>NC_143129.1:79030980-84030980 GCF_059928025.1 Delphinapterus leucas
CTCCTTTCTTCTTCTGCAACAGAATGATGCTGCAGTCAGGAGCAAACTGAGGCCTGGCCCAACACCTTGTCAGGCCCACCCCACTCTATGGGTTTTCCACTGAGGGGCCTTGGTTCCTGCCACAGCACACAGTTTTTAAGGAGTTAGCACCACACCTGAGGTGCCACTAAATTCTTCCCTCTAGTCCACCTCTCACCACCAGCCTGACCACTGGGCTCTGGAGGTATTACATTCTCAGGGCAAGATGCCTTCTCCTTTCCTCACCAACAACCATCAAGGTCTTCCACTGGGGACACTCAGTTTCTCTCCCCCATCCCTTTAATTAATGCTGTAGGAATTAACGGCATTGGGTATCTCCAGAGGAACAGTAGCTGAAGACACTAAGCTTCCGTCTCCTGGAAACCCCTGCAGATCAAGCCACGGTACTGCCCTCCTCCTAACCTAGTGGGTGGGGTGGGTGGCAAGACAGAGGGTCACTGTGCCCTGGAACTGCTCTGCGGCAGCATCCCAGCCCCACGTGCAGTCCCCCCTACAGAAGCCTCTGCTTGTCACATGTCATCAGCAGCGGCTTCTGACTGGCCCACAATGACATCATCTTATTTCAAAGCTCATCTTCAAGTCGGGGGTGGGGGCGGGGGCTGGTCAGGGATATGGGTCATGCAGACTGAGACAGAGATGAAAGAGGGAGGAATGGGATGTAGCTGAAGCAGTTGCTCTCTAACCATAACCTTTCTTGTGCCATCTGCACATATTTCCCCTAAAAAACACATCTGTCACTGAGTGACAAATGAACTACACCTATTCTGAACACCCACGGATCTGGGACTGCAGGCACCAAGTTCAGGTCCCAGAATATGGGGTTGTCCTAGGAAGTGTTCTCCAGCCCATCTCCCGTGGTCAGGACCATAGGCTGAAAAAGGGGGTACCCTGGTTAGGCAGTAAACATAATGCAAACCGGTCCTGGAGCCAAAGGCAGCATTCCAGATGCCTTCCCTCACCCCCTCCCAAGCCCCCTGCAGGGCACACTGCAGTAACAAAAACCTCAGACCAAAGCATCCTCTGCCTACCCAGAGTGCTCCTTCCCTGCATGGTCACTTTACTCCCAAAACTTCCCCAGAGGGGACCCCTCAGGCTGAGTGCCTGTGCAGTCACCAAAGACCATGCAAAAGGAGAGGCAGGGACCAAACGCTTCGGAGTCAGGATCTCTGGGTTTGCAGAGGACAAGGGAAGGCTGGGGGAGGCCGGGGACAAGCGAATGTGAGGGAGGAAGGGGGTAAATTACGGGCTCGGGAGAGCTGCCAGTCGCTGCCTCCTGTTACCTGTCCCCCAAGAGGGTTTCTTTCGGCTCCAGGAGGGGGGAGCCCCGGCCCGGGCCCACTTCTCGGGCATCTCCTTGGGGACCGTCATGATCCCAGTTTGAGCGGGGGAAGGGCGGGCTGTCTGTCGGTCTGTCCTCGGCCTCAGCGGCTCCGATGGGGCGGCCCCCCAGGGAGGCACCGGAGCTGCGGCAGCTCAGAGTGGAGCCCCGGCCGTGTGGCGCGCGCCCCACCTGCAGCCACGGCCATCCTCCCGACCGCCCGCACCCAGCGACGCCGCGCGCTCTGCTGCGCCACCGCCGCCCCCGATGTCCCCCGCGGACGCCAGCGCGCTCTGAGTGGCCCCGGACACGACTTGCACTCCCTGGGCTCCGCCCCCGCCCGCTCCCCCGACTGCAGGGGTAGCAGCCTGCCAGCGCGCCGCGTAGGCGAAAGCCAGCACGGAGTCCCGCCTCCCTCGGCCCGGCCAATGCGGGTGAGGGGACTGCCAGCGTTGTCCGGGGCAACCGCTTTCATCCCACCGCCTCCCACCCCCACCCCCGCCCTCAGAAAAACAAGGAGGACCTGGCCTTGGATGGGAAAATGAGGGGAGGAAACGAAGTGCGAGGACGGAGAGGAGATGGTGGGAACACAGCACCCCGGGCTCCCCAGACCACAGAATAGGAGCTCCAGGTGCCCCAAGATAAGAGTCTATGTGTTTGGGGGTGAGGGGCAGGTACTCAGCACCCTCCTGGGGAAGAACCCAGCTTAGGGAATCAAGGCGAAGAATTCGGTTTCCTAAGGCTCCCCCCAGGATGGATAGGGGCTGCAATCTACCCTCCTTCAGGCTCATTACCTGTCGTCCCTCTTCCTTTGCTCCCTGAGTCATAATAACACCCACTCTTGATGGTCCCAGGGATTCCCCCCGACCCCGCCTCCTGCCTGTCTTACCTGGGGGGCGCTTTTTTGCACACAGTGCCATCTCACCCAGCAAGGTCCCAGCAATCCCATGGGAGACCCTGCAGGAACGTGACATATGCGTGAGGTCAGGAAACTGAGGGCAACCTTCATTCCCCTTTTCAGACTCCTCCTGAAGGTTTTCTTCCCCAGTTCTGACCTTGCCCCTCCCCCAGCCTTCCCCACTAACTCCACAGCAACACTCTGCTCTTACTGCCCTGATAGGTCCCTGAGAAAGAAGAGGGAACTTCCCCACCACCTCCCCCAATGCCTCTGCCTTGGATAACATGAGGTGACTGACCCTTTACAAAAACCAAGACCTGCTGGGAAAGGAAGGGGGCAAAGAGAAGAAGCCAGATATTGACAGGAGGGGGCACAGCTCTCAAGGTACCCATCCCAGGGACAATGGATGCCCCATGTGCCCTCCTGGTGGCAGTGAGTGGGTGCCTGTGTTTACTGGAAAGCAGAATTTCCACTAAAGGGTGGGGTTGAGGGAACAAGAGCCAGGAAACACCTGGCAGAGCATCAGGAAACAGGGTGGGCAGGCCCCACCCTTCTCAAAAAGCTTATAATCTTCCCATCCCCCCCCCCCATTACTGGGGCTTCCATTATCACCTCCTCCAGGGGAGCTCACTTTAGAGGCTTGGCCTTCACTTCCTGCACACAGTCCCCAAACCACTTCCTCTCAGTCTGGGTTAGCCGCCCTTCTGGGCCAGCAAAGGGGTCTTTTCAACCCTGCTGGGGAGTCATCCCTATCTCTCTCTCTCTCACCCCAAGCCTAGTCCAGTCAGTCTGGCACTGGGTGAAAGCTCAGGAAGCATCAGTCAGATGGACCTCTGCTTCTTTCTATCTCCCTATGTCCTTCCTTTCACCTAAAAAGGTAAAAGCCCTGGCCTATAAGACAGGGTCACAGAGCCTCATCCCAGCTTAGCTCAAAGGAAGCTGCCACCCAGATCCTGGGTCCTCTTGTCCACCTCTTTCTTTGTCTGGGTGGAAAGCCTTCCTACCCCTTGGTTCCCCTGTCTCCAGCCTCCTGGGAACACCCTGCCCGCCTGTCAGCCCTAAGAGATACTAATTGTCTGTCTGCCCAGCCTCTATAATTACACACTATGGCCAAGGCCCTGTCACCCACACCAATTCTTCGTTCACTAAGCCGGACTCCCTTCCTGAACCCCAGTCAGGCATATACCTAGAGCCAGAAGTCCTTTTCCTCTCTGACCCTCCCCAACCCTGGCAACCAAGGGAAGAAGAAAAACCTCATCCACGTTTTCGAGATGCCAAGCCTTCCTACAGGGCCCCCAGCCAGGGTCTCCACCCAGTCTAGAGTATGAGTCATAGGAGGGTGGGGCATGGAGAGGTTAAAAGAGAGGATGCAAGGGTGGGCATCACAAGTTCCATAGCCAGCCCCGCCCTCAGGGAGGGAGGCAATCAAGAAACACTATCAGCCTGAAGATCTGGGTTTGACTCCTATGACAGAAAGAGTTAATGAAGGAGCCGCACAGGCTGTCAGGAGTCTGGACACCTACCAGGAAAGTTGTTTTACCTCTAAGACCCTGGGGAGACTGAAAGCTGGCTGGCCCCAGACTTCATCCCCTCTGGGGTGCCATAATAGGGAAGGAAAGGGAGGGGTGAGACCTGGGAAGAGGGACCCTCTCTCACTTCTCCTTCCCAGTCTCACACAGCCTGGGTTTTCTGAGCCCAGGCCCATTAGCCACGTGGCTCTGCCCCGTCACCCTGCCCCAGCCCCCTCTGCAGCCACATTTGGGATAAAAATAGCCAGCTCTGGGAAGAAGGCAATGCTCCATGGAGGAAAACGGCTCCTCCTCTAGGCCTGGCCCCTGCTCCCCTCCAGCCCAAACCCAGGAAGCCTGACCCCTTCTTTTAGAGGAAGCTGGCAGGGATATTTATGGGCAGGTCAGGGAAACAGAAGAGAATGGAATCCAAGACCCCCGGCTCACTTGCCACCAACGCCTGGCCACTTTCCATGGCCAAGGACAGAACCCAGGACTCTCTCCCGGCTCTGGACTCCCAGAGCTAGCACCTCGCCTTGCACCCTTGGTCTTCCTCACGCACAGAGACCTCCACCTTACAGAGACAACGCCTACCACCCCCAAACTCCCTTCTCCAGGCACCCAAACCCTCGGACCCCGGGTACTCCCCTCACCCCCACGACTCTGGCCGGTTCTCCCCTCTCCGCTGCTCCATAAGCTTCTCCTCCACACTCCCGCGCCCCTTTGCTGGTCTCCACGCGCCCCTTCAGCACCCCACCCTCCCATCCTGCGGACGGCCTCCCGAATCTCCCCCACCCTGAGGCACCCAACACCATCTTCTCTCCAATCATCCACTCCCCCTCCTCCGTCTCACCGCAGCTCCGACTCCCTGTCCCCTGTCCTCCCCTGCCCACACCCCCCACCCCGGCCCCTCCAGTCCCGAGCCCGCGTCCGCAGCAGCATCTCCCCCTGCCCTCCCGGCCCCGCGCTCCTGGGCTGCTGCCCCCGCCTTGCCAAACCTCACCTCAGCGCTCAGCGCTCGGCGCCCGCCCCGGCGGCCACGTCCTGCCCATGCCGGGAGCTGGGGCGGGGGGCGCTCGGCTCAGCTCCCCGCGGGCTCCCGCCCCCCCAGCTGCAGCCCCTCTCCCCCCAGGGCCTCGGCCCGCTACTTTGTGTCAGTTTCGGCCACGGCGGGGCGGAAGTGACGGAGGTGGCGGGAGAGGGCGGGGGGCGGGAGGGGGTTTTGGGGAGGGATGAGGGAGAGGGAAGGCGGGAGCCGCCATCTTTGTGCGGGGCAGGGGGAGGGTCTTAACCCCTCTGATGCTCCTCCGCAGTGTGAGGCCGCTATCCCCGCCCCAACCACTCTCCGATCCATCCCCGGTCAAAAAAAAAAAAAAAAAAAAAAAAGCCTGGAGGCGAGATAGCGCTGAGATTTTTTTTTTTTGGAAAAAAAGGAAACAGAAGAACGCTGTTTATCTACTAATATGTGGGAGACTTAGGGAAGCGGTGAACGACGAGAATTTTCCTCCGCACCAGCTTTCTTTACCCCTACACTCATTCCCTCTGTTCCTTCGCCTTCTCTCCTCGCCCTGGCTCATCTCACTGTTCACCCTCTCCTTCAATGACACAGCCCGGAATGTCTAGGTATTGGGTCGTGCGTCAGTTTCTCCCGCTTGGTCTCCCAGTCTCTAGGCGCTTGCATGCCTGTGTTCCTCCGGCGGCCCTCCCTTTTTTCCCCCACCACGCCCCCTTGGTGGAGGCGGCTCCCCGTACCCCTAATTACTATCTGCGGGGTGCTGAATCTCTGCGAGGCGCCCCAGTGAGCGGAAAGGCGGGCGGCGCTGAGGTTACGAGAGCAAGGAGTCAGGCAGTGGGGACCAAGCTTTGGAGGAAGTCCCCTGGGTTATGCCCCGCACTAGATGGTCGGCCCCCACGATCCTGCGGATTCCCGCAGCCTTCCCAATCCGGGTTCCAGGGTGCGCACCCTCTGGCGGCTACTTTGAGGAACTGCGTTCCTGGAAGTCCAGGGTCCGAAAACCTTCCTGGGGCAGGAGGCGATGAAAAGCCTAGGTCCCTTACCTGATCCTCTTCAATTCTCCCTGTCCAGGCATCCTCCCCAGTTTAGGAGGAAGCGATGCCTAGATGAGTAAACGGAGAAGCTGCCCAGGGCCTGGTGTATTAATAAAGAGAAAAAACGTCTTGTCACCAGGCATGGGTCTCTGGCCCTCTTCAGTGTCCATGAGGGAGGTGAGGACTGTCATGTCAGAATCACAGCTTACTCTCATGCACCTGAGTTGCGGCAGGACTTTCCGAGTCTGAGGCTTCAGGTTGGGCACACTCTAAATCCTGAGCTGGCTCTGAGTGCTCAGGATGATGCAGAGCCACCAGCCGCTAGTGTGTGGCTGTGCTAAGTGTGGCCCTCCCTAGAGGGCCTACCACCAGCCATTGCCAGCGCTACAAGAGAAGATCAGAAGGGCGATATCAGGGTGAGTCCCTTAGCCTTCCCTCTGAAGGACTGGCGGTAGTAGTAAGAGAACTCCCTAAAGCAGTTCCTGGGGTGATAGACACCAGAAAGAAGGTGTCTTGGCACCAGAGCATAGCACTTAAAGAGGAGACTCCAGGAGAGCTTGGTCCAGCCTCTTGCCTTAGGGAATTATCTGAATATCTGTGTTTTGTTGATGAGATTACTAATGTCCAAACAGGTAATGTGACGTGCCCAAGAACACAACCTCTAAATGTCACTGTTTCAATGAAAAGAGTGGAGGGGGAGGCAGGGGACAAAAGAGAAAGGGAGAACTTGGGCTTAGAGGAGGTTCACTGTCCTAAGAGGCCAAGAGAACTATTTAAAAGGAAGATATGGGGACCAAGGCTTAGAGCCTTTAGCAGAGGGATGAGTGGAAGGACAGCACCAGGGGAGGCCATCTCTCACCTGAAGACTTCAGGGCCCCAGCCAGCCACGTAGGTGAAAAGCCGTGGGTCAAGGTCCCAGGCAGGGTTGATTGGGAACCCACAGCTGGCACCCATGGATAGCCTGATGGCCAGGATCAGCAACCCCACTACCACAGGCTCCACACTCGCAGGCACTCCCTTGTTCCGTGTGTCCAGGATGGCTAAGATCCCCACAATCAGCATCCAGGTGCCCAGAACCTTGGAGTGGACAGAGGCAGAGGGGCTCCCATCAGCTGTCAGGTGCTCCATCTGCCCTATCTCACCCAAGCACTCCAGGCTACCACCCCACGTCATCTGACTTTGTCCAACACAGGCAGCTGGGGAAGGTGAGGTGCAAACATAAATGCAACCCCACATCCCACCCAGAGCCTGAACAATAGGCTGAGGTCCCAGGGGACAAGGGCAAAGGTTGTGGCTTTCCCAAATCACCCCCTCATGCCTACCTGATCCAGGAAGCCATTGCTCAGGGACAGTTAGGTGGCAGGGTAGGTGACAAAGATGGAGGCTGTCTCCTTGGGACCAGTCACTGTCAGGTTCCCACCTGTATAGTTCTGTAGGGCATCTGCAGGGTCATCTTTGCTCATTCAAAACTGCTCTAAGGCACCCTTGCCCACACACGTGTCCCCAACCCTGTTCTCTCTGTTACCATGATAGAGAGCATACACCTATGCTCCAGAGGCACAGAAAGCGGATAGCAACTGCACCAAGGAGTAAATGGGAAACTTGGCCCAGGGGAGGCATCCCAGGAGGCACATGACCAGGGAGAAGGCTGGATTCAGGTGGGCCCCTTCAAGGATCAAGAAAAGAAAACAAATATCCATTGTGTCACTGCCAGGCACTGTCACCAGGTAACACTGCAACTCCTCCCCACAACTCTTAAGACAAATGTTACTCTTCCCATCATATAGATTAGAAAGTTGAGGCTCAAGGAGGTTAAGCAACTTGTCAAGGTCACACAGTGAAGCCAAGTTTGAACCTGGGTCTGTCTGCTCTTTCCACTACAGCACTTGACACAATGTGTGCCTGGGGGACGAGCAGGTGAGGTCCTGAGCAAAGGTGAACCCCCAAGGGCTTAGGTGGGGGACAGAAGAGGAGAGTACTTACCCTTGATGCTTTGCCATAGATCTCCATCTATGTGAGTGGAGGATTAATGTGAAGAAGCGGGATGGCAAGATACAGAAAGGGAAGGGACTGGACTGGGCCAAAGGCATATCTCAGTCCAGGTCACTGGTCAAGCTCAAGGAGATAATATCTATAAGTCACCAAAGGATCTGCCTTTTCACAATTACCACACTCAAGTACACAATCCTACCCCGTCTGATGACCAGACCTCACCCTCCTTACCTGAGACATTACCACTGATGTAGATGGCTAGCCTAACACCCAGAGAGCTAGCCAGAAACATGATGAAGAAGTTGCCTTTGGTTCCTCTGCTGGTGACAGCCTGGGCCAAAGTCCCCTGTATGAGGAGCTGGTAGAGAGAAGGAAGATGAGGAAGAGGGAACCAAGAATAAGGAGCCTGGTGGACCAACAGGAGAGAGAGACTGGGAAGGTGAGGGGAGTGGCCAAGAGAGATGAATGGACTTGAGAGATCAGCAAGAAAAAGCAGAAAGAGGGAAGGGGAAAAAATGGGAGAAGCAGAGAAAGAGTAAAGAAAGGGGAGGAGGATAAGAGATGGAAAGGGACAGGCATAAAAATGAGGGAGTAGGAGAGGGATAAAAGGGACAAGAGCGGGGAAAAAGAGAAATGATGGAGAGTTGAAGCGGGACACCAGGAGGAAGAGATAAGGATGCTAGGAGGAGCCAGAAACTTTTGCCCACCTCCCCTCTTTCCTTCCCCCAATTACCCTGCCTACTGTGAGCACAAACACACCCAGAAACTCTGGCCAGGCACTGCCAGGCCAGGATGCTGTGGATCTGAAGCCGGTCCTTGACTTGCGCCAGGGACTGAGTGTAGTCCATGGTGGGGACACCTTATCTCTGGTTACCACTCCCTCTGTCTGCATAGGTGCACTGCTGCTACACAGCTTCTGCCTGTCAGGGGCAAAGATAAGGGAAAGACTTTAAAACCAATTATCTCAGTTACTGAACAGCAGCTAATGTCTGTCTGTGCATGAGTGGAAGCTAGGGAGGGAGAAGGTCTATGGGCAGTCTCTGTGCACAACTAGAGCCTGGAGTTTGACCAGCCTCTGTCTCCTCTGTCTCTCATCCCCAGTCCTCCCAGGAGGAGCCTCCCCTTATGCCGAAAAACTGGAAGTAGGCTGCTTCATGTACATTAGTTCTCTTGGTGCTCAAGACAGCTGTGGAAAGTAGTATTGTACTATCGCTCCTGCTCTGCGATGAGGATACTGAGAGAGCCTTAGAATTCCCCAGGCCACACAGCTAGTTAATAGCTAAGTTTGAATTCAAATGCAGGTCTTCTGACTCTCCCTCTGATATTCCACAATGCCTCTCATGTGGAACGTGAAGTCTTCCCTCAAACCATTTGGATGCTTGGGAAATTCAATATGCCTCCAGAGAGACTGGGCTGAAGACCGCAAGCTGCAGGAATAAAACCCACATAAGGCATGCTTGTACTTTGATGCAGTCTCACCTTGACTAGAGAATGCTCTGTCTTTGTGTCTCTTGCCATGGCTCCAGATGAGGGCTTCATGCCCACGCTGAGCTCCACCTCCCCTTCTCTGGATGCTTGCCACTCTTATTCTGCTTAAGACAGCCACTTCCTACTTCTTCATATCTCAAGCCTCTAATTAAGATTCATTCAACTATGAATCAAGCTCTAGACCCTGGGGAAACAGTGGTAAACGCAACATAGCTCCTGCCCTCTTAGAGCTGATGCTCTAGTAGGTGGAAACAGACAATATACAGATTTTTAAAATACTAATATAGTTTATGAGGTTCTTGAGAGCTGGGCTATATAACCCTGGGGGCTCTAGCGCAGTCCTGGGCACATCTCTGTGAAATACTTCTTTACTGGCTTTAGCGGATATTATAGTGCTCCACCCAGGTCCCCTTTTCAGGGCTAATGCACCCACTCCCCAGCTGCTGGAAATAACAGATGCTGATAGCACTCAGCTGCTTCCCTCATGGCAGTGACTTCTGTGGCAGGGAACTGCTTCAGCCAAGGTCATGTGTCCTCCTATAGGATCCACATCAATGAATGGTTGATGCAGGGATTCAAAGACCGAGGGGAGTTTGGTAGCGTTATACATAGAACTGGATGCCGAGAGTGCTGGATCAAAGGAAGTGGAACATAAAGTTAGATGTGGAAGAATTTATTGATAAGGGAACACTCTCCTGGGATTTAGGATTTAAATCCTGGCAAGATCCCTGGGATGTGGGGTGAATACACTTCTAGGAGGCTTGGGGAAAACGATAGCTCACGCTAAGAAAAGTAAAAATGCCTAAACAAGTCATTTACATTGATGACCATTATTGAAAAAAGGGAGAATACTCAGACATTTTGAGGATTTTTGGACAAAGGATCTGAACTAACATTGACAGCTGACAACCCAAAGCTGTACCACGACCCCTTGTTAGAGTAGGAGCATATGGGGTCCAGATAATAAATGGAGTCCTGGGCTCAGGTCTGGTTCACAGGATATTCACTGAGACCAAGGATCCACCAGGTGGTCACTTCCTTGACACCCCAACATATAATTGAAATGGACATTCTTTGAAGTTGCAGAACACTCATATTTGTTTCTTGACCTGTGGAGTAAGTGATGAAGGCCAATTAGAGGGCTGAGACTAACTACCTCACACCAAGATAATAAATAAAAACAATACCATATCCTAGGGTAAATGGAAGAGATTAGTGCCACCCTCAAAGATGTAAAGAACATAAGAGAGGTGGTCCCTTTCATACCACCAGTTTGGCTCCTACAAAAACTGGATAGATCATGGCAGATGGCAGTGGTCTACGGTAAAATTATTCAAATAGTAACTCCAATTGCAATTGTTGTGTCCCAAATGGTAACTTTATAGAGCAGTTTAATACAGCCTCTGGTTGGTAGTATGTAGCCATTAATCTAGTGAATATGTTATTTTGCATCCCAACCAGATCAGAAAGGAGGATCCCAAGGAATTTCATCCACGTGGGAAGTCTAGCGATAAACACTTGTGGTCTTACCCCAGGACTATGTAAACTCTCTGGTCCTCTGTCATAATATAATCTGAAGGGAGCTTGACTATCTGGACATTTTGAAGAACATCATATTTGTCCACTATACAATGGACCCTTGAACAACACAGGTTTGTACTCCTCGGGTCCACTTACATGTGGATTTTTTTCATTAAATATGTATTACAGTACTACACGATCTACAGTTGGTTGAATGCAAAGATGCAGAACCACATATACAGAGAGCTAACTGTAAAGTTATACTTGGATTTTTTTTTTTTTTTTTGGTCTGCGAGACATGTGGGATTTTAGCTCCCTGACCAGGGATCGAACCCGCACCCCCTCCAGTGGTTAAGGCGAAGTCTTAACCACTGGACCTCCAGGGAAGTCCCTGGAGGGGACTTGGATTTTTGACTGGGCAGATGGTCAGAGGCCCTAACCTCTGCGCTGTGCAAGAGTCAGCTCTATATATAACATCATGCTAATCAGATAAGAAGAGGAAGAAATGGAAGTATATTGGAGGGCCTGGAAAGATAACATGTATTCAGAAGGTGGGAAACAATCCTATAAAGATTCAGGAAACTGCCACTTTGGTAAAGTTCTGAGAGGTCCAGTGGTCTGGGACATGCTGGATATCCAATCTGAAGTAAAGGACTGATTATTGCATCTCCTACCTTCCACCACTGAGAAAAAAACACATCACCAATCTACTTAGGATTTAGGAGCGATGTATTTCACACTTGAGAATACAACTCTGACCATTGAAGGCTGTCAACTTCGAGTGGGGCCAAAGCAGAAAAGGCCTCTGCAGACATGTGACCCAGCAGACCCAGTGAGATTAGAGTATCTGTAGTAGGAAAAGATACCGTGTGTGGTTTGGCAAGCTCTAATAGGAGAATCATAATGTAGACCCACAGGGCTCTGGAGCAAAGCCATGCCATCTGCAGCAGAGATATACATACCTTTTGAAAAGCAGCTCTAACAGTGCTACTGGGCTCCAATAGAGACAGAGCATCTGACTACAATTCATCAAGTGACCAAGTAGCCAGAACTGCCCATCACAAGCTGGGCTCTGCCTAATTCTCCATGTCTTTAGGAAGGGTGGGCCCAGCAAGAACACATTGTAAAATAGAAGTGACATCTTTGGGTTCAGGCATAAGCAGGGTCAGAGGGCACAAGCCAGCTGAAAAGTAAGTGGCCCAGACTCATGTCATTTACCAGGCATCTCTCCCTCAGCTCACATGACCCTACTGGGGATTGTCTTAGTCCATTCAGGCTGCTATAATAAAATACCATAGACTGGGTGGCTTATACACAACAGAAATTGATCTCTCACAGCTCTATAAGCTGCTAATTCCAAGATCAAGGTGCCAGCAGATTCGGGGTCTGGTGAGGGCCCACTTCCTGGTTCATAGACAGCTGTCTTCTCACTGTGTCCTGAGGTGGCAGAAGGAGCAGGGAAGCTCTCTGGGGTCTCTTCTATAAGGGCACTAATCTGATTCATGAGGGCTCTACCTTCATAACCTAATCACTTCCCCAAGGCCCCACCTCCAAATACCATCACATTGGGGGTTAGGTTTCAACATATGAATTGGGTAGGGGGGGCACAGACATTCAGTCTGTGACACGGATCCCTTGTGAAGAAGGATCAGAGAAGGAATAAGCTTGGTTCAGACATGAGTTGGCAGTTTGTGGGCAAAAGCCAAAAATTGACTGCTGCTGCATTGCAGCAAATCAAGAGTGGCCTTGAAAGACAGTGGTGAGGGGAAATCCTCCCAGGGGACAGAGATTTGGACAGTACATCTGGTCATCCACTTTGCGTGGAAAGAGAAGCTAAGAACATACACAGTCACAACTGGCCTGGTTGTTTGGTCAGGGGCTTGAAAAGACAGAGTGGAAGATCAGGGACAAGAAAGTCTGAGGATGGACCTATGGGAGTAGTCTTGAAGTGTAAAGGTCTTTGTATTATACGTTAACGCCCACCAGAAAGCATCCATCACAGATGCACTGAACAACCAAGCAGGAAGAATGACTTAGCCACTGCCTGTCATCAGCCACCCACTTCTGAACAATGAATACACTGAGTAGAGTAACTGGTGGTAGGATACAGGCTATGCACAGGCCCAACAGTGTGAGCTCCTACTCACCACGGCTCAGTTAACCACTGCTGTGGCCAACATGCAATCTGCCATTAACAAATACCAACACTAAGTCCCTAATACAGTGCTATCTCTCGAGGAGAGGAAGCAGACACTTAGGAACAAGGACACTAGGTTCCCCATCACTTTTGACTGGGATTGACACTTACTCTGAGTATAGGTTTGCCTTTCCTGCCCATAGGGTCTCAGCTAAAATCACTCTATAAGGACTTATAGAGTACTTGATCCGTTAATGTGGGATCCAAATTATATAATTTTTAAAAATTTATTTTTTGGCTGCGTTGGGTCTTCTTTGCTGTGCACGGGCTTTCTCTAGTTGCGGTGAGCGGGGGCTACTCTTCGTTGAGGTGTGCGGCTTCTCATTGCAGTGGCTTCTCTTGTTGCAGAGCATGGGCACTAGGGCACACAGGCTTCATTGTCTGGGGTACGTGGGCTTCAGTAGTTGTGGCTCACGGGCTTAGTTGCTCCACGGCATGTGGGATCTTCCTGGACCAGTGATCAAACCCGTGTCCCCTGCATTGGCAGGCAGATTCTTAACCACTGCGCCACCCGGGAAGTCCCTGAAAACTTTTTTTTTGGCTGTGTTGGGTCTTCGTTGCTGTGCGCGGGCTTTCTCTAGTTGTGGCAAGCGGGGACTACTCTTCACTGCAGTGCACAGGCTTCTCACTGCAGTGGCTTCTCTTGCTGCAGAGCACGGGCTCTAGGTGCGTGGGCTTCAGTGGTTGCAGCATGTGGGCTCAGTAGTTGTGGCTCACTCATGGACTCTAGAGCACAGGCTCAGTAGTTGTGGCGCACGGGCTTAGTTGCTCCACGGCATGTGGGACCTTCCCGGACCAGGGACCGAACCCATGTCCCCTGCACTGGCAGGCGGATTCTTAACCACTGCACCACCAGGGAAGTCCCTACATTTACATCTTGAGTTTTTCTATCTGGTATGAGGCAATGTTCTAATCTACTTGTTTTACATGTGGCTGTCCAGCTTTCCCAGTACCACTCGTTGAAGAGACCAATAATGTTTTGCTAGTTATATTTTCCCTAATATATACAAGAAAATAAAAACATAGCCAGTAAAGGAAAACATATTTGCCCATGTACTTCATCAAATTATCTCATGAACTACCCAATCATAGTGCTCCCACACCTAGGGAAGCAGTTTTTCCTCTACACTTATACACATACTTCCTTTTTTTTAATCTAATGCATCCCCATGTAGAAATTTCCCTGGAATTATCACTAATTATCTTATCTCTTCATAAGGAAAATCATCTTCTAGAGATACCTGACCCTTACTTATCAAAATCAGGTTTTGGAAAGTAAAGCAAAAAATTAAGAAATAATTTTTTGCGGGCCAAGTTAATTTGGGAAGCCCTGGATAGTGTGAGAAAGTGGAACAGCCATGACAAAGCCAAGACTAAGGAATTAGCATAAATAAAGGTTTTATTGGTCAGTCTGGGTGAGTGACATACTGACATACCCCCAATTCACTGTTCCACACACCCAAGGTGCTGACGTGGCAGGAGGAGAACTAAGCCCATTGCTGGTGAGCAAAGGGTGGGAGGCGAAAAGAACCTAAAGGCCTCTGAGGGTTAACAAGGCTACCGGGACCGGAACCAACGTCCTAGGAACAAATCCAGGATGGAAAAGGCATCATCCAGGGATGGAGGTGTTGGTGATTCTGGACCTAAGGAAGAAAGTGATACACAGAGGCTAAGTGAAAGAGACTAGACAGGGGCAAAGGAGAAGAATAATGTTAAAGGGTAGGAGGGTTAAGGGTTTCCCTTTCCCAAGGAATTAAGAAATGGATCCCTTTGATTCATACTCTTTACTTACCATCCCTAGGAGAGCCACCTGCTTCTTGATGGGTTACTGTGGTCTCTTTCCGGCCCTCACTGTCCACCACAGTCCGGCGCTCCTCTACGGTCTACAAGGAGAAGCCCCCACCATATCCCTAACATCACTAAAGGTGAGTTAACTGATTTCTTTACATAGGTCTCCCTTTCCAGAACATTCTCTGACCATAGTTCCCTTTACCCGTCTCTCCCAACTCACCCCATCTGGCTTAGTGATCTTAGTCACAGAGATGCTCTTGAAATAGGATTTGGGCTGGGGCTGCAGAACTGGGCCAAGGCCCTCCTCGGAAACCTGGGTATCAAGATCTAGAAGGGCAGAGAGAGGAAAGAGGAAAGAAGGAGTCCAAGGGAAAGAAGGGAACAAGTGTAGCCGGAAGAAATTTCAGGGAGGGAGAACAAAGGGCTGGTAAATGTCCTTTCCCTCCAAACTCACCATTGTCCTCTCTGGCTCTAGAATGGGGGGTCACAGGCCACGTATCATCAAACTGCAGAAGAAGCCAAAGTAGGTCAAATGACAACTTTCAATCAAATTTGAGGGGGTCACAGAACCCAAACTATTTCCAAGTTCCAAAACTACTTTTCCTCAGGAGAAATAATCCCAGCCAGGATAGCTTTATTTACTTACACCTTCCACCTTCCTACCTGTTTTATGTATCCCTCTACCAAAAAGCATTCCTCAACTGATACTTTTCTGTCCTCCCTCAAGAAATCTGCTTTGTCCAAGAATCATTTAGACCAATTTTTTTAAACAAAAAGCAAAACTCACATTTCCCCCCAAAGAAAATCCTACAAGAAGCTTAATAATACAGAAAACAGATAAATACACTAAGTGGAGAGCCTAGGACTCCAACCCAAGACTGTTAAGATTCCAACAAGGTTTCCAGTCTTTGCAGTCAGTTTTCTCCACAGGCTCCCACTTCAGGCCCAGATGTACTCACCCTATGATAAGGTCTCTGGGAGCCCCAGCCCGGTGGTTTGGAGGATTCAGTTCTTGCGTCACTCTCCAAGGCCCCACGAAAGATCCTAGGCTGGTGACTATCTGGATACTTAAGCATTGAGTCCCGAAGCGTCTGTCCTTCCTGCCGTCTCTCACCAGGTGTCTCTGACTCAGGACCTGGAAGTTCTGCAGAAAGGCGGCAGGTGGATGCTGGGGACTTGGACTCTTAAATCTCCTTGAAATCATCAGTTTTCTCACACTTCCCAACCCCCAACTACTCTCTGCAGGTTCCTTTTTCCACCCACCGACCCAGCAGAAACCACAGGTTCTCCCCCGGGGCATCCACACACCAGGAGGGCGGGAAGGCAAGGTCCAGGACCCCATCTCGCTGAAGATGTTATTGAAATCCCGTACTAGGTCATCAAAGCCGAAGTTATCGTGGAAACGCATCCCTCCTCCTGGGCTGAAGCTGAAGCCGAAGCCAAATTCCTCGGGGGGCTGGGGACCCTCAAATCTCGAGCTCCCACGGCCCCACGTGGCTCCTTCTTCTTCCTCATCATCTTCATCTTCATCGCGAGTCATCCCTCCAAAAAAGGGATCTCTGTGGCTAGGGGTGGAGGCAGATCGGCCACCAAGATTTCAGCACTACTTAAACCATAAAATCAGCTAATGGGTGACAAAGTGAGACAAGAGTTGCGATCTAGGAAGCTGAAGTGAGGGTTAAGAGGACTGGCCATCGGGTTTGTTTTGTTTTTATCAAAGTCAGCCCTCACCTCGCGGCTCCCCCAAACGCTTCCGCTCGGCTTTTCTTCACTGTTCCCCAGCCCCTCCCTTCTCTCCCAAGGTCCTGCTCACTTGCTCACTGTTCTCTTCCCCAAAGCCCTATTGTCTTCCCCACCCGCGCCCCTGTTGCATCACCCCAGACTGGAGAAAGGTTTAAGCGGCTGTTTCCTCTCCTCTTAACGACTGCCCTGGTTACCGTCGCGGGGTGAGCGCTCAATGTTGACTTCCGTTCTCTCCGCAGGAATTGAAGGAGTAGGGAAAAGGATGTTTTTCCAAAAATAGGGTGTCAAGGGTCAAGCTCACCTCAGAGGATCCCGCCCCACCTTCTCTGGCCCGGACCCGCTCTCACCTCCGAGGTCCAGAAAAGCCGAAAAAGCCCCGAAAAAGGTCAAAGACGCTCATTCCCGCAGTGGGACTCGAACTTTCGAACCCCACAGCTGGGGGTAGCCAGAGCTACGCTGACGGAAATTGAGCGAAGCGTCAGACCACGCTACCGGAAAGCAAGCCTGCGATCGGACACTGTCGTAAAACGACCGTAAGCCGGACTGGGTGGGGGGGCAGGGCGGACGGGCCTATCACGTTCCAAAGGCTTTCTTTTACTCTGTTTCCTGTAAAGGGAGCGGGCGTACTGAATTTTCATTTTACAACGATCACCTGCCTCCTAAGTCAATTCTCCTTCCTGCCGATCAACCCGCTCCAACAGGGTGTTTCGAGGGTTTGACACTGGATGGCACCGGAGGCAGCCGCCAGAGGGCAGCCCACCCGCACAAATGAACCGGACCGAGACCCACCCTCACCGCCGGCTCACCAACCCATGGACGACCACTCTTCCTTCTAAACCCACCTCGCCCCTTTCCTCCGTCCAGTTTGTTTCTTGACTGATACAAATAAAGTCTAATATTAATTAAAGGGATGGACAAAATGTTGCATTAAGCTTCTTCTAGTATAGTGACTTCCCCAGAGTTGAGTAAAAGATAAAGACAGAGGAACGCATGGATTTAACTCCATCTCTCCAGCTATTAAGGATTTTGTCATAACTATACGGGAGTCTCCTAATTCTTTCAGGCAGGGTCTGCAACCACCAGGATAAAGACTTTGTAAGAGAGCAAGGGAAATCTATTGAAGTGTCTTGGGAGAGAATCTGGGGCTGTAAGTATCCCCTTTTTCGGGTCACTGACTTTAAAAGCCTCCCCCTCCCTGTACCCCCACCTCCATCCCAACCCTGGCCTTGCTCTAGACTCCTTTTCAAGGGGTTGGATATTAGCTACTTGAAGTGAAAGCACTCAAGAAGTAAGAACTACTGCTTCAGTTTTGCTAGCCAACAGTGCATGTTGCCCTCGTTTCTTTCCAGTTCATTTGCCTGGATCCATCTAAATTACACTTTGATTGTACAAAGCCATTTCTTTCAACTCCTGCTTAACCCTTTCCCTTTCCACCCAATATCTGCTATCCCTTCACTGCCTAAAATCTGCTGTAGATCTGGAGGAAATGAAGATTTGCAGTGATTCTTTCCAGGCACCACGCTGTGTAATTCTTAGGGGAGGGGGGGAAGGGAATGCCCTCAAGGGCAAGATACTAGCACATTAAGGTCAGAGGAGTTCTTAAAGGGCGAAGATTTCATTTTATTCCACTGCCTTCGGGGCCTGCTAGAGAAGGCCCAGTTGGTACAGTAATACTTATTCATCAAGCTGGTCATCGACGAGACTGAGGATATCCTAGACGGAGCAAGAATGGGCAGAGGCTGAAGGTAGAGGTTTTCTTTTTATATATACAAGACACATTAATCCATTAAATTTGAGGACACAGTACAAAAAAAAAAAAAAACACTTCAACTAATTCATCTGACAATGCTGTTCATATTCATGACGCCATTTTTTTGTTGTTGTTGTTTTGTTTCCTAATAATAAAGGAGGAGACTTAGGGCTGTTGGGCTGATATATATTTGGGGGTCCCCCCTCCCTACCTCACCCACACACCACCAGGGTGAACAGGAGGAGGAAAAGGGAGGGCAGGGCCCACAGCAAAGTTTCATAATCTTGAATGCAAGGGGGGAGGAGGAGAGGAAAGGAAGAAAAAAAAAAGGAGAAAATACAAATCCTATAATACATACAACAGAGTGGGGATGGTATGGGAATGGGACAGACATGAAGCTGAGGCATGGGATGGGACGCTGGGGGTGGGGGCAGTGGAACCCCCCCACATTCCTTTCTCTCTTTGATGCTGTTTCCATAGTTGCCAGGCTGAGAAGCCCTCTCAGAAGATGGGACCGGGAGAAGAGAGTCAGGGCCTCAGTTGGCCCCCCAGCTGTAGCTGTTGTAGGCAGACTTGTTGGTCTGGGGCTTCTGCGGGATGGAGCTGGTCTGGCTACGTTGCCCGCTGCCCGTCTGCAGGGGAATGGGAGGGTGAATGGGGAGGAAAAAGATGTCTAGTTAGTGGGACAAATTTATGACATCTTCAGGTGGAAATCTGGAAATTGTTTTACTCTCCCATTCCCCTTGCTTAGAAACTACTCTGAAGCTTACTTCTTTTTTTTTTTTTTTTGAAGCTTACTTCTTAACCATAGGAAATTTGTTTTATACAGCAGTTAGAGCACCTCTGACAAGTAAAAAAACACTTTAAAACTTTAAATAAGGGAAAGATGAAAAGAGGGTGGGATACTTTGAGAGACAAGATAGTGCATCAGTTCTACTAATTTTCAATTTCACCTTCTCCTCACCCCCCCAAACCCACCATCCCCTGATCCGAGGAAAGGCTACTCTCTAGAGAGAATTATAGCCTCTTGGAGATGAGTGATCACAAGGTGATTTCACTTTCACTGATCCCCATGAATGCCTCAATTTGGACATCTGTCTTTGAGAGCAAGGCAGCCCTTATTCTAGCTCCGCAACCACCTATGAGGAAGGGGGAGAGGTCACCTGCACCACCCCAGGGCTCCCCACCCCTACCACACATCACATCTGTGAGCCCATTTCAGGAAAGGTAAGAGAGACAGTCTGAGGCCCCAGGCTCCAGATGCTGCCCCAAGAATCCTTTCCATTCCGGTAACCAAGTGTTTCAAGAGTCGGGGAAGGGTAGAAAGAAAAAGACACTGAGGAGAGGAGGACAAGAGAGGAACGGGAGGCCAGAGAGCTCAGCAAGGTGTTTGTGTTTGTGTATCCCGATTTGTGACCGTGCAATCTTTTCTCTTCAAGTTCCCTGAGACTGTGGAGGTGAAATGGGGACTGAAAAGGAGTGGGTTCAAGCATATCATCATTCAGTTTCATTACCTGCTCCTCCTGCTGGCGCTGGCAACAGAGAATCATCTGCAAATATGGTAGCTGAGGCAGAACCAGGATATATGGAAAATAAAGGGACAAACTTTGACAATAGAACTCCACCATTAGAAGGGAAAGCTATAATGTCAGGGGAGGGGGAAGGCTGGGAGAGGTAAGAGGGGAGGTGTGACCCAGGTCTGATAGGATGAGGACAACTGTGCTATGGGAGGAGGTGGAGGAGAAAGGCACCAAAGGAACTGGGCAAAAAAGGTTTCAATCTGGCCTCTTTGACATCTCCTTTGCCGGCCACTCGTGTTGTGTGCGCTTGTGTCTGTATGTGCTGTGTGCCCATGGCTGGCGCTGGGGAGGACTGGGTGAAGGTGGTGGTGAGGAAGGGTAAGAAAAGGAAAGGGGAGGTAGTTTTAGGGTATAGGAAGGAAAAGGAAGGGAAAGGAAAGAGGGGGAAGGGCTATTACCTGGCCATCCTGCTGCAGGTGATGGTGAAGGATCTGGGAGTGCGGTTGCTGATGGGGGGTCAGAATGTGCATAAAGGGGGCAGGTGGGTAGGCAGCAGCTGTGGCCGGATTGATGGGCCCCCCACTTCCTAGGGCTGAAGGCAAGTTGAAGGAGGCAGCAGGAGTACCGGAATGAAAACCTTGTTTCTCAAAGGACTGCTATCCAGGAGAATGGGAGGAGAGAGAGTAAAAGGGATCAGCAAACTAATCCTCAGAATTTCTGAACCCAAGATCCCCCACCCTCAGAAAGCAGCATGGTGTCAGAGAGTGAATGCTGCACCTGAAGTCAGACGTTCAGGTCTTAGCCTCAGCTCTACCCTTTAACAGCTGTGTGAACCTGAGAAAATTAATCTCTCAGCCTCATTTTCTCTTAACATGAATCAGGGATGCTATTAACCTCTCAGTTGTAAGGACCAAATGAGAGGACAGATGTGACAGGACTTCATAAATTCTAACATCATTCATGAACACAGTGAAATCTGCTAACTACTCTTAGCACAAATAGCGATACCCCTGGAGTTGGGTAAAAATTAGAACTCCTTGGATATTGCAAAAGAAATGAATACACACTGAGGTTTCTTGAGTGTTAATGGTCTTGGCCATGAAAGACTCCACCATAACTCCTAATACTTTACATCAAGCTTTTACTTATTTATGGTGTGTGCTGGGGGGAGCAACACAATACAAATCTGTGGATAATTCAGATGCCTCACTTTAGCTACTGGGTTGTGTCCTCTCCTACTGTTTATAGATATACTTACAAAAAGAATGGAAAGAACTAGTTTCCCTTCATTCCATATGTGTTCTCTCGGAAACTTACGAAAAGGTTGGGAGTGGGTATGTAAAGGGCCAGGACAGTTGCACAGTAAATCACATGACATATCACAACAATTTACCACACTGCAGCTTCCTGTAACATTTTTCTTGCTTTTTCCCAGAGGGCTAAATTTAAACTTCTTCAAGAAACTGAGGTTTAGAGACACTCATTTTCTAGTAGAATGGATTTCCTGACACCTCTCTTAGGGTTGTTCTTGTTCACTGTATTTTTTTTCCCCCTTTGGCCGCGCCACTCAGCTTGCGGGATCTTAGTTCCACGACCAGGGACTGAACCCGGGCCATGGCAATGAGAGCGCCAAGTCCTAACCACTGGAAAGCCAGGGAATTCCCATGTTCACTGTACTTCTATCATTCCAACTCCACCTCCTCTATGTCATCTCTTTTTCCACTTCTATCCAGAGCCAGGCACCTACCTGGGTTTTGGAGTACACAGAACCCGAGATATCTGGCACGCCTGTGTTACTGGAGGTGACTGATACACCTGGGGGAGGAGGAAACAGACAGGAGGATTAGCTCAGCTAGCTGCCTGGCCCCATCCCTGGGAGATGATGTGTGTAGCCCTTCTAGCTATAGCACTGCAAGGGAATTTTGGTCTGTTTTTCCAGCTTCATGTCAGTCCTGAGGGATAAGAGTTTATGACACAAAAGCTCCCTAGGTTCTCCTGCCCTTTCCAGATGTGTACTGAGTATTTATGTGAGAGGGAGGTGTGTTGTATTGGGGAGGACTAAGGAATATAGCCAAACCTCACTAGCATATGGTTTTCAAAACACTTCTCTGTGCCAAAGCCCAACAGGATTGTATTAAACTTTTAACGTCCATTTCAAATCAACTGACCCCAACTCCACTCAGTTCTGCAGTGCTGCTCCTGAACGGGTTCAAAATCCATGCCTGCACAGCATAAGGTAAGTATTAGAGGAGCACTCCTATTCAACCCCCAAGAGCACTTTCATCCTCGGAGCCTCAGTTTACTTAGTCCAGCTTCCCCAGAGTCTTGGCAATTCTACACTACAGACTTATGATTTAAAGAGCTGGCGCAAAGGCTAATTTCCATTTGCTCAGTTTAAGCCAAAGCATGGAGAGAGAGGGGTAAGGAAGGTAGATAAGGGTAGGCTGTCTCCTACAGCCTAGGTGGAACACAAAAATCCAACTGTCATTCTAGTTTACAACTTCAGCTTTTCCATGAGTTAAAAGCTCTAATCCATACTCCAGCAACTTGCATGTTTCCTGTTGAAAACCTCCCTACCACCTACAATTTTAAGGAAACCACAATAGTACAATTCTCCATTTTGATTTGTACTCCTTAAACTGAAATACACATACTGTACCTCCTAGGGTATGGGGCAATAAGTTAAGGATAGGAAAAAGCCATCAGGTAAAATAACCCAGCAACTTACTTGAGAAACTGTATACCTATGTTGAAGGAAAAGTAACTCAAATTTAACTAGGAATTTAGAGCATCCTTTCTAAAGATCTGTTAGTTTTCAGGAAGTGAGATAAAATGAAACCTCAGAAAAACTTTGCATTTCAGTTTATGTCTTTGGATCGTTCTCCTCTGCTGTTAGGAGCACTTTGTTCAGAGTTTTTTGGAAGGACTAAACTGACCAAATCACAAATGAGGAATTCTCCATTCACCCACAATTCAACAGCAATCTCCCTTCAAACTCCAGAACCCAAATCCTCTCTAGACCAAGGCAGCCTTCAAAAGCTAAGCCCACCTTGGACAGCCACTTTAGAATCTTCCCAGTAGAAGTGGCATCTTACCCTGGAGAACCCTCCCACATCACAAGTCCAGATAGTTCTAGGGAGGAGCAAACACCAACTAGGAAAAGAACATAACTACAGAAACCAAGCATGAGAAAATACTTCCCCATCTCCAAAATATCAACTCTACACTTTAAAGGCACTGAAGAAAAAGGGGACAATACAGGAACTAACGGAATAGTTTTTTCCCTTCCCTTTGCAAGCCCCAGGTGCCCATTTGGCAAATCACTGGTAATAGGCATAACTTTAAGAACAGGAGTTCACTTATGGAAAAAGCTAAGCTAATGAGGAGGTTTGTGTGGAAGGGTTGAGAGTAAGGTGTAACAGGATATAAATGGAACATTTTTGAGGGAAACCAGAAGAGACAATGATCTTTACTGCAAAGGCTCAAACAGCTTGCTGACACCACTTGGTCATCCCATACAGAATGGGAGAAATGGCCAACTCTCAAGCCGGGTGGTAGGGAGGAATTTAGTTCCAATGTGCCCCTACCTGGTCTCATCCTTTCCAGAGGGTGGACTAGCTAAAAAACAGCTTCTAGTCTAGAGGCCTTAATTGGCCTGTTGGTTGAAACAACTGGAAATGCTGGAAAAAAGAGAATACTTTGTGTAGTAGCCCTAAATGGCCTCAGTGTAAGCATCTGAGACCCTAGAAAATAATGGGCATTGGTTTCCCTACCTATCATTCACCAGTAATTAGCAATCTCCTCAGACTACGGAGTTTTCTTGCTTTCCTTCCAACAGTCAACACCCCCTGGTTACCCCCACTCCCAAGCAGTGCTGATCATACAAACACAATGTGGATGGCCGGGAGGAGAAACAAGAACCAATCTCTCCCAGCATGGCAGCCCCTGGGAAAGCTGATCACACTCACAGTACAAAATTACTCCAGAGGGCTGGGAACAAATACAAAGAAAGTGAAGTAGCCGGGTTTCCAATTAACCAAGGACAGGGTTCTCACTGTCCGAGTTAACTCTATGAACGAAAGGCTGATGGTGTACCAGTTGGATTGAGAGGGGATGAGAATTTCCATAGTCAAGGAGATGTCTAACCAAATCTCTCCCACACATTCTTAGCTATACCCACAAGTGCAAAACGACTAATAATCCACAATCCCTGAAAAGCCATCGAGGGACTACGAACAATGTTCCAGGCTAGAACAGTTTCCACAGCCTGAGTCATCAACTAGCTGGTCACTAATGACTTTATCTGATCTCAATCAGCCACTTGGCCCTTGGGAACCAGATGTGGGAATTAAGCCTTGGAAGATACTTTCCTAACAACAGCTCTGAACACCATCTCTTCAGCCTTTCACAGTGACATGACACGAACTTTTTTGTCCTTTCTCCTCTGCTTATGTCAGAGACAAGGGGAAGATCTAAATGGAAAAGTGAAGAGCCATAATAAGCATGGCGAATCGGGCATTTTCTACAAATAGCTTTCTTGACTAACCAATCAACAGGCTGGGAACTGAGGCCACTTCCCCTCCCCCACCTTAATAAAATCACCATACTGAAAAGTTAACAGTTCTTTGGCTATGCTGGGGTTTGATTGAAAAGGCCACCCTCCACCCTTCATCCACAGCACAACATTGGCTCCTAGTGTCCAGAAAGACATGCACGGAAAGAACGCCAGAGTTAGCTAAAGAAATACCACAGTTTATTGAAGACTACAAATATTTTGTTACAAGTTGGAACTACATGCCTTCCAGAAATCAAAAGCAACAGCAGGTGTGTGCATTGGTGCTTCGGAGGAGGTGCTGCACCGCTTGAATTCGAAATGGGTAAGACAGGGTCAGACACATGGGGGAGAGGGAAATGGGGGAAGGGCAAGTTCAAAAGCCCAGAAGGTATCCACCAACTCATTTCCCCAAGCCACGCAGGCCATGGCCACAGCTCAGCAGGCTCTCCTCAGTGGTCTGGTTTCTGAAACAAGACTTCAGTGCAAATTTACACACACACACAAAACACAGCCCCCAGCCTTGGGCCAAATTAGCTCTCTGCCGTCCAGAAATGCTTGTAAGGGGGTGGATATTTTCTTCCTAAAAGGAATCAAATACATAAAAATAAATGAATTTAGAGGTTGATGAGGAATGGGATGACAAGTGCCCTCTGTGGGGTTGGGAACTGGGGATTCTTAAAGGGCTGTTATAGGAGGTCTCTGAAATCTTAAGGGAAGTAAGAAGCTAGGATTTCCAAAATCAGTTATGCCATTTTCTTCTATTACCAATCATCTACCTCTTCAAATTCTTGAACCTGGTCCAGCTAAGACCTAAATCTAATATTCTTGGAATAGGGCCACTCCAAGACAAAAGCTTATAATCCTCCCCACCAAAGACTAGGGTGGACCTGCTCAGTGAGAGGGGGGCCCTAGGCACAAGGAGTCTGGGTATTATTAAATCTCATTGGGGTCTCTCAGGATTTCTTTAGTTTAAATCTTGACCCACTCTAAGTCATACAACACAGTTCAAAGCTCCACCTGTTAGATCCCAGACCTACTGCCCTTTTGCTCAGCTCAGTTTCCCAATAATTGAAAACCTCGGGCAATTTTAACCACCTGGAGCCCATACAAGGGTGAAGAACACAGATGTAGCTCCATCCAAATCACCATGTAACCATAACTAAGCTAAGAATTTTAAAGGACAACCCTTAACTCCAACCCCAAGCAATGGCAACCACCTCCTCCCCATACACATCTACAAGGCACTGAAAAAAGTAGATGGAATTGTTTTATTCAAAGACTCTTACTCCCTGTCCTCCAAAAATGGAGAGTAGGTGTCAGGTACGGGAGCAGGGGATAGGCTAAATATCTTTGAGGTCAGCACCCATTCAGAGGATTCCCGTATTTCCCTCCCTGCCATCAGAGGTGCAAATGGACTTTGCAAAGAGACCAGCCATACAAATGAAGGAACCTAAAGGTCCAACTCTCCCTCTATTGAGTATTCATGCCCTACTCCTCTCTCTCCACATCTCAGGCCCTCTAGATAGGCAATAAAAAGGGGCCACATGAGAAAAGCAGTACTACAAAGAGATTTAAGCCAAACCTACCACAGCATGCTAGCTAAGAACCCATTTAACTCTTCTATTCAGTGAATATATCCCCTATTGTACTACCAGTACCTTAAACGTTAACACTTGCCTCCACTGACATCTCAGTAAAATCTTGGGGCCCTCTGCTTCCCACCCAAAGTTTAGGCCAGCCAACATATTCTAACAGCCAACTCGTGCGCCAGGGCATTCCCGTCATGAGTAGTGGATACACATTCTAATATTAAGCTCCTCTGTTGGCGCTGCTCAGACAGACACCCAAGTCAGGCAGACATTAACAATCATACATGGAGCAGCAGCACACCCTCATCAACCCTGTTTTCTCAAGCACCAGATCTTCCTCCCTGAAACTCATTTAATGACATCCCATAGACACCAATGACAGCCAGGGTCAAGGTGAGCTTACCAGTGTTGTATCCATGAGACCCATATCCACTTGGCTGTTGGAAAGGGGTGGCTGATGCATTCACACTGACATTCACACCATGCTGCTTGGAAGAGGTAGGAGCCACCTGAAGAGCAATAGGCCAGAACTACAGTGAAATGGCAGCAAAGTACTATTCAACCGACCCGTCCTACTCCAGAGACTGGGCATTCAGATGGCTACCCACTCTGATGTAAGCTGTCCACAGTTTACTTAGCAAAATGGGTTCAGGGAATGAATGAGAGTCTCAGGGAAGCAAAGCTGTACATTCCCCCTTTAGCTAATTCTACGAATGGGTAATCCCTTACCCCAATCCCAGCCCCACTCCCTCTCCCAGGCCAGAAAGAGGCCAGAGGTGGAAACTGTTCCTCTTCATTCATTATTAAAAAGTCATCTAGCCTTGAAAGCAGCTAGCATAGTGTCCAGGGCTAGGACTCTTCACCACAAGTAAAGACCAAGCCCAAGTACTTACAGGGAACACAGCAGGCCCATACTGGAAGGTGCTGGGGAGGCCCGGAACCCCTGTGTAGTATGGCAGGCTGGTGTAACTGTAGCCAGGAGGCAGCGCCGGGTTCAGGAATGTCTGCTGCGTGGTATGGTGAGTCTGTGTCTGGTTCTGCTGGGGCTGGGCCAAGGTTGTGGCCGGGGCCGGGGAGGAGGCATCCCCACGGCCGAACTTTGTGAGGTCACCTGTGACACGAGAGGCTAAATGTATCTGCCACTTTCACCGCCCAACACCAATGCAGAATTTCCTCTTCTGGTTTCACATGATTCCAGGAGAGCCTTCAGAGACTATTAAAGTCCAATGCTTTGAATTCCATTTCTTTGCGGCTCCATTTAGCACTGCTCAGTACACAATCTGCACAGTGCTAGTCAAGGACTAATGTTGCATGACTGTGCAATACTGTGGCAGAAACCAGCTCCCAGAATAAAGCTCCTGTATGATTTCCCTGCCCACCTGTTTTCTTTCATCTCTTCCCCACCCCACCCCCTCCTTTCCTTCTCTGCTTCCCCTCCATGGGGAAAACTCCATGCTGGACTTGAAAAACAATGCTAGGTCAGGGAAAATGACAGGGCAATAAGGTCAACAATAGGTCAGGCCCTGGCCTAGCAAGGCAATGAGACTGCCACATGAGTAAGGAACAGGAGCAGAGATGAGTAGAGGAAGGTCAGTTCAACCACAGTACTTCCTGGTAAAAGCTAGAGAATAGCTGAGAAGTCAACACATCATCCGGAGTCACAGGGAGACAACAGAAAGTGGGATGAGAAGCCAAGCCACTACATGCCCATCTTCAGCAGGATTCTGAATCTACCAACCCTGATTTACCACATCCATTTTGTACTTCTGTCAAAGATCTTAATTAAGGTGAGAACTGGACCCCTTCCTTCTACTAATCAGGTTTCTGCCACCAAGGCCAACACAACCTCCCTATCCCAATCCTACCAGAATAAGGGTTGCTGGCCAGGCTACCATCCCTCCCAGTCAGCGGAGTGGTGGGTGTGGGAAATGGGATGCTGTAGTAATCCTGAAAGAGAGAGAGAAAAGAGCAGAGACTCAATGCCACTCATTCCCAGAAGTGAGGACGTGTCATTCAGGGTGAGAAGCAAGAGAATGTTGGAGTACTGCAATTTGTCCAGCCATTGATTAAGCTGGCTTGAACTGGCACAAACTCCATATTACTCTTGCATACACTGTCCCCGCTGCCTGGCCATGGGGACAGTCAGGCAAGGTCTACAAGTATGCCCACCAGGAAACACTTCAAGTCCATCAGCACCAATAATATTCTCAAACCTCTAGATATTATCCCTCATAGTCTACTACTACTGAGAAAACAGATCTTCCTTCTGGAATTCATCAAAGTGTTTGAGACATACAGGAAGCATCCCAAGAGCTCCACAGTACTCTGAGCTTTATAACAGGTTAAAATGTGTTTACTTCAAAGATGTCACAACTCTGATTAAAAAAAAAAAAAGTACCTTCTGTTAGAACCACTCTCAAAGTACATTCTAATATATCTTAAAGTATGTGACTTATCAACTGAACATTTGGAATAATCCAAACATTAATTTTAAGATCACTTTCTTTTCCTAAGCTCTACAACCATATACTCACCAATGGAAATCTTGTCTGAAGCATCTGCAAGTCATCATAACCATATACTTGTGGCTGAAAGATACAAACATGTAACAATATTAATGAGGACTGGTCATGATGGTAGCAAACCAAGGAGCTAAGAGACAAGATAAATCAACATTCATCCTCATTCTTAAGAAGAGGAGGACATAAATTATTTCCTTCATTTTCTTTAAGAAAGAAGTGAAATACAAAGAGATTACATGATTCATGAAAGGTCTTGAAGCTTTCCTTGAGCTACACAGTGATTCAACTAGGCTGTCCTCTGGGTAGCAGTAGGGTACGCACAAGTCATACATACATAGCCTGCTTTATTCTACCTGTCTTTGTCTCCTTTGCCCTTCAAAATATGGCTTAAAATTTTTCTCCTTCAGAAAGGATTCGCATTTTACTCTTTAATGTTTGGGTACTAAGGTAGTGTGTTAGCTATTAAAAAAGTGCTAATGGATGTTTCATTTGTATGATATTCTTCTAGACTCTCCGAAGGCAAAAACAAGTTTTTGGTTTTTTTTAAATTTTTACTGGAGTATAGTTGATTTACGATGTTGTGTTAGTTTCAGGTGTACAGCAAAGTGGATGTTATACATATATATCCACTCTTTTTAGATTCTTTTCCCATATAGGCCATTACAGAGTATTGAGTAGAGTTCCCTGTGCTACATGGTAGGTCCTTATTAGTTATCTGTTTTATATACAGTAGTGTGTATATGTCAATCCCAATCTTCCAATTTATCCTTCCCCCCCACCCCCGCTCTAATCCCCTGGTAAACATAAGTTTGAAAACCAGACGTTTAAAAAATTTTTTTTTATTAAATATCCTTCATCTTAATAGGCACTGAATACACGAAGCTGATACAAGACACAACAGAGCAAAAGGCTACTACTGTCAGTCACCTATTCTCAGATAGCCCCAGACTAAGTCAGGGAACTCTACTCTGACTAGGTCAGAGCCAGCATAGACCCCCAGAAATTAGGAATCTATCCAACTAGAGAAAATAATTCCCTAAGAAATTGAAAGGGATTCCAGTTAGACACTCTGGCCTTTGGCTTCTGAGGCCCAGAAATTGTGTTTCACCCGAGAAAATACACAGTAGAGGACCTGGTCTAGGTTTAGTCCTATCTCTCTAAAAAATTATTTTTTTCCAAAACTACAAAGATTAAAAACTTGTTTGCTTACATGTGACAACCACTCATTTAATTATATTCTTCCACCTGAAGCCATAGCCATAAAGAATAGCCATACCACCTTCTTCTTTTGGAGAAGATCCTTCAGTCTCACTTACCGGGTAGGCATGTAACAGCCCTGGAGCCATAATATATGGATTAGGCAACAACGGCGGGACCCCAGGAGGGAGGTTGGGAGGAGCTTTTCCTGAAAGAGAAATTATATTTTTATCTTGTCACACTATTACTTTACTCATTCATACTAAAGGAATGCAATTCATCTTCTATGCAGGGCTACCTGAAGTTGTAGCAACCGAGCTTCGAGTGGAGGCTGTGACGGTAGAGTTGCTGCCTAGGCTGAGGCCCAAGCTACTGCCACTATTGAGACTGGAAGAGACACTGACCACTGGGGGAGGTGCAGAGACTGTGCTGGATGTGGTGGAGAAAGTGCTGGAGGAAGAATGAAGATTCGCCTCACTCTCCACGCTTGTGTGCTTCAAAAAGGCGGTGCGGTGGAAGAGAGGAGGAGGAAACAGTGATTAGTATAACAGGTCAGGAAAGACAATCCCTTCTGTTGATTATATCACACCAACTTCTCAATTAAAAAGGCTGAGGCAGGGTACTAGGGTGCTCTCTGCCAAAGTAATTAGAAGAAGTTACTAAATACTGTCTGGCTACACATTCCCCAACATTCATCTGGTAAGGATGGTAACAACAGACCCACTGCACATTATCACCCTGTTCAGAAAGGCAACAGAGCGAGTGGGGACAAACTCCCTAGAAACGAACACTGACTGGCCAATAAGGAGACAAAAGATAGTTTAGGTCTGAAAAATATATCATAATCTTCTCTCCCACATTCTTCTTCACTAGGCTAGCACAACAGACAAGTTCACAAGCTAGAAAGAAGTACAAATTCTAATGAATTTAAACCTGAAATAGTACACTTGAGGAAAGAGAGATTCCTGAGAAAGCCTTAACCCTCATTACCTTGCCCCAAGCTTTTGACAAACCAGACACCTTTGCCCAAAACAGGTCCTCCTGAAGTTAGTTTTCTTCCTTACCATCTCAGCTTAATTCCACAAATTGTTATAAAATCACAACAGTGAAACTAATTCTTTGGCCAAAAGCTCTCATCTGGCCTCTACTTTCATAGGATGCCCAGACTCAAACTGATTATTTTCAGGACTCATGTTTGCCATACCCCAGACCAATGAATGAAAATGGCTGTACCAGTTGGAAAGGGATGTTCTTACAGAATTTATCATAGCATACAAAGTCCCACCCAATTACAGTGTAATCAAAAAAGTCACTTCCAGGGCTTTGAGAATTGGCCCACAGCTCTGCAATATTTCTGGATTCTTCTGCCTCTCTTGGCTTCAAACATCCTTTTTACTCCTTTCCTGCAACTTCAGATGAATTATCATTTTGCCACCTCACGAAGAAATTTTCAAGACTCCCTTCTTGGGAGACTCTTACAGTTGGATAGTTGTTTAAGTGTAAACAAGACCATACTTCCTCTTTTACAGCATCACACTTACCAAAAGAGTGGATGTCGAAGTGCGCCCAGAAGATGTTGATGACGAAAGGGTATTCTGCTGAGTAGATAACGTGCTGTAAGGTAAAAGAGGTTGCCATTAGCCACAGGGCTATGGTTACCTGACCTGGAGCTTCAGTCAAGAACACAGGCCAGGGCTTCCCTGGTGGCGCAGTGGTTGAGAGTCCGCCTGCCAATGCAGGGGACGCGGGTTCGTGCCCCGGTCCGGGAGGATCCCACATGCTGCGGAGCGGCTGGGTCCGTGAACCATGGCCGCTGAGTTTGCACATCTGGAGCCTGTGCTCCACAACGGGAGAGGCCACAGCAGTGAGAGGCCCGCGTACCACAAAAAAAAAAAGAACACAGGCCAGACACAGAGAATTGACTTGTGGTTGCCGGCAGGCGGGGTGGGGAGGGATAGAGTGGGAGTTTTGGGTTAGCAGATGCAAACTAGTATATATAGAATGGATGAACAAGGTCCTACCGTATAGCACATAGAAATATATTCAATATCCTGTGAGATAAACCATAATGGAAAAAAATATAAAAAAGAAAATATGTATAACTGAATCACTTTGCTGTACCGCAGAAATTAACACAACATTGTAAATCAACTATACATCGATTGAAAAGAAAAAGAAGAACATAGGCAAAGAAGGCATAATATGGGACCAAGGAGATCCTGAGATCATATGGTAAACACAATGGCCAGCCAAGGGTAGTGAGCAGTTAAAGCAAGAATGGGTGTTGAAAAAGGGAAAAAAGCCTCCTCTGTCTTTACTTCCCATAGCTTTTAGGTTACCCACTTAGCTAATGTGGTCTCTGCTAGGCAGAGAGGACAAGATAGAACCAGAGAGCTCTGTTATTACTACTCACCAACCCAAACCTCCATCCTCACCCCAAATCACCTGCTGTGTTGTGTGGTGGTACTATTTGGAATCTCCTCATTGTGGCTCAAGCCACCCAAGGAAGATGAGTGCTGATTGGTTGTCGTCAGTAAGGAAGCTGCAGATACCGTTTCACTGAGAGGGGGGATGCTAGAAGTGGAAGGTGAGTCAGATTTCACTGCAGAGCCTGTAGCACCTGGAAATAAAGAAAGGAATTCACCTCACCAGAGGAAGTTATTAAGAGGTGACGACAGCCCTAGGCTGTCCCAAAGACAAGAGTGTGAGTTATTTAGTAATGGACCACTAACATTTAGGTACAATCTTTTCCTTTTTTTTTTAATTCCAAGCATTTCACAGCACTGATCTCATTTGTCCAATAAAGAGAACCCAGAGGATTATCACTGTTACAAGACAGAGAACCTGAAACTTACGATAGTTTGAGATTAAACAGCAAGGTAGAAAGAACCAAGCTGAGACTATACCAGAAGTTTTGATCATTGAGGCAGGGCTCTTTTCACAACAATCTACGAAATGCAAAAATATTTAAAGGGGAGTAAAAACACTACAACTGAGAGGAAAAAGCCTGGAGAACACTCACCTTCAACAGATTGCGTGGTCTGTAACTGCGTGGCCTGCACAGAACTGAAGCCATTCTGGTACAAAAAACAGAGGAATAAGAAACAGACAAACTCAAGTGAATAGGTCAAGTTAGCACATTGACTCAGCTTAACTTCTGTCAACCAATTTCTTTCAGAGAAATTCTACAATGAAAGGATTAACGTAATGTATACTACCCAAACAAAGTAAAAACAACAAAAATTTAAAAACAACAATAATAAGATATACCAACTCTGTGTGACCCAGGGCAACAGAAGGCAATGCCCAAACTGCTGAAGAGATCCCAAACCCCAAAGAGACATAGGAAAGGTCCAAATCCAGTGATCCCTGGGGGAGGATGTGGGAGTATGACAGTTCAGCCAAACCACCTATTCTGCTGGCTGCATCTGACAGTCACTCCACATTGCCTCTAGCATATGCTGTCCCCCTCACCAAGCCAAGACACAGCAAGGTGAGGTCTACTGATATGCACCCACAGAAGGCTGGCAATCAGATCTTCCAAGAAGAGAAAACAAGTAATTGAGACTGATTCTACTAAAGAGAATCTTTAGTGCAAAGAGAATGATCTTCTGGCTCTAAGTCTCCAAGGTTAGTGAAGAGAACTTTTATTTCACCAACCACAAAAATGTGGTTCAGCTTCTCAATCAGCACTTCAGAGGTGTCTTAGCACCATTTGTCAAGAAGTAAAACACTAATATTTCAGTGATTTTGCCCACTATTCTCCTAACCAATGCCCAGGGGCGCATGAAGCCAATACCTTTGCCTGAGTCAAGTCCTTTTGGGGTGATGAAGAGATGGAGCTGGGGTACCGCCGAGTCTGTGTGGATCTCTGTTCATATAGAGGGCCCTGAGCATTATTTTGGGAGGTATAGGTTGTCGACTGAATTGGGCCACTCTGATAACCGGACTCCTGACTCTGGTTAGATGAAATTGTGGATGAAGATTCACTGTGGGGAATGGAGAAGGAAAATCTGAGAGAGACGAATAGAGCATATCCACTGATACTAAAACAGTGGAGATCCACTACTTGTGTAAGTTGATTACAATCAAAAAGAAAAATTCCAGCAACAAATAAAAGAAACTGCCGCAATTTTCTCCTGAGAACAGTAGGAATTTCCACATCCTATAGAGCCAGGGATCTAAGCTAAGAATCCAGTTTAAAAACATTTTCAACTCTTGAAGAGAAAAATTTCTTGTTCCCTTACATGCTGCTGTTATTAGAAAAAGAGGCTAACAGTCAGTAGAAAGGATATACTACTCTTGGTCCCTTTGATACCATCATAACATGAACCCTGAACATGGGAAAAATCACCTTTTCCTCATGTTCATTTTAAGGAATTCTGAGCTCCTGGCCCTCTCAAAAACCCTATGAAGTAAAATTCTCTTGAAAGGAACTTTTAAAATATTCATATGCATTAACAGCAATTATGATTCAACAGAGCTAGGCTGGGGCAAGACATCTCTATTTTTAAATTCTAAGGATTGAAAAAAGTAACCCTAGTACTCTGAAATTCCTCCAGGATTTTCTACTGCTTAAGATGGCCTTCCCTGATAGCTATCAGAGGAGGCAGGGAAGGTTCTACTGGAAAGATTTCTTTTACTTGTGTAATGTATTAATGTTACCTCCTTCCTAGGAGTTCAAAGCTACACCCTTTGTAGGCTTAAGTCCACACCAAGGGGCTAAAAGTGTCAAACACATTTTTAGCTGTGGTAGATGCCAAGGTACTGTTAAAGGTGGGGTACATGTCTCTAGGAACTGTGCCTGGACATTCTAGAAGTGCCCAAGGGATACATTTCTGTTTAGAGTTAGGAAAAACCTAGTAACAGTATTTTAAAATGCTCAACAAAATGCTACAATTGGCTACTTTTCTCTCACTCAATCAGAGGCTTGGCCTGTCCAGAGTTCTAGGAATCAGCAGGAGATTTAGAAAAACTGGTAAATGTCTGATAAAAGAAGTCTTATGACGGCTGTTTCCTCTACCTGGCCGTGCTGGTATAGAGGCTACTTGGAGCCTGGCTTGAAGAGGCGCTCGTGGTGGGGGTGGACTCATAATCAGAAAGGACAGGCTCTGACCCAAACTGCAACGCCCCAAACTGCAGATTTAGCCCTGAGATATCTGCCGAGCCAGGCATCTCCACAGCCAGAGCAGGAATCTGTAAAGAAGAAAAAGTAATGGTTGACTATAAGCTTACTGTAAGACTAATAAAAAACTTCTGCTTCAAACCTCCAAATTACACCCTTACAATCTCAATTCTCAAATCCCACACCCCTTTGCCCTAAAATAATATCTATCTAAAAGTTCAAATATACCTTAGAAGTCAAGGAGGCTTTTTTCTTCTGCTGTTTCAGTTTTTGCTGAGCCGGCTGAGGGCTGGACGATTGGTTGTCTGAAGACCCAGGAGACATTTGTGGAGCCGAGGTGGATTTGCTTGGCAGAGGAGAAGACGGGGGTGGAGGTGCAGCAGTGGAGGTAGCCACTGCAGGTGGCTTCTCCTGAAGGAACACCTCCATCATGGTTGAAGATGAGGTGAAAGCCTGGCGCTTTGTAAAGGGGCTGTGCACTGTTGAATCATTTGGGTTCTTCAAATCTGCACGAGGAAATCCAATAAGCATGAGGCCAGAGGTGTTCGTGAACCTCAAGAAAATGCTATTATCCTGCTCTAGAGCCATGAACTAGGCCCCCAGGAATCAGAAACTCATATAAACAGGTCCTCTTTTAAGATTTAATCTCATTTCTATAGGTGGCAATCATTGGATTTTATTTGTTAAGCAGAACCTAATGAAATCAAAACTATCATCCTGCCTATGTAAGAAAGGAATCCAGGAATTGTCCATGTTTAAAGTGTAAGGTCCTAAAATGGAAAAGCCCAAAGGCAGTATGATGTTTTCAAATACTAAAGACAAACCTAGGGAAAACCCAAAACATCCTCAGGTCAACAGAAGACTGCAAATGTGTACAGGGCTAAATTTGATGAAAGAGATATAGAGATATATACAGCCGCAACTTATGTATTTAATTATTATTCCCCAGCTTTCTGAACTGAGCCTATCTCACCAGGGGAAATCACTGTGGGAAAAGAGCCAGTTGGCTGCCCTTCTCCTCACTTCAGAACACATTCTCTACCCCTACTCCTGCTAGCCTCTTGGCAGTAATGCTCCAATGCTTAAAGAATTCAAATCACTTTCCATATTTCTCACCATACTGCACCAGCGATGGGGATTGTGTGGTGGAGCCCATGTCCCAAGAGGAGGTGGTGGTGGTTCCAGATTGAGAATGCTGAGCTGCCAACTGAGCCAGGGCCTGAGCAGTCTTGAATTGCTCCAAGAACTGGGAGCCTGTGGTGCTGCCGCCTTTAGCTTCACCGACATCACCAAATCCTTTCCCTAACATGCTCACCTGTAGATCAACACAGAGATTAGAGAAATCCACATCCAAGCAACTTTGTTCAACTACTCAAAAAACAAACAAACAAACAAAAACAAAACACTTATCCTGGTTAAGAGCCAGTACAGATAAGACAAGTAAAGAATGTCCAGGGGCTTCCCTGGTGGTACAGTGGTTAAGAATCCGCCTGCCAATGCAGGGGACACAGGTTCAAGCTGTGGTCCAGGAAGATCCCACATGCCGTGGAGCAACTAAGCCTGTGCGCACAACTACTGAGCCTGAGCTCTAGACCCTGTGAGCCACAACTACCGAGTCCGCGTGCCACAACTACTGAAGCCCACATGCCTAGAGCCCGTGCTCTGCAACAAGAGAAGCCACCACAGTGAGAAGCCCGCGCACCACAACAAAGAGTAGCCCCCACTCGCTGAACCTGGAGAAAGCCTATGCACAGCAATGAAGACCCAACACAGCCAAAACTAAAAACTAAATAAATTTTTAAAAAAAGAATGTCACAAAATAGAATAGTCCATTACAGCATAAGCTCTGGACTCAGACTGTCTACATTCAAATCCTGGTTAAATAATTGTGGAAAAATTACTTGTAATTGGTCTGTACCTCATTTTCCTCATCTGAAAATAGGAATAAAAGTAGTACCTCATAAAGGTGTAGGAAGATTAAACAAGATTAAAGCATTTAATATGTGCATGGCACATAACAAGCAGTCAAAAAAATAAGAGCCATTAAAATTTATACCATTACCATCACTTTCCCCTCCCTCCTTCTCAGGGACTCCTTTAATGACTGGAGGGGTTTTCTCCCCTTTGAATTTTTAAATCAACTAATACTTGACTATTAAGCTAACATGAAGGTGATATAAAATTTCACTTCAGGGGCTTCCCTGGTGGCACAGTGGTTGAGAGTCCGCCTGCCAATGCAGGGGACACGGGTTCGTGCCCCGGTCCAGGAAGATGCCACATGCCACGGAGCGGCTGGGCCCGTGAGCCATGGCCACTGAGCCTGCGCGTCTGGAGCCTTTGCTCCGCAACGGGAGAGGCCACAACAGTGAGAGGCCCGTGTACCGCAAAAAAAAAAAAAAAAAAAAAAAAAAATCACTTCAGCCATTAAAGTCTTTGCCCCTTCCACTGAACAGCTCAAAAGGAACAAAAACAACTGAGCTTCATCTCAATGTTTCTAATAACTAGCATAGAGACAAAGAAGCAAAGTCAAGGAGCTATCTCAACTTCTGCACTAAATGATCAAGTAATGAGTCAATATGATTTTATTGTTTTCTGTGTATATCCAAGTTCTACAGGGTAATTGTGATGACAAAACAAAATTTACTCTTAATGCTTTTGGGGGATTCTCTCTATTCCCTACTACCAAGTAAAACTACCAGCCTAGACCAGAAGATTAACCATGTGGCCTTGACTATTCCAAAGAACCTCCAAGGAGATTTAGTCTAGTCTCTTTTAGGTTCTTACTTAAGCACATCATGATCTTCATCATTAAGCGGTGCTTATACAAAACCAATCTGTCCAACCCAACCTAAGACTTTTTTTTCCACTTCAGTCTGTATCCCAAGACTATACAAACAAGAACAAAAACACTGGAAATCTAGTTGAAAGTACGGGATTGCGGCAGAGAGATGATCCCGCACAGCATGATTACCAAATATTCTGCAAGCGTGAAACACAGAAGATATAGAAAATTACCTAACATTCATATATTATGATAATGGGGAAGGGCTCCTATATTACTTACATCTATTAAATTTTAAGGGAAGTTAATCCTCTAACCTCTGTCCTCAATGGAAAAGAACTACATTAAATAGCATACTGATTAACGCAGGTAATGAGAAAAAAGAATAGCACTTATGTTTAGTTTCACATATCACATGACACACATTAAACAGAATGTTAAAGTGGAAGTATACTGAAAACTTATTTTTGATATGAGAATTTGGATTTAGGTGTAAATCTTCAACTCCAGACATTAAAGGCAATTAAAAGTGACACAGAGCACTTAACCCATTTTCCAGTCATATATCTTAGGTGTTGGTAGTTATTTTCTGATCTTCATTACATCTTCCTACGACCTTTGTCCCATTTTGTTTCTTCCTTCTTTTCCTTTTTAGTCCCAACACTCCTCTCCCTTCTCTGCCACCTTTTCTCTCCTGTGACCACTCATTCATGGCAGAATATCAGCCACCAAATTACTATTAACACAAAAAACTATTTTAAAACAGTTAAAAACTAACAGAGTGGGACTTCCCTGGTGGCACAGTGGTCAAGAATCCGCATACCAATGCAGGAGACACCGGTTCGATCCCTGGTCCAGGAAGATCCCACGTGCCGTGGAGCAACTAAGCCTGTGAGCCACGACTACTGAGCCCTTGTGCCACAACTCCTGAAGCCTGCGCGCCTAGAGCCCGTGCTCCACAACAAGAGAAACCACTGCAATGAGAAGCATGAGCACCGCAACGAAGAGTATCCCCTGCTCGCCGCAACGAGAGAAAGCTTGTGCACAGCGATGAAGACCCAACACAGCCAAAAATAAATAAATTATTTTTTTAAAAACCTAACAGCTTTGGATTAGAGGCTGACTTAGCAGTTTTACAGCTGAATTACTCTAACCTTACGACTAGAAAAATAAAAGTATATGCATACACATAGTTTCTTACCTCTTACAACTATAGTAACCCTCCAGCAAAAAATAAACAGGAAAGTAAAATAAACAGGGAAGAAGAGAGAAAAAGCAGTACTTTTAGGATTTACTGACCATCTTTGTTTATTTAGCCTTTGCTATAATTGATGACCTTGAATTTTAAAAAAATATTCTGAATCAACAAGTCATTTGCCATAAGTGCTCTAAGTTAATAACCAATACCACTACTTCCACATTTGTGGAGACTTTACCCATTATCTTATTTATCTTCCTGAAGCCCTGTAAGATAGGCACAGCAAGCACTCTTATCCCCACTTACAGAGAAAGGGAGAAATAGCTAATAAGTGGGCAGATTCAGGAAGACCCCAAGTTTTTAGAAGCCTAGCTCAGAAATGTCTGGTTTAAATGAATACATATGACAATTCTGCTCTATCAAGAAAAAGGGAATGGCTGGACTTCCCTGGTAGTCCAGGGTTAAGACTCCGTGCTCCCAATGCAGGGCGCATGGATTCAATCCTTGGTTGGGGAACTAAGATCCCACATGCCGCACAGTGCAGCCAAAAAACAAAAAACAAACGACAGGGAACTGCTACAACCTTCCATCCAAGTTTAATTAGTATTACTAATACTAATTAGTATTAAAATTGGTTGTCATTGATTTTCACTCAAGAATAACAGTGAACAATGTTTGCACAATAAGTATTCAGTAAACGATATTAACTCATTCTTTTTTTAAAGTCTACACGTTAAAAAAAAATACATTTAATTAATTAATTAATTTATCTATTTTGGCTACGCTGGGTCTTAGTTGTGGCATGCGGGCTTCTTAGTTGTGGCATGCATGTGGGATCTAGTTCTCTGACCAGGGATCGAACTCGGACCCCATATATTGGGAGCGTGGAGTCTAATCCACTGGACCACAAGGGAAGTCTCCTAACTCATTTTTATAAGATGACTCAGTCTGTCCAAAGCTAAGTCCTCTCCTAGAGCTATATCCCCTACTACCCAACTCGACATCTCTACACCCAAGTCAGCCTAGGAAGACAAAAGAAGACGCTTTACCTTGCCCCAAACCTCTGAGTATCACTGAAAGGAATTACTGTATGTATGTGCTGGGGTTGCAGAAAAGTTTGGTTAGGATACACCATGTTTCCTACTTACCATACTGTGATGAGAAAACGTGTTCCCTGAAGCAGGCTGTGATATGGCACTCTGCTTCGAGTTACTGAACACCAGAGGCTGGGCAAGAGAAGGAGCCTGAGATGGATCCAGATTAGATGAATCATTCTCCATTGAAGATGGTGTCTTCCCCAACAGAACAGCAAGGTCAATTCTGGTGGAGAGATGGGAGCTTGATGAATAATGACTGAACATTCCAGCATTCCCCAACACCCGACTCAGATTATGGTTAGATCAAAATGAAGTCACTCCCCAGAAACACAAAGCCGTGAAATGCTTAATTCATCAAAATAACAGATCTGTAAGAGCCACAACAGTATCTACCTATGCTCCAATGAGGCTGCCAACCTTAATAATGTTAAATATTTTAATTTTAGTGAAATTAACTTAGTGAAATATCAAATGTTACTTTTAATACAGCAGCTCGATAATTGGGCCAAAATTTACAAATTTTTACCCATGATTTTAATACTGAATACCTGTCATTACCAATATCTAATATATAAAACCACATACTAGAATGCTGGCATCCTCAAGCAGCTTTGGAACAAGAAGGGTTTGGGGAATTTTTCCCCAAATTTTTAAAATATTTCAAGTTACTTGTGATATAATGAAAATATATACTAGGGGCTTTGCAAATTTCCTGAGTAATAGGAGTGTCGTTTGTTTTTCATAATTGGTCTCTTTCAACCACAGTTTATGCTAATAAAGTAACTCAGGGTGGGACCCCTCACAGAGTTTCAAGAAGGCGGCGGGTCACCAGAAACACCAAGAAAGTGATTAGAGAGTTGGAACTTTCAGCCCCACCACACTCCACCCACTTCTAGGCAAGGAAGAGGAGCTAGAGACTGAATTCAATCACCAATGACTTTATCAATCATGCCTATGTAATGAAACTCTCATTAAAAACTCTTGAACAATGAGGTTCAGTGAGCTTCTCGGATGGTGAACACATCGATGTGCCAGGAGGGCAGTACACCCAGAGAGGGCTTAGAAGCTCTGTGCTCCACCAACCCCCATACCATGCCCTATGCATCTCTTCCATCTGGCTCTTCCTGAGTACTGGTTATAATAAACCAGGGACAGCAAGTAAACTCTTTCCTGAGTTATATGACTCATTCTAGCAAATTATTAAACCTGAGCAGGGGGCTGTGAGAACTCCCAAATTTGTAGTCGGCTGGGCAGAAATGTGCAGGTGGCCCATTTGCAGCTGACCTCTGAAGTAAATAAAGGCAGTCTTGTGGTACTGAGCCGTCAACTTGGGTCTGCGCTAACTCTGGAGAGTTAGTGTCAGAACACCCAGCTGGTGTCAGAGAATTGAAGAATTGGTGTGGAAAAAAATCACAGGTATTTGGTATCATAGAAAAAAAAAAAGTATGGAGGTTCCTTAAAAAACTAAAAACAGAACTACCATATGACCCAGCAATCCCACTACTGGGCATATACTCTGAGAAAACCGTAATTCAAAAAGAGACATGTACCACAATGTTCACTGCAGCACTATTTATAACAGCCAGGACACGGAAGCAACCTAAATGTCCATCAACAGATGAATGGACAAAGAAGATGTGGCACATATACACAATGGAATATTACTCAGCCACAAAAAGAAACGAAATTGAGTTATTTGTAGTGAGGTGGATGGAGCTAGAGTCTGTCATACAGAGTGAAGTCAGAAAGAGAAAAATACCGTATGCTAACTCATATTTATGGGATCTTAAAAAAATGGTACTGATGAACCTAGTAGCAGGGCAGGAATAAAGACACAGGCATAGAGAAGGGACTTGAGGACATGGGGGAGGGGAAGGGGGAAGCTGGGGCAAAGTGAGAGTAGCATCAACATATATACACTACCAAATGTAAAATAGCTAGCTCTTGGGAAGCAGCAGCATAGCACAGGGAGATCAGCTCGGTGCTTTGCAATGACCTGGAGGGGTGGGATAGGAAGGCTCAAGAGAGAGGGGATATATGTATGAATATGGCTGATTCACTTTGTTGTACAACAAAAACTAACAGCATTGTGAAGCAATTATACTCCAGTAAAGATGTACGAAAACAAAAAACACATTACCTCTGGTAATGACATCCTGAACATCCTATTCCTATCGCACTTCTCTTTAGGACATTCTGAATCAACAGCTATCATACCCAGGTCTAGAAATAATCCAAGAGTCTTCCAGGGGATAAAAATTTTCCCTGACAAGTGTTATCTCCCTCTACTGACCCCAATACCTATGTTCAAGTTCTAAAAATTTCATAAGCCAGATCCTAGGGGAAAAAATTATCACCATACTCAGTGGGCTAAGCAAAGACCATAATTATTAAGCAAGAGAAGAAACTATTGAACAGTTCTGCAAATTCAGAAATAAATGAAAACTTTCCACTTTCAGCTTCTCTTTACCTGACTTACTACAAGTTCTAAGTTCTAAGTTTTAATCAATACCTATGATGCTGACAAGGCTGACCTATGTATTAAAGGGCTATTTGGGGGAGAGTTAGCTTTAAAATTGTAATATATGGATTTCCATTCAGTAGATTACTAATATCAACTCTTACAAATCTACCAATCAACTTAATAGGACCCTAATATGATTTGGTTATCATTATTACCGACACCATGGGAGTCTGTAGAGGTCCAGTGCCATTCTTCCTTACAACTAACTTAGCAGATACCCTTGGGAAAAGATAACAGAATTATACCACACACTTGCCTCTGACCAGCAGTGATTGTCACATTCTCCGCAGGCAGAGGCACTGACGACACATTAGAGGCAGTGAAGATCTTGGTCTCAGAAAGCTGGAAAACAGAGGAATTAGTCACTCCTAGTGTTAGGTAGGTTTCAGTCAGAAACCTGTCACAGGTTAAGGGGAATTCAACATCAAGAAAAAGGGGAAAACTCTTTGAAGAGAGAACTATCTACTCTAAGGAATCCTGAATGGACTGACCTTCAAGCCCCTTCTATCTGTGCACAATGGTTTTATCAAAAGAGAGGGTAGAATCAAGAAACCTAATAAAATCGAGTGGAGTCACATAATATGGGCACTGAACTTACAGGAAGGTGAATATGCTAGACAGAAAAACAGAGAAAGCCCCTTTATATTTTCCCGCTACAGCTCCCAACTCCTACCTCAATCCAAACCATACTTTATCTTCCACTACTCCTCTCAAAGAAAAGAAGATCACAGCCAAGATGAAGACAGATATAAGTTAATTCTTGGCTTTTGAGCAGTTAAGGGCCACAGATATAAGTTAATTCTTGGCTTTTGAGCAGTTAAGGGCCCAAGTGCTGATGAGTCGATATATGGAGGAATAATTTTAACATGCACTTTTTGGGGACTTCCCTGGTGGCGCAGTGGATAAGACTCCGTGCTCCCAATGCAGGGGGCCTGGGTTTGATCACTGGTCAGGGAACTAGATCCGACATGCATGCCACAACTAAGAGTTTGCATGCCACAACTAAGGAGCCCACGTGCGCCAACTAAGGAGCCGGCGAGCCGCAACTAAAGGAACCCTGGAACCACGACTAAGGAGCCCGCCTGCCACAACTAAGACCTGGTGCAACCAAATAAATAAATACATATACATTTTTAAAAGGCATTTTTTGCCTTAAAACTGACTTTGTTACACCTAGTCTCTCCACTATAAAACACTAAAATTAGGTAAACAATTGTAAGGAATAAATCTTCCTACTATTCAAAAGTTGATTTTGAGGGGGGGGGCATGCTGCCCGGCCTTCTGGGATCTTAGGTCCCCGACCAGGAACTGAACCCCGGCCCTAGGCAGTGAAAGCGAGGAGTCCTTAACCGCTGGACCACCAGGGAATTCCCCAAAAGCTGACTTTTAAAAAAAACTTTTTGATTAAAATCTCCCCTCTAAAAGCAGTGAATCCACTCCCCCAAATATATCATTCTCTGAAAAGTGGTTAAGCTGACAAGCCAAATCTTAGAAAGTATTCACAAAGCAGTCTAGCTCTGCTACAAGAGAAAAGAATCACCCTCTAATGCTGATACATCCGGAATTTTAAAACTCAGGCCTGAAAACCTAAACAGTCTGACACATCATTTCCTCTTATCATATTCTGTCTTGACTATTCGAATAAATACAAGTACAGGAAGGTTCATCCGTGATCACGGGAAACTGTAATTCATAGCAAAAGCTTGACTGTGACCAGGGAATCAGGAAAATTCTTTTACTCAGGTACTACTCCAGCGAATTCATATAGCTTGTTTATGTGCCACCCATCTATGAGGTTTCCTAGTTTAGTCAATCTGGAAGATAGCCAAACCTACATGTTCATCTCAATTACAATCACCACGATGCGCTCTTAGTACAAAAACAAAAAGGGTCCCAGAGTCAACCAGACTGTAAACTTAAGAACTTGGTACTGTAACTCTCATCTGTACCCACCTCTAAGCCAATTACAGGACCATACACCAATGCCTGAATGTGAACCAAATAACTGATTTGCTCCAAGGAGAGTCATGTGCCACCAGAAGCTGTTACTCAATGCACTACCTGCCTAACTCCATTTCTAGTGCCCTACCCAACCACCATCTCTTCCTGGGATAAATCCGACAATCAGATATTGGACTTACACAAGTGCACTTGCCCTTTCCATAGTCTGGTTCCACAGAGTCCTGTTCATGCCCAGTCTCCTTCATATAACATATGTGAAATGTTCTGGCTCAGAACACTATTTTGGATGTAAAAGTTTTGGGTCAGAATCTTAAGGGTGAATTTTGAGGGGTAGAAACATACCCATTTTCTATCCCTAAACACCACTTAGGGATAGAATGTACTAATGAGGAATGACCTGGGAATACCTACATCTTCATTCCAATCTTCAGTTCCCCATTCCTCTGTTGCAGTCCTCCATGCACCTGGGAATAAAGGAAAAACAATGAAGTAATTTTAAGTACCAGTACAAAGCACAGGCAGAAAATACAGACGTTTTAAACTTTTGGCAGCCAAAAGTGTAACTAGAATTTAGTAATCAGAAGGGATTCTTGGGCTTCAGAGGGAGGAAAAGACTTTTTAGAAAGGGATACCTCAGAACAACCAGGGTTTTAATAAGATTATGATTTCACAGCTACTTTCAGTTCTTGTTACACAGCTGTAATAGGAAAGAGAGCCAGACAGTAAGAAAGAGAGAGAAAATGCAAGAGACAGCAAGACTCCAATGGACCCAATGCTCCAAGCAATCTCTTAAGGGCCTTCAAGTCCTCTGACTTAGTAGTCCGTTCAGTGAAATGGCAGCAGACAATTTAAACTGAAACATGCAAGCTATACTTATTTAGTATAAGACAATACTGCAGGCAGTCTGAAGAAAGATGGCAGCAGGGGCAGAGGAACACAAATGGTTGCCACATTATAGTCAAAGGGCAGTGAAGAAGGAAAGGCTTGAAATCCAAACTGAGAGCACTGACACCTACCTGCTATGGGAACTGAATTTGAAAATGCATACTCAGGGCTTTCCTGGTGGCACAGTGGTTAAGAATCCGCCTGCCAATGCAGGGGACGCGGGTTCAATCCCTGATCCGGGAAGATCCCACATGCCATGGAGCAACTAAGCCTGTGCGACACAACTACTGAGCCTGCGCTCTAGAGCCCATGTGCCACAACTACTGAGCCTGTGTGCCACAACTACTGAAGCCCGCGTGCCTAAAGCCCATGCTCCACAACAAGAGAAGCCACCACAATGAGAAGCCTGTGTGCCGCAACGAAGAGTGGCCCCGCTCTCTGCAACCAGAGAAAAGCCCACGTGCAGCAACGAAGACCCAACGCAGCCAAAAATAAAATTAAATTTAAAAATGCATACTCAGCAGAAGTTTATAGATCGTTTTGATTTAACTATAAGAAACACCAATGGATCTGTTCTTTTCAGAAGACACGAGATGAGATTGAAAAATAAAATATGTGTAATAGTTACCGTACTGGTCCTAACTATACAAAACACAAAATCTGACCTGTAAAAGTCATGGCACAGACAATGGAGGGACACAGTTTCTGTAGGAGAGGTCTGTAAATAATCAAACCACCTTGCATATTCCCCTTGTTTTGCTTCACGTATACGCATATCCTCAGAAAAGGAACCTGGCATTTTTTAAGGAATATAGGTGAGTTTCTATGAGACCTAAAATTCTTCCCTTCAACCAAAGAACCACACTAAGAAACAGGAACCTCTGTGTAGCAAGGACCAGAAAACGCCTTATTTTCTTCTCTAGAATAACAGTATATATTTAATAATTCTTAAAACGTTCTCTCCAAATGGAGAAACTTCTTACAAGAATGAAAGAATGAAGGCGTGGCATTCAGATTTCACTGTCACTGAAGAGAAATATTCTAACACCTACAAAACCCGTCTGAAATTCTCTTAAACGTTTAATAATGAAAACTCCTATTTCCTAGAGAAAAATATGTTCAGTGCAATGCCTTTCCCAGGACAATGTTAAAACTATGCCAGGGAAATTCCAAACCACTTAATAATGACAATGTTCTCCAAATCAAACTAAAGTCCAATCTCAGTTTAAACAAGTTACAAACCACACTCTTCTATCCCTCTCTAGTGATGGCATTTTTCCTCCCCATTGACAACCATCCCACCCTGGCTAATTGGAATCCAAAATCTGGGTTAACACATACACACAATCCTAGAATTGGAAGTGATCTAAGAAGTCATTTACTACTGAGAGGCTATCTCTCAATGCAAGAAATTTTTTTTCCCCTGCACTCTGGCGACTGCATCTGGAATGGAAAGGAAGACTGTAGACAGCTACTTGACACCTTCCTATATAGGACATATGGTCTTGGCTAAGGCAAAGGACTACACTGAGGAAGCGTTAAGGCACAGAAAGAGTACAAATGCTCTGAACAAAAGATTAGGGCTTCCATTCCATCAGCAAAAAGCACAGACAATGTAAATGTTAAATATTCATTAAATAAACTAATTTTTTTAAGGAGGAAAAACAGGCACAGAATATGAGAGAAAAAAGCAGAAAAATAAAAAGCAGGAAAACAGAAAAATGACATATCCACAGATATTTCAGTTCATAAAAATCTATTAAATATCCGGGGCAGTTAGGCGCCTGGATGTATCATACCAGGAGCAGTCTCAAATTTTCGGGGATAATTTGACCCCTCAACCCCAATGAAATCAAGTCCTGAAACAAAAAAGAAAAGAAAAGAAAAAACAACCAGTGAAATTTTGCTTGTGAATGAGAATGTTTGCCCCCAACACACAATTCCCACTGTACCTGTGGATATTTTAAGGGTAGATTTGAGTCTCTTTTTAAATTAAAAAGGGAATTTGTAATTTGCTATCATGAAAACACAAAAAGAGATCATGCATGAAGCTAAGTTCAAATCATGAAACTTGAAGGGAATGCATGAAACTATACTCAACACTTTCACACTAACAAGCAATTCACATAATTTTTCATTCAGCCACAAATCAAAAATTTCTGAGTCTAGCCTCCCAAATCTGCTATTCCCTACTCGGTATAAATAAACACACACCTCTTCCTTCCCTCTCTCTTTTCCCAACCAGATCCTTGTTGAAAATAGCTAAGGCTTTCAATCTAGGACTGGGACTCCATGCCTAATTTTCTAATTTTGCCTAACAAATCCCTTGACTTCTATTATCTTTTCTGCCAATGATAAAAAGCCAAATACCCAAGAACGAACTACAGCTCAGAAACATATCTGTTATTCGGACTGTTACCAATGCTCTACAAGCCATCAAAAGATGAATGAAGAGCAGTTCTAATGCCTCCAAAGTATAAGTTAAAACAGAAAAGAATATTTCATAGCCAAATGGTTAAGGGACTTCAAAAAGATATCTAGCTTGCCAATAACTCAACTTTAGCCTCCACCAATGAGAAATCTGTATTAAAAATGAGTTTATAAGACAGCTTGATGAACAAAAAGCAAGTAACATTCAAGACCTGAGGTACAGCATATTGTGGGCAGTAGATGAGAAGTGATTTGTGCCAAAGACCTTCCTAAAGACGCAGGATTAAGGTAACTGATCTCTGAAAGGGGGTAAGGCAAATTTAAATGGATAAGGAGTCAAAGAGCCTATTTCATGCTCTACTATTAACCCTTCCCCCACTTTGTAAGAGGAAAAAATTCTCAGGCTTTCCATGTGCTGGCTCGGCCAGAAAGAGGTAGCTGGTCTCATAAGAAAGTACTCTGGAACCAAGAGGCTGTTCTTATTTAAAGTAGTAAAAGTTATCTCTTACTCCCAAACACATCTTGGTGTATCCCACAAGCCTAACATATCCTCAAACATATATACATTACTCAAATATGCATCAAAGTCAGCTAACAAAAAAAGCGAATCCCATAATACTCTACCACACCCAGAAGACTATCCAACAAAGAAAGGCAGAAAGTCTCCAGATTTCCTTCTTGCCCATAAACTGAGATTTCCCAAAAATTAAGGGAAAAAGATACTCCTATCTCTGTATGCAGAAACAAATAAATTGACAGTGGGCTTTGATTCTGGGCCCTATTCATCTTTACAAGTAATGGATTGATTAATTCTGGGTATCTTTTCAAAAGGCAAAGCTAAGTAGCCAAACAGAAACACTAGGAAATACAATTGGAACTAATGGTATAATGGAAAGAGCATGAAATTTGAGAGTCAAAAAATTCTGAGTTCAAATACTAGCAAATTTCATAACCACTCTTGCAGTCTAAGTCTTGTCATCTGGAAAGTGATGATAAATAATGTCTATTTTATAAAATAGTGATGAAGATCAGGTGAAACAGCATGTATAATGTGCCCATGGGCACAAAGTAAATGAAGGAGAGTACACTGTAATTCAGTTGTCACCCCTTTCCTCTCTCTGACTCAGCAGCCAAAAACTACTCCACTTTTTTGTTAAGTATATCCTCAAAAAAATTATTTCCTTAGATTCCCAGAGACAAGAAACTAATAAAAGTCACTCACTCGTCCCATCATCTGGTTCAAAGTGGCCAGTGTTGTTCCATGTATTGCCGCTATTATTGCCATAGTTATCATCAGTATTGGCCGGCTCTGCATAATCAGCTGGGTTAAAGGTTCTGGGAGGAAAAAAAAAAAAAAAAAAAGCTTAAAAGAGTCTCTGAGCTCTAAGCAGCACCAGTGAAAATTAACTCAAAAGGAGGGCAATCGGAATCTTGACTGTCTCTTTCCTAGTACAGATCAACCATGGCCCCATTCTATAAGCCTATAAGCTGTCTACTTTTGCTCACTTACCAGCTTACCTAAAATTTCATGGTATAATCTTTTTTTTTAATAATTTTAATTTATATCCACTATCCCTTTTGGATTAGGACACCAATAAAATCCACATGAAGATTTTGAGAAAATAGCAGGTAGGTGTATTCAAATGAGATAAAATAATTCAGGTGGTAAATGCTTATCTTCCAAAAATAAGCCCTATGCCTATACACACCTGATGAAATAGTCCAGCAATCTTTCTGATCACATTTTGGTTATAGCTGCCTATTATCCTCAGGATACCAGGATATTAACCATGCTAAAACATTATGGTAATGCTTAAGGAAAAATTAAAGACTTTAACACTGGATCAATGAAACTTACCCCATTCCTTGAGCAGAAAACCTTCCTCCCCGCCTACCAGAGCCACCTAAAGAATGAGAAAAAGAGGGAGAAAGAAATATTTTAGAAGTTGATATAAAATCACCTTGCCAACAGAGGCAGCTTTGGAAAGTAAGTGGTTGACATCATCAGATATTCCTTCTCTCACTCTGTAGCACATCAGTTAATATAACACAGCAGGACAATTATTACTGACAAGGTTGTTCCTTTGCTGATCAAACTGCTGGATCCTCAAGCAAATACAATAATAACAACAATAAAGAGCAGAGGAAATGACATCTACCTTCCTTCCCACTGCCCACTCAGTAGTCTCTAGAATTTGCATGACACCTCAACAATTAAGGTATCCAGAGTCCATGTGAATTTGTCTGGTTTTAAATAAAGCAGACCCCTACTAAACTAATAAGAGTAGCTTGCCCCCAATATCCATCCCGCCAACAAACTGATCACCTCTGCCTCGGCCACGACCTCTTCTGCCTCTTTCTGTGCCTCTTCCAGAAGGCCCTCCACTCTTGGTGCCATCTAATCCATTTTCCTGACCTCGAACTGAAATTTAAAAACAAAACAAAACAAAACAAAACAAAACACCACAGATGGCCAGAGCAAAGTGAATAGAAAGTATGTACATAAATGGTATGTATACATGGTGGTGGGGAGACAAAAACAAAGAAGAGAAAATGAGCTGGAAGGATGGAACATGATGGTTACTAGGGAATGGTTACTAGTCAAACAATTTTACAAACGGCTACAAGGTAACTTCATGCTCAACTGGTGGCTGTTGCTAGAAAAGGCTACATGCAAGAAATGCCAAGGTCTCAGAACAGATGATTTTAAGAAAAATCAAAAGGATGATATAATGGTTACTAGATCCAGCCTCGCAGAGCCCTGACATCCCTCAAGTCTAGACATTACTAACCCACAACTGGTTTTGTTAAAGCCCCATGCATACACTCTCGTCCGCGGCTGGCACCTCTCCCCCGTCTTGGTGGCCCACCACGTCGCCGACTATAGTCTCTGTCCCGGTCTCGATTTTCTTTGCCTTCCTCGTTGGATTCCGTTTGGCCACCGTCCTTCTGTCCTGAGACTCCTTTCTTCTTCCCAACCATCTCCCAGGAATGCTAAAGAAGAGCAGAGCATTCATGTCTAATCAATATAGGTTGCTACCAGGAAACCAGAGATAAAAGCTGGGACAACTGTTAACCATTCTCCTCTCAGCATCCACATCTAAGATAACTTCTATTAGTTTATTTCTGTTTAAGTGGAGAGTATAGACAGAACCTCAAAACAAATTCTACACCTATCACTGCAAAATTGAAGCCCTTTTTGTAGAAGAGGTGCTTATAAGCAAATGGATTGCAAGGATCACTTCCAAAAGGGTTACCGAGATCTCTATCCAGTTCAGTCACTCGGCGTGGTAGTCAAAGGACCTAGTTACTTACTGGACCTTTCTGTCAAGTGTGTTTCCTGGGCTGAAAAAACTAATTCCCTTTGGATTCAGTGACTCCCAGTTTTTTATAGCCTTATCCATGTCAAATAAAGCAGAAAAGAAAACTGAAAGTTTGTAACAGTTAACTCTGAATTCAGAATGAACGAATAGCATTTGACTCTTGAGTATATTCTCTAATTCAGCAACCTAGAATTTAGGAGGAAAACAACTATACCTACTCCCCAACCCACCCCCCTTCACACACACCGATTTCCTTTATTTAAAAGAAGACCAAATAGCAGTCAGGAAAGCACAGCCCTGGCCTTGAGACATGCTGACTATAGGAAGCCTTCCATTCCTGGTTTTATTCACTGTGTTCTCCCCTATACATCCTGAATTGCTACAATACGATTCAACCTTCCTCAAAGCAGTTCATTCCAGATTGCAGGAGGGAATATTTACAGCAAGGAAAATGAGCTAAACAGTCTTGCAAAAACTCATTCCTTAGGAAAATGAGTTTTATAAATTTGAAGGTTTTTTTTGGCCTCGCTGTGTGGCTTGCAGGATCTTAGTCCCCTTACCAGGGATTGAACACAGGTTTTCAGTAGTGAAAGCGTGGGGTCCTAACTACCAGCGAATTCCCTATAAATTTAAAGTTTTAAACACACAAATACATTGATTTACAAATTTTTGCAGAAAATATGTACAAATAAAAGTTCCAGTTCAATCACCAAGACTATCAGAGCTTTACTATCCTAGATACCATCTAACCCAAACTACAATGGCCCTGCTGCTCAGCAACAGGTATCTAATATCCAATAACTTTGAAAATATGGAATAGTAATATGAAACTACTATTAATTTTGTCAGGGTTGATAATAATATTGTGGTCATATAAAAGAGTAACCTTTAAGGGAAACATGCCAAAGAATTTAGGAAATAAAGTACTATGATATCTACAACAACTTATTTCCAAATAATCCCAAGTGTCCACCAGTGGATGAGTGGATAAACGAGATGTGCTACAAACATACAACGGAATATTATTCAGCCTTAAGAAGGAGTGAAATTCTGACACAAGCCACAATATAGATAAACCTTGAAAACATTCTGCTAAACGAAGACACAAAAAGACAAATATTATTTGATTCCACTCACATGAGGTACCAAGAACAGGCAGAACCTTACACGAGGTAGTGAAAATAGGTGTTACCCCAACCTGGGAGTTGGGAAACGGAGAGTTAACTGTTTAATGGATACAGTTTCTAATTAGGAAATGAGTAAGTTCTGGAAATGGATAGTGGTAATGGTTGTCCAACACTGTGAATGTCCTTAATGCCAATGAATTGTATACTTAAAATGGATAAACTGGTCTATTTTGTTAAGTATATTTTACCACAATTTAAACATTTTTAAGTTCAAAAACAGTAAATTTAAAACTATACTAAAAGCATACCTACATATTCTAAAAAGTCCACAAGAAATAGTTTACTAAAAATTAAGTATCTGCCTAGCACTCGGCAGCTCCTTGTTGCCTACTCTTTCAACCCACCCAGATTCCACATTATAGCTGGTAGGTCAATTTTTGCTCACAGTAGCTTCAATTCATAAATTATAGTAACCTTGTAGCTAAATCTACATCAGCAACACTGGAAACCAGACTCGACACAGTTCTTCGAGTTTTTGCTACTCTGTCTCAAAACCTGATAGGTTTCAGAAACCTGTCACCTTTTTCTTCTCTATGGTTATACATCAGCTGCTGGCACCTGATGGGTTCTGTAAGTAAAAAGAATTACTATAATCTTCCCGAGGCACTGCCAGTTTTCTAATACGATCTCATCCAACCAAATACATCCAACATTGATTCCCATTGGTTTCACTAGTAGCTTATTTATTTGTGGCATAAACCTACATTCTCTACCTGTTTTTCTTTTTTGATACTGTGAAAGGTCAGACTTGTAGCACTAGGCAGGAGATGCTAGAAGGTGAAACAAGATATGACTTGTGCAAAAAAAAAAAAAAAAAATTCACTTTTTTTTTTTTTGGCTGTGCCATGCAGCATGCAGGACCTTAGTTACTCAACCAGGGATTGAACCCGTGCCCGCTGCACTGGGAGCTTGGAGTCTTAACCACTGGACCGCCACGGAAGTCCCCCAAAAATTCACACTTTTTAAAAGTGTAAGTAGATCCACCTCTACCTCCACTCCCTCGAAAATACAGAGGCAATTACTCTGGAGTAAACGCAAGATGAACCAGAACTGCTTTCTGATTATCCAGGCAGTAATTTTCAAACAAGACCCATAATATAAAATCTAATCTAGGACCACACTTTTGAAGAGAAAAAGGTACGAATTTAAATTCAATGATTAAAAATAGTTTTTCACTATTATTTCCCATTGCTTCGAGGAAACTGACAAACCTCCAACATTCAGCTAAAGTGACACTGTAACATCAGTAAGTTAAGCTCTCTAAGGATGAAATCTGGTTATCAATTTCAACCAAAGATCCCCTGAGTAAGACCAAGTAAATAAAAATGACTTCAAATGATACACTCCTCATTAAAAAAATAATAATAAAGGTCTCTACTAAACACTGCAGGAACATCCCAAAGATTAATTAGTAAGGCAGAATCCCTGCTCTTAAGGGGCTTAAAAATTTGAAACAGTAATAAGACAATAACAAAACACAGGATTCTCATTAAATGGAAAGGAAAGGAGGTGAAAGCAACTCTAAATTCTAGGGCAAGAGTTCCTCCAATATCCCCTTGTCATCTCCAGGGATGGTCAACAGGCTCTAAAGTTTGTTTCTCTGCTAATTCAACAGAAGTAAGTTCACATGATGAAAAGGTATTGTGAAATGTAAAGCTGATATTGGTGGGAGTGTTCTGAAATCAGAATCCAGTAGTCTGTGGCTTTGTTCAATAGCAATAAAACATGTGAGCAGAAATCTTCCATGATTAGTAACTAAGGCTATTAAATAGCACCTCTAACTCAGACTAACCAAATCTTGAAAACAGTCACTAGCCTAGAATGAATAATTTATTTCCAGGCCAACTAGAAGAAACTGATTTTATCTGTTTTCTCCTATTTATTGTACATAAATTTTAAGTATTTGCAACCTGCAGTAAATAATCTCCAAGACAGTTGCTTGCTTTATTTGGAGAATAAGATACTGTGCTTTAAGGTGAGTTACCCCACTTGCTATTTCTGGAATTTACTAGCCTCTCAATGAGGGACCCACTTTCTAGAACACTTTATTAGCACTCTACCGTATCTGGGTTTCCTTCCAGCAGTACATTGATGGCTCTGTTGACATCTCCGTTGCAGTCATGCAAAGCAATGACACATTCATCCTGGTTCTTGCCTGTGATATCAATCAACTGAAAGAGAAAGATCAGCAACCATCATGAACAAGCCTGCACTCCCCACAAAAGAAAACTAGGTGAAAAAAAGGGAGAAGACACAGCTGAGTTTGAAAGAAGCAGGCTTAAAAAAGTAAAACATGCAGAATTTTGGTACTCTAGTTCCAAAAGCAAAATATTAACAACCTATGATTAGGGATGGGGCAAAAGTATTTATAAAGCAGTTGAATAACACAGCATCTAATAGAGAATCAAATGCAGAAGCATACAGGATCCAGTATACCATGACTTGCCACATTTCCTAGATGCCACAACTATTTGAAGCTGCTATACAATGGTATCAACAAAGTCATTCAATAAAGAAGAGGTTAAAATTAAGGTAAAACCTCTTTGAACAAGGTATCTGTCCAAAGGGGTACAATCAGACAATAAAAGCACTCATAATTCGTTTAATACTATAGTGGAAAATATCCTGGTAGGCATCAATTCTATTTAACTGTGCTTTGATCTTGATGTCTTTTTCCACACCTTATGGCAAATTAGCGATACACTCACTTGTTTCACCTTTTCCTCAAAGTCAGCATCATTATGGTCCGAAATCATCTGTGCAAGTCGAATTTGTTCCGCAGTGGCCTAAGAAAGCGTGATCAAGAGACAACACTTTAGAGAATAAGAGGGACCTATATAGTCAATATTCATCATCTCCCACCCCAATTTCCTTCTCCTTGTTACAAATGACCAACTAATAAAACACTACCACCATGACAACAAAGAGAGAAGCTGTGACTATTTCAAGCTACAATCTCTAAAAAAGCAGGGAGCTTTTTCACCTATGTTCACAGTTAAAGAGACTTTCACTTTGGGGTCACAGCACCACTTTGAAACGTCTGTGCCTTAATTCAATTTCATTTATTTGCAAAGTCATGTGTAAACCCTGTTCCTGATTCTGCAATGACCAATGCCACCCTTTTATTCCTTAGGGATGAGAATATCATTAACGTTTAGTCTGAGGATACACTCGGCATATCTTCCAAGTATCCAGTGTATGTTTATAAGATGTCAGAAATTTTAGCCCCAAATGAGATTAAGTACTAAAATTCTGCTAGAAATTCACCTGGAAAAAGAAGTGAAAGAAAAATGAATAAGAGGAAAGTTCTAGTCTTACATATTCAATTTAACTGACCATAACCAAATACAAATTAATTCATTCATATTAGGTGCCAACAAATACCAGACTAGTTATTAAAAAAAAAAAAAGATCATATCTAAATCCAACTTAAAAAGAAAAAAAAGAGAGAACTCATAAACCTCAGCACCCAGGTGCCAAGAAGGTTAATTTACTCTTTAAAACTGAGCAATACTCTAGGGTGTCTCATCTGTTAATCTTGAAGGAACATAGTAAAGATGCTGACTCCTCATGGGAAAGGAAAAATCAGATTAGGCCTCAATGAGACCAGAGAGGAAAACAAAAGACAAGTTAGGGAAAAGAAGAGCAAAGGAAAGGAAGAAGGTGGCAAGACAAAGATTGGCTAGAGGGATATCAAAGTGCAAGGTCGAGGAAATAAGAAATGTATTGCTAAAACAACCCAGATGAATGAAGGAAAATGCTATCTTAGAGATACAAAGCACAGGACCCATTCTTTCCAAGCCTCATAATGCAGTAAATTAAGCCCACTGCATCGCAGCATGTCATTAACAGTTATCAGGCCCCAAGTGAAAAGAGGCATGGATTAGAAAATAAGAATAATGAACCCAAACTAATAATCCAAAGCACAGAATGATGCTGCACTAGATGGAAACCAGTATCAACCAGCAAGGCTACCCCATGGATCCATATCCCTTGGGTTCTTTACCTGGGGCCGCTGCTTGTGCTGTGTCTGATTTTGGTTTTGAGGTGGTTCCCAGTTTCCCCGGGCTCGGTTAGTGCCCACCGACGTCATCATTTACAGTATATACAAATAACAGTATTTACAAGGTAGAATACTGAAAGATTTAAGAAAAAAAGAAAAGTTTAGATGTTAAATGTGGGCAAAATGTTTTCAACCTCTCTTTCATCAGCACCTTCACCACTTCCACTTCTTTAAAGAGACAAACCAACATTCACCTGTTCTTAAGACAGATTTCCAGTATGATAAATTCCTTAGAGAACTATGACTATTTATCCATTTTTGTAAAACAAGAAATATATAAAACATGTGTTGTGATGGTTTGTTTTAAAGTTATGAGCACGATTTGGTTACAGTCCCCTATAGGCAGCCTTTGTGAAGTTTTGCTATCTTGATAGTAAGCAAAACAATGTTAATAATCAAGTCTTCCAATAGGCGAAAATACCCAACGTCCCTTTGACAGAAGGAAAGATAATCAGCAAAGCCTGGAAACAAAAGCCTTCCAGGAAGGGGATTAGTCTATACTCCAAATAAAAACAATTTAAAATGCTGTACTCAACCTACCTTTGAAAACAGCTTTACCTGCCTTACAACCTTTTAAACGTAAGTTGCATGTGTCCTCCATCATTTGAGAAAGGACAAGCTCAAGCCTAGCCTCTTTCTTCCTCCCTCAAGTTTCTATCTCTCAGTATGGTGTGGGGGCTCCCACACCTTTCAGCAAGGCACGTATCAGCCCCAGTGACTTTGCCCAGAATCTCAGTTCCTTGGATAATAATTCTAACACGCTGTTTTTGTGGCTGCTTCTGTGGCTGCTTCTGTTGGTTTCCTAAGTTCACAGTTCCAAGAAACCAGAATTGCAATTCCCCTCCACCACTCACCTTAATATATAGAGAATCCCAAATTTGTCCCAAACCAAAAGCATCTAGCACAGAGTTTTATTTGGAAGAAAGTGCTTCTGGGAAGTCATTTTAAACTTGAGACATTATTGCCAGCAAGATGACTTTGTTGAGTCTTTAGAGACATGGAACACACAGGCCCTTCCCAAAGCCAGATCAGTTTTGTTAGTAACACTTCTAACAAGCAAAGATTCTACTGAATTTAAGTTGCCTTCATTGATACTTTGTTTTATAATGCAATCTCAGCTGTTTCATTTAGTAAACAAAGAAAACATTCATCATATGATGGAGTGCTCAAAATAAGGTTACACTGCAGTTTTACTCCCTGCCAAAGAGGACAAGTTTATACTTTTCTGCTCTATATTGAATTCTTTTTCATTAATGATACTTCATATAGGGTAATTCTAAGCTGCCCAGAAGACATTGATGGATTTGAGGGACAGGTAGGCTGGGCTTCTAAAGAAATATGCAAGGATTAATATTAGGAGACTGAATTTCACCTGTTTCTTGGGTCACAAAGAAAGCCAACTTCCCTGTGGATAAATTCTTCAGCCAGTTGGGTCAATATGTTACATAGGTCTTTGTTGTTTGATGCAGTCATTAAGAATTGAGTTTTACATTCCCTGTCACCAAGAAATATTTTTAAGGAAAGTTCATGGCTAATTTTTAACCATTACCTCTTCTCCCTACACAAATGTGCACAAAAAGGCCTGTAAATATGTATAGGTAGTACAGGATTATTTGATACACTGTAGTCCACTTTCCCAGGCTGCCATTATTGTCAAGTTCCAACACTTAATTTACAATAAACAAGTGTTATTCAACCAAGTACGCCTGGATTCAAATCAAACAGAAAAAGAAAAAATATCAGGCTTTATTATAATTGACTCTAAGATGAACATTCTAACACGGGAGTGGCCTCTCCTGTAACTTACAAATATTGATTGCTTTCTACTCATCATGTGATTTCAATTTGTGAGCATGCGTTACACTGTGGATATGAATTTCAGGACTACCTGTATGGACAACTGCATGTACAGTACCAATCAATGTAAATACATTAAAAAGTCATTTTGAAAGCCACACAATTACTCAGGAAAGGGGAAAAAAAAAATTCTCCTAATCACTCTTGCTATTAGCTTCCACTTCTCTCTTACAAATGCTTTGAAATGTGTGACTAAGACAATTTTACCACCTAGGTAGTAACAACACTGACCAAAAGATCAAAAGTAAGTGATGTGGGATGGATCACTGGAGGGCACAGAATTAGTAGCCTTTTAGTAGCAAGCAGAGACACATACCCAGAGTTATCACAGTGGAGATGAGGAATCTTGTTAAGTACTCTTTCTTAAAACATAAAAATATTTAAGGGAAGTAGGTGACAAGTATTGGAGACCAAGGGAATAGTGCAGGAACAAATACAGATTTCAATACAAGAGTGCCCTTGACTGTTTTCTGAAAACCAGCTACTTAAAAAAATAGCCAGAGAAATTTTACAGAAAAAAATAAATAACAAGTATTTATTGAGTATCTACTATGTGTCCAATACTTTAGAAAATACAAAAGCAATATGACTTGGTTGCTGCCCTCAGGGAGCTTACAATCTAATTTGAGAAACAATTCAGAAACTATGAAGCTGGAAGGGGGGTGGGTAAGGCTTGCTACTTCTAACAGAGCAACTAATTCCCCCAGATGCTCTGTGGAAATGATCCCTGCATCCCATTCCCCATCAACTTGAATCTAATTTAAAAAAGAGTACTTCCCAGTTAGGACACATATGGCAACAAGGGGCTTTAAATCAAAATCCAAACAGTACATTTTAAGGCCTTTCATCATTAGTTTACATGCCAGCAACACTTCCCGACTTCCCATTCACGACGGAAATAATCACTGGGATAGTCAAATCTTTAAGGACAATGGTTGTAGGATCTCAAAGCAGTTTTAACAACCCATACACAGCCAAAACGTTTTACTTCTCCTGTATTTCAGGTTGTCACTGACCCTCATCACATCCCAGCAAGTCACATCAGACATCCATCCCCAAAGCAGAATATGGGTGGTGGAAGTGGTTGGGGAGAACACAAAAAGGATTTCTCCATCTAATAATCAGGAACAATCACAGGCAAAAGGGGTAACAATAACAACAAAAAAAAGGCCTGTTACTGTGGTGTTTTTCTTTCCACAACATCCTACACCAGAGATGGCTACATTTCAAGAACGGTGGAAAAGGAGCGGCCTCCTGTTTGTGACATCAGTTTGCAAAGCAATTTAAGGACTGTCCACAAGGTGAAGGGTCGAAGAAATTTGGAATTCCTGTCCCATTATAAGAAGAGGGAACACATACCCCACTGCTCTAATGACGTCCCTTAGGCGCAATATACCCTATGGGGGCCTTCAGGCCCAGCTTCCCAAATAACATCATTAATTGTTTGGGGTACCCAAAACTACAGTATGGAAGACAGGAAGCTAAAGACAGCAGCAAAAAAATATATTCCAAGAGCTGGAGCGGTGAGCAAGAAGGAAAGGTAATAAGAGGAGCTGACAAAGAGGCTGGAAACGGAGAGGGGACGCAAGCCCACGCGTGGAGGATGGGAGGCTCACCCCGCTCAGCGCCACATCGGGAGCTCCCGGGGCCAATCGCCTCCTTACCTCCCACCCGGAACAAATTAATCCTCCGCACTCCAAACTGAGGGCCACATGGGGGAGTTTGGGGCAGCTCCACCCCATCGCCCTTCCTCCCCCCCCACACACCCCGCCACCCCCAAACCAGGCCGGATCCGGATCAGAGGAGGCCCGCAGAGGGTTGGAAAAGAAGGAGGCCCTCTCGTCTTCTCCACAGGCACCGGCCAGGGTAGAGAGAGGGCCCTACCTCAGGCGGGGCCCAGGCCTAGCTCGCTCGCGCTCTTTCTCGCTCTCCCCCTTCTCAGGCTCTAGCCGCATGCCCCCCCCCTCCGGCTGCCCCAAGCCCCGCCCCGGCCACGCTCCCAAATCGAGGCCCCGGCTCTGGCGCGGCCCACTAGGCCGCGAACCCAACCATAAACAAAACCTCCAGCGGCCGACTCGGGGGGGGGGGGAGGGGGCAGGGCTCGCAGGACTAGGACGGGGTGTACAGTGGGGAACACACGGTGCGGGGGGGCCTACCGAGGGAGGGGGATACGGCGGGGGTAGGAGAGAAAGGAGGGAGGGTAAAAGGGGGATCGTGGATTTAAAGGGGCCGCGGACAATACCCGGCCCCGCCGCGCTGCCGCCGCCACCGCCGCCGCCGCCAACGCCGCTGCGCTCCCAACTTTACCTCAGTCTCCTCCACACTGACACCCCGGGCCGCGCCGCCCCTGTCACGTGATATAAGGTTCCCTCCTCCCCACCCCCCTCCCTCCTTTTCCCTCTTGCGCTCGCTCTCGCGCCTTCCCCCTCCCACTTGCCTTCCTGCGTCCCCCAGCACGTGACGCGAAAAAGGACGCGCACGCAAGCGTGCGCGTGCCGCCTCGCCACGAGACACCTCATTACGGCTCCGCGCGTCCGCCCCGCCTCCTCCGCGGCGGCCCCGCCTCCACCACGTGACGCGCGGATAGCCTCCGTTTCCTCTTACTGGCGTAGTTCCGCGTCTCCGCACTCGTCGGTCCCGGTTGTCATTGCGTGCCTGAGTCACGTGCTAGGGGGAAGCGGGAAGGCGTCGTTCTTCTTTCCTAACCCCCCCCCCGTCCGCCATGTTTTCAGGCCCGGTCAGCCTTGGTCTTTCCCCGTAAGGAAATGGCCGGGGCGCTTCAGGGAACCCAAGCGCCGTTGCCTCGGCGCAGCCCGGGCTGACGAGGCAGGGCAGCGGGGTAAACCGGAGCGGTTCTGCACGGGGTGGGGAGGCCATGGCGTCCGGCAGTAACTGGCTGTCCGGCGTGAATGTCGTGCTGGTGATGGCCTACGGGAGCCTGGTGAGGAGATTCCCCCACCCCATTTCCTGCTGTCGCCTCTGACCCAGTAGAGACCCTCCTCTTGAGCAGTTCCCGGTCCTCATTCTCCACCCACTCACCTGCGCTTTTTCTGGGCTTTGACTCCTATCCCAGGAGTACCTGGGAGCATAAGTCACCGACCGCCCCGCCCCTGGCCGAGAACCCTCCCCCTAAACCCTAGGATAAAGACCCCCAAGCCTCTACGCTACAGGCTTATCTATGTCCACGCCATCGCTGACGGCCTTGCTTTGTCCCAGCTTATACCCCGAAGCATTCGTGAGAGGCCGAATTGAGGGATTTGAAATGAAGGCATGCCTTTTTTTTTGTCTAACTTTTTAATTCAAGGTTATTTACTTCTGATATCTTTTGGACAGGTGTTTGTACTGCTATTTATTTTTGTGAAGAGGCAAATCATGCGCTTTGCAATGAAATCCCGAAGGGGACCTCATGTCCCTGTGGGACACAATGCCCCCAAGGTAGGTCCTTAAGTCATGAGATAGGCCCGGTTTTCCAGATCCATTAGGGCCCAGAATGAGATTTCCTTTGCCTTTAGAAATGACTTAATTCCCGTGTTTCCTTGTCCAGCTACCCATGTGTATATTAGTATATTGTATGTTAGTATATTGAGCAATAAAGGTCATCTTGGATCTTGGCTTACCTGCTCACTGCCGTGGCACAGCAAGTAGCTTATCCAGGGACTTCAGTTTCTGCATCTGCAGAATGAAGGACTTGGATGAAAATTCCCAACTCTTTATGGTATGATGTTTCCCAGTTCAATTTAAACTACCCAGTGTTTAATGTTTTGGGTTTTTTTTTTTTTTTTTATGATTTAGGATGGGGTTAGAGTAGTTAGAATTAGCCCCAGATCAGTGAGAAGGGTTGCCATTGCAAAACTTTAGATTTATAAGGGCCCCATAAATCATCTAGGTCTATCATTCATGTTACCAACTGAAATCTAAGGAAAGGAAGCAGCTTACTGGAGGACATACAGGAAGTGAATAACGAAGCAGCCTCTGTCTGTACTTTCTCCTTAGGTAATTGCTTTCCTCACCTTGGCTTTAAATATCTACTGTTGAAATTTTATTTCTATCCCATTCCTCCTTCCTGAGTTCCATCCTTGTGTATCCAGTTGCCTACCTAACATTTCCAATTAGATGTGTGATAGGCATCTCAAACCTAACGTGTCCTAATGCCCCACAGAACTCTTAATACCCCCAACTGCCACCCCCATCCTGCTTCTTCCGCCTTACACTTCTGGGTTAAGGTTGCCTGCTGTCCTTACCAACCTCCTTTTGTATGGCTCTTCCCTGATCACTGGGATCCAGCTACACTGGTTGAATTTCTTTATGTGTGCTGTCACTGTGGCCTAGAATGATCTACCTCTGGTTTTCACTTGGCTAGCTCATTTGATCTTTAGAACTTACCTCAAATACTATTTGCTACAAAGAGGAATGCTTATGACCCATTATAAAGTAGATCTTCTTTGTTTTCAGATAGCATTTTACTACAAATATTCTTTTATGTTTATTTGTTTAATGCCTCTCTCTTCTCTAAGCTGTAAGAATGTATACACCATGCCAGTTATGTTCACTGCTGTAGAGCCAGGGTCTACACATAGTAATAATTCATTGTTGAGTGAAAAGCAGGTTAGTGGGAGGGCTAGAGCTCGGACACAATTCTGTCAACTCCTAGAGCAATGTCATTTCATTAACTAGTACTGTAACCCTCCCCTCATTGTTCTTTGCTGATATATTTCATGAAAGCCTCAAAGATGATGTTGTGGCCTGAAACCTCAACAGTGCTTCCACATTCTCCCAGTTCTCCAAATGCCAGCTGCCTCCCATAAGAAGGATATAGGGTTAGTTTCCAGTATGTCATGAGCCAATCAAACCTTTGACTATTTAGGACCCCCCAACCTCAGACTAGATGAGATCAAGGTTCCTTTTGCTCTAAAAAGTTCTGGCTAAATTCTCATCCATTGCTGGTGGAAGTACAGACTAGTAAAAGTGCTTTGGAAAATATTGGGGTATTGTCTAGTAAGGTTGCAAATGTACCTAATCCATAGCCCAGCAATTCCACTCCTACCATAGAGAAATTAATTTTTGTTCATGTGTACCAGAAAACACGTACAAGAATACTCACAGCATTGTTTCTAATATATATATTTTTAAAGCTGTTACTCTAAATGTCCATTTGAGAATGGATATATAATAATGTAATAGTATTCTGGAATACTATAAGGAATGAAAATAAACTGAAGATAAGTATATGAACACAAGTGAATCTCCAAAATACTTTTGAATGGAAAAAGTAAATCACAGACATGAATGAATCTCAAAAATATGCCAGGTGAAAAAGTGCCAGGAAGCCACTCACAAAAGAATACGTACTGTATGATTCCATTCCATTTGTATGGAATTCTAGAACAGGAGGAACTATATTGATAGAAAGCACATCAGTGTTCCCTGGGGCATGAAGCGGGAGGTTGCCTGCAAAGGGGGATGAAGAACGTTTTGGGGTGATGAAAGTGTTCTGTATCTTTTTTTATTTTTTTTAAATAAATTTATTTATTTTTGGCTGCATTGGGTCTTCGTTGCGATGTGTGGGCTTCTCATTGCAGTGGCTTCTCTTGTTGCAAGCACGGGCTCTAGGCACGTGGGCTTCAGTAGTTGTGGCACGTGGGCTCAGTAGTTGTGGCTCGCGGGCTCTAAAGCACAGGCTCAGTAGTTGTGGTACACGGGCTTAGTTGCTCCGTGGCATGTGGGATCTTCCCGGACCAGGGCTCGAACCCATGTCCCCTGCATTGGCAGGCGGATTCTCAACCACTGCACCACCGGGGAAGTCCAGTGCTCTGTATCTTGATTGGGATAGTGGTTGAATGGATGTATTCATTTGTCAAAAATTGTCAGACTACACACTTAAAATGGATGTATTTTATTGCGTGTAAATTAAACCTCAGTAAAGTTTATTTAAAATTTTAAAAGATAGGTTGCAGAGCAATTCAAAAAGTATTTTTCCAAAAAATACATATGTATATATTTTCCATTTGTATGAAGTTAAAAACCAGGCAAAGCTAAACATCTTCCTCAGGGTGATGTGATAAAACAGCAAAGAAAAATACAACTTGAGAAGTTAAGGTTGGAGGTTGCATTCAATCGGGTGGACACACAAGGCTTCCAAGTCGTTGGTCATATTCCAGTTCATAAATTGGATAGTGCATACAGGTGTGCATCTTAATGAATTTTGTAATTAAGGTGTGTATATATGTCAAATGTATTCTATGAATGACATATTTCACAATAGAAGTTCCTAAATGTCACAAGAAAATACTTGCTGCGACTCTGGCAACCCTCTTAAGATAGATGAATATGAAACTGTTAACAGTGTTTGCTTCTGGGTAAGTGGGGGTGACACCTTTCGTATCTTTTTGAATTACCTACTTAAAAAATTAAATGTGCTCTAGAAGAAAGCCTCTAGAAATCCTGTGGTCCACCAGGTAGGCATAGTTCCCAAACTTCTAAACCACATACAGATCTTATAGGTTTTTAGAGTAGATTATGACCTCCAGTTGATGTCCATTTTTTCCCAGCTCAGGAAATTCTTTATGACACCTAACCAAGATTCTTCTAAATCCTGTCAAGGGAACTTCCCTGGTAGTCCAGTGGTTGAGACTGCGCTTCCACTGCAGCGGGTGCGGGTTTGATCTCTGCTGGGGGAACTAAGATCCCGCGTGCCACTCAGCGCCCCCCAAAATTTCAGTTGAAAATCAGAAATAATGTTAATGGTGTAGAGCTTGAAGGAATTCTGGCAGGTTAAAAGATCTAGCTTAGAGATAGGCAGTTTGGAGAGGTTCTTAGCGAACCCAACCCCATTCTTTATTAAATTCTTGAGTCTTACCTGGCAATTTCATTAGCCAAGTGAGCATTTTCTCTGCTTCTGTTGTCTTAGTTGTTCGCCTGCTCTGCCCCATTTCCAGACTGATGGGAAGCAAAGTACAGGCTAAGTGACTGTGTATTCTTTTCTCCACACGAACAGGACTTAAAAGAGGAGATTGATATCCGACTCTCCAGGGTTCAGGATATCAAATACGAGCCTCAGCTCCTTGCAGATGATGACGCAAGACTGCTACAGCTGGAAACCCAGGGAAATCAAAGTATGTGGCATACTTTCGGAGGACACTTCAGTGAGGAGTCTCACAAACTCAGAATTCCTTTGCTCTCAGAGTTATAAACATAGCTGCTGGCAGACTCAGCAGCTGTGGGTCCTTGTTACTGGGTATATGTCAGATGTGGGAGGCTCTTTAAGCTTCCTGGAGTTTGGAGAATCTTTTGAGGGTTATACCTGAGACCAGTCTCTTTCTTAACAGATTGCTACAACTATCTATACAGGATGAAAGCTCTGGATGCCATCCGTGCCTCTGGTAAGGGCTGCTCAGCAGCCGTTCCGGATCCTGAAAGCTCACCTGGGGAAGAGAGGGAGGAACCCACTTTATGTGTTAGAATTTGTCCTTTCTGCACATCTCCGGCTGGTAGGAATTTCCTAGTTTTGAGAGTACTGGGTTACTATTTTGCCTAAGGAAAATGATGTATGTAAGTTATTTTTCTCCAAAGAATCTGGATTTGTTTTGTTCTTTCTAGACCTTTAGTTTCATGAACTAGATGGTGATACTTTGCTTGTTTTCCCACAAAAGACAGGCAGCATCTGCTTTTTCACCAAGCCTACTTAGATGGTTCTTGAATTCTTTTCTATGTGACCATTGGCAGAAATGCTCTTGAATTTTTTTCATATGACCATTGTCAAAAATGCTCTATCTCTACCAAAACATAGTTAATATCTTAAACTATGTGTAAATAGGGTAAATAGGAAAATGACACTATTGTGTGTCGTTGGTATAGTTTAACAGTTGTATTGCCACCACCATATGACCACTCAGACATAGCTCTATATCTCTGGTCTTCTGAATTCTCTTAGAATTTCCCCCCAACTAACTCATTGGACCTATTTGTAAGTTTGGGAAATTAATTAGAAAGACTAAACAAATGGGAAAGGGGGTATCATTGTTCTATTATCTCCATAGAGATCCCATTTCATGCTGAAGGCCGGCATCCCCGTTCCTTAATGGGCAAGAATTTCCGCTCCTATCTGCTAGATCTTCGAAACACTAGTACTCCTTTCAAGGGTGTGCGCAAGGCCCTCATTGATACCCTGCTGGATGGCTATGAGACAGCCCGCTATGGGACAGGGGTAAGCCAGATGGCCACTTTTTCCTTCAGGGAACTAAAGGGATGCCCCAGACTGAGAGATCCTCATTCTTCCTTCCTCTTTCTTCAGGTCTTTGGCCAGAGTGAGTACCTGCGCTATCAGGAGGCCCTGAGTGAGCTGGCCACAGTGTGAGTTTGGAGGGGAACATGTCAAAGGGAGCTGGTTAGAGAATACAGGTAGTGCTGGACTGTTCCCACAGTGAGATGACCTTCAAAAGCACTGTGAACAAAATCTATGATAACATAAGAGTTGTCAAGCCCTAGACTGTTAGAGCAGCTTCTTGCTCGCATTGGAAAGCAGACGCTGCTCTACAAGCTAATAAGAGAAGTTTCTCCTACTATTGTACATCTCTTTTTCTCTTGTTTTTGTTTTTTGTCCAACTCAGTAAAATGTCAGAATTGGTATAACCTATTACACCAATAAAGGGAATAAAATAAAGTTTTTCAGCACACAAAGATGCCTTCTCTTCAGGGCCCCAGTGTCATCCTTTTGTGCCTTGGTTCGATAAAAGAATTAAATGCCAACCATTTTTATTACCACTTAAAGTATTAGTAACCCTATCTGAAACAAAAGGTGTCACTAAAGAATCAGTTGCTGAGGGCTTGTGTTATAGAAGAGACATCATGATTTTTCTCTGGGAACTTTTTTTTTTTCCATTTATGTTATGGCCACGTCACAATTCTTCTTTTTTATGTTATGTATTTTATTTATTTATTTATTATCTTTTTTGGCTGTGTTGGGTCTTCGTTGCAGTGCACGGGCTTCTCATTGCAGTGTCTTCTCTTGTTGCGGAGCACGGGCCCTAGAGCATGTGGGCTTCAGTAGTTGTGGCTCTCAGGCTCTGGACTGCAAGCTCAGTAGTTGTGGCGCACTGGCTTAGTTGCTCCACGGCATGAGGGATCTTCTCAGACCAGGGATCAAGCTCGTGTCCTCTGCATTGGCAGGCGGATTCTCAGTCACTGCACCACCAGGGAAGGCCCTCACTGGGAACATTTTAAATACGTACTAACAAACCTTCATTATGTTGTTTATGCATACGTGTAACTGAAAGAGTAAAGAGGGAAAGCCAGTCTAGAATAAAAAGTTAGTCACCAGCCATGAAAAGAGTACATCTGTTTTCTGCTGTGTTGATTATGGCTCTTTCTCAGAAGATAAGGGGTATGTCTGTCCTGTCTTCTCTCTGTTCTTAAAAATAGACTACCTTGTTCTAAAGACAAAAGATTCTAGTAAAAACTACTTAGAAAACTAATAAAAATGAACATGTGGAAAGGATGGAAAAGACCATTTGGTCTAGAATTCAGGCAGGAGGCCTGTTCAAAATTCAGTTTCTTTGAAAGACAGATAGTGTATGATTCCACTTATGTGAGGTATCTGGAGTAATCATATTCATAGAGACAGAAAGTAGAGTGGTGGTTGCCAGGGGCTGGAGGAAAGGGGGAATAGGGAGTTGTTTAATAGGCAGAGAGTTTGTTTTACAAGATGAAAAGAATTCTGGAGGTTGGTTGCACAACAATGTGAATGTACTTAACACTGCTGAACTGTAAACATTTAAAAATGGTTAAGATGGTAAATTTTATGTGTATTTTACCACAATTTAAAAAAAATTTAGTTTCTTTGATCTCTAGTTTCTAGAAAGTTTCAATGAGTATATTGAAGAGTAAAGGCTCTGAAATCTGACAAACTAAGGTTTGAATCCCAGCTGTCTGTCTCTTACTAGCTTTGTGACCTCAGGCAACTTACTGGATGGACCCTCAGTTTCCTAACCTGCAAAAGGGGATGATACCACCCTATAGGAATAGTGGGATGTTAGTAAATTACATGTTGGTAAAGCACCAGGTTTAATGTCCTAATAAGTGCTCAGTAGTTAACTTCAATATTATTTTTTGTTATTCAGTTGTTTCAAGGGACTGGGAGTATATTAATGGCATGCACACATTAGGTGGATCAGCAGAATTAAAAGTTTTCTTTAAGCACAGTGAAATGAAGAAGAGGTTGAGTCAGAGGCAGGGACTCAGTGGGAAAATTGGTTTCTCTGCTATTTCTAGGCTACCAGATGAGATTTTAGTAACTAGTTTATAAGGTAGGACAGAGACCATTTGTGGCTACAGCTGCATTTATAGGATGGATAAGCCTTGAATTGTTTTCTTCCATTAGTCCTCATTCTGTCCGTGACCTGCCCTCTTTGTTTTCTTCAGGGTCAAAGCCCGAAGTGGGAGCTCTCAGCGACAACATCAGTCAGCAGCCAAAGACCTAACCCAGTCTCCTGAAGTCTCCCCAACAACCATCCAGGTGACATACCTCCCCTCCAGTCAGAAGAGTAAACGTGCCAAGCACTTCCTCGAATTGAAGAGCTTTAAGGACAACTATAACACACTGGAGAGTACTCTGTGATGGAGCTGAAGAACTCTCACTGTTGATGAAGCCAGACAGACTGCAGTGTGCTTGCCAGGCAGCCCTCAGGTCAATCTGGCTCAGCAGCCTGGACTGGATCAGCTGAAGCTCTGGTTAAGTTCAGAGCTCTTAGAGTTCATCCCTAGAGATCATTCTCCCACCCTCTCTTATGGCCAGTTTCAGAACATCAGTTAAGACTTTATTTTCCCTTGGTAGCACTTTTCTCTGGAGTTGAATTCAGATGTTTTTCTTAATATTTCTGTTAAAGCTTCCTTAAAAATCCTCACTTGGTTGTTTTTTTTTTTTTTTTGTGGCACGCGGGCCTCTCACTGCTGTGGCCTCTCCCGCCGTGGAGCACAGGCTCCGGATGCGCAGGCTCAGCGGCCATGGCTCACGGGCCCAGCCGCTCCGCGGCATGTGGGATCTTCCCAGACCAGGGCACGAACCCGTGTCCCCTGCATCGGCAGGCGGACTCTCAACCACTGCGCCACCAGGGAAGCCCCCTCACTTGGTTTTAATCATGGTTCATCTGTCCTTTTCCAGACTATAAATAATCCCAAGGGTGAGAGTTGGGATGATGAGACTTGGTGTCTTGTCTTCTGTATCTGTCCCTTCGAACACAGTTGAATGGGAACCATTTGGGTTTGAGACATCTAAGAGTTCATTGGTGGGAAAGGTATACAGGAACTTGTGGGGAGATTGGGTGAGGCCATGAGTGGTATGTGGAACAGCTTACCCTGGTGCTCCACTTAAACCAGGATGTGTTGAAACATTAACACAACTTCCCTGGCGTGCGAGGATCTGCCTTCTACTTTCATTCCATACTGTCATGAATAAAGTGAAAAGGGAATGTTTTGACACCTGACATAATCCCATCCCTCCTCATGTGTGGGGTAGTGTGAAGGAATGGTCAGACCAATATATTGGTCTGACTTTATATAAACTATTTAATAAAATGAACAATTAAAGAATAAAGCATATGATTCATTCCTTTATAGTTGTCTTTTAATAAAACAGGCATGTGATATGCTCTCTGGACCTAGAACCATACAGATACTCCTTGGGACCACAAAAGAAGAAATCCTGAAATGTGACTGTGGTCCTTGCTCATAGAATTGCCTGTGTCACTAATAGAAGGCTGGAGAACCGGGATTCCCTTCAGGTCTCCAGGGCAACAGGCCAGGTGACCAATCAACTCCTAGGCCTAGGCTCATTGTTGGAGGTGTAAGTGTTGCCATGACTACTGAAACCTTGGTGACTGAAAACAAAGTAGAGCCTGTTCAGTCTCCTAAGACTACATCAAGCAAGTTTGTAGACATGTCTGTGGAAAAGATGGTAAAAGTAGAAGTATGCAGAGTTGGAAAAGGGGCTGGTTTGGATGCGTTTCCCTGGATGAGGTTTCCAGATCAATTTACCAGAAATGAACAGATGTAACAGAAGGGTAGTAGCAGGAGTGGGAGATGATGTCTGGCACATAGTAGGTGTTCAGATATTTGTTGCATACTAACCACTGCATGTTACCTTTGATCCATTCTGAAAGGAGTAGGACTTTCTCCCCACCTCCCCTAGGAAATTGGCTACTCCCTGTCTCTAAAGGGAAAGGTCTATGTGTCTCCCACTATGATAGGGTACTGAGTGAGGTACTGGAGATCAAGGCAGATGAACAGAACTCCCTTTTCTTGCAGAGTTTTCAAAGGGCCCTGGGACTTAAGAAGATGGTGGACAGGTAATCTCTGCTTCTATCCCTTCCCTTAGCCTTCAGATTGACCTTTTCACCCTCCTGTCCTGAAGCCACTTCTGAGATCTGCTCCATCTTGTTAGGGGCTCCTCAAGAATGCAAACAGGTATGGGAGGGGCAAGAAGCAGTCCTTGTTCTCACAAGCAGAGATCAGCCTCCTAGTGCCCACTCGGTTAGGCTACGTAGGCAATGGTTATTGTCCCTTGCTTCCCATTCTCTGAAGGAAAATTGGAGCAAGTTTTTGTTGTTTTCTTTTTTTACTTTTTAAGGAAAATTCAAGTATTTGTTGCCCAGCATCGCACTAACCATGTGGTAGGTATGCAGTAGGTATTTATTGAATGAATGAATGAGAAAACTCAAAAGATTAGGCTGTATATCTCCATCACCTGGGGAGCTCTTTTCTTTGTTGTTGTTTTTTTTTTTGTGGTATGCGGGCCTCTCACTGTTGTGGCCTCTCACGCAGGCTCAGCGGCCATGGCTCACGGGCCCAGCTGCTCCGCGGCATGTGGGATCTTCCCAGACCGGGGCACGAACCCGTGTGCAGGCAGACTCTCAACCAGTGCGCCACCAGGGAAACCCAGGGGAGCTTTTTTAAAAAACACACGTCTTAACCCAGAAGATTCTAAGATGGTCTGGGATTAGATAGGATAAGCCTGTTTTTTAAGGTTTCATAGGTTATATCCAGAGGTAGCAAGGATGTGAGGTAACAAGAATGCATATAGTTTTAGTGGGAATCAAGATTGATGCAGCCTATTTTCTTTTAATTTTGTTTGTTTATTTTTGGCTGCGTTGGGTCTTCTTTGCTGCGCGCAGGCTTTCTCTAGTTGCAGTGAGCGGGGATACTCTTCATTGCAATGCATGGGCTTCTCATTGTGGTGGCTTCTCTTGTTGCGGTGCACGGGCTCTAGGCGCACAGGCTTCAGTAGCTGTGGCATACAGGCTCGGTACTTGTGGCTCGCGGGCTCTAGAGCACAGGCCCAGTAGTTGTGGTGCACCAGCTTAGTTGCTCCACGGCATGTGGGATCTTCCCCGACCAGGGCTATGAACCCGTGTCCCCTGCATTGGCAGGCAGACTCTTAACCACTGTGCCACCAGGGAAGTCCCTGATGCAGCCTTTTTTATGAAGCCTTTTTTATGAAATCTATCAAAATTTTAAATTCACATATCCTTTGAACTGGCAACTCTATCTACTTCTAGGAATTTACACACATATACCTGCAAAAGCACTAGAATGTACATACATGAGTATTCACGACAGCATTGTTTATAAAAATAAAAAAGCTAGAAACAACGTGTAGCTGGTTAAATTATGATACAAAAATACTAGACAGCCTTTAAACAGAACAAAGTAAATCTCTTTGTGCTGATACGGAAAGTCCAAATTGTTAAGTAATACTGCTTATGTAAACATATGATTTCATGTTAAAAAAAATTAAAAGATAACACTTGCTGATATAGAGAAGTTTTCTGTAAGGATACACAGGAAACTGATAACTTTGTTGAGAAGGACTGGGGCAGAAGAATGAAGCTTTCACTTTTCGTTTAATATCTATTTCTGTATCAATTTAATTTTTCAGCCATCTGTAAAAAATACTTGATTTTTAAAAAAAATGTCAACAGGATTATCTGAACAGAGGATGTGTGTGTGTGTGTGTGTGTGTGTGTGTGTGAGAGACACATATATTCCTCTTATATATTAGAAAACCTTAATTCAGACCTAGCCAGGACTGAGTATCACTGGTATGATGGATGGAATTAATCCTTAGATTGGATTTGATACCCAGGTCTGCCATTAAGTGACCTTGGGCAACTCACCTGAACTTTAAAGTTTCCTTGTCTGTATAATGCAAAAATTAATATCTATGACACATGGTTATTATGATGATTGAGTGACATAATATACTAGGTTCTAAGTCAGTTCTAGTTATCCTTTCAAGGAGTTTGCAGTCTTCTCACGATGGCACAGAAGTTCTGGTGAAGAAGCAGCCTCACTGATGGCGTTTTTGTCTCCACTCCTGACTTTAACCCATTCAACCCCTACCTTTCTGCCTGGGACAGGTGGCGTAATTCACACACTCACTGTCTGTGGCAGATGACATTAAGCCAGAGGAGAAACCCATATGCCATCCTAAGGATGCAGGACACTATGGTGCAGGAGTTGGCACTGGCCAGCAAGCAATTACTGATGGTGAGTTCTAGCAAGGGTGACCTGAAGTTTCAGCCCCTACTGCCCTGTGCCTTTGCCCACTGGGATTCCCAAGCTCTTAGTCTCTGCCGTTATACCAGAGCAGCAACTCTTTAACTGTAAAACCAAAGCTCCTTTTCATTGATTCTTTGCATCCAGTTGCAGAGTCCCAAACTGCAGTCTAGTCTTTGCTCCTCTCGCCTTGGTAAGACTGCTTCTTAGTGCCTAATACCTGCCTCTTGGAACCTCTCTCTCCCTGGAGTCCCCAATTGCTGTCATGTCACCATCTTTGTATCCAAGGTGCCTAGAAAAGTTTCTGGTTCATGGTATGTTCTCAGCAAATATTTGCTGAACATTGGAGCTTCACCCATGGGGAAAAAAAATGGGTAGGCTTCCCCTCCAATGGTTCAGCCTCTATGCTACTGCCTAGCTTATGTCACAGCTAAGTCCAGATCCAAGAGAACACAGGTGATGGGAAAGCAACCAGGGAGAACGAATGAGAAAGGTGGGTAAACAGAGGGCAAACATGACACTCTATTCTCCCCTCCCCACCAGGTCCGTCAAGCTGCCCTGCACCAGCTGTTTGAAAAGGAGCATCGGCAGTACCAACAGGAACTAAATCAGATGGGCAAAGCTTTTTATGTGGAGAGACTCTAATGGCATTTGAAACATTGTCCTTCCATTCTCACCATACCTGCTAACCTAGATTTCTTGAGCCCCACCACCTTCAGCTTCCTTCCCAAAACTCACCTGGATCTAGTTATGTGCCCAGGACTCAAGACAGTGCTCCAACTCTCACCTCTGGTGCCCCTGTCAACCCCCTGGTGCTATAGGGGAAACAATCTATGAAACAATGGTAAAAACAAGAGTGACGCCTTGTGGTCAGAATGACATATGCAGTGTTGATGTACGTGGAGGGAGGGGAGGTGGATAGAGGCACAATGTGAGAAACGAATCCTGATTTGGTTTAACAAATAAAGCTAGTTCTTAAAGGTTCAAACCTGGACTACTGGCTCATTCTTTCAGCCCTAAATCTTGATCTATTTCAAAAGTGCTTATTCACAGCTGCCATAATCTTAATAGAGCTTTCTGGATTTTGCTCACCACCTCTCTGATCTCACTTCCACTGATTTTTTCTGTATACTTGGACAAATAGCTCTGAATATAGCTACTAATCCACAGGTACTATGGTGCTTGATGTCAGTAGGCCTGGATTTTAGGTTCTGACTTGGCAGTTATTGTGAGACCTTGGACAAGTCTCTTTCATCTGGATTTCTGCCTGAATTCCCACCTTGGCAAAATAACAGGGTTCCAGACTCAAATGCCTTCGGGAGTCCAGCAGTTATAAGGGAATAAGGGATGGTGGGATTTATGGCGGACTGGAAAGAGCATGTGAAATCTAAATGCATTCAAAATTCTTAAAAGTACTGATTAATCATTTGCATCTATAGGCCATAGAGAACTTTACTTATAAAGATCCGCTTTATATACAAATGACATCTCAAGCCAGAGAGACTCCCACTCTGCATCCAGTAACAGGTGCAGGAACACGCCATCACTCTCTGATGTAATTGCCATCATACGTACTTTTCCCTGTTCCCTCACCTTGCCATCTGCATGCTCATTGGTTACTCATCCTTTCCACACTGATGGTTTCCTGCCCTCAAACTCCATGTGGCTCTGTCTGCACTGCAAAACTCACACCTTTTCTTTCCCCCCTCCCCCAAGTCTGCCTCTGTCCTTCAATATGCATTTTTCATCTTAGCTCAGAGCTTCTCCTTTCTCCTTTCCCTACACACCCCACTGACGAGGAGCACAGAGAAGCAGCAAGGTATAAAGAGAAAAACACACGCTATGGAGTCAGGTGTGCTTTAAAAGTCTGACTTCACCTCTTAATTGTGTCACCATGTGTAAGTTACTTCTCTGAGCCTCAATTTTCTCTTCTGAAAATGGGGATAATACCCATCTCAGAGGAACATTATGAGGATTAAATAAGATTATGTAGAGAGCAAGCCCAGCGCTTGGCACGCAATAGGTATCCTCCCTCTTCCCTCTTAGGAGATTTCCCTGTGACCAAGCCCTTCACAGGTCCCCTACTGGCCCCCTGGCCAGCCCCCTTATGCAGCTCAAATGTCATTCTCCATCCCAGGCCTGTCTTTCTGTTCTATATATCCATTCATCCTCCAGTCCCCATCAGCCCTGCTTCCCAAGCTGTCTTATCTTTAGTCAATAACTACTCAAGTGTTGTGACACCAAACAAGACACGGAGCTCACAGGCTGGTCAGGGAGGCAGGCGTTGACCAAATCATGACAGGTATGATGAGAGTTTTATAGGAGAAAAACCACACACATGTCCTGGATTTGACCCGCAAACCTGGCTGAGCCTCCCATTCCTTCTGCCTGTTCCCCCGCCCTCTATTCCCTGCGGGTCCACCTTGCCTTCACTCCTTTTATCTTCCCTTGTATCTGTCTCCCAGCTGCCCCCCGCCTCTTATATATGACAGCATAGCCTGGCGTTAGGAGAACAGGCTTCCACATGTCAGAGCTGGGTTTGAATTCTGGCTGTCACTTACTGCCTGTGTGGCCTTGAGCACGTAACTAAATTTCTGGGTCACAGGGGTTTTTTTATATGTAAAATGGAGATAACGCCTACCTCACTGGATCACTGTGGAGATTAAATAAAGCACTTAGCAGAGAAGTGGCATATAATATCCAATAAATGCTAAGTCATAATGATGTTTTCCTGCCCTGTGATAGTCTTTCTCTTTTTATTTCCTCTCCATTACCTGGCTGCCCCCCCACCTCCCACCACACTCTCTCATCAACCCCTTTTATTCCTCTTTCCTCTGTTCATTTGGGCCCACAGAATGCCCAGCCCCCTCTGCCTTGATCCCTGACCTTGGCCTCTCTCCCCAGGGCTTGTCAGTGCCAGGCTGGCTCCAGTATTGGCAGTCTGGCCCCCTCCGGAGCCCATCTCCTCTGATCCTCTCTGCCTACTCTGTCCGCTCTCATCACATCAACTGAGTACTTCACCCCATCATACCCACCCAGCCCCTTTTCCCTCTGTGGCTGGTGCCTTACCCAACTCCTCAGGCTCAGAAGGACTCAGTCTTGCTTGAAATGGCTACACAGAAGTTACTTCCAGGAGAGCTAGAAAGCTTTCATCAAAGGCAATCTGAGATTTCGGCCTGGATATGCCATCCTGTCAGTCTCCTCCTAAGAGAGCTACTCGTCCCCTACATCAATGTTTCCTGTCTCTGCCTCTGTTTCCCCAGTGCCCCAAACACTAAAGTCCTTTCAATTCCTGCTAGTCCCTTTCCCAGCCTCTCTCCCTCCAGCCTGTGGTTCTCCAGGACAATCAAGGTTCCCAGAGAAGGGAACTAGAACTTGGGGGAGGGGGTGTTAAGGATAAAAAGGAAGGTCAAGAAAGTAAAAATTACACACAGACTGAAACCCATAAGACAACACCACAGGTGCCTACCTTGGAGCTTGTATGCCCATTTGTTAGTCTTCCCCTGGAAGGCAAGAGCCACACAATAGGAATTGACTGGGGCTTGGGACAAGCTATCGATCTAGACCAAGGGCACTGTCGAGTTGGCATATGTGTTTGTGTGTGTGTGTGCTGAGGGGGTGTGGAGGTGTCCAGCCTAATGGGAACAAGGACACATGGAACAGGCCTGGGGGCTGAAGCAGAGCATCCTCCTCCCACCCCACACTTCCACCCAAGCCCCCCACCCCACCACTGTAGCTATAACTCGGGCTCCTTTCTGCCACAGTAGAGAGAAGAATCTGCCTGCCACATGATATTCAACAGACCTGGTTCTCTTCAGAAGAAAAATCTCCCAGAAAAGCAGGCACCAGGCTGGATCCCTGTGAGGGAAGACCATGAGAGAAGCCAGCCCAGGAGCTTGCAGCCCCAGAAGAGGAGGAGAGTCCCAAGGACTGAAGGCTGTTTCCTGGCAGAGGGGGTTTCCTCCCTCCCTATGATCTCCTAAAATCTTACTTCTAATTCCGCCAGGCGGGAGAGACCATATTTCTTCTCTGGAGCCCAGGCTGGAGCCTGCTAGTGAGACAGGTCACTCTTCTCTTCTGGACACCCAAGGGTGGCTTTAAGGAGGATGCCTGGAGGACATGGGGAGAAGGTGAGAAGGGACAAGATGGTGGGAAGAAGCAGCCAAGCCTTCTGGAAGTTTCTCATGGCTACTAATCTGTCATACTTAAGAGCAGGAGGGTTCCAGGAAGGTGTCCGCTGAAAGGTCGTCAGCAGCCTTGTGTGGGTGTTGGAAAGGGAAAGCAGGATGTGCAAGTCCTCACCCCCACTCTGGCAAAGCCTTGGGGCAACAGGAGGGGAGTTGAGAACAGGTGGCAAGGTTGATGAGGACCTGCTGACACTGCTGATCCTCTGGGCACTGCGGCCGTGACATGATAGGGAGAAGCTCCGTGTTGGAGCTTTGGGGAAGGATAGGTGCCCAGATGTGGAGCCCTGCCAGATATTCTTCCTGGTTTAGGCCAGTGTGATCCAGCGAAGGCCAGGCACTAGTAGGAGAGGAGCCGGGACCGGGATGGCACGAAGAGAAGATGAATAAGAGCTGGCTGTCTTGGGAGGCAAAGAGCAAGGGTCAGTGCCCTTCCCCAAGGAGATGGCTCTCCATCTAGCCATGCTTGGTGCCTGGTGTCTCTGCTCTGTCCTTTCTTTGCAGTGGGGAGGAAGGCAGAGGACCATCAAAGCTCTCCTGCCAGCTTCTGTGTGATATGTTTGATATTGGGTTGTTTAATTAGGAACCAACTAAATGTCAAACATATTCTTACAGCAGTAGGCAATTTAGCATCACGCTCTTTCCTACCTCAACCTCTGGGGCTCTGGGGCTCCTGTCTTTTTTACTGAATCTCTTCTCTCCAGGACCCCTTTGGAAGACCAGTCGCTGCAACCTATGTGGATTTCAGTCTTGAACTGGAGGGCTAGTGTGGGAGCAGGAGAGAGCTGAAGTCTGAGTATCAAATCTTCCTATACCTTTCCCTTATACTAGAAGGGATATGGCTCTGATCTTTTCCTGTCCTTGTATTTTTCTCCTCCTTATTCAATCCCCCCACCTTATTATCCACTGCTTCCTGTCCCTGGGACTCTCTCATTCCGTTCCCTAAGGGCAACAGTAGGGGTCTTCGGTTTTTCTGCTTTCCTTCAAGAGTCAGCTGATGGTCTATCTGCGTATCTACCTCTATTGACTGGAAGCTCTCCTGAGTGGACTCCAGTTTTGCCCTCTACGCTGGTGGGTGTTTCAGTCACCCCATTGTTGGGGCCTAGTATTAATACTACCCATCTATCCTTGACATAATGACTAATTAGAGCCATTTATATTCTTCCCTGTTAGCTCTGGTCACCTTGAACAGTGCCCACCTCTCCCTGGCATATTGTCAGATTGTATGGTGCCTGTGTCTGGGATTAACTGCCACCTGTCAGTAGCAAGCCTCCAAGTGGAATGAACATGGCCTGGAACTAAGCCAGGGGAAATACAGTGGGTAACGATGATGATTATCATGATGAGTGGGGAGAGTTGAGAAGGGAGCAGAGGGTGAGGAGAAGAGTACAGCAACACAGACCTTGGTCTGTGTGGCTATAAAAGCTCTATTTAAAGATCACTATGGGGAAATGGAGAACATTATCCTATCTGGATTACTCTGACCATCCCCCCGCTTTTCTCCCCTGGCCCCACCCGCTTGAAGCTCTGGGATGGCTTTCTAGATCCCAACCCTACCCTCTTACTCCATCCCTGTGGCTCTTAAGGGGGAGGAATGATGTCTCCCTGCCAATTAGAGACTCTCAAAATAGCACAGTAATTTGATCTGGGGATCTGGGGGAATTGTCAAAGATCATGAGTGGCCTCCCCTCTTCACTGTTGCTCAAGCTCCCTGAATACCAGGAATCAAAAGGTAAAACTCAACCAGGGGAATTTGATTAGCATCCAACACAGTCTGGGTGAGAGTAAGGGGGAAGCTGAAGGGCAACTAGGAGGCTCTGGATGAAAACTACCATTCTAGAATTGCCAAAGTACCCTTCTCTATTTCAATGTCCTCCCCTTCCCCCTCCCTTCTCTTTTAAAATACCCATAGAGCTGCCCAGAGTGAGTGGAAAGTTTCAGGGTCAGGGAGAACCTTTCCCCTCCCCCCCACTTTCCATTGTCTAAAATCAGCCTCAGCTGTTCCCTAATTTTTCTTTGCTGGTGATGTCTGTCCATCAAAGTGTCTCACCCTGTGTTCCCCTGAGAACAATGATGGGGCGGAGGGAGCTGGAAAGACCATATTAGGAACAAGAGGTGGAGCCATGGGCAGAAATAAAGGCTCAAGTCTGGGGAACTAGTCGCTCAGCCAGCAGCCCCTTCTTTCTTACCCTAGTCTCCAGCCCTCCAGTGTTCACAGGTGAGCTCCCCCACAGCCACTGGTCACGATGGAGGCCATCAAGAAGAAGATGCAGATGCTGAAGTTGGACAAGGAGAATGCTCTGGATCGGGCGGAGCAAGCTGAAGCTGAGCAGAAGCAGGCAGAAGAAAGAAGTAAACAGGTAGGCCTTGGCCTTGGTCTCTCTCACCTGCTGGTGAACAAGACTTGTGAGATGGAAGAGAGTTTTCATGGGAAAGGCAGTGACCACTGGTGCCAGCTCATCCTTTGGGTGGGAGGGACTCCTCTTCTTCCCCAGCCTCACTGGATAGGCAGAGGACATCTAGGGTATTTACCTCAGACTGCCTGTGTGACCTTGGGAAAATCGGTGGCCCCTTCTGAGCCACAGTGTGTCTGCCGGATTTAAGTGGGAGTGGATCATGTTTTGGAAAAAACCCTGATTTCTAGAGGAAAAAGTGGGAGCTTGGCATGTAGCATCTCTTTTCCCTTAAAAGGAGTCGTGGACATCTACATCCTAAGTAAGATATCTACCATCCCAGTGTCTTAATGAAAACCCAGCATGGCTTGGTCATCTTAGGGTCAGAGATTACAAGGTCACAGGCGAAGGGCATAGCATAATTCCTGGGGCAGTTGGCTGAAACTGACTAGGGAGAAAGTGTGTCACTCTGAGGATGATAACATAGAGGCTGAGCTCAGAGGTCTGTCAGGGCTCAAGAGACTAGGGTCTGAGACTGCACTGTTGTGTATATATGTCTTGTGTGTGATTCTTGGGGCTTCTGTAGCTGGAAGATGAGCTGGCAGCCATGCAGAAGAAGCTGAAAGGGACAGAGGATGAGCTGGACAAGTATTCTGAAGCTTTGAAGGATGCCCAGGAGAAGCTGGAGCTGGCAGAGAAGAAAGCAGCTGATGTGAGTATACAGAACTGGGGGGACGGGTTAATCTACACACGTAGATCTTCATGTTAATAACTAAACACTTGGACATACACATACTTGTGGATTCAGAGAACATAGGCATAGATACCCACATACATTTTTGCCACATGGTGGCATACCCTTGTAATGGCATATACTTTCTTTCTTAAAGACATGTAGAAGTCTCACCTTCTTACCCCCAATCCAGGAATTGAATTATCTTTCCCCGGACCTGGACAAAGGTAGGGGACTCCAAGTCCAGACTGCTATCACTTTTCCCACCTCCTCCCCCATGCCACATTCTTAGCTTTTGTGTCCAAGGATTGGCACATAGATATGTGTATTAATAGGGAAACTCTCATCTCTCAACTGCCCAGCAAAGCCAGCTCAGATTTCACAATGGGACGAAGGAGGTCACACTGACCCTGGCCCTATATGGGTTTATTTATCTTGGCCAATGTGGGCATTTACCCTTATGTCACAGAGATGCCATAGAAAACATTGCTTATAGGGCAGCAGAGAGAATCTTAGAATGATATACTATAATAGAAATAAGGACTCAGGGGGTAAAGTTGTCACCACCAGACCTTATTCTGTGACCTTGACTAAATTACTCAGCTTCTCTAGGGCTGAATTTTCCCATTTGAAAATGAAACAAATTCTCTTTTCCACTTCATGTTATCTCATAATCACCCACTTTCCTTCATCTTCAGTCCTGAAGTTAACCACAAAGATAAATGAGAGACTACACAAAAAGATTTTTGGAAGAAAAGTAACATAGGAATCTTAACAGCAACAAAAGAATGGCCCAGTATTGATGGAAATACAGTCAATTCTCAGCACTGGGTTAATAGGAAAATAGGAACATGTGTTTTTTAAAATTCCATTTGGTTTCGGAAAACAGCTAGAGACAGAGTAGGCCGTTCAGAAATGTTTTCGGATCCTCACATTCAAACGCTTTGCTATTAGGTTTCTGATCTCCTCTTTGGCTTTCTGCCACTTTCAGGGGCCTGGGGAAGTGGTGAGGGTTGTTGAATATATCATGCCAGAGGTCAGAGACACAAAGCATATCATATACATTATACATGTTCATAGTTTCCAAAAGTTTAGGCCACTGCAAACTATTAATTAATTCTCCCTTCTTGCAAAACTGTGAACAACACAGGTTAATCCCAGGACTTTGGGCAAATGCTTGATGGCCTACTGGAGTTGCCTAACCTAGGTTCTATGTATAGTTGGATAGATTTCTCTGGTTCTAATAAACGGGCATGGGAGTAAGTTTTCACAAACTGACACAATGTCAGGTTGATAACAATTTTGTGAGAGGTTGAGTAACAACTCTCTGAGAAAGTCCTTAGACTGAAACAGCTAGTATGTGGGCTTGAGGAGGTGTTTCCAGGAACAATGAAAAGAGCCAACAAGTCTAACCTGAGATCTTGGGGGCGAAAGAACGACATAGAGGCTCTAAACAATATGCCCATATCATTGGGAAGATAAAGGAATTTGCTGGGGATGAATTCTATCTGTCCTTACACATACACACACACGTCAGCCCCCACCTAGACAGGGTCTACTCAGTACATTCATTTGAAAGAAACTTCTCATATTTATATAGGAATCCACCAAAAACTTTTAAATACGTAAAGTATGAGTAAAAAAACTCATTCAACTTCTGTCCCCCTTGTTAGCTTTCCCAACAGTCATTAAGTACCCTCAGCGATACGTAGGAGAACAAGAAATAGGAGGGGAAGGTTGTAGGCAAGAGGCAAACATCTGTCAGTCCTGGGTTAAGATGGAAACAGGAAGAAAGTTTTTTTTAAAAAAATTTTTTTTATTTTTGGCTGTGTTGGGTCTTTGTTGCTGTGCGGTGGCTTTTCCCTAGTTGCAGAAAGCGGGGGCTACTCTTCGTTGTGGTACGCGGGCCTCTCATTGAGTGGCTTCTCTTGTTGCAGAGCATGGGCTCTAGGCGCAGGCTTCAGTAGTTGTGGCTCGTGGGCTCTAGAGCCCAGGCTCAGTAGTTGTGGTGCACGGGCTTAGTTGCTCCATAGCATGTGGAATCTTCCTGGACCAGGGCTCAAACCCATGTCCCCCGCATTGGCAGGCGGACTCTTAACCACTACGCCACCAGGGAAGCCCCAGGAAGAAAGGTTTCTTTTCTCAAAGGTGGGGTCAGCAAACTACCACCTGTGGAGTAAATCCTGCCACAGCCTGCTTTTGTACAAAGTTTTATTGGAACATTGCATGCCCATTTATTTACATATCGCCTACAGGCTTTCTCCCTACAAAGGAGTGGTAGCCACACCCTATGGCCCACAAAATCAGAAATATTTACTGTCTGGCCCTTTACAGAAAAAGTTTGCTGACTCCTGCCTCAACGGATCAAAGAGGGAAAGTGAGGTGTTTATGGGAATTGGGAAAAGTGCTGAATAAGGAGGAGGCAACAGGTTAAAAGTAGGAAGCAAGGGTCAGAGTCAGCAGGAACATAATGTATGCATCTTTGAGGGGAGGGTGCTCTGTCTAATACAAAGGGAGTTCACAACTCAGCTTTTGCCCTTGAGATTAATAAACAAGTAAACAGAGCATATTACTTTGATGTAGATATAAGGGAAAGAGAAGGAGGAGGGAGTCAATAACTGCATGTTTACACAGTGAGTTCTGGTTATCTGAGAAGCCTTTTTGGAAAGTGTAGGATTTGCCAGGACTCCTTGAACAAAGAAAGGGTGAGGGTGTGGCAAGATCAGACTAAACTTATTTCCTCCCTGAGTTCATCCAAGGTCCTATTTGTTTGTTTTTTAATTGTGGAAAATATATACATAACATAAAATTTGCTATTTTAACCATTTTTAAGTGTACAAGTCAGTGGCAGTAAGAACATTCACACTGTAGTGCAACCATGTCTAGGGTTCCTTTAATCTGAGATGAAATGAGAAGCTATTGAAGGTAAAATAAGGGGAAAGAAGACTGTGATAGTTTGGACATGAGAGTCATAACACCCTTTTTTAAGGACAGGAGGTGAAAGGGATGGGGAGAAGAGGGACAGGACAGACATATACACCTGTTGATATACTGTTGTATTGTTGGTTACCAGGAAGGCAGTAGCACTGGGCCCCTTGCTGCCCATCCATCATGCTTTTAAAGGTCATTAGGAGTCAATCCACCTGTTTCCCGGGATCAAGAGAAGATTATCTGTTCAAATCTACCAGCCTCAGGAATGCAGTGGTGCTCTCACCACTCCTTTGGTTTGTTTAAGATGAGGTCTTCTGATTCTTCAGTAAGGCAAAGGGCGGGGACGCGCAGTGTGTGTGTGTGTGTGTGTGTGTGCGTGCGCGCGCGCGCGCGCAATACTGCCCTCTGCTGATCAGCACCCAGATGACAAAGTCTCATTTTTGTTTCCATAGTCTCTCTCATCAGGTTTCTCCAAAGAGAGTTGTAAAAATCTTAGGCCATCAGGGCGGTTTACTGAGGCTTCAAACCCTGCTTTTTCTTTCCAATTCCTGGGGTGGGGGTGGGGTAATCAGAGTGTACAGGTAACTCTATCAAGCAAATTACTTATTGTTTGCATTGTTTCTGTTTCCTCTGAATAGTCTCAATGCTCAGTACTTCTAAATGGAGATAGTTGAAGACACACCCTCTGGTGGGAGTATCTTCAGAACCAGGCATTGAGTGCAGCACCTGACTTACCTATCAATCTTTTTGGGGATTAGGATTCTTAATTTAAAATCCTCTTCTACACCCTCATTCTCCAGAGGAAAAGAGAGCTGCATCACAGGAGAGACTTATTACTATTTACTGAGAAGGTGGCAGGAACACAAAGAAATAAGAGGGAACAGTAAAATCTCCAAGGCCCTTTACTACTGTGCTCCTAAAGATCCTGCATGGCAATGTCTGTAGGGGCAGTTTCTAACTCATAAATAGCTCCTTGGGGTACCTGGAAGCAGAGCGGTGGGAAATTGGTGAGTTATAACAGAGAATGGAGGCTGAGTTCCACATTACTATAGTTTTTCAGGTGCTCATATCATGCGGTTGCACAAAGGATCTGGTAACAGTAGTCTGTAATAGAGGATTCCTTCTGACAAAATGGAGGCATAAGATATCTTCCAATTCCTACAAAAGGAATTGTAAGCGATGATTAATTACCAAGTCCTGAATCATTCAAGGTTTGGAGAGGCTGGCAAATCACTGGTGCATATTGACTCTCAAAAGTAACAGGGGAAAAGACCAGTACTCTAAATAGAACACTTATGTTCATAACTGATGCCAAATAGATTGAGAACTTTGTCAACCTGCCCATCTCTTCATCCCCCATTAATTTCTTTCATTGATTTTCAGGAGATGGGAGAGAACCTACCTGAGCAGACTTTAAAAGGAGGCTGGAGGTCATCGTCTTTTGAAGATGAGACCCAGAAAGTCTAGGCTTTTCTTAGTACCTGGGTTTGGAGCATTTGTGGGGTGCGTGGAAGTAGAGGCTTGTAGGGTGTTTATGTTGTGGAGAGGACACAGGGTGCCCTAGCGGGTAGGTGGTGGCGGATCAGCACTGAGGGAGTGAGGGGTCAACGGCGGGTGTAAAGGCCGCACAGGCCAACCATTGGGCAGCCTGCCCAGTGACTGGAGAGGCTTAACCACAACGCGCCTTCCGGTTACCATGGTAGCCTTCCCTCTTCCCAACCCCGCCCCCTTTGCTGGCCCGAGGGAAAGGCTGGGAGCGGTCGCCTAGGGCTACAGCGAGGTCCCGCCCCTCGCTCCCAGCCGCGGGTCTCCCTCCAGTGGACGGCCTTCCCGCCTGCCTGCGGTGGGAGGGCGCGGCAGTGGTGGCGTCACATCCGGGCGGGTGGGTGAGTTCCGGTATTTCAGGGCGGAGCAGGCGGAAATAGGGTGAGAAGTGGCTGCAACGCCGAGCGGAGGAGGCAGGAACCCGAAGGCAAGCAGGGGCTGGGTGGGGACCATGGCCGGGATCACCACCATCGAGGCGGTGAAGCGCAAGATCCAGGTTCTGCAGCAGCAGGCCGATGATGCAGAGGAGAGGGCCGAGCGCCTCCAGCGGGAAGTGGAGGGAGAAAGGCGGGCCCGGGAACAGGTACGGAGAGGGCGAGGCGCGTGAGGGAGGAGCAGGCGCTGGAGAAGATGGGAGAGAAGTGGGTTCCATTTTTGCGGTGGAGCACGGTCCTTAGGGGGCCAGCATACTCGTAGATGAAGTTGGAGCTCGGAGGATGGGTGGGGCTTAGCTTCATTTGGACCTCGAGCGGGTAGGCTTGACCTTTGAAGGAATTGAGCTTCACCGGGACTGGCGGGTGGTTTTCTTCCTCCTCCTCCTCTTTCTCCCTGCTCATTCATTCAGTCCCTCCGAGTCGGGCGCGGTCAGGGGAGGGGCTCAGCGGCCTCTCCCTCCCCCACTTCCCCGTGGCGGGGGGCGGGGATTGTGCTCTCGTTTAAGGTTTCTGGCTCTAGGGGTGAGAGTAGGTGGATTCCTCTCTGGTCTGGGTGGGGGCAGAGCCGAACTTACTGTGAAAGGGTGGGGAGTGGAGGGGTGGGAACCGCCGGAAAGCCCCCGGCGTGGCCTGCTGGCAGCTTTTCCGCTCCCTCCTCCTGCTCAGGAAATGAGGCAGCAGTCGGCTGAGAGGAAGCGCGGTGCCCTCCCTGGAGGAGGTTGAGGCCACAGCACCGCCTCCCATCCTCCGTCCTGGGGCCCTTTCCTCTTAGGGGGAGCCCGTGCAACTGCTAAACCCACTCTCTCTGTCGTAGTGAAGCAGGAGGGGAGAAGACGGTACTTCACTCTCTCTGTTAGTGCAAATGTAGGAACCAGCAGAACTTGCCATGGTGACCTGGAAGGCAGGAACTTCTGCCAGATTCAGGCGTTTACTGCTGAAGTGTGAAGAGTGCAAGTTGAACCGGTTAAGAACATTTCTTCCAAGCAGAGCTGATAAGCGAGTGTATGTGGTAGAGAATCTGATGGAGTGCCGATTTCTGTCAAGGTTTCTGGTTGACCTAGGCAGTATGGTTGATGGAGACAAAATAATGAGTTCCGAAGTGATGTTACTCTGCTACTTTGCCAATTACCCATTACCGTGTCCTTTTTTTAATTTAAGTTCAATAAATATTTGTTCAGCTGAAGGTTGGCACTTAAAATGTTAATGGATTGAGTGGTGATTCTTGAAACTGCTTTCTGTTTAGAAGTGGTGGACTAGTTTTAGTAAGCCATAAGATTTTCCAAGGTCTAGGGTGCAGTCCATTGGGTGGAGCTGATCTCCTGAGTTGAGGCTTTGGTTTTGGAGGATCTTGAGGCTGGAAAATAACTGTTGCTAAAATTTGAAGACCTAGTGAAAGAACTCTTGTGGTTTATTGGTATTCCTTGTTGTTCTTTCCCTTGGTAAGTTCCCCCCCCCCTTTCTGGCTGCTCCTTCAGGGAGTGGCTGAGAATTAATGTTTTGGGGGGAAAAGGGGGAAAACAGCTGCCCTCCAGGTTAATACTTAAAGATTGTTAGAATAGTCATTTATTTTTATAACTGGGCATGGAAATGCTAGGAGCTTGTCTTTCTCAGTCACCCATTTCTCAGTGGATATTTCCTCCGTTCATTATGCCCGTAACTTCTAATTATCAATTCAAGTGAGATGGACTGGCTGGGTGACTCTTTATGACTAGCGACAGCTTCTCATCTCCTTTGTTCTGGAGACCAGATCCCCTTAAAGGGGAAGACAGGGATGGCCTGAAGGAACTAGCCGTGTGTTGAGCTCCAGAATCAGGCTCAAAGTAGGGGCATGCTAGGAATAGTTCTAGGACAGATGATGTTGTCCCCCCAGCAACAGCCTCCAGGATTTTGTTTTCCCCCTAGGATCCTCACCCACTGCCCCCAGGATTTGGTAATTTTTCTTGCAGGAAAATTTAACTCCTTTTTTCCCCACCCTTGTTGACTCTAGGGTAGTAGGCAGCAGAGGGAGCAGCTTCAGATGTTTCTTAAGCTTCTCCCTCAGAGCCTGCCAAATTTGCTTATTGAGCTGAGTGAGATCTAGTGAGAAAGCCCTCAGATGGGGAAGTAGTGTTAAAGATTTATGAAACCGGTATCTTCTACTCCCTAGCTTGAGGGAGCCTAATCTTTCGACTTTCTGCTCTAGTGAACTTTGAATTCCTCCTGAGGAGACACCTGTGGGAAGGGAGGGGAGTGGTGCTTGAACTGTCTGTTATCCTCTTAGGGCATTCTGGAATGTGGGTTTTGCAGGCTCCTCCCTCCTGGAGCTGGAAGCTCTGCACTCCCTGATGGTATCGCATGCTGTTAGTGGGATTGTCACTTAATTCCTTTTCTGGTTGCTTTGTGTGAACATCCAACCCTTGTTGGGAAGCTGGATGAGTCCAAAGCAGAGACCGAGTTCTGGAATACATCTGTCTTTTCTGCTCTTGGCCTGGAGATTGACCTTTTATAATGTAGCACCTTGTCAAATCCACTTTTGATTTTGAATCTCCTTTGCACTTTTTGCGAAACTGAAACAGACTGCAACATAATATTTAAATGCAGTGTTTTTCCTTCTCTGTGTGTGTGTGTTGTGGTAAAAATACACAATGGTAAGTATTTACCATTTTAACCGTTTTTAAGTGTACAGTTCACCTTATTTGTTGTTAATACCTGTCTCCTAACTTCCGCGGGTATTTCTCTCTCTGTCTCTTTTTTTTCCTGGTGTAAAAAATTTAGGAATACTACTGAGGGAGCGAGTGGGCTTTGACTAGCAGTTTCAGTTGTGGCCTTATTCCCAAATGCCTAATCTGCAGGGGGTGGGTGGCCGTGGTTAGAATGTCTGGCTGTTGTGTGGCTCTCTCCTGTTCATAGGGCCTGGTGCAGTAAGCAACTGGCTTTATCACCTTTCTTTGGTTTAGGTTTGCTTTCCCACTGAGTACCTTTCTCTTACCTTCATACTAGAGCACATACTCATGGAGAGCCAAATAGCCCTTTGCTCTGAGTGCCTCTGCTTAGACTCCACCTTTGTTTACTCTGGGACAGATAACTCTGCTTCCTTCCTTCCAACTTTCCTGCCCCTTGATGAAATTTAAAGTCCCCAAGGACACAGTATCTCCCTGGGTAGATATATTTGTGAACACAGTGAACTGGGGCAGTCCATTACTCACAGGGCTCAATCCTAACTTTTTCATTACTCTTTTCCTTTGAATTTCATCTGTGGCTTTTGTCTAAAAAGAGAAACCCCAGAGTGGCAGAATGCCAGATATAGGCTAATCCCCTTCTGTCCTTGACCCTGATCTGCCTCTGAACACCAGTCCCCTGTCCATTTCTTGCCTTGATGGGTATAGTGTGCTTGGGGAATCTCTTCAGTGTGGAGGATGGTAGCATTTAAACCAAACTCATTTCATAGCTGAAGCTGTTGTCAGCCATCTTCTGATATGACTGAATCGCTGCTGTGTTCCCCTCTCCGGCCTTGGGATTTTTGCTTCTTGGGTAATGGAGAATCCTATTATTACCTGAAGGAAGGACCTCACAGTGTACCTCCAAGCTGGGCAGAGGTGGGCAAGCTGAAAGATCAAAACCACATCTAGGCGTGCTAAACCTAGGGTGACAGAAGAGCATATAAAGTTAATGTTTCCCAGGGCCATGTTTCCCATTCTCATCTGCAGAAGTTAGTCCCACTCAGTCTCTTGGTACCACTTGATTGACCTGAAAGGGATAGGCATTGTGCATAGGTTCTGGCTGGAAGGAAAAGTCAGGTAGGTGTCTTCCCTTGTTCCTTTAAACATTAAACAGATCTTGATTTTGCAAGCTTTTGTTTCATTGTAAAGAAAACTGATCCTCTGTGGGAGGAGAAAAAAGAGGATAGTGACTGCCCTCCTCCCTTCCCTCCCCACCGGGGTCTCCAAAGCTCTTGCTGGGACTCCCACCCATCCTGGGTTCTGTTTTTGGTACAGGCTTGTTCAATGTGCGCATGCTCTAGTTAGGGCATCAAGATGTGTTTTCTCCTCCTCCCTTTTCAGCCTTGCGAAGAATTCTATTGTAAATGCTGATTTGTGGGAGAAACTGCCCTGAGCCAGCTTGTTGTCATGGAAACTGTACACCCCCACCCCCATAGCCTGTTATCTTTACTTCATTTGGGTAACTTCTGGTGAGCTGGGTGGGGACATAGATTTCATGAGCTTCCTTCAAATCTGGGTTTGATGTTGTTCCCTTTTTTTTTTTTTTCTTTAGTTCTAGGCATCTGAAGGGAGTGGGGTGGGATAAATCATTGTACTGGCAGTGTTGCATAGTTCTTGGCTGATAGGCAGACTCGTTCTCATAATCTTGACCTGTCAGCCTTTTTGAGCTTGTGAGGCGAAATGTGTGTTGTCTTAGGGCGCATCTGGTTTCCTGAGACAGGACCAGAGAATACTTGTCTTTGTGTTATTTTGAATAGAGACACAAATGGTTTCTTAGTAATTTCAGCTTATATAGATGTCTTGATTTTCTTTTCCTGTAGGTCAGTGGTTATATAGCCCCGGACCCTGCAGTGCCTCGAATCTCCCATGTTTGTATTTGGAAATTTTTGTGCCAAATTACCTGATTCTTAACAGGAGTGTTTTGGGCTATATCCCTTCCCATAGGGGCTGGTGGCCCAGATTATTTCTCTAGCTACCCCCACCCCTGACTGCCAGGAGGAAATCAGGGTAATAGAATTCAGGCACAATCTGGGCTGTAGAAGAGAGATCGTGTTTACCAAGCACTTGGATAAGCATCTGAACTGGGGAGTGTGCAGGGCAGATTAAATTCTTGTGCGGTTGTGGCGGTCAGTGTACTTGCCACCAGTAAAGGTCTGGGGAGGGGAAAGGCAGTCAGAGGAGGGAAGATTTTCTACCAGTAGAATTCATGCACATGCAGCTGCCTTCTTCTTTCCTTGTTTCTTATTCCATTGCCAAGGAGGAGGTATGGGATTACTTGGACTCTAGCCTGTGCTTTATTGTGGGGTGGAGGCCAGGGAGAGGATTGTCATGCCGTACTGGAGGGTTAGGCTAAAGGGATGACTTGAGGAATAGAAAGGAGTCACAATTCAGAAATTTGGAGGGTTGGTGGTGGGCATGAAGGAAACATTCTCTTCTGCCCCCAGTTTTTTTGGTAATGCCATCAGAGCAGATAATTTTAGCCAGAAGAAGCTCCTTGTAGCCAACTTTTAAAAGGTGGGAGGAGGGGGCAAGTTGAAAGGGTAGGAGGTAGGTATCCCAATATTCCATCCTTTTGCTTTTTCTGTTCTGGAAGGTTCTTCTGGAAAACATTATTCTTTTAGCTAATCATCCTCCTGGTGTTAGGGTAAGCTGATCAGAGGTTTAACAACTTGAGTTAAGCAACAAATTAATAGATAATCCAAGATTCCCTCTTTAAGAAACCTTTCTTATTTTTCCACTTTATGTGACACTTATGAGAAAGCTGCTGCAGAGTGAGATACACCTTTAAGCCAGAGCTCAGGCAGAAGGACCCCTTTACTGGCTACCTTTTCTGACACCAGCGTGTTCAGGAATTTGAACTGGTATTAACTGACACTGGGCTGGGCAAGGAGCTGAGTTTTAAAAACACTTTTCCTGTGGAACAAATGGCAATTCGTTGATGGGAAAGGGAGGAAAATACATGTAATATTATAGAATATAAAATCATGTCTGCTAGGTCTTATGTGCATCTGAGTTAAGTCACGTTCTACCCTGCAAGGCTCTGGCTTCCTCATGGTGGTAGTCAACCCCAATCTTAGTGTCATAATTAGTTCAATTTCTTTTCACCATGCCTCTGCTTCCTTTTCCCATTCTTTCATTTAAACACAGGCTGAGGCTGAGGTGGCCTCCTTGAACCGTAGGATCCAGCTGGTTGAAGAGGAGCTGGACCGCGCTCAAGAGCGCCTGGCCACTGCCCTGCAAAAGCTGGAGGAAGCTGAGAAAGCTGCTGATGAGAGTGAGAGGTGTGTAGAGGGGCCTGATGACGTGTGGATTTCAAAAGAAGTTCATAATGGCGCTGATCAAACAGGTTTCTTATAAACCCGCTTTTTAAAACCGTAACCTATTTTTATAGGATCTTCTTTCCTTCTGCATATTCTCTCCTTATGAAGACCGACAAAGTAGGGGTTACCTGGACCTGTGACCCTTTTATAATTGGTGTTTCTCTATAAATTGACCTAATAATCCTTAAATGGGGTCACCAGGATGACCTCCACTTAGACAGCACCCACCCATAGCAGTTCTCAAAGTGAGGTTCCAGACCAGCAGCACCTGGGAACTTGGTAGAAACTCAAATCCTCAGCAGCCCCTACCCCTCATCTACGAATCAGAGACTCTTGAGGTGGAGCCCAGCAATCAGTGTTTTAATAAGCTCTCAACCCTGGCTGCACTGTTGGAATCATGGGAGTGTGTGGTGGGGATCTTTGGGGAGTTTAAAAAATATATCAGGGACTTCCCTGGTGGCGCAGTGGTTAAGAATCCGCCTGCCAATGCAAGGCACATGGGTTTGAGCCCTGGTCCGGGAAGATCCCACATGCCATGGAGCAACTAAGCCTGTGCACCACAACTACTGAGCCTGTGCTGTAGAGGCCGCGAGCCACAACTGCTGAGCCCGCATGCCACAACTACTGAAGTCCGTGTGCCTAGGGCCTGTGCTCCGCAACAAGAGAAGCCACCGCCATGAGAAGCCCGCGCACCGCAACTAGAGAAAGCCCTTGTGTAGCAACGAAGACCCAACGCAGCCATAAATAAATAAATTTATTTTATATATATATAATCTCTCAGAATGCCTGGGTCCCATCCCAGATCAGTTAGAATCCATTGCAAAAGAGATCTGGGCATTAATGTTTTTAAAGCTCCTCCAATAATTTTTTTGGGGGTGGGGGGCCGCACTGAGAGGTTTGCAGGATCTCAGTTCCCCACCCAGGAATTGAACCTGGGCCCTGGCAGTGAAAGCCTGGAATTCTAACCACTAGGCCACCAGGGAACTCCCTCCTCCAATAATTTTAATATGTGCCCAGGGTTGAGAACCACAGTCCTTGAACCAACTCATTTTTTGTCGAAAATAGCCAATTGGCTCCTTGTCACGTGTGAGTTAAATGAGAACAAAGGTGTGTGATGACTTGGATGGGATCAAACTAAGACTTTCAGAATTAAAAATACCCTGTTGGGAGTACATTAACGCAGTGCAGCTGTGAAAATAAATAAGACAGTTATGTGTGTACTATTACAGAGTAGTGTCCAAAGTATAGAAAGAGGAAAACCAGTTGCAGAGCAGTGTGTAGTATGATTCCTTTGGGGTGTGGGGAAATGGAGATGAGATTTTTGGCATATAAAACATTTCTGGAAGGATTATGAATTAAGAGATTACTTCTGATGAGCAGGACTAGAATTAGGGAGGCTTACTTTTTGCTTTATGCTAGACTACACACTTAAATATTTAGTTTTTTAATAAGTGTATTATTTTTATAAGAAAGTTTTAAACAAAATAACTAAACTAAGGTCGGAGGGTGCTATGGAAATTCTTTTTGAGTGACAAGCAGAGAGGAATGGGCTTTAAAAGGCGCAATTCTGGGTCCCTTGGAGTTGAGTTGACGACAGGCTCCCCAGGCTGTCGGTGCCACATTTGTCCGTATTGTTTCTGGCAGAGGTATGAAGGTTATTGAAAACCGAGCCTTAAAAGATGAAGAAAAAATGGAACTCCAGGAAATCCAACTCAAAGAAGCTAAGCACATTGCAGAAGAGGCAGATAGGAAGTATGAAGAGGTAAGACGCTTTTAGCTTGTCCCTCTCTCTTCAGCGATATTGGGCTTCTGAAAAGAATCATGAGAGGGAAATGGCTCCTTCTTTGCTTCACTGAGCTGTACCTGCGTCTTGTCCCGTAGGTGGCTCGTAAGTTGGTGATTATTGAGGGAGACTTGGAACGCACAGAGGAGCGAGCTGAGCTGGCAGAGTCGTGAGTATCTTGCTCCCCAAATCTTGCCATACCATTCTGTTCCTTCCCCTTTGGCTTGGGCACTAATGTGAATAAACTAGCATTCCTTCAACCTTGTTAAACAGGACCTCGAGAGTGGGAGTCATCTAGAATGCTTTTTTTTTTTTTTTTTAAGCCTTAAGAATGGCTTTGGGCTTTCTTACTCTCTTAACTAGTGACAAGTGACAAATGAGCCTTCTTCATTGAGAAGAAAATGAAACCTAAAAAAACGGTGAACTGTTAACCGGCACACCCAATTGGGTTCTGCTTCTCCTTGAGGCACTGAAGTTGCTGTGCCGACTTAAGATCTGTCTCTGTTTTTACCACTTTGCCGGGCTGCTGGGGAACTTTAGGGCAAAGGCAGACATGACCTGCTCCCCTGTTGGCACCTTCTGGGCCTTGTTTAACAAAGTCCGTGCTGATGCATATTTATTTGTGCTTCCCTTGCATTCCCCTCTCCTAGACGTGACATATCATGACCATGGTGATGTTTTCTTCCCATTTTTTGATTTTTTAATTTTTTTTCCCATTTTGCTGCTTGTTTCCTTGCTGTGTTCCTTTTTGACCTTTCTCCCTCCCCACAACCTGGCTTGTGCGATCCCTGTGACTATCACTAACAGCCGTTGCCGAGAGATGGATGAGCAGATCAGACTGATGGACCAGAACCTGAAGTGTCTGAGTGCTGCTGAAGAAAAGGTACTAACCATTGAACCCACAGAGAGGTTATACATATGGTGTGGTTTTGTTTGGTTTTGTTTTGTTTTGCAGCTGCCTCCCCTCCACTGGTTGATTTGTTGAGTGCTTTTTCATCTCTTCATGGAATGCTCCATTCCTCTCCACTTACTTGGCATCTTTCATCTCTTCTTTCCTAATTGCTTCACTGCCTCTCCACAGGGTCTCATCTTCCCTTGGGTGATTTTGGGGACTATTTGGGTTGGGCATCCGTTCCCACCTCCACCCCAGGTAGCAGTTATGATTTGTTCCTGGTAGTGATTTCTGTCAAGTGTTTTCTTTATTAGTATCCAAACATTCTGAGTCCCAGCCCAGGAGGGTCCAGCTCCTGATATATTCTATGGTAGAGGGAGGAGGGTTGATGCTTGCTCAGATTACCTGGGAACTTCTCTTTTCCCCAGTGTGCCTTCCAATTCTCTCTACATATAGGTACAATTCATGTCTGTGTGTCTCTCTCCTTTTTTTTTTATTCTCTTCTTCCCCTTTCCTTTCCTGCGGTATTTAAAATATTCACAGTAAGTGTTCTGAGCTGGAGGAGGAGCTGAAGAATGTCACCAACAACCTCAAGTCTCTTGAGGCTCAGGCGGAGAAGGTAGGGGCTGGTTTGTAAAAGTGACAGGCTTTGGGGCCTGGGCCCAGCCCTGCCCTTGATGAAAGACTGGAGAAACCCATTCCTTATATAATCCAGTGAGAAGTATCCACCTACTCTCTCCAGATTCTGGGTTTAATGCTAATTCCTGTGCACTTTGATTGCTGTAGTTAAAATGACTTCTTGGTCTCAGGTGACTGGGGTCATGTTCTCCTCTGGCTGATACTGCTATGCTGACAGAAGGGGACAACAAATAGTATCAGATCTGAGACCTAATGAGCAATCAAGACAGATGACTTGTCTTTATCTTCTTGTGGGACTCTTTCAGCCATGTGGCGTCAGGGTGTCACCACACCTACTCATTAACCTGGAGGCAGGAAGAATACCTTCCTGCGTTGATCTGAATAAGATCAAAGCTTAGGTCCATTTAAAAAATAAAGGTCCTGGGGACTTCTGTGGTGGCCTGGTGGTTAAGACTCCATGCTCCCAATTCCGGGGGCACAGGTTCGATCCCTGGTCGGGGAACTAAGATTCTGCATGCCACTCTGCCAAAAATAAAAAAAATTTAAAAATAAATAAAGGTCCTGGAGGATTCTGAGGGTATCATGGCTCTAAGGACATTGATTTATGGATTTTAAGGACTGTTGTCCCAAAACGGCCTTGCTCTTTCTCATGGATCATTCAGCACATTAAATCCAAGAGGATGTTCAGTGTAAAAGTAAATGTCAGGAGGGGGGTATTGTCTGTGTGAGTAATTTCTATTCTGAAATGTTTATTCTACTTCTCTTACAGTACTCTCTAAAAGAAGACAAATATGAGGAAGAGATAAAGATTCTTACTGATAAACTCAAGGAGGTGAGCTGAGGGGATTATAAGGAAGGACCCAAAACATTTAGAGGCATGTAAGGCATTAATGTAGACTTAGACTAGCTGGCTTTGGTTCTGAAAGGTATAGAAGTAGAAGGTGGAAGAAGTAGAGATCCTTCTCTGTCTTACTCATCTCTGATTCTGACTGATTTCATGTTTCTCCCAGGCAGAGACCCGTGCTGAGTTTGCTGAGAGATCGGTAGCCAAGCTGGAAAAGACAATTGATGATTTGGAAGGTATGGAGCCTGGGTGAGGGATTAAAATAAAGAAATCTAGAGGATGACCTTGCCCTTTGACCGTTAGCCTCTTCCCCTGTACACCAAAGGGAGTTGGTAATGACTTGGCATGCATCCTACGCCCTGCCCTGTGCCACAGCTAGGTGAAGTGGGTCAAATCCTGGAAGTGGATTTTTACACTTACTCTTCCTGTAATAAGACTTTACCTAATATTCTGGAATTTGCATCCTTCCCTTGGAGGAGACTGGTAATAGCATGTACCTCCATGTCACCCCATGGCTACTTTTGGCAATCTTGTTCACCACTCAAGTTGTGGGGGACCTCACCAAGAGATGCAGCAGTGGAATGACCACTTCTCAGACCTGACCAATGCCAGGGGCTTTCTAAATACTTCGTGCCCCCATAATTTGGCAACTGCATCTACCCTAACAAGGGAAAGTTTGTACTTTGCTCTGAGAACTCTGAGATATGCTCCTTTGGTACACTCTGGGTAGCAGGATATTCTTTGGGAGAGTTTTGCGGAGACGACCTGTAGAGCAAAGGGGCCAACAATATTGGTCACGATGGGTAGGTAAAGAAGAAGTGTCTGAATGTTAATGTGTATTTTCTCCTTTTTCTATGTTAAATTCAGCATCATCACTGCTAAGAATTGGGTTAACTGGGTGGGAGTGGTATCCTCTTGAGTGCCTTTGGTGATTGGAATTTCTAGTCATGACTATGCCCAGGTTCTCAACCTTTACTGCAGTTGATTAGAGGCGTCAAGAAGTCCCGTTGGTCCTGGGGACAGTGGATCTGAAAATGGCCAGTCATGGCAACCAGGATAAATGTTCTCCTAACTGTGGGATTAGACCCATGGTCACACTTTCCCTAATTTCTAATGATTCCCTCTCTTCATCTGCTTCTGATACCTTTTATCTGTCCCCTCATTCCTCCTTGTGGTTCCTGTGCCTGTCCAGATGAGCTCTATGCCCAGAAACTGAAGTACAAGGCCATTAGCGAGGAGCTGGACCACGCCCTCAATGACATGACCTCTATGTAACTATCTGACAGCAGAGTGGGGCTGGGACCTTGGCTTGTGGGTGGGTGGGGGTGTAGGCTGTGCATAGTGTGCTCTGGTTTTGTCTTCTGAAAACTAGAATCTCCACTCTTATCTTTAAAACACTGGTGCTGGTTACTTGTTGGCAAAAGCTGGGGAGGCATTTAATCCTGGATCAGTGGTAGCACCCTGATCTACGTGTAATTTTTGTATTTTTTATTCATAGTCCCTTCATTATGACACCAGGATTTTTCTATCTGTTTCTCAAATTTAGTCTCAGAAGGGCTACTGATGAAGATAGAATCATGTCATCATATAATTTAAGGAACTAGGGCCCAGAGAGCCAGTGACTTGGGCCCTAGCGTCTTACAACAAAACTCAGACTTCATGGGTGTATGTGATGCCCTGATATTAAAGTTTAGGGGAAACACCCATGATTGGAAATACCAAATTCACCTAAAAATCGAGCTGAGTCCCAGAGCAAGCCAGGTAGTAAAAAGCACCAAAATGAGTTGTTGGGGACTTTATCTGTTTGCTGTGGATCCCTGATCCTTGATGCTAATCTGCCTTTTTCCCACTAACCCTGAAAAGAAGCCAAATAACTCAGGCTGTAGTGTCTGGCTCTCTTTTATCGTTCCTACTGCCACCTCTTCCTTTTTCTCCTCTTCCTGTCTCCCAGATTGCTGTCTAGATTGATGCTAGTCCTTCTCACCTAGAGTCTCCTTACTTTTTCACACAGATAATTATCACCGTTTCTGCTCTGTTCTGGATCTGCCCCCTTTCCTCGGGGAACCCAACGCCCCACTCTCGCTCTGGATTCCATTTGGGTCAGCCTGGCTGACCCCCAAGGCATTAGGATGGGCGGGGGGACCACAAAGCAACTTATGTATTCTCTTCCACCCCTCACCCCAAATTAAAATGTTAAGCTGCCGGAAGCCTCATGCCACCCTGCATTTGTGTCATTGACAAAGCTGCTGCTGTCCCTAAAAAGGAGCCTTGGGGGTGTAATGTGGGGAGCAGCTATTGTAGGCTCTCCCTCCTCTGACTTATATAATCAAAGCCACTTTTGTGTGTGTCTATTTTTTCTTGACATTTAAATTCAACTGATCTGAATCTATCAGAGTGGTGGACTAGGAGAAGTTCCTTAGAATAGGAGCTCTAGTCTTACACTCAAGCTGAATAAGATCATCTAAGTCCTTTACTTCCAGGTTCTTAAATCATCCCTTCTGGAATGTTTGTCTTCTCTTTAGGTTCTCCTCCTTTGAGAGACCACAGAAGTACCTCCCAATATATATTCTCTACCGTTTTACCAGTGGTTCAACTGGTGCATCCTTGGAATACCCAATGAACCCAAATATGTTACCACTAAAATTGACTAATTATATTATCCCAAGTCACAGGAAATACATAATAGGTAGAATTTCCAGCAGTTTTATGTTTTCTTTAAACCTTTCTTACATACTTGAGGCTCACTACCATTTGCCTGCTAGTATGTGCTACCGGGATATAAGACAAGTGATAAATGACTGTTACTGGAAAAATAAAAATCATGCATATTTCAAATATTATACACAAGGTAGTAATTTATTACATGCATAAATATGGTTAATTGCTTCTAGTAAGATTGTTCCTAGTTTATGTTGTAGAATTAAATATCAACCTTTTGGAAATTCCTACGCTAATTTACACAGCAGAGATAGTTCAATCTGGGTAGTATAGTCATCGGTTGTACTTATCTAAGCACCTAAGTATTGTTTACTTAGTATTTCAGTTTCTCAGTGGAGTATATATTTAAAACTTGCCTTTCTTTTAAACAGATACAGCCAGGTAGAGAGGTTTTCCCTACTTTAAAACTTTGGGTCTCATCAAATTCAGGTTTCTTTCTGTCTATACCATTTCTTTTTGCCACACAGCCTTTGTGATTAAGGTGCAGGTTAAGTTATTGTTAATTTAGGCACAGGGTATTAAGGTGGGGACAGAAATAACCAAAGACGGAGGCATCATCCCTACTCTCAGGTTGCTCAGAATCCAGTAGGAGAGAGAACATATGTATAAAACTAAAGATGATGTGTGATATGTGCCCCAAATAATGAAGTTTTGTGGGAGTTCAGAGACGGGGAAGAGGTTGATTGCAGTGGAGATGATTAAGAAAGTCTCATGATAGGATGCACGTAAAAGGTACTTAATAAACATGTTAAAATTTTCCTCTTCATTTTTATTGGATTCCAAAAGATTGGATTTTGACAACCAGAATCTGGTTGAAGGAAAGTGGATATTGAGTATCTTCATTAAAGAGAAGCAAAAGAATAAAGGCATAGAGTTGGGAAGGACACCAGAGCTATAACCATTTAGTTACAGTAGGGAACAGGTATGTGCTGTATCAGGCTGGGGAGTTTTAATTTTGTAGGTAATGGGGGTGCCACTGGAGATTTTGAACAAGGATATGTTCTGAGTAGCATATAAGAAGAGTTAATTTGGCAACTACTAATATGTTAGAAGGGCAGATTATCAAAGTGATCCATTAAGACAGTGATTCCCAAATTTCATTCATTTGCATACCACTTTTTTTTTTTTGCGGTACGCGGGCCTCTCACTGTTGCGGCCTCTCCCGTTGCGGAGCACAGGCTCCGGACGTGCAGGCTTAGCAGCCATGGCTCACGGGCCTAGCCGCTCCGCGGCATGTGGGATCTTCCTGGACCGGGGCACGAACCCGTGTCCCCTGCATCGGCAGGCGGACTCTCAACCACTGCGCTACCAGGGAAGCCCTGCATACCACTTTTGATGGCTTTTGCCATATTCACATGCAACCTACATTATTTTTTTAATTTACTTCTTTTCACATTTGTTCTTATGCTACAAAATTCTAATTTGAAATCAAAAGTTTTGACGTGTGCTAGTGTTTTTTTCTAATGCACATTAAAATAATACAGCTGATACATTTTTTTTAAGTTCACAAATGTATACTGTCTGCAGTCTTCTCGCATATCACTAGCAGTGACTGTAGCACACTTTAGGAAATAACTGGGTTAGGTTGTTGCAGTTTCCCAGAGATAATAATCTGAACTAGAGTAGTGGTAGTAGGGGATGGTGCTAAACCTGGGCATTGTGAAGGGCCTGGTCACTAAATGCAAGAAGGAAGTGTCAAGGATGACTGACTTGGAGCCTAGGAAAATGGTAGTATTAAAGGTGTAGAGAGGTCACGTGGTCTTGGTTTGGGGAGGCACGGGAAAGTAGAGAAGAATATAAGTCTGAAAAACTGGCAGGTATCCAAGATGAAAACAAAATCCTAAGACTTGAGGGGGAGAAATTGATATGAGAGATTTAGGAATCCATGAGGTTGGCAGGCAGTTTAGGCCATGGAAGTAAATTTGAACCCTAAAGGACAATTGCAAATATAAAAAGAAAAACATAGGCAGAGGAAAATCTGTGTAGAGGACGAAGCCAAGTGGAATTGGTTGGAGGGATAGAAGGAGAACGAGTAACTTTGATACTTTAAAAACTTCAAGGCTGGTTGATTTCCAGTGATTCTCAACTTCAGATATAGAAGGAAGATAACTGAAAATAGGACATTGTCACTGATGTTTTATTAATCTGAGGGTATATACTGGACGTTAAGGACAAGGAGAGGAGCCATATTTCAAGGAACAGAAGAGTGAATTGGTGGAAAGAAAATAAAGGCACGAAGTATAGTCTATAGTCTATACAAAGTCCAATAGAACTTTTGGCAGTGATTTCCAGTATAGTAGCCACTAGCCACATGTGGCTGTTGAACACTCAGTGTGGCCCAGAAGCTAAATTCTCATTTTATTTACTCTTAGTTCATCTAAATTTAATTAGCCACATGTGGCTAGTGGCTGCTGCATTCATTGGATAGTACAATTCTAGATGTTTTAGTATATAGGCAGGAGGAGTTGACTTTGGTACAGAGAAAGGCTTCTTACAAAGGAAAGAAGAGAGAGTAGAGAGAGATTAGAAGAAAAATGAGGTGTTATACTTTGGTAGCTCCTGTCTTTCCCCATGGCATGACTCGTGTGAGCAAGGATAGAGACCAAGAAGCCAGGGTAGCAGAGTGAAATTTGCAATACTGTACCATGATAAATTCACTCTTTTGTTTAATGCTTTGTATCCTTATAGAAACCATCCTATGTTACTTGAGCCAGGACTAGCTGTGGAAATGGGGTGAAGCATCATTGGTAATCTCAGAGCAAAGTGCTTCATCTCTTAACTTTCTCTCCTCATCTTAATTTCTAAGAAAGAACCACAGGCTGTTGTGTTGGAGTCCATTCTTCCCTTCCTCATTACCGTTGTTGGGATGAGGAATAAAACAAAATGTGATTGGACCCCAAGTTACCTGATGGGTGGAACTGACCTGTTATGTTAGGCAACCTTGTCTTAGTCACACCCAGTTTCTTCCATTCACATATTGAATACTCCTTAGCCTTAACATGAGGGGGGAGTTTTAAAAAAACATAAAAGAGCAAAATCTGTTTTTTCTACCTCATTCCTTGAACTTTGAGGCTTTAAAACTGATAGAGTTCCCTTTACCCCAAGCGCCCGCACCCTTTTTCCTTTTCCTGTTACAGAATGAAATTGACCTGATTCAGACCAGTGAAGGATGTGTAGCATCCATGGGGTTATTCCCTGAAAGGAAAATCAGATCAAATGGGGATTCTCTGGCTTGTTTTTTTGTTTGTTTCATTTACTCTTATCAGGGAACCAAGAACTTTAATGAACTAGTGTCTGGTCCTGAATTTTTAGTTACTAGAAATAACAGAGTTAGAAACCTTACTTATTACTAAGTTCAAGGTGAGAGAACAACCACATTTATCTTTCTGACCTTCTGCAATTCTTAAGGAACTATAAGTTCTGGGATTTAATTAGGCAATAAAATGCTCCCACTTCTTCTCTGTCTCTTTATTTCTTCCCTAAGTGGAACAAAACCCTCATTGAACTGGCTGTTTTTAGGGATATGATCCTGATAACACCCTTCTTTCCCAAGAAGGATGTGAGAGTCACACTGACTAACTTGGATATAGATGCTATGGATCAGTCAGGTTGCATATGGTCTTTATATGTAATATAACACCAGAAAGTTCAAGAAATGAGAGTTAAACATAATTTGAACCCCTGCTGTTTGTCAGAGTTGCCCCAGTGAATAAGACAGGTTGAATCCCAGGCCTCATGGACTAGTATAGACTAGTACAGTGTTTCTCAATGATGAACTTTAGTCCTTTAAGCCAGGATAATTCTGGGATATACAGAACAATCCTATTTATTGCTGTCCCCTGCCCAATAAATATCTGTAGGGCCCTCCAGTTATTGTGACAATTACACATTTCTAAATTCCCCTCTAGCGGAGGGGAGGGGCAGTATTCCTCCTATTGAGATACTGGTTTGGTCGGAAGTGCAATTTAAAAAATTCCCTCCAATTCTGCCCCTTAATACAACTCTTGTTTTTTGGTTATTCCACCCAGGATCTTTTTGTACATATATGCTTTCTGTTTTGATTGGGTACACAGAGTGACAAGTATTATTGGAAACATACTGGCCCCCAGCTTCCAGGTGGAACTGGGAAAACCTCAGCCCAGAAGGCAAGGTACCTGAGCAATGCCCACAGTCAGCCCACAGATGCAAGGCAGAAAAGTCTTTTTCATATTGAAGTCCTGAGACCATTTTGAAACAGACTGTAAAACATAGAAAGAAACTTGTTTATGAATGCGAGAGGCTGACATTAGGAGTAGACTAGGAAGATCCATCTCCAATTGCCATTACCTCTGTGTTGGTCACATGGATTTGGATTCTCTCTACCTCCTCTTTTTTATTTATTAAAAAAATTTTTTTTTCTTGTGATGAGAACTCTTAGGATGACTTTCTTAACACCTTTCATGTATAACATACAGCAGTATTAATTATATTATGTTGTACATTTCATCCCTGGTACTTCTTTATCTTATAACTGGAAGTTTATACCTTTTGACTACCTTCATCCCATTCCCCCTTCCCCCACTTCCCACCTCTGGTAACCACAACTCTGATCTCTTTTCTATGGCTTTGTTTGTTGAAGTATAATTGACCTACAACACTACGTTAGTTCCTGGTGCACAACATAGTGATTTGATATTTCTATGCATTGCAAAACGATCACCACTCTACACCTCTTTAAGATGTGCTCCAAGTAGAAAATCCAGATAAAGCCAGGGGATTTGAGCGCTTAATTACTTGTATCAGGAACGCTTTTGGTTATAAGAAACATCTTAATAGCAGCTTAAATAAATATGGGATTTATTTTTCTCTCATAAAAAGTCTTGATTTGAGCAACTGTGGCCTGATATAGTTGGGATTTCTGTGATTCTCACGGCCCTTTCTTTTAAGGTTGAAATTTGCAACTCTAGTCATCACATCCATGTTCAAGGCAAGAAAGAAAGCTAAAGTTTTTCTGGAAGCCCCTGACAGACTACCCCCTACATCTCATTGGCCAAAACTGGATCACATGATCCCCCCAAGCTGCCAATGAGGCTGGAGAAACAGGATAGTCTTGATTGGCTTGTACCTGTAATTCACCTTACCTGGGGCTGGCTGGACACACTGTTGGCTCGGACAGGTTTGGGGTTCTTTTAGAAAAGGTGAAGTTGGGTTTTGATTCGCTGTGCCACTATGATGGGCCTGTCACCCAACACCTACAACAAGAAGCATTAGAAAGTACAGGATTGAGTGAGTGTAGGGATATTTATCCCAGTCTCCCATTCATAATACTGTACTGAATGCTTTTACAGAAAAATGTTCAGCCATTCACTCTGGTTCCTTACAGACCCCGATTATTATAAATGTATTTCTTATAAGCCAGGTGTATTCCTTCCTTTGCCGTGTTTCACTTGTCTCAGTTTCTCAACCCAGGGAATAAATACAGTGAAGGAGATACTTTTCTCCCTCAAAATGTCATTCTTTCAACTTGTCAGTCTGCATTTTTTATTTTATTCCTCTGTTGGTCTTTCCACCAACTGACCTAATCCTCCTCGCATCCATCCTGCCTTACAGATACATGTTATGTATACCAGGTAGTTAAAAGTCTCAAAATTTACTTCTGGTACTCTACTAACCTTCCCTTTTTCTCTTTCTCCTCCTCTTTTTCCTCTCCTTCTCTTGTTTTCTCTCCTCTCCATTGCTGCTGCAGAGCGTCTCTACAGCCAACTTGAGCGAAACCGCCTGCTTTCTAATGAGCTGAAGCTAACGCTGCATGATCTGTGTGACTGATGGGCAGGGCTCACTGATGCCCATTAAACCGAGCTTACGGCTCACACCACTGACCTGGACCCCAGCAAAAAGCTGATTGTCTTTTAAAAGTTATTATTTTGCCCTAAGCAAATTTCTTTTTAGTTGGGACAGTTAGAATAGTGTCGACTTCCTAACTGCACTGTAAAGTGGGAACAGTTAAGATTAATACTGCCTTTCTGTCCTTTTTCAAGAGATTGTGGGTGATGAAGGGAGGGACCTGAGAGATAGTGAGAAAACCTGGGAGAGTTTTCTGTTTTCCACCTTTACTTGCTGCTTTTTCACTTGTGCACTGACTGTAGGATATGTTCCTTTGCATGGATGTTTTCTAACAATAAAAGGACTGACTTGACAAGATGTTGTAACTGCTTCGTCTGCAGGCCCAGGGATGGGCCCTTCTGACCGGGTAGAAAAAAGGGAAGGGAAAGAAAGGGGTGTGGGATATGAATAGGTCTGCGTTGCCATCCCCTTTTCTGAGTTGAAGGGTATTTTCCCCACCTCCCTAGAGCAGTGAGTGGTTTACTTGCTGGGAAGCTTTGATTCTCCGTGATGTTCAGCTGCTGGTTTTCTTCCTGACATTTTTCCTCTTGCTGCTTTTTCCTGGTATTATGTTTAATTGTAAGTAACTATGTCACAGGCTAGTTCTGAAGAATATCTCTGCAAAAATCTGTTAAGGGTTTGCTTACAAGGATGTTTTGTAGTATTCTTGACTTTGTTTTCTTTTGAGATTCTCTGACTTAGCTATGGGGGTTCTTTTATTTATCCCACTAGTTATTCCTTTCCTCTCTACTTGTTAAGGAAAGCCTGTAGTGCATGAGGATCCTCCTGTACTCTTTTCAAGTTGAGGTTCTGCTGTTTCTACTGGTAGAAATATGCCCATCCTTGTTCTCAATGTGTCAAGCTCCAGCGAGCTATTTCGAGTAGGTGTTGTCCTGTGGGCAGAGACTAGAAGAGTGGATGGCTGGTGTTTAAGGCCACCTCCTTCAGCGACTGAAAGCTGAAAGCCTTGGTTGGGTGTGGGGAGGAGAGGAAATGACTGATAAGGTCCCCAGCTCCCTCCCCCAGAAGTACAGCAACACCTGTAACTTCAGTAGGCAAGCCTGAGGCCCTGCAAAACTGAGTGATGCAATAGCTCACTTCTGTGGCTGAGAAGGCAGCTGCTTTATTAGTCTGCAGTTTCTCTGCAACAGGAGCAATTCTCAGAGTGGGTAGACCTTGAAATTTACTTCTAGTTTTTATAACGTCTCTCCTTTACCCCCATTAGATAAACTGAAATGCACCAAAGAGGAGCACCTCTGTACACAAAGGATGCTGGACCAGACTCTGCTTGACCTGAATGAGATGTAGAGCACCCCAGTCCCATCCTGCCGCTGCTCCTCCCTCTGACCCGACTCCGCTGAGGCCAGCCTGCCCGAAGCTGACCTTTAAACTGAGGGCTGACCTTTAACTGGAAGGCTGCTTTCTCCTTTTGCCACCTCTCCCACCCCCACCCCTGTGTCCTTTTCGCCAAACTGTCTCTGCCTCTCCCCAGAGATTCCATTTGGGCTAGAGGCTGAGCACCTTTGGGAACAACGTTTAAGGGAATGTGAGCACAATGCTAAGTGTCTTTAAAAGCATGTTGTGATGTACACATTTTGTAATTACCTTTTCTGTTGTTGTTGACGTAGCAGCCATTTGTAAAACATTCCAGATAATTCCATAGTTCTGAAGCAGCAGTCTAATCCCTTTCTCACTTTTGGAAGGTTACTTTTCAGCTTAATGCATATTGCCCTCTCCGTAGAGGAGGGGGAAAAGGTATGGGCCTGCCTTACAGAGAGCCAAACAGCCCAGAGGACTCCGTTTTGGGAAACCTTATTGCTCTGTAAAAAGTACCCGCCAAACTAGAAAGGTGATTCCAGAAGGAGTTAGCCAAAAAAAAAAAAAAAAAAAAGCGCTGTTCAGGTTTTCAGCTTTACGGTATCTTTGGGCAACTTTTTTTCCACCAGAAGTGACCAGATGAAATCAAGATGGTGAGACCTCTGAGACCAAATCCTTGTCCCAGCTCTCCCCTGTTCCCAGCCACTCACAGAATGGATCATGTGCCCCTTATTTTGAGGCGACCACTTATTTGCTCTCCCGCCTCCTTGAAAGAAAGGAAAGAAAATTATGTTTTACCACTGATTTAGCCATATGAAACTCATCTCATCACCCTTTTCTGGGTCTGAAGCTGCTGTCTCTAATAAAAGTGCCATCTCATTGTGCATTGTATCAGTTAGTGCTGGATAAATCTTGAATAGCTTATGTACAAAATTGTTTTTAAATTTTATATTATTTTGAAACTTTGCTTCTTTGGGGTTGGGGCACACTGGTCACCCCATCTGGCTGTGACAGCCCTCTACAGTCTGGGCTGGCAGTGTGCTGATCTTTTAACGTTTCTTTCCCTACCCAATCCCCCCTTTTTGGTGAGGTTTCAGTGAGGTCAGTTAGGTGTGCATCCTACAGCTTAATTGGCTTAAAATGTACTCCCCTTTGGTGTGGTCTCTTTGGGGGCCGATTGGGAGAAAGAAAAAACAATAGTGTAACTGTTTTGATACTGAACATTGATAAATGTCTTTTTGAAATAAAGAACCAGTCCCTCCAACCCTCAGAGGTGCTTGCTTTTATTTCCTAATCCAAATGGGCTTTCTACACAGGAGCTATGAAGTTTGGGTAAAAATCAGACCTTTGTGGGTGGGAGCAACAGGATTTGATGTAGAGCACACATTTTGGAAGGTGACCAAAACTGGGGTCAGAACTCAGCTCTCAGATCCCTAGTTGTGTATTCTGATGTCAATCATTTAGTTTCATTATCTGTAAAATAAAGATAATATGTATTGTTAGGGTAAATGTGAAGATTAGAAATATTTATGTGCTGGACCTTAACACTGGCGTCTTCAGGGTGAGCTATACATTTCCTTTATAACTGTATTGATTCTTTCTTATAAATCTGGATTTATTAGGCTCTGCTCCCTAAACAACTTCAACAATATATGACACGGATTACGTACTCCTATACATTTGTGGTTTTAGTAAACCGTCCTGAGACAGGCTTCGAGCTGATACTCTGTTGGATATTTGGAGAAAACAAGTTAATTTAACAAGAGGTGCTCTCAGAGTATTTGCTTAACAGAGAGGCAGCGTGAGTGGATAGCTTTCTAAGCTGCCTGTGAGACACCAGTGTCTGGCATTTCCTGCACTCTGGCCTTGAGGCTGGACATGAAACGGACTTCCTAGTAAAAATGACAGCTTCCTTGACAAAGTCCAGCTGTTTTATACTAGAGACTGGAACATTTTTTCCGTTTATATGTATGGGCCGATGCTGACTGGAAATTATTGCCAAAAAAAGGGGGGGGCAGGGAGTTGCTCTAGGAGCCAAACGTAGTAGGCAACAGAAGGAGAAATTTAGCTGTGAGAGACTATTTTTTTAGACTGCTCTGCTTGTTCTTTACTATTAAAAAAATCTGCCACTCAATATTTAAGAAAGTAGCCCTTTAAGTGGGTAGCTGGGTATGTGCCTTAAAGTTTCCATAACGGCTTGCTGGAGCGCTTCATAAAAACATTCCCATAATTCCCCGCAGAACGAAGGCCCGCCTCCTGATGACGTCACGCCTGCGGATTGGCTGACGGTGGGGCTGAGGGCGCGGCTGTAGTTGAGCGGGAACCGAGAGCTGGCAGTTGCCATGAAGGCTGTTGGATCACCCTGGCCCCTAAGCGACGGGCTGTTCTGCTTGCCTCTGCAGCGCCTCCTGTTGCTGCTTCTCTTTTTGCTTGGAACCCTGGCCAACAAACTTAACGTGCCACAGGTGTTATTGCCCTTTGGCCGGGAGCCAGGCCGGGTTCCTTTCCTGCTGGAGGCGCAGCGGGGCTGCTACACTTGGTGAGGGGTGGAGGGTCACGAGGGTATGCACCCCCAGCGCCACCCAGGAAGAATGGGAGGGGTTCCTCAACCGAAGACGCCACAGGAATGCTTTGCGGTCACTCGGCCTGAAGAACCCCTTGCCCGTAGGGGCTGGGAGTGGGGTGTCAGTGGGAGTGCAGTGGCCAGCCCTTCTGAAGTGGCCTGTCCTCGTTGTGTGGGATGTCTTCAGCTTATGTGTGGGGCCTTATATGAGCAGTTAGGGTGTGAGACTGGCCTTCTTATTGTGTCTTGGAAGGGGTAGTCACTGTGTGAACAGCTGTCAGAGCGCAAGGAAGCCCTGTGTTGGAGGCCTCAGGCATTGATGGCTACCCAATGCGAAGAACTTTCAGTGTAAACAGCTAGAGAGGAAGTTCCCAAGGTGTGAGGAAATTTATTGAGGGGCTAGAGAGGCTTAGGTTGTGAGTTCTCTACAAACCAAATAAGGTGGGGTTTTCAGTGTAAAAACACAACTAATTATTGCATACTTAACTAAGCACTTTGCATGTGTTAACTCATTCGGTTTTTACAGTCTTATGAAGTATTATTATTCCCATTTTAAAGATGAATGAATTGAGGCATAGACACCATGAAGTATAAACTTCTTGTAATATGAGAAGATGTATTTTGGGTGGAGATGAGATCTGCCTGTAATATTATGTTTCCCCCCTTATATGAGAGTACTCTCAAAGTGTACACTCAACTTTGGGGTAATCAACTCTGGGGGGATGACTTTCTGACTGGGGGTGGAAAGACATGATTTTCTGGTGTGAGAGGACCCAAACATAGGTGATGTGGTTTCCTAAGGTGTGAGGGAACCTAACGGAAGTGGGTTCCAAAGTATCAGAGAGCTCATCCTAACTGGAGTAGATTTCCCTTTACCATCACTTAAGAGAAGCACTAAGGTTTGTCCAGAGTGTAAGAAGTTCACCTCACATTTTATGAGGAAGTACAAGGGAATCAGGCTTATATGATGGTCCAGTGTGATTTATTTCCTGACTGAGGATGATGGAAGGCATGAATCTAGCATTGAAAGCCATTCCTTCCATCCATCTAAAAATATTAATGATTTTTTAAATTGTATTTTGAGTTGGACTCACACCTCATAATTTGGGCAACATTTCCACCTTAGAAAGCAGCAGCCCAATTTCTAGGATCAGAGGAAATTCATTCCTCAGAGTGTGAGAAGCCAGGTCTCTCATTTTTGGAAAAACAACATCAATCCTATTTTTACATACTGAGGGAAGAAAGTAAAAATCTTATTTTAAATATTGAGGGAGGAATGTAACTTGGCACAAGGGATCAGTGGAAAATGTTCTGATCAGCCTCTCCCACTTAAATCTTGTGTCCCTAAGCAATGTTTCTATTTTAAAGAATCATTTAAATACACCTGGTAGTATGTAACATGGAAAAACTATAGGAATCTATGTTATACCAAAAGTTAATTTTAACCCACATTCTTATTTCATACTCTTAAGTATTTTATTCTGGCAGGCATTCCACCCATCATGATGCAGTAACTGTTGAGCCTTTATATGAAAATGGCACCTTATGTTCCCAAAAAGCTGTGCTCATTGCTGAATCTACCCAACCAATACGCCTCAGCAGTATTATTCTTGCTCGAGAGATAGGTATGTTGAGACAAAACACACTACGTAACAGTTCATCAAGGATAGAATAATCTGATATCTTTTATAGATGGTTAACAGAGATGGTGTTGGCTTCAAATGATAAGAGGTAGAAAAAAGGATTCCTGCAATTTTGACATCCTATTCTGTGATTTTTTTTCTTTTTTTTCTTTTTTTTCTTTTTTGGTACATCCAGCCCCTGGCATGGTGCCTGATACAGAGTGGAAACTGGTTGTTTGAATCAGTGGTGAAAGGAAGGAACTATTTATCAGAGCTAGCTTGGGTGTTAAGGTCTGAGGTTGGTCTTGAGTGAGGCAAAAGGCAGTATAAAAACTAGTACTTCTCAAAGTGTCATCTATGAATCTAGCATCTGCATCATAAGCATCACCTGGGAGCTTGTTAGAAATGTAAATTCTCAGGCCCCACCTTAGATCTGCTGTATCAGAATCTCTGGAGTGAACCCAGGGATCTGTATTTTGAACAAGCTCTCCAGGTGATTCTCATACAGACTAAAGTTTGGGAAGCACTGCACTAGTTTATTTTAGACCAGAGCAGCTTAAGAAATGCTATTTGTGGGACTTCCCTGGTGGCACAGTGGTTGGGAATCCGCCTGCCAATGCAGGGGACATAGGTTCAAGCCCTGCTCCGGGAAGATCCACACATGCTGCGGAGCAACTAAGCCCGTGGGCCACAACTACTGAGCCTGCGCTCTAGAGCCCGTGAGCCACGACTACTGGACCCGTGTGCCACAACTACTGAAGCCCACGCACCTAGAGCCTGTGCTCCGCAACAAGAGAAGCCACCACAATGAGAAGACCGTGCACCACAATGAAGAGTAGCTCCCGCTCGCCGCAACTAGAGAAAGCCCGCGTGCCACAACGAAGACCCAATGCAGCCAAAAAATAAATAAATTAATTTAATTAAATTAAATTTTAAAAAGAGAAATGCTATTTGTATCCAGAATCAGAGCAGGACTCTTTGTATCCCTGAGTTTCTGGCACTTGATATTGTCATATTGATAGGCCAGAAATATCTGCATGGCTTTTATTTTTATTTACTTATTTTTTTCATTTATTTATATTTGGCTGCATCGGGTCTTCATTGCTGTGCGTGGGCTTTCTCTAGTTGCGTCGAGCAGGGGCTACTCTTTGTTGCAGTGGGCAGGCTTCTCACTGTGGTGGCTTCTCTTGTTGCGGAACACAGGCTCTAGGCTCACGGTCTTCAGTAGTTTCAGCACGGGGGCTCAGTAGTTGTGGCGCACGGGCTTAGTTGCTCTGAGGCATGTGGCATCTTCCTGGACCAGGGATCGAACCCATGTCCCCTGCATTGGCAGGCGGATTCTCACCCACCTCGCCACCAGGGAAGTCCCAATGTATGGCTTTTAAATATTTTGATAAGTTATATATCTATACTATATTCTTAAAGAGAAATTCAAGATGTTTCGTATACCATATTTCTTATTATTGAAGATGCCATCTATTGTAAAGCTATTTTTAATGTACCACTATGAAAGAACAACATTGCCAACTAAACTATGCTTTTCTTCACTTAGAATTCTTACTTTATACCTACTGAAGAGCTCTTTGACTTAGATGGTTATTTTTATTATGTATCACTCTCATGCCTGATAAAAAGGAAAATATAAATAAAATTAACTGGATAAAATATTCCTAAGACAAATTTAGCATTTTGCCTCATCTGAATCACTTTTTGACTGGGAATCATCAGTGTCTCTGTTTATCCCCACAACATTGTCCTTTGTGCCATCAAGACTGTTAGTGACATAGCATTTCTTAAAAGAATCACTTAAAACCAAAACCACCTAAAAGGTATTAGTATTGGGCTCATGAGTTGGCTTTGCAATTATATAGAGCTGGTCTGTTTTTGTCTCCAGCTTTGAAAAGGTTCCTAGCACATCTGAGTCACCACCTTTCCCACCCTGTCTCTTTAACCATTTGGTTCCAAGAGAAAAAGAGTGCTCCACCATTGTTCACCATGTTTTCTTCCAACTACTAATACCCATTCTGCAAGTTTGATGTTAGCCCTTTTAAAGTTCTCATATGCATTCAATGACAACTATGTCATGACTTCTGCCTGGCTGACAATTCTAAGATGTCATCAGTTATAAAATCCCAATTTCAGAGATGTTAAAATGTCAAAAAAATGAGTGTCTTAGAGTCAATGAAATATGAGATCTCAAAGATGAGAATCTTTGAGGACCATATCATGCAGGGCAGCTACAATAGATAGAGAAGGATACCAAGGTCAGAAAAAAAGCATTGCTTTGGTCACATATGCTATTTTTAATGTAATTACTCTTAACTACATGAATTCATTCTGATATTGAAAGATTCATTCACACAATTGCTAGGGAAAATGTCAAATCTGGCTCTCAGCTTTGTTTCATCTGACTTGTAAATATTCCAAAGTTAAATATCTTTCAAATCAACTTTCCCAATTTTGCTATTAATACAATTGTGTACATAGGTGATGGAGACTCCCAGTAATGAATGGCAGTCTTGGTGTCCTACCAGGTGCATTCTCATCTGAATGGGAACTGGTACTGTGAAATGGGAGGTGGGGGAAGGGACGTTTTGAAAGGGAAGAGCATGCTTTAAGAGAAACTGTTCATTTGTTTGACAAATATTTATTGAATTGCCTACTACCTATAAGGCTTCTGTAAGGGTTAAAAGATTTAAGCACTCCATTGGTGTTTAGGTGCTTAGGGTTTTGATTATGATGTTTTTGGTGATAGTGTAGTAAAGAAAATTAGTGGTTATGACAGAGAAAATGGATAGAGGTGAGAGACAAGGTGGGCATATTCTATTTGGCAAGAGTGCCAGATTTCTTTTGATTTTTTGTTTGTTTTGTTTTGACTAGGTGTTACCTCCCTTCAGTAAAATCTTTACAGAATATAAAAGGTTATAAAAATATATATATATAAAAGTTTATATAGTTAAAAGTAAATCTCTAATCTCATTTCTCCAAGAGACAACCACTTTTCTGTATCCTTCCAGAGGTAGTCTATGAATATGTCTCTTTGTAGTGGGATATCTAGATTTTCAAACTTAGGTACAGGACAGGTAGAGGAGTTTGGAGATGAGGGTATAATTTTAGGTAAAAAAGCTCACATGGAGGATAAAGAAAGGGTTTGGACAACTGGATGATTTCGGTGGAGAGAGTAGAATGGGGTGATCCGTACGTTTGGCAGTGCTCAGCATGTGGTTAACGTTCAGTAAATACTTATTTGCTGCAGTGGGTTGTAATCATAAAATCAAGAGGAGTTGATTTGGAAGCTAGGATAAATATGAGAATCAGAGCAGAAATATTTGTTATTTCTGCTCCCTCTGTTTTGCCTCTGGCACTGCATCCCTTTGGTTCTCTCAGTCTTGGCTTCATTCTCTTATTTTTTTCTCCTTCCTTCTTCTTCCTGGATCACCTCTCCTCTTCTCTGCCTCATAAATTTTTCTTTATTACCTCATTACTGTATGAACCTGAAGTAATACGGACATGTAAATAAGAATATTCATTATATTATTTACTAAAGTTATTTGTTTCTTTTTATCTTTAAAAGCAGGTAAGTTAAATGTTTGGTATTTCTCCTAATCACTCTAAATTTACTTATAAATCATATAAGGTAATTTTTTTTTCTTTATGGTCAATGGCCCTATATTGAAAAGCTTTCTGCTACTGAAGTAGTCAGATGGATAGGCATTATGTACACAAGGTTTTTCATATTATTTATGTAAGGTCACAGCTGCTTCACATTTCTCCACAGAAGAATTTAATTTCACATTTAATTGATGCTATATTATCCAATGCCTGATTATCTAGTGTATATTATTTAAGCTCACCCTTCTTTCCTTCCTTTGCCATCCCTGTAAGATTTCCTTAATGGTATATTCTACTAACAGATTCTGTGAGATTTCAACTTCTCTTGGTTCTTGTCCATAGGTCTCATATCTTCGTCTTCAATTCTTTTAATTTCAGGTTCTGCTCTTCAGTTAAATTTTTTTTTAATTAAGTGATTATTTATTTTTGGCTGTGTGGGGTCTTCGTTGCTGCACACGGGCTTTCTCTAGTTGTGGTGAGAGGGAGCCACTCTTTGTTGCGGTGCGTGGACTTCTCATTGTGGTGGCTTCTCTTGTTGCAGAGCATGGGCTCTAGGCGCACGGGCTTCAGTAGTTGTGGCTCACAGGCTCTAGAGCACAGGCTCAGTAGTTGTGGCACACAGGCTTAGTTGCTCCTCAACATGTGGGATCTTCCCAGACCAGGGCTCAAACCCGTGTCCCTGCATTGGCAGGTGGATTCTTAACCACTGAGCCACCAGGGAAGTCCCTTCAGTTAAATGTTAGTCAAGTAGAAGATTAATTTAATTTTTAAAACATTTTATTTTAAAATAATTTTAGATTTACAGAAGAGATGCAAAGATAGTACAAAGATTTCCCATATACCCTTCACCCAGTCTCCCCTAATGTTCCACTAATGTCCTTTTTCTGCTCTAGGATTCACTCCAAGATACCACATTACTAAACTAAATTGTTATCTTACCTTAGTCTCCTCTGATCTGTGACAGTTTTTCTCAGCCTTTCTTTGTCTTTCATGACCTTGACACTTTTTTTGTTATAGATTTTTAGAAGGAAAACCTCAGAAGTGAAGAAGCCTTCTTATTGCATTATATCAGGGGGTACATGATATCAACATGACTTATCACTAGTGATTTTAACCTTGATCACTTGGTTAAGGTAATACCTATCAGGTTTATCCACTGTAAAATTACCATTTTTCTCTCTCCATATGCTGTTCATTAAAAATGATCACTAAGTTCAGTTCATTCAAAGGAAGAGAAATTAATCTTCACCTCCTGGAGGGAGGTGTGTCAAAGAATTTGTGGACATACATTAAATACCACCACAGTAACTAATAAATATTTGGGGGAGATACTTTGATACATCCTGTTTCTCTTTAAAGTTTCATCCACTAGTTTTTGCATTTATCTATGAATCTTGACTGTAGCAGTTATTACTGTAGAGTTCTAATTGTGATTTTCTCTTTCCCTCATTCCTTCCTCACTTATCTTTTTTTTAAACATCTTTATTTTATTTATTTATTTTGACTGTGTTGGATCTTTGTGGCGGCGCACAGGCTTCTGTCTAGTTGTGGCACGCGCGGGCTCTGGAGCGCGCAGGCTCAGTAGTTGCTGCGCACAGCCATAGTTGCCCCGCCGCGCGTGGGATCGTACTTCCCCGACCAGGGATCGAACCCGCGTGCTCTGCATTGGAAAGCGGATTCTTAACCACTGGACCACAACGGAAGTCCCCTTCCTCACTTTTTTTTTTTTTTTTTTTTTGGCTGTGTTGGGTCTTCGTTGCTGGGCGCGGGCTTTCTCTAGTTGCGGCGAGTAGGGGCTTCTCATTGCAGTGGCTTCTCTTGTTGTGGAGCACGGGCTCTAGGCACGCAGACTTCAGTAGTTGTGGCACTCAGGCTCTAGAGCGCAGGCTCAGTAGTTGTGGCGCACGGGCTTAGTTGCTCCGCGGGATGTGGGATCTTCCTGGACCAGGGCTCCAACCCGTGTCCCCTGCATTGGCAGGAGGATTCTTAACCACTGCGCCACCAGGGAAGCCCCTGATTCTCAGATTTTTTAATCTCACAGTCCAGAAAAAAAAAATGAAAGAAAGTGAGAGAGAAAAATTTATTGGCAGGCAGGACTGACATATGGTTGCCACCCTCTTACTTTCCTAAATAAATATATTTTAAAAATCTACTCTTACCATAATTTCATTAAAAAAATTTTTTTTAACACTTCAAAAGTAATATACAGGGACTTCCCTTGTGGCGCAGTGGTTAAGAATCCTCCTGCCAATGCAGGGGACACGGGTTGGAGCCCTGGCCTGGGAAGATCCCACGTGCCATGGAGCAGCTAAGCCCGTGTGCCACAACTACTGAGCCCACGTGCCACAACTACTGAAGCCTGCGTGCCTAGAGCCCGTGCTTGGCAGCAAGAGAAGCCACCGTGATGAGAAGCCCGCGCACAGCAGCGAAGAGTAGCACCGGCTCACCGCAACTAGAAAAAGCCCACAGGCAGCAGCAAAGACCCAACACAGCTAAAAATGAATAAATAAATAAATAAATAAAAATTTTAAAAAGTAATATAGAATGTAAGGATAAAGTATATTCCTTTGAAGTGAATATATTTAATTTTATTACTGTTTTAAAATTCTTATTTTTTCTCATTTTTCCATGGATGAATGAAAACATCATTATAGATCAGTATTTGGGAATCACTAGTCTAGTGTCTCTTTTTGTAAACAAATGCCTTTATATTTTGTTGCTATGCTGTTTTCTTCCACAGGTTGAAAGGAACTGTTACAACCTTTCCTTTTCTTAGTATTTAGAATAAGCTCCTGAGTGTATGAGACATTTAAAAGATTCATGACCTGTTGAACTAAATTCTCAGTTTTGGGGTTCATTGTAGTGACTGACCATGAACTGCGCTGTGATGTTAAGGTTGATGTGATAGACAGCATTGAAATTATATCTCGAACCCGGGAACTCTATGTAGATGATTCACCACTGGAACTGATGGTGAGGGCATTGGATGCTGAAGGTAAAGAATGTCAAAGGATTCAACAAAATTAAATAGAATAAACACCTTTGTGTTTAGCATTTGGAAACAGCAATTTGAGAGATAAAAGTAGATTGGAAATAATATTTATTTTCTCATATGAAGTTCATGTACATGAGGAATTAATAATTCTGAGTATGGTTTGATGTATTAGCTATATACTTTCATTAAAATTTCCTAATTAAAATCCAGATTCTGCCACTGAGTTTTAATGGTCCCTAGATCAACAATTAAGAACATTTTTCGGAATTTATTTTTAGCTCTGTTTTGATCAGTCTACTTTCCATAGGCCAGGAAAATTAAATGTAAACCTGTGAAAAAGTTTTATAATTTTAAGCTTATCTTTCTTGAGACTGATTTTACGTGCTTTTAATATACTATATTAATGTAATATGTAAAAAAAAAGAACATTTAAATGCATTGCTTCTTTCTTTGTAAACTAGTAAAGAGTGATTTTTTTAAATCTGAAAAATTAAGGTATTAGAAATATTCAACTCTAGTTTATATAAAAATTTTTATTGAAGGGATCAGGATTTAGAGATACCTGTCAACCCTGAGGTAGACTATAAGGTGGCCTTTATGTCGAAAGGAACAGAAAGAGTGCCATAATTTTGTCAACCAGAATTTAATCAGAGTCCTTTTCACTTTTAGAAGGCTTATACGACAACAGTACTTACATTGTTCGTGTAGGGGTCTTCCTGGTATTTGTGTTTTAATTCATTAATGATAGTGCTTCTATTTGTTAATGAAAGAAGCCTAAAAGTAATTTTCTAGTTAGGTTTCCCTTTCTTGTTAAAGATACCTGAATATTTTTGAATATGTGATTCTGTCTTGTCTGCTTTTGGCTTGCCCTACAGGAAATACTTTTAGTAGTTTGGCAGGGATGACGTTTGAGTGGAGCATTGCCCAGGATAATGAATCAGCAAGAGAAGAACTGTCTAGCAAAATTAGGTAACCTTGAAATCAAACATAACCATCTCACTTTGAAGGAGACATCTGCCTTTGGGTACCACATTGAACAGCAATCATTTGTGTGGGCTTTGATAATCTTTCTATCTGGAACTTTTTGGAACAAATAAATTTATCAGGGGGAAATGTCTTTGGTAGAATGACCTATGGCATGGATTTAGGTACCTTTATGATAGTTTAATTTGAGCCACTGCAGAGGAGTTTATGAGCTCAGGACTGTACAATTATTTGTCAGGTGTATCTTCTGCCAGTTTTATTGTTCAAGCTATCTATGCATGCCGAAATACAGTGAGTGGATAATAGTATGAAGTTTTGTCTTCAGTACCAAGTAATAGCTCTCAGACAATGCAAGTTTTAGTCCTACAACAGTTTTAGCCAGAAGCATATTAAGTACTTTTCTTCTATCTAGTCCAGGTGGAAATTTAAAACTTTTGACACTATATAGACATTGAAGAGATTATGTTTAAAGTCTCTCAGAGCCTTTTGGAAGAAGACTCATTAATTTACTAGAAACAATCCTTATTTTATCTCTTTAGGATTTTGAAATACTCTGAAGCAGAATATTCTCCCCCTGTGTATATAGCTGAGATAGAAAAGGAAGAGAAACAAGGAGATATGATTTTGGTGTCTGGGATTAGAACTGGTGCTGCTGTTGTAAAAGTTCGAATTTCTGAACCATTCTATAAGGTAAAATGTTTGTGCTATAAACTTTCATTTAATAGTCTTGCCTATGGAATATATAGTTTTTAAGTTTTTCTTAGTAGAAGCCTTCTAACCTGATATGATTTGGGCCAATTGAAAAAGTCATTTGAAATGGATAAACATTTTTTACAAACTTGTCTTCCTTAAACATGTTATTACCCAATTACAACTGACATTTTCTCTTAAAACATGTAACTGCATTTTATTCACCAATCCTTTGAAGTGTAGGTCCAAGAACTTTGGCTGTGAGTTCACTGGTTAGAAATATACATACTGGTTCTTGCATAAATTACAGCTTCTAGTTTCTTTTTTTTTCATTTTTCATTTTATTTTATGGTCAAGTGAAAAATTACACATTTGTGAAACAATTTGAATGCAGGATTCTATATTTTTCAAGGATTTTCCCCCAGTCTTTTACATTTCTCACCTACACCTAATTTGATAGCAGTACATTTTAGCAGCTTACCTTTAACTTCTTTTCAAAACATTTAAATTTTTATAGAAACAACTCTTTTCATGTAATTGTTTTTTAATGTAATTATAATTAAAAGTGCAACTGACATAAACAGGGTTGGGAAAAACAAATGTCATTTTGGTAAGCGTTTAATTCAAGTGGCAGGAAGGTGTGTGGACATCTAGAGAGCAGCCTATTAACCTTGTATTGGGTAAGCCTTCACAAGAATCAATACGTTCAACAAGGGATATAGAGTAACTTAATCTAATTCAGTTCACTGGAAGTTGGTTAAAAGAGTTTCCATGGGGCTTCCCTGCTGGCGCAGTGGTTGAGAGTCCGCCTGCCGATGCAGGGGACATGGGTTTGTGCCCTGGTCCGGGAAGATCCCACATGCCATGGAGCGGCTGGGTCCGTGAGCCATGGCCGCTGTGCCTGCGCTCCGCAATGGGAGAGGCCACAACAGTGAGAGGCCCGCGTACCGCAAAAAAAAACCAAAAAGAGTTTCCATGGCATACCGTTAAGTCTTACCTTTTTCCATTTTAGCGTAGTGCCTTTTTATTTACCTACTCTTCTCCTTTAGAAAGCTTGTCATTTTCTATTCTTTGTTTGAGTGATTTAGAAAGTTAATATAGTATTAATATTCATGATCACTTTTTTTAAACATCCTTATTGGAGTATAATTGCTTTACAATGGTGTGTTAGTTTCTGCTTTATAACATAGTGAATCAGTTATGCATATACATATGTTCCAATATCTCTTCCCTCTTGCGTCTCCCTCCCTCCCATCCTCCCTATCCCACCCCTCTAGGTGGTCACAAAGCACCGAGCTGACATGATCACTTTTTAAAAATTAATTAATTTATTTGTTTCTGGCTGTGTTTGGTCTTTGTTGCTGCGCACGGGGGCTACTCTTCCTTGCAGTGCTGCAAGCGGGGGCTACTCTTCCTTGCAGTGCTCGGGCTTCTCATCGCGGTGGCTTCTCTTGTTGCGGAGCACAGGCTCTAGGTGCGCAGGCTCTAGGTGCGAGGGCTTCAGTAGTTGTGGCTCGTGGGCTCTAGAGCACAGACTCAGTAGTTGTGGCACACAGGTTTAGTTACTCCACAGCATGTGGCATCTTCCCAGACCACGGCTCGAACCCATGTCCCCTGCATTGGCAGGCAGATTCTTAACTGCTGTGCCACCAGGGAAGTCCCATGATCACTTTTTAAGGCTAACTGAAATTATGATCTGTGATTAAGAAAGCATTTTTTAAATCTTGATAAAATATTTTAGAAGAAACTTATTAAAAGTAAACTTTAATGAGGAAGATGACCTTGAGAATTTTGCCTATGGAAACTTTGTGTTTTTTTCCTTCTTCCTTTAGAAAGTGGCAGCAGCATTGATACGTCTGCTTGTTTTGGAGAATATATTTCTTATACCATCCCATGATATTTATCTCTTAGTAGGAGCATATATTAAATATCGAGTTGCAAAAATGGTTCAGGGAAGAATGACAGGTAAATATCTTATCTTTTCCTAAGACTAACATTTCCCAAATCCTTTCTGCTGACAAGAGAAGCAACTCCACATTATGTATGCAAAATACTTCTTTCTGTCTTTAGATTTTGTGATAAAGTACAGTTTACCCTTGAACAACATGGGTTTGAATTGTGCAGGTCCACTTATACACGGATTTTCTTCAATAAATACTACAGTACTACACGATGCGTGGTTGGCTGAGTGCATGAGTGCAGAACTGGGGTTACGGAGGGTTGACTAATATGCGGATTTTCAACTGCATGGTGATCAGGGAGTGGGGGGTGGTGTCAGTTCCTCTAACCCCTGCATTGTTCAAAGATCAGCTATATCCCTTAATTGCTGTACTTGAGCTAATACTGAGCAGAGATAGTCTCCATGTCTTAAACAGGCTAATGCTGCTTAGCTTCAGTGCCCATAGACATCTGAATTGTCTATTAAAACAACAACCAAAAGTTTACTAGCTTTTAGAGGGCAAGTGAAGAAACTTTACCAGAAGGGACTTGAATGATCTTTGCAAAAGGTGCTTATTGAGAAACTCAGTTCATTAACTAAAAAACTTAATACTCTATTGACCCCCAAAATCCCACTGAATTTATAAAGTGTGCATTTGCTCCATTAACATTAGTCCTTTACTTACTTTAGTGAGGATCCCTCCTCCTACTCTCAGTTCACTGAGTTTTAAGAATATAAGCAATACCAACAATAAACTCATATAGTATTCTCCTCAAAATGGCTACATGTAGAAATTCATCGTAGTGAGGGAAATTAAAAGCAGATTGTACTCTTATTTAGACCTGCTTCCTCTTATAATCCAACAATACACCATTGTCCGTTGGAATGGCTGCCCTGGTTACATTTATGTATCTTTCATGTCTTACAGAGGTGAAATTTCCCCTGGAACATTATACACTGGAATTGCAAAACCACAGAGTTTCATGTAATATGTCTCTTCCTGGGAAAGTGGCTTTACTGGATGAGAAAACAGCCATGGTGACTGCTGTCCAACTGGGCCATGCTAACCTTGTCTTTATCCATAAAAGTATCCTTTTGCTCAAGTTTTCTCTGCCAATCTATATTTCCTTGAGCATGCTATACATGTTCCTTGGTAAAATAATTAGTTAAGCATGATTATAATACTACTACATTTATTTTCTATAGGTTCTATTTTTAACAAAGCACTATAAATTATTTTTGTCATAATTTCTAACAAAGGGTAGGTACAGAAGAGTAGTTGGAACTTGGAATCTGTTGACTTCAGAGCTTATGTGCAACCTCAATCAAATTATAAATAGGAGACTGGGGAAAACAGTTTGGAGGAACTTGTGTAAATGTTATTTAATTTGTTCTTTCCTATTTTCACATGAATAATTGAGAAAAGATGGTATTGTCTGAAGTGGCTGCTTAATTAATATTTGTTAAATTGAGAGTAATTTTTTAAAATTCACTGAACTTGGGCTTCCCTGGTGGCGCAGTGGTTAAGAATCCGCCTGCCAATGCAGGGGACACAGGTTTGAGCCCTGGTCCAGGAAGATCCCACATGCCGTGGAGCAACTAAGCCTGGGCGCCACATCTACTGAGCCTGCTCTCTAGAGCCCGCAAGCCACAACTACTGAGCCCGTGTGCCACAACTACTGAAGCCCGCGTGCCTAAAGCCCGTGCTCCACAGCAAGAGAAGCCACCGCAATGAGAAGCCCGCGCACCGCAACAAAAAGCAGCCCCCGCTCGACACAACTATAGAAAGCCCACGTGCAGCAATGAAGACCCAGTGCAGCCAAAAATAAATAAATAAATAAAATTTTAAAAAATTCACTAAACCTGCTCTGTAAGATTGAACAAAGAGAGATACATAGAGCTCTACTATAGTCAATGAAAACAAAACAGTATAAAGATTAAAATTCTCAGAAAACTGAAATTTTCAGGAAATTCATAAAATTCTCAGTGTTTGATATTGAAATATTTCCTATTTTTGAATCTTTGAATCTCAAATAACTTAATTTATTCAGCAAATATCTATTATATTTCTACTATATGTTCAACATTGCTCTAAGTGCTAAGCATACAGACTATTTTACTCAGGGTAGTTAGGGAAATCCTCTCTGATAAAGCCACATCAGAGCAATGAACCATACAGATATCTGGGTGAAAGAGCTCCAGGAAGAGGAAATAGCAATTGCAAAGGTTCTGAAGCAGAAGCATGTTTGGCATGTTTACAGAAGAGCAAGGAAGACACTGCTGCTGAGTGCAGAGAATAAGGGGAAAGTAGTAGAAGAGGTAATAGAGTACGAGAGGGAGTAATTATGTAGGGCTTAGTAGGCTTAACTCTGAGTAAGAACCTATCAGTCTTGAAAGGTACAGTATTTCTTGTAGAATAGTATTTGTTAATTAGCTGATTATATTATTTGTCTAAAACACTCAGGAGAGGTTTGGTTCAAAGTTGTTTCTTCTCTAGTCATTTTAAGGTGCCTAGGACATTTGTGAACAAATACAATAGTACCTACAAAGTAAACTAAGACATTTGATATCTACTGAGCCCCAGCTGTGTGTCAGGCACTACCCTGAATTCCCCAGGCAGACTTACCATGATTTTTTTTTCATATTCTCAGTTCATATCGTTATTTATTTCAAAGTAGTAACTATTAAAATATACTACATTTATCTCTTGACATGGATGGTGACTATTCATAGTTTGTTCCAGCACCTGCCTTAGGGTGGCTGGTGGTACCGTTGTTCATAGAGATGGGTAATATAAAAGAAGGAGCAGGTTTAAGGGAAAAGGAAACTAGTTTAGTTTTTCACATGTTAACTTGAAGTATCTGTGGGATAGACATCCAAGCAGAAATGCATCTGGAGGAGAAGGATTCAAGATGAAGACAGATATTTGAAAGTTATCAGTTTATAGCCAGGTGATAGTTGAAGCTGTTGTTGTAGACAAAATCACCTAGGGAGAATATACAGAGTGAGAGGAGAAGAGAGCTGAAGACAGAACTGTGGAATACTAGCTTGTAAGGTTCATATGGAAGAGGAGGGACTTTAAGGAGGCCCAGAAAGAATGTTTAAAAAGTAGTAGGAGGGGACTTCCCTGGTGGCGCAGTGGTTAAGAATCTGCCTGCCAATGCAGGGGACACAGGTTGGAGCCCTGGTCCCGGAAGATCCCACATGCCACGGAACAACTGAGCCTGTGCTCTAGAGCCTGAGAGCCACAACTGCTGAGCCCGCAAGCCACAACTACTGAAGCCCGCATGCTCTGGAGCTCACATGCCGCAACTACTGAGCCCGTGTGCTGCAACTACTGAAGCCCACACACCTAGAGCCCATGCTCCACAACGAAGAGTAGCCCCTGCTCACCACAACTAGAGAAAAGCCCACGTGCAACAACAAAGACCCAGCGCAGCCAAAAATAAAAATTAAAAACAAAAATTAACAACAACAAAAAAAGTAGTAGGAAGGGGACTTCCCTAGTGGCGCAGTGGATAAGACTCCATGCTCCCACTGCAGGGGGCCCAGGTTCGATCTCTGGTCAGGGAATTAGATCCCACATGCATGCCGCAAGTAAGAGTTTGCATGCCACAACTAATGAGCCGCCTGCCACAACTAAGACCCAGCACAACCAAATAAATAAATAAAATATAAAAAGTAGTAGGAGGGATTTCTCTGGCGGTCCAGTGGTTAAGACTTCACCTTCCAGTGCAGGGGGTATGGGTTCTATCCCTGGTCGGGGAGCTAAGATCCCACGTGCCTCGCAGACAAAAATCCAAAACATAAAACAGAAGCAATATTGTAACAAATTCAATAAAGAGTTTAAAAATGTTCCACATCAAAAAAATCTTAAAAAAAAAAAAGTAGTAGGAAAACCAGGAGAGAGGTTTCATGATAACCAAGTGAGGAATTTACAAAGAGAATGTTCCTCAGGTGAAATAGGCAGAGATAAAGACTAAGATAAAGACTGAAAGACTGTAGTAACCAGTAAGTCTTGGATCACTTTTTCAATAAAAACAGCTTGGCTTTAAAAAGGAGGCAAAAAGGTAGAACTTTGAAAAAGGCATGAGAACTTTTTTAAGTTAAGAGAAACTTGAATATGTCTATAAGTTAAACAGAGAGATGGCAGAGATATGGAAGAAAAGAAGGCCAGCTGATGGAGTAAGATTTCTGAGGGGCAAGAGAAAAAGAGATTCAGAACAGATGGAAGGATTAGGTGAAAGGAAGATATCTTATTCTGATAATGGAGGAATGAACTGGTGTAGAGACCTATCGAGATCCGTTTCCTTGTCTGTAAAAGCGAAAGGAATGATGTACTCCTGAATTCCTTCTAGCTTTTATATTTTATGAATACAGTACGTAATCAAAACCAAACCTAGATTGGCACAGAGTTGCCTACAGTGTTTAAAAGATTTGCTCTAATGAATAGATAAAAAGTAATTTTAATTATCATATCAATTGTATGTATATTAGTAGCTCATTTGGAGTACTGGGACAGCTTTAAAAGTTTGATCCCTGAAATAGATTAAATATTTTGCTTTCATTATCACTATAGATAATGTAGTGCTAAACTATAGCCTAGTGCATGACTGAATTAATAGAACTTCTAAATTAGTGTACTTTGAAATAATGAGTGTTTTCCATTAAGTCGTTTCAGAAGTATATTTCTCAGAGCAGAAATAATTTCTTCTTAGCTTTTGGATGTAGTATATTTTTGAGAGGAAAATATGTTACTAATTAGATTGTGTATAGGCTAACAGAATAAATTTTTATTTCTGCTAAAATTTTTTAAAAATATTTACTTCTTTGGCTACGTCGGGTCTTAGTTGTGGAGGGCGGGCTCTTTGTTGCAGCGGAGGGGCTCCAGAGCGCATGGGCTCAGTAGTTGCGGCGACCTAGGCTTAGTTGCCCCGCGGCATGTGGGATCTTAGTTCCCCGACCAGGGCTCGAACCCGAGTCCCCTGAATTGGAAGGTGGATTCTTAACCACTGGACCACCAGGGAAGTCCCCTGCTAAAATTTAACGAAAGGGAATAATGGGTAGTATGATGTGTGACCTAGAAGTATCTTTGGTGGCAAAGAGAAAACATTTTGGTATTAAAGGATTGCCACAGATAAGAGAAAATCAACTAGTGATTTTTAAAACTGTCTGCAGAGCCCAAGGCAAGTTGCTGGGCTGGATGGCAAGTCATGCCTCTCCCTCCCTCTCCATCCACCACTGACCATTTCTTTAGCCAGGGCAATGCCACTTTGTCCTGCTTTCCATAATGGGCTCCTATGTAAGAATTTTGCAGGAGGAAAGAGTTCCACAGCTAAATGAATATTAAAAACATGGAGCATGATCTTTTTTCTCTCATTTCATCTTCCTCATATTTGAAATTCAAGAATACCTGATTCCTGTGATTGCTGAGCCCTCAGATTTTTCTCAGAATATACACATTTAAGTTTTGCTTTCCAGTGGATAATAAAAGATAGAACTTTTATTTGCTTTCATTTGTGGGCTTATTTATTTATTTTTGATAACTCATATTTCTCTTTTCACCCAACTAGCTCATAAAATTTCCTTAAGCAAAAATTAAGATGTCCATATGCGATCTTTGTCTGGACTCCCAAGTTGCACCATATATGTTGTAGAGCCTGGATTTCTAGGTATTTTTAGATAATAATTTTCAGAAAGCTGAATAGCTTAAAGTATTTCACTGAAATGAGTGCATTAAAGACTAGAGTGCTTCATTTTGAGACTTAACTAATTTCAAATTCAACCTTACTTGACATGTTTTCTCACATTGTTTCGGTTAAATGCTATCTGCAAGAGTAAAGCATCTTGAGACATTGTTATAAAACATGAAGCTCCATGTAATACAACGTTGGGTTAGAAAAAGAGACTTTATACAAGGAAAAAAGAAACCTAGTGTCCTTAAGCCATATGAAACAATGAATCTGACTGAAATCAACTGAAATCTTGCCTGACATATCAGAAATGAGCAAAATTGTGGGTTTGGGGGTGGAGTGGCATTTGTATACAGATATAAGTGAGAGTGTTTCCTTTATACCTGAGATGAGCTAAGTTAAGCCAGGATCTTTGGAACCCCAAATTATTATACAATTTTATAGAGGCAACTAAAGGATCTACTTTGGAAACCATCTCCATCTATTATTGAGTTTTGCTCTTTAAATGGCTTTTTAAAAGTTTGTATTTTTAAATTCATTGTAGAAAAATGTTGGCCTCTTCTAATATTTTTGTTTCTTGATTTGTGTACAGGTTTCACAGTCCAACCTGGAGACCGTTGGAGTCTAGAGGTGGGGCAGGTGTATGTTATTACAGTAGAAGTATTTGATAAAAGCAGCACAAAAGTCTATATTTCAGATGTGAGTCTCTCTTTTGTATTTTTCTAGCCCCTTTAAGGATAACTCCTTGAGTGGGAAATCTTTTTGGCTAGGAAGACTTTTTTTCTTTTGCTTCCAGATTTTACCTTTGAAAATGCAAGTTACTACTTTATTATTATTAAATAGTTCTATCCTTGAGGAATGCTAAACCAGAAGTAAAAGATATAACCTGGTTAGAATTATAGAAGAGAGATGAAGTTGACACCAATGATAACACTTTGGAGGGGATCCTCATTTTACAACTTCATTTCAGAGATGGTCACCAGAGTTTTATAGTGGTGAGAGTAATAGTGTGACCATTAAAGGTGAAGTGTTGTAGTCACTCTCCAGTGTCCTTTTTTTTTTCCGCTGAGAACTGTCAATTTATGGAATAGCACAGATTACACTAAAATTTATATAAGCTTCGACTCTTCCTATTTTTGATTACTTGCCATTAATGGATCTTTCAAAAACTAGTACCATTTTAAAATGACATCTTTCCAACTTAGAATTTGGTGAGGGAGAGCAAAGATTTTGTTTTTGTTTCTTTAACCCCCAGAATGCATAACCACACTTTTTTTTTTAATGCTTTGGGATTAAGATGGCTTTAGGGAAAAAGCACGTCTTCAGGTTTGTGTTGACTTTGGGCTGATTTTCAGAATCTCAGGATTATGTACCAATTCCCAAGAGAGTATTTTGAAGAGCAGCTGACTACTGTGAATGGATCTTACAATGTAGTGAAAGCCCTGAAACATGGTGTGGTCATGATAAATGCATCCCTGACTTCCATCATTTACCAGGTAGGAATTAAAAGGATGGTCTTTGAATCCTGAGAACACTGACGAGACTTGCCTGACTTGTTGATTTGCAAGCACATATATGGCATATCCCACCTTTATCTTTCACAAAATAAACTAATAAACAGTACACTTAGTAGTTTATACCTCTACAAATTTTCTGTTCCAATTTCTGTTAATGCATATATCTGCATTTGTGGTCATTGTGTATGTATGTCATTTGAGGGTCCTTTAAAAATTATTTCAGGGCTTCCGTGGTGGCGCAGTGGTTGAGAGTCTGCCTGCCGATGCCGGGGACACGGGTTCGTGCCCCGGTCCGGGAAGATCCCACATGCTGCGGAGCGGCTGGTCCCGTGAGCCATGGCCGCTAAGCCTGCGTGTCCGGAGCCTGTGCTCCGCAGCAAGAGAGGCCACAACAGTGAGAGGCCCGCGTACTGCAAAAAAAAAAAAAAATATATATATATATATATATATATATATATTATTTCATATGCACGTTTCCTTGTGTCATCAGGTCCACATAGGAGTACTTTCTATTCTAAAAATCCAAAGGGTTAATATGCCAATTGTTCAACCATGCCACCAACTTTGAACTTTTGCATTTTTAACAGTTTTTTTACTTTGTAAATGGCATAACTGTGTATCTTCGTATAACTTTTATTCCTTTTGGTTAATTTTCTTATGGTATAATAACAGAAATGGAGTTACGAGGTAAAGGGATAAGGAATGAATCTGTTTCTAATGCGTCTAAAATGTGTAAGTATCTGATTTTTAAATGTCTGTCCAATTTGTTTCCCTCTCCCAAACCTACTTTTTCTCCAGTGATCCTTTTGCCCAGCTGTTTAAGACAAAATCCCAAGAGTCACCCTTGACTCTGCCTTCTCCTTCACCTTCTACATTCAGTACATTATTGAATGCCATGTCAGTTCTTCTAAATGTCTCTCAAACCCATTTCTTACTAGGTGAAGAAGACATTGCGGTCTTTCACCTAGACTTTCACAGTAGCTTCTAAACTGATATTCCGACCTCCAATATTGTCCGTGGCTAGAATGATATTCCAAAAACTACAAAAATTATTATGTATTTACTATTTAAATTCCTTTGGTGGCTTCCCATTGATTTTACAGTAAAGTTTAAACTTCTTAATGTAGTTTTATAGGACCCTCGATGACAGAGATCACAATCTGGTGGCCTGCAGACTATCTTGGTTTGTAATCTTGTTTTTTATTTAGGTGTGTAAGTTTCTTTTTAATTGGGAAATTTCAAATAAAATCCAAGTTTCTGATTCTCTAGATTATATGAAAATCTGACAGTGATTAGCTGGAAGAGATAGTGGCTACAACATTTAGACTATACTTTTCAGCCTGCTGTGTTTCCTGCCATTCCCTGTTATTTTATATTCAGCTTAATAAACCTGTTTATAATATCTACCTGATACCTGTAGGCATTTGAGTTTGTGACTCTATATGATTGGCCCCTGACAACTTCTCCAACCTCAGGTCTTGTCACGCTTCCTCTCTTATGTTTCAGCCATACTGAACTTTCAGTTTCTAAAAAATGTCTCTTTTTGCCTCTATTTTATTTTCATTTTTTATAAACAAATATAATTCCTTTTGACTACAGCCCTTTCTCCCTACTCAATGCACAGGGCTAGCTTAACGTTGGTTCCTCAGGCATGTTTTCACCTTTCATATGTTCTTAGAGCTCCCTGAACTTCTCAGATCAAAATATTCATCGTAGTTTATTGTTATTATTTGCTTCTTTCATCAGATTATAAACTTTGAGGGCAAAGATTATGCCTACTGTATTCACAGCTGTTGCCCTAACATCTGAGTGACTAAACATACAGTTGATACAAATAAGTATTTGTTAAATGAATGAATGGTGTTTGGATTAGTTATGGTCAGGTATAGATCTATATTCAGTATTAAAATATATCCAGTTTTTTAACAATATTTAATACACAGTGATTTTTAAAATCCATTGTTATGGTATTTCTGGCAGTTTGACTCTATTCTACAATTATTCTTCAATCCCACCAATCCTGCTTTTAAAAAATGTTATGTTTTAAAATCTGAGCTCACCCTTACTCCTTTATTTATTTATTTATTTATTTATGGCTGTGTTGGGTCTTCGTTTTTGCACGTGGGCTTTTCTCTCTAGTTGTAGTGAGCGGGGGCTACTCTTCGTTGAGGTGCGTGAGCTTCTCATTGCGGTGGCTTCTCTTGTTGCACAGCACGGGCTCTAGGCACGCGGGCTTCAATACTTGTGGCACATAGGCTCAGTAGTTGTGGCTCTTGGGCTCTAGAGCACAGGCTCAGTAGTTGTGGCACACAGGCTTAGTTGCCCTGCAGCATGTGGGATCTTCCCGGACCAGGGATCAAACCCGTGTCCCCTGCATTGGCAGGTGGATTCTCAACCACTGTGCCACCAGGGAAGCCCTGTAGATCACTTTTGAGAGTGTTGCAATCTTAACAATATTAGGTCTTCCAATACGTGAACATGGGATGTCTTTCCATTTATTCAGATTGTCTTTAATTTATTTAAGCAATATTTTGTAGTCTTCAGTGTACAAGTCCTACACCTCCTTGGTTGAATTTATTCCTAAGTAGTTTATTCTTTTTTGATGATATTGTAATGAATTTTTTTCTTAATTTACCTTTCTAGTTTGTTTATTGCTAATGTATAGAAGTACAACTGATATTTATGTGTTGATCTGCTATGCTGCAACTTTGCTAAATTAATTTATTAGCTCTAGTATTTTTCCTGCATTCTATAGGATCTTTCATATATAAGATCATATCACCTGCAAATAGTGATGATTTTGCTCCTCCCTTTCCCATTTTGATACCTTTTATTTCATTTTCCTGCCTAATTTCTCTGGCTAGAACTTATACTACAATATTGAATAAAAGTGGCAATAGTGGGCATCCTTGTCTTGTTCTTGATCTTAGGGCAAAAACTGTCATTCTTTCACCATTGAGTATGATGTTAGCTGTGGAGTTTTCATATGTGGCCTTTATCATATCGAAGAAGTTCTTTTCCACTCCTGGTTGTTGAGTGTTTTTACTGTGAAAGGGCGTTGGATTTTTCTCAAATGTCTTTAAGCATATTTTTTTCTTTCATCCTATTAGTTGGTATATTACATTGACTGACGTTTATATATCATACTGCTTTTGAATTCCTGGGAAAAATCCCACTTGGTCATGGTGTACAATCCTGTTAACATGCTGCTGGATTTGGTTTGCCATTGTTTTCTTCAGGAGTTTTGTATTTATATTCTTAAAGTATACTGGTCTGTAGTTTTCTTTTTTTGTGATGTCTTTGATTTTGGTATCAGGGCAAATGCTGGCCTCTTAGAATGAGTTAGGAAGAGTTCCCTCCTTTTTCTTTTTTTCTTCATCATCTTGTTCTTCTTTTTTCTTTTTTTTAAAGGTTTGAGAAGCATTGTTGTTAATTCTTCTTTAAATGTTTGTGAAACTTTACAACCGGGGCTTCCCTGGTGGCGTAGTGGTTGAGAAACCTCCTGCCGATGCAGGGGACACGGGTTCGTGCCCCGGTCCAGGAAGATCCCACATGCTGCGGAGCGGCTGGTCCCGTGAGCCATGGCCGCTGAGCCTGCGTGTCCGGAGCCTGTGCTCCGCAACGGGAGAGGCCACAACAGTGAGAGGCCCGCGTACCGCAAAAAAAAAAAAAAAAAAGAAAGAAAATTTACAACCGAAGCCATCTAGGTCTGGGCTTTTCTTTGCTGGAAAATTTTTGATTACCGATTCAATCTCTTTGCTTGCTATAGGTCTGGTCAAATTTTCTACTTCTACTGGGTCAGTTTTTTATTGTTTTTTTTTGGTACGCGGGCCTCTCACTGCTGTGGCCTCTCCCGCTGCGGAGCACAGGCTCCGGACGCGCAGGCTCAGTGGCCACGGCTCACGGGCCTAGCCGCTCCGCGGCATGTGGGATCTTCCCGGACCGGGGCACGAACCTGTGTCCCCTGCATCGGCAGGCGGACTCTCAACCACTGTGCCACCAGGGAAGCCCTGGGTCAGTTTTTTTAATTGATGTGCTTCTAGGAATTTGTCCATTTGATCTAGGTTGTCTAATTTGTTGGTGGACAATTGTTCATAGTATTCTCTTAGAATCCTTTTTATTTCTGTAAAGTTGGTAGTAATGTCCCCACTTTCATTTCTGATTTTAGTAATTTGAGTATTCTCTCTTTTTTTTCTTAGTCACTCTAGCTAAACTCAATTTTGTTGATCGTTTTGAACAACCAAATTTTGGTTTTGTTGATTTTGTGTACTGATTTTCTACTCTCAGTTTTTTAAATCACTGCTCTAAAAAAAAAATCTTTATTATGTCCTTCCTTGTGCTAGTTTTACGTTTAGTTTGCTCTTCCTTTTCTAGTTCCTTTAGCTATACAGTCAGATTATTGATTTGAGATTTTTCTTCTTTTTTTGGTCACACTGTGCCCAGCTTACAGGATCTTAGTTCCCCGACCAGGGATTGAACCCAGGCCACGGCAGTGAAAGCACCAAGTCCTAACTACTGGACCTCCAGGGGACTCTGTCTTCTTTTTTAATACACATGTTTACAACTATAAGTTTTCCTCTGAGCATTGCTTTCACTGCATCCTGTAAGTTTTGGCATGTTGTATTTTTGTTTTCCTTCATCTCAGAATTTCCTAATGTTCCTTATGATTTCTGCTTTGACCCACTGGTTGTTTAGAGGGTTGTTTAATTTCCACATATTTGTGAATTGTCTAGTTTTCCCCATGTGAATTCTAGTTTTAGTCCATTTTGGTTGAAGAAGATACTTCATATGATTTCAGTGTTTTTAAATTTATTGAGACTTGTTTTGTGGCTTAACACATGGCCTATCCTGGAGAACGTTCCACGTGCACTTGAGAAGAATGAGCATTTTGTTGTTTTGGGGTGGACTATTCTGTATATGTCTGCTAGGTCTAGTTGGTGTATAGTGTTGGCCAAGTCCTCCATTTCCATATTGATCTTTTGTTCTGGTTGTCCTATCCATTATTGAAACTGAGGTATTAAAATTCAACTATTGTAAAACTGTCTGTTTCTCCCTTCAGTTTTGTCCATTTTTGCTTCATTTTGTGGGGGGGCTCTTTTGTTAGGTAGGTATATGTTTATAATTGTTATATCGTCTTGATGAATTGACCCTTTTATCAATTTATAATGACATTTGTCTCTTGTAACAATTTTTTAAAATCTATTTTGTTTGACATTAATATAGACTGCTCCCCCAACTCTCTTTTGGTAATTATTTGCATGGAATATATTTTTCCCTTCTTTCACTTTCATTCATGAATCTAACATGAATCTCTTATAGATAGCATATAATTGGATCATGTTCTTCTTTATCCATTCTGTCAATCTCTGCCTTTTAATTGGAGAGTTTAATTTATTTACATTTAAAATAGTTACTGATAAGGAAAGACTTCTGCTATTTTGGTATTTGTTTCTATGTGACTTTTTTTGGTAATTTCTTCTATTACTGACTTCTTTTGTGTTTAATTGATTTTTGTAGGTTCATGTCTTTTATCAAATTTGAGACTTTTTTTTTTAATGTTGAGCCTTCTTTTAATTTATTTTTTATTTTTGGCTGAGTTGGGTCTTCGTTTCTATGCAAGGGCTTTCTCTAGTTGTGGCAAGCGGGGGCCACTCTTCATCGTGGTGTGCGGGCCTCTCACTGTCGTGGCCTCTCTTGTTGCGGAGCACAGGCTCCAGACGCACAGGCTCAGTAGTTGTGGCTCACGGGCCCAGTTGCTCCGCGGCATGTGGGATCTTCCCAGACCAGGGCTCGAACCCGTGTCCCCTGCATTAGCAGGCAGACTCTCAACCACTGCGCCACCAGGGAAGCCCAAATTTGAGACATTTTCATCATTATTTCTTCAAATATTCTTTCTGCACCTTTCTTTCCCTACTTCTGGGACTCCTGTTTTGTATATATTGATTTACTTGATGTGCTCCACTGGTCTTTAAGGCTTGGTTATTTTTCTTCATTATTTTTTCTTTTTGCTACTCTGAATAACTTCAATGGACCTCTCTTCAAGTTTGCTGATTCTTTCTTCTGCCAGCTCAAATCTGCTGTGAAGGTCTTCTAGTGAAGTTTTCAATTCAGTTATTGTACTTTTAGCTTCAGAATATCTGTTTGATTCCTTTTTTATAATTTCTATCTCTTCATCGATATTCTCTATTTGGTGAAACATCATTCTTCTGGAGTGATGTCCATTGTTTCCTTTAGCTCTTCAATTTAAAATCTTTGTTTAGTAAGTCCAATATCTGTGTTTCCTCAGAGACCGATTGTGTTAATTTCTTTTTTTTCTATGAATGGGCCATATTTTCTTGTTTCTTTGCATACCTTATAATTTTTTTGTTGTTGAAAAGCTAACATTTTGATATTACAGTGGACCCTTGAACAACATAGGTTTGAATTGCACAGTTCCACTTATACATTTTTTCACTTTTAATACATACTACAATACAACATAATCCATGGTTGGTCTGCAAATATGATACCATGGATATGGAGGGCTGACTGTAAAATTATACATGGATTTTGACTGCACAGAGGGTTGGCACTCCTAAACCCCACATTGTTCAAAGGTCAACTGTATAATGTGGTAACTTTGGAAATCACATTCTTCCCTTTCCTCAGGGTGTGTTGTTATTGCTTGATGTGGGTTGTAGTTGCTTGTATGTTTAGTGAGTTTTCTAAACTATTTGTTGAAGATTGTGTTATTTGTCATCTGTAGTATAAAATTTCAATTCCTTTAGCTTGTAGGCAGTGGTTTGACAAATAATTTCTTTAATGCCTTAAGTCACCTTTTTCTTGGGGCTTCCCTGGTGGTGCTGTGGTTAAGAATCTGCCTGCTAATGCAAGGGACGTGGGTTTGAGCCCTGGTCCGGGAAGATCCCACATGCTGCAGAGCAACTAAGCCCATGTGCCACAGCTACTGAGCCTGAGCTCTGGAGCCCGCAAGCCACAACTACTGAGCCCATGTGCCACAACTACTGAAGCCCACACACCTAGAGCCCGTGCTCTACAACAAGAGAAGCCACCATAATGAGAAGCCCGCGCACTGCAGTGAAGAGTAGCCCCTGCTCCCTGCAACTAGAGAAAGCCTGCGTGCAGCAACGGAGACCCAACTCAGCCAAAAATAAATAATTAATTAATTAATTTAAAAAAAAAATGAATAAAAAGTCACCTTTTTCTTGATTCGGCATACATTTGGTTGCTGTAAACCTTTGAGTATTTTTGAGTATTTTCCAAAGTTAATTCTGACTTTTTTTTTTTTTTTTTTTTTTTTTTGCATTTCTATGGAGGGACAGGTTCTTGGAGTTCCCTACTTTGACACTTTTGCAGACATCTCCCTCCTGCTGGTATTTTTTATTAGGATTTATGAACGTGATATTTTTTCAACTTATTTAGGACTTTAAAATTTTCTTTCAGCAATGTCTTATAGTTTTCATCATACAGGTCTTGAAGATATTTTATTAAATTTGTCCCTGTTTTATGTTTTTAAGCTATATATGTATTTGTAAATTTTCTCCTTTTACTTGATCATGCTAGTATATAGAAATACAGTGGTTTTTTGTATGTTACCTTGAATCTTGAAAGCTTGCTGAATTCACTGATTCTAGTAATTTTTTGTAGATTCCTTAGGAATTCCTATATATACAGTTATGTTATATGTGAATAAAGACAGTTAACCCTTTTCATTCCAATAAATATGCCTTTTAGTTCTTTTTCTTGCCTCACTGCACTGGCTAGGACCTCTACTACAATACTGAATAGAACTGTTAAGAGTAGACATGTTTGCCTTATTCCTGACCTTAAGTGGAAGGCATTCACCCTTTCACCATTGAGTATGATGTTGACTATAGATTTTGTGTAGATGCTCATCCTTAGGTTGAAGAAGTCCCTTTCTATTCCTAGTTTATTGAGAATTTTCATCATGAATTGGTGCTGAATTTTGTCAGTGCTCTTCTGCCTCTACTGAGGTGATCAATATAGTTTTTCTTTTCTAGTCTTTTAAATATGGTGAATTAATTATATTTATTGATTCTCTAATATTAAGCCAATCTTGCATTCTCAGGATAAACCTCACTTGCTTATGATTTGTTATCCTCTTATACATTACAGGATTTAACTTGCTAAAATTCTGTTAATGACTTTTGCATATATGTTTTTGAGGGCCTATAGCTTTTTTTTTCCTTCTTCTGTTTTTTATTGTAATGTATTTGTCAGGTTTGGGTGTTAGGATAATATTGGCTTTATAAAATGGGTTGGGAAGTATTCTTTTCTATTTTCTGGAAGAGTTTTGTAGAATTAGTGTTATTTCTTCCATAAATATTTGGTAGAATTCACAATGAAACTATTTGAGCTTGGAATTTTTTTATGGAAAGTCTTTTATTATTATAGTGATAAAATATACATAACATAAAATTTACCATTTTAACCATTTTTAGGTGTACAGTTCAGTGGCATTAAGTATATTCATGTTGTGCAACCATTACCACCATCTCTCTCCAGACCTTTATAATCTTTCCAGACTGATTCACTCTACCCCTTAAACAATAACACCCCCCGAACACCCCATCCCCATTCCCTGGTAACCACCATTCTATATTCTTTCTCTATGAATTTGACTAATCTAGTTACCTCATATAAGTGGAATCGTACAGGGAATTCCCTGGCAGTCCAGTGGTTAGGACTCTGCGCCTTCACTACTGAGGGTGTGGACTCAATCCCTGGTCAGGGAACTAAGATCCCGCAAGCCACACAGCACTGCCAAAAAAAAAAAAAAAAAAAGGTGGACTCATACAATATTTGTCTTTTTTGTGTTTGGCTTGTTTCACTTAGCATGTCATTAGGGTTCATCCATGATGTAGCATGTCAGAATTTCATTCCTTTTTAAGGCTAAATAATATTCTATTAAATGCATATACTGCATTTTGTTTATTATTTATCCATTGATAGACACTCGGGTTGTTTCCACCTTTTGTCTATTGTGAATAATGCTGCTATGAACATGGGTATACAAATATTTTGTCAAATCCTTGCTTTCAAATCTTTGGGGTATATACCCAGAATTGGAATTGCTGGATCATATGGCAATTCTATGTTTGACTTTTTGAGGAATTGTCATACTGTTTTCCACAGTGGCTGTCATTTTACATTCCAGCAGCAATGCACAAGGGTTGTGATTTCTCCACATTCTTACCAACACTTGCTATTTTCTATTTTTGATAATAGCCATTCTAATGGGCATGAAGTGGTATATCACTGTGATTTTAATTTACATTCCTCTAATGATTGGTGTATGGGAAGGTTTAAAACTATGAATTCAATTTTTAAAATTTATATATAACTATACAGGTTATTTCTTCTTGAGTGAAATTTGGTAGGTTGTGTCTCTGAAGGAATTTCTGTTTAATCTAATTGTTGAATTAATCACATAAAGTTGTTCAAAATATTGCCTTATTAATTTTTATGTCTGTAGGATCTGTAGCAATGTTGTCTCTTTCATTCCAGATATTGGTTATTCGTGTTTCTCTTGTTTTCTTCATGAATCCAGCTAGACAGTTATCAATTTTATTGCTTTTTACAAAGAACAAGCTTTTGGTTTCATTGACTTTTTTCCAGTTCTTTATCTACTTTCTCTTTCATTGATTTATGCCTTTACCTTTGTTATTCTATTTCTTTTCCTTACTTTGGATTTAAAATGCGTTTCTTTTTTAAGTTTCTTATTGTAGAAGAATCTTACAGTGGATCACCGGTTTTATATCTTTCTTCTTTTTAATATAAGCACTTCTACCACATTCTATTGGTCATTCAAACCATTCCTGACACAATGTAGAGGGAACTACACAAGGATGTGAATACCAGGGGGTGGGGATCAGTGGAGGCCATCTTGGAGACTCGCATCTCCAAGTTGATTCTGGGTTCTCTATTATTAGATTTAAAGGCATTACTGATCCTGTTTCTTGTGATTAAGAAGTGAGCATTGATAGTTCATGGTATGCAATAGCAAAACAGCTACTAAAATTATCACCTGTAGACACTATAGTTAAGTGCATGTAGAAGGCAAAGCTTTTGGTAACCAGGTAGTTGCTGCCATAAAACATGTTAGTGAAAGTCTGGGATATAATAGGGTTTATTGATTGTTGTTTCTAAGTGTGCTGGGTAACTTTGGGAAAGAAAATGGTTAGTTCAGGGCTTTGAATTCCCAACTCAAGATCCACCTAAGAAATCTAAAAGATTTTATGACTACCCTAAAAGAAGCCCTTATTACAATATTTCCTTGTTCTACAATCATAATGCAATTTATTTTTTATTTTATTAATTAATTAATTTGTTTGTTTTATTTTTGGCTGTGTTGGGTCTTTGTTGCTATGCGCGGGCTTTCTCTAGTTGCGGTGAGCAGGGGCTATTCTTCCTTGCAGTGCTTGGGCTTCTCATCATCGTGGCTTCTCTTGTTGCAGAGCACAGGCTCTAGCCGCACGGGCTTCAGTAGTTGTGGCATGTGGGCTCAGTAGTTGTGGCTCATGTGCTCTAGAGCTCAGGCTCAGTAGTTGTGGCGCATGGGCTTAGTTGCTCCATGGCATGTGGGATCTTCCTGGCTCAGGGCTTGAACCCGTGTCTCCTGCATTGGCAAGCGGATTCTTAAGCACTGTGCCACCAGGGAAGTCAGACGTTTAAAATTTTTATTACCTCCTTTTTTTTTTTGCCGTACAATTTTTATTACCTCCTTTGTTTTTTTTGCCGTACGCGGGCCTCTCACTGTTGTGGCCTCTCCCGCTGCGGAGTACAGGCTCCAGACGTGCAGGTTCAGCAGCCATGGCTCATGGGCCCAGCCTCTCCGCGGCATGTGGGATCTTCCCGGACCGGGGCACAAACCCGTGTCCCCTGCATCGGCAGGCAGACTCTCAACCACTGCGCCACCAGGGAAGCCCCAATGATGTTCTTTTAAACTGAAAGAACATCCAGCTAGCCACCTTAAGAGAGTGAAGAGAAAATCAGAGCCATTACTGCAGATGTGACACAGTTGCTAAATATTTCAGGGCTTCTTTAAAAAAATAGATAGATAGATAGGTAGGTAGAGTTTTCCTTCAAAGAAAAAAGGCCAACATAGTTGAGTGTGAGGACTCTATTTTACCTGTATGGGTACCCCCCTAAACCCTGCTCTTGTTTTTAAGCAGGATGGGAATATCTTACCCCAGCATCTTTAAATGTTCTCTTTATTTTCTTCTGAATAGCTTGTAATATTCCTTTGCCTTTACAATTTATATACTTAACTGATAGATGTCCAAGGATCTTTCTTTCTGAAACTATGATTGCCCTTTCTATGCTGATAAAACTCTTATTTCAGGAAATTTAAACTGCTTTCCGTGACTGTGATACTTCTTTTAGGTCTATCAAAATCCCTTTCATTATTATTGAAATGTAGTAGCTGTGCTTCACTAATGAACAGGAACGTTTATTTCTTTCTTTTATTGATAGAAATTGGTTGAGTAATTTATTAACACACCATTTTGCTGATGCTTTATATGTGAATGTGGACCATAAGAAGACCATAAGAACAGTCCTTATAAAATCTGTTTTGCTCCTTTTTTTCTGCTCTTATAGAATAAAAATATTCAGCCTATAAAATTTCCACTTATACATCAGCAAGAAGTGAAGATTTATTTTCCCATCAAGCTTACACCCAACTTTCTGGCATTTCCTCATCATCCCATGGGAATGTTATATCGTTATAAAGTACAGGTATGATGTCTTATAATGAGAATTCACAAAGAAATGTCAGTTTCTCTGATAGCTTAATTTATTGAAGGTTAATGTTAAATCTTATTTCCCCCTAATCCTAGCAGTATAACTCAGTTTTGGGTGACAACCAAATCATGCTCTTGAATACTGTCATCCTAAGAATACTTGGTGTACTTTCCTTCTCTTCCATATATCCTTTCCTTGTGAGTTTTATAAAGTTTTGTCAAGCTCCCTTGTGCTCTTTTTTGACATTTTGTGATACTGCCATTGCATAATCCCCCTTTAGTATTACCCTTCCCCATTTAGTTACTTTAATATAGCATCACAGTTTCTTAATGTTCCAGAAATAATTTATTGTATAGTTTTATTATTTCCTAAACTTTATTTCGCCAGATTTTACATCTTCAGTTAAATTCCAATTTTCTTCCTATACTAATTAAATATAAGGTTGTATTTTTTTCATAGGTAGAGGGTGGCAGTGGCAATTTCACCTGGACCTCTTCTAATGAAACAGTGGCCATGGTAACCACTAAAGGAGTGGTGACGACAGCTGGTCAGGTCAGAGGGAACAGCACTGTTTTGGCCCGAGATGTACAAAATCCTTTTCGATATGGGGAAATTAAGGTAAGCAACTCTCCAAAAAACGTTCATATCTCCTCTGAGACATTGATGTCTAAATTTAAGTACAGTAACACATTAAAAATTTTTTTTTCTTTTTCAAGTTGGTTGTTTTAAAATGATCCTCAGGACTTCCCTAGTGGTCCAGTGGTTAAGACTCTGTGCTTCCAAGGCAGGGGGCATGGGTTTGATCCCTAGTTAGGGAACTAAGATCCCCTGCTGTCAACAATGGGAAGCCAACACAGATTTTTCCTAAGGTCAATAATATGATAAACACAAAGAAAGAAAACTACAGGCCAATATCACTGATGAACATAGATGCAAAAATCCTCAACAAAATACTAGCAAACAGAATCCAACAGCACATTAAAAGGATCATACCCCATGATCAAGTGGGGTTTATTCCAGGAATGCAAGGATTCTTCAATATACGCAAATCAATCAACGTGATACACCATATTAACAAATTGAAGGAGAAAAAGCATATGGTCATCTCAATAGATGCAGAGAAAGCTTTTGACAAAATTCAACACCGATTTATGATAAAAACCTTGCAGAAAGTGGGCATAGAGGGAACTTTCCTCAACATAATAAAAGGCCATATATGACAAACCCACAGCCAACATCATCCTCAATGGTGAAAACCTGAAACCATTTCCACTAAGATCAGGAACAAGACAAGGTTGCCCACTCTCACCATTCTTATTCAAAAGTTTTGGAAGTTCTAGCCACAGCAATCAGAGAAGAAAAAGAAATAAAAGGAATCCAAATCGGAAAAGAAGAAGTAAAGCTGTCACTGTTTGCAGATGACATGATACTATACATAGAGAATCCTAAAGATGCTACCAGAAAACTACTAGACCTAATCAATGAATTTGGTAAAGTAGCAGGATACAAAATTAATGCCCAGAAATCTCTGGCATTCTTATACACTAATGATGAAAAATCTGAAAGTGAAATTAAGAAAACACTCCCATTTACCACTGCAACAAAAAAGAATAAAATATCTAGGAATAAACCTACCTAAGGAGACAAAAGACCTGTATGCAGAAAATTATAAGAGACTGATGAAAGAAATTAAAGATGATACAAATAGATGGAGAGATATACCATGTTCTTGGATTGGAAGAATCAACATTGTGAAAATGACTCTACTACCCAAAGCAATCTATAGATTCAATGCAATCCCTATCAAACTACCACTGGCATTTTTCACAGAACTAGAACAAAAAATTTCACAATTTGTATGGAAACACAAATGACCCCGAATACCCAAAGCAATCTTGAGAACGAAAAATGGAGCTGGAGGAATCAGGCTCCCTGACTTCAGGCTATACTACAAAGCTGCAATAATCAAGATAGTATGGTACTGGCACAAAAACAGAAAGATAGATCAATGGAACAGGATAGAAAGCCCAGAGATAAACCCACGCACATATGGACACCTTATCTTTGATAAAGGTGGCAGGAATGTACAGTGGAGAAAGGACAGCCTCTTCAATAAATGGTGCTGGGAAAACTGGACAGGTACATGTAAAAGTATGAGATTAGATCACTCCCTAACACCATACATAAAAATAAGCTCAAAATGGATTAAAGACTTAAATGTAAGGCCAGAAACTATCAAACTCTTAGAGGAAAACATAGGCAGAACACTCTATGACATAAATCACAGCAAGATCCTTTTTGACCCACCTCCTAGAGAAATGGAAATAAAAACAAAAATAAACAAATGGGACCTAAGGAAACTTCAAAGCTTTTGCACGGCAAAGGAAACCATAAACAAGACCAAAAGACAACCCTCAGAATGGGAGAAAATATTTGCAAATGAATCAACTGACAAAGAATTAATCTCCAAAATTTACAAGCAACTCATTCAGCTCAATAACAAAAAAACAAACAACCCAACCCAAAAATGGGCAGAAGACCTAAATAGACATTTCTCCAAAGAAGATATACAGACTGCTAACAAACACATGAAAGAATGCTCAACATCATTAATCATTAGAGGAATGCAAATCAAAACTACAATGAGATATCATCTCACACCAGTCAGAATGGCCATCATCAAAAAATCTAGAAACAATAAATGTTAGAGAGGGTGTGGAGAAAAGGGAACCCTCTTGCACTGCTTGTAGGAATGTGAATTGGTACAGCCACTATGCTGAACAGTATGGAGGTTCCTTAAAAAACTACAAATAGAACTACCATATGACCCAGCAATCCCACTACTGGGCATATACCCTGAGAAAACCAAAATTCAAAAAGAGTCATGTACCAAAATGTTCATTGCAGCTCTATTTACAATAGCCTGGAGATGGAAACAACCTAAGTGCCCATCATCGGATGAATGGATAAAGAAGATGTGGCACATATATACAATGGAATATTACTCAGCCATAAAAAGAAACGAAATTGAGCTATTTGTAATGAGGTGGATAGACCAAGAGTCTGTCATACAGAGTGAAGTAAGTCAGAAAGAGAGAGACAAATACCGTATGCTAACACATATATATGGAATTTAAGAAAAAAAATGTCATGAAGAACCTAGGGGTAAGGCAGGAATAAAGACACAGACCTACTGGAGAACGGACTTGAGGATATGAGGAGGAGGAAGGGTGAGCTGTGACAGGGCGAGAGAGAGGCATGGACATATATACACTACCAAACGTAAGGTAGATAGCTAGTGGGAAGCAGCCGCGTGGCACAGGGATATTGGCTCGGTGCTTTGTGACCGCCTGGAGGGGTGGGATAGGAAGGGTGGGAGGGAGGGAGATGCAAGAGGGAAGAGATATGGGAACATATGTATATGTATAACTGATTCACTTTGTTATAAAGCAGAAACTAACACACCATTGTAAAGCAATTATGCCCCAATAAAGATGTTAAAAAAAAAGAAAAAGATATCAAGTAAGAGGAAGTGCTCTATGTCAGAGGTCAGCAAATTTTTAGTTAAAAAGAGCCAGTTAGTAAATATGTTAGGGCTTCCCTGGTGGCACAGTGGTTAAGAATCCACCTACCAATGCAGGCGACATGGGTTCGAGCCCTGGTCCGGGAAGATCCCACATGTCGTGGAGCAACTAAGCCTGTGCACCACAACTACCGAGCCTGCGCTCTAGAGCCCTCGAGCCACAACTACTGAGCCCGCGTGCCACAACTACTGAAGCCCGTGCACCTAGAGTCTGTGCTCTGCAACAAGACAAGCCACAGCAATGAGAAGCCCACACCCTGCAACGAAGTGTAGCCCCCGCTCACCGCACCTAGAGAAAGCCCAGACACAGCAAAGAAGCACAGCAATGCAGCCAAAAATAAATAAATAAAACAAATAAATTTTTTTAAAAAATTTTAATTTATAAATATGTTAGTATTTGTAGGCCACATACAGTCTCTATCTCATAGTCTTCTTTTTTGTCATTGTTGCTTTTTATTTTACAGCCCTTTAAAAATGTAAAAGCCATTCTTAGCTTACAAAAGTCAAGAAAGTTGTGCGCTGGTCATATTTTGCCAGACTCGTGTTGAATGGTGTTAGATGCTTTAGAGAGGTCGATTGATTAAGGAATGAAATGAGTGACAGGTTCAGCATCTAACACACAAACACAAAACATACATATATGTTATGTATATGTATATTTAAATATTTAAGAAATGCTTTCTGGGCTTCCCTGGTGGCGCAGTGGTTGAGAGTCCACCTGCCGATGCAGGGGACACGGGTTCGTGCCCCGGTCCGGGAAGATCCCACATGCTGCGGAGCCGCTGGGCCCGTGAGCCATGGCCGCTGAGCCTGCGCGTCCGGAGCCTGTGCTCCGCAACGGGAGAGGCCACAACAGTGAGAGGCCCGCGTACCGCAAAAAAAAAGAAATGCTTTCTTTTCTTCTAAGACTTTCCTAACATAACTTTCTTGAAAGATTAATTTTTTCCCCTCCAGATATGTGTTCTGAAACTGAACAAAATGAAAATGTTACCATTTCATGCTGATGTAGAGATTGGCCAGATTATAGAAATCCCCATTGCCATGTATCATGTAAATAAGGAAACCAAAGAGGCCATCGCGTTCACAGACTGCTCTCATTTATCCTTGGATTTGAACATGGATAAGCAAGGAGTCTTCACTCTTCTCAAAGAAGGTAAGAGTAGGCTTTTTATTTTTTCCTTTCTTTGTCTTTGAATTAAAGGACCAATCAACAATTCAGAAACTATGAATTACAGTCTCAATTCGCACATTGGGAATTCCCTAGTGGTCCAGTGGTAGGGACACTGGGCTTTCACTGCCAAGGGCCCGGTTTCAGTCCCTGGTCGGGGAACTAAGATCCCACGAACCGCGCGGTGTGGCCAAAAAAATTAAAAATTAAATTTAGATATTACCTTTCTTTATAATACTTTTATTTATTCTGTCAACTGCCTGTATTAGGTGTTACAATATGATGTAGAAACAAAGGCACAAAAATTGAATAACATGTCCAGGCTTCATTGTGGCCAGACTATCAGTTTTTAGTCATATTAAAGGCTTCTCTTTCCAGCCTCAAGCTTGCTTGCTTGCTTTCTTTCTTTCTTTCTTTCTTTAATATATATACTACACCTCTTTCTAAGAGGACTGTATTGCCATTTAATGTATATATATATATATAAAATTTATTCTGTAAAAGAAAATACCTTTTTAATAAGAAAAGAATATGAATAAGCTATCCATAAGGATCAATATCATTTACCGTTATGGAACTTCATATTTGATCCTGATCACCATTGTTTTTTCATCAATAATAATGACAGTAGTAGCATCTAACATTTGTTTAGCATTTCTATTTCCTAGGCTCTGTTCTGAATACTTTTCATATACTAACTCATTTAATTCTCCCAATACATCTATAAGGTTGATATCAACTTGGACTTCTCTTTTGCCCTTGTTAATTATACTATACAATATCTCTCACCTCTCCTCTGTTCTTAGGCTGTCTCTCCCCATTTTTAGGCCCTCATTATCTCTCACTGAGAATTTAATGATATCCTCCAACTGTCCTTGCCTTTGATAATCATGGCTACCAGATAGATCTTCATGAAGCTCAATTTCAAAATTAATTTTCCTGCTCAAAAATTTTGAGAGGTGGACTTCCCTGGTGGCGCAGTGGTTAAGAATCTGCCTGCCAATGCAGGGGACACGGGTTCGAGCCCTGGTCCAGGAAGATCCCACATGCCGTGGAGCAACTAAGCCTGTGTGCCACAACTACTGAGCCTGCGCTCTAGAGCCCACAAGCCATAACTACTGAGCCCACGTGCCGCAACTACTGAAGCCTGCGCACCTAGAGCCCGTGCTTCGCAGCAAGAGAAGCAACCACAATGAGAAGCCCCCACATCGCAACGAAGAGTAGCCCCTGCTCGCCACAACTAGAGAAAGCCCGTGTGCCGCAACAAAGACCCAAAACAGCCAAAAATTAAAATTAATTAATTATTTTAAAAAGTATACAATTCAATTAAAAAAAAAAATTTGAGAGGGTTCTCCCTGCCCGTGGACAACAGCCAAAATCCTTTTAGTTTAGTATTAAAGGTCCTCTACAGTGTAACCCAACCTACTTTTTGGAACTTCATGCTTTGGCTTCATGTATGGCTCTAGCTAAACTAACTACTTTAGTTAAAATTTCCCATATATCTCTTTCATATACTCATTTGTATCTCATTTATATTTCTATCTTTGTTCATTTATTTGTCAGCTTAAGATACTGTCTTCTGCATATCTAAACCTTTCTTGATCTCTCCAGCTAAAAGTAATCATTCTGTTTTCTAGACTTCTATAATGCTTATCATTTTCTACTAATAGTTCAATTTATGTAAATGTTCACCCTCCCCTTCTAAACTATATATGCCTTGAGGTCAGGATCTTTGCTCATATTTGTATCCTCACCATACATAGAACTGTGTCTTACATGATATATATCTGTTAATAGAAGGAACATTATTTTATATCAACTTAATATAAATAATTGGGGTCTAGTAGTGTGTGAGATTAAGAATTTTTTAAAATATTAAAATTCTTGTATTTCTATAGCCTGATTTCCTTGAGGACTGATGGCTTATTACCCTACTGAAGTCATGCTTTTTGATTTGCAGGTATTCAAAGACCAGGACCAACACACTGTTCCAGTGCACATATAGCAGCCAAATCTCTGGGCCATACTTTGGTAACAGTTAGTGTGACTGAATATGAAGAGTATTTGGAGAGCAGTGCCACATTTGCTGCTTATGAACCCCTAAAGGTGAGATATTTCATGCTAAAGAACTGCCATATCTTTTCATGGACCCCACCATGTCCACCTGGGGGCTTCCTACCTATCTGTGATCTCTGTTAAAGATCAGTGATATTTATGTTCTCTTTACTTACCACTCTCTTGTTTTTAGACCCACAGCTCCCTCATCAAATCTGAGTATCAGGGAGTTTATGCTATCATGTTTTGGCCACAGGAATATTTATAAGTTGTATCAGCAAGTTTTATTATTTATTTATTTATTTATTTGGGGGGTGCTGTGTCGGGTCTTAGTTGTGGTATGTGGGCTCTTTGTTGCAGTGTACAGGCGTCTCTCTAGTTGTGGTGCGCCAGCTTCTCTCTAGTTGTGGTGTGTGGCACGCGCGGGCTTAGCTGCCCCGCAGCATGTGGGATCTTAGTTCCCCAAACAGGGATCAAACCCGTGTCCCCTGCATTGGAAGGCGGATTCTTTTTTTTTTTAAATAAATTTATTTATTTATTTTTGGCTGCCTTGGGTCTTTGTTGCTGCGTGCGGGCTTTCTCTAGTTGTGGTGAGTGGGGGCTACTCTTCATTGTGGTGCGCGGGCTTCTCATCGTGGTGGCTTCTGTTGTTGCAGAGCACGGGCTCTGGGGCGCACGGGCTTCAGTAGTTGTGGCACGCGGGCTCAGCAGTTGTGGCTCTTGGGCTCTAGAGCGCAGGCTCAGTAGTTGTGGCATGTGGGATCTTCCCGGACCAGGGCTCGAACTCGTGTCCCCTGCATTGGCAGGCGGATTCTTAGCCACTGCGCCACCAGGGAAGCCCCTGGAAGGCAGATTCTTTACCACTGGACCACTAGGGAAGTCCCAACAAGTTTTAGATATTTTGCTTTCTTTCCTCTTTTTCTTTCTCTTTTTTACTGAGATATAAAAAACATATACTAAAGTACACTAATCTTAAGGTACTATTTATTTTTTTTATTTGGCTGCACCAGGTCTTAGTTGCAGGATCTTTAGTTGCGGCATGCAAACTCTTAGTTGCAGCATATGGAATCTAGTTCCCTGACCAGGGATCAAACCCAGGCCCCCTGCATTGGGAACGCAGAGTCTTAGCCACTGGACCACCAGGGAAGTCTCTTAAGGTACTGTTTGAATTTTCACATATGTATGTATCTTTGTAACACCACCTGGAAGAAGATATAGAATATTAGTATACTCTCTTTTGAAGAACTCTGAAAGAAAACCTTCCACCCTAGGGAGGGAAGTCAATCATCTTTTACCCTTTATACTTACAAATTTTCAGCACAACAGTCATCATTTTGGCCCCCAAGGATTGGTCCATTATAATTGGGATATTACAACAGGTGGCAGTTCAAAATAAAAGTAGATAGGGACTTCCCTGGTGGTCCAGTGGGTAGGACTCCATGCTCCCAATGCAGGGGGCCCAGATTCAATCCCTGGTCTGGGAACTAGATCCCCACATGCATGCCATAACTAAGAAGTCCACATGCTACAACTGAAGATCCCGCACGCCGCAACGAAGATCCTGCGTGCTGCAACTAAGAGCAGCCTAAATAAATAAATAAATAATTTTAAAAATAAAAAGATAAAAGTAGATAGAGGGGTTCCCTCGTGGCGCAGTGGTTGAGAGTCTGCCTGCTGATGCAGGGGACACGGGTTCATGCCCCGGTCCGGGAAGATCCCACATGCCGGGGAGCGGCTAGGCCTGTGAGCCATGGCCGCTGAGCCTGTGCGTCCGGAGCCTGTGCTCCGCAACGGGAGAGGCCACACAGTGAGAGGCCCGCGTACCGCAAAAAAAAAAAAAAGTAGATAGAGCCTGGCATGCTTTCTATATATTTGAGTCCTTCAGGAGCTAAAATTGATGTCTAGGGGCTTCCCTGGTGGCACAGTGGTTAAGAATCCACCTGCTGATGCGGGGGACACGGGTTTGAGCCCTGGTCCGGGATGATCCCACATGCCGCAGAGCAACTAAGCCTGTGAGCCACAAGTGTTGAGCCTGCGCTCTATAGCCTGCGAGCCACAACTACTGAAGCCTGCGTGCCTAGAGCCTGTTCTCGGCAACAAGAGAAGCCACCGCAATGAGAAGCCCGCGCATCGCAACGAAGAGTAGCCCCCACTCGCCGCAACCAGAGAAAAGCCCGCACGCAGCAACGAAGACCCAACCCAGCCAAAAATAATAGAAAGTAAAATAAAATTTTAAAAATAAACAACAAAAAAAATTGATGTCTACAAGTTCTTGCTGATACATACTGACAAATACTGACTCAGTGCCTCTTAGGATGAGGAGGCATCCACAGGGAAAAAGTTGTCAATGAAAGAAGCAAGGTAAGTTATTAATTTTAAAAAGATAACTTGCTCATTAATATTTGCATTTTGGGCTTCCCTGGTGGCGCAGTGGTTGAGAGTCCACCTGCCAATACAGGGGACACGGGTTTGTGCCCCGGTCCAGGAAGATCCCACGCGCCACGGAGCGGCTGGGCCCGTGAGCCGTGAACATTGGGCCTGCGCGTCCGGAGCCTGTGCTCCGCAACGGGAGAGGCCACAGCAGTGAGAGGCCTGCGTACCGAAAAAAAAAAAAATTTTTATATATATATATATATATATATATATATTTGCATTTTAAGTTGGCCTCATTGTACATTGTGCAGCCTAAGTATTAAACATATGGCTTGAGCATATTTCACTCATTCTCTTAGTGGATGAATCATCCTACTTGCCTAATTAAGTGAAAGTGCTAGGCTGCAACGCCTGGTCATTTCATGAGGTTTTTTCTTAGTTTTATCATTATCCTTACCCTAATTTTATATTTATTGAATGTCCCACAAATCAGATCTCCCCTGAATGAAAACTATCCTTAAAGGAAAGGAAGTAAGATGATGATTTTCTTTTTCTACCTAGTAATTTGGTCATGTATCTTTTTCTTTAGCTGCTGAAAAATATATGTATGTTTTACTTTTGTTATCAATCTTATGTTTTGGTACATGGTATATAGTTCTCAATTTGTCCTTTTATACATCATTTCAATTCAGTTGATCTGATTAATTTTGGACTATATACATCTAGGAAAAAGGAATAACTCCAGTTTTGCTTTCTCAGAAAGCCTTCCATGAAGCCTCTGACTAGTTTAATTTCTTCTATTTGAGGCTTGTTTGGCACTCTGTACTGTGCCTTTTTGTAACACTCATTATACTCTTTACCTACTTCAAATCTGTCTTTTCCAGACTATTAGCTCCACTGTGAGGCAGGACCTTATTTTGGCTTTCTATTACTGTATCACCAGTGGGCCATCAATGAATATTTGTTAAATTGAATTATATATACATTTTTAAGAGAATACTGCCATTAGACATAGGAATGTTTAATGTTAATAGTATTCAATAATAAATATGATTGACTAGTTCAGGAAAGAAATATTAAAACACGGTTTGCTTACATTTTCAGAATGATTGCTTCAACTCTGTAGTTCATTTTGTCACTTAGTCACTGTTGTAGACACTGTGTACCATACAAAAAAACCCCTACACTTTGAGAATACTTCATTCCCCAAAAACCAGTTTCCTCATCTATAAGTAGGATACAACTCCTCTGTTTACTGGAGTGAATAATACCTGTCTTGACTACCTCTTAGGTGAGAGTTCTTTGAGAAACATATGAACTGTATAGATGTATTATTTTCATATTTTTAGGGCAGGAGTTCTTTGATACTTTAATAAAATATCCATTTAAAATTCTTATGTAATATGGTGACAGATGGTACCTAGACTTATTGTGGTGATCATTTTGTAGTGTATAAAAATATCAAATCATTATGTTACACACCTAAGTGTAATATTATATGCCAGTTATACTTCAATTTTTTAAAAAAGAGAAAAAAAGAAAAATGTTTATGCACTTATTTATCAATACTTTTTATGTGCACAGCATTGTACTAAATCCCACTGAGGAAGAGAGATTCTTTCAAAAATTTGGGGTATAAGATACTCTTTTCTCTTAAGTTTACATAACTAGACAGTGTAACAAGAATTATTAGATGTATATATATGAAGATTTGACATATTTAAATAGCATTAGGGGATAAACAAGTATACAAATTAATGGTAGAGATAATTACTATAAGAGCTTAGAGGATACAGAAGTGGTTTTGGTCTGGAATGATTAGACATAAATTAATGGATTCTCTTGACACATGAGTTAGGCTGAATGATAGGTGGGATCTAAATTAGTACAGAGGTTGAGAAGCATTCCAAGTAAGAGGCATAACATATATGTTTCCTAATTTGGGAATTAAGTTTAATGTCATTTACATTATAGTTATATAACCAGTTTTTCACTTTAGAAAACTGTTGAATTCTCTAACTAATCAGGAGTTAATTTCTTTAAATGTCATCAGGCTCTAAACCCTGTGGAAGTGGCACTGGTGACATGGCACTCTGTAAAGGAAATGATATTTGAAGGGGGCCCTCGTCCATGGATCTTGGAGCCCTCACGATTCTTTTTGGAGCTGAGCATGGAGAAGACAGAGAAAATTAGAATAACACAAGTCCGGCTGCCAGCACAGAGAAAACAGAATCAGTACATCTATCGGGTCCTGTGCCTGGATTTAGGGGAACAAGTAGGAAAATGATCTTTTTCTAACATTTCTTTTAGCAATAATACTCCAAATCTTTTGTACTTCTAGCCATTCCTTTTCAGATTCTAATGGATTTAGTTTATGTACTAGATGGGAAAATTCTAATTATTGATTAAAAGATCTTTTTTTTTTTTAAAGCTTACTATTCTTTAAATGTACACCAAAGATTTTGGTTTACTCATCTGAGAATTCTAACAGTTCACCAACCAAATGGTTCAAGATTTTTTTGTAGTAGGGGGCTTATTTCAATCATTTTATCACTATAATTCATTTCCTGTTGCCTAGACTAGAGGATATATAGTTTTCCACCTCCAAAGAATGTGAGGAAGGGAAATTTAAAGTGTCATCTATGGTTATCAATTTTGAAGAATGAGTTAGATCTGTGTTGATAAGAGTAATTAGTATATTGCCCTTTATCAGTTTAATTAGTTTTGATTATTTTTAGAGGTAGTGATGGCTTTATCCATAGCTGCACCCTGCTTCTACCAAAACCAGTAGCAAAGGTTTTCAGTTTGACCAGGATTGAGAATTTAAAGTATGACTATGAGGCATAGCCCAGCTAACCAGCCCTTAGGGAATCCATGTATGATTTTAACTTAATAAGAACTGTGCTGTAATCAATTGAGCTTCATTTTAATATCTCTAGTATACTGTATTGTATATATGACTAGCTATTAGTGATTTCAATCCTAATTACCCCCTTTTGAAGCTCTCTAGCTTCTTTTTGTTTTCACATTGTTATTCATTAGTATTTCCACCAGAAATGAGTTGAAACACAAATTAGTTTTTCCACTTTTTGCCAACTGGTAACAAAAGATTTGGTGGAGGAAAAGACTGAAGTAATTGGTCAGTTAGATTTTTTTAATGTTCCCTTTGTTTCTATGATATCCTTGTTTCTCTTAGCACAGATAATTAAGAACTATAGTGTCTTTAAGGGATTTGCCTGATTATAATGTCCAAAGGGACTCTATACTGGAATTTGAATAATTCTAACACGTTTAGATTGGCACAACTGACATCAAGTGTCTACCCACAATTATCTCTCTTGCCCTTGTGTTTTCTTAAAGATTCTGACATTCCAAATTGGAAATCATCCAGGTGTCCTGAACCCTAGTCCAGCTGTAGAAGTTGTGCAGGTACGCTTCATATGTGCCCACCCTGCCAGCATATCAGTATCTCCAGTATATAAGGTGCCAGCTGATGCCCAACCATGTCCTCTGCCACAGCATAACAAACAACTGGTGAGTACAGTGTCTCCAACTAATTTACATTTTCTCTAACCTGCTTTAAGATAAATGGTCTGAAATGTAGCTTTTGTCTTATTGAAGTTAAGGAAACTCTTTTATTTGTTATCCAATCTCTGATAGTGTCTGAGAAATGGTGATTCAATTAGGTTAGAGTTGGCTATACTTAGTGACACTTAGTGACTTTGCTTGTTGTACTTAGGTACATAGTCAGCTTGTAACTATGACAATAGGCAATTGAGAACTCTCTAAATAACTTCCAAATTGGTTTGCTAGTATCCTTCCCTACTAAATCTTTTATTAGCATTATTAGTAACTTATAGAATTTACCTCTACTCCAAACCCATATGAAAAATAATGATAAACAATAGCATAGCTAGAAGGTAGGCAACAGGAAATGAGGAATAAATGAGTTATCTAACCTAGAAACTAGAACATCAGACTATACACTAAATGAGGTTAACTATGATTCCAAGCATGGGAAAATAGGAGTCATTTCTTAGCCTTTGCAGAATAGAACAATCCATTAATTATTCCCATTTTACAGATGAAGAAACTGAGGATCCTAGAAGTTGAGTAATTTTCCCAAGGTCATAAAGCTAGAAAGTAGCATTTTCCATCTGACTCCAAAGCACACGTTATTAACTTTCTTGCTATACTGCCTTTTTATTATAAAAGAACTTATGAGATGTTGCAGGTTAGGAACTCATTTTTTTTTCAGAAACAAATTCAACATTAAATACTATTATTTGAGCTTTATAAATTATTCACTTTTTTAAAAAGCACTTAGATGGAGCAGAATAGAAGTTATCTCTATAATGGCATTGTCATTCAATATCTTTTTTTTTCATTTGAAATAATTTAAATTTATAGAAAATTTCCAGGAAAAGTACAACTTTTTTCCTGGAACCATTTAAGAGTAAGTTGCAAACACGATCCTCCATACTTTAGCATTTATTTCTTTTTTTGTATTTGAGTATAATTCACATACCATAAAATTCACCTGTTTAAAAGTGTGCAAGTAATATTGTTAACTAAGCTCTACTTCAATTTTTTTTTTTTTTTTTTGCCGGACCCCTCTACTTCAATTTTAAAAAGTGTGCAAATCAGAGTTGTGCAACCATCACCACTATCTACCTTCAGAACATCTTCATTTCCCCAAAAAGAAACACCACACCCATTAGCAGTCACTCCCCACTTCCCCCTCCCCTAAGTCCCTGAAAACCACTAATATACTTTCTTTCTCTATATTTGCCTATTCTGGACACTTCATATAAATGGAATATATGGCGTTTACATGTAGCTTCTTGCATTTAGCATGTTTTTAAGATTCATCCAGGTTGTAGAATGAATCACTACTGCATTATTTTTTTAAGGCTGAGTTCTGTTATATAGATATACTACATTTTGTCAGTTGATAGATATATGGGTGGTTCCCATTTTTTGGCTCTTATGAATAATGCTACAATGAACATTCATGCACAAATTTTTGTGCGAATATATTTTCAGCTCTCTTGAGTATATATTTAGGAGTGGAAGTGCTGGGTCATATGGTAACTCTATGTTTAGCCTTTTGAAGAACTTCCAGCTGTTTTCCAAAATGGCTACCTCATTTTACATTTCCATTACCAACATATGAGAATTCCAATTTCTCCACATTTGCCAATACTTGTTAATGTTTGTTATTTTGATTATGTGTTTGTTATTTTGATTATGTCCTTCCTAGTGTGTGAGAAGTGGTATGTTATAGTGGTTTTGATTTACATTTCTCAATGACTTATGACATTGTGCACCTTTCCATGTGCTTATTGGCCAGTTATATATCTTCTTTGGAGAAGTCTATTCCAGTCTTATGGGTTGTTCATCTTTTATTATTGTTATACAAGTTCTTCATGTATCCTAAATACAAGTCTTTTTGAGATATGTGATTTGCAAAACTTTTCTTCCATCTTATGGGTTGTCTTTCACTTTCTTTTTTGATTGTTCTGCATTTTTTAATTGAAGTATATTTGATTTACAATGCTGTGTTAATTATTGCTGTACAGCAAAGTGACTCAGTTATACATATATATACATTCTTTTTTTTTAATTTTTTTATTGGACATACATAGGCATTCTTTTTCATATTCTTTTCCGTTAAGTTTTATCACAGGATATTGAATATCGTTCCCTGTACTATACAGTAGGGCTTTCTTTTTTTTTTTTTTTTTTTTTCGGTAGGGCTTTCTTGTTTATCCATTCTGGTATATATGTATATACCAGTTTGCATCTACTAATCCCAAACTGCCAATCCATCCATCTCCCACCCCCTCCCCCTTGACAACCACCAGTCTATTAAAAATATGGAATGCTTCACGAATTTGTGTGCCATCCTTGCGCAAGGGCTGTGCTAATCTTCTCTGTATCATTCCAATTTTAGTATACGTGCTGCTGAAGCGAGTACTTTCACTTTCTTTTTTTAAACTTTCACTTTCTTGATGGTGTATTTTGAAGCACAAAAGGTTTTATTTAACGATGTCCAATTCATCACTTCTGTTGTTGTTTTTGTTTGTATTTTTGATGTCATATCTAAGAAACCATTGTCTAATCCAAGGGCATGAGTGTTTATGCTTTTGACTTCTTCTAAGAGTTTTGTAGTTTTAGTCCTTACATTTAGGCCTCTAATCCATTTTGAGTTTATTTTTGTATATGGTGTGAAGTTGGAGTCCATCTTCATTCTTTTGCATGTGGATATCCAGTTGATCCAGCACCATTTATTAAAAAGATTATTCTTTCCCTTTGAATCATCTTGGCATTCTTGTTGAAAATCTATTAACCATAAATGTGAGGATTTATTCCTGGGCTCACAAATCTCTTCAATTAATCCATACGTCTGTCCTTATGCCAGTACCATACTATCTTGATTACTGTAGCTTTGTGGTAAGTTTTGAAATTGGGAAGTATGTGTCCTCCAACTCTATTCTTCTTTTTCAATATTGCTTTGGCTATTCTGAGTCCCTTGCATTTGCATATGAATTTTAGGATTCCTTGTCAATTTCTGCAAAGAAACTAGCAGGGTTTTTTTGTTTGTTGTTTGTTTTTTTTTTTGCAGTACGCGGGCCTCTCACTGCTGTGGCCTCTCCTGTTGCGGAGCACAGGCTCCGGACGCGCAGGCTCAACGGCCATGGCTCACGGGCCTAGCCGCTCCGTGGCATGTGGGATCTTCCGGGACCGGGGCACAAACCCGTGTCCCCTGCATCGGCAGGCGGACCCTCAACCAGTGCGCCACCAGGGAAGCCCCTAGCAGGGGTTTTGACAGGAATTTCATTGAATCTGTAGATTCATTTGGAGAGCATTACCATCTTAACAATATTGTCTTCTGATTCATGAATGTGAGCTATCTTTCCATTTATTTAGGGTTTCTTTAATTTCATTCAACAATTTTTGTAGTTTAGAGCAGTGGTCACCAAGCTTTTTGGCACCAGGGACTGGTTTTGTGGAAGACAATTTTTCCACAGATGGGGTTGAGAGGGGGTGCGGGGGGATGTTTCAGGCAGTAATGCGAGCGATGGTTCAGGCGGTAACGTGAGCAATGGGGAGCGGCAGATGAAGTTTTGCTCCCTCGCCCGCCTCTCACCTCCTACTGTGCGGCCCGGTTCCTAACAGGCCGCAGACCGGTACTGGTCCGTGGCCCAGGGGTTGGGAGCACCTGGTTTAGAGTATACACTTGCACTCCTTTTGTTAGATTTATTCCTAAATATTTTATTCTTTTTGATGCTATCATAAAGATAATTATTTATTTCATTTTCAGATTGTTGCTCTTGTATAGAAATACAGCTGATTTTTCCATGTTAATCTTGTATCTTACAACACTGCTGACCTCATTTATTAGATCTAATAGTTTTTTTGGTGGGTTCCTTAGGGTTTTCTATACACAAGATTATGTCATCTGAAAATAGAGACAGTCAGACTTCTTCTCCGTTTCCAATCTGGATGCCTTCTTTTTATCTTCTTGACTAGTTGTCCTAGCTAGAACCCCCAGCACAATGTTCAGTAGAAGTGGCAAGGACAGACATCTTGTCTTATACCTGATCTTAGGGGCAAAGCTTCCAACCTATAACTATTAAGTATGATATTGGATGTGGATTTTTCATAGATGCCCTATATAGGCATCTATGAAATATAGATGCCCTATATAGGTTGAGGAAGTATATAGGTTGTGGAATGTTTTTATCACCAAAGAGTTTCACATTTTGTTCAATGTTCTTTCTGTATCTGTTGAGATGATTGTGTGTTTTTCTCCCTTTTATTCTATTAATATGGTGTGTTACATTGATTGATTTTCATGTGTTGAACCAACCCTGCATTCCTGGGATAAATTCCACTTGTTTATCATGTATAAACCTTTTTATATACTCCTGGATTCAGCTTGCTAGTATTTGGTAGAGGATTTTTGCATCTATATTCAGAAGAGATTTTAATCTGTAGTTTTATTTTCTTGTGGTATCTTTGGTTTGGTATCAGAGTAATACTGGCCTCACAGAATGAGGTGGGAAGTATTCACTTCCCTTCTACTTGTTTGAAGAGTTTGTGAAGAATTGGTATTCATTACTCTTTAAACATTTGGTACAATTCACCAGTGAAGCCATCTGGGCCTAGGATTTTTGTTGTGGCATGTTGTGTTGTTTTTTTAAATTACTTATTCAATCTCTTTACTTGTTATAGATCTAGTCAGATTTTTTATTTCTTATTGAGTCAGTTTTGCTTGCTTGTATATTTTGAATTTTCCTATTTCATTTAGGTTTCATTTAGGTCCTCAGAGTTTTGGTGTCCAGAACTTTTATAGGGGTTTTATTACATAAACATGATTGATTAAATCATTGACCACATGTTTAAACTCGACTTCTAACCCCCCTCCCCTCCCTGGAGGTCAGGTTGGTATCAGCTGGCTCAAAGTCCCATCACTATAATCACATGGCTGGTTTTTCTAGCATGACCAGCCCCCATCCTGAGTTATCTTATAAGTATAAACTCAAGTGTGATCCAAGGGGTCCATCATGAATAACAGATACACTCCTATCACTCAGGAAATTCCAAGGGTTTAGGGTTACTTCTCAAGAACTGGGGACAAAGACCAGCCAATTTCTTTTATTTATTTATTTATTTATTTATTTATTTATTTATGGCTGCATTGGGTCTTTGTTGCTGCACGCGGACTTTCTCTACTTGCAGCGAGTAGGGGCTACTCTTCATTGTGGTGCATAGGCTTCTCATTGTGGTGGCTTCTCTTGTTGCGGAGCACGGGCTCTAGGCATGTAGTCTTCAGTAGTTGTGGCACGCGGGCTCAGTAGTCGTGGACATGGGCTCTAGAGCGCAGGCTCAGTAGTTGTGGCTCATGGGCTACTTGCTCCACAGCATGTGGGATCTTCCCGGACCAGGGCACGAAGCCATGTCCCCTGCATTGGCAGGCGAATTCTTAACCACTGTGCCACCAGGGAAGTCTGTCAAGATCAAATTTAGATCAAAAATTTAAAACAGGTATAAAAGACATTCTGGGGGACATTTGGGGAAATTGAAATATTGACTATACAGTATGTAACACTGAATTAATGTTAATATTCTTATGTGTGATAATGTAGTTTTTGCTACTCATTCTTAGGAAATGCATGCTGAAATATTTAGGGGTAAAGTGCCATGATACCTAAATCATTTGGAAAAAAAAAAAAAGACACACACACATACAAACACGCACACAGAGAGTATGAAAGTAGAGGGAGAGATAGAGAAAGCAAATGGTGGATTGAGATGAAGTATCTATAGGTATTCACTCTACCATTCTTTTATGGTATTCACTATACCATATCTGTACCTTTGAAGACTGTCAAAGAAAAAATATTGGGAGAAAACATGATCCCTGGCTTCAGGAATATCTTACCACCTCTTAAACTATTGTTTCTTTTCTTTTCTTACTTTTTATTTTAATACAGATTCCTGTATCAAGCCTGAGAGACACAGTCCTGGAACTGGTAGTGTTTGATCAACACAGGAGAAAGTTTGATAATTTCAGTTCACTGATGCTAGAATGGAAATCCTCAAATGAAACACTAGCTCATTTTGAAAATTACAATTCAATGGAGATGGTAGCAAAGGATGATGGCAGTGGGCAGACCCGGCTACATGGTATTGTAAATATTTATGAATCCTTTCATGTATCTACTAAATGGTTCTGCACTAAATATTTCCTTGTGGGTGACAGTCTATTTAATCTGTCTCACCTTTCACCTTCGATTTTTGTATTTTTTAGAAAACATAAAGATAGATTCCCTTGTTTGCAAAGCTAGGGTCTAGAGTCCAACATTTCTCACAAGAACACAAAATTAATTTTAAAATGTATTGGTTACCTATTATTTAACTAAAACTTTGGAAACATTATTCATTTGTTAGGCAGTGTTTATTGAGTGGCTACTACATGTAAGGCCCTCTGCTAGGCACTTGGAGATACAATGGTAAATGAGACACTCACAGCTTTTGCCCTCATAGACTTACAGTCCAGTTGGGGAAACTGGACTTTAAACATTACATTGTGTTAGGTGTTTTGAAGGGCAAATATGGGATTCATTAAGAGCTTATAACAGGAGAACCTAACCTAGTTTAGATCAGAGAAGACTGCCCTAAGAAAGTTGCATGTATTCTGAGACCTGAAGAGATGGCAGAAAGAGGAAATAGAAAGAATGAACTAAATAAGTGAAGTGAGACTGACTTAGAGACGGGGCAAGAGGCACAAGATGAGGTTCTAAGAGGGCAATAAGCCCTCAGGGGCAGTAGCCCATCAAGCCTTTGCTTGTATCACATTTGCTGAGGTCCTATTCTCCAAAGCAAGTCATCTGGCCAAAACCAGAGTCGAGGTAGGCCAGGACTACTCAAGAGCATGGATACCACCAGGCATGATTCACCACAAGACATTAATATAACAATCTAGGGCTTCCCTGGTGGCGCAGTGGTTGAGAGTCCGCCTTCTGTTGCTGGGGACATGGGTTCGTGCCCCGGTCTGGGAAGATCCCACATGCCGCAGAGCGGCTGCGCCCGTGAGCCGTGGCCACTGAGCCTGTGCGTCCGGAGCCTGTTGCTCTGCAACAGGAGAGGCCACAACAGTGAGAGGCCCATGTACCGCAAAAAATAAAAAAAATAAATAAATTTAAAAAAAATAATCTACCACAAATCAATCCCAAAAGTAAAGAAGAAAGTGGCACAAAGGGTAACTTTTAGGTTTCTGGTATGAGTATTTGGTAACTATTCTTTTCTTTTAACTTTTTATTTTATATTGGAGTATAGTTGATTAATAATGTGTTAGTTTCAGGTGTACAGCAGAGTGATTTAGTTATACATATACATGCGTCTGTTCTTTTTCAAATTCTTTTCCCATTTAGATAACTATTCAATTCAATAAGAAACATTAAAGAAATAAGATTTAAGCTTTCCCTTACCCACAGGGAGTTTATACTCAGGACAAGTTTAAGGGCTTAACTAGAGAATATGATAACATAATATTAATATGTATATGATACTATAACACCAGAATACCAATAATATGATACAGTTAATGTAAAAAGTGGTAGGGAAGAAAGAGATGCTCCTTATATCTGTAACAATCAATCACCAAATACCATCCATTTTATTTTCTAAAGGTTTTCTCTCTTCCTCTCTAACTTCATCACTAATGTCCTCATAACCTCTATCCTACATCACCATAGTAGCCTCCTAACTGATCTCAATGTGTCTCTCCTACCCTCTAATCCACCCTCCATACTACTGTCCAGAATGATCTTTCTTTTCTTTTTTTAAAATATTTATTTATTTATTTATTTATTTATTTATTTTGGCTGTGCCGGGTCTTAGTTGCGGCATGCGGGATCTTTAGTTGCAACGTGTGGACTCTTAGTTGTGGCATGCAAACTCTTAGTTGAGGCATGCATGTAGGATCTAGTTCCCTGACCAGGGATCAAACCTGGGCCCCCTGCATTGGGAGCACAGAGTATTACCCACTGGACCACCATGGAAGTCCCCAGAATGATCTTTCTAAAATACAAATCTGGGGACTTCCCTGGTGGTCCAGTGGTAAAGAATCTGCCTTACAATGCAGGGAACATGGGTTCAATCCCTGGTCAGGGAACTAAGATCCCACATGCTGCAGGGCAACTAAGCCCGCAGTGACACGTATTGTCATTGTGTCTTTCTGGATAAAGTTCATATGTTGCAGCTTAACATACTGACCCCTGCCTACTTCTTTGGCTTCACTTCTTATTACCACCCACATGTATTCTACATTTTTCTCATACTCAACAATTTTAGATCCTTAACCATGAAAAGACTTGTCATACCTCTTTCCTTTGCATATGTTTTATTTTCTCTTTACTTGCATCTTCACTAGGCTAAAATCTTCCTCTAGTAATCTAGGAGTTTTCTGTTCCTCTATATTCCCAATCTAAGGAGAATATTCCTTCTTTGTGCTCTTATATATTCTGTATTAGGTGCTCTGTACATACTTCTATAATAGTACTTATCACACTGTATTGCAGTGGTTGGTTTACCTCTCAGCCACCCTTCTAAGCTGTGGGTTTCTTTGAAGGCAAGAACTGTGTTGTTTTCTTCTTCATCTCTGTATCCTAATTACTTGTCATAGTGCCTAGCATATAGTTAGGCCCTTAATAAATCTTTGTTGAATGAAAGAATGTAACATCATGAGAAAATGCTTTACAGATTTACGCATGATCATCATGTGTTGAGGATAAAATAAGAGTTGTCCTAAGTAAAGTGGCACATTCATGTTAGTTAAATTAAAAAGAAAGAAAAAAGAATGAATGAGTAAAGCAGGGTCAGATTATGGACAGCTTCAAGTACTAGTTTAAGTAGTTTGAATTGCTCTAATAAGGACTAGTTAGCGATTAAAAAAATTTTTTTTTTCATTTAAAATTTTTGAGTAAGGGACTGACATGACATTTACATACACAAAACAGATTAGAAGCATGAAAAGTCCCAAAGGACAATCTCTTTATTTCTCACTTTTATTTTTAAATCAAACAAAAATTTCCCCATACCCTCTTGTCAGCTTATTTTTGGACTCACAAACCATTAGAGCTGGAAAGAACTTTAGATTTTGTCTGTCCCAACCCCTCATTTAATAAAGGAACTGAGAAATAAAGTGATTGCCCAAGGTCACATAGGAATATAATTGCAGAGTCAGCATAGAACCCCAGTTTTCTGTTTCTTGTGTATTTCCTTATTCACTGTTTTTTGGGTTTGTTTTTGTTTTTCTCCCTGAAATAAAACACCATTTGGAAAAAATTAGGGCAGACTTTTGGTTTTCTAGAGACACTTTTGTATTCTACATGTTATTGTTTCTCACAGGGTACTTTTTTGCATGTCTCCAGGTCAAAGGATCCTTAAAGTACATCAGATAAAAGGGACTGTACTCATTGGAGTCAATTTTGTGGGCTATTCAGAGAAGGAAAGTCCAAAGGTAAATGGAGACTATTATATAAAAAATATTAATTAACTGAAATGTAAGGCTCCTTAGAAGTCATTTATATAACTGATGTAAATCTGAGAACTATGCACCTCTATGAATCTGTTATCTTTGGCACTTGAAAGAGTACTGGAATCTTCACTCACTGAGCTGAGGAATTAAAAGTTTGTATTTACCTTTGTGGTTCTTATTACATTTCTAGGAACTTTCCAACTTGCCCAGATCTGCAGCTGTAGAGCTGCTCCTAGTAGATGATGTAACAGTATCGCCTGAGAATGCTACCATCTATAACCACCCTGATGTGAAGGTAGAAGCTATACGGGTCTAGCTAAATGGAATCATATTGGAGGGGAGAGGTTATTAAAATTAATAGTATAACAATAAAAAAGCTCACTTATGTGTTGAAAATCAGCGATTCACATATAATGCATATATAATAATTATCCTTAGCAGTAATACTTTAATAGTCATATTTTGTCTTTTGTCCACTGACCGTAATCTTTTAATTTCGTACTCTTTCTTAGGTAAGTAGAAGTTATTTTCTTTGAATTTTTTATAAACCAAAGGGAACAGAATATTGTTTGTCTGATTTTTCCATAGGAAATATTTAGCCTTGTGGAAGGATCTGGTTATTTTTTAGTCAACAGTAGTGAGCAAGACATTGCCACCATCACTTACCTGGAAGCGGAAAGCTCTGTCCAGGTGAGTTCTAGAGATATTCCCAGACTGATGGTCTCAGGTCAAAGCTCATTCTTAGGAGAATGATTGGAAGATTTTTATTGGGTGTCTCAAACTTGTTACAAAAAATAACATTTGTGTCTTTTTCCTTTTTTAACCTACATAGATTATTCAACAAAAAAAGAGCGTTTTTTTGTTTGTTTGTTTTTTTCTGTAACTAGCTACAATATGTGGCAATTTTTGGCTCTGATTGAATGGAAACAGTGTAGGAGACATCTAATTATAAGATTCCCATTAAAAGAAGGTTAATTTTTATAAATTTAAAAGCACAGAACTGTGTGGATAGTTAGATATACTATTGACTTTATAATTTGAGTATATGGTATTTTCAGCCAGGACATGGCAACTTAAAATATTAAGCTGACTCCATAGTCAATATGCCAAGAGATTTGCTTTTAGTTGACTTGTAATAATAAAAAAATATATTATATTAACATATGTATTTATTTCCTTCAAAGAGCTCAAAGTAATGTAACTTACTGTAGTCATAATGTTGCTTTTTAAAAGAGGAGATTGAGGCCCTATGGGCAAAGCATGTGAAAAACCATGCTGCTGTGCAGGAGCTGTAGTACAAGAAGGAAAAACAAAGTATCAGTCCACCCAGTACTTTCTCTCCCTCCTTGTGATTGCATATAAATGTACATGATTTTCTTCCTGAATCCTTTCCCTGTTCATAATTAAGAAGCTGGATATGTATGTTGGATTCTGCTTGAAATCAATCAATTTAAACTCTGCTCTTTATCAGTTAGTATTTGTTAAGGGTACATATTTTGCCACAAACTGAAACATCACTTTAAGGGTACATATTGTGCTATGCCTGAAACATATAATGTGACCTCTCAGAATTCCCATCACAAAGAAAGTAAGATATTGTATTTTCCACCTTGGGTGGAAATAATTGCTATGATTATGCTTGGAGCATGTTTGCTTCTTTACCCAGCTACCATCTTCTTCCTTCTAGTTAGTTCCAGTACATCCAGGATTTCTCAGCTTGGAGGTCTATGACCTGTGTTTGGCTTTCTTGGGTCCAGCAATGGCTCACCTCACGGTGTCAGACATGCAAGAGCTGGAGCTTGATCTGATTGATAAGGTGAGAGATGTTTGCTTTCTCTCTTAAATGAAGCAGGCGTCATTCTCACTCGCTAGCATCACCTAATATAGTCTGTGCTCAGCTACCATGTGTGTATACCAGGCCCTTTGATGATGTTAATGGAAATATCTGCCCTTAAAGAACACAATTCCAACACTAAACATGATGAAGATAAATAGAGTGTTAAAGCACAACTTAGGGACTTCCCTGGTGGTCCAGTGTTTAAGACTCCGTGCTTCCAATGCAGTGGGTGTGGGTTCGATCCCTGGTCAGGGAACTAAGATCCCATGTGCCACAGGGCATGGCCAAAATAAAAAAATTTAAAAAACAGTTAAAAAAAATAAAGAACAACTTAAAAGAATACACATAGATTAGGCTTACTAGATCAAAGGCTGACCAGGAACATTTAGCATGAAAAAAAGAGCTTGCCACCTCTAAGAGTTAAACGGCCCTAGGTGAATGAGACATCTCTACTAAAATTACCTTAAAAAATTATTTTTTTTAATTTTTGTTTTTTAACCACTAGGTTGAAATAGGTAAAACTGTGTTAGTAACTGTGAGGGTTCTTGGCCCTTCCAAACGCCCGTTCCAAAATAAATACTTCAGGAACATGGAGCTCAAACTGCAGTTGGCTTCTGCCATTGTCACCCTGACGTGAGTACCATTTCAATACTCCTTTCTTGGGGACTTCCCTGGTGGTCCAGTGGTAAAGAATCTGCCTTAGGGACTTCCCTGGTGGTGCAGTGGTTAAGAATCCGCCTGCCAATGCAGGGGACACGGGTTCTATCTCTGGTCGGGGAATATCCCACATGCCGCAGAGCAACTAAGCCCGTGTGCCACAACTACTGAAGCCTGCGCACCTAGAGCCCGTGCTCCACAACAAAAGAAGCCACCTTAGTGAGAAGCCCACACACCGCAATGAAGAGTTGCCCCCTCTCGCTGTAACTAGAGAAAGCCCGCGCGCAGCAGTGAAGACCCAACACAGCCAAAAATAAATAAATAAATAAATTTATTTAAAAAACCAATCCGCCTTACAATGCAGGGGACGTGGATTAAATCCCTGGTCAGGGAACTAAGATCCCTCATGCCGCGGGGCAACTAAGCCCGTGTGCCACAACCACTGAGCTTGTGTGCCTCAGCTAGAGAGCCTGCGTGCTGCAAACTACAGAGCCCACGCGCTCTGGAGCCTGTGTGCCACAACTGGAGAGAAGCCAGCGTGAAGATCCTGTTTGCCGCAACTAAGACCTGATGCAGCCACAAATAAAATAAAATAAATGATAAATAAATCTTTAAAAAATATACTTCTTTCTCCCTATGCTTAATGCCACAAGAATATCCCTCCTGATAGCCTGGTTAGCTCTCCCTTAGGTTATTTCAGATTTTCTTCTTTCCTTTTTTTGTAACGGTACCTTTCAGCCCATACTCTCTTCCCATATTCAGCTCTCTACAAAATACCCCTTCCAGATCCTCAGATGTCTTATTTTGGGCCTAAGATCATGTGTCTCATTAATATTTCCATTTTATGAAACTTCTCCTTGGATGATATCCTTTGGGGGTGCTTCAGACTTGAGGACCTTTAAAAAATCTAGAAGTAGAGGCACTGGTATTGCCCTCTGCGAAAGGGAAGATACAGGAATTCTGAGGCAATTTAGCATTTGCAGTTTTGCCAGTCTATGTTTATATTGCTCTTATCCCTTTGGAGACCAAGAACAAATTTTTGCCCTTCAGGAGCCTTCTGCCGTTGCTATGAACTTTGTCTTGACTCTGGAAGTTATTTTATGGTAGTTCCTTCTAAGCTGAGTTAATATGAGCAGAAGATTGGGAATTCCCTGGTGGCCCAGTGATTAGGACTCTTCGCTTTCAGTGCCGTGGGCCCAGGTTCAATCCCTGGTCAGGGAACTAAGATCCCACAAGCTGCACCACATGGCCAAAAAAAAAAAAAAGAAAAGAAAGCAGAAAATGTTAAGCATCTTAGAAAGATGCATAACTGTCCACTTTTAAAACCAAATTTTTCTCACCTAGAAATTTGTGGGTCTTTGCAGGCTAATGGAGAAACAGGATGAATACTCTGAAAATTATATCCTTCGAGCTATCACTATTGGGCAAACCACACTTGTAGCTATTGCCAGGGACAAGATGGGGAGAAAATTCACGTCGGCTCCTCGGCAAATTGAAGTAAGGAAATTATCTCATCCAAAATTCATACTTCGTCTTCTTTATAAATTTTATAAATTTCCAGTGGTTAGGACTCTGCGCTTTCACTGCTGAGGGCGCAGGTTCCATCCCTGGTCCGGGAACTAAGATCCCGCAAGCTGTGAGGCATGTCCAAAAAAAGAAAAAAAGTAGAAAAGAAAGGTAATTGTAAATATAATCTTTTTTTAAATTTATTTTTTACATCTTTATTGGAGTATAATTGCTTTACAATGGTGTGTTAGTTTCTGCTTCATAACAAAGTGAATCAGTTATACATATACATATGTTCCCATATCTCTTCCCTCTTGCGTCTCCCTCCCACCCACCCTCCCTATCCCACCCCTCCAGGTGGTCACAAAGCACTTAGCTGATCTCCCTGTGCTATGCGGCTGCTTCCCACTAGCTATCTACCTTACGTTTGGTAGTGTATATATGTCCATGCCTCTCTCTCACTTTGTCACAGCTTACCCTTCCTGCTCCCCATATCCTCAAGTCCACTCTCGAGTAGGTCTGTGTCTTTATTCCTGTCTTACCCCTAGGTTCTTCATGACATTTTTTTTTCTTTAATTCCATATATATGTGTTAGCATACGGTATTTGTCTCTCTCTTTCTGACTTACTTCACTCTGTATGACAGACTCTAGGTCTATCCACCTCATTACAAATAGCTCAATTTCGTTTCTTTTTATGGCTGAGTAATATTCCATTGTATATATGTGCCACATCTTCTTTATCCATTCATCCGATGATGGGCACTTAGGTTGTTTCCATCTCCAGGCTATTGTAAATAGAGCTGCAATGAACATTTTGGTACATGACTCTTTTTGAATTTTGGTTTTCTCAGGGTATATGCCCAGTAGTGGGATTGCTGGGTCATATGGTAGTTCTATTTGTAGTTTTTTAAGGAGCCTCCATACTGTTCTGCATAGTGGCTGTACCAATTCACATTCCCACCAGCAGTGCAAGAGTGTTCCCTCTTCTCCACACCCTCTCTAGCATTTATTGTTTCTAGATTTTTTGATGATGGCCATTCTGACTGGTGTGAGATGATATCTCATTGTGTAAATATAATCTTAATGACCACTTTTATTACAGTGAGTGGATATGTAATAACTTATTTAATCATTCTCACTTAAGTAATTTATAATTTTTTGCTATTATAAATAAAATTTGCATTTATAAATAAAATAAAATACGTTTTTGTATATAACTTCATTGTACATAATTAGGATTTTTTTCCTTAGAATAAGCTACGTGATCATTTACTATGAATTTGACTGTAGTTAATCACTGTTGTCCTTTTGGTTTTCTCCTTCAAGGTGTTTCCTCCATTCAGACTTGTTCCAGAGAAAATGACACTGATTCCAACTAATATGATGCAGGTGATCCAAAAGCCAGAAATGAGGCTTTCTCCCCATCCCACCTCTGCTCCACCCCAACACACACATACACATACACCTCTTCCTGTTGACCTTCCCTTGTCTACTCTCAGCCAAGTACAAAAGGATTTGATAAAGAAGAAAATTAGTATTTTCTTTGTTCTATGAGAAACATGGTATGAACTACTTCTTGGAATCCCATGGATCATTTATAGCACTTCCATCTCGTGCATTTGAGGTGATGTGGCATATGCTGGTTGGAAAGTGGGGAAAGATGAAAAAGTCGAGTTACTTGGACAAAAGGTTGGGAAAGGAGATGTGACTTCTCCCCAAGGTCCAGGCATTCACTGGTGTGTTTACATTCCAGGTAATGTCTGAAGGTGGCCCTCAGCCTCAATCTATCATTCACTTCTCCATCAGTAATCAGACCGTGGCTGTTGTTAATAGGAGGGGCCAAGTTACAGGGAAGGTAGTTGGCAGAGCTGTGGTCCATGGCACCATCCAGACAGTAAATGAAGATACTGGAAAAGTCATTGTGTTTTCCCAGGTATTGGTTCTTTGTTCTGCTCTGTTTCTACTCCTCCATCTGGGAATCACTGGGAGGTAGAGGAGGAAATAGTGATGGGGAGGGTGTCAACAGCCCAGGGAAGTCTTTTCAGTCCCCTCGTTTGGTATTCTCTTAACCAGGCATGGGAAATATGTAATCTTCAGTGAAAAACCCACAGAGTACTTGGCATTGTTATAAGACATAGTCCCTATACTTAAGGAATTGTTTCAAGAACAAATACAAAACAAACAAAAACAAACAAACAAAAAACCTATATCTATGGCATGTTTGTTGTTGTTGTTGAATGCCCCAAACAACAACAAACAAACTAGTTATCATAAGCATCCACCCCACAGACACTCCCTCTTAGCCTAAGCTTGCTCTCCACCCTGTTGAGCAGGATGAAGTGCAGATTGAAGTTGTGCAGCTAAGGGCTGTTAGGATCCTTGCAGCTGCAACTCGACTCATCACAGCTACTGAGGTCAGTAGGATGGCTCTGTTCCAGGTTCATTACTTTGATAATGCCAGCTGGACAGGACGTATAGCACAAAACCACTCTTCATTTTCAGATGCCAGTTTATGTCATGGGAGTGACCAGTACCCAGACCCCTTTCTCCTTCAGCAATGCCAACCCTGGGCTCACATTCCATTGGTCCATGAGCAAAAGGGACGTATTGGATCTAGTGCCCAGGCATTCAGAGGTATAAACTTACCTGTTTATTATATTACCTTAGGGATCTTGATACTAAATTTATTTTATTTCATAAGTTTTAGACTAACTCACTTCTAAACTACACAATATTATTACTTACTCTTTTTCCAATTGTTCTGTGAATGCTGGAAACCTGAAAATCATATGAAGAATCCAAATTTGAATATTCAGATAATACTATATGATGTTTAACATACTTTGCTGGAAAGAGCTCTCAACAAAGCAATGCTTCCTTTGATGTATTTGTTGTTGTATAATGTTGTATTTGTGAGCAGATACTGTGTTACATGAATAACACATTATGAATATAAAGTATTTGTACATAAAGTTTAAATATATAATCTTTCAACATGTTCAGACACAATTATATTAATAATCATGTTTGTAGTGCATGATGGGCAGTTGACATTAAGAAAGGTGGTTGCGGGCTTCCCTGGTGGCGCAGTGGTTGAGAGTCCGCCTGCTGATGCAGGGGACACGGGTTCGTGCCCTGGTCTGGAAGATCCCACATGCCGCGGAGTGGCTGGGCCCGTGAGCCACGGCCGCTGAGCCTGCGCGTCCAGAGCCTGTGCTCCGCAACGGGAGAGGCAACAGTGAGAGGCCCGCGTACCGCAAAAAAAAAAAAAAAAAAAAAAAGAAAGAAAGGTGGTTGCTGAGCACACTCCTGGGCCCACACTACTAGGAGCTGGGGAAGAACTGGAATCCTACCTTGAGCATGAAGGGTGCCATGGGTGTCATGGGGCTGTTGTGGGCCACCAACTGGCAGCTGATTCTGGACCTTATATCAATGGCAAATTTAAGAAGGACAACTAATTAAACTCCTCCACGGTTCCCTTTGGTGGTACCGGCTCCTCCCAATTCACCTGCTGCATCTGGAATGGCCAAAGCCCTCAGGATGGCTATTGAGGAAATCCACACTGCAACATGAGTCTTTATGTTTTTTAAAATAGCTTTGATGTTTTAATACATATAGCACGGTAAACCTTACTCTGAAACCTGAAAAAGAAAAAAAAAAAGAGGTGGATGCTACAAACTTTACCTACTTCACAACGTTGTTACCTGATCATCAGTTTAATGGAACCCACCCAAGATGGTCCAGGATCAGTGGCAGCCACTTAGGTCTGAGCTTTACCTTAGGAAGAAGGAACCTGGGGCCAAGGTACCCAGTAGGTCACAACTCAGTGCCCACAAAAACAAAGAATTAGACCTTGAGAGAGATCGGAGTGGTTACAGAAGCTAGAATTAGGTCATTTCTGGAGCCAGCTAAAAAGAAAAGTCTGGAAAAAATTTAAAATTTCCAATTTTCTTAAAATATCCTAGATCTGTAATCTAGGGAAACTCTAGTGGTTGAGTCTTCTAGGGAAACTCTAGTCGTTGAGTCTTCTATCTGTCATGGACTGCACAGAGCCTGGTTATACTTGGAACTGAGGAGAGAGAGAACTGTACTTAGTTTGGTAGAGTTCTGCAGAAGGATTTGGCTTTTTTTCTTGAATAGCAAATAGGAATTGTGTGAAAGGAGGGGATGGCCTAGGTCTTAGCATCTATTCTACTTCTCCCTTCCTCTAATATTCTTATCTAAATAATCACTCTAACGGAAGAAATGATTGAGAGCCATACAAAGATTTTCTTCCCCTGCCTTCGACCTCAATAGAAAGGTCTCTAATGCCCTACAAGGTAGACTTCCTGCACTGTGGTGTCACCATTTAGAAATTCACTTGGATTAAACAATTATAAACCACTCATTCTTTAGCATAAGACTTTCTTCCAGACAACTGATTGAAATCTGCACAAAGGAGATGGGAATTTTTATGTAGGGGAGGAGGGAAAGGTGAGTTTGGAACTTGGAACTCTGTATGAGTCAAGAGAAGGAAGGTCTTGAGTGCTCCAGACAGCAAAAATACAGAGGAGCTAGAACGTGAAATGAGTGCCAAAAAGGTAGGCAAGTGCCTACTTCAATATTTGCCTTAGGGGACTTCCCTGGTGGCGCAGTGCTTAAGACTCCGCGCTCCCAATGCAGGGGGCCTGGGTTTGATCCCTGGTCCAGTAACTAGATCCCACATGCATGCCACAACTAAGAGTTCGCATGCCATAACTAAGGAACTGGCAAGCCGCAACTAAGGAGCCCGCCTGCCACAACTAAGACCTGATAAACAAACAAATAAACAAATAAATAACATTTGCCTTGGTGTTGGCCCTCCCTTCCCTCTTACCAGAAATCTGTCAAGGCCTAATCCTTATCCAATCTAGACTAGAATGGTGAGTGAAGCATGTGAGGAAATGGTCAGCTAGTTTAACACAATCCTAAAACAACAGCTTCCCTTTCTTGTCCTCTTCCTTCCTTGCTACCACTCTGAACTCCAGGAGTAGATTACCTCACTTCTCTCATCTCAAGTTCTACTGTTTCAACCTATCGAAGATACCCCTTCCTTCATTTCCATTCTTCTCCTATGAATGAATTGACTTCTTGCAAGATAAGAATTCTTGCATAGGAGTCTTTCCAGAATTAGTTGAGCACTGAACACAGAAGTTTACTTTAGGGGTGACTATGTTTCTGGGGATATGAAAATAAATCCTGGGGGAATTCTCTGGTCATCCAGTGGTTAGGACTTGGCACTTTCACTGCAGGGGCTCGGGTTCAATCCCTGGTTGGGGAACTAAGATCCCACAAGCCTCAAGGTGCAGAGAAAGGAAGGAAGGAAGGAAAGAAGGAAGGAAGGAAGGAAGGAAGGAAGGAAGGAAGGAAGGAAGGAAGGAAGGAAGGAAGAGAAAGAAAGAAGGGAGGGAGGAAGGAGGGAGGGAAGGAAAGGAGGAAGGAAGGGGAGGGGAGGGAAGGGAAGGGAAGGGAAGGGGAGGGGAGGGAAGATAAGCCTGGAACTCTAATTTTTCTAGATAGCTATTTTCAACAAAGAGGGAAGGGCACAGTGTTTATTCATGAATATTTCTTAATCCATCCCTTTACGGTCTAGGTTTTTCTACAACTCCCAGTAGAGAATAACTTTGCCATGGTTGTCCACACAAAAGCAGCTGGTCGGACCAGTATCAAAGTCACTGTCCGCTGTATGAACAGTTCCTCTGGGCAGTTTGAGGGGAATTTGTTGGAACTGTCTGATGAAGTTCAGATCCTGGTAAGGTCCCAAAGCTAAATCTTGTTTCTGTATATCAAGGAGAAGAAAGTTATATTCTCTTACCATCCATGAAGAGCTTAGTCTGTATACAGATAGAGAAATTGCTAAAGGGATCTCTGGAATAGGCTTATGGTTTCTAGATCTTTGTTATTCCTGCTAATTGCTTCTATGAGCACTGACATTAGAAACTACAGCACATGCACTCCCCTCAACTCCCAACACAGTGAATACAGTATATGAACACATAATAACTAAAGAGGAATTAATTTCTGATTTGTTCTGCCTAACACAGATATTATGATACAGTCCACTTAGCTATACTCACAGGTAGAATGAAATCCTATCCTAACTTCTGGTAAGGTATGAGAGTACAAATAGTTTCTACAGATGTTCTCAAGCTGAAAGCTACATGGCCCTATTGTTTTTAGAACTCAAAGAAAAACTATTTTTTGTGTGGGGCAAATAAGTTTCTCTACCTCTGAATTTGGGACTAATTTTTTTTTCTTTTTCCTTTACTTTGGCTTTGGTTCCCTGATTCAGTGAGGGGTAGAGGAAAAAGCACTTTACCAGGAGGCAGAAGACCAGAATAGTGCCCTTGCTAATTAAATACTACAGGTTCTTCATTCTCAAATCTCTTTTCAGGTTATTAGAACTAAAATTAGAAATTTCAATGGGACTTCCCTGGTGGCGCAGTGGTTAAGAATCCGCCTGCCAATGCAGGGGGCACGGGTTTGAGCCCTGGTCAGGGAGGATCCCACATGCCGCGGAGCAGCTGAGCCCGTGTGCCACAACTGCTGAGCCTGCGCTCTAGAGCCCGCGAGCCACAAGTAGAGAAAGCCTGCACACAGCAACAAAGACCCAACACAGCCAAATATAAATAAATTTATTTTTAAAAAATTAGAAATTTCAAAATTATTTCATACCTAATATAAGTAATATAGGGGATGTGGTAAGTGTAAACTATGCCCAGTCCCTTGTAGTCAGAAGCAGGGCTAATATTAGGTTATATATTCTACACTACCTAAATAAGTTTTAAATGCCTGGCTCATTTTGGAAAGCAGAACTGTGGGACATTGGGCTAAATTGAAGTTGGGCAGACTTGATTTGTAGTTGTCCATTTGTGAGTAAAGGTCATCATTTGTCTTTTCCGGAAATGAGGAAAACATCATTTTCTCATTCTAGGTGTTTGAAAAACTCCAACTTTTCTACCCAGAGTGCCAACCTGAACAAATTCTGATGCCCATGAATTCTCAGCTCAAACTCCATACCAACAGGTAAGGAGAATGGAGAAGAAGACAGGCCAGGATCTAACTTTACCCTCAGAGAAACACTGCACATGGAAAAAAAATTGCCTTCTAAGGTGATTTTTCTAACCCACAAATAATATTTTTTAGTTGAAGTGAAATTCATATAACATAAAATTAAATTGTACAATTCACTGGCGTTTAATACATACACAGTATTATACAACCATCACCTCTAATTCCAAAACATTTTCATTACCACCAAAGGAGGCCCATACCCATTAAGCAGTCTCTCACCATTCTCCCCTTCTCTCAGTCCCTAGCAATCAACTAATCAGCTGTCTCTGTGAATTTAAATATTGTGTATTTCATGTAAATGAAATCATACAATACGTGACCTTTTCTGTCGGCTTCTTGCAGTTAACATGTTTTCGAGGTTCATCCACATTGTAGCATGTATTGGTACTTCATTCCTTTCCATGACTGAATGATATTCCATTGTATGAATGTAACACATTGTTTACCCAGTCATCTGTTTGTGGACTTTGGTTTGTTTTCCCCTTTTAGCTATTGTGCACTTTGGTTTGTTTTCCCCTTTTAGCTATTGTGGATAGTGCTGCTATGAACATTCACGTACAAGTATTGGTTTGAATACAGTTGGCCCTTGGTATCCACCAGGGATTGGTTCCAGGACTCGCACTCCCACCAAAATCTGCAGATGCAAAAATCCATTCTATAAAAATGGTGTAATATTTGCATATATGCACATCCTCCTGTATACTTTAAACTATTTCTAAATTACTTATACCTAATACAATGTAAACGTTATGTAAATAACTGCCAGTCCAAGGCAAGTTCAAATTTTGCTTTTTGGAACTTTTTGAAATTTTCAGCCTGTGCTTGGTTGAATCTGCAGATGCAAAACCGATGGATATGAAAAGCTGACTGTACCTGTTTTCAATTCTTTTAACCAAATAATTTTTTAATGATAAATACGTAATAGTATTTGATTTTTAAAGAGATAAGCATAATCCAAAGGCTGACTTTTACCTGAGAAAAAAATAACTACACAACATGGAGAATGGCAAGCAGTTTTCTCAGAGTACAGCTAACAGTAATCCTGGCAATCTCTACTCCTTTCTTTCTTGTCAAACAGAGCCCCCAAGAGATGCCATTTGCTCCGTTTATTCCCTAGGGTAGGGGCCGCCTTTGTGAGTTCCCGTGTTCTCAAGTGTTTCCCTAATTCATCTGTCATTGAGGAGGATGGTGAAGGGCTCCTGAAAGCTGGTTCCATTGCAGGTACTGCTGTGTTGGAAGTCACTTCTATAGAACCTTTTGGAGTCAACCAAACAACTGTAACTGGGGTTCAGGTGAGTTCAGGGACTTACTCAAAAAAATAAAAGGAATGCCATGGCCTTAAGGGGCAGATTTCCTTTTTTAAGAACTAGAAACTTCTCTGGAAGTCAGAAATGAACTGTAAGATAAGAGGACAATCTTGACATGAACCATCAAATTAAAGTGGACTTTACAGTCCTTGTTATAAAAGAGATTAGCCTCAAATTGGTATGAATGTCTTCTGAGCAGATTTGGCAAAAGGGTTGGTGTGGAAGAAGCGTAGAACCATTGCTATCAAAATTAGGCTTTGTTTTTAGAATTTTTTTTTTAATTAGAAGAGACCTTAGAGGTAAGTTAGTCTAAAACAAACAAAAAAGTGTTTTGTGCGTTAAAAATCTAGTATATTCCAGCTTCTGTGTTGCTCCTTTTACGTATATTATCTTTTTTAACTACCACAAAAACCCTATGAGATAGGCATTATTAGCCCTATTAAACTGATGATAAATATGAAACCTAGAATGGTTAGATGAAGATGTGAAATAATAAAGCTAGGATTCAAACCTGGACTTCCCTTACTGTATCACAGTTTATCTCTTGCAGTGTGAAAACAAAATTTACAGTATTCTTGATAAATGATCAATTATTTAACAATAAATATTGACACTTGGCACAAAACAGAAGAAATGCAGTCCTTTCCTCAAAAAGCTCCAGCTTCTTTTCACATTTCCACTGTTTTAGTAATTAAAAAGCCATTTCCTGTACTGTCATATTTCTTTTTCACTCTGTCATCTGAAATCAAGAGCTAACTATTTCCTACAAAAGAGGAACACCATTTTTATCATTGATTATACGTCTCAGAATATGGTCTCAGCTCCTCTCCAATGCATCCTTCTCTGTACTAGTAGGTTTTGTCTCCCACAGGTAGCACCAGTGACATACCTGCGAATGAGCAGCCACCCCAAGCTATACACAGCTAAAGGAAGGACCCTATCAGCCTTTCCCCTGGGCATGTCTCTCACCTTCATTGTTCAGTTTTACAATAGCGTTGGAGAGAAATTCCACACACACAATACCCAGCTTTATCTGGCTTTGAACAGGTATGGAAGGCAAAGGAATGGTGTTGACATTGTGGTAAACATCTTATTGATTAACCTGGTATTATCTAAAATCTCCAGTAAATTCCTCTCATATTCTGCAGTTGGAATCTGATCTTTCTTTCTTTCATTAAGATGGGAAAAAAACAGAATTAGTTGTTCAATGAAGAAAAACTTCAGTATGTTTTGAATTTGACAAGTCCTAGTTCATACAAAGCTCCTGTAGGGAGCCAATTGGAGTATTATCAAAAAGCCATACTTAAAAAAAAAAAAAAGAAAAAAAAAAAAAGAAGCCATACTGAAAAAACAATTTTTTTTAATTAAAAAAAAAAAGCCTAGGGACTTCCCTGGTGGTCCAGTTAAGACACTGTGCTCCCAATGCAGGGGGCCCAGGTTCGATCCCTGGTCAGGGAACTAGATCCCACATGCCACAGCAAAGATCCCACGTGCTGCAACTAAGACCGGGCACAGCCAAATAAATTAATTAATTAATAATGATTTTAAAAAAGCCTAGATGGGCACTATATATATAAATGTAATAGACCTGATCCCTGGCCCTAGTTGCTTACTCTCCATTGTAGAACTCCATCTGAACTTTTGAGCTATTGAATATAAAATGTTGTGATAGGGTCTGCCTCCAGAACCGTTTCCTAACTATTGACTCTTTTCAGAGATTTCTACCTTTCATGTCTGCTTTCAGAGATGACCTGCTGCTTATTGGACCAGGGAATAGGAACTATACTTACATGGCTCAGGCTGTGAACAGAGGGGTGACACTTGTGAGGCTCTGGGACCAGAGACATCCCGGCATGGCAGATTATATTCCTGTTTCTGTAGAGCACGCCATCGAGCCAGACACCAAGCTTACCTTTGTCGGAGATGTCATCTGCTTCAGTACTCACCTCCTCAACCAGAATGGTTTGGATACCTTCCCTGTCTCAACCTCACAACTGACAGGATTAGAAAGCAACTCATCCCTTAGATGATTTTTTTTTTCCAAATTATCTAAAATCTAAGGGGCTCTTTGAGAAAGAAAATACTTTTGTGTGTTTTATTTTTCATGTTAACTGATAATTCTCAGTTTAGTGCCCATTTCTCTCCATAGCCAGCCAATTAGAGGTCAGCCAGTAATATTTACCAAGTGTCTACTGAATATATAGGCAGTGTAGAGTACTGTGCCTTCTCCTCCATTCCCGGCTTCTGAAGGAGGGTAACTGCTAAGTTGAACATCACGAAAGGATGAAATAAAAGGAAAGGGCAATAAGGCTTTAGTTCTAAGAACCAATTGTGTGTACACTGTTTTGTGAGGCACATCTGAAGGCCTAACTTCTACATGTACCATCACTGTAAGAAGGTTTGGCCTTGTACCGGGCTACACTATACTCTTGATCAGCAAAGCATTTCTGTTCTAAGAAGTACTACTGAGTTACAGAAAATCAGTCTTGGGTTAGGAAATGTGTGTTGTATCTTTAGGCTTCCAGGTAGCATATCCCAAAATGGTATATACTGACTGGGTATATGCAACCAAATAATCCATCCAAGTAAGGCTGGCTGGGGTGGTATGTGGCTTGGGCTTTGCGTCCTCTTTGGGGAACTATGGATACATATGTTTGGGTAAAGTGATGTAATACTGGACATTAACTGTATATTTTGGACTTGATACAAAGCAAACTCTATTCAGCCTAGGTCAAATCCTCCAATCCTGTAACAGTTGACTTGTAAGCAACCACTACTTACTAACATGTAATCCATGGCCAGTGAGCTAACTGTGCTTACAATACCATGATTGTTAATCTTTTGTCAGTGAAGCAGAGGCTTTTTTTACTCCCTTTTCCTAGGTTCTGTCAGGACTGTCCCTCTGTCTTCCATTCTGGAATTTTTTGGGCATCTCAAATCCATACCACTTTGGATGAGGAAGCAGAAAGGGCCACATGCCAGGATCAGTAATCTAATCTAATATTTGACATTCCTCTGCCACCTTGGGACTTAAACCTAAGTAAACGAATCCTCTCTTCTGCCAGTTGACACTTGCTTGCAGTCTTCCTGCTGATATCAATCAGTAGGTCAAAGCAGATTCATCCTTAGCAGGGTCTATACAGAGTTTAATCAGAGTGTTATTCCTATGTGTAAAAAGCATTTTTCTTTTTCCTAAGGAGAACAGTTACATTCTCCAACTAAGTAGCTTCTTTTGTGATTGTGAAGGTCAGCAGTTCCTGTTTCATTTTGCTGGCATGACATACGAAGGGGAACCCGACATTAAGAAAACAACGTTAGGGACTTCCTTGGCGGTCCAGTGGTTAAGACCCTGTGCTTCCAATGCAGGGGGCCTGGGGGCCTGGGCTCGATCCCTGGTCGGGGAATTAAGATCCCACGTGCCACGTGACGTGGCCAAAAAAAAATTTTTTTTTGAAGAAAAAAAACAAAGTTACCCTCAAAGCTGGGTGTTCCTCCTGGGAAGGGATATATGTATGCTTGAATGGTCTACTGACTTGGATTCTGAGTAAGGTTAGAGTGACCAATTTATATCATATCAAAGTTTGCAGCCAAGTGCTTTCTCTTGTTTTTTCCTAGGTGAACCCGGGATGTGGATGATTTCCGCTAATGACAATATTCTACAAACAGACATTGTCACTGGGGTAGGAGTGGCCAGGAGTCCAGGAATAGCAACAATTTTTCATGACATTCCAGGGCTAGTGAAAACATATCGAGAGGTAAACCTAATGTTATGAGTTGAAGGGTTCATGGGAGTTCCCTGGTGGCTTAGTGGTTAGGATTCCAGGCTTTCACAGCCATGGCCTGGGTTCAACCCCTGGTCAGTGAACTAAGATCCTGCAAGCCATGTGACGCGGCCAAAAAAAAAAAAAAAAAAAAAAAGAGTTGAAGAGTCTAGAGTAACTATTTCAATATATGGGAATATGCATATAGAGAGCACATCCTATGAAAAGAAATACACTCACATATCAGATATAAAGCCAGCCAACAAACTTTACTGGAACATAAAGGTAAATCGTGATTAAGGTTCTTAACCAAAAGAATGACTAGTCTGATTTATAATTTAAAATATCACCACGAGGGCTTCCCTGGTGGCGCAGTGGTTAAGAATCCTCCTGCCAATTCAGGGGACACGGGTTCGAGCCCTGGTCCGGGAAGATCCCACATGCCACGGAGCAACTAAGCCCATGCGCCACAACTACTGATCCTGCGCTCTAGAGCCCGCCAACCACAACTACTGAGCCCGCATGCTGCAACTACTGAAGCCTGCATGCCTAGAGCCCGTGCTCCACAACAAAGAGAAGCCACCACAATGAGAAGCCCGCGCACCATAATGAAGAGGAACCCCCGCTTGCCACAACTAGAGAAAGCCCACGTGCAGCAATAAAGACCCAAAACAGCCAAAAATTAATTAATTAATTTAAACATATATATATATATATATATATATATATATATCACCATGGCTACTGGTTGGTACTGTAGGGGCAAGAGTAGGAGCTGAGGGCTACCCTGGTGGCTCAGTGGTTAAGAATCCGCCTGCCAATGCAGGAGAAATGGGTTCGATCCTGGCCCGGGAAGATCCCACATGCTGCAGAGCAACTAAGCCCGTGTGCCACAACTACTGAGCCTGCGCTCTAGAGAGCCCGCGAGCCACAACTACTGAAGCCTGTGGGCCTAGAGCCCGTGCTCCGCAACAAGAGAAGCCACCAAAATGAGAAGCCTGCGCACCGCAACGAAGAGTAGCCCCCGCTCGCCACAACTAGAGAAAGCCCACACGCAGCAACAAAGACCCAACGCAGCCAAGAAACAAAAAAGAGTAGGAGCTGAGAGACAAGTTGGGAGGCTATAATTGCAGTAACGCAGCTGAGTATGATGGATCAGGGTGATAATAGAGGAGGTGGTAAAAAGTTGATCAGATTCTAAATATATTTTATAGGTATAGTTGATACAATTTCCCAATAGATTACTATATGTAGAGTGTGAAAGAATCAAGAATGACTTAAGATTTTCGATTGAACAACTAAAAGGACAGAATTGCCATCAACTGAAATGCGTAAGACTGTATGTAGGTGGAACAGTTTTGGAGAGAAGATCAGTTTTGGACATGTAAAGTTGGATGTCTATTAGATGTCAAATGGATGTGTTGAGGTAGCTAGATAGAAAAGTCTGGGAGTCATTGGCATAGATATTTAAAGCCATAAGATTGGACTCCCCTGGTGGTGCAGTGGTTAAGAATCCACCTGCCAATGCAGGGGACACGGGTTCGAGCCCTGGTCCAGGAAGATCCCACATGCTGAGGAGCAACTAAGCCCATGCACCACAACTACTGAGCCTGCGCTCTAGAGCCTGCAAGCCACAACTACTGAGCCCACGTGCCACAACTACTGAAGCCTGTGAGCCTACAGCCCGTGTTCTGCAACAAGAGAAGCCACTGCAATGGAAGCCTGTGTGCTGCAACTACTGAGCCCACACTCCACAACTACGGAAGACCACAAGCTCTAGGGCCCGAGTGCCACAACTACTGAGCCCATATGCTGCAACTACGGAAGCCCGTGTGCCTAGAGCCTGTGCTCTACAACAAGAGAAGCCACTGCAATGAGAAGCCCATGCACCACAACGAAGAGTAGCCCCCACTTGCCACAACTAGAGAAAGCCCACGTACAGCAACAAAGACCCAACGCAGCCAAAAAAAAAAAAAAAAGCCATAAGATCATCAAGAGAATGAGTGTAAATAGAGAAGAGGTCCAAGGACTAAGTTCTGGGGACACTCCAATATTAAGAGCTCTGAAAGAAGAATAGGAACCAACAAAAGAAATTTATAGGAATTTATAAGATTTATAAGAATGACCAGGGAACGGGACTTCCCTGGTGGTGCTGTGGTTAAGAATCCGCCTGCCAATGTAGGGGACATGGGTTTGATACCTGGTTTGGGAATATCCCACATGCTGCAGAGCAACAAAGCCCGTACACCACAACTACTGAAGCCTGTGCGCCTAGAGCCTGTGCTCCGCAACAAGAGAAGCCATCGCAATGAGAAGCCTGCGCACTGCAACAAAGAGTAGCCCCCGCTCTCCGCAGCTAGAGGAAGCCTGTATGCAGCAATGAAGACCCAATGCAGCCAAAAAAAGATAAATAAATAAATAAAAATTAAAGAAAAGAAAAAAAATTTATTAAAAAAAAAGAAAGAATGGGCAATGGGAGGAAAACCCGGGAATCCTGGTGTCCGGGAAGCCAAGTGAAGAAGGTATTTCAAGGAGGGAGGGGGAGATCAACCACATGAAAGCTATTGATGGGTCAAATATGAAAACTGAGAAATGACTGATGGTTTTTTGCAATAAGGAGGCTGGTGACTTTGAGGAGTAGCTTCAGTGGAATAAAGGGACTGGAAGTTTGACTGGAGAATTGAAAAAGAGGACTTGGAGACAGTCCTCTTCAAGGAACTGGAGTCGAGTTTGTTTTGTTGATTGTTTTTTAAAATGGGAGAAATAATGGCTTAGGAAATGATTCAGTAGAGAAGGAAAATTTGATGTAGGAGTAGGGAGAATTGCTTAAGTGATACCCTTGAGTAGGTGAGATGGGTGAACAAGTGAATAGGTAAGCTTTATAAAGCCTTTACTATTTCCCCCTTAAATACATGTAACATCTCTTCCTCTGTGCCCAAAGAATTTGTTTGTTCCTCTTTTCATTCCTCTTAATAGCTATTATTTTTTGAGCATCTACTATGGGCTTGGCACTCTGCATCTATTTTTTTTCATTTTTAATTTTATATACAGTACAACTACCATTTTTAATCTCCTCAACCCTGCAAAGTATTATCCCAATTTTATAAATGAGTAAATTGCCCAATAAGTGCCCACATGGTATCTGGTACCTTCTTTTATAGAGCTCTAGGCGTAACATAAATAATTACATATAGATGGCATGATAACGTAAATGATCATGTCAGAAATGCTCTTAGAATAAATACAGAAGAAAGTCACTAATTCTGCCTAGACATTAAGGCTAAATTTTCCACAAATGACATTTAAACTGAATCCTGGGATTAGGAATTTGGCAGAAAAGAAAGGGAGAAGGCATATATGTACAAAGGCAAATAAAAAGTATATGTTGTGTTTGAAGACCAATGAATAAATCAGGGTGGCTTCAGCGTAAGTTTTAAGGGTAGAGAGGGAAAAATTGGATAACATTCAGAGAACTTGTATCATGAGCAGGTAAGAGGGTTGAGGAGAAAGGCAGCATGAGAAGACAACTAGAAAAAGGGGCTGAGAAGGTTCTAGGTGCTAGAAAAGCAAGGAGAAAGGTGTCACAAAGGCAAGGGAGAGAATGCGCTATGATGTCAGAGGCTACAGATAAGTCAAAAGGTCATATTTCAGTTGGTGTACTTCGTAAAAATGCTCATTTAATTATTCACTAACTGGTAGACAATCACTGAGGCCTGTTATATGTCAGTGATTATGCTAGGCTCTGGAAAATACAAAGATGAAAAAGACAAAACTCCTTTCCTCACTGAGCTCTTAACATAACTAACTTGATTTAGTTACCGAGTCTAAGCTCGTACTGCTCACTGTACAACAAGCCAGTAATCGAGAGGCAAGTTGTTGCGGGGGGCAAGGAATAACGACTTTATTTGGAAAGCTAGCAAATTGAGGTGGTGGGCTTCTGCCCCAAAGAACCATGTTGCCTGAGTTAGAATTCAGGTTCCATATCCATACTAAAAGGGGAGGGGGCAAAGTCAAACACTTCCTGGTTCCCATCAGCCTCCAGCAGGGGGACGTGTTCATTTTTTCATCCCCGCAGTCGCTCACAGGTGGGCCTGGTCAAGATGTTTCCTGTGAGCTAAACAAAGGTATTTTAGCTTAATGCTCATTTCCTGGGAAGCAGGGTTCCCAGAGATGGGCCTTAATGTATAATTTAAGCTTTTAGGCAACATCCCTTTAGTGATTAACTTGTAGTAGAATACAAAAGGTTCTTCCCTATTACAGTTTTAAGGTCCATGAATATATGAAAAAATAAAAAACTACGGTAGTACTGAGGAGACTGGACAGTATACTGCATTTAAATTGAAGGAATTTGGGAGGAATCCCCTGGTGGTGCAGTGGTTAGGACTCTGCGCTTCCACTGCAAGGGGCATGGGTTTGATCCCTGGTAGGGGAACTAAGAAGTAAGATCCTGCATGCTGTGTGCAACAGCCAAAAAAAACAAAGAGGGAAAGGATACCCAAAGGAGTTAGAATCCAAAAATAAATAAGTAAACCAATAAGTTGAAGGTATTTGGGGGGAAAGGGCCATCATTATCACCATCTTCTCTCAATGTAATCATTAAGCACTTGCCTTATATTCAAGGCACAATACAGGCTGTACAAAGATATATTAGGGTTCTAAGTTGAAACGTAGAATCTAATGGGAGGGATTTTAACAAGTATAAAAATACCTACAATATAAGGCAGAACATTACAAGTATTTTGAGAGAAACAGAATACTTTGAGGTTTCAGAAAAGTTGAGATTATATGCAACTAAAGAGAGAAAAAGAAAACTTCCTAAAGGAAATTGCAACTGTCTTCAAAGACATCTAATAGGGAATCATACAAAGGGAATATATGTCAGAAGGAATAATGCACAAAGACCTCCTTTTAGAAAAAAATGTTATTTTCTTCTCAAAAGTAAACAAATTTTGTGGTTCTCAAATATGTGATCACTAGAAGGGCAATTTGCTCTTGTGTGAAACTGCTTTCAGCTAAATAAGTTATGAGGGATGGAGAAGAAGGGAACCAGATTCTCTAAGAACTTAGGTACCAATTTTCCTTTGGTTTGCTGACAGGTGGTGATCCATGCATCATCAAGATTAACACTCAGTTATGACCTTAAGGCTTATCTCACCAATACCCTCAATTCAACTGTGTTCAAGCTCTTTATCACCACTGGCAGAAATGGTGTCAATCTTAAAGGTCAGCAATCTCTTTATAGTTCTGGGTCATTATTCCCACCTTTCCCATTCTCCCTCATTTGCCCCTTTGAATTAGCAATACAAGTTTTCTTTCATTTCAAAATTGATTCTACTTTTACAAAGAAATCACTGAGGGACTTTCACGGTGGTCCAGTGGTAAAGAATCTGCCTTCCAATGCAGGGGACGCGGGTTCGATCCCTGGCTGGGGAACAACTAAGCCCGTGCACCACAACTAATGAGCCCTTGCGCCTCAACAAGAGAGCCTGCATGCTGCAAACTACAGAGCCCACGCGCTCTGGAGCCCACATGCTCTGAGGCCCGCGCGCCACAGCTAGAGAAAAACCTGCACGCCATAACTAGGGAGAAGCCCGTGTGCTGTAAGGAAGAGCCCGCGTGCTGCAAGGAAAGATCCCACATGCCGCAACCAAGACCCAACGCAACTAAATGATTAAAAAAAAAAAAAAAATCATTGAGCGCTATGAGACCTCAGAAATTATGACTGGATTAAGGTTTTGAAATAGGCTCAACCTAGTCACTGTTGTCTTTTTAGTTATAACCCTGAGATCAGGAGGTAGCCTAGACCAAGGATTTCCAAACATGGCTGATTTTTAAGGTTATCCAAAGAAATTTTTAAAAAATAGATTCTTAGGCTCCATCCAGATTTAATAAATTTGGGATAGAGCCTAGGATACAATTTTTTTTTTTTTTGGTTGCATTGGGTCTTTGTTGCTGCACACGGGCTTTCTCTAGTGGTGGTGAGCGGGGGCTACTCTTCATTGCAGTGCACAGGCTTCTCGTTGCAGTGGCTTCTCTTGTTGCAGAGCACAGGCTCTAGGCGCACGGGCTTCAGTAGCTGCAGCATGCGGGCCCTGGAGCACACAGGCTTCAGTAGTTGTGGCGCAAAGGCTTAGTTGCTCCGCAGCATGTGGGATCTTCCCGGACCAGGGCTCGAACCCGTGTCCCCTGCATTGGCAGGTGGATTCTTAACCACTGCACCACCAGGGAAGTCCAAGATACAATTCTTTTAAAGCTTCCCAAGACTTGAGAATTGTTGGACTAGATGATATCTGAAATGTTACTCGCTCAGCAAATTTGCCTTGTGCTTTTCTTTCTTCATTCTGTATTGGGCCATGATTTACTGTCAAAAAAAAGGGGGAGGAAAGATAAATAAAATACAAGAAGCTTCTAATAGATTCCAAATGCTATGTCAGGAATTTTTATATCTTTTATCTCATTTAACAATCTCATCATGTAGTAATTATCATCATTTTAAAGATGAGAATACTGGGAATTGCCTGGCAGTCCAGTGGTTACGATTCTACGCTCTCACCATCAAGGGCCTGGGTTCAATCCCTGGTCGGGAAAAAAAAAAAGATGAGAACACTAAGTCTAAGAGCAAGTAATCTGTACAAGGTAACAACCAGTTAGTGGCAGGAGTGGTGGATATGCTCCACTCCAAAGTCCACGTACATCCTTTCATTCCTCTTTTTTTAAAGAACAAATTCCAGATTCGGGGACAGGGGGAAGGTAAGGGGTGGGGAGAGGGTAGGGGGCAAGAAAACACAAACCAACCAGAGAAGTCCAGAATATAACAGAATATAACTGTTTATAAAACAAGATAATTTAAACTCTAATTGCCCTTTTTGTCCTTCAATTTTAAGCACTTAATATATTTTCTTTTCACAGTAGGTATTTAATCTTAAAAACACAATCTAACTATGTATGTATAAATAAGAACACTTGATCTTTAAAATTCTCCAGGTTCTTTTACAAAGTATTAAATGTTTCTTCATAACATATTCACTCATCGTTGTCCACCTTATTAAATTTTACAAGGAGACTGTAATTCCCCCCCACCCCACCCCGGCAGAATCTTTCTAAAACCACAACTATTATGAAACCTCATGTAACAGTTCTTTTGATATTGCTGATAGTCTCCAAAAGATGAGAATGGTCCCTAGACTGCTGGCAACTGAGAAAGAGCTTTAGCAAACTAAGACCGTTAAGAAACTGTGCAGGGGAAAATCCTGTTAACAAGACATAGTTCCTATTTAATTTAAAATGCATCCATTGCAGCTGACCCAACCTTGGTGCCAGTCTGTTTCTTGCTGGCTATGTGGCTCCTGTTTAAGGCACCACTTGTAATGAACTTCTAGAGATCTTTGACTTGAATCATGCTGCAAAACAGTATGTTTTGGAAAACAAACCTTCCTAGACTTAAAAGCTACCTCCCAAGTGTAGCACTTTATTTCCAACAACTGTCCAATTTCTGTGTAATCTTATTCCCACTGATGAATTCCAAAAACCTTTGAAAGAGGACAGCAGCTATGATATTGATAATAGAAGCCCCATTATAGTCACAAACTAGCAGAAGCAAGGGTCTTACAATCCTCTTTCACCTTGATTGTGGTAGGACCCAACAGAGCTGGCAAGTAGACAGCTGTAGCAAGTCAAGGAGAACTGACCCTTTGTTTTGTTTGTTTGTTTGTTTTAGTACCAAACTGCCTCTATATAATAGCCTCCCCTTTTACAAATTCCCCTTAGTGAGAGCTATTTATCTCTTTTCTGCTCATTAGGATCCTGCACCCCAAGTCAGGCCTTGGCCATTACAACAACACTTCTTCCAGAGACCCTCATGCTGTGCCATGTACAGTTCAGTAATACTTTATTAGACATTCCAGCAAGTAAAGTCTTTCATGTCCATTCAGATTTCAGCATGGAGAAAGGTGGGTTCCACCAGTTGAATCTGGTTTCCCCCTTGTTTTCATATTTGTGCAAATGTCACTTTCTTATTGGATTGCATTTCTACTTTCCAGTTTCATCTGCTATATAACTGTGGAATCTTTCTCAGTCAGCATTTTTATTCTATCCATTCAACAAACTTTTAACACATGTCTATAATATACTATGCTTTTCTATTATAACTTACTACTTTCTCCTTTGTTAGCCTGTTATCTTTGTGAGGGCTTGGATTATGTCTCATTCATCTTTTATCCCCAACTAGTAGCACAGTGTTTGAATGTCGCTGAACTGAAGGATATTCCAAGCAGAACAGCATTAACAAGTGGAAAGCAGAAACAGGCATGACACTGGGAGGACTTTAAATAAATCAGTCGACTGATCTAAAATGAGACAATTCATGTCAAATGTAAATAGGTAATGCTGTATCATGGAAGAGCTTCTACTCCAAGGTCAGGCAGTTTGAATGGTATGAGTAATGAGAAACCACTGATGGAAGGTTCATTCAGCAAACCGTTGAGCACCAAACAGAATGCCTGGTACCAGGACAGGCCCTGGAGGTACAGCGGAGTAAGACAAGGCTTTTAACTCTTACTAGAATTGCACAGGGCGATTAGTTATAGAATAAAGATATACATGGGATGCTAGGACGCCAGAAAGAAAGGAGTATCTACATCAAACCTGGCAGTTAGTGTGAGGTTTTACAGAGGAAATAACCTTTAGAAGGATGACTAGGACTGAGGTAGATGTGAAGAGAACAGGACATTCCAGGCAACACACAGCCCTGGAAAAGTTTTCAAAAATAAGTTTAAAGTATACAATGGCAGGGCTTCCCTGGTGGCGCAGTGGTTGAGAGTCTGCCTGCCGATGCAGGGGACACGGGTTTGTGCCCCGGTCCGGGAAGATCCCACATGCCGCGGAGCGGCTGGGCCTGTGAGCCATGGCCGCTGAGCCTGCGCGTCCGGAGCCTGTGCTCTGCAACGGGAGAGGCCACAACAGTGAGAGGCCCGCGTACCGCAAAACAAAACAAAAAAAGTACACAGTGGCAGTACCCAGAATGGATAAGAAAGAATGAGAGGCAAGGAGACTAGTAAATGCAATTTACATTGCAATAATCCAAGCATGAATTGATGAGTGTCTAGACCAGACTAACAGAGAAATACTAACAGAGGGGCCAGATGTGAGACATTTCAAAGGACGAGTTAGCAAGATCTGGATATAGGAATGAAGGAATAGATGTCAAAAGACAGCTGAGGTTGAGCATGGGTAACTAGAAAAACAATACTATTGACAGAAATACGGCCATAAAGAGTTGGTTTGATAGAGAAGTGATTAAACCATGTTCAAAGCTTGCCTTTCTTCCACAAAACCCTTTACTGATCCAACTCTGACTACTTCATCCTATATCACCTTAATTTCCATTTACACTATATTATTTAATACTCCCTGACATGTCAATTTACCAATAATGGTATCCTTAAGTACAATTGTGGGTTCCCTGGGACTGTTTCATCTTTGGTAAACTCCTCCATAGTGGCCAACAGTATGCTAATAGTGAATACTCAAAACTTGAGTTCACATTCTGAATTTGCATGTAACTATTTTTCCTTCCTATCCTACTCCAGTTGGCTAAATAGAGCCTCTGAACCTTCCTGCTCAGTTTTTCCTCTTTTCTTCAGGGGTTTATGTCTGCCTAATCAAGGTTCGACCCCAGTCAGAGGAGCTACTCCAGGCCCTCAGCACGGCTGACACCTCAATCTATGGTTGGGCCTCGCTTGTCAGTGAGCGTAGCAAGAATGGAATGCAAAGAATCCTCATTCCTTTCATCCCAGCCTTTTACATCAATCAATCAGAATTGGTTCTTAGCCACAAAAAAGACATCGGGGAGCTAAGAGTACTGGGAGTGGACAGAGTTCTTGAGAAACTAGAGGTATGTTAAGGACTGAAGCAAAACAGGTCAGGGTTTTGAAAAAGAGATTTTTCATTCTCAGTCCAGGGTAAAGGAACAGTTACTGAATGACTTGATAAAATTCACCACAGGAAATTCTTAAACAAAATGAAGAAAATCTGTCCCCTTCACAATGCCAGGGGGGGGCCCCCAGAGTCCAAACTCTAGGTCAAGAGCCTTGTCAGTCTGGAAGATAACACAAATACTTTTATGTATGTGTGTATATATATATATATATATATATATATTACACCAATGCTGGCTTGAAACAATTTTAGAATGCTAGCTTAAAACTTTTTTTGAAGGCTATATTATTCTCACAGATCGTCTTCCCTTATCCTTCAACTCATCTAAGGGAGAAAAAGTGACTTGTCAGACAGCTAGCTAAAACTAGAAATCCAGATGTCTTACTGTATATGTTTAAGATTGGAATGTATTGACACAAAACTGACTTTTCTTTCAAACATGTTCCATCTCCTTTTCTCCAAGGTCTTCCCCAGCTCCCCAGTTCTAGTGGTCTCTGGCCAAAGGCACTCTTCCCTCACACGTGGTCTGGCTATCTACCCCATAAAAGTAGTCAACTTCACTTCCCTCCAGCAGATGGCATCACCTGTTTTCATCAATATATCCTGTGTGCTCACCAGTCAGATTGAGGCTGTGCGAGTGAGAGCTATGAAAGGCAAGTGTGGTACAGGTGAGCATTGGGGGTGCCTATTTTTAATCTAGAGGCAAAAAGAATGCATTATGATTTAGTCAATGGGAAACATTCAGCCACTTGACCAGCATTATTCAAACTAGCTGGGACATGGATCTTTATTCTCCAAGCCTACTCCATAAAATATAACCTTCAGGTAGCTTTCTTATCACTAGCTAGATGTTATACTTAAATATATGTTATGTCAGTTTGTCAGCTTCGTAAGTATACTACTTACCCTGTTTTAAACCTCTTGATAAATGTTTCACTTACTTCAGAAGTATTTAGCAAACCTTTGTGCATCAATGGGCAAATGGTGGTAACCCTAGAACCAAGACTTAGCTTCCCCAAAACCTGATTCTACCATTACCCAGTTTAGAAATGCTGTCAAGTTTGGGTGGGATGGGAACCGTTACGTAAAGAGGTATTAGGAAAGCCAGAGAACCATCCTCCTTATATGTGTCACTCTCACTTGCCCATGCCTCAACGGAAACAGTATTTCTCTTAATTACTGGGAGTGAATTAGGCTGAACCTTAGTACATCTAATGGGAGAAAGGTTTTTGCTTCTATAAGCACCCGATCTGTACGGGTCAATAAATATTCTAAGCATATTTATATGCATTTTAATTCTCATGATTCTAAAGAGTTTTCTAAAACTTTATAAAGATGTTTTTCCCTTTAAAGAGTTGAGAAAATTGAGGTGTTCAGGGTCCCACCAACTAGAAAGTGTTCGACTCCAATCTGTCCTTTCTGTGAAGGCATTTTTTTTTTTTTTTTTTTTTTTTTTGCGGTACACGGGCCTCTCACTGTTGTGGCTTTTCCCGTTGCGGAGCACAGGCTCTGGACGCGCAGGTTCAGCGGCCATGGCTCACAGGCCCAGCTGCTCTGCGGCATGTGGGATCTTCCCAGATCGGGGCACGAACCCATGTCCCCTGCATCGGCAGGCAGACTCTCAACCACTGCGCCACCAGGGAAGCCCTGAGAGCAGTTTTTAAATCTAGAGTTCATGGATCTCCACAAAGGTCCACAGACAGAACTCAAGGTGTCCATGCCTTGAATGGGGAAAAAAAATTACATCTTTATTTTCAATTAACCTCTAACTGAAAGTTAGCATTTCCATTGATTATGAATATAAGCAACAAATCACAGCGGTATTATATGTGACTTTGTCACCAAGGGAAACCATAGATGTTTTCATGTTCTGTCACATCTCAAAACATTTCATTTCAAAATTACATCAAAATTACAGTAGTTATCAGACCTAAAGCTACAAGTTTTTTTATTAATAGAGCACACATACTACTGTATCACAAATTAGGCCTCTGAACATTTTGCTAACTGTATATTACAAATTAGGTTTTTTCCCTATTTTCATCAACTCTTGATATTAATTGGTTTCCTTTATTCTTACATTTTATCTTTTGCATTTAAAAACACTGAGTTGGGATCCACTGACTTTATCAGACTGCTGAAGTTGCCCATGGCAAAAAAAAAAAAAAAAAAAGTTAAGAACCCCTGCACTTCTTAGAGATAAGAAGGACAAGCAGTATCACAGTGGGTGGGAGTCTTTAGATACAAACATCCAATCTTCAGCTCATTCATACAAGTGTGTGCCTACTGTTATGTCCCAAGCATGGTCCCTACTTGCAGAAATCAGATTTAAGACAGGGCCCAGGGACTTCCCTGGTGGTCCAGTGGCTAAGACTCCACGCTTCCAATGCAGGGGGCCTCGGTTCGAACCCTGGTCAGGGAACTAGATGCCACATGCTGCAACTAAGGGTTTGCATGCCAAAACTAAAAAGATCTCGCATGCCACAACTAAAAAGATCCCGCGTGCCGCAACTAAGACCCAGCACAGCCAAATACATAAATATTTTAAAAAGACAGGGCCCAACTAAGACAGGAATTAGTTCAATGCAGCCAGAACAAAGGGGTGCTATAAATTAACGTGCCTAAGTTTTATTGGGACTCCCAACAGTGGGACCTGATCAAGGATTAATATAGTCTTGTTTCTACTAATAAGCAACCTCAAATTAGTCTTCAGAGTGAAGCAGTTTGTAAACAGTGTGAAGTTGTTACAACAGTTGTGAAACAGAGTCTGGTGAGAGGTAAGACCAGTTAAGAGCCCAGAGGTAGAGGGGCTATGTAAGGGATGCAGAATAGGAACTAGGTCCAAGGGCCTGGTGACAGTTTACCTGGGAAGGCCAGTTAAATTCAGGCAGTTTTGTGGAGCAGGGAAGAGTTCATTTCTAGACACTGAAAAGTTTGAAATAACCAAAGGCAAGTGCCAAGCATGCTTCAAACACAAAAGTTTGAAGTTTTATTGAGGACAAGTTTATAAACATATCAGAATGTACCTGAATAAAAAAGGACAAGTAGCCCCTGGATTTAAGAGGTTATTGGTGATCCAACAAAATATTTCATTCAAGTTAGAGGGATTAAAAGGAGAACTTGAATCACCATAGACTATCACAAACTTGGTGAAGGAAAGCAGTCACATGGAGTTAAAGTGCACAGGAAAGGTAACAGGCATTTTAAAGTGGCAAAGAATTTAAATATTCTTTTGTAAGCTGAAAAGAAATAAGACTCAAGAATTGTAATTTACTGTTAGAGAGATAAAAAACCAAAAAAAGGTAAGAGGAGCTAAGTTCAGTTCACCCCTTTTTATCTGGTAAGAAGCAAAAGAATTTCCTAGAGGGCTGGGTTTTGACTGTTTCAGCTAGATACTCTTAGGACCACACAAGTTTTTAAATGCAACATCTGTCCTGGATAACTATAATCTTCTTTTATTCTGCCAATGTGTAGATCAATGTGAAGATTCACGTGTCCTCCAGAAGCTCATGGGTTCTTACCAGATTTTCTTTACCCTCTTTGCGGTGTTGGCACCAACAGCTTTCCTCTTTCTAGGTAAGAAGTCCTTATATTCAGCACCGTGGCCTTTTGACTTGGAAACTGCCTTCATTTTATTTCACAAACTAAATGAGGATGAAAATTAGCTGTTTATCACATCTAATTTGGGACATGCAATTGAAACTGATTTAGCCTCCCTAACCCTAGTCACTAGTGGACCAAAGATCCCACCCAACTTACTAGGAAGCAATGAACTGCATGTGGCCAACAAATACCACTCAGAAGTGGAAATTACTGCTAAACCTTAGATTATAGCTAGTTTTGCTCAAACACATAGCTAGAGATGATTCAAGCAACACAACACGTACTATCATCTACACGTGCATTTCCCATCTCTCAACCAGAAGTTGGAATACCTCTAAAACTCATTGAATAAAAATTTCCTGTAAGTATAATTATTTAATTTGAAGCCTTTTTTTTTATAGCAATACTTGCCCCCTTAAGGCCTTCCTCCAGTGAAAACAGTTCTCTTTGGTGACATCTCCCTTATTCTTTTTCCAGCATACAATGCCTTCCTAAACAAGATACAGACAGTTCCAGTTGTTTATGTACCAACTCTAGGTGCACCACAACCAGGTAAAGAATCACCATCTTTTATCACTGAAAAGCTCAGGTATCATCCTCATTCACTTTTATTCACCCTTCATCTATCTCCCCCTTCCTCCTTTACTTCTAGGTTCTTACACATCCACACGTTCTCCCCCTCCCTTCATGAGTCCACAACCCCCACCAGCGCAGCGTCGGCTACAACATTGGCTTTGGAGTACAAGGCACTAACCTCTGCTTGGACAAGTCCCCTTAACTGCAGGGGGCTGGAAATTTCTAGCTCTAGACCAGGAGCCTAGCAGCAACCTCTACACTCATAAGCCTCCAAACAAGCCTTCTGAGAACTGTAAATAAAGGATCCTAAGCTGTTTTGTGTTAAAGTGGTGTGCTGGATCGCGTTTTAAAGATCAACTGTCAGTTCTTAATTCTAAGAAAACATAAAAGTGAAAGCAAATACCCCATTTATATACCATTCCAGTTTTTAACCAAGCTCTGCAGATTTATTCAATAAGCCTACGGATAGGAATGTCCCAAATGGACTTTTTAAGTATTTGCCACTTACTTGCCCCAAATGACTCTACAGTCCACTCTTCTGATTGCCCCTGAATACGTGAGGTAGGAACTTCCTAGCAGTAAAACAAGACAATAAACAGGACGTATCCAAAATGTGTTTATTCGGATGGTTTCCCATTCATCTTGATTCCAGGGGCTTTTAGTGCTGCTTCCGTCTGAAAGAGCACCCTGCAAGAATAAGTTCCGAAGGTTAACTGACAGCAGCCTACTTACCCTGTCCCACCCCCACAAAACAAAATGATGCCTGATACCCACAGGAAACGTACATCTGTAGTTTTCTCAACTCTTTTAGCTCCTACCTACTCACTTAAAGACAACATCAGCTTCAGTTCATATGAAGCCCCTTTTATCACCCATCCACCCCACCCTTAGACAGGAGCACTGAGATTAGTGCTTTCTAATTATGCTTTTGGAGAGAGAGAGAAAAAAAAAAAAGATTATCAAACCCAACCCTCTTTGCAAGACAGCCTGATAATTTACATTATACATGACCTCTCTCAAGATTCAAACCCCAAAATCACAACATTAATTAAACCATTTACCTTCTGTAAGCCTTGCTTTTCCTCCTGTAGGCTGGCAGAGGACGGTAGAGCAGCCAACACACAAAACTACTGTTTGTGCATGGCTAAAGACGGTGGTGATTTTATAGCATCCTGTGAAAAAACATCGAGTTACCCGATTTTCCTCAAACCTTTATTCATTTAAACATATGCTGTCATGTATTAACTGTAAAACAAGCATGTTATGTAAATGCTTGAAATTTACTTTCCTATTCTAAATCGATTACTTGGCTCTAGGTATACATTACAGCCAACTTAAAAGCAACCTGGACTATCTGCCCCCACCTATGATTTTTTTGTTAATGCATTACCACCATCATCCAAAAAAACTATCCGAGAGTTAAAATACAGACAATCCTCTATTTGGTGAGGGGAGCGGCTCAGTAACTGGTCAACGTATCCACTCCCTCGTCTCCAGGTACAAGTATATAAATGACCACAGCAGAAGCCCAATGTAACATTCCAGTGTTTCTCAACACAAAGAAATGTTACGGTCTGCACATAAAGTTTTGAAGGGAGATCACTATGGATCACTGTTCCTGAAATGCAAAATTTTACCCATCTCAAACATTCAAATTTTAAGAAATCAGAACCGTTTCGAGGATACCTTTTTCCTTGGGGTCCAGTGCTTTCCCCACTACTGCAAGTTATCTCCTCACCTGGGCATTTCACATCCATGAAATAGGAATTGGGGCTCTGCACCAGGCGCTTCTTCTTGTGTTTCCTCTTCTCCTCTTCTGGAGAGGGATGAAGGAGATCCTTTGCGAGCTAAGAGAGGCAGAAATGCAGAGATTTAGAAACCATTGGCGAACACGGGATGATCGAAAACAGCCCCCACTGCCACACACCGGGGAGAGCTCGCCCCTCGCCGCCCCTGCTGTCTGCGCAGCTGGGCCGCCATCTTATCGCCTTTCCGCTCCTGTCTATGCAAGAGGCCCCATGGGCCTCTGCAAAGTGCGGAGAGCAAGTGAGAGCCCTCTGCGATCCGAAGTCAGCGTGAGGGGAGCGTGCGGACAGAAGAGCGAGATCTCCACGGAAACCTGCACCAAGGAACTCACAGGCATGTTCTCATGAGGAGGTCGTCACCGTCGGAAAGGAGCGAAAGCGGAAATTCTGCTCCTTAAATCCGCCGTCCCGCAGGAAGTGACGCCTGGGCCTTCTGCCGCCATGTTGGGAAGGTCCTTCTCTCACGGTGTGGGGGCGGCGGGGCGAGGAGGGGGCTGCCATTTTTGGAAGGTCTCTAAATGACAGAACATAGATGAGTCGCCATATTGAGAGAGTGAGCATGTTTTCTTAAGGTCAGCGTTTGATCTCTGTTGCGGGGTAAATGGACAATTTTTAAATTTCGCACTGCACTTTAACAATGGGAACTGCTTAGGGAAACAGCGAGACTGAGCCATGTCTGGGACTTATTAAATTTCTTTACTATTTATCAATTGGTTTAGTTTGCCCATTTTTAAGAATTCAGAAATGTAAACATAAAAAAAGGAAGTCCTCATATTTTCCACACCTCCAGCCTATTCCTAGGGCTAACCATTGTTAAATTTTATTCTCTCTTTTCCATCTTTCCCTCTAATACTAATTACATCACTCACTTATGTAGTACTTATTTGTGCATTGTTCTGACTGCTTTTCACATGTTAATTAATCGTCACAACAACTCCATCAGGTTGATACTATTATTATCCATATTTTACAGATGGGGAAAGTGATGTCCAGAGACATTAAACAAATTGTCCAGAGTATGCTACTAAACTGCCTTCCAAAAAGGTTGTGCCAGTTTACATTCCCACATCCTTTCCCCCACACTTTCACCAGCACCGCCTTTCCAAGATTTCTAATCTTGGCAGCATCGACACTCTTGACAGGGAATGAGAAAAAAAAATGAAGAACAAATCATGGTCTTCTACAGTAATGATCAAAGGGTTAGAATGTCCATTTGTCATAAAGGAGGGGCGAAGATGACCCAAATGGCATCTGGGGACCTGTTTAATTCCAAAGGAATGGAATAGGGCAAGGGATGTGAGTTCTAGTCAAGACTGTACTGGTAAACGTTTAACACCTGACTATATGGGAGGGGTTAAATATGCTAATTTCAATGGCGTAAATACTCCCACCGTGGCCAATTTCATACTATCAATGTGATATCATTAAACACGGATTTGGAAAGAGATAAGCACAATCTGTTCTCATGAGCCACTAAGGATTGGTTCCAGCACACTACTGATGGGTGAGAAAAACCTCTGAGGAAGTGACATTTAAGCTGAAATCTGAAAGACAAGGAATCAACCAAGCAGCAGTTTGGGGGAATAGAATTCTAGGCTGAGGGAAGAGCTTGTGAATATAAAACCAGAGACCGAATGAACCTGCCAAAATTGAGGGGGGGGAAGGCATTGTTGCAGAAGCTCAGAGAGCTAGGGGGAGAGTACTATGGAGATGAGGCTCCAGTGAAAGCAGGTATACAGCAGCATAAGTACAATTTAGAGAGGTGAAAAAGAATAATATATTGCTGGGTATGAAGAGTCCAGATCCAGACAAAATAAAGTGAAATAAAAAAGAATTGATGGATTTTTATCAGAACAATCCATGAACATTGAAGAGTAATTTAAAGGGCTGGAGAGAGATGGTTTGGCCAGCGAGAAATAGAGGACACTCAAGATTTGTAATACAGCTTGAAGACATAATGGCTGGTGAGATAAAGGACAAAAGGGGATTGAATAGTTGTGTTTGAGAAAGGACGAACATTGGCACACAAGGTAACGAGGATAAGTGAAGTGACAAGAGATGCCTTCTCACAACCAGTACACTATCCTTATACAGGAACTATTCTACTGATCTGCTATTAGAAAAGCAGGTATTTTGAGTAATTTTTTCCAAAGGCAAAGATAAATTTGTTTCTTTATAGCTGTGTTCTCCATATTTCAGCTTCCTGGTTGCCAAGGCTACACATTCACAGTCTGTTCAGTGGGGTGTCAGGAGTACTGTCTCAGGGCTGTGTTAAAAGATCCAGATCTCGTGAAAAGAACGAGACCAGACATTTGTAGTCCCAATCTCTGTCTTCCTGAGCTGGCATCTCAGAGAATTCACACACAGGGTCCCAGAAGAAAGACTGTTCAAAATGAAGCTCCAGAATGTGTCTAGGTGAAGTCTGCGTGTGTGTGTGTGTGTGGGCGCGCGCCGGCGCGCGCCTTGGGATGTGTGTGTGTCTGTGTGTGTCTGTGTGTGTGTGTGTGTGTGTGTGTGCTGATTTCTATAGTGTAATTACTTTTAATTTTCACTCTGTTCCACCAGGGGGCAGACTGACTCAACGAATAGCCACCAACTCCAGGCATCCCGCTTTTTTCAAAAGGAATTGGGATTCTAAAACTAAGGGCTTGGAACACTAACACCAGAATTCTAGAACTGCCCCAGAAGGATTCTGTTTTCCCTGAGTCGCCCCTCCAAAAATCAGTCCCCAATTTTTGGCAACTCCCAGTGCTGTCCTGGCCTTCACCCTTATTCCCCCAAACTTCCCTTTCCCTTAATTCCTCTAAAATTCCTCTTCCCCTGGTCGTTTTGATTAAACTTCTACTTCACATCACCCCAGCGTCTCTGGCTTCAGACTGGAAGAGTGAAGTCAAAAGAGGGGGGACGGGGGCTTCCCTGGTGGCGCAGTGGTTAAGAATCCATCTGCCAGTGAAGGGGACACGGGTTCGAACTCTGGTCCAGGAGATCCCACATGCCGCAGAGCAACTAAGCGCGTGTGCCACAACTCCTGAGCCCGCGTGCCACAACTACGGAAGCCCACGCGCCTAGAGCCTGTAACAAGAGAAGCCCCCGCAATGAGAAGCCCGCGCACTGCAACGAAGAGTAGCCCCCGCTCGCTGCAACTAGAGAAAGCCCGCGCGCAGCAACAAAGACCCAACACAGCCAAAAATAAAATAAGTAAATAATTTTTTTTTTTTAAAAGGGGGACGATAGTAAGCAAAAAGCTATGGGAAATGGCTAGGGAGACAGGCCAGTGTTGGCTGGGAAGGGAAAGCCCAGAGAGCCGAAGTCCGGGCTGGCCTCCTTGGCCAGCAGAAAGGGGTGGGCGGGCAGGGGGTGGGGCCCAGAGGAGTGCCGCCTCTCCTTTTTCCCGGAGCCTGGGCGGAGAGGGAGGAAAACTTCCTGGCCTGGGCTCCGGGGCCGCTCTGTTTGCCAACCCTCCAATCCCGCCTACCAGTGCACGGCGCTTCCCCACCCCTCTCCCGGCACCCCCAGTGTCCGCCATGGCCAAAGCCTACGACCACCTCTTCAAGTTGCTGCTGATCGGGGACTCAGGGGTGGGCAAGACTTGTCTGATCATTCGCTTTGCAGAGGACAACTTCAACAACACTTACATCTCCACCATCGGTGAGCCCACTGGCCATACCCTAGATCCCCGACTCCCCCATGCCCTCATCCTCAGGCTCTTGGATTACTTGTGGCCCACTTTTAAGTCCCCTTAGAGTCAGGCTTCTGAACTCCAGTCCCCGAACCCCGTCTCAGACCCATCGCCCTTATATGTCTCCGGATAGTACCCAAACCTCTAACCTCTCTGAGACCTCCAGGTTACTCCTCAGTTGTGTCAGCCCCTTATTTTCTTGGTACCACCTGTTTCCCTTGTCTCCCCAAAACCACATGAACCCTTCTTTATTTCCCTCTCAGCTCCTCTTCCCCCACCCCCATCCACCTAGAACTCTTGATCCACTCTCCACATTTCCTGTATCCCCTCCCCCTGAACATCTGTCTCCCAATTCTGCCAGCCTCTTTCTGTCCCACTGAGTTTGCATACTCTCCCATTGCATTCCCACCTTACCATCTACTTTGCAGTCTCCCTGCCCCTCAACTTAATAGGGGTTGGGGAAGATGGAACAGAGTGGCTGGGTATGCTGGAGAGTGGCCCAAGGACTGTGATCAGGAATATGCAGTCAGCCTGGTGAGGAAGCCAGAGTGAGGGGACTTTTGGGGTCTCTGAGTCAGCCTGGTGACTCAGCCTCCTCAGGCTTGGGGGAGGTGCACAAGTTTCCACTAAGAACATTGTCTCCCCTCCTCCCCTCTCATCATTCTTTTTTTTTTTTAATTTATTTATTTTATTTATTTATTTTCGGCTGTGTTGGGTCTTTGTTGCTGCGCACGGCCTTTCTCTAGTTGCGGCGAGCAGGGCTACTCTTCCTTGAGGTGCGCAGGCTTCTCACTGCGGTGGCTTCTCCTGTTGCAGAGCATGGGCTCTAGGTGCGCAGACTTCAGTAGTTGTGGCACTCGGGCTCAGTAGTTGTGGCACGTGGGCTCTAGAGCACAGGCTCAGTAGTTGCAGTGCACGGGCTTTGTTGCTCTGCGGCATGTGGGATCTTCCCGGGCCAGGGCTCAAACCCATGTCCCCTGCATTGGCAGGTGGATTCTTAATCACTGTGCCACCAGGGAAGCCCCCCTCTCATCATTCTTAATCTCCTCTGGCCTGGGAAATAAGACAAGGAGAGTATCAAGACATTCTGGTTAGAAAGAGGAGAGAAAAATGCTCCTCTCTCCTAATTCAGTCTTGGGGGAATCTTGTTTAGCCTCAAATTTTCTTGTTTCCAAGCCTGGCCTACTAGTTAATTCACATAGACCGTCATCAGTTACCTTTTTCCTTGCTCTTTACCCTGTAGGGCCAGGAGGGTAGGTGGGAGAACTGGGAGTAGAGGGTTCTAAGAAAACAGAAAGAAAAAGGAATCTGAAAGTAATATTTTGGGGGAGACAGATTGAATTGAGAGAGTTGTCAGCTGGCATGGCTAAGCAGACCCAATATAAGTGCCTTAGAGGCCTTAAGCCTCCTTGCAGAATTTTCATCACCTTCTCCCCTACAAAGCCTGTAAAATCTAAGTAAAAACAATATGCTTGCTATACAAATTCAGCTTTGAGAAAATCCCCCTAGTTTTACACTTCCTACAAGATTGCTTCCCAAGTGCCTGCCCTGCAGAATTTCTGGCACTGCCACTGCTCCATTCCTGTCCCTCTCACCACACACTTTTACATGCATGTATATGCATGTCTCAATTTCAATGTACACTCTCCACCTCTAGGAATTGATTTCAAGATCCGCACTGTGGATATAGAGGGGAAAAAGATCAAACTGCAAGTCTGGTGAGTGAATCCCTCAGGACTCCTAAGCCAGACTTCCTCATTTACCTTCTATAGGTGTTTCTCTTCTTTTTAGCTTCATTTCTCTCCCTTTCCCAATGCTCCTTCCAGTACATTTTCTAATCCATTTCTGTCACCTCATTCAGATGTCCTTTCATCTCTCTTCCTGCTTACTCAACTATTTTCAGCTTTTTTGTAATTCTCTTGCCTCTCCTGGACCTGGAGCATCCTCTGAACTTGGCAACTGTCTAGCTAGATCAATTGTCTGTTGAACTATAATGTGGAAACAGGCTCTAAACAGTTAAATAGCAAATAGCAGAATTAAGACTTGACTCTCAGTCTAGTGGAGAGGCCATAAAGCCAAGTGTAGAGGTTTGACCTGACTGCCCTGAGGAAGCTGGAGACCCTAAGGGTGTCAAGTGGTAAAAGGCTTAATGGAGGCATTATGATACAACAGATAAGAGGAGAATGTGGTTCAATCCTGGTTCTGGTACAGAATGAGCTTCATCAGTTATTTGGCCTCTCTAAATCTGTTTCCTCATTTGTAAAATAGAGACAATAAAACATGTCTCACAAGGATAGAGTGAAGATTACATAAAATGACACAAATAAAATGATATATACACAGTGCTTGGCACAGAGTAAACAATGAATATGTTTCTTAGGCCTTTACCATCACTCAGTATCAGCTCAACTGTCTTTTATCCCTTTCTTCCTTTACTGTTTCCTAATTCTGTTCCTTTCAGTTGCAAAAGCTAAATTCTTAGGGGGTGGGGGTGGGAGTCTCTCTTTGGAGACCTCTTCCCTGTATCCCACCCCATGAAATATTCCACTTCTTCAGGGACACAGCTGGCCAAGAGCGATTCAAGACGATAACTACTGCCTATTACCGTGGAGCCATGGTATGAAGTGTGGTTCTGGACAAGGGATGAGGCATGAGGCACTAGAATGTATGAATATAGAGGGATAGGAGGTGGGGCAGAGAAAAATGGGGAGGGGCACAGTATGGGTTGCAGAAGGCCCCATGTGGCCTAGTGATTATACTTGTGGATAGAATTTGCAGGGTCACTTAGAGGGCAGTGGGAAGCCTAAACAGGGGAATATGGTATAAGGCTCCATTGTGAACTCTGCCATTCCCCAGGGCATTATCCTAGTATATGACATCACAGATGAGAAATCCTTCGAGAATATTCAGAACTGGATGAAGAGCATCAAGGAGGTGAGGACCCTCCCAGAGAGACAGGGGAATTGGGTAGAACCTGGAGGATGAAGGAGACTGTGAAAATGAGCAGGACCCAACTTTTACTCTTACCTCTTGTCCCAGAATGCCTCGGCTGGGGTAGAGCGCCTCTTACTGGGGAACAAGTGTGATATGGAGGCCAAGAGGAAGGTCCAGAAGGAGCAGGCCGATAAGGTAAGAGCAGGTTGGGCAATGTTCTAGAACTGGGCCAGGAGGGCCAATATGAGGCCAGATTGCAGGGACTCGGCTGCTGCCCTTCATCCAACTCTCTTTTTACCGCTTCACTCTGTGCAGTTGGCTCGGGAGCATGGAATCCGATTTTTCGAGACAAGTGCTAAATCCAGCATGAATGTAGATGAGGTGAGACACACCGCATCCTTCATCCCTCAAAGAGACGAGGTATTGGAAGATAGACTTATCCTCCCCTCCAACCTGTTCTGATCAATCTCTACTTTCCCCATTAGGCTTTCAGTTCCCTGGCCCGGGACATCTTACTCAAGTCAGGAGGCCGGAGATCAGTGAGTTGGTTCTGCTGGGCTAAGTACAACTGTGCATGTGAGTGTGTGTGTGTGCACGTGTGCGTGTGCGTGTTGTGCACGTGCGCGTTGGGAGTAAAAACTGACAAGGAGAGCAGTGCTAAGACTGCCCACGAGGGTGACCCCAGACCCCAGCTAGGCATTCTCACCCTGACCTCTGTACCCTTCTCCCTCTAGGGAAACAGCAACAAGCCCCCCAGCACTGACCTGAAAACTTGTGACAAGAAGAACACCAACAAGTGCTCCCTGGGCTGAGGACTCCCCTTCTGCCTATCCGCCCTAAGCCTGGAGGCTGAACCTGAGGGAGGCATGGCTAAGGGGCCGGGCAGGGGAGAAGTAGCACGTGGGGCTTGGAGGGATAGAGATGGGTAGATGGTGGAAGAATGGGGAGAATATGGAGAAGAAAAAAAGGAAGGAGTGAGGAGGAAAGAGGAAAAGAAGGAGGTAGACTAGAGAGGGAAGGAGAGGCAAGAAGAAGGGAAAGAATTGAGAAAGTGAAAGAAGGTGAAAAGGAGGTAGGAAGAGAGGGAGGAGGAAAGGAAGGATCGATGGCCCTAAGCCTCAGACCTTCTCTGGGTTTCCAGGGCAAATATAAATGTAAATAAATAATTGATTTATTCTGTTACTGGAGCAGGCTTTAGGGTCCTATGAGAGGCTGGCTCAGCACCACCGTCTGAAGGTTTGGTCCTATCCTGTCACTCTGCATGGTCTTTCTCAGTATTAAAGGCCACCATTTGCACAAACGTCCCTGGTTTGGGTAACTTTCATCATTGTCGGAATTGCTCTCTACTCATAAACCTAATTCTTGTCTCTCTGAGGTTGTTGGTCTGCTTGAATCTGGCTGAGTTCCTGGGATGCCTAATCCTACAGCTCTCCCTTCCCCAGCTGTTTAATTGATGAGGGAAATAAGGAGCAGAGTTTCTTTGAAACTGAAGGTCTGGACATCCTCTTTCCAGCATGGGATTTAGAGGATCCTTGCGTGCAGAGTCTTGTCCAGGAGATTCTAAAAGAGCAGGACTCTTTCTTGGGCCTCCCCAGAGGAGTGACAACCCTAGCCTCAGGGAAATAGCAGAACCAGTATTTTTTATTCAGTGATTTCTGCTAGCATCTTTGATTCTGCCAGGAATCCCATTAAGTAACTAGTAAGCATTATTATCTGCTTTTATAGGTGAGGAAAATGAGACACAGAAGAGGTTCATTTAGTCATAAGTATTTATTGAGCATCTACTATGTGCCAAGCACAATGGTCAAGTTAATATAACCTCTGGGCGGTACTTACTAGAAAAGGGACTAGTAAAATTTAACAAAAACTGCCCATAACTACTGAATAACAAAGAAGCAAAACTATTGGCATGCAAAAGAACCACGAAAAAGAAACTTAGACTTGGGACTTCCCTGGTGGTACAGTGGTTAAGACTCCCACTCCCATTGGGACCACTCCCAATGCAGGGGGCACAGGTTTGATCCCCGGTCAGGGAACTAACATCCTGCATGCTGCATGGTGTGGCCAAAAAAACCCCCAAAACCTTAGACTTGAGTTCCCTTAAGTATACGTAGACCACTTTCACTCTTACAGGTTTTTTTTTGTTTTTTTTTTTTTTTTGCGGTACGCGGGCCTCTCACTGTTCTGGCCTCTCCCGCTGCGGAGCACAGGCTCCAGACGCGCAGGCCCAGCAGCCATGGCTCACGGGCCCAGCCGCTCCGCGGCATGTGGGATCTTCCCGGACCGGGGCACGAACCCGCATCCCCCACATCGGCAGGCAGACTCCCAACCACTGTGCCACCAGGGAAGCCCCTACACAGTATTTTTAAACAGCAAAATTATCTCACAGACTTGATCTTTTATCAGGATAATGAAAATCAGATTTGGTTTAGACAAAGTACCATTAGAAGTTTTATTCATGGATATGATGTTCAAGGCATTTAAGAAATCCCCAAGCCTGCAGTGTGGAAGTGGATGGCACAACCCTGGAGCTATCAGCAAAGCCTCTTTGTGTGCTGCTGTTTCTGTTGGTAAAAGACAACACTCAGAAAAAAGTCTGACAGTGCCAGGAAAAGGACTCAGAAAATAATTTGAAAAATGTGGAAAATAATTTGATAAATGTATTATGTATCCAAGCTTCGATGGGGTGATGATCCTTATCTGTGGCTTATGTGTGAGCTCTGTAGTCAACTGCTCAGCTAGTTTAATTTGCTCAGGAGATGAGGAAAGACTTGCATTTTGTGAATCCCAGGAAGAAGACTGACCAACATCTTTGTCATACTCCAGAGCAGATTTTTTTTTTTTTTTTCGCGGTACGCGGGCCTCTCACTGTCGTGGCCTCTCCCGTTGCGGAGCACAGGCTCCAGACGCACAGGCTCAGCAGCCATGGCTCACGGGCCCAGCCGCTCCGCGGCATGTGGGATCTTCCCGGACCGGGGCACGAGCCCGTGTCCCCTGCATCGGCAGGCGGACTCTCAACCACTGCGCCACCAGGGAAGCCCCCAGAGCAGATATTTTAAAATCCAGTTTCAGCACGGAGACCCTATTCAGTTGCTTGGTATGGCTACTGGAAGTGAGATCTTACAAAATCTTCCAGCTTGTCATGAGGCACAGTGGGATTGGGTAAGGAGTAACAGAATACAGTATTTCAGCCAAAACTTTTATTATGGCTAAAAAATACTGGGAAAAAAACCCATATCCTACTTTCTATAACATACAACTATTGACATATACAGACAAATAATAACTTAAAGGAACAAATAGTTACAAGCAAACTTAAAGCTCAGCCCTCACCAGGTGGTGGTTGTTTTTTCAACTCCCGCCCAGTGATCTTTCCAGTCTGTTCGTTCTTGCTCTTGAGCAGCCAGATTTTAGTCTGCTGGGAAGAGAGAATTTATGGGATGTAGCACCAGATATACTGTTGATCTCCAAAAGTGCGCTAGCTCTTAGGGCTGTGGGGGGAGGGGAGTAGCTGTGATCTTTAGGCTAGAAAGACTTCCTGAGGGAGAAGAGTGTGGAGCAGAGTTAAGAAGAAAGCATGGGAAAAAATTAAAAAAAAAAAAAAAGAAAGCATGGGGATAAGTACTTTGATCTTAAGAAGTGGGATACAGATTATTAATAGTGCCTAGATTTATATGAAGTTTATTTTAAATACCTCCTATCTATCTACTGAGCAACTACGAAAACTAAACTCATAGTCCAGTTGTCTGAGAGGCTGCAGACATACATGTATGTAAAACTAGGAGGAAATTTCTGGCAGAATTAGGATAGTGACTAATACATTACCAGACAGTAAAGCATGAACCCAGAATGTGGGTCAAGTCGCTGCAGTTCTGGATATATGTCAGGGTTTGGCTCCATGGGGAGGGAAAAAAGGCACAAATCTGTGGCCTGGGGGTTGAAAGTCTAGGCTTAGGTTGCAGCTCTCCTACTAGCTGTGTGCCCTTGGACAAGTGACACACTCTGAGCTTATTCATAAAATAGGGATAATATCAACTCTGATTCCTCAGGATTACTGAAAAGGATCAAAATGAGTTAAACGTTGAATTCAAAAAGTACAATAGAAATGTGAGGCAATATAATTAGAAGAGAATAAAGGATTTTCATACACATTTCATTTGCATCTCGCAAAAAAAAAAAAACCTAGAAAATGCACATTAGCATTTCCATTTTCCACAGAACATTGACTGCCAGATACCGTCCTAAAGTCACGTAGCTAATAAGCACCTGAACCTATGAACCTAAACTCAACGCTTCTTGGGATTTCAAATCTCACGCTCTTCTGATTGCATTAGGTAGGAGCAAGGGAGAGCTGAGAACATTTAAGGAGGTTATTCAAAGGACCGGTTCTGGGGAGTAACTTAGCAATTAACATGCGAGAAGGTGACATCTGAGTAGAGCTGAGTGGGAGCCCGGAGACAGGGGAAGGCTTCATTCACAGAGAGTCTCTGGTATTCCTGCCCCTGGAGGGAGGAGGAAGTGCAGTTTCACCTCCATCCCTGGACCGCCAACCCAGCTTCTCCCCTAGACCATCGTTCGAGGCGGGAAGGGGGCGGGGTATCGGAAAGCCTGACGCTTAATGGTGAGTCCTCGGATTTTAAACAGGGAGGAAAGTCCTGAGAGGGCGACGTATAGTTCCTTTTTATGTCTCGCTGTTCACGTAGCCCAGAGGGGCAAAAAGGCGAAAGCCCATGGAGCATCGAGAAGGACCACAAGCCTGACAGCCACCATCTTCTTGGTTCCGGCAGAAGACTACCAGGACCATAATGCAACGGTGCGCCGAGCCAATGGGTCGCATCTCGCTGCACACATGCAGGGAGATCCAATTCCCAGGGAGCAGCGAGCGGAAGACTACGAGGCCCATCAGGCAAGCCAAGGGCCTCTTCTTCCGATGACTGGCCTAGCTCTGGAAAACCTGCCCACACCCAGGATCCTCCGCGCGCAAGATGGCCGCGCCGGGAGCGGAAGCGGAGGGGAGGAGGTGCTAGGCTCTACGCCCCCTCGGCCTTCCGTGAGGACCATACCAGTCCGGAGACGGAAGCTCATGGACCCGACAAATGCGTATTGCCTTTTCTCGCCGTGACCATGGGGGCGTACTGACAGAGCCTTTGATCTGATAGGCAACCCCAGCATTTCGCAGCCCTGACTTGGAACCTCCCCGAGGACGGCAGTGTAAGCGCGGTCTCTGCGTTCCGACCGAGGCAGGAGGCCAGTCAGGCAGGTCCCTCTGTCCCGACAGGTGGGACACTGAGCACTCCATGCCAGCGGGCGCGGGGAGGCGTGGCCTCCCCCAGGGCCGCCACCTCTGCTGGTTGCTCTGCGCTTTCACTTTAAGGCTCTGGTAAGGAGGGGCTGAGGGCAGGGAAAAGGAGGGGACGGGAGGATCGGATCGTCCCCGCCCCCTGTGTCCCTGGACCGTGGAGGTGGGGGTGGGGTGGGGGGAGGTTCCCTGTTTTCCGGCTTCTGACTTTTGCCCATTTCCCCCCCTCACCCGCATCAGCCAAGCAGAAGCTCCCGTGCGGGAGGAGAAGCTGTCAGGTGGGTGATGGTCTGGGAACCCGACGCCCCTATAGTTGTTTTGTTTTGTTTTGACCTCCTTCCATATACCTAGAGATCAGGTGGAAAAGGGCGGCACCACGTGGAGCGAGGGCATTCAGCTGTGCTGGGAAGTTGATGGGCAGAACTTAGGGGAGAAATATTTTCTCAACGAGGTCTGGGGCTTGCATTTCTCTCCCTCTCTAGTGAGCACCTCAAATTTGCCGTGCTGGCTGGTGGAAGAGTTTGTGGTGGCGGAAGAGTGTGCTCCATGTTCTAATTTCCAGGCTGTGAGTATCTGTTTTCTCTCCCCTTCTTCTTACATCGAATCAGACAGGGACTGTCTATCTAAGTATGCCTTTGCATTGTCTTTTCGTCTTTTTTCCTTGCAGTCTCAGTGTGAGCCCAAATCTAAATTGGTCTTGCCCCTGAAAATGTGCCCTTTTCTTTCCAAGTTAATGGCAACGTTCAGCTAATAACCGTGTTCTGTTCATTTTTAATCTAGTAGGCTCTGGAACCTGCCCTTGCCTCTCGTAGACTATTGACCCTGAAGTGTTCTTAGTTCTCATCCTGTAACCACCACCTCATCACCCCCGTGAGAGCTCTTCATTAGTTCTCTGTTGCCTACCAGCTCTGAGCCGTAGCACTTGGACACCTGCCCATTCTGAATGGCAGCCTTCCTGTTTCTCCTGCTGCCCCTTCCTAACAAGTGCTTTGGTCCTTTCCTCCTGGCAGAAAACCACCCCCGAGTGTGGTTCCACAGGGTATGTGGAGAAAATCACATGCAGCTCAACTAAGAGGAGCGAGTTCAAAAGGCAAGTGCTCTTTCTCTTCTTGAATCCTCCTAGATCACCTCCTTTGCTTCTGTGACTTTAGGTAGATAGTCCTGCCTCTTACTGTTTGTATGGAGGTAGCATGGCATATTGGAAAGGGGAGGGGATTTGGAGGCAAATTACTTGAACCGAAGTCCCAGCTCTACTCCTCAGCACTATATTATTGGCCATATTTTCTCATCATTAAAACTGGTTAATACCAGCTCTGCTTATCTCACCAGAAAATAAATTAAATATTTGAATGGGACTAATGTACTGTAAACCCTTTATTTTTATTTTTGGCCGCACCATGCGGCATGCTGGATCTTAGTTCCCCGACCAGGGATCGAACATGTGCCCCCTGTAGTGGAAGCGCGGAGTCTTAAGCACTGGACCATCAGGGAAGTCCCTGTACTGTCAACACTTTAGAAGGCTGACGCTGGTTTCCTCTTTTCTCCTCAGATATATCTTGGTGAGGATGAAACAGGAGGGAGATAGAGGGAGAGGCAGTCTGGTCTTCCCTGGGGATAACTGTTTCTTCTTGCCCTCAGCTGCCGCTCAGCTCTGATGGAACAACACTTATTCTGGAAATTCGAAGGGACTGTCATAGGTGTGGCCTTGGTCTTTGCCTGCCTTGTCATTGTTCGTCAGCGACAACTGGACAGAAAGGCGCTGGAAAAGGTCCGGAAGCAAATTGAGTCCATATAGCTACCTCCTCCCCTTTCATCTGGGTCTTAGAGACCCTACCTCAGACAGAAAGGGGAATGAACTGACTCGTGCCCCTGGTTCTCTGGAACCTTGTGGTGGCACCCCCTTTCTCCCATCTTCCTCGTCTAAATCATTAATGAGCAGAATAAAAAGAGTAAAATGGTTTCCTTCCCTAGTGTAATTTGGTTTGGGGCAGGAAGTCATGGGGGTAGAGAGGGAAAGGGGGTGGCAACTTTAGGCCCCAGTTTACCAGGTACCTATCTTCCTCCCTCTTCTACTATTACTTAAAACTGTCAGGATACAATTTTAGCAAAAAAAAAAATTTATTTCTCAGCCAAAATGTCAGTTTCCCCTCAACCCTATCCCCAAAGAAGAAATAAAATCACAGATACATGACAAAAGTATTTGAGGTGCCCCTTGACATAGGCAGACTGAGCCATGGGGTACAGACATCTAGGGCATCCTGATGTGATTCAGACCCCTGAGGCCAAACAGCCCTGAGTGGGAACCCCAGGAGGAAGCAGAACCACAGCCAGCAGAGCCCTGGATTCCTTATTGTGATTGGGAAGTGGGCCAGGAAGTGTTACAGCTCACATTTCATCTGCATGCAACACAGTTCTGATGTGCCTGCTGGGGCCTGCCCTCCCTCCTGTCTTCTCAAGCAGTGTCCTTGTTGAGCCATTTACACCCTTGGCCCCAGGTGGCCCCTCCAATCTGGACTCCACCGCTGGATTCTCCAGATTTTCTGTCATGTCCTTGTGAGTCAGGATGTTTCTGGAAATCACTGTGGGGTGAAGGAAAAAGGGCAGTAGAATAGTGCTCCCTTGGTTGGGGATCCTAAACAGAACAGGACCTCCCTCCCACTTCTTGACTACTCTGGAAAACAGAGTCCTTTCCTGCCCTTGCCTCTCACCTCCATGAGGCTGGTAATCCTCAGGCCCAGCTTCTGGTAATCCCTGAAAGGGGCTGAAACTGGGCAGGATGATGAGAGCCAAGGAGAAAAGAAGGATCTGGGAAGAAGCAAGAGGATATTTGGGCTGTGGGGACAATAAGGGAAGGGGGCAGAGTGACTAGGGGGCAGTTGGGGTCATCAGGGATGGGAAGATGGGTCTGGCTGTGGAGTGGGGGCAGCAGGATGGCGACCTGGCAGAAGGTGGAGGAGGCGGCAGGGGAGATGGGAAATAGATTAATGGTACCAGAGCACAAGTGCTAGTCTGGGCGGCTTTGTTGGAGGTGTGAACAATGAGCATCTGCAGCTGGCGGAGCTGAGTCACCAGGGAGCTGGGAGACGAGGGAGGAAGAGTTAGGTCTCCTGGGAGCCAGGGCCCAAGCACGGCGTCCCTGTGTGCCGCACCCTTACCCCAACACACGCACTACGTTTTCACTCACGTGTGGTGCCTCTCCAGCTCCTGGACTTTTTTCTGTAGTTCCTGGTTCTGTGCAGAACAGGCAGCCACCCTAGGAAGGGTGGAAAGGTAGGATAAGGCTCTGTAATCATTGAGTCCCTGACCTTGCCTGCCTTGGTGAGGAAGGGGGCCCAGTCGTGAATCCAGAAATGTGAGTCCAAACACACCTGCTCTCTAGTCCATCGATGTACTCCTTCTTCCGCCGCCGACTGTCCTGAGCTGACTGCTTGTTACGGATTTTCCTCCTGACCTTCTTGAGGACCCTCTCCTCTGCCTGGGGGCCCAGGGTGTGTCAGTCCTGGGCCCTTAACCTCCCCCAACTCCTCAACTCTTCCCCTGCTATCCTGGCTCCTCAGAGGCCATGGTAGAGCCGCTGGGTTACGATACCCTTTGGGGAAGCGTGTTACCTTGGTGAGGGGCAGGTGAGAGGGTAGGGACACCCCTTCCTGTCCCAGCAGACGCTTCTCCTCTTCTGTCAGGAGCAAGGTTTGACAGGGCAGCTGGTGGGGGACGAGAGAAGATGAGAATGGAGAGAGGGTCATCCCATTTTCAGTACTCATGCTGTTCCCCTTGCATGCCTCCTGGAGAGAGTTTCCTATTTGCACTGAGGAATAACAAACCGTAAAATGAGATGAGGGGCAGGGACCTTCATGCAGACAGACTTAATTAAACCACAGGGACTTCCTGAGGCTGACAAGGGAGAAAGGTGGTTTTGTCATATTTTTGCCCACAGACTTAAGACCTTGGCAATCACAGCAAGTTGCGAAGGGCCTATTCTGGTCCACATTTGCGCAGACCTTGTGGGTATTGGAAGAGGATGTGGAGTAACTCACTAAGGTAGGGTTTGCTTGACCTTACAGCAGGCAAATGATTCATTGTCAGCCATTAACTTCAGCTTGGCACAGTGTTACCATGACCTGCCAACCACAAGGAGATCCCTGGGGCGATGGCCCATCCTCCCCTAGGGGCTGAGCCCTACCTTTCAGACTGAAGTTCTGTCCCCTCTCAAAGAATTCCCCAAAGGCAACCAGGCTGAACAACTTCTCATAACAAAGTATGTGGGGAACATAGACAGGTGTCTGGTTAATGTGAGCCCATCAACTGAGTAACTTGCTTTTCTAACTAATACTTCTTTTTGAAAGATTTATGCTTCACTTTGTGACTCAAGAGGAATTTGCTTTTGCCTGTTGATGGTCTTTGGCTTTTAGCTAAACCACTTCTATCTCTGCCTTATTCTGATGTTCCCTTCTTGCCTCTGTGACTATTTGGTGAATCGTTAGAGGGGTGTCCCTCCCAATCCACCTAATCAAAATCTCTAAAAATGAGGTCTAGAGGTATTTATGTATGTATGTATGTATGTATTTTTGGCCGCGCCGTGCGACTTGTGGGATCTTCGTTCCTGACCAGGGATGGAACCCGTGCCCCCTGCAGTGGAAGCGCAGAGTCCTGACCACTGGACTGCCAGGGAATTCCCCTAGAGGGTTTTATTTTATTTTATTATTTTTTTTTTTTTCGGTACGCGGGCCTCTCACTGTTGTGGCCTCTCCCGTTGCAGAGCACAGGCTCCGGACGCGCAGGCTCAGCGGCCACGGCTCACGGGCCCAGCCGCTCTGCGGCATGTGGGATCTTCCCGGACTGGGGCACGAACCCGTGTCCCCTGCATCGGCAGGCGGACTCTCAACCACTGCGCCACCAGGGACAAAACCAAAAACAAAACCAAACCAAACTGGGACTTCCCTGGTGGTCCAGTACAAACTCCCCAGTGTTTCTGATGCACACTCAAATTTAGATGCCTCAGACTTTTTAAGATTCCTCAGCCCAAGATTCTAAGATGCTTGGCTTGGCTTCTGGTCTCAGCTTCAACCACAGATTTTCAGGGAGGCTAGAACCTATTCCCTGCCTTTTGCACACAAGGAGTTCTTTTCAGGATAAAGGGAGGAACAGTGACCTGGGCAAGACCCCCTCCTCATCCCCGCTGCAGGAACCAGCCCAGCTAGCCTTGGGAAGGTATGTGATGTGTTACTCCCCTACACTGTAACCATGGGCAGTGGGTGCCTGGTGAACCATTGTTCCAGTAAAAAACGTAGTTGCAGTTGCTTCTACATTCTGTGCCCAGTAACCAGTTGGATTCCCAGGTGGCCTGTCACATTTCCACATCCTGACCCAAAGCCGAGACGATGGCCCTAGCTGAGCAGACAATGCTCATGGGTCTGGGCTTTCTCCAAACCCTATCCCTGGATTCCGTCAGCCCACCCTCTCCTTAACTGAGGCATCACCCCCTTACCCCCAAGGGATTCTGTCTCTGTTGTCTTTTCCTGCTCTTAAAGTTGCCCACATCTCCCTGGCATTCAGGCCTGATGCCACAAAAATTAGGGCAAAGACAGTGTTCAGCATCAGTTTTCCCCTCCCTCATCCCCTTCTCCCCAGTTCTGTGTATCAGGGAGTACTGAACCCAGCTGACCCCCAGGACTCACCAGGGCTGCAGGAGGCACTGAGTTTACAGTGCCTGCTCTGGGCAGGATGTGGGCATGAGCATCGGGAGGCAGCTCACTGACCACACAGGCATCAGGCACCATAAATGGTGGGCTCGACTGATCTGAGGGAAACATAGGTGGCTGGGAGAAAGGAGATGGATGGCCGCAGGCCCTGGGTAGTGGCACAGGTTGGGGAAACTCCCTTAACCCCAGGGTTAGGGCTGGACCTGAAGGGCCATTGTCCGCTTCCCACAAAGAACACTGACCTATTTGGATGGAGATGAGCCCTACAGCTGGCCCAGCTTCCCCCTGCATCCTCTCTAGGGTCCCTGCCTCATAGACAGCCTCATAGAGGGCAGGGGAACTGGGTGGCCTGGGGGCAGGGGGACTGTCTGGATGGCGAGGATCCTCAGAGATTCCACTGTCACTGCCAGGAGATGCTTCTGAGCAGTATACTTCATTGGGATCAATGAAAAGTTTCAGGAAATCTTCAGGCTCGCTCTCTTGAAGACCCTACAGTAGAAGACGGTGTATATGTGTGTAAGGAAGAATTCTGGAAGTCCTATCTAACGTCGAAACCAGATCCTTCATGCTTCAGTTTCAGTCCCTTCTGTCCTTGGACATGAGGATAGTTACAGCTCATGTCGATTTTAGGGGCTCTGTCTTCAGACTTCTAAGTGGAAGCTGAAGCCTCTGGGACTTCTTATCACAGAGTTGTCTCAACCCACACCCACTCCCATTCATCACACTCACACAGCCATGGCCCCCACTGGACTCCCAGCCTTGCAGCCCCTGTTCCTGTAGCCTAGTTACTGGGACCTCTGAAGGTGGACCATGGAGTCCCAGCTCCAGGAAGGATCCTGTTGAGAAGACGTCTTCTGGAGGCTCCAGCCACATTTCCAGCAGGTCAGGGGTTCTGAAATCCATGCTTCTGCGGGGAGGCATGCGGGGGGAAGGGGGGTAGTTGCAGAAGGAGAATGATGGCTCTCCCCCTCCCCCACCCACCCCCAGTTTCTGGGCTCCTCTCCCTCTTCCATTATCCCCCTTCCTCACCTGTGCAGCCCCCTCACCTGTCTCCCGGAGCTCTCGCCTTCGGCCTTATCTCTCTGGTTCAGACCAACAGGCAGCCCCCTGGGTATTACCTGTTCCGAAGAGCCCAGCCCTGCCAAGCCAGCCTAGCCCGTTGATGGCCCCAAACACTACACCTTTTCTTTCCTCCAGGATCTTGCATCCTGGACCTGCCTAGCCAAACCCCGCCCCCAGCCTTACACTACGTAAGTGGGTTGCACCTAGCCAGAAGCCACGATAGGGGCGCAGTAGCTGGAGCAGGGGGTTAAGAGGAGGAGCGTGCACAAACCGGTCTTAAAACAGCAGCCTGCCCTTTCTGCCTCAGTTTCTCCTAGCGATAGCAAATCTTCCTGAGGGTTTGCTGGCTCCTCAGGGAAGGATAGAGATGGTTGTGACTGGAGCACAGGACGCTTGAGTGCCTGTGCTCTGGACGTCAGTTTTACAGGCGGGAAACCACGGCGGGGTTGAAAACAAAAGAGGGAAGGGTCCATAGGATTGCCGAAGACTGACAGAGGCATCCCTTCCCCCACCCCGTGGCGCTCTTCCCACACTTGAGTCTGATTGGACGCTAAAGACATCCAGAGGTTTTTGAGGGGTAGTGCATTGAGCCAATGGGATTACCGTCTCGAGGCAGGCTCCACCGTAACTGGTCGGAACGGGCTGTCAGAGAAGGAGTGGGGCCAATGCAGCCGGAGCACTTATTTGTCTGGCGGGGGTTTGGTTCTGAGGGAGGGTAAGAGCCAGACGACTTACTGTAGGGAAGGGGTGGGGTATGTGGGGGGGGGGGCGCCGGGGGAACTTCCGGAATGTGGACTGAGGCTTGGTTTGGTTTCACTTGCCACGTGACTCCGAAGTGTTAGGGAGTAAATAACCTGTTGACCCAAGTTATGTGACAGCACTTTGACTCAGCGGGCCGGGAAAGTCGCGCAATCGCAGGTTGTCCAAATCCGTAATCCATGCATTATGCCACTGATAAAGAACAGCACTTATATACGCACACTCACAGGACTCTCTTAACTAACGGAGGGACAAGGGCCTAGAAAACTGCAAGAGGTTAAAAAATCATTCGGATTTGGTTTGGGAATGACTTATTTTTTGCGTATGATTACCAACGACAATATGCAATATGTGTCCTGCATTTGTATAGTTTACAAAATGTTTTTTTGTAAGCATTGTTCCTCATTTAATACACAACAGCGCTGAGGTAGACAGGGCAGGTAATGTTTTACTAACTTTACCAATGAGAAGACAGATACATGACTAGAATGTAGTAACACCAAAACTCAGGGCATTTTGCCTTGGTCCAGAGACTGATGACCCAGGAATTCACTTTAAATAAAATAATGGATATAGGATAATACTGATATAGGTATGATTTTTCATCTGCCTGCCTCCCCATCAGTACTTCAGATAAAGGATAGCTGAGTGAATAAAGCACAAAAATATGGGTTGATCCAGAGTTCAAACTGGTATTCGTCCCGTGAAAATTTAGATGGGCTGAGGGTGAAGACAAGAACAGGATCTAATATTTATTGAGTAACTGATATATGGTCAGGTATTTTCATGTTACTCATATAATTCTCATAACAACTCACAGCTGGCAGAAAGAAGTTAAGTAACTTTCTCAAGATTACTCTTGTTGACTGAAAAACATTGCACAACCCAAAAGTTGAAAATTTTGTTTTATTTGGCAGTCTGAGGACTTCAAGCCTGGGAGGCAGCCTCTCAGATGGCTCTAAGGGACTGCTCCAAAGAGGTAAGGGAGGAACCAGGATATACAGGAGTTTTTGCAACAAAGACCAGGTATTAGGAACATCAAAGGATTATTATTAATTAAAGAAAACCAGATATCTCAAGTTAATGAAGTTAGTACTCTATGTATGGGAAAATGTAAGAGCTTGGGCTCACTGAAATTATTCCTTTGATTTACACCTTAGCTCCTTAGGGCCAGTTTCCTGTTCTATCCCATCCCAAGTCCCTCAGGGCACACCTTTGGAGGTGGCTACAGTGGCTGAGGGCCTGGCAGCAGGGCAGGCCATTCCTATCCATCCTGAGTTCTCTCTGGGCTTACCAGGTGCCTGTAGTGGCTTGATGGCTGCAACATCCTTTGTTTACTCATATGGCAGGCAACATTTTTCATTCACACTTTGTAAGTAGCTGAACCAAGATTTGGATGCCTGAGCCCATATTCTTTGTACTATACGAAGCTACCTTGCTGGGGCTTTCTCAAATTTTCCCACTCTGGCTTTCCTGCTCATCTCCCCGCATCTTGCTCAAGTAGTGAGGAGACAAAGCAGGCTTCCTAGATTCATGCAGAGCTCTAAGGAAAGCAGAGCTGTCCTTGCTGAGATCTTTCCTAGAGGAAGAAAGTTTTCAAAGGGCTTCCTGCAGGCTGCATGTGTAGAGATGATTAAGTGGAAGATATACAGTCGTCCCTGCTTATCCGTGGGGGATAGGTTCCAAGATCCCCCTCAGACACCAAAGTCCTCAAATGTTCAAGTCCCTTAAGTAAAATGATGTAGTACAGGCAGCCCTCTGTATTCGTGGTAGCAGTTCCGCATCTGTGAATAGGGAGGGCTGACTGCTCTCAGCCTCTGTTAGAACTGGATGGAACCTCTGGCATCATCTGCTAGTCTAACTTCCCTCTTCCACCTGATTTATCAAGCTCCTGAGAGGGAAAATGACTTGCCTAAGATCACACATCAAATTAAGGTAGAGCTGGGACTAGAACCCAAGTGTCCTGACTCCCAGTCCATGATTCCTTGTTAATTTACTAATTAACAGTAATCTTGAAAGCATAATTTGTGACGGACAAACCAGTGCATGCATATTATTCCCTTGAATAATCTGGAGTTTTCCCTGATAGTAATTTTTATCTTTTTTATTTTAAAATATTTATTTATTTTGGCTGAGCTGGGTCATAGTTGCGGCACATGGGATCTTTGCTGGGTCATGTGGGCTTATAGTTGTGGCATGTGGGCTTCTTAGTTGCGATATACGGAATTTTCTTTAAAATTAATTATTAATTTTGGCTGTGTTGGGTCTTCGTTTCTGTGCGAGGGCTTTCTCTAGTTGCAGTGAGCGGGGGCCACTCTTCATCGCGGTGTGCGGGCCTTTCAGTCGCGGCCTCTCTTGTTGCGGAGTACAAGCTCCAGACGCACAGGCTCAGTAGTTGTGGCTCACAGGCCTAGTTGCTCCGCGGCATGTGGGATCTTCCCAGACCAGGCTCGAACCCATGTCCCCTGCACTGGCAGGCAGATTCTCAACCACTGCGCCACCAGGGAAGCCCCGGACTTTTTTTTTTTTTTTTAATTTGGCTGTGTCGGGTCTTAGTTGTGGCAGGCGGGATCTTTTGTTGTGGCGCATGGGCTTCTCTAGTTGCAGCGTGTGGGCTCCAGAGTGTGTGGGCTCAGTAGTTGTGGCACGTGGGCTTAGTTGCCCCGCAGCATGTGGGATCTTAGTTCCCCGACCAGGGATCGAACCTGGGCCCCCTGTATTGGGAATGTGGAGTCTTACCCACTGGACCACCAGGGAAGTCCCAGTAATTTTTATTTTTTAATGAAGAGCTTGGAACAGCAACGATACTTTCATTAAGTGACAGGACACCAATACCACATTTCACTTACATCCTGATCTTAGAATCCTGTATGATTCTTTTCTCCTAGACCCCCTCCACCAAGAAGTCCTGATATTCCCTTTTCTTAAGGAAGTTGCTGGCCTGCATTTCCAGAGCCTTCTCAGAGGCATCACCATGTCCCTTCTTTAGGTGAGGCCTTTTCACATTTGCAAAAAAAAAAAATAGACTGACCTCCCTTCATTTTCCTCCTTTGCACCCTACCCTCCCATGAAACTAGAAGAGGATTCGGATAGCACAGTGATGTGCTATCACTGGATGTGCCAAGAGTATCCAGGCTAAGGAAGCAGTGAAGGTCCAGAGTCGAAAATACCTTGGTTCATTCAAAGAACAGAAAACAGAAAGGAGGCCCACAGGGCTGGAGGGAGAGAAGTTGGAGAATTCCAGATGAGATTGGAGAGAACCCTGGCCAGATGCCTCGAGGCACGGTAAGGGTGATAAGCTGGAGTGTGCCGAGAGAAGCTCCTCACTGAGTGGGGTTTCAGCAACCTCTGAGAAGGGTCCCACCACTTTTTTACCCACTTGCAGGCAGAAGGCTGCAGAGAAGTCAGCTCCGGCCATTGGTAGTTCAAGAAGGGTTGATTTTCAAGAAATACTCTCACTTTGCTATTCCCCTTTTCCAATTCTTCCTTGTCCTTTTTCTTCCTTGTGGGTGCTGGCGAGGGAGTCAAGCAAGAAAGTCAGTCCTAAGAAGGGAATGCTTTCCCTTTGGTGCCCAGGTGCCCAGAAGGGGATCTTAGAATCTTCTAAGAGAGATAAGAAGACTTCGGCCCAGGACCAGGCAGATATCCTCAGAGATTTGGGAGGCGGAAGACTTGGGAATGCGGGGGTTGGGTATGGCGCACCAGCCTTGACCGCGGGGTTTCTAGCTTCCTCTTTTAGAATCTTCAAAGGATCGGAAGCCTTCGTTGACCGGCCACGTTCGCCGGTCAGACCTCCACCACAGCGTCCCAGGCCCTCAGCCCCTCAGCCCCTCAGCCCCTAGGTGCTCTCCGAATTCCTTTCCCTTGCCCCGCCCCGGTTGTCTTCGGCTCAGCCGGGCTCTGGCTGCTGGTCTCTGATTGCTCCTAGCCCACGTCACTCCCAGTCTGGCCCCGCCCTCTGGGCACTGTCATTGGCCACTGGGGGGGTCGGTACGCCGCGGCTGCGGGGGGAGGGGTAAACGATGGGGAGGGGGCGGGAATTCCCGACTGGAGGCCGGAACAGAGCGGGTGCCTTGTAGTGAGACCCTCGAGAGGTGAGTGCGGGATTCCAGAGAGCGGGATCTGGGTCGGCCGCCCGGGCTTCTCGGGGCCTACGAGCCGGAGTCCAGGCTCTCACGTTCTTCTTCAGCTTCCCGGCACGCTGGCGGCCTCAGACCCCGCCTCCCGGAGCCCGGACTTCCAGACACCGCCCTCAGTTGTTGGGTCAGCACGTCCCGGGACCCCAGACGCCTAGGGCCCATCTTTGGTCGTTTGCCCCGACATCCCAGCCTGTGGCCTGAAACGGTCGCTCTCTGCTCTCGGGGGGATGGCGCTGGGGAAATGGGAGCGGGAGAGCACCCCAGCTCTCCCTGTTCAGGTGGTCCACGAAGCTACCCATGACATCTCTCCCTGAACCCTCTTCACTTCATCCATTCCTTCCTGGAAATGAGGCTTGACCTCTCCTTTGCTTAGAGGACCCCAGCTCTCTAGTTTTCTGGGAGCTCCGCGTGAAAGGGTAATGAGATATCCACACAGTCCTCATGCCTCAGTTTCCCCCTTGCTAGGTCCCTGAATGAGTCACTTGAAAAAGTCACTTGAAAGGGATAAAGTCTGAGGGGAAAGAGGGATATTCCCAGTACAGGAGTGGATGAGTCACACTGGGATAGGGAAGGTCACAGAGTGGCTGGGGTGAGGGAGCTGCGTTCTGCTGACCAGCCTTCCCCTTTCCTTGGCCCCATATTTCCCTTGTGACCACTCCCCCACTCACCCTGTCTTCCTAGGTCTGAGAGTCATTGGAGCTACCACAGCCACCATGGGGCCCTGGGGAGAGCCAGAGCTCCTGGTGTGGCGCCCCGAGGCAGCAGCCTCGGCGCCCCCAGTGCCCATGGGACTGGAGGTGAAGTTGGGGGCCCTGGTGCTGTTGCTGGTGCTCACCCTCATCTGCAGTCTAGTGCCCATCTGCGTGCTGCGCCGGCCCGGCGCCAACCCTGAAGCCTCAGGTAAGCCTCTCCTTTTCCCTGCTGCCATGGATGCTTGGAGGAGGGAAGGCTCTGAGGCTAAGGAAGGTGACCTAAGAGGGGACGGCAAGAGCGACTATTGCTTAGGTTGGGTAGTGGGGCTCATTTGCTCATTCCCTTCTATGCTCCACTCCTGCCCAGCCTCCCGCCAAAAAGCCCTGAGTCTGGTAAGCTGCTTTGCCGGTGGTGTCTTTCTGGCCACATGTCTCCTGGACCTGCTGCCTGACTACCTGGCTGCCATAGATGAGGCCCTGGCGGCCCTTCATGTGACGGTGAGCCCCGGTCATCTGCATGTGACCCTGTGTATGTGGTGTTCAATCACATACCTCTAGGAGTGGTGGTTTGTATGGATCTGTCCATGTGTCACTCCACGACTGTATGGAAGGCTCTTGGCTTGTGACGCCATGAGCTGTGATTTTTAGTCATAGAGCATAACTCTTTCTATAGGTTCTCACCTCCTCAGTCCCTATGTGACCCCTACGTGCCCTTTGTGACAGTGTGAGGAACCCTATTACCAGGTGTGTGACCTATCTGTAAGGTTTCTCTAGTTTCAGCCTCCAGGAAGTTAATAGCCCTCCAAGAATCATCTTCACCCTTCACCCTTTCCTGAAGGGTTGGAGATAGAGGTCCCTACAGGCCTGGGACAGGTAGGAGGCAATTTCCAGGGACCCGGTGTTGCTGACCAAAAGGCTACATAACTCAAGGAAGTAGGATGTGGGGAAGATTAAGTCCAAGGCATAGGACAGTCTTATTGGAAAAACTGAGACAGTTGGAGGAAGTGAGGAAGTAACACTGAATGTAACTGTTTGTCTGTGACTGAGTGACTTGTGTCTCTGTGTGACTGTGTGTAAGCCTGATTGTCCCCATGACAGTATGTGGCTCTGTGTGTGAGCATTTGGGAAAGTGGGCCAATGTGTGGCCTACATGTGACACTTTGTGTCCATCTACCTCAGTGACTTTCAGCTGGGGGTGGTTTTGCCCACCCCTGTCATCCTCCCACCCTCACCCCCCACCTCCCTAGAAAACATTCGATAATGTCTGGAGACTTTTTGGTTGTCCCAACTCAGGGAAGGAGGGCTTGCTAACTGGCATCTAATGGGTATAGGCTAGGGATGCTGCTAAACATCCTACAGTGCACAGGACAGCCCTCTACATCAAAGAATTATCCAATCCAAAATGTTAATAGTACTAAAGTTGAGAAACCATGATCTACATGTAACACTGGGAGTGACACCATAATCTGTACGGTGTCTATGGCACCAAGTGACTATATTTTTGTGTAACTGAGAGTGGCTCTGTGTGTGGGAACCCAGGTCTGTGTAACTGGGACTCCACTAAACTCTGCATCTGACTCTTCCTCCCCATTCTTGGCCTGTCTCCTGAAGTCCACGCTGTCCCCTTTGCCCACAGCTCCAGTTCCCTCTACAAGAGTTCATCCTGGCCATGGGCTTCTTCCTGGTCCTGGTGATGGAGCAGATCACAATGGCTTACAAGGAACAGTCGGGGCCACCACCTCGAGAGGAGATGAGGGCTTTGCTGGGAACAGCGAATGGTGGGCTGCAGCACTGGAATGACAGACCAGAGGTCCCACAGGCAGGTGGAGCCCCGGCAGCCCCCTCAGCCCTGCGTGCCTGTGTACTGGTCTTCTCCCTGGCCCTGCATTCAGTGTTTGAGGGACTGGCAGTGGGGCTGCAGCGAGACCGGGCTCGGGCCATGGAGTTGTGCCTGGCTTTGCTGCTCCACAAGGGTATCCTGGCAGTCAGCTTATCCCTGCGGCTGCTGCAGAGCCACCTGCGAGCACAGGTGGTGGCTGGCTGTGGGATCCTCTTCTCATGCATGACACCCCTGGGCATTGGACTGGGTGCAGCTCTGGCAGAGTCAGCAGGGCCACTGCACCAGCTGGCTCAGTCTGTGCTGGAGGGCATGGCGGCTGGCACCTTTCTCTATATCACCTTCCTGGAAATCCTGCCCCAGGAGCTGGCCACTTCTGAGCAGAGAATCCTCAAGGTCATTCTGCTCCTAGGAGGCTTTGCCCTGCTCACTGGCCTGCTCTTTATCCAAGTCTAGGGGGCTCCAAGATACGCACGGGAGGTTGGGTATCACGTGCCCTTGACCTTCCTCCCCCTCTCCCAGTGTGTGGGGAATAGGAAGGAGTGGGGAAGGGAGGTACTGAGGACCAAAGAGTTCTCTGGGAGGTAAGGATGGAGCCTTTGGCACTATTTGGCCAATGAGAGGGAAGTGGGCAGACAAGAGCCTGGCCCCCAGGCCCAAGGGACAAAAGATGGTCAAGTCACTAGAGACATGATCAAGGGACATTAGTATTGGGGAAGACACTGAGTGCTGGTATCAGGGATCAGACACTACATATAGGGACAAGCTGATAGTTGGGAGGCCGGAGGTGGGTACCCAGCTGCTGTGGGATAGAGGTATAGAGAGGGCATAGGCCCAGAGTCAGCAGTCCTGTTGGTTCTAGCCCATTTCAGCCCTCTGTCACTTGGAGTGGACCCCTCCAACTTTTCTTAGCTCCTACTTTCATATCTATCTTCCTCTTCCCTTCTCCCAGGGGACTAGTGCCAAATGGCATCTTCCTGCCAGTTTTGGTACCTTCTCTGGCTTCTCCAGCCCTGGTCACTCCTGTATTTTTAAAGTGCCAAATAAATCCCCTCCCACTTTCTCAAAGCACAAGTGATGGCACTGAGCCCTGCCCAGCACCTCAGTGGAAGGGGTCTGCTTGCTCTTTGTTTTGGTCCCAGATTGTGGGGTGGGACAGAAATGTTTGCTGAGGTGGGGTGGGGGGCAGGTTGGCAGAGCTACCGTCCCCCACTACTGCTGTACCCTAGGAATACTGAAAATGGACATGGTGCCCTGTGCCTAGATGATAAACACTGAGATGCCAAAACTTTTTTATACCAGAGGATCCCAAGGGGGAAGGGGAAGGCTCGCCCCCAGGGTTATTTTTTGGGGCGGGAGGGCTGTGCATAGGGCCATATATTCTAGAATCTATTTTACTAACTGACCTGTTTTGGGACATGTTACCCAAATAAAACAAGTTTCTACACATCTGTACGGTATCTGATTCATTTGTCTTGGGAAAGGGGTGGGCACATGGCAAGTCTGAGAGGGCCTGACTCCCAGATGTTTAGGGCTGTTTGAATATCTCTGATCTCACTGTTTACATTCAGGCCCCTCTAGTTCCCTTCCCGGGAGATGACCAAATTTCTCCTCTTGTCTCTTACTGCTTCCTTCCCTGTCTCCACCCCTTCCCTGTCTCCACCCCTTCCCTTTCCTCCCTTTTCCTTTCCTCTCTTTAATCCCTCGCCCCTTCGCGTTTGTAGGCTCGGGACCAATGCAGAACTACTCTTCCCAGTTTGCCCCGCGCAGGGAGGAGCCGAGAGGGAGGAGCAAAGTCCCCAGTTCCCGGAGTCAACAGGGCAGCTGGGTAATGGTGTCCGTTTCCTCTCCCGTATTGCGTGACTGCGGCTGCGAAGGAGTCACGTAAACAAACTATAATTCCCGGCGGTCCCCGCGCGCAGCAGGTCAGGGCTAGGCTGGGGCCGGGTTCGCGGTGCTTGCTGAGGCGGCGGCGGCGGCGGCGGCGGCTACGGCTGGAAGAGCCGGTCCGGGGCCCGCGGCGCAGGCCGTGGCTTGTATTGGGAGGGTGGCGGGGAGGGACAGGGGAGGAAGATGGCGACGTCGGGGGCGAACGGGCCCGGCTCGGCCACGGCCTCAGCTTCCAATCCGCGCAAGTTTAGTGAGAAGATCGCGCTGCAGAAGCAGCGTCAGGCCGAGGAGACGGCGGCCTTCGAGGAGGTGATGATGGACATCGGCTCCACCCGGGTGAGGGGCCGCGCCGGCAAGCGGGAGCGGAGCAGAGCACTTCTCGAACGGGGAGCCGAGAGGCGGGGCGGGGGCGGGAGCCGCAGCGAAAGAGGCGGAACGCGGCCGGGGTAGCGGGCGCCTCCGTCTGGGAGGCACGGGTGGAGGGCCGGAGGGCAGGAAGACGGGTTTTGCGGGAGGAGATCGAAACTCCAGATAGGCTGGAGGGTTTGGGAACGAATGGGAACTGAGAAAGTGAGGCAGGAGTGGACAGAGAGAGGAGATGGTCCCCGAAGCCCGGCGGAGGTAGGAGGTGGGTGGCCCTTCTGCATCTCTGATTGAGTTCTCTCAGGGACTCTGCTGAAGCATCTTCTATGTTGGGTTATGGGGTTGGGGGATGGCCTGCTTGCCCTAGTCTGGCTCTTCTTAGTTGGTGATCTCCTCTCATCTGGTCCCTCTGCCCTGTTGTGCTACTCTTGGCAGTTAGTATCTCCGGGAAAGGGCCCCTTGAGTGGTTTGAACGGCAGCGCTGGGTATAGTGGGGCAGGAAGTCCCCTCCTGCGTCCCGTCCCTTTGCTTCCTTTTTCAAATACCTCTTGTGGTTTCCTGATGTGAATGAAGGTGAGGTCCATTGCTCACAGACTGGTGGTATTTTGCCCTGGCCGCCTTGGAGGAGAGATAAGGCTTTGGATCTTGAAAGGGGGTAACCAGTTGGCTATAGGTTATGTGGAACCTGATGGTTAGCTGAACTTTCTAGAGAGATGACTGTTTTGTGGGTCAGTTATGGGGTGCCTTGGAGGGTCTTCTGTGTGTAGGGAATATTCATTCCTGGGAAGTTCCAGAAAGAAGGAATCCTGGCGGCGTTGCTTCTGAAGCTCCCTGATCTTGGTTTCTTGCTTCCCAGGGCTGGATGTCAGAGAGAGAGAGGGGTAGGAGTTTGCCCAGCTGGTATGCAGTCCTAATTTAGGGACACATTATTCTCAAAACAGCAGGTGAGGATATTGCAGTGATCCCTTATGGCAGGGAGCTAGAAGGAATTTAAGGGGTGATGGATGGCCGAACATAAATACCACATTTCAAAGTTCTTTCTGCTCGTCTGACTGCCTTTGATTGAACCTGCCTATGACTGTAACTCCGGTTGTATTTTTGTGTGTGTCTCCCTTGACTCTGTTAGTCTTTTTTGTGTTTTTTACTCTTTTGAGTCTCTAGAGACCATGTGTCCTAGTTTTTGGGAGTCAGAACAGAGAAAGTTAGGTGGGGAAGCAAATCGTGTGTGTGTGTGTGTGTGTGTGTGTGTGTGTGTGTGCATAACCCCCTCTAACTGCCGTGAGGACCATGATCTAACTGTGGACTGTCCCCCCTTTAGAAGCTGTTGATCAAAGTGGGGGCAGAGGCAGGAAGGTGGGCCAGAGGCTGACCTCCATCTGACAACAGAGGAATGGTGGGATCTTAGGGCTTATAGGTACAAACAAAAGCTCAAAACTGGGCCTTCTTTCTTTGTGGTGCCTTGGTCTGTCAAAAGGTGCCCTCCACTCACCTTGCCCCTGTTGGGTAACTTTCCTTCTGCACATAAAAAAATCTAGTGGGCATACATGTCCAGGGCCTGGGGACCCAAGAGTCTAAAGCTAGGGATTAGAGACCTGGAGCTCAGCCTGTTATCTGGCCAGCTGGGAGGTCTCATTTGAGGCAGATGTGGCCTCTGGGGCCTATACTCCTGGAAGCTGGGGTTATCATGTATATTAGTAGCAGTCTTGAAGTGGCCCAAAGGTCAGCATAGTGCCCGCTAAACTCACTGGACTGACCTCTTGGAACAGAAAGTCAATTCTGTTGTTGGCCTGTGCACAACGGTGTGACCCCTGGAAGCTCTTAGAGTCTTAACCACTCATCAGCTGCCCTGGGTCTCCTTATTCGGCTGGGGCGGCAGTAGCTGGGCCTTAGAAGTAGGTGCTCACCTCTCACAGAGGGACATGAGGCCTTCAGGCAGGCTAAAACCAGGCCAGGCTGACGGTTGTGGTGTCTTACTCCAGTGCCAGACGTATCTCCTTAAAGTGAGGATGAGGCCAAGGAGACAGCTCTGGACCAGGCTGGAGTGGGCCACTGCTTTTCTCACCCCCATTCTCCAGGCTCCCCTACCAATTCAGGGGCTTTAGGACTATGTAGAAGAATGCTTCTTTGTTTTGGCACTGTTTTTCCAGTTAGAAGAGCCATCATTCCTTAGTTGTTCTAGTTTGGGAGGTACAGGCTCTGTGTAGCCTTCCTGAGACTGGGCAAATGGCAGAGCCCAGGAGCTTGTGCCTGCCCTCCAGAGTGAGGAGGAAAGAGGCTGGCAGCTATGGCTCTATGGCATCCACCTGTGGCCCTTCCCTTGTCTTCCAGTTAGTCCTGGACACATCTGGAAGGGAAAGCAGAGGTGCCTAATAGGCACCCTTCCCCAGGACTTAACTCATGTGACTAGCCTAGGGGCTCCTGGCAACCCGTCAGGGACTCTGTTTAGACTGATGCCGACTAGGACAGGCCCTGAGCAGAGTATCAGGCTCCACCTGGCAGGGTGATGCCAGGCATTAGTGATAGCATTGATGGGGGCAGCCTGAGGAAGAGCTAGGGCGGATTGTTTGCACCAGGTCTCAGTGGACCTTCTCCCCAGTACTGGCTTTTCTTCTGGCAGATCTCTTAAAAGCAGCAGCAATAGTAGCATGTCCTGGAGACAGGGATGGCAAGGATGGCCACAGGAACAGTGCTCAGGACCCTCCCTGACATTCCCATTTGTCCTCCATGTCTCAGTTACAGGCCCAAAAACTGCGACTGGCATACACAAGGAGCTCCCATTATGGTGGCTCTCTGCCCAACGTGAACCAGATTGGCTGTGGCCTGGCTGAGTTCCAGGTGAGTGGACACCAGCTGGGGGAGCACAGGCTCTCACGCACCTCCCTCTGTTGACTTGCCTGTCTCTTTTGGCAGAGCCCCCTCCACTCCCCTTTGGATTCATCCCGGAGCACTCGGCACCACGGGCTGGTGGAACGGGTGCAGCGAGATCCCCGAAGAATGGTGTCCCCACTTCGCCGCTACCCCCGCCACATATCCTTCACTGAGGGGCTGCGGAGTCTGGAGGGCAGTGGGGTGGGGTTCCTCAGAAACTCATGGTAGGAAAAGGGACCTGAAGTGTTGTCCGGTGCCATCCTGCGGGAGCTCTCCTTTACCCAGGTTCCCTGAAAAGTGACATTTGGTGCGTGTTTCAGCACTGGCTGCTGTGACAGGGAGCTGCGCCTCCTGAGACTGTGTCCTCCATCTCTGACCGTCCTCACTTCAGCTTGCTCTTGGCTGCTAGAGGCAGGGCTCCCTGATATGTCTCATGCTACAGGGATTTTGCTTCCCTCCTGCTCACATTTCTGTTCATAGCTTTCAGTCTCAGAGACCTCCACAGACCTGTCTCCCACAAACCCTGCCTAGATATTCACCTATATTTTCCAGCTCCTTTTTCTCTTCCATTCTTTGCCCCTATTGTTGCCCCTTGTAGAGGAGAAGAAAGGTGTTTGTTTCCTGAAACAACTCGTCTGCTGCCTTCTGTTATTTTTCTCTCATCTGGTCTCTCTCCCGTCCACCCCCTCCTCACTTTTTCCCTTAACTGGTGCTTTTCACATTGACAGCTCTCCCTATAGTCCTGCCTACTTATCTCCTCCCCCGGAGTCCAGCTGGCGGAGGTCAGTGTCCAGGGCGGGCAGGATCTCCTGCCCACTCTCTGACTTGTCTCTGGCGGGAGCTGGGGTTGGGCTTGGGCCCGCTGGGCCAGGCTTTCAGCAGTACCTCCTCCCGTAATGGCAGGGCTGGGAGGGGTGGGGGTAGGTGGAGTAGGTGGGTCAGAGTCCAGTCTTGGCCATGTTGACACGTGTGGCCAAGCCTCCCAGCCCAGCCAGAGCAGGACTAATGGCAGCTGGGGTGTGTGGGGGGGGGGAGGGGAGAATGGTAGAGTGGCAGGTGAAAATGGCTGCCTCCTGTCAAGAGTGGGTGCCAGGTGCAGTGTTCCGGCATTCAGATTTCTGAACCCTTCCCCTGTCCATCTCATCCCTAAGACTTACACCCAGCACAGTTGCCGGGCTCCAAGATTCCTATTCAGCTTGTCCTGGCCGAGAGGAGTTATTTCCAGATCTCCTAGGTTGTTTGGGGAGAGGGTTCACGGATCACAGATATCAGCAGAACCAGAAAGAAAGAGGCATGATGATCCTGGGTGGCCAGCCCTCTTGGCTGCCCCACACTTTCCAACCCCCATGCCTGCCCTCTGGTCCATTGCTAGCCTTCCTCCTCATCGCTTTGTTTTTCCATCCCAGGACAATGCCCTGGGGCAGTTTCTCTGCAGAGAAGGGGCAGTTGTTTCGACTACCATCTGCACTTAACAGGTGATGGCCCTTGCCTTCTTTAGGCCACATCTCTTCTTATCTGTAGTTTCTGGGGCCCTGCTCTCTCACCCCACCCTGTCCCAGCCCAGCTAGTGTTTTCCCCTACTGAGCAGGGCATGAGGACCAGGAAGACTGTCACAGGTGGCAGCTCATCTCTTTTCCCCCCACAGGACAAGCTCTGACTCTGCCCTTCACACAAGTGTGATGAACCCCAGCCCTCAGGACACATATCCAGGCCCTGCACCCCCCAGCATCCTGCCCAGCCGCCGTGGAGGTAAGTGGCCATGTCCCAGGGGAGGGAGTAGCCGTGGAGCTTTTGTTCGAAGCAGGTAGGCAAGTGGGCACTGCAGCCAGCTCCGCCGTATCCTTTGCAGGTTTTCTGGATGGCGAAATGGACTCCAAAGGTATGTGTTCCTCACCGCATTTGATATGTGCGGGTACTGAATGCCAGAGAATCTCTGGGCTGGTGTTGGGAGCTTTGTTCAGGGCCAGGGGGTGGGAGCCCTTCCACTTGCGTCTGCTTCCTGTCCTGCCTTCTTCTTCAACCCTCTCATCACCAGTCTTTCTCTTTCAAGTCCCTGCTATTGAGGAGAACTTGCCAGATGACAAGCATTTGCTGAAACCATGGGATGCTAAGAAGGTAGGCATGGCCCACTGTCCCTCTTCTTTCCATGGGACGGGTCTTCAGGGTCCTCCACTGAGCTCTGTCCTCATTTGCCACCTTCTTCCTTCTTTCCTCAGCTGTCCTCATCCTCCTCCCGACCTCGGTCCTGTGAAGTCCCTGGAATTAAGTACGTATCTCTCTGAGGTCAGCTGAGCGGGTGGAGGAGGGAAGCAAAGGGAAATGTGGAGGGCTGATGTCTGCCTTTCCCTGACCACTGCCCCCCATCCCCATTTACATCTTTTCCTCTCCTTCCCCAGCATCTTTCCATCTCCTGACCAGCCTGCCACTGTGCCTGTCCTCCCACCTGCCATGAACACGGGAGGCTCCCTACCTGACCTCACCAACCTGCACTTTCCCCCACCGCTGCCCACCCCCCTGGACCCAGAGGAGACAGTCTACCCCAGCCTGAGTGGGGGCAACAGTACCTCCAATTTGACCCACACCATGACCCACCTGGGCATCAGCGGGGGCCTGGGCCTGGGCCCAGGCTATGATGCACCAGGTGAGTGGCTATCTTGGCTGTGTGTCCCTGGGGTGCTGTCTAGCTGGAGGGACGAAGGGGTGGGAGGCTCGAGCACCTTGGGATTCTCCTGTGACTGCCCACACCAGCCCTTCACCTGTGTACCCCAGGATTCCCTCACAGCAGTTTTCTGCCAGTGAGAACTGGTAGCTGTGGCTTTTCCTAGAAAGAAGATGGAGAGCAACCCCCAAGCGGGCAATGCCATCCTGACTGTCAGGGACAGAGTAGGGAGGACATTGTGTTGCCACTTCCATAGTCTGGCCACTGCTACCCATTCTGGGCAGAAAGGGGCCCAGTTCCCATCAGTAATGTTGGCATCTCTGGTTTTTTGTCTGTGCCTACAGGACTTCATTCACCTCTCAGCCACCCATCCTTGCAGTCTTCCCTAAGCAATCCCAACCTCCAGGCTTCCCTGAGCAGTCCTCAGCCCCAGCTCCAGGGCTCCCACAGTCACCCCTCACTGCCTGCCTCCTCCTTGGCCCGCCATGCACTGTCCACCACCTCCCTGGGTCACCCCTCACTCAGCGCCCCTGCCCTCTCCTCCTCCTCTTCCTCCTCTTCTGCTTCATCTCCGGTGCTGGGTGCCCCCCCTTACCCAGCTTCTACCCCTGGGGCCTCTCCCCGCCACCGCCGTGTGCCCCTCAGTCCCCTGAGTTTGCCCGCGGGCCCAGCCGACGCCAGAAGGTCCCAACAGCAACTGCCCAAACAGTTTTCGCCAACAATGTCACCCACCTTGTCTTCCATCACTCAGGTATGCGTGGCTGCCTTCCCTACATGTCTGTCTCCCTTCCCTTCCTTCTCCTGCCAAGTTCTCTCCCTCCCACCCTGCTTTCCTCAAATACCTCTTCTTCTTAACTCCTGTACTCCTGCTGTCATCCATCCCCTTGCATTCCTCTGTCCTCTGCCTGCCCCACTCTTATCCACCTTGTTTCCTCTTGGCTTAAGAATGCAAACCCTGGGGTTAAGTTTTCTGATTTCAAATCCTGGCCCCACCTCTTACTAGCAGTCTCCTTGGACAGTTATTTAACTTCTTTGAGCCTCAGCATCCTCATCTGTAAAACCAGGACAGCAATGTAAGAATCAAAGGAAATCACATACGGAAAGTACACAGCACCATGCCTAGCCCAGGTGCATGCTCGACAAATGATAGCTTGTCCTTTCCCTTTTCTCTCTTTTTTGTTCCTATCCTTCTTTCCTTGTCTGTCTTTTTTCTCCTGCGTCCATCCTGTCCCATCCGCTCTCCCATCTCCTCTCCTTCTTTCATAGATTTCATAGAGTCAGAGACTGTCAGAGGATGGAGCCCAGTCCCTTCATCTTACAGATGAGGAGGCTGGGGCCCAGAAGGGAAGTGACTTGTCCAAGTTTACACAGCATGTTAGGGAAGAGTTGGGACCATTACTAAAAATTCTCGGTTTAGGGTTTTTTCCTCAGTGTTAACATTCTTAGCTCTTCCCTCCCTCCCCATACTTCTACCCTTTTCTGTTCTCTCTGCTCCCCTTCTTTCACCCTAATGCTCTTCTTCCCCTCTCCTCTCCCCTACTTTCCCTTTCTTTCTCTGTTGTTCTTCCCTGGAATGTGTGTTCTATGTTCCATCTTTATGCAGGTCCCCTTTTCTGTAGGAAAGACTGAGGTCAGGCCAGCAAGGGCTCTCTGGGAACTTGGACTAAAAGCCTAGCTTCCCTCCTTCCTCTCACAGCCCCTCTGGCCTCTTCAAGGCTTTAGAACAGCCATTCTCAAGGTCACTGTCGTGTGATCCGTCCCTTGTGAGGTGTGTCACAAGCAGTTGATTACTAGCAGTAAAGTGCCAGGGTTTAGGAATAGTTGACTCCTGGAGCGGATTCAGAATTATCCTTGTGTTAACCTCTCTCAGTCACTGTCATCCTGAGACGCATTTTTGAGAGTAGTTGCACCCCAGCGATGCCCAATGGAACGCTTTTGGGTTTGTGTTGACAGTGGTCGCAGCTTAAAAGGGTGGGAAGCCCTGACAAAGAGCTCCTCTCAGGGGGCACACTGAGGGGTAAGCTTCCCCCTTTCTCCTCGCTTTTCTTCAGGGCGTCGCCCTGGACACCAGTAAGCTGCCCAGTGACCAGCGGCTGCCTCCATACCCGTACAGTCCCCCAAGTTTGGTTCTGCCCACCCAGCCACCCACCCCAAAGCCTCTGCAGCAGCCAGGGCTGCCCTCTCAGGCCTGCTCAGTGCAGCCCTCCGGTGGGCAGCCCCCAGGCAGGCAGCTGCACTATGGGACACTGTACCCACCCAGCCCCAGTGGGCATGGGCAACAGTCTTACCACCGGCCGATGAGTGACTTCAGCCTGGGGAACGTGAGTACCCGGGTCCCTAGCTCGGAAGCAGGGGAGGGGCTGGGAGTGGGCCAAAAGAGCCTGAGTGGTATCGAGGGGGGCATTTTGAACTGGGAGATCTAGGTGGGGGAGAGCCTTCTTACCTGCCCCCAGGTAACACAGTACCGCCAACTTGGGGCTCCTCTCTTCCTGCATTTGACCCCGACTCCTGCCCCTCTCCCCCAGCTACCTCCGTGCAGCTTGCTCTTTGATGACTACTGCTTTGACCCGTTGTCTTCCTGGCACGCGCATGCTCTGTCCCAGTAGGTACGGTGCCCACACCTACTTTGGGCCCCGTGCTCACTTCTGTCGCTGTGCTTGTGGCCATCTCCCGCTGTCTCTGCTTTTGTTCCCATGGTGGAGGTGGGAAGCGGGGTGGGGTAGGGGGAGGTGTATGAATATCACTGGGCAAAGAGGATGTGTTAGCAGAGCTAGGCAAAGGCAGGCAGGACCACCCTGTTCTGAAGCCTACTTTCTCAAGGCCTGTCTGTGTGTCCATAGCTGGAACAGTTCAGCATGGAGAACCCATCAACCAGCCTGGCGCTGGATCCCCCTGGCTTTTCCGAAGGGCCTGGATTTTTAGGCGGTGAGGGGCCAGTGAGTGGCCCCCAGGACCCCCATGCCCTCAACCACCAGAACTTAACCCACTGTTCCCGCCATGGCTCAGGGCCTAACATCATCCTCACAGGTAAGAGGTGTGGGTGGTGATGGGGGATGGAAGGAGGGCGTGATACATTTGGTGGCACAGCAGGAGACTGAGGGGGTCTTGGGAGAGTTCGCAAGACATGGGGTCCTCACTCATCTCTTCTGCCCACACAGGAGACCCTTCCCCCGGTTTCTCTAAGGAGATTTCAGCGGCCCTGGCTGGAGTGCCTGGTTTTGAGGTGTCAGCAGCTGGGCTGGAGCTGGGGCTGGGGCTGGAGGAGGAGCTGCGCATGGAGCCTCTGGGCCTGGAGGGGCTCAACATGCTGAGCGACCCCTGTGCCCTGCTGCCTGACCCTGCTGTGGAGGACTCGTTCCGCAGTGACCGGCTGCAGTGAGGGCACCTCATCGACATCCCTCTTCTCAGCCCTGTCCCCCATCACTGTCCCTTTCCTCCCTTCCCCCTGGCCAGTAGAGACTTCACTCTCTGCCCCCAGATCCTCTTTCTAACATGAACGGAGGATCCCAAGAATGAGAAAAGGCAAGGGGTTTGTCCAGGTGGCCCCTGAATTCTGCACAAGGGATGGGGCTTGGGGGAGCTCAAGGGAGGGCCTAAAGCACTTGTAACTTTGAACCGTCTGTCTGGAGGTCAGAGCCTGTTGGAAAGCAGGGGGTAGAGGGGAGCCCTGGAGGCAGGGCTTGTCCGGATGCCTAGGGGTGGGCAGTGCCAGCCCCTCCTCACCACTCTTCCCCTTGCAATGGAGGAGAGAGCCAGAGTGGATATTATTTTTTATTAAATATATTATGTTAATAAAAAAATCATATCAAACCCTTGGTGTCGTTGGCTACTGTTTGGGATGCAGGTCGGGATCGAGGGAGTTCTTGGGGCACGGGCCCTCTCATCTGTCCAGGGCCTTGCTGCAGCATCAGGGGACAGGGGCTGTAAATGGCCAGACAAGTTACTGCTCTTTCTCAACCCTGAGGGCCTGGCAGTGAGTCAGGAGATGAAGAGGTGACTGCTGGCTGAGCTCTCGGCTCTGGATTTTTCTGGTAGAATGATCCCAGTCTTCCTGGGGGTAGCTGGCCTCAGTGCTAAGGCTCCTAAGGAGAGAGGATTTAAAAACTACTGATGCCAGGTAGGTCTCAGGTTGGCTCCCTCTTCTTTATGGCCCTTTAAGCCCAGAGGACCTGGAAGTTAGCTGTGACACCTGGCCAGCCTCTGACCCCATGCTCCTAGGTCTCATTCCTGCCCCCTCACAATGCATGAATTCACTTCACCCTCCCCACTCTTCTCCACTCATTCATTCAGATGCTTGAGTGCTAACCTGTTCTGAAGAGGTTTCCTCTTTCTGGCTTGGGTTGCTAGCCCTCTGACCATCTGAGCTTCTGCCCTCTATTCTCTCCCCCCATGCAGCACAGAAGAGTAGTGCCCCTTCTCCATTACCCCCACCTCTTCTGCTCTCCCACACCCTACAGTCCTGGCCTTTCTTCCTCTTTCCAAAGCTTGTCATTTTCAGAAAAGAGAACTCAGAGCTTCTGGCTTAGGCTGGAAGGGAATGCGGTGTGCCCTAAACCTGGAAGTAGGGGCAGCCACCTGGGTCTCCGCAAACTAGGCTTTCAGGGCCTTCACCCAGGCAGGAAAGCCACATCTGAGTAGGACCGAGGGTGGGACGGGAGCGCGCCCCAGACTTCAGGGGTCAGTGTCCTGCGGCAATGGTTGGTTGGTGAGAAGCCGCCTGGGTGCAAGGGGCCCTCCCAGCCGCCAGGGGTCGCGCTACAGGCGGTCGGGCGCTGGGCAGGCGCTGCCAGGGTCACGGCCGCCGGCCCGGGAGGTTGGGGGGAGCCGCGGCGCCCGCGGTCCGGGAGGGGGGAGGGGGGGTGGGGGGAGCAGAGAAAGCGGGGCGCGCGGAGGAGCACCCGGCCCCCAGCGCAGCGGGAGCCGGAAGGGCCGTGCGGCGCGAGCGAGCGGCGCGGCAGCACAGTCCCCGCGTGGCGCAGCGCAGCGGGGACGCTGGGATCGCCCGGATCTCCCTCCACGGCGCCCCGCGCCCCGGCGCCCTCGGCCGCTTCTTCTTCCTTCACTCGTCGCCCCGGCGGGAGCGGCGCCCGAGTCGGGTGCGACATGTCCGGGGCCGGGTAGCCGCGCCGCCCGCCGGCCAGCCAACCCGCCTTCCGAGCCACCCGCCCGCGGGCCGGCCGGCGGGGGAGTCGCGGGGCAGGCAGGTAGGGGCTGGACCGGGCGGGGCGGCGGGCGGGGAAGGAAGGGAGGGAGCGCTGGCGGGGCGGGGGCTCTCCCCCAGCTGTTCTCCGGCGCTGCACATCTGGTTCCGGTTCCTCTCTCCTGGGGAAGTGAAAGTGGAGGGGAGGGCGCAGCCCGGAGTTAGCTAGCAGCGCCCCGGCGCCCTGCACCCCTCCTGCGCCCGCGGGTCCTAGAGCTCGAGCACCCCTCCCTTCGCTCGGGTCACGCGGCGGCCGGCGCTGCTGCCGTCACGTCTCCGGCCGCCTGCGCGCCCGCTCCTCTCTGCCCTCCTGCCCCTTCCTCAGCCTCCTCCCGCTCGGCGCGCCCTCTGCCCCAACGCGAACTTCCCGCCGCCCGGCTTGTGGGCGTTGCGACCCGGAGTGGCGCCCCTGCCCCTTGCGTTCCCCAGGGAGAAAGGGCTGCCTTCTGCAGGACTCTTCCCTGGCTCGGTGAGGAGAGGCCCGGGTGCGGAGGTCCTGCCGATGAGGGCCACTCGCTCTTCTGCTGGTCTCAACCTCATGGCTCCCGCCTGCTGCCTTGGGCATAGGGCATAGGGCATAGAGCTCCCATTCGCCAGCACGGGACGAGGCATGGGGCTGTGTCCCAGAGCTAAATCAGGAGGCTGACGCTAACTCCTGGCCTCACCTCGCAGATGTGGAGACTAAATTAAGCTGGAGTTGGTGTGTGTATGTGTGTGTGGCCAGAGGCCAGGTTAAGGAGAGCCAGCTTGGCTACTGAGATTCCTTTGCCCCCTCTTCTCTTGGCAAGGGTGGGAGGTTAGGTAGGATTGTACATCCTGGATCCAGGCTGAGCCTCCTCTGCCTTGCTCCGGGTCCTTTAGTCTAAGGTTCCAACTTGGAATGATGCTGTGTTGGCACCTTCAACGGTACCCCCCCCCAGCACACGCGCGCGCGCGCACACACACACTCACACACCCATAGGCTGGCTTCCGCTGAGCTGCAGCTTCCCCTCCACTGTTTCAGGAAGTCACCTCCCTTCCCCTCTGAAGCGGCCCCCACGCCTTCGGTCCTCAGCTGCAAGCCACCCACCAAGCTCTTTCCCAGCTTCTGCACCCTGGGGCACCCCGGGACCCTTGGGGCTCCTACTCCCTGGGGTTGGGCCATGAAGGCAGGTGAGAAGAGTTACTGAAGACCCGTTGTGGGCCTGTTTCTGTCTCTGGGCTCCATGGAGGAGGGCTTGGGGATTTCTGGGACTGTCTCCCACTCTGCTTTGGACTTAACTGGGGATACCTAAGGATCCTGGAGGTTGGAGGGCAGTGTTTTTTTTGTCAGATAGTGGAGCTAAGTTAGGAAAAAAGGACCCTTGAGTCTGGCAAAAAGACGCTTAAAGTTTGGGTTTTGTGGAGTCCTCACAAAAACCTAGAAGTGGGCTCTTTAAGAACATTAGCTGGCTCATGAGGTCCTTAGAATGTCAACTAGAATAGGAAGGCCAGAAACCCATAAAAAGACTGTAGTTGGCATGATGTCATGGCCAGAAGGAATGATGTCATTGCAGGCCATGACAGAAAAGACTGTGATCTCTGTTATGTTAGGGAGTGAAGTGGGGTGGGGTCTTTAAAAAGGACACAGAAACTATGATGTCAGAGCCCAGGTTAGCTGTGTGCGGTGGAGTGGAGTTTGGGTTCTTTGGGAAGAGGGCTGGTACCACCAAGAGGGAGGGTCCTGGTCTCTTTAAGGAGCTCTGGTGGGCTGTGAGGGCCTGGTGATGTCACAGGCGGGAGAGTTTAGGATTGGCTGACCACTGATCCTGCTTTTCCTTGAAAGGACTAGGAAGAGGAGGGAAGCAAGAGGGGGGAACTCCCTGGTTGCCATGGCAACACCAGCCTTCCTTGCTTCATCTCTCCCCCACTTGACCATTCCAGATGCAGTGAGTGAGGGGGGGGCCATGGCGGAGGAGCGGCCCCCCCGGCTGGTGGATTACTTCGTGATAGCTGGGCTTGCAGGGAACGGAGCACCCATCCCTGAGGAAACGTGGGTTCCTGAACCCAGTGGGCCCCTTCGCCCTCCCCGGCCAGCTGAGCCCATCACAGATGTGGCAGTCATCGCTAGGGCCCTGGGCGAGGAGGTGCCCCAGGGCTACACATGCATCCAGGCTTCTGCCGGGGGCCACCCCTTGGAACTCAGTGCTGGGCTCCTGGGTGGAACTCAACCAGTCATCTGCTACCGGAGGGGGCGTGACAGGCCCCCCCTCGTTGAGCTGGGGTGTGTGCACCTACCCATGCTGGCACCAAGGGAGGCTGGGAGGAGAACTGGGGTGAGGCAGGGAGAGGTAGGGGTATGGGATGAGGGATGTGCAATGGGAATGGGAAGGGAGTGGGCTAGAGGCCAGGGAGAAGGGCCTGAAGTTGTGCGTACTTAGTTCTCACACAGATTTGGGTGCATATACTAGTGCTGCTACTTGCTAGCTATGTGACCTTAGGCAGGTTATTGAGCCCCTCTGGGCCTTTTCCCTCATCTGTAAATTGGGGAAAATAATACCTCCTCATAGCGTGGTTGAGAAGATTAAGTGAGATAATCCATATAAGGGACTTAGCACAGAGTCAATAAATGGTAGCTTTTATTCTTAGTATTTATTAATGAGCTTGAGAACCATGGAAGGTTTGAGGAGTTGTTACTGATCAAGAAGTAGAGCCAAGGGCAGAAGAGGGGCACAGGATTTTGGAGGGCAGAGTTCAGCAAGAAGTGGGCCCTGGTGTTGGGGTTTGACTAGGCTGAGTAGGTAGGACTAGGTAGGCAGATCTAGCAGGACTGGGGTCTTGCTCCTCTGTATTGGACTTTTGACATCTCTTTCTGTTCTCTGTGCCAAGGGTGTTGTATGAGGGGAAGGAACGTCCCAAGCCTGGCTTCCAAGTGCTAGCTACGACACCCTACAGCCACTCAGCCAACCTGGCCCCTCCAGGCCCTGGGCACCCCCGCACCTACCTCACTTACCGGCGGGCAGCAGAGGGGGCAGGGTTGCATGCCCTGGGCATCACTGACCTCTGCCTGGTGCTGCCCAGCAAGGGCGAGGGCACGCCTCATACTTACTGCCGATTGCCCCGCAACCTCAACCCTGGCATGGTGAGTGGGGCCCTGAGCCAGAAGCTGAGACCTGCCCCATCTCTGTGTGACGGTGTGGACCCTGGGCAGAAAGGGTATCCTAGGACCGAGGCGTCTAACGGCGGGGCGGGGCCCAGAGGCGTGACTCTGGTCTTGGGGGACTGGGATTAGTGGGAGTTATAAAGACAAAGACCACGTGGGGGTGGTGGAGAAAATGAACCCCAGAAACCTTTGTTAGCTGTGTGTCTGCTTGTCTCTTGCCATTTCTGGGGCAGTGGGGCCCAGCAGTGTACCTGTGCTACAAGGTGGGCCTGGCCAAGGCCAACACGCTGGTGTATGAGGCAGGTGAGTAGCCCCTCTGTCTCTCCAACCCCTTGACCCTCTGTGTCCCTCTGCCCTGGTGCCTCTTGGCTGGTACCTTCAGTGTCCACAGAACTCACTTCCCCTTTGCCGCTTGGCCCGTCTCTGGGATCCCCTGCTTCCTTCCCCTGGAGTCTGATTGACCCTACTCCTTTTGGGTACCCCCACTCTGCCGGGGGTGCAGAGCTGCTGGGCCGCTACCCAGAGGAGGACAATGAGGCGTTCCCGCTGCCCGAGTCAGTGCCCGTCTTCTGCCTGCCCATGGGGGCCACTATCGAGTGCTGGCCTGCCCAGACCAAGTACCCCGTGCCCGTCTTCTCCACCTTTGTGCTCACGGGTGCAGCTGGTGATAAGGTGGGTGTGCAGAGTGTGGTCAGGGGTCCGGGCTCCACAGGGCCCGCCTGACTGCCCCTCTGCCCCTGCCAGGTGTACGGTGCTGCCTTGCAGTTCTACGAGGCATTCCCGAGGACCAGGCTCTCGGAGCGGCAAGCGCGGGCCCTGGGCCTGCTGAGCGCCGTGGAGCGGGGCCGGGCACTGGGGGGCCGAGCTGTGCGCAGCCGCCGTGCCATCGCTGTGCTGTCCCGCTGGCCTGCCTTCCCTGCCTTCCGCGCCTTCCTCACCTTCCTCTACCGCTACTCCGTCTCAGGCCCCCACCGCCTGCCCCTGGAAGCGTGAGCACGAGACTTCCCCGGCACTGGGAAGGGTTATGAGGGGATCTCGGGAGGCCAGGAGAGATGGACGAGATTAGGCTGGAGCTGGGGGTGGGGGGACCTGGGTGGGCAGAGGAGTGGGGATGGGGCTGTAGTGTGTGGCTGGAGAGTTGGTCCACTGCAAAAGTGCCCCTGGCTGAGAGGCTGAGTGGGGCCTGAAATCCAGGCTACACTTGCTAGCTAAGTCCTGGCCAGGGGCTGTGCAGGCCCAGAGGGAATCTCTTTTGATTTGCATAAATGCTGTACATAATGGAGGCTCTGATGGCTGACACCAGTCTCGAGGTGGATCTCAGGGAGGAGTAAGGTTCTTGTGGACAGGTGAAGGAGAAGAGCAAATGTGGCTGAATGAAGTAGACTGGGAGTCTGCCTCTGACTGGACCCCTCTCTCCCCCAGGCACATCTCCCACTTCATTCACAATGTCCCCTTCCCTTCCCCACAGAGACCCCGCATCCTGGTGCAGGTGAGAGCTGAGGCTGAGGCTGGGGCTGGATGGGAGGAGGAGAACTGCCAAGGGCTAGTCTTCACCATCCTGACCTGTGGCTCTTCTGTCTCCCAGATGTCTCCCTATGACAACCTGCTCCTCTGCCAGCCTGTATCCTCACCCCTGCCCCTCAGGTATGTGCCCAGGCTGGGGGGGCTTTGATGACCAAGGACATGGTAGGTGCCAGGCAGATGGGCACAGGTGTCGAGGTCTGTGCAGGCTGGGCCCAGGTGGTGTCTGTGCCCAGTGACTAGGGAAAGGCCTCCTGCTGACTCTTCCCCCACCTTGGCATTGCCCGCAGTGGTGCCAGCTTCCTGCAGCTGCTGCAGAGCCTGGGCCCTGAGCTGGCTGTCACGCTGCTGCTGGCTGTGCTCACGGAGCACAAACTGCTAGTCCACTCACTGCGGCCGGACCTGCTCACCAGCGTCTGCGAGGCCCTCGTCTCTGTGAGTGCTACCCTGCCCAGACTGCCTTGCCTAGAGTGTTCCTTCTGGTGCCCTGGTCCCTACCTAGATTCTCCTTACTTTTCTTTTCTTGGGGAGGGTTCCTCAGCCTTTTACCCTTGGGCACGACCTACAGGACATACAGCTTCCGTCAGGAGCTCTTCTTTGGAGCCCAACTCCCACAGCTTCTCTCAAGAGGCACCACCCCCCAGGGCCAAGGCCCCCTCTCCTGTTGCCCCTACGCCCTGCTCACTGGTCCTCACTCCCTGATGCTTTAGATGATCTTCCCGCTGCACTGGCAGTGCCCCTACATTCCGCTGTGCCCGCTAGTGCTGGCAGACGTGCTGAGCGCCCCCGTGCCCTTCATCGTGGGTATCCACTCCAGTTACTTCGATCTGCATGACCCGCCTGTGGATGTCATCTGTGTTGATCTTGATACCAACACACTCTTCCAGTAAGAGGGTTGGGTCTTGTCCAGGGGGTTTCGAGGTGGGGGGCAGGAGAGGGCTGGTGTATGCAGCGTACCTGCTCAAAAGGAGCCTCAGGCAAAACGTGGAGGAGGCTGGCGAGGAGCCCCATCACCCTTTCTTCCTTCTGTTTATCTCCCAGGAATGAGGAAAAGAAGCCCCTCTCCCCTCGGATCCTGCCCCGCAGACCCTACAAGGTTCTGCTGACTACACTGACAAACCTATACCAGCAGCTGGATCAGAGTGAGGAGCGTGGGTGGGGGTGGGAGGCTGGAAACTGTCATTGACCTTGAACCTCCAGTTTGGGGAGACCTGTGGGGAGCTGACCTTACTTGAGGAGGTTAGAGGAGTTAGGCTTTCATTTGGTGGAAGTGAGAGGAATTCAAATTCCAGTTTAAGCAAGAGGGAAGTGAATGTCACATTAATATTCCTGAATATGTCAGGGAGGTTGAGCTTGTCATTGGGGAGGCTTGAAACTGTTACCTGAAGGTAACTTTTTTTTTTGTAAATTCTTTTTTTTTTTAAATTAATTAATTAACTTATTTATTTTTGGCTGCATCGGGTCTTCATTGCTGCATGCGGGCTTTTTTCTAGTTGTGGCGAGTGGGGGCTACTCTTTGTTGCGGTGCGTGGGCTTCTCATTGCGGTGGCTTCTCTTGTTGTGGAGCACGGGCTCTAGGCACGTGGGCTTCAGTAGTTGTGGCTCGCGGGCTCTAGAGCGCAGGCTCAGTAGCTGTGGCGCACAGGCTTAGTTGCTCTGTGGCATGTGGGATCTTCCCGGACTAGGGCTCGAACCCGTGTCCCCTGCATTGGCAGGTGGATTCTTAACCACTGCGCCACCAGGGAAGTCCCTGAAGGTAACTTTTTAGTTACTATTGGTACCAGGTCTGTTAGGACCTGCCGGTGGTGGGGTAGCAACAGTGACTTCTGTGTGAAGGGCAGGGTTGAGGCAAGCCCTACGGGTGCTGGCCCTGATTCTCAGGCTGCCCTGGTCCCCAGCATATACTGGACCCGAGGAGGAGGCCTCCCTGGAATTCCTGCTGACAGACTATGAGGCAGTGTGCGGCCGCCGGGCCCGGCTGGAGCGCGAGGTCCAGGGAGCCTTCCTCCGCTTCATGGCCTGCCTGCTCAAGGGCTACCGGGACTTCCTACGCCCGCTCACCCAGGCCCCCTCTGAGGGGTCTCGTGATGTCGACAACCTCTTCTTCCTGCAGGGTAAAGGGGGCCTGTCTCTGCTTGGGGCGGGGGTCACGGGAGGGGTGGCCAGGGGCTGGGCTCCATGGGGAAGCCCAGGGGGACGAGGAATCACACAGTTTCTTGTTCCTTCACTGAGCACACGTTTTTGTGGGCACCAGCTTTGAGCTGTATGCTCTTCTGGGCTTGGAGAGGGGATAAGGGTACAAAGATGAACCAGCTGTGGCCCTGCCCTCTGGGAAGCCTTGGGCTTGGTGGGGACACAGTGACGCCTGTGGTGAGCCACCCCCATGGGCGAAACTCTCTTCCCTTGGAGACTCCCCAGTCTGAGGTCCTAGGTGCCAACAGATAAAAGGGAGGGATTCCATGGGACTGTGGTGCTGGGGTAGCTGAGCTGCTCGGCTTGGCGTGTGGTGTAGTGGTGCCAGAGGAGCCAAAGAGGGGATGACTTTGATGGCCTTGGACGCCAAGTTGGCAGGGAGCTGAGAAAAGGGTTCGGAAGGGGGTGCCTGCGGTAGGGACCCCGGGTAACCTTCCTCTCTGCCCCATTCTCATCTGTCAGGCTTCCTCAAATCCCGGGAGCGCTCCAGCCACAAGCTGTACTCCCAGCTGCTGCACACACAGATGTTCTCGCAGTTCATCGAGGAATGTTCTTTTGGCTCTGCTCGGCATGCTGCCCTGGAATTCTTTGACTCTTGTGTTGACAAGGTATTGGGCATTATCCCTTCTCTTCATGCCCTTTGCCCTCTGCTCTCCTCTTGGCAGTCTCTGTTATCCCAGGTATCAACACTCTCCATCTCATCTGTGGCAGGGATGGTGCCCCTGGAGTTACACAGGGCACAGCCTATGCAGCATACGTGACCGGCCTCATAGACGTACTGTCTTCCCATTCCTCACTCCATCCCCCAGCTCTGTCTCCAGGGCCTTGGTGGAATCTGGACCCACTACCTGCTTCCCTGTGGCTATGCTTTCCTGCGAGATGCTCATTCTCTTACCATCCTGCTCCAGGTCCACCCAGAGCAGGAGAAGCCAGAGCCAACACCCTTGGTGGAGCTGGAGGAGCTGTCAGGAAGTGAGCTCACTGTCTTTATCACACCTCCCGAGGAGCCGCCGGCGCCAGAGGGCAGTGAATCTACCCCCCAGTACTGGTGAGAGGCTCTTGTCCCCTCACTTGTTGTGAGGCCCCATGGGCTGACTTAGTGCCGACTGCTCCTGATGTTGCCTCTCTCTGCCCCTCCAGCTACGATGGGTTCCCCGAACTACAGGCTGAGCTGTTTGAGTCTCCTCAAGAGCAACCCGGGGCTCTGCCTGTGCCAGGTCCATCCCGTAGTGCCCCCAGCAGTCCTGCCCCTCGCCGTACCAAACAGGTAACCCGCAGGTGGGCCCCCCAGAGGCATCTGGCTCAGGCCAAGGGCTGCTGCTTCAGTTTCTTCATCTGTAAAATGGGTATAATAGTATTTACCCCGTAAGGTTGTTGGAAGGTTTCAGTTATGTCTGGCACATAAAAGGCACATGAAATATTAGCTCTTGTTACCACTGTCATCATCCTCATCTTGATTCTCTGAGCACTCTGGGAGACCAGGGGCTTGCTGCCTCCTCCAGGGCACCTGCCCAAGCTCAAGCTAGGCATCTCTGCTTGGGGGTCCTGGGCTGTGTGTGCAGCATCTCTCCCGCCTTGTCAGCGCACAGACCCTTCCTCAGGGAGGGTGCTGCTTCTCCCACACTATTTTAAGACCTGCCCTGCCTTGGCATTGTACTCACCCAGGTGTGTCCCCTGCCCTACCTAGGAGATGAAGATCGCACAGCGGATGGCGCAGAAGTCAGCAGCTGTGCCTGAGCTCTGGGCCCGGTGCCTGCTCGGCCACTGCTATGGGCTGTGGTTCCTGTGTCTGCCTGCCTACGTGCGGTCGGCGCCCTCCAGGGTGCGGGCACTGCAAACAGCTTACCAGGTGCTGCGCCAGATGGAGAGCCGCAAGGTGGTGCTGCCCGACGAGGTGGGCACCTGCGCCCAGTCCCAGGGGCTTGTGCAGGCATGGGAGCTGTGAGAGGGAAACTTGGTGACTATGGAAAGCAGATGGGGAGCACGGGCACAAGTTGAGAGCTCCATCACATTCACTGAATTAATGAGCGTGTTCAGGGTGTAGCAGTAGAGACTGCAGGGTGGCAGGGTCAGCAGGAAGGGTGGGTGGCTCTGAGGCGAGCCCAGGAGCTGCCAGGGGCCAGTGAAGTCTGTGAGAACTGGGGAGGCTGGAGAAGGGCGCTTGCTCAGACTTGAGGATTTGGGCTGGGAGTGAGTCCGCTCTCACGCTGCGCATCTCCTGGCCCAGGTGTGTTACCGGGTGTTGATGCAGCTGTGCTCACACTATGGGCAGCCCGTGCTGTCCGTGCGGGTCATGCTGGACATGCGGCGGGCAGGCATCGTGCCCAACACCATCACCTACGGCTACTATAACAAGGTACCTAATTTGGGGTGAAGGGGGGATGGCAGCCTGTGCCGGGTAGGTGTGTGGGAAGGATGCTGCTCCCTGACACCTGCCGCTCTCCCCTCTCCTTGGAGATTGGGCCCATACAATCCAACAAGGTCCTGTCACCATTGTCACCCATTGTGCTCCTCTAGTGCCTTAGCACCTACAGACGGTTTTCTCATACTTGGCCGCTTTGATCTTCACCCACAATACCCCTGACAAGGAGGTTGGGCGAGTACTGCTACCTCCCGATGATAGCTAATAGTGGGAGCCAATATGCCAGGCCCTGTTCCAAATACATTTTCCACATCAAATCATTTTTTTTTTTTTTCTTTTTGTGGTACACGGGCCTCTCACTGCTGTGGCCTCTCCCGTTGCGGAGCACAGCCCCAGACGCGCAGGCTCAGTGGCCATGGCTCACGGGCCCAGCCGCTCCGCGGCATGTGGGATCTTCCCAGACCGGGGCACGAACCCGTGTCCCCTGCATCGGCAGGCGGACTCTCAGCCACTGCGCCACCAGGGAAGCCCACATCAAATCATTTTATCTTTACCACAGCCCCATGAAGTGGAATGATTATTGTCCCCATCTTACAGATGAGGCCATGAGGTTGCAGGGGCTTAGTAACTTGTCCGAGGTACCACAGTGAGTAAGTTAGGGAGTTAGGAGATGCACACAGGCACGCCGATGTTTCCTGAATTCAGGCCCTTAACCATGATACTAACCTATATTTCCTGTTTTTTAGATGAGGAAACTAATGACCCAAAAAATGAACCGATTTCTTCAAAGCCCATAGTTTATAAACAGCAGAGTCTGGATCCAGGTTGTCTCCACTGCTTCTGGCTTCCTCTAGAACCCCTCAGGGTGGCAGCGGCCAACTGTCTCTTCTGGGCTCTTGTTCCCGGCTGAGCCATTGGCAGGACAGTCCTAGGCAGGATGTCTGGAGGAGAAGGTGGTCCCTGGGGCTCCAGGTCAGGCAGTTGGCGTCAGGCTGAGGCCAGGGTATGGAAGTAGGCCATCTTCACGGGCACTGTGCTTGGCAGGCTGTGCTGGAAGGCAGGTGGCCGTCTGGCACACGGGGTGGGCGCCTGCGCTGGGCCAAGCTCCGGAACGTGGTCCTGGGGGCTGCTCAGTTCCGCCAGCCCTTGAGAGAACGGCGGCAGCGGTGGCAGCGTCAGAAGCAGGAGGAGGAGGCAGAGACAGCAGCACAAGAGGCAGGCGGCTCCCAGACAGGTGGGTAGGGGCTGGTGACACGGGCAGGGGGATAGGCATGGAGAGCTGGGGCTGGCCTAGTGGCTGGCACTGGGTGTTCTCAGAGTGGATAAACTATACTTGGCTGGTAACAAAAGAGATGAAGTTCTGCCTGGGAGGAGCCCTATAAATCCAGGTCCACTTAAGGAGCTCTGTTTTGGAACTGGGGGCTGGGTTTCTAGCTGGCTGCCTTTCAATCCCCTCTCTATCTTTTACAGAGCCCTATCTGGAGCGCCCCTCCCCTACCCGCCCCCTTCAGCGCCAGACTACCTGGGCTGGGCGAAGCCTGAGGGACCCTGCCTCGCCTACGGGGCGCCTGGTGAAGAGTGGCAGCCTGGGTAGTGCCCGAGGGGCACAGCCCACTGTGGAGGCTGCCGTGGCCCACAGTGAGTGCCCTTGTCCCACACTCCAACCCTCAGCCCCGTCAGCTTCCCTGACCACTTGCCAGTGAAAGAGGGGAAGGCCAGAGCCAGGATGGACGGGTGGTGCTTTGTGGTGGGCACTGTAGGCGCTCAGGGAATCTTGCCTGGACTGTCACCATGGTGGGGGCTGTGGTGCCAGAGTCTGTACAGTCAGGAATTGTGTTTACTCAGTTCCTGGAGGAGGGGCTGGCCTCCATCTTCCCTGATTCTTTTCTGCCCTGTAGTGATAGAGGCCTTGGGGGTACTGGAACCCCGGGGATCACCTGTGCCCTGGCACGATGGAAGCCTCTCAGACCTGAGCCTGACCGGGGAGGAGCTGGCACCTGGAGGCAGCCCAGGGGACGCAGGCTCAGCCCTGAATACCCAGTCCACTGAAACCCTGCAAGGGCCAAGTGGGCGGGTGCCCAAGGCTGGCTGGCATCAGGATGAGGCCAGCACCCCCCGAAGAGGGCTGGGTGCCCGCCTCCAACAGCTGCTCACTCCTTCCCGCCGCTCCCCTGCCTCTCGTGTTCCTCCGCCTGAGCTGCCCCCTGACCTGCCTCCCCCAGCCCGCCGCAGCCCCATGGACAGCCTTCTGCGCCCACGGGAGCGCCCTGGATCCACTGCATCCGAGGTAGCCAGTGAGGGGAGGGTCCAGACACTTTAGCACCGGGAGGCCTGGGGAGGAGCTGCTAACCAGGAGTGCCCAGAGAGGGCCTTGAGGGGTGGCTGAAGCCAGCATCCTGGGTGAAGAGGAGCATGGGTGTGGCTAACTGTGCTTTCTCATGTAATGGCAGAGCTCAGCCTCTCTGGGCAGTGAGTGGGACCTCTCAGAATCTTCTCTCAGCAGCGTGAGCCTTCGCCATTCCTCAGAGCGCCTCAGTGACACCCCTGGATCCTTGCAGCCACCTTCCCTGGAAGTGAGGATAACCCCTCCCACGCAGATGTGCTTGAACACACACATACACCACACCCATTCACTCTGTCAAAGGCAGGGGTTGGGGAGGAGGTGGGAGGAGCCTGGGCTGGGATGTGAAGATGAGAGGGGCTGGGGAAGGAGCACGGGCTCCTGAGCCTAGAGGCCGAAAGGGGCCTGCTTCCTGGGGTCTCCTTGCCTGCAGATCCTGCTGTCTAGCTGCTCCTTGTGCCGCGCCTGTGATTCCCTGGTGTATGATGAGGAGATCATGGCTGGCTGGGCACCTGATGACTCCAACCTCAACACAACCTGTCCCTTCTGCACCTGCCCCTTTGTGCCCCTACTCAGTGTCCAGACCTTTGATTCCCGACCAAGGTGCCCAAAGCAGGGCGAGTGCTGTGGGTGGGGCAGGGAGGTGGAGGTCCGAGGGCTGACCCTCCTGCTATCTCGCTGCAGTGCCCCCAGCCCCAAGCCTGCCTCTGCTGGTGCCAGTGGCAGCAAAGATGCTCCTGTCCCTGGGGGCCCAGGCCCTGTGCTCAGTGACCGCAGGCTCTGCCTTGCCCTGGATGAGCCCCAGCTCTGCAACGGACACGTGGGGGTAAGGGCTGGGCCAAAGGGGCACAAGCAGTGTGTGTGTGTGTGTGTGTGTGTGTGTGTGTGTGTGTGTGTGTGTTGCCCTGTGGGTGGCCCCAGTGGTGCTGGGGAGAAGTAGGCATTGAGGGCAAGGGACGTCCCAGAAGCTGTTGGACATGGTGGCCCAGTGAGAATTGTGGCTCTGAGGATGGGGCCGTGGTACATGCCCTCCATTGCCCTCCCACTTTGTGCCTGACAGGGTACCTCCCGGCGTGTCGAGAGTGGGGCATGGGCGTATCTGAGCCCCTTGGTGCTGCGTAAGGAACTGGAGTCGCTGGTAGAGAACGAGGGCAGTGAGGTGCTGGCGTTGCCTGAGCTGCCTGCTGCTCACCCCATCATCTTCTGGAACCTTCTGTGGTATTTCCAGCGGCTACGCCTGCCCAGTATTCTGCCATGCCTGGTGCTGGCCTCCTGTGATGGCCCCCCACCTCCCCAGGTCAGTTCCCTGATATGGTCCCTGCTTCCTCATCTCCCAGCTCTGTTTCTCAGTCCTCTGTGTCTTCAGTGCTATAGAAAGAGCACAGGCTTTGGAGTTGGTTGTACCTGGTTTGACTCCCGGACCTTTCACTTCACTACTCTGAGCTACAATTTCTCATCTGTAAAATGGCATAAGCGCCACGCCCCCCCCCCCCCCCACAAAGACAGGGCTGTTGTTAAGGCACCTAGTGTAGTGCCTGGTACCCAGAGAATAATTTGTTAATGTTCATCTATTTATTGCTCTATTCACTGCACCAATATTTATTGAGCACCTTTTAGGTTCCAGGCAGAGTTTTAGGCAGTAGGGATGTAGCAGATTACAAAACAGAGTCCTTGCTCTCAACAGAGCTTGCATTCCCACGGGGAACAAGAGTTTCTTTCTCTCTTCTCTTTGGCTATGTCCTGTAATGTTCCTGTCTCTTGGAATAACGCCTGTCCATTTCCTGTCCCCTGCCTCCCACCCCATGAGCCTCTCTCCTTTATCTTGGCTCCCCGCAGGCCCCATCTCCTTGGATAATGCCTGATCCAGCATCTGTGCAGGTGCGGCTGCTGTGGGATGTCCTGACCCCTGACCCCAACAGCTGCCCACCTCTCTATGTGCTCTGGAGGGTCCACAGTAAGTCTGGTATTTGGCCTAGGATGGGAAGGGGAAGGTCCCAGACTTAGAGGGCTCAATAATCCTGGCTACCTTCTTTTTTTTCACCCAGGCCAGATCCCCCAGCGGGTGGTATGGCCAGGCCCAGTACCTGCATCCCTTAGTCTAGCATTGCTGGAGTCCGTGCTGCGCCATGTCGGTCTCAATGAGGTGCACAAGGCTATAGGGCTCCTGCTGGAAACTCTAGGGCCCCCTCCCACTGGCCTGCACCTACAGAGGTATCGTGTTCCTATCTGAGAGGTCCCTGGTCTGTCCCGGGCTCCATACCCCCTTTATCTCACTTATACCCTTTTGCCTCCACTCCAGGGGCATCTACCGTGAGATCTTATTCCTGACATTGGCTGCTCTGGGCAAGGACCACGTGGACATAGGTGAGGGAGCAGGCAGGGGGCTGAGGAGTTTAGGGATCTGGGGCCAGGTGTGGAAGCTTGGAATCCTAATATACTGACCTACCTCCACCCTCTTTCCTAGTGGCCTTCGACAAGAAGTACAAGTCCGCCTTTAACAAGCTGGCCAGCAGCACGGGCAAGGAGGAACTGAGGCAGCGGCGGGCACAGATGCCCACCCCAAAGGCCATTGACTGCCGAAAATATTTTGGAGCACCTCTGGAATGCTAGGGACCCTTAAGCTTCCTTCTCCAGCCTGGGCTGAGGAGGTGAGGGAGAATGGATTCTAGAGATAACCTGCTTCCCTGTTGCTTTCATAGAGGAGTTGGGAATAGGCTGCGAAGCATGCCGAGCCGTAGGCTCTGAATGGGGGCAGCAGGAAGAGGGGCCCACTGTTACCAAAAGTCACAATTCCCCTATCTCCAACCTGCCCTCTGTGCTCATGTTGATGTTGGAGGAGGCCTGGGGGGAGCTGGCACATCTCTGTTCCGCCTCATCCTATACCAGGAACTCCTCTCCAGGGTACCCACAGATCTGCACTGCCCTGGTCATTTTATAAGTTTTTGTTTTAAAAAACAACTAGAAAGATACACAGCTACTGAGCCTTTGCCCTGAATGGGAGGGAGGGATGTCATTCCCCACCAATGATGGTCCCGCTTCCCTAGAGTTGCCGAAGGAGCCCAAGGCTCTCCATGCCTTTCTACCTTAGTGTTTGTATTTTATTTTAAGTTATTTATTCTGGAGCCACAGCCCCCTTGCTTATGAGGTTCTTATGGACAGTGAGAAAGAGAAGGGAAATGGGCCTGCGTGGTCCAGTGGTTTGTAGCTCCTTGAAAGTTAGGAGGTGGGAGCTAGAGGAGTCCCAGGCTCCCCTTAGGAAAAACTGGTACCCCTCTAGTCCTGATCCTTTCTGTCCACTCCACCTTGGGGAATGCTTCACCCACCCAGGGCCCTGACTGTGCAATAAGGATTGTTCCTTGCGAAGTTTTGTTGGATGTAATATAGTAAAAGCTGCTTCTGTCTTTTTCCTTCTGCCTCCTGTTCTCTGAGTCTGGGATAATGGTGGGGGATACCTCACTTTTTCTCCTGGCTGCACATCCTCCTTTCCACCTTTGCATCCCTTGCTGCCTTCAGGCACGCACTGCTTTCCCTGACCGGGTCTGGTTCTGGTCCCTTGGGGCACAGGGAGTTCTTGGAGCAGGAGAGGGGTGAATCCGGTGCTGGCTATGGTGGTGCCAGTCTGTGTGGTACTTCCGGCCCTCCCACACAATCACCCCCTTGTCCCTCATCTGTACCCCACACAAAGACTCCATTCTCTGGGGGCCCTGAGCTCATCTCTGCCTTCTTTCCTCTCCCCACAGCTTCCCCCTCCCAACTTCTCCAGTACCTCCACAGGGCAGCTCTCACGCATCCTGGGAGCCCTGGAACTCATTCTAGGCCTCCTTAGTTGCTTTAGTTGAAGGCAGTACTCTTCCAACCAGGGACTCAACCTGGGGACAGCACCAGGAAGACAGGGGCAAGGATTAAGGGGCTCACTGCGTGTGGGCGCCAGGCATCCAGGCATCATTTTTCTAATCCTTTTGGTCCACTCGGAGTTCTCCCTTTCTTTCCTATATAATGAAATAAACACAGGAAACACTCCTAACAGAGCTGCAAGATCAATTACCAAAGGGAATTAGCCAACAAAACAGAAATATCTTGGGGAAGGAGGGCAGGAGTGTCAATGGAGGAAATAACTTACATGAGCCTCTAGCGCAAATTCCTGGGGGTGGATATCGGTGGATGAAGAGAGCCATACTACTTCTGAATTCTGGGACCTTCAAGCCAGAAGATGCGTCCCCATCCTAACTTGAGCAGTGTCCTAAAGGAGCTGAAAAGGAGGGGCTTAGGAAATGCCATCTGTTTTTGCCAGGGACTAGGAGATGCCTTCTTCAGAGGGGAACCCTCATGTCACCCCAGGTTCTGATCAGACCTCACTCCCTAGAGTCAAACTTTCCCTGTATCATCCCCAACAACCTTCTGCAAAGTTGAGTGACTTCCTTCCTGAAAACATAAGTTTCTGTTGAGTGTAGCATGCCCAGCTGTGCACTGAACCATCTGGAATTATAGAGCGAATTTTGGGGCTCAGTCCCTACCTCAATAGAGCATACAGCCTTCCTGGTCTAGAGTGCCCCAATGATGACTCTGCCTCCCAGCTTATGCTTCTCATTTTTCAACAGGCCTGTAGTCAGATGGGTGGAACTACAGAATTCTTTAATCGCGAGAGAACCTGGGGATTCCAATAGCAAAGTACTCACCACAGCATCTGACATCTCTGTCCTGTGGCTTAGGGAACTGTATGAGGGGCAGGATAAGTCCAAATTACCTGGCCCCATTTCTCTTCCCTGACTTTAGAGTGTGTAGGTTCGAGTATGACAAATTTTAGTTAAATCTTGTCTCTGGCACTTACTAATTTTATTACATCAGACAAGTTACTTAACTGCTGTGCCTCAGTTTTTCCTCATCTGCAAATTGGTGAGGCTGTTCAAAGATTAATTATATAATCTACATAAAGTGCCAGACACACTCAATAAATGTTAGCCACGAAAAGAAAATGAACAGGCAGAGCCTGCATAGGGCAAAGCCATGTCCACTACACCAGTGGCCTTGCTTACCTGTCTGTCTTGGAGCTTGATCGCTCCAGATTGAAAGTTCCCCCTCCACGGCCTGATCTTAATTTTGCTGAAAGGCATTTTCTCAGGCCTCACTAGTATCTTCCTCAGGCTAGTATCTTCCACCACTGTGTTTCTCATATCCTTGCAGCCCTTGAAGAATGGCCCTTCAGACAGCAGAGAGTGCCCTGGACTGATAATGGACAAAGCAGCAGGTTAGGGAAAGAGGGCTGTACCTTCCATGAGGGCAGTGACTTTGTCCCATTTACTGTATATCCCCAGCACATAGAAGAGTATCTAGTCACATAATAGGTCTTGTATCGTGTGTGAAATAACCGAGCCAGTGAAGGAATTAAAATGACATAATTTTCAGTGTGGTAAAAGACAGGTACTACAGGTAGAATACCAATCGAAGCTGAATTTTGAACTAAGAGGGTGAAATTGTTGGAAAAGTCAGGAAAATTCTCGTAATAGTTAATATTATGTTTACTGAGTACTTACTATGTGCTTAGCACTATCCTGAGCTTTTTTTAAAAAAAATATTTATTTGTTTGCACCAGGTCTTAGTTGTAGCAGGCGGGCTCCTTAGTTGCAGCACATGGGCTCCTTAGTTGCGACTCGTGGGCTCCTTAGTTGTGGCATGCAAACTCTTAGTTGCAGCATGCACGTGGGATATAGTTCCCTGACCAGGGATCGAACCCAGGCCCCCTGCATTAGGAGCATGAGGTCTTACCCTGTGCCACCAGGGAAGTACCCCTCTGAACATCTAAAATGTATATTTTATAATCCTCACCATTACCCTATGAACTGGGTACTCATCAAGCATTCCCATTTTAAAGATAGGGAAAGTAGGGCATAGGAGCTAGAGGTTAAGTAACTTGCACCCAAATCACACAACTGGTAAGAGATCCAAACCCAGACAGTTGGACTCCAGAGACCATGTTCTTGGAAAGAGAAGGTGTTTTATCCACTTTATAATTGGGGCATGCCTCTGCATATGTGTGCGTTCGGGGGCCCACCTGTATTTTTGTGGACATGTCCTTCATTAGTTTCATTTCTATTGCACAGCATGACTTCTAAATGATTCGAAAAAACACATTCTAGTGCTTCTGGAGCCAGTTATTTCTGGGTTCAAACCACTGCTTAGTCACTAATTAGATGTATGACCTTTTCAAGTTCCTTAGCCTCTCTGAACCTTTTTTTTTTTTTGCGGTACGCGGGCCTCTCACTAACGTGGCCTCTCCCGTTGCGGAGCACAGGCTCCGGACGCGCAGGCTCATTGGCCATGGCCCACGGGCCCAGCCGCTCCGCGGCATGTGGGATCCTCCCGGACCGGGGCACGAACCCGTGTCCCCTGCATCGGCAGGTGGACTCCCAACCACTGCGCCACCAGGGAAGCCCCTGAACCTGTTTCTTTTTTTTTTTTTTTTTTTTTTTTTGAACCTGTTTCTTGATCTACCTGGATTCAAATTTCAGCTCTGCCACTTACCATGTGTAACTTTGGGCAAGTCATTTGATCTGTACCTCATTTTCCTCATCTGTAAAATGGGAATAACAGCATCTACCCCACAGAGTTATGAGGAATAAATAAAATAACACACGCATAGCTCTTAAAAGAATAAATAAGGATGCATATATAGCACAATGCCTCAGTCTCTTTTCCCAAAACGTTAGCTATTATTATTCCTTCAACACACTGACTCTGATACTTGGTCCCTATCCTCAGATGCTCAAGAACAATACTTGTGGTAAGTGCTCGAGAAACGCTGAGAGTTTAGGTGGGCCTAACTGCTTTGGGGAAGTAGGGAGGCTAGCAGGAGTTGGGCCTTGAGTTAAGTGGAGTCGGTGGAGTGGAAGGCTGTTTCCCTCACTGTGAACCTGACCAGACCAAGAGATCCCGAGAGGAACTGCGAGGGCTCTGCACGGCGTAATTTCTCAGCAATTTGGCTAGCTGCCTTTTTTTCTCCTGTCGTGGTTCAGTCACGACAGGACCATGCTGGGATACAATGAACACCAGGAAGCTCAAGGCCTTTGGCAGATGGAGACAGGCCACGCCCCAAATAGACTGCAAGGCCTGAGCGCCTCAAGCTACTTCTATCGTGAAATTTCTGGATTCTGTCGGGATGAAACACCATCCAACACAGAGCCCAGCGCCGTTCGCCAGTCTCCATCTTTAGAATTGGAAGAATGAGAACAGGCCAAAGGGGAATCCCGGTTTTGGGATACTGGGGTACGGCGGCTGCCTGGGGACCAAAACGTCTCTAAGGTAAAGTTGCAGCCTGAAGCGATTTTTTGACCCCCGACACTTAATGGGCTGCTGAAGACCCGGATGTGTCTGGGACTGGCCGAGGTACCCATTAACGCGCCCCCGCTAGACCATCCCCCTCCTCCGTTTACGATTGGGTCTTAGGTACGCCAATCATCACTTCTCCAGCCACTCACTCTTCAAGGGTGGGGTGTAGCCCCGGCATCCTGTCTCCTATTGGTATGGCCGAGAAGAGGAGGGCGGGGAGGCCGGCTCAGGTCGCCCAATGGGCGTCGTGGCGTGTGGGAAAGGCGGAGTCGAGGCGCTTGGCAGCTGCCCAATCAGCGTCCTTGTTTGTGTGGTGCCGCCGCCGCCGGTGCAGCCGCCGCCGCCGCCGCTGCCCCCGTCTGTACCGCAGTGTCTGCTCCGCCCGCCCGCCCGGGTCCGGCCCGCCCCCCTCTCCCACCCCCGCCCCCGGTCCCGTCAGCGGGGTCCGGAACCTACTGTGCCGTCGCCTCTTCCTTTTTCGACGCCGCCGCCGCCGCCTGGGGAGGCGAGCTAGCCGGGAGTTACACCGCCACCGCCAGGTGAGGAGCTTTGGCCTAGGCCAGCCTGGCCGCCCGCCCGCCCGGGGGCGGTGAGGAGCGAGGAAGGGAGGGAGGCTGGGAGGAGGCGGTGGTGGCGGAGGTGGGGGAAGGGAAAGGTGGAGGGGCGGGGGGAGGGGAAGCGCCCGCGAGCCGACGCCCGCCCGCGCGCCCCCGCCTTGCGTCCCCCTCCCCCCACCCCGGCACCGCGCGCCCCCGCCTCGCGCTCCCCCTTCACCTCATCCCCTCCCCCCGCTCCGCGCGCGCGACCCGGTCTTTCACTTCGGCCTCGCGCGCCCCCAGCTCGTGTCCCTTCATTTCTTCTCCTTTTACTCTTTCTCCCCTCCCTCGCGCCCCGTTTCCCCCGCCTTCCCCGCTTTCACTCACTGCCTCAGGCCCGCCATGCTCCCCTCCTTCCTCTCTAGCGCGCCCCCCCTTAACTCTCTCCACCCCCAGTGGTGCCCTCAGGGTGCGGGGGCCGCTCCCTGCTCTCAGTCTTGTGTTTGCTGGCGGTTGGGACAAATGGGGGATCCTTAAGGGTGAAGGAAGCACGGGATGATTACCTTTCTTAAGGCGAAGGGATCTGGAACGCAGAACCTTACTCCTTTATTTCATCGTCCACCGTTCCCTCGTCCTCCCTTAGAAGGGAATTGTCTAAGCCTGTGTGGGTACTTGTCTTCTGTAGGGACTAAACTACCCCTTTCTTCAGCCGGGCTTCTGGGACCCACTGGATCTGTATCCCAGTTCAGTGCCTGAGGGTCGATGGAACTAGAACTTACCTTTTACTAAACCAAATCCGGACTTAGAGTACTTTTTGCCTCCCTGCTCTAAGGAGCTAGCCACTCCTATGAGTGCAGAGCTTTCGGTGCCATTCGCCGGCCCAGGCACTTTCCCCCGTCATAAAGGTATGGTAGCCTCTTTGGATTCTTCCCTAGCATCAACTTCCCTCCACACACAAGGTGTTCATAGGGCTGGCCCTGAAGTGGAGATGGAGGCATTGATGGTGGGTGGGTGGCATGTGGATGCTAACTGAGCTAGCTATCAGCCTTTTCTGCTGCTGTCATCTGGAGAATCAGGTAGCCTTCCGAGAACCAGTTTTCTCATTTCTGATAAATGATTATTTAGAGGGCTTTTGTGTGCGTGTTAAGAGAGCAGGGAGATGCTTAACGTAGTGTGTTTCAGCAAAGGAAAAGAGTAGTGCTTTCAGGCCAGACTGAAAGAGATTTGAACTTGCAGCAGCTGGAGTAAAAGCCGGTTTAGCAGATCTGTGTTGGGAGAAGAGCTGATGCTTTTGAGTTTTTAAAACATTTTTCTCTCAAAATTATTTTTAAAAAAGACAATGCATGTATGTGATACAAAGTGAAAAGAAGTCTCTCTCTCTCTCACCTGTGGTCTCCAGCCATCCAGTCCCCGTCCCAGTACAGATGACTTCTGGTTGTTTTCTTGCAGCAGCGGGCTGTCTATATGTTGTTGTCTGTATGTTGGAGATTATCCTATTTGGGAGTTTAGTGCTAACTCTACTGCTCCTTCTTTGATACACTGATTTAAACTCTTCCTTGAGATAACCATTTGGATTCATATTTTTGGTGTTGGAGCAGTCTCGGTAGAGTATTGTCCTGTAGTAGCATTTCTGTTGGTGCTTGGTTGGGAAAGAGGCTACTGTTGGAGCTGGTAAAGGTGGTGCTTTGGACAGGCTCAATATATTTTGAGGGAAGGCCCACACCTGTTGGAAATGGTGCTGCTTTTTTGTGACTGATATTCAGTCTCTGACTGTTTTGGAATGGGCTGGGTCAAGAAGAGTCTTTCCTTGGGCTTTTTAAGCAGATGGGCTGTATAAATAACGAGTTAATGGGAGTACTGATCTGGTAGTACTGTGTTCCGTTTTAAGAGGAATGTAGTTTTTTAGTCTAGTGGCAGTGGTAGTCATCACATCATGGTAAGGAATGAAGCAGATAAGTATTAATTAGCAGGAACCAGAAGGCTGAACCTTTAGGCTGAGTGACCCAGTTTGAGAAGAGGTGAGGCTTATGGGCTTTTGTCCTGCCTATTCCTGACTTGAGAACACTTTTGATGAGGTGAGAGTGATGAGTAGCTGACAGCAGAATCCATCTTTTTGACACTGTGGTTTGCCTTCCCTGCCTATGTGTGATGTCTGTTAACTTCCTGTTTAGAGGCAGTCCCAGTAGGGTCTGAATAGAGGCTACATTCAAATACTTGTCTAGGAACAACGTTAACCAGGTTCCCTGATCAGCACTTCAGATGTAAGTTATGGCAGTAACTTTTACTGCCGTTTTTAGCGTAAGGCCGTAGGGTGGTGGGGAAGGGAAACGTGAGAATTCTGTTCTGAATTTCAGTCTTAAAGTACATTCAAAAGTCGGTGTGCTGCCTGCCTCCCCTTTTTTGGACTAATGTCTCTCCTTACCACCCACCGCCCCCACCTTCCCCCCACCCCCACCCAGATCTCCAGGTTGGGTTTTGTTTAGAGAACAGCAGTGTGGAAGAAGAGTCAGTGTGTCAATAATAGTATCCTAATCTTCTGCTGGGACCTCTGGATTAAGCGTTGTCTCGTATGTTGTATGTAAACTAGGCCTGTTGTTATTTTAATTTAATTTAATTTATTTATTTTTGGCTATGTTGAGTCTTCCTTGCTGTGCAAGGGCTTTCTCTAGTTGCAGAGAGCCAGGGCTACTCTTCGTTGCAGTGCGCAGGCTTCTCATTGCGGTGGCTTCTCTTGTTGCGGAGCACAGGCTCTAGGCATGTGGGCTTCAGTAGTTGTGGCTCGTGGGCTCAGTAGTTGTGGGTCGTGGGCTCTAGAGCGCAGGCTCAGTAGTTGTGGCGCACGGGTGTAGTTGCTGCAAGACATGTGGGATCTTCCTGGACCAGGGCTCGAACCCGTGTTCCCTGCATTGGCAGGCGGCTTCTTAACGTGCCACCAGGGATGTCCCTCTTGTTTCAATTTACTGATTTTTCCTTCCTTCCTTACCTCCCCCACCCATCAAGCTGAAGGTGCATATTTATGGGAACAGCAGCTGTACTGTCCTGGTTTCTAGACTCTGGAGCTTATTCCATGTTAGCCACCTCATTGGGAGTCATGCTGACAAGTAGCCCCTCTGCACTCAGCTCAGGATGCTCATTTAGTTCATTGAGAAAAGCCAAACCAGCTTTGGTTGATTAAAACAATTGCTAGAGAAGTCATGATTTGAGCCATACTGGAACTGAAGGACTTTCTTCTCCAGACCACTTGCAGTACTTAAAGCTCTGCTTCATTACATATTAAGGCACAATAGCCAGGCATTTTCTGAGTCAGTTTAGAGGGGAAGAAAAAAAAGACACACAGTCAGATTGACTATAAATCTAGTCCTGGCATAAAGCTGTTCACCTCTTGCTCAGGAAAAATCCAGCCTATCAGGCAGTGCCACACGAAGTTGCAGTTCTCTTGCATTGGCTAAGCAAGCAATCCTGGGAATTGGATACATAAGGAAGTTCAGCTTCTGTTGAAAAGAACTGGCTTTGGTGGGGGGAAGCGTCTATTAGCCATATAGTTTATCTTCAGTAATCCCTGTGATGTTTTTTCTGTAGGTACTGGTTGGGGATTTTGGTGGCTCCAGAGTCCATGAAGCAGAGAGCCTTCTATATTTGCGTAGTAGTGATGAAAGCCTCTGAAGAGTAGATTTGATTTGAAGTGCTCCTTCTTCATGTTCCATCTTTTACCTTCTCTTTTATGGATATATGAAATATCCCTATACGGTTTGAGTTTATTCAGTAGGAAAGGAGTGACCCAGGGTCATTAAGGGCTTAACCAGTCTGATATACTTCTAGATGGTATCTCAGTAATGTTTGATGTCTCCCTCACAATCCTCTGGTGTTTGCCGTAAGTTGCCATCAACCGGCAAGACGCTATCAAGAGTTCTGGCTTGTACCAAAAGCAACAGATGAATGAGGACACATATTTTGTTAATTTTGAGGTATGAAATGGTCAAATCCCAGACCTCAAAGAGTCATAATAATTGCAGAAGCTTCTTTGACTACATGTGAACTTAGTTGTTATTAATACTAACAGTAAACTATTAAGGAAAATGACAATACTTTGGCATTCCTGAGCCATTCTCTTGTTTTTTTTTTCACATCTGGCTAGTATACATTTTTAAAAGTAATTCAGGTTATCGTTACTTGAACCTGAAAGTCATGCTTTAAGCCTCCTAATAAAGCTTTCTTGATCTTGTCTCATTTATGGGGAAGGTGGAGTTTGTAATCTACCCAAAAAATAGGCTGGATATTAGGATTTAGATTAGACTTTAGGATTAGTAAATTCTCATTATGGTTGTGAGGGATTAGAAATGTTAATTGGAGAGGTTGTGCATCTCTAACCTAGAAGGTAGTTATAAAGTTAGCTTCTTGAGGATATTTAAATTCAGACTTCCTTGGAGGGAGTTTGTGGGCTAATAAGTGGCAAATTGGAATAGCAGAACACAAGCGTAGAGAGTCTAGAAATCCCGGGTCAAATCCTAGCTTTACCATTTATTTGATACAGGATTTTGGGTAAACCTCCTAAATTTTTTTTTTTTTTTTGGCCGCGTGGCTTGTGGGATCGAACCCAGGCCCTCAGCAGTGAAAGCACGGAGTCCTAACCACCAGACCGCCAGGGAATTCCCAAGCCTCCAAATTTTTGAACTCCCGTTTCTTGCACAGTAAAAGCCAGTCTTTACCTTGGGCTCTAAGGTCTTACATGATCTGCCTCTCCCTATTCTTTCTTTTTGATCTCCTGTCATCCTCCCTTTTGCTCACTCCATTCCAGCCACATTGACTTGTTCCTTAAGTGCATTAGCCACACTCTATCTCAGGACCTTTGCACTAGTTATTCCCTCTAGTGGGAAATAACTAGTTTTTCCCACAGAGATAATACAAATGACTAATTTTCTTACCTTTTTCAATCAAGCCTTTGTTTAAATGTCACCTTTTCAATGAGACTTTATTTCAATGAGACTACCCCTATTTAAAATTTCACCTTTAGCTTCCACCCCTCACTTGTAATCCTTCTCTGTTCTTTCTTTTTCATATAGCACTTACAGCTTTCTAACACACTTATTTGTTACATTTATTGCTTATTGATTCCCCTGGTATGATGGAAGGTCTATGAAAGCATGGATTTACTTTGGTGTTTTGTTTAATGCCTAGTGCAGTGTTTGGCATATAGTTAATACTCAATAACTATTTCTTGATCAAATAGGAATAATAATAACTTTTCCTAACCTCGTATTTGTTTATAACAAAACTATGAAATGTGGTATGATACAGGATATTAAAATGTTTTTGGAACTTTGAAGCATTATACAAATAATGATGATAAAATGATTGCCTTCCCATTGAAATGGTAAATAACACTTGATTATGGAAAAAAATCTTCATATGTATTCACATATATTATCACATCTCCTAAACTCCAGCCCTCTGTTTCCAGTTGTCTACTTTGTGCTAGACATATCCATCTCTGTATTCCATTGGTACCTCAAGCTCAGCATTTTCATCATCTATTCCCATTTTGTGATTCATTGAGTCACCTAAGCCAGAAATGAGAGCATCATTGTCAATTCTCTCTCTCTCCCTTATCCATTACTTTCCAAATATTTCTGAATCTATACCTTTTTTCTGTATCTCCATTGCGGGTCTCCTAATTCAGGACCACAGCAACTCTTATTTGGAATATTGCCATGATCTCTTACAGTTCTGTTTGTTTTTAGTCGTTTCCTTTTAAACTCTCAATCATATTCTCTTCAAAATAGTCTAATGGAGATCTGATTATTCTACTTGGCCTTCTCAAAGGTATTCAATAGTTTCCGATCATTTAAAGGTACTCTGCATAATATCAAAGCCCCTTTGTAAATCTTGACCTTTGTTTTTCTATCCAGCCCTACTTTTCTCCCTTTACAGTTTATACATGAGCAAATACAGTTCTTTTATTCTTTTTTTTTTTAATTAATTAATTTTTGGCTGCGTTGGGTCTTCATCGCTGTGTGCGGGCTTTCTCTAGTTGCGGTGAGCAGGGGCTACTCTTCGTTGCGGTGTGTGGGTTGCTCATTGCGGCGGCTTCTATTGTTGCAGAGCATGGGCTCTTGGCACACGGGCTCAGTAGTTGTGGCTTGCACGCTCTAGAGAGCAGGCTCAGCAGCTGTGGTGCACGGGCTTAGTTGCTCTGTGGCATGTGGGATCTTCCTGGACCAGGGCTCAAACCCATGTCCCCTGCATTGGCGGGCTGACTCCCAACCACTGTGCCACCAGGGAAGTCCTCCAAATACAGTTCTTTTAGCTCCCAGATCAGCTACCAAATTTCATCTCAAATGCTGCTGTCTCTGGGAAGCCTTCCTTGACTTGCCCAAAGAGACTTAGATATGCTTTCTTCTTTGATCTCACTGTGATTTATAAATATTGCTTGTCTCCCCCCAGTGGTCTGACAACATTCTGAAATAAAGAGATAGCATGTCTTTTTACTTTTGTGTCTCCAGTGCCTAGCATGGTGCCTGTCACCCAAAAAGTATTTTAAAATATGAATAATTCTGTGGGTTGAGAAAATGCTGCGTACATTTAGAAGATGCCCTATTTGTTATGTTCTGGGAGCAGAAGAACAAGTTTGGAGTCTTGGTTCTTTTTATCATCTGTGTGACCTTGGTTGAGTCACTTGAAGTCTCCAAGCCATAGTTTTCTCAGCGTAGAAATGAGGATCAGTAGCTGCTTTATCTGTTTAACTAGGTCTCTTTGTCAGTCAAATGAGATTATGCATGTAAAGATGTTTTATAAGCTAAAACACTGTACAGTTGTTAGTTATTATGTACTGACACAAGCTGAGCTTTTCTCACAACTCATTTTTTCTTGTTTATATTCATGTAAGGCCCTTTTTATCACTGAAACCATAAATACTATTCTACAACATGTGTTCTGTTCATATCCATTTTTATCAGTAGGTGTAGTGTGTTCCTGTATATCATTCTTTTTTTTTTTTAAAATACTATTTATTTGGTTGCACCAGGTCGTAGTTGTGGCAGGCAGTCTCCTTAGTTGCAGCTCGCCAGCTCCTTAGTTATGGCACTTGAACTCTCAGTTGCGGCATGCATGTGGGCTATAGTTCCCTGACCAGAGATTGAACCTGGGCATCCTGCATTGGGAGTGCAGAGTCTTATGCACTGTGCCACCAGGGAAGTCCCCCTATATCATCTTAAATGTGGCAAATTTAAAGGCTTTCTCAGTCCAGTGGATTAAAAAGTTTGCAAAATCCTGAGAAATTACACTTCTCAGGGAGTATTTCAGTCATGGATTCTGTAATTTTTCCCTCAGATTTTAAAAAATTACATTTTTGAAACTTTTGGAACTTGAAGGGAATTTTAAAAATTATTTATTTATTTAATTTATTTTTGGCTGCGTTGGGTGTTTGTTGCATGGGGGCTTTCTCTGGTTGCAGCGAGCAGGTGCTACTGTTCGTTGCAGTGCATGGGCTTCTCATCGCGGTGGCTTCTCTTGTTGCAGAGCACGGGCCCTAGGCGTGCCGGCTTCAGTAGTTGTGGCACACAGGCTCAGTAGTTGTGGCTCGTGGGCTCTAGAGCTCAAGCTCAGTAGTTGTGGCTCATGGGCTTAGTTGCTCCGCGGCATGTGAGATCTTCCTGGACCAGGGCTCGAACCGTGTCCCCTGCATTGGCAGGCAGATTCTTAACCACTGCGCCACCAGGGAAGTCCCTGAAGGGAATTTTTAAAATGTAAATATAAACTCATTTGTTGAGCACTTTCTTTGTGTAAGGCTTTATGCTATTTAAATTCTTACAGTAACTCTGTGAGGGAGATATTATGATCACTTTACAGATGAGAAAACTCAATTCCCAGGGAGGTTGCCATTTTGCTAGAATCTCAAAAATTCATAAAAGTGGTGAATCCAGTATTTGAACAACTCTGCCTGACTCCAAAAGTTGTGATCTTACCATTCTCCTAACGCTTCTTACAGAGTTTTGTTTTGCCTTTACAAAAACAAAACAAACAAAAGAAAGATAGTTATCCTCAATATTAATAGGTCTTACATGAAAATATAATGTCAAATAGGGTTTTGAAAAATTCTGCGTTAAGGCAGATTTCTTTACAACATAATGTCCCAGAGCCTTGCGTGTCTAAATATACATTGTGTATTAGGAGTGGTAAAAGAATGGCTAAAGGACGCAAAGCTTCTGGAAATTATTTGACCATGAAAGAGCATCTCTTCGAGAAGACAGTACTGCACCTTGATATTCTGCTTCCCTGTAGTTCTTCATGGGTTGTTGTTGTTGTTGTTATTTTTTAAGGGTTGTCACTCTTGAATGAGGGAATTGACTGCTTTAGTGTGCTGGTTTTTCAGAGAACTAGTATGGTGGCCTTAGACTAGGTATATTTTAGAAACTTCACTGGTGCGGGGGCTGCAGTTTTTTTCCTTATGAATCTTCTAAGGCAAATGGCACAGCTCATCCAGCTTGGCCCTCACCTTCAATGAGTTCTCAGGAGGATAACTGTTACTGAGCTGCTGCCCCCACCTTCTTTCATCTAATGTTCTAGGAAGCAGGAGAGTAAGGTTTCAGCTTTGTGAGTGAGCAGAATCCCTTGAGCCAGGAGCAAGAAACCCTTCCTTTCTGTAAAGATGGTAGTATCACACTAAGAAATCTGTAAAGCCCCCCATTCTTTCTCTTCTGTGAGTCATGCAGACAGACCTGGGGATCAGAGGCAAGAAGGAACAATACCTTTGATTTTTTTCAGTCCTTTAAAGATGATACATTAGTCTTGAAATTAAAACAAAACGTTGAGAAATTTGTCCTATGTTCTTTAAAGGCATAAAGGTTACCTGAATGGTGTGCACCACTAAATAGGTTGAGCTACCAGTGAAAAACGTTGAAAATATTTCCCCAAGAGGATAACATCTTTTGGAGGGAGGGGCACTTTTCTAACCACTCTTTAACATTTATATGGCTAGATTGATTGTTGCTATCAAATGGATTGAAGCAGTTGGTCATGTGTATTGTTACTGCCCTGGAGAGGTTGGCTAGAAGACCCTATATTAGATTCTATGGAAATCTGATGTGAGTAGCATGACACTCTTCTCATGTAGTAGTGTCCATGGATAATTATTGTGTTACTCTAATGCTCTTCTTTTCTCATTTTATAATTCAATTAGTAAAGAATGCTTGCTGAGTTCCTTGTCTGAGTGCATTGTGAATTTGAAAGTTTTGCTTTCTTAAGAGTATATTAAATCCAGATATTTTCTGCCAAGTGAATGGAAACTAGAATATGGGTCTCTCTTTTTTTAATATATAAATTTATTAATTTTATTTATTTATTAATTTTGACTGCGTTGGGTCTTCGTTGCTGCGCGCGGGCTTTCTCTAGTTGCAGCGAGCAGGGGCTACTCTTCGTTGCAGTGTGCGGGCTTCTCATTTCAGTGGCTTCTCGTTGCGGAGCACGGGCTCTAGGCACGCGGGCTTCAGTAGTTGTGGCTTGCGGGCTGTAGAGCGCAGGCTCAGTAGTTATGGCGCACGGGCTTAGTTGCTCTGCGGCATGTGGGATCTTCCTGGACCAGGTCTCCAACCCGTGTTCCCTGCGTTGGCAGGCGGATTCTGAACCACTGCGCCACCAGGGAAGCCCAGAATATGGGTCTCTTACTGCACTAGGATTCAGTCTTAAGTTTTCATTAGCCTCCATTTTTAACTCTTCACCTTCTGCTTGGAGAGCTATTTCCCAGTTGAGTTCTGTATAATGCATTAATATTGAACTGAAAGCTTTCAAGGAGTATGGGTGACTGGAAAAGGATCTTTTACAGCTGTGCTTGCAGTGGACAGAGACATCTTAAAAATAGCAAGTGCAACTTTGAAAACCCTTGAGGGTTCAAGGGAATAAGATGTCTCTAGCTTAAATAGTGGTGTAAAATTTTTTTTTTGAGATTTAATAAATTATTATACACGAAGGGGTACCATCTGTAATGAACTGTTTTGACTGTTGCATTCATACTACCGAAGCCTTGATATATATCTGGTATTAAATTGTAGGTTCCCAGTTTTGTCAAAGACAGTGGTAGATGTCACAGAAGAGTATAACCAAGGTTAGAATCTGAGCAGTTTCTATTTCCAGATTAAACCTTCTATTCTGGCTGGCTGAATACCTGATAATATTCACAGGAGGGAGTAAATACAATATGATAAAGTTGTATCAAAAATTAAAACTTAGAAGTGTCTCTAGTTATGTGTGACTTCTTTGCTGTCTTCTAGATTCACTTTGGTTGAGAGTGTGAAGATGACTGTATAAGGGGCACTTTTATGGTGCAGAGGTGTATTGGAGGAGAACAGTGAGATTTTTACTCATTGTTTTATAGCTTTAAGAATTATCTGAAGAAGCCTTTGAAAGTGGTCATTTTAATTTTGTTGTTACTGGGGCTGCTTAGCGCATCTTTCATGTGTTGCCTAGAGTGTCACGTTAGGTTTTGCTGGTTATTCTGAAAAACTTTGCACTCTCTCTTGTTCTCCTTCAGAACCAAGCATTCTTGGTGTTGTGCATACATTTAATTCTGGTGTCTGGATATGAGAAAATAGTCTAGTATTGATACTAATCTTGGGGGTATTTTTACATAATTAGTTGAAATCTTTCCTTCTTTGGTTAAACTAGAATAAGTTTTGGTCACTTTTAAAAGTATAGCTCTGCAGTTGGAAAGTCCTAGGTTCAAATTTCTACTTTGCTGCTTACTAGTTGTAAGACCTTTAACTTCTCTCTGCCTGGCAAATAGTAACTCTGTACCCATTAAAAAATAATTCCCTGTTATTCCTCCCCTTAGCCCCTGGCAACCACTATTCTACTTTGTCTCTGTAAATTTGACTACTCTAAGGACTTCACGTAAGTAGAATCATACAATTTTTGTCCTTTTGTGTTTGGCTCATTTCATTTTAGCATAATGCCTTCAAGGTTCATCCATGTTGTAGCATGTGTCAGAATTTCATTCCTTTTTAAGGCTAATATTCCATTATATATATGTGTGTGTGTGTGTGTGTGTGTGTATACACACACTTTACCACGTTTTGTTTATTTGTTCATCTGTCAACGGACATTTCGGTTGCTTCCACCTTTTGGCTATTGTGTATGATGCTGCGGTGAACATGAGTGTACAGACATCTGTTTGAGTCCCTGCTTTCAATTCTTTTGGGTGTATACCCAGAATTGGAATTGCTGGATCATATGGCAATTCTATGTTTAATTTTTTGAGGAACTGTCATACTGTTTTCTACAGTGACTGTATCATTTACATTCCCATCAGCAGTGTACGAGGATTCCAATTTCTCTATGTTCTTATTACCAACACTTGGCTATTTTCTTTCTTTTTTTTTTTAATTTTTGTTTTTATAAAAGCCATCCTAATTGCTATGGAGTGGTATCTCATTGTTTTGATTTGCATTTCTCTAATGATTAGTGATTTTGAGCATCTTTTTATGTGCTTATTGGTCATTCGTATATCTTCTGTGGAGAAGTGTCTATTCAAGGCCTTGCCCATTTTTTAATTGGGTTGTTTGTTTTCTTGTTGAATGGTAGGAGTTCCTTATACTAGATATTAATCCTGTATCAGATATATGATTTGCAAATGTTTTCTCCCATTTTGTGGGTGATTCTTTTACTCTGTTGATAATGTCCTTTGATGCACAAAAATTTTTAATTTTTTAAAAAATTGTTTATTTGGCTGCACCGGGTCTTAGTTGCGGCATGTGGAATCTTTCAGTTGCGGCATGCGGGATCTAGTTCCCTCACCAGGGATCGAACCTGGGCACCCTGCATTGGGAGCTCGGAGTCTTAACCACTGGACCACCAGGGAAGTCCCCAAAATTTTTAATTTTGATGAGATCCAGTTTACTTTTTCTTTTGTTGCCTATTTTTTGTGTTGTATTAAGAAATTTTTGCCAACTCCAATGTCATGAAGCTTTTTCCTCCTCTGTTTCCTTCTAAGAGTTTTATACTTTTAGTTCTTACATTTAGGTCTTTGATCCATTTTGAGTTAATGTTTGTATATGCTCTAAGGTAAGGGTCCAGTTTTATTGTTTGGCATGTGGATATCCAGTTTTTCCAGCACCATTTGTTGAAAAGACAGTCCCTTCTCCATTGAATGGCCTTGACACCCTTGTTGATAATCATTTGACCATATATGCAAGGCTTTATTTCTGGAGTCTCTGTTCTGTTCCATTCATCTGTATGTCTGTCTTTATGCCAGTACCACACTGTTTCAGTTACTCTAGCTTTGTAGTAAATTTTGAAGTCAGGAGGTGTAAGTCCTCTGACTCCTCTTCTTTTTCAAGATTGTTTTGGCTATTTGGGATCCCTTGAGATGCCACATGAATTTTAGACTGGGTTTTTCTGTTCACATCCTTTTTTATTTTGGGCCAAACAGTATAAAACTAAACTGAATGGGATGCTGTTACTATAATACGGCAGCTGATTCCTATCACGGAGAGTTTTAATTTCACCTAGCTCCTTGGATCACAGTATTTTTCTCTATGGTATTAGAAACAAGGTTACTCCAAATAGCTTTCGTTCTTGTAAATGAATTTGTTTGTTATGGTTGGAACATTTTATTTATTGTTAAAAGTTTGGTTCAAATTTTTAAAAAAATCAAGATACACAGTGAAAAGTTTTTCATCATTGTTTCTCACCTGCTTAGTTTTTTTGTTTGTTTGTTTGTTTGTTTTTGCTGTATGTGGACCTCTCACTGTTGTGGCCTCTCCCGTTGCGGAGCACAGGCTCCGGACGTGCAGGCTCAGCGGCCATGGCTCACGGGCCCAGCCGCTCCGCGGCATGTGGGATCTTCCCGGACCGGGGCACGAACCCGTGTCCCCTGCATCGGCAGGCGGACTCTCAACCACTGCACCACCAGGGAAGCCCTCACCTGCTTAGTTTTAAGCCCCATCATTGTTATTCCTTTCTTTTCTGTCATTTCAGAGTTTTTTATATATATGCAAGCAAATGTGAATTTTTTTTTAGTTTTTCTTTTTACGCAAAAGATGGCATAGTTTTCCACGTCTTGCTTTTTTTCATTTAATAACATAGGAGATTTTTTTCAAATCTATATGTAGAGAATTTACTTATTCTTAAAATGAAAATTTTAAGGGTGAAAATCTTTTCATGGATACCAGAACTTCGTTGGGAAAGAATATTCGACTTTATGGCTGTATACCTTTCCTATTGCCTGTAGGTCTTACTCTTTAATAACTTCCATTGCTATTATTCTCTTAGTCAGCATTGAGTAAACATAATTCGAGTACTGCTAGGTTATTAAACTTATTGTAGGAATGCTGATTACGTAGTTCATAAAATCTGTTTTGTAATTTCATCGGTAATCCTAAATCCCAAATTATGTCAGAAAATCCTAGGCTCTGATCAGTGATAACAGGGTTATTTTTCCATTTCCTGGAGTATAGACCCCAGGTGGTTTTCTCTCTCCTAGACTGGTTTGGTTTAGGAAAATGACAGTTAAAGAGAAAACTTGGGTCTCTTTTCCATGGAGCTCTGTTTACTTTGTAACCACTTAAATCGGCTGGTTGTGGGGAACTGAAAAAGCCTGACCATTCATATATTCATATGAACATTCATAGGTATTAGGTGTTTATTGTACACCTACTATGTAAAAGACATACACATAGGTGTTGTAGAGTATGTAAAGATAAATGATACAGCCTCAGTCCTCAAGAAGTTACATAGTACAGAAGAGAAGACAGGTATTAAAATAACTGCAATACTAGATACAATGTATTTATAAATTAAGTAACCAGCATAGGAGGAACAACATATCAGCACCTTTTACAACTTGGGTCAGAGTGTGAGTTAAGCTTACCAAATCCTGAAAATTCTATTTTCAAAACCTCTCTTTATTCCATCTATCTGTGTCTTTACCAACTTCTGTTGTTTTAGTTTTAGCCATTGTAATAGTTTGCCCATGTCCATTTAATACCTTGGATATGTGGTTTCTTTGTTTTTGTTTTTTCTGGCTGCACTGTGTGGCTTGCAGGATCTTAGTTCCCCAACCAGGGATTGAACCCATGTCCACGGCACTGAAAGCTCCAAGTCCTAACCATTGGACCGCCAGGGAATTCCCTTGGATATGCTTTTAGTAATAACTAACATTTACTGGGCTTTTCTATGTGCAGGCACTATTTTAAGCACTTCACATTAATTAACTTGTTTCATCCTCACAATACTCTAAAGGTAGACGCTGTCATCATTCCCATTTTACAGATAAAAAAACTGAGGCGCAGAGAGCTTAAGTGATTTGCCTAAGGTCACATACCTAGTCAGTAAAAGAGCTGGGACATAAAATCAGGAAGTTTGACTGTTACACTTAAATTCTTGAGTATTGGGGCTTCCCTGGTGGCGCAGTGGTTGAGAGTCCGACTGCTGATGCAGGGGACACGGGTTCGTGCCCCGGTCCGGGAAAATCCCACGTGCCGCGGAGCGGCTAGGCCCGTGAGCCATGGCCGCTGAGCCTGTGCGTCCGGAGCCTGTGCTCTGCAACGGGAGAGGCCACAACAGAGAGAGGCCTGCGTACCGCAAAAAAAAAAAAAAATTGTTGAGCATTATGCTGTACTCTTCGTGTGTGTGTGTGTGTATTATACAATGTTTGTCATTGTTTTAGTGGCTGTGCAATATTTCGTTGTATGCATATATTTTAATTTGTACTTAATCTATCCCCTCTGAGGAACATTTAGGGTGTTTCCAGTGTGTGGGAATACTGTCATAACCAGGGTTCCAGTGAAACATCTTACATACATCTTTATACATTTTAGTATATCTGTAGGTAAAATTCCTAGACATACAATTACTAGACCAGAGGGCATGCACATTTAAAATTTTGTTAGATACTAAATTATCTTCCAATAATTTGTATTTATATTTAACATATTCACACCAACAGGCTGTGAGAGTTTCTAAAACAACTCAATTTAAATCTAAATTTGAGGGAAGTAGTGTGGCTGGACAGTGATGAGTACTGCCTTCAAGTGCCTTTGAAAGCACTTTTGTGCCTTATTAGAATTTCCTTCCTTAAGTGCACATATCTTTGGATTTTGATTATTGGCCATGTAACTGTAGCCAGTTGTTGGGAAGAGGAGTATGCATTTTAGAAGCAAATTTTACTTTTTTGAAATGTCCTTCAAACCTCTCAATTGTCAGTCTAAATGTAAAAGTTTTGACAAGTTGATTTCTTGTCACCACAATCTTTTAAAATCAGGACGACTTCAGGAATAAGGAGCATATATAGTTCCCAGCTGACTGTTCTCATGGAAACTCCTTACTGGAGTTCTTGTTAAACTCCCAGTAGGCAGAGGCAGAAAGCCAAACACTGCTAAATCAGCAGGGTTATATGGTTTTTAGGGAATGGGGATGTTAAGGCAATAAGACCAAATGCCTTATACGACTCATTTCCTTTCCAACTAGTTTTCTGCTCATTGTTCAGTTATTTATCTTCTTCCTCATCGCATTTCTCTGTTTTTAGGGTGAAGGTGATTCGTTTTATTCAATAGATTTAAATTTTGTTTAGTGAACTTAGTAGGCCTTCACTTGCCCAGAGTAGGGGGTTACCTTTGGTGGTACCATCACCCTACATACATTCTTTATTTTATCCCACATTCATGGCCTACTGGCAGCAGTAAAATGAAACAAACTTAGTTTTCGTACACATCCTTAAGCAGTGATAGGAAATTTGACTAATTCAAGGGTATGAGATGTGTTCAAAGTTACCATCTCCTTTGGAATTAAAAGAGCATTGGAGACTGTTTCATTAATTTATTATTGTTGGTGGTGATGTCTTGTTTAATTCCTACTCAGGAAGTCTGTCATTTTATTTCCAAGGAGCAAAACTTGTCTTTTAGATCTGTTAATATCAGTTCTATTAAGTTTTGGATTACTATAATATTTCCTTCTGTTGACCAAAAGATTTAGATCCACTGCTGATCTTTATCTTCCTTATTGCTTGACACTGGTTTTGGGAAATGAAGAGGAACAGAAACTGGAAGCTCCAGATGTCTTATCATGAGTACTCCCTGTTTGTAGTGTAAGTCTAAATGAAGGCAACTGTGAACGGGGTTCTAATTTTTTTTTTTTAAATAAATTTATTTATTTTTGGCTGTTTTGGGTCTTCGTTGCTGCGTGCGGGCTTTCTCTAGTTGGGGTGAGCAGGGGCTACTCTTCATTGCAGTGTGTGGGCTTCTCATTGCGGTGGCTTCTCTTGTTGTGCAGCACGGGCTCTAGGTGCACAGGCTTCAGTAGTTGTGGCTCGCGGGCTCTAGAGCGCAGGCTCAGTAGTTGTGACGCTCAGGCTTAGTTGCTCCACGGCATGTGGGATCTTTCTAGACCAGGGCTCGAACCCGTGTCCCCTGCACCGGCAGGCGATTCTTAATCACTGCACCACCAGGGAAGCCCTGGGTTCTAATTTTAAAATGTCGGAAGCTTAAAGATTTTGATATTTGGGGTGAAATTTATTCTTGAAGTTTTCTTTTATCTCTTTTAGCTTAGCAAGAAATATCTTTAAACAAACCTTAATGAAGGAGAAAGGATTTCTCTTCCATTTACTAAGTAAAATTGATGGCTTTTTTTTTTTTCACTTTCTTTTATGCTTTGGATAAAATTAGGTTAGGGTCACTTTTGCGACTTCACTTTTAAAGAGGTAATATCAGTAAAGAGCAAGTGCTAGTGTTTATCAGAGTAAACTCCACGGAGAGAAGAATTTTGCCTTATTCACTGTTGTAGCCCTTGCACCTAAAACAATTCCTGCCATATAATATGTAATTAATTTGTTGAGTGAACAGGAAGTAGAAAACTAAATTGTGATATCCCATAGTTGGCATTCTGTATACCATTTAAGATGAATGAACTAGTTACATGTATCAACCTGGATGAATTACCAAAGGTAATGTTAAAAAAGTAAGTTGCAAAGTGATATACAAATGTATATTATATAATCCCATAAAAATTTTAAACTTGCAAAATGATATGTTTTATGTAGTTACACCTGCACACATAAAGTAAAAGTACTAAAAAAAACCACAAGGCTTCCCTGGTGTCGCAGTGGTTGAGAGTCCGCCTGCCGATGCAGGGGACACGGGTTCGTGTCCCGGTCCGGGAAGATCCCACATGTCGCGGAGCGGTTGGGCCCGTGAGCCATGGCCGCTGAGCCTGCACGTCCGGAACTTGTGCTCCGCAACGGGAGAGGCCACAACAGTGAGAGACCCGTGTACCGCAAGAAAAAAAAACGAAAACAAACAAATTCAGTGTAGTGGTTACCTTTGGGGAAAGGAAGAGAGAAGTAGGATTGGAATACTTAGCTACAGTTTTGGTATTTTTGCTTTTTTTTTTTTTTTTTTTTTTTGCAGTACGCGGGCCTCTCACTGTTGTGGCCTCTCCTGTTGCGGAACACAGGCTCCAGACGCGCAGGCTTAGTGGCCATGGCTCACGGGCCTAGCCGCTCCGTGGCATGTGGGATCTTCCCGGACCGGAGCAAGAACCCGCGTCCCCTGCATCGGCAGGCAGACTCTCAACCACAGCGCCACCAGGGAAGCCCTTAGCTTCAGTTTTATTTGTAATGTTATATCTCTTAAGCTAGTGTGATAAGTAAATGGTTGTTATATTATTCTCTACACTTTTTTGTGAATTTGAAGTGTTTAATAAAAGTAAATGAGAGGGCTTCCCTGGTGGCGCAGTGGTTAAGAATCTGCCTGCCAATGCAGGGGACATGGGTTCGAGCCCTGGTACAGGAAGATCCCACATGCCGGGGAGCAACTAAGTCCGTGCGCCACAACTGCTAAGCCTGCGCTCTAGAGCCCTCAATCCACAACTACTGAAGCCCACGTGCCTAGAGCCCTGCTCCGCAACAAGAGAAGCCACTGCAATGAGAAGCCCGCGCCCCGCAACAAAGAGTAGCCCCCACTCATGGAAACTAGAGAAAGCCCGTGTGCAGCAACGAAGACCCAATGCAGCCAAAAATGAATAAATAAAATAAATAAATTGAAAAAAAAATAAATGAGAGGGGGACTTCTCTGGTTGGTGCAGTGGTTAAGAATCCGCCTGCCAATGCAGGGGACACAGGTTCGATCCCTGGTCTGGGAAGATCCCATGTGCCACGGAGCAACTAAGCCCATGCACCACAACCATTGAGCCTGTGCTCTAGACCCCACGAGCCACAACTACTGAGCCCATGCGCCCCAATCGCTGAAGCCCATGCACCTAGAGCCAGTGCTCCACAACAAGAGAAGCCACCGCATTGAGAAGCCTGCACACTGCAATGAGGAGTAGCCCCCGCTCGCTGCAACTAGAGAGAGCCCGCGCATAGCAACAAAGACCCAACACAGCTGAAAGTAAAATAAATAAATTTATTTAAAAAAAAAAGTAAACGAGAAGTATAGATCAGGAGTCAGCAAAACTAAGGGCTGGTAGACCAGATTTTGCTTGCTGCTTGTTTTTGTCCAGTCCATGAGCTAAGAATTATGAATGCTTTTTATGGTTTTAAATGGTTGAACAAAATCAAAAGAAGGATATTTCATGATATGTGAAAATTATAGAAAATTCTGATTTTGGTGTCCATAAATAAAGTTTCATTGGAAATTATCACCCTTATTTATTACATATTGTCGATGACAGCTTTCACACTGCTACAATATCAGAGTTAATAGTCACAACAGAGATAAGGCCCTGGGCTTCCCTGGTGGCACGGTGGTTGAGAGTCCGCCTGCCGATGCGGGGGACACGGGTTCGTGCCCTGGTCCGGGAAGATCCCACATGCCGCGGAGCGGCTGGGCCTGTGAGCCATGGCCGCTGAGCCTGCGCGTGCAGAGCCTGTGCTCCGCAACGGGAGAGGCCACAACAGTGAGAGGCCCGCGTACCGTAAAAAAAAAGGATAAGGCCCTCAAAGCCTAAAATATTTACTGTCTGGCCCTCTACAGAAAACGGCCAATCTGTGGTATAGATGAATTCTTTTCCTAGAATAATGGTGATATAACTGGGCAATGAGCTGCTATTTGGTGAGTACTTGTAATAAGTTGGAGGTAGTTATCCCCAGATTGTGTTTTTTGAAAGAACATACAAATCAAAGAAAAGTCAGCCAGATGTTGACTTTAATGGAAGTTTTAAAAATGGTTGCCCAGGGACTTCCCTGGTGGTCCAGTGAGTAAGACTCCATGCTCCCAATGCAGGGGGCCCTTGTTAGGGAACTAGATCCCACACGTGTGCTGCAACTAAGAGTTTGCATGCCGCAACTAAGAGGTCCGCATGCTGCAACTAAAGAGCCCGCATGGCACAACAAATACCCCGCATGCTGCAACCCCACGTGCTGCAGCTAAGACCCAGCACAACCTAAATAAATAAATAGATAAATAAATATTTTAAAATTAAAAAGAAAAGGTTGGCTAGTAGTAGTCTCATCTTCTTGAATAAGTCTAAGTCTAATGTATTTTCCCCCTTTGAATCACTCCTTAACTTGCTTATTATTAAAGTTCCTGATTCTCATTTAACCTTGGATATTTGACAGTTTTAAATACCTACCAGAGCTTTGTGATTTGGGATTGGTGTTTTGGTAGCTTATTGTTTATTATTTCCGACAATTTTCAGTAGAGCAGCAGCATTTTAAAGGAATGTAATATTTGAATATGCAAACATACAAAGTCACTGAAGTAGGAATATCTCTTTCAGTAATCCTTCTTTTACATTTAGGTGTATGAAACTTTGGCCAAGTGTTTAGTTTTGGGAACTTAACCTATATAGCAGTAGTGGTGTTTTGAATCCATTGCAGTATAGTTGGTGTTTTTTAAAGACATAGTGCTAGGTCCCTACAGAAGAAATTTTTCTTATGCAGATACTTCCACTTCAGGGCAACATGATGTAATTTTGATTATTTGTAAAAACGTCATGACTTATTTCCCTGAGAAACATTAATCTTTCCCTTGCACTTCATTGGGTAGTCTGAGACATTCAGCGCCAAAAGTCAGGTAATCCTATTTGAGGTAACTGTCTTGTTCCCATTCTCCCCAGGTTACATAAGACTGTTCTGCTCTCATTATATTAGAAGAAACGGAAAAATAAAATCAGTGCTCTTCATCTTTTCTTCTTTTTTTTTTTTTATTTTTTATTTTTTTAAACATCTTTATTGGGGTATAATTGCTTTACAATGGTGTGTTAGTTTCTGCTTTATAACAAAGTGAATCAGTTATACATATACATATGTTCCCATATGTCTTCCCTCTTGCGTCTCCCTCCCTCCCACTCTCCCTATCCCACCCCTCCAGGCTGTCACAAAGCACCGAGCTAATATCCCTGTGCCTTGCGGCTCATCTTTTCTTCTTATAAAAAGTGTTTTAAGCGATATTGTTTTAGTTTTCAAAGCCATAGCTACAGTATTTTTTATTCAACTGGAAATGTTTGGTTAATGAATTTTTCTTTTTTAAAAGACCCTTCAAAAAGGGATCTTAATACTGTTGCCTTGGATATAAAAAGCAATGAAGCATAAAATATCTGGTCTGATGACATTTTTTTTTTCTAAGAAATTTATGGATGTACAAGTAGGATATAGGGAGATCTTCTAAACTTCTCTGTAGTTAATATTTCAGTCAGTATTAGGAATTGCTTTCTTGGTCTGAAAATATTCCGGTCCACTCTTACAGGTTCACAAGCTGTTCAGTTTTTATGATCCCCCCTACTTTCCTTTTTGTTTCAGATTATCCCCTTTATCTGCCCTACTTGTTGGAGTAGAGAATCCAGTTCCTGTTTGAGTGGGGTTTTTGCTTGGGGATAAGCAAACTGTCTTAGTGTTAGGAGCCAATATATTTCATACCTGATCTCATGCAGACCTCTTTAATGCTACTTAGAGATTTTCTTGTTAGAGGGGTTTTTGAAGGACCATTCTTTTTTTTTTTTTTTTTTTTGGCGGTACGCGGGCCTCTCACCGTTGTGGCCTCTCCTGCTGCGGAGCAGAGGCTGCGGATGCGCAGGCTCAGCGGCCATGGCTCACGGGCCCAGCAACTCTGCGGTAGGTGGGATCCTCCCGGACCAGGGCACGAACCCGTGTCCCCTGCATCGGCAGGCGGACTCTCAACCACTGCGCCACCAGGGAAGCCCGGCAGGCGTATTCTTAACCACTGCGCCACCAGGGAAGTCCCTCTGTTTTGGGTTTTTTTGGTAAACTTTTTTTTTTTTAATTGAGGTGTAGTATAAATACAGAAAATGTTTTATAAGGTGACAACCTAGATAGAGATATAGAAGATTACCTCCACCCAGGAGCCTTTTTCATGCTCCCTCCTAGTCATTATCCTTCCCCACCCCTAAGGGTATTTGACACTATTACTTTTCTTACTTCCTCTGATAGTATTTGTGTTAAACTTCAGGGTTTAGGTTGCTGGTAACACTAGCCACAGACCTCTTTGAGAGTAAAATCATGTTGGTGGTGTTCACTCTAATCTAATGGTTCTTAACTGGGAAGGATTTTGCCCCCTACAGGACATTTGGCTGTGTGTGGGGACATTTTTGGTTCTCAAAACTGGTGGTGGTGGTACTACTACTGGTGTCTAGTATGTAGAGGCCAGAGTAAGCATCCTACAGTGCACAGGACAGACCCTAGAACAAAGAATTATCTGGCCCAAAGTGCCACTATTACTGAGGTTGTTAATTTTAATGTTGAAAATATAGAGAACATACTTTGAAGATATTTAAATTTGACAATCAGACATTTACCACTTTTCTCTTTCCAAATCTTTCCTTTTATGTTGGCCTCCATTTATCTCATTAGTGTGATATGAGGTGGTTTTCCTGAAATTCTAGTAACTGGTTGTCTCATAAGTGTACCAAGATTGTCACAGATTGAAGTGAATTCTTAACTTGCCCAGTCAGGACAGTAGGTTAGATTCCAAAGCAATTTCTCCATCTCTGATCATTAATGGATAGTTAGATCTAGTTCTAGCATAGCCTGTTGAGCAGAGGAATTCAGTGTGGTAATTATTAAAGTAGCGGATAGATTTTTAAAGTTTATGCAAGTCATGTAGCTGTGATAATTTATTTTATCTTAGCTTCTTCTTTGTTGGAGGCTCTTTTTTTTTAATGTCTATTTATTTGGCTGCGCCAGGTCTTAGTTGTGGCACGAGGGATCTTCATTGTGGCGTGCAGGATCTTTTAGTTGCGGCATGTGGGCTCTTAGTTGCAGCATGCAGGGATCTAGTTCCCTGACCAGGGACTGAACCCAGGCCCCCTGCATTGGGAGCTCAGTCTTAACCGCTGGACCACCAGGGAAGTCCCTGGAGGCTCTTTTAAAATCAGAGATTGAGTGGAACATGAGCATATAGAGGGTAGCTCTGTGTGTGTGTGTGTGTGCGCGCGTGTGCGTGCGCGCGTGTGTGTATATATAATATATGCGTTATAGGCATTGTCTGTGATTTAGTGATAAAGCTAAGAGCAGTCTTTACAACAGAAGCGAAAGATGAGAAGCTTAATGCAGAGTAAAATATCTGAAGCTTTAAGCAAAGCTGCTCATAGACTAGGAGCTCTGCCCTTTGAAAGCTAGAGAGGGAGAGACACTGGTGGATACCTAGTGAAAAAGAATCCATGTGCTTAGAAAATCTATGGCAAAATGTTAATTTGACTAGTAAAACATGTCTTTTCTCTGTGGCACTTAGTTGATGACAGGTGTTTAGGATGTTTGGGTTGAAATTTTTGTTCGTCTGTTTGTTTATTTTAGTTTTTTGGCCGTGCCACGTGGCATGCGGAATCTTAGTTCCCTGACCAGGGATGGAACCCATGCCCCCTGCAGTGGAAGCGTGGAGTCTTAACCACTGGACTGTCAGGGAAGCCCCTTGAGTTACATTTTTATTGTCAGATGTGTGTGAACATTTAAATGTAACTTGTCTGAAAAGAACTTGGCACCCCTATAAAGGTACAGGGAAGGTACAGATAGGAGAGAATGAAAACAGCAGTCAAGTATTAAGAAATGAGATGTTCTCAGGCCTGGTCCCTAGGAGTCAATAGCATGCTGCTGATACAAGGATGAGAATAAGTTAGGGATTTGAGACTATAGTATTTATTTATTTATTTATTTAAAATTAAATTAATTTATTTATGGTTGCGTTGGGTCTTTGTTGCTGCGCACGGGCTTTGTCTAGTTGTGGTGAGCGGGGGCAACCCTTCGTTGCGGTGCGCGGGCTTCTCATTGCGGTGGCTTCTGTTGCAGAGCATGGACTCTAGGCGCGTGGGCTTTAGTAGTTGTGGCACACAGACTCAGTAGTTGTGACTTGCGGACTCTAGAGCGCAGGCTCAATAGTTGTGGCGCACAGGCTTAGTTGCTCCATGGCACGTGGGATCTTCCCGGATCAGGGCTCAAACCTGTGTCCCCTGCATTGGCAGGTGGATTCTTAACCACTGCGCCATCAGGCAAGTCCCTGAGACTATACTAGTTAGATACCTTGTGGATCCCCCTGGAGTTGCTTTGTCTTTTGGAAGAGAATTATTATTTTGTAGTTGTTAAATACTAACTTAATGCTCTAGATGATTTTCATGTTTCTTTTTCCTAGGGATAGACAGTGAAATTCCCCAGTGCCCTTGGGAGGGTAAACCACCCTCATAGAAAAGACTGGTCTAGGAACATTTTATGTCTCATGAGAGATGAAATAGTTGATGTAATTTGCTTCTTCTATATGCTGATTAAGTCACTGAGAGTAGGGTATAAGAGTAACTTTTTATTATTTGCAATACTTGAACAGTAGAGATGTTTGTCGCCTCTACAATTTTTTTTTTTTTTATGGCCTCACCACGTGGCTTGCAGGATCTTAGTTCCCCGACCAGGGATTGAACCTGGGACCTGGTAGTGAAAGCACCCAGTTCTAACTGCTGGACCACCAGTGAGTTCCCTCTACAACAATTTTATTTCCTATAAACCCAGGACGGAACACATTGAGGAATACTACTTTGAAAAAAAAAAAAAACAGTACTCCTTAATTTAGATACTATCTCAGAACAGGAAATCTTGTTCTCATTTTCTTTAGTACCTGTGTAAGACCCAGTCCATATTCTGCTGTATCAGTGTAGTTAGTTTTTATTTGCTTTAACCAAATTTTTAATAAATACATCCTCCCAATTAGTGGTAGATACTTCAGTATCATCAATCACTAATTTATAACTCTGAAGTAATTGAAGACTGATATTTTTCCCCATTAAAATAGGAATTATTCTGTTTTACCTAATGAGCATAAATCACCTGTTTTTAAAGACTAAATCAGTGCATTATTCTGGAAGTAATTCCCAATTTGTGCATCAAGCTTGGGACAGCAAAATGGTTTTCTTTGTAGTACTGCTTGATTGCATGTACTGTTTCTAAATATGTGGAGAAGAACTCCCATGCCTTAAGAATTAACTTCTCATTTTGATTAGTTGAGCTTATCTACACTTAATGAAAAAATGGAAGCTTATTGATCATATGAATGCGGTTCTACTCTTCTTTGATCTGATTGTTACTGTAATAGTAGTAATTTCAAAATCATGAGTTGATTTCTCCAAATAGACTAGACCCGCTGAAAACAGAACTATAAGGAGTTTGCAGGAGAGGACTAACAGCTATGCAGCTTGGGTTTTTAGCTTGGGATTTTTAACTTTAGCTTGGTTTTGGGGGGTTTTTGTTTGTTTTGTTTTTTTGTTTGCTTTTGACACCAATAAATAGCTTGTGGATTTTATACAAAATAATCTTAGGTGTATGTTAAAATTTTTAAGTTGGCTTTTTTAAAAAAATAGATTTTTATGGTGGGCGGGGGTAAAAAAAGAAAAACTAGATCTTATTTTTTAACCTTAGCAGTGGTTCTAATTTTGATCCATTTGTTCTCTGAGCCCAAGGATATTATATCAAAACTGGCACAGGGCTTCCCTGGTGGCACAGTGGTTGAGAGTCCGCCTGCCGACGCAGGGGACACAGGTTTGTGCCCCAGTCTGGGAAGATCCCACAAGCCGCCGAGCGGCTAGGCCCGTGAGCCATGGCCGCTGAGCCTGCGCGTCCGGAGCCTGTGCTCTGCAACGGGAGAGGCCACAGCAGTAAGAGGCCCGCGTACCGCCAAAAAAAAAAAAAAAAATACTGGCACAAAAAATTTAGCAAATTACTTATAAAATTTGTAAAGAGCAGAGATGGGGAGCTAAATAGTTTTTGTTAATTTGTTTCTGATATTGCTGAGGCTTTTAAAAAAGTATTTGATTCTCTGAAGTTCATATTTGTCTTTTAGGAGTACCTTCCAGCTTTTAGTTATAATTAATTTGAATCCTGTTTCCTGATAGATAATCACCTTTTTCCTCACGATGATTATTACCCTTTATAATTTGACCTTCCCAGATGTTTATCTATCAGATGTCTTTTGTACATATCTAGATTGTATATGTTTATTAGCCTTTCAGAAGAAGTCCTGGATGAAGTCTTCTAGGATTAGAAATCAAAGAGTTTGTATTTTTTACTTCAGTTGTATTTGGCTGATATTTTCTTTAGTCCAGTGGCATAGAATGGAGATTGGCACAGCAAGCATAGTGAACTGGGCTCTTGAGTTTTGGCCAAGAAATGCTGAAGTCATCATGCTGTAGTGGACCAAGTGTGGACATTGGAGCCAGCATCTACTGAATGAGTTAGCTGAATGACCGACTTCATTCAAATTTCTTAATTTTACCAAGTTAGTTTCCATATCTATAAAATGGGGAAAGGACCTCACTTTTCTGGTTTGTTGCGTGGATTAAATAAATATTTAGTGTGTTAAATGCTCAGTGAATGTTAGATCTTTTCTTTTTCTTAAAGAATTTGATATTCTTCAGAGCATCACAACTTGGATAACATTTACCAAGGAGTATTTCTAAATTTAAAGTTTTCAGCTTACACCATTAAATACCTTTGGTTTTGGATGATGATGATTTAGCTGAAAAGAGTAGGGTCACTGGCTACCAGATAGTTGTTAATTTTTGAGGATCTGAAGAAAAATACCTGTTGGTTTGAGAGCGTCTCTGGTACCTCTGGACTACTGATCAGTTTAATATAAAGGCAGGCATTGTAGTAAACATAGTATACTGTCTTAGCCTGTACAGTGTTGGAGAATTAACTCTTTGCTAAAGGTAATCACTCCCGACAGCTTAACTGTATCTAAGCCTTTTATGTTATCTTAAACACTGATAACCAGTGTTTTTTTAAAAATTTATTTATTTTAATATTTATTTATTTATTTGGCTGCGTCAGGTCTTAGTTGTGGCGGCATACAGGGTCTTCACTGCAGCATGCAGGATCTTTCGTTGCAGCATGCGGGCTCTTCATTGCAGCACGCGGGCTCTCTAGTTGTGGCACACGGGCTGACCAATGTTTAAATGCAGTCAAATGTATGGATTTAAATGGGCATGACCTCTGAATGATTGTTAAAAGATGGACAGTCTTCCCTACCCTGATTAAACATGAAACTAGTGAACTTCAGTTTGAAATTCATAGTTGGTCTCTTGTGGAAATGTGTTAAGAGAAAAATTGATTATTTTCTTTCCCACATTTATCACAGACATCATGTTTTCCTTTATCTCCTAAAATGATAGTATCTAGATCTGGAGACCTCTGATGGGCTCCTATTAAGTACAGCTTATTGTGACTGAGGTGGTACAACATCAACCACTTGAAGTTTAGCTTGGTGTAGATGTAGATGTAGGGTTTTCCTTTGTAGTTTGTAAATTATTGAATGTCTTATGCCGGTGATCAATACAACCTATTTCAGATTTAGCTCAGTATTCCTTTTCTGAAAACTGAAGTTAATATTAGATTGCTCAGGAAAATTTTATTTACAAATTAGCATCTTTGGGTAGGGTGTCAATTATTTTTCTCTTCTCTAGACTCTAGAAGCTTTAATATTTGGGCAAAACAAGAGTTTTGTAGGAGATTCTTTTTTTTTAAGGCATTTTAAACATGTTTGTTTATTTGTCTTAGTTGCGGCATGCGGGATTTTTTTTTTCTTTTTTTTTTTTTTTTTAGTTGCGGCATGCATGTGGGATCTAGTTCCCTGACCAGGGATCGAACCCGGGCCCCCTGCATTGGGAGCACGGAGTCTTACCCACTGGACCACCAAGGAAGTCCCTTGTGAGAGATTCTGATGGAATAGTACAGTTATGATTTGAGTTTCAGAGGCCCAAATGAGGCAGGTATTTGGGTGATATATTGATAAGAGGTATCAATTGAAAAGTAAGGAAATCTCTCCCCTGCCCCCATCATTCCCTGTTACTGTTTATAAAGAATTATTTTCTTGCAGAGATCCTAGAGTAAAGGTCCTCCAGCTAGTAGACCGCCAAAACAGTTACACTGCCTTACCTCCTCTTTGGTTGTCTTGGATTTCTTTCCCACCGCTTTCTGACCCCTAATCAGTACTCTTGGGAAATACAGACTCCTTATAAAGTGATTGGAGACATTTGTTCTGAAACAAAAAAAATGTTAATTAGGAGAAATTGTTGTAAAATATATATTACAAGGGCCTAAGCCATTTTTATAGTTTGCATGTACTGTTATGACTACTTCGCTGTGAAACCTTGCTATATGATTTTTGTTAGATGTGGATTCAACTGCCCTGAGTGGTGTGAATTGATAGGGCTAAATGAGCTAACTACGTGTGAGACAGCTTCAGGAAAAAGATATTTAGTGAATTTATCTAGTGTCTTATCAGTGTCTGTTCCCTAGCACTAGCAATAAGGGATAAAGAAAAGGAGCTTGGTTGCCAATATGTCTTCATTTTTTGGTAATTTGGGGTTTGGTATTGATGCTGTGATTTCCTGTCTTGGATGTTGGCTTTGGAAACTAAACAGTTAAAGCATCATGATTTGAGAGGAAACTAGCTCTCATGAATGAAGGCAAAGTTTGGCACTAGTCCAGAATAATGGGGGTGATAGTTAGGGTGGGGAGACTGACTTTTGTACCACAAATGACTTTTAAAAATTAAGAGATAATTCCATGTCCTGAGGTTATAAACCGGCTACAGCTGGTTTTTATCCCCCCCACCCCGCTCCTGCCCCCGCTAGGCATCATGGGTAAAAGTAAGCATCCCCCTGTTTCTTTTGTTTAATATAACAGTACGCCATGTGATTGGCAGGGCAGTGCCCGCTTGGAGACCGGGTTTGTGCAGGTCTCCCAGGGGGGCTGGCACGTATGAGGCCTCCCCTGTGCAACAGAAAGAGCTTCTCTTACGATAGAAGAAAGGGAACCCCCCCTAAAAAACAAAACAAAACAAACAAACAAACCTAAACCCATCTCTTATTTCTTTTTTTCCTCCTTTTTCTGTTTCCTCCCCTTTCTTGTCTCCAGCTTTCCTGGCAGCTAAAGGAGGGAGCAGAAAAATGTATACCTGTAAGTACATTTAACTGTCTTGCCCGCCCCACCCCCCGCCCATTTTTTCTTTTTCTAAGAGCAGAAACTCAGTTCTTCACAGCCTTTTCCTCACTATGTGTAGAAGGTGATACGCTGAGGTTCCTGATGGGGTTGAAGTAATAAGTACTGTTGCTTTTAAAAATTTGTTGCAGGATAATTGTTTCTCATACAAAGCTCCTTTTGGTTTGGATCCTCAACCCTTCTACTTCATCCTTTTGCTATAATGGTCTCTGGATTCTAGTTTTCTTCAAGCTGAAGCTGTGAGAGGAATGTTATGCTAAGGTCTTCTTTTTCTTTTTTTAAATTTCTTTTGTCTGTAGCAGTGATGGTTCTAGCTCCCCCTTATCCTCACTACCCACCCCCCCTTCCCGTGTCAGCTCCGATGCTGCTCTGTGAATGGAGTCAACCAGCTGACTGAGTGCTGGCATCGTGCCAGGGGCTGCAAAGCAATGAGAATGTGCGCGCACTCGCATGTGTAAGTGTGTACAGAACACAAAGGGAAAAGCCTGCAGTCTAGGAAATCACAGGCTATTATATAAGGAAGTCTGCGTCATCTCTGCTTACTTGTGCTGATGGACAAGGAACGGGGGAGGGCAAGAAAAATACCCTTTTGATGTATATACATGCACACACTTTTTTCCTTCCTGTCTTTATTTTAAAAAAAACAAAACAAAAAACCACATATTTCTGTTGTGGCAAAATGAGACAGGGCTTCTCTGTCCAGGTGGTAGTGACCTTGTTCCTAGTGAAGTGTAGTAATAACTCTTCTGGGAGGTGAAGCAGTTTGTTCTGAGTCTCTTCTTCCTGCCCTGATTCAGAGGTGTGTGTGCTTGTGGAAGAGGGGTGACTAGAAGAGAAATGCCTCCTGAATTTAACAGCTATAATTTGTTAGATACTTTTTTCTTTTTTTCCAGACTGTTTCTAATCATTCAGGATTGCCAAGGGTACGGGGTGAGGGGGGAGGTGCTCTTTTTTTTTTTTCTTTTAGAAATTTATTTATTTATTTATTTTTGGTTGCGTTGGGTCTTCATTGCTGCACATGGGCTTTCTCTGGTTGCAGCAAGTGGGGGCTACTCTTTGTTGCGGTGCGCGGGCTTCTCATTGCAGTGGCTTCTCTAGTTGCGGAGCACGGGCTCTAGGCCCGTGGGCTTCAGTAGTTGTGGCTCGCAGGCTCTAGAGCGCAGGCTCAGTAGTTGTGGCTCACGGGCTTAGTTGCTTCACGGCATGCGGGATCTTCCTGGACCAGGGATCGAACCTGTGTCCCCTGCATTGGCAGGTGGATTCTTCACCACTGCACCACCAGGGAAGTCCTGGGGGAGGGGCTCTTAAGGAGAAGCAAAAGGCCAGGTAATAGAGCAAATACTATCTATTAGCTATTCCTTTGAGTCCTCTCCCTCTTTTCTCTTTATTTCTTGTTTTTGTTTTATTTCGTGTATTACAGAAATGCAGTAGTCTCCCCCTGCCATCTGCTGCAGAGTTAGGATTGTTCAAAGGGAAGGTCAAACAGCACGTGAAAGGAAGGAAAAATGAAGGATCTAAGCTTCCAGACATTGCAAGTGTTACGATTTTGGGATTCAGTTGGAGTGATTGTATCTTTAATTGGTCGTTAAGAGCTCATTTAGAAATTGTATTTCAATTTACCACTAATTTACCATGGTGCCTTTTTTCCTAGTTTCTTAATTTCTCTTTATGTGCTTCTTAGGTGTGTTAACGTATATATGAAACAGCTCTTGTGTTAAGTGGAAATGTGAAATAAAGTGTGTTAGTGAATAAAAGAAGGTCATACTGTTACAGTTATTTTATGTAAGTTTATTTTTGCTCCTGTCTATTTGGAGTAATGATGCTGATGTGCAGTAAGTGGGTAGGGAGAGTTTAGAGTAAGAGAGAACCTTTGAACTAGTTTATCCTATAATAAGGTTTGTCATGTTGCAGTCAAGAGGAAGTTCCTTAATTCAGTCTTTTTGACTCTTTATGTTATGGCCCATGAATTTGTGTTCTTGCCATGTTTTCACAAGCAACAATCTTTGAATATACTGTGTATATTTTTCTCTTTGATATGTGAGTGTTGATGCAAGTGTGAGGAGGTGCATATGAAGTTGTACTTTCTTTAAGGGTTGCTGGTTGGGACTTAGAAGAGTGGCTGGCCTGCTTATTCCCTAGGCTGCCCCCAGTTATTTCCCCACCACAAGTAGCTGGATCTCACTCTTCCAAATGTCCATTTTGATTAAGGGAGATTTTTTTCCCCTGTCAGTTGAATACTAAAGACAAAACAGCAACAGAGACCAGCCTAGCTCAAACCTAAAGGCTAGATAAAGATTCATTCCAAGTTGTGTGATTCCCTAGTTCTTGGAAGTAATAATTACCTTTTTGAGTTGATATTATCCTCTTATACTATTGGGTTGGCCACAAGGTTCGCTCAGTTTTTTCCGTAAGATGGCTCTAGTAGCACTTAGTTGTCTTCAACTTCATTCAAAACAGTTTTGTTAGATTGTATGTGACAGCTGTCATATCAGCGTGAATTTAAAAAAAGACATCAAAATTGGTGAATTTTTGTGTAGCCATTTTAATGTTGAAAATGGAAGAAAAAAGCAACATTTTTAGTATATTATGCTTTATTATTTCAAGAAAGGTAAAAATGCAACTGAAATGCAAAAATAGATTTGTGCAGTGTATGGAGAGGTGCTGTGACTGATCGAATGTGTCAAAAATGGTTTGCGAAGTTTCGTACTGGAGACTTATTGCTGGACGATGTTCCACAGTCGGATAGACCAGTTGAAGTTGATAGCGATCAAATCGAGATATTAATTGAGAACAATCAACGTTATACCACGCGGGAGATAGCCGACATACTCAAAATATCCAAATCAAGCGTTGAAAGTCATTTGCACCAGCTTGGTTATGTTAATTGCTTTGGTGTTTGGATTCCACATAAGTTGAGTGAAAAAAAACTTTCTTGACCATATTTCCACATGCGATTCTCTACTTAAACGTAATGAAAATGTTCCATTTTTAAAACAAATTGTGATGGGCGATGAAAAGTGGATACTGTACAAGAATGTGGAACAGAAGAGATCATGGGGCAAGTGAAAGGAACCACCACCAACCACACCAAAGGCTGGTCTTCATCCAAAGAAGGTGATGGTGTGTATATGGTGGGATTGGAAGGGAGTCCTCTGTTATGAGTGCCTTCCGGAAAACCCAGCGATTAATTTCAACAAGTACTGCTCCCAGTTAGACAAACTGAAAGCAGGACTCGACAAAAAGTGTCCGGAATTAGTCAACAGAAAACGCATAATCTTCCATCAAGATAATGCAAGACCACATGTTTCTTTGATGACCAGGCAAAAACTGTTACAGCTTGGCTGGGAAGTTCGGATTCATCCACTGTATTTACCAGACATTGCACCTTTGGATTTCCATTTATTTTGGTCTTTACAAAATTCTCTCTCTTTTTTTTTTTTAATTTATTTATTTATTTTTGGCTGCGTTAGGTCTTCTTTGCTGCGTGGGCTTTCTCTAGTTGCGGCGAGCAGGGGCTACTCTTCATTGTGGTGCACAGGCTTCTCATTGTGGTGGCTTCTCGTTGCAGAGCACAGGCTCTAGGCATGCGGGCTTCAGTAGTTGTGGCACGCAGCCTCAGTAGTTGTGGCTTGTGGGCTCTAGAGTGCAGGCTCAGTAGTTGTGGTGCACGGGCTTAGTTGCTCTGCGGCATGTGGAATCTTCCCGGACCAGAGCTCGAACCCGTGTCCCCTGCATTGGCAGATGAATTCTTAACCACTGTGCCACCAGGGAATTCCCTACAAAATTCTCTTAATGGAAAAAAATTCAGTTCCCTGGAAGACTGTAAAAGGCACCTGGAACAGTTCTTTGCTCAAAAAGATGAAAAGTTTTAGGGGACTTCGTTGGTGGTGCAGTGGTTAAGAATCTGCCTGCCAATGCAGGGGACACAGGTTCGATTCCTGGTCCAGGAAGATCTCACATGTCTCAGAGCAAGTAAGCCCGTGCGCCACAACTACTGAGCCTGCGAGCCACAACTACTGAGCCCACAAGCCACAACTACTGAAGCCCGTGCCTAGAGCCCGTGCTCTGCAAAAAGAGAAGCCACCGCAATGAGAAACCCACGCACCACACAGAAGAGTAGCCCCCGCACGCCGCAACTAGAGAAAGCCCACGCACAGCAACGAAGACCCAGTGCAGCCAAAAATTGAAAAAAAAAGTTTTGGGAAGATAGAACTATGAAGTTGCCTGAAAAATGGCAGAAGGTGGTGGAACAAAAGGGTGAATACGTTGTTCAGTAAAGTTCTCGGTGAAAATGAAAAATGTGTCTTTTATTTTCACTTTAAAACTGAAGGCACTTTTTGGCCAACCGAATATTATTTGTAATGTCCTCCATGGGAACCAGTCATTTTGCAGGTGCATATGTATAGTATTGTTATGTTTTAATTCTGTCTGTAGGATGCTTGCTTATTCGACTGATAGGTTTCAGAAATCTTTTGCAGTCTTTTACTTTTAACTTTTCTCTTTGTACCTGGAAGCAGATTAGTAAGGATAATCTACGGTTAGGTAGTTAAAATCAGTGAGGCATAAGTTGGCACATTCTATCAATGGACAGATTTTTTTTTTTTTTTCTTAATTCCCATAGGCCCTAGTTACTGTTTAGGAGTGACTGAAGAGTAGTTGTGAAGGATGTGTGAAAAATATGCCCTTTAACCACCTCTGTCTCCTTCATTCTAATGTTTTATATATTTTTTTAGCATCTTTATTGGAGTGTAATTGCTTTACAATGGTGTGTTAGTTTCTGCTTTATAACAAAGTGAATCAGCTATACATATACATACATCCCCATATCTCCTCCCTCTTTCGTCTCCCTCCCACCCTCCCTATCCCACCCCTCTAGGTGGTCACAAAGCACCGAGCTGATCTCCCCATTCTAATATTTTAAATAATGTCTGGCAGCTTTCCTTTGATATATATCAGAACTTCTCTGCTGATTTATTATAATTCTTTATAATATATATTATTATAAAATATATTAGTATAATAAGATAATATATTTGTGCTGATTTTTTATAAGGTGATAGTGGGAGAGGGCTGCGTACCTCCTATTCATGAGCTTTTTAGGCAGCACATCCTAACTTGTCTCATTTAAGCATAGGAGCCTTTATGATCCTTGGTGTGTATTAAACAGAACGGTGTGTCATCTAAGGCAAGGTCACCTAGGCTCTTCCATTCAAGGATGTGAGCCAAGGTTTGTGCAGTAAACTCAATGAAATAGAAGAGACTGTTGAAACAGTGACAGTCTGTTTTTATTTAGAATTACTGCCTTAGCAGTTTGGATTAAAAAACTACAAATAGGGGGCTTCCATGGTGGCGCAGTGGTTAAGAATCCTCCAGCCAACGCAGGGGACATGGGTTCGAGCCGTGGTCCGGGAAGATCCCACATGCTGCGGAGCAACTAATCCCGTGCACCATAACTACTGAGGCTGCGCTCTAGAGCCCGCAAGCCACAAATACTGAAGCCTGCGCGCCTAGAGCCTGTGCTCTGCAATGAGAGAAGCCACCGCAATGAGAAGCCCACACACCGCAACGAAGAGCAGCCCCCGCTTGCTGCAACTAGAGAAAGCCCGGCAATGAAGACCCAACACAGCCATAAATAAATAAATAATAAATAAATAAATAAAATCTATTTTTAAAAAAGGATTATTTTTTTAAAAACGACAATATAGACAGCATAGTCTGATGATTAGGAACGTGGGCTGTGCAGTAAGAAAGACCTGTGTTTGAGTCAGGCTTAGCTACTTACAAACTATGAGACCTTATCTGTTTCTGTTTTCTCTTCTGTAAAAGGAGAATTATTTAAATTATTAAAGCCCTCCTTTAAAGGGCTTAAATGAAGTAATGCATTGTGAAGCACTTTAGCACAGTGCTTAGCAAATAATAAGACCTCATTGAGTGTTAGCGGCTATTACTAATATTCCTATCTATTGGGTTTGTGTATACTGTTTTCAGTGTTCCTATTAGTTTCTTTAGTCAGTCTGTAACTGTATCCTTTTTAAACTTTTGGCATCTTCTGAGTTACACTGGGTTGATTGACGTATATGTCGGAAGAGTCTAGATCAGGAGTCAGAAACTACAGCTACTGCCTGGTTTTATAAATAAAGTTTTACTAGAACACAGCCACACCCTTTTGCTTACAACAGCAGAGTTGAGAAGTTCGCCCATGAAGTCTAAAATATTTACTGTCTGACCCTTTACAGAAAAAGTTTGCAGACTCCTGTTCTAAATCAAGAGTCCCTTTTTTTATTAAGAAAAGTGAACCAGAAAGCAAGTTCTAGAAATCAAAAGGGAAGTAATTAAAATAGACTAGATTTAAATGGACCAGAAGGAATTAATTGTTTCAGGCTTTTAGGAATGGGGTTCTTTAGCCTGGGGAATAGTGGGAAGAGGTCCGTTGACGTAGCTGATACGAGTTGGTGAAAGAAAGTACCATTTGGAATTGGTTAGGCAATAACAGTGCTTACATGGTCTGTTGGGGCATTTCATAGTAGTGGGTAATAAGGGAGGTACAAAGGAGAGATTTGCTGCCAAGGAGTTTGCATTAAACCTGAAAAATAGTATGAATTGGTAGGTTACTCTAACAAGTGTATTAGAAGTGTGATCTACCTTTTTGACCCACCTTCTAGAGAAATGGAAATAAAAACAAAAATAAACAAATGGGACCTAATGAAACTTAAAAGCTTTTGCACAGCAAAGGAAACCATAAACAAGACGAAAAGACAACCCTCAGAATAGGAGAAAATATTTACAAATGAAGCAAGTGACAAAGGATTAATCTCCAAAATTTACAAGCAGCTCAATATCAAAAAAACAAACAACCCAATCCAAAAATGGGCAAAAGACCTAAACAGACATTTCTCCAAAGGAGATATACAGATTGCCAACAAACACATGAAAGGATGCTCAACATCACTAATCATTAGAGAAATGCAAATCAAAACTACAGTGAAGTATCACCTCACACCAGTCAGAATGGCCATCATCAAACAATCTACAAACAATAAATGCTGGAGAGGTTGTGGAGAAAAGGGAGCCCTCTTGCACTGTTGGTGGGAATGTAGATTGATACAGCCACTATGGAGAACAGTATGGAGGTTCCTTAAAAAACTACAAATAGAACTACCATACCACCCAGCAATCCCACTACTGGGCATATGCCCTGAGAAAACCATAATTCAAAAAGAGTCATATACCACAATGTTCATTGCAGCTCTATTTACAATAGCCATGACATGGAAGCAACTTAAGTGTCCATTGACAGATGAATGGATAAAGAAGATGTGGCACATATATACAATGGAATATTACTCAGCCATAAAAAGAAACGAAATTGAGTTATTTGTAGTGAGGTGGATGGACCTAGAGTCTGTCATACAGAGTGAAGTAAGTCAGAAAGAGAAAAACAAATACCGTATGCTAACACATATATATGGAATCTAAAAAAAAAAAAAAGGTTATGAAGAACCTAGGGGCAGGATGGGAATAAAGACGCAGACCTACTAGAGAATGGACTTGAGGACACGGTGAGGGGGAAGGGTAAGCTGGGACAAAGTGAGAGAGTGGCATGGACATATATACACTACTAAATGTAAAATCGATAGCTAGTGGGAAGCAGCCTCGTAGCACAGGGAGATCAGCTCAGTGCTTTGTGACCACCTAGAGGGGCGGGATAGGGAGGGAGGGAGACACAAGAGGGAAGAGATTCGGGGATATATGTATATGTATAGCTGATTCACTTTGCTATAAAGTAGAAACCAGCACAAAAAAATACAAGTGTGATCTGTGGACTCTTGTGGATCCCTGAGACCCTTTCAGGGAGTCTTGGGATGAAAGCTATTTCATAGTAATACAAAGGCATTATTTTGCCTTTTTCCCTGTGTTGGCATTTGCACTGATGATCGAAAAACAGTGGTGAGTAAAACTGCTCTGATGCCTTAGTATGAATCAAAGCGGTGGCACCAGACTGTACTAGTAGTCATTGTATTCTTCATTGCCATACAGTTTAAACTTGCAGGTAAAAAAAAAAAAATCTAGTTTCACTTAAGAATGTTCTTGATGAAGCAGTAAAAATGAATTTTATTTAATCTTGGCCTTTCAGAACATGGGTTTTGAATATTTTGTGTGATAAAATGAGAAGGACTTATAAAGCACTTTTGCTACATGTTGAGCTACAATGGTTGTCTCAAGGAAAAGTGTAATCAAGTTACAAGCTACCTAGCTGCTTTCTTCATAGAACATTGATTTTACTTGTTACTTGGTGAAAGAATAATTAGGGACTTCCCTGGTGGTCCAGTGGTTAAGACTGTGCTCCCAATGCAGGGGGCACGGGTTTGATCCCTGGTCAGGGAACTAAGATCCCACATGCCGCACGGTGCAGTCTACAAAATTTTTTAAAAAAAAGAATAATCAGTGAACTATGATCTTTAGATTTGGGTATTTGGCAGACATATTCTTAAAATTTTTCAGGGAAAGCAACTGACTATATTTGTGCCCAGTGATAAAATTTGAATAAAAATTAAACCATGAGTTTGACAGCTTCCAGGACTTAAATATCAATACTTTTCTGATGAGATTAGTGGTAGTATTGACAAATGTGATTTTTTAAAATATATATTTTATAATGAACTGTGTCAGCATTTGAAATCTACATGACCTAGTGGACCAGAATTTTCCAGATGATCAATGCATGATGTAAAAAAATCATGCTTGGGTAAAAGAGCCATTCAGAGTATAAGATAGACAATGGATTTTAAAGTAACAGTATGAAGTTTATTGATAAGGTTTCAGATTTCACCTTGCAACTAACCTTTAGAAACTACTGTGGTTTTTTTTTTTTAATTGAGGTAAAATTCACGTAACAGAATTGACTATTTTAAGTTGTATAATTCGGTGGCATTTAGTTCATTCACAGTGTTCTGCAACCACTACGTAAATCAAATTTCAGAACATTTTCATTACCCCAAAAGGAAACCTGTGCCCAGTAAGCAGTTGCTTCCCATTTCTCCATTTCCCAGCGCCTTGCAACCACCAGTCTGCTTTCTGTCTCCATGGATTTATCTATTTTGGATATTTCATGTAAATGGAACCATCCAGTGTGTGACTTTCTTTGTCTGTGTTCTTTCACTTAGCATGTTTTTGAGGTTCATCCATGTTGTAGCATGTATCAGTACTTCATTCATTTTTGTGCCTGAATAATATATACCACATTTCGCTTATCCATTCATCAGTTCACATTCATGTGAACATTGGGGGTGGTTTCCACCTTTTTTGCTATTGTAAGTAGTACTGCTACGAACATTTTGTACAGGTTTTTGTTTGAATACCTGTTTTTTTTAAAATTTATTTTTTATTTGTTTATTTTTGGCTGCGTTGGGTCTTCGTTGCTGCCCGCAGGCTTTCTCTAGTTGCGGTGAGTGGAGGACGGGGGCACTACTCTTCGTTGTGGTGTGTGGGCTTCTCACTGCGGTGGCATCTCTTGTTGTGGAGCATGGGCTCTTGGCGCATGGGCTTCAGTAGTTGTGGCGTGTGGACTCAATAGTTGTGGCTCGCGGGCTCTAGAGTGCAGGCTCAGTAGTTGGTGGCACATGGACTTAGTTGCTCTGTGGCATGTGAGATCTTCCCGGACCAGGGATCGAACCTGTGTCCCCTTCATTGGCAGGCGGATTCTTAACCACTACGCCACCAGGGAAGTCCTGAATACCTGTTTTCCATTCTTTTAGTTATTTACCTATGAATGGAATTCCTGGGCCATATGATGATTCTATGTTTTTGATAATTCTAACTTTCTGAGGAACTACCAGACCATTTTACAAAGCAGATGTCCCACTTTACATTCCTGCCAGCAGTATACTAGAATTACACTTTCTCCATATTCTCACCAACACTTATTTTCTGTCTTTTTGATTATAGTCATCCTGGGAGGTATGAATTGGTATCTCATTGTGGTTTTGGTTTGTATTTCTCTAATGACTAATGATGTTGAGCATCTTTTCGTGTGCTTTTTGGCCATTAGTATATTTTTTGGATAAATATCTATTCAAGTCCTTTGCCCACGTGTGTTGAGCTTTGAGTATATCAAAGATGAAGGTGTCCACAATTCTGACCAATTGAAAAGAGTATTAGAATACCTCTCTCTGGTATCAGTATGAACTCACGAGTTTTAATCTGTATACATGTTTTTGCACACATACACATATACAGATATAGAGATGGACATGTGTTTGTACGCACATACATATATTTCTTGTTCTGGGAGGACACCACCGTAGCGCAGCAAGCACATATGACACCAGTTCTTGGTTTCTAGGTGCCAGTATCCAGTAAAAGGAACCAGAGCTCCTTGGAGAAATGACTAGGGCAGAGAAAAAATTCACATGAATCTGAAATATCATGTGTAACCAGAAAGTAATGAAATGCTAAAAAAAAAAAAAGATGGAGAGTCAACTTGAAGGAGCTTCCAATGACCAAGTCTGGGACAGTTTGAAGAATAAAATAAGTAATGATAGTAAGGAACTATATAACCCATAGGATAAAATATCCACAAGTCCGTACTGCTATAAATAAATACTTGAATAAGTAAATGGGGAAGAGGGGACAGCTGTTTATTCCAGTAAAATTCAAAATATATAAGAATGATGGAAACATTAGGCAAATGCTACAGTAATAATTGCTGCAGGCAAGAATTACCTGTAAGGACTTCCCTGGTGGTCCAGTGGTTAAGAATCTGTCTTGCAATGCAGGGAGTGCCCGTTCGATCCCTGGTCAGGGAACTAAGATCCCACATGCCGAGGGGCAACTAAGTCTGCACACCACAATTAGAGAGAAGGCCATGCACCGCAATGAAGGGAAGAGCCCGCACCTCAACGAAAGAGCCCTTGTGCCACAGCTAAAGACCCAACACAGCTAAAAAATAAATAAATATTAAAAACAAAGAAAAATTATCTATAGATGTTAAAATTAGTGGGTGGAAGTTTGATGCAAAATGGGATTTAGCATAACCTTCCGGTATTTCCCCATAATAATTTTTCAATGGAGAAACCTGGCAGACACCACCTCAGTCAAGTGATTAGAGTTAACATCACCCATAGTTCAACATATTGACATTATGTACTTCCTGATATGATACACTGAGAAGGCCACAACATCACTTTTGTGACATTGCCAAAAATACATAGGCTCAGTCTAATCATGTGAAAACATCAGGCAAACCCAAATTGAGATATATTTTACAAAAGAACTAGCCAGTACTCTTCAAAAATGTGAAGGTAAGAAAGACTAATAAACTGCCATATGTTAAAGGAGACCAAAGAGACATGACAACTAAATACTGTGTGGGATTGTGGATTGTATCCTGGGTCTGAAAAGGATATTAGTAGGAAAACTAGTGAAATGTGCATAAGGCCTGTAGAATAGCTAATAGTATTGTATCAGCAATTCAGGGGACTTCTCTGGTGCCACAGTGGTTGGGAATCTGCCTGCCAATGCAGGGGACACGAGTTCGATCCCTGGTCCAGGAAGATCCCACATGCTGTGGAGCAGCTAAGCCCATGTGCCACAACTACTGAGCCTGCACTCTAGAGCCCGTGAACCACAACTACCAAGCCTGTGCGCCACAACTACTGAAGCCCACGCGCCTAGAGCCCGTGCTCTGCAACAAGAGAAGCCACTGCAGTGAGAAGCCTGCGCACTGCAACAAGAGTAGCCCCTGCTTGCTGCAACTAGAGAAAGCCAGTGCACAGCAACGAGGACCCAACAGAGCCAAAAATAAACAGAAATTTTAGAAAAACCAATATTCATTTCTTGGTTTCAGTAATGTTGTACTGTGGTTATGTAAGATGTCAACACTACAACTATACTTCAGTTAAAATTTAATTTTAAAATACTTCAATTTTAAAAATAATTTTTTTAAAAGATGTTAACATTAGGGAGAACAGGATGAAGAGTATGTAGGGCTTCTCTGAACTATTGTTGCAACTTTCTGTAAGTTTAAAATCATTTCAAAGCTGGAAAAGTTTCTTTAAATAATGAGTTCATTAAAGATTTTAAATTTTAAAAAAATGCCCTTCTTTTTCTAACTACTCATCTGTTTAAGACCAGATTTTTGGGGGGACTTCCCTGGTGGTCCAGTGGCTAAGACTGCACACTCCCAATGCAGGGGGCCTGGGTTTGATCCCTGGTCGGGGAACTAGATCCCACATGCCGCAACTAAGAAGTTCTCATGCTGCAATTAAAGATCCCACATTGCAGCAGCAAAGATCCCGCGTGTCTCAGCTAAGACCTGATGCAGACAAATAAGTAATAAATAAATACTAAAAAAAATTTTTTTCCTCCATATATATATATATATATATATATATATACTTCAACTAAAACAACATATCACAGCAGATTGAATGCAGCAGCAGTCATGGGAATCCAGCTTTCTTTTTTGTTTTTAAAATTTTTTTTTGGTCTGCATTGTGTCTTCATTGCTGCGCACGGGCTTTCCCTAGTTGCAGCAAGTGGGGGCTACTCTTCTTGCAGTGCACGGGCTTCTCATTGCGGTGGCTTCTCTTGTGGAGCACAGGCTCTAGGCGCGTGAGCTTCAGTAGTTGTGGCGCGCGGGATTAGTTGCTCCGCGGCGTGGGAGTCTTCCTGGACCAGGGCTTGAACCCATGTCCCCTGCATTGGCAGGCGGATTCTTAACCACTGCACCACCAGGGAAGTCCTAATGAACTAATATTTTTAAAATTCTGTTTTAATTTCTAATACGGTGACTATTGATAGCTATAGACTACAAGCAAAAAATCTCTTTGGAGTCTTAATTTTTAGGAATGTCCTCTTAAAGGGATCCTGAGACCAAAAAGTTTTGAGAACTGGGAGAGTATGCCTAAGAGCTGCAACAAAGATCCAAAAACTCAAGGGCGCAAACAAGATAGAAAGTATTTCTTTCATGTAATTGCCCAAGGTGATTGGTTCCTGATGCTCTGTTGTTTTGTGTGGTAATTCGGGAACTCAGGTTCTTTTATACTAATTTTCCTGCTGATCCCTAGAACAATGGTCCTTATACTTTAGCGTGCATCAGAGTCACCTGGAATGCTTGTTAAAACATAAAACACAGTCCCTAGTCTCTTTCCCCAGAATTTCTGATTCATGGGTTTGGAATGGGGCTCCAGAGTTTGTATATCCAACAAATTCCCAAGAGATGCTGAAACCACTATCAGGGGGATCAACTTCTACGGTATTGTCCTTGTCTGCAGGCTTGAAACTGTGTTGCAGCCAGCAGGAAGGGGAAAAAGCATGAAAGAGTTTGCCTACTTTTTATAGTTCTTGGGCTGAAAGCAGCACACATCACTTCCTCTTTATTCCATCGGCAAGGCAAGAATTTAGCCTAACAATCACCAAGGGAGGCTAGGAAATGTAGTGAGCTGAACACCTAGGTAGCCAGTATTTCCATTACTATGGAAGGACGGGGGGGGGGGGATTAATTTTGATGGGCAGTGAGCAACAGTACCAAGACATTGGAAGAATAAATACTTGGATAGGACTAATTAACTAGGCAATATGTTTCATCAGGTAAAGAACAGAAATTTACTTAGAAGTGTGGCAGGGGAAAGTCTAGGAGAGTAGTATATGTATATATAGAAGTGAAACTGTCTTTTGGAAGATTGGAACAGAGTAACGTGGTTAGGAGGGCAGAGTAGAGGGGGCCAGGTAGTAAGTAATAGTGGAAGGTAGTATACTGCAAGAAGGCTTATCAGATTTATATGATAAATTGATTCAGCAAGAAGCCAGCTGAGAAGCTGTTCTCTCCTGCTATAAGGGTCTTAAGGTCCTTCTCTGTTGATGCTCTGTGTTGTTATTTTCCCACTCTAAATCTTAGTCACAGAAATCATTTTAGGGGCTCTTGGTGCCTTGGTGTTAATTACCCATATATGTGTATCTGATACATAATTTTCTCTAATGTGACCCCAGGGGGTGGCAGTTGCATGGTATACCCTTGCCTCCTTGACCTACAAACCCAAATGAAAAATGGGGAGCCAAAACTTAGCTGACCACCTAGAATAGGGTGGGGATATTGTATGGGGGTTGAGGCTTCTTGCTTTAGAAATGGGAAGATGTTTACATAGAGAATAATCATCAAAAGTCTCCATCTAGTAAGAAGGCTGAATAATCCTGAAATAGCAGAAATGAATCAGCTCTGCTGTTGAAGTTAAAATTGTGTAGCATTTGCTCAGTCTCATTTGCTCCATTGTCCACTACCAAAGTAGCATGCAAATGAAGGGCTCAGTTATTCACTTAACAGGTAATCATTGAGTGATTTTTTTTTAAGTACCAGGAACTTATCTCAGAACTGGGGATGTAGCAGTGAACAAAGTAGACAAATCCTTCACTCCATAGTGTTTATAAGTTAGTAGAGGAAGAAGGAAGACAATAACCAAATGCATACTATATCAGAAAAATAAATCAGGATTTGGATGAAAGGGTTAATGTGCCTTTGTTTTCAGTGTAGATCAATTTAAGTGGGACCCGTGATATTCTACCTAAGAATGGCTTAAGACAAGTTCTGTGTCATACATGTAAGTTTTGCACCTTTAATTTGTAGAAGTAAGTCTTGACTAGCAGAAAGTTGATAAAAGTGAAATGTGATTTCTTTGGATCCCAGCTTCCTTCTTTGTAGGCTTGATGTTTTGTAACAGCTTTAGTGATATTTGTAGTAATCTGCCAGTGTCTTCTATAGTTGTGTCAGGTTTATTTCTAACCTATGGTTGAGAATATTGCTAGATATATTGTAATATAATAAACATTTAAGGGTATGATCTGTCCTGTGTCTTTTTGTCTTATACAGAGATAAGGGTGGTCTCTCTTGGTTCCCTGTTATCGAAACCTCCTTTTAATGAGAAATAGTTAATAGAGCTCAGATACTCACATTGATGCATACTCTTCTCAAGCCCTTGTCCACAGTCTTTTCTGTTGCATCAAATGTTGAATTCCAGAGGTTGTTACCTCTAGGATTGTATGGAAGCAACTTCTAAGATGATCCAATAAAATGGTACATTCGGAGATAATTTTACTCTTTGTAGCATCTAACATATTCTGTAGCCATTTTGTTTTTCCTTAAGGGCTTTTACCCCCATTTGAGGAATTCGTTTTGCAGTTTGGTTTGTATGTGTTTAAGTTCCTTTAGGAAACTAAAATAGAGAGGTTCCATCCTAGGGAAGTGTGGAATTAATTGTTGGGAATAATTGGCAGTAGGAAGCATTAGATAGCTTGGAAGGAGCTCAGCTATCTGGTTTGCATTAGGGTAGTCTGGAGATGTGCAGAACAGAACCATTGCTCTGTGATCTTTGCCAGGACCTGGAAGTACAATTTGCTTCCAGTTTGGTGGAAGTCAAACGGCCATTCATTCAGCTTACATTTGCAAGTAGTGGGCATGAGCCTACTAATCTCAGAAGCTCCATTGAGATAGAATTTATCGGTATGGTTATGTTTATCCCTTTAAAGTAAAGAATTTTCATTACAGAAATTTTATTAGACCTACTCTTTGTGGAATAAATATCTGGCTAGGCTGCTACTTATAACATTCTCCCTTCTCTGTTATGAGTAATGTAGTATACAGAGCTATGAATATCCTTGAGGGATATTCTGGAGAAATTTTTGTGAAGCCAAAAACTTTTGTAAGACTCTCCTAAAGCTTACAAATCACTGCTGTTTCCCTTTCATGCCCACCTCCCAGCTCTTGTTTCCTCAAAGTGCAAAAATGTGGTTACCCTCACAGTCCACTGAATTCAAATACCTCTGGCTTTACTAGTCTGATTATGAGAGTGTGTATATGGTAAATATTTAGTTGGTGTGTGTGCTACTACTTTCATATGTTGTACCTATGGCAGACAATAATTGAATAAAAGTCTTTACTGATGGAACAGAATGTTACAGTTGCGGCGAGCGGGGGCTACTCTTCCTTGCAGTGCGCGGGCTTCTCATCGCAATGGCTTCTCTTGTTGTGGAGCACGGGCTCTAGGCGCGCGGGCTTCAGTAGTTGTGGCACATAGGCTCAGTAGTTGTGGCTTGCGGGCTCTAGAGTGCAGGCTCAGTAGTTGTGGTGCATGGGCTTAGTTCTGTGGCATGTGGGATCTTCCCAGACCAGGGCTCCAACCCGTGTCCCCTGCATTGGCAGGTGGATTCTTAGCCACTGTGCCACCAGGGAAGTCCCAGACAAGTTTATTTAGTCTAAGTCTCAATTACTTCTTTCACAGGATAGGGATAATGTGGACTTCATAGGAATGTTTTGAGAATTAAATGAAGTGTTGTTTCTGTGTTTCTTAGCCCACAGTTTTGATATTTAGCCTCGCTCAAATGTTACTCTCCTTTCTCCTATATCCCCTGCCCCTTTGCTCCCAGTACACACCATGTTACTTCTCTTCCTCTTGAAGTGCACTTTCCCCCAACTGTTTTCAGATTCGTGTGATGAATATATCACTCAAAAAATGATTTGTCTGAGAAGAGGCTCTCCTGAGTATGTGTATGAAATGTACCTAAGAGATCATGTTTTTCAGAGCAGTGTGAAAGATCACAACTGTTCAAAACTCTTCTTTCCTGCTGCCCATTATTATTAGTGCCCTGGTATAAAACATGAAAAAAAAATTTTGTTGTTTTCTTCTTTTAAGTATTATTTTTATAATATTCCTAAGGAAAGCCTACATTTTCTCTACTTTGCCCAAATAAAAATGGGGTGTTATAGATAAGCTCTGAAGGAGGTTGGAAAAATGTGGCTAACTCCTATTCCTTTATTTAATTATATACTACCTAGGTTACTTACTTCCCTGTTTCTTTTGTGAAAGTTTAAGGCAGTCATTCTTCAACTATATAGAGTGATAATAATCACCAGGAAAATATGATAAAATGCAGATTCCTTGGCTCCTCACTGAGAAATTCCAGTTCATTACTTTGAAATGGCCCTGGGAGGATACATTTTAAACACATATCTGAAGTAATTCTGATGTAGGGTCTAAAATGATACTTAGAGAAACATGGATTTAAAGTAAAAGAAAAATGACAAAATTAAATTTATTGAGTTCCATCCATGAGTGACACATTGGTCTACATTACCCTCTTTTAGTGATACTTCTCCAAACCTTCAAAAAAAACAAATTTTGGGAATTCCCCGGTGGCGCAGTGGTTAAGAATCTGCCTGCCAATGCCGGGGACACACGGTCTATCCCTGGTCTTGGAAGATCCACATGCCACAAAACAGCTAGGCCTGTGCGCCACAACTACTGAGCCTGCGCTCTAGAGGCCGCAAGCCACAACTACTGAAGCCTGTGTGCCACAACTCCTGAAGCCCATGCGCCTAGCGCCTGTGCTCCGCAGCAAGAGAAGCCACCGCAACGAGAAACCCATGCAACCACATAGAAGAGTAGCCCCCGCTCACTGCAACTAAAGAAAGCCCGCACGCAGCAATGAAGACCCAACGCTGCCAAAAATAAATTAATTAATTAAAAAAAATTTTTTTTGTTTGGTTTTCTAATATAGCATGGACCAATACTTTTGTACATATAGTGAGATGAATTACTGGAAAAGGCGGATAAAAAAAGATATCCAAATACAACCCCAGTATTTTGTATTGTTAGATTCAACAGGCATAAAATTACTCTGTCAAATTAAAATAAAAGTTTCTTAATGTTTACTTGCAACCTCTATGCTTAATCTTATTGCAGAGTGATAACAAACAGTTCATGGACCAGCACCAGTCTGTGGACCACAGTTTGAGTAGCATTGCTCTTCAGAAAATGAAGATGAGTTTGTGTTAACTGGCAAGCTAGAAACCTAGTCTCTTCTACAAATCCCAGGAAGCCTGATTTCTCCATCTATAAAACTGAGACAGTTTTACTACTCTGCCTATCTTATATGGATGTTATCTTCATATAAAGTGTAATGTATGTAAAAGTACATTGCAAACTAAAAAAACTAATGTAAGTTACATTAATCATCAGAAACATTTATTGAACATTTATTATTGTTCAGGGACTTTTTCAGCAACTAGGGATATAGAGATACTACAAGGAGCTTACTATTCAGTTATATATTTGTCACATAAGGTTGGCAGTATGCTGAGCTGACAAAATTCCAGCTTCATAAACATTTTCCTAGACTTGTGCAGTCTTTTTCTGAACTCCAGTAGCATACTTATATTTTTTAAATATGTAAGTTTGGAACGTTTCTTTGTAATGCCTGAGATAAAAACTTTTTGCAAGTACGTAACATATTTCTCTAATAGATTGGAAACATTTTGGAGGCAGGCCCTCTTTTGAATTGAAGCTTCTTATCCTTCTCATGTATGGGTCCTGTGCTCTTAATCCTGGAGCAGATTACCCCTTCTCCCAATTGGCTCCCAGTCTCAGGCTTGCTGCCCAATACCATACCCTTTCTCTCCTCTGACTACCTCCTGTTCTTAGAGTGTTTGCAGAAGATAGAGTTCCTTTAACAGGAATTTTTGACTGCCTTTTATGAACAGGTTAGGTGCAAGAGATAAGAAAATGAATAATACATAAGGTTCCTGACCTCTGGGAGCTCACAGTTTTTTTTAAGGGAAAAGGACAAGTAATTCAATAATGAGACACGTACTGACATGTTCAGAATGGTTTGAGAACACATGGGAAGAAAAAACTGCCTAGGGGAACAGGGAAGTTTTCATAGATAGGATGACCATCTAATTTTGAGACACTGTTAAAGGTGAAAGGAATATTGTTAATCATCAGGAGGGGCACCAGGTATAAATTGGGACTGTCCCATGCAAACTAGGACATATTTCACCCTATTCATAAATGTCTCTATGTAGCCTTAAAGTAAGAGTTGGAGGATTTACTAGGGAAAGAAGATAGCACATAGAAAAGCTTGGAAGCAAGAAAGAACATGTAGGTGTGCCTAGCGCATGAGATACTTGAGGGCAGGAGTAGTAGAAGATAAGGTTGCAAAAGGTAAATTGGGATGAGCTGATGTAGGGACCTGTGTGCTAGTGTTGTAGATAATGGGAAGTGTTTGCTATTAAGGATGGGATGATAAGATTAGATTTTTTTTTTTAAAGATCACTTTACTGGCTATATGGAAGATGAAGCGGGGGACACCTTAGATACTGAGACCACAAGATCTTTTAAAATATTTGCTATAGATTAAGAGAGAAAAGATGATATTCTGAATTAAGGAATGGCAGGAAAGTTGGAAAGAATGGAGAGACCCCAGAGACATTTAGGTCTTTTAGAGATATTTAGACTTGTGGGGGGAAAAGGCACTTGGCTTCCAGGACACCATGCGCTCCTATTTTCTTCCTACCTCACAGACCACTCTTCAATCTTATTTGCTAGGTATTTTCTTCAATTTATAAATGTTGGAGTACCCCAGAGCTCAGCCCTCATACCTCCTCTCTGTTTACATTCACTCCTTAAATGATTTTGTCTACCCCCGTGACTTTAAATTCTGTCTGTATGTTTATGACTCCTGAATGTGTATCCTCAGCCAAACATTTCCTCTTAACTCTAGATTGTGTCTAATAGGCATTTCAAACTTAACATGTTAGAAATACACTTTTCGTTTTTCACTCTAAACATGCCGTTATTCACCATTTTCATAAAAGGCATCATCATTCATGATAAAGCCCTGGAGTCATCCTTGACTGCCTTCTTTTTCATACTTCACATCCAGTACACCAACATTTCTGTTGGCTCTTCTTTCAAGGTATATCCTGATACTTGGTTTGGCCCCAGGATTACCTCTCCTACCTCTTTTCTTGCCACTCTCCCTCTTGGATATCTTTACCTTTTTACTGTTTCTAGCATAATACTAAGCACCATTCTGTCTCAAGCAGCATTCTTGCTTTTTTCTCTACCAGTTATACTCTCTCCCATATACATGCATAGCTCACTTTCCACTTAAGTCAGGATTTAGCTCAAATGTTATCTTTTTAGATAGGACTTTCCCAACTATGCTTTTTTTTTTTTTTTTTTTTTTTGACTGCATTGGGTCTTAGTTGCAGCACGCGGGGATCTTTGTGGAGGCATGCAGGATCTTTCGTTGCGGTGCACCAACTCTTTCTTTTGGCACGGGGGCTTCTCTCTGGTTGTGGCGCACAGGCTCAGTAGTTGTAGCAGGAAGGCTTTCTAGTGGTGCTTGGGCTCTAGAGTGCACAGGCTTAGTTGCCCTGAAGCATATGGGATCTTAGTTCCCCGACCAGAGATCCAGAGATCGAACCCGAGTCCCCTGCACTGGAAGGCGGATTCTTAACCATTGGACCACCAGGGAAGTCCCCCAACTGTGCTTTTAAGAATAGTCTCTTCCCCTGATCTGACGCTCTATCCCCTTTTCATGCTTAACTATTTTCAAGGTACTTATCACTGCTTTACCTGCCTGTATTATTTGTTTATTGTTTCTTTTCCCCACTAGAATGTTAAGTCCATGAGTGCCTAGAAAATGCTAATAATAAATATTAGGCATTTCATAAATATTGTATTTCATGGAATCTAAGATGCCTTTGATATTTGTTTTTAAATTGAACTGTAGTTGATTTGCAATGTTGTGTTACTTTCTGGTATACAGCAGAGTGATTCAGTTATACATATATATGTATTCTTTTTCATATTCTTTTCCATTATGGTTTATTACAGGATATTGAATATAGTTCCCTGTGCTATACAGTAGGACCTTGTTGTTTATCTATTTTATTTAGTTAATTTATTTTTAAAAATTTATTAATTTTAAAATTTTTAAAAATTTATTAATTTTATTTAATTTTGGTTGCATTGGGTCTTTGTTGCCGCGCACGGCTTTTCTCTAGTGGCGGCGAGCAGGGGCTACTCTTCGTTGCGGTGCACGGGCTTCTCATTGTGGTGACTTCTCTTGTTACGGAGCACAGGCTGTAGGTGCATGGGCTCAGTAGTTGTGGCGCACGGGCTTAGTTGCTCCAAGGCATGTGGGATCTTCCCGGACCAGAGCTCGAACCTGTGTCCCCTGCATAGGCAGGTGGATTCTTAACCACTGCGCCATCAGGGAAGCCCCTATCTATTTTATATATAATAGTTTGTATCTGCTAATCCCAAACTCCTAATCTCTCCCTCCCCCACCCCCTTTCCCCTTTGTTAACCATAAGTTTTCTATGTCTGTGAGTCTGTTTTCTGTTTTGTAAATAAGTTCATTTGTGTCATACTTTAGATTCCACATGTAAGTGATACCATATGGTATTTGTCTTTCTCTGACTTACTATCTCTAGGTCCATCCTTGTTGCTGCAAACGTGAAGATGCCATTGGTTTTAAGATGTGTCAATATTTTATGAACCAATACGGAAGAAGAAATACTGTCAGTTGTTAGAGGCCATTGATTATAAGATATGCCCTGATATCAGAGGTTAAAATAGAGGAAATTATGTATATTAGAATCTATGAAAAAATTATTTGAATGAAGTAGGAAGGAGTCATCTCACATGACTTTAGGGTTTCTAACTTGATTAAAGGAATGATGGTATCTATTATAAATATGGAATACAAGAGAAAGAATAAGATTGATAGAGGAAAGGATACCTCCTCACATTGTGTAACTCATGTGGCAGAAGCAAGAAGAATCTTGCAAGAAGTGGGAAGAAGTCAACTATCTAGTCTGAGACTTAGATTCTATTCTTTTTTTTTTTTTTTTGCGGTACGCGGGCCTCTCACTGTTGTGGCCCCTCCCGTTGCGGAGCACAGGCTCTGGACACGCAGGCTCAGCGGCCATGGCTCACGGGCCCAGCCGCTCCGCTGCATGTGGGATCTTCCCGGACCGGACACAAACCCGTGTCCCCTGCATCGGCCGGCAGACTCTCAACCACTGCGCCACCAGGGAAGCCCTTAGATTCTATTCTTGAAGTCATCCATATCATAGCACTCTTATTACTAGGTCACTTCTTCTCTAAGGGTAAACACATCTCCAGATTTCTCAACTACTGTATGATCCTTGAATTCATCCTCGAATTACTTGTATTTCTTACTACTGTGTACATACTCAGTGCTTCAGAACTGTTTGAATGATTTCAGGAAAATCTTCACTTGATCCCTTCGTTGAGATGGAGGTTCTCATTTCCTCCAGCCTTCTTTCTGTGTTGTTGGATTGTCTGATTTGGAGTTATTTAAAATATTACATGGGAGTGAACAGGTCTTGGTAGACCTGTAGCTGATGGATGCCTCCCAGTGGCAGAAAGCAAACCAGGAATTGCCTCTTCTTAAAATGTTAGAAGGGGTGATGTTTCAGCACTTCCTGTTTATAATTGTCATAAGGATTTATTTACTAGGATTATCCCATTCTGAACCCCATAGACTTCTGTAGTCTGAATTCTCCCTCTATCACTTTTTTTCCTTTTTACCTTTTATTCAAGTCCTTTTTGGACTTGAATAGATGAATATAGTGGACTTGGTGATTAATCTTTACATATTTTATTAACATGAAAATTTTATCACGTGCAACGAGTTTTATTAGTGTCTACAGTTGAAAAGGGAATCTTTGTTCTATGAAAGGACACTGTAGCAAAGGCAAGCCAGAGCTATGTGTGTGTATATATATATATGTATATATATATATATATATATGTATTATTTTATTATTTTTGTGTGTGTGTGGTACGTGGGCCTCTCGCTGTTGTGGCCTCTCCTGTTGCGGAGCACAGGCTCCGGATGCACAGGCTCAGCCGCCATGGCTCACGGGCCCAGCTGCTCCGCGGCACGTGGGATCTTCCCCGACCAGGGCACGAACCCGTGTCCCCTGCATCGGCAGGCGGACTCTCAACCACTGCGCCACCAGGGAAGCCCCTATATATTTTTTTAAAGTTATATTTATAAAAATATTATAAAGCTACTATTCCTTTTTAAATATTAAAGCAAGACATAAGGAGTCCAGATTTCTCATCTGATGTGTCTTTTTTCCAAGGCAGTTAGTAGGACCGTGATAACTAACTTGGAATGATCTCACTTTTCAGGTGGGACCCTGTCATCTACATGTAAAGAGCAACTTAATCCCTTACAGACCCAGCTGGTAACCATATCCACAGTATCAGGAAGTCTACATGCACTTCACCTTAATAGTGCTGCTCTATTGAATGTCACACACTGTCCGTATTAAATATATCCACATTACTGTTTCCTGTAGCCAGGTTAAAGGCCTCCTTTTGAAAAAGGAGTCTGTTCTGTTCTGCTTATCTTTTTTTTTTTAATTAAAACAATCTTTAAACTTTTCAATTTTTTAAAACTTTGAAAATGTTTAAATATGTAGAAAAAATGTAAAGAATAGTACAATGAACAGCTATGTTACTATCTTGAGTCAACAATGAATGTTTTGCCTCATTGATAGGTAGTAACATATACATATTTTTGCTGAATCATTTGAAAGTAAGCTTTAGACATTACCTCTGAATACTTAAGATTGAAGTGTTAGGCAGAATAATGCCCGTTCCCCCAAGATGTCTATCGCCTAATCCCCAGAACCAATGAATATGTTCAGTTTCATGGCAAAGGGAAATTAAGACAGCAGATGGCGTTAAGGTTGCTAATCAGCTAACCTTAAAATATGGATATTATTCTGGACTATCCAGGTGGGCCCAGTGTAATCACATGGGTCCTTAAAATGGAAAAAGGCAAAAGAGAGAAAGATGGCAACATGAGGAGTGGGCCCAACATTGATGGCTTTGAAAATGGGGAAATGGCCACGAGCCAAGGAAAGCAGGTGGTCTCTAGCTGGAAAAGGCACAAAAATAGATACTCCTCTAGAGACTCCAGGAGAAATTAAGAGTCCCGGCTGATGCCCTGAATTTGGTCCAGTGAGACCCATTTCAGACTTCCGACTTCCAGACTGTAGGATAATAAATTTGTACTGTTTAAACCACTAAGTTTGTGGTAATTTGCTTCCCCAAACAAGAAAGACAATTTTCTATTCAACCACAATACCATTATCACACCTAGCAAGATTAATAGTAATTCCCTAATATTATCTAATACCCAGTCCATTTGAAATTTCCCCAGTTGTTCCTCATAATATCTTTTTGTAGATTTTCTTTTTAAACTAAGATCTAGTCAAGTATCATACCTTGCATTTGGTATGTCTCTAAGTGTCTCTTAATTTAGAACAGTCTGCAGTGCCGCCCCCCCCCCCTTTTTTTTTTTTTGCGGTATGCGGGCCTCTCACTGTTGTGGCCTCTCCGGACGCGCAGGCTCAGCAGCCATGGCTCACGGGCCCAGCCGCTCCGCGGCACGTGGGATCTTCCCAGACCAGGGCACGAACCCGTGTCCCCTGCATCGGCAGGTGGACTCTCAACCACTGCGCCACCAGGGAAGCCCTGCCGCCCCCCTTTTAATATCAACTTTTTAAGAGACCAGACTAGTCTATTTGCAACATGTTCTTCATTGTAGATTTGTCAGATTGTTTCCATATGGTATCATTTAGCTTGTTCTCGGACTCTGTATGTCCCATAAACTGGACTTCAGTGTAAAGTTTATATGTTTTTGGCAAAGATACTCATGGGAGATGCTGTGTACTTCATACTGCATCACATCAGGAGGCACATAATATCTGATTGTCTCACTGTTTACACTGCCAAGTTTGGTCCCTGGGTTAAGGTGATAGCAAGATCTTTCTGTTGTTAAGGTGTGTTTTTCCCTTTGCAGTTAGTAGTCTTTGGTGTTTTGTTTATTTTAAGCAGATAGGCTCTGAAAGGATACTGAGCTAGTTATTATGAAAATAAATTTTGAACTTCCAGACCATCGTTTTGACTCTGGAGTATAGCAGACCATATAACTAAAACCGTTTGCAATTCCATAGCAAAACACCACCTAGTGATGCTGGATAAAATATTGTAAAACAAAATTTTTTTTTTTTTTTTTTTTTTAAACACATAGCTGAGCCTGAAAGAAGTAAGGAAAATTCTCAGGAGCCACATGAATGAAAGGGAACTGAAAATGAGCAGTGTGCATGTGACTTAATGCTGTGGCAGTTCTGGGGGCTTTTCTAGTTTCAGTAACCAAAAGACTCGGTCTTTTTTTTTTTCTTGGCCGTACCGCGAGGCATGCAGGATATTAGTTCCTGACCAGGGGCCCCTGCAGTGGAGGTACAGAGTCTTAACCACTGGACCACCAGGGAAGTCCCTAAAAGACAGAAATGCTCATGAGGAGTCCATAGACAAAGTTTAGGCCTGTATGGAACGGAGGTAGAGATGAGAATCCCCTTATAAAGCCAAGATCCTTAAAGGCTCATGTTCAGGGAAGGGAGGTGACCATAAAAAATTCCATCCCCTAGTTCAAGGAAACAAGAAAACTTTTCGGTCTCAGCTTAGGCTCTGACTAGGGGTGGGTGGGAATCTCCCCTGAAAACTTAAGTATGAGGCTACTCTCATATGGATTTAAATTATTTTTGCCTGAGATCCCCAAGCTGAGAAATAAATATAAAAAATTATTCAGAATGCTTTATATCCTTGCAGTAACTGGCAGAAGCACGTGAAAAACTGCTCTGGAGGAACAGGTCCACAATCCAAACCACACAGGATTCCTACAGATAAAGTCCCAATGAAGACAAGGTGCTCTTAAAAAAAAGACAAAAAGCACAAGAAAACAATTCATTTACCATGAACGAGAGTCACAGATACAATAAGCAGCAGGAATTGAAAACTTCAGATAATAGAGCCATTGGCTATAGTCCATAAAATAAATGTATTTATTAAATACAAAGATTTGAGAAGATAAGAAAAAGTACTTTGGAGACAGATTTGAAAAAAGAACTAAATAGACTATCTTAAAAAGTGCAGATTATGGTCCTCTATTCAGAAGGTATTTATCTAGTACATATTATGGGCCAGGCACTGAAAAAACTATCTCAAGGAGCTTATATTTTAGTGGGTGGGAAACAGACCAACATATATAAACATAATAGGCCAGGCAGTTGTAATTACCAAGAAGAAGAATAAAGTTTTATAAGGGGGTGACAGAGTAATGATGAAAGGTGCTGTGTTTTTATTGTTTGTTTGTTTTCCCTAATACATGCATTAGGAAAAGGCCCTCTGAGATACGAAGGAAATAAGGGAACAAGCCACATGGCTATCAGGGGAGATCAAGGAGACTAAACTGACTGGAAAGGGAGTTTATGGGAGAGTATTGGGAGATATAAAGTCAGATGGTAGTGGGCCAGATTATGTAGGGCCTTATAGGTTATGATAAAGACTTGCAGTGCTGTTCTGGTTACTATTGCTGTGCAACAAGTTAGTTACCCCAAAACTTAGTAACTTAAAACAGCTGTTTATTATTATGCTCTTGGATTCTGTGGGTCAGTAATTCATTCAGGTTGGGCACAGTGGTGATTGCTTGTTTCTGCTCTAGTGAATGGTGCTGTAGCTGGGAAGATGCAGAAGTGGGGAAGATGTATTAGTGGGGGGCTGGAATCATCTGAGGGTTCATTCACTTACATGCCTGGTGCCCTGGGCTGAGATGACTTGAAGAGTAGGCCTGTCAACTGAAGTGTCTACATGTGACTTCTCCCTGAGGCTTTGCTTCTTCACACTATGGCAGCCTCAAGGTAGTTGTACCTCTTAGAAAGCAGTTCAGGTCTCCAGACTTCAGTGTTCCAGAGGATAAGGCAAAAGCTGCATTGCTTTTTATAACCCAGTGGCAGAAGTCACCCAACATCACTTCTGCTATACTCTACAGGTTGAAGCAGTCAAAAACCCACCTAGATTCAAGGGAAGGGGACACAGATTCCCCACCACCACCACCACCACCACCTCTTGATATGAGGAATTTCAAAGAATTTGGGGTGACAGTGTTTGTAAACCACTACAGATGCCATTAAAAAGCATTTTGAGCAAAGGAGTGATATGATCTCACTTAAATTTTAGAAAGATCACTCTGGTTTCTCTGTGGAACATAGACTGAGAAGGGCAAGAGCAGAAGCAGAGTTAAAAAAAGTTACAATAGTCTGGCCAGGAGATGACAATAGCTTGGACTAGAATAATAACATGACAGTGGTGATAAGATGTCAGATTTGAAATATATTTGGAAAGGAGTACTGACAGAATTTACAGATGGAATGCATGTAGGGTGTGAGAAAGAGAAACCAAGAATGACTCCAAAGAGTTTGATTTAAGCAATTGGTTGAATGGCGGTGTCGTTTACTGAGGTGGGAAGCACTAGGGGAAGAAAAAGTTTTTATCCCAGGAGTTCAGAAATTCAGTTTTGGACATAAGTTCATAAAATGCCTGTTAGACATCCAAATGGAGATAACAGTTAGGCAGTTGAATATATAAAGAGAATTTTAGAGGAGAGGTGAGGTCCAGGAATATAAATTTTGGAATTAGCATATAGTTGCTCTTTAAAGCCATAGGAATATATGAGATTATGTAGGGAGTGAGTGCAAATAAAGAAAAGGTACATGATTGAGCCCAAGGGCATGCCTACAGTTAGAATTAGGAATATCAGTAGAAACTAGTGAAGGGGAGAGTAAGAATAAATGGTCATGAAGACATACAGGTGGGGAGTTCCCTGGAGGCCTAATGGTTAGGATTCTGGGCTTTCACTGCTGTGGCATGGGTTCATTTCCCTGGTTGGGGAACTGAGACGTGCGGCCAAAAAATAAAAAAGACATACAGATGGCCAACAGGTACAAGAAAAGGTGTTCATCATCACTAATCATCAGGGAAATGCAAATCAAAACCACAGTGAGGGTTTCCCTGGTGACGCAGTGGTTAAGAATCCACCTGCCAATGCAGGGGACACGGGTTTGAGCCCTGGTCCAGGAAGATCCCACATGCCTTGGAGCAGCTAAGCCCGTGCGCCACAACTACTGAGCCTGCACCCTAGAGCCCGCAAGCCACAGCTACTGACCCCTCATGCCACAACTACTGAAGCCCGCAAGCCTAGAGCCCGTGCTCCGCAACAAGAGAAGCCACCACAGTGAGAAGCCCGCGCACCGCAACGAAGAGTAGCGCCCGCTTGCCGCAACTAGAGAAAGGCCATGCACAGCAACGAAGACCCAACACAGCCAAAAATAAATTAAAAACAAAAAAAAACCCAAAAAATAACAGTGAGTTATCTCCTCACACTTGTTAGAATGGCTGTTATCAAAAAGACAAGAAGTTAGTGTTGGCGAGGATGGGGAAATGGGAATCCTTGTGCACGGTTGGTGGTAATGTAAATTGGTGCAGCCATTTTGAAAAACAGTATGGAGCTTCCTCAAAAAAATTAAAACTAGAACTACCATATGATCCAACAGCTCCACTTGTGGATATTTATCTAAAGGAAACAAAAACACTAACTTGAAAAGATAATGTGCCTTCATGTTTTTTGTGGCACTATTTACAATAGCCAAGACATGGAAGCAACCTGAGTGTCCATCAGTGGATGAATAGGTAAAGAAAATGTGATATATATGTGTATACACACACACACAAAATGGATTAGTCATAAAAAAGAAGGAAATCTTGCTATTTGTGACAACATGGATGGACCTTGAGGGCATTATGCTAAGTGAAATAAGTGAAACAGAGAAAGACAAATACTGTATGATCTTATATGTTGAATGTAAACAAAACAAAACAAAAAACCCCAACTCATGGATACAGAGGGCAGATTGGTGGTTGCCAGGGCGGCTGGGGGGAATGGAGCAAAAATGGGTGACGGTGGTCAAAAGGTACAAACTTCCAGTTATAAAATAAATCATGGAGGTGTAATGTACAGCATGGTGACTATAGTTAATAACACTTTTTCTAAAAATTGAAGTATAGTTGATTTACAATATTGTGTTTCAGGTGTACAGCAGAGTGATTCAGTTACATATATACTTTCAGATTATTTTGCATTACAGTTTATTATAAGATACTGAATATAGTTCTGTGCTATACAGTAAATCCTTGTTGCTTATCTGTTTTACCTGTAGTAGAACTATGTATATAGTTTTCAGACAAAGTAAGCTTTGAGACCATAATTAGGGGAACTTTTAAAGATACAAATAAATATAAATTGTAAAGGAGAACATTGATAAAGGAAATTTAAAATGACTGAAAAAGTCTTTATTTCATCTTTGTTTTTAAATGGTATTTTTTTGACAGGTATGGTATTTTAGATTGTCAGATTTTTTTCTTTCAGTATTTTAAGGATGTTGCTGTCTTCTCTTTTGCATTGTTTCCAGCAAGAAATTTGATGTTATCCTTATCTTTACATGTAATCATGTTTTTTTTTTATGTGGACCATTTTTTTAAAGTCTTTATTGAATTTGTTACAATATTGCTTGTTTTTTTATTGTTTTTGTTTGTTTGTTTTTACTGAAGGTTCTTATTAGTCATCAATTTTATACACATCAGTGTATACATGTCAATCCCAATCACCCAATCCAGCACACCACCATCCCCACCCCACCACGGCTTTCCCCCCTTGGTGTCCAAACGTTTGTTCTCTACATCTGTGTCTCAACTTCTGCCCTGCAAACCGGTTCATCTGTACCATTTTTCTAGGTTCCACATAAATGCATTAATATACGATATTTGTCTTTCTCTTTCTGACTTACTTCACTCTGTATGACAGTCTCTAGATCCATCCACGTCTCAACAAATGACTCAATTTCGTTCCTTTTTATGGCTGAGTAATATTCTATTGTATATATGTACCACTACTTATTTGCTTCTGTTTTATGTTTTGTTTTTTTGGCCGTGAGGCATGTGGGATCTTAGCTCCCAGACCAGGGATCAAACCCACACCCCCTGCATTGGAAGGCAAAGGCTTAACCACTGGACAGCTAAGGAAGTCCCTTTATAGTAGTTTTGAGCAATTTGATTATGATGTCCCTTGGTGTAGTTTTTATCATGTTTCTTGTGCTTCAGGTTTGTTGAAGTTCTTGGATTTGTAGGTTTATAGTTTTCATCATTTATTCATTTTGACTGTTATTTCTTTTCTTCTCTTTATTCTTCTTTTGGCTGTGTTGGGTCTTAGTTGCTGCGCACGGGCTTTCTGTAGTTGTGGCGAGCAGGAGCTACTCTTTTTTTTTTTTTTTTTTGCGGTACGCAGGCTTCTCACTGTTGTGGCCTCTCCCGTTGCGGAGCATCGGCAGCCATCTTTCTGCAGTTCTTACTTCTGTGGTACTCTGTCCTTTTTGAAATCTAGCTGCCTTTGTCACACTATACGCTTACACCCTCATCTCCCTCTCTTTGTTTTTTGTTTGTTTGTTCGTTTGTTTTGCAATATGTTGGCCTCTCACTGTTGTGGCCTCTCCCGTTGCGGAGCACAGGCTCCAGATGACGCGCAGGCTCAGCGGCCGTGGCTCACGGGCCCAGCCACTCCGCAGCATGTGGGATCTTCCCGGACCGGGGCACGAACCCGTGTCCCCTGCATCGGCAGGCGGACTCTCAACCACTGCGCCACCAGGGAAGCCCCATCTCCCTCTCTTGAACTCAGGAGTCTGCCTGGCTCTGCCTTATTTCCCCCTCCCCACATCATGTCCTAGAAACTCTCCTATGGCAGAGTTCCCTGGCAGTCCAGTGGTTAAGGCTCTGCGCTTCCACTGCGGGGGGTGCGAGTTCCATTCCTGGTCAGGGAACTATGATCCCACGTGCCATGAGGCCAGAAAATAAATAAATAAAAGAGTTTTTAAAAAAGAAAAAAGAAAGTAGCTCTCCTATGGCAAAAACGAGTGCAGTTGTAGAGCTCACCTCATTTGTTTTCTGTCCCTCTGGGATCACTGTCCTTTGTTGCCTGATGTCCAGTGTCTTGAAAACCTTGTTTCATGTATTTTGTCTGGAGGTTTTTTGTTATTTCAGGTGAGAGGGCAAATCTGTCCTGTGTTACAGAATCTTGGCCAGAAGTGGAAATCACAGCATTGGCTTAAACATCAACGTATTGGTGCCTAAATGTTGAATTGGAGAATGATTACTAAATCAAATATTTTTGCTGTGGAGTTCTACACAGCAGTTAAAACAAATGAACTAGTGCTTCATGTATTTACTTGGATAAATTTTAAATATTAAAAAATTAAACATTGAAAAGCAAAATGAAAAAGGATACATACAAGAGCTACTTTTTTTTTTTTTTTTTTGGCTTTGCCGGGTCTTAGTTCAATATGCGGGAATCTTTTAGCTGCGGCATGTGGAATCTCAGCTGCAGCATGTGGGATCTAGTTCCCTGACCAGGGATCAAACCCAGGTCCCCTGCACTGGGAGCGCGGAGCCCTAGCCACTGGACGGCCAGGGAAGTCCCAAGAGCTACTTTTAAAAATACACGAACTAGGGAATTGTTCAGGTGTGGTGCGGCCTAAACAAACAAACGAATAAATAAATACTATACTATGTACTATTTATGGATACATATATATGTAATAGAATGATAACAAATCCATCATAATGCCTTTCTCTGGGAAGGGAAGAAGGGAGGGTAGAGAATGGTTCGGTGGGGAAGTGACACAGAGTGCTTCAACTGTATCTGTAAAGTTTAATTCACTAAAAATAAATTAATATTTCTCTAATGTGATTAAATGAGGGAATAAATATAAAGGGCCTTGTACATTGCCTAGTAAATAAAAGGCAGCTCAGTAGATATTAATTCATTTTACTCACCTCTATCCCTCCTCTTCCCTCTCAGGATCTTCTAAAAGTTTTCACTGCAGACCTGTATTTTGATTTGGGGCTAACAAAGAGTCAAAAACTTGACAAGCATGAATCTAAAGCTTTGTCACCATCTGGCCATTCTTGTTTTTTACAACAGTCAACAGTAAATTTAAAGCTGGACATTTTTCTCCTGTAAATTGTTGGACACAATTAACTACTCTCCTTTAATTTGTTGACATGTCATGCTTTCCTAGTTTTCCACTAGCTCTCTTAGTTTCCTCTGACCAGCCAATCCTTAAATGTAGGTACTGCCCAAAGTTCTATCCTTGGCTCTTTTCCTTCTGAGTATATATTCATTTCTTTTTCTGGACTGTTTCACTCATCCCTGTACATTACTTCAATTACCTCCTTTACCTGTTCAAATATTTATCTCCAGCTCTGGCCTGAACTCTGGCTCTCTTTGTGTGCCTTGTATCCACCTGCTTATTGGATATCTCCACTTTGATTTCATTTCAGCACTTCTGACAGAGTTATCTATTCTTTAGGATATTTTCAGTTTAGGTAGCAGAAAACCGAGTTCATACTGGCTTAAACATTAAAGGAATTTATTGGTCTGTGTAACAGGACTAGCTTCAAAGTAGTTTGATCTGGTGGCACAGCTGTGTAATTAGCTCTCCTCTCAGTATTCTACTGTGCACAGTGTCTGCTTTATCTGCAAGCTGCCTTCCCTCATGGTCACAAGGTGGCTGCCAATAGCAACACACCAGTGTTACATATTTTCTCATTCAGAGGAAGATAATAGAATTGATAGGACTTGGTGACTTAGATTTAAGAGTCTGGAAAAGTCAAAGATGATTTCCAGGCTTCTAGCTTTTGCCTCTGGATGAATTGAATTCTCTTCATTATGAGGAAGAAAAGCAGGATATAGGGAAGGCAGAGGAAATGAGTTCTTGTAACATCTAAGTACTTTAGTTATATGCACGTCTGTCTCCTATCAGAATGAAATTGTTAAAGACAGTGACCTGGTCTTTTTTCACCTTTACTCCTAGTACCTAACCCTGAACTTGTCACATAGTATATATGTAATGTCTAGGGGGGAATGGATGTGTTAGATGCATGTGCAAATACATGAATACACAACACTGCTTCTTAAGATTCTCTCTCTCTGAGTAGCGAGATGTACTGTGTAATAGATTTTTTTTTTTGAAATAGCTGTAAAATGTATAATAGATTTTTGAAGTGAGCTAGACCTGCGTTGGAACTCGAGATTCACTATCCAAAGCTTTGCAGTCTTGGGGTACTTGATTTGACACTTTTTCCCACCTCTAAAGTAGAAATAGTACCACTTAGTAACTTGTTGAGGTAATTTAAATAAGAATACGTAATAAAGTGCCTAGTAGCTAGTAGCATGTTTGACCTTTAAGTAGGTACTTAAGAAATATTAGTTGTTATTATTTGCAGCCCAGAAGAAACAGAAAAGTTGGATTAGGCATTAAAAGGCAACATACAACATTCATTTTACAGAATTTTTGTTTTACTTTTTGGAGAGGAATTTGTGTGTGACAAACTTCCATTGAATATTATTTTTACAACTTCATTGGAGTATAATTTAAGTGTATGATTCAGTGATTTTTTTTTTAAAGTAAATGTGCAGGGACTTCCCTGGTGGTCCAGTGGTTAAGACTCCACGCTTCCAATGCAGGGGGTGTGGGTTCAGTCCCTGGTCAGGGAACTAAGACCCCACATGACTCGTGGCGCAGACAATAAATAGATAGATAGATAGATAGAGTTGTGCAGCTGTCACTACAATCAAGTTTTAGATCATCCCCAAAAGATCACTTTTGCCCATTTTTAATCAGTCTCTATTACATTGGATTTCTTTTATTGTGGCAAAATATACATAAAATAAAATTTACTATTTTAAACATTTTAAAGTGTACAGTTCAGCTTTGAGTACTTTCACAATGTGCAGCCATCACTACTATCCATTTAAGAACTTTTTCTTCATCACAGAGACATGCGATGTTCCCATTCCTTACTACCTTCTCTCCACCCCCAGCCACTGATGGACTGTATTCTGCTTTTTCTCTATGAATATGCCTATTTTAGGTACCTTATATAAGTGGAACCATAAAATACTTGTCCTTCTGACTAAGTAAAGTCAGTGTCTGGCTGACTTTACTTAGTATGATTGTTTTCAAGATTCATCCATATTTCATTGGATTTTGAAGCAGGCATGGCTATGAGTACATAAAGTTGGGCCAGTAAAGTCAAGAGTGGGCAACGAAATTTTGGTCAGAGTTCTCAAGCCATCTATTGAGAAAGATTACTTACCTCAGACATTCAAATATCTGGTTCTGGTTTCTCCCAACTTCCAGTGTACCCATTTATGTCATTATAATAAAGGGGAAATTTTTTGAACTGATTTCAGCTATTCATATAACTATCAGTTGAAGAAGCCAAGCTAATGATGGCGTCCCAAATTCCATTCAGCTCCAGGTTGTTGAATTTTGTCATTTTGTCATATACTTTCAGTGCTCATAAATATAATTTATCTCAAAACTTAGAACACTGTACTGTGTTAATATACACTCATATATTTTGCTGTGTACTTTTCTAAAGTACTTTTGTCATCTAGGTATATAATTAGTTGAGTGGCAGACTTTTTACCATCTGCAACTCCTCATGGTATTCTCAATCATACTCTCAATATGAGATGTTGATCAAATTACCCAAGACATTGTTATTGTGGAATTAGGGTTTAACTTTTGATGTTCCGTAGCATTCAACTTTCCAGTCACTCCATCTGGGGGTATTTTTCAGAGGTAAACCACTTCAGAAGTAACACATGTCAAAATAAGAAATCTTTGGGGATCCTGCAGCTAAAGAATGTTTATATATGCTATAATATGTTTCATATCTATAGCTGTTAAAAGAGAATTAAGAGGATATGGAGAAATTGGAACCCTCATTGCAGCCATTTTGGAAAACAGCCTAACAGTTCTTCAGGATGTTAAAGAGAGTTACCTTAGGACCCCGCAGTTCTACTCATAGTTATATATCCAAGAGAACTGAAAACATGTGTTCATACAAAAACTTGTATAAATGCTATAAAGTTCATAGCATTATTCATACTAGTAAAAAGTGGGGGACTTCCCTGGCTGGCCCAGTGATTAAAACTGTGCTTCCACTGCAGGGGGCATGAGTTTGATCCCTGGTTGGGGAACTAGGATCCCACCTGCCACATGGTGCGGCCAAAAAAAAAAAAAAAAAAAAGGGAAACAAACCAAATGTCTATAAATTGATAAATGAATAAACAAAATATTATATATTCATACAATGGAATATCATTAGGCCATAAAAAATATGAAGTAATGGTATATGCTACAACATGAATGAACCTTAAAAACATAATGCTAGTGGGATAGGGAGGGTGAAAGGGAGATGCAAGAGGGAGGAGATATGGGGATATATGTATATGTACAGCTGATTCACTTTGTTATAAAGCAGAAACTAACATACCATTGTAAAGCAATTATATTCCAATAAAGATGTTAAAAAAACAACAACATGGGCTTCCCTGGTGGCACAGTGGTTGGGAGTCCGCCTGCCGATGCAGGGGACATGGGTTCGTGCCTCGGTCCGGGAAGATCCCACGTACCGCAGAGTGGCTGGGCCCGTGATCTGTGGCTGCTGAGCCTGCACGTCCGGAGCCTGTGCTCCGCAGCGGGAGAGGCCACAACAGTTAGAGGCCCGCGTACCGAAAAAACAAACAAACAAAAAAACCCATAACGCTAAGTGAAAGAAGTCAGTCACGAAAGACCACATAATGTATGATTTCATTTATATAAAAAGTCCAGGCTTCCCTGGTGGCACAGTGGTTGAGAGTCCGTTTGCCGATGCAGGGGACACGGATTCGTGCCCCGGTCCGGGAAGATCCCACATGCCGCGGAGCGGCTGGGCCCGTGAGCCATGGCCGCTGAGCCTGCGCGTCCGGAGCATGTCCTCTGCAACGGGAGAGGCCACAGCAGTGAGAGGCCCGCGTACCCCCTCCACACAAGAAAAAAAAAACAAAACAGAAAGAGAATTAAGAAACATTACCTGAAAATTCAGAGATCTGAGTTCTGACTTTTCTCTGGTCTCCAAAAGGTCTGTTTCCTCTTGCTGGAAATTCTTTTGTTGGTTACTGTTTTTCCTCATTATAACTAGAAGAAAATCAGATAGCTCTTATTTTACTCTGCACTACAGGAATGAAGATGTCTCAAGTGTATACATATTTTTCTTTGCAAGAGCACCAATTAACATTGGTAATCTTCTCTGTCCTACTACTTGAATCTATGAATTATCAAGCCTGATCTTGTATCTTAGGTGTAGTAGTCATATCCTGAGGGTATAGGAATTAAATTTTGTTGAGCCCTCTTCCAAGTGCCCACTTCTACAGATGGAATTGAGGCTTGGGGCGGTAAAGTGACTTATTAAATATTTGACCTTGTAAAAGTAGCAGTTGGAACCTATGTTTTGATGACTCAAAAATTTTTCTTTCCAGTGTCACATTGCTTTTTCCTACCAGGAAGATAACCCTGGATTTAAAAAGTGCTGGTGAAATTGTGTGTCTAGATTTTGTTAGTGTAAGAAATCAAAATGAGAAGGACAATGATTATTAGCTTGTCTGTAATAATTTTGCTGTATGAGTAAAGAAAATATTACCTTTTATCAGCCTGAGTTCTTCATTAACCAAAGCCAAGATACTGAATTTATATAGAATTGAGGGCAGATAAATGGGCCCTTCTGACCCTCGCTGTATCCAGACAACTGAGGCTTCCTGTTAGATGCCCTTGGTCTCCATCAGTAATATAGGCCAATTAAAGATATGCATGAGTGACCTGAGGAACTTCCCATTCATAAAAGAGTCTTCTCCAGGAGAAGAATTTGGTATGAGAATTAAAACCAAAGCATCTGACTTTTGAGCATGCATGTACAGAAAGCCAGTCACAAAAGAATGTTTACTTTTTTGAGAGATGTAGGCTCTTAATGGACTATCCAGGTGAGTATGGTATTTGGTTTCAGGCATCTATACAGTAAGAACCTCAGTGACTGGAAAGCGTTTGAAGTTTACTTTCACTGCTGCGGTTGAGAGATGAAATCTCCTTTAATATAGATCATCTAGGAAGTTATAGGGTAGAATGTTAGCTCATTTAATGTTGACCTTCCATGTATATACCTATGATTCTTCTTTCCTTATGGACTATTTAAGGGCCTTTATTCTGATAAAGCAGTTGTATGTTTCTTTCCATAGGATGGATAGAATGACAGAGGATGCTCTTCGCCTGAATCTGTTGAAGCGGAGCTTGGACCCAGCTGATGAGCGAGATGATGTCCTGGCTAAGCGACTCAAAATGGAGGGGCATGAGGCCATGGAACGTCTGAAAATGTTGGCACTGCTCAAACGGAAGGATTTGGCAAATCTTGAAGTGCCACATGAGTTACCCACCAAACAGGATGGCAGTGGTGTCAAGGGCTATGAAGAGAAGCTCAATGGGAATCTCAGGCCTCATGGAGACAACAGGACTGCTGGAAGGCCGGGCAAAGAAAACATCAATGATGAGCCTGTGGATATGAGTGCTAGACGGAGGTATGGCTTGGTTCAGCTGCCTCCATAGATAGGGTCTCATCATAAACTAAGCCTATGAAAAACGAATGACTTCCAATGAGAGGAGGGTGTTTTTCAACTTAAAGCTTCTTGAATGAAGACGTACCTGTGCTATCTGGCTTGACCGTGAATTCCTCTTGTTTCTAGATGAAACTAGGTGCCTCCAAAAATTATTACCCTTAAGATAAAGTGGATAAAGGAGGCACTAAGAGTTGATACCCCAGTTAGAAGCGAGTTAATATACACTTTCACTCTAATCTTATGGCCATTTTAGGAGGGAAGAACAGTCTTTTCTTCAGATCATCCCAAGAGTTTTAGGGATGTGTTTATTATGGAGACCCAGCTTTTATTACATCAAAGAGCATGGGCCTGTCTTTTCTTGTGTTAACAAGGAATTTTATGTGCTAATCCTCTACATTCTTACTTCATTTGTGCCACATTCCCCAAGCCCCATATGTGCATACACATTCACTTATATGAGTACCCTCATGCTTGTGCTCTTTCATACACACAGCACACAAGCACATGTTTTCACAGGTCTTGATCAAGGTTGAGTACTTGGAACTGTGGAGAACACAATATAAAGAGGTACCTAGAACTGGCTGAGGTTAGAGTCTACCTGAACAGTGAATCATAGTATAGACAACCCTAGTTTTAAGAATATTCAGTTTATTCATGGTTCAGAAATACCTGATAGACATGAGAATTACTCTTCACTGTTCAGTTGCCCTCCAGTTGACCTTGCTGACTTTGTCCTAGGACTGATCTAAAGCAGGATCCTTAAGAAGCTGGACTGATGCAGAAAGAAGAAAAAAGGAAGGAATGGTTTACAATCTTACTTGGGTTTCTTTCTCTACCTTTTAATGTTTACTTATTAGTATTGTCCCAGAATTATTTTTTTAAACCACACCCAGTAGGGGAACATTGTTCTTGGTAATAGCATTAAAACCCTTAGGAAACTTCAGGTAAGTTCTCTAGTGGTTGTGGAAGAAGAGAAAAATTCTTGGGAGCTATACATAGTATCGGCAGAGTATTATGACAGTAGATTAATCCTTAGATCCTTTTAGAAAAAAAGAAAAGTGCGTGAATGAGATAATGCACCTGAGTAACCCACTTGCCCCATAATCACCCTTAACCTTCTGGGGCAAATGACTAATCCTACTTCACTGGGGACAATGAAGAGGAGAAATGTTAGGTGGATTCCTTACATGCACATTGGAACTGAAAATGTGTTTTTCATAGAAACATTGTTACACATTTTGATAAGATCTCAGTTCTGTTGGAATTACAGTGTATCACAGATAAATTCTGTATTGAAAAGAGTACCCTGAAAACTCTACCAGTGTGTTTAATTTTATTAGAGGAATGAACTTTTGAAACTTGATTCTTTGGAAACTGGGAACTGTTTTTAATGGTCTCCAGGAAAAGAGGCTTGATGTAAACCATCTAGATCCCCATTCTGCGTGAAAAAATGGGCCCTATCTACCCTGTCGTTCTTCTTCCCTTTCACCAGACCAGATATACTGACAGCTATTTCCACTTAGCCTCAAGCTTATTGTAAGAATGAACTAGACTGATAGATTGCTCAACATGGAGAACAATGGTTTATTTGATGTGGATAAAAAAGGAGGGAATTGGAATTTAAAAGCAGAAAGAAGGAAGGGCTCTTGACGTGATAGCCATAATTGCCTAAATATCTTTTTTTTTTTTGCCATCAGTTGGGCAGGTTATGATATCTGTGAAATAAGATATGCATGAAACCAACACTGCTTATGTTTTGGAATGCTGTCGAGACGTGGCAGTTTTCTTTCTGGTTTTGTTTTTACTACCTGGATAAGGATTAGGAGTTTTATAATTTCTGGGTATTTGCCAGTCTGAGTCACAAAATGATGTCAGCAGCAAGTCTGGCTTTTAATATTATCTAATTGGTAGGGTTTCATACTTAAGAATACCAAATATTGTAAATCGTATATGTGTTTGGGAAAGTAGCAAAATAATTTCTGTCCCCGGAAAAGCTTAATAAATGAGGCCAGAATTCCAGGTCAAAAGTTAAAAAAAAAAAAAAAAAATTGAAGAATGAAACTTGACTTGGGCTTTGCCTTACCTGTGCTATCTATCTAATGTGAGTCTCATTATATCTGGGAATAAAATATCATTTAGGGTTTTCTCAGATACTACTTCCTTATAAATGTCGCTTAATTCCAAAATCTCCTTGTAGGAATGTCTCTGCTTGTCCTGTTGCTGGACAGTCCTTAAGCAGTAGGTGGCACTCATTTGAGCAAGGAAGAATTCCTTAGGTTAGAAATAATCTGTGAGGTGTGTATCCAGCCAGGACCAGGATGGAAAGAGTTCTGACTGTCGATGTAAGCCTTGGGGAATCATGTAGAAGAAGTAGAAATCTACCAGACCTCAAAGTTGTTCACCCATGTTCTTGTTAGGGATGGGGAAGGGGAGGCATGAGGGAATATAGAAATGATAAGTAAAAATTCAAACTCTTCATTTAGGCCTGACCATTACTCCAGGAACTTGGGGTTAGAGAATGGAAGGTTCTTTTCTCCCTCCAGTGACTTCTTTTTCTGTAAGCCTACATTCTCAGCTTGCTGTGTCTGTGAGCAGTGGTTATAGAGCGATCCAGACAAACTTAATAGTTCCCAAGATGGTCATTATTATGACTGTCTCCCTACTTTATTTCCTCAGCTAAATTTGGTTGTTTTAGTAACTCAGTTTTACCCTGTTGAGGAATTGAATGCCTGTCCCAACCATCCAGGGTGCCTTGTGCAAAAGGCATCCTAGTCCCAACAGTACCTGAGACAAGAGGCCCTGAGAAATGGTCAGAGGCTCTCAGGACTATAAAGATCTGTGGTTATAAAAGGTTTGAGTTACCTGTTTAAATAAGATCTAAGAACACATTGTTTTAGACCTACATACTCCTGACTATACACTATAAATCTCAAAGAAGTAGGGTCAGCGAAGATAACTCTGAGTTAAGAAATCAGAGGAGAGTTAGAGGTTATGGCCGCTGACTTGGGAACCTACGGCAATTAGAATTTGCAGGATTCTTGTTATCCAGGTCTTACGCAGTGAGTGCCATTTCTCATGATTTTAGAGGGACAAGATGCTCTTAAGGCTTGCTCCAGGAAGACCAAAACCAGAGTTGTCTAATAAATAGGATTGGCCATAAGGCATAGCCAGTGTGGAAGATTTAGATTTCAAAGTTATTTCTAGACAGTTTCTTTCTGAGGGAAGATGCTAAGTAGAACTTGCAGGTAGGTGCAAGTCCCATGTATTTAATTCTGGAGTTTCAGTCCTCCAGAAGGCTGTAGACATTTATACTTAGCACTGTCCATTCTCTTAAACCATTGACAACAGTACCTTCTTTTGGCCTTAACTCTTGACAGGATAGACTGTCAAAGGAGTTGTCATGTAACCTCCTTTTTTTGTAAATCATCAGATAGGCAGGACCATGTTATCAGTATCATGGGTTGCCTCCTTAGCAGCGTGTCATCTGTATCTGGGGTGGACAAGTAGGCTCTACTGCCTTTGTCTTTCCTCCCCTGTGAAGCTAACCATTTCTTTCTTGACCTTCTCTGTAACTAACAAGACAACCCAAAAGGAGACTGAGATATAAGGAAAACATTTGGAATTTTGATTAAAATCAGTGTGATAAAAACACTCATCTCTTTTTCCCATTCCTAAAGCCAGTTAGTGTCTTTCTGTCTGCATCTTCTGTAAGGAATTTAGATGGGAAAAATACTTTTGCTGAGGTTTTGTCGTCACTTACATCTTGGTGTCTATTTTATCCTTTGATTTGGATGTCTCTGTCTTTCCCTGGGTGAATCAGGACAGACTTAAGTTTCCTTGGATTTCTTTGGTCAGTGTAGAAAAGTTTTCTGAACTTTTCTATGAACTTTCACTGTTGGAAGTACCTTAATTTTTCTTCTCTTGTCTAGTGAGCCAGACCGAGGAAGGCTTACTCCCTCCCCAGACATCATTGTTTTGTCTGATAATGAGGCTTCCAGTCCCCGTTCCAGCTCCCGAATGGAAGAAAGACTCAAAGCAGCCAACCTAGAGATGTTTAAGGTAAAGAAAAGAAAGATTCCTTTCTTCATTTCTTGCTTCTACTATTCTCTTTAATTCCCTGAGAGTCCCATGTCTGGTTTTTTAGTGTTTACTTTTTGGATCTAAAAACTACCCATTGATGAAACTCTTCATATGTGATTCTCAACCTCAAGGGTGTGCCCTTTTAGAGGGAACTATTAGAATCAAGTGGAGAAGAGAGTTTGAAAATGCATATTCAATATAATTTCTTTGGAAAATGAAAACTTCATAATTCAAGTCATGTAAAGTAAACTCTTAGCTAGAAGGATACATTCTATACTCTATCCTGGGTTTCGGAATATGGAGGAATTCCTAAGTTTTCATGTATTTCTAGAGGAAACATGGCTTTAAAAGATTGAGAAACATTATTTTAAAGGAAAGCAATATCTCCCTTTGGCTGTTCTTCTCTTTTGCCAGGAATCTGGTTAATTAGCATTTATATGTGGTCTCTTCTTTCATTCTGTAAGCAGTTTTTGAGTACCTACTGAATACCAGGCACTGTGCCAGACTGTGTGCTAGGGACACAAAGATAACAATTCCATTGCCCCTTGTGCTTCTTGTGGAAGGTGGAGGTTTGGGACCTAAAAGAAGAGATCATCTTGCAGGAAAGGACTCTGAGTAACTGCTACCATAGCTGATAGTCTCCATGTTTCCTCAGGGGAAAGGCATTGAGGAACGGCAGCAGCTCATCAAGCAGCTGAGAGATGAGCTGAGATTGGAAGAAGCCCGACTGGTGCTGTTAAAGAAACTGAGACAGAGTCAGCTACAGAAAGAGAATGTCGTCCAGAAGGTACTGTGCCCGAGAAATAAGGGACTAGCAGAAAGCAAAGAAAAACTGGTTTGAGAATGGGCTGCCCCAGGTAGATTCAGCTGGGTGGCTCATTCTTCTCTGGTTCCATGGTTTTTAGTCTCTAGGAATAGTGATTTTTTTTTAATCTTGGGCCTTAATCAAGAAAACAGTGATTCTGTTTTTCTTATTTTCCCTCCTGGTCAACAGGAGCTTCAGACTGACAAGGAGTTTTGAAAGTCTAGAAGTGTACCAAATTTCTGCCTCCGATTATTAGCCTTTTCCACTGTCTCATTTTCTCTTCTCTCTCACAGACTCCAGTTGTACAGAATGCAGCATCTATTGTTCAGCCATCTCCTGCCCATGTGGGACAGCAGGGCCTCTCCAAGCTTCCATCCCGGCCTGGGGCCCAAGGGGTTGAACAGAATTTGAGGACATTGCAGGTATGTGACCCATAGTGTGATCTTAGTTTCAGGGGGCCCTGTTATCCTATCTCTGTATTGGGGCTTTTGTAAGATCATAGAAGAACCTGGCCTTGATAGAGGTGTTATTACCATAGATAGTCCTGTTGGTCCTTAATAGCATGATTTAGTCTGCAGTAGAAGGATGAATAACTAATCTTCCCACCGTAGTCTTTCTTCTCCAGAGGTTTCCCGCTTAGCCCTTTTCCATAGAGGGTTAAATAGTTTATACCAAAGAAGCTAGGGAATTCCTAACCACTAATCAGGTTTTATAGTGATGGTAGATTTATCCTCAGATCCTTAGACAAAATTACCAAGTCTGACTGTGTTTCTGTGTTTCCACTTAGCTATGTATTATAGACAGTGTTTTCTCTTTGGCATTTTGTGAAGCGTTTTACCGCTATGACTATATCTTTTCCTCTTCTTGCCCTTCAGGGTCACAGTGTTATCCGTTCAGCGACCAATACCACCCTCCCACACATGTTAATGTCTCAACGTGTGATTGCGCCAAACCCAGCCCAGCTACAGGGTCAGCGGGGCCCACCTAAGCCTGGCCTTGTACGCACCACAACACCCAATATGAATCCCGCCATCAATTACCAACCGGTAAGAGGGAGCCCTCATGGGGAAACAGAGAAATCTTTTATTTGCTTTCCCTGTTGAAACGACCATAGATTTTAAGTTTTGGGACACTGAGAAACTCTAGGACAACAAAGGTAATTTTGGTGGGTTGACAGTGGTCCCCAAAGTGGAAACACTGAGGAATTACTTAGTAGTAGAGAAGAAATGTTATATGCAGCAGAGCAGCAGTAAGCTAAAATCTGCCTAGAAGAAAGAGATAGAGGGATCTAAGGAATAAGAAGCATAAAGGATGTATGACAAAGCATCCCAAATCTTTATTTTTCTCTTAGCAGTTTTATTTTTATTTATTTATTTGGTTGCACTGGGTCTTAGTTGCAGCAGGCGGGCTCCTTAGTTGCTGCATGCATGTGGGATCTAGTTCCCTGACCAGGGATCGAACCGGGGCCCCCTGCATTGGGAGCACGGAGTCTTATCCACTGTACCACCAGAGAAGTCTCTCTCTCAGCAGTTTTAGTTCGTAGCCACTATCATTCTCCTTTCTTACATGCCAGAGTCCTTTATCAGTGGAGAAGTTGGACACCTCATGTCTTTTTCTGAGCTTGGGGGAAGCTAAGTAGTTCAGACTAGGATCAGATAGTGTTCTCTGCCACAAAAGTAAGAATTGGTTCTTTCTCCCACATACCATCACTGACCCCTATACTCAATCTATTTCAGCAGTCAAGTTCTTCTGTTCCCTGTCAGCGTACAACATCCTCTGCCATCTATATGAACCTTGCCTCCCATATTCAGCCAGGGACCGTGAACAGGGTGTCCTCACCACTTCCTAGCCCCAGCGCCATGACCGATGCTGCCAACTCACAGGCTGCAGCCAAATTGGCTCTTCGCAAACAGCTGGAAAAGACACTCCTGGAGATTCCACCCCCTAAACCACCTGCTCCCTTGCTTCATTTCCTGCCTAGTGCAGCCAATAGTGAGTTCATCTACATGGTAGGCTTGGAAGAAGTCGTACAGAGTGTCATCGACAGCCAAGGTAAGGCTATTTGTTGGTCAGTCTTTTTATCTAAACAAGAAGTTGTCAGACCTGATTGATATGGGCAGAGTATCGCATGGTACTGTGTAATATTAAATAATCTCTCTTTACTATTGCCAAACCACCTCCTGTCTCTGATTCGGAGACTGTTTAGGAGCAGCGTATCAAAAAGCTTTTTGTGTGTCTGTGTATCTTAGACTTAATATTTTTGCTGTGTATTTTGTATATCTTGTCTGTTTTTTGCAGTATATCGTTAGCTCTTTTAAATGTGCCTAGCGTGATGCATGCATAATTTGAAGACTAGAACACTTATTTTTAATGTTAGTGTTTATGTGGCATTGTGCTTGCATTATTATATTCAGTCCCTGCTGTTTGAGTGCTTTTAGTTGAGAAAATAGACTGATAAAGACAACTAGGACCACATAAAAGCTGTAAGCCAACACTGAACTATAAAGTATTAATAACATCACACAGTCTATTCTGACAAAAGTTATTAAGCCTGAATTTCTAAACATAAGGACTTAGGGGAACACCTGAGGAAAGTGCCTAAAGGGCTCAGTATTGGCTATAAATAGATCACAACGTGAATAATTCAGACACTGATAGGTAAAAATTATGAATGTATATGATAGAGATAAGTGTAGACTGAGGTAAAGAGATGCTAAGAAGCAAAAGTACTGGCGGAATTAGGTGGAGCCCTTTGACTGAATTGACACACATTTTCTTCTCAGTGTGGTGTAACAGGAAATCAGAAAACCTGGGTTCCTGTCCCAGTTTTGTCTTTTGGAGCTATGTTTCTTAGACTTAGTTTCCTCATTTGTAAATGGGGATGGTACTGTCTAATTCCCTAAAGTGATGTTGTTGCAATCAAATGAAATAAAAGTATTTTATAAATTATAGAGGCTCTTTCTTAATTCAGCAGAGTAAACTCCTGGAAAAAGATCATCTGATGAAAAGAAACAGAGGAGATACAGAGGAAATGTGAAACCACTGATTATTCTTTTTGTTGGCATCTAGGGAAAAGCTGTGCCTCACTTCTGCGGGTTGAACCCTTTGTTTGTGCCCAGTGCCGCACAGATTTCACCCCTCACTGGAAGCAAGAAAAGAATGGTAAGATTCTATGTGAGCAATGTATGACCTCCAACCAGAAGAAGGCTCTAAAGGCAGAACACACCAACCGACTGAAAAATGCTTTTGTTAAAGCCCTACAGCAGGAACAGGTAAGAATTCTGACTACTTCTCACCAGCCACCTGCCCAGGTTTGGTTTTCCCAAAAGACAGTTCTTTCTAGTTTAGAGGAGTTGTCTCTCTGATCCCCACAGTCCAGGTGATCTAGGTTTCTGAATCTAAGTTCCTAGAACCTAGAGGTCTGGGTTCCCTTTTTTTCTTCTTACCATTCTGCCTTTCCCATTTCCATTTGGCTGTTTCTGATTGGGTAAGAGCATAATGACATATGGCTGAGCTTAAGGGAAAGGGACAAAAGGCTTGAGACTCTTGGCTTTTCCTGATAGTACTAAATAATTCCTCTATTCTTGATTTCATTTCCTTAAACAAATGGATTTTGGTGAGAGGGATTTATATTTGTACTAGAAATCTCTTTGAGAGAAGTAATTATCTGCAGTCCATATTTGACAAAGAAATGACAAAGGAAAGGGTAGATTATAAAGTAGCCCAGTGAAGATTAGTGGTTGCTAGAGTGTGTGAACTCTCATATAGTATTAATAGAATGAGAATATCTTGGAGTGGGGAAGATGGGTTGGGAAGCTCAGATTCTTTTCCACCCCACCACCCATCAGACCCCTCTGGGTAGCATCATGGGTCTCCTGGAAAATGGGTAGACAAGAGTCAAAAAATAAAACTTAGTAACTCATCAGCCTTAATTAATTACATTAGTCAGCTCATCGCCAACACCCAGATCTCTCCAGCCAACTTCTGAGAGCCAGCTTTCTTGGAGAGAGGGATTCCTAATCATTGAAGTGTGTAGGTTACTTGTACCCAGAGATCTTAGTTCACCTACCCCACCAAACTCTTTTGCCTTTTCCATATCCCTCCAACTAGCTGGCAACATTAGAGATAAGAAGACCTCTAGGTTTTCTGGTTAGGAAATTGGGTGCTGTCCTGCCCAACTTGACCTGATGACTCCCAACAGGAAATTGAACAGCGATTACAGCAGCAGGCAGCACTCTCCCCCACTACGGCTCCAGCTGTGTCCAGTGTCAGTAAACAAGAGACCATAATGAGACATCATACGCTTCGACAGGTGAGGATTTCTCTTGAGGTTTTGTCAGCCATTTATCTCAATTTGTCCTTTCTTCTGCAGAAAATCATACTGCTCTTCTGTACTCCCATATCCTTACCTCCCCCTTACACCTTCCATCATGGTAAAGTTATGATTGCTTGTCTCCTCCTCATTGCAGGCTCCACAGCCCCAAAGCAGTCTCCAGCGTGGTATACCCACGTCTGCCCGTTCCATGCTTTCCAACTTTGCACAGGCACCCCAGCTGTCTGTGCCAGGTGGCCTCCTTGGTATGCCAGGTAAGAAGGGTTGATCTGAGAACTTTTCTCAGGGATTGACTAATTAGTATGCAATTCTTTAGCAGCCCCTTTAGGTGAATTGTTCTTTGTTTTGTTTTCTGCTCTTTCTTTAGGCCCTACTCCCTTCACTCTTCTTATTTGGCAAAGGTTTGCTAAATGCATATTACATGCTAGGCACAGTACACTAGGGTTTTAGTGGTGAAAATGACACAGTCCTGTCTAGTGTGCCCTCTTAGTGTGCATGCGGTTATTGATCTCTTTTGGCCAGAATAGCAGGGTTAACTGTCCTGATCCAGTTTGAATGACCCAGGGATGCTTCTTTACAGTCAGCAGGCCCAAAACCAAAGCAGATTCAGTAATTCCCTCTTTGTCTTGATTATTTTCCTTTCACCACTGTTTTCTTTGACTCTTCTGTACCATCAGGAGTGTTTATTATTCCTGGTAGGATTGAAGTTTTGGGAAGACCTCTCCTAAAGCTTGGGAGCAGGGTGGGTAGTTGCTACTGAAATAAAGCTTAACTGAGTCTGCAAAGATGTAGACAACTTCTAATGTTTCCTCTGCATCTCCACCACTGCAGCCCCAGGGTAGTGTGGAAGAAGGTGTCATTTCCTCTTTTAATACCTGCGCTCCACTTTTGTCTCCTGGGTCTAGGTGTCAACATTGCATACTTGAACACTGGTATTGGAGGACACAAAGCCCCCAGTCTGGCAGACCGACAGCGGGAATACCTTTTAGACATGATCCCTCCCCGGTCTATATCGCAGTCCATCAGTGGACAGAAATAACGCCTGTTCCACTTGTACTGCCCCAACCTTGTATCCTTTACTCCTCTCCTCTCCCATTGCCCCCAACTTCCGTCGCATGCAGTGCCTGTACTGGTGCCTACCATACACGGAAAACAAAACAGAAAAACAGAAGACAAACAGTAGAAATCAACAAGAAAACACACGCCCTGCCCCACCACCTCCTCTTTATTTCACACTGCTGCGATCTGTTCTTCTGCCACTTTCTCTCTTCAGTTTTCTATAACAGTGAGGTGGATCTTTGCCTCTGATAGAGGTCAGAATGAGGTCCTGGGGAGAAATCCAAGCCCTCTGACGTGTGTTTCTAAAGTTTGTTTTTATGCTTTAATTATTATTATCATTTTTAATGATGTTGTGTGTCGTCCCTTTGTTCAGTGGACGGTTAAACCTTTTTATTTTCCCCCCAATATTTTTTTTTCTCTTTCGTCTTTTTTTTTTTTTTTTTTTGGTAAACACAAATGATATTCAGTTAAGTGATAGGAGCATTGCAGTAGGGTCCCCAACTGCCAAGTAGGACATGACTAGGAGTGTTAGGGGCAGAAGTTTTTAATGCACTTAACCCCAGGGTCAGGGGGAGGTGGTGGCATCAAACAAGGAGGAATAGCACACCCGCTCTGGGGTGTCTCTGAGCTGCACAGTTCTGGAGGCAGTGTTGAGTATTGAAGTTGGGCTCTAAGAATGAGGGGAAAGAGCCTGGAAGGAGAAGCTTTAAAACTTAACCACCCTAGAATTGACCCATAAAGAAGGGGGAGAAAGGGGCATGACAATGAGCATAATATTGAGCCAAGGAGGACTGAGACCAGGTCCTGGCCTTCTGGATGCTGGGGGAATGAGATTGGTCTCCTGACCCCAGTGGAGATACAGGAGTCTATTCCAGGCCAACTAGCCCCAAATTATTTCATCTTATTTTCTTTGTAAAATTCTCCCCCATCCCTGTCTCTTTTCTTTTCTTTTCTTTTTTAAATCCTGATCTGCCCTTGGTAACCACAGCCCCATCTGTAATATAGAGGAGTGGCTATTCCTAGCCTGACTTTGCTGGGTGTCCTGGACATTGGATGGACATGAGTGAGTGAAATGTCAAAGGGAGGAAATAGAGGAAGAAAGAAAGAGGGGTTTCCCTCCCAACAGTTGCGACTTTCCCATTTGTCTCTTTACCTTCTGAGCGCCAGGAGATGAGGGTGAGGGCACCTAACAGATTGGAGCTGCCCTGACCCTGCTGCACTAACTGCAGAGCCAGCCGCTCAAAGCCAGACAATTCACGTCACAACCAATCCTGGACTTGTGCTGCACAAGTAGATGTGGTCTTTTTTCTCCCCAGAATTCTATAAATTTTGCTTTTTTGTTTGTTTTTATTTTTTTCTTAAGTGCTACTAATGTAGAGAATGAATTGAATTGTGCAATGTTGCTGTTCTGGGGATTGGGGAGATTAGCATCCCATTTGCCCATACTGTGGGGGAAGGGGGAGGGGACCAGGCTGTTTTTGAGGTAAGGGAAGCCCCTTAAAGGTAGAGGTTTCTGCTCTCCTCATAGTGTATGCCCACCTGCCTCTCCAGCCGTAGAAGCTGCCAGAGTTCAAGGAAGGGATACTCTCAGCAAAGAGGTATGAAGAGAGGAGTTTAACATTTTACCCTTGAAAGCAACCTGGGGAAGGTCCCCCACTTTTATTTTTAAAATTAAATAATTTTTTAAAGTAAGAAGGCACTTTTAAAATTAACACACACACAAACTGCACATCCTCCCCATAAAGTTTGGGGAGGGGATGGGAGAAGGAGCTGGAATCAGGCTCAGTTCCCCCCACACTGGCCTCTACTCCCCATACTCCAGAGCCACTGTGGGTGATTATACTGGCCCTACGGGCCTTCCTGGCTTTTTTTCTTTCCTCCCTTCCCCCAAATTCATTGAGCACTTAATAAAGGAGCAGAGATGCAGCCTGTGTCTGGGCTCCCCCAGTGGTGAAATGATCTGGAAGCTAGACGCTAGTAACAGGTAGTGATGGGGTCGTTTCGAGTATTTTTCTGGGGAATGTGGAACCCCTGACTGTAAGTGGTGGGAGAGGGAGGGGGGTTAGTGGAACTGGGTCTGGGATTATTTTAAAATTATATATATATATATAAAGATATATTCTTACATCTCTCCTTTGCCCTCTGTGCTTTGAAAGCACTGGATAAATCGTTTGGTTTTGCTTTTCCCTCTTCCACAAAATTGGAAGCTTTTTAAAAAATATTTTCCCTGCAAGTCATCTTGCCTTGTGGCATGTCTGTCTAGCTTCTTCCCCCCCCAGCCCCCATGATGAAGTGCCATTTCTGTTATGTCTCCCCTCCCCCAGCTCAGAGGTGCTCAGAGGTACGAGGTACCCAAGTTTGTCAATTGAGATTAAAAATAAGGAACAGAGAATGTGCAATACCGTCTGGCTGGGGGGTGTCCCTGCCCTGAGCTGAGTCCCTTCCCTGGGAGCCAGGCCACCTTTGAATGGGGCTTGGAAGTAATGTGTGTCGAGAATGGGGGATGATGGGGAAGGAAAGCCTGTAGTCGAGTGCCTGCCAAGGTGCTGAGGCGATAGGGGAGAGGATGGAGTCTTCCCTGTTTTTATCCCCTCAGGGTCAGTTACACAGAGGCTGCTTGTTGACTAGTATAGCTCCGTGACCCTTTGCTCAATCGCTGAGGTTTGATTTCTTACCCTCTCTTCTCCCCATTTTCATACCCTTCCCAGGGATTAGTGACAGGGGTGAGGTTCCCCTAATCATGGTAAAGTATTAGCCTTCCACCTCCTCCCTTTCCTTCCTCTCCCCCATCCTTCTGTTTTCCTCATTTCTCTACTTTTTCACCACTGATTGCCTTGTGTCCCTCCAAGTCTATTGTTGCTGTCCATCCCCAGGCCTTGGGCCCCATAGACACTAAACCTCATGCCCTAAAGATAGGAGGAAAGACCCTCTGTTCAGAGTTATTTTACCCCTGGAGCATTGAAGCTCAGGGTGATACTAGAGTGAGGATCCCACCAGTTTTGCCTGGCTTCCTCCATCCCCAGAGGCTTTAAAAGTAGTAGTAGTTTATGGACAGTGGCTTACTCTCTAGAAGCCTGATATGGGTGGATAAGCAGTAAGGCTTGGGTAAAACTGAGGGACAGAGGTCCTTATTTGTCTTTTTTTTTTCTTTTTCTTTTTTTTTGTCATTTGACCACAGCATCTGGACTTCTTTCATCCCTGGAATAAGTACTTTTTCCACATTTTTTGGATGTATGTATGGTAGACAATTTTTTTTTAAGACACAGAGATAAATGTTTTCCTGCTTTGGTTACCTTTCCTTTCCCCTTTAAAAGGAATTAGCTATAGAACTGCTTTGTAAAGATGCTTCTTGATATTTTACTTTTGTTCCTTTTCCCCAACCACTCCCTTTTCTCCCCACTTCTCCAGAAGGCATAACCTTCTCTCCACACCCCACACCCCACACCCCAGTCCTAGGCTCCCTTCCCCTCCAACAAGACCTTCATTAGCTTATGATATTTGCTGCCGAGATGTTATAACAAGGACTCATTCGTGTATATAAGCTATTTCTTGATCCATTTAAAAGGAATTGTACATTGTGTAGAAAAAAAAAAAAACTGAAAAAGAGAAAAAAAAGCCCTAGCCATGGATATTGTGAAACTGTGTTATGTCATTTTGTAATGTGCCCGTTTGTGTATGATCCGTGCAAAAGGGTTTCTGGGGAAGGGGCGGGGGTAGGGAGGCAGGGCTGTGGAGGGTGGGTAGGGGAGTGGGCCGGGCCCAGCACACTGAGACTGGCAGCTGCCCCAACCCCATCCCTCCTTAGAGATGCCACCTCCCCCACCACCCACCCCTAATTTGTGCCTTGCCTCCCCACCCTGGAGTAGTCCCTCCGGGTCACCAGCACTGCCTTGGCAGAGCCCACTCCCTACCCTAACCTGCCCACCCTCCCTACCCCCCAGCATTAGGTTGATACTGTGGGGAAGTGCTGGGGGTTGGGAGGTAGCCGAGGAATGGGGCAGTTCCCGGGGGCATTGAAACCAAGTATTATTATGAATTGTAATTGTATTTGCACTGTTTTTTTTCCTCTGATTGCATCAGCATATATACAATATACCTATATAACAAAATTCAGTGTCAAGCTTTCTTATGCAAGGGATTTCCTCCAACCCCAAAAAAGAAGCTAGTTTCATGGGCCTTTGAGGGTGGATTGTCATGGGATGATAGAAATGATTTTAACAAGTCATCCTAAGAAAGTCTCCCCTAGGGAGAGCCATATCCATCTTTGTAAATTGGGGTGAGGTTGGGTTACTGCAAAAGCTAAGGCTCTTAGTCCGGACTGTGGAGAGTAAAGAGAACCACAACACAAAGGGAGGTGGGTGGTGGCACAGTCTGGAGACCTGGGGTTTAGTCCCAGGCTTTCCTACTAACTTGCTATGTGACCTTTGGTAGAGTTAATTTTCTGGGTCTCAGTTTTCTTATTTGTGAAGTGATGGCAGACAGGGGGAGATCATCTGGCCACCAAGTTTAAAATGCTTCCTTCCCCACCTACAAAACAACTTGAGGTGAGGAAAGTGTTGGGCTGAAAACCCATGGAGGAAACCAAAGTGACTAGTGTTGAAGTGGGTAAATGTGTGACCAGTACCCTTGGAGAGCTGCCAGGCCCCGACTGTTCCTTTTGGTTTAGGAGAGGCAGCAGAGTGATGTTTAGGACATCAGTTAAACCTGTGACATCTTTGCTCTCATGTCTCTAGTCATCCAAGGGCAGGGACCAGGCCCCAAGCCCCACCTCACAAGCAGCTGCCCTCAAGGGTGGTTGACCATTGAATACCCCAGGTTGGTGGTCACTCACACCCTTTGTGAGCTACAGGATGCAGAACTTTACTCACTTCTTGGTAGGAGAGTTCAGATGTAGTCTACATCTTGTCTCCTTCCCTCAGATCTCATCATCTGAACCCCCTAAAGGCAGCTGTCTGAACAGCTGTCTCCTTCAGGGGCCCAATTTCCCCACAGCCTGGGCTGAGTACTCCCACACTCTAGGTCTTGGCTGGTAAAGCCTGGAGAGGGTATAGGATGGTGGGTGAAGCCCTGGTGAAGGTGGAAGGATAGATTGGTGGTGGGGTGGGGAGCAGGGAGGTGGGATGGGGAATGGTCTTCTCTGAATGGGGTGGGTGGGAGGGGAACAAGACCCTTTTGCACAACTCTTTAAGTTTCCTTTTTTTAAAAAAAAACAAAAAACGAAAAACAAACTCTTAATTTTCTGCATTGTGTTTGGGAATTAAAATGAAAAAACTAAGACCAATAGAAACTGGTTTTCAAAAAGGCAAATACACTCCCATCTGTTTCAGATGCTGCTGAGCATTTCAGCAGTGACAGATTCAAATAATAAGCTAATTTTTGGAGAAAGGATTAAAAGAAAAAAAACTTTGTAATATTTATCACTTGCAAGCTATGTTTAATAAAGAAAGGAATGGTTTCTAAACTTTCCTGTGGCTTGTGCTTTAGTCATGGGGGGGCAGGGGGGGCAGTTTGGTGGGAGAATTTTAGGGGCGATCTGGAGATTAGCTATGACTTATACCCCCTCCAGTCAATGGGGTACCTTTAGTTTGTGCCCTTTTCTTCAATTGTGTTGATTATTTAAAGCCCTTACTTCTGTATTCTTCTTCCCCTCACCTTTATGTAGAGCCAGTGTTCTGGAAGCCACTGACCCCACTTAAATTACCTGATGACGTAAGGTCTAAAGGTATCCGTAAGGAGGCTGCATTTAACCCAGAGGCTGGATCTCCATCCTGTCCTAAGGAGAGGTGTACCCTAGCTGTCCTTGGCCCTTCTCATCACACTGCTCTAGACTCCAGTAACAATCCTTTGTAGCATGCTGGTTTCTCCAGGTGGGGACCTTAAAGCAGCTCACACTGTTCTTTCCTTAGCAAACTGCAGAATATGTAGTTCCCCAGCTTCAGTGCAACATGCCCTGAAAGATCTGGAACCGCTCTGTCTTACCATGTCATCACCCCCACTTCCCCAGGTTTTCCTTTCAATCCAGAACATTAACCAGATCCTAATTTATTTTTTCCATTTTGGTTTATTTCCAACAAAGCTCTTAGACCAGGCCCACCCAGAGGAGAGGATGTTACTTCCTCAGGGACCTGAAGTTTGGGGCTGTTCTTAACCTCTTGGTCCCCTGCCACATTTATTAGTTAAAGCTGCTTACGCCCCTTGTGCAGTTGGGGAGGGGCAGGGCCCAGCCTTGCTGGAGGTCTTGTCACTGGTATGAGCATCATCCTACAAGAGCACAGAGGAGACAGTGTTTGGGGTCCCCCTAAGACCTGGCTTTTCCTTCCTCCAAGACCCTACCCCCTTTTGGGCACAATACTGGACAGCCTTGGAGGGAGGCAGATTGAGGGAGAGCCTGGGGTTTGGTTTTAGGTTTGTGATAGAGCTGGACGAGGAGGGACAAGGAGGCCAGGAGGGCCATAGGTCAGAGGGAGGAGTGGGGAAGAGGTGGTCTTTGGACACCTAGAATTGAGGGGAATAGATGTGTGGGGTGCTCCACAGCATCTGTGCTCATTCTACAAGGGATTCAAGGCCACCAGAACCTCAACGCAAACTAATATCTCCTTTCAAAAATAGAAAAAAGAGGAGGCATGCCTCCCAAAAGGGGTCAATGCTGTGGTTCTGGAAAGGGGGAGATGGGCATTTGGTTGCTCAGAGAAGCAGCGTGTGTGAGCTTAGATGTTCAGAACTCTTCTCATGTTGGGACAAGGGGGCAAGGAACTTGGCAGCCCCTTTGTCCACCTGCCTGTTTAGACCACCAGGAATGCAGGTTGCCTGTCCCTGGTCAGACTCCAGCTTAGGCATGAGGAGACAAACAGATTTCAGACTGGGGGTTCGGGTTGGAAGATGGAGTTGCTGACAGAGCCCCTTGCCCTGAGTCCCCTTCTTGGTGGGGGTGGGGGGCAGTGCTTTAAAGCTATATATCTTTGGGTAGTTCATATTTGAATCAAGAGGATATATTCGATGGGGTTTTGAGGGAGGACTAATGGGTTGGAGAGTACTCCCACCTGACATGGTTTAGTTTGAGGTTATTTGGTGTGTTGGGGAAGACACAGAGTTCCCCATTTCTTGAGGAGAAGGGAGAAACAGAAATCACAACCTCTTCTCTCGCCCTATGGTCAGACCTGACCCTCCCCGGAGGGGGGCTTAGGGACCTTTGGTTCTTTCTTGACTCCGGGGTGGCAGGGAAAGGTGATGTAGATTCTTTGGTGGGGCCGGAGTTAGTGGCACCTGGGAGGGAGCCAACTTGGAGGGCCCTAGGCTAAGGGCGGCTGCTCCACGGTCACCTGAGAGGGAAGGCGGTGATCAGGCTTCGGCCCCAGAGCCTCAAAGCACACTACTTTCTCCTTCCCAATCCCCCTCACCTGAATCCCCCTCACGTGGGTGATGAGTTCAGTCTTCTCCTCCGGCTTCCCTCCACTCGGAGCCTGGCCTCTGCAGCCCCCAGCTCTGTCCAAGGCAGTCTGAGGCACTGCCCAGCACTCTTGGGACCCCTGTCTGCAGAAGAGGCTGCCCGGATAGGGAGGGTCAGCACCCTGACCTGTCTGGGGCTTCTCTCTGGCTTAGCATCCATCGGTCCCAGCCTTTCATCCTGTTCCATACTCCACAGGGGGAGAGGCTGGGCCCCTTCCTCGTGCACAGGATGGCAGGGATCTAGCTCTGGCCCACTTCTGCCACCCGCCCTCTGCCTCGGGAGCCCCAGTGCTCTCTGCCCCACTTCCTGCAGCCCACCAGGCCTCCTCCCACTTCTGATGCCACACAGCTGTGAGAAGAACTGGCCCTCCCTCTCTGCCTCAGTGTCCTTATTTGTAAGACAGATTAGTCAGGGATAAAAGCCCTTTCTTGCTCTTTGGGCCTGTGCCACCATAGTGCAGACTGTCTTCCTAGCAGTTTTCCACATATAGCCATCCTGGCCCTTACCTATGTCTCCAGCCCAGGAGGAGGCAAACGATGAGGGCAGCCAGAGCCCACGTGGATGCCCACCACAACCCCAGGCAGCGAGCTCTTCTCATCCTGGCTGCAAGAGCACCCAGCCTTGGACTCTGGACACAGTGCCATCTGTCAGAGGACCAGGATGGAGGCAAAGCTCAGGCCCCTCCTCCTCCCTGAAGACTGACAGCCGTAGGTCCTATGGGAAGAGCCTGCTGTGACCCCGGGCCTGCTACCCTCCTACGGGACCCCACTCACCAGGGGTGGCTAGGGGCACTTCACGCAAAGAGACAACATGGGCACTGCTGTTGCCATCCCCGTTGCCACTGAATGCCTGAAGCTTGATCTCATAGAGGGCGGCTGGCTCTGCAAGAAGCAGGAGATTGTGAAGGGAACAGGCCTGGCTGGGCCAGGAAGCTCAGTGCCTGGGGCAAGACCACACTGAGGAGGGGCCACAAGAAGGTTCAGGGCCTCACCCAGATCTGTGTAGAGGAAGGAACTGACAGTGCTAGCCAGGAGCAGGGGCCCCTCAAAATGGGCAGCGGGCAGCTTGCAGTGAAAGAGTTTGAAGCCCTGGATGGGCCCCAGCTGGGATGGCAGCTCCCAGGAGGCCTGAACAGAGGTGGCGTTGAGCACTTTGGTGGAGAAGCCAAGGGCAGCAGGGGCTGCAGAGAAATGAGATGAGCTGCTTGGCAGCCCTGTCTGCCTGAGGCCAGGGGCTGTACAAGGCTGGAGAGGGTGTCCCTCACTGCTGCCCATGGTGGAAGCGTGGATGGAGGCAGGGTCCTGGCTGGCACCCTCTGGTGAGTAGGCCCACAGGTGGATAGAGTAGACCGTGTCAGGCTCCAGACTGGAGACGACATGCTCAAAGGGGCCTTTGCCCACGGCCTCTTGGAGCTCCGGGCCAGCTGGCTCTGAGAAGCAGAGCAGCTTGGCAGCCAGCATCCCTCTCCCTCACTACAAACATCCCCCACCCCCACAAAGTGGGCACAAAGCTTCAGCTAGGTCTCCAAGGAGAGCAGGGAAGGGGGCTGCAGAAGTCGGGAGCCAGGATGAGAAAGGACTGAAGAGCAGAAGGAAGTACCAGAGGACCACAGGTCCAGAGGCCTGGCCTGTGTCCAGACAGGTCTGGGGGTCACTAAGAGTGAGAGAAACTTGCCCAGGGACACCCCCAGTCAGGGGAGAAGTGGGCTGGGGTCAGGGATTCCCGTCTACCCACCCACACCCACCTCCAACTGGCCGGAGGTGCAGCACATAGCCAGTGATGTCCCCATTGGAGGGCGGTGGTTCCCAGAACACTCGAATGGCAAAGGTGGAGAGAGCCATTGCCTGCAGACCCCTGGGGGCAGGGGGTGGCTCTGGGTCCCCTGTCACAGCCAGGCGGGTGCTGGCCTGGTTGGAGCCCGCGCTGTTCTCTGCCACGCACTGGCAGATGGCCTCGTCCTCTGCTGAGATCCCCGCCAGCATCAGCGTGCTAAGGGAAAACAGACGTAGCCACTGGGGGCTCCTTCCCGCCAAGTCCCCTGCCCTGGTGGGGTGGTGAGACCCACAGACCTGCCCAGAAGCAAAAGGACACACCACCTTGTGTGGACATTGCTTGTATGGAGCAGGCAGGGCAGAGCCTCCCGTGGGTAGGGGTGGATGCAGGGGGTTTGTGTGGGTGGTAGAGAGTGTTGTGAGGAGGTGGGGCTGGACGCCTGGGGCAGGTGAGGATACATCGGCAGTCACGCAGGGTGGAGGGTGCGGGACGGGGGTACTTCAGGTACCTGTTGTTGTGGGTTAGCCAAATGTTATCCCCAGGACTCAGCCCCTTCCCATTCTTCAACCAGGCCAGCTGGGGCTCGGGGACGCCCTGGGCCATGCAGGTGAAGATGGCGCTGCTGCCTGGAGGCCTGGACAAGGATTGTGGCCACTGGACAAACTCGGGCGGAGCTGGGCTGGCAATGGCAGGTGGAGGGCGCCATGAGGCCCGGCCTCTCACCTTCCTCCTGCCCCTGCCCCTCTCCCCATTCAGGTTCCCATGGGGGGATGAGGCGCCCCAGGACCCTCCCTGGCCGGCCCTTGGGGCTCACCCTGCACGAGCAGGACGCCCTGTGCTGTGCGTCGGACCCGGGTTCCCGGCCGATTGGCCACACAGACATAGACGGCTGAGTGCTGGACCGACACATCGGAGATCATGAGGTTCCCGGTGCCCAGGACTTGGATGCCCTCTACGCCGATGGATTGGCCATCTACAGGGAGACGAGGGGTCAGAGCTGCGAAAGCGCAAAGTGCTGGGGGCTCCAGGAGGCGGGGTGGGACGGGGCGGCTTCACACCCAGGCGGCTCCAGGAGACCAGTGGCCGTGGGTGGCCTGTGGCGATGCATTCCAGCACTGCCGTTTGGTGCACCGTGAGTGTCAGGTTCTGAGGTCCAGACAGAAACTCGGGCTCCTGCAGGAGCCGTGGGGATCCCACTGTGAGGTGGAAATAGCAAATCGAGGGATCAGGCAGCAGCACTCTCCCCCTGCACCCAGGACAAACTTTTGCTCCCGGAGGACCCTTCTAGTCCTCAAGTGACCAGACCCCAGAGCAGGTGCTATTTTACTCCTGGTTTACAGATAAAGAAAATCACTTGCCCAAGGTCCTATGGCAGTAAGCACAGGTGTACCTCATTTTATTGCGCCTCGCAGATACTGCGTTTTTTTTTTTGGTTTGTTTTACAAATTGAAGGTTTGTGGCAATCCTGCGTTATCAGATGATGGTTAGCAATTTCAGCAATCAACTGTTTTTTAAATGAGGTATATGTACATTGTTTATTTAGACATAGTGCTATTTAATAGGATATAGTGTAGTGTAAACATGATTTTTATATGAACTGGGAAACCAAAAAATGTATGTGACTCCCTTTATTGTGATATTCGCTGTGGTCTGGCACGGAACCTGCAATACTTCCGAGGTCTGCCTGTATCAGGGCCAAGCAGCTCTGGTGTACTAAAGCAGGCCCCAAGTTAAGCTGGAGGGGCGGAAAGAGGAGAGGGTGCTGCTGGAGGGCCTGCAGCAGTGTCAGAACATGAACGGCCAGGTAGGGGGCCATACCTACCTGGGGGGATACCCAGGGGCCCAGTCCCCTTCCCTAAGTCACCCACAAAACTGGCAGGAGACCCCTCCCTCAGAAAGAAAGCCAGGCCCCCCCTGAGAAGAAAGCGTGTCTCAACTGCTCAGAAGGGACGCCAATGTTTTTTGAAATACACTGCTGTTTGGGTCTTCATTTTATGCCACCCTCTCCAATTTTATTAGGTTATTCAACGAATCATCACTGGGGGGCTGCCGTACGCCAGGCGCTATTCCCACACTGGGAACAAATAGCTGTGAACAACAGGGGAAACAGGCCTTTGTTTTCCTTTATCCAGACACCCCCCATTCTTGCTTTACCACTTTGTATTTTATGAGACTTTGCAACGTATCTTTAACCTTTTCATAAATGTCCCTTATTAAGAACTCCTCTGGGGACTTCCCTGGTGGCGCTGTGGTTAAGACTCTGCACTCCCAATGCCGGAGGCCCGGGTTCGATCCCTGGTCAGGGAACTAGATCCCACATGCATGCCGCAACCAAGAGTTCGCATGCCACAACTAAAGGAGCCCACTAGCCGCAAATGAGCCCGCCTGCTGCAACTGAGACCTGGCGCAACCAAATAAAGAAATATTTTAAAAAAAGAAAAAAAAAAACTCCTCGGGAATTCCCTGGTGGTCCAGTGGTTGGGACTCTGCGCTTCCACTGCAGGGGGCCTGGATTTGATCCCTGGTTGGGGAACTAGGATCCCACAGGCCGCACGATTAAAAAAAAAAACTCATACAAAATTTTGTCTCTAAAGTGAAAGTTTCTCAAGGACTGGTATAAAGTCTTCCACATCTTCAAATCTGCCTCAAGGCCGAGAATAGTATTTCACCCATTCTCCATTCATTCATCCATTCATCCCACCATCATATACTGAGGGTCTACTTTGTACCAGGCACTCCTCAGTTTGCCTTCCACAAGCTCTAGTTCAGGCTGTGGACTGTCTTGGAATGTCCTGGCCTTGGCCAAGGAGACCGTGTTCCACCTGGTCAGACCGTTCAGTGATGTAGAGCTGGTCCATGTGATGACACTTCACACATCCCTGGCTGAACCTCTCCGTGTGCCAGGCATTATAGTGTGAGCCCCAAATGCACTGTCCCCTTTAATCCTCACTACGAGCCTGTGAAGGCAGTGATTGCTCCAAGTTTACAGATGAGGAAAGCAAGTGTCAGAGAGGTTAAGTAGCTTGTTCAACATCAGAGGGACTGGCAGAGGCGGAACACAAACCTGGACCTTGGAAGCACTGGACAGCTGACAGCATACCCCTCTTGCCGCTGTGAGCTCCTCGAAAACCTGGGAAATTCTGTGTCCCTGGCGCCTGCCCAGGGTAAGGCCTGCCCCAGGGAAGTGTTTTAGGAGTGAATGGCTGGGACTTCGGTACCCAGTTCCTGTCCCTGGGGAAGAGTCTACACTGACCTCAGCTCCTTTCCTGATATTTAATATATAGGCAACCCACGAACCCTCAGCTACAGGTTGATCCTCTGCGCCCAGCAGGCACCTGCTTCTTCTCAGCTGCCTGAAGCTCTCTTGGACATTCATTTCCCCGCCTCTACATGCAGCAGGATGGAGAACCCGTGCCTGCCCGTAGCCCGGCATTTGGCCAGGAGTACTGATCATCATGGAAGCCTGGCATCCCGCCCTGCCCTCCTGCCCCGGATGGTTGATGGGAACAGGAAGTGGGAAGCCAGAGGAACTTCACCCGGGCTTCCCTCTGCTCTCAGGGAGGAGCCCCTGATCCCCACCCTTTGCTTTCAGTTTCTAAGTCAGCTCCAGAGCAGAGACACAACAGATCCCCCTCTTCCCCTTTCAGTCTTCAGTTTAAAAACTAAGCACCCTTTGGTGAAATTTTGCCTTGATGCTTGCCCAAGGTTCACTTGTTATCTATACTATGGGGCCCCCTAGTGGATGATTCAGGCACGCCTTTCCTTCACATCCCCGGTGGCATCTCAGCTTCAGGCTGTGGCGTCAGTCTTACCTCCGTTTCCTGTTAGGTGCCAACTCTTCAGGGGCTCTGCTGTGACCCTCACTTTGGGCACAAAACTCTCCCACCCCCACATGGCCTGCATTTGGGGTCGTTCTGGGTGTTTCATCTCAGGTACAAAGCTATTTTCATCCTCACCCCAAGGAGGAAACATGCAAATGTGCACACACACACACACACGCATATGTACATCTAAGCCCACCACTTACAAACACAAGCGCACGCAGGCATTCACTCCCAGCCGAGACACAGGAGCCCACACTCAGCCCATAAAGGGCTCCCACTGCTCTCTGGATCAAGTCCAAACTCCTTTTCATGATGGGCCTCGCCTACCTTTCCTACATCAATTTTTTGTTACCCTGAATTCTGCCCATTCTGTGGTCCAGCAGCATGGAACTGTCTGCATGAACTGTGCTATTCTCACCCTTGTGCTTTTGCACAAAGCAATGCCAGGAATGCCACCCTCTCCACCTTCCTGACCTTGGACTGCCTCTCTCTGCTCACCCTTCAACAGCCAGCTTGGTATAGCTTTCTCTTGAGGCCCTGAGCAGCCCTTGCCCACAGCCCCAGGCTGGGTTAGAGGCCCCTGCCCTAGGTTCCCATAGCACCTCCCTCTCTACTCAGTTGCCAGCTCTGGGAAGCCAGCGATGGACCGAGCCCGTTCCGCCTGCTTACTGCTATGTTCCCACACCCAGCACAGTCCTCATACGTAGTCGGCGCTCAAAACTATTTGTGCCACATACAGCATCAGCCACACCCACTCCCAGTGGTGCCAGCTCCCACACCCTCCTCTCTGCCCAGTGCCCACTCTGATTCCCCTGGTCCTTGCTTACCCTTCAGGATCAGCCAGGCATCCTGGCTGTGGCGGGTATTGGCCACACTGTGTGCCATGCAGCGGTAGGTGCCCACGTCAGCCCGGCTCATGCTGGTGATGTGGAGGATGCCACGAGGCAGCAGCGTCACCCTGAGGATGCAGGAGTCGGGGGTCCGTGGCTGTGCAGTGGCCCATAGCCTGCCACCCCACCACTTCTCGCTGCTGCTCACCGGTGGCTGGCAGTACTCAAGGTCGTGCCGTTGTGCTCCCAGGAAACGGAAGGCTCCAGCACTCTCCCGGATCAGGCACTGGAAGCGACTCCACCCAGCTCAACCTCGACGGACTCTGGATGTTGATGGAAGCGCGACAGACCTAGGGCACAAGGACCACCTGAGCATAGAGAGCTGGCCCCCAGCTCTGCCGCCAGCAACTCTGTCCCAGAGCCCCAGCTCCCCTTCTGTGCCCACGGCTGCCACTCCCTGCTGACGGCCTCGCTTGCACCCCTGCAGTCTCACGTCTGTGATTTCTTTGGGCCATAAGCACTTTGCCTTCCTCTACAACATTTAAAATTCTGTTTTACATTTGCACTGGTATCAAGACAAATATAATCCAGCACTATAAAATAACAACACATTATTATATATTCATTATTATATTCACTTTTTCTTCTGGTGCCCTAGGCACTGTGCACACTGCGTCTAACAGCCAAGTAGGCACTGCCCAGGCCCATCCTGGGCAATTCTGTGCCCCGCGGGTGCCCCTGCACATTCTCGTCCCCCCGCCCACACAGGAGCAGCCCAGTCACTTACTTGCCAGCTGCACCCAGGCCCGCCGGCTCACAAGGCGCCCAAAGCGGTTCTGGGCCACGCAGTGGTACTCGTGGGCGCGGGAGGGGAGGCTCCAGCGGGAGGGCGGGGTGGCCAGATGCAGGGAGCCGTCGGGCATCAGGGTGGCACTGCTGTCGTTGGCCAGGGCCAGCCCATCCCGCTGCCAGGAAATGGACACGGGCGGCTCACCCTCCACCCGGCACGGCAGCACCAGTGGGCGCTCCCGCGTGGCCACCACGTCCCCCAGCTCCCGCAAGAAGGCCAGCTCAGAGCCTGCAGCATGACCCGCGGGGACAGCCAGCGAGGCCTGGACGCGGCGGCCTCCTGGGGCCCACCACCTCCCCTCAGTTTTGAGCCCCTCTCGGCCTGGGCGAGGGGTGAGGCAGGACTTTAGTTTGGGGGGACCTGGGGGCAGCAAGGGAGGAGGGGGAGGAGGGCCTCGCAGTCTGAGGAGCAGGGCCGCCGTGATCGATGGCCTCTTTCAGCTGGGCCCTGGCAACGGGGAGGGGGCGGCGCGGGCACAATGGCGAGGCCAGGGGCCCAGGCGTGGGCATTGTGCTCCCCGGGGGACAATGAGGTCGTCCCCTCTCTCCCCCGCCGGCCCATCTGCGTGTCTGCCCACAGGGTCAGCTTCCCAGGACTCCTGGCTCTCCCCTCCCACCGCTGCGACCCCAGCCGCTGAATGAGGGAAGGAGCACACTCACATACTCACAGACACACACTTGGACTGCAAAGCTCAACCTCACAGGCCACCCCATAACCCAGACAGTCTCCATCCCAGACACTCTCGCAGAGGATACAGACACAGGTCACACAGAGATGTCCCTACACACTCAAAGTCGCAAATACGCAACAGACACCAATGTCCCGGGCCCAGAAATGCACGAGCAGAGCTGTGAACCCACGTGCTTAGACGCCGACTACACGCACACGCGTGGATATGGTAACTCAGCCTACAAGGCTGAGCAAGGACCTGCCCAGCGGAGGGCGGAGGCGGACAGCAGCCTTGGAGGGGCCAGAGACCACAGGCCCAGGGCTCGGGCTGCCTCGGGACACCTGCGGGGAGACCTCTTGACCCCTGCCTCTCCAAGACCCTCTGCCCGACAGCCCCTCCTGACTGCACAGCCCCCACTTTCCTTCCTGGCGAAGCCCAGGGACTGTAGCCAAAGTCTGCTCCCCCAGTCTCTGCCTCTACACAGCTCTTGCCCACAGGTACATACATACCTGTCCTCCCTGCTTGCCTACAAGGTTCCAGCGCCTCTGCTCTCATCAGCTCGGCGCCCCGCACCTTCCTCCCCCACTTTGCCCCCCAGCTCTCCCGCCCCCGTGTCTTCCCCCTTATCCTTCTGTTCACCTCTCCCACCTGGCCTTCACCCACTGCCCCCCACTGCCCTCAGGCCCCGCCCCCGCACCCCAGTCTCGGAGCAGCAGCAGCCCTGGCCCCGTGTCTCCACAGGCCCGGCCCCCTCAGTCCCGGCTGCTCCCCAGGCAGCTCTGGCCTTCTGCCTTCAGCCTGGGGGCCCCGGGCTGCGGGCATTCCCGCCCCACACACTCAGGGGCACAGTGTTGGGGCTCTGGCCCTGCTGCGGGGAGCCTGGGGTCTGAGGGGGCCGGGCCGGAGGCTGCTGTCCCTGCTCCGTCTCCCCCGGAGCTGAGTCCCTCTCTGTCTCCAGCCTGAGCCCTCCCCGCCCCATCCCCACTGCCCCCTCCTCTCAGGGCCAGGACCCAGATACTGAGACAACTGGGGCGGTGACAGAGGAGGGCTGCGGGCAAGTGAGAGGAGGGCAAAGCTGGGGGGTCGAGCCCGCCCCTTTCCCAGCCTCTAGAATCTTCTCCCAGCCTTAGACCCACCCCTCACTCCCTCTCAAACACTGATGAATGAGGTTCTGGGGGTGGGGAGAGGCATCTGCTCTCCTAAGACCAACTCTGGGGATCCAGGGCCAGAATGGGGAAGCCTGGGGTCTGATTTGGAGGTCCCGGGGAGGGGCGCAGAGCCCCACTCTCCTAGAGGAGTCGCCGTCCCAGGCGCTGAGCCGGGCCCAGCGTGACGGAGCTCATCCCATTAGTTTGGTCACGGCCCCAGCAGCCCCCTCACCATTCAGTGTCACTTTCCAAAGCTGTCCTCTCTATTCTTGTTGGGACAATGGAGTGGGGCCTTCCGGGCCGGGGAAGTGGGGATCCAGCTTCCATTGCCCCATCCTGATAAGAAGAAAGAAACCTGGGCCCCTCCCCTCGCCGGGCTGACCATCTAAACATGCGAAAAGTGGGGGACTGCCCTTCCACCAGAGGAGCCTGGGACTCAGGAAGGTGCTGACGTTCAGACCTAACTATTTCTGTAGGACCTCCCTCCTCTAAACTGCAGCCTCCCCCTCAAAAGCAAAGTTTCTGGAAAGATGAGAGCGGGGGTTGTCTGTGAGAAAGGATGAGGAGAAAAAGCAAGGGTAGGGAATCTAGTTGGGGCAGAACACAAGGACACAAGCATCCAGGCCTCTGCCCCCAGAAGCTCCAGCCAGTCTGGCCCCTGACCCAGTCTCCCCAAGTCCCCTTCCCCTCACTCTTTCTCCCTGGCTTTGCCCAGCTTAGGCTGTGCCCCTCATCTCTTCAGAACAAAGCCCCATCCTCAGCCTTCTCCCTGGCAGGTTCAGCCTCCTCTCGGGCTCCCCACCTCCCACACAGGCATTCAGAATCGACTCATCTGACACTGCCTCTCCCAGCTCAGGCCCCTCCTCCTAGACCCGCAGTCCTGGGGGGTGACTGAGCCTGGGCTACCCCTAAATGAGATTGCCTTGTGGGAAGAGAGCCTGCAGCCTCCCCACTGGGCCTTCCTCACCCAGCCCTGCATCTCTCTGTCCCGAAGCCTCCAATGCAGGTTCTCACCCCTTCCCTGGAGTGGCCTCCTGAATCGGTGCAGCCTGGAGAGGGAAAGGATCACAGGCCCTGAGGTCAGGAAGACGTGGTTCAAATCACTTACAAGCTGTGTCCTTTGTAGGCAACTTTACCTCTCTGAGCCGGCTTCATTGATAAAATGGGGGTGGACGGGATAGAAACAACCTCTCCCCATGACTGGGAGGATTAAGTGAGGCAAGGGCTTAGGATAGAGTGTGGCTCAGGTGAGCATTTGCAGCACTTAGTCTTGCCCCACTATCTGGTTCTCCTCCTGTCAAAACCCCTCTCCAGCACCTACTAAGAAGATGTCTCCTTATCTGCTGCACTTACCTTGTCACCTCCTAATGCACACTCCAGAGTGGCCCACAGGACAAAGAAGGACCAATAAAGAAGACCTGGGTTCAAGTCCAAGCTCTGTCATTAACCAGCCATCTTGCCTTAGGCTGGTATCCCTCACCTCTGAGACATGCCCCCCTGTAAGATGGGAGGAAGGGCAAGCCCGCCTTTCAGGGTTGTGATGATCAGGTGAAATTCTTTGTATTGATACTTTAAGGGCCAAGAGCCACTCCTCCTCCTCCTCCTCCTTTTTTTTTTTTTTTTTTTGCGGTATGCGGGCCTCTCACTGTTGTGGCCTCTCCCGTTGCGGAGCACAGCCTCCGGACGTACAGGCTCAGCGGCCATGGCTCACGGGCCCAGCCGCTCCGCGGCACGTGGGATCCTCCCGGACCGGGGCACGAAACCGTGTCCCCTGCATCGGCAGGCGGACTCTCAACCACTGCGCCACCAGGGAAGCCCCCTCCTCCTCCTTTTTAAGAACAGTTTGAGGGATAATTTACATACCTTAAAGTTCACCCATTTAATCTGTACAATTCAATGGCTTTAGGGTATTTACCGAGTTGCACAACCATCACCACAATCGATATTTTAGCACATTTTCATCACCTCCAAAAGAAACACTGTATCCATTAACATTCACTACCCGTCTGCCCCCTCCTTCACCCCTGCGCCTGCCAGGCAACCAGTCTACTTTCTGCTATTTTCTGTCTTTGCCTATCCTGGACACCTCTTCTAAGTGGACTCATACTCCATACGGTCTTCTGTGTCTGGCTTCTTTCACTTAGCATGATGTTTTCAAGGTTCACCCACGTAGTGAACATGTATCAGGACTTCATTCCTTTTTATGGCTGAACACTATTCCATTGTATGGCTATATACCACATTTGTTTATCCATTCACCAGATGATGGACATCTGGGTCGTTTCCACTTTTTGGCTATTATGAATAATGCTGCTGTGAACATTCATGTACAGTTTGTGTGGAGACGTGTTTTCAGTTCTTTCAGGTACATTACCTAGGAATGGAATTTCTGGGTCCTATGGTAACTCTGCACTTTGAGGAACTGTCAAGCTGTTTTCCAAAGTGGCTACAGCCAGGTACATTCTAAGCACTTCATTTTATAACCCTCAAGACAGGGGTTAACTTTATTGGTCCCAGGACCCTTTAAGAATTTGGTGAAAGCTTCCCCCAACCCCCAACCAAGGAGACTTACATTTGCCTACACCCCCTGAGCCCCAGGTTGGGAGGTGCTATCCCAGGAATATGGCTCCGAATAGCGTTTTTTCTGGCCACACTGTGTGGCATGCAGGATCTTAGTTCCCCGACCAGGGATCGAACCGGCACCCCCTGCAGTGGGAGCCCAGAGTCTTAACCACTGGACCACCAGGGAAGTCTCCCGAATAGCCTTGATGCTCAGGAAATGCTGGCAGGATTGAACTGCTGAGAGCTGCCCTCTTTTCCTCCCTCCCTGACAATTAAAAATTGGCCCAACCCTGAACAGCCGCAGGCTCTCCTGGAACAACTTCCCGGGAAGGTCCGCCTAGCAGATGAAACCCTTCTGAGGACTCCTCTAGCACACCTGGGACGGTGTCTCTTTTCTCTCTCTCTCCACAACCCTCCCCTCACCCAGGATCTGTATCTCTTTTCATACCCTTTTTTCTTCCTCCATCTTTCTCTATCTCCATCTGTCTCCCCATCTGTGGCAGGCGGATGAAGAGATCCATGTCTCTTAACTGAAGAGATGCGTGTCCTCACCCCTGAACCTATGAATATGTTTGGTTACATGGCAAAGGGGAGTTAAGGTTGAAGATGAAATTAAGGTGACTAGTCACCTGACTTTAAGAGAAGGAGATGATCCTGGATGACCCAGGTGGGTGCATGTAATCACAAGGGTCCTTAGAAGTGGAAGAGGCTGGCAGAAATCAGAGGGAGAAAGGTCAGAGTGATGTGATGGGAGAGGGAGCCAAGCTGCTGTTGCACATTTTGGAGAGGAAGAGAACAGAGAGGCGAAGAACGCAGGTGACCGCTAGAAACTGGAAAAGGCAGGAATGGACTCTCCCCTGGAGCCTCCAGGTAGGAATGCAGCCCTGGGAACACCTTGCTCTTAGCCTGGTGGGACCCAAGTCTGAAGTCCAACTACAGAGCCCTAAGACAGTAACTCTGTGTTGTCTGAAGCCATTACTTCTGTGGTAATTGGATACAGCATGTAGAAAACTCTACAGGATCCCTGTATATTCTATCACCAACACTGTCACCCCAACTCCTCATTTCACCTCTGCATGGGTTTCTTGTGCATCTCCCCAGCTGGAGAGTGAGCTCCACCAGGAGACTTCACGTGATCCCCGCTGGGTGCCCAAAGCCAGAGCAGGTGGCACTCCCTGTCAGCACGGGGTAAAGGGAAGATGAAAGGAGAGCCAGCCAGCCTTGCAAAGCCATGCCCGACCTCCCTCGGCTCTGGTGCACATCCTTCTCTCTCCTGCGCAGAGCTGGGCGGAAAGCCTGGGGAGGCTGCTCCCGCGCATGGCCGGCGCCTGTGCCCCAACACCGCCCCGCCCCGAACGGTCCCTCTCCTACTGAGCTCTCCACGCCCTCGGGGGTATTGTCCCCACCCTGGGACGTTTCTTCCGCAGGACCTGATCCCAGGCAATCCCTCCGCTGCCCACCCGCCCCCACCTCGCCTTGGCCCTTGCTGGTCTCTAGCGCTCCGCACTCTCTGTTCCTTCTGCTGGGCGCATCTTCCCTCAGTCTTCCCTTTCTTTGCTGAAGCATTTTCAAATAAATCCTGGACATCATCTCATTCCACACCTATATACTTATGTGCATCTTTTGAAAAACACTTTTTTTTTTCCGTAGCTGTAATGTCATTATCATATCTAATAAAAACAATGTTACCAAGTTCAGCCTCCTGCTCTGGATTGGTTGGCCTGCCCCGCAGCAAGTGGGTGAGATGTTGGGACAAGGAGTAGCGACTTCATTCAGAAAGCCTGCCGACTGAGAAGGTGGCAGACCAGCACCCCAAAGAACCATCTTCCTAGTTAGAGTTCTATACTAAAAGGGGAGGGGGAAAGTCCTGGTTCCAGCCAGACTCCGAAGGGGATATGTCAATTTCTTCCTGCAGCCATTCCCAGGTGGGAATGTGAGCTAAACAAAGGTATTTTACCTTAAGGTTCGTTACCTGGGATGCAGGGTTCCCATTATGTATAATTTAAGTTTATAGGCAACATCCCTTTAGTGATTAACTTTGTATTCTATGGATATTATAAGGTCCTTTCCTATTATAGTTCCCCACTGTCAATGACCCATTCCACAATCCTGTGTGAAAAGGGAGGAAGGCCGCTCTACTCTGCTGAACTGTGCCTACAAAGAGGTGATTATGGAATGGAAATTAGAATCGTTTAGTCAGTAGTACATTCCTCTTTCCTTTTTTTATCGACAACCATTTGAACCTGATGAAACCCCTTAGCCCTTTGTTGTCTAATTTGTAGTCAGACTTGGAGTTTTGGTTCCAGTTGCCCGTACATACCTATTAATTTTAACTTTCTGACTGTGCCATAATTATACAAGATTCCTGTGCTATTCATCTGAGTAAGATTAAACAAGTAGGTTGACCCTTCTCCAGCTACAATGAAGTTACAGTCTCAATACTTTTTTTTTTTTTTTTAAGAGCGACCTTAAGCCTTCAAAGAGTTCACAAACCCATTGCTCTCCAGGCCTCTTAGGAGTTGGGCTGTTTTCTGATGACAGTGGTGCTGCTTTAATCCGAGTGTGAGGAATCCACGGCTTTACCCCAGCTAATCCGACAGACGAGTGCACGGGAAGTAATACGACATGTGGTCCTGTCCACCTTGCAAGCAGCTGGTGTTCAGGCCCTTGTTCTCTCCAAGTTTTAAGCAGGACTCAAGTCTCCTCTGGGTTGGAAAGGATATGTTTCAGTTGGATAGGCAGAGCTGTTGGAGGTAAACTCAGGAACAGAGGTTAGTATAGTGCCCAAAGCTCTAACATAATTGACAGCTGCTAGGTCTTTCAGAGCATTTATACATTCTTCTGCCCAAGCAGACACCTGGAATGGCCTACCAAGGGGCTTAATTTAAGCCTGCTTCTGGGAGCCACTCTGATCTGTAGCAGGGCAACTGGCAAGACCTTATCCCAAGTTAAATTAGTCTCCTGACATATTTTAGCAATGCTCCTTTTTAAGGCAGGATTCATTTTCTCGGTTTTTCCTTATTGATTGTGGTCTCCAGGATGAATGTAGTTTCCAGTTCATGGTAATGATTTAATCCAAATCAGGAGATAATTTCCTTAAGGAGAGTTTTAACCACTTTGGAGGCTTTTTTTTCTTTTTTGTGCAGATGGGATATGCTTCCACCCATCCTGAGACAGAGTCTAAACACTAGCAGGTATTTGAAGTTTCCTGCAGCTCAAAGCAGTCAAGTCTACCGGCCAGTCCTTGGTGGGGCAGGTTTCTCTGTGTTGGGTCCCTGTCCTCCAGGGAGGTCTAACAGCACTCTCTGGGTTATTTTTCGCACGAATCATGCAATTCTGAGTGACTTGCTGGATGGTCTTTTGTAGGTTAGGCCCCCTTGCATAGTTTTGACTCCACTGTAAGGTGGCATCTCTCCCATAATGGACTGTGCTACAGCACAGTGTCCAAGAGGGCCTGAGGGATCAAAACCGTTCCTTGTGCGCTACATTTCCAGTCAGGCGAGGTGTGATCAGAATGAAACCCTACTCTTTGGTCCTCTCTTTGTCCTTTTCTGAATATACCAGCTGGTATTTTGACAAGTCAATCTGTGGGAGAAGTGATCCTATCATGGCTCGATAACCACCTTCCTTTGCTGCCCTCTTTGCGCTTGGCCAGCTAACCAGTTGCCTTTTCCATGGTGAGGGACATCGAGGTCCCCTAGTTGGCATTCTAGAGGTAGTAAGAACGAACGATTTTGTACTTCTCAGGAGACTCCAGTGACTGGGATGGATTGAGAGGTCTTCTGTGCCGCTTTCGCACTCACCACAGAGGATGCTGTACCTGTATTTATCAGAAAGTCAATCAGCTCATTCCCCACTGTCAATTTCACCTGGGGCTCCTGTGGTGAAATTGGAATTGGGTGCCTCAAGTCCAATAGGGCCTCAAGTCCAAGGGAGCCCCTGGGCCACTTCATTAAATCAGGGTGTTTCTCTCTTTCCACCTTATTGTTGCAGGAAGGGGGACGCCCTTCCACGTCTGAGAGTGGGTGCTTGTCTAACACTCGGAAATGAATTGTCCGAGGAGACACATGTGCTGACAAAGCAAGAGACTTTATTGGGAAGGGGCGCTGGGGCGGAGAGCCGCAGGGTAAGGGAACCCAGGAGGACTGCTCTGCCACGTGGCTCGCAGTCTCCGGTGTTATGGTGATGGGGTTAGTCTCCAGGTTGTCTCTGGCCATTCATCTTGCTTGGCCCATATTTGGCCTGACTCAGGGTCCTTCCTCGTGCGGCACGCATCTCTCAGCCAAGATGGATTCCAGTGAGAAGTATTCTGGGACGTTGGTAGGACAATATTATGGACTGGCATCTCTTTCCTACTTTTGGCCCCTACCGAATTCTCCCAGTTAGTTTTTTGGGGCAGCACCATGTTCCTTATCGGAACCTCCTGTTGTGAGACAAGTTGTTATCATCCATCGTGCCTGACCAAGGCAGGCAGCTTTGGTCAATGGTTCCCTAACAATATGAGAGGCTCCAGATTTTTTATTGTTTTTCTTATGTTTTAGCCTAGGGCAATCTTTTTTCCAATGTCCTTCCTCCTTACCGTAAGCATATTGTTCGTTCCCCAGTGGTGGCTCACCTCTCTTTGGGTTACTCGCCTTCCAGGAATCCAATGTTGCTGTCAGAAAAGTGGTGTTACATTTTGCGTCTTCTTTCTTCTGTCATTGTTCCCTGTTGATGCTACCAACTGAGAAGGTACATTGGGAACGAACCCATCTAGGGACTTCCCTGGCAGTCTAGTGGTTAAGAAGACACCGCTCTTCCACTGCAGGGGGCACGGGTTTGATCCCCGGTCAGGGAACTGAGATCCCACATGACCACACGGCCGAAAAATAGAAAAAAAAAAAAGCACCACCTAATTTTTGCAACTTTCTCCTGATATCTGAGGTGCTTTGCCCAGAAAAGGATAAATTTACCATTCTAGTGTTTTCAGGGGTCTCAGGATCTGCAAGAGTGTAACGTCTGTAGAGCTGGTAACTATTCATTTGTTTTTTGCTGAATTTCTTGAATTTTGTTCAAACTCTTTTGCTTTGGTTCCCCTTTCAAAGTCCTGCCAAGATGCATTTATGGCAGTGCTCTAATAAGGGCATTCCTCCCTCATTGGGGTCCCAGTTTGGTTCAGCTGTGGGTACTGCCAAGTGGGCTTCAGGTGTACCATTTGGGTCTGTTAGGTGGAGCTGGTATGCTTCTTACCTGGCCTTACCAGTGACCATTCTCCTTTCATCTAGAGGATCCTCCCTATAAGAGGGGTCACCAATTAGACAAGTCTGAGGTGGAGAAAGCCCGTAGAAACATAGCCGGCTGGCCATTTGCATTTAGATCCCCTAAATAACTGCGTAAGGAAAATTGTCCTGCTCTGGGAGTGGCTCTTGGCCCAAACTGGGTGTCCGGTCGGGTCTTAGATGGTGTTACCAAACCAGGTCCCTGTGCCCCAGGAACTAAACACAGGATTTTCTAATTGAGCCCTGTAAGGAGGGGGAGACAGTCTGACCGCTTCCTGAGCCCCAGCGTTGGGAATTGGGGCTGGATAGGAATGGGAGGCGGTGGAAGGGGTGGACATATTGGCATAACAGCTGGAGCAGCTGGACAGCCAGCTGGGCCGGAGGTTGGAGCAACATACCCTCACCCTCATTCCCTTTCTTTTCTTCCTGCATGACAGATTTTCCCTTGGGTTTCTTTTACCATAAAGTGACACACTGTCTGACTTTTTCTCACCCTGATGTAACAGCACAAATGCTTGCACAAAGAAGATTTCATTATTCTTCCCCACTTCTTCACAGAATAGGTACAGAGCCATTCAAAGGCCACCGTAAAACCATAAATAGCAATCGATCATCTCTAACCATTAGAAGGATACCTTTTGCCTTGGCATCCACCAGCCGGACTGGGTTCTGGGGTGGGGCTTTTGGTGATTTTAGAAACCAAGTGGAACCTTTCTCTTCTCCCTGGGAATGTCCTTTCCTCCAATGACATCAGTCTGTAAGTGGAGAAATGGTACCAAAACAAAATGAAATGAAAACCCCAAAGAACAGAAAACCCTAAGTAAAGCCTCAAGTTTGGTCTTGGGGTTTTTTACATATCACAGGAACCATCAACTCAACCCCCGCGTAACGTGGCTGTGACGCCTCGGAGAGGCTGTTGGATCCAGACCAACAACACAGGGGACCACAGACAACGTAATTAACACGGCAAAGGTGAGGGTACATAGTGCACAGGGTCCCAAAGTAAACCTGCCTAAGCCCCTTGTGGAGATCCTAACAGGTACTACGGCTACAGTGTTGCAATAAAATATCATCTTCCTCTCAGTCGTGGCTTCATAGCCGTCATCAGGTCACTTATCCAGAATGCGCCCCAGAGGACTTTCTTTATGGAGAGTTGAAACATTCCCCAATTTTTAAAGACAGAAATACAAGACAAACAAAACCCAAGTGGCAGGACTTCCCTGGTGGCGCAGTGGTTAAGAATCCGCCTGCCAATGCAGGGGACACGGGTTCAAGCCCTGTTCCAGGAAGATCCCCCATGCCACGGAGCAACTAAGCCCGTGCGCCACAACTAGAGAAAGCATGTGCTCAGCAACGAAGACCCAGTGCAGCCAAAAAACAACAAACAAAAAAAACCAAATGGCGCACACACGTGCTAGCATCCAAAGAAACAAACGAACCAGTTCCAAATTGGGTAAAAAAAAACAGCAATTATTTCCTCTAACAGGGTACCCCACTTGAATACAAAACAAACTGGCTTATTCCAGAGAAAAAAAGCCCCAAACAGAGGTAATCAAGTTCCAGCTGCACACCAGAGCGAGCGACTTACCCTACTGTATTGAGCCCGTCGCCTCCCGGATGTTGATTCTTTGCTCTAACTGCCAAGTGCTGGGGCAGCCAGTGCCATTTTGAGGAACTTTGAGGGGAAGATCCTCAGGACAAGTGGTCCTGGTAGCTGCTAGGGCCTTCCCCAACTGCGTTGGCTGGCCCCTAGCAGCAAGAGTCCTAGATGGTTTCACCAAAATTTTTTACCGAGTCCAAGCTCATACTGCTTGCCGAACGACAGGCCAATCAATTGAGAGATGTGTTGCTGGGACAAGGAACAGTGACTTTATTCGGAAAGCCAGCAGACCGAGAAGATGGCGGGTTAACTTCCCAAAGCACCACCTTCTCCGAATTAGAATTCAGGGTTCTTTTATACTAAGGGGGAGGGAGTAAAGTCCTGGTTCCAGGATGTGTTAATTTCTCTCTTCTTGAAGCCATTCCCAGGTGGGCCTGGTCAGGATGTTTTCCGTGAGCTAATCAAAGGTATTTTAGCTTAATTATCTTTTCCTGGAAGGCAGGGTGCCCAGAGATGGGCCATTATGTATAATCTAAGCTTATAGGCAACATCCCTTTAGTGGTTAACTTGTAATAGAATACAGTTTCTTCCCTATTATAGTAACAATAATTTCTTAATATCACCTAATAACTAGTCCATAATCAAATTTCCCTAATTGTCTCAAAAGTGTCTTTTTACTTTTTTTTTTTCACTCGTAACACTACGCTACATTTGGTTATGTCTTAAGGATCTAATTGAGGCAAGCCCTGCCCCCACTCCGCCTCTCTCATATATCATTGAGTTGTTGAAGAGACTGTTTAAAATTTCCAGTAGAAGTACCTGTATTCTGGATCTGTTTGATTTCTTTGGTGTTATTATATATGTTCCTCTGTAAATGGATATTGGCCCTAGAGGCTTGGTTAGCTTCAGGCTCCATTTTTAAGAAAGAAAACCTTATAGGCAGTGCTGTGTGCTGCATACTGCATCTCTTCAGGAGGCAAGCAATGCCTTGTGGTTCCACTTTTAGTGATTCTAAGATTGAGTGGTGGTGGGACTTCCCTGGTGGTGAAGTGGTTGGGAATCCGCCTGCCAGTGTAGGAAACACAGGTTTGAGCCCTGGTCCGGGAGGATCCCACATGCCGTGGAGCAACTAAGCCCGTGCACCACAACTACTGAGCCTGCGCTCTAGAGCCTGTGAGCCACAACGACTGAGCCAGCATGCCACAACTACTGAAGCCCATGTGCCTGGAGCCCATGCTCTGCAATGAGAGAAGCCACCGCAACGAGAAGCATGTGCACTGCTACGAGGAGGGGCCCCCCACTCGCCGCAACTGGAGAGAGCCCACACGCAGCAGTGGAGACCCAACGCAGCCAAGAATGAATGAATAAATAAATAAATAAATAAATAAGATTGAGTGGTGGCTTCAGGTGGTGACAACCTGATCGCTCCCTTGTAAAATTCCCCATCAGCCTTTCATCTGATAGTTTTATTCATTGATGATAATTTCCTGCCTCAATTTCATTAGGGGTTGCAAAATAGTAATTTTCCAGTTCTATAATTCCTTTCTCACTCATTAACTGGAGTTCTTTTGTAAAGAACTTTCCCTCATCAACTAGGACAATTTGGTAACCCTGAAATACAATTCATGCAGGAAAGGAGGGACAAACGCTTAGTTCTTTCCTTTAATTGCCAGTATTCAGAGTAAGGAGTTGGTGTCCTACCCCACATGTTTCTCTCCCCCTCTAGCCCTTTATCCTCCTAGCCCCTTTTAGTATCACTCTGAATGGCTACATTTTGTATGTTCAATGTTTCAAGGGCCTCCATTAATCTTTTTGACAGTTCAGATTGCCCTACCTTAGGCAATGGGAGCTCAGTGTCCTTTTGCTGTTACCCCATTTCTTGATATCTTTGCTTTCCAGCACAAGATGCCCCAATGCTCATCCTGAGTATTTCCTGCCGACCTGGAACCAACCTTTCCTCCAAGGACCTGGGTGCTGGGAGATCTCACTGTTGTCAAACTGTCCGTTGCTTCTAGGCTTTTTCAGTGACATTATAAGATTTTTACTTCACTTATTTTTTTTTATACTTATATCTTCTTTTCTCTTGCTCTGGAAACAATGACTCCTAACGTTTATTATTATACAATATGCCATAGTTTCAAATAATACCAATTCTACTAACATGTATGCTACCAAATGAAATGTAACATATCTTTATATCTTTATTTGTCCTTAGGGAAAAACTAACTCTTGCAATATTCTCCCTGTATAAAAAAGTAGACAAACTGTACTTCATCAAAATGTAAAATCTTTGTGTTTCAAAGGACACTATCAAGGAAGCAAAAAAACAAACCACAGAATGAGAGAAAATATTTGCAAATCTTATATGAGATAGGGAATTTGAGTCCAGTACATTATAAAAACAAAACAAAACAAAACCCTCTCACAACTCAACAGTAAAAAGGCAAATAACACGATTAAAAAACAAGGAAATAATTTGGAAAGACATTTCTCCAAAGAAAATATTCAAATGGCCAATAAGCACATGAAAAGATGTTCATTATTAGCCATCAGGGAAATGCAAATCAAAACCACAACAAGATACCATATCACACCCACCGTGACTGCTACAGTCAAAAGACAATAAAAAGTGTTAGTGAAGATGTAGAGGGACTTCCCTGGTGGTCCAGTGAGTGGGACTCCGTGCTCCCAACGCAGGGGGCCCGGGTTCCATCCCTGGTCGGGGAACTGGATCCCACATGCATGCTGCAACTGAGAGTCCGCATGCCACAACTGAGACCCGGCACAGCCAAAATATATAAGTAAATAAATATATTTTTTTTAATGTAGAAAAATTGGAACCCTCATACATTGCTGGTGGGAATGTAAAATTGTGCAGCCACTGTGGAAAATAGTTTGGTAGCTCCTCTCAAAGTCAAACACAGAGTTTCTATAAAACCCAGCAATTCCATTTCTAGGTATACACACAAAAGAATTGAAAATATTTTGTCCACACAAAAACTTGTACACAAATGTTTACAGCAGTACTGTTCAAATAGCCAGAAAGTGGAAACAGCCCAAATTCCATCAGCTAATGAATAGACAAACTGTGGTATATACATCCAAGAGAATATTATTAGGCCATAAGAAGCAAAGAAGTACTGATACACGCCACAACGGGGATGAACCTACCTCGAAAATATTACGCTAAGTGAAAGCCACTAGTACACAAAAGGTCACATATATGACTCCGTTTATATGAAATGTTCCGAATAGATAAATCCATAGAGACAGAATGCAGACTGGTGGTTGCCAGAAACTGGGTGACGGAGGAATGCTAATGGGTAGGGATTTCTTCGGGGGTTATGAAAATGTTCTAAATTAGATAGTGGCTATGTTCTATGAATACAACTTTACTCTTTAAAAGGGTGAATTTTATGGCACTTGCATTATAGCTCAATTAAAAAAAAAAAAAGTTTCCGCATTTGTTCCCTAGAGGCCCAAAGAGGAGAACTTCAGTTACCTTGACACTGCCGCTCCGTTCTTCTCTTAATTTTCCCGGGAGCTCGGGGCGGCGGCAGTGCGCAGGCGTCTTTCTGCGTCGGAAGGCGCGGAGGGGCTTCGCCCCGCCCATGCAGGATGACCCCTCCCATTCCCCGGCTTGCCCCGCCTCCCTCGCGCGCGGGGACGTGGGTTGCGGCGAGTCGTCCGGCGCCAATCCCTGCTTGCGGCCCAGCTTAGGTTTCCGCAAGCGTGCTTAGCCGCCACCTGGAGCCTGCCAGCGCGTGGGCGCTCAGGAATGAGCAGGACTAGGGGCGCGTTACTGCCTTTCCCCACACAATCGGTTCAGGCAGCACCCCGTCCTGGGAGCTTTCTGCCAAGCCCTACAGGGAGCGGTCACCAAGCATCGCCGGGGGGCTCCTCCTGACACTCCCTGTCCCTGCGCGCGGGGAAAACTGCAGCCCGGCGGCGGGGTAGGGATGAGGCCCTAGAACAGGCGTGGGCAGTCTTTCTGTCAAGGGCCACATGGTAAATATTTTATGCTTTTCAGGCCATATGGTCTCTGTCACAACTACTCAACTCTGTTTCTGTAGTACAGAAGCAGCCATAGACAGTATGTAAAGGAATGCCCGTGGCCTGTTCCAATAGAACTACTCATGGACTCTGAAGTCTGAATCCCATACGTGTCATGAAATAGTCTTCTTTTGATCTCTTCAGCCACGTAAAAATATAAAAGCTATTCTTAGCCACGGGCTGTAAAAAGACAGCGTGGTTTGCCTACGTCAGTGCCCTTTTACACTGGTAAAATACAGTGCCTGGTATTTGTCAAGGACACGTGGCCTAAGTAGCCCAGGGAATCCACAGACGCAAAGCTGTGACCATTGCCTTGGTCTGAGGATGGGGTGAGACAGTTCTCTGATTCCACCACCCTCCCACTCCAGCGTCCAAAGTCTCAGGGACAAGACTCCTCAGAAAGGGAACTCACCACCTGAGGACCAACGTATTTGGTCTTGGCAAATTTCTCATAATTCCATTTTATTTTATTTCACTGGATTTTTTTTTGGGTGGGGTAGGAAAACAATTCTTTTAAAGTGCATTTTACTTTATTTTTAATTGTGGTAAACAGAAAACCTAATTCTTTCGGATCCAGACTGTGTGTTCTTGCAGCTCTCAATTTCTAGCACTAGTTATATAGCCTCTGTGACAAAGCTGGTTCAAAGAGCTATGACTCTGTCTGGAGGGCAGCGTGCCAGGCCCAGCCACCTGGATCGGCCTATTGGAACAGAAGCCCCTCCTCTCACTGTCCTTGCTAAAGTGCAGCTGCACAAAAGCAGGCATCAAACAGGGACAGCTGACATATTACACTCAGTATTTGTGTGTTTGCAGAGGGAGACGTGGGGACAGGACTTAGGCCAGCGCTTTTCAGTAGAAATATAACGTGGCTGATATGTAATTCTGTATTTTCTAGTAGCCAAATTTACAAAAGTATATTCATCTTAATATATTTTATTTAACCCAATACGTCCAAAATAGTATTTCAACATGTAAGCAATATAAACAATTATTAATGAAATATTTTTTCTTTTATTTTTTGGCTGAGTGGCTTGCGGGAACTTAGTTCCCCAACCAGGGATTGAGAACCTGGGCCTCAGCAGTGAAAGTGCCGAGTCCTAACCACTGGACCGCCAGGGAATTCCCTGAAATTTATTTTATTTTTGATGCTAAGTCTTTAAAACCCGGTGTGCATTTCACACTCACGGCACATCTCGCTGCAGACCAGCCACATTTCAAGCGCTCACTGGGCACATGCAGCTGGCGGCTACTATATTGTACAGCACAGATTTCGACCAAATGAAACAGGGATTGTGTGTGCCTCTAGTCTGTTGGTGACGCCGAACTGGGTTTGTTGGTGGAGGGTGGGACAAGGTGTATGTTTTGGAACAGAAGGGTTAGCCATAAGGACCCAAAATTGGTGATGGGGTGCGTCCCCAGGCCTCTCAGGTTGGGGAGAGGGGTTGGAAGGGGAAAGATAACCCAAGGGAACGTAGTAGAATTTTTTGAGGACCCACAGCTTAAAACAGGGGGAGGGGGTTTTAGTTCTAAGACAAGCAGCAGTTTCAGCATTGCAAGCTTTTAGATGATTAACTTTTTTTTTTTTTTTTATCTATCTTGAATCATAGTTTTATTTATTTATTTAAAAAATTTTTTTCTTTTTCTTTTTGGCCACACAGCTTTCGGGATCTCAGTTCCCCAACCAGGGATTGAACCCAGGCCACAGCAGTGAAAGCGCAAATCCTAACCACTAGACCACCAGGGAACTCCCTGATGATTAACTTTTTTTTTTTTTTGCAGACGCGCAGGCCCAGCGGCCATGGCTCACGGGCCCAGCCGCTCCGCAGCATGTGGGATCCTCCTGGACCAGGGCATGAACCCGCATCCCCTGCATCGGCAGGCAGACTTTCAACCAATGCGCCACCAGGGAAGCCCCTGACTAACTTTTTTGACGCCTCCTTTAGGGGCCAAGGACAGGACTTTTCCCTTTTGATTCCCCCATCCCTCTGCCACCACACGCATACATGCACTCTGAGCCCAGCTCCAAGACGGGCCTCAGTCAAAATCTCCCCAGAACCTGAGGGGCCCCACCCTGGGCTGCTACTTCTGGGAATATAGAACTAAGAGTGGGTAAAATCGGGAACATTTGAGTTGGGGGGCTGAGTGGCCGCACCCTTCCCCCTCACTGGCTGGCTTATCAAAGCCAGCCAGTGAGGGGAGAGGGAGGTTCCTTTAACTCAAAATCAAACCTCTGTTTTGCCCGGTTGAGACCCTTCCCCAGGCCCCAACCACACGTGAGTCTGTGGAGATGTTTTGGCTGTCCACAGGGGTAGCATTTGTGCCTCTGTCCACTTCGGCCATTTGAACCAATCCCTTGGGTCCTCCGGCTCCCCAGAGAGAGCAGTGGGGGCCCTGCACTCAGGGAGTGAAACTGGGACAGGATATCCACAAGCACAGACAGACATCAGTCATCAGGGGTTTTCCAAGGACAAGGATCACACGGGGTCACCTGAGAGGAAAAACACTGAGGTCCAGACACTGAGCTCAGGCCACATGGTCAGGGCAGGAGCGCCTGTGGCTCCGGGCGGGTGAAAATGTCTGCGGGAAAAGCAGTTCCACAGACAGACAGGGAAGCGAATATTGTAGATGAGAAAGACAGAGCCAGATGGGCTCTGGCCACATTTATTACAAAATAAAGATTACAAACCTGGTATAGAAGAGATCCCTGACGGCGGCTGGTACACCTGCAATAACCCCACCCCACAAAGTCCCTCCCTCAGGCACACTGGTGTGGAGGCTCTCAGATGCGAAGGTCCCCGGCCAGGAGGGCACTGTACCGGGCAGGTGTGAGGGGCAGGTAGGCGCCCCCAGCCTGGTCCAGAATGTAGAGGGGGTCAGACAGTGCGCTTGGGTCAAAGCCCTCCTTTGCCATCCGAACCTTCTGCTGCTTGAAGGTCTCTGTGGTGGCCAGTGACTCCTGGGGAGGGGGAGGGGTCAAAGGGGGCTGAAGGAAGGGGTATTCTGCCCCAGTGGCTCAGGGAAATCGCCTGAGTTTCGTTAAGGGGCAGGTCTGGGGGAAGGGGGGGATGAAGTCAGGGTTTAGGGGAGGGGGTGACAGGGAAGAGAAGGGGCCAGGCCTGGAGGGGGTGAAAAGCATGTGTCTGGGAAGGAACTGTTCCTTCTCTTCACAGAATGTATTACGTGGGGGTCCCTTTGTGGGGTTTGGGAGCCACTGACTGCTGCAGATATACGGGGTGAGGTAAAGGGTCAGGGCAGGAGTGGCTGGTTACCTGAAGCCTTAGGAATCGAGGCCGGGCATAAGGTGGCAAGTTCTCGGAAACATGGACGTAGAGCTGCACAAGGTCCAAAGAGTGGGGGGGACGCAGAACCAGGGCTGCCATCCCAGCCCTGCCTTCGTGCCCTGGTGGGCGTGGGGGGCAGGGTCAGCCGTGGTAGCTGACCACCACAAGGCCTCATGCTCCCTGCGCCCAAGTAATACCACTTCAGGGTGGTGGGCCGGGTCCCCGCCGCCCCATGGCTGGGCACCTGGCACAGTGACTCCGTAGACGTTCACCTCCTGAAGAAAATCCAGGGCCTCCAAGGCCTCAGCCACCTCGGTCGTGGCCACATTCTCCCCCTTCCACCTGCCAGACAGCAGAAATTGGAAACTGGGAGTCAGGGGTCTGGGCCTAATGAGATTGGTGGGGAGAGAAAGAGGTCAGGGATGAGGGCGAGGTGCCAGAAGGTCTTGGGGAAGACGTGTTTAGGAGGTTGGAGATGAGAGCTTAGGTGAGAAGCTGGGTTGGGGCAGATTAGGGAGTGGAGGTTTAGAGGGTTTGGGTCACAGAGATGGGATGCCCAGGACAGAAATCAGAGAGTTAGGGGCAGATACCTGAAGGTGTCTCCAGTACGATCGTGGAAGCGAAGAAAGCCTTGGTCGTCGCAGACCAACAGGTCCCCAGTGTTGAAGAAAACATCCCCAGGCTGGAAGACATCCTTCAGCAGCTTTCCCCGGGCCAGCTCTGGCCCCCCAGCATAGCCCAGGAACGGTGACTGCTGGTTCACGGGGGCCACCAGCAGCCCTGGCTCACCTGGTAGAGTCACTGGGGTCAGGGGGCCGCCGCCCACCACACTCTCCAAGTCCAGTCCTCCTCTGCCAGCCAGCTCCACCACCCCTACCCACCCCGCCTGGACACAAACCTGGAGATGTGGCCACACAGAGCCCCTGCGTGTTCCGAATCGGCTCCCCTGTGGTGACATCATAGCGAATCAAAGAGAAGGGGAAGACATGCTGGGGGAAGGGAGACCCAGGCACTGGGTCATTTCAGTTGCACGAGCCCCCTCCCCAGCAGCCCCCCGACGTTCCACAGGTTCTCCAGTTTCCTCCTGTAACTCACCTTGTAAAGCCAGGAGGCGCGCCCCACAGCACCCCGCTGTCCTGTGTAGTTGAAAGTGGCCACGTTGCCCTCTGTCAGTCCGTACGTCTCCAGCACCTGCAGGGGCCCGAAGCGCCTCACAAAGCGCTCCCAGGTGTCTGGTCGCAGCCCGCTGCCCACCACCAGCCGGACCTTATGTCCATGTTCTGCCTTGCTCTGAGACAAGTGGGGGGAGGGGCAGGAGCTTCAACACCAAGATGCCAGCTCCCCCAGGTGCAGCCCTGTCTCCCACTCTCCTTGCACCACTTCCACTGTGACCTCCTTGAGGTGCCCTAAGCACCAGAATCCTACCAGCCCAGGCTCCTTACCCTCCCTTTCCATTTTCTTCTTGCTTCCTCTCCCTCCAACTCCCAGACAACCATTTCAGTGTCCCCTGCCAAGTGCCCATCTCCCTGCCTTCGTGGCTCTGCCCAGGATCTGTGCCCACGCACCGGGGGTTGGTTCACAAGGTATCGACATAATTCCCCGATGTACTGGAACACCGTCACCCCGTGCTGCTGGCAGTCCTCCCAGAACTGACCAGCTGAGAACTTGGACTTCAGCACCACTGTGGCCCCTGCCAGAATCAGAGAGGGTGAGGAGGAAGGAAGGAGGTGAGGTTAAGAGCTGGGGGGTGGGGGGGTGAGGAGTCCTGACCCCCTCCTTCTCAGGCATCAGCCTTCACTGTACTGTAGTTCCGCGGAAAAGCCTGGCTGTGACATTCACACTTTCCAAAGGCCAAGTTGGCCCTCAACCTTTCCCACCGTTAATGCCCTCTCTCTACTTCCCATCCCCAAGCAGTCCATCGTCTGAACCCTGCCCCCAAGCCACGACCCTCTTCTCCATTTGCCTCTTCCTGCGCTGACACTCACAGCCCTCCCCTCCCCTGGCGCCTGGAGTTCTGTGAACTGCATGGCTGCCCTAGTTGCTCAGCCTGTAGGTCTATGCGGGTGACGCTTCTGCATTGAACCAGGAGCTCCTGGAGAGGAGGCCCTGCCTCCTTCCTCTGGATTCTCTACCCTGAAGGCCTCAGGAAGCGTCCCCAAGTGAGCACACCACAGTAGGTACTTAATAAATGTTTGCTGGCCTGAACATCTGCCGGGGGGCTGAATGGGGGGTTGGGGTGGGGGAGACTGACCAATGCCCAAGCACCCCACGATGCCCAACAGGGAGCCAGACATGTGGTAGAGTGGGAGGGCAAGGTAGATCACATCCTCCTGGTGGGCGCCGCACAGCTGGTAGAATCCTTGGCATTGCAGGACCTTCAGATGACTGATCCGAGCAGCCTTGGGGAGGCCTGGGGGGAGGGGGAGATCAGGGGAAGGGTCCGAGCTCCAAGCCTTGTCTCCCCCTTTGGCCCTGTTGGGTTTCCCACAGAAAGCGGCAGAGGCAAGGCTGAAACTAAGAAGAAGGCAGGCCAGGCCGTCCTAGAAATGTGGTTAAGTTCGGAGAGGTGGAGAAATGAAGAGGGGTGGGAGGGTTGGCGAGACAGGAAATATGGCCGCTGGAATCAGCCTCCTCTCTGGGGGCTTTGGAGAAGTGGACTAGGAGCTGAGGAGGTCACAGTTCCTGTTCCCAGGCCCCTGCCTTCCTTGTCTTCAGTTTCTTGGAGGTAAATATCGTGTCCAGCCCTCACCTGTGGTGCCAGAGGTGAAGATATACAGGCACGTGTCCATTATGTTCTGGGGGGCAGACAGGTACCCGGGCACTGGCCCATCCACTTCAGCGGCGGCCTCAGCCAGAAAATCGGTGATTCCAGCAGGATGGGTTTCAGAGCCTGCAGCCCACAGGTGGAGCCCCATGGCTCTCAGGGCTGGCAGGTCAGGCTCCAGGGACTCCAGGAACTCTGGATGGGGCGGGAAAGCATAGCTCCACAGCTCTACCGCTACCCAGAAGCCTTCCCCACACTTTACCCCATTTGTTCCCCCACCCCCACCTCGCAGAGCTCCCGAGTGAGGCTGAAGAGTACGGTACGGACGTGCCATCATGGGTCTGGGACCTGGAGCCCAAGTCTTTGGAAATCCTTGGGAAACCAGAGACCCAGCTTTATCCCTTCGCGAACCCAGAGACCCGTCTCCTCACCCTTTCCGAACCCCTGGCCTCCTTCCCAGCCCACTCCTTCTTTGCGCCCCCCCGACACGCCCCTTTCTGTGGCTGGCCCCGCGCCCGTCGGTCGAGCGCTCCAGCCTTACCTGGCGCCAGCACGAGCGCGCGGGCGCCGCAGCTGCGGAGACAGTGCAGTAGGGGACCCCGGCGCAGAGCGGTGGGCACAAAGGCCACACGCAGGCCGGCCTTGGCCAGCCCGAACCAGAGCCACAGGAACTCTGGGCAAGCGGGGAGCAACAGCGCCACGATGGCCCCAGGTGCCAGAGGGGCCGCGCCATCGCCTTCCCGCACGGGCCGCGCAGCTCCGCTTCCGGCCGCCGCGTCTCGTACGCCGTGCACCGCCCGCTCGCCTTCCCCGGCGCCCCCCGCGCCGCTGTCGCCGCCGCCGGGTCCCCCGTCCCAGCCTCGCGCGCGCAGGAAGGCGCGCGCAGCCCGGTTGCTCTGGCGCTCGGCCTCCGCGTAGCTAAAGCGTTGCGCGCCGTGAATGAGAAAGGTGTGCGCGGGGCGCTGCCGGGCCAGCTGCGCGAGGCGCCAGGCCAGGCTGCAGCCCCCCTCTGGACCTTCCGGGTCTGCGGCAGCCGCGGCCAGGGCACGCGCTCGAAGGGCCCGTTTGCAGCGTAGGGCGCGCACCGAGAAGGCCAAGTCTGCCGCGAGCCAGCGCAACTGCGGCCACAGGCGCAGCTTCAGCAGCAGCAGCGGCAGCAGCAGCAGGGGTAGCAGCAGGAGGGCGGCCATCGTGCCCGCTTCCTCGACTCGGCCCCGTCTGGCCCCAGCCGCTCGCAGACTGCCCAGATACTCCCTTCTGAAAACCTGGGGCCGCTGGTTCTAGTGCTGAGACCTCTCCTTCCCGGGAGCGCGCGCGCTGGCACACGCCTCTTCCCACCCAGACCCCCACCTCCCTCCCCACGGGCGGAGAGCAGAGGCCCGGGAGGAGTACTAGTGGGGGGCGGCCCCGCACGCCCGGCCCTCCCCACAGCTACGCTCCGCCCTAGGCGCGCTCCCTCCCGGACGACTCGCAGCCCGCACCCTACCAGGTCCTGGGCGGTGCTCACGCCTTCCCTTAATCCCAGGATCGGGTCCGTTTTAGGTTTTCTCCTCAAGGGAGGTCTAGACATCTGGCTGGACTTTGGACCCCCGGCCAGAGAGCCAGGGCACTAGGATCCAAGTCCATCTTTCCCTTTCTTCCCGTTTTCACCCGTGACAGGAGGGTGGCACTGCTCTCCCAAAAGAGACTGAAGAACTCGGCCCCTTGCCCACATGGTGCTCCAAGTCCCCGCACGAAAGCCGGAGCTATGCCCTCCCTCCAGCCGCCAGGAGCAGCAGCAACCCCAGAGGGGTGGTAGCCGAGAGTGAAGTAGGGGAAAGGTGGAGGCCCAGACAGTCAGATTTCTGGAGGGGCCACGGCGGAAGCCCCTCCCCTTGGGCAAAGGTACAATAACTGGGGCCAGCCAGCTAATGCTTTCCATCCTAGTTTTAATTGCGGCAGAGAAAACTGGGGAACGAGCGAGGAAGGAAAAAAGGAGGCCTCCGGGAGTTGAAACGTTCAAAGGAAGGAGTAGCAGCTTTGAGGGAAGGGAGAACCTGGATTCTTTAAAAGACAAATTTGCAGGCTGAACAGGAGGAGCTGTCTGCAGTCGGCCCAACTGCACTCCTCTCTCCTCAGCCTGCCCCTCACAACCTCCCAGGACAGCAGGGGAACAAAAGCATAGCCAAGGAGCTCTTTTCTGCCGGTACACATGGATGGGCAAGTGGCCAGACTGTGGAAGAGAGTCCTTCTTCCCAGGTATCTGAACTCTCTCCCTCACCCCCAAGCATTTAATCCTCCAGTAGTTGGTAAGCACAGAGTATGACAAATACCGGCTTTTGGAAGCCTCTCATTTCTTGAGAGATGGGTAAAGACAAACAGCCTTTTGGGAGGTGGTGCCAGCATCAATTTCTGCCTGGCCAGGTCAGTGCCTGGCCTGCACAGCCAGTGGCAGCAAGGATGGGGGCATAGAAGCAAGAAGGATTGGGGGGGGAGTAAAGCCAAGCCTTCTGCTCCAGACATAGAAGGAGGTGGGCAGGAAGAGAGAAGGGGAAGCTGTGAAGGGGGGGGGGGTGCCCATTAAATCAAGACCACCTGTACGTGCACAGGGTAAGTGGGGGCAGCAACTCCGGCACAAAAGAGGTTCTGGCTTGTTTTATTGTCATTTAAAAACAACTTTTAAAATGCGATTATCTCTGCCAAAAAAAAGAAAGAAAACAAAGACAGGACCAAGGAAATGTGACCATTTGACAGTTCTGTGGAACATGTCTCTGGGACTCCCTGGGCTCTGGCCCGACTTGAGGTGCCAGCTTCAGGCCAGCACAAGCCTCCAGGTGGGGCTGTGGCCTCCCTCTCAGGTTCCTTCCCAAACACTTGTGGCATCTGGCCCATGGAGAGGAAAAGGCGACTTGACCATGTCACAGATTAAATGCCCACTTCATACTGGTGTATGCAGGGCAACTATATAATGCCTGTTCAGAGCAAATCAAGACCCGAAGGGGGAAGCTGGAAGGGGCACCCACACAGTTTTCACTCTCATCCTAGCCTCTCTGGCCAGCTGCCCCTCTGCCATTTCTCTTCTCTACCGAAACACTTTTGGGGGAAGCTGGGGGAGGGGGCAGGAGGCTGAAGACTTCCACCACAGTCCAGGTTTTGTACAGCCTCTGGTTTCCTGGAAACCCTGGAACCCCAGTATCAGTGGGAGCAGCAGTGTGATGCGGCTGGAGGCCCCAGAGAGGAGGGAGGAGGGACTGGGGGCTGCACGGCAGCTTCTCAGGCTGCGCTGAAGGAGGCAGCTCGTCCTTCTCCCAGGGTGAGCTCTGGGACGGGGACAGGGTGTTGCCCCTACGATCTCCCCAGCCCCTATTAACCTCTGATTCACCAAGGAGGGGAGGGCAGTCCAACTGGGGGTGGAATGGGGAACACAGGGCCTCAGTCACTGTCAGACCCCACTGCAGAGGACCCCTTCCGTTTCCGCTTGGTGGGCTTTGGTTTTGTGTCTTCTTCCTCCTGGAAGAGATGGAGGGGAGGGAATCACTAGCCTGGGCAGCGGCTGGCCCCAACTCTACCTGCACCCCAACTCTCCTTTTCCTCCTGTGCATGGCTTGCACGGCCAGGGGTCTCACCGAGGCACTGCTGGAGCCTGACTCTTCCTCAGCATTGGGGGGCTGTGTGGCATTCTTTCGACTTCGGGGGCTGGACAGAGCTGCTTTTCGCCGGCTCTTGGGTGGCTTGGTGGAAGAGTCCTCGTATTCCTCGGCCAGGGAGAAGAGATCACTGAACCTAAGGGAGAGAACAGGCTCTCAGAGGGTGGGGGTCCTGGCCCCATGGCCATCCTCCCATCCTTTTCTCTGACCCCATGCCAGGGTCTCCATTTGTTCTCAACGCCATGGTCTTGCTGGTCACTAAGTTTGTGTCCCCAGCAGGCCACCCTCACCCAGGCCTTCTTCCACTACTTCCCAAGGCCCAAAGTGCAAGGAGCCTCACTTCATCTTGTGGGCTTCGTCACAGCTCGCCTGGACGTGCTGCAGAGCCTGCAGAATCGGGGTCTGGCTGAAAACTAGAGGGAGGGAGAACAGGGAAGGAGGAACAGTGAGGTGTCTGAGAGCTGCCCCGCCCGGATCCACGGATGGTGTGAGCCAGGGCAGTGCCATGCACTCGGAGAGAGCAGAAAGCATACAGTTCTGCTTGGTGTTGGTCAGGTTGAGACGCAGGTTGTCCAAGTGCTCTAGGATCTGCTCCAGAGTCAGCTGGGCCAGCTTGCTGCTGGAACTCCTCAGGCTGCAGGGAAGTCACAAGAGCCAGAGTCTGAGCTTGGGGTGATGGCTCCAGGAGAATGAGACACCCTCCCCCACTGAGGTCCCTCCTTAACGCAGAGGCAGCCCATACGGAGAAGGGGACAGGAGGGCTGGGAGGGCCAGGCAGGGTAAGGGAGGTGTGCCTGGAACAGGGACCAAAGACAGGGCACTAGGAAAGGAGGCAAAGGGGCCACAGTGGTCCTGCACGCCAGGTAGCTTCACACCACTAGATGTCGCCCACAAGCCAGGCAGGGACCGAACTGCATGGCCCTGGTGCCGGCCTGTGGACAGCGGGCAGCCCTGGCATGGAGGGTCCCACCTCTGCCTCTTGCGCGGGAGGCTGTTGTTCTTGATGAGCAGGGACTTGATGTGCTCAGCCAGCAGCTCGTCGTGCTTCATGCACCAGTGCCTCAGGATGCTGGTGGTGAACTGGTCGTCGGGGTGGCAGGGCCGGCTCAGCACCATCTTCACCATCTCCTCGCTGGGCCTGGGGGCGAGGGGAGCGGGGCGCCCTGCTCACACAGCTGGCCACAGGAGCCCCTGGAGCTCTCCCACTGGCTTTTTCCCCAGACCTCGGCCTCCCCATCCCTGCGCCACCCCCAACTTGCGGCAGCTTCCTACTCTCACATCCCTCTCCTTCTTCTCTTTGGGCCGAGGAATGCCTGGTTTCATCCTCTGCGGAAGCCAGGAGACAAGAAGTGGGACTCTTCAGCTTCTGTGACAGTAGAAGGTGCGTGTGTGCACGTGCATGTGTTGGCAGGGAGGCCCACTAAGTCTCCCGCACTTTGCCCAGGACAGTCAGGAAGTGGGCCAGGCAGGTAGGAGGACAAGTGTGTGGTGTGTGCGCGCTCCCCAACCCCTGCCCCACTGGGTGGGTGGGCCACCCTGGTGTCTAGCCCTAGGAAGGTACAGGGGAGGTGGCGGGAAGCCACAGCCCCCACGCAGCCCTCCAACCTTCCCGCCTCCTTTAGGAAGTGCTGGACCGTGTCTACTCTCCCAGCCAAGAGAGGAGAAAAGGTGGAAGGAAGGCAAGAAGGTAGGAAGGAAAAGATATACAGCTGTGGCCCCATTTATCTGGGGCTTTTGGAAAAGTGCCTGTGATGGAGCGAGGGGCCTCTGCCTTCTCGCCCTCTCCGCCCCACCCCTGGCAGGGAGCACGGGGGTCCAGCTGGCCTTGCTTTCCGCAGTTTGAGCGAGGGGATGGTGTCTGACCCCCCCTACTCTGACCCTTCCTCCTCTTGGATTAGCCGCGTGGTGGCCTCAGGAGCACGGGGGAGGGGAGCAGGAGCCACCGGGGATTAGAACTGCTGTGGCAGCAGGAAACGGGGATGTCCGGCCCCCACCTCTGAGGGCAGCTCCTGGTGGGCAGGGGGGTAAAGTCGAGAGGAAGCCCATATCCCAAGGGAGCTGCTTATTTGTAAATCACTTTGGGGGAAGGGTAGAATAAGCAGATGTCAACAATAGGAAAAAACACGGCCAAAGGAGCAGGACAGGAGCCCTTTATATGGCAGCATCTCTTGGTATGTTGAGATTGAGGACTAAAGAGCCCCCGAGGGTGGAACTCACTTCTCTCTTCGGAGCTGAAGCAGTAGGCAGGACAGGGCCTCTGGGTGCTCTGTGGGGGAGGGGAGAGGCTGTTCAGAGGAATGCAAAATTCCGGGAAGAAATCCTGGCACCTCTCCCATCCCCCAACCAACAGCCACTGCAAAGAGCAAAGATAATCAGCAAGAAACCAGGAAGAACAAGCCCCTAACCCACTCCTCTAAAATCCCAAGCCACCTGAGCCCCAGTCTAGCACCTGGCTCAGAGGAGGCCTGCAGGATACACCTAAAGGGCAGAAGCGACTGACAAGGAGCCTGCCTTTTCGCACTTGGCACTTTGGTGGGAAGGGGGACAGTGGATCTGGGCTCATCTAGAAAGAAGCTCAGCGGCCTAAGCCTTGCAGCAGCTGGACTGGGAGTGCCCTCTCCCTGCTGTGTTCCACACCCACAACCCGACTCACCTTTGTACTTGAGGTGCTGCAGGATGGGGATTATGGTCTCCAGGGGGATGTTGTGGGCCAGGAAGAGCTGCCAGGCACAGTACTGCTCAAAGGTTTCCCAGTCCAGGCTCTGGACTGAGGAGACAGAGAAGAGATACCCTCATTCATATTCTCAATCTCCCTCTCTCTCTCTCTCTCTCTCTCTCTCACACACACACACACACACACACACACACACACACACACAGACAGACAGGGCTAATCCACTATCAGCACCCAGGCAGGGGTGGTATAGGGGTGGAGACAGTGATCCTAAGACTACAGGAACTTTCCCTTTCACACAAAGCATAGTTCCAAAGCCTTCATACAGCTTCTGTAGTCCCATCAGCCTTGAGGCTGGAGGGCCAAGGGACTTTCACAGAGCAAAAAACAGATCCAGACAGACATTGCCTGAGGCCACACGGCAGGGTGGAATGACATTCTATCTCATTCTCAGCCCCGGAACCAGCTTTCCTGTTACTAGAAAATACACAGGGCTGCCACCCCTCTCTCTTCTCCCTGGGCACCTAAGGGCTTTGCTCACTTACTGAGTATATTGAGGACCGAGTCTTTTCGAAACATGACCAGGTTCCCCATCATCACATGGCAGACCAGCTCCTGGAGCTAAGGGGGAGAAGAGGAAGAAGGCAGAACCCATTTGGTTCTAAAAGAGGCCAGGAAGCTAGTATGGAAGCAGAAGCAGGAGGGCTCATTCAGGGAAAAAAACAGAGGAAGTGAAAACCTAGTCTTAAAGGAATGGGGAGGAAATGGCACATGACGGATGCCAGGGGCTTTGAAGGATGAAGGGGACTGGCAAAGGAGCAACTGGCTTCAGTGGTAAACACAGGCCTATTCGGAGCAAAAACAGTTAAGAAAAACTACCCCTTGTGTCCTGATGGCGGAGGGAGAACAGGCAGCTTCTCTACTTGGATGTAGTCTGGGCCTCTGAGCCATCCCAGCCTGTGCTGAGGGAAGGGCCATGGGGGGCGGGATTACAGGTGTGGGTAGGGAAAAAGCAAAGGAGGAAGGGCTCTTGAGTGCTACGCTTCCCCATCTATGAATGGGGCAAATGAGCAGAGAGAAGGAGCAGAAACGGGACCCCAGTTGAGGCCTGAGAAGGGACACAGGCCAAGCTACAGCCTCGTAGGGACCTATGCATGATAGAAAGGTCAAATAGAGATGGTCTGACCATTTTCATTCTGAGCCAAGGGGAAGACACACTGAGAGCTTAAAAACGCAATCCCCTCGGCTTCCCGGAAGAACGGGAGTGCCCCTAAAATGTGGACAATAAGGGGAACTCCAAGCAGGACTGGCATGGCCCCAGCTCGCCTCCCAGGGGCTCCGCTTTCCTTCCCAGCCCCCAGGGCCTAAGGTGCACAGAGCTGCAGCCAGGAGCAGGGTGCCTGAGAACACAGGCTCCCTGTCTGCAGGCCGAGGGGGAGGCAGAAGCCCGTTTCCCCAGGCCTCTCGGGATGACAGCTCTATGTTCACCTGTGCTGAGTCAATAACGGCCACAATCATGTTCAGCAGCTCCCCACTCCGCAAGGTCTCATCTGGAAACTGGAGGAAAAAGAGGGAAAGTAGGGCCTAAGTCCAAAATGCACGCCTCAGCTTTCACCTCATAATTCATCGCCTCTCCCTACCACGTGCTCAGGGGATGCTGGGCTAGCCAGACATGGGGTCCTAATATAAATCCCTAAACAAAGATCCAAGAGTTATGAAGCTGGGAATTTAATCCTTAAAGAACCCAAGTTTTTAAATCTGTGTGTGCACACAGTGTGTGTGTGTGTGTGTGTGTGTGTGTGTGTGTGTGCACATGCATGTGTAAGGAAAGGAATGAGGAGCCATCTAGAGACAAAGCTAGAGCTGAAAGGGACTGGACATGGTGGTTAGTTAGCTCTCTGTGGAGTGGTGACAGAATTAGCATTTGCATCTCTGGCGGCAAAGAAATCCAGTCTATACTAACTCTTGCCAAAGACGAGAAGGTGTAGAGAGTGTATATATTTGGGGAGTGTGCAGGGTATGGGGTAGGCAGGGTCCCTTCTGGAGAGGCCAGTTCACCAGGGAGGGAGCTGGGCATCTGCATCCCTCCTCCCTCCAGTTTTTGGCTGACATCACTCTTCCTCCTGTTATGCCCTGATTTCCCTGTTCCTGGTAACTTTCATCAAGAGGAGGAAGAGCTGATCCTCCTCCTATGTCCCAGTTCCTAGAGGAGACTCTTAGTGAACCAGGGAAATGAAAGGTGAGTCTCCACTACAGAGGCCCTGGTCTTTGAGAATCATTAGAGAGATCGGAGGGTGAGCCATCAGACGGCAAGAGGGCTTTGGATACGTGAACACGGATCTGGTCGGGGGCCCTGTCCTGGGTCCAGAGGATGGGGCCAAAGCACAGGAGACAAGTGTATAGGCCCAGACCCCAACTCACACAACAAGAATTCTGGGGGTTTTAGAGATTTTTCAAGTTGATAAAGAGAGGTAGAAGGAGGGGACGGCTGTGGTGTGGGAGGAAAGGGCCTACCGAGGCCAGCAGGGATGGGGAGAGGAGGGTCAGGGTTGTGTGCCATGAGATAATGCAGTCTCCCGTGAGCCCGCCGGCACTGCTGCCCCATCCCCGTGGATACAGATAGAGGTGCTGACCTCTGTGTAGATGGAGGGTGTGAGGTGGCACAGCAGTCGCACGTCGTCCTCCTGGCAGGCCTTCATGTCCATCATTAAGCAGGTGTGCAGGTCGCCCAGCTGGGTGGCCTGGGCAAATGACTCGTACAGGTTCATCTTCCCTGCGGCGGCTTTGCTGCAAGACCAGTTGGGCCTCAACCAGCAGCCTGACCCCAGCCCACAGTCTCAAACATCTCCTAAGTAGACCCTCACTCTAGAATCCCTTTGCTGCCCAAGATGCCCTGGGCTAATCTCTCTCATGGCCCCCCCACTGCCTTCCCTCCAAGGACTTGGTGACTTATGGGAATTAGGAGACACTCTTCTTTCTCTCCATCTTTCCCCAGTGTTCCAGACAGGGCTCAGACCACAATTAGTGAAGAAGCTACTATCTGGTGACAGTAAAGAACAAGAGAGAGAGAGGGCTCAGGTCAGGTTAGAGAAAGCTTTCTCTCCTGCTCTTTGGGCTGTGAGCAATCAGGGCAATAACACATAGAGACCCCGAGGCTCCTACCTCACACGATATACAAAAAACTTAACTCAAAATGGGTCACAGGCCTAAATGTAAGAACTGAAACTACACAACTCTTAGAAAAACACATAGGAGTAAAGCACAAGTGACAAAAGAAAAAATAAAGTGGACTTGATCAACATTTAAAACTTTTCTGTTTCAAAGGATACCATCAAGAAACTGAACAGACAACCCACGGAATGGGAGAAAATATTTGCGAACCATACATCTGATAAGGGACATGTATCCAGAATATTTGAAGAACTCTTAAAAATCCACAAGAAAAAGACAAATACCCAATTAAAAAATAGAGATTTGAACAGAAATTTTTCCAAAGAAAATATGCAAATGGCCAATAAGCGCATGAAAAGATACTCAACATCACTAGCCATCAGGGAAATGCAAATCAAAACGATGAGATACCACTTCATACCCATTAGGCTGCCTATAGTCAAAAGCCAACAAGTGTTGGGGTGCATGTGGAGAAATTAGAACGCTCACACTCTGCTGGTGGGAACATAAAATGGTCGCATCACTTTGCAAAACAGTTTGGCAGTTTCTCACAAATTTAAAAACAGTTACCATTGGACTCAAAAATTCTATATACTCAGGAAAATTGAAGACATCTGTCCATGCAAAAAGTTGTACATGAATGTTCACAGCAGCTCTGTTCACAACAGACAAAAAAGTGGCAACAACCCAAATGTCCGTCAACAAGTGAATGGGTAAATAAATTGTGGTATATCCATACAGTGGATTGTTTAGCCATAAGAAGGAATGAAGTACGGATACACACTACCAACAGGGATAAACCTTGAAAACGTTAGGCTAAGTGAAAAAAGCCAGTCATGAAAAATCAAACACTGTATGATTCCATTTATATGAACTATCCAGAATAAGTAAATCTATAGAAACAGAAAAGCAGATCAGTGTTGCATGGGCTGGGTGAAAGGGAGAATGGGAAAGTGACTGCTAATGGGTGTGGGGTTTCTTCTTGCGGTGATGACAACGTTCTAAATTAGACAGTAGTAACAGTTGTGCATCTTTGTCAATATACTAAAAACCACTGAATTATACACGTTAAAGCTGTTATTAACACACACACACAGAAGGCCCTGGTGATGACAGCAAAGGGGGACGGGGAATCAGGTATGGTAGGACAGAGGCTCTCCAGGATGCTTCCCGGCACCTTCTTAAACATGGGGACCACACCCACCTGGCCCTTAGGTAGTAAAGCAGGTGGTAGCCAATCTTGGGCTGCTTCTGATACAGCTCAGAGAGAAGGTCCAGAAGCAGAGAGAAGCTGCTGTTGTCTTCCTGCATCTGGCATAGGTTCCTGGAGTGGGAGATGGGAGTACAGAGGACAGCTTTACCTAGGGGAGACTCTCCTATGGCACTTCAGGGGGCATGGCTGTCTGTGCCCACTGCATACCCCTCCTCCTGGAGAGGGAGCCCCATTACCCCAGGACAGAAGCATAAGTGTGCTGATAGGGAGGATGGATGGCAGAGCAGCATCTCCTACAGCTGGACCTAAACATGAGGTAGAGAGGCTTACCTAAATATTAGGTAGAGAGGCTTCCCCACAGATTCCTCCAGGGACCTACAAGAGGAGGGTGATATATGAGAGTCCATGTGAGGGGTGGAAGGGTGGCTTGCAGGCAGATATTATGGAGAACCAGCTTGAGGCTAGATGCCAGCCTGCTCCTTTCCTAACCGACGTTAAACTTCCCACTGCCCCGGAGGCTTGCTTACAGAGAAATCAGGTTCCTAACAATGAGCCAAAATCTAGTTGTTGTCATTGCAAGTGAGAGTCTTGCCCTTCAGGGCGGTCCAGGCAAGGGTCCAATCCCACCGGAAGCAGCAAAGGCTGGGGCTGCTGGGTGCAGCAGCAGGGGCAGGATGCACAGGAGGGGTGCTAGTGCCCTGCCCCAGTACGCTCGCTGTTCGGCAGGCAAAAAATAAACCCTCGTTTAAATGAATCAGTATGTGTGAGAATAAAAACAAGTGAAGAGATGATTTTTCCCGAGTCCTCAGCAAGGTGCCTCTAGGACTTGGGTCATCCTTCTAGCTCCCTGAGGCCGAGGGGTGGGGGTGGGGTGGGGGAGTAGTCAGGAAAGATGAGCCTTACTCCTCAGTGATCTCCTCAGGCAGCACCTCCCCTCGAAAGTGGCCCTTGAAGAGCTCCTGTAGGCAGGAAGCGAGGACAGACAGCTGCTCCGAGTCAAAGTCTTCCTGGGTGGTAAGACAAGGAGGGACTATCACCACCCAGGCCCAAGCCTCACTGCCCCCACTACCCAGAGCCTCTGAACTCATCGGCTTCTCCCTCCAGGATCAGCCGGCCCCTCCCCCATCAGAGGGGGACCCATCTAGAGTAGGGGAAGGAGGCAGTCAGATGCCTGTGGGGCTTTAAGCTGGGCAGGCTGGGCTGCTTCCTCCCTTAGGGGGTGGGTTCCTCCTCACCTCCAGGACCTGGTCCACGATTTCCTGCATGACCTCACACTGGGCCTCTGTATCACTGCAGTGCAGAAGGGAGAGGAAATCTCAGGGACGTAAATGATAGCAGAGGGCAGGACACACACCCAGAACGGCGTGCTCAAGCACACTCCCGTGCACAGAGAAAACAAAGGAGCTCTGTGGGAATCAGGGCTGTGGCTGAGGAGGCCTCAGGGCAGAATCTGCTGCTCTCTGGGCAGAGGCCAAAGACACGGGAAATCCCCATAGTCCTGCGCTTCGGATCTCAGAGGCTCTTCTACTCAGAACCTTGGAGTGAGAGCCTGGGATGCTGGGGAACATGGCTGCCCCCTCCCAGCCCACACCCTCCAACCAAACTGCAGAAGGCATCTCCCATGCAGCTTCAACCACGTCTCCACACACCCCTACCACGTCCCCTCCAAACCCACCACTCTGCCACCCCACTAAGCTCCAGGTAGAAGCCCAGGGCTGGACCTCCGGAGTTTGAGAGCAGGGCCGGCACCCACCTCCCCTTCTGAAGCTGGAGCACTTTGTCCCTCAGGGACTCATCCAGCTGGTCAAGGTAAGGGGTGATATCGACTGGCTCTTCCACCACTGTCTCCTTGATTGGGTGGAAGCGAAACTCTCTCTTCTTTCCTGAAGAGAGTGATTTAGGAAAGAATTCACTTGGCCCAGACACGAGAAGCAGAGACAGCCCCCTGAACAGTTTGGCCCTCCTGACATGCGCCTCGTGTGCACCGTTCACTCAGAGCTGTGAGTGCCTGAAGCACTTCCCTGAGCGTGTGCGTGTTCTAGCCTCAGGAAGCAAGAGAGGGCAGGGACCACTTCTCCTTTTTACCCTCCTGCTTCAGTGCCAAGTGCAGGGTTCTGCACCTTGGAGTCTCATCCAGGAATCCTGTTAACAAAACTCAGAGAGGCAAAGATGACAGAGAGACTGCAGAGAGGCTGCTCCTGCCAACCAGTCCTCTCGGGATTGACACAAGGCTGAACTACCTCTGCTGCCAGCCTCACCTTTGCTGTTGAGATCCTCCTCATCGTCACTAAAGGCTGCCTCTGCGTTGTCATAGCAACTATCATCCTTGTCTGACATGTGGTTGTCCATCTCCATGGAAACTGGCTCCTCAATTTTGACTTGGGAGTAAAGAAAGACAAGGCATTATTTGATGGCCTCCTCTGTCCCATGCTCCTGGGAAAGGGAGACTAAAGGACAAGTGGGAGGAAAAGGAGTTCATGACCTAAATGGAATATGAATTCTGAAAGGACAGGTGTCTTGTCCTTAACCCTCCAGGGCTTTTGGTGGGGATTCTGCTAGGAATGAGAGCAGCACAGAACCTGCCTCCTCTATGCTCGCTGAGGATCAGCAAGTAGATAAGACCAGGTACAGTCCCAAGTGCTCTTTAATTTAAAACTAAGTTGGGAAGCTCTGCTTGGCTTAAGCCCTTACCCCAGAACAAAAAAGGAAGGGGATGTGTGTTTGTGTGTGTGTGTGTGTGTGTCTGGAACTGGAAGCAAGATTTGAGACCCAATATGACAGTCTCTCATCAGAGGCCAGGATCTGGGGCTGGGAAGAGAGAAGAGATGGGCAAAGTTTAAGTGAGATAAACGCACATTCCATGAAGGCCTTCGACCTACTGAGGAGAGGTTAGTAAGAGAAAAAAATTGGAGTTAAGAGAACAAGAGAGCTTAGTGAAAAGCAGATAAGATTAGATGGAGAGGGAGAACCAAGGAAGATGACACAAAAATGAATAAAAGAAAAAACTAGGGAAAGAAAAATTGAATGGGACAGTGTCACAGGGTAGAGCACTACACAGGGATGACATCCTAAGCAAGGGTTCTAGTCTGAGCACCCTTGATGTCTCCATCCCTCTTTTGAAACAGGTGATGGAATGGATGGGTCTGTACCTTCCACAGGTGGGCTGGGAGAACTGCAGAACTCAGGAAACTTCTCCCTCAGCATGGCCCGCAGCTCCTTATCCAATTTAGGGTTGTCAAATAGGGGAGCCAAATGCCTAATGGGGAACATGAATGAAGGTCAATATCAGAGCTCCTCACTTCTAACGCAACATGGAGTTAAGCAAATAGGTTTAAGCCCAACTGGAACAATTGGGCCATACTCAGATCCTTGGGAAGGGTCACCAGGGCACAGGGAAGGCATTTGGTGCCCTCTGCAAGAGAGAAATTCCTCTAAGAGTCAAGAGGACATATGCCTAGCAGTCTGCGGTGGAGCCAGTACTTTTTATACCTCTTGAGGGAAAGGGTCAGCAGTGGTACAGCAGTATCTGGATGTGCCCGACCTAGTGAAAAATGAGAAAACAACCCATTTCCCTGCCCCACAGACACATAAAGTCCTTACGCCAGGACCCGTTTCTCCACAATGTGATTGAGGGAGGAAAAGACACCCTGCCGCACATGGCCCTCCAATGGTGGATAGAAGTTGGGAATGATCTGAAAGGGAAGAAGAGGAGGAGCGAATGAGCACAGGACTTTCCACCCAGAGTGTTCTGCTGAACTAGATCTAAAAAGCTGCTTTGGTTTTAATCAGGAGACACTGGGAAGTATGGCTGCAGAAAGGACTGGAATGTTCCTGATTGTCCTGTGCTGCTAAAATGGGAAACTCCTACTCAACCTGGCTGCTCCTCAAGGAGACCAGATTTTACCTTGAGTCATCATCCTTGAAGCTGAGAAACCCAGTGGAGACATGGAAAGATTCAACTGGAGACAGTGGGAATGAGGAAAAGAAGCATTCACTAACTTGGGAGACAGGACCCATGGCCATGACCCACTTCTGCTCCCACCGTCAAGGGGCACTGGGAAGACCTATGCACTGACCTACAAGGTTAGAAGGGACACACACTTAGCTCTGCCCAGGCAGCATGGGGAGAGAACGAGGGCTGTGGCACTTACGCGGCACATGAAGTCCAGGAGTGTGGCGGTGATGGCGGGGTGGGGCTTCATAGAGTGATGCATGACCAGGATGGCTGGCTCTGGAGAATGTGGGATTAAAGGGCCCCCCACATCAGACAGTCTATTTCCAGCTCCATACAATGAGGTATCAATATGTATGAATGGCTCCAGAGAAAGCTATGTCTATCCCCGCCCCCCTCGTCCTGCTGAGCAGACCCAAAAGCAGACAACCCCCAAAACAGCTCATAGCCCTCGTCTCCCTTCTTGTCCCCAGCATTCAGCTTGGAGGAGGGAGGTAGTAGAAGAGAAGCAGGAGCTAGCACAGCCTTTTCCTCTGCCTGGGCCCTCCCCACTCAAGCCCAAGCCTAAGGCTATGGGGCGAAGGGGGTGGAATGATCGCTTAGCCTCATCAAAGCAATTTTCCTTTTAGGTCAAGGGAGCAGTGATGAGGAACAACGGAACTGCTCCCAGATAAGCTGCCTCCACACCACGCTGCCCTCAGATTTATGGCCACTATCACTGAGACAAGGCAGCAGGGCTTGGGGGATGGGGAGTGCTGCTGCCTGGTCTCGGTCACATACCTATGTTCATAATGCTATCCTTGTCTGGGCTAAAGAACAGCCAGTCGTAAAACAAAGCCAGCTTGGCATTAGAGGCAGCGACGTTTGACTGGAAAAAAAAAGAAGAAAAAAGAGGGCTAGTTTCATCAACCAGCTCCCTTTCCTTCAGAAGCCCAAGGCAGATTCCAGGGCCCATGTGACTGCTCCATCCATGAAATTCAGTTTCTAGTGAGACAGGGTAGAACACCCCGCAGGGTTGAAGGCACCCAAATCTGTATATGAGTGTGAGTACCCTGTGGTCTCACCAACCAACGGCCTGGGTTCTCACGCATTCAGTAGAACACATCCTTGATCCCACAGGGAGAACAGCTGGGCCTAGTGGGGCGGTCCCCGATCACCCCTGAGCTGAGACACTCAGACTAGCCCAGCAGCTGCCTGTGCTGAGCTCCCCAGGCACATTCCTGAAGGAAAGACCCTTAGGCATAGCTTGTTGTTATATCTGAATCAGCACATTCCAAGGACCCAGTCAGATGGGGGAGGGGGAACTCTGTCAGAAGAGGTCAGAGGGCAGCTAGATGCCAGAGAACAAGTTTCCCACCCCGGGCACAGGGAGGAAACGCTGGGAAGGAAATGGCTCCACTGCGGATTCACTATGTTTGGAGAAGGGAAGTATCCAGAGCTGATGCCAAAAGGCATGGAAGTGAGGGTCTAAGGAACACAAGACCTGAATCTGAGTCAGGAACAATTCAGAGGAATAATCACATGTGGTTTCTGGAAGCTGATAGGAAAGACAGGGATGCCTCAGAAACCCAGGCTTGGAGATTGGCAGTAAAGGTATAGATGAACCTGTTCAACCCTAAACCCACATGGGAAATAAAAAGTGTAAGTAAACTTCTAGAGACACTAAGGGAGGCGGGGCAAAGGCTGAGACACTCAGGAAGAAGAGAGCGAAAGAAGGGTCCTTAGCGGTCGGGTGGCCCAGAGGGTCAGGAAGAAGCATGGAAGTGTGAGACACAAGGGAAAGAGGGGCCCTTCACCACCCAACAGCCTCCACCCCATGCCCAGTCCCTCACCGTGCATGTTGTCAGAAGCCAGCCAATGATGGCCCACCGGGGCAAGATATCTGAACTCAGCACTTCATTAGAAGGGTGGACAACCCCACAGATGTAGCGAATGAGGTCACAGCGCAGAGACTGACTGTCTGGGGTTGACAGGTACTGGCGCTGGAACCAATCCTGGTATCGCTTTTGTTGACCAAACCGCACCTGGGGGAAGAGGACGTTAGAAAGAAAACTGGGAAGGGAGGGTGGGGTCTCTGGACGGAGGGAAATGAGCACCATTCAACTCTAGGCTTGACCTAGACCTCAATTTCTTCCCACAACTTATTCATTAATTCGTATTGTCTCTCAAGTCTCCCTGCCTTTGGGAAGACATCCTGATTTAAATCTTCCTTGATTTTAAAAAAAAAATGTTGTCTCCGCAGCACTGACTGAAAGCTTCCTGAGGCTGAATGACCTAACAGGATCATTATCCAAAGCATACAGACTCTCCAAACCTTGCATCAAGTCCTTCCCCTAAACAGACTCTAAGTGGATACAAATAGCAACCCTAAGGGGAAAGATCTAGATTTCCTCTTCTATTCCCAATTCAACCAAAACAGAGAGCAGAAAGGTTAAAAAAAGCAAAAAAACACTAAACCAACACCGTCCAATAGAACTTTCTGCAATACAACTTTCTAGATGGTGGCTACTGAGCACTTAAAATGTAGCTACTCCAACTGAGGTATTGAATTTTAAATTATATTTAACTAATTTAAATTGCAACATGTGGCTAGTGGCTACCATATGCAACAGCCCAGATCTATACAGTTCTCCTGTATGACTTGGGAAACCGTAAGTTGGCTAGAGCAGTGGTTCCCTAACACCAGACTGGCTGCAGAGGGATTGCTGCCTGGAAAGTCTGTTACAAATACAGATTCCACAAGTAGATTCTCTGGGAGAGTAAGACCCAGGAAGGTGTATTTTTTTTTTTTTTTGCAGTACACGGGCCTCTCAATGCTGTGGCCTCTCCCGTTGCGGAGCACAGGCTCCGGACGCGCAGGCTCAGCGGCCATGGCTCACGGGCCCAGCCGCTCCGTGGCACGTGGGATCTTCCCGGACCGGGGCACGAACCCGCGTCCCTTGCATCGGCAGGCGGACTCTCAACCACTGCGCCACCAGGGAAGCCCAGGAAGATGTATTTTTAACATGCTCCTCAAGCAATGCTGCCATAATTCAGCCATGTTTGGAAACCAAAAGGCCGTAGCTCTCTTCCTGAGGTCATGGTTCACCCAGAGGAACCGTGAGATTAATTTCCCAGAATGAGCGCTCTCACACTACCCTTTCATAGCACATTTCACACTTGTAAATTACATTATTTGTATACAAGTATTGGTTTAATGACTGCTTTAGGTAGACTGAAAGCTTCACAAGAACTGGAATTGTAAGCCTTGCTCAACACTGTATCCCCAGTTCTTAGCTCCATGCCCAGTCACACACTTGACCATCCCTCCACCCGGCAGTAACCAAGCGTAAGACATCTACAGGCTGAAGGAAGAAGCCTAGGCCAGCACCTGCAGCTTCTCTTCCTGCTGCAGTAGGTTAGCTTACCCGGGATGTCATGAAGAGGAGCTTAGTCTCCATGTCTGGGGTTAAACGACATGCTAGGAATTTTCGAGATGTTCTTGACTGAAGAAGCTGTAGGATACCTGAACCAAGGGTGCAAGGGAAGAGAAAAGAGAAGGCTGAGGACCAGAAGGAATAGAAAGCAGGTGGGCAACCTGAGCCAGGTACTGATGGCCAGTGGTCTTGCTCATGGGGAAATTCTAAGACATGACCAAGAGGTCGAGCACAGGTATAAGTTGGGGTTCTAACCAGCACCTGAATGATCTGCTCCAACCAACCACCATCCCCAGGACCAAGATATATTCATTCTTTTCTTCTACTGGCCATCCAGAGCCCCCTACTCACTTCACTCCAGGTGGCAACATGTGGGAAAGTTAGGGAAAAATACGGGGAGCCCTAGCCTCTCTTCCTGCTCCTGACCGTCCCATCACTGGGTCCTGGGATCAATGTGGGTTGTGGCATAAGCACGAGCTCTGGAGTCAGACAGACCTGGATCCAAATCCTGCCTCTGACACTTACTAGCTGTGTGGCCTTGGGCAAATTACTTAATCTCCTTGAACCTCATTTTCTTTACCTGTAAACATGGAAAGTAAAATATCCATCTTACAGGGGTGTCCTGAGGATTAAATGAGTTAACATACATGAGCCTAGCACACAGTAGGCACTCAAAACAACTCAATACACGTTCAATATAAGAGCAGTACAACATAAGGTAAAACCAGGGCTTTCTTCTGCTTTCCTGACTACTGCACTAATGTTATGTGTGCACATGTACGCGCACACACGTGCGTGCTGGACGCGGGGTGGGCAAAGATGCACAGTCACTGTTTAGACCATGAGGACCCTGGGAAGGGCAAGGGAAATGTAAAGGGCCTTGCTGGCAGAGGCACACAGAGACTCTTTTCCTCCCCCGAAGAGGATTTTGGCCAAGCTGGATCCTTGGAATTCAGAGGCATGACTGCTCCTGGGGAGAGGCCTTCGCTTACAGGACAAATTCCAGCCCCTCTGCTGACTCAGTCTCACAAGCTGACCTCTGACACCCCTGACAGACTCAGTGAAGCTGGAAACCGGTCATCAGCTCCCCTCTTGAGCCAAAGAGCTGCCGCGACAGGAGGAGGAGGAGGATCGCAGCTCTCTGTCTCACTTTCTCTTAAATGACAGCTGGAGCCTGCCAAGTAGGGGCTGTCTGGGAGGGAAGCACCTGAACTGTCTGTGTGCCCTGCCGTTCCTACACCCAGCTGTGCTTGGCAGAGACTGCCCAGTCCCAAGCTTCCTCAATCTGACTGCCAACGCTCTCCTATCCACCAACCTCTGCCCTCTTGACGCCACCTCTCAAGGACAGGCTGCCCCAACCCTTGCTTACCTGTGAACTGAGGACTCAAGGCCTGAGGGTTATGGATAATATCTTTCCAAAGCAGTTCAAATTCTGGTATCCTGGCAACATTCTGAAGTAGTCTTACGAGGTCTCGGCCAATCATCAAACATTCCATGAACTAGATGGGGGGGATGGCAGGAAACAGGAAAGAGAATAGAAACATGGATTGTTTACCTGTTGCAAGGAGGAAGGAACAACATGTTCTAGGCAGGGGAGGAAAGAGGGTCGAAGCGGTTATACGATTTTTTCTGGAACCAAGGGTTGGCTCCAAGCTGTTCAGGGGAAGACAGCTGAAGTGGGGGACTGATATCAAGGATGAGAGGTTACTGGAAACTGCGGAAGCCCTGCTGGTTTTCACATTAATCCGTTGCCCTGTCCTCCGAGAATTGTTTCACTCCGGGTCAAGGGATACTAAGACTCAAAAAGGCTAGGGCTGGCAAGCTGAACCCCAGACATCTTACCCCAGAACTTGCTTGGTCCAACAGAACATTCTATGGTAATGGAAATGATTTCTATCTGTGCTGTCCAAAAGGATACCCATTAGCCACAGATGGCTAATGAGCACTTGAAATGTGGCTAATTCAACTAAGGAACTGAATTTAAAATTTTTATCTAATTTCAATTAATTTTTTTTTTTTAGGCCATGCTGTGTGGCATGCGGGATCTTAGTTCCCTGACCAGGGATTGAACTACGCCCCCTGCATTGGGAGAACAGAGTCTTAGCCACTGGACCGCCAGGGAAGGCCCTAATTTCAATTCATTTTAATTTATATTGCCACATGTGGCTAGCGGCCACTGCATTAGACAGCTTAACTCTAGCATCTGTCTCCCTTGGGAGATCTGACAGTGGACGATTCTCAATTCCACGTGATCCTGGCAATTGCCCAGGTGAGTAGGTGGGGGAGACAACCTAACAGTGGGAACACAAGGCAGCTTCTGTCTGCGGTGTGCTGTGCAACAGTGTTCATGAAGCTGACCAGGAAAACCCCTCGGGTGCCGGCGTAGCCGGCAGCACTCTAGGAACCAGGGCTACTCCACACTAATTTCTCCATCCTTCTATCCTCATCTGTCTTAGACTGATGAAAAAACAACCGGCCTTGAACCACCTCCATCTCTCCAACACAACACCTCTGACCCCAGGTCACCACACAGAACAGAAAGAGGTGTCCCATCCTGGGTTTCACTTCCCCACACAGTTTTTGTCCTCACCCGCTCCCGAAGCAGTGAGATGCAGAAGTCCACCTCCTTCTGCCGCAGGGCCTGCAGCTGGGCGGTCCCATGGTGGTCCACGATGAGGCGGAGGTATGTGTAAACAGCCATGGCAATGAGGATGCTGCTCTTCAATACCCATTCCCTGCAGGGAGGGAAGACACTGGCACCTGTACTCCGTCTAGACCCTCCCAATTCACCTCCACACTTGGCTCCAGTGCCTCACAGATGTTTGATGACTAGCACTGGGAGTAAGTTTTTGGTTCCTTAATTGGCCGCTCCTGCTGTCGTTAACTATCTTGGACTATTAACTGGCTAAGGTAGGGACAACTTCCTCCCACTCTACCAAGTGCCCGATAAAGGTTAAGTGCTAAATAAAAGCAATCTCTCTACCACGTAAGAACTTAGCTTCCAATAAAATAATTTTGTTTGTTGACTCCGTCACTCAAACATTAACTGAGTGCCTATCGTGTGCCAAGCACTGTCGAGGTACAAGGGACAGAGATAAGCCAGAGCTTCTGCCTGGCTCAGACTACAAAGAAAAAGGTTTGGAAGTGTCCCTCAGTCAGTGGTTCGTAAAGTGTGGCCCAAGGACCTCTGGGGATTACCAAGACCCTTTCAGGACCCTGGAGATTTCAGAACACACTGTGTCAGCTTGTCATTAGCAGCCCACCATGTCACAAACCTTCCCCTGGCTTGCTCTCTAGCCACTGATCCCACACTCCCAGTCAATGAGTCACCTGCCTTAAATCATAACCTGAAAAGAAGAACGAGATTTTGGATAGCAAACCTGTTTTCTCGCGAGTTTTAGACGTTCCCTGAGGAAAGGGGGAAATGAAAGAGTTGTGCGTTCCCTGCTGCTTGAAAAGGGGTGTTAAGACACAGTGGGGAGATTACAAAGACTCCAATGCTGGCTCAAAGCACCAAAACTGGGGAGCTGTCTCCCCCAAGCAAGTAGTTTTTAAGGGCTTTGGCACCCCTGCTGGAAGGCAGGGAACCAGAGGAAGAAGACAGGGAGTTTAATTAATCCAAGCAGGCAACATCCTGATTCCGGAAAAGTGCTCAAGCCACCTGATTAAGAGACTCTGGCCTTTTCCTTTCACAGAATGAAAGCAGCAGCCAAGGACACAGGGATGGGTCTCCCTCCCACACCTGCTATCTTTTAATTCCATAGCCCTAGAAACACTTGGGAAGGAGTGACAGGGAAGGTGTGGAAGAGGACAGTTTTAAACTTCTAGGGACTCACTTGCATCAAAGGATGTGAGTTTTTTGGAGGGCAGGAGAAAAGGTAGGGCAGTTATCTGACACCTGTACACTAAGACTGCACTCTAACTGCCCAAATGAGCGGAATTCTGCTTTAAGGTATGGGAACAGGAGGTATCTGGCACCAGGGACAAAATGAGAAAAATCACTTTTTAGGAAGATTTGCTAGTGATGAATGTAACTGAATCCTGGGATGGGGTAATGAACAGAAAGAGAGATGAAAGTGAAACCCTCTGACCCAGGGCGTTAGGAAGGTACAGCGACCTAAGAGAAGCAGAGACCTGGTAAGAAACCACTAGGATCTCATGTGCTGTGTGCTGGTACCAAAGACGGAAGAAGTGCCGCCAGCCGCACCTGCAGCTGCGCATCCAGGCCCAGGGCACTAGGTGGCACTGCTCGGCAGACCTGGCACAGCTTTCAAGCTCCGGCAGAGCACAGAACACAGCCACCTCTTTCACAAGTGTGAATAAGGGAGGAGGTCCATTCTTCTAAACCATCGGAAATATGGAGGCTATCAGCCCTCTCAATCACGTGACTACTCTGGTGTCCTCTCCCAGAATAGACTCTGAAATCAAGCAACAGGAAGACTGAGGCCACAGGACTCAGAGGTAGGCCTCACCCCCAAACAAGTTCATATATGGAACAGCCCTCCTATTTTCTGGTCCTTTACTTTGATGGGGAAGGGAAAGAATCAGCTGGAAAGCCTCATGCCCTCTGCACCACTGGTCTCAGTGGCCTCCTCACTCCCACCACCGCCTGTGCCACTTCAACAAAAGGGGGGCACGGGTAAGATGGATAGTCTTGCAAGGGAGAAAAGGGGTACCTGCCAGGCCTGGGTGGCTGGCTGGCCCTACTCTGCTGAGCTCATTCTCCCCCACCTCCCCCCAAAACATAAACATTCCATGGAGGTCTGGATCAAAAATAAACCCTTATCAGATGAAACGAGTTTTTCCTGGGCTCCGAGAGATTTTAGCAGACCTTCTTTCCCACTCCTTCATCCCTGGGCCATACCATGGCATTAATTCCTTCACTTGCCACCAATACACTGGTCTCTCCCTCCCCCACCTCATCCCCTCTAACCTAAGGTGTTCTTGGGCCACTAACAGTCCTCACACAACCCTTGCATCCCCATTCCCCACACTCACACCCACTGAGGCCATATTTGGCTCTTGCCCCACCCTTCACGATAGACTCTACCTCTGCTCCATCAGGATATCCAGAACACTCTCTGCCAACCAGATATTTTTTGCCGTAACATCCCCACCTGATCAAAGGGGGAGAAAACAGAGAATCAGAATGGCTCTGATTAGTGACTCAGCTAATCCAGTACACTTCTTCACCATCCTACTGGTCCATCCCTAACTGTTATCCCATCACTGATGTTCTGAGTGCTGGAAAGACTGTCTTCTGTTCTGCAACACTTTAAGGTTTCCCCCTTTGACTCCAGAGAGAAGGGAAGGGAAGGTTTGGAATTTTTCCAGAAACCAGAACTGCTACTTTTCCATAGACAGGGGGTTGGAATGGGAATACTTTGACCCCTGAAAGGGAATGTCTGGGAAGGAGATATGAAAAGCCCATGCTTGGAAAGAAAGGATGGTATTTCAGACAGGGCCTGAGAAGTGCAGGTGGCTAGCAAGAGCTGCGGTCCAGCCACTGAATGTCCCAAATCCTGTGTCAGGCTCATGACAGGCCAAGGGTTTCTTGCTTCCAGGTATCACAGTCTTGAGTGCTTGCTATGAAACTTCCTGGGGCTGAATTAAACATTCAGTAATGCCAGACCGAAGTCTTAGGATGAGAAGTGGGGACTCCCTATTTGGGAGAAGCCAAACAGGGAAGAAAGTACCAGCAGAGTGGATAAAAACAGCCAGCACAACAATGCTATGCCTTGCCCCAGGTCCTAATTTAAAAATTCCATGTTCACAGAGTCACACATCACATAGATTAAGGTTTATACACATCACAACAGGAGCATCAGTGTTGTACAAAATCCTGAAGAGGAAGCAAAGAACCAAGGGGCAATGGTGAGATAGAGAGGCAGGGTCATTTTTAAACAAACACATGTAATTTTGGGAATAGAAGTAGCAGGGGCAGGCCTCTTGGATGTTCAGTGGCTCAGACAGATGTCACTGATGCCAAGAAGATAACAAAACCTAAATGTCAGGGTCTGTTCTGTGACACAGTTCGTCCCTCAAACTGGCCCCAAGTGTTCAGAACATTGAGATGGAGCCAGAGAAGATGCCTGGGTTTCTGAAAGTACAGTGTGATGAGAACCAATTATTTTGCCCTTACTTCTCTCCCCATTCCTTCCAGATTCTTCCTGATCCAATATGCCACGAAACCCCAGAGTGAGGACTGGTTACAATAGGTCAACTATTTTATACCAGGCCTCGAGTTTGGCAGGAAGGAAAAGGAGGCAAGACTTATTGCTTCAAAAGGCCCCCAGAAATTTTTCAATTTCTTTCTGCAACATACGTGGCCAGAAGATGCCTGGGTCAAAAGGAAAGAGTCTAAGCAATCCAGGAATCAAGTCCCTTAGGTACTTAATCATTCTCCATTGCCTGGATTTACGCTCTGGGCTGCTCTCCTTTCTTCTTTACGCTCTTGCCATCCAACTCACCGGCAATCTGCTTCATGAATGTCATGCAAACACCATCGGCTCCCAGAACCCCACTCTTCACTAGTTCCCGTACCAACCACACCAACTAAAGGAGAGAGGAAAAGACAGATGAAGAGAAAGTCCTGTGAATTTGAGAAAGGGGCTAATCCAATCACATTAGAATTTAGGTGTACAAAGGTAGTGGTATGTTACCCCCGATTCCTCCTTCCCTTCCCCTTAGGAGAGGATCCATTCTGTTAAGTCTCTGAGCTGGATCTCTCTTTTCTTTCTGGCCTTACCTGAGTACGGCAGGTATCCTGCAACTTCAAGTACTTCTCCATAAGTATCTGGTTGATTTTATTCAGGACAATATTCATGCCGTCACGACTCACCAGAGCCAAGTCCCGGTAACACTGTGAGAAGTGAGGTTTGTGAGCAGCCAGCAAGCTGAGGACAGGCTCCTGATCCCACTCATTGTGGGCCCCCTGCCCCCTGGCCTCTCCAACTTGAATACCACCAATGCGATATGAGTGGCAATGAAAGACTTTCCACTCTGGAAGGCAGCTATGTTCACCACTGTACCACCAACGCTAAGACTTTCCACTCTGGATGCCATCCTTCCACCCCAAGCCTACCCCTTGCTCCGTCACATAGGGTGGGGAAAAGGGACTGACCTATTCTAATAAGGCAGAAAAGCCTGCTAAGAAAGGCTCCCTGTCCCCTACCTCCCTTCTTAGGAAGCGTCACACTGTTTGATGCCACCAGCTGAGCAAAACAGGTGGAGGCCATCTGCTTTTCATCTGCCAGTAAAAGGTCACTGCAGAATGGGTTTGGTTGAATAGCTTGGAAAGGATCTCAAAGAGATTTTTAGACTTGTATTGACACAGCCAGATGAAGTAAAAGGCTAGGAGTATTAAGGAAAGAGGCTTCAGAGACCATGACCCCGGAAAGAAAGGGCAGAACCAAACCAAACTTCCTTAACTAAACACCTTTCTACTTTTCTCTGGGCTGCCCTTTGCTTCTGCCAAGTATTAAAAAAGGAGGCGTTTTAAGCACACCCAACTCTGGGGGAGGTGAGGGAAGGCATGCCAATTTCCTCTGAGAGCTCTTGTTTCTCTTCCCGCTAGAGCTTTTCTCACCCTGTCTCTCTACAGAGACCAGACTCCTGGAGGACCATCTTAGGGGACCTCATTAGCAATCTCCTTAGCCTGCTGAGTTCTACGCTGTCCGGGTCTCAGCACAAAGGGTAAAATTTAGATAGGCAGTATCCCACAACCTTAGAAGGCCAGTAGCAAGGACAGCATCAACAATAATAGTAATTATAATAGGGAACATGCATTGGCGTTGTGCACAAACTTTATATTCTCTTTATTGCATTTGAATCACATAATCACCCTATTTATTAACATCTCTGTTTTTACAGATGAGGAAACAGGCACAGAGAGGTTAAAGTGATTTGCCCCAGGTCACATTAGAGATAAAAGGAAGATTCAAGTCCCAGCACTGCAACTCTACACTCCATGCTCTTAACCACCCCATACCACCGTTAGAAATAACTAAAATGAAACGAGGCTGCTGGGGATGTAGGTAAGTGTTTAGAGTGGCTTTGTGACTACTACATTTCTAAACTCGTTCATCCTAAGCATTCAAAAGAGAAGTGCTGATATTCCTCAAGAGCCCTGCTCCCTAGCCTTGGTGTGTCTAGGGACTCCTAAGAGATTAGCTATTGCTACTTCCACTTCCTCTATTGTCCTTAAGCCAAAACAAGCTATCTGATAAAAATACGAACACTTCGAGATTCCCCCATGTGCCATAAACGTTTCAAATCCAAAGGAGAATTTGATTATCCTCTGAATGCATCTGCAGAAGGAGGGCTGGGAGATCAACAGTACAAGCAAGGGAACAAGAAAGAGATAAGAGAACCCAGTGACCTACTGCCAAGTGCCAGTCAGTAAATGTGGTTCAGCCCTGGAGCCTCCCCTGGAGGAGTGAGTGACAGGATGGGCAGAGGACTGAGGGAAGCAGAGGCAGAAGGGAAACCTATGTCAGGCCAAAGATAGAGACACTACTAATTAGTAGTGGAGGAGCAGAGAGGAGAACAGAGAGGAGCCCTGTCTGTTCAAAACAAAAGCAGAAATCCCAGAAATGCAGAAGAGACCCAGGACAGGGAAGGAGGACAGCCCCTCAGGAGACATAGGGTCAGATGAAGCAAGCAGATTCTGTCTGCCTAATTCCATGCTCCATCTGGGACCTTATCAACCACAACTGCTGGTAACACATGGCAGCTCATGGTACCAGGAGTATCATATTCCTGATGCTGCAGTTGTCCCTCCAAACTCTGTGTCAGTTTGCTGCCTGGCTTGGAAGATAAGTAGATGGGGAAAAAAACTCAGTGGGAAACAGAGAAGAGGTATTCTCTCAAAAGAAAAGAGAGGTGACAGAATGGTGCTGAGGTAGCGTATCTGTCCTGTGTTGGGAGTAGTGATATTCCAGCCTAGGCCCTCATAGCCCCCAGCTTTCTTTCTGGAGCTGCCTGCTGAGAGAAGCATGAACCAAGAACTGCCAGGGCCTGGACTTGACCTTTGATGAAGAGGGAACTTGGCATCGATGTTAAACCCTTTCCTATCACCTGTATCTACTGACAGCGAGAGGCTGCACAGAAGCTAAGGCCTCCAACTTAGCCTCCCACCACATTGCAGTCCCCCAGCCAGGCCTGCTCCCAGCTATTCAGTTAAGACATCAAATAGGAAATAAACTCAAAGAATATAAAGACAAGAGCTGCCAACGCAAGTTAAGAAGGTAGAACTGGAACAAGATCCACGCCATGCATGTTCCACTCTCCACCAATACCTGACTGCTCTCTCCTTAACTAAGTTCTCGTGTTTAGCTCCACCTACTAAGAAGTCCCAGAGAGCTGGTCCTAACTCTTTGAACCTGCCTGCCACCACTGACAGCGGCTGCTCAGCTCATGCCTTCCCAGAGCAGGTTTCTGATGTGTTCAAGACTCAGTTTCCACTACCACCTTCTCCAGCATCCCCACCTCCCACCTCTCAGGCCATGGAGATGTAGGAACAGCAGAATCTCCAACCCACCCTGAGGTTTCTGTTCCAGTGACAGAATTAACTCCAAATAAACCCTTAGGAAACACTCCCCTTGTTTTTTTTTTTTTTTTAACATCTTTATTGGAGTATAATTGCTTTACAGTGGTGTGTTAGTTTCTGCTTTACAACGAAATGAATCAGTTATATATATATACGTATGTTCCCATATCTCTTCCCTCTTGCGTCTCCCTCCCTCCCACCCTCCCTATCGTACCCCTCTAGGCGGTCACAAAGCACTGAGCTGATCTCCCTGTGCTATGCAGCTGCTTCCCACTAGCTATCTACCTTAAGTTTGGTAGTGTATATATGTCCATGCCTCTCTCTCGCTTTGTCACAGCTTACCCTTCCCCCTCCCCATATCCTCAAGTCCATTCTCTAGTAGGTCTGTGTCTTTATTCCTGTTTTACCCCTAGGTTCTTCATGACATTTTTTTTTCTTAAATTCCATATATATATGTTAGCATATGGTATTTGTCTCTCTCTTTCTGACTTACTTCACTCTGTATGACAGACTCTAGGTCTATCCACATCATTACAAATAGCTCAATTTCGTTTCTTTTTATAGCTGAGTAATATTCCATTATATATATGTGCCACATCTTTATCCATTCATCTGATGATGGACACTTAGGTCGTTTCCATCTCTGGGCTATTGTAAATAGAGCTGCAATGAACATTTTGGTGCATGACTCTTTTTGAACTATGGTTTTCTCAGGGTATATGCCCAGTAGTGGGATTGCTGGGTCATATGGTAGTTCTATTTGTAGTTTTTTAAGGAACCTCCCACTCCCCTTGTTTTAAGCTGAAGCCTTAAACAATGCATTAGGATCAGTCCTCATCAGTAACTCCTACCTAAAACTTTTGCAGTACAGAAAGTACTTTGTAAGATAATCACCCTTTTAGGGAGAAGGATTAAAGCAGTAAGAGGTCACAGATTCTTCCACCATATTCTGACCTGGCTCAAGGCCTCTGAATGAGTCAGTACCTGATAGTTCCTCACTTGCCTAAAACTGTACCCTCCTGGGCTTCCCTGGTGGCACAGTGGTTGAGAGTCCGCCTGCCAATGCAGGGGACACGGGTTCGTGCCCCGGTCTGGGAAGATCCCACATGCCGCGGAGTAACTGGGCCCGTGAGCCATGGCTGCTGAGCCTGCGCGTCCGGAGCCTGTGCTCCGCAACGGGAGAGGCCACAACAGTGAGAGGCCCGCATACCGCAAAAAACAAAAAACAACAACAAAAAAACTGTATCCTCCTAAGTCCTGTCTCCACCCCCTTTGTCTGAAAAGGCCTGACCTGGGGGCCTGTCAGCCTAGGAGGCTCCTAGGTAGGGGATGTACTTGGAAACCTCCAGCATGTGCACATAATCCTGGTGCAGCTATCAACCAACTATGAGACCCAAGGTGAGGGCCTGGGGCCACCCTCATGGGGCTGTCATAGAGCAAAAAGAAGACAAGGTGGGTGCTCTAGTTCCTTGTCATGTCTGGATGGCCAAATTCATGACATAATAAGCATTTATAACGCACAGCTCTGTGGCCTCTCACTGCCAGGTCAGGCAAAGAGCTAGAAATACTACAGGGCCCTGCCCCCTTCACTGAAGTTTACTGATGTACCCTAGCTGATTCAGATCTCACCTGAAACACAAATAAAACCAGCGGGCAAGATGAATTTGCACTAAGATGACTAAATAAGATTTTAATTGTATGTATAAAAACCCACCACGTGAGAGAAAACTAAACCTTAACCCCAACCCTTCACCGCCATCTTTGCCAACACTTTCTTTAAAATAGAGGGGCTAGGCTGGATCACATTACTGGTTAACAACACTAGATTGGAGACATTCATTTGTCTTCAAGGATCTCGATGATAAATTCAGTATGAAAATGAAATGCTAAATTTTTTTTTAAAGATGTTTTTGATGTGAACCATTTTTAAAGTCTTTATTGAATTTGTTACAATATTGCTTCCGCGAGGCATGAGGGATCTCCACTCCCCGACCAGGGATCGAACCTGCACCCCCTGCATTGGAAGGCGAAGTCTTAGCCACTGAACCACCAGGGAAGTCCCTGAAATGCCAATTTAACTCAACAATGTCCCAGCCCAGAAATGGCCTGGGAAACCAAGGGCATTGGTTCTCAAGGCCACTCACCAACTTGTGAATACTTGCTACCCTGCCACCCACCCTCACCCCAGATCCTGCTCCAGTTGGCATCAGGAGTACAAAGACATCAGGTTGCCACGCCCGTAAGTCCTTCCCCTGAGGTTAATTCCAACAGCTAGGCCAGGGGACCATGGGCACCCGTCCTTGTCCTTGGGAATGATTTTCCCTTGGTTTTCCTTGAACAAACAACAATGTGTCTGACCTCCAGGTTTCTTACAGGTACACTGGGAGTGGTTTGGGGGAAGAGAACAAAGCCACCAGTTTCACATGGCTTTTTGAGAGGATTATATGAAATGTGTCTGGGACTTCCCTGGTGGTCCAGTGATAAAGAATCCACCTTCCAGGAGGGAAGGGGAAGCTGGGGCAAAGTGAGAGAGTAGTACTGACATATATACACTACCAAATGTAAAATGGATGGCTAGTGGGAAGCTGCTGCATATCACAGGGAGATCAGCTCGATGCTTTGTGACAACCTAGAGGGTGGGATAGTGAGGGTGGAAAGGAGGCGCAAGAGGTAGGGGATACGGGGATATATGTATACATATAGCTGATTCACTTTGTTCTGCAGCAGAAACTAACACAACATTGTAAAGCAATTATACTCCAATAAAGATATTAAAAAAAAAAAAAAAATCTGCCTTCCAATGCAGGGGACACAGGTTCGATCCCTGGTCCGGGAGCTAAGATCCCACATGCCGCAGGGCAACTAAGCCTGCGCGCCACAACTACTGAGCTGGAGCGCCTCAACTAGAGAAGAGAAAACCCGCATGCCACAACTAGAGAGAAGCCCGTGCACCACAACGAAGATCCCATGTGCCGCAATGAAGACCAGACACAGCCAAGAAAAAACAAATAAATAAATGAAATGTGTCTGGATAGAGCCGAACACAATGCTGGACACAGAGCATGTTTGTTTCCTTCCACACTCCTTTTGTTCAAGGAAGGGGCAAGGAGAACAGTGAATTCCCCCTCTCCAAGCTCTTCACTGTCAGTGTCATGCAGTTAATGCCAGATACCAGACCTATGTTTCTAAACCATCATGCAAGATTCAAGGACAAAGAAAGTGGAAATCTAGAGAGGCAAAAGACAGGATTTTGCTCCTTTCTTATAGAAAGAATGGAATCCAAAGAGATCATCCTGCTCAGTCCCTCGCCTCAGGAAGGACTTCTCTTAAACCATTCCACATAAAAGAGACTCCTCTATTTGTGAAGAACCCCAAACTAATTTTCATACGGTATTCCTCAGGAAGTCTGACTCCAGTGTACTCTTTTTTTTTTTTTCCCAGTGTACTCTTAATCACTACATTATTACTGCCTCACCTAACATTAAGCTGTCTTACTTATTTATTTATTTATCTATCTACCTATCTATCTATTTATCTATTGGCTGCCCTGCGTGGCTTTCAGGAACCTGGGCCACGGCAGTGAAAGCCCGGAATCCTAACCACTAGGCCACCAGGGAACTCCCAAGCTGTCTAATTTAAATCCTACTTGCTGCAATGTTAAACCTGGTTTCTGTTCACCTGCACTGATAAAACCTGCAAACTACAAGTCACGCTCTTCTGGATAAGAACTCTCAACAGACTTGCTTATATTTGTGCTCTTCTCTGGATTAAATCCCACCTCTTTTAGCCTTGACTCATAAATCTACAAATTTTTTTTTTAAGTCTTTATTGAATTTGTTACAATATTGCTTCTGTTTTATGTTTTGGTTTTTTGGCTGCCAGCCATGTGGGATCTCAGCTCCCGGCCCAGGGATCCAACCCACACACCCTGCATTGGAAGGTGCAGTCTCAATCACTGGACCGCCGGGGAAGCCCCTAAGTTTACAATTTAAAACTCTTTAAATGCTTTTTCACTCTCACAACTGCCTTTTCTTGCCTTTTAGCTTCAGAATCTGGAAAAAGAGAAAGGACTTTAGTCAGAGTGACCAATTTACTGAGTGAAAAGGGAGTTGCAACTATATTTGGAGAACAAGATGATCTAGCCCTGGTCAAAGGGTGTGGTACTATTCCAGTTAAACCATAAGTTCTACCATATTCTCAGAGCATATCTGAGAAGGGAGTGTGGGTCCAGAGAAGGGAGTCTTACCTTCTGGGCTTGGGCAGGTTCGGTGAGGACAAGCGTGAAGAGGCCCAGGCAGATTTCCTCGTGCTGTGGGGGGCCTTTGCATACCTGGGATATGAGGAAAAAAAAAAACTAGTTGTCACTCACAGGAGGGAAGTTCTTGAGCACAGCTGCTCCCAGAAAATTTGGGACTCCTGAGTGACCTGCAAAGGAGAATCATCAACTCTTAAATCTGATGATTCCCTTCTCCTAAAAGTGATGGGGCATCTGTTTTAGGAGAGAGGTGGAGGGAAAGGATGGACCCATACTGCTTTCTCCAAGGCTTGATGAAGGATAGAGGCAGAAAATAGAGTGTTTAAAATGAGAAAAAAAACCAAAACCCTACTCCACGCCTTTACCAGACCTTAACAGCCTTTAGTAGAAAGGGAGCTACAAAGAGTCACTCATGGATTAACAAGTGCACCTATCAAGTCAAGACCTTGGGCAAATCACTGAACCCCTGATATTTGTAAGGTGAAGACATAATAAGAATAATTACTACTAATAAGTAAGAAATATTTACTGAACATTTGCTATGTGCCAGAAACTACTCTAAATCCTTTACATGTATTACTTTGAATCCTTTCAACCTCACAGACTGATTAAGAAATGTAAAAGATCAAATATGTGAGAATGATTTACAAAGAAAAAAGCCACCACAGAACTATGAGTTATTTTTTAAAGTTGTTATTCAAAGACACCTAAGGCTCCAACAGATGGGATTCCCACATTAAGAAAGAAAGAGAGGAGAGGGGGCTGGTGGTGGGATGAACTGGGAGATTGGGATTGACATATATATACTAATATATATAAAATAGATAACTAATAAGAACCTGCTGTATAAAAAGTACATAAATAAATAAAAGAAAGAAAGAGAGGAGTTGGGAAGCCTGGTTCAGGAAACCAAGACCTTAACTTCAACCTCCTAGTTCTTAACCACTGAAGTCTTTCCATCTTTTTTTTTTTTTTTCTTTCCATCTTTTTGATCATGTCTGAAAGCTTTCAAAGAAGCAGAAATGGGTACGGGGAGAGTATTATACTCACGTAGGCATTGAGGGCGTCATTGGCCTCTCTCTCTGAGACCCCAGTAGTCATCGATGTCACAATGCTCATACATCTTTCCAACCTCTGTGAAGGGGTGAGAAAAAATTCAGAGTGCTCCATACCACCACCTGTGATGTACTTCTGGCCCCCAATAAAGCTTTTTAAACATTTAAATCTCATCACATCTCTAGACCTAACTAGCAGTTTACAAGTCAAGTCACCATGAGGATATAATCAGCAAAGTCCAGAATGTATAAATCATGACAGGCTTCCTGATTTCTTTAACATTTAAATTGCAAGGAAAAAAGCAGGGAGGGAGAACCCCATGTATTAAAAGAAGCTTAAGGGAATTCCCTGGCAGTCCAGTGGTTAGGATTCTGTGCTTTCACTGCCGGGGCCTGGGTTCGATCCCTGGTAGGGGAACTAAGATCCCACAAACCACGAGGTGTGGCCAAAAAAAAAAAGAGGCTTAAGATTTCAACCCCTTGAATAAAATAAGAATCCATGAGTCTGTGCTGATAGATATGTACATACATGATAAATAAAGAAGGGAAAGCTCTTCCTTACAGTGGAATGCCAACTAAAAATGCAGAAGGAATGACAGGAATAATAATTGATTCAGGCAAATATCATCAATGAACGCTAAAACCAGAGGCAAAACTTTCACAAGAGAATATTTACATAGGTTCAAAATACTAATTACAAAGAGAAAATAACTGTAGGAAATCCTGAAGGATACCACCTTAACCAAGTGATCAGAGTTAATATCCCAAATAACAAGGCAGACTGACAGCTGACATACGCGCCTCTGATATGGTGCACTGAAAAGGCTAAACATCACTTCTATGGTTTTCTTGCCCAAAATGAATAATCTCAGTCTAATCATGAAGAAATTTTGACAACCCAAATTGAGAGAGATTTATAAAATAACTGGCCTGTCAAAGTGTTTAAGGTGAAGGACAGAGATAGGACTAAGAATTAAAGAGACAGTACACCTAAATGCAATGTGTGAGCCTGGACTGCTATAATGGACATTATTGGGACAACTGGTAAAATATGAATATGTACTATAAGAGTAATGTATCGGGCTTCCCTGGTGGCGCAGTGGTTGAGAGTCCGCCTGCCGATGCAGGGGACACGGGTTCGTGCCCCGGTCCGGGAAGATCCCACATGCCGCGGAGCGGCTGGGCCTGTGAGCCATGGCCGCTGAGCCTGCACTCCGCAATAGGAGAGGCCACAACAGTGAGAGGCCCGCGTACCGCAAAAACAAAAATAAAACAGGTATTATGTAACAGAGGATCCTTGTTCTTAGGAAATACTCCTGGAAGTATTTAAATCTTAAGTGGCACTGCAGCTGCAACTTACTCTCAAAACGTTAAAATAATAACATGTATATAGAGAGATAATGAAAAAGTAAATGCGGCAAATGTTAACAATTGGTGAATCTGGGTGAAGAGTATATGAGAGTTCTATGTCTTACAATTTTTCTCTAAGCTTGACATTATTTTAAAATACTTATTAAAAAATTAAAGGGATATATCAACTGAATGCAACAAATGTGTGATCCTTGTTTGATTACTGATCTGAAAAACCAATTATAAAAAGAATTTATGGGAATTCCCTGGTGGTCCAGTGGTTAGGACTCTGCACTTTCACTGTTGTGGGCCCAGGTTCAATCCCTGGTTGGGGAACTAAGATCCCGCAAGCCATGCCACAGGGCAAAAAAAAAAAACAAAAAAAAACCAATAAAGCACCTGAGGAACTTAAGGAAAAAACCTTTAAAAAAAAATTTTATGAGACAGTCAGTTTGAACAATGAGTGTATTATTACATTGAGGAATTATTGTTAATATTTTTAGGTATGATACTGTGGCTATGTTAAAAAGAAAAAAGTCCATCTCTCACAGACATACATATGAAATATCTACAGATGAAACGATACAGCTTGGATTTGCTTCAAAATAATCCAGAGGAGACTAAAGGGAGATAAAACAAGATTGCCATGTACTGATAAGTACTGAAGCAGAGTGATGGCTCCAGGGTAATTATACTATTCTATTTTTTTATGTTTGAAATGTCCCTCCAAAAAGATAAAAACAAACTTTAAAATAAAAATGAGTGTAGGAAAGAAAAGGACTAATGAAGCACAAAAGGCCAAACTAAAACCTTCCTGGGTCTCTAGTCAAACAAAGGTGGGGAGAGCTGCATTAAAGTCCATCCAAGGACCGTTCTTAATTACAAAGGCTAACTCTAAGACAGCATGTGCTCAACCTTCTAAGGAGATCTTAAGTCACTGATCCTGTTCCAAAGCATTTAATACTAAACACTGAGAAAATATTGACAAAATGTATCTCATTTAAGTCAGTGAGCCTCTCCATTATTACCACCTAAACTACTTCCTGAGTCTCTTAAAATTTTATCTTGAGGATTAACCCCAAAACTGTTTAAGAAAGCCTCTTACCACCAATTCCCAGTGATAATGATGCTAGCAAAACAAGGACAAAGGCAGACAATTTACCTCCCCCAATCCTAAAGGTCATCACAAAACATCTTGTTGAGAACTACCACATTGTCAAGAACTGACATATAAGGGCAACAGGAAAGAGGTCTAGGAATGAAAGACCACCATGTTTCTCCTTTGACCATCATCCTGAGTTTGCCTACGTCCGTCCCTACCTAAGAGCAAAGCAGAACTGAGTGTTAAGACAAGGAGCTCCCATAGCCACAAAAATTCAACCTAAATTAGGCCCAAAGCCACCCAGGTTTGACAACGTCACTACCCAGCATCAGGTCTGACTATCCTCCAAATTAGGTCAGATAAGCACGCTGAGCCTTAAGCAACAGCACCTGTGTACTTGTGAAAAGGAGCTGTGAGATCACAGGAAAGCTGAGCTGTAAATCTCACAACCCACCTCTCCCACAAACTCTGAGATCCATCATTACCTAGCCCAGCTCCTATATGATAGGGGGAGGGAGGAAAAAAACCTCAGGTTGTATTTTCTCTTTTTAAATCTTATCCCTCTCCTAAGATAGTTATCAATGACTGGAGGACCAGTTCCTCCAGTTGCTAAATCCAGGGTGTTCTTGCTGGGAGCTCTGGGAGGCCTTGCTTATCTGGCCTGGGTTAACAAACAGTTTCAGAGTGGAGGAAGACGGTGAGCAAGCAGCAGCACAGCATCCTAAAACCCTAGATATTACTTCCTACTAAAAGGAAGAAATCTCTGTTGAATCAACAGAGATGCGAGGGAAGTCAAAAGAGCAGCTGGCTGAGGAGCCAACTGACAAGCAAGGAAGAGAGGGTCCCTCCACCACTGGCAAGCCTTAGGCTAATCTTAGGTGAGTTACGTAACTTACCAAGACTTATTTAATCCTTTACTTATAATACCCTGGTTTTCTTACCTGAAAAATAGAGACAAAGCCTATATCACAAGGTTGCTCTGAGGATTAAACAAGATAACATACGTGAAAGCACCTAGCAGGTAGCCTCAGTTGAATTAGACTCTATTCCATCTGTGAAAAAGCTCAGTGATCACACAACTAAGTCCATGAGGGCCAGACCGCCCCCAACGCCCCCTGCCACTACTTCTAATGGCATGCCCTCAAAGATCCCTGAAAACTGAGCCCTCCTACTATAGGACGTGGGTAAGTCCCTGACCAGGCTGCAAAGCTTCCTCTCCTACTTTTGCCTTCTATGAGAGAAGAGTAATGGGAGAGCAGAGGAGGCCTGATGGATGGACCCTGCACCAAGTTCCTCACACAAAGCTGGATACACAGCCCTATGGGCTGGCCTAGTTTCTAGCTGTGATGTAACACAGAGACCTTGGACTAAACCAGGTTTCTCTAGGCCCCTCCTCAATATTCTAAGCTCCACTCAGAGGCCTGAGTCAACTCTATGGGTCACTGCCCGGTCAAGAAATAAAAGTGGCCTCTTGGAACAGTGAGGCCCAGCTAAGGATGTAGAAAGTGGGAGAGTCCAGAATTTGGAGGCGTGGATAAAAGCAATGAGGAAAGAAATGTGAGGGTCAGTCCTTCCTAGGCAATAGAAGTATATAAAAAAGATGCTGCTCTTCCTGAACTACAGAAACTACTTTTCCAAGAGATGGGAGAACTAATTACAAATCATTCAGAATGACTGAAGGACCACATCCCCTCAAAGAGGGCTGCAGGAAGCCAGATCCCTACAATCAAGCAGCAGTACCCCTCTCCCCCCCAGTCTCCAGAGGCCCTTTGTAAAGATGGAATCACACACGCACCTGCCAACAAATGCTGGCAGAATGACTCTGTTCAGAGTAAGCCCTTCACAACGGCACCTCAGAGCTGAGTAAATATTTACCATCTCTAGGAGCTTCTAAAATAATTTTTCTAGTACTAAAATTACCTGACCATGGTTTCCATGACAGCAGCAGTAGATGGAGTGGGGGTGGAAAGCGGGAAGGTCTTCTAGTTTGCAAGTATACACCTGAAGCTGGAGACTGAAGTCTGAGGATTGCTAACCTCTCAGTTTCCCCTCCCTCAGCCAGGTAAACATACAGTTTGTTAAAAACTGTATATTGGGCTTCCCTGGTGGCTCAGTGGTTAAGAATCTGCCTGCTAATGCAGGGGACACGGGTTCAAGCCCTGGTCTGGGAAGATCCCACATGCCGCGGAGCAACTACGCCCGTGAGCCACAACTGCTGAGCCTGCGCATATGGAGTCTGTGCTCCGCAACAAGAGAGGCTGCGATAGTGAGAGGCCCGCGCACCGCGATGAAGAGTGGCCCCTGCTTGCCACAACTAGAGAAAGCCCTCGCACAGAAACGAAGACCCAACACAGCAAAAATAAATTAATCAATTAATAAACTCCTACCCCCAACATCTTCCAAAAAAAAAAAATCTGCCTACCAATGCAGGGGACACGGGTTTGAGCCCTGGTCTAGGAAGATCCCACATGCCGCGGAGCAACTAAGCCCATGTGCCACAACTACTGAGCCTGCGCTCTAGAGCCGGCAAGCCACAACTACTGAAGCCCGCACGCCTAGAGCCTGTGCTCCACAACAAGAGAAGCCACTGCAATGAGAAGCCTGCGCACTGCAACGAAGAGTAGCCCCCGCTCGCCACAACTAGAGAAAGCCTGCACGCAGCAACGAAGACCAACGCAGCTAAAAATAATTAATTAAAAAAAAACCCTGTGTATTAAATATTGCCCCTTTATGGGAAGTCAGTGGCCTTGAGGGACTAAAATCCAAAGGCTTAAGGAAAAGATATGATCTGACCTACAAAATCCCCAAGGACCCATATTAGTAAAGAACTACTGAACTACTGAACGAACTGGGTTCCAAGTATTCTACAACCAAGAGTCACTTTTATGTGAAATGAGAATTTAAGGGGAAAAAAATCAGAGATGACTCAAAGCCCATTCCCTGGAGAATCTTCACAGACTGGACATGAATTACTCCTTGGAGAAAATCTGGAAGGGACATACCTCTAACCAAATGCAACCCTGAGACTTGTCCATAGCTTAAGAGGAAGTTCTAACTTGTTTGGGCCACAGCTTCTGCTTTTAGCCTGATTTCAAAGTGGACAGGGTCCTTCTCCACAGAGGAGTGACCGGGAGCTTTGAAGGCTTGTGAAACTAGGAGCTACATGTTTTAAACCCCTCCAATCTTTGGCACTATTTTCATCTCATTCCTCAAATCTGGACAGGGGTGGGCAAGAATTCCCCATTCAAAGAGAAGAACAGGGCCAAAGAGAAGAAAGGATACAACAAATGCTCCCTTGGGTAGAAGAGTCACAGTCCCTGCCTGGGATGCTCTTCACCAGTGCTTCATACTCCAGGCCTCTAAGGGGCTTTCCTCATCACTCCCAGCTGTAATGACTCCAGTCTCTTCACTACCCTCGCTGGGGTTTTGTTTTTACCTTTCTTGTGAGCGTATTAACTCAGTCTTCAGATGATAAGCTCTGGAAGGCAGGCCTTGGGTCTTCCTCATTCTATTTTCCTATCAGACTCAGCACAGAGTAAGTATATATCTGGTCAGGAAGCTACTGCCTCTGTATTCCTGGGCAATAGGTGGGCCTATGCTGGAAAATAACCAAGCCAGAACAAGCTGAGATCAGTCAACACCAGGTTTTGATAACTTCCGTGTGCAGAGATCTGTGCGGAGACCCAGAGGAAGAAACCAGTAAGTCTTGACCTTAGAGACACTCTGGTCTAGTGGCAACCACATACATGGGGTTAAAAGCAGTGGCAATACTTGTTGGAAAATTCAAATGCAAAGAACAAAGGGCAAAGAAGGAAAGAGGGGAGGCCGACACATTCTGGGAAATATCTACACCACAAAGGATATCAGGAAAAAAAGGAGACCCTCCCTCCCCCTTCTCTCTGGAAACAGTTTAAAGTTCACTCTCAAGACAGTCCAAAAAAGCAAGAAAATAAATGCTTCCTCTCTTTTGTGGTCCCCTTCTGCCATATCATTTCGCTTACTATCAAACATATCACTACTCAGAAGAACAGGATGCTGTGGTACAAATTAGAGCAGGACGACCTTTCCAGCAATCAGGGGGGGGAATAAACTGTTTCGCCACCCTTGGGGTCTCTTCCCCTCTACCCAACTGGTGTAGGGATCAAAGGTACTCTGACTTTCTTGTTACAATTCTAGAGTTTCAGTGCTAGATAGAACACAGGGCTCAATAAATACTTTGACAGTGACAGTGGCCATTTCTAAAAACACAGATAATTTAAATTACCAGGCAATCCTGGCAAAGTCACTTGTATTTATTTTGGGAATACATTACTTTTAGAAGTATTGTTTATGTTCCTAATTATATCTACCTTAGCTGATAAAAACAACAGCAGAAAACAAACTTTGATTCATCTAAATGCACACAGAATTATGGGGGAGAAGCATGATGGGAAGCCAGCTGGTCTGTGAACAGACACTTGCGATGGATAATTCACAAAGCTGCTATCCAGCCGCTCCTTGATTCACAAAGCTTTTTTGCATGTATGTTCCACCATCTTGTATCTGCGCCAACATTTTTTTCAAATTTAAACTATGAACTCCACCTATCTGCTTGACCACCCTCTAACATCTGATACAGAGCAGTGACAAAGTCAGAAGCAGGGAAATGGCCAGTGAAGAGCCAGAGCCTAATAATTTACTCATCCTGTCCCTGGATAACCACTAAATTGAATGCATTAGGTCTTACAAACAGTTCAGCAATCATGTCCCACTTCTGGGTCTCATATTCCTAAGTATGTCTTTTCATGTATAGCAGTGGAAAGGGATAAATGATCAACTCTGGATTGTCAGGGACAGGGCAAGAGGAACAAGTCGGGGAGGGTCGGGTCAATTATTCAGTAGTCTAAAATCCCCATTCAGGCCCACTGCATCGCCTCACCCTACTCTCTTTCTCAGCATCTATGTGTTCTCTTCTTTGTGTGTGTGCTATCTGGTTCTGAAGGAGTCCCCTAGGTCCCATTCACCCCGCACCTCACCCCACTACCTAACGAAACACAACTCACTTTTCCTTAAGTCCTCACTCATTCTCAATGCCCAGTTAACATCACCGGCAATTGATGATGTCTACATGAAGTCAATACTGTCTAACGGGAGGGTCCACGGTCTACTGCAAGCTCCTATCAGCCCCCCAGACACCTACACATACATACGTTACCTCTCAACTCAATGTATGACCTAAGATGAAACAGGGTAAATATTAATAATAGCTGTGGCCTGTAATGGGAAAGGAATGTCAAAGATACATTCAGTTGATCTGGATGCTGTATCCCTTCCTCATCAACACCCCCCCACCATTTTCACACTAGTAGCTGCTGTTTCGACCTGTCCAGGAAGTTGGCCCACACTTCCTCCTTCACAAGCAGGAAGTCTGTAGCAGTGTTTGTGCTCTTAGAAAACACGTGAAGGCCTCCTCCCCCACCCCCACCCCGTATTCGCTCGTTTCCCTCCTCAACCCCATTTCTTAACTCCCTTCCCCACCCCCCCACACCTACCTCCTCTAACTCATCCTTGGCATCCAAACTGGTTGCAAGTAGCAGCCTCCCCCCTCCTGGGGCTCCTGCTCCCGCTCCTCCTCCACCTCCCGCTGCTCCCGAAGCAGCTCCTGCTGCTGCTGCTGCCGCCCCCTTTCCCTTCTGTAACTCCATGGCTGCAGCCGGGAGACGGGAAAAGGCCAGGGAGTGGATGGATGGGAAGTCCTAGAAAGGGGGAATTGGGGATTGCCAGGGACTGGGGGGAAAGAGGGACAAGTGGGGGAGGGGAAGAAAAGATTCCCTGGCCTCTCCACTCCTCCCTCCTCTCCGAAGGGCCGCTCCCGTGCAGGAGGCAAGGCAGACGGGCCTCCAGGTCCTGCCTCTGGAGTGGCAGTGCTGAGGAAACACCGTTAGCTCTTAAGTATGCTGGGGTAAGGGTCTGCAACCCTACAGGAAGGGTAGGAGAGGCTTCTGTCCCTGAAGTGGAAGAGGAGCCCTTTCTGGCTTCTGACCCTAAGAGAAGCAGAGAAAACCCTAAGTTTCTGCCTCAGGAGGTGGGGGAAAGAGGAGTCCTGCCCCTGAAGCATGGGGTAGGAAACCTTCCTGGCTGGTGCCCCAAGGGTTGGGGAGCGAGGTTCCTTTGGTTCCGGCCCCCAGGAGTGAGGGTGAGGCAGTAAGCGCTATAGGAGGACCAGCTTCTCCCTACACCACACAGACGCGGCCATGGTGGAAGGGCGGGGGGTGGGAGGACCGAGGGCGACGGCGGGGGAGGGGGAGGAATCGTGGAGGCCCGCGCCGGAAGTGAGCAGTCGCGGTCCCTGGCCTCCGCCAATAGCGGCTTCCGCGGTGGCGCTGAGTCTCGAAGGGGTAGGCCGACGTCGGCCCGCTGGCCTTTTCCCGGGCTGCCAATGGTATTGAGCAGAAGAGAGACCGGCCTGATGGACAACCGGTGTGCCCAATAGCATCCCTCCTTTGCGCTTGGGGGGCGGGACGGAACTACTTCCCGGAGGTGGGGCGGCTGTGAGAGATTATCAGGAAGGAGAGAGGCTGCGCCTGCGTGTATCAAAGCGCGTGCGCGGCGCTGGCCTCCGCCCTCTTTTCCTCCCTTATTCGGAAGCTGGGGTGGGTACGGGAACCCGGCGCTGTTCCTAGGTATCTTTGGGAAATCCGAAGGCTAGCTACGAATTGATAGTGCATTCACTATCAATTCGTAGGAAGTGGAGCCCTAACCCTTAAGCAGTCCCAGAGCAAGTGTCATCGGATGGTGTGCAACCAGGTCCCGGAGCTAAGAGTACGTCACACAAGCCAGTGTATGCGTTCATGCAAATGCAGTTATCAGCCGGACGTTGCCAAAAAAAAAAAAAAAAAAAAGTTCATGGACCCACCTGTGTACTAGAATCGTGCACTGATTCATTAGAATCGTGCATGGATTCATTATTAGAAAGGCTTCTGGAAGCCCTATATTGTCCTCCTGCCTTATCTGTGATCGTGTCAGCATTTGCCCCCAGAAGCCCAGTGTGGAAGCTTGTTTTTGACATTCATTATTTTCCTCCCGTATTCAGTCACTAAAGGCTGTTTGATGTTTTTTCTTAGAAATGTCACTGGTGGCTTCCCTGGTGGTGCAGTGGTTAAGAATCTGTCTGCCAATGCAGGGAACACGGGTTGGAGCCCTGGTCTGGGAAGACCCCACATCCCGCGGAGCAGCTCAGTGCACCAAAACTACCCAGCCTGCGCTCTAGAGCCCACAAACCACAACTACTGATCCTGCGTGCCACAACTACTGGAGCCCGCATGCCTACAGCCCGTGCTCTGCAACAAGAGAAGCCACCGCAATAAGCCCGCGCACCTCAATGAAGAGTAGCCCCCGCTCCACGCAACTAGATAAAGCCCACACGTAGCAACAAAGACCTAACACAGCCAAAAATTTAAAAAAAAAAATCTCTGGAATTTCTTCCTCTCTAGCCTATATATTTATATATATATATATATATATGGTATATCTTTAGGGGTTACAATGGATTCTAATCCATTCAACATCCTGCCACTTCTCTAATCTTACTAAACTACCCTCTCAGGCACTTTCTAAATTTCCCAAATCCTTAGTAAACCTATCTGACTCATCCCTACCTAATCAATATAGTCTCCCAAGACCTTAAATTCCTATCATTAAAAAAAAAACAATGTCAATAATAAAAACTCATAACAATTCAAGTATTAAAGTTGAAGTGAACCTTCTTTTTTCCTTTTAACCCCTCCAGTCTTACTTCTCTTGAGTCATCAGTGTCACTAATTTGTTGTATATCTTTCCCTACTTTTTCAAACATGCATAAACACATATCCACAGTTTATTTCTTTGGTTGTTTTCATTTGGTTTTTAGCAAAAATAAAATCATGTTTTACAATTTCTTGCTCAATTAACATTTATATCCTGGCAATTTTTTCCCCAAAATCAAAACATGGAAATCTACTTTATTCTATTTAACAACCTCAAAATATTCTCCTCCTCTCCTCTGAAGAAATTGAGCTCTTCCCTGATCCTGCCCCCACCTAGTTGATTTCTAGAACAAAAGACCTTCCATTTGTCAAAATCTACCCTGTGTTGAAGGTAATTGAGATTACAAATAGAAAGCTTTTTTTGGAGGCAGGGGAAACTATAGTTATCATTAATAAGAATCAAATAATAAGGCCCTAGAATCAAGAAAAAAAGACAGTGCTGCAGAAAGTTCCTCCATCAGGGAGAAAAACAACCCAATGCCTAATAATCCTGAGAGGGTTTTGGGTTGTTATAATGGAGGATTTCTCCCTACCTCAGACAGAATGATGAATTAAAGAAAGGATCTGGGTAAAGACTAAAAAGGCATGCTTATAAAATATACAGAAAAACATAAAGCTGAGACTACTAGCTAATAGACTGGATTTCCAGATTGCACTGAAAAGGTTGTTAATGAGATCAGGGAATGAACTGAACATAACAAGAAGATATTTAATAATGAAAAATGTGCTTATTTACATGCCTAGGCCTTATTCTATTGGGTTAAAAGCCAAAAAGTGCTATTGGTTTTTAAGTAAAAATAAAAGACACATTTTTCATTTTTCAAGAACTTTATTGAACAACGTATTCACTGTTTTGTTCCACTACCTTGTGCCATTTTTCAGGCAGCTTCATAATTCCATCTTCCCAAAACTTTTTATCTTTTTGAGCAAAGAACTGTTCCAAGTGCCTTTTACAGTCTTCCAGGGAATTGACATTTTTTCCACTAAGAGAATTTTGTAAAGACTGAAATAAATGAAAATCTGAAGGTGCAATGCCTGGTGAATACGGTGGATGAATCAGAACTTCCCAGCCAAGCTGTAACAGTTTTTGCCTGGTCATCAAAGAAACATGTGGTCTTGTGTTATCCTGATGGAAGAGTATGTGTTTTCTGTTGGCTAATTCCGGACACTTTTTGTCGAGTCCTGCTTTCAGTTGGTCTAATTGGGAGCAGTACTTGTTGGAATTAATCGTTTGATCTTCCAGAAGGAGCTCATAACGGAGGACTCCCTTCCAATCCCACCATATACACACCATCACCTTCTTTGGGTGAAGGCCGGCCTTTGGTGTGGTTGGTGGTGGTTCCTTTCACTTGCCCCACGATCTTTTCTGTTTCACATTCTTGTACAGTATCCACTTTTCATCACCCGTCACAATTTGTTTTAAAAACGGAACGTTTTCATTACGTTTAAGTAGAAAATCGCATGCGGGAATATGGTCAAGAAGGTTTTTTTTGCTTAACTTATGTTGACCCAAACATCAAAGTGATGGATATAACCAAGATGGTGCAAATGATTTTCAAGGCTTGACTTGGATATTTTGAGTATGTTGGCTATCTCCCGCGTGGTATAACGTTGACTGTTGTCAATTAATGTCTCGATCTGAGCGCTATCAACTTCAACTGGTCTACCCGATTGTGGAGCATCGTCCAGCGAGAAATCTCCAGCACGAAACTTTGTAAACCACTTTTGACACGTTCGATCAGTCACAGCACCTTCTCCATATACTGCACACATCTTTTTGCATTTCAGTTGCGTTTCTACCTTTCTTGAAATAATAAAGCATAATATGCCGAAAATGTTGCTTTTGTTCTTCCATCTTCAATATTAAAATGGCTACATAAAAATTCACCAATTTTGGTAAGTCTTTTTTTAAATGCAGACTGATATGACAGCAGTCACATACAATCTAACAAAATTGTTTCGAATGAAGTTAAAGACAACTAAGTGCTACTAGAGCCATCTTATGGAAAAAATGGAATGAGCCTTTTGGCCAACCCAATAGAAAGGATTTAAAACAAACAGGGATAAATGTGAGTTCCTGAAATTAATATTAAAAAATTAGTGAAGGGCTTCCCTGGTGGCGCAGTGGTTGAGAGTCCTCCTGCCGATGCAGGGGACACGGGTTCGTGCCCCGGTCCGGGAAGATCCCACGTGCCGCGGAGTGGCTGGGCCCATGAGCCATGGCCACTGAGCCTGCTCGTCCGGAGCCTGTGCTCCGCAACGGGAGAGGCCACAACAGTGAGAGGCCCGCGTACCGCCCTCCCCCAAAAAAAGAAAAAAAAAAAGCATTATGACATTGGATTTGGCAATGGATTCTTAGATATAATACCAAAAGCATGAACAAAAAAAGTAAGAAGAAATAAACTGAGCTTCATTAAAACTTAAAACTTGTACATCAAAGGATATTATCGAGAAAGTTAAAAGACAACCCACAGAAAGGGAGAAAATATTTTCATGTCATATGAGGGTTTAATATCCAGAATATATAAAGAACTCCTAAAACTCAAAAACAAAAAAACAAACCACCCAATTAGAAAATGGGCAGAGGACTTGAATAGATGTTTGCCCAAAGAAGATATACAAATGGCCAATAAGCACATGCAAAGATGGTCAACATCATTAGTAATAAGGGAAATACAAAGCAAATGCATGTTACAACATGGATGAACCTTAAAAACAATATGTTAAGTGAAATAATCCAGACAGGAAAGGATAACTATTGCATGATTCCAGTTATATGAAATATCTACAATAGACAAATTCATAAAAATAGAAAGTAGATTAGAGGTTACCAGGGGTTAGGGGAGGTGGGAATGGGAAATCATTGTTTAGTGGTTATAGACTTTCTTTTTGAGGTGATGAATACATTTTGGGAATAATGTTGATGGTTATACAACATTGTGAATGTAATTAATGTCACTGACTTACACACTTAAAAATGGTTAAAATGGCAAATTTTGTGTTGCATGTATTTTACCACAGTAAAAAATAATTTAAAAAAACTACAATGAAAAAAATCAACATTTGACAAAAATTGTAGTAATAATGATTTAAGCAAGAATCAGAGAAACCCAAATTGAGAGACATTCTAAAACGTAACTGCCCTGTCCAAAATGTTAAGGTCATTTAGACCTAAGATTGAAGGACTCTTCTAGATTAAAAAATACCGAGACATGACAACTATATGTAATGTGTGATCTTGGACTGGATCTTGGACTGAAAAAAAAATGTTTTCTATAATGTACATTATTGGAACAATTGGAAATTTGAAAACATGCTATAGACTAGATAGAAGTACATTTCCTGATTTTGACAAATAACTAATGGTTATGTAAGAGAATGTCATATATAATTTATACATATATAAAATAATATATTAATATGTATATTTATACTTATATATATAAAATCCTATCCCTTTATGTTATAGATATAGATATACAGATGTATACAGATAGGTAGATAGAAAGGGAGAGAAAGAGAATGATAAAGAAAATGTGGTAAAATGTTAATGGGTAAATCTAGTTGAAGGGTGTACAGAAGTTCTTTGTACCCTTCTTGCAACAGTTCTGTAAATTAAAAATTACTTCAATTTTTTAAAATTTCAAAAAGAAACTTATGAGATACCACTAAACACTTACGAGAATGAAAAGACTGACAATACCAAGTGTTGGTGAGGATGTCCAGTGATTGGCACTATCATACACTGCTGGATGGTGTGGAAATTAGTCTAATTACTTTAGTAAACCATTGAACAGTATCTACCAAAGTTAAACAGTTGCCTGTCCCAGGACATAATAGTTCCACTCTAAGTTTACAGCCAAGAGAAATTAGTGTATGTGTCCACTAAAAGGCATGTATAAGAAAGTTCATAGGACTTCCCTGGTGGTCCAGTGGTTAAGACTCTCCGCTTCCACTGCAGGGGGTGGGGGGCGGGGAGTGTTTGATCCCTGATCAGGGAAGTTCCACATGCCAAGTGGTGTGGCCAGTAGCATTATTTATTACAGTAAAAAACTAGAAACAATTGTGAACCTAAAACTACTCTAAAAAAGTCTTTTTTAAAAAAACTAGAAATAATCCAAAAGTCCATCAACAATAGAAAGGATATAGAAAGGAATAATATATATTATATATATATTCATATATATATGAATCACTTTGCTGAAATCACACCTTAACTAACACAACATTATCAGTCAACTATGCTTCAGTCAAAAAAACAAAAAGGGCTTCCCTGGTGGCGCAGTGGTTGAGAGTCCGCCTGACGATGCAGGGAACACGGGTTCGTGCCCCGGACCAGGAAGATCCCACATGCCGCGGAGCGGCTAGGCCCGTGAGCCATGGCCACTGAGCCTGCGCGTCCGGAGCCTATGCTCCATAATGGGAGAGGCCACAACAGTGAGAGGCCCAAATACCGAAAAAAAAAAAAAAAAAAGATAAATAACAAGGTTCTACTGTATAGCACAGGGAACTATATTCAATATCTTGTAATAAAGCATAATGGAAAAAAAAGATATTGTTATTTTTCTAGGTTTTGGTATGTTTGGAAGCTTTTCAAAATTTAAAATTTGTAATTTGTTGTAATTTATCTTCACATTCTAATTAAATATTTCATACCTAATTTTGTATTCTCTTTTTTTAATTTTTAATTTATTTATTTTATTGATTTTTTTTTTGGCCGCATTGGGTCTTTGTTGCTGCGCGCGGGCTTTCTCTAGTTGAGGTGAGTCGGGGCTACTCTTCGTTGCGGTGCACAGGGGCTTCTTTTGTTGCAGAGTATGGGCTCTAGGCGCACAGGCTTCGAGGGCTCTAGAGCACAGGCTCAGTAGCTGTGGTGCGTGGGCTTAGCTGCTCCACAGCATGTGGGATCTTCCCGGGCCAGGGCTCGAACCTGTGTCCCCTGCATGGCAGGTGGATTCTTAACCACTGCACCACCAGGGAAGCCCTGTACTCTCTTTCTCAAAGAGGACCTACCAGATTGTATAAACTTCAAGCCCCACAAAACCTGGATCCATCCTGGCTGCGGGCCAGCTGGAGAGGGACTCTGAGGAGACAGTAAGCCTGTCTAATGAGTATTTAGGTAGAAACACTGTGCTCTTAGTGACATAACCCTCCTCTTCTTCATCTCTTATATGAAATCTTTAGTAAAATGGGTATTTTTCACTTTAAAATTTAACAGAGTACAAGGTGGGAGAGACTTGGATTAACAGCAGCAATGTGAGAAAAACTGTGGAGGTGGGGGAAGGGAGAGGTATGTGTGACCACAAGTTCCATAATAGCCCATTGTGTGACAGAGGCAAGGAGGTGAGAGTTGCCTGATCTCTGTACTCCTCAGACTGCACCTGGATGATTCTGCTCCTGACAGGGAGGCAGGCTGTCAAAGGGAGGTTGATGAACCAGGTGAACCCACAGGAGCTCACCCAGAATGGTACAGAGTTTGCAGTCAGATCTTAGAGAAATCTCTAAAGAAACTAGTGATGTTATATGGCTAAGGCTCCAATATGGGGCGGGGGTGGGAGTCGGGGAAATGGGGGGAGGCGGTGGAGGGGTGAGCTGTTGTTGGAAGAGAGAGGAGACTTTACAGAGCTAGGAATGGCAGTGGTAGGGCCAGTGGAAGAGGTAGTAAGAGGCAGATTGGCCTTTCCATAAACATAAAGGGAATTTGTATTAAATACCCAATATCAAACAATTTTTTTTTTTTTGCGGTACGCGGGCCTCTCACTGCTGTGGCCTCTCCCGTTGCAGAGCACAGGCTCTGGATGCGCAGGCTCAGTGGCCATGGTTCACGGGCCCAGCCGCTCCGTGGCATGTGGGATCTTCCCGGACCGGGGCACGAACCCGTGTCCCCTGCACCGGCAGGCAGACTCTCAACCACTGAGCCACCAGGGACGCCCCCCAAACAATTTTTAATTCACATTGGAATGATGTTCATCAAATGTTAACAATAACTATTCAATGGCAGAATTTTAATTGTCAGGCGGATTCTTAACCACTTAACCATGATGGCTTTTTCATATGACAAGACACAATCTTCTCTGTACCTCTTTATAGAAGTGTGTGTCATTTCTAGAAAACAATAAAGTCACAAGTTTTTGTTTTTGGGGTTTTTTTGGCGGCGCTTGTGGGATCCTAGTTCTCCGACCGACCAGGGAAGCCAAGTCCTAACCACTGGACGGCCAGGGAATTCCCATCACACTAGTCTTTTTTTTTTAAGTCTCTATTAGCTATAGGTGGTCTGTAAAGTCTCAGTTCAGCTACTGGAATACCTCTACCCTTGCTGCTTCTTTCAACTGTCACACAAGTGGATTTATCAGACAAGCTCGTCCTGAGCTTCACAATTTATATAAAAACTCAGCTCCAGGCTCAGCAAAACAAAGGACCCGGGACTTCCCTGGTGGCGCAGTGGTTAAGAATCTGCCTGCCAATGCGGGGGACACGGGTTCGAGCCCTGGCCCCAGAAGATCCCACATGCTGCGGAGCAGCTGAGCCCCTGTGCCACAACTGCTGAGCAGCCCCCGCTCGCCATAACTAGAGAAAGCCCGCACACAGCAACGAAGACCCAATGCAGCCAAGGATAAATAAATAAAAATAAATTAAAAAAAACAAAACAAAGGACCCTTCATCCAACAAGATGTGCCTTCCTTAGGTGGCAGCTGAAGGAGCATGAGCATGCTTCCTTGTCCATAAACAAAGATGATTTCCTCAAAAGCAATTCTGATGATAGAAATATCTCCATCTTCTTATATCAGGAAGAACATTCTAATTACAGCTGTTCAAAAATAGAATGGTCTTAGTTCCAAGTCCCTGAAAGTTTTCCAATAGAACATGGAAGTTACACAGATGTTTTTAAAAGGATTTCAGCCCTGGATAAGCGGTTGGAGTGCATAACCCCTAGTTTTTCTTCTAAGATTTTTAGATCTTACCTCTCATTGAGGGGTCTAATCATGTACTGCATTTTGCTTCCAACTGTTCCCTGGACATCAGGAACTCCTTACATCTAGCATAATGGTTTGCATAGTGTAGACTCTTAATAACACTAGTAAACAACTAGTTCTTACTACCTGCCCTTCCGTGTTCTAAGGATGTAGTGGGAAAAACCTCTTATAATCCTCCAGGCAACCCTGTGGGGTAGGTCTTGTTATGACCATTCCCGTGTTAGAGCAGAAAACTGAGGCTTAGAGAAGTTGAGAAATTTGCCCAAAGCCACATGGATTATAGGTGGCAGAGCTGGGTTTGAATCCGGAGTTAGTCTCTTACCCAGCATCACACTGCCTCTCACTTGATAGACGTTTGAAATTACTCCAGTTCTGAATACTGGGATGTGGAATTTTGGCCTGGTTCTGGCCTGCTGGGAGTTTGGTGGGCTGAGAAAACATAAGCCAACCTGATCATAGGACATTATCAGCAGTGAAGGTATGCCATATGCAGTCCACATTTGAAAGCCAAAGGCAGAGAGTAACAGTGGGATGGCTGCATCACGTCCAGAAGGGGTACCACAGTGATGAACAGATGTATTTGGTTATGGAATCTTTGCTATGGAAAGGTTCTTAAAGGGCAATCAGCCCACCTACCCACTCACTGGTACAACATGTGTGATAGGGAACTGGGTGGGTGGGCTTTTTCCCTATCTGATCCCACTCACTAAACCTGGAGTTAGCACTATCAGGGTTCCTGCCCCCGCACCTCCTCTCTTCCTATGGCCTCATCACCCTCACCAGTACCCAAATTCATTAGCATCTTGATGGTAAACACCTCACCTGGAGTTTTTCTTGTGTTCCAGCTCAATGAGATTAAATCTCCCTGGACAGCATTAGGGTTTTTCTTTATGGTTAATTTACTTATTTTTGTATTTTTACAGCTCTTGCAATTTAATGAAAAAATGACTTTCAGGATGCCAAACTGGCCTCCACTGCTAATTAGATTCCATGGATCTGTCCTGAAAGGTATAAATCATTAAAAAAAAATTATCACTAAATGTACTGTTATGATAAATAAATTACCCAAGCTCTTTGATATAGAGAAAAGAGGGGGTAGGGGGAGGTTATTTGTGTCCTTCTATCAGCTTTTTTTTTTTTTTCTTCTGGGTTCCAGCCTTGCACAGGGCTGGTTCCCTCTGCACACTCTCTACAGTGGGCCCTCCTACCCACAGCTGGACCACAGCTGGGCCCTCCTACCTCAGCTGCACTCCCTGCCCTTCCCTTCCAATGGTGTCATGTGAGCTGATGAGATAATGTATGTGAAAGCCTTTGTCAACTGCAAGGCACAATCGAATGCCAATGATTACTGTTGTTATTATTCTTATCATACTCCAGGGAAACCCTGTTGCCCCCCACCCTCCCAGACCTACGCGGGACAGCCTGGGACACTCAGCGAGGCTAGACAGCCCCTCCCACGTGGGCGGAGGTTCTGGCGCAAATCCGTCTCCCTGGCTAGCAGGAGGGGCGCTACTGCTACCCTCAGAACGCCGCCCCCCACCCCAGCCCCCCGCACCTCCCCTCAGTAATGGCTTTCCCAGTCCTTCCTGGCTTCGGGGGCCTTCCTCCGGAAGGAAATCTCCTCAGTTCCAGTGAAAGTTCTTGAGCTGCTGAAGTCATCGACTCCTTGGGCCTCTCCTCACGCCCACTCCCTCAGCCCCCTCCCCTCCAAGTGCCCGCAGTGGAGCCAGGCTGCCCCGGAAGGATCTGACCGGCAATTTCCTACAATTGTCTTACTGGGGCTCCTCAGTCAATCAGCTACCCGCCCCTCCTTCCCCACCTTCCCCACCTTCCCCACCTCATCTCTTACAGTCTCCCCTCCCCAAACCCCAGTCTCTCTAGATATCCCAGCCTCCAGCCTGATCTTTTTTTTTTAATTATTATTTTTAAATTTATATTTGGCTGAATTGGGTCTTCGTTGCCATGAGCGGGCTTTCTCTACTTGCGGCGAGGGGGGCTACTCTTTGTTGCGGTGCGCGGGCTTCTTTTGTTGTGGAGCGTGGACTTTAGGTGCGCAGGCTTCAGTAGTTATGGCACACGGGCTCAGTAGTTATGGCTTGTGGGCTCTAGAGCGCAGGCTCAGTAGTTGTGGCGCACGGGCTTAGTTGCTCCACGGCATGTGGGATCTTCCTGGACGAGGGCTGGAACCCCTGTCCCCTGCATTGGCAGGTGGATTCTTAACCACTGCGCCACCAGGGAAGTCCCTGATCTGACTTCTTAGGTCCCACAGTTCTCTAGTATTTCTACTCCCTTCTGGGACTGCCACTACCTGCGAGGAGGAATGGGGGCTTGGGAGTCAACATGGCCACCAGGGCCCACCGGGAAGGTGGGTGTGCTGTGGTTACCAAGGCAACAACCCTTCTGTTAGGCCCTCCCAGAGCTATTCATCCCCAGCTGAGGACTTGACTGTGTTAGCTCCTTCTCCCAATAAATCAAATCTGACTGAGGCCAAAAAGGGTGGGAAGAGAGCACGGGACATCAGGAAGGGTCATTAGACAAAGGGAGAACGACTTATCCTTTCTTCACCTCCAGACCACCATTTGTGTGTCAGGGCGCCCTGTCCTGAAGGCAGACGTCCAAGCTCTCCATAGCCCACACCGACCTCCAGTCCCGCTGGGCGCTGGGCGTGGACTCCAGTAAGAGGCTTGGGGAGGTCGGAGGAGGGGCCTGTCTGCACTTGATGGATGGTACTGAAGAAATGTCTGGCACTTTCTTTCCCCATGGGGGAGGTGAAGCTGCAGCCACCTCTCCCCCGCATTCGCATTCCTGCCTGCCTGCTCAGGAAGGGGGTGGGGTGCGTGGCTAGAGCAGGGAAAGGAGGGCCCTCAGCCCAGCTGAGAGTCATGTCGTAAACTATCACTCACATTTGTCTACACTGGTGTGGGGGTGGATGGGCAGGTGGACAATTCCCACATTTCAACTGAGGTCAAAAGGGATCCATATGTTCCCACCTCACCCCTCCTTCTTGGCTCCCAGGCCTCCTGGGGCAGATGCCAGGACTCCCCCACTCAGTCCACACTCCTTATAGTCCTACTGTATGCTGGGCATTGGGTAATAGAGCAGTTCTCAAAGTGCAGTCCACAGATTCTGTGGGTCCCCAAGATCCTTTCAGGGGATGGATGAGGTCAAAATGATGTTCATGGGAATTCCCTGGCAGTCCAGTGGTTAGGACTCGGTGCTTTCACTGCCAGGGGCCCCGGGTTCAATCCCTGGTCGGGGAACTAAGATCCCTCAAGCCACACACACACACACACACACACACACACACACACACACACGAGATTTTCACACTCCTACTAATTATGTTATTTGCCTTATTGGCTGTGTTGATATTTGCACTGATGGTGCAAAAACAGTGGGGTTAAAACTTGCTGGTGTCTTAGCATAAATCAAGGCAGTAGCACCAAACTAGTCACTGTGGTCTTCAAAAAAAGCCAGTTTCTCTTAAGACCGTCTTTGATAAAGCCGTAAAAACTGAACATGTGATGGGTTTATTATAGTTATTTTAAATGAGTTAATAAAGACTTGTTTTAATTTCTAATACAGAATATACTGATAGATATGACCCACATAAACAAAAGCTCTTTGGGGCCCTCAGTAGCTTTTAAGGGAGTAAATGGGTCCTGAGACCAACAGCACCAGCACTGCTGGGGTAATTCGCAGGCTGTTACACTGGCTCCTCAAAACGGAAGGGGCACTGCAGCCTTTTTCAGATACTGCATTCCAACTTGAGAAACACCTTATTTGAAGCACAGGATGGAGAATATGACTGTGTTTTCTGGCAACCCGCTCTCCCTCAAGAAAAGACACTGTCACTGGAATAAAGATTTTAATGGTCTCCTCTCACAGGAGAAGCAAGGCACACAAGCCCACAGCCCTCTGTCCTTCCCTTTCTCCCCTGTGCATTGCATCCTAGGTTGGGTGGTGGGGGACGGGGGTGGTGGTGTTTGTGGCCCATCTGGGCTAGGCCCAGATGTGGACTCCCCCCAGCCCCTTGATTCACCTATAATCCCTTTGCCTTTTCCTCCTCCCCATAAAAGTCACAGTGTAGCACGGTTGAGGGAAGAGGGCACAGGGAGGGGCAGGAGGATCCAGGAATCCATGTCCCAGCCTGGCCTGGCCTGAGTCAGGGTGGAGAGTGGGTGCGTGTGCCTACGTGTGTGTGTGTGTGTGTGTGTGTGTGTGTGTGTGTGTGTCCCTGGGCATGGCTGTGAGTTTTGGTCCAGTCCTGTGAGCTCCAAGTTCTCCCCCAATACCAGTCCACTTTCAGAGGCAACGTCTGGTGTCTCCACTGGGGTCTGCACGTCTGAGCTGTTCAAACTACTTCTTTGGCAATGGTGGGGATACTGCAGGCGAGGCTGAGGCCTGGCACCTCTCTGTCACCTCTGGCACAGGGAAGGGAGGTGTGGATGGCCCGGAGGGGAGCCAGGTCAGCCTCGGGTGCTACTCGCCCGCTCCCCCAATAACCAGTAGGTCCGAACTTTGCCTTTGCCCTGGAGGGAAAAAGAGGGGTTTGGGGTGGGGAGTGACTCATCTACTTTCCCAAATGTTGGGAGTGGGGTTGGCTGCTTGAGAAGGGGCCTGGGGGAGGGTAAGCCCTTCGGAGACCCTAAGGGGTGGTAAGGGTAGGGACTTCCTTTCCTACCTTCATTTCTACATCCCCTCGAAGCTCCAGCTCGAAACCACCAAACTCCTCCAGGACAGCCTTGGTCTCAGAAGACAAGTGGATCTTCAGGGCTGGGTAGGAGAAGGGAGATGAGAGAAGCAAGAGATGGGAGCAGGAGATCAGGGACTGTGGGGCTAGAAAGATGCTCTCCCTCCTTCCTTTGGCCCAGAAAGCCTCCTAATTCAAAGTCCCACCCCCTCCATGTAGTGTCTGACTACACGGGCCTCTCCCTAAGAACTCTAGAACTGTGTTGTCCACCATGAAAGCCATTAGTCACATGTGGCTATTTAAACTGTAATTGAAATATAGTGAAAAATGCAATGCCTCAGAGGCTACCATATTGGACAGCACAGCATAGAACATTTCCATTACTGCAGAAAGTTCTATCAGACAGCACTCCAGAGCATCACCAGGCTCTAGACAGACAATAGAGTGTAGTGGTCAGGAGCTCAGACATTGGAGCCTGCTCTGCCTAGTATGCATCCCAGCTTGGACACTTGCTCGGGGAAGTAGTATAAACTACCTGTGCCTCAGTTTCCTACTCTACAAAATGCTGATAGCAACAGGACCCATCTCAAAGCCTTCTAGTGAGGATCAAATTTAACATTATTCTTTACGCATTTTAAAAGAGTCTGGCACTTAGGAGGCACTATACGAGTGTTTGCTATCATCGTTCCTTAACTCAACACCCTCATTTCAGGGCTGAGGGAGCCCCGGTCTCGGGGAGGAGACCTGCCCAAATCTGCTGAGGTCTGCCCAGACTCCTGATTCCTGACTGCTGTTCCCCACAGCCCTTCTTTGACCTCCCTCTGAACTCGCCCCTACCACTCCTGGGGTCTGCATTGCAGAGGCCCTTTTCTGCTGTTAAACGATTTCTGAGAATGTGTTCCTTGAGGACTGAACCTCAGTGAGAAGCTTTCTCCACCTCGACGCCCTCAACACAGTGCCCAGGGAATATCTGCTGAACCAGACCCCCTCTGGGCTCCCAAGTAGCCCTTTGCCCACCACGAGGCTTAGCTGGGGTCCGCGTGGACTCCCTAGCAAGCTTTGGTCTGGGTCGTCTTAGTATTCCAAGGCCTGGTACTCAGTAGTTGCTCAATAAATATTTACTGAATTGAATTGTGTTGACTACAGCAGGAGGCAGAAGATCAACAGGAAGCAAGCCCAAGGGAAGAGGTGGGAGCAAGCATTTATTTGGTACCTACTGTGTTCCAGGGGTTGGGCTATGTGTTTTAGAACACTGAGACAGGCATCATTTTAAAGATAAACAGGGACTTCCCTGGTGGCGCAGTGGTTAAGAATCTGCCCGCCAATGCAAGGGACACGGGTTTGAGCCCTGGTCTGGGGAGATCCCACATGCCGCGGAGCAACGAAGCCTGTGCGCCACAACTACTGAGCCTGCGCTCTAGAGGCCACGAACCACAACTACTGAAGCCCGCGTGCCACAACTGCTGAAGCCCGCACACCTAGAGTCCCTGCTCTGCAACAAGAGAAGCCACCAGAATGAGAAGCCCGCGCACCGCAACTAAGACTAGCCTCCACTCGCCACAGCTAGACAAAGCCTGCGCACAGCAACGAAGACCCAAGGCAGCCATAAATTAATTAATTAAAAAAGAAAAAAGATAACCAGCTAAGGCTCAGGAAAGTCGAATGACAACTATCTGCTAGCCGCGTTATGTGACTTTCTCACGTAACCCTTCTGAGGTACATGTTTAATTCTCATTTTCCAGGTGAGGAAAACAGAGGCTCAGGGAGGTGTAGCAAACTGACACAGCTGAGTCGGTTGTAGAGCTGAGATTCACACCCAAGTGGGCTGCTCTGGAGCCCTTTTTACCACACCCAAGAGGGTCCTAAAGGTAGTTCCCAGCTGGGAACTGCTGGACATTGGCCTGGAAAGACTTTTCAATCATTTGCCAAGAGGGCGCAGCTGGGACCTGAGTCTCTGATTAGATTCAAGGTGATGTGGCCAGGTTGAACCCTTATGAGAAGGGAGCCTGGGAGGAGACAGAACATGGATTGGATAGGCACCCACTGCCAGGAGAGCCTTCCTCAGCCACAGCCACCCTTCCCCTCCCTGTCCCACCTCGGGGACCCAGCATACCTTCCCCGTTAGACTCCATTCTTGAGGCCGTGTTTACTGTGTCCCCAAAAAGACAGTAACGGGGCATCTTCAGCCCTACCACACCTGCACACACGGGTCCTGGAGGGAGCGGAAGCCCATCAGTGAGGGAAACCCATCAGTTTAGGGAAGTAGGTGGGAGGAACGGAGGGTGGCCATAGGACGGGGCTAGAGCGCTCCAGGAGAGGCAGCAGGTGGGACCTGCTGTCGGTGGGAGCCCAGAGGTGTAGGTGTACGCGCGCACGGGGAGCGGTGGCGACGCAGCCCGCTCGTCTCTCATCTGCAGCTCCAGCCTGTGGGAGCCCCCTCCCCGCCCCTCCGGCGGCCTCACCTGTGTGGATGCCGATGCGCAAGCGCAGCTGCTCCTGGGGCCGGTGGCGGATGCGGAAGGAGCGCACCGCGTCCAGCAGGGCCAGGGCCATGCGGGCCACCTCGCGGGCGTGCAGGCTCCCGTTCCGCACTGGGAGCCCGGACACCACCATGTAGGCGTCACCAATGGTCTCCACCTGTGAGGGACGCGAGAGGGTGCCGGACCTGAGGACTGGAACTTTCTCCCGGTGCCGCCCCCACACTGTGGGCACCGCCTTCCTGTCCCCACCCCCCATCTACCAGCCACTGTGTTCGCTCATCCCCCAGCCCCCGCGCGGTTTTTCTGCCTGTTCCTGGGTCTCCCTGTGACACCTCCCTGTGACACTGTCTTTGTCCACGTCTCTTGGTCTTCCCGCTTAAGACTATGCCATTCTGCCCTCCACATCCGTCTGTCTGTCCCCTCCCATCTTTACTCACCTTGTAGACATCAAAGTTGTCTATGACAGCATCAAAGCAAGTGTACAGGTCGTTGAGCAGGGTCACCACCTGGAAGAAAAGAGAAGCCAAGAGGGGTGGGGAGTAAGGGGCCCCGGGGCCCCACCTGGGCTCGGGTGGGAAAAGCGGAACCAGAAGGCAGGCCTATGGGATGCAGGTGCCAAGCCAAGCACACCTGGCTGCTCCGACACCTGGGGCTGTGCCTGACTTACCTGCATGGGCGTGCTCTCCGCCGACAGGGCTGTGAAACCCACAATGTCGCTGAAGTAGATGGTGACGCTGTCAAAAGCTTCGGCCTGGACCGTCTCCCCACGCTTCAGCTGCTCAGCCACTGAGCTGAGGGGTCAGGGACAGGTGCAGGATCAGAAGGTGAGGTGGGGCTGGGACAGGGGTGGTGGGAGCACCAAGCACGGGCACTCACTGAGGCAGAATCTGGTAGAGCAGGGCCTCCGCCTTGCGCTTCTCCTCCAGGTAGGCCTGGGTCCGCTCCTCCACCAGCTCTTCCAGGTTGTTGGCGTACTGTTCCATGCGCGACAGCAGGTTATCCAGGATGTTGCTGCTGTTCTCTCTGGGGACAGGGGCGGCGGAAGGGGTGGTGGTGAGAGAGGAGCGGCACGCCCTACCCTGAAGCGCCTCCCCCAGGCTCTCACCCTCCCCAGGCTTAATGTCAGCCCACTGCAGTGGAGTCCCTGGCGAGAGTCAGGGTTGGGGGGCACAGAAGGATGGGGGTGGCAGGGGAAAAGGGTCGGAGGAAAGTCCAATTCATCCCTGAGACCCCAGGGTCAAGTTTCAAGCTTCAGACGTATTGGCTATTTTGAACATCTTTGTTGAACACAAGTGGCTTAGAAGGAGGTAGAAGAGGCAGAAGGGGACAGGGACCACTCGAGAACGGAGTGAGGGCACACAGGCTGGCAGAGGGGTGTGCCTGGAGAAACCGGCCCCCAGGGGCACCCTGGGAAAGGGGATCAAAGGGCCGGGTGGGAGCTCCCACGGAGGGCAGAGAGGTGTAGGGAGGAGGTGGGAGGCCAGTTACTCTGCGGCCACTGAAGGCTGATGGAGTAGGGGCCGCTGGAGGAGCGGGGTATGAGAGGTAGGGGACTGTGGGACCAGCTGGGTCCTACAGTATTCACAGAGGGGGCTGCGAGGCTGTGGCGGGCTGGAGCAGGCTGTGTATGCGGGGGGCTGTGCGTGGGCTCTGCCACCACAGGGATAAGACTTAAGTGTGAGGCACGCGGTCGCTGTGGGGGGTAGAGGAGGCTGGGAGGATCCAGGACTAATGCCAGCGACCTGTTAAACTTGCGCAGCATCAGGCGGATCTGTTGGAAGGGTGGCCGCTCCTGCGGGTCCTCGGCCCAGCAGCGCTGCATCAGCTGCCCCAGTTCCTCCAGGTGACTCTGCAGGGCCAGGGAGGGCCGGAAGGGGGGCTGCTCGCCCCGAGTCACACGCTCGATGATCTCTGTGTGGTGGGGGAAGAGAGGCCGAGGGGTAGGTTCAGCCCGGGGCCTGTTGAGAAACGGGGTGGGGAGGTCCAGGACCAGGGCATGGGGCAGGGGAGCCCTGCAGGGAACTGGGCTAGTCATGCTCAGGGTCATTGGCAGCAGTGGAGCAAAGGGTGGTGGCATTTCCAGGGTTCCCTCTCTCTGGAGCTGGGGTTAGTTGACTGTGGCAGCATTAGGGGAAAGCATGGTCCTCTCACCTTTGGGACTGAGATCCAAACCTTCCACATGGAAGACACCACTCCTCAGGGCAATCTCCTGAAGGATGATCCCAAAGCTGTACACGTCACCAGCCTGGGAGCCCCGGGCAGGGGGTGAGGCCATTCGCAGGAGCTCAGGGGCTGTCCACAACTTTTCTGCAGGTCAGAGGTCAGGAGTCACAGGGTGAAGGGCCCCAAAGCTAAGGGATGAGGGGAAACAAGGTCCCGGAGGATGTGACTGGGACTGATCTGGAGACATCACAGGGGTTGCTAGGGCTAGAAGGGGCCTGGAGACCATTTCGTCTGACTCCGCTTTCTACTGATGATGAACTGAGCAGGGAGTCGGGAAAGGTGGGCCTGAGCCCACCATAGGCCAGGCATCAGCATCCCCACTGGGCTGTGCTGGGGGTGGTGGTAGGGGTCAGAGTCAGGTCGGGGCTCACTGGCATAGAGGGTGTGTCCTTGCTCGGGCTCCGGGTCCCTGAAGCTCTCCAGCCCGTAGTCAGTGATCTTGAGCACGAAGCGCCCGTCTACCACGCAGTTGGATGACTTGAGGTTCCCATGGGAGCAAATGGCCCCATTGTGCAGGAACAGCATACCCTGGGAAATTTGGGGAGGCAGGGGTCTTGGGCATGAGTGAGATCTCCAACCAACCACAGCCAGGGGAGAAGACTGCCTGGCCCCTCCCCCAACACCCAGTGGGCCCTTCTGGGCCTACCTTGACGATGTCATGGGTGAGCGAGTACCGGAACATCCAGTCCAGGGTGATGCTCTCATTCTCCAGGATGTCCTGCTGGGCAGTGAGAGTCAGCTCTATACCCTGCACATGCCCCCAGGAGGAGGAGTGCAGGGGTTCCACTGACATAAACTGGCAGAACGGGACAAAGCTTTGGATCTACTCCAGTGCCACCACCCTCCCCCCACTCCCATTTTACAGATGGGGAAAATAGAGGTCAGAAAGAAGGAGAGGCTTGCCCAGGGCCTTATGTTGAGTCAGGGGCAGACCCGGGGCTAGACCTAGTTGTCCTGACACTCCCTTGTTGCCTCACCTGCAAGCTCCCACGGGGACAGTACTCTGTGAGGATACAGATATTGGGGGGGTCAGTGCAGGCCCCCACAAACCTGGTCAGGTGTTCGTTCTGCACATCCCGCATCTGCAGGTGAGAGCCAGCATCAGAGCCTGACAGAGACCTCACTCCTTGCCAAGTTGCCCCCACCCTTGGGGACCCCTCACTCTCCTTAAGTCCCTATGCATTCTCTGCAGACATTCTAGGACCTTCCCCGGTGATTCCCACTCCTGTTCTAAAGAACCCTTCCCCAGAACCTGCTCCCTACTCCCTCTGCTTCCTAAGCCTATCCAATGGAGCCCCTACAAAATCTCCAGCCCTTCTCCCATCTATGATTCCCCCACTCGTACCCACAACACGCAGGGGCCCATCCCAGGGCTACAGTGCTCATCCCTTCCTAGGATACCCTGCAGTCCCTCCATACCCATTCTGTTGGCCAACCTCCCCTGTGTCCCTAGATTCTTCCCTAGGCCATTGCCTCCCTCCCCACATTACATGCTTCAGCTCAAACAGGACTTCCCGCGTCAGCTCAATGCGTTTACGGTTCACACGTTTCACAGCCACGAGGTTGCCCTGAGTGAGGAATGGAGATTGTCACTGTAAGGGGATGGCCCAGCCCTGACAGCCCACCCCTGTGCTAAGACCGTCTCCAGTCCTCCATTATAGGAAAGCCCTGCCCCAGTCCTGAGGACCAGTGGTCTTTCCCCAGACCCACCTTATAATATGCTGTCTTGGCAAAGATTTGGAACTGGCCCTCTGTGGTCAGCAGGGAGCCGTAATTGGAGCCTCTCTGAAGGGACGGAGTGCAGGAGGGGTGGTCAGCCCATGGACCCGGCTCTCCATCCTGGTTGCTTGAGTTCTGGTCTTCACTACCCTGCCTTATCTTTGTGTTGCCCTGCCTCTCATTCCACATCATAAAATCCTTTCCTCATTTATTTACTTTTTAAAAATGTATATTCAGGGGCTTCCCTGGTGGTGCAGTCGTTGAGAGTCCGCCTGCCGACGCAGGGGACATGGGTTCGTGCCCCAGACCGGGAAGATCCCACACGCCGTGGAGCGGCTGGGCCCGTGAGCCATGGCCTCTGAGCCTGCGCGTCCGGAGCCTGTTGCTCCGCAATGGGAGAGGCCACAACAGTGAGAGGCCCAAGTACCGAAAAAAAAAAAAAAGAAGTATTTTCAGGGGGGTGGGGCGTGGGGGTGAGATGAACTGGGAGACTGGGATTGACATATATACACTGATATGTATAAAATAGATAACTAATAAGAACCTGCTGTATAGCACAGGGAACTCTACTACTTCGCTGTACAGTGGAAACTAACACAACGTTGTAAAACAACTATACCCCAATTAAAAGAAAAAGTATGCAGAAACGTTCAGATGATTATATAAAAAAACAAACAAATAAAATAAAACGCATTTTCACATATGCTATCTCTAACTTTTGAAAGAGCCCTGTGAGGGAGCTCTGTAGATGTAATCATTACCTGCGGTAGTCTCAGAGAGGGAATGTGACTTGCCCAAGGTCACACAGCGAGTGAAGGCAGGGCTGGGACTAGAAGCCTGCTCTCTACCCTACCCATCAGGCACTACCCACACGCCCATTCCCAACTCTGCCCCCTCCCCCCAGTACCGGAGTTCTTACCCCGCTCAGGGTCAGCCGGCTGCCTGCACTCCGGAGGTGCCTCTCTAGGCTGCTGGGCTGCAGGTCCTCCCAACGCACCCGCCACAGCTCTGAGGCCAGTTCCTTCTCCAGCTGCATCTTTCTGAGGCATGAAATGTGCACCTAAGTCCATGTCTGAGCCCCTGACCCAGGGTTGTCTGAGCCCCTGACCCAGCCTCTCCTCAGAGCCCTGGGACCACTGCAGTTGCTAAGAGATGGGTGGGGCAGTTAACATCCTCTTGGTTGAGAGTCAGGAGGCTTGGGTGAAATTCTGCCTCACTGGGGACCTTGGGGTAGTCATTCCACTTCTCTGAGTCTCAGGTTCATGTCTAAATGTCCTCATCTGGAAATTGGGGACCTCGACATTTATTTCAAAGCATTGTTACAAAAATGAAAAGAAAAACTGTGTGTGGAAGTGCCTGGCACACAGTATATGCTTGACCAGCATTGATTTCCTTCTCTCCCTCCTTGCTTCCCTCTGTCTTTAACTTTTCCTGCATTTTCCTGTCAGCCTCCCACTGGAAGGCAGGAGTGGGGCTTCCTTCTCTCTCTCCTCCACTCTGGGTTCGGCACTTGGTACCCAGCAGAGCCTTCATCCCTGCTGAACGAATATAGGCCCAACCCCACAGGTGTTGGACCACTGCTTCCCATCCCGTCTGTACAAGCAGGAAGGGAGGATAAACGAGCCTCAGGCCGGAATCCACACCCTATGATGCCCCCAACAGATCTGCTCCTTCTTGGATCTCCCAGATCCTCCCTGGCCACTCCACCTCTGTCCCCTCCTCCTTCTCTCTTCCAGGTGTCCTGAGGCTTTTTAGTCTCTTTTCTCCGCCATCTCCCTGGGCCTTGTGCTGTGCTGTCCCTTTACCCCTCCCTCTTCCCTCTGGGTCCCTGCCACCTCCTCTGCTATTGGTTCTTTAGGTCTCCCAGCCTCAATCACCACCCTCATTCCAAGGCTTACCTGTATATGAAGAAGGAGATGATCAGAATGCTGAGCAGGGAGAGGCTGCCCACCAAAGCCAGCACCTCCAGGGTGGAAAAGTGGTCTGTAGGGGAGAGTCCAAGTTGCAGCAAGAGAGATTTGGGTTAGACATTGGACAGCAGGAGGAAGAACCTTTATTTTTTTTATTTTTAAATTTTTTTGGTTGCACCGCACAGGCATGTGGGATCTTAGTTTCTTGACCAGGGATCGAACCCCCCCTGAAGTAGAAGCGTGGAGTCCGAACCACTGGACCACCAGGGAATTCCCTGAAGAACCTTTTAATATTCAATTAGGGACTTCCCTGGTGGTGCAGTGGTTAAGAATCCGCCTGCCAATGCGGGGAACACGGGTTTGATCCCTGATCCAGGAAGATCCCACGTGCCGTGGAGCAATTAAGCCCGTGGGCCACGATTACTGAGCCTGCGCTCTAGAGCCCGTGCTCCGCAACAAGAGAAGCCACCGCAATGAGAAGCCCCCACACCGCAACAAAGAGTAGCCCCCGCTCGCCACAACTAGACGAAGCCCGTGCACAGCAACGAAGACCCAACACAGCCAATAAATAAATAAATAAAAGTAATATAATAATGAAATAAAATAAAAAGTTTAAAAAAATATTCAATCAGTGAACTGGGATGATGGATGAAGGGAAGAAAAAGGCAGGAGGAGTCTCTCCAGGAACCCCTCAGTGTGGGAGAGGAGCACGTATTTGACTCCCTGAGCAGGAAGGATGCAGCATCTCCATAATGGAGGCTTGGAAGGCAAGGGGCAGTCACCTTGGTTGCAGGCTGGGTCCTCATTGTCAAAACCACATTTGGGCACATCAGGAGGTGGATACCCCAGAGGCCAGTTCAGTTTGCGCCCTGACACGGTCACCAGCTCTTGGGAGGTTCCATTGAAGTTCAGAACAACCTATGGGAGGGCAGGAGCGGTCGGTGGGCAAGGGCCCTTGGTGAGGCCTCCCGTCCAAGGGAGAAATCCTGCCCCCCACCTACCCCATCTCTGCTGCCAGGGACTGTGTCTGCACTGTCAACTATTCAACGAGTCCCTGCCGTGACTGGATACAGAGAGCCTCATACCCATGCCCCATGTTATCAGAGTGGACAAACTTGAAAATGACTTAAAGGCTTTATAAAGAAAACTCTGTATAGAATCACAGCCCTACACTCAGGGAGTTTATAATCTTGGATTGAAGCACACAGGAGATAGGAAAATGCAGTGTTCTCGGTCCACATTCCCAGGCCTAATCCAGGCACCCCTCGTCCAGGAAGCCTTCCCTGGATGATCTGCTCCTTGGTGCCTGTGGTCTCAACCCCTTCCTGTTCCTGTTGCACTTATAGAGCAATATGATGTGCATTCATCTTGGCCCTGAGTCAGTCTGTCTCCGCTGGGAGGGGATCCTGCCTGCCTTTGGAGACATGGAGTTTCCTGAGGGCAGCACTGTGCTCCCTCCTCAGACGTGGGGTTCCCCAAGGATAACGCCTGTGAGTCCCTATCGTTCTGGTTGCTCCTCCAGATTGGCTGGATCTCTTTTATCCAGGACTCTCTCTTATCCAGGGCGGTGGGAGGGTGAAGTGTCATTCCCAGTTGGCACTGTCTTCTGGGGGCACAGCCTTACCCTGAAGGCGCCAGTGTCAGGATCCATATCCCAGAGGGAGAAGTCAGTCTCCCGATCTCCATTGCTGTCCATTTTCAGGTATCCTGTCACACCTGGGGGTATGGAGGAAGATGGCTGTGTTTTGACAGGGTGGAATTTCATGGGTCCCACACCTCATCTCTGTCTGTTGATCTTTTGATCTGGGCACTTAGGAAGACTTCTTGATGGCACTAGGGACATGGGGAAAAGAGCCTAAAGAAGAAGAGAGGTAGAAGAGACTGGTGTGGGCAAGTGACTACCTGCACTACAGGGCTAGGGGCTTCTCACTGCTTCCTGCCTGGGGCACCCCAAGGTAGCCCATTCCTGCCACCTCCAGTGCCTGACCTTGGAAGCTTCGGTTCCACATCCGCTGAGTGATGCCCTCCCCATCGGTGACAGTTCCCCCATGTGCTAGAGTCTCCGACACTGCCTGGACATAGAGCAGGATCCCGTCGTGGAAGGACGCTGGGATGGTGTTCACCTGCAGGGGCAGGCAGAGCTGGGCTGGGGTGGGATGTATGAAGGGCACAGAGTGGGGCGCTGTGGGGTGGGGAATGGGAGGCACTGGGAACTTGGAAGAGGATGGGAGAAAACACGCTCACAGCACAGAGAGATTTTACTACTTGTAAGACGCCTCCGCGTATATCACTGCTTCTGAATCCTGCTAGGCAGATAGGGCAGGACGTAGCATCCTCATTTTACTGATAAGGATTTGAGTTTCAGAGGTTGAACAACTTGTCAATGCCCCCCTCCATCATCAGGAGAGATATGGGAACAGTGGGAAGGGAAAGAAGGGGAGACTTGGGAATACGGGGATGGCTGAGAGAGCAGGGTGGCGACTGGCAGAGGGCTGTGAACTGGGGGCTGGAGGTCCACGCTGCAGGGTCCCAGGAACCCCTCCTACCAGGCCATCCTCCATGGTGAAGTTGAACTGCTCATGGGCCAAGTGTTTTAGCTTCTGTAGGAATTCCAAGTACTCAGGATTATCCGGCTCTTTATATGTAATGATTTTGGCAGCCTGAGGAAGGGGTCAGTGGAGAGGGGAGAGCTGGGTGCTGACTCCAGTCCTGCCAGTACCCTGGGTGCCCACCTCCCAGAGCTGCATCTCTACTTGCTCAAGGTCAAATTGGATCCTATGTCCTGCGCGAGGTGCTGCCTGCTTCAAAGCAGGGGATGAACTGGGATGGCTTTTCCAAGTCCAGATGGTCTGTGAGATGTGAACATTATCCCACCTCAAGGGCATTCTCTCATCTTTTTAGCCTCCTGGTTCTGAAGTCCCCTGGCCCTCTATATACCCCTTGCCCCAGCCTCCTGCCTTTGTCACCTAACTCTCTATGAGCATCCAGAACCTCTTTTCTGGAATCCTTTCAGACACTGAGGGACCCAGGACCCAGACACAATGTGCCACCAGCCCAGAGCCCCACAGCCTGGGCTTCCAATCTGAACACTCACCTGAAAGGCCTGGTGGGCACTGACATCCTGCCCATCTCCTCTCTCCCAGGGCCTGTGGGGAGCAAGGCCGTGTGCTCCTTGCAGGCTTTGCCCAAAGAGGTCCAGGTGGAAGAAAACATAGTCCTCCCCACTCAGGCCAGCTTCCAGGGCCAGAAGCATCAGGGTTCTGAAGGTGTCTGGGGAGCTGCAGATGTAGACAACTGTGGAGGAAGGGGGGTCAGAGAGAGAGAGAAGAGCCTAAGTGTCAGGGAGTGGAGGGGGAACTGAAGCCGGGGCACCCAGGGGAGGAAATTCAGAGACCCTGAGGTAGTTAAGTGGAACTCCTGGCTCAGTCTGGGCTGCGGCCTGAGGAAGGTGAAGGGAGGGAGGAGGCGGTGGGAGGGGGAGGAGGAAGGAGCCCAGATAGGGAGAGAGGGAATAATGGAGCCAAAGGTGGGCAAGGTGAGGTCAGGAGCGGGGGAGAGCAGAGAAGGGCCAGCTGGAGAGGGGACTGGAAGAGGAGAGGGCGTGTGGGAGCACGGGGAGGAGAAGCTGGAGGAGGGAAGAAGCCTGCTGGGAAGAGAAGGAAAATGGGGGAGAGATGAGGGATAGGAACTAAGCTGGGGCCCTACTAAGTGTCATGGTGGCCGGAGGCATTTTCTCCCTCCCGTTAACTCCGGAGGAACCGGTGGGAAGGAGGTGGGGGAGTGCGGAGGTGAGAAGAGAGGAGAGCCTAGGAACTGGAAGTGGGGGGGACATGGAGAAAGAGAGGGAAATAGAAACTCAGAGGTGGAAAGGGCTGAGGAGGCTGAGACAGGAATGAGGAGCCGCGGGGAGGAGAAGTCTGGCCCGGAGAAGAGAGAGGATGTCCCGGGGAAGGCCCGGAGGCAAAGCGGCCGGATGGGTGTGCCCGTGTCTCACCCCGGCCTTTGCGTCGCACGGTGCGCAGCAGCATGGTGTAGTGGTCGCGGTCGCCCTCGGCGAACTCCAGGTGGTCCACCGTGATGTTGAGGCGGTCGCGGACCTGCATGTACAGCCCCTCCACCACGAAGAAGCAGGGCTGGTCGTCGCGGGGCTGGTAGGCGTAGAGCACTAGAGCCTGGCGCTCCCAGCCCAGCCGTCGGTGCAGAGCCGCCACGAAGTCGCCCAGCTTGGCATGGCTGGGCCCGGCGCGGGTGGTCAGCGCGTACTCGTCCTTGGCCCCGAACCCCACAGCCGGGGCGCCGGCGGTCAGCAGCGGCACCCGCCAGTGCGCAGTGAAGCGGCCCACGGGGGCGGCGGCGTACACGCAGCCGGGGCCCAGGAACACCGCGGGGTTGTGCTCCCACTTGAGGTCCACGGCGGCCAGGGGCGCGGCGGTGTCGGAGCAGACGCCCAGCGCGCTCTCGCTGCTGCCCAGCACCGTGCGGACTGTCCAGCCCGGCAGCAGGTCCGGCCGCGCCTTCACCCGGGCCAGGGCCAGCTCCACCGCCGGTCCCACGCGCGCCCACGACCACGGGTACGAGGTGTTGGCCAGAGGTAGCACCACGGCCACCGTCAGGTTGCCCGCGTAGCTGCCTGGGAGCTGCAGCAGCAGCGGCGGCAGGAGCAGAAGCAGGCGCAGGCGGGCGCCGGAGGGGCAGCCGGGGCGCGGCATGGCCTCAGCGGGCACCGAGGCGGACAAGCGCTCCCACCATGGCCTCTGGCGTCCCCTCCGGCTCAGCGGCCCATCCTGGGCACCAGGAGCGCCCCTGTGGGAGGGAGGACGAGCGGGGCGGGGGCGCTCACCCCGAGGCACGCTGCCCCTTCTAGCTGTGACAGTCTGCGCCAGGAGCGCCAGGGGCGCGCGACCGAGGGGTGCGCCCAGGGCGCTGCAGAGCAGGTGGGTGCGAGGAGAGCGCGGGGGCCGAGAGGACGCGAGTGTGAGCGAGAGCGTGTGTGTGTGTGTGTGTGTGTGTGTGTGTGTGTGTGTGTGTTAGGAGAGAGAAAACGAGAGCGCGAGCGAGCGCTCCGTGGAGAAGGATGGGAGAGGGCGCCAGGGAGGGAAAGGGGAGTGTGAGTGTTTGTATGTGTGCGTGAGCGCCTGGCCCAGAGAGTGTGCCAGAAGGGGCGTCCGGCCGGCCCAAGTCTCCGGCAGTCCGGGGGGGGGCTGGGGAGGACCCAAGCCAAGCTCCGAACCCTCCCTCCCGGCCGCTTCCCCTCCCAGACTCCGTGACCTTAGAACCAATCCTGGATCTTTAACTCCTTCGTCCCCGCCCCGAAGTCGCGGGCTCTTCCGAGTCTCTCAGCCCGCGCACTTTCCTTTAGAGCTTCTTCGCGCTTCTCGGCGGAGAAACTTCTTGCTCCTCCGAGAAGCGGCACGGGTAGAAGGGGCTCTGTTGCGGGGTCGGGAAGAACGGAATAGAGAAGTCTGTGGGAACAACAGAGGGCCTCTTGCGCCCCACCTTTCCCTCCCCTCCTACCTGGTTCCGTCTGGGGAAGAGAGAAAGAGGTGCTGGTTTGGGATCTTGGTAGGAAAAAGTGTGTGTTTGGATGTGTGTCGGGGTGGTGCGGGAGGGTGACGGTTTCTGGAAAAGGCGTTAAAGTAGGTGAATCCAGGGTCCCCGTAACCAGTCCATCTAGGATCTCCCCCCCCCCTCCGGTTTACAGATTGAGCGGATTAGCGGAGAAAAAGGACCAGGTAGAAGGGCGGAGTTAACTCTTTAGTTCCCCAATGGCTGTAGGAACGGGGAGGGAGAGCTTGCGGGTGGCTGGAAGAGCGAACAGGTGTGATCTCAGGGTCACGGCCGGCGTGTGAGTGTGTGTTTGTCTTGTAGAGGATTATTAAAATGGGATTTGTCGGGGCGGTGGGAGACAGTGTTGGAAATGACAAGCGGAGGGGTAAATTGGGGAGAGTATTCTGGGGCCCTTGACGGCTGGGCTGGGGGCCGGAGAGCTGTGGAATCAGTCTGCCCTCTAATGGCCAGCAGAAGTCGTTGACCGTATTGCGCTGCCAACCTCTGCAAGCCTGTACCTAGGCAAGACCAAAGGTCAGGAAACTTCTTCCGTACTGCAGATTTCCAGAGGACCTAGTACGTGTTAAGCACCGGCTGAAGGTATAAAGATTAAGACTATATATATATGTGTGTGTGTGTATATATATATGTATCTCATATATATCATGTATATATGGTCCATACATTTGAGGAGCTCTATTTGGGACAAATAGCCATAATGTAATATAGTTAAATACTACAACAGAGAGATAGGTAAATTGCTAAAAGGCCCAGATAAGGGCTATTTTGCTTGCATTAGGGCCAGGAAAATCTCCAACGAGAAATAATTCAACAAGGGTAGGAGGATGAGGCATGTTTTGTCTGGCATGTATTCTCTCTCTCAAATATATATATGTTATATATTATATATGTATATTATATATATATATAATTTAATTGCCCACATTTTAAAATCAGCAGATGGCACATGAATATTTGGAATTCTGACTTGTCTTGAAATATTGGAGAGCTGGTAATCTAGGTCCTGCATCTCTCCATGAACAATAATCTGGAACCAAGTATCCATTACTTCTTTGAGGTGAGTCTAGCTCATCACGGTTCCTATTCACCCTGTTCACTCATTTGCGTTACTGGCTTCATTAGCAGTGCATGTTTCCAACCCTGATCTAGGATGTAAGGTTTATGGGTGTACGAATGACTGAGGAGGAGAGGCAAGAAAAGGCAGCAGAGGGCAGATCATGCAAGCTTTTGTGGGACAGGCATAATGTCTTTGTTCTATAACGAGGGCTCCAGAGGCTATAGAGGTAGATAGGAGATTGGAAAAAAATTTTTAAAGTTTTATTGAGGTATGATTGTTATACCATAAGCTGTACATATTTAATGTATACAATTTGATGAGTTTGGACATATGCATATGCCCATGAAACACATCACCACAACAACAAATGTTTCCATCACCTCCAAACATTTCCTTGTGTCCTTTTGTGTGTGTGTGTGTGTGCGTGTGTGTGTGTGTGTGTGTTAAGAACACCTAGCATGAGATCTACTCTCTTAACAAATTTTTAAATGTATAATATGGTCTTGTTCACTATAGGGAGATGCTTTTTAAGTAGAATCAACTGGAATTCAGGAAGAACATACAAGTAACTGAAATCTAGGTGACATTGACTCATTAGTTGAGAAGCTAAAAGAAGCTGAAATGTTTCGGGGGGAAGATAACAATTTTAGTTTATTGCTTTTGAAGTGCCTGTAGATATCCAAGTGGAGGTGTCCAATAGGCCATTGGATTAGTGGAACTGGAGCTCAGGAGAACTAGACTAGAAATCCAACTTAGTAATTGAGCTTCTCTTTCAACAATGGTGGCTTAAATAATTTGTCCAATCCTCAAGCTGAGCTGCAGACAACTAAAAATGTTAGATGAAATGCTTTATAAAATAAACGAACTAAAAGACAGTGAGAGCATGAAAGGACAGAAAAGCAGACCAGCAATAAGAGAGCTTTTACCCTAGAGTCATTTGCTGATCCAAAATTGGTGGCAGAAAATAGGCTGTGTGGGGCAAGTGAGATAAAATTTGGAGTCCAAATGTCCCCAGAGGTAATTACTTAGGTAAACCACCTTCCTATTTAGGGTTAGGATCCTGAAAGGTTGCACTCCTAGGGGAAACCTAGGAGTAGGATAAACCAGAAGTAAACAGAAAATCCAGACCTGAAATAGTCAAAAGCCAAAATTAAGAACAAATTCATGAGTTTAAGAGCAAGTTGGACTCAACTGAGGAGTAAGTAATGAATTGGAAGAAAGGACAGAAGAAACCACTCAGAATGAAGCATGGATACAAAGGAATGAAAAATATAAAAGAGGGGGTTGGAGATATAAAGAATACCATGAGAAAGTCTGACACACCTTTATTTGGAGCCCAGGAGGGGGGGAAATAATAGGGTAGAAGCAATATTTAAAGAGATAATGCCTGAGAAACTTAAAAAAATAAATGAAATACATCAAGCCACAGATTCAAGAAGTTCAACAGATCTCAAGATTAAAGAAAAAAAAAATCCATACCTGGAGCCATCAGAGTGAAGCTGCAGGAAATTAAACCAAATATAAAATCTTAAAAATAGGCAGAAAAAAGAGGATTGGTTACCTTCAGAGGAGCAACCATTTGATTAACATTTTTTTCACAGCAAAAATGGAAGCCATAAAATAGTAAAATAATATTATAAATGTGCTGAAAGAAAATGACTTCCAATTTAGAATTACATATCTAGAGAAAATGTCCTTCAAAAACAAAGGTGAAATAAAGATGTATTCAGAAAAACCAAAACCAAGAAAGTTAGCCACCAGCAGAAGGGCACTAATTCTCAAGCGGAAGGAATATTACTCCAGATGAGTGTTGGGGATACAGGAAGGAATAAAGAGCATTAAAAATGGCAAATCTCAATGACCACTGCTTTAATTAATAAGCATTAATGTCTTGTGAGATTGAATATATATACGGAATTTAAATTCTGTAAACGTATACACCTACACTTACCCAAGAGGAACAATTGCATCTCACCGCAAGAACCATGTACAAAAATGGTCATAGCTGCTTTATACATAATGGCTCAAAACTGGAAAGAGCCCAGATGTGCTCGCCTGTGTCTCAGCCAGTTGGAGGTCCTGAATTCATCAACAGGAGAGTGAGTAAACAAACTGTGGAATATTTATGCAATGGCATGCTACTCATAAATAAAAAGGAACAAATTGCTGATACATGCAAAAACATGGAAGAATCTTGAAATGTGTCAAGCAAAAGAAGCTAGACAAATAAGAGTACATAGGATGTGAGTCCATTTATGGGAAGAACAGACGAAACTAATCTATGATAATAGAAATTGGAATAGTGATTGTCTCTAAGGGAAGGGCAAAGGGGTATGAGTGAATTTTTTGAGGTGATAAAAATGTTCTTTATGTTAATCTGTGTGATGGGCAGAATACATTACTCAAAATTAATCGATCTGTGGACTTAAGATCTGTGCATTTTGCTGTAGTAAATAATACTACAATTAGTATATCAGTATCAATATAGTACTTAAAGAAGTTACACAACAATATATATAGTTCTGGAGGGAGTGACGGTGGTAAATGGAATTAAAGTATTCCTTCATTTTTCACGAGAAGGGTAAAAGTATTACATAAAATTAGACCTTGCCAGTTCAAGGAGGCATGTTGTAATTTTTAGGGTAACCACTAAAAGAGTAGAAAAAGAGTGTGTAACTTCCAATTGACAGAGGCAGGGAAGGAAGAATAAATAGTAATCAATGCAAAACAAGACAAGAAAGGGGAGAAACAGGATTATAGAAGGACGAAAAGCACATAGTAATATGCTTGATGTAAATGCAACCATAGTATATCCATATCTGTGGCTGTGAAACTTCGTATAAGGGTGAAATCCGCCAGAGAGGTTGTAGAGTGAGGAAGAGAGAAATGAGGGGAAACTGGGCAAATGGCAGGGGGTCTGGTCCTTCTCTCTTGTCACTTCCCTTGCGCTCTTTTTCTGAGCTCTCTTTGCAAAGGCTGTCTCAGTTTCCCTGCTAGTCCCTCACCATCAGTATTTTCCCCCTCTGATTTAATCAATATACATACTCAAATCCGCTTCTCCTGCCTAAAGTTTCTAGCCTCTGTGAACCACATCCAAACGTGTAATGTTCACAGTCACCTAAAGTCCCTTCCTGTTCCATTTCGCTTGCTGATGGCAAAAACAGCTTCTAAAGCCTGCATTTTTGAGAGAGGAAAAAGTAGGAGTATGGCGGTTACATTTATTGAAGAAATTTAAAATTAAAACTGCTAGGAAGGGAAAACAAGGAAGCACACTGATAGCAGAGGATGGTTTCGATCCATCGACCTCTGGGTTATGGGCCCAGCACGCTTCCGCTGCGCCACTCTGCTGCTTCGAAAAACGATTTTCCATGAACTGTACAGAAAGTTCTCTGAATGCTACCCATCCTGATTTATTTACACAGCACCCCCTAGTGTCTGCAAAAGTCGTTACTGTCAAGTCCATTCTTATTGGCTAGTTCCTGACACAGTAGGCGCTTTTCATTGGTTCATAAACCGGTTTACCAAAGTAAACCAATAGGCACAAGCGGCGGAGTACGGCGGGAGCCAATCGCGCGGGAGTTTGTTGGGACACGCCGGCAGGCCGCCTCTCCAGTTGTCTGCTCCTCGGAGGAAAGGGGCGGTTGGTGTGGCCTCCATTGTTCGGGCTCTAGGACGCCATGAGGTAAGGGCTGTGGGGTGCTCTAGAGAGGTTTCGGGTATTCGACCGAAAACTGTGGGAAGTTGGGCTGAAAGGAGTCGGAGGACTTGAAAGGGCCGTGTATCTAGGGGCTGCACGGAAACCTGAGAGCTCCTGGGCTGGGAGAGTAGGGGAGGTCGGGGCCCGAGGAGGCGGGGAAACTCGGGCCGGGGATGGGGGTGGGGCCCAGGAGTGGGTAGGCAGGTTCGACACTTCGGTCTCTGGGGTGTTCAGATGAGGGGGTGTCCTCAGGTCCCAGGAGGAGCACTCCCCACCCCCACCCCCCGATCTAGACTGAGAAGGCTGGAACGCGCCTCATGCATCCTCAGTGCCAAGTGCTTGACATATAGGATATGCCTGATGCTTTTACCACGTGAACGAATAAATGAGCAGTCACGTTAGTCTCTGAAGTCTTAGGGTTGGAATGTCCCAGCAGTTATGGGGCATTTCTTGTAGGGCTCACTGAGCCCCGTCAGTATTCAGTGTGAGGTTTGATGTGATTAATTTATCCAGAAGGCGGAGGTCATGGGGGATGAGGCTGGGCACTTGGAATTGCTGGGGGAGAAGTGTAAGTGGGAATGGGATGGCTTGGCTTCCAAAGGGAAGTGCAGAGCGATGGAGGTAGGCTAACTCGAAATCACGTAGCCGGTATGGTGGAGATTGCTTCAACGAGGTCAAAACAAAGTTAAAATCTATTCATGCATTTCTAGGGGTGACAGAGGCCGCGGTCGCGGCGGGCGCTTTGGTTCCAGAGGAGGCCCCGGAGGAGGGTGAGTGCCAGTTTTTAGCATCTCTGCAGCCGTTAGTTTCCATTTCAGTCATCTAAATAGGAGTTTGGAGTGGACTAATGTTACCTGCCTTTGTGAGATCCAGCTGTGGGTTAGAAGCATGCTTTGCATGCTCTCCTGGTAAATGAGTTTGGCCCCATTATGCGCGATCAGTTTGATTTCTGTGGTGAGTAATTTGGATTGTTTTTCGTATTTTAGGTTCAGGCCCTTTGTGCCACATATCCCATTTGATTTCTATTTGGTGAGTACCTTGGCCACTGTTCAACTGTGGTTGAGCCCAGCGTCTCCCTATTAATGAAGTCAGGTGGTAGTTGGAGCAGAGAAAGGGATTAGTGAGTGGAGTTGGGGGTGGGTTTGAGTCAGCCGTGTGTCGCTTTACATACATAAACAGTGTAAGCTGGAAGGGGAAGACAGTCCCTCGGCCACAGTGGGCAGTAACATGGTTATAATCTTTGTTCTGAACAGTTAATGGTATCTCTGGCTTATCTGTTAGTGTAACAGTAGTAGGAGCTTATATTATGGATATTCCCTCCAGCTTCTGTCCTTGTTTGAACATCTTAAGGAGTAAAAATAAGTGCTGTAGAATTTTCTGTTCTCAATTTTTTTGTGTTGTGGCAACAGAAAGGAAATCTCTATTGTATATTATTTTTGGTAGGTAGTATGTAGTTGTTTATTTCTGGTTTAGTGTGAAATGGCCTTTCCCCGGGTCAAGCCAGCGCCTGATGAAACTTCCTTCAGTGAGGCCTTGCTGAAGAGGAATCAGGACCTTGCTCCTAACTCTGCTGAACAGGTATATCTTGGCTTCCTTCCTGAGATTCCTCAAAGAAAGCTAAAGAAGTAAATAACTACTGGTGAGGTTACTGTTATCAGAGCCTAAACTCCACAGAAAGTTTAATCGTTCTCCTTATTTCTCTTTGTGGGTAGAGGGAGCGCGCCAGGTGAATATATAAACAAATTACATGTGCATTCATATTTTTGCTGGGGAATCTATCTTTGGGATCAAAAAGTATTCAAGGCTGGAAGGGTCAGGATGTTCTCAGAGCCCGTGAAGGTATTGCTTCATCCCCTGTTGAAGGGATTAGGGGAAGATATTCAAGCTTGGTGAGAAGTTGCTTACAGTGTCTCACCTGAGGGTATTTTTGTTTCCTGCTGTCTTTCAGGCCTCTATCCTTTCTCTGGTGACAAAAATTAACAATGTGATTGACAATTTGATTGTGGCTCCAGGGACATTTGAAGTGGTGAGTTTTTGATGATTTAGTCGTAGGAAAGGGGAGCTGTGTGGAAGTTCCCTTGGCTCCTGTCTCTTAATTCTGCAGATGCTTATTCAAAGCCACTCTTAAAATAGGAAAGTGCAGTGGAATCCCTTTGTATTGTTGACCTTGGGGACCAGACTTGTATCGTTACTGTCAGCTAACCATGATGAACCAGGCTTTTCATGTGCTTATTTGGGGATATGATTTGAACTCTGCTACTTCCAAATCCGGGTAATAGGCTGTGTCGTAACTGAGTTCTGAGGGGAACTCGGCAGTCTTCTCACTTCTGAGTTTTCTTCTTGAAATCCCTTTTCCAACAGCAAATTGAAGAAGTCCGACAAGTCGGATCATATAAAAAGGGAACGATGACTACAGGACACAATGTGGCTGACCTGGTGGTGATCCTGAAGATTTTGCCGACATGTGAGTGTACCTCTCTCTGGCCTTAGGAGCAGAACATAGTAGTTGGACTTGAGGCATAGGGATCTTTAAAGCCCAAATTTCTTGTGAGAAAAGCTGTTTGGAAGACAAATGGGAAATTTAGTTTTTTAATATGTGTTGTATCTGAAAGAATATGGCCAGTTACTATAAGGCAGTGTTTCTCAACTGGGGGTGATTTTGCTCCCCAGGGGATATTTGGCATTGTCTGGAGATGTTTGGGGGCTAATGTTTTTGGGTAGAGGCCAGGGTTGCTGCTAAGCATTCTGCAGTACACAAGACAGACCCTACCTCCCAACCCCAAACAAAGAATTATCCAGGCCAATATGGCATTAGTCCCACTGACAAGAAACCCTGCTGTGGAAAAAGGTGTGTGTATATAGGAGGAGGTGTCCTGTTCCCTGAGCCTTCCAATTTCTCTGTCCAGGTGTTAGCTTCCCCTGTAAAAGTGTTCATTCAGCTGCTTGTCCTTGCTCCAGCAGAAATCAGAGTGCAGAGATGTATAGAAAAATCTACATAAATAATTGTAATCTTCATTATCTCTTGTTGTTTCAATCTAGTGGAAGCCGTTGCTGCACTAGGGAACAAGGTCGTGGAGAGCCTAAGGGCACAGGATCCTTCTGAAGGTTTGAGTTTGTTGCTGAACATGTAATTTAGTGGTCACAGGAGCCAGTTCTGTGATTATAATGTCATTTTAACAAAGTCAGGTCAGGCTAGAAGGAAGAGCGAATGCAGAGTTTTAGGTTGGGGAAGTTTTGGGCAGAGTTCACCAGCGTTCAAAATCCAGTTGATGTCCGTTACTTTTAAACTCTGTATTCTCAGTTCTGATTCTGGACTGTTAGTGTTTTTAAAAATCGATCTAGGGGACTTCCCTGGTGGTCTAGTGGTTAAGACACCCAGCTCCCAATGCAGGGGGCATGGGTTTTATCCTTGGTTGGGGAATTAAGATCCCACATGCCGCACAGTGCGGCCAAAAAGATAAATAAGTAAATAACTTTTAAAAACCCTATGTGTTCCCCCACCCTCATCCTGGATTTACCTTTGGTCATCTAATGGAAATACGAGTTTCAGCTTTTGATTTTTCTTTTTGCAGTTTTGACCATGCTGACCAATGAAACTGGCTTTGAAATCAGTTCTTCTGATGCTACAGTGAAGATTCTCATTACAACAGTGCCACCCAATCTCCGAAAACTGGACCCAGAACTCCACTGTTAGTCCTTTTGTTCTGTTGCTGTTAAATTTGGGGAAATTCAAAACATGGTATAAAGTGCTGTTGAGTTTACTTAGGTCCCAAAAGGTCACATATGAAATAGCAACAAACTAAGTTTACCCCCAAACTTTGCTGTCTTCCTCTGTAATTTGGAAACAGTTTTACCAGCTTGCTAGTGAAATTGTCAAAGCCAGCATGGCCAAGAAAGCAGTTTGACGATTTAAGAAAAAGGACTGAGGAAATATTTATGGAGGGGGTAGGCTTTCAGAGAAAATTGGGCCTCTTTCATGCTTCCAGATTTGGTTTGGGGGAGGAATAGTGACTTTTGGACAGGTGACTTGCTGATCTGGGGAACACGGGGGTGGTTTAAGGAATTACGGTGTTGTCCTGTCCTCCTTCCACATTCTTGGACTGTGGCAGTGGGATTGAATTGCTTGCTCAGTAATGGGAATGTTTCATCTTGGTGGATGTCATGCTTGTCTTCTAGTGGATATCAAGGTGTTGCAGAGTGCCTTAGCAGCCATCCGACATGCCCGCTGGTTTGAGGAAAATGCTTCTCAGTCCACGTGAGTCCCTCCCTGTTTGAGTGAAGATATATCCTAATCCTTCTAACTACATTGAACAGCAGGATACCCCACCCCAATACTTCCTCTCACAGAACATTTTTGGCTGTGATCTTCTGTCTGGATTTTGATTTTTACCTTAAGTAAGCAAACTTAGGTTGAGGGAAGGGAATGTATAGTTCTGGAAATAGCTTCATCTCTGTACCTTAGGTGTGGAAGTAAATAATCTTATTACTTTATTTTTTTTTTAGCTATAGTTGACGTACAGTATTATGTTACAGGTATACGACATAGTAATTCACAATTTTTAAAGGTTATACTCCATCTATAGTTATTATAAAATGTTGGCTGTATCCCCCATGTTGTACAGTATATCCTTGTAGCTTATTTTATACATAATAGTTTGTACCTCTTAATCCCCTATTCTTATTTTGCCCCTCCCCTCTTCCCTCTCCCCACTGGTAACCACTAGTTTGTTCTCTGTATCTATGAGTTTGTTTCCTTTTTGTTATATTCACTAGTTTGTTTCATGATCCGTTATTACTTTTAATCCTGGTTCCTCTTACCTTCAGAGTTAAAGTTCTCATCAGGCTGCTGAAGGACCTGAGGATTCGTTTCCCTGGCTTTGAGCCCCTCACTCCCTGGATACTTGACCTACTTGTAAGTAATGAAGGGCAATTGGAATTCCTGATCCTCCCTATGTTACAGTAGTTCCTCTGAAACCTACCAGAATATGAAATTTGGTACAGATTAAAAAGAAATGGGGGGGAGGGGCGGAAAAGGGAAAGAAAAACAAAGAAATCTCATTAGTGGACAAGTAATCCAATAAAGATTCAATGTTTATTATTTCTTTGGGCTTTTGGAGTATTCAGTTAAATGAGTAGTTATTACTGCACCTTTGTTTTTCTCATTACTGCTGTCATTTCATTAATGTGGTAATGGAGAGAAATTACTGCATGAGCAGTCATTTCAGAACTGCTTCTCAACGTTAAAATTTTAGCTAGACATTAACCAGTTTTCTTCTTGATGGTTTAAAGTTTTGTTTGAAGATAGAATTGCCACTTTATGGCACACCTACCAGATTCACTTTCTTCTAGGGGCACTATGCTGTGATGAACAACCCCACCAGACAGCCTTTGGCCCTAAATGTGGCCTACAGGTATAGCATGCTGCTTTGGGTTTGGGGCTGGATGTAAGCTGTCTTGTGTGTTCTTCTAATACCTATCCATGTTTCAGACGATGCTTGCAGATTCTGGCTGCAGGACTCTTCCTGCCAGGGTCGGTGGGTATCACTGACCCCTGTGAGAGTGGCAACTTCAGAGTACACACAGTCATGACTCTGGAACAGCAGGTATTGGGACAGCTCTAAAATGGTCTGTTGTGCCCCACTCTTGAATATCTGGTCAGAAGGCAAAGGGAATGTGGTTTTTAGTGGTCAGGGATTTGGGGGTTCTCACAGACTTTGGTCTTGAAATTAGAAGTTGTTTTTATCTCACTTTTCATGAGAATGTTAGTCAAATAAGGTATTTTGATTTTCATTGCTAATTTACCCTTACTGTGCTCTCCCTCAGGATATGGTCTGCTACACAGCTCAGACTCTGGTCCGAATCCTCTCACATGGTGGCTTTAGGAAGATCCTTGGCCAGGAGGGTGATGCCAGCTGTGAGTGACCACTGTGGGACAGGGGTTCTTTACGGTACTCTGTGATCTACAAAGAAACTCTACACTACTTATGTCTTACTGTTTCCACTGTGTGGGTCATGACTTGTATGTTGAGCTACTTGTCTGAAGTCACCTCTTTTCTCTTCTAGATCTTGCTTCTGAAATATCTACCTGGGATGGAGTGATAGTGACACCTTCAGAAAAGGCTTATGAGAAGCCACCAGAGAAGAAGGAAGGAGAGGAAGAGGAGGAGAATACAGAAGAGCCACCTCAAGGAGAGGAAGAGGAAAGCATGGAGACTCAGGAATGACCTCCCTGTCTCTTCACCCCCTTTCATACCCAAGGAGAAGACTGGAGCCTAAGCTAACTGCTGCTGGGCTTTATGTGGTGGCATTTCTGAGGGATAGGGGAGATAGGAAGGAAGATTAAGAGGACACTATAGAAGGAATTGTCATTCCACTGCATTCTGAAACTGGCTTAGTAGCCAGAAGTCTCCCATTTATGACCTATGCCATCCATCTATAGTGAAGCAGGGTACCAACTTTTATTCCTAATACTCTAGAATCCCGAGCTTCTGGAAACCTCTCTCAACCAGTACTTTGTTGTTGAAATGTTGTGAACTGTTAGTGTTTGCAATTTTTTTTTACTAAGAAAAAAGATTAAAGTACTTCCTGGTAGGGCTCTTGGTCTTGTTTTTCCTTGGTATCTGGCAAGCTGTTTTGCTTCCTTTTTTTTGCTTTATGAACTCTTCGTTGAAAATGATACTTGAGTCTTTTCATTGTGAACACTAGATCTCAATTTGAATCTATATTTGAATTAATGCAGAAGACTCTTGGAACCTTTCCATATACCAGAGTAAACTGGAATACCATTTAAGCATTTATTGAATTAAATGGTTTTAGTAACACTGCTACAGTGGTCAAGCCAGTGCAGTCAACAAAAGAGGGTAGGTGGTCATTCACCTTGACTTTGCCTGCCCTTTGTACTGTAAACAAAGGAATATTGGAAGTCACAGGTAGAGGACATTCTGCCCAGGTCCAACAACCTCGCACGTAACAGAGGAAGCCCCTCCCTTGTTAATGAGGCCAGGAGATGGTAGAGGAGGTGGGTCTTGAGTATGGAGCTTAAAAAAAAAAAAATGTAGAGGCCTCAGCTCATTCTTGGAAGCAAGAGCCATAATAAATCCTTTGGGATCCTGAGTCCTGCTCTACACAGGTTTCTTTGGGCCCCACATAAATGGGTAAGACTGAAGTGCTTCAAACAAACCACAGGGCTGCCCTTTTGATGTCCCAACACCTACAGGGAGTCCTGGAGGAAACGGGCAGCCGGGGAATGGTATTTGTGCTATTCTGTGGCCATGGGCCCATCTTCTGGCCTGTTACTTGCTTGGGGAACCAGGGGGGTAAACTCCTGAATCCAGCATTGCCCTCCTTCGGGCTGTTTCCTTGGCAACACTGTGGTTTAGCCGCCTCAGCCGTTCCTACAAAACAAGATTTGGAATCAAATTAACTGCTCTGTGAAAGGATTTAGAACTTGCTGTCAACTAGGCTGGAAAATATCTTAGGCTTGCTTCATCTCAACGTTACGTCTTCTAAGGTATGTAAGAAGAACATAAATGAGAGCAACTGGGGGTTAAGAATAAGAACAGTAAGTTCTATTTTGGCGGGCATTAGTTGACAACCCTTTCCCCAAAAAGACTAAAAATTACGGTGACTTTCGCTGTGTTGGGGACTTCATGACACCCCTTGAAAATCGGAGAATACCTTAAGGACTTAGAAGAACAAAGAATTACTGTTGGTAGGAAATTCCTTTACCTGGGCATTCTGTAGGATGTTATTAACCAAGACGACTCGTCGCCGGGCATTAAGGAGCTTCTTCACATAGGGGTCGAGATCCAGGGCCACTTTCTGATCCTCATTGATACGGCACAGTTCTGGGAAATGGAAGGAAGATGCAACTAAACACCTAATGGCCTTCTCGTTCTTGGAACAAGTAAGCTAGTAAATGCTATGGAAAGCACTCTTGTGCCACATGGGCACAGTCACTAGAAACTTGAGAGGAGTCCATCGGCAGCCCTGGAAGCAAGTGACAGAAACCCAGCCCCAGAGGTTGGCAAAACATAAGGTCCTGTAGTGAGTTGTAGGATCCCGGGTATACAGGGATGCTTACTCACCGGTAGCTAGGTTGTCAATTTGTTCCCGGAGCTCTACTTGGCTCTCTCTGCAAAGAGGTACAAGGCCTACACGGTCAGTTAATGGAACTCAAAAACCTAGTCCCCTATGTGTTTCTTAAGTGCTCAGAAAAGCCAGCCTCTGCCCCCACCGGCAGGCCCTCCGCCGGTCTGCCCCGCCTCCAATCAGTTTCCCTAAATTCTTAGTCCCATCCGAACGCCGAACTCGTCTTATCTCCGCCCTTTCTTGGCCCCGCCCCTACAAAACCAAATCGAGGAGAGGCCCCGCCCCAACCTTCCCTCCAGGGCACCTGACGGCGTGGACGTGAGAGTCAAGCTGCTGCACAGCCGGTCGCAGGAACTCGAGGAGCCCCTCGGCGAAGAGGTCGCGGCCTGCGGGCCCCGCCACGGGGGTTCCTGCCCCGGACACAGCGGCGGAACCAGCTCCCGACATCACGAACTGCCCTTACGGCCGGAACCTGCCGCGAGGGCCGCCGGGAACTGAAACCCCGCCGAAGTGCGCCGCTAGGGGGCGCCCGGGGAGTGCCAGCTCCGACCCCGGCCTGGGATTTCTGGGAAACGCAGTTTCTGGAGCCAGCAGGGCGGGGCGAAGGGCCGGGCCCTAGAGCTACCGGGAGTTGTAGTTCTTTGTAGGCCATGAAGTGGCGGGTTTTGAAAGTCTCCAGAGTTCAAAGACTAGAAGGAACCATTTTGGGGATGCGTACGTTTTGTTTTCTCCGAGGGTGAAAAATAAATGCTTATGTCCCCAGTTGTCCATAGCTTTCCCATGTTAATTTTGTGGGAAAGCCAGATGATACTCATAGTATAGTATATTTCTAAATTTAAGTGTATTTTTTAATGGCACTAAAGTATGTGCAAGACTGCATCTTAATACTATTCAGCCTTAAGAAGGAATGAAATTCTGGTACATGCTATGCGTTAAACGTGACATTATGCTAAATGAAATAAGCCAGACACAGAAGGACAAATATTTAATGATTCTGCTTGTATGAGGTTTGTAGAACAGTCAAATTCATGGAGATAAAATGTAGTTCTACCTCCTGATCAGAACAGTGTTGCCCCTTCCGCCGCGGCAGCCATTGAGGAGCGGCAGCCATGGCTCTGCGCTACCCCATGGCCGTGGGCCTCAGCAAGGGCCACAAGGTGACCAAGAACGTGAGCAAGCCGAGGCACAGCCGCCGCCGCGGGCGCCTCACCAAGCACACCAAGTTCGTGCGGGACATGATCCGGGAGGTGTGTGGCTTTGCCCTTTATGAGCGGCGGGCCATGGAGCTGCTCAAGGTCTCCAAGGACAAGCGGGCCCTCAAGTTCATCAAGAAAAGGGTGGGGACACACATCCGTGCCAAGAGGAAGAGAGAGGAGCTGAGCAATGTCCTGGCCGCCATGAGGAAGACAGCAGCCAAGAAGGACTGAGCCCTTCCCCTCTGTGCACAATAAAACTTTTCCAGAAAAAAAAAAAGAACAGTGTTGCCAGCGGCTGGGGGGGAGGGGAATGGGGACTTGTTGCTTAACGGATACAGAGTTTCAGTATGGGATGATTTAAAAGTTCTAGAGACTAGTAGTGGTGATAGTTACATAATGTGAGTTTACTTAATGCCACCGAACTGTACACTTAAAAATGGTTAAAGTTGGGGCTTCCCTGGTGGTGCAGTGGTTGAGAGTCCGCTTGCCGACGTAGAGCACACGGGTTCGTGGCCCGAACCGGCAAGATCCCACATGCCGCGGAGCGGCTGGACCCGTGAGCCATGGCCACTGAGTCTGCGCGTCCAGAGCCTGTGCTCCGCAACGACAGAGGCCACAACAGTGTGAGGACCGCGTATCGCAAAAAAACCAACAAAAGTTTCCCTACTTTTGTTTTTCATGGCTTTCCAGAGAGTTTACATCTCTTGTTGAATTCTCAACAAGAGGCACAGCCCTCTGTCCTTTAAGCCCTAATGTGTTCCAGTGATTCACAATAAATGGGCACCAGAGTGTTCCGCCTTGAGCTTTGATGAAATAAAGCTCCTATTTTAAGGCAAACAAGAAAAATTTAAACATGAAAATGTTCTCTGCTTGGGAATTCCCTGCTGGTCTAGTAAAAAAAAAAAAAAAAGTTCTCCGTTTGGGCCTCTTTTCTTCCCTCTAGTGTGCAGTGTGCGTCTGCATTATGCGTTAACCAGATCTCTCCAATGTCAGAAATACCAGCTCAACCATAAAGATAAATTTTTCTTCTTCTGACGCCAACCATGTAAATCCTTAGAAGATAACATTCCTTTCTCAATCCTGTAAGGCATCAGGATGACCCACCACTCACCTCGTACGTGCAGATATCTTTGGTAAACTTTATGTACAATACCAATATATCATTTCCCTTAATGACAGAGATTGCTTGCAGGACAGACTAGGTCAAATGACCTGGGGAAGATACGTAATGGAATTTCTTAGCTTAAATGTTTACTTATTACCTCATTAATGTTACTAACTATGTTACTTGTATTCTGCCTATTTTACAAGATTATTGTTTCTTGCATTACCAAATGTGTGACTGAGCCTCCAATAAAAATAATGATGACTAGGCAACTTGAAACAATTGACCAAATGTAGTTCTATAAGATCAATGATTGTAATAGCGTAACTCTAGATACAGGAAGAAACAACAAGAGCGAATCATTATCCAGACCGTAACAGACAAGTAAGACAGACAGTCCAAAGGCTTTTGGTTACTGTTGACAGGGCCTAGTCCAGTAATAGCACATTGGCCTATCAATGAAATCCTTTCCTGACATGGGAATGAGCATTCCTAGCACCATGAAACAAGCTGGCCATGAAATGCCTCCCAAACCTTGGTTGAAATAAAGACTGAAAGGTAGAGGATTGTAAAATAATGTTGCCCCCTAGCCAGTTCTATAAGAATCAAGTCATTAGCCACTGTGGTCAATGACCTGCAGTACACCCTGAAAGGAATTTAGAATCAGAATGAGGCACTTCGTGCTCTGGGAAAACTGGCAGAACTGGCCCTCAGTTATGTGTTTTCAGGAGAAAATGTTATGATCTCAGTTTCTTGCATCTTCCCATTCTTAGAAAAGCACTAAACCATTAACTAAGATCTCTATTTCTGGAGAATAGCAGTCACCGTCTACCAAGATGTGAGCTTGATTGCACATACCCCTTCGTCAAAATCACGTTAAGTCCTAGCCTCCCACCTTAGCTCTTTGCAACAGTCCTCAGAGTTTCTGAAAGACTGGCTCCAGCTTACAATGCTCAGGTTGGAGACTTCCCTGGTGGTCCAGTGGTTAAGACTCCACGGTCCCAATGCAGGGGACCTGGGTTCAATCCCTGGTCAGGGAAACAGATCCCACATACCGCAACTAAGAGCCTGTGTGCTGCAGCGAAGACCCGGTGCAGCCAAATAAATAAATAAATGTTTAAAATATATATATATATATCTCCTCAGGTTGGTTTGAATAAAATTTTCCATTTTATTTCTTTTTCCATTCTTAGATTGACTATTGATTAATTTTTTCATTGACAGTTTCGTCCTCAGGAATAAAGGTGTTTAAATCACTGTGGGAGAGTGGTGGTCAGCAGCAGCAAACCTGAGACCCCAACTGTGGCAACTTTTAAAGCCTTGTACAGTTTTTGTTGTTTACTGTGTTTGTTTCCCTCTATCTTTCCCTCTAGTGATTAGAGGTAAAACTCTCAGGAGAGGCTGGGGGCTTATTTGGGGAGTAAGTGGCAAGGAAGGGGGGTAGCTAGGGCAACGGCAGCCTGCTTCATAATCAGGCTTTCAGAAGAGGAAGCCCGGGACAAAGCGGTGTGAATGTTGAAGAGGAAAGGAAAAAGGGCCAAGTCCTTGAGGCCTGTGCCAGGGACAGAGAACAGGGGCTGGCCTTGGCTGGAAAAGAGGTTTATGATCTGTGTCTAGACAGGAAGCCCCCAAGTTAGGCCACAGCCCTTTCAGGTAACTGTTTGAAGTAGGGTTGCCAAATTTAGAAAACAGAGCAAACGAAAAACTCTGGGACACTAGGTAAATTTGAATTTCAGATAAACAACAAATAATTTTTTAGTATATTATCTAGTAATCCTACTTCAAAGGCTGATTCTCTGAAGAAAATCACTCTGTGTTTTGTTTTTATGCTTTCCTTTTCACTCCTTATCACATTGACTTAGCTTTTTTTTTGAGTTAGCTCTTATATCTCAAGAGGGCATTGTATCAGCCTCCTGACTGATCTTCTTGCCTCTAGTCTCTGTACCCTCCAGGTCAGCCTGCATACTAACGTATCAGTCAGATTACATAATAACCCAGCTCAGAGAAAATAAGTGCTGAAAGGGACTCTAGAATCCATCTTTTCTTGATTCCTTGGACACCTCGGTGAGGGAGACTGGGCAAGGCTCTTCCAGGAACCCTGAAGTTGGATAACAGGTTGAAGGCCAGTGCTGGTTCAATTATTCATTCTCTAAACACTTATCAAATTCCAGGCATCATGGCACAAGGTACTCAGTGCAAACCCCCCCTCCTCCCTGCTTGTGCCAGTATCACATAACAGTAGTCCTCTGGTCCTCAGCTTTTCCACAGAGGCTGAAGGAGATGTAAGTCATAAAAACTCCCCCTCTCTTCTGTCTCTGAGCTCCCCAACCCGTTTTTTTTTTGGCTGCCCTGGGTCTTCATTGCGACGCGCGGGCTTCTCTCTAGTTTCAGCGCAAGAGTTTCTCTAGTTGTGGCACACGGGCTCAGTAGTTGTGGCATGCAGGCTTCTCTCTAGTTGCAGTGCGTGGCCTTAGTTGCCCTGCTGCATGTGGGATCTTAGTTCCCTGACCAGGAATCGAACCCGTGTTCCCTGCACCGGAAGGCAGACTCTTAACCACTGGACCACCAGGGAAGTTTGGTCCCCCCCTTTTTTTTTTTTTGACTGGCAGATATTTTATTCCAGTAGTTTGAATACAGACTGTAACTACAGAGATATATTCACATACTTGCAATGAAAAGAAACCTTGACTCTGAGAGTCTTAAAAACTTTGAACCATCTGTGTAACACTGGCAAAAGTGCCTCCAAATCTGCGCAGGTTTTTATCTTGGGAGAAAAACCAAACAAGAAGATTTTCTTGCTCCACTGCAATTACTGTCCAAACTATTAAGGAATCGCTTTTACAGTAGGCCCTCCGTATCCACGGGTTCCGCATCTGCCGATTCAACCGACTCTAAGTGCTTAGGTTGACTTGCCCCCGCCTTGCCGGCTACCTGAAGGTGGGTCTGGGAGTATGTCCACGAGAAACCTCTGCATTGTGCTGTGCTGAGCGCTGCACTGGCTCAGGCAGTACAGCTGTTGTCAAACCCAAGTTTGTGTGCCTGATGCACAGTGAGGCCAAACAAACTGAAACATCATTGTTTGGAGCGGCGAGAGGTTTATTGCAAGGGCCATGCAAGGAGAACAGGGTGGCTCATGCTCAAAAGACCCTAACTCCCCGAAGGGTCTCAGGGAAGAGTTTTTAAGGGAAAGGTGAGGGAGGGGAGTCACAGGGTATGTGATCAGAATGCGCATAACTCTCTGATTGGTTGATGGTGAGGTAATAGGGTGGTGTCACAGGGGTTAACATTATCAATCCTCCGTGCGCCAGCTGGTCTGGGGACTGCAAGCTCATGGTCAGCAAGTAGTTAACTTCTTCTATTTGGTGGGGGTTTTAGCATCTGTAAAACAGCTCAGGAAATGTGCATCAGATACTTTTATCTAGGTACTTCAGGGAGGAACTAAAGATTCTGTGACCAGCATATGGCTGATTTACTGTATAAATTCTTACCAGTTCTCCTGGCCCAACTGCTTTTTTTTTTTTTTTTTTTTTGCGGTACGCGGGCCTCTCACTGTTGTGGCCTCTCCCATTGCGGAGCACAGGCTCCGGACGCGCAGGCTCAGAGGCCATGGCTCACGGGCCCAGCTGCTCCGCAGCATGTGGGATCTTCCCGGACCGGGGCATGAACCCGTGTCCCCTGCATCGGCAGGCGGACTCTCAACCGCTGCACCACCAGGGAAGCCCCCAACTGCTATTTTTGTCCCTACATGTTCACATCCTTTCACTCATTAATTCTTCTTCTTCTTTTTTTTTTAATGTTTAAAGTTGTACTGTTTATTTATTTTGGCCTTGCCACGCGGCTTGTGGGATCTTAGTTCCCCCAACAGGGATTGAACCCGTGCCTTCGGCAGTGAAAGCAGAGCTCTAACCACTGGACCGCCAGGGAATTCCCTCACTCATAAATTCTTGAGCTAGGATTTTGTGACCCAGGGGAGGCCTGGGAGACTACAACTTTCATAAAGAAGAGGCAGGGGCTTCCCTGGTGGTGCAGTGGTTAAGAATCTGCCTGCGAAGGCAGGGGACACGGGTTCGAGCCCTGGTCCGGGAAGATCCCACATGAGCCCGTGCACCACAACTACTGAGCCTGTGCTCTAGAGCTCGCAAGCCACAACTACTGAGCCTGCGTTCCACAACCACTGAAGTCCACGTGGCTACTGCCCGTGTTCCGCAACAAGAGAAGCCACCGCAATGAGAAGCCCGCACACCGCAACGAAGAGTAGCCCCCGCTCGCCGCAACTAGAGGAAGCCGGCATGCAGCATGAAGACCCAACCCAGCCAAAAATAAAATAAATTAAAAAAAAAAACTTAAGGCAGGCAGAGGACATGGGGGAGGGGTCTGTTGCGGGAAGGCACACATCCATTGCACAGCCACACTGTGCCCTCTGCCTGGCAGGCTAGCAGCACCCCGACATCCCACGTGGAGCCCGAGTGTGGCAGGAGGGTGCTCAGGGTTGTCAGAGGGTCCTTCCCGTTTGGAGTGGGGCACAGAATGGTGTCTGGTGACGGCTTTAACTACGGAGGGGGACCTGAGAGTCAGACTTCTTCGGGCCTGTCAGGTCCAGGTTAAGGGATGGGTATTGCCTGGTCTACCCTGATTTCTGGGAGGTGAGAACTTTGTCTGGGGAGCCCTACAATGCTTCAATGGCAGAGCTGAAAGGGCAGCAGTAGGGGTGGGAGTGGGGAAGGGGCAGGCAGCCAGGAGGCCTGAGATTCCTGCTGTATTTTTTGGTTAATATTTATTTAATTAATTAATTTAATTTATTTGGTTGCACTGGGTCTTAGTTTCAGCAGGTGTGCTCCTTCGTTGTGGCTCGCGGGCTCCTTAGTTGTGGCATGCAAACTTTTAGTTGCGGCATGCATGTGGGATCTAGTTCCCTAACCAGGGATTGTACCTGTGTCCCCTGCATTGGGAGCGTGGAGTCTTAACCACTGCGCCACCAGGGAAGCCCCCTGCTGTTTTATTAACTGGTGCTTGGGATCCACCGCCTCCACATCTTTCATCCTCAGACCAGGATCAGGTCAGACCCCAGGACACCTGCTTATCCCAAAGGGGTCAGAAGGTGGAGGCTGAGGACTGTCCCCCTCTTGAATCTTTCTTGTCTAGCTTTCCGTCATCTCCTCTCTCTTCTCCATTTGCTGACCTGGTGTCCCCCCTGAAATGAAATTCCCTTAGAGGATGTGCTTTCACACACAAAATCCAAAGAAATCTTCAGAACATTTTGGGGGAACTCATTTCACCCAAGACTTCCAGATAAGTTTTTTCACTGTGTGTGTCTCTTATCCCCACGTCTTTCGGTTTCTTTGACCCAATGCCAATGTCTGTGTGGGTTTCCCCACACTTTCAACAAGCGATTCTCAGACACCAGCAGGGTGTCCGAGAATTTAACTCAATTCTGACACTACTAGAGATTGCGTCAGATTCCAGTGTTGACTGAGAAACAAAAAGCACAACCTAAAAGTTGAGAATTATGTTTTATTTGGGGCATTACTGAGGACTTAAGCCCAAAGCCCCGAGGTAGGTACAGCTTCCTCAGATAACTCTGAGGGACTGTTCTGAAGAGGTAAGGGAGGAACCAGGCTATATAGGAGTTTCTGCAAAAACAAACAAACAAAAAACCCCTACTTAGTGGAACATCAAAAGATTATGGCTAATTAAAGAAACAGACATCTCAGGTTAATGAATTTAGAGCTCTTCTATGTATGGGAAGATGAAAGAGTCTGGGCTTACTGAAATTATTCCTTTGATATACCCCTTAACTATCAAAGGATAGGGCCAGTATCCTGTTTTTCTCCATCCTGAATCCCCTCAGGGTGCACCCTCGCACAGCTGCAGTGGCTAAGGGCTTGATGGCCTCAACATCCTTTGTTTACTGAAAAGGCAGGACATTCTTTGTCCACAGCAGGTTAAAGATCGTCCTATGACTGCCCACCAGTGCCCCTCCACCCCCCCACTCTTTCCACTTCAGACACCAGTCTCTATCACTAGCCCAGGTTGTTACCTGTACTTTTGACAGACTGGATATAAGTCAGAGGTTCCCACGACACCCTCCTAGCGTTACTGAACGCAGGTTCGGCTGCTCGCCACTCCAAAGCCAATACTGGAGAGACAAGTGCTGGTAGGAATGGAAAGCTTGCTTTATTCAGGAGGCCGGCAACCTGAGGAAATGGTGGACTCACGTCCAAAGATTAACTCCGAGGATTCTGCTTTGACCATGAAGTTTTTAAAGGGAGAATCATCTGGGGAGGGGTCCAGAGTCTTTGTTATCTTCTGCTGTGTGCAGACTCTCTTCTGATTGGTTGGTGGTGAGGTGATAGGGTGGTGCTCCAGGAGTCTTGTGTTCAGCCTGAAGTCACCATCCTTCACCTGGGTGGGGGCCTTGTTCCAGCAGAAGAACTCAGAGGTATTTTGTTATGTATATCCCTTGAGGAGGAACCAGAATCCTGCCCTATGGCTGCACTATTGTTTTTTGACTGCTTCTTTTTCATTTCTGCATTCCCTCCCTTCCTTGATAAGCAACTGTTTGAATCTACACTTTGGAACTCAGGGAAGGTCAAGGAGGCTCTGTAAGCTCTCAGTCCTTTTGTTAGGGGAACGACTGACTGAAACCGCTGGCCCTGGCCAGGCACTGTAGTAACCACTTGCATGAATCATCTTAAACAGGAGGTCCTGGTAAGGAATGCAGAACTAACAAGCTACCCACCAACGGGAAGAATTCAGGAAAGGTCAAAAGGAGAGAGGAGACTCCAGTTCAGATGTCCTACCAACCTCTCAAAATCCTTCTCGCTGGAATCCATCTTGGCTGAGAGATACGTGCCTCACCAGGAAGGACCCTGAGTCAGAATGATTGGCCGGAGACAACCCGGAAACTAACCGCATCACCATAAAACCTGAGACTGCGAGCCACGTGGCAGAGCAGTTCTCCTGGGTTCCCTTACCCTGCTGCTCTCTGCCCGGGCACCCTTTCCCTATAAAGTCTCTTGCTTTGTCAGCACCTGTGTCTCCTTGGACAATTCATTTCTCAGTGTAAGACAAGAGCCCACCCTTGTCTTGCCCTGAAAGGGGTCCCCCTTCCTGCAACACTTTTGGGGTTTTGTGAGGTCTTCATTACATAGGCATGAATCATTGGCCATCGATTGAGCTCAACCTCCAGCCCCTCTCCCCTCCATGGAGATTGGGGGTGGGATTGAAAATTCCATCCGTCTAATCACAAGGTTGGCTCTCCTGGCAGCTCCCATCCTTTGGTGAGGTCCAAACCACCGCATTAACATAACTCTATCTCCAGCCCCTCTGCCCTCCCCAGAGGTCTAGGGGTGGGACTGGAATTTCCAACCCTCTAACCACTTGATTGATTCCCCTGACAACTACCCCCCCTCCCCCCTTAGGTTACCTGGAGCTTTCCAAAAGTCACCTTATTAACGTAACAAAAGACACCTTTATTGCTCTTATCACAGGAAATTCTAAGGGTTTTAGGAGTTCTGTGCCAGGAACTGGGGCTGACGACCAAATATATATTTCCTTTTTTTAAAAAAAATTTTTATTTATTTATTTTTGGCTGTGTTGGGTCTTTGTTGCTGCGCATGGGCTTTCTCTAGTTGCAGTGAGCGGGGGCTACTCTTTGTTGTGGTGTGCGGGTGGTGGCTCCTATTGTTGCGGAGCACGGGCTCTAGGCACGTGGGCTTCAGTAGTTGTGGCTCGCGGGCTCTAGAGCGAAGGCTCAGTAGTTGTGGCGCACAGGCTTAGTTGCTCCGCGGCATGTGGTGTCTTCCTGGACCAGGGATCGAACCTGTGTCCCCTGCAATGGCAGGCAGATTCTTATCCACTGCGCCACCAGGGAAGCCCCTAATATATGTTTCTTATACCTCATAATATCACACCAAAGATGTGTTTAAATCTTAAATTGATAATCACCTTACACTAAAAGGTAAAGAAATTAAATAAATCAAGCCTAAATGGAGAATTAAGAGAATCCTTTAAAGAGGGCTCATGGAGCCATAGCTGCCCCAGGTCTACTGGCCTGCCTGCCCTACACAGTAAGAGGCCCTTGTCTGGGGATTAGTGGTGGTAGACTGCTGCCACCATCACAGGTTCCAGAGCCATCCTGGGCCTCAGCCTCCACCCTTGGCCATCATCCTGCCTGGCCAAGTCACTAGAATGGGTGTGGTAAGGTCAGAGAGCCCACCCAGGCAGGAGAATAGGGCAGCCAGAGGTCACCTGCAACACCTCTCCCACTGGCACTACTGAAACAGATAGGTGGTGTTTCAGGGGGCTCTGAAGAGGTCCGGTCCTTTATGTCTCAATGCAGAAAGAATTCAGTGAGAGGCAAAGTGATAAGAAGTGATTTCTTAGAATAGGATGCTTGTGAGGCTAGCAAGCAGACAGGCGAGCGTTGTGCTGCCCCAAGTACTTAGTGGGTTACATTTTTCTAATCAAAGGAAGAGAGGGGAGGGGGAGAAGACCTTCTTTGTCTTTCTTGAGTAGGTGTCATGCTTCCATCATCAGCTCCTCCTCCAGTTCGGGCAGGGGAGTCTTGTCCCTACATGGTCAGGCCAGGACTGCCATGGCACTTCGGAAAAATTATTTCAGGTCTCAGTACAATGAGGGTCTTTCCCTTTCCATAATGATTGCTTTTTTGTGTGCAAAGAGCATGTCCTAGGGGCCAAAGATCATGTCTTGTGGGTCATTAACTTACTGAGCTCACTGGGAAGGATGTGGGTCTCAGTCACCATTGTTTAATTGTTTTGACATTCTCCTGTTGTATGCTTTTGTTGCTAATCAAGTTAGCTTGGTTTTGTTAAGTGAGCCAATCTGGCTTTGATGCTAAATGATTTGCTCTGGTTTATGAGTCAAGTAAGCCCACATTGTTGCAGGATTTTCCCATTCATTTCTTGAGTGATCATTAATCTTTCTGTGGTCTGCCAAAGCCCCCTGAAGTTTTCTCTCTATCTACAATCCCCTAATGGGGTTTCTGAGCTAACTGTTTGATTATCCTACTCTAACCCTAACACTACCAGCTAAAACTTGGAGACAGAACATAAGGAGTCTGGAGATGTGATTTCCTGATAAGAGGCTGGAGGTGGTGCCTGGGGAAGGTCCAGGGTCAGAAACGAGATGATATGCCTGTGGACTTAAAAAATTATTCACGACCTAAAAGTTGAGAGTTATGTTTTATTCAGCGGGAATTTTTAGGACTTCAAGCCTGAGAGGCAGCATCTCAAGTAACCCTGAAGGAACTACTCAGCGGAGGCGAAGCGGGGAGCCAGGTTATACAGATATTTTGCAACAAAGGGCAGGTAGCTGGGAACATCAAAAGATTATGGTTAAAGAAAACCACATAACCCAAGTGAAGGAGTTTAGTGCTTTTCTATGTATGGGAAGATGCAAGAGTTCTGGGCTCACTGAAATCATTCCTTTGATATGCACCTCAGCTATCTGGGGCCAGTATCCTGTATTTTCACATCCTGAGTTTCCTCCAGTGCTCACCGTAGGGAGTGGCTGCAGTCTGATGGCTGCTAGATGGCAGGTATTCTTTTCAGCTCTGAGTTTCCTCAGGGCTCACCAGCTCACGTTGGAGGGCTGCAAGCTGACGACTGTGACATCATTTGTTTACTGATATGGCAGGAAATATTCCATTTCTCATGACTCCACTGTGACAACTGTGTCTATATGTGTATTTGTGGGAAGGGAGAGAGCTGGAGGTGAGTCCTTAAAGGTGCCCGGAACCCAGGGAACTGGAGGCTTGGGCACCCTTGCCCTTCTCACATTGAAACCGAGTGGGGCCCTGTGGGGCTCCCAGCCACGGAGGCCCTTTCGTTCCCCATTTCTTGTAGGCAAGATTTCAGCCTCGGGCTTCCCTGGTGGCGCAGTGGTTGAGAGTCCGCCTGCCGATGCAGGGGACACGGGTTCGTGCCCCAGTCTGGGAAGATCCCACATGCCGCGGAGCGGCTAGACCCGTGAGCCATGGCCGCTGAGCCTGCGCGTCCGGAGCCTGTGCCACGCAACGGTAGAGGCCACAACAGTGAGAGGCCCGCGTACCGCAAAAAAAAAAAAAGACTTCAGCCTCCATGTCCTTCCCTGAGTTCCAGATTTGAACAGTTGCTAATCAAGGGGGGCGGGGGCTGCCAAGAAATCACCTGAGGCAAGATTAAAGGGACCAGAGAAGCTCATCAATATTAGGAGACCGACCACCTGAGAGGAGATTGAGTGCCAGTCCTGCTCACACCCTAATCTTGGCAGAGACTCCCCCACTCTGAACCATATAAGACCCTAATAAAATCCTCCCGGGTTGGGACACATAGTTTTTTGAGGCAGAAGTCCAGTGTGTCCCCTTTGCCTAGCAAAGTAGTAAAGCTGTCTTTCTTATTTCACCCAAAACTCTGTCTCCGAGATTGGATTTGGCACCGGTGTACAGAGAGGCCGAGCTTTCGTTAACAACATTGCCTGCAGAATCAGCGCGAGAGGTAGTAGGAGGGCTGGGGTTGCAGTGGGATGGACAGGACAGCCCACGGGAAGAGGAGAGGGGACACAGAGGCCAGGCCAGGTCTCCTCCCAGGTCCCAGCCTCTCTGGGCCCTTTGCCTCCCTTCTAGGAGCCAACCCTTAGGCCTGCCCCATTTACAGTGCTGGTCTGGGTGCTGTTCACTGCTGGTGGGTGGGTATTAGCTGAAACTACCTGACAAGGCCGCAGGGGGCCTGGAGGAGGGGAGGAAAGTGCTGTCATTTGGACTTATGGGGGCTGGAGGCCTGTCCTCTGCCAGCCCCTTGCCTGGAAGCTTAGCTCTTTCCAGGGTATGAGGTCATAGGGAGTGGGTAGCTGTGGTGGAGGCTGGGTTGGGTGGCAGATCAGGCATCATGGGGCCACCACACGGGGACACTAGGGAGACAAACAAGAGCAGGCCAGGGAGAGGCATATGCCATGTGCTTTCTCCACTGGGGTTGCTCAGGCCACCCCTGACTCCTGTCTCTTGTGCTGACAGGCATCCCAGACTTCAGATAGCTAGGAAACTGCTGAGGGTGTGGCCTGCCCAGGTTCAGGCCAACTCTGTTTTGTTTTAGACTAACCTAATAGTTTCCCAGTCTCCATGGTCCTCCCTCTAGCCCGTTTTCACTTCCTACCACCCTTCTGAATAAATCATCCCATGGCACTCTCCTACTTAAGTCCTCAATCACTCCCCACTACCCAGAGCATAAAGCCCAAGGTCTTTAGCAGACAGGCTCCAGGCTACCCAATCTTATCAGTTGTGTCTCCCACCCTACTTTGAAGGACCACTGAACACACTTTCCCTGCACCTTTTTATTCGTTCCCTCTCCTTCGAATATTCTTCCCCCCTTCTCTGTTAAACTTTCCCTTGACTTTCATATTCTAGCTCATCAACCTCTTCTCTGTACTCCCAATGCCTAACAATGCCTTGTTCGTGTCTGTATGGCAAGCCTTTGGCATACGGTGGCTGAATGAGTGAAAGGCTGACCCGGGAGCCAGGCTGACTCTCTTTGTTCCACTCTGCTCTACCCGGGACACTCACGAAGGATCGAGGATGGCAGAAGTGGGCACAGGCCTCAAGGAGACTCTGGGAACTCCAGTGAGCAGTGAGTGGAGCTGGAGGGTCCATGGCTGGTAGGGAAGTTCCTTTGCCCACTGTTGGGGAGGAATTCTTCAACTGGTAGGAGGGATATAGAGGAGGCAGAAAGGGAAGGGGTCTTAAGCTCCAGTGGTTGCCTCACTGCCCATCTTTACTGGGACCCACAAAGTAACGCCCCCCCCCGCGCGCCCCAGGATGCTTCAGGGTCCCCTGACCACTAGATCTGCTTGACATTTTCGTAGTTAGTAAAGATCACACGGGTGCTAGAAACAGCAGCCCCAACCTGGTCTTAGTTCACTACCCTGCAAGTTGGGCCAGTGCAAGAGATGGGCGTAGAGAACACGGGGCAGGTCCTTTTGGACAGACACCTGTGGGCACTAGGAGTACTGAGTTGGCAGGACAAGGTGGGACTGGAAGCACCCTGGGCAGGGCAATCCTGAGCTGGAAGAGGTTGACCTAGGAGAGTGAGCAGCTAAGGCACAGCTGGCACCTCGGCAAGTTCCCCTTTCTTGAAGGACCCAGTATCCTGGCCCCAGCTTCTCTTCCTTAGTCTAGGGGCTGAGGCATCCAGGAGCTCTGTTCTGAAATGGACCTCTCCCTCACAAGGGAATTACGTCAGCAGATGGACTGGCGGTGGTGGGAGGCCTCAGACACTTGCTGCCACCCAGTACACCCCTCACCTCTCATTTCCTGACTCCAACACTTTGCTTTTAGCCTGGAACCTTGCCAAAAGTATACGGGGTGATCTCCTGTGTGGGCTCCATGGAACTGGAATTGGGCACTGTGAGACCCAGACTCATACTGCGGGCCCCTCCCCATCTCTACCTCAGCTAGTTACCCCACCCCTTGCATAAGCTTCAAAAGTGGTGCCTCTTTCACTCCTTATTCTTACACAGAGGATCTCAGTGGATTATGGAGAGTGGTACCAAAAGCCACCAGATTAAAAAAATCCTGAGGGCACATACCTGTTAGCTACCTTGAAGGAGGGTCAAAGTATTTGGGAAGGACGGGGCTGGGGATAAAATCCCAGAGACGGGTCATCCCAAGTTGTGTGGTTGGGGGATAGAAAAACTCTCACCCTGCAGCTCCCTCCCTTTCTCCCAAAGGTGTTCTGGAGGCCCTGGAAGATGACAAAAGGCTACCAGTGGATGTGAAGTTCGCAAGGGGTAGCCTGCCCACTGCCAATCAGCACCTCTCCCACAGAAGAGCCTTGGGGGCTGACTGGAGTTTGGCATCTAAGGAATTATCCTTAAAATCGGCCTTGCCCACACAAAAATACCTTTCTCACTCTTTCCGATTAAAGGTTTATAAATACTTGTTTGGGCTAAAGACCTCCAGTCTCACAGTCCACTTCTATTAAGAGTAAGTAGTTACAGTACAGACACTTCAAAACTAGGTCTGATTGGTTATGTCAGCATGGCTCTGTCCTAACTCCGCATGGTCTTTTCAAGCTCTCCCTTCTACAACTAAACTTGCTTCACAATCCAGAGGTTAAGTAGCCCAGGTCATACAAATGGGATTCAAGTTCAGGTTGTCCTGGCCAAAATTTCCTTCCCAGTCTACAATGACACACAACCTCCCAACAGTTTAGGGTACCAGGTAGCTCAATGGCAACTGATTTGATTAGAGGTGGTTAGCTTCTTCTTTTCCCTTAAACAGCACAGAGGAAAAGGGAAACCAGGGCCGGGGTCCTCAACTGCCTCCTGAGACCATTATGTTTGAGCTTCCTATGGACCAAATGTGTTGGTACATTACTTTGTGTGGTTAATCTTACCTCGGGGATTATTCAAAAGAGGGCAAATTGTTCACTTTCTGCCCCAAAGTCACATCCCCCTCCCACCCCAAATTTTAATACAACTATGAAGGACTCTCAACTCTACAAGGGGTATATCAAAATATTGTTATAGTGGCCATAATATTTCAAAGAGCCCACAAATAAAGAGAAAGTCCTGACTAGATTTCAGAGAACAATTTGTTATAATGAACCAGAAACAAAAGATTCTACTGAAACTGGAACAGTTGACAGAATATGGTTGAACTTAATTAAACCTTCAAGGGGAATAAGGGTCAAAGTCAATGAATGAAGCCCAAGATCGGCCTGGTATAAACATAACAGCATTTCAGCATGGATATCTTCTGACCCCTCCCACCAGATATCTGCCATCAATTTCCAGTCCTCTCTCTTCTGAAGCATCTGCCAAACCAAATGGCTTTCCCCACTCTTTTGCAGGTGTAAGCCAATCCAAAAATACCCTCTTTGGGCATGATGCAAAGCCAAGAGGAAAAGTTTATAAATCTCATTCCAGGGTAGAAAGTGCACATACCTGACCCAGTACACTGGTTATGTGGTGTAAATGTACATGGTAATAACTTTAATTAAATCAGAGCTGCTACCGTGTGTAACTTGTTAGGTGGCCCTGTAGCTATGTCAGAGTTCCTAATTTACTTTACTAAAACATCAGCGTGGCAGAATGCATTTTTGAGCTCCACATTTTCTAAACACTTTTAAGAGGCTCTTTAAAGATGATGCAGAACAGAACTGTATCTCAGAAACCTAGATATTAAGCAGGGACATTGATGGGCTCTTTCTGGGACTTTTTCACAGGAGATGAACAGAGGAAATGTCAGAATGCCAAAGCATATGACAAGTGAGCGAAGGCAGAGTGGGGAAGAGGGTGTACTAGCCACAAGGCCAACACATTCATGTTCGAAGAGAAGTCTGGGCGAAGGAAAAAAAAACCCAAACGACAATAAAACAAAACCCAAGTCAGAGAAAAAAAGGGTTTCATACAACACAGTATCAAAAAGTAAAAGGAACACACTAAATGCACAAACTGGTGGCGAGTCAGTCCATAGCCTATTATGGTAGGTCCTTCCAGCATCAATCAAGTTTCTTCTCATCTGTTATCTCAAGGTTATTTACAGATGTGTGACTTTAACAAGAGTCTCACAGGAGGGTGGGCAGGCTTCAATCATTGGTTTCGGGATCTGTCTGAGCCATGTAGGCATCCAACTCAGCATCCAGGTGTCCTTTCGTTTTTGACATGTATGCATCCAGTTGGTTGTCCAGCTGCTCCTTGGTCAGTACAGGGCGAGCAAGGGCACCTCTCCCTCGTCCACGGCCTCGTCCTCTGCCTCCAAAGCCCCCTCTTCCCCGACCTATCATACCCCGACCTGGCCCAAGGGAAAAACAAGAAAAACAGTTACAAGTAAGTTTAATTGGTGCTATGGTAAATGCCCCTTAGAGCAGTGGGGCCTAGCTGAGAAAGGCTGAAGGGCAGGGCAAGAGGAGAAATCTGGAAAAACAGGAAACACACTGGGTAGAAAGCAACACATGGAAAGCACACATAATGAATCCCTCATTACATGTTCATCTCTAAATGCTATTTAAATTTTTTTAATTCTACCAACAAAGTAAGGGAATATAGTTAACTGATAATTAAAAATTTCTTAATCTCTCCTAAGACAGAGAAACTAAAATTTGAGACTCGCTATAAGTTTACAATTAAAATACAAGTACATTAAAGATAACCCCATTTAGCAAGATAGGGAGGAAGTAACAAGGGCACAGAGAAACAGGGGTGTGAAGCTAGACAGTTTTCAAATTAAACTTTACTGGAGATCCTTCTGAAAAATTAGCTCGTCTCCTCAAATTTATCAAACCTAATGAACTGATCCTATGTCAGGAGACTGAGGAGTTATTCTGACATAGGAACAATGAAGGGAATTGGGGAAAAACATTTTGAGTAGTCCCAGCCATTTCTATCTCCCGATTCTATTCACATTTTAACAATTATGGTTATCTGAGAGGTGGTTTCAATTCACTTAACAAAACATACCCAGCTTTCTGAAAAGCTACTTCAGACTCCTCCCCACCCAATCCCTGTGATGTCTCTCTCAGAAACCAAGTCAAGATAATTTGGAAACATGCTATTTCATCCTGAAACCCAAACTAGCTTGTACTTCACTCAATAAGCCAAGCAACATATAATGCGAGAGAAGAAAACAAGCCCTCTGTTATCAAATTTCTTTTCCCAATAGTTATTATCCCCTGGCAACTTCAAGGTCATAAATTATGGAAGACCCACCACACACTTTAAAAAGACCAAAGCAAATATACCCAGGGGCTAAAAGAATATATATTATTTTTCCTGGACAGGTGTTGCTGGGAGTTTTCCACTAAACTCTAAGCCAGAAAACTCCCATGAGATTTGGCATTAACAGCAACACCATTAAAAACTCTCTTCCAGTCTGGGCCATGAGGTCACAGGACAAATATCACCAAGTCTCAAGGTAAGATTATCAACAAGAGTCAGTTAGTTAACTGACACAATACCATCTTGCTTTTTCTACTTTGATCAAAAAGAGTCATCTCTGGTTTCGCATAGACACAAACTTTATCTTGAATTTACTTGGTTTCAGAGTCAATACCTAGCTCCAAGTCTCACCATCCTCTTTAACTCTGCTTCATTTTTGTACATCTCCCTCTTCTCTCTTCTTAGACTCAAAGTGGGTTTTGAGCTATGGGGTGGGGTGTGTGGTGGTGGGTCAGGGACAGAAAAAGGTAAAACGCCAAACTGACCATTCTGTCATTTTTAACAATACAATTTAAATTTGCAAGAGCCTGAAAGAAGTCTGAATATAATCTGGCTCTGTAACACATACCTGACTGTTCTTGGAAAACCCATGACAGACCTCCACATTATCAGCATGTGAATTTATAAAATAAGCCAGTTTCATAAAACAAACAAGACAAACAAATAAGCCTGCCTATGACTTGAAGCTGTGCAGAAAGGTGGCTCTGAGTTTTGAAGGGAGAGAAATAAGGGGAAGCTAGTCTCTGAAGTTGGTAGCTGACTAACCTCTACCACCGATTCCGCCACGACCCATAGCTCCACGCCCTAGGCCCCCTCTCCCAGGACCTCCACGACCTCGAACACCACCTCTTCTTAAGCCCATTCGGGGAGCTACGGCTCGTCCACCTCGGAGCAGGTTTTGACCTTGGAGAGGAGGCATACAATGTATATGCAGGTAAATCCAAGAGAGACAAAGTAGATTCTAACCAAAGGAAGGCGGTGAGGGTTAAATGAGAGTTAATTCAGTTAATTTTTAGGTTGGGTGGGGCAAGCTGCACACTGAGTGTGAAAAGATTAAGCTGCTCTTTATTCAATCAATTCAACAAGTCTGACCACAAATCCACTTTTGGAAGAAGCTGGGAGTTAAGTCAATTAGTTAAGTACATACATTTCATGAATATCTATTGAATAATTACAGGTAGGTGCCTAGCATTATGGCAGATTTAAAAATAAATGATATGGTTCCTGCTCTCAATACATTTTTGTAGGGGACAAGAACTATACAGAGAACAGTATAACAGTGCCTAAAATGTAACATATAGCTAAGTGCTATTGGTCAACTTGTCCTCTTTTTTCCAGATGTAATAGAGTATTTCACTAGAACCAGGAACAGAGATGATTAATTAAGATATAGGCCAACAGGCCAAGAAGTTTCTTAGATTTGACTTATTTCTAGAACTCGAATGTGCTTTGATTCAAGCAGCAGCAGGGTGTTTTAAAATGGAATGGAGATGACATGAATTACCTGTTGTAACGCAGGTCCTAGCCTCTCACCATTGCACATTATCAGAAAAGGAATGGTATCGATAAAAGACATGCAGCACTATTAAAAACACGTCATTTCAAAAGTTATTAATTATATTAATACAAATTCAGGCTTAAAGATGTTAAACAAATGTGTCCGTCCATAAGCAGCCCAAGAGAAAAGGGAAGGGGGTGGGGCCCGACAATTATCAGGTACAGAGCACTGACCTCGGAGCGACATCCCGCCCCTAAGTAGGGTTCTTGTGGCACGTCCCCCACGAAGTCCTCCTCTGGACAAGCCTCTCTGGATAATGGGCAGGCCTCGTCCTCCGATTGCTCCCCTGGCCAGGGCCCCTATTGGTCGGCCTAACCGTGCCTGGATGTTACTCTTACCCAGGCGCTGCTTTAAGCTCTTCTGGAAGAAAAGGTGTTAGGGAATTGAGATCAAAAAAGCAATCCAATGGGATTTAGCAGCTCAAAGTGCAGAGAAAAAGAAGCAAGTGAGATGTCTGTGTGGCGGGAGATAAACCTGCACGGGGTGTCATAAGGATCCCAAACCAGAAGCAAGCCTTTGCCTCAGAACATGGTAGAAAACAAGCAGAATTCTGATCCAGAGCTTCTAAGAAGCTTGAGTATGGTCCCATGAAACTGGCATCACCACAAATTACCTCACTAGTTTGGCTACAGAAGTCATATACCACTACTTGGAACGTAAGTTTTAATAAGAACACTGTATTTCAAATCCTGGATTCTGCTGTTTTTGAACCACCAGTTGACAATGACAGGACTGGATTCATACCTGCCCAAGGACTACCACTGTCTTCAAAGGCTTACTCAAACACCATAGGAAGTTCATCACACTCTGGGCAAAGTTTAAATTACAATTTCATTTGAATTCTTGTGACTTAAGAACAAGTTTGATTTCTCAGTCAAAGAGGCCAGTGTGTTCCATTTTTCCTCTGAGTATCTATCTCCAGACGGTCCACTTTTTACCTTAAGATGTAAATAAACACAAAAAAGTCAAATCTCCTTTCCTTACATATCTTAAATAGCTGTAATTCCATGTCTACCTTTGCAAACAGCTCCATTAATTAAGTCAGTATAATGACTTTTAATTCAAAATAAACACATAACTCAAATGTATCTCCACAGAAAGCTAGCCAAACCTGCATTAGAATTAAGACAGTTTAGCTATAATCATAAAACTCAGGGCCACATTTGAAAACAAGGACATACCATAGATAGAAATTTTTCAATAATCTGTCCCTCAAAGAGAAACTACAAAGACCACATCTCAGACAATTAAATTCCTTCAGAGGAAAGGGTGACTGTGTAGCCTTGAACACCACCGAAGCCCTAGCAAACCTGTTCTCCTATAACGCTGTAAGTCAGTATGAACGAAAGTAAATTATGCGTCCTCAGGCTTCACCCACAAACGACTACAACGACTTTCTCTGCAACCATATGCTGCGAGTTATTATTATTAGCTTTCTAGCATGAGATCATAAACTGCTTCTAATCAGAGGGGCAGGCTCTGAACAACATGAGGTCAGGACTTCTTTCTACAAGTCTCTTGTGTTTAGTCATCCCTAGTACATTCTCCCAAGATCTGTGCTTTAAGGGGAGAATGCGTAGTACTTAGACGTTCTTCTCCCTTCCCATCCCTTACTTGCCACCAATACTAGTCTCTAATATTGAAAAGAAGCTGAAGGATGTCAACTGTATCATTCAGTTTCCACTCTAGAGCTGTGCTATATGCTAAGGTAACCACTAGCCACATGTGGCTAATTTAAATTACAAGTAAAAAAATTAAATAAATAAAAATAAAAATTTAAGCTCCTCAATGGCACTAGCCACATTTTGAGCACTCAACAGTCAATGTGGCTAATGGCTACTGTATTGGAGAGCACAGATACAGAACATTTCCAAGACCGTGGAAAGTTCTATTGGACAGCAGTGCTCTAGAGGCTACTTTCTTCGGCACAGCCTCTGTTCCAAGCTTCTTGTTAAAAGGTCCTTTGCAATAATATGTCAGAGACCTGTCTTCAACAATTTTTAGTATTTCCTCTTAGAAAACAGTGGCACCTTTTACTGCTTTCCTGAGTCTGGGATGAATGCAGCCACTCCAGGGCTTAAGGTAGCTAAAGCAGAAGGCCTTGTTTATTTTTGGTCAGTGAGCCCAATGGTTCAGGGTGGGGGTGGAAGGGTGTTATATTTAACTGCTGATTTTATGCACAGCCATGCAGTGCTACCAGTTAAAGTCCTTACAGTTGCATGGCACCGCCCTCCAGACGCCCAGCCACAGCTTGGACATATCCTTCCACAGCCACTGTCCGGACTTGCATATAAAGTCTATGAATAATAAAGAGCAGGTTTTATTTCAGATCTGAATAGGATTATCTCTTACTGGAAATTTGAAAGAGAACCTCTAACTCTTAAATTACTCAGTGTTCTCGCTCTACTTTACTGACAAAACTTTAGGTGCTGTGGAGATGAGGGTCACCCCACTCTTTCTACTGTTTAGCATTGAAAACCTTTGACTAAGAGGCCTTTCAGACTCCCTGTATTAGGGAAGAAAGAATAAAATCATTTCCCTAATTTGTAAACCATTTGGTGAGAAATAAAGGATTTTTTGAAGATCATCTAAAACAGAAACCAAAATTTCTTTGTGGAAAAAGCCAGTGAATCTATTTTAAGGGCAAAGGATCAGAGAACAAAAGAGGTTAATACTCATTGATAACACAGAAACAGGCCACCTTGATGGCAAACTCCCTAAAAGAGAAAGACAACAAAAAGTTACTTATTGGTACCTGCCAAAATGGGAATTCTCTGAACTTCTCTTTCCTCCAGAAAAGTTCAGCTTTTGCCCTGAGCCACCTCGTAATTATCCATGGCGTCCTGACAGCCTCAGTGGACTACCTGACAGGGATCACCAGCTGCTTCTGGCGCATTAAGACCCATTCTCTCACCTGCTTAAGTTTTAATGCTGCCTGGACAGAGGGTCTATTCTCCATCTGCTGGGCCAGTCTTCTGTTTCTGGCACTGGCTAGCTGCTGTTGTTGCTGCATCGAAGCCCGAATATTCACTGGCATCGGCTGTTTGTTCTTCAGCATATTAGTAAAGCTTCAAGGTCGAACAAAATGGATGTTTAAATAAACGCTTTATTACAAAACATTTATTGGCATTTTCATGGCTTGCTAGACCAGGAGCTCCAGATCCCACGAACTTTAAGTAAAGTGGTACACTTAGATCAAGGCTGATGTGGGTTACAGACTCCTCTGCTTCCACAAACTTGCAAGAATCAGAAACTTAGAAATGCAGCTAAGTGTAGCACATTCAATCAAAAGTGATAACAAGGGCTCAGGTAACGGCTTTTAGAGAGGTAGAAAGTATGAAAAGCATGCAATAAGCAGATGTGATGACAAGACACAGAAGATGTAGTTTCAAAGACAGACAAAGCAAGCCAAAACCTTTGGGGACCTGAGGGTGCATTTTAAGGGCAAATATAAGGAAGGACTAGAGCACCTTCAAAGCCCATGGAAATGATACACCCACATAAATTATAGGAGCATATCACATTCTCTCATGTATCTGTCCACGTAGTAATGTGAATATGGAGAATTAGTGTACCACTAAGGGATAAAGAGAAGTACATATGCTTCAGAAAAGGCAAACAAACATCAGTAAATTTTTTAGTGGTCTAACATTAACTTAATAAAGTCACTGGTCGAAGGCACTCAATGAACAAAGCTCTCAGAGACAGAAAGTGCCTTTAAATGCCTTAACTTTTCTTAGTGTCAAATGATTACTTTTTCTGACTCTAAGTGATTACTTCTGAAAAAGTTAAGATTAGTTTAATCATTTAAGAGCTTGTGAAGACACTCTTCTATTATTCCTGTCAAGGTAAGTTTAATGGAATGAAAGAGAAGAACATTCAATTGTAAAAGAATTGAAAACAAAAACAAACTAAAAGCAGAATGGAAAGAAAGTGAAATGGAGCAAAGCGAGTGCCTCTTACAAGGCCCAAGAATGACATTCAAGGGCCTTTGGACATATTCATAGCTTGCTACCCGCCTCTTACAGGCCAGACACAACACTGCTGGCCTTGGACTGGGCAGCAAGCCTACTGCAGCTAGGGTACCATGCTACCGAGCTGCACCACCCCTGTATCAATGTTAAAAAAAAAAAAAAAAAAAAAGTGAAGAAAAGGGAGGGTGTGAGGAGTCTTTTTAAAATACATCCCACCAGATAAATATTTCAGACAGCATAACATAAAAATCTACTGATAAGGGGTTTTGAAACAACCGCCCAATTTTTTTTGTGTACCACATACGATGCAACTAAGAACAGAGGTCTGTAGCCTTCTGTTGGTATTTAGTTTAAAACCGGTTTTTGTGCATTGGACCCCAGGGCCAATTTAAGTAATGTTTTCTTATGAACGAGCTGAAGTTGCTGTTGGCTGCCTCACCGCTCATTTAGAGACATCTTGGTGGTGCTTTTTAGCACAACTTTCGGCGCTGACTGTGCAGCCATCTTCAAATCCCGAGAATCTACAAAGGACAATGGACAGAATGAGCAAATGAGAACGATGACCACCTCATTTCAACAAGTGCCAAAGGCCCAAACCAAAAATGAATGAAAAGGCCTGTGTCGATGACTATTGACGATCACACCAAAACTCATTTCACGTGCTTAAACTTAAGAAGCTAGTTACCTCAAACTAATAAACTCCAAGGCCACAGGACAGAAAATATCTGCCCAAGCCTCCAAAATGGCAGACTTAGACCCAGCCAAAGAAGTGTTAAGAGTTTGGCTTTTCATCTAGAGCGATCCTTCTCAACCTTGGCTGCAAGAAGCTTTTTTTTTTAAAAAAAAACAACGAAACACAGAAGCCTGGGCGCAAACTATTTAAAGCACAATCTCTGATGGTGAGGTCTGGGGATCAGCAATTAGAAGGGGGAAAAAAAAAAAAAAGTCTACCTCGAAGGGGGGGGGAAGTCTACCTCGGTGCTTCTCTTGTGCAGCCACAACTGAGAACCACTGATCTAGAGAGATGACACAAGCATTCCAGTTTCAAAATCAAGTAGGAGACTTAGCAAGGGACTGCGGAGCTGGGGGAGGGAGGGAGTAGACAAGGTTTCCCTAAACGGGCATTCACCTGGGAGTTCGCTCCCGGGAGCGCTCCACAAAATTTAACCCTGAAGCCGCCATTACTTTCCAACGTTCCCTAAGGTCGTGCAGTCCTCCTCTGATTGCCCTTCCCTCTCAAAGCCCTGTCAGGACCGCCGACATTGCTCAACCCACCAAACAACATTCTTTTTTAACTCTATCAAATCCCCACCTTTTCCATCAATCCCGTGGCCAGTTTCCAGTTCGGGGTCTCCCCCGCCTCCCTCTCAGGGGCTCCGCCCCCTCCGGGGCCTCCACCTCGGACACCCTGTCTGCCTCCACATCCCGCCAGCTCCCGTTCCGCGTCCGCCGGACCCCTCCGTTCCCCAGGACTCTTGCCCTCCTCACCACAGACACGTACCGAAGGAAACGGACGCCAGTGCTCCTCCCGGGGCTGCCACCACGGCTGCGGCAGGCGGGCCGGGGGCCGGCCGAACCTGAGTTGACGGTGGAGGGGCTCGGGTTAACTTGGTGGGCGGTTAGTTAGATGTGTTAAGCGGTAGATTTCTAGGTTAGTTCTTTGCTGTTGGCTGGCTGTCCGGTTGGCCCGTCCGCCTGCTAACCGGCCTGCCCCTTCCTGCCTTTCACCACAGCGGCTGCCGTCAACTCCCGCTCGGTGTCGAAAACAAAATGGCCGCCACACCCAGTGCGGAGAGGGACCGGCTAAAATGGCGTCGACGCAGTTACGTTAGGCGTCAGATCCGCCGCACCACTAAGGGGCGGGAAAATTTGTGCCACGCCTGCGCGGGATTAGGGCGGAGCCCTAGGGAGAAGGCGGGGCTTTAGCAAAGTCCTGGTCTGTATTAAACTCAGCCCCCCCCCGCCTAGGAAGGGGCGTGGCCAAGTGGCATAGCTCTGTTTATCTTTGGAAAATGGATTATTTTTTAAAGCTTTTAAAAAATATGTATTTATTTGGCAGCATTGGGTCTTAGTTGCAGCATGCGGGATCTTTAGTTGTGGCATGTGAACTCTTAGTTGCAGCATGTGGGATCTAGTTCCCTGACCAGGGGTTGAACCTGGTCCCCTTGCATTGAGAGTGCAGAGTCTTAGCCACTGGACCGCCAGGGAAGTCCCTGCTCCTGGGTTTTAAGGGGACTGCAGGTTAGTAATTTGGGTCGCTGGGGCTGATTCGGTCCCCCTGAAAAAGATGTTCATATTTCCTGGCACATCCCTCTGCCCCTCAAGCTAAAGCAGACGGACTACAATTCTTTATGCGGATGTTCCTCGGTCTCTCTCTCCCCCTTTGTTTTCAAAAAATTAATTAATTTTATTATTTATTTTTGGCTGCGTTGGGTCTTTGTTGCTGTGCGTGGGCTTTCTCTAGCTGTGTCGAATGGAGGCTACTCTTCCTTGCGGTGCATGGGCTTCTCACTGCAGTGGCTTCTCGTTTCAGAGCACGGGCTCTAGGCACGCGGGCTTCAGTAGTTGTGGCACACAGGCTCAATAGTTGTGGCACACAGGCTTAGTTGCTCCGCAGCATGTGGGATCTTCCCAGACCAGGGATGGAACCCGTGTCCCCAGCATTGGCAGGTGGATTCTTAACCACTGCGCCACCAGGCAAGTCCCTCCTCGGTCTCTCTTGTGGACCACTGGGCCCAGGTAATTTGCACTGGCTCTCCCCTCATCATTTGCCTTGGCCCCGGTCAGAGAGTTGCAGATTGCTGCAAACGCCCCAGCCAAGGCCTGGGGGCCAGTGCTGGGAGCACACCTCTGCTAGATCCTGCACCGCTCATCACCACCCGTCCATATTTTCCTCTTCACTTCCATCCCCAACTTGGCCTGAACATCGTTAAATAGTTATTTGGGGGGGACCTTTGCGTCCCCGCTCCCCCTTCTGTGTCCTCTCTCGCCATCTGCCATCCATGTGGATTTTGATGTAGACCTATGCGGGATTTTCATTATGGCTGGACACACAATAAAAGGCTCGCATGTTTGAAGAATGAGTGTACGAACACGTCTTCAACACCCCCCCCACCCCAATCACGTTCATCAGATCCTTTCATTTTCCTTCCTAGCATGTATGTGTGTATGTTTTGGCATCCTTACTGGACTTTACCTATGTGATGTTGAGAGTCGTGTTTGTTTTGCTCACTGCTGTGTCCCCAGTTCCCATAGGATGTCTAGCGCATGGTAGGTCTTTAGTAAATATTCTTTGAAGGTTGAAGGGAAATTCTTCTGGCTTTATATCCGAGAAGCTGATGTCTCCTCCACTTCCAGCTGGGACATGGAACCCCAATGTTCCTGGGCCTTGAGCATTCCTCAAGTAGGAAGATGTAATGGCCCCTTGACCTCTCTCAAAATAAGATCCCTCCCCAAATAAGGCAAGTTGGGAGTGAGCAGCCTTCACTTCCCCACCCACTTCCATACCCCAAAGGAGACAGACAGCAGCTGGCGGCTTGTGAGAGAGGAGCCTTTAATGAAAGATGAGTTGCAGGCCTGGCCCACTACTCTTGCGCCCTTGTTGGTGGGGAGGGAAAAGTGGGGTGAGGGGGAAGCAGGGTGAAGGGGCAGGTATGGCAGGGTGGAGGCGAAGGGCGCTGCCCACTGGGGCTGTCTGCTCAACTGTTCTCCCAGAAGAAGTTGTTACAGGCCACTGTGAGGGCAGCCACCAGCACCACATACTCCTGGAAGTCCACCTCTCCATCTCCATTCTCATCTAACTCCTTCATCACCTTGTCCACAGCATCCGCATCCTTCTGGGCCTGTGGAGGGAGGAGATGGAGAGGTAGGTGTACAGGGAAATGAACAGCACTGAGTCAGGGGCATGGGGGCTGGTTGATTGGGGAGAAGGAGGCAGAGATGAGCAAGAGAGAGAACTACTTCTAATTATGGGACTCTCGCTGCTGTCCTCAAAACTAACAAAATACTTATGGCTTCCTGTTGCCTACAGAATCAGCTCCTTAACAAGGCAGAATAATAAAAACAATTACCATATGTTGAGTGCCTACAATGTGAGAAGCACTACACTAGGAGCTTTACAAGCACTGTCTCATTTAATTCTAGCACAAATAGTATGAAGTAGCTTTCATTAGTCCCATTCTAGAGAAGAAACAAATTGACAGTCGACGGTTAAGGAACATGCCCAAAGTCACACAGCTATTAAGTGGCAGCGCCAGAATTTGAACCCAGGTCTCATAAAATCTCAAAGCTGGTACACTTTCTACTGGCTTCTCTTTTGCATCCTTCAGTCCAGTCAAAACTACCGAGCATGCTCCATCTGCTTTCTCACATGCTCTTGTTCAGATACTATACCTCCTCCTAAAATGTCTACATTTACCCTAATGATCTTCCAGGGGCCTAAGTGCCACCTCTTTGGAGAAGCCGTCCACTTCAGTCAGGTTAATATTCTCCCATAATCCTTTCTGGCACCTCTGTTAAGGCCCCGGGTGCTTCCTGGTGTTCAAGGTTTACTTTCAAGTGTCAGTCCTTCCCTGCTAGACTCTGTGTTTTGTTATTGATGCATCTACACAAGGCCTAGCCCTTAGCAGGTGATCAGTAAATCAGGGCATTTTGACTTGAACCCAGAAGAGTAGGGGAGCCTGGGAGAGGAAGGAGATGGTTGGGCTGAGCTGGGGTGGGATGGGGAGGTGGCAGGGAGGTGCCCACTCTGTTCCCCCACCCCTCGCCCACTCCACCCTGTACCACCACCCTGTGCTCACGTCCAGGAAGCCGGAGAGCTCCGTCTGCAGCAGCTCTTTCAGCTCCTTCTTGCTCAGCTTGTACTTGTCCCCCTCCTTGCCCGAGTGGGCGTGGAACACATTGATGAGAGTCTCCATTGCCGTCTCCAGCTCAGAGCCCATCTTGTAGCTCACCTACCCACGTCCCACCATGGAAGTGAGCTGGGGACCGTGCCTGGGGTAGCTGGGGTTGGGGTAGGGGCCCACAGCTCAAAGAGCCATGAGATCGAAGCCCCACCACAACTGATCAGACCTAAGTCTAGCCTCATTCTCTGTGCCCTTCAGTCCACACCCCAGCCAGAGGGAATCAGGGCTTTGGGCATGGAGGTAGAACAGCTGGAGCTGGGCTGGCTCTAGAGGCCTGCAGTGCACTTTGCAGTTGCTCCTGGCTGCCTGCACACTGAGGAGGGTGGGGCAGGCAGGTAGGGGTGGTCACAGGACCCAGCCTGGCTTCCTCTGGCTCTATTTTTACCCTGGACTTGCCTGCCCAGCACAGCCAAAATCTGCTGTTGGGGATGGTGGGCTGGGCTCCCCTCTATAGCCTTGACTCTGCTGCCCACCCCGAGCAAGGAGTCAATCTGGTGCCCTTAGTCGGCCTGGTGGATAGGGTGGCAGTCTGAGTGGGTGGCCCAAGGTTCATGGGGACGGGGGCGTCTCACTGCCTCTGAGTTTCTTGTCAGCGGACTGGGGGCCTCTCTTGGTCCTTCTACACTGTTCTCTCCTGAACATGTCACTTTGGCTTCCCTCTGTTACCTCTAGTTTGGTTCGTCTTGCTTCTCTGCAGATTCAGCCCTTCTACTGTGTGGTGGTGGGAAGGGAAAGAGGAATGTCTGAGCCTTTTCCTTGGAGCCAGGGCTCTCAGGGAGGGGGAGAGGACACTTGTGGGATCTTGTCCCTGCCACTCCCACCCCCAGGCCCAACTTGGGTGATGTGGGGACATGGCAGCAGGGAGAATGGGGCTGGTATGTGTTAGGGGAGATAAAGGCTGAGTGCATGAGGTCCTCTGAATCCAAGGGGCTGGGAGAGAGGAGGGGAAAAATGGAGGGGCCTGTTGAGGAGAGGGGACTGCCAAGCCAGGGGGTCTCTTTCCCTTGGCCTTGGGACGGTTGGCCCCTCCACAGCCTCAGGGGGCAGCTCAGGTGTCTCAGATCAGGTGTCCCCATCCTTCCCCAGACCTGAGGGGCTGGACAATGGGCCCTGATCGGATGACATCCTAGCTCTTCAATGGGGCCCTTGTGAATGTCACCTGAACTCCGGACGTGAGAAGCGGTTGTCACAGAGACACGGGGGAGATGGAACCCAAGCCGGGGCTGATGGAGGGGATAAGCTGGGGGGTGGGTGGGGGGCGGAGGGAGGGGTGCTGGTGGCTCAGTTATCAGCCCCATCCAGGAGAGGCACATAGAGGTTTCCTGGAGACCTCAAGCAGCCTGGGATTTTGCGTAGGGGCCATTCTTGGCAGGGAGGGGGCAGACAGAAAAACAAAGGGAAAGAATGAGAGGAAAGAGGAGTGGAGAAACTGGGCCAAGAAAGAGGAGGAGGAGAAAGGGGAGGTCACATGAAGGGACAGTGGGAGTGGGTATAGCACCCTAGTGCCCCCTTCCTGGTATCACATGATTCATGCTCTGCCACCCCCGCCCCCCAACTTCCCTGGGACCTGAGCTCTCGGCAAGGCTGGGTGGGGTGGCAGAGAGACCGCGGCTGGCGGGGGGTGGGTGGGCAGAAGGAGCTGGTCCATCTGCTTTCTTATTCTTACACCGCTGGAAGCAAGGCGAGAGCTGGGTCTCCTCCCCAGCACCTGGGAGATGGAGGGAGCCTTGCGGGGGCACGTGAGAGCTCTGTGGGAGGAGGGCCTGGTCTCTTGGAAACTCAGTGGCTGCGTTCCCCACTGGCTTCCTTATTCACTGAGCTCCCAGATCTCCCTCTGACCTTCACTTGCCTCCCCTCACCACCTTCCAAACACTGTCTCCCCCAAATCCCGAGCTCTTCCCCAGACTTTTGGAGCCCTGCTGAAGTCCTCTTTCCACAAGGCTGGCCAGGGCAGGGACCCAGGGCAGATGGGGCAGGATACTCACTGTCAGCCCGGGAGCAGGTTCTGGACAGACAGGCGAGGCTGCAAATGTGGCTACCGGAGCTGTGTGGGGAGACCTGTCTTCAGTCGTCCTCCCCCCCCCCCCCCCCGCCGACACCCCCCACTGGCTCCACCCCTTCACAGACAGACACCCAGTGGGGCAAGGGGCCAGGAGTGGACAGAGGCGCCCTCTGTCTCCTGGGCTGGAACAGACTGGCCTGTGTCCTCTTCTCCAGCCTCCCCTGCCTCCCCCCACGCTGGGTCCCAAAAGGCAGGGCCCAGGAGGAAGGGAGGTGGGAAAGGTCCTGGGAAGAAGGAACACTCAGAGGCCTTCTCGGCTCCCCCGGCCTCCCGCAGTACTGGGTATGCTGCTAGGCTAGGAAGAGGTACACGCACCTGGCTGAGGGGCTCAGCGAGGGAACTTCTCAGTGAATAATTTAGTTTTGGTAGTCTCCCCGAGGGGTTTCAGCCTGAGACCCCACTGCGGGATTTCAATCCAGGGTCTCCTCTATCGGGGGCTCGGCCTGGGTCCCCCTCTGTTTGTGGGGTCTCAGTCTGGATCCTCTGTAGGGGTCTAGGGCTGCAGGGTCCTTGGTGGGATCCCACTCTGAGGGGCCCTCTTGTGGTGTTTCTTAGATGGGACCTCTCAGTGCCGAGCTCCCTCAGTTGATTCTTTGAATTTACAGTGGCCTCCCCACGCCCCAATATACATACTCCAGATCAGACGGGGCGGGTGTAGTGGGGCAGCAGGCTCCCCGTGTTAGGAGGGATGGGACCCCAGGGTGCCTGCTGAATGGAATCTGGCCAGGCAGCTCCAGGCGGGCCCTCCCCCTCAACAAGTGGAGGCTGCGGTGGGCTGCGTTGGGTGGGGCCAGGGTTCCAGGCCTGATTGCTTGGGGTGGGGAGGGCCGGGCGGGAGGCGTGACTGGGCGCGCTCCTCTCTTCAGAATGCACGACGGAAACTTGACACCTCCGGGCTTGGGAGGGGCTCTTTCCTCCCTCCAGGGAAGCTTATAAACCTCAGCCCTAGGGCTCCTGCCTCGCTGCATCCCATCTCCTTGCCCCGGTGAGTCGCAACCCTTACCCCTGGAGGGTTCCTGGGGAGCCTTTTTCCGCCCTGGCCTCCCAGGTTCCTACCCTGGAGCCGGCTCAGACTGGGATTCAGGAAATGGCTTTGGGAAATCCAGCAGCAGTCCTTGCAGAGGGCAGGGGGTGGGTGGGAAAAGGGTGGATGATTGGGCATGCCCCCTTGCCCCAGCCGTACCCGTACCCTCCCTCCTCCCCCGGCGCCCCTCCACTCCGGGCGCTGTGAGTGAGTGCCAGTACCAAATCCCTCCTGGGCGCGGGCAGTCAGCGGAGCCCCATCCAGGACCTGTTGCTGGGAGACGGGGACGGGGAGGGCTCTGGGGTCCTGGGCTCCGCACTCTGCCCAGCTGCCCCCGAGGGGAGGGGCGAGCGGGACGACAGAGAGGCGGGGTCTGCCCAGACCAAGCCAGCCCTGACCACAGCTGGGCGTTTGCCAGACCCCGGCCTCTCTGCTGGGAAGAGCAGCCAGTGTGTGTGTGTGTGTGTGTGTGTGTGTGTGTGTGTGTGTGGCGGGGCGGGTGCAATGCAGGCGGGTGGAGACCCAGGTCCTTGCACAAACAAGCTTTGGAGACAAACAACCCCATGACCCTTTGAGGCCGGTTAAGCTCCAAGAAAGGACCCTTGGGACTGAACCCCACAGAGGGGCCACCAGACTGAGAGGACTCCAAAGAAGGACCCCAGACTGAAAGCCTGCTCCCAGACAGAGGGTTCTCCAGACTGAGGGACCACCACACACAGGTCCCTGAGACACGGACACTTCAAAAGGACCCCCAGACTGTGAGACCTAGAGAGGAAGGGGTTTCTGGAAGTGAACATTTCTTCCCCCCAACCTACACTGAGGTACCATTGCCTGGTCCCCTGCCCCAAGCTCCATCCCTGCATCCCTGTCCCTTCCCTACTTCCCCTTGAGGCCTCCTCCAGGCAGAGGCTTGAGGTGGCAGCGCCAGGGCAGGGGCGCTCTGGCCTGTCCTGACTCTCCTTCCCCCTCCTGCAGGTCAGCCCTGTGAGGACATCAGCTCCAGCCCCAGGGTCCTAATGGCAGCCGAACCACTGACTGAGCTGGAGGCGGCCATTGAGACTGTGGTCACCACCTTCTTCACCTTTGCAGGGCAGGAGGGCCGGAAGGGCAGCCTCAGCATCAATGAGTTTAAGGAACTGGTCACTCAGCAGTTGCCTCACCTGCTCAAGGTAGGTGGGGGTCTCTGGGCGTGAGGTTTTGGGAGCCAGTGGCTGTGGGACCCTGTGTATATGAGGAGATATTACTGAGCATGATAAGGTGACCACAGGTGTACTGTGGAGGAGACTGCACATGTAAATGGTTCTGGGTGTTCTTGCTTGGTGTGTGTCTGTGTGTGTAGTTAGGTAATATTATGTCTGTGTGAGTGCGAGTGTTGTATTGGGATCTGTGCCTCTCTGTGCCTCTCTGTGCCTCTCTGGTCTCATTTCCCCAGCACAGGACTGGACCCAGAGCTGGCTTCCAGGAGATTCATAGGCCATCAGAGCTAGAAGGAGGCCAAGAGAAAACACGGTCCAAATTCCTCACTTCACGTATACAGAAACCGAGGCCCAGCTATGGGAAAGGGTTTCTCAGAAATCAAAACACAGCCAAATTAATGGAGTCATAGAATCTCAGTATAGGAGGTTCCTGTAAGTGGTCTGTGATTATTCCCCACCCGCTCTGGGAATCCCCTCCATAATGCAACTGACAGGATTATTCTTTCTCTCCTGTTCACAGGATGGAGTAGGGATTTACATTTCATCGGCTCTGGGTTGGCACATCATCCCAGGCTGTTAACAGTTTCTTTTACATCCTTTCTAAAAATTCAAAAGCACATAAAAGTGTGTGAACATGGATTAAAAAAAAAAAAACAACACAAACTAGTGTCTGAAATTCATAGTCTATCATTTGCAATATCTCCTACATCCTTAGACTTTTCCCTTCCTCTTCTCACAGGAAACTTCAGGCTCTGCCCTAAAAGTACAGCATTCCCTGTAGCCCTGTCAAATAATGACTGGTTTTTCTTCCAAATCCGACTCCCTCTGGGCCTGGAAATGCAGATAATGACCCCTTTGCTTTTCCTTGCAACTTCCAGACCTTAGTTTCTTCTAGTTCTTTTTTTATTGGCTGCACCCGTGCAGCTTGTGAGATTTTAGTTCCCCGACCAGGGGTTAAAACCCGGGCCCTCAGCAGTGAGAGCGCACAGTCCTAACCACTGGACTGCCAGGGAATTCCCTCTTCTCCTTCCTAAGACACCCAGCTCCTTGGAAGCTCGTATGTACCACGTGCCACCCTTCTAATCGCACACCTTATAGCGCTTCAGCTTCTGGCTTTTACTGTTTTTCTTCTCATCACTGCCACTGTCATTACCTTCAGTATCCACACAGACAACTTATTCAACACCTGGGCCTTTCAGTTTCTTTTTTTTTTTGGCCGCACTGCGCGGCATGTGGAATCTTAGTTCCCAGACAAGTGATCGAACCCACGCCCACTGCATTGGGAGCACGGCATCGTAACCACTGGACCACCATGGAAGTCCCTGGGCCTTTCAATTCTTCAACTCCTTACTTTCAAAGGTTCTGTCTTCCTGCACCTCAGCATCCCTGCTCCTCCACTCTGCTGCCCTGTCCATTCTTTAGGTCTTGTCATTACCAATGCGCCATCTCCAAAATCTCAATTTCAGGCCTCTCTTTCTCTGCCTACCGCCTCCTGTCATTACAGTTCTATTCCTCTATCTAGTTCCTCCACTCCATGACTTCCTGACTCCACTGGGAACTTCAGTCTCTTGACCCTATCACTTTTTCATCTTTCATCACCATCCCTCGAGACCTCATTTCCCTTCTTCCTCAGCTGGGTTCTAAGGCTCACCACTATAATCACTTGCTCAACTCCCTTGATTCTCTTTCTCTCTGTCCTAGTTATTTGGCAAAATCCCAACTCAGGTTAAATCCAACATTTCAGCTTCATTAGCTTGTTGGTGAAACCCACCGTTCTGTGTCTGCGCTTGTACAGCTGAATCTGGCTAGAGAAAAATGCACTGCCATGTTGTTGATTTGTTTCACTTTAAATCTATAACCACAGCCCCCAATAGGACCCTTAGCAATACCTGGAAATTCTTCTACATTTCCCTATTAATTCATTTACCAGCTCTTTCAGGTGATTATTTCACAACTTTTCCTTTCTCCTTAAACTCCAGTACCTCTTTTCATAGTCTCCCTCTCACTGAGAAATTTTCTTACTGAGAAAAATAAAAGCCATCGGGAAACTTCTATGTGCTTCCTCCCTCAAAACTACCAACCGATCAGCACATTTCCTGCCTTCCTTCCTGTTAACACGAATGATCTGTCTCTGCTGCTAAGGCCAGCCCCTCCACTGGTGCACTAAATCCCATCCCTTCTCACCTACTTAAAGACATTACTCTTTCAATTCTTCCTCCTTTTTTTCTTAAAATTAATTAATTAATTAAATTTATTTTGGCTGCATTGGGTCCTCGTAGCTGTGCACGGGCTTTCTCTAGTTGCGCAGAGCAGGGGCTACTCCTCGTTGCGTGTGCAGGCATCTCATTGCGGTGGCTTCTCTTGTTGTGGAGCCCGGGCTCTAGGCGCATGGGCTTCAGTGGTTGTGGCATGCAGCCTCAGCAGTTGTGGCTCGCGGCTCTAGAGCGCAGGCTCAGTAGTTGTGGCGCACGGGCTTAGTTGCTCCGCGGCATGTGGGGTCTTCCCAGCCCAGGGCTCAAACCCGTGTCCCCTGCATTGTCAGGCGGATTCTTAACCACTGAGACACCAGGGAAGCCCTCAATTCTTCCTCTTCTCTCTTGCATCATCAAAATTTCTGTCTCTACTAGGTTGTTCTGATCAGTTTACAAATATGCTGTACTATCTCCCGTCTTAAAAGAAAACCTCCCTTGACCCTATAATTCCCTCCAGCTATGCCTTACATCTCTGTTCCCCTTTGTAGTAAAACTCCTCAAAAGCAGTGAGAGTTATTTATACTCTCCACTTTATGCTGTCTCTACTTTTCCTCTCCTGGTTCAGAATGCTCATACCCCAGGTATCTGCTAGGCTTATTCCTCGTTTGACAGATTTCTGCTCAGATGGCAAATCCTCAGCATGACCTTCCTTCACCACTGAGTACAGAGATCACCTCCTTGTGTTCTGTTCCTTTACCTTGGGCTATTTTCTTTCAGAACACTTCCTTCACAACTTAGCTTCCATTATACAATTTTACGTTACCAAGAAGTAACATATAATTTTCTTCCTTTCCATGTAGAAAGGAAAGGAATCTGCTCACTGTTTTATCCCCAGCACTTAGTGTCTGACTCCTAGTTAGGTGCTCAATAAAATACTGAGAGAGGGCTTCCCTGGCCGCGCAGTGGTTGAGAGTCCGCCTGCCAATGCAGGGGACGCGGGTTCGTGCCCCGGTCCGGGAAGATCCCACATGCCGCGGAGTGGCTGGGCCCGTGAGCCATGGCCGCTGAGCCTGCGCATCCGGAGCCTGTGCTCCGCAACGGGAGAGGCCACAACAGTGAGAGGCCCGCGTACCGCAAAAAAAAAAAAAAAAATACTGAGGGAATAAGTGAGATAGTAAAAAAGTTTAAAAGAAGTAAAAATTGTTGAGTGAATGAATAAATGCATCTTACCTACGGTTCTACAAATAGCTTTTTAAAAATGTAACAATGCATATAGGCTGTTTTCCCAGTTTAAAAAATGATGTACTGTATTCTAATATGTAGCTTAACACAAATTTATGTAGTCAGTCCTCTATTGATGAACATTTCTCTTGTGTTCACTTTTCCCTTTTGCAAACGTTGTTTATATCGATATATCTTTACATACTAAAGGGTAAAGACATACTAAAGACATTTACTATAGAGTAAATGTCTGGCAGTATAAATATTAGGTCAAAAGGTTTGTTCTTAATTTTTATGGATATTATTAATTTGCCTCCCAACAAGTTTGTACTTGTTTTCATGGCCAACAGCAATGCATGCGACTGCCTGTTTCCCACATCCTTGCCCCAAATGGGTCTAACTGAGAGTTTATTTTTTAATTTAATTTAATTTTTTTGTTTTTATAAATTTATTTATTTTATTTTTGGCTGCATTGGTTCTTCTTGCTGGGCGCAGGCTTTCTCTAGTTGCGGAGAGCAGGGGCTACTCTTTGTTGAGGTGCGCGGGCTTCTCATTGCGGTGGCTTCTCTTGTTGTGGAGCACGGGCTCTAGGCGCGTGGGCATCAGTAGTTGTGGCACGTGGGCTCGGTAGTTGTGGCTCGCGGGCTCTAGAGCACAAGCTCAGTAGTTGTGGCACACATGGCATGTGGGATCTTCCCTGACCGGGGCTCGAACCCGCGCCCCCTGCATTGGCAGGCGGATTCTTAACCACTGCACCACTAGGGAAGCCCTTACTGAGCTTTTAAATTTTGCCAATCTAATATGTGGAAATGGTGTCTTGTTCTGATTTACACTTCTTTAATTCTGAGTGAAATAGAACTTTAAAAAATATTTTTGATAGGCATATATATTGCCTTTTCTGTGAACTGCTTGTTTCTTTTATCAAAGTGTTTTTCTTTTCATATTGATTTATTATAGCTCTTTATAAATAAAGAAAATAGCCTTTGTCTATTATGTGCATTGCAAACATTTCCCCCTAATTTGCCTTTTCGTCCTTTGAGTTTGTTTTTGGTCTTTTTTGCCATACAGAATATAAAAAATTTTTATGTAGTCAAATCTGTCAAACTTTTCCTGAATGGCTTCTGTGTTTTATGCCATGTTTAGAAAGGTCTTCCTCAGTTTAACTTATTAAAAAAACTCCCAGACTTTATTATTAAAATTTTCTTATTGATGTTAAATACCCCACTTATTATTTATTCAATTCCCATGTATATTTTGGGGCTCTTTATTCTGTTTCATTGATGTTTATTATTTAGAAACATTCTCATTTAATTACTGTGGTTTTAAAATATGCTTTGATAACCTGTAGGGTTGGTTCTCCCTCATTATTGTTTTCTTTTCAGAATTTTACCGGTAGATCCCACATGTTGATTTTTCAAGAAGAATTTTAGTAACATTTAATCATATTAAAAAGAATCCTGTAAATATTTTAACTGGGATTATATAAAAATGTTATTTTAGGGAAAATTGACATCTTTACGCTATTGAATCTTTCTCTGTTATAAAAAGTATGTTTTTCTATTTATTCTTGTTTTCTTTCATATCCTTCAGTTCAGTTTTCTTCACAAAAGCTTAATAGAGTCCTACATTTTTTCCTGAGTGCTTTATTTTATTTTTTACTATTTTAAGTGGGATTTTTCATATTATATTTTCAAACTGGTATTTGTTTTTGTGTATTAATATTGTCACCTGATACTTTATCATTTCTAATAGTTTTTTTGGGGAAGAAATACAGATTAGTGGGTAAGAGCATAAGCTCTGAGTCAGACAATCTAGGTTCAAATGCAGGGTCTAGCTTGTCATCCCAGGTTAGTTATTTAATCTTTCTGAGCCTTCATTTCTCATCTGTGAAATGGACTCATAGTAATACTGTTCTTGTTGGATTGGTCTTGCATTTATTCAGTCAGTATTTATTGAGTGCCTACTACGTTCTGTTCTGACACTGTCCTAGGCTTTGGGTTATAGTGGTGAACAAGCCTCCGCTATGTGCCAGACATTCTCCCAGGCACTGGCATTATGGTGGTGAACAAGACGGACAAGGTCCCTGTGCTCAGGAGACTTTCATCCTAGCAGATTATGAAGATTAAGTGATGTAAAGCATGTAGGGTGTTCAGCATATGCTCAGAACGGTCAGCACTATTAAGTGCTTACACTTGTTGAAATGTTAACCTTTATCACTCTTTCGTTTTTTTCTAGGTATACAATTATATAATTGCTAATATAAGAGGTGAATTTATGTCTTCTTTCCCAACAATTTTACCTTTTATTTCTTTCTCTTGACTAATTGTATGTTTTCCCCCTCCATCTGTGTGTTACACTGGGCATCGTTGCCTTCCACTGGCAATGCTTATAGTATTTTATAAATAAGCATGATTGTAGCTTTAAAAAACGTCTTGTTTAGCTCTTCTATAAACTAGCTTTGTGCCATCTATAGATTTGGCAAGCCTTCTCTGCCTTCCTCCAAATGTTGATTCAAATGTTTAGCATGAGCTCCTCCTGAGGCACCCTTGTCTGGTTTGACATGGATCCATTGTTCAACAGTCAACTTTCTGGTTGTGGTTACTTACCTGGCAACCAATCCTTTGATCACGATGGTCCAACTTAGAATATCCTTAGATTTCACAGGTCTGCTGGGAGAGACTTTGCCAAGGGCCCCCTGGGAAACCACATACCTTGTGTCCTTGCCATTCCTCTGATCTACCAGGCTAGTGACCCAACTGGAAGAATGAGAAGACACTAGGATTATGCAAATGGGCAGCCAAGTGCTGTGAACTTCTCTAGCTTTCTGTAAAGGAGGAGTGTGGCCTGAGAAGGCTCTGTGGGTGGTCAGAGTGAGTCAATGCCTACAAGGGCTCCCCGAGTGTCTTTGGGCTTATCCCAGGGCTGGCACAGCGGCGTGCTGGAGCCCACCCATACCTGCCGTTGAAGGCCCGTTTGTTGTGTGCAGCTCTTCCCCTCTCTGCGTTCAGTGACATCATGTTTATGGTTCATGATCTGCCACGGTGGGTATATTTAGACCACAGCAAACACTATAACCAGGCTCCCCACTTCCCTCCTCTGCTTCCCCCTGGAGTTGGGCACCAGGGCAGTGCTGTGTTGGGGCTGCAGCTTCATCCTGAAGGTTTGGGGCAGATCCTAGTGCTCTCTGAGGGAAGGGAGTAGCGACTGGCAATTCTTTCCTCCCTGTGTCAAAACCCTCGTTTCTAACCCCAGTCTTCCCTGTGGTGTCTCCTCAGGATGTGGGCTCCTTAGAGGAGAAGATGAAGAGCTTGGATGTGAATCAGGACTCAGAGCTCAAGTTCAATGAGTACTGGAGACTGATTGGGGAGCTGGCCAAGGAGATCAGGAAGGAGAAGGCCCTGCAGATCCGAAAGAAGTAAAGCCGGCTGGCCGGGATGGGGGTGGGCATGGCAGGGCTGGGCAGTACCCCACTCCCCACAAATAAAGCTTTCTCCTTGAAACACAGATGTTTCTTACTCACACCCACCCTGATGATTTCTTCTCTTGAGACTAGGGGGTGGGAAAGCTCTGTCCCCACCTGAGGTTGGGTCCAAAAATTACGAGCTCCTTGAGGACCAGGAATGTTATTCATCTTCAGATACTCTGCAGCATCAGATCTTGTACAGGATAGGTGCTCAATAAATACATGGTTGATGAATGAATATCTGAAAGGTAGAGACAGATCTCTGGGGCAGGTGAGGTGACTCATATCCCACCAGGTCTCAGGGGCTTGGTCTTGGTTCCCACTTTCTTATTCCTGGGGTTTGTGTCATTGGATGGTAATGATAGCGGTGAACATGTGTTGAGGGCTTGCTCTGTGCCAGGAACAGGGCTGAACATTTTCTTGTATTATTTTAGTTAATGCTCACAGCCTGTTGAGGTAGGTACTGTTTTTAAGTCTTGTATTAAAGATGAGGAAACAGATTTTAGAGAGGTTAAGTCACAAAGACAAGAATAGGTAGAACTGGGTTGAAATTCCAGAGCCTCTGTAATGAACCGGGATCCTCTCTGGATGGGTGCTTGGGAACCCTGGACCCTCCTCTCCTCCCTCCTACCATGGCAGGGGTGAAGCAGAAGGATGAAAACAGGGTTCTGGTTCGAGGACTGGGGTGAGGGTGGCGGTCGTGCTGCAGGAAGCAGAACTTTAGGTCACCCAAGCGCTGCTCTCCCCATCCTTCTTGGCTAGAGGGGCATGTGGTTTGAACTGTCTGCCACCAGAGGGAGCAGGGGTGGGGCAGCCCAGCAGTCACTGCCTTCCAAGGACTGTCACTGCCTTACTGTCAGGTGTCCATCATTTGAGGCAGCTGTGAGTCCAGAGGAACATTTAGGCTGAGACAAGCTCCCCATCACACACCATGAAAGGGTCCTAGATTGAGACCTTCCATCTAAGTGCCCCTGGACTGAGAGACCTCAGAGGGACTGCCAGGCTGGGACTCTGAGGGTCCATTTGAGACATTCCAGAGGGGTTCCCTCACAGTGAGAGACTGAGACATTCCAGAGGGACCCTCAGGCTGAGACATTAGAGACCTCCGTCTTGGAGAAACCCTGAAATCGAGATAGCCTCAGAGGGGTCCCCAGATTGAGACACTTACAGACACCCCAGTGGAGGCCAAAAGTACATAGGAGCCCTAGAAGGAGACCCGCAGAGGGGCACTGGGAGGTATGCTTTGATCTCAGAGTTTAGGAAAGGAGTCCAGGAACTCTGGCTCTCAGCACTGCCCCCTTCTTTCCTGATTCACACAGACTCCCCTGCCTTCTCCCTTTCTCTTCCCTCGTCAGGTGGGGAAGGCCACTGGGGTTGGGCTGAGTTCCCCCCAGACCTACAGCCCAGGATCCCTGGGATGTTATCCCAGGTGCTGGATTGGGCGGGGCGGGGAGGGCGGTTTGCTGTGGAGTCTCTGGGTTAGGGAAGGCATGGGATTCTGAGGGAGGGAGGAGCAGGTAGCCCAACCAGTTTGGAGAGGTTGTTAGCTGACAGATAACCCATCTGGGCCTCCCATACGTGCATGCTGGCTGCGGGGAGCTGAAAGGACATCAGGACAACACTCAGTCTGCCCCCTTCACCAGGCTACCCTTCTCTGGCTCCTTCCTCCAGACCCAAATTTCTGCCATTAGGACTCGGCAAGGCTGGGCAGGCTTGAGTGTCACTATCTAAATCGGTCTTGAGGGGAGGAATGTGTGTGTGTGACACATTAAAGTACTTCAACCCACGTGTCCCTCATTCCTTCAAGGCCACAAAACCCGCCTTGACCAGTCTCTGCTTCTCCTTCTTTCCTGGTGACTGACTCAGAGCCCCCTAAGAACCCTTTCCTGTCCTACATTTCCTCCAGGCCTTTCCTCCCAGGCTCCACGCCACAGCGTTTCCAAGTCCTCCCCCACCCCCACCCTACCCCCCCCCCCCCGCCCCCAGCTTCCCCTCCCTATCTTCCCTGGACTCTGCCTGCTGGTCTGGGGCCAGGGGCATCCCAGACCCAGCTCTCCATGGTTCCCTCCTCGTGGCCCGGGTGCGGGGCGGGCTCTCGGAGCTGCGGCCAATGGAGGTGGGGCCCCCGCTGGGCTGGCTGACAGCCCAGGCGGCTGCAGGAGCAGGGCTGGCTTCGGGATGAGGCCCAGCCCCCTGCCTCCCCTCCCTTCCCCCAGGTATAAGAGCTGAGCTCAGGTGCACTGGCTCTTCCAGTCCTGTCTCAGCGGCTGCCAGCAGGTAAGGAGTCCCAGGGCTTTTCACCCAAAATGGGCTGTCCCTGGTCCAGAGGGCATGCTTAACCTATCCTACCCTAATCTGCCAGGGGAGGGTCTGGGGGGCCAGGCCCTGGAGGCTGGGGTGTGTGTGTGTGTGTGTGTGTGTGTGTGTGTGTGTGTGTGTGTATGTATGGAACTGGGGTGGGGGGTTGGAAGGGATGGGAGGAAGGAGGCTAAGGTGAGGCTCAAGGAATTCCCTCTAAATAGGTTGGCTTGGGGGCTGTGACCTTAGCTCCGGGAGCCTGGGCAGGGACGGGGCTTGTGTGGAGTTGGCTCTGACCCCCTGGGTGAGGCACAGAATATCTGGGGTGCAGCCAAAGGGGATAGTTGAGAAAGAAATGCTGAGTTCTCTCCTTAGCTCAGCCTCCCCCCTCCTCCGAGCAGATCATGAGACATCAGCTCCTCTGGGGCCGGCTGTAGGACGACAACACTCTCACCAAAGGACCAAGCACCATGGGACAGTGTGGGTCAGCCAACGTGCAGGTGGGCCCATTCATTCCTGGCCTTTCTGTTCCCACTCTCCCCTCCTTCACCCTGAGCGTCTATGTCCCTCACTGACTTCTGCCCCATCACCTTGGCCTTGCTCTGCACTCCAGACCCTGCCTGTGAGACCTGAACCCTCTCTGGTGCCTACATAGGGTGATGCAGATGGGCCCTCCCTGGAAGAGGACGCCTGGGTCTCATGCTGGGACCTGCCCTGCCTGGAGGCTGGGGGGAGGTGGAGAGGAAGCCTTGCCCGACGCATGGCTCAGGGCAGAGGACAGTGGGGGCAAAGGGGCTGGATGCTGGGCTTTGGAGTGGGCGAGGGCCCACGTTCCTGCCAGCTGTCTTCTGCCCTGTTGGCTCTGCCGGGCTCCTGGGGAAACGGGATGTCATAGGATGGGTGGGACCTCTGCAACATGGGCCATGTCCCTTGCCCTCAGGATGCCCAGGAATTCAGTGACGTGGAGAGGGCCATCGAGACCCTGATCAAGAACTTCCACCAGTATTCGGTGGAGGGTGGGAAGGAGACGCTGACCCCCTCCGAGCTACGGGACCTGGTCACCCAGCAGCTGCCCCACCTCATGCCGGTACTGAGGGAGGGGACCCCGCCCCAGACAGTACCCTGACTTCCCAAGCAAGTACTCCAAGACCCCACCCACACTGCCAAGGCCTCTGGCACTGGCAAACCCCAGCCCTTCCCCTTGTCAGTGCCAGGTAGGCTCAGGACCTGCTTTCTGCCCCTGGGTAGGGCGGAGTGGGAAGATTGGAAGGTGCTGCTTGGCTGAGCTGTGGTGTCTTCCCTCCTTTCAGAACAACTGTGGGCTGGAAGAGAAAATTGCCAACTTGGGCAGCTGTAAAGACTCTAAACTGGAGTTCGGGACTTTCTGGGAGCTGATTGGAGAAGCAGCCAAGAGTGTGAAGCTGGAGAGCCCTGTCCGGGGGAGTTGAAAACCTTCCCCTGGAATTCGGCAGTGGGGGGATATTGGGGAAAGGGGGCCTCCAGAGCCTGGGGGGCCTGGAAATAAAACTCCTCTCTCCACCACCCCCGCACTATTCCCCAGCCCCACCTGTCTCACCTCTGCAACGTTCAGGTTCATTATGGCCCTTCCTGGGGCCTCTGTGTACTTCATCCCTGGGAGCTCCGTGGGGCTAATGGGTCCAGGGGTCCCCACCTGGGGGAGGCTCAGGGGGTGGCTGGGGCCAGGGATGTATTGGAGGGCTGCTGGAGGGTTGAGGATGCTGTAAGGGCCAAGTCATTTAGTAGTGGTGGAAAGGCAGAGAGGAGCTGAGCTATGGGAACTGATTTGAAGGGGGTGGAAGGAGGAATGGATATTCGGTACTAAAAAGGGTCTCTACGAACCTACCCCTCCTAATCTCTTCCCCAACCCCAACCGTCTGTCCAGTGCTGTCCCTCCCTGCCCCCAGCTCTACCCCAGCCTCCTCTCAGGACCCTGTCTCCCTGGCTTAGGGCAGGGGAAGAGAGAGAGCAGGGTGGGGGAGAGGCTGAGGAGGGTGAGTTTTGGAAGTGAGAGGACCAGCTGGGTGCTTGGGCATTTACAGAATGATGGTTGTTTTGTATCATTTGATTAATAAAGAAGATGGAAAAAATGAAAGACGTTGTCGTGACTGAACCCCATCCCCACCCCAAGTGTCCGTGGGTGAGGAGGTGTTGGGGTGAATGGCAGAGTCATTGGGTGGCACGGTACCTGTGGGACTGCAGTGGTCGGCAGTGGAGGCAAATAGGGGCCTCACTTTCTCCTGTGGATTTGGGTTGAGGATGGCAAAAGGCCTAAAAGGTGGGAGACCTGGTTCTCTCCGAGGGACAGGCTGTACTTTGCCAGTGACCTGGCCCTCTGACAGGAGAGGAGGGCGTGTGTGCACATGTGGGGAGAAGAATATGAACCCAGGTGAGCCTGGCTGACTGGTAGCAGGGGAAACGTGAGGCCGAGAAACAGGCCGACCAACCTGGGTTTGAATCCCAGCTCTGCCACGTACTATCTTTGGAACTTGGGGCGTATTCTCAGAGTATGTTTCCTCATCTGTAAAATGGGGATGGGACACAAGATGTAAAGCACTTAGCAGAGAGCCTGACACAGAGTGAGAGGCCAGTGAGCAAAAGTCACTGGAGTGGGGGGATGGGTCCCTTCTGGCGTCAGCTGTTGCCTCTGGGACATCAAACTGGCCAATTTCCTCGGGTATCTTGGAGAAGGGGTGGAGGGGTGTTTCCAGAGGGATCCGCTGCTGCACACAAGAGGTCCTAGGGACGGGTGCACTGGAGGTGGAAGGCAAGGAACCACGCTCTGGGCCCTTTTGACTGTAGCCCACGGAAATCCCAACAGCAAGGAGATTTAAGCGGCCAGCCAGGCTGGCCTGGAATACTAACTGAACTTGCCTGTTAGGGGTCCCTGAAACGGGGCTCCCAGTGACCCAGGTGAGAAGGGCAGGTGACAGTCTTTCCCTTCCTTTCTCAAAGTTGTAAATTCTGTTCAGGCCCTGCAGGTTTAGGAGGGTGGGGTTGGGGGAGCGCCAGCTTGCACCACTCCCTCTGGGGTGGGGGCAGAAGGGTGTTAAAAAGGTGTGTATCCCTTTAACATGGGCCCAACCCCAGGGCCAAGTCAAGAGGGAGCTCAGACCTTACCTCCCCACTGAGCCAGCTGCGCCAGGCAGGGCCGGGAGGGAGTGGGACAGATTCTGGGAGTGCAGCGGGGAGGAGTCCTGGCTGGCTGAGCTCGTAGCTACTTGGCAGTGCCAGAGCCCAGGTCCCAGAGCCCCGCAGGAGAGGAGGTGGACCAAGAAGGTAGGTGAGCACCCCAGGCCCGTCCTGGGAGGTCTGGGGCTGCCGGAGGGGCCCTGCAGGCTTGGGAGGCCCGGACAAGGGGCAGTGAAGGGGGCCTGAGGAGGGGGGCCTGCAGAGACTGAGCAGGAAGATTTCGTCAATTGTTAACTTTCCCAAAAGGCCAGTACGGGAATGGAGCGTTCCGGTGGGCTTGGGGGTTGGAGAGGCCTTCAGATGAGTGGATGGGGTGGCAAGACCCCCTCCCCAGCCCAGCAGCTGACCGGGTTCCTCTCCCAGGGCTGGGCCACCGGGCAGAGTGTTCAGAAGCTTTGCTCTCAGCTGCTCCGATTTTCCCCAACAGAAAAAGGGCAGATGTGTTTGGTGGAGGTTGGGGAGTAGCCAGACCCTGGACACAGGCCTCGCTGGGCGCTGTGTCTGGGAAAGGTGATGGGGTCCAGGAGAAACCAGGGAGGGCCCAGGGAGCCTGAGAGCAGCCCAAGGAGGGGAGGCAGGGGCCTGGGTTGCTTCTCTCGACTCAGGCAGGTGCCGGACACTGGCCCCAAGTGCTCTGGGAGCTGTTTCTTGGGAGGGGCGATGGGGCCCAGGAGGAACCTGGGTGAGGCCCCCCCTGGAGCCTGAACTCCAGGAGAGGGGCCCAGAAACTGGGCAGCTTCTCCTCTACCTCAAGACCCAGGCAGGTTCTGGCTTGACTTGCTTTGCTTGGTGGAGTCCCCTGCCCTGTAGAGCATTTGCCCTGCCTGGCCCAGGTCGGAGGGAATGAGGGCTGGTGTGCTTAGAGACCCACGATGGAGCCCTGGAGTGCCGGTGAGCAGGAGCTCAGACTTTCCCCATCGACTAGAAAAGAGCTCTCTGGGTGTTGGTGAGGCCTGGGGCAGCTGTGTGTGTGTGTGTGTGTGTCCACACCACAGCAGTGTGTGTGTGTGTGTGTGTGTGTCCACACCACAGCAGTGTGTGTGTGTGTGTGTGTGTGTGTGTGTCCACACCAAACTCCTCCAACTTCACTTGTTTGGAAAGAAATTTCCGAGGAACAGTCTTCTTCCTCCAGCTACGTATTCTGAAAGCAGAAGAGTTTGGAAGGTAGATGGGTCACCCAAGCAGAGGGGATCAGAAATGGCAGAATTCCTTGCTCATTGTGATTGTGTACATTTGTGTGGATTAGATGCAGTGAGTCCTGTGAGGGTGGGGCTGGGGGGTAGGCAGGGACACTTGTGTGAGATAGTAGCCTCTGGAACTGGGAAAAGAGCAGGAGAAGAGGGAACAGAGAATGGAGCTGGAGAGGCTGGAGAGGTTAATTTGAAACAACCTTGCAAATTGAGTAAAGCATTACCAGCCCAGTGTAGATTGCAGCCTTCGGTGTGTATTGCAGGCAGCTGGGGCAAATGAGTGAATTAAGTAGGAATTGAAGGAGAGAGTAAGCAAGTGAATGGTGGATAAATGAGTGAACAAATTCAAGGTAGATGAAAGGAATGCAGAGAATGCCAAATTGAGGCTGGAGAGTGGCCTAGGCTCTAGAGGAGAGGTGACTAGGAGGAATAGGAGTCCAGGGACATATCCCAACACTTGGGAACAATTTAAGACTCAAGAAGTGTGTGTGGAGGTGGGAAGAGGAGGTGAGTTTTAGAGGGTGTGGTGGACGTTCAGGGCTCCACACGGAAAGGGACTGGGGAGTTGAAGAGATGGAGGGTGAAGAGGAGGCACTTGGAGGGGTGGGGCCCAGCACCTGGGGGTGGGAGGGTGAGGCTGGAGTGGCGGAGACCCAGGAGCATGGTGTCAGGGCAATTTGGGCTTTTGGAGAAGTCAGCAAGCTGGGCTGAGGTGGGCAGGGTGGGGGTCTCTTGGTTGCTCAGTGATGAATCAGCCAAGGTGGAGACAGTGAACATTGCAGGAGGGTTGGGGGCCCAGGTGAGAGGGTCCTTTGGAGGCTGAGTCCCTCCATTCTCATTGTTTTGGAAGGCTCCAGTGTACTGTCCACCTCCCCCCTCCCCCTCAGGCCAGGATCAACCTGTGGCAAAGTCAATGCAGGAGTTACCTCCTGCCCCACCCTTCCCAGGGAGGGGCTGACGGGATGGCCCACCACCTCCCCTCCCCCCAACCACATGTCTGGGGACCCTCTGGCCTGGTTTGGTGGGAGGACTGAGCAGGCAGGAGGGGCAGGTGACCTTGGCATGGGTGTGGTGGCAGAGCCTGTCTCCTGACCCCCAGGGAAGGGAGGGAGAAAGGGTAATGACACCTGACTCTTCTTTTCCTTCAGAAGAAGCTTCAGAAAATTAACTCCAGCATTGTCCAATTGACCAGAAGAAGGTGGGGTGGGGACTATTGGGAGGCCTGGGAGCTGAAGCGCAGCTCTCTGGGGTGACTGTGTACCTGACAGCAGGTGCTGAGATGTCTCCTGGGAGCTCACCTGTGTCTTGCCAGGTAGAGGCTGAGGCATGGTATCAAGGAAGGGCAGGACTGGGCTCCAAGATCGCAGGTGGTGGGAGGGGAGTGCTCGGCCAGTGGCGAGAGGGACAGAGACACACTGCCCCCCCAACCCATTTCTTATCCTTTCCTCTCCCTGACTATTTCCCACAGGATTCCTCACTTGGGGAACAAGGTCTGGGATGGTGAAAGTGGGGGATTCTCTGAACTTTCTCCCCACTCCCAAGGCTGGTTGGGAGTAGGGCATGACACAGTGCTTGCCAACATGGGTGCAGCTTTCGGAATCCCCAGGAATACTGGTCGTAGGCCTGGGCAACTGCCCACCCAAGGGCAGCAGGGCAGACAGTTCATGGATTGAAACATTTTTGTCCTCATTTGTGAATGTTAGAGCATTTGTATGAAAGTCTTACAAAGGTATAAACATTGAACCGCACAATTACACACAATAAATAAAGAGTACTGGAAAAAAAAAATGGTTTCCTACAGTCCTGGTTCCATACTTCATTCTTTCGGCCACAGACCAGAGCGGTCAGGTGGACGAGGCAGGGGAGAGAAGGGTAGGATTCCTGGTTAGAGTTGCCCTAAACTGACCCCTCTCCCTCTCAACTCTCCTTCCTTCCTCCATCCTGGCTTAGTCCTTCTGGGTCTCACCCTTTCTCCAGAAGAAGTTTAGTAAAAGAAAAATCTTCGAAGAGTGGTCAGGGGCCTTGGATACCTGGTATCAGGGCTGGCAGGAGGTGGAATATTTATAGAGCATCTACCTTGAGCAAAGCATTGGGCCAGGCCACGTGGGCGAGAGGAGGTTAAAAGCAGGGAGGTTGTATATCCAGGATTTAAAATTTTTTTAAAGTTGTTGTATATCCAGAATTTTTGGGACTCACTTGGTCCCAAAGTCTCCCAGTCCTAACACAATGGCTGCATATAAGAAACACTATCCTTGCTTCAAGGAAGTTCTGGTGTCTGGGGAGAGATGATCCAGGAAGAGACTGCAGTCACAGCAGCTAGTGGGCCCAGCCAAGGCTGGCTGAGAGTCTGTGGGAGTCAGGGGAGGAGGACCAGAGGGCAAGGGTCAGGGCAGTCTTCCCTGGAGGTGCGGTTTGGGCAGGCTTCAGCTAGGTGGAGAGGGCAGGGCAATGGGCACAGGAGGAGGGATGGATGGCCAAGAGGAGGATTAGAAAGCAGGTGGCAGGGGCAGGGGCTGCGGTGGGGCTCGGGGAAGCAGACTTCCCTTCCATTATCGAACCATGGGATGCCCTGGTGGCGGTGTCCACCTTCCCTTGCCAAGACCCGATGGGCAAGGCAGCTGCAACTCATTCCTGGGCTTGGGGGCGGGAAGGGAGGCTCATTTGTCAGGGTTCACTTGGGGGGGCTCTGGGCATGGGCGGCGACTCACAGAGTAGATCCGCCTGTTCCCCTCATATCCTGTTATTCAGTAGGCTGTATCCGCTTGCAATGTGAGTGCCTTTTGTCCTGGAGCAAGGGGCTGTTGTGTGTAGCCTCTGGCTGGCTGTGGAGGCTCCATCTTCAGCTGTCTCCAGCTGGGGCTGAACCTCTGGGCTCCTCCTTAGGTAATGGGGTGGGGAGGGGCCCTTGTATCCTGCTGTATATTTCGGGGTGGGTATGAGGGAGGTTAGGCTAGCCGGGGCTGGCTGGGGGCCTGCACAAAGCCTCACTTGATGGATCGGGACATCGTCCTTTATCAGAGAAGGGCAGCCATGGCCTGAGACCCGGGACGCACTGTCCTGGAGCCTGGCGGAAAGGACTGAGGAGAGCCTAGGTCCCCGCCTCCTGCTTTGTTGCCTGGGGCAGGGGTCTCGGCCAGCCCTGGGGGTGGGGGACGTGGCCCATCCTAGCAGTTTCTAGCTGTGTTTGTCCCCGGGCCAGGGCCTCTGGGTGGGCCAGGTATGAAGAAGGTGGAAGGATGGGCACTGGCTCTCATCCTCTTCCCAGGAGCCTCTTGTTCTCTCTGGGGCTCTGACAAGCTCAGTGCCTGGGGCTGGGGAAGTGCCTGGAAAACCTGTTGAGGCTGTTGAGCTGGAGAGCACCTGGATGAGAGGAGACACATAGTTCTCATTCCAGGCCCACCCTGGGTTCCCCTTTCCCTGCTTACTTCCTCCTGAGGACCAGCCAGCCTGGGGGGCCAGAGGCCCAGGGGGTGGGCCCAGCGGGTGGACAGGGGCAGAGAGGCGAAGGAGCAGGTGTGGCCTGTGGCGTCTCCTCACCTCCCCTCATCCTGGCACCCAGGCCCTGCGAAGTGTGAGGCGGTGAGATGGCGGACTCCTACACAGAGCTGGAGAAGGCGGTGGTCGTCCTGGTGGAAAACTTCTACAAATACGTGTCCAAGCACAGCCTGACCAAGGACAAGATCAGCAAAAGCAGCTTCCGGAAGATGCTTCAGAAGGAGCTCAACCATATGCTGACGGTGAGGTCCCCCGACCCAAGGGCCTGGCCTCTCCGCGCCCCTACCCCACCCAGCTCCTGAAGCTCTTGCCCTCTCTGGGTTTCCTTCCCCACCGCCGCTTCTATCCTTTCAGAGTTATCCCCCCAAAACCAGGGGTCTCCACCCCGCCCAGCCCTCTGTCCTCAGGGTGCCCAGGCCTGAGCCAGTGAGGGCTCTGTTCCCATCTTCCAAGGGCAGCAGCAGCCCAGGCCAGACCCTGGACTCTGCCTAGGGTCCTTGCTGGGGCCTCTGTAGAGCTGCCACCTCAGTATTGCTGACCCTCAGTTCCTCGCCAGGACACCGGGAACCGAAGGGCTGCTGATAAGCTCATCCAGAACCTGGACGCCAACCACGACGGGCGCATCAGCTTCGACGAGTACTGGATCTTGATAGGTGGCATCACTAGTCCCATCGCCAACCTTATCCGCCAGCAGGAGCAGCAGAGCAGCAGCTAGAGGACCCTCTCACCTTCCCCTCCCCCATGCTCTTCCTAGGCTCCCTCCTCTGCCCACCCAGACCCCTGTCCTCTCTTCTCCCGCTAGACCTTCTCCTGACAATTGCTGAACAGGGCAAGGGGGGACGTCAGGGCCCCTTTGTGAGTGTCTCAGTCTGGGGGTGTCTCCCTGAGGGTCTCAGTCCCTGGAGCCAGCAGACCCTGGGGCCCCTCTGTGACAGTGCTGTATGGGGACCCAAGAGTTTCCCCACCTGTTATCTACCCTTCTGACCTCTGATGTTCCTGCCTGATTCCGGGTCTCTTCTGACCTTAGAGGTCAGCTTGCTGCTTCAGGTCTCCCTGTTCCTGGCAACACCAGCAGAGACTCCTCTCTCCCCTTTCCCTCAGCCCCTCTGCTGGGTAGAGGAGACTTCCAGGGATTGCCCTCCAGCTGCCTCTGGGTCTGGGAACAGGGTTGAGCCCCCTCCCTCCTGAGCCACTGAAATGGGCAACAAAGGCTGGATTTGGAGTTTGTGTCCCCCTCACCAAGTCCCTTTGTAATGTTCATTAAAACCTTTCCCCTCCTTGGAACTTCCTCATGCCTTGGTGATCTTTGCCATGGGCCCCGGTGCAAGGGGGTGGCAAGGGGAAATCTCACCGAGAGGGCAGAGCAAGAAAGAAGTAGAACTCTGGGATCCCAGCTGGTGCTGTCAGCCCCGGGTCAGCAGCTACTTCCCTCCTCCATGAAGGGCCAAAGGCCACATGTGTCATCACCTCTGGGCCCTCATAGACCAAGCTCAACTCACATTCAACTTCTGGGCACACAGTGTATCCCATTTTGTCCTCACTGAAATTCCATGAGAGAGGCGCTGCAACCCTCAGTCTTGAGTCATGAATAGCACAGAGACACTGAATTCTCATGTACAGATTGTTCTAATACACAGAGAAGTTTATGGGATGAGAAAGTGGGTTGCAAAGAAAGAGGGGTGTGGAAGGCCAGAGTTGGGACTTGTGCCTGGTGTAGGGGACAATGACAGCTTCTATGTTTCTCCCCTGCCATGGAAAGACAGCACATGCCCCCAAGAGAAATGGGGCAGGAAATCCAGCCTGTGGGCTCTGGATCAATGGTTTTCAACCCAGGGCAGCTTACCCCTAGGGTTTAAGGTTTTTCTAAAGATGCACAGGCATAGACAATTTTATTGGAATCCATTACAGATCCTCAACCTTCTAAAAGTGACCTGCCTCAGAATGGGCTTGCAGTCAAGGTAGCACACTAGTCTTCTTTACCATCTCTCCTTCACAGCAACCCTTCTCTAGTTAAAAATGTAAAGAACAGGGACTTCCCTGGTGGCACAGTGGTTAAGAATCGGCCTGCCAATGCAGGGGACATGGGTTTGAGACCTGGTCTGGGAAGATCCCACATGCCGTGGAGCAACTAAGCCAATGCGCCACAACTACTGAGCCTGCGCTCTAGAGCCTGTGAGCTACAAATACTGAGCCCACATGCCACAACTACTGAAGCCCGCGTGCCTAGAGCCTGTGCTCTGCAGCAAGAGAAGCCACCGCAAGGAGAAGCCCGCGCACTGTAGAGAAGACCCAATATAGCCAAAAAAAGAGTAAAGAACACCCTTTGCCTGTCCTGGGGAGTCACAATGCTACCTTGACTCAATGGTGAAGAACTCATTCACATTATATATATATAATTGTGATAAAATACATCAATTTACTCTCTTCATAAATTTTAAGTGCACATAGCAGTATTGTTAGCTATATGCACATTGTTGTACAGCCGATCTCTAGAGCTTTTTCATCTTACAGGACTGAACCTCTATAGTCACTGAACAGCAACTCCCCATTCCCCACCTCTCAGGCCCTGGCAACCACCATTCTACTTTCTGTTTCTATGAGTTTGATTACTTTAGTTACCTCATATTAAGTGGAATCATGCAGTACTTGCCCTTTTGTGACTGGCTAATTTCACTTAACATAATATCCTCAAGGTTCATCCATGTTGTAGCATATGACAGAATTTCCTTTTTTTGGAAGGCTGAATAATATTCCATTGTATGTATATACAACATTTTCTTTATCCTTTTATCTGTCAATGGGCATTTAGGTTGCTTCTAGATCTTGGCTAATGTGAATAAAGCTGTAATGAACATGGGAGTGATACTATCTCTTCAAGATCCTATTTTTAATTTTTTTCTTTTCTTTTTTTAAAGAATTTTTTGGCCGCACAGCATGGCATGTGGGATCTTAATTCCCCGACCAGGGATCGAACTCATGTCCCCTGCAGTGGAAGCACGGAGTCTTAACCACTGGACAGCCAGGGAAGTCCCCTCAATTATTTTCGATGTATACCCAGAAGTGGGATTGCTGGGTTATATGGCAGTTCTATTTAAAAAATTTTGAGGAACCTCCATACTATTCCATAGTGGATGCACCATTTTACATTCCCACCAACAGTGTACAAGGGTTCCAATTTCTCCACATTCTCACCAATACTTGTTATTTTCTGTTTTAATTTTTTTTGATAGTAACCATCCTAATGAAAGTGAGGTGATATCTTGTGTCTTTTTCTTTTTAATTTGCATTTCACTGATAATTAGTGATGTTGAGCATCTTTTCATATGCTTCTTGACCATTTGTGTAATCTACTTTGGAGAAATGTCTATTCAAATCCTTTGCTCATTTTTAAGTGGGTTATTTTTTGTTTTATTTTGTTGAGTTGTAGTTCTTTATACATCCTGGATATTAATTAACCTGTTATCTGACATATGGCTTGCAAATATTTTCCCCCATTCTGTAAGTTATCTTTTTACTTTGTTGATTATTTCCTTTGTTCCCCAGAAGTTTTTAAGTTTAATGTAGTCCTATTTGTCTATTTTTGCTTTTGTTATCTTTTTTTGGTGTCATATTCAAGGAATCTTTGCTTGTTACAATGTCGTGAGGATTTTCCTTGATGTTTTCTTCTAGGAGTTTTATAGTTTCAGGTCTTACTTTTAGGTTTCCATTTTGAGTTAATTTTTGTATATGGTATAAGGTAAGGGTCCAAATTCATTCTTTTGTATATGAATATACAGTTTTCCTAACACCATTTGTTGAAGAGACTATCATTCCCCATTGTGTGTTCTTGATATCCTTGTTGAAAATCATTCAATCAAATATGTGAGGGTGTATTTTTGGGCTCTCCATTCTGGTCCATTTGTCTGTATGTCTGTCTTTTTAATTAATTAATTAATTGATTGATTTTGGTTGCACTGGGTCTTAGTTGTGGTGCGCAGGATTTTCATTGCGGCATGTGGGATATTTAGTTGTGGCATGTGGGATCTTTTAGTTGTGGCATGCGGGCCTCTTAGTTGCAGCATGTGAACTCTTAGTTGTGGCATGCATGTGGGATCTAGTTCCCTGACCAGGGATTGAACCTGGGCCCCCTGCATTGATAGCACAGTGTCTTACCCACTGGACCACCAGTGAAGTCCCTGTATGTCTGTCTGTCTTTTTGCCAGTTCCATACTGTTTTGATTACTGTAGCTTTATAATACGTTTTGAAATCAGGAAGTGTGACGCTTCCAGCTTTACTCTTCTCTCTCAAGATTGTTTTGGCTATTTGGGGTCCTTTGAGATTCCATATGACTTTTAGGATAGTTTTGTTTATTTCTAAAAAAATGCCACTGGGATTTTGATAGGGATTGTATTTAATCTGTAGGTCACTTTGGATAGTATGGATATTTAATGATATTAAGTCTTCCAATACATGAACATGGGATGTCTTTCCCTCTATTTGTGCCTTCTTCAATTTCTTTCAGCAATGGTTTGTCATTTTCAGTGTACAAGTCTTTTGCCAAGGACTTGATGTGAAGCCTAAGGTGTGGGGATGGCATGAGAGATCCCGGAGGCAACTCAGAATAGAGCTCCCTTCACTGCCCCTGGTTTGTGTCTGGAAACAAACACTCCACTGGTCAAGACTTAAGAGCAGCTGGCAGGAAATGAGCTGGTGTGTGACCCCAGTTACAGGCCTGTTTCTAAAGGGGTCTAAGTGTAAGCCTAGAGCACTGGGGAGGATGCTGAGCTTCAGTGGAGGTCAGAGAAACTTAACAACAATCAAGGATTGGGCTCCAGGGCCTGGAGCCAGAGAGGCCCTAAAGGAGCAAAAGCAGCTACTTTGAGGTCAGGCAGCTCAGCTGGAGGCCTCTCTGGGGAGTGTTGGGGCCAGAGAAGGGTGGGCCTTCCTCCTTCACCCAGGAGTCCAGGGACCAGATGGCCTGAGCAGGGCCCGAGCAGAGCAGGGGATAGGGGGCCAGAACAGGTCCCTGTGGGGGTCCCACAGTGGAGCTGAGAAGGGTCCCTCTGTCTTGTGTCTCACACTGGCCTGGCCTAGTGTCTAAACTATTGGGACTGAGGTGTAGCCAGGCTTGTCATTCTATGGGATGAGAACCTGGCTTATCTTGCCACATTAGGGTAAGGAAACTAAAGCCACCTGGGTCAGCTTTTGTACTTCCTGTATATTTGGCTTTTCTTTCCATTTCAATTCCTAGTAAAGTTCCCTTTTGGAAAATAAAACAATTCTTTCTGTTTGTTCAATGTTAAAAGTTTTAAAAAACACTTTCTCATCCAAGGCTCATTTGGTCCTCCTTAACCCTGTGAGATAAGAATCATGATCCACATTTTACAGATGAAGATATGGAGGCTCAGAGAGGTGACGTGACTTAGTCAAAGACACACTGCTGGTGACCAGCAGACCTGCCACTCAGACCCCCTCTTTTACTAACTCTGTGAACTGCCCAAAGGGCAGAGGCTGTTGTCTGTGTCTGGGTCCCGATAACTACGAAGGGTTAAGCCCTTTACAGGCCCTGTATGGTGGTTGTGGTTGCTTCTGCTGAGGACCCATTCATTCATTTATTCATTCACTCATTCAGAAGGTAGTACTTTGTATGTGCCAGGCACAGTAGATACTGCAATAAAAAGAGGAGGAAAAATATGTTTCCTGATTTTATGGGGCTTTCAGTTTAGAGAAGACAATAAATAACCACGTGATAACACAAACAAGTGGATAATTACAAATTGAGGTCAACTGCTAAGGGATCAAATTTACAGTAATTTTTTTTTCTTTTTGGCCACACCACATGGCTTGCGGACTCTTAGTTCCTTGACCACAGATTGAACCCAGGCCACGGCACTGAAAGTGCTGAGTCCTAACCACTGGACCACCAGGGAATTCCCTATGGTAATTTTAAACAAAGAAACTTGAATTTTAGTCTGGGAGTGGGGAATGTCATTATGGAAGTGACTCTTGAGTTGAAATCTGAAAGATGAGCAGAAGTTATCCAGGCAAAGGGAGGAGGGAGGGTGAGAGTGAAGTTGAGGGGAGGAAGTGCTACCTAGATAGAAGGACCATTATATGCAAAGGCTCTGTGGCAGGAAGGGGGCATGATGAGTTACCGAGGGAAAGTTAAGTGTGGCTAAAACCCAAGAACAAGGTGGAGAGAGATACAAGGTGAGGCTGGAGGCGTGGGCAAGACCCTGAGGGACATGTTAAGGATTGGTAGCCGCTGAATGGTTTTTTCAGCAATGTGAGTGTGTGTGTGTGTGTGTGTGTGTGCGCTTGGGTGTGCGACATGATCAGAGTTGCACTTTGAAAAATTTCACTTAAAATTCCATTTTGCAATAATGGAAAAGATTAAGAGAGGGGGTAGAGTTGGGACAGGGAGACCAGTGAAGAGGTAATTTAACAAATAATAGGAAATAATTGCTAATTGTTACTGAGTACTTACTCTATACCAGGCATTGTTCTATTTCACAGATATTAACTCCCTAATCCCCACAACCCAATGAAGTAAGTACTTTTGTTATCTCCATTTTACAGGTGAGGAAACTGAGGCACAGAGAAGTTACATAACTTGCCAGAGATCATAGAACTGACAAGTGGTGGAACCCAGGCAGTCTGATTTGGGAGCTGCTGTTCTTAACTACGATTATCTCCTGAACTCGGGTGGAGAGAGTGCAGGTTCATTCATCCAGTCAACGCGTGCTTATTTAGTGCTCACTACATGCCAGGCACTATTCTATCTCTATGGAGCTTGGAGTCTAGTCAGGTGGAGATACGTGAGCAGCAAACAAACAAAGAAATCATATGATGTGTAAAGAAAAATAAAGCAGAGATGAAGAACAGTGAGTTCTGGGGAGTGGTGTGGTGGGGAAATGTGAGAAGTGGATGCATTCGTGAGAGATTTAGGGGGTAAAATAGTCAGGCCTTGATGGGCTGGACATGGTGGATCAGGGAGAGGCAGGTGTGCATGTGACTCCCATATTTCTGGCTTGTGAAACCAAATACATGGTGGTGCCATTTATTGCCACAGGGAAAACTGGAGGAGGCCCAGATTTGGGGCAGTAGGTGTGTGGATATTGCAATTTTAGTTTTAGACATCTTCTTTTAATAGTCACATGGTAACGTCAAAGAAGTAGTTGGATATACACATCCAGAGTTCAGAGAGGAGGGCTGGATTGGCAGTTTGGGAGGCAGAAACATAGATGGAAACCTAAGCATTGGGCATGGATGAGCATGCCAAGGGATAGAGCATGGAGTGAGAAGAGAAGAGGTTGTGTCTAAAAGGCATCTGCACTTCTGACACCAATTCCAATTCAATGTGTGAGATTTTTCCTCACGCCACCAAGCAATTCTCTGACACTAGCTGGGTCTCTTATAATTCAGCTCAATTCTGAAACTATCTACCTGGAGATAGCATCAGATCTACAGGTTAAGGGCTCAGTCCTACAAAACGTCCCCCCGAATTCCCCCCCCCATTTCAGATACCAATTGAACTTCTGCCTATAAATCAGAGGTTCCCACTATCCCCTCTTTGGGTGCTAGAGAAGAACTCTCTTCCCCAGATAGTCACATGGCCTCTCCCTCATCTACTTCAGGTCTTTGATCAAATGTCTCTCTCTCAGTGGAAAATTCCTTGACCACTTTATTTAAAATTGAACCTCTTGAGACTTCCCTGGTGGTCCAGTGGTTAAGACCACACGCTCCCAATGCAGGGGACCTGGGTTCGATCCCTGGTCAGGGAGCTAGATGTCGCATGCTGCAACTAAGAGCCTGCGTGCTGCAACAAAGATCCCGCGTACCGCAGCTAAGACCTGGTGCAGCCAAATAAATAAATTAAAAAAATAAATATTAAAAAAAAAATTGAACCTCTCCACAGGCTGTTATACCCTATTCCTGCTTCCTGCTTTATTTTTCCTCATGGCACTTGTGACCTCTAAAATACTATGTGTTTTACTTATTGTTTTTTTTTTAATTTTTATTTTTAAAAATTTTTATTATTTAAGAAAATTTATTTTATTTTATTTATTTTTGGCTGTGTTTGGTCTTTGTTGCTGTGCGCGGGCTTTCTTTAGTTGCGGCGAGTGGGGGCTACTCTTTGTTACGTTGCGCGGGCTTCTCACTGTGGTGGCTTCTTTTGTTGCGGAGCACGGGCTCTAGGTGTGTGGGCTTCAGTAGTTGTGGCATGCAGGCTCAGTAGTTGTGGCTCGTGGGCTCTAGAGCACAGGCTCAGTAGTTGTGGCACACAGGCTTAGTCACTCTGTGGCAGGTGGAATCTTCCCAGACCAGGGCTCGAACCCGTGTCCCCTGCATTGGCAGGCGGATTCTTCCCGGTAAGTCCCTACTTATTGTTTATTGCAAGCACCACGAGGGAAGATTTCATTGTCTCTCTTGTTCACTGTAGCATCCCACAGTGCCTAGCACATAGTAAGTGTAAATCCATATAACATTGTTCAAAATAGAGTAACGCCTGTCAAGGGCCACTATCAAGTCTCTTTCAGGCACCCAAGGACTGGGAAACTTCTGAAGACAAAAAGTTACAGATTCTCAGAGAAAACACACCCCGTAGAAGCACATCCAATTTTGAAACAACTCTGGACCAAAATAGATATGAACCCACCCCCTCTTTCCTGCACCTTGCCCTTTGAAGCCCAGTGAAAGGCTCAAACCCCCAGCCTTTGGGGCTAATGCCACTCTATGCGTCTGGCCTCTTTCCTCCCTCAGAAAGTGAATAACTTTCGCTTTTTCCCTTGTTAATACTTCTGTGAATTCTTTCACAACCCGTGTTGGCTCACCTAACAGTAAGTACTCAATATTTGTTGAATAAATGAACTTCCACATGGATGTCTCACAGTATATGAAACTGACCAAGTCCAAAAACAAACTCCTGGTTTTCCCTCCAAATCCACATCCTCAACCCCACCTTCCCATATAAACGACGCTACAATCTGCTCAGCCATACAAGTCAAATCCAGAAGTTTTCTTGGGGTCTTCCTTACCTCTCACTCCCCATACCTAACTGATCAGCAAGTTCTATTGGTTCTACCTCAAAAATAAACCTCAAATCTTTTCACTTCTTTTCCTCTCTAATGCCCTTCCCATCATTTCAAAACCATCACCATCTCCCCCCACTGCAAGGGCCAATCTTCTCTGCTTCCCACAAGTCCTGCCTTGATCCATTCCTGAAATTACTGCCAAGGTCATCTTTTCTGTTTCTTCTAAAAGAATGCCCATGACCCATATCCATTAGCAGCAGCAACAACAGCAACAAATTAAGCAGCAAAATACAGAGAAGAAAGAAAAAAATTAATCACTATCCCACCACCCAGAAATAAGCATTAACATTTGTTGAATACCATTTGGCTCTCTATCAGTATAGACAGCTAGAGAGACTGATAGATAGACTTACAGAAAAAACAGTTACAAAAATGGGACCACAATACATGTTATTTATAATAAAAAGTACTCTTTAAGTTTTACTTGTAGATAACAAAAGGGAAAAATGGAAAATGAACAAATTACTAAATTTTATGAAATAAAATAAATCTCGTGGTGAAAAATAAATTATTTTTCATCATGAGAAATATTAGCTTGTAAAAGAGTCAGAGATAAAAAACAACTCCTCACCACCTACCAGAAGGATGAGGAAAACAGTATATTTACACTTATTCCCGTTTCCCCTGCCCCAATCTACCAATTTCTGATAGTTATATTAGTTAATTTAAAAATGTCGACGTATACAGTATTCGCATTCTGTTTTGTAAACATGATTTCCAATGCAAGTTTGGTCTTAGTTCTAGTTCTATGAATTCAGCTCTCACAAACAGACCTTTTAGCCTGGCTTCGTCATTCCGGCATCCTTTATTTGAGTCATTATTTGGTTGGTTGGATTTCAAAGGGCTCTTGGCTTCTGTATTCCCTGAGTTCTTTCAGCTTGAGACTGTTGCTGCTTGGCAGGGCATAAAATTCTCAGGTCATACATTCTTTCTCTCTGTGCCCTGTAGACATGGCTCCTCTGTTTGCTGCCATTGTGAGTTCCATGGGAAAATCTCAGGCTAACTGGATTTTCCTACCTTGTCTGTGGCTGGCTTTCCTTCCATGGATGCTCTCTTTTCTTTTCTTTCTTTTTATTTTCCTACTATTTTAATGTAGAAATATTTCAAGCATACAGAAGAGTATAGAAAATAGCACATTATCCAGTCATGAGCTTTGTTGAATTTAAAAAATATTTGCTTTAGATCCCTTAAAACAAACAAAATTTACAGATCTAGGTGAAGGCCTCCACATGCAATCCTATATTGCACTGGCCCTCTCCACAGCTGTAGCCACTATTGGGAGGAGGAAATTTTCCTCTGCCCTTCTAGGTTCTTCTGGCTGGTCTAAGAATTAAATTGACATGAGACAGATTAACAGGAGAAAATCAAACAGAAGGTTAATAAGATGTATACATGGGCGAGACCTAGGAAAACTAAGTAACTCACCAAAATGGTCAAAACCCTTACCTTAAATACCATCTTCAGCTAAAGACAAAAGGAATTTGGGGGTAGTTGTTTGGAGCTTCAAAGGAGAGGAAGACAATTCAGTAAGAGATAGCGAAGCAAATATTTTGTAAATAAATATTTGCTGGGCCATGCAGAGACAATTGGACACTAGTAGACTCTGATCTCTCCCTACCACACCTACCCTATATTCTTTGCAGATAGCTCTGGTGATAGCTTTATTCTGGCTTTTATCCAAATTCTTTAGGCAGCAAAGGGGACGTTAATAGAAAGACTTCCTGAGTCTTATGTTTCTTAAAATTAAATTAATCTTCAAGCCAAAGAGACACATTTTGGGGTGGCAAATTTTGCTCCTGAATTATGAGTTTATAGTTTTTTACCGCTATCCTGAATTATGCGTTTATGATTCCCTTGATTAAAAAAATAATTTTGATCACATGTGTACATATTCCTAAGCAATATGTTATTTAGTATTGCATGTTTTTGCACTTTACATAAATAGTACCATAACGCATGGATTCTTCTGCAACTTCCTCTCTTGTTTTATCCATATTGATGAAGTTCATTCATTTACATTACTGTGTCATATTTCATTGTTTAAATATGCTCTAGGGCTTCCCTGGTGGCGCAGTGGTTGAGAGTCTGCCTGCCGATGCAGGGGACACGGGTTCGTGCCCTGGTCCGGGAAGATCCCACATGCCGCAGAGCAGCTGGGCCCGTGAGCCATGGCCGCTGAGCCTGCACATCCGGAGCCTGTGCTCCACAACGGGAGAGGCCACAACAGTGAGAGGCCCGCGTACCAGAAAAAAAAAAAAAAGCTCTAATTTATTTCTCTATACTGTTGATGAACAGTAGGGTTGTTTTCATTTTTTTTCTGTTTCTTTTAAAACTATTTTATTATCTATTAATTAAAATTATTATTGTATTATAGTAAGAAAACATAATCTGTGTAATAATGATTCTTTGAAATTTATTGAGACTTCTTTTGTGTCCTAGAGCTTATTCAATATTACATGATCCACATGTGCTAGAAAAAAATGTTTATGTTCTCTTTGTTGGGTGTAGGATTCTCTATATATACCAAATAGTTTGAATTTACCAATAACATTATTCAGCTATTTTATATTTCTGCTTTTTTTTTGTCTCCTTGATCAGTTTCTGAGAAAAGTGCATTACAATTTCTAACCATAATTTATTTATTTCTTCCAGAAGTTTTGTTAGCTGTTGCTTTATATATTTTGAGGCTATATTATTGGTGTTTTAATGTTCATGATGTTTGTATTTTCTTGTATTATGTTCCTCTTGTCTCATATTTTTTCATCTTGAATTCTCTTTTATCAAATATCAAAATTACTTCCATGATATTTCTTATGCTTTATATTTCCCTGGTGTATTTTCTCCTGTTCTTTTATTTAAAATATTTAAAATTTAAACATTTAATACTTTTTTCTTTTAAATGTTTCTCTTGTATGCAACATATTGCTGAAAAAAATTTTAAACCCAACTTGGGAATCTTTGTCTTTTAACAAGTATGTTTATTTTGTTCATCTTTATTACAGATTCCTTTATAGTATTAGGACTTATTCTGACATTCAAATTTTCTGTATACTGTGCCTTTTTTGTCGTTTTTTTCTTTCTTGCTTTCCAACGGATGGAGCCAACTTTCTTCTTATATTTTAAAAGTTATATATTCTATATTTTTACAATGTTGTGATTGCTTTAATTTAACTCCACGTTCCTCCTTAGAATAATTTCTAAATGTATCATTCATTTTATATTTCCCTTAAGAGCAAAAGTACTTTTTCACACCCTCATATCCTTTTAGTCTTGCCCTTTCCTCTCTCTTCTCTCATCATCTTGACAGTTCTTAAAATTCAGGTTGATTCTTCTTTTGTGTAATTCCCCAACCAAAGGCTAGCTGTCTTGTCCCTCAAGTACTTTTCCTCAAGCCGATAATAAAATTGTGTGCCAAGTCCTTTTTTTGCAAATATAACCTGCAGCAACTGGAGACGCTGCTCTCCAACCAACCATTTCATTCTCTCTCTCTCTCTCTCTCCCTTGCCCTTTGGCTTTTAAAAATAATCAGTTTTATTATATTATTTAACCAGTTTTACTCCCCATGTCTCAGGCATCATCCTCATTTCTCTCTTCTTATTTGAGTACTTTCTCTAAGAGTGTTGTTTTCTTTAAAAAAATAAATTTATTTATTATTTTTGGCTGTGTTGGGTCTTTGTTGCTGCATGCGGGCTTTCTCTAGTTGTGGTGAGCAGGCGCTACTCTTTGTTGCAGTGCGCAGGCTTCTCATTGCGGTGGCTTCTCTTGTTGCAGAGCATGGGCTCTAGGCGCGCAGGCTTCAGTAGTTGTGGCACGAGGTCTCAGTAGTTGTGGCTTGCAGGCTGTATAGTGCAGGCTCAGTAGTTGTGGTGCACGGGATTAGTTGCTCCATGGCATGTGGGATCTTCCCGGACCAGGGCTCGAACCCGTGTCCCCTGCATTGACAGGCGGATTCTTAACCACTGTGTCACCAGGGAAGTCCCGAAGAGTGATTTTTTTTTTTTTTTTGCGGTACGCAGGCCTCTCACTGTTGTGGCCTCTCCCGTTGCGGAGCACAGGCTCCAGACGCACAGGCTCAGTGGCCATGGCTCACGGGCCCAGCTGCTCCATGGCATGTGGGATCTTCCCGGACCGGGGCACGAACCCGTGTTCCCTGCATTGGCAGGCAGACTATGAACCACTGCGCCACCAGGGAAGCCCCCGAAGAGTGTTTTTAATGTTGGCCTTTTTCCTGAGGCCTACTATGCCTGAGGATTTTTTTTTTTTTTTGGCTGTGCCAGGCTGCTTGTGGGATCCTATTTCCCCCACCAGGGATTGAACCCGGCCCCAGGCAGCGGAAGAGCAGTCACAACCCCTGGACCACCAGAGTTTAATACCCTCGCATTTGAATGACTATTTGGCTATTTTGACTATTTCTTTCAACGTTTAAAAACATTGCTACTTTGTCTTCTTGCATCTAGTGTTTCTGTTGAGAAGTCTGATGCAGTTTGATTTTTGTTCCTTTGTATTTCTTTTGGAGATGTTTAGAATTTTATCTGATTTGATACACTTAAATTTCAGTATGAGTCTAAATGTGTTTTTTCCCCTCCTTAGTTACCCCAGTTAGCACTCTGTGAGCCATTTCAAGCTGAGAACTTTCACCTTACTCTAACTCTCAGAAATGTATTACCATATTTCTTCAGCTATTCCCCCCTACCTTTTTTTCTTCGTCTCTTTGGGGAATCCTATTATCCTGATCTCACACTTTTATTCTCTATGTCATTTAGCTCCTTTTGAAGTATTCTTTCTTTAATCTTTTCTTCTGCCCTCTGGGAGATTTTTCTCAGTCTGATCTCCCAGTTCACTCATTTGTTCTCCAGCTGTATCCATCCTTTATTTTTTCCACTTGTTGTGTTCTTAATGTCAACAAATATATTTTTTATATTTGATATGTCTACTTGGTTCTTTTTTTATGACCTCTTGTTCTTATTTCTATCAGTTGTTCTTTATCTTTTTGAGGATATTTATTATCTTATTTTAATTTCTTGGTTCATCAATTTCAACAATTCTACTTCAAATGGTTTAGCTTGCTCTTATTATGTCATTATAATAGCTATACACCTCAGGTTCTGATTATTTTGGCTTGTAAGTACATGTTTCCTGGGCTGGGGTGGGGTTTGTTCTCAGTTATTGTGTCTGGTGATGGGTATTGGGGCCTTCAGTGTGGACAGCCAAAGACACCAGAGAACTAGGGTCACTATTCTCTTTGCTGTCACTCTACTAGGCAACATTCTGGGAAGGGCTATGCCTTCGAACTTTAATTTAAAACACAGCTCTGGGAAGAGGCAGTCTCTTTAGGTTGTAATCCTCCAGCTCTGGGGATTTGCAGGAGGGGGCTTTGCTGCCCCAGGTCAGCCCACACCTATGTTCATCCGTGTCTTATCCCAACAGGGCTTTTATGTTGCACTGTTTGTAGTCAGCTGTCAGGGTTCTTGTTTTTCCATGGAGACAATTGTATCATCTTGTTATTTTTTCCTAATCCTTAGACCTTAAGAAAAATGGCCATACTCTTCAGTTTAACGTAGAGTGAAGTGATAATAGTGGGAATCCTTTCCTTGTTCTTGACTTTAATAAGAATGATTTAGGGACTTCCCTGGTGGTGCAGTGGTTAAGAATCTGCCTGCTAATGTAGGGGACACAGGTTCGAGCCCTGGTCGGGGAAGATCCCACATGCCGCGGAGCAACTAATCCCGTGTGCCACAACTACTAAGCCTGCTCTCTAGAGCCTGTGTGCCACAACGACTGAGCCCACGTGCCACAACTACTGAAGCCTGCACACCTAGATCCCATGCTCCGCAAAAAGAGGAGCCACAACAGTGAGAAGCCTGCGCACCACAACGAAGAGTAGCCCCTGCTCACCACAACCAGAGAAAGCCCGTGTGCAGCAACGAAGACCCAATGCAGCCAAAAATAAATAAATTTATATTAAAAAAAGAATAATTTAAATCATTTACTATTGAGAATGAAATTGAACTAAGTTTTTGATAGATGCCCTTTGTTGGTCAAGATATTTCTTTTCCATTCCTAGATTACTAAGAGTTTCATTATGAATGGGTATTGAATTTATTCTGGCATCTCTTGAGATAATCATATAATTTTAATTTTTAATCTGTTAATGGGGTGACTTACATTAATACATTTGCTAATGTTAAAACCGTCTCTGCATTCATGATGTTGACCCAACTTAGGCATGATGCATTTTTCTTAAGTATAATGATGGATTCCATTTGCTAATAGTTTACTGAGGATTTTGTATCTGTAAGCATAATTGAGATTGGTTTCTGATTTCCCTTTCTCATATGGTACATTTCTGGCGTTCACATGTAGGGTGATTTACTTAGTACACAGATTTGGCTGTGTGTAACAAATACCAAAAATAGCAGAGGCAAGGAGGAAGAAGTTGACTGCTTTGTCACGTACTGTCTGGAGGTTTATGGTCTAGGGCTAGTTTGGGGGTTCTGCTCAGCTATCCCTGGTTTGTATGGTCCAAATGGCTCATCTGTATTCTAAACAGCAGTGAAAGAACAGCATGTTCTCTGCCATTAAGGGCATGAATCAGAAGTTGCATCTATCGCTGTTACTGGCCAGAGTTGGAATCAAACTCAGATTTGGCTCAAAAGTCAATGTTCGAGAGACAAGGGTTGGTGGAAAAAGATGCTTTATACAGGAAGCTGGCAACCTGGGAAGATGGTGGACTAGTGCCCCCCAAACCATCTCCAAGTTGCCAGTTAGAGGGAAAAGGATTTTATAGGAAAAAACTGGGAAGATTCAGGGGTGTGCAGGCAGGGGCTATGTGCCGAACAGTAACAGTCAACTCTGACAATCATCTCAGAACTGGTCATGCAGTGATCTGGTCAGCATCATCTTGATTGTTTTAAGAGCAGTCAATCTATAGCTCCAGGGTTGCTTTGTTCCCATTTCCTTGAGGCCAGTTTCTGGAATTAGGCAAGCCATAGATTTAGTACTGCTCAGGATGGAGCAGCTTATATCATGGCTATAGTCTGGTTACCATGTAGTTAGCTTTTTCCCTCTGGTGGTGGTTTTAGTATCTGCAAAACAACTCAGGAATGTGCATCAGACTCTGTTCTCTATGTCCTTCAGGGAGGAGTGAGCGATTCTGTGACTGCCATGTGGCTGACCTGTTTAAATTGTTACCAGTTCTCCTGGCCAAACTGCTATCTTTTGTTACTATATGTTCCCATTCTTTCAGTCCTTGACTCTTGAGACTGCATTTTGTGACTCATGGGAGGCCTTGGAGACCAAAGCTTTTCTACAAATAATAGGCAGGAGGAGGACATGGTGGTGTGGGGGAGGTCTGTCCGGGGAAGTCTCCATAATGTCCTGCTCAGTAACATCACTTCTGTTTACTTCTCTAGGCCAGAGCTCAGTCATGTGGCTACTCCTAGATGCAAGGAAGGCTGGGGAGTGTGACCTTTATTTGAACTTAAAAGTACAGATTCTTTTGCTATGAGAGACAAGAGAATAGGTAATGGCGCAACCAGCAGTCTTTACTGCAAAGCTTATTTCGTATCTGCCACATAAAATAAGCTGGGCACTCTTTCCTTTTTTTCTAGAAATATAAGTTTGTATAAGTTTTTTTTCTTGGCTATTTGATAAACTTGCCTGCAAAAATCATTTGGATCGGTTTTATTTATTTATTTATTTTTTGTGGTACGCGGACCTCTCACTGTTGTGACCTCTCCCATTGCGGAGCACAGGCTCCGGATGCGCAGGCTCAGCGGCCATGGCTCACGGGCCCAGCCACTCCATGGCATGTGGGATCTTCCCAGACCGGGGCATGAACCCGTGTCCCCTGCATCGGCAGGCGGACTCTAAACCACTGCGCCACCAGGGAAGCCCGGGTCTGTTTTATTTTTAATTTTTATCATTATTGTGTGGATTTATACTACGGATCAATTTCTTTAATAGTTATAGGTCTTCAGATTTCCTCTCTCTTAGTCAATTTTGGTGAATTATATATATATATATATATATATATTAAAAAAATATATATTTTCCCCTTGCAAAGCTGCCTATTTTATGTAATTTTTCAAATTTCACTCTCAGTTTTTTTTTTAAGATTGATTGTTTGATTGATTAGCTGTGTTGGGTCTTCTTTGCTGTGCGGGCTTCTCATTGCGGTGGCTTCTCTTGTTGCAGAGCACGGGCTCTAGGCGCACGGGCTCAGTAGTTGTGGCTCGCTGGCTCTAGAGTGCAGGCTCGGTAGTTGTGGCTCACAGGCTTAGTTGCTCCGTGGCATGTGGGATCCTCCCGGACCAGGGCTCGAACCCGTGTCCCCTGCATTGACAGGTGGATTCTTAACCACTGCGCCACCAGGGAAGCCCCTCTTGGAGATTCTTGGTGATTGGACATTATAGGGGAGGTTTACCATTGTGATCATCTGTGTTTAAGTCATGCTTCATTCATTGTGTGAGCTTGGGGAAACTTCCCTGAACCTCATTTTTCTCCTTTGTAAAGTGGGGTAAGACTGTACTAATTTCCTGGGATTGTTCTGTAAATTAAATGGGATGATATACAGACAGTTACCCAGCACACAGCAGGTGCCCCATAATGTCAGTCTGCACCCCTCCAGCAAAGGGAATGACAAATGCATTACACACAGCAGATCCAGAATGACCCACACCCAGTGTGATAATGCAGGTTCTCTCATGCTGAGCAGGCTGTCAGGGGATAGTAGATAAATTATTTCATAAAGTTTGTTAAGAGAAAATATTTAAAAGCATATTTGCGGGGGGCTGGGTGGGGAGAAGAAGAATAAAAGGGGTCCTTGTAGTGAAAAAGTTTAAGCTCAGAGGTTGGTGCAACTCCCCCAAAGTCACACGGTAAGTCAGGAGAAAGCCAGGGCTTGAATCTGGGGCCCCAACAGCAAGACCATTTCTCTTCCCGCCAAGTTGCCCCCGGGATAGTGAGTGGGTTGGCAGAGCTTGGCAGTGTTCAGCCCCTCACTTCTGCCACCTAGTTCCCTCCTGACTCCTCCCTGTGGCTTTTAAACAGTTTACAGCCGTACAGCTTCCATCTTAGAAGTCCACCTGGGCTGGAAAAACTTCATACATCAGGCAGGTGTGAGAGGTGTGGGTGTGGGAAGGCTCGCTGGAGATGAATCAGCACTGCCTACTCCTGCCTGAGTCAGGAGCAGGGCAGGGCAAGAACAGGCAGACCCCGACGGGAGGGAGGGAAAGGAGAGCCCGGAGACCAGCCTGCAATGCCACGTCGCAACCACCAGGAGGCATAAACAAGACAGGCAAAGCCCAGGAGCCGCTGGTGGGAAACCTCTGGCACCTGGAGCTGGGGCGAAGGAATGGACGGAAAGCAGACACCCAGTTTCCCAGTCTGGGCATGGGCACAGTCACTGCCAGGATGTGCCCACTGCCTGCCTGTGTCCTGGCTTCTCTGCCTTCATGGAGAAGTGGAGAATGTAGAGCGGGATTGGAATCTAGGGGTCAGTCAATCCAATCCTGTTTTGCCAGGAGGGGGAGGGAATTGCTCTAGATCACACAGCAAGTTAGTGGCAAATTATGTGATTTTCATCAGTCTCAGGAATATGGCCCCTTGATGGGCACTGTCCTGGCCTCAGTTCCTATTTAAGGACAGGTGTCCAGGTAGTGCCCCTAGCAATCAGTGGCACTCTTGTCCTCTCTCTCTCTCTCATCTTTCTGGTCTTCTTCTCTTTTCCCTCACAGTCCCGTTGTTTCTGTGACTCTATTTTTCTCAGACCTTTTCTCCCAGTTTCCATCCATCTGCCTCCCATCTCCATCCCTGCCAGCTGGGGAGTTTGCTCTGCTCCTTCCCTCACAGGGTCCACGAGCGTGATGTTTCCTGCAGTCACTTCTCAGGGATTCATAGCTCTCTGAAGCTCCATTTTCCAACCCAGTGTCTCAGTTCCACTCCTGGGATCCACAGGAGAAGTTATGATTTGGTAGCATAATCAGTGATGTGATTTGGGGAGGTGGGAAGGCCCCCTGGCTCCTAAATACTGCCCCCAGCACGCCACCCCGCATTCGGTAACCATAAACTCCCGGTTAGCACCTGGTGTGGGCAAGACCCTTTGTTTATGCAGTCCCTGCCCTGTGAGCTCACCATCTGGGAGTGAGGACGAGAGGAGACAAGCACACGAGTGATTCAATGGAGAGCAGAATGCTCTGAGCACACAGGACAGAAGGAGTGCTTGGTGCGGGACAGAGCAGGTAGAGACAGAATTGGGGGCAGGCTCTGTGAGGTCGGGGGCATTAAAATGGCCTTTGAAGGATAGGTGGGATTTCAGCAGGAAGGGGTGTGGTGAGTGGGCACATTCTGAGCAGAAGGATGAACATGAACGGAGTCTTGGCCACCCCAGGTGCACGTACCCCCATGTGCTCAGGTACAGTGAGCAGGCAGTTAGGAGATACGCAGGGGAGGTTGGAGTGCAGGTGGGGGGTCAAAGCCTGAAGCATTTCACTGCCAGCAAGAGCCATGGGGACACCACTGTAGTTTCTGAGCAGAAGTGGCGTCTGCTGAAGTCCTCAGTTAAAATGGAAGAGCTGCTGTAAAAAGCAATGCATTGCACCCCAGTGGTCTTTAACCTCAGGGTGAACAACTTTTATTCCAGGCTCGGCCTGAAGTAGGTTTTGATGGGGAAGAGCAGTAGCATGAGGGGTCCAAGTGCCTTGGGGAGGAGGGACACTGGGTGGTTTGCAAGGTGTAGGAGAGGATGCTGGGGGCCGCAAGGCCTGACTTCATGTATGCCGCTCAGGTTGCCTCCAAGTCCCACTGTGGCCTGCAGGAAGACAGCAGCCCGGCTTGATGTCTGACCCTCTGTGAGTGCTCAGTCTGAGCTTCTCTGTGGTATCATGATCCAAAACTCCCCGGGTGGGCCTGATGCGGGGTGTCTGTGCCAGTGCTCTCTCCTCCCAAGCTGGGTTGGGATTTCTGCCTACTGCCCTGGGACTGCGGCTGCCCTGGCCCTGGGAGAGGAGGGCGGTGCCGCTGACTCATTGCCTGGGCATCTGGGCCTGGAACCACGGGTGAGTCACCTAGGACTAGCGGTGCTGGGGGAGGGGAAATAAGCTGGTGGACATCTGGAACGGGGAGGGGAGCTGGTCCCACAGGAAGTGCGGTGCCGGGACTGGATTGGGGCAGTAGGCGACGGGGGCCTGGGAAGGGGCAGCGTGAAGCCCGCTCTTCTCTGAAAGCCCCTTCCCTGGGCTGGGTCCTGAAAGGCCTCAGTGTTTGCCTTTCTCTGGGGAGGGGCCTGGAGGAGTGGGGTGAGGGAGGCTGTGGCCTCACCCAGGCCTGGCCACCGGACTTGGGGAGCTGTCCGGCCCCTCGTCACCTGCCCACGTCGCAATCTGCAGGAGGCTCGAGTTTTCTCCTCTCCCTTCAACCCTCCCGGGGCGTCCTTACACACCACAGACCGCTGCTCACCCCAGCTGACTATAACAGAGCCATCTCCACCTCTCACTGCCTTCCTGCCTCCTGCCAGACCCCCCTCCTACCCAAAGGGGGCCTTTCCAGGTATGTTCTGGTGCTGGCTATTAAAAGTAACTTTGGGGACTTCCCTGGTGGTCCAGTGGCTAAGACTCCGCGCTCCTAATGCAGGGGGCCCACGTTCGATCTCTGGTCAGGGAACTAGATCCCGTGTGCCGCAACTAAGACCCGGTGCGGCCAAATAAATAAATAAATGAATATTAAACCAAAACAGTGACTTTGTCTCCCTCATTCCCTGAGGTGACCCCTGCCCTCTTCTTCCTGATGACCCCCCAGTTGCCTTCTGGCTTCTCCAGCGCACATACACAGGCCTGTGCAGTCCCAGCGGGCACCTGCAGCCACTGACACACCAGTGAGCTGGGACTCGCAGGCGTGTGTTATGAGAACAAAGCCTGGCCTGAGTCACCAGGCCCTGCAAACAGGGGCTGTCTCCCCTGCTCTGGGCCCAGGCTACCCCTTCCCCATGACACCTCCCACTCCCCTCTGTGGCGTGGGTGGGGCTGGGGAAGGGGCTGCCCTTGGCCGGCCTAGAGCTCTCCCCGAGCTGAGCTGGCCAGCTGGCAGTGCCCCTGGCAGTCTCTGGGATGGACGGGGCTGGGAGTGGCAGGAGGCCAGGCTTTGGCAGGATCAGGTTAGGGCAGGTTTGGTTTTCTTAAAATACAATGTTGGGGGCCAGTGGGGTTGACGTATAAATCCCCACTCTGGGCACCTGGCCCTTTGCTCTCCTTCCCAGGTGTCTCTCTGCTATCAGGCCTGGTGAGTACCTCTGTCCTGCTGAGGGCTGGGTGGGGCCGACCCCCATGGGTCTCTACCTTTGTCCCTTTGTCTTTTTATTTTTATTTATTTATTTATTTGTGGTACGTGGGCCTCTCACTGTTGTGGCCTCTCCCGTTGCGGAGCACAGGCTCCGGACGCGCAGGCTCAGCGGCCATGGCTCACGGGCCCAGCCGCTCCGCGGCATGTGGGATCTTCCCGGACCGGGGCACGAACCTGTGTCCGCTGCAGCAGCAGGCGGACTCTCAGCCACTGTGCCACCAGGGAAGCCCTGTCTTTTTTTTTAAATTAATTTTTATTGGAGCATAGTTGATTTACAATGTTGTGCTACTTTGTGCCGTCTGTCCCTTTGTCTTGATCTCTGTCTCCTGCTGGCTCCCTTGGTGGAAGAGGCCTGGGGCCTCTGTGGGTCTCTGCATCTGGGGGGACCTCCTGTGAAGTGTCAGACCGAGGCCTTTTCCACGTTCCTCTGTGGTGTTTAGGGGTTACCCTGAGGCTCTCTCTTGGGTCTCGCAGTCCGGCTGTCAGTCTAGAGGCACTTCTTGGGGCTTTAGGCCCAGGAGTATGAAGCGTGCGTGGGGCGGGTGAGGGTGGGATGGGTGCTTTAAGGAGGATCCTGGGTTTGTTTGGGTTTTGTTTTTGTTGTTTTGCAAAGTCCTGGATTCCAGCGGGACTGAGGAACAAAAGCCAGGGATCTGGAGCATGCAGGCTGGGTTCCTGCCCACTGCTTCTTCCTGTCTTCTCCTACCTCCCGAAGGCAGGGCTGGCAGGATGGGCCCCAGGGCTCTTCTTGCTTCTGGTGCCAGCTCCTCTGGCCTCACCCTGGGACCCGCTTAACCCTCCTGGGGTGGTGTGACCATTCTCAGAGGCAGAGCCTTGGAAAAGATGACCTCCGAGGTCTGTCCTTGGTCTTAGATTCCGCCCTGATCCCAGGGTGCTGGGCTTTTAATTTCTTTAATTCCAGTCCCAATAGGACTCTTCCTGGTGGGGAGGGTGTTCGGTTGCCTCCACCCTACCCATGCCCTGTCTGCATAGAGCCAGCGCCCCTGCTCAGGGGCCTCCAGTATGAGGGGACACACATTCTCTACCTGGTGAGAGCCCCTAGTCTGAGGGAGGATATGAGCCCACCCAAGGGAGCTTCCAGTTAGATGGGAGAGCGACACCCTCTGGCAGAGGAAGGAATTGACTCCTCAGGGAACCTCGTACCCCTGGGCCGTAGCCATGGCCACTGCCAGAGCCCAGTGAGCCCCACTGACTAGCCCATGGAGATGCCCGTCTCCGCAGCGCTGGCACAGAGCCCACTGGCCTGTGGAAGGAGCTGCACAGAGAGGATCCCAAATGGGACTCTGGCTACCCTGCCATTTCCTTTCCACAGATGCTCAAAGAGGGGAGCCCTGCACTCAGGGGTGGGCCCCAAGTGTGATGGGAGGAGACATGAGGCCCTTCCAAATACAGAGGAAGGTCTAGCATCTGCCCGCAGTGTGAGTTGGAGGTATGGCCCCTGCCCAGGGAGCCATAGGCCGAGCGGGAGATGCAGCCCTGTTTGCCCATTCAGAGAGGGGCTTGGAGAGGCAGTTTGGGGCAGAAGTGGGTCCTGCAGGCTGGGCTGAGGCGTCTCCATTACTTGCCAGCCCTGCAGCCCCAGATCTAAGATGTCCAGTCCTCTGGAGTAGGCGCTGGCTGTGATGGTCACCACCTTCCACAAGTACTCTGGCCAAGAGGGTGACAACTTCAAGCTGAGTAAGGGGGAGATGAAGAAACTTCTGCACAAGGAGCTGCCCAGCTTTGTGGGGGTGAGTGGGGCCGGCCTGGGATGGGGAGGGTCCTGGTGTCTGTGTGCAGGGGCACAGGTTGAATCTCTTCTCCCTTCCTCGAGGGTGCCTGCTGACACAGACACCAGGGTGGGATCGAGCCCTCCACGGCCTCACTGGAGTGAGAGTTGAGGCCCGTGTGTGAATGTGTGTGTGAGTGCTCTATTGCTGGCTCTTCCCCGCAGCTTTCCAGAGAATGGGTGTGCTGTCAGAGCCCAGGGAGGGGGAGAGACCGGCTCAAGATTACACAGCTCTCACGTGTGATCTCTCTCTCTTTCATTTTCCATATTTATATGCCAAACTAAGAAGGTGTGTAGGGAGAGAAAAGCCCAGCTAAGACACGCACCCTGAGATATTTTGCAGAGAAATGCCGTCAACTCTCAACTTGCCCCTCGCCCTTCCCTTGCCGACTCCTGGATAATCCCAAAGTCAGGTCTCAGGCTTTGAACGTATGAGACATGTCCTTCTTTCTTTAAAAAAATTGTTTTGGTCACAATTTTCTAATTTGGTTTCATTTTGTCTGGTATAAAAAAGAGTCCGTCTTTTTTGAATTCACTTTTCTGGTGATGGGGAGCGGTGGTGGCTTCAGAAAGCTTTAGTTTCCTCCTCAGGAAACTGGGGGTAATGCCCACCTTGCTGGGCTCCTATGGGGAGTAGAGCTGATCCTGCGCCTAGGGAATGCCTGGCGTGCTCCCCACTCCCAGCAGGGAGCGCCGGAGACTCCCACTGATGCACTTCTCTCTGTCCTCACTCACTGGGCCTCCTAGTGGCTCCCAGGGGCTCCCTGCCCACCACATACCTGGCTGCCCAGTGTGGAGGGAGAGCTGGGCTCTGACCCGTGAGAGCAGCCTGGTGATAACCCCCTTGTCTCTCACTTTTAGAAGAAGGTGGATGAGGAGGGCCTGAAGAGGATGATGGGTGATCTGGATAAGAACAGAGACCAGGAGGTGGACTTCCAGGGGTATGCTCTCTCCCTCGCCCTCGACACTGTCATGTGCAACGACTTCTTCCAGGGCTTCCCAGCACAGTCCTGATGTAGAGCTCGTGGTTCCCTCCATGGGTTTCTTGGGCCCAGGAGGACTCTCTACCTTTTTTAGTTTTATACTCAGTAAACTCTTTTGCTTGTTGACAATATTTTAATTGCTCAGTGATGCCCTGTCACCTGGCTGGCTCAAAGACTCAAAGCTTCTTTCTTTCTTTTTTTTTTTTTTTTGCGGTATGCGGGCCTCTCACTGTTGTGGCCTCTCCCGTTGCGGAGCACAGGCTCCGGACGCGCAGGCTCAGCGGCCATGGCTCACGGGCCCAGCGGCTCCGCAGCATGTGGGATCTTCCCGGACCGGGGCACGAACGCGTGTCCCCTGCATCAGCAGGCAGACTCTCAACCACTGCGCCACCAGGGAAGCCCCTCAAAGCTTCTTTTGTTTTGAGCTGTCTCTATCCCTTTCAGTCCAAGATGATATAATGCCTTTAAAAATGTTGTGGGCTTCCTGTGTATCAACTTATAATTCACTTAATTGGACAAAAAAACATATCTACAAATTTCTTTGAGACTGGCCCTCTGTACCTTAGAGGTAGAGAGCTGTTAGAAAATACACTTATGATTCTTAAAGGCCCTCTTGCCTGAAAGAGACACACTGCTAAAATTATTAGAAGCCTTATTGGTGTTTTTTTGTTTGTTTTTGGCTGCGTTGGGTCTGTGTTGCTGTGCATGGGCTTTCTCTAGCTGTGGCAAGTGCGGGCTACTCTTCGTTGTGGTTCACGGGCTTACTCATTGCAGTGGCTTCCCTTGTTGCGTAGCACAGGCTCTAGGCATGCGGCCTTCAGTAATTGCAGCACACGGGCTCAGTAGTTGCGACCCATGAGCTGTAGGGCGTGCGGGCTCAGTAGTTGTAGTGCACAGGCTTAGTTGCTCCGCGGCATGTGGGATCTTCCCAGACCAGGGATTGAACCTGTGTCCCCCTGAATTGGCAAGCAGATTCTTAACCACTGTGCCACCAGGGAAGTCCCTAGAAGCCGTGTTGTCTATCTGAGATCTGAGAATTGCCCTTTAGTCTTTTTGAAGTTTCCATGAAAGATCTCATCTTTGACTTTATCTTACCCCTGAGGCCCTTTTTGTTGGCAGGGCCATGGATTTGATCTTTGCCCTGAGGCCATTTATTACTTTGAGAGCCATTTGCTGCCTGGAAAGACTGTCCTGGGCCCCCTATATTTCCTCTAAATTCCACTCAGAATTGAAGAGTTCCTTCTTTAGTTCATCTCTTTCTTCTCATATTTTACCATAGGCAGCCAGAAGAAGCCAATTGGCATTTTCAGTATTCTGTCCAAAAATCTCCTTAGCCCATCCATGCGTTCATTATGTAATCTTTCTATTTTCCACGTTACCATGGATAATAGTGTTTCCAGACATTCCACCACTACATAATAGGGGTTGCCTTTTCTTCAGTCTCCAGTAACAATTTCCTCACTGCCCTTCAAATTATTACTAGCAATCTTCTTGAGATCCTTCTACCTTTCACCCATGGCTTTGTCCCAAAGCCAGTAACACCTGCTTTAGGTTTTTGTAATAGAAGCCTCTTTCTCTTTCAGGTCTTTGATGAAAGATTCATGGAGCCAACTCATGCTGATTTTCTAAGCTTTTCCTACCACTTCCTCTATCACTACACCTAGGTTTCCATTTGGTCTGCATCCCAAGATACATCAGGGGACAATTTGACTAAATATTTTGTCATTTCATAACAAACGTCCTTGACTTTCAGCCTGCACATATTGGGTCCTCATATCTCACTGTCTTCCCTCCTCCACTTGGTCAATTCCACATTTTATTTTATTTTATTTTATTTTTCTCGGTACGCAGGCCTCCCACTGCTGTGGCCTCTCCCGTTGCGGAGAACAGGCTCTGGACGCGCAGGCTCAGCGGCCACGGCTCACGGGCCCAGCCGCTCTGCGGCATGTGGGATCTTCCTGGACTGGGGCACGAACCCGTGTCCCCTGCATCGGCAGGCGGACTCTCAACCACTGCACCACCAGGGAAGCCCCCAATTCCACATTTTAGATTCTTTTGTTTGAGGACTCCGCTTTATGAATTTATTAAGCTTTGAGTTGCAGATCACCTGACTAACAGTGGCTTTAATTGTCTTACATAACAAGACATCTGAGACAGGCAGTTCAGGGTTAATTCAAGGTTGGTTCAGGGGCCCAGAGATGTCATATGACACCTATTTTTTTGCTCTGTAATCTACAGCATGTATGCCTTTTCCCTCATGCATGTTGCTTCATGATCACAAGATGGCTGCTCTACCTCCAGGTCTCACTGTCCATGTTCCAGGCTAAGAGACAGAGGAAGTATAGGGTGCAGAAAGCTTTTCCTCAAGAGACTTTGCCTTTTTATTATACAAGAAATACTCTCTCCAAAGATTTCTACTTACGTCTCTTTGGCCTTAACTATGTAATATGGCTGTGACCAAGTATTTTTAGCTGGGCATGTTGACACTTTGAAAGAAAAGAAAAAAGGTTTTAATAATAAGGAAAGGGGGGGATGGATAGCAGACAAGCAATAGACAATATTTTTCTGAATTGTTTTCTTACTTTTCTTACTTCCCTGGGAAGCTCTGATGCTTGGGAACTGCTTACAGAGTAGCTCAGAAAAGAGCTCCCCAAAGACAGAAAGGAGTGAGGAGGTTCCGGGACACACTGCTTATTCTCACTGTTCCAACTGCTTGTCTGGGGCCGGTGAGGCAAGGCTGGGCAGGCCCTAGCAATGAAAAGAGAGAGGCCCACTTTCCTAATATCCTATAGGAAAAGGAGCCGGTGAATGTAGGTCAGGAACTCATCATAATGGTAATTAACATTTCCACAGCAGTTCCCAAAGCTTCTTTCATGCTCACTGTCACTTCAGCCTCATGGTAACCCCGAATAGAGCTATCATTAGGCCCTCTTTACAGGTAAGGAAACCCAGAGGAAGCAGCCTCTGCCATTCATGGAGCATCCCCTCCGGCCAGGCTCTCTGCTAGGCCTGTTCTAGCATCATCTCATTGAATCCTCACAGCACTTGGATGAGGGATGTGTTATTAGTTTCTGCATTTCACAGAGGAGGAACTAGGGGCTGGGAGAGGTTAAATGAGTAGTGTTGGGACTTGACCCAGGTTGTAAGAAAGGGCCTCACCCCTATGGGACATGGGGGTGGCAGCTTGAGCCTTCCTCCCCTTCCTCCAAAGCCTTGGAGATGAAGGGGACCTGGCTGGGCAGAGTCCAGATGCTCTTGGTGTCTCAATCCTGAATCCACGGGGAAGTGGGTCCACTTGCTGGTGATTGCACGACTGTAGTCTGTTTGCTCACAGTGGATCCCGGCTTCTGCAGGGGCTCAGTTCCAGGTTCTGGGGCTGTTCTGGCTGGTGGATACTGGCATGGGCTGGCTGCCTCTGGAGCTTTCCCCGGCTGGCTAGGCACCTGATGGGACTAATTTCATTCTGCATATTTGACAGACTAACAAACACGTGACTTTCTTAGCTGGTCTCAATAATCTTCCTTCATCCTGCCCCTTCCTGCAAATCTTCCTGCTGAGGCAGAGACGAGGAGGGTCCAGAATATGGTGCTGTTCAAAGGCCCGCTGGCTGGATTCTCTCTCACTTCCTCCTGGAATTGCGGCAGGGAGGAGAGCCTCAGGGATCCATATGTCACCTCCCATAGTGTCACTTTGCTCTTTGTTCTTTTGGGTCTATCCTTGCAATCTGTTGACCCTCCAAGAAAAGAGAGACTGAAGGCAAAGGTGGATTCTGAGGCAGGGGAGTGACTGAAATAGGGCTCCCCATGCTCCCATCTTTAGGTTACTTGGTCTCCCCTCTAACTCAGTTCTCCCATCCGGGAAATGGGCAGTCAGGCATTGACTTGGTCCTCAAAAGACCAAGGAGAGCCTGTAGGTCTAAGCCCCACAGGCTCTCCTTGATCCCAGTTCAGATCCTCTCCCCACCCCCATCCCCTAATTCTGTAGCAAAGGCCTCCCTGGCTCCAGCCTCAGTAATCAAATACCCACTCCCACCTTCTCCCTACCTTGGGCTCAGATGATGAGAAAGGAGATGAATCAGTGTGACGAGGTTCATTGACCCCCATGGGGCTATGAGATTGGGGTGGTGTCACCCTGTCCCTCGAGCCCAGGTCCTTTTGGCACAAGCACATGAACGTCCAGACGCTCTAAGACACTTCATCTTATTTCTCCCTGAGGTGCAGAACCAGACACTGACTTTCATGGCGCAAGGTGGTTTCCCAGAGGATTTTGTAAGGTGATGGTGGTGATAGTGGGGGACGGAGGCAGGGAGACAGGACGGGAGAGAGAGGGACAGTCCTGCCGGGTCAGAGAGCATCTGCTCCCACCCTCCCTCCCTCATGCTGCTCCTGTTGGGGAGAGACCCTTACCCTCCCCTTGGGGCACACTTCTCTGTAGTCAGCTCTACATCTGCAGTGGAGCAGCACGAGTGACAGGCCAAGGGTGTTGAGCTCCACTCCCAGGTAGAGAATCAAGTGGACAGTGTGGACAGCAGAGGGTGGGAAAGGAAGAGGGTGCTCCCTGTCTGGGCCTCGGAGGAGCGGCTAGTGTCGTGTGCATTTGGGGGATTCAGGGTAGATGCTGGCGAAGAACTCCCAGCAGGGCAGGAAGATTCCAATCCCTGTAAGAACAACTTGGGAAAGCAAGATAAGAAAGGCTGCAGCTCTGCCTCTAGCCTGTGGGGATGCAGAAGGCTGGACAAAATGACCTGGGGGTTAGGCGGGGGAGGAGGCTTGGTTCTCTCCCTGCTGCCCCCATCGAGGGGACTTAGCGTGTGGTTGTTGAGTTAGACTCCGAGACCTCTGCCCTGACACCGTCCACAGGACCAGCAAGTGATACAAAGCACTTTCACATCGGAGTCTCAGGGTAGGAATCTTCCAAATCCATTTTGGGGGCAAAAAATTAAGGCCCACACAAGGTAAAGGACATGCTCGGGGTGGAGGCAAGAGGGTGGTGGATCTTGGAGTGAGGGTCCAGTAAGGGTTCTCCCCATGACGGTCCTCCAGCCCCAGAGCGCCTGCACCCAGACCTCTCCGTCCACCCACGCGCCCCTCAGCTGTTGCCTCCCTGGGGGAGCTCCTGCCTTCCCTGCACCCCACCTCAGTCGGAGCCTCTCCCAGTGGGCAAACAAAGGTGAGGCATCCCAGAGGGGCGTGGCCAGGCTTCGAAACATGAAAGGCTGGGGGATAAGGACTCAGGCTGGGAACAGGCTGCCCAGCCCTTCCCTGACCATGCATATAAAGTACCCCAGGCCCCACCACCATTTTTCCCCCTTAGCCCTGCTTTATTGTTCTTCCTAGCATTTATGTTGCTGGTCTATCATACATTTATTTACTTGTTACTGTCTGTTGTGTGCATTAGATGGCTTTTGTCTGTTTTGTTTATGGCTGTACCTCCAATGCTTAGGACAGGCGCCTCTAAATATTCACATGAAAAATGAATGGCTCTCACCCTGCCACAAATTAGTTGTGTGACTTGGGCAAGTTACCTACCTCTCAGTTAACATTTATGCCCTTACCATGTGCCGGCACTATTTATCTATGAGCTTTGTACATAGAAAGCCCTTTAAGCCTCACGGCAATCCTATGAACTGATGACCATTATTCTCCTTGGTCATTGGCAGGTGAGGAAAATGAGGCCCAGAGAGGTGAGGTGACCTGCTTAAGGGAGGTGGCTGTTGGCAGAGATGGGATGTCACAGGTGGGAACAAGGGCTTGACCTAAAACTGAATGAATTGCTGGTCCACTCTGGCCTCTGCTTCTGTCCCCTACTCCCCATAATTCCTTGCCTATAAAACAGGGTTAAGCACAGCCCTCCCTTCCCTGCCCCCCCACCCCCACTGTTCGCTCCCATCACCCACAGGGGCTGAGTCTTCGGGGAGGTGATGGCACAGTTGAGGTTTGGGGGCAGGGGGCCTGGGAAGAGGCCAAGGTGTCATGAGCTCTCTGGCTGCCCCACAAATATTAGGGCTTCTTCAGAGGCCTGGGGTTGACTCCTCTTCCCCTTCCCACACTCTTCTGGTCTTGGGTTCCCTTTCTGTGAAATGGGGAGGGGTCTTTCAGGCCCAGGGATGAGGGCGGGAGAAGTGATCCGAAGAGATTTCCGTTTCTGGCAACATGGTGGTCTGTGTCAGCTCCGGCTGAAAAGAAAACAAAAAGTGCTGGATAGAATAAAAACACCTTTTTCAAAGCGTTGAAGAGCTCACAAGGCATTAAGGAATGGGATCAAAATCTTAGCGAAAGCAGACTCCAGGAAGTGAGTGGGGCACTGGGGCCCCTCATGCCCTGAGGGCATCGGCCAAACTGAGCCAAAGTGACCTTTGGCTTTGACAGAGTGTGGAGTGAGGAGGGGCTCGCTTGAGGAGGGGAGGCAAGGGGGACACCCCACATAACGCTGAGACCCCAAAGGGCTACACGCTTAAGCCAAAAACCAGAGGAAATCTACCCCCGCCCCACGGGAGTGCGGGGAACTTGGCCTTGGTGCTGAATGGAGCCAGGGAGGACAGGAAACAGGCCTTAGGAGCTCAAGCTCCAGGCCACCCTGGTGTGAGTCTGAACTAGGGGAGGAGGAGGGGCAGCAGGAGAACACAGCCTAGACTTCTGGTAGCGCCCCTAGGAGCAGCACACCTTCCTCCTGGGCCTCAAAGACATCCTACGGGTGACCTTCCCGGGGAAGCAAGCAGTTCTCAGCCCAAAGCATCCAAGGACCATCGATCTGGAGATCAGGCAGCAAGGGTGTCTCACAGGCTCAGAGCTCTCACCGTAAATGAGGGGGCTTAACCAGGGGCACGCCAGGATCCCCTCTGGCAGAGGGATTCTCCGGGGGTGAGGCGAAAGTGTGTCCCCACTTTGTCTTCTTCTGGGGTGCCTTTTCAGGGTGAAGACATAGGGGATGGCTGTGATGAATGACCTGTCTTCTCTAACCAGGCTGGAAGGAGATGGGTAGGGGGCTGTGCCCGGATCCCAGCTCTGGGGGAGGGCAGAGGGAAAATGACGAGGTGGTGGTGCCTGCAGCCCAGACGGGGCCTTTGATGGGTGCATGGCAAGGTGGGCGGGTGGGGTCTGTAATATGGGTTGCCAGGGAAGGAGGCAGGGGAGCCCCTGGGGGCATCCTCAGCTTGACCTACTTGGGCCCCCCATAACTGCTCCCTTCCTTCCTTGGGAGGCTACAAGTAGGGATGCCCTGTCTCTAGGCTCCTCCAGCTGAAACGCCAACACCTGTGGTGAGTGCTGGCTGCTTAGGTCCTGTCCTGGGTGTCCGGCAGCTCCAGGTCTGTCTCCTGGCCCAGGGTCTGGGCTTTTGGGGGCAGAGGGATGACCACAGCAGGGACTGATGAGGTGAAGGAAGTCAGATATGATGGGTTCAGGGGTTCCCTTGTATAGTGAGGGGCTGCTGGGGAACCTGGGTTTAGGGGGTGTGCAGAGCTGAGGTCTGGCGGAGGGGTCGGGGCAACGGGCTTAGAATGCTGCTGTTGCCCTCCGTCAGCTCCCCCTTCGCCCACACCTTCCATTCCTGCCAACGGGTTGAGATGGGCCAGGGCTGTGGGGAAGAGAGGATTCCCTCCAGTCTCCAGGCACCGAGCTTCTGACAAAGCAACAGTGGTGGCGCCAGGCAGGCTGGCAGGAGCCCAGAAGGGCAGCTCGGCCCCTCTGAGGTTCCCTATTCCCTGTGATCACGGCCCTTTCCTCTCCTGGGAACCCGGAACCCTACTCCAATCCTGGGCTGTCACAAAGCGTTAGACCCCAGGCAGCACTTAACCCCATTCTTCTTCCCTCCCAACCCTGACCATCTACAGGGCCTGGCAGAGAGTAAATCATTAGGGAGAGGGCCTTGGCCCAGGCTGCCTCGTGCTGCAGGACTCCTGTCCCCTGGGGGCACCAGGAGTGAGTCACTGGGCTCACATGGAAACAACACATGCCTTCCTGGCTGCCTTAGGATTTTTCCAGGCTGGAGGCATCTCCCAGAAGGGCGGTGGGAGGGGCCCGTGGAATGGGGGTGAGTGAGCAATTCTGGGAAGCGCTTCCCCTCTAACAGAATGGAGTACCCCTCTGCAGAGCCTTCTGTCTCAAGAGTTCCAGAGGTCAGGGGGATGGCCTCAGGGAGAGCAGATTACAGATTGGTACATACCTGAGCTCGCTGTCTCCAGAGACCAACTGGTTCAGGTCCCTGACGAGGCCTGTGAGGGGGGAGTAACCCTATTTTACAGATAAGGCATCTGAGACCCAGACAGGGTAAATGGCTCATCTTCCACTGCACAGCTAGTCAGAGGCATAGAGCGTCGCGGCAGATTTTCCTTTGGTTGCAGCTTCCCTGAGTTCAGCGCAGGAGGGATGGTGATGGGGTCGTGGTGAGGCGGTGGAGGTTCTTCTGAGACCTGACTCTCCCTGAGAAGGTCCAGCTTCGCCAAGGGCCTGAGGCCGGGAGCATGGGGCAAGGGTGCTCCCTTGTGCAGGAGCTCTGGGGTCCTGAGGGCGATGAGGCTTCTAGGGCCAGGGGGCTGTGTCTCAGAGGGTGCTACAGAGCTGGACTGGGCGTCCGATGAGAAAAGCTGGAGAGAATCAGGGAGTCCTCAGGGACCCGCAGTGTGCGGGGTGCAGGTAAAGGGTGGGCACCTCTCCCTGAGGAGTTTGCAGTGAGGTTGGGCAAATGAGGCCTCTGTCCAGAAATAGGGGGGCAGTCGGGAAATAAATGAGGAGGGGCTGGTGTAGTCAGGGAGGGCTGCTCAGAGGAGGGGGAGCTTGTGGGGTGGGAAGGCTGCAGGGGATTAAGTCAGGTCTGGGTGCATTCCCTGGGACGCATGGAGGGCAGAGTTGAGCAGGGGGTCTGACTCGGCCTCTGCCGTGAGTCACACCCTTGTTCTTCTGTGACAGTAACGATGGCGCCTCTGGAGCAGGCCGTGGCTGCTATTGTGTGCACCTTCCAGGAATATTCAGGGCCCTGTTGGAGACAAGTAAAGCTCTGCCAGGCAGAGCTCAAGGAGCTGCTAGAGAAGGAGCTGCCCACCTGGACCCCGGTGAGCACCTGGGGCGAGTCCCCATGGGAAGCACTGCTTGGATTCTGCAGAGACACCTGGAGACGAGCTCTGAGCATTGGATAGCAAGGGGGTGGAAGCTAGACTGTGGGGAGGGGGTGCTGGGAGGGGACGGGCACAGCAGGAATCTCAGTTTCCTCAACTGCAAAGTGGGAGGATGAACACCTCAAGGGCTGCCTGGCCTGGCTGTTGGGGGGACTGAGCGAGAGCTCTGTGAAGAACCCCTGACACAGGGTTGGCACTCAGTAGCAAGTAGTAGGTGCTCTGTAAATGATCTGAGAGAGAGGATTTGGGAGGGGGATTGACAATGGTGAATGATCAGAACAGGGAGGCTGAGGTTGGCCCCCAGAGGGCTGTGGGTTGGGATGGCTGGGACCCCACAGGAGGGGAGGGAGGGAAGCGGGATGTGCGCACCAGGCTGTTCTGCACTCCTCACCCTGCCATCCCCGCCCTGCACAGACAGAGCTTCGGGAATGTGACCACAATAAGTTCATGAGTGTCCTGGACACCAGCAAGGATCGCGAGGTGGACTTTGTGGAGTACACGTGCCTGCTTGCCTGCCTCTGCGCCTGCTGCCATGAGTACTTCAAGAACTGCGCCCTGGGCCCCCACTGCTCCCAGTAATGGGCGGGGCTGCCATCGGAGGGTAGGGGTCTGGGTCTACTCCGGACCTGCTCCATCTCTGCCCTGAGGTCATCCTGGGCATGTCAGCTCTCCCCCCTCCCCCCTCCTTTGTCCCCTCCCTCTAGAATCTCCCAGGTTGGCCCCTGGTATGTTAACCCCTTTTACCCATGAGTCTAGGAGACGTGAGGGGACCTTCCCCGGGATCACAGCCAGTGACCTGTAGAACAGCCAGCCGCTGACTCCCCACTGTGGCCCATGATGGACGAAGGCTGTCAAGGCCCAGCAGAGCGTGTGAGGGAAGGAGACCACGGTGGGAAAGGGCCTATTTTGCTCCTAATAAAGAACTGGCATCCCTTGGCTCGATTTGGTTCTTCTGAGAGGACAGCCGGGGCCTGGGAACAGAGTCCTGCTGAGGCTTCACTCCCCTCTGGCCTTTTCCACTGGAGGACAGGAGGCTGAGGGCACTTTCAGACCTCGTGGAAATGAAATGGTCTTAACGTCCTGCAGGAGGGGGTGGGGTCAACACGGGAACAATGTCCATGGGAGGCTGGTGTGTGTGGGGGTCTCTCTCTCTCTCTCTCTCTCTCTCTCTGGGGTGTCTCTGAAGGAGAAGCTCCCTTGGGGACTTCCCTGGTGGTCCAGTGGTTAAGACTCCGCACCCCCAATGCAGGGGCCCTAGGTTTGATCCCTGGTCAGGGAACTAGATCCCGCGTGCTGCAACTAAGACCCGGCGCAGCCTAAATAAATAAATAAGTAAATAAATATCGTTTTTTAAAAAAAGAAGCTCCCTTGGGCTGTCTAGGAGGGTGAGAGGGTACGGAACTCAGTCCACTGGACAGGATGTTCTGAGGGGAGGGGAGGGCCATAGTGGAGGGGTTGGGTCTGTTCCCTGCCTGGGGCTTTGGGAGCCCAGAGTGCAGTACTAATAGGATTAGGGTGTCTGAGGTCCAACTAGGGTGTTTCTCCCTGATGTAGGGGGTGCCCTACATTGGAGGGGGAAGGGGAGACCTGCAGGCCGACCCCCTCCCTGAAGCCACAGCCACCTGAGGGGCTTCACATCCCCTCTCCTGACCCTCTCTCAATCCCTGAGTTCATACCCTACCCTGAGAGGTTCCCCTGACCCCTGCCTCCCCCATTCTGTGCTGTATCACCTCTAACTTTCCACCGCAACCTGCCCTCTTCATTCCTGATGCCCATCCTAACTCTAAATCCCCCTCCTGACACCCTCATCTTTCCCATGTGCTCGTGGTCCCGTCAGTCGATCCCTGAGACCCGAGGCCTGACGCCCCCTCCCCATTCCATCACTCCGTCATCCAGGTCCTTTCTCCACAGATGTGTCTGTGGGGGTCCCGACACCTCCTTTGGGTGTTAGCCTGTTCCCCCTCCCAGACCCCCCAGCTCCTGTCCTGGGCCTCACTCAGCATGGTAGAAAGCCCCCTTGGGAGGGGAGAAGGGCAGTGTGAGCTGTCCCCAGCACTGAACCTGGGGTCCCCTCCCTGCGTTCCAGGGCAACCCCATTCCAGGACCACCTCCCACCTGTCACCCCCCACCCCTTAATCCCCTTTCCTTTATGCCGGCTGCCCAGTGGGACCACTCCCTTCCCTGTCCCTCATGCCCCAGGCACAGCCTGCCCTTCCCCCAGCTCCCTAAAACTCAATCCGAGCTGCGCACACCCACCCACTGAGGCCCCTGCCCGTGCCCACTGGGGCTCTCCCATTGTCCATGTGTGCGTGCCCACAGCAGGAAGCTGGGTTTCCAGGCTGGCTGGTGGAGGGACCCGTAGCCGTTACCACATCGGCCCAGGATAGGAGGGCTGTCTCCCGCTCTTCTCCATCCCCTGACATGGGCAGGGCCTGGCCAGGGGTATAAATAGGTCAGACTGCAGGGCTTCCCCCACTCTTCCTCTCTCTCCAACCCTCTCTCTTCGGCACTTCTCTCTTGGCCTGGTGAGTTTCGGTCGCATGGCTGGCACGCAAGTGGTGTGCAAGGGGTGTCAGGCCGAGGCTGGGGCAGGAGAAGGGGAGGCTGGTGGGGGCCAGATGTGCTAAGTGGGTCCAGATGTGAGATTCCGATGTGGAGGCTCTGGGGAGGGATGTGTGTGTGTGCACGTGCACGTGTGTGTGCATGCAAGAGAGAAAAAACAAAAAGTGTGCAGGTGGCTGAGGGGGAGCTATCGGAGCCGTCCTGTGATTCTGGGGCTTGCACGCGTTGTTGCTGTAGTATGTTTTGGGGTGCGTGTGACTAGGGGGTATGCATGTTGGCTTGTGTTTGCTGGGTTGCCCTAGCCTGTGCGTGCACACTCACGGGGCGTAGGAAGCACAGTGAAGGCAGGAGGCGACTGCAGGCTTTTGTCTGGTTGTGTCCTAGGAGGCTGTGCCCTGCACGCAGCAGCCTGACCCAAGGGAGGGTGGCCTCCCCATCCCTCCTGCATCTGTGCCCCTGCCACCTCACCCTGCCCCTCCCCACGCTAGGCGCTAGGCCACTGTTTTTTTCCGCTACAGGGCCCTGGGCAGGCTGCCAGCAGCCTCGCCCAGCCCAACGACCCAGCCCAACGCTTGGAGGGAGAAGAATGGGCTGGGGTGGGGCTGCTGTAGACTGAGCGTGGGAGTGAATGGGCCGCGTGAGGGGTGAAGAAAGCGCTCTTGTGGAGCTGGCTGTCCGAAACGCAGAGCCTGTGCCCCGGACCCTGCAGGGGTTCGCTGCCCCAAGCACGGATTTCCCATTGTGCACACCCATCCGCCAGGAGCCGAACCCCACTTTTTGGGCTGCCTCTATGGTGGGAGCACCAAGTGCTCCCTGAGGGATGGGATTGGGGTGGGCATTCTGAATACATAGCCGGGGGTGGGGTGGGGAAAATTAGGGTGTCTCTGTGACCCTGCCCCCAGATCCTGACTGCCGGCATGGCGTGCCCCCTGGAGAAGGCCCTCGATGTGATGGTGTCCACCTTCCACAAGTACTCAGGCAAGGAGGGTGACAAGTTCAAGCTCAACAAGTCTGAGCTGAAGGAGCTGTTGACCCGGGAGCTGCCCAGCTTCTTGGGGGTGAGTGATACAGCCTGGGAGGCACCTGTTTTCTGCGAAGCATTAGCTACAGCTGGCGTCTATATCTGTCCATCAGCCATCTTGCTGAGACGGGCAAGTCGGGGCAGAGAGCTTGCTCTGATTGCCTGGGGTGGAAGCACAGTGAGCACCCACTGCTCACTTCCTGGCTCTCTGCAGAAAGATGGCTGAGAACAAGCTGGTAGGCTACGGGTCAGACTCTGCCAGGTGTTTGCACAACTTAACTGGAGGTAAACTGAAGCTCAGAGAGGCTACGTAACTTTCCAAGGTAGTCAGTGTATAAAGCCGAGGTCCATGAGCCAGGACGTTCCGACGCTTGCCATCACTACAGCAATGAACAATTTTTTTTTTTTACGATTGTATGAAAATTGTGTGTCTTCTTTTTTTTTTAAATTGAAGTATAGTTAATTTACAATGTTGTGTTAGTTTCAGGTGTACAGCAAAGTGATTCAGTTATATATACACATATATATTTTTTGATTCTTTTCCATTATAGGTTATTACAATATATTGAATATAGTTCCCTATGTTATACAGTAAATCCTTGTTGCTTATCTATTTTATATATAGTAGTGTGTATCTGTTAATCCCATATTCCTAATTTATCCCCCCAACCCCAAACCATTTTTGAGTTTCTCTTTGGCTTGTGGATGTGAAGACACAGTTATGGAGACCCTCATACACCTACAGACTCCCCCTGAGCAATCACAGATGCCATCCGTATCAACCTTTATGCAGTTTATACATTGCTTTCATGACCATTGTCTAATTGGATTCTTAAAATGACCTTGGCAGAAGATGCTGTGGTCCCCTTTATCCAGTTGTACCCAGGTACTCAAGACTTCTTTGTCTGAGGGGTGGCCTTCCTCCAGCTCTAGCCTAGCCCCCAGGGCTAGAGGTCCAAAGCTGGGTCCCCCAAGGAGTGGCTAAGCCTCCTTGGGCTCCCATCTGGAGGTGCAAACCTGGTCTAGTCCTAGCTCTGGCCACTCCCACACCTGCCCTGCCCGGCCCCGACTTCTAGTTTCTACCTGCAGCCTCTTCTTCCTGCAGAAAAAGACAGATGAAGCTGCATTCCAGAAGCTGATGAGCAACCTAGACAGCAACAAGGACAACGAGGTGGACTTCCAGGAGTACTGCGTCTTCCTGGCCTGCATCGCCATGATGTGCAACGAGTTCTTCGAAGGCTGCCCCGATAAGCAACCCCGGAAGAAATGAAGTCTCCTCAGATGTGCGGGGCGGGGCCTGCAAGCTGGGGTCTTCCCTGTTGGCGGTGGGCACAGCGCCTCACACTGGTTTCTCCAGATGTGAGCACGATACTAAACAAGTTCAATAAAGATTCTTGAAAGCTATGAGGCTGATGGTCTGAGAGACTCTGGGGGCGCTGGGAGTTGAGCTGCGGTTTTGTGGCAAGTGGAGAGCAGACCAGAGAAGGTGGGAGATGGATGTGGGTGACTGTGCACACGTGTGGGGGACAGAGTTGACTGTGGATGGAGCGGAAGGCAGGGAAAGGGACCCCCAGAGGCTTGGAACGGTGGGATCTTAGCCAGGGCACTCAACCATCCCACCTCCCCAACATTGCCTCTGGCAGGACCTCTGAGTGAGGCTGGGATGGGATCGAAGATCACATCTGCTCCTGGTTGGGGTCCGGAATGGAGTGTGGGTGCCCTGGGGGTGGGGGGTTGGTGGGGGAAGGGCTGAGTCATGGGGAGGAAGTAGTGAGGCCACAGTGGGATGGGGAGGAAGGCTCAGTCCTGACATTTACGGCCCAGGTGCTGCCTGCCACCCCTTCCAGTGCCCTGGCTTCAAAGCCCAGGGATGGATGAATCCTACCATTCCACAGTCAGATCAAGGAGGTGATGTGGAGGAAGAGAAACCACAGCATGAGAATATCATCCTTCCCTAACGCCCATCTCTGTCCCAGGGGCCCTAGGATGGGATTCATTACCAGTTAGCAGTCATGCTCCAACAGAGGAGGACAAAGGATCTTGGGAGGGATGAGGGGAGGATAGTGGCTGGGGTGGGAGGGAGGGAGGTGGTGGGAGGTGACCATAGTTTTGGAGACAAAATTCCCGGCATAGGGATCCGATAAATGAAGTTGAGATTTTTTTCCCCCCAGAAAATATCAGGCATGGTATTAGTTCTCCTTAGGTTGAAGCCAACAGTTCTAGCCTGCAGTGGGTGGGATTGTGGTTAGTTTCCAGGTCATGCCTGGGTGGTACAGGGATCTTCAAGGAAGAGGTGAGTAGAGGGCAGGTCCAGAGGCAGGGAAGGTCTGGTTCCCTTGACTTTTCTAGCTTTCCCCTTTCCTTCTCATCACATTGTGTTTTTGTCTCAAGTTTCAGAGGAGTGGGGTAGGTGACTCAGATGTTCCCTCAGAGTGTGACTATAGAGACTTGGGTAGAATTTTGATCCAGGAAAGAGTTTGCCACTTCCCCCTTCTCCCTCCCCCCAGCCCCAGTCTGCCCATCTTCCACGGAGTGCCCTCCCCTGGGCCTCCTCCTGCATCACTCCCTACTTCGGAAACTCCTGTTGCTTAGCGACCAGTCCCTGCTGCCTCTCTACCTTGGCAGCTGGGGGTGGGAGTGGAGTGGGGGGCAGTGGGGACCACCCAGGCAGGCTAGGGTGGGGCTGCAGCAGCAATAGGTGCTAAGCCCCTAGCTCCATTCTTTTCTCATACTTGGACTGGTTGGTGGTAGAACAATGTCTGAGTCTCTCCTAGGATACAAGCAACTCTCCCTGATCCCCACCCTGGTCATTTCTGCACCCTGAACCAGTTCCCCACAGTCCACAGCCTCTACCCCATCACCCAGCCCTATCCTTCCCTGATCTCTGCCTCAGTCCCTGATTCTCAGCTCTCCACTCCAAGAGTCTCTGACAATTCTTTCCCATGGTGATGAGTGAGGTTTAGAAGAAATCATTCATTGAAAAGCCTTTTAAAAATCTTAGGTTCCATACTTGCTGATGACCTTGACTATGCCCTTGGCAGGAAACATCTTCCCCCACTGATTCCCATCTTGAGATGTCCGTTCTGCTTTTGGAGTGGGTGGGAGGGCCCCAATGTGGAGAGTGGCCTAGGGTATGGGTGGACACCCTGCATTTGTCCCGTACCTCCTGAATCTTCTTTCCAGGGAGCCTGGCTGTTGACCCATCAGATGGTGAGTTCTGATTTTTGGTTGGGAAGACAAAGCTTCCAGGACTGAAGACGTGTGTGCCGTGGTAAACTCAGTGTGCCCCCTCGTCCCATCCTTGTTTGGAAACAAGGAAGGTGAGATTGGCAGAGGGGGTTTCTCCCCACCTGTGTCCCAGGAGGCTCTGACCTGGGCCTCCTTGTCTCCGGCCCCTTCTTATTGGCCCTCTCTCTTCCCTGGTTCCCTGGGGACTGGAGCAAGGGAATTAAAGTCAGAGACCAGCGGGAGGGAGCCTGCTTCTGCTGCGTGAGTTCTCTGGCTCTCTCCTTCCTTGGTGAGTCCTTCTCATCTCCCTGCTCATTTATATGGTGGGGCAAGCTGGGCGATGAGGCCACAGGGTGACTAGCTCTGGTGACCTCCGCCAAGGAAGGCCGGGACCGATGAGTGGGCACGTGTTTGGAGAGAAGAGGGCAGAGTATTTGGAATCGTGGCCCTGGGGGTGGAGGTGGGGATCAGAACCAGCCAGGATGCTGCTGCAGATGCCCAGAGGCCTCGCCTTCCACTGTGGTCCTGGTTGAGTCTCCAGGCAGTGGGGAGAGGCTGAGGGTTTGGGGTGGTAAGAGATGAATTTCAGGTCCAGTTCAAGAATCGTCAGGTGGGCTTTGGTCTGTAGGTAAGAGGCAGCAGCTTCTTCCTCCTTTCCTTGCTCCGGACTCAACACAGATTTACCTGTAGCCCCCAGGTTCTTGGGTGTTGGCTCCTTCCTGCCTAAGAGGGAAGTGGTTTCCAAGTCTGAGTCACAGGAGCTCCAGCTGCTTCTTCTCTTGGGCGGGTGTGGCTGTGCTGATGGACTGCGGGGCCCCATTCAGACCCAACCTCTGGATCCAGCTCTCAGAATGACCCTGGAGGTTTCAATAGGCCCACCCCCTTCACTGCCTCGTGGCTGGTCTGTATGTACAGTTCTCTGGGCCAGAGGCTGGTGACCAGCTGGACAAGTGCTGGCACCCCTCCCCGACTTCCTGTTGAGATCTTACCTTCCAGTTCCAGCCCCAGCCTCCTCCAACCCCTGGACTCTCTCTTTGCCCTGTCCCCCACTTCTATAATGGGACACTCCCTGATATTAGGTGATTCAGGGACCCGGGCCGAGGAGGGTGACTTGGGTGAGGACGGCCTCTGGAAAATGAGTGCCCAAGATGGATCGGGCAGGGAGAAAATCCTGACCCTTCACTGGCTCCACCATCTGTCACCAGTTCTTCTTTTGGGGAGGCCATCCTGTCACCCCTCTGTCCCTAGGCCCCTTTTTCAACATCTCCTAAGTGGGAGAGTGTGCAGTGTCCTTCCGGCCTGGTCAGTCTCACTGCTCCGGCTGATCCAAGTCTGCCTTGGTTCTCACTACAGCCTGTCCTGAGACATTGGGGTCCGCTTGGTAGATTTTGATCTCATCGTGGGTTCCAGTAGCTGGTCCTTGAGGGAGAGGCTTGGAGGTGGGCTAGTGCTGGGGGGAAGCAGAAGGTCCAGCTTCCTGGGCAATGGGATCTTTTCCTTTCCCTTCAGCCCCCAGAACTGCACACCATGCTGGAGACGTCTTTGGAGAAGGCCCTGACCACTGTGGTCACCACTTTCCATAAATATTCAGGGAGAGAGGGCAGCAAACTGACTCTGAGTAGGAAGGAGCTGAAGGAACTGATCGAGAAAGACCTGTGTCTTGGTGAGGTAGGTGTCGGTCCCTCCCCTGCACCCCAGAGTCCCAGTGCTCCGTGCTCCGTGGGCACTGTGGGGGAGGGGACGGAAAAAAAGAGGAAGCACTGATGCCACCCCCGAGGGCTTCCCAGCATGAGGTGGGAGGCCCAGCATGAGGGGATACACACCTACCCGCAGGCTACACTAGTCTCAGCAAGGACAGGATGGCCAAAGGGTACAGACAGAGACCCAAGGAAGAGGGTGAACATCTTGGGCCGCGCCTGGGGATGAGTCAGGTCTCACTGGGAATGGAGACGGGCAGTGTCTGGAGGGTGGACCTCAGCGTGCACGAAGGTTTAGAGAAGGAGATCAAGGAAACTTGCATGTTGAGGCATGGCTCTCACAGCTGTGGAGGCTGTGCAAGGGATGGAGTGGGGGTGGGCGAGGTGATTCAGGGGTCCAGGTCAGCTGTGCACAGCTCAAGGGCAGGGCCCCTGCCTGGCTCTCCTCTATGTACCCGGCACGTCTGGGGCTCTCAGCTGGTGCTGACACGGGAACCAAAAGGATCCTTCTACTAGTTTGTGAACACAGTTTGGAAGGGGGAAGAACAGATTCTTACCAGATGGAGATGGTGGGAGGGAAGCAACTGACAAAGGGAAAGGCCTATAAGGTAGTCATTATGTTATTATTACAGTTAATGCAGCAGTGGTTAAGAATCCACCTGCCAGTGCAGGGGACACGTGTTTGGTCCTGGAAGATCCCACATGCCGTGGAGCAACTAAGTCTGGGTGCCACAACTACTGAGCCTGCACTCTAGAGTCCACAAGCCACAACTACTGAGCTGTGTGCCACAACTACTGAAGCCCGCGTGCCTAGAGCCTGTGCTCTGCAACAAGAGAAGCCACCACAATGAGAAGCCCGCGCACTGCAATGAAGAGTAGCCCCCACTCGCCACTACTAGAGAAAGCCTGTGCGCAGCAATGAAGACCCATCGCAGCCAAAAATAAATAAACGAATAAACAAATTTATTAAAAAAACCAACAAAAAAACAAACAAAAAAAGGAGTACTCGGTGTTCCCAACCACGCTGTGTGTGGCCTACAACGACTTCTTCCTGGCGGACAACCAATGACTGGGCCCTGGCCCCTGGCCCCTGCAGCTCCTCTCACAGACCCTCCGTAGCCCCTTGCCTTCCTCTCCCTCCCAGATGGACCCTGCTTCAGCCTTCCCTTCCAGCAGAGGAAATAAAGGTTTTTGATTCCAGGCGTCCAGGGCTGGTTTGGAACATTCTTGTCCACCTTGGCTGGGGGTGGGGTGGGACCAGGCAGAGCTTCTCCTTAAGTGGGTGGGCAGCTTTCTGGGTTTCCACCCCACTTCCTGTTCTTCAGTGCAGACGTGACTAATCTTATCCAGGCTTAGTTTGGCCCTCCAGGAAAATGAGGAAGTGGGGCCAGGCTTTTGCTTGCCTCCAGGGAGTGCTGCAAATATGCAGAGAAAGCTAAGGGGGAAAGTGCTCTGTGAGGACACTGGGGGTGGCTGGGGTGCGGTCCCTGAGGGTAGTGGTGGACAGGCCACTCTGACTTGCCACCAGCTCACAGGAGGCCCCCACTGAGGACACTGGTAAGAAGGGGGAGTCTGGCCTTGACCTGCACACCGGCCCCCTTTCCTTCTCCTCCGTTTCCCCCCCAGCAACAAGCCCTACCATCATCTCTGGGATCCAGGGCTTTCTGCTCTCCCCACCTCCCTCTCCGTATCAAAATCCTTTCTTGGGAGAGGATCTGACAGACTTTGCATTGGAGGGTAAATAACTAATGACACTTACAGGGCTTGACTCTGGTGTGTGTGCGCACTTTAATGGGCAAGAGGCTGCGGGTGGAATTCAGGTGGGGGGATGGGGGAAGGGATCGAGGGTGGTGGTATTTTCCCCTGGGGGGATGTGTGTTCTAGGTGTCCTTTAAATCGTATCCTGTAGACCACTGGCTGCTCCCCGTCCTTCATCTAGGGTTCGCCCCCGTTTCCCCCGGCGCCGGGGAGCGGCACCCTTCTCCCCGCCCTTTCCCCTACACACACACACACACACACACACACACACACACACTCTGACACTGCCCGGCTCTCGGCCTCCTCCTCTTGTCACATCGCGACGGGGGGGCAAACTGAGTTTTGGAGATTAGGTGGGAGCTCGAGGTCACTGGGCTGGCCGCGGTCTCCCCTCGGCGCCCCCGCCCCGCGGAGCCCCGAACAGCCCCGGGGCAGGAGGCGTGGAAAGTTTTGGGGCGAGGATGTTGTGTAAAGGGCGGGCAGGGTGGGGCGCGGGCGGGCAGTGGGCGGCCGGCCTCCCGGAAGCGCCGCTATAAGGCTGGCGGGCTGGCCACACGGCCATCCCCCTCGGCCGCTCCTTCTCGCTTCGCTGCAGCCGCGGTGAGTCCTCGCTAGGCAGGGCAGCCCCCGTCCTTCGGGGCCGGCCCGCCCCGGGTTAGTCCGCCCGCATCCAGACTGGGGCCGGCAGGGAGAGGCGGGAGCGGCCGGGCCGGCCCCGGGCTAAGGCATCCGGTGGGGCGGCTCCCCACTGTGGCCCTTCTGGGGTTGGGAGAGTGTGTCCCGGGGTGTGTCCGTGCCGCAGTGTGTGGTCCTGTGAGGCTGTGTGTGTGTAGGGCTGGGTGTGCAGCCTCCACCCTCACTCACAACATATTCCCCAACTTTTCTTGGAACCCCTGGAAGACAGTTCTCAGCTGTGGTTCTTTGTTCCTTAGAATTCTTGAACCACCTCTGCTCTGGTCCTCTGTAGGGCACTCACCTCTTGGCCTTAGACTCTGCCCTCTCCCTCCTCTACAAGCCCTGGGCTGTCTCCTGACACTTAGTGGTTTGGCACGGGTAGTCAAAGGGAGTTGGGGGGTGTGGGTGAGTGAGAAGGCCCTGCTACCCAGGGCTCTGAGCAGCCTCTCTGCCCTCAGCTCTGAGCCCAGCCTTCAGCCATGGCGTGCCCCCTGGATCAGGCTATTGGCCTCCTGGTGACCATCTTCCACAAGTACTCCAGTCAGGAGGGTGACAAGAACACCCTGAGCAAGAGTGAACTGAAGGAGCTGATCCAGAAGGAGCTCACCATTGGCACGGTGAGTGAGCCTCCCCAGGCCCCCTCTCCCCACCTCTCGCCCTTTAGAAGCAGGATTCGGAGAGGGTGAGGTGCCAGGTGCATGACTCAGGCTTACCCACATTCTGGGGCCCTAGACCATGTGCCTTACCGGACCGCTGGTCCACACCCCTGAGGGGCTGGGGAAACTAGTAGCCTGGTATTCACTCCTCCTGAGTGAGGAACAGAGGAGAAGTAAAGCCAAGTGAACCCAAAGTGGGCTTGGATCTTTGGTGACAAGTGAGCACAGAGCCATTTGTATGAGAGGGGGCTGCCTGGGAGGGGGAAAGGCAGAGAACCCAAGGTCTCAAAACCATTGAGTCTGGATTTCCCATTCTAACACGTTAGAAGCTGCAGGATGCTGAAATTGCAAAGCTGATGGACGACCTGGACCGGAACAAGGACCAGGTGGTGAACTTCCAAGAATATGTCACCTTCCTGGGGGCCTTGGCCATGATCTACAATGACATCCTCCGGGGCTGAAAATAAATTGGGAAGGTGGAGACACCCTCTAGCTGGCCTGTGGTGGGTAATTGTACAATAAATTTTTTTTTTGGTTAAATCTATCCCTGTGTCCTGGCTTCCCAATGATTTCCGTTTCCTCCTCTGCTTGGTGCTACATCGCCACCAGAGGGTTTTCTCACAGTTACCCCTGGGAGTGACTCAGTGACTCACCAGGCCAGGGGAGCTGGTGGGAGGGTCCACAAAATGGCGGATGCACCCTAACAAAGCGGTTGTGAGCTCATTAAGTTGCCTTTATGTGAATTAGAAAAAGATGCCCACTCTGGGTGAAGCCATCTTAAGGAAAGGCTCAAGTGGTCCCCCGTGAAAGGGGTTCTGAGATGGGCTTGGAGAAGGAAATGGTGCTTGAGCCAGGCTGTGATGAGTCCAGAGTGTGGCAGAGATAGTCCTAGCAGGGTCTCTGAAGACAAAGACGTGTTTTTCCTCTGGGCGTGGTGAGAGGGGAAGGGCCAGAAGGGCCTTGGGGCGGGGCCGGTCCACTTTCTCACCACAGTGAAATGGGGGCAGAGGAGGCATATCTGGCATTCCCAGAGCCTGGCCGGGAGTGTTCTGCTATTCTGTCGGAGACCACTGCAGACGGACGCTGTATGGTTGAGTTCGATTCTGCTGTCTATGCCCTGGTTGGTCAAGGTGGGAGGCACGCTTTAAGAGTCCGTCCCTGCATTCAGGGACAGGGTCCTTTGTGCCAGGGGTGGTGGGCTGAGAAGCTGGCAGCTGTGCGAATACATGACTCATGGGGTGTTCATGAAAGGGGTGGGCTGAGGGTCCTCGGGGTGGAGTGGTGGGGTCTCCGGGGCTGGGCACCTGCGCCTTCAAGCCTTTCTGTCAATATTGAGCCAGCCCATCCCTACAGCCTCAGCAGAAAGAATCACCCCAGGTATTCCACCAGAGCCAAGCCTGGCTCTCAGCCTCCATCAGGGAAAATGACTAATTGTCTGAATTATTGTCTGAGTTCACTGTTTGCATTAGCGTTTTCAGGCAGGCGGGTAGGGGAAGCGGGTAAATTGTGTTTCAGGGCCATGGGGCAGTTCTGTCCCCTCCAGGCCTAGCGTATGCCAGGCAAGTTCCTCTGTAGGCTCTGGGGACGCCAGAGGGAGACCATATCCTCCTTCCCCTCTTACTCACCTCCCCACTTCCCAGGGGGCCCAACTCCGATGAATTGAGTCTTCTTCCTCCAGGGGGTGGGGATGAGCCAACAGTCCCAAGAGGGCTGGAAGCCTCACCTCTTGGCGTCCCTCTAGTGGCCTCTCCTTCCCCGCAGGGACTAGGGACTGGCACAGCTGGGAACCAGGAAGGGACCCAGGTTGAGCTCCCGGTCTGCACAGCCGTGTCCAAGCCTTGGCTCTATCCGCCCTCCCAAAGATACCTTCCCGGCGTCGCGGCGGCCAGCATAGTGGGGCGTGGAGCGAGCGCCCTCGTGTGGACAGAGAGCAGGACGCCGCGGGGCCGTTGTGGTTGGTTTTCTCGAACCCCTAGGGAGGGGCCAGTGGCGGAGGGAGCCAAGGTGGAGCCCTTCCAGTGAAGAGGGAAACGCCACTTGGTGCTCTGGAAATGTCAGCCGGGGGATCTTTTGGCTCCCAGCAATTAACCCCCCAATAAAGCAACTCGCAACGCAGCCTTTACCTAAGACGCACGTGCCACGAGCAAGTCCATGAAAGGAAGGCGGTTTGCAAAGACAAACAATCTGAACCCTGTCCCCCGCCCCTCCCGCTTTCAGGGCCTAGAAGACCTTCGTACAAAGAGGGAGGAGGGGTCATTTCAGTGGCTGAAGACCTACTGCCCTGCCCAGGGAGGGGCTGCTCAGACAAGGCCTTCGGTCATACATCTGCAGGGAGCTCTGGTGGGTGGGCAGGCCGAGAGCTTTAGGAGAATCGGTAAACGTGCACAGTTCACCTGCTAAATAAACAGGCGTGTCCTTTAGCGGCTGCCTTTCCATAATAGTGGAGAGGAACAGGAACACGGATTTAAAAGATAAAACAAACTCCCAAACATGTAGCAAATCTTTTGTTTGCTTTGAGGGTGTGGTCTTTAAGGCTTTTTTGAGGGATGGTGGGAGGAAGCAGTATTTACAATGGAACATGGTGGGTGCTCTACTCAAAGGGTGGGACTGTGTGTGGAGGGGGCACAGACTGGTCACTTTTTATTGCATTTGCCTCCAACTGATGTAATGGAAATGAGGCCTTTAGTTCACTCTGTGGAACAGGGGCCTGGGCTTAGGGCAGACGGAGACGTGCAGATGTGAGCTGGGGGCTTCACACCCTGTCCCTTTGCTGAGGCAGATCCAGGCCACTGGTGGAAGTGGCTCTGCGTTCCTCCATGCCCCTCGCTGAGGCTCCTTTTTCCCTCGCTGTGCATAAATGGGCATTAATCCTACAACCTAGTCAGCCTGACACCCAGGAAGCTGAAAGAGCAGCACCACAGCCCATGTCTGTAAGCTGGGGCGGGTTTTGGACTGAGTCACAGTATGTAGCTCTTTGTTCTCTGCCAAGCATATCTGATACTGTCGGGAATAAAGCCACTGTACGTTTGTATAGCACTTTTATTTTTACAAGGCACTTTCATATCCATTCTTTTGTGATGCTCAGAAGGTTTATGTGTAGTATATATTATTAACCCTGTTGAACAAGTGAAAAGACCAATAGAGGATTAAGTGCTTCCACCCAGGGCAAACTAAATTCAGAGCTGGGCCCTCTCCATTCCCTTTGCCAGTTCATTAGTGCTTATCACATCATGACATAGTTTGGCCATTTCTTCTTCATGTTTTTCTCTTAAATGTTTTAATCACATATTGAGAGTGTACAAAATGACTTATAGAAATAATCAGTGAGTCAGGGCTGCCTTGGCCTGGGTCTTATCTTGGGCTAGGTCTCATTCAAGGACCAGACATTCAAAGGCAAGTGACAAGGAAAGATGGTTTTTCACTACTTATAAAGAGGGAAAGGGAACCGGCTCTCCTCTCCTTCTGAAAGGGTCTCCTTGGGAATGTTGCGGTGCTAAATCCTAACACCACTCTCTGGAATGTAAATAAAATTTCTCTAGGAACCAGATAGCTCCAGGAGTCTCCAGTTTTTAGGTCCTAGAGATCTCTAAATTCTGAGTCTTCATCCCTTTTGAAGTATAAATACCTAGAGAGGAGCTTTCAGGTCTCCTGAGCTCCTTGGGGCTTAACCTTGGGACCTACTGCAGGTGGTAAGCATTTGACTCTCTCTCTTTGGGAAACAAGAGAAGTTTTATTATCCTTTTGGATCAAGCAATTAACGACACAAATGGCTATGAGTCTAATCCTCAAGGCCTGTGAAGAGTCCCAGGAGGCTAGGGTTTGTACTGGGGCACTGAGAAATTCACTGACAAGTTTTATTTTCTTGCACTCAAATAACCAGTGTTAATAAACTAGGATGCCTTATTCCATAGCTTTCTAAAAAACTGTATAAATATAGTTCCACATACAAGACGTGTATGATGTAGTTGCGTTATAAACATGGAATCATGATATATATATATATATATATTTCTCTCATTTTATGTTTTCTCAATTTAACAATATATCACGAAAATCCCTTCAAGTCAACTGGTAGAGGTCTAAATCCTTCTTTTTTTTTTTTTTTTTTTTGCAATACGCGGGCGTCTCACTGCTGTGGCCTCTCCCGTTGAGGAGCACAGGCTCCGGACGCACAGGCTCAGCGGCCACAGCTCACGGGCCCAGCCGCTCCGCGGCATGTGGGATCCTCCCAGACTGGGGCACGAACCCGTCTCCCCTGCATCGGCAGGCGGACTCTCAACCACTGCGCCACCAGGGAAGCCCTAAATCCTTCTTTTTAATGGCTGTAGGTTATTCCACGGTACAGAAGCACCAAAATTTATCTGATCATTTCCTATTTCCCTAGTGGTGGGCATTTCCTACCCCCAACTTTTTCACTACAAGCAATAATAATATTGCTGAATAAACATCTCTGTATACACATTCTTAAGGACTGATGGTTTTATTTATTTAGTACAGAATCCCAGGAGTGAAACTGCTGGCTTGAAGGGCATATACATACTTAGTTTAAATAGCTATTGCTATATTACTTTCCACAACAGCAGTAACAATTCACACTTCCCATTAGTGGTAAATGATCCAGCATCCTGGACAGCCTTAGGCAGTATCGTTTGAAAAAGTTTTAGCCAGTCTGATAGGATCTAGTTGATTTTGAACTACAAGAGCTCTAGTGGGTTCTCAGAGGTAGCTTAGGGGCTTGCCCATGGTGGCGTGGTGGCTCAGACAGGACAGCTTCTGGCCACTTACCCTGTTTTAGCCAGAGTTCTGTATTTTTCGTGGACCAGCCTCCTGCATTATGTTTTCTTTTAAGAAAGGGTTCCAGGGAATGTTTAAAAGCCCTGCCTCTAAGCTATGGGTGTGCGGTGGGTATTGAAGGTTTTGAATAGAGTGGTGATTTGTTAAAGGCCTGGACTTCAAAGAGATCTGGACCCTGGGGAAGAGGCCAGGAAGCTGCTGGCCACTGCAGGTGGGACAGTGAGGATCTGACCTGGAGTGCAGTGGGGTGGCAGGAAGAGGGCAGGCAGGTGCCCAAAGATGAACAGGTAGGGTCTGCTGGATGTGTGGCGGGGGTGGAGTCGTAGAGGCTAGCAGGCCCCAGGTTGGCACCTGGGTGGGTGGCCAGGAGGCCTGTGATGGCACTCCTGGAGCAAACACCCCAGTCTTCCTGGCACTTTGGGACTTAACCTGCGGACCTAGTCCAGCTGGTGAGCAGGGACAGACCCAGAGGAGCCTGAAAAGGGAGATGGGTAAGGGGAGGTGGGGTGTGTGTAGGGTCAGCCACTGGCCATTGCTCAGTGGGATGCCCAAGCAGACCCTTTTCCCTGTCCTCTGAGTGCCCTGCCTGTGTCCTCCCAGAATCTAGGGGAGAGCAACCCAGCCCTCTGTCCAGAGGGAAGGGGAAAGTTGGGGAGGGTCCTGAGGCACCCCCTTACGCCTCTCTTCAAGAAGGCTACACTCACAGCATCAGAAGGTTCTCCTGCTTCCAGGTCAGTGTAGGGCTTTCAGGTGGGGAGACCTGCAGGATGCTCCCTCCGTGGAGGTCTCCCCCACCCACAGTTCTTCAAGCCTCCAAACGCTAAGTTGCCACACCCATCCCTTAGGACATCCCACTGCTCTTCTTATATAAGGTGTCCCAGCGTTTAGGCCCTTGGCGCTTTGGAAGCTAATGGAGCTTTCCTATGCCAGGCTCTGCCTGCTCTGGGGCTTCTGGGTTGGGGGGGCAGTTCTACACCTAGGAGTGGGGACGCTGATCAGAGTCCCAATCCCACTTCTTTCTCTGCAGCGTGTGACAGCTGTGACCGATTTCCCGACAAATTACCTAGGAGCAAGCCTGCTTTTGACTTCCATGGGCTCTAGGTACTTTTGCCTCTGTGGAATTTTTCCTCCATAGGAAAATATTAAAAATATTTTGTGAACCAAGATGGTTTCATTATTATATATTCATATTATATATTCAGGTTTCTTGTACTTTTAAACGAAATGAAAATGTTTTCGGGGCCCTGGGCACAGTGCCTTCTGTGTATAATGGGTGCCCTGCACCCAGAGGCCAGCATCTCACCCAGAGAGTATTTTCATTACAAGAAAAAAATAGCCTAGGGACTTCCCTGGTGGTCCAGTGGTTAAAACTCTGCTCTCCCAATGGAGGGGGCACTGATTCAATCCCTGATCGGGGAACTAAGATCCCCGCATGACAAAAGGCAAGGGCAAAAAACCAAAAAGCCCAAGAAAAGATAGCCTTGTCTTTTTCTTTCTTTTGTGTGGTACACGGGCCTCTTACTGCCGTGGCCTCTCCCCTTGTGGAGCACAGGCTCCGGACGCGTCAGGCTCAGCGGCCATGGCTCACGGGCCCAGCCGTTCCGCGGCATATAGGGATCTTCCCAGACCGGGGCACGAACCTGTATTCCCTGTATCAGCAGACGGACTCTCAACCACTGCGCCACCAGGGAAACTCTGTCTCTTTCTCTCTTAAACAGCTTTGTTGAGGTGTTTCTCTGTGAGAAATTAGGCTCTCACAGAGACATCTGGCCTCCCATGTTCATTGCATCATTACACACAATAGCCAAGATCTGGAAACAATCTAAGGGACGTTCAATGGATATATACTCAATGGAGTATTATTCCTTCATGAGAGAAAAGGAAACCCTGCCATTTGTGACAACATGGATGGACCCTGAGGGCATTATGTTAAGTGAGATGTCAGACAGAGAAAGACAAACCCAGTATGTTCTTACTCATATGTAGAATCTAGCAAAGTAGAATTCAGAGAAATAGAGAATAGAGTGGTGGTTACCAGGGGTTGGGGGTTGGGGGAAATGGGGAGATGTTAGGCAAAGGGTCAAAAGGATCTAAACTTAGGGTTGTGAGTTTAAGTTCTGGGGCTCTAATGTCTAGCATGATGATTATAGCTAACAATACTGTGTTATTAAGTACTTGAATGTTCTAAGAAAGTAGATCTTAAATGCTCTCACCACAAAAAAGAAAGGGTGACTATGTGAGGGCATGCAGGTGGTAGCTATGCTATGGCAGTCATCATTTTGCCATATAAACATTTATCAAACCAACACTTTGTACACCTTGAACATACACAATGTTATGAGTCAATTATGTCTCATAAAGCTGGGGAAAAAAACAAACCAAACCAAATAAAGCCAAAACACACACACAAACAAAAGCTTTATTGTGATATAATTCATGCATCATAAAATTGACCCTTTTAAAGTGTACAATCCAGTGAGGATTTGGAGGGGGGTTAAAATAACAGAAATTTATTCTTTCACAGTCCTGTAGGCCAGACGTCTGAAATCAAGGGGTTGTGGGTAGGGCCACACTCCCTCCAAAGGCTCTAGGGGAAAATTGGTTTGTTGTCCCTTTCGGCATCTGGTGGCTGCTGGCGTTGCTTGACTTGTGTCTGCACCACTTGTGTCTGCAGTCTTTGCCTCTGTGGTCGCACTGCCTCCTCTGTGTCAAATCTCTCCTGGCCTCACTTTTTTTTCCCAGTTGAAAAAAATTATAGCAAAATACAGGCATACCTTGGAGATAAGGCAGGTTTGGTTCCAGACCATCGCAAAAAAGCGAATATAACAATAAAGTGAGTCACACAAATTTTTTGGTTTTCCAGTGCATGTAAAAGTTACGTTTGCACTATTAGTCTATTAGTATAGTATTATGCTTAAAAAATGTACATACCTTAATTTAAAAATACTTTATTGCTAAAAAATGCTAACCATCATCTGAGTCTTTGGCGAGTCATAATCGTTTTGCAAGCTTACCATCAAATATCACTGATCACAGATCACCATAACAAATATAATAATAATGGAAAAGTTTGAAATATTATGAGAAATACCAAGATGTGACACAGAGACATGATGTGAGCAAATGCTCTTGGAAAAATTGGGCCTATAGACTTGCTTGACACAGCGTGGCCACAAGTCTTCAGTCTGTAATAACCACGATATCTGTGAAGTGCAATAAAGTGAAGCCCAATAAAATGAGGTATGCTGTACACATAACATAAAATGAACCTTTGAAAAGTGTACGTTCTGTGGTATTAAATACATTCACATTGTTGCACAGCCATCTCTACCGTCCATCTCCGTAGTTCTTTTCATCTTTTGTAAAATCGAAACTCTGTATCTATTAAAGAGTAATTCCCAATCCCCCCTCTTTCCCCAGCTCTGCTTTCTGTCTCTATGAATTTGACTAAGTGTTTTGTACAAGTGGAATCATGCAGTATTTGTACTTTTAGGACTGGTTTTATTTCACTTAGCATGATGTCCTCAGATTTCATCCATGTGGTAGCATCTGTCAGAATTTCCTTCCTTTTTAAGGCGGAATAATGTTCCATTATTTGAATATACCACATTTTGTTTATCTATTCCTTTGTTGCGGGACACTTGGGTTGCTAGTACATTTTAGCAATTGTGAATAATGCTGCTATGAACATGGGTGTACATATATCCGTTTGGGACTCTGCTTTCAATTCTTTATTCTTCCAGGTGTAGCAGAGGTAGCTCCTCTCCACCACCCCACTAGATGTCCTGGGGTGCTCTTTGGTTGTACAGTTGTCCTAGAGGTGCTATGGAAATCTGTTCTTTGAGTGTGTGAGTGTGTTTGAGTGTGTGTGTGTACAGCTGTGGCAGAGTGATGACTGTCACTGGCCAGGCATTCCTCGCTGGGTGGTCAGCTGGTAGGGTGCTTGGTGCAGAGAAGGAAGTTTTCACTCACAGGAAGACTTGAACCTTGGGTGCTGATGGTGTGAATACTGAAGGGTTAGCCAGCAGGGGCTAGGTTCCACCCCATCTCATGGAAGGCCCTTTGCATGGTTCCTTCCCTCAGCCCTGTTACCCAGCACCCCCTGGACAATGAATGGCTGACTCCCTGACAATTCCTTCAGTTCTGCTCTCCCCAGGTACCCACACTGCAGACTCCACTTTCCTTCTCTCATTTTTCCCTGGCTCCGCCAAGCTCCCTCCCACCATTTTCATTCCTTTACCCCAGAAACTCTGTTCTAACTGTACCTTAAATTCATAGCAACAGAAAAACCAGTTGAGCCAGGAAAACTCATTCTTAATGATTGTTATATGAGAGCAAAATATCAATACCTGTGTTTTGGTTTTTATTGTGCACATTATTAAAATATGGGGTTGAATACTTGTAGTCTATGTAAAAGTTTTCAGAATTTATAACATTAAAAACACTGGAATTATGTATTAAAATATTTCAAAAAATTAGAAACACATGACAAAGTGTCATATAAAAGCAAAAACTTCAAATATAAACATAAAGATGCATTATTCTTCCAATCTAAATTAGTAGGTAAAATTAATAAAATATTATTCAAAAAGTAAACCAAACACTATATAAATATAAAGAAAACTTAACTTGAAAAAAGGAAGATGAAATATCTTTAAAAAAACACAATCTTATTACTATGAACAATTATATGTGAATAAAATGGACAACTGAGAAAAAGTGGGTAAATTTCTTGAAATGTACAATTTCCCAAGACTGAATCAGGAAGAAATAGAAAATGTGAACAGACTTATTTCCAGTAATTAAATTCAATCAGTAATTTTAAAACTCCCAACAAGCAAAAGTGTAGGACTGGATGGCTTCACAGGTGAATTCTACCAAACGTTTAAAAAAGAATCAGGGCTTCTCTGGTGGTGCAGTGATTAAGAGTCCGCCTGCTGATGCAGGGGACACAGGTTCGTGCCCCGGTATGGGAAGATCCCACATGTCGCGGGGCGGCTGGGCCCGTGAGAGCCATGGCTGCTCAGCCTGTGTGTCTGGAGCCTGTGCTCCGCAATGGGAGAGGCCACAGCAGTGAGAGGCCCACGTACTGCAAAAAAAAAAAAATAATAATATTAAAAATAAAAAAATAAAAAAGAATTAACACTTATTCTTCTCAAACTATTCCAAAAATATTGAAGAATATGGAACACTTCTGAACTCATTCTATAAGGCCAGCATTGCTGATATGAAAACCAGATAAAGGCACCATAAAAAAAAGAAAATTATAGGCCAATATCACTGATGAGCAACATAGGTGCAAAAATCCTCAACAAAATATTAGCAAACTGAATTCAACAATACATTAAAAGATCATACACCATGATCAAGTGAGATTTATCCCAGGGATGCAAGGATGGTTCAATATCCACAAATCAGTCAACATGATTCACCATATTAATAAATGGAAGAATAAAAATGATATGTTCATCTCAATAGATGTAGGAAAAGCTTTTGACAGAATTCAACATCTATTTATGATAAAACCCCAACAAAGTGGGTAATAAAGTCCCCTGCATTTGCAGGCAGATTCTTAACCACTGCGCCACCAGGGAAGTCCCTCTGATGACTTTTAGATAATACCACTGAACTAGGTAAGAAATTACAGAGCTCTAATGAAAAAGCTGATGGCTTCATAAAAATACTAACAAAAGATCAAGATCAGTAAACTAGACTGGATTCTGAATTCTTCTAGTTTCCTCAAATATTTGGCTCCAGCTCTCCAAACTAATGTTTCCACTTTTTCTCCCACTTTGACTTGGAATCATTGAGAACTAAAGTGGCCCTTTTCCTGAAGTCCTGCAAATGGAAACTGAACAACTTGATATAAGCTTAAGGGAGACCCCCGCAATAGCCCATGTTTAGACAATCTTTGTGCCTGCTGCTGTGTAAGCCACTCAGAAAGTTTACCTGAGTACCTGATGACATCACCAGAGATATTTCAAACTGCAAAAGATGCTTCAGCCCTGACATCTAGAAATTTTCGACTGGCAACTCTCAGGACTCAGAAAATTTGCTCCAATCATTAAGCTTTGTTTTTCTTTTTCTGCACAGAAATGCCTCTTTTTAAATACCTGATTGCTTGGACTCTAAAGCCCTAACCTTCAGAGCCCACCTGCATTACAGCCTCTTGAAATGAGTAACTGAACTGACCTACTGTCAGGACTAAGAGACCGGTTCAATGAGATATAAAGCAACTGATCAACTCAACTTCTGGTCTATGAAACTTCTTAAAAGAGATTTCAAAGGTGGGACTGGAGGGGAGCAAGATTTGCCCCCTAAAATGTATCTCTTTGGCATGAGGATTAGATTAGGATGATCATTTTTAAGAATCAGAAGTCTCAGGAAACCTCCCCCTTAGCTGCCTAAAGAATCTAGAATAGAGCTATCACCAGAGATTTGTGCAAAGAATATGGGCTAGGTGTGGTGGGGGAAGCTCCACTGGGCCTGGATATCAGAGTCCACTCTGTCGCTTTGTCTGCAAGGCCCAGCAAACATTTGTTTACCAAACATCTGCTTTTCCATCTCCTTGTGAAACGCCTTCCTCCTCGCTGAAGTCCCAAATCACTACCCCCGATTCCTCTTTTGTCTTTAGCTCAAGATGGTATTTAAGGTGCACGATTCACCTATTCTGGTGAGTTCCTCAGTTTTCTTGGGTTTCTCCTATGTATATATGTTATTAACTTTTCGTTTGATTTTTTTCCTGTTAACCTGTCTCATGTCAGTTTAATTTCTTAGACCAGCCAGAAGAACCTAGAAGGGCAGAGGAAAATTTCTTCCCCTCTGACAGAATAAACTAGTGATTGCTAAGGGAGGGAGATGGGGGGAGAATGAACGAAATAGGTGAGGGAGATTAAGAGGCACAAACTTCCAGTTATAAAATAAATAAGTCATGGGGATGTAACGTAGAGCATAGGGAATATAGTCAATAATATTGTAATAGCTCTGTATGGTGACGGATGGTAATTAGACTAATTGTGGTGGTCATTTTGTAATGTATAGAAAAATTGAGTCACTATGTTGTACACCTGAAACTAATATAATACTAATATTTCAATTAAAAAATAGCACAATTTTAAAAAGCAATCATCATCAGTGGTGCCGTCCTTGAGCTGTGAATGTAATTTTGTGGACGGTTTGCCAGCTACTGAAAGCACTGTCATCTTCATCTAGATTGATAGGGGTGAGGGACAGCCGATTCCATCTTCTAATAACCTCATTTCTCGTTTAGTAACTTTGAGATGCTTTGGAATATTTTTCAGGGCCTGCGGTCTTTGTTGTTAATTGTAAGCCAGTTTCTATTTTAAAGATCATATGTTCAATTTGCTTTGCCTTCCTTAATTACTTCATTTATGAACAGGGATGACAATGCAGAGGAACTGGTATCAATTTCAGTACTGAAACGTCCAACACCCTTTGCTCAGGGATAATGAGAATTATTTTTCCTTTGTTGATTGCCACTTTCTGTCGCCTTTTGCAGATTATGGAGGTATAGAAGAATGCTTTCTAATAGCGTTAACATTTGTTTGATTTGAAATTTTAATGTAACCTATAGGTTACATTATGTACCTCTCAAATTCTTAGGTACATCTCACTACATAAATGGTTAAGAGTTCAGGTTTTGAAAAATACTGAATTAATGCTGCTATATGGACAAAAATGCTAATATTTTGGTACCTAAAAGTTACACAATATACCAGAATACGGAAATATAGAAAACAGGCATTGTAATCACTTATTCTTTAAAACAAGTGAGCAAGCAAATTCCCAACCAAGCGGGAAGCTCCTCTGCCTGCCCTCACTCTCTCAGCGGGAGGGGAAGACTAGGTTTGCCTCCAGGAATGAGTCAAAACTATTTTTAATGCATCCCCCTTCCCCCGCAAAAAGAAGAGACAAGCATTTCTACTTTCTTTTCTTAAAAAATATATATATTTATTTATTTCAGCTGCTCTGGGTCTTAGTTGCAGCATGCGGGATGTGGGATGTGGGATCTAGTTCCCTGACTAGGAATGAACCCGGGCCCCCTGCATTGGGAGCGCAGAGTCTTAGCCACTGGACCACTGGGGAAGTCCCCATTTCTACTTTCTTACCGAATTTTCCTACAAGTGTATAATTTCCATTTTAATGACGACACACTGTTCCTTCCTGCTGATGTTCAACATTTGGTAATGTTCCTTAATTTTGGACATTTAGATGGTTTCTGGGTGTCCTTTCCTCCTCCCAGCTGCAGGTCACCTGTGGTAACTATATTACTAAATACAGTTTTTAGCTTGTGAGTTACTCTCAAGAGTGCGGAATTATTACCAGATCAGAATCAGTTCCGGGGCTCTCGCCCAGCCCTGGCTTGTGATTTTATGTTCTGAGAAGCGTCCTTGTTCATAGCTCAGAGCCACGGTGTTAGTTTAGGAATACACAAAAGTATGATCCAAAACTTGATCAGGAAATTGCTGAGTTTGGTGAGTAAAAACTTCTCTAAGAAACTGGGAAGAGCCTTAAAAAAAAGTATGTGTGTGTGTTTGCCCTGAATTTGGGGGAAAAAAATCCACCTCCTTCCTTTTCTGACCTCCTATTTGAGGTCAGAGTATGGATGGGAGCGGGGGCGAGGGGAGGAGGAGGCTGGGAATGATGGAGCCCAGGGGATCAGGCTGTGCCAGGGTCTGGAACCTGGAAGGCTTCCCTTTTCACCACGTGGCAGGAAGGCTCTGACCAGCCCTGTGACTGTCCAATCACCAGTCCTTTGATGCCCCCTGCTGACCATTCAGTCCCCACTCAGTGTGGTCCTGCCTAGGAGAGATGCCTGAGAGCCTGGGGTGGTGAGATTTTGCCAAGGGATTGCCTGGGAAAATCTGATGGCCAGATGTTTGGACTAGAAGCCAGACCCTTCTGCTCCTCTTTAGGGTTGAGTCACACAGCCCTGTTAATGCGCAGCCCCACAGTGTAAGGAAAAATTGAGTTAGACCCAGTTTGTCCAACATTGCTGTCAAATTTGTCTTTCTGGCAAATAAAGCTGGTTCAGTAGCTTAAAATCCTATATTGACCTCTGCTATGGACTGAATGTTTGTTTCCCCCGAATTCATATGTTAGTCCGCAATATGATGGTATTGATATTTGGAGGTTGGGGCCTCTGGGAAATAATTGGGTTTGGATGAAGTCATGGGAGTCGAGCCCTCAGGATGGGATTGGTGCCCTTGTAAGGACACCCTCTGCTGGTAGAAAGGAGCACTGCACACATGCTGGACACTTGCCTTGGTCTGATCTTGCCACGTCCATTCCATGATTTGTTCGTGCAATTTCTTCTGTCTCCTGGGAAACCCACTTCAGGTTCAAATGTCACCTCCTTTGTGATATCTCAGGTCCCTACTCTTATCTCCCACAGCAGCCCCTACACACCTCTATACTAGTCCTATTACATAGTAGTATTGATACGAACATCTGTTTACAAGCCTGTCCCCCTCTGCTTCTCCTTCCTTCCATCCCTTCTCCTGATACTCACACTGGGAGCTACTCAGAGTGAGGGACCGTGTCATCCTCATCTTTATTTTTAAAAATTTGTTTATTTATTTATTTATTTTTGGCTGCATTGGGTCTTCATTCCTGCACACCATCTCTCTCTCGTTGTGGTGAGCGGGGGCTACTCTTCATTGTCGTGTGTGAGCTTCTCATTTTGGTGGCTCCTCTTGTTGTGGAGCACAGGCTCTAGGCATGCAGGCTTCAGTAGTTGTGGTACTCTGGCTCAGTAGTTGTGGCTCACAGGCTCAGTAGTTGTGACTCACAGGCTTAGTTGCTCTGCAGCATGTGGGATCTTCCCAGACCAGGGCTCGAACTCACATCCTCTTCACTGGCAGGCAGATTCACCACTGCGCCACCAGGGAAGTCCCCTCATCTTTATTTAGCACAGGGTCTGCCACATAATAGGTGTCCCATAAATCTTTGTTGCATGGATGAACACACTTCCACACTGTGGAAGGTTGTGGGATAAAGGGCTAGGGGTGGGGACCTGCAGAAGAATTTTTTATGTAGGACTCGGATCCGCACAAATCCTGGAGCTGGAGGACACGTTCAGCTCTGAGGCAGGAGGAGGGAAGCATTGATTATTTGAGATCAAGCCCAACATGTGGGTTCCGCGTCTGTACATGGCAAGCAGAGGGTATCCATGAGTCACCTGCTCAGGAATACGGAAAGGGCTCAGTCCTGCTGCTCAGGGGTGCTGGGGAAGTTAATAGTCTCGGTCAGGCTTCAGAGGCAGTAATAGGCCTTTGACCAGACAAAGACCCTGAAGGTGCTAAACTGCCGGACTATGTGTAAGTCAGTAGAAACGACCTAGCAAGCCCGAGAACCGACAGATAAGAGAGGGAGTAAGTCACGAAGCTTCCTGGGCCTTGGGAATCTGGCCACTTCCCAGGATCAGCGAACATTTGGAGACGTACGACTGGAGAGCAAAGCATTTCTGATAACAGCCAGAGCTGCATATTTGCGCATAAGCTGGTGATTATCAGCTTGTGGCTTGGCGTTAAAAGGACTCCTTTGAGCAGTACTCTGAAGTCTCACCTGTGGGGTGGACACACCGCTTGGGACCTTCCAACTGGGACTCCGGACTGCCGTTTCAGGGACTTGCCAGCGCTGCTTGGATCCGGATGTAGGTGTTTCCCCAATTTGGTGATTGTATATACATTTATTTCTTACCATTTTGCTTATCTTTGTGCTACAATTTATAATTAACCTAATAAACTTTCTTATCTCTTAATTAAGTGTAATTAAGTGGTTATCTTGCTGATGAATCCTTTGAACTTAAACCCGAGAGTTAGTCTCTCGGCAAGACAGGGGGTGGTGGGGAGACACAGCTGTGGGTGGACACAGGCCCAGAATTCCACTCTCACGTGAACTCCGGCAGGGCACGAGGAACCCTGGATGTGTTCACTGCTGTGTCTCTCATTCCCAGCACCTTGCGGGGCATAGAGCAGGTGCTTTGCGAAACACAACCAGCGTAGAGAATGCACAGCACTCAGTGAAGCGCAGACGGAAACAGATCTCTATTCTCTCCAAATACTCTCCAATAAACCTGCTTTCTACCATTACTCTTCTCTATCCTTGGATGAAATCTTGCAGGTCCTACAGCCTTTCTAGTCACTCAGCTCTTGATTTCCGGGAAATTAAAAGTTCAGTCCAAAGTCTCTTATCCCAGTGAAAGTGCCCGGCCTGCCCCTTGGGGGCCTGGATGTCGGCCTGCCTCTTCACTGGTCCCACCGGCCCTTTCACCCTCCTTCCCTGCTCACCGTGTCTCCTCTGGCCCTTCTCGGGGGCAGAGACGGGAGAGACAAGGGGTCATCATCTGGCCTTGGAGTCCTCACGGGCGGGGGTTCAAATGTTGACTGTCTCGGGGGGGAGGTAATTTTGTGGGTTCATCAGAGCGCCCCCCTTCAGCTGATCCTTTACAGCATCCCACCTCCACTCTGCCCTGACTTCCAGCGGAAGTCTCCAAGCAGACTCTCCATTGGGGTCCCTCTGTCCTGGAGGTCGGCCCCTTTGGTGGGGTCCACATCTAGCCACAGGACCTTGACAATTGCCCCGCCACTGGGGGGAGGGTAACCTCATCCCTTCACAGGCATCTTTTCATACCTGCTTTGGGGCAGCCAGCCTCTTCCCTTGAGAGTTTAAGTGTCCACAGGACACGGCCCATGTCCTGAGTGGTTCTCACTTGGGTTAAGGTGAAGGCCAAGCGCCTTGCCCTCTACCTCTTTGGGGGATGTGGTGGGAAACCGATAGCAGCCCTGCCAACGCCCTGCTTCCCTCCTGTCTCTGACCAACCCCGGCCTCTTCTGATAGGTAAAGACATTGTGTTTCTGGTTCACCTCCTTCCTAGAAAGTCCTCCATAGCTGGTCAAGAGCCTCTCTTTAGAATGTGTAGAAACTTAACCCTTTGTCCTCAGCATTGGGGCCACAGTAAAAAAGGATTCAGTTGAAAACGTTCTTTTTTGAACATCCTGTTAGGTCGGGGCTGTCGGACGACAATCAGTATCAAGGCCTAAAAGAACAAAGAACATTATTTGGGCTCTTAAGAATTACAGTTTGGGAGACACAGATCTAGGTCAACCAGAAACAGTGTTCTGAGGAAGAGACAGTCAGGGGCTCACAAGGACGAAAGCCACAAGGCTGTCCTCTGACACAAGGAAGGAAATATTTGTTGTTAAGGGATAGGCTGTCAAGAGTCATTTTAGGGTAAGGGTCTGATAAGTGTCTTGAGGTCTGGAACATTGGGCAGATGTTCTAGATGTCTTTGTGAAGACAGTGAGTGGTCAAAAGGTCCGCTTATATCTGGGTTGAGACACGCATATGTCTCACTTCCTCAGTGGCCTACCGGCTCCATTTTAGGGAGCTCTTTTAGCAACACCGACTCCAGGGTTTGTGGGGTGAATAAAGGGGGCTTCCTGGGTGAGCCATGAAGAGGCAGGAGAGCAGCCATGGGGGGCCCAGCTCGGGATCCCCAGAGCAGACTTGGACTGGAACGCTGGCTCTCTCATTTCTTGGTTGTGTGCTTTTGGGAAAGCTATGTATTCTCTCTACAGTTGGCTCGTCCCTAAAATAGGGATCATTATAGAATCCACCATATACAGGGTTAGGATGAATGAGATGATGTAGACTCGAGTTTGGCTGCAGGAGAGCCTTCACTCTGGTCGTAATATCGCTTGGGGGTTATTGTTCCTCAGAGGCCAGGGGCGGCTGTACCAGAAGGGTGGGGTAGGGTCTGACCTCAGGCTTGGCTGGAAGCAGCAGGAGGGGAACGGGAGGGAGGTGGGAGACGGGGAGTGAGGAATTCAGTGCAGAGTGGAAGCCAGTTTCTGGCTCCTGGGTTGAGCAGCTGTCGGAGGAGAAAGCCAGAGACGATCCCCCTCCCCAGGCACCCCCCACCCCCACCTCCTGCCGTCCCTCAGCCCCCCAGCTGAGTTGCTGGCAACCTGCACTGTCAGACTTCTCATTCCCTCTGCGGGGAGGACGAGCTCAGTCCTGAGCTTGGTCCCTGGAGAGTAGCCCTGGTGGGCGGGAGAGAGGGTCCTGTGCCTTCTCCCCTCCCCCTCCTCTCTGCAGGTCCAGGTTCTCCCCTCCCCCTCCTCTCTGCAGTGTCAGCTCCTCCTCCCTGGCTGACCTGCCCCAGGACCTGGGCCTTGGCCCAGACAGCTGACTCATAAGTTCTCCCAGTTCTCTGGCAAACAATTCCACAGCCTCCCCTCTCTAGTCTTGGAAATGGAAACTCTTCTTCATGGAGCCAGTGAAGGAAACCAGCTGCACAGAGCTGGCGAGTCAAACTGCACCAGATGACTGGTGAGAAAGGGCTCAGTAAGGTCAGATGCCCTGCGAAGGCCTGTGGAGGCCAGTCAGCCCTTGGTGTCCTTGCAGCGTTCATTTTCAGGCACACAGGTCTGACCACTATCTCTTCCCCTTTTGAGAAACTTTCCTTCCCCGCTTTCATTTCATTCTGGTGGTGCTCCCAATTACACTGCCTTACTCCTGCGTGCCCCAGTGTGGGCGTATGAGTGCAGGCAGGCCGGTTTGACATCCCTGTCCGCTGACGTTGTGGGTCCCGGCCAGCCTGCTGTGCTCAGCCCCTCCTGGACCTGGAAGAGCGGAGGCACCTGACGGGTGGTGGTCAGCCAGCCATCCTGACCTGGCTGCAGTGTGGCTCTGCATACATGAGCGATACAGCAAGATGGGGCTCGTAGCCAAGGAGAAATTGTGCCTGGAGCCTGGAGGTTGGATCTAGGTGAGGTGGTTTCCTGAAGGCCGGTTTTGAAACCATGTCAGGCTGGAGTTTCAGTATGACAAGGTTGAGAGCCTGAGGGGGAATTAGAAAACTGTTCAGAGAACACCTTGCAGCCTGACATCCTGTGGAATGTCCTGTGGGATGGAATTTCCTGGGTCTTTCGCAATAAACACAAACCACATAAATGAAGTGTCAGAACGCTCTTTTCTCCAAGCCTCAAATCCAGCTCTTGTGGATGATGTCAGTCTGGCCACAGGGATTGTTGAAGGGGTGGTCGTGTGACCTAAACTGGGCCAATCAGGGTCCTTTCCTGGGGGAAGGATGCTAGAGGAAGAAAGCCCTCTTTGCCTTGTGATTGCCATATGTGGATGATGAAAGCCGGGAGCCGTCTGTCTCCTCATGGATGAAGGTCTCCTAAGGCAGGGGAGAAGGCGATCTCTTAAGAGAGAGACAGGGCATCAGTGGATCCATCCATCTAGAAACCAGGTGATATCATTTGAGTCTTGGCATTTATCCGTGTTCTCCAGTGATATGATTCTTTTTTTTTTTTTCCTGACGCTACTTTTAGTTTTGTTCTTTTCAGCCAAAAGAGTCCTGCCTAAGACGTCCCTTCAGGAGCCCCCGCATTCACACTCTGTCACAGCAGCTTACATCCTTGGTGACTCCTCTACCCTCCCCGCACACTCCTTGGGACATTGTCCTTTGCCCACGTCCCCTCCCCCACATACACATACACGGGGGATAATTAAGAGATTACTACTGTACTGGTGTCCTCTTCTCCCACCTGGCTCTCTAAATGACTGTGAGGCAGGTGGGTTGGGCAGGTCAGGTGTACCCCTACCTTATAGGTGAGGAGACCGAGGCTCAGACAAGTGAAGTTCTGTGCCCATGGCTCAGGGCTGGTGGCAGGGCTGAGACACACACTCAGGTATTCTGGTGCTGGACGGCATTGCAGAAGGGAGGGAGTTGAACTCAGACTTAGAAAAAGGCAGCTGACTTCTTTGAAACTTAGTTTCTTCAGCTGGAAAGTGGGGATAACATGACCCATCCCACAAAGCTGCCGTGAGATTGCACAGAGAGCTTCCGGTTGAAAAGGGGTTTAGGCTGCAGCCCCTGACACCGCCATATTTTTCGTGGAATGATTCACGCAGGTCGCGAGAAAGACAAAATCTCTACATTAGCCAGCCCCACAGACACCAAATCCGTGGAAGTACGAGGACTGAGAAAATCTGGCATCACTCTCTCTTCTGTCTTCTCTCGGGGGAGTTTCTTCCGCCTGTGAAAACGTGGGAAGACATTTGGTATCTGAGCCATGGTTCCCAAACTCCAGCATGCATCAGAGTCACCCGAGGTGCTTGTTAATACACAGATCGCAGGACCATCTGAGTTTCTAACACAGCAGGTCGGCTGGGGCTGAGAATTTGCATTTCCAGCTGGTGTTGCTGTTCTGTGGACTGCACTTTGAGAACCACTGTCCTCAAGGGTCTGCTCTGCAAGGGCTCAGAGATGGGGTTGGGGGCCCTTTGTGTTCTTCCCTCCTCTGGCTTCACTGAGTGAGACCCCTGAGCCCTCCCACTACTTAGGCTGCTGGACCAGAGTCATTGTGGCTTTAAGGATGTGGTTAGCGCAGAACCTGAAAAAACATAGGCGTCACATTTTTGGTGCTTGCATTTTAAAAAGCTGGGGTAGAGTTGCAAGATAATAAAGATTTGGATGTGTATGTAATCCTTCCCTGAGACCCCTCCCCTGCTCCCCACAAGGAGCCAGGACAATGACGAAGTGGGGTGGAGGAGAAGAGAGAGATCACTGAGCTTACAGAACAAGCTCTGGCCCTGAGATGGCGCCTCTTGGAGCTGATCAGGGCCAACACCTCCTGGTTCAGCAGGAAGGTGACCCTGGGCCTGGAGACTTGGTTGAACTTCCAATCTCACCCTCCAATGACCCACATGGATGGTGGGGGCCTGGATACCTAGAAGAATGGTGATGCTTAGAAAGGGTAGGGCATCCCCTCCCACCACATCAGCACGGATGGCAGCTCCTGGTTACACAGGGTTATCATCAACAGACGAGTCTCTTGCAGGGTTTCTTTATTTTACGCGTGTGTTTGCAATCCTATCTTTCTCTCTACCGATCGGAGGCAGCCAGAGCCCTGAAATCCTTCCTGATCTTCCCAATCTTTCAATATCTCATAAGAACCCTACTGCAGGAAGAAGGTGTAAAAGAGAAGAAAGAGGAGACTGAAGGTGGTCTGTGACATTATAACAATAATGGTAGCCGCTAAGAGTGTCCAATAGAATTGCAGGTTGTCACTCATGGAAGGCCTGGGCCATCAACACAGGTGAGGTCAGTATAGCAAATCAACAGCAACAACAAATCCCAAACTTTCTCTAGAGCTGTAGCATTCGCCACATGGTTTAGCTTTTTATATTATTAAATGTAATAATTCATATTAATGCTTGAATATCTTCATTGCACACAGATAAATTAGAGGGTGAAATCATTCATGTTACAAAAAAATTATTGGGTTATATAAAAGGGTTACAACAATTCTACTTCACTTTGCTGTGTGGTAGAAATAAATACAACATTGTAAAACAACTATACCCCAATAAAAAAAAATGAAAAAAAAAAAGGTTTGCAACATCTTAACACTCTTAACAGAGGGAAAAATTAAGAACACAGTTATTCTGAGCACTGTGGATTAAGTATCAAGCACAAATTAAGATGAAACAAATCTGAAATTGTAATCATAAAGAAGTTTTTCCCCTTGTTCTTCCTTTCTTTCTACTTGATTTTGAACAAGAAGATAAAACTTCAGGTACCTTGCAACCTGATATTCTCAGGTACAAGTCACTGTGCTAATCCATTTATGAGCATCATATTTACTCCTTGCAAAGTATTTTTACTCTGTTTTCACACATGAGGAAACAGCTTTAGGAAGATTAATAAACATGCCCAAGATCACAGAGCTTGTTGGATGGGAACTGGAGTGTGACCCCAGGTGGGCCTGTTTTCGCACCTGGACATTTAATCTCACACCGTCCTGTGTGGTTATGGTTGTTCCTGAGAAAGAGGGCAGGATAAATAGAGCAGAAGTAATTATTTACAATACAAAGAAAGAAAACCTTCCTGAGATGAAAAAGATACAAGAATGTGTAGGAGGAGGGCTTACTGCAATCCATGTAAAATTTATAAAGACAGAGATGCCTAGACACGCTCTGGAAAAAGTATTGGATTATAAGGGGGAAAAAGTTATCTAGAAAGGAACAACTCAAGTATCTGGTGTTTCTTAGAATTTACTTGTAAGGATCACAAGTGAACAAAATCTTCAGTTTTGTGGGGAAAAAAAAGTTCGTGACTCAGAGTTTTATAACTAAGTTGTTGGCTATCTGTAAAGACACCAGAAAAATATTCTCAGATAGGCCAAGGTCCATAAAATGTTCTAATTATATTCTCTTCTGGAAGTAAGTATACTGATTATATTTTCTTCTTGCAGTAAATTACTGGAAGTACTACCCCTGCTTGAAAGATGAATCAAAATTAAGAACTCGAGCATGGTGACTTAGAATTCTTGATAATAAACGAATAAAGCCACTTAAATTATAGTCAGTCCAAATTACCAAAACATAATAATAAAATATATTATTAATTTACTATCATACTAAACTTTAAAAGTAAGTTTTAAAAGTGACTCTTTCAGGGACTTCCCTGATGGTCCAGTGGTAAAGAATCTGCCTTCCAATGCAGGGGACCCAGGTTCGATCCCTGGTCTGGAGCTAAGATCCCACATGCCACTACTACTGAGCCCGAGCACCTCAATGAGAGAGCCTGTGTGCTGCAAACTACAGAGCCCGCTCACTCTGGAGCCCGTGCACCACAACTAGAGAGAGAAAACCTATACGCCACAACTAGAGAGAAGCCCACGCCACAATGAAAGATCCCGCATGCCTCAACTAAGACCCAACGCAGCCAAAAAAATAAAGAAAATTAAAAAAAAAACCCAAAACTGTTTCAAGAAAAAATGCAATGTAAACACAATAATTTATTGGCAACAATGGGAATTTAAATTGCAAATCACTGACCGTAAGTAGGAAGTGGGTTTGGAAAGAGTAAAAGTGTATTCATTTCTTTATTTCATATGAGGAAAATGAAAGGATATAACTTTATTCTTGACTTTCAAGATTAGAATAATATTTGTAAAAAGTTTTTTGAAAATCTTTAAAGTACCCACAGGAAAAATGAAGAGTGAAGTACATGTTTCACAAGTAACTGGAGAAGATATGCTGAAATAAACATAATCCTTATAACAAAAGTAGAAAACAAAGGAAAGAGCAAGGAGGTATAAAAAAGGAAAGCATTAAGAAAGCAGAAACAAGGAAAGCATGTTAATTATGCCCTGTTAACTTATATACTGTTATATACTGTTGCACATTAAGCAATACAAAATTATATGTACAGTATGATTCCAGTTTTGCATAACAATGATATTACTCTAGTATATGTAACGGCATCTCACATATTGCTTTCTGTAGAGCACTACTTTTTGTGAGATGTTAATAATTGTTCTAGAAAAAGGGCTGTGGTAAAGTAAGATGGGGAAAGCCTAAGTGAAACCTTATCAGACAGGATTTATTTTTGCGAGTCTTCTCAGAGCCTTGTTGGATATGGGAAGTGGATATTTTTTCATTTTGGCTGCCCAGTTCCTGGATTCCCATCCTATATGTGGGGAATATCTCATCTTGTGAGGCAGACTCCATCTCCCATTGCAGAAGCTGAAAATTCTAGTTATGTACTTTATTCCTCTCTTCCTTGGCAGCTGCACCAACCAGAGAGATGCACCTGCCTGGAAGTTTGGATCTGGGCTGGTTTCCCCAAGAAGCAGAGGTGGTGGAGAATCTTTCCTGACAGTGGGCAGCAGCTTTGCCAGTTCCCATGCTGGCCAGCGCCCAGGGTGGCTACATAGGGTCCCTGCCAGACTGCTGTGCTTCTGTTTGCGTATCTATTTTTTTTTTTTTTTTTGCTGTACACGGGCCTCTCACTGCCGTGGCCTCTCCCCTTGCGGAGCACAGGCTCCGGACGCGCAGGCTCAGCGGCCATGGCTCACGGGCCCAGCCGCTCCGCGGCATGTGGGATCCTCCCGGACCGGGGCACGAGCTTGCGTCCGCTGCATCGGCAGGCGGACTCCCAACCACTGCGCCACCAGGGAAGCCCAGTTTGCGTATCTTTTGTTTATTCTTGCCCATTTTCTAAGCCCTCATTCTCTAGTCTTCTTGGTGAATCTGTCAAATATCTAGTATCATTCAACTAAGATCTTTTCCTGTTCAAATCAGTTTGAGGCAGCTCCTGTTGCTTGCATTTCTGAATACTGACTGATACATTATGTTAATGTGTTATTATAAATTTCTAAGAGGGAAAAATTTTCCAAAGTTTCTTTTCTTTTCAGAAAACTTAATCTCCTGTGAAATTAATATGCTGTGGAACATACACTGGAAACTTAAGGCCAGAAAAAAAATCTGGAAGAAAATATAGCAAATGACTCATAATGGATATTTGGCTCCAAATAATGGGTTGAGGATTTGTGTTTGTGTCTCCCTTCAGAGATCCCATTAAAAAGGGGATAGAAGCTCATAGCAGCAAAGGTGATATGAGATGGATCAGACAGTGAGTAAGAGATTCAAACATTTATAGAAGATGGAAAATTGAAGGAGGTGTCTCAGTAGATGAAACAGAGTGAGGAAGACTCAGACAGAATATGACGTCCGGAAAAGAATGGAGTGAAGGTGCGACCTGATGTACATTTTGGAGTCCCAGAGAGACTTCAGGATGAGTTGGCTGTGGAGGATGGGAATGAGAAAGGGGCCTAGCGTTGTTAGGGTTGGCTGCAAGTCTGTCTGCCTGTGGACCAGCCAGGGCAGCCACACCCCTCTCCCCTCTTCCCGCATCTGCTTGCAGAGCAATAGCTGCCTGGACCCAGCTCTCCCCTAAAGAAAATGAACAAACTCTCTGGAACTTCTTTCCTGGCATCCCAGAATAAAGCCTTCCTGCTTCTGGCATAAGTGGTGGGTTGCCTGTCATTTCACTCAAGTGCAGCTTGCCGTGCCACATAAACGGTACTGCTAAGTGCCTTCCTATGCAGGAGACAAACCAGTTGGGGAAATAGATAAATGTTCATAATAGTGAGGAAAGCTTGCATCAGCTATAAGCTACTTGGAATAACTAATTCACTCTTTCATTCCTAAGAATACAAAATCGCCAAATTTTGAAGAATGCTGGCAGCACGAAAGAGAAAGGATAAAATATCAAGCAGAATAACCAGTGGCGCTAGAAGATGCAGAAAAAATACAGGAGCCAGAAGAAAACTGCATCCTCGAAGAGATTCACAAAGTGGATTTCCAGAAAAATGACTTTAGTGGAAAAATTTCATGTAATAGAAGCTAGACGACAGTAGTGTTATAATGTAATAAGCATAGGTTCCTTTTCTTAACAAGCGGAAAAAAAAAAAAACCCACCAAAAACAAATCCAAAGCAGAGACTTGAGATATAATAGAAAACAATAAGAAAGTCATGGTCCAGAAACAAAGCATCCTAAAATGTCGCATGATTCTGAGCAACGCACAGGGTGAAAGAAAAGACTTTGACTTTGATGATAGGTCTGTCCTGTAAGAAACTAGGAGTGTGATCCTGGACCATTAGATAAAGCAGAGTCATCTTAGCAACTTCTGGCTATGGAGTAAATAATTATGTTGCCATAACAATGTAAGCCCTGTGTTTGGTTTCAGTTATTTATACTAAACCTATAAACAAAGTCTGAAGATTTAATTATGATCCAGAATGGAATGTGAATGTTTTGCACAACAATGTAAAAGACAGAAGGTGGGAGGAGAAGGGAGGGGGCGGTTCGAGGCACTGGCTGAAAGGAAACAAAGGGAGGCTTCAGTTTCTTAAAGGCAAGTTAGGGACTTCCTTGGCAGTGCAGTGGTTGACTCAGTGCTTCCACTGCAGGGGCACGGGTTAGGTCCCTACTTGGGGAACTAAGATCCCACATGCCGCGCGTTGCTGCGGAAAAAAACCCCCAAAATAGAACACCCAAAAAATAAAAACCAGGCAAGTTAATCTTTATTGTTCATTGTTAGGCATTCAGTAGATAATGTCTAAAGTCAGTGCCTGGAGTAATAGAAGCATAAACCACACTATTAAAATGATGGTGGTAAACAGAATGAGCACAGAATAAGTGAAAGAGAAACGGTTAAAATGATTGCATTTGAGGAGAAGAGCTGCAGGAGGGGCAGGGAATGTTCATTTTTTTATTATTATTATAAGCTTTTCTGAACGATTTAACTTTTAAAAAGCTAGGCGCATGCATTAATTGGATGAATATATAAAAAAGGAGGAAGCACTAGAAAATAAATAAGTAAAACTCACTTGTAACATGAATGGCTCTTATTTTCTATTTTATGTGCTTTTGTATAATCCAAGTTTTCTGTAATGAGGATGGATTATTTTTTATAATTAATAAAAGAGAAAAGACAGGAAAAATAAAGAATGACTGCTTGAATCTCAGACTTCGAACTCTGGGAGGGCAAGGATCCTGCTTGTTTTGATTGTTTCTCCAGAGCCCAGGGCAGCCTGGCCCCCAGCAGGTACTAAGTGAATTGAATGCAGGAAGACAGACCTTGGAGAGGAGGCATTTGGGAGAGAAGGGAGGCAGTGATGCGTCTCAACTCTGATCTGCGTTGTCTGGAGACTTAGGCCTTTCCCTAGTGGCCTCTCAGAACCTACTCATCCTACACCACTTTGAGGTCTCTGGATCCTCCGAGCTGGATTTGGAATGTTGGCTCTTACCCTCTAAGACCCCCAGTATCTGTGTCTGCCATAGCCTGTGTGGCTGGTCCATGATGTTGTCTGGGGAGCCCAGAAGGATACAGGAGGAGGTGATGGAAGGCAGATAGGGGTGAAGCACCGGCCATGGGGGCAATAAAGGCCCTGAGGAAAGGTGAGCTCATTTCTTGCTCTCATGGGAGGCGGGTGGGAGAGCCACACCAGTGGTCAGGGAGGAGCTTACGTGTTCTGCACTATAATAATGGGATTAATCTCTGAGAAAAAAAATCCACACACCTTGGGAGTGGATCTTCTTTGTCTCAGCAAAGCTCAGAGCAGGGGTGAACCCAGCCTGTCCTCACCAGCTGGGAGTTCACCTGCCATGTTCACCCTGGCTTGTGGCTAGAGGCCTGGCCTGCTGCCACTCTGTTCCTTATCTTGTCCTCAGCTGCCTGAGGAAGCCAGGAGAAGGAGGGGCTATGCCCTAACCATAGAGTGACCCCTAGGAACCTCCCAGTTTAAGGGGGTGAGGCCCAAGTCCTGTTCTGAGGGGGAGACAGACCCTGCCCGCTGGAGTTGCTGGTCTAATGGTAAGGATAGGGCTTCTCTCTGTGTGGGTCAGAACAGGCCCATCAATCCCTCCCTTGCCCCTCCAGCCTGATGCCCAGAAGGTCAGGATGTATCCTTGCGTCCTGGGAGGAGTAGCTGTGGGGTGGGGTATATGTGAGGGCTGGGGATATCAGCCCTCTCAATTCAGAGAAGCAGGCAGGACAACGGGAGCTGGCTGCAGAACTGTCCAGGGCCATTACCAAGATAGGCCAGGAGGGGGCAGCAGTGTTACGTTAGTAAGAGGGAGGGAGGGGCTGGGGCGGAGGGAAAAAGGGAAGCTGTTTCCTATTTAGGGGGCTCTCAGCAAGAGGGTGGGGAGTGGTTTGCTGGGAGCTGGTAGGCGCAGAGGTTAGGGGAGCTAGGAAGGGGCCCATCCTACTTCACATCTTGGCTTTGGGAGGGGAGATTTGCATGTTCTTCTGGGCTGCCCATGGAAGGGCTCTGATCACTAGAAGTTCACAGCCTCTGTTTTATCTGATTCTGGGTGAGGGAGGTTGACTTTTTCTCTGCCTCCACCCACTTCTAGTAACACCTAGTTTTGAAGAAAAATACCTTCTTCTAGCATATTCTGAGTTTTCTCTAATGTCAGGAAAGGCTGTTGGCTTTTCTTTCTTTTTTTTTTTAACACCTTTATTGGGGTATAATTGCTTTACAATGGTGTGTTAGTTTCTGCTTTATAACAAAGTGAATCAGTTATACATATACATATGTTCCCATATGTCTTCCCTCTTGCGTCTCCCTCCCTCCCACCCTCTCTATCCCACCCCTCCAGGCTGTCACAAAGCACAGAGCAGATATCCCTGTGCCATGCGGCTGCTTCCCACTAGCTATCTACCTTACGTTTGTTAGTGTGTATATGTCCATGACTCTCTCTCGCCCTGTAACAGCTTACCCTTCCCCCTCCCCATATCCTCAAGTCCATTCTCTAGTAGGTCTGTGTCTTTATTCCTGTCTTACCCCTGGGTTCTTCATGACATTTTTTCCCCCTTAAATTCCATATATATGTGTTAGCATATGGTATTTGTCTTTCTCTTTCTGACTTACTTCACTCTGTATGACAGACTCTAGGTCCATCCACCTCACTACAAATAGCTCAATTTCGTTTCTTTTTATGGCTGAGTAATATTCCATTGTATATATGTGCCACATCTTCTTTATCAATTCATCTGATGATGGACACTTAGGTAGTTTCCATCTCCTGGCTATTGTAAATAGAGCTGCAATGAATATTTTGGTACATGACTCTTTTTGAATTATGGTTTTCTCAGGGTATACGCCCAGTAGTGGGATTGCTGGGTTGTATGGCAGTTCTATTTGTAGATTGTTAAGGAACCTCCATACTGTTCTCCATAGTGGCTGTACCAATTCACATTCCCACCAGCAGTGCAGGAGTGTTCCCTTTTCTCCAAACCCTCTCCAGCATTTATTGTTTCTAGATTTTTTGATGATGGCTATTCTGACTGGTGTGAGATGATATCTCATTGTAGTTTCATTTGCATTTCTCTAATGATTAATGATGTTAAACATTCTTTCATGTGTTTGTTGGCAGTCGGTATATCTTCTTTGGAGAAATGTCTATTTAGATCTTCTGCCCATTTTTGGATTGGGTTGTTTGCTTTTTTGATATTGAGCTGCATGAGCTGCTTGTATGTTTTGGAGATTAATCCTTTGTCAGTTGCTTCATTTGCAAATATTTTCTTCCATTCTGAGGGTTGTCTTTTGGTCTTGTTTATGGTTTCCATTGCTGTGCAAAGCTTTTAAGTTTCATTAGGTCCCATTTGTTTATTTTTGCCTTTTTTTCCATTTCTCTAGGAGGTGGGTCAAAAAGGATCTTGCTGTGATTTATGTCGTAGAGTGTTCTGCCTATGTTTTCCTCTAAGAGTTTGATAGTTTCTGGCCTTATATTTAGGCCTTTAATCCATTTTGAGCTTCTTTTTGTGTATGGTGTTAGGGAGTGATCTAATCTCATACTTTTACATGTACCTGTCCAGTTTTCCCAGCACCACTTATTGAAGAGGCTGTCCTTTCTCCACTGTACATTCCTGCCTCCTTTATCAAAGATAAGGTGACCCTATGTGTGTGGGTTTATCTCTGGGCTTTCTATCCTGTTCCATTGATCTGTATTTCTGTTTTTGTGCCATTACCATACTGTCTTGATTACTGTAGTTTTGTAGTATAGTCTGAAGTCAGGGAGTCTGATTCTCCCAGCTCCGTTTTCCGTTCTCAGGATTGCTTTGGCTATTTGGGGTCTTTTGTGTTTCCATACAAATTGTGAAATCTTTTGTTCTAGTTCTGTGAAAAATGACAGAGGTACTTTGATCGGGGTTGCATTGAATCTGTAGATTGCTTTGGGTAGTAGAGTCATTTTCACAATGTTGATTCTTCCAATCCAAGAACATGGTATATCACTCCATCTACTTGTATCATCTTTAATTTCTTTCATCAATGTCTTATAATTTTCCGAATACAGGTCTTTTGTCTCCTTAGGTAGGTTTATTCCTAGATATTTTATTCTTTTTGTTGCAATGATAAATGGGAGTGTTTTCTTAATTTCACTTTCAGATTTTTCATGATTAGTGTATAGGAATGCCAGAGATTTCTGTGCATTAATTTTGTATCCTGCTACTTTACCAGATTCATTGATTAGCTCTAGTAGTTTTCTGTTAGCATCTTTAGGATTCTCTATGTATAGTAAAATGTCATCTGCAAACAGTGACAGCTTTACTTCTTCTTTTCCGATTTGGATTCCTTTTATTTCCTTTTCTTCTCTGATTGCTGTGGCTAGAACTTCCAAAACTATGTTGAATAATAGTGGTGAGAGTGGGCAACCTTGTCTTGTTCCTGATCTGAGTGGAAATGCTTTCAGTTTTTCACCATTGAGGATGATGTTGGCTGTTGGTTTGTCATATATGGCCTTTATTATGTTGAGGAAAGTTCCCTCTATGCCTACTTTCTGCAGGGTTTTTATCATAAATGGGTGTTGAATTTTGTCAAAAGCTTTCTCTGCATCTATTGAGATGATCATATGGTTTTTCTCATACGGTGATTTTTCATATGGTGATTCATTTGCATATGTTGAAGAATCCTTGCATTCCTGGAATAATCCCCACTTGATCATGGTGTATGATCCTTTTAATGTGCTGTTGGATTCTGTTTGCTAGTATTTTGTTGAGGATTTTTGCATCTATGTTCATTAGTGATATTGGCCTGTAGTTTTCTTTCTATGTGACATCCTTGTCTGGTTTTGGTATAAAGGTGATGGTGGCCTCGTAGAATGAATTTGGGAGTGTTCCTCCCTCTGCTATATTTTGGAAGAGTTTGAGAAGGATAGGTGTTAGCTCTTCTCTAAATGTTTGATAGAATTCGCCTGTGAAGCCATGTGGTCCTGGGCTTTTGTTTGTTCGAAGATTTTTAATCACAGTTTCAATTTCAGTGCTTGTGATTGGTCTGTTCATATTTTCTATTTCTTCCTGATTCAGTCTTGGCAGGTTGTGCATTTGTAAGAATTTGTCCATTTCTTCCAGATTGTCTATTTTATTGACATAGAGTTGCTTGTAGTAATCTCTCATGATCTTTTGTATTTCTGCAGTGTCAGTTGTTCCTTCTCCTTTTTCATTTCTAATTCTATTGATTTGAGTCTTGTCCCTTTTTTTTCTTGATGAGTCTGGCTAATGGTTTATCTGTTTTTTTTATCTTCTCAAAGAACCAGCTTGTAGTTTTATTGATCTTTGCTATCATTTCCTTCATTTCCTTTTCATTTATTTCTGATCTGCTTTTTATGATTTCCTTCCTTTTGCTAACTTTGGGGTTTTTTGTTCTTCTTTGTCTAATTGCTTTAGGTGCAAGTTTAGGTTGTTTATTCGAGATGTTTCCTGTTTCTTAAGGTGGGCTTGTATTGCTATAAACTTCCCTCTTAGCACTGCTTTTGCTGCATCCCGTAGGTTTTGGGTCGTCGTGTCTCCATTGTCATTTTTTTCTAGGTATTTTTTAATTTCCTCTTTGATTTCTTCAGTGATCACTTCGCTATTAAGTAGTGTATTGTTTAGCCTCCATGTGTTTGTATTTTTTACAGATCTTTTCCTGTAATTGATATCTAGTCTCATAGTGTTGTCTTCGGAAAAGATAATTGATACAACCTCAATTTTCTTAAATTTACCAAGGCTTGATTTGTGACCCAAGATATGATCTATCCTGGAGAATCTTCCATGAGCACTTGAGAAAAATGTGTATTCTGTTGTTTTTGGATGGAGTGTCCTATAAATAGCAATTAAGTCCATCTTGTTTGATGTATCATTTAAAGCTTGTAGTTCCTTATTTATTTTCATTTTGGATGATCTGCCCATTGGTGAAAGTGGGGTGTTAAATTCCCCTACTATGAATGTGTTACTGTCAATTTCTCCTTTTATGGCTGTTAGTATTTGCCTTATGTATTGATGTGCTCCTATGTTGGGTGCATAAATATTCACAATTTTTGTATCTTCTTCTTGGATTGATCCCTTGATCATTATGTAGTGTCCTTCTTTGTCTCTTCTAATAGTCTTTATTTTAAATTCTATTTTGTCTGATATGAGAATTGCTACTCCAGCTTTCTTTTGGTTTCCATTTGCGTGAAATATATTTTTCCATCCGCTTACTTGCAGTCTGTATGTGTCCATAGGTCTGAAGTGGGTCTCTTGTAGACAGCATATATATGGATCTTGTTTTTATATCCATTCAGCCAATCTGTGTCTTTTGGTGGGAGCATTTAGTCCATTTACATTTAAGGTAATTATCGATATGTATGTTCCTATTCCCATTTTCTAAATTGTTTTGAGTTTGTTATTGTAGGTGTTTTCCTTCTCTTGTGTTTCTTGCCTAGAGAAGTTCCTTTAGCATTTGTTGTAAAGCTGGTTTGGTGGTGCTGAACTCTCTCAGCTTTTGCTTGTCTGTAAAGGTTTTAATTTCTCCATCAAATCTGAATGAGATCCTTGCTGGGTAGAGTAATCTTGGTTGCAGGTTTTTCTCTTTCATCACTTTAAATATGTCCTGCCAGTCCCTTCTGGCTTGCAGAGTTTCTGCTGAAATATCAGCTGTTAACCTTATGGGGATTCCCTTGTGTGTTATTTGTTGTTTTTCCCCTGCTGCTTTTAATATGCTTTCTTTGTATTTAATTTTTGACAGTTTGATTAATATGTGTCTTAGCGTATTTCTCCTTGGATTTATCCTGTATGGGACTCTCTGTGCTTCCTGGACTTGATTAACCATTTCCTTTCCCATATTAGGGAAGTTTTCAACCATAATCTCTTCAAATATTTTCTGAGTCCCTTTCTTTTTCTCTTCTTCTTCTGCAACCCCTATAATTCGAATGTTGGTGCGTTTAATGTTGTCCCAGAGGTCTCTGAGACTGTCCTCAGTTCTTTTCATTCTTTTTTCTTTATTCTGCTCTTCAGTAGTTATTTCCACTATTTCATCTTCCAGGTCACATATCCGTTCTTTGCCTCAGTTATTCTGCTATTGTTCCCATCTAGAGTATTTTTCATTTCATTTATTGTGTTGTTCATCGTTGTTTGTTTCATCTTCAGTTCTTCTAGGTCCTTGCTAAATGTTTCTTGCATTTTGTCTATTCTATTTCCAAGATTTTGGATCATCTTTACTCTCATTATTCTGAATTCTTTTTCAGGTAGACTGCCTATTTCCTCTTCATTTGTTAGGTCTGGTGGGTTTTTATCTTGGTCCTTCATCTGCGGTGTGTTTTTCTGTCTTCTCATTTTGCTTATCTTACTGTGTTTGGGGTCTCCTTTTTGCAGGCTGCAGGTTCGTAGTTCCCGTTGTTTTTGGTGTCTGTCCCCAGTCGCTAAAGTTCGTTCAGTGGGTTGTGTAGGCTTCCTGGTGGAGGGGACTAGTGCCTGTGTTCTGGTGGATGAGGCTGGATCTTGTCTCTCTGGTGGGCAGGTCCACGTCTTTTGGTGTGTTTTGGGGTGTCTGTGGCCTTTTTATGGTTTTAGGCAGCCTCTCTGCTAATGGGTGGGGATGTGTTCCTGTTTTGCTAGTTGTTTGGCATAGGGTGTCCAGCACTGTAGCTTGCTGGTCGTTGAGTGAAGCTGGGTGCTGGCGTTGAGATGGAGATCTCTGGGAGATTTTCGCCATTTGATATTATGTGGAGCTGGGAGGTCTCTTGTGGACCAGTGTCCCTAAGTTGGCTCTCCCACCTCAGAGGCACAGCACTGACTCCTGGCTGCAGCAGCAAGAGCCTTTCATCCACACGGCTCAGAATAAAAGGGAGAAAATGTAGAGAGAAAGAATTAGTAGAAGTAGGAAGAAAGAAAAAAGGAAGGAAGGAAGGAAGGAAGGAAGAAAGAAAGAAGGAAAGAAGGAAAGAAGGAAAGAAAGAAAGGAGGGAGGGAGGGAGCGACGGTGGGAGGAAGGAAGGAAGAAAGGAAGGAGGGAAGGAAGGAAAAAAGAAAGAAAGAAAGAAGATAAAGTAAAATATAATAAAGTTATTAAATTAAAAAATAATTATTAATAAAAAATTAAAAAAAAGAAAAAAACGGACAGATAGAACCCTAGGACAAATGGCGGAAGCAAAGCTATACAGAGAAAATCTCACACAGAAGCATACACATACACACTAACAAAAAGAGGAAAAGGGGAAAAAATCATAAATCTTGCTCTCAAAGTCCACCTCCTCAATTTGGGATGATTCGTTGTCTCTTCATGTATTCCACAGATGTAGGTGCATCAAGTTGATTGTGGCGCTTTAATCTGCTGCTTCTGAGGCTGCTGGGAGAAATTTCCCTTTCTCTTCTTTGTTCGCACAGCTCCCGGGGTTTAGCTTTGGATTTGGCCCCGCCTCTGCGTGTAGGTCGCCGAAGGGCGTCTCTTTTTTGCTCAGACAGGATGGGGTTAAAGAAGCCGCTGATTTGGGGGCTCTGGCTCACTCAGGCCGGGGGGAGGGAGGGGCACGGAGTGCAGGGCGAGCCTGCGGCGGCAGAGGCCGGCGTGATGTTGCACCAGCCTGAGGCTCGCCGTGCGTTCTCCCGGGGAAGTTGTCCCTGGATCCCGGGAACCAGTGGCGGGCTGCACAGGCTCCCCGGAAGGGAGGTGTGGAGAGTGACCTGTGCTCGCACGCAGGCTTCTTGGTGGCGGCAGCAGCAGCCTTAGCGTCTCCTGCCCGTCTCTGGGGTCCGCGCTGTTAGCCGCGGCTCGCGCCTGTCTCTGGAGCTCCTTTAAGCAGCGCTCTTAATCCCCTCTCCTCGAGCACCAGGAAACAAAGAGGTAAGAAAAAGTCTCTCGCCTCTTCGGCAGCTCCAGACCTTTTCCCGGACTCCCTCCCGGCTAGCCGTGGTGCACTAACCCCTTCAGGCTGTGTTCACGCTGCCAACCCCAGTCCTCTCCCTGCGCTCCGACCAAAGCCCGAGTCTCAGCTCGCAGCCCCGTCTGCCCCAGCTGGTGAGCAGACAAGCCTTTCGGGCTGGTGAGAGCTGGTCAGCACTGATCCTCTGTGCGGGAATCTCCCCGCTTTACCCTCCGCACCCCTGTTGCTGCGCTCTCCTCCGCGGCTCCGAAGCTCCCCAACCCCGCCATCCGCAGTCTCCGCCTGTGAAGGGGATTCCTAGTGTGTGGAAACCTTTCCTCCTTCACAGCTCCTTCCCGCTGGTGCAGGTCCCATCCCTATCCTTTTGTCTCTGTTTATTCTTTTTTTTTTTTGCCCTACTCAGGTACCTGGGGACTTTCTTGCCTTTTGGGAGGTCTGAGGTCTTCTGCCGGCGTTCAGTAGGTGTTCTGTAGGAGTTGTTCCACGTGTAGATGTATTTCTGGTGGAGTTGTTCCACGTGTAGGAGTTGTTCCACGTGTAGATGTATTTCTGGTGTATCTGTGGGGAGGAAGGTGATCTCCGTGTCTTACTCTTCCGCCACCTTCCCCTCGTCCCTCTATCAGCTACTTTCTATGCACAGGATAAAGTTGCAGCTCTAGCTCGGCACACAGGGCCCTTCGCATTTTGTCTCCATCCCACCTCTCCAGCCCTGTTTCTTCCAGCTTGTCATGATGTACCCTGTGGACTTCATCCCCTAAGCAGGCCACTCTCTCTCATGCCCCGGAGCCTTTGTCCATGCTGTTTCCTCTGTCTGGAGTGCCTGGTCCTCCATGCGCCTCCTTGCAACCAAATTTTCAAGTGCCATGACAAATAACATCACCCTAAGGAAATCTTCCTCATGTTTCCAGGCAGAAGGTGCTCCTTGGGTGCCCAGGGTACCCTGTTCATGCCACTAAATTAGTAGTGTTCACAGTGCTTCTTGCCGGTGTGTGACTCTGTCCCCTCCACACATCCCCGTCCTGTGAGCGGGCCCCATGTCTTACTCTTATTGCCTAGAGAGGGCCAGGTGCTCGAGAAATATTTGTTGGATGAGTGAATGTGCTTCATGACTGTGGAGTCTGGGGGTTCGCTAATTGGGGGAAGACATCCCAGGAAGCTGTATTTAAGTTGTGTGTCTGACTCCACCCAAGCCCTGGAGCCGGGATGATGAACTCTGAGGCAGGAAGATGGATAACAAGATCTTCTGTGGATCTGAAATGTTTCAGGCCAGGCGCTAAGGGCAGGTGGGTCCCTGAAACTGACTGAGTTAATTGTAGGAGGCAAGTGTCACGTGATGGCATCTCAGGGTTGCAATTTAGACTCAGTCATGCTGCCAGGAACCTGCGAAGAGTCACAGCACTGGCTGCCATAATTGGAGGCACCATGGATGGGCAGGATGCGGGACTGGGCGGTGGAGCCTGTGCTCCCACAACTGCCTCCTTCCCGAGCACAGGGGAATCTCTAGCATAAAACACAGATTGGGACGGTGGATTCGCAGCAGCCTCAGCCCAGCAGTGACTGAGGTCAGCACCCTGTCCAAGAGAGCTGTAGGGGTGAGCTGGGCTGTGTTGGGTCTGCACAGGTCCAGGAAAGCAGAGAGGGGCTGCTTACCCATTTTGGAGAATGTGTGCTTTGTAGATGGATGTCCCAACAGCATAACTGTGGCTCCGAAGGGGTTAAGGGCCCCAAATTATAAGCATGTCTTTGGGGTTGTTCCCAAAGGCATTGGTTGAATCTAGCTGGAGGTGGTCATTTGTGTGATTTGGGGAAATTTACTTAACCTCTCTGGATTTCATTTCCTCCTCAGGAAAATGAGGGAATGATGCCTCCCTTACAAGGTCATTGTGAGGATTACATGGGATGTTGTATATAAGGGGCTTCTCCCAGTGCCTGGCTGGCTCTGTAAGAGTTGGAACCAGTTGTCCTGAGTCTCATCTGCCCAGAATCCAAGGAGGACAGCTGACCCGACAGGACAGCCCTGCCTTCCGAAAACAGGGATCTCATCTCCGAAAGAAGTGGGGAGTGGGGGGTTCAGGGCATGTGTCCCTCACCTGTGCAGAACACCGGGATGGGGCTTCAGGGGGATGGGAGAGGCTGCAGTGCCCCCGCCTGCCCCTGCCACTGGGCACTGAACAGCCTCAGCGCACAGAAGCTATGGGAGGCCGCGGGGCCATGCAGATGGCACACAGACTCCTTCAGAGAGGGTCACGGCAGGGGTAGGAGAAAGATGGGGATCCCTGTGCAGTCTGTATTCAACCAAGAAAGGAAAACAACATTTGAGCAGGCCTGGGCTTTGGGATGGTGTAATTATTTCAATATTCTGTTTGTGGTACAAAATAGTCTATGGTAGTGGAGACCTTGCCTTCTCAAGAGGTTTAAAAATATTTCCACTGGAAAACACCATCTTGCTTCGAAGAGTCTAGTTTTTTCTCATTCTTGATTTCGGGGACTCCTAAGCTGAGGGCAGGGTTGTGGGGTGGAGAACACAGCTCCTGTCCCCTGGAAGACTCCCGTCTCAGGGAAGGGACAGAGCCCTGTCCTAAGAGTTCACGGCAAAGTTTCCTGCAGGGCGGGGACTCTGAGCCAAGTTTGCAAGGGGTCAGATGGAGGGCAGGGAGGGCGCCTGAGACAGGTTGGGCAGAGGATTCTTGGAGGAAGTGCCCACCTGCTGTGGCCTGGCCTCAGTGTGGCCTGCTGTGCTGTGCTCTCCCCAAGATTCTCCACTGTCCCCTGCTGCTCCCCCGCTGCATCTCCGGAGCTGCCCCTGTGCTGGGCCCAGGCCCAGCCACCATGACAGACACGCCAGTGGAAGAATTCCTCTTCCAAATCATCCACTGCTACCACCAGTATGCGGCCCGGGAGGGGGACTTGGAGACCCTGTCCCTGGAGGAGTTGAAGGCCCTACTCATGGACAACGTGCCCCGCTTCGTGGAGACCTTGGTGTGTGGGGTCTGAGGTTGGGTGGGGATGAAGTAGGGGGTTGGTTGTGGGGTTGGAAGTGAGTGGTGCGAGTGCAGGTACAGCTGTCTCCCAAGAGCATTTCCACCTAGGGGAGGGGGCTTGAGGAAGGGTGGAGGGCAGGATCTGCAGTGGGGGGAACATGGCCCAGCCCAGCCTTATTTTCTGTCTTTCCCTGTCCTGAAACTTCCTGCCTGAAACTTAGTCCTAACCCCAAACCTGTTTATTCTTCTGCCTGACCTGCTTCTGGCGAGAACGGGTCCTAAATCTTCCCTCTGCCCACAGGCCAGTTCAATCAGCGCCTGGCCCCAGGACTGCCCTTTGAACCCCAGCCCCTTCTCCTGGGGTCTGCACAAGCCGCTCCCCCCATTCCCCCGGAACCCAGGCTGGGCTCAACCACCCTCCGCAGGCCGGTGCATCTCCTCTGTCATCAGGCCCAGCCCCATGATTACTGGGCTCCTTGGGGACTGCAAGGCCGGTGGAGTGTCTGTGGGGTGCTGCCCTCGGCCCTTGGTGCCCAGCCCCGGCGGGGCCTCTGGACTGTTATGTCCAGAGGACTTCAGGTCGTGCTGGACTCAAGGCCCTGCATTCCAGGAGAGGCACCTCCTCTGGTCACTTCTTGTGTCCCCTGACTGCCTTTGGAACACATCAGAGGAGGCAGACTTGCCCTCAGTTTATTGGAGTGTAGCCATGAGGATCACTAAGGTGGGGGCTAGGGTGACTGTTTAGTCCCTGTTTCTAGGGAGACCTTTTTCTTTCCAGGGCCAGTTGTTTATGTTGTGGGGCTGGGCAAGGACCCTCAGACCCTGCACTCGGGGGCTCACAGGGCAGACATAGCAGCCTGGGCAGGGGGCTGAGATGAGGGAAGCCGGGGTGAGCCTGCCCAAGGCTGTAGGCCTCCAGTTTCCCGGGTCAACCAGCTTTGCAGAGGAGATAAGATTATAAGAAGTAGATGGTGGGGCAGTGGGGAAGTTGGAGGGGTAGACCTGCCATGAGGATGAAGGTCGCCCCCAGGCCCACAGCTGCTTACGGCTGCAGCGACGTCCTTCCTGGAAGCTTTCTGAGAACGTCACGCCGGCTTTCCCATGCCCATCAGCCAAATCCTGTTGAAAGCTGCCTCACCCACACTGCCAAGCGCTCCACCTTGTCGTCATCTGCCCTCTGACCCCTGGCTGTCCCTTCCACTTCAAATGCTCCTTTCCTCCCTACACCATCCCCAGTTCTCAGCCCTGAGGGCCACCTCCTCTGGGACATCCTGGCCAGCTCCGGGGCCCACGGCTCTGGCCTTTCCCTTGATCTACCCCTTCCATAGGTGACATGGGCCCAGTGTCATAAGCAGTTCCTGGGCCGGTGCCACAGCATGCAGACATGTGACCCCGCCTGGTGCTGGCCCTGCAGCAGTGCTGGAGACGCAGACATGAGGGGCGGTGGGCTCTGCCCTGGGAGCTCCCAGTGTGGAGGAGGTGGGCACAGCTCTCCACCCCGAAGCCCCTGGGCTGGGCTGTCCCTGCAGGGGAGACAGGCTTAAACAGCCTCCGATGGTGGACGAATGTGGATTGTGTTGTGGGGTGTGCAGTCAGCCAGCAAATGGAGCCCTGCCCACACCCTCTGTCTCCCATGCAGCCCCAGGTCCAGTTAGCTGAGGTGCCCACCATGCCGCTGCCTCTTTGGCCGGATTCTGCCGCATAGGCTGTCCTGGCCACTGACTGTTTGAGTGAGGAGCTATGTCCTGCAAGCCCCCTCCAGGCAGGGCCAGGCCACAGTCCCCCACCCTGTCCTCCCACCGGCAGGCAGCGGAGGGCCTGGCCATTGCTGTGGGGCGATGCCTGGGTGCGTGGTTGACCCTCTGCCCACCTCTCAGGGCCGGAAGGAGCCGTACTCCATCACGGAGTTGTTCTGGGTGGCAGACAAGAACAAGGACAACCAGATCTGCTTTGAGGGGTTCCTCTACCGCTTGGGCAAGCTGCCGAAGGACTACCATCGGCAGTAGCACCAGCAGCTGTGCGCCCGGCACAGCGCCCAGCACAGACTCTATCAAGGGGAGCAAAGGCAGCCTCCCCACAGGGGCCAGCTGGGGAGCAGGTGCGACCTGGCTACGGGCAGCTGAAGGGACAGCTCTGCCGTGTGTGTCTGTGGTAAGGACAGCTGTGAAGGAAGAGAATAAAGCAACTTTGTAAACATTTTGGGATGTTGTTGAGTTCCTGGTTCTGGGCATCTGCTCCAGGTCCAGAAAGAGGAGGTTTGGTCCTACTTTGAGGATCATCCGTTTTGGGTGAGAGACAGCCCTTGCCCCCAGGAGCCCCTGTCTGAGCGGAGAGACAGAGCCCCTGCCCTCAGCTTTCAGTCTGAGAGCAAGTAGTCTCTTCTCTTGGGGAGCTGGGTCCTTGACAAGGAAGCCAGGCCTCACCAGTGATGTTCTGATCAGTCATTCACTACTCACACATGACTGAATATGAGTTAGGAGGGCAGAAGTTCTTCCAACTTCAAAAGAGAGTCCCAACAAAGGCAGAGCAGCCTGGGCCTGGGAAGGGGCCAGGACAGGGAGGGGAAGATGACACTGGTAACTGACATCGGGTGGTAGGTCCGGGCCAGTCTGGGAGGGGAGATTGTGAGGTGGATTTTTCCCACTATGAGTTAGAGATGGGGTCAAGGGCAAAGCCAGCAATGCAGCCTTTCAAAGGGAAGAGTGGAGTGGGACGTGGGTGACTGTCAATCAGGGAAGGCTTCCTGGAGAAGAGGAGGGTTTGGTCTGGTTTTTACTAAGAAAAAAATGATGAGGGATGCGGGCGTTTTTCTGAATCTGGGCTATTTGTGACTCCCTGATCCCTCCCTGCTGAGACCTTCCCCTGCCCTGTTTCTGCGTTGTTTGTTTTTGTCTCTCCCTGGGAGCCCACGAATCTGATGCAGAGTCTCTTGGGGAGCTCTCCTCTGCCTTTAGGCCCTGCTGGGTCCTTCTTGGCAGGTTTATTCTCTGAGGATGGTCTGAGGACCCACGTCCTGAGCGCACTGTGATAGAAACGATGAGTTTTAGAGGAATAATGGATAATCATCTGTGTTGCTCCCCTGTGCAGGTGATTGGGGGTGTCATCTAAGGGACTTGGTTGCCTTTGCCAACTGGGTCTGTGAACCAAACATGGGGAGCAGTGCCCTGCAGGCCGAGCCAGGGACCTTTGTTCCTGATCAGTGGAGCTTGGAAGCAGGCCTGCCATGGATGCCCGTCCACGCTTGCCAATCCCCAGTGCTCGCCTTTTAAAAGTCAGCAGCCCCCCTCCCCCATTTCCATCTGGACTTCCCCTGTGGAGGTGCCTGTCCTGCTGCATGGAGGTGTGTTGCTGTCTGTGTCCTCCGCCAAGACAGGCACCACGTCCTGTCGTCTCCGTGTCCCGCACAGGGCCCGGCATTGTCACACAGAGCGTGCTCAGGGAGGGAGTGATGCAGGGATGGTGCCTGCTGATTGGAATCCCATGACCCAGGTCTGTGTTGCCTCCTGCAGGTTGCTTAGTCACGTCCAGAGACTTGGAGACCGTTGGCCTGGTGACTCAGGACAGCCTTGCCCCAGGCCCAGGTGGGTCTTCCCTGCCTGTCTCACCTGAAATGTGTTGTGTTCTACAGGCTTTGGGTATGAAGGGGCGGCTCAGCCCATTCCTCCTGCCCCTCCCCGGAGGGTTTCTCCACCGACGCTGCGGGCTCTCTCCACATTTCCTTAGCCGCGGGCAAGAGCCTGGTATTGGGACACGCAGCTGGGACTGAGCTGTTTCTTGTAAACAGGACTCGGTTCCGCTCCCCGTGGTTGCCCCATGTCTGTCAGTCTGATTACAGGCGCTGCCTTTTCCCCCATGTGCTTACCCAATTCCTGACACCCTCTCCTGCCAGGTCAGCTCAGCCTGGTCCTGCTCTCGTCGAGGCCCCCAAGGCTGCCTGTCCAGGGGGAGCATCTCTGGGGGCAGCATTTCATAGCCTCGCTGGTCAGCAGGCTCCATGGACAAGCACATGAGGCTGGAGGGGGTCATGGCTCATGTCTCCCTTGCTGGACCTGGGGCTTTGTTTTCCTTCCTTTCTGGATGAAGAAAGCTGTCTCCACAGGGACATTCTCAGGGGAGTTGCTTCAAGGCAGGCATCTCCCAAGGGGTCCGGGGTCTGGGAAAAACATCATCTTCATCAACCTCACCATCAACCCCCTTGAAAGAGGTCAGTGTGAGCTCCATGCCGGGCTAGTGAACAAAGCCGAAATAGAATCTCAGAAAAAGTGACCCTGTTGTTCTAAAGTGTGCTTTTTGGCACCTAAGCACCAACACAAAGCAGAATGCATGCCCAGAGGACCTTAGGTGACTCCCCGTGCCTCAGTTTTCTCATCTGTCACATAGGGATAATTGTACCTGTGATGTCCATTTCACAGGGTTATCAAAAGAGTTAGTGGATGTAAAAACACTTTGAAAATATGATGCGCTATTTGGGGTAAGATGGTATTGTGCCAGGTCATATAGAAGGGGCCTGGCAAATAATAGGTATGCACCAACTGCTTGATCATTGGCTGAAAACTTGTCATATTAGATGTCAGAAACAGCCCTATTTTCCTGTCAAGAGGTTGACTAGCCAAGGAAGGTAGACTGCATTTGGTTGATGGGTCTATATCCTGTCTTGTTCCAAAAACCACTTAAAGTGGCTGGGTATGACAAAGGGAATTTTTGCATTGGGTAAGGGCTAGATCAATGTTCAATTTTGCATTCACTTATCCCCTCAGTAAGTATTAACTGAGCCCCTAGTAGGCACCAGGCCCCAGGATGTGATGTGGTTTCTGCTCTAAAGGGGCTCCCAGACCTAAAGAAAAGACAGGCAATAAACAGATGAACCCTAACACAGCAGGGCAAATGCTGTGATGCAGAAGGGTTTGGTAGCATGGAGGAGAGAAGAATTAACTCCGTGTTGATAAGAGTGGGGGAAGGAGAGTCAGGGATGGATGAGAGCAGATGGTGCCTGGGCTGGGGCAGGAAGGATGAGGACGACTTTAATGGCAAAGAGACATTCCAGGCAGGTGCAGAAAGTAGATGCTGTCACAGCGGGTCATAAGCCGCCTAAGTCCTCTGATGCACCAAATGTTGTATCTCTGTGGGCCTCAGCTTCCTCTTCTGTAAAGTGGGAATTATGATAGAACATAACTCATAGGATTACTGTGAGGATTAAATGGTCTGATGTAAGTAAAGCACTTGCAATGATTCCTGGTGTATGGTAAGAACCCAGTAAATACTAGCTATTATTTTGCTATTTGTTCTTATTGATTGTTGTTGCTGTTATAGTATATGCCAGGCACTGTGCTGGGTCCCAGGGAGGCAGAGGTGGATGAGCCAGTCTGGGTCCTCGAAGGTTCACAGCCCAGCTGGGAATCAGACACATTTACAGAGCAGTAATCACGCTGTACACTCACACAGTGCTTGCTTACTATGCGCTGCTTTGAGCACTTCACACATTTTGTGTGTGTGTGTGTGTGTGTAAACTTTAATTAAAACATAATGCAAATTAATAAAAGCCCACAAATCATAAATATTTTTCATCTATTATTAATCCTCACAACAACACTATCAGGTAGATTTTATTTTTTTTTAGGTGGAAGCGTTTCGAATTTTAAAATATTTTAAATTGTGATAATATACAAATAACATAGAATTTACCATTGTAACCATTTCTAAGTGTCCAGTTCAGTTGTGTTAAGTGTATTCACGTTGTTGTGCATCCAATCTCCAGAGCTCTCGTCATCTCGCAACTGAAACTCTGCACCCAATAAACAATAACTCCCGCCCTCCCCCTCTTCCTAGACCCTGGCAATCACCATTCTACTTTCTGTCTCTATGAGTTTGACTACTCCAGGTACCTCATATAAGTGGAATCATACAGTATTTGTCTTTTTGTGTCTGTCTTATTTCACTTAGCATAATGTCCTCAAGGTTCACCTATGTTGTATCATGTGTCAGGATTTCTTTCCTTTTTAAAGGCTGAATAATATTCCATTGCATGCATATACCACACTTATTTATCCATTCATCTGTGGATGGACGCTTGGGTTGCTTCCACATTTTGGCTATTGTGAATAATGCCTCTGTGAACATGGGTGTACAAATATCTTTTTGAGACTGCTTTCAATTATTTTGGGTATATACCCAGAAGTGGAATTGCTGGATCATATGGTAATTCTGTTTTTAATTTTTTGAGGAACCACCATACTTTTTTCCCCAGTGGTTGCACTATTTTACATTCCCACCAGCAGTACACAAGGGTTCCAATTTCTCCACATCCTTTTCAACACTTGTTATTTTCTGTCTTTGTCGACAGCAGACATTCTAATGGGTGTGAGGTGGTATCTCATTGTGGTTTTGATTTGCCTTCCCTAATGATTAGTGAGGTGGAGCATCTTTTCCTGTGATTCTGGGTCATTTGTATGTCTCCTTTGGAGAAATGTCTATTCAAGACATTTGCCCAGTTTTCAGTTGAGTTGTTTGTTTTTTTTGGAGTTGAGTTGTAGGCTTTCTGGATATTAATCCCTTCTCAGATATATGATTTGCAAATATTCTCTCCTATTCTGTAAGCTGAGGGTAGACTCTATTTTTAATCTCTACTTAATAATTGATGTAACTAAAGCACAGAGAGGGTAAGTAATTAGCCCTAGGTCACACAGCTATAAAGTTAATGACAAAATGGAGCCCAAAGGGCTGTAGAAACATGGAGAGAGAGGCTAATCCTATCTACTTCCCCTAGGAGGCGGTGATGGCCTAGGCCTTGGGGGAGCATAGGGTAAATATTTGTTGACTCCATGAAGGAAGGAGAGAGGGGAGGAGTTTTCTCAGCAGAGTCATGTTCTTGTCAGATCACACTCTGGGAGCCTGATGCTCTGGGATCCGGTCTGGGCTTTGACACATCTGCACTGGGAAACTCTGGAGGAACCACTTCACCTTCCTGGGGGCTTGACTTCTGTGTGTGTAGACTGAGTGGGCTCTGCCCCGCCTTCCTGATAGGCATGTTCTGAGTATATTAATAGGTTATGTGAGTCTGAAGGGCTTTGTAGCAAGAGAAATGCACCACAAATCTTCAGTGTTGGAAACCAGTTCATCTGAGTGGCATTTTGTTGGGTGGGAGAGGGACTTGGTCCTCCTGAAATCCGGGGGGAATTGGCCACCTCCTCTTCTCCTCTTGGGCACGAAGCACTTCTGCCTTCTCCAAAGATGCCCTCCTTCTCCCACCCCCACCCCTCATGGTCTGGTTCCTCCTCAGCCCAGGCTCCTGGGGTCAGAGGCACACAATCATCCCAGAGAGGGTTGAAGGGTCCCTGCTGTTCATGCAGAGGCTCAGTGCCTCATGCATACAGAGGGACCCCAAGCCAGCATCCGTCTCCTGGGGCACAGTGCACCCCCAGCTTCACAGAACAGGAGCGTTGTGAAGGGGTAGGGGCAGCAGCAGAGAAATTGATTTAGGCCTTAGCAGCACACGTCCCCACCAAGTCCGGCCACACACAAAACAACAGTAGAAATACTCCACCTTTCATTACTAAAATCCAGCAGCCATGACAAGTGTTCTTAACCTTTTAGGGGCCTTAGGACCCTTTTGAGAATGTGATGAAAGCTATGGAGGAATGAGCTTATACTCATGCACTCAAAATGATGCACTCAACTTCAGTTCCATTTCAGAGATGCACAGACTGGCCACTAGCCACGGGAACAGCCACAGCAACCGTGGGAAGGACTCAGAAGTGGGCATCCTGGTTGACCAAGCCAGGGGTTGCTAGCAGCTTACAAGAGGAGTCCTCACCATGCCGTCTTCCTGATTTCTCCTGCTGTGCATCCCTGCCTGGCAAAAACCTTCCTCCTTCTACCTTTCCTGTGCTCCCCACACGCCGCTCCAAGCTCCGCATCAGAACTTTTCATTCTGTGCAGTGATTGCCCCACTCACCTTGTTGGGAAACCAGAGGCTGTAGCAATCCTCGAAGGGAGCAGCTGCCTCTGAGTGGTCTGAGGTCCTGGGCAGCTGGCCAAGCCTCGTTGCTATAAAAGGGAGCCGACACTCAGCCCTGCATATTTTCGTCAACTCTGTTTTGGGGAGGCCTGGTAAGTGGAACTGCCCCAGTCTGTCCCACACTTTGGGCTTCCCCTGGGGGGAGCTGAGGAGTGCAACAGCCTTCTCTGAGGAGGGGAGAGAAAGCTCGGGGAGGTCTGGACTGAGTCCAGGGCTCCCGGAAGAGAAGCGTGAGCCAGGGCTGAAGAAGGAGCCGGGTGCTCTAGTATTTTTGGGTGAGGGCACGTTTGATTCCCAAGCTGGGCCCTTCCTGGGAAGCGGCTGGGGGCATGGGGAGAGCTGGCAGTAATTGTGTGTGTGTGTATATATACCCTGCTTCCTTCCACATCCTCATCCACGTCGTCCCCCACTTCCCATCATAGCCATAGCCCTATGCTGGGTTTAGTTATCTGGATGGTGCCATCCAGGACAGAGCCATCCCTTGGAGTATGAGCCTTCAGAGTGTCCCCCTAGGCACCCTCCCCATGTCGGGGTTGCCCGTGTGCTCTGTCTTCCAGGTAGGGCAAATCCTTGGGCACTATGCTGACGGACCTGGAGACTGCCATGAACTCCCTCATTGAGGTCTACCACAATTACTCCCTGGTGAAAGGGAATTACCACGCCATCTATAGGGATGACTTGAAGAAATTGTTAGAGACGGAGTGTCCTAAGTTTATGACGGTGAGGAGGGGCTGGGTGTGGTCGGGGTTCTCTGCTCGGCTCTGATGACGCCCTTGGTCACTGGTCCCTGGCATTGCCCTGTGCAGACAGCCACGCCTCAGGTTCCCTGAGATCTTTACACTCTGGCTTCTTTCTCTCCAATCTTCACAGAAAAAGGATGTAGGCACCTGGTTCAAAGAGTTGGACATCAATGAGGATGGTGCACTTAACTTCCAGGAGTTCCTCTCACTGGTAATAAAGGTGGGCCTGGCAGCCCATGAAGACATTCACAAAGAATAACAGAGCTATAGAGCCCTGGGTCTGGTCCCCTGGACTTGTCCCCTCAGAGTAATAAAGTAATTGATACCTCAGGCCTCTCTTGGTTTCTTGCTTTTCTCTTGTGGAATGAGGCTCCTGGGGGCTGGAGGGAGGGTTGGAAAACCCAAGGAAGAAAAACAAACCTCTGTTGCCTCCACTCTCCATCTCTCACGAGCCCTGTGTGCTTACTGCTTGTCTCCGTTCTTCCCCGTGTTCTCCCTAAATGATTCTCAAGGCTCTTCCAGCCCCACGGTCCTGAGTCATGGGTTCCATTGACTTAAGGATTCTACAGAGTCCAACACACTATAGCTGTTGATTTTCCTACTTGTTCCCAAATGGGTGATATGAGAACAGGGTGACGTAAGGAAAGCTCATAGTGTTCTCTAAGTTGTAATTTCCAGCCAATTATTTTAGATGTAACTTTCAGGAAATCAGGGAGATAACTATGTAGAAGTGTGTCTGTGTGTGTATGAGAGAAAGAGAGAGATTGATTCTATGTGTGGTGTGAATTTAGGTGGATGCTTAGAGTTCTAACGAAGTAACACTAATAAGCCCCCTGGCTCTACACTTGTAATTTCTCCTTAAGAGATTTTGGAAGCTTTCCTTCTCTCTCCATTCCCAACCTCCTAACTTGATTAAATAATAAAGGAATGGGCAGATAGGCTAATACATTAATAAAGATCAACTCAAAGAATAGGGTACTCAAATGCTTCCCTTTGGGTTGAATGCTTTAGTAATCAGTGACTTATCTAAAATAATCTCCCCATCATTACTCTGGATTTCCAAGGGTCTGGGGAAATGGGAGGGCCAGAAGATGAATGGGCACCTCTCACCAGAACCCAACTCCCAAGTTGAGTTTCCATGCTGTGCCTTGGGACATTTTCTGTTGTCCCCACTTAGGTGATGGGGCGGTGGTGTTAGTAATGGGGAAGGGGGTTGGGAGCTGTCACCAGAATCTCTACACCAGGGGTTTTAACTTGGTCTACGGTATATCTCTGGAATGGAATCAAAGTTGAATGCATCATTTTGAGTGTATATGTATAAACTCATTCCTCTGAGTCTTTCACTATTTTTTAAAAAAATATTTATTTATTTATTTATGGCTGCATTGGGTCTTTGTTGCTGTGCGCGGGCTTTCTCTAGTTGTGGTGAAGGGGACTACTCTTCGTTGTGGTGTGCAGGCTTCTCTTTGTCGTGGCTTCCCTTGTTGCAGAGCACGGGTTCTAGGTGAGTGGGCTTCAGTAGTTGTGGCACGTGGGCTCAGTAGTTGTGGCTTGCGGGCTCTAGAGCGCAGGCTCAGTAGTTGTAGCGCACAGGCTTAGTTGCTCTGCTGCATGTGGGATCTTCCCGGACCAGGGCTCGAACCCGTGTCCCCTGCATTGGTAGGCAGATTCTTAACCACTGTGCCACCAGGGAAGCCCCTCTTTCACTATTAAAAAAGGGTCCAAAGGCCCCTAAAAGGTTAAGAACACTTGTCATGGCTGCTAGATTTTAGTAATGAAAGGTGGAGTATTTCTACTGTTGTTTTGTGTGTGGCCGGACTTGGTGGGGACGTGTGCTGCTAAGGCCTAAATCAGTTTCTTTGCTGCTGTCCCTACCCCTTCACAACACTCCTGCTCTGTGAAGCTGGGGGTGCACTATATCCCGGGAGACGGAAGCTGGCTTGGGGTCCCACTGTATGCATGAGGCACTGGGCCTCTGCATGAACAGCAGGGACCCTTCAACCCTCTCTGGGATGATTGTATGCCTCTGACCCCAGGATCCTGGGCTGAAGAGGAACCAGACCATGAGGGGTGGGGGTGGGAGAAGGAGGGCATCTTTGGAGAAGGCAGAAGTGCTTCGTGCCCAGGAGGAGAAGAGGAGGTGGCCAACTCCCCCCCATTTCAGGAGGAGCAAGTCCCTCCCCCACCCAACAAAATGCCACTCAGATGAACTGGATCCCAATGCTGAAGATCACTCACCCCAGATCACAGGGCTTTTCCTTTGTAGTAGACTTTACTTATATAGAAATGCAAATGAACAGGGAAAGGTAACAGCTTAAACCCTTATTCACTGACCAAGGCTTTAATTACCAACCAGTTTTATTATCAGCTAACATATTAGTGAAAATGTTTGGCAGCCAGCAGAGAACTAAGGTTGGGACATAAAATGGGATGGGGGCGGGTGTCTAGTCATCAGATATGGAGATGGGCTCCTTCTGGGCAAGCGTGGGAAGGCTAGGGAGAAAATTACTTCCTTTTCAGCTTTCCTGAAGGATCAGTTTGTCTATTCCCCCAAGCCAGTGCTTCCACCTAATTCAGGAGTGTGAACACACTCTCTTCATTGAGGAGACTCTCATGCAGTTCTCAGAAGCACCTTAAAGTTGAGCTGCTGGCCCAAATGTGGCCCAGGCAAAAAAAGATGGGAAAGGTTGGCAGGGTTCATCAAGCAGCATCCTAGGCTTCACTCAATATTTAGGGAATATAATGGGTGAATGCACAAAAGGAGAGAGCAACCTGACTCTGCCTCTCAGTTATCCACATGTGGTGGTGGTGGTAGTGGTGGTGGTGGTGGTGGTGTGTGTGTGTGTGTGTGTGTGTGTGTGTGTGTGTGTGTGTGTGTGTGTATCCGAGTGTGGGTGAGGGGCAACATATCCCAGTGCCTTTCTCTCTCCTTGAAAATGCGTTGTTAGACTTGCTGTTAATGGATCCTTTGGGGGAGATTTACCATTATTAACTGTTTGCCATTAGTTGAAAGTCCAATGAGTCTGCTTTCTGAGTCCTCTCAGAGGACCATGCAGAAGGTAGCCCAGAGTGCCCTTTGGAGTTTCACCATAAGTGATGGGCCACTGGTTGTGAAGAATTGCATTGACCTGGAGCTATCGAATGGTTGATACCCAGGCTCATGGTTGGACATGGGAGGTGGCCCAGCTGGCACTGGCCACCTGGAGAATGAGGTGGAGGTGAGGGAGGCCATCCTTGGAAGGTCCATGGAGTAGGCAGGCTTGCAGATGGTAATTTACAAGCAAGGCTGTGCCATTACAGGACCTACTGGGCAGAGTCAGACGGGCTTGTAGCACTGAGCAAGATAATTTGGTTTCCTGTTTCCCCAGCTACAAAAGAAGAACAGGGTGGCGGGAAGTTGAGAAATAAGTGTAGCAGGAAGCCTCATGCAATGTTCGAGCCCACAAAGGAGATGTTGGCTCACCAACTGAGGCAGATCTGGCCACTGAGACTTCCGGGGCCTTAGAGTATGACCTGTCTGAAATCCCACTTCTCCACCCAAGACTCCTGACTTCAGCCAAGTGTCTCACAATTGTGACAAAAGTCTTAAAGAGCATGGGGAATATCTGGAATTGGGCAACTGGTGTCTAGCAGCTGAACACAGAGCTTATTCCAGTGGAAAAGACTTCCCCGTACATCCCTCCACTTGGGAGCCAGAATCATTCTAGCCGGGTCCAGATACCAGCCTATCTTCTGGCCTCCTGACCTAGGGAATTCACCCTAATTTCATATGGGCTGAGGAGGGGAGGGAAAGCTGCTAACACTTACTGGGCTCCTTCTAGTTGTTGGTGTGAAAGGAAAAAAATCATCTCAAACCTAGAGAAAGACAAACTGGTGATTGCTTAAATCTTTGATCTCATGCTAGAGTCTGCCTGAATAGAAGCAAGTCCTTGCTACTTGTTAACCTTCTATCGTCTGACACTCTTGGGGAATGTAACATGGTCGGCACAGTATATTTGATTAACAAGTCACGGTGGATAAAGAAGTAGGCAGTTTATATCTGCTTGATGGGGTAATATGATTTTATAGTCTGGTAGAGATGTTAAACTCCTGTTTTAATTTTTATCACCCTATTGAAAGTTAAAAGAGTCATATTTTAAATTAAGAATCTTACTCAGGCATTCCTTTCCTGAATGTCTTTATGTATTCTCAAATATTCTTCAAACCAGCTTTAAAAACCTTCTTTGCTGATTCTCTCATTAATGAATTCAAACAAGAATTTTGACATGGGCCCACTATATTTGTTGATAATTTTGCTTTTAAGCACTAGACTTTGTGATAGCTTATCCTGTAACAATCTTATAAGACACGTAATTATTATTTCCATTTTGCATATGAGGAGATTCCGAGAAGTTAAGAAACTTGACAAAATTATTAATCTGGCAAATGTCAGAGCTAGGATTAGATCCGTGGTTGTCTCCAGGTGAGAAACCCTGGTTCAGACATGAAAGCACTTTCTTCTAGCTGATTTCCATCCTGTGAGTGCAGAGGGCCCGCCCTTCCTCTGCTGGCCTTTCTGGTCTCTTTGAGGACCAGAAGGGTGAGGACCCCCTGAAGGGTCTCTGCCATCCAGGGGTGAAGAGCAGGGCCCGAGGTGCCAGAATGAACTTCTCTCTTGGGCCTCTTTCTTCTGCCCAGGAGCTCATCCTGCCTTGGGGCTGAATTACTGTGTTGTTTTTTTTTTTTTCCTGGTATGAACAATCCTCCAGACAATGACTGTAGAACAGAGGATTGACATTTTGAGGTCTGTAAACTCTTAGGGTTTGTGCCTCCTTCTGGGTTGGGGAGCTTCCTTCCAGTCTTAGGAGTGGTGGAAATTCTCATGTGAATAATTCTCATTTGCAAAATCACAGTCTGAACTGGCTGCTAAGATCAGGGCATAGACTTTTATGATCTGTACCCATTTAAATGATCTGTACCTATTCCTCTTTCTTTGGACAGAAACCTCCTCTTCTTCCTCCTGAATAGGCCTCATTAACAGCAGAAAGCATGGGACTATCTTACAGCCAAAGCCAGAGGCTCTTCATCAACCTAGCCCAGCAAGGGTTCCATCCAGTTCAGCTTGCTCAGCATCTTGTTTTGCTATGGCACATTTTTTCCCCCCTGTGCTTTCTAGAGCAAAATATCTAACCCAGATAGGATGCTCTGGATTTCTTTCCTGCTTTGGTCCTAGAACCCTCCATGATAATGTGTATCTATTAAGACCCAATCATAAATGTCATACTTAATGGAGAAATTTATCTCTTTTTTTTGAAGTATAGTTGATTTACAATGTTGTGTTAATTTCAGGTGTACAGCACAGTGATCAGTTATATATACATATATATCGATTCTTTTTCAGATTCCTTTCCCCCATAGGTTATTACAAAATATTGAGCATAGTTCCCTGTTCTATACACTACTAGGTCCTCGTTGATCAGCTACTCCATATGTAGTAGTGTGTATATGTTAATCCCAAACCTCCAACTTATCCCTCTCCCCCATTTCCACTTTGGTAAACCAAAAGTTTGTTTTCTGTCTGTGGGTCTGTTTCTGTTTTATAAATAAATTCATTTGTATCATTTGTTTTTAGATTCCACATATAAACAATATCATATGACATTTGTCTTTGTCTGGCTCACTTCACTTAGTATGATAATCTTTTGGTCCCTCCATGTTGATGCAAACGGTACTATTTCATTCTTTTTTATGGCTGAGTGATATTCCATCATATATATGTACCACTTTTAAAAAAAGTTTTTTTTGAATATACTTTTTTTTTAAACACCTTTATTGGAGTATAATTGCTTTACAATTGTGTGTTACTTTCTGCTTTATAACATAGTCAATCAGTTATACATTTACATATGTCCCCATATCTCTTCCCTCTTGAATCTCCCTCCCTCCCACCCTCCCTATCCCACCTCTCTAGGTGGTCACAAAGCACCGAGCTGATCTCCCTGTGCTATGTGGCTGCTTCCCACTAGCTATCTATTTTACGTTTGGTAGTGTACATATGTCCAAGGCACTCTTGCACTTTGTCCCAGCTTACCCTTCCCCCTCCCCGTATACTCAAGTCCATTCTCTAGTAGGTCTGCATCTTTATTCCCGTCTTACCCCTAGGTTCTTCTGACCAATTTTCTTTTTTTAAGATTCCATATATATGTGTTAGCATACGGTATTTGTTTTTCTCTTTCTAACTTACTTCACTCTGTATGACAGTCTCTAGGTGCATCCACCTCACTACAAATAACTCAGTTTAATTCCTTTTTATGGCTGAGTAACATTCCATTTTATATACGTGCCACTTCTTCTTTATCCATTCCTCTGTTGATGGACACTTAGGTTGCTTCCATGTCCTGGCTATTGTAAATAGACCTGCAATGAACATTTTGGTACATGACTCTTCTTGAATTATGGTATTCTCAGGGTATATGCCCCATAGTGGGATTGCTGGGTTGTATGGTCGTTCTATTTTTAGTTTTTTAAGGAACCTCCATACTGTTCTCCATAGTGGCTCTATCAATTTACATTCCCACCAACAGTGCAAGAGAGTTCCCTTTTCTCCACACCCTCTCCAGCATTTATTGTCTGTAGACTTTTTGATGATGGCTATTCTGACTGGTGTGAGATGATATCTCATTGTAGTTTAGATTTGCATTTCTGTAATGATTAATGATGCTGAGCATTCTTTCTTGTGTTTGTTGGCAATTGGTATATCTTCTTTGGAGAAATGTCTATTTAGGTCTTCCGTCCATTTTTGGATTTGGTTGTTTGTTTTTTTGATATTGAGCTGCATGAGCTGCTTGTATGTTTTGGAGATTAATCCTTTGTCAGTTGCTTCATTTGCAAATATTTTCTCCCATTCTGAAGGTTGTCTTTTTGTCTTGTTTGTGGTTTCCTTTGCTGTGCAAAAGCTTTGAAGTTTCATTAGGTCCCATTTGTTTATTTTTGTTTTTATTTCCATTTCTCTAGGAGGTGGGTCAAAAAGGATCTTTCTGTGATTTATGTCATAGAGTGTCCTGCCTATGTTTTCCTCTAAGAGATTGACAGTTTCTGGCCTTACATTTAGGTCTTTAATCCACTTTGAGTTTATTTTTGTGTATGGTGTTAGGGAGTGTTCTAATTTCATTCTTTTACATGTAGCTGTCCAGTTTTCCCAGCATCACTTATTGAAGAGGCTGTCCTTTCTCCACTGTACATTCCTGCCTCCTTTATCAAAGATAAGGTGACCCTATGTGCGTGGGTTTATCTCTGGGCTTTCTATCCTGTTCCATTGATCTATCTTTCTGTTTTTGTGCCAGGACCATACTGTCTTGATTACTGTAGCTATGTAGTATAGTCTGAAGTCAGGGAGCCTGATTCCTCCAGCTCCGTTTTTCGTTCTCAAGATTGCTTTGGCTATTCGGGGTCTTTTTTGTTTCCATACAAATTGTGAAATTTTTTGTTCTAGTTCTGTGAAAAATGTCAGTGGTAGTTTGATAGGGATTGCATTGAATCTATAGATTGCTTTGGGTAGTAGAGTCATTTTCACAATGTTGATTCTTCCAATCCAAGAATATTGTATATCTCTCCATCTATTTGTATCATCTTTAATTTCTTTCATCAGTGTCTTATAATTTTCTGCCTACAGGTCTTTTGTCTCCTTAGGTAGGTTTATCCCTAGATATTTTATTCTTTTTGTTGCAATGGTAAATGGGAGTGTTTTCTTGATTTCACTTTCAGATTTTTCATGATTAGTGTATAGGAATGCAAGAGATTTCTGTGCATTAACTTTGTATCCTGCAACTTTACCAAATTCATTGATTATCTCTAGTAGTTTTCTGTTAGCATCTTTAGGATTCTCTATGTATAGTATCATGTCATCTGCAAACAGTGACAGCTTTATCTCTTCTTTTCCAATTTGGATTCCTTTTATTTCTTTTTCTTCTCTGATTGCTGTGGCTAAAACTTCCAAAACTATGTTGAATAATAGTGGTGAGAGTGGGCAACCTTGTCTTGTTCCTGATCTTAGTGGAAATGGTTTCAGTATTTCACCATTGAGAGTGATGTTGGCTGTGGGTTTGTCATATATGGCCTTTATTATGTTGAGGAAAGTTCCTTCTATGCCTACTTTCTGCAGAGTTTTTAATCATAATTGGGTGTTGAATTTTGTCGAAAGCCTTCTCTGCATCTATTGAGATGATCATATGTTTTTTCTCCTTCAATATTTTAATATGGTGTATCACGTTGATTGATTTGCATATATTGAAGAATCCTTGCATTCCTGAGATAAACCCCACTTGATCATAGACTATGAGCCTCTTAATGTGCCGATGGATTCTGTTTGCTAGTATTTTGTTGAGGAGTTTTGCATGTATGTCCATCAGTGATGTTGGCCTGTAGTTTTCGTTTTTTGTGACATCTTTGTCTGATTTTGATATCAGAGTGATGGTGGCCTCGTAGAATGAGTTTGAGAGTGTTCCTCCCTCTGCTGTATTTTGGAAGAGTTTGAGAAGGATAGGTGTTAGCTCTTCTCTAAATGTTTGATAGAATTCGCCTGTGAAGCCATCTGGTCTTGGGCTTTTGTTTGTTGGAAGATTTTTAATCACAGTTTCAATTTCAGTGCTTGTGATTGGTCTGTTCATATTTTCTATTTCTTCCTGGTTCAGTCTTGGAATGTTGTGCATTTCTAAGAATTTGTCCATTTCTTCCAGGTTGTCCATTTTATTGACATAGAGTTGCTTGTAGTAATCTCTCATGATCCTTTGTATTTCTGCAGTGTCAGTTGTTACTTCTTTTTCATTTCTAATTCTATTCATTTGAGTCTTCTCCCTGTTTTTTCTTGATGAGTCTGGCTAATGGTTTATCAATTCTGTTTATCTTCTCAAAGAATCAGCGTTTAGTTTTATTGATCTTTGCTATCATTTCCTTCATTTCTTTTTCATTTACTTCTGATCTGATCTTTATGATTTCTTTCCTTCTGCTAACTTTGGGTTCTTTTTGTTCTTCTTTCTCGACTTGGTGTAGGTGTAAGGTTTGGTTGTTTATTCGAGATGCTTGCTGTTTCTTAAGGTAGGATTGTATTGGTATAAACTTCCCTCTTAGAACTGCTTTTGCTGCATCCCATAGGTTCTGAGTCATTGTATTTTCTAGGTATTTTTTGATTACTTCAGTGATCTCTTGGTTATTAAGTAGTGTGTTGTTTAGCCTCCACGTGTTTGTATTTCTTACAGATTTTTTCCTGTAATTGATACCTCTTCTCATAGCATTGTGGTCAGAAAAGATACTTGATACAATTTCAGTTTTCTTAAATTCTCCAAGGCTTGATTTGTGACCCAAGATATGATCTATCCTGGAGAATGTTCTATGAGCACTTGAGAAAAATGTGTATTCTGTTGTTTTTGGACGGAATGTTTTATAATTATCAATTAAGTCCATCTTGTTTAATGTATCAATTAAAGCTTGTGTTTTCTTATTTATTTTAATTTTGGATGATCTGTCCATTGGTGAAAGTTTCGTGTTAAAGTCCTCTACTATGATTGTGCTACTGTCGATTTCCCCTTTTATGGCTGTTAGTATTTGCCTTACGTATTGAAGTGCTCCTATGTTGGGTGCATAAATATTTACAGTTGTTATATCTTCTTCTTGGATTGATCCCTTGATCATTATGTAGTGTCCTTCTTTGTCTCTTCTAATAGTCTTTGTTTTAAAGTCTATTTTGCCTGATATGAGAATTGCTATCCCACATTTCTTTTGATTTCCATTTGCATGGAATATCTTTTTGCATTCCCTCACTTTCAGTCTGTATGTGTCCATAGGTCTGAAGTGGGTCTCTTGTAGACAGCATATATATGGGTCTTGTTTTTGTATCCATTCATCCAGTCTCCGTCTTTTGGTTGGAGAATTTAATCCATTTACATTTAAGGTAATTATCGATATGTATGTTCCTATTACCATTTTCTTAATTGTTTTGGGTTTATTATTGTAGGTCTTTTCCTTCTCTTGTGTTTCCTGTCTAGAGAAGTTCCATTAGCATTTGTTTTAAAGCTGGTTTGGTGGTGCTGAATTCTCTTAGCTTTTGCTTGTCTGTAAAGCTTTTAATTTCTCCGTCATATCTGAATGAGATCTTTGCTGCATAGAGTTATCTTTGTTGTAGATTTTTCTCCTTTGTCACTTTAAATATATCCTACCAGTCCCTTCTGGCTTGCAGAGTTTCTGCTGAAATATCAGCTGTTAACTTTATGGGTATTCCCTTGTGTGTTATTTGTTGTTTTTCCCTTGTTGCTTTTAATATTTGTTCTTTGTATTTAATTTTTGATAGTTTGATTAATATGTGTCTTGGCATGTTTGTCCTTGGATTTATCCTGTATGGGACTCTCTGTGCTTCTTGGACTTGATTAACTATTTCCTTTCCCATATTAGGGAAGTTTTCAAGTATAATCTCTTGAAATATTTTCTCAGTCCCTTTGTTTTTCTCTTCTTCTGGGACCCATATAATTCGAATATTGGTGTGTTTAATGTTGTTCTAGAGGTCTCTGAGACTGTCCTCAATTCCTTTTATTCTTTTTTCTTTATTCTGTTCTGCAGTAGTTATTTCCACTATTTATCTTCCAGGCCACTTATCCGTTTTTCACCTCAGTTATTCTGCTATTGATCCATTATAGAGAATTTTAAAATTCATTTATTGTGTTGTTCATCACTGTTTGTTTGCTCTTTAGTTCTTCTAGGTCCTTGTTAAACGTTTCTTGTATTTTCTCCTTTCTATTTCCATGATTTTGGATCATCTTTACTATCATTATTCTGAATTCTTTTTCAGGTAGACTGCCTATTTCCTCTTCATTTGTTAGGTCCGGTGGATTTTTGCCTTGCTCATTAATCTGCTGTGTGTTTCTCTGTCTTCTCATTTTGCTTAACTTACTGTGTTTGGGGTCTCCTTTTCTCAGGCTGCAAATACATAGTTTCTGTTGTTTTTGGTGTCTGTCCCCAGTGGCTAAGCTTGGTTCGGTGGGTTGTGTAGGCTTCCTGGTGGAGGGGACTAGTGCCTGTGTTGTGGTGCGTGAAGCTGGATCTTGTGCTTCTGGTGGGCAGGTCCACATCTGGTGGTGTGTTTTGTGGTGTCTGTGGCTTTATTATGATTTTAGGCAGCCTCTCTGCTAATGGGTGGGGTTGTGTTCCTGTCTTGATAGTTGTTTGACATAGGGTGTCCTGCACTCTGGCTTGCTGGTTGTTGAGTGGAGCGGGGTCTTGGCATTGAGATGGAGATCTCTGGTAGATTTTTGCCGTTTGATATTACGTGGAGCTGGGAGGTCTCTTGTGGACCAGTGTCCTGAGCTTGGCTCTCTCACCTCAGTGGTAGAGCCCTGACGCCTGGCTGGAGCACTGACAGCCCGTCCTCCACATGGCTCAGAATACAAGGTAGAGAAAAAAGAAAGAAAGAAGAAGATAAAATAAATTAAAATAAAGTGATTAAAATAAAACTTAAAAATAATTTTTAAGAAAAAAATTTTTTTAAGTAAAAAAGAAAATAGAAAAGAAAAACCAAAAAAAACGGACAGACAGAACCCTAGGACAAATGGTGAAAGCAAAGCTATACAGACAAAATCTCACACAGAAGCATACACATACACACCCACAAAAAGATAAAAAGCTAAAAAAAAATATATATCGTTGTTCCCAAAGTCCACCTCCTCAATATGGGATGATTCGTTGTCTCTTCAGGTATTCCACAGATGCAGAGTACATGAAGTTGATTGTGGACTTTTAATTCGTTGCTCCTGAGGCTTCTGGGAGAAATTTCTCTTTCTCTTCTTTGTTCGCACAGCTCCTGGGGTTTAGCTTTGGATTTGGCCCCGCCTCTGCGTGTAGGTCGCCTGAGGGCGTCTGTTCTTCGCTCAGACAGGACAGGGTTAAAGGAACAGGTGATTCGGGGGCTCTGGCTCACTCAGGCCGGGGGGCGGGAGGGGTACGGATGTGATGTGAGCCTGGGCGGCAGAGGCTGGCGTGATGTTGCAGCAGCCTGAGGAGCGCCATGCGTGCGTTCTCCCGGGGAAGTTGTCCCTGGACCACTGGACCCTGGCAGTGGCGGGCTGCACAGGCTCCCGGGAGGAGCGGTGCAGATAGTGACCTGTGCTCGCACACAGGGTTCTTAGTGGCGGCAGCAGCAGCCTTAGCGTCTCATGCCCGTCTCTGGGGTCCGTGCTTTTAGCCGCGGCTTGCGCCCGTCTCTGGTATCCACGCTTTTAGCCACGGCTCGCGCCCGTCTCTGGAGTTCCTTTAAGCAGCGCTCTAAACCCCTCTCCTCGCGCACCAGGAAACAAAGAGGGAAGAAAAAGTCTCTTGCCTCTTTGGCAGCTCCAGACTTTTCCCGGACTCCCTCCTGGCTAGCTGCAGCGCACTAGCCCCCTTCAGGCTGTGTTCACACCGCCAACCCCAGTCCTCTCCCTGTGCTCCGACCGAAGCCTGAGCCTCAGCTCCCAGCCCTGCCCACCCCGGCGGGTGAGCAGACAAGCCTCTCGGGCTGGTGAGAGCTGGTCAGCATTGATCCTCTGTGCGGGAATCTCTCCGCTTTGCCCTCCGCACCCCTGTTGCTGTGCTCTCCTCCGCGGCTCCAAAGGTTTCCCCCTCCGCCACCCGCAGTCTCTGCCCACAAAGTGGCTTCCTAGTGTGTGGAAACCTTTCCTCCTTCACAGCTCCCTCCCAATGGTGCAGGTCCTGTCCCTATTCTTTTGTCTCTTTTTTTTTTTTTTGCTCTACCCAGGTACGTGGGGGAGTTTCTTGCCTTTTGGGAGGTCTGAGGTCTTCTGCCAGTGTTTAGTAGGTGTTCTGTAGGAGTCGTTCCACATGCAGACGTATTTCTGATGTATTTGTGGGGAGGCAGGTGATCTCCGCGTCTTACTCTTCCGCCATGTTGAAGCTCCCCCGCCCCACATCTTCTTTATCCATTCAACTGTTGATGGACATTTAGGTTGCTTCCACAGACATTCATCTTTAATGACAGGAAGAACACAAAGATGACTCCATTACCACTTCTATTTAATATTTGTATTGGAGGCCCTAGCCAGTGTTATAAGACAAGGAAAACTAAATGTGAAGTAATGGGAGATCTGGAGGCATTGACCATGTGAAGTAAACTAATACCCTGCAGGGCACTCTTGTTTCTGCATTTCATTGCCTCCCTTATTTCTTCTTCTGGATAACTGCTACTATTTTTTCAGGAATGTGTCCATCCAAGTTGAACTTAATTCTTCCCCTGAGGCTATTAATGTCATTACTGGAAAACATTACTGGTAACATTACTGACTTGGTGTTTCTTAGTTCCCTCTGTAGGATGAACGGTCTTTTCCACAGCCTGCATCTGGAACACCCAGGCTTGGAGCAGAATAGAGGGTGCCATACTGTAGCACTCTGGAGACATCAGATACTAAGAGTCCCCTCCTCTAGGAAACAGTTCAGAAATTTGGAAATTTACAGTCTGAGGTAGGGACCTCAAAAAGTCATTTCTGATGCACTCCTTTTCTATTATCTATTCTGGGTCTCACAGAGAATTACCTTTTCACTAATTTCAAAAAATGCTTTATTTATTTGCCTTCTTTTTACTCCAGAATATTCTGCCAACCACTCTGTACTGTCCAAGGGTATCCTGTAGGAATCCTTCAAACTCAGCCCATCCCAGCACTGACATTTGATAGTCAACATCACATCCGTCCCCATAAACCAAACTTTCAACACAGTTATAGCTACTGTCTTATAAAGCAGCTGGCTCCAATTCCAGGGAAATCAATTGATCCACGAGGCAGACGGGAGTCTTCCAAGGAACGCCCAAATGCAATAGGTATGATTTGATCAATTACAGTCACGTGTTTTTTATTTTCCCAGTTAGCTGTTCAGGCTTCCACATCCCCTATTAAGAGGAAGCCTGGTATCTCCTTCTTGAGGCTAGGGCTCACTCAGGCCAGTGAGGGTGTGGGGATCAATTCTGCTCTCATGAACAGCAGCAGTCTCTTTTGTGGTTCCTTCTATTTGCTATAGGAGCTGATGTTGAAGGCCAGTCTGCACAATGCCGTAGATGATGCTTCTCTAGAAAGCTGCTGGGATGCCCTCTATAAAGGCCAGGCTCTGTGGTGCTCTGTGCTGGGAAACAAGTTCTGTTCTTTTTACTTCCTACTTTGATGCCCAGGCATTGTCATCCAAAGCACACAGGAAGGCTGGGCTTGGAAGAATTTCCATCACTCTTATTATCCCTGGGTCTCCTTTGTCACTGGCATGGTCTCCCCTTTTCCTCGTGGTAATTTGACTTCAGGAAACTTTTCCTGCCTATGGATCTGGATGGGGCCAATACATTTCTCCTGCCTCACATCTCCAGGAGATTTCTCTTCCCCAGATCAGCCAGCAGTGATGCTGACTAACTGCATACTGGGGGTCAGAGGGCAGGCAACTCAATACCACTGCCCCACAGAGCAAAACAGAACTGCTTCAAGATAGCTCTCTGCATTCCCTATTCTGAAAACAGGTAAACAGCTCCTGTTTCAGGCTTTAATCCATCCGGATTTGGACACTAGTGGCGGATCAATCACTCATGCCATTCTCACCTGCAGGGTGGTGGACTTCTCCAGTTCTGGGGCTCCCCAGGCTGGGAAGGGGCGGCTCTCGCTCCCTGCCAAGGAAACCCTCTCTCCTTCCTCTCCTGTTCTCTGTGGTGGGGTGCAGCTGGGGGAGCAGAGATCTCTACTGACTTTCTTTTGGATGGCCGCCTTTCCCTGACCTGAGTTTTTACCACCTTCCTCTAGTGTTTCTTCCCCGGGGGCAGGAAGAGGCCCTTGTATTAACTGAGCTGAATCCTGTGGGGTGGGGAGCTCCTCAGGGGCTATCTCCTGTGTACGTTACCTTAGCCTCTGGAATGCTATAGACAGATTCACCGAGTGGGGTTAGGTCAGCAGAAAATGGGCATCTTTCCCACAGGTAGGTGAGAGGATGGCCATTTTCATTTTTTTCAAGGCCTTTAGAACTTGTCTCAGAAATAGCCCCTTCTCAGACCTTCAGAGCTTTAGAAATTCACATTGACTGTTGCCATGAGTGGAACTCAAAAGTCCCAGCCAGGTGCCTTGGCCTGTATGGGGCCCTAAGCTGCTTTCTCAAATGAGATGTGTCTGTCTCTCTTTTTCCTCTTGCTATGGATCACAGCCTACTCCCCTCCACCACCTTCTGGAACTAGCCTCAGGGACACCAGTCAGGCTGGAGGCGCTCAGCACAGAGACCTTTGTGATGGGTGGCCCCCATCCCCACGACTCAGCCTGGTCAAGTCTGCCTGGTGCACCCTTGGGCCCTGGCGCCTTCTCCAGCAGCTTCTGGAGCACAGGACCTAGCAACATCAGTCGCCTTCCCAGGTTTCTAGGAAATCCCACTGGGGCCACATGATTCATCACAGCTGCAAGTACACATTGTGTGGCCTCTGCTTCTCCACCACAGTGGCAGAGGCTTTCTCTATGTGAAGCCCATATGGATCTTGAGGGGTTTCATGACCTCCTTCATGTCTCCTTTTCTCTTAAAAGTTTCAGCCAGGTTCCCAGTCCTGTCTGGAATGATGCTTCCATGAGGCTGTAATGTCAACTGCCATGAACCACACTCCCTCTTTGTACCTGACTGCCTCCACCAACTGCCCTGGGGTTGGGTCAGAGTCTTGGGGCGGCCTCATTCCCAGAACCCTCTGATCCAAGCACTGTGGGCCAGCCCTCTTCCAGGAAGAGTCTCAGTGTCTTAAGAAATTTAGTCTGAGGTAGAGAAGCTAACAAATCATTCCTTTTTTTTTTTCCTAAGGGGAAGTACTTGCCTTATTTAAAATTACTGATTTTTTTTAGTAACAAATTATTCTTTTTTTATTAAAAGACTTTTCATTTTATTTAAATTTAAAAAAATTTTAATTGAGGTAGAGTTGATTTAAAATGTCGTGTTAATTTCTGCTGTACAATAAACTGATTCACATATATTATATACATTCTTTTTAATACTCTTTTTCACTATGGTTTACCTCACAATATTGAGTATAGTTCCCTGTGCTATACAGTGGGACCTTGTTGTTTATTCCTTCTTTGTGTAATAGTTTGTATCTGCTAATCACAAACTTCCAGTCCATCCCTCCCCTACTCTCCTCCCCCTTGGCAACCCCACAAGTCTGTTCTCTCTGTCTGTGAGTCTGTTTCTATTTTGTAGGTAGGTTCATTTGTGTCATATTTTCTTTCTTTCTTTTTCCCCCCACATCTTTGTTGGAGTATAAATGTTTTACAATGTTGTGCTGGTTTCTGCAGTACAACAAAGTGAATCAGCTACATGTATACATATATCCCCATATCCCCTCCCTCTTTTGAGCCTCCCTCCCACCATCCCTATCCCATCCCTCTAGGTCATCACAGAGCACCAAGCTGATCTCCCTGTGCTATGTAGCACATTCCCACTAGCCATCCATTTTATATTTGGTGGTGTATATATGTCAATGTTACTCTTTCACTTCATCCCAGCTTCCCCTTCCCCCGCATGCCCTCAAGTCTGTTCTCTACCTCTGCGTCTTTATTCCTGCCCTGCCACTAGGTTCATCAGTATCACTTTTTAAAATTCCATATATATGCGTTAGCATACAGTATTTGTTTTTCTTTTTCTGACTTACTTTGCAATGTATGACAGATTCTAGGTCCATCCACCTCACTACAAATGACTCAATTTCGTTCCCTTTTATGGCTGAATAATATTCCATTGTATATATGTACCACATCTTCTTTATCCAATCATCTGTTGATGGACATTTAGGTTGCTTCCATGTCCTGGCTATTGTAAATAGTGCTGCAATGAACATTGTGGTACATGTCTCTGTTTTTTTTTTTTTTAAAAGCTGGTTTTTTTTTAAAACTTTATTTTTATTTATTTATTTTTGGCTGCATTGGTCTTCATTGCTGCACACGGGCTTTCTCTAGTTGCAGCGAGTGGGGGCTACTCTTCGTTGCGGTGTGCAGGCTTCTCATTGCAGTGGCTTCTCTTGTTATGGAGCATGGGCTCTAGGCATGCGGGCTTCAGTAGTTGTGGCATGTGGGCTCAGTAGCTGTGGCACGTGGGCTCTAGAGTGCAGGCTCGGTAGTTGTGGCGCATGGGCTTAGTTGCTCCGTGGCATGTGGGATCTTCCTGGACCAGGGCTCGAACCTGTGTCCTCTGCATTGTCAGGTGGATTCTTAACCACTGTACCACCAGGGAAGTCCACATGTCTGTTTTTTTTGTTTTTTTTTTTACATATTTATTGGAGTATAATTGCTTTACAATAGTGTGTTAGTTTCTGCTTTATAACAAAGTGAATCAGTTATACATATACATATGTTCCCATATCTCTTCCCTCTTGCGTCTCCCTCCCTCCCACACTCCCTATCCCACCCCTCTAGGTGGTCACAAAGCACCGAGCTGATCTCCCTGTGCTATGTGGCTGCTTCCCACTAGCTATCTATTTTACGTTTGGTAGTGTATATATCTCGATGCCACTCTCTCACTTTGTCACAGCTTACCCTACCCCCTCCCCATATACTCAAGTCCATTCTCTAGTAGGTCTGTGTCTTTAATCCTGTCTTACCCCTAGGTTCTTCATGACATTCTTTTTTCTTAGATTCCATATGTACGTGTTAGCATATGGTATTTGTCTTTCTCTTTCTGACTTACTTCACTCTGTATGACAGACTCTAGGTCCATCCACCTCACTACAAATAACTCAATTTCATTTCTTTTTATGGCTGAGTAATATTCCATTGTATATATGTGCCTAATCTTCTTTATCCATTCATCCAGTGATGGACACTTAGGTGGTTTCCATCTCCTGGCTATTGTAAATAGAACTGCAATGAACATTTTGGTACATGACGCTTTTTGAATTATGTTTTTCTCAGGGTATATGCCCAGTAGTGGGATTGCTGGGTCATATGGTAGTTCTATTTGTAGTTTATTAAGGAACCTCCATACTGTTCTCCATAGTGGCTGTACCAATTCACATTCCCACTAGCAGTGTAGGAGTGTTCCCATTTCTCCACATCCTCTCCAGCATTTACTGTTTCTAGATTTTTTGATGGCCATTCTGACTGGTGTGAAATGATATCTCATTGCAGTTTTGATTTGCATTTTTCTAATGATTAATGATGTTGAGCATTCTTTCTTGTGTTTGTTGGCAGTCTGTATATCTTCTTTGGAGAAATGTCTATTTAGGTCTTTCGCCCATTTTTGGATTGGGTTGTTTGCTTTTTTGTTATTGAGCTGCATGTGCTGCTTGTAAATTTTGGAGATTAATCCTTTGTCAGTTGCTTCATTAGCAAATATTTTCTCCCATTCTGAGGGTTGTCTTTGGGTCTTATTTATGGTTTCCTTTGCTGTGCAAAAGCTTTGAAGTTTCATTAGGTCCCATTTGTTTATTTTTGTTTTTATTTCCATTTCTCTAGGAGGTGGGTCAAAAAGGATCTTGTTGTGATTTATGTCATAGAGTGTTCTGCCTATGTTTTCCTCTAAGAGTTTGATAGTTTCTGGCCTTACATTTAGGTCTTTAATACATTTGAACTTATTTTTGTGTATGGCGTTTGGGAGTGTTCTAATTTCATACTTTTACATGTACCAGTCCAGTTTTCCCAGCACCACTTATTGAAGAGGCTGTCCTTTCTCCACTGTACGTTCCTGCCTCCTTTATCAAAGATAAGGTGATCATATGTGCGTGGGTTTATCACTGGGCTTTTGATCCTGTTCCATTGATCTATCTTTCTGTTTTTGTGCCAGTACCATACTGTCTTCATTACTCTAGCTTTGTAGTATAGTCTGAAGTCAGGGAGCCTGATTCCTCCAACTCCATTTTTCTTTCTCGAGATTGCTGTGACTATTCAGGGTCTTTTGTGTTTCCATACAAATTGTGAAATTTTGTGTTCTAGTTCTGTGAAAAATGCCAGTGGTAGTTTGATCGGGGTTGCATTGAATCTATAGATTGCTTTGGGTAGTAGAGTCATTTTGACAATGTTGATTCTTCCACTCCAAGAACATGGTATATCTCTCCATCTATTTGTATCATCTTTAATTTCTTTCATCAGTGTCTTATAATTCTCTGCATACAGGTTTTTGTCTCCTTAGGTAGGTTTATTCCTAGATATTTTATTCTTTTTGATACAATGGTAACTGTGAGTGTTTTCTTGATTTCACTTTCAGATTTTTCATCCTTAGTGTATAGGAATGCAAGAGATCTCTGTGCATTAATTTTGTATCCTGCTACTTTATCAACTTCGTTGGTTAGCTCTCGTAGTTTTCTGGTAGCATCTTTAGGATTCTCTATGTATAGTATCATGTCATTTGCAAACAGTGACAGCTTTACTTTTTCTTTTCCAATTTGGATTCCTTTTATTTCCTTTTCTTCTCTGATAGATGTGGCTAAAACTTCCAAAACTGTGTTGAATAAAGAGTAGTGACTGTGGGCAACCTTGTCTTGTTCCTGATCTGAGTGGAAATGCTTTCAGTTTTTCACCATTGAGGACGATGTTGGCTGTGGGTTTGTCATATATGACCTTTATTATGTTGAGGAAAGTTCCTTCTATGCCTACTTTCTGCAGGGTTTTTATCATAAATGGGTGTTGAATTTTGTCGAAAGCTTTCTCTGCATCTATTGAGATGACCATATGGTTTTTCTCCTTCAATTTGTTAATATGGTTTATCACATTGATTGATTTGCATGTATTGAAGAATCCTTGCATTCCTGGAAAAGACCCCACTGGATCATGGTGTGTGATCCTCTTAATGTGCCGTTGGATTCTGTTTGCTAGTATTTTGTTGAGGAGTTTTGCATCTATGTTCATCAGTGATATTGGCCTGTAGTTTTCTTTCTTTGTCACATCCTTGTCTGGTTTTGGTATCAGGGTGATGGTGGCCTCGTGGAATGAGTTTGGGAGTGTTCCTCCCTCTGCTGTATTTTGGAAGAATTTGAGAAGGATAGGTGTTAGCTCTTCTCTAAATGTTTGATAGAATTCGCCTGTGAAGCCATCTGGTCTTGGGCTTTTGTTTGTTGGAAGATTTTTAATCACAGTTTCAATTTCAGTGCTTGTGATTGGTCTGTTCATATTTTCTATTTCTTCCTGATTCAGTCTTGGCAGGTTGTGCATTTCTAAGAATTTGTCCATTTCTTCCAGGTTGTCCATTTTATTGACATAGAGTTGCTTGTAGTAATCTCTCATGATCTTTTGTATTTCTGCAGTGCCAGTTGTTACTTCACCTTTTTCATTTCTAATTCTATTGATTTGAGTCTTCTCCCTTTTTTTTCTGATGAGTCTGGCTAATGGTTTATCAATTTTGTTTATCTTCTCAAAGAACTAGCTTTTAGTTTTATTGATCTTTGCTATCGTTTCCTTCATTTCTTTTTCTTTTATTTCTGATCTGATTTTTACAATTCCTTTCCTTCTGATAACTTTGGTGTTTTTCTGTTCTTCTTTCTCTAATTGCATTAGGTGCAAAGTTAGGTTGCTTATTTGAGATGTTTCCTGTTTCTTAAGGTAGGAATGTATTGCTATAAACTTCACTCTTAGAACTGCTTTTGCTGCATCCAATAGGTTTTGGGTCATCGTGTCTCCATTGTCATTTTTTTCTAGGTATTTTTTAATTTCCTCTTTGATTTCTTCAGTGATCACTTCACTATTAAGTAGTATATTGTTTAGCATCCATGTGTATGTGTTTGTATTTTTTACAGATCTTTTCCTGTAATTGATATCTAGTCTCATAGCATTGTGGTCAGAAAAGATACTTGATACAATTTCAATTTTCTTAAATTTACCAAGGCTTGATTTGTGACCCAAGATATGATCTATCCTGGAGAATGTTCCATGAGCACTTGAGAAAAATGTGTATTCTGTTGTTTTTGGATGGAATGTCCTATAAATATCAATTAAGTCCATCTTGTTGAATGTATCATTTAAAGTTTGTGTTTCCTTATTTATTTTCATTTTGGATGATCTGTCTATTGGTGAAAGTGGGGTGTTAAATTCCCCTATTATGCATGTGTTACTGTCGATTTCCCCTTTTATGGCTGTTAGTATTGGCCTTATGTATTGAGGTGCTCCTATGTTGGGTGCATAAATATTTACAATCGTTATGTCTTCTCCTTGGATCGATCCCTTGATCATTATGTAGTGTCCTTGTCTCTTGTAATAGTCTTTATTTTAAAGTCTATTTTGTCTGATATGAGAATTGCTACTCCAGCTTTCTTTTGGTTTCTATTTGCATGGAATATCTTTTTCCATCCCCTCACTTTCAGTCTGTATGTGTCTCTAGGTCTGAAGTTGGTTTCTTGTAGACAGCATATATATGGGTCTTGCTTTTTATCCATTCAGCCAATATGTGTCTTTTGGTGGGAGCATTTAATCCATTTACATTTAAGATAATTATCGATATGTATGTTCCTATTCCCATTTTCTAAATTGTTTTGGGTTTGTTATTGTAGGTTTTTTCCTTCTCTTGTGTTTCTTGCCTAGAGAAGATCCATTCGCATTTGTTGTAAAGCTGGTTTGGTGGTGCTGAACTCTCTCAGCTTTTGCTTGTCTGTAAAGGTTTTAATTTCTCCATCAAATCTGAATGAGATCCTTGGTGGGTAGAGTAATATTGATTGTAGGTTTTTCTTCTTCATCACTTTAAATATGTCCTGCTACTCCCTTCTGGCTTGCAGAGTTTCTGCTGAAAGATTAGCTGTTAACCTTATGGGAATTCCCTTGTGTGTTATTTGTTGTTTTTCCCTTGCTGCTTTTAATATGTTTTCTTTGTATTTAATTTCTGACAGTTTGATAAGTATGTGTCTTGGCATGTTTGTCCTTGGATTTATCCTGTATGGGGCTCCCTGTGCTTCCTGAACTTGATTAACTATTTCCTTTCCCATATTAGGGAAGTTTTCAACTATAATCTCTTCAAATATTTTCTCAGTCTGTTTCTTTTTCTGTTCTTCTTCTGGTACCCCTATAATTCCAATGTTGGTGCATTTAATGTTGTCCCAGAGGTCTCTGAGACTGTCCTCAGTTCTTTTCATTCTTTTTTCTTTATTCTGCTCTGCAGTAGTTATTTCCACTATTTTATCTTCCAGGTCACTTATCCGTTCTTCTGCTTCAGTTATTCTGCTATTGATCCCTTCTAGAGTATTTTTAATTTCATTTATTGTGTTGTTCATCGTTGCTTGTTTCATCTTTAGTTCTTCTAGGTCCTTGTTAAATGTTTCTTGCATTTTGTCTATTCTATTTCCAAGATTTTGGATCATCTTTACTATCATTATTCTGAATTCTTTTTCGGGTAGACTGCCTATTTCCTCTTCATTTGTTAGGTCTGGTGGGTTTTTATCTTGGTCCTTCATCTGCGGTGTGTTTTTTTGTCTTCTCATTTTGCTTATCTTACTGTGTGGTCTCCTTTTTGCAGGCTGCGGGTTCTTAGTTCCCGTTGTTCTTGGTGTCTGTCCCCAGTGGCTAAATTTGGTTCAGTGGGTTGTGTAGGCTTCCTGGTGGAGGGGACTAGTGCCTGTGTTCCAGTGGATGAGGCTGGATCTTGTCTTTGTGGTGTGCAGGTCCACGTCTTTTGGTGTGTTTTGGGGTGTCTGTGGACTTATGATGATTTTAGGCAGCCCCTCTGCTAATGGGTGGGGTTGTGTTCTTGTCTTGCTAGTTGTTTGGCATAGTGTGTCCAGCACTGTTGCTTGCTGGTCGTTAAGTGAAGCTGGGTGTTGGTGTTGAGATGGAGATCTCTGGGAGATTTTCCCCATTTGATATTACGTGGAGCTGGGAGGTCTCTTGTGGACCAGTGTCCTGAAGTTGGCTCTCCCACCTCAGAGGCACAGCGCTGACTCCTGGCTGCAGCATCAAGGGCCTTTCATCCACATGGCTTAGAATAAAAGGGAGAAAAATTAGAAAGAAAGAAAGAAAGAGGATAAAAAGAATAAAATAAAGTAAGATAAAATATAGTAAAGTTATTAAAATAAAAAATAATTATTAAGAATAAATTTTTTTAAAAAGTAAAAATAAAACAAAACAAATAAAAAATGGATGGATAGAACGCTTGGACAAATGGTGAAAGCAAAGCTATAAAGACAAAATCTCACACAGAAGCATACACATAGACACTCACAAAAAGAGGAAAAGGGGAAAAAATAATCAATCTTGCTCTCAAAGTCCACCTCCTCAATTTCTGATGATTCGTTGTCTATTCAGGTATTCCACAGATGCAGGGTACATCAAGTTGATTGTGGAGCTTTAATCCACATCCTCTGAGGCTGCTGGGAGACATTTCCCTTTCTCTTTGTTCGCACAGCTCCCGGGGCTCAGCTTTGGATTTGGCTCCGCCTCTGTGTGTAGGTCACCGGAGGGCGTCTGTTCTTCGCTCAGACAGGACGGGGTTAAAGGAGCCGCTGATTCGGGGTCTCTGGCTCACTCCGGCCAGGGGGAGGGAGGGGGACGATACGGGGCGAGCTTGCCGCGGCAGAGGTCAGCGGGAAGTTGCACCAGCCTGAGGGCGCCGTGCGTTCTCCCGGGGAAGTTGTCCCTGCATTTCCGGACCCTGGCAGTGGCGGGCTGCACAGGCTCCCTGGAAGTGGGGTGTGGATAGTGACCTGTGCTCACACACAGGGTTCTTGGTGGCGGCAGCAGCAGCCTTAGTGTCTCATGCCCGTCTCTGGGGTCTGCGCTGTTAGACGCGGCTCACGCCCGTGTCTGGACCTCCTTTTTTTTTTTTTTTTTTAACATCTTTATTGGAGTATAATTGCTTTACAATGGTGTGTTAGTTTCTGCTTTACAACAAAATGAATCAGTTTAAGCAGTGCTCTTAATCCCCTGTCCTCCCGCACCAGGAAACAAAGAGGGAAGAAAAAGTCTCTTGCCTCTTCAGCAGGTCCAGACTTTTCCCCGGACTCCCTCCCAGCTAGCCGTGGTGCACTAACCCCCTGCAGGCTGTGTTCACACCGCCAGCCCCAGTCCTCTCCCTGCGCTCGGACCGAAGCCCGAGCCTCAGCTCCCAGCCCCACCCGCCCCGGCGAGTGAGCAGACAAGTCTCTCGGGCTGGTGAGTGCTGGTCTGCATCAATCCCCTGTGCGGGAATCTGTCCGCTTTGCCCCCCGCACCCCTGTTGCTGCGCTCCCCTCTGCGGCTTCGAAGCTTTCCCCCTCCGCCACCCGCAGTCTCTGCCTGCGAAGGGGCTTCCTAGTGCGTGGAAACCTTTCCTCCTTCATAGCTCCCTCCCACTGGTGTCTCTGTTTATTCTTATCCTTTTGTCTCTGTTTATTCTTTTTTCTTTTGCCCCACCCAGGTGCGTGGGGACTTTCTTGCCTTTTGGGAGGTCTGAGGTCTTCTGCCAGCGTTCATTAGGTGTTCTGTAGGAGTTGTTCACGTGTAGGTGTATTTCTGGTGTATCTGTGGTGAGGAAGGTGATATCTGCGTCTTACTCTTCTGCCATCTTCCAAGTGAGTCTCCACATGCCTCTTTCTGAATTATCGTTTTCTCAGGGTATATGCCCAGTAGTGGCATTTCTGGGTCATATGGTAGTTGTCTTTTTAGTTTTTTAGGGAACCTCCATACTGTTCTCCATATTGGCTGTATCAATTTACATTCCCACCAATGGTGAAGTAGGGTTCCCGTTTCTCCACACCCTCTCCAGCATTTATTATTTGTAGATTTTTTTTTTTTTTGCGGTACGCGGGCCATTCACTGTTCTGGCCTCTCGTGTTGCGGAGCACGGGCTCCGGACACACAGGCTCAGCGGCCATGGCTCACGGGCCCAGCCGCTCCGCGGCATGTGGGATCTTCCCGGACCGGGGCACGAACCCATGTCCCCTGCACCAGCAGGCAGACTCTCAACTACTGCGCCACCAGGGAAGCCCTATTTGTAGATTTTTTGATGATGGCTGTCTTGACCAGGGTGAGGTGATACCTTATTGTAGTTTTGATGTGCATTTCTCTAATGATCAGTGATGTTGAGTGTCTTTTCATGCATTTGTTTGCCATCTGTATGTCTACTATGGAGAAATGTCTATTTAGGTCTTCTGCCCATTTTTGCACTGGGTTTTTTGTTTTTGTGATTTTAAGCTGCATGAGTTGCTTGTATATTTTGGAGATTAATCCTTTGTCAGGTGCGTCACTTGCAAATATTTTCTCCCATTCTGAGGGTTGTCTTTTGGTCTTGTTTATGGTTTCCTTTGCTGTGCAAAAGCTTTGAAGTTTCACTAGGTCCCATTTGTTTATTTTTATTTTTATTTCCCTTACACTAGGAGGTGGGTGGTCAAAAAGGATCTTGCTGTGATTTATGTCATAGCGTGTTCTGCCTATGTTTTCCTCTAAGAGTTTTATAGTGTCTGGCCTTACATTTAGGTTGCTAATCCATTTTGAGTTTATTTTTGTGTATGGTGTTAGGGTGTGTTCTAATTTCATTCTTTTACAAGTAGCTGTCCATTTTTCTCATCACCACTTATTGAAGAGGCTGTTTTTTCTCCATTGTATATTCTTGCCTCCTTTATCAAAGATAAGGTGACCCTATGTGCGTGGGTTTATCTCTGGGTTTTCTATCTTGTTCCATTGATCTACCTTTCTGTTTTTTTGCCAGTACCATACTGTCTTCATTACTGTAGCTTTGTAGTATAGTCTGAAGTCAGGGAGCCTGATTCCTCCAGCTCCGTTTTCCTTTCTCAAGATTGCTTTGGCTATTTGGGGTCTTTTGTGTTTCCATACAAATTGTAAAATTTCTTTTTCTAGTTCTGTGAAAAATGCCATTGGTAATTTGATAGGGATTGAATTGAACCTGTAGATTGCTTTAGGTAGTATAGTCATTTTCACAATATTGTTTCTTCTAATCCAAGAACATGGTATACCTCTCCATCTGTTTATGTTAATTTTGATTTCTTTCATCCGTGTTTTATAGTTTTGTGAGTAAAAGTCTTTTGCCTCCTTAAGTAGGGTTTATTCCTAGGTATTTTTTTTGTTGTGATGGTAAATGGGATTGTTTCTTAATTTCTCTTTCTGATCTTTTGCTGTTAGTGTATAAGTATGCAAGAGATTTCTGTGCATTAATTTTGTATCTTGTAACTTTACCAAATTCATTGATTTGTTCTGGTAGTTTTCTGGTGGCATCTTTAGGATTTTCTCTGTACAGTATCATGTTATCTGCAAACAGTGACAGTTTTACTTCTTCTTTTCCAATTTGTATTCCTTTATTTCTTTTTCTTCTCTGATTGCTGTGGCTAAGACTTCCAAAACTATGTTGAATAATAGTGGTGAGAGTAGACATCCTTGTCTTGTTCCTGATCTTAGAGGAAACGCTTTCAGTTTTTACCATTGAGAATGATTTTTGCTGTGGGTTTGTCATATATGGCTTTTATTATGTTGAGGTAGGTTCGATCTATGCCCACTTTCTGGAGGGTTTTTATAATCAGTAGGTGTTGAATTTTGTCAAAAGCTTTTTGTGTATCTATTGAGATGATCATATGGTTTTTATTCTTTAATTTGTTAATATGGTGTATCATATTGATTGTTTTCTGTATATTGAAGAATCCCTGCATCCCTGAGATAAATCCCACTTGATCATGGTGTATGATCCTTTTAATGTGTTGTTGGATTCTGTTTGCTAGTATTTTGTGGAGGATTTTTGTGTCTATGTTCATTAGTGATATTGGTCTATAATTTTCTTTTTTTGTGACATCTTTGTCTGGTTTTGGTATCAGGGTGATGGTGGCCTCATAGAATGAGTTTAGGAGTGTTCCTCCCTCTGCTATATTTTGGAAGAGTTTGAGAAGGACACGTGTTAACTCTTCTCTAAATGTTTGATTTAGAAGCCATCTGGTCCTGGATTTTTGTTTGTTGGAAGATTTTTAATCAAATCAAATTTTTTTTCAAAAAATTGAATATTTTCAATTTCATTACTTGTGACTGGTTTGTTCATATTTTCTATTTCTTCCTGGTTCAGTCTTGGAAGGTTGTGCTTTTCCAAGAATTTGTCCATTTCTTTCAGGTTGTCCATTTTATTGGCATATAGTTGCTTGTAGTAGTCTCTTACGAGCATTTGTATTTCTGTGGTGTCAGTTGTAATCTCTCCTTTTTCATTTCTAAATTTATTGATTTGCATCCTCTCCCTTTTTTTCTTGATGAGTCTGGTTAAATGTTATTCAGTTTTGTTTATCTTCTCAAAGAACCAGGTTTTAGTTTTATTGATCTTTGCTATTGTTTTCTTGTTTCTATTTTATTTATTTCTGCTGTGATCTTCATGATTTATTTCCTTATACTAATCTTGCGTTTTCTTTGTTTTTCTTTTTCTAGTTGCTTTAGGTGTAAGGTTAGATTGTTTATTTGAGATTTTTCTTGTTTCTTGAGGTGAGCTTGAATTGTTATGAACTTCCCTCTTAGAACTGCTTTTGCTGCATCCCATAGGTTTTGGATCATCGTGTTTTTGTTGTCATTTGTTTCTAGGTATTCTTTGATTTCCTGTTTGATTTCTTCAGTGATCTCTTGGTTATTTAGCAGTGCACTGTTTAGCCTCCATGTATTTGTGTTTTTTACTGTTTTTTTTTCCTGTAATTGATTTCTAATCTCATAATGTTGTGGTTGGAAAGGATACTTGATATGATTCAATATTCTTAAATTTTCCAAGATTTGATTTGTGACCCAAAATGTGATCTATTCTAGAGAACGTTCCATGTGCACTTGAGAAGAAAGTGTATTCTTCCACTTTCAGGTGGAATGTCCTAAAGATATCAATTAAGTCTATCTGGCCTATTGTGTCATTTAAAGCTTGTGTTTCCTTATTTATTTTCTGTCTCGATGATCTGTCTATTGGTGAAAGTGGGGTGTTAAAGTCCCCCACTATTATTGTGTTACTGTTGATTTCTCCTTTTATGGCTGTTAACATTTGCCTTATGTATTGAGGTGCTCCTATGTTGGGTGCATGAATATTTAAAATTGTTATGTTTTCTTCTTGGGTTGATCCCTTGATCATTATATAATGTCCTTCCTTGTGTCTTGCAACAGTCTTTATTTTAAAGTCTATTTTATCTGATATGAGTGTTGCTACTCCAGCTTTCTTGTGATTTCCATTTGCATGGAATATATTTTTCCACCGCCTCACTTTCAGTCTGTATGTGTCCCTAGGTCTGAAGTGGGTCTCTTGTAGACAGCATATATAAGGGTTTTGTTTTTGTATCCATTCAGCCAGTCTCTGTCTTTTGGTTGGAGCCTTTAATTCATTTACATTCAAGGGGATTATTGATATGTATCTTCTTGTTACGAATTTCTTAAATGATTTGTGTTTGTGGGTCTTTTCCTTCTCTTGTGTTTCCCGCTTAGAGAAGTTCCTTTAGCATTTGTTGTAAAGCTGGTTTGGTGGTGCTGAATTCTTGTAGCTTTTGCTTGTCTGTAAAGCTTTTGAATTCTCCATGAAATGAGCTGAATGAGCTCCTTGTTGGGTAGAGTAACCTTGGTTGCAGGTTTTTCCCTTTCATCACTTTAAATATGTCCTGCCACTACCTTCTGGCTTGTAGAGTTTCTGCTGAATGATCAGCTGTTAACCTTATGGGGATTTTCTTGTATGTTATTTGTTGCTTTTCCCTTGCTGCTTTAATATTTTTTCTTTGTATTTAATTTTCGATGGTTTGATTAATATGTGTCTTGGCGTGTTTCTCTTTGGGTTTATCCTGTATGGGACTCTCTGTGCTTCCTGGAGTTGACTATTTCTTTTCCCATGTTAGGGAAGTTTTCATCTATAATCTCTTCAAATATTTTCTCAGACCCTTTCTTTTTGTCTTCTTCTGGGACCCCTATAATTCGGATGTTGGTGCATTTAATGTTGTCCCAGAGGTCTCTGATTCTGTCCTCAATTCTTTTCATTCTTTTTTCTTTATTCTGCTCCCTGGCAGTTATTTCCACTATTTTATCTTCCAGCTCACTTATCCGTTCTTCTGCCTCACTTATCCTGCTATTGATTCCTTCTAGAGTATTTTTAATTTCAGTTATTGTGTTGTTCATCATTGTTTGTTTGCTCCTTATTTCTTCTAGATCCCTGTTGAATGTTGCTTGTATATTCTCCATTCTATTTCCGAGATTTTGGATCAACTTTACTATCATTACTCTGAATTTTTTTCAGGTAGGTTGCCTATTTTGTCTTCATTTATTTGCTCTTGTAGGTTTTTACCTTTCTCCTCTGTCTGTAACATATTTTTTTGTCATTTCATTTTTTTTTAATGGGTGGGGCTGTATTTCTTTCTTAATCATTGTTTGGCCTGAGGCATCCAGCACTGGAGTTTGTAGGCAGTTGGATAGAGCCAGGTCTTGGTGCTGAGATGAGGACCTCTGGGAGGCCTCACTTTGATTAATATTCCCTGGGGTCTGAGGTTCTCTCTTAATCCAGTGGTTTGGACTCAGAGCTCCCACCACAGGGGCTTGGGCCCAACCTCTGGCCTGGGAACCAAGATCCTGCAAGCTGTGTGGCATGGCAAAAAAAAGAAAAAAAAAGGAGTAATACAATAACAAAGGATAAAAAACAAAATAAAAATAGGTAAAAAATATATTAGGAAAAATAAAAATATAATTGAAACAACTGCAACAAGGTAAAAATAAAACCACAACAGAATAAAGAAAAAAAAAAGGGGGGGGGGAACAAGCCAAAATGAGCAGAACAATAACAAAGTATAAGGAATAAAATAAAATTAGAAAAATAAAAGATTTATTAGGACAAATAAAAATATAAACGAATTAACAACAATGAATCAACAAGGTAAAACAGAGCCCCAATCTGAAAGAGGAAAAACGGAAAAAAAAAAAAAAAAGCCTTGGCTATGGGGGCAGAGTTTAGGCAGGGGTGGAACTTAGGCAGGGGCGGGGTTTAGGATGGGTGGGACCTGGGTGGGTGGGTGGGTGATGTTTGAGTGTGGGGCGGGGCCTAGGCTCAGGACCCACTTAGCCAGAAAAGGCCCTGGGGGCGGGGCCTAGGCAGGTGATTTTCAAGCATCGGGCGGGCAGGGCCTCTGCTTAGGGCCTGTGGGGGAGGGGGAGAGGCAGCACATGGAAAGAAGGGCCTCTGGATTGTGGAGTTCCGGAGTTTGGAGGTAAGGGCCTGGGTGAGGGCATGTGGATGGGGTTTAGGCCCAGTGTGGTTGGAGGGGGTCTCAGAGGGAGTCTCCGAGTGTAGAGGTAGGGCCCTGGTGGGGCTGTAGGGGCAGGGCTTGGGCTCTGCACGGCAGCAGGGAGGCTCCGAGGGCAGAGGATTAGGCCTGGGAGCCCAACGGGCTCCCCAGGTCCCTAAGTGGACAGGGAAAGCACTGGCCCCATTCCCTTCCGTTCCTCTGTGCCCCCCTCCCCGGGTCTCTCCCAGGGTCTCCCCTGTCCCCACTGGACCCCTAACCATGGGTGGATCCCGCTGGGTTTAGGAACACTCTTCCCCTCCCCCAGCCACCCCTCAGGGGTGCCAGTCCTGTAGGTCTGGCCTTTACTTTTGCTCCCCCTTCCCTCCCTCTCCCTCAGGACCCATGAGGCTGGAGGGGGCCTTGGTGGACAGAGCATCAGGCCTGGGATCTCAGCAGACTCCTGGGGGCCCAAGTGGGCAGGGGAAACCTGGTCACACTCCCTTTTGATCCTCTGCCCTCCCAATGGTCCCCCAATTTCCCCCTTTGGACGTGGGATCTCTTCCCCTTCCCCAGCCGCCCCTCAGGGACATCAGTCCCATCCCACCTCCACTTTTCCTCTCCCTCACTCCCCGCCTTGCCCCACGTCCTACCTGGTCACTGGGGGTTCCTCCCATCCCCTTAGGTGTCCATGGTCCCCCACCGGTGCCTGGTAGGTGTCCTAGTTGTGCAGAGACCCAAATTCTGCGTCCTCCTAGTCCACCATCTTGACTCTGCCCCCTGTGTCATATTTTTGATTCCACATATAAGTGATATCATGTGACATTTGTCTTTCTCTTTCTAACTTACTTCACTTGGTATGAAAATCTCTAGTTTCATCCATGTTGCTGCAAATGGCATTATTTCATTCTTTTTTATGACTGAGTAGTATTCCATTGTATATACATACCACATATTCTTTATCCATTCATCTGTCCATGGACATTTAGGTTGCTTCCATGTCTTGGCTAGTAACAAATCATTCTTGAAGCACACCTGACTACTCTGCTGGCTTGTCTGGGGACTCTCAGAGAATTACATTTTTTAGCAAACAAGAAATTCTTTAATTTCTTTCTTCTCTGCTTTCTGGAATATTTTGCCAATCACCTGGTTTCTGTCCAGGGGACTAAGGCCTCCTGTAGATTTACAGATGTTTGTTGTTTTATTTTGTCTTATAATGGACATATGCTATGTGTAGTCTTTTTTATGTATGAAAACGATATGGAATGCAGTAGTAAGGGAGGGAAAGAAAATAAACAAAAAGAAGCATCCTTTTGGAGTTCTTTAATCAGTCTCACCCCTTTGAGTGGCATCCTCAAAGACAGCATGACTATTATTGTTCAATGACATAAATTTACAGTCCTGCAAGATGAAAAAGACCTACAGACCTGCTATACAACACAGTGACTGCGGTTAATGATGTGGTATCGTGCACGCAAATGTTTGTTAAGCAGGTAATGTCACTCTAAGTGTTCTTACCACAGAAACCAAAAACAAAACTAAAGGTACTCAAAGAAAATTTTGGAGGTGATGGATGTGCTTATGACATCGATTGTGGTGACCGTATCATAGGTGTTTTCATGTGTCCAAACTCATTAAGTTTTACGCATTAAATATGTGCAGTTTTTGTACATCAATTATGTCTCAATAAAGCTGTTAAAAAACTAGTTAATTTCACCTGAAAAAGTAAAAAGAAAGGAAACAGTGACCTTGGACAGTCTCTGCCACACCCGATTTCCTAACATAATCACAGCCTGGTCTCAACATCAGTTGTCTAATTCTTTATTTTTTAATTTTTTTAATTTTATTTTATTTACTTTTATATACAGCAGGTTATCCATTTTATACATATTAGTGTATATATGTCAATCCCAATCTCCCAATTCATCACCCCCCGCCAATTGTCTAATTCTGAAGGGCAAATTAGTCCATGATGCTGAGTAATCTGGATGAAACTTCAATTTGAATCGTGACATGATTTGTTCAGTTGCGGATAAACACACCATTACAAGCATCTTATTTTCCTGCCGTTTGCTCATGCTCCTACCTGTCCAGTTTCTCCTCTTGTGGCCTCCCCATCCCTGAATTGCTCAAACACCCCAGGGGCTTTCTTAACCCATTGCTGGGATCTGTTCTGCCTCCACAAGCCAAAGGGGCAGGGAGCTGGGGTCTCACTCACTTGTCCCCCAAAAGCAGTAGCTTCTTGTGCTTGTAAGGTGTGGTCATTGAAGCCTGGGCTGTGCAGTTTTAGGGGCAAACTGCTAGCTACTGCTGCTGGGGTGGTGCAGGTCCTCATCCACGCCTCAGTGGTGCTCCATATGGGGCCTGGACCCTCCTCCTTTCTGTATATGTTGCTATGGTAACTGGGTTACCACAAAGCATGCAGGGGAGTCTGTGGTACTGAATGGAGGTCACCAGGCTAGAGTTCAAAAGATTTTATTTCAGAGGTCTTGAAAACCTCTTCCTACCATGGCACTTTGATCACGGTCATCATAGCCCAACTTGACAGCTTTTTCTAACTTCCAAATTTGGAGGCTGTGACGGGAAAGTGGGGGAAGGCATAGAGGGATTGCTGTCTCACTTCCTGAAAACCCTGGGATACTTTTTGAAAGCTGGTCCAGTGACTAGCTTTGCACCCCAGAATAACTGAGGGAGAGGTCTTCCTCCCCCTTTAGACATAAAAGATTTTTGACATTCTGCTTGCCAAAACTGAGGATAAAGCTGATGATTTATTTTGTTCAAACAAGAAGAAGCAACGCCTCTCCTTTCCTGGCCTTTTTAGCTCTGTCCCCGCTTTACCAGAGAGCCTTTCCCGTCTATGTCCTCCCAAGACTGTAAGCTCAGTGAGGTCAGTACCATGTCTGTCCTGTTCATGGTTGCTTTCCCCAGTGCCTGGCCAGCAGTGACTAGCAGATATGAAGGGCCAGGAAGTGTTTGCCAGGTGAAGAAACCCACACTCCTCATCATTGCTCAGAAGTAAGAGTGGATCTGAGGCTCTCTTCACATCTCTGGGGATGGTATCCCTTTAGACCCAGCGCCTCCCATCCTTTAAAGCAATGTCACCCTCTTTTTCCCTCTCTTTGCTTACCTGGGAGTTTATTTCCCTCCTGGAGAAGCATTTTTCAGAGAAGGTGCCTCTATAAGGGTAGGGCACTCATATTTATTGTCTCTACCCAGAGCCAGGCTCTGGGCTAACTTGGAGGGTAAACCCAGGTCGGTGGGTTGCCATTCTGCCCCTTCTGGTCACCCTGCCCCATTTTATGCTCTACGTGTGCCCCTCCCCATTTCTTGATGTGACTAACAGAGTCATTTCGGTTGCCATGAGTACTTTTTGGGTAATTTAAAATTTTGGTATCATTTCAATTTGATGTAATTTAGTTTGATAAGTCCAAACTTATAGAAAAATTGCAAGTACAGTACAAGCAATTCCCATATACTCTTTACTCAGATTTACCAGTTTAATTCATTGTTTTTTGCATTATGAAAATTTAGTTACCTTGATATACTTTTTCGAGGTGTTTACATGATCACATTCAGTGTATTCCTCCTGAAGCTCTGTCTATCTTCTACTTTAGAGCATGTGTTTATTTCTTGTTGAGGTTAGAAGAGTTAGAATGAATTCACATTTTTGCTAGTTAAAATATTTTCTAATGTGCTGGGTTCCCCACCATTGTCAAGGTATTTTGACTAACTTTATAGAGGAAGTTGTGAAAGTAAATCTCTATCAACTTGGCTCAAAATTTACTTGAAAAGTTTGTTTCCTGTTGTGTAGTATGCTATTACTTTTTGTGCATAATGACTTCAGAGGCAGTAGTATTTTTCTCAATTAATAAACTTTATTTTTCAGGGGCAGTTTTAGGTTTACAGAAAAACCGAGCAGAAAGTCCAGTGAGTTCTCACATAGTCCCTTAGCCCTCACTCCCCCAGCTCCCTTGTTATTGACATCTTGTATTGGTGTGGTATGTTTGCTACAATTGATGAGCGAACATTAATGCATTATTGTTAACCAAAATCCATAGTTCATGTTACTGTTCACTCTTTGCATTGTACATTCTATGGGTTTTGACAAATGTAAAATGACATGCATCTACCATTGCAGTATCATCTATATCAAACTACCAACAAAAGAGTTTCCCATACTCTTCATCCTTCTTGGCTGCCATGAGCATCAGCTTCCTACACAGTCTTGGCCTTGAGGAGTTCCTATTGATGGGGAGGTAGGACCAGCCCAAGGAATAGCCAGGAGGCCACCAGTCTCTGGAATACCCTTGGGAGCACCAAGGCCAGCAGCAGGAGGGAACATCAGTTGGGTTTGGCCTTTCCTGTTGGGCCCAATCCTACATTTTCAGTGAGGTCAGGTGGGAGGAAGGAGGAAGGTAAGACAAGTGATATTATTCCCTGTGCCAGGAACTGTGTCAGGAGCCTTCTGTGTGAACTCCCTTGACTTCTGGAAGTCCTTTCTGGACGGGCACAGGTGTAGGGGCTGGTGCTCAGAGGGAAAGCTGGAGTGTAGTCTCCTCCACCAGTGGACGCTCTTCAAGACGTAGAAGAGGCAGGTCTCTTTGTTCTGCTAGGAGACCCCCAGTATTCAGTGGCCAGGCCCCGGAGGGCTGGCTCTGGGCTCATGTTCATGCTGGCTGGGCTAAATGATCCACACATCCATGCTGGGTGGGTAAGGGCAAAAGAAAAGCCAACTTAAAGATGGCACCTTACTGTTTTCAAGCCTTTTCTCATATATTCTGTCAGCTGAGCCTCATAACAAATCTGGGAACTAAAGGAGTCCGGTGAGGTGACCACACAAATGAAGAAACAGGCTCATAGAGGTCAAAGGCTTGCCCAAGGGCACAGGCTGGTCCCTGGCACCCTTCCCACTGTGGCCTGCCAGGCAGCCCTGGTTCTCCCAAGTCCCCCTGCCAGTGTGGAATCCAGGTCGCTAGTCTCGGCCTGACTAGTGCCCCCCAACCCCCCACCCCCATTACGTGCGGTGAACTCTTCCTACGATTCAGGAAGGTGTCTGAACCCATTAGATTGCAGACTCCGGGAGAGCAGCCACGGAATTTGTGCTGCTCTGTCCCCGAGTCTCACACAGTGAGTTGGAGGGTGTGGGGGAGCGTGGAAGAAAGAATTTTTAAAAAGGCTAATCAAGAATTGATGGCATTAGGACACAAACTGGAAGGAAAAGGTCAGGGTCTGATATAAGATTGTGTCATTTACCAAAAATTAGGTTTTCTACAAAAAGTATGAGCATGTAGTATTATTATTATTTTAAAAATAAATTTATTTATTTATTTTATTTATGGCTGTGTTGGGTCTTCTTTGCTGCGCGCGGGCTTTCTCTAGTTGCGGCCAGCGGGGGCTACTCTTCGTTGTGATGCGTGGGCTTCTTCTCATTGTGGTGGCTTCTCTTGTTGCGGAGCATGGGCCCTAGGCACACGGGCTTCAGTAGTTGTGACACGTGGGCTCAACAGTTGTGGCTTGTGGGCTCTAGAGCGCAGGCTCAGTAGTTGTGGCGCACGGGCTTCGTTGCTCCACGGCATGTGGGATCTTCCCGGACCAGGTCTCGAACTCGTGTCCCCTGCATTGGCAGGTGGATTCTTAACCACTGCGCCACCAGGGAAGCCCCAAGCATGTATTATTTTTGATAACAAAAAACTATTCTCATTTTAGGGAAAAATTACAAAATGGCAAAGGTTTTGAAAGTAGACAATTTTGGATTTGGCACTTAGAAAAGTTCCTTAACCTTAACTCATTTTCTTCATCTGCAAAATGGGGAAACCGTTAGCGCTGTTGGAGTGAAGCCTGTTTGGAGAATTAGGTGAGGGTTTGTGTAAGGCAGTGTCTGGCATGATGTGAGTGCCCAATACATGGTCCCTTTTAAAAACACTTAGGGAATTCCCTGGTGGTCCAGTGGTTAGGACTAGGTGCTTTCACTGCTGTGGACTGGGTTCAGTCCCTGGTCAGGAAACTAAGATCCTGGAAGCTGCACTGCACGGCCAACAAACAAACAAACAAACACTTAGACTTTAGTTCAGAACATTTTTAGATTTATGGAAAAATTGAGAAAATAATATAGAGAGTTCCAGTATTCCTGCACACAGTCTCCCCTATTGTTAACATCTTACATAGTGTGGTACGTTCGTTACAATTAATCAGCAGCTCTTGACACGTTGTTATCAACTAAGTTCCATACTTTGTATTCAGATTTCTTTAGTTTTAAACCCATGTCCTTTTTCTTTTCCCAGATTACATGTCTACTTTGATTGCTTTTATTATCACTATCACTTTTGTTGCACAGACACTCAGCAAATGCCTCTCCCCAGCCCTTCCCTTTCCGGGTAGGAGCCATGCCTGCAGTGAAACTTGTTCTCTTGCAATCTGAACTGCCCATTTTGCAGTCAGTGCCGCATGTTTGAAGCTTCTCTTGAGCAACAGAGAAACATGCCCCATGGTGAATGAGAGAAGTTTCTTCGCTCGAGGTCAAAGGTGACACCTGCCTTATAAAAACCCTCCCTGGCTCAGGGCTCCTCACCAGTGCTGCTGCCTCCACACTTCTGTGCATTGAGGGGTAAGTGTCCTTTCCTTGGCTGGGCCTTCAGGGGGCCACTTGGCAGGCTGTTGGAAGCTACAACCCCCTGCCTGCTGGAGCCGCTCTGGGCTGACTGCATTTTGGGCCCAAGGATGCCAGCTCTTGCTGTGCTAGGAAGACCCAGTCTCAGGACTTGGGGATGGCCAAGGTGGGTGGGGTGGCTGGCATCTGTAAGGGCCTTTAAGTACCAACACTTGGGGGAAAGGGAACAGCCTGGCCAACCACAGCACCCTTCCCAGGTGAGCTTGAGTGATTAACAACCTCTGGACTATAGTCCCCAGGAGATGGGGGGACATGGAACACCGCGACAGTTAAGGCTGATTCTTTTAGACTTTAGGTGGTATTCTATGTCCTTCTCCCCTCGTCCTATTTGCAAATGAGAACATTCACCGTGGATCAAACACAGAGCAGAGAGAACGCAGAGCAGACCCAGGGGTAGTCATCCCTTGTCTAAACCTTTGATACAGAAAGAGAGGAGAGAGTGGAAGTGCTGTGGGGTGGGGGAGGAACTGCCCCTTGACAAGACCTCCCTTGTCTCTTTGAAGGTGAATGCGAAGTTAGGGAGATGACGAAGCTGGAAGACCACCTGGAGGGAATCATCAACATCTTCCACCATTACTCCATTCGGCTGGGGAATTATGACACCCTCAACAAGAGTGAGCTGAAGAAGCTGATCACAAAGGAACTTCCAAATGCCCTCAAGGTACGTGATGCTCCTCTCTTGGAAAAGTTGCCCGACCCCCTGCACTGAGGGCAGTGGCAAGGCCTGAAGGATGATGGTGGGACAAGGGGTGGGTTCTTCCCAGTTTGAGCTTCCAAGGATGTCTCCCCCCACCCCGCCGCCAGCTGTGGGACAGGGGCTCTGCCTCCCTCTCTGAATAACTCCCACCATCACCTTAGGCTCTGCTCCTTCCTGTCTCTGTAGAGTGGAGAGAGGCAGGGCAGGGCGGGATTGGATTGCTGAGCTACACAGCATCTTCTAGGTTAAGACTTTATTCTAGGATGGCCCAAGACAGCTGCTTCTCTGTGTCTTCTGTTTTCTCACATTGGATTCTCCCACATAGTTTTGGCTAATCAGTTGGTGTTCCCGGGCCTCCCTAAGCTGAGTTCTGAGGGATTCGAGGCCTGGATAAAGGGGAGCTCACTGTCCCTGCTTTCCCTTCTCCAAGAACACCAAAGACCAACCTTCCATTGACAAACTATTCCAAGAGCTGGATGCTGATAAAGATGCACAGGTCACCTTTGAGGAATTCGTAGTCCTGGTGTCCAGGGTGCTGAAGACTGCCCATGAGGCTATCCACCAAGAGTAGAAGCTCTGATGGGCTCTTCCCAGCAATGTCCCCAAGAAGACTTTCCCTTCTCCTCACCGAAGTTTGCCTTGCCTGAAGGAAGCGAGAGTTAATAAAAGTACCCTTGAACAGTTCATAACAGTGTCTGTGTACTTTTTTTCTTTCACAAAACTTGATCCTTCCTCACCCCTGCTGTTCCGACAGTCCCCATTTAGACCTCTGAGAACCCCTGCTCTGTTCATTTGTTCACCAATAATTTATTAAATGTCCCCTATTTGTTCATTTATTCATTTATTTAACAAATATTTACTGAGCATCTATAATAGCCAGAGACCAAAGACGTGAAGTCCCTATCCTCTTGGGGCTTGCATTCTATTGGGGAGGGGATAGAAAATGAACCAACAGACAAACCACTAGGTATTACCATAAAGATATATCATATGATACACTGGTAGGTAATGATATGTGATATGAAGAAAGCTAAAGCAAGGAAATAAGGGGCAGAGGGAAGGACAGGGATACTGTAAATATGATAATTGAGGGATGTGTTTGAGCAGAAATCTAAAAGAAAGGAAGGAGAGCAGCCTGCGGTTGTCTGTGGGTCAAGAGTTCCTGCAGAGAGAGGCTAAGGCCCTGAGACAGGCATGTGTCTAACCTGCTCAAAGACCAGCACAGTGGCGGATGCAGATCTGAGGTGGGGCTGGTGGGAGACCACAGCCTTCAGGAAACAGGGAGCAGGGAGCAGGGGCTTACAGCCTGTGGGGAGGGCCTTGGACTTTGTGCCAAGTGTGCTAAGGAGCCACAGGGGGTTTTGAGCAAGAGAGTGAGATGATTGATTTCACTTATGTTTCCTGTGTGGGCCATGAAACTTGGGGCTGAACTTTGAAAGGGTGTGTGAAGAAGAGTGACAGGACGAGGGGGAGAGCATGAGCTCTGTCCAGCACAGGATAAGGGGAGGGAAGACTTCTTGGGCCAGACTCCCTCCCCATGCTGGTCTAGTCCATGTTCTTTGTGAAATGTTCCCCTAGGACTAAGCTGCTCTCCTTCTGTGCTCTTCTCTCCTGCTGTGATTCTGTATCTACTAATGTGCTTATTTGTTCTATGTCCGTCTCCTCAATGGATGGGTGTGTGTGAGAGTAGGCACTGGGTCTCTAGCAGCAGCACTGTGCCTGGCATGCAGTAGGTGTTTCAGAAATACCTCTTACAAGGATGAATGTATGGAAATCAATAGGCTATTTATTTGATTCCCTGTAAACGGTCCAGAGGGAAACAGGAGGGAGCATGGTCTCTGAGGACAGGAATAATCTCCCTAGGGGGCAAGTGTTGGGTCACTATTCCCTGGTGAAAAGTGCATTCAGTCTGAATGGGCAGAAGTCACTGGGGACCTCCCTGCCCACCAACCCCTGTCTGGTGCTGAGTCAGGTCTGGGATAGATGGGGTGTCCCTTTAGTCCAGAGGTCAAGAGGTCAATTTTGTCAAGATGTCAGAGTACCCGTATGTTATGGGCTGAATGTTTGTGTGCCCTCCCAAATTCACTTGTTGAAGCCCTAACCCCCAGTGTGATGGTATTTGGAGATGGGGCCTTTGGGAGGTAATTAGATTAGGTCATGAGGGTGGGACACTCGTGATGGGATTAGTGCCTTTATAAGAAGAAGAACAGAGAGAGATTTCTCTCTCTCTCCATGAGCACACAGCAAGTCTACAAGCCAGGAAGAGAGCCCTCCCCAGGCCCCCAACCATCGCTGGCAGCCTGATCCCAGATGTCCAGCCTCTAGAACTGGGAGAATAAATGTCTGTTGTTTAAGCCATCCAGCCTATGGCATTCGTTCTCGCAGCCTAAGCAGGCCAGGACACCACAGTCGCAGCAGCCAGGGCACAGCCTTGGCCTCTGGCAGACGCACTAGTGGCTGCTCCCCTGCTCCCTCCTCAGCAGGAGGGACAGGCCAGGAGGGCAGAGTGTATGACGACATTTTTAAAAGGTGAGGTAACTTGCTGGAGCCCAGGTATGACTGATATGAGGAAAAGTGAGAAGAGAAGCTTTATATTGGGGCAGAGGTGGGTTTGTATTTTGGTTTATTTGGTGCAAACCTGGGTGGAGATGGCGCACAGGAAGCTGGGATTCAGGACTGAGGCCAGAAAGTGACGAGTCCTGGCCACAGAAGCCCCAGGGCTGGAGGTCTGCTGGGCTGCCCAGCAGAGGAAACTACTATGTCATGAGATGTGGATCTGAGGCAAAGCTGAGGCAGGTGGGAAGTGTGGAAAGTATGCGAGGAAGCAGGAGCCTGTGGAGACCCTCTCCTGGGGATGGGGCAGGGGGAGAGGCTGAAGATGAGGGTGGAGTGGGATTGGCCAAAGATGAAGGAATTCAGGACCCAGAGAAGGCAGTCTTGGAATGGCCCAAGCCTGGAAGTCTTCCATCACTGATTGAGAAAGGGGGACCATTCAGGGAAAGCCCTCACTTGCTGAGTGACCTTGGGAAGAACAGTTTGCCTCTCTGGATCTCTGTCCTCATTATTGAAGAATTCAAAGGAATTCGGTGAATTCATTTGAAGAGTTTAGACTAGGTGAACACTCAGGTGTCATCCAATTTTAATGTTCTGAGATACTTGGATGGGATGGAGAACTTTGAGTAGGATCTAGAAGGATGAGAATGAAGTTATATTTGGGCACTGAAAGGGTAGTGGACCAAGTATGAAGATTAAAGTTATATTTCTGGATTCAGATCCTAGTTTTACCACTTACTAATTGTGAGACCTTGAGCAAGTTACTTAAAATATCTAAGCCTCAGTTTCCCCATCAATAAAATGGGAATAAAAGCAGCACCTTTCCCAGAGTTGAGGTGAGGATTAGATAACCTAGCAACACGTGTAAAGCACTTAGCACAGCATCTGATGCTGAGTAAGCACTCACTAGGTATTAGCATTAATAGTAAAATACTAATTTATATAGGAGGTTTTAGTTACATTTGGTCAGCTATCTTCTCTCTGCTGCAGCCACAACAGGTAAAGGTTATTTTAAACCAAAGCACAGATTTAGGTTACATTTTAGGGGTAACTTGGGTAAAGTTGACCAGTATTATACAAGTAACTAAGGGCAGTTAGGTGCTGTCTTTCTCTAAAGGCCTTTAAACGAAAGGCCAGAGCAACAAGCTGTGCCCTTGCTTAATGAATTCATGTGTATCTGTGGCCACTCTGATGTATATGGTAATGTTAACATCTGGTAAAAACCAGCAACCAACCAACCAACCAGCAACCAACCAACCAACCAACCAGCCACCAACCAGCCAGCCAACCACCCAACCAAACAGCCATCCAGCCAGCCATCCAGCCAACCATCCATCCATCCAGCCAGTCAACTAACCAACCAACCAGCCAGCCAGCCAACCACCCACCCACCCACCCAACCAACCAACCAATAAGAACAAAAGCGAGCACATTTGCTATTGTGAAAACAATCACAGCCATGATTTTGTTTCAAAATAGCCAACTGAACCACAAATTGAACTTCAATCATATTTAGAAAAATGTTAAGGGTCCCCAAACATGGTCAAAATCCATCAGTCGGAGAGGCACACAAGGCTGATGAAAAGAGCCTTCAACCTGGAATAAAATGTACTAGGTTAGCCTCCCGGCTCAACTGCTTCTTGGCTCTGTGAGTTTGAGCAAATGACCTTGCTTCTCTGAGCTGGTCTCTCACCTTTAAAGTGCGATGTTTGGACCAGGTGATCTCTGGTCCCTTCGTCAAAATGCAGAGCCTGGTCCCCGGACGATGGCAGGTATCACGAAACAAGCAAACAGATACGAGGACACTTAGAACCACAGGACCACAGAGATTGGACATGTCCTCTCCAGCATCTCGCCATTGACCTCCTGTCCACTGCCATGAGCCCTAGTCTCCAGCCATTCCAGAACGTTCTCCAGTTTCCCCATGGACTGTCAGACGTCTTGGATTTTGCACCTGCTGTCCTACTGTTCTCTTTGTCTGAAGTGCCCTCTTTTCCCTTCATTCACAAACATTTAAAAAGTGTCTGGGGCTTCACTGGTGGCGCAGTGCAGGGGACACGGGTTCGTGCCCTGGTCCGGGAAGATCCCACATGCTGCGGAGCGGCTGGGCCCGTGAGCCATGGCCGCTGAGCCTGTGCGTCCAGAGCCTGTGCTCCGCAACAGGAGAGGCCACAACAGTGAGAGGCCCGCATACCGAAAAAAAAAAAAAGTGTCTGATACTCTGTTGTAGTTACCAAGCTACCGGGCCCTTCTTTGGCTCTGGAACTCCTGCTCACCCACCAAGGCCCAATCCAAATGGCACAACCTCCAGGGAGCTATCCTGCTCACACCCCCTCCCATATTTCCACCTCCTATCCAGAGTGGCTTTCAACTTGGGGACTCTAGGACTTACCTTCCTGTCCTGCCGACAGGCTGCTTTGGGGATGATGAGTCTGACAGAGCCCTCTGGGCAAGAGAGTTAGTATGTGACAAGGGACCCATGCCCTTCAGGAGGATGTCGCAGGCCGGTAGGCTGTTGCACATTGTGAGTCAAGCCAACATGCATATTGGGGCTTTGGAAGTCAGGAGAAGGATCTGGATTCAATGGGATGGTTACAGGGACCCCCTGGTGCAAGAATGGCTAGGACTCTTCATTTAACTTGGTCAATATAAAAGTCTTCAAAGTTAAAAGGAAGCAAAGCAGGCTGTGAAGGGCAAGCCCCTGACTTCCTATGCTTCTCTGATTTCTCTCATTACCTAACCCAGCCCCAGGCAAGCAGAACCCCCGCCCTTTCAGCATTAGCCTGAGGAATGTTTCCTTAATCCTCCCTCCCCCGCAGGCAGGCCTGCACTTGCCCAAGAAGACAGAAGAAAAGCACCTCCTCTGTGCTCCCAGGGCATCTGATCCTTATTACCGTTGCTTTTCTTTTGGCCACAATGTAATATTGAAAATAGCTATTTAGGTGTCTGTTGCCCCCATTAGGTTGAAGGCTCCTTGAGGGCAGGGGACCTAGCAGAGTGTTTGACACAAAGACTGGGCTCAATAAATCCCTGCAACAGCCTCCAACCTGGTCCCCACCCCCTCATCCACACAACAGCCAGCGTGATGTCCAAACATAATTCATGTGTCACTACCTGACGAAGACCCTCCAGACTTTCTCCAGTGCTTTTTGTCACCCAGGTCTCATTTCCATTGTCACCTCCCCAGGGAAGCCCTGTCTGGTTCCCCAGCCCTGCTAGTAGTTGTTCTAGCACGTCTTCCTCTTGCAGTGGAGCTCATACCCACCTGGAATGATCTATTCTTTCTTCCTCCATTTGTTTCTTGCCTGAGTCTCCCTAAGCATAAGCTCCAGCCGAACAGGGACCTGCTGTGTTTTATGAGCTTGTGACAGTGTCCTGCCTACAGGGGTCCTTTAATGAACGAATAACTGATGAATGTTGGTTTAGTAGAATTGAGTTACTGTTTGCTAACTGAAGGGACCAACAGCTAAAAAGTGAGATGCTTGTGATGGAGGGTGGGGGCAACTGGCAGCAAATATGCCCCATCACAGAAGACTTTGGAGACTTTGCTGTGGAGAGGACATGCTTCCGCTTCTCTTTTCCAGGCTCAATGCTCTCAAGCCCTTCAACTGTTTCCCTTTGTGATTTTCTCCTTCCATTGTTAATGGGCATCTTGAAAGCTGAGCATCTTTTGTTTTGGAGGAATCATCCCTGGTGAGATGTGACCCTGAGTTACATCTCAAAGGCATTCCCCTCCTTGGCAGCACCCAAGCACCTTGGGACTGCACCTCAGCCCTGAGACCAGGAGGGCAGAAAGCAGCAAGTGAGGGAGAGACTCAGGGAGAGAATGTAGGAAGGGAAGATAGAGAAAGAGAGGGACAAACCAAGAGGGAGAGGGAGAAGAGAGGAGGGGGATGGACGGAAGTGAGCTGGGTTGCCCCGTGCCCCAAGCCGGAATCCTGCCACCTTGATGCACCCGTCCGGGGATCACCCTCCTCTTCACCCCTCGCCTCAGGTCTTCTCAACAGTCCCCCTCTCACTGTACAATCTCACCATACATGTGACAATTCTGGGTACATGGGCAAAAGTGGGAGAGTTCGCAGAGAAAAGGAAACCCTGGGACGCTCACAGGAGGCCAGCCGTCCCCTGGTGTCCACTTTCCCTGTCTTGTGTGTGCAGTGGGGACCTCTGAGGACGGGGGTTGGGGGTCCAGTTTGGCCAGGAGGATGACCTGAGTCTTGGGGTAGAGGAATTGTTTCAGGCCTGAGTCCCAAGAGGCAACAGGACTTGAGCAACAAATTGTTTCAGTTCTGTTGTCACTTTGGTAATTGGAGTGTCAAAATCTATGACACTGGGCTTTCTAAACCATGTTTTCAGCAATTCCTGGGAGGGGGCAGGGTGTTGAGGTTGGATTCTGGAGTTTACTTCACAGAAGGGCTTGTGTCAGGCTTGTGTAAGATTGCCTCAGCCGGCTGGTGAAAGCTGAGGCATTTCTTTCTGGCAAGGTCTTGGGAAACAGCACACAATTCTCTTCTTCCTCTAGGGGTTGTGGGGCATGCCTGCCTTGCTGACTTGGGGCCTGGGTAGTTTGAGACCCTGGCTGAAGGCATCATCTTCTCTGAGAAGTACCACCTCAGGCTCTCCTAGCCTCACCTGGACTATCGCAGCAGCATCCTAACCTGTCTCATTTCCACCCCAAATCATCCCACACACCACAGACAGACTTTTCTAAAATACAAGTATGATTATATCATTTCCCTCCCCAAACCTCCACTGCTTCTGCCCTCCGTTCTCCGGATGAAATTGTAGCTCTGTGGCCTAGTGTCTGTCCCCCTCTCCTCTGCATCTCCCACCTCCCCCTCTTCCACCCCCAGGAGTCCTCATTGTTGCTCAAACCCCACATCTGACCACGTCCAGGCCTTTGCACACGTGCTCTCCTCCTTCTGAAGTATCTGCACGTTTTTCCCAGGATGCCTGTGGCCACCAGACTTAACTCACCCCCCACAGGGAGACCGCCCAACTGAAGGACAGCCCTCCTATCTCTAAGCCCCACAGAACTTTATCCCTTTCTGGCCTTTCATTTTTTTATATCGGAATCATTTGAGGAGCTGTCTCGTCTGCCCTGCAGTCCTGGGAGTTCCTTAATGATAGAATGAAGCCATATTTATCATGGGGGCCCCTCAGAGCATTATACAGAGCCCAACATACAGCAAGTCTGCTGTTAATGTCTGATGAGTGAATGAGAAGACAAATGAGTAGATGCTATAAGAATTCATCTCTGTGGCCAGTTCTGGAAGCATTTCATACCACCGAGGCCCCAGAACATGTTCTGAGCATTGTTAAGCCTCCGGGCAGCATCCAGCAGCTGCCACTGTACTTCTCCACCACGCCCAGAAAGGTACACAGAAGTTCAGGTTCCACTGCCAAGGAGGGCAACTCCCTCTTATAGGAACTGAGGGACAGGCATCTGACAACAGGCTTTCTCTGTTCTTTAATCACTGTTATGCTGGGGAACCCCCAAAGCTTTTGTTCCTTGAAAGGACTCATTGATCCTAGAGGTAGTCAGCAATTTTCACTTGGAGTGGGAATCTTAACCTTCACTCTGACACTCTTATTCTTTACCTGAGGGAAGAATCCAGCTCTTCTCTACTCAATAGAACCAGTCTTTTTGGGGGTGAAGGGGACTAATGGGATGGAAGGGCTAAGTCACCTTGATCAGCTCTTTTTTAAGAAAATCCTACAGGGCTTTGTGAAAGTGGATTGCTGTAGACCTTCCCGCGGGGCCTAGAACAGCCTCCTCCTCTCAGACCAAGCTAGCAGAGAAATAGGCAAAACGGGGAACCCTTGGGATCAATGAAGCTCTGTCCCCTGCCGTCCTGATGCCCAGTGGCTCCACCATCTCCTGGCCTCCAGATCGCCAGACCAAGGATGCACCCTTCATGCCCAAAGCAGCCCCCACCTTACCCTCTCCTCATGCAAGCTCCAGCTTCACCCTCCAGCTCCACAGGGTCCTAGGACCACCCTACCTTCCCTTGCCCATTTGAAATGCTCACTGAGAGCTTTTTCCACGTTGGTACCTGGGGACATGGGACAAATCAGCCATTGTCCCTGCATCCAGGGCCACTGCCAGACTTGCCGATAAGGGGTTACAGTTCCCTATTGCAAGTGCAAAGGTAGACGTACCGGAGAGTTCTACGGGCCTGGAGGAGGAAGCCCCCATGGGCTTGAGGAAGGTGGGTGGTCAGGGGAATCTTCATGGAGGTGGTGACATAGGTTCTAGGCCTTCATGGGCCCTAAGGGACTCACTAGAGATCTCAGGGTGGGGAGAGCATTCCTGGTACAACTGTGTAGAGGCTGTAGAAAGCCTGGATGTGATTTTGAAGAAGTGGATGGGTAGCTGCGTGCGTGGAGGAGGTTAGATTTATTCTGCATCCCCAGTGGTGTGGGAGGAAACCAGGGTTAATGCTTGGCAGGCGTGAGGAGACAGATTTTGGCTCCGTGTAATGAAGGACTTTCTAAGTGTCAGCACCAAAGGAGGATGCTCCCTTACCTGGAGGAGTTCAGGCAGAGCTGGGCCAACCGCATGGCAGGGATGCTGGGGAGAATCACTCAAGCATGAGGGTGAGGCAGGTTGGGTTAAACAAATAATGTTCAAACTTTTTTCAAGACAAATCGCTTTATTCAAATGGAAGCTTCTAGTGTGCAGCAGATGAAGGCAGAACTGGTAAGACTGAATAAAGCTGAGGAGGGGGCTCCAGAGTCCCATCCCCTTGCTGCCCTTACCTTCCAGTTTGAGATGTCATGATGATATCCAGAACCTTCTGGATTTTTTTTTTTTTTTTTTTTGCCGTATGCAGGCCTCTCACTGTTGTGGCCTCTCCCGTTGCGGAGCACAGGCTCCGGACGCGCAGGCTCAGCGGCCATGGCTCACGGGCCTAGCCGCTCCGCGGCACGTGGGATTTTCCTGGACCGGGGCACGAACCCGTGTCCCCTGCATCGGCAGGCGGACTCTCAACCACTGTGCCACCAGGGAAGCCCTGGATTTTTTAAAATACATTTTTATTGGAGTATAATTGCTTCACAATACCATGTTAGTTTCTGTTGCACAATAAAGCGAATCAGCCATATGCATACACATGTCCCCATATCCCGTCCCTCTTGAGCCTCCCTCCCATCCTCCCTATCCCACCCCCTAGGTCAATGCAAAGCACCGAGCTGATCTCCCTGTGCTGTGCTGCTGCCTCCCACCAGCCAACTATTTTACATTCGGTAGTGCGTATACGTCGATGCTACTCACTTCGCCCCAGCTTCGCCCTCCCTCTCCATGTCCTCAAGTCCATTCTCTATGTCTACCTCTTTATTTCTGCCCTACAACTAGGTTCATCGGTAACATTTTTTTTTTTAGATTCCATATATATGTGTTAGCATAAAGTATTTGTTTTTCTCTTCCTGTCTTACTGCACTCTGTATGACAGACTCTAGGTCCATCCACCTCTCTACAAGTAACTCAATTTCATTTCTTTTTATGGCTGAGTATATTCCATTGTATATATGTGCCACATCTTCTTTATCCATTCGTCTGTAGATGGACATTTATGTTGGTTCCATGTCCTGGCTATTGTAAATAGAGCTGCAATGAACATTGTGGTGCATGGCCCTTTTTGAATTTTGGTTTTCTCAGGGTATATGTCCAGTAGTGGGATTGCTGGTACATATGGTAGTTCTATTTTTAGTTTTTTAAGGAACCTCCGTACTGTTTTCCATAGTTAGAGCCTTCTGTTTTTTTTTTTTTCCCAGTGATTGAGGCATTTTATTGAAGCTTTGGCGACTGGTTGTGGGGACATTTTGCTGGTTTTAATCCCACCTCCTCTCCCTCCTTTCTCTACACCTGCCCCCAAGAAGGGAGCCTGGAGCATGTGGGGAATTTTAGAACATCTGTACAGTCAGTATCTGTTGAGAACCTACCGTGTATCAGCCACCTCTCTAGGTGCTCGGAATAAAGCAGAGAATAAGACAGATGCCATGGACTTGACCTCGTGGAGTTCACAGTCTAGTGAGGGAGCAGAGTCATAGACATATTTATGACACATTGTGATAAGCACTGGTGGGCAGAGGGGTTGGGGGGAGCCTACTCTACCTGAGGTATCTAGTCCTGGCCAGGCCACTGGTAGAACCCAGGCCTCCCAACTGCTGGGCCAGCTCTCTTTCTCCTGCACCAAGCTGCACAGCAGGGACGTGAGGGTGGGTTAGCAGGGCTGTCAGGAGATGAGTCTCCCCACCTATGGGATCCCCCAGGGGCTGGGGGCTTCTGAACCCTTCTCCCCAAGCTCACAGCCTGGAGTGGTTCCTGGAAGCACCCTCATACCCTCAAGTGGGAGCTCGGAAATCCCTGTCGCCACAGCAAAGGCTCTTAGAACAGGGCCTACACGGTCCACAGCAGGCAGGCCAGGGGCCAGGCTACAGCCAAGTGGCCTGGGGGGAGCTGGAGTCTGACTGCCGCTCCTGGCTTCATGCTCAGCACTGGGGAAGGAGCTGTGAGATCTAGGCTGCAGGGGAGATGGATTCAAGGCTCTCTGCAATATCTTCACCAATCACCACTGTATGACCTTGAACTGGTCCCTTCTCGACTCTATGCCTCACTTTCTTCACTTGTAACCTGGGGGATGGATGCTGTTCGTCTTTTCCCGCACCCCCAATCCTAATCCTATCAGAGTTTTCTCTTTGCTGAAAGCACAGGGCAGAGCAGACGACCCTGATTTGGGCTCTGGAGTTTGGAAGGCCCACCCCAGCCCGGTAATGACCCAGTAGGGGGACTTTACGGCGTTGCTCTAAGGCCAGGAGTCCCTTGGATGTCTCTGAAGTGAGTGGTCTGGAGGCTGCTGAGGTGAGGACCAGCAGCAGCAGCTGCAGGGAAGCTGGGAGCCAGGCCAGCCGTGAGTTTGCAGAGGAGCCAGGGTTTCTGCTGGCCTGAGGTCTCATCCACCCACTGGGGCCTGGAGGAACCCTGGCCATCTCAGGGAGGTCAGCTTGCCCTCGAGGCTTAGGATAAGAATCCTCAGGACTGAGAGGCTCTCTGGACCTAGTGTCCAACCTCCGCACCTCAGTGGTTAGGCTCTGTAGCTGCAGAGCCAGGGGTGGATCTTGTTTCTTCCAACGGGCAGGCAGGTACCCTTCTCACACTCCTGTCCACCCGGGGCCAGACCCCTGCTTCCCATCCGTGTGCTTACCTACCCCCGTATCCATGGAGGATCCTAGGTCTGCTGAGAGACACCCAATGCCCCCGTGGATTCAGAACTCCATTTGTGGGTAACACACCCCATCTGTCCTGGACTTCAGTGTTCCTCCACAGACACGTTCTGTCTAGAGGACTAAGGTTCTGGTAGGAGAGAGATGGCTGTGTGGATAGCACTAGATGAAGAGGGGGTGGGGGCAGGATTGGGGGGTGGCTGGAAGGTTGAGGGGAAGGGAAACTCCCCTTTTGCTTTTTATGGTGACAAGGACCACTTTGACTGTCTGGACAGAGAGGTCCTGAGCTGGGGAAGGGTGACGGGGACCTAAGTAGGGGGGCCTAGAGTCAGAGGTGAGGAGACGGTCAGGGAGGTGAACCCAAAGGGCCCAGAAGAGACCCACATTTTTGTTGCTTCTCGTTTTGTTCTTACTGAATGCAGACATTGAGGCCCAGTTAAGCCACAGGGCTGTCAAACCCCCAGACCTCCAGGAAGGTCAGGTTGGGAAGGGGGTGGGGAAAGAAGCACACAGAACACTGGCTCGGAGGAAGACTTTATATTTCACTCCCATCTCCCTGCCCTGCAGCTAAGGCAGCCCCGTGGCCCTAGGTGGGCAGGGGCCGGTGGCCTGACCTGATTAGTGGCTGTGGCCGTGATTGCCATGGCTGTGGCCGTGATTGCCATGGCTGTGGCCGTGGCCTGAACCACCCTCCTTGAAGCCTGGCCCGTGCCTGTGGCCTACTCCTGGGGGTGCTGTCTTGTGCATCTCCTCGTGGGAGGCTTCCGTCAGCTTGCCCACCAGCACGGAGAACTCCTGGAAGTTCAGCTCCTTGTTTACATCTGTGTCCAGGTCCTCCATGATCTCGTTTATGGCTTTGTCATCCTTTGTCTCCTTCTGCCGGTGGGAGACACAGGGCAGTCAGGGCTGGGTGTGGTCAGGGCTAAGGACGGGGAGCACAGCAAGTGACCCGATGGCAAAGGCAGAGTGACACCATGCTCCTGGGCCTAGTTTGAACATCTGCTGGACACTTTCTGATTCCTGGCCACCACAATTCTCTCCATTTTACAGGAGAGGAACTGAGGTCGAGTGACTTGCCTGAGGTCACACACGTTCATAAGTACAGAGATGTCTCCTCATTTGGTCCTTATAACAATGATAGGGAGACTTGGAATCTTCCTTGAGGAAGACTTGAGGAAACAGTCGTACAAACGGTAATTAGCTTGTGCAGATTGACAAGGCTTGGGAGAAGAAGGGTGGACACGCACATTCCGATCTGGCTCAGAGCCCAGTCTTGTCCCGTTCCCTCTACTCCTATCCATGTCACGCCCTCCTCTTTCCGCCTCCCCCCTCCTTCTCCAGGTTACTACTTAGTGACACTCATTTCAGCCTGCATGGCGGGGAAGCACCCGAGGGAAACGAGATGGGGACAGAGAGCAGTGTGGTGTGATAAGTGTGCAAGGGGGGCATGAGGGGAGGTGAAGGATCCAGGCCCCACTGGGTTCCAGCTCCGCCTCCCACTGGCTGGGGCACCCCCGCTGAGGCTCCTCCTGGGAACCTGCAGGTGCCCAGCTCATCTCCCAAGCCCTTCCCACTCTGCAACGCTTCAGCGTGATCTGCTTTTTTGCACCTTTGGCATCACCCTGGCAGATCCCTCGCTCCTGAGCAGCCCGTAGGAGGGGGCCCAGCTTCCCATCCTGGCCTATCTGCTCTGGATGTGGGGCATGGTGGATGGGGTGGGATAGGGGTCTTACAAAGGAAAACATTGCCCATACAACCTCTTGGCTGTATCCTCTCTTGTCTACCCTGACCGAGCGTCCTGCTTGCTGAGGTCTGCAACTTCAGGGAGCTGTCAGCAACCCCAGTACCTCCGACAGCTGTGATTCTCCACCTTTCCAAGGTGGGGAGGGGCTCCAGGTAGGGCTGGCCACCTATCCCAGAACATCTTGCTCCAGGAATGGAACTGAGACTGGGACCTAGATGTCCCACCCTTCTTAGTCCAGTCCTCTGTGTCCCCAAAGTCACCAAATTTGTAAAGAAAACAAGAAGATCCTGTGGAACGAATCCTCCTTTTCTTAGAGCTGCCTAATCATTTTCAGATCAGGGAAATAAACTAACATGTTACTGAGTGCTTTGTACACACTTGTGCTGGGCTGGGTCCTTTCCCACATGCTGTTCATTTGTTTCTTACCAGAGAGCCTTTGGATTAGAAAAGCCCTCTGGGGTCTTCCACTCCAAGTCCATCTGAGGCTTACAATCTCATTGGCTTCCTGTCAAGGGTAGTCTTCACTTGCTTTCCCCCACCAAAATTCAGGTCTCAGCTCAAAGGTCACCTCCTTAGAGGTGCCCTCCATGTCCATTTAACTAGTCACCTCTCCCCGTACCCAGCCCACATCACCCACAGTGCTCTCTCTGTTTTTCTTTCAGGTACTTACTGGCTGTGGATCTATCTGTGTTCTTGATTGGTCAACACGTTTGTTGCGTGTCTCTCCTGTCAGGACAGTGGGTCCCGGTGGGCCACTACATGCCCTGCCCAGGATGGGACCTGGCACACTGTGCATGCTCAGTCTCTTGGTGCCACCTAACATGGACCACCTCTAGTGACAGTGTCCAAATCCTGTTCCAAACACAGAGCCCACTGCCTCTGGAGGCTAGGTGGAAGGGGCAAGAACTTTTTCCTTGATCATTGCAGATTGCACCCCTATTCTCCATCCTTAGCCCAGACTGTCCGGGTCAGTTCTGACAGGAGTCCAGCCCTACCTTGAGAAAGTTTGGCAGCTCTTTTTTCACCAGCTCTTTGAATTCTTTCTTGTTCAGGGTGTCCGGGGGCTGCAGCCGTATAGAGTACTGGTGGAAGATATTGATGATGGTTTCTATGCTGCTTTCCAGCTGCGACAGTTGGTCAGCCATCTTCCTGCACTCTGTTTGAGCAAAGGAGAAGCAAGAGTTCTGGTGCTTAGAAGAAAAGACCATCAAGCTTCCTTGACACCTCCTACTGGCCGCACGCAGGAATGAAGGGGGGAAACAGAATAAAAAGAAAGCAGGGGCTGCAACAGAACTGGGAGATGACCCTGTTCCACACATGGTAGAAATGGTTTATAGACTATCTAGGGAGTGCCAAAAAGGAGAGCCTTTGAGGACAGGAGGCTGCAGCAGAACATGACCTAAGAAAACGGGAAGGAGGCTTTAAAGTGAGCAGTCAATCGAGGAGGGCTTCCAGGAGGAGGTTTGACATGAAGATGGGTGAGGGGAGTAAAGAGTCAGCAGGCAGGCTCCGGCCCCGGGGAAACTGGCAGCTCACTTACCCAAGCCCAGGAGTCACACAGAGGGGTTTGACAGAAAGATGGGGGCCCAGTATTTATAGGCCTCTGGCTGAGAAACTCAGCCCTCTTGTGGGAAGATTGCTTCACAGGTAAGCAGTGTGGTAACCCTGAGCTAGGCTGTGTCACTGCCAGGAAGGGGGCTGGGCCGGGACAAGAAATGTTCACAAAGCCCCTTTTGCCTTTTTGTGAAATTCCAAGCCCTGGCCTGGAGCTGGTTTGGGAGGAAGCTGGTTGGTTAGTCCACTTCTCCTCCACACCACAGCCCTGCCCTCCCTGAGCAAGCTAGCAAGCTGCCTCTCCTCTGGCGCCCCTCTCTCCCCCTGTCCCCGCTGAGGTTGTGCCTTCCCACCTGCGATAGCCAGTGTCTGGTGGTGGGCTGAGGACCCCTGAGGTGGCCAACCCACTCGTCTCCCCTTGTTGGGCAGCCCAACAAGGATGGCCCTGCCTGGCCCTGTGATGAGTGCTCTTAGGAAGGCGAGGGGCCTGCCCTCCATTGTTCGGGCTGATGGAGGAAGCACAGACAGCAGCCTGCAGCTGTCCATCCCAGCAGGTGCCCGGGGCGCCTCTCCTGTGTGTGTCCACAGCGCCCTCTGCTGCCTCTACCAGGGCACATTTCACTCTGGACCAAGGATCTCAAGACACAAGCTTGCAGGAACTAGGGACCTGGAGTAAAGTGGTGAAACGGTGTGGGCTGGAGAACACCAAGAGCACCATCAGTAGCGTGACTCGTGACAACCGACATGGGGCCTCAGGGTTGGGGACACTAGGGAGTGGTGAGAACTGTGGCAAATGAGAGCATTCCTAACTTGAAGGGGCAGCTGGTACTCAGCCTCAGGGGAAGGCGGCCAAGTGGGAAAGTGGATCAGGTGTTAATGGACCTCCCGAAGGTCCAGGGAATCTGAAATTTTATGTGAAAACTCCTGCTTATAAGATTCGTCAACTAATTTTTTCTTTTTACATCTTTATTGGAGTATAATTGCTTTACAATGGTGTTAGTTTCTGCTTTATAACAAAGTGAACCAGTTATACATATACATATGTTCCCATATCTCTTCCCTCTTGCATCTCCCTCCCTCCCGCGCTCCCTATCCCACCCCTCTAGATGGTCACAAAGCACCGAGCTGATCTCCGTGTGCTATGCGGCTGCTTCCCACTAGTTATCTATTTTACGTTTGGTAGAGTATACATGTCCATGCCACTCTCTCACTTTGTCACAGCTTACCCTTCCCCCTCCCCATATCCTCAAGTCCATTCCCTAGTAGGTCTGTGTCTTTATTCCCGTCTTATCCCTAGATTCTTCATGACTTTTTTTCCCCTTAGATTCCATATATATATGTTAGCATACGGTATTTGTCATTCTCTTTCTGACTTACTTCACTCTGTATGACAGACTCTAGGTCCATCCACCTCACTACAAATAACTCAATTTCATTTCTTTTTATGGCTGAGTAATATTCCATTGTATATATGTGCCACATCTTCTTTATCCATTCATCCGATGATGGACACTTAGTTTGCTTCTATCTGCTGGCTATTGTAAATAGAGCTGCAATGAACATTCTGCTACATGACTCTTTTTGAATTATGGTTTTCTCAGGGTATATGCCCAGTAGTGGGATTGCTGGGTCATATGGTAGTTCTATTTGTAGTTTTTTAAGGAACCTCCATACTGTTCTCCATAGTGGTTGTACCAATTCACATTCCCACCAGCAATGCAAGGGTGTTCCCTTTTCTCCACACCCTCCCCAGCATTTATTATTTCTAGATTTTTTGATGATGGCCATTCTGACTGGTGTGAGATGATATCCCATTGTAGTTTTGATATGCATTTCTCTAATGTTCAGTGATGTTGAGCAACCTTCATGTGTTTGTTGGCAATCTGTATATCTTCTTTGGAGAAATGTCTATTTAGGTCTATCTGCCCATTTTTGGATTGGGTTGTTTGCTTTTTTGTTATTGAGCTGCATGAGCTGCTTGTAAATTTTGGAAATTAATCCTTTGTCAGTTGCTTCATTTGCAAATATTTTCTCCCATTCTGACGGTTGTCTTTTGGTCTTGTTTATGGTTTCCTTTGCTGTGCAAAAGCTTTGAAGTTTCATTAGGTCCCATTTGTTTAATTTTGTTTTTATTTCCATTTCTGTAGGAGGTGGGTCAAAAAGGATCTTGCTGTGATTTATGTCATAGAGTGTTCTGCCTATGTTTTCCTCTAAGAGTTTGACAGTTTCTGGCCTTACATTTAGGTCTTTAATCCATTTTGAGTTTATTTTTGTGTATGGTGTTAGGGAGTGATGTAATCTCATACTTTTATATGTAGCTGTCCAGTTTTCCCAGCATCACTTATTGAAGAGGCTGTCCTTTCTCCACTGTACATTCCTGCCTCCTTTATCAAAGATAAGGTGACCCTATGTGCATGGGTTTATCTCTGGGCTTTCTATCCTGTTCCATTGATCTATCTTTCTGTTTTTGTGCCAGGACCATACTGTCTTGATTACTGTAGCTATGTAGTATAGTCTTAGGTCAGGGAGCCTGATTCCTCCAGCTCTGTTTTTCGTTCTCAAGATTGCTTTGGCTATTCGGGGTCTTTTTTGTTTCCATACAAATTGTGAAATTTTTTGTTCTAGTTCTGTGAAAAATGCCAGTGGTAGTTTGATAGGGATTGCATTGAATCTATAGATTGCTTTGGGTAGTAGAGTCATTTTCACAATGTTGATTCTTCCAATCCAAGAATATGGTATATCTCTCCATCTATTTGTATCATCTTTAATTTCTTTCATCAGTGTCTTATAATTTTCTGCCTACAGGTCTTTTGTCTCCTTAGGTAGGTTTATTCCTAGATATTTTATTCTTTTTGTTGCAATGGTAAATGGGAGTGTTTTCTTGATTTCACTTTCAGATTTTTCATGATTAGTGTATAGGAATGCCAGAGATTTCTGTGCATTAATTTTGTATCCTGCAACTTTACCAAATTCATTGATTATCTCTAGTAGTTTTCTGTTAGCATCTTTAGGATTCTCTATGTACAGTATCATGTCATCTGCAAACAGTGACAGCTTTACTTCTTCTTTTCCGATTTGGATTCCTTTTATTTCCTTTTCTTCTCTGATTGCTGTGGCTAAAACTTCCAAAACTATGTTGAATAAAGAGTAGTGACCGTGGGCAACCTTGTCTTGTTCCTGATCTGAGTGGAAATGCTTTCAGTTTTTCACCATTGAGGATGATGTTGGCAGTGGGCTTGTCATATATGGCCTTTAATATGTTGAGGAAAGCTCCCTCTATGCCTACTTTCTGCAGGGTTTTTATTATAAATCAGTGTTGAATTTTGTCAAAAGCTTTCCCTGCATCTATTGAGATGATCATATGGTTTTTCTCCTTCAGTTTGTTCATATGGTTTCTCACATTGATAGATTTGCGTATATTGAAGAATCCTTGCATTCCTGGAATAAACCCCACTTGATCATGGCGTATGATCCTTTTAATGTGCCGATGGATTCTGTTTGCTAGTATTTTGTTGAGGAGTTTTGCATCTACGTTCATCAGTGATATTGGCCTGTAGTTTTCTTTCTTTGTGACATCCTTGTCTGGTTTTGGTGTCAAGGTGATGGTGGCCTCGTAGAAGAAATTTGGGAGCGTTCCTCCCTCTACTATATTTTGTAAGAGTTTGAGAAGGATAGGTGTTAGCTTTTCTCTAAATGTTTGATAGAATTCGCCTGTGAAGCCATCTGGTTCTGGGCTTTTGTTTGTTGGAAGATTTTTAATCACAGTTTCAATTTCAGTGCTTGTGATTGGTCTGTTCATATTTTCTATATCTTCCTGATTCAGTCTTGGCAGGTTGTGAATTTCTAAGAATTTGTCCATTTCTTCCAGGTTGTCCATTTTATTGGCATAGAGTTGCTTGTAGTAATCTCTCATGATCTTTTGTATTTCTGCAGTGCCAGTTGTTACTTCTCCTTTTTCATTTCTAATTCTATTGATTTGAGTCTTCTCCGTTTTTTTCTTGATTAGTCTGGCTATGGTTTATCAATTTTGTTTATCTTCTCAAAGAGCCAGCTTTTAGTTTTATTGATCTTTGCTATCATTTCCTTCATTTCTTTTTCATTTAGTTCTGATCTGATCTTTACGATTTCTTTCCTTCTGATAACTTTGGGGAATTTTTGTTCTTCTTTCTCTAATTGCTTTAGGTGCAAGGTAAGGTTGTTTATTCGAGATGTTTCCTGTTTCTTAAGGTAGGATTATATTGCTATAAACTTCATTCTTAGAACTGCTTTTACTGCATCCCATAGGTTTAGGGTCATCGTGTCTCCATTTTTATTTGTTTCTAGGTATTTTTTGATTTCCTCTTTGATTTCTTCAGTGATCACTTCGTTATTAAGTAGTGTATTGTTTAGCCTCCATGTGTTTGTATTTCTTACAGATCTTTTCCTGTAATTGATATCTAGTCTCATAGCGTTGTCGTCGGAAAAGATACTTGATACAATTTCAATTTTCTTAAATTTACCAAGGCTTTGTTTGTGACCCAAGATATGACCTATCCTGGAGAATGTTCCATGAGCACTTGAGAAAAATGTGTATTCTGTTGTTTTTGGATGGAGTGTCCTATAAATATCAATTAAGTCCATATTGTTTAATGTATCATTTAAAGCTTGTGTTTCCTTATTTACTTTCATTTTGGATGATCTGTCCATTGGTGAAAGTGGGGTGTTAAAGTCCCCTACTATGAATGTGTTACTGTCAATTTCCCCTTTTATGGCTGTTAGTATTTACCTTATGTATTGAGGTGTTCCTATGTTGGGTGCATAAATATTTACAATTGTTATATCTTCTTGTTGGATCGATCCCTTGATCATTATGTAGTGTCCTTTTCTCTTGTAGCAGTCTGTATTTTAAAGTCTATTTTGTCTGATATGAGAATTGCTACTCCAGCTTTCTTTTGGTTTCCATTTGCATGGAATATCTTTTTCCATCCCCTCACTTTCAGTCTGTATGTGTCCCAAGGTCTGAAGTGCGTCTCTTGTAGACAGCATATATATGGGTTTTGTTTTTGTATCCATTCAGCCAGTCTGTGTCTTTTGGTGGTAGCATTTAATCCACTTATATGTAAGGTAATTATAGATATGTATGTTCCTCTTCCCATTTTTCTAAATTGTTTTGGGTTTGTTATTATAGGTCTTTTCCTTCTCTTGTGTTTCTTGCCTAGAGAAGTTCCTTTAGCATTTGTTGTAAAGCTGATTTGGTGGTGCTGAACTCTCTCAGCTTTTGCTTGTCTGTAAAGGTTTTAATTTCTCCATCAAATCTGAATGAGATCCTTGGTGGGTAGAGTAATATTGATTGCAGGTTTTTCTCCTTCATCACTTTAAATATGTCCTGCCAGTCCCGTCTGGCTTGCAGAGTTTCTGCTGAGAGGTCAGCTGTTAACCTTATGGGGATTCCCTTGTGTGTTATTTGTTGATTTTCCCTTGCTGCTTTTAATATGTTTTCTTTGTATTTAATTTCTGACAGTTTGATTAGTATGTGTCTTGTTTGTCCTTGGATTATCCTTATGGGACTCTCTGTGCTTCCTGGACTTGATTAACTATTTCCTTTCCCTTTTTAGGGAAGTTTTCAACTATAATCTCTTCAAATATTTTCTCAGTCCGTTTCTTTTTCTGTTCTTCTTCTGGGACCCTTATAATTCGAATGTTGGTGCGTTTAATGTTGTTCCAGAGGTCTCTGAGACCGTCCTCAGTTCTTTTCATTCTTTTTTCTTTATTCTTCTCTGCAGTAGTTATTTCCACTATTTTATCTTCCAGGTCACTTATCCGTTCTTCTGCCTCAGTTATTCTGCTATTGATCCCTTCTAGAGTATTTTTAATTTCATTTATTGTGTTGTTCATTGTTGCTTGCTTCCTCTTTAGTTCTTCTAGATCCTTGTTAAATGTTTCTTGCATTTTGTCTATCCTATTTCCAAGATTTTGGATCATCTTTACTCTCATTATTCTGAATTCTTTTTCAGGTAGACTGCCTATTTCCTCTTCATTTGTTAGGTCTGGTGGGTTTTTATCTTGGTCCTTCATCTGCGGTGTGTTTTTCTGTCTTCTCATTTTGCTTATCTTACTGTGTTTGGGGTCTCCTTTTTGCAGGCTGCAGGTTCGTAGTTACTGTTGTGTTTGGTGTCTGTCCCCAGTGGCTAAATTTGGTTCAGTGGGTTGTGTAGGCTTCCTGGTGGAGGGGACTAGTGCCTGTGTTCTGGTGGATGAGGCTGGATCTTGTCTCTCTGGTGGGCAGGTCCACGTCTGGTGGTGTGTTTTGGGGTGTCTGTGGCCTTATTATGATTTTAGGCAGCCTCGCTGCTAATGGGTGGGGTTGTGTTCTTGTCTTGCTAGTCGTTCAGCATAGGGTGGGCAGCACTGTAGCTTGCTGGTCGTTGAGTGAAGCCGGGTGTTGGTGTTGAGATGGAGATCTCTGGGAGATTTTCACCATTTGATATTTCGCGGAGCTGGGAGGTCTCTTGTGGACCAGTGTCCTGAAGTTGGCTCTCCCACCTCAGAGGCACAGCACTGACTCTTAGCTGCAACAACAAGAGCCTTTCATCCACACAGCTCAGAATAAAAGGGAGAAAAAGTAGAAAGAAAGAAAGAGGATAAAATAAAATAAAGATAAAATAAAATAATTAAAAAATAATTATTAAGAAAAAAAATTTTTTTAATGTAAAACAAACAAACAGAACGGACGGACAGAACCCTAGGAGAAATGGTGAAAGCAAAGCTATACAGACAAAATCTCTCACAGAAGCATACACATACACACTCACAAAAAGGAAAAGGGGAAAAAATAATAAATCTTGCTCTCAAAGTCTACGTCCTCAATTTGGGATGATTCTTTGTCTATTCAGGTATTCCACCGATGCAGGGTACATCAAGTTGATTGTGGAGATTTAATCTGCTGCTCCTGAGGCTGCTGGGAGAAATTTCTCTTTCTCTTCTTTGTTCGCACAGCTTCCGGGGCTCAGCTTTGGATTTGGCCCCACCTCTGCATGTAGGTCGCCGGAGGGCGTCTGTTCTTCGCTCAGACAGGACGGGGTTAAAGGAGCAAGTGATTCGGGGGCTCTGGCTCACTCAGGTCGGGGGGAGGGAGGGGTACGGATGTGGTGAAGCCTGCGGCGTCAGAGGCCATCGCGACATTGCACCAGCCTGAGGCGCGCCGTGCGTTCTCCCGGGGAAGTTGTCCCTGGATCCCGGTACCCTGGCAGTGGCGGGCTGCACAGGCTCCCCGGAAGGGAGTTGTGGAGAGTGACCTCTGCTCGCTCACAGGCTTCTTGGTGGCTCAGCAGCAGCCTTAGCGTCTCATGCCCGTCTCTGGGGTCCGTGCTTTTAGCCGCGGCTCGCACGCGTCTCTGGAGCTCGTTTAAGCAGCGCTCTTAATCCCCTCTCCTCGCGCACCAGGAAACAAAGAGGGAAGAAAAAGTCTCTTGCCTCTTCGGCAGGTCCAGACTTTTCCCCGGACTCCCTCCCGGCTAGCCGTGATGCACTAACCCCTCCAGGCTGTGTTCACTCCGCCAACCCAGTCCTCTCCCTGGGATCAGACCTCCGAAGCCCGAGCCTCAGCTCCCAGCCCCCGCCCACCCCGGCAGGTGAACAGACAAGCCTCTCGGGCTGGTGAGTGCTGGTCGGCACCGATCCTCTGTGCCGGAATCTCTCTGCTTTGCCCTCCGCACCCCGGTGGCTGCGCTCTCCTCTGTGGCTCTGAAGCTCCCCCCCTCCGCCACCCGCAGTCTGCGCCCGCGAAGGGGCTTCCTAGTGTGTGGAAACCTTTCCTCCTTCACAGCCCCCTCCCACTGGTGCAGGTCCCGTCCCTATTCTTTTATCTCTGTTTTTTTCTTTTTTCTTTTGCCCTACTCAGGTACGTGGGGAGTTTCTTGCCTTTTGGGAGGTCTGAGGTCTTCTGCCAGCGTTCAGTGGGGTGTTCTGTAGGAGTTGTTCCACGTGTAGCTGTATTTCTGATGTATGTGTGGGGAGGAAGGTGATCTCCGCGTCTTACTCTTCCGCCATCTTTAACAATCTCCCTCGTGAACTAATTTTAAAGGAAAATGAGAACATTAACAATGAAGCATGGCGTGTGCTGAAGGCCATGACCTCTGCTCTGCCCGAAGTTCTTGACTTTCAGGTCTTTCTCCTGCACTTTGCTGAGGATCCCCGAGCCAGGGATGTGGCCTGACTCACCTCCGTGGTCCCAGGACGGAGCAATATGTTGAACTAATAAATGCAGGAGTGCACGAATAGATGAAGAAACGAGTGAGCATGAACTACCCCCCGGTCTTTTGTTGTCCTGTGGCGCTCTGCGGAGATGCTGACTGCGACCATGTAGTGCTGATGAGGATGAAAGTGAATGGGTGGGGGGAGAAGAGGGTGAGAGGTTGGCAGGAGTGAGCAGCTGGACAGGGCTTTGAAATAGAAGGGAGTCCACACTTGGGGATCCTGTGTTGGCGGTGGGTTCCCTCATGTCAGAAGGTCATGGCGGGCCCCAGGTCCCAGGCTAACCCAGGCCTGGGTTGAGACCAGGGCTGAACCGTGGTGGTCCCGACCCTGGCAGGCTATTCCTGGCTTGATCCATAGGTGCCCAGACCCCACCCAGCCCCCCTCACTGCCAACCAAGGCCAGAGGTTGGAAGGAGGGGTGGTGGGAAGTGGAGTCTTCTCCTTGGGGAGACTCAGCCCTGGGCCTGGATGGGTCAACAGGTGACAACAGCAGGTGGAACCAGTGCAGCCCTTTGAGGGAGGTTTTCTGTGGACCCCCGGCCTCAGGGTGACTCTGCAGCTCCACTAAGGCAACCCGTGCAGATTTGGGGGTACTCCCTCAGAAGGGTCCGTTTAGGGTCTCAGGAGGCTACCCCACCCACTGGGAGGTGGGAGCCCCTGCAGGTCCCTGTGGAGACACATTGTCCTATTGTACTTGTGCAAAGGGTCATGTGGAGTTTCCTCTGTGAAGATTCAAGGGCTCTGGAGACCAGAGCTGCAGACTGTGGAGCATGTTAGGGGATGAGCTGAGAGTGGGTGAGGGGCTGGAGAGTCTCGTTTTGTGGGGGGCTTCCTGGGTGGGTGACAGTTTGCTGCTGAGGTAGGGGTGGTGAGTGAATGGGCCCCCTGGCCACAGGGTGGGAGTAAGTTCTAGTGATGAGGACACAGTGTGTGCGGCCTCCTGGGATGTACTTTTCTACTTCTCTGCTCCCATCCTGCCCCTGCTGGTGAGGCCAGTGGAAAGGAGTGGGGTGGGGGGCTGTTGGTGAGCGACCTCCATCCACAGCCTTCAAACTCCTGGAGCAGATCTGTCCCCACGGGCAGGACGTTCCCAGAGGTGACCCTCAGGTCCCACAGGCACAACCCCTGGCTTTGCCGGGTTTCCTGGGGACTGGGGATGAGGAAGGAGCTCAGGGAGCCTTGGGCAGCCATACCCTTTCCCAGGGAGGAAGTACCCGGGGCTTCTTCACAGGGCGGGTCCCCTGCTGTCAGCACCTGTCTGGTCTCACCGAGTCCCTCTCGATTCTGTGGTTGGTGGACAGAGCTCCCCAGAGCCTCAGAGGTCCGCCCTCCTCCTCTTCTCCCCATTTGGTTAGGGCTCCGGGCCTTCCTCTTCTCTCTGGAAAGCCAGGGCCCAGTCTCCATTCCCGGGGAGGGAGTGCCCTCTAGTGCCAGAGAGAGAGAAGGCCGAGGAGGCAGCAGCTGGAGAAGGAGGGCAGGGCCAGAGGCCAAGCCTGAAAGGAAGGCACTGCCAGCCAATGAGGGGTGAGCCGGCTGCAGCCTGACCTGTGGGGCTGGGACAGCGAGGGACCCACAGGTATTTCTGAGTGTGTGTGTGTGTGTGTGTGTCTTCTTGAGAAGCCCTCACCTATTGGAGGGACTGGACTCTATCAGGTTAAAAAGTTAACATAGTGGAGAAAGTTTCCCTGATCTCCACTCTTGAATTCTTCCTCCAAGTAAGAACACTTTCTCTATCCTAAATTGTTCTAAATGGGTTTGGTTCTACCACACCTGGATGTTTCTTGCCAAAGCTCTGGGTCCTGGGGTTACCTCTACCCAATTTCTTCCCTTTCTGTCTAACCTGGAATCCCTATCTATTATGTCTCACTTGTCTTCTGTCCTAAGATTTCATCTTCATTTTAAGTACAGAGGATGCATAGCAATGTGAGCCACGATGGCCAAACTGTGGCTGCAGCCTGTCCTGCCAGCTCGGTGTATGCAGTTGGAGGTGGGGGTGGGAGACCCCATCAGTCCCTGCCCTAGTAAAATGAGGGGTTGGGCTCAAGCCTTGCAATTTCAGCTTATGATGTGACAAGCTTGGGACTGCACTCGCCTCCTTATCATTCATGGTTGGGGAAGCACCATGGCCAAGCGACCAGGGTATAAACCTCCTATTGACCAGAATTGATTGCTGGTTTCTAGGTAGCTTTGCAAGAGACCAGCTTCTTTCCTGGGAGGCCAGCCGACAGGGCTTCCAACTTGGGCAAGTTAATCCTTGCCTCTCATTTGGCCAACGAGAGAGGCTCAACACTTTCCCACATGTTCATCAGGTGCCTGCCCTCCTCTGTGGCTGGCTGGTTCGTCATCAGGACACAGTCTTCTCGAATGACTGGATTCCTGGATGCTAACGGCCAAGAGATTTCTTGTCCTGATCCAGGAAGCTCCTATATGCTCATCTTAAACTGGGGTTCTACACATTTTCCATCTGGGAACTATTGATTATAATATAAAATCTCTGGAGCTCAGTGATCTGCCCCATTTTATCTCAAATCTCTGTCTATAGTTTCTCAGTAGGATAATTGGGAGAAAAGTTGATGTTTTGGTTGACATCTCAGGGAATTGGTATTTCATTTGGATTGAGCCCAAGTAAACAACTCATTTCTGCCTGACACAGCAGAAAATATTCCTGCAGCTGGAAAGGACCACAATAATCCCAAAGTTTAACCTCTTGTATCCTTGTTGAGAATCTCCACCATCAGAAACTCAAGCTGATTGTGGAGAAGTTCCAGGCAGAGTCTCTGGAGTCAGACAGATCTGCTCCTTCTAATTGGGTAACTTTGGGCAAGTGACTTAAACTCTCTGAAGTCCAGTTTCCTGATGAAAAGTACAGGTCTCATAGGTCATTGTGAAGATACTTAATGGAATAACTATGAAGTCCTCAGCAAATACTTGGAAAATAGGATGTGACAGTAAATGGTAGCTGCTATTATTTATTACTATTCTCACTCAAGACGAAGTTAGGTGAGCATCTGTCAGGGATCTTTGCAGGATGGAGGACCGAACTGGATGACTTAACACACGTCTGACTCAGATAGCGCTGGGGATGAAGCCCACCCCTCCCCCTATTGTAGTTTGCTCCTCTGAGCCTCAGTGTTCTCACCTATAAAAATGGGGTTACAAATATCTTATGGGAATTTTATAAGGATTAAATATAAAATTGCAGCACTAGATGTGAAAACATCTACACATAGTTTATTCATAATAGCTACTCAGGGATTTCAGAAATTGTTATTATCTGTGTTGGAAGGCCTTAGATGAGGCACTGGGCTCCTAGGAGGGACCAAGAGCTCTCAGGGTAATAGGAGGCTGGTGAGGGTGGTGGCTAGACAGAGGTGTTAGCACCCTCACCTTTACTGAGCACCTGCCGAGGGTCAATCCTGTGCTGGGGACCCTGAGAAGCCTCGCCAGGTGCTGGCCCCAGGAGGTGCACAGGTTTGGCGGGGAGGCAGACAGGGGCCATGTAATGGGGTGGGAGCCCTCTTTGAAGGGTGAGGATGGTCGGACTAACTGTCGGTGTCTTTCCCAGGGCTGTGGTCTATACTCTCCCTGTTGGTGACCTACTTCCACAGGAGGATGCTGCTGTGGCTTCTTCTCATCTCTGCTCTGGATCTCGGGGCCTGGGGTGAGTTTCTTTCACTGGGTCACAAGTGCTTTTGGCATCAGCCCCAGCCTGGTTTCATTTGGAAATCATCCTCTCCAGTGTCCTCACTCCTCCCCACGAGCTATGTTCCCCTTCAGAGCCTGGCTCAGGTGCCCCCACGCCCTGCTGAGATGGGCTCCCATCCTTAGCAGCCTCTCCAGCCTGCCCAGCACACCTTGGCTTCAGTGTCATGGTCAAGTATTTGTTCCTGATGATTTCACAGGACAGAATCTCAGAACCATGGTGGAGACCCTTAGCAACCTCATCCTAAAGACAGAGAAACAGGCCACATTGTGGCAGTGACTTGCCCAAGGTCATCCGACAGTTTTGGGGTGGCTGCAGAGTCTAGTGGCTATCAACACAGCTCTGGGGTCAGACAGCCTGGGTTGGAATGCAAGTCCACAGCTTAAAACCCATATCGTCTTAGACAAATAACCTCTCTGAATCTCAGTTTCTCATCTGTATAGAGGAAGTAGTTGATTTGCTTTGCTTATCTCACTAAGTTGTTTTAAGCCACAAAGCTGATAGTGCCCTTGAAAATGCTTTGTACATTACAGAGCCAGCCTGTGAGAGGTGATGTGGGTGACATTGCTGGTTCTAGTGGCTATTGCCCCCATGACCTCTGGTACCGAATAGGCAGAGGGGGATGAGGCATGTTCGTGATGATTAATCCTCCATTAATCCTATCTAAAAACATCAAGTTTGTGAGGGCAGTCACAACGATCTGTAAATTTCTGTATTTCAAGAACCTTGTCTGGATCACTAGGTGCTTAATATATGAATACGTGTTAACGTGATGATGGCCGTCTTGGTACATGACACCCTGATCTATTAATTTGTATACCAGTGAACTGGGAAAGGCAGAGCTGCTCAGATGAGGAGGCAGGGGAGACTGCACTGAGTCTGAAATGGAGGGAGGCTTGGGGAGGATGGGGAGAGTGAAGGCCTCATTGGGGCAGATGCGAGAGGCAGAGGTGGAGTGAGGCCAGATGCATCCGTGGTTTTCCTCTTCTTTGTTTCCTAGAGGAAGTCAGGTGACTTGGAGAGGCCCAGAGGCTGTTGGCTGGGGGGGCAGGGGGGATGTGGAGCCTCTGCCTAAGAGCTGGTCCAGGTGTTCTCCGAGGACCAGCACCAAGTGCAGTGTTCCTTCCCAGGGGATTCCCCACAGTTGTCTTGGAATGAAACCCAAGCCAGAGGGCTGTCAGAGAAGCTTCTGGACCTGTTTGTTGGCATCTCACAGCTCATTCTCAAGGGTCGCAGTGGTGAGGCCGTTTGGGGGTGGCCTTGGGCTTCTTAGGGGGCCAGAAGTATTTCTCAGGACGTCACTATGGCTGGGCTGGGTGGGTGGGGTGGGGTGGACCCCCAACTATTCCCCTGGATTGTCCTGAGTCCTTAGGCAAAGCTGGGTTCCAGGAAAGAGACAAAACCCAGGGAGAAAAGACAAGGGTCCCAGTCCCCAGCTCTCAGGGTGGAAACTCTGCATCCCTCAGAGAGCTCCTGGGAGCCCCCAAGTAAGGATAGTGAGGGAGAGCTGGGGAGGTCCTGGGTCCTCTGTGGGGCTCTCACGGTCCTGCCCACAGTGTATTTTCATCTGAAGGAGGGAGACCCGTACTCAGTGTTCATGGGGCTTCCTGTGGGCTTTGCCGGGGAGAGTGAGCAGAGTGGTTTGAGGAGAGTGGCAGAGCTTTCCTCAGAGAGTCATGTTCTGAGGGGACAGCCGATGAAAGGCAAGTCAGACACCAGGACAAATGCCAGTGGGCACCACGCATCCCGAGGCATCCATGCTGACGTGCTTCATGAGAAGTAGGCTCAGAACCCCGGGGTTGGGCGGGGGGTGCTGCTGGGACTGCTTTCTGCAGGCAGAGAAGAAATGAGGATGGGCAAAGTCCTCCAGGGAAGTACAAGGAGGAAGTGTTTGGAGAACAAGGCCACTTGACTTCCCAGCCTGAGTGTGGAGTCTGCATGGGGATTCGTTTTACCCTAAACAGGATATGGAGATGGGAAGGGGTGGCTGTGGTGATGCAGGCCTCCTCCTGGGGCCTCTCCCATCACAGAGGACCCAGGGTGGCCTGGACAGCCTGTGGCGGACATGGGCAGGACCTTAGCATGCCAGCCTGTGGTTCCCCCCCGAACCCCCCACCAGGTGCATCCACCATTGTCTTCCACAAGGAGTGGGGTTTGAGATTCCTGACCTGCAGGGCCCAGCTGACCCGGCCTGTGGCCTGTGTCATCATGGACCAGCTTACAGAGATAGAGTGCCAGGAGCAGAATGTGTGCAGCTGGAAGCTGCGAGGCCTGCAGTCCCGTTCAGTCTACAACACAGGCTGGTGCGATGTGGCCTACATGTAAGAGGCTGGTGGGGTCCCCGGAGCCCACATTCGAGTTATCCCTCTGAGAGGGCCTCCTGCTCCCCCTTCTCTGTTTTTCTTAATTTCCCATCCATGTTGATTTTCTAATGAATTAAAAAATGCTAAACAAACAAAATCCAAAATCCCCCAGGGGTCATGAGGAAGACAGCTCTGAGCCATGTATGTCGATGTGGTCTTAGCCTCTGGGAGCTCCCGGAAAGAAGCAAGAGAGGTTCTTGTAATAAGTACACTTGCCCCCTTGGAGATCGGAGAATATTTCAGTTTACAAAGGTCTTTGCAAGTATTACTCAAGTAGGCTCTCCCAGTCACTCTGAGGAATGGGCAGGAGAAATATTACCACCCCTGTGTCACAGGTGAGGATGCTGTGGTCTGGAGAAGTTAGAGAATTTGCTCAAAGTCACTCAGCGAGGGAGCATGGACCCAGAACTATTCCCAGACTGCCTCCTAGTCCTGCCTTGTTCCACTTCTGCACACAGACAGGGCTTTTACCCCGAGAGGTACCAGGTACCCTGAAGGGCCACCTCATAGTGCGACTGGGATCCCATAGGAGATATCCCACTGGGGATGCAAGGAGGAGGGCCCCGTGTTAAAAGCAAATGTGTGAGGCAAGGAGATGCTTCCGTTGTGTATTGAGTACCCCGTCTGAGGATTATCTGTGGAGTGGAGGCCCACAACCTCCTCTTTTCCCCTCAAGAATCAGAATATATATGTATTTGTAGAAGAAGACAGAGAGAGAGGGGGAATGGTGCTCTCCCCGCTGAATTCTAAAGACAAACATAAATGCTTTCTGAATTATCCACTTTGGAAAGGATAACCCACATTTTCTTCTTGATTTATTTTTAGCTGCAAATAAGTAAAAGCAGCTTGAGGCCCCTGTTTTAGCCACCAGAGCCCCTGAGGGCCAGGGTGGGGGGTCTTCCCGTCCACCCTCTGTGGATGCTGTGTTCACTACAGCTCAGCTGCTGTCCCTACCGCTAGTGCCCCCACCGCCCCCCCATTGTCACTGCTGTGTTGTCTACTTCAGCCACTGCATCTCGAAGTCAGGTTTTTGCAGTGACAGTGTAAGAGTCTCCAGTTTGTACCTTGCAGCTGCTGTAGCCATAGGGGCTATTTTCACACTGAACTGACCAAAGGCTGCAGGGACAGAGCAGCCTGTTGAAAGTACTCTAGCAAAGCCAGGGACATGGCGGACACCCTGAGGCCCCAACCTGGTCCTCAGACCAATGTCAGCACAGGGTGGGAGGTCAGCCCTACTCCATTCTGGGTCTCTGGTGACTTCAGGGAAGTGTTCTTTCTGTGCTCAGCTTGCTGTGGAAATTCATGACTTATTAAGAGCTGAATATGGCAAGAGTTGTGAAAACATCAGTTTTGAAGACTGTAACTGGAAAGTGGAGGATGAGAAATTTATAACGAGGAAGAAAGAAAGGAGGAGGTAAAACAACAAAAAAATAGATACATTGGCTTCAAAAAATAAACTGAGAAAAGGAACATCCTAAACAAATTTCTGTGATAAAGAAGAGCTTAGGAATTCCTAAGGAGAAACTGAAGAAAAAGTTAACATAAAGGAATCCCTGAATTCAGGTTGATTGTTTTCAATGTTCAAGTGCTTGGTCCTATAATTTAAAAACATGACGAATGAATTCTCATGCCCTTGAGAAATGTCAAACTAATGTTCTCAGGTTCTTGAGAGTCACACATGTGAATTCCACTTTGAACCAAATGAGTATTTTAAAGTGAGGTTCTGGGAAACACATGTAAACTAAGTCAAAACAAAATTTAAAATATATTCTCACATCTCTTGGAAGTCTAAAATGCGTTATCACCCTCCCTCCCACCGTCATGTCATTGAAGCATAGTATTTTTGAGCCTCTAGAACCCTTTTCCCTTCTGAGGATGGGTGTGAAGTTTCCTGTTACAGGAATTTGCCATTAAATCATGTTTCCTTGCCTGGCAGCTTCCTGGTTGGGGACAATGGCAGGGTGTACAAAGGTGTCGGCTGGAACATCCAAGGCATGCATGCCCAGGGCTACAACAGTGTCTCCTTGGGCCTCGCTTTCTTTGGCAATAAGCTAGGTAATGGTCATCCCCTCTGTCCCTCTGCCAGGGAGTTGTCCACACTCTCTTCCTCTGCTCCGTTGTCTCAACACTCTTGTCTTTTCAGCCTACATCATATTGTCCTCTATGATGATGGCCCCCTCTTGAAGTTCTTTTCTCCTTTGGATTCTATGACATGCATTTTTTGGTTCTCGTTCTCCTCTCTGGTCTGCACCCATGTGAGACTGGTGAAGTCACCACTGACACTGCTTGAGTTCACAGTTATTGCCATCACTTCTGGAGTCTGAAGTTGACCCTGAGGCTGGGGCTTCAGAGGCAGGAAAACATGGCTTCTCTCTTCCTCCAGCATCTCCCATTGGTAGAACCCAAGCAGTGGCCAGCAAGCAAGTCTGGGAAATGTAGTTTGCAGGTCTCCAGCCCCCTGCAGAACAAAGGAGAGCACAGAGCAGGAATGGAATTAAGAGCCAATAGATAAATAACTGGCACTTGCCAGGACCCTTATCTGCCAACTGGGGCTAGTAATAGCATTTATCTCAGAGGTTTTCTGTGAGGATTACATGAGTTAATGGATGTAAAGAGCACTTGGCCACATGTCTGATTGTAGAGGCTACTAGGTAAATACTGTCACCCTTGTCACCATGCTGGGGCGTTCCTGACTTGGTCAGGTGGGCCTCCCTCTGCATGTAGCTTTCACTGTCTCCCAGTGATCCCACCTAGAGATGGAGAGGATAAAGTTTAGTTTGGCACTTGCAAGAGGTCACCAACTTAGTTTCTAAGAGCTGTGTGCAAGTACTTCCTTGCCTTTCAGCTCCTCTGTCCTGGCTACTGGGCCAGTTTCTGCTCTTCCCACCCATGAGTTATTCAGGCTCAGGTGGTCATCTTGTCTTCCCTCCAGGTCTAGACCATGTTGGAGCTTCTTGCTGACAGTTCTGTGCTCCATGTCATCCTCTTTCAGGCAGAAGGCCCAGCCCTGCTTCCTTATCAGCCGCAGAGGATCTGATCTTCTATGCCATAAAGAAGGGTCACGTGTCACTCAGGTATATTCAGCCACTTCTCTTGAAAGAAGAGAGCTGCTTGGTCCCTCAACAGCCACTGATGCCCAGGAAAGGTAAAGCTCCTCAGTCCTGCCTCACCCTCCTCCCAGTTACCACCCAACTACAGTAGGGAATGCTTTTTCTTACTGGTGTTCATTGGTTTCTTGGACCAAGAACATCTCATGCTGAGATCCGGAAAATTCTGAGAGGGCACCTTGCTGGCCTCCTCTCCTTTCCACTAGAACCATATGGCCATGGAACCATACTTGACATAAATATATATGTACACACATTTTCACTCAATTAGCAAATATTTATGGAATACCAGCCACTCTTCCAAGTACTGAGGATGCAGCAGTGAACAAAACAGAGAAAACTGCACATTTCAGTGGAGAAAGATAGAAAATGAAGACGTCAAAAAGTCAAATATGTATGATGTCAAATGGCATGAGGACTATGGAGAAGAATAGAGCATGAAAATGGGGTGGGGTAAACATATATATATATTTGTGTATATTACATGAATACACATAGACATACACAATCTCTGTCACACACACGTACACACATACACAGACACATTTCTAAATGCAAAAACAAGCCAAATTTCAATATGACCACAGCACTGAGAAAAACTTGAATTCACAGATTACACTAACATGAGTATGAATATTCCAAGAAGTGGGGTAATGAAAATTATGCACTATTTTGGAATGAACAAGCAGCAACCTAAAGCCAGTACAATTATAAGCACTTTCGGAAGTTTAACACTCTCTGCTAGAGTGGACCTTTTCTTGGACTCAAGGATACTTTTTTTTTTTTTTTTGCGGTACGCAGGCTTCTCACTGTTGTGGCCTCTCCTCCGCGCAGGCTCAGCGGCCATGGCTCATGGGCCCAGATGCTCTGCGGCATGTGGGATCCTCCCGGACCGGGGCACAAACCCGTATCCCCTGCATTGGCAGGCGGACTCTCAACCACTGTGCCACCAGGGAAGCCCTCAAGGATACTTTTTATTAAGCTTTCTTAGTTGTAAATCTCTAAATGAAGTTTCTCTTGCTTTCAGACAGGTGCTATCTTCAATAATGATAACTCTGACATTTGAAGAGTTCTTTAGAGATTTCAAATTATTTCCATATGTGTGTGATAAGTTCAGAGAGTCAGCTGATTTCTGCATACTGGCCCTGTTACATAAGTACACACACCTGCATTTAGTTGCAATGCATATTCAAGCATGTAGGTATACTTTATTTTCTGAATAAAATGGCGATGCCTCTGTATGATCAACAGTCCTTTCTCTTCTGTTCAAATGCTGGTTTCCACAGTTGTTATCAGAACCTGCAGAATTTGCCTCTGCCCCTTGCTCCAGCCACCTGGCCCAGACAATTGCTATCAGGACCTTCCCAGAATCTCACAGAATCCCACATGTTAGGATGTGCTAGTGGGTGTCAGAGGTTAGGGAAATTGAGGAGTAACCAGCCTGCAGTTGTGAGATTGTCCACATGTGGGCCCAGGTGAATTCCCATCGCCTTGGTTTTTCCCCTCACCACAGCTTGCCCCAATATCATCACAAGGTCAGCTTGGAAAGCCAGGCAGACACACTGCCCTACAATGAACCTTCCGGCCAAATATGTCATCATCATCCACACCGTTGGGGCGACCTGCAACATATCCATGGACTGCCGGATCTGTGTCTGAGATGTACAGTCCTATCACATGGACACACAGAACTTCTGTGACATCGGGTATCAGTAAGTGGGATTGGTGGAAACTTGACCCTCCTTTTCTTCAGGGCTGTAGGAAGGAAGGCTCGGGGAGGGAGCCAATATTTACCGAGCTCTTCCTTTGTGCCAGGTGCTTTACATAAGACATCATATTTTTATTTGTGCAAGTTTCTGGACTGAGCATCCTTCATGTTTTATTTTTTTATTTTTGGCCACGCCACATGGCATGTGGGATCTTAGTTCCCTGACCAGGGATTGAACCCACATCTCCTGTAGTGGAAACGTGGAATCTTAACCACTGGACTGCCAGGGAAATCCCTGGACTGAGCATCCTTCAGAGCATAGCAGGGTTGGTTATCTCCCGTGGGTGTGTTCTCCACGAGTGGTTGGGAAGACTCTGAAAAGAAGACTTAAAACAACAGTGATAAAGCAAGAGTGTGAGACCATTATGGGAGGCCATTGAAGGACTGTGCCTTTTTAATGCAATCCCTTCCAACCAGCCAGAGACACAGACCCTGTTCACCACGACCCCCATCTGGCCCAACCCCAAACTTGCTGTCTCTGACGTTAAAATCCTGCAATACCTCTGGTATTGTTAGCTCCATTTATAGACACAGGAATCTTTACTTTCTGGACCTCTTTTGCCTCCTCTCTACAGTAGGGACAACAGTACTTTATCTATTTAAATATATAGAGTGAAATAAAAAACATGTTCTCTTTTGGTTCCTTTTTTTAAAAATTTAATTTAATTTATTTTTTTATACAGCAGGTTTTTATTAGTTATCCATTTTATACATATTAGTGTATATATGTCAATCCCAATCTCCCAATTCATCACACCACCATCACCACCCCCCACCACTTTCCCCCCTTGGTGTCCATACGTTTGTTCTCTACATCTGTGTCTCACTACCTGCCTTTCAAACCGGTTCATCTGTACCATTTTTCTAGGTTCCACATATATGCGTTAATATACGATATTTGTTTTTCTCTTTCTGACTTACTTCACTCTGTATGACAGACTCTAGATCCATCCACTTCTCTGCAAATGACCCAATTTTGTTCCTTTTTATGGCTGAGTAATATTCCATTGTATGTATGTACCACAACTTATTTATCCATTCATCTGTTGATGAGCACTTAGGTTGCTTCCATGACCTGGCTATTGTAAACAGTACTGCAATGAACATTGGGGTGCATGTGTCTTTTTGATTTATGGTTTTCTCAGGGTATATGCCCAGTAGTGGGATTGCTGGGTCATACGATAATTCTATTTTTAGTTTTTTAAGGAGCCTCCATACTGTTCTCCATAGTGGCTGTATCAATTTACATTCCCACCAACAGTGCAAGAGGGTTCCCTTTTCTCCACACCCTCTCCAGCATTTGTTGTTTGTAGATTTTCTGATCATGCCCATTCTAACTGGTGTGAGGTGATACCTCACTGTAGTTTTGATCTGCATTTCTATAATAATTAGTGATGTTGAGCATTCTTTCATGTGCTTCTTGGCCATCTGTATGTCTTCTTTAGAGAAATGTCTATTTAGGTCTGTTGCCCATTTTTGGATTGGGTTTGTTTTCTTAATATTGAGCTACATGAGCTTGTTATATATTTTGGAGATTAATCCTTTGTCCGTTGATTCGTTTGCAAATATTTTCTCCCATTCTGAGGGTTGTCTTTTTGTCTTGTTTGTAGTTTCCTTTGCTTTGCAAAAGCTTTGAAGTTTCATTAGGTCCCATTTGTTTATTTTTGTTTTTATTTCCGTTTCTTTAGGAGATGGATCAAAGAAAATCTTGCTGTGATTTATGTCAAAGAGTGTTCTTCCTAGGTTTTCCTCTAAGAGTTTTATAGTGTCCGGTCTTACATTTAGGTCTCCAACCCATTTTGAGTTTATTTTTGTGTATGGTGTTAGGGAGTGTTCTAATTTCATTCTTTTACATGTAGCTGTCCAGTTTTCCCAGCACCACTTATTGAAGAGAATGTCTTTTCTCCATTGTATATCCTTGCCTCCTTTGTCATAGATTAGTTGACCGTAGGTGCATGGATTTACGTCTGGGCTTTCTATCCTGTTCCATTGATCTATATTTCTGTTTTTTGTGCCAGTACCATAATATTTTGATTATTGTAGCTTTGTAGTATAGTCTGAAGTCAGGGAGTCTGATTCCTCCAGCTCCGTTTTTCCCCCTCAAGACTACTTTGGCTATTCGGAGTCTATTTTGTCTCCATACAAATTTTAAGAGTTTTTGTTCTGGTTCTGTAAAAAATGCCATTTGTAATTTGATAGGGATTGCACTGAATCTGTAGATTGCTTTGGGTAGTATAGTCATTTTCACAATATTGATTCTTCCAATCCAAGAACATGGTATATCTCTCCATCTGTTTGTATCATCTTTAATTTCTTTCATCAGTGTCGTATAGTTTTCTGCATACAGGTCTTTTGTCTCCTTAGGTAGGTTTATTCCTAGGTATTTTATTCTTTTTGTTGCAATGGTAAATGGGAGTGTTTCCTTAATTTCTCTTTCAGATTTTTCATCCTTAGTGTATAGGAATGCAAGAGTTTTCTGTGCATTAATTTTGTATCCTGCAACTTTACCAAATTCATTGATTATCTCTAGTAGTTTTCTGTTAGCATCTTTAGGATTCTCTATGTATAGTATCATGTCATCTGCAAACAGTGACAGCTTTACTTCTTTTCTGATTTGGATTCCTTTTATTTCTATTTCTTCTCTGATTGCTGTAGCTAAAACTTCCAAAACAATGTTGAATAATAGTGGTGAGAGTGGGCAACCTTGTCTTATTCCTGATCTTAGTGGAAACGGTTTCAGTTTTTCACCATTGAGGACGATGTTGGCTATGGATTTGTCATTTATGGCCTTTATTATGTTGAGATAAGTTCCCTCTATGCCTACTTTCTGCAGGGTTTTTATCATAAATGGGTGTTGAATTTTGTCGAAAGCTTTTTCTGCATCTATTGAGATGATCATATGGTTTTTATCCTTCAGTTTGTTAATATGGTGTATCACATTGATTGATTTCTGTATATTGAAGAATCCTTGTATTCCCGGGATAAACCCCACTTAATCATGGTGTATGATCCTTTTAATGTGCTGTTGGATTCGGTTTGCTAGTATTTTGTTGAGGATTTTTGCATCAACATTCATCAGTGATATTGACCTGTAGTTTTTTTTCTTTGTGACATCTTTGTCTGGTTTTGGTATCAGGGTTATGGTGGCCTCATAGAATGAGTTTGGGAGTGTTCCTACCTCTGCAAAGTTTTGGAAGAGTTTGAGAAGGATGGGTGTTAGCTCTTCTCTAAATGTTTGATAGTATTTGCCTGTGAAGCCATCTGTTCCTGGACTTTTGTTTGTTGGAAGATTTTTAATCACAGTTTCAAATTCATTACTTGTGATTGGTCTGTTCATATTTTCTATTTCTTCCTTGTTCAGTCTTGGAAGGTTATACCTTTCTGAGAACTTGTCCATTTCTTCCAGCTTGTCCATTTTATTGGCATAGAGCTGCTTGTAGTCTCTTAGGATGCTTTGTGTTTCTGCAGTGTCCGTTGTGACTTCTCCTTTTTCATTTCTAATTTTATTGATTTGAGTCCTCTCCCTCTTTTTCTTGATGAGTCTGGCTAATGGTTTATCAATTTTGTTTATCTTCTCAAAGAAGCAGCTTTTGGTTTTATTGATCTTTGCTATTGTTTTCTTTGTTTCTATTTCATTTATTTCTGCAATGATCTTTATGATTTCTTTCCTTCTGCTTACTTTGGGTTTTGTTTGTTCTTCTTTCTCTAGTTCTTTTAGGGGTGAGGTTAGATTGTTTATTTGAGATTTTCTTGTTTTTCTGAGGTAGGCTTGTTTGCTATAAACTTCCCTCTTAGAACTGCTTTTGCTGCATCCCATAGGTTTTGGATTGTCATGTTTCGTTGTAATTTGTCTCTAGGTATTTTCTGATTTCCTCTTTGATTTCTTCAGTGATCTCTTGGTTATTTAGTAATGTATTGTTTAGCCTGCAGGTGTTTGTGTATTTTATGTTTTATTCTGCTGTAATTGATTTCTAATCTCATAGCGTTGTGGTCAGAAAAGATGCTTGATGTGATTTCAATTTTCTTAAATTTACCGAGGCTTGATTTGTGACCCAAGATGTGATCTATCCTGGAGAATGTTCTGTGTGCACTTGAGAAGAAAGTGTAATCTGCTGTTTTTGGATGGAATGACCTATAAATATCGATTAAATCTATCTGGTCTATTGTGTCATTTAAAGCTTGCATTTCCTTATTAATTTTCTGTTTGGATGATCTGTCCATTGGTGTAAGTGAGGTGTTGAAGTCTCCCACTATTATTGTGTTACTGACAATTTCCTCTTTTATGGCTGTTAGCAGTTGCCTTATATATTGAGGTGCTCCTATGTTGGGTGCATATATATATATAATTGTTATATCTTCTTCTTGGATTGATCCCTTGATCATGATGTAGTGCCCTTCCTTGTCTCTTGTAACATTCTTTATTTTAAAGTCTATTTTATCTGATATGAGTATTGCTACTCCAGCTTTCTTTTGATTTCCGTTTGCATGGGATATCTTTTTCCATCCCCTCACTTTCAGTCTGTATGTGTCCTTAGGTCTGAAGTGGGTCTCTTGTAGGCAACATATATATAGGTTTTTTTTGGTATCCATTCAACAGGCCTGTGTCTTTTGGTTGGAGCATTTAATCCATTCATGTTTAAGGTAATTATCAATATGTATTGTTCCTATTACCATTTTCTTAATTGTTATGGATTTGTTTTTGTACGTCCTTTTCTCCTCTTGTGTTTCCCACTTAGAGAAGTTCCTTTAGCATTTGTTGTAGAGCTGGTTTGGTGGTGCTGAATTCTCTTAACTTTTGCTTGTCTGTAAAGCTTTTGATTTCTCCATCGAATCTGAATGAGATCCTTGCCAGGTAGAGTAATCTTAGCTGTAGATTCTTCCCTTTCATCACTTTAAATATGTCATGCCATTCCCTTCTGGCTTGTAGATTTTCTGCTGAGAAATCAATTGTTAACATTATTGGAGTTCCCTTGTATGGTATTTGTTGTTTTTTCCTTGTTGCTTTCAATAATTTTTCTTTGTCTTTAATTTTTGTCAGTTTGATTACCATGTATCTCGGCATGTTTCTCCTTGGGTTTATCCTGTCTGGGATTCTCTGCACCGCCTGGACTTGGGTGGCTATTTTCTTTCCCATGTTAGGGAAGTTTTCGACTATAATCTCTTCAAATATTTTCTTGGGTCCTTTCTCTCTGTCTTCTCCTTCTGGGACCCCTATAATGCTAATGTTGTTGCATTTAATGTTGTCCCAGAGGTCTCTTAGTCTGTCTTTATTTCTTTTCATTCTTTTTTCTTCATTCTGTTCCATGGCAGTGAATTCCACCATTCTGTCTTCCAGGTCACTTACCCGTTCTTCTGCCTCAGTTATTCTGCTATTGATTCCTTCTAGTGTATTTTTCATTTCAGTTATTGTATTGTTCATCTCTGTTTGTTCTTTAATTCTTCTAGGTTTGTTAAACATTTCTTACATCTTCTCAATCTTTGCCTCCATTCTTTTTCTGAGGTCCTGGATCATCTTCACTATCATTATTCTGAATTCTTTTTCTGGAAGATTTCCTATCTCCACTTCATTTAGTTGTTTTTCTGGGGTTTTATCTTGTTCCTTCATCTGGTACAATGTCCTCTGCCTTTTCATTTTGTCTGTCTTTCTGTGAATGTGGTTTTCCTTCCACGGGCTGCAGGATTGTAGCTCTTCTTGCTTCTGCTGTCTGCCCCCTGGTGGATCTTAACTCTGTTCTTAATTATCTTCCCTCTCTTAGTGCTTTTATGTGCACATGATGCGGTCCACACTGTGAGTGTGCATCTTCTGGTACCATGGCCCCTTAGCCCTTCAATTTAGCTTTGGTATGCTGGTCTGTTACTGAAGCTGGCACGTGGAGATAGCATTGTATTTATATAGTAAGCCAAATAGAACTTGTATAAGGACTTTTCTGATGGATGCACAGCTTGTGGAGGGTGGATGGAGCTTCACGATCCATACACTTCTGGTGTTTGAGGATGTTAAAGGTGTGTTGCTGCTTAAAACCACAAGGAATCTTAGTTTAGATTCTAGTTCCTATGAAGCCAGGGATGCTTGTTTAACCCTTTTGGTTTTCTATTCTGTCAAGTTTAGGTAATAATGAAATTTTCTGTATTGGTATTTAAAGGAAAAAGAGAGAGAGAACTTACAATGTTACACATAAATTGAAATATAAAATACCCACATATTTTCATGCTGAGTAAGCTAAAGGCAACTAATATTGCCCCTCCTTAGGGAGGTCTTCATCTGTAGATGGGTGGGAATGAGATGAGGGAGAGTCACCAGGGAACTGACATGAGGTGGTCATGGGCTGTGGACCTCAGGGCTTAACTCTGTCTGAAATGTCCTCCTCCGCCTCCTCCATTTCTTTGCCTTGTCAAGTTCTGTTCATCCTTCAGTTCCCAGTCTAAATGTTATGTGTTCAGAGATGAACCCACCCCCACCGCTCCTCCCCCACAGCTATACACTCATTCAGAAACTTGCCTCTTTCCAGCACTTCACGATTTGGAACTGTATCTTTAATTCTGCTGTTATTTTATACCTGTCTTCCTCACTAGACCTCCCCAGTGTACCCCCAGCTCCTGGGATGATGTCGGTACACTAGCACATAATAGTAGCCTAATAAATATTTGTGGAATGAATGAATGTCCTCAGTATCTTTTCTGCAACTGTGGGGTTGAATCAGGTGACCTGGGTGTTTTCCACATCTGAGATGCCTTGGGGTCTGAGGGTCCCAGTAAGGGCTCTGAGTCCTGTGGCTCTTGGGGTGGAGGGTGGGTGAAGGAACAGCAGCAGAAGGGAGCTGGAGTCCCACCCTGGTTGGGCCAGTAGGTGGTGCAGGTGAGCTGGCTCCCTGGCTGGGGCTGGGAGCTGGGGAGTCACAGGTGGGTGTGGGGTTGGAGCACCTTTGCCAGAGCTGAATATCTGGACCTGCTGGGTGAGGAGGCGGGGTGCCTAGATGGTGCAGGTGCAGGAAGGAAGGGAGAATGCCTGGAGATGCAAACATGCTGGGGCACTGGCTGCAGGGGTGTGTTAGGTGTTGGAGTCCTGGTACTTCTGGCAATAAAACCACTCTTGGCACATCAGCATGTAGAGTGGCAAGGCAGCCTCTCCTGAGACTTGGAGATCTGAGAGGAGCCCCACCCCGCCTCCCAGAGGGGTGTCCAGTGCTGCCTTGGGACAAGTCTCCTACTTGCTCTTGGTCAGCTCCTGCTCCCACTGTTCTCACAAATATTCTCACATTTCACTTCCTTCCTCAAGCTTCCATCCCAACCCTCTTACTCTCAGCAGAGAAAATTGGGGCCCATCCAGCAAGACCTCTCTCAACATCCTGTGACCTTGCAAATGTTCCTGCAACCATATTCCCACATGCAGTTCTTCATATTTTTTCTTTCTTCACATCAGCCTCAGAAGGTGATGAGTCCCCTCTTCTGTTAAGGTCCAGCTCTTTGCTTCTTCCTTCTGTTCATGGTCTTTTGGGACCTCTATTTTAACTCATCACCTTTACCTCTCAAATTAATGTTTATGGCCAAAACACCTTTCCTTAACACTAGGTTAAAATTCTAACTCTGGTCGTATCTCCACTTGGCTATCTAGTAGCATTGACAACTTTGATGTGTAAATCTGAGCTCCTGGTCTTTCCTCTGAAACTGCTCACACTGCTGTCTTCCCCAGCTCAGCAAGTGGATGCCATGCTTCTAGTTGCCCAGGCCCAAAATCCCTGGGGCCATCACTGACTCCTTTTTTTCTCTCATTCCCCTCGCCCAGCTGGCTCTCCCTTCAAAATATATTCAGAATTCAGCTGCTTCTCAGCACCTCCCTGGCTACCATGCTGGTTCCGTGCATCATCATCTATCACTTGAAATGTTATGATGGCCTCCTAATTGGACTCCCTGATTCTGCCATCCCCCAGGCCTGGAGGAGGACAGGCTCCTATTCTCAACACAGGAGCTACAGAGAAACTGTTAAGATCCAACCAAGTCAGATCATGTCTTTCTTCTACTCAGAACCCTCTGATGGTTTCTCTCCCGTGTCACTCAGAGTAAGAGCCAACGTCCTTACTCTGGCCTGAAAGGTCCTACTCAACCTTGCTCCTCGTTTTGCCTCTGACCGTATCTCCTACTATTTCTCCCCTCTCTCGCTGTGCTCCAGCCTCACTAGCCTCCCCCTGCACCTCCAGCACACTCTACCTCCAGTGAGCTTGTTTCATACATTTGTAATACAGTTAGATGAAAGAAAATACATCCTGTGTTCTATCTTAGAACTGTGCCTACCTCCTAAATGATTTAAAAAAGGTTTGCATGCATTTAGGATCATTCTTTGTGCTGTATGGTTCAATGGGTTTTGCCAAGTGCACAGTCAAGTTTCATAATTGCAATGTCATGCAGAGTAGTTTCACTTCCCTAAAAATCCTTTGTAGTTCACCTACTCAACACCGCCCCCCCCGCCCCCGCCAAAGAAGCCCTGAACCCCTGGCAACCATTGATCTTTTTACTGTCTGTATAGTTTTGTCTTTTTCAGAATGTCATATAATTGGAAGCATACAGTATATAGCCCTTTCAGACTGTCTTCTTTCCCTTATTAATATACATTTAAAGTCAGCCATGTCTTCTCCTGGCTTGATAGCTTGTTTCTTTTTAATTGCTGAATAATATTCCATTGTACGGACGTACCACAGATTGTTTAACTGTTCACCTATTGAAGGACATCTTGGTTGCTTCCAGTTTTTGCTGATTATGAACAAAGCTGCTATAAATACTTCCATGCAAATTTTTGTGTGAATATGTTTTCAAGTCAATTGGATAGATCCCTAGATGCATGATTGCTAGATAAAATGGTAAGACTATGTTTAACTCTGTAAGAAACTGCCAAACTATCTTCCAAAAGAACTATATCATTTTGCATTCCCAATGCGTTCAGCAATGAGTGAAAATTCCTGTTGCTCCACATCCTCACTAGCTTAGTTTTTTGGATTCTAGGCATTCCAACAGGTGTGTAGTGGTATCTCGCTCTAATTTTAGCTTGCCATTCCCTAATGACAAATGATAGCATCTTTTCATATGCTTATTTGTCATCTGTATCTCTTTTTTTGTGCAAAGTCTGTTTAGGTATTTTGTCCATTTTAAAATTGGATTGTTTGTTTTCTTGTTGAGTTTTAAGAGTTCTTTACATATTTTGGATACAAGTCCTTTATTAGATATATGTTTTGCAAATGTTTTCTCCCAGTCTGTGGCTTGTCTTTTCATTCTCTTATCATTGTCATTCACAGAGTAGAAATTTTTAATTTTAATGAAGTCCAATTTATCAATTTTTCTTTCATGAATTGTACTTTTGATGTTGTGTCTAAATAAATTGCCAAATTCAAGGTCACATAGATTTTTCTCCTATATTTTCTTCTAGAAGGTTTACAGTTTTCCATTTTCCATTTAGGTCTAGGATTCATTTAGAGTTATTTTTGTGAAAGGTATGAAATTTGTGTCTAGGTTCTTTTTTTTTTTTCTTGCATATAGACTATCTAATGGTTCCAGCACAATTTCTTTCTCTCTTTTTCTTTTTTTGCACTCAATTTTTCATCATTTATTTTGTTGGAAATAATTTTGTGAACTAGTAAACAATAAAATCAGGAAAAGCAAATAAACAAAAACAACAGTTTAGTGCTTAAATCCACAAGGTTCTGGAATCAGATGGTTTGACTTTCCTGGCTTGTCTGCTTACTATCTTTCTGATATTAGGTAAGTTACATAATGCCTCTGTTCCTCAGCTCACTTATCTGGTAGTGTTAGTAATAACTCTGTTGGGAGGAATGAAGAAGTTAATATGCATAAAGCTCTATGAGCAATACTTGGAAACTGATGTCAGTATATATAAATTATTATTAAGATTCAGCATTATCAATTTTTAAAAAAGTCTCAGATCTTCTTGGATTTGAATTAGTGTTAAGAATCATCACCATTGTTAGGCTTAGGAGGTTATGAAGTAATAAGATGTTAAGCAGGTTAAACAGGAGTTGGTCATTATATTGTCACCTCTTAATCACTTATTCTCTGACCTCATTGTTTTATAAATCAACCATGCTCTCCTAATTATCAAAATCTGGATAAATCTTACTCAACCTTGCTTCAGCATTTGGCCAGCACAATTTCTTAAAAAGACTATCTCTTGTTCATTGAATTGTCTTTATTCCTTTGTTAAAGATAAGTTGGGGCTTCCCTGGTGGTGCAGTGGTTGGGAGTCCGCCTGCCGAGGCTAGGGGAAGCGGGTTCGTGTCCCGGTCCGGGAAAATCCCACATGCCGCGGAGCAGCTGGGCTCGTGAGCCATGGCCGCTGAGCCTGCGCGTCTGGAGCCTGTGCTCCGCAACGGGAGAGGCCACAGCGGTGAGAGGCCCGCGTACCGCAAAAAAAAAAAAAAAAAAAAAAAATAAAGATAAGTTGACTATATCTGAGTGGGTCTATTTCTGGGCTCTCTATTTTGTTCTATTGATCTATGTATCTATTCTTTTGCCAATACCACACAGTCTTGATTGCTGTAGTTTTATAACAAGTCTTGAAATTAGGTAGTGTAAGTCTTCCAGCTTCAGTCATCTCCTTCACTATTGTGTTGGCTATTCTGGGTGTGTTGCTTTTCTGTATAAACTTTAGAACCAGTTTGGCAATATATCCAAAATATCTTGCCGAAATTTGTTTGGGATTGCATTAAATCTATAGATCAAATTGGAAAGAATGGCTATCTTAACAATACTGAGTCTTCTAATCTATGAACACAGAATATCTCTCCATTTATTAAAATCATTTTTTTGATTTGTTTCATCAGAGTTGGGTAGTTTTCTGCATATTCATCTTATACCTATGTAGTTAGATTTATACCTAAATATTTTATTGGTTTTGCTGCTATTGTAAATTGTGTATTTCAAATTCCAATTGTTCATTTCTGGTGTAGAGGAAAACAATTGACTTTTGTATATTAACCTTGTATCCTTTTGTATATTAACCTTATAACCTTGTATCCTGTGACTTTTCTACACTTCTTAGTTCCAGGAGGGTTTTTTTGTTTGTTTGTTTGTTTTTTGTTTTGTTTTTGTCAATTCTTTGGGATTTTCTACATAGACAATCCTGCCATTTGAGAACACAGACCATTTTATTTCTGTGGACTTTGAAACACATGTTGACAGCATTCTACACCAGCTGCTCAATGTGGCACCAGGGGAGAATTTTTTTTTTTTTTTGTCATTTGCAGGGGTCTGTCCTGAGTACAGAAATCAAAGCTCTTATGCAAGGGGAAGTATAAAAGGTGGCATTTCTGAGAGATCAACTCTAGAATGGTGTAATTTCAATGTTTTCATTGAAATTTTATCTTAGGGGTAACAGAGAACATCAAAGGGCTGACAGGTAACATCAAAGGGCTGACAGGCCACATGTGTTTTTTTGTTCGCTTGATTATACCAAGCTTTCCTTGGCAGAGAAAACCCAAATAGATAGGAGGCACACTGAGGGAACATGCTTGTCCTGGGTTTCCTCTTGCCGTTGGCTACCTCTTATCACCCTCCTCCACAGGTTCCTTTCCTCCGGCTCCTTGGAATATTGACATTCCCCAAAGCTCCGTCCCTGTCCCTCTTGTCTTTTCCCTCTACTGCTCCACAGATTGTCTCATCCACTGTCATAGTTTTAACCTCTCATCTATTAAGAATGCTTAATTCTGTGGGTCCAGCCAAGATCCTTTTCTGAGCTCCAGATGCACATGTGTAATGGCTGTGTGATGGCCATCCCAGGGCTCCCATGTCCAGCAGCATATGTAACTTCTTTCCCCAAAAGTATTTCCCAAGCTGGAAAACTCCATGTCACTCTTTCCCCCTCTGCTTCATCCACACCAAGTGTGGGAGGCAGTATTTTTACTGGCTCAATGCTTATACTTGGGACAGAGCTGGGGCCAAATCTAAGCCTCTGTTTACAGATCTGAAAAATAGAATACACAAACGCATAACTTCTGAGGCTCTTGTGAGGACTGAATGAGATAATGCAGATGAAGTGCCTAATATCATCCAAGAGCACAATAGTCCTCAATAACTATGAACTATTATTTACAAGCAGTTAGCTCCAAGTCTTATGGTTTTGAGCTCAGAAATGTCTCCTGACTCTAATCTCTTCCTTCCTTTCCCATGCCAAGGCCTGAGTTAATGTCCTCATTTCTCACCCAAGCACTTCATGAGTCACATTATTGGCTATTCATTTCTCATAGTGCTGATGGTGTAATCTTTCTTAAAAACAAAAGGAAAGCAAACGAACAAAAAACATGTGTGACCTGTTAGGCCTTGCTGGTTCCTTTTATCCGTAGGATAAAATCGAAACATGTTTTGGCACACCAGACCCTTCACTCTGCACATTCAGCTCTCCTAGTCTGCATCCACTCCCTTCTTTGTTTCCTTGGTTCTCTCCTGACTCAGCCAACACACCTGTTCCCTGAACTTACCAGACCCACTCCCAGGTCAGTGAGAGTGTGAATGTGCTGTTCTGTCTCCTTGGGGGTTCATCCCCTCGCTCCTCTTAAAATAATGGCTCTTAAAAACGCAGCACAAACATCACATCTTCTGTTCATCCCTCCTCAGTCATCCAAGACAGAGATTCCTTGTCCTTCATCCAAGATTTGAGACCCTGGGGCCTCTTGATTTTCATGTTGTGTTGGATTTTGGCTTATTTCTCTATATCACCTGTGAGGTTGTGAGCTTTTGAGGACAGAATACAGTGTCATATTTTGTGATGTACCCTCAACTCCTAAGGGATCAATAAACGTTTGTGGCATGATTAATGAACTAATGATATTGTTGGTCTACATGGTGGTCTCCCCACTGGAACTTGAACTCCGAAAGGGCTAAGACCTGTATGCCGTTCATTTTTGTGTCTTTAGCACCTAGCTGGGTTCCTGAATGTCATAGTTGCTTAATAGCTTGTGTGAGTGAACGGGAAAGTGAGAGCTGAATGTCCTCATGGATAAGGGCACTGGGATGGCCTCAGATTAAAATTGCTCAGCTGATACTTAGAGGGTGGGGGCCCAGGCTGAGTTAGCCTCCAGCAAGGGACCTGGGAGTTTCTCTTGGGGGTTCCCTGGAATAGAATTGCCTTCCTCCATGGGAATTGACTTCCTGGTTTCTCCCTCCACTCCCTATTCCTGCACCTACACATTCCTCCTCTACCGTAATGGGTTTTTCCTTGAGTTTAAGATGATGACCACAGTTAAAATAAACAACAAGACAATAGAAATAAAAATAAACCTGGTGCTTTTGGATAGATTAACTAATCTCTCTAAGCCTCAGTTTCTTCATCTGTACCTGTAAGATGGTTGCTGTGGGAAATTTGTTCTGTTTTCCACAGTGATGGAGTGACAACCTTTTTAGTAAAAGGAAATTGCTGGTTTCAGCTAACACATTTTTATTTCTCTTAATATTTTGGTGTTTTCTTAAAAGATCAAGTGGCCTCAGAAAGGGGACAACCAAGGGCTTCCCTGGTGGCGCAGTGGTTGAGAGTCCGCCTGCCGATGCAGGGGACACGGGTTCGTGCCCCGGTCCGGGAAGATCCCACATGCCGCGGAGCGGCTAGGCCCGTGAGCCATGGACGCTGAGCCTGCGCGTCCGGAGCCTGTGCTCCGCAACGGGAGAGGCCACAACAGTGAGAGGCCTGCGTACCGCAAAAAAAAAAAAAAAAAAAAAAGGGACAACCAAGTGGCTCTCAGTAAGTGCCAACGAGGAGCCCAAGGTGTCTCAGCTAGAAAGGGCACAGGGTAGGGTCTGCAAACTCAAGCATGTCTGACTTCAAAGCCAGTGCACTTTCCTCTAGCTTAACGTCCTCTAGTCTTAGGGACACTCTACCCCTTTTTTTCTGTGGAAACTATGACACCCAGTGAGCCTTTGTCAGAGAATGCTAATAACCCACGAGGCTACCTGTACAGCCCCGAGACCGAATGAGGCAAACGCTTGCTAGAGTGGAAAGGAACCCTCAAACCTTGGGGTTGGAGAGGCTCCAAATGACGGAGATAATGTGCAGTGCCAGCTGTTCACCAGCAGGGGGCCGGCGAGTCTGCCCGTGTTCTTGTGTGGCATGCAGGGACACTGGAACGTTGTCAGGAACTCTTAGGTTGGTTGAGATCATAAGGCAGCCACCACGATATCCTTCCATCTAGACAGAGATTTAGAGCTGTGAGCTCCACAGTGGCCATGTGAGGTGGACTTTATTGCCCCCATTTTACAGAGGCTCAGATAGTTTGAGTGGTCTCTCCGAGGTCACACAGCCTTGCAAACCCTTGGTCCCCAAATCCAGTTATTTTACTGCACATCTTGAGCTCTTTCTGGCACATCACACTGGCTCTTTGGTAGATCTGACAATTTTATAAATAAATAAATAAATAAATATATGTTTCCTCATACTTAATTCTATCTCCTATTTACCTGCCCAGTCCACCAAATAACTGGTCGCATTTGAAATTCCCAGTGACAAGGAACTCACTACCTCCAAATGCTTTCTTCAGGAGCAGAGGGAACAGCTTTGAAGGGAACTCTCTGGTGTTGCTTCTCCTGGGTATAGCTGCAGAATTTAGGGAAGGCTTTTATTTATCCATTTATCAACTATATGCTAGTTATCTACTAAGTAGTCACAAAGTCCATGTCTTAGTCAGTTTGGGCTGCCATAACAAAATACCATCGACTGGGTGGCTTAGCCAACAGATGTTTATTTTCTCACAGTTTTGGAGGCTTGAAGTCTGAGATCAGGGTACCACCATGGTCAGGTTCTGGGGATAGCTCTCTTCCTGGTTTTCAGACAGCTGCCTTTGTGCTGTGTCCTCACTTGGTAGGGAGAGAGAGCACGTCTCCTCTTATAAGGGCACTAATCCCATCATGAAGGCCTCATCCTCATGACCTCATCTAAACCTAATTATCTCCCAAAGGCCCCGTCTCCAAATACCATTACTTTGGGAGTTAGGGCTTCAACATATGAATTTGAGGAGCGGGACTCAATTAAGCCCATAGCTGTTCAGATGCCCATTAGTATAAAGTTATATCCTGTAACACTGTGATTTATAAGAAATACATATTTGTTCATCTCTGATCCTTACACAGAGATCCTAAAACCTTTGGAATTTCCTGTGATGAGAGCTATAAAAATGTTTTTCTGTTATGTTAATGAGGGGGGTTAACACCCCTTTGGGAAAATTACCTAAGGATGGGGGTTGGTTGCCAGTGGAGCCAACCATGTGATTAGAGGGTTAAAACTTTCAGTACCACCCCCATCTCTAGGGAGGGGAGAGGGGCTGGAAATTGAGTTCAATCACCAATGGTCAATGTGTAATCAATCAAGCCTGTGTAACGAAGGCTCCATTACACATATGATAGTTCTAAAAATCGAACTACCATATGATCCAGCAATCCCATTCCTGGGTATATATCTGGAGAAAGTCATAATTTGAAAAGATACATGCACCCCAGTGTTCATTGCAGCATTGTTTACAATAGCCAAGACATGGAAGTAACCTGAATGTCCATTGACAGAGGAATGGATAAAGAAGATGTGGTATGTATACACATGGAATATTGCTCAGCCATAAAAAAGAATGAATAATGCCATTTGCAGCAACATGGATGAACCTAGGGATTATCAAGTAAGTCAAACAGATATATGATATCACTCATACATGGAATCTAATTAAAAATTATACAAATGAACTTATTTACAAAACAGAAACAGACTCACAGATTTCAAAAACAAATTTATGGTCATCAAAGGGGAAAGTGGGGGAGGGATAAATGAGAAGTTTGAGATTAACATATACACACTACTATATATAAAATAGATAACCTACAAGGACCTATTGTATAGCACAGGGAACTGTACTCAATATTCTGTAATAACCTACATGGGTAAAGAATCTGAAAAAGAATGAATATATGTATATGTATAACTGAATCATTTTGCTGTACGCCTGAAACTAACACAACATTGTAAATCAACTATATTCCAATAAAAAAAAAAAGAAAAAGCCCTAAAAGGACTGGGTTTGGGGAGCTTCTGGGTTGGTGAACATGTGGGGATTTGGGAGAATGGCACACTGTAGAGAGCATGGGAGCTCTGCACCCTTTCCTCATACCTTGCCTTGTGCATCTCTTCCATCTGGCTGTTCTGAGTTACATCTTTTTGTAAGAAACCTGTAATCTAGCAAGTAAAATGTTCCTCTGATTTCTGTGAGCCACTCTAGGAAATTAATTCAATCCAACAGGAAGTCGTTGGAACCTCCAATCTACAGCACAGGTGACAACCTGGACTTGTGATTGGCATCTGAAGTGGTGGTAGTGGGGCAGTCTTATAGCACTGAACACTTAACCTGTGGAATCTGACACTATTTCCAGGTAGATAGTATCAGAGTTGAGTTGAATTGTTAGGACACCCAGCTGGTGTCAGAGAATTGCTTGGTGGTGTTGGAAAACTCACACATCAGAACTGGTGTCAGATATTAACTCTCCTCTGTTCTTTGTATGAATTTTAACTTTTCCCCCATACGTGTTTGGACATTTTCCTCTATGCTGTTTGTTGTAAATTGAATTAGTCAAGATAGGCTTCGCTAGCTATCACAGCCCTCCAAATTACAGTGTCCTAATACAACAAACATTGACTTGTCACTCATGGCAAGTCTGATACGGGTCAGTGTAGACTCTCCTCTGTCCTGTCAGTCAGGGTTATTCTAAGTGATAACCCAATATTAATATGTGGCAGGTGAATAAAACAAACATATCAGTGGTCAAAAAATGCAACCTGGTAAGTGCTACCATGGAGGTATATGGGGCTCTAAGATAACACAGATGAGAGGTTGGGGGATTGAGAAAGTCATCCTAGGAGAAAAGGAAGTAACTAGGTGAAGGATGAGAAGGGCTCATAGGAAACCATCAAAGAAAACATCAAGTTTCATGGAATGGGCAGCATTTGACATGATCAGAGAAAAGGGTGTGAGAGGGAATAATGGGAGATGGGGCAAGCAGGTAGAAGATGTGGATGGCCTTCTATGAGAAGCTGAAGAGTTGGGATTAAAGAAAGGGATAGTTCACAATGGAAGTCAAAACACACCTTAAAACTCTTTTGATAAATTAATATTTTCTGAGCACCAACAATGGGCTGGGCACTTGTACCTACATTATTTCATTTCAATTTCACATTTTCCTGTACATAAGAGTGATTATCTGCATTTTGTGATTGAAAAAGGAGCCTTAGGGAAACTAAGTGCAATTCTCTCACACCACATCCAAAATGATTTTTGCTGTGTCTCACCACCTGGCCACAAAGAACACAAAACACTAGATCAACGAACATCCCTGCTCTGTGATGGTCAAATCTTAGAACAAATCACTGTCAGAGCTGGAGGCACTCAGATAAAATCTAACTCAGTGTTTTTCAGAGAACGCACTTTGGACCATCTGCATGTGAGAATTAATAAAGAGAAACTTCAGTTAAAATAAAGTTATGAGACCAGAAGGGGGAGCTCCTATGCTCTACAACAACAGCAGAGCCCAAGTGGAAAAAGAAAGACTTCCTCTTCTTGCCTGGGAAGAGCTCAGCCAATGAGAGACTGTCATAAATCAGCCAATGAAAAGCCACTATACTTTGAACTCTCAATTCCTCCAATGGATTCTTTTTTGCTATAGCCCTCCTAACTTCATTTTCCCCTCTATAAAAGCATTCTCTTCTTCTTGCTGTGTGGGGACATGCATGTGGTGTGCAGACTCCAAACTGCAATTCTTTGCTGATCCTGAATAAACGAATTTTTGCTGGAGAAATAACTGGCTTGCTATTTGTTTTAGGTCAACATGCATCAGCAATACTTAGGGTAATCATTAAAATGCAAATTCCTAGGTTCCACTCCAGACTCTTTGAGAGGTGAAGCTTGAAAATCTGCATTTATTATGATCACTTCAGGTACGTTTTATGTGCACACAGAGATTTAGAGGTGCTTATCTAGTTCATCTCTTTTGTAAAATTAAGAAATTTAGGTTCAGAGATGACTCTGAACAAGTTGTATGAGGACACACAGCTTTTGCTTGAATTTGCATTGGGATTTGGATTTCAAATCATCCAACTCAGTGCTTTAGGTCCAAATTCAGCTTCGAGGAGTGACCTTACATAAATGAGTTTAACTACTCTGGACCTCAGTTTCCTCATTTATAAAATGGCAATAGTTTCCACTTTACCTACATCACAGGAGTGAAGAGTCAAATAGGATGTAGCTGTGAAAGTGTTGTGTAAATTTTGTCATTGTTATTACACTGTTATGTGTATGAAATCAGAGCTCTGGATACAGGGAAAGAGACAAAGGGAAGAGTAGCTAAAAAAGTAAAAGCATTCATAATAGATAGACCCAGAAAAGAAAATGACCTGAAAGGTTAACCTTTAGCTGTGTGAATGTGTGTGTATGACTCACTTTTAACCATAGTCAATTAAGTTAGATTTTCCTTTCAGCAGAGAGTGGGTGCAAAATAGATGGAGTCAGAGGTCATTGCTTCAGAAGAGATGTATGGGGTAGAATTAGCATGTTTTACTAGTGTTCCAGATATAGATTTTTCTAGATGATAAAAATTCTTACACTGCATTAAAAGAAGTCCTCATATGTCAATGCATTTTGTAAAGCTAAGTTATTCTTTTTTTTTTTGTGGTATGCAGGCCTCTCACTGTTGTGGTCTCTCCTGTTGCAGAGCATAGGCTCCGGACACGCAGGCTCAGTGGCCATGGCTCACGGACCTAGCCACTCTGCGGCATGTGGGATCTTCCCAGACCGGGGCACGAACCCGTGTCCCCTGCATCGGCAGGTGGACTCTCAACCACTGCACCACCAGGGAAGCCTAAAGCTAGGTTATTCTTGACACCAAAACTACAGATGGGCAGTAGTAATTTTATTCAAATGAATAAAATTAGAAAAATTGCAAGCCAATCTCTCCTATGTATTCAGATGCGAAATCCTAAAGAAAATTATTAGTAACCCAAATCTAGAAATGCACAAAATGATATGCAATAACTTGACTTTCACTCCAGGAATGCAAATTCCTGTCCATGAATATCGAGAACTCTTATGATTCAACTAGAGAAAGACAGTCAACCTAGTAGAAAAATGGGCAAAATATTTGAAAAGACATTCTGTAATAGAGAAAATATGACTGGCCAATAAATACATGAAAAAGCTTGGTCTTCTTAGTGATCATGCTGATAATTAAGCTAACTATATAATTTGAGACGTCTAAAAATGAACAGAAGAATAAACCTGAAGTTCAAGTTAAAACCATAAGATATGCATAAATTAGTAAAAATTAAAGTGTCTGACAATATCAAGTACTGGTTAGGATGTGGAGGAACAGGAACTCTTATGTAGTTCTAGTGGAGATATAAATTGTAACAACCACTTTGAAGAACAAGTGGCATTGGTAAGAGTAAAGTTGAAGATATACATAGTCTAAAACCTGGTAATTCTGCTAATTCTACAGAAACTCTTACATATGTAACAAATAAATATGTATTAGAATATTACAGTAGTATTGTAAAACTTGAAAATAATTCAATATCATCAACAGTACAATGAATAAATGTACTGTGTGATAGTCACATGTAGAATACTATACAGCAGTGAAAATTAATTTTATGCTTCAAAATTGATGAACCTCAAAAACTTAATGTTGAGGAGATTTGTTCAAGATGCAGAGTAGAAGGACGTGCTCTCACTCCCTCTTGCGAGAACACTGGAATCACAACTAACTGCTGAACAATCATCAACAGGAAGACACTGGAATACACCAAAAAAGATATCCCACATCCAAAGACAAAGGAGAAGCCACAATGAGATGGTAAGAGGGGCACAATCACAATAAAAATCAAATCCCATAACTACTGGGTTGGTGACTCACAAACTGGAGAACACTTAAACCACAGAAGTCCACCCACTGGAGTGAAGGTTCTGAGCCCCACGTCAGGCTTCCGAACCTGGGGGTCTGGCAATTGGAGGAGGAATTCCTAGAGAATCAGACTTTGAAGGCAAGCAGGATTTGATTGCAGGACTTCGACAGGACTGGGAGAAACAGAGACTCCACTCTTGGAGGGCACACACAAAGTAGTGTGCGCATCGGGACCCAGGGGAAGGAGCAGTGACCCCATAGGAGACTGAACCAGACTTACCTACTAGTGTTGGAGGGTCTCCCGCAGAGGTGGGGGGTGGCTCTGCCTCACCGTGAGGACAGGGACACTGGCAGCAGAAGTTCTGGGAAGTACTCCTTGGTGTGAGCCCTCCCAGCGTCCTCCATTAGCCCCACCAAAGAGCCCAGGTAGGCCCCAGTGTTTGGTCGCCTCAGGCCAAACAATCAACAGGGAGGGAACCCAGCCCCACGGAACAGCAGTCAAGTGGATTAAAGTTTTACTGAGCTCTGCCCACCAGAGCAACAGCCAGCTCTACCCATCACCAGTTCCTCCGATCAGGAAACTTGCACAAGCCTTTTAGATAATAGCCTCATCCACCAAAAGGGCACAGAGCAGAAGCAAGAAAACTACAATCCTGCAGCTTGTGAAACAAAAACCACATTCACAGGAGGATAGACAAAATGAAAAGGCAGAGGACATTGTACCAGATGAAGGAACAAGATAAAACCCCAGAAAAACAACTAAATGAAGTGGAGATAGGCAATCCTCCAGAAAAAGAATTCAGAGTGATGACAGTGAAGATGATCCAGGACCTTGGAAAAAGAATGGAGGCAAAGATCGAGAAGTTGCAAGAAATGTTTAACAAAGACCTAGAAGAATTATGGAAGAAACAAACAGAGATGAACAGTAAAATAACTGAAGTGAAAAATACACTAGAAGGAACTAATAGCAGAATAACTGAGGCAGAAGAATGGATAAGTGACCTGGAAGACAGAATGGTGGAATTCACTGCTGCAGAACAGAATAAAGAAAAAAGAAGGAAAAGAAATGAAGACAGCTGAAGAGACCTCTGGGACAACATTAAATACAACAACATTCGCATTATAGGGGTCCCAGAAGGATAAGAGAGAGAGAAAGGACTCGAGAAAATGTTTGAAGAGATTATAGTCAAAAACTTCTGGAACATGGGAAAGGAAATAGCCACCCAAGTCCAGAAAGCACAGAGAGTCTCATACAGCATAAACCAAAGGAGAACACGACGAGACACATAGTAATCAAACTGGGAAAAATTAAAGACAAAGAAAAATTATTGAAAGCAGCAAGGGAAAAATGACAAATAACATACAAGGGAACTCCCATAAGGTTAACAGCTTATTTCTCAGCAGAAACTCTACAAGCCAGAAGGGAGTGGTATGATATACTTAAAGTGATGAAAGGGAAGAACTTAAAACCAAGATTACTCTACCCGGCAAGGATCTCATTCAGATTTGATGGAGAAATCAAAAGCTTTACAGACAAGCAAAAGCTAAGAGAATTCAGCACCACCAAACCAGCTCTACAACAAATGCTAAAGGAACTTCTCTAAGTGGGAAACACAAGAGAAGAAAAGAACCTACAGAAACAAACCCAAAACAATTAAGAAAATGGTTATAGGAATATACATATTGATAATTACCTTAAACGTGAATGGATTAAATGCTCTAACCAAAGGACACAGCCTTGATGAATGGATACAAAAACAAGTCACATATATATGCTATGTAAAAGAGACCCACTTCAGACCTAGGGACACATACAGACTGAAAGTGAGGGGATGGAAAAAGATATCCCATGCAAATGGAAATCAAAAGAAAGCTGGAGCAGCAATACTCATATCAAATAAAATAGACTTTAAAATAAAGAATGTTACAAGAGACAAGGAAGGACACTACATAACAATCAAGGGATCATCCAAGAAGAAGATATAACAATTATAAATATATATGCACCCAACATAGGAGCACCAAAATATATAAGGCAACTGCTAACAGCTATAAAAGAGGAAATTGACAGTAACACAATAATAGTGGGGGACTTTAACACCTCACTTACACCAATGGACAGATCGTCCAAACAGGAAATTAATAGGGAAACACAAGCTTTATGTGACACAATAGAACAGATAGATTTAATTGATATTTATAGGACATTCCATCCAAAAACAGCAGATTACACTTTCTTCTCAAGTGTGCGTGGAACATTCTCCAGGATAGATCACGTCTTGGGTCACAAATCAAGACTCAGTAAATTTAAGAAAATTGAAATCATATCAAGCGTCTTTTCTGACCATAACACTCTGAGATTAGAAATGAATTACAGGGAAAAAACGTAAAAAACACAAACACATGGAGGCTAAACAATACGTTATTAAATAACCAAGAGATCACTGAAGAAATCAAAGAGGAAATCAAAAAATATCTGGAGACAAATGACAATGAAAACACGACGATCCAAAACCTATGGGATGCAGCAAAAGCTGTTCTAAGAGGAAAGTTTATAGCAATACAATCCTACCTCAAGAAACAAGAAACAGCTCAAATAAACAATCTAACCTTACACCTAAAGGAACTACAGAAAGAAGAACAAACAAAACCCAAAGTTAGCAGTAGGGGAGAAATCCTAAAGATCAGAGCAGAAATAAATGAAATAGAAACAAAGAAAACAATAGCAAAGATCAATAAAACTAAAAGCTGTTCTTTGAGAAGATAAACAAAATTGATAAATCTTTAGACAGACTCATCAAGGAAAACAGGGAGAGGACTCAAATGAATAAAATTAGAATGAAAAAGGAGAAGTTACAATGGACACCACAGAAATACAAAGCATCATAACAGACTAGTACAAGTAACTCTATGCCAATAAAATGGACAATCTAGAAGAAATGGACAAATACTTAGAAAGGTATAACCTTCCAAGACAGAACCAGGAAGAAATAGAAAATATTAACAGGCAAATCACAAGTAATGAAGTTGAAACTGTGATTACAAATCTTCCAACAAACAAAAGTCCAGGACCAGACTGCTTCACAGGTGAATTCTATCAAACATTTAGAGAAGAGCTAACACCCATCCTTCTCAAACGCTTCCAAAAAATTGCAGAGGAAGGAACACTCCCAAAGTCATTCTATGAGGCCACTATTACCCTGGCACCAAAACCAGACAATGATACTACAAAAAAAGAAAATTACAGACCAATAACACTGATGAATATGGATGCAAAAATCCTCAACAAAATGCTAGCAAACAGAATCCAACAACACATTAATAGGATCATACACCTATTCACACATAAATCAAGTGGGATTTCTCCCAGGGATGCAAGAATTCTTCAATATACACAAATCAATCAGTGTGATACACTATATTAACAAATTGAAGAATAAAAACCATATGATCATATCAATAGATGCAGAAAAATCTTCTGACAAAATTCAGCACCGATTTGTGATAAAAACTCTCCAGAAAGTGGGCATAGAGGGAACCTACCTCAGCATAATAAAGGCCATATACCACAAACTCATAGCAAACATCATTCTCAATGGTGAAAAACTGAAAGCATTTCCTCTACAATCAGGGACAAGACAAGTTTGTCCACTCTCACCACTATTATTCAATATAGTTTTGGAAGTCCTAGCTATGGCAATCAGAGAAGAAAAAGAAATAACAGGAATACAAATTGGAAAAGAAGAAGTAAAACTGTCACTGTTTGCAGATGACATGACACTATACATAGAGAATCCTAAAGATGCCACCAGAAAACTACTAGAGCTGATCAATGAATTTGGTAAAGTTGCAGGATACAAAATTAATGCACAGAAATCTATGGCATTCCTGTACACTAATGATGAAAAATCTGAAAGAGAAATAAAGGAAACACTCCCATTTACCATTGCAACAAAAAGAATAAAATACCTAGGAATAAACCTACCTAAGGAGACAAAAGACCTGTATGCAGAAAACTATAAGACACTGATGAAAGAAATTAAAGATGACACAAACAGATGGAGAAATATACCATGTTCTTGGATTGGAAGAATCAACATTGTGAAAATGACTACACCACCCAAAGCAATCTACAAATTCAATGCAATCCCTATCAAACAACCAATGGCATTTTTCACAGAACTAGAAAAAAAGTTGCACAATTTGTATGGAAACACAAAAGACCCCGAATAGTCAAAGCAATCTTGAGAAAGAAAAACGGAGCTGAAGGAATCAGGTGCCATGACTTCAGACTATACTACAAAGCTACAGTAATCAAGACAGTATTGTACTGGCACAAAAACAGAAAGATAGATCAATGGAACAGGATAGAAAGCCCAGAGATAAACCCACGCACCTATGGTCAACTAATCTATGACAAAGGTGGCAAAGATATACAATGGAGAAAAGACAGTCTCTTCAATAAGTGGTGCTGGGAAGACTGGACAGCTACATGTAAAAGAATAAAATTAGAACACTCCCTAACACCATACACAAAAATAAACTCAAAATGGATTAGCAACCTAAATGTAAGACTGGACACTATAAAACTCTCTGAGGAAAACATAGCAAGAACACCCTTTGACATAAATCACAGCAAGATCCTCTTTGATCCACCTCCTAGAGTACAGGAAATAAAAACAAAAATTAAAAAATGGACCTAATAGAAATTAAAAGCCTTTGCAAAGTACAATGAAGATGAAAAGACATTCCTCAGAATGGGAGAAAATATTTTCAAACTAATCAAAGGATTAATCTCCAAAATATATAAACAGCTCATGCAGCTCAATATTAAAAAAACAAACAACCCAGTCCAAAAACGGGCAGAAGACCTAAATAGACATTTCTCCAAAGAAGACATACAGATTGCCAGGAAGCACATGAAAACCTGCTCAACATCATTAATTATTAGAGAAATGCAAATCAAAACTACAATGAGGTATCACCTCACACCAGTTAGAATGGGCATCATCAGAAAATCTACAAACAGCAAATGCTGGAGAGGATGTGGAGCAAAGGGAACTCTCGTGCACTGTTGGTGGGAATGTAAATTGATACAGCCACTATGGAGAACAGTATGGAGGTTCCTTAAAAAACTAAAAAATAGAATTACCATATGACCCAGCAATCCCACTACTGAGCATATACCCAGAGAAAACCATAATTCAAAAAGACACATACACCCCAATGTTTATTGCAGCACTATTTACAATAAATAGCCAGGTCATGGAAGCAACCTAAATGGCCATCAACAGATGAATGGATAAAGAAGATGTGGTACATATATACAATGGAATATTACTAGCCATGGATAGGAACGAAATTGGGTCATTTGTAGAGACGTGGATGGATCTAGGGTCTGTCATACAGAGTGAAGTAAGTCAGAAAGAGAAAAAGAAATATCGTATATTAACGCATATATGTGGAACCTAGAAAAATGGTACAGATGAAGCGGTTTGAAAGGCAGGCAGTGAGACACAGATGTAGAAAAGAAATGTATGGACACCAAGGGGGGAAAGTGGCAGGGCTGGGGGTGGTGGTGGGATGAATTGGGAGATTGGGATTGACATGTATACACTGATGTATATATAATGGATGACTAATAAGAACTTGCTGTATAAAAAAATAAATAAAATAAAATTCAAAAATTAAAAAAAATAACTAAAAATCCCCCAAACTTACTGTTGAGTGAAATAAGCATGTCATAGAAGATAACATAAAGTATGAATCTACTTATATAACTATAAAAATGTGATTAAAACGAAACATATGATTTAGGTATATATTACACATACAGTTAGCAGTTAAGGAAATGATTTTATTAAATTTAGGGTGAAGTGGGATTGGAGGCTGTTACTAGGGAGAGGCACCCAATAGGCTTCCACACTACTGGTAATTATCTATTTCTTCAGATGTGTGTTGAGTATATTAAATAGTTGAGGTATTAATTTTATTATTATTTTTAGATTGTAACTATACAATAATACCTGTTGAATATATGAAATATTTAACAATTCTTAAAAAGAAAACAAAAATGTATATATTTTCCCCGTAAAAAAACCACTATAATGCAAGGAAAACAGCTTATAAAATTAACGTGATCTGCTAGTAATGTAATTGCCTGCCAGAACAAAAATCAACAGTCTTTTAGAGAAAGAAAGTAGAACCAAAATTCTCAACATTACTACATGTATTCTCATCCCCCACCCCCCAAAAAAGCAGATCAAGAGATGACCAGAGGGTGGAGTTAGCAGACTTTAAAACAGTTAGCTGTAGGATAAAAAGTATATAGGAAAAAGTGGTCAAAATAGGTAATCAGATGCGAAATCTCAGTAGTAAAATGGGTTCCTTACAAAAGAAACAAATGGGCATTCTAAAATATAAAGTACCATATTGAAATGAAAAATTCAGTAGATCAGCTTTACAGAAGACTGAATTTAGCAGAAGAATCAGGGAACTTAAAGAAAGGTAAATAGAAATTACTCAAACTGAAATAGAAGAGGAAGATAGAATGAATAAAACAGAACAAAGTGTTTAAGACTTGTGGACAATATCAAATCAGCCAACAAATGTGTAGAGTCCCAGAAAGAAGGAAAAGAGACAAGGGAGAAAGGGAAGAATAAATCTTTGAGGGGATAATGTTAAAAATATTAAAAAATTAATGAAACACATCAAACCACAGGTAAAAGAAACTCAGAGAATGCCATTCAGGACAAATACAAAGGAGATGCTATTCAGCCTATTTTAGTCAAAACTACTGAAAACCAAGGATGAAAAGAATACATTTAAAAACCAGTCAGAGAAAAGGAACATATTACACCCAGGGGAAAAATCACTGATTCTTTTACTCTGTCATCTCCATTTTGCTGTTGAGCCTATCCAGTGAGACTTATATTTTTCAATTCTAAAATTCAATTCTACAATTGGCTACTACATTTTTTAGTTCTAAAAATGTTTACTTGATTCTTTTTTGTATCTTCTATTTCTTTGGCAAAGCTTTGTATTTTTTTCATTTGTTTCAAGTGTGTTTGTAATTTCTTGTTGAAGTGTTTTTGTAATATTATCTTTAAAAATCCCTTTCAGATAATCCCCCAATTACTATCATTTCAGTGTTAGTATCGATCGTATCTTTCTCTGTTCAAGTTGAGACTTTCCTGGTTCTTGATGAGTAATTTTTGATTGTGTGCTAGACATTTTTGGCATTGTGTTATAAGACTCTGGATCTTATTCAAATCTTCTATTATAGCAGGCCTCTCTCTGCTAATACTGCACCAGTGAGGTATGGGTGGTGGTGGTGTTTACTCTCCACTGGGTACAGGTGGAAGTCTAATATTCCCAATCTTTTTTTCTCAGATGGCTGGCTAAAGTAGGATGGATATTGTCAAAAAAATTTCTGCCTTGCCAGGTCACCTCTTTTTCAGTCCTTTGAATGGAGAAAGCAGGTATTCTTGGGGCTACTTTCTGCCTGTACCTGTTGGTATTTCTTGGCTGCAGACTTTCTAGAGCTCAACCTGGACTATATAGAAGGCAAAAAGAAAACCCAGGGAACTTACCACAGTGTCAATCCTCAAGTTCTGAGAACTCTAGCTAGCCTGCCTTCTTCTCTCCACAGTTCCAGACTCTGCTTATATTCGTGTTATATATTATGCCCAGATATTTTAGTTATACTAAGCAGGGGCAATAGAATGAAATGCATCTACTCTATCTGGTACAAAACTAAAAGTCCTACTTTCATTTAAAAAATATAAAAATAATACAGTGCATGGACTATAAGATCTTTAAGGCTGCTGTTTTGATTTCTGTAAGTTACTGTTGTAAAGTGATGAAGGTGGTGGTGACTCTACAAATGGAAAAATTGGGGAGGAATACTTTGTGTTTTTGTCTCCAGCAGTGACTGGATAGGGAGAGTACTGTGGCTTTTTGAGATAGGAGGTGTTTTGCTTTGAGTGAATCAATGTTAACATTTACCTAGAGATGGTAGAATTAGGTTATGAAACAGGGCCTGCAGAGTTCCTGACCAGGCTGATGTTTTACATCTCTTTTGAGGGCTATGCAATTAACAGAGCAACTGTAGCTTTTCCTTGTTAATTGGAATGCTACCTGTGTTTCCTCATGAACTCTCTGGTGCTGGTGTTTAACATCTCATACACTTATGCTGTATTTTCCCAAGTTGGGTGAAGCTCCTTCAAGAGAGCAGAAAATAGCTCCTTTACTTCCTCCTGTCCCTGCAGGTACTTAGAAAAGGGCCTTACACAATGTAGAGGCTCATAATTATCTGACAGGACTATTCCTTCTTCTGTGAGTCTGGTTAGCATTAGCTGCTTCTAATGTGCAGCACCTGATTTTAGAACTTGCAGACTAGGCTGTGGACTCTGAGAGAGCACATCTTTCCAGGGCAGCCCTTTTTAAAAATTTTTTTTATTGAAATATAGTTGATTTACAATGTTGTGTTGGCTGTAGGTGTACAGCAAAGTGATTCAGTTATACATATACATATATATACATATACATATTCTGTTTAAGATTCTTCTCCGTTATAGGTTATTAAAAGATATGGAATATAGTTCCCTATGCTATACAGTAGGTCCTTGTTTGGTTATCTACTCCATATATAGTAGTGTGTATATTTTAATCTCAAACGCCTAATTTATCCCTCCCCCCCCTTTCCCCTTTGGTAACCATAAGTTTGTTTTCTATGTCTGTGAGTCTATTTCTAGTTTGTAAATAAGTTCATTTGTATCATTTTAAAAGATTCCACATATAAGCAATACCATACGATATTTGTCTTTCTCTGCCTAGCTTACTTCACTTAGTATGATAATCTCTTGGTCCATCCATGTTGCTGTAAATGGCATTATTTCATTCTTCTTTATATTTGAGTAATATTCCATTGTGTATATATACATCTTCTTTACCCATTCATCTGTTGATGGACACTTAGGTTGCTTCCAAGTCTTAGCTATAGTAAATAGTGCTGCTGTGAACACTGGGGTGCATGTATCTTTTCAAATTATAGTTTTCTCCAGATATATGTCCAGGAATGGGATCACTGGATCATATGGTGACTCCGTTTTTAGATTTTTAAGGAACCTCCATACTGTTCTCCATAGTGGCTGTACCAATTTACATTCCCACCTACACTGTAGGAAAGTTCCTTTTTCTCCACACCCTCTCCATATTTATTATTTGTAGAATTTTTGATCATGGCCATTCTGATTGGTGTGATATGATGTCTCATTTTAGTTTTGATTTGCATTTCTCTAATAATTAGTGATGTTGAGCATATTTTCATGTGCCTGTTGGTTATCTGTATGTCTTCTTTGGAGAAATGTCTGTTTAGGTCTTCTGCCCATTTTTTGATTGGATTATTTGTTTTTTTGATATTGAGCTGTATGAGCTATTTGTATATTTTGGAAATTAATCCCTTGTTGGTTGCATAGTTTGCAAATATTTTCTCCCAGTCCATAGGTTTTCTTTTTTTTTTTCATTTTGTTTATGGTTTCCTTTGCTGTGCAAAAGTTTTTAATTTTAATTAGGTCCCATTTGTTTACTTCTGTTTTTATTTCCATTACTCTAGGAGATGGATCTAAAATAGTATTGCTGTGATTTATGTCAAAGAGGGTTCTGCCTACATTTTCCTAGGAGTTTTAGAGTATCTGGTCTTACATTTAGGTCTTTAATCCATTTTGGGTTTATCTTTGTATATGGTGTTAGCGAGTGTTCTAATTTCATTCTTTTACGTGTAGCTGTCTGGTTTTCCCAGCACCACTTGTTGAAGAAACTGTCTCTTTATTGGATATTCTTCCCTCCTGTGTTGTAGATTAATTGACCATAAGTGCGTGGGTTTATTTCTGGGCTTTCTATCCTATTCCATTGGTCTATATGTCTGTTTTTGTGTTAGTACCATATTTTGGTGCAACTGCAACTTTACCAAATCCATTGATGAGGTCTAGTAGTTTTCTGGTGGCATCTTTAGGATTTTCTATGTATAGCATCATGTCATCTGCGAACAGTGACAATTTTACTACTTCTTTTCCAATTTGGATTCATTTCATTTCTTTCTCTTTTCTGATTGCTGTGGGTAGGACTTCCAAAATTATGTTGAATAAAAGTGGTGAGGGGGGCATCCTTGTCTTGTTCCTGATCTTGGAGGAAATGTTTTCAGCTTTTCACAATTGAGTATGATGTTAGCTGTGGTTTGTCATAGATGACCTTTATCATGTTGAGGTATGTTCCCTCTCTCTTACTTACTGGAGAGTTTTTATCATAAATGGATATTGAATTTTATCAAAAGCTTTTTTTGCAGTTTTTTAAAACACATGTTTATTGGATTATAATTGCTTTACAATGGTGTGTTAGTTTCTGTTGCTTTTGCATCTATTGAGATGATCATATGGTTTTTATTCTTCAATTTGTTAATGTGCTGTATCACACTGTTTGATTTATAGATATTAAAAAAATACTTGCATCCCTGGGATAAATCCCACTTGATCATAGTGTATGATCCTTTTAATGTATTGTTGGAGTCAGTTTGCTAGTATTTTGTTGAGGATTTTTGTATCTATGTTCATCAGTGATACTGACCTGTAATTTTTCTCTTTTTTTGGTGAAATCTTCGTTTGTTTGTTTGTTTTTGCGGTACGTGGGCCTCTCACTGTTGTGGCCTCTCCCGTTGCGGAGCACAGGCTCTGGACGCACAGGATCAGTGGCCATGGCTCACGGGCCCAGCCGCTCCGCGGCATGTGGGATCCTCCCAGACCAGGACAAGAACCCGTGTCCCCTGCATCGACAGGCACACTCTCAACCACTGCGCCACCAGGGAAGCCCATCTTTGTCTGGTTTTGGTATTAGGCTGATGGTGGCCTCATAGAATGAGTTCAAAAGTGTTCCTTCCTCTGCAATTTTTTGGAACAGTTTCAGAAGGATAGGTGTTAACTCTTCGATCCACCTGTGAAGCCATCTGGTCCTGGACTTTTGTTTGTTGGGAGTTTTAAAATTACTGATTCAATTTCAGTACTGGTAACTGGTTTGTTGATATTTTCTATTTCTTCCTGGTTCAGTCTTGGGAGATTGTACTTTTTAATGAATTTGTCCATTTCCTTTAGGTTGTCCATTTTATTGGTATATAGTTGCTTGTAGTAGTCTTTTATGATCCTTTGTATTAATGTGGTGTCGGTTGTAACTTCTCCTTTTTCATTTCTGATTTTGTTGATTTGGGCCCTCTCTCTTTTTTTCTTGGTAAATCTGGTTAAAGGTTTATCAATTTTGTTTATCTTTTCAAAGAAGCAGCTTTTTAGTTTCATTGATATTTTCTATTTTTTTAAAGTTTCATTTATTTCTGCTATGATCTTTATGATTTATTTCCTTCTAATAACTTTGGGTTTTGATTGTTCTTCTTTCTCTAGTTGCCTTAGGTACAGGGCAGCCCTGTCTTAAAAAAGCACTGAGCTCAAGGAGTAGACCCAAGGTGGCTACCCAACCCACCTGGGGCTGTTTATTGAAGTCTCCTCCCAGGATCTTTGTGTTTGGGGATCATCTCACGATTTTAAGCCATAAATCAGAGAATTTATATTTTTGGTCCTTGGTTGCCAGCCATTCCTCCCTCCCCTGCTGACTCCCACCTATCCACCCACTCTTTGCCAATAGAATAAATATATTTGTTTAATGAATGTCCCTGTGGATGAGTGGATGGAGGAAAAGAGAGGAATGGAATGGAATGGAATGAACGAACTTGGAAGCCACAAAGATGTCTGGAAACGCAGAAATTCTCATGAATTGCAAATTTATTGACTGAGGAGGCAGTGGGGTTGGGAGGTAGTTGCACAGAAACAAAGGAGGGAAAACTGCAGAACAAGATGCAGCCCCAGAGCTCAATGGCTTCGTCTGGGAGGATGAAGACGTGAGGGGTTGAGAAACATCAGTGCAATATCATGAGAGCGCTAAGCCCATCGGCGCCCACGGAGAACACCTCCAGCTCCTTCGTCTCCGTGGCGTCCAGGGGGCCTTATTTGCTTGGCCAGGTAGGCGTCTGCTTCTGCTGGGTCTGATGGCAGACAGGGACGCCCTGGCTACCCCCGGAGCCGCCCCCGGAGGAGCCGTCCCCGCAAGAGCCACCACTAGAGACGCCTCCGTAGCTCTGGCCCTGGACATTCTGGTCAGAGGAACCGCCGCCGCCGGAGTTCTTCCCACCGGAACCTCCTCTGCAGCCTCCGGAGCCGTCGCTCCCGGAGGAGCCCCCGCCGCAGCTGGAGCCGCCACCAGCAGAGTGGTCTCCGCCGCCGAAGCTGCCACAGCTCCCGGAGGACTTGACGTTTTTACCGGAGCCGCCATCGGAACCACCGCAGCCGCCGTCGTCAGATTTGCCGCCGCCGCCGGAGGTTTTCCCGCTGCCCACTGGGGGTTGAGGGGTGGGCTGCTTTGTCTGGTGAGACATCTTTGTCTAAGGAAGAACGGAACCCTGGAAGGAAAGCAGAGAGCATCACTGGACCAGCTGCAAGAGGATGCTGCGGCAGAGGCAGCTGCATCTATGGCAACGCCCGTCGTCTTCTGAGCAGCGCTGCCTGGGCCAGGCTTGAGCTCTCTCTGACTGGATATGGGGAAGAGCGCTCAGCTGGGACTCCTAGGATTAGTGCTTTTAGAAAAAAGTTGTGTTTCCCCTGCGAAAGTCTTTACCAAGTTTTAAATAGCCCACTTAGTGGTGCCCATTTCTCTTTCTCTCCCAGCTCTGCTTCTGCCCTCTGCTGTGTGATCTTGGGGCGAATGACCCACACGTTGCCTGTTTCCTCACTTCCTGTAAGATGAGATGGTTTGAGTATTTCACTTCTCAGTTCTCCTCTGATCCCAACACTGATTCTCTGAGTGCAAATATAAAATGACCACAAACCTCCACCTAGGGTGGGGGATTTTATCTATCCCTGGCACAACAGAGGGAGGTTTGTCTGAATGTCAGAGGGCTGTTGTACCCCATTCCTTGCAAAAGAGAATTAGTTCAAACTCTTGGTCTGTTCCACTGACCTCAGCCATGATCTCTGACCAGTTATCAGAAAAGGCAGGCTCCCCCATGGTCCTGTCTGGAAACAGATGAAGGACCCCCATGGTCCTTTGGACCAGCATCTCTGACCAGAAGATATCGGCTTTGCTTACACCCAAGCTTGGTTGAGGGAACCCTAACTAGGAGGAAACTGTGTCCCAGCATCTCACAAGTCATTTCCCTCTCAGAACATCTTGTGTAAAACAGGCATTGGGTTCCTATGACTCCTAAAACCTTCCCCCTCTGCAGCATTCTCTGAATCATTCTTCCTGTTCTCTGAGAATACATTCAGCCTGTAGTCCTTACAAGTTCACAAGTCCCATCCAGCCCATTCACAGGCTGCCTGGGTTAATCTCTGCAGAATGCACCTCTGTGCTGGGCACAGGGCATGTCCCTTACAAGGGTGCCAGAGAGACAGGAGATAATCTTGTTTTTGTGGTATTTACATTCTGGCCAGAAGATCAGAAACACCATCTGCACAGCAGCAGCTCAGCTCTCTTTCCTGTCTGAAGCCCCTCTAAAGATGAATGCAGTTGGAAAGGCAGAGGTCCTGTAGGTCCCAAAGAGGAAAGAGGACTTGCCTACCTGTCCCCTGGTCCACATAGCCCATGCAGGCCTGAGCAAGACCAGCTGGGAAGATGAGAGCCAGTAGAACCCACACTTACCTAAAGCACCAGGAAGAGTGAGTGAGGAGAGGAGATGCTGGCTATGTGAGGAGCACTGGAGCTCCTGAGGTTTTATACTCTTGAGTCCTGACTCATCTATTGATCTGGACCAGCCTCTCATGTTTGGCCTCATTTACGTGATCTATGGCTGTCACCCCACCTCCCTGTGATTGCAGTCACAGGGTGAAACATTCACGAAGATTTTGGCATTCTTGAAATGGGAAGCCTCATGTGTGACTGGCCCCTTCTCTGATGCAACTGTGAGGCAGGCTGGCCAGCGGGGACGGCCAGCCAGAGTGGATGGCGGACTTTGTTTCCAAAACCAATGGCATGGGGTGCATGCCATAACCAGAGGGCTGTGCTTGAGGAATAGGTCTCAGACTCTTCAGGCAGCCTAAGAGAGTCACACTGGAGATCTTAGTCTTTGATCCAAGGAGTAGGACTTTTCAAATCCCACTGTTTGGCTTCTGATCCTATTGCTTGGAACTTCTTAGAATTTTATTTATTGATTAAAAAAAATTTTATTGGAGTATAGTTGATTTACAATGTTGTGTTAGTTTCAGGTGTACAGCAAAGTGAATCTGTTACACAAATACATATATTGCCTCTGTTTTAGATTCTTTTCCCATATAGGCCTTTACAGAGTATTGAGTAGAGTTTTGGAGCTTCTCAGAACTTTAGAGAGATCCTGTTTCTCCTTTCCAAAAATTTTCTCCCCCAGGATTTCATGTGTGCTTCACTGGGATGTTCCTGTTGCTCCCAAGAGAGTGTGTGAGCCCCCAGTACCCAGTTCTGTGTTGCACACCATGGACAGTGCCATAAATAATGGGACACTGGTACCTACTTTGATTTATTCCTGAAGGCAGTGAATGTCTAAAAATACTGATCCTCACTACTGACTTTCTTTGTGGAGGAACAAGCTAAAGAGATCAACCATGTGGTCCTTCCCACCATAGCCCTTTGGCTCTGGGGTCCTGTTGTCTTGTGCAGTAACACTGACCTCAGCCTAAGAGGCAGCCTCGGAATGGAATGGACTTGAGATTAGGTGACTGGGTTTGGGTGCTCCCTATGCTACTTGCTAGCTGTGTCACCTGTGTCACCTTGGGCAAAGTCATAGCACCTTACCCAGTGCCTGCACACAGGAGGCACTTAGTAAGCATTTGCTGACTGTTGAATGAACAACGTTTCTGATGCTCATTTACCTTGTCTATCAAATAGTAATGGAATGGTAATACCTGTTTCACCAAAGCCATGAGGGAGTCCACAGATGGCTTGAGGCAAGCTCTTATCTAGAAAAATAACTCAAAAATTCCTAGTTGACCCTGGACGAGTAGCTTCAAACTCTGTGTATGAAGAGCAGCATTTTTTTTTAACATCTTTATTGGAGTATAATTGCTTTACAATGGTGTTAGTTTCTGCTTTATAACAAAGTGAATCAGTTATACATATACATATGTTCCCATAACTCTTTCCTCTTGCGTCTCCCTCTCTCCCACCCTCCCTATCCCACCTTTCTAGGTGGTCACAAACCACCGAGCTGATCTCCCTGTGCTATGTGGCTGCTTCCCACTAGCTATCTATTTTACATTTGGTAGTGTATATATGTCCATGCCACTCTCTCACTTTGTCACAGCTTACCCTTCCCCCTCCCCATATCCTCAAGTCCATTCTCTACTAGGTCTGTGTCTTTATTCCCGTCTTACCCCTAGGTTCTTCATGACCTTTTTCATTTCTTTCTTGGATTCCATATATATGTGTTAGCATACGGTATTTGTTTTTCTCTTTCTGACTTACTTCACTCTGTATGACAGACTCTAGGTCCATCCACCTCACTACAAATAACTCAATTTCATTTCTTTTTATGGCTGAGTAATTTTCCATTGTATATATGTACCGCATCTTCTTTATCCATTCATCTGTTGATGGACACTTAGGTTGCTTCCGTGTGCTGGCTATTGTAAATAGAGCTGCAATGAACATTGTGGTACATGACTCTTTTTGAATTATGGTTTTCTCAGGGTATATGCCCAGTAGTGGGATTGCTGGGTCATATGGTAGTTCTATTTGTCGTTTGTTAAGGAACCTCCATACTGTTGTCCATAGTGGCTGTATCAATTTACATTCCCACCAACAGTGCAAGAGGGTTCCCTTTTCTCCACACCCTCTCCAGCATTTATTGTTTCTAGATTTTTTGATGATGACCAGTCTGACCGGTGTGAGATGATATCTCACTGTAGCTTTGATTTGCATTTCTCGAAGAGCAGCATTTTGCCCTCTTCTTTCATCACTGGAACTCAACTGCTATTGTTTCAGATACTACATTTGAAGTTAGTTCCACACAGCTATGTATTGAAATGGCATACATAATAGTAAATAATAATAAATTGGTGGTTAATTATGGTGGAGTTTTAATGATCCAAATGATCTGATTAGACTGTGGCCTTCAGACACTTGTGGCACTAGTTTCAGTTTGGACAGTTTTAGTTTGGACAGCATGAAGGTGCTCCCCTTCTGAGAGAATAGCCAGGAGGGAGAAGCCAGCATGTTTCAACTTGAAGCTGAGGCACCATGGAGATTTTGGAGGAAAACAGGCTCCAACTAGATGATTGTCATGGGTATAACGAACAGTTTTATTTAGCTGGGTTCACTGGAGAAGTGGAGAAGATGTGGACCATGGTTCCCACACTAATCCCACACTAATGTTGTCCCATTACTGTGTGTACCTTTGTCCTTAGGAAAATGTAAGTAAAAGGATGCCAGCAGAGTGTTCATGAGAAAGAAGGTCTAATTCTGAAGTCACAGCCCTCCTACCTTTTTTTGGTGTGTGTTAAAACTTCATTTCTTTTAAAAGTGATGCTGACAAGATGTTGTAGTTGTTTCTTTCATGTCCTTACTTGTCAAAATGAGAATTTGGCTATCGTATAATTTGGTTATCACATTCTTTTTGAGGGAGATGTGTTACTTCTCCATGAAATTCCAAAGTTTGGGAACCTCAAGGGCAGGTGACTCTAAAGAGCTAATAATCTTGAAATTGCCCATATTGGTTTGGAGGACTCATGTTCTTATAAGAAAGATATGATATATTCTTTCTTTTTATCAGACTTAATGTCCTAATGCTTTATTCATTAATCCAGCCAACACCAGTGTACTGGGAAGTATGCTAAGGATTATGGAGGAGAGTTTTCAGAGCTGTATATGGATCTCCCTGGTAGATTTGGGGGAGGGGTACTCCATGCCTACCTCTGCCACCCTATATGACATTTAATAAGGAAAATCTTCTAGCTAGTGCATCTACTTTGTTAACATATAGAAGAGGCTGATGCAACATGGTATTGACAGCAGTGCTCGATCTTGTGGCTCTGAGTTAGCCTTGCCTGAGGTGTGAGTATGTGAACCTAGTTCTCCGTTTTATCCCTCTAGTCCAGAAGTAGGGGGATATCTGTGTGGACAGAGGTTGATGATCACGTATTATCATATCAATGAGGAAATGATGAAAGTTTTTAGAATTATGACACTTAGGTATTTGGAGTTTTGCAAGCCTTGGCATGTCAGATTTCTAAGACTTTTAGCCTTTACATTCTTAAACTTGCATGTGTGCTTGCTAGCTCGTCGGAGTTCAGCAGCCTCACAAATTAGGTCATAATTCCTGCCTATACCTGTATCTTCAGAGGGGATGGCCCATAAAGCAAATCTTTCACAACTTGGCATTAGTAGGTATGCAGTAAATCTTGATGGAAAATTGAAGGGAATTCTTGAGTCCCATTGACTAACAGCCCTGTAGGAGGCAGGACCTGGTCTCTGTCCCCAGGCAGTCCCCAGTGTGAGGGGAGATCACAGCTCTTGAGCTGAGGGAGCCCCCGATCTGATAGAAACCCTGTTCATCACAGTTTTTAAGTACCTAAAGTTTCACACATGCATTCTCATGACTGAGTACTGACAACCTACCTAACTGAGGGAAAAAGGGCAATGGATGGTTTGTAAAGAATAAAATGGACACAGGGCAGGGGTTTGTGAACATTGGCAGGGCAGGTATAGAGCTTGCAAGCCCTTGGTGTTGTTTATATTCAATGGGAAAAGTTTTCTCTTAGGGTAGCGACCCAGGAGGTATCTCAGAGCCCCGGGAACCCTTTGGGCTGCCATTTACGTTCTCTCTCCAGCTCTCCTGGGTCAGCAGTCTCTGGTTGTTACTTAGAGGTCTGGGAGAAGGACAGCTCTACGGTGGCTCCCAGCTGCTGGAATTCCTTCTCCAGGAAGCTTCCCTGGGTTTATCCCAACCACCGGCTCCATCTTTCTTGCCAGTTTCCCTTGCCAAGGCCTTAAGGCATGATTGTACTGTTACAGCCTGCTAATGACACAACCAGTAGCCTTGTCCCCTTTATCAAGTTACAACGGACAAACCTTGAGACCAGGGTCCCCTTTAGTTCTTTAGTCTGCATCTTACGGTTTAAAGAGTTTATAGTCCCCTGGGGCCTTCTCAGGACATGTTGACTCTTGAGATGAGTCTCTTTTGTGTGCTCCTGGAGCTCATCCTTTCAGGAAGGGGGAGGACCACAGATGAGTTGTTCCGCGTTCCCGAGGAGCTTATAGCTGCTTGCTGGGTGAGCTGTGCTCCTAGGGACTTCTTGTCTGGACAGACTCGGATTTATAGACCACTGTCATTTACATGTCTTGTTTATTTCTCACAACGGTCCTGTGTGCTCGGGGATATGTTATTTTCATTTCCCAGATGAGGAAGCAGCTCACAGAGGCCAACACAATTGCTCAAATTCCCAAAGCCAGGATTTGGACTCAGTTCTTTTGATTCTAAATCTTGTGTTCTTTCCAAGCACTACATACCTCTTCTTTCTGGATCAATATGGGCAGAATTAAGGGATGACTCCCCCAGTCAGGCTCAGGTTTCTGCCCTCTGGGAGGTAGGGGACAGAGGTTGCTCTCAGCAACGGTGCTTCCAGCTTCTCAGGGACGCTTGTATGCATTGGTGGATGGCAGGAGATGGGAGGACAGTAGAGATCATCCAATCAGCTTCTGTCATTTGTAGAGGTAGATGACAAGCCCAAAGTCCAGAGAGGCTAACCTACTTCTCAAGGGCACACAGCAGGGCCAAGGCTAGAACCTGGGTCTCTGGCCTCCCAGCTCAGTACTCCTACTGCAGATCCAGGTTGTGAGTTTCTGCTTTCTCCTGACAAGAGTACCTCCAGGTGTTGGCAGTGAGACCAGAGAGTCGTTAAAACAACAGTAAAAGTATTTCAGAGCTGAGTAGACATGCTCAAGGAAGCTGCTGGGCCTGGGCATTTTAGCCTCTGGGTCTGGACGTTAACTGCTGATGTCATGAGGTCCTTTCACAGGTGGGCAGCTGCTTTGTAGCCTGAGGGCTCAGGGCCTACTTCCTCGGCTCACACATAAACTTTATAGCAGGGAGGAGCAGTGAGCAGCATTTGTGGCCCCCAGCCCTGCTCTGAGATAGGCAATGACATTTGATCCCTCTCAGGACTTTTATGCATGGTGGTAGTTGGAGGTCCCAGAATGCTGGCTCCTTGACCACCCTCTCCACTGATATCTGTGGGTGGATAATCCAGGTTGTTTTAACAGAATCCCAAGTCAAAAGGAATCTGGAAGTCAATACGACACAGAGAAAAAAGCAAAAGCATTTCAAATCCATAGGCTTGTAGGCTCTTTGGCCTAAAGCTTTAACTGCAGTTTTTCAGGCGTGCACTTCTTTCCTGAGGGTTATTGAAAAGCAAGGCAAGGTCAGTGCTCTCTTCACTTTGGTTTTGAATCCTATTTGGTACTTATGTGCTACTTTCAGGAATTGCCTGGGCTGCAGTGGGCTTTGGGTGTGACTTCTCTCTTACCCACAAACTATTCATAGGATTTACTACTGAAGATCAGAACCTGGATCCAGTCTCTGTCTTGGCCAGTAAACCTTGTTCTTCAGACTTGCTGGTTACTCTTAATTTTTACTCATTCTTCCAACCACACTCTTTATTTCATAGCTGAAACTGTTGAAATTAGGTGGATGACTTGGAGCAAACTTTCCCACTGCTTAAGGAGTGGAAATGATCACAGTTTTTTTGGTGGGTCTCTAGTGACTTCTTTGTTTAGTTCCATCCATGTGCTCAGAGAATCCCAAGGTGAGAGACTATGCAACTATTGTTCACATCTGTGTAGGTTCCCAGGGCCTTTCCTTCTGGCCTACGAGCACCATCCAGGCAAGATGGGATCCTCCTAAACCTCCAAATCCCCATCTAACTCAGGGCTGGGCCTCAGCCTGAATATTTGATAAATATTTGTTGATCAGCCAAGAAGGTGATCCCAGGGCATATATAACTTGATTTATTTTTCCATGGAAAGTAGTTTATCTAAATTGGCCATGGCAAACTGTTCTCCCTTGCCATACCCCCTCTTCCATCCAAGGCACCTGATTCCCGCATTGTTTCTTGTTTCTTAGTTTTCAGAATATGCCTTGGATCGTGACTTCCAGAGATCTTTACCACCTATGGTCCAGTGGTAGCTTTTTGGCTGGGTCTGAAGCAGCTCCAGGAGAGCTGTGAGGTTTGCCAGTCTCTGATCTGTTCTGAAGGGTAGGGATCAGAATCTTTTCTGAGGACTTGGGGTCGGGGAGGACCTGTGCTCTAAACTTGGACCAACCGCCAATGACCTGTGAGTTTGAGCAAGGCACGGTCCCCACAGACCTCTGTTTCTTCACCGATAAGGTCAATCTGACTTGCTCCTGTCCTGGTTTCTTTTGTCCCCCCTCCCCACTCTGCCCCCGCTCCATTCCCAGGGCCCCTCTCTGGACAGAGAGGAGGGAAAGATGAGGGGTGTCAGAGGCAGTGACAGGGAAAAAACTAGATGGGATGACAAGAATCATGGGCCTCTTGGAAAAGAGCATAGAAACTCTCATATCTCCCTGGGTGCCAGCCTCAGGCTCATATCAGAGGCATTTTGGGAACTTCTCCACCCAAGAGCATTTCTCCACCTGAGCTGACTGTGGAGGAAGAGGGAGGGGTACAGCAGGAGGGCAGGGTGAGGAAAGTTGGCCTGTGTTATGAGTAATCTTTGCAGCTTATCATTACCCAGGGTGGATATAATTGCTCGGAATTAAGAAAGGCATGTGAACAGCCTGTGTTGATTTAGATCTTCCTGCGATTGACATCTATCCATTTGAGTCTTAGAGGAGGGATTAATTGGCTCCTGAACTATCCTTGGCAGTGAATCCCCTGGTGGTGGAACTGGCCTCACTACCCTCTAGTGAGTCATTATGCTGTAAAATGCAAAGAAAAATAAAAGTAGCCTCACTACAAATAATTTGAAAAACAAAGCAAAGAAAAACAGTCACCTATTATTCCAGTATTCAAATACAACTGGTGTTAAAGTTTTGGTGAGTATTTTATCTTGCTCTTTTTTCTTTTCATTTATCCTTCTCTTTCATATAAATTCTCAGGTTTGGCTGCTGATTTCTCCATATGACTTTGTTATCATGCACATACCCCCTTCTCCCTCCATGGTCTATTAACCACTAGTTTTAGTCACTGTGCTCCACTGCCCATTCCGAGTCTTACCACTTAGACCTTCCAGCTGTGCTGGAACCTCTGTACCCTCGAGACCTCATTACTGAATTTCTTTGGGTCTTGGTTGTCTCCCTGATGGACTGCTGGCTGGGACTTTATATGCAGGATGGCTGCACAGTAGCGGAGGAGAAAGTTTTGTTATGTGAGGACACCCCCGTCAACCTTTACTTCTCGTCTCCCCTGACTCTCCTTGTGCAGGATCTAGTGCCTCAGTTCCCCTAGATTCTGTCTAACTCCACAGTATCATTGTTTTCCTCCAGATGTTTTAATCTTGTCTCCTTCAATGCCATCTTCTCTTCACAGGCTGCTGGGCCACCACTCCCTTGGGAATGTGTGGTTGGAAGCAACATCTTCTAATTTGTGTGTAAGAGGGTTTGCAGGAGGGGCAGAGAAGGAGTACACAGTTTAGTTGGGCATTTGGAAAAGAAGTCACTCAGGATGCTAGAGTGTAATGGGAGCCGAGTGACTGAGGGTCAAGGGATCGCAGAGAAAAGAAGTGGCTGGAAAATTCTTCTTGAAAGAGGTAAGTATTTTTTTTTTTTTTTTTTTTTTTTTTTTTCTTTGTCCATTCCTCTTTTTTTTTTTTTTTTTTTTTTTTTTTTTTTAAACACCTTTATTGGGGTATAATTGCTTTAAAATTGTGTGTTAGTTTCTGCTTTATAACAAAGTGAATCAGTTATACATATACATATGTTCCCATATGTCTTCCCTCTTGCGTCTCCCTCCCTCCCACCCTCCCTATCCCACCCTCCAGGCTGTCACAAAGCACCGAGCTAATATCCCCGTGCTTTGCGGCTGCTTCCCCCTAGCTATCTACCTTACTACGTTTGTTAGTGTGTATATGTCCATAACACTCTCTCACCCTGTCAAAGCTCACCCTTCCCCCTCCCCATATCCTCAAGTCCGTTCTCCAGTAGGTCTGCGTCTTTATTCCTGTCTTACCCCTAGGTTCTTCATGACATTTTTTTTTCCCCTTAAATTCCATATATATGCGTTAGCATACGGTATTTGTCTTTTTCTTTCTGACTTACTTCACTCTGTATGACAGACTCTAGGTCTATCCACCTCATTACAAATAGCTCAATTTCGTTTCTTTTTATGGCTGAGTAATATTCCATTGTATATATGTGCCACATCTTCTTTATCCATTCATCCGATGATGGGCGCTTAGGTTGTTTCCATCTCCGGGCTATTGTAAATAGAGCTGCAATGAACATTTTGGTACATGACTCTTTTTGAGTTTTGGTTTCCTCAGGGTATATGCCCAGTAGTGGGATTGCTGGGTCATATGGTAATTCTATTTGTAGTTTTTTAAGGAACCTCCATACTGTTCTCCATAGTGGCTGAACCAATTCACATTCCCACCAGCAGTGCAAGAGTGTTCCCTTTTCTCCACACCCTCTCCAGCATTTATTGTTTCTAGATTTTTTGATGATGGCCATTCTGACTGGTGTGAGATGATATCTCATTGTAGTTTTGATTTGCATTTCTCTAATGATTAATGATGTTGAGCATTCTTTCATGTGTTTGTTGGCATTCTGTATATCTTCTTTGGAGAAATGTCTATTTAGGTCTTCTGCCCATTTTGAATTGGGTTGTTTGTTTTTTTTGTTATTGAGTTGCATGAGCTGCTTGTAAATTTTGGAGATTAATCCTTTGTCAGTTGCTTCATTTGCAAATATTTTCTCCCATTCTGAGGGTTGTCTTTTGGTCTTGTTTATGGTTTCCTTTGCTGTGCAAAAGCTTTGAAGTTTCATTAGGTCCCATTTGTTTATTTTTGTTTTTATTTCCATTTCTCTAGGAGGTGGGTCAAAAAGTATCTTGTGATTTATGTCTTAGAGTGTTCTGCCTAAGTTTTACTCTAAGAGTTTGATAGTTTATGGCCTTACATTTAGGCCTTTAGTCCATTTTGAGCTTATTTTTGTGTATGGTGTTAGGGAGTGTTCTAATCTCATACTTTTACATGTACCTGTCCAGTTTTCTCAGCACCACTTATTGAAGAGGCTCTCCTTTCTCCACTGTACATTCCTGCCTCCTTTATCAAAGATAAGGTGACCATATGTGCGTGGGTTTATCTCTGGGCTTTTGATCCTGTTCCATTGATCTATATCTCTGTTTTTGTGTCAGTACCATACTGTCTTGATTACTGTAGCTTTGTAGTATACTCTGAAGTCAGGGAGCCTGATTCCTCCAGCTCTGTTTTTCATTCTCAAGACTGCTTTGGCTATTCGGGGTCTTTTGTGTTTCCATACAAATTGTGAAATTTTTTGTTCTAGTTCTGTGAAAAATGCCAGTGGTAGTTTGATAGGGATTGCATTGAATCTGTAGATTGCTTTGGGTTGTAGAGTCATTTTCACAATGTTGATTCTTCCAATCCAAGAACATGGTATATCTCTCCATCTATTTGTATCATCTTTAATTTCTTTCATCAGTGTCTTATAATTTTCTGCATACAGGTCTTTTGTCTCCTTAGGTAGGTTTATTCCTAGATATTTTATTCTTTCTGATGCAATGGTAAATGGGAGTGTTTTCTTGATTTCACTTTCATATTTTTCATCCTTAGTGTATAGGAATGCAAGAGATTTCTGTGCATTAATTTTGTATCCTGCTACTTTACCAAATTCATTGATTAGCTCTAGTAGTTTTCTGGTAACATCTTTAGGATTCTCTATGTATAGTATCATGTCATCTGCAAACAGTGACAGCTTTACTTCTTTTCCAGTTTGGATTGCTTTTATTTCCTTTGCTTCTCTGATTGCTGTGGCTAAAACTTCCAAAACTATGTTGAATAAGAGTGGTGAGAGTGGGCAACCTTGTCTTGTTCCTGATCTTAGTGGAAATGGTTTCAGTTTTTCACCATTGAGGATGATGTTGGCTGTGGGTTTGTCATATGTGGCCTTTATTTTATTGAGGAAAGTTTCCTCTCCTACTTTCTGCAGGATTTGTATCATAAATGGGTGTTGAATTTTGTCGAAAGATTTCTCTGCATCTGTTGAGATGATCATATGCTTTTTCTCCTTCAATTTGTTAATATGGTTTATCACATTGATTGATTTGCATATATTGAAGAATACTTGCATTCCTGGAATAAACCCCACTTGATCATGGTGTATGATCCTCTTAATGTGCTGTTGGATTCTGTTTGCTAGTATTTTGTTGAGGATTTTTGCATCTATGTTCATCAGTGACATTGGCCTGTAGTTTTCTTTCTTTGTGACAACCTTGTCTGGTTTTGGTATCAGGGTGATGGTGGCCTCGTAGAATGAATTTGGGGGTGTTTCTCCCTCTGCTATATTTTGGAAGAGTTTGAGAAGGATAGGTGTTAGCTCTTCTCTAAATGTTTGATAGAATTCGCCTGTGAAGCCATCTAGTCCTGGGCTTTTGTTTGTTGGAAGATTTTTAATCACAGTTTCAATTTCAGTGCTTGTGATTGGTCTGTTCATATTTTCTATTTCTTCCTGGTTCAGTCTCAGCACGTTGTGCATTTCTAAGAACTTGTCCATTTCTTCCAGGTTGTCCTATTTATTGGCATAGAGTTGCTTGTAGTAATCTCTCATGATCTTTTGTATTTCTGCAGTGTCAAATTTTATTTCTCCTTTTTCATTTCTAATTCTATTGATTTGAGTCTTCTCCCTTTTTTTATTGCTGAGTCTGGCTAATGGTTTATCAATTTTGTTTATCTTCTCAAAGAACAAGCTTTTAGTTTTATTGATCTTTGCTATCATTTCCTTCATTTCTTTTTCATTTATTTCTGATCTGATCTTTATAATTTCTTTCCTTCTGCTAACTTTGGGGTTTTTTTGTTCTACTTTCTCTAATTGCTTTAGGTGCAGGGTTAGATTGTTTATTTGAGATGTTTCCTGTTTCTTAAGGTAGGATTGTATTGCTATAAACTTCCCTCTTAGAACTGCTTTTGCTGCATCCCATAGGTTTTGGGTCGTGTCTCCATTGTCATTTTTTTCTAGGTATTTTTTTATTTCCTCTTTGATTTCTTCAGTGATCATTTCGTTATTAAGTAGTGTATTGTTTAGCCTCCATGTGTTTGTATTTTTTACAGATCTTTTCCTGTAATTGATATCTAGTCTCATAGTGTCAGATAAGATGCTTGATACAATTTCAGTTTTCTTAAATTTACCAAGGCTTGATTTGTGACCCAAGATATGATCTATCCTGGAGAATGTTCCATGAGCACTTGAGGAAAATTTTTATTCTGTTGTTTTTCAATGGAATGTCCTATAAATATCAATTAAGTCCATCTTGTTGAATGTATCATTTAAAGCTTGTGTTTCCTTATTTATTTTCATTTTGGATGATATGTCCATTGGTGAAAGTGGGGTGTTAAATTCCCCTACTATGAATATGTTACTGTCGATTTCCCCTTTTATGGTTGTTAGTATTTTCCTTATGTATTGAGGTGCTCCTATGTTGGGTGCATAAATATTTACAATTGTTATATCTTCTTGTTGGATCAATCCCTTGATCATTATGTAGTGTCCATTTTTGTCTCTTCTAATAGTCTTTATTTTAAAGTCTCTTTTTTTCTGGTATGAGAATTGCTACTCCAGCCTTCTTTTGATTTCCATTTGCATGGAATGTCTTTTTCCATCTCCTCACTTTCAGTCTGTATGTGTCTCTAGGTCTGAAGTGGGTCTCTTGTAGACAGCATATTTATGAGTCTTGTTTTTGTATCCATTCATCCAGTCTGTGTCTTTTGGTGGGAGCATTTAATCCATTTACATTTATGGTTATTATCAATATGTATGTTCCTATTCCCATTTTCTTAAAGAGGTAAGTTTTGAGTTAGGATTGGAAAACAGTTTAAACTTTAGATAGGTTTCTCCAGATTTAGGCTTTGGCTCTGGCACTGCCTTCACATGTATGTGTATGTGTATACATGGGATGGGTGTACATATGTGTATGTGTATGTGTGTTTATACATGTGATGTGCGTATATAAGTCCATGTATGGGTACATGTGTTTGTCTCCTCTTTTCATGCCTCACTCTTTCTTGGAGAACCTGCTCCTTCTCTCCTGGGAAGGCAGACAGGATTGTGGGCACTCCTCCCTGGCCCTGGGATTGCTCTCGACCCTCACTTGTCAGCCAGTCCTTGGTGTCCACAACAACTGTATTGTGTGTGGAACTGACCGACATCATTCATCACCTGTGTCTTTAGCCGTGACAGTGGATTTGCCCTATTATGTCATTCTTCTCCTAAAAATCTTCAGTGTCCCCACATCAGGATGAAGTCCAGATTTCTTAGTTCAAAGGGCCTTTTGTGGGTCAGTTTCTGCCCACTTCTGACTATTGCTATAGAGAGGCATTTTGCTGTAGACAAACTCAATGACATTCTCCCCTGCTGAGCCAGGCTGTGTTTAATGCCTTTGTGTTTTTTCCTGTGCTTTCCCCTGCATCTCTGAATGCCCTCTTTCCTCCATTTGTCAAACTTTTATTTTCCTTTCAACACTCTGTCAGACATCACCCCTCTAGGAAAACTTCCCGAGCACCCCAGTCTGATGGAGAGAGCATTTCACTTGCAGGATGGTCATCCTGTTTCCCACTAGAATGAGGTCTCCTTGGAGGGGGTGTCAGGTCTTGTTCACTGTCTTGTACCTCAAGCATTCAGCACAATGCCTGGCACAGCCCACAAGGAATGCGTGTAGAATGGATGAATGAATGAATGAACTGCTCCCCATCTGCCTACTCCTGGGATTGTCAGTGGCCTGGATAGTAGTTGCTTTAGCCTGGGTGGGGAGAGTATTAAGTCTTCGCCCTATTTTCACCTCCCCAACAAGACTGCTCCTGGAGGGTAGGGAATGGCACTGTAGCTCTTAGTAAACCTGGAGCCCATGGACACATCAGGCCCTGAGTCAGTGTTTATTGAAAAGAGAAGAAAAAAAAGAAAGAATGAAGTAGAGAATGGAGGGAAGGAGAGAGAGAAGGGACCGAAGGATTGTTTCAGGATTTATAACAATGCTGGTTTGAGTCTGGTCAGAATGTCTTTCTCTCCCTACACAAATTTGGGTTCTCTGATCTAATTCTGGCAACTCCAAGAAATTATAAGGCCTGTTTGGCCCACAAAGATGGAGAGAATTGAGATTATATAGTTTTAGAAGTTTTAGGGCTTCCCTGGTGGCGCAGTGGTTAAGAATCCGCCTGCCAACGGAGGGGACATGGGTTCGAGCCCTGGTATAGGAAGATCCCACATGCCACAGAGAAACTAAGCCCGTGCACCACGACTCCTGAGCCTGTGCTCTACAGCCTGTGAGCCACAACTACTGAGCCTGCGCGCCTAGAGCCCGTGCTCTGCAACAAGAGAAGCCACCGCAATGAGAAACTCTGCTCACCGCAACAAAGAGTAGCCCCCACTCACTGCAACTAGAGAAAGCCTGCGTGCAGCAACGAAGACCCAATGCAGCCAAAAATAAATAAAATAAATAAATTAAAAAAAAAAGAAGTTTTAAAGTGGATGTCAGAACAGGCTTTTGAATTATTGATGTGATTTCATTATCAACATGATTACTACATATTAACCTACTAATTATTAATATCTGATTAAATTCATGTATTTAATTGTTCTCTATGATTCATTAGGACAATTTACTCCTCATAATCCCCATTGTATCCTATATAGATTAGAGAAGAGTTATATAAAGTGAGGTGTGGTTGCTACTGGTGAATCACATACCCTCCTTATTTTAATAGCTATGCACTACTTTTTTTCCTGTTAGGAAAATATTGAAGTTTGTGCTAGGCTGTGTGTTTGGATCCTGAGTTCTTTCCTTACTAGTCTTGGAATTTGGGACAAGTCACTTGACCTTACCTTAAAACAAGGCATAAAATAATACCAACCTCACAATTATTGGGTTAGCATATGAGAAAACCAAATTCCAACCCTGGACAATGAATGAACATTTTTATTTTTAAATTTTTAAAAAAACTAAAAAATTTTTTATTGGAGTATAGTTGATTTACAATGCTGTGTTATTTTCAGGTGTACGCAAAGTGAATCTGTTATACATATACATATATCCACTCTTTTTTTTTAGATTCTTTTCCCATATAGGTCATTACAGAGTATTGAGTAGAGTTCCCTGTGCATTTTAATTTTTTTAAATTAAAATTTTTTTCTTTAGATCTTTATATAATACCTAGTATTTTATATAAATCTATAGGGGATTCTTTCATTCACAACCAGACATATATCTCCAGTTTCTGAATTTCAGTGTCCCTGAAGTCAATGTTACATTGCACTTTGAATTATCTTCCTCCAGGAAATATGAGAATGAACATTTTTAATTGGGAGAAAGGATTAGGAAATGCAATCTGGGAATATAAACCACTCGTTTGAACACTTGAGAAGGAAGAGCAAAAGAGAAGAGATACTTCTCCCCATCCCTCCCTTTAAAAATAAAAAATGACCTGTTTATATTTGAAGACTGTGGAGAGAGGTAGAAAATATTTATTATACAGGTGTAAATATATAACTGGGTGATAATTTGCAAAGAGAGTGAAGAAAATACTATTCAAATGTTACTTCTGACTTTCAAAAAGATCTTAATGAGCTTAATGTTTTCACTCATTTGCTAATTTGGATAGATTGTCAAAGTAAAATTTTATTTTAATCATCTCTTCATGCCTTGAATAGAATGCAAAGGTGATATTATCATAACATTTGATATATTTTCCGGAACTGTTTATAGCTATGCACTACTTTTAATGTGTATTAGAACAAACACCTCCTATTTATGACTTTTATGGATATTATTGCTTAGGATGAGGAAAAAGAAAGTGCTATGCGGTCATACACCTTTTCAAATAAATTTGGCTAAGTAAACAGTGAGTTGACCTAGAGAAAAGTATTAATAATACAGATGATGCATGGATAAGGGAAAATCTATGAAGGAGGTCTGTGAATGATTAAGGTTTCATAAAACCTAGATTTTAACATGGGCCCTGCTATCTCCATTTGGGGGGTTCCAAACGTCCTCCTGGGTTATACAGATTGTGCTGTAGGAGACCTGACCCCATGTTCAGTTAAGGGCAGGGGGAAGGGTCATAAGTGTGAGGGCAGGTCCACCTCTCTCCCTGCTGAAGCAGATCCCTGGACCTGAGGGAGATGCAGACTCAGGAGGGGCTGTCTTGGAGGCAAGCCAGAGACACATCGTGAAGTAGGCTGCGTGTCCTCTGAGCCTCTAGTCCTACTGTTAGTGCCCCAGCCTCTTCCTTTCTGCCTCCAACTCATTCTTGAAGATGATCCCTGGGTTGTGAGGAGACTCTGGGGACCGTGAGGATATGTGAGGCAGCAGACCGGTTTCATCACTTGCCTGCCATGGGACCACATGTACTGTGACTGAACCTTTCTGAGCCTATGTCCTTGTGTGAAAATGGGTTTGATCTGCCTATGTTTTGAGGGTGTTGTGGGGATTAAACAAGATCTACTATTTGGAAAAGCTATTGGAAAATGGTAGGCGTTTAATTAAATGCTGTATTCAAGGAAAGATTGTACAATTCAGTTAAATCAGAGTGTAGACATTTGATAGTAGTTCAAAGTGGGTCTTCATTGGGGGCATGCAGTTTATTAGGGTCAGAATTATAGTAGAAAGGTTGAAGTTCTTACAGTGAAATGTCAGGTGTCATTGAGGGGATGAGAGTGGAAAGTGAACAGGGGAAATCTTTCATGGACAGATTTTCTCCAGTGGGTTTGCCTTCCCTACGGTTCAAGTTGGATTGGAGGTCTGACTAGCCTGTCCCTTTGTCCAGTTCTCTCCCATGTTCTTCTCTGAGTCACTCATTCAGTACTTAACACTATTATTTCCAATCATAGCAACTACTGTTTGTTGAGCTCATACTGTGTGACAAATGCTATGCTGAATACTCTAGTGTTTCTTAATTTAAACCTCACCACACCCCGGGGACTATTATCCACATTCTACAGATGACTAAAGTGAAGTCTAAGGAGCACCACTACATGACAGACACTGGGCTAAGTATGGGAGGTTCAATGATGAGTTTCAGTTCTACTCTCAAGGAGTTCTTAGTCCAGCAAGGGAGACAGACATTAACACATAATGTAAAACATAATGTGCCCAAGGTCACACACTCAAAAGTAACTGAGCCAGGATTATAGGCAGGTCTGTCTGACTCCAAAGCCCAGGCTTTTCAGACTCTACCATCCTGTGTGATACAATTCTGTATCAACATCAACATCAGCTAATATTTTCTGAGAGCTGTCCAGTTGTCACATTACTCTAAATAGGGACAAAACACACATACACAGATCCCCTTCCAGGCCGAGATCTCCAAGGAACCCACATAATAAGGACCCTTAGAAGCTGGAATTCAAGCTGACTTATTAAGCTTCCATGATAGAATGGGGGGACTATTGTGGCTCCCTTCAGCAGGGGATGTCCTGGCTTTGGGACCCCAAGTCATCCTTGCTTTGGGTTGGTTGGAAAAGAGATTCTTAGCCAAGTCAGATATTACCCATTCCATGAAGCCTCTTCTAATGCTATGTGCCCTCTTTCTGAACCCCTGAAATATTCTGAGCTTATTATTATTATTTTAAAAATCACTTTCCATATTGTGTTTACATTCTGTGTTAATGTCTGTCTACCTTGCTGGACTAAGAACTCCTTGAGGGTAGAACTGAAACTTACTGATCATTGAACCTTCAGTACTTACTCCAGTGTCTGTCATGTAGTGGTGCCCTGTAAAGGTGGGTTAAACAAAATAAGGGGAAACATCATAACCAAGGTGATTGTACCTAATAGGGAGCAGATAATCAGATTTTTGAGAGAATAAGAGGAAGAATGAAAAGAAAGAGTAATAATTTTAGGAGATGCTTGGAATTTGTGGCCCTAGGAGGATGTTATTATTCATTGGAAGATGAGTTTGTCCTGGTGAGTAGGTCATCCAGCTCTGGTTGGGAGTCCTTAGTGGCACCACTACCATCAGCATCATTATCATCACCACTTAAGACTTGGCTACAGACAAGAGATATTGATGCCACACTTCATCCCAAGCCTTGCTCAGAAGTGTCAGATCTTGGAAACCCAATTAAATCCAGAGGAAGGCACCAGCAAGAGCAGGGTGACATGAATTGCTGTTCGTTATGCCTAAACCCCTAATGAATGAAATGTGAGACAATTAAGTTGCTTCAGATGGAATTAACCTGGTTCAAGTCCAACTTAATTGTTTTCTTTGCTGGAATGAGTCTCAGCAATGCCAGTGAGTTCCAGAGATGCCATGGCTGTTGTGGTTGCTCTGTTTGGACAGGCTGTTATAGGCACAGTGATTTGTTTTCCTTTAAAATATATTGTTTCTGATTTCCAAGCCTAATTGCTCACCTTGCTTTCTGTGGCAGAACAGGCCGAGTGTCCCTCTGCAGGGCTCAGTGTCTGTGGGGGCGTTGGACAGGTGTGGCTAGCGGGGCGTGGCCACCACCTCTGGAACGTGGGCTCACACTGCTTCTTGTTGACTTCTCCACATGGGAAATGACAACTAGAAGGACTAGGCTCTCACAGGTCTGGCCAAGGTTTGCCCAGGGTGGGCTAAGAGAGACTCTAAGGGCCTCCCTTGGCAGACTTACCTTATTCTCTTCCCATTCTTCTTTCTCTCAGAAGCACCCAGGAAATTGCCATAATGGACAAACACAAAATGGAATAGACATGGGAAGCTGAGATCCAGAACAAACTGCTGTGGCTGTGGAGAGGTGAGGAAAGTCCTAGAGACCACCCTGCCTGGGAAGCATCATCCCATTTGCTCCTCTCATTCTGGCTCATGTACCCTTCCCTCTGCTTATCCTGCCCAAAGGGAGCAGCAGAAATGGGGAAGGGACTTTGGTCTTAGTAGACAGGTAATCAGCCCTACATCTAGAGTTGCTTTTTGCAATGTGCCTAGTTTCAGTTCAACACCCCTATTTTCATGATCTCCAGCCCCACTGCCACCATGTCTACATTGCCGTTCCTTTCAATACTACAACAAGTGCCAAATACTATATGTTATCATTTGCTACAGCAGCATCATCTTTACCCCACTACTACCACTGCAACCTCTGCTCATTCTCACCATCATCACTACCACCTCCACCAGCTCCATCACTTCTATCACCTTCACCACTACCATGAACACCACCACAATTACAAGCACGACCACTGCCATCTCCACTAATTCTCACCACCACTACCACCTCTGCCACCTCTATCACCTTCATCATCCCCCCTGTCACCACCTCCGCTGCCATCACCACGATCACATCTACCGCCTTTAGCACTACTACCACTGTCATCACCACCAGCAACTCCACCACCACCACTGCTACCACAATCCATTCTCTTCTTACCACCATTGCCACCACCATCACTACTGCTTCTCATTCTCACCAGCACCACGACTAGCACGGAGAAGAAAAGACTTAGGGCTTGCTGAAGAGCCATCTTCAAAGGATTAAAAGGCTACAGAAGAATAAAGGTCTTAGTAGGGGCAAAGAAGCTAGAGTTGGAAAAATGGACAGAATTAAAGGAATTATAGTGACATTTAGGTAAATGTAAGCAATGTTTTTCATGGACCTAGGGGAGACAAGAGGGGTGAGAAGTTTGATGATAAAATCTGGAATTTGATGAGTAATTTGGAGCATGTTGAGTTTACTTACCTAAGGTGACAACCAGTCACTCACTGATGTTTGAATCCCTGCTATAGAATCACTTAAGAGTGGCAATCTAAGGTATATATCTTCAATTGTTTTAGTATTTGGGAGGTCATTTAATCCTGAAACATCTGGTTTCTTCTGGCTATTTTTATAAGTTTCTGATTATTCCACAATACTGAAATACATTATCTTTTAAAAATTTAAGACATTTTGGATCAGGGTGATATTCTTCCTGGTCATCCCTCCCAATCCTTGTTCCTAAATCCATGTTGCCTTTTCACAGGCAACCAGTGTTATAATTTGGTATGATTTTTTTGGTAGATCATTTTCTTGCCATTATGTACATATTTAGAAACAATATAGTAGTATATGTACATTTTACATGAATACCATGTGTCTTATGTGTCTTTCTGTCCCTTACTTTTTTCCCCCCACTCAACAATAGATTAGTGCAATTGTTAAGACGATGAACTCTGGAGCCAGACTGCCTGGCTTCAGTTCACAGCTTTGTCACTTGCTATTTGCATGATCTAAATTATTAAACTCCCCTAGTCTCCAGTTTCCCCCTTTGTTAATTGGGACTATAGCATACCTATACCCATACAGTTCTTGTGAGGATTAAATGAGTTAATTTATGTAAGCACTTAGAACAGTGCCTCAACCATACTGTTGACAGGTATAAAGTCATATTATTGCTTGCTGGTATTCCTTAGTAATTTATAGGTTGGATCTGCCACAGTCTATTTAACCATTCCTAAATGGATGGACATAGAGATTACTCCAATTTTCATGATTGCAAACATGGCTTCTATGCGTGTTTTCATATATGCCTACTTATACACATGAATGATAGTATCTCAAAGGTAGAGAAGAAGTCAAATTGCTGCACTTATTTTATTTTATTTTTAACATCTTTATTGGAGTTTAATTGCTTTACAATGGTGTGTTAGTTTCTTTATAACAAAGTGAATCAGCTATACATATACATATATCCCCATATCTCCTCCCTGTTGCGTGCATTTGTCATTTTAAAGGCTTTATTAGAAAAACATAATTATAATGAGTAGATAGCTGCCTCCTGTTCCTCCCACCTGTTGGTTTAATTCTCCTCCCTTTGGCAGCCTGAACCACACTGCAGCTCTGAAGTGATAGACCCCAGTGGTTAGGACTAATAACCTCAGGTTCAGATTAACTTTGGGGGTGGGGTGGGGTCACATTTTTGGGAGGCATACTAAATATTTACATATAATAACTCATTTAATCATTATGATGCAGGTACCCTGACTATCCCTATTTTACCCCTGAGGAAATGGAGGCAAAAAGAAGCAATGCCATTACTCTGGGTTGCACAACTATAAGTGGTAGATCCTTTATACAGGTATGGATGTTGAGTCCTTAGTCCATGTAAACGTCTTAGTATTCTGCTCAGCACTTAGAAAACATTCAGTAAGTGTTAGCGTTTTTCTAGGGTTGATTGGTATATTATTAAGCCTCCAGAATTATTATTTACTGTTACCCTTACTGTCCTCAGATTGTGATGGAGCTCATCTCTGGGGCATTTCTTTCATTTGTCTTAACAAAATAATAGGAAATTGTGGTTTCAAGCCTTGGCTGACCAATCTCTCTGATTCTACTCTATAGCCACAGACCACATACTTACCCTTGGAGGGCACCTGCTGAAATTAACACCCTCTGCTCTGTGTTTGCCCACAAAGAAGATAAATGCAAATATAGTTAAATGCAAATGTGGGTACATATAATATCTCATTGCTGGTGGATAGGGAGCTGACTTATACTGGATGCCCAGGAACGAGATGAATGAGGGGAACACTGTACCTGGGACTTGAGGAGAGGTCAGCTGGTTTGAGATGTCAGAGTGGAGGTGGACTAGAAAAGGACTTTCCTTCTGACCCAGAAAATTGTGTTGGACCAAGAAGGAAATGGCATTCACTCTCTCATTGAACATTTACTCTGGGGTAGAATACGGAGATACAGAGATGTAGAAGACACAGCCCCTCCAGGAGCTTGCATGGAAGCACGGAAGACAGATGCGTAGATGAATGATTGCAGTACGGGGTGATACACAAGGACACCCTCTAGAGGCTGCACTAGAGGCGCATAGAGTGGTGGGGTCTTCCTAGAGCTTGGATCCTTCAGAATATGTCAGAGGAACAAAAGGGTAGAGGAGGAATTCAAGACAGAGGGAAGGGCATGTGCGAAGGTGTGGGTGTAAGACAGCAGAGCAAGTGTAAGTCATCCTGGGTTTGGAAGGACGGCGCGATGGCGCATGTGCGGAGTGGAGGGTGAGGCACCGCTGGGTTGCATCACGGAGGGGGCTGAAAGCCATGTCGAGGAGAATTGACTTTTATCTTAATTTTGTTAGCGAAGTTATTTCTTCAAATATTGGCATCCAGAGGAAAAGCTGAGTTGCCTGGAGGTGGGAGCGGGCTTGCTGGAGAGAAAGCACAGTGGGAACAGTTCCAGGCAGGGGCTGGCAGTGGCCCCGGAAAATGTTAGAAGGTGGACCTTGCCATGATGACCGCGTTTGACTGGCTCCCTTGTCACGTGGAACAAACAAATAAATCGTTGAAAACCTTTGCCCTGACCAGTTGTCACAGAGTTCTTCCGTTTAATCTTTTTTAAGAAAATAATTTTATTTATTTACTTGGGCTGTGTTGGGTCTTCATTACTGTGCGCAGGCTTTCTCCAGTTGCAGCGAGCAGGGGCTACCCTTCATTGCTGTGCACGGGCTTCTCATTGCAGTGGCTTCTCTTGTTGCGGAGCATGGGCCCTAGAGTGTGTGGGCTTCAGTAGCTGTGGCTCGTGGGCTCTAGAGCGCAGGCTCAGTAGTTGTGGTGCACAGGCTTAGCTCCTCCACGGCAGGTGGGATCTTCCCAGACCAGGGCTTGAACCCATGTCCCCTGCACTAGCAGGTGGATTCTTAACCACTGTGCCATCAGGGAAGCCCTTATTTAATCTTTAAGTTAGCTTGTGATTTTGGCGTTGTTGTTACGACCATGGGGCAGCTGAGTAAATGAAGGCTCAGCAAGGCTGAGGAAGTTGCTTCAAACCACACAAGCGTGTGAGGGCTAGAGTGTTCATTTGAAGCCCTGCACCATCCAGGGCTCCCTGGCTGTCATCAGAGGCCAGGAGAAGTGAGAGCAGAGTCTGTTATGCCACGTTCTCCTATGGAGCATCACTTTATGTAGCTATGGAGGGCAGTTACGCCCAGGGACGACTAGTTCTCTGGTAAAATGGCCCCATGGGGCCCCATTTGGTATCCGAGGTGATGACCAGATATCCTACTAAGGAGGAAGGGTGTGGGGAGACCCAGAAATCCTGCATAGCCTCTAGGCGGTTCCCCTTCTCCCCAGGGCCGAGGCAGCAGGTGAGACCTCCAGAGTTTGCAGATGGAAGAGGGGCTTGTGGCTTTCATCACAAGGGAAAGGCTAGATCGGCATAACTCCATCACCCCTTCTGCAAAAACTTCTCCCAGGACATGCTGACTCTGCCAACAAAGCTCAGCAGGTCAGTTTGGCAAAACAGCCCCTCAGGTGCTGCCTTTCTTCTGCAAAGTTTCCGCAACAAGAAAAAGGGATTTCTTAACAGCTGTAATAATGAATGGGTGGAGGGTGCACTGGTGAACTGGGGTACAGCCTCACCACCCCCTGCAAGGTTTCCTGCGCATGTGGAAAGCTTGGGTCTCGGGAACTTGGCAGGCTACTCCACCTCTGAATTGAGGAAAGGGGGATGCCTTCCACACTTAATTTCTTTGGTTCTTCAGATACATTCATTTTCCTCATACAATGTGTCAGCCGTCTCGACAAGGGTTTTACAAGCAGGACCTGATTTTATGTCCACAATAACCCAGAAGAGTGGGTACTGATGCCTCCATCTAACAGATAAGAATGTGATGCACATTGCCATTAATATCCGTTTGATGCTGTATCCATTGCCATTCAGCGGACACAGACAGGTGCTGTTCTGGATGCTGGGGAGACAGCAGAGAACGTGGCCACAAGGACTTGATTACAGTGGCACCAGGCAGGCTGTTCCCAGGATGGAAAGAGATAGTGGACATGAATGTGTTTGATAGACCAAAAAGTGCCACAAGCCTCTAGGGGACATCCTGGCAGGAATAAAGGTTCAGCACACTGTGAAAACTGGATAACACTGTGGATCAGAAAGTTTAGGAGACCTGTCACTTGTGACTGCCCCACCACACCACTTCAGCTGGGCTCCTCGTAGTCTTGGCCTGCAAGATTCTAGGGGTCAGACATAGCACTGTACTTGTTGCCCAACTTTCACAAGCTATGAGGGGACACCCCCCCCCACCCCCGCCATTTTCCAGCTTCTTCCACCGTGTCTGCCTGGGGCCAGGAGGATGCTCAGCAGAAAAAGGCCAGGTGCTCGTCCTGGCGTGGGGCCGGGGACTGCTCCCGTCCACTCGGTCCTGAATCCCTGTTCCCTGGACTTGTGCTTGAAGGTCTGAGAAGCACAAGCACATGGAGGAAGCTGGAGAGGCTTCATGAATTAACTCTGAATTCACTAATTTGTGTTTGTGACCTGTCATCTCCTGGTCCTTCAAAGGCCTCAGTCAAGGATCATTTATTGTATTGTATTTTGTTCATTTGTTTCTTAATATACTGTTCTCCAACCCAGGGCAAGGGGTACCTGTGTTACAAGTTTTGTGAAATAGAAATTAGAATGAAGGAAGGAAGACACATCAAAGATGGGACTCAAAAGAAACAGTTTTTCTTTATCATTTTAAAGCAAGGAACAAAGTATACAACTTGTTATTACAAAAGCAATGCATGCTTACTCATCTATGGCCTACATTACATTGTCATTACTTTAGAGTATATAACTGCATATTGGTTATTTTAAAGCCTACTGCTTTTCACCTAACAATAATATGTCATTATTTTTCCACAGTGTGTTTTAATGACTAAAAAAATAAATATCCTATTGTATAGATAGATGTGAATTTATTTAATCAGTTTTCTACTGCTGATAATTTACATTTTTGCCTTTCCCCCTTTTTAAAATAAAATTGTTGCAATAAACATCCTTGCACATATAAGTGTGGAAACATTGCCAATTGTTTTCTTAAGGTGAATTCCTAGAAGCAGGATCCCTGGGTAACAGCACATCCATCACAGGTGAGGATGCAGGCTCAGGAGTCAGACCACTTAGGATTGAGTCTCAGCTCTGCCGCCTGCTAACTGAATGGCCTTAGAGGATCTCACAAGACACAGTTTCCTTCCTGGTGAATGTGGATAATAACAGTACCTCCTTTATTGAGTTACTAGGAGATGCATGTGGTGCAATACATGGTAAGCCCTTAGATCATGGCCTGGCCCACAGTGAGCACAGAACTCTTGGCTATTATTACTGTTATTAATCATTGCCAACTTGTCCTCCTGAAAGTGTCCCAAGTTTAACTCCCATGAGCATTGTATGAAAGTGTTCATTTCCACACACCTTTGTCAACACTGGGTGTTATCATTCCTCTTATTGTTTCATTGTTTGTCAGCCTGGTAGGGAAACTTGTTTCTTTAATTTTACTTCTTTGTTTACCCGTGTTGAGAATTTTTTTTGATGGCTTTATTGGCATTAATTTATTCATGAGTGAATTTCCTGTTCCTGATTTTATTCCTGTTTTGTGTGATTTGCTCATCTTTTTCTTATGGATTTAATATATTAAGGATATTAATCTTTTGCTGGTCATGTATGTTGTAAATGTATTTCTTCCCAGTTTTTCTTGTGTTATTTAATTTCATTTCTATTTGTGGACACAAAAGTTGTATTTTTCCTTATTGTCCTTGCCTCTACTTTCACGAAAAGCTCACCATGAAATATATTACTTATATTTTCCCAATTTTCAAATTTTTAATGATTTTTTACTTTTAACTTTTTTAAAAAAATATTTATTTATTTATTTCACTTTTGAATTCAAATGAAATTAATCTGGAATTTTAATAATTAACTATTCCACTTTTTGTTTAATTATTTATCAATTAATTATTATAGACTAAATTATGTATTCTTGACTGTCTTCTCTGTTCCATTAATCTGTATGTCTTTTCCTATGCTTGTATTTTAATTTTTTATAGCTTTATAAAATAGTTTAATATCTGTTGATACAAGCCTACTTTCACTAATTTTTGAGAAATATTTTCTTGGCTATTATCTGATTATTTCTATAAAAATACTCTGGAATATTTTTGTCATTTCTAAGAATATTAGTTTTGATTAGAATTGCATTAATTTTATAAATTTATTTGGGGAGAATTGATATTTTTACTGCTTTTGCATTTTCTTACCTAGAAACATAGAAGTTACTTCTGAATAAACAACATGTTTTAAAACAAACTTTTAATTTTAGAATAGTTTTAGAGTTACAGGAGGTGTAAGACAGGCTACATATATTGTACAACACGGGGAATATAGTCAGTATTTTGTAATAACTGTAAATGGAGTGCAACTTTTAAAAATTGTATAAAGAAGTGGGTAGGAGGAAGACGGTTGAAGAGTAAGACGCGGAGATCACCTTGCTCCCCACAGATACATCAGAAATACATCTACATGTGGAACTGCTCCTATAGAACACCCCCTGAACGCTGACAGAAGACCTCAGACCATCCAAAAGGCAAGAAACTCCCCACGTACCTGGGTAGGGCAAAAGAAAAAAGAAAAAACAGAGACAAAAGAATAGGGATGTGACCTGCCCCAGTGGGAGGGAGCTGTGAAGGAGGAAAGGTTTCCACACTAGGAAGCCCCTTCGCGGGCAGAGATTGCGGGGGGCGGAAGGGGGAAGATTCGGAGCCGCAGAGGACAGCACAGCAACAGGGATGCGGAGGGCAAAGCAGGGAGATTCCCGCACAGAGGATCGTTGCCAACCGGCACTCACCAGTCCGAGAGGCTTTGCTCACCTGCCAGTGCGGGCGGGGGCTGGGAGCTGAGGCTCTGGCTTCGGAGGTCTGATTCCAGGGAGAGGACTGGGGTTGGTGGCGTGAACACAGCCTGAAGGGGTTAGTGCACCACGGCTAGCCGGGAGGGAGTCCAGGAAAAGGTCTGGAACTGCCGAAGAGGCAAGAGACTTTTTCTTCCCTCTTTGTTTCCTGGTGCGGGAGGACAGGGGATTAAGAGCGCTGCTTAAATGAGCTCCAGAGACGCGCGTGAGCCGCGGCTAAAAGCACGGACCCCAGAGACGGGCATCAATAAGCCTGTGTGCGAGCACAGGTCACTATCCACACCTCCCCTCCCTGGAGCCTGTGCAGCCCGCCACTGCCAGGGTCCCATGATCGAGGGACAACTTCCCCGGGAGAACGCATGCACGGCGTGCCTCAGGCTGGTACAACATCACGCCGGCCTCTACCGGCTCACCCTGCATCCATAATCCTCCCTCTCCCCGGCCTCAGTGAGCCAGAGCCCCCGAATCACCTGATCCTTTAACCTCGTCCTGTCTGAGTGAAGAACAGACTCCCTCAGGCGACCTACACGCAGAGGCGGGGCCAAATACAAAGCTGAGCCCCGGGAGCTGTGCGAACAAAGAAGAGGAAGGGAAATTTCTCCCAGCAGCCTCAGGAGCAGCGGATTAAATCTCCACTATCAACTTGATGTACCCTGCATCTGTGGAATACCTGAATAGACAACGAATCATCCCAAATTAAGAAGGTGGACTTTGGGAGCAAGATATATAATTTTATCCCCTTTTCCTCTTTTTGTGAGTGTGTATGTGGATGCTTCTGTGTGAGATTTTGTCTGTATAGCTTTGCTTTCACCATTTATCCTAGGGTTATGTCCGTCCGTTTTTTTTTTTACTTAAAAAATATTTTTTCCTAAATAATTATTTTTCATTTAAATAACTTTTTACTTTATTTTTTCCTCTTTCTTTCTACTTTTTCTCCCTTTTATTCTGAGCCGTGTGGATGAAAGGCCCTTGGTGCTCCAGCCAGGAGTCAGTGCTGTGCCTCTGAGGTGGGAGAGTCAACTTCAGGACACTGGTCCACAAGAGACCTCTCAGCTCCATGTAATATCAAACAGCGAAAATCTCCCAGAGATCTCCATCTCAACACCAACAACCAGCTTCACTCAACGACCAGCAAGCTACAGTGCTGCACACCCTATGACAAACAACTAGCAAGACAGGAACACAACCTCACCCATTAGCAGAGAGGCTGCCTAAAATCATAATAAGGCCACAGACACCCCAAAACACACCACGAGATGTGGACCTGCCCACGAGAAAGACAAGATCCAGCCTCATCCACTAGAACACAGGCACTAGTCCCCCCCACCAGGAAGCCTATACAACACACTGAACCAACTTTAGCCACTGGGGACAGACACCAAAAATAATGGGAACTACAAACCTGCAGCCTGCAAAAAGGAGAGCGCAAACACAGTAAGATAAGCAAAATGAGAAAACAGAAAAAAACACAACAGGTGAAGGAGCAAGGTAAAAACGCACCAGACCTAACAAATGAAGAGGAAATAGGCAGTCTACCTGAAAAAAAATTCAGAATAATGAGAGTAAAGATGATCCAAAATACTGGAAATAGAGTAGAGAAGATGCAAGAAACATTTAACAAGGACCTAGAAGAACTAAAGAGGAAACAAGCAATGATGAACAACACAATAAATGAAATTAAAAATACTCTAGAAGGGATCAATAGCAGAATAACTGAGGCAGAAGAATGGATAAGTGACCTGGAAGATAAAATAGTGGAAATAACTACTGCAGAGCAGAAAAAAGAAAAAAGAATGACAAGAAATAAGCACAGTCACAGAGACATCTGGGACAACATTAAACACACCAACATTCGAATTATAGGGGTCCCAGAAGAAGAAGAGAAAAAGAAAGGGACAGAGAAAATATTTGAAGAGATGATAGTTGAAAACTTCTATAATATGGGAAAGGAAATAATTAATCAAGTCCAGGAAGCACAGAGAGTCCCAGACAGGATAAATCCAAGGAGAAACACACCAAGACACATATTAATAAAACTATCAAAAATTAAATACAAAGAAAACATATTAAAAGCAGCAAGGGAAAAACAACAAATAACAAACAATGGAATCCCCATAAGGTTAAAGCTGATCTTTCAGCAGAAACTCTGCAAGCCAGAAGGGAGTGGTAGGACATATTTAAAGTGATGAAGGAGAAAAACCTACAACCAAGATTACTCTACCCAGCAAGGATCTCATTCAGATTTGATGGAGATATTAAAACCTTTACAGAGAAGCAAAAGCTGAGAGAGTTCAGAACCACAAAACCAGCTTTACAACAATGCTAAAGGAATTTCTCTAGGCAAGAAACACAAGAGAAGGAAAAGACCTATAATAACAAACCCAAAACAATTACGAAGATAGGAATAGGAACATACATATCAATAATTACCTTAAATGTAAGTAGCTTAAATTCTCCCACCAAAAGACACAGATTAGCTGAATGGATACAGAAACAAAACCCATATATATGCTGTCTACAAGAGACCCACTTCAGACCTAGGGACACACACAGACTGAAAGTGAGGGGATGGAAAAAGATATTCCATGCAAATGGAAATCAAAAGAAAGCTGGAGTAGCAATTCTCATATCAGACAAAATAGACTTTAAAATAAAGACTATTGCAAGAGACAAAGAAGGACACTACATAATGATCAAGGGATCGATCCAAGAAGAAGATATAATAATTGTAAATATTTGTGCACCCAACATAGGAGCACCTCAATACATAAGGAAAATACTAACAGCCATAAAAGGGGAAATCGACAGTAACACATTCATAGTAGGGGACTTTAACACCCAACTTTCACCAATGGACATATCTTCCGAAATGAAAATAAATAAGGAAACACAAGCTTTAAATGATACATTCAACAAGATGGACTTAATTGATATTTATAGGACATTCCATCCCAAAACAACAGAATACACATTTTCCTCAAGTGCTCATGGAACACTCTCCAGGATAGATCACATCTTGGGTCACAAATCAAGCCTTGGTAAATTTAAGAAAATTAAAGTCGTATCAAGTATCTTTTCCGACCACAACGCTATGAGACTAGATATCAATTACAGGAAAAGATCTGTAAAAAATACAAACACATGAAGGCTAAACAATACACTACTTACTAACGAAGTGATCACTGAAGAAATCAAAGAGGAAATTTAAAAATACCTAGAAAAAAGTGACAATGGAGACACGACGACCCAAAACCTATGAGATGCAGCAAAAGCAGTTCTAAGAGGGAAGTTTATAGGAATACAATCCTATCTTAAGAAACAGGAAACATCTCAAATAAACAACCTAACCTTGCACCTAAAGCAATTAGCGAAAGAAGAACAAAAAAATCCCAAAGTTAGCAGAAGGAAAGAAATCATAAAAATCAGATCAGAACTAAATGAAAAAGAAATGAAGGAAACGATAGCAAAGATCAATAAAACTAAACGCTGGTTCTTTGAGAAGGTAAACAAAATTCCATGCAAATGGAAATCAAAGGAAAGCTGGAGTAGCAATTCTCATATCAGAATCTCATATAAAAATATTAGCCACACTCATCAAGAAATAAAGGGAGAAGACTCAAATCAATAGAATTAGAAATGAAAAAGGAGAAGTAACAACTGACACTGCAGATATACAAAGGATCATGAGAGATTCCTACAAGCGACTCTATGCCAATAAAATGGACAAACTGGAAGAAATGGGCAAATTCTTAGAAATGCACAACCTGCTGAAACTGAAACAGGAAGAAATAGAAAATATGAAGAGACCAATTACAAGCACTGAAATAGAAACTGTGATTAAAAATCTTCCAACAAACAAAAGCCCAGGACCAGATGGCTTCACTGGTGAATTCAATCAAACATTTAGAGAAGAGCTAACACCTATCCTTCTCAAACTCTTCCAAAATATAGCAGAGGGAGGAGCACTCCCAAACTCATTCTATGAAGCCACCATCACTCTGATACCAAAACCAGACAAGGGTGTCACAAAGAAATAAAACTATAGGCCAACATCACTGATGAACATAGATGCAAAAATCCTCAACAAAATACTAGCAAACAGAATCGAAGAGCACATTAAAGGGATCATACACCATGATGAAGTGGGGTTTATTCCAGGAATGCAAGGATTCTTCAATATTCACAAATCAATCAACGTGATACACCATATTAACAAATTGAATGAGAAAAACCATATGGTCATCTCAATAGCTGCAGATAAAGCTTTCGACAAAATTCAACACACATTTATGATAAAAACCCGACAGAAAGTAGGCATGGAGGGAACTTCCATCAACATACTAAAGGCCATATATGACAAACCCACAGCCAACATCGTCCTCAATGGTGAAAAACTGAAACTATTTCCACTAAGATCAGGAACAAGACAAGGTTGCCCACTCCCACCACTCTTATTCAACATAGCTTTGGAAGTTTTAGCCACAGCAATCAGAGAAGAAAAAGAAATAAAAGGAATCTAAATCAGAAGAGAAGAAGTAAAGCTGTCACTGTTTGCAGATGACATGATACTATACATAGAGAATCCTAAAGATGCTACCAGAAAACTACTAGAGCTAATCAATGAATTTAGTAAAGTAGCAGGATACAAAATTAATGCACAGAAATCTCTGGCAATCCTTTACACTAATGAAAAATCTGAAAGTGAAATTAAGAAAACACTCCCTTTTACCATTGCAATAAAAAGAATAAAATATCTAGGAATAAACCTACCTAAGGAGACAAAGGCCTGTATGGAGAAAACTATGACACTGTTGAAAGAAATTAAAGATGCTACAAATAGATGGAGAGATATACCATGTTCTTTGATGGGAAGAATCAACATTGTGAAAATGACTCTACTACCCAAAGCAATCTACAGGTTCAATGCAATCCCTATCAAACTATCACTGGCATTTTTCACAGAAGTAGAACAAAACATTTCACAATTTGTGTGGAAACACAAAAGACCCCGAAGAGCCAAAGCAATCTTGAGAATGAAAAATGGAGTTGGAGGAATCAGGCTCCCTGACTTCTGACTATACTACAGAGCTACAGTAATCAAGACAGTATGGTAATGGCAGAAAAACAGAAATATAGATCAATGGAACAGGATAGAAAGCCTAGAGATAAACCCACACACATATGGTCACCTTATCTTTTATAAAAGAGGCAAGAATATACAGTGGAGTAAAGACTGCCTCTTCCATAAGTGGTGCCGGGAAAACTTGACAGGTACATGTAAAAGTATGAGCTTAGTAAACTCCCTAACACCATACACAAAAATAAGCTCAAAATGGATTAAAGACCTAAATGTAAGGCCAGAAACTTTCAAACTCTTAGAGGAAACCATAGGCAGAACACTCTGACCTAAATCACAGCAAGATCCTTTTTGACTCACCTCCTAGAGAAATTGAAATAAAAACAAAAATAAACAAATGGGACCTAATGAAACTTCAAAGCTTTTGCACAGCAAAGGAAACCATAATCAAGACCAAAAGACAACCCTCAGAATGGGAGAAAATATTTGCAAATGAAGCAACTGACAAAGGATTAATCTCCAAAATTTACAAGCAGCTCATGCAGCTCAATTACAAAAACACAAAAAACCCAATCCAAAAATGGGCAGAAGACCTAAATAGACATTTCTCCGAAGAAGATATACAGATTGCCAAGAAACACATGAAAGGATGCTCAACATCATTAATCATTAGAGAAATGCAAATCAAAACTACAATGAGATATCATCTCACACCGGTCAGAATGGCCATCATCAAAAAATCTACAAACAATAAATTCTTGGGAGGGTTTGGAGAAAAGGGAACCCTCTTACACTGTTGGTGGGAATGTAAATTGATACAGCCACTATGGACAACAGTATGGAGGTTCCTTAAAAAAGGACAAATAGAACTACCATACGACCCAGCAATCCCACTGCTGGGCATATACCCTGAGAAAACCATAATTCAAAGAGTCATGTACCAAAATGTTCATTGCAGCTCTATTTACAATAGCCAGGACATTGAAGCAACCTAAGTGTCCATCAACAGATGAATGGATAAAGAAGATTGGCACATATATACAGTGGAATATTACTCAGCCATAAAAAGAAACGAAATTGAGTTATTTGTAGTGAGGTGGATGGACGTAGAGTCTGTCATACAGAGTCAAGTAAGTGAGAAAGAAAAACAAATACCATATGGTAAGAGATATATATGGAATCTAAGGAAAAAAAATGGTCATGAAGAACCTAGGGGTAAGACGGGAATAAAGACACAGACCTACTAAAGCATGGACTTGAGGATATGGGGAGGTGGAATGGTAAGCTGTGACAAAGTGAGAGAGTGGCATGGACATATATACACTACCAAACATAAAATAGATAGCTAGTGGGAAGCAGCCGCATAGCAGAGGGAGGTCAGCTCAGTGGTTTTTGACTACCTAGAGGGGTGGGATAGGGAGGGTTGGAGGGAGGGAGACACAAGAGGGAAGAGATATGGGAACATATGTATATGTATAACTGAATCACTTTGTTATAAAGCAGAAACTAACACACCATTGTAAAGCAATTATACTCCAATAAAGATGTTAAAAAATTTATTTATTTGTCTGCGTCGGATCCTAGTTGAGGCACGCCGGATCTTCGTTGCAGCATGTGCGGTCTCTAGTTGTGTCTTGTGGGCTCGGGCTTAGTTGCCCTGGGACATGTGGGATCTTAGTTCGCCGAGCAGGAATTGAACCTGGCTCTTCTGCATTTTAAGGAGGATTATTAACCACTGGACCAACAGGGAAGTCCTGCCAAGCATTCTTTATACCAGGGATGTACCACTAATCTATAGTGTGGAGCTGGAGATTGGACCCATCTCTCTTGGGACCTTGTGCTCTTGGGACCTGGGTGCTCTGGCTGGATTCCCCCACTGTTTCATATATGTATGGCTGATTTCCCACTCCAGGGTCCCTCCTGACTCCTGCTAAGAGCCGCAGGATGTCCAGGGTAGAAGGGACCTGAAAGGGCATCTGGTACAATCCCTTCCTTTCACAGATAAGGGGGCTGAACAGGCTTTATATCCCTAACTCTTGTACCAACCTACCCCAGAGCTGGAACCCAGAGGGCAGGCAGAAGAGATGGACGATTTGATTTTAGATGAAGCTGAAATAGAGTGATCCCTTTATACTATTTGAGACTGTGGGTGGAATAGTCAATGAGACCCACCAACTTTGGGCTTTAGCAACATGTGGGGCTGTGGGCACCAAGGTGGCTTTGTCACCTGGAGATTCTAGTAGGAGCAATGGTAATTATCAGCTGGTCCTCCTTCTTGCTGCCTCACATCTGGCCCCTCCTCAGAGCCTGTCAAACACACCTTGCACAACTGTCCTCTTCTTTCAAATTCACTTGGGGAAACTCATTCTGTGAGTCAGCTCCACTGAGCGGCGTCACCACTCAAGAGGGTGTGGTCTCAGGAGTGTCACCTGGGGTCTGGAAAGCTGAGGGCCAGGGTAGAGAGCAGAAGTGTGGTGGCCCTGATGAATGCTTTGCCATGGGTGTGTGAACACAGGCAGCTCACATTCCGGGAAGCTTGGCACCATCCCTGGTTCCTGACCACTGCTCCACCTCTGACACAAAAATTCTTACACTTAAAATTGGGTCAGATTTAAAATGTGGGTGATGGTGTTAATGATAGATATATTAAACTGCAGTGATATAAGGACTGGGAGTGTCAGAATCAATGTTGCAACCCCAGTCTGGGCTAAACCTCAGTAGAGTATTGAATATATGGATGGAAAAACATTTACCATAGTTTGAACAGGGCTTTTTAAATGTGATAAAGAAGTTATTCAGGGTTTTTTTGTTTTGTTTTTTATACCATATCTTCTTAAAGACCAAAGTTTTGAAAGGGTGAAGATGAAGGTGCGTGAGATGGGTCTTCTCAAACTTTGTAGGAACATTAGCATGTGGGTGTCTTCTGAGGCCAGGGTCTTTTCCTTGCCCCTCAAACTGGGGGTGGCCTGAAGGCCAGGACCATGTCTCTCCAATCCCTCTGGAGGGTCCAGAGGGTAGGGCTGGGGTCTCCCTGAGGTTTGCTGTGTCCTGTCTTCAAACTGCAGGTCTCTGACAGTCAGGGCTCAGTCATCAGAGGGGATATTTCTCCAACACTAGATGAAATCTATGGCCACTCAGGCCTCAGGCGAAGGACCCTGTTATGGACACAAGTGGCAGAGGTACGTTATCAGATGGCAGAACTGTCACTTTTCTTCTGCCTCTGCGGCCAACAGGGCCTGTGCTTCAGGCAGAAGGCAACGGCTGGGGACAGACATGGTCCCAGCACCCAGAGTCGTCTGCACTGGCTCAGGGAGTGGGGAGTCTCTCCGTGTGTGTGTGTCTGTATGTGTGTGTATTTTGTATGCATGTACGTGTGTGCACATTTATGTTGTGTGGTGTGGAGGGTGTGTGTGTGTGTGGGTGCAGGGTGTAAACCGCCTGTGTTTGTGAGGCTCTAAAGGGTAAAGAGGGGGAGGTACTCCCTCTTTCAGGAGAACACAGTGGAGGCAGAGAGGCGGGTTTGGGCTAGTTGGACTCTATGGTGCAGCCCCATGTGGTATCTGACCATGGCCTGAAGCATGGATGCCATTTGGACCTGCTTCAGCCTCTGTGGTGTTAAAGGCCCAGGCGGGGCTGCCTCTGTAACTGGGGTGCAGCGTTCATGCGAGTGCCAAGTCCACCCCTGGAAGCCCTATAAATGGAAACCTAGGCTTAAGTGTTGGTTTGTTCCTCGTTTGGGGAAGAAGCTGCCCAGCCCTGCTTCTGCCCACTAGCCTGCCCACACCTGACACCTGCAGCCAGACATCCTTCATTGAGGCCTCTGAGGTCCCAGGGGAGCTCTGGTCTGGGGTTTTCTCTGAATTGCAAATCAATCCAGTCGAATCCAGAGGCCCTATATTTAGTACCACTGTGTGGGGTTCCATGTTGACCTTTGGGATTCAGGGGAGAAAATAACAGGCCCTGCTCTCTGGAGGCACATAGTCCGATAGGGGAGACAACCATACCAAGAAATACATTGCATCCAATGGGGTTACCTCCAAGGGATAGCATGTGTGTGAACAGGTGAACTGGGGACACAAAGTGGGTGAGCAGAGCTCAGGCTGTCAGGAGAAGCAGCCCTGTCAGGACAGCCCCACAGAGGATGTGACACTTGGGCTAAGACATGAAGGCATTTGCCTGGAAGACAAGCAGTGAAAAGACCAACCCAGCAAAGGGAAGAACATATGCACAGTCTAGTTTGGAACAGTTAGGGCTGTCAGTCACTGCTTATTGGATGAGTCTTTTTGTTTTTGTTTTTGTTTTGTTTTATCAGAACATCATGTAAGTTTATTTCAGATGTAACGGCAACGTTAAAATCAACAAGTTTAAATCTTAACTGCACCAAGTAAACTCAGCTATTTAAGTATTTTTAAAGTTATTCCCTCCAAAAAACTGAGGGAGCTTTTCTTTTCCACTCCATATGTCATGGTTTCCCAATAGTTCTATTTTTGGAGGACTTTCAGTTGATGAGTAAACTGCTTTGGGGATATTTCTGAACTTCTTTCTCCAAATGAAAACTAATCTGGACAAATTATATATTGCATAGATTTCTCTGCAGATTCTTTTCTTTAGAACCTAAATGCAATTACCATACAATATAATTTTTACCTATTTGCCCCACAGAAAAAAACTATCTGTCCTGAAAAATATGATGGATATATCCTGTGATCTTCCAGTTAATAGAATTGTTTTACCTCAACAATAATTTTTATGAAAATAACCAACTGAACGTGGGACATTATTTCAGTCTTTACTGACTCATAGGCACATGATCTATTGCCCAGCTTCTACCTCTTCTACATCCTCCTCCTCCATAAGTGGATGGAATTATTTCATGTAAGTTTGATGTAGGACAATTCACCCTTTACAAACACTTACAATTTAGGTTAAAGTCAGTGACTAGTGTGGAAAAAGAAACACTAAAATGATAGGGAGCCTACACACTCAATTCAAAATTTAATATTTTTTCCTCCATAAATAATATGTACTTAATTGTCATGAGGCAGCTATTCGGTTTTCATTAACCACATTCAGGGATACATTCATAGGACTGATTAGATAGTCCAGGTGAAATGGTTATAGAAATACAGGCAGTGCCATCTCACAAAACTCATTTATATATCAAAATCTATTTTGATATATGAAGTTTACAAAAAGGCTGAATTTTCAAACTAATTATGCTTTTGCAACTCAAGAACTCTTCTCTTGGCAAGAGCAAGCTGAAGCTTATCCATGAAGGTAAATGTGCTTAATGCTAAACTTTTCTTCTAAGCTTAGATTTGGACTGCTTAAGAAACTGATGCCCAAGAAACCAGCATGGTCTTTCCACATTTTTACTACCTTAAGATTATAACCCTATAAACTCATTTATCAACTATCTTCCTTTTCTATATTATTCTTGGCACTCAACTAAGACTGTTGAAGTCTATTGTACCTTGTATTTTTACATTCTCAAATAAGAATTTAAGATTATAAAATGTGCATAAACATTTTATAAAATAATTTTATCATTCAAAATATTTGAAGAGATGGAACTTTTATGCCAGAATTTACATAAGAGGATAAATATTATGAATCAACCTTCCTTTTAAAGTCAAATGACAGAAAATTCAAGCCCTGTGCATTGTTTTAAAGTCTAATGAAAACATTTCTTGGGCAATGGTATTGGCAGTGTAGAATATTTTAAATATTGGAGATGGGATTATGGAGGAAAACATGAAAATTTCAGATGTCTTCTATCTTACAAAAAGTTATCAACCTGTCAAAGCCACTCCATATGTGCCAGGAAACGATCTGGAATAAACCAGTCCTGTCAGTAGAGGAGGTCACAGTGACATTTATGTTATTAACACTTCTAGACTTCCACTTTTTCCAAGAATAGAAGCAATATGTTTAATAATTCCCCCATCCCCAAATCCTTAAACTAAATATCACAGGCACAGAATGTAAGCAAATCTGGGATGTTCTCCAACAGATAAGCCATAGCACAGCTATGTCATTCTCAAAAATACTGTCTAGATATTCTTTCCTCTAAAATCAAATGCTCAGTGGCCACACTGCTAACAGTCTGCATTAGCTGACATTAAATGCATTTGTTGTGCCACAAGTCCATCTAAGCTTCCTTTTAGGTATTTTTTAATATGTCCAAGAGACAACACCTGCTTCAGGTTTATTTAGGGGCGTTGACCTATAAGGACATCAACTCCATTTTTAAGGTTTGACTAACTATTGTGGGTTTACCAAAAAAGGACAGGAGAAAAAAAAGCAGATCACAACAAACCTCTTTAGGTCAGTTAAAGGCCATATCTCTAGTTGGGATATTAAAAAAATTTAATCTCACCAGCCCACACTCTAAAAGTTAACGCCACTTCTAACAATCAACAGCAGGAAAAATAAACCTGCTAACAACCAGCCCACTCATTAGAGAAAAGCAGTTTAACTCAAATACTGAGAGCAAAGTATAATACTACCTACTCAGACAGTCCCACCCACCGTCAGCCACCAGCGAGGAAGGAAGAAATAACTGCTTAACAGAACAAAATAAGCTTAGTATTTCTTACAAGGATAACAATGGTCCAACTCCTGAGGTAATACTCAGAAGGACAAAAGGTGGAGTGAAGGCAATGTACAGGGATTAGTATCCCACAAAATCTTGAAAACCCCAAAGTACCACAAACACACTAAACTTGTCTATGAGTTAGAGAACAAGATATTGCTGCTGCTGCTTCTTGTCCTTTGAAATATACAATATTTTGTAGACTCTGCCCTTCAATGTGAAAGCAGGGCATTAAAAAAAAATTGAAATTGACACTCAAGATTTTTGGGACCATATATCTTAACTGTGAAACTAAACAGATCTATACCTTCTCCTTCCTACAATCAAACCACCTCACAAAAATAAGAAAACTAAAACTATCCAAACATGATTAATAAGTCCTTAAAAGTTTAAAACTTTTAGAGGAAAGGGAAGGAAGTTTTGAAAGGAGGAAACACAAGAACAAGGAAGGGGGAAAGCTTTAAAAGAAAGGAGGGGGGTGGGAAATCAATGGGCCTCTCTTTTATTTGGCGACAAGCAAGTGCAAGAAAGTTCATCTGTAATTTGTTCAGTTGTCTGTCTTTTGCACATCTGTGTTCTGGCCAGAAGGGACTTTGAGGTTTTTCTGCAGCACGTGAGCATCAGCGGGCTCTATCCTCTTACAGTAGTTCTTCTTTGTCTCAATAATCTCAAAGCCAAACTTTCTGTAGAAGTCAATTGCAGACTCATTGCTGATCTGGACATGTAGATACATGTTGTCAAAAGTGACATCTTTTTCACAGATGTTTAAGGCATGATTTAACATTTTAGTTCCTATTCCTAGCCTTCAGTGTGGTGCCAGACATCCTAGTGTCACGATGTAAAGTCCCTTCTGATTCTGTTAATGATCCACCCTACAGCATACTGCACCTACTGCAATACCATTGAAATAGGCAAGTTTTGCTAGCTCGCCAACTTCCAGCGCATTCTTATAGAACTTGTCATTGGAGCTGACTGGAAAGATGACCTTGTTTAATCTCTTCAACTGTTTAATAACATGTGGTGTCACGTCTCTCAGCTCGATCCGGCTCCCTTTCATCTTCCCCGCCTGCTGAGGCCGTTGTTACCACCGATAGCAACGCCGTTGTCGTCGCCGCCCTGAGCTCTCCGCGCCCTCGCAGCTCCACCCCGCAAGCCGGCTTCCTCGCTTAGGGCAAGGAGCTGAGCGGGTGACGGAGGCCGCGAGAGCCTAGCGCGGCCCTGCGTCTCCAGAGGGGGCGGGGGTGCTTCCCGCCGCCGCGCTGCTGCCGCTGCTTCTCCACACGTGCACACGGGGCACTCGCCTCCAGCCCGCCGCCGCAGCAGTCGCCAGCCAGACCCGCCGCCACGCTGTGCTGGATGAGTCTTTCATCCGTTCTTTCTCCTCAACTCCTACACTCCCTGCCCCTACCCCCAGCCCAAGACTTTGGACCTCAACTTGCGCTTAAGAAAATAGAAGCCTTCAGCTGAGAGCTTCCTTGTCTCCCCTCCACCAAAGCAACCGGCCTGCCTGCCTTTGCGCCTGTCTTCCTCATCCTCCCTCCGGTCAAAGCTGAGCAGGTGCCCCTCCTCCTCCTAAAGAACTGTCCCTCCACGCGGGTCCTTCCATTCACACACGCTTATTAATACACGCTGTGGACCAGCCACTGCTCTGATGGTAGGGATAGAATCGTGAAGAAGATGGAGAAATTCATGCACTCTTGGAGCTCATATTCTAGTGGGAAAAGTCAGATAATAAACATGCAAAAAATGATATTATTTCAGACAAGAGCTAAGAAGAAAATGAACTCAACACATAGAAAAGAGCATGGTGATGGTGATGCTGAGGGTGCATGTGTGTATGTGCTTGGGAGGCCATGAATGACCTTTCTGAAGAATTAGCATGTGAGCTGAGACTTAAGACAGTGCGGCTGCCAGGCCTGTTTTTTAAGTACTCCAGTCCTCAGTTTCTCCTTCCTTTTCTATCTTCAATCTTCCCCTCTCCACCGGATCATTTCTTAGTGTCCTTTATCCTAAAAAAGAAACATCAAAAGTTTCCTTGGCTCCTTGTTTCCCTCCAGCTATCACCCCATTTCTCTGTTCATGTTCACAGCCAAACATCTTGAAAAACAGTCCACTAAGACCATCCCTGACTCCGAACCACCCTTTGTTCCTCAGTCCCCTCCCCTATTCTATACTGGCTTCTGTGCCATCACCCAGACTACTCTTGTCAAGGCACCAGCGACCTCTGTGTTCCCTGACCTATTAGTGTTGTTTGACCCAACTGATTCTCCTTGCTTTCTTGGGCTCCTCTCTCCTCCAATCTCTCCAGACCTCGCCTTCCTTCCCTGGATGCTCCTGATCAGCTGGCTGACCAGCTCCTCTCCTCCACTGCCAGCCTTGAGACCCTGCAGTGTCCCCTGCTCTGTGGGGCTGCTTCTCTTCTCCTTGGGTGATCGCAGCTATTCCCACAACTTTATTCCCACATTACCTTCTATGTGATGATGACTCTCAAATGTGTATTTCTGGCCGAAATATCTCTGAGCTCCAGAGTTAAATATCCAATTATCTATTAGTTTTGATCTCTCTGTAAGGCTCCACCATCCACCAAGCCTGAAACATGGGAGTGTTTCTTTATTTTTTTTCTCTCCTTTACTCCATACATAGAATCCACCTGTTAAAATTTCCTACCAAGCATTTCTCAGATGCATCCTCTTCTGTCTCCACGGCTGCCATCTATCATCTTTACCCGTAATAACAGTAACAGGGCCTTTCATGCTTTGCTCTGTCATCCATCCTTTATCAGCAGATAGTGTCATCTTTTTTTTTTTTAAACATCTTTATTGGAGTATAATCGTTTACTTGGTTGTGTTAGTTGCTGCTGTATAACAAAATGAATCAGCTATACTTATACACATATACCCATATATCCTCCCTCTTGTGTCTCCTTCCCACCCTTCCTATCCCACCCCTCTAGGCGGTCACAAAGCACGGAGCTGATCTCCCTGTGCTAGGCGGCTGCTTCTCACTAGCTAGCTATTTTACGTTTGGTAGTATATGTAAGTCCATGCCACTCTCTCACTTTGTCACAGCTTACCCTTCCCACTCCCCGTGTCCTCAAGTCCATTCTCTACATCTGCGTCTTTATTCCTGTCCTGCTTCTAGGTTGTTCAGAACCATTTAAAAAAAATTAGATTCCATATATATGTGTTAGCATATGGTATTTGTTTTTCTCCTTCTGACTTCACTCTGTATGACAGACTCTAGGTCCATACACCTCACTACAAATAACTCAATTTCATTTCTTTCTATGGCTGAGTAATATTCCATTGTATATATGTGCCACATCTTCTTTATCCATTCATCTGTTGATGGACATTTAGGATGCTTCCATCTCCTGGCTATTGTAAATAGAGCTGCTGTGAACATTGTGGTACATGTCTCTTTTTGAATTATGGTTTTCTCAAGGTATATGCCCAATAGTGCGATTGCTGGGTCATATGGTAGTTCATTTGTAGTTTTTTAAGGAACCTCAGTAACGTTCTCCACAGTGGCTGTATCAATTTACATTCCCACCAACAGTGCAAGAGGGTTCCCTTTTCTCCACACCCTCTCCAGCATTTATTGTCTGTAGATTTTTAAATGATGGCCATTCTGACTGATGTGAGGTGATACCTCATTGTAGTTTTGATTTGCATTTCTGTAATGATTAGTGATGTTAAGCACCCTTTCATGTGTTTGCTGGCAATCTGTATATCTTCTTTGGAGAAATGTCTATTTAGGTCTTCTGCCCATATTTGGATTGGGTTGTTTGTTTTTTTTGATATTGAGCTGCATGAGCTGCTTGTGTATTTTGGAGATTAATCCTATGTCCGTCACTTCTTTTGCAAATATTTTCTCCCAATCTGAAGGTTGTCTTTTCACCTTGCTCATGGTTTCCTTTGCTGTGCAAAAGCTTTGAAGTTTCATTAGGTCCCATTTGTTTATTTTTGTTTTTATTTCCATTTCTCTAGGAGGTGGGTCAAAAAGGATCTTGCTGTGATTTATGTCATAGAGTGTTCTGCCTATGTTTTCCACAAAGAGTTTTATAGTGTCTGGCCTTACATTTAGGTCTTAATTCATTTTGAACTTATACATTTAGGTCTTAATTCATTTTGAACTTATTTTTGTGTATGGTGTTAGGGAGTGTTTTAATTTCATTCTTTTACATGTAGCTGTCCAGTTTGCCCAGCATCACTTATTGAAGAGGCTGTCTTTTCTCCACTGTATATTCTTGCCTCCTTTAACAAAGATAAGGTGACCATATGTGCATGGGTTTATCTCTGGGCTTTCTATCCTGTTCCATTGATCTATATTTCTGTTTTTGTGTCAGTACCATACTGTCTTGATTACTGTAGCTTTGTAGTATAGTCTGAAGTCAGGGAGCCTGATTCCTTCAGCTCCGTTTTTCTTTCTCAACTCTGCTTTAGCTATTCGGGGTCTTTTGTGTTACATACAAATTGTGCAATTTTTTATTCTAGTTCTGTAAAAAATGCCATTGGTTGTTTGATAGGGATTGCATTGAATCTGTAGATTCCTTTGGGTAGTGTAGTCATTTTCACAATGTTGATTCTTCCAATCCAAGAACATGGTATATCTCTCCATCTGTTTGTGTCATCTTTAATTTCTTTCATCAGTGTTGTATAGTTTTCTGCATACAGGTCTTTTGTCTCCTTAGGTAGGTTTATTCCTATGTATTTTATTTTTTTTGTTGCAGTGGTAAATGGGAGTGTTTCCTTAATTTCTCTTTCAGATTTTTCATCCTTAGTGTATAGGAATGCAAGAGGTTTCTGTGCATTAATTTTGTATCCTGCTACTTTACCAAATTCATTGATTAGCTCTAGTAGTTTTCTGGTAGCTTCCTTAGGATTCTCTATGTATATTATCATGTCATCTGCAAACAGTGACAGTTTTACTTCTTTTTTTCTGATTTGGATTCCTTTTATTTCTTTTTCTTCTCTGATTGCTATGGCTAAAACTTCCAAAACTATGTTGAATAATAGTGGTGAGAGTGGGCAACCTTGTCTTGTTCCTGATCTTAGTGGAAATGGTTTCAGTTTTGCACCATTGAGAATGATGTTGTCTGTGGGTTTGTCATATATGGCAATTATTATGTTGAAGTAAGTACCCTCTATGCCTACTTTCTGGAGGGTTTTTATCATAAATGGGTGTTGAATATTGTCAAAAGCTTTTTCTGCATCTATTGAGATGATCATATGGTTTTTCTCCTTCAATTTGTTAATATGGTTTCTCACATTGATGGATTTGCGTGTATTGAAGAATCCTTGCATTCCTGGGATAAACCCCACATGATTGTGGTTTATGATCCTTTTAATGTGCTGTTGGATTCTGTTTGCTAGTATTTTGTTGAGGATTTTTGCATGTATGTTCATCAGTGATATTGGCCTCTAGTTGTCTTTTTTTGTGACATCTTTGTCTGATTTTGGAATCAGGGTGATGGTGGCCTCTTAGAATGAGTTTGGGAGTGTTACTCCCTCTGCTATATTTTGGAAGAGTTTGAGAAGGATAGGTGTTAGCTCTTCTCTAAAAGTTTGATAGAATTCACCTGTGAATCCACCTGGTTCTGGGCTTTTGTTTGTTGGAAAATTTTTAATCACAGTTTCAATTTCCGTGCTTGTGGTTGGTCTGTTTATATTTTCTATTTCTTCCTGGTTCAGTCTCGGAAGTTTGTGCTTTTCTAAGCATTTGTCCATTTCTTCCAGGTTTCCCATTTTATTGGCATATAGTTGCTTTCAGTGATCTCTCATGATCTTTTGTAGTTCTTCCGTGTCAGTTGTTACTTCTCCTTTTTCATTTGTAATTCTGTTGATTTGAGTCTTCTCCCTTTTTTTCATGATGAGTCTGGCTAATGGTTTATCAATATTGTTTATATTCTCAAAGAACCAGCTTTTAGGTTTATTGATCTTTGCTATTGTTTTCTTTGTTTCTATTTCATTTATTTCTGCTCTGATCTTTATGATTTCTTTCCTACTGCTAACTTTGGGTTTTGTTTGTTCTTCTTTCTCTAGTTCCTTTAGGTGTAAGGTTAGATTGTTTATTTGAGCTGTTTCTTGTTACTTGAGGTAGAATTGTATTGCTATAAACTTCTCGCTTAGAACTGCCTTTGCTGCATCTCATAGATATTGGGTCACCGTGTTTTCATTGTCATTTGTTTCTAGGCATTTTTTGATTTCCTTTTTGATTTCTTCAGTGATCTCTTGGTTATTTAGTAGTGTATGGTTTAGCCTCCATGTGTTTGTATATTTTACAGTTTTTTTCTTGTAATTGATTTCTAGTCTTTTTTTTTTTTTTTTTTGCGGTACGCTGGCCTCTCACTGTTGTGGCCTCTCCCGTTGCGGAGCACAGGCTCTGGACGCGCAGGCTCAGCGGCCATGGCTCACGGGCCCAGCCGCTCCATGGCATGTGGGATCCTCCCGGACTGGGACACGAACCTGCACCCCCTGCATCGGCAGGTGGACTCTCAACCACTGCGCCACCAGGGAAGCCCTGATATCTAGTCTTATAGCATTGTGGTCAGAAAAGATATTTGATACAATTTCAATTTTCTTAAATTTACCAAGGCTTGATTTGTGACCCAAGGTATGATCTATCCTGAATAATGTTCAGTGAGCACTCAAGAATAAAGTGTATTCTGTTGTTTTTGGATGGAATGTCCTATAAATAACAATTAAGTCCATCATGTTTAATGTATCATTTAAAGCTTGTGTTTCCTTATTTATTTTCATTTTGGTTGATCTGGCCATTGGTGAAAGTGGGGTGTTAAAGTCCCCTACTCTGATTGTGTTACTGTCAATTTCCCCTTAATGGCTGTTAGCATTTGCCTTATGTATTGAGGTGCTCCTATGTTGGGTGCATAAATATTTACAATTGTTATATCTTCTTCTTGGATTGATCCATTGATCATTATGTAGTGCCCTTCTTTGTCTCTTGTAATAGTCTTTTTTTTTAAAGTCTATTTTGTCTGATATGAGAATTTCCACTCCAGCTTTCTTTTGATTTCCATTTGCAAGGAATAACTTTTTCCATCCCCTCACTTTCACCCTGTATGTGTCCCTAGGTCTGAAGTGGGTCTCTTGTAGACAGCATATATACAGGTCTTGTTTTTGTATCCATTCAGCCAGTCTATGTCTTTTGGTTGGAGCGTTTAATCCATTTACATTTAAGATAATTATTGATATGTATATTCCTATTCCCATTTTCTTAATTGTTTTGGGTTTGTTATCGTAGGTCTTTTCTGTCTCTTGTATTTCCTGCCTAGAGAAGTTCCTTTAGTATTTCTTGTAGAGCTGGTTTGGTGGTGATGAATTCTCTTAGCTTTTGCTTGTCTGTAAAGTCCTTATTTTCTCCATCAAATCTGAATGAGATCCTTGTTGAGTAGAGAAATCTTGTTTGTAGGTTTTTCCCTTTCATCACTTTAAATATGTCCTGCCACTCCCTTCTGGCTTGCAGAGTTTCTGCTGAAAGATCAGCTGTTAATCTTATGGGGATTCCCTTGCTTGTTATTTTTCCCTTGCTGCTTTTAATATTTTTTGTTTGTTTAATTTTTGATAGTTTGGTAAATATGTGTCTTGGCACGTTTCTTCTTGGAAGTTTTATGTATGTGACTCTCTATGCTTCCTGGACTTGACTGACTATTTCCTTTCCCATATTAGGGACGTTTTCAACTATAATCCTTTGAAATATTTTCTCAGCCCCTTTCTTTTTATCTTCCTCTTCTGAGACCCCTATAATTTGAATGTTGGTGAGTTTAATGTGGTCTCAGAAGTCTCTGAGACTGTCCTCAATTCTTTTCATTTTTTTTTTTTATTGTGCTATGTGGTAGTTATTTCCACTATTTTATCTTCCAGATCACTTATCTGTTCTTCTGCCTCAATTATTCTGTTAATGATTCCTTTCTGAGAATTTTTAATTTCATTTATTGTGCTGTTCATCATTGTTTGCTTGCTCTTTAGTTCTTCTAGGTCTTTGTTAAAAGTTTCTTGTATTTTCTCCCTTCTATTTCCAAGATTTTGGATCATCTTTACTATCATTACTCTGAATTCCTTTTCAGGTAGACTGCCTATTTCCTCTTCATTTTTTTGGTCTGGTGGGTTTTTACCTCGCTCCTTCATCTACTATGTTTTTTTCTGTCTTCTCATTTTGCTTAACTTACTGTGTTTGGGGTTGCCTTTTCACAGGCTGCAGGTTCGTAGTTCCCATTGTTTTTGGTGTTTGCCCCCAGTGGGTAATGTTGCTTCAGTGGGTTGTGTAGGCTTCCTGGTGGAGGGGACTGGTGCCTGTGTTCTGGTGGATGAGACTGGATCTTTTCTTTTGGTGGGTAGGTCTGCATCTGGTGGTGTGTTTTGGGCTGTCTGTGGTCTTATTATGATTTTAGGCAGCCTCTCTGCTAATGGGTGGGCCTGTGTTCCTGTCTTGCTAGTTGTTTGACATGGTGTGTCCATCCCTGGAGCTTGCTGGGTGTTGATTGGAGCTGGGTTTTAACGTTGAGATGGAAATCTCTGGGAGAGCTCTCACCAATTGATATTACATGTGGCCAGGAGGTCTCTGGTGGTCCAATGTCCTGAACTCGGCTCTCCCATCTCAGACGCTCAGGTCTGACACCTGGCTGTGGAGCACCAAGACTCTGTCAGCCACATGGCTCAGAAGAAAAGGCAGAAAAGAAAGAAAGAAAGAAAGAAAAATAAAGTTATTAAAATAAAAAATTAAAAATATATTATTAAAATAAAAAAGTAAGAAAAAAAAGAAGATAGAAACCAAACCAATAAACAAATCCACCATGATAACAAGTGCTAAAAACTAAAGTAAGATAAGCATATAAATAAGATACTAGTCAATCACATACAGCAAACCCCAAGTCTACAGTTGCTCCCAAAGTCCACCACCTCAATTTTGGGATGATTCGTTGTCTCTTCAGGTATTCCACAGATGCAGGGTACAACAAGTTGGTTGTGGAGGTTTAATCCACTGCTCCTGAGGCTACATGGAGAAATTTCCCTTCCTCTTCTTTGTTTGCACAGCTCTTGGGGTTCAGTTTTGGATTTGGTCCCACCTCTGCATGTAGGTCACTCTCTTACGTCTGTTCTTCACCCAGACAGGAGAGGGTTAAAGGAGCTGCTGATTAGGGGGCTGTGGCTCACTCAAACTGGGGAGAGGGAGGGGTACTGAATGCAGGCGAGCCTGCCGTGGCAGAAGCCAGTGAGACGTTGCAACAGCCTGTGGGCACACCGTGTGTTCTCCCAGGGAAGTTGTCCCTGGATCACGGGACCCTGGGAGTAACAGGCTGCACAGGTTCCCAGGAGGGGATGTGTGGATAGTGACCTGTGCTTGCACACAGGATTCTTGGTGGCTGCAGCAGCAGCCTTAGTGTTCCATGCCCGTTTCTGGTGTCCACACTGATAGCTGCGGCTCACACCCATCTCTGAAGCTCGTTTAGGCAATGCTCTGAATCCCCTCTCCTCGTGAACCCCGAAACAATGGTCTCTTGCCTCTTAGGCAGTTCCAGACTTTTTCCTGGACTCCCTGCCGGCTAGCTTTGGCACACTAGCCCCCTGCAGGCTGTGTTCACATAGCCACCCCCAGTCCTCTCCCTGGAATCTGACCTCCTATGACCAAGCTTCAGCTCCCATCCCCACCCGCCCTGGCGGGTGAGCAGAGAAGCATCTCAGGCTGGTGAGTGCTGGTCGGCACCAGTCCTCTGTGTGGGAATCTCTCCGCTTTGCCCTCTGCACCCCTGTTGCTGCACTCTCCTCTGTGGCTCTGAAGCTTTCCCCCCGCCCACCACCCCTGGTCTCCGCCAGTGAAGGAGCTTCCTAGTGTGTGGAAACTTTTCCTCCTTCACAGCTCCCTCCCAGAGGTGCAGGTCCTGTCCCTATTCTTTTATCTGTGTTTTTCTTTTTTCTTTTGCCCTATCCAGGTATGTGGGGAGTTTCTTGCTTTTTGGGAATTGTGAGGTCTTCTGCAGCATTCAGTAGGTGTTCAATAGGAGTTTTTCCACAGGTAGATGTATTTTTGATGTATTTGTGGGGAAGAAGGTGATCTCCAGGACTTACTCCTCCACCATCTTGAAGGTCCTGGCCAGATGGAGTCATCTTTTAAGGCCTTGAATCAAATCAAATGTTTCTTCTCTGCTTAAAACCCTTTGGGGTCTTCCCATTGCACTTTGAATAAAACCTTAACATCATTTATACAGCTTGAGGTCTGGTGGGATATGTGGTCATTCATATTAACAAGGATACACACATGCGTGTACATATTCACCCTGGCCACAAGGTCCCTGAGCCAAGATAACCTATTGGTAGGGGTCTGGGACTCATCAGTGTCTTGCAGACCCAATACCCAGTATAATGCCTGACATGTAATTTGTGTTCAAAAATAATAGTTGAATAATAGATTAATGAAAGAAGTTTATTTGATATCGTATTGAGTTTTACTGAATGGGAAGATATTATGCATGTTACCATTAACTTTGGAAGGTATTATGGAGAACATCTATTTTAAGTATAATGCAGACTCTGGAGCCAGACAAACTGGATTTAAAACTCAACTTTCTTAGTTATTATCTGTGAGACGCTAACTTACTTCACTTCTTTGAACCTCAGTTTCTTGTCTATAAAATAATGATAATAAGATGGCCTACTGCTATTATATATAGAATTGATGAACTACCAGGTCCTACTGTATAGCACAGGGAACTATATTCAATATCTTGTGATAAACCATAATGGAAAAGAATAAAAGAAAAAGAATGTATACTTGCGTGTAACTGAATCACTTTGCTGTACAGCAGAAATTAACACAACATTGTACAACAATGTAAACCATACTTCAAGAAAATAAACTAAAAAAAAGATGGCCTACTTCTTTTGGTTGTTATAAGGATTATAATGGTTAATATACATGAAGTGCTTAGAAAATATCTGCCACAGAGTATTTGCCATTATTATTATTATTATTATTATTATTATTATTATTACTCTACTCTCTACCTGGTACAGGAATGACTCCAACATTCCTGGCAGGTAGTTTTGCAATTCTAGTGATGGGGAATGCTCTTCATGAAATCTTGAGCTACTTCTAACAAAATTCAAAGCTATTTATTGTAGGATTGGCCCCCTTCATTAGCATGGAAATCTATGCTAATTGTAATTAAAGGTTGATTCCAGGACCCAATTCCAATGTGTGTGTGTGTGTGTTCTCCCACACTAACAAGCAATTTCCAGACGCCAGCTGGGTGTCCTAATAATTCAACTCAATTCTGACACTATCTACCTGGAGATGACGTCAGATTCCACAGGTTAAGAACTCAGTTGTACAAGATTGCACCTTCGCCCTTGCCCACCCCCACCCCCAACTGCAAATGACAGTCACTAGTCCAGATTGTTACCTGTGCTTCTGAGGGACTGGCTAGAGAAATCAGTTTCCCTGTGCAACTCCCTCCTTGGGTTCCATTAATTTGCTAGAGCAGCTCTCAGAATTCAAAGGAACATTTTACTCACTAGATTACCAGTTTATTATGAAAGGATGTAACTCAGGAACAGCCCGATGGACAGATGCAGAGATGCATAGGGCAAGGTATGGGGAAAGGGCCCAGAGCTTCCATGTCCTCATGGGGAGTGCCACTCTCCCCTAATCTCCATGTGTTCACAAAACCTGGAAGTTCTCTGAACCCACTCCTTTTGGGTTTTTATGGAGACGTCATTATATAGGCATGATTGATTAAAACATCGGCCATTGGTGATTGGTTCAAGCTTTAGGCCTTCTCCCCTCCCCAGAGGTCAGGGGGTGAACTGAAAGTTTCAACCCTCCAATCACTTGGTTGATAACCGGCCCCTGTCCTTAGGTAGGGCCCCAAAGTCACCTCATTAATATAACAAAAGACAGCTCTATGGTTTTCTTAGGAAATTCCAAGGGTTTTAAGAGCTCTGAGCCAGAAATGAGGATGAAGACCAAAATTATATTTTTAATTATAAATCACAGTATTACAGTAATAATCTTAATAACCCCTCATATTTTACCAGTTACAAGGTGCTTTCACAAATATCTCATTTGATTCTGAGGATAGCCATCTAGGAGAAGTGTGGGTGAGTGATTGTCATTTCAATTTTACAGATATAGAAACTGAGGCTGGGAGATTTGCCCAAGGTCATGCAGCTACTAAGTAACCCAGGGCTCCATTATAAAAAAATTTCCAGGCGGAGTGCTTGTCTACCAAGGCTGTGTAAAGTCATCCACTGGGACCATGAAAAAATATTTGAACTTTTCCCTATATTTGTCTCATCCTTTAAAATCATCTACATTTTACGTTTGTTTTCTAACTTATATGATGTTAGGATGATGGTGCATATTGATTGCTTATAAATAACATATATGTATTATATGACGAGCTCAAATAAAACTTTAAACTTTTCACTAAAGTATGCTTTCATTAAAGTATCTGGAAAAGTGTAAATATCATGAGTGCACCGCTCAATGAATTTTCACAAACTGAACACACCAAGGTAAGCAGCTGCCAAATCAAGAAACGGAATATTACCAGTGATATTACCACGGTCTCCCTTCTGCTCCCTTCCATTTATTACCATCCACCCCCGACTCCTGTAACAGCTACTCTGATCTCTACAACACAGATATGCTTTGCTAGTTTTTGCACATTATGTAAATGATATAAATGGAACCATACAGCATGCTTTATGTTGAGCCATATGAAATCGTCAATTTTCAACAGTTTTTGATCTTCATAAAGGCAATTTCATGTGGTTCATCCTAATACTGTGTGTGTTTCCTTTCTCCTTCACTTGATTTTTACTTGTGAGGATCATCTATGTTGATGTGTGTAGCTGTGCATCATTCGTACGCATCACCGTACGCTATCACATTACGTGACTGTACCACAATTAGTTTATTCATTGATGGGCATTTGTGTAGTTTCTGATATCTGGCTATTATGAATAATACTTGAATGAACATTCTAATATCTAACTTTTAGTGACTACGTGCCGGGTATATGCCTAGGAGAGGAGTTCCTCCGTCATTGGCTTTCCTGATATTCAGCTTCAGTAATTGCTGCCAAAGAGTTTTCCAAAGTGGCTGCACCAATTTGCACTCCCGCAACCTCTCCAACACTGCACGTTCTGTCTTTTTAATTTTAGCTCTTCCAGCGGGTGTGCTGTTAGAGGTTTTAATTTGTACTTCTCTGATGAATAATGAGGTGAACATGCCTTTATCATGTGCTCATTGGTCATGCGCAAATATTTTGTATTAAAAGGTAGTGCACCGTAAAGAGTTTCAAGACTTGGGAAGAGTGGGATATTTTCTCTAATAGCCTGGACTACTTTTTTCTCAGACTGCTATGCGGGAGGAAGTCCCTGTCTTCTGGTGCTGAGACCAGGGGAAAGGGAGTGGGCGCAAATGGAGAGGGGACATGAAGACTTCCCCTTCTCCTTTCCGCAGGGTTGGCCCTGGGTGTGAGAAACTTGTTCTGCAACCAGCACTCAGTTTTCTGCCCTGATGTGGTGTGTTCCTGGTCCTGGGGTCCTGGGGCAGATGTCTTTTCAGTGACTGGCTGGCAAAGGCTGTTTTCACTACATTCAGAGCAACCTGTTAGGAATTTAAGTGCAAGACTAAGTGAGACGTAAAGGACTAATAAAATATCGAGTCCAAACTTCCTATAACCTCCTTGGGTAGTCATTGGCCTCTTCTTGCATACTTTCAGTGACGGTGAACTCACTACTGCATGTGAAATCCTTTTCATTGCTGGGCTATTTAATTCCTGATATGAACAGAAATCTGCCTTTCTGTACCCTGAACTCACGGACCCATGCTCTTTCCTCTGGGATCACATTTGAAAGGTCTGAAGACAGCTGTCGTGTGCCCTCTAAGTCTTGCCATCTTTGTATGAAACTCCCCCATTTCTCACTCACGGTTCACGTGACAAGAGGCCTCGCCCTTCTGCTCACATTCATTTGGATAGAGTAAAAGTTGGTCAGTGTCCGCCTTCAAGGGCAGTGTCCAGGAGGAGACTCCAGAGGCTGCTGACCTGTCCAGCTCCGTTGCAGATGCATCTCTCTCTGTGTTAGCACAGAGAGAGCTGCATCTGCTCCCAGCCTCCACATGGCTAGACCCTTCAGATCATTCACTTTTCCATTCAGACCTCATGTGCTGAGATAGGCTTTTCCAGACTACCTGACTAAACAGACTTCCTCACCAGACACTGTCTCCTCATCTTGTTTTATTCTCTACATTTTCTTATTTATGCATTTGTTTAGTTGCTTTTCGTCTGTCTTCCTGCATTCATCTAAGCTCTGGGAGGCAGATCTTTATGTATCTAATTCATCACTGTATCTCCAGTGCTTGGAACAGTGCTGGCCCCTACAAGGCTCTCAGATTTTCTTTAAAGGAAAGAAACGGTGGGGTCCAGATTTGAATCCCGGCAGTCGGATTCCTGAGCTTACGTCCTGAACCCCCATGCACGTTGCCCCCACCCCATACATTATTTAACTCTGTCTTGCACATTTTGCCTTCCTCCCACTCGGTTAGATGCTACATCTCTGTGCTCTTGCCTTCGCAAGCACCTGGCTTTGGCTGGGCCCCAGTGTGTGCGGCCATCTCTGACTCAGGCCCAGCGCTTCCATGGCCAGTAGATGGTGCTGTTGGGAAGAGAAAAGGGGTCCCCAGGGATTTTAAAGGCTGGCCAGTGGTTGAGACTGTTGGAGAGGAGGAGAGATGGGGGCCTTCAGGTTAGATAGCTCTGCCAGCCCACCTGCCTCTTCTTCTAGCCATTTCCAGGTTTGAGGCCAGTGTCTGTGGGAGAGAAGAGAGAGCAGGAGTGGGTGAGTCCAGACCTGGTGCCCATTGGCTGAGATGTCCTGGGGCTAATGATGGTAGTGGGGATGGAGAGGGAAGACGTGGGGATATCCCCCACTATACTACCTCTCTAAGCCAGGACCTGCCAGTTCGTGCTTATACAGGGCTGATCTGGGCACCTGCCAGTTGATCTAATGTCCTCCAGCCAACACACACACACACACACACACACACACACACACACGCAGAATGGGGCTAGAGAGGGGCGCCAGGCCGCAGGCACTAAGCCTTCTGGGCTTGCAGTTTTCCGGAGAGGTCTTCCTATTCCAACCTTGGGCTGCAAATTTCTCCAGTGTGGAGAGTCTCATCTGCTCTCCCTCTGTATTCCCGTACCATCAAGCATCGTGTCTTATACATGCAGGGACCTGGTTAGGGTGATCATATCGTCTTCTTTCGTGGGGGACTATCCCAATGTTAACACCAAAGTCTGGCATCCTGGGAACCCCTTCAGTTCCAGGCCAGCCAGGATGAGTTTTGTCACCCTAACAACAAAAGAAGCCTCCTTCCTCTCTGCCTCAGAGGACATGCTGGTTGGCTGACTCCGAGAGTATCTAAAACTTAATGTGGTTGGTCCTATGAAGACAGCCAAAGAGCACAGCCAGGCCCATGGGCCATCATCTGGGGCTCTCGTGCTGACAGGAGACACAGGCCACTCACACACAAGGCAGCTGTAAGGGACCACAGACCCCTAGGGACCAGTGTGGGTGCATGGCGCCCAGGCTGAAGTGCTGCAGGGGTCTCCCTCTACACTTAGGAAGTGGGCCTGACATCATGGAAGGTTTCCTGGAGGAAGTGAGTTTGAAACACATGGGTCGGCAGACACAAGCAGGAGGAGGATCCTGGATTGGAGAGGGGCAGGTGCAGGTGGTAAGGAGGCTACTATGGTTGTCAGGTGCACATGAGCGTGGAACAGATGGACCACACTGGCTCAGGAGAGAAGGGAGGTCCAGAAGGCCAGGTAGTAAGGAATAAAGGGGAAAGAGATGTGCTAAACCCTGGCTGAGAAGATTGGATTTGGAAGTTAGTGAGGAATTACTGTAAGGTGCCACTCAGGGCTGAAGTGTTTGGCCAAAAACACATACTTAGAAAAGTCCTAAATTTGGGGGAGCCACTTCTCATCACTTACCTGTCCTCCTCCTTTCCTTTAGCCTCAAGCCATGGTCCCTCTGCTGGTCTCCAGGAGTTTGGATCCCTGAAGGGCCTCTGGGGAATATATTAGAGGTCAGAGTAATTTCCTCTGTCTCCTGACCTCAGGGTCAGGTCTTCTGAATCTCCCTGTCCCACTAGGCTCCTCTGGCGCCAGTCCCAACTCTGCCCAAGAGAATCAGATGAGTGAGGTGAGTCTCAGTGCTCGACAAGCGGGGGGAAGCTTAGCTGTCACACTGGTATCATCACCCCCTAGTTGTACACCTCCAGTTCGTAGAAGCATGACAAGTCCAAAAGCAGCTCCTGTCACTGGCAAACAGATATCATCATATGAATTTTCTTAAACTGAACCCAAATTTGTAATTTCTGCCTATTTCTCTTCCAACTCCATCCTTTGCAAACTCACAGAAATCCATTTCCTCCCTCACAAAAGCACTTAAAATACTTGAGCACGGCTATCCTGCTCCTTCGGCCAATTTCTTCTCTAGACTAAATAGATTTCAATAGTTGCTACAATGAAAGTCCTCAGGCCACGGTTCCATCATGCATCCCCCTCCCCTGGGGCCTCTGGAGCCTGGCACAGGGCCTGTGCAGAGTGGTTCTCCACAAACAGCTACCGAAGGAGTGGATGAATCCCACCACCCTCCCTTATGCTCTTGTCAGCTTGCATCTTCTTCTCTCGGCACACAGAGCCCATGGGTCCCACACTTGTCACATATTGAGTTAACTGGGTCAAAAGTTGAAGTCAAATCAAGTAGAGAAAATTTAAAAGTTTATGGTACGAACAAAAGGACAGTTTGCAGAGCTAGAAGACTTCTAGCAGAAAGTGGCAAGAAGCTGAGAAAAAGAGGGTCGCAGCTTGATTTCTTTTTTTCTTTCTTTTTTTGATGTGGACCATTTTTAGAGTCTTTATTGAATTTGTTACAATATTGCTTCTGTTTTATGTTTTGGTTGTTTGGTCCTGAAGCCTATGGGATTTTAACTCCCTGACCAGGGATCAAACCCACACCCACTGCACTGGGGAGAAAAGTCTTAACCACTGGACCACCAGGGAAGTCCCTAGAGCTCTGTTTTGAAAGTGAGGAAGTACATTGATCTCTACCATGATTGGCCACTAGAAACCTGCATCCCTTTTTGGCTAACAGTGCTACACAAAATTACTCTTTTGTAGCTGATTGGCTGGGAAGCTATGAAATAATGCTGACATGAGGAAAGCTTAAGTTTGCTTATGGTCAGAAGCCAACAATTTGGGGGAATCAGGACAGTTTTAGTTTTGGTTATGTGGCTGTGGGTGTTTGGTGGAGGGATATATGAAAACTATGGCATCTGTTTGTGGTTTTGTTTTACAATTGTCAACAAGGACTCCTAGCATCTGGGACTCTCCCTGGTAATACGCTCCCCGCCACCGCCCCGCTTCTGAAAGGCTTCAGCTCAGATGCAAACAGCTGAGGGAGTCTAGGTGCTGTGGGCTTGGTCCTGGCTGTCCCCATGGCCCAGGTCTGTGTCACTAGGGCCCCAGCTCCAGCAGCAGCAGCAGCGCAGGAAGGGCTGGGTCAGAGCTCTGTGAGCACGAGCATGGTGCGGTGGTTCCTATGACAGAGCTTGATGAAGGCCTGCTGGCTCCCTGACGTCTGCTCCCCTATCTGCAATCTGCAGGTTTGTCTCCCTCCATCTGTTGAGGCCTCCCCTGTAATCAGCGGGTTATCCTCTTTTGGATATGGCTGGACTCCCCCTGCTTGTCTGTCCCGTGCTTCCACTCAGCATCTGACCTTGGACTCCAATATGTGCACACTTTTAATGCCAGAGATCAAAGACATTCCTTGGGCTTGAGCCAGGCTGGAGAAATGTCCCAGAACATCCTCAGCCCAGTCAGAAGCTTTCCTGCTGGGAAGGCTCTCTGGAGTCTCTTTGTAGGCTGGGGCCCTGGGGAGCAGCTGGCTTATTCCAAAATTGGAAAATGGAAGAGAAAACTTGTTCCAAGCAGGCAAGAGAACTGATTCAGAGCCCTGGAGATGTTCAGGGACTTGATATGTGCAGGAGGTTTTGGAAAGTGTCCTTTGGCATGTGTGGCCCATGGAAAGACAGCTCTCTAGCTCTGCACAGGAATGCTGCCTGCTTGGATCTTCAGCACCTGGCACCTGGTAGGTGATCAGTGAAGCTCTGCACAGGGTTGCTGCCTGCTTGGGTCTTCAGCACCTGGCACCTGGTAGGTGATCAGTGAGTGCTTCTTAGGTTCATGAATGAATGAATGAGAAGAAGACAGCTTCTAGAAACTTCATCTGTGTGCCATGGGCACTTTCCTCATGCAAATAGGAGTCTGTTGTGGAGTCAAGAGAAACTCTGGTTAGAATCTTGACTTCACTACTTACTAGCTTTGTGAGGCCAGACCAGTTCCTTAACAAAGGGGCAATATACACCCCCTGAGGCTACTGCCAGGATTCCCTTAGAGAATATGCGTAGACCTCAGGGCCTGGCACTTGCCACCTGCAGACTCAGTGAGCGCCTGAGGGCTCCATGTTGCCGCTTGAAATCTCCCCCAAGTCATCTTCCAGCTCTTTCTTGCCTTAGAAAATCTCCAAGATTGAGACACTGGGGCGGTCCCAGTGCTGGAAAGACCTCAGTTCAGCCAAACAGCTGAGACCTTGAGCTCCCCTTCAGGGAGGGGCTGTCCTGGCCATCCATGGGGGCACAGCCATACAGGCTGAGGAGAAAGGGGGACCCAGGGGATGAAGGAGGAACCTCTTTACCCCTCAGGAGACTGGCCCTTGACTCAAGCCTCAGGGCCCAGGTCAGACCTCAGGGCACAGCTGAGAAACCGCCATTGGTTCTCTCCTGTAAGTCTGGAGTCTACTCGGCCCTTTCATGCAACCTCAGAGCCCACAGCCTTGTGTATCCTCCACAACTGGGCAGTGGCAGGGTGCAGGGAGGTGACCCAGGATGCCTGACTTTTCTGAAATCTGGCCAGATGGTAGGGCAGAGTTTGTGTTCATCTCAGATGCACGCCTAGGTCTTCCTTCTGACAGGGATGCTATGCTTGTGGGTATCATGGCTCTTCCATGTAACTCCCTCCTACCCATTTTAGCCCTTTTGTCTGGAAAACAAGGATCAGAGAGGAAAGATGCTGTAGTGGAAAGAATCCTGGACCTGAAGTTTTGAGGCCCCAGCCCCAGGTGGATTTTCTCAGGTGTAAAATGTGGGCATAGCTGAGACTATGATATATTGTGGATGGGGGTGGGATGGTCCAGGTGCCCCTTAAGGAGGCTTCTTTGAGCATGGCTGTTCTATGTACCTTAGAGGGCTGTTTCTTTTTTTTTTAAACAATTAATTAATTAATTTTTGGCTGCAATGGGTCTTTGCTGCTGTGCGCGGGCTTTCTCTACTTGCAGTGAGCGGGGCTATTCTTTGTTCCGGTGTGTGGGCTTCTCATTGTGGTAGCTTCTCTTGTTGCACAACATGGCCTCTAGGCGCCCGGGCTTCAAGAGTTGTGGCTCAAGGGCTCTGGAGCGCACACTTAGTAGTTGTGGCACACGGGCTTAGTTGCTCGGCAGCATGTGGGATCTTCTGGGACCAGGGCTCGAACCCGTGTCTCCTGCATTGGCAGGTGGATTGTTAACCACTGTGCCACCAGGGAAGCCCTGGAGGGCTGTTTTTTATTCCTATTCCAGATTATCAAAAAAGGAAAAAATAGTCATCACAAGCACAGCAGGTGGTTGGTTGGTGGACAGGAATAAGCACACATCAAGTCAGGCATCAGTTTTAGGATCAGCTTTATTCTGCATTTTACCTTCACCAGGGAGAAGAAAGCAAAGAAGCTGGAGAACAGACCAGCCTGCACCACACAGTCACAGATCACATCTCTAAAGAGTATACATGGTGGAAATAAAGGGTCTAAAGCAGGTCAGCAATGAAGCAAAAAGATCAACCATCAGGACCCCAAACATTTCAGCTCATCTTTCCTTATTGGCTGTTTGGAATCAATTTCATTTAGTTTCCTTTTTAAAAGCACAGCCAACATTCCAACATCTAATCATTTTCTGTTCTTTTTTGGGGATGCAGAGACAAAATTACCCAGTTTTTGATTTTTGCAACATCACCAACTTCTTCTCCACAGCCATGGTGGTGGTGATCCACACAAAGACTACCAAAATTCAGTTTGTTTTGAGGCTCAAGTGAGAGGTTGACACTCTGAAAGAAGGATGGAGGCATCCTTGGCTGTTATATGCCCAGGGCTGGGTGAATTTTTGCCCCAAAGGAGCTGAACTAGGCTTCTTTGGTCGCCCCTGATAACCACATCATATTCCTACAGCAGAGACATTCTAATAGATTGTTGACAACATTTATTCACAGAGGTTGAGGAAATACAGAAAGTACTGTCTTCAGAGACACAGACCAAGTCCTGGAATACTGAAGAAACCAGGAGGCAAGAGCAGGGTGCACACAGACGTACCCATAGGAGAAGGTCACCATGACAGGGGTTGGAGTTGGGCTGGGATCATCTTCTTGACCCCCAAATGGCCTTATGAGCAGCTACTTTCCCTTGCCAGGGGGTAAGCACTTCTCCTGGACTTTCTGTGGGCAAACCTCCACACGTTTTGTCTGAGATATCTCCTGGCATGTCTCCACACACTGAGGTGGGCTTTGGTCTTGACATAGACGTAGGCATGGGTCTTGGCCTTGCTGTAAGAAGTTTTCTTGGTTTAACTCCTGGCACTGAGGAAGATGCACCTCTTGAGCTTGCACTGGGCACTTCTTTTGGCAAGGGTGCTGGCATGGGGGGAGGCACACCTCCTCAGCCTTTGCCTGGCAATACCCTTGGGTCTTTTGAAGACTTGGAGGAGGCACGCATGGCTGTTTGCACTGCTGCTTATTAAAGGACATCCTAGGGTGATTTGCAGGACCTGAAACAAACACAAGCTTTGAAATTATTTGCATTGACAGTAACAGGCTGGGAATTGGCAGGCTGAAGGATTGTTAGAGGGGAACGGGGAGTGAATGATTATTAACACTAAGAACTCATTTCTCTGCTGATTTTTATCCCTTTCTCTTTTCTATCCCTACTTCAGCTCTCTCTGACACCCATCTCCTAGGTGGGGATATTCTCAGAGATTTTGTCAATATCTATAGGCCCAAACTCCTAAACCCAATCCTTCCATGGGTCTTTTCATTCTCTCCTATTTGACTAATCTTTTTGAAAATTAGATGCAGGAGACTAGGTAGAATACACAGAATGGTTTGAGAAGCCCAAGAAATGGCAAACCACTTCAAAAATCAGAATAAACTACAGTCCAGTAGAGGAAGAGAATAGTAGCTTCCCCGACACAGAGCAGAAAGGGAGAGAGAGGGCACAGACGTCCCCACTTACCTGATCTTCAACAACCCTCAACAAAGGATGTGGATGGAGGAGGCTAGCCTGGTAGGGACTTTTATATAGTGCTTGGTCCAGCCTCCTGCAAGACAGACTGGCCACGTTGGCTGAGGTCTTAATTGTGGAGTCACCATAACAAGCTTCCTCTGAAATTGCCCATGGTTTGAGTCACTGCTTGGGATGCCTGTTAGCCTCCATTTTGACCTCTGGGTTCTCACCAGGCCTCAGCAGGGAGGGGCTTCTGTCATATCTCTCTTCTTTTTAAATTTATTTTTAATTTTTTAATTTTTATTTTATTTTTATTGGAGTATAATTGCTTTACAATGGTATGTTAGTTTCAGCTTCACAACAAAATGAATCAGTTATATATATACACATATGTTCCCGTATCTCTTCCCTCTTGCGTCTCCCTCCCTCCCACCCTCCCTATCCCACCCCTCCAGGCGGTCACAAAGCACCGAGCTGATCTCCCTGTGCTGTACGACTGCTTCCCAATAGCTATCTACCTTACGTTTGGTAGTGTATATATGTCCATGCCTCTCTCTCGCTTTGTCACAGTTTACACTTCCCCCTCTCCATATCCTCAAGTCCATTCTCTAGTAAGTCTGTGTCTTAATTCCTGTTTCACCCCTAGGTTCTTCATGACATTTTTTTTTCTTAAATTCCATATATATGTGTTAGCATACGGTATTTGTCTCCCTATTTCTGACTTACTTCACCCTGTATGACAGACTCTAGGTCTATCCACCTCATTACAAATAGCTCAATTTCGCTTCTTTTTATGGCTGAGTAATATTCCATTGTATATATGTGCCACATCTTCTTTATCCATTCACCTGATGATGGACACTTAGGTTGTTTCCATCTCCTGGCTATTGTAAATAGAGCTGCAATGAACATTTTGGTACATGACTCTTTTTGAATTATGGTTCTCTCAGGGTATATGCCCAGTAGTGGGATTGCTGGGTCATATGGTAGTTCTATTTGTAGTTTTTTAAGGAACCTCCATACTGTTCTCCACAGTGGCTGTATCAATTTACATTCCCACCAACATTGTAAGAGGGTTCCCTTTTCTCCAAACCCTCTCCAGAATTTATTGTTCCTAGATTTTTTGATGATGGCCATTCCGACTGGTGTGAGATGATATCTCATTGTAGTTTTGATTTGCATTTCTCTAATGATTAGTGATGTTGAGCATTCTTTCATGTGTTTGTTGGCAGTCTGTATATCTTCTTTGGAGAAATGTCTATTTAGGTCTTCTGCCCAATTTTGGATTGGGTTTTTGCTTTTTTGTTATTAAGCTGCCTGAGCTGCTTATAAATTTTGGAGATTAATCCTTTGTCAGTTGCTTCATTTGCAAGTATTTTCTCCCATTCTGAGGGTTGTCTTTTGGTCTTGTTTATGGTTTCCTTTGTTGCACAAAAGCTTTTAAGTTTCATTAGGTCCCATTTGTTTATTTTTGTTTTTACTTCCATTACTCTAGGAGGTGGGTCAAAAAGGATCTTGCTGTGATTTATGTCATAGAGTTTTCTGCCTATGTTTTCCTCTAAGAGTTTGATAGTTTCTGGCCTTACATTTAGGTCTTTAAACCATTTTGAGCTTAATTTGGTGTATGGTGTTAGGGAGTGATCTAATCTCATACTATTACATGTAGCTGTCCAGTTTTCCCAGCACCACTTATTGAAGGGGCTGTCCTTTCTCCACTGTACATTACTGTCTCCTTTATCAGAGATAAGGTGACCATATGTGCATGGGTTTATCTCTGGGCTTTCTATCCTGTTCCATTGATCTATATTTCTGTTTTTGTGCCAGTACCATACTCTCTTGATTACTGTAGCTTTGTTGTATAGTCTGAAGTCAGGGAGCCTGATTCCTCCAGCTCCTTTTTTCGTTCTTAAGATTGCTTTGACTATTCGGGGTCTTTTGTGTTTCCATACAAATTGTGCAATTTTGTGTTCTAGTTCTGTGAAAAATGCCAGTGGTAGTTTGATAGGGATTGCGTTGAATCTGTAGATTGCTTTGGGTAGTAGAGTCATTTTCACAATGTTGATTCTTCCCATCCAAGAACATGGTATATCTCTCCATCTATTTGTATCACCTTTAATTTCTTTCATCAGTGTCTTATAATTTTCTGCATACAGGTCTTTCGTCTCCTTAGGTAGGTTTATTCCTAGATATTTTATTCTTTTTGTTGCAATGGTAAATGGGAGTGTTTTCTTGATTTCACTTTCAGATTTTTCATCATTAGTATATAGGAATGCCAGAGATTTCTGTGCATTAATTTTGTATCCTGCTACTTTACCAAATTCATTGATTAGCTCTAGTAGTTTTCTGGTAGCATCTTTAGGATTCTCTATGTATAGTATCATGTCATCTACAAACAGTGACAGCTTTACTTCTTCTTTTCCGATTTGGATTCCTTTTATTTCCTTTTCTTCTCTGATTGCTGTGGCTAAAACTTCCAAAACTATGTTGAATAAGAGTGGTGAGAGTGGGCAACCTTGTCTTGTTCCTGATCTTAGTGGAAATGCTTTCAGTTTTTCACCATTGAGGATGATGTTTGCTGTGGGCTTGTCATATATGGCCTTTATTATGTTGAGGAAAGTTCCCTCTATGCCTACTTTCTGTCGGGTTTTTATCATAAATGGGTGTTGAATTTTGTCGAAAGCTTTCTCTGCATCTATTGAGATGATCATATGTTTTTTCTCCTTCAATTTGTTAATATGGTGTATCACGTTGATTGATTTGCGTATATTGAAGAATCCTTGCATTCCTGGAATAAGCCCCACTTGATCATGGTGTATGATCCGTTTAATGTGCTGTTGGATTCTGTTTCCTAGTATTTTGCTGAGGATTTTTGCATCTATGTTCATCAGTGATATTGGCCTGTAGTTTTCTTTCTTTGTGACATCCTTGTCTGGTTTTGGTATCAGGGTGATGGTGGCCTCCTAGAATGAGTAGGGGAGTGTTCCTCCCTCTGCTATATTTTGGAAGAGTTTGAGAAGGATAGGTGATAGCTCTTCTCTAAATGTTTGATAGAATTCGCCTGTGAAGCCATCTGGTCCTGGGCTTTTGTTTGTTGGAAGATTTTTAATCACAGTTTCAATTTCAGTGCTTGTGATTGGTCTGTTCATATTTTCTATTTCTTCCCGATTCAGTCTTGGCAGGTTGTGCATTTCTAAGAATTTGTCCATTTCTTCCAGATTGTCTATTTTATTGACATAGAGTTGCTTGTAGTAATCTCTAATGATTTTTTTTATTTCTGCAGTGTCAGTTGTTACTTCTCCTTTTTCATGTCTAATTCTATTGATTTGAGTCTTCTCCCTTTTTTTCTTGATGAGTCTGGCTAATGGTTTATCTGTTTTGTTTATCTTCTCAAAGAACCAGCTTTTAGTTTTATTGATCTTTGTTATCATTTCTTTCATTTCTTTTTCATTTATTTCTGATCTGATTTTTATGATTTCTTTCCTTCTGCTAACTTTGGGGTTTTTTTGTTCTTCTTTCTCTAATTGCTTGAGGTGCAAGGTTAGGTTGTTTATCCAAGATGTTTCCTGTTTTTTAAGGTAGGATTTTATTGCTGTAAACTTCCCTCTTAGAACTGCTTTTGCTGCATCCCATAGGTTTAGGGTCATCGTGTCTCCATTTTTATTTGTTTCTAGGTATTTTTTTATTTCCTCTTTGATTTCTTCAGCGATCACTTCGTTATTAAGTAGTGTATTTTTTAGCCTCCATGTGTTTGTATTTTTTACAGATCTTTTCCTGTAATTGATATCTAGTCTCATAGCGTTGTGGTCGGAAAACATACTTGATACAATTTCAATTTTCTTAAATTTACCAAGACTTGATCTGTGGCCCAAGATATGATCTATCCTGGAGAATGTTCCATGAGCACTTGAGAAAAATGTGTATTCTGTTGTTTTTGGATGGAATGTCCTATAAATATCAATTAAGTCCATCTTGTTTAATGTATCATTTAAAGCTTGTGTTTCCTTATTTACTTTCATTTTGGATGATCTGTCCATTGGTGAAAGTGGGGTGTTAAAGTCCCCTACTATGAATGTGTTACTATCGATTTCCCCTTTTATGGCTGTTAGTATTTGCTTTATATATTGATGTGTTCCTATGTTGGGTGCATACATATTTACAATTGTTATATCTTCTTCTTGGATCGATCCCTTGATCATTATGTAGTGTCCTTCTTGTCTCTTCTAATAGTCTTTATTTTAAAGTCTATTTTGTCTGATATGAGCATTGCTACTCCAGCTTTCTTTTGGTTTCCATTTGCATGAAATACCTTTTTCCATCCCCTTACTTTCTGTCTGTATGTGTCTCTAGGTCTGAAGTGGGTCTCTTGTATACAGCAAATATATGCGTCTTGTTTTTGTATCCATTCAGCCAATCTGTGTCTTTTGGTGGGAGCATTTAGTCCATTTACATTTAAGGTAATTATCGATATGTATGTTCCCATTCCCGTTTTCTTAATTGTTTTGGGTTCGTTATTGTAGGTCTTTTCCTTCTCTTGTATTTCTTTTTTTTTCTGTTATTATTATTTTTTTAAACATCTTTATTGGGGTATAATTGCTTTACAATGGTGTGTTAGTTTCTGCTTTATAACAAAGTGAATCAGTTATACATATACATATGTTCCCATATGTCTTCCCTCTTGCATATCCCTCCCTCCCACTCTCCCTATCCCACCCCTCCAGGCTGTAACAAAGCACCGAGCTAATATCCCTGTGCCTTGCGGCTGCTTCCCCCTAGCTATCTACCTTACTACGTTTGTTAGTGTGTCTATGTCCATGACTCTCTCTTGCCCTGTCAAAGCTCACCCTTCCCCTTCCCCATATCCTCAAGTCCGTTCTCCAGTAGGTCTGCGTCTTTATTCCTGTCTTACCCCTAGGTTTTTCATGACATTTTTTCCCCCTTAAATTCCATATATATGTGTTAGCATATGGTATTTGTCTTTTTCTTTCTGACTTACTTCACTCTGTATGACAGACTCTAGGTCTATCCATCTCATTACAAATAGCTCAATTTCATTTCTTTTTAAGGCTGAGTAATATTCCATTGTATATATGCGCCACATCTTCTTTATCCATTCATTCGATGATGGGCGCTTAGGTTGTTTCCATCTCCGGGCTATTGTAAATAGAATTGCAATGAACATTTTGGTACATGACTCTTTTTGAATTTCGGTTTTCTCAGGGTATATGCCCAGTAGTGGGATTGCTGGGTCATATGGTAATTCTATTTGTAGTTTTTTAAGGAACCTCCATACTGTTCTCCATAGTGGCTGAACCAATTCACATTCCCACCAACAGTGCAAGAGTGTTCCCTTTTCTCCACGCCCTCTCCAGCATTTATTGTTTCTAGATTTTTTGATGATGGCCATTCTGACTGGTGTGAGATGATATCTCATTGTAGTTTTGATTTGCATTTCTCTAATGATTAATGATGTTGAGCATTCTTTCATGTGTTTGTTGGCATTCTGTATATCTTCTTTGGAGAAATGTCTATTTAGGTCTTCTGCCCATTTTTGGATTGGGTTGTTTGTTTTTTTGTTATTGAGCTGCATGAGCTGCTTGTAAATTTTGGAGATTAATCCTTTGTCAGTTGCTTCATTTGCAAATATTTTCTCCCATTCTGAGGGTTGTCTTTTGGTCTTGATTATGGTTTCCTTTGCTGTGCAAAAGCTTTGAAGTTTCATTAGGTCCCATTTGTTTATTTTTGTTTTTATTTCCATTACTCTAGGAGGTGGGTCAGAAAGGATCTTGCTGTGATTTATGTCATAGAGTGTTTTGCCTATGTTTTCCTCTAAGAGTTTGATAGTTTCTGGCCTTACATTTAGGTCTTTAATCCATTTTGAGCTTATTTTTGTGTATGGTGTTAGGGAGTGATCTAATTTCATACTTTTACATGTACCTGTCCAGTTTTCCCAGCACCATTTATTGAAGAGGCTGTCCTTTCTCCACTGTACATTCCTGCTTCCTTTATCAAAGATAAGATGTCCATATGTGCGTGGGTTTATCTCTGGGCTTTCTATCCTGTTCCATTGATCTATCTTTCTGTTTTTGTGCCAGTACCATACTCTCTTGATTACTGTAGCTTTGTTGTATAGTCTGAAGTCAGGGAGCCTGATTCCTCCAGCTCCTTTTTTCGTTCTTAAGATTGCTTTGACTATTCGGGGTCTTTTGTGTTTCCATACAAATTGTGCAATTTTTTGTTCTAGTTCTGTGAAAAATGCCAGTGGTAGTTTGATAGGGATTGCGTTGAATCTGTAGATTGCTTTGGGTTGTAGAGTCATTTTCACAATGTTGATTCTTCCCATCCAAGAACATGGTATATCTCTCCATCTATTTGTATCACCTTTAATTTCTTTCATCAGTGTCTTATAATTTTCTGCATACAGGTCTTTCGTCTCCTTAGGTAGGTTTATTCCTAGATATTTTATTCTTTTTGTTGCAATGGTAAATGGGAGTGTTTTCTTGATTTCACTTTCAGATTTTTCATCATTAGTATATAGGAATGCCAGAGATTTCTGTGCATTAATTTTGTATCCTGCTACTTTACCAAATTCATTGATTAGCTCTAGTAGTTTTCTGGTAGCATCTTTAGGATTCTCTATGTATAGTATCATGTCATCTACAAACAGTGACAGCTTTACTTCTTCTTTTCCGATTTGGATTCCTTTTATTTCCTTTTCTTCTCTGATTGCTGTGGCTAAAACTTCCAAAACTATGTTGAATAAGAGTGGTGAGAGTGGGCAACCTTGTCTTGTTCCTGATCTTAGTGGAAATGCTTTCAGTTTTTCACCATTGAGGATGATGTTTGCTGTGGGCTTGTCATATATGGCCTTTATTATGTTGAGGAAAGTTCCCTCTATGCCTACTTTCTGCAGGGTTTTTATCATAAATGGGTGTTGAATTTTGTCGAAAGCTTTCTCTGCATCTATTTAGATGATCATATGGTTTTTCTCCTTCAATTTGTTAATATGGTTTATCACATTGATAGATTTGCGTATATTGAAGAATCCTTGCATTCCTGGAATAAACCCCACTTGATCATGGTGTATGATCCTTTTAATGTGCTGTTGGATTCTGTTTGCTAGTATTTTGTTGAGGATTTTTGCATCTATGTTCATCAGTGATATTGGCCTGTAGTTTTATTTCTTTGTGACACCCTTGTCTGGTTTTGATATCAAGGTGATGGTGGCCTCGTAGAAGGAATTTGGGAGTGTTCCTCCCTCTGCTATATTTTGGAAGAGTTCGAGAAGGATAGGTGTTAGCTCTTCTCTAAAGGTTTGATAGAATTCACCTGTGAAGCCATCTGGTCCTGGGCTTTTGTTTGTTGGAAGATTTTTAATCACAGTTTCAATTTCAGTGCTTGTGATTGGTCTGTTCATATTTTCTATTTCTTCCTGATTCAGTCTTGGCAGGTTGTGCATTTCTAAGAATTTGTCCATTTCTTCCAGATTGTCCATTTTATTGACAGAGTTGCTTGTAGTAATCGCTCATGATTTTTTTTATTTCTGCAGTGTCAGTTGTTACTTCTCCTTTTTCATTTCTAATTCTATTGATTTGAGTCTTCTCCCTTTTTTTCTTGATGAGTCTGGCTAGTGGTTTATCTATTTTGTTTATCTTCTCAAAGAACCAGCTTTTAGTTTTATTGATCTTTGCTATCGTTTCCTTCATTTCTTTTTCATTTATTTCTGATCTGATTTTTATGATTTCTTTCCTTCTGCTAACTTTGGGGTTTTTTTGTTCTTCTTTGTCTAATTGCTTGCGGTGCAAGGTTAGATTGTTTATTCGAGATGTTTCCTGCTTCTTAAGGTGGGTTTGTATTGCTATATACTTCCCCCTTAGAACTGTTTTTGCTGCATCCCATAGGTTTTGGGTCGTTGTGTCTCCATTGTCATTTGTTTCTAGGTATTTTTTTATTTCCTCTTTGATTTCTTCAGCGATCACTTCGTTATTAAGTAGTGTATTGTTTAGCATCCATGTGTATGTGTTTGTATTTTTTACAGATCTTTTCCTGTAATTGATATCTAGTCTCATAGCGTTGTGGTCGGAAAACATGCTTGATACAATTTCAATTTTCTTAAATTTACCAAGGCTTGATTTGTGACCCAAGATATGATCTATCCTGGAGAATGTTCCATGAGCACTTGAGAAAAATGTGTATTCTGTTGATTTTGGATGGAGTGTCCTATAAATATCAATTAAGTCCATCTTGCTTAATGTATCATTTAAAGCTTGTGTTTCCTTATTTATATTCATTTTGGCTGATCTGTCCATGGGTGAAAGTGGGGTGTTAAAGTCCCCTACTATGAATGTGTTACTGTCGATCTCCCCTTTTATGGCTGTTAGTATTTGCCTTATGTATTGAGGTGCTCCTATGTTGGGTGCATAAATATTTACAATTGTTATATCTTCTTCTTGGATCGATCCCTTGATTATTATGTAGTGTCCTTCTTTGTCTCTTTTAATAGTTCTTATTTTAAAGTCAATTTTTTCTGATATGAGCATTGCTACTCCAGCTTTCTTTTGGTTTCCATTTGCATGAAATACCTTTTTCCATCCCCTTACTTTCAGTCTGTATGTGTCTCTAGGTCTGAAATGGGTCTCTTGTATACAGCAAATATATGCGTCTTGTTTTTGTATCCATTCAGCCAATCTGTGTCTTTTGGTGGGAGCATTTAGTCCATTTACATTTAAGGTAATTATTGATATGTATGTTCCCATTCCCGTTTTCTTAATTGTTTTGGGTTCGTTATTGTAGGTCTTTTCCTTCTCTTGTGTTTCTTGCCTAGAGAAGTTCCTTTAGCAGTTGTTGTAGAGCTGGTTTGGTGGTGCTGAACTCTCTCAGCTTTTGCTTGTCTGTAAAGGTTTTAATTTCTCCATCAAATCTGAATGAGATCCTTGCTGGGTAGAGTAATCTTGGTTGCAGGTTTTTCTCCTTCATCACTTTCAATATGTCCTGCCACTCCCTTCTGGCTTGCAGAATTTCTGCTGAGAGATCAGCTGTTAACCTTATGGGGATTCCCGTGTGTGTTATTTGTTGTTTATCCTTTGCTGCTTTTAATATGTTTTCTTTGTATTTAATTTTTGACAGTTTGATTAATATGTGTCTTGGCGTATTTCTCCTTGGATTTATCCTGTCTGGGACTCTCTGTGCTTCCTGGACTTGATTAACTATTTCCTTTCTCATATTAGGGAATTTTTCAACTATAATCTCTTCAAATATTTTCTCAGTCCCTTTCTTTTTCTCTTCTTCTTCTGGAAGCCCTATAATTCGAATGTTGGTGCATTTAATGTTGTCCCAGAGGTCTCTAAGACTGTGCTCATTTCTTTTCATTCTTTTTTCTTTATTCTGCTCTGTATTAGTTATCACCACTATTTTATCTTCCAGGTCACTTATCCGTGTTTCTGCCTCAGTTATTCTGCTATTGATCCCATCTAGAGTATTTTTCATTTCATTTATTGTGTTGTTCATCATTGTTTGTTTCCTCTTTATTTCTTCTTGGTTCTTGTTAAATGTTTCTTGCATTTTGTCTATTCTATTTCCAAGATTTTGGATCATCTTCACTATCATTATTCTGAATTCTTTTTCGGGTAGACTGCCTATTTCCTCTTCATTTGTTAGGTCTGGTGTGTTTTTATCTTGCTCCTTCATCTGCTGTCTGTTTTTCTGTCTTTTCATTTTGCTTATCTTACTGTGTTTGGGGTCTCCTTTTTGCAGGCTGAAGGTTCGTAGTTACCATTGTTTTTGGTGTCTGTCCCCACTGGCTAGGGTTGGTTCAGTGGGTTGTGTAGGCTTCCTTGTGGAGGGGATTAGTGCCTGTGTTCTAGTGGATGAGGCTGGAACTTGTCTCTCTGGTGGGCAGGTCCACGTCTGGTGGTGTGTTTTGGGGTGTCTGTGGACTTATTATGATTTTAGGCAACCTCTCTGCTAATGGGTGGAGTTGTGTTCCTGTCTTGCTAGTTGTTTGGCATAGGGTGTCCAGCACTGTATCTTGCTGGTCGTTGTGTGAAGCTGGGTGCTGGCATTGAGATGGAGATCTCTGGGAGATTTTCACCATTTGATATTATATGGAGCTGGGAGGTCTCTTGTTGACCAGTGTCCTGAAGTTGGCTCTCCCACCTCAGAGGCACAGCACTGACTCCTGGCTGGAGCACCTAGAGCCTTTCATCCACGCGGCTCAGAATAAAAGGGAGAAAAAGTAGAGAGAAAGAATTAGTAGAAGTTGGAAGAAAGAAAGAAAGTAGGAAAGAAGGAAAGGACGGGAGGAAGGACAGAAGGAAGGAAGAAAGAAAGAAAGAGAGACAGAAGAAAAGAAGGAAAGAAGGAAAGAAAGAAAGAAAGGAGGGAGGGAAGGAAGGATGGTGGGAGGAAAGAAGGAAGGAAGGAGGGAAGGAAGGAAAAAAGAAAGAAAGAAAGAAGATAAAGTACCATAAATAAAGTAAAATATAATAAAGTTATTAAATTAAAAAATAATTATTAAGAAAAAAATTAACAAAACAAAACAAAACAAGAAAACGGACGGATAGAACCTTAGGACAAATGGTGGAAGCAAAGCTATACAGACAAAATCTCATACAGAAGCATACACATACACACTCACAGAAAGAGGAAAAGGGGAAAAAATCATAAATCTTGCTCTCAAAGTCCATCTCCTCAATTTGGGATGATTTGTTGTCTAAAGGAGGGAAGGAAGGAAGGAAAGAAAGAAAGAAAGAAAGAAAGAAAGAAGATAAAGTAAATAAAATAAAGTTATTAAAATAAAAATAATTATTAAGAAAAAAAATTAAAAAAAACTGGGCTGATAGAACCCTAGGACAAATGGTGGAAGCAAAGCTATACAGACAAAAACTCACACAGAAGCATACACATACACACTCACAAAAAGAGGAAAAGGGGAAAAAATCATAAATTTTGCTCTCAAAGTCCACCTCCTCAATTTGGGATGATTCGTTGTCTATTCATGTATTCCACAGATGCAGGGTATATCAAGTTGATTGTGGAGCTTTAATCCGCTGCTTCTGAGGCTGCTGGGAGAGATTTCCCTTTCTCTTCTTTGTTCTCACAGGTCCCACGGGCTTAACTTTGGATTTGGCCCCGCCTCTGCGTGTAGGTCAACGGAAGGCGTCTGTTTTTCGCTCAGACAGGACGAGGTTAAAGGAGCCGCTGATTCGGGGGCTCTGGCTCACTCAGGCCGGGGGAAGGGAGGGGCACAGCGTGCAGGGCGAGCCTGCGGCGGCAGAGGCCGGAGTGATGTTGCACCAGCCTGAGGCTTGCTGTGCGTTCTCCCGGGGAAGTTGTCCCTGGATCCCGGGAACGTGGCAGTGGCGGGCTGCACAAACTCCCCGGAAGGGAGGTGTAGATAGTCACCTGTGCGCGCACACAGTTTTCTTGGTGGTGGCAGCAGCAGCCTTAGCATCTCCTGCCCGTCTTTGGGGTCCGCTCTTTTAGCCGTGGCTTGCGCCCGTCTCTGGAGCTCCTTTAAGCAGCGCTCTTAATCCCCTCTCCTCGCACACCAGGAAACAAAGAGGGAAGAAAAAGTCTCTTGTCTCTTCGGCAGCTCCAGACCTTTTCCCGGACTCCCTCCCGGCTAGCCGTGGTGCACTAACCCCTTCAGGCTGTGTTCCCACCCCCAACCGCTGTCCTCTCTCTGCACTGGTTGGAGCATTTAATCCATTTACATTTAAGGTAATTATCGATATGTATATTCCTATTACCATTTTCTTAATTGTTTTGTCATTGTAGGTCTTTTCTTTCTCTTGTTTTGCCTGCCTAGAGAAGTTTCTTTATTGTTTGTTGTAAACCTGGTTTGGTGGTCATGAATTCTCTTAGCTTTGCTTGTCTGTAAAGCTTTTAATTTCTCTGTTGAATCGGAATGAGATCTTTGCTGGGTAGAGTAATCTTGGTTGTAGGTTTTTCTCTTTCATCACTTTAAATATGTCCTGCCCCTCCCTTCTGGCTTGCAGAATTTCTGCTGAAAGATCAGCTGTTAATCTTATGGGGATTCCCTTGTTTGTTATTTGTTGCGTTTTCCTTGCTGCTTTTAATATTTTTTCTTTGTATTTAATTTTTAATAGTTTGGTAAATATGTGTCTTGGTGTGTTTCTCCTTGGAGTTATGCGGTATGTGACTCTCTGCACTTCTTGGACTTGATTGACAATTTCCTTTTCCATATTAGGGAAGTTTTCAACTATAATCTGTTTAATATTTTTCAGACCCTTTCTTTTTCTCTTCTTCTTCTGGGACCCCTATAATTCGAATATTGGTGTGTTTAATGTTGTCCCAGAGGTCTCTAAGAATGTCCTCCATTCTTTTTTCTTTATTCTGCTCTGTGGTAGTTATTTCCACTATTATATTTTCCAGGTTAGTTATCCACTCTTCTGCCTCAGTATTCTGCTATTGATTCCTTCCTGAGAATTTTTAATTTCATTTATTGTGTTGTTCTTCTTTGTTTTTTTGCTCTTTAGTTCTTCTAGATCCTTGTTAAACATTTCTTGTATTTTCTCTATTCTGTTTCCAAGATTTTGGATCATCTTTGCTATTATTACTCTGAATTCTTTTTCAGGTAGACTGCCCATTTCCTCTTCATTTGTTTGTTCTGGTGGGTTTGACCTTGCTCCTTCATGTGCTGTGTGTTTCTCTGTATTCTCATTTTGCATAACTTACTGTGTTTCGGGTCTCCTTTTTGCAGGCTTCAGGTTCATCGTTCCTATTGTTTTTCGTGTTTTCCCGCAGTGGCTAAGGTTGGTTCAGTGGGTTGTGTAGTCTTCCTGGTGGAGGGGACTGGTGCCTCTGTTCAGGTGGATGAGGCTGCTGTCTTTCTGGTGGGCAGTGCCACGTCTGGTGGTGTGTTTTGTGATGTCTGTGAACTTATTATTATTTTAGGAAGCCTCTCTGCTAATGGGTGGGGCTGTGTTCCTGTCTTGCTAGTTGTTTTGCCTGGCGTGTCCATCACTGGAGCTTGCTGGTTGTTGTGTGGAGGTGGGTCTTAGTGTTGAGATGGAGATATCTGGGAGAGCTCTCGCCGATTGATATTATGAGGGGCCGGGGGGGTCTCTGGTGGACCAACGTCCTGAAGTCGGCTCTCCCACCTCAGAGGCTCAGGCGTGACACCCAGCCAGAGCACCAAGACTCTGTCAGCCACACAGCTTTTTGGTATGGATTCATTGGCCAAGGCACAAGGGCACCTTCTGAAGTGATTGTTATTTTTCGTATCCTGATTGAGGTTTAAGATCTGTCCATTTCAGAATAAGTAAATTATATTTCAATTAAAAGAAACTCAGCCATGAAGATTTATGATCCTTTTCAGTCTCTTTCACAATCCAATCTTAAGGAAGCACATAAAATATTACCTGCGAATGAGTGAACAGGATGCAGTTCTGGATGTTTCAAGTTCTAAATCACAGAACAGCAGGTAAGGAAGCAGGTTGGTAGAATCACTCCCACTTATAACATGACCTGGCCTCTTTCATTACATTTGTGACAGCAAAGAATACTAAACCTACTTCTGCTTGGATGTTGTGAGCTGTGATGATAACCTGCGTTTTTGGAAAGAACCAATCAGGTTTCTTTCCTGAAATAACAGGAATACCTCATACCCAAGCCATCAACAATGTGGGTCCACTTGGCCAAGGACCTTACCACATGGAGAGGTCTAAGAGGTGAGGATACCCATCCTGAAGAGGAGTGGAGACTGGTGGGGATGAGAGAGATTGAAACAGTGGCAGTGAATCCATGCTCCCAGACCCTGAAGTCCTCGTTCTTATAGTTCTTTTTCAATTCTACATGCCCCCTGCTCATCCTAATATCCTTCCCAGCAATATGAACTGATAACTTGTGAATTAATCCACTTTGATGTGTACTCCCTGTAGCTACTTGTACACTAACATATCAGCTGTGAAAACTTTTCTGGTTCATTCCTAGTTGAGGTCCTCCCAGATTTATCTTTTTCTATTTTTTGTACTTAACTATTTCTTTGGAAATTGTATATAGATTCACAGAAAGTTGCAAAAATAGAGATCCCATGTCCCCTTCACTGGAATTCTCTCAAGGGTGACATGGTGACATGCTGCATAACTATACTCCAGGATCAAAGTCAGCCAACTGACATTGGTGTAATCCACAAACTCCTCTTTATTTCTTATTTTTTAGAAGAATTCTTAGCTGTGCTTACTGGTATGAGTTAGAACCTGATTATTGCACTCAGGAGATTTACAGCCTGATGAGGAAGTGAAGCACAAGGCAGTCAAGTTCAGGTGTGTTGTGTCACACATGGGCAGGTACAGCGTGCTCCCCTCACTGTGTCCCAGCAAACCAGGCACTTGGCATTTGTTAACTCCTTAAGCCACACAACCACCAGGTAACACCAATACTATTAGTATCCTCATTCCTTTTACAGAGAGAAGGAAACTAGGGCTCAGAGAAGGTAACCAACTGGCTTAAGGTCACAAAATTTTGGGGAGCAGAGCTAGAGTTTAAACCCATGAAGCCTATTTTCAGAGTGTTCTGCCCAAGCATTATGCAATGGGACTAATAGCCAAGGGTAGAATTCTTTCCCTGAGTCTTTGTGGAACTTTCCCCAGCGTCATTCCTGTTTCCCCTCACACACTCTTCCTCCCTTGTGCTCATTGGGTTCCCGGGGTTAGCCACTTCAATAGCCATGTTTATTGCTCTCTCAGGCTGTGCCCTAGCAGGAGTGCATTCCCTGGGTGCACCTCTCAGAAGATGCCACGTCCCTCTATGCAGCAGGTGGGGTTAGAGACCTGGCCATCTTCCAAGGTTGTTGAGTGTGGAGGGCCAGGGTCCTAGCCTCACACTCAGGGCGTTGCTTCTTGGTGATATAATGCTGGAAAACAAGAAACAAACCAAAAACTACCAAGAAACCAGGAGAAGAAAGTCTTGCACAGCAGAGGAACACATTTACTTGTAAGTTCATGGCTTCAGCTCTCAGCCCCATAATGGTGAATATGGTGGAGATGGTGGAGATGGTGGATGTAGTGGGCTGGGTAGTGCCCTTGGTGCCTCACTCTGGGGGTGGGCAGGGCTGTGGGCATTTAGGAGGACAGAGCTTGGGACATGGCTTGGGAGGACAGGGAGCTGGGCAGGGGCATGGTGGAGGACACAGTGGGGGGCATGGGGGACATGGGACACTTTGGTGGTGCTGGGCACTTTTCCTGTGGGCACTTTTCAGAGCACCGTTGCAGCAGCTTCTTTAAACAGCTGGGCTGGCATTTAGTCTCACACCTTTGTTCACACCTGGGATCACATTGCTTGGGCTCATTCTTGGGTTCACTAGGTTTGTTTTTATCATCACTCGACATTCCTTCTTGATTTTCTGAGACCTGCAAAGAAATACGTGACAGGTTATGTGTGAGAGACCACATTGCAAGGCGGGAGAGGACCAGTACAGCCTTCCCACACACACCTCCTGCCCTGCCCATTCTTGTTCTTAAGAAAGCCTTTCCTGGGATGTGTTCAGGCTCTAGAATAAATTCTCATCTAAGGCCTGTCCTCTTGTCCTTGCAGTGCATTGGTGACAACATTTCTTGATCTCTCCACCGTTGCTATGCGTTCTTTTCACTTATTCTTGTCTCCATTCCATAGCCCCTAGCAGGAGTTCTTAACCTTAGGGTCCTTGGACTGCCCCCCAACCCAACCATATTTAACCATATATTTATCAATATAATTGGTATATTCTGTAACCCCATGTATTTTATTTCATTCATTTTAAAACATTATTCTGAAGAGTGCCTAAGCTTGATCGGACTCCTAAATGCATCCATGGCACGACAACAGTTTTCAAGAACTCCTGTAAGGGCACCTCCCTATCCCTCTGGAGATGGAATGGGAGGATATGTTAGTGGGCTTGGGGGCCTATGACACTTCTTCCAATTCTATGTCTTGCCTAAGCCCTCAAAACCTTGAGAACTGCTTTTGTCACTTGAGGACTGAGCATGGAAAAGAGTTGAATTCCTACCGTGGCTGGGCTCCCATGGACCACTCTAGGAACTCCTCCACCTGGTGATTAGGGTAAGGAAAGAAGTTAAGAGAAGAGGAGATAAACTGGGAAATTCTAGTTTCTCTGAAAATATGAATGTTGGAGCCACAAACTATGATTTTAGGGAGTAAATCCTTTTCCCCTCTGTTGAGTTTTGCCCTGAGCTAGGTCTTCCTCTATAGACTGTTTGACTTCTGGATATGGACAGGACTTTTTAGTCCCTGACAATACTTGCAAGTTGGATCTAATTGGCACATCTTTGATTTCCTTTAACAATATAAAAATAAAATTTTAAAAATCTAATTTTGTTTTAAAGTCAGTATGGCTCTCTGGAGAGACAGATCATTACATTGAACTCCAAAATGGTTAAGAATTACTCTTTCAAATGAGGTGTAGCTAGATCCTGCTACTGAAAATGAGAGGAAACTTTCACCAAATATAGCCATCATTTCAACCCTGCTCAATGCCTGGGGTGCTGTGGGTCATCCCCCAGAAAGGGGAGGTAAAGGAGGGGGCATTTCCAGTTGTCCACATGCAACTCACCCCTTTGTGTTGGTATTGAACTTGACAAGTAGTTGAGTGAGGTGGATGTTATGGCTGTGCCCGGGAAGGTGGATTTTCCCCTCTGGTTCTTCTGCCCAGCTCTGAGGAAGACAGAGTGGGGGGAAGGGGGAGCCCCACTTGTGACCTCATCACTGCATCATCAAGTCGCAATTGTTGTGTGACTCCAGAGCTTCCAGCTCAACTCAAGCCCTTGAACAGAAGAATAGGCTATGATTAATACCCCCTTTGCTGTCCCGTCCTCTCCCAGGTCCCTCAAAATTCATGCTGGCAAAATCAGGCTACCATGAAGGGAACTAAACTCTAAGGATAGGGAGGCTCATTGTTGCTAGGAGCAGAAAAGCTCTGTTTACACCTGATCTCTCTTTCCTCCCCTAGTCTCCCAAATTTTAACTCCTTTGAACTTGCCTGCTCTTCATCTTTCTAGGAGAGCTCCCCTGATTGATCACAGCCATTTTGACGCTCCTGTCCCCACTATGTTTTTTAAAATTAATCAATTAATGAATTAGTTAATTAATTTTTGGCTGTGTTGGGCCTTCGTTGCTATGTGCAGGTTTTCTCTAGTTTCAGTGAGCGGGGGCTACTGTTTGTAGCAGTGTGCGGGTTTCTCATTGCAGTGGCTTCTCTTGTTGCAGGGCATGAGCTCTAGGCACACAGGTTCCGCAGCTACTGTTGTGGCACACAGGCTTATTTGCTCTGTGGCATGTGGGATCTTCCTGGACCAGGTCTCGAACCCGTGTTCCCTGCGTTGGCAGGTGGATTCTTAACCACTGTGCCACCAGGGAAGTCGCCCCACTATGTTTTTAACATGAGATTCTGAAACCTCTTTTTACCACTCCACACTCCCTGGCTCAAATCAAAAGATTATTTTAGCTCTTTTTCTCAACGACTCTGCCTAAAATTCACTGTTTGTTGGATTCTGTGACTGTTTTTTTCAATCAGGGTGTGGCCAACCCTTGATATCTAAGGTAGATGCTGCTTATTCCTAAGAAATTGAGTTTGATGCTCCTGACCAGTCCTGACCTGTTGGGCTAACCCCAGATTTTGCCTTAGAGTAGAAAGGTCTGCCTCTGTGAAAGTTCCTTCCTTGTTTTTTCAAAGGCCTGGCCAGTGGGTCTTTGTGGTTGCAATAGGGGTGTGTCTGAGGTGGTAATAGGAGTGGAAAGTCAATTGGGCCTCAGAGACACATGGTGCCTTGAACTCTGGTCCAAGACATTCATCTTGGCAGTCATTCACTGCTGAATCATGAGTGACTTTTGGTTAAAATTGTGATATGATCATGTCTAAGGTGTTGTAAGAGCTGTGACAAAGTAAGAGAGTGACATGGACATATATACACTACCAAATGTAAAATAGATAGCTAGTGGGAAGCAGCTGCATAGCACAGGGAGATCAGCTCGGTGGTTTGTGACCACCGAGAGTGGTGGGATAGGGAGGGTGGGAGGGAGGGAGATGCAAGAGGGAAGAGATATGGGAACATATGTATATGTATAACTGATTCACTTTGTTATAAAGCAGAAATTAACACACCATTGTAAAGCAATTATACTCCAATAAAGATGTTAAAAAAAAAGTGCAGGATGGTTTGAAGGATGGAGTGATGGAGTGTAAGTTGAACTAAGCTGTTCAAAGAAATTATAAAAATATCCAAGTCTGAAGAAGGCAGTGGCGGTGGGAGAAAGAGGGTACCAATGAGAGAAACATCATCAGAGAAGCAAATTTATGGTATCTGGTTAGTGGAAAGTTAAGAAGAAAATTAAGAACTCAGAGGACTCCTAGGTGCTATTGTTATTGGGCACTGAGGAAACAGAACAGGTTTGTGTTAGAAGAAGAGGAGTTTGAGTCTGAGAATTTTGTGTTTTCAGTGAAGCATCTTGAATGGTTATTAGAAAGATGGATCCTTGTGCTGCTGGGCAGACCTGAGATCCTGAGTTCACTTCAGCCCAACACATGTTTATGAGTGGATGAGAGTGAGCTGGTCCAGAGAGAGAGGACTGGGGGAGAGAAGAGAAAAGGTAATGGGGAGGATGGGGTATCCCAATGCAGGGTTTATTTGGTATTCACAGTGGATAAAGAATGTCATAAAATCCAAATGAACCTAAATGAAAGGTGACAGTAACCAGAACTGACCCCCCTGTCCCTGGGATAATTGGTGTTAGATCCATTGTCTTAGTGCAGCCCAATTCCCTCATTTTCTTCCTTCCGTCATTTTATTCAAGAGCACTATCTCTTCAAAGCTGTTGAAAAGCAGTTCTTACACTCATTTCAGGAGTCCCAGATCCACCTGCTGTTCTGCTCTGGACCGAAGTTAGCAATCTGGTTACGGAGAAGGTAGTCATTTGTGACAGTGATGTCAAAGGATGTAGTGATTTCTACTGACTGTTGTCTGGCTGTTTTCATCTTTCTCTCTCTCCTTTCTCCCCTCTCCTATTTCTTGCTTAAGAAATTCACACTAAGTGAAAGTCTACCACTCATTGGACTGTCAACAGGACAGCGTCTTTAAAACCCTTCTTTAAAGGGTTACATTTAGTAACAGCTATCCAGTTATGTTTGGCTTAGGATTTGGTTGGCAGCTAGCTGGCAGCAAGGCACGACTGAGAAGAAACACAGAACAGGCTGCTTGAGTGGCTGGGTCTCAGAAGAATAGAGACTGGAAGGGGAGAGGAGTGGGTGTCACAGCCCCCAGGTTGAGAGAGAGGACTCTGGAGTCAGATCCCCGGGTTCAAGTCCTGCCTTTATCCTTTACTTACTAAATGACCCCTAGTACCTGACTTAAACTTTCTAAGTTTCAATTCCTTCAACAGTAAATGTGATAATAATAGCACCCATTTTAAGATAATATGTAATTTATATTGAGTGCTTATAAGATGCCAGGGATGTTTCTAAGTGCAAAGCCTACACTTCCATCCATCCTCCTGTCTCACTGTGCTTGTAGGTTGTTGTGAAGACTGAATGAGATTCTATGTTTGAACAGCCCCCAATAAATGTTCACTATACATATGAGTTATTATTTTTCATTGCTTTCCTGGCTTTGTCTTCTCTTGACTTGTAGGATCTCTCTCTGCCTCTGTCTTCGAACTATCTCTCTTACCTCCTGATCTTGGCCCTGAAATCCCACTTCTCCATATCATTTTTGCGTGCCTTCCAGCCAAAGTTCCTGGTGGTCTAATCCAGGAAGATTAGATATTTCAATACTAGCTGTTAATGGATGATTTCATTTTTGAGTAAGGAGAGTTGATATAAATGTTATTGAAAAAAGAAAGTACTTTAAGCATTCACTAAGGCCCAAAAAGTCAGTGAACCATTCAGTGGTTTCCCCTTGTGAAACTGCAGGTCCTGTAGTTCTGTATATTTTATGAGGCCAGGGAATTCTATGTGTCAGAAGTTTTAACCTCACTTGCATTCCCGTTCTCTGCTTTTTAGGTGAAGTCGTTTTTTTTTCCTGTCTTTTTCTGTGTCTCTGTGTGATTCTTGTTGAATAAGCAGGACTCATAGGATAAAGTCAGAAAAAAACTCTATTCCTTCCATTGGTGCCTCTTCAAACACTCTCTGTGGGGCTGGCTCTTTCCTTCCTCTTGGGATGTAATCTCTAGCAGATGCCATTGACTTTTAGGATCCTGCTTAGACAATAAGGAGTTCTTCCAAGAAGAAGATATAACAATTGTAAATATTTATGCACCCAACTTAGGAGCACCTCAATACATAAGGCTAATGCTAACAGCCATAAAAGGGGAATTCGATACAAACACAATAATAGTAGGGGATTTTAACAACCCACTTTCACCAATGGGCAGAATAGCCAAAATGAAAATAAATAAGAAAACACAAGCTTTAAATGACACATTTAACAAAATGGACTTAATTGATATTTATAGGACATTCCATCCAAAAACAACAGAATACACTTTCTACTAGGGCTCTCATGGAACATTCTCCAGGATAGATCATATCCTGGGTCATAAAACAAGTCTTGGTAAATTTAAGAAAATTGAAATCCTATCAAATATCTTTTCTGACCACAACACTATGAGACTAGATATCAATTACAGGAAAAAAACCCCTGTAAAATATAGAAACACATGGAGGCTAAACAATACACTACTAAATAACGAAGAGATCACTGAAGATATCAAAGAGGAAATCAAAAAATACCTAGAAACAAGTAACAATGAAAACAGGATGGCCCAAAACATATGGGATGAAGCAAAAGCAGTTCTAAGAGGGAAGTTTATAGCAACACAATCCTACCTCAAGACACAAGAAACACCTCAAATAAACAACCTAACCTTACACCTAAAGCAATTAGAGAAAGAAGAACAAAAAAACGCTGAAGTTAGCAGAATGAAAGAAATCATAAAGATCAGATCAGAAATAAATGAAAAAGAAATGAAGGAAACAATAGCAAAGATCAGTAAAACTAAAAGCTAATTCTTTGAGAAGATAAACACAATTGATAAACCATTAGCCACACTCATCAAGAAAAAAAGGGAGAAGACCCAGATCAACATAATTAGAAATGAAAAAGGAGAAGTAACAACTGACACTGCAGAAATACAAAGGATCATGAGAGATTACTACAAGCAACTATATGCCAATAAAATGGACAACCTGGAAGAAATGGACACACTCTTAGAAAAGCACAGCCTTCTGAGACAGAACTAGGAAGAAATAGGAAATATAAACAGACCAAACACAAGCACTGAAATTGAAACTGTGACTAAAAGTCTTCCAACAAACAAAAGCCCAGGACCAGATGGCTTCACAGGCGAATTCTATCAAACATTTAGAGAAGAGCTAACACCTATCTTTCTCAAACTCTTCCAAAACATAGCAGAGGGAGGAACACTCCCAAACGCATTCTATGAGGCCACCATCACCCTGATACCAAAACCAGACAAGGATGTCACAAAGAAAGAAAACTATAGACCAATATCACTGATGAACATGCAAAAATTCTCAACAAAATACTAGCAAACAGAATCCCACAGCACATTAAAAGAATCATACACCATGATCAAGTGGGGTTTATCCCAGGAATGCAAGGATTCTTCAATACATGGAAATCAATAAATGTGAGAAACCATATTAACAGACTGAAGGAGAAAAAATATATGATCATCTCAATAGATGCAGAAAAAGCTTTTGACAACAGCCATTTATGATAAAAACGCCCCAGAAAGTGGGCACAGATGGAACTTACCTCAACATAATATATATATATAATATAATAATATAATATAATATAATATATATAATATAATATAATAATATAATATAATAATATATATATACAAATCCTGCAGAAAGTAGGAGAGGGAACTTTCCTCAATAAAATAAAGGCCACATATGACAAACCCACAGCCAACCTCATTCTCAATGGTGAAAAACTGAAACCATTTCCACTGAGATCAGGAACAAGACAAGGTTGCCCACTCTCACCACTATTATTCAACATAGTTTTGGAAGTTTTAGCCACAGCAATCAGAGAAGGAAAAGAAATAAAAGGAATCCAAATCAGAAAAGAAGTAAAATTGTCACTGTTTGCAGATGACATGATAATATACATAGAGAATCCTTAAAATGTTACCAGAAAACTACTAGAGCTAATCAATGAATTTGGTAAAGTTGCAGGATACAAAATTAATGCACAGAAATCTCTTGCATTCCTATACACTAATGCTGAAAAACCTGAAAGAGAAATTAAGGACACATTCTCATTTACCACTGCAACAAAAAGAATAAAATACCTAGGAATAAACTTACCTAAGGAGGTAAAAGTCCTGTACTCTGAAAACGATAAAACATTGATGAAAATAATCAAAGATGACTCCAACAGATAGAGAGAAATGCCAGGTTCTTGGATTGGAAGAATCAATATTGTGAAAATGACTCTACCACCCAAAGCAATCTACAGCTTCAATGCAATCTCTATCAAATTACCAATGGCAGTTTTCACAGAAGTAGAACAAAAAATTGCACAATTTTTATGGAAGCACAAAAGACCCCGAATAGCTAAAGCAATCTTGAGAAAGAAACTCGGATCTGGAGGAATCAGTCTCCTGTCTTCAGACTATACTACAAAGCTACAGTAATCAAGGCAGTATGGTACTGGCACAAAAACAGAAATATAGATCAATGGAACAGGATAGAAAGCCCAGAGATAAACCCACACACACACGGTCACCTTATCTTTGATAAAGGAGGCAAGAATATACAGTGGAGAAAAGACAGTCTCTTCAATAAGTGGTGCTGGGCAAAGTGAACAGCTACATGTAAAAGAATGAAATTAGAACACTCCCTAACACCATACACAAAAATAAATTCAAAATGAGTTAAGACCTAAAGGTAAGGCCAGTCCCAAAAAACTCTTAGAGGAAAACATAGGCAGAACACTCTATGACATAAATCACAGCAAGATCCTTTTAGACCCACCTCCTAGAGTAAGGGAAAAAAAAGACAAAAATAAACAAATGGGACCTAATGAAACTTGAAAGCTTTTGAACAGCAAGGGAAACCATAAGCAAGATGAAAAGACAACCCTTGGAATGGGGGAAATATTTGCAAATGAAGCAATGGACAAAGGATTAAATTAATCTCCAAAAAATTCAAGCAGCTCATGCCGGTCAATATCAAAAAAACCCCAAACAACCCAAGCCAAAGATGGGCAGAAGACCTAAATAGACATTTCTCCAAAGAAGATATACAGATTGCCAGCAAACACATGAAAGGATGCTTAACATCACCAATCATTACAGAAATGCAAAACAAAACTACAATAAGGTATCACACGGGTCAGGATGGCCATCATCAAAAATCTACAAACAATAAATGCTGGAGAGGGTGTGGAGAAAAGGGAACTCTCTTGCACTGTTGGTGGGAATGTGAATTGATACAGCCACTATGGAGAACAGTATGGAGGTTCCTTAAAAAACTAAAGATAGAACTACCATACGACCCAGCAATACCACTACTGGGCATATGCCCTGACAAAACCATAATTCAAAAAGAGTCATGTACCACAATGTTCATTGCAGCACTATTTACAATGGTCAGGACATGGAAGCAACCTAAGTGCCCATTAAGAAATGAATGGATAAAGAAGATGTGAGACATGTATACAATGGAATATTACTCAGCCAGAAAAAGAAATGTAATTGAGTTATTTGTAGTGAGGTGGATGGACCTAGAGCCTGTCATACAGAGTGAAGTAAGTCAGAAAGAGAAAAACAAATACCGTATGCTAACATATGTATATGGAATGTAAAAAAAGAAAAAAGGGTTCTGAAGAACGTAGGGGCAGGACAGGAATAAAGACGCAGACCTACTAGAGAAAGGACTTGAGGACATTGGAAGGGGAAGGGCAAGCTGGGATGAAGTGAGAGAGTGGCATGGACATATATACACTACCAAATGTAAAATAGATGGCTAGTGGGAAGCAGCCACATAGCACAGGGAGATCAGCTCAGTGCTTTGTGACCACCTGGAGGGGTGGGATAGGGAGGGTGGGAGGGAGACACAAGAGGGAGGGGATATGGTGATATATGTATACATATAGCTGATTCACTTTGTTGTACAGCAGCAACTAACACAACAATGTAAATCAATTATATTCCAATGAAGATGTTAAAAAATAGGAGTTCTCTAGTTCCTGTTTTCATAAACAATCTTATTTCAATAATCAGAAGGTGTGTTTCCTAGAATATTATATTTCCTTCTGTTTCCCACTTGGGACCAGAAAGGAGAGCATCTTCTCTATGTGCTATTTGGAGTGTCTCCTCTTCCTCACTCACCTGACTGCCTCTGGTTTTGGGGGGAGGGCCTGCAAAGGGAGAAGAGGGGAGGGAGAGGAAGGTTCTTACCTGACTGATACTGTTCTGCACTGACATAGGGGCTCTCTAGGTTTGGCAGGTGGTTAAAGCTGAACTTTTCTGTGGTGGGAAACTTGAATATGTTCTTCAGCCCCTTCTGACTCTCACCTTGTTGGGGTTTTGATTGCAGCATCCTTCAATATTGGCAAACATACCAGCGACCATGCTCCTGCAGCACCTGGGCATTGGGCAGTTCTCCAGGTTATCTCTGATGGGATTTTACCTGCAGGTAGCCCCCTTGTATGGGATTTTCCACAGCCTGGATATCCAGCTCTTCCTCTGTGGCCCGTGTGAAACACTCACAATCCTCCCCTTTCACTGTGCATCAATTACCGTTGGTGATTTTCTTCTGATGTTTATGTAGTTTTTCTTCTTCATTATGAATTAGGTGAGGGAAGTTCCATGATGTCCTTGTGGACACGGTTCGGTATTTATCCAATTTGTCTTTACTGCAGTATTTGATACTGTTGTCCTCCTTTTTACCCCTCTCCCCTTGAGTTCCTCTATTACCTGGATGGTGTCCCATTTCTCTGGGCTCTTCTACCCTCCTCCACAACCTGTTCTTCCTCTGCTGAATCCTTTCAATGTCACCTGGCTCCTTTCACTTTACATATTTGCTGTTGATCTCATTTCCCACCATTGCTATAACTACCACCTCTACCTCAAAGAATTCCAAAGCCTCAGTCTTCCCACTTCTCCAGGTCCAAATGTTAACATCCATTGGATGTACTGTGGTGCTTCCAACTGCTGTCATAAAATCAGAATTCATCACCTTCTGCATCTTTTCTAACATGCTCCTCTTGTGTGCTCCAACTCTGTGAATAGCATCCCTATTCACCAAGACCTTTAAGCCAGAAACTTGGGGTCATCCCAGCCTCTTGCCTCCCACTCAACCTTACACAAAATGTGCCACTGGGATCTGACCCAGGCCAGTGTTTGGGAGCCCCAGTGAATACCTCTCTCGAGTCAGTCCCGCATCACCCTCACAGTCACTGCTGTTGCCTTCACAGAGGTTGTCATTGTCACAGGTCTCCCAGAGTGCCCACCTCGAATTCATACTCTACAGCACTGTCACAGTGAATTTTATAAAACCGAAGTCTAATTTTACAACTGAACTCAAGATGAGGTCTCAGATTGTCAGTTGCGTCTGCAAGATTCTTTCAGCTCAGTCTTTTATACTTACCATAGATTCTGGAGCTAAACTGCTTGCGATTCCCCAAATGTGCCGGACCTTTCTGACTCTGTGCTTTTTCTCTTCCAGTCATCTCCTCCCTCTGCCCTCCTCCAAACTTGAACTCACAGAGTGTGATTTACCTGACCCTCCCAGGTTGTTAGTTGCCTGAGCCAAGCTCATGATGAGATTTTATCCCTCTATTTTGTAGTTATATATTCATTTATTTTTTGGCTGTGCTGCATGGCTTGTGGGATCTTAGTTCTGTGACCAGGGATTGAACCTTCCACTTGGCAGTGGAAGTGTGGAGTTCTAACCACTGGACTGCCAGGGAATTCCCTCTGTATTTTGTAATTATTTATTTCCCAGTTCCCCTCAAATGATGGGCTAGTCCAGAGTTCAGGAACCACTTATTTTTAAAAAAATTTTTTTATTTCTTTGTGGTACGCGAGCCTCTCACCACTGTGGCCTCTCCTGCTGCGGAGCACAGGCTCCAGATGCACAGGCCCAGTGGCCATGGCTTACGGGCCCAGGCACTCCGCGGCTTGTGGGACACCCCCGGACTGGGACACGAACCCGTGTCCCCTGCACCGGCAGGCGGCCTCTTAACTACTGAGCCACCAGGGAAGCCCAACCACTTATTTTTATATCTGTACCCCTAGTGCAAGGCCCAGCAAATCTTAGTCACTCAGTAAACAATGCTTATTGTTGGTGAAGAGATGCAGTTACATTATTTCGATAGTTTTGCCACTGCTCTTCTCTCAAACTGGAATGTCCTCCCCCTTCTTGTCTGGTTAATATTTATTTTTTGTCACCTCTGGACTCATCTTGAAAACCTTACCTTCCATGCACCTCCCTGTCCTCCCCCACACCCCACTATAGTCATGAGAGTATAGTGACTTCCCCAGTGCACTCCCAACAGCTTGAGGTCCTCACCTGTTCTGCTGGGAGATAATGGCTGTGTATATTTCTGTCTCATGACTCACAGAATGCCCTGCTTCATGGAAGGGCTGTCGTGTTATTCTTTTTATTTTACTGCTGGCTCAGGGCTGGTATATAATAGACACTCAATGAATGTTTGGAGAATAAATGAAAGGACATACAAGACAAAATCTAGCAGGGGAGTTAAGACTGAAGTGAACTCTCTGTCAGAGGAGGAAGATCCAGCTTCATGTGGGTGGAGATTGTAATGAGGAGATCTGTCTCTAAATGTCGGCTTACAAGATCAATATAGCTGTATCAGTCCCAGAGACCCCAGGAGGTAGGCACCATAGGGCCTTATGTGCTGGATATCCCAGACCATCCAGATTGCTCCAGGACAAACCCCCATCTGGTTGAGGGGTCCATGCAGAGATGCTCACATATCAGGCTCCAGCCTTAAGTCTCAATCGTCTCTTCCCTGCAGCTGGTGTCTCCCTTGCCCTGAACCTCCCCCCAACCCCCCAATACACACAAAAATCCCCTGCCTGGTGAGGCTTTCTTCAGGAGTAATGGGAGGACACGGGATTAGGTAGAATTGGAAGGCATGTGGGCTGTGAAATAGTGGGTAGGTGGGAGTAATTCTCTTGAGGGAAACCTCCAGCTCCCTCCACTGTGACCTGAATTCTCCTCAGGGCTCTTCCTAAGGCCCTCCAACCAGCTTCTGTTTCCTGCGTGCTCCCGTGGCTCTATCGCCTTCCCAGCTCCCTGCAAGCGGGGATAACTTGGGTCTCACTGGGACAGATGTTTTAATGGAGAGATGAAGAGAAAACTCCTCTGTGTGCTGTGAGTGCCCCCTGCAGGTTCAATCTCTGGGCATGGAATAAAAGGCTGAGGATGAGTTTCCTTCACTAAATGTGGGACTGCAAAGTCAGGAAAATCTGGGGGGATTTTCAGATGATTTAAGGCAGTCCTTGTCAATTCCTGAACCAGATTTGTTTTACAAGTTCTTCATATTTTTTAATAAAATGGAGGAAACATAGAACTCATTTTCTTAATGATCTTCTTCTACCACCAGGAGGCAGCACGGGTTGGGACAGCAGTGGGGAGAGCCATTCCTTCCTGGTCAGAGGACAGGAGGAGAGGAAGTGAACATCTGGCTCCTGGGATGATGCCGAGAGTACTTTTGTTTAATCCCTGTTGTTTCCTAGGAAGGATCTGGGAAGAGTCACTCAACCACCAGTGGAAAGCCAGTGGACTGTGCAGGTTTGGAGCTCATGAGTGTTGGAATTTTGTGGGGTCGTGGGGTGTTTCTGGTATGGAGTCAGGGAAAGAGATGCAGGAGGTGAGCCTCGTCTGGATTTGGGGGGTGTTGGCTTCAGATGCTACCATATCTTCCTCAGTGGGCATTCCTGCTGGCTCTGTGGGCACTGCACTTGGGGCATCCATGCTGGCTGGGGAGGGTGGGCTGGGCTCAGGGACCTGGGAAAGGGGTGGGTGGAGGGCTTTCCTTTGTTGCTACAGTGATAAGACCTCTCTTTCAGTTCTAAGTAAACCCTGCAAGAAAGAGGAGTCCTTCATTTGTAGGCTAGGAACTCACCATTTAAACAATATCCATGAAGGAGACTAAGCCCAAGGATCCAGAGAGGAAGAGGGTGGCACCTTGTCTGCTCACATGTTTCTTTACCCTCTGTGATTACCATCTTTCCATTGGATTTGGCCACAAACACAGGAACCACCATAGTCACAACTACCAAAAATCCAATTCAGAGTGTGGATCCTGTGCTCATCCTTGGAGGTGCTTATCATTGTGTTTGTCCTGTCAGGTCCACTTTTTTTTTGTGGACTTCTTACAGGAAGAGGAATATTGTCATTCTGGACTCAAAATGAAAGAGGTGAAGATGGGGCAGAGCCAGGAAATTGGGCCATGCAAGAAATGCTTAAAAAACAGGGTTACTAGGAATGGCTAACCTGAAGAAGAGAATATTTGGGAGGGTAAGGAACTGTTTATGGAATCTGTATTAGTTTTGTGTTGCTGCATAACAAGTCACACAATTTATCAGCTTAAACAATAGGTGTTTATTATCTCATTGTTTCCATGAGTTCAGGGTCTGGGCATGGCTTAGCTGGGCCCTCTGCTCAGGGTCTCACAAGGCTGTAACCAATGTGTTGGCTCCTGTGTGCCTTTCTGGAGCTTGGGGTCCTCTTCCAAGCTCACTCTGTCATTGGCATGATTTAGTTCCTTCCAGTTGTAAGACTGAAGTTCTCAGTCCAGAGGGCACTGACATTTCCCTGACACCTGGCCTTCTCCATAGGCCATTCATGTCAAAGAACTGCTGAATTTGTCGGTCTCCCAGGCTGGGTCTAACCAATGGTGTCTGGTAAACCTGCTGAAGGGAGGGGTGGGAAAGCCCTGATTTGTATGTAACATTTGCTGTTTTTCAAAATCCTCCCACTATGAACAATTTCAAGCTACCAATATTTTAACAACTGGCTTGCTAAGTTTCTGAATATTGAACAGTCAGCTTTCCTGGGTATCATTTCCAGCATGCTACTGGGCTCCAGGGTTGATGGACTAAGTGCCTAGTCCTGCCACCTCATGTCTTCTTTGGGAATTTTAAGCAGAGGGAATGAGGTCTTTTTGGTTTCCTGTTTGGTATAACAGATTACCACAAACTTGGTTTGAAACAACAAGATTTTATTCTCTTAGAGTTTTTGAGGTCAGAAGTCTAAAATCAAGGTGTTGGCAGGGCTGTGTTCCTTCTGGAGGCTTCAATGAAGAATCTGGACCCCCAGACTTACTTGTCTACACCCATGGTGGTCTGGGCATTAACTGAGCAAAAATCAAGATGCTTCAGTGATAATATGTAAAAAAAAATTTGTTTTTTTTTTTAAATTTATTTTTTAAATTGAAGTACAGTTGAATTACAGTGTTGTGTTAATTACTGCTGTACAGGAAAGTGACTCAGTTATACATATATATATTCTTTTCATATTCTTTTCCATTATGGTTTATCACAGGATATTGAATATAGTTCCCTGTGCTGTACAGCAGGACCTCGTTGTTTATTCATTCTATATATACCAGTTTGTATCTGTTGATCCCAAACTCCCAACCCTACCCTCTCCCACTCCACTTCCCCTTGGCAACCACCAGCCTATTCTACGTACCTGATTTTCTGTTTCTGTTTCATAGATAGGTTCATTTGTGTCATATTTTAGATTCCACATAGAAGTGATATCATGTGGTACTGTCTTTGGCTTTCTGACTTCTTCAGTGACAATATTTTTAATGGATTAGACAGAAAGACTGGTCATGAGTCAGTAGGAATGGGGGCTGCAGAGCCAGTGTCAGTCCTGGGAAGGGTCTAACTAGCAATAGGAGATGGGGGAGGGCACAGTGAGGAAGGCAGTTGGCTTCAACTACTTCTTTGTGGCATGGAGAGGAGAGTGGATTCTCATATGACTTTAAGATCATTTAGGAGAATCCTGTTTTTCTTTCTGAAATCAGAAGAAAAGTTAATGTGGGACTCTTCTTTGGCCTCCAGAGGTGAAAGTTATCAGGGATAGACCAAGAGCACTGTGGGTAGAGGGCATAGTGGTGGAAGAATGGCCTTGTTTTGCCAGCTAAGGTTATAGTACTAGAGAACCACATGCCTGCGCAGGTTCCAAGGAGCTCCCGGAGAATATATCACATCCGACCACCCTTGGCTGTCTGTTTGGATTAACTGTGGAGTTTCATGATCCACCTTGAGTTTGGGGGAAGTAGACTCTTTTGGGGCTGAATGTAGTTCATGTTTTTGGATAAAAATAGAATCCATGGTGATAGGGAAGATAATCCAGCTACTTCATGATCCGTTTGGGGAAGGTGGCTTTGGTGTGTATTCCTGCTGGCATGGGGAATGCTGCACAGGGCAGCACATCTGTTGGATGGGGGTGGGGAAGAGTTTGAGAACATGGAACTTCTGTCTACACCATGCAGTCTCCTGGGAGAAGAGCTGGGAGGAGTTAATTTGGAGAGGAAAACCCAATACACTATGATGATATCTTTCTCCTTGAGTCTGAAGAGAGGCAGCATCTTCTCAGCTGTTTGTGTTCCCTGATGTTGCTGGAGGTGAGGGGATGGCACTGGGCAAGGGATGCAGTGTCTTCATGATCAGGTGGTGGAGAGTGGCTTCAGAGGTGTCACTTCTGCTTTGGCAGGTATTCCTACTGGCAGGAAGTGCACTTCACAGGGGGACACTTCTGCTGGCTGGGAGGTGGAGGGGACATCTTGGGAAGGCAGGGCTCAGGAACCTGGGGAGGGGGCTGGCAGGGGACTTTGCATTGTTGCCACTGCTGCTAAGGCATCGTTCTTATTTGAAAAGAATCTGTAAGAAGGAGGAGGTAGTTTTGTTGTTACTGGCACTTTCTCAATGAAATCACCACAGCTCTACCATCCACCCTCAGGGGCAACCTTCCCATCAGATGTTCTGACACATCTGCCACATCACAGGACCCTGCACTTGCAGCAGCTACTAAGTAAGGACTGTAGGAGTTTCTTTCCGTGATAAACCCCTCTCTCTGCCCTGAGGGCGTCACTCTTGGTCATCCCCTGTCTGCAACCCCAGAGGGAGCCTGGGCCAGCATGTAATGTTCTTCACATCCAGCAGAGCCATTCACTCACCTGCAAGTCCAAGTGAACCTGACCTGTCAGGATAAATCCACCTGAGGAGACTCCAGCCCCACCCCTTTTATTGTGGATTAAGCCTAGGCTGGTACAATACCTGGAATAACCTCCTGCCTTCCTGGCTCCAGGTGTAGTTCCCCAGTTCCTGAAGCACTTGTCAAACTCCTTCGTTGTACAGAAAATCCTACTTTGTCACTACCCGGTATGTAATGGCATTTCCTTCTCTGCAGGAAAGAGAGCTCAGTATGAGACAGATGTTTCATGTGCTTGTCAGTTCACCATCTTCTCCTCATGCTTCAACAGAGCAGTCAACTGACTGTGAAAACCGAAGGTGAAGGGCCATAATGGGGGCGGGGTCTGGGAGGCTGGACCACATCATTCAGTTTCTTCAACTCTCTACTTTTGTGCCATGACCAAGGTTCCCTTTAAACCCCTTGACAAACATCTGCCTCTCCACCTTGTATTTTGAACAAATGTATTAGGTAGGAATGTCCAGAGAAATAGAACAGACAGGATGCAAATATATACATTTTTAAGAAATTGGCTCATGTGATCATGGAGGCCGGCACGTCCAAAACCGCAGAACAGGCAGGCAGCCTGGAGACCCAGGAAGATTTGCAGTTTGAGCACACAGGCAGCCTTGTCATAGAATTCCCTTGGGAGAGGTCAATCTTTTTTTTTTCTATTCAGGCTTTCAGCTGATAGGGTGAGGTCCACTCACATGATGGAGCATCATGTTTTACTCAAAGGTTAATGATTAACATGCATAGGAAGCCCAACTGGGTAGGGGTGGGTGGGTCACAGAAATCCTCCAGGGATGATTGAGAGGGGATTCTGTCTCTTTCTCAAACTGTCTTATGTGTTGACCCTCTCATAGAAGTTTAGCCAGTCTTCCGTTCTCCATCTATCTTCATGGATGGACAATGCATCCTTTTTTTCACTTCACCATGAAGGATTCTGAGACTGGACAGGGGGCCAGGAGAAGGTTTCTTATGCCCAATAACTCAACATAAAGAAACGTAAATCTCATCCTAGTCTTGTTCAAAAAAAGGCACTCACCTTGTGCTCCTTACCTAGGCATAGCCCAGGAGTCTCTGATCTTTTGATATTACTAGTCCCCAGTTGGTGAAACACCTCCATGGTTTGGGCAAGGAAGTGAATGAATGGAGGTCTTTACTTACAGGCCAATAGTTTTAGCTAAAGTTTATTTAAGATATTCTGCCTGCTAATATTATTTTTAATAAAATTTATTTATTTATTTATTTCTCCATTAGGTCTCTGTTGCTGCACATAGGCTTTCTTTAGTTGCGATGAGTGAGGGCCACTCTTCCTTGTGGTGCATGGGCTTCTCACTGTGTGGCTTCTCTTATTGTGGAGCATGGGCTCTAGGCGCATGGACTTCAGTAGTTGTGGCGCACAGGCTTTATTGCTCTGTGGCATGTGGGATCTTCCTAGACCAGGGATCTAACCCACGTCACCCGCATTGGCAGGCAGATTCTTAACTGCTGAGCCACAAGGGAAGTCCCTGCCTGCTAATATTTTAAAAAAGACTCGAACCTAAGTGTCCATCAACAGATGAATGGATAAAGAAGATGTGGCACATATATACAATGGAATATTACTCAGCCATAAAAAGAAACGAAATTGAGTTATTTGTAGTGAGGTCGATGGACCTAGAGTCTGTCATACAGAGTGCAGTAAGTCAGAAAGAGTAAAACAAATACCGGAGGAACTTCAAGATGGCGGAAGACTAAGACGCAGATATCACCTTCCTCTCCACAAATACATCAGAAATACACCTACATGTGGAACAGCTCCTATAGAACACCTATTGAATACTGGCAGAAGGCCTCAGACCTCCCAATAGGCAAGAAACTCTCCAAGAACCTGGGTACAGCAAAACAAAAAAGAAAAAACAGAGACAAAAGAATAGGGATGGGACCTGCACCTCTGGGAGGGAGCTGTGAAGGAGGAAAGGTTTCCACACACTAGGAAGCCCCTTCGCGGGCGGAGACTGTGGGTGGCAGAGGGGGAAGCTTCAGAGACAAGGAGGAGAGCACAGCAACAGGGGTGCGGAGGGCAAAGCGGAGAGATTCCCGCACAGAAGAATGGTGCCGACTAGCACTCACCAGCCCGAGAGGCTTGTCTGCTCACCTGCCGGGGCGGGCGAGATGGGGAGCTGAGGCTTGGGGTTTGGTTGGAACGCAAGGAGAGGACTGGGGTTGGCTGTGGGAACACAGCCTGAAGGGGTTAGTGCACCACAGCTAGCCGGGAGGAAGTCCGGTAAAAAGTCTGGAGCTGCCGAAGAGGCAAGAGACTTTTTCCTGTCTCTTTGTTTCCTGGTACGCGAGGAGAGGGGATTAAGAGTGCCACTTAAAGGAGCTCCAGAGACGGGCGCGAGCCGTGGCTATCAGTGCTGACCCCACAGATGGGCATGGGACACTAAGGCTGCTGCTGCAGCCACCAAGAAGCCTGTGTGCGAACACAGGTCACTATCCCCCCCCCCCACCCCCGGGAGCCTGTGCAGCCCGCCACGGCCAGGGTCCCGAGATCCAGGGACAACGTCCCTGGGAGAACGCACGGTGCGCCTCAGGCTGCTGCAACGTCACGCTGACCTCTGCCGCTGCAGGCTCGCCCCGCATCTGTACCCCTCCCTCCTCCCGGCCTGAGTGAGCCAGAGCCCCCGAATCAGCTGCTTCTTTAACCCCATCCTGTCTGAGCAAAGAACAGACGACCTCAGGCGACCTACATGCAGAGGTGGGTCCAAATCCAAAGCTGAACCCCCAGAGCTGTACGAACAAAGAAGAGAAAGGGAAATTTCTCTCAGCAGCCTCAGGAGCAGCGGATTAAATCTCCACAATCAACTTGATGTACCCTGCATCTGTGGAATACGTGAATAGACAACATACCATCCCAAATTGAGGAGGTGGACTTTGGAAGCAAAGGTATAATTTTTGCCCCCTTTTTCTATTTTTGTGAGTGTGTATGTGTATGCTTCTGTGTGTGATTTTGTCTGTATAGCTTTACTTTTACCATTTGTCCTAGGGATCTGTATGTCTGTTTTTTTCTTTTTCACTTAAGAAATTTTTTTTCTTAATAATTATTTTTAATTTTAATAACTTTTTATTTTATTTTCTTTTATCTTCTTTCTTTCTATTTTTTCTCCCTTTTATTCTGAGCCGTGTGGATGAAAGGCTCTTGTTGCTGCAGCCAGGCATCAGGGCTGTGCCTCTGAGGTGGGAGAGCCAACTTCAGGATACTGGTCCACAAGAGACCTCCAAGCTCCATGTAATATCAAATGGCGAAAATCTGCCAGAGATCTCCATCTCAATGCCAAGACTCCATTCAACGACCAGCAAGCTACAGTGCTGGACACTCTATGCCAAACAACTAGCAAGACAGGAACACAACCCCACCCATTAGCAGAGAGGCTGCCTAAAATCATAATAAGGTCGCAGACACCCCAAAACACACCACCAGATGTGGACCTGCCCACCAGAGAGACAAGATCCAGCATCAACCACCAGAACACAGGCACTAGTCCCCTCCAACAGCAAGCCTACACAACCCACTGAACAAACTTTAGCCACTGGGGACAGACACTGAAAACAACGGGAACTATGAACCAGCAGCCTGCAAAAAGGAGACCCCAAACACAGTAAGTTAAGCAAAATGAGAAGACAGAAAAAAACACAGCAGATGAAGAATCCAGGTAAAAACCCACTAGAACTAACAAATGAAGAGGAAATAGGCAGTCTACCTGAAAAAGAATTCAGAATAATGATAGTAAAGATGATCCAAAATCTTGGAAATAGAATACAGAAAATACAAGAAACGTTTAGCAAGGACCTAGAAGAACTAAAGAGCAAACAAACAATGATGAACAACACAATAAATGAAATTTAAAATTCTCTAGAAGGGATCAATAGCTGAATAACTGTGGCAAAAGAATGGATAAGTGACCTGGAAGATAAAATAGTGGAAATAACTACTGCAGAGCAGAATAAAGAAAAAAGAATGAAAAGAGTTGAGGACAGTCTCAGAGACTTCTGGGACAACACTAAACGCACCAACATTCGAATTATAGGGGTCCAAGAAGAAGAAGAGAAAAAGAAACGGACTGAGAAAATATTTGAAGAGATTATAGTTGAGAACTTCCCTAATATGGGACAGGAAATAGTTAATCAAGTCCAGGAAGCACAGAGAGTTCCATAGAGGATAAATCCAAGGAGAAACACGCCAAGACACATATTAATCAAACTATCAAAAAGTAAATACAAAGAAAACATATTAAAAGCAGTAAGGGAAAAACAACAAATAACAAACAAGGGAATCCCCATAAGGTTAACAGCTGCTTTTTCAGCAGAAACTCTGCAAGCCACAAGGGAGGGGCAGGACATATTTAAAGTGATGAAGGAGAAAAACCTACAACCAAGATTACTCTACCCAGCAAGGATCTCATTCAGATTTGATGGAGAAATTAAAACCTTTACAGACAAGCCGAAGCTAAGAGAATTCAGCACCATGAGACCAGCTTTACAACAAATGCTAAAGGAAGTTCTCTAGGCAGGAAACACAAGAGAGGAAAGACCTATAATAACAAACCTAAAACAATTAAGATAATGGGAATAGGAATATACATATCGATATTTACCTGAAATGTAAATGGATTAAATGCTCCAACCAAAAGACTGGCTGAATGGATACAAAAACAAGACCAGTGTATATGCTCGCTACAAGAGACCCACTTCAGACCTAGGGACACATACAGACTGAAAGCAAGGGGATGGAAAAAGATATTCCATGCAAATGAAAATCAAAAGAAAGCTGGGGTAGCAATTCTCATATCAGAAAAAATTGACATTAAAATAAAGACTATTACAAGAGACAAAGAAGGAAACTACATAATGATCAATGCAAGAAGAAGATATAACAATTGTAAATATTTATGCACCGAACATAGGAGCACCGCAATGCATAAGGGAAATACTAACAGCCATAAAAGGGGAGATCGATGGTAACACAATCATAGGGGACGTTAACACCTGACTTTCACCAATGGACAGATCATCCAAACTGAAAATAAATAAGAAAACACAAGCTTTAAATGATACATTAAACAAGATGGACTTAATTGATATTTATAGGACAAATCATCCCAAAACTACAGAATACACATTTTTCTCAAGTGCTCATGGAACATTCTCCAGGATACATCATATCTTGGGTCACAAATCAAGCCTTGGTAAATTTAAGAAAACTGAAATTGTATCAAGTATCTTTTCCGACCACAACGGTATGAGACTAGGTACCAATTACAGGAAAAATTATGTAAAAACTACACGCACATGGAGACTAAACAATGCACTATTTGATAATCAAGAGGTCACTGAAGAAATCAAAGAGGAAATAAAAAATACCTAGAAACAAATGAGAATGAATACACAACGACTGAAAACCTATGGGATGCAGCAAAAGCAGTTCTACAGGGGAAGTTTATACCAATAAAATCCTACGTTAAGAAACAAGAAACATCTCAAATAAACAACCTAACCTTACACCTAAAACAATTAGCAGAAGGAAAGAAATCATAAAGTTCAGATCAGAAGTAAGTGAAAAAGAACTGAAGGAAACAATAGCAAAGGTCAATAAAACTAAAAGCTGGTTCTTTGAAAAGATAAACAAAATTGATGAAACATTAGCTAGACTCATCAAGAAAAAAAGGGAGAAGACTCAAATCAATAGAATTAGAAATGAAAAAGGGGAAGTAAAAACTGATGCTGCAGATATACAAAGGATCATGAGAGATTACTACAAGCTACTCTATGCCAATAAAATGGATAACCTGGAAGTAATGGACACATTCTTAGAAATGCACAACATTGAGAGACTGAACCAGGTAGAAATAGAAAATATGAACAGACCAATCACAAGCACTGAAATTGAAACTGTGATTAAAAATCTCCCAACAAACAAAAGCCCACGGCCAGATAGCTTCACAGGCAAATTCTATGAAACATTTAGAGAAGAGCTAACACCTATCCTTCTCTAACTCTTCCAAAATATAGCAGAGGGAGGAACACTCTCAAACTCATTCTACGAGGCCAACATCACCCTGATACCAAAACCAGACAAAGATGTCACAAAGAAATAAAACTACAGGCCAATATTACTGATGAACATAGATGCAAAAATCCTCAACAAAATACTAGCAAACAGAATCCAAGAGCACATTAAAAGGATCATACACCATGATCAAGTGGGGTTTATTCCAGGAATGCAAGGATTCTTCAATATATGCAAATCAATCAACGTGATACACCATATTAACAGGTTGAAGAAGTAAAACCATATGATCATCTCAATAGATGCAGAGAAAGCTTTTGACAAAATTCAAGACCCATTTATGATAAAAACCCGACAGAAAGTAGGCGTAGAGGGAACTTTCCTCAACATAATAAAGGCCATATATGACAAACCCACAGCCAACATCATCCTCAATGGTGAAAAACTGAAACCATTTCCACTAAGATCAGGAAAAAGACAATGTTGCCCACTCTTACCACTATTATTTAACATAGTTTTGGAAGTTTTAGCCACAGCAATCAGAGAAGAAAAAGAAATAAAAGGAATCCAAATCAGAAAAGAAGAAGTAAAGCTGTCACTGTTTGCAGATGACATGATAATATACATAGAGAATCCTAAAGATGCTACCAGAAAACTACTAGAGCTAATCAATGAATTTGGTAAAGTAGCAGGATACAAAATTAATGCACAGAAATATGGCATTCTTATACACTAATGATGAAAAACCTAAAAGTGAAATTAAGAATACACCCGCATTTACCGTTGCAATGAAAAGAATAAAATATCTAGGATAAACGTACCTAAGGAGATGAAAGACCTGTATGCAGAAAATTATAAGACACTGATGAAAGAAATTAAAGATGATACAAACACATTGAGAGATTTACTGTGTTCTTGGATTGGAAGAATCAACATTGTGATTATGACTCTACTACCCATAGCAATCTACAGATTCAATGCAATCCCTGTCAAACTATCACTGGCATTTTTCACAGAAGTAGAACAAAAATTTCTCAATTTGTATGGAAACACAAAATACCCCCAGTAGCCAAAGCAATCTTAAGAACAAAAAATGGAGCTGGAGGAATCTGGCTCCCTGTCTTCAGACTATACTACAAAGCTACAGTAATCAAGGAATTATGGAACTGGCACAAAAACAGAAATATGGATCAATGGAACAGGATAGGAAACTCAGAGATAAATCCACGCACATGATAAATCCATGCACATATAGACAGCTTATCTTTGATAAAGGAGGCAGGAACATACAGTGGAGAAAAGACAGCCTCTTCAATAAGTGGTGCTGGGAAAACTGGACAGGTACATGTAAAAGTATGAAATTAGAACAGTCCCTAACATTATACACAAAAAAACCCCTCAAAGTGGATTACAGACCTAAATGTAATGCCAGACACTACCAAACTCTTAGAGGAAAACATAGGCAGAACACACTATGGCATAAATCACAGCAAGATCCTTTTTGACCCACCTCCTAGAGAAATGGAAATAAAAACAAAAATAAAGAAATGGGACCTAATGAAACTTAAATGCTTTTGCACGCAAAGGAAACCATAAACAAGACCAAAAGAGCACCCTCAGAATGGAAGAAAGTATTTGCAAATGAAGCAACTGACAAAGGATTAATCTCCAAAATATACAATCAGCTCATGCAGCTCAATATCAAAAAAACAAACAACCCAATCCAAAAATGGGCAGAAGACCTAAATAGACATTTCTCCAAAGAAGATATACAGATTCCCAACAAACACGTGAAAGGATGCTCAACATCATTAATCATTAGAGAAATGCATATCATAACTACAATGAGATATCATCTCACACCGGTCAGAATGGCCATCATCAAAAAATCTACAAACAATAAGTGCTGCAGAGGGTGTGGAGAAAAGGGAACACTCTTGCACTGTTGGTGGGAATGTAAATTGATACATCCAATATGGAGAACAGTATGGAGGTTCCTTTAAAAACTTAAAAAAGAACTATCATACCACCCAGCAATCGCACTACTGGGCACATACCCTGAGAAAACGATAATTCAAAAAGAGTCATGTAGCAGAATGTTCATTGCAGCTCTATTTACAATAGCCAGGACATGGAAGCAACCTAAGTGTCCATCAACAGATGAATGGATAAAGAATATGTGGCACATATATACAATGGAATATTACTCAGCCATAAAAAGAAATGAAATTGAGATATTTGTAATGAGGTGGATGGACCTAGAGTCTGTCATACAGAGTGAAGTAAGTCAGAAAGAGAAAAACAAATACTGTATGCTAACACACATATATGGAATCTAAGAGAAAAACAAACAAACAAAAAACGTCATGAAGAACCTAGGGGTAAGACGGGAAGAATGACACAGACCTACTAGAGAATGGACTTGAGGATATGGGGAGGGGGAAGGGTAAGCTGTGACAAAGTGAGAGAGTGGCATGGACACATATACACTACCAAACGTAAAATAGATAACAAGTGGGAAGCAGCCGCATAGCCCAGGGAGATCAGCTCGGTGGTTTGTGACCACCTAAAGGGGTGGGATAGGGAGGGTGGGAGGGAGGGATATGCAAGAGCGTAGAGATATGGGAACATATGTATATGTTTAACTGATTCACTTTGTTATAAAGCAGAAACTAACACACCATTGTAAAGCAATTATACTCCAATGAAGATTAAAAAAAAAAAAAGACTCCAATCTTTTGAAATTGTGGAGAAAATACATTCAGTGTACCTACAAAGCAGAGGTAGCCTGAGAAAAATTTAGGGTCAGGGGAAGAGATTAATAACAATGTTTAGAAGAAGAACCAGAATTTGCCTTTGGCCTATTTCAGAATCTGAAATCAACCAGTTAGGAGAGTGAATAGAACCTACAACACTGGAACCTACAGTCCACTAGGAGAAAGGGAAATGGGTAGAGATTGGGGAAGTCCCACAACCTTTTCCAATCCTACTGTAGGAAAAAATTAGTTATTTCCTCTCTCTTCTACTCCTACTCTTGGCTTTTAAAATTTCTTACCCTTCAGATATATTTTTCAGTGGGCTATGACCTGATTTTACCTTCATGGCAGTAAGAGAGACTCTACTATGTTGTTGGTCTGAAAATGAAAATTGGGATATTCATGGACTATGATTAGACTCCAGGTTCCATAATCACTGAATATGATTTGCTCCTAAGGAAGCTCTTGACCGTGTCATGTAGGAACCCAGGGATGGAGCCCAGGTGAGAAATCAAGGAGTCATTCTCCACTGTACATTGTTGTTCACCTTCTGTGTGTTCCATACATCATCCCAGCGTGCCCCCTCCTGATGTACGGCCTGTCAGATGCAAGCTAATGCGCCATGTTGCACGCATCTGTGCCCACCTAGCAGACCACTGAGAAGGCTTCTTCAGAAAACCTCAGTCTCCTCTTTTTCTCCAAGTTTTATCAGTTCCAGACACTTTATTGGCGCTAATCAATGTTTATTGAGTGAAAGTACAGAGGTCGATTTAGCAAGGTAGTTAAACGATAGAAAAAAATAACCCCACCAGCAAGCTGAGGCTAAACCCCAAGGAGAACTTCCTTCGTGTTTCCTTATCTGAGTTATTGTGTTGTCTATGGTTCAGCGACCCCACAGGTCTGCCGCTCGGCGACTCTCTAGATGTCCCAACGACTCCCACTCAGTCTCTGCTTCTTTCCTCAGGCCCTGCATTGTCCCTTTGTGTCTTTCTGTCAGCTCCAGCAAGAGAACAGAGATGTGGCCAGTCATGACACAAGTGAACCTATCTATATAACAGAAACAGAATCATGGACATAGAGAATAGTCTGGTGGTTGCCAAGGGGGAGGGGGTTGGGGAGGGGGTGGAGTGAGAGGTTGGGGTTAGCAGATGTAAGCTATTACATATAGAATGGATAAACAACAAAGTCCAACTGTATAATGCATAAAAATATATTCAATATACTATGAGAAACCATAATGGAAAAGAATATAAGAAAAAGAATGTATACATATGTATAACTGAATCACTTTGCTGTACAGCAGAAATTAACACAGCATTGTAAATCAACTATACTTTGATAAAAAATATTAAAACTAAAAGCAGGCATAGGCAATATGTAAACAGATGGGCATGAGTGTGTTCCAACAAAATGTTGTTTACAAAAACAGGTGGGCTGTAGTTTACTGACACCTGATTCAGTCCCCGACTTTCTGCATCACACTCTGTCTCACTTCTCCCTGCTTGAGGTCTCTCGCACCTGGTGTTTCTGGTCTGTTTTATTTATCTGTTCCAATTGCTATTTCTGATCATCTGTCTTTCTTTTTCTGTATTCCACCTCAACCATAACTCTACTCAGCCTTCTTATTCTCTCCTACGAGGACTTATCGATGGTCTCCTTGGGGGCTTCCTTTCTCTCACCTGCCTCTCTGGGCTGTTCTCAGCCTCTGGGACTCAAGTGGCTTGAAGAAGCTTGGAGCGGGGTCCTTTTACCCTGGGCTCAGCCTAGCAGGAAGAAACCAGAGGGTTTTTCCCACCTTTTCCTGATGTCACGATGTCTCACTCAGTTCTTGAAAACACTCGCCATATACCCTCTTTGCACTCAAAACTCTAGTTTGGTAGCTTTGGGGTGAATAAAAACATTTCTATTGGGCTTCCCTGGTGGCACAGTGGTTGAGAGTCCGCCTGCCGATGCAGGGGACACGGGTTCGTGCCCTGGTCCGGGAAGATCCCTCATGCCACGGCGCGGCTGGGCCGGTGAGCCATGGCCGCGGAACCTGCGCGTCCGGAGCCTGTGCTCCACAACCGGCGAGGCCACAACAGTGAAAGGCCCGCATACCGCAAAAAAAAAAACCAAAACAAAAGAAAACAAACAAAAAAAACATTTCTACTACCTCTGGAAGGATTTAGTTTGTGGTGAGGCAGAGGGATATAGGAATAAATGCATTTTCTTCAAATGTACTTGCTCCTGCAGTGGAGTTTGGGTGAATATATCTTGACCTCTACCTTATATATTTAAAAAAAATTTATACTTTATTTATTTTTGGCTGTGTTTGGTCTTCATTGCTGCACACAGGCTTTCTCTAGTTGCGGCGAGAGGGGGCTACTCTTTGTTGTGATGGGCAGGCTTCTCATTGCGGTGGCTTCTCTTGTTGTGGAGCATGGGCTCTAGGCGTGCGGGCTTCAGTAGTTGTGGTGCATGGGCTCAGTAGTTGTGGCTCGAGGGCTTAGTTACTCCGCGGCATGTGGGATCTTCCCTGACCAGGGATCAAACCCATGTCCCCTGCATTGGCAGGCGTATTCTTAACCACTGCGCCACCAGGGAAGTCCCAGACCCCTACCTTATATTTTAAACAAAAATTAGTTCTGGGTGGATTATAGATCTACATTTGAATGGTAAAATGAAAGAACTTAAAAAAAGGGAGCGAATATCTTCATGATCCTGACAATAGCAAGAACTCCTCAAACAGTGACTAAAAAACATAATTATAAGGGGTAAATGATCAATTAGATTTCATTAAAATTAAGAACTTCTGGTTGTTAAAAGACACCACTATGATTGTAAAAGTGCAAGCCACAGAGATGGAGAAGCTATTTGCAATACATATATCTCACAAAGGACTTGTGTCCAGAACACACACACTCACACACACACTCCTACAGATCAACAAGAAAACAAGAAACAAAAATAGAAAAATGTCCAAACAAATTTAACAGGTAGTTTACGGAAGGGTATTTCTAAATTTCCAATAAATATATAATAAAGTGCTCAATCTCAACAGTCACAAGAGAAATGAAAATTGAAACCATAATGTATTATCTCCACATCACCACTGAAATGGCTAATGTGAAAAAGACAACACCAAGATTGCTTAGTGTGTGGAACAGTTAAAACATTTATATACTTATGATGGTAATAAAAGTTGTATTAAAAATTTGGAAAAATTAGCAGCATCCACTAGAACAGAACTTTTTATCCTCTGATCCAGTCAATATACCCCTAGGTATGTACCCAACAGAGGTATATACATATAGTAACAAAAATATATGAATGCAAATGTTCACAGTAACACCATTTAAAATTTTTTAAATTGAAAACTGCTAAAATGCCTGCCAACAGTAAAGTGGATACATAAATAGTGGTATATTCTGAGAAAGAAAGACTATAAAATGAGAATGAACTACAACTATGATCCACAATTACACACTAGGAAATGAATGAATCTCATAAGCACAATTTTGAAGGAAAAATCCAGACAATAAATAATTTCTCCTGTATGATTTCCTTTTTATGAATTTCAAAATAAGAAAATCTGATCTGTGGTGTTAGATGTCAGGATAGTGGTGCTATTTAGGGGTGGGTAGTATCTGGGAGGAGACACAAAACGATGGGTCACTGGAATGTTGGTAACATGCTATTTCTTCATCTGTAGATTGGTTATATGGTTTCAGCTAGTGAAAGTTTTTTGTCCTTTTTTGTTTTGTTTTTAGATCTTTATTGGAGTATAATTGCCCTACAACGGTGTGTCAGTTTCTGCTCCACAACAAAGCAAATCAGTTATACATATACATATGTTCCCATACCTCTACGCTCTTGCATCTCCTTCCCTCCCACCCTCCCTATCCCACCCCTCTAGGGGGTCACAAACCACCGAGCTGATCTCCCTGTGCTATGCGGCTGCTTCCCACTTGCTATCTATTTTATATTTGGTAGTGTATATAGGTCCATGCCACTCTCTCACTTTGTCACAGCTTACCATTCCCCCTCCCCATATCCTCAAGTCCATTCTCTACTAGGTCTGTGTCTTTCTTCCCGTCTTACCCCTAGGTTCTTCATGACATTTTTCTTTTTTTGGTTCTGCATATATGTGTTAGCATAAGGTATTTGTTTTATGCTTATTTATTTATTTATTTATACATCTACGTTTGGCTGTGTTGGGTCTTCATTTCTGTGCGAGGGCTTTCTCTAGTTGTGGCAAGTGGGTGCCACTCTTCATCGCGGTGCGAGGGCCTCTCACTGTTGCAGCCTCTCTTGTTGTGGAGCAAAGGCTTCAGATGCGCAGGCTCAGTAGTTGTGGCTCACGGGGCTAGTTGCTCCGCAGCATGTGGGATCTTCCCAGAGCATGGTTTGAATCCCTGTCCCCTGCATTAGCAGGCAGATTCTCAACCACTGTGCCACCAGGGAAGCCCTGTTTTTTGCTTTCTGACTTACTTCACTCTGTATGACAGACTCTAGGTCTATCCACCTCACTACAAATAACTCAATATCGTTTCTTTTTATGGCTGAGTAATATTCCATTGTACATATGTACCACATCTTCTTTATCCATTCATCTGTCGATGGACACTTAGGTTGCTTCCATGTCCTGGCTATTGTAAACAGAGCTGCAATGAACATTTTGGTACATGACTCTTTTTGAATTTTGGTTTTCTCAGGGTATATGCCCAAGAGTGGGATTGCTAGGTTGTATGGTAGTTCTATTTTTAGTTTTTTAAGGAACCTCCATGCTGTTCTCCATAGTGGCTGTATCAATTTACATTCCCACCAACAGTGCAAGAGTGTTCCCTTTTCTCCACACCCTCTCCAACATTTACTATTTCTAGATTTTTTGATGAAGGCCATTCTGACTGGTGTGAGATGATATCTCATTGTAGTTTTGATTTGCATTTCTCTAATGATTAATGATGTTGAGCATTCTTTCATGTGTTTGTTGGGAATCTGTATATCTTCTTTGGAGAAATGTCTATTTAGGTCTTCTGCCCAATTTTGGATTGGGTTGTTCGTTTTTTTGTTATTGAGCTGTATGAGCTGCTTGTAAATTTTGGAGATTAATCCTTTGTCAGTTGCTTCATTTGCAAATACTTTCTCCCATTCTGAGGGTTGTCTTTTGGTCTTGTTTATGCTTGTCTTTTTTGTGCAAAAGCTTTACAGTTTCATGATGTGCTGTTTGTTTATTTATGTTTATATTTCTATTTCTCTAGGAGGTGGGTTAAAAAGATCTCACTGTGATTTATGTCATAGAGTATTCTGCCTATGATTTCCTTGAAGAGTTTTATAGTGTCTGGCTTTACATTTAGGTCTTTAATCCATTTTGAGTTTATTTCTGTGTATGGTGTTAGGGAGTGTTCTAATTTCATACTTTTACATGTACTTGTCCAATTTTCCCAGCACCACTTATTGAAGAGGCTGTCTTTTCTCCACTGTATATTCTTGCCTCCTTTATCAAAGATAAGGTGACAATATGTGCGTGGGTTTATCTCTGGGCTTTCTATCCTGTTCCATTGATCTATATTTCTGTTTTTGTGCCAGGACCATACTGTCTTGATTATTCCAGCTTTGTAGTATAGTCTGAAGTCAGGGAGCCTGAGTGCTCCCGCTCCGTTTTTCGTTCTCAAGGTTGCTTTGTCTATTCGGGGTCTTTTGTGTTTCCATACAAATTGTGCAATTTTTTGTTCTAGTTCTGTGAAATATGCCATTGGTAGTTTGATAGGGATTGCATTGAATCTGTAGATTGCTTTGGGTAGTAGAGTCATTTTCACCATGCTGATTCTTCCAATCCAAGAACATGGTATATCTCTCCATCTATTTGTATCATTTTTAATTTCTTTCATCTGTGTCTTAAAGTTTTCTGCATACAGGTCTTTTGTTTACTTAGGCAGGTTTATTCCTAGATATTTTATTCTATTTGTTGCAATGGTAAGTGGGAGTGTTTTCTTAATTTCACTTTCAGATTTTTCATCATTAGTGTATAGGTATGCCAGAGAATTCTGCGCATTGATTTTGTATCCTGTTACTTTACCAAAGTCATTGATTAGCTCTAGTAGTTTTCTGGTAGCATCTTTAGGATTCTCTATGTATAGTAAAATGTCACCTGCAAACAGTGACAGCTTTACTTCTTCCTTTCTGATTTGGATTCCTTTTATTTCTTTTTCTTCTCTGATTGCTGTGGCTAAAACTTCCAAAACTATGTAGAATAAGAGTGGTGAGAATGGGCAATCTTGTCTTCTTCTTGATCTTAGTGGAAATGGTTTCATTTTTTCACCTTTGAGGATCATGTTGGCTGTGGGTTTGTCATATATGTCCTTTATTATGTTGAGGAAAGTTCCCTGTATGCCTACTTTCTGTCGGGTTTTTATCATAAATGGGTGTTGAATTTGTTGAAAGCTTTCTCTGCATCTATTGAGCTGATCATATGTTTTTTCTCCTTCAATTTGTTAATATGGTGTATCACACTGTTTGATTTGTGTATATTGAAGAGTCCTTGCATTCCTTGAATAAACCCCACTTGATCATGGTGTATGATCCTTTTAATGTGTTCTTGGATTCTGTTTGCTAGTATTTTGTTGAGGATTTTTGCATCTATGTTCATCAGTGATATTGGCCTGTAGTTTTCTTTCTTTCTGACACCCTTGCCTGGTTTTGATATCAGGGTGATGGTGGCCTCGTAGAATGAGTTTGGAAGTGTTCCTCCCTCTGCTATATTTTGGAAGAGTTTGAGAGGGATAGGTGTTAGCTCTTCTCTCAATGTTTGATAGAATTCACCTGTGAAGCCATCTGGTCCTGGGCTTTTGTTTGTTGGAAGACTTTTAATCACAGTTTCAATTTCAGTGCTTGTGATTGGTCTGTTCATATTTTCTATTTCTTCCTGGTTTAGTCTCGGCAGGTTGTGCATTTCTAAGAATTTGTCCATTTCTTCCAGATTGTCCATTTTATTGGCTTAGAAGTGCTTGTAGTAATCTCTCATGATCCTTTGTATTTCTGCAGTGTCAGTTGTTACTTCTCCTTTTTCATTTCTAATTCTATAGATTTGAGTCTTCTCCCTTTTCTTCTTGATAAGTATGGCTAATGGGTTATCAATTGTCTTTATTTTCTCAGAGAACCAGCTTTTAGTTTTATTGATCTTTGCTATTGTTTCCTTCATTTCTTTTTCATTTATTTCTGCTGTGATCTTTATGATTTCTTTCCTTCTGCTAACTTTGGGTTTTTTGTGTTCTTCTTTCTCTAATTGCTTTAGGTGCAATGTTACATTGTTTACTTGAGATGTTTCCTGTTTCTTAAGGTAGGGTTTTATTGCTGTAAACTTCCCTCTTAGAACTGCTTTTGCTGCATCCCATAGATTTTGAGTCGTCGTGTCTCCATTGTCATTTGTTTCCAGGTATTTTTTTGATTTCCTCTTTGATTTCTTCAGTGATCACTTCGTTATTAAGTAGTGTATTGTTTAGCCTCCATGTGTTTGTATTTTTTACAGCTCTTTTCCTGTAATTGATATCTAGTCTCATAGCGTTGTGGTCGGAAAAGATACTTGATATGATTTCAATTTTCTTAAATTTACCAAGCCTTGATTTGTGACACAAGATATGATGTATCCTGGAGAATGTTCCATGAGCACTTGAGAAAAACGTGTATTTTGTTGTTTTTGGATGGAATGACCTATAAATATCAATTAAGTCCATCTTGTTTAATGTATCATTTAAAGCTTGTGTTTCCTTATTTATTCTCATTTTTGACGATCTGTCCATTGGTGAAAGTGGGATGTTAAAGTCCCCTACTATGATTATGTTACTGTAGATTTTGCCTTTTATGACTGTTAGTATTTGCCTTATGTATTAAGGTGCTCCTATGTTGGATGCATAACTATTTACAATTGTTATATCTTCTTCTTGGATCGATCCCTTGATCATTATGTAGTGTCCTTCTTTGTCTCTTGTAATAGTCTTTATTTTAAAGTCAATTTTGTCTGATATGAGAAATGCTACCCCAGATTTCTTTTCATTTCCGTTTGCATGGAATATCTTTTTCCATCCCCTCACTTTCAGTCTGTATGTGTCCCTAGGTGTGAAGTGTGTCTCTTGTAGATAGCATATATACGGGTCTTGTTTTTGTATCCATTCAGCCAGTCTGTGTCTTTTGGTGGCAGCATTTAATCCATTTACATTTAAGGTAATTATTGATATGTATGTTCTTATTCCCATTTTCTTAATTGTTTCAGGTTTGTTATTGTAGGTCTTTTCCTTCTGTTGTGTGTCTTGCCTAGAGAATTTCCTTTAGCATTTGTTGTAGGAACTTAGAATGTTTTTAGGACAGTAAGCACTTTGGATTTTATTCTGACATGGGATGATATTTGATAATTTCAGTAAAGACAGTGAATAATATTAATGTCTTGATATGATTTCTGCAGTTTTTCTGATAAGGGATTGTGGCGCAAAATAGGAAGAAAGAGACAAGATAGGTGACTTTTGCAGTGGTTCAGAGGAAGGATAATACTGACTCCAACCAGGATAAGAACACTGGAGATAATGAGAAGATGAAAAGTGATTCTATTCTTAGTACAGAATTTTGGGGAGAAATTATATGTGCGAGGGGAGGACACGAGAAATCAGAGATGAATCCTAGGGTTTAAAATGTATTATTATTTAAAAATTATTATTTAGTTTGTGGCTTGAGCATCTTTTCATACATGGTGACATTGTTGTATATATTGAGTGGATAGAAAATATTCCATAAATGATAGATGTGACAATGTTACATAAAAAAGATAATGAGCAGATGTTTTAAACAACTTCATAACAATAAGTTCTACAACTTATATGAAAAGTACAAACTCATTGAAAATCAAGTAACAAGAACTAACACATAAAGAAAATTTGGATAGCTCTGTAATTATCTTTTGATGTGTCAGCTTGACTAGGCTACAATCCCTAGTTATTCAAACACTGTTCTAGGTGTTGCATAAAGGTAGATGCGATTAATGTTCATAATCAAATGACTATGAGTAAGGGAGAATATACTAGATAATCTGGGTTGGTCTGATTCAATAGTTGAAAGGCCTTAAGAGTAGAACTGAAGCATGCCTGAAGCAATCCTATGCATCTACAGTAACTTCAGCCCATGACAGATAGTTTCAGCCTTCCATTCCTGGCAGTCAGCCCTATGGATTTTTGACTTGCTCAGCTGACAAGTCCTTGCAATATATCTCTTAATTTATATCTTCTACTGGTTCTGTTTCTCTGGTTGAACCTTGAGTAATACAGCCCCTATAATTATTAGAGAAATTTAACTCATAATTTAAAGCCTCCACATTTAGAAAACTCTGTGGTCAAATTGGTTAACTAGTGAACTGTATCAAAAACACTTAAGGGAGAAAAAATATTAATCATACATAATCTCTTTCACAAAACAGAGGAAGAGGGAATGAATACTCGCCAAGTCTAGTCAGGGATAATATAGCTCTGATATCGAAATTTGACAAGAACATTCCAAAAAGTAAAATTATGGACCAGCATCCATCATGAACACAGAAGCAAAAATCTTTAACAAAATATTAGTAAATTAAATCCTGCAATATATTAAGCGGATTTACCACAAGAATGCAAGATTTATTTAATTATTCTAAAAATAAGTCAATGCAATTCACCAAAATTAACCGAATAGAGGAGAAAAATCACACTATTATTTCAAAAGATGTAGAGAAAGCATTTGACAGAATTCAACACACATTCATGATAAAAGTTTCTGCAGAATAGTAATTGAATGGAATTATCTCTGATGAAGTTCACCTATGAAAAACCTACAGCTAACATCATGCTAATTGTGAAATATTTTCCCCTAATATCAGGAGCAAGGCAAGTATATCTCAACTCATTACTTCTATTCCACATTTACTGGAGGTTCTAGCTAGTGCAATAGGGTAAGAAAAATTAAAAAAATAAAAGCATGAATTGGAAAAAATGAAGCAAATATATCTTTATTAACAGATGACTGATGATATGTCTTTATTAACAGATGACATGTCTTTATTAACAGATAACAGATTTATAAGGAAGTTACACAAATATATATTGGAATTAAGTGACTTTAGCAATGCCACAGAATATAAGGCCAATATATAAAAATCAATTATATTTCTGTATACCATCACCAAACAATTGTAAATAAAATAAAAAATAAATTAACAACAGCATAGAAATCATAAAGTATTAGAACTATATTTAACAAAAATGTGCAAGACTTCTATACTGAAAACATTTATAAAACAATCCAGAGAAAAATTCAAGAAGATATAAATGAAAGAACTGATATACAGAGTTCATACATTGGATAACACACTACTTAAAATATATCAGCCGTCTTAAATTAATCTATTGATTCCTTGTAATCCCAATAAAAATCCTGGCTGGCTTTTTTTGGGAGAAATTAACAGGCCAAATTTAAAATTTATATGGAAATGGAAAGAATCTAGACTAATCCAAACAATCTGGGAAAAGAACAAAATTGTGGGTCCCACACTATCTGATTTCAAGACTTAGACTTGAAGTCTAAGATATTCATCCATCAAGAATGTGTGGCTTTGGTATATGATAGACATACAGATCAATGGAACAGTATAAAGAATCCAGAAATAGGGCTTCCCTGGTGGCGCAGTGGTTGAGAGTCCGCCTGCTGCTGCAGGGGACACGGGTTCGTGCCCCTGTCTGGGAAGATCCCACATGCCGTGGAGCGGCTGGGCCCATGAGCCATGTCCGCTGAGCCTGCGCGTCCGGAGCCTGTGCTCCGCAACGGGAGAGGCCACAACAGTGAGAGGCCCACGTACCGCAAAAAAAAAAAAAAAAAAAAAAAAAAAGAATCCAGAAATAGACGCAACATTTATGGTCAAGTAAAATGTGTAAATGACCAAAAAACATGTGAAAAAATGCTTAACAGCATTACTAATCAGGGAAGTGAAGTTAAAAACCCCATGAGATACCATTTCAGATCATGAAAATGGCTAAGATTAAAGTAAGTGACTTAAACAAGTGTGGCAAGGATGTGGAACAATTGGAACTCTCATACAATGCTGGTGAGAGTGCGAAATGGCACAACCAGTTTAGAAAACAATCTGGCAGTTTCTTATAATGTTAAACATACATCTCTGTTATGACCAAGAAGCTTCATTTCTAAATATTTATTTAAGAGAAATAAAAACATATATCCATAAAAGACTTGTACATAAATATTCATAGTAACTTTTTTTGAGTAGCTCCAAATTGAAACAATCCAAATATTTATCAGCATATAAATGGATGAATAAATTGTAGATAATTCACACAGTGGAATACCCTAGCAATAAAAAAAAGCCTTTAAAAACTATTGATAAAAGCAACAGCATGATGGATATCAAAACATTATGTTCGGCAAAAAAAGTCAAATACAGCAGAGTGAGTTCTGTATGATTCTGTATGTATGATGTTCTAGAATAAGCAAAACTCACCCTTGGTGATAGGAATCTGAACCGTGGATGCCTTTGGGAGGGAATTAAGTAGAAAGGGGTATTGGAAATACTCTATATCCTCCTTGTGCTCAGATATTACAGGAACTGTTATGATAGGATCATGGTATCTATCCACTTAACTCATCGCCTAAGTTCTAAAATTATTCTCCTAGAAGTCTACATACTTGAGTTATATTATCCACATTAGGCATAATAAAAAGACGTATTATTTTTTTCTGATTTACATGTTTCTTTTTATACATTTTTATTGGAGTATAATTGCTTCACAATGCTGTGTTAGTTTCTGTTGTACAACAAAGTGAATCAGCCATATGTATACATATATCCCCATATCCCCTCCTCTTGAGCCTCCCTCCCACCCTCCTTATCCCACCCCTCTAGGTTGTCGCAAAGCACTGAGCTGATCTCCCTATGCTATGCTGCTGCTTCCCACTAGCTGTCTATTTTACAGTTGGTAGTGTATATATGTCGATGCTACTCTCACTTCACCCTTGCTTTACTCTTTCACTTTTACTCACAGTGGCTACAAAACCTTGTTGTATAAAATCTGAATCAGCTTTCTTGACCATCGACAAGTGCTTTCTTGGAAAGCTCCAGAAGTTCTGATAAAAGTAGTCTTTATTATACTCATACAGACAAGGGTATGTTATTTCTTCTTCATGGATTCTCTTCCAGGTGAAAGGAAAATGTTAGTATCTATACAGCTGCCAAACTGTGGAATTTTCTTTGAAAGTCAGGAGTTAGTTTTCAGGAACTGACATGAATTAGAACTGCTGGGAAAAGACTTGATATTTGCTCCAGACCCCAGCTACATGTAGGCTGAGAGGTCCCAAGTCAGTCCTCTTCATGGCACTGGGATCCTCTGAGGACAAGAACAGCTTGGACAGAACAATGGATGGAGTGATTCTGTCAGGTCAGGTATGGGGCTGGTGGATAATTAAGACTGATAAGCACACATTGATAGATGGATAAATGTATGTGTGGGCAATAAACTAATAGAGCATAGAGGAAGTTCAAGCAAGAATTTAAAGTTTGTTTTCTGTGTTCCCACTGCTGAACTGAGGTCTAGAAATATAAAATAATGTGTCTAGGGTCACACAGTGAATACTGGAACCCAGTAACCTGCTTGACAGTGCCCTATTCTTTCTGAGACATTATCAGCTCTCATCTCATGCTTGGCCAAATCTTAGTTTCCAGAGGGAAGGGAAGAGGAGAAGAGTCATTCCGTGAACTTTTATTGAGGACCTCATTTGTCCTGGAAACTGTTTGGTGTTGGGCATATAGCAGTGAGTAATACATGAAACTTAAATCCATCAAGGTCAGTGGACATTAAACAAATGGTTACATGAATAATTCTTTAATAATTCTATATATGTCATGAAAGAGCAGTTCAGGGTTATAAGAGGATAAAACAGGAGGAACTAACCTTGTGTAGAATAATCAATCAGAGTTAGCCTGAACACTCTACAGTACATGAAAATCAACTAGGGAAAGATAGCTCCTGGCTGAGAGACTGGCATGTGTTTTGGGTGGGAGGGAAGGAACGTGGAACGTATGAGGAGCAGAAAGGCCAGTGTGACCAGAGCTCATAAGCCAAGCCAGGGGAGCACGTTGTGACCCATGCTTCATGGGATTAGATATGTGGGGATAGCCAAACCATCATAGCCTTATGGCCCAATGTTAAGGAGGTCAGTTATGTTTTTAAGTGTAACAGGAAGCCACTGATGGGTATTAAGCAAATAACATAGTCTCACTTGTAGTTTGGCTGCAGTGTGGTGAATGGCTTATAGGGCATCAGGGGTTGAAGAAGACCAGTTGAGAGGCTCTTACAATTAGGCCAGGTGAGAACTGATGGTACCTGGATGAAGGTAGCATGAGTGAGATGGAGAAAGATAAATGGGAGAAATAGAGGCACTATCAGGTGGAACTGTTAAGCTCACAATATTAGCTCCAATTATTCTAATAATTCCTTGAGTCTGGTACCTGTGATAACGTCTATGCAGTCAAAATTATAACACAACTGATAAATACAGTTAAGTCTGCCCTCTTGGGTGCAGCCTCCCTGAGATGTTTAGTGTTCCATTTTTGATTTTAAATGAGCATCCAGGTCATTTACAGCTAGCAAAACTGAACCCCCTGACAGATATTTCAAATATGTGACTAATGTTGCCAGTTTTCATCTCAACTGGCCTGGATATAAATCCAATACTAATTTGAGCTTGTGGCAAATATATGTAATTTCCCTCCTCATTTTCCAATACCCTTTGAACACCTTACTATGTATGGGCTATTTTACAGACTTAAGCATCCTTTCTTTCCAAAGTAGAACCCAGAAAATCAGTCTCACAGTGTCTTTTACAGCTTGGGCTCTACCAATCAGAATTGCTCCAGAAAGAAGCAGTGGGAAGAGGGTCTCCTTGTAGAATACATTTTGCTGGCAAGGGTGGTGGCTCTCTTTTGCTGTTGGCTGAGGATGCAAGGGTGTGCTCCTGGCACAAATGTTGCATTGGTGGAGTGGAGACGGTGGTGGCAGCAGCTTCCTCACCAGGCCAGTTCTGTGGTGTGGTTTTGGGCATAGTTCCTTGATACTTAGCTTCAAACCTGGTTCTTTAGCTCTCCCAGCAGTTCCACCCAATAGCCTTTTAATAGCCTTTTAATAAGCTCTTTAATAGGCTTAGTCAGCCAGAGTGAGCTGGCTGAGATTATATAAAACTAGACGTTATTAATTACACAGTATGAAATTGTTCCCTGAAATGACATCATGAAATTGAAGTTCTCAGAAGTATGATTGAACAAGAAAAATAGGCCTGATCAAAGCTTCTGTTCATGTTTGGCTTACATCAGGGTTATGACAAACATTTATCAACAAGTAAGAGTAATGCATACTTCTATAATAGTCCAAAGAAACTATTTCACAGGGTCATCATATAGATGAATTTCTGAACCTACCTGCTAAAAATCAAAATATAGCAAAATAAAAAATGTATACATCTCTGAATTACTGATTGAATCTTTCCTGCCTGTGTGTGTGTGTGTGTGTGTGTGTGTGTGTATGTGTGTATGTGTATGGTGAGGAAGGTGCTGTGAAATTTCCTGAGGAAGCCATGAGCAGGTGAGAGAGTGGCCCCAGTGGGAAAGATCCAAGGCATAAACACTTCTAGAAGCTAAGGAGAGAAGTCCAGGCACTCCCAGGTCCAGGAAAGGAGCCCTCTGGAACATCTCAGACTCAGGACTTCTAGCCTCTGCTAAAACACCTCTAGTGACAAGCTGTAACTGCTTTTTAAGGAAGCCACTCTCCTGGGAGAAGATCTGCTTTGAGAAATGTCTGTCTTGTACCAAACTGAAACCTGCCTCATAACTTCTACTCACTCTCCCTATGTCTACCACTTGAACCTCATTAACAACTTGTGCATCCTCCTACAGTGCCTTTAGGCATCAATCTCTCTTGTCTTTCCCATCAAAACCTTCTCTTATTCAGGTTAAGCAATTCTGTTGCCTCTGCATTTCCACATATGACCCAGTCTGATGTCCTTTCTCTCCTCCCATGGAGACAGTGTTGACAGAGTTAGAGTCAGACAGACTCTATATTATTTACAAGATGCATAGCCAGGGGCAAGTTACTTAATCTCTGAGATAATTGCATTTATTATAAAGGCAATGCACTCCCAGTCCACATGACTTGATTCATATCTTGAGTCTACATTTTATACTTGTGTAATTGATCTTAAATGATTTAATACCTAGCCATAAATCATTTAAAAGACCAGTTGTTAGTGACTGTGAAGATTAAATTATTTAACACAAGTAAAGACCTGGCTCAGAGAAAGTGCTCCAAAAATCATATCGTTGTTATTCCCAGAATGTGGTAGTTCCTAGGAGGCTAATGGTCATGACAGAGAGGTTTTAGTCCCTGAGACTGAAAAAGGAGGTGAGAGGACAGAGTGCCCTTTACATTCAAGCTTAAACTTTATAGTAATACAGTTTAAATGAGAAAGCATTAATTGAAATAAAAAAGGTCTTCATAATTTCTTGCAGGTTTCTTAATTCTGGGGGAAGATGCTTTATCAGTAGTAGCAGCAGCAATACAAAGTGACTTGCCATACTTCTCTCCAGATCCTCGAATCTGTCCACTCAAGACTTGAGCCCTGCCCTACCTTGCAGTCAGCAGAAGTGCTTCCATCAAAGTTTCAATTCTATCTCCACAAGTCCTCTTCCTCCTCCACTTCCTCCTTCTCTGTCTTCTTTTTTTTAAAAAAATTATTTGTTTATTTGCTTGTTTGTATATTTAATTAATTATTTATTTATGGCTGTGCTGCACAGGCATGTGGGATCTTAGTTCCCTGACCAGGGATTGAAACCGTGCCCCCTGCATTGGAAGCGCGGAATCTTGCTCACTGGACCGCCAGGGAAGCCCCTCCTTCTTTTTAACTGTCTGGATCTCCAGAGTCTCCTATGGTCCCTCCTTTGTCACTTCTTCATCTCTCTTCTCTGGCTGGGCACTCACTCCTCTTTGCATTAGTTTCTACCCTTCCTAGTCTCAAATTCCACTCTCCCACAAGAAACCATGCTGGGGATGGATGCCAAGTGAACAGGAGGATGGCCGTCTTAGGGAACAAAGTTTTATTGGAGAAAGCAGAGAAGGAGCCAGCTGGGTTGTCTCTGGACCAGCTGGTCGAGGAAGTGGAGAGTATGCAAAGGATGGATTTAGCCCTCTATGAAGGTGGGGGAAGGGACTTAATATACATAGCCTTTTATTGAGTTGTCCACACTTCAGGACAATTTTGTTCAAATGGGAAGAGATCTAGAGAAGGGAATTAAACCTATGTCCTGAAGATCTTTCCTATCCAGAAGCTGGAAGAACTGACACTGTCTTGACCATTGCAGATGAGATAAAGGCAGCTCTCTTTCAGGAAATATCTTGAAAGTATGTTAATTCTGTTACTTATGGGAGATGCTCCCAAGAAAAATGATCAACTGCACTTTGGTTTGCTTTGCAATTACTACTGAGGACGTCACTTCTGCTAAGGTGGGCATTCCTCCTGATGTGGGGCATGCTTCTTCTGGCTGTGAGGTGGGTGCAGAATTCAGGATCCTTGGGTGTGGACAAGGCTCATGTATCTGGGGACCTTACATTTTTACTGCTGCTGAAAGGATGTCTTTCTTGGATTTAAGTAAACCTATAAGATACAGGAGACAAAAATGTTCAGACATCACATTTTCCCGATTTTGAAGTAAAGTTCCTTTTACTATAGATGAGAATCCCTGATCTTTTCAGCCTTGAAGTCCTCTAGCCAGGAGTGCTGATGCAATCCCATACTGCAAAGTTAAAACCTGCTTGCCAAATAATAGGATGTCTGGTGTCTTGAGACTGCAATCAGTGGCCCACACTAGACCAATGAGCCAGAGAAGGCTCCACAATGGCCCCAGAAATACTGACATTTCATGTGTGTTAACTTTGTTCTCTTTCAACTCAACTATCTCTTGTTTATTTTGCATTCTTTTTGTTTGTGTTAGAAAACCTAGCTTCAGAGCCATGAAGGAACTCCTCTAAAAGCAAACCACAGGCAAGTGAGAGGGGTTGCCAAATTATTTTTTTCCCTACACATCACCTTTCATCAGAACGGTGAATATTTTGAAAAAGATCTCATAAAAGGGATAGTTGAAGGAAAAAGGGTATTTAATGAGTTACTCTTCCTTTGCTATAGTCTACTTTGCCGTATTGTTTTCTTCCCAATATTAGACACTGAAATCCCCAGGGACAGACACTGTTCCTTTATTTTCAGCACCAACCCCAAGATCAGGCAAATAGTTGGTAGTCAGTACAAGTTTGTAAATAATGAAATAATATAGGAAATTTCAAAACATATAGTTTTATACAAATATACAAATAGTTAATTGACAGAATTTTCAACATTTCCTGTTCTTCTCTGAAAAGATTTCCTTAAACATATTTTTTCCTTCATCCTATGTATAAGCAAGCAACAGTCACAGTAAATCGAACAAAACAACTCCCCCCCACCACAAATCTAGTTTTTCTGATATGCAATTTCAAATATTTATGCCTCCTTTCTTTTTTTCACCTTGTTGCATTGTCAAGAACTCCAGGAAGGCTGAGTAAAAATGATAATAATGGGCTCCTTGATCTCATTCCTGATCTCAGAGGGGAACTTTCAATATTTCACTATTAAGTATGATGTTTCCTGTAGATATTTTTGCAGACACTCCGTTAGATTAGGGAAGAACCTTTTATTCCTAATTTGTGAAGCATATTTATCAGAAATAAAAGCTGAATTTTATCAAAAACTTTTAATATTAATCAAGACAGTTATGTATTTAAAACAATTATGATTACTTGCCTCCTGAATTGAAAACTGTCCCACTGTTTTTCATTCTCTGGAAGAATTTGCATAGAATTGGTGTCATTACTTCCTTAAAAATTTGGAACTCTAAGATACTAGTCAAATTCTAGTTCTCAACCTGTGTGGTGGATATATGGGTGCTCACTTTGTTATTTTAAAAAAAAGGATGCATATACTTTTCTCCTATATGTATTCATATACTTTTCTAAATTATGATACATTTTTTTATAATACAACTTTTAAATGAAAAATTTTGGAAGAATTCACAGTGAAGACTACTGGATCAGTATTCTTTGTGGAAAAGTTTTTAATAGCTGATTCATCTACTTTATGGAACTCTTCAGCTTTTAAATTTATTTTTGTATTAGTTCTTATAAGTTGTATTTTTATGGTTTGTCTAATTCAATTTTAAAATTTATTTGCTTAAAGTTATTCATAATGTTCTATTATTAGTTTTTGAATGCCTCTAGGATCTGTAGTGATACCGCTTTTTCCATTCCTAATATTGGTTATTTATTTTTCTCCTTTTATTTCTTGGCCAGTTGTCTAGGAAATTATTGTTACTAATACATTTTAAAACCATCTTTTGGCTTTGTTCATTTTTCTGTTTGTTTTATATTTTGCTTATTTCTATTCTTTATTATTTTCTTCTACTTTCTTTAAGTTAAATTTGTTCTATTTCTAGTTTCTTGAGATGGAAGTTTAAATAAATGATTTTCAGTTTTTTTCTTTTCTATTATATGTACTTGGGACTCTAAATTTCTCTCTCAATAGCACTGCATCAAATGAGTGTTGATATGTCACATTTTGATTATAATTCACTTAAAATATTTTATAATTCTCATAGGAATTTGATATGACCCATGGGTTATTTTGAATTATATTATTTAATTTCTAATTAGTTTGTGATTTTCTAATTACCCGTCTGTTATAAATTTCCAACTTTATTGCAATGTAGTTGAAGCATACATTCTGTATAATTTTAATCCTTTAAAATTTGTTGAGATATAGTATGACAAGCATGTGATCTGTTTTGGTAAATATTCCATAGGTATATTTTATTTGGTATGATATTCTATATATTACAATAAGGTCAAGTTTGTTAATTGCAATAGGGAGAAATTCTCTTTCCTTATTGATTTTTTTGTCTGCTTGTTGTATTAACTTTTGGAACTGGAATGTGATTTTGATTTGCCTCTATTTTTGTTCTGTCAATATTTTCTTTATGCATTTTGAAACCATGTTTTGAGATACATCCAGATTTAGAATTACTAAACCTTCTTGTTGCATTGATCATTTCATTCTTATGAAATGCCATTTTTTATCTTTAGAAAGGCTTCTTGACTTAAATTTTACTCTGTTTGGTATTATTATAGCTACATCAGGTTTCTTATGGCTATTTCTTACAAACTCTATCTTTTCTGTACTTTTACATTCAACTTTTCTGCTCCTTTTAATTTGGTGTGTCTCTTATAACAACATATAGTTTAAAGAAATCCAGTGTGACAATCTTGGTGTAATATTGGTGTATTTAGCCTAATAACATTTAATTAATTACTAATATCTACCGTCTTACTACATGTTTTATGTTCATTTTCTCTTGCCCTTTTCTGAATTAATATTTCTTTATATTTTATTTTCCTTTGATTAATTTCTTAGTTTTATATTCTTTTAGTATTACTGTAGATAATGAATATTTAGCTTATTAGAGTATAATGCAAATTTTCATATTATTACTCTTAACATTCCCTTGAATACTTAACTTTTTATCATCTCACCTCATGCAGCTTTAGATTTTGCCAAATATTTTCTGAACAATCAGTCATGTGTCACACTATCCCAGTGAGATGATCAAAAGCTTCTCTGTCTCTCAAAAGCTGAATGTCTGGGAAAGCTCAGAATATCAGTCTCTTGTTTTTTGTCAGAACTTGTAAATGCTCCCAGAGAAAAAGCAGCAGCTGCAAAAGTCAGCTCTTCTTTCTAAGATTTTCTCCTCTTTATGATATTAGTCTCTCTAGTCTTCATTTCTCTAGGAACTCTCTGAATTCTTTAAACAACTGGCTTTAAAATTATAACAAATTTTTCTATTTGTTCCTGGTGAGAGTGTTGTTTGCCATAAGCCACTTCATTCTACTAAGAATACTATGAAATTAAATTTTAATTAATTAAGTCAATGTGAAATGTGTTTCTGTTACTTGTGCTTAATAATCTCCTTAATGATACATGTGAGCCAAGACCTGAGTGATGAGAAGCATCATTCAGGGAAGAATGTTCCAGGCAGAAGGAAATGCAAAGAGAAAGAGCTTGTTCTATTGGAGAAGTGGAAATGAGGCAGTGTGGTGGAATATATTGAGTGGGATGTATGGGTTGGGGGAAGACAAGAGATGGAAGAAGAGGTAGGGACAGATTATGTAGAGCCTTTTAAATCATTGAAATGGTATCCTCTAAATTACATTTAAAGAGATTATCATGGATTCTGAATAAAGGTTAAATTATTTGGAGGCAGACATGGAAGCTGCAGAACTACTTTGGAGGCTATTTCATTAGTTCAAGTGAGAGATGATGGTGGCTTGCCTTAGGGTTTTGACAGTGAAAATGGAGGAAAGTAGACAAAATAGAGTCATATTTCAGAGTATTTGCTTCCAATCCATGTTCTAAAGAACGTAAGATTTTTCAGAGATATTCACAGGCTAATAGAACAGGTCTACATCTCCCTTCTATGAATTTCAAACAGAGTAGCCCAAGTTTACTCTTTTGATTGTTGCAGTTCTATGTAAGATTTTAGTTAAGACAATGTTCTGTAAAAAAAAAAAAAAAAGAAAAAGAAAAAAAAAGGAAAACCCCAGCAATGGAGGTAGAACCTATGGACTTGTTGTTGATTATATGGTAGGGAGTAAAAAAAGTCTGAAATCCATGACACATACTGTTTTTGGCCTTAAGAGATGGATAGATTGTAGTATCAAATTTTTATTCCTCTTTTTCCACTTTGCAAGTGAGATACACCAGAACCAGAAAGAGAAAAACCCTCTTCTAATGTCCCTCCAATGCCTTCTACTGACAAAGCTTAACACCTAACAACTGGAAAAAGAGGAATATTTATAAAGCCCAGATCCCTTATCACAGTGCAGGCAAAGAAGGCTGGCTTTGGAGAAGAGAGACAGTAAATTGATAACTGGTACAGGTCTTTGGGAGGGTTGGGCTCAGGAATGTATGGATGGCAAAATTTGGGTTTCAGGAAGTATAGAGTCTGGAATTGTTGGGAAAGCAATGGGGAGAGGGCTATGTAGAGGGCAGAGTTCTGAGGTTTGGTGAAGACAAGGATCAGGAATGTGTGTTTTGAAGAGATCAAGGGTTTGTAAGGGACTGGGTTGAAAGGTGTGTGGAAGTCAAAAATCTGATTATGGGAGACAGGGTTCAGAAATGTGGAGAAAGCACGGTTTGGGGTTGTAGGGTGAAAAGCTGTGATATTAAAGATGGGCATAGTTTATTTAATATTTCTCTATTGAGAGGTATGTGTGTGTGGTGAGGGGAATATGGGTTCTTGAAAATGAGCAGTCGTATGACTGCTTTTTTATTGCAGAAGTAACACTAGGTCAATCTCCATCTTCTTTCTTTTGATGTCTTGAGACATAGTGCAAGAATCTGGCCACTCTCCTGAAGAGACCTTGAAATTACCTGGGGAAGGAGAGGAGCGTAACTGAGTCTAGCCTTACATCATCCCTGTCAAGGCATCAGGCAGGGTGAATGTGGATGAATCTATCTTGAACCTTCCAGAGCAGATCAGCTACCAGGTGAATACCACCAAGTAGTCCCAGTTAATGCCATATGGAGCAAAAGGATTACTCAATCAAGTATTATCTGATTATCTGGTTCATAAAACTGTGAAATCTTTATCATAATTTAATCACAAACATCTTTATCTACTAGGAGATGAGAGGGGTGAAACAAAGACGTGCTGCCCAGATTTCCATTAAAAAAATGATTTTCTGTTCCAGCTCTTGGGAGCCATCATCATCTTCAAGGTTGGCTTCAGCTGCAGAGAGCTGCGTCTTTCAAGAGCACACCAGTGTAGGGTGGGCCACATTCAGTGACTTCTCAGTGGATAGATAGAGCAATTTCATTTCTTTTTATGACTGAGTAATATTCCATTGTATATATGTGCCACATTTTCTTTATCCATTCATCTGTCGATGGACACTTAGGATGTTTCCATGTCTTGGCTATTGTAAATAGAGCTGCAATGAACATTGTGGTACATGATTCTTTTCTCTTTTCAACACCTTTATTGGAGTGTAATTGCTTTACAATGGTGTGTAGTTTCTGCCTTATAACAAAGTGAATCAGTTATACATATACATATTTTCCCATATCTCTTCCCTCTTGCATCTCCCTCCCTCCCACCCTCCTTATCCCACCCCTCTAGGTGGTCACAAACCACCTAGTTGATCTCCCTGTGCTATGTGGCTGCTTCCCACTAGCTATTTAGTTTACATTTGGTAGTGTATATATGTCCATGCCACTCTCTCACTTTGTCACAGCTTACCCTTCCCCCTCCCCATATCCTCAAGTTCATGCACTAGTAGGTCTGTATGTGCCTTTATTCCCGTCTTACCCCTAGATAAATAACTCAATTTCGTTTCTTTTTATGGCTGAGTAATATTCCATTGTATATATGTTCCACATCTTCTTTATCCATTCATCTGTTGATGGACACTTAGGTTGCTTCCATGTACTGGCTATTGTAAATAGAGCTGCAATGAACATTTTGGTACATGACTCTTTTTGAATTATGGTTTTCTCAGGGTATATGCCCAGTAGTGTGATTGCTGGGTCGTATGGTAGTTCTATTTTTAGATTTTTAAGGAACCTCCATACTGTTCTCCATAGTGGTTATATAAATTCACATTCCCACCAAGAGTGCATGAGGGTTCCCTTTTCTCCACACCCTCTCCAGGATTTACTATTTGTAGATTTTTGATGATGGCCATTCTGACCGGTGTGAGGTGATACCTTATTGTAGTTTTGATTTGCATTTCTGTAATGATTAGTGATGTTGAGCATCCTTTGATGTGTTTGTTGGCAATCTGTATATCTTCTTTGGAGAAATGTCTATTTAGGTCTTCTGCCCATTTTTGGAGTGGGTTGTTTGTTTTTTTGATACTGAGCTACATGAGCTGCTTGTAAATTTTGGAGATTAATCCTTTGTCAGTTGTTTTATTGGCAAATATTTCCTCTCATTCTGAGGGTGGTCTTTTCATTTCTTTAATGGTTTCCTTTGCTGTGCAAAAGCTTTTATATTTCATAAGGTCCCATTTGTTTATATGTTTTTATTTCCATTTCTCTAGAAGGTGGGTCAAAAAAAATTTTGCAGTGATTTTTATCATAGAGTGTTCTGCCTATGGTTTCCTCGAAGAGTTTTTTAGTGTCAGGCTTACATTTAGGTCTTTAATCCATTTTGAATTTATTTTTGTGTGTGGTGTCAGGGAGTTTTCTAATTTAATTCTTTTACATGTAGCTGTTCAGGTTTCCTAGCACCACTTATTGAAGAAGCTGTCTTTTCTCCATTGTATATTCTTGCCTCCTTTATCAAAGATAAGGTGACTGTATGTGTGGGGGTTTATCTGTGGGCTTTCTATCATGTTCCATTGATCTATATTTCTGTTTTGTGCCTGTCCATACTGTGCTGATTAATGCAGCTTTGTAGTATAGTCTGAAGTCAGGGGGGCTGATTCCTCCAGCTCCGTTTTTCTTTCTCAGTATTGCTTTGGCTATACGGGGTCTTTTATGTTTCCAAAAATATTGTCAAATATTTTGTTCTAGTTCTGTGAAAAATACCATTGGTAGTTTGATAGAGATTGCATTGAATCTGTTGACTGCTTTGGGTAGTATAGTAATTTTCACAAGTTGATTCTTCCAATCCAAGAACATGGTATATCTCTCCATCTGTTTGTATCATCTTTAATTTCTTTCATCACTGTCTCATAGTTTCCTGCATGCAGGCCTTTTATCTCCTTAGGTAGGTTTATTCCTAGGTATTTTATTCATTTTGTTGCAGTGGTAAATGGGAATGTTTCCTTAATTTCTCTTTCAGATATTTCATCATCAGTGTATAGGAATGCAAGAGATTTCTGTGCGTTAATTTTGTATCCTGCTACTTTACCAAATTCATTGATTAGCCGTAGTAGTTTTCTGATAGCATCTTTAGGATTCTCTACGTATAGTATCCTGTCATCTGCAAATGGTAACAGCTTTACTTCTTCTTTTCTGGTTTGAAATCCTTTATTTCTTTTTCTTCTCTGATTGCTGTGGCTAAAACTTCCAAGTCTATGTTGAATAATAGTGGTGAGAGTGGGCAACCTTGTCTCGTTCCTGATCTTAGTGGAAATAGTTTTATTTTTTCACCATTGAGGACGATGTTGGCTGTGGGATTGTTATATGTGCCCTTTATTATGTTGAGGAAAGTTCTCTCTCTGCCTACTTTCTGAAGGATTTTTATCATAATGGGTGTTGAATTTTATCAAAAGCTTTTTCTGCATCTATTGAGATGACCATATGGTTTTTCTCCTTCAATTTGATAATATGTTGTATCACATTGATTGATCTGAGTATATTGAAGAATCCATACATTCCTGAGATAAACCCCACTTGATCATGGTGTATGACCCTTTTAATGTGCTGTTGGATTCTGTTTGCTAGTAGTTCATTGAGGTTTTTTCCATCTATGTTCATCAGTGATATTGGACTGTAGTTTTCTTTATTTGTGACATCTTTGTCTGGTTTTGGTGTCAGGGTGATGCTGGCCTCGTACAATGAGTTCGGGAGTGTTCCTCCCTCTGCTATATTTTGGCAGAGTTTGAGAAGGATAGGTGTTACCTCTCCTCTAAATGTTTGATAGAATTCACCTGTGAATTCATGTGGTCCTGGGCTTTTGTTTGTTGGAAGATTTTTAATCACAGTTTCAATTTCAATGCTGGTGATTGGTCTGTTTATGTTTTCTATTTCTTCCTTGATAAGTCATGGAAGTTTGTGCTTTTCTAAGAATTTGTCCATTTTTTCCAGGCTTTCCATTTTATTGGCATATAGTTCCTTGTAGTAATCTCTCATGATCCTTTGTATTCCTGCCGTGTAGGTGTTACTTCTCCTTTTTCATTTCTAATTCTACTGATTTGATCTTCTCCCTTTTTCTCGTGATGAGTCTGGCTAATGGTTTATCAATTTTCTTTATTTTCTCAAAGAACCAGCTTTTAGTTTTATTGACCTTTGCTATTGTTTCCTTCATTTCTTTTTCATTTATTTCTGCTGTGATCTTTATGATTTCTTTCCTTCTGCTAACTTTGGAGTTTTCTTAATTCTTATTTCTCCAATTCCTTTAGGTTAAGGTTAGGTTGTTTATTTGAGATGTTTCTTGTTAGTTGAGGTAGGATTATCTTACTATATACTTCCCTGTTAGAACTGTTATGCTGCATCCCATAGATTTTGGGTCATTGCGTTTTCATTGCCACTTGTTTCTATGTATTTTTTGATTTCCTCTTTGATTTCTTCAGTGATCTCTTGGATATTTAGCAGCATATTGTTTAGCCTCCACTTGTCTGTATTTTTACAGATTTTTTCCTGTAACTGATATTTAGTCTCATAGCATTGTTGTCAGAAAAAGATTCCTGATACAATTTCAATTTTCTTAAATTTACCAATACTTGATTTGTGACCCAAGATATGATCTATCCTGGAGAATATTCCATGAGCACTTGAGAAGAGTGTGTATTCTGTTGTTTTTAGATGGAATGTCCTATAAATATCAATTAAGTGTATCTTGTTTAATGTATCATTTAAAGCTTGTGTTTCTTTATTTTCATTTTGGTTGATCTATCAATTGGTGAAAGTGGGGTGTTAAAGGGCCCTAATATTATTTTGTTACTGTCGATTTCCCCGTTTATGGCTGTTAGCATTTGCCTTATGTATTGAGGTGCTCCTATGTTGGGTGCATAAATATTTACAATTATTATATCTTCTTCTTGGATCGATCCCTTGATTATTATGTAGTGTCCTTCTGTGTGTCTTGTAATAGTCTTTATTTTACAGTTTATTTTGTGTGATATGAGAATTGCTACTCCAGCTTTTTGATTTCCATTTGCATGGAATATCTTTTTCCATCCCCTTTCTTTCAGTCTGTATGTGTCCCTAGGTCTGAAGTGGGTCTCTTGTAGACTGCATATATATGGGTCTTGTGTTCGTATCTATTCTGCCAGTCTATGTCTTTTGGTGGGATCATTTATTCCATTTACATTTAAGGTAATTATTGATATGTATGTTCCTATTACCATTTTCTTAGTTGTTTTGGGTTTGTTATTGTAGGTCTTTTCCTTCTCTTGTGTTTCCTGACTAGAGAAGTTCCTTTAGCATTTGTTGTAAAGCTGGTATGGTGGTGCGGAATTCTCTTAGCTTTTGCCTGTCTGTAAAGATTTTAATTTCTCCATCAAATCTTCATGAGATCCTTGCTGGGTAGAGTAATATTGGTTGTATGTTTTTCCCTTTCATCACTTTATATATGTCCTGCCACTCCCTTCTGGCCTTCAGAGTTTCTGCTGAAAGATCAGCTGTTAGCCTTATGGGGATTCCCTTGTATGTTATTTGTTGTTTTTCCCTTGATGCTTTTAATATTTTATTGTATTTAATTTTTGAGAATTTGATTAATATGTGTCTTGGCGTGTTTCTCCTTGGATTTATCCTGTATGAGACTCTCTGTGCTTCCTGGACTTGATTGACTATTTCCTTTCCCATATTAGGGAAGTTTTCAAGTATAATCTCTCAAATATTTTCTCAGTCCCTTTCTTTTTCTCTTCTTCTTCTGGGACCCCTATAATTCTAAAGTTGGTGCGCTTAATGTTGTCCCAGAGGTTTGAGACTGTCCTCAATTCTTTTCATTCCTTTTTTCCTTATTCCACTCTGTGGTAGTTATTTCCCCTATTTTATCTTCCAGGTCACTTATCCATTCTTGTGCTTCAGTTATTCTGCTATTGATTCCTTCTAGAGAATTTTAAATTTCATTTATTGTGTTGTTTATCATTGTTTATTTGCTCTTTAGTTCTTCTAGCTCCTTCTTAAACGTTTCTTGTATATTCTCCATTATATTTCCACGATTTTGGAACATTTTTACTCTCATTGTTCTGAATTCTTTTTCACGTAGACTGCCTATTTCCTCCTCATTTGTTTGGTCTGGTGGGTTTTTACCTTACTCCTTCATCTAATGTGTATTTCTCTGTCTTCTCATTTTGCTTAACTTATTGTATTTGGGGTCTCCTTTTCGCAGGCTGCAGGGTAATAGTTCCATTGTTTTTGGTGTCTGCCCCCAGTGGGTAAGGTTTGTTCAGTTGGCTGTGTAGGCTTCCTGGTGGAGGAGACTGGTGCCTGTGTTCTGGTGGATGATGCTGGATCTTGTCTTTCTTGTCGGCAGGACTGCATTCAGTGGTGTGTTTTGGTGTATCTCTGACCTTATTATGATTTTAGGCAGGCTGTCTGATAATGGGTGGTTTTGTGTTCCTGTCTTGCTAGTTGTTTGGCTAAGGGTGTCCAGCACTGGAGCTTGCTGGTCGTTGAGTGGAGCTGGGTTTTAGCGTTGAGATGGAGTTCTCTGAGAGAGCTTTTGCCATTTGATATTATGTGGAGCTTGGAGGTGTCTCTTGGATCAATGTCCTGAACTGTTTCTCACTTCTGAGGCATAGACCTGACACCTGGTTGGAGCACCAAGACCTTGTCAGCTGCACAGATCAGAAGAAAAGGGCGAAAAAATAAAATAAAGTTATTAAAATAAAAAAGTTGTAAAGTAAAAATAAAAAAGAGAAAAAGATAGAAAGGAAGAAGAGAGCAACCAAAACAGAACACAAATCCACCAATGATAATAAGTGCTAAAATCTATACTAGGAAAACTAAAACAAAACAAAAGAAGAAAAACGGACTGACAGAACTTTAGGACAAATGGTAAAAGCAAAGCTACACAGACAAAATCTCACTAAGAAGCATACGCCTACACACTCACAATAAGAGAAAAAGGGAAAAAAATCTGTATAGAAAAAGAAAAAAAGGAAGAGAGCAATGAAATCCATAAAAAATCTACTAATGGTAATAAACTCTAAATACTAAAGTATGATAAACATAAAACCAGAAACAGATTAGATGCAGAAAGCAAACTCCAAGTTTACAGTTGCTCCCAACGTCCACCACCTCAATTTTGGGATGATTCATTGTTCATTCAGGTATTCCAGAGACGCAGGGTACCTCAAGTTGATTGTGGAGATTTAATCCTCTTTTCCTGAGGCTGCTGGGAGAAATTTCACTTTCTGTTTTTTGTTCGCACAGCTCCTGGGCTTCAGCTTTGGATTTGGCCACACCTCTGCCTGTAGGTCTCCTGAGGGCGTCTTTTCTTCACTCAGAGAGGACAGGGTTAAAGTAGCAGCTGATTAGGGAGCTCTGGCTCACTCAGGCCGGGGATAGGGAGGGGTACAAAATGCAGGGCGAGCCTGTGGCTGCAGAGACCAACGTAAAATTGCCACAGCCTGAGGTGCATCATGTTTTCTCCTGGGGAAGTTGTCCCTGGATCACGGGACCCAGGCAGAGGCAGGCTGCACAGACTCTTGGGACGGGAGGTGTGGATAGTGACCTTTACTTGCACACAGGCTTCTTGGTGGTTGCAGCAACAGCCTTACCATTTCATGCCCATCTCTGGTTTCCGCGCTGATAGCCACAGCTCACGCTTGTCTCTGGAGCTCATTTAGGTGGTGCTCTGAATCGTTCCTCCTCGTGAACCATGAAACAATGGTGTCTTGCCTCTTAGGCTGAGCCAGACATTTTACCGGACTCCCTCCTGGCTAGCTGTGGTGCAGTAGCCTCCTTCAGGGTGTGTTCACGCAGCCAACCCCAGTCCTCTCCCTGGGATCTGACCTCTGAAGCCAGAGCCTCAGCTCCAACACCCCACCCGCCCAGGAGGGTGAGCAGACAGGCCTCTCAGGCTGGTCAGCACTGCCCATCTGTGCAGGAATCTCTCCGCTTTGCCCTCTGTCGCTGTGCTCTCCTCCGTGGCTCTGAAGCTTCCCACCCTGCCGTGCAAGTCCCCATCTCCTCCAGTGAAGGGGCTTCCTAGTGTGTGGAAAATTTTCCTCCTTTACAGCTCCCTCCCAGAAGTGCAGGTCCTGTCTCTAGTCTTTTGTCTCTTTTTTTTTTCTCTTTCCTTTTGCCTTACCCAGGTACGTGGGGGAGTTTCTTACCTTTTCGGAAGTCTGAGGTCTTCTGCCAGCATTCAGTAGGTGTTCCGTAAGAGTTGTTCCACACGTACATGTATTTCTGATGTATTTGTGGGGAGGAAGGTGATCTCCACGTCTTACTCCTCTGCCTTCTTGAAGGTCAGTTATCTGTTTTATACATATTAGTGTATATATGTCAATCCCCTTCTGAAATTGGGTTTCTCTTTACAATTAGAAGAAGGGTTGCCACTCCCTGCTTGGAGGTGTGTCTAGGGTACCTGTAGGCAAAGCCTGGGTTTCCTTCACGCTCCTGAACTATGTATTATCAAGTGCTTAACTGAGCCCAGAGTAATTCACTCTGCAAAGCACAGCAGACATCATTTTATACTGGGAAGTTTTCAAGGCAGACACTATTCTTTCAACTCTCTAGCCATGATAATAGCAGAGCAATTCTTCCTTGGATTATCTGATTGTAAGCAGGTACTCCTTGCAATATCCCTTCTTAGAAAAATTGGCAGCAAGATATTATCTTGAGGTTTTTAAAATGTAGACTACTTTAGCCAACAAAATAGACTCCAGATTACTGATAAGCATCTTCATATATGGAACAATCTAATTTAAGCCAAGTGAATTTGAGAGAGTGCATGTCAAAGATTAAAAAAAAATTTGTAGGGTTAGTAATGAGCCAGATACCATCTACAGGGGCATCTCTTTGTGTCTCTTTACAGAAACATGCCATTACTGTGTGGGTGAATATCTATATACAGAGACATACATCCAGTTCATTTTAGAGGAAGTTCAAATGTTTTAGATATAACTAAGAAAGGGTTGGGAGGGTTTTTCATAAACACAGTATTATACTCACCACCCATGAATATTATTCTGTACATCCTGATTCTTGAAGAAGTGTCAAAGTGCAGATTTTCTTAGTCAAAATAACCAGAAATCTTTGTATGCAGCCAATACTCTTGTCATACCTGGTTCCTAACAGAGACTTAAAGGCTATATAGGAGCTGCTGGCAGTCTTAAAGTGCTTGTAACAGATTTTTCCATAATGTGACAGGAAGTGAAACAGTTATCAAGGACAGTCAGACTGAAACTTGCTTGCTAACTATAAGTGAAATATGAGATCGATAGACCCACACTGAAAATTTATTAAAAAGAAAGTGAATTAGGCACTATCACATATTATTGGTGGGAGTGTCATTTGATCAAAACATTTTGGAAATTAATGCCATACATTTAAAATATATTGATAGTTTAGTTTTTGACTCAATAATCCCATTTCTTAATTTGCACATTATTTAAATACTCTGAAATGATAAAGACTTAAACAGAAAAGGAATGTTACAGTTTTGTATTCATTTCCTACTGCTGCTGTAACAAGATACTATAAACTCATCAGCTTAAAGCAAAAGAAATTATATTAGGCATTTTGTTGAGTTTTTGTAGCAAAAATTTGAGGCGGGTATTTTTGTATCTCTAATTTACAGCTGTGTAGGTAAACTGATCTTCAAGGAGGGTGGGAAATATTTAATGTCACACAGTACTGTTGCCTATAGATTTCTACATAGCCAAGGCACTCAAGTTTTCCCCTGGAGGGCGTAGTGCATAATATTAGCTGAAGTGTTACTGTGGTTCAGCAAATTATACTAATAAATTATCACAGGGTTCTCTGTCAGCCATATTTTATTTATTTAGGGAAAAATACCCATGAATTGAATGGTGGGATCAATGACTCCTGGAGTTTCGTTCCCTGAGTGTACTAAGAATATCTGAAAATGCACTAAATGTCATTTCAAAAGAGAGGGCCTGATAGAGTCCATTGAATTAACTTTTGTAGGGGAAAGTAGCACAAGATATTTTGGGAGTATGAGTGGAAAACTTCTAAATGGGTACACCCCAGACATTGAATCAATTTTGAAGGTAATGAGAAGAGAGGAATTTGGGTTTCTAGTAGACCACAAGTCACTCATGGTCATGGGGTCCCAGAGACCAGATCAGTGTGTAAATATGCAAATGTAGAGCTTTAGGAAGTGGCCCCAGCCTGTAATCTTATGGCCTAGGAAACTGAGGGATCATGCAGTCCTGTTCAAGCTCATTTAGGGAGCTATCTGAAAACACACCCAACATGGGACTCTCAGCACTAGGAAATCAAGATAAGATTTTGTGGCTCTGTTTAAGTCATTTAATTGTCAAGAAAAGCCAAGAGACCAGTAGAACATGGTAAAAGGGGAGTTTAGAAAAACTGCGGGTAGGGGTTAAAATATGTGGGTTTAGCAAACCCTGGTCTCTACCATCAGGGGAAACAAAGCTGGGTGCTGGGCAGGCGAAATTGAATGTGGTAGTGAGTTTTACATACCAGATGCTTGGGAGCTGGGGAGTGGGGGAAGCACCATCTCTGACTATGGAAGAGCAACATGCTGTCAAAGATTTTCTCCTATTTCCTAACTGGCACATAACACTGGCACAGGAAATATGAGACAAGGTCTCGAGTGAATCACTGTGCACTTCCTCAGTGAAGGGTGAGGAAGATCGTGGACAAAGAAGTTTTGTGATATCAACATGAGTGTGGCAAGTCATTTTTGAGATTGCCAGCAGATGGTATTTGGGTTGGGAAATAAGTGCATCATGTCAGTCCTGGGCTGTTCTCCCTGTGTGGGGCTGCCTGGCCCTTGTAAAAGGAGTCTCCATCTCAGTGGTGCTATCTTCGTGACACTCAGTGATAGGTTTTCTTTGGAGCCTGTGGTGAGTACAAATCTTAGAGGTCTTTTTGGCACTTGAGTGGTAAGATTGAACCTGGAGGTGTAGGTGACTTTATTTTAACCAATTAGTGCTCCGTATGCGGAAAAGAAGATAATGAGGTTTTAGGGGTAAATTTTAGCTGGTATTTGGTAGGTGATCCTGAATGTGATGAGAGAAATGTAGTCAGAGGTATGATCTTAAACTGAAGGAGAGTAAGAGAGATGAGATGCTGTGCTGTAGCCCACCCTACATTAGTTCCAAATGCATCCCTCTCAGAGTTCAACCCCATTGAGTGCTGGGTTTGGACCTCTGCATTTCTCCTTAAAAGCCCACAGTCATGTCAGTTAGACCAGCAACCAGGGCCTCATGGGAGATATAAGTAGAGATTTGTTTTGGGATTGGCTACAATTTTAATAACCGGGTTCTTCTTCTCCAGATAGTGTTTGTATTCACACAACAACTGCATAGGAAATTTTGTCTTTAGAAAGTGGTAGAATGAGAGATTAACCAGAAAAAACTGAAGATCTGAGGGCAAGAGGTGCTAAAAAAGAATGGTGAAGAAGTTACACAAAACTATAAAGACCCTATAAGGGATCAAAGAAAGTCCTTGGAGACGGAAGGGCTGTGTGCCCAGCTAATTGTTCTACCAGTAGGACTGTCTCTGTTATGAACAGTGTTGTCTGTTTGTATTTCAGATTCCTTGAGACCCAGGAAAGATGACTTACAAGCAGCATCAGTGCAAGCAGCCCTGCCAGTCACCTCTCATTTTCACACCTAAGTGCCCTGAGCCTTGCCCACCTAAGTGCCCTGAGCCTTACCCACATAAGTGCTCTGAACCTTGCCCACCTCTAAACTGTCTGGAGCCATGTCCCTGTCCTCCATGCCCACCTGTGCAGTGCCACATCCACTGTGCCAGCAGAAATGTCCTCCTGTGCATCCATGCACACCCTGCCAGCAGAAGTTGTCCACCCAAGTACAAGTAACAGCACCAGATTTCATCAGGACCATGAAACAACAAGATCTAAGTTTTTCTTAGTCCTAGGACTCCATCGTCCTCCCTTCAGCCATGGTGATGGACTGCTTCTTCCTTAACCTTCCTCCTGGATTGACAGCTGACAGAGAAAAGGCCTGGTTCCTGAAGAAGACACCATGTTGTTGGAAGAAGAGCAGCAGAATCATCACCTGATCTTGCTTTGCCATCTGCCTGTCTGTAATCGGGCTGTGATCTCTACCCTGTGAGCACTTAGTGTGTATATTCTTTTACGTCTCCAATAAAGCACATTTTATGGTTTAGCCCACATTTCTTCTCCTTCTTCTCCTTCTCCTTCTCCTTCTTCTTCTTCTTCTTCTTGTTCTTCTTCTTGTTCTTGTCCTTCTTTTTCTTCTTTTTTAATTTTTGCATTTAGTGTTTTTAATCTCTTCTGTCAACTACAACTACTCTTCTGAGCATTCTTTTTCATTCCTATTGAATTATTAGAGTTAGACTTATTCCATCAGTGAGTTCAGTTTTGCCTGAAATATGCCTTTAGGATTGGATACATCAAATAATTCTTTTATTGGTTTCAAACTCATTTCTACCTCCTCCTACCTTGTGTGACCCTGAAAAAAATTGAACTCTCTCAGCCTCAGTTTTCTTATCTGTAAAAAGTAGGAAAGAATGTATTCCACTCAGTGGACTAATAGAAATTAATTAATTTATTCACAAATTTTTCCTAATTATATAACAAGTGCCAGCTAGTCTCTTGTGTGCTAGGGATATTATGATGGTGACCAAAGTCCTTGTCCGCCTAAATTCTTGAGGGAATTTTACACACACACACAAACACACACGACAAATAATAGTTAGGCATGGGTTAGAGAAAATTGTTTAGAAAAGCTCTTCCAAAGTGGCCCTTTGGGTAAAGACCTGAATGAACAGAAGAATAAGCTGTGGGTAGGTGAGCATATCTGGGGTGTACTGTACCAGTGAAAGGGGATGGCAAGTGCTAAGGCAGAGCAAAGTAACAGCAGAGAGAACAGTGATCAAGGAGACACTATTTCCAATTGAGGTCCGAGAGGTTGGATCTGAAGACGTAATAAAGATTTTGATCATTTATTCAGTTTGACAGCCATATTATGCAGAGGGTCAAAGGTCTAAAATCTTATAACTGTGTAATTTTCAATTATCATATATTATTTCTTTTAATTAAAAGTACATATGGCCTTTCAAAGACATTTTCAAAAAAGGTTAAAAGAACTGAGGAATAAATTAAAACTCTTTTGCAAGATGAAAATTTATTTTGAGAGGGTCACTAGGTGACATGTCAGTCTATTAGTTTCCCTTTTTTTTTTTTTTCCTTGGGGTACTCGGGCCTCTCCCTGTTGTGACCTCTCCCATTGCGGAGCACAGGCTCCGGACGTGCAGGCTCAGTGGCCACAGCTCATGAGCCCAGCTGCTCCGCGGCATGTGGGATCTTCCCGGACCGGGGCACGAACCCGCGTCCCCTGCATCGGCAGGCGGACTCTCAACCACTGCGCCACCAGGGAAGTCCAGTTTCCCATCTTATAGGGAAGTCGACCCCATTAATTTCCATCACCTTATAGGTACCAAAATGTATAGGAAAGTTTACTCTTGTGCAGCCAATGCTAAAAGAATTGATTTTCTTTTTAGGAGGGTTGACTTTACACTCTTGAAAAGGGCTCTGGCCTAATATTATAGTGGATAGATTTCCCCCTCTCTTTTGTCTTTAAGAAAAACAAAAAATAAAAGCCTTTCGTTTTTTGGGGGCACATGATGAACACATTTAGAAAGTTCATAAACTTTAGCTGTATAACTGAGAGTGGATAATTATAAACTGATCACGCTTTTATTGTTAGTCAAGAAATACAAAGTCAAGAAAAATAATATCACCAATCCTTCAAAAGACACAAGTTTCCTTGTTAAATTACATCCTATAACTTCTCCACTAGAAGTAACCACAATCCTGACTCCTAATAATCATTTTCCTGTTTTTCTTTGTTTTTTAACCACCAGTATAAAGGCATCTCTAAAAGCTATAGTTAAGTTTTTCAGTTTTTGAACTTTATAAAAATGGAATTATACTGCATGCCATCTTTTTGTCTCTTTCAATTAACACTATATAGTTTTAGTTTATTCACTGGTGTATTTTAGAATATCATTGTATGGCTATACAACACTTCTTTTCTCTCTTTGTTCTACTCTTGGTTGACCTTTAAGTCATTTCCTATTTGGAGCTATTAGGGATACTGTGACATTTTCTTCATACCTGCTAGTGCACATGTTCACACATTTCTCTAGGGTATATTCCCAGAAGCATATACATCTTGTACTTTGAAAGATAATGCCAAACTGTTTTCCAAAATACTTGGACCAATTTAAACCCCCTACCAGTGGTGTACTGTATTTGCTGTTTATGTTATCTCTTTAAATTAGTTGATCATTTCCACACTGTTGAAAGTTTTACACATCTGGTGTACATTGTGAGTAGTGATCTGTCCTTGTGTTTTGAATAAACTGTTTATTAAGTATTAATGACTTTTAGAAGCTTTGAAAATACTTTTATTGGCCATTTGGATGCATCATTTTTTTTCTGTGTGCAGTGTCTGTTGCCCAGGTTTCTATTGAGCTGTCTGTCTTTTTATGACTGACTTTATAAATTTTGGATACTGATTTTTTCAAACATATATTTCATTTTATTAAGTAAATATCTGGCAATATGATAAGAGAAAAATAAATGAATTAGGAGATAGACCCGTGCTCAAAGTTTGATTTCAGCATTTTCTTGCCCTAACACTGAACAAGACCTTTTATATCTTTACTTATCAATTTGTTCATTTGCAATGTAACATGATACTGTATTTTCTCAACTCAAATCTATATATTTCTTTGTATTTTTGTTTTTCTAAAAATAATTTTTATTGGAGTATAGTTGCTTTACAATGTTTACAATGTTGTGTTAGTTTCCGCTTTACAGCAAAGCAAATTGGCTATACATATACATATATATCCTCCTTTTTGGATTTCCTTCTCATTTAAGTTACAACAGAGCATTGGGTAGGGTTCCCTGTGATATACAGTAGGTTCTCATTAGTAATCTATTTTATACATAGTAGTGTAAATATGTCAATCCCAATCCCCCAATTCATCCCACCCCCTTTACTCCCTTGTTATCCATGCATTTGTTCTCTATGTCTGTGTCACTATTTCTGCTTTGCAGATGGGTTCATCTGGATCATTTTTCTAGATTCCACATATAAGCAATATTATACAATATTTGTCTTTCTCTTTCTGACTTACCTCACTCTGTATGACAATCCCTAGGCCCATCCATGTCGCTGCAAATGTCATTATTTTGTTCCTTTTTATGGCTGAGTAATATTCCATTGTATATATGTACCACCTTTTCTTTATCCATTCCCCTGTTGATGGACATTTAGGTGGTTTCCATGTCCCGGCTATTGTAAATACTGCTGCAATGAATATTGGAGTGAATTTACCTTTTGGTATTATGGTTTTCTCTGGGCATATGCCCAGAATTTGGATTGCTGGCACATGAAAAGATGCTCCACATCACTAATTACTAGAGAAGTGCAAATCAAAACTAAAATGAGCTATCACTTCACATAGGAGAGTATGGTCATCATCAAAAATCTACACACAATAAATGCTGGAGAAGGTGTGGAGAAAAGGGAGCACTTCTACACTCTTGGTGGGAATGTAAATTGATACGGCCATTATGGAGAACAGTATGGAGATTCCTTAAAAAAAAAAAAACTAAAAATAGAACTACCATGTGACCCAACAATACTACTCCTGGATACTGAAATTTTTTTTTTTTTTTTTTTGCTGTACACGGGCCTCTCACTGTTGTGGCCTCTCCCGTTGCGGAGCACAGGCTCTGGACGTGCAGGCTCAGCAGCCATGGCTCACGGGCCCAGCCACTCCGTGGCATGTGGGATCTTCCCGGACCGGCGCACGAACCCGTGTCCCCTGCATCAGCAGGCGGACTCTCAACCACTGCGCCACCAGGGAAGCCCCTGGATACTGATTTTTAAAAACAATTTGCCTACCGCACTGTAACTAAGATTTTCTCCTATTTTCCTCCAGGAATTGTAGAGTCTTAGATCTTACATTTTAGTCTGTGATACATGTCAATTGATTTTTGTATGGTGTGAGGCAAAGATCAAAGCTTCATTAATTTCTGTATCAGTATCCAACTGTAAGAGTACCATTTGTTGACAAGATTATTTTTTTTGTCCATTGAATTACCTTGGGATTTTTGTTGAAAATCAATCGACCATATATGTTGTGGGTCTATTTCTGGATTTTCTATTATTGTCTATTGATCTCTTATCTATTCTTATGCTGATAGCATACTGTCTTAATTAGTGTAGCTCTATAATGCAATCCTAAAATTAATTCTCCAACTTTGATGTTCCTTATTAAAATCATCTTGGCTGTTCCAAGTAGTATTCATTGTTATGTACATTTTATATTAGCTTGTCAATTTCTTTAAAAATCCCACTGGCAGTTTGATTGGAGTTACATTAAATCTATAGATCAATTTGGGAAGAAATGATAACTCAGCAATACTGAGTCTTTTGATCCATGAACAAAGAATATTTCGCCAATTATTTATTTTCTCTCAGCAGCAAGTTTATAGTGATCAGTGTAAAGGTCTTGCACATTTTTTGTTGAAGCTTTCAGTATTTATTTATTTATTCATTTTTTGACAAAAACAATGTATTTTATTCTTTTGTTAGATTATAAAATATTTACACACAAATTCATTCATACATTATAAGTGTTTGAAGTTAGTATAGATGGACTGCATGTGTATTTTCTATTATTTAAAGTAAAAGAACATGTAGTCACAACCCTGGCTCCAACCTGCTTTTTTTTTCACTGCATTAACTGTCTTTGATTTGAAGCCAATATAACACCTTATAAATTTATGGTCAATAAAACTTCCCAAACACACATTTTTAAACTTCTAACAGTAATATGTCAATAACATCAATGTTATTTCTCTTCTCATCTCCCCAGAACTCCTGTTGTGAATTTCCATTGAGAGGTCCTGAAATGACCTTAAAATCAGCATTCTACAAGTAATTTTGTATTTCTCCTCTCACTAACCCTAAACTTTGATTCTCAAAGTTCTGTTAATTGAATGACCATTCTCTAATTCACCCAGACTAAAAAGGTGTTATTGGCATTGATTAGTCCATAGCTTTTTCTCCTGATAGCTAACAAGCGAATAGATCTTGCTGACTGAGTTTTCTTTCAAAAATCCACTTGGAGTCATCTCATTCTTTCATTTCCTCTGTCACAACCAATATTCATGTCACATTCATGTTTCATTCGGCGTACCACACTAAACTCACTGTCCTTTTAAAAAAATACACACACATCTCTCTCTCTCTCTCTCTCTCCCTATCTATTTATCTATAAAAAAACTAGATTTGAAAGATAATTCTATTAGGACCTTAAGTATCATTTAATAGCTATAACTTTTGGAAAATTACTTAAATCCATGAAACTCATTTTCTCAGCTAGTAAGTGAAAAAAATATCTAACTCAAAAATCTAATATGAAGATTAAATAAAATATTTTTAAAAACATATGAGTCTTATGGAAATATCACTATAATGGGAAATATTATTTCTTCACCCTATTTTTTTTTTAGTCTTTCCTTTTTTTGTTTTAAACAACTTTATTGGAGCATAATTGCTTTACAATGGTGTGTTAGTTTCTTCTTTATAACAAAGTGAATCAGCTATACATATACATATATCCCCATATCTCCTCCATCTTGTGTTTCCCTCCCACCCTCCATATCCCACCCCTTTAGGTAGTGACAAAGCACTGAGCTGATTTCTCTGTGCTATGTGGCTGCTTCTCACTAGCTATCTATTTTACATTTGGTAGTATATATAAGTCCATGCCACTCTCTCACTTCGTCCCATCTTACCCTTCCCCCTCCCCGTGTCCTCAGTCCATTCTCTATGTCTGGGTCTTTATTCCTGTCCTGCCCCTAGGTTCTTCAGAACCATTTTTTTTTAGATTCCATATATATGTGTTAGTATACAGTATTTATTTTTCTCTTTCTGACTTACTTCACTGTGTATGACACTCCCTAGGTCCATCCACCTAACTATGGCTGAGTAAAATTCCATTGTATATATGTGTCACATCTTCTTTATCCATTCTTCTGTTGATGGACACTTAGGTTGCTTCCATGTCCTGGCTCTTGTAAATAGAGTTGCACTGAATATTGTGGTACATGACTCTTTTTGAATTATGGTTTTCTCAGTGTATGTGCCCAGTAGTGGGATTGTTGGGTTGTATGGTCGTTCTATTTTTAGTTTTTTAAGGAAGCTCCATACTGTTCTCCATAGTGGCTGTATCAATTTACATTCCCACCAAGAGTGCAAGAGTGTTCCCTTTTCTCCACACCCTCTCTGCATTTATTGTTTGTAGATTATTTGATGATGGCCATTCTGACTGGTATGAGGTGATATTTCATTGTAGTTTTGATTTGCTTTTCTCTAATGATTAGTGATGCTGAGCATCCTTTCATGTGTTTGTTGGCAATCTGTATATCTTCTTTGGAGAAATGTTTATTTAGGTCCTCTGCCCATTTTTGGATTGGGTTGTTTGTTTTCTTGATATTGAGCTGCATGAGCTCCTTGTAAATTTTGGAGATTAATCCTTTGTCAGGTGCTTCATTGGCAAATATTTTCTCCCATTCTGAGGGTTGTCTTTTCATTTTGTTTATGGTTTGCTTTGCTGTGAAAAAGATTTTAAGTTTCATTAGGTCCCATTTATTTTTGTTTTTATTTCCATTTCTCTAGGAGGTAAGTCAAAAAGTTTCATGCTGTGCTTTATGTCATAGAGTGTTCTGCCTAGGTTTTGTTTTAAGGATTTCATAGTGTCTGACCTTACACTTAGGTGTTTAATCCATTTTGAGTTTATTTTTGTGTATGGAGTTAGGGAGTGTTCTAATTTCATTCTTTTACATGTAGCTGTCCAGTTTCCCCAGCACCACTTATTGAAGAGGCTCCCTTTTCTCCACTGTATATTCTTGCCTCCTTTATCAAAAATAATTCCATATATATGTGTTAGCATATGGTATTTGTTTTTCTCTTTCTGACTTACTTCATTCTGTATGACAGACTCTAGGTCCATCCACTTTACTACAAATAACTCAATTTGGGTATTTTTTATGGTTGAGTAATATTCCATTGTATATATGTGCTACATCTTCTTTATCCATTCATCTGTTGATGGATACTATGGTTGCTTCCATGTCTTGGATATTGTAAATAGAGCTGCAATGAACATTTTGGTACATGACTCTTTTTGAATTTTGGTTTTCTCAGGGTATATGCCCAGTAGTGGGATGGCTGGGTCGTATGGTAGCTCTATTTGTAGTCTTTTAAGGAGCATCCATACTGTTCTCCATAGTGGCTGTACCAATTTACATTCCCACCAACAGTGCAGGAGGGTTCACTTTTCTCCACATCCTCTCCAGCATTTATTGTTTCTAGATTTTTTGATGATGGCCATACTAACTGGTGTGAGATGATATCTCATTGTAGTTTTGATTTGCATTTCTCTAATGATTAATGATGTTGAGCATTCTGTCATGTGTTTGTTGGCAATCCGTATATCTTCTTTGGAGAAATGTCTGTTTAGGTTTTCTGCCCATTTTTGGATTGGGTTGTTTTTTTTTTTTTTTATTGAGCTGCATGAGCTGCTTGTAAATTTTGGAGATTAATCCTTTGTCAGTTGCTTCATTAGCAAATATTTTCTCCCATTCAGAGGGTTGTCTTTTGGTCTTGTGTATGGTTTCCCTTGCTGTGCAAAAGCTTTAAAGTTTCATTAGGTCCCATTTGTTTATTTTTGTTTTTATTTCCATTTCTCTAGGAGGTGGGTCTAAAAGGATCTTGCTGTGATTTATTTCATAGAGTGTTCTGCCTATGTTTTCCTCTAAGAGGTTTTTTTTTTTAAAAAGAAGGTCATGAAGAACCTAGGGGTAAGAGAGGAATAAAGACACAGACCTACTAGAGAATGGACTTGAGGCTATGGGGAGGGGGAAGGGTAAACTCTGACAAAGCGAGAGAGAGGCATGGACATATATACATTACCAAACGTAAGGTAGATAGCTAGTGGGAAGCAGCCACATAGCACAGGGAGATCAGCTCGGTGCTTTGTGACCGCCTGGAGGGGTGGGATAGGGAGGGTGGGAGGGAGGGAGACACAAGCGGGAAGAGATATGGGAACATATGTATATATAAAACTGATTCATTTTGTTGTGAACCTGAAGCTAACATACCATTGTAAAGGAATTATACTCCAATAAAGATGTTAAAATGAAAAAAAAAAAGACACAGACCTACTAGAGAATGGACTTGAGGGTATGGGGAGGGGGAAGAGTAAGCAAAGTGAGAGAATGGCATGGACATATATAAACTACCAAACGTAAAATAGATAGCTAGTGGGAAGCAGCCTCATAGCACAGGGAGATCAGCTCGGTGCTTTGTGACCATCTAGAGGGGTGGGATAGGGAGCGTGGGAGAGAGGGAGATGCAAGAGGGAAGAGATATGGGAACATATGTATATGTATAACTGATTCACTTTGTTATAAAGCAGAAACTAACAAACCATTGTAAAGCAATATACTCCAATAAAGATGTTAAAAAATAATTTGTGCATGGTTTTATCTCTGGGCTTTCTATCCTGTTCCATTGATCTATATTTCTGTTTTTGTGCATGTACCATAATGTCTTGATTACTGTAGCTTTGTAGTGTAGTCTGAAGTCAGGGAGTCTGATTTCTCCAGCTTTGTTTTTCTTCCTCAAGATTGTTTTGGGTATTTGGGGTCTTTTGTGTTTACATACAAATTGTGAAATTTTTTGTTCTAGTTCTGTGAAAATGCCACTGGTTATTTGATCGGGATTTCATTGAATCTGTAGGTTGCTTTGGGTAGTATAGTCATTTTCATAATGTTAATCTTCCAATCCAAGAACATGATATATATCTCTATCTGTTTGTGTCATCTTTAATTTCTTTCATCAGTGTCTTATAGATTTTGGCATACAGGTTTTTGTCTCCTTACGTAGGTTTATTCCTAGGTATGTTACTCTTTTTGTTGCAATGGTAAATTGGAGTGTTTCTTTAATTCTCTTTCAGAATATTCATCATTAGTATATAGGAATGCAGGAAATTACTGTGCATTAGTTCTGTATCCTGCTACTTTACCAAATTCATTGATAAGCTCTAATAGTTTTCTGGTAGCTTCTTTAGGATTCTCTATGTATAGTATCATGTCATGTGCATCAGTGACAGTTTTAGTTCTTTTTTTCTGATTTGTAATCCTTTTATTTCTTTTTCTTCTCTGTTTGCTGTGGCTAAAATTTCCAAAACTATGTTGAACAATAGTGGTTAGAGTGGAAAACGTTGTCTTGTTGCTGATCTTAGTGGAAATGCTTTCAGAGTTTCACCATTGAGAACGATGTTAGCTGTGAGTTTGTCATATGTGGCCTTTATTATCTTGAGGTAAGTTCCCTATATTCCTATTTTCTGGGGTTTTTTTTCATAAATAGCTGTTGAATTTTGTTGAAAGCTTTTTCGGCATCTATTGAAATGATCATATGTTTTTTCTCCTTCAACTTGTTAATATGTGGTATCACATTGATGGATTTGCATATATTGAAGAATCCTTGCATTCCTGAGATAAAACCCACTTCAACATGGTGTATGATCCTTTTAATGTGCTGTTGGATTCTGTTTGCTAGTATTTTGTTGAGGATCTTTGCATCTATGTTCATCAGTGATATTGGCCTACATTTCTCTTTCTTTGTGACATCTTTGTCAAGTTTTGGTATCAGGGTGATGGTGGCCTTGTAGAATGAGTTTGGGAGTGTTCCTCCCTCTGCTATACTTTGGAAGAGTTTGAGAAGGATAGGTGTTAGCTCTTCTCTAAATGTTTGATAGAATTCGCCTGTGAAGCCATCTGGTCCTGGGCTTTTGTTTGTTGGAAGATTTTTAACGACAGTCTCAATTTCAGTTCTTGCATTTTGTCTGTTTATATTTTCTATTTCTTCCTGGTTCGGCCTCAGAAGATTGTGCTTTTCTAAGAATTTATCCATTTCTTCCATGTTTTCCTTTTTATTGGCATAGAGTTGCTTTTAGTAATCTCTCATGATCGTTTGTATTTCTGCAATGCAGGTGTTACTTCTCCTTTTTCATTTCTAATTCTATCGATTTGAATCTTCTCCCTTTTTTTCTTTATGAGTTTGCCTAATGGTTTGTCAATTGTATTTTTCTTCTCAAGGAACTAGCTTTTAGAGTTATTGATGTTTGCTATCGTTTTTTCCATTTATTTTTCATTTCTTTCTGCTTGGATCTTTATGATTTCTTTCCTTCTTCTCAGTTTGGGGGTTTCTTTCTCTAATTGCTTCAGGTGTACGTTAGTTGCTTATTTGAGATGTTTCTTGTTTATTGAGGTAGGATTGTATTGCTATAAACTTCCCTCTTAGAACTGCTTTTACTGCATCCCATAGGTTTTGGGTTGTTGTGTTCTCATTGTCTTTGTTTCTAGGTATTTTTTGGTTTCCTCTTTGATTTCTTCAGCAATCTCTTGGTTAAGTAGTGTACTGTTTAGCCACCACATGTTTGTATTTTTTTTTTTTTTACAGATTTCTTCCTGTAATTGATATCTAATCTCATCGCGTTGTGGTCAGAAAAGATACTTGTTATGATTTAAATTTTCTTAAATTTACCAAGACTTGCTTTGTTACCCACAATATGATCTATCCTGGAGAATGTTCCATAAGCACTAGAGAAGAAAGTGTATTCTTTTTTCTTGGATGGAATATCCTATAAACATCAATTAAGTCCATATTGTTTAGTGTATCATTTAAAGCTTGAGTTTCCTTATTTTTTTCATTTTGGATGATCTGTTCTTTGGTGAAAGTGGGGTGTTAACGTCCCCTACTCTTATTGGGTTTGTGTCGATTTCCCCTTTTATGGCTGTTAGCATTTGCCTTATGTATTGAGGTGCTCCTTCGTTGGGTGCATAATTATTTACAATTGTTATATCTTCTTGGTTTGATCCCTTGATCATTATGTAGTGTCTTTCTTTGTCTCTTGTAATAGTCTTTATTTTAAAGTATATTTTGTCTGATATGAGAATTGCTACTCCAGCCTTCTTTTGATTTCCATTTGCATGGAATATCTTTTCCATCCCCTAACTTTCAGTCTGTATGTGTCCTTAGGTCTGAAGTGGGTCTCTTGTGGACAGCAAATATGTATATATTTGTACCCATTCAGCCAGTCTGTGTCTTTTGGTTGGAGCATTTAATCCATTTTTCCTTTATGGTATTTAAAGATATGTATGTTTCTATTACCATTTTCTTAATTATTTGGGTTTGTTATTGTAGGTCTTTTCCTTCTCTTGTGTTTCCTGCCTAGAGAAGTTCCGTAGCATTTGTTATAAAGCTGGTTTGGTGGCACTGAATTCTCTTAGCTTTTGCTTTTCTGTAAAGGTTTTAATTTCTCCCACAGATATGAATGAGATCCTTGCGGGGTAGAGTAATCTTGTTTGTAGGTTTTCTTTTTCATCACTTTAAATATGTCTTACCACTCCCGTCTGGCTTGTAGCATTTCTGTTGAAAGGTCAGCTATTAACCTTATGGGAAATCCCTTGTATGTTATTTGTTGTTTTTTCCCTTGCTGCTTTTAATATTTTTTCTTTGTGTTTACTTTTTGATAGTTTGATTAATATGTGTCTTGGCATGTTTCTCCTTGGATTTTTCCTTTATGGGACTCTCAGCATTTCCTGGACTTGATTGACTATTTCCTTTCCCATATTAGGGAAGTTTTCAGCTGTAATCTCTTCTAATATTTTCTCAGTCTGTTTCCTTTTCTCTTCTTCTTCTGGGACCCCTATAATTTGAATGTTGTTGCATTTACTGTTGTTCCATAAGTCTCTGAGACTGTCCTCAATTCTTTTCATTCTTTCTTTTTTATTCTGCTCTGCAGTAGCTATTTCCAGTATTCTTTCTTCCAGACCACCTGTCCATTCTTCTGCTTCAGTTATTGTGCTATTGACTCGTTCTAGAGAATTTAACATTTCATTTTTTGTGTTGTTCATCATTGTTTGTTTGCTGTTTAGTTCTTCTAGGTCCTTGTTAACTGTTTCTTGTATTTTCTCCAATCTATTTCCAAGATTTTATATCATCTTTACTATCATTACTCTGAATTCTTTGTCAGGTAGACTGCCTATTTCCTCTTCATTTGTTTGGTCTGGTGGCTTTTTACCTTGCTCCTTTTTCTCCTGTGTGTTTCTCTGTCGTCTCATTTTGCTTAACTTACTGTGTTTGGCATCTTGCTTTCACAAACAGCAGGTTCATAGTTCCTATTGTTTTTGGTGTCTACCCCCAGTGGGTAATGTTTGTTCAGTGTGTTGTGTAGGCTTCCTTGTGGAGGGGATTAGTGCCTGTGTTCTGGTGGATGAGGCTGGATCTTGTCTTTCTGGTGGGCAGGACCATATTTTGTGGTGTGTTTTGGGGTGTCTGTGACCTTATTATGATTTATGGCAGCCCCTCTGCTATGGGTGGGGCTGTGTTCCTGTGCTGCTATTTGCTTGGCATAGGGTGTCCAGCACTGTAGCTTTCTGGTTGTTGAGTGGAGCTGGGTCTTAGCTTTGAGATGGAGATCTCTTGGAGAGCTTTTTTTGTTTGATAGTACATGGATCCCAGAGGTGTCTTGTGGACCAATGTCCTGACCTCTGCTCTCCCACCTCAGAGACACAGGCCTGACACCTCACCAGAGTGCCAAAACCCTCTCAGCCACACAGTTCAGGAGAAAAGGGACGAAAAAAGAAAGAAAGAAAGAAAGAAGGAAAGAAAAATATAAAATAAAAAGAAATAAATTTTTTAAAATAAAAGAAATTATTAAAAATAAAGATAAAAAGAAAAGATAAAGAAAGAAAGAAGAGAGTAACCAAACCAAAATACAAATCCACCAGTGATAAGAAGCACTAAAAACTATACTAAAAATTAAGACAAATATACAAAAAAAAAAAGTTCAGACAGAACCCTAGGATAAATACTAAAAACAAAGCTATAAAGACAAAATCACACAAAGAAGCATACTCATATACACTCACAAAAAGAGAAAAATGAAAATAAAATGTGTATATATATAAAAAATTTAAGAGAGCAACCAAATCAAAAGACAAATCTACCAATGATAATAAACTCTAAATACTAAACTAAGAGAAACTTAAAGTCAGAAGCTAGACAGTGGCGTACAGCAAACCAAAGTCTACAGTTGCTCCCTAAGACCACCACCTCAATTTTGGGATGATTCATTGTCTGTTCCAGTATTCCAGAGATGCAGGGTACATGAAGTTGTTTGTGGAGATTTAATCCGCTGCTCCTGAGGCTGCTGGAAAAAATTTCTCTTTCTCTTCTCAGTTCACACAGTTCGTGGGGTTCAGTTTTGGATTAGCCTCACCTCAGTCTGTAGATCACCTGAGGAAGTCTGTTCTCGCCCTGACAGGATGGGGTTAAAGGAGCAGCTGATTACAGGGTTCTGACTCACTCAGGCCATGGGGAATGAGGGGTATGGGATTCGGGGGGAGCCGGTGGTGGCAGAGGCTTGTGTAACATTGTAACAGCATTGAGGTGCACTGTGGGTTCTCCCTGGGAAGTTGTCCCTGGATCATGGGACCCTGGCAGTGGAGGGCTGCACAGGCTCCCTGGAGGGGTGGTGTGGATGGTTACCTGTGCTTGCACACAGGCTTCTTGGTGGCAGCAGCAGCAGCCTTAGCATTTCATGCCCATCTCTGGCGTGCATGCTAATAACATTGGCTTGGCTCGTGCCCATCTCTGGAGCTCGCCCAGGTGGTGCTCTGAATCCCCTCTCCTCACACACCCTGAAACAATGGTCTCTTGCCTCTCAGACAGTTCCAGACTTTTCCCCAGACTCCCTCCCAGCCCACTGTGGTGCACTACCCCACTCCAGGCTGTGTTCATTCAGGCAACCTCAGTCCTCTCCCTGGGATCTGACCTCCGAAGGCAGAGCCTCAGCTCCCAGCCCCCACCCGTCTTGGCCAGTGAGCAGACAAGCCTCTCAGGTTGGTGAGTGCTGGTTGGTAGTGATCCTCCATGCAAGAATCTCTCTGCCTTGTTCTCTGTAGCCCCGCTGCTGTGCTCTCCTCCGTGGCTCCGAAGCCTCCCCACCGCCACCCCCTGTCTCCATCAGTGAAGGGGCTTCCTAGTGCGTGGAAACTTCCTCCTTCACAGCTCCCTCCCCGAGGTGCAGGTCCCATTCCTATACTTTTGTCTCTGTTTTTTCTTTTGCCCTACCCTGTTTCGTGGGGGAATTTCTTGCCTTTTGGAAGTCGCAAGTCCCCTGCCAGCATTCAGTAGGTGTTTTGTAGGAGTTGTTCCACATATAGATGTATGTCTGATGTATTTGTTGGGAGGAAGGTGATCTCCACGTCTAACTCCTCCGCCATCTTGAAGGTCTCCCCCAGTATTTATTTTTGAAGCTATTATAAACGGCATTTTTAAATTTTATTGTCTAATTGTCCATTGCTATATGTGACCTCTTTTACCTTTTACGTTGCTGTGACCCTGCTTGAAAGTACTTGAATATATGATTATTTCAATTGTCTCCTTATCATCTTCCTGCTTTCATTCTTGCTCCAACAACAAGTGCTCACCACAAAGTCAATTTCTCAAAGATTATGTCCTTTCTCTGGGTCAAACCCCTCACATAAATCAGAGTAACAGTCAAGAGTCTACAGTGATCTATAAAGCCCAACATGAACTGAAACCCACTATTGAAACCTACCTTATTTCTTTTTATTCTTCTCCCACCTCTCAGAAAATCTTAGGTGGGATCAAGAAATTCAAGATGTCCAATAGGTAGTTTGGAAATGTGTCCCATGCTCTTGGATTGGAAGAATTAATATTGTTCAAATGGCCATACTACCCAAAGTAATCTACAGATTTAATGATACCCCTATCAAATTGTACATTGCAGTTTTCACAGTACAAGAACAAATAATCCTAAAATTTATGTGGAACCACAAAAGACTCAGAATTCCTAAAGCAGTCATGAGGAAAAAGAACAAAGCTGTAGGCATAACCTTCCCAGACTTCAGACAATACTACAAAGTTACAATATTCAAAACAGCTCAGTATTGGCACAAAAACAGACATACAGATCAATGGAACAGAATAAAGAGTCCAGAAGTAAACCCACACACCTACGGTCAAATAATCATTGACAAGGGAGGCAAGAATATACAATGAAGAAAAGGCAATCTCTTCAGCAAGTGGTGTCAGGAAAGCTAGATAGCCTCATGTAAAGCAATGAAGTTAGAATACACCCTCACACCACACATAAAAATAAACTCAAAATGGCTTAAAGACTTAAATATAAGACACAACACCATAAAACTCCTAGAAGAGAAGATAGGAAAGACATTCTCTGATATAAATTGTAGAAATATTTTCTTAGGTCAGTCTTCCAAAGCAATAGAAATAAAAACAAAAATAAACAAATGAGACAATTAAACTTAAAAGCTTTTGCACAGCAAAGGAAACCATATACAAAATGAAAAAAAAAACCTCTGGACTGGGAGAAAATATTTGCAAATGATGAGACCAACATGGAGTTAATTTACAAAATATACAAGCAGCATATATAACTCAATATTGAGAAAACAAACAACCCAATCAAAAAATGGGCTGAACACCTAAGTAGACATTTCTCCAAAGAGATATACAGATGACCAACAGGCACATGAAAAGATGCTCATGTCGCTAATTATTAGAGACATGCAAATCATAACTACAATGAGGTATCACTTCACACAGGTCAGAATGGCCATCATCAAAAAGTCTACAAATAATAAATGTTGGAGAGGATGTGGGGAAAAAGGGAACCATCCTAGACTGTTGGTGTGAATGTAAATTGGTGCAGCCACTAAGGAGAACAGTATGGAGGTCACTTAGAAAACTAAAAATAGAGTTACCATTTGATCCAGCAATCCCATTCCTGGGCATATATTTGGTGAAAACTCTAATTCAAAAAGATACATGCATCCCAGTGTTTACAGCAGCATTATTTACAATAGCCAAAACATGGAAGCAACCTAAGTGTTCATCCACAGATGAATGGATAAAGATGTGATATATATATATATATATATATATATATATATATATTAAGTCATAGAAAGAAAGAAAAAATGCCATTTTCAGCAACTTGGATGGACCTAGAGATTATCATACTGAGTGAAGCAAGCCAGACAGAGAAAGACAAACACATGTAATATCACTTATGTGTAGGATCTAAAAGATAATATAAATGAACTTATTTACAGAACAGAAACAGACTCACAGACATTGCAAACAAACTTATGGTTACCAAATGGAAAAGAGAGGGGGGGATAAATTAGGAGTATGGGCTTAACATATACACACCACTATATATAAAACAGATAAACAACAAGGATTTACTCTAAAGCATAGATAACTAACCATATTCAATAACTTGTAATAACTTATAATGAGAAAGAATCAGAAAAAATATATGTATAACTGAATCATTTTGCTGTACACCTGAAACTAATACAATATTGTAAATCAACTATACTTCAATTAAAAAAGTGCTAAATACAAAATCAGGAAACAAAACAAATCATCTTCCTATGTGTTAGAAAAAACACAGAGAAAATAAAATTCCAATTATAATATAACAATATGTGAAGGACATTGAAAAAATATAACAAAATTTGTGTAAAGTTTCCATGGTGAGATAAAGAGTGACAAACATGTAAATGAATTAAAGTTCTCCCTGTTGTAAATGTGTCAGTTTTCTCCCAAATTGATCTGTGGAGTCAAACCAAACCCTACTCAAAAACCTAGCTAAACAAATTGATTGTTAAATGTATGGAAATGGGAACATGTCCACTTTCAGTCAAAAACTTTATTAAACTCCATATATTCTTACTCTGTGTTCTATTTCTAGTGCACACAGATCCACAATTAGATCAGCCTGCACTGGCTGGTCGGGACTCTGTCCATTCCAAAGACTTATTGCAGACTAATTTGACCTCATAAAATGCCTCTTTAAGTGTGGGATACAAGCTGTAAGAAAACAAAAAGGCTGATAAGTGTAAATTCCAAGTTGGTGCCTGGAGAGAAATTAGTTGGAACCTATTATCGTGCAATAGTTGCAACCGCACACTTAGTTGGAGGGGTCGGCAGGAGTTGTGAGATGAAAACAGGAAAATTACACCCTCCAGAATGAAAGCAGAGGGCAGAGGTCTGCTAGTGGTCATCCCGGGAAAGACAGTCACTCTAATAACCAGTGCTGTGGTCTGTTTCTCTCACTAGCCTATAGGTGAGTGAAAAAGCAGGGATTTAAGCTTGTCAACTAGTCAATAAATGAATGTTTGTGACTTTGGCTCATACTTTCTTTATCCATACAGAGATGAGAAACAGCTAAACCTTTCAAAAAGAAAGGGCTTTAGCCTTTGTTCTGGCAGCAAAGTGTAAGAATGCTGAAGGGACAGAATCTCACTCTGCAATAAGTCTTGAAAAGAGAAACCCCTAAGGTTTAGGTAGAAATGGGAATTTAAGGGGAAGGAAACATAAACTAAATAGAAGGGTCTGTGGGAAAAAGAAAATGTGTAGGGGGCCTGGAGACTTGAGCAGGGTCAATAAAAACTGCTGTGTAGTCTCCCCTGAACTTCATCTCCGTTGCTCAGAGGATGACCCTGGGCATGGATGGCCAAGGATACTCAATTCTTGGCAATAGGACTAGGACCAGAACTAAGAGCTCTGGAGGACCTGCTTGGTATTTTCTGTTTTATCCACTATGATATTTTATGGAGGAAATGGACATTGCCACAGATGACATTTAGTCCCCTCAAATTATGTGATCACTAGAAACAATGTTGACAATTGTGATCATTAATAATAATTATGAAAAAATAATAATTCATAGTTAAGAAGTTCTTAAGTGAATGGTAGTTAATAATAATGCAAAATTTTTCATAACCTAATGAATAATATACAGCAATTATCAAAGGTTTCTGTGTTAACCAAAATGCATTTAAAAATAATCCATTGGTTAGTTAATAAAAATACAAGAATATAATTGCTCTTTGAAATAACTAAATGATGAGATTAACAGACTGAAATTTTTGAAGATACCATGAGAGGAGGTGAGAAGTAATAAGTGACCACTGTTTGCCCTTCAAAGTTTGGAGAAATGGAAATAAGTCAGCTTGTAGAAGTCCTATGAAGAGTTAGTACTGTACCATGTTTGGGGTGAAATAGGCTGAAAATCTGCTACATGATGTCAGCCAAAGACTAAGCCCCTCACAGACCTCATTCATGGAAGAATGTCTTGAGTTTTCAGCAGATCCTGGGTGAGGTACAGATGGTACAGTTTTTATGAGAGAGACAAGGGTCCTGGTGGTCAATGTTGCCAGGGTGTCCTTATGCCCATTATTGTGCAGCAGGCTAAGCAGAAGAAATTCAACCTCATCTAAATCCATTTGTGATCATTAAAGAAATCTTGAAACCAGCAGACTTTAAACCAAAGCTAAGAGGGTTACAAGGGGGAGCAGTGTTGAGGGGGCAGCCAGGTAGACAGGCTTCATGAGCTTTAGCATCTCTCTTTCCAGATGCAGAGCTGAATGGAAGGCATCAAAAGATGAACTGGGATGGATCCAAAACCTCTCAAGTGGCCAGTTGGTGGCAAATTAGAGTACACTCCAAATTTTTCAGCTGCTACAAGTGGTTGTTCCTTCCAGATACAGAGGCTCTCAGGTGAGTCACTGAATACTTGTCCTAATGATAAGGATACTAAGGTTGAATACTCTTAGAATTCAGGGAATATGTAAAGTCAGTTTGGAATTTCAGATGGATTGCATTTTGGTTGTGAAACAGTTGGACCAGCCCCATCTTGGGCTCTTCTGATTCTCCCTGGTGGGGCAGCTGGCTCTGTAATACGGCTCTCTGCTGTGTGGCTGCCATCAACATGGCCTTGACTGCAGACATACTTTGGAGACTTGGTGAGTGTGATTTCTTTCTTTTTTTTTTTTTTGAACATTTAATTTTATTTCATTTATTTTTTTATTTAGATGCTACTTATTTATTTTTTAATTTTTTTACATCTTTATTGGAGTATAATTGCTTTACAATGGTGTGTTAGTTTCTGCTTTATAACAAAGTGAATCAGTTATACATACACATATGTTCCCATATCTCTTCCCTCTCGCGTCTTCCTCCCTCCAACCCTTCTTACTCCACCCCTCCAGGCGGTCACAAAGCACCGAGCTAATCTCCCTGTGCTATGAGGCGGCTTCCCACTAGCTATCTACCTTACGTTTGGTAGTGTATATACGTACATGCCTCTCTCACGCTTTGTCACAGCTTACCCTTCCAGCTCCACATATCCACACGTCCATTCTCTAGTAGGTCTGTCTTTATTACTGTCTTACACCTAGACTCTTCATGATATTTTTTTTTCTTAAATTCCATGTGTTAAATTCTATGTGTTAGCATATGGTATATGTCTTTCTCTTTCTGACTTACTTCACTCTGTATGACAGACTCTAGGTCTATCCACCTCATTACAAATAGCTCAATTTCATTTCTTTATATGGCTGAGTAATATTCCATTGTATATATGTGCCACATCTTCTTTATCCATTCATCCGATGATGGGCGCTTAGGTTGTTTCCATCTCTGAGGAATTGTAAATAGAGCTGCAATGAACATTTTGGTACATGACTCTTTTTGAATTATGGTTTTCTCAGGGTATATTCCCAGTAGTGAGATTGCTGGGTCATATGGTAGTTATATTTGTAGTTTTTTAAGGAACCTCAGTAATGTTCTCCACCGTGGCTGTATCAATTTACATTCCCACCAACAGTGCAAGAGTGTTCCCTTTTCTCCACATCCTCTCCAGCATTTATTGTTACTAGATTTTTTGGCCATTCTGACTGGTGTGAGATGATATCTCATTGCAGTTTTGATTTGCATTTCTCTAATGATTAATGATGTTGAGCATTCATTCATGTGTTTGTTGGCAGTCTGTATATCTTCTTTGGAGAAATGTCTATTTATGTCTTCTGCCCAGTTTTGGATAGGGTTGTTTGTTTTTTTGTTATTGAGCTGCATGAGCTGCTTATAAATTTTGGAGATTAATCCTTTGTCCATTGCTTCATTTGCAAATATTTTCTCCCATTCTGAGGGTTGTCTTTTGGTCTTGTTTATGGTTTCCGTTGCTGTGCAAAAGCTTTGAAGTTCCATTAGGTCCCATTTGTTTATTTTTTTTATATGTCCATTTCTCTAGAAGGTGGGTCAAAAAGGATCTTGCTGTGATTTATGTCATAGAGCATGCTGCCTATGTTTTCCGCTAAGAGTTTGATAGTTTCTGGCCTTACATTTAGGTCTTTAATCCATTTTGAGTTTATTTTTGTGTATGGTGTTAGGGAGTGATCTAATCTCATACTTTTACTTGTACCTGTCCAGTTTTCCTACCACCACTTATTGAAGAGGCTGTCCTTTCTCCACTGTACATTCCTGCCTCCTTTATCGAAGATAAGGTGACCATATGTGCATGGGCTTTCTATCCTGTTCCATTGATCTATATTTCTGTTTTTGTGCCAGTATCATACTGTCTTAATTACTGTAGCTTTGTAGTATAGTCTGAAGTCAGGGAACCTGATTCCTCCAGCTCCGTTTTTCGTTCTCAATATTGCTTTTGCTATTCGGAGTCTTTTGTGTTTCCATACAAATTGTGAAATTTTTTCTTCTAATGCTGAGAAAAATGCCAGTGGTGGTTTGATAGGGATTACATTGAATCTGTAGATTGCTTTGGGTAGTAGAGTCATTTTCGCAATGTTCATTCTTCTAATCAAAGAACATGGTATATCTTTCCATCTATTTGTATCATTTTTAATTTCTTTCATCAGTGTCTTACAATTTTCTGCATACAGGTCTTTCGTCTCCTTAGGTAGGTTTATTCCTAGATATTTTATTCTTTTTGTTGCAATGGTAAATGGGAGTGTTTTCTTAATTTCACTGTCAGATTTTTTATCATTAGTGTATAGGAATGCCAGAGATTTCCGTGCATTAATTTTGTATCCTGGTACTTTACCAAATTCAATGATTAGCTCTAGTAGTTTTCTGGTAGCATCTTTAGGATTCTCTATGTATAGTATCATGTCATCTGCAAACAGTGACAGCTCTGCTTCTTATTTTCCGATTTGGATTCCTTTCATTTCCTTTTCTTCTCTGATTGCTGTGGCTAAAACTTCCAAAGCTATGTTGAATAAGAGTGGTGAGAGTGGGAAACCTTGTCTTGTTCCTGATCTTAGTAGAAATGCTTTCAGTTCTTCACCATTGAGGATGATGTTGGCTGTGGGTTTGTCATATATGGCCTTTATTATGTTGAGGAAAGTTCCCTCTATGCCTACTTTCTGCAGGGTTTTTATCATAAATGGGTGTTGAATTTTGTTGAAAGCTTTCTCTGCATCTATTGAGATGATCATATGGTTTTTCTCCTTCTATTTGTTAATATGGTGTATCACATTGATTTACATATATTGAAGAATCCTTGCATTCCTGGAATAAACCCCACTTCCACTTGATCATGGTGTATGATCCTTTTAATGTGCCGATGGATTCTGTTTGCTAGTATTTTGTTGAGGATTTTTGCATCTATGTTCATCAGTGATATTGGCCTGTAGTTTTCTTTCTTTGTGACATCCTTGTCTGGTTTTGATCAGGGTGATGGTGGTCTCGTAGAATGAGTTTGGGAGTGTTCCTCCCTCTGCTATATTTTGGAAGAGTTTGAGAAGGATAGGTGTTAGCTCTTCTCTAAATGTTTGATAGAATTCACCTGTGAAGCCATCTGGTCCTGGGGTTTTGTTTGTTGGAAGATTTTTAATCACAGTTTCTATTTCAGTGCTTGTGATTGGTCTGTTCATATTTTCTATTTGTTCCTGATTCAGTCTTGGCAGGTTGTGAATTTCTAAGAATTTGTCCATTTCTTCCAGGTTGTCCTATTTATTGGCATAGAGTTTATTGTAGTAATCTCTCATGATCTTTTATATTTCTGCAGTGTCAGTTGTTACTTCTCCGTTTTCATTTCTAATTCTATTGATTTGAGTCTTCTCCCTCTTTTTATTGATGAGTCTGGCTAATGATTTATCAATTTTGTTATCTTCTCAAACAACAATCTTTTAGTTTTAATGACCTTTGTTATCGTTTCCTTCATTTCTTTTTCATTTATTTCTGATCTGATTTTTATGATTTCTTTCCTTCTGCTAAGTTTGGTTTTTTTTTTTAACTTCTTTCTCTAATTGCTTTAGGTGCAAGGTTAGGTTGTTTATTCGAGATGCTTGCTGTTTCTTAAGGTAGGATTGTATTGCTATAAACTTCCCCCTTAGAACTGCTTTTGCTGCATCCCATAGATTTTGGTTCATCGTTTCTCCACTGTCATTTGTTTCTAGGTATTTTTTTATTTCCTCTTTGATTTCTTCAGTGATCACTTCGTTATTAAGTAGTGTATTATTTAGCCTCCATGTGTTTGTATTTTTTACAGATCTTTTCCTGTAATTGATATCTGGTCTCATAGCATTGTGGTTGGAAAACATACTTGATACAATTTCAATTTTCTTAAATTTACCAAGGCTTGATTTGTGACCCAAGATATGATGTATCCTGGAGAATGTTCCATGAGCACTTGAGAAAAATGTGTATTCTGTTGTTTTTGGATGGAATGTCCTATAAATATCAATTAAGTCCATCCTGTTTAATGTATTATTTAAAGCTTGTGTTTCCTTATTATTTTCATTTGGATGATCTGTCCATTGGTGAAAGTGGGGTGTTAAAGTCCCCTGCTATGGTTATGTTACTGTCGATTTCCCCTTTTATGGCTGTTAGTATTGGCCTTATGTATTGAGGTGCTCCTATGTTGGGTGCTAAATATTTACAATTGTTATATCTTCTTCTTGGATCGATCCCTTGATCATTATGCAGTGCCCTTCTTTGTCTCTTATAATAGTCTTTATTTTAAAGTCTATTTTGTCTGATATGAGAATTGCTACACCAGCTTTCTTTTGGTTTCCATATGCATGAAATATCTTTTTCCATCCCCTTACTTTCTGTCTGTATGTGTCTCTAGGTCTGAAGTGGGTCTCTTGTAGACAGCAAATATATGTGTCTTGTTTTTGCATCCATTCAGCCAATCTGTGTCTTTTGGTGGGACCATTTAGTACATTTACAGTTAAGGTAATTATCGATATGTATGTTCCTCTTCCCATTTTCTTAATTGTTTTGGGTTTGTTATTGTAGGTCTTTTCCTTCTCTTGTGTTTCTTGTCTAGAGAAGTTCCTTTAGCAGTTGTTGTAAAGCTGCTTTGGTGGTGCTGAACTCTCACAGCTTTTGCTTGTTTGTAAATGTTTTAATTTCTCCATCAAATCTGAATGAGATCCTTGCTGGGTAGAGTAATCTTGGATGCAGGTTTTTCTCCTTCATCACTTTCAGTATGTCCTGCCACTCACTTCTGGCTTGCAGATTTTCTGCTGAAAGAGCAGCTGTTAACCTTCTGGGGATTCCCTTGTGTGTTATTTGTTGTATTTCCCTTCCTGCTTTTAATATGTTTTCATTGTATTTAATTTTTGATAGTTTGATTAATATGTGTCTTGGCATATTTCTCCTTGGATTTATCCTGTATGGGACTCTCTGTGCTTCCTGAACTTGATTAACTATTTCCTTTCCCATATTAGGGAAGTTTTCAACTATAATCTCTTCAAATATTTTCTCAGTCCCTTTCTTTTTCTCTTCGTCTCCTGGAACCCCTATAATTCGAATGTTGGTGCGTTTAACGTTGTCCGAGAAGTCTCTGAGACTGTCTTCAGTTCTTTTCATTCTGTTTCCTTTATTCTGCTCTGTAGTAGTTATTTCCACTATTTTATCTTCCAGGTCACTTATCCATTCTTCTGCCTCAGTTATTCTGCTATTGATCCCATTTAGAGTATTTTTCATTTCATTTATTGTGTTGTTCATCGCTGTTTTTTTCATCTTTAGTTCTTCTAGATCCTTGTTAAATGTTTCTTGCATTTTGTCTCTTCTATTTCCAAGATTTTGGATCATCTTTACTACCATTATTCTGAATTCTTTTTCAGGTAGACGGCCTATTTCATCTTCATTTGTTAGGTCTGGTGCGTTTTTATCTTGCTCCTTCATCTGCTGTGTGTTTTTCTATTTTCTCATTTTGCTTATCTTACTGTGTTTGTGGTCTCCTTTCTGCAGGCTGCAGGTTCGTAGTTCCCGTTATTTCTGGTGTCTGTCCCCAGTGGCTAAGGTTGGTTCAGTGGGTTGTGTAGGCTTCCTTCTGGAGTGGACCACTGCCTGTGTTCTGGTGGATGAGGCTGGATCTTGTCTCTCTGGTGGGCAGGTCTGCATCTGGTGGTGTGTTTTGGGGTGTCTGTGGACTTATTATGATTTTAGGCAGGCTGTCTGATAATGGGTGGTTTTGTGTTCCTGTGTTGCTAGTTGTGTGGCATAGGATGTCCAGCACTGTAGCTTGCTGGTCGTTGAGTGAAGCTGGGTGCTGGTGTTGAGATGGAGATCTCTGGGATACTTTCACTGTTTGATATTATGTGGAGCTGGGAGGTCTCTTGTGGACCAGTGTCCTGAAGTTGGCTCTCCCACCTCAGAGGCACAGCACTGACTCCTGGCTGCAGCCCCAAGAGCCTTTCATCCACACGGCTTAGAATAAAAGGGAGAAAAAGTAGAAAGAAAGAATTAGTAGAAGTAGAAAGAAAGAAGGGTGGGAGGGAGAGAGGGAGGGAGGAAGGAAGGAGGGACGGAAGAAAAAAATAAAGAAAGAAGACAAAGTAAAATAAAATAAAGTAAGGTAAAATTTAATAAAATTATTAAAATAAAAAAATAATTATTAAGGGAAAAAAATTAAAAACAAACGGGCAGATAGAACCCTAGGACAAATGGCGGAAGCAAAGCTATACAGACAAAATCTCACACAGAACCATACACATACACACTCACAAAAAGAGGAAAAGGGGAAAAAATTATAAATCTTGCTCTCAAAGTCCACCTCCTCAATTTGGGATGATTCGTTGTCTAAAGGAGGGAGGGAAGGAAAGAAAGAAAGAAGATAAAGTAAAATAAAATAAAGTTATTAAAATAAAAAATAATTATTAGGAAAAAAATTAAAAAACAATAACAAACGGATAGAACCCTAGGACAAATGGTGGAAGCAAAGCTATACAGACAAAATCTCACACAGAAGCATACACATACACACTCACAGAAAGAGGAAAAGGGGAAAAAATCATAAATATTGCTCTCAAAGTCCACCTCCACAATTTGGGATGATTCGTTGTCTATTCATGTATTCTACAGATGCAGGGTACATCAAGTTGATTGTGCAGCTTTAATCCGCTGCTTCTGAGGCTGCTGGGAGAGATTTCCCTTTCTCTCCTTTGTTCTCACAGCTCCCAGGGGCTCAGCTTTGGATTTGGCCCCGCCTCTGCGTGTAGGTCGCCGGAGGGCGTCTGTTCTTCGCTCAGACAGGATGGGGTTAAAGGAGCCGCTGATTCGGGGGCTCTGGCTCACTCAGGCCGGGGGGAGGGAGAGGCACGGAGCGCAGGGCGAGCCTGCGGCGGCAGAGGCCGACGTGACTTTGCACCAGCCTGAGGCGCACCGTGCGTTCTCCCGGGGGAGTTGTCCCTGCATCCTGGGACCCTGGCAGTGGCGGGCTGCACAGACTCCCCGGAAGAGGTGTGTGGATAGTGACCTGTGCTCGCACACAGGGTTCTTGGTGGCGGCAGCAGCAGCCTTAGCGTCTCATGCCCGTCTCTGTGGTCCGTGCTTTTAGCCGCGGCTCATGCCCGTTTCTGGAAGTCCTTTAAGCAGCGCCCTTAATCCCCTCTCCTCGCGCACCAGGAAACAAAGAGGGAAGAAAAAGTCTCTTGCGTCTTCAGCAGCTCCAGACTTTTCCTTGGAATCCCTCCCAGCTAGCCGTGGCGCACTAACCCCCTGCAGGCTGTGTTCATGCCGCCAACCCCAGTCCTCTCCCGGTGCTCTGACCGAAGCCCGAGCCTCAATTCCCAGCCCTGCCCGCCCCGGTGGGTGAGCAGACAAGCCTCTCGGGCTGGTGAGTGCTGGTCGGCCCTGATCCTCTGTGCGGGAATCTCTCTGCTTTGCCCTCCGCACCCCTGTTGCTGTGCTGTCCTCCGTGGCTCTGAAGCTTTCCGTCTCTGCCACCTGCCTTCTCCACCTGCGAAGGGGCTTCCTAGTGTGTGGAGACATTTCCTCCTTCACAGCTCCCTCCCACTGGTGCAGGTCCTGTCCCTATTCTTTTGTCTCTTTTTTTCTTTTTTCTTTTGCCCTACCCAGGTACGTGGGGAGTTTCTTGTCTTTTGGGAGGTCTGAGGTCTTCTGCCAGCATTCAGTAGGTGTTCTGTAGGAGTTGTTCCACGTGTAGATGTATTTCTGGTGTATTTGTGGGGAGGAAGGTGATCTCTGCGTCTTACTCTTCTTCCATCTTCCCGGAAGCCCCCGGTGAGTGTGATTTCTTTATGCCTTCTAGAGGGTATGTGTCTCAGAGGTGTCGGAATTTAATTGGGTTGTAGCAAGTATGATTGAATAGAATATGAGGACTGGAGAATTTTGTTTGATTATCATTATTATTATCATCGGCCACACCGCGTGGTGTGTGGGATCTTAGTTCCCCAACCAGGGATCGAACCCAGGCCCCCTGCAGTGGAAGCTTGGAGTCTTAACCACTGGAAAGTGCAGTGGTTAACTCTAGGAAAGTCCCTGTTGGATTATTTTGACTTGATTTTGATGAATTGTTTTGAAGTCTGAATGACAAAATAGAATTGTAACTAAAATTAAAGGAGAGTGAGAAACACGAAATTCTGCCTTGTCCAACAACTCTTAAAAAAAAATATCTCTTGCTGTGGTTTTAATAGCATGTGTCTTAGAAGAGGAGCCCCTTTCAGGTGGAATCTTACTGGTGACAATTGACCCTGAAGAGTATTTCTTTCTGTGCCTATATCAACCTAATGAAACCTTCACCACTGACATCATGAGACATAATTATGATAGGTGTTTTCCGTAGGTTTGGACAGAAATTGAGAAATTTTTACTGCATTCCTTATAATGTTGTTTGCATTCAAAACATTTCTTATTTATTCAGATCATGGAAATTTCTTGATACACAGGCAAAAGAAAAAGAAGGGTCTTGCCAGAATCTTCCATTTTGTTGATGAGAATTTGTAAACAGGGAGGAAAGAAAACATAAACATAAGTACAAGAGTGGGGTATTAAAAGATTGAAGTAGATTATTGGAGATAGGAGAGATAAACCATAAAGGTTTGGTTCTTTCTGATTCCCCAAGACACAGGAATGATGTCCTATCAGTGACAGGAGAAGTGCAAACAGTCCTGCCTACCACCTCCTGTGTGTCCATCTGTCTCTTGAGCCACACTCACCTCCTAAGTGTCTGGAGCCATGTATACCTTCTCAGTGTCCACCACAGCTGTGCCAGAAGAAATGCCCACCTGTGCAGTCATTCCAGCCCTGCAAGCAGAAATGAACACCCCCAAGCAAGTAGCAACCTCAAAAGCCTTCAGGATCATGAAATGTCATGAAAAATGATTCTGTCCCAGGACTCATCACCTCTCTTTGAACCCTTTCACAATGACATCTTCACTAACTCATGGCCTTTGTCTGCTTGGAATGTTATTAGAGAGAGAAGTCTTTCATTTTGCAGTCAGCATACTGTTACTTGGCAGGGAGGGACAAGTACCACCTTGGTGATTAGAGCTTCTCAGAGTCTCTGAAGAAAGGGCAGTAAGATCAGGTGCATCTTGCCCCTAGAGTGGTGGCTGGCCTATGGTGTTTCTGTGTGTCTATGACCTGGACAGCAATTCCATTACCTGAGCTCTTGGACTTCCCTTCAGCTTCCTAAGTAAAGCACGTGTTCCATGATGAAATCCAAATATACCTTCTTCATTTTAACCTACCTTTTTTAGCCTTGGTAGTTCTGAATTCCTGTGTCCCTCTTTTTTCCCTTTATCTTTTCCTTTATTTCCTCATCCTTCTCCACTTCCTTCTCCTTCTCTCTCTACCCCCACTGTTTGATTACTTGATTCACAAATAATACAGCAAGGATCTTTGAATTGGGACAGATGTGTGGCATATACTAAAGAATTCTGCATTGCTTCATATCCATCTGCTACTATATATTTGCTTTGTAAACTTGGGCATGTTTCTTAACCCTTCTGATGTTCAGTTTCTTCGACTTCAAAATTGGACTAATAATTCCATGAAAAGTATTATTGAAAGATTCACCTTGGCTATTTAATAAGAAAATGTATGTGATACGTTTTCCACAGTGCCTGTCATATAATTAACATTCACCAAATGATAGTTGAAATCATTATTATTATTGAATTGTTCAAGACTACACAAGAAAAGCTAATATATGAAATTTAAAAAATCATCAAAAGTTCTTAACCTTAGTTGGTCTTTCACAGCATACCTCTTCCCTTTCCTTTGAAATCTAGTATATATTCCTTTGTCCACTGCAAAAAAATAGGTGTTGGTGTTTAGAAGTTTATCCTGTGTAGACACATACTAGATTTTGAAATGTGGGTAGGAGAGAAAGAGGGACAATGATTGCCAGGTACAGAATAAACTACTTTGTCCTAACTTCTCCATAGTTGGATCTTAGGTGCACAGAATTTAATCATAATCGTCCGTTGATGTCACTGTCATCACTGGTTTAGGATGACCTTCCTTTTATGTAAGTATAAGTGTGTATTTATTTATTTGTTGATTTGATATTTATATATTGAAAATCAATAGGTCCATCTTTTGTTCTGATACTTACACTTTGACCCTGGGTCCTGACACAGGGCTTCTGAAATCCTTGTAATTTCCTGGGTGATAAGAGTGTTTTTTGTTCTAATGAGGCAACTTTGGGTGGGCTCCTGATTGAGGACTGGTTACCAAAAAAGACCAAGCCATGATTAGAAGCTTTGAATTTTCAGCCCTGCCTCCAATATTCTTGAGAAGAGAGATGGGCTGAAAATATAGCCACTATAAAAAGCCCAGTAGTTTGGGGTTTGGAGGTCTTCCAGGTTGGTGAACAGTTGGCGATACAAGAAGAGGCACTCCTAGAGACGGCATGGAAGCTCCATGTCCTTTGCCACAAACCTTGCCCTGTACGTTTCTTCTGTTTGGATGTTCATTTGTATCCTTTATCATATCCTTTTTGTTTGTTTGTATTTTTGCGGTGCACGGGCCTCTCACTGTTGTGGCCTCTCCCGCCACAGAGCACAGGCTCCAGACGTGCAGGCTCAGTGGCCATGGCTCACAGGCCCAGTCGCTCAGCTGCATGGGGGATCTTCCCGGACGGGGGCACGAACCCATGTCCCCTGCATCGGCAGGCAGACTCTCAGCCACTGCACCGCCAGGGAAGCCCTCTCATATCCTTTTATAGTAGAGCAGTAAATGTATGTAAACTATTTTCTTGGGTTCTGTGAGCCACTCTAGCCAAGTAATCTAACCCAAGGAGGGGGTCGTCAAAACCTCTGATCCATAACTAGTTGGTCGGAAGCATGGGTGACAACCTGAACTTTCGACTGGTGTCTGAAGTGGTGGTGGGGCATTCTTGAAGGACTGAGCCCTTAACCTGTGGAATCTGGTGCTATCGGCACATAATTGTGTCAGAATTAAGTTGAATTGTAGGACACCCAACTAGTGTTCAAGAATTGCTTGGTGGTTTGGGGAAACCACCCCCCTAAAGCCCATTATGCAGAATTTTGGTACAGAATATTTACCTTTACACCTAAAAATTGCTCTAAATCATGAAAAACCAAAAAATGATGTAATATCAGTCAAATATATTAACTCAGTACTCTAACAAGAGATTTGAATTTCAATTTCTTAATTTTGGTACATGAAGGAAACAAGCAAAAATATAAACATTTTTAATAACTTTAAACTATGGGGGTATGTATTAAATTGTGCATTCAAAAATTAGAGCATAAACATTTTTCTCAAACAAATATGGAGTACTCAGAAAACCTACTGACATATTCGGTCACAAAGCAAGTGTCAATAAATTTCAAAGAATAATGTCATACAGAGCAGATTCACTAATCAAAACACAATTAAATTAGAAGTAAAAGTAAAAAAGATAAATGCAGGGGGAGTTGAGGAAGATGACGGAAGAGCAAGATGCGGAGAGCACCTTCCTCCCCAAAGATACATCAGAAATACATCTACACGTGGAACTGCTTCTATAGAACACCCATTGAACACTGGCAGAAGACCTCAGACCTCCCAAAAGGCAAGAAACTCCCCACGTACCCGGGTAGGGCAAAAGAAAAAAGAAAAAACAGAGACAAAAGAATAGGGACGGGACCTGCACCAGTGGGAGGGAGCTGTGAAGGAGGAAAGGTTTCCACACACTAGGAAGCCCCTTCATGGGCGGAGGCTGCGGGTGGCAGAGTGGGGAAGCTTCGGAGCCGTGGAGCAGAGAGCAGCAACAAGGGTTCAGAGAGCAAAGTGGGGAGATTCCCGCACAGAGGATCGGTGCCAACCAGCACTAACCAGCCCGAGAGGCTTGTCTGCTCACCCGCCGGGGAGGGCGGGTGCTGGGAGCTGAGGCTCAGCCTTCAGTCTGATCACAGGGAGAGGACTGGTGTTGGCGGCGTGAACACAGCCTGAAGGGCATAGTGCACCACGGCTAGCCGGGAAGGAGTCCGGGAAAAAGTCTGGAGCTGCTGAAGACGCAAGAGACTTTTTCTTCCCTCTTTGTTTCCTGGTGCGCGAGAAGGGATTAAGAGCACTGATTAAAGGAGCTCCAGAGACGGCCGTGAGCCGCGGCTATCAGCGAGGACCCCAGAGATGGGCATGAGATGCTAAGGCTGCTGCTGCTGCCACCAAGAAGCCTGTGTGCAAGCACAGGACACTATCCACACCTCCCCTTCCGGGAGCCTGTGCAGCCCGCCACTGGCAGAGTCCCGTGATACAGGGACAACTTCCCTGGGAGAATGTACGGCTTGCCTCAGACTGCTGTAATGTCACACAGGCCTCTGTCGCCTCAGGCTCACCACGCATCTGTACCCCTCCCTCTCCCTGGCCTGAGTGATCCGGAGCCCCCGAATCAGCTGCTCCTTTAACCCCGTCCTGTCTGAGCAAAGAACAGACGCCCTCAGGCGACCTACATGCAGAGGCCGGGCCAAATCCAAAGCTGAACCCTGGGAGCGGTGTGAACAAAGAAGAGAAAGGGAAATCCCTCACAGCAACCTGAGGAGCAGCAGATTAAATATCCACAATCAACTTGATGTACCCTGCATCTGTGGGATACACGAATAGATAACGAATCATCCCAAATTGAGGAGGTGGACTTTGGAGCAAGATATATTATTTTCTCCCATTTTTCTCTTTTTGTGAGTGTGTACATGTATGCTTCTGTGTGAGATTTTGTCTGTATAGCTTTGCTTTCACCATTTGTCCTAGGGTTCTGTCCATTTCTTTTTTCTTTTTTTTTTACTTAAAAATTTTTTTTCATTAAAGTTATTTTTATTTTAATAACTTTATGTTATCCTCTTTCACTCTTTCTCTCTTTCTATTTTTTCTCCCTTTTATTTTGAGCCATGTGGATGAAAGGCTCTTGGGACTCCAGCCAGGAGTCAGCGCTGTGCCTCTGAGGTAGGAGAGCTAACTTCAGGACACTGGTCCACAAGAGACCTCCCAGCTCCACATAATATCAAATGGCAAAAATCTCCCAGAGATCTCCATCTCAACACCAGCACCCAGCTTCACTCAACGACCAGCAAGCTACAGTGCTGGACACCCTATGCCACACAACTAGCAAGACAGGAACACAACACCACCCATTAGCAGGGAGGCTGCCTGAAATCATAATAAGTCCACAGATACCCCAAAACACACTACCAGACATGAAACTGCACACCAGAAAGACAAGATCCAGCTGCATCCACCAGAACACAGGCACAAGTCCCCTCCACCAGGAAGCCTACATAACACACTGAACCAACCTTAGCCACTGGGGACAGACACCAAAAACTACGGGAACTACAAACCGGCAACCTGCAAAAAGGAGACCTGAAACACAGTAAGATAAGCAAAATGAGAAGACAGAAAAACACACAGCAGGTGAAAGAGCAAGGTAAAAAGCCACCAGACCTAACAAATGAAGAGGAAGTCTACCTGAAAAAGAATTCAGAATAATAATAGTAAAGATGATCCAAAATATTGGAAATAGAATAGAGAAAATGCAAGAAACATTTAACAAGGACCTAGAAGAACTAAAGAGGAAACAAGCAACGATGAATAACATAATAAATGAAATTAAAAATACTCTAGAAGGCATCAATAGCAGAATAACTGAGGCAGAAGAACGGATAAGTGACCTGGAAGATAAAATAATGCAAATAACTACTGCAGAGCAGAATAAAGAAAAAAGAATGAAAAGAACTGAGGACAGTCTCAGAGACCTCTGAAACAACATTAAATTCACCAACATTCGAATTGTAGGGGTCCCAGAAGAAGAAGAGAAAAAGAAAGGGACTGAGAAAATATTTGAAGAGATTATAGTTGAAAACTTCCCTAATATGGGAAAGGAAATAGTTAATCAAGTCCAGGAAGCACAGAGAGTCCCATACAGGATAAATCCAAGGAGAAACATGCATAGACACATATTAATCAAACTATAAAAAATTAAATACAAAGAAAATATATTAAAAGCAGCAAGGGAAAAACAAGAAATAACACACAAGGGAATCCCCATAAAGTTAACAGCTGATCTGTCAGCAGAAACTCTGTAAGCCAGAAGGGACTGGCAAGACATATTTAAAGTGATGAAGGAGATAAAACTACAATCAAGATTACACTATCTAGCAAGGGTCTCATTCAGATTTGATGGAGAAATGAAAACCTTTGTAGACAAGCAAAAGCTGTGAGAGTTCAGCACCACCAAACCAGCTTTACAACAAATGCTAAAGGAACTTCTCTAGGCAAGAAACACAAGAGAAGGAAAAGATCTCCAATAACAAACACAAAGCAATTAAGAAAGTGGGAATAGGAACATACATATGGATAATTACCTTAAATGTAAATGGATTAAATGCTCCCACCAAAAGACACAGACTGGCTGAATGGATACAAAAACAAGACCCATATATATACTGTCTACAAGAGACGCACTTCAGACCTTGGGACACATACAGACTGAAAGTTAGGGGATGGAAAAAGATATTCTATGCAAAGGAAATAAAAAGAAAGCTGGAGTAGCAATTCTCATATCAGACAAAATATACTTTAAAATATAGACTATTACAAGAGACAAAGAAGGACACTGCATAATGATCAAGGGATCGATCCAAGAAGAGGATATAACAATTGTAAATATTTATGCATCCAACATAGGAGCACTGCAATACATAAGGCAAATACTAACAGCCATAAATGTGGAAATCAACAGTAACATAATCATAGTAGGGGACTTTAACAACCGACTTTCACCAATGGACAGATCATCCAAAATGAAGGTAAATAAGGAGACACTAACTTTAAATGATACATTAAACAAGATGGACTTAATTGACACTTATAGGACATTCCATTCAAAAACAACACAATACACATTTTTCTGAAGTGCTCATGGAAGATTCTCCAGGATAGATCATATCCTGGGTCACAAATCAAGCCTTGGTAAATTTAGGAAAACTGAAATCGTATCAAGTATCTTTTCCGACCACAATGCTATCAGACTAGATATCAATTACAGGAGAAGACCTGTAAAAAATACAAACACATGGAGGCTAAACAATACACTACTTAATAGCGAAGTGGTCACTGAAGAAATCAAAGAGGAAATAAAATATACCTAGAAACAAATGACAATGGAGACACAACGATCCAAAACCTATGGGAAGCAGCAAAGGCAGTTCTAAGAGGGAAGTTTATAGCAATACACTCCTACGTTAAGAAACAGGAAACGTCTCAAATAAACAACCAAACATTGCACCTAAAGAAATTAGAGAAAGAAAAACAAAAAACCGCCAATGTTAGCAGAAAGAAAGAAATCATAAAGATCAGATCAGAAATAAATGAAAAATAAATGAAGGACACGATAACAAAGATCAATAAGACTAAAAGCTGATTCTTTGAGAAGATGAACAAAATTGATAAACCATTAGCCAGACTCATCAAGAAAAAAAGAGAGAAGGCTCAAATCAATAGAATTAGAAATGAAACAGGAGAAGTAACAACTGACACTGCAGTAATACAAAGGATCATGAGAGATTACTACAAGCAACTCTATGCCAAAAAAATGGACAACCTGGAAGAAATGGACAAATTCTTACAAATTCACAACTTGCTGAGACTGAACCAGGAAGAAATAGAATATATGACCAGAACAATCACAAGCACTGAAATTGACACTGTGATTAAAAATCTTCCAACAAACAAAAGCCCAGGACGAGATGGCTTCACAGGCGAAATATATCAAGTATTTAAAGAAAAGTTAACACCTATCCTTCTCAAACTCTTCCAAAACATGGCAGAGGCAGGCGCTCTCCTTAACTCTTTTTCCGAGGCCACCATCACCCTGATACCAAAACCAGACAAAGATGTCACAAAGAAAGAAAACTACAGACCAATATCACTGATGAACATAGATGCAAAAATCTTCAAGCAAATACTAGCAAAGAGAATCCAAGAGCACATTAAAAGGATCATACACTGTGATTAAGTGGGGTTTATTCCAGGAATGCAAGGATTCTTCAATATAGGAAAATAAATCAACGTGATACACTGTATTATCAAACTGAAGGAGAAAAACCAATGATCATCTCAATAGTTGCAGAGAAAGCTTTTGACAAAATTCAACACCAATTTATGATTAAAACAATGCAGAAAGTATGAATAGAGGGAACTTTCTTCAACATAATAAAGGCCATATATGCCAAACCAACAGCCAACATCATTCTCAATGGTGAAAAACTGAAACCATTTCCACTAAGATCAGGAACAAGACAAGGTTGCCCACTCTCACCACTCTTATTCAACATAGTTTGGGAAGTTTTAGCCACAGCAATCAGAGAAGAAAAGGAAATAAAAGGAATCCAAATCAGAAAGGAAGAAGTAAAATGGTCACTCTTTGGAGATGACATGATTCTCTACATAGAGAATCCTAAAGAAGCTACCAGAAAACTACTAGAGCTAATCAATGAATTTGGTAAAGTAGCAGGATACAAAATTAATGCACAGAAATCTCTTGCATTCCTATACACTAATGATGAAAAATCTGAAAGTGAAATTAAGAAAACACTCCCATTTACCATTGTAACAAAAAGAATAAAATATATAGGAATAAACCTACATAAGGAGACAAAAGACCTGTAGGCAGAAAATTGTAAGACACACATGAAAGAAATTACATATGATACAAATGGAGAGATATACCTTGTTCTTTGATTGGAAGAATCAACATTGTGAAAATGACTCTACTACCCAAAGCAATCTACAGATTCAATACAATCCCTATCAAACTACCACTGGCATTTTTCTCAGCATTAGAAGAAAAAATTTCACAATTTGTATGGAAACACAAAAGACCCCGAATAGCCAAAGCTATCTTGAGAGTGAAAAATGGAGCTGGAGGAATCAGGCTCCCTGACTTCAGACTATACTACAAAGCTACAGTAATCAAGACAGTATGGTACTGGCAGAAAAACAGTAATATAGGTCAATGGAACAGGATAGAAAGCCCAGAGATAAAGCCACACACATATGCTCACCTTATCTTTGATAAAGGAGGCAAGAATTTACAGTGGAGAAAAGACAGCCTCTTCAATAAGTGATGCTGGGCAAACTGGACAAGTACATGTAGAAGTACATAAAATTACTTGAAATTAGAACACTCCCTAACACCATACACAAAAACAAACTCGAAATGGATTAAATCCCTAAATGTAAGGCCAGATACTATCACTATCAAACTCTTAGAGGAAAACATAAACAGAACACTATATGACATAAGTCACAGCAAGATTCTTTTGACCCACCTCCTAGAGAAATGGAAATAAAAATAAACAAATGGGACTTAATGAAACTTAAAGCCTTTGAACAGGAAAGGAAACCATAAACAAGACCAAAAGACAACCGTCAGAATGGGAGAATATATTTGCAAATGAAGCAACTGACAAAGGATTAGTCTCCAAGATTTACAAGCAGCTCATGCAGCTCAATATCAGAAAAACAAACAACCCAATCTATAAATGGGCAGAAGACATAAGTAGACATTTCTCCAGAAAAGATATACAGATTGCCAATAAACACATCAGTAATTATTAGTGAAATGCAAATCAAAACTACAATGAGATATCATCTAACAACCGTCAGAATGTCCATTATCAAAAAAATCTAGAAACAATAAATGCTGGGAAGGTATGGAGAACAGGGAGCACTCTTGCACTGTTGGTGGGAATGTAAATTGATACAGCCACTATGGAGAACAGTATGGAGGTTCCTTAAAAAACTAAAAATAGAAATACCATACCACCGAGCAATCCCACTACTGGGCATATACCCTGAGAAAACCATAATTCAAAAAGAGTCATGTAGCAGAATGTTCATTGCAGCTCTATTTACAATAGCCAGGACATGGAAGCAACTTAAGTGTCCATCATCGAATGAATGGATAAAGAAGATGTGGTACATATATACAATGGAATATTACTCAGCCGTAAAATGAAAGGAAATTGAGATATTTGTAATGAGGTGGATGGATGCAGAGTCTGTTATACAGAGTGAAATAAGTCAGAAAGAGAAAAACAAATACTGTATGCTAACACATATATATGGAATCTAAGAAAAAAAAAAAAAGGTCATGAAGAACCTAGGGTTTAGACGGGAATAAAGACACAAACCTACTAGAGAATAGACTTGAGGATATATGGAGGGGGAAGGTAAGCTGTGACAAAGTGAGAGAGTGGCATGGACATATATACACTACGAAATGTAAAATAGATAGCTAGTGGGAAGCAGCCGCATAGCATAAGGAGATCAGCTCAGTGGTTTGTGACCACCTAGAGGGGTGGGATAGGGATAGTGGGAGGGAGCGAGACGCAAGAGTAAGAGATATGGGAACATATGTATATGTATAACTGAATCACTTTGTTATAAAGCAGAAAGTAACACACCATTGTAAAGCAATTATACTCCAATAAGGATGTTAAAAAATAAGATAAGTGCAAAGTCATTTATTTGAAAATTTAAATACAGATTAGTAAGTAATTTTTTAAAAATGTGAAAAACAGGAGGACCTTCAAATCGTGGAGATCACCCTCCTCCCCACAAATACATCAAAATACTTCTACATGTGGAAGAATTCCTACAGAACACCTATTGAATGCTGGCAGAAGATCTCACACTTCCCAAAAGGCAAGAAAATCCCCACGTACCTCGGTAGGGCAAAAGAAAAAAAAAAAGAGAGACAAAAGAACAGGGATAGGACTTGCATCTCTGGGAGGGAGCTGTGAAGGAGGAAACGTTTCCACACACTAAGCAGCCCCTTCACTGGTGGAGATGGCAGTGGGAAGGGGGGAAGTTTCGGAGACACGGAGGAGAGAACAGCAACAGGGGTGCAGAGGGCAAAGCTGTGTGATTCCCTCACAGAGTATCTGTGCCGACCAGCACTCACCAGCCTGAGAGGCTTGGCTGCTCACCCTTCGGTGTGAGCGGGGGCCGGGAGCTGAGTCTCTGGCTTCGGTGGTGAGATCCCAGGGAGAGGACTGGGGTTGGCTGCGTTGGCTACAGCCTGTAGGGGGCTAGTGCGCCACAGGTAGCCAGGAGGGAGTTTGGGAAAAAGTCTGGACCTGCCTAAGAGGCAAAAGACCATTGTTTCGGGGTGCGCGAGGAGAGGGGATTCAGAGCATTGCCTAAACGAGCTCCAGAGACAAGCGCGAGCCACGGTTATAAGCGCAGACACCAGAGACAGGCATGAAATGATAAGGCTGCTGCAGCCACCAAGGAGCCTGTATTCAAACGCAGGTCACTACACACACCTGACCTCCAAGGAGCCTGTGCAGCCTGCCACTGCCAGGGTCCCGTGATCCAGGGACAACCTCCCTGGGAGAACACACGGCATGCCCCAGGCTGTTGCAGTATCATGTTGGTGTCTGCTGTAGCAGGCTTGCCCAGCATTCTGTACCCCTAACTCCCCCCTGGCGTGAGTGATCCAGAGCCCTCTAATCAGCTGCTCCTTTAACCCCCTCCTGTCTGGGTGAAGAACAGACACCAGAGGGCAACCTACATGCAGAGGCAGGGACAAATCCAAAGATGAACCCCAGGGGTTGTGCAAAAAAAGAAGAGAAAGGCAAATTTCTCCGTGCAGCCTCAGGAGCATCAGATTAAATCTCCACAGTCATCTTTAAGTACCCTACATCTGTGGAATACCTGAATAGACAACAAATTATCCGAAAATTGAAGCAGTGGACTTTGGAAGAGTGTAGACTTGGGGTTTGCTGTATGCAGCTGACTACTATCTGATTTATATGGTTACCTTAGTTTAGTTTTTAGTGCTTGTTATCATTAGTGGATTTGCTTATTGGTTTGGCTGCTCTCTTCTTCTTTTTAATTATTTTTTAATTTTAATAATATTAAAAATATTTAAAAATTTTAATTTCCTTATTTTATTTATTTTTTCTTTCTTTCCTTTTTTCCTCCCTTTTCTTCTGAGCCATGTGGCTCACAGGGTCTTGGTGCTCCGGTTGGGTGTCAGGCCTGACCCTCTGAGGTGGGAGAGCTGAGTTCAGGACATTGGGCCACCAGGCCTCACTTAATATCAGTCAGGGAGAGCTCTCAAAGAGATCTCTGTCTCAACGCTAAGAGCCCGCTCCACTCAATGACCAGTGGTGTGTCCAGAAAGTTCCAGTGCTGGACACCCGATGCCAAACAAATAGGAAGACAGAAACACAAACTTACCTATTAGCAGAGAGGCTGCCTAAAATCATAATAAGTTCACAGACACCACAAAACACAACACCTGACGCAGTTTGGCCACCAAAGAGACAAGATCCATCCTCATACACCAGAACACAGGCAACAGACCCCTTCAGAAGGAGGCCTACACAACCCACTGAACCAACTTTACCCACTGTAAGCAGACACCAGAAACAATGGGAAAGACGAAACTACAGCTTGAGAAAAGGAGACCCCAAACACAGTAAGTTAAGAATAATGAAAAGACAGAGAAATTGGCGGCAGATGAAGGAGCAAGGTAAAAACTCACCAGACCAAACAAATGAATAGGAAATTGGTAGTCTACCTGAAAAAGAATTCAGAGAAATAATAGTAATAATGGTAATAATAATAGTAAACATTATGAATTAGGGAAATACAGTGAAAGCTATGTTTCCAGTCAAATTTATGGACATAATTGCTTTTATTACAAAATTAGGAAGTTAGGAAAGGTAATAAATTAAATATCTATCTCAAGATATTTTTGAAAAGTAAAACATAAAATAGGAAGAGGGAACATAATTCAAATATGATCAGGAATTGATAATATGGACAATAAATATATAACTGTGAAAAACCAAAGTGCCAAAAACTCGTTCTTTGAAAAAGCAGTAAAAAAGCTGGCTATCTGGTAAGATAAAGAAAAAAGAGAAAAGAAATTTTATGTTTACATAGAAATTGAATATATATATATACATCCAATTTAAAGGAGAAATAGAGAAATTTATTCTAGCCAATCTGAGGATTGTAACCCAGGAGAGAGTCTTTCAGAAAATTCTGAAGACTGTTCTATTTTTAGAAGTTGAAGACACAGTCATATCCATTTTTGAACGAAAGGATTGTACATCAAAATGACACACTGATATTTTACGTAAAGTTCACTAATGATGCATAGTCCAGATCTGCATGTACAAGGTGAGTGGTAGGTCACAATGACCACTTACAGAATTAGGAAAGAAAAATTAATCTTCTCAGGAGTTACATTGCTGGCATCAGCATAAGGAAAAATACATTGATTTTTTTTAACATCTTTATTGGAGTATAATTGCTTTACAATGGTGTGTTAGTTTCTGCTTTATAACAAAGTGAATCAGTTATACATATACCTATATCCCCATATCTCGTCCCTCTTGCATCTCCCTCCCTCCCACAATGGTGTGTTAGTTTCTGCTTTATAACAAAGTGAATCAGTTATACATATACATATGTTCCCATATGTCTTCCCTCTTGCGTCTCCCTCCCTCCCACTCTCCCTATCCCACCCCTCCAAGCTGTCACAAAGCACCGAGCTAATATCCCTGTGCCTTGCGGCTGCTTCCCCCTAGCTATCTACCTTACTACGTTTGTTAGTGTGTATATGTCCATGACTCTCTCTCGCCCTGTCAAAGCTCACCCCTCCCCCTCCCCATATCCTCAAGTCCGTTCTCCAGTAGGTCTGCGTCTTTATTCCTGTCTTACCCCTAGGTTCTTCATGACATTTTTTTTCCCCTTAAATTCCATATATATGTGTTAGCATACGGTATTTGTCTTTTTCTTTCTGACTTACTTCACTCTGGATGACAGACTCTAGGTCTATCCATCTCATTACAAATAGCTCAATTTCATTTCTTTTTAAGGCTGAGTAATATTCCATTGTATATATGTGCCACATTTTCTTTATCCATTCATCCGATGATGGGCGCTTAGGTTGTTTCCATCTCCGGGCTATTGTAACTAGAGCTGCAATGAACATTTTGGTACATGACTCTTTTTGAATTTTGGTTTTCTCAGGGTATATGCCCAGTAGTGGGATTGCTGGGTCATATGGTAGTTCTATTTGTAGTTTTTTAAGGAACCTCCATATTGTTCTCCATAGTGGCTGAACCAATTCACATTCCCACCAGCAGTGCAAGAGTGTTCCCTTTTCTCCACACCCTCTCCAGCATTTATTGTTTCTAGATTTTTTGATGATGGCCATTCTGACTGGTGTGAGATGATATCTCATTGTAGTTTTGATTTTCATTTCTTTAATGATTAATGATGTTGAGCATTCTTTCATGTGTTTGTTGGCATTCTGTATATCTTCTTTGGAGAAATGTCTATTTAGGTCTTCTGCCCATTTTTGGATTGGGTTGTTTGTTTTTTTGTTATTGAGCTGCATGAGCTGCTTGTAAATTTTGGAGATTAATCCTTTGTCAGTTGCTTCATTTGCAAATATTTTCTCCCATTCTGAGGGTTGTCTTTTGGTCTTGTTTATGGTTTCCTTTGCTGTGCAAAAGCTTTGAAGTTTCATTAGGTCCCATTTGTTTATTTTTGTTTTAATTTCCATTACTCTAGGAGGTGGGTCAGAAAGGATCTTGCTGTGATTTATGTCATAGAGTGTTCTGCCTATGTTTTCCTCTAAGAGTTTGATAGTTTCTGGCCTTACATTTAGGTCTTTAATCCATTTTGAGCTTATTTTTGTGTATGGTGTTAGGGAGTGATCTAATCTCATACTTTTACATGTACCTGTCCAGTTTTCCCAGCACCATTTATTGAAGAGGCTGTCCTTTCTCCACTGTACATTCCTGCCACCTTTATCAAAGAGAAGGTGTCCATATGTGCGTGGGTTTATCTCTGGGCTTTCTATCCTGTTCCATTGATCTATCTTTCTGTTTTTGTGCCAGTACCATACTGTCTTGATTACTGTAGCTTTGTAGTATAGTCTGAAGTCAGGGAGCCTGATTCCTCCAGCTCCTTTTCTTGTTCTCAAGATTGCTTTGGCTATTCGGGGTCTTTTGTGTTTCCATACAAATTGCGAAATTTTGTGTTCTAGTTCTGTGAAAAATGCCAGTGGTAGTTTGATAGGGATTGCATTGAATCTGTAGATTGCTTTGGGTAGCAGAGTCATTTTCACAATGTTGATTCTTCCAATCCAAGAACATGGTATATCTCTCCATCTATTTGTATCATCTTTAATTTCTTTCATCAGTGTCTTATAATTTTCTGCATACAGGTCTTTCGTCTCCTTAGGTAGGTTTATTCCTAGATATTTTATTCTTTTTGTTGCAATGGTAAATGGGAGTGTTTTCTTGATTTCACTTTCAGATTTTTCATCATTAGTATATAGGAATGCCAGAGATTTCTGTGCATTAACTTTGTATCCTGCTACTTTACCAAATTCATTGATTAGCTCTAGTAGTTTTCTGGTAACATCTTTAGGATTCTCTATGTATAGTATCATGTCATCTGCAAACAGTGACAGCTTTACTTCTTCTTTTCCGATTTGGATTCCTTTTATTTCCTTTTCTTCTCTGATTGCTGTGGCTAAAACTTCCAAAACTATGTTGAATAAGAGTGGTGAGAGTGGGCAACCTTGTCTTGTTCCTGATCTTAGTGGAAATGCTTTCAGTTTTTCACCATTGAGGATGATGTTTGCTGTGGGCTTGTCATATATGGCCTTTATTATGTTGAGGAAAGTTCCCTCTATGCCTACTTTCTGCAGGGTTTTTATCATAAATGTGTGTTGAATTTTGTCGAAAGCTTTCTCTGCATCTATTGAGATGATCATATGGTTTTTCTCCTTCAATTTGTTAATATGGTTTATCACATTGATAGATATGCGTATATTGAAGAATCCTTGCATTCCGGGAATAAACCCCACTTGATCATGGTGTATGATCCTTTTAATGTGCTGTTGGATTCTGTTTGCTAGTATTTTGTTGAGGATTTTTGCATCTATGTTCATCAGTGATATTGGCCTGTAGTTTTCTTTCTTTGTGACATCCTTGTCTGGTTTTGGTATCAAGGTGATGGTGGCCTCATAGAAGGAATTTGGGAGTGTTCCTCCCTCTGCTATATATTGGAAGAGTTTGAGAAGGATAGGTGTTAGCTCTTCTCTAAACGTTTGATAGAATTCACCTGTGAAGCCATCTGGTCCTGGGCTTTTGTTTGTTGGAAGATTTTTAATCACAGTTTCAATTTCAGTGCTTGTGATTGGTCTGTTCATATTTTCTATTTCTTCCTGATTCAGTCTTGGCAGGTTGTGCATTTCTAAGAATTTGCCCATTTCTTCCAGATTGTCCATTTTATTGGCATAGAGTTGCTTGTAGTAATCTCTCATGATTTTTTTTATTTCTGCAGTGTCAGTTGTTACTTCTCCTTTTTCATTTCTAATTCTATTGATTTGAGTCTTCTCCCTTTTTTTCTTGATGAGTCTGGCTAGTGGTTTATCAATTTTGTTTATCTTCTCAAAGAACCAGCTTTTAGTTTTATTGATCTTTGCTATCGTTTCCTTCATTTCTTTTTCATTTATTTCTGATCTGATTTTTATGATTTCTTTCCTTCTGCTAGCTTTGGGGTTTTTTTGTTCTTCTTTCTCTAATTGCTTGAGGTTCAAGGTTAGGTTGTTTATTCGAGATGTTTCCTGCTTCTTAAGGTGGGCTTGTATTGCTATAAACTTCCCCCTTAGAACTGCTTTTGCTGCATCCCATAGGTTTTGGGTCGTCGTGTCTCCATTGTCATTTGTTTCTAGGTATTTTTTGATTTCCTCTTTGATTTCTTCAGTGATCACTTCATTATTAAGTAGTGTATTGATTAGCCTCCATGTGTTTGTATTCTTTACAGATCTTTTCCTGTAATTGATATCTAGTCTCATGGCGTTGTGGTCAGAAAAGATACTTGATACAATTTCAATTTTCTTAAATTTACCAAGGCTTGATTTGTGACCCAAGATATGATCTATCCTGGAGAATGCTCCATGAGCACTTGAGAAAAATGTGTATTCTGTTGTTTTTGGATGGAGTGTCCTATAAATATCAATTAAGTCCATCTTGTTTAATGTATCATTTAAAGCTTGTGTTTCCTTATTTATTTTCATTTTGGATGATCTGTCCATGGGTGAAAGTGGGGTGTTAAAGTCCCCTACTATGAATGTGTTACTGTCGATCTCCCCTTTTATGGCTGTTAGTATTTGCCTTATGTTTTGAGGTGCTCCTATGTTGGGTGCATAAATATTTACAATTGTTATATCTTCTTCTTGGATCGATCCCTTGATCATTATGTAGTGTCCTTCTTTGTCTCTTGTAATAGTCCTTATTTTAAAGTCTATTTTGTCTGATATGAGAATTGCTACTCCAGATTTCTTTTGGTTTCCATTTGCATGGAATATCTTTTTCCATCCATTTATTTTCAGTCTGTATGGGTCTCTAGGTCTGAAGTGGGTCTCTTGTAGACAGCATATATAAGGGTCTTGTTTTTGTATCCATTCAGCCAATCTGTGTCTTTTGGTGGGAGCATTTAGTCCATTTACATTTAAGGTAATTATCGATATGTATGTTCCTATTCCCATTTTCTATATTGTTTTGGGTTCGTTATTATAGGTCTTTTCCTTCTCTTGTGTTCCTTGTCTAGAGAAGTTCCTTTAGCATTTGTTGTAAAGCTGGTTTGGTGGTGCTGAACTCTCTCAGCTTTTGCTTGTCTGTAAAGGTTTTAATTTCTCCATCAAATCTGAATGAAATCCTTGCTGGGTAGAATAGTCTTGGTTGCAGGTTTTTCTCCTTCATCACTTTCAGTATGTCCTGCCACTCCCTTCTGGCTTGTAGGGTTTCTGCTGAGAGGTCAGCTGTTAACCTTATGGGGATTCCCTTGTGTGTTATTTGTTGTTTTTCCCTTGCTGCTTTTAATATGCTTTCTTTGTATTTAATTTTTGACAGTTTGATTAATATGTGTCTTGGCGTATTTCTCCTTGTATTTATCCTGTATGGAACTCTCTGTGCTTCCTGGACTTGATTAACTATTTCCTTTCCCATATTAGGGAAGTTTTCAACTATAATCTCTTCAAATATTTTCTCAGTCCCTTTCTTTTTCTCTTCTTCTTCTGGAACCCCTATAATTCGAATGTTGGTGCGTTTAATGTTGTCTCAGAGGTCTCTGAGGCTGTCCTCAGTTCTTTTCATTCTTTTTTCTTTATTCTGCTCTGCAGTAGTTATTTCCACTATTTTATCTTCCAGGTCACTTATCCGTTCTTCTGCCTCAGTTATTCTGTTATTGATCCCATCTAGAGTACTTTTAATTTCATTTATTGCGTTGTTCATCGTTGCTTGTTTCATCTTTATTTCTTCTAGGTCCTTGTTAACTGTTTCTTGCATTTTGTCCATTCTACTTCCAAGATTTCGGATCATCCTTACAATCATTATTCTGAATTCTTTTTCAGGTAGACTGCCTATTTCCTCTTCATTTGTTAGGTCTGGTGCATTTTTATCTTGCTCCTTCATCTGCTGTGTGTTTTTCTGTCTTCTCATTTTGCTTATCTTACTGTGTTTGGGGTCTCCTTTTTGCAGGCTGCACGTTCGTAGTTCCCGTTGTTTTTGATGTCTGTCTCCAGTTGCTAAGGTTGTTTCAGTGGGTTGTGTAGGCTTCCTGGTGGAGGGGACTAGTGCCTGTGTTGTGGTGGGTGAGGCTGGATTTTGTATCTTTAGTGGGCAGGTTCACGTCTGGTGGTGTGTTTTGGGGTGTCTGTGGTCTTATTATGATTTTAGGCAGCCTCTCTGCTAATGGGTGGGGTTGTGTTCCTGTTTTGCTAGTTGTTTGGCATAGGTTGTCTAGCACTGTGGATTGCTGGTCGTTGAGTGAAGCTGGGTGCTGGTGTTAAGATGGAGGTCACTGGGAGATTTCCGCCGTTTAATATTATGTGGAGCTGGGAGGTCTCTTGTTGACCAGTGTCCTGAAGTTGGCTTTCCTACCTCAGAGGCAGAGCCCTGACTCCTGGCTGGAGCACCAAGAGCCTTTCATCCACACGGCTCAGAATAAAAGGGAGAAAAAGTAGAGAGAATTAGTAGAAGTATGAGGAAAGAAAGAAGGAAAGGAGGAAAGGAAGGAAGGAAGGAAGGAAGAAAGAAGCAAAGAAGGAAAGACAGGAGGGAGGGAGGGAGGGAGGAAGGAAGGAAGGAAGGAGGGAAAGAAGGAAAAAAGACAGAAAGAAAGAAGATACAGTAAAAATAAAATAAAGTATAATATAGTTTTTGAATTAAAAAATATTTAGAAAAAAAAAAAGGGATGGATAGAACCTTAGGACAAATGTTGGAAGCAAAGCTATACAGAGAAAATCTTACACAGAAGCATACACATACACCTTCACAAAAAGAGGTAAAGGGGGAAAAATCATAAATCTTGCTCTCAGAGACCACCTCCTCAATTTGGGGTGATTCGTTGTCTAAAGGAGGGAAGGAAGGAAAGAAAGAAAGAAAGAACGAAGGTAAAGTATAATAAAGTTATTACAAATAAAATTAATTATTGAGAAAAAAAATTTTTTTTAAAAAACCATGGATGGATAGAGCCCTAGGACAAATGGTGGAAGCAAGAGTATACAGACAAGATCTCACACAGAAGCATACACGTACACATTCACAAAAAGAGGAAAAGGGAAAAAAATCATAGATCTCGCTCCTAAATTCCACCTGTTCAATTTGGGATCATTCCTTGTCTCTTCAGGTATTCCATAGATGCAGGGTATATCAAGTTGATTGTGGAGCTTTAATCCGCTGCTTCTGAGGCTGCTGGGAGAGATTTCCCTTTCTCTTCTTTGTTCTCACAGCTCACAGGAGCTCAGCTTTGGATTTGGCCCGGCCTCTTCGTGTAGGTCGCTGGAGGGCGTCTGTTTTTTGCTCAGACAGGACAGGGTTAAAGGAGCCGCTGATTCGGGGGCTCTGGCTCACTCAGGCCGGGGGTGGGGGGGGGGAAGGAGGGGCACTGCGTGCGGGGCGGGCCTGCGGCGTCAGAGGCGGCGTGACGTTGCACCAGCCTGAGGCCCGCCGTGCGTTCTCCCGGGGAAGTTGTCCCTGGTTCCCGGGAACTTGGCAGTGGCGGGCTGCACAGGCTCCGCGGAAGAGGGGTGTGGAGAGTGACCTGTGCTCGCACACAGGCCCCTTGGTGGTGGCAGCAGCAGCCCCAGCGTCTCCCGCCCGTCTCTGGGTTCCGCGCTTTCAGCCGCGGCTCGCACCCGTCTCTGGGTCTGCGCTTTCAGCCGCGGCTCGCGCCCGTCTCTGGGGTTCGCGCTTTTAGCCGCAGCTCGCGCCCGTCTCTGGAGTTCCTTTAAGCAGCGCTCTTAAACCCCTCTCCTCGCGCACCAGGAAACAAAGAGGGAAGAAAAAGTCTCTTGCCTCTTCGGCAGGTGCAGGCTTTTCCTCGAACTCCCTCCCGGCTAGTCGTGGTGCACTAACCCCTTCAGGCTATGTTCAAGCCGCCAACCCCAGTCCTCTCCCTGCGCTCCGTCCAAAACCGAAACCCGAGCCCCAGCTCGCAGCCCCGCCCGCCCCGGCGGGTGAGCACACAAGCCTCTCGGGCTGGTGAGTGCCGGTCGGCACCGATCCTCTGTGCGGGAATCTCCCCGCCTTGCCCTCCACACCCTGTTGCTGTGCTCTCCTCCACGGTCCCGAAGCTCCCCCCTCCGCCTCCCGCAGTCTCCGCCCGCGGAGGGGCTTCCTAGTGTGTGGAAACTTTTCCTCCTTCACAGCTCCCTCCCACTGGTGCAGGTGCCGTCCTTATTCTTTTGTCTCTGTTTTTTCTTTTTTTCTTTTGCCCTACCCAGGTACGTGGGGAGTTTCTTGCCTTTTGGGAGGTCTGAGGTCTTCTGCCAGCCTTCAGTAGGTGTTCTGTAGGAGTTGTTCCACGTGTAGATGTATTTCTGGTGTATCCGTGGGGAGGAAGGCGATCTCCGCGTCTTACTCTTCCGCCATCTCAAAATGGCTACCCAGATGTTATTTTTTATAACACTTTCAACAAACTTTCTACAAAGGACTGGGGAGTAATATTGTATGTTTTGAAGGCAATATAGACTCTGTTGAAACTATTTAATTGTTCTTAGCAAGAAAACAGCCATGGAGAATACATAAATGAGTGGGCGTGGCTGTGGCTGTGTCCCAAGGGAACTTTATAAAAATACTTTTTATAAATTGTAGAAAACAGGTGGCATGCTGGATGTGGCAGAAGCTGTAAAATATCTTCTTCTTGTATTGCTAATGTGTGTTTTACTTTCATTCCCAGTATTAACAATGTGTGCTTTCTCCCACTTTTACTGATTAGTTTCCGTAGAAGTCTATTATTTACGCTGGTCTTTTCAAAGAAAGAATTTGTGTTCTTTTTTCTCTGTTGAGGTTTAACCGTGCTGTTCTTTTACAGCTTCAGAAAGTCTATCTAAAGTATGTACTTATTGCTATACATTTCTCTCTAAAGGGTTCTTAGCCTTATTTAATAAATTTTGATGTATTTGATGTATTTTAATTTTAGTCATTCAACTAAAATTTAAAAAATCAGTTCCATTGTGATTTCCTCTTTGATGCAAGGGTTATTTAGAAGTGTATTGTTGAAATTTCAAGCACTTGAGGATTTTCTTGCTACATTTTATTTTTTAATGTCTAGCTTTATTTTACATGGTCATATAAATTCTGAATGATTCAAACTTTAACATTTTTGAAACTTAGTTGATGCCAGTCAGGTGGTCATTAAAAAAATGTTCCACTTGCATTTTATTTAATTAATTAATTATTTTTAAACATCTTTATTAGAGTATAATTGCTTTACAATGGTGTGTTAGTTTCTGCTATATAACAAAGTGAATCAGTTATACAAATACATATGTTTCCATATCTCTTCCCACTTGCGTCTCCCTCCCTCCCACCCTCCCTATCCCACCCATCTAGGTGGTTACAAAGCACCGAGCTAATATCCCTGTGCTATGCGGCTGCTTCCCACTAGCTATCTATTTTACGTTTGGTAGTGTATATATGTCCATGCAAGTCTCTCACTTTGTCCCAGCTTACCTTCCCCCTCACCGTATCCTCAAGTCCATTCTCTAGTAGGTCTGGGTCTTTCCTCCCGTCTTGCCCCTAGGTTCTTCATGACCATATTTTTTTTTTTTTTAGATTCCATATATATGTGTTAGCATACAGTATTTGTTTTTCTCTTTCTGACTTACTTCACTCCATATGACAGACTCTAGGTCCATCCACCTAACTACAAATAACTCAATTTTGTTTCTTTTTGTGGCTGAGTAATATTCCATTGTATATATGTGCCACATCTTCTTTATCCATTCATCTGTCAGTGAACACTTAGATTGTTTCCATGCCCTGGCTATTGTAAACAGAGCTGCAATGAACATTTTGGTACATGACTCTTTTTGAATTATGGTTTTCTCAGGGCATATGCCCATATGCCCAGTAGTGGGATTGCTGGGTCGTATGTTAGTTCTATTTGTAGTTTTTTAAGGAACCTCCATACTGTTTTCCATAGTAGCTGTATCAATTTACATTCCCACCAACAGTGTAAGAGGGTCCCCTTTTCTCCAAACCCTCCGAAGCATTTATTGTTTGTAGATTTTTTGATGATGGCCATTCTGACTGGTGTGAGATGATATCTCATTGTAATTTTGGTATGAATTTCTCTAATGTTTAGTGATGTTGAGCAACCTTCATGTGTTTGTTGGCAATCTGTATATCTTCTTTAGAGAAATGTCTATTTAGGTCTTCTGCCCATATTTGGATTGGGTTGTTTGTTTTTTTGATATTGAGCTGCATGTGCTGCTTGCAAATTTTGGAGATTAATCCTTTGTCAGTTGCTTCATTTGCAAATATTTTCCTACATTCTGAGGGTTGTCTTTTGGTCTTGTTTATGGTTTCCTTTGCTGTGCAAAAGCTTTGAAGTTTCATTAGGTCCCATTTTTGTTTTTATTTCTATTTCTGTTGTAGGTGGGTCAAAAAGGATCTTGCTGTGATGTATGTCATAGAGTGTTCAGCCTACGTTTTCCTCTAAGAGTTTGATAATTTCTGGCCTTACATTTAGGTCTTTAATCCATTTTAGTTTATTTTTGTGTATGGTGTTAGGGAGTGTTCTAATTTCATTCTTTTATATGTAGCTGTCCAGTTTTCCCAGCACCACTTATTGAAGAGGCTGTCTTTTCTCCACTGTATGTTCTTGCCTCCTTTATCAAAGATAAGTTGACCATATGTGCGTGGGTTTATCTCTGGGATTTCTACCCTGTTCCATTGATCTATATTTCTGTTTTTGTGCCAGTACCATACTGTATTGATTCCTGTAGCTTTGTAGTGTAATCTGAAGTCAGGGATCCTGATTTCCCCAGCTCCGTTTATCCCTCTCAATATTGCTTTGGCTATTCGGGGTCTTTTGTGTTTCCATACAAAATGTGAAATTTTATGTTCTAATTCTGTGAAAAATGCCAGTGGTAGTTTGATAGGGATTGCATTGAATCTGTAGATTGCTTTGGGTAGTAAAGTCATTTTCACACTGTTGATTCTTTCAATCCAAGAACATGGTAAATCTCTACAACTATTTGTAACATCTTTAAATTCATTCATCAGTGTCTTATAATTTTCTGCATACTGGTGTTTGTGTCCTTAGGTAAGTTTATTCCTAGATATTTTATTATTTTGGGGAGTGTTTTCCTAATTTCACTTTAAGATTTTTCATCATTAGTGTAGAGGAATGCAAGATATTTTTCTGCATTAATTCTGTATCCTGCTACTTTACGAAATTCATTGATTAGCTCTAGTAGTTTTCTGGTAACAACTTTAGGACCCTGTATGTATAGTATCATGTCATCTGCAAACAGTGACAGCTTTACTTCTTCTTTTCCGATTTGGATTCCTTTTATTTCCTTTTCTTCTCTGATTGCTGTGGATAAAGCTTCCAAAACTAGGTTGAATAATAGTGGTGAGAGTGGTCAACCTTGTCTTGTTCCTGATCTGAGTGGAAATGCTTTCAGTTTTTCATCATTGAGGATGATGTTGGCTGTGGGTTTGTCATATATGGCCTTTATTAAGTTGAGGAAAGTTCCCTTTATGCATACTTTCTGCAGGGTTTTAATCATAAATTGGTGTTGAATTTTGTTGAAAACTTTCACTGCATCTATTGAGATGATCATATGGTTTTTCTCATTCAATATGTTAATATGGTGTATCACGTTGATTGATTTGCGTATATTGAAGAATCCTTGCATTCCTGGGTAAACCCCACTTGATCATGGTGTATGATCCTTTTAATGTGCTGTTGGATTCTGTTTGCTAGTATTTTGCTGAGGAGTTTTGCATGTATGTTCATCTGTGATATTGGCCTGTAGTTTTCTTTCTTTGTGACATCTTTGTCTGGTTTTGGTATCAGGGTGATGGTGGCCTCGTACAATGAGTTCGGGAGTGTTCCTCCCTCTGCTATATTTTGGAAGAGTTTGAGAAGGATAGGTGTTAGCTCTTCTCCAAATGTTTGATAGAATTCACCTGTGAAGCCATCTGGTTCTGGGCTTTTGTTTTTTGGAAGATTTTTAACCACAGTTTCAATTTCCGTGCTTGTGATTCGTCTGTTTATATTTTCTATTTCTTCCTGGTTCAGTCTCAGAAGGTTGTGTATTTCTAAGAATTTGTCCATTTCCTCCAGGTTTCCATTTTATTGGTATATAATTGCTTGTAGTAATCTCTCATGATCCTATGGATTTCTGCAGTGTCAGTTGTTACTTCTCCTTTTTCATTTCTAATTCTATTGATTTGAGTCTTCTCCCTTGTTTTGTTGATAAGGTTGGCTAATGGTTTATCTCTTTTGTTTTCCTTCTGAAAGAACCATCTTTTAGTTTTATTAATCTTTTCTATCATTTCCTTCATTTCTTTTTCATTTATTTCTGATCTTTATAATTTCTTTCCTTCGCTAACTTTGGGGTTATTTTGTTCTTCTTTCTCTAACTGTTTTACGTGTAAGTTTAGGTTTTTTATTTGAGATGTTTCTTGTTTCTTAAGGTAGGTTTGTATCGCTATAAACTTCCCTCTTGGAAGTGCTTTTGCTGCATTCCATAGGTTTTGGGTCGTTGTGTTTTCATTGTCATTTGTTTCTAGGCATTTTTTTGATTTCCTCTTTGATTTCTTCAGTGATCTCTTGGTTATTAAGTAGAGTGTTGTTTAGCCTCCATCTGTTTGTATTTTTTACAGATCTTTTCCTGTAATTGTTATCTAGTCTCATAGTGCTATGGTTGGAAAAGACACTTGATACTATTTCAATTTTCTTAAATTTACCAAGGCTTGATTTGTGACCCAAGGTATCATCTATCCTGGAGAATGTTCCATGAGCACTTGAGAAGAATGTGTATTCTGTTGTTTTTTTATAGATGTCCTGTAAATATCAGTTAAGTCCATCTTGTTTAAAACTTGTGTTTGGATTTAAACTTGTGTTTCCTTATTTATTTTTAGAACTTGTGTTTTAGAAATAAATAAGGAAACACATTTAAAACTTGTGTTTCCTTATTTAAAACTTGTGTTTTAAATTAAACAACTTGTGTTTCCTTATTTAAAACTTGTGTTTCCTTATTTATTTTTAGTTTGGATGATCTGTCCATTGGTGAAAGTGGGGTGTTAAAATCCCCTACTATGATTGTGTTACTGTCAATTTCCCCTTTTATTGCTGTTAGTATTTGCCTTATGTATTGAGGTGCTCGTATGTGGGGTGCATAAATATTTTCAATGGTTATATCTTCTTCTTGGATTGATCCCTTCATCATTATGTAGTGTCCTTTTTTGTCTCTTCTATGAGTCTTTGTTTTAAATACTATTTTGTCTGATATGAGAATTGCTACTCCAGCTTTCTTTTGATTTCTTTTCGCATGGAATATCTTTTTCCATCCCCTCACTTTCAGTATGTATGTGTCCCTAGGTCTGAAGTGGGTTTTTTTGTAAACAGCATATATACGGGTCTTGTTTTTGTATTCATTCAGCCAATCTGTGTCTTTTGGTTGGAGTATTTAATCCATCTACATTTAAGGTAATCATTGATATGTATGTTCCTATTGCCATTTTCTTAATTGTTTTGGTTTGTTTTTGTAGGTCTTTTCCTTCTCTTGTTTTTCCTGTCTAGAGAAATACCATTAGCATTTGTTGTAAAGCTGGTATGGTGGTGCGGAATTCTCTTAGCTTTTGCTTGTCTGTAAAGGTTTTAATTTCTCTGTCAAATCTGAAAGAGTTCCATGCTGGGTAGTGTCATCTTGGTTGTAGGTTCTTCTCCTTCATCAGTTTAAATATGTCCTGCCAGTCCCTTCTGGTTTGCAAAGTTTCTGCTGAAAGATCAGCTGTTAACCTTATGGGGATTCCCTTGTGTGTTATTTGTTTTTTTTCCCTTGTTGCTTTTAATATGTTTTCTTTGTATTTAATTTTTGATAGTTTGATTAATATGTGTCTTGGCGTGTTTCTCCTTGGATTTATCCTGTATGGAATCTCTGTGCTTCCTGGACTTGAATAACTATTTCCTTTCCCATATTAGGGAAGTTTTCAACTATAATCTCTTCAAATATTTTCTCAGTCCCTTTCTTTTTCTCTTCTTCTATGATCCCTTTAATTCAAATGTTGGTTGGTATGTTTAATGTTTCAGGCGTCTCTGAGACTGTCCTCAATTCTTTTCATTCTTTTTCTTTATTCTGCTCTGCAGTAGTTATTTCCACTATTTTACGTTCCAGGTCACTTATCCTTTTTTTCTGCCACAGTTATTCCACTATTGAGCCCATCTAGAGAATTTTTAATTTCATTTATTGTGTTGTTCATCACTGTGTGTTTGCTCTTTAGCTCTTCTCTGTCCTAGTTAAACGTTTCTTGTATTTTTTTCCATTCTATTTCCAAGATTGTCGATCATCTTTACTATCATTATTCTGAATTCTTTTTCAGGTAGACTGCCTATTTCCCCTTCATTTTTTAGGTCTGGTGAGTTTTTGCTTTGCTCCTTCATCTGCTGTGTGTTTCTCTGTCTTCTCTTTTTACTTAACTTACTGTGTTTGGGGTCTCCTTTTCACAAGCTGCAGGTTTATAGTTCCCATTGTTTTAGGTGTCTGTCTCCAGTGGCTAAGGCTGGTTCAGAGAGTTTTGTAGGCTTTCTGGTGGATGGGACTAGTGCCTGTGTTTCGGTGGATGAGGCTGGATCTTGTGTTTGTGGTCGGGAGGTCGAGGTCTGGTGGTGTGTTTTTGGTTGTCTGTGGCCTTATTATGTTTTTAGGCAGCCACTCTACTAGTGGATGGGGTTGTGTTCCTTTTCTGCTGGTTGTTTGGCATAGGGTGTTGAGCACTGTAGCTTGCTGGTCGTTGAGTGGAGCTGGGCCTTGGCGTTGAGATGGAGATCTCTGGGTGATTTTTGCCTTTTCATATTACATGGAGCTGTGAGGTCTCTTGTGCTCCAGTGTCCCAAACGTGGCTCACCCACCTCAGAGGTACAGCCTAGTGCCAGGGTGAAGAACCATGAGCCTGTCCTCCACACGGCTCAAATAAAATGGAGAAAAGAAAGAAGATAAAGTAAAATAAATTAAAATTAAAAAGTTATTAAAATTAAAAATAATTATTTAGAAAAATTTTTTTAAAGTAAAAAAAAACAAAACAAAGAAAATATGGACAGACAGGACCCTAGGACAAATGGTAGAAGCAAAGCTATACAGACAAAATCACACTCAGAAGCATACACATACACACTCACAAAAAGAGAAAATGGGAAAAAAAAATATTTCGTTGCTCCCAAAATCCACTTCCTCAATTTGGAATGATTCATTGTCTATTCAAGTATTCCACAGATGCAGGGTACATAAAGTTGATTGTGTAGATTTAATCCCCTGCTCCTGAGGCTGCTGGGAGAAATTTTCCTTTCTCTTCTTTGCTCGCACAGCTCCTGGGTTTCAGCTTTGGATTCTGCCCGCCTCTGCGTGTAGGTCACCTGAGGTCATCTGTTCTTTGCTCAGACAGGACGGGGTTAAAGGAGCAGCTGATGCTGGGGCTCTGGCTCACTCAGGCCAGGGGGAGGGAGGGTTATGGCTGTGGGCCAAGTCTGTGGCAGCAGAGGCTGGCGTGACTTTGCCACAGCCTGAGATGTCCTGTGGGTTCTCCCTGGGAAGTTCTCCCTGGATCACAGGACCCTGGCAGTGGCAGGCTGCACAAGCTTCTGGGAGGGGAGGAGTTGATAGTGACCTGTGCTTGCACACAGGTTTCTTGGTGGCTGCAGCAGCAGCCTTAGTGTCTCATGCCTGTCTCTGGGGTCTTCACTGTTAACCACGGCTCGCGCCTGTCTCTGGAGCTCCTTTAAGTGGAGCTCTTAATCCCCTCTTCTCATGCACCAGGAAACAAAGAGGCAAGAAAAAGTCTCTTGTCTCTTCAGCAGCTCCAGACATTTTTCTGGGCTCCCTCCCGGATAGCTGTGGTGCACTAGCCCCTTTGGGCTCTGTTCACACAGCCAACTCCAGTCCTTTCCCTGGGATCTGACCTCTGAAGCCCAAGCAAGCCTCAGCTCCCAGCCCCTCCTGTCCTGGCACGTGAGCAGAAAAGCCTCTCTGGCTGGTGAGTGCTCGTTGGCACTGATCTTCTGTGCGGGAATCTCTCCACTTTGCCCTCCACACCCCTATTTCTGTGCTCTCCTCCATGGATCCAAAGCTTCCCTCCTCCACCACCGACAGTCTCCACCCACAAAGGGGCTTCCTAGTGTGTGGAAACCTTTCCTCCTTCACAGCTCCCTCCCACTGGTGCATGTCCCATCCCTATTCTTTGCCTTTTTTTTTTTTTTTTTTTTGCCCTACCCATGTATGTGGGTAGTTTTTTGCCTCTTGGGAGGTCTTGGTCTTCTGCCAGCATTCAGTAGGTGTTCTGTAGGAGTTGTTCCACATGCAGATACGTTTCTGATGTATTTGTGGGGAGGAGGTTTATCTCCACTTCTTACTCTTCTGCCATCTTGAAGCTCCTCCCCACATGCATTTTAAAAGAATGTGCCTAGATATTTTCATCCAACAGAGGACAGACAGCAGAAGCAAGAAAAACAACAATTGTGCTGTTTGTGGAATGAAAACCATATTCACAGAAAGATAGACAAAATGAAAAGGCAGAGGACTATGTACCAGACAAAGGAAAAAGATAAAACCCCAGAAAAACAACTAAATGATGTGGAGATAGGCAACCTTCCAGAAAATGAATTCAGAAAAATGATAGTGAAGATGATCCAGGACCTTGAAAAAAGAATGGAGGCAATGATTGAGAAGATGCAAGAAATGTTTAACAAAAACCTAGAATAATTAAAGAACAAACACCTAGAAGAATTAAAGACAAAGAGAGATGAACAATACAATAATTGAAATGAAAAGTGCAGTAGAAGGAATCAATAGCAGAATAACTGAGACAGAGAAACAGATAAGTGACCTGGAAGACAGAATGGTGGAATTCACTGCCATGGAACAGAATAATGAAAAAAGAATGAAAATAATTGAAGACAGTTTCAGCGACTTCTGCGACAACATTAAACACAACAACATTTGCATTATTGGGATCCCAGAAGGAGAAGAGAGAAAGAAAGGATGAGAGAAAATATTTGAAGAGATTATAGTTGAAAACGTTCCTAACACGGGAAAGGAAATAGCCCAACTGCAGGAAGCACAGAGAGTCCCAGGCAGGATAAACCCAAGGAGAAACATGCCGAGACAGATAGTAATCAAACTGACAAAAATTAAAGACATAGAAAAATTATTGAATGCAACAAGGAAAAAAATGACAAATAACATACAAGGGAACTCCCATAAGGTTAACAGCTGATTTCTCAGCAGAAACTCTGCAAGCCAGAAGGGAGTGGCATGATATACTTAAAATGATGAAAGGGAAGAAACTATAGCCAAGAATACTCTACCCGGCAAGGATCTCATTCATATTCGATGGAGAAATCAAAAGCTTTACAGAGAAGCAAGAGCTAAGAGAATTCAGCACCACCAAACCAGCTCTACAAGAAATGCTAAAGGAACTTCTCTAAGCGGGGAATGCAAGAGAAGAAAAGGACCTACAAAAACAAACCAAAAACAATTAAGAAAATTGTAATAAACATACATATCGATAATTACCTTAAAGGTGAATGGATTAAATGCTCCTACCAAAAGACACAGGCTCACTGAATGGATACAAAAATAAGACCCATATATTTACTGTCTATAAGAGACCCACTTCAGACCTAGGGACAAATAAAAATGGAAAATTAGGGGGTAGAAAAAGATATTCTATGGAAATGGAGATCAAAAGAAAGCTGGAGTAACAATACTCATATCAGACAAAATAGACTTTAAAATAAAGAAAGTTAGAAGACACAAGGAAGGACACTACATAATGATCAAGCGATCAATGAAGAAGAAATAAGAATTATAAACATATATGCACCCAACATAGGAGTACCTCAATACATAATGCAACTGGTAACAGCTATAAAAGAGGAAATTGACAGTAACACAATAATAGTGGGGAATTTTAACACCTCACTTACACCAATGGACAGATCATGAAGATAGAAAATTAATAAGGAAACAGAAGTTTTAAATGACACAATAGATCTGAAAGATTTAAGTGATATTTATAGGAAATTCCATCTGAAAAATTTATAAGACATTCCATCTGAAAATTTAAGTGATATTTATAGGACATTCCACCTGAAAATCCTTGGTAAATTTAAGAAAACATATCAAGCATCTTTTCCGACCACAACGCTATGAGATTAGAAATCAATTACAGGGGAAGAAACGTAAAAAACACAAACACATGGAGGCTAAACAATACACTACTAAATAAATAAGAGATCACTGAAGAAATCAAACAGGAAATGAAAAATTGCTTAGAGACAAATGACAATGAAAACACAATGATACAAGACCTATGGGATGCAGCAAAATCAGTTCTAAGAGGGAAGTTTATAGTAATACAATGCTACCTCAAGAAACAAGAAAAATCTCAAATAAATGACCTAATCATACACCTAAAGGAAATAGAGAAAGAAGAACAAACAAAACTCGAAGTTAGGAGAAGGAAAGAAATCATAAAGATCAGAGCAGAAATAAATGAAATAGAAACAAAGAAAACAATAGCAAAGATCAATAAAACTAAAAGCTGGGTTTTTGAGAAGATAAACAAAATTGATAAACCTTTAGCCAGGCTTGTCAAGAAAAAAGGGAGAAGACTCGGATCAATAAAATTAGAATTAAAAAAGAGAAGTTACAATGGACATTGCAGAAATACAAAGCATCTTAAAAGACTACTGCAAGCAACTCTATGCCAATAAAATGGACAACCTGGAAGAAATGGAAAAATTCTTAGAAAAGTACAAACCTCCAAGAGTGAACAAGGAAGAAATAGAAAATATGAACAGACAAATCACAAGTAATGAAATTGAAACTTTATTAAATATTTTCCAGCAAACAAAAGTCCAGGACCAGAGGGCTTCACAGGTGAATTCTATCAAACGTTTAGAGAAGAGCTAATACCCATCCTTCTCAAACACTTCCAAAAATTTGCAGAGTAAGGAACACTCCCAGAGTCATTCTATGAGGCCACCATCACCCTGATATCAAAACCAGGCAGAGATACTACAAAAAAAGAAAAGTACAGACCAATATCACTGATGAATATAGATGCAGAAATCATCAATAAAATACTAGCAAACAGAATCCAACAACACATTGAAAGGATCATACACCATGATCAAGTGGGATTTATCCCAGGGATGAAAGGATTCTTCAATATATGCAAATCAAACAATGTGATACACCATATTAAAAAAGTGAAGAATAAACACCATAAGATCATCTCAATAGATGCAGAAAATGCTTTTGAGAAATTTCAACACCAATTTATGATAAAAACTTTCTTTAAAGTGGGCATAGAGGGAACTTAACTCAACATAATAAAGGCCATATATGACAAGCCCAAAGCAAACATCATTCTCAATGGTGAGAAACTGAAAGCATTTCCTCTAAGATTAGGACAAGACAATGATGTCCCCCTCACCATGATTATTCAACATAGTTATGGGAGTCATAGCCATGGCAATCAGAGAAGAAAAAGAAACAAAAGAATACAAATTGGAAAAGAAGTAATACTGTCAATGTTTGCAGATGACATGATACTACACATAAAGTATCCTAAAATGCCACCAGAAAACTACTAGAGCTAATCAATGTATTTGGTAAAGTAGCTGGATACATAATTAACACACAGAAATTTCTTCCATTCCTATACACTAACAGCAAAACATCAGAAAGAGAAATTAAGGAAACTATTCCATTCACCACTTGAACAAAAAGAATAAAATACCTAGGAATAAACCTACCTAAGGAGGTAAAGGTCCTGTACTCTGAAAACAATAAAACACTGATGAAAATAATCAAAGATGACACCAACAGATACAGAGAAATACCAGGTTCTTGGATTGGAAGAAGCAATATTGTGAAAATGACTCTACTACCCAAAGCAATCTACAGACTCAATGCAATCACTATCAAATTACCAAAGGCATTTTTTACGGAACTAGAACAAAAAATCTTAAAATTTGCATGGAGACACGAAAGACCCTGAATAGCCAAAGCAGTCGTGAGGGAAAAAAATGGAGCTGGAGGAATCAGACTCCCTGACTTCAGCCTATACTACAAAGCTACAGTAATCAAGACAATATGGTACTGGCACAAAAACAGAAACATAGATTAATGGAACAAGATAGAAAGCCCAGAGATAAACCCATGTACCAATGGTCAACCAATCTATGACAAAGGAGGCAAGGATATACAATGGAGAAAAGACAGCCTCTTCAATAAGTGGTGCTGGGAAAACTGGACAAGTACATGTAAAAGAATGAAATTAGAACACTCCCTAACACCATACACAAAAATAAACTCAAAATGGATTAGAGATCTAAATGTAAGACTGGACACTATAAGCCTCTCAGAGGAAAACCTAGGAAGAACACTCTTTGACATAAATCATAGCAAGATCCTTTTGACCCACCTCCTAGAGAAATGGAAATAAAACAAAAATAAACAAATGGTACCTAATGAAACTTCAAAGCTTTTGCACAGCAAAGGTAACCATAAACAAGATGAAAAGACAATCATCAGAATGGAAGAAAATATTTGCAAATGAAGCAACTGACAAAGGATTAACCTCCAAAATTTACAAGCAGCTCATGCAGCACAATATCAAAGAAATAAAAACCAAATCCAAAAATGGGCAGAAGACCTAAACACACATTCCGCCAAAGAAGATATACAGATTGCCAACAAACATGAAAGAATGCTCAACATCACTAATCATTAGAGAAATGCAAATCAAAACTACAATGAGGTATGACCTCACACCAGTCAGAATGGCCATCATGAAAAAATCTACAAAAAATAAATGCTGGAGAAGGTGTGGAGAAAAGGGAACTCTCTTACACTGTTGGTGGGAATGTAAGGTGATACAACCACTATGGAGAACAGTATGGAGGTCCTTTAAAAAACTAAGCATAGAGCTACCATACAACCCAGCAATCCCACTACTGGGCATATACCATGAGAAAACCATAATTCAAAAACCATCATGTGGGCTTCCCTGGTGGCGCTGTGGTTGAGAGTCTCCCTGCCGATGCAGGGGACGCGGGTTTGTGCCCCGGTCCGGGAAGATCCCACATGCCATGAAGCGGCTGGGCCTGTGAGCCATGGCCGCTGAGCCTGTGGGTCTGAAGCCTGCGCTCCGCAACAGGAGAGACCACAGCAGTGAGAGGCCCGCATACCGCAAACAAACAAACAAAAAACAGTCATGTACCACAATGTTCATTGCAGCTCTATATACAATAGCCACGCCATGGAAGCAACCTAAGTGTCCATCAACAGATGAATGGATAAAGAAGATGTGGCATATATGTACAATGGAATATTACTCAGCCATAAAAAGAAACAAAATTGACTGGAAGAAATGGACAAATTCTTAGAAATGCACAACCTGCCAAGACTGAATCAGGAACAAATAGAAAATATGAACAGACCAATCACAAGCACTGAAATTGAAACTGTGATTAAAAATCTTCCAACAAGCAAAAGCCCAGGACCAGATGGCTTCACAGGTGAGTTCTATCAAACGTTTAGAGAAGAGCTAACACCTGTCCTTCTCAAACTCTTCCAATATATAGCAGAGGGAGGAACACTCCCAAATTCCTTCTACGAGGCCACCATCACCTTGATACCAAAACCAGACAAGGATGTCACAAAGAAAGAAAACTACAGGCCAATATCACTGATGAACATAGATGCAAAAATCCTCAACAAAATACTAGCAAACAGAGTCCAAGAACACATTAAAGGATCATACACCATGATCAAGTGGGGTTTATTCCAGGAATGCAAGGATTCTTCAATATACGCAAATCTATCAATGTGATAAACCATATTAACAAATTGAAGGAGAAAAACCATATGATCATCTAAATAGATGCAGAGAAAGCTTTCGACAAAATTCAACACCCATTTATGATAAAAACCCTGCAGAAAGTAGGCATAGAGGGAACTTTCCTCAACATAATAAAGGCCATATATGACAAGCCCACAGCAAACATCATCCTCAATGGTGAAAAACTGAAAGCATTTCCACTAAGATCAGGAACAAGACAAGGTTGCCCACTCTCACCACTCTTATTCAACGTAGTTTTGGAAGTTTTAGCCACAGCAATCAGAGAAGAAAAGGAAATAAAAGGAATCCAAATCGGAAAAGAAGAAGTAAAACTGTCACTGTTTGCAGATGACATGATACTATACATAGAGAATCCTAAAGATGTTACCAGGAAACTACTAGAGCTAATCAATGAATTTGGTAAAGTAGCAGGATACAAAGTTAATGCACAGAAATCTCTGGCATTCCTATATACTAATGATGAAAAATCTGAAAGTGAAATCAAGAAAACACTCCCATTTACCATTGCAACAAAAAGAATAAAATATCTAGGAATAAACCTACCTAAGGAGACGAAAGACCTGTATGCAGAAAATTATAAGACACTGATGAAAGAAATTAAAGATGATACAAATAGATGGAGAGATATACCATGTTCTTGGATTGGAAGAATCAACATTGTGAAAATGACTCTACTACCCAAAGCAATCTACATATTCAATGCAATCCCTATCAAACTACCACTGGCATTTTTCACAGAACTAGAACACAAAATTTCACAATTTGTATGGAAACACAAAAGACCCCGAATAGCCAAAGCAATCTTGAGAACGAAAAACGGAGCTGGAGGAATCAGGCTCCCTGACTTCAGACTATAATACAAAGCTACAGTAATCAAGACAGTGTGGTATTGGCACAAAAACAGAAAGATCAATGGAACAGGATAGAAAGCCCAGAGATAAACCCACGCGCATATGGACACCTTCTCTTTGATAAAGGTGGCAGGAATGTACAGTGGAGAAAGGACAGCCTCTTCAATAAATGGTGCTGGGAAAACTGGACAGGTACATGTAAAAGTATGAGATTAGATCACTCCCTAACACCATACACAAAAATAAGCTCAAAATGGATTAAAGACCTAAATGTAAGGCCAGAAACTATCAAACTCTTAGAGGAAAACATAGGCAGAACACTCTATGACATAAATCACAGCAAGATCCTTTCTGACCCACCTCCTAGAGTAATGGAAATTAAAACAAAAATAAACAAATGGGACCTAATGAAACTTCAAAGCTTTTGCACAGCAAAGGAAACCATAAACAAGACCAAAAGACAACCCTCAGAATGGGAGAAAATATTTGCAAATGAAGCAACTGACAAAGGATTAATCTCCAAAATTTACAAGCAGCTCATGCAGCTCAATAACAAAAAAACAAACAACCCAATCCAAAAATGGGCAGAAGACCTAAATAGACATTTCTCCAAAGAAGATATACAGAATGCCAACAAACACATGAAAGAATGCTCAACATCATTAATCATTAGAGAAATGCAAATCAAAACTACAATGAGATATCATCTCACACCAGTCAGAATGGCCATCATCAAAAAATCTAGAAACAATAAATGCTGGAGAGGGTGTGGAGAAAAGGGAACACTCTTGCATTGCTGGTGGGAATGTGAATTGGTTCAGCCACTATGGAGAACAGTATGGAGGTTCCTTAAAAAACTACAAATAGAATTACCATATGACCCAGCAATCCCACTACTGGACATATACCCTGAGAAAACCAAAATTCAAAAAGAGTCATGTACCAAAATGTTCATTGCAGCTCTATTTACAATAGCCCAGAGATGCAAACAACCTAAGTGCCCATCATCGGATGAATGGATAAAGAAGATGTGGCACATACATACAATGGAATATTACTCAGCCTTAAAAAGAAACGAAATTGAGTTATTTGTAATGAGATGGATAGACCTAGAGTCTGTCATACAGAGTGAAGTAAGTCAGAAAGAGGGAGACAAATACCGTATGCTAACACATATATATGGAATTTAAGAACAAAAAGGATGTCATGAAGAACCTAGGGGTGGGACGGGAATAGAGACACAGACCTACTGGAGAACGCACTTGAGGATATGGGGAGGGGGAAGGGTGAGCTTTGATAGGGCGAGAGAGAGTCGTGGACATACACACACTAACAAACGTAGTAAGGTAGATAGCTAGTGGGAAGCAGCCGCATGGCACAGAGATATTAGCTCGGTGCTTTGTGACAGCCTGGAGGGGTGGGATAGGGAGAGTGGGAGGGAGGGAGACGCAAGAGGGAGGACATATGGGAATATATGTATATATATAACTGATTCACTTTGTTATAGAGCAGAAACTAACACACCATTGTAAAGCAATTGTACCCCAATAAAGATGTTAAAAAAAAAAAGAAACAAAATTGAGTTATTTGTAGTGAGGTGGATAGACCTAGAGTCTGTCATACAGAGTGAAGTGAGTCAGAATTAGAGAAACAAAAACCATATACTAACACATATATATGGAATTAAAAAAAACCTTTCTGAAGACCCTAGGGGCAGAACATGAATAAAGAAGCAGATGTAGAGAATGAACTTGAGGAAACAGGGAGGGGGAAGGGTAAGCTGTGATGAAGTGAGAGAGTGGCATGGACACATAAATATTACCAAATGTAAAATAGAGAGCTAGTGGGAAGCAGCTGCATAGCACAGGGAGATCAGCACGGTGCTTTGTGACCACCTAGAGGGTTGGGATGGGGTGGTGGGAGGGAGACACAAGAGGGAGGAGATATGGGGATATATATGTATCTGTATAGCTGATTCACGTTGTTGTAAAGCAGAAACTAACACACCATTGTAAAGCAATTATACTCCAATAAAGATGTTAAAAAATGGATTAAAGACCTAAATTTAAGACTGGACACTGTAAAACTCTTAGAGGAAAACATAGGAAGAACACTCTATGACATAAATCACAGGAAGGTCTTTTTTTACTCACCTCTTAATATAATGGAAATAATTACAAAAATAAACAAATGGGACCTAATGAAAATTAAAAGCTTTTGCACAGCAAAGGAAACTATAAACAAGATGAAAAGACAGCCCTCAGAATGGGAGAAAATATTTGCAAATGAATCAACAGACAAAGGATTAATCTCCAAAATATACCAACAGCTCATGCAGCTCAATATTAAAAAAATAAACAACCCAATCAAAAAACAGTCAGAAGACATCAATAGACATCTCTCCAAAGAGGACATACAGATGGCCAAGAGGTACATGAAAAGCTGCTCAGTATCACTAATTATCAGTGAAATGCAAATCAAAACTACAATGAGGTATCACTTCACACCAGTTAGAATGGGCATCATCAGAAAAATCTACAAACAACAAATCCTGGAGAGAATCCTGGAGAGAAAAGGGAACACTCTTTCACTGTTGGTGGGAATGTAAATTGATACAGCCACTTTGGAGAACAGTATGGAGGTGCCTTAAAAAACTTAAAATAGAATTAGCATATGGCACAACAATCCCACCACTGGGCATATATCCAGAGAAAACCATAATTCAAAAAACACATGCATCCAATGTTCATTGCAGCACTATTTATAATAGCCAGCTCATGGAAGCAATCTATATGCCCATCTAGAGATGAATGGATAAAGAAGATGTGGCACATATATACAATGGAATATTACTCAGCCATAATAAGGAACGAAACTGGGTCATTTGTAGAGATGTGGATGGACCTAGAGACTGTCATACAGAGTGAAGTCAGTCAGAAAGAGAAAAACAAATATCAAATATTAATGCATATGTGTGGAATCTAGAAAAATGGTACAGATGAACTGGTTTGCAAGCAGAAATAGAGCCACAGATGTAGAGAACAAGCGTATGGACAGCAAAGGGGGAAAGTGGAGGGGGGTGGTGATGGTGAAAAAAAAAAAAAAGAAAAGGAAGAATGTGCCTTTTTAAAATGTTGTGTGTGATGTCCTTGACCTGTCAACTAGGTCAAGTGTGCTAACTATGTTTTTCAAATCCTTTCTATCCTTACTGATTTATACCTATTTATCTTATCAGTTATTGAAAAAGGTGTGTTAGAGTTTCCCACTATGATTGTGGATTCATCTATGTCTTCATTTATTTCTGTCAGTTATTTACATATTTTAAGTTATGTTATATGGGTCATGCAAACTTAGATTTGTTATACGTACTGATCGATTGACTTTTTCTTATTTTGGAAATATCCATTTTTATGTCTGAGGTAAATAGTTTTTTTTCTTTTACATCTTTATTGGAGTATAATTGCTTTACAATGGTGTGTTAGTTTCTGCTTTATAACAAAGTGAATCAGTTATACATATACATATGTTCCCATATCTCTTCCCTCTTGTGTCTCCCTCCCTCCCACCCTCCCTATCCCACCCCTCCAGGCGGTCACAAAGCACTAAGTTTATCTCCCTGTGCTATGCGGCTTTTTCCCACTAGCTATCTACCTTAAGTTTGGTAGTGTATATATGTCCATGCCTCTCTCTCGCTTTGTCACAGCTTACCCTTCCCCCTCCCCATACCCTCAAGTCCATTCTCTAGTAGGTCTGTGTCTTTATTCCTGTCTTACCCCTAGGTTCTTCATGACATTTTTGTTTTCCTTAAATTCCATATATATGTGTTAGCATATGGTATTTGTCTTTCTCAACAATAAATGCTGGAGAGGGTGTGGAGAAAAGGGAACACTCTTGCACTGCTGGTGGGAATGTGAATTGGTACAGCCACTATGGAGAGCAGTATGGAGGTTCCTTAAAAAACTATAAGTAGAACTGCCATATGACCCAGCAATCCCACTACTGGGCATATAACCTGAGAAAACCATAATTCAAAAAGAGTCATGTACCAAAATGTTCATTGCAGCTCTATTTACAATAGACTGGAGATGGAAACAACCTAAGTGTCCATCATTGGATGAATGGATAAAGAAGATGTGGCACATATATACAATGGAATATTACTCAGCCATAAAAAGAAACGAAATTGAGCTATTTGTAATGAGGTGGATAGACCTAGAGTCTGTCATACAGAGTGAAGTAAGTCAGAAAGAGAAAGACAAATACCGTATGCTAACACATATATATGGAATTTAAGAAAAAAATATGTCATGAAGAACCTAGGGGTAAGACAGGAATAAAGACACAGACCTACTAGAGAATGGACTTGAGGATATGGGGAGGGGGAAGGGTAAGCTGTGACAAAGCGAGAGAGAGGCATGGACATATATACACTACCAAACGTAAGGTAGATAGCTAGTGAGAAGCAGCTGCCTAGCACAGGGAGATCAGCTCGGTGCTTTGTGACCACCTGGAGGGGTGGGATAGAGAGGGTGGGAGGGAGGGAGACGCAAGAGGGAAGAGATATGGGAACATATGTATATGTATAACTGATTCACTTTGTTATAAAGCAGAAACTAACACACCATTGTAAAGCTATTATACTCCAATAAAGATGTAAGAAAACAACCCCACAAAAAACCATGATGATGAGATTTTCCCGGCAGAGTATGGATAACAGACGTATGATTGAACATAGTGCTTTCTAATAATCTAACTCTCATGCTCTCAGATGAGTTTTAAAATATAGCCCTACATTTTTGTTAAAAAAATATGTTTTGGGTGTGTTATGAGGAAATGAGGAGTCACTTTCTGTTAGGGAAAGTCCCTTGGTGTAACCAAGAGTGTGTCCCAGTAATCGTGGACTCAGTGGAAATGACTCAGTTTGCAGATACCTGTTCTTAAGTTGTTGAGGGTGGAGGCCTTATTCCCAGTTGTCATGACCAATGGTGACCTCACACAAAACTCCGTGTTTCCTATGAGGTCAGGTACCTGCTCCCCTGAGTGGGAGCTTAGATGATTCAGTGTTTCTGCCCTACCTAGAGCTCACCTGGAGAGCAAGGGGGCACAGGTGTTCTTTCTTTGCCCTCTCCTGCCCATACTTCTCCTGTTGGAAAACTACATGTTAGGAAAGATTTTTGATGATCTCACTAAATCAAGTAAGTTCAAATAGGGTTACCTCTGAGATTGAGGAGAGAAATATAGGCTAATAGAATCAATTCACTAAACCTTTATTCATGGTCTACTACTTACCAGACTCTATTCTCGATCATCTGGATACATTAGTAAGAGGTAACCAAGGTCTCAGCTCTGTCCTCCTGGAGCTTTAGCTTGGAGGTTGTGGTACAGGCTCTGTGTATATGATTGGTGGGGAATATAAAGAAAAGATAGATATTAAACAAGTGTATAATATCAAACATGAAATTCCTCACTTTGTGGGACTTAGAGCCTAGGTTTGGAAAGTGAAAACACATGCACCAGTCCTACAGGCATTAGGCCTCTTGTACTCTGCTGTACCTGCTCCCCTTTTAAATCTACAGTCAGTCATACATGTGTCTGTGTGCAAACAAATATTACCTTACACTTTTCTTAGGTTTTGTGCATGTTGAACCTTGTTTTGTTTCCTGAGTTTAGGATGTATAGGTCATGGGGTATGCAGAAGGTGTCTTGAGATTCAGTGATAGAGGTGGCCCCCTTTCTGCACTTTCATAAACAAGCTAGGGATCCTCAACCATTCAGGTCAAAAATGGAACAGCAACAGTGGTGAGTTTCTGAGCCAGGATAAGGTAGGAAACTACCAGGGCTTTTTGTGGCACGGATTTTTATGGGAGGTAAATCTCTGAGTAAGCAGAAATTCGGTTATTCTGGAAGGACCTGAGGATGTATTAGGGAGGTATTTCCCAAACTTCACTAAATTCCATACTGATTTTCCTTTTTCTGCATGTTGCCAACATTATTACATACTTAACAGTTTTCATTGAAATTACCTTCAAATCAATAGACCTTAAAACATAGTAACTTTAGGCAGTATTATATATTACATAAGTTTGAAATTCAACTTATGAACTTTTCAAATATAGATTAAGGTAGATTATACTTAAGATGTAAGACATTGTTTGCCATGTGGGATTGCCTTCTGTAACAAGTCATACTATTGCAAACATTGGGAAATGCTGCAACAGGAATTCGTGTTTACAAATGGTGGCTATTATAAAAATAAAATTAAATTAAAATGGAGGTTTGCCTTCCTAGGAGATTCTTCTCTTTCCAAAAAACTGTCACTTACTTCTTTGATCCTTTCTCTTAAGGTGACACTTGCAGTGTGTGGTAGAAATGAAAGACAGGGGAATGCACATTTCAAGGGGGTACCAGAAGAAGGGTGGGTTAGGCCTGTTCTTCCCAGATTAAATTTACAGGCTGAAGCAATGGGAGGAGGAGCAGGGAAGAGTAAGGGACAGTAGAAGTTATTGGGGGCTGCGGGAAGGGAGGCATGGAGAAGGGCTTCTGGCTATGGTCTCGCAGGGTACACCAGGGGCACTGTACAAGAAGGTCCAGGTTGTTGTCTACCTGGCCCCTCCACTAGTCTGTAACTGTTGGAAGGCATGTTCTGCTCCTAATAAAGCATGCATTCATGTTTCTATAAGGAATTATTAAATAAATATTTTAAAATGTTTCCTTTATACTAATTATAAGCAGTAAAATTACTAAAAGGAAAAGACCTAAGTAATCTTTCTGGAGGAAAGTAAAGATGGAGCAAGCTGAGGAACTGGGGTACCACAGGCAGTTCTGGGGAGAGACAAGCTTCCAGGGATGAGACTGGAAGCAGCATCACTAAAGGAGCGTCCAATGTCTTTTAGCAAGCAAGCAGACCCAGGAGGTAGTTAGGATTTGAGCTGTGTCAAAGGCAGGCTCAATGTGATCTCACCCCAGGGCTCTTGTCCACTCAGCCACATTGCCAGAGTATATGAAACAGAGGAACTAGAAACAGATGGTGATAAGTCTCTTTGAGGAATATCATCACTAGGAACAGTGTTGAAAGTCACAATAACAATAATTTAGCAATAATTCATGACTAAAATGTTCTTAAATAAAATGGCAGTTAGTAATAATGACCAAATTATGAATAATTTGACATAAACATTTTTCTGAATTTATGCCTGGTTTCCCTGACAATCACATTGTCATTTAAGTACATAGATTAATTAAAATAATAAACATATTAGTCCTTTGAGTTGCTGACTTAAGAGGTAATTTGGAGTCTGAGTTTTTCAGAGATGGCACAGGGAGTCAAAATGTATGTTTGCCCTTCAAAAGTTGAAGAAGTGGAAGGAGATTTCCTTCTGTAGGAGAAAACAAAATGGAACATGAGGGGAGAACTATGAGGAAAATTTATTCCTGGGGCAGACCCAGAGGCTGCGGATTGGAGACCCGAAATGCAGAAGGTCTTGGAGTTCCTGGTGAATTTCAAATATCCACAGTGGTGCAGGCTTTACTAAAACTTCAATGCCAAGCTCAGAGCATGTCTGTTTTCTATTCAGAGGAATGTGGCCTGTGAAAATATGGCCCCAGTAATCACTGTTGGGGGATATTCATATGTCTCTAATAGTAAAAAAAATTTAAGAATATTTTCAATGTCACATAAATTCTTTGGGATCATTAAAAGAGTATTGAGACTAAAGGGGAGTAGAACGGAGAGGAATATATTACAAGTGTGACTTGGAGAGATGTCTAGGATGGGGCCAGGTATCCAATTATATGGGCAAGGAGAGCTAAAAAGAGTGTCCAGGCTTATGATGCAGGTAATCTGAGATGATGTGAAATGGGTACTAACCCCATTCATTCGAACACTCCATTAGTTGCCAATTAGAGAACTTCCCTACCCTCAAATTGGGACAAGGACCTAAAAGTGCCGGGCAAGGCAGGGTTCCAGTTAAGGTAAACTCCACACTAAGCATGTGCCCCAGGGAAGAGAATCTTGGTGCAGAATGCTTCCAGTAACAGGGTACGTGTCAAGTCCTTTTTAGAATTTCAGGTGAATTGAATTGAGCTGTGCGGTTTTGGAGCTGCCCAGGCCTGGGCTGTTCTCGTTTTCATTAGGGTTCTCTGCAATATAGCCTCCATCTCAGTTCCTGATCAGCTTTGGGTAATCTACAGAGTCTGATTGGCGGGGTGAGGTGGAGGGGTCATATCATGCTTCAGGTGCCCCAAAGTGTTTTATTTAATATGGGGGCCCAAAATGTTTTTTTTTAAATAAATGTATTTATTTAATTTCATTTATTTTTGGCTGCGTTGGGTCTTCATTGCTGCACGCGGGTCTTCTCTAATTGTGGTGAGCAGGGGCTGCTCTTTGTTGCAGTGTGCAGGCCTCTCATTGCAGTGACTTCTCTTGCTGCAGAGCATGGGCTGTAGGCGCGCCGGCTTCAGTAGTTGTGGCACTCAGGCTTAGTTGCTCTGTGGTATGTGAGATCTTCTTGGATAAGGGCTCGAAGCTGTGTCCCCTGCATTGGCAGGTGGATTCTTAACCACTGTGCCACCAGGGAAGCTCCCAAATTTTTTTTTTTTTTGCTGTACGTGGGCCTCTCACTGTCGTGGCCTCTACCGTTGCAGAGCACAGGCTCCGGACGCGCAGGCTCAGCAGCCATGGCTCACGGGCCCAGCCGCTCCGCGGCATGTGGGATCTTCCCAGACCAGCGCATGAACCCGTGTCCCCTGCATCGGCAGGCAGACTCTCAACCACTGCGCCACCAGGGAAGCCCCCAAATTGTGTTTAATGTCATTCATTTGGTCACTGGAAGTTGCAGGATGATACATTTCTTTCTGCCTCCCCCCGACCCCCCATGCCTTTTTTGAGAATTGTATTAAAGATCACAGGAGAAAATAAATGAATGGGAAATAAAAATGAGTGAGAGACAGAGGACTCTTCCCTTTCCCGTGATCATTTTAAGAGTATCTAGAGATACGATTTTAAAAACAAGTTGGGGTGGTTCCTGCGCTCAAGGAGACACATGAAGCTGACATTGTCTTCTCTTAAGACAACTTCTCTCTTGTCAGTAGAACTTTTTTTTTCTCATGTATGCTCAGTGGCAACTCTTAAAGAAAAACTGATTGCATCAGCTGCAGAGGAAGAGGCAACTGTCCCAAATAATAAGATGACTGTAGAGGGACACTCCTATAGGCATATAAGCCAAAGCTCGTGTAAAGAATTGTGTAATTATCCTTTTGATTTTCAAGGATCTGCTTTGATTTCTTAATACCTTCTTGATGACTGTTTGGATTCCACACCCTTTCCCTGTGACATGGCAGCCCTGAGAACATCCTCCTGTCTTCTCCTCAAGAGTCCTGAACCATGCCCACCTCCAAATGCCCACTTATACAGCACCCACCTGTGCAGTGCCAGGAGAAGGGCCCTTCTGTTCCGTAACCCTCATCCTGCCAGAAGAAAGGCCCACCAACATCACTTTCAGCTCCCAAACTTTCAGGACCATGAAATAAGACCAAATGTGACATTATAATTCATGAGTTCTAAATCCTACTATTGTGTCTTTTTTGTGTCCTTACTCATCTTTGCCCCTGCTCTGCCTGGAATAATATGTGACAGACAAGTGACTTTTCTGAAGTGGTAGAAAGCTTCTCTCTGACCAAGAATCACCCCTGATTCCAAGCTTCCTGAGACATCAGAAAGAGGAGCAAGATCAAACCCTATTGCGTGCCTTCTGCCTATGATATAGGTGGGATACCAATCTTCCAGCAATGTATATTCCTTTCAGCATCATGAATAAAGAATATAATTCATGGTCAAATGTAAATTTAGTTTCTTTCTCTCTTTTTTGGTTATTTTTTAATACTTGCTTTTGGTAACTATAGTTGATCAATGTTTTTGTTATGGTGGAGAGGGAGATAGTAGTGGTGTGTGTGTGTGTGTGTGTGTGTGTGTGTGTGAATCTTTTATCTTTTTTCCCATTTGATCCAGGGTTTTAGGCTCTTACAATAAAATGTTTCATGAATCTTGCTTAAATTGGAACTGATACAATGGGTAAAAGAGTATATCTTCATTGTTTCAAATTCATATTCTACTAAATACTTACATCCCTTATGAGTCCTGTTGGGATATTTTAAAATACTGTTCTGATTTCTTTAATAATTTTAAAGGTAATAAAGGTATTATTGTTTCTAAAGTAAGTTTTTTTTTACAATATAGTTTAATTTTACTTAAAAAATCCAGCCTAAGTAAAATCTATATAACACAAATAAGCTTCTGGAATAAAAATTATTAGTGAAAAATTCTTAATGTTCTAGATATCTTTTTGCCCCTCTACTCACTTTTTAAAATAACCTTTTCTCATTGTGTTTTTTTATATTCAATTGTATGAGCACTTTATGTATTTTGATATATCCCCTTATCAGACATATCATTTGCAAATATCTTCTCCCATTCAGTAGGGTATTTTTTTTCATTTTTTTGATAGTTTCCTTCACTGTGCAAAAGCTTTTAAGTTTGATTAGGTCACATTTGTTTATTTTTTGCTTCTGTTTCTCTTGGCTGAGCAGACAGATCCCCCCCAAATGTTGTAAAACTATGTCAAAGAGTGTACTGTTTTTTGTATGTTTTCGTCTAGGAGTTTTATGGTGTCCAGTCTTACATTTAGGTCTTTAATCCATTTGAGTGAACTTTTGTATATAAAATGTTCTAATTTCATTATTTTACATGCAGTTGTCCAGTTTCTCCAACACCATTTATCGAAGGGACTGTCTTTTACCCATTGTTTATTTTTGCCTTGTTTGTGGTAGATTAATTGACTGTGTGGACATGGGTTTATTTCTAGGCTCTCTTTTCTGTTCCACTGATCTATATGTCTGTTTCTGTGCCAGTACCATACTGTACTTTTGTAGTATAGTCTGTAGCCAGGGAGCATGATACCTCCAGCTTTGTTTTTTTCTCAAGATTGTTTTGGTTACTTGGTGTCTTTTGTGATTCAATACAAATTTTAGGATTATTTGTTCTAGTTCTGGAAAAATGTCAAGGGTATTTTGATAGGGGTAGCATTAAATCTGAAGATTGCTTTGGGTAGTATGGACATTTTAAGAAAATTAATTCTTCTAATCCATGAACATGGGACATCTTTCCATTTCTTTGTATCAACCAATTTCCTTCATCAACATGTTATAGTTTTCAGAGTATAGGCCTTTCACCACCTTGGTTAAGTTTATTCCGTGGCATTTTCTTCTTTTTGATGCAGTTTTAAACTGGATTGTTTTCTTGCTTTCTTTTTCTGATAGTCCATTACTAGTGTATAGAAAAGCAACAGATTTCTGTATATTAATCTTGAATCCTGTAACTATACTGAATTCATTTATTAGTTCCAATAGTTTTTGGTGGAGACTTTTGAGTCATATATATATATGATTTTATATATATATATATTTATATATATACTATCATGCTGTCTGCAAGTAGTGACAGTTTTACTTCTTCCCTTCCAATTTGGATGCCTTTTATTTCTTTTCTCTTTTTTTGGTCTGATTGCTATGGCTAAAACTTCAAATTCTATGTTAAATAGAAATGGCGAGAGCGGGCAATCTTGTCTTTTTCCTAATTTTAGAGGAAAAGCTTTTAATTTTTCACCACTGTGTATGATGTTAGCTGTGGTTTTGTCATAAATGGCCTTTATTATGTTAAGATATGTTCACTCTATATCTAGTTTGTTGAGAGTCTTTATCATGAATTGGTGTTGAATTTTGTCAAATGCTTTTTCTGCATCTGTTGAGATGATCATGTGAGTTTATCTCTCCTTTTGTTAATGTAGGGTATCACATTGATTGATTTGTGAGTATTGAACTATCCTTGCATCCCTGAAATAAATCCCACTTGATCAGGAAGTATGATCCTTTTTACATATTGCTGAATTCCTTTTGCTAATATTTCATTGAGGATTTTTGCATCTATGTTCATTAGTGATATTGACCTGTAATTTTCTTTTTTTCATAATGTCTTTGTTTGGTTTTGGAATCAGGCATATTGTGGCCTCATAGAATGAGTTTGGGAATGTTCCCTCCTCTTCAATTTTTGGAGTAGCTTGAGAAGAATAGGTATTAACTCTTCTTTATATTTTTGGTAGAATTCCTCTGTGAAGCTGTACTATTCTGTTTTGTTTGCTGGGAGTTTCTGGATTACTGATTGAATTTCAATACTAGTAATTAGACTGCTCAAATTATGTCTTCCTGATTCAGTCTTGGAAGGTTGTATGTTTCTAGGAATTTATCCATTTCTTCTAGGTTGTCCAATTTGTTGGCATATAACTGTTCACAGTATTCTTTTATGATTGTTTGTATTTCTAGGATATCAACTCTTTTATTTCTTATTTTATTAATTTGGATCCTCTCTCTCTTTTTTTTTTTAACATCTTTATTGGGGTATAATTGCTTTACAATGGTGTATTAGTTTCTGCTTTATAACAAAGTGAATCAGTTATACATATACATATGTTCCCATATGTCTCCCCTCTTGCGTCTCCCTCCCTCCCACTCTCTCTATCCCACCCCTCCAGGCTGTCACAAAGCACCGAGCTAATATCCCTGTGCCATGTGGCTGCTTCCCACTAGCTATCTACCTTACTACGCTTGTTAGTGTGTATATGTCCATGACTCTCTCTCGCCCTGTCAAAGCTCACCCTTCCCCCTCCCCATATCCTCAAGTCCGTTCTCCAGTAGGTCTGCGTCTTTATTTCTGTCTTACCCCTAGGTTCTTCATGACATCCTTTTTTTTCTTAAATTCCATATATATGTGTTAGCATACGGTATTTGTCTTTTTCTTTCTGACTTACTTCACTCTGTATGACAGACTCTAGATCTATCCATCTCATTACAAATAGCTCAATTTCGTTTCTTTTTAAGGCTGAGTAATATTCCATTGTATATATGTGCCACATCTTCTTTATCCATTCATCCGATGATGGGCACTTAGGTTGTTTCCATCTCCGGGCTATTGTAAATAGAGCTGCAATGAACATTTTGGTACATGACTCTTTTTGAATTTTGGTTTTCTCAGGGTATATGCCCAGTAGTGGGATTGCTGGGTCATATGGTAGTTCTATTTGTAGTTTTTTAAGGAACCTCCATACTGTTCTCCATAGTGGCTGTACCAATTCACATTCCCACCAGCAGTGCAAGAGTGTTCCCTTTTCTCCACACCCTCTCCAGCATTTATTGTTTCTAGATTTTTTGATGATGGCCATTCTGACTGGTGTGAGATGATATCTCATTGTAGTTTTCATTTGCATTTCTCTAATGATTAATGATGTTGAGCATTCTTTCATGTGTTTGTTGGCATTCTGTATATCTTCTTTGGAGAAATGTCTATTTAGGTCTTCTGCCCATTTTTGGATTGGGTTGTTTGTTTTTTTGTTATTGAGCTGCATGAGCTGCTGGTACATTTTTTTTTTTTTTTTTTTGTGCGGTACACGGGCCTCTCACTGTTGTGGCCTCTCCTGTTGTGGAGCACAGGCTCCAGACGCGCAGGCTCAGAGGCCATGGCTCACGGGTCCAGCTGCTCCGCGGCATGTGGAATCCTCCCGGACTGGGACACGAACCCGTGTCCCCTGCATCGGCAGGCGGACTCTCAACCACTGCACCACCAGGGAAGCCCTGCTTGTAAATTTTTGAGATTAATCCTTTGTCAGTTGCTTCATTTGCAAATATTTTCTTCCATTCTGAGAGTTGTCTTTTGGCCTTGTTTATGGTTGTCTTTGCTGTGCAAAAGCTTTTAAGTTTCATTAGGTCCCATTTGTTTATTTTTGTTTTTATTTCCATTTCTCTAGGAGGTGGGTCAAAAAGGATCTTGCTGTGATTTATGTCATAGAGGGTTCTGCTTATGTTTTCCTCTAAGAGTTTGATAGTTTCTGGCCTTACATTTAGGTCTTTAATCCATTTTGAGTTTATTTTTCTGTATGGTGTTGGGGAGTGATCTAATCTCATACTTTTAGATGTACCTGTCCAGTTTTCTTAGCACCACTTACTGAAGAGGCTGTCCTTTCTGCACTGTACATTCCTGCCTCCTTTGTCAAAGATAAGGTGACCATGTGTGCGTGGGTTTATCTCTGGGCTTTCTATCCTGTTCCATTGATCTATATTTCTGGTTTTGTGCCAGTACCATACTGTCTTGATTACTGTAGCTTTGTAGTGTAGTCTAAAGTCAGGGAGCCTGATTCTTCCAGCTCCATTTATTGTTCTCAAGATTGCTTTGGCTATTCGGGGTCTTTTGTGTCCATACAAATTGTGAAATTTTTTGTTCTAGTTCTGTGAAAAATGCCAGTGGTAGTTTGATAGGGATTGCATTGAATATGTAGATTGCTTTGGGTAGTAGAGTCATTTTCACAATGTTGATTCTTCCAATCCAAGAACATGGTATATCTCTCCATCTATTTGTATCATCTTTAATTTCTTTCATGTGTATCTTACAATTTTCTGCATACAGGTCTTTTGTCTCCTTAGGTAGGTTTATTCCTAGATATTTTATTCTTTTTGTTGCAATGGTAAATGGGAGTGTTTTCTTGATTTCACTTTCAGATTTTTCATCATTAGTGTATAGGAATGCCAGAGATTACTGTGCATTAATTTTGTATCCTGCTACTTTACCAAATTCACTGATTAGCTCTAGTAGTGTTCTGGTAGTATCTTTAGGATTCTCTGTGTATAGTATCATGTCATCTGAAAACACTGACAGTTTTATTTCTTCTTTTCCATTTTGGATTCCTTTTATTTCCTTTTCTTCTCTGATTACTGTGGCTAAAACTTCCAAAACTATGTTGAAAAAGAGTGGTGAGAGTGAGCCACCTTGTCTTGTTCCTGATGTCAGTGGAAAGGCTTTTAGTTTTTAACCATTGAGGGCAATGTTGGCTGTGAGTTTGTCATATATGGCCTTTATTATGTTGAGGAAGTTCTCTCTATGCCTACTTTCTGTCGGGTTTTTAACATAAATCGGTGTTGAATTTTGTCGAAATCTTTCTCTGCATCTGTTGTGATGATCATATGGTTTTTCTCCTTCAATTTAATATGGTGTATCACGTTGACTGATTTGCGCATATTGAAGAATCCTTGCAGTTCTGGAATAAACCCCACTTGATCATGGTGTATGACCCTTTTAATGTGCTGTTGGATTCTGTTTGCTAGTATTTTGTTGAGGAGTTTTGCATCTATGCTTATCAGTGATTTTGGCCCGTAGTGTTCTTTCTTTTTGACATCCTTGTCTGGTTTTGGTATCAGGGTGATGGTGGCCTCGTAGAATGCATTAGGGAGTGTTCTTCCCTCTGCTATATTTTGGAAGAGTTTGAGAAGTATAGGTGTTAACTCTTCTCTAAATATTTGATAGAATTCGTCTCTGAAGCTATCTCATCCTGGGTTTTTGCTTGTTGAAAGATTTTTAATCACAGTTTCATTTTCAGTGCTTGTGAGTGGTCTGTTCATATTTTCTATTTCTTCCTGATTCAGTCTTGGCAGGCTGTGCATTTCTAAGAATTTGTCCGTTTCTTCCAGGTTGTCCATTTTATTGGCGTAGAGTTGCTTGTAGTCATCTCTCATGATCTTTTGTATTTCTGCAGTGTCAGTTGTTACTTCTCCTTTTTCATTTCTAATTCTATTGATTTGAGTGTTCTCCCTTTTTTCCTTGATGAGTCTGGCTAATGGTTTATCAATTTTGTTTATGTTGGCAAAGAACGAGCTTTTAGTTTTTTTGATCTTTGGTGTCATGTCCTTCATTTCTTTTTCATTTATTCCTGATCTGATCTTTATGATTTCTTTCTTTCTGCTAACTATGGGGGATTTTTTGTTCTTCTTTCTCTAATTGCTTTAGGTGCAAGGTTAGGTTGTTTATTTGAGATGTTTCCTGTTTCTTAAGGTAAGATTGTATTGCCATAAACTTACCTCTTAGAATTGCTTTTGCTGCATCCCATAGGTTTTTGATCACCCTGTCTCCATTGTCATTTGTTTCTAGGTATTTTTTGATTTCCTCTTTGATTTCTTCAGTGATCACTTCGTTATTATGTAGTGTATTTTTTAGCCTCCATGTGTTTGTATTTTTTACAGATCTGTTCCTGTAATTGATGTCTAGTCCCATAGCCTTGTGGTCAGAAAAGATACTTGATACAATTTCAATTTTCTTAAAGTTACCAAGGCTTGATTTGTGACCCAAGATATTATGTATCCTGGAGAATGTTCCATGACCACTTGAGAAAAATGTGTATTCTGTTGTTTTTGGATGGAATGTCCTACAAATATCAATTAAGTCCATCTTGTTTAATGTATCATTTAAAGCCTGTGTTTCCTTATATATTTTCATTTTGGATGATCTCTCCATTGGTGGATGTGGGATGTTAAAGTCCCCTACTATCAATGTGTTGCTGTCGATTTCCCCCTTTCTGGCTGTTAGTATTTGCTGTATGTATTGAGGTGCTTCTATGTTGGGTGCATAAATATTTACAATTGTTATATCTTCTTCATGGATCGAGCCCTTGATCATTATGTAGTGTCCTTCTTTGTCTCTTCTAATAGTCTTTATTTTAAAGTCTATTTTGTCTGATATGAGAATTGCTACTCCAGCTTTCTTTTGGTTTACATTTGCATGAAATATCTTTTTCCCTCCCCTCACTTTCAGTCTGTATGTGTCTCTAGCTCTGAAGTGGGTCTTTTGTAGATAGCATATACACTGGTCTTGTTTTTGTGTCCATTCAACCAGTCTGTGTCTTTTGGTGGGAGAATTTAGTCCATTTACATTTAAGGTTATTATCAATATGTATGTTCCTATTCCCATTTTCTAAATTGTTTTGGGTTTGTTATTTTAAGTCTTTTCCTTCTCTTGTGTTTCTTCCTAGAGAAGTTCCATTAGCATTTGTTGTAAAGCTCATTTGGTGGTGTTGAACTCTCTCAGCTTTTGCTTGTCTGTAAAGGTTTTAATTTCTCCATCAAATCTGAATGAGATCCTTGCTGTGTAGAGTAATCTTTGTTGTAGGTTTTTCTCTTTCATCACTTTAAATATGTCCTGCCACTCCCTTCTGGCTTGCATAGTTTCTGCTGAAAGATCAGCTCTTAACTTTATGGGGATTCCCTTGTGTGTTATTTGTTGTTCTTCCCTTACTGCTTTTAATATGTTTTCTTTGTATTTAATTTTTGACAATTTGATTAATATATGTTTTGGCATATTTCTCCTTGGATTTATCCTGTATGGGACTCTCTGTGCTTCCTGGACTTGATTAACTATTTTCTTTCCCATATTAGGGAAGTTTTCAACTATAGTCTCTTCAAATATTTTCTCAGTCCCTTTCTTTTTATCTTCTTCTTCTGGGACCCCTGTAATTTGAATGTTGGTGCATTATTGTTCTTCCAGAAGGCTCTGAGACTGTCCTCATTTCTTTTCATTCTTTTTTCTTTATTCTGCTCTGCAGTAGTTATTTCCACTATTTTATCATCCAGGTCACTTATCCGTTCTTCTGCCTCAGTTATTCTTCTATTGATCCCATCTAGAGTATTTTTCATTTCATTTATTGTGTTGTTCATCATCACTTGTTTCCTCTTTAGTTCTTCTAGGTCCTTGTTAAATGTTTTTTGCATTTTGTCTATTCTATTTCCAAGATTTTGGATCATCTTTACTATCATTATTCTGAATTCTTTTTCAGGTAGACTTCCTATTTCCTCTTCATTTGTTAGGTCTGATGGGTTTTTATCTTGCTCCTTCGTCTGCTGTGTGTTTTCTCATTTTGCTTATCTTACTGTGTTTGGCGTTACCTTTTTGCAGGCTGCAGGTTCGTAGTTCCCGTTATTTTTGGTGTCCATCCCCAGTGGCTAACTTTGGCTCACTGGGTTGTGTAGGCTTCCTGGTGGGGGGGACTAGTGCCTGTGTTCTGGTGGATGAGGCTGGATGTTGTCTTTGTGTTGTGCAGGTCCACGTCTGGGGGTGTGTTTTGTGGTGTCTGTGAACTTATTATGATTTTAGGCAGCCTCTCTGCTAATGGGTGGTGTTGTGTTCCTATCTTGCTAGTTTTTTGGCATAGGGTGTCCAGCACTGTAGCTTGCTGGTCGTTGAGTGAAGCTGGTTGCTGGTGTTGAGATGGAGATCTCTGGGAGATTTTCACTATTTGATATTATGTGGATCTGGGAGGTCTCTTGTGGAGAAGTGTCCTGAAGTTGGCTCTCCCACCTCAGAGACACAGCAGTGACTCCTGGCTGCAGCACCAAAAGCCTTCATCCGCACGCTCAGAATAAAAGGGAGAAAATGTGGAAAGAAAGAAAGAAAGAAAGAAAGAAAGAAAGAAAGAAAAAAAGAAAGAAAGAAAGAAAGAAGGGGGCGAGGGAGGGAGGGAGGGAGGGAGGAACGGAGGAAGGAAGGAAGGAAGGAAGGAGGCAAGGAAGGAAAAACAGAAAGGAAGAACTAAGATAAAATAAAATTATATAAAGTAATATAAAATAAAATATAATTAAAATAAAAAATAATTATTAAGAAAAAAAATTTTTTTAAAGAGAGAAAAAACAAAAACGGATGGAGAGAACGCTAGGACAAATGGTGGAGGCAAAGCTATACAGACAAAATCTCACAGAGCAGCATACACATACACACTTCACAAAAAGAGGAAAAGGGGAAAAAATAATAAATCTTGCTCTCAAAGTCCACCTCCTCAATTTGGGATGATTCATTGTCTATTCAGGTATTACACAGATGCAGGGTATATTAAGATGATTGTGGAGCTTTAATCTGCTTTTTCTGAGACTGCTGGGAGCGATTTCCCTTTCTCTTCTTTGTTCGCACAGCTCCAGGGGCTCAGCTTTGGATTTGGCCCTGCCTCTGCGTTTAGGTCGCCGGAGGGTGTCTGTTCTCTCAGACAGGACGGGGTTAAAGGAGAAGCTGCTTCGGGGACTCTAGCTCACTGAGGCCGTGGGAGGGAAGGTTACGGATGAGGGGCAAGCCTGCAGCATCAGAGGCCGGTGGGACGTTGCACCAGCCTGAGGCACGCCATCCGTTCTCCCGGGGAAGTTGTCCCTGATTCCGGGACCCTGGCAGTGGCGGGCTGCACAGGCTCCCTGGAAGGGGGGTGTGGGTAGTGACCTGTGCTCGCACACAGGCTTCTTGGTGGCGGCAGCAGCCGCCTTAGCGTCTCATGCCCGTCTTTGTGGTCCACGCTTTTAACCGTGGCTCGCGCCCATCTCTGGAGCTCCTTTAAGCAGCGATCTTAATCCCCTCTCCTCGCGCACCAGGAAACACAGAGGGAAGAAAAAGTCTCTTGCCTCTTTGGCAGGTCCAGACTTTTCCCCGGACTCCCTCCTGGCTAGCCATGGCGCACTAACCCCCTGCAGGCTGTGTTCATGCCGCCAACCCCAGTCCCCTCCCTGCACCCCGACCAAAGCCGGAGCCTCAGCTCTCAGCCCCGCCTGCCCCGGCGGGTAAGCAGGCAAGCCTCTCGGGTTCGTGAGTGCCGGTTGGCACCAATCCTCTGTGCGGGAATCTCTCCGCTTTGCCCTCCGCACCCCTGTTGCTGTGCTCTCCTCCGCGGCTCCAAAGATTTCCCCCTCCACTTCCCGCAGTCTCCGCCCGCGAATGGGGTTCCTAGTGTGTGGAAACTTTTCCTCCTTCACAGCTCCCTCCCACTGGTGCACGTCCCATCCCTATTCTTTTGTCTCTGTTTATTCTTTTGCCCTGCACAGGTACGTGGGAACTTTCTTGCCTTTTGGGAGGTCTGAGGTCTTCTGCCAGCGTTCAGTAGGTGTTCTGTAGGAGTTGTTCCACGTGTAGATGTAATTCTGGTGTATCTGTGGGTTGGAAGGTGATCTCCGTTCCTTATTCTTCCACCATCTTCCCGATCACCCCCTGTAAGAATTTTTATATTCCGCTTATCTTTTCTGTAAGTAATCCTCTTATTGTGCTGTCAGATCTGTCAACCCTGTTTGTCCAGGAAGCAGTCACCTGCTCCTCCCATGCTAAAGTCCAAACAGTTTTTCTCCTCAGAATTTTCCACATTTTAACCTAAGTTTCTTTATTTTTCTTGATGACTTTTTGTGAAGTGACCTAACAGCCCATGTACTTTCACTGTCTTGGAAAGACTGCTATGAGAAGTGTATGATTCATTTCATTTTTTACCTCATGTTCTTCTTACTCTTACTAGCACACACCACATGGGATCAGTTCATATTTTTGTCAGCCCTTGAAATCACTCCTTTAAATATTCTGATCTCACATTTAGGGAATACAAAGCTAGGATTTATAAAGCCTATTTGCAACTGAAAAGTTAGTGCTGATGGCTATTCATTTTCTTATAAGGACTTAGCCTGACATTTGGGTAAACTGCCACAAGGAGGAATGTGACGTTTAAACCAGAGATTTTCCTATTGTCTTAAACAGCTAACCATAGTGTTAGTAAAAGGAACCAGAGATTACATCATATTTTTAATACAGAATAATAAATATTTATAAATGTTATTTTTTCCACCAACAAAATTAACATGTTAGATTTTATTGGATTGGGATTTTTTTGGTATTTAACAATATTCAGAGGAAGGCTTGAGTCCAAATACCTAGGAACAATTATATTGTCCTGTTTCTATACTATGTTCTAAATTTCTGCTTAGATTAACTCTCATTTCACCACATAAGAATAACTGTCTATGATAGTCCATTTTATTATTTCTTTATACCTAATTCAAGTTGGGTGTTCTTATTAGCTTTCTCCTTAAAACTTTTGGAAGTGACTTAAAATAGAAATGATATAAAAATTCTTTTTAAAAATGAAGGATGGTGTTAGGGACTGTTCTAATTTCATTATTTTACATGTAGCTGTCCAGATTTCCCAGCACCACTTATTGAAGAGGCTGTCTTTGCTCCATTGTGTATTCTGGCCTCCTTTGTCATAGATTAGGTGACCATAGGTTCCTGGGTTTGTCTCTGGGCTTTCTGTCCTGTTCCATTGATCAATGTTTCAGTTTTTGTGCCAATACCATACTGTCTTGATTACTGTAGCTTTGTAGTATAGGCTGAAGTCAGGGAGTCTGATTCCTCCAGCTCCATTTTTGTTTCTCAGAACACTCCCTAACAACATAAACAAAAATAAACTCAGAATGGATTAAAGACCTAAATGTGAGGCCAGACACTATAAAACTCTTAGAGGAAAGCATAGACAGAACACTCTTTGACATAAATTGCAGCAAGATCTTTTTTGACCCACCTCCTAGAGTAATGAGAGTAAAACCAAAAATAAACAAATGGGACTGAATGAAATGTAAAAGCTTTTGCACAGCAAAGGAAACCATAAACAAGATGAAAAGACAACCCTCAGGATGAGAGAAAATATTTGCAAAGAAAGAAACAGAAAAAGGATTAAACTCCAAAATATACAAACAGCTCATACAGCTCAATATAAAAAAACCCCAAAACAACAACAAACAACCCAATCAAAAAATGGGTGGAAGATCTAAATAGACATTTCTCTAAAGAAGACATACAGATGGTCAAAAAGCATTTGAGAATATGGTCAACATTGCTAACTATTAGAGAAATGCAAATCAAAGCTACAGTGAGGTATCACCTCACATTGGTCAGAATGGCCATTATCAAAAAGTCTACATATAATAAATGTTGGAGAGGGTGTGGAGAAAAGGGAACCCTCCTGCATTGTTGGTGGGAATGTAAATTGATACAGCCACTATGGAGAACAATATGGAGATTCCTTAAAAAACTAAAAATAGAACTACCATATCACCCAGCAAGCCAACTAGTGGGCATATATCCTGAGAAAACCATAATTCAAAAATGCACGCCAATGTTCTGTGCAGTACTATTTACAGTAACCAATATGGAAGCAACCTAAATTTCCATCAACAGAGGAATGGATAAAGAAGATATGGTACATATATACAATGGAATGTTACTCAGCCATAAAAAGAATCAAATTGGGTCATTTGTAGAGACATGGATGTATCTAGAGACTGTCATACAGAGTGAAGTAAGTCAGAAATAGAAAAACAAATATTGTACATTAACACACATATGTTGAATCTGAAAAAAAATTTGTATAGACAGTCTTATTTCCAAAGCAGAAATAGAGACACAGATGTAAACAGCAAATGTATGGATACCAAGGGGGAAAAGGGTGGTGGTGGGATGAATTGGGAGATTGGATTAACATATATGCATAGTGATACTATGTATAAAATAGATAACTAATGAGAACCTACTGTATAGCACAGGGAACTCTACTCAGTGCTCTGTGGTGACCTAAATGAAAAGGAAATCCAAAAGAGAGAGGATATATGTATACGTATAGATGATGCACTTTGTTGTACAGTATAAAGTAACACAATATTGTAAAGCAACTATGCTCCAATAAAAATAAAATAAATTAAAAACAAACAAAAAACAAAGGAAGGATAAAGGATATATAGAAAAATAAAATAAAACCTTTCATGGAGTGGTGTTGAAAATCTTCTAAATAAAATGAAGCAAATGACATCCTCAACCATCAAACACAACTTGAACTTGATGTTTTGCCTTTATTTGATTAACAATTTATTATTTAACTAATTGTATACTTTCTGTCACCCGTGCTAAGTGCTTTATATAGTTTCTTCTTAAAATTTCTTTCTCATAACAGTTTAAAAGTAGGTACTATCATTACTGCTATGTTATTATCATCACTACCTCTTTTACTACCGCCCACTTTTACCTAATTTATCATAGTCTGGTCAATTTTAGGATTTCTATCTGTCTGACTTTGAAATCTGGACAAACTCATTCCTCATTAGTTTTTTAAGCTAAGTACGATCCTCCATTTTTGATTGAACTGTTGCATAGATGCATATGACTGTCGGGGGCCTGTGGCTTTTGTGTGTCAATTCTGGGATGAGGGTGGATTATCATTGGGATTTTTCTTCAAGAAGGATTATATTGAGATGTAATCAAATATCGAGAGAATAACAGTAAAACATCTACCACCTCCAGTCCCAACTTTGATGATTGGCCAGAAATGTTGTTGTAAAACATCTGGTCTGGAATGGAGGAAGAATATTTTCCCTCTAATTGAGGAATAGATAGGCTTGTCTCTTGTTCCCTTTTCAAAGTAACATTTTAAGATTCTTTACTCATTAGTAGACATTCTTTGGAGAATCTTTTGAAAAGAAAAACACAGAAGTAAAAATTATCTGTAATTACACCAGTAAATCATTCTTAGCAAGTTATATGCATTTCCTGTCTTTTCTCGAATGTATGTTAATCAAAACCTCGTCATGTTTTACACATGATCTAAAATTATAATTTGATAATATTAAAACAACTTGTAAAAATGCTCTTTGATGATCTTAAGAATTCAACCATAAGAATGTACTGTAATTTGTCCAATTCAGCAAGATTATGGAAAGTTGGTGGAGAGTGAGTCTGACACTCAGAAATAAAAGCAAAAGGCAGAAATTCAAGGGTACTTGCAGTTACCTTTTTTTTTTCTACAAATATCAGGAATAACTTACCATAATTCTCATTTACTTATTTTTATTTCTTCCCTATTTTATTGTAGAATCTTAATTTTCATGATTATTCTGTTCAATGGTGTATAACATATAGTAGTAATATGTGAGATAAAATGTTGAAGCAAAAATTGGACAAAATTTTAAAAAATGTTCTTTCCTGTCATTTTTCTTATAGGAATAATTCATAGTAAAACCCCCAGAAAGCTACAGAATGGAGACAGTAGTCCTCATTGCAGCATTTCATGTAGTTGATCTTGAGGAAGTCTTGAGTGTTCAAGTTCACCACTGCAACCAATAAAGTGACTGCTGCCTGACATGTTGGGGGCACCAGGCTTGCTGTGACTTTGGTGCTTTGACTATAATGATTTGTGCCCTTTTTGAGAGAGTGTCCTCAGTGGGAATGACCCCAGGTATGAGCAAAGCTGGAGAAACTGACACTGCAATCCCATTTGAGCAGTTAATTCTCAAATTTTTTGATGACAGAAATCAGACATTTCTCTAAGGATTTATGTCTAGGATGTGATGTGAAACTATGGGGAGTAGTAACTGATCTGTTGAGTAAAGTTCCTTCTGTTTGTCCTCTGAAATACTCTATATGATCCATCTGGTGATGACATTGCTTGTAGACACCCTTCCTGAAGGTGCTCTAGTCATGGCTCTGTCCCTGGATGGTCATGGCCAATGGTAGTCTGGGTTAAAAGCTTTTCCTTACTGACAGGAACAAAACAGTTCTGGGAACCCAACCTGTTTAACTGATGGGATGTGATCCTTCACTTTCCAGAGCATAGCTGGTGACTGTTTCATAGGTTTCAAGGGCTTCCTCTTTCTATTCCTCTCCTCCTCATTCTCCTCTTTTTCCTCATTTCCCATTATAAGACCACAGTCCTGAAAAGTTTCCTGATTATTTGGCCAAGACAAGGAAGAGCATTTAGCAACATCACTTTAAACTTTTAATTTGCAACTAGTCAGCTCTACTGACTGCAAGAATTTTTAAAAATATGAAAGAACTAATCACTAAATGAGTTGATATGAAAATGTACAAAATTGGACAGTTAGGAGTACACGCTGGGGAGCAAAGGGTAATATGGAAGGTTGAGGAGACTGGAGGGCTGAAGGAGAAGACAGAAAATGAGCATGAAAATACATTTTTAAAGTTACTGTCTTTTAAAGACCTAAAACGTATCTGGAAAGAGTAAAAGAAAGCAAATAGATGAGACCTAAGTTTGTAATTCACCTAGATTTCAGACTTTTAGTGCTCTGATCCTCTCTCCCCTCCCCAAACCTACTCTCAGTCACATATATGTGATGGTTTGAGTCTTAAATGGTATCTTACATTTATTTTTGGTTTCACACAATTTAAATCTGATATTTATTGGTGGAATAAAAAATATTTATTTTCTTGATAAAGGAATTTTAAGCCTATGACAGCAGTCTAGGGGAGTGTTGGGGTCAGGTGAGATGGGACATCCTGATTCTATTAAAAATGTGTTACCACATTCTACAGCAACATAAAGCCAGTATTAAAAATTTTCTTAAATGAGACAGGGCCACTCACCAGCCATGACCCATAAGAAAAGTTTCAGTGCCCAAGGGGATAGAGGATACTTCAGGTCCAGGACTGAAAAGGCAGAAATGAAATCTTTTGCCAGGGTTGGAGAACATACTAGGGCATTGTTTTCTGAACTTCAGTTATTCCCTAAAGGCTCATTATATTTGTTATAATTACACATCACAAGTATCATGTAATATTAATATTTTTTACTTTAAATTCACTTTAAACTAACTTTTTGAATTTTTAATCAGCCATAGGGAATCAAGTGCATAAAATGGAAGAAGAAATATTCAATTTACATATATGTATGTATATATACATATATATATGAATAGAGAGAGAGATATATACACACACACACACGCACACAGCAAGAGAGAGAGACAGAGAGAAGAGACAGAGAAAAAGACAAATAGAGAGAGAGAGATTAGGAAGGCTGGAATGAGGCCTTCCAGCCTCATGACTATATGAGGCCTACCCACTTACAGAGGGCAAACTGCTTTACTCAGGGCACTGATTTAAATATTACTCTCATCCAAAAGAATCCTTAGAGAAAAAGCCCAAGTAAAGATTGACCAAATATTTGAGAAACCTGTTCCAGTCAAGATGACCAGTAAAAAATTTCAAAAATTCCTTCCAGCACACGGACAAATTGTATGAAGAAAGTAGAGCACAAAATAGGTTAATTTCACTTATATTGTGCTGTGATCAATATGGAAGAATCTAAACATCGGATAAAATTATAATAAAATTATTATGAATGATTAAGAAGTAGTGTATGAATGGCAATTAACATCAAACACTGAATTATTAATAAAGTGATTTCAACTATCCCTTGAATTTACCCCTAGATTTGATGTGAATCAATGTGTTTAAATAATTCATAACTAATAAATAGATTTAAAACTAGTTATTTGAATGGCATTGCATATTAGATCGGGTTTCCAATGATTTCAAAGGGACAGGAAGCCAGAGAATTTAAACATTCCTCTGAGCTTTCCTCAAAAGTTGAAGAATCCGAAGACGTCCTTTGGGAGAAATTAGGAAGGAGCCGGTGCTATGTCATGTTTGGGAGGTATGAGTAAAAGGCTTGGTTTCTATTGTAAATCCAGGTTCTGATCTGCCAGCTGATTGGAATTATGGTAGGTGATGTTATGCTTTTAGTGAAATCCTTGTGGCTGGAAGTGAAACAGATTTATAAAGTTCATAGGAATCTGACTGTTGGATGTTCTTAATTAGAAGGAGCAAAGCAGTGAAAGGAGGACCCTAGAGGTCAGCACTTTACTAAACGTATCTAAGTATCCTGTTGGGAAGTCATCTGAGATCATCTGCAAACTTCCCTCAGTCCATTTTAGGAGAGTAGAAGAGATTTCACTTAGCAAGCTGTGGATCAAGACGAAATGTATTGTAAGAAGAACTTGAGATAAAGAGGAAGGTGTCACCATGTAGCCAGGCCATTTTCAAACCAGAATGGACTACAAAATGGCGACATGTTAAAGTGCAACTAAGCAGACAGTTTTAGAAGTCAAGGAAGGTGAAAGATAGAAAAGGGTCATCTTCCCCAATCAAGAAACGGAACACTTGCCTACAAGTTAGAGAACCACCGAAATTCTTCCACTACCATATACCACTGAAATGGAGAGCTAAGGCAGGGACTCTGTGAGTCACGAGAACATAATCCATTGAGGAGATGCTGGCGCAGGACATTTCCTGTTTCAGAGTCCCTGCCAAGCCAGTTATGGATGGATTTGCATTTGGGTTGGGAAATGACTGCACAAGGCCAGTTTGGACAACTCCGCTTCCCCTTGGGTGGGGCAGCAAGACCCAATAAAAAGGTCCTCTGCTGCACAACAGCTATCCTCCTGCTACTCGAGTTCCGATTGACTTTGGAGAACCTGGTGAGTCTGATTCTTCAGTTCAACTTTGCTCTCGGGCCCCCGAATGTTGAGTTAATGCTGCAAATATGATGGGTTCAAAGTTATGATAATGGGTATAATGCTACATAGTGGATGGGAACTTGGAATATGGGCACAATGTTATATTGTATTTACTAGATTTCTGATACATAGCTTGAATTCCTCTATTGAAAAAGAAATTAAGAGGAAATTTTGACATGAAGGGATAAAGAGCAAATGATTTACCTTTTTCTATGCCTATCTCTTGGACCTCTGTTGTGATTTCAGAGGCATATATCTTGGAACGTGTGAGGCTCTTACATTCATCCTGATTGCACTTTGCTCTGTACAGTCATTCTGTCGGGACCTCATGAGAGAAAATTGTGGTAGGAGTTGCTAGTGAGCTTGCCCAGGATTTTAGAACTTCTGATGGTGTGTTTTGAAGATGTTGTTTTCATAAAAATAGCAAAACAAAATAAACAACACAGAAAACGTCTCTTGTTTCTTTCAAACAAAGATAGTTTCTTTGGAAATGTTGTATGAGAAAAGAGAAGGTTGTCTCTGGGCTGATGAATAGATTTGCTAAAGAACGAGAGAGAAGTCAGAAATTCATTAAAAGGTATTAAAGAGATTAAAACCCATACTTAGAGATTGGAGAGATACTGCCTATTTGAGATTTAAAAGCTTTGGGTCTTCTCTCTGAAGGAATTCCTTCTTGTGAACACGGTCATATACTTTCTTTCAGATATTAAGATTCCAGAAAGATGTCTTCTCAAGAGAAGCAGTGCAAGCAGCAGTGCAAGATACCTCCAGTGTGCCCAACAAAGTGCCCTGATCCTTGCTCACCTAAAAAGGGTACAGACCCTTGCCCACCTATAAAGTGCACTGAGAAATACACTCCTGGGCCACCTCCCCAGCAATGCCAGCAGAAGTGCCCACCCAAGGACAAGTAACAGCTTCAGGTTTTAACTGCCTCTGGAAAGAATAAGGACAATCAGCTCATCTAGTTCCACAGCTCCACCTTCATCTTCTCTTCAAAGCCTATCATGGATACAGAAGAAGCTTTCGACCCTTCAGACTGCAGTGTGCGTGTGGGGATTCCTGACGGTCAGAGGTTTCCTATCTGAGTCTGCTATGCTGCTTGCCTCTGGGAGGTATCCGAAAAAGCATCCCAGAGCCTCAGAGGGAAGAGCAGTGTCTCTGCTCCTGAGCGGCTTCTGAGGATTCTCTCAGTGTCTGCTGTGTGTGTCTGTCACCTGGGCAGTGGTTTCTGCCAGATGAGCCATTGTTACTTATCCTCCATTTCTTGAATAAAATACACTTCTTTTTTGTGACGGTAAAAGTATTTTCTTTCTTTGAAACCCTGCTTTTAGCAATATCATATCATAATTTTGGTTGATTTCTATCCTTCTTCGATCCAAATTTCAGGCTCTCACAACCAGTGTTATGTGAATTTTGAGTTATATGGATGATTATTTGTATATAATTTCAAATCCAGGTTATTTTCTTAATTATTGTATGATTGATGTGAGGAACAAATTATTTAAATCCTCAGAGGTTCAATCCCTTTACTAAAATGTGGGGAAAATCACCTTTACAATGCCAACTGGCTTAGGCATAAAATTTACATGAATGTGTGTAATTCAGTTGCCACAATGCTGGGCACCTAATTAGCACTTTGTGAGGTGGCAAGTCATCATTATCTCTGTCATCATCACTGTCACCACCATCACCACCATCACCATGTTTGCTGTAGCAGGAAAGAGGCTCAGACATACCTAGCACAGCACAAAAGGAGATTCTTAAACTATATCACATTTTCATATTCTGTGTTCCTTTTCTTTTCCAACTTAACCGTATTTATAATGTCATGTGACACATTAAATGTTTTGGGAAATTATTGGGATACTCTGCATAAAATTATAGTAGTTCTGTATTCATGGGTAGCACAAATAAAGGGAAGTTTCAAGGGTCCTTACCAGGCAAAGTGCTGCCTGTTCTCCATGTGCACAACACGTTCTTCTTACTGCAAAACTCAAAAACCTCAGTGCCTTATTATATTTTTTCATGTCAGAAATTACTTTCTTGACTGATTTGACCCCACTAGTGAGGTACACTGGGGTTTGCAATGTTTATCTAGATTTACAAAATGACTGTTGCTATGCAGCTTGTTTTCTAAGTGCGTAGCTTACAGGTCCAGTAAGCCGTGAAAAGGGATGTGTTCTTTTAGCATATCTCTTCTTGTGGTCCTAGAAGTAAAGGGGCCCAAGATGCCAGAACTGCAGGAAAAAAAGATGTCCAGATTACTGCCCAACGCTTATCAGACTATTACCTGAGTGAGAAATCAACACTGATATTTGGGAGTTGTCTCTCCTGTAGCTAGTGTTATTTGACATGATACAGAAATTAGTTTTTGAGGTGGGACGCTTCTGTAACAAATCTTAAAATTATGGCATTGGCTTAGAGTTTGGAGGTGGTTGGCAAGGAGTCTGATACTGGAAGCCAGAAATGTGGTGATACATTTTATTCAATGGCAAAATGTTTGCAGTAATGGTTGTCCATGGTATTCCGAGATGCAGACCAAATATTGGTCACTTGTTGATTTGACCAGGGTATTTCAATAAATGTATGTTGAGAAAAAAATTTCTGGCTGGCAGGTAAGAAAAAAAAAAAAAACGGAAAGAAAGAAATACAGACCAGATATTCAAAACCTTGTTGAATTAGGAAACTCAACACTTGTAATCCCTAAAGAGTAAGATATGAGATTAGAGGTGGTTTTGAACTTGAAGTCCAATTTCAGTTGACTGTAACAACAGAGAAAAAAGACAGAAGTTGTAGCCTATCCACCTGTGTGTCAGGGGGCCTCATGGTAGTTAAATTATGTTCAGGGATCAAGGCAGAAATTTAATCAGGCCAGAAAATTACTTCCAGAAAAGGACCTGAGTGAGGTCTGAGGGACACAGAAATGATTGGAAGGATGAATTATGTCGGGTGTCTAATAAGTTTTTGAGGGAATTGACAACTATATAAACTATGTGCCAAAAGAAAAAAGACTGATTTTTCAAGAATAGTAACGACTTTCCAGCCCTCCTTTCCCCACTTTCCACACTACCTACATCAGATGTGGTCAGTATAGGTGACGAGAAGGGATTATCCACTGTGAGGTGGATACAAGGCCCGCAGAGAAGAATTGTTAAGGGAAGCTCTCTCAGAGAATAGTATCAGAGCCTAAGAGAGGCAAGGAGGAGAAGGAACACAAAGATTCTCAAACTTTGTTACTGTTTCTTAGGATGGTTCTTCTTTCATCTTTTCCATCTGGTATTTCTGAGGTATAATTAACAAATTAAATTGGACATATTTACGGTGCATAATGGGATGATTAGACATATGTGTACTTTGTGCAGTGATTATCACCATCGGTCAATTAACACATTAATCACTTCAACATTAACCATTTACATATGTGTATGTCTGTGTATTTGTGTGTGTGTGTGTGTGTGTGTGTGTGTGTGTTTGTGTGATGAGAATGCTTAAGGTCTATTTTCTGAGCAAGTTTCAACTACACAGCCCAGTTTTATTAACTCGACTCACCATGATGTTCCATAGACTCCGAGAGCTTCTTCATCGTATGATGCAGGCTTGTACCCACTGCCCAACATCTCCTCTTTTGCCGAACCCCTCAGCCCTTGCTGACCACCATTCTAGTCTCTGTTTCTGTGACATCTATGAGTTTGGAAACACATTCCTAAATAAACAATGGCTCGAAGAAGAAATAACAAAGAAATAGAAAATACTTTGGGATGAATGAAAAGGCAAATAAAGCATAGAAGACCTTTAAGGGTAAATGTAATGCAGTGCATAGAGAGCAACTTATGGCTGGGAGCATCTATGTTGCAAAAGATAAAAGATCTCAGATCAGTAACCTGAAAGACATGTATGCATGTCTGTGGGTTTATAAAAATAGAAGACACCTAACACTAAATAGAGCAAAATACAAGCAGTGATTTTTCTTGGCAGTTTATTAGATGTGTTCATTTTTGAACAACTTTATGTTTTCCCAATTATATATTATATACTGTAATTTCATTTTTGTAGCCATTTATTATAATATTTAAATACTTTATAGTAGTGAAGATGTGGCTGAGCTTGAGGGAAAGGTTAGGTCCTGCTCTTCTGGCACATGCTTATCTGGTGACGCTTCTCAAGTCTCAAGTGTCTCCTCTTTCTCTTCCTCTCCTCTTCATTCTCCTCTTTTTCCTCCTTTGCCATTATAAAATGACATTCCTAAAAAGCTTCCTGATTAATTGCCCAAGACACGTTACTAGGCCAGTTCTTCCTTCAGACTGTAGGTAGAATTATGTAAGATATGAAAGGATTATTACTAAAGGCGTGGGCAACATATCACAGTACCAACTTGGACAGTTATGTTGTATATATGGGGCAGTGAAGGTAATAGGGCAGGTTGAGGGTTCTGGAGGGTGGAAAACGAAGACCGAGAATAAACAGCGAAAACCTTTTCGTATTACTGTCTTCAAAGCCATAAAACATGTCTGGAAAGAGCAGAAGAAAGCAAGTATATCAGATGAGCCCTAAGTCCATATTTCATCTAGATTTCAGACCTTAGTGCTCTGATCTTCTCTCCACTCCCAACCCCACTCTCAATCACTTATATGTGATGCTGTGAGTCTTAAATAGTATCTTATATCTATTTTTGGTTTCACACAATTGAAATCTGATATTTACTTATGGAATACAAGGGATTTCTTTCCTGATAAAGGAATTTTAAGCACACGACGGCACTCTAGGGAAGTGTTCATGTCAGGTGAGAGGGACATCCTGATCCCAAGAAATGTGTGTTCCCACATTCCACAGTAATATAAAGTGAGAGTTGCAACTTTATTTCTAAAGCAGACAGGGCTTTTCACCAGCCATGGCCCATCACGAGAAGCTTCAGTGCCCAAGGGGCCAGCAGAGAAAAGACTAGTGTTCAGGTCCAGGAGAGAAGAGAGGAACTGTAGAAGAACTGTTGACAGCTGAATCTCTGAAAAGGTAGAAATAAGATATTTGGAGAACATGCTAGGGCACTGGTTCCTGAACTTCAGTTATTTTCTAAAAGTTCATTATATTTGTCATAATTTCACATCAGAGGTGTCATGTAACAGTAGTATTTTTTACTTTAACTTCACTTTATAATAACTTTGAAATGTTTTAATTTAATTGACCATACGTAATCTTGTACATGATAAGCCAGATGAAATATTCAAATTAAATATTGCAATGTATAAATATATATGTATATATATATATATATACACATAGAGAAATATGTTACAGAAAGTGAGAGACAGTGTGAGAGAGAGAGAAAGAGAGAGAGAGAGAGATTGAGAGAGACAGAGAGATTATAAAGTTTGGCAAACTCAAAATCTGCAGAGCTGAAAGCCTGCTGGAAGCCCATCCAACAGGGTAATCGTCTTTTACCTCGGTGACGATGAGCCTTGTTCTATTGAGGCGGTCAGTGTATCGGAAGAGGAATTCCCACCTTATAGAAGGCAACCACCTTTACTCAGGCCACTGAGTTAAATAATACTCTCTTGCAGAAGCATCCTTACAGAAACACCCAGAATAATGTTTGACCAGATAACCGGGGACCATATGCCAGGGAAGCTGACCCATAAATTAACCAGCAAACCTTCCTTTCAGCACACTGACAAATTCTATGAAGAAAGTAGAGCAGGAAATAGGCTTATCTGACATATATTCCACAGTGAGCAAAATGGAAAATGTAAAATGTAGGTTAAAATTTTAACAAAATTATTATTAATCATTAAGAAGTTGTATATGAATGGCAATGAACTTCAGTGACTGCATTTTTAATAAAGGGATATCAACTTTCTCTGGAATTTACCCCTAGATTTGATGTGAAACAAAACATGTATTTAAATAATTCATAAATATTAAATACATATAAACTTAGTGACTTGAATGGCATTGCATATTAGATAGGGTTTTCCAAAAATTTCAAAGGGACAGGAAGCCAGAATATTTAAACACTCCTCTGAGCTTTCTTCAAAAGTTGAAGAAATCCAAAGAGGTCCTTTGGGAGAAGTTAGGTAAGAGCAGGTGATATGTCATGTTTGGGAGGTATGAGTAAAAGGCTTGGTTTGTACTGTAAGTCTAGGTTCTGATCTGCCAGCTGATTGGAATTATGGTAGGTGAAGCTACGCTCCTAGTGAATTCCTTGTGGCCGGAAGTGAAACAGATTTACAAAGTTCATAGGAATTATGAACATCTGCTGGATGTTCTTAATTTGAAGGAGCAAAGCAGTGAAAGGGGGTCCCTAGAGGTCACCACTTTACTAAACGTATTTAAGTATCACGGTGGGAAGTCATCGGAGATGATCTGCAACCTTCCCTCTGTCCATTTTAGAAGAGGAGAAGAGACACTTCACTTAGCAAGCCATGGATCAAGAGGAAATGCATTATAAGAGGGGCTTGAGATAAAGAGAATGGTGTCACCAGGTAGCCAGGCCTTTCTCAAACCAGTATGTACAATAAAATGGCCACCAGTTCAAGTGCAACTAGGCAGGCAGTTTTAGAAGTCAAGGAAGGTGAAAGATAGAAAAGGGTCATCTTGCCCAATCAAGAAACGGAACGTTTGTCTGCAAGTTAGAGAAGCTTCAAAATCCTCCCACTGCCATAAACCGCTGAAACGGAGAGCTAAGGCAGGGACTCTGTGAGTCATGAGAACATAATCTAGTGAGGAGATCCTGGCGCAGGACATTTCCTGTTTTCAGAGTCCCTGCCAAGCCAGTTATGGATGGATTTGCATTTGGTTGGGAAATGACTGAACCAGGCCAGTTTTGGTAGCTCCGCTTCCCCCTGGGTGGGGCAGCAAACCCCAATAAAAAGGGCCTCTGCTGCACGACAGCTATCCTCCTGCTACTCGAGTTCCGATTGACTTTGGAGAACCTGGTGAGTATGATTCTTCAGTTCAACTTTGTACTCGGGCCCCCGAATGATGAGTTTGTGCTGGACACCGCAAATTTGATGGGTCCAAAGTTATGATCAAGGGTATAATGTTACTTAGTGGATGGGAACTTGGAATCTGGGCACAATGTTATATTGTATTTACTAGATTTCTGATACCTAGTTTGAATTCCTCTATTGAAAAAGAAATTAAAAGGAAATTTTGACATGAAGGGAGAAAGAGTAAAGTATTTACCTTTTTCTGTGCCTTTCTCTTGGACCTCTGCTGTGATGTCAGAGGCATTAATCTTAGAAGCTGTGATGCCCTTACACTCATCCTGATTACCCTTGGCTTTGTACATAAGTAATGCTGTCGGGACCTCATGAGAAAAAATGGTGATAGAAATTGCTTGTGAGCTTGCCCAGGATTTTAGAACTTGTGATGGCCTTTTTTGAAGATGACATTTTCATTTAAAAAAAAAGAAGAAAGAAACCAAAAGAGAAAAGACTGCTTGTTTCTTTTAAAAACAGATAGTTTCTTTGGAAATGTTGTATGAGAAAAGAGAAGGTTGTCTCTGGGCTGATGAATAGATTTGCTAAAGAACGAGAGAAAAGTCAGAAATTCATTAAAAGGTATTAAAGAGATTAAAACCCATACTTAGAGATTGGAGAGATACTGTCTATTTGAGTTGTCAAAGCTTTGGGTCTTCTCTCTGAAGGAATTCCTTGTGGTGAACATGGTCATATACTTTCTTTCAGATATTAAGACTCCAGAAAGATGTCTTCTCAAGAGCAGCAGTGCAAGCAGCAGTGCAAGCTACCTCCAGTGTGCCCAACTAAGTGCCCTGATCCTTGCTCACCTAAAAAGGGTACAGACCCTTGCCCACCTATAAAGTGCACTGAGAAATGCACTCCTGTGCCACCTCCCCAGCAATGCCAGCAGAAGTGCCCACCCAAGGGCAAGTAACAGCTTCAGGTTTTATCTGCCTGTGGAAAGGATAAGGACAATCAGCTCATCTAGTTCCACAGCTCCACCTTCATCTTCTCTTCAAAGCCTATCATGGATACAGAAGAAGCTTTCCACCCCTCAGCCTGCAGTGTGCGTATGGGGATTCCTGACGGTCAGAGGTTTCCTATCTGAGTCTGCTATGCTGCTTGCCTCTGGGAGGTATCCGAAAAAGCATCCCAGAGCCTCAGAGGGAAGAGCAGTGTCTCTCCTCCTGAGCGGCTTCTGAGGATTCTCTCAGTGTCTGCTGTGTGTGTCTGTCACCTGGGCAGTGGTTTCTGCCAGATGAGCAATTGTTACTTATCCTCCATTTCTTGAATAAAATACACTTCTTTTTTGTGACGGTAAAAGTATTTTCTTTCTTTGAAAACCTGCTTTTAGCAATATCATATCATAATTTTGGTTGATTTCTATCCTTCTTCGATCCAAATTTCAGGCTCTCACAACCAGTGTTATGTGACTTTTGAGTTATATCGATGATTATTTGTATATAATTTCAAATCCAGGTGATTTCCTTAATTATTGCTTGATTGATTTGAGGAACAAATTAGTTAACTCCTCAGAAGTTCAATCCCTTTACTAAAATGTGGGGAAAATCACCTTTACAGTGCCAACTTGATTAGGCATAAAATTTACATGAATGTGTGTCATTCAGTTGCCACGATGCCGGGCACATAATTGGCACTTTGTAAGGTGGCCAATTATCATTGTCTCTGTCATCATCACTGTCACCACCATCACCGCCACCACCATGTTTGCTGTAGCAGGAAAGAGGCTCAGACATACCTAGTACAGCACAAAAGGAGATTCTTAAACTATATTACACTTTCATATTCTGTGTTCCTTTTCTTTTCCAACTTAACCGTATTTATAACGTCATGTGACATATTAAATGCTTTGGGAAATTATTGGGATACTCTGCATAAAATTATAGTAGTTCTGTATTCATGGGTAGTACAAATAAAGGGAAGTTTCAAGGGTCCTTACCAGGCAAAGTGCTGCCTGCTCTCCATGTGCACAACACGTTCTTCTTACTGCAAAACTCAACAACTCAGTGTCTTATTATATTTTTTCACGTCTGAATTACTTTCTTGACTGATTTGACCCCACTTGTGAGGTACACTGGGGTTTGCAATGTTTATCTAGATTTACAAAATGACTGTTGCTATGCAGCTTGTTTTCTAAGTGCATGGCTTACAGGTCCAGTAAGCCGTGAAAAGGGATGTGTTCTTTAAGCATATCTCTTCTTGTGGTCCTAGAAGTAAAGGAGTCCAAGATGCCAGAACTGCAGGAAAAAAAAGATGTCCAGATTACTGCCCAACGCTTATCAGACTATTACCTGAGTGAGAAATCAACACTGATATGTGGGAGTTGTCTCTCCTGTAGCTAGTGTTATTTGACTTGACACAGAAATTAGTCTTTGAGGTGGGACGCTTCTGTACCAAATCTTAAAATTACGGCATTGGCTTAGAGTCTGGAGGTGGTTGGCAAGGAGTCTGATATTGGAAGCCAGAAATGTGGTGATACATTTTATTCAATGGCAAAATGTTTGCAGTAATGGTTGTCCATGGTATTCCGAGATGCAGACCAAATATTGGTCACTTGTTGATTTGACCAGGGTATTTCAATAAATGTATGTTGAGAAAAAAATTTCTGGCTGGCAGGTCAGAAAAAAAAAAAAAAACGGAAAGAAAGAAATACAGACCAGATATTCAAAACCTTGTTGAATTAGGAAACTCAACACTTGTAATCGCTAAAGGGTAAGATATGAGATTAGAGGTGGTTTTGAACTTGAAGTCCAATTTCAGTTGACTGTAACAACAGAGAAAAGAGACAGAAGTTGTAGTCTATCCACCTGTGTGTCAGGGGGCCTCATGGTAGTTAAATTATGTTCAGGGATCAAGGCAGAAATTTAATCAGGCCAGAAAATTACTTCCAGAAAAGGACCTGAGTGAGGTCCGTGGGACACAGAAATGATTGGAAGAATGAATTATGTCGGGTGTCTAATAAGTTTTTGAGGGAACTGACAACTAAATAAAGTATGTGCCAAAACAAAAAAGAGTGATTTTTGCAAGAATTGTAACGACTTTCCAGCCCTCCTTTCCCCACTACCTACATCAGATGTGGTCAGTATAGGTGACGAGAAGGGATTATCCACTGTGAGGTGGATACAAGGCCCGCAGAGAAGAGTTGTTAAGGGAAGCTCTCTCAGAGAATAGTATCAGAGCCTAAGAGAGGCAAGGAGGAGAAGGAACACAAAGATTCTCAAACTTTGTTACTGTTTCTTAGGATGGTTCTTCTTTCATCTTTTCCATCTGGTATTTCTGAGGTATAATTAACAAATTAAATTGGACATATTTACGGTGCATAATGGGATGACTAGACATATGTGTACTTTGTGCAGTGATTATCACCATCGGTCAATTAACACATTAATCACTTCAACATTAACCATTTAAATATGTGTATGTCTGTGTATTTGTGTGTGTGTGTGTGTGTGTGTGTGTGTGTGTGTGATGAGAATGCTTAAGGTCTATTTTCTGAGCAAGTTTCAACTACACAGCCGAGTGTTATTAACTAGACTCACCATGATATTCCATAGACTCCGAGAGCTTCTTCATCGTATGATGCAGGCTTGTACCCACTGCCCAACATCTCCTCTTTTGCCGAACCCCTCAGCCCCTGCTGACCACCATTCTAGTCTCTGTTTCTGTGACATCTATGAGTTTGGAAACACATTCCTAAATAAACAATGGCTCGAAGAAGAAATAACAAAGAAATAGAAAATACTTTGGGATGAATGAAAAGGCAAATAAAGCATAGAAGACCTTCAGGGGTAAATGTAATGCAGCGCATAGAGAGCAACTTATGGCTGGGAGCATCTATGTTGCAAAAGATAAAAGATCTCAGACCAGTAACCTGAAAGATATGTATGCATGTCTGTGGGTTTATGAAAATAGAAGACTCCTAACCCTAAATAGAGCAAAATATAAGCAGTGATTTTTCTTGGCAGTTTATTAGATGTGTTCATTTTTGAACAACTTTATGTTTTCCCAATTATATATTATATACTGTAATTTCATTTTTGTAGCCATTTATTATAATATTTAAATACTTTATAGTAGTGAAGATGTGGCTGAGCTTGAGGGAAAGGTTAGGTCCTGCTCTTCTGGCACATGCTTATCTGGTGACGCTTCTCAAGTCTCAAGTGTCTCCTCTTTCTCTTCGTCTCCTCTTCATTCTCCTCTTTTTCCTCCTTTGCCATTATAAAATGACATTCCTAAGAAGCTTCCTGATTAATTGCCCAAGACACGTTACTAGGCCAGTTCTTCCTTCAGACTGCAGGTAGAATTATGTAAGATATGAAAGGATTATTACTAAATGCGTGGGCAACATATCACAGTACCAACTTGGACAGTTATGTTGTATATATGGGGCAGTGAAGGTAATAGGGCAGGTTGAGGGTTCTGGAGGGTTGAAAACGAAGACCGAGAATAAGCAGCGAAAACCTTTTCGTATTACTGTCTTCAAAGCCATAAAACATGTCTGGAAAGAGCAGAAGAAAGCAAGTATATCAGATGAGCCCTAAGTCCATATTTCATCTAGATTTCAGACCTTAGTGCTCTGATCTTCTCTCCACTCCCAACCCCACTCTCAATCACTTATATGTGATGCTGTGAGTCTTAAATAGTATCTTATATCTATTTTTGGTTTCACACAATTGAAATCTGATATTTACTTATGGAATACAAGGGATTTCTTTCCTGATAAAGGAATTTTAAGCACACGACGGCACTCTAGGGAAGTGTTCATGTCAGGTGAGAGGGACATCCTGATCCCAAGAAATGTGTGTTCCCACATTCCACAGTAATATAAAGTGAGAGTTGCAACTTTATTTCTAAAGCAGACAGGGCTTTTCACCAGCCATGGCCCATCACGAGAAGCTTCAGTGCCCAAGGGGCCAGCAGAGAAAAGACTAGTGTTCAGGTCCAGGAGAGAAGAGAGGAACTGTAGAAGAACTGTTGACAGCTGAATCTCTGAAAAGGTAGAAATAAGATATTTGGAGAACATGCTAGGGCACTGGTTCCTGAACTTCAGTTATTTTCTAAAAGTTCATTATATTTGTCATAATTTCACATCAGAGGTGTCATGTAACAGTAGTATTTTTTACTTTAACTTCACTTTATAATAACTTTGAAATGTTTTAATTTAATTGACCATACGTAATCTTGTACATGATAAGCCAGATGAAATATTCAAATTAAATATTGCAATGTATAAATATATATGTATAAATATATATGTATATATATATATATATATATACACATAGAGAAATATGTTACAGAAAGTGAGAGACAGTGTGAGAGAGAGAGAAAGAGAGAGAGAGAGAGATTGAGAGAGACAGAGAGATTATAAAGTTTGGCAAACTCAAAATCTGCAGAGCTGAAAGCCTGCTGGAAGCCCATCCAACAGGGTAATCGTCTTTTACCTCGGTGACGATGAGCCTTGTTCTATTGAGGCGGTCAGTGTATCGGAAGAGGAATTCCCACCTTATAGAAGGCAACCACCTTTACTCAGGCCACTGAGTTAAATAATACTCTCTTGCAGAAGCATCCTTACAGAAACACCCAGAATAATGTTTGACCAGATAACCGGGGACCATATGCCAGGGAAGCTGACCCATAAATTAACCAGCAAACCTTCCTTTCAGCACACTGACAAATTCTATGAAGAAAGTAGAGCAGGAAATAGGCTTATCTGACATATATTCCACAGTGAGCAAAATGGAAAATGTAAAATGTAGGTTAAAATTTTAACAAAATTATTATTAATCATTAAGAAGTTGTATATGAATGGCAATGAACTTCAGTGACTGCATTTTTAATAAAGGGATATCAACTTTCTCTGGAATTTACCCCTAGATTTGATGTGAAACAAAACATGTATTTAAATAATTCATAAATATTAAATACATATAAACTTAGTGACTTGAATGGCATTGCATATTAGATAGGGTTTTCCAAAAATTTCAAAGGGACAGGAAGCCAGAATATTTAAACACTCCTCTGAGCTTTCTTCAAAAGTTGAAGAAATCCAAAGAGGTCCTTTGGGAGAAGTTAGGTAAGAGCAGGTGATATGTCATGTTTGGGAGGTATGAGTAAAAGGCTTGGTTTGTACTGTAAGTCTAGGTTCTGATCTGCCAGCTGATTGGAATTATGGTAGGTGAAGCTACGCTCCTAGTGAATTCCTTGTGGCCGGAAGTGAAACAGATTTACAAAGTTCATAGGAATTATGAACATCTGCTGGATGTTCTTAATTTGAAGGAGCAAAGCAGTGAAAGGGGGTCCCTAGAGGTCACCACTTTACTAAACGTATTTAAGTATCACGGTGGGAAGTCATCGGAGATGATCTGCAACCTTCCCTCTGTCCATTTTAGAAGAGGAGAAGAGACACTTCACTTAGCAAGCCATGGATCAAGAGGAAATGCATTATAAGAGGGGCTTGAGATAAAGAGAATGGTGTCACCAGGTAGCCAGGCCTTTCTCAAACCAGTATGTACAATAAAATGGCCACCAGTTCAAGTGCAACTAGGCAGGCAGTTTTAGAAGTCAAGGAAGGTGAAAGATAGAAAAGGGTCATCTTGCCCAATCAAGAAACGGAACGTTTGTCTGCAAGTTAGAGAAGCTTCAAAATCCTCCCACTGCCATAAACCGCTGAAACGGAGAGCTAAGGCAGGGACTCTGTGAGTCATGAGAACATAATCTAGTGAGGAGATCCTGGCGCAGGACATTTCCTGTTTTCAGAGTCCCTGCCAAGCCAGTTATGGATGGATTTGCATTTGGTTGGGAAATGACTGAACCAGGCCAGTTTTGGTAGCTCCGCTTCCCCCTGGGTGGGGCAGCAAACCCCAATAAAAAGGGCCTCTGCTGCACGACAGCTATCCTCCTGCTACTCGAGTTCCGATTGACTTTGGAGAACCTGGTGAGTATGATTCTTCAGTTCAACTTTGTACTCGGGCCCCCGAATGATGAGTTTGTGCTGGACACCGCAAATTTGATGGGTCCAAAGTTATGATCAAGGGTATAATGTTACTTAGTGGATGGGAACTTGGAATCTGGGCACAATGTTATATTGTATTTACTAGATTTCTGATACCTAGTTTGAATTCCTCTATTGAAAAAGAAATTAAAAGGAAATTTTGACATGAAGGGAGAAAGAGTAAAGTATTTACCTTTTTCTGTGCCTTTCTCTTGGACCTCTGCTGTGATGTCAGAGGCATTAATCTTAGAAGCTGTGATGCCCTTACACTCATCCTGATTACCCTTGGCTTTGTACATAAGTAATGCTGTCGGGACCTCATGAGAAAAAATGGTGATAGAAATTGCTTGTGAGCTTGCCCAGGATTTTAGAACTTGTGATGGCCTTTTTTGAAGATGACATTTTCATTTAAAAAAAAAGAAGAAAGAAACCAAAAGAGAAAAGACTGCTTGTTTCTTTTAAAAACAGATAGTTTCTTTGGAAATGTTGTATGAGAAAAGAGAAGGTTGTCTCTGGGCTGATGAATAGATTTGCTAAAGAACGAGAGAAAAGTCAGAAATTCATTAAAAGGTATTAAAGAGATTAAAACCCATACTTAGAGATTGGAGAGATACTGTCTATTTGAGTTGTCAAAGCTTTGGGTCTTCTCTCTGAAGGAATTCCTTGTGGTGAACATGGTCATATACTTTCTTTCAGATATTAAGACTCCAGAAAGATGTCTTCTCAAGAGCAGCAGTGCAAGCAGCAGTGCAAGCTACCTCCAGTGTGCCCAACTAAGTGCCCTGATCCTTGCTCACCTAAAAAGGGTACAGACCCTTGTCCACCTATAAAGTGCACTGAGAAATGCACTCCTGTGCCACCTCCCCAGCAATGCCAGCAGAAGTGCCCACCCAAGGGCAAGTAACAGCTTCAGGTTTTATCTGCCTGTGGAAAGGATAAGGACAATCAGCTCATCTAGTTCCACAGCTCCACCTTCATCTTCTCTTCAAAGCCTATCATGGATACAGAAGAAGCTTTCCACCCCTCAGCCTGCAGTGTGCGTATGGGGATTCCTGACGGTCAGAGGTTTCCTATCTGAGTCTGCTATGCTGCTTGCCTCTGGGAGGTATCCGAAAAAGCATCCCAGAGCCTCAGAGGGAAGAGCAGTGTCTCTCCTCCTGAGCGACTTCTGAGGATTCTCTCAGTGTCTGCTGTGTGTGTCTGTCACCTGGGCAGTGGTTTCTGCCAGATGAGCAATTGTTACTTATCCTCCATTTCTTGAATAAAATACACTTCTTTTTTGTGACGGTAAAAGTATTTTCTTTCTTTGAAAACCTGCTTTTAGCAATATCATATCATAATTTTGGCTGATTTCTATCCTTCTTCGATCCAAATTTCAGGCTCTCACAACCAGTGTTATGTGACTTTTGAGTTATATCGATGATTATTTGTATATAATTTCAAATCCAGGTGATTTCCTTAATTATTGCTTGATTGATTTGAGGAACAAATTAGTTAACTCCTCAGAAGTTCAATCCCTTTACTAAAATGTGGGGAAAATCACCTTTACAGTGCCAACTTGATTAGGCATAAAATTTACATGAATGTGTGTCATTCAGTTGCCACGATGCCGGGCACATAATTGGCACTTTGTAAGGTGGCCAATTATCATTGTCTCTGTCATCATCACTGTCACCACCATCACCGCCACCACCATGTTTGCTGTAGCAGGAAAGAGGCTCAGACATACCTAGTACAGCACAAAAGGAGATTCTTAAACTATATTACACTTTCATATTCTGTGTTCCTTTTCTTTTCCAACTTAACCGTATTTATAACGTCATGTGACATATTAAATGCTTTGGGAAATTATTGGGATACTCTGCATAAAATTATAGTAGTTCTGTATTCATGGGTAGTACAAATAAAGGGAAGTTTCAAGGGTCCTTACCAGGCAAAGTGCTGCCTGCTCTCCATGTGCACAACACGTTCTTCTTACTGCAAAACTCAACAACTCAGTGTCTTATTATATTTTTTCACGTCTGAATTACTTTCTTGACTGATTTGACCCCACTTGTGAGGTACACTGGGGTTTGCAATGTTTATCTAGATTTACAAAATGACTGTTGCTATGCAGCTTGTTTTCTAAGTGCATGGCTTACAGGTCCAGTAAGCCGTGAAAAGGGATGTGTTCTTTAAGCATATCTCTTCTTGTGGTCCTAGAAGTAAAGGAGTCCAAGATGCCAGAACTGCAGGAAAAAAAAGATGTCCAGATTACTGCCCAACGCTTATCAGACTATTACCTGAGTGAGAAATCAACACTGATATGTGGGAGTTGTCTCTCCTGTAGCTAGTGTTATTTGACTTGACACAGAAATTAGTCTTTGAGGTGGGACGCTTCTGTACCAAATCTTAAAATTACGGCATTGGCTTAGAGTCTGGAGGTGGTTGGCAAGGAGTCTGATATTGGAAGCCAGAAATGTGGTGATACATTTTATTCAATGGCAAAATGTTTGCAGTAATGGTTGTCCATGGTATTCCGAGATGCAGACCAAATATTGGTCACTTGTTGATTTGACCAGGGTATTTCAATAAATGTATGTTGAGAAAAAAATTTCTGGCTGGCAGGTCAGAAAAAAAAAAAAAAACGGAAAGAAAGAAATACAGACCAGATATTCAAAACCTTGTTGAATTAGGAAACTCAACACTTGTAATCGCTAAAGGGTAAGATATGAGATTTGAGGTGGTTTTGAACTTGAAGTCCAATTTCAGTTGACTGTAACAACAGAGAAAAGAGACAGAAGTTGTAGTCTATCCACCTGTGTGTCAGGGGGCCTCATGGTAGTTAAATTATGTTCAGGGATCAAGGCAGAAATTTAATCAGGCCAGAAAATTACTTCCAGAAAAGGACCTGAGTGAGGTCCGTGGGACACAGAAATGATTGGAAGAATGAATTATGTCGGGTGTCTAATAAGTTTTTGAGGGAACTGACAACTAAATAAAGTATGTGCCAAAACAAAAAAGAGTGATTTTTGCAAGAATTGTAACGACTTTCCAGCCCTCCTTTCCCCACTACCTACATCAGATGTGGTCAGTATAGGTGACGAGAAGGGATTATCCACTGTGAGGTGGATACAAGGCCCGCAGAGAAGAGTTGTTAAGGGAAGCTCTCTCAGAGAATAGTATCAGAGCCTAAGAGAGGCAAGGAGGAGAAGGAACACAAAGATTCTCAAACTTTGTTACTGTTTCTTAGGATGGTTCTTCTTTCATCTTTTCCATCTGGTATTTCTGAGGTATAATTAACAAATTAAATTGGATATATTTACGGTGCATAATGGGATGACTAGACATATGTGTACTTTGTGCAGTGATTATCACCATCGGTCAATTAACACATTAATCACTTCAACATTAACCATTTAAATATGTGTATGTCTGTGTATTTGTGTGTGTGTGTGTGTGTGTGTGTGTGTGTGATGAGAATGCTTAAGGTCTATTTTCTGAGCAAGTTTCAACTACACAGCCGAGTGTTATTAACTAGACTCACCATGATATTCCATAGACTCCGAGAGCTTCTTCATCGTATGATGCAGGCTTGTACCCACTGCCCAACATCTCCTCTTTTGCCGAACCCCTCAGCCCCTGCTGACCACCATTCTAGTCTCTGTTTCTGTGACATCTATGAGTTTGGAAACACATTCCTAAATAAACAATGGCTCGAAGAAGAAATAACAAAGAAATAGAAAATACTTTGGGATGAATGAAAAGGCAAATAAAGCATAGAAGACCTTCAGGGGTAAATGTAATGCAGCGCATAGAGAGCAACTTATGGCTGGGAGCATCTATGTTGCAAAAGATAAAAGATCTCAGACCAGTAACCTGAAAGATATGTATGCATGTCTGTGGGTTTATGAAAATAGAAGACTCCTAACCCTAAATAGAGCAAAATATAAGCCGTGATTTTTCTTGGCAGTTTATTAGATGTGTTCATTTTTGAACAACTTTATGTTTTCCCAATTATATATTATATACTGTAATTTCATTTTTGTAGCCATTTATTATAATATTTAAATACTTTATAGTAGTGAAGATGTGGCTGAGCTTGAGGGAAAGGTTAGGTCCTGCTCTTCTGGCACATGCTTATCTGGTGACGCTTCTCAAGTCTCAAGTGTCTCCTCTTTCTCTTCGTCTCCTCTTCATTCTCCTCTTTTTCCTCCTTTGCCATTATAAAATGACATTCCTAAGAAGCTTCCTGATTAATTGCCCAAGACACGTTACTAGGCCAGTTCTTCCTTCAGACTGCAGGTAGAATTATGTAAGATATGAAAGGATTATTACTAAATGCGTGGGCAACATATCACAGTACCAACTTGGACAGTTATGTTGTATATATGGGGCAGTGAAGGTAATAGGGCAGGTTGAGGGTTCTGGAGGGTTGAAAACGAAGACCGAGAATAAACAGCGAAAACCTTTTCGTATTACTGTCTTCAAAGCCATAAAACATGTCTGGAAAGAGCAGAAGAAAGCAAGTATATCAGATGAGCCCTAAGTCCATATTTCATCTAGATTTCAGACCTTAGTGCTCTGATCTTCTCTCCACTCCCAACCCCACTCTCAATCACTTATATGTGATGCTGTGAGTCTTAAATAGTATCTTATATCTATTTTTGGTTTCACACAATTGAAATCTGATATTTACTTATGGAATACAAGGGATTTCTTTCCTGATAAAGGAATTTTAAGCACACGACGGCACTCTAGGGAAGTGTTCATGTCAGGTGAGAGGGACATCCTGATCCCAAGAAATGTGTGTTCCCACATTCCACAGTAATATAAAGTGAGAGTTGCAACTTTATTTCTAAAGCAGACAGGGCTTTTCACCAGCCATGGCCCATCACGAGAAGCTTCAGTGCCCAAGGGGCCAGCAGAGAAAAGACTAGTGTTCAGGTCCAGGAGAGAAGAGAGGAACTGTAGAAGAACTGTTGACAGCTGAATCTCTGAAAAGGTAGAAATAAGATATTTGGAGAACATGCTAGGGCACTGGTTCCTGAACTTCAGTTATTTTCTAAAAGTTCATTATATTTGTCATAATTTCACATCAGAGGTGTCATGTAACAGTAGTATTTTTTACTTTAACTTCACTATATAATAACTTTGAAATGTTTTAATTTAATTGACCATACGTAATCTTGTACATGATAAGCCAGATGAAATATTCAAATTAAATATTGCAATGTATAAATATATATGTATATATATATATATATACACATAGAGAAATATGTTACAGAAAGTGAGAGACAGTGTGAGAGAGAGAGAAAGAGAGAGAGAGAGAGATTGAGAGAGACAGAGAGATTATAAAGTTTGGCAAACTCAAAATCTGCAGAGCTGAAAGCCTGCTGGAAGCCCATCCAACAGGGTAATCGTCTTTTACCTCGGTGACGATGAGCCTTGTTCTATTGAGGCGGTCAGTGTATCGGAAGAGGAATTCCCACCTTATAGAAGGCAACCACCTTTACTCAGGCCACTGAGTTAAATAATACTCTCTTGCAGAAGCATCCTTACAGAAACACCCAGAATAATGTTTGACCAGATAACCGGGGACCATATGCCAGGGAAGCTGACCCATAAATTAACCAGCAAACCTTCCTTTCAGCACACTGACAAATTCTATGAAGAAAGTAGAGCAGGAAATAGGCTTATCTGACATATATTCCACAGTGAGCAAAATGGAAAATGTAAAATGTAGGTTAAAATTTTAACAAAATTATTATTAATCATTAAGAAGTTGTATATGAATGGCAATGAACTTCAGTGACTGCATTTTTAATAAAGGGATATCAACTTTCTCTGGAATTTACCCCTAGATTTGATGTGAAACAAAACATGTATTTAAATAATTCATAAATATTAAATACATATAAACTTAGTGACTTGAATGGCATTGCATATTAGATAGGGTTTTCCAAAAATTTCAAAGGGACAGGAAGCCAGAATATTTAAACACTCCTCTGAGCTTTCTTCAAAAGTTGAAGAAATCCAAAGAGGTCCTTTGGGAGAAGTTAGGTAAGAGCAGGTGATATGTCATGTTTGGGAGGTATGAGTAAAAGGCTTGGTTTGTACTGTAAGTCTAGGTTCTGATCTGCCAGCTGATTGGAATTATGGTAGGTGAAGCTACGCTCCTAGTGAATTCCTTGTGGCCGGAAGTGAAACAGATTTACAAAGTTCATAGGAATTATGAACATCTGCTGGATGTTCTTAATTTGAAGGAGCAAAGCAGTGAAAGGGGGTCCCTAGAGGTCACCACTTTACTAAACGTATTTAAGTATCACGGTGGGAAGTCATCAGAGATGATCTGCAACCTTCCCTCTGTCCATTTTAGAAGAGGAGAAGAGACACTTCACTTAGCAAGCCATGGATCAAGAGGAAATGCATTATAAGAGGGGCTTGAGATAAAGAGAATGGTGTCACCAGGTAGCCAGGCCTTTCTCAAACCAGTATGTACAATAAAATGGCCACCAGTTCAAGTGCAACTAGGCAGGCAGTTTTAGAAGTCAAGGAAGGTGAAAGATAGAAAAGGGTCATCTTGCCCAATCAAGAAACGGAACGTTTGTCTGCAAGTTAGAGAAGCTTCAAAATCCTCCCACTGCCATAAACCGCTGAAACGGAGAGCTAAGGCAGGGACTCTGTGAGTCATGAGAACATAATCTAGTGAGGAGATCCTGGCGCAGGACATTTCCTGTTTTCAGAGTCCCTGCCAAGCCAGTTATGGATGGATTTGCATTTGGTTGGGAAATGACTGAGCCAGGCCAGTTTTGGTAGCTCCGCTTCCCCCTGGGTGGGGCAGCAAACCCCAATAAAAAGGGCCTCTGCTGCACGACAGCTATCCTCCTGCTACTCGAGTTCCGATTGACTTTGGAGAACCTGGTGAGTATGATTCTTCAGTTCAACTTTGTACTCGGGCCCCCGAATGTTGAGTTTGTGCTGGACACCGCAAATTTGATGGGTCCAAAGTTATGATCAAGGGTATAATGTTACTTAGTGGATGGGAACTTGGAATCTGGGCACAATGTTATATTGTATTTACTAGATTTCTGATACCTAGTTTGAATTCCTCTATTGAAAAAGAAATTAAAAGGAAATTTTGACATGAAGGGAGAAAGAGTAAAGTATTTACCTTTTTCTGTGCCTTTCTCTTGGACCTCTGCTGTGATGTCAGAGGCATTAATCTTAGAAGGTGTAATGCCCTTACACTCATCCTGATTGCCCTTTGCTTTGTACATAAGTAATGCTGTCGGGACCTCATGAGAAAAAATGGTGATAGAAATTGCTTGTGAGCTTGCCCAGGATTTTAGAACTTGTGATGGCCTTTTTTGAAGATGACATTTTCATTTAAAAAAAAAGAAGAAAGAAACCAAAAGAGAAAAGACTGCTTGTTTCTTTTAAAAACAGATAGTTTCTTTGGAAATGTTGTATGAGAAAAGAGAAGGTTGTCTCTGGGCTGATGAATAGATTTGCTAAAGAACGAGAGAAAAGTCAGAAATTCATTAAAAGGTATTAAAGAGATTAAAACCCATACTTAGAGATTGGAGAGATACTGTCTATTTGAGTTGTCAAAGCTTTGGGTCTTCTCTCTGAAGGAATTCCTTGTGGTGAACATGGTCATATACTTTCTTTCAGATATTAAGACTCCAGAAAGATGTCTTCTCAAGAGCAGCAGTGCAAGCAGCAGTGCAAGCTACCTCCAGTGTGCCCAACTAAGTGCCCTGATCCTTGCTCACCTAAAAAGGGTACAGACCCTTGCCCACCTATAAAGTGCACTGAGAAATGCACTCCTGTGCCACCTCCCCAGCAATGCCAGCAGAAGTGCCCACCCAAGGGCAAGTAACAGCTTCAGGTTTTATCTGCCTGTGGAAAGGATAAGGACAATCAGCTCATCTAGTTCCACAGCTCCACCTTCATCTTCTCTTCAAAGCCTATCATGGATACAGAAGAAGCTTTCCACCCCTCAGCCTGCAGTGTGCGTATGGGGATTCCTGACGGTCAGAGGTTTCCTATCTGAGTCTGCTATGCTGCTTGCCTCTGGGAGGTATCCGAAAAAGCATCCCAGAGCCTCAGAGGGAAGAGCAGTGTCTCTCCTCCTGAGCGACTTCTGAGGATTCTCTCAGTGTCTGCTGTGTGTGTCTGTCACCTGGGCAGTGGTGTCTGTCACCTGGGCAGTGGTTTCTGCCAGATGAGCAATTGTTACTTATCCTCCATTTCTTGAATAAAATACACTTCTTTTTTGTGACGGTAAAAGTATTTTCTTTCTTTGAAAACCTGCTTTTAGCAATATCATATCATAATTTTGGTTGATTTCTATCCTTCTTCGATCCAAATTTCAGGCTCTCACAACCAGTGTTATGTGACTTTTGAGTTATATCGATGATTATTTGTATATAATTTCAAATCCAGGTGATTTCCTTAATTATTGCTTGATTGATTTGAGGAACAAATTAGTTAACTCCTCAGAAGTTCAATCCCTTTACTAAAATGTGGGGAAAATCACCTTTACAGTGCCAACTTGATTAGGCATAAAATTTACATGAATGTGTGTCATTCAGTTGCCACGATGCCGGGCACATAATTGGCACTTTGTAAGGTGGCCAATTATCATTGTCTCCGTCATCATCACTGTCACCACCATCACCGCCACCACCATGTTTGCTGTAGCAGGAAAGAGGCTCAGACATACCTAGTACAGCACAAAAGGAGATTCTTAAACTATATTACACTTTCATATTCTGTGTTCCTTTTCTTTTCCAACTTAACCGTATTTATAACGTCATGTGACATATTAAATGCTTTGGGAAATTATTGGGATACTCTGCATAAAATTATAGTAGTTCTGTATTCATGGGTAGCACAAATAAAGGGAAGTTTCAAGGGTCCTTACCAGGCAAAGTGCTGCCTGCTCTCCATGTGCACAACACATTCTTCTTACTGCAAAACTCAACAACTCAGTGTCTTATTATATTTTTTCACGTCTGAATTACTTTCTTGACTGATTTGACCCCACTTGTGAGGTACACTGGGGTTTGCAATGTTTATCTAGATTTACAAAATGACTGTTGCTATGCAGCTTGTTTTCTAAGTGCATGGCTTACAGGTCCAGTAAGCCGTGAAAAGGGATGTGTTCTTTAAGCATATCTCTTCTTGTGGTCCTAGAAGTAAAGGAGTCCAAGATGCCAGAACTGCAGGAAAAAAAAGATGTCCAGATTACTGCCCAACGCTTATCAGACTATTACCTGAGTGAGAAATCAACACTGATATGTGGGAGTTGTCTCTCCTGTAGCTAGTGTTATTTGACTTGACACAGAAATTAGTCTTTGAGGTGGGACGCTTCTGTACCAAATCTTAAAATTACGGCATTGGCTTAGAGTCTGGAGGTGGTTGGCAAGGAGTCTGATATTGGAAGCCAGAAATGTGGTGATACATTTTATTCAATGGCAAAATGTTTGCAGTAATGGTTGTCCATGGTATTCCGAGATGCAGACCAAATATTGGTCACTTGTTGATTTGACCAGGGTATTTCAATAAATGTATGTTGAGAAAAAAATTTCTGGCTGGCAGGTCAGAAAAAAAAAAAAAAAAACGGAAAGAAAGAAATACAGACCAGATATTCAAAACCTTGTTGAATTAGGAAACTCAACACTTGTAATCGCTAAAGGGTAAGATATGAGATTTGAGGTGGTTTTGAACTTGAAGTCCAATTTCAGTTGACTGTAACAACAGAGAAAAGAGACAGAAGTTGTAGTCTATCCACCTGTGTGTCAGGGGGCCTCATGGTAGTTAAATTATGTTCAGGGATCAAGGCAGAAATTTAATCAGGCCAGAAAATTACTTCCAGAAAAGGACCTGAGTGAGGTCCGTGGGACACAGAAATGATTGGAAGAATGAATTATGTCGGGTGTCTAATAAGTTTTTGAGGGAACTGACAACTAAATAAAGTATGTGCCAAAACAAAAAAGAGTGATTTTTGCAAGAATTGTAACGACTTTCCAGCCCTCCTTTCCCCACTACCTACATCAGATGTGGTCAGTATAGGTGACGAGAAGGGATTATCCACTGTGAGGTGGATACAAGACCCGCAGAGAAGAGTTGTTAAGGGAAGCTCTCTCAGAGAATAGTATCAGAGCCTAAGAGAGGCAAGGAGGAGAAGGAACACAAAGATTCTCAAACTTTGTTACTGTTTCTTAGGATGGTTCTTCTTTCATCTTTTCCATCTGGTATTTCTGAGGTATAATTAACAAATTAAATTGGACATATTTACGGTGCATAATGGGATGACTAGACATATGTGTACTTTGTGCAGTGATTATCACCATCGGTCAATTAACACATTAATCACTTCAACATTAACCATTTAAATATGTGTATGTCTGTGTATTTGTGTGTGTGTGTGTGTGTGTGTGTGTGTGTGTGATGAGAATGCTTAAGGTCTATTTTCTGAGCAAGTTTCAACTACACAGCCGAGTGTTATTAACTAGACTCACCATGATATTCCATAGACTCCGAGAGCTTCTTCATCGTATGATGCAGGCTTGTACCCACTGCCCAACATCTCCTCTTTTGCCGAACCCCTCAGCCCCTGCTGACCACCATTCTAGTCTCTGTTTCTGTGACATCTATGAGTTTGGAAACACATTCCTAAATAAACAATGGCTCGAAGAAGAAATAACAAAGAAATAGAAAATACTTTGGGATGAATGAAAAGGCAAATAAAGCATAGAAGACCTTCAGGGGTAAATGTAATGCAGCGCATAGAGAGCAACTTATGGCTGGGAGCATCTATGTTGCAAAAGATAAAAGATCTCAGACCAGTAACCTGAAAGATATGTATGCATGTCTGTGGGTTTATGAAAATAGAAGACTCCTAACCCTAAATAGAGCAAAATATAAGCAGTGATTTTTCTTGGCAGTTTATTAGATGTGTTCATTTTTGAACAACTTTATGTTTTCCCAATTATATATTATATACTGTAATTTCATTTTTGTAGCCATTTATTATAATATTTAAATACTTTATAGTAGTGAAGATGTGGCTGAGCTTGAGGGAAAGGTTAGGTCCTGCTCTTCTGGCACATGCTTATCTGGTGACGCTTCTCAAGTCTCAAGTGTCTCCTCTTTCTCTTCGTCTCCTCTTCATTCTCCTCTTTTTCCTCCTTTGCCATTATAAAATGACATTCCTAAGAAGCTTCCTGATTAATTGCCCAAGACACGTTACTAGGCCAGTTCTTCCTTCAGACTGCAGGTAGAATTATGTAAGATATGAAAGGATTATTACTAAATGCGTGGGCAACATATCACAGTACCAACTTGGACAGTTATGTTGTATATATGGGGCAGTGAAGGTAATATGGCAGGTTGAGGGTTCTGGAGGGTTGAAAACGAAGACCGAGAATAAACAGCGAAAACCTTTTCGTATTACTGTCTTCAAAGCCATAAAACATGTCTGGAAAGAGCAGAAGAAAGCAAGTATATCAGATGAGCCCTAAGTCCATATTTCATCTAGATTTCAGACCTTAGTGCTCTGATCTTCTCTCCACTCCCAACCCCACTCTCAATCACTTATATGTGATGCTGTGAGTCTTAAATAGTATCTTATATCTATTTTTGGTTTCACACAATTGAAATCTGATATTTACTTATGGAATACAAGGGATTTCTTTCCTGATAAAGGAATTTTAAGCACACGACGGCACTCTAGGGAAGTGTTCATGTCAGGTGAGAGGGACATCCTGATCCCAAGAAATGTGTGTTCCCACATTCCACAGTAATATAAAGTGAGAGTTGCAACTTTATTTCTAAAGCAGACAGGGCTTTTCACCAGCCATGGCCCATCACGAGAAGCTTCAGTGCCCAAGGGGCCAGCAGAGAAAAGACTAGTGTTCAGGTCCAGGAGAGAAGAGGGGAACTGTAGAAGAACTGTTGACAGCTGAATCTCTGAAAAGGTAGAAATAAGATATTTGGAGAACATGCTAGGGCACTGGTTCCTGAACTTCAGTTATTTTCTAAAAGTTCATTATATTTGTCATAATTTCACATCAGAGGTGTCATGTAACAGTAGTATTTTTTACTTTAACTTCACTTTATAATAACTTTGAAATGTTTTAATTTAATTGACCATACGTAATCTTGTACATGATAAGCCAGATGAAATATTCAAATTAAATATTGCAATGTATAAATATATATGTATAAATATATATGTATATATATATATATATATACACATAGAGAAATATGTTACAGAAAGTGAGAGACAGTGTGAGAGAGAGAGAAAGAGAGAGAGAGAGAGATTGAGAGAGACAGAGAGATTATAAAGTTTGGCAAACTCAAAATCTGCAGAGCTGAAAGCCTGCTGGAAGCCCATCCAACAGGGTAATCGTCTTTTACCTCGGTGACGATGAGCCTTCTTCTATTGAGGCGGTCAGTGTATCGGAAGAGGAATTCCCACCTTATAGAAGGCAACCACCTTTACTCAGGCCACTGAGTTAAATAATACTCTCTTGCAGAAGCATCCTTACAGAAACACCCAGAATAATGTTTGACCAGATAACCGGGGACCATATGCCAGGGAAGCTGACCCATAAATTAACCAGCAAACCTTCCTTTCAGCACACTGACAAATTCTATGAAGAAAGTAGAGCAGGAAATAGGCTTATCTGACATATATTCCACAGTGAGCAAAATGGAAAATGTAAAATGTAGGTTAAAATTATAACAAAATTATTATTAATCATTAAGAAGTTGTATATGAATGGCAATGAACTTCAGTGACTGCATTTTTAATAAAGGGATATCAACTTTCTCTGGAATTTACCCCTAGATTTGATGTGAAACAAAACATGTATTTAAATAATTCATAAATATTAAATACATATAAACTTAGTGACTTGAATGGCATTGCATATTAGATAGGGTTTTCCAAAAATTTCAAAGGGACAGGAAGCCAGAATATTTAAACACTCCTCTGAGCTTTCTTCAAAAGTTGAAGAAATCCAAAGAGGTCCTTTGGGAGAAGTTAGGTAAGAGCAGGTGATATGTCATGTTTGGGAGGTATGAGTAAAAGGCTTGGTTTGTACTGTAAGTCTAGGTTCTGATCTGCCAGCTGATTGGAATTATGGTAGGTGAAGCTACGCTCCTAGTGAATTCCTTGTGGCCGGAAGTGAAACAGATTTACAAAGTTCATAGGAATTATGAACATCTGCTGGATGTTCTTAATTTGAAGGAGCAAAGCAGTGAAAGGGGGTCCCTAGAGGTCACCACTTTACTAAACGTATTTAAGTATCACGGTGGGAAGTCATCGGAGATGATCTGCAACCTTCCCTCTGTCCATTTTAGAAGAGGAGAAGAGACACTTCACTTAGGAAGCCATGGATCAAGAGGAAATGCATTATAAGAGGGGCTTGAGATAAAGAGAATGGTGTCACCAGGTAGCCAGGCCTTTCTCAAACCAGTATGTACAATAAAATGGCCACCAGTTCAAGTGCAACTAGGCAGGCAGTTTTAGAAGTCAAGGAAGGTGAAAGATAGAAAAGGGTCATCTTGCCCAATCAAGAAACGGAACGTTTGTCTGCAAGTTAGAGAAGCTTCAAAATCCTCCCACTGCCATAAACTGCTGAAACGGAGAGCTAAGGCAGGGACTCTGTGAGTCATGAGAACATAATCTAGTGAGGAGATCCTGGCGCAGGACATTTCCTGTTTTCAGAGTCCCTGCCAAGCCAGTTATGGATGGATTTGCATTTGGTTGGGAAATGACTGAACCAGGCCAGTTTTGGTAGCTCCGCTTCCCCCTGGGTGGGGCAGCAAACCCCAATAAAAAGGGCCTCTGCTGCACGACAGCTATCCTCCTGCTACTCGAGTTCCGATTGACTTTGGAGAACCTGGTGAGTATGATTCTTCAGTTCAACTTTGTACTCGGGCCCCCTAATGTTGAGTTTGTGCTGGACACCGCAAATTTGATGGGTCCAAAGTTATGATCAAGGGTATAATGTTACTTAGTGGATGGGAACTTGGAATCTGGGCACAATGTTATATTGTATTTACTAGATTTCTGATACCTAGTTTGAATTCCTCTATTGAAAAAGAAATTAAAAGGAAATTTTGACATGAAGGGAGAAAGAGTAAAGTATTTACCTTTTTCTGTGCCTTTCTCTTGGACCTCTGCTGTGATGTCAGAGGCATTAATCTTAGAAGGTGTAATGCCCTTACACTCATCCTGATTGCCCTTTGCTTTGTACATAAGTAATGCTGTCGGGACCTCATGAGAAAAAATGGTGATAGAAATTGTTTGTGAGCTTGCCCAGGATTTTAGAACTTGTGATGGCCTTTTTTGAAGATGACATTTTCATTTAAAAAAAAAGAAGAAAGAAACCAAAAGAGAAAAGACTGCTTGTTTCTTTTAAAAATAGATAGTTTCTTTGGAAATGTTGTATGAGAAAAGAGAAGGTTGTCTCTGGGCTGATGAATAGATTTGCTAAAGAACGAGAGAAAAGTCAGAAATTCATTAAAAGGTATTAAAGAGATTAAAACCCATACTTAGAGATTGGAGAGATACTGTCTATTTGAGTTGTCAAAGCTTTGGGTCTTCTCTCTGAAGGAATTCCTTGTGGTGAACATGGTCATATACTTTCTTTCAGATATTAAGACTCCAGAAAGATGTCTTCTCAAGAGCAGCAGTGCAAGCAGCAGTGCAAGCTACCTCCAGTGTGCCCAACTAAGTGCCCTGATCCTTGCTCACCTAAAAAGGGTACAGACCCTTGCCCACCTATAAAGTGCACTGAGAAATGCACTCCTGTGCCACCTCCCCAGCAATGCCAGCAGAAGTGCCCACCCAAGGGCAAGTAACAGCTTCAGGTTTTATCTGCCTGTGGAAAGGATAAGGACAATCAGCTCATCTAGTTCCACAGCTCCACCTTCATCTTCTCTTCAAAGCCTATCATGGATACAGAAGAAGCTTTCCACCCCTCAGCCTGCAGTGTGCGTATGGGGATTCCTGACGGTCAGAGGTTTTCTATCTGAGTCTGCTATGCTGCTTGCCTCTGGGAGGTATCCGAAAAAGCATCCCAGAGCCTCAGAGGGAAGAGCAGTGTCTCTCCTCCTGAGCGACTTCTGAGGATTCTCTCAGTGTCTGCTGTGCGTGTCTGTCACCTGGGCAGTGGTTTCTGCCAGATGAGCAATTGTTACTTATCCTCCATTTCTTGAATAAAATACACTTCTTTTTTGTGACGGTAAAAGTATTTTCTTTCTTTGAAAACCTGCTTTTAGCAATATCATATCATAATTTTGGTTGATTTCTATCCTTCTTCGATCCAAATTTCAGGCTCTCACAACCAGTGTTATGTGACTTTTGAGTTATATCGATGATTATTTGTATATAATTTCAAATCCAGGTGATTTCCTTAATTATTGCTTGATTGATTTGAGGAACAAATTAGTTAACTCCTCAGAAGTTCAATCCCTTTACTAAAATGTGGGGAAAATCACCTTTACAGTGCCAACTTGATTAAGCATAAAATTTACATGAATGTGTGTCATTCAGTTGCCACGATGCCGGGCACATAATTGGCACTTTGTAAGGTGGCCAATTATCATTGTCTCCGTCATCATCACTGTCACCACCATCACCGCCACCACCATGTTTGCTGTAGCAGGAAAGAGGCTCAGACATACCTAGTACAGCACAAAAGGAGATTCTTAAACTATATTACACTTTCATATTCTGTGTTCCTTTTCTTTTCCAACTTAACCGTATTTATAACGTCATGTGACATATTAAATGCTTTGGGAAATTATTGGGATACTCTGCATAAAATTATAGTAGTTCTGTATTCATGGGTAGTACACATAAAGGGAAGTTTCAAGGGTCCTTACCAGGCAAAGTGCTGCCTGCTCTCCATGTGCACAACACGTTCTTCTTACTGCAAAACTCAACAACTCAGTGTCTTATTATATTTTTTCACGTCTGAATTACTTTCTTGACTGATTTGACCCCACTTGTGAGGTACACTGGGGTTTGCAATGTTTATCTAGATTTACAAAATGACTGTTGCTATGCAGCTTGTTTTCTAAGTGCATGGCTTACAGGTCCAGTAAGCCGTGAAAAAGGATGTGTTCTTTAAGCATATCTCTTCTTGTGGTCCTAGAAGTAAAGGAGTCCAAGATGCCAGAACTGCAGGAAAAAAAAGATGTCCAGATTACTGCCCAACGCTTATCAGACTATTACCTGAGTGAGAAATCAACACTGATATGTGGGAGTTGTCTCTCCTGTAGCTAGTGTTATTTGACTTGACACAGAAATTAGTCTTTGAGGTGGGACGCTTCTGTACCAAATCTTAAAATTACGGCATTGGCTTAGAGTCTGGAGGTGGTTGGCAAGGAGTCTGATATTGGAAGCCAGAAATGTGGTGATACATTTTATTCAATGGCAAAATGTTTGCAGTAATGGTTGTCCATGGTATTCCGAGATGCAGACCAAATATTGGTCACTTGTTGATTTGACCAGGGTATTTCAATAAATGTATGTTGAGAAAAAAATTTCTGGCTGGCAGGTCAGAAAAAAAAAAAAAAAAAACGGAAAGAAAGAAATACAGACCAGATATTCAAAACCTTGTTGAATTAGGAAACTCAACACTTGTAATCGCTAAAGGGTAAGATATGAGATTTGAGGTGGTTTTGAACTTGAAGTCCAATTTCAGTTGACTGTAACAACAGAGAAAAGAGACAGAAGTTGTAGTCTATCCACCTGTGTGTCAGGGGGCCTCATGGTAGTTAAATTATGTTCAGGGATCAAGGCAGAAATTTAATCAGGCCAGAAAATTACTTCCAGAAAAGGACCTGAGTGAGGTCCGTGGGACACAGAAATGATTGGAAGAATGAATTATGTCGGGTGTCTAATAAGTTTTTGAGGGAACTGACAACTAAATAAAGTATGTGCCAAAACAAAAAAGAGTGATTTTTGCAAGAATTGTAACGACTTTCCAGCCCTCCTTTCCCCACTACCTACATCAGATGTGGTCAGTATAGGTGACGAGAAGGGATTATCCACTGTGAGGTGGATACAAGACCCGCAGAGAAGAGTTGTTAAGGGAAGCTCTCTCAGAGAATAGTATCAGAGCCTAAGAGAGGCAAGGAGGAGAAGGAACACAAAGATTCTCAAACTTTGTTACTGTTTCTTAGGATGGTTCTTCTTTCATCTTTTCCATCTGGTATTTCTGAGGTATAATTAACAAATTAAATTGGACATATTTACGGTGCATAATGGGATGACTAGACATATGTGTACTTTGTGCAGTGATTATCACCATCGGTCAATTAACACATTAATCACTTCAACATTAACCATTTAAATATGTGTATGTCTGTGTATTTGTGTGTGTGTGTGTGTGTGTGTGTGTGTGTGATGAGAATGCTTAAGGTCTATTTTCTGAGCAAGTTTCAACTACACAGCCGAGTGTTATTAACTAGACTCACCATGATATTCCATAGACTCCGAGAGCTTCTTCATCGTATGATGCAGGCTTGTACCCACTGCCCAACATCTCCTCTTTTGCCGAACCCCTCAGCCCCTGCTGACCACCATTCTAGTCTCTGTTTCTGTGACATCTATGAGTTTGGAAACACATTCCTAAATAAACAATGGCTCGAAGAAGAAATAACAAAGAAATAGAAAATACTTTGGGATGAATGAAAAGGCAAATAAAGCATAGAAGACCTTCAGGGGTAAATGTAATGCAGCGCATAGAGAGCAACTTATGGCTGGGAGCATCTATGTTGCAAAAGATAAAAGATCTCAGACCAGTAACCTGAAAGATATGTATGCATGTCTGTGGGTTTATGAAAATAGAAGACTCCTAACCCTAAATAGAGCAAAATATAAGCAGTGATTTTTCTTGGCAGTTTATTAGATGTGTTCATTTTTGAACAACTTTATGTTTTCCCAATTATATATTATATACTGTAATTTCATTTTTGTAGCCATTTATTATAATATTTAAATACTTTATAGTAGTGAAGATGTGGCTGAGCTTGAGGGAAAGGTTAGGTCCTGCTCTTCTGGCACATGCTTATCTGGTGACGCTTCTCAAGTCTCAAGTGTCTCCTCTTTCTCTTCGTCTCCTCTTCATTCTCCTCTTTTTCCTCCTTTGCCATTATAAAATGACATTCCTAAGAAGCTTCCTGATTAATTGCCCAAGACACGTTACTAGGCCAGTTCTTCCTTCAGACTGCAGGTAGAATTATGTAAGATATGAAAGGATTATTACTAAATGCGTGGGCAACATATCACAGTACCAACTTGGACAGTTATGTTGTATATATGGGGCAGTGAAGGTAATATGGCAGGTTGAGGGTTCTGGAGGGTTGAAAACGAAGACCGAGAATAAACAGCGAAAACCTTTTCGTATTACTGTCTTCAAAGCCATAAAACATGTCTGGAAAGAGCAGAAGAAAGCAAGTATATCAGATGAGCCCTAAGTCCATATTTCATCTAGATTTCAGACCTTAGTGCTCTGATCTTCTCTCCACTCCCAACCCCACTCTCAATCACTTATATGTGATGCTGTGAGTCTTAAATAGTATCTTATATCTATTTTTGGTTTCACACAATTGAAATCTGATATTTACTTATGGAATACAAGGGATTTCTTTCCTGATAAAGGAATTTTAAGCACACGACGGCACTCTAGGGAAGTGTTCATGTCAGGTGAGAGGGACATCCTGATCCCAAGAAATGTGTGTTCCCACATTCCACAGTAATATAAAGTGAGAGTTGCAACTTTATTTCTAAAGCAGACAGGGCTTTTCACCAGCCATGGCCCATCACGAGAAGCTTCAGTGCCCAAGGGGCCAGCAGAGAAAAGACTAGTGTTCAGGTCCAGGAGAGAAGAGGGGAACTGTAGAAGAACTGTTGACAGCTGAATCTCTGAAAAGGTAGAAATAAGATATTTGGAGAACATGCTAGGGCACTGGTTCCTGAACTTCAGTTATTTTCTAAAAGTTCATTATATTTGTCATAATTTCACATCAGAGGTGTCATGTAACAGTAGTATTTTTTACTTTAACTTCACTTTATAATAACTTTGAAATGTTTTAATTTAATTGACCATACGTAATCTTGTACATGATAAGCCAGATGAAATATTCAAATTAAATATTGCAATGTATAAATATATATGTATAAATATATATGTATATATATATATATATATATACACATAGAGAAATATGTTACAGAAAGTGAGAGACAGTGTGAGAGAGAGAGAAAGAGAGAGAGAGAGAGATTGAGAGAGACAGAGAGATTATAAAGTTTGGCAAACTCAAAATCTGCAGAGCTGAAAGCCTGCTGGAAGCCCATCCAACAGGGTAATCGTCTTTTACCTCGGTGACGATGAGCCTTGTTCTATTGAGGCGGTCAGTGTATCGGAAGAGGAATTCCCACCTTATAGAAGGCAACCACCTTTACTCAGGCCACTGAGTTAAATAATACTCTCTTGCAGAAGCATCCTTACAGAAACACCCAGAATAATGTTTGACCAGATAACCGGGGACCATATGCCAGGGAAGCTGACCCATAAATTAACCAGCAAACCTTCCTTTCAGCACACTGACAAATTCTATGAAGAAAGTAGAGCAGGAAATAGGCTTATCTGACATATATTCCACAGTGAGCAAAATGGAAAATGTAAAATGTAGGTTAAAATTATAACAAAATTATTATTAATCATTAAGAAGTTGTATATGAATGGCAATGAACTTCAGTGACTGCATTTTTAATAAAGGGATATCAACTTTCTCTGGAATTTACCCCTAGATTTGATGTGAAACAAAACATGTATTTAAATAATTCATAAATATTAAATACATATAAACTTAGTGACTTGAATGGCATTGCATATTAGATAGGGTTTTCCAAAAATTTCAAAGGGACAGGAAGCCAGAATATTTAAACACTCCTCTGAGCTTTCTTCAAAAGTTGAAGAAATCCAAAGAGGTCCTTTGGGAGAAGTTAGGTAAGAGCAGGTGATATGTCATGTTTGGGAGGTATGAGTAAAAGGCTTGGTTTGTACTGTAAGTCTAGGTTCTGATCTGCCAGCTGATTGGAATTATGGTAGGTGAAGCTACGCTCCTAGTGAATTCCTTGTGGCCGGAAGTGAAACAGATTTACAAAGTTCATAGGAATTATGAACATCTGCTGGATGTTCTTAATTTGAAGGAGCAAAGCAGTGAAAGGGGGTCCCTAGAGGTCACCACTTTACTAAACGTATTTAAGTATCACGGTGGGAAGTCATCGGAGATGATCTGCAACCTTCCCTCTGTCCATTTTAGAAGAGGAGAAGAGACACTTCACTTAGCAAGCCATGGATCAAGAGGAAATGCATTATAAGAGGGGCTTGAGATAAAGAGAATGGTGTCACCAGGTAGCCAGGCCTTTCTCAAACCAGTATGTACAATAAAATGGCCACCAGTTCAAGTGCAACTAGGCAGGCAGTTTTAGAAGTCAAGGAAGGTGAAAGATAGAAAAGGGTCATCTTGCCCAATCAAGAAACGGAACGTTTGTCTGCAAGTTAGAGAAGCTTCAAAATCCTCCCACTGCCATAAACCGCTGAAACGGAGAGCTAAGGCAGGGACTCTGTGAGTCATGAGAACATAATCTAGTGAGGAGATCCTGGCGCAGGACATTTCCTGTTTTCAGAGTCCCTGCCAAGCCAGTTATGGATGGATTTGCATTTGGTTGGGAAATGACTGAGCCAGGCCAGTTTTGGTAGCTCCGCTTCCCCCTGGGTGGGGCAGCAAACCCCAATAAAAAGGGCCTCTGCTGCACGACAGCTATCCTCCTGCTACTCGAGTTCCGATTGACTTTGGAGAACCTGGTGAGTATGATTCTTCAGTTCAACTTTGTACTCGGGCCCCCTAATGTTGAGTTTGTGCTGGACACCGCAAATTTGATGGGTCCAAAGTTATGATCAAGGGTATAATGTTACTTAGTGGATGGGAACTTGGAATCTGGGCACAATGTTATATTGTATTTACTAGATTTCTGATACCTAGTTTGAATTCCTCTATTGAAAAAGAAATTAAAAGGAAATTTTGACATGAAGGGAGAAAGAGTAAAGTATTTACCTTTTTCTGTGCCTTTCTCTTGGACCTCTGCTGTGATGTCAGAGGCATTAATCTTAGAAGGTGTAATGCCCTTACACTCATCCTGATTGCCCTTTGCTTTGTACATAAGTAATGCTGTCGGGACCTCATGAGAAAAAATGGTGATAGAAATTGCTTGTGAGCTTGCCCAGGATTTTAGAACTTGTGATGGCCTTTTTTGAAGATGACATTTTCATTTAAAAAAAAAGAAGAAAGAAACCAAAAGAGAAAAGACTGCTTGTTTCTTTTAAAAACAGATAGTTTCTTTGGAAATGTTGTATGAGAAAAGAGAAGGTTGTCTCTGGGCTGATGAATAGATTTGCTAAAGAACGAGAGAAAAGTCAGAAATTCATTAAAAGGTATTAAAGAGATTAAAACCCATACTTAGAGATTGGAGAGATACTGTCTATTTGAGTTGTCAAAGCTTTGGGTCTTCTCTCTGAAGGAATTCCTTGTGGTGAACATGGTCATATACTTTCTTTCAGATATTAAGACTCCAGAAAGATGTCTTCTCAAGAGCAGCAGTGCAAGCAGCAGTGCAAGCTACCTCCAGTGTGCCCAACTAAGTGCCCTGATCCTTGCTCACCTAAAAAGGGTACAGACCCTTGCCCACCTATAAAGTGCACTGAGAAATGCACTCCTGTGCCACCTCCCCAGCAATGCCAGCAGAAGTGCCCACCCAAGGGCAAGTAACAGCTTCAGGTTTTATCTGCCTGTGGAAAGGATAAGGACAATCAGCTCATCTAGTTTCACAGCTCCACCTTCATCTTCTCTTCAAAGCCTATCATGGATACAGAAGAAGCTTTCCACCCCTCAGCCTGCAGTGTGCGTATGGGGATTCCTGACGGTCAGAGGTTTTCTATCTGAGTCTGCTATGCTGCTTGCCTCTGGGAGGTATCCGAAAAAGCATCCCAGAGCCTCAGAGGGAAGAGCAGTGTCTCTCCTCCTGAGCGACTTCTGAGGATTCTCTCAGTGTCTGCTGTGTGTGTCTGTCACCTGGGCAGTGGTTTCTGCCAGATGAGCAATTGTTACTTATCCTCCATTTCTTGAATAAAATACACTTCTTTTTTGTGACGGTAAAAGTATTTTCTTTCTTTGAAAACCTGCTTTTAGCAATATCATATCATAATTTTGGTTGATTTCTATCCTTCTTCGATCCAAATTTCAGGCTCTCACAACCAGTGTTATGTGACTTTTGAGTTATATCGATGATTATTTGTATATAATTTCAAATCCAGGTGATTTCCTTAATTATTGCTTGATTGATTTGAGGAACAAATTAGTTAACTCCTCAGAAGTTCAATCCCTTTACTAAAATGTGGGGAAAATCACCTTTACAGTGCCAACTTGATTAGGCATAAAATTTACATGAATGTGTGTCATTCAGTTGCCACGATGCCGGGCACATAATTGGCACTTTGTAAGGTGGCCAATTATCATTGTCTCCGTCATCATCACTGTCACCACCATCACCGCCACCACCATGTTTGCTGTAGCAGGAAAGAGGCTCAGACATACCTAGTACAGCACAAAAGGAGATTCTTAAACTATATTACACTTTCATATTCTGTGTTCCTTTTCTTTTCCAACTTAACCGTATTTATAACGTCATGTGACATATTAAATGCTTTGGGAAATTATTGGGATACTCTGCATAAAATTATAGTAGTTCTGTATTCATGGGTAGCACAAATAAAGGGAAGTTTCAAGGGTCCTTACCAGGCAAAGTGCTGCCTGCTCTCCATGTGCACAACACATTCTTCTTACTGCAAAACTCAACAACTCAGTGTCTTATTATATTTTTTCACGTCTGAATTACTTTCTTGACTGATTTGACCCCACTTGTGAGGTACACTGGGGTTTGCAATGTTTATCTAGATTTACAAAATGACTGTTGCTATGCAGCTTGTTTTCTAAGTGCATGGCTTACAGGTCCAGTAAGCCGTGAAAAGGGATGTGTTCTTTAAGCATATCTCTTCTTGTGGTCCTAGAAGTAAAGGAGTCCAAGATGCCAGAACTGCAGGAAAAAAAAGATGTCCAGATTACTGCCCAACGCTTATCAGACTATTACCTGAGTGAGAAATCAACACTGATATGTGGGAGTTGTCTCTCCTGTAGCTAGTGTTATTTGACTTGACACAGAAATTAGTCTTTGAGGTGGGACGCTTCTGTACCAAATCTTAAAATTACGGCATTGGCTTAGAGTCTGGAGGTGGTTGGCAAGGAGTCTGATATTGGAAGCCAGAAATGTGGTGATACATTTTATTCAATGGCAAAATGTTTGCAGTAATGGTTGTCCATGGTATTCCGAGATGCAGACCAAATATTGGTCACTTGTTGATTTGACCAGGGTATTTCAATAAATGTATGTTGAGAAAAAAATTTCTGGCTGGCAGGTCAGAAAAAAAAAAAAAAAAACGGAAAGAAAGAAATACAGACCAGATATTCAAAACCTTGTTGAATTAGGAAACTCAACACTTGTAATCGCTAAAGGGTAAGATATGAGATTTGAGGTGGTTTTGAACTTGAAGTCCAATTTCAGTTGACTGTAACAACAGAGAAAAGAGACAGAAGTTGTAGTCTATCCACCTGTGTGTCAGGGGGCCTCATGGTAGTTAAATTATGTTCAGGGATCAAGGCAGAAATTTAATCAGGCCAGAAAATTACTTCCAGAAAAGGACCTGAGTGAGGTCCGTGGGACACAGAAATGATTGGAAGAATGAATTATGTCGGGTGTCTAATAAGTTTTTGAGGGAACTGACAACTAAATAAAGTATGTGCCAAAACAAAAAAGAGTGATTTTTGCAAGAATTGTAACGACTTTCCAGCCCTCCTTTCCCCACTACCTACATCAGATGTGGTCAGTATAGGTGACGAGAAGGGATTATCCACTGTGAGGTGGATACAAGACCCGCAGAGAAGAGTTGTTAAGGGAAGCTCTCTCAGAGAATAGTATCAGAGCCTAAGAGAGGCAAGGAGGAGAAGGAACACAAAGATTCTCAAACTTTGTTACTGTTTCTTAGGATGGTTCTTCTTTCATCTTTTCCATCTGGTATTTCTGAGGTATAATTAACAAATTAAATTGGATATATTTACGGTGCATAATGGGATGACTAGACATATGTGTACTTTGTGCAGTGATTATCACCATCGGTCAATTAACACATTAATCACTTCAACATTAACCATTTAAATATGTGTATGTCTGTGTATTTGTGTGTGTGTGTGTGTGTGTGTGTGTGTGTGTGTGTGTGATGAGAATGCTTAAGGTCTATTTTCTGAGCAAGTTTCAACTACACAGCCGAGTGTTATTAACTAGACTCACCATGATATTCCATAGACTCCGAGAGCTTCTTCATCGTATGATGCAGGCTTGTACCCACTGCCCAACATCTCCTCTTTTGCCGAACCCCTCAGCCCCTGCTGACCACCATTCTAGTCTCTGTTTCTGTGACATCTATGAGTTTGGAAACACATTCCTAAATAAACAATGGCTCGAAGAAGAAATAACAAAGAAATAGAAAATACTTTGGGATGAATGAAAAGGCAAATAAAGCATAGAAGACCTTCAGGGGTAAATGTAATGCAGCGCATAGAGAGCAACTTATGGCTGGGAGCATCTATGTTGCAAAAGATAAAAGATCTCAGACCAGTAACCTGAAAGATATGTATGCATGTCTGTGGGTTTATGAAAATAGAAGACTCCTAACCCTAAATAGAGCAAAATATAAGCAGTGATTTTTCTTGGCAGTTTATTAGATGTGTTCATTTTTGAACAACTTTATGTTTTCCCAATTATATATTATATACTGTAATTTCATTTTTGTAGCCATTTATTATAATATTTAAATACTTTATAGTAGTGAAGATGTGGCTGAGCTTGAGGGAAAGGTTAGGTCCTGCTCTTCTGGCACATGCTTATCTGGTGACGCTTCTCAAGTCTCAAGTGTCTCCTCTTTCTCTTCGTCTCCTCTTCATTCTCCTCTTTTTCCTCCTTTGCCATTATAAAATGACATTCCTAAGAAGCTTCCTGATTAATTGCCCAAGACACGTTACTAGGCCAGTTCTTCCTTCAGACTGCAGGTAGAATTATGTAAGATATGAAAGGATTATTACTAAATGCGTGGGCAACATATCACAGTACCAACTTGGACAGTTATGTTGTATATATGGGGCAGTGAAGGTAATATGGCAGGTTGAGGGTTCTGGAGGGTTGAAAACGAAGACCGAGAATAAACAGCGAAAACCTTTTCGTATTACTGTCTTCAAAGCCATAAAACATGTCTGGAAAGAGCAGAAGAAAGCAAGTATATCAGATGAGCCCTAAGTCCATATTTCATCTAGATTTCAGACCTTAGTGCTCTGATCTTCTCTCCACTCCCAACCCCACTCTCAATCACTTATATGTGATGCTGTGAGTCTTAAATAGTATCTTATATCTATTTTTGGTTTCACACAATTGAAATCTGATATTTACTTATGGAATACAAGGGATTTCTTTCCTGATAAAGGAATTTTAAGCACACGACGGCACTCTAGGGAAGTGTTCATGTCAGGTGAGAGGGACATCCTGATCCCAAGAAATGTGTGTTCCCACATTCCACAGTAATATAAAGTGAGAGTTGCAACTTTATTTCTAAAGCAGACAGGGCTTTTCACCAGCCATGGCCCATCACGAGAAGCTTCAGTGCCCAAGGGGCCAGCAGAGAAAAGACTAGTGTTCAGGTCCAGGAGAGAAGAGAGGAACTGTAGAAGAACTGTTGACAGCTGAATCTCTGAAAAGGTAGAAATAAGATATTTGGAGAACATGCTAGGGCACTGGTTCCTGAACTTCAGTTATTTTCTAAAAGTTCATTATATTTGTCATAATTTCACATCAGAGGTGTCATGTAACAGTAGTATTTTTTACTTTAACTTCACTTTATAATAACTTTGAAATGTTTTAATTTAATTGACCATACGTAATCTTGTACATGATAAGCCAGATGAAATATTCAAATTAAATATTGCAATGTATAAATATATATGTATAAATATATATGTATATATATATATATATATATACACATAGAGAAATATGTTACAGAAAGTGAGAGACAGTGTGAGAGAGAGAGAAAGAGAGAGAGAGAGAGATTGAGAGAGACAGAGAGATTATAAAGTTTGGCAAACTCAAAATCTGCAGAGCTGAAAGCCTGCTGGAAGCCCATCCAACAGGGTAATCGTCTTTTACCTCGGTGACGATGAGCCTTGTTCTATTGAGGCGGTCAGTGTATCGGAAGAGGAATTCCCACCTTATAGAAGGCAACCACCTTTACTCAGGCCACTGAGTTAAATAATACTCTCTTGCAGAAGCATCCTTACAGAAACACCCAGAATAATGTTTGACCAGATAACCGGGGACCATATGCCAGGGAAGCTGACCCATAAATTAACCAGCAAACCTTCCTTTCAGCACACTGACAAATTCTATGAAGAAAGTAGAGCAGGAAATAGGCTTATCTGACATATATTCCACAGTGAGCAAAATGGAAAATGTAAAATGTAGGTTAAAATTTTAACAAAATTATTATTAATCATTAAGAAGTTGTATATGAATGGCAATGAACTTCAGTGACTGCATTTTTAATAAAGGGATATCAACTTTCTCTGGAATTTACCCCTAGATTTGATGTGAAACAAAACATGTATTTAAATAATTCATAAATATTAAATACATATAAACTTAGTGACTTGAATGGCATTGCATATTAGATAGGGTTTTCCAAAAATTTCAAAGGGACAGGAAGCCAGAATATTTAAACACTCCTCTGAGCTTTCTTCAAAAGTTGAAGAAATCCAAAGAGGTCCTTTGGGAGAAGTTAGGTAAGAGCAGGTGATATGTCATGTTTGGGAGGTATGAGTAAAAGGCTTGGTTTGTACTGTAAGTCTAGGTTCTGATCTGCCAGCTGATTGGAATTATGGTAGGTGAAGCTACGCTCCTAGTGAATTCCTTGTGGCCGGAAGTGAAACAGATTTACAAAGTTCATAGGAATTATGAACATCTGCTGGATGTTCTTAATTTGAAGGAGCAAAGCAGTGAAAGGGGGTCCCTAGAGGTCACCACTTTACTAAACGTATTTAAGTATCACGGTGGGAAGTCATCGGAGATGATCTGCAACCTTCCCTCTGTCCATTTTAGAAGAGGAGAAGAGACACTTCACTTAGCAAGCCATGGATCAAGAGGAAATGCATTATAAGAGGGGCTTGAGATAAAGAGAATGGTGTCACCAGGTAGCCAGGCCTTTCTCAAACCAGTATGTACAATAAAATGGCCACCAGTTCAAGTGCAACTAGGCAGGCAGTTTTAGAAGTCAAGGAAGGTGAAAGATAGAAAAGGGTCATCTTGCCCAATCAAGAAACGGAACGTTTGTCTGCAAGTTAGAGAAGCTTCAAAATCCTCCCACTGCCATAAACCGCTGAAACGGAGAGCTAAGGCAGGGACTCTGTGAGTCATGAGAACATAATCTAGTGAGGAGATCCTGGCGCAGGACATTTCCTGTTTTCAGAGTCCCTGCCAAGCCAGTTATGGATGGATTTGCATTTGGTTGGGAAATGACTGAACCAGGCCAGTTTTGGTAGCTCCGCTTCCCCCTGGGTGGGGCAGCAAACCCCAATAAAAAGGGCCTCTGCTGCACGACAGCTATCCTCCTGCTACTCGAGTTCCGATTGACTTTGGAGAACCTGGTGAGTATGATTCTTCAGTTCAACTTTGTACTCGGGCCCCCGAATGATGAGTTTGTGCTGGACACCGCAAATTTGATGGGTCCAAAGTTATGATCAAGGGTATAATGTTACTTAGTGGATGGGAACTTGGAATCTGGGCACAATGTTATATTGTATTTACTAGATTTCTGATACCTAGTTTGAATTCCTCTATTGAAAAAGAAATTAAAAGGAAATTTTGACATGAAGGGAGAAAGAGTAAAGTATTTACCTTTTTCTGTGCCTTTCTCTTGGACCTCTGCTGTGATGTCAGAGGCATTAATCTTAGAAGCTGTGATGCCCTTACACTCATCCTGATTACCCTTGGCTTTGTACATAAGTAATGCTGTCGGGACCTCATGAGAAAAAATGGTGATAGAAATTGCTTGTGAGCTTGCCCAGGATTTTAGAACTTGTGATGGCCTTTTTTGAAGATGACATTTTCATTTAAAAAAAAAGAAGAAAGAAACCAAAAGAGAAAAGACTGCTTGTTTCTTTTAAAAACAGATAGTTTCTTTGGAAATGTTGTATGAGAAAAGAGAAGGTTGTCTCTGGGCTGATGAATAGATTTGCTAAAGAACGAGAGAAAAGTCAGAAATTCATTAAAAGGTATTAAAGAGATTAAAACCCATACTTAGAGATTGGAGAGATACTGTCTATTTGAGTTGTCAAAGCTTTGGGTCTTCTCTCTGAAGGAATTCCTTGTGGTGAACATGGTCATATACTTTCTTTCAGATATTAAGACTCCAGAAAGATGTCTTCTCAAGAGCAGCAGTGCAAGCAGCAGTGCAAGCTACCTCCAGTGTGCCCAACTAAGTGCCCTGATCCTTGCTCACCTAAAAAGGGTACAGACCCTTGCCCACCTATAAAGTGCACTGAGAAATGCACTCCTGTGCCACCTCCCCAGCAATGCCAGCAGAAGTGCCCACCCAAGGGCAAGTAACAGCTTCAGGTTTTATCTGCCTGTGGAAAGGATAAGGACAATCAGCTCATCTAGTTCCACAGCTCCACCTTCATCTTCTCTTCAAAGCCTATCATGGATACAGAAGAAGCTTTCCACCCCTCAGCCTGCAGTGTGCGTATGGGGATTCCTGACGGTCAGAGGTTTCCTATCTGAGTCTGCTATGCTGCTTGCCTCTGGGAGGTATCCGAAAAAGCATCCCAGAGCCTCAGAGGGAAGAGCAGTGTCTCTCCTCCTGAGCGGCTTCTGAGGATTCTCTCAGTGTCTGCTGTGTGTGTCTGTCACCTGGGCAGTGGTTTCTGCCAGATGAGCAATTGTTACTTATCCTCCATTTCTTGAATAAAATACACTTCTTTTTTGTGACGGTAAAAGTATTTTCTTTCTTTGAAAACCTGCTTTTAGCAATATCATATCATAATTTTGGTTGATTTCTATCCTTCTTCGATCCAAATTTCAGGCTCTCACAACCAGTGTTATGTGACTTTTGAGTTATATCGATGATTATTTGTATATAATTTCAAATCCAGGTGATTTCCTTAATTATTGCTTGATTGATTTGAGGAACAAATTAGTTAACTCCTCAGAAGTTCAATCCCTTTACTAAAATGTGGGGAAAATCACCTTTACAGTGCCAACTTGATTAGGCATAAAATTTACATGAATGTGTGTCATTCAGTTGCCACGATGCCGGGCACATAATTGGCACTTTGTAAGGTGGCCAATTATCATTGTCTCTGTCATCATCACTGTCACCACCATCACCGCCACCACCATGTTTGCTGTAGCAGGAAAGAGGCTCAGACATACCTAGTACAGCACAAAAGGAGATTCTTAAACTATATTACACTTTCATATTCTGTGTTCCTTTTCTTTTCCAACTTAACCGTATTTATAACGTCATGTGACATATTAAATGCTTTGGGAAATTATTGGGATACTCTGCATAAAATTATAGTAGTTCTGTATTCATGGGTAGTACAAATAAAGGGAAGTTTCAAGGGTCCTTACCAGGCAAAGTGCTGCCTGCTCTCCATGTGCACAACACGTTCTTCTTACTGCAAAACTCAACAGCTCAGTGTCTTATTATATTTTTTCACGTCTGAATTACTTTCTTGACTGATTTGACCCCACTTGTGAGGTACACTGGGGTTTGCAATGTTTATCTAGATTTACAAAATGACTGTTGCTATGCAGCTTGTTTTCTAAGTGCATGGCTTACAGGTCCAGTAAGCCGTGAAAAGGGATGTGTTCTTTAAGCATATCTCTTCTTGTGGTCCTAGAAGTAAAGGAGTCCAAGATGCCAGAACTGCAGGAAAAAAAAGATGTCCAGATTACTGCCCAACGCTTATCAGACTATTACCTGAGTGAGAAATCAACACTGATATGTGGGAGTTGTCTCTCCTGTAGCTAGTGTTATTTGACTTGACACAGAAATTAGTCTTTGAGGTGGGACGCTTCTGTACCAAATCTTAAAATTACGGCATTGGCTTAGAGTCTGGAGGTGGTTGGCAAGGAGTCTGATATTGGAAGCCAGAAATGTGGTGATACATTTTATTCAATGGCAAAATGTTTGCAGTAATGGTTGTCCATGGTATTCCGAGATGCAGACCAAATATTGGTCACTTGTTGATTTGACCAGGGTATTTCAATAAATGTATGTTGAGAAAAAAATTTCTGGCTGGCAGGTCAGAAAAAAAAAAAAAACGGAAAGAAAGAAATACAGACCAGATATTCAAAACCTTGTTGAATTAGGAAACTCAACACTTGTAATCGCTAAAGGGTAAGATATGAGATTAGAGGTGGTTTTGAACTTGAAGTCCAATTTCAGTTGACTGTAACAACAGAGAAAAGAGACAGAAGTTGTAGTCTATCCACCTGTGTGTCAGGGGGCCTCATGGTAGTTAAATTATGTTCAGGGATCAAGGCAGAAATTTAATCAGGCCAGAAAATTACTTCCAGAAAAGGACCTGAGTGAGGTCCGTGGGACACAGAAATGATTGGAAGAATGAATTATGTCGGGTGTCTAATAAGTTTTTGAGGGAACTGACAACTAAATAAAGTATGTGCCAAAACAAAAAAGAGTGATTTTTGCAAGAATTGTAACGACTTTCCAGCCCTCCTTTCCCCACTACCTACATCAGATGTGGTCAGTATAGGTGACGAGAAGGGATTATCCACTGTGAGGTGGATACAAGGCCCGCAGAGAAGAGTTGTTAAGGGAAGCTCTCTCAGAGAATAGTATCAGAGCCTAAGAGAGGCAAGGAGGAGAAGGAACACAAAGATTCTCAAACTTTGTTACTGTTTCTTAGGATGGTTCTTCTTTCATCTTTTCCATCTGGTATTTCTGAGGTATAATTAACAAATTAAATTGGATATATTTACGGTGCATAATGGGATGACTAGACATATGTGTACTTTGTGCAGTGATTATCACCATCGGTCAATTAACACATTAATCACTTCAACATTAACCATTTAAATATGTGTATGTCTGTGTATTTGTGTGTGTGTGTGTGTGTGTGTGTGTGTGTGTGTGTGATGAGAATGCTTAAGGTCTATTTTCTGAGCAAGTTTCAACTACACAGCCGAGTGTTATTAACTAGACTCACCATGATATTCCATAGACTCCGAGAGCTTCTTCATCGTATGATGCAGGCTTGTACCCACTGCCCAACATCTCCTCTTTTGCCGAACCCCTCAGCCCCTGCTGACCACCATTCTAGTCTCTGTTTCTGTGACATCTATGAGTTTGGAAACACATTCCTAAATAAACAATGGCTCGAAGAAGAAATAACAAAGAAATAGAAAATACTTTGGGATGAATGAAAAGGCAAATAAAGCATAGAAGACCTTCAGGGGTAAATGTAATGCAGCGCATAGAGAGCAACTTATGGCTGGGAGCATCTATGTTGCAAAAGATAAAAGATCTCAGACCAGTAACCTGAAAGATATGTATGCATGTCTGTGGGTTTATGAAAATAGAAGACTCCTAACCGTAAATAGAGCAAAATATAAGCCGTGATTTTTCTTGGCAGTTTATTAGATGTGTTCATTTTTGAACAACTTTATGTTTTCCCAATTATATATTATATACTGTAATTTCATTTTTGTAGCCATTTATTATAATATTTAAATACTTTATAGTAGTGAAGATGTGGCTGAGCTTGAGGGAAAGGTTAGGTCCTGCTCTTCTGGCACATGCTTATCTGGTGACGCTTCTCAAGTCTCAAGTGTCTCCTCTTTCTCTTCGTCTCCTCTTCATTCTCCTCTTTTTCCTCCTTTGCCATTATAAAATGACATTCCTAAGAAGCTTCCTGATTAATTGCCCAAGACACGTTACTAGGCCAGTTCTTCCTTCAGACTGCAGGTAGAATTATGTAAGATATGAAAGGATTATTACTAAATGCGTGGGCAACATATCACAGTACCAACTTGGACAGTTATGTTGTATATATGGGGCAGTGAAGGTAATAGGGCAGGTTGAGGGTTCTGGAGGGTTGAAAACGAAGACCGAGAATAAACAGCGAAAACCTTTTCGTATTACTGTCTTCAAAGCCATAAAACATGTCTGGAAAGAGCAGAAGAAAGCAAGTATATCAGATGAGCCCTAAGTCCATATTTCATCTAGATTTCAGACCTTAGTGCTCTGATCTTCTCTCCACTCCCAACCCCACTCTCAATCACTTATATGTGATGCTGTGAGTCTTAAATAGTATCTTATATCTATTTTTGGTTTCACACAATTGAAATCTGATATTTACTTATGGAATACAAGGGATTTCTTTCCTGATAAAGGAATTTTAAGCACACGACGGCACTCTAGGGAAGTGTTCATGTCAGGTGAGAGGGACATCCTGATCCCAAGAAATGTGTGTTCCCACATTCCACAGTAATATAAAGTGAGAGTTGCAACTTTATTTCTAAAGCAGACAGGGCTTTTCACCAGCCATGGCCCATCACGAGAAGCTTCAGTGCCCAAGGGGCCAGCAGAGAAAAGACTAGTGTTCAGGTCCAGGAGAGAAGAGAGGAACTGTAGAAGAACTGTTGACAGCTGAATCTCTGAAAAGGTAGAAATAAGATATTTGGAGAACATGCTAGGGCACTGGTTCCTGAACTTCAGTTATTTTCTAAAAGTTCATTATATTTGTCATAATTTCACATCAGAGGTGTCATGTAACAGTAGTATTTTTTACTTTAACTTCACTATATAATAACTTTGAAATGTTTTAATTTAATTGACCATACGTAATCTTGTACATGATAAGCCAGATGAAATATTCAAATTAAATATTGCAATGTATAAATATATATGTATATATATATATATATATACACATAGAGAAATATGTTACAGAAAGTGAGAGACAGTGTGAGAGAGAGAGAAAGAGAGAGAGAGAGAGATTGAGAGAGACAGAGAGATTATAAAGTTTGGCAAACTCAAAATCTGCAGAGCTGAAAGCCTGCTGGAAGCCCATCCAACAGGGTAATCGTCTTTTACCTCGGTGACGATGAGCCTTGTTCTATTGAGGCGGTCAGTGTATCGGAAGAGGAATTCCCACCTTATAGAAGGCAACCACCTTTACTCAGGCCACTGAGTTAAATAATACTCTCTTGCAGAAGCATCCTTACAGAAACACCCAGAATAATGTTTGACCAGATAACCGGGGACCATATGCCAGGGAAGCTGACCCATAAATTAACCAGCAAACCTTCCTTTCAGCACACTGACAAATTCTATGAAGAAAGTAGAGCAGGAAATAGGCTTATCTGACATATATTCCACAGTGAGCAAAATGGAAAATGTAAAATGTAGGTTAAAATTTTAACAAAATTATTATTAATCATTAAGAAGTTGTATATGAATGGCAATGAACTTCAGTGACTGCATTTTTAATAAAGGGATATCAACTTTCTCTGGAATTTACCCCTAGATTTGATGTGAAACAAAACATGTATTTAAATAATTCATAAATATTAAATACATATAAACTTAGTGACTTGAATGGCATTGCATATTAGATAGGGTTTTCCAAAAATTTCAAAGGGACAGGAAGCCAGAATATTTAAACACTCCTCTGAGCTTTCTTCAAAAGTTGAAGAAATCCAAAGAGGTCCTTTGGGAGAAGTTAGGTAAGAGCAGGTGATATGTCATGTTTGGGAGGTATGAGTAAAAGGCTTGGTTTGTACTGTAAGTCTAGGTTCTGATCTGCCAGCTGATTGGAATTATGGTAGGTGAAGCTACGCTCCTAGTGAATTCCTTGTGGCCGGAAGTGAAACAGATTTACAAAGTTCATAGGAATTATGAACATCTGCTGGATGTTCTTAATTTGAAGGAGCAAAGCAGTGAAAGGGGGTCCCTAGAGGTCACCACTTTACTAAACGTATTTAAGTATCACGGTGGGAAGTCATCGGAGATGATCTGCAACCTTCCCTCTGTCCATTTTAGAAGAGGAGAAGAGACACTTCACTTAGCAAGCCATGGATCAAGAGGAAATGCATTATAAGAGGGGCTTGAGATAAAGAGAATGGTGTCACCAGGTAGCCAGGCCTTTCTCAAACCAGTATGTACAATAAAATGGCCACCAGTTCAAGTGCAACTAGGCAGGCAGTTTTAGAAGTCAAGGAAGGTGAAAGATAGAAAAGGGTCATCTTGCCCAATCAAGAAACGGAACGTTTGTCTGCAAGTTAGAGAAGCTTCAAAATCCTCCCACTGCCATAAACCGCTGAAACGGAGAGCTAAGGCAGGGACTCTGTGAGTCATGAGAACATAATCTAGTGAGGAGATCCTGGCGCAGGACATTTCCTGTTTTCAGAGTCCCTGCCAAGCCAGTTATGGATGGATTTGCATTTGGTTGGGAAATGACTGAGCCAGGCCAGTTTTGGTAGCTCCGCTTCCCCCTGGGTGGGGCAGCAAACCCCAATAAAAAGGGCCTCTGCTGCACGACAGCTATCCTCCTGCTACTCGAGTTCCGATTGACTTTGGAGAACCTGGTGAGTATGATTCTTCAGTTCAACTTTGTACTCGGGCCCCCGAATGTTGAGTTTGTGCTGGACACCGCAAATTTGATGGGTCCAAAGTTATGATCAAGGGTATAATGTTACTTAGTGGATGGGAACTTGGAATCTGGGCACAATGTTATATTGTATTTACTAGATTTCTGATACCTAGTTTGAATTCCTCTATTGAAAAAGAAATTAAAAGGAAATTTTGACATGAAGGGAGAAAGAGTAAAGTATTTACCTTTTTCTGTGCCTTTCTCTTGGACCTCTGCTGTGATGTCAGAGGCATTAATCTTAGAAGGTGTAATGCCCTTACACTCATCCTGATTGCCCTTTGCTTTGTACATAAGTAATGCTGTCGGGACCTCATGAGAAAAAATGGTGATAGAAATTGCTTGTGAGCTTGCCCAGGATTTTAGAACTTGTGATGGCCTTTTTTGAAGATGACATTTTCATTTAAAAAAAAAGAAGAAAGAAACCAAAAGAGAAAAGACTGCTTGTTTCTTTTAAAAACAGATAGTTTCTTTGGAAATGTTGTATGAGAAAAGAGAAGGTTGTCTCTGGGCTGATGAATAGATTTGCTAAAGAACGAGAGAAAAGTCAGAAATTCATTAAAAGGTATTAAAGAGATTAAAACCCATACTTAGAGATTGGAGAGATACTGTCTATTTGAGTTGTCAAAGCTTTGGGTCTTCTCTCTGAAGGAATTCCTTGTGGTGAACATGGTCATATACTTTCTTTCAGATATTAAGACTCCAGAAAGATGTCTTCTCAAGAGCAGCAGTGCAAGCAGCAGTGCAAGCTACCTCCAGTGTGCCCAACTAAGTGCCCTGATCCTTGCTCACCTAAAAAGGGTACAGACCCTTGCCCACCTATAAAGTGCACTGAGAAATGCACTCCTGTGCCACCTCCCCAGCAATGCCAGCAGAAGTGCCCACCCAAGGGCAAGTAACAGCTTCAGGTTTTATCTGCCTGTGGAAAGGATAAGGACAATCAGCTCATCTAGTTCCACAGCTCCACCTTCATCTTCTCTTCAAAGCCTATCATGGATACAGAAGAAGCTTTCCACCCCTCAGCCTGCAGTGTGCGTATGGGGATTCCTGACGGTCAGAGGTTTCCTATCTGAGTCTGCTATGCTGCTTGCCTCTGGGAGGTATCCGAAAAAGCATCCCAGAGCCTCAGAGGGAAGAGCAGTGTCTCTCCTCCTGAGCGACTTCTGAGGATTCTCTCAGTGTCTGCTGTGTGTGTCTGTCACCTGGGCAGTGGTTTCTGCCAGATGAGCAATTGTTACTTATCCTCCATTTCTTGAATAAAATACACTTCTTTTTTGTGACGGTAAAAGTATTTTCTTTCTTTGAAAACCTGCTTTTAGCAATATCATATCATAATTTTGGTTGATTTCTATCCTTCTTCGATCCAAATTTCAGGCTCTCACAACCAGTGTTATGTGACTTTTGAGTTATATCGATGATTATTTGTATATAATTTCAAATCCAGGTGATTTCCTTAATTATTGCTTGATTGATTTGAGGAACAAATTAGTTAACTCCTCAGAAGTTCAATCCCTTTACTAAAATGTGGGGAAAATCACCTTTACAGTGCCAACTTGATTAGGCATAAAATTTACATGAATGTGTGTCATTCAGTTGCCACGATGCCGGGCACATAATTGGCACTTTGTAAGGTGGCCAATTATCATTGTCTCCGTCATCATCACTGTCACCACCATCACCGCCACCACCATGTTTGCTGTAGCAGGAAAGAGGCTCAGACATACCTAGTACAGCACAAAAGGAGATTCTTAAACTATATTACACTTTCATATTCTGTGTTCCTTTTCTTTTCCAACTTAACCGTATTTATAACGTCATGTGACATATTAAATGCTTTGGGAAATTATTGGGATACTCTGCATAAAATTATAGTAGTTCTGTATTCATGGGTAGCACAAATAAAGGGAAGTTTCAAGGGTCCTTACCAGGCAAAGTGCTGCCTGCTCTCCATGTGCACAACACATTCTTCTTACTGCAAAACTCAACAACTCAGTGTCTTATTATATTTTTTCACGTCTGAATTACTTTCTTGACTGATTTGACCCCACTTGTGAGGTACACTGGGGTTTGCAATGTTTATCTAGATTTACAAAATGACTGTTGCTATGCAGCTTGTTTTCTAAGTGCATGGCTTACAGGTCCAGTAAGCCGTGAAAAGGGATGTGTTCTTTAAGCATATCTCTTCTTGTGGTCCTAGAAGTAAAGGAGTCCAAGATGCCAGAACTGCAGGAAAAAAAAGATGTCCAGATTACTGCCCAACGCTTATCAGACTATTACCTGAGTGAGAAATCAACACTGATATGTGGGAGTTGTCTCTCCTGTAGCTAGTGTTATTTGACTTGACACAGAAATTAGTCTTTGAGGTGGGACGCTTCTGTACCAAATCTTAAAATTACGGCATTGGCTTAGAGTCTGGAGGTGGTTGGCAAGGAGTCTGATATTGGAAGCCAGAAATGTGGTGATACATTTTATTCAATGGCAAAATGTTTGCAGTAATGGTTGTCCATGGTATTCCGAGATGCAGACCAAATATTGGTCACTTGTTGATTTGACCAGGGTATTTCAATAAATGTATGTTGAGAAAAAAATTTCTGGCTGGCAGGTCAGAAAAAAAAAAAAAAAAACGGAAAGAAAGAAATACAGACCAGATATTCAAAACCTTGTTGAATTAGGAAACTCAACACTTGTAATCGCTAAAGGGTAAGATATGAGATTTGAGGTGGTTTTGAACTTGAAGTCCAATTTCAGTTGACTGTAACAACAGAGAAAAGAGACAGAAGTTGTAGTCTATCCACCTGTGTGTCAGGGGGCCTCATGGTAGTTAAATTATGTTCAGGGATCAAGGCAGAAATTTAATCAGGCCAGAAAATTACTTCCAGAAAAGGACCTGAGTGAGGTCCGTGGGACACAGAAATGATTGGAAGAATGAATTATGTCGGGTGTCTAATAAGTTTTTGAGGGAACTGACAACTAAATAAAGTATGTGCCAAAACAAAAAAGAGTGATTTTTGCAAGAATTGTAACGACTTTCCAGCCCTCCTTTCCCCACTACCTACATCAGATGTGGTCAGTATAGGTGACGAGAAGGGATTATCCACTGTGAGGTGGATACAAGACCCGCAGAGAAGAGTTGTTAAGGGAAGCTCTCTCAGAGAATAGTATCAGAGCCTAAGAGAGGCAAGGAGGAGAAGGAACACAAAGATTCTCAAACTTTGTTACTGTTTCTTAGGATGGTTCTTCTTTCATCTTTTCCATCTGGTATTTCTGAGGTATAATTAACAAATTAAATTGGACATATTTACGGTGCATAATGGGATGACTAGACATATGTGTACTTTGTGCAGTGATTATCACCATCGGTCAATTAACACATTAATCACTTCAACATTAACCATTTAAATATGTGTATGTCTGTGTATTTGTGTGTGTGTGTGTGTGTGTGTGTGTGTGTGTGTGTGATGAGAATGCTTAAGGTCTATTTTCTGAGCAAGTTTCAACTACACAGCCGAGTGTTATTAACTAGACTCACCATGATATTCCATAGACTCCGAGAGCTTCTTCATCGTATGATGCAGGCTTGTACCCACTGCCCAACATCTCCTCTTTTGCCGAACCCCTCAGCCCCTGCTGACCACCATTCTAGTCTCTGTTTCTGTGACATCTATGAGTTTGGAAACACATTCCTAAATAAACAATGGCTCGAAGAAGAAATAACAAAGAAATAGAAAATACTTTGGGATGAATGAAAAGGCAAATAAAGCATAGAAGACCTTCAGGGGTAAATGTAATGCAGCGCATAGAGAGCAACTTATGGCTGGGAGCATCTATGTTGCAAAAGATAAAAGATCTCAGACCAGTAACCTGAAAGATATGTATGCATGTCTGTGGGTTTATGAAAATAGAAGACTCCTAACCCTAAATAGAGCAAAATATAAGCCGTGATTTTTCTTGGCAGTTTATTAGATGTGTTCATTTTTGAACAACTTTATGTTTTCCCAATTATATATTATATACTGTAATTTCATTTTTGTAGCCATTTATTATAATATTTAAATACTTTATAGTAGTGAAGATGTGGCTGAGCTTGAGGGAAAGGTTAGGTCCTGCTCTTCTGGCACATGCTTATCTGGTGACGCTTCTCAAGTCTCAAGTGTCTCCTCTTTCTCTTCGTCTCCTCTTCATTCTCCTCTTTTTCCTCCTTTGCCATTATAAAATGACATTCCTAAGAAGCTTCCTGATTAATTGCCCAAGACACGTTACTAGGCCAGTTCTTCCTTCAGACTGCAGGTAGAATTATGTAAGATATGAAAGGATTATTACTAAATGCGTGGGCAACATATCACAGTACCAACTTGGACAGTTATGTTGTATATATGGGGCAGTGAAGGTAATATGGCAGGTTGAGGGTTCTGGAGGGTTGAAAACGAAGACCGAGAATAAACAGCGAAAACCTTTTCATATTACTGTCTTCAAAGCCATAAAACATGTCTGGAAAGAGCAGAAGAAAGCAAGTATATCAGATGAGCCCTAAGTCCATATTTCATCTAGATTTCAGACCTTAGTGCTCTGATCTTCTCTCCACTCCCAACCCCACTCTCAATCACTTATATGTGATGCTGTGAGTCTTAAATAGTATCTTATATCTATTTTTGGTTTCACACAATTGAAATCTGATATTTACTTATGGAATACAAGGGATTTCTTTCCTGATAAAGGAATTTTAAGCACACGACGGCACTCTAGGGAAGTGTTCATGTCAGGTGAGAGGGACATCCTGATCCCAAGAAATGTGTGTTCCCACATTCCACAGTAATATAAAGTGAGAGTTGCAACTTTATTTCTAAAGCAGACAGGGCTTTTCACCAGCCATGGCCCATCACGAGAAGCTTCAGTGCCCAAGGGGCCAGCAGAGAAAAGACTAGTGTTCAGGTCCAGGAGAGAAGAGGGGAACTGTAGAAGAACTGTTGACAGCTGAATCTCTGAAAAGGTAGAAATAAGATATTTGGAGAACATGCTAGGGCACTGGTTCCTGAACTTCAGTTATTTTCTAAAAGTTCATTATATTTGTCATAATTTCACATCAGAGGTGTCATGTAACAGTAGTATTTTTTACTTTAACTTCACTTTATAATAACTTTGAAATGTTTTAATTTAATTGACCATACGTAATCTTGTACATGATAAGCCAGATGAAATATTCAAATTAAATATTGCAATGTATAAATATATATGTATAAATATATATGTATATATATATATATATATATACACATAGAGAAATATGTTACAGAAAGTGAGAGACAGTGTGAGAGAGAGAGAAAGAGAGAGAGAGAGAGATTGAGAGAGACAGAGAGATTATAAAGTTTGGCAAACTCAAAATCTGCAGAGCTGAAAGCCTGCTGGAAGCCCATCCAACAGGGTAATCGTCTTTTACCTCGGTGACGATGAGCCTTGTTCTATTGAGGCGGTCAGTGTATCGGAAGAGGAATTCCCACCTTATAGAAGGCAACCACCTTTACTCAGGCCACTGAGTTAAATAATACTCTCTTGCAGAAGCATCCTTACAGAAACACCCAGAATAATGTTTGACCAGATAACCGGGGACCATATGCCAGGGAAGCTGACCCATAAATTAACCAGCAAACCTTCCTTTCAGCACACTGACAAATTCTATGAAGAAAGTAGAGCAGGAAATAGGCTTATCTGACATATATTCCACAGTGAGCAAAATGGAAAATGTAAAATGTAGGTTAAAATTATAACAAAATTATTATTAATCATTAAGAAGTTGTATATGAATGGCAATGAACTTCAGTGACTGCATTTTTAATAAAGGGATATCAACTTTCTCTGGAATTTACCCCTAGATTTGATGTGAAACAAAACATGTATTTAAATAATTCATAAATATTAAATACATATAAACTTAGTGACTTGAATGGCATTGCATATTAGATAGGGTTTTCCAAAAATTTCAAAGGGACAGGAAGCCAGAATATTTAAACACTCCTCTGAGCTTTCTTCAAAAGTTGAAGAAATCCAAAGAGGTCCTTTGGGAGAAGTTAGGTAAGAGCAGGTGATATGTCATGTTTGGGAGGTATGAGTAAAAGGCTTGGTTTGTACTGTAAGTCTAGGTTCTGATCTGCCAGCTGATTGGAATTATGGTAGGTGAAGCTACGCTCCTAGTGAATTCCTTGTGGCCGGAAGTGAAACAGATTTACAAAGTTCATAGGAATTATGAACATCTGCTGGATGTTCTTAATTTGAAGGAGCAAAGCAGTGAAAGGGGGTCCCTAGAGGTCACCACTTTACTAAACGTATTTAAGTATCACGGTGGGAAGTCATCGGAGATGATCTGCAACCTTCCCTCTGTCCATTTTAGAAGAGGAGAAGAGACACTTCACTTAGCAAGCCATGGATCAAGAGGAAATGCATTATAAGAGGGGCTTGAGATAAAGAGAATGGTGTCACCAGGTAGCCAGGCCTTTCTCAAACCAGTATGTACAATAAAATGGCCACCAGTTCAAGTGCAACTGGGCAGGCAGTTTTAGAAGTCAAGGAAGGTGAAAGATAGAAAAGGGTCATCTTGCCCAATCAAGAAACGGAACGTTTGTCTGCAAGTTAGAGAAGCTTCAAAATCCTCCCACTGCCATAAACCGCTGAAACGGAGAGCTAAGGCAGGGACTCTGTGAGTCATGAGAACATAATCTAGTGAGGAGATCCTGGCGCAGGACATTTCCTGTTTTCAGAGTCCCTGCCAAGCCAGTTATGGATGGATTTGCATTTGGTTGGGAAATGACTGAGCCAGGCCAGTTTTGGTAGCTCCGCTTCCCCCTGGGTGGGGCAGCAAACCCCAATAAAAAGGGCCTCTGCTGCACGACAGCTATCCTCCTGCTACTCGAGTTCCGATTGACTTTGGAGAACCTGGTGAGTATGATTCTTCAGTTCAACTTTGTACTCGGGCCCCCTAATGTTGAGTTTGTGCTGGACACCGCAAATTTGATGGGTCCAAAGTTATGATCAAGGGTATAATGTTACTTAGTGGATGGGAACTTGGAATCTGGGCACAATGTTATATTGTATTTACTAGATTTCTGATACCTAGTTTGAATTCCTCTATTGAAAAAGAAATTAAAAGGAAATTTTGACATGAAGGGAGAAAGAGTAAAGTATTTACCTTTTTCTGTGCCTTTCTCTTGGACCTCTGCTGTGATGTCAGAGGCATTAATCTTAGAAGGTGTAATGCCCTTACACTCATCCTGATTGCCCTTTGCTTTGTACATAAGTAATGCTGTCGGGACCTCATGAGAAAAAATGGTGATAGAAATTGCTTGTGAGCTTGCCCAGGATTTTAGAACTTGTGATGGCCTTTTTTGAAGATGACATTTTCATTTAAAAAAAAAGAAGAAAGAAACCAAAAGAGAAAAGACTGCTTGTTTCTTTTAAAAACAGATAGTTTCTTTGGAAATGTTGTATGAGAAAAGAGAAGGTTGTCTCTGGGCTGATGAATAGATTTGCTAAAGAACGAGAGAAAAGTCAGAAATTCATTAAAAGGTATTAAAGAGATTAAAACCCATACTTAGAGATTGGAGAGATACTGTCTATTTGAGTTGTCAAAGCTTTGGGTCTTCTCTCTGAAGGAATTCCTTGTGGTGAACATGGTCATATACTTTCTTTCAGATATTAAGACTCCAGAAAGATGTCTTCTCAAGAGCAGCAGTGCAAGCAGCAGTGCAAGCTACCTCCAGTGTGCCCAACTAAGTGCCCTGATCCTTGCTCACCTAAAAAGGGTACAGACCCTTGCCCACCTATAAAGTGCACTGAGAAATGCACTCCTGTGCCACCTCCCCAGCAATGCCAGCAGAAGTGCCCACCCAAGGGCAAGTAACAGCTTCAGGTTTTATCTGCCTGTGGAAAGGATAAGGACAATCAGCTCATCTAGTTTCACAGCTCCACCTTCATCTTCTCTTCAAAGCCTATCATGGATACAGAAGAAGCTTTCCACCCCTCAGCCTGCAGTGTGCGTATGGGGATTCCTGACGGTCAGAGGTTTTCTATCTGAGTCTGCTATGCTGCTTGCCTCTGGGAGGTATCCGATAAAGCATCCCAGAGCCTCAGAGGGAAGAGCAGTGTCTCTCCTCCTGAGCGACTTCTGAGGATTCTCTCAGTGTCTGCTGTGTGTGTCTGTCACCTGGGCAGTGGTTTCTGCCAGATGAGCAATTGTTACTTATCCTCCATTTCTTGAATAAAATACACTTCTTTTTTGTGACGGTAAAAGTATTTTCTTTCTTTGAAAACCTGCTTTTAGCAATATCATATCATAATTTTGGTTGATTTCTATCCTTCTTCGATCCAAATTTCAGGCTCTCACAACCAGTGTTATGTGACTTTTGAGTTATATCGATGATTATTTGTATATAATTTCAAATCCAGGTGATTTCCTTAATTATTGCTTGATTGATTTGAGGAACAAATTAGTTAACTCCTCAGAAGTTCAATCCCTTTACTAAAATGTGGGGAAAATCACCTTTACAGTGCCAACTTGATTAGGCATAAAATTTACATGAATGTGTGTCATTCAGTTGCCACGATGCCGGGCACATAATTGGCACTTTGTAAGGTGGCCAATTATCATTGTCTCCGTCATCATCACTGTCACCACCATCACCGCCACCACCATGTTTGCTGTAGCAGGAAAGAGGCTCAGACATACCTAGTACAGCACAAAAGGAGATTCTTAAACTATATTACACTTTCATATTCTGTGTTCCTTTTCTTTTCCAACTTAACCGTATTTATAACGTCATGTGACATATTAAATGCTTTGGGAAATTATTGGGATACTCTGCATAAAATTATAGTAGTTCTGTATTCATGGGTAGTACAAATAAAGGGAAGTTTCAAGGGTCCTTACCAGGCAAAGTGCTGCCTGCTCTCCATGTGCACAACACGTTCTTCTTACTGCAAAACTCAACAACTCAGTGTCTTATTATATTTTTTCACGTCTGAATTACTTTCTTGACTGATTTGACCCCACTTGTGAGGTACACTGGGGTTTGCAATGTTTATCTAGATTTACAAAATGACTGTTGCAATGCAGCTTGTTTTCTAAGTGCATGGCTTACAGGTCCAGTAAGCCGTGAAAAGGGATGTGTTCTTTAAGCATATCTCTTCTTGTGGTCCTAGAAGTAAAGGAGTCCAAGATGCCAGAACTGCAGGAAAAAAAAGATGTCCAGATTACTGCCCAACGCTTATCAGACTATTACCTGAGTGAGAAATCAACACTGATATGTGGGAGTTGTCTCTCCTGTAGCTAGTGTTATTTGACTTGACACAGAAATTAGTCTTTGAGGTGGGACGCTTCTGTACCAAATCTTAAAATTACGGCATTGGCTTAGAGTCTGGAGGTGGTTGGCAAGGAGTCTGATATTGGAAGCCAGAAATGTGGTGATACATTTTATTCAATGGCAAAATGTTTGCAGTAATGGTTGTCCATGGTATTCCGAGATGCAGACCAAATATTGGTCACTTGTTGATTTGACCAGGGTATTTCAATAAATGTATGTTGAGAAAAAAATTTCTGGCTGGCAGGTCAGAAAAAAAAAAAAAACGGAAAGAAAGAAATACAGACCAGATATTCAAAACCTTGTTGAATTAGGAAACTCAACACTTGTAATCGCTAAAGGGTAAGATATGAGATTAGAGGTGGTTTTGAACTTGAAGTCCAATTTCAGTTGACTGTAACAACAGAGAAAAGAGACAGAAGTTGTAGTCTATCCACCTGTGTGTCAGGGGGCCTCATGGTAGTTAAATTATGTTCAGGGATCAAGGCAGAAATTTAATCAGGCCAGAAAATTACTTCCAGAAAAGGACCTGAGTGAGGTCCGTGGGACACAGAAATGATTGGAAGAATGAATTATGTCGGGTGTCTAATAAGTTTTTGAGGGAACTGACAACTAAATAAAGTATGTGCCAAAACAAAAAAGAGTGATTTTTGCAAGAATTGTAACGACTTTCCAGCCCTCCTTTCCCCACTACCTACATCAGATGTGGTCAGTATAGGTGACGAGAAGGGATTATCCACTGTGAGGTGGATACAAGACCCGCAGAGAAGAGTTGTTAAGGGAAGCTCTCTCAGAGAATAGTATCAGAGCCTAAGAGAGGCAAGGAGGAGAAGGAACACAAAGATTCTCAAACTTTGTTACTGTTTCTTAGGATGGTTCTTCTTTCATCTTTTCCATCTGGTATTTCTGAGGTATAATTAACAAATTAAATTGGATATATTTACGGTGCATAATGGGATGACTAGACATATGTGTACTTTGTGCAGTGATTATCACCATCGGTCAATTAACACATTAATCACTTCAACATTAACCATTTAAATATGTGTATGTCTGTGTATTTGTGTGTGTGTGTGTGTGTGTGTGTGTGTGTGTGTGTGATGAGAATGCTTAAGGTCTATTTTCTGAGCAAGTTTCAACTACACAGCCGAGTGTTATTAACTAGACTCACCATGATATTCCATAGACTCCGAGAGCTTCTTCATCGTATGATGCAGGCTTGTACCCACTGCCCAACATCTCCTCTTTTGCCGAACCCCTCAGCCCCTGCTGACCACCATTCTAGTCTCTGTTTCTGTGACATCTATGAGTTTGGAAACACATTCCTAAATAAACAATGGCTCGAAGAAGAAATAACAAAGAAATAGAAAATACTTTGGGATGAATGAAAAGGCAAATAAAGCATAGAAGACCTTCAGGGGTAAATGTAATGCAGCGCATAGAGAGCAACTTATGGCTGGGAGCATCTATGTTGCAAAAGATAAAAGATCTCAGACCAGTAACCTGAAAGATATGTATGCATGTCTGTGGGTTTATGAAAATAGAAGACTCCTAACCCTAAATAGAGCAAAATATAAGCAGTGATTTTTCTTGGCAGTTTATTAGATGTGTTCATTTTTGAACAACTTTATGTTTTCCCAATTATATATTATATACTGTAATTTCATTTTTGTAGCCATTTATTATAATATTTAAATACTTTATAGTAGTGAAGATGTGGCTGAGCTTGAGGGAAAGGTTAGGTCCTGCTCTTCTGGCACATGCTTATCTGGTGACGCTTCTCAAGTCTCAAGTGTCTCCTCTTTCTCTTCCTCTCCTCTTCATTCTCCTCTTTTTCCTCCTTTGCCATTATAAAATGACATTCCTAAGAAGCTTCCTGATTAATTGCCCAAGACACGTTACTAGGCCAGTTCTTCCTTCAGACTGCAGGTAGAATTATGTAAGATATGAAAGGATTATTACTAAATGCGTGGGCAACATATCACAGTACCAACTTGGACAGTTATGTTGTATATATGGGGCAGTGAAGGTAATAGGGCAGGTTGAGGGTTCTGGAGGGTTGAAAACGAAGACCGAGAATAAACAGTGAAAACCTTTTCGTATTACTGTCTTCAAAGCCATAAAACATGTCTGGAAAGAGCAGAAGAAAGCAAGTATATCAGATGAGCCCTAAGTCCATATTTCATCTAGATTTCAGACCTTAGTGCTCTGATCTTCTCTCCACTCCCAACCCCACTCTCAATCACTTATATGTGATGCTGTGAGTCTTAAATAGTATCTTATATCTATTTTTGGTTTCACACAATTGAAATCTGATATTTACTTATGGAATACAAGGGATTTCTTTCCTGATAAAGGAATTTTAAGCACACGACGGCACTCTAGGGAAGTGTTCATGTCAGGTGAGAGGGACATCCTGATCCCAAGAAATGTGTGTTCCCACATTCCACAGTAATATAAAGTGAGAGTTGCAACTTTATTTCTAAAGCAGACAGGGCTTTTCACCAGCCATGGCCCATCACGAGAAGCTTCAGTGCCCAAGGGGCCAGCAGAGAAAAGACTAGTGTTCAGGTCCAGGAGAGAAGAGAGGAACTGTAGAAGAACTGTTGACAGCTGAATCTCTGAAAAGGTAGAAATAAGATATTTGGAGAACATGCTAGGGCACTGGTTCCTGAACTTCAGTTATTTTCTAAAAGTTCATTATATTTGTCATAATTTCACATCAGAGGTGTCATGTAACAGTAGTATTTTTTACTTTAACTTCACTTTATAATAACTTTGAAATGTTTTAATTTAACTGACCATACGTAATCTTGTACATGATAAGCCAGATGAAATATTCAAATTAAATATTGCAATGTATAAATATATATGTATAAATATATATGTATAAATATATATATATATATACACATAGAGAAATATGTTACAGAAAGTGAGAGACAGTGTGAGAGAGAGAGAAAGAGAGAGAGAGAGAGATTGAGAGAGACAGAGAGATTATAAAGTTTGGCAAACTCAAAATCTGCAGAGCTGAAAGCCTGCTGGAAGCCCATCCAACAGGGTAATCGTCTTTTACCTCGGTGACGATGAGCCTTGTTCTATTGAGGCGGTCAGTGTATTGGAAGAGGAATTCCCACCTTATAGAAGGCAACCACCTTTACTCAGGCCACTGAGTTAAATAATACTCTCTTGCAGAAGCATCCTTACAGAAACACCCAGAATAATGTTTGACCAGATAACCGGGGACCATATGCCAGGGAAGCTGACCCATAAATTAACCAGCAAACCTTCCTTTCAGCACACTGACAAATTCTATGAAGAAAGTAGAGCAGGAAATAGGCTTATCTGACATATATTCCACAGTGAGCAAAATGGAAAATGTAAAATGTAGGTTAAAATTTTAACAAAATTATTATTAATCATTAAGAAGTTGTATATGAATGGCAATGAACTTCAGTGACTGCATTTTTAATAAAGGGATATCAACTTTCTCTGGAATTTACCCCTAGATTTGATGTGAAACAAAACATGTATTTAAATAATTCATAAATATTAAATACATATAAACTTAGTGACTTGAATGGCATTGCATATTAGATAGGGTTTTCCAAAAATTTCAAAGGGACAGGAAGCCAGAATATTTAAACACTCCTCTGAGCTTTCTTCAAAAGTTGAAGAAATCCAAAGAGGCCCTTTGGGAGAAGTTAGGTAAGAGCAGGTGATATGTCATGTTTGGGAGGTATGAGTAAAAGGCTTGGTTTGTACTGTAAGTCTAGGTTCTGATCTGCCAGCTGATTGGAATTATGGTAGGTGAAGCTACGCTCCTAGTGAATTCCTTGTGGCCGGAAGTGAAACAGATTTACAAAGTTCATAGGAATTATGAACATCTGCTGGATGTTCTTAATTTGAAGGAGCAAAGCAGTGAAAGGGGGTCCCTAGAGGTCACCACTTTACTAAACGTATTTAAGTATCACGGTGGGAAGTCATCGGAGATGATCTGCAACCTTCCCTCTGTCCATTTTAGAAGAGGAGAAGAGACACTTCACTTAGGAAGCCATGGATCAAGAGGAAATGCATTATAAGAGGGGCTTGAGATAAAGAGAATGGTGTCACCAGGTAGCCAGGCCTTTCTCAAACCAGTATGTACAATAAAATGGCCACCAGTTCAAGTGCAACTAGGCAGGCAGTTTTAGAAGTCAAGGAAGGTGAAAGATAGAAAAGGGTCATCTTGCCCAATCAAGAAACGGAACGTTTGTCTGCAAGTTAGAGAAGCTTCAAAATCCTCCCACTGCCATAAACCGCTGAAACGGAGAGCTAAGGCAGGGACTCTGTGAGTCATGAGAACATAATCTAGTGAGGAGATCCTGGCGCAGGACATTTCCTGTTTTCAGAGTCCCTGCCAAGCCAGTTATGGATGGATTTGCATTTGGTTGGGAAATGACTGAGCCAGGCCAGTTTTGGTAGCTCCGCTTCCCCCTGGGTGGGGCAGCAAACCCCAATAAAAAGGGCCTCTGCTGCACGACAGCTATCCTCCTGCTACTCGAGTTCCGATTGACTTTGGAGAACCTGGTGAGTATGATTCTTCAGTTCAACTTTGTACTCGGGCCCCCTAATGTTGAGTTTGTGCTGGACACCGCAAATTTGATGGGTCCAAAGTTATGATCAAGGGTATAATGTTACTTAGTGGATGGGAACTTGGAATCTGGGCACAATGTTATATTGTATTTACTAGATTTCTGATACCTAGTTTGAATTCCTCTATTGAAAAAGAAATTAAAAGGAAATTTTGACATGAAGGGAGAAAGAGTAAAGTATTTACCTTTTTCTGTGCCTTTCTCTTGGACCTCTGCTGTGATGTCAGAGGCATTAATCTTAGAAGGTGTAATGCCCTTACACTCATCCTGATTGCCCTTTGCTTTGTACATAAGTAATGCTGTCGGGACCTCATGAGAAAAAATGGTGATAGAAATTGCTTGTGAGCTTGCCCAGGATTTTAGAACTTGTGATGGCCTTTTTTGAAGATGACATTTTCATTTAAAAAAAAAGAAGAAAGAAACCAAAAGAGAAAAGACTGCTTGTTTCTTTTAAAAACAGATAGTTTCTTTGGAAATGTTGTATGAGAAAAGAGAAGGTTGTCTCTGGGCTGATGAATAGATTTGCTAAAGAACGAGAGAAAAGTCAGAAATTCATTAAAAGGTATTAAAGAGATTAAAACCCATACTTAGAGATTGGAGAGATACTGTCTATTTGAGTTGTCAAAGCTTTGGGTCTTCTCTCTGAAGGAATTCCTTGTGGTGAACATGGTCATATACTTTCTTTCAGATATTAAGACTCCAGAAAGATGTCTTCTCAAGAGCAGCAGTGCAAGCAGCAGTGCAAGCTACCTCCAGTGTGCCCAACTAAGTGCCCTGATCCTTGCTCACCTAAAAAGGGTACAGACCCTTGCCCACCTATAAAGTGCACTGAGAAATGCACTCCTGTGCCACCTCCCCAGCAATGCCAGCAGAAGTGCCCACCCAAGGGCAAGTAACAGCTTCAGGTTTTATCTGCCTGTGGAAAGGATAAGGACAATCAGCTCATCTAGTTCCACAGCTCCACCTTCATCTTCTCTTCAAAGCCTATCATGGATACAGAAGAAGCTTTCCACCCCTCAGCCTGCAGTGTGCGTATGGGGATTCCTGACGGTCAGAGGTTTTCTATCTGAGTCTGCTATGCTGCTTGCCTCTGGGAGGTATCCGAAAAAGCATCCCAGAGCCTCAGAGGGAAGAGCAGTGTCTCTCCTCCTGAGCGACTTCTGAGGATTCTCTCAGTGTCTGCTGTGTGTGTCTGTCACCTGGGCAGTGGTTTCTGCCAGATGAGCAATTGTTACTTATCCTCCATTTCTTGAATAAAATACACTTCTTTTTTGTGACGGTAAAAGTATTTTCTTTCTTTGAAAACCTGCTTTTAGCAATATCATATCATAATTTTGGTTGATTTCTATCCTTCTTCGATCCAAATTTCAGGCTCTCACAACCAGTGTTATGTGACTTTTGAGTTATATCGATGATTATTTGTATATAATTTCAAATCCAGGTGATTTCCTTAATTATTGCTTGATTGATTTGAGGAACAAATTAGTTAACTCCTCAGAAGTTCAATCCCTTTACTAAAATGTGGGGAAAATCACCTTTACAGTGCCAACTTGATTAGGCATAAAATTTACATGAATGTGTGTCATTCAGTTGCCACGATGCCGGGCACATAATTGGCACTTTGTAAGGTGGCCAATTATCATTGTCTCCGTCATCATCACTGTCACCACCATCACCGCCACCACCATGTTTGCTGTAGCAGGAAAGAGGCTCAGACATACCTAGTACAGCACAAAAGGAGATTCTTAAACTATATTACACTTTCATATTCTGTGTTCCTTTTCTTTTCCAACTTAACCGTATTTATAACGTCATGTGACATATTAAATGCTTTGGGAAATTATTGGGATACTCTGCATAAAATTATAGTAGTTCTGTATTCATGGGTAGCACAAATAAAGGGAAGTTTCAAGGGTCCTTACCAGGCAAAGTGCTGCCTGCTCTCCATGTGCACAACACGTTCTTCTTACTGCAAAACTCAACAACTCAGTGTCTTATTATATTTTTTCACGTCTGAATTACTTTCTTGACTGATTTGACCCCACTTGTGAGGTACACTGGGGTTTGCAATGTTTATCTAGATTTACAAAATGACTGTTGCTATGCAGCTTGTTTTCTAAGTGCATGGCTTACAGGTCCAGTAAGCCGTGAAAAGGGATGTGTTCTTTAAGCATATCTCTTCTTGTGGTCCTAGAAGTAAAGGAGTCCAAGATGCCAGAACTGCAGGAAAAAAAAGATGTCCAGATTACTGCCCAACGCTTATCAGACTATTACCTGAGTGAGAAATCAACACTGATATGTGGGAGTTGTCTCTCCTGTAGCTAGTGTTATTTGACTTGACACAGAAATTAGTCTTTGAGGTGGGACGCTTCTGTACCAAATCTTAAAATTACGGCATTGGCTTAGAGTCTGGAGGTGGTTGGCAAGGAGTCTGATATTGGAAGCCAGAAATGTGGTGATACATTTTATTCAATGGCAAAATGTTTGCAGTAATGGTTGTCCATGGTATTCCGAGATGCAGACCAAATATTGGTCACTTGTTGATTTGACCAGGGTATTTCAATAAATGTATGTTGAGAAAAAAATTTCTGGCTGGCAGGTCAGAAAAAAAAAAAAAACGGAAAGAAAGAAATACAGACCAGATATTCAAAACCTTGTTGAATTAGGAAACTCAACACTTGTAATCGCTAAAGGGTAAGATATGAGATTAGAGGTGGTTTTGAACTTGAAGTCCAATTTCAGTTGACTGTAACAACAGAGAAAAGAGACAGAAGTTGTAGTCTATCCACCTGTGTGTCAGGGGGCCTCATGGTAGTTAAATTATGTTCAGGGATCAAGGCAGAAATTTAATCAGGCCAGAAAATTACTTCCAGAAAAGGACCTGAGTGAGGTCCGTGGGACACAGAAATGATTGGAAGAATGAATTATGTCGGGTGTCTAATAAGTTTTTGAGGGAACTGACAACTAAATAAAGTATGTGCCAAAACAAAAAAGAGTGATTTTTGCAAGAATTGTAACGACTTTCCAGCCCTCCTTTCCCCACTACCTACATCAGATGTGGTCAGTATAGGTGACGAGAAGGGATTATCCACTGTGAGGTGGATACAAGACCCGCAGAGAAGAGTTGTTAAGGGAAGCTCTCTCAGAGAATAGTATCAGAGCCTAAGAGAGGCAAGGAGGAGAAGGAACACAAAGATTCTCAAACTTTGTTACTGTTTCTTAGGATGGTTCTTCTTTCATCTTTTCCATCTGGTATTTCTGAGGTATAATTAACAAATTAAATTGGATATATTTACGGTGCATAATGGGATGACTAGACATATGTGTACTTTGTGCAGTGATTATCACCATCGGTCAATTAACACATTAATCACTTCAACATTAACCATTTAAATATGTGTATGTCTGTGTATTTGTGTGTGTGTGTGTGTGTGTGTGTGTGTGTGTGATGAGAATGCTTAAGGTCTATTTTCTGAGCAAGTTTCAACTACACAGCCGAGTGTTATTAACTAGACTCACCATGATATTCCATAGACTCCGAGAGCTTCTTCATCGTATGATGCAGGCTTGTACCCACTGCCCAACATCTCCTCTTTTGCCGAACCCCTCAGCCCCTGCTGACCACCATTCTAGTCTCTGTTTCTGTGACATCTATGAGTTTGGAAACACATTCCTAAATAAACAATGGCTCGAAGAAGAAATAACAAAGAAATAGAAAATACTTTGGGATGAATGAAAAGGCAAATAAAGCATAGAAGACCTTCAGGGGTAAATGTAATGCAGCGCATAGAGAGCAACTTATGGCTGGGAGCATCTATGTTGCAAAAGATAAAAGATCTCAGACCAGTAACCTGAAAGATATGTATGCATGTCTGTGGGTTTATGAAAATAGAAGACTCCTAACCCTAAATAGAGCAAAATATAAGCAGTGATTTTTCTTGGCAGTTTATTAGATGTGTTCATTTTTGAACAACTTTATGTTTTCCCAATTATATATTATATACTGTAATTTCATTTTTGTAGCCATTTATTATAATATTTAAATACTTTATAGTAGTGAAGATGTGGCTGAGCTTGAGGGAAAGGTTAGGTCCTGCTCTTCTGGCACATGCTTATCTGGTGACGCTTCTCAAGTCTCAAGTGTCTCCTCTTTCTCTTCGTCTCCTCTTCATTCTCCTCTTTTTCCTCCTTTGCCATTATAAAATGACATTCCTAAGAAGCTTCCTGATTAATTGCCCAAGACACGTTACTAGGCCAGTTCTTCCTTCAGACTGCAGGTAGAATTATGTAAGATATGAAAGGATTATTACTAAATGCGTGGGCAACATATCACAGTACCAACTTGGACAGTTATGTTGTATATATGGGGCAGTGAAGGTAATAGGGCAGGTTGAGGGTTCTGGAGGGTTGAAAACGAAGACCGAGAATAAACAGCGAAAACCTTTTCGTATTACTGTCTTCAAAGCCATAAAACATGTCTGGAAAGAGCAGAAGAAAGCAAGTATATCAGATGAGCCCTAAGTCCATATTTCATCTAGATTTCAGACCTTAGTGCTCTGATCTTCTCTCCACTCCCAACCCCACTCTCAATCACTTATATGTGATGCTGTGAGTCTTAAATAGTATCTTATATCTATTTTTGGTTTCACACAATTGAAATCTGATATTTACTTATGGAATACAAGGGATTTCTTTCCTGATAAAGGAATTTTAAGCACACGACGGCACTCTAGGGAAGTGTTCATGTCAGGTGAGAGGGACATCCTGATCCCAAGAAATGTGTGTTCCCACATTCCACAGTAATATAAAGTGAGAGTTGCAACTTTATTTCTAAAGCAGACAGGGCTTTTCACCAGCCATGGCCCATCACGAGAAGCTTCAGTGCCCAAGGGGCCAGCAGAGAAAAGACTAGTGTTCAGGTCCAGGAGAGAAGAGGGGAACTGTAGAAGAACTGTTGACAGCTGAATCTCTGAAAAGGTAGAAATAAGATATTTGGAGAACATGCTAGGGCACTGGTTCCTGAACTTCAGTTATTTTCTAAAAGTTCATTATATTTGTCATAATTTCACATCAGAGGTGTCATGTAACAGTAGTATTTTTTACTTTAACTTCACTTTATAATAACTTTGAAATGTTTTAATTTAATTGACCATACGTAATCTTGTACATGATAAGCCAGATGAAATATTCAAATTAAATATTGCAATGTATAAATATATATGTATAAATATATATGTATATATATATATATATATATACACATAGAGAAATATGTTACAGAAAGTGAGAGACAGTGTGAGAGAGAGAGAAAGAGAGAGAGAGAGAGATTGAGAGAGACAGAGAGATTATAAAGTTTGGCAAACTCAAAATCTGCAGAGCTGAAAGCCTGCTGGAAGCCCATCCAACAGGGTAATCGTCTTTTACCTCGGTGACGATGAGCCTTGTTCTATTGAGGCGGTCAGTGTATCGGAAGAGGAATTCCCACCTTATAGAAGGCAACCACCTTTACTCAGGCCACTGAGTTAAATAATACTCTCTTGCAGAAGCATCCTTACAGAAACACCCAGAATAATGTTTGACCAGATAACCGGGGACCATATGCCAGGGAAGCTGACCCATAAATTAACCAGCAAACCTTCCTTTCAGCACACTGACAAATTCTATGAAGAAAGTAGAGCAGGAAATAGGCTTATCTGACATATATTCCACAGTGAGCAAAATGGAAAATGTAAAATGTAGGTTAAAATTTTAACAAAATTATTATTAATCATTAAGAAGTTGTATATGAATGGCAATGAACTTCAGTGACTGCATTTTTAATAAAGGGATATCAACTTTCTCTGGAATTTACCCCTAGATTTGATGTGAAACAAAACATGTATTTAAATAATTCATAAATATTAAATACATATAAACTTAGTGACTTGAATGGCATTGCATATTAGATAGGGTTTTCCAAAAATTTCAAAGGGACAGGAAGCCAGAATATTTAAACACTCCTCTGAGCTTTCTTCAAAAGTTGAAGAAATCCAAAGAGGTCCTTTGGGAGAAGTTAGGTAAGAGCAGGTGATATGTCATGTTTGGGAGGTATGAGTAAAAGGCTTGGTTTGTACTGTAAGTCTAGGTTCTGATCTGCCAGCTGATTGGAATTATGGTAGGTGAAGCTACGCTCCTAGTGAATTCCTTGTGGCCGGAAGTGAAACAGATTTACAAAGTTCATAGGAATTATGAACATCTGCTGGATGTTCTTAATTTGAAGGAGCAAAGCAGTGAAAGGGGGTCCCTAGAGGTCACCACTTTACTAAACGTATTTAAGTATCACGGTGGGAAGTCATCGGAGATGATCTGCAACCTTCCCTCTGTCCATTTTAGAAGAGGAGAAGAGACACTTCACTTAGCAAGCCATGGATCAAGAGGAAATGCATTATAAGAGGGGCTTGAGATAAAGAGAATGGTGTCACCAGGTAGCCAGGCCTTTCTCAAACCAGTATGTACAATAAAATGGCCACCAGTTCAAGTGCAACTAGGCAGGCAGTTTTAGAAGTCAAGGAAGGTGAAAGATAGAAAAGGGTCATCTTGCCCAATCAAGAAACGGAACGTTTGTCTGCAAGTTAGAGAAGCTTCAAAATCCTCCCACTGCCATAAACCGCTGAAACGGAGAGCTAAGGCAGGGACTCTGTGAGTCATGAGAACATAATCTAGTGAGGAGATCCTGGCGCAGGACATTTCCTGTTTTCAGAGTCCCTGCCAAGCCAGTTATGGATGGATTTGCATTTGGTTGGGAAATGACTGAGCCAGGCCAGTTTTGGTAGCTCCGCTTCCCCCTGGGTGGGGCAGCAAACCCCAATAAAAAGGGCCTCTGCTGCACGACAGCTATCCTCCTGCTACTCGAGTTCCGATTGACTTTGGAGAACCTGGTGAGTATGATTCTTCAGTTCAACTTTGTACTCGGGCCCCCGAATGTTGAGTTTGTGCTGGACACCGCAAATTTGATGGGTCCAAAGTTATGATCAAGGGTATAATGTTACTTAGTGGATGGGAACTTGGAATCTGGGCACAATGTTATATTGTATTTACTAGATTTCTGATACCTAGTTTGAATTCCTCTATTGAAAAAGAAATTAAAAGGAAATTTTGACATGAAGGGAGAAAGAGTAAAGTATTTACCTTTTTCTGTGCCTTTCTCTTGGACCTCTGCTGTGATGTCAGAGGCATTAATCTTAGAAGGTGTAATGCCCTTACACTCATCCTGATTGCCCTTTGCTTTGTACATAAGTAATGCTGTCGGGACCTCATGAGAAAAAATGGTGATAGAAATTGCTTGTGAGCTTGCCCAGGATTTTAGAACTTGTGATGGCCTTTTTTGAAGATGACATTTTCATTTAAAAAAAAAGAAGAAAGAAACCAAAAGAGAAAAGACTGCTTGTTTCTTTTAAAAACAGATAGTTTCTTTGGAAATGTTGTATGAGAAAAGAGAAGGTTGTCTCTGGGCTGATGAATAGATTTGCTAAAGAACGAGAGAAAAGTCAGAAATTCATTAAAAGGTATTAAAGAGATTAAAACCCATACTTAGAGATTGGAGAGATACTGTCTATTTGAGTTGTCAAAGCTTTGGGTCTTCTCTCTGAAGGAATTCCTTGTGGTGAACATGGTCATATACTTTCTTTCAGATATTAAGACTCCAGAAAGATGTCTTCTCAAGAGCAGCAGTGCAAGCAGCAGTGCAAGCTACCTCCAGTGTGCCCAACTAAGTGCCCTGATCCTTGCTCACCTAAAAAGGGTACAGACCCTTGCCCACCTATAAAGTGCACTGAGAAATGCACTCCTGTGCCACCTCCCCAGCAATGCCAGCAGAAGTGCCCACCCAAGGGCAAGTAACAGCTTCAGGTTTTATCTGCCTCTGGAAAGGATAAGGACAATCAGCTCATCTAGTTCCACAGCTCCACCTTCATCTTCTCTTCAAAGCCTATCATGGATACAGAAGAAGCTTTCCACCCCTCAGCCTGCAGTGTGCGTATGGGGATTCCTGACGGTCAGAGGTTTTCTATCTGAGTCTGCTATGCTGCTTGCCTCTGGGAGGTATCCGAAAAAGCATCCCAGAGCCTCAGAGGGAAGAGCAGTGCCTCTCCTCCTGAGCGACTTCTGAGGATTCTCTCAGTGTCTGCTGTGTGTGTCTGTCACCTGGGCAGTGGTTTCTGCCAGATGAGCAATTGTTACTTATCCTCCATTTCTTGAATAAAATACACTTCTTTTTTGTGACGGTAAAAGTATTTTCTTTCTTTGAAAACCTGCTTTTAGCAATATCATATCATAATTTTGGTTGATTTCTATCCTTCTTCGATCCAAATTTCAGGCTCTCACAACCAGTGTTATGTGACTTTTGAGTTATATCGATGATTATTTGTATATAATTTCAAATCCAGGTGATTTCCTTAATTATTGCTTGATTGATTTGAGGAACAAATTAGTTAACTCCTCAGAAGTTCAATCCCTTTACTAAAATGTGGGGAAAATCACCTTTACAGTGCCAACTTGATTAGGCATAAAATTTACATGAATGTGTGTCATTCAGTTGCCACGATGCCGGGCACATAATTGGCACTTTGTAAGGTGGCCAATTATCATTGTCTCCGTCATCATCACTGTCACCACCATCACCGCCACCACCATGTTTGCTGTAGCAGGAAAGAGGCTCAGACATACCTAGTACAGCACAAAAGGAGATTCTTAAACTATATTACACTTTCATATTCTGTGTTCCTTTTCTTTTCCAACTTAACCGTATTTATAACGTCATGTGACATATTAAATGCTTTGGGAAATTATTGGGATACTCTGCATAAAATTATAGTAGTTCTGTATTCATGGGTAGTACAAATAAAGGGAAGTTTCAAGGGTCCTTACCAGGCAAAGTGCTGCCTGCTCTCCATGTGCACAACACGTTCTTCTTACTGCAAAACTCAACAACTCAGTGTCTTATTATATTTTTTCACGTCTGAATTACTTTCTTGACTGATTTGACCCCACTTGTGAGGTACACTGGGGTTTGCAATGTTTATCTAGATTTACAAAATGACTGTTGCAATGCAGCTTGTTTTCTAAGTGCATGGCTTACAGGTCCAGTAAGCCGTGAAAAGGGATGTGTTCTTTAAGCATATCTCTTCTTGTGGTCCTAGAAGTAAAGGAGTCCAAGATGCCAGAACTGCAGGAAAAAAAAGATGTCCAGATTACTGCCCAACGCTTATCAGACTATTACCTGAGTGAGAAATCAACACTGATATGTGGGAGTTGTCTCTCCTGTAGCTAGTGTTATTTGACTTGACACAGAAATTAGTCTTTGAGGTGGGACGCTTCTGTACCAAATCTTAAAATTACGGCATTGGCTTAGAGTCTGGAGGTGGTTGGCAAGGAGTCTGATATTGGAAGCCAGAAATGTGGTGATACATTTTATTCAATGGCAAAATGTTTGCAGTAATGGTTGTCCATGGTATTCCGAGATGCAGACCAAATATTGGTCACTTGTTGATTTGACCAGGGTATTTCAATAAATGTATGTTGAGAAAAAAATTTCTGGCTGGCAGGTCAGAAAAAAAAAAAAAACGGAAAGAAAGAAATACAGACCAGATATTCAAAACCTTGTTGAATTAGGAAACTCAACACTTGTAATCGCTAAAGGGTAAGATATGAGATTAGAGGTGGTTTTGAACTTGAAGTCCAATTTCAGTTGACTGTAACAACAGAGAAAAGAGACAGAAGTTGTAGTCTATCCACCTGTGTGTCAGGGGGCCTCATGGTAGTTAAATTATGTTCAGGGATCAAGGCAGAAATTTAATCAGGCCAGAAAATTACTTCCAGAAAAGGACCTGAGTGAGGTCCGTGGGACACAGAAATGATTGGAAGAATGAATTATGTCGGGTGTCTAATAAGTTTTTGAGGGAACTGACAACTAAATAAAGTATGTGCCAAAACAAAAAAGAGTGATTTTTGCAAGAATTGTAACGACTTTCCAGCCCTCCTTTCCCCACTACCTACATCAGATGTGGTCAGTATAGGTGACGAGAAGGGATTATCCACTGTGAGGTGGATACAAGACCCGCAGAGAAGAGTTGTTAAGGGAAGCTCTCTCAGAGAATAGTATCAGAGCCTAAGAGAGGCAAGGAGGAGAAGGAACACAAAGATTCTCAAACTTTGTTACTGTTTCTTAGGATGGTTCTTCTTTCATCTTTTCCATCTGGTATTTCTGAGGTATAATTAACAAATTAAATTGGATATATTTACGGTGCATAATGGGATGACTAGACATATGTGTACTTTGTGCAGTGATTATCACCATCGGTCAATTAACACATTAATCACTTCAACATTAACCATTTAAATATGTGTATGTCTGTGTATTTGTGTGTGTGTGTGTGTGTGTGTGTGTGTGTGTGATGAGAATGCTTAAGGTCTATTTTCTGAGCAAGTTTCAAGTACACAGCCGAGTGTTATTAACTAGACTCACCATGATATTCCATAGACTCCGAGGGCTTCTTCATCGTATGATGCAGGCTTGTACCCACTGCCCAACATCTCCTCTTTTGCCGAACCCCTCAGCCCCTGCTGACCACCATTCTAGTCTCTGTTTCTGTGACATCTATGAGTTTGGAAACACATTCCTAAATAAACAATGGCTCGAAGAAGAAATAACAAAGAAATAGAAAATACTTTGGGATGAATGAAAAGGCAAATAAAGCATAGAAGACCTTCAGGGGTAAATGTAATGCAGCGCATAGAGAGCAACTTATGGCTGGGAGCATCTATGTTGCAAAAGATAAAAGATCTCAGACCAGTAACCTGAAAGATATGTATGCATGTCTGTGGGTTTATGAAAATAGAAGACTCCTAACCCTAAATAGAGCAAAATATAAGCAGTGATTTTTCTTGGCAGTTTATTAGATGTGTTCATTTTTGAACAACTTTATGTTTTCCCAATTATATATTATATACTGTAATTTCATTTTTGTAGCCATTTATTATAATATTTAAATACTTTATAGTAGTGAAGATGTGGCTGAGCTTGAGGGAAAGGTTAGGTCCTGCTCTTCTGGCACATGCTTATCTGGTGACGCTTCTCAAGTCTCAAGTGTCTCCTCTTTCTCTTCCTCTCCTCTTCATTCTCCTCTTTTTCCTCCTTTGCCATTATAAAATGACATTCCTAAGAAGCTTCCTGATTAATTGCCCAAGACACGTTACTAGGCCAGTTCTTCCTTCAGACTGCAGGTAGAATTATGTAAGATATGAAAGGATTATTACTAAATGCGTGGGCAACATATCACAGTACCAACTTGGACAGTTATGTTGTATATATGGGGCAGTGAAGGTAATAGGGCAGGTTGAGGGTTCTGGAGGGTTGAAAACGAAGACCGAGAATAAACAGCGAAAACCTTTTCGTATTACTGTCTTCAAAGCCATAAAACATGTCTGGAAAGAGCAGAAGAAAGCAAGTATATCAGATGAGCCCTAAGTCCATATTTCATCTAGATTTCAGACCTTAGTGCTCTGATCTTCTCTCCACTCCCAACCCCACTCTCAATCACTTATATGTGATGCTGTGAGTCTTAAATAGTATCTTATATCTATTTTTGGTTTCACACAATTGAAATCTGATATTTACTTATGGAATACAAGGGATTTCTTTCCTGATAAAGGAATTTTAAGCACACGACGGCACTCTAGGGAAGTGTTCATGTCAGGTGAGAGGGACATCCTGATCCCAAGAAATGTGTGTTCCCACATTCCACAGTAATATAAAGTGAGAGTTGCAACTTTATTTCTAAAGCAGACAGGGCTTTTCACCAGCCATGGCCCATCACGAGAAGCTTCAGTGCCCAAGGGGCCAGCAGAGAAAAGACTAGTGTTCAGGTCCAGGAGAGAAGAGAGGAACTGTAGAAGAACTGTTGACAGCTGAATCTCTGAAAAGGTAGAAATAAGATATTTGGAGAACATGCTAGGGCGCTGGTTCCTGAACTTCAGTTATTTTCTAAAAGTTCATTATATTTGTCATAATTTCACATCAGAGGTGTCATGTAACAGTAGTATTTTTTACTTTAACTTCACTTTATAATAACTTTGAAATGTTTTAATTTAATTGACCATACGTAATCTTGTACATGATAAGCCAGATGAAATATTCAAATTAAATATTGCAATGTATAAATATATATGTATAAATATATATGTATATATATATATATATACACATAGAGAAATATGTTACAGAAAGTGAGAGACAGTGTGAGAGAGAGAGAAAGAGAGAGAGAGAGAGATTGAGAGAGACAGAGAGATTATAAAGTTTGGCAAACTCAAAATCTGCAGAGCTGAAAGCCTGCTGGAAGCCCATCCAACAGGGTAATCGTCTTTTACCTCGGTGACGATGAGCCTTGTTCTATTGAGGCGGTCAGTGTATTGGAAGAGGAATTCCCACCTTATAGAAGGCAACCACCTTTACTCAGGCCACTGAGTTAAATAATACTCTCTTGCAGAAGCATCCTTACAGAAACACCCAGAATAATGTTTGACCAGATAACCGGGGACCATATGCCAGGGAAGCTGACCCATAAATTAACCAGCAAACCTTCCTTTCAGCACACTGACAAATTCTATGAAGAAAGTAGAGCAGGAAATAGGCTTATCTGACATATATTCCACAGTGAGCAAAATGGAAAATGTAAAATGTAGGTTAAAATTTTAACAAAATTATTATTAATCATTAAGAAGTTGTATATGAATGGCAATGAACTTCAGTGACTGCATTTTTAATAAAGGGATATCAACTTTCTCTGGAATTTACCCCTAGATTTGATGTGAAACAAAACATGTATTTAAATAATTCATAAATATTAAATACATATAAACTTAGTGACTTGAATGGCATTGCATATTAGATAGGGTTTTCCAAAAATTTCAAAGGGACAGGAAGCCAGAATATTTAAACACTCCTCTGAGCTTTCTTCAAAAGTTGAAGAAATCCAAAGAGGTCCTTTGGGAGAAGTTAGGTAAGAGCAGGTGATATGTCATGTTTGGGAGGTATGAGTAAAAGGCTTGGTTTGTACTGTAAGTCTAGGTTCTGATCTGCCAGCTGATTGGAATTATGGTAGGTGAAGCTACGCTCCTAGTGAATTCCTTGTGGCCGGAAGTGAAACAGATTTACAAAGTTCATAGGAATTATGAACATCTGCTGGATGTTCTTAATTTGAAGGAGCAAAGCAGTGAAAGGGGGTCCCTAGAGGTCACCACTTTACTAAACGTATTTAAGTATCACGGTGGGAAGTCATCGGAGATGATCTGCAACCTTCCCTCTGTCCATTTTAGAAGAGGAGAAGAGACTTCACTTAGCAAGCCATGGATCAAGAGGAAATGCATTATAAGAGGGGCTTGAGATAAAGAGAATGGTGTCACCAGGTAGCCAGGCCTTTCTCAAACCAGTATGTACAATAAAATGGCCACCAGTTCAAGTGCAACTAGGCAGGCAGTTTTAGAAGTCAAGGAAGGTGAAAGATAGAAAAGGGTCATCTTGCCCAATCAAGAAACGGAACGTTTGTCTGCAAGTTAGAGAAGCTTCAAAATCCTCCCACTGCCATAAACCGCTGAAACGGAGAGCTAAGGCAGGGACTCTGTGAGTCATGAGAACATAATCTAGTGAGGAGATCCTGGCGCAGGACATTTCCTGTTTTCAGAGTCCCTGCCAAGCCAGTTATGGATGGATTTGCATTTGGTTGGGAAATGACTGAACCAGGCCAGTTTTGGTAGCTCCGCTTCCCCCTGGGTGGGGCAGCAAACCCCAATAAAAAGGGCCTCTGCTGCACGACAGCTATCCTCCTGCTACTCGAGTTCCGATTGACTTTGGAGAACCTGGTGAGTATGATTCTTCAGTTCAACTTTGTTCTCGGGCCCCCGAATGTTGAGTTGATGCTGGACACCGCAAATTTGATGGTTCCAAAGTTATGATCAAGGGTATAATGTTACTTAGTGGATGGGAACTTGGAATCTGGGCACAATGTTATATTGTATTTACTAGATTTCTGATACCTAGTTTGAATTCCTCTATTGAAAAAGAAATTAAAAGGAAATTTTGACATGAAGGGATAAAGAGTAAAGTATTTACCTTTTTCTGTGCCTTTCTCTTGGACCTCTGCTGTGATGTCAGAGGCATTAATCTTAGAAGCTGTGATGCCCTTACACTCATCCTGATTACCCTTGGCTTTGTACATAAGTAATCCTGTCAGGACCTCATGAGAAAAAATGGTGATAGAAATTGCTTGTGAACTTGCCCAGGATTTCAGAACTTGTGATGGCCTTTTTTGAAGATGACATTTTCATTAAAATATAAAGAAGAAAGAAACCAAAAGAGAAAACACTGCTTGTTTCTTTCATAAAAAGATAGTTTCTTTGGAAATGTTGTATGAGAAAAGAGAAGGTTGTCTCTGGGCTGATGAATAGATTTGCTAAAGAACGAGAGAGAAGTCAGAAATTCATTAAAAGGTATTAAAGAGATTAAAACCCATACTTAGAGATTGGAGAGATACTGTCTATTTGAGTTGTCAAAGGTTTGGGTCTTCCGTCTGAAGGAATTCCTTGTGGTGAACATGGTCATATACTTTCTTTCAGATATTAAGACTCCAGAAAGATGTCTTCTCAAGAGCAGCAGTGCAAGCAGCAGTGCAAGCTACCTCCAGTGTGCCCAACTAAGTGCCCTGATCCTTGCTCACCTAAAAAGGGTACAGACCCTTGCCCACCTATAAAGTGCACTGAGAAATGCACTCCTGTGCCACCTCCCCAGCAATGCCAGCAGAAGTGCCCACCCAAGGGCAAGTAACAGCTTCAGGTTTTATCTGCCTCTGGAAAGGATAAGGACAATCAGCTCATCTAGTTCCACAGCTCCACCTTCATCTTCTCTTCAAAGCCTATCATGGATACAGAAGAAGCTTTCCACCCTTCAGCCTGCAGTGTGCGTATGGGGATTCCTGACGGTCAGAGGTTTCCTATCTGAGTCTGCTAGGGTGCTTCCCTCTGGGAGATATCCGAAAAAGCATCCCAGAGCCTCAGAGGGAAGAGAAGTGTCTATCCTCCTGAGCGCCCTCTGAGGATTCTCTCAGTGTCTTCTGTGTGTGTCTGTCACCTGGGCAGTGGTTTCTGCCAGATGAGCCATTGTTACTTATCCTCCATTTCTTGAATAAAATACACTTCTTTTTTGTGACGGTAAAAGTATTTTCTTTCTTTGAAACCCTGCTTTTAGCAATATCATATCATAATTTTGGTTGATTTCTATCCTTCTTCGATCCAAATTTCAGGCTCTCACAACCAGTGTTATGTGAATTTTGAGTCATATCGATGATTATTTGTATATAATTTCAAATCCAGGTTATTTTCTTAATTATTGTTTGATTGACTTGAGGAACAAATTAGTTAACTCCTCAGAAGTTCAATCCCTTTACTAAAATGTGGGGAAAATCACCTTTACAGTGCCAACTTGATTAGGCATAAAATTTACATGAATGTGTGTCATTCAGTTGCCACGATGCCAGGCACATATTGGCACTTTGTAAGGTGGCCAATTATCATTGTCTCTGTCATCATCACTGTTACCACCATCACTGCCACCACCATGTTTGCTGTAGCAGGAAAGAGGCTCAGACATACCTAGTACAGCGCATAAGGAGATTCTTAAACTATATGACACTTTCATATTCTGTGTTCCTTTTCTTTTCCAACTTAACCGTATTTATAACTTCATGTGACACATTAAATGCTTTGGGAAATTATTGGGATACTCTGCATAAAATTATAGTAGTTCTGTATTCATGGGTAGTACAAATAAATGGAAGTTTCAAGGGTCCTTACCAGGCCAAGTGCTGCCTGCTCTCCATGTGCACAACACGTTTTTCTTACAGCAAAACTCAACAACCTCAGTGTCTTGTTATATTTTTTCACTTCTGAAATTACTTTCTTGACTGATTTGACCCCACTTGTTAGGTACACTGGTGTTTCCAATGTTTATCTAGATTTACAAAATGACTGTTGCTATGCAGCTTGTTTTCTAAGTGCATGGCTTACGGGTCCAGTAAGCCGTGAAAAGGGGTGTGTTCTTTAAGCATATCTCTTCTTGTGGTCCTAGATGTAAAGGAGTCCAAGATGCCAGAACTGCAGGAAAAAAAAGATGCCCAGATTACTGCCCAACGCTTATCAGACTATTACCTGAGTGAGAAATCAACACTGATATTTGGGAGTTGTCTCTCCTCTAGCTAGTGTTATTTGACCTGACACAGAAATTCGTCTTTGAGGTGGGACGCTTCTGTAACAAATCTTAAAATTATGGCATTGGCTTAGAGTCTGGAGGTGGTTGGCAAGGAGTCTGATGTTGGAAGCCAGAAATGTGGTGATACATTTTATTCAATGGCAAAATGTTTGCAGTAATGGTTGTCCATGGTATTCCGAGATGCAGACCAAATATTGGTCACTTGTTGATTTGACCAGGGTATTTCAATAAATGTATGTTGAGAAAAAAATTTCTGGCTGGCAGGTCAGAAAAAAAAAAAATGGAAAGAAAAAAGTATCGACCAGATATTCAAAACCTTGTTGAATTAGGAAACTCAACACTTGTAATCCCTAAAGAGTAAGGTATGAGATTAGAGGTGGTTTTGAACTTGAAGTCCAATTTCAGTTGACTGTAACAACAGAGAAAAGAGACAGAAGTTGTAGTCTATCCACCTGTGTGTCACGGAGCCTCATGGTAGTTGAATTATGTTCAGGGATCAAGGCAGAAATTTAATCAGGCCAGAAAATTACTTCCAGAAAAGGACCTGAGTGAGGTCCGTGGGACACAGAAATGATTGGAAGAGTGAATTATGTCGGGTGTCTAATAAGTTTTTGAGGGAATTGACAACTATATAAACTATGTGCCAAAAGAAAAAAGACTGATTTTTCAAGAATAGTAACGACTTTCCAGCCCTCCTTTCCCCACTTTCCACATTACCTACTTCAGATGTGTTCAGTATAGGTGACTAGAAGGGTGGATATAAGGCCCGCAGGGAAGAGTTGTTAAGGGAAGCTCTCTCAGAGAGTAGTATCAGAGCCTAAGAGAGGCAAGGAGAAGGAACACAAAGATTCTCAAACTTTGTTACTGTTTCTTAGGATGGTTCTTCTTTCATCTTTTCCATCTGGTATTTCTGAGGCATAGTTAACAAATTAAATTGGACATATTTACGGTGCATAATGGGATGATTTGACATATGTGTACTTTGTGCAGTGATTATCACCATTGGTCAATTAACACATTAATCGCTTCAAAATTAACCATTTAAGTATGTGTATTTGTGTGTGTGTGTGTGTGTTTGTGTGTGTGTGTGTGTGATGAGAATGCTTAAGGTCTATTTTCTGAGCAAGTTTCAACTACCCAGCCGAGTGTTGTTAACCAGACTCACCATGATGTTCCATAGACGCCCAGAGCTTCTTCATCGTATGATGCAGGCTTGTACCCACTGCCCAACATCTCCTCTTTTGCCGAACCCCTCAGCCCCTGCTGACCACCATTCTAGTCTCTGTTTCTGTGACATCTATGAGTTTGGAAACACATTCCTAAATAAACAATGGCTCGAAGGAGAAATAACAAAGAAATAGAAAATACTTTGGGATGAATGAAAATGCAAAGAAAACATATAAGAGCTTTAGGGAGAAATGTAATGCAGCACATAGAGAGCAATTTACCGCTAGAGGCATTTATGTTGCAAAAGATAAAAGATCTCAAATCAGTAACCTGAAAGACATGTATGCATGTCTGTGGGTTTATGAAAATAGAAAACTTCTAACACTAAACAGAGCAAAATATAAGCAGTGATTTTTCTTGGCAGTTTATTAGATGTGTTCATTTTTGAACAACTTTATGTTTTCCAAATTATATATTATAGGTTGTAATTTTATTTTTATTACTATTTATTATAACATTTTAATATTTTATAGTAGTGAAGACGTGGCTGAGCTGGAGGGAAAGATTAGGTCCGGGTCTTCTGTCACATGCTTAGCTGGTGACTGTTTCTCAGGTCTCAAGTGTCTCTTCTTTCTCTTCCTCTCCTCTACATTTTCTTCTTCTTCTTCCTTTCCCATTATAAAACCACATTCCTAAGAGGCTTCCTGATTAATTGTCCAAGAAAAGTTACTAGACAATTTCTTCCTTCTGACTGCAGGTAGAATTATGAAAGATATTAAAGGATTATTACTAAATGCATGGGCAACATGTCAAAGTACCAAATTGGACAGTTAAGTTGTATATATTGGACAGTGAAGGTAATATGGCAGGTTGAGGGTTTTGGAAGGATGAAAAAGAAGACAGAGAATAAACAGTATAAAATTTCTTTTTTTCTCTTAACATGTTTATTGGAGTATAATTGCTTTTCAATGGTGTGTTATTTTCTGCATTATAACAAAGTTAATCAGGAATACATATACATATATCCCCAGATGTCTCCCTTGTTGAGTTTCCCTTCCTCCCGCCCTCCCTATCCCACCCCTCTAGTTTGTCAGAAGGCAGTGAGTTGATCTCTCTGTGCTTTGGGTCTGCTTCCCACCAGCTATCAGTTTTACCTTTGGTAGTGTATATATGTACTTCCCACTCTATCCCTTTGTCCCAGCTTACCCTCCGTCCTCCCCATGTTCTCAAGTCCATTCTCTAGTAGGTCTGTTCCTTTGTTCCTGTCCTGCCCCTAGATTCTTCATTACTTTTTTTTTTTTTAGATCCATATGCATGTGTCAGCATATGGTATTTGTTTTTCCCTTTCTGACTTACTTCACTCTGTATGAGAAACTGTAGTTCTATCCACGTGACTACAAATAACTCAATTTCTTTTTTTTAAATGGCTGAATAATATTCCATTGTATATATGTGCCACATCTTCTTTATCCGTTCATCTGTCGATGGACACTTAGGTTGCTTCCATGTCCTGGCTATTGTAAATAGAGCTGCAATGAATATTGTGTTACATGACTCTTTTTCAATTATGGTTTTCTCAGGATATATGCCCCGTTGTGGGACTGCTGGGTGCTATGTTAGTGCTATTTTTAGATTTTCAAGGAACCTCCATACTGATCTCCATATTGGTTATATAAATTTACATTCCCCCCAACAGTGCAAGAGGGTTTCCCCTTCTCCTCACCCTCTCCAGCATTTATTGTTTGTACTCATTTTCATGATGGCCATTCTGAGTGATGTGAGTTGATATCTCCTTGTTGTTTTCATAAGCATTTTTGTAATAATTAATGATATTGAGCATTCTTTCATGTGTTTGTTGGCAACATAATTATCTTCTTTGGAGAAATGTCTATTTAGGTCTTCTTCCTGGTTTTGGATTGTTTGTTTTTTTGATATAAAGCTGCATGAGCTGCTTGTAAAGTTTGGAAATTAATCCTTTGTCAGTTTCCTCATTTGGAAATATTTTCTCCCATTCTGAGGTTTGTCTTTTTGTCTTGTTTATGGTTTCCTTTGCTGTGCAAAAGCTTTTAGTTTCATTACATTCCATCTGTTTCTTTTTTGTTTTATTTCCATTTCTCTAGAAGTTGGGTAAAAGGGATCTTGCTGTGATTTATGTCATAGAGTGTTCTGCCTCTTTTTTCTCTAAGAATTTGATAGTGTCTGGCATTATATTTAGGTCTTTAATCCATTTTGAATGTATTTTTGTGTATGGTGTTAGGGAGTGTTCTAATTTCCTTCTTTTACATGTGCTGTCCAGTTTTTCCAACACCAGTTATTGAAGAGGCTGCCTTATCTCCATTGTATATTCTTGCTTCCTTTATCAAAAATAAGGTGACCATATGTGCACGAGTTTATGTCTGGGCTTTCTATTCTGTTCCATTCATCTATATTTCTGTTTTTGTGCCAGTACCATACTGTCTTGATTACTGTAACGTTGTAGTATCGTCTGGAGTCAGGAACCTGATTCCTCCAGCTCTGTTTTTCTTTCTCAAGATTGCCTTGGCTATTCGGGGTCTTTTGTGTTTCCATACAAATTGTGACATTTTTTGTTCTAGTTCTGTGAAAAATGCCGGTGGTAGTTTGGTCGAGATTGCATTGAATATGTAGAGTGCTTTGGGTAGTATAGTCAATTTCACAATGTTGCTTCTTGCAATCCAAGAACATGGAATATCTCTCCCTCTGTTTCTATTAACTGTAATTTCATTCATCCGTGTATTCTAGCTTTCTGCATACAGGTCTTTTGTCTCCTGAGGTAGGTTTATTCCTAGGTGTTTTATTCTTTTGGTTGCAATGGTAAATGACAGTGTTTTCTTAATTTCACTTTCAGATTTTTGATCATTAGTGTATAGGAATGCCAGAGATTTCTGTGCATTAATTTTGTATCCTGCTACTTTACCAAATTCATTGATTAGTTCTAGTAGTTTTCTGGTATCATGTTTAGGATTCTCTATGTAGTGTATCATGTCATCTGCAAACAGTGACAGTTTTACTTCTTCTTTTCCGATTTGGATTCCTTTTATTTGTTTTTCTCCTCTGATTCCTGTGGTTAAAACTTCCAAAATAATATTGAATAATAGTGGTGAGAATGGGTAACCTTGTCTTGTTCCTGATCTTAGTGGAAATGGTTTTATTTTTTCACCATTGAGGACGATATTTGCTGTGGGTTTGTCATATATGGCCTATATGATGTTGAGGAACGTTCCCTGTATGCCTACTTTCTGGAAGGTTTTTTTATGACAAATGGGTGTTGAAAGCTTTTTCTGCTTCTATTGAGACGATCACATGGTTTTCATTCTTCAATTTGTCTATATGGTGTATCATATTGATTGATTTGTGTATATATATATATATTTACATCTTTATTGGAGTATAATTGCTTTACAATGGTGTGTTAGTTTCTGCTTTATAACAAAGTGAATCAGTTATACATATACATATGTTCCTATATCTCTTCCCTCTTGCATCTCCCTCCCTCCCGCCCTCCCTATCCCACCCCTCTAGGTGGTCACAAAGCACCGAGTTAATTTCCCTGTGCTATGTGGCTGCTTCCCACTAGCTATCTATTTTACGTTTGGTAGTGTAAATATGTCCATGCCACTCTCTTACTTTGTCACAACTTACCCTTCCCCCTCCCCATATCCTCAAATCCATTCTCTACTAGGTCTGGGTCTTTACTCCTGTCTTACCCCTAGGTTCTTCATGACATTTTTTTTTCTTAGATTCCATGTGTATGTGTTAGCATAAGGTATTTGTCTTTCTCTTTCTGACTTACTTCACTCTGTATGACAGACTCTAGGCCAATCCACCTCACTACAAATAACTCAATTTCGTTTGTTTTTATGGCTGAGAAATATTCCATTGTTTATATGTGCCACATCTTCTTTATCCATTAATCCCATGATGGACACTTAGGTTGTTTCCATCTCCTGGATATTGTAAATAGAGCTGCAATGAACATTTTGGTACATGACTCTTTTTGAATTATGGTTTTCTCAGGGTATATGCCTAGTAGTGGGATTGCTGGTTCATATGGTAGTTCTATTTGTAGTTTTTCAATGAACCTCCATACTGTTCTCCACAGTGGGTGTTCCAATTCACATCCCAACAGCAGTGCAAGAGTGTTCCCTTTTCTCCACACCCTCTCCAGCAGTTATTGTTTCTAGATTTTTTGATGATGGCCATTCTGACTGGTGTGAGATGATATCTCATTGTAGTTTTGATTTGCATTTCTCTAATGATTAATGACGTTGGGCATTCTTTCATGTGTTTGTTGGCAATCTGTATATCTTTGGAGAAATGTCTATTTAGGTCTTCTGCCCATTTTTGGATTGGGTTGCTTGTTTTTTTGTTATTGAGCTGCATGAGCTGCTTGTAAATTTTTGAGATTAATCTTTTGTCAGTTGCTTCATTTGCAAATATTTTCTCCCATTCTGAGGGTTGTCTTTTGGTCTTGTTTATGGTTTCCTTTGCTGTGCAAAAGCTTTGAAGTTTCATTAGGTCCCATTTGTTTATTTTTGTTTTTATTTCCATTTCTCTAGGAGGTGGGTCAGAAAGGATCTTGCTGTGATTTATGTCATAGAGTGTTCTGCCTATGTTTTCCTCTAAGAGTTTGATAGTTTCTGGCCTTACATTTAGGTCTTTAATCCATTTTTAGCTTATTTTTGTGTATGGTGTTATGCAGTGTTCTAATCTCATACTTTTAGATGTACCTCTCTAGTTTTCACAGCACCACTTATTGAAGAGGCTGTGCTATCTCCACTGTACATTCTTGCCTCCTTTATCAAAGATAAGGTGACCATATGTGCGTGGGTTTATCTCTGGGCTTTCTATCATGTTCCATTGATCTATCTTTCTGTTTTTGTGCCAGCATCACACTGTCTTGATTACTGTAGGTTTATAGTATAGTCTGAAGTCAGGGAGCCTGATTCCTCCAGCTCCATTTTTCGTTCTCAAGGTTGCTTTGACTATTCGGGGTCTTTTGTTTTTCCATACAAATTGTGAAATTTTTTGTTCTAGTTCTGTGAAAAATGCCAGTGGTAATTTGATAGGGTTTGCATTGAATCTGTAGATTGTTTTGGATAGTAGAGTCATTTTCACAATGTTGATTCTTCCACTCCAAGAACATGGTATATCTCTCCATCTATTTGTATCATCTTTAATTTCTTTCATCCGTGTCTTATAATTTTCTGCATGTAGGTATTTGTCTCCTTAGGTAGGTTTATTGCTAGATATTTTACTCTTTTTGTTGCAATGGTAAATGGGAGTGTTTTCTTGATTTCACTTTCAGATATTTCATCATTAGTGTATAGGAATGCCAGACATTTCTGTGAATTAATTTTGTATCCTGTGACTTTCCAAAATTCATTGATTAGCTCTAGTAGTTTTCTGTTAGCATCTTTAGGATTCTCTATGTCTAGTATCATGTCATCTGCAAACAGTGACAGTTTTCTTCTTCCTTTCTGATTTGGATTCCTTTTATTTCCTTTTCTTCTTTGATTGCTGTGGCTAAAACTTCCAAAACTATGTTGAATAATAGTGGTGAGAGTGGGAAACCTTGTCTTGTTCCTGATCTTAGTGGAAATGCTTTCAGTTTTTCACCATTGAGGATGATGTTGGCTGTGGGTTTGTCATATATGGCCTTTATTATGTTGAGGAAAGTTCCCTCTATGACTACTTTCTGCAGGGTTTTTATCATATATGGGTGTTGAATTTTGTTGAAAGCTTTCTCTGCATCTATTGAGATGATCATATAGTTTTCTCCTTCAATTTGTTAATATGCTGTATCACATTGATTGATTTGCGTATATTGAAGAATCCTTGAATTCCTGGAATAAACGCCACCTGATTATGGTGTATGATCCTCTTAATGTGCTGTTGGATTCTGTTTGCTAGTATTTTGTTGAGGACTTTTTCATCTATGTTCATCAGTGATATTGGCTTGTAGTTTTCTTTCTTTGTGACATCCTTGTCTGGTTTTGGTATCAGGGTGATGGTGGTTTCGTAGAATGAGTTTGGGAGTGTTCCTCTCTCTGCTATATTTTGGAAGACTTTGAGAAGGATAGGTGTTAGCTCTTCTCTAAATGTTGAATACAATTTGCCTGTGAAGTCATCTGGTGCATGGCTTTTGTTTGTTTGAAAATTTTTAATCACAGTTTCAATTTCAGTGTTTGTGATTGGTCTGTTCATATTTTCTATTTCTTCCTGATTCAGTCTTGGCAGGTTGTGCATTTCTAAGAATTTGTCCATTTCTTCCAGGTTGTCCATTTTATTGGCACAGAGCTGCTTGTAGTAATCTCTCATGATCTTTTGTATTTCTGTAGCATCAGTGGTTACTTCTCCTTTTTCATTTCTAATTCTATTGATTTGAATCTTCTCCTTTTTTTTTGATGAGGCTAGCTAATGGTTTATCAATTTTGTTTATCTTCTCAAAGAACCAGCTTTTAGTTTTATTGATCTTTGCTATCATTTCCTTCATCTCTTTTTCATTTATTCCTGATCTGATCTTTATGCTTTCTTTCCTGCTGCCAACTTTGGGGGTTTTTTTGTTCTTCTTTCTCTAATTGCTTTAGGTGCAAGGTTAGGTTGTTTATTCGACATGTTTCCTGCTTCTTAAGGTAGGATTGTATTGCTATAAACTTCCCTCTTAGAACTGCTTTTGCTGCATCCCATAGGTTTAGGTTCGTCATGTCTCCATTGTCATCTGTTTCTAGGTATTTTTTGATTTTCTCTTTGATTTCTTCAGTGATCACTTCGTTATTAAGTAGTGTATTGTTTAGCCTCCATGTGTTTGTATTTTTTACAGATCTTTTCCTGTAATTGATATCTAGTCTCATAGAATTGTGGTCCGAAAGATACTTGCTGCAGTTTCAATTTTCTTAAATTTACAGTGGCTTGATTTGTGACCCAAGATATGATCTATCCTGGAGAATGTTCCATGAGCACTTGAGAAAAATGTTTATTCTTTTGTTCTTGGATAGAATGTCCTATGAACATCAATTACCTCCATCTTGTTTTAAATAATTATAATAAATAATATATAAAGCAATTAATAAATCAAATATAAATAATTAATAAATCAATTAAGTCCATCGTTGCTTGTTTCCTCTTTATTTTCATTTTGGATGATCTGTCCATCGGTGAAAGTGGGGTGTTAAAGTCCCCTACTATGAGTGTGTTACCGTCGATTTTCCCTTTTATGGCTGTTAGTATTTGCCTTATGTATTGAGGTGCTCCTATTAGGTGCATAAATATTTACAACTGTAATATCTTCTTCTTGGATCAATCGTTTGATCATTATGTAGTGTCCTTCTTTGTCTCATAATAGTCTTTATTTTAAAGTCTATTTTGTCTGATATGAGAATTGCTACTACAGCTTCCTTTTTTATTTTTTAACATCTTTATTGGGGTATAATTGCTTTACAATGGTGTGTTAGTTTCTGCTTTATAACAAAGTGAATCAGTTATACAAATACATGTTTTCCCATATCTCTTCCCTCTTGCATCTCCCTCCCTCCCACCCTCCAGGTGGTCACAAAGCACCAAGCTGATCTCCCTGTGCTATGCGGCTGCTTCCCAGTAGCTATCTACCTTACGTTTGCTAGTGAATATGTGTCCATACCTCTCTCTCGCTTTGTCACAGCGCACCCTTCCCCGTGCCCATATCCTAAAGTCCATTCTCTAGTAGGTCTGTGTCTTTATTCCTGTCTTACCCCTAGGTTCTTCATGACATTTTTTTTCTTAAATTCCATATATATGTGTTAACATACGGTATTTGTCTTTCTCTTTCTGACTTACTTCACTCTGTGTGACAGACTCTAGGTCTATGCACTTCATTACAAATAGCTCAATTTCGTTTATTTTTATGGCTGAGTAATATTCCATTGTATATATGTGCCACATCTTCTTTATCCATTAATCCCATGATGGACACTTAGTTTGTTTCCATCTCTGGGATACTGTAAATACAGCTGCAATGAACATTTTGGTACATGACTCTTTTTGAATTTTGGTTTTCTCAGGGTATATGCCCAGTAGTGGGATTGCTGGGTCATATGGTAGTTCTATTTGTAGTTTTTTAAGGAACTTCCAATCTGTTCTCCATAGTGGCTGTACTAATTCACATTACCACCAGCAGTGAAAGAGTGTTCCCTTTTCTCCACACACTCTCCAGCATTTATTGTTTCTAGATATTTAATGATGGCCATTCTGACCAGTGTGAGATGATATCTCATAGTTTTGATTTGCATTTCTCTAATGATTAATGATGTTGAGCATTCTTTCATGTGTTTGTTGGCAGTCTGTATATCTTCTTTGGAGAAATGTCTATTTAGGTCTTCTGCTCATTTCTGGAGTGGGGTGTTTGTTTTTTTGTTATTGAGCTGCATGAGCTGCTTGTAAATTTTGGAAATTAATCCTTTGTCAGTTGCTTCATTTGCAAATATTTTCTCCCATTCTGAGGGTTGTCTTTTGGTCTTGTTTATGGTTTCCTTTGCTGTGCAAAAGCTTTGAAGTTTCATTAGGTCCCATTTGTTTATTTTTGTTTTTATTTCTATTTCTCTAGGAGGTGGGTCTAAAAGGATCTTGCTGTGATTTATGTCATAGAGTGTTCTGCCTATGTTTTCCTCTAAGAGTTTGATAGTGTCTGGCTTTACATTTAGGTCGTTAATCCATTTTTAGCTTATTTTTGCGTATGGTGTTAGGGAGTGATCTAATCTCATACTTTTACATGTACCTCTCTAGTTTTCACAGCACCACTTATTGAAGAGGCTGTGCTATCTCCACTGTACATTCTTGCCTCCTTTATCAAAGATAAGGTGACCATATGTGCGTGGGTTTATCTCTGTGCTTTCTATCCTGTTCCATTGATCTATCTTTCTGTTTTTGTGCCAGCATCATACTGTCTTGATTACTGTAGGTTTATAGTATAGTCTGAAGTCAGGGAGCCTGATTCCTCCAGCTCCATTTTTCGTTCTCAATATTGCTTTGGCTATTTGGGGTCTTTTGTGTTTCCATACAAATTGTGAAATTTTTTGTTCTAGTTCTGTGAAAAATGCCAGTGGTAATTTGATAGGGTTTGCATTGAATCTGTAGAGTATTTTGGGTAGTAGAGTCATTTTCACAAAGTTGATTCTTCCAATCCAAGAACATGGTATATCTCTCCATCTATTTGTATCATCTTTAATTTCTTTCATCAGTGTCTTATAATTTTCTGCATACAGGTCTTTTGTCTCCATAGGTAGGTTTATTGCTAGATATTTTATTCCTTTTGTTGCAATGGTAAATGGGAGTATTTTCTTGATTTCACTTTCAGATTTTTCATCTTTAGTGTATAGGAATGCAAGAGATTTTTGTGCATTAATTTTGTATCCTGCAACTCTACCAAATTCATTGATTAGCTCTAGTAGTTTTCTGGTAGCATCTTTAGGATTCTCTATGTCTAGTATGATGTCATCTGCAAACAGTGACAGTTTTACTTCTTATTTTCTGATTTGGATTCCTTTTATTTCTCTGATTGCTGTGGCTAAAACTTCCATAACTCTATTAAGTAAGAGTGGTGAGAGTGGGAAACCTTGTCTTGTTCCTGATCTTAGTGGAAATGCTTTCAGTTTTTCACCATTGAGTATGATGTTGGCTGTGGGTTTGTCATATATGGCCTTTATTATGTTGAGGAAAGTTCCCTCTATGCCTACTTTCTGCAGGATTTTTATCATAAATGGGTGCTGAATTTTGTTGAATGCTTTCTCTGCATCTATTGAGATGATCATATGGTTTTTCTCCTTCAATTTGTTAATATGGTGTATCACATTGATAGATTTGCATATATTGAAGAATCCTTGCATTCCTGGAATAAACCCCACTTGATCATGGTGTATGATCCTTTTAATGTGCTGTTGGATTCTGTTTGCTAGTATTTTGTTGAGGATTTTTGCATCTATGTTCATCAGTGATATTGGCCTGTAGTTTTCTTTCTTTGTGACATCCTTGTCTGGTTTTGGTATCAAGGTGATGGTGGCCTCGTAGAATGAATCTGGTCCTTGGATTTTGTTAGTTGGAGGATTTTTAATCACAGTTTCAATTTCAGTGCTTGTGCTTGGTCTGTTCAAATTTCCTATTTCTTCCTGATTCAGTCTTGGCAGGTTGTGCATTTTTAAGAATTTGTCCATTTCTTCCAGGTTGTCCATTTTATTGGTATAGAGTTGCTTGTTGTAATCTCTAATGATCTTTTGTATTTCTGCAGTGTCAGTTGTTACTTCTCCTTTTTCATTTCTAATTCTATTGATTTGGGTCTTCTCCCTTTTTTTCTTAATGAGTCTGGCTAATGATTTATCAATTTTGTTTATATTCTCAAAGAACCAGCTTTTAGTTTTATTGATCTTTGTTATTGTTTCTTTCATTTCTTTTTCATTTATTTCTGATCTGATTTTTATGATTTCTTTCCTTCTGCTAACCATGGGGTATTTTTGTTCTTCTTTCTCTATTTGCTTTAGGTGTAAGGTTAGGTTGTTTATTCGAGATGTTTCCTGTTTCTTAAGGTGGGCTTGTATTGCGATAAACTTCCCTCTCAGAACTGCTTTTGCTGCATCCCATAGGTTTTGGGTCGTCTTGTCTCCATTGTCATTTCTTTCTAGGTATTTTTTTATTTCCTCTTTGAGTTATTCAGTGATCACTTCGTTATTAAGCAGTGCATTGTTTAGCCTCCATGTGTTTGTATTTTTTTACAGATCTTTTCCTGTAACTGATATCTAGTCTCATAGCATTGTGGTTGGAAAAGATACTTAATATAATTTCAATTTTCTTAAATTTACCAAGGCATGATGTGTGACCCAAGATATGATCTATCGTGGAGAACATTCCATGAGCACTTGAGAAAAATGTGTATTCTGTTGTTTTTGAATGTCCTATAAATATCAGTTAAGTCCTTCTTATTTAATGTATCATTTAAAGCTTGTGTTTCCTTATTTATTTTAATTTTGGATGATCTCTTCATTGGTGAAAGTGGGGTGTAAAAGTCCTGTACTATGAATGTGTTACTGTTGATTCCCCCTTTTAGGCTGTTAGTATTTGCCTTATGTATTGGGTTACTCCTATGTTGGGTGCATAAATATTTACAATTGTTTTATGTTCTTCTTGGATCAATCCCTTGATCATTATGTAGTGTCCTTCTTTGTCTCTTCTAATAGTCTTTATTGTAAAGTCTATTTTCTCTGATATGAGAATTGCTACTCCAGATTTCTTTTGGTTTCCATTTGCATGGAATATCTTTTTCCATCCACTTAGTTTCAGTCTGTATGTGTCTCTAGGTCTGAAGGGGGTCTCTTGTAGACAGCATATATATGCGTCTTGTTTTTGTCTCCATTCAGCCAATCTGTGTCTTTTGGTGGGAGCATTTAGTCCATTTACATTTAAGGTAATTATCGATATGTATGTTCCTATTCCCATTTTCTAAATTATTTTGGGTTCGTTATTGTAGGTCTTTTCCTTCTCTTGTGTTTCTTGCCTAGAGAACTTCCTTTAGAATTTGTTGTAATGCTGATTTGGTGGTGCTGAACTCTCTCAGCTTTTGCTTGTCTGTAAAGGTTTTAATTTCTAAATCAAATCTGAATGAGATCCTTGCTGGGTAGTGTAATCTTGGTTGTAGGTTTTTCTCCTTCATCACTTTAAATATGTCCTGCCACTCCCTTCTGGCTTGCAGAGTTTCTGCTGAAATATCATCTGTTGACCTTATGGGGATTCCCTTGTGTGTTATTTTTCCCTTGCTGCTTTTAATATGCTTTCTTTGTATTTAATTTTTGACAGTTTGATTAATATGTGTCTTGGCGTATTTCTCCTTCGATTTATCAAGTATGGGACTCTCTGTGCTTCCTGGACTTGTTTAACTATTTCCTTTCCCATATTAGGGAAGTTTTCAACTGTAATCTCTTCAAATATTTTCTCAGTCCCTTTCTTTTTCTCTTCCTCTTCTGGAACCCCTATAATTCGAATGTTGGTGCGTTTAATATTGTCCCAGAGGTCTCTGAGACTGTCCTCCATTCTTTTCGTTCTTTTTTCTTTATTCTGCTCTGCAGTAGTTATTTCCACTATTTTATCTTCCAGGTCACTTATCCGTTCTTCTGCCTCAGTTATTCTGCTATTGATCCCATCTAGAGTATTTTTCATTTCATTTATTTTGTTGTTCATTGTTGTTTGTTTCATCTTTAGTTCTTCTACATCCTTGTTAAATGTGTCTTGCATTTTTTCTATTCTACTTCCAAGATTTTGGATCATCTTTACTATCATTATTATGAATTCTTTTTCAGGTAGACTGCCTATTTCCTCTTCATTTGTTAGGTCGGGTGGGTTTTTATCTTGCTCCTTCATCTGCAGTGTGTTTTTCTGTCTTCTTATTTTGCTTATCTTTCTTTGTTTGGGGTCTCCTTTTTGCAGGCTGCAAGTTCGTAATTCCCATTGTTTTTTGTGTCTGTCCCCAGTGACTAAGTTTGGTGCAGTGGGTTGTGTAGGCTTCCTGGTGGAGGGGACTAGTACCTGTGTTCTGGTTGATGAGACTGGCTCTTGCCTCTCTGCTGGGCAGGTCTACATCTGGTGGTGTGTTTTGGGGTGTCTCTGGACTTATTATGATTTTAGGCAGCCTCTCTGCTAATGGGTGGGGTTTTGTTCCTGTTTTGCTAGTTGTTTGGCATAGGGTGCCCAGCACTGTACCTTGCTCATTGTTTAGTGAATCTGGGTGCTGGTGTTGAGATGGAGATCTCTGGGAGATTTTTGGCATTTGATATTATGTGGAGCTGGATGGTCTCTTGTTGACCAGTGTCCTGACGTTGGCTCTCCCACCTCAGAGGCACAGCACTGACTCCTGGCTGCAGCACCAGGAGCCTTTCATCCACACGTCTTGGAATAAAAGGGAGAAAAGGTAGAGAGAGAGAATTTGTAGAAGTAGGAAGAAAGAAAGCAAAAAAGGAAGGAAGGAAGGAAGGAAGGGTGGAAGGAAGAAAGAAAGAAGAAAAGAAGGAAAGAAGGAAAGAAAGAATGAACGGAGGGAGGGAGGGAGGGACGGTGGGAGGAAGGAAGGAAGGAAGAAATGAGGGAAGGAAGGAAAAAAGAAAGAAGATAATGTAAAATATAATAAAGTTATTAAATTGAAAATAATTTTTAAGGAATAAACAAAAACAAAACAACAACAACAAAAAAAACGGACAGATAGAACCTTAGAAGAAATGGTGGAAGCAAAGCTATACAGACAAAATCACATATAGAGGCATACACATACACACTCACAAATAGAGGAAAAGGGGAAAAAATCATAAATCTTGCTCTCAAAGTCCACCTCCTCAATTTGGGATGATCTGTTGTCTATATATGTACTCCACAGATGCAGGGTACATCAAGTGGATTGTGGAGCTTTTATCCGTTGCTTCTGAGGCTGCTGGGAGAGATTTCCCTTTTTCTTCTTTGTTCTCACTGCTTCCAGGGGCTCAGCTTTGGATTTGGCCCCACCTCTGCATGTAGGTCGCCGGAGGGCGTTTGTTTTTCGCTCAGACAAGACAGGGTTAAAGGAGTCGCTGATTTGGGGGCGCTGGCTCACTCATGCCGCAGGGAGTGAGGGGCACAGAGTGCGGGGTGAGCCTGCGGTGGCAGAGGCTGGCGTGACGTTGCACCAGCCTGAGGCGCGCCGTGCATTCTCTTGGGGGAATTGTCCTTGGATCCCGGGACCCTGGTATTGGCGGGCTGCACAGGCTCCCAGTAAGGGCGGTGTGGAGAGTGACCTGTGCTCGCACACAGGGTTCTTGGTGGTGGCAGCAGCAGCCTTAGCATCTCCTGCCCGTCTCTGGTGTCCGCGCTTTTAGCCGCGGCTTGCGCCCGTCTCTGGAGCTCCTTTAAGCAGCGCTCTTAATCCCCTCTCCTCTGGCACCAGTAAAGAAGGAGGGAAGGAAAAAGTCTCTTGCCTCTTTGGCAGCTCCAGACCTTTTCCCGGACTCCCTCCCGGCTAGTCGTGGTGAACTAACCCCTTCAGGCTGTGTTCACGCCGCAAACCCCAGTCCTCTCCTACAGCTTTCTTTTGATTTCCATTTGAATGGAATATCTATCTCCATTCCCTCACTTTCAGTCTGTATGTTTCTCAAGGTCTGAAGTGGGTCTCTTGTAGGCAGCATATATATCGGTCTTGTTTTTGTATCCATTCAGACAGTCTGTGTCTTTTGGTGGGAGCATTTAATCCATTTACATTTAAGGTAATTTTCGATATGTATGTTCCTATTCCCATTTTCTAAATTGTTTTGTGTTTGTTTTTGTAGGTCTTTTCCTCCTCTTGTGTTTCTTGCCTAGAGAAGATCCTTTAGCTTTTGTTGTAAAGCTGGGTTGGTGGTGCTGAACTCTCTGAGTTTTTGCTTGTCTGTAAAGATTTTAATTTCTCCATCAAATCTGAATGAGATCCTTGCAGGCTAGAGTAATCTTGGTTGTAGGTTTTTCTTCTTCATCACGTTAAATATGTCCTGCCAGTTCCTTCTGGCTTGCAGAGTTTCTGGTGAAAGACCAGCTGTTAACCTTATGGGGATTCCCTTGTGTGTTATTTGTTGTTTTTCCCTTGCTGCTTTTAATATGTTTTCTTTGTATTTAACTTTTGTCAGTTTGATTAATATGTGTCTTGGTGTGTTTCTCCTTTGATTTACCCGGTATGGGACTCTCTGTGCTTTCTGGACTTGATTAACTATTTCCTTTCCCATGTTAGGGTAGTTTTCAACTATAATCTCTTCAAATATTTTCTCAGTCCCTTTCTTTTTCCCTCCTTCTACTGGGACTTCTATGATTCGAATGTTGGTGCATTTAATGTTGTCCCAGAAGTCTCTGAGACTGTCCTTAGTTCTTTTCATTCTTTTTTCCTTATTCTTCTCTGCAGTAGTAATTTCTACTATTTTATCTTCCAGGTCACTTATCCGTTCTTCTGCCTCAGTTATTCTGCTATTGATCCCTTCTAGAGTATTTTAAATTTCATTTGTTGTGTTTTTCATCGTTGTTTGTTTCCTCTTTAGTTCTTCTACTTCCTTGTTAAATGTTTCTTGCATTTTCTCTATTCTATTTCCAACATTTTGGATCACCTCTACTACCATTATTCTGAATTCTTTTTCAGGTAGGCTGCCTATTTCCTCTTCATTTGTTAGGTCTGGTGGGTTTTTATCTTGCTCCTTCATCTGCAGTGTTTTTTACTGCCTTCTCATTTTGCTTATCTTTCTGTGTTTGGGGTCTCCTTTTTGCAGGCTGCAGGTTTGTAGTTTCCATTGTTTTTGGTGTCTGTCCACAGTGACTAAAGCTGGTTCAGTGGGTTGTGTAGGCTTCCTGGTGGAGGGGAGTAGTGTCTGTGTTCTGGTGGATGAGGCTGGATCTTGTCTCTCTGGTGGGCCAGTCCACGACTGGTGGTGTGCTTTGGGGTGTCTGTAGCCTTATTATGATTTTAGGCAGCCTCTCTGCTAATGGGTGGGGTTGTGTTCCTGTCTTGCTAGTTTTTTGGCATAGGGTGTGCAGCACTGTAGCTTGCTGATCGTTGAGTGAAGCTGGGTGTTGATGTTTAGATGGAGATCCCTGGGAGATTTTCGCCATTTGATATTACGTGGAGTTGGGAGGTCTCTTGTGGACCAGTGTCCTGAAGTTGGCTCTCCCACCTCAGAGGCACAGCACTGACTCCTGACTGCAGCACCAAGAGCCTTTCATCCATACGGCTCATAATAAAAGGGAGAAAAAGTAGAAAGAATGAAAGAGGGTAAAAGAAAACAAGATAAATTAAGATAAAATAAAATTATTAAAATAAAAAATAATTATTAAGAAAAAAATTTTTTTAGAAAGTAAAAAACAAAAAAAGAACTACAACAAAAAAATGCACGGATAGAACCCTAGGACAAATGGTGAAAGCAAAGCTATACAGACGAAATCTCTCACAGAAGCATGCACATACACACTCATTAAAAGAGGAAAAAGGGAAAAAATAAATCTCGCACTCAAAGTTCACCTCCTCAATTTGGGATGATTCGTTGTCTATTCAGGTATTCCACAGATGCAGGGTACATCAAGTTAATTGTGGAGATTTAATCCGCTGATCCTGAGGCTGCTGGGAGAGATTTCCCTTTCTCTTCTTTGTTCGCATAGATCCCGGGGCTCAACTTTGGATTTGGCCCTGCCTCTGCGTGTAGGTCGCCAGAGGACGTCTGTTCTTCATTCAGACAGGACGGGGTTAAAGGAGCCACTGATCTGGGGGATCTGGGTCAGTGAGGCCGGGGGGAGGGAGGGGCACGTTGTGGGGTGAGCCTGTGGTGGCAGAGACCGGCGTGACTTTGCACCAGCCTGAGGCGTGCCATGAGTTCTCCCGGGGAAGTTGTCCCTGGAACCCGGGACCCTGACAGTGGCGGTCTGCACAGCCTCCCCGGAAGGGAGGTGTGGATAGTGACCTGTGCTCGCATACAGGCTTCTTGGTGGTGGCAGCAGCAGCCTTAGTGTCTCCTGCCCGTCTCTGGGGTCCGCGCTGTTAGCCACGGCTCGCATATGTCTCTGGACCTCCTCCAAGCAGCGCTCTTAATCTCCTCTCCTCGTGCACCAGGAAACAAAGAGGGAAGAAAAAGTCTCCTGCCTCTTCGGCAGGTCCAGACTTTTCCCCGGACTCCCTCCTGGCCAGCTGTGGCGCACCAGTGCCCTCAGGCTGTGTTCAGGCTGCCAGTCCTCTCCCTGTGCTCTGGCCGAAGCCCAAGCCTCAGCTCCCAGCCCCTGCCTGCCCCAGCGGGTGAACAGACAAGCCTCTCGGGCTGATGAGTGCTGGTCGGCACCGATCCTCTGTGAGGTTATCTCTCCGTTTTGCCCTCTGCACCCCTGTGGCTGCGCTCTCCTCTGTGGCTCTGAAGCTACCCCCTCTGCCACCCGCAGTCTTCGCCTGCAAAGGGACTTCCTAGTGTGTGGAAACCTTTCCTCCTTCACAGCTCCCTCCCACTGGTGCAGGTCCCGTCCCTATTCTTTGTCTCTGTTTATTCTTTTTTCTTTCGCCCTACCCAGGTACGTGGGGAGTTTCTTGCCTTTTGGGACTTCTGAGGTCTTCTGCCAGCGTTCAGTAGGTGTTCTGTAGGAGTTGTTCCATTTGTAGATGTATTTCTGATATATCTGTTTTGAGGAAGGTGATCTCTGTGTCTTACTCTTCCACCATCTTCCTCGCCTTCTCCCAATTCGTGAGTCTATGAACCAGGAAGCCAAGACTCAGGGTTGCCGACATTGTGAGTCTTGGATCCAGGAAGGAGGGGGTTGTGCATGCATCTGGAAGTGCGTCTGCATGGCAGGCTCCCCCGACTTGGACCTGATTTGCGTATATTGAAGAATCCTTGCATTTCTGGGATAAACCCCACTTGATCAAGGTGTATGATCCTTTTAATGTGTTGTCGGATTCTGTGTGCTAGCATTTTGTTGAGGATTTTTGCATCTATTTCATCAGTGATATTGGTCTGTAGTTTCCTTTCTTTGTGACATCTTTGTCTAGTTTTGGTATCAGGGTGATGGTGGCCTTATAGAATGATTTCGGGAGTGTTCCTCCCTCTGCTGTATTTTGGAAGAGTTTGAGAGGGATAGGTGTTAGATATTTTCTAAATGTTTGATAGAATTCACCTGTCAACTCACCTGGCCCTGGGCTTTTGTATATTTGAAGATTTTTAATCACAGCTTTAATTTCAGTGCTTGTGAGTCGTTTGATTATATTTTCTATTGTTTCCTGGTTCAATCTCAGAACGTGTGCTTTTCTAAGGATTTGTCCATTTCTTCCAAGTTGTCCATTTTATTGGCATATATTTGTTTGTAGTAATCTCTCAATATGCTTTGTATTTCTCTGGTGTCTGTTGTTACTTCTCACTTTTCATTTCTAATTCTATTGATTTGAGTCTTCTCCCTTCTTTTCTTGATAAGTCTGCCTAATGTCTTATCAATTTTGTTTAACTTCTCAAAGAACCAGCTTTTGGTTTTATTGATCTTATCTATCATTCCCTTCACTTCTTTTTCTTTTATTCCTGATCTGATCTTTATTTCCTTCTCCAAACTTTGGGTTTTTTGTTCTTCTTTCTCTAATTGCTTTAGCTGTAAGTTTAGGTTGTTTGTTTGAGATATTTCTTGTTTCTTAAAGTAGGATTGTATTGCTATATACTTCCCTCTTAGAACTGCTTTTGTTGCATCCTATTGGTTTTGGTTCATTCTGTTTTCATTGTCTTTTGTTTCTATGTATTTTTTTATTTCCTCTGATTTCTTCAGTGATCTCTTGGTTAAAAGTAGTGTATGGTTTAGCTTCCATGTGTTTTTATTTTTTACAGCTTTTTTCCTGTAATTGATATCTGGGCTCTTAGCATTCTGGTTAGAAAAGATAATTGATACAATTTCAATTTTCTTAAATTTACCAAGGCTTGATTTGTGACCCAAGACATGATCTGTCCTGGAGAATGTTCCATTAGAACTTAAGAAGAAAGTGTATTCCGTTGTTTTTGGATGTAATGTTCTATAAATATCAATTAAGTCCATAATATTTAACGTATCATTTAAGGGTTGTGTTTACTTTTTTATTTTCATTTTGGATGATCTTTCCTTAGGTGAAAGTGAGGTGTTAAAGTGCCCTACTAGGATTGTGTTACTGTCGATTTCCCCTTTTATGGCTGTTAGCATTTGCCTTATTTATTCAGGTGCTCCTATGTTAGGTGCATAAATATTTACAATTGTAATATCTTCTTTTTGGATTGATCCCTTGATCATTATGTGTTGTCCTTCTTTGTCTCTTGTAATAGTCTTTATTTTAAAGTCTATTTTGTTTGATATGAATATTGCTACTCTGTTTTCTTTTGATTTCCATGGAATATCTTTTACCATCTCCTCACTTCCCGTCTGTATATATCCCCAGGTCTGAAGTGAGTCTCTTGTAGACAGCATATATACAGGTTTTGTTTTGTGTCAATTCAGCCAGTCTATTTCTTTTGATTGGTGCATTTAATCCGTTTACCCTTAAGGTAATTATTGATATGTATGTTCCTATTACCATTTTCTTAATTGTTTTGGGTTTGTTATTGTAGGTCTTTTCCTTCTCTTGTGTTTCCTGCCTAAAGAAGTTCCTCTAGAATTTGTTGTAAAGCTTGTTTGGTGGTGCTGAATTCTCTTAGCTTTTGCTTTTCTGTAAAGGTTTTAATTTCTCTGTCAAATCTGAATTTGATCCTTGCTGGGTAGAGTAATCGTGGTTGAAGGCTTTTCCTTCTCATCACTTTAATTATGTCCTGCCACTCCCTTCTGGCTTGCAGAATTTCTGCTGAATGATCAGCTGTTAACCTTATGGGAATTTCCTTTTTTGTTATTTGTTGTTTTTCCTTTGCTGCTTTTAATATTTTGTCTTTAATTTTTGATAGTTTGATTAATATGTGTCATTGTGTGTTTTTCTTTGGATTTATCCTGTGTGGCACTCTCTCCATTTCCTGCAGTTGATTGACTATTTCCTTTCCCTTATTAGCACAGTTTTCAACTATAATCTCTTTAAATATTTTCTCAGTCCGTTTCTTTTTCTCTTCTTCTTCTGGGACCCATATAATTTGAATATTGGTGCATTTAATGTTGTCTCAGAAGTCTCTGAGACTGTCCTTAATTCTTTTTTTTTTTTTTTTTTTTTTGCGGTACACGGGCCTCTCACTGTTTTGGCCTCTCCCGTTGCAGAGTACTGGCTCCAGACGCGCAAGCCCAGCAGCCATGGCTCATGGGCCAGCTGCTCTACGGCATTTGAAATCTTCCTGGACTGGGGCATGAACCCGTGTCCCTTTCATCAGCAGGCGGACTCTCAACCACTGCACCACAAAGGAATCCCTGTCCTCAATTCTTTTCATTCGTTATTCTTTGTTCAGCTCTGCAGTGGTTATTTCCACTATTTTATCTTCCATGTCACTTATCCATCTTCTGTCTCAGTTATTCTGCTATTGATTCCTTGTAGAGAATTTTAAATGTCATTTATTGTGTTTTTTTTATCGTTTGTTTGCCCTTTAGTTCTTCTAGTTCCTTTTTAAACGTTTCTTGTTTTTTCTCCATTCTTTTTCCAAGATTTTGGATCATCTTTACTATCATTACTCTGAATTCTTTTACAGGTAGACTGTCTATTTCCTCTTCATTTGTTTAGTTTGGTGAGTTTCTACCTGTCTCCTTCATCTGTTGTGTATTTCTCTGTCTTCTTATTTTACTTAACTTACTGTGTTTGGAGTCCCCTTTTGGCAGGTTGGAGGTTCATTGTTCCCATTGTTTTTGATGTCTGCCCCCTGTGGGTAAGTTTTGTTCAGTGGGTTGTGTAGGCTTCCTGATGGAGAGGTCTGCTGCCTTTGTTCTGGTGGATCAGGCTGGATACTTTCTTTCTGTTGAGCTGGACCACATCCGGTGTTGTGTTTTTGGGCTATCTGTGAACTTATTATTATTTTAGGCTGCCTCTCTGTTAATGCGTGGGGTTGTGCTCTTGTCTTGCTTGTTGTCTGGCATGCGGTGTCCAGCACTGGTGCTTGGTGGCTGTTGGGTGGAGATGGGTGGTAGCATGGTTATGGAGATCTCTGGGAGAGCTGTCATCAATTGATATTATGTGGCTCAGTGAGGTCTCTTGTCCAATGTCCTGAGCTCATATCTCCCACCTTTGAGGCTCAGGCCTGACATCTGCCTGGAGCACCAAGACCCTGTCAGCCACATGGCTCAGAAGAAAAGGGAGAAAAATGAGAAAGATAAATAAAGTAAAATAATAAAATAATGTTATTAAAATAAAAATTTAAAAAAGTATTATTAAACTAATAAACGTAATAAAAAAAAGAGAAGAGAGCAACCAAACCAAAACACCAATCCACCAATGAAAACAAGCGCTAAAACTATACTAAGATAAACTTAAAAATCAGAAACTAGTCAGTCACTTACAGCAAACCCCAAGTTTATATGTGCTACCAAAGTTCACCGCCTCAATTTGCGGATTACGCATTGCCTGTTCAGGTATTCCGCAGACGCAGGGTACATCAAGTTGATTGTGGAGATGTAATCTGCTGCTCCTGAGGCTGCTGGGAGAAATTTCCCTTTCTCTTCTTTCTTCACACAGCTCCTGGGGTTCAGCTTTTGATTTGGCCCCACGTCTGCATGTAAGTCGCCCTCTTGTGTTTGTTCTTCGCCCAGACATGAGGGGGTTAAAGGAGCGGCAGATTGGTGGTTCTGGCTCACTCAGTCCGGGGGGGAGGGAGGGGTACGGAATGCGGGGTGAGCCTGCAGTGGCAGAGGTCAGTGTGACGTTACAACAGCCTAAGGCACGCCATGCGTTCTCCCAGGGAAGTTGTCCCTGGATCACGGGACCGTGGCAGTGGTGGGTGCACAGGTTCCTGGAAAGGGAGGTGGGGATAGTGACCTGTGCTCGCACCCAGGATTCTTGGTGGTTGCAGCAGCAGCATTATTGTTTCATGCCCATCTCTGGTGTCTACACTGATAGCTGTGGATTTGGCCCATCTCTGAAGCTCCTTTAGGAAGTGAACTGAATCTCCTCTCCTCGCAAACCCCAAAACAGTGGTCTCTTGCCTCTTAGGAAGGTCCAGAGTTTTTCCGTGTTCCCCTCCCAGCTATCTGTGGTGCACTAGCCACCTTCACCCCGTGTTTACACAGCCAACCCCAGCCTTCTCCTTGGGGTCTGACCTCTGAAGCCTGAGCTTCACCCCCCAGACCCCACCACCCTGGCAGGTGAGCAGACAAGTGTCTCAGGTTTGTGAGTGCTGGTCAGCACTGATCCTCTCTGTGGGAAACTCTCCACTTTGTCCTTGGCACTCTTTTTTTTTTTCTTTTAAAATAACCTTGAATATTTTTTAACATCTTTATTGGAGTATAATTGCTTTACAATGGTGTGTTAGTTTCTGTATTAAAATAGTGAATCAGTTATACATAGACATATGTTTCCATATCTCTTCCCTCTTGCAACTCCCTCCCTCCCACCCTCCCTATCCCACCCCTCTAGGTGGTCACAAACCACCCAGCTGATCTCCCTGTGCTGTGTGGCTGCTTCCCACTAGCTATCTCTTTTACGTTTGGTAGTGTATATATGTCCATGCCATTCTCTCACTTTGTCACAACTTACCCTTCCCCCTCTCCATATCCTCAAGTCCATTCCTATTAGGTCTGTGTCTTTATTCCCGTCTTACACCTAGGTTCTTCATGACCATTTTTTTTCTTAGATTCCGTATATATGTGTTAGCATACGGTATTTGTTTTTCTCTTTCTGACTTACTTCACTCTGTATGACAGACTCTAGGTCCATTCACCTCACTACAAATAACTCAATTTCATTTCTTTTTATGGCTGAGTAATATTCCATTGTATATATGTGCCACATCTTCTTTATCCATTCATCTGTTGATGGACACTTAGGTTGCTTCCATGCCCTGGCTATTGTAAATAGAGCTGTAATGAATATTTTGGTACGTGACTCGTTTTGCATTATGGTTTTCTCAGGGTATATGTCCAGTAGTGGGATTGCTGGGTCATATGGTAGTTCTATATTTAGTTGTTGTTTTTATTTATTATTTTTTTTGGCAGTACACGGGCCTCTAACTGTTGTGGCCTCTCCCATTGTGGAGCACAGGCTCTGGACGGGCAGGCTGAGCAGCCATGGCTCACGGGCCCAGCCGCTCTGTGACATGTGAGATCCTCCTTGACCAGGGCATGAACCCGTGTCCCCTGCATTGGCAGGCGGACTCTCAACCACTGTGCCACCAGGGAAGCCCTCTATTTTTAGTTTTTTAAGGAGCCTCCATACTGTTCTCCATAGTGGCTGTATCAATTTACATTCCCACCAACAGTGCAAGAGTGTTCCCTTTTCTCCCCACCCTCTCCAGAATTTATTGTTTCTAGATTTTTTGATGATGGCCATTCTGGCCACTGTGAGATGATATCTCATTGTAGTTTTGATTAGCATTTCTCTAATGACTAATGATGTTGAGCATTCTTTCATGTGTTTGTTGGCAATCTGTATATCTTCTTTGGAGAAATGTCTATTTAGGTCTTCTGCCCATTTTTGGATTGGGTTGTTTGTTTTTTTGTTATTGAGCTGCATGTGCTACTTGTAAATTTTTGAGATTAATCCTTTGTCAGTTGCTTCATTTCCAAATATTTTCCCACATTCAGAAGGTTGTCTTTTGGCCTTGTGTATGGTTTCCTTTGCTGTGCAACAGCTTTTAAGTTTCATTACATCCCATTTGTTTATTTTTGTTTTTATTTCCATTTCCCTAGGAGGTGGGTCAAAAGGATCTTGCTGTGATTTATGTCATAGAGTGTTCTGCCTATGTTTTCCTCTACGAGTTTGATAGTTTCTGGCTTTACATTTAGTTCTTTAATCCATTTTGAGTTTATTTTTGTGTATGGTGTTAAGGAATGTTCTAATTTCATACTGTTACATGTAGCTGTCTAGTTTTCCCACCACCATTTATTGAAGAGGCTGTCTTTTCTCCGCTGTATTTTCTTGCCTCATTTATCAAAGATAAGGTGACCATATGTGCGTGGGTTTATCTCTGGGCTTTCTATCCTGTTCCATTTATCTATATTTCTGTTTTTGTGCCAGTACCATGCTGTCTTGATTACTGTAGCATTTTAGTATAGTCTGAAGTCAGGGAACCTGATTCCTCCAGGTCCATTTTTCGTTCTCAAGATTGCTTTGGCTATTCAGGTTCTTTTGCGTTTCCATACAACTCTTGTTGTTGCTGTCTTCTCCATGGCTCCAAAGCTTCCACTCACCCACCCCTGTCTGTGCCAGTGAAGTGGCTTCCTAGTGCATGGAAGCTTTTCCTCCTTCACAGCTTCCTCCCAGACGTGCAGGTCCCATCCCTTTTCTTTTGCCATTACTTTTCCTTTTTTCTTTTGCCCTACCCAGGTACATGGGTATTTTCTTGCCTTTTGGGAAGTCTGAAGTCTCCTGCCAGTGTTCACTAGGTGATCTGTAGGAGTTGTTCCACATGTAGCTGTATTTTTGATATATTTGTGGGGAGGAAGGTGATCTCCACATCTTACTCCTCTGCCAATTTTAATGTCCTCCTATTGTGATTCTTTTGATCATAACCATTTTACCTGATTGCATTCTTTAAACTTATTAAGTCTACTTGAAAATTATTTACCCTCAACATCTTATTACCCTTAATGCCTTCTTGTTTAATTGGTAGATAAAGTCTATCAGGAAAGCAGTGCCTCCTAGAACAAAAAACAACTAGCCAAACAAACTGAAGAAAAAGTGCTCTCACCATGCTATGTTTATTAGTCAGCATGGCAGTATCAGAAATCTGCTACAACAAACACCATCTAAGTTGTTGTGCCTCAGTCCAGTATAAGTTTGGGGTTTTTTTTGGTGTGTTTGTTTTTGCTTTCTTGCTGTACTGCACAGTTTGTTGGATCTTTGAACCCTGACCAGGGATTGAACCCAGACCACAGCAGTGAAAGCTTCAAGTCCTATCCACTGGACTGCCAGGGGATTCCCAGAAGTTATTTTTTACTCATTTCCAAGTCCAGTGTGGGTTTGTAAGGTCTTTGCTCCATGCAGTTAAAAAGGGAACCAGGTTCCTTCCTTCCTATAGTCTCACCATTTTTGATTGCCTTGTCCTCCTCTGAATTCCAGATGTCAGAAACGGGAAATAGACTGAGTAAGGAGAATACAGCCCTGCTCTTATCCACCTATCATTGGCTTGACTCAAAATCAGTCACTTGGCCTTATCTATTTAGAAAGTTAAGAAATTTAGTTTATCAGTGTACCCAGAAAAAAGAGGATAGTAGATACTGGTGAGCTCTTCAAGCTACTGCCAGAGTCCTTCCAGTCCTCAAATATCTGTTTACTCCTTTTGGCTCTTAAGCAGAACACAATTCCCCAACGAAGAAACATTATAGTTCCATCTAAATCAAAATATAAGACCTCTGGATGACATGTAATTATTTCTCTCTATCATGTCTGCCTATGGCTTCTATATTTGTCCATCAAACTATGAGGTAAGCAGATGGACCATTTCTTCCTGTTACTTAGCAACCAAGGATAGAATAGATACAGGAAAACTAAATAGAAACTACCATATGCATGAGAAAATAATGGGGAGACACATAGCAGTAATTAGGCTTTAGTTTACTGAAATTCAGCTGTGTGAGTACTGTGAAGTCATATTCATCACATACCCCAACATTCAGAAGTAATAGAAACTGTGTGTTAAGGTCTTGATTCTGCTCTCTGGAAGGATCTCCTTTTTCCTTTGTTATCCATCATTCTGCCATTGATAGGATTATTTCTTTTGTATGATCAAATCTTAAGTGTGCATTGTGGATTGTGCTGTCCTTGATTAGATAATTTTACATCTCACTTTCTAAAAAGTGTGGTTTTAAGGCTCTTGGAAACATGTTTTGTTTTGTTTGAGATCCAGTCTGTGGTTGCTTTGGGGATATGATTTCTGAAAAGTTTCCTGGACTTCTATTTGTTTCTAGTCAGTTTTGCATGCCAATAACTATACCCCAATTTCTTTTCCCAAAAACATTCTTATGTTATCTTATTTATCTGCTACTTTTTCCAATGCCTTTTTTTCTCAACTATACCTTCTTTGACAATATTGGAAAAATTAACTTCAGTGGGATGGCATTAAACCTTAATTTAATTTTGGCTGAAAACCTGAGTTTTAACTCTCTAAACCATTCTCAGTTTTGTCTTTTTATATTAAGGGTCTAGAAGTATGTAACTTTCCCAAACCTATAGGCTTCTAGATTTCTGGTTTCTTTCTATTCCTTTATGTGTTTGCAAAAGAACCATCTTTTCTTTCTTTCTTTCTGTTTTTTAAAACAGCTTTACTGAGATAGAATTCATATACCATAAAATTCACTCTTTTAAAGTATACATTTCAGTAGTTGTTAGTATATTCACAGAGTTGTGCAAGCATCACCACTATCTAATTCCAAAATACTTTAATCACCCCAAAAAGAAACTCATATGGATGAGCTGTCACTCCCAGTTCCTCCAGCCCTTGACAAACAGGAGTCTACTTTCTGTCTCTATAGATTTGCCTATTCTGGACATTGCATATAAATGGTATCACACAATATGTTGCCTTTTGTGTCTGATTTTTTAACATTATGTTTTAAAGGTTTATCCATGTTGTAGCATGTATCACTATTTCATTCTTTTTTCTTGCCAAATAATATTATAAAATAGGGCTACACATATTCATCAGTTGATGTTCAGTTGGATTATTTCCATTTATTGGCTATTATGAATAATGTTGTTATGAACATTTATGTACAAGTTTTCTGTGAACTTGTGTTTTCATTCTCTTGGGTATACATCTAGAAGTGGAATTGCTGGGCTATATGATAATTCTGTGTTTCACTTTTTGAGGAACTGCCAAAATGTTTCCAAGGTAGCTACATTATTTTAAAGTCCCACAGTGATGTGTAAGGGCTGTAATTTCTCCACATACACAATAAAACTTGTTATTGTCTGTCTTTTTATTTTAGCCATCCTGGTAGATGTGAAGTGGTAGCTCATTATGGCTTTAATTTGAATTTCCTCAATAAGTAATGATGGAAAACATATTTATATGTGTTTATTGTCAATTTGTATAGCTTTCTTAGAGAAATGTCTATTCGAATACTTTGCCCATTTTTAATTGAGTTATTTTTTCACTTTACTGTTGAGTTCTAAGAGTTATTATATACTCTGGATAAAAGTCCTTAATCAGATATATGACTTACAAAAAACTATTTTTTCCCATTCATTCAGATATCCATTCACTCTCAATGGTGTCTTTAAAAATTTTGATAATTCAGTTTATTTATTTTTTTTCTTTTGAATATTGAACTTGTGGTGTCATAGCTAAGAAACCATTGCCTAATTTATGGTCTTGAAGAGTCACACTTACATTTTTTTTTTAACTTTTAAAATCCATTTTGTTTGGGGTATAGTTTACATACAATAAAAATTTACCCATATATGCATTTAAAATCAATTTGATGAGTTTTGATTTATTTTATTTTTATAGGTTTATTGAGGTAAAATTTACATAGATTAAACTTTAACCTTTTTAGGTGTAAGTTCTATGCATTTCGACAAACTTACTCAGATGTGTAACTACCATCACAATCAAGATATGGAGTATTTGAAAGTTGCTAAGAGTATTTGAAAGTTGCTAAGTATTTGAAAGTTGCTAAGATCTTAAAAGTTCTCATCACAAAACAAAAGGTAACTACGTAAGGTGATGGATAAGTTAACTAAACTTATTGTGATAATGATCTTGCAATCTATACATATTATCAAATCTTCATGTTGTACACTTGAAACTTACACAATGTTATATGTCAATTACATCTCAATAAAGCTGGAAAAAAATGTCTAAAACAAAAGATACGGTATTTCCTCTACCCAAAAAACTTCCTTCATGCCCTGTTGTATTAGTTTTCTATTGCTACCAAAACAAATTACCACAGACTTAGTGGTTTAAAACAACACCCACTTGTCTCATAATTCTGTATGTCAGAAGTCCAGGTACAGTGTGTTGGGTTCTCTGCTCAAGGTCTCACAAGGCTGAAATCAAAGTGTTGCCCAGGTTGAGTTCCTTTTTGGAGATCTGAGTGAAAATCTGCTTTCAAGCTCATTCAAGTGGTTTGTATAATTCAGTTCTGTATGACTGTAGGACTGAGGTTCACCATTTTTTTGACATTTGGCCCCTCCATCTTCAAGCCAGCAACGGCCAAGTTGAATCCTTCTTGGGCTTCAAGAGCTCATGTGATTACATTGGGCCTACCTAAATAATCCAGGTTGATCTCGTCATTTTAAGGTTAACTGACTAATAACCTTAATTACATCTACAAAGTTCCTTTTGCCACATAACATATTATAACATATTCATGGGCATAAAATCAGGGTTGAAGGTCACAGGGGTCAAAATTCTGCTTCCCTTACCTTTTGTATCAATCCCTTTGTTCCATTCTAGCTTTTGGCAACTTCTGATCTTATTTCTACCCCTATAGTTTGTTTCTCCCAGAATGTCATATAAATAGAATTATACAGTATATAGTCTTTAGTCAGGCTATCCACAACATTGCTTGAATAAATAGTTCCTTTCTATTGTGGAGTAGGTAGCATTTCATTGTATGGCTATATCATAGTTTGTTTCACTTGATGAGATGGTCCAGTCACAAATGTAGTCTAAGAATATGAATAGTGGTCACACTCAGTTTAAGGGAACAGGGAGAGGACAAAGGTTAGGAATCCCTTAGTGACCTAAAGTTGCAGGTAGATTCACACATTCAGGGGATGACCTGATTCTAGGAGAAGACCTATATACACCATTTTTTCAAATAAGAAAAGAGTATCTCCAAGGGTTTATCTAATTGGTTAAAATCACACTGTTTGTCAGTGTCTGAGTTGGGCCTTAAATCTATATCTGTCTGACAAGAATTACATTAGTGATTCCTAACTTTTTGTTTTTAAAATCTTTATTGGAGTATAATTTCTTTTTTTTTAAGTTTTACAGTTTTCTCACATTTAATTCTATGATCCATTTTGAGTTAATTTTTGTATATAGTATGAGGTAGTGGTCCAACTTTATTCTTTTGCATATGGATATGAAGTTGTCCCAGTACCATTGTTGAAACACTACTCTTTCCCCCCAGAACTGTCCTGCCACTCTTGTCAAAATCAATTGATCATAAATGTAAGAACTTGTTTCTGAACTTCTTATACTGGTGTCACAAGCCTCCACTACTGTGTCTTTGTGTGAGTTTTAAAATTAGAGCATGTGAATCCTCCAACTTTGTGTGTTTCTTTTTATTTCTTTTTTGAGATTATTTTGGCTATTCAGGGCCCCTTGCATTTCCATTCGAATTTTAGTGCCTGCTTGTCAATTCTGCAAAAGAGAGAGCTAGGATTTTTGTATGAATTTTGTGAATCTGTAGATCAATTTAGAGAGTGTCATCATCTTGACAATACTAAGCTTTCCAATTCATGAACACAGGATGTCTTTTCATTTAATTATGTCTTCTTGAATTTCTTTCAATTATGTTTGTAGTTTTCAGTGTACAAGCTGAAAACTTGCATTTTCTTGTTAGTTATATTCCTTTTTTTATGCTATTGTGAAAGAAATCATTCTACTTTCACATTCAGATTATTCATTACATGTGTATAGACATATAACAGATTTATGCACATTGATCTTGTATCCTGCAATCTTGCTGAACTTGTTTATTACTTCTAATGATTTTTCATGTGTGAGTTCCTTAGGATTTTCTATATACAGATCATGCTATTTATGAATAGAAAAAGCTCTATATCTTCTTCTCCAATCTGGATGTCTTTTTTTTTTTCTTGCCTAATTGCCCTAGCTAGAACTTCCTGTACAATATTTAATAGTTCAATAGAAGTGACAAGAATGCACATCCTTGTATTATCCCTGATGTTAGTGAGAATACATTTAGTCTTTCACCATTAAGTATGATGTTGCCTGTGGGTTTTACATAGATGGCTTTTATCAGTTTAGGAATATCCCTTCTATTTCAAGTTGGTTGAGTGTTTTTTCATTTTATCATGAAAGGATATTGCATTTTGTCAAATGTCTACTGACATGGTCATGTGTTTTTTGTCTTTATTTTATAAATATGGTGTATTACATTGATTGATTCTGTATGTTAAACCAACCTTGCATTCCAGGAATAAATCCCTCTTGCTTATGGTGTATAATCTTTCTTATATGGTAATGGATTTAGTTTGCTAGTATTTTATGGAGAATTTTTCATCTATATCCTTAAGCGATATTTATGTGTCGTTTTCTTCCCTTCTGATGTCATTTTCTGGTTTTGGTATCAGTGTACTACTGGCCTCATATAATGAGTTGGTAAATGTCCCCTCATTTTCTACATTTTAAAATTACTCTTAATTATGGTAAAATACACATAACATAAAATATATCATCCTAAAACATTTTTAAGTCTACAATTTTGTGGTTTTAAGTCCTCCTATTCTATTTTTTTCAAGAGTTCATGAAAAATTTATGTTAATTATTCTTTAAAAGTTAGGTAGACGTTGGCTGGGCCAGGGCCTTCCTCTGTGGAAATTTTTGTGTTATTAATGCTATCTCTTTATGTATTACTGGTATTCAGATTTTCCTTTGTGTCTGTCTGGGAATCTAACCATTTCGTCTCTGTTATCTAATTTGTTGGTGTTCACAGTATTCACTTATAATCCTTTTATTTCTATAAGGTGAGTAGTGATGTCTCCTCTTCTTTGCTGATTTCAATAACCTGAGTCTTCTACATTTTTGTCCAAAACATTCTCCCTGTAGGGTTGTCAATCTTGTTGATTCTTTCAAAGAACCAACTCATTATTTTTATTCCTTCTTTTTTTTTTCCTATTTTTAATTCATTTGTTTCTGCTCTAGTGTATATTATTTTGATTTTTTTTTTCTGTTCTTTGTCTTCAAGTTCTATAAGGTTATTGATTTCAGATCTTTCATCATTTTTTTTAATGGTGGAAGGCTATACAGCCATTTTATTTTATTTTATAATTTTTAAAAAATCTTTATTGGGGTAAAATTGCTTCACAATGGTGTGTTAGTTTCTACTGTATAACAAAGTGCATCAGCTATACATATATATATGTTCCTATATCTCTTCCCTCTTGCATTTCCCTCCCTCCCACCCTCCCTATCCCACCCTTCTAGGTGATCACAAACCACCAAGCTGATCTCCCTCTGCTATGCGGCTTCTTCCCAGTAGCTATCTATTTTACGTTTGGTAGTGTATATATGTCCAGGCCACTCTCTCACTTTGTCACAGCTTACCCTTCCCCCGCCCATATCCTCAAGTCCATTCTGTAGTAGGTCTGTGTCTTTATTCCCGCCTTACCCCTAGGTTTTTCAGGACTTTTTTTTTCTCTCTCTTAGATTCCATATATATGTATTAGCATCTGGTATTTGTTTTTCCCTTTCTAACTTACTTCACTCTGTATGAAAGACTGTAGGTCCATCCACCTCACTACAAATAACTCAATATCATTTCTTTTTATGGCTGAGTAATATTCCATTATATATACGGGCCATATCTACTTTATCCATTCATCTGTTCATGGACACTTAGGTTGCTTCCATGTCCTCGCTATTGTAAATAGAGTTGCTATGAATATTTTGGTACATGACTCAGTTTGAATTGTGGTTTTCTCAAGATATGTGCCCAGTAGTGGGATTGCTGGGTCATATGGTAGTTCTATTTGTAGTTTTTTAAGGAACCTCCATACTGTTCTCCATAGTGGCTCTATCAATTTACATTCCCACCAACAGTGCAAGAGTGTTCCCTTTTCTCCACATCCTCTCCAGCATTTATTGTTTCTACATTTTTTGATGATGACCATTCTGACTGGTGTGAGATGATATCTCATTGTAGTTTTGATTTGCATTTCTCTAATGATTAATGATGTTGAGCATTCTTTCATGTGTTTGTTGGCAATCTGTATATCTTCTTTGGAGAGATGTCTATTTAGGTCTTCTGCCCATTTTTGGATTGGGTTGCTTGTTTTTTTGTTATTGAGCTGCATGAGCTGCTTGTAAATTTTGAAGATTAATACTTTGTCAGTTAATTCATTGGCAAATATTTTCTCCCATTTGGAGGGATGTCTTTTGGTCTTGTGTATGGTTTCCTTTGCTGTGCAAGAGCTTTTAAGTTTCATTACATCCCATTTGTTTATTTTTGTTTTTCTTTCCATTTCTCTAGGAGGTGGGTCAGAAAGGATATTGCTGTGATTTATGTCATAGAGTGTTCTGCCTATGTTTTCCTCTAAGAGTTTGATAGTTTCTGTCCTTACATTTAGGTCTTTAATCCATTTTGAGTTTATTCTTGTGTATGGTGTTAGGGTGTGTTCTAATTTCATAGTTTTACATGTACCTGACCAGTTTTCTCAGCACCACTTATTGAAGAGGCTGTCCTTTCTGCACTGTACATTCCTGCCTCCTTTATCAAAGATAAGGTGACCATATGTGCATGGGTTTATCTCTGGGCTTTCTATCCTATTCCGTTGATCTATCTTTCTGTTTTTGTGCCAGTACCATACTGTCTTGATTACTGTAGCTTTGTAGTATAGTCTGAAGTCAGGGATCCTGATTCCTCCGGCTCCATTTTTCGTTCTCAAGATTGCTTTGGCTATTCGGGGTCTTTTGTGTTTTATAAAAATTGTGAAATTTTTTGTTCTAGTTCTGTGAAAAATGCCAGTGATAGTTTAATAGTGATTGCATTGAATCTGTAGGTTGCTTTGTGTAGTAGAGTCATTTTCACAGTGCTGATTCTTCCAAACCAAGAACATGGTATATCTCTCCATCTATTTGTATCATCTTTAATTTCTTTCATTAGTGTCTTATAATTTTCTGCCTACAGGTCTTTTGTCTCCTTAGGTAGGTTTACTCCTAGGTATATTATTCTTTTTGTTGCAATGGTAAATGGGATTGTTTTCTTAATTTCACTTTCAGATTTTTGATCATTAGTGTATAGGAATGCCAGAGATTTCTGTGCATTAATTTTGTATCCTGCTACTTTACTAAATTCATTGATTAGCTCTAGTAGTTTTCTGGTAGCATCTTTAGGATTCTCTATGTAGAGTGTCATGTCATCTGCAAACAGTGACAGCTTTACTTCTTCTTTTCTGATTTGGATTCCTTTTATTTCTTTTTTTCTCTGATTGCTGTGGCTAAAATTTGCAAAACTATGTTGAATAATAGTGGTGAGAGTGGGCAACATTGTCTTGTTCCTGATCTTAGTGGAAATGGTTTCAGATTTTCACCATTGAGGATGATGTTGGCTATGGGTTTGTCATATATGGCCTTTATTATGTAGAGAAAAGTTCCCTCTATGCCTACTTTCTGCAGGGATTTTATTATCAATGCGTGTTGAATTTTGTTGAAAGCTTCTGCATGTATTGAGATGATCATATGGTTTTTCGTCTTCAAATTGTTAATATGGTGTATCACGTTGACTGATTTGTGTATATTGAAGAATCCTTGTATTCCTGGAATAAACCCCACTTCATCATGGTTTATGACCCTTTTAATGTGCCGATGGATTCTGTTTGCTAGTATTTTGTTGAGGATTTTTGCATCTATGTACATTAGTGATATTGCCCTGTAGTTTTCTTTCTTCGTGACATCTTTGTCTGGTTTTGGTACCAGGGTGATGGTGACCTTGTAGAAAAAGTTAGGGAGTGCTCCTCCCTCTGCTATATTTTGGAAGAGTTAGAGAAAGATAAGTGTTAGTTCTTCTCTAAATGTTTGATAGAATTCGCCTGTGAAGCCATCTGATCCTGGGCCTTTGTTTGTTGGAAGATTTTTAATCACAGTTTCAATGTCAGTGCTTGTGTTTGGTCTGTTCATATTTTCTATTTCTTCCTGATTCAGTCCCGGCACGTTGTGCATTTCTATGAATTTATCCATTTCTTCCAGGTTGTCCATTTTATTGGAATAGTGTTGTTTGTAGTAATCTCTCATGGTCCTTTGTATTTCTGCAGTGTCAGTTGTTACTTCTCCTTTTTCATTTCTAATTTTATTGATTTGAGTCTTCACCCTTTCTTTCTTGATAGGTCTGGCTAATGGTTTATCAATTTTGTTTATCTTCTCAAAGAACAAGCTTTTAGTTTTATTGATCTTTGCTATCATTTCTTTTTCATTTATTTCTGATCTGATCTTTATGATTTCTTCCCTTCTGCTAACTTTGGGGACTTTTTGTTCTTCTTTCTCTAATTGCTTTAGGTGCAACGTTAGGTTGTTTGTTTGAGATGTTTCCTGTTTCTTAATATAGAATGTATTGCTATAAACTTCTCTCTTAGAACTGCTTTTGCTGCATCCCATAGGTTTTGGGTCGTCATGTCTCCATTGTCATTTGTTTCTAGGTATTTTTTGATATCCTCCTTGTTTTCTTGAGTGATCACTTCGTTATTAAGTAGTGTATTGTTTAGCTTCGATGTGTTTGTATTTTTCAAAGTTCTTTTCCTGTAATTGATATCTAGTCTCATAGCATTGTGGTCAGAAAAGATACTTGATACGATTTCAATTTTCTTAAATTTACCAAGGCTTGATTTGTGACCCAAGATATGATCTATCCTGGAGAATGTTCCATGAGCACTTGAGAAAAATATGTATTGTGTTGTTTTTGGATGGAATGTCCTATAAATATCAATTAAGTCCATCTTGTTTAATGTATTATTTAAAGCTTGTGTTTCCTTATTTATTTTCATTTTGGATGATCTGTCTACTGGTGAAAGTGTGCTGTTAAAGTCCCTTACTATGATTGTGTTACTGTTGATATCCCCTTTTCTGGCTGTTAGTATTTGCCTTATGTATTGAAGTTCCCCTATATTGAGTGAATAAATATTTACAATTGTTATATCTTCTTCTTGGATGAATCCCTTGATCATTATGTAGTGTCCTTCTTTGTCTCTTATAATAGTTTTTATTTTAAAATCTCTTTTGTCTGATATGAGCATTGCTACTCCAGATTTCTTTTGATTTCCATTTGCATGGAATATCTTTTTCTACCCCCTCACTTTTAGTCTGTATGCTTCCCTAGGTCTGAAGTGGGTCTCTTTTAGACAGCATACATATGGGTCTTGTTTCTGTATCCATTTAGCCAGTCTGTGTCTATTGGTGGGAGCATTTAAACGATTTGTGTTTGAGGTAATTATCGATATGTATGTTCCTATTCCCATTTCCTTAATTGTTTTGGGTTTGTTATTGTAGGTCTTTTCCTTCTCTTGTGTTTCTTGCCTCGAGAAATTCCCTTAGCATTTGTTGTAAAGCTGGTTTGTTGGTGCTGAATTCTCTCAGCTTTTGCTTGTCTGTAAAGGTTTTAATTTCTCCATCAAAGCTGAATGAGATCGTTGCTCAGTAGAGTAATCTTTGTTGTAGGTTTATTTCCTTCATCACTTTAATTATATTCTGCCACTCCCTTATGGTTTGCAGAGTTTCTGCTGAAAGATCAGCTGTTAACCTTATGGGGATTCCCTTGAGTGTTATTTGTTGTTTTTCTCTTGCTGCTTTTAATATGTTTTCTTTGTATTTAATTTTTGATAGTTTGATTATTATATGTCTTAGCATGTTTCTCCTTGGATTTATCCTGTATGGGCATCTCTGTGCTTCCTGGACTTGATTAACTATTTCCTTTCCCATATCAGGGAAGTTTTCAAGTATCATCTCTTCAAATATTTTCTCAGGCCCTTCCTTTTCTCTTCTTCTTCTGGGACCTCTATGATTCGAATGTTGGTGCATTTAATGTCCCAGAGGTCTCGGAGACTGTTCTCAGTTCTTTGCATTCTTTTTTATTTATTCTGCTCTGCAGTAGTTATTTCCACTAGTTTATCTTCCAGATCACTTATCCGTTCTTCTGCCTCAGTTATTCTGCTATTGATCCCTTTTAGAGTATTTTAAATTTCATTTATTGTGTTGTTCATCGTTGCTTGTTTCCTCTTTAGTTCTTCTATGCCCTTGTTAAATGTTTCTTGCATTTTCTCTATTCTATTTCCAAGATTTTGGATCATCTTTACCATCATTATTCTGAATTCTTTTTCAGGTAGAGTGTCTATTTCCTCTTCATTTGTTAGGTCTGCTGGGTTATTAACTTGCTCTTTCATCTGCTGTTTGTTTCTCTGTCTTTTCATTTGGCTTAACTTAGTGTGTTTGGGGTTTCCTTTTCTCAGGCTGCAAGTTCATAGTTCCCGTTGTTTTTGGTGTCAGTCCCAGTGCCTAAATTTTGTTAAGTGGGTTGTGTAGGCTTCATTTTTGAGGGGTCTATTGCCTGTTTTCTGGTGGATGAGGCTGGATCTTGTCTTCCTGGTGGGCAGGTCTATTTCTGGTGGTGTTTTTTGGGGGTGTCTGTGGCCTAATTATGATTTTAGGCAGCCTCTCTGCTAATGGTTGGGGTTGTGTTCTTGTCTTGCTAGTTTTTTGTCATAGGGTGTCCCTCTCTGCTCATGGATAGGGCTGTGTTCCTGTCTTTCCAGTTGTTTGGCATAAGGTGTCCAGCACTGTAGCTTGCTGGTCATTGAATGAAGCTGGGTCTTGGGTTGAGATGGAGATCTCTGGGAGATTTTTGCCATTTGATATTACATGGACCTGGGACATCTCTTGTGGACCAGTGTCCTGAATTTGGCTCTCCCACCTCAGAGGCACAGCACTGACTCCTGGCTTCAGCACCAAGAGCCTTTCATCCACACGGCTCAGAATCCAAGGGAGAAAACATAGAAAGCAAGCAAGAAAGAGGATAAAATAAAATAAAGCAAGATAAAATACATTAATGTTATTAAAATAAAAAATAATTTTTACGAAAAAATTTTAAAAAGTAAAAACAAACAAACAAAAAAGAAAAATAAAAGAAAAAAAAACCGGATGGATAGAACCCTAGGACAAATGGTGAAAGCAAAGCTATACAGACAAAATCTCACACAGAAGCATACACATACACACTCACAAAAAGAGGAAAAGGGAAAAAATAATATATCTTGCTCCCAAAGACCACCTCCTCAATTTGGGATGATTCGTTGTCTATTCAGGTATTCCACAGTTGCAGGGTACATCAAGTTGATTGTTGAGCTTTAATCCGCTTCTTCTGGGGCTGCTGGGAGAAATTTCCATTTCTCTTCTTTGTTCCCACAGCTCCCGAGTTTCAGCTTTGGATTTGGCCCCGCCTCTGCATGTAGGTCGCCTGAGGGCGTCTGTTCTTCACTCAGACAGGATGGAGTTAAAGGAGCAGCTGATTTGGGGGCTCTGGCTCACTCAGGTCTGGGGGAGGGAGGGGTACAGATGCAGCGGCAGAGGCTGGCGTGACTTTGCACCAGCCTGATGCGTGCTGTGCGTTCTCCCGGGGAATTTGTTCCTGGATCACGGGACCCTGACAGTGGCGGGCTGCACAGGCTTCCCAGAAGGGAGGTGTGGAGAGTGACCTGTGCTCGCACACAGGCTTCTTGGCGGCGGCAGCAGCAGCCTTAGCGTCTCATGCCCATCTCTGGGGTCCGCTCTAATAGCCGCGGCTCGTGCCCGTCTCTGGAGCTCCTTTAAGTGGCGCTCTGAATCCGCTCTCCTCACGCACCAGGAAACAAAGAGGGAAGAAAACGTCTCTTGTCTCTTCAGCAGGTCCAGACTTTTTCCCGGACTCCCTCCCCACTAGCCATGGTGCACTAGTCCCTTTAGGCTGTGTTCACGCCGCCAACCATTTTCCTCTCCCTGTGAACCGACTGAAGCTCGAGCCTCAGCTCCCAGCCCCCGGCCGCCACGGCGGTTGAGCAGACAAGTCTCTCAGGCTGTTGAATGCTGGTCGGCACCGATCCTCTGTGCGGGAATCTCTCCGCTTTGCCCTCCGCACTCCTGTTGCTGTGCTCTCCTCTGCGGCTCTGAAGTTTCCTCCCTCCGCCACCTGCAGTCTCTGCCCACGAAGGGCCTTCCTAGTGTGTGGACACCTTTTCTCCTTCACAGCTCCCTCCCACAGGTGCAGGTCCCGTCCCTATTCTTTGACTCTGTTTTTTCTTTTTCTTTTGCCCTACCCAGGTATGTGGGGGGTTTCTTGCCTTTTGGGAGGTCTGAGGTCTTCTGCCAGCGTTCAGTGGGTGTTCTATAGGAGCAGTTCCACGTGTAGATGTATTTCTGATGTATCTGTGGGTCAGAAGTTGATCTCCGCATCTTACTCTTCCGTCATCTTCTCGGAACACCCCCCCCATCATTTTTTTTTTTTTTCGGAACATGGGCCTCTCGCTGTTGTGGCCTCTCCTGTTGCAGAGCACAGGCTCCGGACTCGCAGTCTCAGAGGCCATGGCTCCCGGGCCCAGCCACTCCGCATCATGTGGGATCCTCCCAGACCAGGGCAGGATCCTGCGTCCCCTGCATCAGCAGGCGGACTCTCAACCACTGCGCCACCAGGGAAGCCCCCTCCCCATCATTTTTAATATAATATTTTCTAATTTTACTTGTTATTTCTTCTTTGAGCCATTGTTTATTTAGGAATGTGTTGTGGAACTCATAGAACTCAAAGTAACAGAGAGTAGAATGATGGTTAGCAGGGGCTAAGGGGAGGGGCAAAACTGGAGCTGTTGGGCAAAGGATAAAAGCCTTCAGTTATAAGATGAATAAGCTCTGGAAATCTAATGTAGAGCATAGTGACACTAGTTAATAACACTATGTCGTGTACTTGAAACTGCTAAGAAAGTAAGCTTTCTCACTACACACACACACACACACACAGACACTAATGATTACTAATGAAGAGATTAATGTCTTAAATACACGATAGTGTTAATCATTGCACAAAGTACACATATGTCAAATCATCACATTATACACCGTAAATATATACAACTTAATATGTCAATTAGACCTCAATAAACGTGGAGGGAAAAAGATGAAAGAATAACCATCATATAAAAGAGTAACAAAGTTTGAGAATCTCTGTGTTCCTTCTCCTCCTTGCCTCTCTTAGGTTCTGATACTATTCTCTGAGAGAACATCCCTTATCCATTATTCTGTGGGCCTTGTATCCAACTCACAGTGGTAATTCCCTTTTAAGTCACCTGTACTGACCACATCTGAAGTGGGTAGTGTGGAAAGTGGGGAAAGAAGTGCTGGAAAGTTGTTTCTATTCTTGAAAAATCAGTCTTTTTAGTTTTGGCACATACTTTATTTAGTTATCGATTACCTCAAAAACGTATTAGGCACCTGATATATTTCATTCTTCCAATCATTTCTATATCCTAGAAACAACACTCAGGTCCTTTCCTGGAAGTAATTTTCTGCCCTGATTTATTTTGCTCTCTTTCTTTCTGAACATAATAGAGCTACTGTGAGGCTCCATGGCACACATGTGTAAAGGCTACAACTTCTGTCTTTCTCTGTTGTTACAGTCAACAGACAAAGTTCAAAAGCACTTTTAATCTCATCTCTTACTCTTTAGGGCTTACAAGTGTTGAGGTTTTCTACTTCAACAAGGTTTTGAATTTTGGGGTTACATTTTTTCCTTTTCATTTCTGGCCTGAAAACTAAATAATAATTTCTGAACATATGTCCACTGAAATACCCTGGTGAACACAACAAATAACCGGCATTTTGTCTGCCTCCCAAGTTATCAATATAGCAAAAGTTTCACCATTGAATAACATGCATCAACATACTTATGGTTTCCAATACAGTTTCCTTGCCAACCACCTCCAGACACATAAGCCAATGCCACAATTTTAAGATATGTTACAGGAGCACCCCACCTCAAAGAACTAATTTCTGTATCAGATCAAATAACACTAGCTACAGTAGAGACAACTCCCAAATATCAGTGTTGATTTTTCCCTCAACCTGATGAGGGTTGAGCAGTAATATCAGAATCTTTTCCCATCTTTAGTTGTGTCATCTTGGAGTCCTTTACTTCTAGGTTTGTGAGTGAACAATGTAGAAAGAGAAAGGTGCTCTTAATCTTAATTATATTTAAGTATAGTATGATTTAATATAAAGACTTTGTCGCTTTAAAAATAATACTATATTTATCAGTGTGTGTGTGCATGTGTGTATGTGTGGTCTGAATTAACTATTCTGTTTGTGGAACCTTAGGACCACAAGAAAAGATACTCTTAAAGAACATATCTCTCATTTCCCAGCTTACTTCAGAGTAGGTTAAGAACTTAGAAAAAAGGTGCATAGCAACAGTAAATTTACAAATCTAAGTAAACATTGTAAACCCCAACGTGTTCTTCAAAACAATCAAAAAAGTAATCTCAGAGGTGAAAAAATATAGTAGGACCCTGGATTTTGATGAGTTTTTGGAATAAGGAGAGCAGGTTGTACCCGTGGAGAGAAGGCAACCCTTTACCTGCTAAGGACCTTTCTTATTTCCCTTTCTTCTGTACTACCCAGGATTTAAGAACTAGTGTAATTTTTTTCAGAATACCCCACTAATTCCAAAAGTTCTTCATCTGCAATATCACATTACAAATAAGGTTAATTAAGGACTTCCATGGTGGTCCAGTGGTAAAAAATCTGTATTCCAATGCAGGAGACGCAGGTTCAATCCCTGGTCAGAGAACTGAGATCCCACATGATGTGGGGCAACTGAGCCTGAGCACCACAACTACTGAGCCCATGATCCACAGAGAGAAGCCCACAGTCTGCAGTGAACAGTGCATGTGCTGAAAAGAAATATCTCTCATGCCGCAACAAAGATCCTGCGTGCTGCAACGAAGGCCTGACGCAGACAAAAATTTATTAAAAATTGTTTTAAAATAAAGTTAATTTCAAGAGAAAAAGAGCAACAGATTATGAAAGGGTAACAGAGTTTAAGAATCTTCTGTTTGCTATACTAGTTATGTCTGGGCAACTTTCCAGCTGGAGCAAACATTGTTGTGGTGATGATGGTGTTGGTGGTGACGGTGATGGTGACAGAGATAGTGATGACCTGCGGCCTAAAAAAATTATGTGTCCATCATTGTGCCAACTGAATTACACACATTTGTGGAATCTTTATGCCCCAGTCAAGTTTGCAACGAAAATGATTTTCCCCAATTTTAGTAAAGAGACTGATATTGTGAGGAGTTAAATAATTTTTCCTCAAATCAATAAGCAATAATTAAGAAAATAACATGGATTTGAAATTATATAGAAATAATCATCGATATGACTCAAAACTAAGATAACACGGATTGGGAGAGCCTGAAATTTGGGATCAAAGGAGGAGAGAAATCAATCAAAATTATAATGTGATATTGCTAAAAGCAGGTTTTAAAAGAAAGAAGATATTTTTACCATCACACAAAAGAATTGTATTTTATTCAGGAAGTGGAGGATAAGTAACAATGGCTCATCTGGTAGAAACCCCTGCCCAAGTGACAAACAGACACAGAAGACAGTGAGAGAATCCTCAACTGGTGAGCAGAAGGAAAGTTTCTGCTCTTCCTTCTGAAGTTCTGTGATGCTTTTTCAGCTACCTCCCAGAGGGAAGCGATATACCAGCCTCAGGAAGGAAACCTCTGGCTGTCAGGAATCACCAGAGGAATATTGCAGGCTGAAGGGTGGAGAAGCTTCTTCTATATCCACGAGAGGCTTTGAAGAGAAGATGAAGGTGGTGCTGTGGAACTAGGGGAGCCAATTGTCCTTATCCTTTCCTGAGGCAGATAAAAGCTCAACCTGTTACTTGTTATTCGGTGGGCACTTCTGCTGGCATTGTTGGAGAAGTGGCACAGAAGGACATTTCTGTTGGCAATGCTGAGGCAGGCATGGCTCAGGGCACTTTATAGGTGGGCAAAGCTCTGAGCATTTAGGTGGGCAAGACTCAGGGCACTTAGGTGGGCACATTGGTGGTGGTTGGCAGGGCTGCTTGCACTGCTGCTGTTGAGGAGACATTTTTCTGGAGTCTTAGAATCTGAAAGAAAGCATATGACACTGTTCACAAGAAGGACTTCCTACAGAGGGAAGAGCAAAAGCTTGCGTAATAACAACAGATAGTATCTCTCCAATCGCTAAGTATGTGCTTTAATCTCTTTAACACATTTTAATGAATTTCTGACTTCTCTCTTGCTTTTTAGCAAATCGTTTCATCAACCCAGAGAAAACCTTCTCTTTTCTCATACAACTTTTCCAAAGAAAATATCGTTGTTTGAAAGAAAAAGCAGTGTTTTCTGTTTTTGTTTAGTTTTTTTTTAATGAAAACAACATCTTCAAAAAAGGCCACCACAATTTCTAAAATCCTGAGCAAGCTCACAAGCAATTCCTATCAACATTTTCTATCATGAGGTCCCGACAGGATGACTTATGTGCAGAGCAAAGGGCAATTAGGAAGAATGTAAGTGTCTCACACGTTCTAAGATAAATGTCATCAAGCAGAGGGACACGAAAAAGGTATAGAAAAAGGAAAAATACATTGTTCCTTATCTCTTCATGTCAAAATTTCCTATTAATTTCTTTCTCAATAAGGAATTCAAAATATGTATCAGAAATCTAATAAATGCAGTATACCATTGTGCCCAAATTCCAAGTTCCCATTCACTAAGTAGCATTAAACCCATGTTGATAACTTTGGACCCATCAAATTTGCTGTCTCCATGATAAACTCAACATTTGAAAGCCCAAGAAAATGTTGAACTGAAGAATCAGGCTCACCAGTGTCTGCAAACTCAGTCGGAACCCGAGTAGCAGGAGGATGGCCGTCATGCAGCAGAGGACCTATTATTGGGGCTTTCTGCCACACCCAGGGAGAAGTGAAGCTGACAAACTGGCTTGGTCCAAACACTTCCCATCCAAAATGCAAATCCATCCATAACTGGCTTGGCAGGGACTCTGAAAACAGTAAATGTTGTGCTCCAGGACTTCCTGTCTGGAATATGTTCTTATCACTCAGAGAGACCCTGCCTTAGCTCTCAGTTTTTGTGGTTTATGGCAGTGGAAGGATTTGGGGGGTTCTCTAACTTGTAGTCAAAAGTTCCCTTTCTTGATTGGGGAATATGACGAATTTCTATCTTTCACCTTCCTTGACTTCCAAAACTTCCTGCCTAGTTGCACTTGAACTGGTGGCAATTTTGTTGTACATACTGGTTTGAAAATAGCCAGGCAACCTGGTGAATCCTTCTCTTTACCTCAAGTCCTTCTTTAACACATTTCCCCTTGATCCATTGGTTTCTAAAGGAAGTCTCCTTTCTTCTTCTAAAATGGACTGAGGGAAGGTTGCATATCATTTCAGATGAATTACCACCATGATAGTTAGACAAGTTTAACAAAGTGGTGACCTCTAGGATCCACCTTTCATTGCTTTGCTCCTTCAAATAAAGAACATCCAGCAGTCAGGTCCATTTATAAGTTGGTTTCACTTCCGGCCACAAGGAATTCAGTAGGAGTGTAGCATCACCTACCATAACTCAGATGAGCTGGCAGCTCAGACCCTAGACTTACAACAGAAATGAAGTTTTTTGCTCATACCTCCCAAAAGTGACATACGACTGGCTCCTACCTAATTTCTCCCAACTGACCTGTTTAGATTTCTTCAACTTTTGAGGAAAGCTCAGAGGAGTGTGCAAATTTTCTGGCTTCTTGGCCTTTGAAATTTTGGGAAAACCCAATTTAATATGCATTGCCATTCAAACAATTAATGTTATATATATATTTAATATTTATAAATTATTTAAAAACATGCTGTTTCAAATCAAATCTATAGGTAAATTCAATAAAAAATTGAAATCACTTTATTAATAATGCACTCAATGAGGGGGAAGGGTAAGCTGAGAAAAAGTGAGAGAGTGGCATGGACATATATACACTCCCAAATGTAAAATAGATAGCTAGTGGGAAGCAGCTGCATAGCACAGGGAGATCAGCTCGGTGCTTTGTGACCAACTAGAGGGGTGGGATATGGAGGGTGAGAGGGAAATGCAAGAAGGGGGAGATATGGAGATATACGCATATGTAAGCTAATTAACGTTGTTATAAAGCAGAAACTAACACACCATTTTAAAGCAATTCTACTCCAATAAAGATGCTAAAAAACAAATTTAAAAAATTACTAAGTTTTAAAAAAAAGGAGTCACTGAAGTTCATCGCCATTCATATACAACTTCTTAATCATTAGTAATAATTTTGTTATAATTTTAACCTACTTTTTATATTTTCAGTATTGGTAACGGTGGAGCATATGTCAAATAGACTTATTTCCTGCTCTACGTTGTTCATACAATTTGTCAATGTGCTGGAAGGAAGCTATGATGGTTAATTTATGGGTCAGATTCACTGGCACAGGTCTCTAGTTTTCTGGTCAAACATTATCTGTGTGTTCCTGTAAGGATGATTTTGGATGAGAGTATTGTTTAAATCAGTGGCCTGAGTTAAGGCGGTTGCCCTCTATAAAGTGGGAAGTTCTAATCCAATCCACTGAAAGCCTGAATAGAACAAGGCTGACGATCCCCCAGGTAAAAGAGTATTCTCCTGTCAGAGGGACTTCCAGCAGAGTTTCAGTTCTGCAGACTTTGCGTGTTCCAGACATTTTATTCTCTCACTCTCCTTCTCTCTCTCTGTCCTTGTCCCACTTTCTGTAACATATTTCTGTATGTATATATGTACATATATATTGTAATATATAATTTGAATATTTCACCTGTCATTTCATGTACATGTTTACCTATGGACAATTAAAATAAAAATTTTCAACGTTATTAGGAAGTGAAGTTAAAGCCAAGCATAGTAATGTAATATGACACATGGGGTGTGGAATTATGACAAATATAATGAGCTTTTATCAGATAACTGAAGTGCAGGAACCAGTGCCTTAGCATGTCCTCCAAAGATTTCTTTTCTGCCTCTTCAGTGATTTAGCTGTCAACAGTTTTTCTACAGTTCCTCCCTTTTATACTGGACATGAACACTACTCTTCTCTATGCTGTCCCCTTCGGCACTGAAGAGTCTTGTGCTGGGTCATGGTAGGTGAAGGCCCTTGTCTGGTTTAGGAATAGAGTTGCAAATCTCACTTTATGATACTGTAGAATGTGGGAACACATGTTTAATGGAAACAGGATGTCCCATCTCACCTGACGCGAACTTTTCCCTAGACCGATGTCGTGCATGTAAAATTCCTTTATCAGGAAATAATACACTTGTGTTCCATAAGAAAATACCAGATTTCAATTGTGTGAAACCAAAACTAGATGTAAGATACCATTGAAGACTCAGATCATCACATATAAATGATTCAGAGTGACTTTGGCTGGGAGAGAGAAGCAAAGCACTACAGGTCTGACTTCTGGCTGAAATGTGAACTTAGGGCACATCTGATATATTTGTTTGTTCTACTCATTCCAACAGTATTTTAGGTTTTTGAAGACAGTAATTTGAAAAAAAAATTTCACTGTTTATTCTCTCTCTTCCTCTTCAATATTCCAGAACCCTCAACATGCCATATTATCTCCACTACCAATATCTACACATTAACCATCCAGTTTGGTGTTTTGAAATATTGCCCATGCATTTAGTAATAGTCCTTTCATATCTTTCATAATTTTTCCTGAAGTCAGAAGGAAGAACTGGCTTAGTACCTTGTCTAGCCGAAATAATAAGGAAGCTTCTTAGGAATGGGGTTTTATAATGGGACAGCAGGAAGAAGAGGAGAATGAGGAGGAGAGGGAAAGAAAGAGGAGACACTTGAAAACTGGGAAAGACTCATCAGCTGGGCATGTGCCAGAAGGCCAGGATGTAAACTTTCCCTGAGCTCAGCCACATCTTCACTGACTACTATATATTTTTAAAATAATATGATACATTGTTATAAAAATGTAGCTATATCATTTAATATATTATGGGGAAAACATAAAGCTGTTAAAAAATGAGCATGTCTATTAAACGGCCAAAAATAATCACTGCTTATATTTTGCTGTATTTAGTGTTACAAGTTTTCAAAATTCATAAACCCACACGCATGCATATATGTCTATCAGGTTACTGATTTGAGATCATCTTTTGTAATATAGATATCTCCAGGCGTAAGTTGCTCTCTTTGTGCTGCATTACATTTATCCCAAAAGTTCTTGTATGTTTTCTTTTCATTTTCGTTCATCTCAAGTTATTTTCTATTTATTTGTTATTTCTTCTTTGCACCATTGTTTATTTAGGAATGTGTTTCCAAACTAAAAGATGTCACAGCAACAGAGAGTAGAATGGTGGTCAAGAGGGTCTGAGGGGTCAGGCAAAAGTGGAGATGTTGGACCAAGCGTACAGGCCTGCAATCATACAATGAATGAGTTCTCAGAGTCTACAGTACAGCATGGTGATCTAGCTAATAACACTCAGTTGTGTACTTGAATCTTGCTGAGATATTAGACCATAAGCATTCTCATCACACACACACACACACACACACACACACACAGCAGAGAGACATACACACATTACATTGTTACTGATGAAGTGATCTATGTGCTAAGTGACCGATGTTGGTAATCACTGCATAAAGTACACATACGTCAAGTCATCACATTATACACAGTAAATATGTACAATTTCATTTGTCAATTATTCCTCAATAAACCCACAGGGAAAGCATGAAGGAATAACCATCATACAAGAGAATAACAATGTTTGAGCATCTCTGTGTTCCTTCTCCTCCTTGGTTCTCTTAGGATGTGATACTATTTTCTGAGAGAGCTTCATTTATCCATTATTATCTTAGGGCCTTGTACCCATCTCAGAGTGGATATTCCCTATGAGTCACCTGTACTGACCATATCTGATTTGGGTAGGGTGGCAAGTGGGGAAAGGTGGGTAGGAAAGTAGTTAGTAATTTTGAAAATCATTCTTTTTCATTTTTGGAACATAGTTGACTTAGTTCTCCATTCCTTCAAAAACTTATTTGGCACCTGATATAATTTAGTCCTCCAATCATTTCTATGTCCTAAGGATCTCAGTAAAGTCTTTTTGTAGAAGTAATTTTCTGGCCTGATTAAATTACTGTTTTTCCCCCTAACGTAACAGAGTTACCATGAGGCTCTGTGACACACAGGTGGAAAGATGACAACTTCTGTCTCATTTCTCTGTTGTAACAGTAAACTGAAATTGGAATTCTAGTTGAAAACCATTTCTAATCTTATCTGTTACTCTTTAGGACTTAAAAGCAGTGAGTTATCTAATTCAACAAGCTTTTGAATTTCTGGGCTGTATTACTTTTCTTTTCATTTCTGGCCTATCAACCATAAAGTTTTTCCTGAACATACGTCTCCCGAAATACCCTGGGTAAATAAAAAAATGAGCAACCTTTAGTTTGCCTCTAAAGATACCATGGACAACCATAACTGCAAACATTTTGCTAGGGAATAACATGTAGCACCACATTTATGGCTTCCAATATCACATTACTTTCCAACCACCTCCAGACACATAAGCCAATGCCTCAATTTTAAGATTTGTTACAGGAGCATCCCACCTACAAGAACTAATTTCCATGTCAGATCAACTAACAGTAGCTACAGTAGAGACAACTCCCAAATAGCACTGTTGACTTTCCACTCATGTCATAGTCTGATGAGCATTGAAGAGTAACATAGGCATCTGTTTGCTTCTGCAGTTCTGACAACTTTGAATCCTTTACTTCTAACCACAAGAAGGGATATGCTTAATGAACACATCCCTTTTCACAGCTTACCGGACCAGTAAGCTAAGCACTTGGAAAACAAGCTGCATAGCAACAGTCATTTTGTAAATCAAGATAAACATTGGAATTCAAAGTGTATCTCAAAGGTGGGGGCAAAATAATCAAAAATGTAATTTCCGAGGTGAGAAAACATAATAAGACCCAGCGGTTGTTGAGTTTTGCAGAAAGAAGAGCACGTTGTACACATGGAGAACAGGTAGCACTTTGTCTGGTAAGGTCCCTTTAAATTCCCTTTCTTTTGTACTACCCATGTTTTCAGAACTATTATAATTTTATACAGAGTATCCCAATAATTTCCCAAACTGGTTATTTTGTGGTGTCAGATTAAAAATTTGGTTAAATTGGAAAAGAAAAACAACACAGAATATGAATGGGTAATAGAGTTTAAGAATCTCCTTGCTTGTTCTACGAGGTATGTCAGAGCCACTCCCCTGCTCGGAGCACCTGGGGGGGTGGTGGTGACGGTGTTGGTGGTGGTGACTGTGATGATGACAGGGCCAATGATGATCGGCCACTTCTCAAAAGGCAAATACGTGCACGGCATTGTGCCAACTGAATGACACACATTCATGTAAATTTTATGCCTAAGCAAGTTGGAACTGTAAATGAGATTTTCCCCAGAGTTTATTAAAGGATTTGATATCCCAAGAAGTTAAATAACTTGTTCCTCAAATCAATCAAGCAATAATTAGGAAAATAACCCGGATTTTTAACTGTATAGAAATAATCATTGATACGACTCAAAATTCAGATAACACTGACTGTGAAAGCCTGAAACTGGGGATCAAAGAAGGATAGAAATCAAGCAAAATTATCATATGATATTGCTAAAAGCAGGTTTGCAAAGAAAGAAAATATTTTCCCATCACACAAAAGAAGTGTATTTTATTCAGGACGTGGAGGATAAGTAACAATTGCTCAGCTGGTAGAAACCCATGCCCAGGTGACCGACCGACACAGAAGACAGCGAGAGAATCCTCAGAGGGCGCCCAGGAGGAGAGCTGCTGCTCTTCCTTCTGAGGCTCTGCGATGCTTTCTTGGGCACCTCCCAGAGGGAAGCAGTACAGCACTCACAGGTAAGAAACCTCTGTCTGTCAGGAAGCACCACTCGCATATTGAGGCTGAAGTGTGGAGAAGCTTCTTTCGTATCCATGATAGGCTTTGAAGAGAAGAGGAGAAGGTGGAGCTCTGGAGCTAGTTGAGTCGATTGTCCTTATCCTTTCCAGATGAAGATAAAAGCCCAAGCTCTTACATATTCTTGGGTGAGCACTTCTGCTAGCAATGATGAGCAGGTGCCCCAGGAGGGCATTTCTGCTTGCACTGCTGAGGCACGCATGGGTCAGGGCACTTTATAGGTGGGCAAGGGTCTGGACACTTGCAAGGTGGGCAAGGGTCTGGACACTTGCAAGGTGGGCAAGGGTCATGGCATTTTGGTGTGCACACTGGTGGTGGCTGGCAGGGCTGCTTGCACTGCTGATGTTGAGAAGACATCGTTCTGGAGTCTTAATATCTGAAAGAAAGTATATGACCGTGTTCACAACAAGGAATTCCTATAGAGAAAACAGCAAAATCTTGTGGAATAACAACAGATACTATCTCACCAATCTCTAAGTATGTGCTTTAATCTCTTTAATACCCTTTAAGGAATTTCTGACTTCTCTCTCGCTCTTCAGAAAATCGTTACATCAGCCCAGAGAAAACCTTCTCTTTTCCCATACAACTTTTCTAAAGAAAGTACTTTGTTTTGAAGAAACATGCAAAGTTTTCTCTTTTGGTTTCTTTCTTTGTTTCCTTCTTTCATTCTTTCTTTCTTTTTTATGAAAATGACATCTTCAGAAAAGGCCCTCACATGTTCTAAAATCATGGGTAAGCTCACAAGAAATTTCTATCAACATTATCTCTCATGAGGTCCCGACAGGATGACTTATATACAGAGCAGAGGGCAATCAGGATGAGTGTAAGGGTCTCACACCTTCTAAGATATATGCCTGTGAAATCACAGCAGGGGTCCAAGAGAAAGGCATAGAAAAAGGTAAATACTTTGCTCTTTATCTCTTCATGTCAAAATTTCATGTAAATTTCTTTTTCAATAGAGGAATTCAAACTAGGTATCAGAAATCTAGTAAATACAATACAACATTGTGCCCACATTCCACTTTCCCGTCCACCAAATAGAATTATACCCATGATGATAACTTGGGACCCATCCAGCTTGCTGACTCCAGCATAAACTCAACTTTCGGGTTTCCAAGAACAAAGTTGAAATGAAGAATCAGACTTACCAGGATCTCCAAATTCAATAGGAACTCGAATAGCAGGAGGATAGCCGTTGTGCAGCAGAAGACCTTTTTATTGGAACTTACTGCCGCACCCAGGGGGAAGCGGAACTACCAAACTTGGCCTGGTCCAATCATTTCCCAACCCCAATGCAAATCCATCCATAACTGGCTTGGCAGGGATGCTGAAAACAGGGACTATCCTCTTCCAGGATCTCCTCACTGGACTATGTTCTCATGACTCACAGAGTCCCTGCCTTAGCTCTCAGTTTCAGTCGTTTCAGGCAGTGGGAGCTCTTGGAGCGCTCCCTATCTTGTAGTCAAAAGTTCCGTTCCTTGACTGCGGAGGATGACCCTTTCCTATCGTTCACCATCCTCGACTCTAAAACTGCCTGCCTAGTTGCACTTGATCTGGTGGCAATTTTGTTGTACGTACTGGTTTGAAATGGGCCTCGCTACCTGGTGACACATGTGTCTTTACCTCAAGTCTTTTTTACAATTCCTTTCGGCTTGATTCATGGCTTGCTAAACAAAGTCTCGTTTCGTCTACGAAAAAGGTCTGAGGGATATTTGCATATCATCTCCTATGATTCCCTATCTTGACACTTGGAAACGTGTAGTAAAGTGTTGACCACTACGGTCCTCCTTTCACTGTTTGCTCCTTCAAATAAAGAACATCCAGCAGTCAGATTCCTGTGACTTTTATAAATGTGTTTTACTTCGTGCCACAGGGAATTCACTAGGCACATAGCATCCCCTACCATAACTCAGCTGAGCTGGCAGCTCAGACCCAAGACTTACAACAGAAATGAAGCTTTTTGCTCATATCTCCCAAAGGGACATAACCCATGCCGCAATCTAATTTCTCCCAACTGACCTCATCGGATGTCTTCAATTTTTGAAGAAATCTCAGAGGATTGTTCAAATTTTCTGGCTTCCTGTCGCTTTGAAATTATTGGGAAACCCAATCTATTATGCAATGCCATTCACGCAACTAATTTTGTATGTATTTAATACATATGAATTATTTAAACACATTTTGTTTCACATCAAATCTAGGGTAAATTCATGAGAAAGTTGAAATCACTTGATTAAAAATGCAGTCACTGGAGTTCATTGCCTTTTATGTACAACTTCTTAATCATTAATAAGAATTTTGTTATATTTTAAAGGAATTTTTTGCATTTTCCATTTTTGTCATGGTGGAGCATGTGTCAAAAGAACATATTTCCTTCTCTACATTCTTCATACAATTTGTCAATATGCTGGAAGGAAGGTTTCAAGGTTAGTTTATGGGTCAGATTCACTTGCACAGGTCCCCAGTTTTCTGGCCAAATATTATTCTTTGTGTTTCTCTAAGGATGATTTTGGATGAGAGTATTATATAAATCAGTAGCCTGAGTTAAGTCGGTTGCCCTCTATAATGTGGGAAGTTCTCATCCAATTCACTGATGGCCTGAATAGAACAAGGCTGACACTCCCTCAGGTACAAGAATATTCCCCTCTCCAATGGACTTGCAGCAGAGTTTCAGCTCTGCAGACTTTGCGTGTTCCAGACATATTATCCTCTCTCTGTCTGTCCTTGTCCCTCTTTCAGTAGCATATTTCTCTATGTATATATGTACGCACATTTATAATATATAATTTGAATATTTCATCTCTCATTTCATGTACATGATTACCTATGGCCAATTAAAATAAAGACTTTCAAAGGTATTTTGAAGTGAAATGAAAGCCAAACATATTAATGTAATATGACACATGGGGTGTGGAATTACAACAAATATACTGAGCTATTTGCAAAGAACTGAAGTTCGGGAACCATTGCCTTAGCATGCCCATCAAAGGTTTCATTTCTGCTTTTTCAGTGATTTAGATGTTAACAGGTTTTCTAAGTTCCTCCCTTCTATCATGGATATGAACACTACTCTTTTCTATGCTGTCCCCATGGGCACTGAAGAGTCTTTGGATGGGACATGGTTGGCGAGGGCCCTGTCTGGTTTAGGAAAAGAGTTGCAATTCTCGGTTTATGATACTGTAGAATGTGGGAACAGATGTTTAATGGAATCAGGATACCCCGTCTCAACTTACGCAAACTCTTCCCTAGACCGCTGTCATGCGTTTCAAATTCCTTTATCAGGAAATAAATCTCTTGTATTCCATAAGTGAATACGACGTTTCAATTGTGTGAAACCAAAACTAGATATAAGGTACCATTTTAGATTCAGAGCATCACATATAAGTGATTCAGAGTGACGCTGGGAGGGGAAAGATAAGCAAAGCACTACAGGTCTGACATCTGGATGAAATGTGAACTTAGGGCACATCTGATATATTTGCTTTGTTCCACTCAGTGCAACAATGTTTTAGGTCTTTGAAGAGAGAACTTTGAAAAAAATGTTCACTGTTTATTCTCTGTCTTCTTCTTCACGTGCCAGAACCCTCAACCTGCCATATTATCTTCACTGCCAATATCTACCCCTTAACCGTCCAATTTGGTTCTTTGACATATCGCCCATGCATTTAGTAATAGTGCTTTCATAATTCTTCCTGCAGTCAGAAGGAAGAACTGGCCTAGTAACTTGTCTTGGCCAAATAATCAGGAAGCTTCTTAGGAATGGGGTTTTATAATGGGACAGCAGGAAGAAGAGGGGAATGAGGAGTAAAGGAGTAGACACTTGAAACCTGTGAAAGTCATCAGCTAGATATGTGCCAGAAGACCAGGTCGTAAACTATCCTTGCAGCTCAGCCACATCTTCACTGACTCTTATATATATTTTTTAACAATATGATACATTGTTATATAAATAAAGGTATATCATTGAATATATAATGGGGAAAACATAAAGCTGTTAAAAACTGATCATGTCCATTAAACGGCCAAAAATATTCCCTGCTTATATGTTGCCGTATTTAGTGTTACGAGTTTTCAATTATCATATACCCACACACATGCATACATGTCTATTAGGCTACCGATTTGAGATCACCTTTTGTAATATAGATATCTCCAGGCATAGGTTGCTCTCTTTGTGCTGCATTACATTTATCCCGAAAATTCTTGTATGTTTTCTTTGCAATTACGTTCATCTCAAGTTATTTTCTATTTATTTGTTATTTCTTCTTTGCACCATTGTTTATTTAGGAATGTGTTTCCAAACTAACAGATGTCACAGCAACAGAGAATAGAATGGTGGTCAGCCGGGTTTCAGGGGTCGGGCAAAGGTGGAGGTTTTGGGCCAACGGTACAAGCCTGCAATCATACAATGAATGAGTTCTGAGTCTACAGTACAGCATGGTGATCTAGCTAATAACACTCAGTTGTGTACTTGAATCTTGCTGAGAAATTAGACCATAAGCATTCTCATCACACACACACACACCCCCACACACACACACAACAGAGAGACATACACACATTTCATTTTGACTTATGAAGTGATCTATGTGCTAAGTGACCCATGTTGGTAATCACTGCATAAATTACACAAACGTCAAGTCACCACATTATACACAGTAAATATGTACACTTTCATTTGTCAATTATTCCTCAATAAACCCGGAGGGAAAGCATGAAGGAGTAAGCATCACACAACACAGTAACAATGTTTTAGCATCTCTGTGTTCCTTCTCCTCCTAGGCTCTCTCAGGATCTGATACTATTCTCTGAGAGAGCTTCCTTTATACTCTATTCTCTGGGGTCCTTGTAATCACCTCACAGTACATATTCCCTTTTAGTCACCTGTACAGACCATATCTGATTTCCTAGGTTGGAAAATAGGGAAAGGTGCGCGGGAACGTCGTTAGTAATCTTGAAAATCATTCTTTTTCGTTTTGGCACATAGTTTATTTAGTTCTCAATTCCCTCAAAAACTTATTAGGCACCTGATATAATTTCAGTCCCCCAATCATTTCTATGTCCTACAGATGTCACTTAGGTCTTTTTGTAGAAGTAATTTTCTGGCCTGATTAAATTACTGCCTTTTCCCCTAACGTAATACAGCAACCATGAGGCTCCCTGGCACACAGGTGGGAAGATGACAACTTCTGTCTCTTTTCCCTGTGGTAACAGTCCACTGAAATTGAACTTCTAGTTGAAAACCACTTCTAATCTCATCACTTATGCTTGAGGACTTACAAGCGGTGAGTTTTCTAATTCAACAAGGTTTTGATCTTTTGGACTGTATTATATTTCTATTCATTCTTTACATTTCTGGCCTGTCAACCAGAAAGTTTGTCCTGAACATACGTCTCCTGAAATACCCTTGGCAAATCAACAAATGAGCAACCTTTGGTTTGCCTCTAAAGATACCATGATCAGCCATTACTACAAACATTTTGCTATTGGATAATATGTAGCACCACATTTACGGTTACCAATATCTGATTCCTTTCCAACCACCTCCAGACACAGAAGCCAATGCCTCAATTTTAAGATTTGTTACCGGAGCATCCCACCTCAAAGAACTAATTTCTCTGTCAGGTCAAATAACAGTAGCTACAGTAGAGACAACTCCCAAATAGCAGTGTTGAGTTTTCACTCATGTCACAGTCTGGTCAGCGTTGAACAGTAACATGGGCATGTGTTTGCTTCTGCAGTTCTGGCATCTTTGACTCTTTTACTTCTAACCACAAGACGGGATACGCTTAATGAACGCCTCCCTTTTCACAGCTTACTGGACCAGTAAGCTAAGCACTTGGAAAACAAGCGGCATAGTAACAGTCATTTTGTAAATCAAGGTAAGCATCGGAATCCCCAGTGTATCTCAAATGTGGGGTCAAAATAATCAAGAATGTAATTTCCGAGGTGAAAAAACATAATAAGACCCTGCTGTCGTTGAGTTTTGCAGTAAGAAGAGCACGTTGTACAAATGGCGAAGAGATAGCACTTTGTCTGGTAATGTCCCTTTGAATTCCCTTTCTTTTGTACTACCCATGTTTTCAGAACTATTATAATTTTATACAGAGTATCCCAATAATTTCCCAAACTGGTTATTTTGTGGGGTCAGATTAAAAATTCAGTTAAACTGGTAAAGAAAATCAACACAGAATATGAATGGATAATAGAGTTTAAAGAATATCCTTGCTTGCTCTACTAGGTATGTCAGAGCCACTCCCCTGCTTGGAGCACCTGGGAGCGGTGGTGACGGTGTTGCTGGTGGTGACGGTGAAGATGACACGGACAATGATGATCTGCCACCTCTCAAATGCCAATTCCATGCTCGGCATTGTGCCAACTAAATGACACACGTTCATGTAATTTTTATGGCTAAGCAAGTTGGCACTGTATATGTGATTTTCCCCAGTTTAATAAAGCATTTGAAATCCCAAGAAGTTACAAAACTTGTTCCTTAAATGAATCAAGCAATAATTAGGAAATTAACCTGGATTTTTAACTGTATAGAAATAATCATTGATACGACTCAAAATTCAGATAACACTGACTCTGAAAGCCTGAAACTCGGGATCAAAGAAGGATAGAAATCAAGCAAAATTATCATATGATATTGCTAAAAGCAGGTTTGCAAAGAAAGAAAATATTTTCCCATCACACAAAAGAACTGTAGTTTATTCAGGACGTGGAGGATAAGTAACAATTGCTCAGCTGGTAGAAACCTATGCCCAGGTGACCGATCGACGCAGAAGACAGCGAGAGAATCCTCAGAGGGCGCCCAGGAGGAGAGCTGCTGCTCTTCCTTCTGAGGCTCTGCGATGCTTTCTTGGGCACCTCCCAGAGGGAAGCAGTACAGCACTCACAGGTAAGAAACCTCTGTCTGTCAGGAAGCACCACTCGCATATTGAGGCTGAAGTGTGGAGAAGCTTCTTTCGTATCCAAGATAGGCTTTGAAGAGAAGAGGAAGGTGGAGCTCTGGAGCTAGTTGAGTCGATTGTCCTTATCCTTTCCAGATGAAGATAAAAGCTCAAGCTCTTACATATTCTTGGGTGGGCCCTTCTGCTAGCACTGATGAACCGGTGCCCCAGGAGGGCATTTCTGCTTGCACTGCTGTGGCACGCACGGGTCAGGGCACTTTATAGGCGGGCAAGGGTCTGGACACTTGCAAGGTGGGCAAGGGTCATGGCATTTTGGTGTGCACACTCGTGGTGGCTGGCAGGGCTGCTTGCACTGCTGATGTTGAGAAGACATCTTTCTGGAGTCTTAATATCTGAAAGAAAGTATATGACCGTGTTCACAACAAGGAATTCCTATAGAGAAAACAGCAAAATCGTGTGGAATAACAACAGATACTATCTCACCAATCTCTAAGTATGTGCTTTAATCTCTTTAATACCCTTTAAGGAATTTCTGACTTCTCTCTCGCTCTTCGGAAAATCATTACATCAGCCCAGAGAGAAACCTTCCCTTTTCTCATACAGTTTTTCTAAAGAAAATATCTTGGTTTTGAAGAAACATGCAATGTTTTCTCTTTTGGTTTCTTTCTTTCCTGCTTTCTTTTTTTCTTTTTAATGAAAACGACATCTTCAGAAAAGGCCCTCACATGTTCTAAAATCCTGGGCAAGCTCACAAGCAATTTGTATCAACATTTTCTCTCATGACGTCCCGACAGGATGACTTACATACAGAGCAAAGGGCAATCAGGATGAATGTAAGGGTCTCACACCTTCTAAGATAAGTGTCCCTGAAATCACAGCAGAGGTCCAAGAGAAAGGCCTAGAAGGTAAATACTTTGCTCTTTATCCCTTCATGTCAATTTCCTGTTAATTTCTTTTTCAATAGAGGAATTCAAACTAGGTATCAGTAGTCTAGTAAATACAATACAACATTGTGCCCAGATTCCAAGTTCTCATCCACTAAGTAGCATTATACCCATGATCATAATGTTGGACCCATCAAGCTTGCTGACTGCAGCATAAACTCAACATTTGGGTGTCCATGAACAAAGTTGAAATGAAGAATAAGACTCACCAGGTTCTCCAAAGTCAATCAGAACTCGAGTGGCAGGAGGATAGCTGTCGTGCAGCAGAGGACCTATTTATTGGCGCTTACTGCCCCACCCAGGGGGAAGCGGAACTACCAAACTTGGCCTGGTCCAATCATTTCCTAAGCCAAATGCAAATCCATCCATAACTGGCTTGGCAGGGACGCTGAAAACAGGGACTATCCTCTTCCAGGATCTCCTCACTGGATTATGTTCTCATGACTCACAGAGTCCCTGCCTTAGCTCTCAGTTTCAGTGGTTTAAGGCAGTGGGAGCACTTGGAGTGTCCTCTAACTTGGAGTCAAAAGTTCCATTCCTTGACTGGGGAGGATGACCCTTTCCTATCTTTCGCCATCCTTGACTCTAAAACTGCCTGCCTCGCTGCACTTGATCAGGTGGCAAGTTTGTTGTCCATACTGGTTTGAAATGGGCCTCGCTACCTGGTGACACATGTCACTTTACCTCAAGTCTTTCTTACAATTCATTTCGGTTTGAATCATGGCTTGCTAAACAAAGTCTCGTTTCGTCTTCGAAAATGGTCTGAGGGACATTTGCAGATCATCTCCTATGATTCCCTATCTTGACACTTGGAAACGTGTAGTAAAGTGTTGACCACTACGGTCCTCCTTTCACTGTTTGCTCCTTCAAATAAAGAACATCCAGCAGTCAGATGCCTGTGACCTTTATAAATCTGTTTTACTTCCTGCCACAAGGAATCCACTAGGCACATAGCATCCCCTACCATAACTCAGATGAGCTGGCAGCTCAGACCCAAGACTTACAACAGAAATGAACTTTTTGCTCATACCTCCCAAAGGGACATAACACATGCTCCAATCTAATTTCTCCAACTGACCTCTTCGGATGTCTTCAATTTTTGAAGAAATCTCAGAGGATTGTTCAAATTTTCTGGCTTCCTGTCGCTGTAAAATTATTGGGAAACCCAATGTTTTATGCAATGCCATTCACGCAACTAATTTTGTATGTATTTAATACTTATGAATTATTTAAACACATATTGTTTCACATCAAATCTAGGGTAAATTCATGAGAAAGTTGAAATCACTTTATTAAAAATGCAGTCACTGAAGTTCATTGCCATTCATGTACAACTTCTTAATCATTAATAAGAATTTTGTTACATTTTAAACCCATGTTTTGCATTTTCCATATAGGTCACGGTGGAGCATGGGTCAAATAATCCTATATCAGGCTGTACTTTCTTGTTACTATTTGTCAATGTGCTGGAAGGAAGGTTTGATAGTTAATTTATGGGTCAGATTCACTGGCACAAGTCCCCCGTTTACTGGTCAAACATTATTCTGTGTGTTTCTGTAAGGATGATTTTGGAATAGAGTATTATTTAAATCAGTAGCCTGAGTTAAGTCGGTTGCCCTCTATAATGTGGGAAGTTCTCATCCAATCCACTGATGGCCTGAATAGAACAAGGCTGACGCTCTCTCAGGTACAAGAATATTCCTCTGTCAGATGGACTTCCAGCAGTTTCAGCTCTGCAGATTTTGCGTGTTCCAGACATTTTAATCTCTCTCTCTCTGTCCTTGTCCCACTTTATGTAACATATTTCTGTATGTATATATGTACATACAGGTTGTAATATATAATTTGAATATTTCATCTGTCATTTCATGTACATGATTACCTATGGCCAATTAAAATAAAAATTTTCAAAGGTATTTTGAAGTGAATTTAAAGCCAAACATATTAATGTAATATGACACATGGGGTGTGGAATTACGACAAATATAATGAGCTGTTAGCAAATAACTGAAGTTCAGGAACCATTGCCTTAGCACGTCCACCAAAGATTTCATTTCTGCCTTTTCAGTGATTTAGATGTGAACAGTTTTTCTAAGTTCCTCCCTTGTATCCTGGATATGAACACTACTCTTTTCTATGCTGTCCCCGTGGGCACTGAAGAGTGTTTTGATGGATCATGGTTGGTGAGGGCCCTGTCTGGTTTAGGAATAGAGTTGCAAATCTCGGTTTATGATACTGTAGAATGTGGGAACAGATGTTTAACGGAATCAGGATATCCCGTCTCAACTTACGCGAACTCTTCCCTAGACCGCTGTCCTGCGCTTAAAATTCCTTTATCAGGAAGTAAATCTCTTGTATTCCATAAGAGAATATGACGTTTCAATTGTGTGAAACCAAAACTAGATATAAGGTACCATTTAAGACTCAGAGCATCACATATAAATGATTCAGAGTGACGTTGGGAGGGGAGAGATAAGCAAAGCACTACAGGTCTGACATCTGGATGAAATGTGAACTTAGGGCACATCTGATATATTTGCTTTGTTCCACTCAGTCCAACAATGTTTTAGGTCTTTGAAGAGAGTAATTTGAAAACAATGTTCACTGTTTATTGTCTGTCTTCTTCTTCTTCACGTGCCAGAACCCTCAACCTGCCATATTATCTTCACTGCCAATATCTACCCCTTAACCGTCCAACTTGGTACTTTGACATGTCGCTCGTGCATTTAGTAATAGTCCTTTCATAATTCTTCCTGCAGTCAGGAGGAAGAACTGGCCCAGTAATTTGTCCTGGCCAAAAAATCAGGAAGCTACTTAGGACTGGGGTTTTTTAATGGGACAGCAGGAAGAAGAGGGGAGTGAGGAGTAGAGGAGGAGAAAGAGGAGACACTTGAAACCTGTGAAAGTCATCAGCTAGGCATTTGCCACAAGGCCAGGACGTAAGCTTTCCTTGCAGCTCAGCCACATCTTCACTGACTACTATATATTTTTTAAATAATATGATACATTGTTATTAAAATGAAGGTATACCTTTTAATATATAATGGGGAAAACATAAAGCTGTTAAAAAATGAGCATGTGTATTAAATGGCCAAAAACAATCACTGCTTATACTTTGCTGTATTTAGTGTTACGAGTTTTCAATTTTCATAAACCCACACACATGCATACATGTCTATCAGGCTACTGATTTGAGATCATCTTTTCTAATATAGATATCTCCAGTCATAGGTTGCTCTCTTTGTGCTGCATTACATTTATCCCAAAAGTTCTTGTATGTTTTCTTTTCATTTTCGTTCATCTCAAGTTATTTTCTATTTATTTCTTATTTCTTCTTCGCACCATTGCTTATTTAGGAATGCGTTTCCAAACTAACAGATGTCACAGCAACAGAGAGTAGAATGGTGGTCAGCAGGGTCTGAGGGATCGGGGAAAGGTGGGATGTTGGGCCACGGGTACAAGCCTGTGATCATGCAATGAATGAGTTCTCAGAGTCTACAGTACAGCATGGTGATCTAGCTAATAACACTCAGGTGTGTACTTTAACCTTGCTGGGAAATTAGACCATAAGCATTCTCATCACACACACACATACAAACACACACACACACACACACAACCACACAGAGACAAACAGAGGGACATACACACATTACATTGTTACTGATGAAGTGATTTATGTGCAAAGTGACCGATGTTGGTAATCACTGCATAAAATACACATATGTCAAGTCATCACATTATACACCGTAAATATGTACAATTTCGTTTGTCAATTATTCCTCAATAAACCCGGAGGCAAAGCATGAAGGAATAAGTATCATATGACAGAGTAACAATGTTTGAGCATCTCTGTGTGCTTTCTCCTCCTAGGCTCTCTCAGGATCTGATACGATTCTCTGAGAGAGCTTCCTTTATTCATCATTCACTGGGGTCCTTGTAGTCACCTCAGAGTGGATATTCCCTTTTAGTCACCTGTACTGACCATATCTGATTTCCTAGGTGGAAAATAGGGAAAGATGGGGGGGAACGTCGTTAGTAATCTTAAAAATCATTCTTTTTCGTTTTGGCACATAGTTAATTTAGTTCTCAATTCCCTCAAAAACTTATTAGGCACCTGATATAATTTCAGTCCCCCAATCATTTCTATGTCCTACAGATCTCAGTTAGGTCCTTTTGTAGAAGTAATTTTCTGGCCTGATTAAATTACTGCCTTTTCCCCTAACATAATACAGCAACCATGAGGCTCCCTAGCACACAGGTGGAAAGATGATAAGTTCTGTCTCTTTTCCCTGTTGTAACAGTCAACTGAAATTGCACTTGTAGTTGAAAGCCACTTGTAATCACATCTCTTACTCTTTAGGACTTACAAGCGGTGAGTTTTCTAATTCAACACGGTTTGGATCTTTTGGACTGTATTATTTTTCTTTTCATTCTTTACATTTCTGGCCTGTCAACCAGAAAGTTTTTCCTGAACATACGTCACTTGAAATACCCTGGGCAAAGCAGCAAGTGAGCAACCATTGCTTTGCCTCTAAAGATACAATGGACAACCATTACTTCAAACATTTTGCCTTTGAATAACATGTAGCACCACATTTACAGCGTCCAATATCAGATTCCTTTCCAACCACCTCCAGACACATAAGCCAATGCCACAAATTTAAGATTTGTTACAGGAGCATCCCACCTCCAAGAACTAATTTCTCTGTCAGGTCAAATAACAGTAGCTACAGTAGAGACAACTCCCAAATAGCAGTGATGAGTTTTCACTCATGTCACAGTCTGGTCAGCGTTGAACAGTAGCATGGGCATGTGTTTGCTTCTGCAGTTCTGGCATCTTTGACTCTTCTACTTCTAACCACAAGACGGGGTACGCTTAATGAACGCCCCCTTTTCACAGCTTACTGGACCAGTAAGCTAAGCACTTGGAAAACAAGCGGCATAGTAACAGTCATTTTGTAAATCAAGGTAAGCATCGGAATCCCCAGTGTATCTCCAATGTGGGGTCAAAATAATCAAGAATGTAATTTCCGAGGTGAAAAAACATAATAAGACCCTGCGGTTGTTGAGTTTTGCAGTGAGAAGAGCACGTTGTACAAATGGAGAAGAGATAGCACTTTGTCTGGTAATGTCCCTTTGAATTCCCTTTCTTTTGTACTACCCATGTTTTCAGAACTATTATAATTTTATACAGAGTATCCCAATAATTTCCCAAACTGGTTATTTTGTTCGGTCAGATTAACAATTCGGTTAAACTGGTAAAGAAAATCAACACAGAATATGAATGGATAATAGAGTTTAAAGAATATCCTTGCTTGCTCTACTAGGTATGTCAGAGCCACTCCCCTGCTTGGAGCACCTGGGAGCGGTGGTGACGGTGTTGCTGGTGGTGACGGTGATGATGACAGGGACAATGATGATCGGCCACCTCTCAAATGCCGATTCCATGCTCGGCATTGTGCCAACTAAATGACACACGTTCATGTAATTTTTATGGCTAAGCAAGTTGGCACTGTATATGTGATTTTCCCCAGTTTATTAAAGCATTTGAAATCCCAAGAAGTTACAAAACTTGTTCCTTAAATGAATCAAGCAATAATTAGGAAATTCACCTGGATTTTGAACTGTATAGAAATCATCATTGATACGACTCAAAATTCAGATAACACTGACTGTGAAAGCCTGAAACTGGGGATCAAAGAAGGATAGAAATCAAGCAAAATTATCATATGATATTGCTAAAAGCAGGTTTGCAAAGAAAGAAAATATTTTCCCATCACACAAAAGAAGTGTATTTTATTCAGGACGTGGAGGATAAGTAACAATTGCTCAGCTGGTAGAAACCCATGCCCAGGTGACCGACCGACACAGAAGACAGCGAGAGAATCCTCAGAGGGCGCCCAGGAGGAGAGCTGCTGCTCTTCCTTCTGAGGCTCTGCGATGCTTTCTTGGGCACCTCCCAGAGGGAAGCAGTACAGCACTCACAGGTAAGAAACCTCTGTCTGTCAGGAAGCACCACTCGCATATTGAGGCTGAAGTGTGGAGAAGCTTCTTTCGTATCCATGATAGGCTTTGAAGAGAAGAGGAGAAGGTGGAGCTCTGGAGCTAGTTGAGTCGATTGTCCTTATCCTTTCCAGATGAAGATAAAAGCTCAAGCTCTTACATATTCTTGGGTGGGCCCTTCTGCTAGCATTGATGAACAGGTGCCCCAGGAGGGCATTTCTGCTTGCACTGCTGAGGCACGCATGGGTCAGGGCACTTTATAGGTGGGCAAGGGTCTGGACACTTGCAAGGTGGGCAAGGGTCTGGACACTTGCAAGGTGGGCAAGGGTCATGGCATTTTGGTGTGCACACTGGTGGTGGCTGGCAGGGCTGCTTGCACTGCTGATGTTGAGAAGACATCGTTCTGGAGTCTTAATATCTGAAAGAAAGTATATGACCGTGTTCACAACAAGGAATTCCTATAGAGAAAACAGCAAAATCGTGTGGAATAACAACAGATACTATCTCACCAATCTCTAAGTATGTGCTTTAATCTCTTTAATACCCTTTAAGGAATTTCTGACTTCCCTCTCGCTCTTCAGAAAATCGTTACATCAGCCCAGAGAAAAACCTTCCCTTTTCTCATACAGCTTTTCTAAAGAAAATATCTTGGTTTTGAAGAAACATGCAATGTTTTCTCTTTTGGTTTCTTTCTTTCCTGCTTTCTTTTTTTCTTTTTAATGAAAACGACATCTTCAGAAAAGGCCCTCACATGTTCTAAAATCCTGGGCAAGCTCACAAGCAATTTGTATCAACATTTTCTCTCATGACGTCCCGACAGGATGACTTACATACAGAGCAAAGGGCAATCAGGATGAATGTAAGGGTCTCACACCTTCTAAGATAAGTGCCCCTGAAATCACAGCAGAGGTCCAAGAGAAATGCATAGAAGAAGGTAAATACTTTGCTCTTTATCCCTTCATGTCAAAATTTCCTGTTAATTTCTTTTTCAATAGAGGAATTCAAGCTAGGTATCAGTAATCTAGTAAATACAATACAACATTGTGCCCAGATTCCAAGTTCTCATCCACTAAGTAGCATTATACCCATGATCATAATGTTGGACTCATCAAGCTTGCTGACTGCAGCATAAACTCAACATTTGGGTGTCCATGAACAAAGTTGAAATGAAGAATAAGACTCACCAGGTTCTCCAAAGTCAATCAGAACTCGAGTGGCAGGAGGATAGCTGTCGTGCAGCAGAGGACCTATTTATTGGCGCTTACTGCCCCACCCAGGGGGAAGCGGAACTACCAAACTTGGCCTGGTCCAATCATTTCCCAAGCCAAATGCAAATCCATCCATAACTGGCTTGGCAGGGACGCTGAAAACAGGGACTATCCTCTTCCAGGATCTCCTCACTGGATTATGTTCTCATGACTCACAGAGTCCCTGCCTTAGCTCTCAGTTTCAGTGGTTTAAGGCAGTGGGAGCACTTGGAGTGTCCTCTAACTTGGAGTCAAAAGTTCCATTCCTTGACTGGGGAGGATGACCCTTTCCTATCTTTCGCCATCCTTGACTCTAAAACTGCCTGCCTAGCTGCACTTGATCAGGTGGCAAGTTTGTTGTCCATACTGGTTTGAAATGGGCCTCGCTACCTGGTGACGCATGTCACTTTACCTCAAGTCTTTCTTACAATTCATTTCGGTTTGATTCATGGCTTGCTAAACAAAGTCTCGTTTCGTCTTCGAAAATGGTCTGAGGGAAATTTGCAGATCATCTCCTATGATTCCCTATCTTGACACTTGGAAACGTGTAGTAAAGTGTTGACCACTACGGTCCTCCTTTCACTGTTTGCTCCTTCAAATAAAGAACATCCAGCAGTCAGATGCCTGTGACCTTTATAAATCTGTTTTACTTCCTGCCACTAGGAATCCACTAGGCACATAGCATCCCCTACCATAACTCAGATGAGCTGGCAGCTCAGACCCGAGACTTACAACAGAAATGAACTTTTTGCTAATACCTCCCCAAGGGATATAACCCATGCTTCAATCTAATTTCTCCAACTGACCTCTTCGGATGTCTTCAATTTTTGAAGAAATCTCAGAGGATTGTTCAAATTTTCTGGCTTCCTGTCGCTGTAAAATTATTGGGAAACCCAATGTTTCATGCAATGCCATTCACGCAACTAATTTTGTATGTATTTAATACATATGAATTATTTAAACACATTTTGTTTCACATCAAATCTAGGGTAAATTCATGAGAAAGTTGAAATCACTTGATTAAAAATGCAGTCACTGGAGTTCATTGCCTTTCATGTACAACTTCTTAATCATTAATAAGAATTTTGTTATATTTTAAACGAATTTTTTGCATTTTCCATTTTTGTCATGGTGGAGCATGTGTCAAAAGAACATATTTCCATCTCTACATTCTTCATACAATTTGTCAATATGCTGGAAGGAAGGTTTCAAGGTTAATTTATGGGTCAGATTCACTTGCACAGGTCCCCAGTTTTCTGGTCAAATATTATTCTTTGTGTTTCTCTAAGGATGATTTTGGATGAGAGTATTATTTAAATCAGTAGCCTGAGTTAAGTCGGTTGCCCTCTATAATGTGGGAAGTTCTCATCCAATCCACTGATGGCCTGAATAGAGCAAGGCTGACGCTCCCTCAGGTACAGGAATATTCTCCTCTCCAATGGACTTGCAGCAGAGTTTCAGCTCTGCAGACTTTGCGTGTTCCAGACATATTAATCTCTCTCTCTCTGTCCTTGTCCCTCTTTCAGTAGCATATTTCTCTGTGTATATATGTACGCACATTTGTAATATATAATTTGAATATTTCATCTGTCATTTCATGTACATGATTACCTATGGCCAATTAAAATAAAAGTTTTCAAAGTTATTTTGAAGTGAACTGAAAGCCAAACATATTAATGTAATATGACACATGGGGTGTGGAATTACGACAAATATACTGAGCTATTAGCAAAGAACTGAAGTTCAGGAACCATTGCCTTAGCATGTCCACCAAAGATTTCATTTCTGCCTTTTCAGTGATTTAGATGTTAACAGGTTTTCTAAGTTCCTCCCTTCTATCCTGGATATGAGCACTACTCTTTTCTATGCTGTCCCCATGGGCACTGAAGAGTGTTTTGATGGGACATGGTTGGCGAGGGCCCTGTCTGGTTTAGGAATAGAGTTGCAAATCTCGGTTTATGATACTGTAGAATGTGCGAACAGATGTTTAATGGAATCAGGATATCCCGTCTCAACTTACGCAAACTCTTCCCTAGACCGCTGTCCTGCGCTTAAAATTCCTTTATCAGGAAATAAATCTCTTGTATTCCATAAGTGAATACGACGTTTCAATTGTGTGAAACCAAAACTAGATATAAGGCACCATTTAAGATTCAGAGCGTCACATATAAGTGATTCAGAGTGACGCTGGGAGGGGAAAGATAAGCAAAGCGCTACAAGTCTGACATCTGGATGAAATGTGAACTTAGGGCACATCTGATATATTTGCTTTGTTCCACTCAGTCCAACAATGTTTTAGGTCTTTGAAGAGAGAACTTTGAAAAAAATGTTCACTGTTTATTCTCTGTCTTCTTCTTCACGTGCCAGAACCCTCAACCTGCCATATTATCTTCACTGCCAATATCTACGCCTTAACCGTCCAATTTGGTTCTTTGACATATCGCCCATGCATTTAGTAATAGTCATTTCATAATTCTTCCTGCAGTCAGAAGGAAGAACTGGCCTAGTAACTTGTCTTGGCCAAATAATCAGGAAGCTTCTTAGGAAGGGGGTTTTATAATGGGACAGCAGGAAGAAGAGGGGAATGAGGAGTAGAGGAGGAGACACTTGAATCCTGTGAAAGTCATCAGCTAGGCATGTGCCAGAAGACCAGGTCGTAAACTGGCCTTGCAGCTCAGCCACATCTTCACTGACTCCTGTATATTTTTTTAACAATATGATACATTGTTATATAAATAAAGATATATCATTGAATATATAATGGGGAAAACACAAAGCTGTTAAAAAGTGATCATGTCCATTAAACGGCCAAAAATATTCCCTGCTTATATGTTGCTGTATTTAGTGTTACGAGTTTTCAATTTTCATATACCCACACACATGCATACATGTCTATCAGGCTACTGATTTGAGATCATCTTTTCTAATATAGATATCTCCAGTCATAGGTTGCTCTCTTTGTGCTGCATTACATTTATCCCAAAAGTTCTTGTATGTTTTCTTTTCATTTTCATTCATCTCAAGTTATTTTCTATTTATTTGTTATTTCTTCTTTGCACCATTGTTTATTTAGGAATGTGTTTCCAAACTAAGAGATGTCACAGCAACAGAGAGTAGAATGGTGGTCAGCAGGGTCTCAGGGGTCGGGCAAAGGTGGAGGTTTTGGGCCAACGGTACAAGCCTGCAATCATACAATGAATGAGTTCTGAGTCTACAGTACAGCATGGTGATCTAGCTAATAACACTCAGTTGTGTACTTGAATCTTGCTGAGAAATTAGACCATAAGCATTCTCATCACACACACACACACACCCACACACACACACAACAGAGAGACATACACACATTTCATTTTGACTTATGAAGTGATCTATGTGCTAAGTGACCGATGTTGGTAATCACTGCATAAATTACACTTACGTCAAGTCATCACATTATACACAGTAAATATGTACACTTTCATTTGTCAATTATTCCTCAATAAACCCGGAGGGAAAGCATGAAGGAGTAAGCATCACACAACAGAGTAACAATGTTTTAGCATCTCTGTGTTCCTTCTCCTCCTAGGCTCTCTCAGGATCTGATACGATTCTCTGAGAGAGCTTCCTTTATACTCTATTCTCTGGGGTCCTTGTAATCACCTCACAGCGCATATTCCCTTTTAGTCACCTGTACTGACCATATCTGATTTCCTAGGTTGGAAAATAGGGAAAGGTGCGCGGGAACGTTGTTAGTAATCTTGAAAATCATTCTTTTTCGTTTTGGCACATAGTTTATTTAGTTCTCAATTCCCTCAAAAACTTATTAGGCACCTGATATAATTTCAGTCCCCCAATCATTTCTATGTCCTACAGATGTCACTTAGGTCTTTTTGTAGAAGTAATTTTCTGGCCTGATTAAATTACTGCCTTTTCCCCTAACATAATACAGCAACCATGAGGCTCCCTAGCACACAGGTGGAAAGATGGTAAGTTCTGTCTTTTTTCCCTGTTGTAACAGTCAACTGAAATTGAACTAGTTGAAAGCCACTTCTAATCTCATCTCTTACTCTTTAGGACTTACAAGCGGTGAGTTTTCTAATTCAACAAGGTTTTGATCTTTTGGACTGTATTATTTTTCTTTTCATTCTTTATATTTCTGGCCTGTCAACCAGAAAGTTTTTCCTGAACATACGTCTCTTGAAATACCCTGGGCAAAGCAGCAAGTGAGCAACCATTGCTTTGCCTCTAAAGATACCATGGACAACCATTATTTCAAACATTTTGCCTTTGAATAACATGTAGCACCACATTTACGGCGTCCAATATCAGATTCCTTTCCAACCACCTCCAGACACATAAGTCAATGCCACAAATTTAAGATTTGTTACCGGAGCATCCCCCCTCCAAGAACTAATTTCTCTGTCAGGTCAAATAACAGTAGCTACAGTAGAGACAACTCCCAAATAGCAGTGTTGAGTTTTCACTCATGTCACAGTCCGGTCAGCGTTGAACAGTAACATGGGCATGTGTTTGCTTCTGCAGTTCTGGCATCTTTGACTCTTTTACTTCTAACCACAAGACGGGATACGCTTAATGAACGTCTCCCTTTTCACAGCTTACTGGACCAGTAAGCTAAGCCCTTGGAAAACAAGCGGCATAGTAACAGTCATTTTGTAAATCAAGGTAAGCATTGGAATCCCCAGTGTATCTCCAATGTGGGGTCAAAATAATCAAGAATGTAATTTCCGAGGTGAAAAAATATAATAAGACCGTGCGGTTGTTGAGTTTTGCAGTAAGAAGAGCACGTTGTACAAATGGCGAAGAGATAGCACTTTGTCTGGTAAGGTCCCTTTAAATTCCCTTTCTTTTGTACTACCCATGTTTTCAGAACTATTATAATTTTATACAGAGTATCCCAATAATTTCCCAAACTGGTTATTTTGTGGGGTCAGATTAAAAATTCGGTTAAACTGGTGAAGAAAATCAACACAGAATATGAACGGATAATAGAGTTTAAAGAATAACCTTGCTTGCTCTACTAGGTATGTCAGAGCCACTCCCCTGCTTGGAGCACCTGGGAGTGGTGGTGACAGTGTTGCTGGTGGTGACGGTGATGATGACAGGGACAATGATGATCGGCCACCTCTCAAATGCCAATTCCATGCTCGGCATTGTGCCAACTAAATGACACACGTTCATGTAATTTTTATGGCTAAACAAGTTGGCACTGTATATGTGATTTTCCCCAGTTTATTAAAGCATTTGAAATCCCAAGAAGTTACAAAACTTGTTCCTTAAATGAATCAAGCAATAATTAGGAAATTAACCTGGATTTTGAACTGTATAGAAATCATCATTGATACGACTCAAAATTCAGATAACACTGACTGTGAAAGCCTGAAACTCGGGATCAAAGAAGGATAGAAATCAAGCAAAATTATCATATGATATTGTTAAAAGCAGGTTTGCAAAGAAAGAAAATATTTTCCCATCACACAAAAGAAGTGTATTTTATTCAGGACGTGGAGGATAAGTAACAATTGCTCAGCTGGTAGAAACCCATGCCCAGGTGACCGACCGACACAGAAGACAGCGAGAGAATCCTCAGAGGGCGCCCAGGAGGAGAGCTGCTGCTCTTCCTTCTGAGGCTCTGCGATGCTTTCTTGGGCACCTCCCAGAGGGAAGCAGTACAACACTCACAGGTAAGAAACCTCTGTCTGTCAGGAAGCACCACTCGCATATTGAGGCTGAAGTGTGGAGAAGCTTCTTTCGTATCCATGATAGGCTTTGAAGAGAAGAGGAGAAGGTGGAGCTCTGGAGCTAGTTGAGTCGATTGTCCTTATCCTTTCCAGATGAAGATAAAAGCTCAAGCTCTTACATATTCTTGGGTGGGCCCTTCTGCTAGCATTGATGAACAGGTGCCCCAGGAGGGCATTTCTGCTTGCACTGCTGAGGCACGCATGGGTCAGGGCACTTTATAGGTGGGCAAGGGTCTGGACACTTGCAAGGTGGGCAAGGGTCTGGACACTTGCAAGGTGGGCAAGGGTCATGGCATTTTGGTGTGCACACTGGTGGTGGCTGGCAGGGCTGCTTGCACTGCTGATGTTGAGAAGACATCTTTCTGGAGTCTTAATATCTGAAAGAAAGTATATGACCGTGTTCACAACAAGGAATTCCTATAGAGAAAACAGCAAAATCGTGTGGAATAACAACAGATACTATCTCACCAATCTCTAAGTATGTGCTTTAATCTCTTTAATACCCTTTAAGGAATTTCTGACTTCTCTCTCGCTCTTCGGAAAATCATTACATCAGCCCAGAGAGAAACCTTCCCTTTTCTCATACAGTTTTTCTAAAGAAAATATCTTGGTTTTGAAGAAACATGCAATGTTTTCTCTTTTGGTTTCTTTCTTTCCTGCTTTCTTTTTTTCTTTTTAATGAAAACGACATCTTCAGAAAAGGCCCTCACATGTTCTAAAATCCTGGGCAAGCTCACAAGCAATTTGTATCAACATTTTCTCTCATGACGTCCCGACAGGATGACTTACATACAGAGCAAAGGGCAATCAGGATGAATGTAAGGGTCTCACACCTTCTAAGATAAGTGCCCCTGAAATCACTGCAGAGGTCCAAGAGAAAGGCATAGAAGAAGGTAAATACTTTGCTCTTTATCCCTTCATGTCAATTTCCTGTTAATTCCTTTTTCAATAGAGGAATTCAAACTAGGTATCAGTAGTCTAGTAAATACAATACAACATTGTGCCCAGATTCCAAGTTCTCATCCACTAAGTAGCATTATACCCATGATCATAATGTTGGACCCATCAAGCTTGCTGACTGCAGCATAAACTCAACATTTGGGTGTCCATGAACAAAGTTGAAATGAAGAATAAGACTCACCAGGTTCTCCAAAGTCAATCAGAACTCGAGTGGCAGGAGGATAGCTGTCGTGCAGCAGAGGACCTATTTATTGGCGCTTACTGCCCCACCCAGGGGGAAGCGGAACTACCAAACTTGGCCTGGTCCAATCATTTCCCAAGCCAAATGCAAATCCATCCATAACTGGCTTGGCAGGGACGCTGAAAACAGGGACTATCCTCTTCCAGGATCTCCTCACTGGATTATGTTCTCATGACTCACAGAGTCCCTGCCTTAGCTCTCAGTTTCAGTGGTTTAAGGCAGTGGGAGCACTTGGAGTGTCCTGTAAGTTGGAGTCAAAAGTTCCATTCCTTGACTGGGGAGGATGACCCTTTCCTATCTTTCGCCATCCTTGACTCTAAAACTGCCTGCCTAGCTGCACTTGATCAGGTGGCAAGTTTGTTGTCCATACTGGTTTGAAATGGGCCTCGCTACCTGGTGACACATGTCACTTTGCCTCAAGTCTTTCTTACAATTCATTTCGGTTTGATTCATGGCTTGCTAAACAAAGTCTCGTTTCGTCTTCGAAAATGGTCTGAGGGAAATTTGCAGATCATCTCCTATGATTCCCTATCTTGACACTTGGAAACGTGTAGTAAAGTGTTGACCACTACGGTCCTCCTTTCACTGTTTGCTCCTTCAAATAAAGAACATCCAGCAGTCAGATGCCTGTGACCTTTATAAATCTGTTTTACTTCCTGCCACTAGGAATCCACTAGGCACATAGCATCCCCTACCATAACTCAGATGAGCTGGCAGCTCAGACCCGAGACTTACAACAGAAATGAACTTTTTGCTAATACCTCCCCAAGGGACATAACCCATGCTTCAATCTAATTTCTCCAACTGACCTCTTCGGATGTCTTCAATTTTTGAAGAAATCTCAGAGGATTGTTCAAATTTTCTGGCTTCCTGTCGCTGTAAAATTATTGGGAAACCCAATGTTTCATGCAATGCCATTCACGCAACTAATTTTGTATGTATTTAATACATATGAATTATTTAAACACATTTTGTTTCACATCAAATCTAGGGTAAATTCATGAGAAAGTTGAAATCACTTGATTAAAAATGCAGTCACTGGAGTTCATTGCCTTTCATGTACAACTTCTTAATCATTAATAAGAATTTTGTTATATTTTAAACGAATTTTTTGCATTTTCCATTTTTGTCATGGTGGAGCATGTGTCAAAAGAACATATTTCCATCTCTACATTCTTCATACAATTTGTCAATATGCTGGAAGGAAGGTTTCAAGGTTAATTTATGGGTCAGATTCACTTGCACAGGTCCCCAGTTTTCTGGTCAAATATTATTCTTTGTGTTTCTCTAAGGATGATTTTGGATGAGAGTATTATTTAAATCAGTAGCCTGAGTTAAGTCGGTTGCCCTCTATAATGTGGGAAGTTCTCATCCAATCCACTGATGGCCTGAATAGAGCAAGGCTGACGCTCCCTCAGGTACAGGAATATTCTCCTCTCCAATGGACTTGCAGCAGAGTTTCAGCTCTGCAGACTTTGCGTGTTCCAGACATATTAATCTCTCTCTCTCTGTCCTTGTCCCTCTTTCAGTAGCATATTTCTCTGTGTATATATGTACGCACATTTGTAATATATAATTTGAATATTTCATCTGTCATTTCATGTACATGATTACCTATGGCCAATTAAAATAAAAGTTTTCAAAGTTATTTTGAAGTGAACTGAAAGCCAAACATATTAATGTAATATGACACATGGGGTGTGGAATTACGACAAATATACTGAGCTATTAGCAAAGAACTGAAGTTCAGGAACCATTGCCTTAGCATGTCCACCAAAGATTTCATTTCTGCCTTTTCAGTGATTTAGATGTTAACAGGTTTTCTAAGTTCCTCCCTTCTATCCTGGATATGAGCACTACTCTTTTCTATGCTGTCCCCATGGGCACTGAAGAGTGTTTTGATGGGACATGGTTGGCGAGGGCGCTGTCTGGTTTAGGAATAGAGTTGCAAATCTCGGTTTATGATACTGTAGAATGTGCGAACAGATGTTTAATGGAATCAGGATATCCCGTCTCAACTTACGCAAACTCTTCCCTAGACCGCTGTCCTGCGCTTAAAATTCCTTTATCAGGAAATAAATCTCTTGTATTCCATAAGTGAATACGACGTTTCAATTGTGTGAAACCAAAACTAGATATAAGGCACCATTTAAGATTCAGAGCATCACATATAAGTGATTCAGAGTGACGCTGGGAGGGGAAAGATAAGCAAAGCACTACAGGTCTGACATCTGGATGAAATGTGAACTTAGGGCACATCTGATATATTTGCTTTGTTCCACTCAGTCCAACAATGTTTTAGGTCTTTGAAGAGAGAACTTTGAAAAAAATGTTCACTGTTTATTCTCTGTCTTCTTCTTCACGTGCCAGAACCCTCAACCTGCCATATTATCTTCACTGCCAATATCTACCCCTTAACCGTCCAATTTGGTTCTTTGACATATCGCCCATGCATTTAGTAATAGTCATTTCATAATTCTTCCTGCAGTCAGAAGGAAGAACTGGCCTAGTAACTTGTCTTGGCCAAATAATCAGGAAGCTTCTTAGGAATGGGGTTTTATAATGGGACAGCAGGAAGAAGAGGGGAATGAGGAGTAGAGGAGGAGACACTTGAATCCTGTGAAAGTCATCAGCTAGGCATGTGCCAGAAGACCAGGTCGTAAACTGGCCTTGCAGCTCAGCCACATCTTCACTGACTCCTGTATATTTTTTTAACAATATGATACATTGTTATATAAATAAAGGTATATCATTGAATATATAATGGGGAAAACACAAAGCTGTTAAAAAGTGATCATGTCCATTAAACGGCCAAAAATATTCCCTGCTTATATGTTGCTGTATTTAGTGTTATGAGTTTTCAATTTTCATATACCCACACACATGCATACATGTCTATCAGGCTACTGATTTGAGATCATCTTTTCTAATATAGATATCTCCAGTCATAGGTTGCTCTCTTTGTGCTGCATTACATTTATCCCAAAAGTTCTTGTATGTTTTCTTTTCATTTTCGTTCATCTCAAGTTATTTTCTATTTATTTGTTATTTCTTCTTTGCACCATTGTTTATTTAGGAATGTGTTTCCAAACTAAGAGATGTCACAGCAACAGAGAGTAGAATGGTGGTCAGCAGGGTCTCAGGGGTCGGGCAAAGGTGGAGGTTTTGGGCCAACGGTACAAGCCTGCAATCATACAATGAATGAGTTCTGAGTCTACAGTACAGCATGGTGATCTAGCTAATAACACTCAGTTGTGTACTTGAATCTTGCTGAGAAATTAGACCATAAGCATTCTCATCACACACACACACACACCCACACACACACACAACAGAGAGACATACACACATTTCATTTTGACTTATGAAGTGATCTATGTGCTAAGTGACCGATGTTGGTAATCACTGCATAAATTACACATACGTCAAGTCATCACATTATACACAGTAAATATGTACACTTTCATTTGTCAATTATTCCTCAATAAACCCGGAGGGAAAGCATGAAGGAGTAAGCATCACACAACACAGTAACAATGTTTTAGCATCTCTGTGTTCCTTCTCCTCCTAGGCTCTCTCAGGATCTGATACGATTCTCTGAGAGAGCTTCCTTTATACTCTATTCTCTGGGGTCCTTGTAATCACCTCACAGCGCATATTCCCTTTTAGTCACCTGTACTGACCATATCTGATTTCCTAGGTTGGAAAATAGGGAAAGGTGCGCGGGAACGTCGTTAGTAATCTTGAAAATCATTCTTTTTCGTTTTGGCACATAGTTTATTTAGTTCTCAATTCCCTCAAAAACTTATTAGGCACCTGATATAATTTCAGTCCCCCAATCATTTCTATGTCCTACAGATGTCACTTAGGTCCTTTTGTAGAAGTAATTTTCTGGCCTGATTAAATTACTGCCTTTTCCCCTAACATAATACAGCAACCATGAGGCTCCCTAGCACACAGGTGGAAAGATGGTAAGTTCTGTCTTTTTTCCCTGTTGTAACAGTCAACTGAAATTGAACTAGTTGAAAGCCACTTCTAATCTCATCTCTTACTCTTTAGGACTTACAAGCGGTGAGTTTTCTAATTCAACACGGTTTTGATCTTTTGGACTGTATTATTTTTCTTTTCATTCTTTATATTTCTGGCCTGTCAACCAGAAAGTTTTTCCTGAACATACGTCTCTTGAAATACCCTGGGCAAAGCAGCAAGTGAGCAACCATTGCTTTGCCTCTAAAGATACCATGGACAACCATTATTTCAAACATTTTGCCTTTGAATAACATGTAGCACCACATTTACGGCGTCCAATATCAGATTCCTTTCCAACCACCTCCAGACACATAAGCCAATGCCACAAATTTAAGATTTGTTACAGGAGCATCCCCCCTCCAAGAACTAATTTCTCTGTCAGGTCAAATAACAGTAGCTACAGTAGAGACAACTCCCAAATAGCAGTGTTGAGTTTTCACTCATGTCACAGTCCGGTCAGCGTTGAACAGTAACATGGGCATGTGTTTGCTTCTGCAGTTCTGGCATCTTTGACTCTTTTACTTCTAACCACAAGACGGGATACGCTTAATGAACGTCTCCCTTTTCACAGCTTACTGGACCAGTAAGCTAAGCCCTTGGAAAACAAGCGGCATAGTAACAGTCATTTTGTAAATCAAGGTAAGCATTGGAATCCCCAGTGTATCTCCAATGTGGGGTCAAAATAATCAAGAATGTAATTTCCGAGGTGAAAAAATATAATAAGACCGTGCGGTTGTTGAGTTTTGCAGTAAGAAGAGCACGTTGTACAAATGGCGAAGAGATAGCACTTTGTCTGGTAAGGTCCCTTTAAATTCCCTTTCTTTTGTACTACCCATGTTTTCAGAACTATTATAATTTTATACAGAGTATCCCAATAATTTCCCAAACTGGGTATTTTGTGGGGTCAGATTAAAAATTCGGTTAAACTGGTAAAGAAAATCAACACAGAATATGAACGGATAATAGAGTTTAAAGAATAACCTTGCTTGCTCTACTAGGTATGTCAGAGCCACTCCCCTGCTTGGAGCACCTGGGAGTGGTGGTGACAGTGTTGCTGGTGGTGACGGTGATGATGACAGGGACAATGATGATCGGCCACCTCTCAAATGCCAATTCCATGCTCGGCATTGTGCCAACTAAATGACACACGTTCATGTAATTTTTATGGCTAAACAAGTTGGCACTGTATATGTGATTTTCCCCAGTTTATTAAAGCATTTGAAATCCCAAGAAGTTACAAAACTTGTTCCTTAAATGAATCAAGCAATAATTAGGAAATTAACCTGGATTTTGAACTGTATAGAAATCATCATTGATACGACTCAAAATTCAGATAACACTGACTGTGAAAGCCTGAAACTCGGGATCAAAGAAGGATAGAAATCAAGCAAAATTATCATATGATATTGCTAAAAGCAGGTTTGCAAAGAAAGAAAATATTTTCCCATCACACAAAAGAAGTGCATTTTATTCAGGACGTGGAGGATAAGTAACAATTGCTCAGCTGGTAGAAACCCATGCCCAGGTGACCGACCGACACAGAAGACAGCGAGAGAATCCTCAGAGGGCGCCCAGGAGGAGAGCTGCTGCTCTTCCTTCTGAGGCTCTGCGATGCTTTCTTGGGCACCTCCCAGAGGGAAGCAGTACAGCACTCACAGGTAAGAAACCTCTGTCTGTCAGGAAGCACCACTCGCATATTGAGGCTGAAGTGTGGAGAAGCTTCTTTCGTATCCATGATAGGCTTTGAAGAGAAGAGGAGAAGGTGGAGCTCTGGAGCTAGTTGAGTCGATTGTCCTTATCCTTTCCAGATGAAGATAAAAGCTCAAGCTCTTACATATTCTTGGGTGGGCCCTTCTGCTAGCATTGATGAACAGGTGCCCCAGGAGGGCATTTCTGCTTGCACTGCTGAGGCACGCATGGGTCAGGGCACTTTATAGGTGGGCAAGGGTCTGGACACTTGCAAGGTGGGCAAGGGTCTGGACACTTGCAAGGTGGGCAAGGGTCATGGCATTTTGGTGTGCACACTGGTGGTGGCTGGCAGGGCTGCTTGCACTGCTGATGTTGAGAAGACATCGTTCTGGAATCTTAATATCTGAAAGAAAGTATATGACCGTGTTCACAACAAGGAATTCCTATAGAGAAAACAGCAAAATCGTGTGGAATAACAACAGATACTATCTCACCAATCTCTAAGTATGTGCTTTAATCTCTTTAATACCCTTTAAGGAATTTCTGACTTCTCTCTCGCTCTTCAGAAAATCGTTACATCAGCCCAGAGAGAAACCTTCCCTTTTCTCATACAGCTTTTCTAAAGAAAATATCTTGGTTTTGAAGAAACATGCAATGTTTTCTCTTTTGGTTTCTTTCTTTCTTTCTTTCCTGCTTTCTTTTTTTCTTTTTAATGAAAACGACATCTTCAGAAAAGGCCCTCACATGTTCTAAAATCCTGGGCAAGCTCACAAGCAATTTGTATCAACATTTTCTCTCATGACGTCCCGACAGGATGACTTACATACAGAGCAAAGGGCAATCAGGATGAATGTAAGGGTCTCACACCTTCTAAGATAAGTGTCCCTGAAATCACAGCAGAGGTCCAAGAGAAAGGCATAGAAGAAGGGAAATACTTTGCTCTTTTTCCCTTCATGTCAAAATTTCCTGTTAATTTCTTTTTCAATAGAGGAATTCAAACTAGGTATCAGTAATCTAGTAAATACAATACAACATTGTGCCCAGATTCCAAGTTCTCATCCACTAAGTAGCATTATACCCATGATCATAATGTTGGACCCATCAAGCTTGCTGACTGCAGCATAAACTCAACATTTGGGTGTCCATGAACAAAGTTGAAATGAAGAATAAGACTCACCAGGTTCTCCAAAGTCAATCAGAACTCGAGTGGCAGGAGGATAGCTGTCGTGCAGCAGAGGACCTATTTATTGGCGCTTACTGCCCCACCCAGGGGGAAGCGGAACTACCAAACTTGGCCTGGTCCAATCATTTCCCAAGCCAAATGCAAATCCATCCATAACTGGCTTGGCAGGGACGCTGAAAACAGGGACTATCCTCTTCCAGGATCTCCTCACTGGATTATGTTCTCATGACTCACAGAGTCCCTGCCTTAGCTCTCAGTTTCAGTGGTTTAAGGCAGTGGGAGCACTTGGAGTGTCCTGTAAGTTGGAGTCAAAAGTTCCATTCCTTGACTGGGGAGGATGACCCTTTCCTATCTTTCGCCATCCTTGACTCTAAAACTGCCTGCCTAGCTGCACTTGATCAGGTGGCAAGTTTGTTGTCCATACTGGTTTGAAATGGGCCTCGCTACCTGGTGACACATGTCACTTTGCCTCAAGTCTTTCTTACAATTCATTTCGGTTTGATTCATGGCTTGCTAAACAAAGTCTCGTTTTGTCTTCAAAAATGGTCTGAGGGAAATTTGCAGATCATCTCATATGATTCCGTGTCTTGACACTTGGAAACGTGTAGTAAAGTGTTGACCACTACGGTCCTCCTTTCACTGTTTGCTCCTTCAAATAAAGAACATCCAGCAGTCAGATGCCTGTGACCTTTATAAATCTGTTTTACTTCCTGCCACAAGGAATCCACTAGGCACATAGCATCCCCTACCATAACTCAGATGAGCTGGAAGCTCAGACCCAGGACTTACAACAGAAATGAACTTTTTGCTCATACCTCCCAAAGGGACATAACACATGCTCCAATCTAATTTCTCCAACTGACCTCTTCGGATGTCTTCAATTTTTGAAGAAATCTCAGAGGATTGTTCAAATTTTCTGGCTTCCTGTCGCTGTAAAATTATTGGGAAACCCAATGTTTCATGCAATGCCATTCACGCAACTAATTTTGTATGTATTTAATACTTATGAATTATTTAAACACATATTGTTTCACATCAAATCTAGGGTAAATTCATGAGAAAGTTGAAATCACTTTATTAAAAATGCAGTCACTGAAGTTCATTGCCATTCATGTACAACTTCTTAATCATTAATAAGAATTTTGTTATATTTTAAACCCATGTTTTGCATTTTCCATATAGGTCACGGTGGAGCATGGGTCAAATAAACCTATATCATGCTGTAGTTTCTTGATATTATTTGTCAATGTGCTGGAAGGAAGGTTTGATGGTTAATTTATGGGTCAGATTCACTGGCACAAGTCCGCCGTTTACTGGTCAAACATTATTCTGTGTGTTTCTGTAAGGATGATTTTGGATGAGAGTATTATTTAAATCAGTAGCCTGAGTTAAGTCGGTTGCCCTCTATAATGTGGGAAGTTCTCATCCAATCCACTGACGGCCTGAATAGAACAAGGCTGGCGCTCTCTCACGTACAAGAATATTCCTCTGTCAGATGGACTTCCAGCAGTTTCAGCTCTGCAGATTTTGCGTGTTCCAGACATTTTAATCTCTTTCTCTCTCTCCTTGTCCCACTTTATGTAACATATTTCTGTATGTATATACGTACATACAGGTTGTAATATATAATTTGAATATTTCATCTGTCATTTCATGTACATGATTACCTATGGCCAATTAAAATAAAAATTTTCAAAGGTATTTTGAAGTGAATTTAAAGCCAAACATATTAATGTAATATGACACATGGGGTGTGGAATTACGACAAATATAATGAGCTATTTGCAAATAACTGAAGTTCAGGAACCATTGCCTTAGCACGTCCACCAAAGATTTCATTTCTGCCTTTTCAGTGATTTAGATGTGAACAGTTTTTCTAAGTTCCTCCCTTGTATCCTGGATATGAACACTACTCTTTTCTATGCTGTCCCCATGAGCACTGAAGAGTGTTTTGATGGATCATGGTTGGTGAGTGTCCTGTCTGGTTTAGGAATAGAATTGCACATCTCGGTTTATGATACTGTAGAATTTGGGAACAGATGTTTCACGGAATCAGGATATCCCATCTCAACTTACGCGAACTCTTCCCTAGACCGCTGTCCTGCGGTTAAAATTCCTTTAACAGGAAATAAATCTCTTGTATTCCATAAGAGAATATGACGTTTCAATTGTGTGAAACGAAAACTAGATATAAGGTACCATTTAAGAGTCAGATAATCACATATGAATGACTCAGAGTGACGTTGGGAGGGGAAAGATAAGCAAAGCACTACAGGTCTGACATCTGGATGAAATGTGAACTTAGGGCACATCTGATATATTTGCTTTGTTCCACTCAGTCCAACAATGTCTTAGGTCTTTGAAGAGAGAACTTTGAAAAAAATGTTCACTGTTTATTCTCTGTCTTCTTCTTCACGTGCCAGAACCCTCAACCTGCCATATTATCTTCACTGCCAATATCTACCCCTTAACCGTCCAATTTGATTCTTTGACATATCGCCCATGCATTTAGTAATAGACTTTTCATAATTCTTCCTGCAGTCAGGAGGAAGAACTCGCCTAGTAACTTGTCTTGGCCAAATAATCAGGAAGCTTCTTAGGAATGGGGTTTTATAATGGGACAGCAGGAAGAAGAGGGGAATGAGGAGTAGAGGAGGAGACACTTGAATCCTGTGAAAGTCATCAGCTAGGCATGTGCCAGAAGACCAGGTCGTAAACTGGCCTTGCAGCTCAGCCACATCTTCACTGACTCCTGTATATTTTTTTAACAATATGATACATTGTTATATAAATAAAGGTATATCATTGAATATATAATGGGGAAAACACAAAGCTGTTAAAAAGTGATCATGTCCATTAAACGGCCAAAAATATTCCCTGCTTATATGTTGCCGTATTTAGTGTTATGAGTTTTCAATTTTCATATACCCACACACATGCATACATGTCTATCAGGCTACTGATTTGAGATCATCTTTTGTAATATAGATATCTCCAGGCATAGGTTGCTCTCTTTGTGCTGCCTTACATTTATCCCGAAAGTTCTTGTATGTTTGCTTTGCATTTACGTTCATCTCAAGTTATTTTCTATTTATTTGTTATTTCTTCTTTGCACCATTGTTTATTTAGGAATGTGTTTCCAAACTAAGAGATGTCACAGCAACAGAGAGTAGAATGGTGGTCAGCAGGGTCTCAGGGGTCGGGCAAAGGTGGAGGTTTTGGGCCAACGGTACAAGCCTGCAATCATACAATGAATGAGTTCTGAGTCTACAGTACAGCATGGTGATCTAGCTAATGACACTCAGTTGTGTACTTGAATCTTGCTGAGAAATTAGACCATAAGCATTCTCATCACACACACACACACACCTACACACACACACAACAGAGAGACATACACACATTTCATTTTGACTTATGAAGTGATCTATGTGCTAAGTGACCGATGTTGGTAATCACTGCATAAATTACACATACGTCAAGTCATCACATTATACACAGTAAATATGTACACTTTCATTTGTCAATTATTCCTCAATAAACCCGGAGGGAAAGCATGAAGGAGTAAGCATCACACAACAGAGTAACAATGTTTTAGCATCTCTGTGTTCCTTCTCTTCCTAGGCTCTCTCAGGATCTGATACGATTCTCTGAGAGAGCTTCCTTTATACTCTATTCTCTGGGGTCCTTGTAATCACCTCACAGTGCATATTCCCTTTTAGTCACCTGTACTGACCATATCTGATTTCCTAGGTTGGAAAATAGGGAAAGGTGCGCGGAAACGTCATTATTAATCTTGAAAATTATTCTTTTACGTTTTGGCACATAGTTTATTTAGTTCTCAATTCCCTCAAAAACTTATTAGGCACCTGATATAATTTCAGTCCCGCCATCATTTCTATGTCCTACAGATGTCACTTAGGTCCTTTTGTAGAAGTAATTTTCTGGCCTGATTAAATTACTGCCTTTTCCCCTAACATAATACAGCAACCATGAGGCTCCCTAGCACACAGGTGGAAAGATGGTAAGTTCTGTCTCTTTTCCCTGTTGTAACAGTCAACTGAAATTGAACTACTTGAAAGCCACTTCTAATCTCATCTCTTACGCTTTAGGACTTACAAGCGGTGAGTTTTCTAATTCAACACGGTTTTGATCTTTTGGACTGTATTATTTTCTTTTCATTCTTTACATTTCTGGCCTGTCAACCAGAAAGTTTTTCCTGAACATACGTCTCTTGAAATACCCTGGGCAAAGCAGCAAGTGAGCAACCATTGCTTTGCCTCTAAAGATACCATGGACAACCATTATTTCAAACATTTTGCCTTTGAATAACATGTAGCACCACATTTACGGCGTCCAATATCAGATTCCTTTCCAACCACCTCCAGACACATAAGCCAATGCCACAAATTTAAGATTTGTTACAGGAGCATCCCACCTCCAAGAACTAATTTCTCTGTCAGGTCAAATAACAGTAGCTACAGTAGAGACAACTCCCAAATAGCAGTGTTGAGTTTCCACTCATGTCACAGTCTGGTCAGCGTTGAACAGTAGCATGGGCATGTGTTTGCTTCTGGAGTTCTGGCATCTTTGACTCTTTTACTTCTAACCACAAGACGGGATACGCTTAATGAACGTCTCCCTTTTCACAGCTTACTGGACCAGTAAGCTAAGCACTTGGAAAACAAGCGGCATAGTAACAGTCATTTTGTAAATCAAGGTAAGCATCGGAATCCCCAGTGTATCTCCAATGTGGGGTCAAAATAATCAAGAATGTAATTTCCGAGGTGAAAAAACAAAATAAGACCCTGCGGTTGTTGAGTTTTGCAGTGAGAAAAGCACGTTGTACAAATGAAGAAGAGATAGCACTTTGTCTGGTAATGTCCCTTTGAATTCCCTTTCTTTTGTACTACCCATGTTTTCAGAACTATTATAATTTTATACAGAGTATCCCAATAATTTCCCAAACTGGTTATTTTGTGGGGTCAGATTAACAATTCGGTTAAACTGGTAAAGAAAATCAACACAGAATATGAATGGATAATAGAGTTTAAAGAATATCCTTGCTTGCTCTACTAGGTATGTCAGAGCCACTCCCCTGCTTGGAGCACCTGGGAGCGGTGGTGACGGTGTTGCTGGTGGTGACGGTGATGATGACAGGGACAATGATGATCGGCCACCTCTCAAATGCCAATTCCATGCTCGGCATTGTGCCAACTAAATGACACACGTTCATGTAATTTTTATGGCTAAGCAAGTTGGCACTGTATATGTGATTTTCCCCAGTTTATTAAAGCATTTGAAATCCCAAGAAGTTACAAAACTTGTTCCTTAAATGAATCAAGCAATAATTAGGAAATTAACCTGGATTTTGAACTGTATAGAAATCATCATTGATACGACTCAAAATTCAGATAACACTGACTGTGAAAGCCTGAAACTCGGGATCAAAGAAGGATAGAAATCAAGCAAAATTATCATATGATATTGCTAAAAGCAGGTTTGCAAAGAAAGAAAATATTTTCCCATCACACAAAAGAAGTGTATTTTATTCAGGACGTGGAGGATAAGTAACAATTGCTCAGCTGGTAGAAACCCATGCCCAGGTGACCGACCGACACAGAAGACAGCGAGAGAATCCTCAGAGGGCGCCCAGGAGGAGAGCTGCTGCTCTTCCTTCTGAGGCTCTGCGATGCTTTCTTGGGCACCTCCCAGAGGGAAGCAGTACAGCACTCACAGGTAAGAAACCTCTGTCTGTCAGGAAGCACCACTCGCATATTGAGGCTGAAGTGTGGAGAAGCTTCTTTCGTATCCATGATAGGCTTTGAAGAGAAGAGGAGAAGGTGGAGCTCTGGAGCTAGTTGAGTCGATTGTCCTTATCCTTTCCAGATGAAGATAAAAGCTCAAGCTCTTACATATTCTTGGGTGGGCCCTTCTGCTAGCATTGATGAACAGGTGCCCCAGGAGGGCATTTCTGCTTGCACTGCTGAGGCACGCATGGGTCAGGGCACTTTATAGGTGGGCAAGGGTCTGGACACTTGCAAGGTGGGCAAGGGTCTGGACACTTGCAAGGTGGGCAAGGGTCATGGCATTTTGGTGTGCACACTGGTGGTGGCTGGCAGGGCTGCTTGCACTGCTGATGTTGAGAAGACATCGTTCTGGAGTCTTAATATCTGAAAGAAAGTATATGACTGTGTTCACAACAAGGAATTCCTATAGAGAAAACAGCAAAATCGTGTGGAATAACAACAGATACTATCTCACCAATCTCTAAGTATGTGCTTTAATCTCTTTAATACCCTTTAAGGAATTTCTGACTTCTCTCTCGCTCTTCAGAAAATCGTTACATCAGCCCAGAGAAAAACCTTCCCTTTTCTCATACAGCTTTTCTAAAGAAAATATCTTGGTTTTGAAGAAACATGCAATGTTTTCTCTTTTGGTTTCTTTCTTTCTTTCTTTCCTGCTTTCTTTTTTTCTCTTTAATGAAAACGACATCTTCAGAAAAGGCCCTCACATGTTCTAAAATCCTGGGCAAGCTCACAAGCAATTTGTATCAACATTTTCTCTCATGACGTCCCGACAGGATGACTTACATACAGAGCAAAGGGCAATCAGGATGAATGTAAGGGTCTCACACCTTCTAAGATAAGTGCCCCTGAAATCACAGCAGAGGTCCAAGAGAAAGGCATAGAAGAAGGTAAATACTTTGCTCTTTATCCCTTCATGTCAAAATTTCCTGTTAATTTCTTTTTCAATAGAGGAATTCAAACTAGGTATCAGTAATCTAGTAAATACAATACAACATTGTGCCCAGATTCCAAGTTCTCATCCACTAAGTAGCATTATACCCATGATCATAATGTTGGACCCATCAAGCTTGCTGACTGCAGCATAAACTCAACATTTGGGTGTCCATGAACAAAGTTGAAATGAAGAATAAGACTCACCAGGTTCTCCAAAGTCAATCAGAACTCGAGTGGCAGGAGGATAGCTGTCGTGCAGCAGAGGACCTATTTATTGGCGCTTACTGCCCCACCCAGGGGGAAGCGGAACTACCAAACTTGGCCTGGTCCAATCATTTCCCAAGCCAAATGCAAATCCATCCATAACTGGCTTGGCAGGGACGCTGAAAACAGGGACTATCCTCTTCCAGGATCTCCTCACTGGATTATGTTCTCATGACTCACAGAGTCCCTGCCTTAGCTCTCAGTTTCAGTGGTTTAAGGCAGTGGGAGCACTTGGAGTGTCCTGTAAGTTGGAGTCAAAAGTTCCATTCCTTGACTGGGGAGGATGACCCTTTCCTATCTTTCGCCATCCTTGACTCTAAAACTGCCTGCCTAGCTGCACTTGATCAGGTGGCAAGTTTGTTGTCCATACTGGTTTGAAATGGGCCTCGCTACCTGGTGACACATGTCACTTTGCCTCAAGTCTTTCTTACAATTCATTTCGGTTTGATTCATGGCTTGCTAAACAAAGTCTCGTTTCGTCTTCGAAAATGGTCTGAGGGAAATTTGCAGATCATCTCCTATGATTCCCTATCTTGACACTTGGAAACGTGTAGTAAAGTGTTGACCACTACGGTCCTCCTTTCACTGTTTGCTCCTTCAAATAAAGAACATCCAGCAGTCAGATGCCTGTGACCTTTATAAATCTGTTTTACTTCCTGCCACTAGGAATCCACTAGGCACATAGCATCCCCTACCATAACTCAGATGAGCTGGAAGCTCAGACCCGAGACTTACAACAGAAATGAACTTTTTGCTAATACCTCCCCAAGGGACATAACCCATGCTTCAATCTAATTTCTCCAACTGACCTCTTCGGATGTCTTCAATTTTTGAAGAAATCTCAGAGGATTGTTCAAATTTTCTGGCTTCCTGTCGCTGTAAAATTATTGGGAAACCCAATGTTTCATGCAATGCCATTCACGCAACTAATTTTGTATGTATTTAATACATATGAATTATTTAAACACATTTTGTTTCACATCAAATCTAGGGTAAATTCATGAGAAAGTTGAAATCACTTGATTAAAAATGCAGTCACTGAAGTTCATTGCCATTCATGTACAACTTCTTAATCATTAATAAGAATTTTGTTATATTTTAAACCCATGTTTTGCATTTTCCATATAGGTCACGGTGGAGCATGGGTCAAATAAACCTATATCATGCTGTAGTTTCTTGATATTATTTGTCAATGTGCTGGAAGGAAGGTTTGATGGTTAATTTATGGGTCAGATTCACTGGCACAAGTCCGCCGTTTACTGGTCAAACATTATTCTGTGTGTTTCTGTAAGGATGATTTTGGATGAGAGTATTATTTAAATCAGTAGCCTGAGTTAAGTCGGTTGCCCTCTATAATGTGGGAAGTTCTCATCCAATCCACTGACGGCCTGAATAGAACAAGGCTGGCGCTCTCTCACGTACAAGAATATTCCTCTGTCAGATGGACTTCCAGCAGTTTCAGCTCTGCAGATTTTGCGTGTTCCAGACATTTTAATCTCTTTCTCTCTCTCCTTGTCCCACTTTATGTAACATATTTCTGTATGTATATACGTACATACAGGTTGTAATATATAATTTGAATATTTCATCTGTCATTTCATGTACATGATTACCTATGGCCAATTAAAATAAAAATTTTCAAAGGTATTTTGAAGTGAATTTAAAGCCAAACATATTAATGTAATATGACACATGGGGTGTGGAATTACGACAAATATAATGAGCTATTTGCAAATAACTGAAGTTCAGGAACCATTGCCTTAGCACGTCCACCAAAGATTTCATTTCTGCCTTTTCAGTGATTTAGATGTGAACAGTTTTTCTAAGTTCCTCCCTTGTATCCTGGATATGAACACTACTCTTTTCTATGCTGTCCCCATGAGCACTGAAGAGTGTTTTGATGGATCATGGTTGGTGAGTGTCCTGTCTGGTTTAGGAATAGAATTGCACATCTCGGTTTATGATACTGTAGAATTTGGGAACAGATGTTTCACGGAATCAGGATATCCCATCTCAACTTACGCGAACTCTTCCCTAGACCGCTGTCCTGCGGTTAAAATTCCTTTAACAGGAAATAAATCTCTTGTATTCCATAAGAGAATATGACGTTTCAATTGTGTGAAACCAAAACTAGATATAAGGTACCATTTAAGAGTCAGATAATCACATATGAATGACTCAGAGTGACGTTGGGAGGGGAAAGATAAGCAAAGCACTACAGGTCTGACATCTGGATGAAATGTGAACTTAGGGCACATCTGATATATTTGCTTTGTTCCACTCAGTCCAACAATGTCTTAGGTCTTTGAAGAGAGAACTTTGAAAAAAATGTTCACTGTTTATTCTCTGTCTTCTTCTTCACGTGCCAGAACCCTCAACCTGCCATATTATCTTCACTGCCAATATCTACCCCTTAACCGTCCAATTTGATTCTTTGACATATCGCCCATGCATTTAGTAATAGACTTTTCATAATTCTTCCTGCAGTCAGGAGGAAGAACTCGCCTAGTAACTTGTCTTGGCCAAATAATCAGGAAGCTTCTTAGGAATGGGGTTTTATAATGGGACAGCAGGAAGAAGAGGGGAATGAGGAGTAGAGGAGGAGACACTTGAATCCTGTGAAAGTCATCAGCTAGGCATGTGCCAGAAGACCAGGTCGTAAACTGGCCTTGCAGCTCAGCCACATCTTCACTGACTCCTGTATATTTTTTTAACAATATGATACATTGTTATATAAATAAAGGTATATCATTGAATATATAATGGGGAAAACACAAAGCTGTTAAAAAGTGATCATGTCCATTAAACGGCCAAAAATATTCCCTGCTTATATGTTGCCGTATTTAGTGTTACGAGTTTTCAATTTTCATATACCCACACACATGCATACATGTCTATCAGGCTACTGATTTGAGATCATCTTTTGTAATATAGATATCTCCAGGCATAGGTTGCTCTCTTTGTGCTGCCTTACATTTATCCCGAAAGTTCTTGTATGTTTGCTTTGCATTTACGTTCATCTCAAGTTATTTTCTATTTATTTGTTATTTCTTCTTTGCACCATTGTTTATTTAGGAATGTGTTTCCAAACTAAGAGATGTCACAGCAACAGAGAGTAGAATGGTGGTCAGCAGGGTCTCAGGGGTCGGGCAAAGGTGGAGGTTTTGGGCCAACGGTACAAGCCTGCAATCATACAATGAATGAGTTCTGAGTCTACAGTACAGCATGGTGATCTAGCTAATGACACTCAGTTGTGTACTTGAATCTTGCTGAGAAATTAGACCATAAGCATTCTCATCACACACACACACACACCTACACACACACACAACAGAGAGACATACACACATTTCATTTTGACTTATGAAGTGATCTATGTGCTAAGTGACCGATGTTGGTAATCACTGCATAAATTACACATACGTCAAGTCATCACATTATACACAGTAAATATGTACACTTTCATTTCTCAATTATTCCTCAATAAACCCGGAGGGAAAGCATGAAGGAGTAAGCATCACACAACAGAGTAACAATGTTTTAGCATCTCTGTGTTCCTTCTCTTCCTAGGCTCTCTCAGGATCTGATACGATTCTCTGAGAGAGCTTCCTTTATACTCTATTCTCTGGGGTCCTTGTAATCACCTCACAGTGCATATTCCCTTTTAGTCACCTGTACTGACCATATCTGATTTCCTAGGTTGGAAAATAGGGAAAGGTGCGCGGAAACGTCATTATTAATCTTGAAAATTATTCTTTTACGTTTTGGCACATAGTTTATTTAGTTCTCAATTCCCTCAAAAACTTATTAGGCACCTGATATAATTTCAGTCCCGCCATCATTTCTATGTCCTACAGATGTCACTTAGGTCCTTTTGTAGAAGTAATTTTCTGGCCTGATTAAATTACTGCCTTTTCCCCTAACATAATACAGCAACCATGAGGCTCCCTAGCACACAGGTGGAAAGATGGTAAGTTCTGTCTCTTTTCCCTGTTGTAACAGTCAACTGAAATTGAACTACTTGAAAGCCACTTCTAATCTCATCTCTTACGCTTTAGGACTTACAAGCGGTGAGTTTTCTAATTCAACACGGTTTTGATCTTTTGGACTGTATTATTTTCTTTTCATTCTTTACATTTCTGGCCTGTCAACCAGAAAGTTTTTCCTGAACATACGTCTCTTGAAATACCCTGGGCAAAGCAGCAAGTGAGCAACCATTGCTTTGCCTCTAAAGATACCATGGACAACCATTATTTCAAACATTTTGCCTTTGAATAACATGTAGCACCACATTTACGGCGTCCAATATCAGATTCCTTTCCAACCACCTCCAGACACATAAGCCAATGCCACAAATTTAAGATTTGTTACAGGAGCATCCCACCTCCAAGAACTAATTTCTCTGTCAGGTCAAATAACAGTAGCTACAGTAGAGACAACTCCCAAATAGCAGTGTTGAGTTTCCACTCATGTCACAGTCTGGTCAGCGTTGAACAGTAGCATGGGCATGTGTTTGCTTCTGGAGTTCTGGCATCTTTGACTCTTTTACTTCTAACCACAAGACGGGATACGCTTAATGAACGTCTCCCTTTTCACAGCTTACTGGACCAGTAAGCTAAGCACTTGGAAAACAAGCGGCATAGTAACAGTCATTTTGTAAATCAAGGTAAGCATCGGAATCCCCAGTGTATCTCCAATGTGGGGTCAAAATAATCAAGAATGTAATTTCCGAGGTGAAAAAACAAAATAAGACCCTGCGGTTGTTGAGTTTTGCAGTGAGAAAAGCACGTTGTACAAATGAAGAAGAGATAGCACTTTGTCTGGTAATGTCCCTTTGAATTCCCTTTCTTTTGTACTACCCATGTTTTCAGAACTATTATAATTTTATACAGAGTATCCCAATAATTTCCCAAACTGGTTATTTTGTGGGGTCAGATTAACAATTCGGTTAAACTGGTAAAGAAAATCAACACAGAATATGAATGGATAATAGAGTTTAAAGAATATCCTTGCTTGCTCTACTAGGTATGTCAGAGCCACTCCCCTGCTTGGAGCACCTGGGAGCGGTGGTGACGGTGTTGCTGGTGGTGACGGTGATGATGACAGGGACAATGATGATCGGCCACCTCTCAAATGCCAATTCCATGCTCGGCATTGTGCCAACTAAATGACACACGTTCATGTAATTTTTATGGCTAAGCAAGTTGGCACTGTATATGTGATTTTCCCCAGTTTATTAAAGCATTTGAAATCCCAAGAAGTTACAAAACTTGTTCCTTAAATGAATCAAGCAATAATTAGGAAATTAACCTGGATTTTGAACTGTATAGAAATCATCATTGATACGACTCAAAATTCAGATAACACTGACTGTGAAAGCCTGAAACTCGGGATCAAAGAAGGATAGAAATCAAGCAAAATTATCATATGATATTGCTAAAAGCAGGTTTGCAAAGAAAGAAAATATTTTCCCATCACACAAAAGAAGTGTATTTTATTCAGGACGTGGAGGATAAGTAACAATTGCTCAGCTGGTAGAAACCCATGCCCAGGTGACCGACCGACACAGAAGACAGCGAGAGAATCCTCAGAGGGCGCCCAGGAGGAGAGCTGCTGCTCTTCCTTCTGAGGCTCTGCGATGCTTTCCTGGGCACCTCCCAGAGGGAAGCAGTACAGCACTCACAGGTAAGAAACCTCTGTCTGTCAGGAAGCACCACTCGCATATTGAGGCTGAAGTGTGGAGAAGCTTCTTTCGTATCCATGATAGGCTTTGAAGAGAAGAGGAGAAGGTGGAGCTCTGGAGCTAGTTGAGTCGATTGTCCTTATCCTTTCCAGATGAAGATAAAAGCTCAAGCTCTTACATATTCTTGGGTGGGCCCTTCTGCTAGCATTGATGAACAGGTGCCCCAGGAGGGCATTTCTGCTTGCACTGCTGAGGCACGCATGGGTCAGGGCACTTTATAGGTGGGCAAGGGTCTGGACACTTGCAAGGTGGGCAAGGGTCTGGACACTTGCAAGGTGGGCAAGGGTCATGGCATTTTGGTGTGCACACTGGTGGTGGCTGGCAGGGCTGCTTGCACTGCTGATGTTGAGAAGACATCGTTCTGGAGTCTTAATATCTGAAAGAAAGTATATGACCGTGTTCACAACAAGGAATTCCTATAGAGAAAACAGCAAAATCGTGTGGAATAACAACAGATACTATCTCACCAATCTCTAAGTATGTGCTTTAATCTCTTTAATACCCTTTAAGGAATTTCTGACTTCTCTCTCGCTCTTCAGAAAATCGTTACATCAGCCCAGAGAAAAACCTTCCCTTTTCTCATACAGCTTTTCTAAAGAAAATATCTTGGTTTTGAAGAAACATGCAATGTTTTCTCTTTTGGTTTCTTTCTTTCTTTCTTTCCTGCTTTCTTTTTTTCTCTTTAATGAAAACGACATCTTCAGAAAAGGCCCTCACATGTTCTAAAATCCTGGGCAAGCTCACAAGCAATTTGTATCAACATTTTCTCTCATGACGTCCCGACAGGATGACTTACATACAGAGCAAAGGGCAATCAGGATGAATGTAAGGGTCTCACACCTTCTAAGATAAGTGCCCCTGAAATCACAGCAGAGGTCCAAGAGAAAGGCATAGAAGAAGGTAAATACTTTGCTCTTTATCCCTTCATGTCAAAATTTCCTGTTAATTTCTTTTTCAATAGAGGAATTCAAACTAGGTATCAGTAATCTAGTAAATACAATACAACATTGTGCCCAGATTCCAAGTTCTCATCCACTAAGTAGCATTATACCCATGATCATAATGTTGGACCCATCAAGCTTGCTGACTGCAGCATAAACTCAACATTTGGGTGTCCATGAACAAAGTTGAAATGAAGAATAAGACTCACCAGGTTCTCCAAAGTCAATCAGAACTCGAGTGGCAGGAGGATAGCTGTCGTGCAGCAGAGGACCTATTTATTGGCGCTTACTGCCCCACCCAGGGGGAAGCGGAACTACCAAACTTGGCCTGGTCCAATCATTTCCCAAGCCAAATGCAAATCCATCCATAACTGGCTTGGCAGGGACGCTGAAAACAGGGACTATCCTCTTCCAGGATCTCCTCACTGGATTATGTTCTCATGACTCACAGAGTCCCTGCCTTAGCTCTCAGTTTCAGTGGTTTAAGGCAGTGGGAGCACTTGGAGTGTCCTGTAAGTTGGAGTCAAAAGTTCCATTCCTTGACTGGGGAGGATGACCCTTTCCTATCTTTCGCCATCCTTGACTCTAAAACTGCCTGCCTAGCTGCACTTGATCAGGTGGCAAGTTTGTTGTCCATACTGGTTTGAAATGGGCCTCGCTACCTGGTGACACATGTCACTTTGCCTCAAGTCTTTCTTACAATTCATTTCGGTTTGATTCATGGCTTGCTAAACAAAGTCTCGTTTCGTCTTCGAAAATGGTCTGAGGGAAATTTGCAGATCATCTCCTATGATTCCCTATCTTGACACTTGGAAACGTGTAGTAAAGTGTTGACCACTACGGTCCTCCTTTCACTGTTTGCTCCTTCAAATAAAGAACATCCAGCAGTCAGATGCCTGTGACCTTTATAAATCTGTTTTACTTCCTGCCACTAGGAATCCACTAGGCACATAGCATCCCCTACCATAACTCAGATGAGCTGGAAGCTCAGACCCGAGACTTACAACAGAAATGAACTTTTTGCTAATACCTCCCCAAGGGACATAACCCATGCTTCAATCTAATTTCTCCAACTGACCTCTTCGGATGTCTTCAATTTTTGAAGAAATCTCAGAGGATTGTTCAAATTTTCTGGCTTCCTGTCGCTGTAAAATTATTGGGAAACCCAATGTTTCATGCAATGCCATTCACGCAACTAATTTTGTATGTATTTAATACATATGAATTATTTAAACACATTTTGTTTCACATCAAATCTAGGGTAAATTCATGAGAAAGTTGAAATCACTTGATTAAAAATGCAGTCACTGGAGTTCATTGCCTTTCATGTACAACTTCTTAATCATTAATAAGAATTTTGTTATATTTTAAACGAATTTTTTGCATTTTCCATTTTTGTCATGGTGGAGCATGTGTCAAAAGAACATATTTCCATCTCTACATTCTTCATACAATTTGTCAATATGCTGGAAGGAAGGTTTCAAGGTTAATTTATGGGTCAGATTCACTTGCACAGGTCCCCAGTTTTCTGGTCAAATATTATTCTTTGTGTTTCTCTAAGGATGATTTTGGATGAGAGTATTATTTAAATCAGTAGCCTGAGTTAAGTCGGTTGCCCTCTATAATGTGGGAAGTTCTCATCCAATCCACTGATGGCCTGAATAGAGCAAGGCTGACGCTCCCTCAGGTACAGGAATATTCTCCTCTCCAATGGACTTGCAGCAGAGTTTCAGCTCTGCAGACTTTGCGTGTTCCAGACATATTAATCTCTCTCTCTCTGTCCTTGTCCCTCTTTCAGTAGCATATTTCTCTGTGTATATATGTACGCACATTTGTAATATATAATTTGAATATTTCATCTGTCATTTCATGTACATGATTACCTATGGCCAATTAAAATAAAAGTTTTCAAAGTTATTTTGAAGTGAACTGAAAGCCAAACATATTAATGTAATATGACACATGGGGTGTGGAATTACGACAAATATACTGAGCTATTAGCAAAGAACTGAAGTTCAGGAACCATTGCCTTAGCATGTCCACCAAAGATTTCATTTCTGCCTTTTCAGTGATTTAGATGTTAACAGGTTTTCTAAGTTCCTCCCTTCTATCCTGGATATGAGCACTACTCTTTTCTATGCTGTCCCCATGGGCACTGAAGAGTGTTTTGATGGGACATGGTTGGCGAGGGCCCTGTCTGGTTTAGGAATAGAGTTGCAAATCTCGGTTTATGATACTGTAGAATGTGCGAACAGATGTTTAATGGAATCAGGATATCCCGTCTCAACTTACGCAAACTCTTCCCTAGACCGCTGTCCTGCGCTTAAAATTCCTTTATCAGGAAATAAATCTCTTGTATTCCATAAGTGAATACGACGTTTCAATTGTGTGAAACCAAAACTAGATATAAGGCACCATTTAAGATTCAGAGCATCACATATAAGTGATTCAGAGTGACGCTGGGAGGGGAAAGATAAGCAAAGCACTACAGGTCTGACATCTGGATGAAATGTGAACTTAGGGCACATCTGATATATTTGCTTTGTTCCACTCAGTCCAACAATGTTTTAGGTCTTTGAAGAGAGAACTTTGAAAAAAATGTTCACTGTTTATTCTCTGTCTTCTTCTTCACGTGCCAGAACCCTCAACCTGCCATATTATCTTCACTGCCAATATCTACCCCTTAACCGTCCAATTTGGTTCTTTGACATATCGCCCATGCATTTAGTAATAGTCATTTCATAATTCTTCCTGCAGTCAGAAGGAAGAACTGGCCTAGTAACTTGTCTTGGCCAAATAATCAGGAAGCTTCTTAGGAATGGGGTTTTATAATGGGACAGCAGGAAGAAGAGGGGAATGAGGAGTAGAGGAGGAGACACTTGAATCCTGTGAAAGTCATCAGCTAGGCATGTGCCAGAAGACCAGGTCGTAAACTGGCCTTGCAGCTCAGCCACATCTTCACTCACTCCTGTATATTTTTTTAACAATATGATACATTGTTATATAAATAAAGGTATATCATTGAATATATAATGGGGAAAACACAAAGCTGTTAAAAAGTGATCATGTCCATTAAACGGCCAAAAATATTCCCTGCTTATATGTTGCTGTATTTAGTGTTATGAGTTTTCAATTTTCATATACCCACACACATGCATACATGTCTATCAGGCTACTGATTTGAGATCATCTTTTCTAATATAGATATCTCCAGTCATAGGTTGCTCTCTTTGTGCTGCATTACATTTATCCCAAAAGTTCTTGTATGTTTTCTTTTCATTTTCGTTCATCTCAAGTTATTTTCTATTTATTTGTTATTTCTTCTTTGCACCATTGTTTATTTAGGAATGTGTTTCCAAACTAAGAGATGTCACAGCAACAGAGAGTAGAATGGTGGTCAGCAGGGTCTCAGGGGTCGGGCAAAGGTGGAGGTTTTGGGCCAACGGTACAAGCCTGCAATCATACAATGAATGAGTTCTGAGTCTACAGTACAGCATGGTGATCTAGCTAATAACACTCAGTTGTGTACTTGAATCTTGCTGAGAAATTAGACCATAAGCATTCTCATCACACACACACACACACCCACACACACACACAACAGAGAGACATACACACATTTCATTTTGACTTATGAAGTGATCTATGTGCTAAGTGACCGATGTTGGTAATCACTGCATAAATTACACATACGTCAAGTCATCACATTATACACAGTAAATATGTACACTTTCATTTGTCAATTATTCCTCAATAAACCCGGAGGGAAAGCATGAAGGAGTAAGCATCACACAACACAGTAACAATGTTTTAGCATCTCTGTGTTCCTTCTCTTCCTAGGCTCTCTCAGGATCTGATACGATTCTCTGAGAGAGCTTCCTTTATACTCTATTCTCTGGGGTCCTTGTAATCACCTCACAGTGCATATTCCCTTTTAGTCACCTGTACTGACCATATCTGATTTCCTAGGTTGGAAAATAGGGAAAGGTGCGCGGAAACGTCATTATTAATCTTGAAAATTATTCTTTTACGTTTTGGCACATAGTTTATTTAGTTCTCAATTCCCTCAAAAACTTATTAGGCACCTGATATAATTTCAGTCCCGCCATCATTTCTATGTCCTACAGATGTCACTTAGGTCCTTTTGTAGAAGTAATTTTCTGGCCTGATTAAATTACTGCCTTTTCCCCTAACATAATACAGCAACCATGAGGCTCCCTAGCACACAGGTGGAAAGATGGTAAGTTCTGTCTCTTTTCCCTGTTGTAACAGTCAACTGAAATTGAACTACTTGAAAGCCACTTCTAATCTCATCTCTTACGCTTTAGGACTTACAAGCGGTGAGTTTTCTAATTCAACACGGTTTTGATCTTTTGGACTGTATTATTTTCTTTTCATTCTTTACATTTCTGGCCTGTCAACCAGAAAGTTTTTCCTGAACATACGTCTCTTGAAATACCCTGGGCAAAGCAGCAAGTGAGCAACCATTGCTTTGCCTCTAAAGATACCATGGACAACCATTATTTCAAACATTTTGCCTTTGAATAACATGTAGCACCACATTTACGGCGTCCAATATCAGATTCCTTTCCAACCACCTCCAGACACATAAGCCAATGCCACAAATTTAAGATTTGTTACAGGAGCATCCCACCTCCAAGAACTAATTTCTCTGTCAGGTCAAATAACAGTAGCTACAGTAGAGACAACTCCCAAATAGCAGTGTTGAGTTTCCACTCATGTCACAGTCTGGTCAGCGTTGAACAGTAGCATGGGCATGTGTTTGCTTCTGGAGTTCTGGCATCTTTGACTCTTTTACTTCTAACCACAAGACGGGATACGCTTAATGAACGCCTCCCTTTTCACAGCTTACTGGACCAGTAAGCTAAGCACTTGGAAAACAAGCGGCATAGTAACAGTCATTTTGTAAATCAAGGTAAGCATCGGAATCCCCAGTGTATCTCCAATGTGGGGTCAAAATAATCAAGAATGTAATTTCCGAGGTGAAAAAACAAAATAAGACCCTGCGGTTGTTGAGTTTTGCAGTGAGAAAAGCACGTTGTACAAATGAAGAAGAGATAGCACTTTGTCTGGTAATGTCCCTTTGAATTCCCTTTCTTTTGTACTACCCATGTTTTCAGAACTATTATAATTTTATACAGAGTATCCCAATAATTTCCCAAACTGGTTATTTTGTGGGGTCAGATTAACAATTCGGTTAAACTGGTAAAGAAAATCAACACAGAATATGAATGGATAATAGAGTTTAAAGAATATCCTTGCTTGCTCTACTAGGTATGTCAGAGCCACTCCCCTGCTTGGAGCACCTGGGAGCGGTGGTGACGGTGTTGCTGGTGGTGACGGTGATGATGACAGGGACAATGATGATCGGCCACCTCTCAAATGCCAATTCCATGCTCGGCATTGTGCCAACTAAATGACACACGTTCATGTAATTTTTATGGCTAAGCAAGTTGGCACTGTATATGTGATTTTCCCCAGTTTATTAAAGCATTTGAAATCCCAAGAAGTTACAAAACTTGTTCCTTAAATGAATCAAGCAATAATTAGGAAATTAACCTGGATTTTGAACTGTATAGAAATCATCATTGATACGACTCAAAATTCAGATAACACTGACTGTGAAAGCCTGAAACTCGGGATCAAAGAAGGATAGAAATCAAGCAAAATTATCATATGATATTGCTAAAAGCAGGTTTGCAAAGAAAGAAAATATTTTCCCATCACACAAAAGAAGTGTATTTTATTCAGGACGTGGAGGATAAGTAACAATTGCTCAGCTGGTAGAAACCCATGCCCAGGTGACCGACCGACACAGAAGACAGCGAGAGAATCCTCAGAGGGCGCCCAGGAGGAGAGCTGCTGCTCTTCCTTCTGAGGCTCTGCGATGCTTTCTTGGGCACCTCCCAGAGGGAAGCAGTACAGCACTCACAGGTAAGAAACCTCTGTCTGTCAGGAAGCACCACTCGCATATTGAGGCTGAAGTGTGGAGAAGCTTCTTTCGTATCCATGATAGGCTTTGAAGAGAAGAGGAGAAGGTGGAGCTCTGGAGCTAGTTGAGTCGATTGTCCTTATCCTTTCCAGATGAAGATAAAAGCTCAAGCTCTTACATATTCTTGGGTGGGCCCTTCTGCTAGCATTGATGAACAGGTGCCCCAGGAGGGCATTTCTGCTTGCACTGCTGAGGCACGCATGGGTCAGGGCACTTTATAGGTGGGCAAGGGTCTGGACACTTGCAAGGTGGGCAAGGGTCTGGACACTTGCAAGGTGGGCAAGGGTCATGGCATTTTGGTGTGCACACTGGTGGTGGCTGGCAGGGCTGCTTGCACTGCTGATGTTGAGAAGACATCGTTCTGGAGTCTTAATATCTGAAAGAAAGTATATGACCGTGTTCACAACAAGGAATTCCTATAGAGAAAACAGCAAAATCGTGTGGAATAACAACAGATACTATCTCACCAATCTCTAAGTATGTGCTTTAATCTCTTTAATACCCTTTAAGGAATTTCTGACTTCTCTCTCGCTCTTCAGAAAATCGTTACATCAGCCCAGAGAAAAACCTTCCCTTTTCTCATACAGCTTTTCTAAAGAAAATATCTTGGTTTTGAAGAAACATGCAATGTTTTCTCTTTTGGTTTCTTTCTTTCTTTCTTTCCTGCTTTCTTTTTTTCTCTTTAATGAAAACGACATCTTCAGAAAAGGCCCTCACATGTTCTAAAATCCTGGGCAAGCTCACAAGCAATTTGTATCAACATTTTCTCTCATGACGTCCCGACAGGATGACTTACATACAGAGCAAAGGGCAATCAGGATGAATGTAAGGGTCTCACACCTTCTAAGATAAGTGCCCCTGAAATCACAGCAGAGGTCCAAGAGAAAGGCATAGAAGAAGGTAAATACTTTGCTCTTTATCCCTTCATGTCAAAATTTCCTGTTAATTTCTTTTTCAATAGAGGAATTCAAACTAGGTATCAGTAATCTAGTAAATACAATACAACATTGTGCCCAGATTCCAAGTTCTCATCCACTAAGTAGCATTATACCCATGATCATAATGTTGGACCCATCAAGCTTGCTGACTGCAGCATAAACTCAACATTTGGGTGTCCATGAACAAAGTTGAAATGAAGAATAAGACTCACCAGGTTCTCCAAAGTCAATCAGAACTCGAGTGGCAGGAGGATAGCTGTCGTGCAGCAGAGGACCTATTTATTGGCGCTTACTGCCCCACCCAGGGGGAAGCGGAACCACCAAACTTGGCCTGGTCCAATCATTTCCCAAGCCAAATGCAAATCCATCCATAACTGGCTTGGCAGGGACGCTGAAAACAGGGACTATCCTCTTCCAGGATCTCCTCACTGGATTATGTTCTCATGACTCACAGAGTCCCTGCCTTAGCTCTCAGTTTCAGTGGTTTAAGGCAGTGGGAGCACTTGGAGTGTCCTGTAAGTTGGAGTCAAAAGTTCCATTCCTTGACTGGGGAGGATGACCCTTTCCTATCTTTCGCCATCCTTGACTCTAAAACTGCCTGCCTAGCTGCACTTGATCAGGTGGCAAGTTTGTTGTCCATACTGGTTTGAAATGGGCCTCGCTACCTGGTGACACATGTCACTTTGCCTCAAGTCTTTCTTACAATTCATTTCGGTTTGATTCATGGCTTGCTAAACAAAGTCTCGTTTCGTCTTCGAAAATGGTCTGAGGGAAATTTGCAGATCATCTCCTATGATTCCCTATCTTGACACTTGGAAACGTGTAGTAAAGTGTTGACCACTACGGTCCTCCTTTCACTGTTTGCTCCTTCAAATAAAGAACATCCAGCAGTCAGATGCCTGTGACCTTTATAAATCTGTTTTACTTCCTGCCACTAGGAATCCACTAGGCACATAGCATCCCCTACCATAACTCAGATGAGCTGGCAGCTCAGACCCGAGACTTACAACAGAAATGAACTTTTTGCTAATACCTCCCCAAGGGACATAACCCACGCTTCAATCTAATTTCTCCAACTGACCTCTTCGGATGTCTTCAATTTTTGAAGAAATCTCAGAGGATTGTTCAAATTTTCTGGCTTCCTGTCGCTGTAAAATTATTGGGAAACCCAATGTTTCATGCAATGCCATTCACGCAACTAATTTTGTATGTATTTAATACATATGAATTATTTAAACACATTTTGTTTCACATCAAATCTAGGGTAAATTCATGAGAAAGTTGAAATCACTTGATTAAAAATGCAGTCACTGGAGTTCATTGCCTTTCATGTACAACTTCTTAATCATTAATAAGAATTTTGTTATATTTTAAACGAATTTTTTGCATTTTCCATTTTTGTCATGGTGGAGCATGTGTCAAAAGAACATATTTCCATCTCTACATTCTTCATACAATTTGTCAATATGCTGGAAGGAAGGTTTCAAGGTTAATTTATGGGTCAGATTCACTTGCACAGGTCCCCAGTTTTCTGGTCAAATATTATTCTTTGTGTTTCTCTAAGGATGATTTTGGATGAGAGTATTATTTAAATCAGTAGCCTGAGTTAAGTCGGTTGCCCTCTATAATGTGGGAAGTTCTCATCCAATCCACTGATGGCCTGAATAGAGCAAGGCTGACGCTCCCTCAGGTACAGGAATATTCTCCTCTCCAATGGACTTGCAGCAGAGTTTCAGCTCTGCAGACTTTGCGTGTTCCAGACATATTAATCTCTCTCTCTCTGTCCTTGTCCCTCTTTCAGTAGCATATTTCTCTGTGTATATATGTACGCACATTTGTAATATATAATTTGAATATTTCATCTGTCATTTCATGTACATGATTACCTATGGCCAATTAAAATAAAAGTTTTCAAAGTTATTTTGAAGTGAACTGAAAGCCAAACATATTAATGTAATATGACACATGGGGTGTGGAATTACGACAAATATACTGAGCTATTAGCAAAGAACTGAAGTTCAGGAACCATTGCCTTAGCATGTCCACCAAAGATTTCATTTCTGCCTTTTCAGTGATTTAGATGTTAACAGGTTTTCTAAGTTCCTCCCTTCTATCCTGGATATGAGCACTACTCTTTTCTATGCTGTCCCCATGGGCACTGAAGAGTGTTTTGATGGGACATGGTTGGCGAGGGCCCTGTCTGGTTTAGGAATAGAGTTGCAAATCTCGGTTTATGATACTGTAGAATGTGCGAACAGATGTTTAATGGAATCAGGATATCCCGTCTCAACTTACGCAAACTCTTCCCTAGACCGCTGTCCTGCGCTTAAAATTCCTTTATCAGGAAATAAATCTCTTGTATTCCATAAGTGAATACGACGTTTCAATTGTGTGAAACCAAAACTAGATATAAGGCACCATTTAAGATTCAGAGCATCACATATAAGTGATTCAGAGTGACGCTGGGAGGGGAAAGATAAGCAAAGCACTACAGGTCTGACATCTGGATGAAATGTGAACTTAGGGCACATCTGATATATTTGCTTTGTTCCACTCAGTCCAACAATGTTTTAGGTCTTTGAAGAGAGAACTTTGAAAAAAATGTTCACTGTTTATTCTCTGTCTTCTTCTTCACGTGCCAGAACCCTCAACCTGCCATATTATCTTCACTGCCAATATCTACCCCTTAACCGTCCAATTTGGTTCTTTGACATATCGCCCATGCATTTAGTAATAGTCATTTCATAATTCTTCCTGCAGTCAGAAGGAAGAACTGGCCTAGTAACTTGTCTTGGCCAAATAATCAGGAAGCTTCTTAGGAATGGGGTTTTATAATGGGACAGCAGGAAGAAGAGGGGAATGAGGAGTAGAGGAGGAGACACTTGAATCCTGTGAAAGTCATCAGCTAGGCATGTGCCAGAAGACCAGGTCGTAAACTGGCCTTGCAGCTCAGCCACATCTTCACTGACTCCTGTATATTTTTTTAACAATATGATACATTGTTATATAAATAAAGGTATATCATTGAATATATAATGGGGAAAACACAAAGCTGTTAAAAAGTGATCATGTCCATTAAATGGCCAAAAATATTCCCTGCTTATATGTTGCTGTATTTAGTGTTATGAGTTTTCAATTTTCATATACCCACACACATGCATACATGTCTATCAGGCTACTGATTTGAGATCATCTTTTCTAATATAGATATCTCCAGTCATAGGTTGCTCTCTTTGTGCTGCATTACATTTATCCCAAAAGTTCTTGTATGTTTTCTTTTCATTTTCGTTCATCTCAAGTTATTTTCTATTTATTTGTTATTTCTTCTTTGCACCATTGTTTATTTAGGAATGTGTTTCCAAACTAAGAGATGTCACAGCAACAGAGAGTAGAATGGTGGTCAGCAGGGTCTCAGGGGTCGGGCAAAGGTGGAGGTTTTGGGCCAACGGTACAAGCCTGCAATCATACAATGAATGAGTTCTGAGTCTACAGTACAGCATGGTGATCTAGCTAATAACACTCAGTTGTGTACTTGAATCTTGCTGAGAAATTAGACCATAAGCATTCTCATCACACACACACACACACCCACACACACACACAACAGAGAGACATACACACATTTCATTTTGACTTATGAAGTGATCTATGTGCTAAGTGACCGATGTTGGTAATCACTGCATAAATTACACATACGTCAAGTCATCACATTATACACAGTAAATATGTACACTTTCATTTGTCAATTATTCCTCAATAAACCCGGAGGGAAAGCATGAAGGAGTAAGCATCACACAACACAGTAACAATGTTTTAGCATCTCTGTGTTCCTTCTCCTCCTAGGCTCTCTCAGGATCTGATACGATTCTCTGAGAGAGCTTCCTTTATACTCTATTCTCTGGGGTCCTTGTAATCACCTCACAGCGCATATTCCCTTTTAGTCACCTGTACTGACCATATCTGATTTCCTAGGTTGGAAAATAGGGAAAGGTGCGCGGGAACGTCGTTAGTAATCTTGAAAATCATTCTTTTTCGTTTTGGCACATAGTTTATTTAGTTCTCAATTCCCTCAAAAACTTATTAGGCACCTGATATAATTTCAGTCCCCCAATCATTTCTATGTCCTACAGATGTCACTTAGGTCTTTTTGTAGAAGTAATTTTCTGGCCTGATTAAATTACTGCCTTTTCCCCTAACATAATACAGCAACCATGAGGCTCCCTAGCACACAGGTGGAAAGATGGTAAGTTCTGTCTCTTTTCCCTGTTGTAACAGTCAACTGAAATTGAACTACTTGAAAGCCACTTCTAATCTCATCTCTTACGCTTTAGGACTTACAAGCGGTGAGTTTTCTAATTCAACACGGTTTTGATCTTTTGGACTGTATTATTTTCTTTTCATTCTTTACATTTCTGGCCTGTCAACCAGAAAGTTTTTCCTGAACATACGTCTCTTGAAATACCCTGGGCAAAGCAGCAAGTGAGCAACCATTGCTTTGCCTCTAAAGATACCATGGACAACCATTATTTCAAACATTTTGCCTTTGAATAACATGTAGCACCACATTTACGGCGTCCAATATCAGATTCCTTTCCAACCACCTCCAGACACATAAGCCAATGCCACAAATTTAAGATTTGTTACAGGAGCATCCCACCTCCAAGAACTAATTTCTCTGTCAGGTCAAATAACAGTAGCTACAGTAGAGACAACTCCCAAATAGCAGTGTTGAGTTTCCACTCATGTCACAGTCTGGTCAGCGTTGAACAGTAGCATGGGCATGTGTTTGCTTCTGGAGTTCTGGCATCTTTGACTCTTTTACTTCTAACCACAAGACGGGATACGCTTAATGAACGCCTCCCTTTTCACAGCTTACTGGACCAGTAAGCTAAGCACTTGGAAAACAAGCGGCATAGTAACAGTCATTTTGTAAATCAAGGTAAGCATCGGAATCCCCAGTGTATCTCCAATGTGGGGTCAAAATAATCAAGAATGTAATTTCCGAGGTGAAAAAACAAAATAAGACCCTGCGGTTGTTGAGTTTTGCAGTGAGAAAAGCACGTTGTACAAATGAAGAAGAGATAGCACTTTGTCTGGTAATGTCCCTTTGAATTCCCTTTCTTTTGTACTACCCATGTTTTCAGAACTATTATAATTTTATACAGAGTATCCCAATAATTTCCCAAACTGGTTATTTTGTGGGGTCAGATTAACAATTCGGTTAAACTGGTAAAGAAAATCAACACAGAATATGAATGGATAATAGAGTTTAAAGAATATCCTTGCTTGCTCTACTAGGTATGTCAGAGCCACTCCCCTGCTTGGAGCACCTGGGAGCGGTGGTGACGGTGTTGCTGGTGGTGACGGTGATGATGACAGGGACAATGATGATCGGCCACCTCTCAAATGCCAATTCCATGCTCGGCATTGTGCCAACTAAATGACACACGTTCATGTAATTTTTATGGCTAAGCAAGTTGGCACTGTATATGTGATTTTCCCCAGTTTATTAAAGCATTTGAAATCCCAAGAAGTTACAAAACTTGTTCCTTAAATGAATCAAGCAATAATTAGGAAATTCACCTGGATTTTGAACTGTATAGAAATCATCATTGATACGACTCAAAATTCAGATAACACTGACTGTGAAAGCCTGAAACTCGGGATCAAAGAAGGATAGAAATCAAGCAAAATTATCATATGATATTGCTAAAAGCAGGTTTGCAAAGAAAGAAAATATTTTCCCATCACACAAAAGAAGTGTATTTTATTCAGGACGTGGAGGATAAGTAACAATTGCTCAGCTGGTAGAAACCCATGCCCAGGTGACCGACCGACACAGAAGACAGCGAGAGAATCCTCAGAGGGCGCCCAGGAGGAGAGCTGCTGCTCTTCCTTCTGAGGCTCTGCGATGCTTTCTTGGGCACCTCCCAGAGGGAAGCAGTACAGCACTCACAGGTAAGAAACCTCTGTCTGTCAGGAAGCACCACTCGCATATTGAGGCTGAAGTGTGGAGAAGCTTCTTTCGTATCCATGATAGGCTTTGAAGAGAAGAGGAGAAGGTGGAGCTCTGGAGCTAGTTGAGTCGATTGTCCTTATCCTTTCCAGATGAAGATAAAAGCTCAAGCTCTTACATATTCTTGGGTGGGCCCTTCTGCTAGCATTGATGAACAGGTGCCCCAGGAGGGCATTTCTGCTTGCACTGCTGAGGCACGCATGGGTCAGGGCACTTTATAGGTGGGCAAGGGTCTGGACACTTGCAAGGTGGGCAAGGGTCTGGACACTTGCAAGGTGGGCAAGGGTCATGGCATTTTGGTGTGCACACTGGTGGTGGCTGGCAGGGCTGCTTGCACTGCTGATGTTGAGAAGACATCGTTCTGGAGTCTTAATATCTGAAAGAAAGTATATGACCGTGTTCACAACAAGGAATTCCTATAGAGAAAACAGCAAAATCGTGTGGAATAACAACAGATACTATCTCACCAATCTCTAAGTATGTGCTTTAATCTCTTTAATACCCTTTAAGGAATTTCTGACTTCTCTCTCGCTCTTCAGAAAATCGTTACATCAGCCCAGAGAAAAACCTTCCCTTTTCTCATACAGCTTTTCTAAAGAAAATATCTTGGTTTTGAAGAAACATGCAATGTTTTCTCTTTTGGTTTCTTTCTTTCTTTCTTTCCTGCTTTCTTTTTTTCTCTTTAATGAAAACGACATCTTCAGAAAAGGCCCTCACATGTTCTAAAATCCTGGGCAAGCTCACAAGCAATTTGTATCAACATTTTCTCTCATGACGTCCCGACAGGATGACTTACATACAGAGCAAAGGGCAATCAGGATGAATGTAAGGGTCTCACACCTTCTAAGATAAGTGCCCCTGAAATCACAGCAGAGGTCCAAGAGAAAGGCATAGAAGAAGGTAAATACTTTGCTCTTTATCCCTTCATGTCAAAATTTCCTGTTAATTTCTTTTTCAATAGAGGAATTCAAACTAGGTATCAGTAATCTAGTAAATACAATACAACATTGTGCCCAGATTCCAAGTTCTCATCCACTAAGTAGCATTATACCCATGATCATAATGTTGGACCCATCAAGCTTGCTGACTGCAGCATAAACTCAACATTTGGGTGTCCATGAACAAAGTTGAAATGAAGAATAAGACTCACCAGGTTCTCCAAAGTCAATCAGAACTCGAGTGGCAGGAGGATAGCTGTCGTGCAGCAGAGGACCTATTTATTGGCGCTTACTGCCCCACCCAGGGGGAAGCGGAACCACCAAACTTGGCCTGGTCCAATCATTTCCCAAGCCAAATGCAAATCCATCCATAACTGGCTTGGCAGGGACGCTGAAAACAGGGACTATCCTCTTCCAGGATCTCCTCACTGGATTATGTTCTCATGACTCACAGAGTCCCTGCCTTAGCTCTCAGTTTCAGTGGTTTAAGGCAGTGGGAGCACTTGGAGTGTCCTGTAAGTTGGAGTCAAAAGTTCCATTCCTTGACTGGGGAGGATGACCCTTTCCTATCTTTCGCCATCCTTGACTCTAAAACTGCCTGCCTAGCTGCACTTGATCAGGTGGCAAGTTTGTTGTCCATACTGGTTTGAAATGGGCCTCGCTACCTGGTGACACATGTCACTTTGCCTCAAGTCTTTCTTACAATTCATTTCGGTTTGATTCATGGCTTGCTAAACAAAGTCTCGTTTCGTCTTCGAAAATGGTCTGAGGGAAATTTGCAGATCATCTCCTATGATTCCCTATCTTGACACTTGGAAACGTGTAGTAAAGTGTTGACCACTACGGTCCTCCTTTCACTGTTTGCTCCTTCAAATAAAGAACATCCAGCAGTCAGATGCCTGTGACCTTTATAAATCTGTTTTACTTCCTGCCACTAGGAATCCACTAGGCACATAGCATCCCCTACCATAACTCAGATGAGCTGGCAGCTCAGACCCGAGACTTACAACAGAAATGAACTTTTTGCTAATACCTCCCCAAGGGACATAACCCATGCTTCAATCTAATTTCTCCAACTGACCTCTTCGGATGTCTTCAATTTTTGAAGAAATCTCAGAGGATTGTTCAAATTTTCTGGCTTCCTGTCGCTGTAAAATTATTGGGAAACCCAATGTTTCATGCAATGCCATTCACGCAACTAATTTTGTATGTATTTAATACATATGAATTATTTAAACACATTTTGTTTCACATCAAATCTAGGGTAAATTCATGAGAAAGTTGAAATCACTTGATTAAAAATGCAGTCACTGGAGTTCATTGCCTTTCATGTACAACTTCTTAATCATTAATAAGAATTTTGTTATATTTTAAACGAATTTTTTGCATTTTCCATTTTTGTCATGGTGGAGCATGTGTCAAAAGAACATATTTCCATCTCTACATTCTTCATACAATTTGTCAATATGCTGGAAGGAAGGTTTCAAGGTTAATTTATGGGTCAGATTCACTTGCACAGGTCCCCAGTTTTCTGGTCAAATATTATTCTTTGTGTTTCTCTAAGGATGATTTTGGATGAGAGTATTATTTAAATCAGTAGCCTGAGTTAAGTCGGTTGCCCTCTATAATGTGGGAAGTTCTCATCCAATCCACTGATGGCCTGAATAGAGCAAGGCTGACGCTCCCTCAGGTACAGGAATATTCTCCTCTCCAATGGACTTGCAGCAGAGTTTCAGCTCTGCAGACTTTGCGTGTTCCAGACATATTAATCTCTCTCTCTCTGTCCTTGTCCCTCTTTCAGTAGCATATTTCTCTGTGTATATATGTACGCACATTTGTAATATATAATTTGAATATTTCATCTGTCATTTCATGTACATGATTACCTATGGCCAATTAAAATAAAAGTTTTCAAAGTTATTTTGAAGTGAACTGAAAGCCAAACATATTAATGTAATATGACACATGGGGTGTGGAATTACGACAAATATACTGAGCTATTAGCAAAGAACTGAAGTTCAGGAACCATTGCCTTAGCATGTCCACCAAAGATTTCATTTCTGCCTTTTCAGTGATTTAGATGTTAACAGGTTTTCTAAGTTCCTCCCTTCTATCCTGGATATGAGCACTACTCTTTTCTATGCTGTCCCCATGGGCACTGAAGAGTGTTTTGATGGGACATGGTTGGCGAGGGCCCTGTCTGGTTTAGGAATAGAGTTGCAAATCTCGGTTTATGATACTGTAGAATGTGCGAACAGATGTTTAATGGAATCAGGATATCCCGTCTCAACTTACGCAAACTCTTCCCTAGACCGCTGTCCTGCGCTTAAAATTCCTTTATCAGGAAATAAATCTCTTGTATTCCATAAGTGAATACGACGTTTCAATTGTGTGAAACCAAAACTAGATATAAGGCACCATTTAAGATTCAGAGCATCACATATAAGTGATTCAGAGTGACGCTGGGAGGGGAAAGATAAGCAAAGCACTACAGGTCTGACATCTGGATGAAATGTGAACTTAGGGCACATCTGATATATTTGCTTTGTTCCACTCAGTCCAACAATGTTTTAGGTCTTTGAAGCGAGAACTTTGAAAAAAATGTTCACTGTTTATTCTCTGTCTTCTTCTTCACGTGCCAGAACCCTCAACCTGCCATATTATCTTCACTGCCAATATCTACCCCTTAACCGTCCAATTTGGTTCTTTGACATATCGCCCATGCATTTAGTAATAGTCATTTCATAATTCTTCCTGCAGTCAGAAGGAAGAACTGGCCTAGTAACTTGTCTTGGCCAAATAATCAGGAAGCTTCTTAGGAATGGGGTTTTATAATGGGACAGCAGGAAGAAGAGGGGAATGAGGAGTAGAGGAGGAGACACTTGAATCCTGTGAAAGTCATCAGCTAGGCATGTGCCAGAAGACCAGGTCGTAAACTGGCCTTGCAGCTCAGCCACATCTTCACTGACTCCTGTATATTTTTTTAACAATATGATACATTGTTATATAAATAAAGGTATATCATTGAATATATAATGGGGAAAACACAAAGCTGTTAAAAAGTGATCATGTCCATTAAATGGCCAAAAATATTCCCTGCTTATATGTTGCTGTATTTAGTGTTATGAGTTTTCAATTTTCATATACCCACACACATGCATACATGTCTATCAGGCTACTGATTTGAGATCATCTTTTCTAATATAGATATCTCCAGTCATAGGTTGCTCTCTTTGTGCTGCATTACATTTATCCCAAAAGTTCTTGTATGTTTTCTTTTCATTTTCGTTCATCTCAAGTTATTTTCTATTTATTTGTTATTTCTTCTTTGCACCATTGTTTATTTAGGAATGTGTTTCCAAACTAAGAGATGTCACAGCAACAGAGAGTAGAATGGTGGTCAGCAGGGTCTCAGGGGTCGGGCAAAGGTGGAGGTTTTGGGCCAACGGTACAAGCCTGCAATCATACAATGAATGAGTTCTGAGTCTACAGTACAGCATGGTGATCTAGCTAATAACACTCAGTTGTGTACTTGAATCTTGCTGAGAAATTAGACCATAAGCATTCTCATCACACACACACACACACCCACACACACACACAACAGAGAGACATACACACATTTCATTTTGACTTATGAAGTGATCTATGTGCTAAGTGACCGATGTTGGTAATCACTGCATAAATTACACATACGTCAAGTCATCACATTATACACAGTAAATATGTACACTTTCATTTGTCAATTATTCCTCAATAAACCCGGAGGGAAAGCATGAAGGAGTAAGCATCACACAACACAGTAACAATGTTTTAGCATCTCTGTGTTCCTTCTCCTCCTAGGCTCTCTCAGGATCTGATACGATTCTCTGAGAGAGCTTCCTTTATACTCTATTCTCTGGGGTCCTTGTAATCACCTCACAGCGCATATTCCCTTTTAGTCACCTGTACTGACCATATCTGATTTCCTAGGTTGGAAAATAGGGAAAGGTGCGCGGGAACGTCGTTAGTAATCTTGAAAATCATTCTTTTTCGTTTTGGCACATAGTTTATTTAGTTCTCAATTCCCTCAAAAACTTATTAGGCACCTGATATAATTTCAGTCCCCCAATCATTTCTATGTCCTACAGATGTCACTTAGGTCCTTTTGTAGAAGTAATTTTCTGGCCTGATTAAATTACTGCCTTTTCCCCTAACATAATACAGCAACCATGAGGCTCCCTAGCACACAGGTGGAAAGATGGTAAGTTCTGTCTCTTTTCCCTGTTGTAACAGTCAACTGAAATTGAACTAGTTGAAAGCCACTTCTAATCTCATCTCTTACTCTTTAGGACTTACAAGCGGTGAGTTTTCTAATTCAACACGGTTTTGATCTTTTGGACTGTATTATTTTTCTTTTCATTCTTTATATTTCTGGCCTGTGAACCAGAAAGTTTTTCCTGAACATACGTCTCTTGAAATACCCTGGGCAAAGCAGCAAGTGAGCAACCATTGCTTTGCCTCTAAAGATACCATGGACAACCATTATTTCAAACATTTTGCCTTTGAATAACATGTAGCACCACATTTACGGCGTCCAATATCAGATTCCTTTCCAACCACCTCCAGACACATAAGCCAATGCCACAAATTTAAGATTTGTTACAGGAGCATCCCACCTCCAAGAACTAATTTCTCTGTCAGGTCAAATAACAGTAGCTACAGTAGAGACAACTCCCAAATAGCAGTGTTGAGTTTTCACTCATGTCACAGTCCGGTTAGCGTTGAACAGTAACATGGGCATGTGTTTGCTTCTGCAGTTCTGGCATCTTTGACTCTTTTACTTCTAACCACAAGACGGGATACGCTTAATGAACGTCTCCCTTTTCACAGCTTACTGGACCAGTAAGCTAAGCCCTTGGAAAACAAGCGGCATAGTAACAGTCATTTTGTAAATCAAGGTAAGCATTGGAATCCCCAGTGTATCTCCAATGTGGGGTCAAAATAATCAAGAATGTAATTTCCGAGGTGAAAAAATATAATAAGACCGTGCGGTTGTTGAGTTTTGCAGTAAGAAGAGCACGTTGTACAAATGGCGAAGAGATAGCACTTTGTCTGGTAAGGTCCCTTTAAATTCCCTTTCTTTTGTACTACCCATGTTTTCAGAACTATTATAATTTTATACAGAGTATCCCAATAATTTCCCAAACTGGGTATTTTGTGGGGTCAGATTAAAAATTCGGTTAAACTGGTAAAGAAAATCAACACAGAATATGAACGGATAATAGAGTTTAAAGAATAACCTTGCTTGCTCTACTAGGTATGTCAGAGCCACTCCCCTGCTTGGAGCACCTGGGAGTGGTGGTGACAGTGTTGCTGGTGGTGACGGTGATGATGACAGGGACAATGATGATCGGCCACCTCTCAAATGCCAATTCCATGCTCGGCATTGTGCCAACTAAATGACACACGTTCATGTAATTTTTATGGCTAAACAAGTTGGCACTGTATATGTGATTTTCCCCAGTTTATTAAAGCATTTGAAATCCCAAGAAGTTACAAAACTTGTTCCTTAAATGAATCAAGCAATAATTAGGAAATTAACCTGGATTTTGAACTGTATAGAAATCATCATTGATACGACTCAAAATTCAGATAACACTGACTGTGAAAGCCTGAAACTCGGGATCAAAGAAGGATAGAAATCAAGCAAAATTATCATATGATATTGCTAAAAGCAGGTTTGCAAAGAAAGAAAATATTTTCCCATCACACAAAAGAAGTGTATTTTATTCAGGACGTGGAGGATAAGTAACAATTGCTCAGCTGGTAGAAACCCATGCCCAGGTGACCGACCGACACAGAAGACAGCGAGAGAATCCTCAGAGGGCGCCCAGGAGGAGAGCTGCTGCTCTTCCTTCTGAGGCTCTGCGATGCTTTCTTGGGCACCTCCCAGAGGGAAGCAGTACAGCACTCACAGGTAAGAAACCTCTGTCTGTCAGGAAGCACCACTCGCATATTGAGGCTGAAGTGTGGAGAAGCTTCTTTCGTATCCATGATAGGCTTTGAAGAGAAGAGGAGAAGGTGGAGCTCTGGAGCTAGTTGAGTCGATTGTCCTTATCCTTTCCAGATGAAGATAAAAGCTCAAGCTCTTACATATTCTTGGGTGGGCCCTTCTGCTAGCATTGATGAACAGGTGCCCCAGGAGGGCATTTCTGCTTGCACTGCTGAGGCACGCATGGGTCAGGGCACTTTATAGGTGGGCAAGGGTCTGGACACTTGCAAGGTGGGCAAGGGTCTGGACACTTGCAAGGTGGGCAAGGGTCATGGCATTTTGGTGTGCACACTGGTGGTGGCTGGCAGGGCTGCTTGCACTGCTGATGTTGAGAAGACATCGTTCTGGAGTCTTAATATCTGAAAGAAAGTATATGACCGTGTTCACAACAAGGAATTCCTATAGAGAAAACAGCAAAATCGTGTGGAATAACAACAGATACTATCTCACCAATCTCTAAGTATGTGCTTTAATCTCTTTAATACCCTTTAAGGAATTTCTGACTTCTCTCTCGCTCTTCAGAAAATCGTTACATCAGCCCAGAGAAAAACCTTCCCTTTTCTCATACAGCTTTTCTAAAGAAAATATCTTGGTTTTGAAGAAACATGCAATGTTTTCTCTTTTGGTTTCTTTCTTTCTTTCTTTCCTGCTTTCTTTTTTTCTTTTTAATGAAAACGACATCTTCAGAAAAGGCCCTCACATGTTCTAAAATCCTGGGCAAGCTCACAAGCAATTTGTATCAACATTTTCTCTCATGACGTCCCGACAGGATGACTTACATACAGAGCAAAGGGCAATCAGGATGAATGTAAGGGTCTCACACCTTCTAAGATAAGTGCCCCTGAAATCACAGCAGAGGTCCAAGAGAAAGGCATAGAAGAAGGTAAATACTTTGCTCTTTATCCCTTCATGTCAAAATTTCCTGTTAATTTCTTTTTCAATAGAGGAATTCAAACTAGGTATCAGTAATCTAGTAAATACAATACAACATTGTGCCCAGATTCCAAGTTCTCATCCACTAAGTAGCATTATACCCATGATCATAATGTTGGACCCATCAAGCTTGCTGACTGCAGCATAAACTCAACATTTGGGTGTCCATGAACAAAGTTGAAATGAAGAATAAGACTCACCAGGTTCTCCAAAGTCAATCAGAACTCGAGTGGCAGGAGGATAGCTGTCGTGCAGCAGAGGACCTATTTATTGGCGCTTACTGCCCCACCCAGGGGGAAGCGGAACTACCAAACTTGGCCTGGTCCAATCATTTCCCAAGCCAAATGCAAATCCATCCATAACTGGCTTGGCAGGGACGCTGAAAACAGGGACTATCCTCTTCCAGGATCTCCTCACTGGATTATGTTCTCATGACTCACAGAGTCCCTGCCTTAGCTCTCAGTTTCAGTGGTTTAAGGCAGTGGGAGCACTTGGAGTGTCCTGTAAGTTGGAGTCAAAAGTTCCATTCCTTGACTGGGGAGGATGACCCTTTCCTATCTTTCGCCATCCTTGACTCTAAAACTGCCTGCCTCGCTGCACTTGATCAGGTGGCAAGTTTGTTGTCCATATTGGTTTGAAATGGGCCTCGCTACCTGGTGACACATGTCACTTTACCTCAAGTCTTTCTTACAATTCATTTCGGTTTAATTCATGGCTTGCTAAACAAAGTCTCTTTTCGTCTTCGAAAATGGTCTGAGGGAAATTTGCAGATCATCTCCTATGATTCCCTATCTTGACACTTGGAAACGTGTAGTAAAGTGTTGACCACTACGGTCCTCCTTTCACTGTTTGCTCCTTCAAATAAAGAACATCCAGCAGTCAGATGCCTGTGACCTTTATAAATCTGTTTTACTTCCTGCCACAAGGAATCCACTAGGCACATAGCATCCCCTACCATAACTCAGATGAGCTGGCAGCTCAGACCCAAGACTTACAACAGAAATAAACTTTTTGCTCATACCTCCCAAAGGGACATAACACATGCTCCAATCTAATTTCTCCAACTGACCTCTTCGGATGTCTTCAATTTTTGAAGAAATCTCAGAGGATTGTTCAAATTTTCTGGCTTCCTGTCGCTGTAAAATTATTGGGAAACCCAATGTTTTATGCAATGCCATTCACGCAACTAATTTTGTATGTATTTAATACCTATGAATTACTTAAACACATATTGTTTCACATCAAATCTAGGGTAAATTCATGAGAAAGTTGAAATCACTTGATTAAAAATGCAGTCACTGAAGTTCATTGCCATTCATGTACAACTTCTTAATCATTAATAAGAATTTTGTTATATTTTAAACCCATGTTTTGCATTTTCCATATAGGTCACGGTGGAGCCTGGGTCAAATAAACCTATATCATGCTGTAGTGTTTTGATACTATTTGTCAATGTGCTGGAAGGAAGGTTTGATAGTTAATTTATGGGTCAGATTCACTGGCACAGGTCCCCCGTTTACTGGTCAAACATTATTCTGTGTGTTTCTGTAAGGATGATTTTGGATGAGAGTATTATTTAAATCAGTAGCCTGAGTTAAGTCGGTTGCCCTCTATAATGTGGGAAGTTCTCATCCAATCCACTGACGGCCTGAATAGAACAAGGCTGACACTCTCTCAGGTACAAGAATATTCCTCTGTCAGATGGACTTCCAGCAGTTTCAGCTCTGCAGATTTTGCGTGTTCCAGACATTTTAATGTCTCTCTCTCTGTCCTTGTCCCACTTTATGTAACATATTTCTGTATGTATATATGTACATACAGGTTGTAATATATAATTTGAATATTTCATCTGTCATTTCATGTACACGATTACCTATGGCCAATTAAAATAAAAATTTTCAAAGGTATTTTGAAGTGAATTTAAAGCCAAACATATTAATGTAATATGACACATGGGGTGTGGAATTACGACAAATATAATGAGCTGTTAGCAAATAACTGAAGTTCAGGAACCATTGCCTTAGCACGTCCACCAAAGATTTCATTTCTGCCTTTTCAGTGATTTAGATGTGAACAGTTTTTCTAAGTTCCTCCCTTGTATCCTGGATATGAACACTACTCTTTTCTATGCTGTCCCCGTGGGCACTGAAGAGTGTTTTGATGGATCATGGTTGGTGAGGGCCCTGTCTGGTTTAGGAATAGAGTTGAAAATCTCGGTTTATGATACTGTAGAATGTGGGAACAGATGTTTAACGGAATCAGGATATCCCGTCTCAACTTACGCGAACTCTTCCCTAGACCGCTGTCCTGCGCTTAAAATTCCTTTATCAGGAAATAAATCTCTTGTATTCCATAAGAGAATATGACGTTTCAATTGTGTGAAACCAAAACTAGATATAAGGTACCATTTAAGACTCAGAGCATCACATATAAATGATTCAGAGTGACGTTGGGAGGGGAGAGATAAGCAAAGCACTACAGGTCTGACATCTGGATGAAATGTGAACTTAGGGCACATCTGATATATTTGCTTTGTTCCACTCAGTCCAACAATGTTTTAGGTCTTTGAAGAGAGTAATTTGAAAACAATGTTCACTGTTTATTGTCTGTCTTCTTCTTCTTCACGTGCCAGAACCCTCAACCTGCCATATTATCTTCACTGCCAATATCTACCCCTTAACCGTCCAACTTGGTACTTTGACATGTCGCTCGTGCATTTAGTAATAGTCCTTTCATAATTCTTCCTGCAGTCAGGAGGAAGAACTGGCCCAGTAATTTGTCCTGGCCAAAAAATCAGGAAGCTACTTAGGACTGGGGTTTTTTAATGGGACAGCAGGAAGAAGAGGGGAGTGAGGAGTAGAGGAGGAGAAAGAGGAGACACTTGAAACCTGTGAAAGTCATCAGCTAGGCATTTGCCACAAGGCCAGGACGTAAGCTTTCCTTGCAGCTCAGCCACATCTTCACTGACTACTATATATTTTTTAAATAATATGATACATTGTTATTAAAATGAAGGTATACCATTTAATATATAATGGGGAAAACATAAAGCTGTTAAAAAATGAGCATGTGTATTAAACGGCCAAAAACAATCACTGCTTATACTTTGCTGTATTTAGTGTTACGAGTTTTCAATTTTCATAAACCCACACACATGCATACATGTCTATCAGGCTACTGATTTGAGATCATCTTTTCTAATATAGATATCTCCAGTCATAGGTTGCTCTCTTTGTGCTGCATTACATTTATCCCAAAAGTTCTTGTATGTTTTCTTTTCATTTCCGTTCATCTCAAGTTATTTTCTATTTATTTCTTATTTCTTCTTCGCACCATTGCTTATTTAGGAATGCGTTTCCAAACTAACAGATGTCACAGCAACAGAGAGTAGAATGGTGGTCAGCAGGGTCTGAGGGATCGGGGAAAGGTGGGATGTTGGGCCACGGGTACAAGCCTGTGATCATGCAATGAATGAGTTCTCAGAGTCTACAGTACAGCATGGTGATCTAGCTAATAACACTCAGGTGTGTACTTTAACCTTGCTGGGAAATTAGACCATAAGCATTCTAATCACACACACACATACACACACACACACACACACACACACACACACACACACAGACAAACAGAGGGACATACACACATTACATTGTTACTGATGAAGTGATTTATGTGCAAAGTGACCGATGTTGGTAATCACTGCATAAAATACACATATGTCAAGTCATCACATTATACACCGTAAATATGTACAGTTTCATTTGTCAATTATTCCTCAATAAACCCGGAGGCAAAGCATGAAGGAATAAGTATCATATGACAGAGTAACAATGTTTGAGCATCTCTGTGTGCTTTCTCCTCCTAGGCTCTCTCAGGATCTGATAGGATCCTCTGAGAGAGCTTCCTTTATCCATCATTCACTGGGGTCCTTGTAGTCACCTCAGAGTGGATATTCCCTTTTAGTCACCTGTACTGACCATATCTGATTTCCTAGGTGGAAAATAGGGAAAGATGGGGGGGAACGTCGTTAGTAATCTTAAAAATCATTCTTTTTCGTTTTGGCACATAGTTAATTTAGTTCTCAATTCCCTCAAAAACTTATTAGGCACCTGATATAATTTCAGTCCCCCAATCATTTCTATGTCCTACAGATCTCAGTTAGGTCCTTTTGTAGAAGTAATTTTCTGGCCTGATTAAATTACTGCCTTTTCCCCTAACATAATACAGCAACCATGAGGCTCCCTAGCACACAGGTGGAAAGATGATAAGTTCTGTCTCTTTTCCCTGTTGTAACAGTCAACTGAAATTGCACTTGTAGTTGAAAGCCACTTGTAATCACATCTCTTACTCTTTAGGACTTACAAGCGGTGAGTTTTCTAATTCAACACGGTTTGGATCTTTTGGACTGTATTATTTTTCTTTTCATTCTTTACATTTCTGGCCTGTCAACCAGAAAGTTTTTCCTGAACATACGTCTCTTGAAATACCCTGGGCAAAGCAGCAAGTGAGCAACCATTGCTTTGCCTCTAAAGATACCATGGACAACCATTACTTCAAACATTTTGCCTTTGAATAACATGTAGCACCACATTTACAGCGTCCAATATCAGATTCCTTTCCAACCACCTCCAGACACATAAGCCAATGCCACAAATTTAAGATTTGTTACAGGAGCATCCCACCTCCAAGAACTAATTTCTCTGTCAGGTCAAATAACAGTAGCTACAGTACAGATAACTCCCAAATAGCAGTGTTGAGTTTTCACTCATGTCACAGTCTGGTCAGCGTTGAACAGTAGCATGGGCATGTGTTTGCTTCTGCAGTTCTGGCATCTTTGACTCTTTTACTTCTAACCACAAGACGGGGTACGCTTAATGAACGCCTCCCTTTTCACAGCTTACTGGACCAGTAAGCTAAGCACTTGGAAAACAAGCGGCATAGTAACAGTCATTTTGTAAATCAAGGTAAGCATCGGAATCCCCAGTGTATCTCAAATGTGGGGTCAAAATAATCAAGAACGTAATTTCCGAGGTGAAAAAACATAATAAGACCCTGCAGTTGTTGAGTTTTGCAGTGAGAAGAGCACGTTGTACAAATGGAGAAGAGATAGCACTTTGTCTGGTAATGTCCCTTTGAATTCCCTTTCTTTTGTACTACGCATGTTTTCAGAACTATTATAATTTTATACAGAGTATCCCAATAATTTCCCAAACTGGTTATTTTGTGGGGTCAGATTAACAATTCGGTTAAACTGGTAAAGAAAATCAACACAGAATATGAATGGATAATAGAGTTTAAAGAATATCCTTGCTTGCTCTACTAGGTATGTCAGAGCCACTCCCCTGCTTGGAGCACCTGGGAGCGGTGGTGACGGTGTTGCTGGTGGTGACGGTGATGATGACAGGGACAATGATGATCGGCCACCTCTCAAATGCCAATTCCATGCTCGGCATTTTGACAACTAAATGACACACGTTCATGTAATTTTTATGGCTAAGCAAGTTGGCACTGTATATGTGATTTTCCCCAGTTTATTAAAGCATTTGAAATCCCAAGAAGTTACAAAACTTGTTCCTTAAATGAATCAAGCAATAATTAGGAAATTCACCTGGATTTTGAACTGTATAGAAATCATCATTGATACGAGTCAAAATTCAGATAACACTGACTGTGAAAGCCTGAAACTCAGGATCAAAGAAGGATAGAAATCAAGCAAAATTATCATATGATATTGCTAAAAGCAGGTTTGCAAAGAAAGAAAATATTTTCCCATCACACAAAAGAAGTGTATTTTATTCAGGACGTGGAGGATAAGTAACAATTGCTCAGCTGGTAGAAACCCATGCCCAGGTGACCGACCGACACAGAAGACAGCGAGAGAATCCTCAGAGGGCGCCCAGGAGGAGAGCTGCTGCTCTTCCTTCTGAGGCTCTGCGATGCTTTCTTGGGCACCTCCCAGAGGGAAGCAGTACAGCACTCACAGGTAAGAAACCTCTGTCTGTCAGGAAGCACCACTCGCATATTGAGGCTGAAGTGTGGAGAAGCTTCTTTCGTATCCATGATAGGCTTTGAAGAGAAGAGGAGAAGGTGGAGCTCTGGAGCTAGTTGAGTCGATTGTCCTTATCCTTTCCAGATGAAGATAAAAGCTCAAGCTCTTACATATTCTTGGGTGGGCCCTTCTGCTAGCATTGATGAACAGGTGCCCCAGGAGGGCATTTCTGCTTGCACTGCTGAGGCACGCATGGGTCAGGGCACTTTATAGGTGGGCAAGGGTCTGGACACTTGCAAGGTGGGCAAGGGTCATGGCATTTTGGTGTGCACACTGGTGGTGGCTGGCAGGGCTGCTTGCACTGCTGATGTTGAGAAGACATCGTTCTGGAGTCTTAATATCTGAAAGAAAGTATATGACCGTGTTCACAACAAGGAATTCCTATAGAGAAAACAGCAAAATCGTGTGGAATAACAACAGATACTATCTCACCAATCTCTAAGTATGTGCTTTAATCTCTTTAATACCCTTTAAGGAATTTCTGACTTCCCTCTCGCTCTTCAGAAAATCGTTACATCAGCCCAGAGAAAAACCTTCCCTTTTCTCATACAGCTTTTCTAAAGAAAATATCTTGGTTTTGAAGAAACATGCAATGTTTTCTCTTTTGGTTTCTTTCTTTCTTTCTTTCCTGCTTTCTTTTTTTCTTTTTAATGAAAACGACATCTTCAGAAAAGGCCCTCACATGTTCTAAAATCCTGGGCAAGCTCACAATCAATTTGTTTCAACATTTTCTCTCATGACGTCCCGACAGGATGACTTACATACAGAGCAAAGGGCAATCAGGATGAATGTAAGGGTCTCACACCTTCTAAGATAAGTGCCCCTGAAATCACAGCAGAGGTCCAAGAGAAAGGCATAGAAGAAGGTAAATACTTTGCTCTTTATCCCTTCATGTCAAAATTTCCTGTTAATTTCTTTTTCAATAGAGGAATTCAAACTAGGTATCAGTAATCTAGTAAATACAATACAACATTGTGCCCAGATTCCAAGTTCTCATCCACTAAGTAGCATTATACCCATGATCATAATGTTGGACCCATCAAGCTTGCTGACTGCGGCATAAACTCAACATTTGGGTGTCCATGAACAAAGTTGAAATGAAGAATAAGACTCACCAGGTTCTCCAAAGTCAATCAGAACTCGAGTGGCAGGAGGATAGCTGTCGTGCAGCAGAGGACCTATTTATTGGCGCTTACTGCCCTACCCAGGGGGAAGCGGAACCACCAAACTTGGCCTGGTCCAATCATTTCCCAAGCCAAATGCAAATCCATCCATAACTGGCTTGGCAGGGACGCTGAAAACAGGGACTATCCTCTTCCAGGATCTCCTCACTGGATTATGTTCTCATGACTCACAGAGTCCCTGCCTTAGCTCTCAGTTTCAGTGGTTTAAGGCAGTGGGAGCACTTGGAGTGTCCTCTAACGTGGAGTCAAAAGTTCCATTCCTTGACTGGGGAGGATGACCCTTTCCTATCTTTCGCCATCCTTGACTCTAAAACTGCCTGCCTAGCTGCACTTGATCAGGTGGCAAGTTTGTTGTCCATACTGGTTTGAAATGGGCCTCGCTACCTAGTGACACATGTCACTTTACCTCAAGTCTTTCTTACAATTCATTTCGGTTTGATTCATGGCTTGCTAAACAAAGTCTCGTTTCGTCTTCGAAAATGGTCTGAGGGAAATTTGCAGATCATCTCCTATGATTCCCTATCTTGACACTTGGAAACGTGTAGTAAAGTGTTGACCACTACGGTCCTCCTTTCACTGTTTGCTCCTTCAAATAAAGAACATCCAGCAGTCAGATGCCTGTGCCCTTTATAAATCTGTTTTACTTCCTGCCACAAGGAATCCACTAGGCACATAGCATCCCCTACCATAACTCAGATGAGCTGGCAGCTCAGACCCAAGACTTACAACAGAAATGAACTTTTTGCTCATACCTCCCAAAGGGACATAACACATGCTCCAATCTAATTTCTCCAACTGACCTCTTCGGATGTCTTCAATTTTTGAAGAAATCTCAGAGGATTGTTCAAATTTTCTGGCTTCCTGTCGCTGTAAAATTATTGGGAAACCCAATGTTTTATGCAATGCCATTCACGCAACTAATTTTGTATGTATTTAATACTTATGAATTATTTAAACACATATTGTTTCACATCAAATCTAGGGTAAATTCATGAGAAAGTTGAAATCACTTTATTAAAAATGCAGTCACTGAAGTTCATTGCCATTCATGTACAACTTCTTAATCATTAATAAGAATTTTGTTATATTTTAAACCCATGTTTTGCATTTTCCATATAGGTCACTGTGGAGCATGGGTCAAATAAACCTATATCATGCTGTAGTTTCTTGATACTATTTGTCAATGTGCTGGAAGGAAGGTTTGATAGTTAATTTATGGGTCAGATTCACTGGCACAGGTCCCCCGTTTACTGGTCAAACATTATTCTGTGTGTTTCTGTAAGGATGATTTTGGATGAGAGTATTATTTAAATCAGTAGCCTGAGTTAAGTCGGTTGCCCTCTATAATGTGGGAAGTTCTCATCCAATCCACTGACGGCCTGAATAGAACAAGGCTGACGCTCTCTCAGGTACGAGAATATTCCTCTGTCAGATGGACTTCCAGCAGTTTCAGCTCTGCAGATTTTGCGTGTTCCAGACATTTTAATCTCTCTCTCTCTGTCCTTGTCCCACTTTATGTAACATATTTCTGTATGTATATATGTACATACAGGTTGTAATATATAATTTGAATATTTCATCTGTCATTTCATGTACACGATTACCTATGGCCAATTAAAATAAAAATTTTCAAAGGTATTTTGAAGTGAATTTAAAGCCAAACATATTAATGTAATATGACACATGGGGTGTGGAATTACGACAAATATAATGAGCTGTTAGCAAATAACTGAAGTTCAGGAACCATTGCCTTAGCACGTCCACCAAAGATTTCATTTCTGCCTTTTCAGTGATTTAGATGTGAACAGTTTTTCTAAGTTCCTCCCTTGTATCCTGGATATGAACACTACTCTTTTCTATGCTGTCCCCGTGGGCACTGAAGAGTGTTTTGATGGATCATGGTTGGTGAGGGCCCTGTCTGGTTTAGGAATAGAGTTGAAAATCTCGGTTTATGATACTGTAGAATGTGGGAACAGATGTTTAACGGAATCAGGATATCCCGTCTCAACTTACGCGAACTCTTCCCTAGACCGCTGTCCTGCGCTTAAAATTCCTTTATCAGGAAATAAATCTCTTGTATTCCATAAGAGAATATGACGTTTCAATTGTGTGAAACCAAAACTAGATATAAGGTACCATTTAAGACTCAGAGCATCACATATAAATGATTCAGAGTGACGTTGGGAGGGGAGAGATAAGCAAAGCACTACAGGTCTGACATCTGGATGAAATGTGAACTTAGGGCACATCTGATATATTTGCTTTGTTCCACTCAGTCCAACAATGTTTTAGGTCTTTGAAGAGAGTAATTTGAAAACAATGTTCACTGTTTATTGTCTGTCTTCTTCTTCTTCACGTGCCAGAACCCTCAACCTGCCATATTATCTTCACTGCCAATATCTACCCCTTAACCGTCCAACTTGGTACTTTGACATGTCGCTCGTGCATTTAGTAATAGTCCTTTCATAATTCTTCCTGCAGTCAGGAGGAAGAACTGGCCCAGTAATTTGTCCTGGCCAAAAAATCAGGAAGCTACTTAGGACTGGGGTTTTTTAATGGGACAGCAGGAAGAAGAGGGGAGTGAGGGGTAGAGGAGGAGAAAGAGGAGACACTTGAAACCTGTGAAAGTCATCAGCTAGGCATTTGCCACAAGGCCAGGACGTAAGCTTTCCTTGCAGCTCAGCCACATCTTCACTGACTACTATATATTTTTTAAATAATATGATACATTGTTATTAAAATGAAGGTATACCATTTAATATATAATGGGGAAAACATAAAGCTGTTAAAAAATGAGCATGTGTATTAAACGGCCAAAAACAATCACTGCTTATACTTTGCTGTATTTAGTGTTACGAGTTTTCAATTTTCATAAACCCACACACATGCATACATGTCTATCAGGCTACTGATTTGAGATCATTTTTTCTAATATAGATATCTCCAGTTATAGGTTGCTCTCTTTGTGCTGCATTACATTTATCCCAAAAGTTCTTGTATGTTTTCTTTTCATTTTCATTCATCTCAAGTTATTTTCTATTTATTTGTTATTTCTTCTTCGCACCATTGCTTATTTAGGAATGCGTTTCCAAACTAACAGATGTCACAGCAACAGAGAGTAGAATGGTGGTCAGCAGGGTCTGAGGGATCGGGGAAAGGTGGGATGTTGGGCCACGGGTACAAGCCTGTGATCATGCAATGAATGAGTTCTCAGAGTCTACAGTACAGCATGGTGATCTAGCTAATAACACTCAGGTGTGTACTTTAACCTTGCTGGGATATTAGACCATAAGCATTCTCATCACACACACACATACAAACACACACACACACACACACACACACAGAGACAAACAGAGAGACATACACACATTACATTGTTACTGATGAAGTGATTTATGTGCAAAATGACTGATGTTGGTAATCACTGCATAAAATACACATATTTCAAGTCATCACATTATACACCGTAAATATGTACAGTTTCGTTTGTCAATTATTCCTCAATAAACCCAGAGGCAAAGCATGAAGGAATAAGTATCATATGACAGAGTAACAATGTTTGAGCATCTCTGTGCGCTTTCTCCTCCTAGGCTCTCTCAGGATCTGATAGGATTCTCTGAGAGAGCTTCCTTTATCCATCATTCACTGGGGTCCTTGTAGTCACCTCAGAGTGGATATTCCCTTTTAGTCACCTGTACTGACCATATCTGATTTCCTAGGTGGAAAATAGGGAAAGATGGGGGGGAACGTCGTTAGTAATCTTAAAAATCATTCTTTTTCGTTTTGGCACATAGTTAATTTAGTTCTCAATTCCCTCAAAAACTTATTAGGCACCTGATATAATTTCAGTCCCCCAATCATTTCTATGTCCTACAGATCTCAGTTAGGTCCTTTTGTAGAAGTAATTTTCTGGCCTGATTAAATTACTGCCTTTTCCCCTAATATAATACAGCAACCATGAGGCTCCCTAGCACACAGGTGGAAAGATGATAAGTTCTGTCTCTTTTCCCTGTTGTAACAGTCAACTGAAATTGCACTTGTAGTTGAAAGCCACTTGTAATCACATCTCTTACTCTTTAGGACTTACAAGCGGTGAGTTTTCTAATTCAACACGGTTTGGATCTTTTGGACTGTATTATTTTTCTTTTCATTCTTTACATTTCTGGCCTGTCAACCAGAAAGTTTTTCCTGAACATACGTCACTTGAAATACCCTGGGCAAAGCAGCAAGTGAGCAACCATTGCTTTGCCTCTAAAGATACAATGGACAACCATTATTTCAAACATTTTGCCTTTGAATAACATGTAGCACCACATTTACAGCGTCTAATATCAGATTCCTTTCCAACCACCTCCAGACACATAAGCCAATGCCACAAATTTAAGATTTGTTACAGGAGCATCCCACCTCCAAGAACTAATTTCTCTGTCAGGTCAAATAACAGTAGCTACAGTAGAGACAACTCCCAAATAGCAGTGATGAGTTTTCACTCATGTCACAGTCTGGTCAGCGTTGAACAGTAGCATGGGCATGTGTTTGCTTCTGCAGTTCTGGCATCTTTGACTCTTCTACTTCTAACCACAAGACGGGGTACGCTTAATGAACGCCCCCTTTTCACAGCTTACTGGACCAGTAAGCTAAGCACTTGGAAAACAAGCGGCATAGTAACAGTCATTTTGTAAATCAAGGTAAGCATCGGAATCCCCAGTGTATCTCAAATGTGGGGTCAAAATAATCAAGAATGTAATTTCCGAGGTGAAAAAACATAATAAGACCCTGCGGTTGTTGAGTTTTGCAGTGAGAAGAGCACGTTGTACAAATGGAGAAGAGATAGCACTTTGTCTGGTAATGTCCCTTTGAATTCCCTTTCTTTTGTACTACCCATGTTTTCAGAACTATTATAATTTTATACAGAGTATCCCAATAATTTCCCAAACTGGTTATTTTGTGGGGTCAGATTAACAATTCGGTTAAACTGGTAAAGAAAATCAACACAGAATATGAATGGATAATAGAGTTTAAAGAATATCCTTGCTTGCTCTACTAGGTATGTCAGAGCCACTCCCCTGCTTGGAGCACCTGGGTGCGGTGGTGACGGTGTTGCTGGTGGTGACGGTGATGATGACAGGGACAATGATGATCGGCCACCTCTCAAATGCCGATTCCATGCTCGGCATTGTGCCAACTAAATGACACACGTTCATGTAATTTTTATGGCTAAGCAAGTTGGCACTGTATATGTGATTTTCCCCAGTTTATTAAAGCATTTGAAATCCCAAGAAGTTACAAAACTTGTTCCTTAAATGAATCAAGCAATAATTAGGAAATTCACCTGGATTTTGAACTGTATAGAAATCATCATTGATACGACTCAAAATTCAGATAACACTGACTGTGAAAGCCTGAAACTCAGGATCAAAGAAGGATAGAAATCAAGCAAAATTATCATATGATATTGCTAAAAGCAGGTTTGCAAAGAAAGAAAATATTTTCCCATCACACAAAAGAAGTGTATTTTATTCAGGACGTGGAGGATAAGTAACAATTGCTCAGCTGGTAGAAACCCATGCCCAGGTGACCGACCGACACAGAAGACAGCGAGAGAATCCTCAGAGGGCGCCCAGGAGGAGAGCTGCTGCTCTTCCTTCTGAGGCTCTGCGATGCTTTCTTGGGCACCTCCCAGAGGGAAGCAGTACAGCACTCACAGGTAAGAAACCTCTGTCTGTCAGGAAGCACCACTCGCATATTGAGGCTGAAGTGTGGAGAAGCTTCTTTCGTATCCATGATAGGCTTTGAAGAGAAGAGGAGAAGGTGGAGCTCTGGAGCTAGTTGAGTCGATTGTCCTTATCCTTTCCAGATGAAGATAAAAGCTCAAGCTCTTACATATTCTTGGGTGGGCCCTTCTGCTAGCATTGATGAACAGGTGCCCCAGGAGGGCATTTCTGCTTGCACTGCTGAGGCACGCATGGGTCAGGGCACTTTATAGGTGGGCAAGGGTCTGGACACTTGCAAGGTGGGCAAGGGTCTGGACACTTGCAAGGTGGGCAAGGGTCATGGCATTTTGGTGTGCACACTGGTGGTGGCTGGCAGGGCTGCTTGCACTGCTGATGTTGAGAAGACATCGTTCTGGAGTCTTAATATCTGAAAGAAAGTATATGACCGTGTTCACAACAAGGAATTCCTATAGAGAAAACAGCAAAATCGTGTGGAATAACAACAGATACTATCTCACCAATCTCTAAGTATGTGCTTTAATCTCTTTAATACCCTTTAAGGAATTTCTGACTTCCCTCTCGCTCTTCAGAAAATCGTTACATCAGCCCAGAGAAAAACCTTCCCTTTTCTCATACAGCTTTTCTAAAGAAAATATCTTGGTTTTGAAGAAACATGCAATGTTTTCTCTTTTGGTTTCTTTCTTTCTTTCTTTCCTGCTTTCTTTTTTTCTTTTTAATGAAAACGACATCTTCAGAAAAGGCCCTCACATGTTCTAAAACCCTGGGCAAGCTCACAAGCAATTTGTATCAACATTTTCTCTCATGACGTCCCGACAGGATGACTTACATACAGAGCAAAGGGCAATCAGGATGAATGTAAGGGTCTCACACCTTGTAAGATAAGTGCCCCTGAAATCACAGCAGAGGTCCAAGAGAAAGGCATAGAAGAAGGTAAATACTTTGCTCTTTATCCCTTCATGTCAAAATTTCCTGTTAATTTCTTTTTCAATAGAGGAATTCAAGCTAGGTATCAGTAATCTAGTAAATACAATACAACATTGTGCCCAGATTCCACGTTCTCATCCACTAAGTAGCATTATACCCATGATCATAATGTTGGACCCATCAAGCTTGCTGACTGCAGCATAAACTCAACATTTGGGTGTCCATGAACAAAGTTGAAATGAAGAATAAGACTCACCAGGTTCTCCAAAGTCAATCAGAACTCGAGTGGCAGGAGGATAGCTGTCGTGCAGCAGAGGACCTATTTATTGGCGCTTACTGCCCCACCCAGGGGGAAGCGGAACTACCAAACTTGGCCTGGTCCAATCATTTCCCAAGCCAAATGCAAATCCATCCATAACTGGCTTGGCAGGGACGCTGAAAACAGGGGCTATCCTCTTCCAGGATCTCCTCACTGGATTATGTTTTCATGACTCACAGAATCCCTGCCTTAGCTCTCAGTTTCAGTGGTTTAAGGCAGTGGGAGCACTTGGAGTGTCCTCTAACGTGGAGTCAAAAGTTCCATTCCTTGACTGGGGAGGATGACCCTTTCCTATCTTTCGCCATCCTTGACTCTAAAACTGCCTGCCTAGCTGCACTTGATCAGGTGGCAAGTTTGTTGTCCATACTGGTTTGAAATGGGCCTCGCTACCTAGTGACACATGTCACTTTACCTCAAGTCTTTCTTACAATTCATTTCGGTTTGATTCATGGCTTGCTAAACAAAGTCTCGTTTCGTCTTCGAAAATGGTCTGAGGGAAATTTGCAGATCATCTCCTATGATTCCCTATCTTGACACTTGGAAACGTGTAGTAAAGTGTTGACCACTACGGTCCTCCTTTCACTGTTTGCTCCTTCAAATAAAGAACATCCAGCAGTCAGATGCCTGTGCCCTTTATAAATCTGTTTTACTTCCTGCCACAAGGAATCCACTAGGCACATAGCATCCCCTACCATAACTCAGATGAGCTGGCAGCTCAGACCCAAGACTTACAACAGAAATGAACTTTTTGCTCATACCTCCCAAAGGGACATAACACATGCTCCAATCTAATTTCTCCAACTGACCTCTTCGGATGTCTTCAATTTTTGAAGAAATCTCAGAGGATTGTTCAAATTTTCTGGCTTCCTGTCGCTGTAAAATTATTGGGAAACCCAATGTTTTATGCAATGCCATTCACGCAACTAATTTTGTATGTATTTAATACTTATGAATTATTTAAACACATATTGTTTCACATCAAATCTAGGGTAAATTCATGAGAAAGTTGAAATCACTTTATTAAAAATGCAGTCACTGAAGTTCATTGCCATTCATGTACAACTTCTTAATCATTAATAAGAATTTTGTTATATTTTAAACCCATGTTTTGCATTTTCCATATAGGTCACGGTGGAGCCTGGGTCAAATAAACCTATATCATGCTGTAGTGTTTTGATACTATTTGTCAATGTGCTGGAAGGAAGGTTTGATAGTTAATTTATGGGTCAGATTCACTGGCACAGGTCCCCCGTTTACTGGTCAAACATTATTCTGTGTGTTTCTGTAAGGATGATTTTGGATGAGAGTATTATTTAAATCAGTAGCCTGAGTTAAGTCGGTTGCCCTCTATAATGTGGGAAGTTCTCATCCAATCCACTGACGGCCTGAATAGAACAAGGCTGACGCTCTCTCAGGTACGAGAATATTCCTCTGTCAGATGGACTTCCAGCAGTTTCAGCTCTGCAGATTTTGCGTGTTCCAGACATTTTAATCTCTCTCTCTCTGTCCTTGTCCCACTTTATGTAACATATTTCTGTATGCACATATGTACATACAGGTTGTAATATATAATTTGAATATTTCATCTGTCATTTCATGTACACGATTACCTATGGCCAATTAAAATAAAAATTTTCAGAGGTATTTTGAAGTGAATTTAAAGCCAAACATATTAATGTAATATGACACATGGGGTGTGGAATTACAACAAATATAATGAGCTGTTAGCAAATAACTGAAGTTCAGGAACCATTGCCTTAGCACGTCCACCAAAGATTTCATTTCTGCCTTTTCAGTGATTTAGATGTGAACAGTTTTTCTAAGTTCCTCCCTTGTATCCTGGATATGAACACTACTCTTTTCTATGCTGTCCCCGTGGGCACTGAAGAGTGTTTTGATGGATCATGGTTGGTGAGGGCCCTGTCTGGTTTAGGAATAGAGTTGCAAATCTCGGTTTATGATACTGTAGAATGTGGGAACAGATGTTTAACGGAATCAGGATATCCCGTCTCAACTTACGCGAACTCTTCCCTAGACCGCTGTCCTGCGCTTAAAATTCCTTTATCAGGAAATAAATCTCTTGTATTCCATAAGAGAATATGACGTTTCAATTGTGTGAAACCAAAACTAGATATAAGGTACCATTTAAGACTCAGAGCATCACATATAAATGATTCAGAGTGACGTTGGGAGGGGAGAGATAAGCAAAGCACTACAGGTCTGACATCTGGATGAAATGTGAACTTAGGGCACATCTGATATATTTGCTTTGTTCCACTCAGTCCAACAATGTTTTAGGTCTTTGAAGAGAGTAATTTGAAAACAATGTTCACTGTTTATTGTCTGTCTTCTTCTTCTCCACGTGCCAGAACCCTCAACCTGCCATATTATCTTCACTGCCAATATCAACCCCTTAACCGTCCAACTTGGTACTTTGACATGTCGCTCGTGCATTTAGTAATAGTCCTTTCATAATTCTTCCTGCAGTCAGGAGGAAGAACTGGCCCAGTAATTTGTCCTGGCCAAAAATTCAGGAAGCTACTTAGGACTGGGGTTTTTTAATGGGACAGCAGGAAGAAGAGGGGAGTGAGGGGTAGAGGAGGAGAAAGAGGAGACACTTGAAACCTGTGAAAGTCATCAGCTAGGCATTTGCCACAAGGCCAGGACGTAAGCTTTCCTTGCAGCTCAGCCACATCTTCACTGACTACTATATATTTTTTAAATAATATGATACATTGTTATTAAAATGAAGGTATACCATTTAATATATAATGGGGAAAACATAAAGCTGTTAAAAAATGAGCATGTGTATTAAATGGCCAAAAACAATCACTGCTTATACTTTGCTGTATTTAGTGTTACGAGTTTTCAATTTTCATAAACCCACACACATGCATACATGTCTATCAGGCTACTGATTTGAGATCATCTTTTCTAATATAGATATCTCCAGTCATAGGTTGCTCTCTTTGTGCTGCATTACATTTATCCCAAAAGTTCTTGTATGTTTTCTTTTCATTTTCGTTCATCTCAAGTTATTTTCTATTTATTTCTTATTTCTTCTTCGAACCATTGCTTATTTAGGAATGCGTTTCCAAACTAACAGATGTCACAGCAACAGAGAGTAGAATGGTGGTCAGCAGGGTCTGAGGGATCGGGGAAAGGTGGGATGTTGGGCCACGGGTACAAGCCTGTGATCATGCAATGAATGAGTTCTCAGAGTCTACAGTACAGCATGGTGATCTAGCTAATAACACTCAGGTGTGTACTTTAACCTTGCTGGGAAATTAGACCATAAGCATTCTCATCACACACACACATACAAACACACACACACACACACACACACACACACACAGACAAACAGAGGGACATACACACATTACATTGTTACTGATGAAGTGATTTATGTGCAAAGTGACCGATGTTGGTAATCACTGCATAAAATACACATATGTCAAGTCATCACATTATACACCGTAAATATGTACAGTTTCGTTTGTCAATTATTCCTCAATAAACCCAGAGGCAAAGCATGAAGGAATAAGTATCATATGACAGAGTAACAATGTTTGAGCATCTCTGTGCGCTTTCTCCTCCTAGGCTCTCTCAGGATCTGATAGTATTCTCTGAGAGAGCTTCCTTTATCCATCATTCACTGGGGTCCTTGTAGTCACCTCAGAGTGGATATTCCCTTTTAGTCACCTGTACTGACCATATCTGATTTCCTAGGTGGAAAATAGGGAAAGATGGGGGGGAACGTCGTTAGTAATCTTAAAAATCATTCTTTTTCGTTTTGGCACATAGTTAATTTAGTTCTCAATTCCCTCAAAAACTTATTAGGCACCTGATATAATTTCAGTCCCCCAATCATTTCTATGTCCTACAGATCTCAGTTAGGTCCTTTTGTAGAAGTAATTTTCTGGCCTGATTAAATTACTGCCTTTTCCCCTAATATAATACAGCAACCATGAGGCTCCCTAGCACACAGGTGGAAAGATGATAAGTTCTGTCTCTTTTCCCTGTTGTAACAGTCAACTGAAATTGCACTTGTAGTTGAAAGCCACTTGTAATCACATCTCTTACTCTTTAGGACTTACAAGCGGTGAGTTTTCTAATTCAACACGGTTTGGATCTTTTGGACTGTATTATTTTTCTTTTCATTCTTTACATTTCTGGCCTGTCAACCAGAAAGTTTTTCCTGAACATACGTCACTTGAAATACCCTGGGCAAAGCAGCAAGTGAGCAACCATTGCTTTGCCTCTAAAGATACAATGGACAACCATTATTTCAAACATTTTGCCTTTGAATAACATGTAGCACCACATTTACAGCGTCTAATATCAGATTCCTTTCCAACCACCTCCAGACACATAAGCCAATGCCACAAATTTAAGATTTGTTACAGGAGCATCCCACCTCCAAGAACTAATTTCTCTGTCAGGTCAAATAACAGTAGCTACAGTAGAGACAACTCCCAAATAGCAGTGATGAGTTTTCACTCATGTCACAGTCTGGTCAGCGTTGAACAGTAGCATGGGCATGTGTTTGCTTCTGCAGTTCTGGCATCTTTGACTCTTCTACTTCTAACCACAAGACGGGGTACGCTTAATGAACGCCCCCTTTTCACAGCTTACTGGACCAGTAAGCTAAGCACTTGGAAAACAAGCGGCATAGTAACAGTCATTTTGTAAATCAAGGTAAGCATCGGAATCCCCAGTGTATCTCAAATGTGGGGTCAAAATAATCAAGAATGTAATTTCCGAGGTGAAAAAACATAATAAGACCCTGCGGTTGTTGAGTTTTGCAGTGAGAAGAGCACGTTGTACAAATGGAGAAGAGATAGCACTTTGTCTGGTAATGTCCCTTTGAATTCCCTTTCTTTTGTACTACCCATGTTTTCAGAACTATTATAATTTTATACAGAGTATCCCAATAATTTCCCAAACTGGTTATTTTGTGGGGTCAGATTAACAATTTGGTTAAACTGGTAAAGAAAATCAACACAGAATATGAATGGATAATAGAGTTTAAAGAATATCCTTGCTTGCTCTACTAGGTATGTCAGAGCCACTCCCCTGCTTGGAGCACCTGGGTGCGGTGGTGACGGTGTTGCTGGTGGTGACGGTGATGATGACAGGGACAATGATGATCGGCCACCTCTCAAATGCCGATTCCATGCTCGGCATTGTGCCAACTAAATGACACACGTTCATGTAATTTTTATGGCTAAGCAAGTTGGCACTGTATATGTGATTTTCCCCAGTTTATTAAAGCATTTGAAATCCCAAGAAGTTACAAAACTTGTTCCTTAAATGAATCAAGCAATAATTAGGAAATTCACCTGGATTTTGAACTGTATAGAAATCATCATTGATACGACTCAAAATTCAGATAACACTGACTGTGAAAGCCTGAAACTCGGGATCAAAGAAGGATAGAAATCAAGCAAAATTATCATATGATATTGCTAAAAGCAGGTTTGCAAAGAAAGAAAATATTTTCCCATCACACAAAAGAAGTGTATTTTATTCAGGACGTGGAGGATAAGTAACAATTGCTCAGCTGGTAGAAACCCATGCCCAGGTGACCGACCGACACAGAAGACAGCGAGAGAATCCTCAGAGGGCGCCCAGGAGGAGAGCTGCTGCTCTTCCTTCTGAGGCTCTGCGATGCTTTCTTGGGCACCTCCCAGAGGGAAGCAGTACAGCACTCACAGGTAAGAAACCTCTGTCTGTCAGGAAGCACCACTCGCATATTGAGGCTGAAGTGTGGAGAAGCTTCTTTCGTATCCATGATAGGCTTTGAAGAGAAGAGGAGAAGGTGGAGCTCTGGAGCTAGTTGAGTCGATTGTCCTTATCCTTTCCAGATGAAGATAAAAGCTCAAGCTCTTACATATTCTTGGGTGGGCCCTTCTGCTAGCATTGATGAACAGGTGCCCCAGGAGGGCATTTCTGCTTGCACTGCTGAGGCACGCATGGGTCAGGGCACTTTATAGGTGGGCAAGGGTCTGGACACTTGCAAGGTGGGCAAGGGTCTGGACACTTGCAAGGTGGGCAAGGGTCATGGCATTTTGGTGTGCACACTCGTGGTGGCTGGCAGGGCTGCTTGCACTGCTGATGTTGAGAAGACATCGTTCTGGAGTCTTAATATCTGAAAGAAAGTATATGACCGTGTTCACAACAAGGAATTCCTATAGAGAAAACAGCAAAATCGTGTGGAATAACAACAGATACTATCTCACCAATCTCTAAGTATGTGCTTTAATCTCTTTAATACCCTTTAAGGAATTTCTGACTTCCCTCTCGCTCTTCAGAAAATCGTTACATCAGCCCAGAGAAAAACCTTCCCTTTTCTCATACAGCTTTTCTAAAGAAAATATCTTGGTTTTGAAGAAACATGCAATGTTTTCTCTTTTGGTTTCTTTCTTTCTTTCTTTCCTGCTTTCTTTTTTTCTTTTTAATGAAAACGACATCTTCAGAAAAGGCCCTCACATGTTCTAAAATCCTGGGCAAGCTCACAAGCAATTTGTATCAACATTTTCTCTCATGACGTCCCGACAGGATGACTTACATACAGAGCAAAGGGCAATCAGGATGAATGTAAGGGTCTCACACCTTGTAAGATAAGTGCCCCTGAAATCACAGCAGAGGTCCAAGAGAAAGGCATAGAAGAAGGTAAATACTTTGCTCTTTATCACTTCATGTCAAAATTTCCTGTTAATTTCTTTTTCAATAGAGGAATTCAAACTAGGTATCAGTAATCTAGTAAATACAATACAACATTGTGCCCAGATTCCAAGTTCTCATCCACTAAGTAGCATTATACCCATGATCATAATGTTGGACCCATCAAGCTTGCTGACTGCGGCATAAACTCAACATTTGGGTGTCCATGAACAAAGTTGAAATGAAGAATAAGACTCACCAGGTTCTCCAAAGTCAATCAGAACTCGAGTGGCAGGAGGATAGCTGTCATGCAGCAGAGGACCTATTTATTGGTGCTTACTGCCCCACCCAGGGGGAAGCGGAACTACCAAACTTGGCCTGGTCCAATCATTTCCCAAGCCAAATGCAAATCCATCCATAACTGGCTTGGCAGGGACGCTGAAAACAGGGACTATCCTCTTCCAGGATCTCCTCACTGGATTATGTTCTCATGACTCACAGAGTCCCTGCCTTAGCTCTCAGTTTCAGTGGTTTAAGGCAGTGGGAGCACTTGGAGTGTCCTCTAACGTGGAGTCAAAAGTTCCATTCCTTGACTGGGGAGGATGACCCTTTCCTATCTTTCGCCATCCTTGACTCTAAAACTGCCTGCCTAGCTGCACTTGATCAGGTGGCAAGTTTGTTGTCCATACTGGTTTGAAATGGGCCTCGCTACCTAGTGACACATGTCACTTTACCTCAAGTCTTTCTTACAATTCATTTCGGTTTGATTCATGGCTTGCTAAACAAAGTCTCGTTTCGTCTTCGAAAATGGTCTGAGGGAAATTTGCAGATCATCTCCTATGATTCCCTATCTTGACACTTGGAAACGTGTAGTAAAGTGTTGACCACTACGGTCCTCCTTTCACTGTTTGCTCCTTCAAATAAAGAACATCCAGCAGTCAGATGCCTGTGACCTTTATAAATCTGTTTTACTTCCTGCCACAAGGAATCCACTAGGCACATAGCATCCCCTACCATAACCCAGATGAGCTGGCAGCTCAGACCCAAGACTTACAACAGAAATGAACTTTTTGCTCATACCTCCCAAAGGGACATAACACATGCTCCAATCTAATTTCTCCAACTGACCTCTTCGGATGTCTTCAATTTTTCAAGAAATCTCAGAGGATTGTTCAAATTTTCTGGCTTCCTATCGCTGTAAAATTATTGGGAAACCCAATGTTTTATGCAATGCCATTCACGCAACTAATTTTGTATGTATTTAATACTTATGAATTATTTAAACACATATTGTTTCACATCAAATCTAGGGTAAATTCATGAGAAAGTTGAAATCACTTTATTAAAAATGCAGTCACTGAAGTTCATTGCCATTCATGTACAACTTCTTAATCATTAATAAGAATTTTGTTACATTTTAAACCCATGTTTTGCATTTTCCATATAGGTCACGGTGGAGCATGGGTCAAATAATCCTATATCATGCTGTACTTTCTTGATACTATTTGTCAATGTGCTGGAAGGAAGGTTTGATAGTTAATTTATGGGTCAGATTCACTGGCACAGGTCCCCCGTTTACTGGTCAAACATTATTCTGTGTGTTTCTGTAAGGATGATTTTGGATGAGAGTATTATTTAAATCAGTAGCCTGAGTTAAGTCGGTTGCCCTCTATAATGTGGGAAGTTCTCATCCAATCCACTGACGGCCTGAATAGAACAAGGCTGACGCTCTCTCAGGTACAAGAATATTCCTCTGTCAGATGGACTTCCAGCAGTTTCAGCTCTGCAGATTTTGCGTGTTCCAGACATTTTAATCTCTCTCTCTCTGTCCTTGTCCCACTTTATGTAACATATTTCTGTATGCATATATGTACATACAGGTTGTAATATATAATTTGAATATTTCATCTGTCATTTCATGTACACGATTACCTATGGCCAATTAAAATAAAAATTTTCAGAGGTATTTTGAAGTGAATTTAAAGCCAAACATATTAATGTAATATGACACATGGGGTGTGGAATTACAACAAATATAATGAGCTGTTAGCAAATAACTGAAGTTCAGGAACCATTGCCTTAGCACGTCCACCAAAGATTTCATTTCTGCCTTTTCAGTGATTTAGATGTGAACAGTTTTTCTAAGTTCCTCCCTTGTATCCTGGATATGAACACTACTCTTTTCTATGCTGTCCCCGTGGGCACTGAAGAGTGTTTTGATGGATCATGGTTGGTGAGGGCCCTGTCTGGCTTAGGAATAGAGTTGCAAATCTCGGTTTATGATACTGTAGAATGTGGGAACAGATGTTTAACGGAATCAGGATATCCCGTCTCAACTTACGCGAACTCTTCCCTAGACCGCTGTCCTGCACTTAAAATTCCTTTATCAGGAAATAAATCTCTTGTATTCCATAAGAGAATATGACGTTTCAATTGTGTGAAACCAAAACTAGATATAAGGTACCATTTAAGACTCAGAGCATCACATATAAATGATTCAGAGTGACGTTGGGAGGGGAGAGATAAGCAAAGCACTACAGGTCTGACATCTGGATGAAATGTGAACTTAGGGCACATCTGATATATTTGCTTTGTTCCACTCAGTCCAACAATGTTTTAGGTCTTTGAAGAGAGTAATTTGAAAACAATGTTCACTGTTTATTGTCTGTCTTCTTCTTCTCCACGTGCCAGAACCCTCAACCTGCCATATTATCTTCACTGCCAATATCTACCCCTTAACCGTCCAACTTGGTACTTTGACATGTCGCTCATGCATTTAGTAATAGTCCTTTCATAATTCTTCCTGCAGTCAGGAGGAAGAACTGGCCCAGTAATTTGTCCTGGCCAAAAAATCAGGAAGCTACTTAGGACTGGGGTTTTTTAATGGGACAGCAGGAAGAAGAGGGGAGTGAGGGGTAGAGGAGGAGAAAGAGGAGACACTTGAAACCTGTGAAAGTCATCAGCTAGGCATTTGCCACAAGGCCAGGACGTAAGCTTTCCTTGCAGCTCAGCCACATCTTCACTGACTACTATATATTTTTTAAATAATATGATACATTGTTATTAAAATGAAGGTATACCATTTAATATATAATGGGGAAAACATAAAGCTGTTAAAAAATGAGCATGTGTATTAAACGGCCAAAAACAATCACTGCTTATACTTTGCTGTATTTAGTGTTACGAGTTTTCAATTTTCATAAACCCACACACATGCATACATGTCTATCAGGCTACTGATTTGAGATCATCTTTTCTAATATAGATATCTCCAGTCATAGGTTGCTCTCTTTGTGCTGCATTACATTTATCCCAAAAGTTCTTGTATGTTTTCTTTTCATTTTCGTTCATCTCAAGTTATTTTCTATTTATTTCTTATTTCTTCTTCGCACCATTGCTTATTTAGGAATGCGTTTCCAAACTAACAGATGTCACAGCAACAGAGAGTAGAATGGTGGTCAGCAGGGTCTGAGGGATCGGGGAAAGGTGGGATGTTGGGCCATGGGTACAAGCCTGTGATCATGCAATGAATGAGTTCTCAGAGTCTACAGTACAGCATGGTGATCTAGCTAATAACACTCAGGTGTGTACTTTAACCTTGCTGGGAAATTAGACCATAAGCATTCTCATCACACACACACATACAAACACACACACACACACACACACACACACACACAGAGACAAACAGAGGGACATACACACATTACATTGTTACTGATGAAGTGATTTATGTGCAAAGTGACCGATGTTGGTAATCACTGCATAAAATACACATATGTCAAGTCATCACATTATACACCGTAAATATGTACAGTTTCGTTTGTCAATTATTCCTCAATAAACCCAGAGGCAAAGCATGAAGGAATAAGTATCATATGACAGAGTAACAATGTTTGAGCATCTCTGTGTGCTTTCTCCTCCTAGGCTCTCTCAGGATCTGATAGGATTCTCTGAGAGAGCTTCCTTTATCCATCATTCACTGGGGTCCTTGTAGTCACCTCAGAGTGGATATTCCCTTTTAGTCACCTGTACTGACCATATCTGATTTCCTAGGTGGAAAATAGGGAAAGATGGGGGGGAACGTCGTTAGTAATCTTAAAAATCATTCTTTTTCGTTTTGGCACATAGTTAATTTAGTTCTCAATTCCCTCAAAAACTTATTAGGCACCTGATATAATTTCAGTCCCCCAATCATTTCTATGTCCTACAGATCTCAGTTAGGTCCTTTTGTAGAAGTAATTTTCTGGCCTGATTAAATTACTGCCTTTTCCCCTAACATAATACAGCAACCATGAGGCTCCCTAGCACACAGGTGGAAAGATGATAAGTTCTGTCTCTTTTCCCTGTTGTAACAGTCAACTGAAATTGCACTTGTAGTTGAAAGCCACTTGTAATCACATCTCTTACTCTTTAGGACTTACAAGCGGTGAGTTTTCTAATTCAACACGGTTTGGATCTTTTGGACTGTATTATTTTTCTTTTCATTCTTTACATTTCTGGCCTGTCAACCAGAAAGTTTTTCCTGAACATACGTCACTTGAAATACCCTGGGCAAAGCAGCAAGTGAGCAACCATTGCTTTGCCTCTAAAGATACAATGGACAACCATTATTTCAAACATTTTGCCTTTGAATAACATGTAGCACCACATTTACAGCGTCTAATATCAGATTCCTTTCCAACCACCTCCAGACACATAAGCCAATGCCACAAATTTAAGATTTGTTACAGGAGCATCCCACCTCCAAGAACTAATTTCTCTGTCAGGTCAAATAACAGTAGCTACAGTAGAGACAACTCCCAAATAGCAGTGATGAGTTTTCACTCATGTCACAGTCTGGTCAGCGTTGAACAGTAGCATGGGCATGTGTTTGCTTCTGCAGTTCTGGCATCTTTGACTCTTCTACTTCTAACCACAAGACGGGGTACGCTTAATGAACGCCCCCTTTTCACAGCTTACTGGACCAGTAAGCTAAGCACTTGGAAAACAAGCGGCATAGTAACAGTCATTTTGTAAATCAAGGTAAGCATCGGAATCCCCAGTGTATCTCAAATGTGGGGTCAAAATAATCAAGAATGTAATTTCCGAGGTGAAAAAACATAATAAGACCCTGCGGTTGTTGAGTTTTGCAGTGAGAAGAGCACGTTGTACAAATGGAGAAGAGATAGCACTTTGTCTGGTAATGTCCCTTTGAATTCCCTTTCTTTTGTACTACCCATGTTTTCAGAACTATTATAATTTTATACAGAGTATCCCAATAATTTCCCAAACTGGTTATTTTGTGGGGTCAGATTAACAATTCGGTTAAACTGGTAAAGAAAATCAACACAGAATATGAATGGATAATAGAGTTTAAAGAATATCCTTGCTTGCTCTACTAGGTATGTCAGAGCCACTCCCCTGCTTGGAGCACCTGGGTGCGGTGGTGACGGTGTTGCTGGTGGTGACGGTGATGATGACAGGGACAATGATGATCGGCCACCTCTCAAATGCCGATTCCATGCTCGGCATTGTGCCAACTAAATGACACACGTTCATGTAATTTTTATGGCTAAGCAAGTTGGCACTGTATATGTGATTTTCCCCAGTTTATTAAAGCATTTGAAATCCCAAGAAGTTACAAAACTTGTTCCTTAAATGAATCAAGCAATAATTAGGAAATTCACCTGGATTTTGAACTGTATAGAAATCATCATTGATACGACTCAAAATTCAGATAACACTGACTGTGAAAGCCTGAAACTCGGGATCAAAGAAGGATAGAAATCAAGCAAAATTATCATATGATATTGCTAAAAGCAGGTTTGCAAAGAAAGAAAATATTTTCCCATCACACAAAAGAAGTGTATTTTATTCAGGACGTGGAGGATAAGTAACAATTGCTCAGCTGGTAGAAACCCATGCCCAGGTGACCGACCGACACAGAAGACAGCGAGAGAATCCTCAGAGGGCGCCCAGGAGGAGAGCTGCTGCTCTTCCTTCTGAGGCTCTGCGATGCTTTCTTGGGCACCTCCCAGAGGGAAGCAGTACAGCACTCACAGGTAAGAAACCTCTGTCTGTCAGGAAGCACCACTCGCATATTGAGGCTGAAGTGTGGAGAAGCTTCTTTCGTATCCATGATAGGCTTTGAAGAGAAGAGGAGAAGGTGGAGCTCTGGAGCTAGTTGAGTCGATTGTCCTTATCCTTTCCAGATGAAGATAAAAGCTCAAGCTCTTACATATTCTTGGGTGGGCCCTTCTGCTAGCATTGATGAACAGGTGCCCCAGGAGGGCATTTCTGCTTGCACTGCTGAGGCACGCATGGGTCAGGGCACTTTATAGGTGGGCAAGGGTCTGGACACTTGCAAGGTGGGCAAGGGTCTGGACACTTGCAAGGTGGGCAAGGGTCATGGCATTTTGGTGTGCACACTGGTGGTGGCTGGCAGGGCTGCTTGCACTGCTGATGTTGAGAAGACATCGTTCTGGAGTCTTAATATCTGAAAGAAAGTATATGACCGTGTTCACAACAAGGAATTCCTATAGAGAAAACAGCAAAATCGTGTGGAATAACAACAGATACTATCTCACCAATCTCTAAGTATGTGCTTTAATCTCTTTAATACCCTTTAAGGAATTTCTGACTTCCCTCTCGCTCTTCAGAAAATCGTTACATCAGCCCAGAGAAAAACCTTCCCTTTTCTCATACAGCTTTTCTAAAGAAAATATCTTGGTTTTGAAGAAACATGCAATGTTTTCTCTTTTGGTTTCTTTCTTTCTTTCTTTCCTGCTTTCTTTTTTTCTTTTTAATGAAAACGACATCTTCAGAAAAGGCCCTCACATGTTCTAAAATCCTGGGCAAGCTCACAAGCAATTTGTATCAACATTTTCTCTCATGACGTCCCGACAGGATGACTTACATACAGAGCAAAGGGCAATCAGGATGAATGTAAGGGTCTCACACCTTGTAAGATAAGTGCCCCTGAAATCACAGCAGAGGTCCAAGAGAAAGGCATAGAAGAAGGTAAATACTTTGCTCTTTATCCCTTCATGTCAAAATTTCCTGTTAATTTCTTTTTCAATAGAGGAATTCAAACTAGGTATCAGTAATCTAGTAAATACAATACAACATTGTGCCCAGATTCCAAGTTCTCATCCACTAAGTAGCATTATACCCATGATCATAATGTTGGACCCATCAAGCTTGCTGACTGCAGCATAAACTCAACATTTGGGTGTCCATGAACAAAGTTGAAATGAAGAATAAGACTCACCAGGTTCTCCAAAGTCAATCAGAACTCGAGTGGCAGGAGGATAGCTGTCGTGCAGCAGAGGACCTATTTATTGGCGCTTACTGCCCCACCCAGGGGGAAGCGGAACTACCAAACTTGGCCTGGTCCAATCATTTCCCAAGCCAAATGCAAATCCATCCATAACTGGCTTGGCAGGGACGCTGAAAACAGGGACTATCCTCTTCCAGGATCTCCTCACTGGATTATGTTCTCATGACTCACAGAGTCCCTGCCTTAGCTCTCAGTTTCAGTGGTTTAAGGCAGTGGGAGCACTTGGAGTGTCCTCTAACGTGGAGTCAAAAGTTCCATTCCTTGACTGGGGAGGATGACCCTTTCCTATCTTTCGCCATCCTTGACTCTAAAACTGCCTGCCTAGCTGCACTTGATCAGGTGGCAAGTTTGTTGTCCATACTGGTTTGAAATGGGCCTCGCTACCTAGTGACACATGTCACTTTACCTCAAGTCTTTCTTACAATTCATTTCGGTTTGATTCATGGCTTGCTAAACAAAGTCTCGTTTCGTCTTCGAAAATGGTCTGAGGGAAATTTGCAGATCATCTCCTATGATTCCCTATCTTGACACTTGGAAACGTGTAGTAAAGTGTTGACCACTACGGTCCTCCTTTCACTGTTTGCTCCTTCAAATAAAGAACATCCAGCAGTCAGATGCCTGTGACCTTTATAAATCTGTTTTACTTCCTGCCACAAGGAATCCACTAGGCACATAGCATCCCCTACCATAACTCAGATGAGCTGGCAGCTCAGACCCAAGACTTACAACAGAAATGAACTTTTTGCTCATACCTCCCAAAGGGACATAACACATGCTCCAATCTAATTTCTCCAACTGACCTCTTCGGATGTCTTCAATTTTTCAAGAAATCTCAGAGGATTGTTCAAATTTTCTGGCTTCCTGTCGCTGTAAAATTATTGGGAAACCCAATGGTTTATGCAATGCCATTCACGCAACTAATTTTGTATGTATTTAATACTTATGAATTATTTAAACACATATTGTTTCACATCAAATCTAGGGTAAATTCATGAGAAAGTTGAAATCACTTTATTAAAAATGCAGTCACTGAAGTTCATTGCCATTCATGTACAACTTCTTAATCATTAATAAGAATTTTGTTACATTTTAAACCCATGTTTTGCATTTTCCATATATGTCACGGTGGAGCATGGGTCAAATAATCCTATATCATGCTGTACTTTCTTGATACTATTTGTCAATGTGCTGGAAGGAAGGTTTGATAGTTAATTTATGGGTCAGATTCACTGGCACAGGTCCCCCGTTTACTGGTCAAACATTATTCTGTGTGTTTCTGTAAGGATGATTTTGGATGAGAGTATTATTTAAATCAGTAGCCTGAGTTAAGTCGGTTGCCCTCTATAATGTGGGAAGTTCTCATCCAATCCACTGACGGCCTGAATAGAACAAGGCTGACGCTCTCTCAGGTACAAGAATATTCCTCTGTCAGATGGACTTCCAGCAGTTTCAGCTCTGCAGATTTTGCGTGTTCCAGACATTTTAATCTCTCTCTCTCTGTCCTTGTCCCACTTTATGTAACATATTTCTGTATGCATATATGTACATACAGGTTGTAATATATAATTTGAATATTTCATCTGTCATTTCATGTACACGATTACCTATGGCCAATTAAAATAAAAATTTTCAAAGGTATTTTGAAGTGAATTTAAAGCCAAACATATTAATGTAATATGACACATGGGGTGTGGAATTACGACAAATATAATGAGCTGTTAGCAAATAACTGAAGTTCAGGAACCATTGCCTTAGCACGTCCACCAAAGATTTCATTTCTGCCTTTTCAGTGATTTAGATGTGAACAGTTTTTCTAAGTTCCTCCCTTGTATCCTGGATATGAACACTACTCTTTTCTATGCTGTCCCCGTGGGCACTGAAGAGTGTTTTGATGGATCATGGTTGGTGAGGGCCCTGTCTGGTTTAGGAATAGAGTTGCAAATCTCGGTTTATGATACTGTAGAATGTGGGAACAGATGTTTAACGGAATCAGGATATCCCGTCTCAACTTACGCGAACTCTTCCCTAGACCGCTGTCCTGCGCTTAAAATTCCTTTATCAGGAAATAAATCTCTTGTATTCCATAAGAGAATATGACGTTTCAATTGTGTGAAACCAAAACTAGATATAAGGTACCATTTAAGACTCAGAGCATCACATATAAATGATTCAGAGTGACGTTGGGAGGGGAGAGATAAGCAAAGCACTACAGGTCTGACATCTGGATGAAATGTGAACTTAGGGCACATCTGATATATTTGCTTTGTTCCACTCAGTCCAACAATGTTTTAGGTCTTTGAAGAGAGTAATTTGAAAACAATGTTCACTGTTTATTGTCTGTCTTCTTCTTCTCCACGTGCCAGAACCCTCAACCTGCCATATTATCTTCACTGCCAATATCTACCCCTTAACCGTCCAACTTGGTACTTTGACATGTCGCTCGTGCATTTAGTAATAGTCCTTTCATAATTCTTCCTGCAGTCAGGAGGAAGAACTGGCCCAGTAATTTGTCCTGGCCAAAAAATCAGGAAGCTACTTAGGACTGGGGTTTTTTAATGGGACAGCAGGAAGAAGAGGGGAGTGAGGGGTAGAGGAGGAGAAAGAGGAGACACTTGAAACCTGTGAAAGTCATCAGCTAGGCATTTGCCACAAGGCCAGGACGTAAGCTTTCCTTGCAGCTCAGCCACATCTTCACTGACTACTATATATTTTTTAAATAATATGATACATTGTTATTAAAATGAAGGTATACCATTTAATATATAATGGGGAAAACATAAAGCTGTTAAAAAATGAGCATGTGTATTAAACGGCCAAAAACAATCACTGCTTATACTTTGCTGTATTTAGTGTTACGAGTTTTCAATTTTCATAAACCCACACACATGCATACATGTCTATCAGGCTACTGATTTGAGATCATCTTTTCTAATATAGATATCTCCAGTCATAGGTTGCTCTCTTTGTGCTGCATTACATTTATCCCAAAAGTTCTTGTATGTTTTCTTTTCATTTTCGTTCATCTCAAGTTATTTTCTATTTATTTCTTATTTCTTCTTCGCACCATTGCTTATTTAGGAATGCGTTTCCAAACTAACAGATGTCACAGCAACAGAGAGTAGAATGGTGGTCAGCAGGGTCTGAGGGATCGGGGAAAGGTGGGATGTTGGGCCACGGGTACAAGCCTGTGATCATGCAATGAATGAGTTCTCAGAGTCTACAGTACAGCATGGTGATCTAGCTAATAACACTCAGGTGTGTACTTTAACCTTGCTGGGAAATTAGACCATAAGCATTCTCATCACACACACACATACAACACACACACACACACACACACACACACAGACAAACAGAGGGACATACACACATTACATTGTTACTGATGAAGTGATTTATGTGCAAAGTGACCGATGTTGGTAATCACTGCATAAAATACACATATGTCAAGTCATCACATTATACACCGTAAATATGTACAATTTCGTTTGTCAATTATTCCTCAATAAACCCGGAGGCAAAGCATGAAGGAATAAGTATCATATGACAGAGTAACAATGTTTGAGCATCTCTGTGTGCTTTCTCCTCCTAGGCTCTCTCAGGATCTGATAGGATTCTCTGAGAGAGCTTCCTTTATCCATCATTCACTGGGGTCCTTGTAGTCACCTCAGAGTGGATATTCCCTTTTAGTCACCTGTACTGACCATATCTGATTTCCTAGGTGGAAAATAGGGAAAGATGGGGGGGAACGTCGTTAGTAATCTTAAAAATCATTCTTTTTCGTTTTGGCACATAGTTAATTTAGTTCTCAATTCCCTCAAAAACTTATTAGGCACCTGATATAATTTCAGTCCCCCAATCATTTCTATGTCCTACAGATCTCAGTTAGGTCCTTTTGTAGAAGTAATTTTCTGGCCTGATTAAATTACTGCCTTTTCCCCTAACATAATACAGCAACCATGAGGCTCCCTAGCACACAGGTGGAAAGATGATAAGTTCTGTCTCTTTTCCCTGTTGTAACAGTCAACTGAAATTGCACTTGTAGTTGAAAGCCACTTGTAATCACATCTCTTACTCTTTAGGACTTACAAGCGGTGAGTTTTCTAATTCAACACGGTTTGGATCTTTTGGACTGTATTATTTTTCTTTTCATTCTTTACATTTCTGGCCTGTCAACCAGAAAGTTTTTCCTGAACATACGTCACTTGAAATACCCTGGGCAAAGCAGCAAGTGAGCAACCATTGCTTTGCCTCTAAAGATACAATGGACAACCATTACTTCAAACATTTTGCCTTTGAATAACATGTAGCACCACATTTACAGCGTCCAATATCAGATTCCTTTCCAACCACCTCCAGACACATAAGCCAATGCCACAAATTTAAGATTTGTTACAGGAGCATCCCACCTCCAAGAACTAATTTCTCTGTCAGGTCAAATAACAGTAGCTACAGTAGAGACAACTCCCAAATAGCAGTGATGAGTTTTCACTCATGTCACAGTCTGGTCAGCGTTGAACAGTAGCATGGGCATGTGTTTGCTTCTGCAGTTCTGGCATCTTTGACTCTTCTACTTCTAACCACAAGACGGGGTACGCTTAATGAACGCCCCCTTTTCACAGCTTACTGGACCAGTAAGCTAAGCACTTGGAAAACAAGCGGCATAGTAACAGTCATTTTGTAAATCAAGGTAAGCATCGGAATCCCCAGTGTATCTCAAATGTGGGGTCAAAATAATCAAGAATGTAATTTCCGAGGTGAAAAAACATAATAAGACCCTGCGGTTGTTGAGTTTTGCAGTGAGAAGAGCACGTTGTACAAATGGAGAAGAGATAGCACTTTGTCTGGTAATGTCCCTTTGAATTCCCTTTCTTTTGTACTACCCATGTTTTCAGAACTATTATAATTTTATACAGAGTATCCCAATAATTTCCCAAACTGGTTATTTTGTGGGGTCAGATTAACAATTCGGTTAAACTGGTAAAGAAAATCAACACAGAATATGAATGGATAATAGAGTTTAAAGAATATCCTTGCTTGCTCTACTAGGTATGTCAGAGCCACTCCCCTGCTTGGAGCACCTGGGAGCGGTGGTGACGGTGTTGCTGGTGGTGACGGTGATGATGACAGGGACAATGATGATCGGCCACCTCTCAAATGCCGATTCCATGCTCGGCATTGTGCCAACTAAATGACACACGTTCATGTAATTTTTATGGCTAAGCAAGTTGGCACTGTATATGTGATTTTCCCCAGTTTATTAAAGCATTTGAAATCCCAAGAAGTTACAAAACTTGTTCCTTAAATGAATCAAGCAATAATTAGGAAATTCACCTGGATTTTGAACTGTATAGAAATCATCATTGATACGACTCAAAATTCAGATAACACTGACTGTGAAAGCCTGAAACTGGGGATCAAAGAAGGATAGAAATCAAGCAAAATTATCATATGATATTGCTAAAAGCAGGTTTGCAAAGAAAGAAAATATTTTCCCATCACACAAAAGAAGTGTATTTTATTCAGGACGTGGAGGATAAGTAACAATTGCTCAGCTGGTAGAAACCCATGCCCAGGTGACCGACCGACACAGAAGACAGCGAGAGAATCCTCAGAGGGCGCCCAGGAGGAGAGCTGCTGCTCTTCCTTCTGAGGCTCTGCGATGCTTTCTTGGGCACCTCCCAGAGGGAAGCAGTACAGCACTCACAGGTAAGAAACCTCTGTCTGTCAGGAAGCACCACTCGCATATTGAGGCTGAAGTGTGGAGAAGCTTCTTTCGTATCCATGATAGGCTTTGAAGAGAAGAGGAGAAGGTGGAGCTCTGGAGCTAGTTGAGTCGATTGTCCTTATCCTTTCCAGATGAAGATAAAAGCTCAAGCTCTTACATATTCTTGGGTGGGCCCTTCTGCTAGCATTGATGAACAGGTGCCCCAGGAGGGCATTTCTGCTTGCACTGCTGAGGCACGCATGGGTCAGGGCACTTTATAGGTGGGCAAGGGTCTGGACACTTGCAAGGTGGGCAAGGGTCTGGACACTTGCAAGGTGGGCAAGGGTCATGGCATTTTGGTGTGCACACTGGTGGTGGCTGGCAGGGCTGCTTGCACTGCTGATGTTGAGAAGACATCGTTCTGGAGTCTTAATATCTGAAAGAAAGTATATGACCGTGTTCACAACAAGGAATTCCTATAGAGAAAACAGCAAAATCGTGTGGAATAACAACAGATACTATCTCACCAATCTCTAAGTATGTGCTTTAATCTCTTTAATACCCTTTAAGGAATTTCTGACTTCCCTCTCGCTCTTCAGAAAATCGTTACATCAGCCCAGAGAAAAACCTTCCCTTTTCTCATACAGCTTTTCTAAAGAAAATATCTTGGTTTTGAAGAAACATGCAATGTTTTCTCTTTTGGTTTCTTTCTTTCTTTCTTTCCTGCTTTCTTTTTTTCTTTTTAATGAAAACGACATCTTCAGAAAAGGCCCTCACATGTTCTAAAATCCTGGGCAAGCTCACAAGCAATTTGTATCAACATTTTCTCTCATGACGTCCCGACAGGATGACTTACATACAGAGCAAAGGGCAATCAGGATGAATGTAAGGGTCTCACACCTTGTAAGATAAGTGCCCCTGAAATCACAGCAGAGGTCCAAGAGAAAGGCATAGAAGAAGGTAAATACTTTGCTCTTTATCCCTTCATGTCAAAATTTCCTGTTAATTTCTTTTTCAATAGAGGAATTCAAACTAGGTATCAGTAATCTAGTAAATACAATACAACATTGTGCCCAGATTCCAAGTTCTCATCCACTAAGTAGCATTATACCCATGATCATAATGTTGGACCCATCAAGCTTGCTGACTGCGGCATAAACTCAACATTTGGGTGTCCATGAACAAAGTTGAAATGAAGAATAAGACTCACCAGGTTCTCCAAAGTCAATCAGAACTCGAGTGGCAGGAGGATAGCTGTCGTGCAGCAGAGGACCTATTTATTGGCGCTTACTGCCCCACCCAGGGGGAAGCGGAACTACCAAACTTGGCCTGGTCCAATCATTTCCCAAGCCAAATGCAAATCCATCCATAACTGGCTTGGCAGGGACGCTGAAAACAGGGACTATCCTCTTCCAGGATCTCCTCACTGGATTATGTTCTCATGACTCACAGAGTCCCTGCCTTAGCTCTCAGTTTCAGTGGTTTAAGGCAGTGGGAGCACTTGGAGTGTCCTCTAACGTGGAGTCAAAAGTTCCATTCCTTGACTGGGGAGGATGACCCTTTCCTATCTTTCGCCATCCTTGACTCTAAAACTGCCTGCCTAGCTGCACTTGATCAGGTGGCAAGTTTGTTGTCCATACTGGTTTGAAATGGGCCTCGCTACCTGGTGACACATGTCACTTTACCTCAAGTCTTTCTTACAATTCATTTCGGTTTGATTCATGGCTTGCTAAACAAAGTCTCGTTTCGTCTTCGAAAATGGTCTGAGGGAAATTTGCAGATCATCTCCTATGATTCCCTATCTTGACACTTGGAAACGTGTAGTAAAGTGTTGACCACTACGGTCCTCCTTTCACTGTTTGCTCCTTCAAATAAAGAACATCCAGCAGTCAGATGCCTGTGACCTTTATAAATCTGTTTTACTTCCTGCCACAAGGAATCCACTAGGCACATAGCATCCCCTACCATAACTCAGATGAGCTGGCAGCTCAGACCCAAGACTTACAACAGAAATGAACTTTTTGCTCATACCTCCCAAAGGGACATAACACATGCTCCAATCTAATTTCTCCAACTGACCTCTTCGGATGTCTTCAATTTTTGAAGAAATCTCAGAGGATTGTTCAAATTTTCTGGCTTCCTGTCGCTGTAAAATTATTGGGAAACCCAATGTTTTATGCAATGCCATTCACGCAACTAATTTTGTATGTATTTAATACTTATGAATTATTTAAACACATATTGTTTCACATCAAATCTAGGGTAAATTCATGAGAAAGTTGAAATCACTTTATTAAAAATGCAGTCACTGAAGTTCATTGCCATTCATGTACAACTTCTTAATCATTAATAAGAATTTTGTTACATTTTAAACCCATGTTTTGCATTTTCCATATAGGTCACGGTGGAGCATGGGTCAAATAATCCTATATCAGGCTGTACTTTCTTGTTACTATTTGTCAATGTGCTGGAAGGAAGGTTTGATAGTTAATTTATGGGTCAGATTCACTGGCACAGGTCCCCCGTTTACTGGTCAAACATTATTCTGTGTGTTTCTGTAAGGATGATTTTGGATGAGAGTATTATTTAAATCAGTAGCCTGAGTTAAGTCGGTTGCCCTCTATAATGTGGGAAGTTCTCATCCAATCCACTGACGGCCTGAATAGAACAAGGCTGACGCTCTCTCAGGTACAAGAATATTCCTCTGTCAGATGGACTTCCAGCAGTTTCAGCTCTGCAGATTTTGCGTGTTCCAGACATTTTAATCTCTCTCTCTCTGTCCTTGTCCCACTTTATGTAACATATTTCTGTATGCATATATGTACATACAGGTTGTAATATATAATTTGAATATTTCATCTGTCATTTCATGTACATGATTACCTATGGCCAATTAAAATAAAAATTTTCAAAGGTATTTTGAAGTGAATTTAAAGCCAAACATATTAATGTAATATGACACATGGGGTGTGGAATTACGACAAATATAATGAGCTGTTAGCAAATAACTGAAGTTCAGGAACCATTGCCTTAGCACGTCCACCAAAGATTTCATTTCTGCCTTTTCAGTGATTTAGATGTGAACAGTTTTTCTAAGTTCCTCCCTTGTATCCTGGATATGAACACTACTCTTTTCTATGCTGTCCCCGTGGGCACTGAAGAGTGTTTTGATGGATCATGGTTGGTGAGGGCCCTGTCTGGTTTAGGAATAGAGTTGCAAATCTCGGTTTATGATACTGTAGAATGTGGGAACAGATGTTTAACGGAATCAGGATATCCCGTCTCAACTTACGCGAACTCTTCCCTAGACCGCTGTCCTGCGCTTAAAATTCCTTTATCAGGAAATAAATCTCTTGTATTCCATAAGAGAATATGACGTTTCAATTGTGTGAAACCAAAACTAGATATAAGGTACCATTTAAGACTCAGAGCATCACATATAAATGATTCAGAGTGACGTTGGGAGGGGAGAGATAAGCAAAGCACTACAGGTCTGACATCTGGATGAAATGTGAACTTAGGGCACATCTGATATATTTGCTTTGTTCCACTCAGTCCAACAATGTTTTAGGTCTTTGAAGAGAGTAATTTGAAAACAATGTTCACTGTTTATTGTCTGTCTTCTTCTTCTCCACGTGCCAGAACCCTCAACCTGCCATATTATCTTCACTGCCAATATCTACCCCTTAACCGTCCAACTTGGTACTTTGACATGTCGCTCGTGCATTTAGTAATAGTCCTTTCATAATTCTTCCTGCAGTCAGGAGGAAGAACTGGCCCAGTAATTTGTCCTGGCCAAAAAATCAGGAAGCTACTTAGGACTGGGGTTTTTTAATGGGACAGCAGGAAGAAGAGGGGAGTGAGGAGTAGAGGAGGAGAAAGAGGAGACACTTGAAACCTGTGAAAGTCATCAGCTAGGCATTTGCCACAAGGCCAGGACGTAAGCTTTCCTTGCAGCTCAGCCACATCTTCACTGACTACTATATATTTTTTAAATAATATGATACATTGTTATTAAAATGAAGGTATACCATTTAATATATAATGGGGAAAACATAAAGCTGTTAAAAAATGAGCATGTGTATTAAACGGCCAAAAACAATCACTGCTTATACTTTGCTGTATTTAGTGTTACGAGTTTTCAATTTTCATAAACCCACACACATGCATACATGTCTATCAGGCTACTGATTTGAGATCATCTTTTCTAATATAGATATCTCCAGTCATAGGTTGCTCTCTTTGTGCTGCATTACATTTATCCCAAAAGTTCTTGTATGTTTTCTTTTCATTTTCGTTCATCTCAAGTTATTTTCTATTTATTTCTTATTTCTTCTTCGCACCATTGCTTATTTAGGAATGCGTTTCCAAACTAACAGATGTCACAGCAACAGAGAGTAGAATGGTGGTCAGCAGGGTCTGAGGGATCGGGGAAAGGTGGGATGTTGGGCCACGGGTACAAGCCTGTGATCATGCAATGAATGAGTTCTCAGAGTCTACAGTACAGCATGGTGATCTAGCTAATAACACTCAGGTGTGTACTTTAACCTTGCTGGGAAATTAGACCATAAGCATTCTCATCACACACACACATACAAACACACACACACACACACAGACAAACAGAGGGACATACACACATTACATTGTTATTGATGAAGTGATTTATGTGCAAAGTGACCGATGTTGGTAATCACTGCATAAAATACACATATGTCAAGTCATCACATTATACACCGTAAATATGTACAATTTCGTTTGTCAATTATTCCTCAATAAACCCGGAGGCAAAGCATGAAGGAATAAGTATCATATGACAGAGTAACAATGTTTGAGCATCTCTGTGTGCTTTCTCCTCCTAGGCTCTCTCAGGATCTGATAGGATTCTCTGAGAGAGCTTCCTTTATCCATCATTCACTGGGGTCCTTGTAGTCACCTCAGAGTGGATATTCCCTTTTAGTCACCTGTACTGACCATATCTGATTTCCTAGGTGGAAAATAGGGAAAGATGGGGGGGAACGTCGTTAGTAATCTTAAAAATCATTCTTTTTCGTTTTGGCACATAGTTAATTTAGTTCTCAATTCCCTCAAAAACTTATTAGGCACCTGATATAATTTCAGTCCCCCAATCATTTCTATGTCCTACAGATCTCAGTTAGGTCCTTTTGTAGAAGTAATTTTCTGGCCTGATTAAATTACTGCCTTTTCCCCTAACATAATACAGCAACCATGAGGCTCCCTAGCACACAGGTGGAAAGATGATAAGTTCTGTCTCTTTTCCCTGTTGTAACAGTCAACTGAAATTGCACTTGTAGTTGAAAGCCACTTGTAATCACATCTCTTACTCTTTAGGACTTACAAGCGGTGAGTTTTCTAATTCAACACGGTTTGGATCTTTTGGACTGTATTATTTTTCTTTTCATTCTTTACATTTCTGGCCTGTCAACCAGAAAGTTTTTCCTGAACATACGTCACTTGAAATACCCTGGGCAAAGCAGCAAGTGAGCAACCATTGCTTTGCCTCTAAAGATACAATGGACAACCATTACTTCAAACATTTTGCCTTTGAATAACATGTAGCACCACATTTACAGCGTCCAATATCAGATTCCTTTCCAACCACCTCCAGACACATAAGCCAATGCCACAAATTTAAGATTTGTTACAGGAGCATCCCACCTCCAAGAACTAATTTCTCTGTCAGGTCAAATAACAGTAGCTACAGTAGAGACAACTCCCAAATAGCAGTGATGAGTTTTCACTCATGTCACAGTCTGGTCAGCGTTGAACAGTAGCATGGGCATGTGTTTGCTTCTGCAGTTCTGGCATCTTTGACTCTTCTACTTCTAACCACAAGACGGGGTACGCTTAATGAACGCCCCCTTTTCACAGCTTACTGGACCAGTAAGCTAAGCACTTGGAAAACAAGCGGCATAGTAACAGTCATTTTGTAAATCAAGGTAAGCATCGGAATCCCCAGTGTATCTCAAATGTGGGGTCAAAATAATCAAGAATGTAATTTCCGAGGTGAAAAAACATAATAAGACCCTGCGGTTGTTGAGTTTTGCAGTGAGAAGAGCACGTTGTACAAATGGAGAAGAGATAGCACTTTGTCTGGTAATGTCCCTTTGAATTCCCTTTCTTTTGTACTACCCATGTTTTAGAACTATTATAATTTTATACAGAGTATCCCAATAATTTCCCAAACTGGTTATTTTGTGGGGTCAGATTAACAATTTGGTTAAACTGGTAAAGAAAATCAACACAGAATATGAATGGATAATAGAGTTTAAAGAATATCCTTGCTTGCTCTACTAGGTATGTCAGAGCCACTCCCCTGCTTGGAGCACCTGGGAACGGTGGTGACGGTGTTGCTGGTGGTGACGGTGATGATGACAGGGACAATGATGATCGGCCACCTCTCAAATGCCGATTCCATGCTCGGCATTGTGCCAACTAAATGACACACGTTCATGTAATTTTTATGGCTAAGCAAGTTGGCACTGTATATGTGATTTTCCCCAGTTTATTAAAGCATTTGAAATCCCAAGAAGTTACAAAACTTGTTCCTTAAATGAATCAAGCAATAATTAGGAAATTCACCTGGATTTTGAACTGTATAGAAATCATCATTGATACGACTCAAAATTCAGATAACACTGACTGTGAAAGCCTGAAACTGGGGATCAAAGAAGGATAGAAATCAAGCAAAATTATCATATGATATTGCTAAAAGCAGGTTTGCAAAGAAAGAAAATATTTTCCCATCACACAAAAGAAGTGTATTTTATTCAGGACGTGGAGGATAAGTAACAATTGCTCAGCTGGTAGAAACCCATGCCCAGGTGACCGACCGACACAGAAGACAGCGAGAGAATCCTCAGAGGGCGCCCAGGAGGAGAGCTGCTGCTCTTCCTTCTGAGGCTCTGCGATGCTTTCTTGGGCACCTCCCAGAGGGAAGCAGTACAGCACTCACAGGTAAGAAACCTCTGTCTGTCAGGAAGCACCACTCGCATATTGAGGCTGAAGTGTGGAGAAGCTTCTTTCGTATCCATGATAGGCTTTGAAGAGAAGAGGAGAAGGTGGAGCTCTGGAGCTAGTTGAGTCGATTGTCCTTATCCTTTCCAGATGAAGATAAAAGCTCAAGCTCTTACATATTCTTGGGTGGGCCCTTCTGCTAGCATTGATGAACAGGTGCCCCAGGAGGGCATTTCTGCTTGCACTGCTGAGGCACGCATGGGTCAGGGCACTTTATAGGTGGGCAAGGGTCTGGACACTTGCAAGGTGGGCAAGGGTCTGGACACTTGCAAGGTGGGCAAGGGTCATGGCATTTTGGTGTGCACACTGGTGGTGGCTGGCAGGGCTGCTTGCACTGCTGATGTTGAGAAGACATCGTTCTGGAGTCTTAATATCTGAAAGAAAGTATATGACCGTGTTCACAACAAGGAATTCCTATAGAGAAAACAGCAAAATCGTGTGGAATAACAACAGATACTATCTCACCAATCTCTAAGTATGTGCTTTAATCTCTTTAATACCCTTTAAGGAATTTCTGACTTCCCTCTCGCTCTTCAGAAAATCGTTACATCAGCCCAGAGAAAAACCTTCCCTTTTCTCATACAGCTTTTCTAAAGAAAATATCTTGGTTTTGAAGAAACATGCAATGTTTTCTCTTTTGGTTTCTTTCTTTCTTTCTTTCCTGCTTTCTTTTTTTCTTTTTAATGAAAACGACATCTTCAGAAAAGGCCCTCACATGTTCTAAAATCCTGGGCAAGCTCACAAGCAATTTGTATCAACATTTTCTCTCATGACGTCCCGACAGGATGACTTACATACAGAGCAAAGGGCAATCAGGATGAATGTAAGGGTCTCACACCTTCTAAGATAAGTGCCCCTGAAATCACAGCAGAGGTCCAAGAGAAAGGCATAGAAGAAGGTAAATACTTTGCTCTTTATCCCTTCATGTCAAAATTTCCTGTTAATTTCTTTTTCAATAGAGGAATTCAAACTAGGTATCAGTAATCTAGTAAATACAATACAACATTGTGCCCAGATTCCAAGTTCTCATCCACTAAGTAGCATTATACCCATGATCATAATGTTGGACCCATCAAGCTTGCTGACTGCGGCATAAACTCAACATTTGGGTGTCCATGAACAAAGTTGAAATGAAGAATAAGACTCACCAGGTTCTCCAAAGTCAATCAGAACTCGAGTGGCAGGAGGATAGCTGTCGTGCAGCAGAGGACCTATTTATTGGCGCTTACTGCCCCACCCAGGGGGAAGCGTAACCACCAAACTTGGCCTGGTCCAATCATTTCCCAAGCCAAATGCAAATCCATCCATAACTGGCTTGGCAGGGACGCTGAAAACAGGGACTATCCTCTTCCAGGATCTCCTCACTGGATTATGTTCTCATGACTCACAGAGTCCCTGCCTTAGCTCTCAGTTTCAGTGGTTTAAGGCAGTGGGAGCACTTGGAGTGTCCTCTAACGTGGAGTCAAAAGTTCCATTCCTTGACTGGGGAGGATGACCCTTTCCTATCTTTCGCCATCCTTGACTCTAAAACTGCCTGCCTAGCTGCACTTGATCAGGTGGCAAGTTTGTTGTCCATACTGGTTTGAAATGGGCCTCGCTACCTGGTGACACATGTCACTTTACCTCAAGTCTTTCTTACAATTCATTTCGGTTTGATTCATGGCTTGCTAAACAAAGTCTCGTTTCGTCTTCGAAAATGGTCTGAGGGAAATTTGCAGATCATCTCCTATGATTCCCTATCTTGACACTTGGAAACGTGTAGTAAAGTGTTGACCACTACGGTCCTCCTTTCACTGTTTGCTCCTTCAAATAAAGAACATCCAGCAGTCAGATGCCTGTGCCCTTTATAAATCTGTTTTACTTCCTGCCACAAGGAATCCACTAGGCACATAGCATCCCCTACCATAACTCAGATGAGCTGGCAGCTCAGACCCAAGACTTACAACAGAAATGAACTTTTTGCTCATACCTCCCAAAGGGACATAACACATGCTCCAATCTAATTTCTCCAACTGACCTCTTCGGATGTCTTCAATTTTTGAAGAAATCTCAGAGGATTGTTCAAATTTTCTGGCTTCCTGTCGCTGTAAAATTATTGGGAAACCCAATGTTTTATGCAATGCCATTCACGCAACTAATTTTGTATGTATTTAATACATATGAATTACTTAAACACATATTGTTTCACATCAAATCTAGGGTAAATTCATGAGAAAGTTGAAATCACTTTATTAAAAATGCAGTCACTGAAGTTCATTGCCATTCATGTACAACTTCTTAATCATTAATAAGAATTTTGTTATATTTTAAACCCATGTTTTGCATTTTCCATATAGGTCACTGTGGAGCCTGGGTCAAATAAACCTATATCATGCTGTAGTGTTTTGATACTATTTGTCAATGTGCTGGAAGGAAGGTTTGATAGTTAATTTATGGGTCAGATTCACTGGCACAGGTCCCCCGTTTACTGGTCAAACATTATTCTGTGTGTTTCTGTAAGGATGATTTTGGATGAGAGTATTATTTAAATCAGTAGCCTGAGTTAAGTCGGTTGCCCTCTATAATGTGGGAAGTTCTCATCCAATCCACTGACGGCCTGAATAGAACAAGGCTGACGCTCTCTCAGGTACGAGAATATTCCTCTGTCAGATGGACTTCCAGCAGTTTCAGCTCTGCAGATTTTGCGTGTTCCAGACATTTTAATCGCTCTCTCTCTGTCCTTGTCCCACTTTATGTAACATATTTCTGTATGTATATATGTACATACAGGTTGTAATATATAATTTCAATATTTCATCTGTCATTTCATGTACACGATTACCTATGGCCAATTAAAATAAAAATTTTCAGAGGTATTTTGAAGTGAATATAAAGCCAAACATATTAATGTAATATGACACATGGGGTGTGGAATTACGACAAATATAATGAGCTGTTAGCAAATAACTGAAGTTCAGGAACCATTGCCTTAGCACGTCCACCAAAGATTTCATTTCTGCCTTTTCAGTGATTTAGATGTGAACAGTTTTTCTAAGTTCCTCCCTTCTATCCTGGATATGAACACTACTCTTTTCTATGCTGTCCCCGTGGGCACTGAAGAGTGTTTTGAAGGATCATGGTTGGTGAGGGCCCTGTCTGGTTTAGGAATAGAGTTGCAAATCTCGGTTTATGATACTGTAGAATGTGGGAACAGATGTTTAACGGAATCAGGATATCCCGTCTCAACTTACACGAACTCTTCCCTAGACCGCTGTCCTGCGCTTAAAATTCCTTTATCAGGAAATAAATCTCTTGTATTCCATAAGAGAATATGACGTTTCAATTGTGTGAAACCAAAACTAGATATAAGGTACCATTTAAGACTCAGAGCATCACATATAAATGATTCAGAGTGACGTTGGGAGGGGAGAGATAAGCAAAGCACTACAGGTCTGACATCTGGATGAAATGTGAACTTAGGGCACATCTGATATATTTGCTTTGTTCCACTCAGTCCAACAATGTTTTAGGTCTTTGAAGAGAGTAATTTGAAAACAATGTTCACTGTTTATTGTCTGTCTTCTTCTTCTTCACGTGCCAGAACCCTCAACCTGCCATATTATCTTCACTGCCAATATCTACCCCTTAACCGTCCAACTTGGTACTTTGACATGTCGCTCGTGCATTTAGTAATAGTCCTTTCATAATTCTTCCTGCAGTCAGGAGGAAGAACTGGCCCAGTAATTTGTCCTGGCCAAAAAATCAGGAAGCTACTTAGGACTGGGGTTTTTTAATGGGACAGCAGGAAGAAGAGGGGAGTGAGGAGTAGAGGAGGAGAAAGAGGAGACACTTGAAACCTGTGAAAGTCATCAGCTAGGCATTTGCCACAAGGCCAGGACGTAAGCTTTCCTTGCAGCTCAGCCACATCTTCAGTGACTACTATATATTTTTTAAATAATATGATACATTGTTATTAAAATGAAGGTATACCTTTTAATATATAATGGGGAAAACATAAAGCTGTTAAAAAATGAGCATGTGTATTAAACGGCCAAAAACAATCACTGCTTATACTTTGCTGTATTTAGTGTTACGAGTTTTCAATTTTCATAAACCCACACACATGCATACATGTCTATCAGGCTACTGATTTGAGATCATCTTTTCTAATATAGATATCTCCAGTCATAGGTTGCTCTCTTTGTGCTGCATTACATTTATCCCAAAAGTTCTTGTATGTTTTCTTTTCATTTTCGTTCATCTCAAGTTATTTTCTATTTATTTCTTATTTCTTCTTCGCACCATTGCTTATTTAGGAATGTGTTTCCAAACTAACAGATGTCGCAGCAACAGAGAGTAGAATGGTGGTCAGCAGGGTCTGAGGGATCGGGGAAAGGTGGGATGTTGGGCCACGGGTACAAGCCTGTGATCATGCAATGAATGAGTTCTCAGAGTCTACAGTACAGCATGGTGATCTAGCTAATAACACTCAGGTGTGTACTTTAACCTTGCTGGGAAATTAGACCATAAGCATTCTCATCACACACACACATACAAACACACACACACACACACACACACAGACAAACAGAGGGACATACACACATTACATTGTTACTGATGAAGTGATTTATGTGCAAAGTGACCGATGTTGGTAATCACTGCATAAAATACACATATGTCAAGTCATCACATTATACACCGTAAATATGTACAGTTTCGTTTGTCAATTATTCCTCAATAAACCCGGAGGCAAAGCATGAAGGAATAAGTATCATATGACAGAGTAACAATGTTTGAGCATCTCTGTGTGCTTTCTCCTCCTAGGCTCTCTCAGGATCTGATAGGATTCTCTGAGAGAGCTTCCTTTATCCATCATTCACTGGGGTCCTTGTAGTCACCTCAGAGTGGATATTCCTTTTTAGTCACCTGTACTGACCATATCTGATTTCCTAGGTGGAAAATAGGGAAAGATGGGGGGGAACGTCGTTAGTAATCTTAAAAATCATTCTTTTTCGTTTTGGCACATAGTTAATTTAGTTCTCAATTCCCTCAAAAACTTATTAGGCACCTGATATAATTTCAGTCCCCCAATCATTTCTATGTCCTACAGATCTCAGTTAGGTCCTTTTGTAGAAGTAATTTTCTGGCCTGATTAAATTACTGCCTTTTCCCCTAACATAATACAGCAACCATGAGGCTCCCTAGCACACAGGTGGAAAGATGATAAGTTCTGTCTCTTTTCCCTGTTGTAACAGTCAACTGAAATTGCACTTGTAGTTGAAAGCCACTTGTAATCACATCTCTTACTCTTTAGGACTTACAAGTGGTGAGTTTTCTAATTCAACACGGTTTTGATCATTTGGACTGTATTATTTTTCTTTTCATTCTTTACATTTCTGGCCTGTCAACCAGAAAGTTTTTCCTGAACATACGTCACTTGAAATACCCTGGGCAAAGCAGCAAGTGAGCAACCATTGCTTTGCCTCTAAAGATACCATGGACAACCATTACTTCAAACATTTTGCCTTTGAATAACATGTAGCACCACATTTACAGCGTCCAATATCAGATTCCTTTCCAACCACCTCCAGACACATAAGCCAATGCCACAAATTTAAGATTTGTTACAGGAGCATCCCACCTCCAAGAACTAATTTCTCTGTCAGGTCAAATAACAGTAGCTACAGTAGAGACAACTCCCAAATAGCAGTGTTGAGTTTTCACTCATGTCACAGTCTGGTCAGCGTTGAACAGTAGCATGGGCATGTGTTTGCTTCTGCAGTTCTGGCATCTTTGACTCTTCTACTTCTAACCACAAGACGGGGTACGCTTAATGAACGCCCCCTTTTCACAGCTTACTGGACCAGTAAGCTAAGCACTTGGAAAACAAGCGGCATAGTAACAGTCATTTTGTAAATCAAGGTAAGCATCGGAATCCCCAGTGTATCTCAAATGTGGGGTCAAAATAATCAAGAATGTAATTTCCGAGGTGAAAAAACATAATAAGACCCTGCGGTTGTTGAGTTTTGCAGTGAGAAGAGCACGTTGTACAAATGGAGAAGAGATAGCACTTTGTCTGGTAATGTCCCTTTGAATTCCCTTTCTTTTGTACTACCCATGTTTTCAGAACTATTATAATTTTATACAGAGTATCCCAATAATTTCCCAAACTGGTTATTTTGTAGGGTCAGATTAACAATTCGGTTAAACTGGTAAAGAAAATCAACACAGAATATGAATGGATAATAGAGTTTAAAGAATATCCTTGCTTGCTCTACTAGGTATGTCAGAGCCACTCCCCTGCTTGGAGCACCTGGGAGCGGTGGTGACGGTGTTGCTGGTGGTGACGGTGATGATGACAGGGACAATGATGATCGGCCACCTCTCAAATGCCAATTCCATGCTCGGCATTTTGACAACTAAATGACACACGTTCATGTAATTTTTATGGCTAAGCAAGTTGGCACTGTATATGTGATTTTCCCCAGTTTATTAAAGCATTTGAAATCCCAAGAAGTTACAAAACTTGTTCCTTAAATGAATCAAGCAATAATTAGGAAATTCACCTGGATTTTGAACTGTATAGAAATCATCATTGATACGACTCAAAATTCAGATAACACTGACTGTGAAAGCCTGAAACTGGGGATCAAAGAAGGATAGAAATCAAGCAAAATTATCATATGATATTGCTAAAAGCAGGTTTGCAAAGAAAGAAAATATTTTCCCATCACACAAAAGAAGTGTATTTTATTCAGGACGTGGAGGATAAGTAACAATTGCTCAGCTGGTAGAAACCCATGCCCAGGTGACCGACCGACACAGAAGACAGCGAGAGAATCCTCAGAGGGCGCCCAGGAGGAGAGCTGCTGCTCTTCCTTCTGAGGCTCTGCGATGCTTTCTTGGGCACCTCCCAGAGGGAAGCAGTACAGCACTCACAGGTAAGAAACCTCTGTCTGTCAGGAAGCACCACTCGCATATTGAGGCTGAAGTGTGGAGAAGCTTCTTTCGTATCCATGATAGGCTTTGAAGAGAAGAGGAGAAGGTGGAGCTCTGGAGCTAGTTGAGTCGATTGTCCTTATCCTTTCCAGATGAAGATAAAAGCTCAAGCTCTTACATATTCTTGGGTGGGCCCTTCTGCTAGCATTGATGAACAGGTGCCCCAGGAGGGCATTTCTGCTTGCACTGCTGAGGCACGCATGGGTCAGGGCACTTTATAGGTGGGCAAGGGTCTGGACACTTGCAAGGTGGGCAAGGGTCTGGACACTTGCATGGTGGGCAAGGGTCATGGCATTTTGGTGTGCACACTGGTGGTGGCTGGCAGGGCTGCTTGCACTGCTGATGTCGAGAAGACATCGTTCTGGAGTCTTAATATCTGAAAGAAAGTATAGGACCGTGTTCACAACAAGGAATTCCTATAGAGAAAACAGCAAAATCGTGTGGAATAACAACAGATACTATCTCACCAATCTCTAAGTATGTGCTTTAATCTCTTTAATACCCTTTAAGGAATTTCTGACTTCTCTCTCGCTCTTCAGAAAATCCTTACATCAGCCCAGAGAAAAACCTTCCCTTTTCTCATACAGCTTTTCTAAAGAAAATATCTTGGTTTTGAAGAAACATGCAATGTTTTCTCTTTTGGTTTCTTTCTTTCTTTCTTTCCTGCTTTCTTTTTTTCTTTTTAATGAAAACGACATCTTCAGAAAAGGCCCTCACATGTTCTAAAATCCTGGGCAAGCTCACAAGCAATTTGTATCAACATTTTCTCTCATGACGTCCCGACAGGATGACTTACATACAGAGCAAAGGGCAATCAGGATGAATGTAAGGGTCTCACACCTTGTAAGATAAGTGCCCCTGAAATCACAGCAGAGGTCCAAGAGAAAGGCATAGAAGAAGGTAAATACTTTGCTCTTTATCCCTTCATGTCAAAATTTCCTGTTAATTTCTTTTTCAATAGAGGAATTCAAACTAGGTATCAGTAATCTAGTAAATACAATACAACATTGTGCCCAGATTCCAAGTTCTCATCCACTAAGTAGCATTATACCCATGATCATAATGTTGGACCCATCAAGCTTGCTGACTGCGGCATAAACTCAACATTTGGGTGTCCATGAACAAAGTTGAAATGAAGAATAAGACTCACCAGGTTCTCCAAAGTCAATCAGAACTCGAGTGGCAGGAGGATAGCTGTCGTGCAGCAGAGGACCTATTTATTGGCACTTACTGCCCCACCCAGGGGGAAGCGTAACTACCAAACTTGGCCTGGTCCAATCATTTCCTAAGCCAAATGCAAATCCATCCATAACTGGCTTCGCAGGGACGCTGAAAACAGGGACTATCCTCTTCCAGGATCTCCTCACTGGATTATGTTTTCATGACTCACAGAGTCCCTGCCTTAGCTCTCAGTTTCAGTGGTTTAAGGCAGTGGGAGCACTTGGAGTGTCCTCTAACTTGGAGTCAAAAGTTCCATTCCTTGACTGGGGAGGATGACCCTTTCCTATCTTTCGCCATCCTTGACTCTAAAATTGCCTGCCTAGCTGCACTTGATCAGGTGGCAAGTTTGTTGTCCATACTGGTTTGAAATGGGCCTCGCTACCTGGTGACACATGTCACTTTACCTCAAGTCTTTCTTACAATTCATTTCGGTTTGATTCATGGCTTGCTAAACAAAGTCTCGTTTCGTCTTCGAAAATGGTCTGAGGGAAATTTGCAGATCATCTCCTATGATTCCCTATCTTGACACTTGGAAACGTGTAGTAAAGTGTTGACCACTACGGTCCTCCTTTCACTGTTTGCTCCTTCAAATAAAGAACATCCAGCAGTCAGATGCCTGTGACCTTTATAAATCTGTTTTACTTCCTGCCACAAGGAATCCACTAGGCACATAGCATCCCCTACCATAACTCAGATGAGCTGGCAGCTCAGACCCAAGACTTACAACAGAAATGAACTTTTTGCTCATACCTCCCAAAGGGACATAACACATGCTCCAATCTAATTTCTCCAACTGACCTCTTCGGATGTCTTCAATTTTTGAAGAAATCTCAGAGGGTTGTTCAAATTTTCTGGCTTCCTGTCGCTGTAAAATTATTGGGAAACCCAATGTTTTATGCAATGCCATTCACGCAACTAATTTTGTATGTATTTAATACTTATGAATTATTTAAACACATATTGTTTCACATCAAATCTAGGGTAAATTCATGAGAAAGTTGAAATCACTTTATTAAAAATGCAGTCACTGAAGTTCATTGCCATTCATGTACAACTTCTTAATCATTAATAAGAATTTTGTTATATTTTAAACCCATGTTTTGCATTTTCCATATAGGCCACGGTGGAGCAAGGGTCAAATAATCCTATATCATGCTGTAGTTTCTTGATACTATTTGTCAATGTGCTGGAAGGAAGGTTTGATAGTTAATTTATGGGTCAGATTCACTGGCACAGGTCCCCCGTTTACTGGTCAAACATTATTCTGTGTGTTTCTGTAAGGATGATTTTGGATGAGAGTATTATTTAAATCAGTAGCCTGAGTTAAGTCGGTTGCCCTCTATAATGTGGGAAGTTCTCATCCAATCCACTGACGGCCTGAATAGAACAAGGCTGACGCTCTCTCAGGTACAAGAATATTCCTCTGTCAGATGGACTTCCAGCAGTTTCAGCTCTGCAGATTTTGCGTGTTCCAGACATTTTAATCTCTCTCTCTCTGTCCTTGTCCCACTTTATGTAACATATTTCTGTATGTATATATGTACATACAGGTTGTAATATATAATTTGAATATTTCATCTGTCATTTCATGTACACGATTACCTATGGCCAATTAAAATAAAAATTTTCAAAGGTATTTTGAAGTGAATTTAAAGCCAAACATATTAATGTAATATGACACATGGGGTGTGGAATTACGACAAATATAATGAGCTGTTAGCAAATAACTGAAGTTCAGGAACCATTGCCTTAGCACGTCCACCAAAGATTTCATTTCTGCCTTTTCAGTGATTTAGATGTGAACAGTTTTTCTAAGTTCCTCCCTTGTATCCTGGATATGAACACTACTCTTTTCTATGCTGTCCCCGTGGGCACTGAAGAGTGTTTTGATGGATCATGGTTGGTGAGGGCCCTGTCTGGTTTAGGAATAGAGTTGCAAATCTCGGTTTATGATACTGTAGAATGTGGGAACAGATGTTTAACGGAATCAGGATATCCCGTCTCAACTTACGCGAACTCTTCCCTAGACCGCTGTCCTGCGCTTAAAATTCCTTTATCAGGAAATAAATCTCTTGTATTCCATAAGAGAATATGACGTTTCAATTGTGTGAAACCAAAACTAGATATAAGGTACCATTTAAGACTCAGAGCATCACATATAAATGATTCAGAGTGACGTTGGGAGGGGAGAGATAAGCAAAGCACTACAGGTCTGACATCTGGATGAAATGTGAACTTAGGGCACATCTGATATATTTGCTTTGTTCCACTCAGTCCAACAATGTTTTAGGTCTTTGAAGAGAGTAATTTGAAAACAATGTTCACTGTTTATTGTCTGTCTTCTTCTTCTCCACGTGCCAGAACCCTCAACCTGCCATATTATCTTCACTGCCAATATCTACCCCTTAACCGTCCAACTTGGTACTTTGACATGTCGCTCGTGCATTTAGTAATAGTCCTTTCATAATTCTTCCTGCAGTCAGGAGGAAGAACTGGCCCAGTAATTTGTCCTGGCCAAAAAATCAGGAAGCTACTTAGGACTGGGGTTTTTTAATGGGACAGCAGGAAGAAGAGGGGAGTGAGGAGTAGAGGAGGAGAAAGAGGAGACACTTGAAACCTGTGAAAGTCATCAGCTAGGCATTTGCCACAAGGCCAGGACGTAAGCTTTCCTTGCAGCTCAGCCACATCTTCACTGACTACTATATATTTTTTAAATAATATGATACATTGTTATTAAAATGAAGGTATACCATTTAATATATAATGGGGAAAACATAAAGCTGTTAAAAAATGAGCATGTGTATTAAACGGCCAAAAACAATCACTGCTTATACTTTGCTGTATTTAGTGTTACGAGTTTTCAATTTTCATAAACCCACACACATGCATACATGTCTATCAGGCTACTGATTTGAGATCATCTTTTCTAATATAGATATCTCCAGTCATAGGTTGCTCTCTTTGTGCTGCATTACATTTATCCCAAAAGTTCTTGTATGTTTTCTTTTCATTTTCGTTCATCTCAAGTTATTTTCTATTTATTTCTTATTTCTTCTTCGCACCATTGCTTATTTAGGAATGCGTTTCCAAACTAACAGATGTCACAGCAACAGAGAGTAGAATGGTGGTCAGCAGGGTCTGAGGGATCGGGGAAAGGTGGGATGTTGGGCCACGGGTACAAGCCTGTGATCATGCAATGAATGAGTTCTCAGAGTCTACAGTACAGCATGGTGATCTAGCTAATAACACTCAGGTGTGTACTTTAACCTTGCTGGGAAATTAGACCATAAGCATTCTCATCACACACACACATACAAACACACACACACACACACACACACACACACAGACAAACAGAGGGACATACACACATTACATTGTTACTGATGAAGTGATTTATGTGCAAAGTGACCGATGTTGGTAATCACTGCATAAAATACACATATGTCAAGTCATCACATTATACACCGTAAATATGTACAGTTTCGTTTGTCAATTATTCCTCAATAAACCCGGAGGCAAAGCATGAAGGAATAAGTATCATATGACAGAGTAACAATGTTTGAGCATCTCTGTGTGCTTTCTCCTCCTAGGCTCTCTCAGGATCTGATAGGATTCTCTGAGAGAGCTTCCTTTATCCATCATTCACTGGGGTCCTTGTAGTCACCTCAGAGTGGATATTCCCTTTTAGTCACCTGTACTGACCATATCTGATTTCCTAGGTGGAAAATAGGGAAAGATGGGGGGGAACGTCGTTAGTAATCTTAAAAATCATTCTTTTTCGTTTTGGCACATAGTTAATTTAGTTCTCAATTCCCTCAAAAACTTATTAGGCACCTGATATAATTTCAGTCCCCCAATCATTTCTATGTCCTACAGATCTCAGTTAGGTCCTTTTGTAGAAGTAATTTTCTGGCCTGATTAAATTACTGCCTTTTCCCCTAACATAATACAGCAACCATGAGGCTCCCTAGCACACAGGTGGAAAGATGATAAGTTCTGTCTCTTTTCCCTGTTGTAACAGTCAACTGAAATTGCACTTGTAGTTGAAAGCCACTTGTAATCACATCTCTTACTCTTTAGGACTTACAAGCGGTGAGTTTTCTAATTCAACACGGTTTGGATCTTTTGGACTGTATTATTTTTCTTTTCATTCTTTACATTTCTGGCCTGTCAACCAGAAAGTTTTTCCTGAACATACGTCACTTGAAATACCCTGGGCAAAGCAGCAAGTGAGCAACCATTGCTTTGCCTCTAAAGATACCATGGACAACCATTACTTCAAACATTTTGCCTTTGAATAACATGTAGCACCACATTTACAGCGTCCAATATCAGATTCCTTTCCAACCACCTCCAGACACATAAGCCAATGCCACAAATTTAAGATTTGTTACAGGAGCATCCCACCTCCAAGAACTAATTTCTCTGTCAGGTCAAATAACAGTAGCTACAGTAGAGACAACTCCCAAATAGCAGTGTTGAGTTTTCACTCATGTCACAGTCTGGTCAGCGTTGAACAGTAGCATGGGCATGTGTTTGCTTCTGCAGTTCTGGCATCTTTGACTCTTCTACTTCTAACCACAAGACGGGGTACGCTTAATGAACGCCCCCTTTTCACAGCTTACTGGACCAGTAAGCTAAGCACTTGGAAAACAAGCGGCATAGTAACAGTCATTTTGTAAATCAAGGTAAGCATCGGAATCCCCAGTGTATCTCAAATGTGGGGTCAAAATAATCAAGAATGTAATTTCCGAGGTGAAAAAACATAATAAGACCCTGCGGTTGTTGAGTTTTGCAGTGAGAAGAGCACGTTGTACAAATGGAGAAGAGATAGCACTTTGTCTGGTAATGTCCCTTTGAATTCCCTTTCTTTTGTACTACCCATGTTTTCAGAACTATTATAATTTTATACAGAGTATCCCAATAATTTCCCAAACTGGTTATTTTGTGGGGTCAGATTAACAATTCGGTTAAACTGGTAAAGAAAATCAACACAGAATATGAATGGATAATAGAGTTTAAAGAATATCCTTGCTTGCTCTACTAGGTATGTCAGAGCCACTCCCCTGCTTGGAGCACCTGGGAGCGGTGGTGACGGTGTTGCTGGTGGTGACGGTGATGATGACAGGGACAATGATGATCGGCCACCTCTCAAATGCCAATTCCATGCTCGGCATTGTGCCAACTAAATGACACACGTTCATGTAATTTTTATGGCTAAGCAAGTTGGCACTGTATATGTGATTTTCCCCAGTTTATTAAAGCATTTGAAATCCCAAGAAGTTACAAAACTTGTTCCTTAAATGAATCAAGCAATAATTAGGAAATTCACCTGGATTTTGAACTGTATAGAAATCATCATTGATACGACTCAAAATTCAGATAACACTGACTGTGAAAGCCTGAAACTGGGGATCAAAGAAGGATAGAAATCAAGCAAAATTATCATATGATATTGCTAAAAGCAGGTTTGCAAAGAAAGAAAATATTTTCCCATCACACAAAAGAAGTGTATTTTATTCAGGACGTGGAGGATAAGTAACAATTGCTCAGCTGGTAGAAACCCATGCCCAGGTGACCGACCGACACAGAAGACAGCGAGAGAATCCTCAGAGGGCGCCCAGGAGGAGAGCTGCTGCTCTTCCTTCTGAGGCTCTGCGATGCTTTCTTGGGCACCTCCCAGAGGGAAGCAGTACAGCACTCACAGGTAAGAAACCTCTGTCTGTCAGGAAGCACCACTCGCATATTGAGGCTGAAGTGTGGAGAAGCTTCTTTCGTATCCATGATAGGCTTTGAAGAGAAGAGGAGAAGGTGGAGCTCTGGAGCTAGTTGAGTCGATTGTCCTTATCCTTTCCAGATGAAGATAAAAGCTCAAGCTCTTACATATTCTTGGGTGGGCCCTTCTGCTAGCATTGATGAACAGGTGCCCCAGGAGGGCATTTCTGCTTGCACTGCTGAGGCACGCATGGGTCAGGGCACTTTATAGGTGGGCAAGGGTCTGGACACTTGCAAGGTGGGCAAGGGTCTGGACACTTGCAAGGTGGGCAAGGGTCATGGCATTTTGGTGTGCACACTGGTGGTGGCTGGCAGGGCTGCTTGCACTGCTGATGTTGAGAAGACATCGTTCTGGAGTCTTAATATCTGAAAGAAAGTATATGACCGTGTTCACAACAAGGAATTCCTATAGAGAAAACAGCAAAATCGTGTGGAATAACAACAGATACTATCTCACCAATCTCTAAGTATGTGCTTTAATCTCTTTAATACCCTTTAAGGAATTTCTGACTTCCCTCTCGCTCTTCAGAAAATCGTTACATCAGCCCAGAGAAAAACCTTCCCTTTTCTCATACAGCTTTTCTAAAGAAAATATCTTGGTTTTGAAGAAACATGCAATGTTTTCTCTTTTGGTTTCTTTCTTTCTTTCTTTCCTGCTTTCTTTTTTTCTTTTTAATGAAAACGACATCTTCAGAAAAGGCCCTCACATGTTCTAAAATCCTGGGCAAGCTCACAAGCAATTTGTATCAACATTTTCTCTCATGACGTCCCGACAGGATGACTTACATACAGAGCAAAGGGCAATCAGGATGAATGTAAGGGTCTCACACCTTGTAAGATAAGTGCCCCTGAAATCACAGCAGAGGTCCAAGAGAAAGGCATAGAAGAAGGTAAATACTTTGCTCTTTATCCCTTCATGTCAAAATTTCCTGTTAATTTCTTTTTCAATAGAGGAATTCAAACTAGGTATCAGTAATCTAGTAAATACAATACAACATTGTGCCCAGATTCCAAGTTCTCATCCACTAAGTAGCATTATACCCATGATCATAATGTTGGACCCATCAAGCTTGCTGACTGCGGCATAAACTCAACATTTGGGTGTCCATGAACAAAGTTGAAATGAAGAATAAGACTCACCAGGTTCTCCAAAGTCAATCAGAACTCGAGTGGCAGGAGGATAGCTGTCGTGCAGCAGAGGACCTATTTATTGGCGCTTACTGCCCCACCCAGGGGGAAGCGGAACTACCAAACTTGGCCTGGTCCAATCATTTCCCAAGCCAAATGCAAATCCATCCATAACTGGCTTGGCAGGGACGCTGAAAACAGGGACTATCCTCTTCCAGGATCTCCTCACTGGATTATGTTCTCATGACTCACAGAGTCCCTGCCTTAGCTCTCAGTTTCAGTGGTTTAAGGCAGTGGGAGCACTTGGAGTGTCCTCTAACGTGGAGTCAAAAGTTCCATTCCTTGACTGGGGAGGATGACCCTTTCCTATCTTTCGCCATCCTTGACTCTAAAACTGCCTGCCTAGCTGCACTTGATCAGGTGGCAAGTTTGTTGTCCATACTGGTTTGAAATGGGCCTCGCTACCTGGTGACACATGTCACTTTACCTCAAGTCTTTCTTACAATTCATTTCGGTTTGATTCATGGCTTGCTAAACAAAGTCTCGTTTCGTCTTCGAAAATGGTCTGAGGGAAATTTGCAGATCATCTCCTATGATTCCCTATCTTGACACTTGGAAACGTGTAGTAGAGTGTTGACCACTACGGTCCTCCTTTCACTGTTTGCTCCTTCAAATAAAGAACATCCAGCAGTCAGATGCCTGTGACCTTTATAAATCTGTTTTACTTCCTGCCACAAGGAATCCACTAGGCACATAGCATCCCCTACCATAACTCAGATGAGCTGGCAGCTCAGACCCAAGACTTACAACAGAAATGAACTTTTTGCTCATACCTCCCAAAGGGACATAACACATGCTCCAATCTAATTTCTCCAACTGACCTCCTCGGATGTCTTCAATTTTTGAAGAAATCTCAGAGGGTTGTTCAAATTTTCTGGCTTCCTGTCGCTGTAAAATTATTGGGAAACCCAATGTTTTATGCAATGCCATTCACGCAACTAATTTTGTATGTATTTAATACTTATGAATTATTTAAACACATATTGTTTCACATCAAATCTAGGGTAAATTCATGAGAAAGTTGAAATCACTTTATTAAAAATGCAGTCACTGAAGTTCATTGCCATTCATGTACAACTTCTTAATCATTAATAAGAATTTTGTTATATTTTAAACCCATGTTTTGCATTTTCCATATAGGTCACGGTGGAGCATGGGTCAAATAAACCTATATCATGCTGTAGTTTCTTGATACTATTTGTCAATGTGCTGGAAGGAAGGTTTGATAGTTAATTTATGGGTCAGATTCACTGGCACAGGTCCCCCGTTTACTGGTCAAACATTATTCTGTGTGTTTCTGTAAGGATGATTTTGGATGAGAGTATTATTTAAATCAGTAGCCTGAGTTAAGTCGGTTGCCCTCTATAATGTGGGAAGTTCTCATCCAATCCACTGACGGCCTGAATAGAACAAGGCTGACGCTCTCTCAGGTACAAGAATATTCCTCTGTCAGATGGACTTCCAGCAGTTTCAGCTCTGCAGATTTTGCGTGTTCCAGACATTTTAATCTCTCTCTCTCTGTCCTTGTCCCACTTTATGTAACATATTTCTGTATGTATATATGTACATACAGGTTGTAATATATAATTTGAATATTTCATCTGTCATTTCATGTACATGATTACCTATGGCCAATTAAAATAAAAATTTTCAAAGGTATTTTGAAGTGAATTTAAAGCCAAACATATTAATGTAATATGACACATGGGGTGTGGAATTACGACAAATATAATGAGCTGTTAGCAAATAACTGAAGTTCAGGAACCATTGCCTTAGCACGTCCACCAAAGATTTCATTTCTGCCTTTTCAGTGATTTAGATGTGAACAGTTTTTCTAAGTTCCTCCCTTGTATCCTGGATATGAACACTACTCTTTTCTATGCTGTCCCCGTGGGCACTGAAGAGTGTTTTGATGGATCATGGTTGGTGAGGGCCCTGTCTGGTTTAGGAATAGAGTTGCAAATCTCGGTTTATGATACTGTAGAATGTGGGAACAGATGTTTAACGGAATCAGGATATCCCGTCTCAACTTACGCGAACTCTTCCCTAGACCGCTGTCCTGCGCTTAAAATTCCTTTATCAGGAAGTAAATCTCTTGTATTCCATAAGAGAATATGACGTTTCAATTGTGTGAAACCAAAACTAGATATAAGGTACCATTTAAGACTCAGAGCATCACATATAAATGATTCAGAGTGACGTTGGGAGGGGAGAGATAAGCAAAGCACTACAGGTCTGACATCTGGATGAAATGTGAACTTAGGGCACATCTGATATATTTGCTTTGTTCCACTAAGTCCAACAATGTTTTAGGTCTTTGAAGAGAGTAATTTGAAACCAATGTTCACTGTTTATTGTCTGTCTTCTTCTCCACGTGCCAGAACCCTCAACCTGCCATATTATCTTCACTGCCAATATCTACCCCTTAACCGTCCAACTTGGTACTTTGACATGTCGCTCGTGCATTTAGTAATAGTCCTTTCATAATTCTTCCTGCAGTCAGGAGGAAGAACTGGCCCAGTAATTTGTCCTGGCCAAAAAATCAGGAAGCTACTTAGGACTGGGGTTTTTTAATGGGACAGCAGGAAGAAGAGGGGAGTGAGGGGTAGAGGAGGAGAAAGAGGAGACACTTGAAACCTGTGAAAGTCATCAGCTAGGCATTTGCCACAAGGCCAGGACGTAAGCTTTCCTTGCAGCTCAGCCACATCTTCACTGACTACTATATATTTTTTAAATAATATGATACATTGTTATTAAAATGAAGGTATACCATTTAATATATAATGGGGAAAACATAAAGCTGTTAAAAAATGAGCATGTGTATTAAACGGCCAAAAACAATCACTGCTTATACTTTGCTGTATTTAGTGTTACGAGTTTTCAATTTTCATAAACCCACACACATGCATACATGTCTATCAGGCTACTGATTTGAGATCATTTTTTCTAATATAGATATCTCCAGTCATAGGTTGCTCTCTTTGTGCTGCATTACATTTATCCCAAATGTTCTTGTATGTTTTCTTTTCATTTTCGTTCATCTCAAGTTATTTTCTATTTATTTCTTATTTCTTCTTCGCACCATTGCTTATTTAGGAATGCGTTTCCAAACTAACAGATGTCACAGCAACAGAGAGTAGAATGGTGGTCAGCAGGGTCTGAGGGATCGGGGAAAGGTGGGATGTTGGGCCACGGGTACAAGCCTGTGATCATGCAATGAATGAGTTCTCAGAGTCTACAGTACAGCATGGTGATCTAGCTAATAACACTCAGGTGTGTACTTTAACCTTGCTGGGAAATTAGACCATAAGCATTCTCATCACACACACACATACAAACACACACACACACACACACACACACACAGACACACAGACAAACAGAGGGACATACACACATTACATTGTTACTGATGAAGTGATTTATGTGCAAAGTGACCGATGTCAAGTCATCACATTATACACCGTAAATATGTACAATTTCGTTTGTCAATTATTCCTCAATAAACCCAGAGGCAAAGCATGAAGGAATAAGTATCATATGACAGAGTAACAATGTTTGAGCATCTCTGTGCGCTTTCTCCTCCTAGGCTCTCTCAGGATCTGATAGGATTCTCTGAGAGAGCTTCCTTTATCCATCATTCACTGGGGTCCTTGTAGTCACCTCAGAGTGGATATTCCCTTTTAGTCACCTGTACTGACCATATCTGATTTCCTAGGTGGAAAATAGGGAAAGATGGGGGGGAACGTCGTTAGTAATCTTAAAAATCATTCTTTTTCGTTTTGGCACATAGTTAATTTAGTTCTCAATTCCCTCAAAAACTTATTAGGCACCTGATATAATTTCAGTCCCCCAATCATTTCTATGTCCTACAGATCTCAGTTAGGTCCTTTTGTAGAAGTAATTTTCTGGCCTGATTAAATTACTGCCTTTTCCCCTAACATAATACAGCAACCATGAGGCTCCCTAGCACACAGGTGGAAAGATGATAAGTTCTGTCTCTTTTCCCTGTTGTAACAGTCAACTGAAATTGCACTTGTAGTTGAAAGCCACTTGTAATCACATCTCTTACTCTTTAGGACTTACAAGCGGTGAGTTTTCTAATTCAACACGGTTTGGATCTTTTGGACTGTATTATTTTTCTTTTCATTCTTTACATTTCTGGCCTGTCAACCAGAAAGTTTTTCCTGAACATACGTCACTTGAAATACCCTGGGCAAAGCAGCAAGTGAGCAACCATTGCTTTGCCTCTAAAGATACAATGGACAACCATAACTTCAAACATTTTGCCTTTGAATAACATGTAGCACCACATTAACAGCGTCCAATATCAGATTCCTTTCCAACCACCTCCAGACACATAAGCCAATGCCACAAATTTAAGATTTGTTACCGGAGGATCCCACCTCCAAGAACTAATTTCTCTGTCAGGTCAAATAACAGTAGCTACAGTAGAGACAACTCCCAAATAGCAGTGATGAGTTTTCACTCATGTCACAGTCTGGTCAGCGTTGAACAGTAGCATGGGCATGTGTTTGCTTCTGCAGTTCTGGCATCTTTGACTCTTCTACTTCTAACCACAAGACGGGGTACGCTTAATGAACGCCCCCTTTTCACAGCTTACTGGACCAGTAAGCTAAGCACTTGGAAAACAAGCGGCATAGTAACAGTCATTTTGTAAATCAAGGTAAGCATCGGAATCTCCAGTTTATCTCAAATGTGGGGTCAAAATAATCAAGAATGTAATTTCCGAGGTGAAAAAACATAATAAGACCCTGCGGTTGTTGAGTTTTGCAGTGAGAAGAGCACGTTGTACAAATGGAGAAGAGATAGCACTTTATCTGGTAATGTCCCTTTGAATTCCCTTTCTTTTTTACTACCCATGTTTTAGAACTATTATAATTTTATACAGAGTATCCCAATAATTTCCCAAACTGGTTATTTTGTGGGGTCAGATTAACAATTCGGTTAAACTGGTAAAGAAAATCAACACAGAATATGAATGGATAATAGAGTTTAAAGAATATCCTTGCTTGCTCTACTAGGTATGTCAGAGCCACTCCCCTGCTTGGAGCACCTGGGAACGGTGGTGACGGTGTTGCTGGTGGTGACGGTGATGATGACAGGGACAATGATGATCGGCCACCTCTCAAATGCCGATTCCATGCTCGGCATTGTGCCAACTAAATGACACACGTTCATGTAATTTTTATGGCTAAGCAAGTTGGCACTGTATATGTGATTTTCCCCAGTTTATTAAAGCATTTGAAATCCCAAGAAGTTACAAAACTTGTTCCTTAAATGAATCAAGCAATAATTAGGAAATTCACCTGGATTTTGAACTGTATAGAAATCATCATTGATACGACTCAAAATTCAGATAACACTGACTGTGAAAGCCTGAAACTCGGGATCAAAGAAGGATAGAAATCAAGCAAAATTATCATATGATATTGCTAAAAGCAGGTTTGCAAAGAAAGAAAATATTTTCCCATCACACAAAAGAAGTGTATTTTATTCAGGACGTGGAGGATAAGTAACAATTGCTCAGCTGGTAGAAACCCATGCCCAGGTGACCGACCGACACAGAAGACAGCGAGAGAATCCTCAGAGGGCGCCCAGGAGGAGAGCTGCTGCTCTTCCTTCTGAGGCTCTGTGATGCTTTCTTGGGCACCTCCCAGAGGGAAGCAGTACAGCACACACAGGTAAGAAACCTCTGTCTGTCAGGAAGCACCACTCGCATATTGAGGCTGAAGTGTGGAGAAGCTTCTTTCGTATCCATGATAGGCTTTGAAGAGAAGAGGAGAAGGTGGAGCTCTGGAGCTAGTTGAGTCGATTGTCCTTATCCTTTCCAGATGAAGATAAAAGCTCAAGCTCTTACATATTCTTGGGTGGGCCCTTCTGCTAGCATTGATGAACAGGTGCCCCAGGAGGGCATTTCTGCTTGCACTGCTGAGGCACGCATGGGTCAGGGCACTTTATAGGTGGGCAAGGGTCTGGACACTTGCAAGGTGGGCAAGGGTCTGGGCACTTGCAAGGTGGGCAAGGGTCATGGCATTTTGGTGTGCACACTGGTGGTGGCTGGCAGGGCTGCTTGCACTGCTGATGTTGAGAAGACATCGTTCTGGAGTCTTAATATCTGAAAGAAAGTATATGACCGTGTTCACAACAAGGAATTCCTATAGAGAAAACAGCAAAATCGTGTGGAATAACAACAGATACTATCTCACCAATCTCTAAGTATGTGCTTTAATCTCTTTAATACCCTTTAAGGAATTTCTGACTTCTCTCTCGCTCTTCAGAAAATCGTTACATCAGCCCAGAGAAAAACCTTCCCTTTTCTCATACAGCTTTTCTAAAGAAAATATCTTGGTTTTGAAGAAACATGCAATGTTTTCTCTTTTGGTTTCTTTCTTTCTTTCTTTCCTGCTTTCTTTTTTTCTTTTTAATGAAAACGACATCTTCAGAAAAGGCCCTCACATGTTCTAAAATCCTGGGCAAGCTCACAAGCAATTTGTATCAACATTTTCTCTCATGACGTCCCGACAGGATGACTTACATACAGAGCAAAGGGCAATCAGGATGAATGTAAGGGTCTCACACCTTCTAAGATAAGTGCCCCTGAAATCACAGCAGAGGTCCAAGAGAAAGGCATAGAAGAAGGTAAATACTTTGCTCTTTATCCCTTCATGTCAAAATTTCCTGTTAATTTCTTTTTGAATAGAGGAATTCAAACTAGGTATCAGTAATCTAGTAAATACAATACAACATTGTGTCCAGATTCCAAGTTCTCATCCACTAAGTAGCATTATACCCATGATCATAATGTTGGACCCATCAAGCTTGCTGACTGCAGCATAAACTCAACATTTGGGTGTCCATGAACAAAGTTGAAATGAAGAATAAGACTCACCAGGTTCTCCAAAGTCAATCAGAACTCGAGTGGCAGGAGGATAGCTGTCGTGCAGCAGAGGACCTATTTATTGGCGCTTACTGCCCCACCCAGGGGGAAGTGTAACTACCAAACTTGGCCTGGTCCAATCATTTCCTAAGCCAAATGCAAATCCATCCATAACTGGCTTGGCAGGGACGCTGAAAACAGGGACTATCCTCTTCCAGGATCTCCTCACTGGATTATGTTTTCATGACTCACAGAATCCCTGCCTTAGCTCTCAGTTTCAGTGGTTTAAGGCAGTGGGAGCACTTGGAGTGTCCTCTAACGTGGAGTCAAAAGTTCCATTCCTTGTCTGGGGAGGATGACCCTTTCCTATCTTTCGCCATCCTTGACTCTAAAACTGCCTGCCTAGCTGCACTTGATCAGGTGGCAAGTTTGTTGTCCATACTGGTTTGAAATGGGCCTCGCTACCTAGTGACACATGTCACTTTACCTCAAGTCTTTCTTACAATTCATTTCGGTTTGATTCATGGCTTGCTAAACAAAGTCTCGTTTCGTCTTCGAAAATGGTCTGAGGGAAATTTGCAGATCATCTCCTATGATTCCCTATCTTGACACTTGGAAACGTGTAGTAAAGTGTTGACCACTACGGTCCTCCTTTCACTGTTTGCTCCTTCAAATAAAGAACATCCAGCAGTCAGATGCCTGTGACCTTTATAAATCTGTTTTACTTCCTGCCACAAGGAATCCACTAGGCACATAGCATCCCCTACCATAACTCAGATGAGCTGGCAGCTCAGACCCAAGACTTACAACAGAAATGAACTTTTTGCTCATACCTCCCAAAGGGACATAACACATGCTCCAATCTAATTTCTCCAACTGACCTCTTCGGATGTCTTCAATTTTTGAAGAAATCTCAGAGGATTGTTCAAATTTTCTGGCTTCCTGTCGCTGTAAAATTATTGGGAAACCCAATGTTTTATGCAATGCCATTCACGCAACTAATTTTGTATGTATTTAATACTTATGAATTATTTAAACACATATTGTTTCACATCAAATCTAGGGTAAATTCATGAGAAAGTTGAAATCACTTTATTAAAAATGCAGTCACTGAAGTTCATTGCCATTCATGTACAACTTCTTAATCATTAATAAGAATTTTGTTATATTTTAAACCCATGTTTTGCATTTTCCATATAGGTCACGGTGGAGCATGGGTCAAATAAACCTATATCATGCTGTAGTTTCTTGATACTATTTGTCAATGTGCTGGAAGGAAGGTTTGATAGTTAATTTATGGGTCAGATTCACTGGCACAGGTCCCCCGTTTACTGGTCAAACATTATTCTGTGTGTTTCTGTAAGGATGATTTTGGATGAGAGTATTATTTAAATCAGTAGCCTGAGTTAAGTCGGTTGCCCTCTATAATGTGGGAAGTTCTCATCCAATCCACTGACGGCCTGAATAGAACAAGGCTGACGCTCTCTCAGGTACAAGAATATTCCTCTGTCAGATGGACTTCCAGCAGTTTCAGCTCTGCAGATTTTGCGTGTTCCAGACATTTTAATCTCTCTCTCTCTGTCCTTGTCCCACTTTATGTAACATATTTCTGTATGTATATATGTACATACAAGTTGTAATATATAATTTGAATATTTCATCTGTCATTTCATGTACATGATTACCTATGGCCAATTAAAATAAAAATTTTCAAAGGTATTTTGAAGTGAATTTAAAGCCAAACATATTAATGTAATATGACACATGGGGTGTGGAATTACGACAAATATAATGAGCTGTTAGCAAATAACTGAAGTTCAGGAACCATTGCCTTAGCACGTCCACCAAAGATTTCATTTCTGCCTTTTCAGTGATTTAGATGTGAACAGTTTTTCTAAGTTCCTCCCTTGTATCCTGGATATGAACACTACTCTTTTCTATGCTGTCCCCGTGGGCACTGAAGAGTGTTTTGATGGATCATGGTTGGTGAGGGCCCTGTCTGGTTTAGGAATAGAGTTGCAAATCTCGGTTTATGATACTGTAGAATGTGGGAACAGATGTTTAACGGAATCAGGATATCCCGTCTCAACTTACGCGAACTCTTCCCTAGACCGCTGTCCTGCACTTAAAATTCCTTTATCAGGAAATAAATCTCTTGTATTCCATAAGAGAATATGACGTTTCAATTGTGTGAAACCAAAACTAGATATAAGGTACCATTTAAGACTCAGAGCATCACATATAAATGATTCAGAGTGACGTTGGGAGGGGAGAGATAAGCAAAGCACTACAGGTCTGACATCTGGATGAAATGTGAACTTAGGGCACATCTGATATATTTGCTTTGTTCCACTAAGTCCAACAATGTTTTAGGTCTTTGAAGAGAGTAATTTGAAACCAATGTTCACTGTTTATTGTCTGTCTTCTTCTTCTTCACGTGCCAGAACCCTCAACCTGCCATATTATCTTCACTGCCAATATCTACCCCTTAACCGTCCAACTTGGTACTTTGACATGTCGCTCGTGCATTTAGTAATAGTCCTTTCATAATTCTTCCTGCAGTCAGGAGGAAGAACTGGCCCAGTAATTTGTCCTGGCCAAAAAATCAGGAAGCTACTTAGGACTGGGGTTTTTTAATGGGACAGCAGGAAGAAGAGGGGAGTGAGGAGTAGAGGAGGAGAAAGAGGAGACACTTGAAACCTGTGAAAGTCATCAGCTAGGCATTTGCCACAAGGCCAGGACGTAAGCTTTCCTTGCAGCTCAGCCACATCTTCACTGACTACTATATATTCTTTAAATAATATGATACATTGTTATTAAAATGAAGGTATACCATTTAATATATAATGGGGAAAACATAAAGCTGTTAAAAAATGAGCATGTGTATTAAACGGCCAAAAACAATCACTGCTTATACTTTGCTGTATTTAGTGTTACGAGTTTTCAATTTTCATAAACCCACACACATGCATACATGTCTATCAGGCTACTGATTTGAGATCATCTTTTCTAATATAGATATCTCCAGTCATAGGTTGCTCTCTTTGTGCTGCATTACATTTATCCCAAAAGTTCTTGTATGTTTTCTTTTCATTTTCGTTCATCTCAAGTTATTTTCTATTTATTTCTTATTTCTTCTTCGCACCATTGCTTATTTAGGAATGCGTTTCCAAACTAACAGATGTCACAGCAACAGAGAGTAGAATGGTGGTCAGCAGGGTCTGAGGGATCGGGGAAAGGTGGGATGTTGGGCCACGGGTACAAGCCTGTGATCATGCAATGAATGAGTTCTCAGAGTCTACAGTACAGCATGGTGATCTAGCTAATAACACTCAGGTGTGTACTTTAACCTTGCTGGGAAATTAGACCATAAGCATTCTCATCACACACACACATACAAACACACACACACACACACACACACACACACACAGACACACAGACAAACAGAGGGACATACACACATTACATTGTTACTGATGAAGTGATTTATGTGCAAAGTGACCGATGTTGGTAATCACTGCATAAAATACACATATGTCAAGTCATCACATTATACACCGTAAATATGTACAATTTCGTTTGTCAATTATTCCTCAATAAACCCGGAGGCAAAGCATGAAGGAATAAGTATCATATGACAGAGTAACAATGTTTGAGCATCTCTGTGTGCTTTCTCCTCCTAGGCTCTCTCAGGATCTGATACGATTCTCTGAGAGAGCTTCCTTTATCCATCATTCACTGGGGTCCTTGTAGTCACCTCAGAGTGGATATTGCCTTTTAGTCACCTGTACTGACCATATCTGATTTCCTAGGTGGAAAATAGGGAAAGATGGGGGGGAACGTCGTTAGTAATCTTAAAAATCATTCTTTTTCGTTTTGGCACATAGTTAATTTAGTTCTCAATTCCCTCAAAAACTTATTAGGCACCTGATATAATTTCAGTCCCCCAATCATTTCTATGTCCTACAGATCTCAGTTAGGTCCTTATGTAGAAGTAATTTTCTGGCCTGATTAAATTACTGCCTTTTCCCCTAACATAATACAGCAACCATGAGGCTCCCTAGCACACAGGTGGAAAGATGATAAGTTCTGTCTCTTTTCCCTGTTGTAACAGTCAACTGAAATTGCACTTGTAGTTGAAAGCCACTTGTAATCACATCTCTTACTCTTTAGGACTTACAAGCGGTGAGTTTTCTAATTCAACACGGTTTGGATCTTTTGGACTGTATTATTTTTCTTTTCATTCTTTACATTTCTGGCCTGTCAACCAGAAAGTTTTTCCTGAACATACGTCACTTGAAATACCCTGGGCAAAGCAGCAAGTGAGCAACCATTGCTTTGCCTCTAAAGATACCATGGACAACCATTACTTCAAACATTTTGCCTTTGAATAACATGTAGCACCACATTTACAGCGTCCAATATCAGATTCCTTTCCAACCACCTCCAGACACATAAGCCAATGCCACAAATTTAAGATTTGTTACAGGAGCATCCCACCTCCAAGAACTAATTTCTCTGTCAGGTCAAATAACAGTAGCTACAGTAGAGACAACTCCCAAATAGCAGTGATGAGTTTTCACTCATGTCACAGTCTGGTCAGCGTTGAACAGTAGCATGGGCATGTGTTTGCTTCTGCAGTTCTGGCATCTTTGACTCTTCTACTTCTAACCACAAGACGGGGTACGCTTAATGAACGCCCCCTTTTCACAGCTTACTGGACCAGTAAGCTAAGCACTTGGAAAACAAGCGGCATAGTAACAGTCATTTTGTAAATCAAGGTAAGCATCGGAATCCCCAGTGTATCTCAAATGTGGGGTCAAAATAATCAAGAATGTAATTTCCGAGGTGAAAAAACATAATAAGACCCTGCGGTTGTTGAGTTTTGCAGTGAGAAGAGCACGTTGTACAAATGGAGAAGAGATAGCACTTTGTCTGGTAATGTCCCTTTGAATTCCCTTTCTTTTGTACTACCCATGTTTTAGAACTATTATAATTTTATACAGAGTATCCCAATAATTTCCCAAACTGGTTATTTTGTGGGGTCAGATTAACAATTTGGTTAAACTGGTAAAGAAAATCAACACAGAATATGAATGGATAATAGAGTTTAAAGAATATCCTTGCTTGCTCTACTAGGTATGTCAGAGCCACTCCCCTGCTTGGAGCACCTGGGAACGGTGGTGACGGTGTTGCTGGTGGTGACGGTGATGATGACAGGGACAATGATGATCGGCCACCTCCCAAATGCCGATTCCATGCTCGGCATTGTGCCAACTAAATGACACACGTTCATGTAATTTTTATGGCTAAGCAAGTTGGCACTGTATATGTGATTTTCCCCAGTTTATTAAAGCATTTGAAATCCCAAGAAGTTACAAAACTTGTTCCTTAAATGAATCAAGCAATAATTAGGAAATTCACCTGGATTTTGAACTGTATAGAAATCATCATTGATACGACTCAAAATTCAGATAACACTGACTGTGAAAGCCTGAAACTCAGGATCAAAGAAGGATAGAAATCAAGCAAAATTATCATATGATATTGCTAAAAGCAGGTTTGCAAAGAAAGAAAATATTTTCCCATCACACAAAAGAAGTGTATTTTATTCAGGACGTGGAGGATAAGTAACAATTGCTCAGCTGGTAGAAACCCATGCCCAGGTGACCGACCGACACAGAAGACAGCGAGAGAATCCTCAGAGGGCGCCCAGGAGGAGAGCTGCTGCTCTTCCTTCTGAGGCTCTGTGATGCTTTCTTGGGCACCTCCCAGAGGGAAGCAGTACAGCACTCACAGGTAAGAAACCTCTGTCTGTCAGGAAGCACCACTCGCATATTGAGGCTGAAGTGTGGAGAAGCTTCTTTCGTATCCATGATAGGCTTTGAAGAGAAGAGGAGAAGGTGGAGCTCTGGAGCTAGTTGAGTCGATTGTCCTTATCCTTTCCAGATGAAGATAAAAGCTCAAGCTCTTACATATTCTTGGGTGGGCCCTTCTGCTAGCATTGATGAACAGGTGCCCCAGGAGGGCATTTCTGCTTGCACTGCTGAGGCACGCATGGGTCAGGGCACTTTATAGGTGGGCAAGGGTCTGGACACTTGCAAGGTGGGCAAGGGTCTGGACACTTGCAAGGTGGGCAAGGGTCATGGCATTTTGGTGTGCACACTGGTGGTGGCTGGCAGGGCTGCTTGCACTGCTGATGTTGAGAAGACATCGTTCTGGAGTCTTAATATCTGAAAGAAAGTATATGACCGTGTTCACAACAAGGAATTCCTATAGAGAAAACAGCAAAATCGTGTGGAATAACAACAGATACTATCTCACCAATCTCTAAGTATGTGCTTTAATCTCTTTAATACCCTTTAAGGAATTTCTGACTTCCCTCTCGCTCTTCAGAAAATCGTTACATCAGCCCAGAGAAAAACCTTCCCTTTTCTCATACAGCTTTTCTAAAGAAAATATCTTGGTTTTGAAGAAACATGCAATGTTTTCTCTTTTGGTTTCTTTCTTTCTTTCTTTCCTGCTTTCTTTTTTTCTTTTTAATGAAAACGACATCTTCAGAAAAGGCCCTCACATGTTCTAAAATCCTGGGCAAGCTCACAAGCAATTTGTATCAACATTTTCTCTCATGACGTCCCGACAGGATGACTTACATACAGAGCAAAGGGCAATCAGGATGAATGTAAGGGTCTCACACCTTGTAAGATAAGTGCCCCTGAAATCACAGCAGAGGTCCAAGAGAAAGGCATAGAAGAAGGTAAATACTTTGCTCTTTATCCCTTCATGTCAAAATTTCCTGTTAATTTCTTTTTGAATAGAGGAATTCAAACTAGGTATCAGTAATCTAGTAAATACAATACAACATTGTGCCCAGATTTCAAGTTCTCATCCACTAAGTAGCATTATACCCATGATCATAATGTTGGACCCATCAAGCTTGCTGACTGCAGCATAAACTCAACATTTGGGTGTCCATGAACAAAGTTGAAATGAAGAATAAGACTCACCAGGTTCTCCAAAGTCAATCAGAACTCGAGTGGCAGGAGGATAGCTGTCGTGCAGCAGAGGACCTATTTATTGGCGCTTACTGCCCCACCCAGGGGGAAGCGGAACTACCAAACTTGGCCTGGTCCAATCATTTCCCAAGCCAAATGCAAATCCATCCATAACTGGCTTGGCAGGGACGCTGAAAACAGGGACTATCCTCTTCCAGGATTTCCTCACTGGATTATGTTCTCATGACTCACAGAGTCCCTGCCTTAGCTCTCAGTTTCAGTGGTTTAAGGCAGTGGGAGCACTTGGAGTGTCCTCTAACGTGGAGTCAAAAGTTCCATTCCTTGACTGGGGAGGATGACCCTTTCCTATCTTTCGCCATCCTTGACTCTAAAACTGCCTGCCTAGCTGCACTTGATCAGGTGGCAAGTTTGTTGTCCATACTGGTTTGAAATGGGCCTCGCTACCTGGTGACACATGTCACTTTACCTCAAGTCTTTCTTACAATTCATTTCGGTTTGATTCATGGCTTGCTAAACAAAGTCTCGTTTCGTCTTCGAAAATGGTCTGAGGGAAATTTGCAGATCATCTCCTATGATTCCCTATCTTGACACTTGGAAACGTGTAGTAAAGTGTTGACCACTACGGTCCTCCTTTCACTGTTTGCTCCTTCAAATAAAGAACATGCAGCAGTCAGATGCCTGTGCCCTTTATAAATCTGTTTTACTTCCTGCCACAAGGAATCCACTAGGCACATAGCATCCCCTACCATAACTCAGATGAGCTGGCAGCTCAGACCCAAGACTTACAACAGAAATGAACTTTTTGCTCATACCTCCCAAAGGGACATAACACATGCTCCAATCTAATTTCTCCAACTGACCTCTTCGGATGTCTTCAATTTTTGAAGAAATCTCAGAGGATTGTTCAAATTTTCTGGCTTCCTGTCGCTGTAAAATTATTGGGAAACCCAATGTTTTATGCAATGCCATTCACGCAACTAATTTTGTATGTATTTAATACTTATGAATTACTTAAACACATATTGTTTCACATCAAATCTAGGGTAAATTCATGAGAAAGTTGAAATCACTTTATTAAAAATGCAGTCACTGAAGTTCATTGCCATTCATGTACAACTTCTTAATCATTAATAAGAATTTTGTTATATTTTAAACCCATGTTTTGCATTTTCCATATAGGTCACGGTGGAGCCTGGGTCAAATAAACCTATATCATGCTGTAGTGTTTTGATACTATTTGTCAATGTGCTGGAAGGAAGGTTTGATAGTTAATTTATGGGTCAGATTCACTGGCACAGGTCCCCCGTTTACTGGTCAAACATTATTCTGTGTGTTTCTGTAAGGATGATTTTGGATGAGAGTATTATTTAAATCAGTAGCCTGAGTTAAGTCGGTTGCCCTCTATAATGTGGGAAGTTCTCATCCAATCCACTGACGGCCTGAATAGAACAAGGCTGACGCTCTCTCAGGTACAAGAATATTCCTCTGTCAGATGGACTTCCAGCAGTTTCAGCTCTGCAGATTTTGCGTGTTCCAGACATTTTAATCTCTCTCTCTCTGTCCTTGTCCCACTTTATGTAACATATTTCTGTATGTATATATGTACATACAGGTTGTAATATATAATTTGAATATTTCATCTGTCATTTCATGTACACGATTACCTATGGCCAATTAAAATAAAAATTTTCAAAGGTATTTTGAAGTGAATTTAAAGCCAAACATATTAATGTAATATGACACATGGGGTGTGGAATTACGACAAATATAATGAGCTGTTAGCAAATAACTGAAGTTCAGGAACCATTGCCTTAGCACGTCCACCAAAGATTTCATTTCTGCCTTTTCAGTGATTTAGATGTGAACAGTTTTTCTAAGTTCCTCCCTTCTATCCTGGATATGAACACTACTCTTTTCTATGCTGTCCCCGTGGGCACTGAAGAGTGTTTTGATGGATCATGGTTGGTGAGGGCCCTGTCTGGTTTAGGAATAGAGTTGCAAATCTCGGTTTATGATACTGTAGAATGTGGGAACAGATGTTTAACGGAATCAGGATATCCCGTCTCAACTTACGCGAACTCTTCCCTAGACCGCTGTCCTGCGCTTAAAATTCCTTTATCAGGAAGTAAATCTCTTGTATTCCATAAGAGAATATGACGTTTCAATTGTGTGAAACCAAAACTAGATATAAGGTACCATTTAAGACTCAGAGCATCACATATAAATGATTCAGAGTGACGTTGGGAGGGGAGAGATAAGCAAAGCACTACAGGTCTGACATCTGGATGAAATGTGAACTTAGGGCACATCTGATATATTTGCTTTGTTCCACTCAGTCCAACAATGTTTTAGGTCTTTGAAGAGAGTAATTTGAAAACAATGTTCACTGTTTATTGTCTGTCTTCTTCTTCTTCACGTGCCAGAACCCTCAACCTGCCATATTATCTTCACTGCCAATATCTACCCCTTAACCGTCCAACTTGGTACTTTGACATGTCGCTCGTGCATTTAGTAATAGTCCTTTCATAATTCTTCCTGCAGTCAGGAGGAAGAACTGGCCCAGTAATTTGTCCTGGCCAAAAAATCAGGAAGCTACTTAGGACTGGGGTTTTTTAATGGGACAGCAGGAAGAAGAGGGGAGTGAGGAGTAGAGGAGGAGAAAGAGGAGACACTTGAAACCTGTGAAAGTCATCAGCTAGGCATTTGCCACAAGGCCAGGACGTAAGCTTTCCTTGCAGCTCAGCCACATCTTCACTGACTACTATATATTTTTTAAATAATATGATACATTGTTATTAAAATGAAGGTATACCTTTTAATATATAATGGGGAAAACATAAAGCTGTTAAAAAATGAGCATGTGTATTAAACGGCCAAAAACAATCACTGCTTATACTTTGCTGTATTTAGTGTTACGAGTTTTCAATTTTCATAAACCCACACACATGCATACATGTCTATCAGGCTACTGATTTGAGATCATCTTTTCTAATATAGATATCTCCAGTCATAGGTTGCTCTCTTTGTGCTGCATTACATTTATCCCAAAAGTTCTTGTATGTTTTCTTTTCATTTTCGTTCATCTCAAGTTATTTTCTATTTATTTCTTATTTCTTCTTCGCACCATTGCTTATTTAGGAATGTGTTTCCAAACTAACAGATGTCACAGCAACAGAGAGTAGAATGGTGGTCAGCAGGGTCTGAGGGATCGGGGAAAGGTGGGATGTTGGGCCACGGGTACAAGCCTGTGATCATGCAATGAATGAGTTCTCAGAGTCTACAGTACAGCATGGTGATCTAGCTAATAACACTCAGGTGTGTACTTTAACCTTGCTGGGAAATTAGACCATAAGCATTCTCATCACACACACACATACAAACACACACACACACACACACACAGACAAACAGAGGGACATACACACATTACATTGTTACTGATGAAGTGATTTATGTGCAAAGTGACCGATGTTGGTAATCACTGCATAAAATACACATATGTCAAGTCATCACATTATACAGCGTAAATATGTACAGTTTCGTTTGTCAATTATTCCTCAATAAACCCGGAGGCAAAGCATGAAGGAATAAGTATCATATGACAGAGTAACAATGTTTGAGCATCTTTGTGTGCTTTCTCCTCCTAGGCTCTCTCAGGATCTGATAGGATTCTCTGAGAGAGCTTCCTTTATCCATCATTCACTGGGGTCCTTGTAGTCACCTCAGAGTGGATATTCCTTTTTAGTCACCTGTACTGACCATATCTGATTTCCTAGGTGGAAAATAGGGAAAGATGGGGGGGAACGTCGTTAGTAATCTTAAAAATCATTCTTTTTCGTTTTGGCACATAGTTAATTTAGTTCTCAATTCCCTCAAAAACTTATTAGGCACCTGATATAATTTCAGTCCCCCAATCATTTCTATGTCCTACAGATCTCAGTTAGGTCCTTTTGTAGAAGTAATTTTCTGGCCTGATTAAATTACTGCCTTTTCCCCTAACATAATACAGCAACCATGAGGCTCCCTAGCACACAGGTGGAAAGATGATAAGTTCTGTCTCTTTTCCCTGTTGTAACAGTCAACTGAAATTGCACTTGTAGTTGAAAGCCACTTGTAATCACATCTCTTACCCTTTAGGACTTACAAGTGGTGAGTTTTCTAATTCAACACGGTTTTGATCATTTGGACTGTATTATTTTTCTTTTCATTCTTTACATTTCTGGCCTGTCAACCAGAAAGTTTTTCCTGAACATACGTCACTTGAAATACCCTGGGCAAAGCAGCAAGTGAGCAACCATTGCTTTGCCTCTAAAGATACCATGGACAACCATTACTTCAAACATTTTGCCTTTGAATAACATGTAGCACCACATTTACAGCGTCCAATATCAGATTCCTTTCCAACCACCTCCAGACACATAAGCCAATGCCACAAATTTAAGATTTGTTACAGGAGCATCCCACCTCCAAGAACTAATTTCTCTGTCAGGTCAAATAACAGTAGCTACAGTAGAGACAACTCCCAAATAGCAGTGTTGAGTTTTCACTCATGTCACAGTCTGGTCAGCGTTGAACAGTAGCATGGGCATGTGTTTGCTTCTGCAGTTCTGGCATCTTTGACTCTTCTACTTCTAACCACAAGACGGGGTACGCTTAATGAACGCCCCCTTTTCACAGCTTACTGGACCAGTAAGCTAAGCACTTGGAAAACAAGCGGCATAGTAACAGTCATTTTGTAAATCAAGGTAAGCATCGGAATCCCCAGTGTATCTCAAATGTGGGGTCAAAATAATCAAGAATGTAATTTCCGAGGTGAAAAAACATAATAAGACCCTGCGGTTGTTGAGTTTTGCAGTGAGAAGAGCATGTTGTACAAATGGAGAAGAGATAGCACTTTGTCTGGTAATGTCCCTTTGAATTGTCTTTCTTTTGTACTACCCATGTTTTCAGAACTATTATAATTTTATACAGAGTATCCCAATAATTTCCCAAACTGGTTATTTTGTGGGGTCAGATTAACAATTCGGTTAAACTGGTAAAGAAAATCAACACAGAATATGAATGGATAATAGAGTTTAAAGAATATCCTTGCTTGCTCTACTAGGTATGTCAGAGCCACTCCCCTGCTTGGAGCACCTGGGAGCGGTGGTGACGGTGTTGCTGGTGGTGACGGTGATGATGACAGGGACAATGATGATCGGCCACCTCTCAAATGCCAATTCCATGCTCGGCATTGTGCCAACTAAATGACACACGTTCATGTAATTTTTATGGCTAAGCAAGTTGGCACTGTATATGTGATTTTCCCCAGTTTATTAAAGCATTTGAAATCCCAAGAAGTTACAAAACTTGTTCCTTAAATGAATCAAGCAATAATTAGGAAATTAACCTGGATTTTGAACTGTATAGAAATCATCATTGATACGACTCAAAATTCAGATAACACTGACTGTGAAAGCCTGAAACTGGGGATCAAAGAAGGATAGAAATCAAGCAAAATTATCATATGATATTGCTAAAAGCAGGTTTGCAAAGAAAGAAAATATTTTCCCATCACACAAAAGAAGTGCATTTTATTCAGGACGTGGAGGATAAGTAACAATTGCTCAGCTGGTAGAAACCCATGCCCAGGTGACCGACCGACACAGAAGACAGCGAGAGAATCCTCAGAGGGCGCCCAGGAGGAGAGCTGCTGCTCTTCCTTCTGAGGCTCTGCGATGCTTTCTTGGGCACCTCCCAGAGGGAAGCAGTACAGCACTCACAGGTAAGAAACCTCTGTCTGTCAGGAAGCACCACTCGCATATTGAGGCTGAAGTGTGGAGAAGCTTCTTTCGTATCCATGATAGGCTTTGAAGAGAAGAGGAGAAGGTGGAGCTAGTTGAGTCGATTGTCCTTATCCTTTCCAGATGAAGATAAAAGCTCAAGCTCTTACATATTCTTGGGTGGGCCCTTCTGCTAGCATTGATGAACAGGTGCCCCAGGAGGGCATTTCTGCTTGCACTGCTGAGGCACACATGGGTCAGGGCACTTTATAGGTGGGCAAGGGTCTGGACACTTGCAAGGTGGGCAAGGGTCTGGACACTTGCAAGGTGGGCAAGGGTCATGGCATTTTGGTGTGCACACTGGTGGTGGCTGGCAGGGCTGCTTGCACTGCTGATGTTGAGAAGACATCGTTCTGGAGTCTTAATATCTGAAAGAAAGTATATGACCGTGTTCACAACAAGGAATTCCTATAGAGAAAACAGCAAAATCGTGTGGAATAACAACAGATACTATCTCACCAATCTCTAAGTATGTGCTTTAATCTCTTTAATACCCTTTAAGGAATTTCTGACTTCTCTCTCGCTCTTCAGAAAATCCTTACATCAGCCCAGAGAAAAACCTTCCCTTTTCTCATACAGCTTTTCTAAAGAAAATATCTTGGTTTTGAAGAAACATGCAATGTTTTCTCTTTTGGTTTCTTTCTTTCTTTCTTTCTTTCCTGCTTTCTTTTATTCTTTTTAATGAAAACGACATCTTCAGAAAAGGCCCTCACATGTTCTACAATCCTGGGCAAGCTCACAAGCAATTTGTATCAACATTTTCTCTCATGACGTCCCGACAGGATGACTTACATACAGAGCAAAGGGCAATCAGGATGAATGTAAGGGTCTCACACCTTGTAAGATAAGTGCCCCTGAAATCACAGCAGAGGTCCAAGAGAAAGGCATAGTAGAAGGTAAATACTTTGCTCTTTATCCCTTCATGTCAAAATTTCCTGTTAATTTCTTTTTCAATAGAGGAATTCAAACTAGGTATCAGTAATCTAGTAAATACAATACAACATTGTGCCCAGATTCCAAGTTCTCATCCACTAAGTAGCATTATACCCATGATCATAATGTTGGACCCATCAAGCTTGCTGACTGCAGCATAAACTCAACATTTGGGTGTCCATGAACAAAGTTGAAATGAAGAATAAGACTCACCAGGTTCTCCAAAGTCAATCAGAACTCGAGTGGCAGGAGGATAGCTGTCGTGCAGCAGAGGACCTATTTATTGGCACTTACTGCCCCACCCAGGGGGAAGCGTAACCACCAAACTTGGCCTGGTCCAATCATTTCCGAAGCCAAATGCAAATCCATCCATAACTGGCTTGGCAGGGACGCTGAAAACAGGGACTATCCTCTTCCAGGATCTCCTCACTAGATTATGTTCTCATGACTCACAGAGTCCCTGCCTTAGCTCTCAGTTTCAGTGGTTTAAGGCAGTGGGAGCACTTGGAGTGTCCTCTAACGTGGAGTCAAAAGTTCCATTCCTTGACTGGGGAGGATGACCCTTTCCTATCTTTCGCCATCCTTGACTCTAAAATTGCCTGCCTAGCTGCACTTGATCAGGTGGCAAGTTTGTTGTCCATACTGGTTTGAAATGGGCCTCGCTACCTGGTGACACATGTCACTTTGCCTCAAGTCTTTCTTACAATTCATTTCGGTTTGATTCATGGCTTGCTAAACAAAGTCTCCTTTCGTCTTCGAAAATGGTCTGAGGGAAATTTGCAGATCATCTCCTATGATTCCCTATCTTGACACTTGGAAACGTGTAGTAAAGTGTTGACCACTACGGTCCTCCTTTCACTGTTTGCTCCTTCAAATAAAGAACATCCAGCAGTCAGATGCCTGTGACCTTTATAAATCTGTTTTACTTCCTGCCACAAGGAATCCACTAGGCACATAGCATCCCCTACCATAACTCAGATGAGCTGGCAGCTCAGACCCAAGACTTACAACAGAAATGAACTTTTTGCTCATACCTCCCAAAGGGACATAACACATGCTCCAATCTAATTTCTCCAACTGACCTCTTCGGATGTCTTCAATTTTTGAAGAAATCTCAGAGGGTTGTTCAAATTTTCTGGCTTCCTGTCGCTGTAAAATTATTGGGAAACCCAATGTTTTATGCAATGCCATTCACGCAACTAATTTTGTATGTATTTAATACTTATGAATTATTTAAACACATATTGTTTCACATCAAATCTAGGGTAAATTCATGAGAAAGTTGAAATCACTTTATTAAAAATGCAGTCACTGAAGTTCATTGCCATTCATGTACAACTTCTTAATCATTAATAAGAATTTTGTTATATTTTAAACCCATGTTTTGCATTTTCCATATAGGCCACGGTGGAGCCTGTGTCAAATAAACCTATATCATGCTGTAGTTTCTTGATACTATTTGTCAATGTGCTGGAAGGAAAGTTTGATAGTTAATTTATGGGTCAGATTCACTGGCACAGGTCCCCCGTTTACTGGTCAAACATTATTCTGTGTGTTTCTGTAAGGATGATTTTGGATGAGAGTATTATTTAAATCAGTAGCCTGAGTTAAGTCGGTTGCCCTCTATAATGTGGGAAGTTCTCATCCAATCCACTGACGGCCTGAATAGAACAAGGCTGACGCTCTCTCAGGTACAAGAATATTCCTCTGTCAGATGGACTTCCAGCAGTTTCAGCTCTGCAGATTTTGCGTGTTCCAGACATTTTAATCTCTCTCTCTCTGTCCTTGTCCCACTTTATGTAACATATTTCTGTATGTATATATGTACATACAGGTTGTAATATATAATTTGAATATTTCATCTGTCATTTCATGTACATGATTACCTATGGCCAATTAAAATAAAAATTTTCAAAGGTATTTTGAAGTGAATTTAAAGCCAAACATATTAATGTAATATGACACATGGGGTGTGGAATTACGACAAATATAATGAGCTGTTAGCAAATAACTGAAGTTCAGGAACCATTGCCTTAGCACGTCCACCAAAGATTTCATTTCTGCCTTTTCAGTGATTTAGATGTGAACAGTTTTTCTAAGTTCCTCCCTTGTATCCTGGATATGAACACTACTCTTTTCTATGCTGTCCCCGTGGGCACTGAAGAGTGTTTTGATGGATCATGGTTGGTGAGGGCCCTGTCTGGTTTAGGAATAGAGTTGCAAATCTCGGTTTATGATACTGTAGAATGTGGGAACAGATGTTTAACGGAATCAGGATATCCCGTCTCAACTTACGCGAACTCTTCCCTAGACCGCTGTCCTGCGCTTAAAATTCCTTTATCAGGAAGTAAATCTCTTGTATTCCATAAGAGAATATGACGTTTCAATTGTGTGAAACCAAAACTAGATATAAGGTACCATTTAAGACTCAGAGCATCACATATAAATGATTCAGAGTGACGTTGGGAGGGGAGAGATAAGCAAAGCACTACAGGTCTGACATCTGGATGAAATGTGAACTTAGGGCACATCTGATATATTTGCTTTGTTCCACTCAGTCCAACAATGTTTTAGGTCTTTGAAGAGAGTAATTTGAAAACAATGTTCACTGTTTATTGTCTGTCTTCTTCTTCTTCACGTGTCAGAACCCTCAACCTGCCATATTATCTTCACTGCCAATATCTACCCCTTAACCGTCCAACTTGGTACTTTGACATGTCGCTCGTGCATTTAGTAATAGTCCTTTCATAATTCTTCCTGCAGTCAGGAGGAAGAACTGGCCCAGTAATTTGTCCTGGCCAAAAAATCAGGAAGCTACTTAGGACTGGGGTTTTTTAATGGGACAGCAGGAAGAAGAGGGGAGTGAGGAGTAGAGGAGGAGAAAGAGGAGACACTTGAAACCTGTGAAAGTCATCAGCTAGGCATTTGCCACAAGGCCAGGACGTAAGCTTTCCTTGCAGCTCAGCCACATCTTCACTGACTACTATATATTTTTTAAATAATATGATACATTGTTATTAAAATGAAGGTATACCATTTAATATATAATGGGGAAAACATAAAGCTGTTAAAAACTGAGCATGTGTATTAAACGGCCAAAAACAATCACTGCTTATACTTTGCTGTATTTAGTGTTACGAGTTTTCAATTTTCATAAACCCACACACATGCATACATGTCTATCAGGCTACTGATTTGAGATCATCTTTTCTAATATAGATATCTCCAGTCATAGGTTGCTCTCTTTGTGCTGCATTACATTTATCCCAAAAGTTCTTGTATGTTTTCTTTTCATTTCCGTTCATCTCAAGTTATTTTCTATTTATTTCTTATTTCTTCTTCGCACCATTGCTTATTTAGGAATGCGTTTCCAAACTAACAGATGTCACAGCAACAGAGAGTAGAATGGTGGTCAGCAGGGTCTGAGGGATCGGGGAAAGGTGGGATGTTGGGCCACGGGTACAAGCCTGTGATCATGCAATGAATGAGTTCTCAGAGTCTACAGTACAGCATGGTGATCTAGCTAATAACACTCAGGTGTGTACTTTAACCTTGCTGGGAAATTAGACCATAAGCATTCTCATCACACACACACATACAAACACACACACACACACACACACACACAAACACACAGACAAACAGAGGGACATACACACATTACATTGTTACTGATGAAGTGATTTATGTGCAAAGTGACCGATGTTGGTAATCACTGCATAAAATACACATATGTCAAGTCATCACATTATACACCGTAAATATGTACAGTTTCGTTTGTCAATTATTCCTCAATAAACCCGGAGGCAAAGCATGAAGGAATAAGTATCATATGACAGAGTAACAATGTTTGAGCATCTCTGTGTGCTTTCTCCTCCTAGGCTCTCTCAGGATCTGATACGATTCTCTGAGAGAGCTTCCTTTATCCATCATTCACTGGGGTCCTTGTAGTCACCTCAGAGTGGATATTGCCTTTTAGTTACCTGTACTGATCATATCTGATTTCCTAGGTGGAAAATAGGGAAAGATGGGGGGGAACGTCGTTAGTAATCTTAAAAATCATTCTTTTTCGTTTTGGCACATAGTTAATTTAGTTCTCAATTCCCTCAAAAACTTATTAGGCACCTGATATAATTTCAGTCCCCCAATCATTTCTATGTCCTACAGATCTCAGTTAGGTCCTTTTGTAGAAGTAATTTTCTGGCCTGATTAAATTACTGCCTTTTTCCCTAAAATAATACAGCAACCATGAGGCTCCCTAGCACACAGGTGGAAAGATGATAAGTTCTGTCTCTTTTCCCTGTTGTAACAGTCAACTGAAATTGCACTTGTAGTTGAAAGCCACTTGTAATCACATCTCTTACTGTTTAGGACTTACAAGCGGTGAGTTTTCTAATTCAACACGGTTTGGATCTTTTGGACTGTATTATTTTTCTTTTCATTCTTTACATTTCTGGCCTGTCAACCAGAAAGTTTTTCCTGAACATACGTCACTTGAAATACCCTGGGCAAAGCAGCAAGTGAGCAACCATTGCTTTGCCTCTAAAGATACCATGGACAACCATTACTTCAAACATTTTGCCTTTGAATAACATGTAGCACCACATTTACAGCGTCCAATATCAGATTCCTTTCCAACCACCTCCAGAAACATAAGCCAATGCCACAAATTTAAGATTTGTTACAGGAGCATCCCACCTCCAAGAACTAATTTCTCTGTCAGGTCAAATAACAGTAGCTACAGTAGAGACAACTCCCAAATAGCAGTGTTGAGTTTTCACTCATGTCACAGTCTGGTCAGTGTTGAACAGTAGCATGGGCATGTGTTTGCTTCTGCAGTTCTGGCATCTTTGACTCTTCTACTTCTAACCACAAGACGGGGTACGCTTAATGAACGCCCCCTTTTCACAGCTTACTGGACCAGTAAGCTAAGCACTTGGAAAACAAGCGGCATAGTAACAGTCATTTTGTAAATCAAGGTAAGCATCGGAATCCCCAGTGTATCTCAAATGTGGGGTCAAAATAATCAAGAATGTAATTTCTGAGGTGAAAAAACATAATAAGACCCTGCGGTTGTTGAGTTTTGCAGTGAGAAGAGCACGTTGTACAAATGGAGAAGAGATAGCACTTTGTCTGGTAATGTCCCTTTGAATTGTCTTTCTTTTGTACTACCCATGTTTTCAGAACTATTATAATTTTATACAGAGTATCCCAATAATTTCCCAAACTGGTTATTTTGTGGGGTCAGATTAACAATTCGGTTAAACTGGTAAAGAAAATCAACACAGAATATGAATGGATAATAGAGTTTAAAGAATATCCTTGCTTGCTCTACTAGGTATGTCAGAGCCACTCCCCTGCTTGGAGCACCTGGGAGCGGTGGTGACGGTGTTGCTGGTGGTGACGGTGATGATGACAGGGACAATGATGATCGGCCACCTCTCAAATGCCAATTCCATGCTCGGCATTGTGCCAACTAAATGACACACGTTCATGTAATTTTTATGGCTAAGCAAGTTGGCACTGTATATGTGATTTTCCCCAGTTTATTAAAGCATTTGAAATCCCAAGAAGTTACAAAACTTGTTCCTTAAATGAATCAAGCAATAATTAGGAAATTAACCTGGATTTTGAACTGTATAGAAATCATCATTGATACGACTCAAAATTCAGATAACACTGACTGTGAAAGCCTGAAACTGGGGATCAAAGAAGGATAGAAATCAAGCAAAATTATCATATGATATTGCTAAAAGCAGGTTTGCAAAGAAAGAAAATATTTTCCCATCACACAAAAGAAGTGCATTTTATTCAGGACGTGGAGGATAAGTAACAATTGCTCAGCTGGTAGAAACCCATGCCCAGGTGACCGACCGACACAGAAGACAGCGAGAGAATCCTCAGAGGGCGCCCAGGAGGAGAGCTGCTGCTCTTCCTTCTGAGGCTCTGCGATGCTTTCTTGGGCACCTCCCAGAGGGAAGCAGTACAGCACTCACAGGTAAGAAACCTCTGTCTGTCAGGAAGCACCACTCGCATATTGAGGCTGAAGTGTGGAGAAGCTTCTTTCGTATCCATGATAGGCTTTGAAGAGAAGAGGAGAAGGTGGAGCTAGTTGAGTCGATTGTCCTTATCCTTTCCAGATGAAGATAAAAGCTCAAGCTCTTACATATTCTTGGGTGGGCCCTTCTGCTAGCATTGATGAACAGGTGCCCCAGGAGGGCATTTCTGCTTGCACTGCTGAGGCACACATGGGTCAGGGCACTTTATAGGTGGGCAAGGGTCTGGACACTTGCAAGGTGGGCAAGGGTCTGGACACTTGCAAGGTGGGCAAGGGTCATGGCATTTTGGTGTGCACACTGGTGGTGGCTGGCAGGGCTGCTTGCACTGCTGATGTTGAGAAGACATCGTTCTGGAGTCTTAATATCTGAAAGAAAGTATATGACCGTGTTCACAACAAGGAATTCCTATAGAGAAAACAGCAAAATCGTGTGGAATAACAACAGATACTATCTCACCAATCTCTAAGTATGTGCTTTAATCTCTTTAATACCCTTTAAGGAATTTCTGACTTCTCTCTCGCTCTTCAGAAAATCCTTACATCAGCCCAGAGAAAAACCTTCCCTTTTCTCATACAGCTTTTCTAAAGAAAATATCTTGGTTTTGAAGAAACATGCAATGTTTTCTCTTTTGGTTTCTTTCTTTCTTTCTTTCTTTCCTGCTTTCTTTTATTCTTTTTAATGAAAACGACATCTTCAGAAAAGGCCCTCACATGTTCTACAATCCTGGGCAAGCTCACAAGCAATTTGTATCAACATTTTCTCTCATGACGTCCCGACAGGATGACTTACATACAGAGCAAAGGGCAATCAGGATGAATGTAAGGGTCTCACACCTTGTAAGATAAGTGCCCCTGAAATCACAGCAGAGGTCCAAGAGAAAGGCATAGTAGAAGGTAAATACTTTGCTCTTTATCCCTTCATGTCAAAATTTCCTGTTAATTTCTTTTTCAATAGAGGAATTCAAACTAGGTATCAGTAATCTAGTAAATACAATACAACATTGTGCCCAGATTCCAAGTTCTCATCCACTAAGTAGCATTATACCCATGATCATAATGTTGGACCCATCAAGCTTGCTGACTGCAGCATAAACTCAACATTTGGGTGTCCATGAACAAAGTTGAAATGAAGAATAAGACTCACCAGGTTCTCCAAAGTCAATCAGAACTCGAGTGGCAGGAGGATAGCTGTCGTGCAGCAGAGGACCTATTTATTGGCACTTACTGCCCCACCCAGGGGGAAGCGTAACCACCAAACTTGGCCTGGTCCAATCATTTCCGAAGCCAAATGCAAATCCATCCATAACTGGCTTGGCAGGGACGCTGAAAACAGGGACTATCCTCTTCCAGGATCTCCTCACTAGATTATGTTCTCATGACTCACAGAGTCCCTGCCTTAGCTCTCAGTTTCAGTGGTTTAAGGCAGTGGGAGCACTTGGAGTGTCCTCTAACGTGGAGTCAAAAGTTCCATTCCTTGACTGGGGAGGATGACCCTTTCCTATCTTTCGCCATCCTTGACTCTAAAATTGCCTGCCTAGCTGCACTTGATCAGGTGGCAAGTTTGTTGTCCATACTGGTTTGAAATGGGCCTCGCTACCTGGTGACACATGTCACTTTGCCTCAAGTCTTTCTTACAATTCATTTCGGTTTGATTCATGGCTTGCTAAACAAAGTCTCCTTTCGTCTTCGAAAATGGTCTGAGGGAAATTTGCAGATCATCTCCTATGATTCCCTATCTTGACACTTGGAAACGTGTAGTAAAGTGTTGACCACTACGGTCCTCCTTTCACTGTTTGCTCCTTCAAATAAAGAACATCCAGCAGTCAGATGCCTGTGACCTTTATAAATCTGTTTTACTTCCTGCCACAAGGAATCCACTAGGCACATAGCATCCCCTACCATAACTCAGATGAGCTGGCAGCTCAGACCCAAGACTTACAACAGAAATGAACTTTTTGCTCATACCTCCCAAAGGGACATAACACATGCTCCAATCTAATTTCTCCAACTGACCTCTTCGGATGTCTTCAATTTTTGAAGAAATCTCAGAGGGTTGTTCAAATTTTCTGGCTTCCTGTCGCTGTAAAATTATTGGGAAACCCAATGTTTTATGCAATGCCATTCACGCAACTAATTTTGTATGTATTTAATACTTATGAATTATTTAAACACATATTGTTTCACATCAAATCTAGGGTAAATTCATGAGAAAGTTGAAATCACTTTATTAAAAATGCAGTCACTGAAGTTCATTGCCATTCATGTACAACTTCTTAATCATTAATAAGAATTTTGTTATATTTTAAACCCATGTTTTGCATTTTCCATATAGGCCACGGTGGAGCCTGTGTCAAATAAACCTATATCATGCTGTAGTTTCTTGATACTATTTGTCAATGTGCTGGAAGGAAAGTTTGATAGTTAATTTATGGGTCAGATTCACTGGCACAGGTCCCCCGTTTACTGGTCAAACATTATTCTGTGTGTTTCTGTAAGGATGATTTTGGATGAGAGTATTATTTAAATCAGTAGCCTGAGTTAAGTCGGTTGCCCTCTATAATGTGGGAAGTTCTCATCCAATCCACTGACGGCCTGAATAGAACAAGGCTGACGCTCTCTCAGGTACAAGAATATTCCTCTGTCAGATGGACTTCCAGCAGTTTCAGCTCTGCAGATTTTGCGTGTTCCAGACATTTTAATCTCTCTCTCTCTGTCCTTGTCCCACTTTATGTAACATATTTCTGTATGTATATATGTACATACAGGTTGTAATATATAATTTGAATATTTCATCTGTCATTTCATGTACATGATTACCTATGGCCAATTAAAATAAAAATTTTCAAAGGTATTTTGAAGTGAATTTAAAGCCAAACATATTAATGTAATATGACACATGGGGTGTGGAATTACGACAAATATAATGAGCTGTTAGCAAATAACTGAAGTTCAGGAACCATTGCCTTAGCACGTCCACCAAAGATTTCATTTCTGCCTTTTCAGTGATTTAGATGTGAACAGTTTTTCTAAGTTCCTCCCTTGTATCCTGGATATGAACACTACTCTTTTCTATGCTGTCCCCGTGGGCACTGAAGAGTGTTTTGATGGATCATGGTTGGTGAGGGCCCTGTCTGGTTTAGGAATAGAGTTGCAAATCTCGGTTTATGATACTGTAGAATGTGGGAACAGATGTTTAACGGAATCAGGATATCCCGTCTCAACTTACGCGAACTCTTCCCTAGACCACTGTCCTGCGCTTAAAATTCCTTTATCAGGAAATAAATCTCTTGTATTCCATAAGAGAATATGACGTTTCAATTGTGTGAAACCAAAACTAGATATAAGGTACCATTTAAGACTCAGAGCATCACATATAAATGATTCAGAGTGACGTTGGGAGGGGAGAGATAAGCAAAGCACTACAGGTCTGACATCTGGATGAAATGTGAACTTAGGGCACATCTGATATATTTGCTTTGTTCCACTCAGTCCAACAATGTTTTAGGTCTTTGAAGAGAGTAATTTGAAAACAATGCTCACTGTTTATTGTCTGTCTTCTTCTTCTTCACGTGCCAGAACCCTCAACCTGCCATATTATCTTCACTGCCAATATCTACCCCTTAACCGTCCAACTTGGTACTTTGACATGTCGCTCGTGCATTTAGTAATAGTCCTTTCATAATTCTTCCTGCAGTCAGGAGGAAGAACTGGCCCAGTAATTTGTCCTGGCCAAAAAATCAGGAAGCTACTTAGGACTGGGGTTTTTTAATGGGACAGCAGGAAGAAGAGGGGAGTGAGGAGTAGAGGAGGAGAAAGAGGAGACACTTGAAACCTGTGAAAGTCATCAGCTAGGCATTTGCCACAAGGCCAGGACGTAAGCTTTCCTTGCAGCTCAGCCACATCTTCACTGACTACTATATAATTTTTAAATAATATGATACATTGTTATTAAAATGAAGGTATACCATTTAATATATAATGGGGAAAACATAAAGCTGTTAAAAACTGAGCATGTGTATTAAACGGCCAAAAACAATCACTGCTTATACTTTGCTGTATTTAGTGTTACGAGTTTTCAATTTTCATAAACCCACACACATGCATACATGTCTATCAGGCTACTGATTTGAGATCATCTTTTCTAATATAGATATCTCCAGTCATAGGTTGCTCTCTTTGTGCTGCATTACATTTATCCCAAAAGTTCTTGTATGTTTTCTTTTCATTTCCGTTCATCTCAAGTTATTTTCTATTTATTTCTTATTTCTTCTTCGCACCATTGCTTATTTAGGAATGCGTTTCCAAACTAACAGATGTCACAGCAACAGAGAGTAGAATGGTGGTCAGCAGGGTCTGAGGGATCGGGGAAAGGTGGGATGTTGGGCCACGGGTACAAGCCTGTGATCATGCAATGAATGAGTTCTCAGAGTCTACAGTACAGCATGGTGATCTAGCTAATAACACTCAGGTGTGTACTTTAACCTTGCTGGGAAATTAGACCATAAGCATTCTCATCACACACACACATACAAACACACACACACACACACACACACACACACAGACAAACAGAGGGACATACACACATTACATTGTTACTGATGAAGTGATTTACGTGCAAAGTGACCGATGTTGGTAATCACTGCATAAAATACACATATGTCAAGTCATCACATTATACACCGTAAATATGTACAGTTTCGTTTGTCAATTATTCCTCAATAAACCCGGAGGCAAAGCATGAAGGAATAAGTATCATATGACAGAGTAACAATGTTTGAGCATCTCTGTGTGCTTTCTCCTCCTAGGCTCTCTCAGGATCTGATAGGATTCTCTGAGAGAGCTTCCTTTATCCATCATTCACTGGGGTCCTTGTAGTCACCTCAGAGTGGATATTCCCTTTTAGTCACCTGTACTGACCATATCTGATTTCCTAGGTGGAAAATAGGGAAAGATGGGGGGGAACGTCGTTAGTAATCTTAAAAATCATTCTTTTTCGTTTTGGCACATAGTTAATTTAGTTCTCAATTCCCTCAAAAACTTATTAGGCACCTGATATAATTTCAGTCCCCCAATCATTTCTATGTCCTACAGATCTCAGGTCCTTTTGTAGAAGTAATTTTCTGGCCTGATTAAATTACTGCCTTTTCCCTTAACATAATACAGCAACCATGAGGCTCCCTAGCACACAGGTGGAAAGATGATAAGTTCTGTCTCTTTTCCCTGTTGTAACAGTCAACTGAAATTGCACTTGTAGTTGAAAGCCACTTGTAATCACATCTCTTACTCTTTAGGACTTACAAGCGGTGAGTTTTCTAATTCAACACGGTTTGGATCTTTTGGACTGTATTATTTTTCTTTTCATTCTTTACATTTCTGGCCTGTCAACCAGAAAGTTTTTCCTGAACATACGTCACTTGAAATACCCTGGGCAAAGCAGCAAGTGAGCAACCATTGCTTTGCCTCTAAAGATACCATGGACAACCATTACTTCAAATATTTTGCCTTTGAATAACATGTAGCACCACATTTACAGCGTCCAATATCAGATTCCTTTCCAACCACCTCCAGACACATAAGCCAATGCCACAAATTTAAGATTTGTTACAGGAGCATCCCACCTCCAAGAACTAATTTCTCTGTCAGGTCAAATAACAGTAGCTACAGTAGAGACAACTCCCAAATAGCAGTGATGAGTTTTCACTCATGTCACAGTCTGGTCAGCGTTGAACAGTAGCATGGGCATGTGTTTGCTTCTGCAGTTCTGACATCTTTGACTCTTCTACTTCTAACCACAAGACGGGGTACGCTTAATGAACGCCCCCTTTTCACAGCTTACTGGACCAGTAAGCTAAGCACTTGGAAAACAAGCGGCATAGTAACAGTCATTTTGTAAATCAAGGTAAGCATCGGAATCCCCAGTGTATCTCAAATGTGGGGTCAAAATAATCAAGAATGTAATTTCCGAGGTGAAAAAACATAATAAGACCCTGCGGTTGTTGAGTTTTGCAGTGAGAAGAACACGTTGTACAAATGGAGAAGAGATAGCACTTTGTCTGGTAATGTCCCTTTGAATTCCCTTTCTTTTGTACTACCCATGTTTTCAGAACTATTATAATTTTATACAGAGTATCCCAATAATTTCCCAAACTGGTTATTTTGTGGGGTCAGATTAACAATTCGGTTAAACTGGTAAAGAAATTCAACACAGAATATGAATGGATAATAGAGTTTAAAGAATATCCTTGCTTGCTCTACTAGGTATGTCAGAGCCACTCCCCTGCTTGGAGCACCTGGGAGCGGTGGTGACGGTGTTGCTGGTGGTGACGGTGATGATGACAGGGACAATGATGATCGGCCACCTCTCAAATGCCAATTCCATGCTCGGCATTTTGACAACTAAATGACACACGTTCATGTAATTTTTATGGCTAAGCAAGTTGGCACTGTATATGTGATTTTCCCCAGTTTATTAAAGCATTTGAAATCCCAAGAAGTTACAAAACTTGTTCCTTAAATGAATCAAGCAATAATTAGGAAATTCACCTGGATTTTGAACTGTATAGAAATCATCATTGATACGACTCAAAATTCAGATAACACTGACTGTGAAAGCCTGAAACTGGGGATCAAAGAAGGATAGAAATCAAGCAAAATTATCATATGATATTGCTAAAAGCAGGTTTGCAAAGAAAGAAAATATTTTCCCATCACACAAAAGAAGTGTATTTTATTCAGGACGTGGAGGATAAGTAACAATTGCTCAGCTGGTAGAAACCCATGCCCAGGTGACCGACCGACACAGAAGACAGCGAGAGAATCCTCAGAGGGAGCCCAGGAGGAGAGCTGCTGCTCTTCCTTCTGAGGCTCTGCGATGCTTTCTTGGGCACCTCCCAGAGGGAAGCAGTACAGCACTCACAGGTAAGAAACCTCTGTCTGTCAGGAAGCACCACTCGCATATTGAGGCTGAAGTGTGGAGAAGCTTCTTTCGTATCCATGATAGGCTTTGAAGAGAAGAGGAGAAGGTGGAGCTCTGGAGCTAGTTGAGTCGATTGTCCTTATCCTTTCCAGATGAAGATAAAAGCTCAAGCTCTTACATATTCTTGGGTGGGCACTTCTGCTAGCATTGATGAACAGGTGCCCCAGGAGGGCATTTCTGCTTGCACTGCTGAGGCACGCATGGGTCAGGGCACTTTATAGGTGGGCAAGGGTCTGGACACTTGCAAGGTGGGCAAGGGTCTGGACACTTGCAAGGTGGGCAAGGGTCATGGCATTTTGGTGTGCACACTGGTGGTGGCTGGCAGGGCTGCTTGCACTGCTGATGTTGAGAAGACATCGTTCTGGAGTCTTAATATCTGAAAGAAAGTATATGACCGTGTTCACAACAAGGAATTCCTATAGAGAAAACAGCAAAATCGTGTGGAATAACAACAGATACTATCTCACCAATCTCTAAGTATGTGCTTTAATCTCTTTAATACCCTTTAAGGAATTTCTGACTTCCCTCTCGCTCTTCAGAAAATCGTTACATCAGCCCAGAGAAAAACCTTCCCTTTTCTCATACAGCTTTTCTAAAGAAAATATCTTGGTTTTGAAGAAACATGCAATGTTTTCTCTTTTGGTTTCTTTCTTTCTTTCTTTCCTGCTTTCTTTTTTTCTTTTTAATGACAACGACATCTTCAGAAAAGGCCCTCACATGTTCTAAAATCCTGGGCAAGCTCACAAGCAATTTGTATCAACATTTTCTCTCATGACGTCCCGACAGGATGACTTACATACAGAGCAAAGGGCAATCAGGATGAATGTAAGGGTCTCACACCTTCTAAGATAAGTGCCCCTGAAATCACAGCAGAGGTCCAAGAGAAAGGCATAGAAGAAGGTAAATACTTTGCTCTTTATCCCTTCATGTCAAAATTTCCTGTTAATTTCTTTTTCAATAGAGGAATTCAAACTAGGTATCAGTAATCTAGTAAATACAATACAACATTGTGCCCAGATTCCAAGTTCTCATCCACTAAGTAGCATTATACCCATGATCATAATGTTGGACCCATCAAGCTTGCTGACTGCAGCATAAACTCAACATTTGGGTGTCCATGAACAAAGTTGAAATGAAGAATAAGACTCACCAGGTTCTCCAAAGTCAATCAGAACTCGAGTGGCAGGAGGATAGCTGTCGTGCAGCAGAGGACCTATTTATTGGCGCTTACTGCCCCACCCAGGGGGAAGCGGAACTACCAAACTTGGCCTGGTCCAATCATTTCCCAAGCCAAATGCAAATCCATCCATAACTGGCTTGGCAGGGACGCTGAAAACAGGGACTATCCTCTTCCAGGATCTCCTCACTGGATTATGTTTTCATGACTCACAGAATCCCTGCCTTAGCTCTCAGTTTCAGTGGTTTAAGGCAGTGGGAGCACTTGGAGTGTCCTGTAAGTTGGAGTCAAAAGTTCCATTCCTTGACTGGGGAGGATGACCCTTTCCTATCTTTCGCCATCCTTGACTCTAAAACTGCCTGCCTAGCTGCACTTGATCAGGTGGCAAGTTTGTTGTCCATACTGGTTTGAAATGGGCCTCGCTACCTGGTGACACATGTCACTTTACCTCAAGTCTTTCTTATAATTCATTTCGGTTTGATTCATGGCTTGCTAAACAAAGTCTCGTTTCGTCTTCGAAAATGGTCTGAGGGAAATTTGCAGATCATCTCCTATGATTCCCTATCTTGACACTTGGAAACGTGTAGTAAAGTGTTGACCACTACGGTCCTCCTTTCACTGTTTGCTCCTTCAAATAAAGAACATGCAGCAGTCAGATGCCTGTGACCTTTATAAATCTGTTTTACTTCCTGCCACAAGGAATCCACTAGGCACATAGCATCCCCTACCATAACTCAGATGAGCTGGCAGCTCAGACCCAAGACTTACAACAGAAATGAACTTTTTGCTCATACCTCCCAAAGGGACATAACACATGCTCCAATCTAATTTCTCCAACTGACCTCTTCGGATGTCTTCAATTTTTGAAGAAATCTCAGAGGGTTGTTCAAATTTTCTGGCTTCCTGTCGCTGTAAAATTATTGGGAAACCCAATGTTTTATGCAATGCCATTCACGCAACTAATTTTGTATGTATTTAATACTTATGAATTATTTAAACACATATTGTTTCACATCAAATCTAGGGTAAATTCATGAGAAAGTTGAAATCACTTTATTAAAAATGCAGTCACTGAAGTTCATTGCCATTCATGTACAACTTCTTAATCATTAATAAGAATTTTGTTATATTTTAAACCCATGTTTTGCATTTTCCATATAGGCCACGGTGGAGCCTGTGTCAAATAAACCTATATCATGCTGTAGTTTCTTGATACTATTTGTCAATGTGCTGGAAGGAAGGTTTGATAGTTAATTTATGGGTCAGATTCACTGGCACAGGTCCCCCGTTTACTGGTCAAACATTATTCTGTGTGTTTCTGTAAGGATGATTTTGGATGAGAGTATTATTTAAATCAGTAGCCTGAGTTAAGTCGGTTGCCCTCTATAATGTGGGAAGTTCTCATCCAATCCACTGACGGCCTGAATAGAACAAGGCTGACGCTCTCTCAGGTACAAGAATATTCCTCTGTCAGATGGACTTCCAGCAGTTTCAGCTCTGCAGATTTTGCGTGTTCCAGACATTTTAATCTCTCTCTCTCTGTCCTTGTCCCACTTTATGTAACATATTTCTGTATGTATATATGTACATACAGGTTGTAATATATAATTTGAATATTTCATCTGTCATTTCATGTACATGATTACCTATGGCCAATTAAAATAAAAATTTTCAAAGGTATTTTGAAGTGAATTTAAAGCCAAACATATTAATGTAATATGACACATGGGGTGTGGAATTACGACAAATATAATGAGCTGTTAGCAAATAACTGAAGTTCAGGAACCATTGCCTTAGCACGTCCACCAAAGATTTCATTTCTGCCTTTTCAGTGATTTAGATGTGAACAGTTTTTCTAAGTTCCTCCCTTCTATCCTGGATATGAACACTACTCTTTTCTATGCTGTCCCCGTGGGCACTGAAGAGTGTTTTGATGGATCATGGTTGGTGAGGGCCCTGTCTGGTTTAGGAATAGAGTTGCAAATCTCGGTTTATGATACTGTAGAATGTGGGAACAGATGTTTAACGGAATCAGGATATCCCGTCTCAACTTACGCGAACTCTTCCCTAGACCGCTGTCCTGCGCTTAAAATTCCTTTATCAGGAAATAAATCTCTTGTATTCCATAAGAGAATATGACGTTTCAATTGTGTGAAACCAAAACTAGATATAAGGTACCATTTAAGACTCAGAGCATCACATATAAATGATTCAGAGTGACGTTGGGAGGGGAGAGATAAGCAAAGCACTACAGGTCTGACATCTGGATGAAATGTGAACTTAGGGCACATCTGATATATTTGCTTTGTTCCACTCAGTCCAACAATGTTTTAGGTCTTTGAAGAGAGTAATTTGAAAACAATGTTCACTGTTTATTGTCTGTCTTCTTCTTCTTCACGTGCCAGAACCCTCAACCTGCCATATTATCTTCACTGCCAATATCTACCCCTTAACCGTCCAACTTGGTACTTTGACATGTCGCTCGTGCATTTAGTAATAGTCCTTTCATAATTCTTCCTGCAGTCAGGAGGAAGAACTGGCCCAGTAATTTGTCCTGGCCAAAAAATCAGGAAGCTACTTAGGGCTGGGGTTTTTTAATGGGACAGCAGGAAGAAGAGGGGAGTGAGGAGTAGAGGAGGAGAAAGAGGAGACACTTGAAACCTGTGAAAGTCATCAGCTAGGCATTTGCCACAAGGCCAGGACGTAAGCTTTCCTTGCAGCTCAGCCACATCTTCATTGACTACTATATATTTTTTAAATAATATGATACATTGTTATTAAAATGAAGGTATACCATTTAATATATAATGGGGAAAACATAAAGCTGTTAAAAACTGAGCATGTGTATTAAACGGCCAAAAACAATCACTGCTTATACTTTGCTGTATTTAGTGTTACGAGTTTTCAATTTTCATAAACCCACACACATGCATACATGTCTATCAGGCTACTGATTTGAGATCATTTTTTCTAATATAGATATCTCCAGTCATAGGTTGCTCTCTTTGTGCTGTATTACATTTATCCCAAAAGTTCTTGTATGTTTTCTTTTCATTTTCGTTCATCTCAAGTTATTTTCTATTTATTTCTTATTTCTTCTTCGCACCATTGCTTATTTAGGAATGCGTTTCCAAACTAACAGATGTCACAGCAACAGAGAGTAGAATGGTGGTCAGCAGGGTCTGAGGGATCGGGGAAAGGTGGGATGTTGGGCCACGGGTACAAGCCTGTGATCATGCAATGAATGAGTTCTCAGAGTCTACAGTACAGCATGGTGATCTAGCTAATAACACTCAGGTGTGTACTTTAACCTTGCTGGGAAATTAGACCATAAGCATTCTCATCACACACACACATACAAACACACACACACACACACACACACAGACAAACAGAGGGACATACACACATTACATTGTTACTGATGAAGTGATTTATGTGCAAAGTGACCGATGTTGGTAATCACTGCATAAAATACACATATGTCAAGTCATCACATTATACACCGTAAATATGTACAGTTTCGTTTGTCAATTATTCCTCAATAAACCCGGAGGCAAAGCATGAAGGAATAAGTATCATATGACAGAGTAACAATGTTTGAGCATCTCTGTGTGCTTTCTCCTCCTAGGCTCTCTCAGGATCTGATAGGATTCTCTGAGAGAGCTTCCTTTATCCATCATTCACTGGGGTCCTTGTAGTCACCTCAGAGTGGATATTCCCTTTTAGTCACCTGTACTGACCATATCTGATTTCCTAGGTGGAAAATAGGGAAAGATGGGGGGGAACGTCTTTAGTAATCTTAAAAATCATTCTTTTTCGTTTTGGCACATAGTTAATTTAGTTCTCAATTCCCTCAAAAACTTATTAGGCACCTGATATAATTTCAGTCCCCCAATCATTTCTATGTCCTACAGATCTCAGGTCCTTTTGTAGAAGTAATTTTCTGGCCTGATTAAATTACTGCCTTTTCCCTTAACATAATACAGCAACCATGAGGCTCCCTAGCACACAGGTGGAAAGATGATAAGTTCTGTCTCTTTTTCCTGTTGTAACAGTCAACTGAAATTGCACTTGTAGTTGAAAGCCACTTGTAATCACATCTCTTACTCTTTAGGACTTACAAGCGGTGAGTTTTCTAATTCAACACGGTTTGGATCTTTTGGACTGTATTATTTTTCTTTTCATTCTTTACATTTCTGGCCTGTCAACCAGAAAGTTTTTCCTGAACATACGTCACTTGAAATACCCTGGGCAAAGCAGCAAGTGAGCAACCATTGCTTTGCCTCTAAAGATACCATGGACAACCATTACTTCAAACATTTTGCCTTTGAATAACATGTAGCACCACATTTACAGCGTCCAATATCAGATTCCTTTCCAACCACCTCCAGACACATAAGCCAATGCCACAAATTTAAGATTTGTTACAGGAGCATCCCACCTCCAAGAACTAATTTCTCTGTCAGGTCAAATAACAGTAGCTACAGTAGAGACAACTCCCAAATAGCAGTGATGAGTTTTCACTCATGTCACAGTCTGGTCAGCGTTGAACAGTAGCATGGGCATGTGTTTGCTTCTGCAGTTCTGGCATCTTTGACTCTTCTACTTCTAACCACAAGACGGGGTACGCTTAATGAACGCCCCCTTTTCACAGCTTACTGGACCAGTAAGCTAAGCACTTGGAAAACAAGCGGCATAGTAACAGTCATTTTGTAAATCAAGGTAAGCATCGGAATCCCCAGTGTATCTCAAATGTGGGGTCAAAATAATCAAGAATGTAATTTCCGAGGTGAAAAAACATAATAAGACCCTGCGGTTGTTGAGTTTTGCAGTGAGAAGAGCACGTTGTACAAATGGAGAAGAGATAGCACTTTGTCTGGTAATGTCCCTTTGAATTCCCTTTCTTTTGTACTACCCATGTTTTCAGAACTATTATAATTTTATACAGAGTATCCCAATAATTTCCCAAACTGGTTATTTTGTGGGGTCAGATTAACAATTCGGTTAAACTGGTAAAGAAAATCAACACAGAATATGAATGGATAATAGAGTTTAAAGAATATCCTTGCTTGCTCTACTAGGTATGTCAGAGCCACTCCCCTGCTTGGAGCACCTGGGAGCGGTGGTGACGGTGTTGCTGGTGGTGACGGTGATGATGACAGGGACAATGATGATCGGCCACCTCTCAAATGCCAATTCCATGCTCGGCATTGTGCCAACTAAATGACACACGTTCATGTAATTTTTATGGCTAAGCAAGTTGGCACTGTATATGTGATTTCCCCCAGTTTATTAAAGCATTTGAAATCCCAAGAAGTTACAAAACTTGTTCCTTAAATGAATCAAGCAATAATTTGGAAATTCACCTGGATTTTGAACTGTATAGAAATCATCATTGATACGACTCAAAATTCAGATAACACTGACTGTGAAAGCCTGAAACTGGGGATCAAAGAAGGATAGAAATCAAGCAAAATTATCATATGATATTGCTAAAAGCAGGTTTGCAAAGAAAGAAAATATTTTCCCATCACACAAAAGAAGTGTATTTTATTCAGGACGTGGAGGATAAGTAACAATTGCTCAGCTGGTAGAAACCCATGCCCAGGTGACCGACCGACACAGAAGACAGCGAGAGAATCCTCAGAGGGCGCCCAGGAGGAGAGCTGCTGCTCTTCCTTCTGAGGCTCTGCGATGCTTTCTTGGGCACCTCCCAGAGGGAAGCAGTACAGCACTCACAGGTAAGAAACCTCTGTCTGTCAGGAAGCACCACTCGCATATTGAGGCTGAAGTGTGGAGAAGCTTCTTTCGTATCCATGATAGGCTTTGAAGAGAAGAGGAGAAGGTGGAGCTCTGGAGCTAGTTGAGTCGATTGTCCTTATCCTTTCCAGATGAAGATAAAAGCTCAAGCTCTTACATATTCTTGGGTGGGCCCTTCTGCTAGCATTGATGAACAGGTGCCCCAGGAGGGCATTTCTGCTTGCACTGCTGAGGCACGCATGGGTCAGGGCACTTTATAGGTGGGCAAGGGTCTGGACACTTGCAAGGTGGGCAAGGGTCTGGACACTTGCAAGGTGGGCAAGGGTCATGGCATTTTGGTGTGCACACTGGTGGTGGCTGGCAGGGCTGCTTGCACTGCTGATGTTGAGAAGACATCTTTCTGGAGTCTTAATATCTGAAAGAAAGTATATGACCGTGTTCACAACAAGGAATTCCTATAGAGAAAACAGCAAAATCGTGTGGAATAACAACAGATACTATCTCACCAATCTCTAAGTATGTGCTTTAATCTCTTTAATACCCTTTAAGGAATTTCTGACTTCCCTCTCGCTCTTCAGAAAATCGTTACATCAGCCCAGAGAAAAACCTTCCCTTTTCTCATACAGCTTTTCTAAAGAAAATATCTTGGTTTTGAAGGAACATGCAATGTTTTCTCTTTTGGTTTCTTTCTTTCTTTCTTTCCTGCTTTCTTTTTTTCTTTTTAATGAAAACGACATCTTCAGAAAAGGCCCTCACATGTTCTAAAATCCTGGGCAAGCTCACAAGCAATTTGTATCAACATTTTCTCTCATGACGTCCCGACAGGATGACTTACATACAGAGCAAAGGGCAATCAGGATGAATGTAAGGGTCTCACACCTTGTAAGATAAGTGCCCCTGAAATCACAGCAGAGGTCCAAGAGAAAGGCATAGAAGAAGGTAAATACTTTGCTCTTTATCCCTTCATGTCAAAATTTCCTGTTAATTTCTTTTTCAATAGAGGAATTCAAACTAGGTATCAGTAATCTAGTAAATACAATACAACATTGTGCCCAGATTCCAAGTTCTCATCCACTAAGTAGCATTATACCCATGATCATAATGTTGGACCCATCAAGCTTGCTGACTGCAGCATAAACTCAACATTTGGGTGTCCATGAACAAAGTTGAAATGAAGAATAAGACTCACCAGGTTCTCCAAAGTCAATCAGAACTCGAGTGGCAGGAGGATAGCTGTCGTGCAGCAGAGGACCTATTTATTGGCGCTTACTGCCCCACCCAGGGGGAAGCGGAACTACCAAACTTGGCCTGGTCCAATCATTTCCCAAGCCAAATGCAAATCCATCCATAACTGGCTTGGCAGGGACGCTGAAAACAGGGACTATCCTCTTCCAGGATCTCCTCACTGGATTATGTTTTCATGACTCACAGAGTCCCTGCCTTAGCTCTCAGTTTCAGTGGTTTAAGGCAGTGGGAGCACTTGGAGTGTCCTCTAACGTGGAGTCAAAAGTTCCATTCCTTGACTGGGGAGGATGACCCTTTCCTATCTTTCGCCATCCTTGACTCTAAAACTGCCTGCCTAGCTGCACTTGATCAGGTGGCAAGTTTGTTGTCCATACTGGTTTGAAATGGGCCTCGCTACCTGGTGACACATGTCACTTTACCTCAAGTCTTTCTTACAATTCATTTCGGTTTGATTCATGGCTTGCTAAACAAAGTCTCGTTTCGTCTTCGAAAATGGTCTGAGGGAAATTTGCAGATCATCTCCTATGATTCCCTATCTTGACACTTGGAAACGTGTAGTAAAGTGTTGACCACTACGGTCCTCCTTTCACTGTTTGCTCCTTCAAATAAAGAACATCCAGCAGTCAGATGCCTGTGACCTTTATAAATCTGTTTTACTTCCTGCCACAAGGAATCCACTAGGCACATAGCATCCCCTACCATAACTCAGATGAGCTGGCAGCTCAGACCCAAGACTTACAACAGAAATGAACTTTTTGCTCATACCTCCCAAAGGGACATAACACATGCTCCAATCTAATTTCTCCAACTGACCTCTTCGGATGTCTTCAATTTTTGAAGAAATCTCAGAGGGTTGTTCAAATTTTCTGGCTTCCTGTCGCTGTAAAATTATTGGGAAACCCAATGTTTTATGCAATGCCATTCACGCAACTAATTTTGTATGTATTTAATACTTATGAATTATTTAAACACATATTGTTTCACATCAAATCTAGGGTAAATTCATGAGAAAGTTGAAATCACTTTATTAAAAATGCAGTCACTGAAGTTCATTGCCATTCATGTACAACTTCTTAATCATTAATAAGAATTTTGTTATATTTTAAACCCATGTTTTGCATTTTCCATATAGGCCACGGTGGAGCCTGTGTCAAATAAACCTATATCATGCTGTAGTTTCTTGATACTATTTGTCAATGTGCTGGAAGGAAGGTTTGATAGTTAATTTATGGGTCAGATTCACTGGCACAGGTCCCCCGTTTACTGGTCAAACATTATTCTGTGTGTTTCTGTAAGGATGATTTTAGATGAGAGTATTATTTAAATCAGTAGCTGAGTTAAGTCGGTTGCCCTCTATAATGTGGGAAGTTCTCATCCAATCCACTGACGGCCTGAATAGAACAAGGCTGACGCTCTCTCAGGTACAAGAATATTCCTCTGTCAGATGGACTTCCAGCAGTTTCAGCTCTGCAGATTTTGCGTGTTCCAGACATTTTAATCTCTCTCTCTCTGTCCTTGTCCCACTTTATGTAACATATTTCTGTATGTATATATGTACATACAGGTTGTAATATATAATTTGAATATTTCATCTGTCATTTCATGTACATGATTACCTATGGCCAATTAAAATAAAAATTTTCAAAGGTATTTTGAAGTGAATTTAAAGCCAAACATATTAATGTAATATGACACATGGGGTGTGGAATTACGACAAATATAATGAGCTGTTAGCAAATAACTGAAGTTCAGGAACCATTGCCTTAGCACGTCCACCAAAGATTTCATTTCTGCCTTTTCAGTGATTTAGATGTGAACAGTTTTTCTAAGTTCCTCCCTTGTATCCTGGATATGAACACAACTCTTTTCTATGCTGTCCCCGTGGGCACTGAAGAGTGTTTTGATGGATCATGGCTGGTGAGGGCCCTGTCTGGTTTAGGAATAGAGTTGCAAATCTCGGTTTATGATACTGTAGAATGTGGGAACAGATGTTTAACGGAATCAGGATATCCCGTCTCAACTTACGCGAACTCTTCCCTAGACCGCTGTCCTGCGCTTAAAATTCCTTTATCAGGAAATAAATCTCTTGTATTCCATAAGAGAATATGACGTTTCAATTGTGTGAAACCAAAACTAGATATAAGGTACCATTTAAGACTCAGAGCATCACATATAAATGATTCAGAGTGACGTTGGGAGGGGAGAGATAAGCAAAGCACTACAGGTCTGACATCTGGATGAAATGTGAACTTAGGGCACATCTGATATATTTGCTTTGTTCCACTCAGTCCAACAATGTTTTAGGTCTTTGAAGAGAGTAATTTGAAAACAATGTTCACTGTTTATTGTCTGTCTTCTTCTTCTTCACGTGCCAGAACCCTCAACCTGCCATATTATCTTCACTGCCAATATCTACCCCTTAACCGTCCAACTTGGTACTTTGACATGTCGCTCGTGCATTTAGTAATAGTCCTTTCATAATTCTTCCTGCAGTCAGGAGGAAGAACTGGCCCAGTAATTTGTCCTGGCCAAGAAATCAGGAAGCTACTTAGGACTGGGTTTTTTTAATGGGACAGCAGGAAGAAGAGGGGAGTGAGGAGTAGAGGAGGAGAAAGAGGAGACACTTGAAACCTGTGAAAGTCATCAGCTAGGCATTTGCCACAAGGCCAGGACGTAAGCTTTCCTTGCAGCTCAGCCACATCTTCACTGACTACTATATATTTTTTAAATAATATGATACATTGTTATTAAAATGAAGGTATACCATTTAATATATAATGGGGAAAACATAAAGCTGTTAAAAAATGAGCATGTGTATTAAACGGCCAAAAACACTCACTGCTTATACTTTGCTGTATTTAGTGTTACGAGTTTTCAATTTTCATAAACCCACACACATGCATACATGTCTATCAGGCTACTGATTTGAGATCATCTTTTCTAATATAGATATCTCCAGTCATAGGTTGCTCTCTTTGTGCTGCATTACATTTATCCCAAAAGTTCTTGTATGTTTTCTTTTCATTTTCGTTCATCTCAAGTTATTTTCTATTTATTTCTTATTTCTTCTTCGCACCATTGCTTACTTAGGAATGCGTTTCCAAACTAACAGATGTCACAGCAACAGAGAGTAGAATGGTGGTCAGCAGGGTCTGAGGGATCAGGGAAAGGTGGGATGTTGGGCCACGGGTACAAGCCTCTGATCATGCAATGAATGAGTTCTCAGAGTCTACAGTACAGCATGGTGATCTAGCTAATAACACTCAGGTGTGTACTTTAACCTTGCTGGGAATTTAGACCATAAGCATTCTCATCACACACACACATACAAACACACACACACACACACACACAGACAAACAGAGGAACATACACACATTACATTGTTACTGATGAAGAGATTTATGTGCAAAGTGACCGATGTTGGTAATCACTGCATAAAATACAGATATGTCAAGTCATCACATTATACACCATAAATATGTACAATTTCGTTTGTCAATTATTCCTCAATAAAACCGGAGGTAAAGCATGAAGGAATAAGTATCATATGACAGAGTAACAATGTTTGAGCATCTCTGTGTGCTTTCTCCTCCTAGGCTCTCTCAGGATGTGATACGAATCTCTGAGAGAGCTTCCTTTATCCATCATTCACTGGGGTCCTTGGAGTCACCTCAGGGTGGATATTCCCTTTTAGTCACCTGTACTGACCATATCTGATTTCCTAGGTGGAAAATAGGGAAAGATGGGGGGGAACGTCGTTAGTAATCTTAAAAATCATTCTTTTTCGTTTTGGCACATAGTTAATTTAGTTCTCAATTCCCTCAAAAACTTATTAGGCACCTGATATAATTTCAGTCCCCCAATCATTTCTATGTCCTACAGATCTCAGTTAGGTCCTTTTGTAGAAGTAATTTTCTGGCCTGATTAAATTACTGCCTTTTCCCCTAACATAATACAGCACCATGAGGCTCCCTAGCACACAGGTGGAAAGATGATAAGTTCTGTCTCTTTTCCCTGTTGTAACAGTCAACTGAAATTGCACTTGTAGTTGAAAGCCTCTTGTAATCACATCTCTTACTGTTTAGGACTTACAAGCAGTGAGTTTTCTAATTTAACACGGTTTTGATCTTTTGGACTGTATTATTTTTCTTTTCATTCTTTACATTTCTGGCCTGTCAACCAGAAAGTTTTTCCTGAACATACGTCTCTTGAAATACCCTGGGCAAAGCAGCAAGTGAGCAACCATTGCTTTGCCTCTAAAGATACCATGGACAACCATTATTTCAAACATTTTGCCTTTGAATAACATGTAGCACCACATTTACGGCGTCCAATATCAGATTCCTTTCCAACCACCTCCAGAAACATAAGCCAATGCCACAAATTTAAGATTTGTTACAGGAGCATCCCACCTCAAAGAACTAATTTCTCTGTCAGGTCAAATAACAGTAGCTACAGTAGAGACAACTCCCAAATAGCAGTGTTGAGTTTTCACTCACGTCACAGTCTGGTCAGCATTGAACAGTAGCATGGGCATGTGTTTGCTTCTGCAGTTCTGGCATCTTTGACTCTTTTACTTCTAACCACAAGATGGGGTACGCTTAATGAACGCCTCCCTTTTCACAGCTTACTGGAACAGTAAGCTAAGCACTTGGAAAAGAAGCGGCATAGTAACAGTCATTTTGTAAATCAAGGTAAGCATCGGAATCCCCAGTGTATCTCAGATGTGGCGTCAAAATAATCAAGTATGTAATTTCCAAGGTGAAGAAACATAATATGACCCTGCGGTTGTTGAGTTTTGCAGTAAGATGTGCACGTTGTACAAATGGCGAAGAGATAGCACTTTGTCCGGTAAGGTCCCTTTAAATTCCCTTTCTTTTGTACTACCCATGATTTCAGAACTATTATCATTTTATACAGAGTATCCCAATAATTTCCCAAACTGGTTATTTTGTGGGATCAGATTAAAAATTCAGTTAAACTGGTAAAGAAAATCAACACAGAATATGAATGGATAATAGAGTTTAAAGAATATCCTTGCTTGCTCTACTAGGTATGTCAGAGCCACTCCCCTGCTTGGAGCACATGGGAGCGGTGGTGACCGTGTTGCTGGTGGTGACGGTGATGATGACAGGGACAATGATGATCTGCCACTTCTCAAATGCCAATTACATGCTTGGCATTGTGCCAACTAAATGACACACGTTCATGTAATTTTTATGGCTAAGCAAGTTGGCACTGTATATGTGATTTTCCCCAGTTTATTAAAGCATTTGAAATCCCAAGAAGTTACAAAACTTGTTCCTTAAATGAATCAAGCAATAATTAGGAAATTAACCTGGATTTTGAACTGTATAGAAATCATCATTGATACGACTCAAAATTCAGATAACACTGACTGTGAAAGCCTGAAACTGGGGATCAAAGAAGGATAGAAATCAAGCAAAATTATCATATGATATTGCTAAAAGCAGGTTTGCAAAGAAAGAAAATATTTTCCCATCACACAAAAGAAGTGTATTTTATTCAGGACGTGGAGGATAAGTAACAATTGCTCAGCTGGTAGAAACCCATGCCCAGGTGCCCGGCAGACACAGAAGACAGCGAGAGAATCCTCAGAGGGCGCCCAGGAGGAGAGCTGCTGCTCTTCCTTCTGAGGCTCTGCGATGCTTTCTTGGGCACCTCCCAGAGGGAAGCAGTACAGCACTCACAGGTAAGAAACCTCTGTCTGTCAGGAAGCACCACTCGCATATTGAGGCTGAAGTGTGGAGAAGCTTCTTTCGTATCCATGATAGGCTTTGAAGAGAAGAGGAGAAGGTGGAGCTCTGGAGCTAGTTGAGTCGATTGTCCTTATCCTTTCCAGATGAAGATAAAAGCTCAAGCTCTTACCTATTCTTGGGTGGGCACTTCTGCTAGCATTGATGAACAGGTGCCCCAGGAGGGCATTTCTGCTTGCACTGCTGAGGCACGCATGGGTCAGGGCACTTTATAGGTGGGCAAGGGTCTGGACACTTGCAAGGTGGGCAAGGGTCTGGACACTTGCAAGGTGGGCAAGGGTCATGGCATTTTGGTGTGCACACTGGTGGTGGCTGGCAGGGCTGCTTGCACTGCTGATGTTGAGAAGACATCTTTCTGGAGTCTTAATATCTGAAAGAAAGTATATGACCGTGTTCACAACAAGGAATTCCTATAGAGAAAACAGCAAAATCGTGTGGAATAACAACAGATACTATCTCACCAATCTCTAAGTATGTGCTTTAATCTCTTTAATACCCTTTAAGGAATTTCTAACTTCTCTCTCACTCTTCAGAAAATCGTTACATCAGCCCAGAGAAAAACCTTCCCTTTTCTCATACAGCTTTTCTAAAGAAAATATCTTGGTTTTGAAGAAACATGCAATGTTTCCTCTTTTGGTTTCTTTCTTTCTTTCTTTCCTGCTTTCTTTTTTTCTTTTTAATGAAAATGACATCTTCAGAAAAGGCCCTCACATGTTCTAAAATCCTGGGCAAGCTCACAATCAATTTGTATCAACATTTTCTCTCATGACGTCCCGAAAGGATGACTTACATACAGAGCAAAGGGCAATCAGGATGAATGTAAGGGTCTCAGACCTTGTAAGATAAGTGCCCCTGAAATCACAGCAGAGGTCCAAGAGAAAGGCATAGAAGAAGGTAAATACTTTGCTCTTTATCCCTTCATGTCAAAATTTCCTGTTAATTTCTTTTTCAATAGAGGAATTCAAACTAGGTATCAGTAATCTAGTAAATACAATACAACATTGTGCCCAGATTCCAAGTTCTCATCCACTAAGTAGCATTATACCCATGATCATAATGTTGGACCCATCAAGCTTGCTGACTGCAGCATAAACTCAACATTTGGGTGTCCATGAACAAAGTTGAAATGAAGAATAAGACTCACCAGGTTCTCCCAATTCAATCGGAACTCTAATAGCAGGAGGATAGCTGTCATGCAGCGGAAGACCTTTTTATTGGCGCTTACTGCCCCACCCAGGGGGAAGCGAAACTACCGAAATTGGACTGGTCCTATCATTTCCCAAGCGAAATACAAATCCATCCATAACCTGCTTGGCAGGGACGCTGAGAACAGAAAATATCCTCTTCCAGGATCTCCTCACTGGATTATGTTCTCATGACTCACAGAGTCCCTGCCTTAGCTCTCAGTTTCAGTGGTTTAAGGCAGTGGGAGCACTTGGAGCGTTCTCTAACTTGTAGTCAAAAGTTCCATTCCCTGACTGGGGAGGATGACCCTTGTCTACCTTTCACCATCATTGACTTCTAAAACTGCCGGCCTAGTTGCACTTGAGCTGGTGGCAATTTTGTTGTACATACTTGTTTGAAATAGGCCTTGCTACCTGGAGACAAATGTCTCTTTACCTCAAATCTTTCTTACAATTCATTTCGGCTTCATTCATGGTTTGCTAAACAAAGTCTCCTTTCGTCTTCGAAAATGATCTGAGGGAAATTTGCAGATTATCTCACATGATTTCCTATCTTGACACTTGGAAACATATAATAAAGTGTTGACCACTGCGATCCTTCTTTCACGATTTGCTCCTTGATATAAAGAACATCCAACAGTCAGATTCCTGTGACCTTTATAAATCTGTTTTACTTCCTCCCACAAGGAATTCACTAGGCACACAGCATCCTCTTCCATAACACAGATGAGCTGGTAGCTCATACCCAAGACTTACAACAGAAATGAAACTTTTTGCCCATACATCCCGAGGGACATAACACCTGCTCCAATCTAATTTCTCCCACCTGACCTCTTTGGATGTCTTCAATTTTTGAAGAAATCTCAGAGTAGTGTTCAAATTTTCTGGCTTCCTGTCGCTTTGAAATTATTGGGAAACCCAATCTATTATGCAATGCCATTCACACTACTAATTTTGTATGTATTTAATACTTATGAATTATTTAAACACGTGTTATTTCAAATCTAGGGGTAAATTCAAGAGAACGTTAAAATCACTTGATTAAAAATGCAGTCAATGAATTTCATTGCCATTCATGTACAACTTCTCAATCATAAATAATAATTTCGTTATATTTTCAACCTAATTTCTCCTTTTTCCATTTTGGTCACGGTGGATCATATGACAAATAAACCTATTTCCTGCTCTACTTTCTTCATACAATTTGTCAATGTGCTGTAAAGAAGGTTTGATATTTAATTTATGTGTCAGATTCACCTGCACACGTCCCCAGTTTTCTGGTCAAACATTATTCTGTGTGTTTCTGTAAGGATGATTTTGGATGAGAGTATTATTTAAATCAGTAGCCTGAGTTAAGTCAGTTGCCCTCTATAATGTGGGAAATTCACATCCAATCCACTGACGGACTGAGACGGCCTGAATAGAACAAGGCTGACGCTCCCTCAGGCAAAAGAATATTACCCTGTCAGATGGACTTCCAGCAGTGTTTCAGCTCTGTAGACTTTACGTGTGCCAGACATATTAATCTCTCTCTCTCTGTCCTTGTCCCTCTTTCTGTAATATATTTCTCTATGTATATATGTACATACATGTTATAATATATAATGTGAATATTTCATCTGTCATTTCATGTGCATCATTACCTAGGGCCAATTAAAATAAACATTTTCAAAGTTATTAGGAAGTGAAATTAAAGCCAAACAAATTAATGTGACATGACACATGGGGTGTGGAATTATGACAAATATAATGAGCTATTAGCAAATAACTGAAGTTCAGGAACCATTGCCTTAGCACGTCCACCAAAGATTTCATTTCTGCCTTTTCAGTGATTTAGATGTTAACAGGTTTTCTAAGTTCCTCCCTTCTATCCTGGATATGAACACTACTCTTTTCTATGCTGTCCCCATGGGCACTGAAGAGTGTTGTGATGGGTCATGGTTGGTGAGGGCCCTGTCTGGTTTAGGAATAAAGTTGCAAATCTCGCTTTATGATACTGTTTAATGTGAGAAAACATGTTTATTTGAATCAAGATGTCCCATCTCACCTGACGTGAACTCTTCCCTAGACCACTGTCGTGTGTTTAAAATTCCTTTATCAGGAAATTAATCACTTGTATTCCATAAGTAAATACCAGGTTTCAATTGTGAGAAACCGAAATTAGGTATAAGATACCATATAAGACTCACTGCATCACATACAAGTGATTCAGAGTGTTGTTGGGACTGGAGAGATAAGAAAACACTAAAGGCCTGACCTCTGGATGAAATGTGAACATAGGGAACATCTGATATATTTGCTTTGCTCCACTCATTCAAACAGTGTTTTAGGTCTTTGAAGAGAGTAATTAGAAAAAAATTTTCACTGGTTATTGTCTGTCTTCTTCTTAACGTTCCAGAACCCTCAACCTGCCATAATATCTTCGCTGCCAATATCTACCCCTTAACCGTCCAATTTGGTACTTTGACATATCGCCCATGCATTTAGTAATAGTCCTTTCATATCTTTCATAATTCTTCCTGCAGTCAGAAGGAAGAACTGGCCTAGTAATTTGTCTTGGCCAAATAATCAGGAAGCTTCTTACGAATGGGGTTTTACAATGGGACAGCAGTAAGAAGAGGGGAATGAGGAGGCAAGGAACAGAAACAGGAGACACTTGAAACCTGTGAAAGATTCATCAGCTAGGCATGTGCCAGAAGACCAGGACTTAAACTTTCCTTGCAGCTCAGCCACATTTTCACTGACTACTATATATTTTTTAAATAATATGGTACATTGTTATAAAAATGAAGGTATATCATTTAATATATAAGGGGAAAACGTAAAGATGTTAAAAGATGAGCATGTCTATTAAACGGACAAAAATAATCACTGCTTATACTTTCCTGTATTTAGTGTTATGAGTTTTCAATTTTCATATGCACTCATGTCTATCAGGTTACTGATTTGAGATCATCTTTTGTAATATAGATATCTCCAGGCATAGGTTGCTCTCTTTGTGCTGCATTACATTTATCCCCAAAGTTCTTGTATGTTTCCTTTTCATTTTCGTTCATCTCAAGTTACTTTTTATTTATTTGATATTTCTTCTCCACACCATTGTTTATTGAGCAATGTGTTTCCAAACTAAAAGATGTCACAGCAGCAGAGAGTAGAATGATGGTCAGCAGAGTCTGAGGGGTCGGGGAATGGTGGAGATGTTCGGCCAAGGGTACAAGCATGCAATCATACAATGAATGATTTCTCAGAGTCTACAGTACAGCATGGTGACCTAGCTAATAACACTAAGTTGTGTACTTGAATCTTGCTGAGAAATTAGACCATAAGCATTCTCATCACACACACAAACACACACACACAAACACACAGAGAGACATACACACATTACATTGTTACCAATGAAGTGATTAATGTGCTTATTGACCGATGTTGGTAATCACTGCATAAAGTACACATATTTCAAATCATCACATTATACACCATAAATATGTACAATTTCATTTGTTAATTATACCTCAATAAACCCAGAGTGAAAGCCTTAAGAAATATTCATCATACAACAGAATAACAATGTTTGAGCATCTCTGTGTTTCTTCTCCGCCTTGGCTCTCTCAGGATCTAATACTGTTCTCTGAGAGAGCTTCCTTTATCCATTATTCTCCGGTGTCCTTGTACCCATCTCAGAGTGGATACTCCCTTTTAGTCACCTGTACTAAACATATCCGATTTGTGTAGGGTAGAAAGTGGGGAAAGGTGGGCTGGAAAGTCGTTAGTAATCTTGAAAATCATTCTTTTTCATTTGGGCACATAGTATATTTAGTTTTCAATTCCTTAAAAAACTTCCTAGGCACCTGATATAATTCAGTCCTCCAATCATTTCTATGACCTACGTATCTCAGCAAGGTCCTTGTGTAGAAGTAATTTTCTGGACAGATTAAATTATTGCCTCTCCCTCTAACATAATACAGCTACCTTGAGGCTCCCTGGCACACAGGTGGAAAGATGACAACTTCTGTCTCTTTTCTCTGCTGTAACAGTCAACTGAAATTGGACTCCTACTTGAAAACTACTTCTAATCTCATGTCTTACTCTTTAGGAATTATATGCTGTGAGTTTTCTAATCAAAAAGGTTTTGAATTTCTGGGCTGTATTATTTTTCTTTTCATTTTCATTTCTTTCGAGTCAACGAGAAAGTTTCTCCTGAACATATGACTCCTGAAATACCCTGGGAAAATCAAGAAATGAGCAACCTTTGGTCTGCCTCTAAAGATACAGTGGACAACCATTACTTCAAACATTTTGCCTTTGAATAACATGTAGCACCACATTTACGGCTTCCAATATCAGATTCCTTTCCAACCACCTCCAGACACATAAGCCAATGCCACAATTTTAAGATTTGTTACAGGAGCATCCCATTCAAAGAACTAATTTCTATGTCAGTTCAAATAACAGTAGCTACAGTAGAGACAACTCCCAAATATCAGAGTCAATTTTACAGTAATGTCATAGTCTGATGAGCGTTGAGGTGTAACATGGGCATCTTTTTGCTTGTGCAGTCCTGGCATCTTTGGCTCCTTTACTTCTAATCACAAGAGGAGATATGCTTAATGAACACATCCCTTTTCACAGCTTACTGGACCAGTAATCTAAGCATTTGGAAAACAAGCTGCATAGCAACAGTCATTTTGTAAATCAGGGTAAACATTGGAATCCCCAGTGTACCTCACAGGTGGAGTCAAAATAATCAAGAATGTAATTTCCGAGGTGAAAAATGTAAGACCCTGAGCTTGTTGAATTTTGCAGTAAGAAGAGCACATTGTACACATGGAGAGCAGGCAGCACTTTGCCTGGTAAGTTCCCTTTAAATTCCCTTTATTTGTACTACCCATGAATACAGAACTACTATAATTTTATACAGAGCATCCCACTAATTTCCCAAACTGGTTATTCTGTGGTGTCACATTGAAAATTCATTTAAATTGGAAAAGAAAAGGAACACAGAATATGAACGGGTAATAGAGTTTAAGAATATCCTTGCTTGCTCTACTAGGTATGTCTGAGCCACTCCCCTTCTGGAACACCTGGGGGTGGTGGTGACAGTGCTGGTCATGGTGACGGTGATGATGACAGGGACAATGATGATCGGCCACCTTTCAAATGCCAATTATGTGCTCGGCACTTTGCCAACTAAATGAAACACATTCATGAAATTTTTATGCCTAAGCAAGTTGGCACAGTAAATGTGATTTTCCCCAAAGTTTATTAAAGGTATTGAAATCCCAAAAAGTTAAATAATTTGTTCCTCAAATCAATAAAGCACTAATTGGGAAAATAACCTGGATTTGAAACTGTATAGAAATAATCATTGATATGACTAAAAATTCAGATAACACTGACTGTGAGAGCCAGAAACTCGGGATCATAGAAGGATAGAAATTAAGCAAAATTATGATATGATATTGTTAAAAGCAGGTTTTAGAAGAAAAAAGTTTTTTCCCATCACACAAATAAATTGTATTTTATTCAGGAAGTGGAGGATAAGTAACAATTGCTCAGCTGGTAGAAACCCATGCCCAGGTGACCGACCGACACAGAAGACAGCGAGAGAATCCTCAGAGGGTGCCCAGGAGGAGAGCTGCTGCTCTTCTTTCTGAGGTTCTGCTATACTTTCTAGGGCCCCTCTGAGAGGCTAACCATTTAGCAGTCTCAGATAGGAAACCTCTGTCTGTCAGGAAGCACCACACGCATATTGAGGCTGAAGGGTGGAGAAGCTTCTTCCGTATCCATGATAGGCTTTGAAGAGAAGAGGAAGGTGGAGCTCTGGAGCTAGTTGAGTCGATTGTCCTTATCCTTTCCAGATGCAGATAAAAGCTCAAGCTCTTACATCCTCTTGGGTGGGCACTTCTGCTAGCAATGATGAGCAGGTGCCCCAGGAGGGCATTTCTGCTTGCACTGCTGAGGTACGCATGGGTCAGGGCACTTTACAGGTCGGCAAGGGTCTGGACACTTGCAAGGTGGGCAAGGGTCAGGACACTTAGGTGTGCACACTGGTGGTGGCTGACAGGGCTGCTTGCACTGCTGATGTTGGGAAGACATCTTTCTGGAGTCTTAATATCTAAAAGAAAGTATATGACCGTGTTTACAAGAAGGAATTCCTATAGAGAAAAGAGCAGAAGCTTGTGGAATAACAAATATATCAATAACAGATATATCTCCTCAAACTCTAAGTATGTGCTTTAATCTCTTTAATAGCTTTAAATGAATTTCTGTCTTCTCTCTCACTCTTCGGAAAATCATTTCATCAGCCCAGAGAAAATCTTCTCTTTTCTCATACAACTTATCCAAAGAAAATATCTTTGTTTTAAAGAAAGAAGCTGTGTTTTCTCTTTGGTTTCTTTCTTTATCTCTTTCATTTTTTTTAATGAAAATGACATCTTCAAAAAAGGCAATCACAAGTTCTAAAATCCTGGGCAAGCTCACAAGCAATTTCTATCACCATTTTGTCTCATGTGGTCCCGACAGGATGACTTATGTACAGAGCAAAGGGCAATCAGGATGAATGTAAGGGCATCACACCTTCTAAGATAAATGCCTCTGAAAGCACAGCAGAAGTCCAAGAGAAAGGCATAGAAAAAGGTAAATACTTTGCTTTTTATCCCTTCATGCCAAAATTTCCTGTTAATTTCTTTTTCAATAGAGGAATTCAAACTAGTATCAGAAATCTAGTAAATACAATACAACATTGTGCCCACATTCCACGTTCCCATCCACCAAATAGCATTATACCCATGATCATAACTTTGGACCCATCAACTTGCTGTCTCCAGCATAAGGTCAACAATCGGGTTTCCAAGAACAAAATTGAACTGAAGAATCAGACTCACCAGGTTTTCCAAAGTCAATTGGAACTCGAGTAGCAGGAGGATAGCCATCGAGCAGCAGAGAACCTATTTATTGGGGCTTGCTGCCCCTCCCAGGGGGAAGAGGAGCTACCAAAACTGGCCTGGTCCAATCATTTCCCAACCCAAATGTAAATCCATCCATAACTGACTTGGCAGGGACTCTGCAAACATGAAATATCCTGTTCCAGGATCTCCCACTCGATTATGTTCTCATGACTCACAGAGTCCCTGCCTTAGCTCTCAGTTTCAGTGGTTTAAGGCAGTGGGAGCACTTGGAGCGTTCTCTAATTTATAGTCAAAAGTTCCATTCCTTGACTGGGGAGGATGACCCTTTCCTATCTTTCACCATCCTTGACTTCTAAAACTGCCCGCCTAGTTGCACTTGATCTGGTGGCAATTTTGTTGTACATACTGGTTTGAAACAGGCCTTGCTGCCTTGTGACACATGTTTCTTTACCTCAAGTCTTCCTTACAATTCATTTCCCCTTGATTCATGGCTTGCTAAACAAAGTCTCCTTTCGTCTTCAAAAATGGACTGAGGGAAATTTGCAGATCATCTCATATGTTTTCCTATCATGACACTTAGAAATGTGTAGTAAAGTGTTGACCACTATAGTCCTCCTTTCACTGTTTGCTCCTTCAAATAAAGAACATCCAGCAGTCAGATTCCTGTGACCTTTATAAGTCTGTTTTACTTCCTGCCCCAAGGAATCCACTAGGCACATAGCATCCCCTACCATAACTCAGATGAGCTCACAGCTCAGACTCTAGACATAAAACAGAAATGAAGCTTTTTGCTCATACCTCCCAATAGTGACATAACACATGCTCCAATCTAATTTCTCCCAACTATGCTCTTTGGATGTCTTCAATTTTCGAAGAACTCTCAGAGGATTGTTCAAATTTTCTGGCTTCCTGTCACTTTGAATTTATTGGGAAACCCAATCTATTGTGAAATGCCATTGACGCAAATAATTTTGTATGTTTTTAATAGTTATGAATTATTTAAACACGTGGTTTCACATCAAATCTATGGGTATATTCAAGAGAAAGTTGAAATCACTTTATCAAAAATGCAGACACTGAAGTTCATTGCCATTCATATACAGATTCTTCATCAACAATAATAATTTTGTTATATTTAGAACTATTTTTTGCAATTTCCAATTTGGTCATGTTGGAGCATATGTCAAATAAACCTATTTCCTGCTCTACTTTATTCCTACATTTTGTCAATGTGCTGGAAGGAAGGTTTTATGGTTAATTTATGGGTCAGATTCACTGGCACAGGTCCCCAGTTTTCTGGTCAAACATTATTCTGTGTGTTTCTGTAAGGATGATTTTGGATTAGAGTATTATTTAAATCAGTGGCCTGAGTTAAGGCGGTTGCCCTCTATAATGTGGGAAATTCTCATCCAATCCACTGACAGCCTGAATAGAACAAGGCTGACACTCCCTCAGGTAAAAAGTGTTCCCCTGTCAGATGGACTTCCAGAAGAATTTCAGCTGTGCGTGTCCCAGACATTTTAATCTCACTCTCTCTGTGTCCTTGTCCCTCTTTGTGTAACATATGTCTGTATTTATATATGTACATACATGTTGTAATATATAATTTGAATATTTCATCTGTCATTTCATGTACATGATTACCTATGACCAATTAAAATAAAAATTTTCAAAGGTATTCTGAAGTGAATTTAAAGCCAAACATATTAATGTAATATGACACATGGGGTGTGGAATTACGACAAATATAATGAGTTATTAGCAAATAACTGAAGTTCAGGAACCATTGCATTAGCACGTCCACCAAAGATTTTATTTCTTCCTTTTCAGTGATTTAGATGTTAACAGTTTTTCTACAGTTCCTCCCTTCTATCCTGGACACAAACACTAGTTTTTTCTATGCTGTCCCCTTGGGCACTGAAGAGTCTTGTGATGGGTAATGGCTGGTGAAGACTCCTGTCTGGTTTAGGAATAGAGTTGCAAATCTCGTTTTATGATACTGTAGAATGTGGGAACAGATGTTTAATGGAATCAGGATATCCCATCTCACCTGACATGAACTCTTCCCTAGACCGCTGTCGTGTGCTTAAAGTTTCTTTATCAGGAAATAAATCTCTTGTATTCCATAAGTAAATACCAGGTTTCAATTGTTTGAAACCAAAATTAGATATAAGATAACATTTGAGACTCACAGCATCACATATATATGATTCAGAGCGACGTTGGGAGGGGAGAGAGAAGCAAAGCCCTAAAGATCTGATATCTGGGTGAAATGTGAACTTACGGTACATCTGATATATTTGCATTGCTCCACTAATTCCAACAATGTTTTAGGTATTTGAAGACAGTAATTTGAAAAAAAATCTTTCTCTGTTTATTCTCTGTCTTCCTCTTCATGATCCAGAACCCTCAACCTGCAATATTACCTTCACTGCCATTATCTTCCCCTTAACAGTCCAACTTGGTACTTTGACATGTTGCCCATGCATTTAGTAATAGTCCTTTCATATCTTTCATAATTCTTCCACCAGTCAGAAGGAAGAACTGCCCTAGTAACTTGTCTTGCCCAAATAATCAGGACACTTCTTCGGAATGTGGGTTTATATTGGGACAGCAGGAAGATGAGGAGAGTGAGGAGGAGAGGAACAGAAAGAGGAGACGCTTGAAAACTGTGAAAGAATCATCAGCTAGGCATGTGCCAGAAGGCCAGGACGTAACCTTTCCCTGCAGCTCAGCCATATCTTTACTGACTACTATATATTTTTTAAAATATTATGATAATTTGTTACACGAATGAAGTTACATCATATAATATACAATGGGGAAATCATAAAGCTTTTCAAAAATGAGCACATTTATTAAATGGCCAAAAATAATCGCTGCTTACAATTTGCTGAATTTAGTGTTAGGAGTTTTCAATTTTCATAAACCCACACAAATGCATAGATGTCTATCAGCTTACTAATTTGAGAACTTTCATCTTTTGTAAAATAGATATGTCCAGCTGTACGTTGCTCTCTTTGTGCTTCATTACATTTGTCTCTAAAGCTCTGTATGTTTTCTTTTCATTTTCATTCATCTAAAGGTATTTTCTATTTATTTGTTATTTCTTCTTCAGACCATTGTTTATTTAGGAATGTGTTTCCAAACTCACAGATGTCACAGAAACAGAGAGTAGAATGGTGGTCAGCAGGGTCTGAGGGGTAGGGCAAAAGTGGAGATGTTCAGCCAAGGGTACAAACCTGCAATCATACAATGAATGAGTCCTCAGAGTGTACAGTACAGCATGTTGATCTAGCTAATAGCACTCAGATGTGTACCTGAATTAGACCGTAAGCATTCTCATCACACACACACACACACACACACACAAACAGAGAGACATACACACATTACATGGTTAATGATGAAGTGATTAATATACTAATTGACCAATGGTGGTAATCACTGCACAAAATACACATATGTCAAATCATCACATTATACACTGCAAATTGGTACAATTTAATTTGTCAATTATACCTCAATAAACCCGGAGGGAAAGCCTGAAAGAATAACTATCATACAACAGAATAACAATGTTTGAGCATCTCTGTGTTACTTCCCCTCCTTGGCTCTCTTTGGATCTGATACTATTCTCTGAGACAGCTTCCTTTATCCATTATTCTCTGGGGGCCTTGTATCCATTTCAGAGTAGATATTCCCTTTTAGTCACCTGTACTGACCATATCTGATTTGGGTAAGTTGGAAAGTGGGGAAAGGTGGGCTGGTAAGTCGTAAGGAATCTTGAAAATCTTACTTTTTTGTTTTGGCACATAGTGTATTTAGTTCTCAATTCCCTCAGAAACTTATTAGGCACCTGATATAATTCAGTCCTCCAATCATTTCTTTCTTTCTTTCTTTTCTTTCACACACATGCACTGTACTTTATTTTTACAAGAGATAAATAAACTGACACCAAGCATTGTAAATGGATGATCACAACAATGACTGCAAGTACCAAACATGAAACACACTCATACTATGTTGTAATATTGACATTCAGTCCAGTAATCCCCACTGTAACAGTCCTTTACTTTGCAGTGAAAATTGATTTGTATAATTTTTGCCTCTGATTCCTTGTGGGATTTTTGTTGTTGTTCAAACAGAATGTCACAAAAATTATAATCATCCTCATCAGTTCACTCAGTCCCATGTAATTAATTTTTTTCATCTTAATCTTTTGTTAGCACTTTTATGAATTCATCAATTTTGCTTTAGAGTTTTGAAAATGCTTATTCATTCACTTCAGCAGTATAGTCAGTTACCAGAAAACTCTAATTATCAGTGTGTTTTCCATGAATTCCTTGAAGATGAAACCCTTTTATAGGAATATTTTTGCAAAAGCATCAGAGTACACCCAGAACTCTCTGTAAATGACAAAAAACTTAAAAATGTCCACAGTTAAAGATTTGATGAAAGTTCATGGTAATGCAATTGACAAGGAAATTTAGTTATTTCTGAGATATACATTTTAAAGTTATAACTAGAATTATGACTTATAACATTATAGAAGAACATATAAGATTTTTAGAAATTTCATGTAATGTCTGAAACATTTATATTAACATATATCCATACAAATAAACCAAAGAAAGCTTAGTATTAGTTGTCTTTTTTGGTTTGATGGTTTGTTTCCATTATACTGCAGGTTCTTATTAGTCATCAATTTTATACACATCAGTGTATACATATCAATATTAATCACCCAATTCAGCACAACAGAATCCCCACCCCACAACGTTTTTCCCCCTTGGTGTCCATACGTTTGTTCTCTACATCTGTGTCTCAATTTCTGCCCAGCAAACCGATTCATCTGTACCATTTTTCTAGGTTCCACATACATGCGTTAACATACGATATTTGTTTTACTCTTTCTGACTTACTTCCCTCTGTATGACAGTCTCTAGGTCCATCCACGTCTCAACAAATGACTCAATTTTGTTCCTTTTTATGCCTGAGTAATATTCCATTGTATATATATATATATATATATATATATATATACCACAACTTCTTTATCCTTTAGTCTGTCAATAGGCAGTTAGGTTGCTTCTATGACCTGGCTATTGTAAATAGTGCTGCAATGAATATTGGGGTGCAGGTATCTTTTTGAATTATGGTTTTCTCTGGGTATATGCCCAGGATTGGGATTGCTGGATCATATGGTAATTATATTTTTAGTTTTTTAAGCAACCTCCATACTGTTCTCCATAGTGGCTGAACCAATTCACATTCCCACCAACAGTGCAAGAGGGTTCCCTTTTCTCCACATCCTCTCCAGAATTTGTTGCTCATAGATTTTCTGATGATGCCCATTTTAACTGGCGTGAGGTGATACCTCATTGTAGTTTTGATTTACATTTCTCTAATAATTAGTGATGTTGAGCAGCTTTTCATGTGCTTCTTGGCCATCTGTATGTCTTCTTTGGAGAAATGTCTATTTAGCTCTTCTGCCCATTTTTGGATTGGGTTGTTTGTTTCTTTAATATTTAGCTGCATGAGCTGTTTATATATTTTGGAGATTAATCATTTGTCCATTGATTCATTTGCAAATATATTCTCCCATTCTAATGCTTGTCTTTTCGTCTTGTTTATGGTTTCCTTTGCTGTGCAAAAGCTTTGAAGTTTCATTAGATCCCATTTTTTTAAACATATTTAATGGGGTATAATTGCTTTACAATGGTTAGTGTTAGTTTCTGCTTTATAACAAACTGAATCAGTTATACATATACATATGTTCCCATATCCCTTCCCTCTTGCGTCTCCCTCCCTCACACCCTCCCTATCCCACCTCTCCTGGCGGTCACAAAGCACCGAGCTGATATCCCTGTGCCATGAGGCTGCTTCCCACTAGCTATCTACGTTTGTTAGTGTATATATGTCCATGACTCTCTCTCGCCCTGTCACAGCTCACCCTTCCCCCTCCCCATACCCTCAAGTCCATTCTCAAGTAGGTCTGTGTCTTTATTCCTGTCTTACCCCTAGGTTCTTCATGACATTATTTTCCCTTATATTCCGTATATATGTGTTAGCATACGGTATATGTCTTTTGCTTTCTGACTTACTTCACTCTGTATTACAGACTCTAGGTCTATCCACCTCATTACAAATAGCTCAATTTCGTTTCTTTTTATGGATGAGTAATATTCCATTGTATATATGTGCCACATCATCTTTATCCATTCATCTGATCATGGGCACTTAGGTTGTTTCCATCTCCGGGCTATTGTAAATAGAGCTGCAATGAACATTTTGGTACATGACTCTTTTTGAATTTTGGTTTTCTCAGGGTATATGCCCAGTAGTGGGATTGCTGGGTCATATGGTAGTTCTATTTGTAGTTTTTAAGGAACTTCCATACTGTTCTCCATAGTGGCTGAACCAATTCACATTCCCACCAGAAGCACAAGAGTGTTCCCTTTTCTCCACACCCTCTCCAGCATTTATTGTTTGTAGATTTTTTGATGATGGCCATTCTGACTGCTGTGAGATGATATCTCATTGTAGCTTTGATTTGTATTTCTCTAATGATTAATGATGTTGAGCATTCTTTCATGTGTTTGTTGGCAGTCTGTATATCTTCTTTGGAGAAATGGCTATTTAGGTCTTCTGCCCATTTTTGGATTGGGTTGTTTGTTTTTTTGTTATTGAGCTGCTTGTAAATTTTTGATATTAATCCTTAGTCAGTTGCTTCATTTGCAAATATTTTCTCTCATTCTGACGGTTGTCTTTTGGTCTTGTTTATGGTTTCCTTTGCTGTGCAAAAGCTTTGAAGTTTCATTAGGTCCCATTTGTTTATTCTTGTTTTTATTTCCATTTCTCTAGGAGGTGGGTCAGAAAGGATCTTGCTGTGATTTATGTCATAGAGTGTTCTGCCTATGTTTTCCTCTAAGAGTTTGATAGTTTCTGGCCTTACATTTAGGTCTTTAATCCATTTTGAGCTTATTTTTATGTATGGTGTTAGGGAGTGATCTAATCTCATACCTTTACATGTATCTGTCCAGTTTTCCCAGCATCACTTACTGAAGAGGCTGTCCTTTCTCCACTGTACATTCCTGCCACCTTTATCAAAGATAAGGTGTCCATATGTGCGTGAGTTTATCTCTGGGCTTTCTAACCTGTTCCACTGATCTATCTTTCTGTTTTTGTGCCATTACCATACTGTCTTGATTACTGTAGCTTTGTAGTATAGTCTGAAGTCAGGGAGCCTGATTCCTCCAGCTGCGTTTTTCGTTCTCAAGATTGCTTTGGCTATTCGAGGTCTATTGTGTTTCCATACAAATTGTGAAATTTTTTATTCTAGTTCTGTGAAAAATGCCAGTGGTCGTTTGATAAGGATTGCATTGAATCTATAGATTGCTTTGGGTAGTAGAGTCACTTTCACAATGTTGATTCTTCTAATCCAAGGACATGGTATAACTCTCCATCTATTTGTATCATCTTTAATTTCTTTCATCAGTGTCTTATAATTTTCTGCATACAGGACTTTTGTCTCCTTAGGTAGGTTTATTCCTAGATATTTTATTCTTTTTGTTGCAGTGGTAAATGGGAGTGTTTTCTTGATTTCACTTTCAGTTTTTTCATCATTAGTATATAGGAATGCCAGAGATTTCTGTGCATTAATTTTGCATCCTGCTACTTTACCACATTCATTGATTAGCTCTAGTAGTTTTCTGGTAGCGTCTTTAGGATTCTCTATGTATAGTATCATGTCATCTGCAAACAGTGAAAGCTTTACTTCTTTTCCAATTTGGATCCCTTTTATTTCCTTTTCTTCTCTGATTGCTGTGGCTGAAACTTCCAAAACTATGTTCAATAAGAGTGGTGAGAGTGGGCAACATTGCCTTGTTCCTGATCTCAGTGGAAATGTTTTCAGTTTTTCACCATTGAGCATGATGTTGGGCTGTGGGCTTGTCATATATGGCCTTTATTATGTTGAGGAAAGTTCCCTCTATGCCTACTTTCTGCAGGGTTTATATCATAAATGGGTGTTGAATTTTGTCAAAAGCTTTCTCTGCATCTATTGAGATGATCATATGGTTTTTCTCCTTCAATTTGTTAATATGGTTTATCACATTGATAGATTTGCATATATTGAAGAATACTTGCAATCCTGGAGTAAACCCAACTTGATCATGTTGTATGATCCTTTTAATGTGCTGTTGGATTCTGTTTGCTAGTATTGTGTTGAGGATTTTTGCATCTATATTCATCAGTAATATTGGCCTGTAGTTTTCTTTCTTTGTGACATCCTTGTCTGGTTTTGGTATCAAGGAGATGGTGGCCTCGTAGAAGGAATTTGGGAGTGTTCCTCCCTCTGCTATATTTTGGAAGAGTGAGAAGGATAGGTGTTAGCTCTTCTCTAAATGTTTCATAGAATTCGCCTGTGAAGCCATCTGGTCCTGGGCTTTTGCTTGTTGGAAGATTTTTAATCACAGTTTCAATTTCAGTGCTTGTGATTTGTCTGTTCATATTTTCTATTTCTTCCTGATTCAGTATTGGCAGGTTGTGTACTTCTAAGAATTTGTCCATTTCTTTCAGATTGTCCATTTTATTGGCATAGAGTTGCTTGTAGTAATCTCTCATGATCTTTTTTATTTCTGCAGTGTCAGTTGTTACTTCTCCTTTTTCATTTCTAATTCTATTGATTTGAGTCTTCTCCCTTTTTTTCTTGATGAGTCTGGCTAGTGGTTTGTCTATTTTGTTTATGTTCTTAAAGAACCAGCTTTTAGTTTTATTGATCTTTGCTATTGTTTCCTTCATTTCTTTTTCATTTATTTCTGATCTGATTTTTATGATTTCCTTCCTTCTGCTAGCTTTGGGGAATTTTTGTTCTTCTTTCTCTAATTGCTTGTGGTGCAAGCTTACGTTGTTTATTCGAGATGTTTCCTGCTTCTTAAGGTAGGATTGTATTGCTATAAACTTCCCCCTTAGAACTGCTTTTGCTGCATCCCATAGGTTTTGGGTTGTTGTGTCTCCATTGTCATTTGTTTCTAGGTATTTTTTTATTTCCTCTTTGATTTCTTCAGTGATCACTTCATTATTAAGTAGTGTATTGTTTAGCCTCCATGTGTTTGTATTTTTTACAGATCTTTTCCTGTAATTGATATCTAGTCTCATGGTGTTGTGGTCGGAAAAGATACTTGATACAATTTCAATTTTCTTAAATTTACTAAGGATTGATTTGTGACCCAAGATATGATCTATCCTGGAGAGTGTTCCATGAGCACTTGAGAAAAATGTGTATTCTGTTGTTTGTGGATGGAGTGTCCTATAAATATCAATTAAGTCCATCTTGTTTAATGTATCATTTAAAGCTTGTGTTTCCTTATTTATTTTCATTTTGGATGATCTGTCCATGGGTGAAAGTGGGGTGTGAAAGTCCCCTACTATGAATGTGTTACTGTCGATTTCCCCTTTTATGGCTGTTAGTATTTGCCTTATGTATTGAGGTGCTCCTATGTTGGGTGCATAAATATTTACAATTGTTATATCTTCTTCTTGGATCGATCCTTGATCATTATATAGTGTCCTTCTTTGTCTCTTCTAATAGTCTTTAACTTAAAGTCTATTTTGTCTGATATGAGAATTGCTACGCCAGATTTCTTTTGGTTTCCTTTTGCATGGAACATCTTTTTCCATCCCCTTACTTTCAGTCTGTATGTGTCTCAGGTCTGAAGTGGGTCTCTTGTAGACAACATATATAAGGGTCTTGTTTTTGTATCCATTCAGCCAATCTGTGTCTTTTGGTGGGAACATTTAGTCCATTTACATTTAAGGTAATGATCGCTATGTATGTTCCTATTCCCATTTTCTAAATTGTTTTGGGTTCGTTATTATATGTCTTTTCCTTCTCTTGTGTTTCTTGTCTAGAGAAGTTCCTTTAGCATTTGTTGTAAAGCTGGTTTGGTGGTGCTGAACTCTCTCAGCTTTTGCTTGTCTGTAATGTTTTTAATTTCTCCATCAAATCTGAATGAGATCCTTGCTGGGTAGAGTAATCTTGGATGCAGGTTTTTCTCCTTCATCACTTTCAGTACGTCCTGCCATTCACTTCTGTCTTGCAGGGTTTCTGCTGAGAGATCAGCTGTTAACCTTATGGGGATTCCCTTGTGTGTTATTTGTTGTTTTTCCCTTGCTGCTTTTAATAAGCTTTCTTTGTATTTAATTTTTGACAGTTTGATTAATATGTGTCTTGGCATATTTCCCCTTCGATTTATCCTGTATGGGACTCTCTGTGCTTCCTGGACTTGATTCACTATTTCCTTTCCCATATTAGGGAAGTTTTCAACTATAATGTCTTCAAATATTTTCTCAGTCCCTTTCTTTTTCTCTGCTTCTTCTGGAACCCCTATAATTCGAATATTGGTGCGTTTAATGTTGTCCCAGAGGTCTCTGAGACTGTCCTCAGTTCTTTTCATTCTTTTTTCTTTATTCTGCTCTGCAGTAGTTATTTCCACTATTTTATCTTCCAGGTCACTTATCCGTTCTTCTGCCTCAGTTATTCTGCTATTGATCCCATCTAGAGTACTTTTAATTTCATTTATTGTGTTGTTCATCATTGCTTTTTCATCTTTATTTCTTCTAGGTCCTTGTTAACTGTTTCTTGCATTTTGTCCATTCTATTTCCAAGATTTTGGATCATCCTTACTATCATATTCTGAATTCTTTTTCAGGTAGACTGCCTTTTTCCTCTTCATTTGTTAGGTCTGGTGCATTTTTATCTTGTTCCTTTATCTGCTGTTTTTTTTTCTGTCTTCTCATTTTGCTTATCTTACTGTGTTTGGGGTCTCCTTTTTACAGGCTGCAGGTTCATAGTTCCCATTGTTTTTGATGTCTGTCTCCAGTGGCTAAGGTTGGTTCAGTGGGTTGTGTAGGCTTCCTGGTGGAGGGGACTAGTGCCTGTGTTGTTGTGGATGAGGCTGGATCTTGTCTCTCTAGTGGGTAGGTTCACATCTCGTGGTGTGTTTTGGGTGTGTCTGTGGACTTATTATGATTTTAGGCAGTCTCTCTGCTAATGGGTGGGGTTGTGTTCCTGTTTTGCTAGTTGTTTGGCATAGGTTGTCCAGCACTGTAGCTTGCTGGTCGTTGAGTGAAGCTGGGTGCTGGTGTTAAGATGGAGGTCTCTGGGAGATTTTCGGGATTTGATATTTTGTGGTGCTGGGAGGTCTCTTGTTGACCAGTGTCCTGAAGTTGGCTCTCCCACCTCAGAGACAGAGCCCTGACTCCTGGCTGGAGCACCAAGAGCCTTTCATCCACACAGCTCAGAATAAAAGGGAGACAAAGTAGAGAGAAGTAGTAGAAGTATGAAGAAAGAAAGAAAGAAAGGAAGGAAGGTAGGAAGGAAGGAAGGAAGAAAGAAAGAAAGAAGGAAAGAAGGCAAGAATGATAGAAAGTAGGGAGGGAGGGAGGGAGGAAGGAAGGAAGGAGGGAAGGAAGGAAAAATGACAGAAAGAACGAAGATACAGTAAAATAAAATAAAGTATAATAAAGTTATTGAATTAAAAAATAATTATTTAGAAAAATAAAAGGGACTGATAGAAGCTTAGGACAAATGTTGGAAGCAAAGCTATACAGACAAAATCTTACACAGAAGCATACACATACACCCTCACAAAAAGAGGTAAAGGGGAAAAAAATCATAAATCTTGGTCTCCGAGACTACCTCCTCAATTTGGGATGATTCGTTGTCTAAAGAGGGGAAGGAAGGAAACAAAGAAAGAAAGAAAGAAAGAAAGAAAGAAAGAAAGAAAGAAAGAAAGAGAGAAAAAGAAGAAAGAAGGAAGGTAAAGTATAATAAAGTTATTAAAATTAATTATTAAGAAAAAAATTAAATAAAAAACAATGGAGGGATAGAACCCTAGGACAAATGGTGGAAGCAAAGGTATACAGACAAGATCTCACACAGAAGCATACACATACACATTCACAAAAAGAGGAAAACGGGAAAAAAATCATAGATCTTGCTCTACGAAGCCCACCTCCTCAATTTGGGATGATTCGTTGTCTATTCATGTATTCCACAGATGCAGGGTACATCAAGTTGATTGTGGAGCTTTAATCCGCTGTTTCTGAGGCTGCTGGGAGAGATTTCCCTTTCTCTTCTTTGTTCTCACAGCTCACAGGGGCTCAGCTTTGGATTTGGCCCCACCTCTGCATGTAGGTCGCTGGAGGGCATCTGTTTTTTGCTCAGACAGGACGGGGTAAAGGTGCCGCTGATTTGGGGGCTCTGGCGCACTCAGGCCTGGGGGAGGGAGAGGCACTGCCTGCGGGGCGGGCTTGCGGCGGCAGAGGCCGGCGTGACGTTGCACCAGCCTGAGGCCCGCCGTGCGTTCTCCCGGGGGAGTTGTCCCTGGATCTCGGGAACCTGGCAGTGGCGGGCTGCACAGGCTCCCCGGAAGAGGGGTGTGGATAGTGACCTGTGCTCGCACACAGGCCCCTTTGTGGCGGGAGCAGCAGCCTTAGCGTCTCCCGCCTGTCCCTGGGGTCCGTGCTTTTAGCCGCGGCTCACGCCCATCTCTGGGGTCCGTGCTTTTAGCCGCGGCTTGCGCCCATCTCTGGGGTCCGCGCTTTTAGCCATGGCTTGAGCCCGTCTCTGGGTTTCACGCTTTTAGCCGTGGCTCACGCCCGTCTCTGGAGTTCCTTTAAGCAGCGCTCTTAAACCCCTCTCCTCGCGCACCAGGAAAGAAAGAAGGAACAAAAAGTCTCTTGCCTCTTCGGCAGGTGCAGACTTTTCCCCGGATTCCCTCCCGGCTAGTTGTGGTGCACTAACCCCTTCAGGCTATGTTGCAGCCACCAACCCCAGTCCTCTCCCTGCACTCAGACCGAAACCCGAGCCTCAGCTCGCAGCCCCACCCGCCTCGGTGCTGGTGAGTGCCAGTTGGCACCAATCCTCTGTGCGGGAATCTCCCTGCTTTGCCCTCTGCACCCCTGTTGCTGTGCACTCCTCCGCGGCTCCGAAGCTCCCCGCTCTGCCTCCGCCCGTGAAGGGGCTTCCTAGTGTGTGGAAACTTTTCCTCCTTCACAGCTCCCTCCCACTGGTGCAGGTGCCATCCTTATTCTTTTGTCTCTGTTTTTTTTTTTTTTCTTTTGCCCTACCCAGGTACGTGGGGAGTTTCTTGCCTTTTGGGAGGTCTGAGGTCTTCTGCCAGCCGTCAGTAGGTGTTCTGTAGGAGTTGTTCCACGTGTAGATGTATTTCTGGTGTATCTGTGGGGAGGAAGGTGATCTCTGCGTCTTACTCTTCCGCCATCTTCAAGGTCTCCACCCCCATTAGGTCCCATTTCTATACTTTTGTTTTTATTTCCACTACTCTAGGAGTTGGATCAATAAAGATCTTGCTGTGATTTATGTCAAAAAGTGTTTTTCTTATGTTTTCCTCTAAGAGTTTTATAGTGTCCAAACTTACATTTGGGTCTTGAATCCATTTTGAGTATATTTTTGTGTATGGTGTTATGAAGGGTTCTAATTTCATTATTTTACATGTAGCTGTCCAGTTTTCCCATCACCAGTTATTGAGGAGACTGCCTTTTCTCCATTGTATATCTTTTCCTCCTTTTTCATAGATTAGTTGACCATAGGTGCGTGGGTTAATCCCTGGGCTTTCTTTCTTGTTCCATTGATGTATGTTTCTGTTTTTGTGCCAGTACCATATTGTCTTGATTACTGTAACTTTGTAGTATATGCTGAAGTCAGGGAGTCTGATTCCTCCAACTCCGTTTTCTTCCCTCAAGACTGTTTTGGCTATTCGGGGTCTTTTGTGTCTCCATACATATTTTAAGGTTTTTTGTTCTAGTTCTGTAAAAAATGCCATTGGTAATTTGATAGGGATTTCATTGAATCTGTAGATTGCTTTGGGTAGTATGGTCATTTTCACAATATTGATTCTTCCAATCCAAGAACATGGTATATCTCTCCATCTGTTGGTATCACCTTTAATTTTTTTCATCAGTGTCTTATAGCTTTCTGCATACAGGTCTTTTGTCTCCCTAGGTAGGTTTATTCCTTGGTATGCTATTCTTTTTGTTGCAATGGTAAATGAGAGTGTTTCCATAATTTCTCTTTCAGACTTTACATCATTAGTGTATAGGAATGCCAGAGATTTCTGTGCATTAATTTTATATCCTGCAACTTTACCAAATTCATTGATTAGCTCTAGTAGTTTTCTGGTGGCATTTTTAGGATTCCCTATGTATAGTATCATGTCATCTGCAATCAGTGACAGTTCTACTTCTTCTTTTCCAATTTGTATTCTTTTATTTCTTTTTATTCTGTGATTGCCATGGCTAGGACTTCCAAAACAATGTTGAATAATAGTGGTGAGAATGTTCCTGATCTTAGAGGAAATGCTTTCAGTTTTTCACCATTGAGAATGATGTTTGCTGTGGATTTGTCATATATGCTCTTTATTATGTTGATGTAGGTTCCCTCTATGCCCTCTTTACGGAGACCTTTTATCATAAATGGGTGTTGAATTTTGTCAAAAGCTTTTTCTGCCTCTATTGAGATGATCATATGGTTTTTATTCTTCAATTTTTTAATATGGTGTATCACATTGATTGATTTGCATATATTGAAGAATCCTTGCCTCCCTGGAATAAATCCCACTTGATCATGGTGTATGATCCTTTTAATGTGTTATTGGATTCTCTTTGCTAGTATTTTGTTGAGGATTTTTGCATCTATATTCATCAGTGATATTGGTCTGTAATTTTCTTTTTTTGTAGTATCTTTGTCTTGTTTTGGTATCAGGGTGATGGTGGCCTCATAGAATGAGTTTGGGTGTGTTTCTTCCTCTGCAATTTTCTGGAAGAGTTTGAGAAGGATGGGTGTTAGCTCTTCTCTAAATGTTTGATAGAATTCACCTGTGAAGCCATCTGGTCCTGGGCATTTGTTTGTTGGAAGATTTTTAATCACAGTTTCAATTTCAATACTTGTGATTGGTCTGTTTGTATTTTCTGTTTCGTCCTGGTTCAGTCTTTGAAGGTTATACCTTTCTAAGAATTTCTCCATTTCTACCAGGTTGTCCATTTTATTGGCATAGAGTTGTTTTTAGTAATCTCTTAAGATGCTTTGTATTTCTGTGATGTCTCTTGTAACTTCTCCGTTTTCATTTCTAATTTTATTGATTTGTGTCCTCTCCCTCTTTTTCTTGATGAGTCTGGCCAATGGTTTATCAATTTTTGTTTATCTTCACAAGGAACCAGCTTTTAGTTTTATTGATCTTTGCTATTGTTTTTTTGTTTCTATTTCATTTATTTCTGCTGTGATATTTATGATTTCTTTCCTTCTGCTAACTTTGGGTTTTGTTTATTCTTCTTTCTCTAGTTCCTTTAGGTGTAAGATTTGATTGTTTACTTGAGATTTTCTTGTTTCTTGAGGTAGGCTTGTATAGCTATAAACTTCCCTCTTAGAACTGCTTTTGCTGCATCTCATAGGTTTTCAATCGTCGTGTTTTCATTGTCATTTTTCTCTAGGTATTTTTTGATTTCCTCTTTGATTTCTTTAGTGATCTCTTGGTTCTTTAATAACGTATTGTTTAACCTCCAATGTGTTTCTGTTTTTTATATTTTTTTCCCTGTAATTCAGTTCTAATCTCATAGCATTGTGGTCAGAAAAGATTTTTGATATGTTTGATATGATTTCAATTTTCTTAAATTTACTGAGGCTTGATTTGTGACCCAAGATGTTATCTATCCTGGAGAATGTTCTGTGCGAACTTGAGAAGAAAGTCTGCTGTTTTTGGATTGAATGTCCTATAAATATCAATTAAACCTATCTGGCCTATTATGTCATTTAAAGCTTCTATTTCCTTATTTTCGTTTTGGATGATCTGTCCATTGGTGTAAGTGAGGTGCTAAAGTCCCTCACTATTATTGTGTTACTGTCGATTTCCTCATTTATAGCAGTTACTAGTTGCCTTATATATTTAGGTGCTCCTATGTTGGGTGCATATATATTTTAAATTGTTATATCTTCTTCTTGGATTGATCCCTTGATCACTATGTAGTGTCCTTCCTTGTCTCTTGTAACATACTTTATTTAAAAGTCTATTTAATCTGATATAAGTATAGTTACTCCAGCTTTCTTTTGATTTCCATTTGCATGGAATATCATTTTCCATCCCTTCACTTTCAGTCTGTATGTGTCCTTAGGTCTGAAGTGGGTCTCTTGTAGACAGCGTATATATGGGTCTTGTTTTTGTATCCATTCAGCCAGCCTGTTTTTTGTGGTTGGAGCATTTAATTCATTCACGTTTAAAATAATTATTGATATGTATGTTCCTATGACCATTTTCTTGATTGTTTTGGGTTTCTTTTTGTAGATCCTTTTCTTCTCTTGTGTTTCCCTCTTAGAGAAGTTCCTTTAGCATTTGTTGTAGAGCTGGTTTGGTGGTGCTGAATTCTCTTCGCTTTTGTTTGTCTGTAAAGCTTTTGATTTCTCCATCGAATCTGAATGAGATCCTTGCCAGGTAGAGTAATCTGGGTTGTAAGTTCTTCCCTTTTATCACATTAAGTATATCATGCCACTCTCTTCTGGCTTGTAGAGTTTCTGCTGAGAAATCACCTGTTAACCTTATGGGAGTTCCCTTGTATGTTATTTGTCATTTTTCTCTTTCTGCTTTCAATAACTTTTCTTTGTCTTTAATTTTTGCCAATTTTATCACTATGTGTCTCAGCGTGTTTCTCCTTGGGCTTATCCTGTATGGGACTCACTGCGGTTCCTGGACTTGGGTGGCTATTTCCTTTCCCATGTTAGGGAATTTTTCGACTATAATCTCTTCAAATATTTTCTCAGGTCCTTTCTCTCTCTCCTGTCCTCCTGGGACCCCTATAATGCAAATGTTATTGCATTTAATGTCCCAGAGGTCTCTTGGGCTGTCTTCATTTCTTTTCATTCTTTTTTCTTTATTATGTTCCTCAGCCATGAGTTCCACCATTCTTTATTCCATGTCACTTATCTGTTCTTCTGCCTCATTTATTCTGCTATTGATTCATTCTCGTGTAGTTTTCATTTCAGTTATTGTATGGTTCATCTCTGTTTGTTTGTTCTTTAATTCTTTTAGGTCTTTGTTGAACATTTCTTGCATCTTCTCGATCTTTGTCTCCATTCTTTTTCCGAGGTCCTGGATCATCTCCACTGTCATTATTTTGAATTCTTTTTCTGGAAGGTTGCCTATCTCCACTTCATTTAGTTGTTTTTCTGTGGTTTTATCTTGTTCCTTCATCTACAGAGCCCTCTGCTTTTTCATCTTGTCTATCTTTTTGTGAATGTGGTTTTTGTTCCACAAGCTTCAGGATTGTAGTTCTTCTTCATTCTGCTGTCTGCCCTCTGGTGGGTAAGGCTATCTAAGAGGCTTATGTAAGTTTCCTGATGGGAGGGACTGGTGGTGGGTAGAGCTGACTGTTGCTCTGGTGAGCAGAGCTCAGTAAAACTTTAATCGGCTTGACTGCTGATGGGTGGGGCTGAGTTCCCTCCCTGTTGGTTGTTTGGCCTGTGGTAACCCAACACTGAATCCTACGTGGTCTCTTTGGTGGGGCTAATGACAGACTCTGTGAGGGCTCATGCCAAGAAGTATTTCCCAGAACTTCTGCTGCCAGTGTCCTTGTCCCCATGATAAGCCACAGTCTCCTCCACCCCGCCTCTGTAGGAGACGCTCCAACAATAGCAGGTAGGTCTGGTTAAGTCTCCCCTGGCTTTACTGCTCCTTCCCCTGGATCCCAATGCACACCCTACTTTGTGTGTGCCCTCCAAGAGTGGAGCCTCTGTTTCCCCCAGTCCTTTCAAAGTCCTGCAATCAATTCCCACTAGGCTTCAAAGTCTGATTCTCTAGGAATTCCTCCTCCCGTTGCCAGGCCCCCAGGTTGGGAAGCCTGATGTGCGGCTCCGAACCTTCTCTCCAGTGTGTGGACTTCTGTGGTATAAGTGTTCTCCTGTCTGTGAGTCACCCACCCAGCAGTTACGAGATTTGATTTTACTGTGATTGCACCCCTCCTACCCTCTCATTGTGGTTTCTCTTTGTCTTTGTATGTGTGATATCATTTTTGGTGAGTTCCAGTGTCTTCCTGTTGATGATTGTCCAGCAGCTAGTTGTGATTCTGGTGATCTTGCAAGAGCAACTGAGAGCACGTCCTTCTACTCCACTATCTTGGTTCCTGGGAGTGACCAGTTTTTAAGGTGACCTGTGGATGGGGCTGACTGGGCAGCAGAGGATTCTGCAGGGAGGATGTGAGGGCTGCTATCAAAGAATGTTTCTTGTGATTCTGCCTCCAATCATTTCTATGTCCTATGGATCTCAGTAAGGTCATTTTGCAGAAGTAATTTTCTGGCCTGATTAAATTACTGCCTTTCCCCCTAACATAATACAGCTACCATGAGGCTCCCTGGCACACAGGTGGAAAGATGACAACTTCTGTCACCTGAAGTTGTTCAGGTGGCAACTGAAATTGGACTTCAAGTTCAAAACCACTTCTAATCTCTTCTCTTACCCTTTAGTACTTACAAGTGGTGAGTTTTCTAATTCAACATGATTTTGAATTTCTGGGCTGTATTTTTTTTCTTTTCATTGTTTTCATTTCTTGCCTGCCAACCAGAAAGTTTTTCCTGAACATATGTTTACTGAAATGCCCTGGGTAAATCAACAAATGACCAACCTTTGGTCTGCCTCGAAAGATATCATGGACAACCATTACTACACACCTTTTGCCATTGAATATCATGCATCACCATATTTATGGCTTTCAATATCAGATTCCTTTCCAACCACCTCTTGACCCATAAGCCAATGCCAAAATATTAAGATTTGTTACAGGAGCAGTCCACCTCAAAGAACTAATTTCTCTTTGAGGTCAAATAAAACTCGCTACAGTAGAGACAACTCCCAAATATCAGTGTTGATTTTTCACACATGTCATAGTCTGATGAGGGTTGAGTGGTAATCTGGCATCTTTTTCCTTCCACAGTTATAGCATCTTGGACTCCTTTACTTCTAGGACCCCAAGAAGAGATATTCTTACAGAACCCATCTCTTTTCATGGTTTATTGGACCAGTAAGCTAAGCACTTAGAGAAAAAGCTACATAGCAACAGTCATATTGTAAATGAAGATAAACATTGGAATCCCCAGTGTACCTCAAAGTTGAGGTCAAAACAATGAAGAAAGTAATTTTATAAGTGAAAAAATGTAATAAGACCTTGAGGTTGTTTAGTTTTGGAGTAAGAAGTGCATGTTGTAAACATGTAGAGCAAGCAGCACTTTTCCTTGTAAGGACCCTTTAAACTTCCCTTTCTTTTGTACTACCCATGTTTTCAGAACTACTATAATTTTATGCAGAATATCCCAATAATATCCCCAGGCATTTGATGTGTCATATCACATTAAAAATACGGTTAAGTTGGAAAAGAAAAAGAACACAGAATATGAATGTGTAATAGTCTTTAAGAATCTCCTTGCTTGGTGTACTAGGTATGTCTGAGCCACGCTCCTGCTGGAGGAAACATGGTGGTGGTGGTGATGGTGGTGACAGTGATGATGATAGAGACAATGATGACTGGCCACACCACAAAGTGCCAATTAAGTGTCTGCATTTTGCCAAGTGAATTACAACACATTCATGTAATTTTATGCCTAAGCAATTTGGCACTGTAAATGTGATTTTCGCCATATTTAGTAAAGGGATTGAAATCATGAGGAGTTAAATAATTTGTCCCTGAAATCAATCAAGCAATAATTAAGAAAATAACATGGATTTGAAATTATATAGAAATAATCACCGATATGACTCAAAATTCAGATAACACTGATTGTGTGAGCCTGGAACTTAGGATCGAAGATGTATAGAAATCAACCAAAATTATGATATGATATTGCTAAAGGCAGGTTTTAAGAGAAAGAAAATATTTTTCACATCACATAAAAAAATTGTATTTTATTCAGGAAGTGGAGGATAAGTAACAATTTCTCAGCTGGTAGAAACCCCTGCCCAGGTGAAAGACACAGCAGACAGCTAGAGAATCCTCAGAGAGCACCCAGGAGGACAGTTGGGCATCCAAGAGCAGCCTCTTCCTTCTGAGGCTCTGTGATGCTTTCTCGGGTATCTCCCAGGGGGAAGCTGTATAGCAGCCTCAGATAGGAATCCTCTGACTGTCAGGAATCTCCACACGCATACTGCAGGCTGAAGTGTGGAGAATCTTCTTCTGTATCCATGATAGGCTTTGAAGAGAAGGTGAAGGTGGATCTGTGGAACTAGTTGAGCCGATTGTCCATATCCTTTCCTAATGCAGATAAAAACTCAAGGTGTTACATGCTCTTGGGTGGGCACTTCTGCTAGCAATATTGGGGAGGTGGCACCGGAGGCCATTTCTGCTGGCATTGCTGAGGCAGGCATGGTTCAGGGCACTTTATAGGCTCTGGACATTTGGAAGGTGGGCAAGGCTCTGGATACTTGGGAGGTGGGCAAGGCTCAGCGTACTTAGCGGTGCAAGGCTCAGGGCACTTAGGTACACACATTGGAGGTGGCTGTCAGGGCTGCTTGCACTGCTGCTGTTTAGAGGACAACTTTCTGGAGTCTTAATATCTGAAAGAAAGTATATGACAGTGTTCACATGAAGGCATTCCTACAGAAGGAAGAGCAAAACCTTGTTCAGAAGAGATAGTATCTCGCCAGTCTCTTGCTTTAATCTCTTCAATAACTTTTAATGAATTTATGACTTCTCTCTTGCTCTTTAGAAATCATTTCATCAGCCCATAGAAAACCTTCCCTTTTCTCATACAACTTTTCCAGAGAAAATATCTTTGTTTGAAAGAAATGAGTCATGTGTTCTGTTTTGGTTTCTCTTTATTTTTTATTTATTTATTTATTTTTTGAAAACAACATCCTCAAAAATGACCATCACCAGTTCTGAATTCTGGGCAAGTTCACGAGCAATTCCTATGATCATTTTCTCTTATGAGGTCTTGATAGGATGACTCATGTACAGAGCAAAGGGCAATCAGGAAGAAGGTAAGGGCCTCACACTTACTGAGATAAATGTCTCTGACATGACAGCAGTGTGACACCAAAAAGGTATAGAAAAAGGGAAAATACTTTGTACTTTATCTCTTCATGACAAAATTTCCTCTTAATTCCTTTTTCAATAGAGAAATTCAAACTAGGTATCAGAAATCTATTAAATACAATATAACATTGTACCCAAATGCCAAGCTCCCATCCACTAAGTAGCATTAGACCCATGATCATAACTTTGGACCCATCAGACTTTCTGTCCCCAGAATAAACTCAACATTCAGGGGCCTGAGAACAAAGTTGAACTGAAGAATCAGGGTCTCCATACGCAATCGGGACTCGAGTAGCAGGAGGATGGCCGCCTTGCCAGAGAGGACCATTATATTTGGGCTTGCTGCCCCACCCAGGGGAAAGTGTAGCTGTCAAAACTGGCCTGGTCCAATCATTTCCCAAACAAAATGCAAATCCATCCATAACTGGCTTGGCAGGGACTCTGAAACCAGGAAATTTCCTGCTCAGGATCCCCTCACTGGATTATGTTCTCATGACTCACAGAGTCCCTGCCTTAGCTCTCCGTTTCAGCGGTTTAAGGCAGTGGGAGCACTTGGAGCGTCCTCTAACTTGGAGTCAAAAGTTCCATTCCTTGACTGGGGAGGATGATCCTTTTTCTATCTTTCACCATCTTTGACTTCTAAAACTGCCTGCCTAGTTGCACTTGATCTGGTGACCATTTTGTTGTACATACTGGTTTGAAAAGGGCCTCGCTACCTGGTGACACATGTCTCTTTACCTCAAGTCTTTCTTACAAAGCATTTCCCCTTGATTCATGGTTTGCTAAGCAAAGTCTCCTTTCTTCTTCGAAAATGCAGTGAAGGAAGTTTGCAGATCATGTCATATGACTTCCCATCATGATACTTAGACACGGTTAGTAAAGTGTTGACCTCTAGGGTCCTCCTTTCACTGCTTTGTTCCTTCAAATAAAGAACATCCAGCAGTCAGATTCCTGTGACCTTTATAAATCTGTTTTACATCCGGCCACAGGAGTTTACTAGTAGTGTAGCAACACCTACCATAACTCAGATGACCTGGCAGCTCAGACCCTAGGCTTACAACAGAAATGAAGCTCTTTGCTCATACCTCCAAAAAGTGACATAAAAACTGCTCCTACCTAATTTCTCCCAACTAACCTCTTTGGATTTCTTCAACTTTGAAGGAAACTCAGAGGATTGTTCAAATTTTCTGGCTTCCTGTTCCTTTGAAATTATTGGAAAACCCTATCTAATATGCAATGCCAATCAAGCAATTAATTTTATATTTATTTAATAATTATGAATTTTTTAAACACATGTTGTTTCACATCAAATCTAAGGGTAAGTTCAACAGAAAGTTGAAATCAGTTTATTAAAAATGCAGTCACAGTAGTTCATTGTCATTCATATACAACTTCTTAATCATTAATAATAATTTTGTTATAATTTAAACGATTTTTTTCATTTTCTACTTGGGTCACAGTAGAACATATGTCAAATAAACCTATTTCCTGCTCTACTTTCTTCATACAATTTGTCAAGTTGCTGGAAAGAATGTGTGATGGATAATTTATGGGTAAGCTTCACTGGCACAGTGTCCCTGCTTATCTGGTCAAGCATTATTCTGGGTGTTTCTATAAGGATTCGTTTGGATGGGAGTATTATTTAAATCAGTGGCCTGAGTAATGGCAGTTGCCCTGTATATGGTGAGAACTCCTCATCCAATCCACTGACAGCCTAAATAGAACAAGGTTGATGCTCCCCCGGTTAAAAGATCATTCCACTGTAGGTTGGACTTCCAGTAGTGTTTCAGCTCTGCAAACTTTGAGTGTTCCAGACTTTGTAATGTCTCTCTCTCCCTATCCCAGTCCCTCTCTTTCTGTAACATATTTCTGTATGTATGTACGTACATATATATTGTAATATATAATTTGAATACTTCATCTGTCATTTCATGTACATGATTACCTATGGCCAATTAAATTTTAAAAATTGAAAGTTATTAAAAAGTGAACTTAAAGTAAAACATATTAATGTTATATGACACATATGATGTGGAATTATGACAAATATAATCAGCTTTTAGCGAATAACTGAAGTTCAGGAAACAGTGCCCTAACATGTCCAAAGAATTCATTTTTGCCTTTTCAGAGATTTAGCTGTCAACAGTTCTTCTACAGTTGCTCTCTTCTATCCTGGACCTGAACACTACTCTTTTCTGTGCTGTCCCCTTGGACACTGAAGCTTCTCGCATTGCGCCATGGCTGGTGAAGGGCCCTGTCTGGTTTAGGAATAATGTTGCCACTCTCGCTTTATGTTACTGTAGAATGTGGGAACACATGTTTAATGGAATTAGGATGTCCCATTTCACCTGATGTGAACACTTCCCTAGACTGCTGTCGTGTGCTTAAAATTCCTTTATCAGGAAATAAATCTCTTGTATTCCATAAGTAAATATCAGGTTTCTATTGTATGAAACCAAAAATAGATATAAGATACTTATAAGACTCATAGCATCACATATAAGTCATTGAGCATGGGGTTGGTAGGGGAGAGAGGATCAGAGAACTAAAGGTCTGTAATCTAGATGAAATATGAAGTTAGGGCTCATCTGATATATTTGCTTTATTCTACTGTTTCCAAACATATTTTTGGTCTTTGAAGACAGTAATTAAAAATTTTTTTTTCGCTGTTTATTCTCTATCTTCTCTTTCAACACTCCACAACGCTCAACCTGCCATATTACCTCATTGCTCAATATCTACCCCTTAACAGTCCAATTTAATACTTTGAAATGTTGCCTATGCATTTAGTAATAGTCCTTTCATATCCTTCATAATTCTTCTTGCAGTCAGAAGGAAGAACTGGCCTAGTAACTTGTTTTGGTTAAATAATCAGGAAGCTTTTCAGGAATGTGGTTTTATAATGAGAAAGGAGGAAGAAGAGGAGAATGAGGAGGAGATGAAGAGAAAGAGGAGACATTAGAAACCTTTGAAAGAGTCTCCAGCTAGGCATGTGCCAGAAGGCCAGGACATAAACTTTCCCTGCAGTGCAGCCACATCTTCACTCACTACTATATATTTTTTAAATATTATGATAAATTGTTATAAAAATGAAGTTACATCATATAATACATAATGGGGAAAACATAAAGATGTTCAAAAATAAGCACATCTATTAAACTGCCAAAAATAATCACTGTTTATATTTTGCTGTATTTAGTGTTAGGAGTTTTCAATTTTCATAAACCCACACACATGCATACGTGTCTGTCAGGTTAGTGGTTTGAGATCTTTCGTCTATTGTAGTATATATAGCTCCAGCCGTAAGTTGCTCTCTGTGTGCTGCATTACATTTATCCCTAAGGTTCTTGTATGTTTTCTTTTCATTTTCATTCATCCCAAAGTCTTTTCTATTTACTTATTTCTTCTTCGAGCAATTGGTTATTTAGGAATGTGTTGCAAAACTCCCAGATGTCAGAGAAACAGAGCATAGAATGGTGGTCAGCAGGGGTTGAGGGTTGGGGCAAAACTGGATATTTTGGGCAAATGGTACAAGCCTACAGTCATACAATGAATAAGCTCTGGGAGTCTATGGCACAGCATGGTGAGTCCAGTTAATAACACTCAGTTTTGAACTTGATACTTGCTGAAAAAGTAGACCTTAAGCATTATCAACAAACACACACACACACAACACACACAAACACAAGCACAGAGGCATAAACACATTTAAATGGTTACTGATGAAGTAATTTATGTATTAAGTGACCGATGGTCATAAGCACTGCACAAAGTACACATCTGTGAAATCATCACATTATACACCACAAATAGGTACAATTTAGTTTGCCAATTATACCTCAATAAACCCGGAGGGAAAAGATGAAAGAATAACCATCATACAAAAGAGTAACACTTGAGAATCTCTGTGTTTCTTCACTTCCTAGCCTCTCTTAGGCTCTGATACTATTCTCTGAGACAGCTTCCCTTATCCTTTATTCTCTGGGGGCCTTGTATCCACCTCACAGTGGATATTCCCTTTTAGTCACTTGTACTGACCACTTATGCAGTGGGTAGGGTGGAAAGTGGGGAAAATAGGGCTGGAAAATTGTCATTATTCTTGAAAAATCATTCTTTTTTGTTATGGCACATAGTTTATATAGTTCTCAATTACCTCAAAAACTTATTAGGCACCTGAAATAATTCAGTCCTCTAATCATTTCTATGTCTTAAGGATCTCACTGAGGTCCTTTTCTAGTAGTAATTTTCTGGCCTGATTAAATTGCTACCTTTCCACCTGAACATAATACAGCTACCATGAGGTTCCCTGACACACAGGTGGAAAGATGACAACTTCTGTCTCTTTTCTCTGTTGTAACAGTCAGCTGAAATTAGACTTCAAGTTCAAAATTGGACTTCTAATCTCATCCCTTTCTAGTTAGGGCTTACAAATTGTGAGTTTTCTAATTCAACAAGGTTTTGTATTTCTGGGCTGTAGTTTTGTTTGTTTTCATTTTTTTTCATTTCTGGCGTGCCAACCAGAAAGGTTTTTCCTGAACATATGCCTACTGAAATACCCTGGTCAAATCAACAAATGACCAATATTCAATCTGCCTCTAAAGATACCATGGACAACAATTACTGCAAACATTTTGCCATTGAATAACATGTGTCACCACATTTATGGCTTCCAATATCAGATTCCTTGCCAAACAGCCCCAGACTCTTAAGCCAATGCCACAATTTTAAGTTTTGTTACAGGAGCATCCCACCTCAAAGAACTAATTTCTGTGTCAGGTCAAATAACAGTAGCTACAGTAGAGACAACTCCCAAATAGCAGTGTTGATTTCTCTCATTTCAATGGCTGATGAGGGTTGATCAGTAATATAGGCATCTTTTTGCTTCTGCAGTTGTAGCATCTTGGACTCCTTTAATTCTAGGACCAAAAGAAGAGATATGCCTAAAGAAAACATCCATTTTCATGGCTTGCTGCACTAGCAAGCTATGCACTTAGATAACAAGCTACATAGCAACAGTCATTTTGTAAATCTAGATCAACATTGGAAACCCCAGTGTACCTCAAAGTTGGGTCAAAATAATCAAGAAAGTAATTTCAGAGGTGACAAAATGTAATAAGACCCTGAGGTTGTTGAGTTTTGGAGTAAGAAGAGCACGTTGTACACATGGAGAGCAGTCAGCACTTTGCCTGGTAAGGACCCTTTAAAATTCCCTTCCTTTTGTATTACCCATGTTTTCAGAAGTAATATTATTTTATGCAGAATATCCCAATAAATTCCCAAAGTGTTTTATATATGATGTCACATTAAAAATACTGTTAAATTGGAGAAGAAAAAGAACACAGAATATGAACGGGTAATAGAGTTTAAGAATCTCCTTGTTTGCTGTACTAGGTATGTCTAGCCACTTTCCTGCTGGAGCAAACATGGTGGTGGTGGTGGTGATGGTGGTGATGGTAATGATGGCAGAGACAATGATTATCAGCCACTTCGCAAAGTGCCAATTATGTGCCCGGCACTGTGGGAACTGAATTACACATTCATGTAATTTTTATGCCTAAGCAATTTGGCACTGTAAATGTGATTTCCCCACATTTCAGCAAGGGATTGAAATCCTGAGGAGTTAAATAATGTGTTCCTCAAATCAATCAAGCAATTATTAAGAAAATAACCTGGATTTGAAATTATATAGAAATAATCATCGATATGACTCAAAATTAAGATAACACTGATTGTGAGAATCTAAACCTTGGGATCAAAGAAGGATAGAAGCCAACCAGAATTATGATATGATACTGCTAAAAGCAGGTTTTAAAAGAAAGAAAATTTTTTTCCCATCACACGAAAGAATTGTATTTTATTCAGGAAGTGGAAGATAAGTAGCAATTGCTCAGCTGGTAGCAACTCCTGCCCAGGTGACAGAGAGACAGAGAAGACAGCGAGAGAATCCTCAGAGGCTGTCAGGAGGAGAGCTGCTGCTCTTCCTTCTGAGTCTCTGTGATGCTTTCGCCGGCACCTCCCAGAGGGAATCAGTATAGCAGCCTCAGATAGGAAACTTCTGGCTGTCAGGAATCACCACACACATAGTGCAGGCTGAAGCATGGAGAACCTTCTTCTGTATCCATAATAGGCTTTGAAGCTAAGATGAAGGTGGAGCTCTGGAACTAGTTGAGCCAATTGTCCTTATCCTTTCCTGATTCAGATAAAAGCTCAAGCTCTTACATACTCTTGGGTGGGCACTTCTTCTAGCAATGATGGGGAGGTGGCACAGGAAGGCATTTCTGCTGGCACTTCTGAGGCAAGCATGGCTCAGGGCACTTTATAAGTGGGCAAGGTTCTGGACACTTGGGAGGTGGGCAAGGCTCATGGCATTTAGATGGGCAAGGCTCAGAGCACTTATGTGGGCACACTGGTAGTGGATGTCAGGGCTGCTTGTACTGCTGCTGTTGAGAAGACATCTTTCTGGAATCTTAATATCTGAAAGAAAGTATATGACAGTGTTCACAAGAAGGAATTCCTACAGAGAGAAGAGCAAAAGCTTGTGTGATACCAACCAACAGTATCTCTCCAATCTGTACTTTAATCTTTTTAATACCTTTTAATGAATTTCTGACTTCTCTCTTGCTCTTTTGCAAATTGTTTCATCAGCCCAGAGAAAACCTTCTCTTTTCTCATATAACTTTTCCAATGAAAATATCTTTTTTTTGAAAGAAACAAGTGATGTTTTTTGTTTTTGCTTTTTTTTTTTATGAAAACAACATTTTGAAAAAGGCCGTCCCAAGTTCTAAAATCCTAGGCAAGCTCACAAGCAATTCCTATCATCATTTTTTCTCATGAGGTCCCGACAGGATGACTTATGTACAGAGCATAGGGCAATCAGGAAGAATGTAAGGGCCTCACACCTTCTAAGATAAATGCCTGTGACATCACAGTAGAGGGACATCAAAAAGGTATAGAAAAAAGAATAATACTTTTTTCTTTATCTTTTCATGTCAAAATTTCCTGTTAATTTCTTTTTCAGTAGAGGAACTCAAGCTAAGTATCATAAGTCTAATAAATCAGTATACCAGTTTGCTCAAATGCCATGTTCCCATACATTAAGTAGCATTAAACCCATGGTCATGACTTTGGACCCATAAAATTTGCTGTCACCAGCATAAATTCAACATTTGGTGGCACAAAGAATAAAGCTGAATTGAAGAATCAGAGTCACCAGGGTCTCCAAAGTCAATTGGGACTCAAGTATCAGGATGATGGCAGTCATGCAGCAGAGGACCTTTTTACTGGGGCTTGCTGTCCCACTCAGGGAGAAGTGAAGTGGCCAAAACTGTCATGGCCCAATCATTTCCCAAGCAAAATTCAAATCCATCTATAACTGGCTTGGCAGGGGCTATGAAAACAGGAAATGTCCTGTTCCATGTTCTCCTCACTGGATTATGTTCTCATGACTCACAGAGTCCTCACAGAGTCCCTGCCTTAACTGTCAGTTTCGGTGGCTTATGGCAGTGGGAGGATTTGTGGGATTCTCTTACTTATAGTCAAAGACTCCCTTTTTTGATTGTGAAGATGACCCTTTTCTCTCTTTCACCTTCTTTGACTTCTAAAACAGCCTGCCTAGTTGCACTTGAACTGTTGGCCATTTTGTTGTACATACTGGTTTGAAAAAATCGTGACTACCAGGTGACACCTTTCTCTTTACCTCAAGTCCTTCTCATAATGCATTTCCCCTTGATCCACGGCTTGCTAATCTAAGTCTCCTTTCTTCTTCTAAAATGGATCGAGAGCATGTTGCAGCTCAGCTTAGCTGCCTTCCCATCATGTAACTTAGATACGTTCAGGATAGTGGTGGTCTCTAAGGTCCTTATATCATTTATTTGCTCCTTCAAATGAAGGACATCAAGCAAATTCCTATTACTCTCATAAACCTGTTTCTATTCCAGCCACAGAGATTAACTAGTAGCGTAGCATCACCTACCATAATTCGATGTTCTGGCAGCTCAGACCCTAGACCTACAACCAAAAGCAAGCGTTTTCTCATAACTCCTTAACATGACATATCACCTGCTCTTACATAATTTCTCCCAACTGACTTCTTTCTACTTCTTCACCTTTGAAGAAATCTCAGAGGATTATTCAAATTTTCTGCCTTCCTGCTCCTGTGAAATTATTGGAAAACTCATTTAATAAGCAATGCCATTCAAACAACTATATTTATATGAAAGTTGGAATCACTTTATTAACAATTCAGTCACTGAAGTTAAGTGCCATTCATACACAACCTCTTAATCATTAATCATAATTTTATTACCATTTTAACACATTTTTTAGATTTTCCATATTGGTCACATGGAACATAAGCCAAGTAAACCTCTTTCCTTCTCTGCTTGCTTCATACAATTTGTCAGTGTGCTGGAAGGAAGGTTTGATGGTTAATTTATGGCTCAACTTGACTGGAACTGGATACCCATATATCTGGTCAAACGTTATTCTGGATGAATTTCTAAGGATCTTTTCAGATCAGATTAATATTTAAATCAGTGGCGTGAGTAAAGGAAGTTGCCCTCGATAAGGTGGGTTGTCCGCATCCAACCCACTGTAGGCCTGAATGGAACAAAAGTCTGACCGTCCCCTGGTTAAGAGATAACTCCCCTGCCTGATTGCCTTCCAGCAGGGTTTTGGCTTTGCAGATTTTGTATTTGCCAGCCTTTGTAACATCTCTCTCTTTCTCTGTCTCTGTCTAATATATATATATATATATATATATATATATATGTATTGTAATATATAATTTGAATATTTCATCTACCGTTTCATGTACATGATTGCCTATGTCTAATTAAATTAAAAATTCAGTTAGTATAAAGTGAAGGCAAAAAATATTAATCTTAAATGATATATGTGATGTGTAATTATGACAAATATAATGAGCCTTTAGGGAAGAACTAAAGTTCTGGAAACAATGCCCTAGTATGTTCTCCCACCCTGTTGAAAGATTTCATTTCTGCCTTTTCAGAGATTTAGCTCTCAACAGTTCTTCATAGTTCCTCTGTTCTTTCCTTTTCAGTATTTATCCTTGGGTGCTGAAGCTTTTTGTGATAGACCATGGCTGGTGAGATGTTATGCCTTGTTTAGGAATAAAGTTACAACTCTTATTTTATGTTACTGTAGGATGTGGGAACACACTTTTAATGGAATCAGGATGTCCATCTCACCTGACCCCAATACTTCTCTAGACTGCTGTCATGTGCTTAAAATTCTTTTATCAGGAAATAGATCCCTTTAATTCCATAAGTAAATATCAGGTTTAAATTGTATGAAACCAAAAATAAGTATAAGATACCATTTAAGACTCACATTATCACATACAAGTGATCGAGGGTAAGTTTGGGAGGGGGAGAGGATCAGAGCACTAAATGTCTGAAATCTAGGTGAAATATAAACTTAGGGCTGATATGGTAAGTTTTCTTCTACATTATCCCAACATGTTTTAGGTCTTTAAAAGACAGTAATTTAAAAAATTTATTTCAATGTTTATTCTCTGTCTTCTCCTTCAAACCTCCAGAACGCTCAACCTGCCATATAACCTTCAGTCCCAATGTATGCCTCTTAACTGTTCAATTTCGTACATTGACATGCTGTCAATGCATTTAGTAATAGTCCTTTCATATCTTTTTTAATTCTTCCTGCAGTCTGGAGGAAGAATTGGCCTAGAAACTTGTCTTGACCAAATAATCAGGAAGCTTTTCAGGAATGTGATTTTGTAATGGGAAAGGAGGAAGAAGAGGAGAATGAAGAGGAGAGGAAGAGAAAAAGGAGACACTTGAAACTGTGAAAGAGTCACCAGCTAGGCATTTGCCAGAAGGCCAGGACATAACCTTTCCCTGCAGCTCAGCCACATCTTCACTGACTACTATACATTTTTTAAAATATTATAATAAATAGTTATAAAAATGAAATTATACCACGTATAACAGGGAACATAAAGCTCTTCAAAAATGAGCATCAATATTAAACTTCCAGAAATAATCATTGTTTATATTTTGCTGTATTTAGTGTTATGATTTTAAAAATTTTTTAATATATCCACATACATGCATGCATGTGTATGTAACAGGTTACTTATTTGAGATCTTTCATCTTTTGTGATATAGATGTTTCCAGACGTAAATTTCTCTCTATGCACTGCATTACATGTATTACTAAAGTTCTTGTATGTTGTTTTCGTTTTCATTCCTCCCAAAGTATTTTCTAATTTTATTTGTTATTTCTTATTTGAGCCATTGGTTATTTAGGAAAGTATTGCTGAACTCACAGATATCACAGAAACAAAGAATAGAATGGTGGTCAGCAGGGGCTGAGGGGTGGAGCAAAAGTGGAGATATTGGGCAAAGGGTACAAGCCTTCAGTCATAAGATGAATAAGCTCTAGGAGACAATGTACAGCATGGTGACTATAGGTAATAACACTGTTTTGTTTGCTTGAAACTTGTTAAGAGATTAGACCTTAAGCAGTCTCACCACATGCACACACACACACAAACACACAATTAAAGGGTTACTATTGAGGTGATTAATGTGCTAAGTAACACGATGGTGGTAATCATTGCACAAAATATACATATATCAAGTCATCACATTATACACTGTAAATATATACAATTTAATTTGTCAATTATACCTCAATAAAGCTGGAGGGAAAAAGATTAAGGAATAACCTTCATACAAAAGAGTAACAATGTTTGAGAATCTCTGTGTTCCTTCTCTTCCTTGCCTCTCTTAGGCTATGATACTATTCTCTGACAGAGCTTCCCTCATCCATTATTCCCTGTGGGCCTTGTATCCATCTCACAGCTGTTATTCCCTTTTAGTCACCTGTACTGACCACATATGAAGGGGGTAGTATGGAAAGTGGGGAAATGAGGGCTGGAAAGTAGTTTCCATTACTGAAAAATCAAAGTCTTTTTAGTATTTGTTTATTTTGTCATCAGTTTATTTTGTCATCAATTCTCTCAAAAACTTATTAGGCACCTGATATATTTCATTCCTCCAATCATTTGTATGTTCTAGGATCCACACTTAGGTCCTTTCCTAGAAGTGATTTTCTGGCCTGATTTATCTTGTTGCCTTTATCCCTGAACATAAGAGAGCTCACTGGCAAACAGGGAAAGACTACAACTTCTGTCTCTTTTCTCTGTTGCTACATACAATTGAAAGTGGACATAAAGTTCAAAACCACTTCTAATCTCATTTCTTCCTCTTTGGGGCTTACAAGTGGTGAGTTTTCTAGTTTAACAAGGTTTTGAATTTCTGGACTATATTTTTTTTCTTTCATTTCTGGCCTGAAAATCAGACAGTAATTTCCTGAACATATGTCTATAGCCTGGTGAACACAACAAATAACCAATATTTGGTCTGCCTCCCAAGTTACTATGGACAACCATTATATGAAACGTTTTGCCATTGAATAACATGTATCACAACATTTTTAGTTTCCAATATCAGTTTCGTTGCAAACTACCTCCAGACTCCTAAGACAAGGTCATAGTTTTCAGATTTATTACAATAGCAAGCCACCTTGATGAACTAATTTCTGTGTTAGGTCAAATAACACTAGTTACAGTAGAGACAGCTCCCAAATATCTGTGTTTATTTCTCACTCATGTTATAGTCTGATGAAAGTTGAGCAGTAATCTGGGAATCTTTTTCCATTTGCAGTTCTATCATCTTATATTCCTTTATTTCTAGCATTGTGAGTAAATAATGTAGTTAGAGAAACATCCTCTAAATCCTGTGTATGTTTACGTATAGTATGATTTAATATGAAGACTTTGTTGCTTTTAAAAATAATGCTATTTTAGTGTGTGTGTGTGTGTGTGTGTGTGTGTGTGTGTGTGGTTTGAATTAACTATTCTGTTTGTGGACACTTAGGACCACAAGAAGAAGTATACTTAATGATAAAATAAGTTACCTCAAGATGATGCAGTAGAAGGATGTGCACTCACCCCTTCTTACGAGAACACTGGAATGACAACTAACTGCTGAACAACCATTGATAAAAAAATGCTGGAGCCTACCAAAAAAGATACCCTACATCCAAAGACAAAAAGAAGCCACAACAAGGTGGTAGGAGAGGTGCAATCACAATAAAATCAAATTCCATACCTGCCACGTGGGTGACCCACAAACTGGAAAACAATTATACCACAGAAGTTCTCCCACTGGAGTGAAAGTTCTGAGCCCCACGTTAGGTTTCCCTAACTCCCAGTTAGGGAGTCCAGCAATGGGAGAAGGAGTCCCCAGTGAATCTGGCTTTGAAGACCAGGGAGATTTGATTGCAGGACTTCCACAGGACTGGGATAAAACAGAGTCTCCACTCTTGGAGGACATGCACAGAGACCTGTGTGCATCAGGACTCAGGGGTAAAAATCAGTGAACCAATAAGAGACTGGGCCAGACCTACTTGCTAGTATTGGAGCATCTCCTGCAGATGCAGGTGGTGGCTGTGACTCACTGTAGGGACAAAGACACTGGTGGCAGCAGTTCTGGGAAGTACTCCTTGGTGTGAGCTCTCCTGGAGGCCACCATTAGTCCCACCAAACAGACTGTAGACTCTAGTGCTGGGTCTCCTCAAGCCAAAGAACCAATAAGGGGGGAACACAGCCCCACTCATCAGCAGACAAGTGGATTAAAGTCTTACTGAGCAGAGCCCTGCCCACCAGAGGGACAAGACTCAGCTCTACCCACCACCAGTCCCTCCCATCAGGAAGCTTGTACAAGCCTCTTAAATAGACTCATCCACCAGAGGGCAGACAGCAGAAGAAAGAAGAACTACAGTACTGCAGCCTGCAGGATGGAAACCACATCACAAAAATTTAGACAAAATGAAATAACAGAGGAATATATCCCAGATAAAGAAACAAGATAAAATCCCAGAAAAACAATGAAGTTCAGTGCAGATAGACAACCTTCTGGAAAAAGAAATTGGAATAATGATAGTGGAGATGATCCAAGATCTCAGAAAAAGAATGGAGGCAAAGATTGAGAAGATACAAGAAATGTTTAACAAAGACCTAGAAGAACTAAAAAACAAACAAACAGAGATGAATAATACAATAACTGAGATGAAAAATACACTAGAAAGAATCATAGCAGAATAACTGAGGCAGAAGAATGGATAAATGACCTGGAAGTCAGAATGATGGGAAATCTCTGCAGTGGAACAAAATAAAGAAAAAAGAATGAAAAGAAATGAGGAAAGTCACAGAGACCTCTGAGACAACATTAAATGCACCAACATTCACATTATAGGGGTCCAAGAAGGAGAAGAGAGAGAGAAAGGACCTGAGAAAATATTTGAAGAGATAATAGCTGAAAACTTTCCTAACATGGGAAAGGAAACAGTCACCCAAGTCCAGGAAGTGCAGAGAGTCCCAGGCAGGATAAACCCAAGGAGAAACATGCCGAGACACAAAATAATCAAATTGACAAAAATTAAAGACAAAGAAAAAATATTAAAAGCAACAGGGAAAAGCAACAAATAACATACAAGGGAACTCCCAAAAAGTTATCAGCTGACTTCTCACCAGAAACTCTGCAGGCCAGAAGGGAGAGGCATGGTATATTTAATGTGATGAAAGGGAAGAACCTACAAACAAGAATACTCTACCCAGCAAGGCTCTCATTCAGATTTGACAGAGAAATCAAAAGCTTTACAGACAAGCAAAAGCTAAGAGAATTCAGCGCCACCAGACCAGCTTTACAACAAATGCTAAGGGAACTTCTCTAGGTGGGAAAAAGAACAGCAAATTAAAACAACCTTGTAAATATATACACTGCTATATCAAAACCTCATGACAACAGCAAACCCCAAAACTATAATAGATATACACATAAAAGATAAAGCAACCCAAAAACAACACTAAAGATGATCATCAGGGAGGAGTTGAGGAAGATGGCGGAAGAGTAAGATGCGGAGATCACCTTCCTCCCCACAGATACATCAGAAATACATCTACACATGGAACTACTCCTATAGAACACCCACTGAATGCTGGCAGAAGACATCAGACCTCCAAAAAGGCAAGAAACTCCCCCACATACCTGGGTAGGGCAAAAGAGAAAAGAAAAAACGAGACAAAAAATAGGGACGGGACCTGCACCAGTGGGAGGGAGCTGTGAACGACGAAAGGTTTCCACACACTAGGAAGGCCCTTTGTGGGCGGAGACTGTGGGTGGCGAAGGGGGGAATCTTCAGAGCAACGGAGGAGAGCGCAGCAACAGAGGTGTGGAGGGCAAAGCGGAGAGACTCCCGCAGAGAGGATCGGTGCCGACCAGCACTCACCAGCCGGAGAGGTTTGTCTGCTCACCTGCCGGGGCGGGTGGGGGCTGGGAGCTGAGGCACGGGCGTCGGTCAGATCGCAGGGAGAGGACTGGGGTTGGCAGACTGAACACAGCCTGAAGGGGTTACTGCACCACGGCTAGCCAGGATGGAGTCCAGGGAAAAAGTCTGGACCTGCCGAAGAGGCACGAGACTTTTTCTTCCCTCTTTGTTTCCTGGTGCACAAGGAGAGGGGATTAAGAGCGCTGCTTAAAGGAGCTCCAGAGACAGGTGCAAGCCGCGGCTAACAGCGCGGACCCCAGAGACGGGCATGAGACGCTAAGGCTGCTGCTGCCACCACCAAGAAGCCTGTGTGCGAGCACAGGTCACTATCCACACCTTCCCTCCCGGGAGCCTGTGCAGTGTGCCACTGCCAGGGTCCCGTGATACAGGGCCAACTTCCCTGGGAGAACGCACAGCCTGCCTCAGGCTGGTGCAATGTCACACCGGCCTCTGCCACCGCCGGCTTGCCCTGCATCCGTATCCCTCCCACCCACCGGCCTGAGTGAGCCACAGCCCGCGAAGCAGCTGCTCCTTTAACCCCGGCCTGTCTGAGCGAAGAACAGACGCCCTCAGGCAACCTACAGGCAGAGGCGGGGCCACATCCAAGCTGAAACACCGGAGCTGTGCGAACAGAGAAGAGAAGGGGAAATTTCTCACAGCAGCCTCAGAAGCAGCAGATTAAATCGCCACAATGAAATTGATGTACCCTGCATCTGTGGAATACCTGAATACACAACGAATCATCCCAAATTGAGGAGGTGCACTTTGAGAGCAAGACATATTATTTTTTCCCATTTTCCTCTTTTTGTGAGTGCGTATATGTATGCTTCTGTGTGAGATTTTGTCTGTAAAGCTTTGCTTTCACCATTTGTCCAAGGGTTCTGTCCGTCTGTTCTTTTTTACTTAAAAAAATATTTTTTCTTAATTAATTTTTATTTTAATGACTTTATTTTATCTTTATTTTATTTTATCCTCTTTCTTTCTACTGTTTCTCCCTTTTATTCTGAGCCATGTGGATGAAAGGCTCTTGGTGCTGCAGCCAGGAGTCAGTGCTCTGTCTCTGAGGTGGGAGAGCCAACTTCAGGCCACTGGTCCACAAGAGACCTCCCAGGTCCATGAAATATCAAATGGCGAAAATCTCCCAGAGATCTCCATCTCAACACCAACACCCAGCTTCACTCAACGACCAGCAAGCTACAGTGCTGGACACCTTATGCTGAACGACTAGCAAGACAGGAACACAACCCCACCCATTAGCAGAGAGGCTGCCTAAAATCATAATAGGGCCACAGACACCCCAAACCACACCACCAGACATGGACCTGCCCACCAGAAAGACAAGATCCAGCCTCATCCACCAGAACACAGGCACTAGTCCCCTCCACCAGAAACCCTACACAGCCCACTGAACCAAATTTAGCCAATGGAGACAGACACCAAAAACAACGGGATCTATGAACATGCAACCTGTGAAAAGGAGACCCCAAAGACAGTAAGATAAGCAAAATGAGAAGACAGAAACACACACAGCAGATGAAGGAGTAAGGTAAAAACCCACCAGACCTAACAAATGAAGAGGAAATAGGCAGTCTACCTGAAAAAGAATTCAGAATAATGATAGTAAAGATGATCCAAAATCTTGGAAATAGAATAGAGAAAATTCAAGAAACGTTTAACAAGCACTTTTAAGAACTAAAGAGGAAACAAGCAATGATGAACAACACAATAAGTGAAATTAAAAATACTCTAGATGGGATCAATAGCAGAATAACTGAGGCAGAAGAACAGATAAGTGACCTGGAAGATAAAATAGTGGAAATAACTACTGCAAAGCAGAATAAAGAAAAAAGAATGAAAAGAACTGAGGACAGTCTCAGAGACTACTGGGAAAACATTAAAAGAACCAACATTCGAATTATAGCGGTCCCAGAAGAAAAGAGAAAGGGACTGAGAAAATATTGGAAGAGATTATAGTTCAAAACGACCCTAATATGGGAAAGGAAATAGTGAATCAAGTCCAGGAAGCACAGAGAGTCCCATAAAGGATAAATCCAAGGAGAAACATGCAAGACACATATTAATCAAACTATCAATATCAAAAATTAAATACAATGAAAACATATTAAAAGCAGGAAGGGAAATACAACAAATAACACACACGGGAATCCCCAGAAGGTTAACAGCTGCTCTTTCAGCAGAAAATCTGCAAGCCAGAAGGGAGTGGCAGGACATACTGAAAGTGATGAAGGAGAAAAACCTGCATCCAAGATTACTCTACCCAGCAAGGATCTCATTCAGATTTGATGGAGAAATTAAAACCTTTACAGACAAGCAAAAGCTGACAGAGTTCAGCACCACCAAACCAGCTTAACAAAAAATGCTAAAGGAACTTCTCTAGGCAAGAAACACAAGACAAGGAAAAGACCTGCAATAACAAACACAAAACAATTAAGAAAGTGGGAATAGGAACATACATATCGATAATTACCTTCAATGTAAATGCATTAAATGCTTCCACCAAAAGACACAGACTGGCTGAATGGATACAAAAACAAGACCCATATATATGCTATCTACAAGAGACCCACTTCAGACCTAGGGACACATACAGACTGAAAGTGAGGGGATGAAAAAGATATTCCATACAAATGGAAATCAAAAGAAAGCTAGAGTAGCAATTCTCATATCAGAAAAAATAGACTTTAAAATAACGTCTATTACAAGACACAAAGAAGGATATTGCATAATGATCAAGGGATCGATCCAAGAAGAAGATATAACAATTGTAAATATTTATGCACCCAACATAGGGGCACCTCAGTACATAAGGCAAATACTAACAGCCATAAAAGGGGAAATTGACAGTAACACAATCATCGTATGGGGACTTTAAAACTCCACTTTCTCCAATGGACACATCATCCAAAATGAAAATAAATAAGTAAACACAAGCTTTAAATGATACATTAAACAAGATGGACTTAATTGATATTTATCAGACATTCCATCCCAAAACAATAGAATACACATTGTTCTCAAGTGCTCATGGAACTTTCTCCAGGATAGATCATATCTTGGGTCACAAATCAAGCCCTGGTAAATTTAAGAAAATTGAAATCATATCAAGTATCTTTTTCAACCACAATGCTATGAGACTAGATATCAATTAGAGGAAAAGAGCTGTAAAAAATACAAACACGTGGAGGTTAAACAATACACTACTTATTAACGAAGTGATCATTGAAGAAATCAAAGAGGAAATCAAAAAATACCTAGAAATAAAGACAATGGAGACACGACGACCCAAAACCTATTGGATGCAGAAAAAGCAGTTCTAAGAGGGAAGTTTAGAACAATACAATCCTGCCTTAAGAAACAGGAAACAGGGGGTGCTGGGAAGATGGCGGAAGAGTAAGACGTGGAGATCACCCTCCTCCCCACAGATACACCAGAAATACATCTACACGTGGAACAACTCCTACAGAACACCTACTGAATGCTGGCAGAAGACCACAGACCTCCCAAAAGGCAAGAAACTCCCCACGTACCTGGGTAGGGCAAAAGAAAAAAAAGAAAAAACAGAGACAAAAGAATAGGGACGGCACCTGCACCAGTAGGAGGGAGCTGTGAAGGAGGAAAGGTTTCCACACACTAGGAAGCCCCTTCGCGGGCGGAGACTGTGGGAGGCGGAGGGGGGAAGCTTCAGGGCCGCAGAGGAGAGCACAGCAACAGGGGTGCGGAGGGCAAAGCGGAGAGATTCCCGCATAGAGTATTGGTGCCGGCCAGCACTCACCAGCCCAAGAGGCTTGTCTGCTCACCCGCCGGGGCGGGCGGGGCTGGGAGCTGAGGCTCGGACTTTGGTCAGAGCACACGGAGAGGACTGGGGTTGGCGGCTTGAACGTAGCCTGCAGGGGTTAGTTCACCACAGCTAGCCGGGAGGGAGTCCGGGGAAAAGTCTGCACCTGCTGAAGAGGCAAGAGACTTTTTCTTCCCTCGTTGTTTCCTGGTGCGCGAGGAGAGGGGTTTAAGAGCACTGCTTAAAGGAACTCCAGAGACGGACACGAGCTGTGGCTAAAAGCGTGGATACCAGAGACGGGCGCAAGCCGCGGCTAAAAGCACGGACCCCAGAGACGGGCGGGAGACGCTAAGGCTGCTGCTGCTGCCACCAAGGGGCCTACGTGTGAGCACAGGTCACTATCCACACCCCTCTTCCAGGGAGCCTGTGCAGCCCGCCACTGCCAGGTTCCCGGGATCCAGGGACAACTTCCCCGGGAGAACGCACGTCAGGCCTCAGGCTGGTGCAACGTCACGCCGGCCTCTGCCGCCGCAGGCCCACCCCGCAGGCAGTGCCACTCCCTCCCCCCGGCCTGAGTGCGCCAGAGCTCCCGAATCAACGGCTCCTTTAACCCCGTCCTGTCTGAGCAAGAAACAGACGCCCTCCAGCGGCCTACATGCAGAGGCGGGGCCAAATCCAAAGCTGAGTCCCTGTGAGCTGTGAGAACAAAGAAGAGAAAGGGAAATCTCTCCCAGCAGCCTCAGAAACAGCGGATTAAAGCTCCACAATCAACTTGATGTACCCTGCATCTGTGGAATACATGAATAGACAACAAATCATCCCAAATTGAGGAGGTGGACTTCGAGAGCAAGATCTATGGTTTTTTCCCCTTTTCCTCTTTTTGTGAATGTTTATATGTATGCTTCTGTGTGAGATCTTGTCTGTATACCTTTGCTTCCACCATTTGTCCTAGGGTTCTATCCCTCCATTGTTTTTTTTAAAATAGTTTTTCTTAATAATTAATTTTAATAACTCTATCATACTTTACCTTCTTAATTTCTTTCTGTCTGTCTGTCTTTCTGTCTTTCTTTCTTTCTTTCTTTCCTTCCTTCCCTCCTTTAGACAACGAATCATCCCAAATTGAGGAGGTGGACTTTGAGAGCAAGATTTATGATTTTTTCCCCTTTACCTCTTTTTGTGAGGGTGTATGTGTATGCTTCTGTGTAAGATTTTGTCTGTTAGCATTGTTTCCACCATTTGTCCTAAGGTTCTATCTGTCCCTTTTTTTTCTAAATAATTATTTTTTAATTCAATAACTATATTATACTTTATTTTATTTTACTGTATCCTCTTTCTTTCTGTCTTTTTTCCTTCCTTCCCTCCTTCATTCCTTCCTTCCTCCCTCCCTCCCTCCTTTCTTTCCTTCTTGCCTTCTTTCCTTCTTTCCTTCCTTCCTTCCTTCTTTCTTTCTTTCTTTCTTTCTTTCTTTCTTTCTTTCTTTCTTCCTTCTTTACTTCCTTCCTTCCTTCTTCCCTCTTTCTTTCTTTCTTTCTTTCTTTCTTCCTACTTCTACTAATTCTCTCTACTTTGTCTCCCTTTTATTCTGAGCCATGTGGATGAAAGGCTATTGCTGCTCCAGCAAGGAGTCAGGGCTCTGCCTCTGAGGTGGGAGAGCCAACTTCCGGACACAGGTCAACAAGAGACCTCCCAGCCCCACAAAATATCAAATGCCGAAAATCTCACAGAGACCTCCATCTTAACACCAGCACCCAGCTTCACTCAACGACCAGCAAGCTACAGTGCTGCCCACCCTATGCCAAACAACTAGCAAAACAGGAACACAACCCCACCCATTAGCAGAGAGGCTGCCTAAAATCATAATAAGTCTACAGACACCCCAAAACACACCACCAGACGTGAACCTGCCCACTAGAGAGACAAGATCCAGCCTCATCCACCACAACACAGGCACTAGTCCCCTCCACCAGGAAGCCTACACAACCCACTGAACCAACCTTAGCCACTGGAGACAGACATCAAAAACAACGGGAACTACGAACCTGCAGCCTGCAAAAAGGAGACCCCAAACACAGTAAGATAAGCAAAATGAGAAGACAGAAAAACACACAGCAGATAAAGGAACAAGATATAAAGGCACCAGACCTAACAAATGAAGAGGAAATAGGCAGTCTACCTGAAAAAGAATTCAGAATGATGATAGTAAAGATGATCCAAAATCTTGGAAATAGAATGGACAAAATGCAAGAAACAGTTAACAAGGACCTAGAAGAAATAAAGATGAAAAAGCAATGATGAACAACACAATAAATGAAATTAAAAATACTCTAGATGGGATCAATAGCAGAATAACGGAGGCAGAAGAACTGATAAGTGACCTGGAAGATAAAATAGTGGAAATAACTACTGCAGAGCAGAATAAAGAAAAAGGAATGAAAAGAACTGAGGACTGTCTCAGAGACCAGTGGGACATTAAACGCACCAAAATTCGAATTATAGGGCTTCCAGAAGAAGAAGAGAAAAAGAAAAGGACTGAGAAAATATTTGAAGAGATTATAGTTGAAAACTTCCCTAATATGGGAAAGGAAACAGTTAATCAAGTCCAGGAAGCACAGAGAGTCCCATAAAGGATAAATCCAAGGAGAAATACGCCAAGACACATATTAATCAAACTGTCAAAAATTAAATACAATGAAAACATATTAAAAACAGCAAGGGAAAAACAAGTAACACACAAGGGAATCCCCAGAAGGTTAACAGCTGATCTCTCAGCAGAAACTCTGCAAGCCAGAAGGGAGTAGCAGTACATACTGAAAGTGATGAAGGAGAAAAACCTGCATCCAAGATTACTCTACCCAGCAAGGGTCTTATTCAGATTTGATGGAGAAATTAAAACCTTTACAGACAAGCAAAAGCTAAGAGAGTTCAGCACCACCAAACCAGCTTTACAACAAATGCTAAAGGAACTTCTCTAGACAAGAAACACAAGAGAAGGGAAAGACCTATAATAATGAACCCAAAACAATTTAGAAAATGGTAATAGGAACATACATATCGATAATTACCTTCAATATAAATGGACGAAATGCTCCCACCAAAAGACACAGATTGTCTGAATGGATACAAAAACAAGACCCATATATATGCTGTCTACAAGAGACCAACTTCAGACTTAGAGACACATACAGACTGAAAGTAAGGGGATGGATAAAGATATTCCATGCAAATGGAAACCAAAAGAAAGCTGGAGTAGCAATTCGCATATCAGAAAAAATAGACTTTAAATTAAAGACTATTAGAAGAGACAAAGAAGGACACTACATAATGATCAAGCGATCAACCCAAGAAGAAGATATAACAATTGTAAATATTTATGCGCCCAACATAGGAACACCTCAATACATAAGGCAAAAGCTAACAGCCATAAAAGGGGAAATCGACAGTAACACATTCACAGTAAGGGACTTCAACACCCCACTTTCACGAATGGACAGATCATCCAAAATGAAAATAAATAAGTAAACACAAGCTTTAAATGATACCTTAAACAAGATGGACTTAATTTTTGTAGAACACTCCATCCAAAAGCAACAGGATACACATTTTTCTCAAGTGCTCACGGAACATTCTCCAGGATAGATCATATCTTGGGTCACAAATCAAGCCTTGGTAATTTTAAGAAAACTTAAATTGTATCAAGTATCTTTTCCGACCACAATGCCATGAGACTAGATATCAATTACAGGTAAAGATCTGTAAAAAATACAAACACATGGAGGCTAAACAATACACTACTTAATAATGAAGTGATCACTGAAGAAATCAAAGAGGAAATTAAAAAATACCTAGAAACAAATGACAATGGAGACACAACGACCCAAAACCTATGGGATGCAACAAAAGCCGTTCTAAAAGGTAAGTTTATAGCAATACAAGCCCACCTTAAGAAGCAGGAAACATCTCGAATAAACAACCTAACCTTGCACCTCAAGCAATTAGAGAAAGAAGAACAAAAAAACCCCAAAGTTAGCAGAAGGAAAGAAATCATAAAAATCAGATAAGAAATAAATGAAAAAGAAATGAAGGAAACAATAACAAAGATCAATAAAATTAAAAGCTGATTCTTTAAGAAGATAAACAAAATTGATAAACCATTAGCCAGACTCATCAAGAAAAAAGGGGAGAAGACTCAAATCAATAGAATTAGAAATGAAAAAGGAGAAGTAAGAACTGACACTGCAGAAATAAAAAAGATCATGAGAGATTACTACAAGCAACTCTATGCCAATAAAATGGACAATCTGAAAGAAATGGACAAATTCTTAGAAATGCACAACCTGCCAGGACTGAATCAGGAAGAAATAGAAAATATGAACAGACCAATCACAAACACTGAAATTGAAACTGTGATTAAAAATCTTCCAACACACAAAAGCCCAGGACCAGAAGGCTTCACAGGCGAATTCTATGAAACATTTAGAGAAGAGCTAACACCTATCCTTTTCAAACTCTTCCAAAATATAGCAGAGGGAGGAACACTCCCAAATTCCTTCTACGAGGCAAACATCACCTTGATAACAAAACCAGACAAAGATGTCACAAAGAAAGAAAACTACAGGCCAGTATCACTGATGAACATAGATGCAAAAATCCTCAACAAAATACTAGCAAACAGAATCCAACAGCACATTAAAAGGATCATACACCATGATCAAGTGGAGTTTATTCCAGGAATGCAATGATTCTTCAATATACGCAACTCTATCAATGTGATAAACCATATTAACAAATTGAAGGAGAAAAACCATATGATCATCTCAATAGATGCAGGGAAAGCTTTTGACAAAATTCAACACCCATTTATGATAAAAACCCTGCAGAAAGTAGGCATAGAGGGAGCTTTCCTCAACCTAATAAAGGTCATATATGACAAGCCCACAGCCAACATCATCCTCAATGGTGAAAAACTGAAAGCATTTCCACTAAGAATAGGAACAAGACAAGTTTGCCCACATTCACTACTATTATTCAACATAGTTTTAGATGTTTTAGCCACAGTAATCAGAGAAGAAAAAGGAATCCAAATCGGAAAAGAAGTAAAGTGGTCACTGTTTGCAGATGACATGATACTATATGTAGAGAATCCTAAAGATGTTACCAGAAAACTACTAGAGCTAATCAATGAATTTGGTAAAGTAGCAGAATACAAAATTAATGCACAGAAACCTCTGCCATTCCTAGACACTAATGATGAAAAATCTGAAAGTGAAATTAAGAAAACACTCCCATTTACCACTGCAACAAAAAGAATAAAATATCTTGGAATAAACCTACCTAAGGAGACAAAAGACCTGTATGCAGAAAATTATAAGACACTGATGAAAGAAATTAAAGATGATACAAATAGATGGAGAGATATACCATGTTCTTGGATTGGAAGAATCAACATTGTGAAAATGACTCTACTACCCAAAGCAATCTACAAATTCAATGCAATCCCTATCAAACTACCGCTGGCATGTTTCACAGAACTGGAACAAAAACTTTCACAATTTTTATGGAAACACAAAAGACCCCGAATAGCCAAAGCAATCTTGGGAACGAAAAATGGACCTGGAGGAATCAGGTTCCCTGACTTCAGACTATACTACAAAGCTACAGTAATCAAGACAGTATGGTACTGGCACAAAAACAGAAATATAGATCAGTGTAACAGGATAGAAAGCCTGAGATAAACCTATGCACATATGGTCACCTTATCTTTGATAAAGCTGGCAAGAATACACAGCGGAGAAAAGGCAACCTCTTCAATAAGTGGTGCTGGGAAAACTGGACAGGTACATGTAAAAGTATGAAATTAGAACACTCCCTAACAACATACACAAAAATAAACTCAAAATGGATTAAAGACCTAAATGTATGGTCAGACACTCTCAAACTCTTAGAGGAAAACATAGGCAGAACATTCTATGACATAAATCACAGCAAAATCCTTTTTGACCCACCTCCTAGAGAAAGGGAAATAAAAACAAAAATAAACAAATGGGACCTAATGAAACTTAAAAGCTTTTGCATAGCAAAGGAAGCCATAAACAAGACCAAAAGACAACCTTCAGAACGGGAGAAAATATTTGCAAAGGAAGCAACTGACAAAGGATTAATCTCCAAGATTTACAAGCAGCTCATGCAGGTCAATAACAAAAAAACAAACAACCCAATCCAAAAATGGGCAAAGACCTAAATAGACATTTCTCTAAAGAAGATATACAGATTGCCAACAAACACATGAAAGGATGCTCAACATCACTAATCATTAGAGAAATGCAAATCAAAACTACAATGAGATATCAATTCAACCCAGTCAGAATGGACATCATCAGAAAGTCAAACAATAAATACTAGAGAGGGTGTGGAGAAAAGGGAACACTCTTGCACTGCTGGTGGGAATGTAAATTGATACTGCCACTATGGAGAACAGTATGGAGGTTCCTTAATAAACTACAACTAGAACTACCATATGACCCAGCAATCCCACTACTGGGCATATACCCTGAGAAAACCATAATTCAAGAAGAGTCATGTACCAAAATGTTCATTTCAGCTCTATTTACAATAGCCAGGAGATGGAAACAACCTAAGTGTCCATCATCAGATGAATGGATAAAGAAGATGTGGCACATATATACAGTGGAATATTATTCAGCCATAAAAAGAAAGAAATTGAGATATTTGTAATGAGGTGGATGGACCTAGAGTCTGTCATACAGAGTGAAGTAAGTCAGAAAGAGAAAAACAAATACTGTATGCTAACACATATATATGGAATCTAAGGAAAAAAATGGTCATGAAGAACCTAGGCGTAAGACAGGAATAAAGACACAGACCTACTAGAGAATGGAATTGAGGATATGGGGAGGGGGTAGGGTAAGCTGTGACAAAGTGAGAGAGTGGCATGGACATATATACACTACCAAATGTAAAATATATAGCTAGTGAGAAGCAACCGCATAGCACAGGGAGATCAGCTCAGTGGTCTGTGACCACCTAGAGGGGTGGGATAGGGAGGGTGGGAGGGAGAGAGACACTAGAGCAAAGAGATATGGGAACATATGTATATATATAACTGATTTACTTTGTTATAAAGCAGAAACTAACAGACCATTGTAAAGCAATTATACTCCAATAAAGATGTTTAAAAAAAAAAAAAAAGAATCTTTTCCGACCATAATGCTATGAGATTAGAAATAAACTACAAGAAAAAAAGAATTGTAGAAAACACTAACATGTGGAGGCTAAACCATATGTACTAAACAGCCAATGGATCACTGAAGAAATCAAGAAGAAATGAAAAAATACCTGGAGACAAAAGAAAATGAAAGCACAATGATCCAAACCTACGAGATGCAGCAGAAGCAGTTCTAAGTACAAAGTTTTTAGTAATACAATCCTAACTCAGGAAACAAGAAAAATCTCAAAAATACAACCTAACCTTACACCTAAAGCAACTAGAGAAAGAAGAAGAAACAAAACCTAAAGTTCGTAGAAGGAAAGAAATCATAAATATCAGAGCAGAAATGAATGAAATAGAGACAAAGTAAACAATAGCAAAGATAAATGAAACTAAAAGCTTGTTCTTTGAAAAGATAAACAAAATTGTTAGACCTTTATCCAGATTCATCAAGAAAAAACGGGAGAGGACTCAAATTAAGAAAATTAGAAGTGAAAAAGGAGAAGATACAAATGACACCACAGAAATACAAAGGATCAAAAGACACTACTACAAACAACTGTATGACAAAAAAATGAGCAACCTGGAAGAAATGGACAAATTCTTAGAAAGGTACAATCTTCCAAGATGGAACCAGGAAGAAATAGAAAATGTGAACAGAAAAATCATAAGTACTGTAATTGAATCTATGATTTAAAACATTTCCCAACAAACAAGAGTCCAGGACCTGATGGCTTCACAGGCAAATTCTATCAAACATTTAGAGAAGAGCTAACTCTCATCCTTCTGAAACTGTTCAAAAATATTGTAAAGGAAGGAAAACTCCCAAACTCATTCTGAGGCTATCATCACCCTGATACCAAAACCAGACAAAGGTACCACAAAAAAGAAAATTACAGGCCAATATCACTGATGAACATAGATGCAAAAATCCTCAACAAAGTACTAACAATCTGAATCCAACAATACATTAAAAGGATAATACTCCATGATCAAGTGGGATTTATCCCAGGGTTGCAAGGATTTTTTAACATCTGCAAATCAATCAGTATGATACACCACATCAACAAATTGAAGAATAAAAACCATAGGATAATCTCAAAAGATGCAGAAAAAGCTTTTGAAAAAATTCAGCACCGAGTTATGATAAAAGCTCTCCAGAAAGTGGGCATAGAGAGAACATACTTGAACATAATAAAGGTCATATACGATAAAACTACAGCTAACATCATACTCAACGGTGAAAGGCTGAAAGTATTTCCTTTAAGGTCAGGAGCAAGACAAGGATGTCCACTCTCGCCACTTTCATTCAACATAGTTTTGGAATTCCTAGCTTTGGCAATCAGAGAAGAAAAAGAAATAAATGGAATCCAAATTGCAAAAGAAGTTAAACTGTCACTGTTTGCAGATGACATGTTACTATACATAGTATCATACTGGCATAAAGACAGACTTACAGATCAATGGTATAGAATAGAGAGCACTGAAATAAATTCACATGTATACCATCAACCAATCTTTGACAAAGGTGGTAAGAATACATAATGCAGAAAGAATAGTCTCTTCAGCAAATGGTGTTTGGAAAACTGGCCATTCACATGCAAAAAAAAAAGATTTGGACCCTTACCTTCCACCATTTACAAGAATCAGCTCAAAATCAATTAAAGACTTAAATGTAAGACCTCAAACTATAAAACTCCTACAAAGAAAACATAGGGGAAAACATTTGTGACACTGGTATTGACAACGATTTCATGGATATGAAACCAAAAGCACAGGCAACAAAAGCAAAAGTAGTCACTTGAAACCATACCAAACTAAAAAGCTTCTGCACAGTAAAGGAAATGATCAACAGAGTGAAAAAGCAACCTACAGAATAGAAACCATATGTCTGATAAGGGGTTAATTTCCAAAATATATAAGGAATTCCTACAATTCAACAGCAAAACAAAAACAAAAACAAAATAACCCGATTAAAAAATAAGCAAAGAACTTGAACAGACATTTCTGCAAAGAAGACATACAAATGGCCAACTGGTATGTAAAAGATCCTCAACATCATTAATTAACAGGCAAATGCAAATCAAAAAAATTATCAGGGAAATGTCCTTGGTGGTTGTCTACTTTGTAACATATGCTTTGTAACAAATTTGTGTTTTCTTTTGCCTAGTTTCACTCCTCCTTAATCCCTTCTTCCTCCTCCCTAGATTACATTCCTGAAGCAGAAATTAGTTGCACATAAGACTTTGTTGTAGACTCTGTTCTGGGGGGATCCAGGCTGGGACATGTCATGAAACACATGCTCTATTTGGAATGAAGAAAGAGAAACACAACTGTCCAGTGATGGAAATCAGTGCCTGGGTCGGAGAAATCATGTGATGGTTCTGTGTAGGAAACTTGGAATTGATCTAAGGCCCCTTTTTGGAGGATCTGGAACTGTCTCTGGATCTAGGCCGTTCATTAGAGTAGCCACTAGTTATACATAGTTATTTAAATTTAAATGTAAGCATTTGGGACCCAGAATGTGGAAGAGCAGCATGGTGAGACAGAATCTTGCTCATGGCTGAGCAATTGGAAGTCTGGTGCAGACCCTACACTGGCATATTTATGCATGCTTCTCTACACACAGATTCTGTTCCTGAGTTATTTTTGTGGGAGTTTAAACCCTCGGGTCGGCCTGAGGCTGTCTCAGTGAACTAAGCATTGGCTCTGGCACTCCAGGAGCATGCTCTTGTGTTCTAAGATCACTATCTCTGTTACCATCAGCATCCTGCTACTGTTCCTAGATAACTTGGCCACCACCACCTAGCAGGATTCCCCTCAAGAAATTACTGGCCCACAATGATGGTAACACCACCTTCATGAGATGATATGTCTACAGGATTTCACATTTCAAAACTTAGTAGAACTTGAATAGCATGTGCTGACTTAGTGGATTATACCAATCACTTGAATGCTTCTCTTACTTCTTACTCTGTAGGGTTTATAAGTCAGATATGAATGAAATGACCTCATACATTATTTATTAGTACAGTTTGGTGCCACTGCCTTGATTCTTGCTAAAATGCCAGGAATTTTAATCTTTTTTCCCCATTGATATTGAACCATCTGTACAATAATAGTACAGTAAAAAGACAAACTATCTTATTATTTTGTTATCAGTCTTGACATCACAGACTCCCTAATAAGATCTCAGGGACCTGCAGGTCATACTTTGAGAATTGTTGGTCTAGCGTATTATCCATAATGTGCCTAGATTTGCAAAAATAAGGCAACTCCTACTTTTGGTCCAGCCACATTGGCCCCTGAGGCAAGGCAACCATACAAAGCCTTGAGATGTGGAGGACCTAAAATCTCACAAATTACTATCTCAATAAAAGTAGCCTCCCAGGGCTGTCATATGCTGGAGAAGGGTCAGGTTGAAGGAGGGTTAAACAGCTTCTGTGGATTTGAGAAATAAGATCAAACTATTAAAAGAAAAAAGTTCAACTTACTACTCATTTGTGTGCCCTATTCTCAAAGAAATTTGAAAATTTGTTATTTATGTGTAAGGTGTTTTTTCTTAAATGCAGATATCTGACATTTACATATCTTTAAAAAGGGAAGGCTGTCTCCAAAACGTTTTGGGTCTCAGAACCACAGAGTACCAGAGGCGAGACTCCTTATTCTTTGTGTAAATTACTCACTCTGTCCAATCTTCTGACTTGCCTCCTCTGAAAAGGAGTACTCATTGCATTCTTCACCCATCACCCATTTGAAGATAACAATGCCAATTCCACTTAAGAAAATCCCTTAAATACATCTCCACCCTTCAGTATATACTTTTTTTGAAATTCTATGTGATAAAATAGGAAATATACATAAATCATTTCTGCTGCCTTTCAAAGCATGATGATTATATCAAGAAAAAGCCTTTGTGCCACTGAATTTTGATCTGAACTAGCTGTTCTCCATGAAGCATAAACTTAATTTTTACTTGAAAGAATGACTGATGAGCAAACTGTGGTTAGTCAGACTTGGGTATTAGGCAGACATTTCTTCAACGATGAATTAATGGAGCCTGTCACTTAAATGAAAACAGCTCACAGTATTTGTGGCAGTCAGACCCTAAGGTGACTCCCCAACAGTTCCCTTCCTGGCATTTATGCTTTATGTAATCCCCTCCCCTTGAGTGGGGACCTGTGATCTGTTACCTGCTTCTGACCAATGGATTACAGAAAAGGAGATGGGATACCACTCTTGTGATTTTGTCGTGTATGTGACTCTGACTAGCAGACTGGAGCTAGACACTCCCTTTGCAGGCTTGATGAATCAAGAGCCCATGTGCCCATGTTGGAGAAATTCACTTGGCAAGGAATTTCAGACAGCCTGAAGGAACTGCAGGTGGATTCTAGAACCTGAGAGAGGATTCCATTGGACAACCAGCAAAAAGCTGGAGCCATGAGGAAATCAATCCTGCCAACAACCTGAATGAGCTTGGATGTTGGCCACAGCCTGCCCAACAGCTTTATGGCAACCTATGAGACACTGAGCAGAGGACCCAGCTAACCATGCCTCAGATTCCTAACCCCTGGAAGCCATGAGATAACAAATATGCTTTATTTTAAGATGCTAAGTTTGTTGTCACTTGTTAAACAACAATAGAAAAATAAACAGCATTTATTGCCAATGATAAAATATGAACTTTTAAGCAAAATTATAATTTTGGAAGACATACCGTCTTGGTCACTTGATTAAACTTTGAGCTTCACAACTTTTTTTTTAACACCTTTATTGGAATACAATTGCTTTACAGTGGTGTGTTAGTTTCTGCTGTATAACAAAGTGAATCAGCTATATGTACACATACATCCCCATATCCCCTCCTTCTTCTGTCTCTCTCCCACCCTCCCTATCCCACCCATCTAGGCAGTCACAAAGCACCGACCTGATCTCCCTGTTCTATGCAGCTGCTTCACACTAGCTATCTATTTTAAATTTGGTAGTGTATATATGTCAATACTACTCTCTCACTTCGTCCCAGCTTACCCTTCCCCCTCCCCGTGTCCTCAAGTCCATTCTCTACATCTGCGTCTTTATTCCTGTCCTGCCCCAAGGTTTTTCAGAACCATTTTTTTAAATTCCATATATATGTGTTAGCATACGGTATTTGTTTTTCTCTTTCTGACTTACTTCACTCTGTATGACAGTCTCTAGGTCCATCCACCTCACTGCAAATAACTCAATATCGTTGCTTCTTTTTTTTTTTTAAACATCTTTATTGGAGTATAATTGCTTTACAATGGTGTGTTAGTTTCTGCTTTATAACAAAGTGACTCAGCTATACATACACATATATCCCCATATCTCTTCCCTCTTGCGTCTCTCTCCCTCCCACCCTCCCTATCCCACCCCTCTAGGTGGTCACAAAGCACCGAGCTGATCTCCCTGTGCTATGCGGCTGCTTCCCACTAGCTATCTATTTTACATTTGGTAGTATATATAAGTCCATTCCACTCTCTCACTTCATCCCAGCTTACCTTTCCCCCTCCCCATGTCCTCAAGTCCATTCTCTAGTAGGTCTGTGTCTTTATTCCCGTCCTGCCCCTAGGTTCTTCATAAATTTTCCCTTTTTTTTTTTTAATTGAAGTATAATTGACATACAATATATTAGTTTCAGGTGTACAACATAGTGATTCAACTTTAATATATACGTTACAAGTTGATCATCAGTGTCTAGTAACCATCTTCAATAACCATGAAGTTATTGCAATATTATTGACAATATTTGCTCAGCTGTTCATTACATCCCTGTGACATTTATTTTATAACTGGAAGTTTGTACCTCTTAATTTCCTTCACATATTTTGCCTATCCCCTCAAACCCTTCCCTTTGGCGACTCCCAGTTTGCTCTCTGTATCTATGAATCTTTCTGTTTTCTTTTTTTTTTTTCAGATTTCACATATAAGTGAAATAATACAGCATTTGTCTTTCTCTGTGTGACTTATGTCAAGATAACGCCCTCTATGTCCATCCATCTTGCCGCAAATGGCAAGATTTCATTCTTTATTATGGCGGAGTAATATTCCATTGTATATGTATACACCACATCTTCTCTATCCATTCATCTATCTATGGACACTTAGGTTGTATTTCATCAATATATCTTAATGATCTGCTCTCCCTCAACTTTATGCTGACTTTTTGTCTTATATGGATTAACACCTTTCCCTTCTGAAACCTGCCTAAAATTTTCTTTCTCTTTTTTATTTGCTGCATTTACTTTCATGTTCTACTGTGAGAGGTACCGTGTGTGTGTGTGTGTGTGTATGTGTGTGTGTGTGTGTGTGTGTGTGTAGAAAGAAAGGGAGAGGGAGAGAGAGAGAAGGTGCATGTGTGCCTCTGTGTCAGCGTGTATTTGTGTGAGTGTATTTTCATATGGGAGAGGGGGTGAAGATCACCCTCTCAGGCTCCTCTTAGGGCACACACTGTGGATGCTACTCTCCTTCCTGCTATAGCATTGGGGCCTTCACATTGGGGATTCAGTGAAAGAAAAAAAATAAAGACTAAGTTGATTGAATCAGTGTGTGTGTGTGTGTGTGTGTGTTTTGTAATTTTGGGGATCTGTGTGTGTGTGTCTCTCTGTGTGTGAGTGTATGGGTAGGTATGTGTTTGTGGATGTAGATGTGTGTGTCTCTGTCTGTGAGTGTGTGTGTTTAAGGGCTTGGCTCCATGTGCTGGGATATCAGGGAGGGAGGATGAGTGAAGAATAGATAATCATGTTGAAACAGGAATAATAATAATAAAGAAATAAGAACAGAATAAAGGCGATTTGGGTGCATGGACTCAGAGTCAGAGATGGCATGAAACAGCCACCATCTACACTCAGATATGAAGAATATACTCAAGGGCAAGAAGACAGCCCTGCTCTAGCTCAGGCTGCTCAAAGTAACAGGCTCTGATGGCCTTGCCTGCTTTCCCATTGCCAACCCAGCAATGCCTGTGAATACAACCATCACACACACACACACACACACACACACACACACACACACACGTTTCTAGTGCTGAGATCAGGAACTTTCTGATTGCAGCCCTCACAACCAGCCCTCACTCTGTGCCGTTCCTGCTTCAGGTGAAAGAAACTTGAAGAAAGCTGAGTAGGCCAATGACGCACATAGCCAGCTATGGAGTTAAAAGTGATTTAACGGGGGCAGAGCAGGAAAGATTCACTTGATTCCCCTGACCCTAATATCCCTCTTCAGATGAGCCCTGAGCAGCCAGAAGACTAGCTCAACCAATGAGCCTTTCAGCCTTATTCAAAGGCTCAGGAGCCCTCCAGGCTGAGTGTGAGGAAAACTTTTTTAGAGGGTGCAAAGAGGGAGGGGTTATGACTCAGGGTGACAGCATGTTAATTGTAAATGGGATGCAGAAGTAGAATGGGAGAGGAGATTCAGCATCTGGTGGTTGGCTCCTCAAGGGCTTGGCTGTGGACCACATTACTTCTGCTTGGTCTTCTGCTGAGCTGGCCCCGGGATAACTGGTGAAGGACATGGCTCTGGAACTTTAGGGTGGCCGGGCTCTGGAACTTTGGGGTGGCAGGGCTCTGGAACTTTGGGGTGGCAGGGCTCTGGAACTTTGGGGTGACAGGGCTCTGGAAACTTGGGTTGGCATGGCTCAGGAACCTTGGGGTGACAGGGCTCTGGCATTTTGGTGTGGCATGGCTCCTTGGTTTCGGGGACACATGTTTCCTGGGGTGGAGGCTGGCAGGGCTGTTTCACCTCCTGCTGCTGCGGCTCGTGGGGTGGGATGCAGGGCTGCTTCTGCTGGTAGGAACTCATGCTTCAAAGTAGGCTAGACCTAGAGACAGAAAAGCTGACTCAATGATTTGATTAAACAGAGAAGAAACCAAGTTAAATACCAAAAAGATTTCATTTTAGTTCCCTTTAGATGAGAGAGCCTCTCCTCCCCCCTAGCTATACATGAGAGTTAAAATATGCTTTGAAATTTCGGGGTCGTTTCAAGAGGAGCTTAAAGACAATTCGTTCTGCTCCGTTTCAGTGGGATTCATTGGCTCATTCCTTGGCTCTGTTTCTTCCCAGACATGTCATATCCCTCACTGACACATACCCAAGACCACATATTAAGTCTTTTGAAAAGTGATAATGTAGAAACAACCACAGCATACACACCCCTAGTACCACATAGAACACCTTGCGACTTATAGAATGACTCTATGTGAATCTGAGCTCCTACGACTTCACTCTGGCCTTTGCGTTCACCGTCCTCTCTGAAATGCTTCCCTTCCTATCTCAGTCTAAATACTCCTGCATCATAGCTCACTCATGTGCCATCACTGGGAGCTTTTCTTGAGCAGAGCTCCCACAAACTGCCACCACCCTTCCCTTCACCCCCCACACCTGTCTTATCTACTTTGCATTTCATCTATGTGTGTGTACATGCATTATCTTCCCTGCTAGGTTGTAAGTTTGTTGATAAGTTCTGTGACCATCTGATTCCTCCACAGTGCTTAGCATCATGCCTTAAATATAATAAATGTTGAGTGGAGGTCCATCTTATGAATTAAAATTTTTATAATAAGTTATCATAAACAGAGAGAATAATGGTGTTGCTGAGTGTTTCCTGAGTCTGAGTTCCAGTTGTAACACTGTTGCTGATTTACTATGGGAACTTGCACAGATCTGTCCCCTTCCCTGACCCCTAGTTCCACAGCTGTCCACTGAGGTGGCTGGCTTCACCAGTTCTAAGGTCCCTTCAAGCCCAAACTGTATTTCATTTAAAATAAAGATGCCCCAATATTCTCTCTCTCCAATTAATACCCTGCTTCAGGGTATTATTAATTATTAATGACTCTTAATTCATCTTTGCCTTTGTCCATTTTCCAACAGTGAAAAAATAAAAATTTCAAATGAATTCCAATCAGAGGCTCACCTGGTACACAGAGAAGAATTAGTTGTCTGGTTGCTACTGTCTGATGTGAAGTCAACAGCCCACAAGCTTTTTATGCAATGAATGAGCTCTGCCTCAAGGAAATACCATCACCCAGGGCCCCTCTGTTTTCATTCCTTACCTGTCAAACATGATTCACCCTATTCCTCTCAATTACCAGCTGGCTCAGCTTTTGTGATGAAAACCACCCACTTGGCTGTCTGACAATGATGTCGCCAGGGCCTGATTCCCACTGCCACCCTCCCCCTTAGACCCAAATATAGGGCTTGTGTTGGGAGAGAGGTGAGCCATAGGGTTCCTGGAGGGTTTAATGAGTTAACTCTGGAGGGAGAGCTGAGTGCTTTTGTGGTATTACCACCTTCCTGCTCTTTTTTTCCTTGAGATGGTTGTTCCTCAAGTTCTGTGGAATGAATACATTTGAGCACATGAATAAGTGGGAAGGGAAGGGGAGCAGAGGAACTGAGGTGGGCACGAGTTGTCTGCCTTATAAAGGCAGGCACTAGAGATCATGGAACTGACTGGTTATAGACTCCTTGTCTGGAATATCCTAGGCCCTTATATCAATTCCTGCCATCTTTCTCCGAATTCCACTGAACAACACACATTTGGAATTACTTAATTATCACTCCCCCACCAATCCCACCCCTCTCTGACTGGTTGCTAATCTGGGTAAACCTGCTTTGCTTTCACCAACCACACCCTCACCCCTCTCCTTCTTCAGAGATTTTCAAGAGCTAATTCCTCTTCTGGGATAAACTTTCCCTCCACTCCACCCAGCCTTCTGGTCATGGCCCTTCCTTCTTTCCTAACACAACCCTCTCTCCTCACCCCCACCTGAAAACCTACAAGGCTTTTCTAACCACCTTCACCCGAAGCCCATCCATGGAGCCCTTAGGGATGAATCCTCCCCCACCTCTTGCCCACTTCCAATTCCAGACCCAACACCTGAGGATCTTGCTGGCTGCAATGTTTTTCTCCTCTCTCTCGCTCTGTATATTTTGAGAGCTTTCTGAGCATCAGAGCTGTGTCTGCTCAGTGGTGTTCCCATGGTAATATTTGTATCCTCATTCATTCAACAAACATTAATCAAGTCCTTAATATACACCAGTCATATCTCATTCTAGGAGCTATCCCAGTACGAAGACCCCTTCCCCTCAGCAGAGAAGGAACTCCCTAGGGCAAGGTACGCAGCCTAGTTCACAGTCACTAGTTTGATGGATCTCAGAGACTCTTGCTCAGTCCACACTCCTCAAGTGATAACTGAGTTTGAGGACACGAGAGGTGAAATAACTCACCCAAAATCAAACAATAGACCCCATGAGAAAAGGATTTCTACACAGAAATCCTATGTTCACCTTTGTCCTAACCCACCGTTGCTCCTAATGCCTAGAGAGGAAATTAAGTCCAGGCAGGAAAATGATTAAAGGTGGAAAGGGACAGCTCAGCCTTCCTGGCTTGGAGCTCGACCCACTCACAGGCCTGGGAAAGCATTGTGTAAGTGGCAATGTGAGGTCAGAAAGAGCCCTGCCTTTTGGGTGAGCCCTTAATATTTTGCTAAGATGAATCCCCTTAAGTAAGAATAAAGCTGCTTAATGTTTGAAGTGGCTCTGGGGATAAACAGAAGGTATTTCCAGCACTGCTGAAAATAGGAGGGGGCATGAGTTAGCATACATGGAAATAAAGGACTCATTTAGTTTATCATCACTCAGTGGACAAGGGTCTGAGAGAGGAAGGGAAAGGCTGAAATGCTAAAATGCTTGTTTCGAACCAGATTGCTTTCACTCTGGAGGGGGTCCAGGGTGGCATACTGACAGAGCCTTGGTACCCTGAGCAGTAATAGCATTCAGGATGGCAGAAGGTGAGTAGCCTCTGAGCACCTGCCCAGGTACACATTCCCTCCATGATGGTTGGATCCTGAAGAGTCTCATTGCCATGGACTTTTCTGGGGACATAAGAATAGGGATCCCCTGAGTCCTTACACTGACATTTTCCTCTGATCAACAACATGAAACTGAAGTCACTGCTTCAGAGTTGTCCTCAAAGCACAATATGTTACTAGGTGTGGCTTTGGAAAATCCTAATCACCCTTAAAACCCAGGTGTATGGATAGTTCCTCCTTCCCCTGCTCCCAGACACATACCTAAATGTTTATAGAGCACCTGCTGGTTCCACAGATGGTCACCTCTTATGACTTTGATTCCTGGATAAGCCTCCCACTGTGTCCCTATAGCCATTGGTCCACATCCATCCTTACATGGTGCCTGGTATATAGTAGCTGCTCAGTGCTTGGTGATTGTAGAATGACTGAATGACTAAATGAATGAATGAATGAATGAATGGGTGAATGAACGACATTATTTGATTTCTGAGAAGTCTCTCTCTTTTGGGAGGACTTAAGAGGAAGTGTAAGGGCTCAGCAAAGGACAGATAGCTTCTGTTGCCTTCTCCACTCAATGTTCATTGTCAGTCAATTTAATGACTCGCCTCCCTCTGGACTACTAGCACCATGACCACAGCTGAGCTTCAAGCCTCTTGCCTCAACTTAGCTCCCCTCTGGGCTTGAACCAGGTCCCTCTCTTCACCCAAACTCCCTCTCAAAAGCCCCTGAGAGAGGCAGCTCTGGGCAGAACCTGCTGCTGCATCTGGTAGGATTCTCAGGCTCAAGGAACCTGCTTCCTCCTCTCTGTCCTGTGGTATCACCCAGCTTGTCTCAGGCTCTGTAGGATCTGAACTTAGCTCTGAAGCTGGAGTACTCTGTGCCCTCTCTGGGCCTTGGCCCTGGATGTAAAGAATTTTCCTGTCATGCACTACCTCGCCCTGGCCAGACTCTCCTGCCTGTCTCGACTTGTGCTTCCTGTACCGCACCCCACACTGTTCTGGATCCCGACTCTGGAATTTTCCCTTGACCCCTGACATCATTCTCCCCGTTTGTTCATCTGAATCTCACCCAATGGGTGGTGTTAAGTATGCTCTCCCTTTCAGAGAAACTCTGTTTCTTCACCATCAGGGTTGGGTTAGCTGGTGAATCTGGAACCACAAACTCCTCACATAAAGAAAGGGGAAACTTGGTGGCTTCTGATGGTAAGTACATCTCCCAGAATTTCTCAACCTTTCACAGAATCCCCTTTTGTTAAAACACAGGAGGCTGCTGCTCTTCCCCAGTCAAAACCTGGCTCCCCTCTGGGCCAGTAGGGGGAATCTTCCCTCCACTAGCTCTGAGTGTGCCTGAGGCTCATCATTCATGTACAGGGCAGGGAAGAGGGACCCTTGAGTCTATGAGCACAGTGGTCATGCCCTTCCTTTTCTGACTTAGGACACTCCCTCCTCCTTTACTTCTCCAAGGCCCAGAGCATGCAGAGACTGCCACGCTGAATTCGAAAGCCAGTCATTTTACCATAGGAACACATATTTAATATATGGTAACATCTGGAAACAAGTGAGAGCTTTACTGTCACCCTCCCCCTGCACCACTGTGAGGAGCTCAGGAGACCAGAATGTTGGCTGCACATTTCAGGCTAGGATGGGTAAAGGAAAACAAAGTCTCTATAACACACATTGTCCCCCATCTGAAAAAGAGGAGGAGAAAAAGAAGAAACACCAGATCCCAGGTGTATAGAAGCCTCCAGAACACTTTGGCACAGCAGGCAGGAGAAGCGATGTTTGCCAACATGGATGCTGAGGTGGAGAGAGCACTGAAGTCTTAGCTCTGGAGAGCCCCTACCCAACCCTGTCCTCGGGGGCAAGAGACAAAAGGGGTAGAGAAGAAACTCAGTCCAGGCTTCACAGCTGATTTTTTTAAAAATTGGAGTGAAGTTGATTTAAAATGTTCTGTTAGAGGAGCTTCAAGTTGGTGGAAGAGTAAGACGCGAAGATCACCTTCCTCCCCACAGATACATCAGAAATACATCTACACATGGAACTACTCCTATAGAACACCCATGGACGCAGGCAGAAGACCTCAGACCTCCCAAAAAGCAAGAAAATCCCCACGAACATGGGTAGGGCAAAAGAAAAAACAGACAAAAGAATAGGGACGGGACCTGCACGGGTGGGAGGGAGCTGTGAAGGATGAAAGGTTTCCACACACTAGGAAGCCCCTTTGCGGACAGAGACTGTGGGTGGCAGAGGGGGAAAACTTCGGAGCCACAGAGGAGAGTGCAGGAACAGGGGTGCAGAGGGCAAAGCGGAAAGGTTCCCACACAGAGGATTGGTGCCGACCAGCACTCACCAGCCTGAGAGGCTTGTCTGCTCACCTGCCGGGGCGGGTGGGGGCTGGGAGCTGAGGCTCGGGCTTTGGTCGGATCCCAGGGAGAGGACTGGGGATGGCGGCGTGAACACAGCCTGAAGGGGGCTAGTGCGCCGGGAAGGAGTCCGAGAAAAGGTCTGGAACTGCCGAAGAGGCAAAAGAGGTTTTCTTGCCTCTTTGTTTCCTGGTGCGCGAGGAGAAGGGATTAAGAGCACTGCTTAAAGGAGTTTCAGAGACGGGCGCGAGCCGCGGCTAACAGGCCGGACACCAGAGGCGGCATGAGACGCTAAGGCTGCTGCTGCCGCCAACAAGAAGCCTGTGAGCGAGCACAGGTCACTATCCACACTTCTCCTCCCGGAAGCCTGTGCAGCCCGCCAATGCCAGGGTCCTGTGATCCAGGCACAACTTCCCTGGGAGAACGCATGGCGCGCCTCAGGCTGCTACAACGTCACGCCAGCCTCTGCCGCCACAGTCTCACCCTGCATCTGTACCCCTCCCTCCCCGCAGCCTGAGTGAGCCAGAGCCCCCGAATCAGCTGTTCCTTGAACCCCGTCTTGTCTGAGCGAAGAACAGACGCCCTCAGGCGACCTACACGCAGAGGCGGGTCCAAATCCAAAGCTGAACCCCGGGAGCTGTGCGAACAGAGAAGAGGAAGGGAAATCTCTCCCAGCAGCTTCAGAAGCAGCGGATTAAAGCTCCAAAATCAACTTGATGTACCCTGCATCTGTGGAATACATGAAGAGACAACGAATCATCCCAGACTGAGGAGGTGGACTTTGGGAACGAAGATATATATATATTTTTCCCTTTTTCTCTTTTTGTGAGTCAGTATGTGTATGCTTCTGTGTGTGATTTTGTCAGCATAGCTTTGCTTTTACCATTTGTCCTAGGGTTCTACCTGTCCATTTTTTACTTTGTAAAATTTTTTTCTTAATGATTGTTTTTTATTTTAATAACTTTTATTTTATTTTATTTTATCTTCTTTCTTTCTTTCTATTTTTTATCCCTTTTACACTGAGCAGTGTGGATGAAAGGCTCTTGGTGCTGCAGCCAGGTGTAAGGGCTGTGCCTCTGAGGTGGGAGAACCAACTTCAGGGCACTGGTCCACAAGAAACCCCCCCAGCTCCACATAATATCAAATGGTGAAAATCCTTCAGAGATCTCCATCTCACACCAAGACCCAGCTTCACTCAAAGACCAACAAGCTACAATGCTGGACACCCTATGCCAAACAACTGACAAGAAAGGAAGACAACCCCATCCATTAGCAGAGAGGCTGCCTAAAATAATAATAAGGACACAGACACCTCAAAACACACCACCAGATGTGGAACTGTCTACCAGAAAGACAAGATCCAGCCTCATCCACCAGAACACAGGCACTAGTCCCCTCAACCAGGAAGCCTACACAACCCACTGAACCAACTTTAACCACTGGGGACAGACACCAAAAACAATGGGAACTATGAACCTGGAGCCTGAGAAAAGGAGACCCCAAACACAGTAAGTTAAACAAAATGAGAAGACAGAAAAACACACAGCATATGAAGGAGCAAGGTAAAAACCCACCAGACGTAACACATGAAGAGGAAATAGGCAGTCTACCTGAAAAATAATTCAGAATAATGATAGTAAAGATGATCCAAAATATTGGAAATAGAATGGAAAAAATAAAAGAAAGGTTAAACAAGGACCTAGAAGAACTAAAGAGCAAATAAACAGAGATGAACAACACAATAAATGAAATTAAAAATTCTCTAGAAGGGATCAAGGGCATAATAACTGAAGCAGAAGAATGGAAAAGTGACCTGGAAGATAACATAGTGGAAATAACTACTGCAGAGCAGAATAAAGAAAAAAGAACGGAAAGGACTGAGGACAGTCTAAGATACCTCTGGGACAACATTAAATGCACCAACATTCGAATGATAGGGGTCCAAGAAGAAGAAGAGAAAAAGAGAGGGACTGAGAAAATATTGGAAGAGATTATAGTTGAAAACTTCCTTAACATGGGAAAGGAAATAGTTAATCAAGTCCAGGAATCACAGAGAATCCATACAGGATAAATACAAGGAGAAACACACCAAAACACATATTAATCAAACTATCAAAAATTAAATACAAAGAAAAAATATTAAAAGCAGCAAGAGAAAAACAACAAATAACACAAAAGGGAATCCATGTAAGGTTAACAGCTGAACTTTCAGTAGAAACTCTTCAAGCCAGAATGGAGTGGCAGGATATATTTAAAGTGATGAAGAAGAGGAACCTATAACCAAGATTACACTACCCAGCAAGGATGTCATTCAGGTTTGATAGAGAAATTAAAAGCTTTACAGACAAGCAAAAGCTAAGAGAATTCAGCACCACCAAACCAGGTTCCCAACAATTGCTAAAGGAACTTTTCTGGGCAGGAAACACAAGAGAAGGAAAACACCTACAATAGCAAACCCAAAACAATTAAGAAAATGGTAATAGGAGCATACATATCGATTATTACCTTAAATGTAAATGCATTAAATGCTCCAACCAAAAGACATAGACTGGCTGAATGGATACAAAGACAAGACCAGTATATATGCTATCTACAGGAGACCCGCTTCAAACCTAGGGACACATACAGCCTGAAAGTGAGGGGATGGAAAAAGATATTCCATGCAAATGGAAATCAAAAGAAAGCTGGAGTAGCTATACTCATATCAGACACAATAGACTTTAAAATAAAGACTATTAGAAGAGACAAAGAAGGACACTACATAATGACCAAGGGATCGATCCAGGAAGAAGATATAACAATTGTAAATATTTATGCACCCAACATAGGAGCACCTTAATACATAAGGCAAATACTAACAGCCAAAAAAGGGGAAATCGAAAGTAACACAATCACAGTAGGGGACTTTAACACCCCACTTTCACCAATGGACAGATCATCCAAAATGAAAATAAATAAGGAAACACAAACTTTAAATGACACATTAAACTAGATGGACTTAATTGATATTTATAGGACATTTCATCTAAAAACAACAGAATAGACATTCTTCTCAAGTGCTCATGGAAATTTCTCCAGGATAGATCATATCTTGGGTCACAAACAAAGCCTTGGTAAATTTAAGAAAACTGAAATCATATCAAGTATCTTTTCCAACCATAACGCTATGAGACTAGATATCAATTACAGGAAAAATATTTGTGAAAAATACAAGGACATGGAGGCTAAGCAGTACACTACTTAATAACCAGGAGATCACTGAAGCAATCAAAAAGGAAATTAAAAAATACCTAGAAACAAATGACAATGAACACACAATGACTCAAAATGTATGGGATGCAGCAAAAGCAGTTCTAAGAGGGAAGTTTATAGCAATACAATCCTACCTTAAGAAACAAGAAACATCTCAAATAAACAACCTAACCTTACACCAAAAGCAAGTAGAGAAAGAAGAACAAAAGAACCCCAACTTTCGCAGAAGGAAAGAAATCATAAAAATCAGATCAGAAATAAATGAAAAAGAAATGAAGGAAACGATAGCAAAGATCAATAAAACTAAAAGCTGGTTCTTTGAGAAGATAAACAAAATTGATAAACCATTAAGCAGACTCATCAAGAAAAAAAGGGAGAAGACTCAAATCAATAGAATTAGAAATGAAAAAGGAGAAGTAACAACTAACACTGCAGAAATACAAAGGATCATGAGTGATTATTACAAGCAACTATATGCCAATAAAATGGAGAACCTGGAAGAAACGGACAAATTCTTAGAAATGCACACCTTTTGAGATTGAACCAGGAAGAAATAGAAAATATGAACAGACCAATCACAACCACTGACATTGAAGCTGTGATTAAAAATATTCCAAAAAACAAAAGCCCAGGACCAGATGGCTTCACAGGCGAATTCTATGAAACATTTAGAGAAGAGCTAACACCTATCCTTCTCAAACTCCTCCAAAATATAGCAGAGGGAGGAACACTCCCAAACTCTTTCTACGAGGCCACCATCACTCTGATACCAAAACCAGACAAAGATGTCACAAAGAAAGAAAACTACAGGCCAATATCACTGATGAACATAGATGCAAAATCCTCAACAAAATACGAGCAAGCAGAATCAACAGCACATTAAAAGGATCATACACCATGATCAAGTGGGGTTTATCCCACGAATGCAAGGATCCTTCAATATACGCAAGTCAATCAATGTGATACACCATATAGACAAATTGAAGGAGAAAAACCGTATGATCATCTGAATCGAGGCAGAGAAAGCTTTTGACAAAATTCAACACCCATTTATGATAAAAACCGTGCAGAAAGTAGGCATAGAGGGAACTTTCCTCAATATAATCATGGCCATATATGACAAACCCACAGCCAACATCGTCCTCAATGGTGAGAAACTGAAAACTTTCCCACTAAGATTAGGAACAAGACAAGGTTGCCCACTCTCACCACTATTATTCAGCTTAGCTTTGGAAGTTTTAGCCACAGCAATCAGAGAAGAAAAAGAAATAAAAGGAATCCAAATCAGGAAAGAAGAGGTAAAGCTGTCACTGTTTGCGGATGATATGATACTATACATAGAGTATGCTAAAGATGCTGCCAGATAACTACTAGATCTAATCAATGAATTTGGTAAAGTAGCAAGATACAAAGTTAATGCAGAGAAATGTCTTGCATTCCCCTACACTAAAGATGAAAATCTGAAAGTGAAATTAAGAAAACACTCCCATTTTCCATTGCAACAAAAAGAATAAAATATCTAGGAATAAACCTACCTAAGGAGACAAAAGACCTATATGCAGAAAATTATAAGACACTGATGAAAGAAATTAGAGATGATACAAATAGATGGAGAGGTATACCATGTTCTTGGATTGGAAGAATCAACATTGTGAAAATGACTCTACAACCCAAAGCAATCTACAGATTCAATGCAACCCCTATCAAACTACCACTGGCATTTTTCACAAAACTAGAACAAAAAATTTCACAATTTGAATGGAAACACAAAAGACCCCGAATAGCCAAAGCAATCTTGAGAACGAAAAATGGACCTGGAGGAATCAGGCTCCCTGACTTCAGACCATACTACAAAGCTACAGTAATCAAGACAGTATGGTACTGGCACAAAAGCAGAAATATAGATCAATGGAACAGGATAGAAAGCCCAGAGATAAACCCACATACATATGGTCACCTTATCTTTGATAAAGTAGGCAAGAGTATACAGTGGAGAACAGACAGACTCTTCAATAAGTGGTGCTGCGAAACTGGACAGATACATGTAAATGTATGAAATTAGAACACTCCTTACCACCATACTCAAAAATAAACTCAAAGTGGATCAAAGACCTAAGGCCAGACACCATCAAACTCTTAGAGGAAAACATAGGCAGAACACTCTATGACATAAATCACAGCAAGATCCTTTTTGACCCACCCTCTAGAGAAATGGAAAAAAAACAAAAGTAAACAAATGGGACCTAATTAAACTTAAAAGCTTTTGCAGAGCAAAGGAAACCATAAACAAGACCAAAAGACAACCCTCAGAATGGGAGAAAATATTTGCAAATGAAGCAACTGACAAAGGATTAATTTCCAAAATTTACAAGCAGCTCATGCAGCTCAATATCAAAAAATCAAACAACCCAATCCAAAAATGGGCAGAAGACCTAAATAGAGATTTGTCCAAAGAAGATATACAGATTGCCAACAAACATATGAAAGAATGCTCATCATCATTAATCATTAGAGAAATGCTAATCAAAACTACAATGAGATGTCATCTCACACCAGTCAGAATGGCCATCATCAAAAAAATCTACAAACCATAAATGCTAGATAAGGTGTGAAGAAAAGTGAACTCTCTTGCACTGTTGGTGGGAATGTAAATTGATATAGCCACTGTGGAGAACAGTATGAAGGTTCCTTAAAAAACTACAAATAGAACTACCATGCGACCCAGCAATCCCACTACTGGGCATATACCCTGAGAAAACCATAATTCATAAAGAGTCATGTACCACAATATTCATTGCAGCTCTATTTACAATAGCCAGGACATGGAAGCAACCTAAGTGTCCATCAACAGATGAATGGATAAAGAAGATATGGCACATATATACAATGGAATATTACTCAGCCATAAAAAGAAACGAAATTGAGTTATTTGTTGTGAGGTGGATGGACCTAGAGTCTCATACAGAGTGAAGTAAGTCAGAAAGAGAAAAACAAATACCATTTGCTAACACATATATATGGAATCTAAGAAGAGAAAAAAAATAGGTCATGAAGAACCTAGGGGCAAGACGGGAATAAAGACACAGACCTACTAAAGAATGGATTTGAAGATATGGGGAGGGGCAAGGGTAAGCTGTGATAAAGTGAGAGAATGGTATGGACATATATACACTACCAAACGTAAAACAGATAGCTAGTGGGAAGCAGCCTCATAGCACAGGGAGATCAACTCGGTGCTTGTGACCACCTAGAGGGGTTTGATAGGGATGGTGGGAGGGAGGGAGACACAAGAGGGAAGAGATATGGGAACATATGTATATGTATAACTGATTTACTTTGTTATAAAGCAGAAACTAACACACCATTGTAAAGCAAGTATACTCCAATAAAGGTTTTAAAAAATAAAATAAAAAATTAAATGTTGTGTTAGTTTCAGGTGTTAGAGCTTAATGAATCAGTTATACATATACATATATCCACTCATTTTTAGATTCTATTCCTATATACATCATTACAGAGTATTGAGTGAGTTCCCAGTATATCCTTATTAGTTATCTATTTTATATATAGTAGTGTGCATATGTCAATCCTAATCTCCCAATTTATCCCTTCCCCACTTCCTCCCTGGTAGCTATAAGTTTGTTTTCTCTATTTGTTACTCTATTTCTGTTTTGTAAATAAGTTTATTTGTACCATTTTTTTAGAGTTCACATATAAGTGATAACATATATTTGTCTTTCTCTCTGACTAACTTCACTCAGTTTGAGAAGCTCTAGGTCCATCCATGTTGCTGCAAATGGCATTATTTCATTTTTCAATGGCTGAGTAATATTCCATTGTATATATGCACCACATCTTTTTATCCACTTCTCTGTCTATGGACATTAGGTTGCTTCCATGTCTTGGCTATTGTAAATAATATTTCACAGCTTCTTTAGCAGCAGAATCATACAGAAACTTATCTGCCTAGGTATAGAGTCCCTCACCCTCCCTCTTTTCTCTTCCCAGTCCCTGAAAGGATGGATAAAAATTTAAATCTGTCTTATCTTGCTTGAGGCAGGTAGAAAAGAAAGGAAGAAAGGACCTAGGCTTAGTGTCTGGCCCAATTATTTCAAAGCCTTGTTATGCCCTTGTTAGTTGGATGACCTTGAGCAAGTTACCTTGAGAACTTTAAATTGTGCTTCACAAGATTGTTGTAATGATTAAATGAAATGATGCTTCAAATGCTATTAGGGTGGGCTTCCCTGGTGGCGCAGTGGTTAAGAATCTGCCTGCCAATGCAAGGCATATGGTTCTAGCCCTGGTCTGGGAAAATCCCACATGCCGTGAAACAACTAAGCTGTTGTGCCACAACTACTGAGCCTGCACTGTAGAGCCCGTGAGCCACAACTACTGAAGCCCACACGCCTAGAACCCATGCTCCACAACAAGAGAAGCCACTGCAATGAGAAGCCTGCACACTGCAACGAAGAGCATCCCCCGCTCTCTGCAACTAGAGAAAGCCCACGTGCAGCAACGAAGACCCATCACAGCCAAAATAAAGAAAATAAATAAATTAATTAAAAGCATACTATTAGGGTGAATGGGTTTAAAATGTTGTACATAATCATTCTTGCTAGTTTGTCTCATTCTTTCACTTCAAACCTGATGAATCTTCTTCCTATTGTCTGTGTGTTTTCCCTTTTTCTTCTCTAAGTGTGTGTGTGTGTGTGTGTGTGTGTGTGTGTGCGTTCTGAAGGGCAGAGTGCCCTTCTTGAGTGGGGCCACATGCTTGGGCTTTGTGATTCCTTTATCTCCCCTCATTTTTTCCAGTACACTTTCAGATGTACATGTTAGATTATATATATCTCGAGTTATTGGACAGTGGCAACGACCGCACAGTCCATGATTTATATGAGTTAGAGTGTGTATGGGGGCGTGTTAAAGTTGCTGGTGATCATGCAATGACCTTGGCATGCCCTAGGAAAGGAAACTGAGGCATAAAAGTGTTAAGTAACTCTCCCAAGAGGTCATAAAGGTAAGATGTGCCAGGATACAGTCCCTTAACAACTTTGCCATATTGCTTCTCAATACTAACAGGATGTTCTATGTGCTGGAGAGCTACTCTTAGAAGAAGGAGAAGGAAGAGAAGGAGTCCTGGCTGGGTCCTGACATTCTCACCCAGCTGAACTGAGCAATTGCCTATCTGTTTTCTTTTCGAGATAGAGTTCCTCTGGGTATGGATGATCAAAGATGCATATAGATATATTGTTTTGTATTGCGGGTATTGACTTTTGAAATGGAATCTAGGATGGTTCAGACTTACATCCTAGATAAATGCTCCCCCACTGATCACTCATTGCCCCTTGGGTTGTTGCAGGGGCAGAGTGATAACCACGTGACTAAACATCTTTGGACAGAGAATCCAAAACCCCGTTGGAGGTGATTGTTGTTTGTAGCTGTTTGTTCCCTCTTGTTTGTTCAGCTGTGCCTGCCTCATCACTGATCCACCTCATAAAGCAAGCGCCTCTAGAGTGCAGAGTGGTCTCTATAGGTCACAGGTTTGGCAACATAAAGTCCTGTGTTCAAATTCTAGCTCTGCTTCTTACTAGATGTGTGTGTGTGAGATTGGGAAAGTTTCTTAATAATAATAGCTCCTATTTGATTAGCGCCTAGAAAGTGTTAGACTATGTTCTAGGAGCCTGACGCTAATCCCCACAGTGTCACCGCGAGGAGCTGGTCATGAAACTCACTCTACAGATGTGAAAGCTCAAGCACAGAGTATGTCACCTGCCCAAGTTTACTTGGCAAATAGGTGTCAGAGCCAAGATGCAAGTCCAGCACTGTGACTCTGAGGTCTTAATGAATCTGTTTATCTTACCTATAAGTTAGGAATGACAAGACTTGCTTCCAAAGCATTTTTAAATGAGATTATGTATGTAAAGTAGCTACTGTAGTGAGCAAAGCATAGTAGATGGATTCTGGATATCAAGGGCATTGCTTCTCTTGAGGGTCTGTAGTACATCTGTTATTAGAAGCTCATCTCCAGTGACTCAGAACATTCCAGAATTTTCTTGGTTTGTGAAGTAGTCAGCCATTTATTTAACACATATTTGCTGAATGACAACCACCTGTCAAGCATGAAGTCCCAGCTGATACAAAGTCTGATAGAGAAATGGGCAGCATTCTGTGAGCTTCTGGGACTCAATACCCAGTGAGGAGTGTTCCCCCAACTGACCTAAACATAAGAATCACTTGGGATGCTTGTTAAAAATACAGCAATAACCTCTTCATCCTAATGTAATAGAAGTAGCTAGGGGAGCCTGGGGATCTGTATTTCTAAAGTGTCATCAGGAATTTTTTTGATCAGATAAGTTGGGAAACACTAGACTCTAAACCCAATGTCTTTTCTACCTTGATTGCAATCGACATTATCTGTATCTTTAAAAAAAAATCCCAATCTGGACTCCACTTGAGATTTATTTAAACAGTTGATTTTTTTAAATCCTCAGAGACAAGCAGGTCTGAAAATCACTGCTCCAACAGAATATCTCAACTCTTAGAACTTGAATACAGACAAGGAGCCCCAGTCCCATAACTCCTCCATGTGGAAGGAGGTACAGGTGGGCGCTAATTTACCTGGGCAGGTATCGATGTTGATGCAACTAGATGTCCATAGATGTGAGTGTTTGGCCTGAGGATATTGGGAGCCTTGGTAATCAATTAAGAACTGTCCAAGGAAGACTAAGTACTTCCACATACCCTGAACCCACACCTTCCCTCAGGGAATCATCAAAGGACAGGCTCAGGCTGGCTTGGCTGTGCTGCTCCTGGAACCAGTGGCCTGGAGCCAGGGGATGGTCCTGTGTCACCTGCCTGGACACCGTCATACTCATGGCACGGAGATGTTTTGATGATATAGGGGAAGCAAAACTTTACCTCTCCCCATTTTAAGTTTTTAGCTAGGACTCTTTAAAAAAAAAAGATTAACAAGAGAAAATCAGTTTATTAATGCATGCAGCGCACGTCACTCTAAAACAAAGAGTAACTAAAAGCCATGGTCCAAGACTGTGGCTTATATAACATCTTCAACAAAAAATGATACATTTGTAGAGAAATGACAGGACCAAAGAAAGCAATTTTAGGCTTCCAAGGGCAGTAAACTGTGGGAAGGTAAATAAATGGGTGGGAAGTATTGGAGGAAGGTTGGTTTGCAGATTCCTCTGGTGCCATCTCTGTTCTCATGAGATTCTGTCTCTAGTAAAAGAATTTATATCCTGCTTTTAGGCCAAAAGGGGGGACTTTTTCTGTGTTTGCTGTTTCTTAATTGCCTTCAGCTAAAAATAATTTTTATGTCAAAGAGGCATATTTAAGGTTACATATTCTGATTTCCTTCAGTGGATTAGATGTCCATGCTTCCCACCTCCAAGAAGCTTCTGGGAGGGCCAAATTATAACCTTTGGAGTCCCAAAGTACTAAAAACTATAGCTTTCTGCCTTCCTGCCTCGCCTGCCCATTCAAAATGAATCTTTATTTTTCAAAATCACCTAAAATGCACAGTTGTATCTTCTTTTCAGATTTTCTGGTTATACAGGCTGAAGTTGTTCATGAAGTCTGACCTTTCATTTATTCATTCTCTCATTTTCTGGGCTTTGCCTGGAACACATGGATCTTACATATTAGGAGATCAGTAGATCTCATGGGAGAAGAGAAGGTGGGGTAGGGAACGGGACTCACAAAAAAATTGCAAAAGCCCGCCTCCCCCAATTCATGGATCCATCTAATTTTAGGTCAGGAAAAAGGCATACAGCCCAACTTTTCATTTTACGGACAAAGGACTGAGGTGAAGGGACTTGCTCAAGATGATCTATTTAGCGGCAGAGCTGAAACTAGAGCCCACATCTCTTCTTTCCTGGTTCAGAGTGCTCGCCAGGCTGGGAAAGAGACAATTTACAATTAGCATGGATTCCTGAGCCAGGAAAGAGACTTCCATATGGACACTCTCTAAGCAGAGGAGTGTCCTTAGGCTAATGTTTTGGAGCAACATTCCCCAGATGTAAACAATGATAATAAGACCAATAAGACCAGTCATTTATTGAGCATATACTATATCTAGCCAATTTATAGGCAGAATGGAAAACTATTCTCATGCTAGAACCTGCTAAATATTAGAAGGGTGAGTGAATGAATTAATGTGAGTTAATTAATAAATGAATGGACAATAAATAAAGAAATGCATGAAAAATTCATTTGCACATGTTCATAGAAGGGCTTTGTTGTACTCATGTCATTTATATATGTTTTGTCTGCTTTTTCAGAATGACAACTTCCAACAGGCAAAAACCACATCATCAAGTAGGCTGGAGGTTTCTAATTGTAGGAGCAAAATTTTCCACCATTTGTCTTTCCTTAAATATAATTAGCTGGCAAGAGTCTCCCAAACTCTTGCCAACTAGTCCCTGGGCTTTCTCTCCCCATCCTTTACCCGAGATGTGTCAGGATCTGACATCCTTCATTATTTACTAGAGAGCAACTATGCCCCTGAGGATGCACTGATGAGCATGTGTGTACTCACATACTCACTTCCCCCAAATATCCCCTCTGAACCAGTGAATGCATTGCAGACTGGGGCCAGAACACAGACAATGACATGAAGCACAGATTTATTAGAGGAAGAAATAGGAGGGAAGCTCAGGATGGGGAGGTGGGGTAGGGAATGAGGCAGAACCTGTGCTTTAGCCTCTGGTGTCCCCATGAGTCAAGGTGGAAGACCAGAAGAAACCCAGATTATTTTCTTGCTTTGGGACATGGATGGGGCCATAGCTGTGGCCAAACTGGAGGCTGGAGAGGCTGAGGTCTCACTCATGTTCACCTAGGATAGCAAAAGAGTGGGGTAGAGAAGAACACTGGGAGCAAGAGGGTGTGTGGGATAAGTGGCTCAGTGGGAAGAAATCCTGACAATGCTTCATTGGACCCTGGGTAAGAGGAGGTGGGAGAGGAGAGCAAATCCTGGAGCTGGGGGTGGAGGGAGGAGAAGCAGGAGGAAAATAAAGCTGCATCTGGTAGCCTGGATGGCAGGCAGGTGTATCTTGGTCCATCCTTACTTCTGTTTACTCTTGGCAGCTTGCTGGGCTGAGGAACACTTCTGCTGGGCTGGTATGGGTGTGCCCTTGGGTGGGCATTGTTTCTTGGCCTGAGGAGCATACGGATCCCTGGTTTTGGGTACACATGTCTCCTGACATTTGACAGGGGGTGGCTGACAGAGCTGCTTCACCTGCTGCTGCTGGGCCATCTGAGGTGGGCACTGCTGCTGTTGCTGCTGCTGCTGCTACTGCTGCCTGGAAGACATTGCTTCAGGAACAGGTGGTCCTGGAAGAAACCCAGGCAAGGCCACGATGAGACCAGATCCCTGCATCTTTTCTCCCTTCTGACTACTGAAGAGTGTTTTCTCCACCAGCCGAGGGTGTGGTAAGTGATTAATAGCTTCAAGTTGACTAATGGATTGACTCACACACACCCATTGCAATCTTCCTGTCTTTCTTCCTTTGTCTCTGCTGCCCTGATTTCCTATCTTCCTTCATCTTCCTGTAGACTCCTGACCCAATTGAATACATAATTTATTTCTTAGATTTAACAGGAAATAAGTTGGGGTGCTAAGCTGAGGATTAAAAGGTGGCCCAGATATTTTACTAGATCAAGACATGAGATCTTCGCCGATGGGTTGGCAATGCCAACTGTCTACCTTGGGAAGTTCAGACAATGATTGTGGGTAAGGATGGAAAGGCATGAGGAAGAGGGCAGGAGCAGATTCTGTCTTAGAGGGAAGAATCATGGTGTGTAAGTGATGGGGCTGGAGTAAACCTGTTCTGGAAACTCAGAGGCCTGAATTCTAATCCTGGCTCTAACCCTCACTTACTATGGGATGCAAAGGCAAGTCATTTAATGTATTTGAGGGATAGTGGTTCTAGCCCTCCATGGAAAATGGGGGAATTGAAGACCAAAGAGATCACTGGAGGTAAGGGATTATAGGAGGATGTTTCACCAAGAGGAAAGAGCATTGGCCAAAAAGGCATAGGTGTGGGTTCTAGATCCAACCCTGCCACTCACCGGCCAGGCTCATCTCTGGGAAATCTGCCTCTTCTGGACCTCCATGCCTTTGTTTGGAGGATACTGATCTGGAAGGTCTCTGAGGTCTTCCCAGCTCTGACATGCATCCCTGGTTTTCTTTGTAGGCGCGTTCCTGATCTTCTAAGCTCATGCTTATAAATGGGAAGTATAGTTCCCAGGTGGCAATCATGATAGAGAGGCATGGGAGCTGCATAGCATAAAATACAATATTCAATATACCAGTTTCTGTAAATCTAAAAGCAAAGTTTGAGAGAGCTTGCTAGTAGGGTTGAAAAGACAGAAAAGGCATGAGAAAGTTTTGGAGGAGGCTACAAAATGCTGCAGCTCTGAATATCTCCCCTCAATGAGGAAAATCCTCTTGCCAGGGAATCAAACCCAGAATCAGGAAATTAGACCTAGCATTGGTAAGGAACAGAGATTGAATTTCCTAATTAACAATTAGTGTGACATTTCCTTAATTGTCATGAGGCTTACGTTACTTCTCTGGTTACCCAAGAATAGGAAAGGAGCTTGGCCTAGTGGCTCAAGACAGTTCAAGTAGGAGGAAAGGACCCAGCAGATCCCAGGAGGACGAATCCATTACCACTTACCAGAGGTGCAAGCCGGACCCTAGGAGAGGCAGCTGAACACAGGCCCGCATCAACTACTCCTGGGAGCCTTTTAAGGGGCCCCAACCTGCCCCAGGCACCTGACATAGCCCTCACTATCACCTTCCAGGGAATTCCTCACCCACTTCTCCTACCTGCACTTCCTCCATGACTTGCTTTCCTGGCCTGTTTTGATGAAAACCACCCACCAGATATTCCAGCAATCTGGGTCCCTGACTACCTGAGCTGACTTCATCCACCTAGGTGTCTGCTCAAACTCAAGGACTCAAAGTCTTTTAAAAATAGAACATATCTGAAGCTCTGTTTGTAGACTGAGAGTTATAAGAAACATGGGGCAAGGAAGAGGAAAATGGGGAAGGAATATGGGTTGGGAGCACTTCCAACAAAAATAGGGTATTAATGGTGGTGAAAGAGGGTGGGATAGAATTTGGTCTCTGTGGTAGAGTTTCCAGATAAAATATAGGGCAACTAGCTAAATTTGAATTTCAGATAAACAGAATTTTCAGTATAAGTATGTCCCAAATACTGCAGGAGGCATACTAAAAAATTTCTTGTTGTTTATCTGAAATTCAAATGTAACTGGGCAGGCTGTATTCTGATTTGCTAAATCTGCCAACTTTACTCAAGGAGTTATTCAGATGGGAGGAAGGAGCCCTGATCCTCCCTCCACTTGACCTCCTAGCCCCTGGGGTAGGGAAACACGGTATTCTGGGAGACTGGTTCATTTTTGGACCACTGTCCCAAACCTCAGGATCCAGCTGACTAGAGGCCACTGATGCACTGATTTCTATCATTATCAGAGCAAAGCGTAAGACTGCCTGAGAAGTGATAGAAATACCTAAAAGAACCTTCAGAGCATTTTCCATACCTCTTGTCTTATTTAAGCATCATGGCAATTCTGTCAGGTCGTGCAAATCTGATTTTATAGTCTAAAAATTTAGATCCAAAGACGTTCACTGACTTGCTCAACAACATGTAGCTAGCAGTTGTGGAGCTGGTGAGGGGCCTGGCTCAGGGCTCGTTTCCACTGCATCACAGTAAAATTGTCAGCGTCCCCACCATGGACAAGTGACTGTCATTAGGTGGGTACCATGACTAATGATCTTTTCTGAGCTTCCTGTCATCTATAGACTGAACAATGATCATTTTTCAGGGTTAGCCTCACTTAAAAGGTAATCCTTTCCTTAATTTCTTGTGCAGGCCGGGCCTCCTCCTCCACCTCTTCCCAAGCCTGGCAACTTTAAGAATGCAACATTCTGTGTTCCAGATTCCAGGTCCTGCATTCCATCTTCAAGACAAACACCTTCTCCACCTATGCCCCTCTCCCCTGTTCCCACTCCAGTATGCTCATCCTGATGCAAATTCTCCGAAAGGGAAGCATGGGACAGGATGGATTTTGCGTGGGCACAGATCAAGGTGTTCTCCCGTGCCTGGCACATAGAAGGCATCAGTGTACGTGTGCTGCTCGCGATGGGGTGGATTGTGCCACCTGTCTGTCACCCGCACAGCTTCTCTGGAATACACGTTACTTTTTATTTTTCCCAGTCTGCTCATTGGCCTCTTACTTTGTCCATCAACAACTCCTGCTTAGTTTGGAGAACACTATCTAGTGATCAACCTTGTCTTATAACACAGTTGTCATCTCAGAGGGTACTCCAGGGGTGGCCTTTATAGAGAACATGGCTGGAGTTGAGGTGGCAGTGTCCTCTAGGTCATAAATCTCCAAGAGTCATTCAAGCTCATATGCATCTAACACGTTAAACTTTTCAAAGCTCTGGCACTCAACTTCCCTCTTGGCCACAATATCCTCATTTTATAGAGGGAGAAACTGAGACTTGGAATGAGGACATGCTTGACCCAAGGTCACACAGGGTTAATGTCAAAGCCAGAGTTGGATCACAGATCTTCTGACTTCATAGCAATTTTCAGTCAGCTGAAGTGCCTGTGTCACTGGGTTGCTTTCTACCAGGGGCTACATTAATGACAAAATTAGGAAGCTGGTTCTGGTTGTCTCCACCTCTTGTACCATTACCGTATACTTCTTCCTCCCTGGCACACACCAGGCTCTCTTTCCCACCAAGCCTGTCCACCCTTCTTCCTCTGAGACCCTAACTCATCCCTCTCCCTGACACTGCCAGGCACAGGTGCATTTTTATTAGTCATTAAACCTTATAAAGCACCTCTGTATACAGTTTTCACAATTCTCTATGAAGAAAGCTAACTGTATTATTAATGTTATAGATGAGAAAAATGTGGCTCTGATGGTAGCTGGATCTGGAATCCAGAAAGGATGGCCCACCCAAGTCTCTGAAATCTGTAATGGCTTGTTGCCAGGCACCCTAAATGGCTGGGGGATTGGATTGTTCTTTCAAAGGAGGGGAGACTTCCTGGCACCCCTCAGATCACCCTCATGTAAACAACTTCTCCAGGTGAGGTGGGCCCTGAGAAGCTATGTGGAATGCCGACTCTGTAGTGCCTGCTCCCACCCGCATCTCCCCAGCCTGGCCATGGGACTGTTGCCTGGTCGATCATGAGTCCTGCATCTGTTCTCTCATTTCAAAGGACCATAATGTATTGAAATCAGGAAGCCAGGCTCTGCATCTTGCCTCTCTATGGAGCAGACACCTGAGAGCGGGTATGCTCCTGTGACTCCATCAGGGAGGGGAGGGCACAGGCAAGACTCATTTCTGAAGGTGAGTCAAAGCTTGAGAAACCCCAGCCCCACCTTGCAGACAAACAATGGGGTGACCAGGCAGCAGAGACATGACACTGGGAGGGGACCATGCCAGAGACAATGCTAATCATCTGACTCTCCATCTAGACACATTTTCGTGAGGGTGCTTTTTTCTCTAGGCTTTGGGGGAAAAGAAGGGATGTTGATGGCTCCATCTGGAGACACATGGAACATATTTATCACATTATTTCCAGGAATGAAACAAAGTAAATCCAAAAGGAGAGCTCTGGGTTACTCATGAGAGGCTTTTAGGACGGGAGGGCTGTCCTTGTATAGAGGACAGAGGAGGTTTGGGGCTGCCAGCATTCCTGTATTTTAGCTGCTAATCCAGTAAAATAAAAACTTAAAACCGAGCAAATTGCACCCTATTGTAAAAATCAGCTCGGTGCTTTTTGACCGTCTGGAGGGGTGGGATAGGGAGAGTGGGAGGGAGGGAGACACAAGAGGGAAGAGATATGGGAACATATGTATATGTATAGCTGATTCACTTTGTTATAAAGCAGAAACTAACACACCATTGTAAAGCAATTATACTCCAATAAAGATGTAAAAAAAATAGCATAAAAAAGTCATAATCATGTGATATTTGCTTTATCTTAATTTCTGCTTGATACTTAACCAGCAGTCATGGCTTAGAACATTTCAGTTTCAAGCTTACCACAGCTAATTACTTAACAATCTGTCAACAAACACTTTAGAAGATGCTACTTAAAGAGAACTTGTGGCCTTTTTTTCTAATGTGGGAAATCCATTTGCAACATGAATCATTTCCCCCTTTAATTTATCGGTTTGGAAATAAGATGCTCAGATCCTAATGTGAGATGTTCTGTATCATAGTATTAAAAGCAGTCCCATGGAGAGAGAAGAGTTAGAGGATGAGTCTCGAGAAAAGTGTGATTAGTTTATCTCCTCCCTCCACCCCTTGTCCCCCTATGATATGTTTCTAGAAGACCCTCCACTGTCCTAGGAGTTATGTAAAGGGGAAATAAAGACCTGGTGAGAGGCTAGTTCCAATGGAACACCAATGCACTCACCTGTGGAAGTTGAAGACTGGCTGTGGAAGGGGAGGGGGTGCATTGGCAAAGCATCCATCTCTGGGAAGAGTGACAATGTTGCCTCTTGGGAGTCGAGTGGTACCAAAGTACTAGTCACCTTCTCCTTGGATGTGACACAGTGTCCTTAGAGACATAGGGAAGGAGCCAAGGGAGTAAAGAGATAGCACTACTGATACTTGCTCCTCACTGCCTGTGAGATGTTGGGCACATCCCTTAACTTGTCTGGGCCTCAACTTTTTTGTTCTCCAATATGATGCGATTGGCTAAAATTTCCTCTAAGGTCCCATTAAGGGCTAAGATCCTGTAAACATACGATTAGGTCTGGGAAAGCAACTGCATTTCATCCCTTCAAAATCAATAGTGAATTGAGAGCACTGAGGCTGAGTTTTGGCTTGACTGGCAAGAGTGTGGATATTGATTAGAGATGTCTGCTATGAGAGGCAGAAGTGGCCACATGTGCAGCCAGTCATATCCCTGGCTTAACCTAAAGCAGGGAGTGGTATGCTAGGACTTATGAGTGAGAATAATTGAAGCACTTGAAGAAGGAGAGAAGATATGAACTGTTTAAAAATCCTGCACAAGCTGACACCACCTAGAATTCCCATCTGAGCTCCCACCTTTCCTTAACACAGCTGTTAAGGGGATTGCTGTTTCCAAAACTCGTCTCATGCTTTCTTGCCTCAAACCACTTGATCTGTGATGGCACTACACTCTCAAATGTCCCAGTGAAATTCAAGGTAATCTCTAAGAATAATTTAAAATGTTGCTGAAATTGAGCAGGACCCTGCTGGGCCCTCCCTGGTACGAAAGCCCTTCCATGTTCCCAGTTTCTTGTTTGCAGAAAAAGGCTTTAGTCTTCTAGGGGTCTCTCCTGAGTCACAAAAGCCTGACTCAAGAATTAATGATTGAAAGGATGTAGACATGTAGTGAAAAAATAGCAGTTGGGCCAAAAGAACTGGTTACAATTTACACTGTAAATCAGTCATATAGCAGTCACAGAATCTCTAGTTTCTCCCTGAAGTACATAGATAACAGTATCTGAGACACATTCCTGTGTTGCTTTGCAGGTACCATAACCACTGCTAGAGGGAAAAGGCTAACTGCATGATGACCAGATTGTAGCCATGACATAAACTGCTCCATCTTGAGCAGTACTGAATCTATGGTTTGCACAATTCCAGGAACTGGCCTCAAGAAAATGGGAACAAATTGACCCTGGAATTGAAGATTAACTGTGCTTAAAACGATCAAGATGACATTGACCAGACCAGTTTCAAGATGATTGTCAGAGCCGACTGTGCTGTTCTGCATGTAGCTCTCACCTGCACATCCTTGAAGCTTTCCTTTATTTTTATTTATTTTATTTATTTATTTTATTTATTTTTTATACAGCAGGTTCTTATTAGTTATCTATTTTATACATACTAGTGTATATATATCAATCCCAATCTCCCAATTCATCCCACCACCCCCCACACACACTTTCCCCCCTTGGTGTCCATACATTTTTTCTCTACATCTGTGTCTCTATTTCTGCCTTGCGAACAAGTTCATCTGCACCATTTTTCTAGATTCCATACATATGCATTAATATACGATGTTTGTTTTTCTCTTTCTGACTTAATTCACTCTGTATGACAGTCTCTAGGTCCATCCACGTCCCTACAAATGACCCAATTTTGTTCCTGTTTATGACTGAGTAATAGCCCATTGTGTATATGTATCATATCTTCTTTATCCATTTGTCTGTCGATGGGCTTGTAGGTTGCTTCCATGACCTGGCTAATGTAATTGTGCTGCAGTGAATATTGGGGTGCATGTGTCTTTTTGAATTACGGTTTTCTCTGGGTATATGCCCAGTAGTGGGATTGCTGGGTCATATGGTAATTCTATTTTTAGTTTTTTAAGGAAGCTGCATACTGTTCTCAATTTACATTCCCACCAACATTGCAAAGGGTTCCCTTTTCTCCACACCCTCTCCAGCATTTCTTGTTTCTAGATTTTCTGATGATGCCTATTCTAACTGATGTGAGGTGGATATATTAACTCTTGAAAAAGAAGCCAGGTTTGTCTTTCAAGTAATCCCATCACTTCTTTATATTTTGTATAGGCTGCTTCAAGCTCTTGTATATTCCTAATAAAGACAGCTGGGTTTGGATCATCCACCAAAATTTCAAAATCTTTTGAAAGGGTCCAGTAGGGTTTATTCCTTAAAAATATACTCTATCTGTTGACCATAGTGTCTTCACAATATCAAAATATGACAAATTTAAAATACAAACATTTCATGTAGAAACTCTGATATAAACAGAGCCTACTGCTCTTCCTATGGATAATGGAAATAACTGATGGCGACTCAAAGTCTGGATGTTGCAACACTCTATTGCTCCTAATCCTAATATTGGGCTAATTCCATTCAATGAAAACCATTTTAATGACTACTTCCTAGACCCTGCTCACTAATTTCCTCTGCAGTCACTAGAAATGTGGCTTCTGTTCCTACCAATCTGGCAACCTACAGAGAAAAAACAGAAGCTTTCCTTTGAAAGCTCTTGCCCACTACTCAGAAGCTGGGAGATGGGTTATTTATTTATTTATTTTAGTTGGATGTGGATTTTTAAAAAAAGTTTATTTTAATTGGGGAATAGTGTATTACAATGCTGTGCTAGTTTCAACTGTACAGTGAAGTGGAGTTCCCTGTGCTATGCAGCAGGTTCTTATTTATCTATTTCATACATATTAGTACATATATGTCAATCTCAATCTCCCAATTCATCTCAACCCCCATGCCCACCACTTTCCCCCCTTGGTGTCCATAACTTTGTTCTCTACATCTGTGTCTCTATTTCTGCCTTGCAAACCAGTTCATCTCTACCATTTTGATAGATCCCACATATATGTATTAATATATGATATTTGTTTTTCTCTTTCTGACTTACTTCACTCTGTATGACAGTCTCTAGGTCCATCCACATCTCTACAAATGACCCAGTTTCATTCCTTTTTAAGCCTGAGTAATATTCCATTGTCTATATATATCATATCTTCTTTATCCTTTCATCCGCCGATGGACATTTAAGTTGCTTCCATGACCTGGCTATTGTAAATAGTGCTGCAATGAACATTGGGGTGTATCTGTCTTTTTGAATTATGGTTTTCTCTGGGTATATGCCCAGTAGGGAGATTGCTGAGTCATATGGTAATTCTATTATTTTTTTAAGAAACCTCCATACTGTTCTCCATAGTGGCTGTATTAATTTATATTCCCACCAACAGTGCAAAAGTGTTCCCTTTCCTCCACACCCTATCCAGCATTTATTGTTTGTAGATTTTCTGATGATGCCCATTCTAACCCGTAGGAGGTGATACCTCATTGTAATTTTGATTTGCATACTCCAATAATTAGTGATGTTGAGCAGCTTTGCATGTGCTTCTTGGCCATCTGTATGTCTTCTTTGGAGAAATGTCTATTTAGCTCTTCTGCCAATTTTTGGATTGGGTTGTTTGTTTTTGTGATATTGAACTGCATAAGCTGTTTATATATTTTGGAGATTAATCCTTTGTCTGTTTATTCATTTGCAAATATTTTCTCCCATTTTGAGGGTTGTCTTTTCATCTTGTTTATAGTTTCCTTTGTTGTGCAAAAGCTTTTAAGTATCATTAGGTCCCATTTCTATATTTTTGTTTTTATTTCCATTACTCTAGGAGGTGGGTCAGAAAAGATCTTGCTATGATTTATGTCAGAGTGTTCTTCCTATGTTTTCCTCTAAGAGTTTTATAGTGTCCGATATTACATTTAGGTCTCGAATCCATTTTGAGTTTATTTTTGTGTATGGTGTTAGGAAGTGTTCTAATTTCATTGTTTTACATGTAGCTGTCCAGTTTTTCCAGCACCACTTATTGAAGAGACTGTCTTTTCTCCATTGTATATCCTTGCCTCCTTTGTCATAGATTAGGTGAACACAGGTTCATGGGTTTATCTTTGGGCTTTCTATCCTGATCCATCGATGTAGATTTCTGTTTTTGTGTCAGTACCATATTGTCTTGATTACTGTAGCTTTGTAGTCTAGACTGAAGTCAGGGAGTCTGATTCCTCCAGCTCCGTTTTTTCTCCTCGACTGTTTTGGCTATTCAGAATCTTTTGTGTCTCCATAAATATTTTAAGATTTTTTTGTTCTAGTTCTGCAAAAAAATGACACTGGTAATTTGATAGGGATAGCATTGAATCTGTAGACTGCTTTGGGTAGTATAGTCATTTTCACAATGTCGATTCTTCCAATCCAAGAACATGGTATATCTCTCCATCTATTTGTGTCATCTTTCATTTCTTTCATCAGTGTCATATAATTTTCTGCATACAGGTCTTTTACCTCCTATGTAAGTTTATTCCCAGGTATTTTACTTTTTTTGTTGCAATGGTGAATGGGATTGTTTCTTTAGTTTCTCTTTCTGATCTTTCATTGTCAGTATATAGGAATGCAAGAGATTTCTGTGCATTAGTTTTGTATCATGCAACTTTACCAAACTCATTGATTAGCTCTATTATTTTTTTGGTGGCATCTTTAGGATTTTCTATGTATACTATCATGTCATCTGCAAGCAGTGACAGTTTTATTTCTTCTTTCTGACTTGGTTTCCTTTTATTCCTTTTTCTTCACTAATTGCCATGACTAGGACTTCCATAACTATGTTGGATAATAGTGGCAAGAGTGGACATCCTTGTCCTGCTCCTGATCTTAGAGGAAATGCTTTCAGTTTTCACAATTGAGAATGATATTTGCTGTGGGTTTGTCATATATTGTCTTTATTATGTTGAGGTAGATTCCCTCTATGCCCATTTCCTGGACAGTTTTTATCATAAATTGATGTTGAATTTTGTCAAAAGACTTTTCTGCATCTATTGAGATGAACATATTGTTTTTATTTTTCACTTTGTTAATATGGTGTATCACATTAATTGATTGGCATATATTGATGAATTCTTGCATCCCTGAGACAAATCCTACTTGATTTTGGCGTATGATTTTTTTAACATTTTTATTAGAATATAATTGCTTTACAATGGTGTGCCAGTTTCTGCTTTATAACAAAGTGAATCAGTTATACATATACATATGTTCCCATATCTCCTCCCTCTTGCATCTCCATTCCTCCCTCCCTCCCTATACCACCCTTTTAGCTGGTCACCAAGCTGATCTCCCTGTGCTATGCGGCTGCTTCTCACTAGCTATCTATTTTACGTTTGGTTGTGTATATATGACCATGCCAGTCTCTCACTTTGTCCCAGCTTACCCTTCCCCCTCCCCGTATCCTCAAGTCCATTCTCTACTAGGTCTGCATCTTTATCCGCGTCTTGCCCATAGGTTCTTCTGACCACATTTTTTTATTCCATATATATGTGTTAGCATACAGTATTTGTTTTTCTCTTTCTGACTTCCTTTACTCCGTATGACAGTCTCTAGGTCCATTCATTTCACTACAAATAACTCAGTTTTGTTCCTTTTCATGGCTGAGTAATATTCCATTGTATATATGTGCCACATCTTCTTTATCCATTCATCCGATGATGGACACTTAGTTTGCTTCTATCTGCTGGCTATTGTAAATAGAGCTGTAATGAACATTTTGGTACATGACTCTTTTTGAATTTTGGTTTTCTCAGGGTATATGCCCAGTAGTGGGATTGCTGGGTCATATGGTAGTTCTATTTGTAGTTTTTTAAGGAACCTCCATGCTGTTCTCCATAGTGGCTGAACCAATTCACATTCCCACCAGCAGTGCAAGAGTGTTCCATTTTCTCCACACCGTCTCCAGCATTTATTGTTTGTAGATTTTTTGATGATGGCCATTCTGACTGGTGTGAGATGATATCTCATTGTAGCTTTGATTTGTATTTCTCTAATTATTAATGATGTTGAGCATTCTTTCATGTGTTTGTTGGCAGTCTGTATATCTTCTTTGGAGAAAAGTCTATTTAGGTCTTCTGCCCATTTTTGGATTGGGTTGTTTGTTTTTTTGTTATTGAGCTGCATGAGTTGCTTGTAAATTTTGGAAATTAATCCTTTGTCAGTTGCTTCATTTGCAAATATTTTCTCCCATGATGTATGATTTTTACATAGACTGTCTCCTACTTACACACTTTGTTAGCTTGAACAAAATCCCATCTTTTCCTTTACCAGTGGGAGAGTTTTTGAGGCCCGGTCCTCAATTCATTTTGACCCACATGCCCTTGGAGTATTCTCTGAATTTCCATTTATTTGCCTCTGCTCTACTCTATAGCTCATGGCTGGGTTTCCTTTGCTCTTTGTGTGCCTCCGTATTCGAGACGGGCATCGTCTCCCTTGTGTTCAAAGGTGTTCTCATTTTGCAAGTATGGGGAGATGTGTCTCCATGCGGCTGAAGTGCCCATCTCTCCTCCTCACCCTGGCAGGACCATGGAAAATGTCCTTCAGCTCAGAAGTGCATCTCCCCATGCCTTCTGCTCAACCTGCACCCACATGCCCAGCTCTCCTAGGGCTCTTATTTAGGCAGCAGGATACAAAATCTACAGGAGTTAACGACTGTAAGATGACGAAATAATCAAACCGACACATTCATGGCAGCGGAATTGTGTTTAATTGTATGAACAACTGGAGCAGAGACGAAGTGTGCTAGCAAAGGGTGGTCGGGCATGCTGCTTAAGCTTCCAAGCAGCCAAAAGGGCGAAGTATACAAGTCAGCAAAGAAGATTAGACGGTTTAGAACCGGATCCTTTGCTAAATGGAAATTGCAGCTGCTAATTCATAAGAAATGTTGATCCAGGAAGCTGCCGTCTTGGTGCTGCCTTTTCCACAAGTGTGGTTGCTTCAAGAAGCCGGGGGTGAGCGGTGCTGACAGCTAGCTGGCTGAGAGAGGGTAGTGGGCTTGATGTTCTCCGTTCTGCAGGGAGCTTGGCCTCCGGCCCATGCCTGGGGTTTACTTCTGCTTGAAATTCTGGCACTGCTAAGGGGCTGGGCACGTTGGGACAGAGGGTTCCTTGCCCGTGGGTGGAGGCTGGCAAGGCTGCGTGGTGTGCTAAGGTGGAGTTTAGCAGTGCTTTGGTGGGGGGAAACAGTACTTTACTGGGGGCCAGCATTGCCGCGGAGGGGGACAGTACTGCTGAGGTGGGGGGCAGCAATACTTTGGTGAGGGGCAGCAATACTTTGGTGGGGTGCAGCATGGCTGGGGTGGAGGGCAGCAATACTTTGGTAGCGGGCAGCACAGCTTCTGCTTCGGATGATACATTCTGGTCTGGATGTGCACTGAAATGGAAAAGACACTGAAGTGAGGAACTCTAGAACCTTACAGACACTCAACCCAGGAGAACCACTTGCCTCGTTCAAACCTGTGCCGATTGAACCTTGGCCTGGTGGCTTCACCGCTTAAATGTGTCTGTGGGTGCAGTGAGGTGTGTCAGTATAAATTGTAGCTACAGTTTGTAAGCCATAGCAAGGCTTTAATTGAGACAAATAAAGAAATATGGAAGGAAGGAAAGAAAGAAGAAAGAGAGCAAAAATGAGTGAAAGGAGAAGAGTAATGGAGAGGGTTAGAAAAAACAAAGATATAAAAAATGAGAGAAAGACAGACAGACAGAAAGAGGAGAGAGATGGAAAGAATAAGAAGGAAGGTCAGGGGTAATGAGAACAAAAAGTATTATCCTTCCACAGCAGATACTGTGGAATGTAGACCATGATTTTCTTGGATCTGAGTCCTGTCTCAAAAATTAACCAGCTGTGTGATTTTGAGCAAGTTACTTAACTTCTCTGTACTCTTCTTAAAGTTGTTGTAAAGATTAAATGAGGATATAAAACTCCACACACACATGTAAATACACAGGTAAATATGAGTGTAAAGATATATGTGTGTATGTGTGCCCGCGTGGTCACACACACACAAACACGCACACACAAGAACCAAAACGTGTTGAGTACTCTTGTAAAGATTTTGACTTTTTTTTTTTGATTTTGACTTTTTAAATAAATATCGAACAATTGTAAAGGAGCATGTTAACCACTCTCTAAGAGAATTCATAGAAAAGAGGCATCTAGAGACAAAAGGACCGTTTAGATCGATACTACATTCTAGGTGAGAATGCACATCTTAGAGACGGAAGTCATGGATCCCCAGGCACTGAGCACACGGTGCTGGAACAATGGTCTCAGACTCCCAGAGCAGGACATGGCCGCTTTACCACCTCCTCATGTCCTTGCTGCTCTGAGCTCCCTGGGCCTCTGCCACATGCTCCCTGAGGAGGTCTCCCCCCTCGCTGCACTGCCCTTTCCCTTCAGGGCAGCCCTGCCTTACAGTTGGTGCCACCCTCTCCTAACCAGCTCCGCTCAGCTCCTGGCCACGACAACATCGCCACCACACACGCCAGCAGGACCCTCAACACACGACTCTGGTCACACCATGGACCCCCATCTCAGTCCCCGCCCCACACACGTCACATGTAGGCTTGCAGCCCAAGAGAGGACGGTCCCAAATGATACGGAGGAGAGACGTGCCCACACGAGGCCTTTCTTTCTGACCAGTCACCCAGTGCGCCAGCCCCAGATGCCCACGGAGTTTGGGACCAGGTACAACAAGCCTCCCAGGAGAGGTGTTCCTTTGCCCGACTTACCCTAGTTCACCAGTGGCTGGAACGTGGAGATGCTGAGGCTTTCGGGATGCTCTAAGACTGCACACCTTTTATACGTCTCAGATCCCTCTTGGAAGCCATGAGGTGGCCTACGACTGGGGCGTGCTAGGCACCAGTCACAATAGGATGCATCTGCCCTTCCTCAAACTTGAGGTTTTACTCATCTCCTGGGCTGGCAAACTCACTCTCGGTTTGATGGCGCTTGAGGATGACAGTGCCTTCACGCGAGCCCGGGCCCCATTTCCCCATCGCTTTACGAGCCGTGGCTTCCTCGTGTTTCCAAACCCACTCGTGACGTTTTCCCTAGAACCTTGACTTCTGGGATGGTGCTAAGCAATCATTCAGGACACTGCTGGGTGTGGGAGCGGTGAGGGTAGTGTTCCAGGATATTCCGGTTGGTGGGGGAAGGTGTGGGCCGATCAGCGTGCACAGCGAGCCTTGTTGTAAGAGAAACAACTACTGAGGGGTGAGTGGCTCTTGGGGAGACCCAGTAAACTCAGCAACGTTGGGACCTTGACTTAACCTAAACTCAGAGCCACATTCAGCCTGAACTGGAAACAAACCTGGGCAAGCCGCTTTGATTTTGCACCTGCTGTAATATAAACATAAAATGGGGGTTGCAGCTCTCTCTCCTGCCTCTTGGTCAGCAAAACATTAGTCTTCATTCACAGAAACTGGGTGGTTACTGTTGAGAGTACGTATCTCACTTACAGGTGTATAAGTCACGCAGACTGCGGGCTTCTCAGGGAAATGATTATCATAAGGTGGAGAGGCTGGGGAGCTAAGAAACTTTGACCTGGCTTGGGCTTCTGGACGATTCACCCAGTCTGGCTCCTGGAATCTGACCTCCCAGGACTTCAGGGCTGATGCATCCTTCCCGTTCCACTTATAGATTCCAGAACAAAGAAGGATGCCACAGGGCAGGGACAAGGACGAAAAGGTTGAAACAACATCCATCAAAGGATGAAACATACCTTAAATAATTCCCCAATTAGTGTTCCGACTGGGGCTCTGATTGTCACCAGCTGGGTGACTTTGGGCACTTTACATCTTTGCGCACCAGTTTCCTCATCTGCTAAACAGGATAACCCCATACTGCATGTCAGCTGAACGGCTTATTTGGACAACATGTGTAAGCATGTGCACACTCATGGGCACAGAATAAGGGCTCAACGATGGCTGGGTGCTCTGTGGAGTCGGGCTCTGAAAGCTGGGGCAAAGCCCACTCTTAGAAGTAGGGAGGAGGTCGTTGCCACATTTGAAGGCATGTAGTGGCACTTGCTACCAGTGTCCTAAGACCTTGACTGACACAAATGGAAATGGGCAAGCCAGTCCTGAGGATGGCACGTTTCATTCTCAGACCTGGAATTTAGCCACAGCTCAGCTGCACGCCCTACAGTAACCCTAGATCTTGGGAATTCACAGTGCAGCATGAGAAGACAGCCTTGGGAATCAGTGGTGTCTACTCGGGGACTCACCTTAAGGACAGGCTATGCATGGGCTCGGCCCCGAGGGAAACCCAGAGGATACCAGGCCTTCCCGGGAGAAGAAGCCCTTCCGACTGTTGTCACTCTGACAGAAGCAACCCTGATAGTCTTGGAGAGAGATTTCAGCTCATGTCCCTAGAAGCAGAGAAGAAAGGCCACGTGGGGCAGGTATTCTGGGATAACTAATAATTCATCAAGACGTAGTGAGCTCGCACAACGCACCAGGCCCTGGGGACGGTGGCCAGCAAGGAGGGCCAGAGCCTCCCTGGTCCCTAAACTGCTTCACATCCTCTTCTCCACCTACTGCTTCCAACTCTGTAGATACTTCTCAATAGTTTGGCTTGGATTAGCTGAAGAACTCAAACCCACTTTTGGCCATAGAAATGCCTGCGTAACTAGAGAAAATGTGAACCTCTGAAGATCCATGAGTTTGGATGTTACATCCAGGCCATCTTTTCTGGCCTAAGCCCTCTCTACCCAGAACAGATTTTGTTGGGTGTGGAATCTGCTCTCTCAAGCATGCATGATGTAGTATTGCATCTACCAACAGAGGACGTCGGAACGTGTCCGCTAGGATCCACAGGTACAACGAAACGCTTCTCCTGCGCATTGGGAATGGTATTGTCCTCTGACATTCCTTAGCATCACTCTTTGTCTTCCTCCAAACCTCTGCCTCTCATATACAAGCACACAGACACACACAGACACAAACAGACACACACACACAAAGGCAGAAGTGACAATTGGGACCAAGGAGGTTTCAGTAGAACCTGGGCACAGGCTAAGCCCACTGTATCTTCTGTGCCAGGCATCTGTGAATGAACACCAGGCCGGGGCCCATGCACACATATGCAGTGGCAGGCCGAGCTGACCCTCTGGGGCCGGCCGCATCAACAGACAGGGTTCCGGACAAAGGACTCCTGATGGCTGGAACTAGAGCAACTCTGCTGAAATCCATCGGACCTGGGGATCACCTGGGGCATGGCAGGGTGTGTGCCATCATCTGGGTGGCTGAGACATGCCCTCCCTTTTCAAGGGGTCTTGTCCTGGGAGGATGAGGGAAGGGCAGTCCACCCCTGACTGTCAGAATCTCTGCTCGAGTTTCCAATTCTGGCCTACAATTCAGAGCTATTCTCATTTTACAGGTTCGAAAGGTTCTGTTCGCTAAGGTTACTTAAGGAAAAAGTAGGGAAGAGAGGATTTAACCCAGCCCTGCCAGGCTCCAGGATACGTGTGTGTGTTCTTTTACTTGCACTATACTACCTTCTAGGGAATTTCTTTGTTTGGAATATGTAAGTATATTCTTTCCTGCAGAAGGTAGCCTTCTTTGGAAGCCCTCAACATCATCCCCTTCATATGGAGATCATTCTGCTTGGAAATTCACTCAAGGTCAAGGGTCGATAACCGCTGGAATGTTGCCGAAGCCTGAGGAGGCTCTGAACTGTGTGCTCTGGGGCCATGCACATGAACAAGAAAGACAATGTGAGCATGTGTGTTGGTGCATTGCAGTGTCTGTGAGTGTGTGTGGGTGAGGGAAGACATATTTCACGGTGATTGACATCTTATGAAGGTTTGCCTGTGTGTGTTGTGTGTGGCCTCACGTGAGGGGTCATGAATGGATCTATGTGGGAATATGAACTTGAGTGTGCGAGGGTGAGTGTGCACAGGGCTGAGAGTCAAGAGGTATGCAGAGGTGTTGCTGACTCCATAGATAAAATGGGAAAAGAACTTATGTAACAGGTGGCTCCTAGGTTCTGCACCAGCTGTCCTGCCGGCCTGTGTGCCTACACCAACCCTGCCAGGCGGCCAGCTCAGCTCTACAGCGTGGAGAAGCTGGGAGGCCAACGCCTGTCCCAGCGGGTCCTCTGGGACACTGCTCCATCTTCTGTTCTCCATGGTCAGTGGAAGTCTTCACACGTGGAGAATTTATGCTGAATAACAACCCCGTGTGTGTCTTTGATATGAACGTGTACCCCTGTATAAACAGGTGTGAAGGTGTGACTATTTGAACGTACTGCTTTTGCCTTCCCAACGGATCAGTGAGTATTACGTTCTGGAAAGACGGGATCCAGGCTTTATGCTTCTTTTAGTCACTAGCACAGTCAGAGCACTTGCCATGTTGCCAAGATAAGGACCAGGGTTTGAATCTCACCTCCACCACATGCAAGGTGTTGTTACACTGAACACGTAAGGAGCTTCTCTTCACCTCGCCACTACCTCTCACAGGAAGAGCAAGACCTGCTTCAAGATGGTGGTATCTATGTGTGAGCACTTGGCACACGCCGTGCCCTCTCCATGCTTCCTCGACTTATCAGCCTCCTCCTGGGAGTAGGGTTTGCCTTTAAAAGGCATAGCTGGCTGTTTACATTGATAGGCAAAAGTCACTGTGGGCCAGAGCTGCCCAGGACTGCCTCAACAGCAGGAATCATCATGGGCAGCTGTTACAAAGGGGAAGCTTGTGGAAGAAAAGGGCAACCACCCAATGTGGTGAATAGACCCTGGACGAAATGCCATTTCCACCTGTGAACACCCCTTGGATGCTTTGGTCTACACAACTGTTCCTTGTCCTGGCCCCATGATGTGCCCTACCCCTCACACCTTGTTCTTAGTAAAGGTGTGGAGCCCATGTCGTCAGGTTGGTGATAATAAGTGGAGGGTCTTGCTGCTCTGTCAGGAAGTGGAGAATAATAAGAAAAGCAAGAGCTAACATTCATCCAACATTTACTATGTGTTACATCCTACTTACTATTTATTTACATTGTCTCAATGAAGACCCCTCCCCGTCAACTCCAGGTTGCAGACATTATTCTGCCCACTATACACATGAGTAAAATGAGGCCCAGGGAAGTATTGGATTCACTCCATCATAGACATGCATCTGGCATCCAAACCCACTATGACTGGATAAAGGAAAATTCTGCAAGATGGTCCGCACATAACCCCATGTGCACACAATCCTAGTATGATAATTAGTGGAGGAGAAAATTAAGTGAAGCCCAGAGAGGCAAAATTCAACCTTGTCTTAATCAGTGTGGGAGTGAGGGTGAAGAAATAGAGAATAGGAACTGAAACGAGAGTTCTGGGACAACCTCATATATATGAGGCAAGAGAGGAGCTCTTTGGAGCCTGTGCTGAATGAGGTATGTGAGGATGGGGAATTGGCTGAAAGAGCTCAACATTTCAGGGTGTTCTATTAAGGTGTCTATAGCTTTTCAATTCATTTTGTGTGTCATCGTTGAGTTCTGTGGAATGCAACGCTGAGTTGGAAATATTTACGACACATAGGTCTGGAAACTGGACGCGCCCCCCAGCTTTCCGTGGTGTCAAATGGTGCAGGTGGCTGCAGAGGCTATGTGCTCTCTCCACCACGGACAGGGGCTGAGACGTTGAAGACTGGCCTCCTGGGGACCACTAGCACTCGCAGCATTGGCTGCTGCTCTACACAGCCCTGGAACGCACTGCTGCTTACGTGCACACATCCCGCTGTCCTTCCGCTCTGAACCTCCCTTCTCCCGGTGTTCTTCCTGGAAAGACATTTTCTGGGAGCCCTGTGCTGGATGTCATTATGACACAGATGGCCAAGTTCTCCTTCCTTCCCTCAACATCCCGCAGTGTTCTCTCTCTGTCTCCTCTGAATTCTGTCGGCAGAAATGTCGTATCTGTGGCTTCCAAGTCGTCCATGAATTAGATGTCTTCCGGTCATAATGTTTTTTTGTTGTATGGACGGTCTGAGATTGGTTTCCTTATGGGGATTAAACCAAGAGTACTCGAGCCTTGTGTGTGAGTTTGTGCTTCCACAGCATCCATCACATTCTAAACAAAGGGAGGGGCAGGTACTTACGAAGGATGCAATGATGCATTGCTGGTTGGGATGGATGGATTGATGATGGGTAAATAAGTAGATGGATGGAGCCTCGCTGAAGGACATGAACAGAGGTGGTAGAGGACGAAGAGACCAGCCAAGCATGGAAGCAATGTCAAACTAAACCTAAAATTTTTGCCTTAACGTATTCTGAAATCAACGTGCTCTGCGATCTATGTTGGAGATAATTCACACATTGAGTGTATGTTTTGTTCCTTTCGGATTGCTTTGGGTGCTTCTGTGGATTTTCAGTGATTCCCTTGCAGCCCAGAAAAATGAAATGGGAGACAGGTATAGGAAAAGAGATGCAAAGACCTCAATTTGGGGACTTTTAGTGAGAGAAGAATTCGGTGGAAAGTTATAGGTGTAGTGGACGTAATAGAAAGAAGAAGTTTGGCTTACCTGTGGGCCTGAGGTTACCACCGGTTAATCAGGTTACCCTGATATCACAAGGATTTAAGGAATGGAAAGTAAGAGGGCAGTGAGATAAAAATAGCCCAGGAGAAACCCCAAGCTAGAGAATCAATGGGTGCTATGACTTTAAAAATTATTTACAGTGGATATGTGTGTGTGATGGATGTATGATTTTTTTTTAACATCTTTATTGGGGTATAATTGCTTTACAATTGTGTGTTAGTTTCTGCTTTATAACAAAGTGAATCAGTTATACAAATACATATGTTCCCATATCTCTTCCCTCTTGCGTCTCTCTCCCTCCCACCCTCCCTATCCCACCCCTCCTGGCAGTCACAAAGCACCGAGCCGATATCCCTGTGCCATGCGGCTGCTTCCCACTAGCTATCTACCTTACGTTTGGTAGTGTATATATGTCCATGCCTCTCTCTCGCCCTGTCACAGTTCACCCTTCCCCCTCCCCATATCCTCAAGTCCGTTCTCCAGTAGGTCTCTGTCTTACTCCTGGCTTACCCCTAGATTCTTCATGACATTTTTTTTTTCTTAAATTCCAGATATATGTGTTAGCATACGGTATTTGTCTTTCTCTTTCTGACTTACTTCACTCTGTATGACAGACTCTAGGTCTAGCCACCTCATTACAGATAGCTCAATTTCATTTCTTTTTAGGGCCGAGTAACATTCCATTGTATATATGTGCCTCATCTCCTTTATCCATTCATCCGATGATGGGCACTTAGGTTGTTTCCATCTCCAGGCTACTGTAAATAGAGCTGTAATGAATATTTTGGTACATGACTCTTTTTGAATTATGGTTTTCTCAGGGTATATGACCAGTAGTGAGATTGCTGGGTCATATGGTAGTTCTATTTGTAGCTTTTTTAAGGAACCTCCATACTGTTCTCCATAGTGGCTGAACCAATTCACATTCCCACCAGCAGTGCAAGAGTGTGCCATTTTCTCCACACCGTCTCCAGCATTTATTGTTTCTAGATTTTTTGATGATGGCCATTCTGACTGCTGTGAGATGATATCTCATTGTAGTTTTGATTTGCATTTCTCTAATTATTAATGATGTTGAGCATTCTTTCATGTGTTTGTTGGCAGTCTGTATACCTTCTTTGGAGAAATGTCTATTTAAGTGTTCTGCCCATTTTTGGATTGGGTTGTTTGTTTTTTTGTTATGGAGCTGCATGAGTTGCTTGTAAATTTTGGAAATTAATCCTTTGTCAGTTGTTTCATTTGCAAATATTTTCTCCCATGATGTATGATTTTTACATAGACTGTCTCCTACTTACACATTTTGTTAGCTTGAACAAAATCCCGTCTTTTCCTTTACCAGTGGGAGAGTTTTTGAGGCCCGATCCTCAATTCATTTTTACCCACGTGCCCTTGGAGTATTCTCTGAATTTCCATTTATTTGCCTCTACTCTACTCTTTAGCTCCTGGCTGTGTTTCCCTTACTCTTTCTGTGCCTCCGTTTTCGAGACGGGCATAATCTCCCCTGTGTCCAAAGGCTGTTCTCATTTTGCAAGGATGTGGGGATGTGTCTCCATACAGCTGAAGTGCCCACCTCTCCACCTCACCCAGGCAGTACCATGCAAAATGTCCTTCAGCTCAGAAGTGCATCTCCGCATGCCTTCTGCTGTACCTGCACCCACATGCCCAGCGTTCCTAGGGCTCTCATTTAGGCAGCAGGATACAAAATCTGCAGGAGTTAACAACTGTAACATGACGAAATAATCAAGCCGACACACTCATGGCAGCGGAATTGTGTTTAATTGTTTGAAAAACTGGAGCACAGACGAAGTGTGCTAGGGAAGGGTGGTGGAGCATGCTGCTTAAGTTTCCAAGCAGCCAAAAGGGTAAAGTATACAAGTCAGCAAAGATTAGACGGTTTAGAACCGGATCCTTTGCTAAATGGAAATTGCAGCTGCTAATTAATAAGAAATGTCGATCCAGGAAGCTGCCATCTTGGTGCTGCCTTTTCCACAAGTGTGGCTGCTTCCAGAAGCCGGGGGTGAGAAGTGCTGACAGCTAGCTGGCTGAGAGAGGGGAGTGGGCTTCATGTTCTCTGTTCTGCAGGTAGTTGGCCTCTGGCCCATGCCTGGGGTTTACTTCTGCTTGGACTTCCGGCACTGCTGAGCGGCTGGGCACTTTGGGACAGAGGGCTCCTTGCCCTTGGGTGGAGGCTGGCAAGGCTGCTTGGTGTGCTGAGGTGGAGTTTAGCAGTGCTTTGGTGGGGGGAAACAGTCCATTACTGAGGGGCAGCATTGCTGCGGAGGGGGACAGTACTGCTGAGGTGGGGGGCAGCAATACTTTGGTGAGGGGCAGCAATACTTTGGTGGGGTGCAGCATGGCTGGGGTGGAGGGCAGCAATACTTTGGTAGCGGGCAGCACAGCTTCTGCTTCGGATTATACATTCTGGTCTGGATGTGCACTGCAATGGAAAAGACACTGAAGTGAGGAACTCTAGAACCATAGAGACACTCAACCCAGGAGAACCGCTTGCCTCGTTCAAACCTGTGCCAATTCAACCTTGGCCTGGTGGCTTCACCGATTAAATGTGTCTGTGTGCAATGAGGTGCGTCAGTATAAATTGTAGGTACAGTTTGTAAGCCATAGCAAGGTTTTAATAGAGATAAAGAAATACAGAAGGAAGGAAGGAAAGAAGAAAGAGAGGAAAAAAGGGTGAAAGGAGAAGAGTAATGGACAGGGGTAGAAAAAACAAAGATATACAAAATGAGAGAGAGTCACACAGACAGAGAGAGAGAGGAGAGAGATGGAAAGAATAAGAAGGAAGGTCAGGGGTAATGAGAACAAAAAGTATTATCCTTCCACAGCAGATACTGTGGAATGTAGAACATGATTCTCTTGGATCTTAGTCCTATCTCAAAAATTAACCAGCTGTGTGACTTTGAGCAAGTTACTTAACTTCTTTGTACTCTTCTTAAAGTTGTTGTAAAGATTAAATGAGCATATAAAACTCCACACAAACACATGTAAATACAAAGGTAAATATGAGTGTAAAGATATATGTGTGTGTGTGTGCTCGCGTGGTCAAACACACACACACACACACACACACACAAGAACCAAAACATGTTGAGTACTCTTGTAAAGATTTTGACTTTTTAAGTAAATATCGAACAGTTGTAAAGGAGCATGTTAACCACTCTCTAAGAGAATTCATAGAAAAGAGGCATCTAGAGACAAAAGGACCGTTTAAATTGATACTAAATTCTAGGAGAGAATGCAAATCTTAGAGAGGGAAGTCATGGATCCCCAGGCACTGAGCACACGGGGGTGGAACAATGGTCCCCGACTCCCAGAGCAGGACATGGCCGCTTTACCACGTCCTCTTGTCCTTGCTGCTCTGAGCTCCCTGGGCCTCTGCCCTCTGCTCCCTGAGGAGCTCTCCTGCCTCGCTGCACTGGCCTTTCCCTTCAGGGCAGCCCTGCCCTAGATTTGGTGCCACCCTCTCCTAACCAGCTCCGCTCAGCTCCTGGCCACGACAACATCGCCACCACACACGCCAGCAGGACCCTCAACACAGGACTCTGATCACACCCTGGACCCCCATCTCAGCCCCCACCCCACACACTTCAGATGTTGCCTTGTAACCCAAGACAGGTGGGTCCCAAATGATACGGACGAGAGAGGTGCCCACACGAGGCCTTTCTTTCTGGCCAGCCACCCATTGTGCCAGTCCCAGCTGCCCGCGGAGTTTGGGACCATTTAGAACCAGGCTCACAGGAGAGGCGTTCTTTTGCCCAACTTACCTTAGTTCACCAGTGGCTGGAACGTGGAGATGCTGAGGCTTTTGGGATGCTCTAAGACTGCACACCTTTTATACGTCTCAGATCCCTCTTGGAAGACATGAGGTGGCCTACGACTGGGGCGTGCTAGGCCCTAGTCACAATAGGATGCATCTGCCCTTCCTCAAACTTGAGGTTTTACTCATCTCCTGGGCTGGCAAACTCACTCTCGGTTTGATGGCGCTTGAGGATGACAGTGCCTTCACGCGAGCCCGGGCCCCATTTCCCCATCGCTTTACGAGCCGTGGCTTCCTCGTGTTTCCAAACCCACTCATGACGGTTTCCCTAGAACCTTGACTTCTGGGATGGTACTAAGCAAGCATGCAGGACACTGCTGGGTGTGGGAGCGGTGAGGGTAGTGTTCCAGGATATTCCGGTTGGTGGGGGAAGGTGTGGGCTGCTCAGCATGCACAGCGAGCCTTGTTGTAAGAGTAACAACTACTGAGGGGTGAGTGGCTCTTGGGGAAACCCAGTAAACTCAGCAACGTTGGGACCTTGACTTAACCTAAACTCAGAGCCACATTCAGCCTGAACTGGAAACAAACTTGGGCAAGCCGCTTTGATTTCGCACCTGCTGTATTATAAACAAAAAATGGGGGTTGCAGCTCTCTCTTCTGCCTCTTGGTCAGCAAAACATTAGTCTTCATTCACAGAAACTGGGCGGTTACTGTTGAGAGTACGTATCTCACTTACAGGTGTATAAGTCACGCAGACTGCAGGCTTCTCAGGGAAATGATTATCATAAGGTGGAGAGGCTGGGGACCTAAGAAACATTGACCTGACGTGGGCTGCTGGACGATTCACCCAGTCTGGCTCCTGGAATCTGATCTCCCAGGGCTTCAGGGCTGATGCATCCTTCCCGTTCCCCTTAGAGATTCCAGAACAAAGAAGGATGCCACAGGGCAGGGACCAGAATGAAAAGGTTGAAACAACATCCATCAAAGGATGAAACATACCTTAAATAACTCCCCAGTTAGTGTTCTGACTGGGGCTCTGAACATCACCAGCTGAGTGACTTTGGGCACTTTACATCTTTGCGCACCAGTTTCCTCATCTGCTAAACAGGATAACCTCATACTGCATGTCAGCTGAACGGCTTATTTGGACAACATGTGTAAGCATGTGCACGCTGATGGGCACAGAATAAGGGCTCAACGGTGGCTGGGTGCTCTGTGGAGTCGGGCTCTGAAAGCTGGGGCAAAGCCCACTCTTAGAAGTAGGGAGGAGGTCGTTGCCACGTTTGAAGGCAAGTAGCGGCACTTGCTACCAGTGTCCTAAGACCTTGACTGACAGAAATGGAAATGGGCAAGCCAGTCCTGAGGATGGCATGTTTCATTCTCAGACCTGGAATTTAGCCACAGCTCAGCTGCAAGCCCTACAGTAACCCTGGATCTTGGGAATTCACACTGCAGCATGAGAAGACAGCCTTGGGTATCAATGTTGTCGCCTCTCGGACTCACCGTAAGGCCAGGCTATACATGGGCTTGGCCCCGGGGGAAACCCAGGGGATCTCAGGCCTTCCCGGGAGAAGAAACCCTTCCGCCTGTTGTCACTCTGACAGAAGCAACCCTGATGGGCTTGGAGAGAGATTTCAGCTCAGGTCCCTATTAGCAGAGAAGAAAGGCCACGTGGGGCAGTAGATCAGGGATAACGAAAAATTCATCAAGTTGTAGTGAGCTCACACAATGCATCAAGCCCTGGGGACGGTGGCCAGCAAGGAGGGCCAGAGCCTCCCTGGTCCCTAAACTGCTTCACATCCTCATCTCCGCCTACTGCTTCCAACTCTGTAGATACTTCTCAATGGTTTGCCTTGGATTAGCTGAAGAACTCAAGCCCACTTTTGGTCATAGCAATGCCTGCGTAACTAGAGAAAATGTGAACCTCTGAAGATCCATGAGTTTGGGTGTTACATCCAGTCCATCTTTTCTTTTCTGGCCTAAACCCTCACTACCCAGAACAGATTTTTTGGGGTATGGAATCTGCTATCTCAAGCATGCATTATGTAGTATTGTATCTACCAACAGAGGACGTCGGAACATGTCCTCTAGGATCCACGGGTACAACGAAACGCTTCTCCTGGTCATTGGGAATGGTATTGTTCCCTAACATTCATTAGCATCACTCTTTGTCTTCCTCCAAACCTCTGACTCTCATGTACAAGCAAACAGACACACACAGACACACACACACACACACACAGACACAAACACACAGAGGCAGAAGTGAAAATTGGGACCAAGGATGATTCAGCAGAACCTGGGCACAGGTTAAGCCCATGGTATCTTCTGTGCCAGGCATCTGTGAATGAACCCCAGGCCGGAGCCCATGCACACATATGCAGTAGCAGGCCGAGCTGACCCTCTGGGGCCGGCCACATCAACAGACAGGGTTCCGGACAAAGGACTCCTGGTGTCTGGAACTAGAGCCTCTCTGCTGCAATCCATCGCCACATGGATATCGGCTGGGGCACGGCAGGGTGTGTGCCATCATCTGGTCGGCTGAGAGATGCCCTCCCTTTTCAAGGGGTCTTGTCCTGGGAGGATGAGGGAAGGGCAGTCCTCCCCTGACTCTCAGAACCTCTGCTCGAGTTTCCAATTCTGGCCTACAATTCGGAGCTATTCTCATTTTACAGGTTCGAAAGGTTCTGTTCGCTAAGGTTACTTAAGGAAAAAGTAGGGAAGAGAGGATTTAACCCAGCCCTGCCAGGCTCCAGGATACGTGTGTGTGTTCATTTACTTGCACTATACTACCTTCTAGGGAATTTCTTTGTTTGGAAGATGTAACTATGTTCTTCCCTGAGGAAGGCAGCCTTCTTTCAAAGGCCTCAGCATCATCCCCTTCATCCAGAAATCTTTCTGCTTGGAAATTCACTCAAGGTCAATGGGCTGATAATCTGTTGGAATGTTGCAGAAGCCTGGGGAGGCTCTGAACTGTGTGCTCTGGGGCCATGCACATGAACAAGAAAGACAATGTGAGCATGTGTGTTGGTGCATTGGAGTGTCTGTGAGTGTGTGTGGGTGAGTGAAGACATATTTTAGGGTGATTGACATCTTATGAAGTTTTGTCTGTGTGTGTTGTGTGTGGCCTCACGTGAGGGGTCATAAATGGATCTCTGTGGGAATATGAGCTTGAGTGTGTGAGGGTGAGTGTGCACAGGGCTGAGAGTCAAGAGGTATGCAGAGGTGTTGCTGACTCCGTACATAAAATGTGAAAAGAACTTATGTAACAAGTGGCTCCTAGGCTCGGCACCAGCTGCCCTGCCGGCCTGTGTGCCTGTGCCCACCCTGCCAGGCGGCCAGCTCAGTCCTACAGCGTGGAGCAGCTGGGAGGCCGACGCCTGTCCCAGCGAGTCCTCTGGGATGCTGCTCCATCTTCTGTTCTCCATGGTCAGTGGACGTCTTCACACGTGGAGAATTTATGCTGAATAACAACCCCGTGTGTGTCTTGGATATGTACATGTACCCCTGTATAAACACGTGTGAAGGTGTGACTGTTTGAAAGTACTGCCTTTGCCTTCCCAACGGATCAGTGAGTTTTAAGTTCTGGAACGACAGGATCCAGGCTGTATACTTCATCCAGCAACTAGAACGGTCAGAGCACTTGCCATGTTGCCAAGATACGGACCAGGGTTTGAATCTCACCTCCACCACATGCAAGGTGTTGTTACACTGAACACGTAAGGAGCATCTCTTCACCTCGCCACTACCTCTCACAGGAAGAGCAAGACCTGCTTCAATATGGTGGTATCGATGTGTGAGCACTTGGCACACGCCGTGCCCTCTCCATGCTTCCTCAACTTATCAGCCTCCTACTGGTAGTACGGTCTGCCTCCAAAACACATGTCTGGCTGATACATTGATAGGCAAATGTCACTGTGGGCCAGAGCTGCCCGGGTCTGCCTCAACAGCAGGAATCATCATGGGCAGCTCTTACAAAGGGGAAGCTTGTGGAAGAAAAGGGCAACCACCCAATGTGGTGAATAGGCCCTGGACGAAATGCCTTTTCCGCCTGTGAACACCCCTCGGATGCTTTGGTCTACACAACTCTTCCTTGTCCTGGTCCCAAGATGTGCCCTGCCCCTCACACCTTGTTCTTACTAAAGGTGTGGAGCCCATGTCGTCAGGTTGGTGGTAATAAGTGGAGGGTCTTGCTGCTCTGTCAGGAAGTGGAGAATAATAAGAAAAGTAAGAGCTAACATTCATCTAACATTTACTATGTGTTACATCCTACTTACTATTTATTTACATTGTCTCATTGAAGACCCCTCCCCGTCAACTGCAGATTGCAGACATTATTCTGCCCACTATACACATGAGTAATGTGAGGCCCAGGGAAGTATTGGATTCACTCCATCATAGACATGCATCTGGCATCCAAACCCACTATGACGGGATAAAGGAAAATTACGCAAGATTGTCCGCACATAACCCCATGTGCACAGAATCCTAGTATAATAATTAGTGGAGGAGAAAATTAAGTGAAGCACAGAGAGGCAAAATTCAGCCTTGTCTTAATCAGTGTGGGAGGGAGGGTGAAGAAATAGAGAATAAGAACCGAAATGAGAGTTCTGGGACAAGCTCATGTATATGAGGCAAGAAAAGAGCTCTTTGGAGGCTGTGCTGAATGAGGTATCTGAGGATGGGGAATTGGCTCAAAGAGCTCATCATTTCAGGGAGTTCACTTATGGTGTCTACAGCTTTTCAATTCATTTTGTTTGTCATCGTTGAGTTCTGTTGAATGCAACGCTGAGTTGGAAATATTTACGACACATAGGTCTGGAAACTGGACGCGCCCCCCAGCTTTCCGTGGTGTCAAATGGTGCAGGTGGCTGCAGAGGCTATGTGCTCTCTCCACCACAGACAGGCGCTGAGACGTTGAAGACTGGCCTCCTGGGGACCACTAGCACTCGCAGCATTGGCTGCTGCTCTACGCAGCCCTGGAACGCACTGCTGCTTACGTGCACACATCCCGCTGTCCTTCCGCTCTGAACCTCCCTTCTCCCGCCGTTCTTCCTGGAAAGACATGGTCAGGGAGCCCTGTGGTGGATGTCATTATGACACAGATGGCCAAGTTCTTCCTCCCCTCAACAGACCTCAGTGTTTTCTCTCTTTGTCCTCTGAATTCTGAGGGCAGGAATGACATATCTGTGGCTTCCAAGTCGTCCATGCATTAGACGTCTTGCGGTCAAACTGTTTTTGGTTGTTTTGACGGTCTGAGCTTGCTTTCCTTACGGGGATTAAACCAAGAATACCGGAGGCTTGTGTGTGAGTTTGTGCTTCCACAGCATCCCTCACATTCTAATCAAAGGGAGGGGCAGGTACTTACAAAGAATGCGATGATGCATTGCTGCTTGGGATGGATGGATTGGTGATGGGTAAATAGGTAGATGGATGGAGCCTCGCTGGAGGGCATGAACAGAGGTGGTGGAGGTCAAAGATACCAGCCAAGCATGGAAGCAATGCTAAACTAAAACTAAAACTTTTGTCTTTAGCGTATTCTGAATTCTACATGCTCTGCGATCTATGTTGGGGATAATTCACGCATTTAGTTTATGTTTTGTTCCTTGCTGATTCCTTTGGGTACTTCTGTGGATTTTCAGTGATTCCCTTGTAGCCCAGAAACGTGAAATGGGAGGCAAGTATAGGAAAAGAGATGCAAAGACCTCAATTTTGGGACTCTTAGTGAGAGAAGGATTCGGTGGAAATTTATGGGTGTAGTGGACGTCACAGAAAGAAGTTTGGCTTACCTGTGGGCCTGAGGTTACCACCGGTTAATCAAGTTACCCTGATACCTCAAGGATTTAGGGAATGGAATGTAAGAGGGCAGTGAGAGAAAAATAGCACCGGAGAAACCCCAAGCTAGAGAATCAATGGGTGCTATGACTTTAAAAATTATTGACAGTGGGGCTTCCTTGTTGGCGCAGTGGTTGAGAGTCCGCCTGCAGATGCAGGGGACACGGGTTCGTGCCCCGGCCCGGGAAGATCCCACATGCTGCGGAGCGGCTCGGCCCATGAGCCATGGCTGCTGAGCCAGCGCGCCCAGAGCCTGTGCTCCGCAACAGTAAAGGCCACGACAGTGAGAGGCCCGCGTACAGAAAAAAAAAAAAAACAAGAAAAATATTGACAGTGGATATGTGTATGTGATGGATGTATGATTTTTACACAGACTGTCTCCTATGTACATATTTGTTAGCTTGAACAAAATCTCGTCTTTTCTTTTACCAGTGGGAGAGTTTTTGAGGCCCGGTCATCAATTCATTTTGACCCACATGTCCTTAGAATATTCTCTGAATTTCCACTTATATGCCTCTGCTCTACTATTTAGCTCCTGGCTGGGTTTCCTTTACTCTTTCTGTGCCTCCATTTTCAAGACCGGCATCTGCTCCCCTGTGTCCAAAGGCTGTTCTCATTTTGCAAGTATGGGGGGATGTGTCTCCATGCAGCTGAAGTGCCCATCTCTCCTCCTCACCCTGGCAGGACCATGGAAAATGTCCTTCAGCTCAGAAGTGCATCTTCCCATGCATTCTGCTCAACCTGCACCCACATGCCCAGCTCTCCTAGGGCTCTTATTTAGGCAGCAAGATACAAAATCTGCAGGAGTTAACGACTGTAAGACGACGAAATAATCAAACTGACACATTCATGGCAGCGGAATTGTGTTTAATTGTTTGAAAGACTGGAGCAGAGACGAAGTGTGCTAGCAAAGGATGGTCGGGCATGCTGCTTAAGTTTCCAAGCAGCCAAAAGGGCGAAGTATACAAGTCTGCAAGAAGATTAGACGGTTTAGAAACGGATCCTTTGCTAAATGGAAATTCCAGCTGCTAATTCATAAGAAATGTTGATCCAGGAAGCTGCCATCTTGGTGCTGCCTTTTCCAAAAGTGTGGCTGCTTCCAGAAGCCGTGGGTGAGTGGTGCTGACAGCTAACTGGCTGAGAGAGGGAAGTGGGCTTCGTGTTCTCTGTTCTGAAGGGAGTTTGGCCTCTGGCCCATGCCTGGGGTTTATTTCTGCTTGGACTTCTGGCACTGTTGAGGGGCTGGGCACGTTGGGACAGAGGGCTCCTTGCCCTTGGGTGGAGGCTGGCAAGGCTGCTTGGTGTGCTGAGGTGGAGTTTAGCAGTGCTTTGGTGGGGGGAAACAGTACTTTACTGGGGGGCAGCATTGCTGTGGAGGGGGACAGTACTGCTGAGGTGGGGGGCAGCAATACTTTGGTGAGGGGCAGCAATACTTTGGTGGGGTGCAGCATGGCTGGGGTGGAGGGCAGCAATACTTTGGTAGCGGGCAGCACAGCTTCTGCTTCGGATTATACATTCTGGTCTGGATGTGCACTGCAATGGAAAAGACACTGAAGTGAGGAACTCTAGAACGTTAGAGACACTCAACCCAGGAGAACCGCTTGCCTCGTTCAAACCTGTGCCGATTCAACTTTCGCCTGGTGGCTTCACCGATTAAATGTGTCTGTGTGCAGTGAGGTGCGTCAGTATAAATTGTAGCTACAGTTTGTAAGCCATAGCAAGGTTTTAATAGAGACAAATAAAGAAATACAGAAGGAAGGAAGGAAAGAAGAAAGAGAGGAAAAAAGGGTGAAAGGAGAAGAGTAATGGACAGGGGTAGAAAAAACAAAGATATAAAAAATGAGAGAGAGTCACACAGACAGAGAGAGAGAGGAGAGAGACGGAAAGAATAAGAAGGAAGGTCAGGGGTAATGAGAACAAAAAGTATTATCCTTCCCCATCAGATACTGTGGAATGTAGAGCATGATTTTCTTGGATCACTTCTTGGAGCAAGTTACTTAACTTCTCTGTACTCTTCTTAAAGTTGTTGTAAAGATTAAATGAGCATATAAAACTCCACACAAACACATGTAAATACACAGGTAAATATGAGTGTAAAGATATATGTGTGTGTGTGTGCTCGCGTGGTCACACACACACACACACACACGAGAACAAAAACATGTTGAGTACTCTTGTAAAGATTTTGACTTTTTAAGTAAATATCGAACAGTTGTAACAGAGCATCTTAACCACTCTCTAAGAGAATTCATAGAAAAGAGGCATCTAGAGACAAAAGGACCGTTTAAATCGATACTAAATTATAGGTGAGAATGCAAATCTTAGAGAGGGAAGTCATGGATCCCCAGGCACTGAGCACACGGGGGTGGAACAATGGTCCCCGACTCCCAGAGCAGGACATGGCCGCTTTACCACGTCCTCTTGTCCTTGCTGCTCTGAGCTCCCTGGGCCTCTGCCCTCTGCTCCCTGAGGAGCTCTCCTGCCTCGCTGCACTGGCCTTTCCCTTCAGGGCAGCCCTGCCCTAGATTTGGTGCCACCCTCTCCTAACCAGCTCCGCTCAGCTCCTGGCCACGACAACATCGCCACCACACACGCCAGCAGGACCCTCAACACAGGACTCTGATCACACCCTGGACCCCCATCTCAGCCCCCACCCCACACACTTCAGATGTTGCCTTGTAACCCAAGACAGGTGGGTCCCAAATGATACGGACGAGAGAGGTGCCCACACGAGGCCTTTCTTTCTGGCCAGCCACCCATTGTGCCAGCCCCAGCTGCCTGCGGAGTTTGGGACCATTTAGAACCAGGCTCCCAGGAGAGGCGTTCCTTTGCCCGACTTACCCTAGTTCAGCAGCGGCTGGAACGTGGAGATGCTGTGGCTTTTGGGATGCTCTAAGACTGCACACCCTTTATACGTCTCAGATCCCTCTTGGAAGACATGAGGTGGCCTACGATTGGGGCGTGCTAGGCCCTAGTCACAATAGGATGCATCTGCCCTTCCTCAAACTTGAGGTTTTACTCATCTCCTGGGCTGGCAAACTCACTCTCGGTTTGATGGCGCTTGAGGATGACAGTGCCTTCACGCGAGCCCTGGCCCCATTTCCCCATCACTTTACGAGCCGTGGCTTCCTCGTGTTTCCAAACCCACTCGTGACGGTTTCCCTAGAACCTTGACTTCTGGGATGGTGGTAAGCAAGCATGCAGGACACTGCTGGGTGTGGGAGCGGTGAAGGTAGTGTTCCAGGATATTCCGGTTGGAGGGGGAGTGTGGACCAACCAGCATGCACAGCGAGCCTTGTTGAAATAGAAACAACTACTGAGGGGTGAGTGGCTCTTTGGGAGACCCAGTAAACTCAGCAAAGTTGGGACCATGACTTAACCTAGACTCAGAACCACATTCAGCCAGAACTGGAAACAAACCTGGACAAGCCGCTTTAATTTTGCACCTGCTGTAATATAAACAAAAAATAGAGGTTGCAGCTCTCTCCCCTGCCTCTTGGGCAGCAAAACATTAGTCTTCATTTACAGAAACTGGGCGGATACAGTTGACAGTACGTATCTCACTTACAGTGGTATAAGTCACGCAGACTGCAGGCTCAGGGAAATGATTATCATAAAGTGGAGAGGCTGGGGAGGTAAGAAACTTTGACCTGGCATGGGCTGCTGGACGAGTCACCCGTTCTGGTTCCTGGAATCTGAAATCCCAGGGCTTAAGGGCTGATGCGTCCTCCCCGTTCCACTTAGAGATTCCAGAACAAAGAAAGATGCCACAGGGCAGAGTCAAGGATGAAAAGCTTGAAACAACATCCATCAAAGGATGAAACATACCTTAAATAATTCCCCAATTAGTGTTCCGACTGGGGCTCTGATCCTCACCAGCTGGGTGACTTTGGGCACTTTACATCTTTGCGCACCAGTTTCCTCATCTGCTAAACAGGATAACCCCATACTGCATGTCAGCTGAACGGCTTATTTGGACAACATGTGTAAGCATGTGCACACTGATGGGCACAGAATAAGGGCTCAAAGATGGCGGGGTGCTCTGTGGAGTCGGGCTCTGAAAGCTGGGGCAAAGCCCACTCTTAGAAGTAGGGAGGAGGTCGTTGCCACGTTTGAAGGCAAGTAGCGGCACTTGCTACCAGTGCCCTAAGACCTTGACTGACAGAAATGGAAATGGGCAAGCCAGTCCTGAGGATGGCATGTTTCTTTCTCAGACCTGGAATTTAGCCACAGCTCAGCTGCAAGCCCTACAGTAACCCTAGATCTTGGGAATTCACACTGCAGCATGAGAAGACAGCCTTGGATATCAATATTGTCGCCTCTCGGACTCACCGTAAGGCCAGGCTATACATGGGCTTGGCCCCGGGGGAAACCCAGGGGATCTCAGGCCTTCCCGGGAGAAGAAACCCTTTCGCCTGTTGTCACTCTGACAGAAGCAACCCTGATGGGCTTCGAGAGAGATTTCAACTCAAGTCCCTAGTAGCAGAGAAGAAAGGCCACGTGGGGCAGGTATTCTGGGATAACTAATAATAAATCAAGACGTAGTGAGATCACACAACGCACCAGGCCCTGGGGACGGTGGCCAGCAAGGAGGGCCAGAGCCTCCCTGGTCCCTAAACTGCTTCACATCCTCTTCTCCACCTACTGCTTCCAACTCTTTACATACTTTTCAATGGTTTGGCTTGGATTAGCTGAAGAACTCAAACCCACTTGTGGCCGTAGCAATGCCTACGTAACTAGAGAAAATGTGAACCTCTGAAGATCCATGAGTTTGGGTTTTACATCCAGTCCATCGTTTCTGGCCTAAGCCCTCTCTTCCCAGAACAGATTTTGTTGGGTGTGGAATCTACTATCTCAAGCATGCATGATGTAGTATTGCATCTACCAACAGAGGACGTCGGAACGTGTCCTCTAGGAGCCACAGGTACAACTAAACGCTTATCCTTGGAATGGTATTGTTCCCTGACATTCATCAGCATCACTCTTTCTCTTCCTCCAAACCTCTGACTCTCATATACAAGCACACAGACACACAGAGACACACACAGACACACACACACACACACACACACACACACAAAGGCAGAAGTGACAATTGGGACCAAGGAGGTTTCAGCAGAACCTGGGCACAGGCTAAGCCCACTGTATCTTCCGTGCCAGGCATCTGTGAATGAACACCAGGCCGGGGCCCATGCACACATATGCAGTGGCAGGCCGAGCTGACCCTCTGGGGCCGGCCGCATCAACAGACAGGGTTCCGGACAAAGGACTCCTGGTGGCTGGAACTAGAGCCTCTCTGCTGAAATCCATCGCACCTGGGGATCACCTGGGGCATGGCAGGGTGTGTGCCATCACCTGGGCGGCTGAGAGATGCCCTCCCTTTTCAAGGGGTCTTGTCCTGAGAGGATGAGGGAAGGGCAGTCCTCCCCTGACTCTCAGAATCTCTGCTCGAGTTTCCAATTCTGGCCTACAATTCGGAGCTATTCTCATTTTACAGGTTCGAAAGGATCTGTTCGCTAAGTTTACTTAAGGAAAAAATAGGGAAGAGAGGATTTAACCCAACCCTGCCAGGCTCCAGGATACGTGTGTGTGTTCTTTTACTTGCACTATACTACCTTCGAGGGAATTTCTTTGTTTGGAAGATGTAACTATATTCTTTCCTGAGGAAGGCAGCCTTCTTTGGAAGGCCTCAGCATCATCCCCTTCATATGGAGATCTTTCTGCTTGGACATTCACTCAAGGTCAAGGGTCGATAATCTGCTGGAATGTTGCCGAAGCCTGGGGAGGCTCTGAACTGTGTGCTCTGGGGTGATACACATGAACAAGAAAGACAATGTGAGCATGTGTGTTGGTGCATTGCAGTGTCTGTGAGTGTGTGTGGGTGAGGGAAGACATATTTCACGGTGATTGACATCTTATGAAGGTTTGCCTGTGTGTGTTGTGTGTGGCCTCACGTGAGGGGTCATGAATGGATCTATGTGGGAATATGAACTTGAGTGTGCGAGGGTGAGTGTGCACAGGGCTGAGAGTCAAGAGGTATGCAGAGGTGTTGCTGACTCCATAGATAAAATGTGAAAAGAACTTATGTAACAGGTGGCTCCTAGGCTCCGCACCAGCTGCCCTGCCGGCCTGTGTGCCTGCGCCCACCCTGCCAGGCGGCCAGCTCAGTCCTACAGCGTGGAGCAGCTGGGAGGCCGACGCCTGTCCCAGCGGGTCCTCTGGAACGCTGCTCCATCTTCTGTTCTCCATGGTCAGTGGACGTCTTCACACGTGGAGAATTTATGCTGAATAACAACCCCGTGTGTGTCTTGGATATGAACGTGTACCCCTGAATAAACACGTGTGAAGGTGTGACTGTTTGAACGTACTGCCTTTGCCTTCCCAACGGATCAGTGAGTTTTAAGTTCTGGAAAGACGGGATCCAGGCTGTATACTTCATCCAGCCACTAGAACGGTCAGAGCACTTGCCATGTTGCCAAGATAAGGACCAGGGTTTGAATCTCACCTCCACCACATGCAAGGTGTTGTTACACTGAACACGTAAGGAGCTTCTCTTCACCTCGCCACTACCTCTCACAGGAAGAGCAAGACCTGCTTCAAGATGGTGGTATCTATGTGTGAGCACTTGGCACACGCCGTGCCCTCTCCATGCTTCCTCGACTTATCAGCCTCCTCCTGGGAGTACGGTCTGCCTCCAAACACATGCCTGGCTGGTACATTGATAGGCAAATGTCACTGTGGGTCAGAGATGCCCAGGACTGCCTCAACAGCAGGAATCATCATGGGCAGCTGTTACAAAGGGGAAGCTTGTGGAAGAAAAGGGCAACCACCCAATGTGGTGAATAGGCCCTGGACGAAATGCCATTTCCGCCTGTGAACACCCCTCGGATGCTTTGGTCTACACAGCTCTTCCTTGTCCTGGCCCCAAGATGTGCCCTGCCCCTCACACGTTGTTCTTACTAAAGGTGTGGAGCCCATGTCGTCAGGTTGGTGGTAATAAGTGGAGGGTCTTGCTGCTCTGTCAGGAAGTGGAGAATAATAATAAAAGCAAGAGCTAACATTCATCCAACATTTACTATGTGTTACATCCTACTTACTATTTATTTACATTGTCTCATTGAAGACCCCTCCCCGTCAACCGCAGGTTGCAGACATTATTCTGCTCACTATACACATGAGTAAAGTGAGGCCCAGGGAAGTATTGGATTCACTCCATCACAGACATGCATCTGGCATCCAAACCCACTATGACGGGATAAAGGAAATTCCGCAAGACGGTCCGCACATAACCCCATGTGCACACAATCCTAGTATGATAATTAGTGGAGGAGAAAATTAAGTGAAGCCCAGAGAGGCAAAATTCAACCTTGTTTTAATCAGCTGAGGGAGGGAGGGCGAGGAAATAGAGAATAAGAAGCCAAATGCGAGTTCTGGGGCAAGTTCATGTGTATGAGGCAAGAGAGGAGTTATCTGGAGCCTGGGCTGAATGAGGTATCTGAGGATGGGGAATTGGCTCAAAGACCTCATCATTTTCAGGGAGTTCACTTAAGGTGTCTACAGCTTTTCAAGTCATTTTGTTTGTCATCTTTGAGTTCTGTTGAATGCAACGCTGAGTTGGAAATATTTACGACACATAGGTCTGGAAACTGGACGCGCCCCCCATCTTTCCGTGGTATCAAATGGTGCACGTGGCTGCAGAGGCTATGGGCTCTCTCCACCACAGACAGGCGCTGAGACGTTGAAGACTGGCCTCCTGGGGACCACTAGCACTCGCAGCATTGGCTGCTGCTCTACGCAGCCCTGGAACGCACTGCTGCTTACGTGCACACATCCCGCTGTCCTTCCGCTCTGAACCTCCCTCCTCCCGGTGTTCTTCCTGGAAAGACATTGTCAGGGAGCCCTGTGGTGGATGTCATTATGACACAGATGGCCAAGTTCTTCCTCCCATCAACAGCCCTCAGTGTTCTCTCTCTTTGTCCTCTGAATTCTGAGGGCAGGAATGACATATCTGTGGCTTCCAAGCCGTCCATGCATTAGACGTCTTCCGGTCAAACTGTTTTTGGTTGTTTGACGGTCTGAGCTTGCTTTCCTTACGGGGATTAAACCAAGAATACCGGAGGCTTGTGTGTGAGTTTGTGCTTCCACAGCATCCCTCACATTCTAATCAAAGGGAGGGGCAGGTACTTACGAAGGATGCGATGATGCATTGCTGCTTGGGATGGATGAATTGGTGATGGGTAAATAGGTAGATGGATGGAGCCTCGCTGGAGGGCACGAACAGATGTGGTGGAGGTCAAAGATACCAGCCAAGCATGGAAGCAATGCTAAACTAAAACTAAAACTTTTGTCTTTAGCGTATTCTGAATTCTACATGCTCTGCGATCTATGTTGGGGATAATTCACGCATTTAGTTTATGTTTTGTTCCTTTCTGATTCCTTTGGGTGCTTCTGTGGATTTTCAGTGATTCCCTTGTAGCCCAGAATCGTGAAATGTGAGGCAAGTATAGGAAAAGAGATGCAAAGACCTCAATTTTGGGACTCTTAGTGAGAGAAGGATTTGGTGGAAATTTATGGGTGTAGTGGACGTCATAGAAAGAAGAAGTTTGGCTTACCTGTGGGCCTGAGGTTACCACCGGTTAATCAAGTTACCCTGATACCTCAAGGATGTAGGGAATGGAAAGTAAGAGGGCAGTGAGAGAAAAATAGCACCGGAGAAACCCCAAGCTAGAGAATCAATGGGCGCTATGACTTTAAAAACTACTGACGGTGGGGCTTCCCTGTTGGCGCAGTGGTTGAGAGTCCGCTTGCGGATGCAGGGGACACGGGTTCGTGCCCCGGTCCGGGAAGATCCCACATGCCGCGGAGCGGCTGGGCCCATGAGCCATGGCCGCTGAGCCAGCGCGTCCAGAGCCTGTGCTCCGCAACAGGAAAGGCCACAACAGTGAGAGGCCCGCGTACAGAAAAAAAAAAAAACAAGAAAAATATTGACAGTGGATATGTGTATGTGATGGATGTATGATTTTTACACAGACTGTCTGCTACTTACACATTTTGTTAGCTTGAACAAAATCTCGTCTTTTCTTTTACCAGTGGGAGAGTATTTGAGGCCCGGTCATCAATTCATTTTGACCCACATGTCCTTAGAATATTCTCTGAATTTCCACTTATATGCCTCTGCTCTACTATTTAGCTCCTGGCTGGGTTTCCTTTACTCTTTCTGTGCCTCCATTTTCAAGACCGGCATCTGCTCCCCTGTGTCCAATGTCTGTTCTCATTTTGCAAGTATGGGGGGATGTGTCTCCATGCAGCTGAAGTGCCCATCTCTCCTCCTCACCCTGGCAGGACCATGGAAAATGTCCTTCAGCTCAGAAGTGCATCTTCCCATGCATTTTGCTCAACCTGCACCCACATGCCCAGCTCTCCTAGGGCTCTTATTTAGGCAGCAGGATACAAATTCTGCAGGAGTTACCGACTGTAAGACGACCAAATAATCAAACCGACACATTCATGGCAGCGGAATTGTGTTTAATTGTTTGAAAAACTGGAGCAGAGACGAAGTGTGCTAGCAAAGGTTGGTCGGGCATGCTGCTTAAGTTTCCAAGCAGACAAAAGGGTGAAGTATACAAGTCTGCAAGGAAGATTAGACGGTTTAGAAGCGGATCCTTTGCTAAATGGAAATTGCAGCTGCTAATTCATAAGAAATGTTGATCCAGGAAGCTGCCATCTTGGTGCTGCCTTTTCCAAAGGTGTGGCTGCTTCCAGAAGCCGGGGGTGAGTGGTGCTGACAGCTAACTGGCTGAGAGAGGGAAGTGGGCTTCATGTTCTCTGTTCTGAAGGGAGTTTGGCCTCTGGCCCATGCCTGGGGTTTACTTCTGCTTGGACTTCTGGCACTGTTGAGGGGCTGGGCACTTTGGGACACAGGGCTCCTTGCCCTTTGGTGGAGGCTGGCAAGGCTGCTTGGTGTGCTGAGGTGGAGTTTAGCAGTGCTTTGGTGGGGGGAAACAGTACTTTACTGGGGGCCAGCATTGCCGCGGTGGGGGACAGTACTGCTGAGGTGGGGGGCAGCAATACTTTGGTGAGGGGCAACAATACTTTGGTGGGGTGCAGCATGGCTGGGGTGGAGGGCAGCAATACTTGGGTAGCGGGCAGCACAGCTTCTGCTTCGGATGATACATTCTGGTCTGGATGTGCACTGCAATGGAAAAGACACTGAAGTGAGGAACTCTAGAACCATAGAGACACTCAACCCAGGAGAACCGCTTGCCTCGTTCACACCTGTGCCGATTCAACCTTGGCCTGGTGGCTTCACCGATTAAATGTGTCTGTGTGCAATGAGGTGCGTCAGTATAAATTGTAGCTACAGTTTGTAAGCCATAGCAAGGTTTTAATAGAGACAAATAAAGAAATACAGAAGGAAGGAAGGAAAGAAGAAAGAGAGGAAAAAAGGGTGAAAGGAGAAGAGTAATGGACAGCGGTAGAAAAAACAAAGATATAAAAAATGAGAGAGAGTCACACAGACAGAGAGAGAGAGGAGAGAGACGGAAAGAATAAGAAGGAAGGTCAGGGGTAATGAGAACAAAAAGTATTATCCTTCCCCATCAGATACTGTGGAATGTAGAGCATGATTTTCTTGGATCACTTCTTGGAGCAAGTTACTTAACTTCTCTGTACTCTTCTTAAACTTGTTGTAAAGATTAAATGAGCATATAAAACTCCACACAAACACATGTAAATACACAGGTAAATATGAGTGTAAAGATATATGTGTGTGTGTGTGCTCGCGTGGTCACACACACACACACACACGAGAACAAAAACATGTTGAGTACTCTTGTAAAGATTTTGACTTTTTAAGTAAATATCGAACAGTTGTAACAGAGCATCTTAACCACTCTCTAAGAGAATTCATAGAAAAGAGGCATCTAGAGACAAAAGGACCGTTTAAATCGATACTAAATTCTAGGTGAGAATGCAAATCTTAGAGAGGGAAGTCATGGATCCCCAGGCACTGAGCACACGGGGGTGGAACAATGGTCCCCGACTCCCAGAGCAGGACATGGCCGCTTTACCACGTCCTCTTGTCCTTGCTGCTCTGAGCTCCCTGGGCCTCTGCCCTCTGCTCCCTGAGGAGCTCTCCTGCCTCGCTACACTGGCCTTTCCCTTCAGGGCAGCCCTGCCCTAGATTTGGTGCCACCCTCTCCTAACCAGCTCCGCTCAGCTCCTGGCCACGACAACATCGCCACCACACACGCCAGCAGGACCCTCAACACAGGACTCTGATCACACCCTGGACCCCCATCTCAGCCCCCACCCCACACACTTCAGATGTTGCCTTGTAACCCAAGACAGGTGGGTCCCAAATGATACGGACGAGAGAGGTGCCCACACGAGGCCTTTCTTTCTGGCCAGCCACCCATTGTGCCAGCCCCAGCTGCCTGCGGAGTTTGGGACCATTTAGAACCAGGCTCCCAGGAGAGGAGTTCCTTTGCCCGACTTACCCTAGTTCAGCAGCGGCTGGAACGTGGAGATGCTGTGGCTTTTGGGATGCTCTAAGACTGCACACCTTTTATACGTCACAGATCCCTCTTGGAAGACATGAGGTGGCCTACGATTGGGGCGTGCTAGGCCCTAGTCACAATAGGATGCATCTGCCCTTCCTCAAACTTGAGGTTTTACTCATCTCCTGGGCTGGCAAACTCACTCTCGGTTTGATGGCGCTTGAGGATGACAGTGCCTTCACGCGAGCCCTGGCCCCATTTCCCCATCACTTTACGAGCCGTGGCTTCCTCGTGTTTCCAAACCCACTCGTGACGGTTTCCCTAGAACCTTGACTTCTGGGATGGTGGTAAGCAAGCATGCAGGACACTGCTGGGTGTGGGAGCGGTGAGGGTAGTGTTCCAGGATATTCCGGTTGGTGGGGGAAGTGTGGACCAACCAGCATGCACAGCGAGCCTTGTTGAAATAGAAACAACTACTGAGGGGTGAGTGGCTCTTTGGGAGACCCAGTAAACTCAGCAAAGTTGGGACCATGACTTAACCTAGACTCAGAACCACATTCAGCCTGAACTGGAAACAAACCTGGACAAGCCGCTTTAATTTTGCACCTGCTGTAATATAAACAAAAAATAGAGGTTGCAGCTCTCTCCCCTGCCTCTTGGGCAGCAAAACATTAGTCTTCATTTACAGAAACTGGGCGGATACTGTTGACAGTACGTATCTCACTTACAGTGGTATAAGTCACGCGGACTGCAGGCTTCTCAGGGAAATGATTATCATAAAGTGGAGAGGCTGGGGTGGTAAAAAACTTTGACCTGGCATGGGCTGCTGGACGAGTCACCCGTTCTGGTTCCTGGAATCTGAAATCCCAGGGCTTAAGGGCTGATGCGTCCTCCCCGTTCCACTTAGAGATTCCAGAACAAAGAAAGATGCCACAGGGCAGGGTCAAGGATGAAAAGGTTGAAACAACATCCATCAAAGGATGAAACCTACCTTAAATAATTCCCCAATTAGTGTTCCGACTGGGGCTCTGATCCTCACTAGCTGGGTGACTTTGGGCACTTTACATCTTTGCGCACCAGTTTCCTCATCTGCTAAACAGGATAACCCCATACTGCATGTCAGCTGAACGGCTTATTTGGACAACATGTGTAAGCATGTGCACACTGATGGGCACAGAATAAGGGCTCAAAGATGGCGGGGTGCTCTGTGGAGTCGGGCTCTGAAAGCTGGGGCAAAGCCCACTCTTAGAAGTAGGGAGGAGGTCGTTGCCACGTTTGAAGGCAAGTAGCGGCACTTGCTACCAGTGCCCTAAGACCTTGACTGACAGAAATGGAAATGGGCAAGCCAGTCCTGAGGATGGCATGTTTCTTTCTCAGACCTGGAATTTAGCCACAGCTCAGCGGCAAGCCCTACAGTAACCCTAGATCTTGGGAATTCACACTGCAGCATGAGAAGACAGCCTTGGATATCAATATTGTCGCCTCTCGGACTCACCGTAAGGCCAGGCTATACATGGGCTTGGCCCCGGGGGAAACCCAGGGGATCTCAGGCCTTCCCGGGAGAAGAAACCCTTTCGCCTGTTGTCACTCTGACAGAAGCAACCCTGATGGGCTTCGAGAGAGATTTCAGCTCAAGTCCCTAGTAGCAGAGAAGAAAGGCCACGTGGGGCAGGTATTCTGGGATAACTAATAATAAATCAAGACGTAGTGAGATCACACAACGCACCAGGCCCTGGGGACGGTGGCCAGCAAGGAGGGCCAGAGCCTCCCTGGTCCCTAAACTGCTTCACATCCTCTTCTCCACCTACTGCTTCCAACTCTTTACATACTTTTCAATGGTTTGGCTTGGATTAGCTGAAGAACTCAAACCCACTTGTGGCCGTAGCAATGCCTACGTAACTAGAGAAAATGTGAACCTCTGAAGATCCATGAGTTTGGGTTTTACATCCAGTCCATCGTTTCTGGCCTAAGCCCTCTCTTCCCAGAACAGATTTTGTTGGGTGTGGAATCTACTATCTCAAGCATGCATGATGTAGTATTGCATCTACCAACAGAGGACGTCGGAACGTGTCCTCTAGGAGCCACAGGTACAACTAAACGCTTATCCTTGGAATGGTATTGTTCCCTGACATTCATTAGCATCACTCTTTCTCTTCCTCCAAACCTCTGACTCTCATATACAAGCACACAGACACACACAGACACACACAAACACAGACACACACACACACACACACACACAAAGGCAGAAGTGACAATTGGGACCAAGGAGGTTTCAGCAGAACCTGGGCACAGGCTAAGCCCACTGTATCTTCCGTGCCAGGCATCTGTGAATGAACACCAGGCCGGGGCCCATGCACACATATGCAGTGGCGGGCCGAGCTGACCCTCTGGGGCCGACCGCATCAACAGACAGGGTTCCGGACAAAGGACTCCTGGTGGCTGTAACTAGAGCCTCTCTGCTGAAATCCATCGCACCTGGGGATCACCTGGGGCATGGCAGGGTGTGTGCCATCACCTGGGCGGCTGAGAGATGCCCTCCCTTTTCAAGGGGTCTTGTCCTGAGAGGATGAGGGAAGGGCAGTCCTCCCCTGGCTCTCAGAATCTCTGCTCGAGTTTCCAATTCTGGCCTACAATTCGGAGCTATTCTCATTTTACAGGTTCGAAAGGATCTGTTCGCTAAGGTTACTTAAGGAAAAAATAGGGAAGAGAGGATTTAAGCCAGCCCTGCCAGGCTCCAGGACACGTGTGTGTGTTCTTTTACTTGCACTATACTACCTTCTAGGGAATTTCTTTGTTTGGAAGATGTAACTATATTCTTTCCTGAGGAAGGCAGCCTTCTTTGGAAGGCCTCAGCATCATCCCCTTCATATGGAGATCTTTCTGCTTGGACATTCACTCAAGGTCAAGGGTCGATAATCTGCTGGAATGTTGCCGAAGCCTGGGGAGGCTCTGAACTGTGTGCTCTGGGGTGATACACATGAACAAGAAAGACAATGTGAGCATGTGTGTTGGTGCATTGCAGTGTCTGTGAGTGTGTGTGGGTGAGGGAAGACATATTTCACGGTGATTGACATCTTATGAAGGTTTGCCTGTGTGTGTTGTGTGTGGCCTCACGTGAGGGGTCATGAATGGATCTATGTGGGAATATGAACTTGAGTGTGCGAGGGTGAGTGTGCACAGGGCTGAGAGTCAAGAGGTATGCAGAGGTGTTGCTGACTCCATAGATAAAATGTGAAAAGAACTTATGTAACAGGTGGCTCCTAGGCTCTGCACCAGCTGCCCTGCCGGCCTGTGTGCCTGCGCCCACCCTGCCAGGCGGCCAGCTCAGTCCTACAGCGTGGAGCAGCTGGGAGGCCGACGCCTGTCCCAGCGGGTCCTCTGGAACGCTGCTCCATCTTCTGTTCTCCATGGTCAGTGGACGTCTTCACACGTGGAGAATTTATGCTGAATAACAACCCCGTGTGTGTCTTGGATATGAACGTGTACCCCTGAATAAACACGTGTGAAGGTGTGACTGTTTGAACGTACTGCCTTTGCCTTCCCAACGGATCAGTGAGTTTTAAGTTCTGGAAAGACGGGATCCAGGCTGTATACTTCATCCAGCCACTAGAACGGTCAGAGCACTTGCCATGTTGCCAAGATAAGGACCAGGGTTTGAATCTCACCTCCACCACATGCAAGGTGTTGTTACACTGAACACGTAAGGAGCTTCTCTTCACCTCGCCACTACCTCTCACAGGAAGAGCAAGACCTGCTTCAAGATGGTGGTATCTATGTGTGAGCACTTGGCACACGCCGTGCCCTCTCCATGCTTCCTCGACTTATCAGCCTCCTCCTGGGAGTACGGTCTGCCTCCAAACACATGCCTGGCTGGTACATTGATAGGCAAATGTCACTGTGGGTCAGAGATGCCCAGGACTGCCTCAACAGCAGGAATCATCATGGGCAGCTGTTACAAAGGGGAAGCTTGTGGAAGAAAAGGGCAACCACCCAATGTGGTGAATAGGCCCTGGACGAAATGCCATTTCCGCCTGTGAACACCCCTCGGATGCTTTGGTCTACACAGCTCTTCCTTGTCCTGGCCCCAAGATGTGCCCTGCCCCTCACACGTTGTTCTTACTAAAGGTGTGGAGCCCATGTCGTCAGGTTGGTGGTAATAAGTGGAGGGTCTTGCTGCTCTGTCAGGAAGTGGAGAATAATAATAAAAGCAAGAGCTAACATTCATCCAACATTTACTATGTGTTACATCCTACTTACTATTTATTTACATTGTCTCATTGAAGACCCCTCCCCGTCAACCGCAGGTTGCAGACATTATTCTGCTCACTATACACATGAGTAAAGTGAGGCCCAGGGAAGTATTGGATTCACTCCATCACAGACATGCATCTGGCATCCAAACCCACTATGACGGGATAAAGGAAATTCCGCAAGACGGTCCGCACATAACCCCATGTGCACACAATCCTAGTATGATAATTAGTGGAGGAGAAAATTAAGTGAAGCCCAGAGAGGCAAAATTCAACCTTGTTTTAATCAGCTGAGGGAGGGAGGGCGAGGAAATAGAGAATAAGAAGCCAAATGCGAGTTCTGGGGCAAGTTCATGTGTATGAGGCAAGAGAGGAGTTATCTGGAGCCTGGGCTGAATGAGGTATCTGAGGATGGGGAATTGGCTCAAAGACCTCATCATTTTCAGGGAGTTCACTTAAGGTGTGTACAGCTTTTCAAGTCATTTTGTTTGTCATCTTTGAGTTCTGTTGAATGCAACGCTGAGTTGGAAATATTTACGACACATAGGTCTGGAAACTGGACGCGCCCCCCACCTTTCCGTGGTATCAAATGGTGCAGGTGGCTGCAGAGGCTATGTGCTCTCTCCACCACAGACAGGCGCTGAGACGTTGAAGACTGGCCTCCTGGGGACAACTAGCACTCGCAGCATTGGCTGCTGCTCTACGCAGCCCTGGAACGCACTGCTGCTTACGTGCACACATCCCGCTGTCCTTCCGCTCTGAACCTCCCTCCTCCCGGTGTTCTTCCTGGAAAGACATTGTCAGGGAGCCCTGTGGTGGATGTCATTATGACACAGATGGCCAAGTTCTTCCTCCCATCAACAGCCCTCAGTGTTCTCTCTCTTTGTCCTCTGAATTCTGAGGGCAGGAATGACATATCTGTGGCTTCCAAGCCGTCCATGCATTAGACGTCTTCCGGTCAAACTGTTTTTGGTTGTTTGACGGTCTGAGCTTGCTTTCCTTACGGGGATTAAACCAAGAATACCGGAGGCTTGTGTGTGAGTTTGTGCTTCCACAGCATCCCTCACATTCTAATCAAAGGGAGGGGCAGGTACTTACGAAGGATGCGATGATGCATTGCTGCTTGGGATGGATGAATTGGTGATGGGTAAATAGGTAGATGGATGGAGCCTCGCTGGAGGGCACGAACAGATGTGGTGGAGGTCAAAGATACCAGCCAAGCATGGAAGCAATGCTAAACTAAAACTAAAACTTTTGTCTTTAGCGTATTCTGAATTCTACATGCTCTGCGATCTATGTTGGGGATAATTCACGCATTTAGTTTATGTTTTGTTCCTTTCTGATTCCTTTGGGTACTTCTGTGGATTTTCAGTGATTCCCTTGTAGCCCAGAATCGTGAAATGTGAGGCAAGTATAGGAAAAGAGATGCAAAGACCTCAATTTTGGGACTCTTAGTGAGAGAAGGATTTGGTGGAAATTTATGGGTGTAGTGGACGTCATAGAAAGAAGAAGTTTGGCTTACCTGTGGGCCTGAGGTTACCACCGGTTAATCAAGTTACCCTGATACCTCAAGGATGTAGGGAATGGAAAGTAAGAGGGCAGTGAGAGAAAAATAGCACCGGAGAAACCCCAAGCTAGAGAATCAATGGGCGCTATGACTTTAAAAACTACTGACGGTGGGGCTTCCCTGTTGGCGCAGTGGTTGAGAGTCCGCTTGCGGATGCAGGGGACACGGGTTCGTGCCCCGGTCCGGGAAGATCCCACATGCCGCGGAGCGGCTGGGCCCATGAGCCATGGCCGCTGAGCCAGCGCGTCCAGAGCCTGTGCTCCGCAACAGGAAAGGCCACAACAGTGAGAGGCCCGCGTACAGAAAAAAAAAAAAACAAGAAAAATATTGACAGTGGATATGTGTATGTGATGGATGTATGATTTTTACACAGACTGTCTGCTACTTACACATTTTGTTAGCTTGAACAAAATCTCGTCTTTTCTTTTACCAGTGGGAGAGTATTTGAGGCCCGGTCATCAATTCATTTTGACCCACATGTCCTTAGAATATTCTCTGAATTTCCACTTATATGCCTCTGCTCTACTATTTAGCTCCTGGCTGGGTTTCCTTTACTCTTTCTGTGCCTCCATTTTCAAGACCGGCATCTGCTCCCCTGTGTCCAATGTCTGTTCTCATTTTGCAAGTATGGGGGGATGTGTCTCCATGCAGCTGAAGTGCCCATCTCTCCTCCTCACCCTGGCAGGACCATGGAAAATGTCCTTCAGCTCAGAAGTGCATCTTCCCATGCATTTTGCTCAACCTGCACCCACATGCCCAGCTCTCCTAGGGCTCTTATTTAGGCAGCAGGATACAAATTCTGCAGGAGTTACCGACTGTAAGACGACCAAATAATCAAACCGACACATTCATGGCAGCGGAATTGTGTTTAATTGTTTGAAAAACTGGAGCAGAGACGAAGTGTGCTAGCAAAGGTTGGTCGGGCATGCTGCTTAAGTTTCCAAGCAGACAAAAGGGTGAAGTATACAAGTCTGCAAGGAAGATTAGACGGTTTAGAAGCGGATCCTTTGCTAAATGGAAATTGCAGCTGCTAATTCATAAGAAATGTTGATCCAGGAAGCTGCCATCTTGGTGCTGCCTTTTCCAAAGGTGTGGCTGCTTCCAGAAGCCGGGGGTGAGTGGTGCTGACAGCTAACTGGCTGAGAGAGGGAAGTGGGCTTCATGTTCTCTGTTCTGAAGGGAGTTTGGCCTCTGGCCCATGCCTGGGGTTTACTTCTGCTTGGACTTCTGGCACTGTTGAGGGGCTGGGCACTTTGGGACACAGGGCTCCTTGCCCTTTGGTGGAGGCTGGCAAGGCTGCTTGGTGTGCTGAGGTGGAGTTTAGCAGTGCTTTGGTGGGGGGAAACAGTACTTTACTGGGGGCCAGCATTGCCGCGGTGGGGGACAGTACTGCTGAGGTGGGGGGCAGCAATACTTTGGTGAGGGGCAACAATACTTTGGTGGGGTGCAGCATGGCTGGGGTGGAGGGCAGCAATACTTGGGTAGCGGGCAGCACAGCTTCTGCTTCGGATGATACATTCTGGTCTGGATGTGCACTGCAATGGAAAAGACACTGAAGTGAGGAACTCTAGAACCATAGAGACACTCAACCCAGGAGAACCGCTTGCCTCGTTCACACCTGTGCCGATTCAACCTTGGCCTGGTGGCTTCACCGATTAAATGTGTCTGTGTGCAATGAGGTGCGTCAGTATAAATTGTAGCTACAGTTTGTAAGCCATAGCAAGGTTTTAATAGAGACAAATAAAGAAATACAGAAGGAAGGAAGGAAAGAAGAAAGAGAGGAAAAAAGGGTGAAAGGAGAAGAGTAATGGACAGGGGTAGAAAAAACAAAGATATAAAAAATGAGAGAGAGTCACACAGACAGAGAGAGAGAGGAGAGAGACGGAAAGAATAAGAAGGAAGGTCAGGGGTAATGAGAACAAAAAGTATTATCCTTCCCCATCAGATACTGTGGAATGTAGAGCATGATTTTCTTGGATCACTTCTTGGAGCAAGTTACTTAACTTCTCTGTACTCTTCTTAAAGTTGTTGTAAAGATTAAATGAGCATATAAAACTCCACACAAACACATGTAAATACACAGGTAAATATGAGTGTAAAGATATATGTGTGTGTGTGTGCTCGCGTGGTCACACACACACACACACACACACGAGAACAAAAACATGTTGAGTACTCTTGTAAAGATTTTGACTTTTTAAGTAAATATCGAACAGTTGTAACAGAGCATCTTAACCACTCTCTAAGAGAATTCATAGAAAAGAGGCATCTAGAGACAAAAGGACCGTTTAAATCGATACTAAATTATAGGTGAGAATGCAAATCTTAGAGAGGGAAGTCATGGATCCCCAGGCACTGAGCACACGGGGGTGGAACAATGGTCCCCGACTCCCAGAGCAGGACATGGCCGCTTTACCACGTCCTCTTGTCCTTGCTGCTCTGAGCTCCCTGGGCCTCTGCCCTCTGCTCCCTGAGGAGCTCTCCTGCCTCGCTGCACTGGCCTTTCCCTTCAGGGCAGCCCTGCCCTAGATTTGGTGCCACCCTCTCCTAACCAGCTCCGCTCAGCTCCTGGCCACGACAACATCGCCACCACACACGCCAGCAGGACCCTCAACACAGGACTCTGATCACACCCTGGACCCCCATCTCAGCCCCCACCCCACACACTTCAGATGTTGCCTTGTAACCCAAGACAGGTGGGTCCCAAATGATACGGACGAGAGAGGTGCCCACACGAGGCCTTTCTTTCTGGCCAGCCACCCATTGTGCCAGCCCCAGCTGCCTGCGGAGTTTGGGACCATTTAGAACCAGGCTCCCAGGAGAGGAGTTCCTTTGCCCGACTTACCCTAGTTCAGCAGCGGCTGGAACGTGGAGATGCTGTGGCTTTTGGGATGCTCTAAGACTGCACACCTTTTATACGTCACAGATCCCTCTTGGAAGACATGAGGTGGCCTACGATTGGGGCGTGCTAGGCCCTAGTCACAATAGGATGCATCTGCCCTTCCTCAAACTTGAGGTTTTACTCATCTCCTGGGCTGGCAAACTCACTCTCGGTTTGATGGCGCTTGAGGATGACAGTGCCTTCACGCGAGCCCTGGCCCCATTTCCCCATCACTTTACGAGCCGTGGCTTCCTCGTGTTTCCAAACCCACTCGTGACGGTTTCCCTAGAACCTTGACTTCTGGGATGGTGGTAAGCAAGCATGCAGGACACTGCTGGGTGTGGGAGCGGTGAGGGTAGTGTTCCAGGATATTCCGGTTGGTGGGGGAAGTGTGGACCAACCAGCATGCACAGCGAGCCTTGTTGAAATAGAAACAACTACTGAGGGGTGAGTGGCTCTTTGGGAGACCCAGTAAACTCAGCAAAGTTGGGACCATGACTTAACCTAGACTCAGAACCACATTCAGCCTGAACTGGAAACAAACCTGGACAAGCCGCTTTAATTTTGCACCTGCTGTAATATAAACAAAAAATAGAGGTTGCAGCTCTCTCCCCTGCCTCTTGGGCAGCAAAACATTAGTCTTCATTTACAGAAACTGGGCGGATACTGTTGACAGTACGTATCTCACTTACAGTGGTATAAGTCACGCGGACTGCAGGCTTCTCAGGGAAATGATTATCATAAAGTGGAGAGGCTGGGGTGGTAAAAAACTTTGACCTGGCATGGGCTGCTGGACGAGTCACCCGTTCTGGTTCCTGGAATCTGAAATCCCAGGGCTTAAGGGCTGATGCGTCCTCCCCGTTCCACTTAGAGATTCCAGAACAAAGAAAGATGCCACAGGGCAGGGTCAAGGATGAAAAGGTTGAAACAACATCCATCAAAGGATGAAACCTACCTTAAATAATTCCCCAATTAGTGTTCCGACTGGGGCTCTGATCCTCACTAGCTGGGTGACTTTGGGCACTTTACATCTTTGCGCACCAGTTTCCTCATCTGCTAAACAGGATAACCCCATACTGCATGTCAGCTGAACGGCTTATTTGGACAACATGTGTAAGCATGTGCACACTGATGGGCACAGAATAAGGGCTCAAAGATGGCGGGGTGCTCTGTGGAGTCGGGCTCTGAAAGCTGGGGCAAAGCCCACTCTTAGAAGTAGGGAGGAGGTCGTTGCCACGTTTGAAGGCAAGTAGCGGCACTTGCTACCAGTGCCCTAAGACCTTGACTGACAGAAATGGAAATGGGCAAGCCAGTCCTGAGGATGGCATGTTTCTTTCTCAGACCTGGAATTTAGCCACAGCTCAGCGGCAAGCCCTACAGTAACCCTAGATCTTGGGAATTCACACTGCAGCATGAGAAGACAGCCTTGGATATCAATATTGTCGCCTCTCGGACTCACCGTAAGGCCAGGCTATACATGGGCTTGGCCCCGGGGGAAACCCAGGGGATCTCAGGCCTTCCCGGGAGAAGAAACCCTTTCGCCTGTTGTCACTCTGACAGAAGCAACCCTGATGGGCTTCGAGAGAGATTTCAGCTCAAGTCCCTAGTAGCAGAGAAGAAAGGCCACGTGGGGCAGGTATTCTGGGATAACTAATAATAAATCAAGACGTAGTGAGATCACACAACGCACCAGGCCCTGGGGACGGTGGCCAGCAAGGAGGGCCAGAGCCTCCCTGGTCCCTAAACTGCTTCACATCCTCTTCTCCACCTACTGCTTCCAACTCTTTACATACTTTTCAATGGTTTGGCTTGGATTAGCTGAAGAACTCAAACCCACTTGTGGCCGTAGCAATGCCTACGTAACTAGAGAAAATGTGAACCTCTGAAGATCCATGAGTTTGGGTTTTACATCCAGTCCATCGTTTCTGGACGAAGCCCTCTCTTCCCAGAACAGATTTTGTTGGGTGTGGAATCTACTATCTCAAGCATGCATGATGTAGTATTGCATCTACCAACAGAGGACGTCGGAACGTGTCCTCTAGGAGCCACAGGTACAACTAAACGCTTATCCTTGGAATGGTATTGTTCCCTGACATTCATTAGCATCACTCTTTCTCTTCCTCCAAACCTCTGACTCTCATATACAAGCACACAGACACACACAGACACACACAAACACAGACACACACACACACACACACACACAAAGGCAGAAGTGACAATTGGGACCAAGGAGGTTTCAGCAGAACCTGGGCACAGGCTAAGCCCACTGTATCTTCCGTGCCAGGCATCTGTGAATGAACACCAGGCCGGGGCCCATGCACACATATGCAGTGGCGGGCCGAGCTGACCCTCTGGGGCCGACCGCATCAACAGACAGGGTTCCGGACAAAGGACTCCTGGTGGCTGTAACTAGAGCCTCTCTGCTGAAATCCATCGCACCTGGGGATCACCTGGGGCATGGCAGGGTGTGTGCCATCACCTGGGCGGCTGAGAGATGCCCTCCCTTTTCAAGGGGTCTTGTCCTGAGAGGATGAGGGAAGGGCAGTCCTCCCCTGGCTCTCAGAATCTCTGCTCGAGTTTCCAATTCTGGCCTACAATTCGGAGCTATTCTCATTTTACAGGTTCGAAAGGATCTGTTCGCTAAGGTTACTTAAGGAAAAAATAGGGAAGAGAGGATTTAAGCCAGCCCTGCCAGGCTCCAGGACACGTGTGTGTGTTCTTTTACTTGCACTATACTACCTTCTAGGGAATTTCTTTGTTTGGAAGATGTAACTATATTCTTTCCTGAGGAAGGCAGCCTTCTTTGGAAGGCCTCAGCATCATCCCCTTCATATGGAGATCTTTCTGCTTGGACATTCACTCAAGGTCAAGGGTCGATAATCTGCTGGAATGTTGCCGAAGCCTGGGGAGGCTCTGAACTGTGTGCTCTGGGGTGATACACATGAACAAGAAAGACAATGTGAGCATGTGTGTTGGTGCATTGCAGTGTCTGTGAGTGTGTGTGGGTGAGGGAAGACATATTTCACGGTGATTGACATCTTATGAAGGTTTGCCTGTGTGTGTTGTGTGTGGCCTCACGTGAGGGGTCATGAATGGATCTATGTGGGAATATGAACTTGAGTGTGCGAGGGTGAGTGTGCACAGGGCTGAGAGTCAAGAGGTATGCAGAGGTGTTGCTGACTCCATAGATAAAATGTGAAAAGAACTTATGTAACAGGTGGCTCCTAGGCTCTGCACCAGCTGCCCTGCCGGCCTGTGTGCCTGCGCCCACCCTGCCAGGCGGCCAGCTCAGTCCTACAGCGTGGAGCAGCTGGGAGGCCGACGCCTGTCCCAGCGGGTCCTCTGGAACGCTGCTCCATCTTCTGTTCTCCATGGTCAGTGGACGTCTTCACACGTGGAGAATTTATGCTGAATAACAACCCCGTGTGTGTCTTGGATATGAACGTGTACCCCTGAATAAACACGTGTGAAGGTGTGACTGTTTGAACGTACTGCCTTTGCCTTCCCAACGGATCAGTGAGTTTTAAGTTCTGGAAAGACGGGATCCAGGCTGTATACTTCATCCAGCCACTAGAACGGTCAGAGCACTTGCCATGTTGCCAAGATAAGGACCAGGGTTTGAATCTCACCTCCACCACATGCAAGGTGTTGTTACACTGAACACGTAAGGAGCTTCTCTTCACCTCGCCACTACCTCTCACAGGAAGAGCAAGACCTGCTTCAAGATGGTGGTATCTATGTGTGAGCACTTGGCACACGCCGTGCCCTCTCCATGCTTCCTCGACTTATCAGCCTCCTCCTGGGAGTACGGTCTGCCTCCAAACACATGCCTGGCTGGTACATTGATAGGCAAATGTCACTGTGGGTCAGAGATGCCCAGGACTGCCTCAACAGCAGGAATCATCATGGGCAGCTGTTACAAAGGGGAAGCTTGTGGAAGAAAAGGGCAACCACCCAATGTGGTGAATAGGCCCTGGACGAAATGCCATTTCCGCCTGTGAACACCCCTCGGATGCTTTGGTCTACACAGCTCTTCCTTGTCCTGGCCCCAAGATGTGCCCTGCCCCTCACACGTTGTTCTTACTAAAGGTGTGGAGCCCATGTCGTCAGGTTGGTGGTAATAAGTGGAGGGTCTTGCTGCTCTGTCAGGAAGTGGAGAATAATAATAAAAGCAAGAGCTAACATTCATCCAACATTTACTATGTGTTACATCCTACTTACTATTTATTTACATTGTCTCATTGAAGACCCCTCCCCGTCAACCGCAGGTTGCAGACATTATTCTGCTCACTATACACATGAGTAAAGTGAGGCCCAGGGAAGTATTGGATTCACTCCATCACAGACATGCATCTGGCATCCAAACCCACTATGACGGGATAAAGGAAATTCCGCAAGACGGTCCGCACATAACCCCATGTGCACACAATCCTAGTATGATAATTAGTGGAGGAGAAAATTAAGTGAAGCCCAGAGAGGCAAAATTCAACCTTGTTTTAATCAGCTGAGGGAGGGAGGGCGAGGAAATAGAGAATAAGAAGCCAAATGCGAGTTCTGGGGCAAGTTCATGTGTATGAGGCAAGAGAGGAGTTATCTGGAGCCTGGGCTGAATGAGGTATCTGAGGATGGGGAATTGGCTCAAAGACCTCATCATTTTCAGGGAGTTCACTTAAGGTGTGTACAGCTTTTCAAGTCATTTTGTTTGTCATCTTTGAGTTCTGTTGAATGCAACGCTGAGTTGGAAATATTTACGACACATAGGTCTGGAAACTGGACGCGCCCCCCACCTTTCCGTGGTATCAAATGGTGCAGGTGGCTGCAGAGGCTATGTGCTCTCTCCACCACAGACAGGCGCTGAGACGTTGAAGACTGGCCTCCTGGGGACAACTAGCACTCGCAGCATTGGCTGCTGCTCTACGCAGCCCTGGAACGCACTGCTGCTTACGTGCACACATCCCGCTGTCCTTCCGCTCTGAACCTCCCTCCTCCCGGTGTTCTTCCTGGAAAGACATTGTCAGGGAGCCCTGTGGTGGATGTCATTATGACACAGATGGCCAAGTTCTTCCTCCCATCAACAGCCCTCAGTGTTCTCTCTCTTTGTCCTCTGAATTCTGAGGGCAGGAATGACATATCTGTGGCTTCCAAGCCGTCCATGCATTAGACGTCTTCCGGTCAAACTGTTTTTGGTTGTTTGACGGTCTGAGCTTGCTTTCCTTACGGGGATTAAACCAAGAATACCGGAGGCTTGTGTGTGAGTTTGTGCTTCCACAGCATCCCTCACATTCTAATCAAAGGGAGGGGCAGGTACTTACGAAGGATGCGATGATGCATTGCTGCTTGGGATGGATGAATTGGTGATGGGTAAATAGGTAGATGGATGGAGCCTCGCTGGAGGGCACGAACAGATGTGGTGGAGGTCAAAGATACCAGCCAAGCATGGAAGCAATGCTAAACTAAAACTAAAACTTTTGTCTTTAGCGTATTCTGAATTCTACATGCTCTGCGATCTATGTTGGGGATAATTCACGCATTTAGTTTATGTTTTGTTCCTTTCTGATTCCTTTGGGTACTTCTGTGGATTTTCAGTGATTCCCTTGTAGCCCAGAATCGTGAAATGTGAGGCAAGTATAGGAAAAGAGATGCAAAGACCTCAATTTTGGGACTCTTAGTGAGAGAAGGATTTGGTGGAAATTTATGGGTGTAGTGGACGTCATAGAAAGAAGAAGTTTGGCTTACCTGTGGGCCTGAGGTTACCACCGGTTAATCAAGTTACCCTGATACCTCAAGGATGTAGGGAATGGAAAGTAAGAGGGCAGTGAGAGAAAAATAGCACCGGAGAAACCCCAAGCTAGAGAATCAATGGGCGCTATGACTTTAAAAACTACTGACGGTGGGGCTTCCCTGTTGGCGCAGTGGTTGAGAGTCCGCTTGCGGATGCAGGGGACACGGGTTCGTGCCCCGGTCCGGGAAGATCCCACATGCCGCGGAGCGGCTGGGCCCATGAGCCATGGCCGCTGAGCCAGCGCGTCCAGAGCCTGTGCTCCGCAACAGGAAAGGCCACAACAGTGAGAGGCCCGCGTACAGAAAAAAAAAAAAACAAGAAAAATATTGACAGTGGATATGTGTATGTGATGGATGTATGATTTTTACACAGACTGTCTGCTACTTACACATTTTGTTAGCTTGAACAAAATCTCGTCTTTTCTTTTACCAGTGGGAGAGTATTTGAGGCCCGGTCATCAATTCATTTTGACCCACATGTCCTTAGAATATTCTCTGAATTTCCACTTATATGCCTCTGCTCTACTATTTAGCTCCTGGCTGGGTTTCCTTTACTCTTTCTGTGCCTCCATTTTCAAGACCGGCATCTGCTCCCCTGTGTCCAATGTCTGTTCTCATTTTGCAAGTATGGGGGGATGTGTCTCCATGCAGCTGAAGTGCCCATCTCTCCTCCTCACCCTGGCAGGACCATGGAAAATGTCCTTCAGCTCAGAAGTGCATCTTCCCATGCATTTTGCTCAACCTGCACCCACATGCCCAGCTCTCCTAGGGCTCTTATTTAGGCAGCAGGATACAAATTCTGCAGGAGTTACCGACTGTAAGACGACCAAATAATCAAACCGACACATTCATGGCAGCGGAATTGTGTTTAATTGTTTGAAAAACTGGAGCAGAGACGAAGTGTGCTAGCAAAGGTTGGTCGGGCATGCTGCTTAAGTTTCCAAGCAGACAAAAGGGTGAAGTATACAAGTCTGCAAGGAAGATTAGACGGTTTAGAAGCGGATCCTTTGCTAAATGGAAATTGCAGCTGCTAATTCATAAGAAATGTTGATCCAGGAAGCTGCCATCTTGGTGCTGCCTTTTCCAAAGGTGTGGCTGCTTCCAGAAGCCGGGGGTGAGTGGTGCTGACAGCTAACTGGCTGAGAGAGGGAAGTGGGCTTCATGTTCTCTGTTCTGAAGGGAGTTTGGCCTCTGGCCCATGCCTGGGGTTTACTTCTGCTTGGACTTCTGGCACTGTTGAGGGGCTGGGCACTTTGGGACACAGGGCTCCTTGCCCTTTGGTGGAGGCTGGCAAGGCTGCTTGGTGTGCTGAGGTGGAGTTTAGCAGTGCTTTGGTGGGGGGAAACAGTACTTTACTGGGGGCCAGCATTGCCGCGGTGGGGGACAGTACTGCTGAGGTGGGGGGCAGCAATACTTTGGTGAGGGGCAACAATACTTTGGTGGGGTGCAGCATGGCTGGGGTGGAGGGCAGCAATACTTGGGTAGCGGGCAGCACAGCTTCTGCTTCGGATGATACATTCTGGTCTGGATGTGCACTGCAATGGAAAAGACACTGAAGTGAGGAACTCTAGAACCATAGAGACACTCAACCCAGGAGAACCGCTTGCCTCGTTCACACCTGTGCCGATTCAACCTTGGCCTGGTGGCTTCACCGATTAAATGTGTCTGTGTGCAATGAGGTGCGTCAGTATAAATTGTAGCTACAGTTTGTAAGCCATAGCAAGGTTTTAATAGAGACAAATAAAGAAATACAGAAGGAAGGAAGGAAAGAAGAAAGAGAGGAAAAAAGGGTGAAAGGAGAAGAGTAATGGACAGGGGTAGAAAAAACAAAGATATAAAAAATGAGAGAGAGTCACACAGACAGAGAGAGAGAGGAGAGAGACGGAAAGAATAAGAAGGAAGGTCAGGGGTAATGAGAACAAAAAGTATTATCCTTCCCCATCAGATACTGTGGAATGTAGAGCATGATTTTCTTGGATCACTTCTTGGAGCAAGTTACTTAACTTCTCTGTACTCTTCTTAAACTTGTTGTAAAGATTAAATGAGCATATAAAACTCCACACAAACACATGTAAATACACAGGTAAATATGAGTGTAAAGATATATGTGTGTGTGTGTGCTCGCGTGGTCACACACACACACACACACACACGAGAACAAAAACATGTTGAGTACTCTTGTAAAGATTTTGACTTTTTAAGTAAATATCGAACAGTTGTAACAGAGCATCTTAACCACTCTCTAAGAGAATTCATAGAAAAGAGGCATCTAGAGACAAAAGGACCGTTTAAATCGATACTAAATTCTAGGGGAGAATGCAAATCTTAGAGAGGGAAGTCATGGATCCCCAGGCACTGAGCACACGGGGGTGGAACAATGGTCCCCGACTCCCAGAGCAGGACATGGCCGCTTTACCACGTCCTCTTGTCCTTGCTGCTCTGAGCTCCCTGGGCCTCTGCCCTCTGCTCCCTGAGGAGCTCTCCTGCCTCGCTGCACTGGCCTTTCCCTTCAGGGCAGCCCTGCCCTAGATTTGGTGCCACCCTCTCCTAACCAGCTCCGCTCAGCTCCTGGCCACGACAACATCGCCACCACACACGCCAGCAGGACCCTCAACACAGGACTCTGATCACACCCTGGACCCCCATCTCAGCCCCCACCCCACACACTTCAGATGTTGCCTTGTAACCCAAGACAGGTGGGTCCCAAATGATACGGACGAGAGAGGTGCCCACACGAGGCCTTTCTTTCTGGCCAGCCACCCATTGTGCCAGCCCCAGCTGCCTGCGGAGTTTGGGACCATTTAGAACCAGGCTCCCAGGAGAGGAGTTCCTTTGCCCGACTTACCCTAGTTCAGCAGCGGCTGGAACGTGGAGATGCTGTGGCTTTTGGGATGCTCTAAGACTGCACACCTTTTATACGTCACAGATCCCTCTTGGAAGACATGAGGTGGCCTACGATTGGGGCGTGCTAGGCCCTAGTCACAATAGGATGCATCTGCCCTTCCTCAAACTTGAGGTTTTACTCATCTCCTGGGCTGGCAAACTCACTCTCGGTTTGATGGCGCTTGAGGATGACAGTGCCTTCACGCGAGCCCTGGCCCCATTTCCCCATCACTTTACGAGCCGTGGCTTCCTCGTGTTTCCAAACCCACTCGTGACGGTTTCCCTAGAACCTTGACTTCTGGGATGGTGGTAAGCAAGCATGCAGGACACTGCTGGGTGTGGGAGCGGTGAGGGTAGTGTTCCAGGATATTCCGGTTGGTGGGGGAAGTGTGGACCAACCAGCATGCACAGCGAGCCTTGTTGAAATAGAAACAACTACTGAGGGGTGAGTGGCTCTTTGGGAGACCCAGTAAACTCAGCAAAGTTGGGACCATGACTTAACCTAGACTCAGAACCACATTCAGCCTGAACTGGAAACAAACCTGGACAAGCCGCTTTAATTTTGCACCTGCTGTAATATAAACAAAAAATAGAGGTTGCAGCTCTCTCCCCTGCCTCTTGGGCAGCAAAACATTAGTCTTCATTTACAGAAACTGGGCGGATACTGTTGACAGTACGTATCTCACTTACAGTGGTATAAGTCACGCGGACTGCAGGCTTCTCAGGGAAATGATTATCATAAAGTGGAGAGGCTGGGGTGGTAAAAAACTTTGACCTGGCATGGGCTGCTGGACGAGTCACCCGTTCTGGTTCCTGGAATCTGAAATCCCAGGGCTTAAGGGCTGATGCGTCCTCCCCGTTCCACTTAGAGATTCCAGAACAAAGAAAGATGCCACAGGGCAGGGTCAAGGATGAAAAGGTTGAAACAACATCCATCAAAGGATGAAACCTACCTTAAATAATTCCCCAATTAGTGTTCCGACTGGGGCTCTGATCCTCACTAGCTGGGTGACTTTGGGCACTTTACATCTTTGCGCACCAGTTTCCTCATCTGCTAAACAGGATAACCCCATACTGCATGTCAGCTGAACGGCTTATTTGGACAACATGTGTAAGCATGTGCACACTGATGGGCACAGAATAAGGGCTCAAAGATGGCGGGGTGCTCTGTGGAGTCGGGCTCTGAAAGCTGGGGCAAAGCCCACTCTTAGAAGTAGGGAGGAGGTCGTTGCCACGTTTGAAGGCAAGTAGCGGCACTTGCTACCAGTGCCCTAAGACCTTGACTGACAGAAATGGAAATGGGCAAGCCAGTCCTGAGGATGGCATGTTTCTTTCTCAGACCTGGAATTTAGCCACAGCTCAGCGGCAAGCCCTACAGTAACCCTAGATCTTGGGAATTCACACTGCAGCATGAGAAGACAGCCTTGGATATCAATATTGTCGCCTCTCGGACTCACCGTAAGGCCAGGCTATACATGGGCTTGGCCCCGGGGGAAACCCAGGGGATCTCAGGCCTTCCCGGGAGAAGAAACCCTTTCGCCTGTTGTCACTCTGACAGAAGCAACCCTGATGGGCTTCGAGAGAGATTTCAGCTCAAGTCCCTAGTAGCAGAGAAGAAAGGCCACGTGGGGCAGGTATTCTGGGATAACTAATAATAAATCAAGACGTAGTGAGATCACACAACGCACCAGGCCCTGGGGACGGTGGCCAGCAAGGAGGGCCAGAGCCTCCCTGGTCCCTAAACTGCTTCACATCCTCTTCTCCACCTACTGCTTCCAACTCTTTACATACTTTTCAATGGTTTGGCTTGGATTAGCTGAAGAACTCAAACCCACTTGTGGCCGTAGCAATGCCTACGTAACTAGAGAAAATGTGAACCTCTGAAGATCCATGAGTTTGGGTTTTACATCCAGTCCATCGTTTCTGGACGAAGCCCTCTCTTCCCAGAACAGATTTTGTTGGGTGTGGAATCTACTATCTCAAGCATGCATGATGTAGTATTGCATCTACCAACAGAGGACGTCGGAACGTGTCCTCTAGGAGCCACAGGTACAACTAAACGCTTATCCTTGGAATGGTATTGTTCCCTGACATTCATTAGCATCACTCTTTCTCTTCCTCCAAACCTCTGACTCTCATATACAAGCACACAGACACACACAGACACACACAAACACAGACACACACACACACACACACACACAAAGGCAGAAGTGACAATTGGGACCAAGGAGGTTTCAGCAGAACCTGGGCACAGGCTAAGCCCACTGTATCTTCCGTGCCAGGCATCTGTGAATGAACACCAGGCCGGGGCCCATGCACACATATGCAGTGGCGGGCCGAGCTGACCCTCTGGGGCCGACCGCATCAACAGACAGGGTTCCGGACAAAGGACTCCTGGTGGCTGTAACTAGAGCCTCTCTGCTGAAATCCATCGCACCTGGGGATCACCTGGGGCATGGCAGGGTGTGTGCCATCACCTGGGCGGCTGAGAGATGCCCTCCCTTTTCAAGGGGTCTTGTCCTGAGAGGATGAGGGAAGGGCAGTCCTCCCCTGGCTCTCAGAATCTCTGCTCGAGTTTCCAATTCTGGCCTACAATTCGGAGCTATTCTCATTTTACAGGTTCGAAAGGATCTGTTCGCTAAGGTTACTTAAGGAAAAAATAGGGAAGAGAGGATTTAAGCCAGCCCTGCCAGGCTCCAGGACACGTGTGTGTGTTCTTTTACTTGCACTATACTACCTTCTAGGGAATTTCTTTGTTTGGAAGATGTAACTATATTCTTTCCTGAGGAAGGCAGCCTTCTTTGGAAGGCCTCAGCATCATCCCCTTCATATGGAGATCTTTCTGCTTGGACATTCACTCAAGGTCAAGGGTCGATAATCTGCTGGAATGTTGCCGAAGCCTGGGGAGGCTCTGAACTGTGTGCTCTGGGGTGATACACATGAACAAGAAAGACAATGTGAGCATGTGTGTTGGTGCATTGCAGTGTCTGTGAGTGTGTGTGGGTGAGGGAAGACATATTTCACGGTGATTGACATCTTATGAAGGTTTGCCTGTGTGTGTTGTGTGTGGCCTCACGTGAGGGGTCATGAATGGATCTATGTGGGAATATGAACTTGAGTGTGCGAGGGTGAGTGTGCACAGGGCTGAGAGTCAAGAGGTATGCAGAGGTGTTGCTGACTCCATAGATAAAATGTGAAAAGAACTTATGTAACAGGTGGCTCCTAGGCTCTGCACCAGCTGCCCTGCCGGCCTGTGTGCCTGCGCCCACCCTGCCAGGCGGCCAGCTCAGTCCTACAGCGTGGAGCAGCTGGGAGGCCGACGCCTGTCCCAGCGGGTCCTCTGGAACGCTGCTCCATCTTCTGTTCTCCATGGTCAGTGGACGTCTTCACACGTGGAGAATTTATGCTGAATAACAACCCCGTGTGTGTCTTGGATATGAACGTGTACCCCTGAATAAACACGTGTGAAGGTGTGACTGTTTGAACGTACTGCCTTTGCCTTCCCAACGGATCAGTGAGTTTTAAGTTCTGGAAAGACGGGATCCAGGCTGTATACTTCATCCAGCCACTAGAACGGTCAGAGCACTTGCCATGTTGCCAAGATAAGGACCAGGGTTTGAATCTCACCTCCACCACATGCAAGGTGTTGTTACACTGAACACGTAAGGAGCTTCTCTTCACCTCGCCACTACCTCTCACAGGAAGAGCAAGACCTGCTTCAAGATGGTGGTATCTATGTGTGAGCACTTGGCACACGCCGTGCCCTCTCCATGCTTCCTCGACTTATCAGCCTCCTCCTGGGAGTACGGTCTGCCTCCAAACACATGCCTGGCTGGTACATTGATAGGCAAATGTCACTGTGGGTCAGAGATGCCCAGGACTGCCTCAACAGCAGGAATCATCATGGGCAGCTGTTACAAAGGGGAAGCTTGTGGAAGAAAAGGGCAACCACCCAATGTGGTGAATAGGCCCTGGACGAAATGCCATTTCCGCCTGTGAACACCCCTCGGATGCTTTGGTCTACACAGCTCTTCCTTGTCCTGGCCCCAAGATGTGCCCTGCCCCTCACACGTTGTTCTTACTAAAGGTGTGGAGCCCATGTCGTCAGGTTGGTGGTAATAAGTGGAGGGTCTTGCTGCTCTGTCAGGAAGTGGAGAATAATAATAAAAGCAAGAGCTAACATTCATCCAACATTTACTATGTGTTACATCCTACTTACTATTTATTTACATTGTCTCATTGAAGACCCCTCCCCGTCAACCGCAGGTTGCAGACATTATTCTGCTCACTATACACATGAGTAAAGTGAGGCCCAGGGAAGTATTGGATTCACTCCATCACAGACATGCATCTGGCATCCAAACCCACTATGACGGGATAAAGGAAATTCCGCAAGACGGTCCGCACATAACCCCATGTGCACACAATCCTAGTATGATAATTAGTGGAGGAGAAAATTAAGTGAAGCCCAGAGAGGCAAAATTCAACCTTGTTTTAATCAGCTGAGGGAGGGAGGGCGAGGAAATAGAGAATAAGAAGCCAAATGCGAGTTCTGGGGCAAGTTCATGTGTATGAGGCAAGAGAGGAGTTATCTGGAGCCTGGGCTGAATGAGGTATCTGAGGATGGGGAATTGGCTCAAAGACCTCATCATTTTCAGGGAGTTCACTTAAGGTGTGTACAGCTTTTCAAGTCATTTTGTTTGTCATCTTTGAGTTCTGTTGAATGCAACGCTGAGTTGGAAATATTTACGACACATAGGTCTGGAAACTGGACGCGCCCCCCACCTTTCCGTGGTATCAAATGGTGCAGGTGGCTGCAGAGGCTATGTGCTCTCTCCACCACAGACAGGCGCTGAGACGTTGAAGACTGGCCTCCTGGGGACAACTAGCACTCGCAGCATTGGCTGCTGCTCTACGCAGCCCTGGAACGCACTGCTGCTTACGTGCACACATCCCGCTGTCCTTCCGCTCTGAACCTCCCTCCTCCCGGTGTTCTTCCTGGAAAGACATTGTCAGGGAGCCCTGTGGTGGATGTCATTATGACACAGATGGCCAAGTTCTTCCTCCCATCAACAGCCCTCAGTGTTCTCTCTCTTTGTCCTCTGAATTCTGAGGGCAGGAATGACATATCTGTGGCTTCCAAGCCGTCCATGCATTAGACGTCTTCCGGTCAAACTGTTTTTGGTTGTTTGACGGTCTGAGCTTGCTTTCCTTACGGGGATTAAACCAAGAATACCGGAGGCTTGTGTGTGAGTTTGTGCTTCCACAGCATCCCTCACATTCTAATCAAAGGGAGGGGCAGGTACTTACGAAGGATGCGATGATGCATTGCTGCTTGGGATGGATGAATTGGTGATGGGTAAATAGGTAGATGGATGGAGCCTCGCTGGAGGGCACGAACAGATGTGGTGGAGGTCAAAGATACCAGCCAAGCATGGAAGCAATGCTAAACTAAAACTAAAACTTTTGTCTTTAGCGTATTCTGAATTCTACATGCTCTGCGATCTATGTTGGGGATAATTCACGCATTTAGTTTATGTTTTGTTCCTTGCTGATTCCTTTGGGTACTTCTGTGGATTTTCAGTGATTCCCTTGTAGCCCAGAATCGTGAAATGTGAGGCAAGTATAGGAAAAGAGATGCAAAGACCTCAATTTTGGGACTCTTAGTGAGAGAAGGATTTGGTGGAAATTTATGGGTGTAGTGGACGTCATAGAAAGAAGAAGTTTGGCTTACCTGTGGGCCTGAGGTTACCACCGGTTAATCAAGTTACCCTGATACCTCAAGGATGTAGGGAATGGAAAGTAAGAGGGCAGTGAGAGAAAAATAGCACCGGAGAAACCCCAAGCTAGAGAATCAATGGGCGCTATGACTTTAAAAACTACTGACGGTGGGGCTTCCCTGTTGGCGCAGTGGTTGAGAGTCCGCTTGCGGATGCAGGGGACACGGGTTCGTGCCCCGGTCCGGGAAGATCCCACATGCCGCGGAGCGGCTGGGCCCATGAGCCATGGCCGCTGAGCCAGCGCGTCCAGAGCCTGTGCTCCGCAACAGGAAAGGCCACAACAGTGAGAGGCCCGCGTACAGAAAAAAAAAAAAACAAGAAAAATATTGACAGTGGATATGTGTATGTGATGGATGTATGATTTTTACACAGACTGTCTGCTACTTACACATTTTGTTAGCTTGAACAAAATCTCGTCTTTTCTTTTACCAGTGGGAGAGTATTTGAGGCCCGGTCATCAATTCATTTTGACCCACATGTCCTTAGAATATTCTCTGAATTTCCACTTATATGCCTCTGCTCTACTATTTAGCTCCTGGCTGGGTTTCCTTTACTCTTTCTGTGCCTCCATTTTCAAGACCGGCATCTGCTCCCCTGTGTCCAATGTCTGTTCTCATTTTGCAAGTATGGGGGGATGTGTCTCCATGCAGCTGAAGTGCCCATCTCTCCTCCTCACCCTGGCAGGACCATGGAAAATGTCCTTCAGCTCAGAAGTGCATCTTCCCATGCATTTTGCTCAACCTGCACCCACATGCCCAGCTCTCCTAGGGCTCTTATTTAGGCAGCAGGATACAAATTCTGCAGGAGTTACCGACTGTAAGACGACCAAATAATCAAACCGACACATTCATGGCAGCGGAATTGTGTTTAATTGTTTGAAAAACTGGAGCAGAGACGAAGTGTGCTAGCAAAGGTTGGTCGGGCATGCTGCTTAAGTTTCCAAGCAGACAAAAGGGTGAAGTATACAAGTCTGCAAGGAAGATTAGACGGTTTAGAAGCGGATCCTTTGCTAAATGGAAATTGCAGCTGCTAATTCATAAGAAATGTTGATCCAGGAAGCTGCCATCTTGGTGCTGCCTTTTCCAAAGGTGTGGCTGCTTCCAGAAGCCGGGGGTGAGTGGTGCTGACAGCTAACTGGCTGAGAGAGGGAAGTGGGCTTCATGTTCTCTGTTCTGAAGGGAGTTTGGCCTCTGGCCCATGCCTGGGGTTTACTTCTGCTTGGACTTCTGGCACTGTTGAGGGGCTGGGCACTTTGGGACACAGGGCTCCTTGCCCTTTGGTGGAGGCTGGCAAGGCTGCTTGGTGTGCTGAGGTGGAGTTTAGCAGTGCTTTGGTGGGGGGAAACAGTACTTTACTGGGGGCCAGCATTGCCGCGGTGGGGGACAGTACTGCTGAGGTGGGGGGCAGCAATACTTTGGTGAGGGGCAACAATACTTTGGTGGGGTGCAGCATGGCTGGGGTGGAGGGCAGCAATACTTGGGTAGCGGGCAGCACAGCTTCTGCTTCGGATGATACATTCTGGTCTGGATGTGCACTGCAATGGAAAAGACACTGAAGTGAGGAACTCTAGAACCATAGAGACACTCAACCCAGGAGAACCGCTTGCCTCGTTCACACCTGTGCCGATTCAACCTTGGCCTGGTGGCTTCACCGATTAAATGTGTCTGTGTGCAATGAGGTGCGTCAGTATAAATTGTAGCTACAGTTTGTAAGCCATAGCAAGGTTTTAATAGAGACAAATAAAGAAATACAGAAGGAAGGAAGGAAAGAAGAAAGAGAGGAAAAAAGGGTGAAAGGAGAAGAGTAATGGACAGGGGTAGAAAAAACAAAGATATAAAAAATGAGAGAGAGTCACACAGACAGAGAGAGAGAGGAGAGAGACGGAAAGAATAAGAAGGAAGGTCAGGGGTAATGAGAACAAAAAGTATTATCCTTCCCCATCAGATACTGTGGAATGTAGAGCATGATTTTCTTGGATCACTTCTTGGAGCAAGTTACTTAACTTCTCTGTACTCTTCTTAAACTTGTTGTAAAGATTAAATGAGCATATAAAACTCCACACAAACACATGTAAATACACAGGTAAATATGAGTGTAAAGATATATGTGTGTGTGTGTGCTCGCGTGGTCACACACACACACACACACACGAGAACAAAAACATGTTGAGTACTCTTGTAAAGATTTTGACTTTTTAAGTAAATATCGAACAGTTGTAACAGAGCATCTTAACCACTCTCTAAGAGAATTCATAGAAAAGAGGCATCTAGAGACAAAAGGACCGTTTAAATCGATACTAAATTCTAGGGGAGAATGCAAATCTTAGAGAGGGAAGTCATGGATCCCCAGGCACTGAGCACACGGGGGTGGAACAATGGTCCCCGACTCCCAGAGCAGGACATGGCCGCTTTACCACGTCCTCTTGTCCTTGCTGCTCTGAGCTCCCTGGGCCTCTGCCCTCTGCTCCCTGAGGAGCTCTCCTGCCTCGCTGCACTGGCCTTTCCCTTCAGGGCAGCCCTGCCCTAGATTTGGTGCCACCCTCTCCTAACCAGCTCCGCTCAGCTCCTGGCCACGACAACATCGCCACCACACACGCCAGCAGGACCCTCAACACAGGACTCTGATCACACCCTGGACCCCCATCTCAGCCCCCACCCCACACACTTCAGATGTTGCCTTGTAACCCAAGACAGGTGGGTCCCAAATGATACGGACGAGAGAGGTGCCCACACGAGGCCTTTCTTTCTGGCCAGCCACCCATTGTGCCAGCCCCAGCTGCCTGCGGAGTTTGGGACCATTTAGAACCAGGCTCCCAGGAGAGGAGTTCCTTTGCCCGACTTACCCTAGTTCAGCAGCGGCTGGAACGTGGAGATGCTGTGGCTTTTGGGATGCTCTAAGACTGCACACCTTTTATACGTCACAGATCCCTCTTGGAAGACATGAGGTGGCCTACGATTGGGGCGTGCTAGGCCCTAGTCACAATAGGATGCATCTGCCCTTCCTCAAACTTGAGGTTTTACTCATCTCCTGGGCTGGCAAACTCACTCTCGGTTTGATGGCGCTTGAGGATGACAGTGCCTTCACGCGAGCCCTGGCCCCATTTCCCCATCACTTTACGAGCCGTGGCTTCCTCGTGTTTCCAAACCCACTCGTGACGGTTTCCCTAGAACCTTGACTTCTGGGATGGTGGTAAGCAAGCATGCAGGACACTGCTGGGTGTGGGAGCGGTGAGGGTAGTGTTCCAGGATATTCCGGTTGGTGGGGGAAGTGTGGACCAACCAGCATGCACAGCGAGCCTTGTTGAAATAGAAACAACTACTGAGGGGTGAGTGGCTCTTTGGGAGACCCAGTAAACTCAGCAAAGTTGGGACCATGACTTAACCTAGACTCAGAACCACATTCAGCCTGAACTGGAAACAAACCTGGACAAGCCGCTTTAATTTTGCACCTGCTGTAATATAAACAAAAAATAGAGGTTGCAGCTCTCTCCCCTGCCTCTTGGGCAGCAAAACATTAGTCTTCATTTACAGAAACTGGGCGGATACTGTTGACAGTACGTATCTCACTTACAGTGGTATAAGTCACGCGGACTGCAGGCTTCTCAGGGAAATGATTATCATAAAGTGGAGAGGCTGGGGTGGTAAAAAACTTTGACCTGGCATGGGCTGCTGGACGAGTCACCCGTTCTGGTTCCTGGAATCTGAAATCCCAGGGCTTAAGGGCTGATGCGTCCTCCCCGTTCCACTTAGAGATTCCAGAACAAAGAAAGATGCCACAGGGCAGGGTCAAGGATGAAAAGGTTGAAACAACATCCATCAAAGGATGAAACCTACCTTAAATAATTCCCCAATTAGTGTTCCGACTGGGGCTCTGATCCTCACTAGCTGGGTGACTTTGGGCACTTTACATCTTTGCGCACCAGTTTCCTCATCTGCTAAACAGGATAACCCCATACTGCATGTCAGCTGAACGGCTTATTTGGACAACATGTGTAAGCATGTGCACACTGATGGGCACAGAATAAGGGCTCAAAGATGGCGGGGTGCTCTGTGGAGTCGGGCTCTGAAAGCTGGGGCAAAGCCCACTCTTAGAAGTAGGGAGGAGGTCGTTGCCACGTTTGAAGGCAAGTAGCGGCACTTGCTACCAGTGCCCTAAGACCTTGACTGACAGAAATGGAAATGGGCAAGCCAGTCCTGAGGATGGCATGTTTCTTTCTCAGACCTGGAATTTAGCCACAGCTCAGCGGCAAGCCCTACAGTAACCCTAGATCTTGGGAATTCACACTGCAGCATGAGAAGACAGCCTTGGATATCAATATTGTCGCCTCTCGGACTCACCGTAAGGCCAGGCTATACATGGGCTTGGCCCCGGGGGAAACCCAGGGGATCTCAGGCCTTCCCGGGAGAAGAAACCCTTTCGCCTGTTGTCACTCTGACAGAAGCAACCCTGATGGGCTTCGAGAGAGATTTCAGCTCAAGTCCCTAGTAGCAGAGAAGAAAGGCCACGTGGGGCAGGTATTCTGGGATAACTAATAATAAATCAAGACGTAGTGAGATCACACAACGCACCAGGCCCTGGGGACGGTGGCCAGCAAGGAGGGCCAGAGCCTCCCTGGTCCCTAAACTGCTTCACATCCTCTTCTCCACCTACTGCTTCCAACTCTTTACATACTTTTCAATGGTTTGGCTTGGATTAGCTGAAGAACTCAAACCCACTTGTGGCCGTAGCAATGCCTACGTAACTAGAGAAAATGTGAACCTCTGAAGATCCATGAGTTTGGGTTTTACATCCAGTCCATCGTTTCTGGACGAAGCCCTCTCTTCCCAGAACAGATTTTGTTGGGTGTGGAATCTACTATCTCAAGCATGCATGATGTAGTATTGCATCTACCAACAGAGGACGTCGGAACGTGTCCTCTAGGAGCCACAGGTACAACTAAACGCTTATCCTTGGAATGGTATTGTTCCCTGACATTCATTAGCATCACTCTTTCTCTTCCTCCAAACCTCTGACTCTCATATACAAGCACACAGACACACACAGACACACACAAACACAGACACACACACACACACACACACACACAAAGGCAGAAGTGACAATTGGGACCAAGGAGGTTTCAGCAGAACCTGGGCACAGGCTAAGCCCACTGTATCTTCCGTGCCAGGCATCTGTGAATGAACACCAGGCCGGGGCCCATGCACACATATGCAGTGGCAGGCCGAGCTGACCCTCTGGGGCCGACCGCATCAACAGACAGGGTTCCGGACAAAGGACTCCTGGTGGCTGTAACTAGAGCCTCTCTGCTGAAATCCATCGCACCTGGGGATCACCTGGGGCATGGCAGGGTGTGTGCCATCACCTGGGCGGCTGAGAGATGCCCTCCCTTTTCAAGGGGTCTTGTCCTGAGAGGATGAGGGAAGGGCAGTCCTCCCCTGGCTCTCAGAATCTCTGCTCGAGTTTCCAATTCTGGCCTACAATTCGGAGCTATTCTCATTTTACAGGTTCGAAAGGATCTGTTCGCTAAGGTTACTTAAGGAAAAAATAGGGAAGAGAGGATTTAAGCCAGCCCTGCCAGGCTCCAGGACACGTGTGTGTGTTCTTTTACTTGCACTATACTACCTTCTAGGGAATTTCTTTGTTTGGAAGATGTAACTATATTCTTTCCTGAGGAAGGCAGCCTTCTTTGGAAGGCCTCAGCATCATCCCCTTCATATGGAGATCTTTCTGCTTGGACATTCACTCAAGGTCAAGGGTCGATAATCTGCTGGAATGTTGCCGAAGCCTGGGGAGGCTCTGAACTGTGTGCTCTGGGGTGATACACATGAACAAGAAAGACAATGTGAGCATGTGTGTTGGTGCATTGCAGTGTCTGTGAGTGTGTGTGGGTGAGGGAAGACATATTTCACGGTGATTGACATCTTATGAAGGTTTGCCTGTGTGTGTTGTGTGTGGCCTCACGTGAGGGGTCATGAATGGATCTATGTGGGAATATGAACTTGAGTGTGCGAGGGTGAGTGTGCACAGGGCTGAGAGTCAAGAGGTATGCAGAGGTGTTGCTGACTCCATAGATAAAATGTGAAAAGAACTTATGTAACAGGTGGCTCCTAGGCTCTGCACCAGCTGCCCTGCCGGCCTGTGTGCCTGCGCCCACCCTGCCAGGCGGCCAGCTCAGTCCTACAGCGTGGAGCAGCTGGGAGGCCGACGCCTGTCCCAGCGGGTCCTCTGGAACGCTGCTCCATCTTCTGTTCTCCATGGTCAGTGGACGTCTTCACACGTGGAGAATTTATGCTGAATAACAACCCCGTGTGTGTCTTGGATATGAACGTGTACCCCTGAATAAACACGTGTGAAGGTGTGACTGTTTGAACGTACTGCCTTTGCCTTCCCAACGGATCAGTGAGTTTTAAGTTCTGGAAAGACGGGATCCAGGCTGTATACTTCATCCAGCCACTAGAACGGTCAGAGCACTTGCCATGTTGCCAAGATAAGGACCAGGGTTTGAATCTCACCTCCACCACATGCAAGGTGTTGTTACACTGAACACGTAAGGAGCTTCTCTTCACCTCGCCACTACCTCTCACAGGAAGAGCAAGACCTGCTTCAAGATGGTGGTATCTATGTGTGAGCACTTGGCACACGCCGTGCCCTCTCCATGCTTCCTCGACTTATCAGCCTCCTCCTGGGAGTACGGTCTGCCTCCAAACACATGCCTGGCTGGTACATTGATAGGCAAATGTCACTGTGGGTCAGAGATGCCCAGGACTGCCTCAACAGCAGGAATCATCATGGGCAGCTGTTACAAAGGGGAAGCTTGTGGAAGAAAAGGGCAACCACCCAATGTGGTGAATAGGCCCTGGACGAAATGCCATTTCCGCCTGTGAACACCCCTCGGATGCTTTGGTCTACACAGCTCTTCCTTGTCCTGGCCCCAAGATGTGCCCTGCCCCTCACACGTTGTTCTTACTAAAGGTGTGGAGCCCATGTCGTCAGGTTGGTGGTAATAAGTGGAGGGTCTTGCTGCTCTGTCAGGAAGTGGAGAATAATAATAAAAGCAAGAGCTAACATTCATCCAACATTTACTATGTGTTACATCCTACTTACTATTTATTTACATTGTCTCATTGAAGACCCCTCCCCGTCAACCGCAGGTTGCAGACATTATTCTGCTCACTATACACATGAGTAAAGTGAGGCCCAGGGAAGTATTGGATTCACTCCATCACAGACATGCATCTGGCATCCAAACCCACTATGACGGGATAAAGGAAATTCCGCAAGACGGTCCGCACATAACCCCATGTGCACACAATCCTAGTATGATAATTAGTGGAGGAGAAAATTAAGTGAAGCCCAGAGAGGCAAAATTCAACCTTGTTTTAATCAGCTGAGGGAGGGAGGGCGAGGAAATAGAGAATAAGAAGCCAAATGCGAGTTCTGGGGCAAGTTCATGTGTATGAGGCAAGAGAGGAGTTATCTGGAGCCTGGGCTGAATGAGGTATCTGAGGATGGGGAATTGGCTCAAAGACCTCATCATTTTCAGGGAGTTCACTTAAGGTGTGTACAGCTTTTCAAGTCATTTTGTTTGTCATCTTTGAGTTCTGTTGAATGCAACGCTGAGTTGGAAATATTTACGACACATAGGTCTGGAAACTGGACGCGCCCCCCACCTTTCCGTGGTATCAAATGGTGCAGGTGGCTGCAGAGGCTATGTGCTCTCTCCACCACAGACAGGCGCTGAGACGTTGAAGACTGGCCTCCTGGGGACAACTAGCACTCGCAGCATTGGCTGCTGCTCTACGCAGCCCTGGAACGCACTGCTGCTTACGTGCACACATCCCGCTGTCCTTCCGCTCTGAACCTCCCTCCTCCCGGTGTTCTTCCTGGAAAGACATTGTCAGGGAGCCCTGTGGTGGATGTCATTATGACACAGATGGCCAAGTTCTTCCTCCCATCAACAGCCCTCAGTGTTCTCTCTCTTTGTCCTCTGAATTCTGAGGGCAGGAATGACATATCTGTGGCTTCCAAGCCGTCCATGCATTAGACGTCTTCCGGTCAAACTGTTTTTGGTTGTTTGACGGTCTGAGCTTGCTTTCCTTACGGGGATTAAACCAAGAATACCGGAGGCTTGTGTGTGAGTTTGTGCTTCCACAGCATCCCTCACATTCTAATCAAAGGGAGGGGCAGGTACTTACGAAGGATGCGATGATGCATTGCTGCTTGGGATGGATGAATTGGTGATGGGTAAATAGGTAGATGGATGGAGCCTCGCTGGAGGGCACGAACAGATGTGGTGGAGGTCAAAGATACCAGCCAAGCATGGAAGCAATGCTAAACTAAAACTAAAACTTTTGTCTTTAGCGTATTCTGAATTCTACATGCTCTGCGATCTATGTTGGGGATAATTCACGCATTTAGTTTATGTTTTGTTCCTTTCTGATTCCTTTGGGTACTTCTGTGGATTTTCAGTGATTCCCTTGTAGCCCAGAATCGTGAAATGTGAGGCAAGTATAGGAAAAGAGATGCAAAGACCTCAATTTTGGGACTCTTAGTGAGAGAAGGATTTGGTGGAAATTTATGGGTGTAGTGGACGTCATAGAAAGAAGAAGTTTGGCTTACCTGTGGGCCTGAGGTTACCACCGGTTAATCAAGTTACCCTGATACCTCAAGGATGTAGGGAATGGAAAGTAAGAGGGCAGTGAGAGAAAAATAGCACCGGAGAAACCCCAAGCTAGAGAATCAATGGGCGCTATGACTTTAAAAACTACTGACGGTGGGGCTTCCCTGTTGGCGCAGTGGTTGAGAGTCCGCTTGCGGATGCAGGGGACACGGGTTCGTGCCCCGGTCCGGGAAGATCCCACATGCCGCGGAGCGGCTGGGCCCATGAGCCATGGCCGCTGAGCCAGCGCGTCCAGAGCCTGTGCTCCGCAACAGGAAAGGCCACAACAGTGAGAGGCCCGCGTACAGAAAAAAAAAAAAACAAGAAAAATATTGACAGTGGATATGTGTATGTGATGGATGTATGATTTTTACACAGACTGTCTGCTACTTACACATTTTGTTAGCTTGATCAAAATCTCGTCTTTTCTTTTACCAGTGGGAGAGTATTTGAGGCCCGGTCATCAATTCATTTTGACCCACATGTCCTTAGAATATTCTCTGAATTTCCACTTATATGCCTCTGCTCTACTATTTAGCTCCTGGCTGGTTTTCCTTTACTCTTTCTGTGCCTCCATTTTCAAGACCGGCATCTGCTCCCCTGTGTCCAAAGGCTGTTCTCATTTTGCAAGTATGGGGGGATGTGTCTCCATGCAGCTGAAGTGCCCATCTCTCCTCCTCACCCTGGCAGGACCATGGAAAATGTCCTTCAGCTCAGAAGTGCATCTTCCCATGCATTTTGCTCAACCTGCACCCACATGCCCAGCTCTCCTAGGGCTCTTATTTAGGCAGCAGGATACAAATTCTGCAGGAGTTACCGACTGTAAGACGACCAAATAATCAAACCGACACATTCATGGCAGCGGAATTGTGTTTAATTGTTTGAAAAACTGGAGCAGAGACGAAGTGTGCTAGCAAAGGTTGGTCGGGCATGCTGCTTAAGTTTCCAAACAGACAAAAGGGTGAAGTATACAAGTCTGCAAGGAAGATTAGACGGTTTAGAAGCGGATCCTTTGCTAAATGGAAATTGCAGCTGCTAATTCATAAGAAATGTTGATCCAGGAAGCTGCCATCTTGGTGCTGCCTTTTCCAAAGGTGTGGCTGCTTCCAGAAGCCGGGGGTGAGTGGTGCTGACAGCTAACTGGCTGAGAGAGGGAAGTGGGCTTCATGTTCTCTGTTCTGAAGGGAGTTTGGCCTCTGGCCCATGCCTGGGGTTTACTTCTGCTTGGACTTCTGGCACTGTTGAGGGGCTGGGCACTTTGGGACACAGGGCTCCTTGCCCTTTGGTGGAGGCTGGCAAGGCTGCTTGGTGTGCTGAGGTGGAGTTTAGCAGTGCTTTGGTGGGGGGAAACAGTACTTTACTGGGGGCCAGCATTGCCGCGGTGGGGGACAGTACTGCTGAGGTGGGGGGCAGCAATACTTTGGTGGGGTGCAGCATGGCTGGGGTGGAGGGCAGCAATACTTGGGTAGCGGGCAGCACAGCTTCTGCTTCGGATGATACATTCTGGTCTGGATGTGCACTGCAATGGAAAAGACACTGAAGTGAGGAACTCTAGAACCATAGAGACACTCAACCCAGGAGAACCGCTTGCCTCGTTCACACCTGTGCCGATTCAACCTTGGCCTGGTGGCTTCACCGATTAAATGTGTCTGTGTGCAATGAGGTGCGTCAGTATAAATTGTAGCTACAGTTTGTAAGCCATAGCAAGGTTTTAATAGAGACAAATAAAGAAATACAGAAGGAAGGAAGGAAAGAAGAAAGAGAGGAAAAAAGGGTGAAAGGAGAAGAGTAATGGACAGGGGTAGAAAAAACAAAGATATAAAAAATGAGAGAGAGTCACACAGACAGAGAGAGAGAGGAGAGAGACGGAAAGAATAAGAAGGAAGGTCAGGGGTAATGAGAACAAAAAGTATTATCCTTCCCCATCAGATACTGTGGAATGTAGAGCATGATTTTCTTGGATCACTTCTTGGAGCAAGTTACTTAACTTCTCTGTACTCTTCTTAAACTTGTTGTAAAGATTAAATGAGCATATAAAACTCCACACAAACACATGTAAATACACAGGTAAATATGAGTGTAAAGATATATGTGTGTGTGTGTGCTCGCGTGGTCACACACACACACACACACACACGAGAACAAAAACATGTTGAGTACTCTTGTAAAGATTTTGACTTTTTAAGTAAATATCGAACAGTTGTAACAGAGCATCTTAACCACTCTCTAAGAGAATTCATAGAAAAGAGGCATCTAGAGACAAAAGGACCGTTTAAATCGATACTAAATTCTAGGGGAGAATGCAAATCTTAGAGAGGGAAGTCATGGATCCCCAGGCACTGAGCACACGGGGGTGGAACAATGGTCCCCGACTCCCAGAGCAGGACATGGCCGCTTTACCACGTCCTCTTGTCCTTGCTGCTCTGAGCTCCCTGGGCCTCTGCCCTCTGCTCCCTGAGGAGCTCTCCTGCCTCGCTGCACTGGCCTTTCCCTTCAGGGCAGCCCTGCCCTAGATTTGGTGCCACCCTCTCCTAACCAGCTCCGCTCAGCTCCTGGCCACGACAACATCGCCACCACACACGCCAGCAGGACCCTCAACACAGGACTCTGATCACACCCTGGACCCCCATCTCAGCCCCCACCCCACACACTTCAGATGTTGCCTTGTAACCCAAGACAGGTGGGTCCCAAATGATACGGACGAGAGAGGTGCCCACACGAGGCCTTTCTTTCTGGCCAGCCACCCATTGTGCCAGCCCCAGCTGCCTGCGGAGTTTGGGACCATTTAGAACCAGGCTCCCAGGAGAGGAGTTCCTTTGCCCGACTTACCCTAGTTCAGCAGCGGCTGGAACGTGGAGATGCTGTGGCTTTTGGGATGCTCTAAGACTGCACACCTTTTATACGTCACAGATCCCTCTTGGAAGACATGAGGTGGCCTACGATTGGGGCGTGCTAGGCCCTAGTCACAATAGGATGCATCTGCCCTTCCTCAAACTTGAGGTTTTACTCATCTCCTGGGCTGGCAAACTCACTCTCGGTTTGATGGCGCTTGAGGATGACAGTGCCTTCACGCGAGCCCTGGCCCCATTTCCCCATCACTTTACGAGCCGTGGCTTCCTCGTGTTTCCAAACCCACTCGTGACGGTTTCCCTAGAACCTTGACTTCTGGGATGGTGGTAAGCAAGCATGCAGGACACTGCTGGGTGTGGGAGCGGTGAGGGTAGTGTTCCAGGATATTCCGGTTGGTGGGGGAAGTGTGGACCAACCAGCATGCACAGCGAGCCTTGTTGAAATAGAAACAACTACTGAGGGGTGAGTGGCTCTTTGGGAGACCCAGTAAACTCAGCAAAGTTGGGACCATGACTTAACCTAGACTCAGAACCACATTCAGCCTGAACTGGAAACAAACCTGGACAAGCCGCTTTAATTTTGCACCTGCTGTAATATAAACAAAAAATAGAGGTTGCAGCTCTCTCCCCTGCCTCTTGGGCAGCAAAACATTAGTCTTCATTTACAGAAACTGGGCGGATACTGTTGACAGTACGTATCTCACTTACAGTGGTATAAGTCACGCGGACTGCAGGCTTCTCAGGGAAATGATTATCATAAAGTGGAGAGGCTGGGGTGGTAAAAAACTTTGACCTGGCATGGGCTGCTGGACGAGTCACCCGTTCTGGTTCCTGGAATCTGAAATCCCAGGGCTTAAGGGCTGATGCGTCCTCCCCGTTCCACTTAGAGATTCCAGAACAAAGAAAGATGCCACAGGGCAGGGTCAAGGATGAAAAGGTTGAAACAACATCCATCAAAGGATGAAACCTACCTTAAATAATTCCCCAATTAGTGTTCCGACTGGGGCTCTGATCCTCACTAGCTGGGTGACTTTGGGCACTTTACATCTTTGCGCACCAGTTTCCTCATCTGCTAAACAGGATAACCCCATACTGCATGTCAGCTGAACGGCTTATTTGGACAACATGTGTAAGCATGTGCACACTGATGGGCACAGAATAAGGGCTCAAAGATGGCGGGGTGCTCTGTGGAGTCGGGCTCTGAAAGCTGGGGCAAAGCCCACTCTTAGAAGTAGGGAGGAGGTCGTTGCCACGTTTGAAGGCAAGTAGCGGCACTTGCTACCAGTGCCCTAAGACCTTGACTGACAGAAATGGAAATGGGCAAGCCAGTCCTGAGGATGGCATGTTTCTTTCTCAGACCTGGAATTTAGCCACAGCTCAGCGGCAAGCCCTACAGTAACCCTAGATCTTGGGAATTCACACTGCAGCATGAGAAGACAGCCTTGGATATCAATATTGTCGCCTCTCGGACTCACCGTAAGGCCAGGCTATACATGGGCTTGGCCCCGGGGGAAACCCAGGGGATCTCAGGCCTTCCCGGGAGAAGAAACCCTTTCGCCTGTTGTCACTCTGACAGAAGCAACCCTGATGGGCTTCGAGAGAGATTTCAGCTCAAGTCCCTAGTAGCAGAGAAGAAAGGCCACGTGGGGCAGGTATTCTGGGATAACTAATAATAAATCAAGACGTAGTGAGATCACACAACGCACCAGGCCCTGGGGACGGTGGCCAGCAAGGAGGGCCAGAGCCTCCCTGGTCCCTAAACTGCTTCACATCCTCTTCTCCACCTACTGCTTCCAACTCTTTACATACTTTTCAATGGTTTGGCTTGGATTAGCTGAAGAACTCAAACCCACTTGTGGCCGTAGCAATGCCTACGTAACTAGAGAAAATGTGAACCTCTGAAGATCCATGAGTTTGGGTTTTACATCCAGTCCATCGTTTCTGGACGAAGCCCTCTCTTCCCAGAACAGATTTTGTTGGGTGTGGAATCTACTATCTCAAGCATGCATGATGTAGTATTGCATCTACCAACAGAGGACGTCGGAACGTGTCCTCTAGGAGCCACAGGTACAACTAAACGCTTATCCTTGGAATGGTATTGTTCCCTGACATTCATTAGCATCACTCTTTCTCTTCCTCCAAACCTCTGACTCTCATATACAAGCACACAGACACACACAGACACACACAAACACAGACACACACACACACACACACACACTCACAAAGGCAGAAGTGACAATTGGGACCAAGGAGGTTTCAGCAGAACCTGGGCACAGGCTAAGCCCACTGTATCTTCCGTGCCAGGCATCTGTGAATGAACACCAGGCCGGGGCCCATGCACACATATGCAGTGGCAGGCCGAGCTGACCCTCTGGGGCCGGCCGCATCAACAGACAGGGTTCCGGACAAAGGACTCCTGGTGGCTGTAACTAGAGCCTCTCTGCTGAAATCCATCGCACCTGGGGATCACCTGGGGCATGGCAGGGTGTGTGCCATCACCTGGGCGGCTGAGAGATGCCCTCCCTTTTCAAGGGGTCTTGTCCTGAGAGGATGAGGGAAGGGCAGTCCTCCCCTGGCTCTCAGAATCTCTGCTCGAGTTTCCAATTCTGGCCTACAATTCGGAGCTATTCTCATTTTACAGGTTCGAAAGGATCTGTTCGCTAAGGTTACTTAAGGAAAAAATAGGGAAGAGAGGATTTAAGCCAGCCCTGCCAGGCTCCAGGACACGTGTGTGTGTTCTTTTACTTGCACTATACTACCTTCTAGGGAATTTCTTTGTTTGGAAGATGTAACTATATTCTTTCCTGAGGAAGGCAGCCTTCTTTGGAAGGCCTCAGCATCATCCCCTTCATATGGAGATCTTTCTGCTTGGACATTCACTCAAGGTCAAGGGTCGATAATCTGCTGGAATGTTGCCGAAGCCTGGGGAGGCTCTGAACTGTGTGCTCTGGGGTGATACACATGAACAAGAAAGACAATGTGAGCATGTGTGTTGGTGCATTGCAGTGTCTGTGAGTGTGTGTGGGTGAGGGAAGACATATTTCACGGTGATTGACATCTTATGAAGGTTTGCCTGTGTGTGTTGTGTGTGGCCTCACGTGAGGGGTCATGAATGGATCTATGTGGGAATATGAACTTGAGTGTGCGAGGGTGAGTGTGCACAGGGCTGAGAGTCAAGAGGTATGCAGAGGTGTTGCTGACTCCATAGATAAAATGTGAAAAGAACTTATGTAACAGGTGGCTCCTAGGCTCTGCACCAGCTGCCCTGCCGGCCTGTGTGCCTGCGCCCACCCTGCCAGGCGGCCAGCTCAGTCCTACAGCGTGGAGCAGCTGGGAGGCCGACGCCTGTCCCAGCGGGTCCTCTGGAACGCTGCTCCATCTTCTGTTCTCCATGGTCAGTGGACGTCTTCACACGTGGAGAATTTATGCTGAATAACAACCCCGTGTGTGTCTTGGATATGAACGTGTACCCCTGAATAAACACGTGTGAAGGTGTGACTGTTTGAACGTACTGCCTTTGCCTTCCCAACGGATCAGTGAGTTTGAAGTTCTGGAAAGACGGGATCCAGGCTGTATACTTCATCCAGCCACTAGAACGGTCAGAGCACTTGCCATGTTGCCAAGGTAAGGACCAGGGTTTGAATCTCACCTCCACCACATGCAAGGTGTTGTTACACTGAACACGTAAGGAGCTTCTCTTCACCTCGCCACTACCTCTCACAGGAAGAGCAAGACCTGCTTCAAGATGGTGGTATCTATGTGTGAGCACTTGGCACACGCCGTGCCCTCTCCATGCTTCCTCGACTTATCAGCCTCCTCCTGGGAGTACGGTCTGCCTCCAAACACATGCCTGGCTGGTACATTGATAGGCAAATGTCACTGTGGGTCAGAGATGCCCAGGACTGCCTCAACAGCAGGAATCATCATGGGCAGCTGTTACAAAGGGGAAGCTTGTGGAAGAAAAGGGCAACCACCCAATGTGGTGAATAGGCCCTGGACGAAATGCCATTTCCGCCTGTGAACACCCCTCGGATGCTTTGGTCTACACAGCTCTTCCTTGTCCTGGCCCCAAGATGTGCCCTGCCCCTCACACGTTGTTCTTACTAAAGGTGTGGAGCCCATGTCGTCAGGTTGGTGGTAATAAGTGGAGGGTCTTGCTGCTCTGTCAGGAAGTGGAGAATAATAATAAAAGCAAGAGCTAACATTCATCCAACATTTACTATGTGTTACATCCTACTTACTATTTATTTACATTGTCTCATTGAAGACCCCTCCGCGTCAACCGCAGGTTGCAGACATTATTCTGCTCACTATACACATGAGTAAAGTGAGGCCCAGGGAAGTATTGGATTCACTCCATCACAGACATGCATCTGGCATCCAAACCCACTATGACGGGATAAAGGAAATTCCGCAAGACGGTCCGCACATAACCCCATGTGCACACAATCCTAGTATGATAATTAGTGGAGGAGAAAATTAAGTGAAGCCCAGAGAGGCAAAATTCAACCTTGTTTTAATCAGCTGAGGGAGGGAGGGCGAGGAAATAGAGAATAAGAACCCAAATGAGAGTTCTGGGGCAAGTTCATGTGTATGAGGCAAGAGAGGAGTTATCTGGAGCCTGGGCTGAATGAGGTATCTGAGGATGGGGAATTGGCTCAAAGACCTCATCATTTTCAGGGAGTTCACTTAAGGTGTCTACAGCTTTTCAAGTCATTTTGTTTGTCATCTTTGAGTTCTGTTGAATGCAACGCTGAGTTGGAAATATTTACGACACATAGGTCTGGAAACTGGACGCGCCCCCCACCTTTCCGTGGTATCAAATGGTGCAGGTGGCTGCAGAGGCTATGTGCTCTCTCCACCACAGACAGGCGCTGAGACGTTGAAGACTGGCCTCCTGGGGACAACTAGCACTCGCAGCATTGGCTGCTGCTCTACGCAGCCCTGGAACGCACTGCTGCTTACGTGCACACATCCCGCTGCCCTTCCGCTCTGAACCTCCCTCCTCCCGGTGTTCTTCCTGGAAAGACATTGTCAGGGAGCCCTGTGGTGGATGTCATTATGACACAGATGGCCAAGTTCTTCCTCCCATCAACAGCCCTCAGTGTTCTCTCTCTTTGTCCTCTGAATTCTGAGGGCAGGAATGACATATCTGTGGCTTCCAAGCCGTCCATGCATTAGACGTCTTCCGGTCAAACTGTTTTTGGTTGTTTGACGGTCTGAGCTTGCTTTCCTTACGGGGATTAAACCAAGAATACCGGAGGCTTGTGTGTGAGTTTGTGCTTCCACAGCATCCCTCACATTCTAATCAAAGGGAGGGGCAGGTACTTACGAAGGATGCGATGATGCATTGCTGCTTGGGATGGATGGATTGGTGATGGGTAAATAGGTAGATGGATGGAGCCTCGCTGGAGGGCACGAACAGAGGTGGTGGAGGTCAAAGATACCAGCCAAGCACGGAAGCAATGCTAAACTAAAACTAAAACTTTTGTCTTTAGCATATTCTGAATTCTACATGCTCTGCGATCTATGTTGGGCATAATTCACGCATTTAGTTTATGTTTTGCTCCTTTCTGATTCCTTTGGGTACTTCTGTGGATTTTCAGTGATTCCCTTGTAGCCCAGAATCGTGAAATGTGAGGCAAGTATAGGAAAAGAGATGCAAAGACCTCAATTTTGGGACTCTTAGTGAGAGAAGGATTTGGTGGAAATTTATGGGTGTAGTGGACGTCATAGAAAGAAGAAGTTTGGCTTACCTGTGGGCCTGAGGTTACCACCGGTTAATCAAGTTACCCTGATACCTCAAGGATGTAGGGAATGGAAAGTAAGAGGGCAGTGAGAGAAAAATAGCACCGGAGAAACCCCAAGCTAGAGAATCAATGGGCGCTATGACTTTAAAAACTATTGACGGTGGGGCTTCCCTGTTGGCGCAGTGGCTGAGAGTCCGCCTGCGGATGCAGGGGACACGGGTTCGTGCCCCGGTCCGGGAAGATCCCACATGCCGCGGAGCGGCTGGGCCCATGAGCCATGGCCGCTGAGCCAGCGCGTCCAGAGCCTGTGCTCCGCAACAGGAAAGGCCACAACAGTGAGAGGCCCGCGTACAGAAAAAAAAAAAAACAAGAAAAATATTGACAGTGGATATGTGTATGTGATGGATGTATGATTTTTACACAGACTGTCTGCTACTTACACATTTTGTTAGCTTGATCAAAATCTCGTCTTTTCTTTTACCAGTGGGAGAGTATTTGAGGCCCGGTCATCAATTCATTTTGACCCACATGTCCTTAGAATATTCTCTGAATTTCCACTTATATGCCTCTGCTCTACTATTTAGCTCCTGGCTGGTTTTCCTTTACTCTTTCTGTGCCTCCATTTTCAAGACCGGCATCTGCTCCCCTGTGTCCAAAGGCTGTTCTCATTTTGCAAGTATGGGGGGATGTGTCTCCATGCAGCTGAAGTGCCCATCTCTCCTCCTCACCCTGGCAGGACCATGGAAAATGTCCTTCAGCTCAGAAGTGCATCTTCCCATGCATTTTGCTCAACCTGCACCCACATGCCCAGCTCTCCTAGGGCTCTTATTTAGGCAGCAGGATACAAATTCTGCAGGAGTTACCGACTGTAAGATGACCAAATAATCAAACCGACACATTCATGGCAGCGGAATTGTGTTTAATTGTTTGAAAAACTGGAGCAGAGACGAAGTGTGCTAGCAAAGGTTGGTCGGGCATGCTGCTTAAGTTTCCAAGCAGACAAAAGGGTGAAGTATACAAGTCTGCAAGGAAGATTAGACGGTTTAGAAGCAGATCCTTTGCTAAATGGAAATTGCAGCTGCTAATTCATAAGAAATGTTGATCCAGGAAGCTGCCATCTTGGTGCTGCCTTTTCCAAAAGTGTGGCTGCTTCCAGAAGCCGGGGGTGAGTGGTGCTGACAGCTAACTGGCTGAGAGAGGGAAGTGGGCTTCATGTTCTCTGTTCTGAAGGGAGTTTGGCCTCTGGCCCATGCCTGGGGTTTACTTCTGCTTGGACTTCTGGCACTGTTGAGGGGCTGGGCACTTTGGGACACAGGGCTCCTTGCCCTTTGGTGGAGGCTGGCAAGGCTGCTTGGTGTGCTGAGGTGGAGTTTAGCAGTGCTTTGGTGGGGGGAAACAGTACTTTACTGGGGGCCAGCATTGCCGCGGTGGGGGACAGTACTGCTGAGGTGGGGGGCAGCAATACTTTGGTGAGGGGCAACAATACTTTGGTGGGGTGCAGCATGGCTGGGGTGGAGGGCAGCAATACTTGGGTAGCGGGCAGCACAGCTTCTGCTTCGGATGATACATTCTGGTCTGGATGTGCAGTGCAATGGAAAAGACACTGAAGTGAGGAACTCTAGAACCATAGAGACACTCAACCCAGGAGAACCGCTTGCCTCGTTCACACCTGTGCCGATTCAACCTTGGCCTGGTGGCTTCACCGATTAAATGTGTCTGTGTGCAATGAGGTGCGTCAGTATAAATTGTAGCTACAGTTTGTAAGCCATAGCAAGGTTTTAATAGTGACAAATAAAGAAATACAGAAGGAAGGAAGGAAAGAAGAAAGAGAGGAAAATAGGGTGAAAGGAGAAGAGTAATGGACAGGGGTAGAAAAAACAAAGATATAAAAAATTAGAGAGAGTCTCAGAGACAGAGATAGAGAGGAGAGAGACGGAAAGAATAAGAAGGAAGGTCAGGGGTAATGAGAACAAAATGTATTATCCTTCCACATCAGATACTGTGGAATGTAGAACATGATTTTCTTGGATCACTTCTTGGAGCAAGTTACTTAACTTCTCTGTACTCTTCTTAAAGTTGTTGTAAAGATTAAATGAGCATATAAAACTCCACACAAACACATGTAAATACACAGGTAAATATGAGTGTAAAGATATATGTGTGTGTGTGTGCTCGCGTGGTCACACACACACACACACACACACACGAGAACAAAACATGTTGAGTACTCTTGTAAAGATTTTGACTTTTTAAGTAAATATCGAACAGTTGTAACAGAGCATCTTAACCACTCTCTAAGAGAATTCATAGAAAAGAGGCATCTAGAGACCGTTTAAATCGATACTAAATTCTAGGGGAGAATGCAAATCTTAGAGAGGGAAGTCATGGATCCCCAGGCACTGAGCACACGGGGGTGGAACAATGGTCCCCGACTCCCAGAGCAGGACATGGTCGCTTTACCACGTCCTCTTGTCCTTGCTGCTCTGAGCTCCCTGGGCCTCTGCCCTCTGCTCCCTGAGGAGCTCTCCTGCCTCGCTGCACTGGCCTTTCCCTTCAGGGCAGCCCTGCCCTAGATTTGGTGCCACCCTCTCCTAACCAGCTCCGCTCAGCTCCTGGCCACGACAACATCGCCACCACACATGCCAGCAGGACCCTCAACACAGGACTCTGATCACACCCTGGACCCCCATCTCAGCCCCCACCCCACACACTTCAGATGTTGCCTTGTAACCCAAGACAGGTGGGTCCCAAATGATACGGACGAGAGAGGTGCCCACACGAGGCCTTTCTTTCTGGCCAGCCACACATTGTGCCAGCCCCAGCTGCCCGCGGAGTTTGGGACCATTTAGAACCAGGCTCGCAGGAGAGGCGTTCCTTTGCCCGACTTACCTTAGTTCACCAGTGGCTGGAACGTGGAGATGCTGAGGCTTTTGGGATGCTCTAAGACTGCACACCTTTTATACGTCTCAGATCCCTCTTGGAAGCCATGAGGTGGCCTACGATTGGGGTGTGCTAGGCCCTAGTCACAATAGGATGCATCTGCCCTTCCTCAAACTTGAGGTTTTACTCATCTCCTGGGCTGGCAAACTCACTCTCGGTTTGATGGCGCTTGAGGATGACAGTGCCTTCACGCGAGCCCTGGCCCCATTTCCCAATTACTTTACGAGCCGTGGCTTCCTCGTATTTCCAAACCCACTCGTGACGGTTTCCCTAGAACCTTGACTTCTGGGATGGTGGTAAGCAAGCATGCAGGACACTGCTGTGTGTGGGAGCGGTGAGGGTAGTGTTCCAGGATATTCCGGTTGGTGGGGGAAGGTGTGGGCCGATCAGCGTGCACAGCGAGCCTTGTTGTAAGAGAAACAACTACTGAGGGGTGAGTGGCTCTTGGGGAAACCCAGTAAACGTGGCAATGTTGGGACCTTGACTTAACCTAAACTCAGAGCCACATTCAGCCTGAACTGGAAACAAACTTGGGCAAGCCGCTTTGATTTCACACCTGCTGTAATATAAACAAAAAATGGGGGTTGCAGCTCTCTCTTCTGCCTCTTGGTCAGCAAAACATTAGTCTTCATTCACAGAAACTGGGCGGTTACTGTTGAGTGTACGTATCTCACTTACAGGTGTATAAGTCACGCAGACTGCAGGCTTCTCAGGGAAATGATTATCATAAGTTGCAGAAGCTGGGGACCTAAGAAACTTTGACCTGGCCTGGGCTGCTGGACGATTCACCCAGTCTGGCTCCTGGAATCTGATCTCCCAGTGCTTCAGGGCTGATGCATCGTTCCCGTTCCAATTATAGATTCCAGAACAAAGAAGGATGCCACAGGGCAGGGACAAGGATGAAAAGGTTGAAACAACATCCATCAAAGGATGAAACCTACCTTAAAAAATTCCCCAATTAGTGTTCCGACTGGGGCTCTGATCGTCACCAGCTGGGTGACTTTGGGCACTTTACATCTTTGCGCAGCAGTTTCCTCATCTGCTAAACAGGATAACCCCATACTGCATGTCAGCTGAACGGCTTATTTGGACAACATGTGTAAGCATGTGCACACTGATGGGCACAGAATAAGGGCTCAACGGTGGCTGGGTGCTCTGTGGAGTCGGGCTCTGAAAGCTGGGGCAAAGCCCACTCTTAGAAGTAGGGAGGAGGTCGTTGCCACGTTTGAAGCCAAGTAGCGGCACTTGCTACCAGTGTCCTAAGACCTTGACTGACACAAATGGAAATGGGCAAGCCAGTCCTGAGGATGGCATGTTTCATTCTCAGACCTGGATTTTAGCCACAGCTCAGCTGCACGCCCTACAGTAACCCTAGATCTTGGGAATTCACACTGCAGCATGAGAAGACAACCTTGGATATCAATGTTGTCGCCTCTCGGACTCACCGAAAGGCCAGGCTATACATGGGCTCGGCCCCGGGGGAAACCCAGGGGATCTCAGGCCTTCCCGGGAGAAGAAACCCTTCCGCCTGTTGTCACTCTGACAGAAGCAACCCTGATGGGCTTCGAGAGAGATTTCAACTCAAGTCCCTAGTAGCAGAGAAGAAAGGCCACGTGGGGCAGGTATTCTGGGATAACTAATAATAAATCAAGACGTAGTGAGATCACACAACGCACCAAGCCCTGGGGACGGTGGCCAGCAAGGAGGGCCAGAGCCTCCCTGGTCCCTAAACTGCTTCACATCCTCTTCTCCACCTACTGCTTCCAACTCTTTACATACTTTTCAATGGTTTGGCTTGGATTAGCTGAAGAACTCAAACCCACTTGTGGCCGTAGCAATGCCTACGTAACTAGAGAAAATGTGAACCTCTGAAGATCCATGAGTTTCGGTTTTACATCCAGTCCATCGTTTCTGGCCTAAGCCCTCTCTTCCCATAACAGATTTTGTTGGGTGTGGAATCTACTATCTCAAGCATGCATGATGTAGTATTGCATCTATCAACAGAGGACGTCGGAACGTGTCCTCTAGGAGCCACAGGTACAACTAAACGCTTATCCTTGGAATGGTATTGTTCCCTGACATTCATTAGCATCACTCTTTCTCTTCCTCCAAACCTCTGACTCTCATATACAAGCACACAGACACACACAGACACACACACACACACACACACACACACAAAGGCAGAAGTGACAATTGGGACCAAGGAGGTTTCAGCAGAACCTGGGCACAGGCTAAGCCCACTGTATCTTCTGTGCCAGGCATCTGTGAATGAACACCAGGCCGGGGCCCATGCACACATATGCAGTGGCAGGCCGAGCTGACCCTCTGGGGCCGGCCGCATCAACAGACAGGGTTCCGGACAAAGGACTCCTGGTGGCTGTAACTAGAGCCTCTCTGCTGAAATCCATCGCACCTGGGGATCACCTGGGGCATGGCAGGGTGTGTGCCATCACCTGGGCGGCTGAGAGATGCCCTCCCTTTTCAAGGGGTCTTGTCCTGAGAGGATGAGGGAAGGGCAGTCCTCCCCTGACTCTCAGAATCTCTGCTCGAGTTTCCAATTCTGGCCTACAATTCGGAGCTATTCTCATTTTACAGGTTCGAAAGGATCTGTTCGCTAAGGTTACTTAAGGAAAAAATAGGGAAGAGAGGATTTAACCCAGCCCTGCCAGGCTCCAGGATACGTGTGTGTGTTCTTTTACTTGTACTATACTACCTTCTAGGGAATTTCTTTGTTTGGAAGATGTAACTATATTCTTTCCTGAGGAAGGCAGCCTTCTTTGGAAGGCCTCAGCATCATCCCCTTCATATGGAGATCTTTCTGCTTGGACATTCACTCAAGGTTAAGGGTCGATAATCTGCTGGAATGTTGCCGAAGCCTGGGGAGGCTCTGAACTGTGTGCTCTGGGGTGATACACATGAACAAGAAAGACAATGTGAGCATGTGTGTTGGTGCATTGCAGTGTCTGTGAGTGTGTGTGGGTGAGGGAAGACATATTTCACGGTGATTGACATCTTATGAAGGTTTGCCTGTGTGTGTTGTGTGTGGCCTCACGTGAGGGGTCATGAATGGATCTATGTGGGAATATGAACTTGAGTGTGCGAGGGTGAGTGTGCACAGGGCTGAGAGTCAAGAGGTATGCAGAGGTGTTGCTGACTCCATAGATAAAATGTGAAAAGAACTTATGTAACAGGTGGCTCCTAGGCTCCGCACCAGCTGCCCTGCCGGCCTGTGTGCCTGCGCCCACCCTGCCAGGCGGCCAGCTCAGTCCTACAGCGTTGAGCAGCTGGGAGGCCGACGCCTGTCCCAGCGGGTCCTCTGGAACGCTGCTCCATCTTCTGTTCTCCATGGTCAGTGGACGTCTTCACACGTGGAGAATTTATGCTGAATAACAACCCCGTGTGTGTCTTGGATATGAACGTGTACCCCTGAATAAACACGTGTGAAGGTGTGACTGTTTGAACGTACTGCCTTTGCCTTCCCAACGGATCAGTGAGTTTGAAGTTCTGGAAAGACGGGATCCAGGCTGTATACTTCATCCAGCCACTAGAACGGTCAGAGCACTTGCCATGTTGCCAAGATAAGGACCAGGGTTTGAATCTCACCTCCACCACATGCAAGGTGTTGTTACACTGAACACGTAAGGAGCTTCTCTTCACCTCGCCACGACCTCTCACAGGAAGAGCAAGACCTGCTTCAAGATGGTGGTATCTATGTGTGAGCACTTGGCACACGCCGTGCCCTCTCCATGCTTCCTCGACTTATCAGCCTCCTCCTGGGAGTACGGTCTGCCTCCAAACACATGCCTGGCTGGTACATTGATAGGCAAATGTCACTGTGGGTCAGAGCTGCCCAGGACTGCCTCAACAGCAGGAATCATCATGGGCAGCTGTTACAAAGGGGAAGCTTGTGGAAGAAAAGGTCAACCACCCAATGTGGTGAATAGGCCCTGGACGAAATGCCATTTCCGCCTGTGAACACCCCTCGGATGCTTTGGTCTACACAGCTCTTCCTTGTCCTGGCCCCAAGATGTGCCCTGCCCCTCACACGTTGTTCTTACTAAAGGTGTGGAGCCCATGTCGTCAGGTTGGTGGTAATAAGTGGAGGGTCTTGCTGCTCTGTCAGGAAGTGGAGAATAATAATAAAAGCAAGAGCTAACATTTATCCAACATTTACTATGTGTTACATCCTACTTACTATTAATTTACATTGTCTCATTGAAGACCCCTCCCCGTCAACCGCAGGTTGCAGACATTATTCTGCTCACTATACACATGAGTAAAGTGAGGCCCAGGGAAGTATTGGATTCACTCCATCACAGACATGCATCTGGCATCCAAATCCACTATGACGGGATAAAGGAAATTCCGCAAGACGGTCCGCACATAACCCCATGTGCACACAATCCTAGGATGATAATTAGTGGAGGAGAAAATTAAGTGAAGCCCAGAGAGGCAAAATTCAACCTTGTTTTAATCAGCTGAGGGAGGGAGGGCGAGGAAATAGAGAATAAGAACCCAAATGAGAGTTCTGGGGCAAGTTCATGTGTATGAGGCAAGAGAGGAGTTATCTGGAGCCTGGGCTGAATGAGGTATCTGAGGATGGGGAATTGGCTCAAAGACCTCATCATTTTCAGGGAGTTCACTTAAGGTGTCTACAGCTTTTCAAGTCATTTTGTTTGTCATCTTTGAGTTCTGTTGAATGCAACGCTGAGTTGGAAATATTTACGACACATAGGTCTGGAAACTGGACGCGCCCCCCACCTTTCCGTGGTATCAAATGGTGCAGGTGGCTGCAGAGGCTATGTGCTCTCTCCACCACAGACAGGCGCTGAGACGTTGAAGACTGGCCTCCTGGGGACAACTAGCACTCGCAGCATTGGCTGCTGCTCTACGCAGCCCTGGAACGCACTGCTGCTTACGTGCACACATCCCGCTGTCCTTCCGCTCTGAACCTCCCTCCTCCCGGTGTTCTTCCTGGAAAGACATTGTCAGGGAGCCCTGTGGTGGATGTCATTATGACACAGATGGCCAAGTTCTTCCTCCCATCAACAGCCCTCAGTGTTCTCTCTCTTTGTCCTCTGAATTCTGAGGGCAGGAATGACATATCTGTGGCTTCCAAGCCGTCCATGCATTAGACGTCTTCCGGTCAAACTGTTTTTGGTTGTTTGACGGTCTGAGCTTGCTTTCCTTACGGGGATTAAACCAAGAATACCGGAGGCTTGTGTGTGAGTTTGTGCTTCCACAGCATCCCTCACATTCTAATCAAAGGGAGGGGCAGGTACTTACGAAGGATGCGATGATGCATTGCTGCTTGGGATGGATGAATTGGTGATGGGTAAATAGGTAGATGGATGGAGCCTCGCTGGAGGGCACGAACAGATGTGGTGGAGGTCAAAGATACCAGCCAAGCATGGAAGCAATGCTAAACTAAAACTAAAACTTTTGTCTTTAGCGTATTCTGAATTCTACATGCTCTGCGATCTATGTTGGGGATAATTCACGCATTTAGTTTATGTTTTGTTCCTTGCTGATTCCTTTGGGTACTTCTGTGGATTTTCAGTGATTCCCTTGTAGCCCAGAATCGTGAAATGTGAGGCAAGTATAGGAAAAGAGATGCAAAGACCTCAATTTTGGGACTCTTAGTGAGAGAAGGATTTGGTGGAAATTTATGGGTGTAGTGGACGTCATAGAAAGAAGAAGTTTGGCTTACCTGTGGGCCTGAGGTTACCACCGGTTAATCAAGTTACCCTGATACCTCAAGGATGTAGGGAATGGAAAGTAAGAGGGCAGTGAGAGAAAAATAGCACCGGAGAAACCCCAAGCTAGAGAATCAATGGGCGCTATGACTTTAAAAACTACTGACGGTGGGGCTTCCCTGTTGGCGCAGTGGTTGAGAGTCCGCTTGCGGATGCAGGGGACACGGGTTCGTGCCCCGGTCCGGGAAGATCCCACATGCCGCGGAGCGGCTGGGCCCATGAGCCATGGCCGCTGAGCCAGCGCGTCCAGAGCCTGTGCTCCGCAACAGGAAAGGCCACAACAGTGAGAGGCCCGCGTACAGAAAAAAAAAAAAACAAGAAAAATATTGACAGTGGATATGTGTATGTGATGGATGTATGATTTTTACACAGACTGTCTGCTACTTACACATTTTGTTAGCTTGAACAAAATCTCGTCTTTTCTTTTACCAGTGGGAGAGTATTTGAGGCCCGGTCATCAATTCATTTTGACCCACATGTCCTTAGAATATTCTCTGAATTTCCACTTATATGCCTCTGCTCTACTATTTAGCTCCTGGCTGGGTTTCCTTTACTCTTTCTGTGCCTCCATTTTCAAGACCGGCATCTGCTCCCCTGTGTCCAATGTCTGTTCTCATTTTGCAAGTATGGGGGGATGTGTCTCCATGCAGCTGAAGTGCCCATCTCTCCTCCTCACCCTGGCAGGACCATGGAAAATGTCCTTCAGCTCAGAAGTGCATCTTCCCATGCATTTTGCTCAACCTGCACCCACATGCCCAGCTCTCCTAGGGCTCTTATTTAGGCAGCAGGATACAAATTCTGCAGGAGTTACCGACTGTAAGACGACCAAATAATCAAACCGACACATTCATGGCAGCGGAATTGTGTTTAATTGTTTGAAAAACTGGAGCAGAGACGAAGTGTGCTAGCAAAGGTTGGTCGGGCATGCTGCTTAAGTTTCCAAGCAGACAAAAGGGTGAAGTATACAAGTCTGCAAGGAAGATTAGACGGTTTAGAAGCGGATCCTTTGCTAAATGGAAATTGCAGCTGCTAATTCATAAGAAATGTTGATCCAGGAAGCTGCCATCTTGGTGCTGCCTTTTCCAAAGGTGTGGCTGCTTCCAGAAGCCGGGGGTGAGTGGTGCTGACAGCTAACTGGCTGAGAGAGGGAAGTGGGCTTCATGTTCTCTGTTCTGAAGGGAGTTTGGCCTCTGGCCCATGCCTGGGGTTTACTTCTGCTTGGACTTCTGGCACTGTTGAGGGGCTGGGCACTTTGGGACACAGGGCTCCTTGCCCTTTGGTGGAGGCTGGCAAGGCTGCTTGGTGTGCTGAGGTGGAGTTTAGCAGTGCTTTGGTGGGGGGAAACAGTACTTTACTGGGGGCCAGCATTGCCGCGGTGGGGGACAGTACTGCTGAGGTGGGGGGCAGCAATACTTTGGTGAGGGGCAACAATACTTTGGTGGGGTGCAGCATGGCTGGGGTGGAGGGCAGCAATACTTGGGTAGCGGGCAGCACAGCTTCTGCTTCGGATGATACATTCTGGTCTGGATGTGCACTGCAATGGAAAAGACACTGAAGTGAGGAACTCTAGAACCATAGAGACACTCAACCCAGGAGAACCGCTTGCCTCGTTCACACCTGTGCCGATTCAACCTTGGCCTGGTGGCTTCACCGATTAAATGTGTCTGTGTGCAATGAGGTGCGTCAGTATAAATTGTAGCTACAGTTTGTAAGCCATAGCAAGGTTTTAATAGAGACAAATAAAGAAATACAGAAGGAAGGAAGGAAAGAAGAAAGAGAGGAAAAAAGGGTGAAAGGAGAAGAGTAATGGACAGGGGTAGAAAAAACAAAGATATAAAAAATGAGAGAGAGTCACACAGACAGAGAGAGAGAGGAGAGAGACGGAAAGAATAAGAAGGAAGGTCAGGGGTAATGAGAACAAAAAGTATTATCCTTCCCCATCAGATACTGTGGAATGTAGAGCATGATTTTCTTGGATCACTTCTTGGAGCAAGTTACTTAACTTCTCTGTACTCTTCTTAAACTTGTTGTAAAGATTAAATGAGCATATAAAACTCCACACAAACACATGTAAATACACAGGTAAATATGAGTGTAAAGATATATGTGTGTGTGTGTGCTCGCGTGGTCACACACACACACACACACACACGAGAACAAAAACATGTTGAGTACTCTTGTAAAGATTTTGACTTTTTAAGTAAATATCGAACAGTTGTAACAGAGCATCTTAACCACTCTCTAAGAGAATTCATAGAAAAGAGGCATCTAGAGACAAAAGGACCGTTTAAATCGATACTAAATTATAGGTGAGAATGCAAATCTTAGAGAGGGAAGTCATGGATCCCCAGGCACTGAGCACACGGGGGTGGAACAATGGTCCCCGACTCCCAGAGCAGGACATGGTCGCTTTACCACGTCCTCTTGTCCTTGCTGCTCTGAGCTCCCTGGGCCTCTGCCCTCTGCTCCCTGAGGAGCTCTCCTGCCTCGCTGCACTGGCCTTTCCCTTCAGGGCAGCCCTGCCCTAGATTTGGTGCCACCCTCTCCTAACCAGCTCCGCTCAGCTCCTGGCCACGACAACATCGCCACCACACACGCCAGCAGGACCCTCAACACAGGACTCTGATCACACCCTGGACCCCCATCTCAGCCCCCACCCCACACACTTCAGATGTTGCCTTGTAACCCAAGACAGGTGGGTCCCAAATGATACGGACGAGAGAGGTGCCCACACGAGGCCTTTCTTTCTGGCCAGCCACCCATTGTGCCAGCCCCAGCTGCCTGCGGAGTTTGGGACCATTTAGAACCAGGCTCCCAGGAGAGGAGTTCCTTTGCCCGACTTACCCTAGTTCAGCAGCGGCTGGAACGTGGAGATGCTGTGGCTTTTGGGATGCTCTAAGACTGCACACCTTTTATACGTCACAGATCCCTCTTGGAAGACATGAGGTGGCCTACGATTGGGGCGTGCTAGGCCCTAGTCACAATAGGATGCATCTGCCCTTCCTCAAACTTGAGGTTTTACTCATCTCCTGGGCTGGCAAACTCACTCTCGGTTTGATGGCGCTTGAGGATGACAGTGCCTTCACGCGAGCCCTGGCCCCATTTCCCCATCACTTTACGAGCCGTGGCTTCCTCGTGTTTCCAAACCCACTCGTGACGGTTTCCCTAGAACCTTGACTTCTGGGATGGTGGTAAGCAAGCATGCAGGACACTGCTGGGTGTGGGAGCGGTGAGGGTAGTGTTCCAGGATATTCCGGTTGGTGGGGGAAGTGTGGACCAACCAGCATGCACAGCGAGCCTTGTTGAAATAGAAACAACTACTGAGGGGTGAGTGGCTCTTTGGGAGACCCAGTAAACTCAGCAAAGTTGGGACCATGACTTAACCTAGACTCAGAACCACATTCAGCCTGAACTGGAAACAAACCTGGACAAGCCGCTTTAATTTTGCACCTGCTGTAATATAAACAAAAAATAGAGGTTGCAGCTCTCTCCCCTGCCTCTTGGGCAGCAAAACATTAGTCTTCATTTACAGAAACTGGGCGGATACTGTTGACAGTACGTATCTCACTTACAGTGGTATAAGTCACGCGGACTGCAGGCTTCTCAGGGAAATGATTATCATAAAGTGGAGAGGCTGGGGTGGTAAAAAACTTTGACCTGGCATGGGCTGCTGGACGAGTCACCCGTTCTGGTTCCTGGAATCTGAAATCCCAGGGCTTAAGGGCTGATGCGTCCTCCCCGTTCCACTTAGAGATTCCAGAACAAAGAAAGATGCCACAGGGCAGGGTCAAGGATGAAAAGGTTGAAACAACATCCATCAAAGGATGAAACCTACCTTAAATAATTCCCCAATTAGTGTTCCGACTGGGGCTCTGATCCTCACTAGCTGGGTGACTTTGGGCACTTTACATCTTTGCGCACCAGTTTCCTCATCTGCTAAACAGGATAACCCCATACTGCATGTCAGCTGAACGGCTTATTTGGACAACATGTGTAAGCATGTGCACACTGATGGGCACAGAATAAGGGCTCAAAGATGGCGGGGTGCTCTGTGGAGTCGGGCTCTGAAAGCTGGGGCAAAGCCCACTCTTAGAAGTAGGGAGGAGGTCGTTGCCACGTTTGAAGGCAAGTAGCGGCACTTGCTACCAGTGCCCTAAGACCTTGACTGACAGAAATGGAAATGGGCAAGCCAGTCCTGAGGATGGCATGTTTCTTTCTCAGACCTGGAATTTAGCCACAGCTCAGCGGCAAGCCCTACAGTAACCCTAGATCTTGGGAATTCACACTGCAGCATGAGAAGACAGCCTTGGATATCAATATTGTCGCCTCTCGGACTCACCGTAAGGCCAGGCTATACATGGGCTTGGCCCCGGGGGAAACCCAGGGGATCTCAGGCCTTCCCGGGAGAAGAAACCCTTTCGCCTGTTGTCACTCTGACAGAAGCAACCCTGATGGGCTTCGAGAGAGATTTCAGCTCAAGTCCCTAGTAGCAGAGAAGAAAGGCCACGTGGGGCAGGTATTCTGGGATAACTAATAATAAATCAAGACGTAGTGAGATCACACAACGCACCAGGCCCTGGGGACGGTGGCCAGCAAGGAGGGCCAGAGCCTCCCTGGTCCCTAAACTGCTTCACATCCTCTTCTCCACCTACTGCTTCCAACTCTTTACATACTTTTCAATGGTTTGGCTTGGATTAGCTGAAGAACTCAAACCCACTTGTGGCCGTAGCAATGCCTACGTAACTAGAGAAAATGTGAACCTCTGAAGATCCATGAGTTTGGGTTTTACATCCAGTCCATCGTTTCTGGACGAAGCCCTCTCTTCCCAGAACAGATTTTGTTGGGTGTGGAATCTACTATCTCAAGCATGCATGATGTAGTATTGCATCTACCAACAGAGGACGTCGGAACGTGTCCTCTAGGAGCCACAGGTACAACTAAACGCTTATCCTTGGAATGGTATTGTTCCCTGACATTCATTAGCATCACTCTTTCTCTTCCTCCAAACCTCTGACTCTCATATACAAGCACACAGACACACACAGACACACACAAACACAGACACACACACACACACACACACACACAAAGGCAGAAGTGACAATTGGGACCAAGGAGGTTTCAGCAGAACCTGGGCACAGGCTAAGCCCACTGTATCTTCCGTGCCAGGCATCTGTGAATGAACACCAGGCCGGGGCCCATGCACACATATGCAGTGGCAGGCCGAGCTGACCCTCTGGGGCCGACCGCATCAACAGACAGGGTTCCGGACAAAGGACTCCTGGTGGCTGTAACTAGAGCCTCTCTGCTGAAATCCATCGCACCTGGGGATCACCTGGGGCATGGCAGGGTGTGTGCCATCACCTGGGCGGCTGAGAGATGCCCTCCCTTTTCAAGGGGTCTTGTCCTGAGAGGATGAGGGAAGGGCAGTCCTCCCCTGGCTCTCAGAATCTCTGCTCGAGTTTCCAATTCTGGCCTACAATTCGGAGCTATTCTCATTTTACAGGTTCGAAAGGATCTGTTCGCTAAGGTTACTTAAGGAAAAAATAGGGAAGAGAGGATTTAAGCCAGCCCTGCCAGGCTCCAGGACACGTGTGTGTGTTCTTTTACTTGCACTATACTACCTTCTAGGGAATTTCTTTGTTTGGAAGATGTAACTATATTCTTTCCTGAGGAAGGCAGCCTTCTTTGGAAGGCCTCAGCATCATCCCCTTCATATGGAGATCTTTCTGCTTGGACATTCACTCAAGGTCAAGGGTCGATAATCTGCTGGAATGTTGCCGAAGCCTGGGGAGGCTCTGAACTGTGTGCTCTGGGGTGATACACATGAACAAGAAAGACAATGTGAGCATGTGTGTTGGTGCATTGCAGTGTCTGTGAGTGTGTGTGGGTGAGGGAAGACATATTTCACGGTGATTGACATCTTATGAAGGTTTGCCTGTGTGTGTTGTGTGTGGCCTCACGTGAGGGGTCATGAATGGATCTATGTGGGAATATGAACTTGAGTGTGCGAGGGTGAGTGTGCACAGGGCTGAGAGTCAAGAGGTATGCAGAGGTGTTGCTGACTCCATAGATAAAATGTGAAAAGAACTTATGTAACAGGTGGCTCCTAGGCTCTGCACCAGCTGCCCTGCCGGCCTGTGTGCCTGCGCCCACCCTGCCAGGCGGCCAGCTCAGTCCTACAGCGTGGAGCAGCTGGGAGGCCGACGCCTGTCCCAGCGGGTCCTCTGGAACGCTGCTCCATCTTCTGTTCTCCATGGTCAGTGGACGTCTTCACACGTGGAGAATTTATGCTGAATAACAACCCCGTGTGTGTCTTGGATATGAACGTGTACCCCTGAATAAACACGTGTGAAGGTGTGACTGTTTGAACGTACTGCCTTTGCCTTCCCAACGGATCAGTGAGTTTGAAGTTCTGGAAAGACGGGATCCAGGCTGTATACTTCATCCAGCCACTAGAACGGTCAGAGCACTTGCCATGTTGCCAAGGTAAGGACCAGGGTTTGAATCTCACCTCCACCACATGCAAGGTGTTGTTACACTGAACACGTAAGGAGCTTCTCTTCACCTCGCCACTACCTCTCACAGGAAGAGCAAGACCTGCTTCAAGATGGTGGTATCTATGTGTGAGCACTTGGCACACGCCGTGCCCTCTCCATGCTTCCTCGACTTATCAGCCTCCTCCTGGGAGTACGGTCTGCCTCCAAACACATGCCTGGCTGGTACATTGATAGGCAAATGTCACTGTGGGTCAGAGCTGCCCAGGACTGCCTCAACAGCAGGAATCATCATGGGCAGCTGTTACAAAGGGGAAGCTTGTGGAAGAAAAGGGCAACCACCCAATGTGGTGAATAGGCCCTGGACGAAATGCCATTTCCGCCTGTGAACACCCCTCGGATGCTTTGGTCTACACAGCTCTTCCTTGTCCTGGCCCCAAGATGTGCCCTGCCCCTCACACGTTGTTCTTACTAAAGGTGTGGAGCCCATGTCGTCAGGTTGGTGGTAATAAGTGGAGGGTCTTGCTGCTCTGTCAGGAAGTGGAGAATAATAATAAAAGCAAGAGCTAACATTCATCCAACATTTACTATGTGTTACATCCTACTTACTATTTATTTACATTGTCTCATTGAAGACCCCTCCGCGTCAACCGCAGGTTGCAGACATTATTCTGCTCACTATACAGATGAGTAAAGTGAGGCCCAGGGAAGTATTGGATTCACTCCATCACAGACATGCATCTGGCATCCAAACCCACTATGACGGGATAAAGGAAATTCCGCAAGACGGTCCGCACATAACCCCATGTGCACACAATCCTAGTATGATAATTAGTGGAGGAGAAAATTAAGTGAAGCCCAGAGAGGCAAAATTCAACCTTGTTTTAATCAGCTGAGGGAGGGAGGGCGAGGAAATAGAGAATAAGAAGCCAAATGCGAGTTCTGGGGCAAGTTCATGTGTATGAGGCAAGAGAGGAGTTATCTGGAGCCTGGGCTGAATGAGGTATCTGAGGATGGGGAATTGGCTCAAAGACCTCATCATTTTCAGGGAGTTCACTTAAGGTGTCTACAGCTTTTCAAGTCATTTTGTTTGTCATCTTTGAGTTCTGTTGAATGCAACGCTGAGTTGGAAATATTTACGACACATAGGTCTGGAAACTGGACGCGCCCCCCACCTTTCCGTGGTATCAAATGGTGCAGTTGGCTGCAGAGGCTATGTGCTCTCTCCACCACAGACAGGCACTGAGACGTTGAAGACTGGCCTCCTGGGGACAACTAGCACTCGCAGCATTGGCTGCTGCTCTACGCAGCCCTGGAACGCACTGCTGCTTACGTGCACACATCCCGCTGTCCTTCCGCTCTGAACCTCCCTCCTCCCGGTGTTCTTCCTGGAAAGACATTGTCAGGGAGCCCTGTGGTGGATGTCATTATGACACAGATGGCCAAGTTCTTCCTCCCCTCAACAGCCCTCAGTGTTCTCTCTCTTTGTCCTCTGAATTCTGAGGGCAGGAATGACATATCTGTGGCTTCCAAGCCGTCCATGCATTAGACGTCTTCCGGTCAAACTGTTTTTGGTTGTTTGACGGTCTGAGCTTGCTTTCCTTACGGGGATTAAACCAAGAATACCGGAGGCTTGTGTGTGAGTTTGTGCTTCCACAGCATCCCTCACATTCTAATCAAAGGGAGGGGCAGGTACTTACGAAGGATGCGATGATGCATTGCTGCTTGGGATGGATGGATTGGTGATGGGTAAATAGGTAGATGGATGGAGCCTCGCTGGAGGGCACGAACAGAGGTGGTGGAGGTCAAAGATACCAGCCAAGCACGGAAGCAATGCTAAACTAAAACTAAAACTTTTGTCTTTAGCATATTCTGAATTCTACATCCTCTGCGATCTATGTTGGGCATAATTCACGCATTTAGTTTATGTTTTGCTCCTTTCTGATTCCTTTGGGTACTTCTGTGGATTTTCAGTGATTCCCTTGTAGCCCAGAATCGTGAAATGTGAGGCAAGTATAGGAAAAGAGATGCAAAGACCTCAATTTTGGGACTCTTAGTGAGAGAAGGATTTGGTGGAAATTTATGGGTGTAGTGGACGTCATAGAAAGAAGAAGTTTGGCTTACCTGTGGGCCTGAGGTTACCACCGGTTAATCAAGTTACCCTGATACCTCAAGGATGTAGGGAATGGAAAGTAAGAGGGCAGTGAGAGAAAAATAGCACCGGAGAAACCCCAAGCTAGAGAATCAATGGGCGCTATGACTTTAAAAACTATTGACGGTGGGGCTTCCCTGTTGGCGCAGTGGCTGAGAGTCCGCCTGCGGATGCAGGGGACACGGGTTCGTGCCCCGGTCCGGGAAGATCCCACATGCCGCGGAGCGGCTGGGCCCATGAGCCATGGCCGCTGAGCCAGCGCGTCCAGAGCCTGTGCTCCGCAACAGGAAAGGCCACAACAGTGAGAGGCCCGCGTACAGAAAAAAAAAAAAACAAGAAAAATATTGACAGTGGATATGTGTATGTGATGGATGTATGATTTTTACACAGACTGTCTGCTACTTACACATTTTGTTAGCTTGATCAAAATCTCGTCTTTTCTTTTACCAGTGGGAGAGTATTTGAGGCCCGGTCATCAATTCATTTTGACCCACATGTCCTTAGAATATTCTCTGAATTTCCACTTATATGCCTCTGCTCTACTATTTAGCTCCTGGCTGGTTTTCCTTTACTCTTTCTGTGCCTCCATTTTCAAGACCGGCATCTGCTCCCCTGTGTCCAAAGGCTGTTCTCATTTTGCAAGTATGGGGGGATGTGTCTCCATGCAGCTGAAGTGCCCATCTCTCCTCCTCACCCTGGCAGGACCATGGAAAATGTCCTTCAGCTCAGAAGTGCATCTTCCCATGCATTCTGCTCAACCTGCACCCACATGCCCAGCTCTCCTAGGGCTCTTATTTAGGCAGCAGGATACAAATTCTGCAGGAGTTACCGACTGTAAGACGACCAAATAATCAAACCGACACATTCATGGCAGCGGAATTGTGTTTAATTGTTTGAAAAACTGGAGCAGAGACGAAGTGTGCTAGCAAAGGTTGGTCGGGCATGCTGCTTAAGTTTCCAAGCAGACAAAAGGGTGAAGTATACAAGTCTGCAAGGAAGATTAGACGGTTTAGAAGCAGATCCTTTGCTAAATGGAAATTGCAGCTGCTAATTCATAAGAAATGTTGATCCAGGAAGCTGCCATCTTGGTGCTGCCTTTTCCAAAAGTGTGGCTGCTTCCAGAAGCCAGGGGTGAGTGGTGCTGACAGCTAACTGGCTGAGAGAGGGAAGTGGGCTTCATGTTCTCTGTTCTGAAGGGAGTTTGGCCTCTGGCCCATGCCTGGGGTTTACTTCTGCTTGGACTTCTGGCACTGTTGAGGGGCTGGGCACTTTGGGACACAGGGCTCCTTGCCCTTTGGTGGAGGCTGGCAAGGCTGCTTGGTGTGCTGAGGTGGAGTTTAGCAGTGCTTTGGTGGGGGGAAACAGTACTTTACTGGGGGCCAGCATTGCCGCGGTGGGGGACAGTACTGCTGAGGTGGGGGGCAGCAATACTTTGGTGAGGGGCAACAATACTTTGGTGGGATGCAGCATGGCTGGGGTGGAGGGCAGCAATACTTGGGTAGCGGGCAGCACAGCTTCTGCTTCGGATGATACATTCTGGTCTGGATGTGCACTGCAATGGAAAAGACACTGAAGTGAGGAACTCTAGAACCATACAGACACTCAACCCAGGAGAACCGCTTGCCTCGTTCACACCTGTGCCGATTCAACCTTGGCCTGGTGGCTTCACCGATTAAATGTGTCTGTGTGCAATGAGGTGCGTCAGTATAAATTGTAGCTACAGTTTGTAAGCCATAGCAAGGTTTTAATAGTGACAAATAAAGAAATACAGAAGGAAGGAAGGAAAGAAGAAAGAGAGGAAAAAAGGGTGAAAGGAGAAGAGTAATGGACAGGGGTAGAAAAAACAAAGATATAAAAAATGAGAGAGAGTCTCAGAGACAGAGATAGAGAGGAGAGAGACGGAAAGAATAAGAAGGAAGGTCAGGGGTAATGAGAACAAAAAGTATTATCCTTCCACATCAGATACTGTGGAATGTAGAACATGATTTTCTTGGATCACTTCTTGGAGCAAGTTACTTAACTTCTCTGTACTCTTCTTAAAGTTGTTGTAAAGATTAAATGAGCATATAAAACTCCACACAAACACATGTAAATACACAGGTAAATATGAGTGTAAAGATATATGTGTGTGTGTGTGCTCGCGTGGTCACACACACACACACACACACACACGAGAACAAAACATGTTGAGTACTCTTGTAAAGATTTTGACTTTTTAAGTAAATATCGAACAGTTGTAACAGAGCATCTTAACCACTCTCTAAGAGAATTCATAGAAAAGAGGCATCTAGAGACAAAAGGACCGTTTAAATCGATACTAAATTCTAGGGGAGAATGCAAATCTTAGAGAGGGAAGTCATGGATCCCCAGGCACTGAGCACACGGGGGTGGAACAATGGTCCCCGACTCCCAGAGCAGGACATGGTCGCTTTACCACGTCCTCTTGTCCTTGCTGCTCTGAGCTCCCTGGGCCTCTGCCCTCTGCTCCCTGAGGAGCTCTCCTGCCTCGCTGCACTGGCCTTTCCCTTCAGGGCAGCCCTGCCCTAGATTTGGTGCCACCCTCTCCTAACCAGCTCCGCTCAGCTCCTGGCCACGACAACATCGCCACCACACACGCCAGCAGGACCCTCAACACAGGACTCTGATCACACCCTGGACCCCCATCTCAGCCCCCACCCCACACACTTCAGATGTTGCCTTGTAACCCAAGACAGGTGGGTCCCAAATGATACGGACGAGAGAGGTGCCCACACGAGGCCTTTCTTTCTGGCCAGCCACCCATTGTGCCAGCCCCAGCTGCCCGCGGAGTTTGGGACCATTTAGAACCAGGCTCGCAGGAGAGGCGTTCCTTTGCCCGACTTACCTTAGTTCACCAGTGGCTGGAACGTGGAGATGCTGAGGCTTTTGGGATGCTCTAAGACTGCACACCTTTTATACGTCTCAGATCCCTCTTGGAAGCCATGAGGTGGCCTACGATTGGGGTGTGCTAGGCCCTAGTCACAATAGGATGCATCTGCCCTTCCTCAAACTTGAGGTTTTACTCATCTCCTGGGCTGGCAAACTCACTCTCGGTTTGATGGCGCTTGAGGATGACAGTGCCTTCACGCGAGCCCTGGCCCCATTTCCCCATTACTTTACGAGCCGTGGCTTCCTCGTATTTCCAAACCCACTCGTGACGGTTTCCCTAGAACCTTGACTTCTGGGATGGTGGTAAGCAAGCATGCAGGACACTGCTGTGTGTGGGAGCGGTGAGGGTAGTGTTCCAGGATATTCCGGTTGGTGGGGGAAGGTGTGGGCTGATCAGCGTGCACAGCGAGCCTTGTTGTAAGAGAAACAACTACTGAGGGGTGAGTGGCTCTTGGGGAAACCCAGTAAACGTGGCAATGTTGGGACCTTGACTTAACCTAAACTCAGAGCCACATTCAGCCTGAACTGGAAACAAACTTGGGCAAGCCGCTTTGATTTCACACCTGCTGTAATATAAACAAAAAATGGGGGTTGCAGCTCTCTCTTCTGCCTCTTGGTCAGCAAAACATTAGTCTTCATTCACAGAAACTGGGCGGTTACTGTTGAGTGTACGTATCTCACTTACAGGTGTATAAGTCACGCAGACTGCAGGCTTCTCAGGGAAATGATTATCATAAGTTGCAGAAGCTGGGGACCTAAGAAACTTTGACCTGGCCTGGGCTGCTGGACGATTCACCCAGTCTGGCTCCTGGAATCTGATCTCCCAGTGCTTCAGGGCTGATGCATCGTTCCCGTTCCAATTATAGATTCCAGAACAAAGAAGGATGCCACAGGGCAGGGACAAGGATGAAAAGGTTGAAACAACATCCATCAAAGGATGAAACCTACCTTAAAAAATTCCCCAATTAGTGTTCCGACTGGGGCTCTGATCGTCACCAGCTGGGTGACTTTGGGCACTTTACATCTTTGCGCAGCAGTTTCCTCATCTGCTAAACAGGATAACCCCATACTGCATGTCAGCTGAACGGCTTATTTGGACAACATGTGTAAGCATGTGCACACTGATGGGCACAGAATAAGGGCTCAACGGTGGCTGGGTGCTCTGTGGAGTCGGGCTCTGAAAGCTGGGGCAAAGCCCACCCTTAGAAGTAGGGAGGAGGTCGTTGCCACGTTTGAAGCCAAGTAGCGGCACTTGCTACCAGTGTCCTAAGACCTTGACTGACACAAATGGAAATGGGCAAGCCAGTCCTGAGGATGGCATGTTTCATTCTCAGACCTGGATTTTAGCCACAGCTCAGCTGCACGCCCTACAGTAACCCTAGATCTTGGGAATTCACACTGCAGCATGAGAAGACAACCTTGGATATCAATGTTGTCGCCTCTCGGACTCACCGTAAGGCCAGGCTATACATGGGCTCGGCCCCGGGGGAAACCCAGGGGATCTCAGGCCTTCCCGGGAGAAGAAACCCTTCCGCCTGTTGTCACTCTGACAGAAGCAACCCTGATGGGCTTCGAGAGAGATTTCAACTCAAGTCCCTAGTAGCAGAGAAGAAAGGCCACGTGGGGCAGGTATTCTGGGATAACTAATAATAAATCAAGACGTAGTGAGATCACACAACGCACCAAGCCCTGGGGACGGTGGCCAGCAAGGAGGGCCAGAGCCTCCCTGGTCCCTAAACTGCTTCACATCCTCTTCTCCACCTACTGCTTCCAACTCTTTACATACTTTTCAATGGTTTGGCTTGGATTAGCTGAAGAACTCAAACCCACTTGTGGCCGTAGCAATGCCTACGTAACTAGAGAAAATGTGAACCTCTGAAGATCCATGAGTTTCGGTTTTACATCCAGTCCATCGTTTCTGGCCTAAGCCCTCTCTTCCCATAACAGATTTTGTTGGGTGTGGAATCTACTATCTCAAGCATGCATGATGTAGTATTGCATCTATCAACAGAGGACGTCGGAACGTGTCCTCTAGGAGCCACAGGTACAACTAAACGCTTATCCTTGGAATGGTATTGTTCCCTGACATTCATTAGCATCACTCTTTCTCTTCCTCCAAACCTCTGACTCTCATATACAAGCACACAGACACACACAGACACACACACACACACACACACACACACAAAGGCAGAAGTGACAATTGGGACCAAGGAGGTTTCAGCAGAACCTGGGCACAGGCTAAGCCCACTGTATCTTCTGTGCCAGGCATCTGTGAATGAACACCAGGCCGGGGCCCATGCACACATATGCAGTGGCAGGCCGAGCTGACCCTCTGGGGCCGGCCGCATCAACAGACAGGGTTCCGGACAAAGGACTCCTGGTGGCTGTAACTAGAGCCTCTCTGCTGAAATCCATCGCACCTGGGGATCACCTGGGGCATGGCAGGGTGTGTGCCATCACCTGGGCGGCTGAGAGATGCCCTCCCTTTTCAAGGGGTCTTGTCCTGAGAGGATGAGGGAAGGGCAGTCCTCCCCTGACTCTCAGAATCTCTGCTCGAGTTTCCAATTCTGGCCTACAATTCGGAGCTATTCTCATTTTACAGGTTCGAAAGGATCTGTTCGCTAAGGTTACTTAAGGAAAAAGTAGGGAAGAGAGGATTTAACCCAGCCCTGCCAGGCTCCAGGATACGTGTGTGTGTTCTTTTACTTGTACTATACTACCTTCTAGGGAATTTCTTTGTTTGGAAGATGTAACTATATTCTTTCCTGAGGAAGGCAGCCTTCTTTGGAAGGCCTCAGCATCATCCCCTTCATATGGAGATCTTTCTGCTTGGACATTCACTCAAGGTTAAGGGTCGATAATCTGCTGGAATGTTGCCGAAGCCTGGGGAGGCTCTGAACTGTGTGCTCTGGGGTGATACACATGAACAAGAAAGACAATGTGAGCATGTGTGTTGGTGCATTGCAGTGTCTGTGAGTGTGTGTGGGTGAGGGAAGACATATTTCACGGTGATTGACATCTTATGAAGGTTTGCCTGTGTGTGTTGTGTGTGGCCTCACGTGAGGGGTCATGAATGGATCTATGTGGGAATATGAACTTGAGTGTGCGAGGGTGAGTGTGCACAGGGCTGAGAGTCAAGAGGTATGCAGAGGTGTTGCTGACTCCATAGATAAAATGTGAAAAGAACTTATGTAACAGGTGGCTCCTAGGCTCCGCACCAGCTGCCCTGCCGGCCTGTGTGCCTGCGCCCACCCTGCCAGGCGGCCAGCTCAGTCCTACAGCGTGGAGCAGCTGGGAGGCCGACGCCTGTCCCAGCGGGTCCTCTGGAACGCTGCTCCATCTTCTGTTCTCCATGGTCAGTGGACGTCTTCACACGTGGAGAATTTATGCTGAATAACAACCCCGTGTGTGTCTTGGATATGAACGTGTACCCCTGAATAAACACGTGTGAAGGTGTGACTGTTTGAACGTACTGCCTTTGCCTTCCCAACGGATCAGTGAGTTTGAAGTTCTGGAAAGACGGGATCCAGGCTGTATACTTCATCCAGCCACTAGAACGGTCAGAGCACTTGCCATGTTGCCAAGATAAGGACCAGGGTTTGAATCTCACCTCCACCACATGCAAGGTGTTGTTACACTGAACACGTAAGGAGCTTCTCTTCACCTCGCCACGACCTCTCACAGGAAGAGCAAGACCTGCTTCAAGATGGTGGTATCTATGTGTGAGCACTTGGCACACGCCGTGCCCTCTCCATGCTTCCTCGACTTATCAGCCTCCTCCTGGGAGTACGGTCTGCCTCCAAACACATGCCTGGCTGGTACATTGATAGGCAAATGTCACTGTGGGTCAGAGCTGCCCAGGACTGCCTCAACAGCAGGAATCATCATGGGCAGCTGTTACAAAGGGGAAGCTTGTGGAAGAAAAGGGCAACCACCCAATGTGGTGAATAGGCCCTGGACGAAATGCCATTTCCGCCTGTGAACACCCCTCGGATGCTTTGGTCTACACAGCTCTTCCTTGTCCTGGCCCCAAGATGTGCCCTGCCCCTCACACGTTGTTCTTACTAAAGGTGTGGAGCCCATGTCGTCAGGTTGGTGGTAATAAGTGGAGGGTCTTGCTGCTCTGTCAGGAAGTGGAGAATAATAATAAAAGCAAGAGCTAACATTTATCCAACATTTACTATGTGTTACATCCTACTTACTATTTATTTACATTGTCTCATTGAAGACCCCTCCCCGTCAACCGCAGGTTGCAGACATTATTCTGCTCACTATACACATGAGTAAAGTGAGGCCCAGGGAAGTATTGGATTCACTCCATCACAGACATGCATCTGGCATCCAAACCCACTATGACGGGATAAAGGAAATTCCGCAAGACGGTCCGCACATAACCCCATGTGCACACAATCCTAGTATGATAATTAGTGGAGGAGAAAATTAAGTGAAGCCCAGAGAGGCAAAATTCAACCTTGTTTTAATCAGCTGAGGGAGGGAGGGCGAGGAAATAGAGAATAAGAAGCCAAATGCGAGTTCTGGGGCAAGTTCATGTGTATGAGGCAAGAGAGGAGTTATCTGGAGCCTGGGCTGAATGAGGTATCTGAGGATGGGGAATTGGCTCAAAGACCTCATCATTTTCAGGGAGTTCACTTAAGGTGTCTACAGCTTTTCAAGTCATTTTGTTTGTCATCTTTGAGTTCTGTTGAATGCAACGCTGAGTTGGAAATATTTACGACACATAGGTCTGGAAACTGGACGCGCCCCCCACCTTTCCGTGGTATCAAATGGTGCAGGTGGCTGCAGAGGCTATGGGCTCTCTCCACCACAGACAGGCGCTGAGATGTTGAAGACTGGCCTCCTGGGGACAACTAGCACTCGCAGCATTGGCTGCTGCTCTACGCAGCCCTGGAACGCACTGCTGCTTACGTGCACACATCCCGCTGTCCTTCCGCTCTGAACCTCCCTCCTCCCGGTGTTCTTCCTGGAAAGACATTGTCAGGGAGCCCTGTGGTGGATGTCATTATGACACAGATGGCCAAGTTCTTCCTCCCCTCAACAGCCCTCAGTGTTCTCTCTCTTTGTCCTCTGAATTCTGAGGGCAGGAATGACATATCTGTGGCTTCCAAGCCGTCCATGCATTAGACGTCTTCCGGTCAAACTGTTTTTGGTTGTTTTGACGGTCTGAGCTTGCTTTCCTTACGGGGATTAAACCAAGAATACCGGAGGCTTGTGTGTGAGTTTGTGCTTCCACAGCATCCCTCACATTCTAATCAAAGGGAGGGTCAGGTACTTACGAAGGATGCAATGATGCATTGCTGCTTGGGATGGATGAATTGGTGATGGGTAAATAGGTAGATGGATGGAGCCTCGCTGGAGGGCACGAACAGATGTGGTGGAGGTCAAAGATACCAGCCAAGCATGGAAGCAATGCTAAACTAAAACTAAAACTTTTGTCTTTAGCGTATTCTGAATTCTACATGCTCTGCGATCTATGTTGGGGATAATTCACGCATTTAGTTTATGTTTTGTTCCTTTCTGATTCCTTTGGGTACTTCTGTGGATTTTCAGTGATTCCCTTGTAGCCCAGAATCGTGAAATGTGAGGCAAGTATAGGAAAAGAGATGCAAAGACCTCAATTTTGGGACTCTTAGTGAGAGAAGGATTTGGTGGAAATTTATGGGTGTAGTGGACGTCATAGAAAGAAGAAGTTTGGCTTACCTGTGGGCCTGAGGTTACCACCGGTTAATCAAGTTACCCTGATACCTCAAGGATGTAGGGAATGGAAAGTAAGAGGGCAGTGAGAGAAAAATAGCACCGGAGAAACCCCAAGCTAGAGAATCAATGGGCGCTATGACTTTAAAAACTACTGACGGTGGGGCTTCCCTGTTGGCGCAGTGGTTGAGAGTCCGCTTGCGGATGCAGGGGACACGGGTTCGTGCCCCGGTCCGGGAAGATCCCACATGCCGCGGAGCGGCTGGGCCCATGAGCCATGGCCGCTGAGCCAGCGCGTCCAGAGCCTGTGCTCCGCAACAGGAAAGGCCACAACAGTGAGAGGCCCGCGTACAGAAAAAAAAAAAAACAAGAAAAATATTGACAGTGGATATGTGTATGTGATGGATGTATGATTTTTACACAGACTGTCTGCTACTTACACATTTTGTTAGCTTGAACAAAATCTCGTCTTTTCTTTTACCAGTGGGAGAGTATTTGAGGCCCGGTCATCAATTCATTTTGACCCACATGTCCTTAGAATATTCTCTGAATTTCCACTTATATGCCTCTGCTCTACTATTTAGCTCCTGGCTGGGTTTCCTTTACTCTTTCTGTGCCTCCATTTTCAAGACCGGCATCTGCTCCCCTGTGTCCAATGTCTGTTCTCATTTTGCAAGTATGGGGGGATGTGTCTCCATGCAGCTGAAGTGCCCATCTCTCCTCCTCACCCTGGCAGGACCATGGAAAATGTCCTTCAGCTCAGAAGTGCATCTTCCCATGCATTTTGCTCAACCTGCACCCACATGCCCAGCTCTCCTAGGGCTCTTATTTAGGCAGCAGGATACAAATTCTGCAGGAGTTACCGACTGTAAGACGACCAAATAATCAAACCGACACATTCATGGCAGCGGAATTGTGTTTAATTGTTTGAAAAACTGGAGCAGAGACGAAGTGTGCTAGCAAAGGTTGGTCGGGCATGCTGCTTAAGTTTCCAAGCAGACAAAAGGGTGAAGTATACAAGTCTGCAAGGAAGATTAGACGGTTTAGAAGCGGATCCTTTGCTAAATGGAAATTGCAGCTGCTAATTCATAAGAAATGTTGATCCAGGAAGCTGCCATCTTGGTGCTGCCTTTTCCAAAGGTGTGGCTGCTTCCAGAAGCCGGGGGTGAGTGGTGCTGACAGCTAACTGGCTGAGAGAGGGAAGTGGGCTTCATGTTCTCTGTTCTGAAGGGAGTTTGGCCTCTGGCCCATGCCTGGGGTTTACTTCTGCTTGGACTTCTGGCACTGTTGAGGGGCTGGGCACTTTGGGACACAGGGCTCCTTGCCCTTTGGTGGAGGCTGGCAAGGCTGCTTGGTGTGCTGAGGTGGAGTTTAGCAGTGCTTTGGTGGGGGGAAACAGTACTTTACTGGGGGCCAGCATTGCCGCGGTGGGGGACAGTACTGCTGAGGTGGGGGGCAGCAATACTTTGGTGAGGGGCAACAATACTTTGGTGGGGTGCAGCATGGCTGGGGTGGAGGGCAGCAATACTTGGGTAGCGGGCAGCACAGCTTCTGCTTCGGATGATACATTCTGGTCTGGATGTGCACTGCAATGGAAAAGACACTGAAGTGAGGAACTCTAGAACCATAGAGACACTCAACCCAGGAGAACCGCTTGCCTCGTTCACACCTGTGCCGATTCAACCTTGGCCTGGTGGCTTCACCGATTAAATGTGTCTGTGTGCAATGAGGTGCGTCAGTATAAATTGTAGCTACAGTTTGTAAGCCATAGCAAGGTTTTAATAGAGACAAATAAAGAAATACAGAAGGAAGGAAGGAAAGAAGAAAGAGAGGAAAAAAGGGTGAAAGGAGAAGAGTAATGGACAGGGGTAGAAAAAACAAAGATATAAAAAATGAGAGAGAGTCACACAGACAGAGAGAGAGAGGAGAGAGACGGAAAGAATAAGAAGGAAGGTCAGGGGTAATGAGAACAAAAAGTATTATCCTTCCCCATCAGATACTGTGGAATGTAGAGCATGATTTTCTTGGATCACTTCTTGGAGCAAGTTACTTAACTTCTCTGTACTCTTCTTAAACTTGTTGTAAAGATTAAATGAGCATATAAAACTCCACACAAACACATGTAAATACACAGGTAAATATGAGTGTAAAGATATATGTGTGTGTGTGTGCTCGCGTGGTCACACACACACACACACACACACGAGAACAAAAACATGTTGAGTACTCTTGTAAAGATTTTGACTTTTTAAGTAAATATCGAACAGTTGTAACAGAGCATCTTAACCACTCTCTAAGAGAATTCATAGAAAAGAGGCATCTAGAGACAAAAGGACCGTTTAAATCGATACTAAATTATAGGTGAGAATGCAAATCTTAGAGAGGGAAGTCATGGATCCCCAGGCACTGAGCACACGGGGGTGGAACAATGGTCCCCGACTCCCAGAGCAGGACATGGCCGCTTTACCACGTCCTCTTGTCCTTGCTGCTCTGAGCTCCCTGGGCCTCTGCCCTCTGCTCCCTGAGGAGCTCTCCTGCCTCGCTGCACTGGCCTTTCCCTTCAGGGCAGCCCTGCCCTAGATTTGGTGCCACCCTCTCCTAACCAGCTCCGCTCAGCTCCTGGCCACGACAACATCGCCACCACACACGCCAGCAGGACCCTCAACACAGGACTCTGATCACACCCTGGACCCCCATCTCAGCCCCCACCCCACACACTTCAGATGTTGCCTTGTAACCCAAGACAGGTGGGTCCCAAATGATACGGACGAGAGAGGTGCCCACACGAGGCCTTTCTTTCTGGCCAGCCACCCATTGTGCCAGCCCCAGCTGCCTGCGGAGTTTGGGACCATTTAGAACCAGGCTCCCAGGAGAGGAGTTCCTTTGCCCGACTTACCCTAGTTCAGCAGCGGCTGGAACGTGGAGATGCTGTGGCTTTTGGGATGCTCTAAGACTGCACACCTTTTATACGTCACAGATCCCTCTTGGAAGACATGAGGTGGCCTACGATTGGGGCGTGCTAGGCCCTAGTCACAATAGGATGCATCTGCCCTTCCTCAAACTTGAGGTTTTACTCATCTCCTGGGCTGGCAAACTCACTCTCGGTTTGATGGCGCTTGAGGATGACAGTGCCTTCACGCGAGCCCTGGCCCCATTTCCCCATCACTTTACGAGCCGTGGCTTCCTCGTGTTTCCAAACCCACTCGTGACGGTTTCCCTAGAACCTTGACTTCTGGGATGGTGGTAAGCAAGCATGCAGGACACTGCTGGGTGTGGGAGCAGTGAGGGTAGTGTTCCAGGATATTCCGGTTGGTGGGGGAAGTGTGGACCAACCAGCATGCACAGCGAGCCTTGTTGAAATAGAAACAACTACTGAGGGGTGAGTGGCTCTTTGGGAGACCCAGTAAACTCAGCAAAGTTGGGACCATGACTTAACCTAGACTCAGAACCACATTCAGCCTGAACTGGAAACAAACCTGGACAAGCCGCTTTAATTTTGCACCTGCTGTAATATAAACAAAAAATAGAGGTTGCAGCTCTCTCCCCTGCCTCTTGGGCAGCAAAACATTAGTCTTCATTTACAGAAACTGGGCGGATACTGTTGACAGTACGTATCTCACTTACAGTGGTATAAGTCACGCGGACTGCAGGCTTCTCAGGGAAATGATTATCATAAAGTGGAGAGGCTGGGGTGGTAAAAAACTTTGACCTGGCATGGGCTGCTGGACGAGTCACCCGTTCTGGTTCCTGGAATCTGAAATCCCAGGGCTTAAGGGCTGATGCGTCCTCCCCGTTCCACTTAGAGATTCCAGAACAAAGAAAGATGCCACAGGGCAGGGTCAAGGATGAAAAGGTTGAAACAACATCCATCAAAGGATGAAACCTACCTTAAATAATTCCCCAATTAGTGTTCCGACTGGGGCTCTGATCCTCACTAGCTGGGTGACTTTGGGCACTTTACATCTTTGCGCACCAGTTTCCTCATCTGCTAAACAGGATAACCCCATACTGCATGTCAGCTGAACGGCTTATTTGGACAACATGTGTAAGCATGTGCACACTGATGGGCACAGAATAAGGGCTCAAAGATGGCGGGGTGCTCTGTGGAGTCGGGCTCTGAAAGCTGGGGCAAAGCCCACTCTTAGAAGTAGGGAGGAGGTCGTTGCCACGTTTGAAGGCAAGTAGCGGCACTTGCTACCAGTGCCCTAAGACCTTGACTGACAGAAATGGAAATGGGCAAGCCAGTCCTGAGGATGGCATGTTTCTTTCTCAGACCTGGAATTTAGCCACAGCTCAGCGGCAAGCCCTACAGTAACCCTAGATCTTGGGAATTCACACTGCAGCATGAGAAGACAGCCTTGGATATCAATATTGTCGCCTCTCGGACTCACCGTAAGGCCAGGCTATACATGGGCTTGGCCCCGGGGGAAACCCAGGGGATCTCAGGCCTTCCCGGGAGAAGAAACCCTTTCGCCTGTTGTCACTCTGACAGAAGCAACCCTGATGGGCTTCGAGAGAGATTTCAGCTCAAGTCCTAGTAGCAGAGAAGAAAGGCCACGTGGGGCAGGTATTCTGGGATAACTAATAATAAATCAAGACGTAGTGAGATCACACAACGCACCAGGCCCTGGGGACGGTGGCCAGCAAGGAGGGCCAGAGCCTCCCTGGTCCCTAAACTGCTTCACATCCTCTTCTCTACCTACTGCTTCCAACTCTTTACATACTTTTCAATGGTTTGGCTTGGATTAGCTGAAGAACTCAAACCCACTTGTGGCCATAGCAATGCCTACGTAACTAGAGAAAATGTGAACCTCTGAAGATCCATGAGTTTCGGTTTTACATCCAGTCCATCGTTTCTGGACGAAGCCCTCTCTTCCCAGAACAGATTTTGTTGGGTGTGGAATCTACTATCTCAAGCATGCATGATGTAGTATTGCATCTACCAACAGAGGACGTCGGAACGTGTCCTCTAGGAGCCACAGGTACAACTAAACGCTTATCCTTGGAATGGTATTGTTCCCTGACATTCATTAGCATCACTCTTTCTCTTCCTCCAAACCTCTGACTCTCATATACAAGCACACAGACACACACAGACACACACACACACAGACACACACACACACACACACACACAAAGGCAGAAGTGACAATTGGGACCAAGGAGGTTTCAGCAGAACCTGGGCACAGGCTAAGCCCACTGTATCTTCCGTGCCAGGCATCTGTGAATGAACACCAGGCCGGGGCCCATGCACACATATGCAGTGGCAGGCCGAGCTGACCCTCTGGGGCCGGCCGCATCAACAGACAGGGTTCCGGACAAAGGACTCCTGGTGGCTGGAACTAGAGCCTCTCTGCTGAAATCCATCGCACCTGGGGATCACCTGGGGCATGGCAGGGTGTGTGCCATCACCTGGGCGGCTGAGAGATGCCCTCCCTTTTCAAGGGGTCTTGTCCTGAGAGGATGAGGGAAGGGCAGTCCTCCCCTGGCTCTCAGAATCTCTGCTCGAGTTTCCAATTCTGGCCTACAATTCGGAGCTATTCTCATTTTACAGGTTCGAAAGGATCTGTTCGCTAAGGTTACTTAAGGAAAAAATAGGGAAGAGAGGATTTAAGCCAGCCCTGCCAGGCTCCAGAACACGTGTGTGTGTTCTTTTACTTGCACTATACTACCTTCTAGGGAATTTCTTTGTTTGGAAGATGTAACTATATTCTTTCCTGAGGAAGGCAGCCTTCTTTGGAAGGCCTCAGCATCATCCCCTTCATATGGAGATCTTTCTGCTTGGACATTCACTCAAGGTCAAGGGTCGATAATCTGCTGGAATGTTGCCGAAGCCTGGGGAGGCTCTGAACTGTGTGCTCTGGGGCCATGCCCATGAACAAGAAAGACAATGTGAGCATGTGTGTTGGTGCATTGCAGTGTCTGTGAGTGTGTGTGGGTGAGGGAAGACATATTTCACGGTGATTGACATCTTATGAAGGTTTGCCTGTGTGTGTTGTGTGTGGCCTCACGTGAGGGGTCATGAATGGATCTATGTGGGAATATGAACTTGAGTGTGCGAGGGTGAGTGTGCACAGGGCTGAGAGTCAAGAGGTATGCAGAGGTGTTGCTGACTCCATAGATAAAATGTGAAAAGAACTTATGTAACAGGTGGCTCCTAGGCTCTGCACCAGCTGCCCTGCCGGCCTGTGTGCCTGCGCCCACCCTGCCAGGCGGCCAGCTCAGTCCTACAGCGTGGAGCAGCTGGGAGGCCGACGCCTGTCCCAGCGGGTCCTCTGGAACGCTGCTCCATCTTCTGTTCTCCATGGTCAGTGGACGTCTTCACACGTGGAGAATTTATGCTGAATAACAACCCCGTGTGTGTCTTGGATATGAACGTGTACCCCTGAATAAACACGTGTGAAGGTGTGACTGTTTGAACGTACTGCCTTTGCCTTCCCAACGGATCAGTGAGTTTGAAGTTCTGGAAAGACGGGATCCAGGCTGTATACTTCATCCAGCCACTAGAACGGTCAGAGCACTTGCCATGTTGCCAAGATAAGGACCAGGGTTTGAATCTCACCTCCACCACATGCAAGGTGTTGTTACACTGAACACGTAAGGAGCTTCTCTTCACCTCGCCACGACCTCTCACAGGAAGAGCAAGACCTGCTTCAAGATGGTGGTATCTATGTGTGAGCACTTGGCACACGCCGTGCCCTCTCCATGCTTCCTCGACTTATCAGCCTCCTCCTGGGAGTACGGTCTGCCTCCAAACACATGCCTGGCTGGTACATTGATAGGCAAATGTCACTGTGGGTCAGAGCTGCCCAGGACTGCCTCAACAGCAGGAATCATCATGGGCAGCTGTTACAAAGGGGAAGCTTGTGGAAGAAAAGGGCAACCACCCAATGTGGTGAATAGGCCCTGGACGAAATGCCATTTCCGCCTGTGAACACCCCTCGGATGCTTTGGTCTACACAGCTCTTCCTTGTCCTGGCCCCAAGATGTGCCCTGCCCCTCACACGTTGTTCTTACTAAAGGTGTGGAGCCCATGTCGTCAGGTTGGTGGTAATAAGTGGAGGGTCTTGCTGCTCTGTCAGGAAGTGGAGAATAATAATAAAAGCAAGAGCTAACATTCATCCAACATTTACTATGTGTTACATCCTACTTACTATTTATTTACATTGTCTCATTGAAGACCCCTCCCCGTCAACCGCAGGTTGCAGACATTATTCTGCTCACTATACACATGAGTAAAGTGAGGCCCAGGGAAGTATTGGATTCACTCCATCACAGACATGCATCTGGCATCCAAACCCACTATGACGGGATAAAGGAAATTCCGCAAGACGGTCCGCACATAACCCCATGTGCACACAATCCTAGTATGATAATTAGTGGAGGAGAAAATTAAGTGAAGCCCAGAGAGGCAAAATTCAACCTTGTTTTAATCAGCTGAGGGAGGGAGGGCGAGGAAATAGAGAATAAGAACCCAAATGAGAGTTCTGGGGCAAGTTCATGTGTATGAGGCAAGAGAGGAGTTATCTGGAGCCTGGGCTGAATGAGGTATCTGAGGATGGGGAATTGGCTCAAAGACCTCATCATTTTCAGGGAGTTCACTTAAGGTGTCTACAGCTTTTCAAGTCATTTTGTTTGCCATCTTTGAGTTCTGTTGAATGCAACGCTGAGTTGGAAATATTTACGACACATAGGTCTGGAAACTGGACGCGCCCCCCACCTTTCCGTGGTATCAAATGGTGCAGGTGGCTGCAGAGGCTATGTGCTCTCTCCACCACAGACAGGCGCTGAGACGTTGAAGACTGGCCTCCTGGGGACAACTAGCACTCGCAGCATTGGCTGCTGCTCTACGCAGCCCTGGAACGCACTGCTGCTTACGTGCACACATCCCGCTGTCCTTCCGCTCTGAACCTCCCTCCTCCCGGTGTTCTTCCTGGAAAGACATTGTCAGGGAGCCCTGTGGTGGATGTCATTATGACACAGATGGCCAAGTTCTTCCTCCCCTCAACAGCCCTCAGTGTTCTCTCTCTTTGTCCTCTGAATTCTGAGGGCAGGAATGACATATCTGTGGCTTCCAAGCCGTCCATGCATTAGACGTCTTCCGGTCAAACTGTTTTTGGTTGTTTGACGGTCTGAGCTTGCTTTCCTTACGGGGATTAAACCAAGAATACCGGAGGCTTGTGTGTGAGTTTGTGCTTCCACAGCATCCCTCACATTCTAATCAAAGGGAGGGGCAGGTACTTACGAAGGATGCGATGATGCATTGCTGCTTGGGATGGATGGATTGGTGATGGGTAAATAGGTAGATGGATGGAGCCTCGCTGGAGGGCACGAACAGAGGTGGTGGAGGTCAAAGATACCAGCCAAGCACGGAAGCAATGCTAAACTAAAACTAAAACTTTTGTCTTTAGCATATTCTGAATTCTACATGCTCTGCGATCTATGTTGGGCATAATTCACGCATTTAGTTTATGTTTTGCTCCTTTCTGATTCCTTTGGGTACTTCTGTGGATTTTCAGTGATTCCCTTGTAGCCCAGAATCGTGAAATGTGAGGCAAGTATAGGAAAAGAGATGCAAAGACCTCAATTTTGGGACTCTTAGTGAGAGAAGGATTTGGTGGAAATTTATGGGTGTAGTGGACGTCATAGAAAGAAGAAGCTTGGCTTACCTGTGGGCCTGAGGTTACCACCGGTTAATCAAGTTACCCTGATACCTCAAGGATGTAGGGAATGGAAAGTAAGAGGGCAGTGAGAGAAAAATAGCACCGGAGAAACCCCAAGCTAGAGAATCAATGGGCGCTATGACTTTAAAAACTATTGACGGTGGGGCTTCCCTGTTGGCGCAGTGGTTGAGAGTCCGCCTGCGGATGCAGGGGACACGGGTTCGTGCCCCGGTCTGGGAAGATCCCACATGCCGCGGAGCGGCTGGGCCCATGAGCCATGGCCGCTGAGCCAGCGCGTCCAGAGCCTGTGCTCCGCAACAGGAAAGGCCACAACAGTGAGAGGCCCGCGTACAGAAAAAAAAAAAAACAAGAAAAATATTGACAGTGGATATGTGTATGTGATGGATGTATGATTTTTACACAGACTGTCTGCTACTTACACATTTTGTTAGCTTGATCAAAATCTCGTCTTTTCTTTTACCAGTGGGAGAGTATTTGAGGCCCGGTCATCAATTCATTTTGACCCACATGTCCTTAGAATATTCTCTGAATTTCCACTTATATGCCTCTGCTCTACTATTTAGCTCCTGGCTGGGTTTCCTTTAATCTTTCTGTGCCTCCATTTTCAAGACCGACATCTGCTCCCCTGTGTCCAAAGGCTGTTCTCATTTTGCAAGTATGGGGAGATGTGTCTCCATGCAGCTGAAGTGCCCATCTCTCCTCCTCACCCTGGCAGGACCATGGAAAATGTCCTTCAGCTCAGAAGTGCATCTTCCCATGCATTTTGCTCAACCTGCCCCCACATGCCCAGCTCTCCTAGGGCTCTTATTTAGGCAGCAGGATACAAATTCTGCAGGAGTTACCGACTGTAAGACGACCAAATAATCAAACCGACACATTCATGGCAGCGGAATTGTGTTTAATTGTTTGAAAAACTGGAGCAGAGACGAAGTGTGCTAGCAAAGGTTGGTCGGGCATGCTGCTTAAGTTTCCAAGCAGACAAAAGGGTGAAGTATACAAGTCTGCAAGGAAGATTAGACGGTTTAGAAGCAGATCCTTTGCTAAATGGAAATTGCAGCTGCTAATTCATAAGAAATGTTGATCCAGGAAGCTGCCATCTTGGTGCTGCCTTTTCCAAAAGTGTGGCTGCTTCCAGAAGCCAGGGGTGAGTGGTGCTGACAGCTAACTGGCTGAGAGAGGGAAGTGGGCTTCATGTTCTCTGTTCTGAAGGGAGTTTGGCCTCTGGCCCATGCCTGGGGTTTACTTCTGCTTGGACTTCTGGCACTGTTGAGGGGCTGGGCACTTTGGGACACAGGGCTCCTTGCCCTTGGGTGGAGGCTGGCAAGGCTGCTTGGTGTGCTGAGGTGGAGTTTAGCAGTGCTTTGGTGGGGGGAAACAGTACTTTACTGGGGGCCAGCATTGCCGCGGAGGGGGACAGTACTGCTGAGGTGGGGGGCAGCAATACTTTGGTGAGGGGCAACAATACTTTGGTGGGGTGCAGCATGGCTGGGGTGGAGGGCAGCAATACTTGGGTAGCGGGCAGCACAGCTTCTGCTTCGGATGATACATTCTGGTCTGGATGTGCACTGCAATGGAAAAGACACTGAAGTGAGGAACTCTAGAACCATACAGACACTCAACCCAGGAGAACCGCTTGCCTCGTTCACACCTGTGCCGATTCAACCTTGGCCTGGTGGCTTCACCGATTAAATGTGTCTGTGTGCAATGAGGTGCGTCAGTATAAATTGTAGCTACAGTTTGTAAGCCATAGCAAGGTTTTAATAGTGACAAATAAAGAAATACAGAAGGAAGGAAGGAAAGAAGAAAGAGAGGAAAATAGGGTGAAAGGAGAAGAGTAATGGACAGGGGTAGAAAAAACAAAGATATAAAAAATGAGAGAGAGTCTCAGAGACAGAGATAGAGAGGAGAGAGACGGAAAGAATAAGAAGGAAGGTCAGGGGTAATGAGAACAAAAAGTATTATCCTTCCACATCAGATACTGTGGAATGTAGAACATGATTTTCTTGGATCACTTCTTGGAGCAAGTTACTTAACTTCTCTGTACTCTTCTTAAAGTTGTTGTAAAGATTAAATGAGCATATAAAACTCCACACAAACACATGTAAATACACAGGTAAATATGAGTGTAAAGATATATGTGTGTGTGTGTGCTCGCGTGGTCACACACACACACACACACACACACACGAGAACAAAACATGTTGAGTACTCTTGTAAAGATTTTGACTTTTTAAGTAAATATCGAACAGTTGTAACAGAGCATCTTAACCACTCTCTAAGAGAATTCATAGAAAAGAGGCATCTAGAGACAAAAGGACTGTTTAAATCGATACTAAATTCTAGGGGAGAATGCAAATCTTAGAGAGGGAAGTCATGGATCCCCAGGCACTGAGCACACGGGGGTGGAACAATGGTCCCCGACTCCCAGAGCAGGACATGGTCGCTTTACCACGTCCTCTTGTCCTTGCTGCTCTGAGCTCCCTGGGCCTCTGCCCTCTGCTCCCTGAGGAGCTCTCCTGCCTCGCTGCACTGGCCTTTCCCTTCAGGGCAGCCCTGCCCTAGATTTGGTGCCACCCTCTCCTAACCAGCTCCGCTCAGCTCCTGGCCACGACAACATCGCCACCACACACGCCAGCAGGACCCTCAACACAGGACTCTGATCACACCCTGGACCCCCATCTCAGCCCCCACCCCACACACTTCAGATGTTGCCTTGTAACCCAAGACAGGTGGGTCCCAAATGATACGGACGAGAGAGGTGCCCACACGAGGCCTTTCTTTCTGGCCAGCCACCCATTGTGCCAGCCCCAGCTGCCCGCGGAGTTTGGGACCATTTAGAACCAGGCTCGCAGGAGAGGCGTTCCTTTGCCCGACTTACCTTAGTTCACCAGTGGCTGGAACGTGGAGATGCTGAGGCTTTTGGGATGCTCTAAGACTGCACACCTTTTATACGTCTCAGATCCCTCTTGGAAGCCATGAGGTGGCCTACGATTGGGGTGTGCTAGGCCCTAGTCACAATAGGATGCATCTGCCCTTCCTCAAACTTGAGGTTTTACTCATCTCCTGGGCTGGCAAACTCACTCTCGGTTTGATGGCGCTTGAGGATGACAGTGCCTTCACGCGAGCCCTGGCCCCTTTTCCCCATTACTTTACGAGCCGTGGCTTCCTCGTATTTCCAAACCCACTCGTGACGGTTTCCCTAGAACCTTGACTTCTGGGATGGTGGTAAGCAAGCATGCAGGACACTGCTGTGTGTGGGAGCGGTGAGGGTAGTGTTCCAGGATATTCCGGTTGGTGGGGGAAGGTGTGGGCCGATCAGCGTGCACAGCGAGCCTTGTTGTAAGAGAAACAACTACTGAGGGGTGAGTGGCTCTTGGGGAAACCCAGTAAACGTGGCAATGTTGGGACCTTGACTTAACCTAAACTCAGAGCCACATTCAGCCTGAACTGGAAACAAACTTGGGCAAGCCGCTTTGATTTCACACCTGCTGTAATATAAACAAAAAATGGGGGTTGCAGCTCTCTCTTCTGCCTCTTGGTCAGCAAAACATTAGTCTTCATTCACAGAAACTGGGCGGTTACTGTTGAGTGTACGTATCTCACTTACAGGTGTATAAGTCACGCAGACTGCAGGCTTCTCAGGGAAATGATTACCATAAGTTGCAGAAGCTGGGGACCTAAGAAACTTTGACCTGGCCTGGGCTGCTGGACGATTCACCCAGTCTGGCTCCTGGAATCTGATCTCCCAGTGCTTCAGGGCTGATGCATCCTTCCCGTTCCAATTATAGATTCCAGAACAAAGAAGGATGCCACAGGGCAGGGACAAGGATGAAAAGGTTGAAACAACATCCATCAAAGGATGAAACATACCTTAAAAAATTCCCCAATTAGTGTTCCGACTGGGGCTCTGATCGTCACCAGCTGGGTGATTTTGGGCACTTTACATCTTTGCGCAGCAGTTTCCTCATCTGCTAAACAGGATAACCCCATACTGCATGTCAGCTGAACGGCTTATTTGGACAACATGTGTAAGCATGTGCACACTGATGGGCACAGAATAAGGGCTCAACGGTGGCTGGGTGCTCTGTGGAGTCGGGCTCTGAAAGCTGGGGCAAAGCCCACTCTTAGAAGTAGGGAGGAGGTCGTTGCCACGTTTGAAGCCAAGTAGCGGCACTTGCTACCAGTGTCCTAAGACCTTGACTGACACAAATGGAAATGGGCAAGCCAGTCCTGAGGATGGCATGTTTCATTCTCAGACCTGGATTTTAGCCACAGCTCAGCTGCACGCCCTACAGTAACCCTAGATCTTGGGAATTCACACTGCAGCATGAGAAGACAACCTTGGATATCAATGTTGTCGCCTCTCGGACGCACCGTAAGGCCAGGCTATACATGGGCTTGGCCCCGGGGGAAACCCAGGGGATCTCAGGCCTTCCCGGGAGAAGAAACCCTTCCGCCTGTTGTCACTCTGACAGAAGCAACCCTGATGGGCTTCGAGAGAGATTTCAACTCAAGTCCCTAGTAGCAGAGAAGAAAGGCCACGTGGGGCAGGTATTCTGGGATAACTAATAATAAATCAAGACGTAGTGAGATCACACAACGCACCAGGCCCTGGGGACGGTGGCCAGCAAGGAGGGCCAGAGCCTCCCTGGTCCCTAAACTGCTTCACATCCTCTTCTCCACCTACTGCTTCCAACTCTTTACATACTTTTCAATGGTTTGGCTTGGATTAGCTGAAGAACTCAAACCCACTTGTGGCCGTAGCAATGCCTACGTAACTAGAGAAAATGTGAACCTCTGAAGATCCATGAGTTTCGGTTTTACATCCAGTCCATCGTTTCTGGACGAAGCCCTCTCTTCCCAGAACAGATTTTGTTGGGTGTGGAATCGACTATCTCAAGCATGCATGATGTAGTATTGCATCTACCAACAGAGGACGTCGGAACGTGTCCTCTAGGAGCCACAGGTACAACTAAACGCTTATCCTTGGAATGGTATTGTTCCCTGACATTCATCAGCATCACTCTTTCTCTTCCTCCAAACCTCTGACTCTCATATACAAGCACACAGACACACACAGACACACACAAACACACACACACACAAAGGCAGAAGTGACAATTGGGACCAAGGAGGTTTCAGCAGAACCTGGGCACAGGCTAAGCCCACTGTATCTTCCGTGCCAGGCATCTGTGAATGAACACCAGGCCGGGGCCCATGCACACATATGCAGTGGCAGGCCGAGCTGACCCTCTGGGGCCGGCCGCATCCACAGACAGGGTTCCGGACAAAGGACTCCTGGTGGCTGGAACTAGAGCCTCTCTGCTGAAATCCATCGCACCTGGGGATCACCTGGGGCATGGCAGGGTGTGTGCCATCACCTGGGCGGCTGAGAGATGCCCTCCCTTTTCAAGGGGTCTTGTCCTGAGAGGATGAGGGAAGGGCAGTCCTCCCCTGACTCTCAGAATCTCTGCTCGAGTTTCCAATTCTGGCCTACAATTCGGAGCTATTCTCATTTTACAGGTTCGAAAGGATCTGTTCGCTAAGGTTACTTAAGGAAAAAATAGGGAAGAGAGGATTTAACCCAGCCCTGCCAGGCTCCAGGATACGTGTGTGTGTTCTTTTACTTGCACTATACTACCTTCTAGGGAATTTCTTTGTGTGGAAGATGTAACTATATTCTTTCCTGAGGAAGGCAGCCTTCTTTGGAAGGCCTCAGCATCATCCCCTTCATATGGAGATCTTTCTGCTTGGACATTCACTCAAGGTCAAGGGTCGATAATCTGCTGGAATGTTGCCGAAGCCTGGGGAGGCTCTGAACTGTGTGCTCTGGGGCCATGCCCATGAACAAGAAAGACAATGTGAGCATGTGTGTTGGTGCATTGCAGTGTCTGTGAGTGTGTGTGGGTGAGGGAAGACATATTTCACGGTGATTGACATCTTATGAAGGTTTGCCTGTGTGTGTTGTGTGTGGCCTCACGTGAGGGGTCATGAATGGATCTATGTGGGAATATGAACTTGAGTGTGCGAGGGTGAGTGTGCACAGGGCTGAGAGTCAAGAGGTATGCAGAGGTGTTTCTGACTCCATAGATAAAATGTGAAAAGAACTTATGTAACAGGTGGCTCCTAGGCTCTGCACCAGCTGCCCTGCCGGCCTGTGTGCCTGCGCCCACCCTGCCAGGCGGCCAGCTCAGTCCTACAGCGTGGAGCAGCTGGGAGGCCGATGCCTGTCCCAGCGGGTCCTCTGGAATGCTGCTCCATCATCTGTTCTCCATGGTCAGTGGACGTCTTCACACGTGGAGAATTTATGCTGAATAACAACCCCGTGTGTGTCTTGGATATGAACGTGTACCCCTGAATAAACACGTGTGAAGGTGTGACTGTTTGAACGTACTGCCTTTGCCTTCCCAACGGATCAGTGAGTTTTAAGTTCTGGAAAGACGGGATCCAGGCTGTATACTTCATCCAGCCACTAGAACGGTCAGAGCACTTGCCATGTTGCCAAGATAAGGACCAGGGTTTGAATCTCACCTCCACCACATGCAAGGTGTTGTTACACTGAACACGTAAGGAGCTTCTCTTCACCTCGCCACTACCTCTCACAGGAAGAGCAAGACCTGCTTCAAGATGGTGGTATCTATGTGTGAGCACTTGGCACACGCCGTGCCCTCTCCATGCTTCCTCGACTTATCAGCCTCCTCCTGGGAGTACGGTCTGCCTCCAAACACATGCCTGGCTGGTACATTGATAGGCAAATGTCCCTGTGGGTCAGAGATGCCCAGGACTGCCTCAACAGCAGGAATCATCATGGGCAGCTGTTACAAAGGGGAAGCTTGTGGAAGAAAAGGGCAACCACCCAATGTGGTGAATAGGCCCTGGACGAAATGCCATTTCCGCCTGTGAACACCCCTCGGATGCTTTGGTCTACACAGCTCTTCCTTGTCCTGGCCCCAAGATGTGCCCTGCCCCTCACACGTTGTTCTTACTAAAGGTGTGGAGCCCATGTCGTCAGGTTGGTGGTAATAAGTGGAGGGTCTTGCTGCTCTGTCAGGAAGTGGAGAATAATAATAAAAGCAAGAGCTAACATTCATCCAACATTTACTATGTGTTACATCCTACTTACTATTTATTTACATTGTCTCATTGAAGACCCCTCCGCGTCAACCGCAGGTTGCAGACATTATTCTGCTCACTATACACATGAGTAAAGTGAGGCCCAGGGAAGTATTGGATTCACTCCATCACAGACATGCATCTGGCATCCAAACCCACTATGACGGGATAAAGGAAATTCCGCAAGACGGTCCGCACATAACCCCATGTGCACACAATCCTAGTATGATAATTAGTGGAGGAGAAAATTAAGTGAAGCCCAGAGAGGCAAAATTCAACCTTGTTTTAATCAGCTGAGGGAGGGAGGGCGAGGAAATAGAGAATAAGAACCCAAATGCGAGTTCTGGGGCAAGTTCATGTGTATGAGGCAAGAGAGGAGTTATCTGGAGGCTGGGCTGAATGAGGTATCTGAGGATGGGGAATTGGCTCAAAGACCTCATCATTTTCAGGGAGTTCACTTAAGGTGTGTACAGCTTTTCAAGTCATTTTGTTTGTCATCTTTGAGTTCTGTTGAATGCAACGCTGAGTTGGAAATATTTACGACACATAGGTCTGGAAACTGGACGCGCCCCCCATCTTTCCGTGGTATCAAATGGTGCACGTGGCTGCAGAGGCTATGGGCTCTCTCCACCACAGACAGGCGCTGAGACGTTGAAGACTGGCCTCCTGGGGACCACTAGCACTCGCAGCATTGGCTGCTGCTCTACGCAGCCCTGGAACGCACTGCTGCTTACGTGCACACATCCCGCTGTCCTTCCGCTCTGAACCTCCCTCCTCCCGGTGTTCTTCCTGGAAAGACATTGTCAGGGAGCCCTGTGGTGGATGTCATTATGACACAGATGGCCAAGTTCTTCCTCCCCTCAACAGCCCTCAGTGTTCTCTCTCTTTGTCCTCTGAATTCTGAGGGCAGGAATGACATATCTGTGGCTTCCAAGCCGTCCATGCATTAGACGTCTTCCGGTCAAACTGTTTTTGGTTGTTTTGACGGTCTGAGCTTGCTTTCCTTACGGGGATTAAACCAAGAATACTGGAGGCTTGTGTGTGAGTTTGTGCTTCCACAGCATCCCTCACATTCTAATCAAAGGGAGGGGCAGGTACTTACGAAGGATGCGATGATGCATTGCTGCTTGGGATGGATGGATTGGTGATGGGTAAATAGGTAGATGGATGGAGCCTCGCTGGAGGGCATGAACAGAGGTGGTGGAGGTCAAAGATACCAGCCAAGCATGGAAGCAATGCTAAACTAAAACTAAAACTTTTGTCTTTAGCGTATTCTGAATTCTACATGCTCTGCGATCTGTGTTGGGGATAATTCACGCATTTAGTTTATGTTTTGTTCCTTTCTGATTCCTTTGGGTACTTCTGTGGATTTTCAGTGATTCCCTTGTAGCCCAGAATCGTGAAATGTGAGGCAAGTATAGGAAAAGAGATGCAAAGACCTCAATTTTGGGACTCTTAGTGAGAGAAGGATTCGGTGGAAAGTTATGGGTGTAGTGGACGTCATAGAAAGAAGAAGTTTGGCTTACCTGTGGGCCTGAGGTTACCACCGGTTAATCAAGTTACCCTGATACCTCAAGGATGTAGGGAATGGAAAGTAAGAGGGCAGTGAGAGAAAAATAGCACCGGAGAAACCCCAAGCTAGAGAATCAATGGGCGCTATGACTTTAAAAACTATTGACAGTGGGGCTTCCCTGTTGGCGCAGTGGTTGAGAGTCCGCCTGCGGATGCAGGGGACACGGGTTCGTGCCCCGGTCCGGGAAGATCCCACATGCCGCGGAGCGGCTGGGCCCATGAGCCATGGCCGCTGAGCCAGCGCGTCCAGAGCCTGTGCTCCGCAACAGGAAAGGCCACGACAGTGAGAGGCCCGCGTACAGAAAAAAAAAAAAACAAGAAAAATATTGACAGTGGATATGTGTATGTGATGGATGTATGATTTTTACACAGACTGTCTGCTACTTACACATTTTGTTAGCTTGAACAAAATCTCGTCTTTTCTTTTACCAGTGGGAGAGTATTTGAGGCCCGGTCATCAATTCATTTTGACCCACATGTCCTTAGAATATTCTCTGAATTTCCACTTATATGCCTCTGCTCTACTATTTAGCTCCTGGCTGGGTTTCCTTTACTCTTTCTGTGCCTCCATTTTCAAGACCGGCATCTGCTCCCCTGTGTCCAAAGGCTGTTCTCATTTTGCAAGTATGGAGGGATGTGTCTCCATGCAGCTGAAGTGCCCATCTCTCCTCCTCACCCTGGCAGGACCATGGAAAATGTCCTTCAGCTCAGAAGTGCATCTTCCCATGCATTTTGCTCAACCTGCACCCACATGCCCAGCTCTCCTAGGGCTCTTATTTAGGCAGCAGGATACAAATTCTGCAGGAGTTACCGACTGTAAGACGACCAAATAATCAAACCGACACATCCATGGCAGCGGAATTGTGTTTAATTGTTTGAAAAACTGGAGCAGAGACGAAGTGTGCTAGCAAAGGTTGGTCGGGCATGCTGCTTAAGTTTCCAAGCAGACAAAAGGGTGAAGTATACAAGTCTGCAAGGAAGATTAGACGGTTTAGAAGCGGATCCTTTGCTAAATGGAAATTGCAGCTGCTAATTCATAAGAAATGTTGATCCAGGAAGCTGCCATCTTGGTGCTGCCTTTTCCAAAAGTGTGGCTGCTTCCAGAAGCCGGGGGTGAGTGGTGCTGACAGCTAACTGGCTGAGAGAGGGAAGTGGGCTTCGTGTTCTCTGTTCTGAAGGGAGTTTGGCCTCTGGCCCATGCCTGGGGTTTACTTCTGCTTGGAATTCTGGCACTGATGAGGGGCTGGACACTTTGGGACAGAGGGCTCCTTGACCTTGGGTGGAGGCTGGCAAGGCTGCTTGGTGTGCTGAGGTGGAGTTTAGCAGTGCTTTGGTGGGGGGAAACAGTACTTTACTGGGGGCCAGCACTGCCGCGGAGGGGGACAGTACTGCTGAGGTGGGGGGCAGCAATACTTTGGTGAGGGGCAGCAATTCTTTGGTGGGGTGCAGCATGGCTGGGGTGGAGGGCAGCAATACTTTGGTAGCGGGCAGCACAGCTTCTGCTTTGGATGATACATTCTGGTCTGGATGTGCACTGCAATGGAAAAGACACTGAAGTGAGGAACTCTAGAACCTTAGAGACACTCAACCCAGGAGAACCGCTTGCCTCGTTCAAACCTGTGCCGATTCAACCTTGGCCTGGTGGCTTCACCGATTAAATGTGTCTGTGTGCAATGAGGTGCATCAGTATAAATTGTAGCTACAGTTTGTAAGCCATAGCAAGGTTTTAATAGAGACAAATAAAGAAATACAGAAGGAAGGAAGGAAAGAAGAAAGAGAGGAAAAAAGGGTGAAAGGAGAAGAGTAATGGACAGGGGTAGAAAAAACAAAGGTATAAAAAATGAGAGAGAGTCACACAGACAGAGAGAGAGAGGAGAGAGATGGAAAGAATAAGAAGGAAGGTCAGGGGTAATGAGAACAAAAAGTATTATCCTTCCACAGCAAATACTGTGGAATTTAGACCATGATTTTCTTGGATGTGAGTCCTGTCTCAAAAATTAACCAGCTGTGTGACTTTGAGCAAGTTACTTTACTTTTCTGTACTCTTCTTAAAGTTCTTGTAAGGATTAAAAGAGCATATAAAGCTGCACACAAACACATGTAAATACACAGGTAAATATGAGTGTAAAGTTATATGTGCGTGTGTGTGTGCTCGCGTGGTCACACACACACACACACACACACACACACGAGAACCAAAACATGTTGAGTACTCTTGTAAAGATTTTGACTTTTTAAATAAATATCGAACAATTGTAAAAGAGCATCTTAACCACTCTCTAAGAGAATTCATAGAAAAGAGGCATCTAGAGACAAAAGGACCGTTTAAATCTATACTAAAGTCTACGGGAGAATGCAAATCTTAGAGAGGGAAGTCATGGATCCCCAGGCACTGAGCACACGGGGGTGGAACAATGGTCCCCGACTCCCAGAGCAGGACATGGCCGCTTTACCACCTCCTCTTGTCCTTGCTGCTCTGAGCTCCCTGGGCCTCTGCCCCGTGCTCCCTGAGGAGCTCTCCTGCCTCGCTGCACTGGCCTTTCCCTTCAGGGCAGCCCTGCCCTAGATTTGGTGCCACCCTCTCCAAACCAGCTCCTCTCAGCTCCTGCCCACGACAACATCGCCACCACACACGCCAGCAGGACCCTCAACACGGGATTCTGGTCACACCCTGGACCCCCATCTCAGCCCCCGCCACACACACTTCATATGTTGACTTGCAGCCCAAGAGAGGACGGCCTGAAATGATACGGAAGAGAAACGTGCCCACACAAGACCTTTCTTTCTGACTAGCCTCCCAGTGCACTAGCCCCAGCTGCCCACGGAATTTGGGACCAGGTATAACCAGGCTCGCAGGAGAGGCGTTCCTTTGCCCGACTTACCTTAGTTCACCAGTGGCTGGAACGTGGAGATGCTGACGCTTTGGGGATGGTCTAAGACGGCACATCTTTTATACGTCTCAGATCCCACTTGGAAGCCATGAGGTGGCCTACGATTGGGGCATGCCAGGCCCTAGTCACAATAGGATGCAACTGCCCTTCCTGAAACTTGAGGTTTTACTCATCTCCTGGGCTGGCAAACTCCCTCTCGGTTTGATGGCGCTTGAGGATGACAGTGCCTTCATGCGAGGCCTGGCCCCATTTCCCCATCACTTTACGAGCCGTGGTTTGCTCGTGTTTCCAAACCCACTCGTGACGTTTTCCCTAGAACCTTGACGTCTGGGATGGTGCTAAGCAAGCATGCAGGACACTGCTGGGTGTGGGAGCAGTGAGGGTAGTGTTCCAGGATATTCCGGTTGGTGGGGGAAGGTGTGGGCCCCTCAGCATGCACAGTGAGCCTTCTTGTAAGATAATTGACTACTGAGGGGTGAGTGGCTCTTGGGGAGACCCAGTAAACTCAGCAAAGTTGGGACCTTGACTTAAGCTAAACTCAGAGCCACATTCAGCCTGAACTGGAAACAAACCTGGGCAAGCCACTTTGATTTTGCACCTGCTGTAATATAAACATAAAATGGGGGTTGCAGCTCTCTCTCCTGCCTCTTGGTCAGCAAAACATTAGTCTTCATTCACAGAAACTGGGTGGTTACTGTTGAGAGTACGTATCTCACTTACAGGTGTATAAGTCACGCAGACTGCATGCTTCTCAGGGAAATGATTATCATAAGGTGGAGAGGCTGGGGAGCTAAGAAACTTTGACCTGGCGTGGGCTGCTGGACGAGTCACCCAGTCTGGCTCCTGGAATCTGACCTCCCAGGACTTCAGGGCTGATGCATCCTTCCCGTTCCACTTATAGATTCCAGAACAAAGAAGGATGCCACAGGGCAGGGACAAGGATGAAAAGGTTGAAACAACATCCATCAAAGGATGAAACATACCTTAAATAATTCCCCAATTAGTGTTCCGACTGGGGCTCTGACTGTCACCAGCTCGGTGACTTTGGGCAGTTTACATCTTTGCGCACCAGTTTCCTCATCTGCTAAACAGGATAACCCCATACTGCATGTCAGCTGAACGGCTTATTTGGACAACATGTGTAAGCATGTGCACAGTCATGGGCACAGAATAAGGGCTCAACGATGGCGGGGTGCTCTGTGGAGTCGGGCTCTGAAAGCTGGGGCAAAGCCTACTCTTAGAAGTAGGGAGGAGGTCGTTGCCACATTTGAAGGCATGTAGCGGCACTTGCTACCAGTGTCCTAAGACCTTGACTGACAGAAATGGAAATGGGCAAGCCAGTCCTGAGGATGGCACGTTTCATTATCAGACCTGGAATTTAGCCACAGCTCAGCTGCAAGCCCTACAGTAACCCTAGATCTTGGGAATTCACATTGCAGCATGAGAAGACAGCCTTGGGAATCAGTGGTGTCTACTTTGGGACTCACCTTAAGGACAGGCTATGCATGGGCTCGGCCCCGAGGGAAACCCAGAGGATACCAGGCCTTCCCGGGAGAAGAAGCCCTTCCGACTGTTGTCACTCTGACAGAAGCAACCCTGATAGGCTTGGAGAGAGATTTCAGCTCAGGTCCCTAGAAGCAGAGAAGAAAGGCCACGTGGGGCAGGTATTCTGGGATAACTAATAATTCATCAAGACGTAGTGAGCTCACACAACGCACCAGGCCCTGGGGACGGTGGCCAGCAAGGAAGGCCAGAGCCTCCCTGGTCCCTAAACTGCTTCGCATCCTCTTCTCCGCCTACTGCTTCCAACTCTGTAGATACTTTTCAATGGTTTGGCTTGGATTAGCTGAAGAACTCAAACCCACTTTTGGCCATAGAAATGCCTGCGTAACTAGAGAAAATGTGAACCTCTGAAGATCCATGAGTTTGGGTGTTACATCCAGGCCATCTTTTCTGGCCTAAGCCCTCTCTACCCAGAACAGATTTTGTTGGGTGTGGAACCTGCTCTCTCAAGCATGCATGATTTAGTATTGCATCTACCAACAGAGGACGTCGGAACATGTCCTCTAGGATCCACGGGTACAACGAAACGCTTCTCCTGCGCATTGGGAATGGTATTGTCCCCTGACATTCATTAGCATCACTCTTTGTCTTCCTCCAAACCTCTGCCTCTCATATACAAGCACACAGACACACACAGACACACACACACAAAGGCAGAAGTGACAATTGGGACCAAGGAGGTTTCAGTAGAACCTGGGCACAGGCTAAGCCCACTGTATCTTCTGTGCCAGGCATCTGTGAATGAACTCCAGGCCGGGGCCCATGCACACATATGCAGTGGCAGGCCGAGCTGACCCTCTGGGGCCGGCCACATCAACAGACAGGGTTCCGGACAAAGGACTCCTGGTGGCTGGAACTAGAGCCTCTCTGCTGAAATCCATCGAACCTGGGGATCACCTGGGGCATGGCAGGGTGTGTGCCATCATCTGGGTGGCTGAGACATTCCCTCCCTTTTCAAGGGGTCTTGTCCTGGGAGGATGAGGGAAGGGCAGTCCTCCCCTGACTGTCAGAATCTCTGCTCGAGTTTCCAATTCTGGCCTACAATTCAGAGCTATTCTCATTTTACAGGTTCGAAAGGATCTGTTCGCTAAGGTTACTTAAGGAAAAAATAGGGAAGAGAGGATTTAACCCAGCCCTGCCAGGCTCCAGGATACGTGTGTGTGTTCTTTTACTTGCACTATACTACCTTCTAGGGAATTTCTTTGTGTGGAAGATGTAACTATATTTTTTCCTGTGGAAGGTAGCCTTCTTTAGAAGCCCTCAGCATCATCCCCTTCATATGGAGATCTTTCTGCTTGGAAATTCACTCAAGGTCAAGGGTCGATAACCTGCTGGAATGTTGCAGAAGCCTGGGGAGGCTCTGAACTGTGTGCTCTGGGGCCATGCACATGAACAAGAAAGACAATGTGAGCATGTGTGTTGGTGCATTGCAGTGTCTGTGAGTGTGTGTGGGTGAGGGAAGACATATTTCACGGTGACTGACATCTTATGAAGGTTTGCCTGTGTGTGTTGTGTGTGGCCTCACGTGAGGGGTCATGAATGGATCTATGTGGGAATATGAACTTGAGTGTGCGAGGGTGAGTGTGCACAGGGCTGAGAGTCAAGAGGTATGCAGAGGTGTTGCTGACTCCATAGATAAAATGTGAAAAGAACTTATGTAACAGGTGGCTCCTAGGCTCTGTACCAGCTGCCCTGCCGGCCTGTGTGCCTACACCAACACTGCCAGGCGGCCAGCTCAGTCCTACAGCGTGGAGAAGCTGGGAGGCCGACGCCTGTCCCAGCGGGGGCCTCTGGGACACTGCTCCATCTTCTGTTCTCCATGGTCAGTGGAAGTCTTCACACGTGGAGAATTTATGCTGAATAACAACCCCGTGTTTGTCTTTGATATGAACGTGTACCCCTGTATAAACACGTGTGAAGGTGTGACTGTTTGAACGTACTGCTTTTGCCTTCCCAACGGATCAGTGAGTTTTACGTTCTGGAAAGACGGGATCCAGGCTTTATGCTTCTTTTAGCCACTAGCACAGTCAGAGCACTTGCCATGTTGCAAAGATAAGGACCAGGGTTTGAATCTCACCTCCACCACATGCAAGGTGTTGTTACACTGAACACGTAAGGAGCTTCTCTTCACCTCGCCACTACCTCTCACAGGAAGAGCAAGACCTGCTTCAATATGGTGGTATCTATGTGTGAGCACTTGCCACACGCCGTACCCTCTCCATGCTTCCTCGACTTATCAGCCTCCTCCTGGGAGTAGGGTTTGCCTCTAAAAGGCATGGCTGGCTGTGTAAATTGATAGGCAAAAGTCACTGTGGGCCAGAGCTGCCCAGGACTGCCCCAACAGCAGGAATCATCATGGGCAGCTGTTACAAAGGGGAAGCTTGTGGAAGAAAAGGGCAACCACCCAATGTGGTGAATAGGCCCTGGACGAAATGCCATTTCCGCCTGTGAACACCCCTCGGATGCTTTGGTCTACACAACTCTTCCTTGTCCTGGCCCCAAGATGTGCCCTACCCCTCACACCTTGTTCTTACTAAAGGTGTGGAGCCCATGTCGTCAGGTTGGTGATAATAAGTGGAGGGTCTTGCTGCTCTGTCAGGAAGTGGAGAATAATAAGAAAAGCAAGAGCTAACATTCATCCAACATTTACTATGTGTTACATCCTACTTACTATTTACTTGCATTGTCTCATTGAAGACCCCTCCCCGTCAACCGCAGGTTGCAGACATTATTCTGCCCACTATACACATGAGTAAAGTGAGGCCCAGGGAAGTATTGGATTCACTCCATCATAGACATGCATCTGGCATCCAAACCCACTATGACGGTATAAAGGAAAATTCCGCAAGATTGTCCGCACATAACCCCATGTGTACACAATCCTAGGATGATAATTAGTGGAGGAGAAAATTAAGTGAAGCACAGAGAGGCAAAATTCAACCTTGTCTTAATCAGTGTGGGAGGGAGGGTGAAGAAATAGAGAATAGGAACCGAAACGAGAGTTCTGGGACAAGCTCATGTATATGAGGCAAGAGAGGAGCTCTTTGGAGCCTGTGCTGAATGAGGTATGTGAGGATGGGGAATTGGCTCAAAGAGCTCAACATTTCAGGGAGTTCTCTTAAGGTGTCTACAGCTTTTCAATTCATTTTGTGTGTCATCGTTGAGTTCTGTGGAATGCAACGCTGAGTTGGAAATATTTACGACACATAGGTCTGGAAACTGGACGCGCCCCCAGCTTTCCGTGGTGTCAAATGGTGCAGGTGGCTGCAGAGGCTATGTGCTCTCTCCACCACGGACAGGGGATGAGACGTTGAAGACTGGCCTCCTGGGGACAACTAGCACTCGCAGCATTGGCTGCTGCTCTACACAGCCCTGGAACGCACTGCTGCTTATGTGCACACATCCCGCTGTCCTTCCGCTCTGAACCTCCCTTCTCCCGGTGTTCTTCCTGGAAAGACATTTTCTGGGAGCCCTGTGCTGGATGTCATTATGACACAGATGGCCAAGTTCTCCTTCCTCCACTCAACAGCCCGCAGTGTTCTCTCTCTGTCTCCTCTGAATTCTGTCGCAGAAATGTCGTATCTGTGGCTTCCAAGTCGTCCATGAATTAGACGTCTTCCGGTCATAATGTATTTTTGTTGTATGGATGGTCTGAGATTGGTTTCCTTATGGGGATTAAACCAAGAGTACTCGAGCCTTGTGTGTGAGTTTGTGCTTCCACAGCATCCATCACATTCTAAACAAAGGGAGGGGCAGGTACTTACGAAGGATGCAATGATGCATTGCTGGTTGGGATGGATGGATTGATGATGGCTAAATAAGTAGATGGATGGAGCCTCGCTGAAGGACATGAACAGAGGTGGTAGAGGACGAAGAGACCAGCCAAGCATGGAAGCAATGCCAAACTAAACCTAAAATTTTTGCCTTTAGCGTATTCTGAAATCTACGTGCTCTGCGATCTATGTTGGAGATAATTCACACATTGAGTGTATGTTTTGTTCCTTTCGGATTGCTTTGGGTGCTTCTGTGGATTTTCAGTGATTCCCTTGCAGCCCAGAAAAATGAAATGGGAGACAGGTATAGGAAAAGAGATGCAAAGACCTCAATTTGGGGACTTTTAGTGAGAGAAGAATTCGGTGGAAAGGTATGGGTGTAGTGGACGTTATAGAAAGAAGAAGTTTGGCTTACCTGTGGGCCTGAGGTTACCACCAGTTAATCAGGTTACCCTGATATCGCAAGGATTTAAGGAATGGAAAGTAAGAAGGCAGTGAGATAAAAATAGCCCAGGAGAAACCCCAAGCTAGAGAATCAATGGGTGCTATGACTTTAAAAATTATTTACAGTGGATATGTGTGTGTGATGGATGTATGATTTTTTTTAACATCTTTATTGGGGTATAATTGCTTTACAATTGTGTGTTAGTTTCTGCTTTATAACAAAGTGAATCAGTTATACAAATACATATGTTCCCATATCTCTTCCCTCTTGCGTCTCTCTCCCTCCCACCCTCCCTATCCCACCCCTCCTGGCAGTCACAAAGCACCGAGCCGATATCCCTGTGCCATGCGGCTGCTTCCCACTAGCTATCTACCTTACGTTTGGTAGTGTATATATGTCCATGCCTCTCTCTCGCCCTGTCACAGCTCACCCTTCCCCCTCCCCATATCCTCAAGTCCATTCTCCAGTAGGTCTCTGTCTTACTCCTGGCTTACCCCTAGGTTCTTCACGACATTTTTTTTTTTGTTAAATTCCAGATATATGTGTTAGCATACGGTATTTGTCTTTCTCTTTCTGACTTACTTCACTCTGTATGACAGACTCTAGGTCTAGCCACCTCATTACAGATAGCTCAATTTCATTTCTTTTTAGGGCCGAGTAACATTCCATTGTATATATGTGCCACATCTCCTTTATCCATTCATCCGATGATGGGCACTTAGGTTGTTTCCATCTCCAGGCTATTGTAAATAGAGCTGCAATGAATATTTTGGTACATGACTCTGTTTGAATTATGGTTTTCTCAGGGTATATGTCCAGTAGTGAGATTGCTGGGTCATATGGTAGTTCTATTTGTAGATTTTTAAGGAACCTCCATACTGTTCTCCATAGTGGCTGAACCAATTCACATTCCCACCAGCCGTGCAAGAGTGTTCCATTTTCTCCACACCGTCTCCAGCATTTATTGTTTCTAGATTTTTTGATGATGGCCATTCTGACTGCTGTGAGATGATATCTCATTGTAGTTTTGATTTGCATTTCTCTAATTATTAATGATGTTGAGCATTCTTTCATGTGTTTGTTGGCAGTCTGTATACCTTCTTTGGAGAAATGTCTATTTAGGTGTTCTGCCCATTTTTGGATTGGGTTGTTTGTTTTTTTGTTATGGAGCTGCATGAGTTGCTTGCAAATTTTGGAAATTAATCCTTTGTCAGTTGCTTCATTTGCAAATATTTTCTCCCATGATGTATGATTTTTACATAGACTGTCTCCTACTTACACATTTTGTTAGCTTGAACAAAATCTCGTCTTTTCCTTTACCAGTGGGAGAGTTTTTGAGGCCCGATCCTCAATTCATTTTAACTCACATGCCCTTGGAGTATTCTCTGAATTTCCATTTATTTGCCTCTACCCTACTCTTTAGCTCCTGGCTGTATTCCCCTTACTCTTTCTGTGCCTCCGTTTTCGTGACGGGCATAATCTCCCCTGTGTCCAAAGGCTGTTCTCATTTTGCAAGGATGTGGGGATGTGTCTCCATACAGCTGAAGTGCCCACCTCTCCACCTCACCCAGGCAGTACCATGCAAAATGTCCTTCAGCTCAGAAGTGCATCTCCCCATGCCTTCTGCTGTACCTGCACCCACATGCCCAGCCTTCCTAGGGCTCTCATTTAGGCAGCAGGATACAAAATCTGCAGGACTTAACAACTGTAACATGACAAAATAATCAAGCCGACACACTCATGGCAGCGGAATTGTGTTTAATTGTTTGAAAAACTAGAGCAGAGACGAAGTGTGCTAGCAAAGGATGGTCGGGCATGCTGCTTAAGTTTCCAAGCAGCCAAAAGGGCGAAGTATACAAGTCTGCAAGAAGATTAGACGGTTTAGAAGCGGATCCTTTGCTAAATGGAAATTGCAGCTGCTAATTCATAAGAAATGTTGATCCAGGAAGCTGCCATCTTGGTGCTGCCTTTTCCACAAGTGTGGCTGCTTCCAGAAGCCGGGGGTGAGTGGTGCTGACAGCTAACTGGCTGAGAGAGGGGAGTGGGCTTCATGTTCTCTGTTCTGCAGGTAGTTGGCCTCTGGCCCATGCCTGGTGTTTACTTCTGCTTGGACTTCCGGCACTGCTGAGCGGCTGGGCACTTTGGGACAGAGGGCTCCTTGCCCTTGGGTGGAGGCTGGCAAGGCTGCTTGGTGTGCTGAGGTGGAGTTTAGCAGTGCTTTGGTGGGGGGAAACAGTACTTTACTGAGGGGCAGCATTGCTGCGGAGGGGGACAGTACTGCTGAGGTGGGGGGCAGCAATACTTTGGTGAGGGGCAGCAATACTTTGGTGGGGTGCAGCATGGCTGGGGTGGAGGGCAGCAATACTTTGGTAGCGGGCAGCACAGCTTCTGCTTCGGATGATACATTCTGGTCTGGATGTGCACTGCAATGGAAAAGACACTGAAGTGAGGAACTCTAGAACCTTAGAGACACTCAACCCAGGAGAACCGCTTGCCTCGTTCAAACCTGTGCCGATTCAACCTTGGCCTGGTGGCTTCACCGATTAAATGTGTCTGTGTGCAATGAGGTGCGTCAGTATTAATTGTAGCTACAGTTTGTAAGCCATAGCAAGGTTTTAGTAGAGACAAATAAAGAAATACAGAAGGAAGGAAGGAAAGAAGAAAGAGAGGAAAAAAGGGTGAAAGGAGAAGAGTAATGGACAGGGGTAGAAAAAACAAAGATATACAAAATGAGAGAGAGTCACACAGACAGAGAGAGAGAGGAGAGAGATGGAAAGAATAAGAAGGAAGGTCAGGGGTAATGAGAACAAAAAGTATTATCCTTCCACAGCAGATACTGTGGAATGTAGAACATGATTCTCTTGGATCTTAGTCCTATCTCAAAAATTAACCAGCTGTGTGACTTTGAGCAAGTTACTTAACTTCTTTGTACTCTTCTTAAAGTTGTTGTAAAGATTAAATGAGCATATAAAACTCCACACAAACACATGTAAATACACAGGTAAATATGAGTGTAAAGATATATGTGTGTGTGTGTGCTCGCGTGGTCACACACACACACACACACACACGAGAACCAAAAACATGTTGAGTACTCTTGTAAAGATTTTGACTTTTTAAGTAAATATCGAACAATTGTAAAGGAGCATCTTAACCACTCTCTAAGAGAATTCATAGAAAAGAGGCATCTAGAGACAACAGGACCGTTTAAATCGATACTAAATTCTAGGAGAGAATGCAAATCTTAGAGAGGGAAGTCATGGATCCCCAGGCACTGAGCACAGGGGGGTGGAACAATGGTCCCCGACTCCCAGAGCAGGACATGGCCGCTTTACCACGTCCTCTTGTCCTTGCTGCTCTGAGCTCCCTGGGCCTCTGGCCCTGCTCCCTGAGGAGTTCTCCTGCCTCGCTGCACTGGCCTTTCCCTTCAGGGCAGCCCTGCCCTAGATTTGGTGCCACCCTCTCCTAACCAGCTACGCTCAGCTCCTGGCCACGACAACATCGCCACCACACACGCCAGCAGGACCCTCAACACAAGACTCTGATCACACCCTGGACCCCCATCTCAGCCCCCACCCCACACACTTCAGATGTTGCCTTGTAACCCAAGACAGGTGGGTCCCAAGTGATACGGACGAGAGAGGTGCCCACACGAGGCCTTTCTTTCTGGCCAGCCACACATTGTGCCAGCCCCAGCTGCCCGCGGACTTTGGGACCATTTAGAACCAGGCTCGCAGGAGAGGCGTTCTTTTGGCCAACTTACCTTAGTTCACCAGTGGCTGGAACGTGGAGATGCTGAGGCTTTTGGGATGCTCTAAGACTGCACACCTTTTATACGTCTCAGATCCCTCTTGGAAGACATGAGGTGGCCTACGACTGGGGCGTGCTAGGCCCTAGTCACAATAGGATGCATCTGCCCTTCCTCAAACTTGAGGTTTTACTCATCTCCTGGGCTGGCAAACTCACTCTCGGTTTGATGGCGCTTGAGGATGACAGTGTCTTCACGCGAGCCCGGGCCCCATTTCCCCATCGCTTTACGAGCCGTGGCTTCCTCGTGTTTCCAAACCCACTCATGACGGTTTCCCTAGAACCTTGACTTCTGGGATGGTACTAAGCAAGCATGCAGGACACTGCTGTGTGTGGGAGCGGTGAGGGTAGTGTTCCAGGATATTCCGGTTGGTGGGGGAAGGTGTGGGCTGCTCAGCATGCACAGCGAGCCTTGTTGTAAGAGTAACAACTACTGAGGGGTGAGTGGCTCTTGGGGAAACCCAGTAACTCTGCAATGTTGGGATCTTGACTTAACCTAAACTCAGAGCCACATTCAGCCTGAACTGGAATCAAACTTGGGCAAGCCGCTTTGATTTCGCACCTGCTGTATTATAAACATAAAATGGGGGTTGCAGCTCTCTCTTCTGCCTCTTGGTCAGCAAAACATTAGTCTTCATTCACAGAAACTGGGCGGTTACTGTTGAGAGTACGTATCTCACTTACAGGTGTATAAGTCACGCAGACTGCAGGCTTCTCAGGGAAATGATTATCATAAGGTGGAGAGGCTGGGGACCTAAGAAACATTGACCTGTCGTGGGCTGCTGGACGATTCACCCAGTCTGGCTCCTGGAATCTGATCTCCCAGGGCTTCAGGGCTGATGCATCCTTCCCGTTCCACTTAGAGATTCCAGAACAAAGAAGGATGCCACGGGGCAGGGACCAGAATGAAAAGGTTGAAACAACATCCATCAAAGGATGAAACATACCTTAAATAACTCCCCAGTTAGTGTTCCGACTGGGGCTCTGATCCTCACCAGCTGAGTGACTTTGGGCACTTTACATCTTTGCGCACCAGTTTCCTCATCTGCTAAACAGGATAACCCCATACTGCATGTCAGCTGAACGGCTTATTTGGACAACATGTGTAAGCATGTGCACACTGATGGGCACAGAATAAGGGCTCAACGATGGCTGGGTGCTCTGTGGAGTCGGGCTCTGAAAGCTGGGGCAAAGCCCACTCTTAGAAGTACGGAGGAGGTCGTTGCCACGTTTGAAGGCAAGTAGCGGCACTTGCTACCAGTGTCCTAAGACCTTGACTGACACAAATGGAAATGGGCAAGCCAGTCCTGAGGATGGCATGTTTCATTCTCAGACCTGGAATTTAGCCACAGCTCAGCTGCAAGCCCTACAGTAACCCTAGATCTTGGGAATTCACACTGCAGCATGAGAAGACAGCCTTGGATATCAATGTTGTCGCCTCTCGGACTCACCGTAAGGCCAGGTTATACATGGGCTTGGCCCCGGGGGAAACCCAGGGGATCTCAGGCCTTCCCGGGAGAAGAAACCCTTCCGCCTGTTGTCACTCTGACAGAAGCAACCCTGATGGGCTTGGAGAGAGATTTCAGCTCAGGTCCCTATTAGCAGAGAAGAAAGGCCACGTGGGGCAGTAGATCAGGGATAACGAAAAATTCATCAAGTTGTAGTGAGCTCACACAATGCATCAAGCCCTGGGGACGGTGGCCAGCAAGGAGGGCCAGAGCCTCCCTGGTCCCTAAACTGCTTCACATCCTCATCTCCGCCTACTGCTTCCAACTCTGTAGATACTTCTCAATGGTTTGCCTTGGATTAGCTGAAGAACTCAAGCCCACTTTTGGTCATAGCAATGCCTGCGTAACTAGAGAAAATGTGAACCTCTGAAGATCCATGAGTTTGGGTGTTACATCCAGTCCATCTTTTCTTTTCTGGCCTAAGCCCTCACTACCCAGAACAGATTTTTTGGGGTATGGAATCTGCTATCTCAAGCATGCATTATGTAGTATTGTATCTACCAACAGAGGACGTCGGAACATGTCCTCTAGGATCCACGGGTACAACGAAACGCTTCTCCTGGTCATTGGGAATGGTATTGTTCCCTAACATTCATTAGCATCACTCTTTGTCTTCCTCCAAACCTCTGACTCTCATGTACAAGCAAACAGACACACACAGACACACACACACACACACACAGACACAAACACACAGAGGCAGAAGTGAAAATTGGGACCAAGGATGATTCAGCAGAACCTGGGCACAGGTTAAGCCCATGGTATCTTCTGTGCCAGGCATCTGTGAATGAACCCCAGGCCGGAGCCCATGCACACATATGCAGTAGCAGGCCGAGCTGACCCTCTGGGGCCGGCCACATCAACAGACAGGGTTCCGGACAAAGGACTCCTGGTGTCTGGAACTAGAGCCTCTCTGCTGCAATCCATCGCCACATGGATATCGGCTGGGGCACGGCAGGGTGTGTGCCATCATCTGGTCGGCTGAGAGATGCCCTCCCTTTTCAAGGGGTCTTGTCCTGGGAGGATGAGGGAAGGGCAGTCCTCCCCTGACTCTCAGAACCTCTGCTCGAGTTTCCAATTCTGGCCTACAATTCGGAGCTATTCTCATTTTACAGGTTCGAAAGGTTCTGTTCGCTAAGGTTACTTAAGGAAAAAGTAGGGAAGAGAGGATTTAACCCAGCCCTGCCAGGCTCCAGGATACGTGTGTGTGTTCATTTACTTGCACTATACTACCTTCTAGGGAATTTCTTTGTTTGGAAGATGTAACTATGTTCTTCCCTGAGGAAGGCAGCCTTCTTTCAAAGGCCTCAGCATCATCCCCTTCATCCAGAAATCTTTCTGCTTGGAAATTCACTCAAGGTCAATGGGCTGATAATCTGTTGGAATGTTGCAGAAGCCTGGGGAGGCTCTGAACTGTGTGCTCTGGGGCCATGCACATGAACAAGAAAGACAATGTGAGCATGTGTGTTGGTGCATTGGAGTGTCTGTGAGTGTGTGTGGGTGAGTGAAGACATATTTTAGGGTGATTGACATCTTATGAAGTTTTGTCTGTGTGTGTTGTGTGTGGCCTCACGTGAGGGGTCATAAATGGATCTCTGTGGGAATATGAGCTTGAGTGTGTGAGGGTGAGTGTGCACAGGGCTGAGAGTCAAGAGGTATGCAGAGGTGTTGCTGACTCCGTACATAAAATGTGAAAAGAACTTATGTAACAAGTGGCTCCTAGGCTCGGCACCAGCTGCCCTGCCGGCCTGTGTGCCTGTGCCCACCCTGCCAGGCGGCCAGCTCAGTCCTACAGCGTGGAGCAGCTGGGAGGCCGACGCCTGTCCCAGCGAGTCCTCTGGGATGCTGCTCCATCTTCTGTTCTCCATGGTCAGTGGACGTCTTCACACGTGGAGAATTTATGCTGAATAACAACCCCGTGTGTGTCTTGGATATGTACATGTACCCCTGTATAAACACGTGTGAAGGTGTGACTGTTTGAAAGTACTGCCTTTGCCTTCCCAACGGATCAGTGAGTTTTAAGTTCTGGAACGACAGGATCCAGGCTGTATACTTCATCCAGCAACTAGAACGGTCAGAGCACTTGCCATGTTGCCAAGATACGGACCAGGGTTTGAATCTCACCTCCACCACATGCAAGGTGTTGTTACACTGAACACGTAAGGAGCATCTCTTCACCTCGCCACTACCTCTCACAGGAAGAGCAAGACCTGCTTCAATATGGTGGTATCGATGTGTGAGCACTTGGCACACGCCGTGCCCTCTCCATGCTTCCTCAACTTATCAGCCTCCTACTGGTAGTACGGTCTGCCTCCAAAACACATGTCTGGCTGATACATTGATAGGCAAATGTCACTGTGGGCCAGAGCTGCCCGGGTCTGCCTCAACAGCAGGAATCATCATGGGCAGCTCTTACAAAGGGGAAGCTTGTGGAAGAAAAGGGCAACCACCCAATGTGGTGAATAGGCCCTGGACGAAATGCCTTTTCCGCCTGTGAACACCCCTCGGATGCTTTGGTCTACACAACTCTTCCTTGTCCTGGTCCCAAGATGTGCCCTGCCCCTCACACCTTGTTCTTACTAAAGGTGTGGAGCCCATGTCGTCAGGTTGGTGGTAATAAGTGGAGGGTCTTGCTGCTCTGTCAGGAAGTGGAGAATAATAAGAAAAGTAAGAGCTAACATTCATCTAACATTTACTATGTGTTACATCCTACTTACTATTTATTTACATTGTCTCATTGAAGACCCCTCCCCGTCAACTGCAGATTGCAGACATTATTCTGCCCACTATACACATGAGTAATGTGAGGCCCAGGGAAGTATTGGATTCACTCCATCATAGACATGCATCTGGCATCCAAACCCACTATGACGGGATAAAGGAAAATTACGCAAGATTGTCCGCACATAACCCCATGTGCACAGAATCCTAGTATAATAATTAGTGGAGGAGAAAATTAAGTGAAGCACAGAGAGGCAAAATTCAGCCTTGTCTTAATCAGTGTGGGAGGGAGGGTGAAGAAATAGAGAATAAGAACCGAAATGAGAGTTCTGGGACAAGCTCATGTATATGAGGCAAGAAAAGAGCTCTTTGGAGGCTGTGCTGAATGAGGTATCTGAGGATGGGGAATTGGCTCAAAGAGCTCATCATTTCAGGGAGTTCACTTATGGTGTCTACAGCTTTTCAAGTCATTTTGTTTGTCATCGTTGAGTTCTGTTGAATGCAACGCTGAGTTGGAAATATTTACGACACATAGGTCTGGAAACTGGACGCGCCCCCCAGCTTTCCGTGGTGTCAAATGGTGCAGGTGGCTGCAGAGGCTATGTGCTCTCTCCACCACAGACAGGCGCTGAGACGTTGAAGACTGGCCTCCTGGGGACCACTAGCACTCGCAGCATTGGCTGCTGCTCTACGCAGCCCTGGAACGCACTGCTGCTTACGTGCACACATCCCGCTGTCCTTCCGCTCTGAACCTCCCTTCTCCCGCCGTTCTTCCTGGAAAGACATGGTCAGGGAGCCCTGTGGTGGATGTCATTATGACACAGATGGCCAAGTTCTTCCTCCCCTCAACAGACCTCAGTGTTTTCTCTCTTTGTCCTCTGAATTCTGAGGGCAGGAATGACATATCTGTGGCTTCCAAGTCGTCCATGCATTAGACGTCTTGCGGTCAAACTGTTTTTGGTTGTTTTGACGGTCTGAGCTTGCTTTCCTTACGGGGATTAAACCAAGAATACCGGAGGCTTGTGTGTGAGTTTGTGCTTCCACAGCATCCCTCACATTCTAATCAAAGGGAGGGGCAGGTACTTACAAAGAATGCGATGATGCATTGCTGCTTGGGATGGATGGATTGGTGATGGGTAAATAGGTAGATGGATGGAGCCTCGCTGGAGGGCATGAACAGAGGTGGTGGAGGTCAAAGATACCAGCCAAGCATGGAAGCAATGCTAAACTAAAACTAAAACTTTTGTCTTTAGCGTATTCTGAATTCTACATGCTCTGCGATCTATGTTGGGGATAATTCACGCATTTAGTTTATGTTTTGTTCCTTGCTGATTCCTTTGGGTACTTCTGTGGATTTTCAGTGATTCCCTTGTAGCCCAGAAACGTGAAATGGGAGGCAAGTATAGGAAAAGAGATGCAAAGACCTCAATTTTGGGACTCTTAGTGAGAGAAGGATTCGGTGGAAATTTATGGGTGTAGTGGACGTCACAGAAAGAAGTTTGGCTTACCTGTGGGCCTGACGTTACCACCGGTTAATCAAGTTACCCTGATACCTCAAGGATTTAGGGAATGGAATGTAAGAGGGCAGTGAGAGAAAAATAGCACCGGAGAAACCCCAAGCTAGAGAATCAATGGGTGCTATGACTTTAAAAATTATTGACAGTGGGGCTTCCTTGTTGGCGCAGTGGTTGAGAGTCCGCCTGCAGATGCAGGGGACACGGGTTCGTGCCCCGGCCCGGGAAGATCCCACATGCTGCGGAGCGGCTCGGCCCATGAGCCATGGCTGCTGAGCCAGCGCGCCCAGAGCCTGTGCTCCGCAACAGTAAAGGCCACGACAGTGAGAGGCCCGCGTACAGAAAAAAAAAAAAAAAACAAGAAAAATATTGACAGTGGATATGTGTATGTGATGGATGTATGATTTTTACACAGACTGTCTCCTATGTACATATTTGTTAGCTTGAACAAAATCTCGTCTTTTCTTTTACCAGTGGGAGAGTTTTTGAGGCCCGGTCATCAATTCATTTTGACCCACATGTCCTTAGAATATTCTCTGAATTTCCACTTATATGCCTCTGCTCTACTATTTAGCTCCTGGCTGGGTTTCCTTTACTCTTTCTGTGCCTCCATTTTCAAGACCGGCATCTGCTCCCCTGTGTCCAAAGGCTGTTCTCATTTTGCAAGTATGGGGGGATGTGTCTCCATGCAGCTGAAGTGCCCATCTCTCCTCCTCACCCTGGCAGGACCATGGAAAATGTCCTTCAGCTCAGAAGTGCATCTTCCCATGCATTCTGCTCAACCTGCACCCACATGCCCAGCTCTCCTAGGGCTCTTATTTAGGCAGCAAGATACAAAATCTGCAGGAGTTAACGACTGTAAGACGACGAAATAATCAAACTGACACATTCATGGCAGCGGAATTGTGTTTAATTGTTTGAAAGACTGGAGCAGAGACGAAGTGTGCTAGCAAAGGATGGTCGGGCATGCTGCTTAAGTTTCCAAGCAGCCAAAAGGGCGAAGTATACAAGTCTGCAAGAAGATTAGACGGTTTAGAAACGGATCCTTTGCTAAATGGAAATTCCAGCTGCTAATTCATAAGAAATGTTGATCCAGGAAGCTGCCATCTTGGTGCTGCCTTTTCCAAAAGTGTGGCTGCTTCCAGAAGCCGTGGGTGAGTGGTGCTGACAGCTAACTGGCTGAGAGAGGGAAGTGGGCTTCGTGTTCTCTGTTCTGAAGGGAGTTTGGCCTCTGGCCCATGCCTGGGGTTTATTTCTGCTTGGACTTCTGGCACTGTTGAGGGGCTGGGCACGTTGGGACAGAGGGCTCCTTGCCCTTGGGTGGAGGCTGGCAAGGCTGCTTGGTGTGCTGAGGTGGAGTTTAGCAGTGCTTTGGTGGGGGGAAACAGTACTTTACTGGGGGGCAGCATTGCTGTGGAGGGGGACAGTACTGCTGAGGTGGGGGGCAGCAATACTTTGGTGAGGGGCAGCAATACTTTGGTGGGGTGCAGCATGGCTGGGGTGGAGGGCAGCAATACTTTGGTAGCGGGCAGCACAGCTTCTGCTTCGGATTATACATTCTGGTCTGGATGTGCACTGCAATGGAAAAGACACTGAAGTGAGGAACTCTAGAACGTTAGAGACACTCAACCCAGGAGAACCGCTTGCCTCGTTCAAACCTGTGCCGATTCAACTTTCGCCTGGTGGCTTCACCGATTAAATGTGTCTGTGTGCAGTGAGGTGCGTCAGTATAAATTGTAGCTACAGTTTGTAAGCCATAGCAAGGTTTTAATAGAGACAAATAAAGAAATACAGAAGGAAGGAAGGAAAGAAGAAAGAGAGGAAAAAAGGGTGAAAGGAGAAGAGTAATGGACAGGGGTAGAAAAAACAAAGATATAAAAAATGAGAGAGAGTCACACAGACAGAGAGAGAGAGGAGAGAGACGGAAAGAATAAGAAGGAAGGTCAGGGGTAATGAGAACAAAAAGTATTATCCTTCCCCATCAGATACTGTGGAATGTAGAGCATGATTTTCTTGGATCACTTCTTGGAGCAAGTTACTTAACTTCTCTGTACTCTTCTTAAAGTTGTTGTAAAGATTAAATGAGCATATAAAACTCCACACAAACACATGTAAATACACAGGTAAATATGAGTGTAAAGATATATGTGTGTGTGTGTGCTCGCGTGGTCACACACACACACACACACACGAGAACAAAAACATGTTGAGTACTCTTGTAAAGATTTTGACTTTTTAAGTAAATATCGAACAGTTGTAACAGAGCATCTTAACCACTCTCTAAGAGAATTCATAGAAAAGAGGCATCTAGAGACAAAAGGACCGTTTAAATCGATACTAAATTATAGGTGAGAATGCAAATCTTAGAGAGGGAAGTCATGGATCCCCAGGCACTGAGCACACGGGGGTGGAACAATGGTCCCCGACTCCCAGAGCAGGACATGGCCGCTTTACCACGTCCTCTTGTCCTTGCTGCTCTGAGCTCCCTGGGCCTCTGCCCTCTGCTCCCTGAGGAGCTCTCCTGCCTCGCTGCACTGGCCTTTCCCTTCAGGGCAGCCCTGCCCTAGATTTGGTGCCACCCTCTCCTAACCAGCTCCGCTCAGCTCCTGGCCACGACAACATCGCCACCACACACGCCAGCAGGACCCTCAACACAGGACTCTGATCACACCCTGGACCCCCATCTCAGCCCCCACCCCACACACTTCAGATGTTGCCTTGTAACCCAAGACAGGTGGGTCCCAAATGATACGGACGAGAGAGGTGCCCACACGAGGCCTTTCTTTCTGGCCAGCCACCCATTGTGCCAGCCCCAGCTGCCTGCGGAGTTTGGGACCATTTAGAACCAGGCTCCCAGGAGAGGCGTTCCTTTGCCCGACTTACCCTAGTTCAGCAGCGGCTGGAACGTGGAGATGCTGTGGCTTTTGGGATGCTCTAAGACTGCACACCCTTTATACGTCTCAGATCCCTCTTGGAAGACATGAGGTGGCCTACGATTGGGGCGTGCTAGGCCCTAGTCACAATAGGATGCATCTGCCCTTCCTCAAACTTGAGGTTTTACTCATCTCCTGGGCTGGCAAACTCACTCTCGGTTTGATGGCGCTTGAGGATGACAGTGCCTTCACGCGAGCCCTGGCCCCATTTCCCCATCACTTTACGAGCCGTGGCTTCCTCGTGTTTCCAAACCCACTCGTGACGGTTTCCCTAGAACCTTGACTTCTGGGATGGTGGTAAGCAAGCATGCAGGACACTGCTGGGTGTGGGAGCGGTGAAGGTAGTGTTCCAGGATATTCCGGTTGGAGGGGGAGTGTGGACCAACCAGCATGCACAGCGAGCCTTGTTGAAATAGAAACAACTACTGAGGGGTGAGTGGCTCTTTGGGAGACCCAGTAAACTCAGCAAAGTTGGGACCATGACTTAACCTAGACTCAGAACCACATTCAGCCAGAACTGGAAACAAACCTGGACAAGCCGCTTTAATTTTGCACCTGCTGTAATATAAACAAAAAATAGAGGTTGCAGCTCTCTCCCCTGCCTCTTGGGCAGCAAAACATTAGTCTTCATTTACAGAAACTGGGCGGATACAGTTGACAGTACGTATCTCACTTACAGTGGTATAAGTCACGCAGACTGCAGGCTCAGGGAAATGATTATCATAAAGTGGAGAGGCTGGGGAGGTAAGAAACTTTGACCTGGCATGGGCTGCTGGACGAGTCACCCGTTCTGGTTCCTGGAATCTGAAATCCCAGGGCTTAAGGGCTGATGCGTCCTCCCCGTTCCACTTAGAGATTCCAGAACAAAGAAAGATGCCACAGGGCAGAGTCAAGGATGAAAAGCTTGAAACAACATCCATCAAAGGATGAAACATACCTTAAATAATTCCCCAATTAGTGTTCCGACTGGGGCTCTGATCCTCACCAGCTGGGTGACTTTGGGCACTTTACATCTTTGCGCACCAGTTTCCTCATCTGCTAAACAGGATAACCCCATACTGCATGTCAGCTGAACGGCTTATTTGGACAACATGTGTAAGCATGTGCACACTGATGGGCACAGAATAAGGGCTCAAAGATGGCGGGGTGCTCTGTGGAGTCGGGCTCTGAAAGCTGGGGCAAAGCCCACTCTTAGAAGTAGGGAGGAGGTCGTTGCCACGTTTGAAGGCAAGTAGCGGCACTTGCTACCAGTGCCCTAAGACCTTGACTGACAGAAATGGAAATGGGCAAGCCAGTCCTGAGGATGGCATGTTTCTTTCTCAGACCTGGAATTTAGCCACAGCTCAGCTGCAAGCCCTACAGTAACCCTAGATCTTGGGAATTCACACTGCAGCATGAGAAGACAGCCTTGGATATCAATATTGTCGCCTCTCGGACTCACCGTAAGGCCAGGCTATACATGGGCTTGGCCCCGGGGGAAACCCAGGGGATCTCAGGCCTTCCCGGGAGAAGAAACCCTTTCGCCTGTTGTCACTCTGACAGAAGCAACCCTGATGGGCTTCGAGAGAGATTTCAACTCAAGTCCCTAGTAGCAGAGAAGAAAGGCCACGTGGGGCAGGTATTCTGGGATAACTAATAATAAATCAAGACGTAGTGAGCTCACACAACGCACCAGGCCCTGGGGACGGTGGCCAGCAAGGAGGGCCAGAGCCTCCCTGGTCCCTAAACTGCTTCACATCCTCTTCTCCACCTACTGCTTCCAACTCTTTACATACTTTTCAATGGTTTGGCTTGGATTAGCTGAAGAACTCAAACCCACTTGTGGCCGTAGCAATGCCTACGTAACTAGAGAAAATGTGAACCTCTGAAGATCCATGAGTTTGGGTTTTACATCCAGTCCATCGTTTCTGGCCTAAGCCCTCTCTTCCCAGAACAGATTTTGTTGGGTGTGGAATCTACTATCTCAAGCATGCATGATGTAGTATTGCATCTACCAACAGAGGACGTCGGAACGTGTCCTCTAGGAGCCACAGGTACAACTAAACGCTTATCCTTGGAATGGTATTGTTCCCTGACATTCATCAGCATCACTCTTTCTCTTCCTCCAAACCTCTGACTCTCATATACAAGCACACAGACACACAGAGACACACACAGACACACACACACACACACACACACACACACAAAGGCAGAAGTGACAATTGGGACCAAGGAGGTTTCAGCAGAACCTGGGCACAGGCTAAGCCCACTGTATCTTCCGTGCCAGGCATCTGTGAATGAACACCAGGCCGGGGCCCATGCACACATATGCAGTGGCAGGCCGAGCTGACCCTCTGGGGCCGGCCGCATCAACAGACAGGGTTCCGGACAAAGGACTCCTGGTGGCTGGAACTAGAGCCTCTCTGCTGAAATCCATCGCACCTGGGGATCACCTGGGGCATGGCAGGGTGTGTGCCATCACCTGGGCGGCTGAGAGATGCCCTCCCTTTTCAAGGGGTCTTGTCCTGAGAGGATGAGGGAAGGGCAGTCCTCCCCTGACTCTCAGAATCTCTGCTCGAGTTTCCAATTCTGGCCTACAATTCGGAGCTATTCTCATTTTACAGGTTCGAAAGGATCTGTTCGCTAAGTTTACTTAAGGAAAAAATAGGGAAGAGAGGATTTAACCCAACCCTGCCAGGCTCCAGGATACGTGTGTGTGTTCTTTTACTTGCACTATACTACCTTCTAGGGAATTTCTTTGTTTGGAAGATGTAACTATATTCTTTCCTGAGGAAGGCAGCCTTCTTTGGAAGGCCTCAGCATCATCCCCTTCATATGGAGATCTTTCTGCTTGGACATTCACTCAAGGTCAAGGGTCGATAATCTGCTGGAATGTTGCCGAAGCCTGGGGAGGCTCTGAACTGTGTGCTCTGGGGTGATACACATGAACAAGAAAGACAATGTGAGCATGTGTGTTGGTGCATTGCAGTGTCTGTGAGTGTGTGTGGGTGAGGGAAGACATATTTCACGGTGATTGACATCTTATGAAGGTTTGCCTGTGTGTGTTGTGTGTGGCCTCACGTGAGGGGTCATGAATGGATCTATGTGGGAATATGAACTTGAGTGTGCGAGGGTGAGTGTGCACAGGGCTGAGAGTCAAGAGGTATGCAGAGGTGTTGCTGACTCCATAGATAAAATGTGAAAAGAACTTATGTAACAGGTGGCTCCTAGGCTCCGCACCAGCTGCCCTGCCGGCCTGTGTGCCTGCGCCCACCCTGCCAGGCGGCCAGCTCAGTCCTACAGCGTGGAGCAGCTGGGAGGCCGACGCCTGTCCCAGCGGGTCCTCTGGAACGCTGCTCCATCTTCTGTTCTCCATGGTCAGTGGACGTCTTCACACGTGGAGAATTTATGCTGAATAACAACCCCGTGTGTGTCTTGGATATGAACGTGTACCCCTGAATAAACACGTGTGAAGGTGTGACTGTTTGAACGTACTGCCTTTGCCTTCCCAACGGATCAGTGAGTTTTAAGTTCTGGAAAGACGGGATCCAGGCTGTATACTTCATCCAGCCACTAGAACGGTCAGAGCACTTGCCATGTTGCCAAGATAAGGACCAGGGTTTGAATCTCACCTCCACCACATGCAAGGTGTTGTTACACTGAACACGTAAGGAGCTTCTCTTCACCTCGCCACTACCTCTCACAGGAAGAGCAAGACCTGCTTCAAGATGGTGGTATCTATGTGTGAGCACTTGGCACACGCCGTGCCCTCTCCATGCTTCCTCGACTTATCAGCCTCCTCCTGGGAGTACGGTCTGCCTCCAAACACATGCCTGGCTGGTACATTGATAGGCAAATGTCACTGTGGGTCAGAGATGCCCAGGACTGCCTCAACAGCAGGAATCATCATGGGCAGCTGTTACAAAGGGGAAGCTTGTGGAAGAAAAGGGCAACCACCCAATGTGGTGAATAGGCCCTGGACGAAATGCCATTTCCGCCTGTGAACACCCCTCGGATGCTTTGGTCTACACAGCTCTTCCTTGTCCTGGCCCCAAGATGTGCCCTGCCCCTCACACGTTGTTCTTACTAAAGGTGTGGAGCCCATGTCGTCAGGTTGGTGGTAATAAGTGGAGGGTCTTGCTGCTCTGTCAGGAAGTGGAGAATAATAATAAAAGCAAGAGCTAACATTCATCCAACATTTACTATGTGTTACATCCTACTTACTATTTATTTACATTGTCTCATTGAAGACCCCTCCCCGTCAACCGCAGGTTGCAGACATTATTCTGCTCACTATACACATGAGTAAAGTGAGGCCCAGGGAAGTATTGGATTCACTCCATCACAGACATGCATCTGGCATCCAAACCCACTATGACGGGATAAAGGAAATTCCGCAAGACGGTCCGCACATAACCCCATGTGCACACAATCCTAGTATGATAATTAGTGGAGGAGAAAATTAAGTGAAGCCCAGAGAGGCAAAATTCAACCTTGTTTTAATCAGCTGAGGGAGGGAGGGCGAGGAAATAGAGAATAAGAAGCCAAATGCGAGTTCTGGGGCAAGTTCATGTGTATGAGGCAAGAGAGGAGTTATCTGGAGCCTGGGCTGAATGAGGTATCTGAGGATGGGGAATTGGCTCAAAGACCTCATCATTTTCAGGGAGTTCACTTAAGGTGTGTACAGCTTTTCAAGTCATTTTGTTTGTCATCTTTGAGTTCTGTTGAATGCAACGCTGAGTTGGAAATATTTACGACACATAGGTCTGGAAACTGGACGCGCCCCCCATCTTTCCGTGGTATCAAATGGTGCACGTGGCTGCAGAGGCTATGGGCTCTCTCCACCACAGACAGGCGCTGAGACGTTGAAGACTGGCCTCCTGGGGACCACTAGCACTCGCAGCATTGGCTGCTGCTCTACGCAGCCCTGGAACGCACTGCTGCTTACGTGCACACATCCCGCTGTCCTTCCGCTCTGAACCTCCCTCCTCCCGGTGTTCTTCCTGGAAAGACATTGTCAGGGAGCCCTGTGGTGGATGTCATTATGACACAGATGGCCAAGTTCTTCCTCCCATCAACAGCCCTCAGTGTTCTCTCTCTTTGTCCTCTGAATTCTGAGGGCAGGAATGACATATCTGTGGCTTCCAAGCCGTCCATGCATTAGACGTCTTCCGGTCAAACTGTTTTTGGTTGTTTGACGGTCTGAGCTTGCTTTCCTTACGGGGATTAAACCAAGAATACCGGAGGCTTGTGTGTGAGTTTGTGCTTCCACAGCATCCCTCACATTCTAATCAAAGGGAGGGGCAGGTACTTACGAAGGATGCGATGATGCATTGCTGCTTGGGATGGATGAATTGGTGATGGGTAAATAGGTAGATGGATGGAGCCTCGCTGGAGGGCACGAACAGATGTGGTGGAGGTCAAAGATACCAGCCAAGCATGGAAGCAATGCTAAACTAAAACTAAAACTTTTGTCTTTAGCGTATTCTGAATTCTACATGCTCTGCGATCTATGTTGGGGATAATTCACGCATTTAGTTTATGTTTTGTTCCTTTCTGATTCCTTTGGGTGCTTCTGTGGATTTTCAGTGATTCCCTTGTAGCCCAGAATCGTGAAATGTGAGGCAAGTATAGGAAAAGAGATGCAAAGACCTCAATTTTGGGACTCTTAGTGAGAGAAGGATTTGGTGGAAATTTATGGGTGTAGTGGACGTCATAGAAAGAAGAAGTTTGGCTTACCTGTGGGCCTGAGGTTACCACCGGTTAATCAAGTTACCCTGATACCTCAAGGATGTAGGGAATGGAAAGTAAGAGGGCAGTGAGAGAAAAATAGCACCGGAGAAACCCCAAGCTAGAGAATCAATGGGCGCTATGACTTTAAAAACTACTGACGGTGGGGCTTCCCTGTTGGCGCAGTGGTTGAGAGTCCGCTTGCGGATGCAGGGGACACGGGTTCGTGCCCCGGTCCGGGAAGATCCCACATGCCGCGGAGCGGCTGGGCCCATGAGCCATGGCCGCTGAGCCAGCGCGTCCAGAGCCTGTGCTCCGCAACAGGAAAGGCCACAACAGTGAGAGGCCCGCGTACAGAAAAAAAAAAAAACAAGAAAAATATTGACAGTGGATATGTGTATGTGATGGATGTATGATTTTTACACAGACTGTCTGCTACTTACACATTTTGTTAGCTTGAACAAAATCTCGTCTTTTCTTTTACCAGTGGGAGAGTATTTGAGGCCCGGTCATCAATTCATTTTGACCCACATGTCCTTAGAATATTCTCTGAATTTCCACTTATATGCCTCTGCTCTACTATTTAGCTCCTGGCTGGGTTTCCTTTACTCTTTCTGTGCCTCCATTTTCAAGACCGGCATCTGCTCCCCTGTGTCCAATGTCTGTTCTCATTTTGCAAGTATGGGGGGATGTGTCTCCATGCAGCTGAAGTGCCCATCTCTCCTCCTCACCCTGGCAGGACCATGGAAAATGTCCTTCAGCTCAGAAGTGCATCTTCCCATGCATTTTGCTCAACCTGCACCCACATGCCCAGCTCTCCTAGGGCTCTTATTTAGGCAGCAGGATACAAATTCTGCAGGAGTTACCGACTGTAAGACGACCAAATAATCAAACCGACACATTCATGGCAGCGGAATTGTGTTTAATTGTTTGAAAAACTGGAGCAGAGACGAAGTGTGCTAGCAAAGGTTGGTCGGGCATGCTGCTTAAGTTTCCAAGCAGACAAAAGGGTGAAGTATACAAGTCTGCAAGGAAGATTAGACGGTTTAGAAGCGGATCCTTTGCTAAATGGAAATTGCAGCTGCTAATTCATAAGAAATGTTGATCCAGGAAGCTGCCATCTTGGTGCTGCCTTTTCCAAAGGTGTGGCTGCTTCCAGAAGCCGGGGGTGAGTGGTGCTGACAGCTAACTGGCTGAGAGAGGGAAGTGGGCTTCATGTTCTCTGTTCTGAAGGGAGTTTGGCCTCTGGCCCATGCCTGGGGTTTACTTCTGCTTGGACTTCTGGCACTGTTGAGGGGCTGGGCACTTTGGGACACAGGGCTCCTTGCCCTTTGGTGGAGGCTGGCAAGGCTGCTTGGTGTGCTGAGGTGGAGTTTAGCAGTGCTTTGGTGGGGGGAAACAGTACTTTACTGGGGGCCAGCATTGCCGCGGTGGGGGACAGTACTGCTGAGGTGGGGGGCAGCAATACTTTGGTGAGGGGCAACAATACTTTTGTGGGGTGCAGCATGGCTGGGGTGGAGGGCAGCAATACTTGGGTAGCGGGCAGCACAGCTTCTGCTTCGGATGATACATTCTGGTCTGGATGTGCACTGCAATGGAAAAGACACTGAAGTGAGGAACTCTAGAACCATAGAGACACTCAACCCAGGAGAACCGCTTGCCTCGTTCACACCTGTGCCGATTCAACCTTGGCCTGGTGGCTTCACCGATTAAATGTGTCTGTGTGCAATGAGGTGCGTCAGTATAAATTGTAGCTACAGTTTGTAAGCCATAGCAAGGTTTTAATAGAGACAAATAAAGAAATACAGAAGGAAGGAAGGAAAGAAGAAAGAGAGGAAAAAAGGGTGAAAGGAGAAGAGTAATGGACAGGGGTAGAAAAAACAAAGATATAAAAAATGAGAGAGAGTCACACAGACAGAGAGAGAGAGGAGAGAGACGGAAAGAATAAGAAGGAAGGTCAGGGGTAATGAGAACAAAAAGTATTATCCTTCCCCATCAGATACTGTGGAATGTAGAGCATGATTTTCTTGGATCACTTCTTGGAGCAAGTTACTTAACTTCTCTGTACTCTTCTTAAAGTTGTTGTAAAGATTAAATGAGCATATAAAACTCCACACAAACACATGTAAATACACAGGTAAATATGAGTGTAAAGATATATGTGTGTGTGTGTGCTCGCGTGGTCACACACACACACACACACGAGAACAAAAACATGTTGAGTACTCTTGTAAAGATTTTGACTTTTTAAGTAAATATCGAACAGTTGTAACAGAGCATCTTAACCACTCTCTAAGAGAATTCATAGAAAAGAGGCATCTAGAGACAAAAGGACCGTTTAAATCGATACTAAATTCTAGGGGAGAATGCAAATCTTAGAGAGGGAAGTCATGGATCCCCAGGCACTGAGCACACGGGGGTGGAACAATGGTCCCCGACTCCCAGAGCAGGACATGGCCGCTTTACCACGTCCTCTTGTCCTTGCTGCTCTGAGCTCCCTGGGCCTCTGCCCTCTGCTCCCTGAGGAGCTCTCCTGCCTCGCTACACTGGCCTTTCCCTTCAGGGCAGCCCTGCCCTAGATTTGGTGCCACCCTCTCCTAACCAGCTCCGCTCAGCTCCTGGCCACGACAACATCGCCACCACACACGCCAGCAGGACCCTCAACACAGGACTCTGATCACACCCTGGACCCCCATCTCAGCCCCCACCCCACACACTTCAGATGTTGCCTTGTAACCCAAGACAGGTGGGTCCCAAATGATACGGACGAGAGAGGTGCCCACACGAGGCCTTTCTTTCTGGCCAGCCACCCATTGTGCCAGCCCCAGCTGCCTGCGGAGTTTGGGACCATTTAGAACCAGGCTCCCAGGAGAGGAGTTCCTTTGCCCGACTTACCCTAGTTCAGCAGCGGCTGGAACGTGGAGATGCTGTGGCTTTTGGGATGCTCTAAGACTGCACACCTTTTATACGTCACAGATCCCTCTTGGAAGACATGAGGTGGCCTACGATTGGGGCGTGCTAGGCCCTAGTCACAATAGGATGCATCTGCCCTTCCTCAAACTTGAGGTTTTACTCATCTCCTGGGCTGGCAAACTCACTCTCGGTTTGATGGCGCTTGAGGATGACAGTGCCTTCACGCGAGCCCTGGCCCCATTTCCCCATCACTTTACGAGCCGTGGCTTCCTCGTGTTTCCAAACCCACTCGTGACGGTTTCCCTAGAACCTTGACTTCTGGGATGGTGGTAAGCAAGCATGCAGGACACTGCTGGGTGTGGGAGCGGTGAGGGTAGTGTTCCAGGATATTCCGGTTGGTGGGGGAAGTGTGGACCAACCAGCATGCACAGCGAGCCTTGTTGAAATAGAAACAACTACTGAGGGGTGAGTGGCTCTTTGGGAGACCCAGTAAACTCAGCAAAGTTGGGACCATGACTTAACCTAGACTCAGAACCACATTCAGCCTGAACTGGAAACAAACCTGGACAAGCCGCTTTAATTTTGCACCTGCTGTAATATAAACAAAAAATAGAGGTTGCAGCTCTCTCCCCTGCCTCTTGGGCAGCAAAACATTAGTCTTCATTTACAGAAACTGGGCGGATACTGTTGACAGTACGTATCTCACTTACAGTGGTATAAGTCACGCGGACTGCAGGCTTCTCAGGGAAATGATTATCATAAAGTGGAGAGGCTGGGGTGGTAAAAAACTTTGACCTGGCATGGGCTGCTGGACGAGTCACCCGTTCTGGTTCCTGGAATCTGAAATCCCAGGGCTTAAGGGCTGATGCGTCCTCCCCGTTCCACTTAGAGATTCCAGAACAAAGAAAGATGCCACAGGGCAGGGTCAAGGATGAAAAGGTTGAAACAACATCCATCAAAGGATGAAACCTACCTTAAATAATTCCCCAATTAGTGTTCCGACTGGGGCTCTGATCCTCACTAGCTGGGTGACTTTGGGCACTTTACATCTTTGCGCACCAGTTTCCTCATCTGCTAAACAGGATAACCCCATACTGCATGTCAGCTGAACGGCTTATTTGGACAACATGTGTAAGCATGTGCACACTGATGGGCACAGAATAAGGGCTCAAAGATGGCGGGGTGCTCTGTGGAGTCGGGCTCTGAAAGCTGGGGCAAAGCCCACTCTTAGAAGTAGGGAGGAGGTCGTTGCCACGTTTGAAGGCAAGTAGCGGCACTTGCTACCAGTGCCCTAAGACCTTGACTGACAGAAATGGAAATGGGCAAGCCAGTCCTGAGGATGGCATGTTTCTTTCTCAGACCTGGAATTTAGCCACAGCTCAGCGGCAAGCCCTACAGTAACCCTAGATCTTGGGAATTCACACTGCAGCATGAGAAGACAGCCTTGGATATCAATATTGTCGCCTCTCGGACTCACCGTAAGGCCAGGCTATACATGGGCTTGGCCCCGGGGGAAACCCAGGGGATCTCAGGCCTTCCCGGGAGAAGAAACCCTTTCGCCTGTTGTCACTCTGACAGAAGCAACCCTGATGGGCTTCGAGAGAGATTTCAGCTCAAGTCCCTAGTAGCAGAGAAGAAAGGCCACGTGGGGCAGGTATTCTGGGATAACTAATAATAAATCAAGACGTAGTGAGATCACACAACGCACCAGGCCCTGGGGACGGTGGCCAGCAAGGAGGGCCAGAGCCTCCCTGGTCCCTAAACTGCTTCACATCCTCTTCTCCACCTACTGCTTCCAACTCTTTACATACTTTTCAATGGTTTGGCTTGGATTAGCTGAAGAACTCAAACCCACTTGTGGCCGTAGCAATGCCTACGTAACTAGAGAAAATGTGAACCTCTGAAGATCCATGAGTTTGGGTTTTACATCCAGTCCATCGTTTCTGGACGAAGCCCTCTCTTCCCAGAACAGATTTTGTTGGGTGTGGAATCTACTATCTCAAGCATGCATGATGTAGTATTGCATCTACCAACAGAGGACGTCGGAACGTGTCCTCTAGGAGCCACAGGTACAACTAAACGCTTATCCTTGGAATGGTATTGTTCCCTGACATTCATTAGCATCACTCTTTCTCTTCCTCCAAACCTCTGACTCTCATATACAAGCACACAGACACACACAGACACACACAAACACAGACACACACACACACACACACACACAAAGGCAGAAGTGACAATTGGGACCAAGGAGGTTTCAGCAGAACCTGGGCACAGGCTAAGCCCACTGTATCTTCCGTGCCAGGCATCTGTGAATGAACACCAGGCCGGGGCCCATGCACACATATGCAGTGGCGGGCCGAGCTGACCCTCTGGGGCCGACCGCATCAACAGACAGGGTTCCGGACAAAGGACTCCTGGTGGCTGTAACTAGAGCCTCTCTGCTGAAATCCATCGCACCTGGGGATCACCTGGGGCATGGCAGGGTGTGTGCCATCACCTGGGCGGCTGAGAGATGCCCTCCCTTTTCAAGGGGTCTTGTCCTGAGAGGATGAGGGAAGGGCAGTCCTCCCCTGGCTCTCAGAATCTCTGCTCGAGTTTCCAATTCTGGCCTACAATTCGGAGCTATTCTCATTTTACAGGTTCGAAAGGATCTGTTCGCTAAGGTTACTTAAGGAAAAAATAGGGAAGAGAGGATTTAAGCCAGCCCTGCCAGGCTCCAGGACACGTGTGTGTGTTCTTTTACTTGCACTATACTACCTTCTAGGGAATTTCTTTGTTTGGAAGATGTAACTATATTCTTTCCTGAGGAAGGCAGCCTTCTTTGGAAGGCCTCAGCATCATCCCCTTCATATGGAGATCTTTCTGCTTGGACATTCACTCAAGGTCAAGGGTCGATAATCTGCTGGAATGTTGCCGAAGCCTGGGGAGGCTCTGAACTGTGTGCTCTGGGGTGATACACATGAACAAGAAAGACAATGTGAGCATGTGTGTTGGTGCATTGCAGTGTCTGTGAGTGTGTGTGGGTGAGGGAAGACATATTTCACGGTGATTGACATCTTATGAAGGTTTGCCTGTGTGTGTTGTGTGTGGCCTCACGTGAGGGGTCATGAATGGATCTATGTGGGAATATGAACTTGAGTGTGCGAGGGTGAGTGTGCACAGGGCTGAGAGTCAAGAGGTATGCAGAGGTGTTGCTGACTCCATAGATAAAATGTGAAAAGAACTTATGTAACAGGTGGCTCCTAGGCTCTGCACCAGCTGCCCTGCCGGCCTGTGTGCCTGCGCCCACCCTGCCAGGCGGCCAGCTCAGTCCTACAGCGTGGAGCAGCTGGGAGGCCGACGCCTGTCCCAGCGGGTCCTCTGGAACGCTGCTCCATCTTCTGTTCTCCATGGTCAGTGGACGTCTTCACACGTGGAGAATTTATGCTGAATAACAACCCCGTGTGTGTCTTGGATATGAACGTGTACCCCTGAATAAACACGTGTGAAGGTGTGACTGTTTGAACGTACTGCCTTTGCCTTCCCAACGGATCAGTGAGTTTTAAGTTCTGGAAAGACGGGATCCAGGCTGTATACTTCATCCAGCCACTAGAACGGTCAGAGCACTTGCCATGTTGCCAAGATAAGGACCAGGGTTTGAATCTCACCTCCACCACATGCAAGGTGTTGTTACACTGAACACGTAAGGAGCTTCTCTTCACCTCGCCACTACCTCTCACAGGAAGAGCAAGACCTGCTTCAAGATGGTGGTATCTATGTGTGAGCACTTGGCACACGCCGTGCCCTCTCCATGCTTCCTCGACTTATCAGCCTCCTCCTGGGAGTACGGTCTGCCTCCAAACACATGCCTGGCTGGTACATTGATAGGCAAATGTCACTGTGGGTCAGAGATGCCCAGGACTGCCTCAACAGCAGGAATCATCATGGGCAGCTGTTACAAAGGGGAAGCTTGTGGAAGAAAAGGGCAACCACCCAATGTGGTGAATAGGCCCTGGACGAAATGCCATTTCCGCCTGTGAACACCCCTCGGATGCTTTGGTCTACACAGCTCTTCCTTGTCCTGGCCCCAAGATGTGCCCTGCCCCTCACACGTTGTTCTTACTAAAGGTGTGGAGCCCATGTCGTCAGGTTGGTGGTAATAAGTGGAGGGTCTTGCTGCTCTGTCAGGAAGTGGAGAATAATAATAAAAGCAAGAGCTAACATTCATCCAACATTTACTATGTGTTACATCCTACTTACTATTTATTTACATTGTCTCATTGAAGACCCCTCCCCGTCAACCGCAGGTTGCAGACATTATTCTGCTCACTATACACATGAGTAAAGTGAGGCCCAGGGAAGTATTGGATTCACTCCATCACAGACATGCATCTGGCATCCAAACCCACTATGACGGGATAAAGGAAATTCCGCAAGACGGTCCGCACATAACCCCATGTGCACACAATCCTAGTATGATAATTAGTGGAGGAGAAAATTAAGTGAAGCCCAGAGAGGCAAAATTCAACCTTGTTTTAATCAGCTGAGGGAGGGAGGGCGAGGAAATAGAGAATAAGAAGCCAAATGCGAGTTCTGGGGCAAGTTCATGTGTATGAGGCAAGAGAGGAGTTATCTGGAGCCTGGGCTGAATGAGGTATCTGAGGATGGGGAATTGGCTCAAAGACCTCATCATTTTCAGGGAGTTCACTTAAGGTGTCTACAGCTTTTCAAGTCATTTTGTTTGTCATCTTTGAGTTCTGTTGAATGCAACGCTGAGTTGGAAATATTTACGACACATAGGTCTGGAAACTGGACGCGCCCCCCACCTTTCCGTGGTATCAAATGGTGCAGGTGGCTGCAGAGGCTATGTGCTCTCTCCACCACAGACAGGCGCTGAGACGTTGAAGACTGGCCTCCTGGGGACAACTAGCACTCGCAGCATTGGCTGCTGCTCTACGCAGCCCTGGAACGCACTGCTGCTTACGTGCACACATCCCGCTGTCCTTCCGCTCTGAACCTCCCTCCTCCCGGTGTTCTTCCTGGAAAGACATTGTCAGGGAGCCCTGTGGTGGATGTCATTATGACACAGATGGCCAAGTTCTTCCTCCCCTCAACAGCCCTCAGTGTTCTCTCTCTTTGTCCTCTGAATTCTGAGGGCAGGAATGACATATCTGTGGCTTCCAAGCCGTCCATGCATTAGACGTCTTCCGGTCAAACTGTTTTTGGTTGTTTGACGGTCTGAGCTTGCTTTCCTTACGGGGATTAAACCAAGAATACCGGAGGCTTGTGTGTGAGTTTGTGCTTCCACAGCATCCCTCACATTCTAATCAAAGGGAGGGGCAGGTACTTACGAAGGATGCGATGATGCATTGCTGCTTGGGATGGATGAATTGGTGATGGGTAAATAGGTAGATGGATGGAGCCTCGCTGGAGGGCACGAACAGATGTGGTGGAGGTCAAAGATACCAGCCAAGCATGGAAGCAATGCTAAACTAAAACTAAAACTTTTGTCTTTAGCGTATTCTGAATTCTACATGCTCTGCGATCTATGTTGGGGATAATTCACGCATTTAGTTTATGTTTTGTTCCTTTCTGATTCCTTTGGGTACTTCTGTGGATTTTCAGTGATTCCCTTGTAGCCCAGAATCGTGAAATGTGAGGCAAGTATAGGAAAAGAGATGCAAAGACCTCAATTTTGGGACTCTTAGTGAGAGAAGGATTTGGTGGAAATTTATGGGTGTAGTGGACGTCATAGAAAGAAGAAGTTTGGCTTACCTGTGGGCCTGAGGTTACCACCGGTTAATCAAGTTACCCTGATACCTCAAGGATGTAGGGAATGGAAAGTAAGAGGGCAGTGAGAGAAAAATAGCACCGGAGAAACCCCAAGCTAGAGAATCAATGGGCGCTATGACTTTAAAAACTACTGACGGTGGGGCTTCCCTGTTGGCGCAGTGGTTGAGAGTCCGCTTGCGGATGCAGGGGACACGGGTTCGTGCCCCGGTCCGGGAAGATCCCACATGCCGCGGAGCGGCTGGGCCCATGAGCCATGGCCGCTGAGCCAGCGCGTCCAGAGCCTGTGCTCCGCAACAGGAAAGGCCACAACAGTGAGAGGCCCGCGTACAGAAAAAAAAAAAAACAAGAAAAATATTGACAGTGGATATGTGTATGTGATGGATGTATGATTTTTACACAGACTGTCTGCTACTTACACATTTTGTTAGCTTGAACAAAATCTCGTCTTTTCTTTTACCAGTGGGAGAGTATTTGAGGCCCGGTCATCAATTCATTTTGACCCACATGTCCTTAGAATATTCTCTGAATTTCCACTTATATGCCTCTGCTCTACTATTTAGCTCCTGGCTGGGTTTCCTTTACTCTTTCTGTGCCTCCATTTTCAAGACCGGCATCTGCTCCCCTGTGTCCAATGTCTGTTCTCATTTTGCAAGTATGGGGGGATGTGTCTCCATGCAGCTGAAGTGCCCATCTCTCCTCCTCACCCTGGCAGGACCATGGAAAATGTCCTTCAGCTCAGAAGTGCATCTTCCCATGCATTTTGCTCAACCTGCACCCACATGCCCAGCTCTCCTAGGGCTCTTATTTAGGCAGCAGGATACAAATTCTGCAGGAGTTACCGACTGTAAGACGACCAAATAATCAAACCGACACATTCATGGCAGCGGAATTGTGTTTAATTGTTTGAAAAACTGGAGCAGAGACGAAGTGTGCTAGCAAAGGTTGGTCGGGCATGCTGCTTAAGTTTCCAAGCAGACAAAAGGGTGAAGTATACAAGTCTGCAAGGAAGATTAGACGGTTTAGAAGCGGATCCTTTGCTAAATGGAAATTGCAGCTGCTAATTCATAAGAAATGTTGATCCAGGAAGCTGCCATCTTGGTGCTGCCTTTTCCAAAGGTGTGGCTGCTTCCAGAAGCCGGGGGTGAGTGGTGCTGACAGCTAACTGGCTGAGAGAGGGAAGTGGGCTTCATGTTCTCTGTTCTGAAGGGAGTTTGGCCTCTGGCCCATGCCTGGGGTTTACTTCTGCTTGGACTTCTGGCACTGTTGAGGGGCTGGGCACTTTGGGACACAGGGCTCCTTGCCCTTTGGTGGAGGCTGGCAAGGCTGCTTGGTGTGCTGAGGTGGAGTTTAGCAGTGCTTTGGTGGGGGGAAACAGTACTTTACTGGGGGCCAGCATTGCCGCGGTGGGGGACAGTACTGCTGAGGTGGGGGGCAGCAATACTTTGGTGAGGGGCAACAATACTTTGGTGGGGTGCAGCATGGCTGGGGTGGAGGGCAGCAATACTTGGGTAGCGGGCAGCACAGCTTCTGCTTCGGATGATACATTCTGGTCTGGATGTGCACTGCAATGGAAAAGACACTGAAGTGAGGAACTCTAGAACCATAGAGACACTCAACCCAGGAGAACCGCTTGCCTCGTTCACACCTGTGCCGATTCAACCTTGGCCTGGTGGCTTCACCGATTAAATGTGTCTGTGTGCAATGAGGTGCGTCAGTATAAATTGTAGCTACAGTTTGTAAGCCATAGCAAGGTTTTAATAGAGACAAATAAAGAAATACAGAAGGAAGGAAGGAAAGAAGAAAGAGAGGAAAAAAGGGTGAAAGGAGAAGAGTAATGGACAGGGGTAGAAAAAACAAAGATATAAAAAATGAGAGAGAGTCACACAGACAGAGAGAGAGAGGAGAGAGACGGAAAGAATAAGAAGGAAGGTCAGGGGTAATGAGAACAAAAAGTATTATCCTTCCCCATCAGATACTGTGGAATGTAGAGCATGATTTTCTTGGATCACTTCTTGGAGCAAGTTACTTAACTTCTCTGTACTCTTCTTAAACTTGTTGTAAAGATTAAATGAGCATATAAAACTCCACACAAACACATGTAAATACACAGGTAAATATGAGTGTAAAGATATATGTGTGTGTGTGTGCTCGCGTGGTCACACACACACACACACACACACGAGAACAAAAACATGTTGAGTACTCTTGTAAAGATTTTGACTTTTTAAGTAAATATCGAACAGTTGTAACAGAGCATCTTAACCACTCTCTAAGAGAATTCATAGAAAAGAGGCATCTAGAGACAAAAGGACCGTTTAAATCGATACTAAATTATAGGTGAGAATGCAAATCTTAGAGAGGGAAGTCATGGATCCCCAGGCACTGAGCACACGGGGGTGGAACAATGGTCCCCGACTCCCAGAGCAGGACATGGCCGCTTTACCACGTCCTCTTGTCCTTGCTGCTCTGAGCTCCCTGGGCCTCTGCCCTCTGCTCCCTGAGGAGCTCTCCTGCCTCGCTGCACTGGCCTTTCCCTTCAGGGCAGCCCTGCCCTAGATTTGGTGCCACCCTCTCCTAACCAGCTCCGCTCAGCTCCTGGCCACGACAACATCGCCACCACACACGCCAGCAGGACCCTCAACACAGGACTCTGATCACACCCTGGACCCCCATCTCAGCCCCCACCCCACACACTTCAGATGTTGCCTTGTAACCCAAGACAGGTGGGTCCCAAATGATACGGACGAGAGAGGTGCCCACACGAGGCCTTTCTTTCTGGCCAGCCACCCATTGTGCCAGCCCCAGCTGCCTGCGGAGTTTGGGACCATTTAGAACCAGGCTCCCAGGAGAGGAGTTCCTTTGCCCGACTTACCCTAGTTCAGCAGCGGCTGGAACGTGGAGATGCTGTGGCTTTTGGGATGCTCTAAGACTGCACACCTTTTATACGTCACAGATCCCTCTTGGAAGACATGAGGTGGCCTACGATTGGGGCGTGCTAGGCCCTAGTCACAATAGGATGCATCTGCCCTTCCTCAAACTTGAGGTTTTACTCATCTCCTGGGCTGGCAAACTCACTCTCGGTTTGATGGCGCTTGAGGATGACAGTGCCTTCACGCGAGCCCTGGCCCCATTTCCCCATCACTTTACGAGCCGTGGCTTCCTCGTGTTTCCAAACCCACTCGTGACGGTTTCCCTAGAACCTTGACTTCTGGGATGGTGGTAAGCAAGCATGCAGGACACTGCTGGGTGTGGGAGCGGTGAGGGTAGTGTTCCAGGATATTCCGGTTGGTGGGGGAAGTGTGGACCAACCAGCATGCACAGCGAGCCTTGTTGAAATAGAAACAACTACTGAGGGGTGAGTGGCTCTTTGGGAGACCCAGTAAACTCAGCAAAGTTGGGACCATGACTTAACCTAGACTCAGAACCACATTCAGCCTGAACTGGAAACAAACCTGGACAAGCCGCTTTAATTTTGCACCTGCTGTAATATAAACAAAAAATAGAGGTTGCAGCTCTCTCCCCTGCCTCTTGGGCAGCAAAACATTAGTCTTCATTTACAGAAACTGGGCGGATACTGTTGACAGTACGTATCTCACTTACAGTGGTATAAGTCACGCGGACTGCAGGCTTCTCAGGGAAATGATTATCATAAAGTGGAGAGGCTGGGGTGGTAAAAAACTTTGACCTGGCATGGGCTGCTGGACGAGTCACCCGTTCTGGTTCCTGGAATCTGAAATCCCAGGGCTTAAGGGCTGATGCGTCCTCCCCGTTCCACTTAGAGATTCCAGAACAAAGAAAGATGCCACAGGGCAGGGTCAAGGATGAAAAGGTTGAAACAACATCCATCAAAGGATGAAACCTACCTTAAATAATTCCCCAATTAGTGTTCCGACTGGGGCTCTGATCCTCACTAGCTGGGTGACTTTGGGCACTTTACATCTTTGCGCACCAGTTTCCTCATCTGCTAAACAGGATAACCCCATACTGCATGTCAGCTGAACGGCTTATTTGGACAACATGTGTAAGCATGTGCACACTGATGGGCACAGAATAAGGGCTCAAAGATGGCGGGGTGCTCTGTGGAGTCGGGCTCTGAAAGCTGGGGCAAAGCCCACTCTTAGAAGTAGGGAGGAGGTCGTTGCCACGTTTGAAGGCAAGTAGCGGCACTTGCTACCAGTGCCCTAAGACCTTGACTGACAGAAATGGAAATGGGCAAGCCAGTCCTGAGGATGGCATGTTTCTTTCTCAGACCTGGAATTTAGCCACAGCTCAGCGGCAAGCCCTACAGTAACCCTAGATCTTGGGAATTCACACTGCAGCATGAGAAGACAGCCTTGGATATCAATATTGTCGCCTCTCGGACTCACCGTAAGGCCAGGCTATACATGGGCTTGGCCCCGGGGGAAACCCAGGGGATCTCAGGCCTTCCCGGGAGAAGAAACCCTTTCGCCTGTTGTCACTCTGACAGAAGCAACCCTGATGGGCTTCGAGAGAGATTTCAGCTCAAGTCCCTAGTAGCAGAGAAGAAAGGCCACGTGGGGCAGGTATTCTGGGATAACTAATAATAAATCAAGACGTAGTGAGATCACACAACGCACCAGGCCCTGGGGACGGTGGCCAGCAAGGAGGGCCAGAGCCTCCCTGGTCCCTAAACTGCTTCACATCCTCTTCTCCACCTACTGCTTCCAACTCTTTACATACTTTTCAATGGTTTGGCTTGGATTAGCTGAAGAACTCAAACCCACTTGTGGCCGTAGCAATGCCTACGTAACTAGAGAAAATGTGAACCTCTGAAGATCCATGAGTTTGGGTTTTACATCCAGTCCATCGTTTCTGGACGAAGCCCTCTCTTCCCAGAACAGATTTTGTTGGGTGTGGAATCTACTATCTCAAGCATGCATGATGTAGTATTGCATCTACCAACAGAGGACGTCGGAACGTGTCCTCTAGGAGCCACAGGTACAACTAAACGCTTATCCTTGGAATGGTATTGTTCCCTGACATTCATTAGCATCACTCTTTCTCTTCCTCCAAACCTCTGACTCTCATATACAAGCACACAGACACACACAGACACACACAAACACAGACACACACACACACACACACACACAAAGGCAGAAGTGACAATTGGGACCAAGGAGGTTTCAGCAGAACCTGGGCACAGGCTAAGCCCACTGTATCTTCCGTGCCAGGCATCTGTGAATGAACACCAGGCCGGGGCCCATGCACACATATGCAGTGGCGGGCCGAGCTGACCCTCTGGGGCCGACCGCATCAACAGACAGGGTTCCGGACAAAGGACTCCTGGTGGCTGTAACTAGAGCCTCTCTGCTGAAATCCATCGCACCTGGGGATCACCTGGGGCATGGCAGGGTGTGTGCCATCACCTGGGCGGCTGAGAGATGCCCTCCCTTTTCAAGGGGTCTTGTCCTGAGAGGATGAGGGAAGGGCAGTCCTCCCCTGGCTCTCAGAATCTCTGCTCGAGTTTCCAATTCTGGCCTACAATTCGGAGCTATTCTCATTTTACAGGTTCGAAAGGATCTGTTCGCTAAGGTTACTTAAGGAAAAAATAGGGAAGAGAGGATTTAAGCCAGCCCTGCCAGGCTCCAGGACACGTGTGTGTGTTCTTTTACTTGCACTATACTACCTTCTAGGGAATTTCTTTGTTTGGAAGATGTAACTATATTCTTTCCTGAGGAAGGCAGCCTTCTTTGGAAGGCCTCAGCATCATCCCCTTCATATGGAGATCTTTCTGCTTGGACATTCACTCAAGGTCAAGGGTCGATAATCTGCTGGAATGTTGCCGAAGCCTGGGGAGGCTCTGAACTGTGTGCTCTGGGGTGATACACATGAACAAGAAAGACAATGTGAGCATGTGTGTTGGTGCATTGCAGTGTCTGTGAGTGTGTGTGGGTGAGGGAAGACATATTTCACGGTGATTGACATCTTATGAAGGTTTGCCTGTGTGTGTTGTGTGTGGCCTCACGTGAGGGGTCATGAATGGATCTATGTGGGAATATGAACTTGAGTGTGCGAGGGTGAGTGTGCACAGGGCTGAGAGTCAAGAGGTATGCAGAGGTGTTGCTGACTCCATAGATAAAATGTGAAAAGAACTTATGTAACAGGTGGCTCCTAGGCTCTGCACCAGCTGCCCTGCCGGCCTGTGTGCCTGCGCCCACCCTGCCAGGCGGCCAGCTCAGTCCTACAGCGTGGAGCAGCTGGGAGGCCGACGCCTGTCCCAGCGGGTCCTCTGGAACGCTGCTCCATCTTCTGTTCTCCATGGTCAGTGGACGTCTTCACACGTGGAGAATTTATGCTGAATAACAACCCCGTGTGTGTCTTGGATATGAACGTGTACCCCTGAATAAACACGTGTGAAGGTGTGACTGTTTGAACGTACTGCCTTTGCCTTCCCAACGGATCAGTGAGTTTTAAGTTCTGGAAAGACGGGATCCAGGCTGTATACTTCATCCAGCCACTAGAACGGTCAGAGCACTTGCCATGTTGCCAAGATAAGGACCAGGGTTTGAATCTCACCTCCACCACATGCAAGGTGTTGTTACACTGAACACGTAAGGAGCTTCTCTTCACCTCGCCACTACCTCTCACAGGAAGAGCAAGACCTGCTTCAAGATGGTGGTATCTATGTGTGAGCACTTGGCACACGCCGTGCCCTCTCCATGCTTCCTCGACTTATCAGCCTCCTCCTGGGAGTACGGTCTGCCTCCAAACACATGCCTGGCTGGTACATTGATAGGCAAATGTCACTGTGGGTCAGAGATGCCCAGGACTGCCTCAACAGCAGGAATCATCATGGGCAGCTGTTACAAAGGGGAAGCTTGTGGAAGAAAAGGGCAACCACCCAATGTGGTGAATAGGCCCTGGACGAAATGCCATTTCCGCCTGTGAACACCCCTCGGATGCTTTGGTCTACACAGCTCTTCCTTGTCCTGGCCCCAAGATGTGCCCTGCCCCTCACACGTTGTTCTTACTAAAGGTGTGGAGCCCATGTCGTCAGGTTGGTGGTAATAAGTGGAGGGTCTTGCTGCTCTGTCAGGAAGTGGAGAATAATAATAAAAGCAAGAGCTAACATTCATCCAACATTTACTATGTGTTACATCCTACTTACTATTTATTTACATTGTCTCATTGAAGACCCCTCCCCGTCAACCGCAGGTTGCAGACATTATTCTGCTCACTATACACATGAGTAAAGTGAGGCCCAGGGAAGTATTGGATTCACTCCATCACAGACATGCATCTGGCATCCAAACCCACTATGACGGGATAAAGGAAATTCCGCAAGACGGTCCGCACATAACCCCATGTGCACACAATCCTAGTATGATAATTAGTGGAGGAGAAAATTAAGTGAAGCCCAGAGAGGCAAAATTCAACCTTGTTTTAATCAGCTGAGGGAGGGAGGGCGAGGAAATAGAGAATAAGAAGCCAAATGCGAGTTCTGGGGCAAGTTCATGTGTATGAGGCAAGAGAGGAGTTATCTGGAGCCTGGGCTGAATGAGGTATCTGAGGATGGGGAATTGGCTCAAAGACCTCATCATTTTCAGGGAGTTCACTTAAGGTGTCTACAGCTTTTCAAGTCATTTTGTTTGTCATCTTTGAGTTCTGTTGAATGCAACGCTGAGTTGGAAATATTTACGACACATAGGTCTGGAAACTGGACGCGCCCCCCACCTTTCCGTGGTATCAAATGGTGCAGGTGGCTGCAGAGGCTATGTGCTCTCTCCACCACAGACAGGCGCTGAGACGTTGAAGACTGGCCTCCTGGGGACAACTAGCACTCGCAGCATTGGCTGCTGCTCTACGCAGCCCTGGAACGCACTGCTGCTTACGTGCACACATCCCGCTGTCCTTCCGCTCTGAACCTCCCTCCTCCCGGTGTTCTTCCTGGAAAGACATTGTCAGGGAGCCCTGTGGTGGATGTCATTATGACACAGATGGCCAAGTTCTTCCTCCCATCAACAGCCCTCAGTGTTCTCTCTCTTTGTCCTCTGAATTCTGAGGGCAGGAATGACATATCTGTGGCTTCCAAGCCGTCCATGCATTAGACGTCTTCCGGTCAAACTGTTTTTGGTTGTTTGACGGTCTGAGCTTGCTTTCCTTACGGGGATTAAACCAAGAATACCGGAGGCTTGTGTGTGAGTTTGTGCTTCCACAGCATCCCTCACATTCTAATCAAAGGGAGGGGCAGGTACTTACGAAGGATGCGATGATGCATTGCTGCTTGGGATGGATGAATTGGTGATGGGTAAATAGGTAGATGGATGGAGCCTCGCTGGAGGGCACGAACAGATGTGGTGGAGGTCAAAGATACCAGCCAAGCATGGAAGCAATGCTAAACTAAAACTAAAACTTTTGTCTTTAGCGTATTCTGAATTCTACATGCTCTGCGATCTATGTTGGGGATAATTCACGCATTTAGTTTATGTTTTGTTCCTTTCTGATTCCTTTGGGTACTTCTGTGGATTTTCAGTGATTCCCTTGTAGCCCAGAATCGTGAAATGTGAGGCAAGTATAGGAAAAGAGATGCAAAGACCTCAATTTTGGGACTCTTAGTGAGAGAAGGATTTGGTGGAAATTTATGGGTGTAGTGGACGTCATAGAAAGAAGAAGTTTGGCTTACCTGTGGGCCTGAGGTTACCACCGGTTAATCAAGTTACCCTGATACCTCAAGGATGTAGGGAATGGAAAGTAAGAGGGCAGTGAGAGAAAAATAGCACCGGAGAAACCCCAAGCTAGAGAATCAATGGGCGCTATGACTTTAAAAACTACTGACGGTGGGGCTTCCCTGTTGGCGCAGTGGTTGAGAGTCCGCTTGCGGATGCAGGGGACACGGGTTCGTGCCCCGGTCCGGGAAGATCCCACATGCCGCGGAGCGGCTGGGCCCATGAGCCATGGCCGCTGAGCCAGCGCGTCCAGAGCCTGTGCTCCGCAACAGGAAAGGCCACAACAGTGAGAGGCCCGCGTACAGAAAAAAAAAAAAACAAGAAAAATATTGACAGTGGATATGTGTATGTGATGGATGTATGATTTTTACACAGACTGTCTGCTACTTACACATTTTGTTAGCTTGAACAAAATCTCGTCTTTTCTTTTACCAGTGGGAGAGTATTTGAGGCCCGGTCATCAATTCATTTTGACCCACATGTCCTTAGAATATTCTCTGAATTTCCACTTATATGCCTCTGCTCTACTATTTAGCTCCTGGCTGGGTTTCCTTTACTCTTTCTGTGCCTCCATTTTCAAGACCGGCATCTGCTCCCCTGTGTCCAATGTCTGTTCTCATTTTGCAAGTATGGGGGGATGTGTCTCCATGCAGCTGAAGTGCCCATCTCTCCTCCTCACCCTGGCAGGACCATGGAAAATGTCCTTCAGCTCAGAAGTGCATCTTCCCATGCATTTTGCTCAACCTGCACCCACATGCCCAGCTCTCCTAGGGCTCTTATTTAGGCAGCAGGATACAAATTCTGCAGGAGTTACCGACTGTAAGACGACCAAATAATCAAACCGACACATTCATGGCAGCGGAATTGTGTTTAATTGTTTGAAAAACTGGAGCAGAGACGAAGTGTGCTAGCAAAGGTTGGTCGGGCATGCTGCTTAAGTTTCCAAGCAGACAAAAGGGTGAAGTATACAAGTCTGCAAGGAAGATTAGACGGTTTAGAAGCGGATCCTTTGCTAAATGGAAATTGCAGCTGCTAATTCATAAGAAATGTTGATCCAGGAAGCTGCCATCTTGGTGCTGCCTTTTCCAAAGGTGTGGCTGCTTCCAGAAGCCGGGGGTGAGTGGTGCTGACAGCTAACTGGCTGAGAGAGGGAAGTGGGCTTCATGTTCTCTGTTCTGAAGGGAGTTTGGCCTCTGGCCCATGCCTGGGGTTTACTTCTGCTTGGACTTCTGGCACTGTTGAGGGGCTGGGCACTTTGGGACACAGGGCTCCTTGCCCTTTGGTGGAGGCTGGCAAGGCTGCTTGGTGTGCTGAGGTGGAGTTTAGCAGTGCTTTGGTGGGGGGAAACAGTACTTTACTGGGGGCCAGCATTGCCGCGGTGGGGGACAGTACTGCTGAGGTGGGGGGCAGCAATACTTTGGTGAGGGGCAACAATACTTTGGTGGGGTGCAGCATGGCTGGGGTGGAGGGCAGCAATACTTGGGTAGCGGGCAGCACAGCTTCTGCTTCGGATGATACATTCTGGTCTGGATGTGCACTGCAATGGAAAAGACACTGAAGTGAGGAACTCTAGAACCATAGAGACACTCAACCCAGGAGAACCGCTTGCCTCGTTCACACCTGTGCCGATTCAACCTTGGCCTGGTGGCTTCACCGATTAAATGTGTCTGTGTGCAATGAGGTGCGTCAGTATAAATTGTAGCTACAGTTTGTAAGCCATAGCAAGGTTTTAATAGAGACAAATAAAGAAATACAGAAGGAAGGAAGGAAAGAAGAAAGAGAGGAAAAAAGGGTGAAAGGAGAAGAGTAATGGACAGGGGTAGAAAAAACAAAGATATAAAAAATGAGAGAGAGTCACACAGACAGAGAGAGAGAGGAGAGAGACGGAAAGAATAAGAAGGAAGGTCAGGGGTAATGAGAACAAAAAGTATTATCCTTCCCCATCAGATACTGTGGAATGTAGAGCATGATTTTCTTGGATCACTTCTTGGAGCAAGTTACTTAACTTCTCTGTACTCTTCTTAAAGTTGTTGTAAAGATTAAATGAGCATATAAAACTCCACACAAACACATGTAAATACACAGGTAAATATGAGTGTAAAGATATATGTGTGTGTGTGTGCTCGCGTGGTCACACACACACACACACACACACGAGAACAAAAACATGTTGAGTACTCTTGTAAAGATTTTGACTTTTTAAGTAAATATCGAACAGTTGTAACAGAGCATCTTAACCACTCTCTAAGAGAATTCATAGAAAAGAGGCATCTAGAGACAAAAGGACCGTTTAAATCGATACTAAATTATAGGTGAGAATGCAAATCTTAGAGAGGGAAGTCATGGATCCCCAGGCACTGAGCACACGGGGGTGGAACAATGGTCCCCGACTCCCAGAGCAGGACATGGCCGCTTTACCACGTCCTCTTGTCCTTGCTGCTCTGAGCTCCCTGGGCCTCTGCCCTCTGCTCCCTGAGGAGCTCTCCTGCCTCGCTGCACTGGCCTTTCCCTTCAGGGCAGCCCTGCCCTAGATTTGGTGCCACCCTCTCCTAACCAGCTCCGCTCAGCTCCTGGCCACGACAACATCGCCACCACACACGCCAGCAGGACCCTCAACACAGGACTCTGATCACACCCTGGACCCCCATCTCAGCCCCCACCCCACACACTTCAGATGTTGCCTTGTAACCCAAGACAGGTGGGTCCCAAATGATACGGACGAGAGAGGTGCCCACACGAGGCCTTTCTTTCTGGCCAGCCACCCATTGTGCCAGCCCCAGCTGCCTGCGGAGTTTGGGACCATTTAGAACCAGGCTCCCAGGAGAGGAGTTCCTTTGCCCGACTTACCCTAGTTCAGCAGCGGCTGGAACGTGGAGATGCTGTGGCTTTTGGGATGCTCTAAGACTGCACACCTTTTATACGTCACAGATCCCTCTTGGAAGACATGAGGTGGCCTACGATTGGGGCGTGCTAGGCCCTAGTCACAATAGGATGCATCTGCCCTTCCTCAAACTTGAGGTTTTACTCATCTCCTGGGCTGGCAAACTCACTCTCGGTTTGATGGCGCTTGAGGATGACAGTGCCTTCACGCGAGCCCTGGCCCCATTTCCCCATCACTTTACGAGCCGTGGCTTCCTCGTGTTTCCAAACCCACTCGTGACGGTTTCCCTAGAACCTTGACTTCTGGGATGGTGGTAAGCAAGCATGCAGGACACTGCTGGGTGTGGGAGCGGTGAGGGTAGTGTTCCAGGATATTCCGGTTGGTGGGGGAAGTGTGGACCAACCAGCATGCACAGCGAGCCTTGTTGAAATAGAAACAACTACTGAGGGGTGAGTGGCTCTTTGGGAGACCCAGTAAACTCAGCAAAGTTGGGACCATGACTTAACCTAGACTCAGAACCACATTCAGCCTGAACTGGAAACAAACCTGGACAAGCCGCTTTAATTTTGCACCTGCTGTAATATAAACAAAAAATAGAGGTTGCAGCTCTCTCCCCTGCCTCTTGGGCAGCAAAACATTAGTCTTCATTTACAGAAACTGGGCGGATACTGTTGACAGTACGTATCTCACTTACAGTGGTATAAGTCACGCGGACTGCAGGCTTCTCAGGGAAATGATTATCATAAAGTGGAGAGGCTGGGGTGGTAAAAAACTTTGACCTGGCATGGGCTGCTGGACGAGTCACCCGTTCTGGTTCCTGGAATCTGAAATCCCAGGGCTTAAGGGCTGATGCGTCCTCCCCGTTCCACTTAGAGATTCCAGAACAAAGAAAGATGCCACAGGGCAGGGTCAAGGATGAAAAGGTTGAAACAACATCCATCAAAGGATGAAACCTACCTTAAATAATTCCCCAATTAGTGTTCCGACTGGGGCTCTGATCCTCACTAGCTGGGTGACTTTGGGCACTTTACATCTTTGCGCACCAGTTTCCTCATCTGCTAAACAGGATAACCCCATACTGCATGTCAGCTGAACGGCTTATTTGGACAACATGTGTAAGCATGTGCACACTGATGGGCACAGAATAAGGGCTCAAAGATGGCGGGGTGCTCTGTGGAGTCGGGCTCTGAAAGCTGGGGCAAAGCCCACTCTTAGAAGTAGGGAGGAGGTCGTTGCCACGTTTGAAGGCAAGTAGCGGCACTTGCTACCAGTGCCCTAAGACCTTGACTGACAGAAATGGAAATGGGCAAGCCAGTCCTGAGGATGGCATGTTTCTTTCTCAGACCTGGAATTTAGCCACAGCTCAGCGGCAAGCCCTACAGTAACCCTAGATCTTGGGAATTCACACTGCAGCATGAGAAGACAGCCTTGGATATCAATATTGTCGCCTCTCGGACTCACCGTAAGGCCAGGCTATACATGGGCTTGGCCCCGGGGGAAACCCAGGGGATCTCAGGCCTTCCCGGGAGAAGAAACCCTTTCGCCTGTTGTCACTCTGACAGAAGCAACCCTGATGGGCTTCGAGAGAGATTTCAGCTCAAGTCCCTAGTAGCAGAGAAGAAAGGCCACGTGGGGCAGGTATTCTGGGATAACTAATAATAAATCAAGACGTAGTGAGATCACACAACGCACCAGGCCCTGGGGACGGTGGCCAGCAAGGAGGGCCAGAGCCTCCCTGGTCCCTAAACTGCTTCACATCCTCTTCTCCACCTACTGCTTCCAACTCTTTACATACTTTTCAATGGTTTGGCTTGGATTAGCTGAAGAACTCAAACCCACTTGTGGCCGTAGCAATGCCTACGTAACTAGAGAAAATGTGAACCTCTGAAGATCCATGAGTTTGGGTTTTACATCCAGTCCATCGTTTCTGGACGAAGCCCTCTCTTCCCAGAACAGATTTTGTTGGGTGTGGAATCTACTATCTCAAGCATGCATGATGTAGTATTGCATCTACCAACAGAGGACGTCGGAACGTGTCCTCTAGGAGCCACAGGTACAACTAAACGCTTATCCTTGGAATGGTATTGTTCCCTGACATTCATTAGCATCACTCTTTCTCTTCCTCCAAACCTCTGACTCTCATATACAAGCACACAGACACACACAGACACACACAAACACAGACACACACACACACACACACACACAAAGGCAGAAGTGACAATTGGGACCAAGGAGGTTTCAGCAGAACCTGGGCACAGGCTAAGCCCACTGTATCTTCCGTGCCAGGCATCTGTGAATGAACACCAGGCCGGGGCCCATGCACACATATGCAGTGGCGGGCCGAGCTGACCCTCTGGGGCCGACCGCATCAACAGACAGGGTTCCGGACAAAGGACTCCTGGTGGCTGTAACTAGAGCCTCTCTGCTGAAATCCATCGCACCTGGGGATCACCTGGGGCATGGCAGGGTGTGTGCCATCACCTGGGCGGCTGAGAGATGCCCTCCCTTTTCAAGGGGTCTTGTCCTGAGAGGATGAGGGAAGGGCAGTCCTCCCCTGGCTCTCAGAATCTCTGCTCGAGTTTCCAATTCTGGCCTACAATTCGGAGCTATTCTCATTTTACAGGTTCGAAAGGATCTGTTCGCTAAGGTTACTTAAGGAAAAAATAGGGAAGAGAGGATTTAAGCCAGCCCTGCCAGGCTCCAGGACACGTGTGTGTGTTCTTTTACTTGCACTATACTACCTTCTAGGGAATTTCTTTGTTTGGAAGATGTAACTATATTCTTTCCTGAGGAAGGCAGCCTTCTTTGGAAGGCCTCAGCATCATCCCCTTCATATGGAGATCTTTCTGCTTGGACATTCACTCAAGGTCAAGGGTCGATAATCTGCTGGAATGTTGCCGAAGCCTGGGGAGGCTCTGAACTGTGTGCTCTGGGGTGATACACATGAACAAGAAAGACAATGTGAGCATGTGTGTTGGTGCATTGCAGTGTCTGTGAGTGTGTGTGGGTGAGGGAAGACATATTTCACGGTGATTGACATCTTATGAAGGTTTGCCTGTGTGTGTTGTGTGTGGCCTCACGTGAGGGGTCATGAATGGATCTATGTGGGAATATGAACTTGAGTGTGCGAGGGTGAGTGTGCACAGGGCTGAGAGTCAAGAGGTATGCAGAGGTGTTGCTGACTCCATAGATAAAATGTGAAAAGAACTTATGTAACAGGTGGCTCCTAGGCTCTGCACCAGCTGCCCTGCCGGCCTGTGTGCCTGCGCCCACCCTGCCAGGCGGCCAGCTCAGTCCTACAGCGTGGAGCAGCTGGGAGGCCGACGCCTGTCCCAGCGGGTCCTCTGGAACGCTGCTCCATCTTCTGTTCTCCATGGTCAGTGGACGTCTTCACACGTGGAGAATTTATGCTGAATAACAACCCCGTGTGTGTCTTGGATATGAACGTGTACCCCTGAATAAACACGTGTGAAGGTGTGACTGTTTGAACGTACTGCCTTTGCCTTCCCAACGGATCAGTGAGTTTTAAGTTCTGGAAAGACGGGATCCAGGCTGTATACTTCATCCAGCCACTAGAACGGTCAGAGCACTTGCCATGTTGCCAAGATAAGGACCAGGGTTTGAATCTCACCTCCACCACATGCAAGGTGTTGTTACACTGAACACGTAAGGAGCTTCTCTTCACCTCGCCACTACCTCTCACAGGAAGAGCAAGACCTGCTTCAAGATGGTGGTATCTATGTGTGAGCACTTGGCACACGCCGTGCCCTCTCCATGCTTCCTCGACTTATCAGCCTCCTCCTGGGAGTACGGTCTGCCTCCAAACACATGCCTGGCTGGTACATTGATAGGCAAATGTCACTGTGGGTCAGAGATGCCCAGGACTGCCTCAACAGCAGGAATCATCATGGGCAGCTGTTACAAAGGGGAAGCTTGTGGAAGAAAAGGGCAACCACCCAATGTGGTGAATAGGCCCTGGACGAAATGCCATTTCCGCCTGTGAACACCCCTCGGATGCTTTGGTCTACACAGCTCTTCCTTGTCCTGGCCCCAAGATGTGCCCTGCCCCTCACACGTTGTTCTTACTAAAGGTGTGGAGCCCATGTCGTCAGGTTGGTGGTAATAAGTGGAGGGTCTTGCTGCTCTGTCAGGAAGTGGAGAATAATAATAAAAGCAAGAGCTAACATTCATCCAACATTTACTATGTGTTACATCCTACTTACTATTTATTTACATTGTCTCATTGAAGACCCCTCCCCGTCAACCGCAGGTTGCAGACATTATTCTGCTCACTATACACATGAGTAAAGTGAGGCCCAGGGAAGTATTGGATTCACTCCATCACAGACATGCATCTGGCATCCAAACCCACTATGACGGGATAAAGGAAATTCCACAAGACGGTCCGCACATAACCCCATGTGCACACAATCCTAGTATGATAATTAGTGGAGGAGAAAATTAAGTGAAGCCCAGAGAGGCAAAATTCAACCTTGTTTTAATCAGCTGAGGGAGGGAGGGCGAGGAAATAGAGAATAAGAAGCCAAATGCGAGTTCTGGGGCAAGTTCATGTGTATGAGGCAAGAGAGGAGTTATCTGGAGCCTGGGCTGAATGAGGTATCTGAGGATGGGGAATTGGCTCAAAGACCTCATCATTTTCAGGGAGTTCACTTAAGGTGTCTACAGCTTTTCAAGTCATTTTGTTTGTCATCTTTGAGTTCTGTTGAATGCAACGCTGAGTTGGAAATATTTACGACACATAGGTCTGGAAACTGGACGCGCCCCCCACCTTTCCGTGGTATCAAATGGTGCAGGTGGCTGCAGAGGCTATGTGCTCTCTCCACCACAGACAGGCGCTGAGACGTTGAAGACTGGCCTCCTGGGGACAACTAGCACTCGCAGCATTGGCTGCTGCTCTACGCAGCCCTGGAACGCACTGCTGCTTACGTGCACACATCCCGCTGTCCTTCCGCTCTGAACCTCCCTCCTCCCGGTGTTCTTCCTGGAAAGACATTGTCAGGGAGCCCTGTGGTGGATGTCATTATGACACAGATGGCCAAGTTCTTCCTCCCATCAACAGCCCTCAGTGTTCTCTCTCTTTGTCCTCTGAATTCTGAGGGCAGGAATGACATATCTGTGGCTTCCAAGCCGTCCATGCATTAGACGTCTTCCGGTCAAACTGTTTTTGGTTGTTTGACGGTCTGAGCTTGCTTTCCTTACGGGGATTAAACCAAGAATACCGGAGGCTTGTGTGTGAGTTTGTGCTTCCACAGCATCCCTCACATTCTAATCAAAGGGAGGGGCAGGTACTTACGAAGGATGCGATGATGCATTGCTGCTTGGGATGGATGAATTGGTGATGGGTAAATAGGTAGATGGATGGAGCCTCGCTGGAGGGCACGAACAGATGTGGTGGAGGTCAAAGATACCAGCCAAGCATGGAAGCAATGCTAAACTAAAACTAAAACTTTTGTCTTTAGCGTATTCTGAATTCTACATGCTCTGCGATCTATGTTGGGGATAATTCACGCATTTAGTTTATGTTTTGTTCCTTTCTGATTCCTTTGGGTACTTCTGTGGATTTTCAGTGATTCCCTTGTAGCCCAGAATCGTGAAATGTGAGGCAAGTATAGGAAAAGAGATGCAAAGACCTCAATTTTGGGACTCTTAGTGAGAGAAGGATTTGGTGGAAATTTATGGGTGTAGTGGACGTCATAGAAAGAAGAAGTTTGGCTTACCTGTGGGCCTGAGGTTACCACCGGTTAATCAAGTTACCCTGATACCTCAAGGATGTAGGGAATGGAAAGTAAGAGGGCAGTGAGAGAAAAATAGCACCGGAGAAACCCCAAGCTAGAGAATCAATGGGCGCTATGACTTTAAAAACTACTGACGGTGGGGCTTCCCTGTTGGCGCAGTGGTTGAGAGTCCGCTTGCGGATGCAGGGGACACGGGTTCGTGCCCCGGTCCGGGAAGATCCCACATGCCGCGGAGCGGCTGGGCCCATGAGCCATGGCCGCTGAGCCAGCGCGTCCAGAGCCTGTGCTCCGCAACAGGAAAGGCCACAACAGTGAGAGGCCCGCGTACAGAAAAAAAAAAAAACAAGAAAAATATTGACAGTGGATATGTGTATGTGATGGATGTATGATTTTTACACAGACTGTCTGCTACTTACACATTTTGTTAGCTTGAACAAAATCTCGTCTTTTCTTTTACCAGTGGGAGAGTATTTGAGGCCCGGTCATCAATTCATTTTGACCCACATGTCCTTAGAATATTCTCTGAATTTCCACTTATATGCCTCTGCTCTACTATTTAGCTCCTGGCTGGGTTTCCTTTACTCTTTCTGTGCCTCCATTTTCAAGACCGGCATCTGCTCCCCTGTGTCCAATGTCTGTTCTCATTTTGCAAGTATGGGGGGATGTGTCTCCATGCAGCTGAAGTGCCCATCTCTCCTCCTCACCCTGGCAGGACCATGGAAAATGTCCTTCAGCTCAGAAGTGCATCTTCCCATGCATTTTGCTCAACCTGCACCCACATGCCCAGCTCTCCTAGGGCTCTTATTTAGGCAGCAGGATACAAATTCTGCAGGAGTTACCGACTGTAAGACGACCAAATAATCAAACCGACACATTCATGGCAGCGGAATTGTGTTTAATTGTTTGAAAAACTGGAGCAGAGACGAAGTGTGCTAGCAAAGGTTGGTCGGGCATGCTGCTTAAGTTTCCAAGCAGACAAAAGGGTGAAGTATACAAGTCTGCAAGGAAGATTAGACGGTTTAGAAGCGGATCCTTTGCTAAATGGAAATTGCAGCTGCTAATTCATAAGAAATGTTGATCCAGGAAGCTGCCATCTTGGTGCTGCCTTTTCCAAAGGTGTGGCTGCTTCCAGAAGCCGGGGGTGAGTGGTGCTGACAGCTAACTGGCTGAGAGAGGGAAGTGGGCTTCATGTTCTCTGTTCTGAAGGGAGTTTGGCCTCTGGCCCATGCCTGGGGTTTACTTCTGCTTGGACTTCTGGCACTGTTGAGGGGCTGGGCACTTTGGGACACAGGGCTCCTTGCCCTTTGGTGGAGGCTGGCAAGGCTGCTTGGTGTGCTGAGGTGGAGTTTAGCAGTGCTTTGGTGGGGGGAAACAGTACTTTACTGGGGACCAGCATTGCCGCGGTGGGGGACAGTACTGCTGAGGTGGGGGGCAGCAATACTTTGGTGAGGGGCAACAATACTTTGGTGGGGTGCAGCATGGCTGGGGTGGAGGGCAGCAATACTTGGGTAGCGGGCAGCACAGCTTCTGCTTCGGATGATACATTCTGGTCTGGATGTGCACTGCAATGGAAAAGACACTGAAGTGAGGAACTCTAGAACCATAGAGACACTCAACCCAGGAGAACCGCTTGCCTCGTTCACACCTGTGCCGATTCAACCTTGGCCTGGTGGCTTCACCGATTAAATGTGTCTGTGTGCAATGAGGTGCGTCAGTATAAATTGTAGCTACAGTTTGTAAGCCATAGCAAGGTTTTAATAGAGACAAATAAAGAAATACAGAAGGAAGGAAGGAAAGAAGAAAGAGAGGAAAAAAGGGTGAAAGGAGAAGAGTAATGGACAGGGGTAGAAAAAACAAAGATATAAAAAATGAGAGAGAGTCACACAGACAGAGAGAGAGAGGAGAGAGACGGAAAGAATAAGAAGGAAGGTCAGGGGTAATGAGAACAAAAAGTATTATCCTTCCCCATCAGATACTGTGGAATGTAGAGCATGATTTTCTTGGATCACTTCTTGGAGCAAGTTACTTAACTTCTCTGTACTCTTCTTAAACTTGTTGTAAAGATTAAATGAGCATATAAAACTCCACACAAACACATGTAAATACACAGGTAAATATGAGTGTAAAGATATATGTGTGTGTGTGTGCTCGCGTGGTCACACACACACACACACACACACGAGAACAAAAACATGTTGAGTACTCTTGTAAAGATTTTGACTTTTTAAGTAAATATCGAACAGTTGTAACAGAGCATCTTAACCACTCTCTAAGAGAATTCATAGAAAAGAGGCATCTAGAGACAAAAGGACCGTTTAAATCGATACTAAATTATAGGTGAGAATGCAAATCTTAGAGAGGGAAGTCATGGATCCCCAGGCACTGAGCACACGGGGGTGGAACAATGGTCCCCGACTCCCAGAGCAGGACATGGCCGCTTTACCACGTCCTCTTGTCCTTGCTGCTCTGAGCTCCCTGGGCCTCTGCCCTCTGCTCCCTGAGGAGCTCTCCTGCCTCGCTGCACTGGCCTTTCCCTTCAGGGCAGCCCTGCCCTAGATTTGGTGCCACCCTCTCCTAACCAGCTCCGCTCAGCTCCTGGCCACGACAACATCGCCACCACACACGCCAGCAGGACCCTCAACACAGGACTCTGATCACACCCTGGACCCCCATCTCAGCCCCCACCCCACACACTTCAGATGTTGCCTTGTAACCCAAGACAGGTGGGTCCCAAATGATACGGACGAGAGAGGTGCCCACACGAGGCCTTTCTTTCTGGCCAGCCACCCATTGTGCCAGCCCCAGCTGCCTGCGGAGTTTGGGACCATTTAGAACCAGGCTCCCAGGAGAGGAGTTCCTTTGCCCGACTTACCCTAGTTCAGCAGCGGCTGGAACGTGGAGATGCTGTGGCTTTTGGGATGCTCTAAGACTGCACACCTTTTATACGTCACAGATCCCTCTTGGAAGACATGAGGTGGCCTACGATTGGGGCGTGCTAGGCCCTAGTCACAATAGGATGCATCTGCCCTTCCTCAAACTTGAGGTTTTACTCATCTCCTGGGCTGGCAAACTCACTCTCGGTTTGATGGCGCTTGAGGATGACAGTGCCTTCACGCGAGCCCTGGCCCCATTTCCCCATCACTTTACGAGCCGTGGCTTCCTCGTGTTTCCAAACCCACTCGTGACGGTTTCCCTAGAACCTTGACTTCTGGGATGGTGGTAAGCAAGCATGCAGGACACTGCTGGGTGTGGGAGCGGTGAGGGTAGTGTTCCAGGATATTCCGGTTGGTGGGGGAAGTGTGGACCAACCAGCATGCACAGCGAGCCTTGTTGAAATAGAAACAACTACTGAGGGGTGAGTGGCTCTTTGGGAGACCCAGTAAACTCAGCAAAGTTGGGACCATGACTTAACCTAGACTCAGAACCACATTCAGCCTGAACTGGAAACAAACCTGGACAAGCCGCTTTAATTTTGCACCTGCTGTAATATAAACAAAAAATAGAGGTTGCAGCTCTCTCCCCTGCCTCTTGGGCAGCAAAACATTAGTCTTCATTTACAGAAACTGGGCGGATACTGTTGACAGTACGTATCTCACTTACAGTGGTATAAGTCACGCGGACTGCAGGCTTCTCAGGGAAATGATTATCATAAAGTGGAGAGGCTGGGGTGGTAAAAAACTTTGACCTGGCATGGGCTGCTGGACGAGTCACCCGTTCTGGTTCCTGGAATCTGAAATCCCAGGGCTTAAGGGCTGATGCGTCCTCCCCGTTCCACTTAGAGATTCCAGAACAAAGAAAGATGCCACAGGGCAGGGTCAAGGATGAAAAGGTTGAAACAACATCCATCAAAGGATGAAACCTACCTTAAATAATTCCCCAATTAGTGTTCCGACTGGGGCTCTGATCCTCACTAGCTGGGTGACTTTGGGCACTTTACATCTTTGCGCACCAGTTTCCTCATCTGCTAAACAGGATAACCCCATACTGCATGTCAGCTGAACGGCTTATTTGGACAACATGTGTAAGCATGTGCACACTGATGGGCACAGAATAAGGGCTCAAAGATGGCGGGGTGCTCTGTGGAGTCGGGCTCTGAAAGCTGGGGCAAAGCCCACTCTTAGAAGTAGGGAGGAGGTCGTTGCCACGTTTGAAGGCAAGTAGCGGCACTTGCTACCAGTGCCCTAAGACCTTGACTGACAGAAATGGAAATGGGCAAGCCAGTCCTGAGGATGGCATGTTTCTTTCTCAGACCTGGAATTTAGCCACAGCTCAGCGGCAAGCCCTACAGTAACCCTAGATCTTGGGAATTCACACTGCAGCATGAGAAGACAGCCTTGGATATCAATATTGTCGCCTCTCGGACTCACCGTAAGGCCAGGCTATACATGGGCTTGGCCCCGGGGGAAACCCAGGGGATCTCAGGCCTTCCCGGGAGAAGAAACCCTTTCGCCTGTTGTCACTCTGACAGAAGCAACCCTGATGGGCTTCGAGAGAGATTTCAGCTCAAGTCCCTAGTAGCAGAGAAGAAAGGCCACGTGGGGCAGGTATTCTGGGATAACTAATAATAAATCAAGACGTAGTGAGATCACACAACGCACCAGGCCCTGGGGACGGTGGCCAGCAAGGAGGGCCAGAGCCTCCCTGGTCCCTAAACTGCTTCACATCCTCTTCTCCACCTACTGCTTCCAACTCTTTACATACTTTTCAATGGTTTGGCTTGGATTAGCTGAAGAACTCAAACCCACTTGTGGCCGTAGCAATGCCTACGTAACTAGAGAAAATGTGAACCTCTGAAGATCCATGAGTTTGGGTTTTACATCCAGTCCATCGTTTCTGGACGAAGCCCTCTCTTCCCAGAACAGATTTTGTTGGGTGTGGAATCTACTATCTCAAGCATGCATGATGTAGTATTGCATCTACCAACAGAGGACGTCGGAACGTGTCCTCTAGGAGCCACAGGTACAACTAAACGCTTATCCTTGGAATGGTATTGTTCCCTGACATTCATTAGCATCACTCTTTCTCTTCCTCCAAACCTCTGACTCTCATATACAAGCACACAGACACACACAGACACACACAAACACAGACACACACACACACACACACACACACAAAGGCAGAAGTGACAATTGGGACCAAGGAGGTTTCAGCAGAACCTGGGCACAGGCTAAGCCCACTGTATCTTCCGTGCCAGGCATCTGTGAATGAACACCAGGCCGGGGCCCATGCACACATATGCAGTGGCAGGCCGAGCTGACCCTCTGGGGCCGACCGCATCAACAGACAGGGTTCCGGACAAAGGACTCCTGGTGGCTGTAACTAGAGCCTCTCTGCTGAAATCCATCGCACCTGGGGATCACCTGGGGCATGGCAGGGTGTGTGCCATCACCTGGGCGGCTGAGAGATGCCCTCCCTTTTCAAGGGGTCTTGTCCTGAGAGGATGAGGGAAGGGCAGTCCTCCCCTGGCTCTCAGAATCTCTGCTCGAGTTTCCAATTCTGGCCTACAATTCGGAGCTATTCTCATTTTACAGGTTCGAAAGGATCTGTTCGCTAAGGTTACTTAAGGAAAAAATAGGGAAGAGAGGATTTAAGCCAGCCCTGCCAGGCTCCAGGACACGTGTGTGTGTTCTTTTACTTGCACTATACTACCTTCTAGGGAATTTCTTTGTTTGGAAGATGTAACTATATTCTTTCCTGAGGAAGGCAGCCTTCTTTGGAAGGCCTCAGCATCATCCCCTTCATATGGAGATCTTTCTGCTTGGACATTCACTCAAGGTCAAGGGTCGATAATCTGCTGGAATGTTGCCGAAGCCTGGGGAGGCTCTGAACTGTGTGCTCTGGGGTGATACACATGAACAAGAAAGACAATGTGAGCATGTGTGTTGGTGCATTGCAGTGTCTGTGAGTGTGTGTGGGTGAGGGAAGACATATTTCACGGTGATTGACATCTTATGAAGGTTTGCCTGTGTGTGTTGTGTGTGGCCTCACGTGAGGGGTCATGAATGGATCTATGTGGGAATATGAACTTGAGTGTGCGAGGGTGAGTGTGCACAGGGCTGAGAGTCAAGAGGTATGCAGAGGTGTTGCTGACTCCATAGATAAAATGTGAAAAGAACTTATGTAACAGGTGGCTCCTAGGCTCTGCACCAGCTGCCCTGCCGGCCTGTGTGCCTGCGCCCACCCTGCCAGGCGGCCAGCTCAGTCCTACAGCGTGGAGCAGCTGGGAGGCCGACGCCTGTCCCAGCGGGTCCTCTGGAACGCTGCTCCATCTTCTGTTCTCCATGGTCAGTGGACGTCTTCACACGTGGAGAATTTATGCTGAATAACAACCCCGTGTGTGTCTTGGATATGAACGTGTACCCCTGAATAAACACGTGTGAAGGTGTGACTGTTTGAACGTACTGCCTTTGCCTTCCCAACGGATCAGTGAGTTTTAAGTTCTGGAAAGACGGGATCCAGGCTGTATACTTCATCCAGCCACTAGAACGGTCAGAGCACTTGCCATGTTGCCAAGATAAGGACCAGGGTTTGAATCTCACCTCCACCACATGCAAGGTGTTGTTACACTGAACACGTAAGGAGCTTCTCTTCACCTCGCCACTACCTCTCACAGGAAGAGCAAGACCTGCTTCAAGATGGTGGTATCTATGTGTGAGCACTTGGCACACGCCGTGCCCTCTCCATGCTTCCTCGACTTATCAGCCTCCTCCTGGGAGTACGGTCTGCCTCCAAACACATGCCTGGCTGGTACATTGATAGGCAAATGTCACTGTGGGTCAGAGATGCCCAGGACTGCCTCAACAGCAGGAATCATCATGGGCAGCTGTTACAAAGGGGAAGCTTGTGGAAGAAAAGGGCAACCACCCAATGTGGTGAATAGGCCCTGGACGAAATGCCATTTCCGCCTGTGAACACCCCTCGGATGCTTTGGTCTACACAGCTCTTCCTTGTCCTGGCCCCAAGATGTGCCCTGCCCCTCACACGTTGTTCTTACTAAAGGTGTGGAGCCCATGTCGTCAGGTTGGTGGTAATAAGTGGAGGGTCTTGCTGCTCTGTCAGGAAGTGGAGAATAATAATAAAAGCAAGAGCTAACATTCATCCAACATTTACTATGTGTTACATCCTACTTACTATTTATTTACATTGTCTCATTGAAGACCCCTCCCCGTCAACCGCAGGTTGCAGACATTATTCTGCTCACTATACACATGAGTAAAGTGAGGCCCAGGGAAGTATTGGATTCACTCCATCACAGACATGCATCTGGCATCCAAACCCACTATGACGGGATAAAGGAAATTCCGCAAGACGGTCCGCACATAACCCCATGTGCACACAATCCTAGTATGATAATTAGTGGAGGAGAAAATTAAGTGAAGCCCAGAGAGGCAAAATTCAACCTTGTTTTAATCAGCTGAGGGAGGGAGGGCGAGGAAATAGAGAATAAGAAGCCAAATGCGAGTTCTGGGGCAAGTTCATGTGTATGAGGCAAGAGAGGAGTTATCTGGAGCCTGGGCTGAATGAGGTATCTGAGGATGGGGAATTGGCTCAAAGACCTCATCATTTTCAGGGAGTTCACTTAAGGTGTCTACAGCTTTTCAAGTCATTTTGTTTGTCATCTTTGAGTTCTGTTGAATGCAACGCTGAGTTGGAAATATTTACGACACATAGGTCTGGAAACTGGACGCGCCCCCCACCTTTCCGTGGTATCAAATGGTGCAGGTGGCTGCAGAGGCTATGTGCTCTCTCCACCACAGACAGGCGCTGAGACGTTGAAGACTGGCCTCCTGGGGACAACTAGCACTCGCAGCATTGGCTGCTGCTCTACGCAGCCCTGGAACGCACTGCTGCTTACGTGCACACATCCCGCTGTCCTTCCGCTCTGAACCTCCCTCCTCCCGGTGTTCTTCCTGGAAAGACATTGTCAGGGAGCCCTGTGGTGGATGTCATTATGACACAGATGGCCAAGTTCTTCCTCCCATCAACAGCCCTCAGTGTTCTCTCTCTTTGTCCTCTGAATTCTGAGGGCAGGAATGACATATCTGTGGCTTCCAAGCCGTCCATGCATTAGACGTCTTCCGGTCAAACTGTTTTTGGTTGTTTGACGGTCTGAGCTTGCTTTCCTTACGGGGATTAAACCAAGAATACCGGAGGCTTGTGTGTGAGTTTGTGCTTCCACAGCATCCCTCACATTCTAATCAAAGGGAGGGGCAGGTACTTACGAAGGATGCGATGATGCATTGCTGCTTGGGATGGATGAATTGGTGATGGGTAAATAGGTAGATGGATGGAGCCTCGCTGGAGGGCACGAACAGATGTGGTGGAGGTCAAAGATACCAGCCAAGCATGGAAGCAATGCTAAACTAAAACTAAAACTTTTGTCTTTAGCGTATTCTGAATTCTACATGCTCTGCGATCTATGTTGGGGATAATTCACGCATTTAGTTTATGTTTTGTTCCTTGCTGATTCCTTTGGGTACTTCTGTGGATTTTCAGTGATTCCCTTGTAGCCCAGAATCGTGAAATGTGAGGCAAGTATAGGAAAAGAGATGCAAAGACCTCAATTTTGGGACTCTTAGTGAGAGAAGGATTTGGTGGAAATTTATGGGTGTAGTGGACGTCATAGAAAGAAGAAGTTTGGCTTACCTGTGGGCCTGAGGTTACCACCGGTTAATCAAGTTACCCTGATACCTCAAGGATGTAGGGAATGGAAAGTAAGAGGGCAGTGAGAGAAAAATAGCACCGGAGAAACCCCAAGCTAGAGAATCAATGGGCGCTATGACTTTAAAAACTACTGACGGTGGGGCTTCCCTGTTGGCGCAGTGGTTGAGAGTCCGCTTGCGGATGCAGGGGACACGGGTTCGTGCCCCGGTCCGGGAAGATCCCACATGCCGCGGAGCGGCTGGGCCCATGAGCCATGGCCGCTGAGCCAGCGCGTCCAGAGCCTGTGCTCCGCAACAGGAAAGGCCACAACAGTGAGAGGCCCGCGTACAGAAAAAAAAAAAACAAGAAAAATATTGACAGTGGATATGTGTATGTGATGGATGTATGATTTTTACACAGACTGTCTGCTACTTACACATTTTGTTAGCTTGAACAAAATCTCGTCTTTTCTTTTACCAGTGGGAGAGTATTTGAGGCCCGGTCATCAATTCATTTTGACCCACATGTCCTTAGAATATTCTCTGAATTTCCACTTATATGCCTCTGCTCTACTATTTAGCTCCTGGCTGGGTTTCCTTTACTCTTTCTGTGCCTCCATTTTCAAGACCGGCATCTGCTCCCCTGTGTCCAATGTCTGTTCTCATTTTGCAAGTATGGGGGGATGTGTCTCCATGCAGCTGAAGTGCCCATCTCTCCTCCTCACCCTGGCAGGACCATGGAAAATGTCCTTCAGCTCAGAAGTGCATCTTCCCATGCATTTTGCTCAACCTGCACCCACATGCCCAGCTCTCCTAGGGCTCTTATTTAGGCAGCAGGATACAAATTCTGCAGGAGTTACCGACTGTAAGGCGACCAAATAATCAAACCGACACATTCATGGCAGCGGAATTGTGTTTAATTGTTTGAAAAACTGGAGCAGAGACGAAGTGTGCTAGCAAAGGTTGGTCGGGCATGCTGCTTAAGTTTCCAAGCAGACAAAAGGGTGAAGTATACAAGTCTGCAAGGAAGATTAGACGGTTTAGAAGCGGATCCTTTGCTAAATGGAAATTGCAGCTGCTAATTCATAAGAAATGTTGATCCAGGTAGCTGCCATCTTGGTGCTGCCTTTTCCAAAGGTGTGGCTGCTTCCAGAAGCCGGGGGTGAGTGGTGCTGACAGCTAACTGGCTGAGAGAGGGAAGTGGGCTTCATGTTCTCTGTTCTGAAGGGAGTTTGGCCTCTGGCCCATGCCTGGGGTTTACTTCTGCTTGGACTTCTGGCACTGTTGAGGGGCTGGGCACTTTGGGACACAGGGCTCCTTGCCCTTTGGTGGAGGCTGGCAAGGCTGCTTGGTGTGCTGAGGTGGAGTTTAGCAGTGCTTTGGTGGGGGGAAACAGTACTTTACTGGGGGCCAGCATTGCCGCGGTGGGGGACAGTACTGCTGAGGTGGGGGGCAGCAATACTTTGGTGAGGGGCAACAATACTTTGGTGGGGTGCAGCATGGCTGGGGTGGAGGGCAGCAATACTTGGGTAGCGGGCAGCACAGCTTCTGCTTCGGATGATACATTCTGGTCTGGATGTGCACTGCAATGGAAAAGACACTGAAGTGAGGAACTCTAGAACCATAGAGACACTCAACCCAGGAGAACCGCTTGCCTCGTTCACACCTGTGCCGATTCAACCTTGGCCTGGTGGCTTCACCGATTAAATGTGTCTGTGTGCAATGAGGTGCGTCAGTATAAATTGTAGCTACAGTTTGTAAGCCATAGCAAGGTTTTAATAGAGACAAATAAAGAAATACAGAAGGAAGGAAGGAAAGAAGAAAGAGAGGAAAAAAGGGTGAAAGGAGAAGAGTAATGGACAGGGGTAGAAAAAACAAAGATATAAAAAATGAGAGAGAGTCACACAGACAGAGAGAGAGAGGAGAGAGACGGAAAGAATAAGAAGGAAGGTCAGGGGTAATGAGAACAAAAAGTATTATCCTTCCCCATCAGATACTGTGGAATGTAGAGCATGATTTTCTTGGATCACTTCTTGGAGCAAGTTACTTAACTTCTCTGTACTCTTCTTAAACTTGTTGTAAAGATTAAATGAGCATATAAAACTCCACACAAACACATGTAAATACACAGGTAAATATGAGTGTAAAGATATATGTGTGTGTGTGTGCTCGCGTGGTCACACACACACACACACACACACGAGAACAAAAACATGTTGAGTACTCTTGTAAAGATTTTGACTTTTTAAGTAAATATCGAACAGTTGTAACAGAGCATCTTAACCACTCTCTAAGAGAATTCATAGAAAAGAGGCATCTAGAGACAAAAGGACCGTTTAAATCGATACTAAATTCTAGGGGAGAATGCAAATCTTAGAGAGGGAAGTCATGGATCCCCAGGCACTGAGCACACGGGGGTGGAACAATGGTCCCCGACTCCCAGAGCAGGACATGGCCGCTTTACCACGTCCTCTTGTCCTTGCTGCTCTGAGCTCCCTGGGCCTCTGCCCTCTGCTCCCTGAGGAGCTCTCCTGCCTCGCTGCACTGGCCTTTCCCTTCAGGGCAGCCCTGCCCTAGATTTGGTGCCACCCTCTCCTAACCAGCTCCGCTCAGCTCCTGGCCACGACAACATCGCCACCACACACGCCAGCAGGACCCTCAACACAGGACTCTGATCACACCCTGGACCCCCATCTCAGCCCCCACCCCACACACTTCAGATGTTGCCTTGTAACCCAAGACAGGTGGGTCCCAAATGATACGGACGAGAGAGGTGCCCACACGAGGCCTTTCTTTCTGGCCAGCCACCCATTGTGCCAGCCCCAGCTGCCTGCGGAGTTTGGGACCATTTAGAACCAGGCTCCCAGGAGAGGAGTTCCTTTGCCCGACTTACCCTAGTTCAGCAGCGGCTGGAACGTGGAGATGCTGTGGCTTTTGGGATGCTCTAAGACTGCACACCTTTTATACGTCACAGATCCCTCTTGGAAGACATGAGGTGGCCTACGATTGGGGCGTGCTAGGCCCTAGTCACAATAGGATGCATCTGCCCTTCCTCAAACTTGAGGTTTTACTCATCTCCTGGGCTGGCAAACTCACTCTCGGTTTGATGGCGCTTGAGGATGACAGTGCCTTCACGCGAGCCCTGGCCCCATTTCCCCATCACTTTACGAGCCGTGGCTTCCTCGTGTTTCCAAACCCACTCGTGACGGTTTCCCTAGAACCTTGACTTCTGGGATGGTGGTAAGCAAGCATGCAGGACACTGCTGGGTGTGGGAGCGGTGAGGGTAGTGTTCCAGGATATTCCGGTTGGTGGGGGAAGTGTGGACCAACCAGCATGCACAGCGAGCCTTGTTGAAATAGAAACAACTACTGAGGGGTGAGTGGCTCTTTGGGAGACCCAGTAAACTCAGCAAAGTTGGGACCATGACTTAACCTAGACTCAGAACCACATTCAGCCTGAACTGGAAACAAACCTGGACAAGCCGCTTTAATTTTGCACCTGCTGTAATATAAACAAAAAATAGAGGTTGCAGCTCTCTCCCCTGCCTCTTGGGCAGCAAAACATTAGTCTTCATTTACAGAAACTGGGCGGATACTGTTGACAGTACGTATCTCACTTACAGTGGTATAAGTCACGCAGACTGCAGGCTTCTCAGGGAAATGATTATCATAAAGTGGAGAGGCTGGGGTGGTAAAAAACTTTGACCTGGCATGGGCTGCTGGACGAGTCACCCGTTCTGGTTCCTGGAATCTGAAATCCCAGGGCTTAAGGGCTGATGCGTCCTCCCCGTTCCACTTAGAGATTCCAGAACAAAGAAAGATGCCACAGGGCAGGGTCAAGGATGAAAAGGTTGAAACAACATCCATCAAAGGATGAAACCTACCTTAAATAATTCCCCAATTAGTGTTCCGACTGGGGCTCTGATCCTCACTAGCTGGGTGACTTTGGGCACTTTACATCTTTGCGCACCAGTTTCCTCATCTGCTAAACAGGATAACCCCATACTGCATGTCAGCTGAACGGCTTATTTGGACAACATGTGTAAGCATGTGCACACTGATGGGCACAGAATAAGGGCTCAAAGATGGCGGGGTGCTCTGTGGAGTCGGGCTCTGAAAGCTGGGGCAAAGCCCACTCTTAGAAGTAGGGAGGAGGTCGTTGCCACGTTTGAAGGCAAGTAGCGGCACTTGCTACCAGTGCCCTAAGACCTTGACTGACAGAAATGGAAATGGGCAAGCCAGTCCTGAGGATGGCATGTTTCTTTCTCAGACCTGGAATTTAGCCACAGCTCAGCGGCAAGCCCTACAGTAACCCTAGATCTTGGGAATTCACACTGCAGCATGAGAAGACAGCCTTGGATATCAATATTGTCGCCTCTCGGACTCACCGTAAGGCCAGGCTATACATGGGCTTGGCCCCGGGGGAAACCCAGGGGATCTCAGGCCTTCCCGGGAGAAGAAACCCTTTCGCCTGTTGTCACTCTGACAGAAGCAACCCTGATGGGCTTCGAGAGAGATTTCAGCTCAAGTCCCTAGTAGCAGAGAAGAAAGGCCACGTGGGGCAGGTATTCTGGGATAACTAATAATAAATCAAGACGTAGTGAGATCACACAACGCACCAGGCCCTGGGGACGGTGGCCAGCAAGGAGGGCCAGAGCCTCCCTGGTCCCTAAACTGCTTCACATCCTCTTCTCCACCTACTGCTTCCAACTCTTTACATACTTTTCAATGGTTTGGCTTGGATTAGCTGAAGAACTCAAACCCACTTGTGGCCGTAGCAATGCCTACGTAACTAGAGAAAATGTGAACCTCTGAAGATCCATGAGTTTGGGTTTTACATCCAGTCCATCGTTTCTGGACGAAGCCCTCTCTTCCCAGAACAGATTTTGTTGGGTGTGGAATCTACTATCTCAAGCATGCATGATGTAGTATTGCATCTACCAACAGAGGACGTCGGAACGTGTCCTCTAGGAGCCACAGGTACAACTAAACGCTTATCCTTGGAATGGTATTGTTCCCTGACATTCATTAGCATCACTCTTTCTCTTCCTCCAAACCTCTGACTCTCATATACAAGCACACAGACACACACAGACACACACAAACACAGACACACACACACACACACACACACACACAAAGGCAGAAGTGACAATTGGGACCAAGGAGGTTTCAGCAGAACCTGGGCACAGGCTAAGCCCACTGTATCTTCCGTGCCAGGCATCTGTGAATGAACACCAGGCCGGGGCCCATGCACACATATGCAGTGGCAGGCCGAGCTGACCCTCTGGGGCCGGCCGCATCAACAGACAGGGTTCCGGACAAAGGACTCCTGGTGGCTGTAACTAGAGCCTCTCTGCTGAAATCCATCGCACCTGGGGATCACCTGGGGCATGGCAGGGTGTGTGCCATCACCTGGGCGGCTGAGAGATGCCCTCCCTTTTCAAGGGGTCTTGTCCTGAGAGGATGAGGGAAGGGCAGTCCTCCCCTGGCTCTCAGAATCTCTGCTCGAGTTTCCAATTCTGGCCTACAATTCGGAGCTATTCTCATTTTACAGGTTCGAAAGGATCTGTTCGCTAAGGTTACTTAAGGAAAAAATAGGGAAGAGAGGATTTAAGCCAGCCCTGCCAGGCTCCAGGACACGTGTGTGTGTTCTTTTACTTGCACTATACTACCTTCTAGGGAATTTCTTTGTTTGGAAGATGTAACTATATTCTTTCCTGAGGAAGGCAGCCTTCTTTGGAAGGCCTCAGCATCATCCCCTTCATATGGAGATCTTTCTGCTTGGACATTCACTCAAGGTCAAGGGTTGATAATCTGCTGGAATGTTGCCGAAGCCTGGGGAGGCTCTGAACTGTGTGCTCTGGGGTGATACACATGAACAAGAAAGACAATGTGAGCATGTGTGTTGGTGCATTGCAGTGTCTGTGAGTGTGTGTGGGTGAGGGAAGACATATTTCACGGTGATTGACATCTTATGAAGGTTTGCCTGTGTGTGTTGTGTGTGGCCTCACGTGAGGGGTCATGAATGGATCTATGTGGGAATATGAACTTGAGTGTGCGAGGGTGAGTGTGCACAGGGCTGAGAGTCAAGAGGTATGCAGAGGTGTTGCTGACTCCATAGATAAAATGTGAAAAGAACTTATGTAACAGGTGGCTCCTAGGCTCTGCACCAGCTGCCCTGCCGGCCTGTGTGCCTGCGCCCACCCTGCCAGGCGGCCAGCTCAGTCCTACAGCGTGGAGCAGCTGGGAGGCCGACGCCTGTCCCAGCGGGTCCTCTGGAACGCTGCTCCATCTTCTGTTCTCCATGGTCAGTGGACGTCTTCACACGTGGAGAATTTATGCTGAATAACAACCCCGTGTGTGTCTTGGATATGAACGTGTACCCCTGAATAAACACGTGTGAAGGTGTGACTGTTTGAACGTACTGCCTTTGCCTTCCCAACGGATCAGTGAGTTTTAAGTTCTGGAAAGACGGGATCCAGGCTGTATACTTCATCCAGCCACTAGAACGGTCAGAGCACTTGCCATGTTGCCAAGGTAAGGACCAGGGTTTGAATCTCACCTCCACCACATGCAAGGTGTTGTTACACTGAACACGTAAGGAGCTTCTCTTCACCTCGCCACTACCTCTCACAGGAAGAGCAAGACCTGCTTCAAGATGGTGGTATCTATGTGTGAGCACTTGGCACACGCCGTGCCCTCTCCATGCTTCCTCGACTTATCAGCCTCCTCCTGGGAGTACGGTCTGCCTCCAAACACATGCCTGGCTGGTACATTGATAGGCAAATGTCACTGTGGGCCAGAGATGCCCAGGACTGCCTCAACAGCAGGAATCATCATGGGCAGCTGTTACAAAGGGGAAGCTTGTGGAAGAAAAGGGCAACCACCCAATGTGGTGAATAGGCCCTGGACGAAATGCCATTTCCGCCTGTGAACACCCCTCGGATGCTTTGGTCTACACAGCTCTTCCTTGTCCTGGCCCCAAGATGTGCCCTGCCCCTCACACGTTGTTCTTACTAAAGGTGTGGAGCCCATGTCGTCAGGTTGGTGGTAATAAGTGGAGGGTCTTGCTGCTCTGTCAGGAAGTGGAGAATAATAATAAAAGCAAGAGCTAACATTCATCCAACATTTACTATGTGTTACATCCTACTTACTATTTATTTACATTGTCTCATTGAAGACCCCTCCGCGTCAACCGCAGGTTGCAGACATTATTCTGCTCACTATACACATGAGTAAAGTGAGGCCCAGGGAAGTATTGGATTCACTCCATCACAGACATGCATCTGGCATCCAAACCCACTATGACGGGATAAAGGAAATTCCGCAAGACGGTCCGCACATAACCCCATGTGCACACAATCCTAGTATGATAATTAGTGGAGGAGAAAATTAAGTGAAGCCCAGAGAGGCAAAATTCAACCTTGTTTTAATCAGCTGAGGGAGGGAGGGCGAGGAAATAGAGAATAAGAACCCAAATGAGAGTTCTGGGGCAAGTTCATGTGTATGAGGCAAGAGAGGAGTTATCTGGAGCCTGGGCTGAATGAGGTATCTGAGGATGGGGAATTGGCTCAAAGACCTCATCATTTTCAGGGAGTTCACTTAAGGTGTCTACAGCTTTTCAAGTCATTTTGTTTGTCATCTTTGAGTTCTGTTGAATGCAACGCTGAGTTGGAAATATTTACGACACATAGGTCTGGAAACTGGACGCGCCCCCCACCTTTCCGTGGTATCAAATGGTGCAGGTGGCTGCAGAGGCTATGTGCTCTCTCCACCACAGACAGACGCTGAGACGTTGAAGACTGGCCTCCTGGGGACAACTAGCACTCGCAGCATTGGCTGCTGCTCTACGCAGCCCTGGAACGCACTGCTGCTTACGTGCACACATCCCGCTGTCCTTCCGCTCTGAACCTCCCTCCTCCCGGTGTTCTTCCTGGAAAGACATTGTCAGGGAGCCCTGTGGTGGATGTCATTATGACACAGATGGCCAAGTTCTTCCTCCCATCAACAGCCCTCAGTGTTCTCTCTCTTTGTCCTCTGAATTCTGAGGGCAGGAATGACATATCTGTGGCTTCCAAGCCGTCCATGCATTAGACGTCTTCCGGTCAAACTGTTTTTGGTTGTTTGACGGTCTGAGCTTGCTTTCCTTACGGGGATTAAACCAAGAATACCGGAGGCTTGTGTGTGAGTTTGTGCTTCCACAGCATCCCTCACATTCTAATCAAAGGGAGGGGCAGGTACTTACGAAGGATGCGATGATGCATTGCTGCTTGGGATGGATGGATTGGTGATGGGTAAATAGGTAGATGGATGGAGCCTCGCTGGAGGGCACGAACAGAGGTGGTGGAGGTCAAAGATACCAGCCAAGCACGGAAGCAATGCTAAACTAAAACTAAAACTTTTGTCTTTAGCATATTCTGAATTCTACATGCTCTGCGATCTATGTTGGGCATAATTCACGCATTTAGTTTATGTTTTGCTCCTTTCTGATTCCTTTGGGTACTTCTGTGGATTTTCAGTGATTCCCTTGTAGCCCAGAATCGTGAAATGTGAGGCAAGTATAGGAAAAGAGATGCAAAGACCTCAATTTTGGGACTCTTAGTGAGAGAAGGATTTGGTGGAAATTTATGGGTGTAGTGGACGTCATAGAAAGAAGAAGTTTGGCTTACCTGTGGGCCTGAGGTTACCACCGGTTAATCAAGTTACCCTGATACCTCAAGGATGTAGGGAATGGAAAGTAAGAGGGCAGTGAGAGAAAAATAGCACCGGAGAAACCCCAAGCTAGAGAATCAATGGGCGCTATGACTTTAAAAACTATTGACGGTGGGGCTTCCCTGTTGGCGCAGTGGCTGAGAGTCCGCCTGCGGATGCAGGGGACACGGGTTCGTGCCCCGGTCCGGGAAGATCCCACATGCCGCGGAGCGGCTGGGCCCATGAGCCATGGCCGCTGAGCCAGCGCGTCCAGAGCCTGTGCTCCGCAACAGGAAAGGCCACAACAGTGAGAGGCCCGCGTACAGAAAAAAAAAAAAACAAGAAAAATATTGACAGTGGATATGTGTATGTGATGGATGTATGATTTTTACACAGACTGTCTGCTACTTACACATTTTGTTAGCTTGATCAAAATCTCGTCTTTTCTTTTACCAGTGGGAGAGTATTTGAGGCCCGGTCATCAATTCATTTTGACCCACATGTCCTTAGAATATTCTCTGAATTTCCACTTATATGCCTCTGCTCTACTATTTAGCTCCTGGCTGGTTTTCCTTTACTCTTTCTGTGCCTCCATTTTCAAGACCGGCATCTGCTCCCCTGTGTCCAAAGGCTGTTCTCATTTTGCAAGTATGGGGGGATGTGTCTCCATGCAGCTGAAGTGCCCATCTCTCCTCCTCACCCTGGCAGGACCATGGAAAATGTCCTTCAGCTCAGAAGTGCATCTTCCCATGCATTTTGCTCAACCTGCACCCACATGCCCAGCTCTCCTAGGGCTCTTATTTAGGCAGCAGGATACAAATTCTGCAGGAGTTACCGACTGTAAGACGACCAAATAATCAAACCGACACATTCATGGCAGCGGAATTGTGTTTAATTGTTTGAAAAACTGGAGCAGAGACGAAGTGTGCTAGCAAAGGTTGGTCGGGCATGCTGCTTAAGTTTCCAAGCAGACAAAAGGGTGAAGTATACAAGTCTGCAAGGAAGATTAGACGGTTTAGAAGCAGATCCTTTGCTAAATGGAAATTGCAGCTGCTAATTCATAAGAAATGTTGATCCAGGAAGCTGCCATCTTGGTGCTGCCTTTTCCAAAAGTGTGGCTGCTTCCAGAAGCCGGGGGTGAGTGGTGCTGACAGCTAACTGGCTGAGAGAGGGAAGTGGGCTTCATGTTCTCTGTTCTGAAGGGAGTTTGGCCTCTGGCCCATGCCTGGGGTTTACTTCTGCTTGGACTTCTGGCACTGTTGAGGGGCTGGGCACTTTGGGACACAGGGCTCCTTGCCCTTTGGTAGAGGCTGGCAAGGCTGCTTGGTGTGCTGAGGTGGAGTTTAGCAGTGCTTTGGTGGGGGGAAACAGTACTTTACTGGGGGCCAGCATTGCCGCGGTGGGGGACAGTACTGCTGAGGTGGGGGGCAGCAATACTTTGGTGAGGGGCAACAATACTTTGGTGGGGTGCAGCATGGCTGGGGTGGAGGGCAGCAATACTTGGGTAGCGGGCAGCACAGCTTCTGCTTCGGATGATACATTCTGGTCTGGATGTGCACTGCAATGGAAAAGACACTGAAGTGAGGAACTCTAGAACCATAGAGACACTCAACCCAGGAGAACCGCTTGCCTCGTTCACACCTGTGCCGATTCAACCTTGGCCTGGTGGCTTCACCGATTAAATGTGTCTGTGTGCAATGAGGTGCGTCAGTATAAATTGTAGCTACAGTTTGTAAGCCATAGCAAGGTTTTAATAGTGACAAATAAAGAAATACAGAAGGAAGGAAGGAAAGAAGAAAGAGAGGAAAATAGGGTGAAAGGAGAAGAGTAATGGACAGGGGTAGAAAAAACAAAGATATAAAAAATTAGAGAGAGTCTCAGAGACAGAGATAGAGAGGAGAGAGACGGAAAGAATAAGAAGGAAGGTCAGGGGTAATGAGAACAAAAAGTATTATCCTTCCACATCAGATACTGTGGAATGTAGAACATGATTTTCTTGGATCACTTCTTGGAGCAAGTTACTTAACTTCTCTGTACTCTTCTTAAAGTTGTTGTAAAGATTAAATGAGCATATAAAACTCCACACAAACACATGTAAATACACAGGTAAATATGAGTGTAAAGATATATGTGTGTGTGTGTGCTCGCGTGGTCACACACACACACACACACACGAGAACAAAACATGTTGAGTACTCTTGTAAAGATTTTGACTTTTTAAGTAAATATCGAACAGTTGTAACAGAGCATCTTAACCACTCTCTAAGAGAATTCATAGAAAAGAGGCATCTAGAGACAAAAGGACCGTTTAAATCGATACTAAATTCTAGGGGAGAATGCAAATCTTAGAGAGGGAAGTCATGGATCCCCAGGCACTGAGCACACGGGGGTGGAACAATGGTCCCCGACTCCCAGAGCAGGACATGGTCGCTTTACCACGTCCTCTTGTCCTTGCTGCTCTGAGCTCCCTGGGCCTCTGCCCTCTGCTCCCTGAGGAGCTCTCCTGCCTCGCTGCACTGGCCTTTCCCTTCAGGGCAGCCCTGCCCTAGATTTGGTGCCACCCTCTCCTAACCAGCTCCGCTCAGCTCCTGGCCACGACAACATCGCCACCACACATGCCAGCAGGACCCTCAACACAGGACTCTGATCACACCCTGGACCCCCATCTCAGCCCCCACCCCACACACTTCAGATGTTGCCTTGTAACCCAAGACAGGTGGGTCCCAAATGATACGGACGAGAGAGGTGCCCACACGAGGCCTTTCTTTCTGGCCAGCCACACATTGTGCCAGCCCCAGCTGCCCGCGGAGTTTGGGACCATTTAGAACCAGGCTCGCAGGAGAGGCGTTCCTTTGCCCGACTTACCTTAGTTCACCAGTGGCTGGAACGTGGAGATGCTGAGGCTTTTGGGATGCTCTAAGACTGCACACCTTTTATACGTCTCAGATCCCTCTTGGAAGCCATGAGGTGGCCTACGATTGGGGTGTGCTAGGCCCTAGTCACAATAGGATGCATCTGCCCTTCCTCAAACTTGAGGTTTTACTCATCTCCTGGGCTGGCAAACTCACTCTCGGTTTGATGGCGCTTGAGGATGACAGTGCCTTCACGCGAACCCTGGCCCCATTTCCCAATTACTTTACGAGCCGTGGCTTCCTCGTATTTCCAAACCCACTCGTGACGGTTTCCCTAGAACCTTGACTTCTGGGATGGTGGTAAGCAAGCATGCAGGACACTGCTGTGTGTGGGAGCGGTGAGGGTAGTGTTCCAGGATATTCCGGTTGGTGGGGGAAGGTGTGGGCCGATCAGCGTGCACAGCGAGCCTTGTTGTAAGAGAAACAACTACTGAGGGGTGAGTGGCTCTTGGGGAAACCCAGTAAACGTGGCAATGTTGGGACCTTGACTTAACCTAAACTCAGAGCCACATTCAGCCTGAACTGGAAACAAACTTGGGCAAGCCGCTTTGATTTCACACCTGCTGTAATATAAACAAAAAATGGGGGTTGCAGCTCTCTCTTCTGCCTCTTGGTCAGCAAAACATTAGTCTTCATTCACAGAAACTGGGCGGTTACTGTTGAGTGTACGTATCTCACTTACAGGTGTATAAGTCACGCAGACTGCAGGCTTCTCAGGGAAATGATTATCATAAGTTGCAGAAGCTGGGGACCTAAGAAACTTTGACCTGGCCTGGGCTGCTGGACGATTCACCCAGTCTGGCTCCTGGAATCTGATCTCCCAGTGCTTCAGGGCTGATGCATCGTTCCCGTTCCAATTATAGATTCCAGAACAAAGAAGGATGCCACAGGGCAGGGACAAGGATGAAAAGGTTGAAACAACATCCATCAAAGGATGAAACCTACCTTAAAAAATTCCCCAATTAGTGTTCCGACTGGGGCTCTGATCGTCACCAGCTGGGTGACTTTGGGCACTTTACATCTTTGCGCAGCAGTTTCCTCATCTGCTAAACAGGATAACCCCATACTGCATGTCAGCTGAACGGCTTATTTGGACAACATGTGTAAGCATGTGCACACTGATGGGCACAGAATAAGGGCTCAACGGTGGCTGGGTGCTCTGTGGAGTCGGGCTCTGAAAGCTGGGGCAAAGCCCACTCTTAGAAGTAGGGAGGAGGTCGTTGCCACGTTTGAAGCCAAGTAGCGGCACTTGCTACCAGTGTCCTAAGACCTTGACTGACACAAATGGAAATGGGCAAGCCAGTCCTGAGGATGGCATGTTTCATTCTCAGACCTGGATTTTAGCCACAGCTCAGCTGCACGCCCTACAGTAACCCTAGATCTTGGGAATTCACACTGCAGCATGAGAAGACAACCTTGGATATCAATGTTGTCGCCTCTCGGACTCACCGTAAGGCCAGGCTATACATGGGCTCGGCCCCGGGGGAAACCCAGGGGATCTCAGGCCTTCCCGGGAGAAGAAACCCTTCCGCCTGTTGTCACTCTGACAGAAGCAACCCTGATGGGCTTCGAGAGAGATTTCAACTCAAGTCCCTAGTAGCAGAGAAGAAAGGCCACGTGGGGCAGGTATTCTGGGATAACTAATAATAAATCAAGACGTAGTGAGATCACACAACGCACCAAGCCCTGGGGACGGTGGCCAGCAAGGAGGGCCAGAGCCTCCCTGGTCCCTAAACTGCTTCACATCCTCTTCTCCACCTACTGCTTCCAACTCTTTACATACTTTTCAATGGTTTGGCTTGGATTAGCTGAAGAACTCAAACCCACTTGTGGCCGTAGCAATGCCTACGTAACTAGAGAAAATGTGAACCTCTGAAGATCCATGAGTTTCGGTTTTACATCCAGTCCATCGTTTCTGGCCTAAGCCCTCTCTTCCCATAACAGATTTTGTTGGGTGTGGAATCTACTATCTCAAGCATGCATGATGTAGTATTGCATCTATCAACAGAGGACGTCGGAACGTGTCCTCTAGGAGCCACAGGTACAACTAAACGCTTATCCTTGGAATGGTATTGTTCCCTGACATTCATTAGCATCACTCTTTCTCTTCCTCCAAACCTCTGACTCTCATATACAAGCACACAGACACACACAGACACACACACACACACACACACACACACAAAGGCAGAAGTGACAATTGGGACCAAGGAGGTTTCAGCAGAACCTGGGCACAGGCTAAGCCCACTGTATCTTCTGTGCCAGGCATCTGTGAATGAACACCAGGCCGGGGCCCATGCACACATATGCAGTGGCAGGCCGAGCTGACCCTCTGGGGCCGGCCGCATCAACAGACAGGGTTCCGGACAAAGGACTCCTGGTGGCTGTAACTAGAGCCTCTCTGCTGAAATCCATCGCACCTGGGGATCACCTGGGGCATGGCAGGGTGTGTGCCATCACCTGGGCGGCTGAGAGATGCCCTCCCTTTTCAAGGGGTCTTGTCCTGAGAGGATGAGGGAAGGGCAGTCCTCCCCTGACTCTCAGAATCTCTGCTCGAGTTTCCAATTCTGGCCTACAATTCGGAGCTATTCTCATTTTACAGGTTCGAAAGGATCTGTTCGCTAAGGTTACTTAAGGAAAAAATAGGGAAGAGAGGATTTAACCCAGCCCTGCCAGGCTCCAGGATACGTGTGTGTGTTCTTTTACTTGTACTATACTACCTTCTAGGGAATTTCTTTGTTTGGAAGATGTAACTATATTCTTTCCTGAGGAAGGCAGCCTTCTTTGGAAGGCCTCAGCATCATCCCCTTCATATGGAGATCTTTCTGCTTGGACATTCACTCAAGGTTAAGGGTCGATAATCTGCTGGAATGTTGCCGAAGCCTGGGGAGGCTCTGAACTGTGTGCTCTGGGGTGATACACATGAACAAGAAAGACAATGTGAGCATGTGTGTTGGTGCATTGCAGTGTCTGTGAGTGTGTGTGGGTGAGGGAAGACATATTTCACGGTGATTGACATCTTATGAAGGTTTGCCTGTGTGTGTTGTGTGTGGCCTCACGTGAGGGGTCATGAATGGATCTATGTGGGAATATGAACTTGAGTGTGCGAGGGTGAGTGTGCACAGGGCTGAGAGTCAAGAGGTATGCAGAGGTGTTGCTGACTCCATAGATAAAATGTGAAAAGAACTTATGTAACAGGTGGCTCCTAGGCTCCGCACCAGCTGCCCTGCCGGCCTGTGTGCCTGCGCCCACCCTGCCAGGCGGCCAGCTCAGTCCTACAGCGTTGAGCAGCTGGGAGGCCGACGCCTGTCCCAGCGGGTCCTCTGGAACGCTGCTCCATCTTCTGTTCTCCATGGTCAGTGGACGTCTTCACACGTGGAGAATTTATGCTGAATAACAACCCCGTGTGTGTCTTGGATATGAACGTGTACCCCTGAATAAACACGTGTGAAGGTGTGACTGTTTGAACGTACTGCCTTTGCCTTCCCAACGGATCAGTGAGTTTGAAGTTCTGGAAAGACGGGATCCAGGCTGTATACTTCATCCAGCCACTAGAACGGTCAGAGCACTTGCCATGTTGCCAAGATAAGGACCAGGGTTTGAATCTCACCTCCACCACATGCAAGGTGTTGTTACACTGAACACGTAAGGAGCTTCTCTTCACCTCGCCACGACCTCTCACAGGAAGAGCAAGACCTGCTTCAAGATGGTGGTATCTATGTGTGAGCACTTGGCACACGCCGTGCCCTCTCCATGCTTCCTCGACTTATCAGCCTCCTCCTGGGAGTACGGTCTGCCTCCAAACACATGCCTGGCTGGTACATTGATAGGCAAATGTCACTGTGGGTCAGAGCTGCCCAGGACTGCCTCAACAGCAGGAATCATCATGGGCAGCTGTTACAAAGGGGAAGCTTGTGGAAGAAAAGGTCAACCACCCAATGTGGTGAATAGGCCCTGGACGAAATGCCATTTCCGCCTGTGAACACCCCTCGGATGCTTTGGTCTACACAGCTCTTCCTTGTCCTGGCCCCAAGATGTGCCCTGCCCCTCACACGTTGTTCTTACTAAAGGTGTGGAGCCCATGTCGTCAGGTTGGTGGTAATAAGTGGAGGGTCTTGCTGCTCTGTCAGGAAGTGGAGAATAATAATAAAAGCAAGAGCTAACATTTATCCAACATTTACTATGTGTTACATCCTACTTACTATTAATTTACATTGTCTCATTGAAGACCCCTCCCCGTCAACCGCAGGTTGCAGACATTATTCTGCTCACTATACACATGAGTAAAGTGAGGCCCAGGGAAGTATTGGATTCACTCCATCACAGACATGCATCTGGCATCCAAACCCACTATGACGGGATAAAGGAAATTCCGCAAGACGGTCCGCACATAACCCCATGTGCACACAATCCTAGGATGATAATTAGTGGAGGAGAAAATTAAGTGAAGCCCAGAGAGGCAAAATTCAACCTTGTTTTAATCAGCTGAGGGAGGGAGGGCGAGGAAATAGAGAATAAGAACCCAAATGAGAGTTCTGGGGCAAGTTCATGTGTATGAGGCAAGAGAGGAGTTATCTGGAGCCTGGGCTGAATGAGGTATCTGAGGATGGGGAATTGGCTCAAAGACCTCATCATTTTCAGGGAGTTCACTTAAGGTGTCTACAGCTTTTCAAGTCATTTTGTTTGTCATCTTTGAGTTCTGTTGAATGCAACGCTGAGTTGGAAATATTTACGACACATAGGTCTGGAAACTGGACGCGCCCCCCACCTTTCCGTGGTATCAAATGGTGCAGGTGGCTGCAGAGGCTATGTGCTCTCTCCACCACAGACAGGCGCTGAGACGTTGAAGACTGGCCTCCTGGGGACAACTAGCACTCGCAGCATTGGCTGCTGCTCTACGCAGCCCTGGAACGCACTGCTGCTTACGTGCACACATCCCGCTGTCCTTCCGCTCTGAACCTCCCTCCTCCCGGTGTTCTTCCTGGAAAGACATTGTCAGGGAGCCCTGTGGTGGATGTCATTATGACACAGATGGCCAAGTTCTTCCTCCCATCAACAGCCCTCAGTGTTCTCTCTCTTTGTCCTCTGAATTCTGAGGGCAGGAATGACATATCTGTGGCTTCCAAGCCGTCCATGCATTAGACGTCTTCCGGTCAAACTGTTTTTGGTTGTTTGACGGTCTGAGCTTGCTTTCCTTACGGGGATTAAACCAAGAATACCGGAGGCTTGTGTGTGAGTTTGTGCTTCCACAGCATCCCTCACATTCTAATCAAAGGGAGGGGCAGGTACTTACGAAGGATGCGATGATGCATTGCTGCTTGGGATGGATGAATTGGTGATGGGTAAATAGGTAGATGGATGGAGCCTCGCTGGAGGGCACGAACAGATGTGGTGGAGGTCAAAGATACCAGCCAAGCATGGAAGCAATGCTAAACTAAAACTAAAACTTTTGTCTTTAGCGTATTCTGAATTCTACATGCTCTGCGATCTATGTTGGGGATAATTCACGCATTTAGTTTATGTTTTGTTCCTTGCTGATTCCTTTGGGTACTTCTGTGGATTTTCAGTGATTCCCTTGTAGCCCAGAATCGTGAAATGTGAGGCAAGTATAGGAAAAGAGATGCAAAGACCTCAATTTTGGGACTCTTAGTGAGAGAAGGATTTGGTGGAAATTTATGGGTGTAGTGGACGTCATAGAAAGAAGAAGTTTGGCTTACCTGTGGGCCTGAGGTTACCACCGGTTAATCAAGTTACCCTGATACCTCAAGGATGTAGGGAATGGAAAGTAAGAGGGCAGTGAGAGAAAAATAGCACCGGAGAAACCCCAAGCTAGAGAATCAATGGGCGCTATGACTTTAAAAACTACTGACGGTGGGGCTTCCCTGTTGGCGCAGTGGTTGAGAGTCCGCTTGCGGATGCAGGGGACACGGGTTCGTGCCCCGGTCCGGGAAGATCCCACATGCCGCGGAGCGGCTGGGCCCATGAGCCATGGCCGCTGAGCCAGCGCGTCCAGAGCCTGTGCTCCGCAACAGGAAAGGCCACAACAGTGAGAGGCCCGCGTACAGAAAAAAAAAAAAACAAGAAAAATATTGACAGTGGATATGTGTATGTGATGGATGTATGATTTTTACACAGACTGTCTGCTACTTACACATTTTGTTAGCTTGAACAAAATCTCGTCTTTTCTTTTACCAGTGGGAGAGTATTTGAGGCCCGGTCATCAATTCATTTTGACCCACATGTCCTTAGAATATTCTCTGAATTTCCACTTATATGCCTCTGCTCTACTATTTAGCTCCTGGCTGGGTTTCCTTTACTCTTTCTGTGCCTCCATTTTCAAGACCGGCATCTGCTCCCCTGTGTCCAATGTCTGTTCTCATTTTGCAAGTATGGGGGGATGTGTCTCCATGCAGCTGAAGTGCCCATCTCTCCTCCTCACCCTGGCAGGACCATGGAAAATGTCCTTCAGCTCAGAAGTGCATCTTCCCATGCATTTTGCTCAACCTGCACCCACATGCCCAGCTCTCCTAGGGCTCTTATTTAGGCAGCAGGATACAAATTCTGCAGGAGTTACCGACTGTAAGACGACCAAATAATCAAACCGACACATTCATGGCAGCGGAATTGTGTTTAATTGTTTGAAAAACTGGAGCAGAGACGAAGTGTGCTAGCAAAGGTTGGTCGGGCATGCTGCTTAAGTTTCCAAGCAGACAAAAGGGTGAAGTATACAAGTCTGCAAGGAAGATTAGACGGTTTAGAAGCGGATCCTTTGCTAAATGGAAATTGCAGCTGCTAATTCATAAGAAATGTTGATCCAGGAAGCTGCCATCTTGGTGCTGCCTTTTCCAAAGGTGTGGCTGCTTCCAGAAGCCGGGGGTGAGTGGTGCTGACAGCTAACTGGCTGAGAGAGGGAAGTGGGCTTCATGTTCTCTGTTCTGAAGGGAGTTTGGCCTCTGGCCCATGCCTGGGGTTTACTTCTGCTTGGACTTCTGGCACTGTTGAGGGGCTGGGCACTTTGGGACACAGGGCTCCTTGCCCTTTGGTGGAGGCTGGCAAGGCTGCTTGGTGTGCTGAGGTGGAGTTTAGCAGTGCTTTGGTGGGGGGAAACAGTACTTTACTGGGGGCCAGCATTGCCGCGGTGGGGGACAGTACTGCTGAGGTGGGGGGCAGCAATACTTTGGTGAGGGGCAACAATACTTTGGTGGGGTGCAGCATGGCTGGGGTGGAGGGCAGCAATACTTGGGTAGCGGGCAGCACAGCTTCTGCTTCGGATGATACATTCTGGTCTGGATGTGCACTGCAATGGAAAAGACACTGAAGTGAGGAACTCTAGAACCATAGAGACACTCAACCCAGGAGAACCGCTTGCCTCGTTCACACCTGTGCCGATTCAACCTTGGCCTGGTGGCTTCACCGATTAAATGTGTCTGTGTGCAATGAGGTGCGTCAGTATAAATTGTAGCTACAGTTTGTAAGCCATAGCAAGGTTTTAATAGAGACAAATAAAGAAATACAGAAGGAAGGAAGGAAAGAAGAAAGAGAGGAAAAAAGGGTGAAAGGAGAAGAGTAATGGACAGGGGTAGAAAAAACAAAGATATAAAAAATGAGAGAGAGTCACACAGACAGAGAGAGAGAGGAGAGAGACGGAAAGAATAAGAAGGAAGGTCAGGGGTAATGAGAACAAAAAGTATTATCCTTCCCCATCAGATACTGTGGAATGTAGAGCATGATTTTCTTGGATCACTTCTTGGAGCAAGTTACTTAACTTCTCTGTACTCTTCTTAAAGTTGTTGTAAAGATTAAATGAGCATATAAAACTCCACACAAACACATGTAAATACACAGGTAAATATGAGTGTAAAGATATATGTGTGTGTGTGTGCTCGCGTGGTCACACACACACACACACACACACGAGAACAAAAACATGTTGAGTACTCTTGTAAAGATTTTGACTTTTTAAGTAAATATCGAACAGTTGTAACAGAGCATCTTAACCACTCTCTAAGAGAATTCATAGAAAAGAGGCATCTAGAGACAAAAGGACCGTTTAAATCGATACTAAATTCTAGGGGAGAATGCAAATCTTAGAGAGGGAAGTCATGGATCCCCAGGCACTGAGCACACGGGGGTGGAACAATGGTCCCCGACTCCCAGAGCAGGACATGGCCGCTTTACCACGTCCTCTTGTCCTTGCTGCTCTGAGCTCCCTGGGCCTCTGCCCTCTGCTCCCTGAGGAGCTCTCCTGCCTCGCTGCACTGGCCTTTCCCTTCAGGGCAGCCCTGCCCTAGATTTGGTGCCACCCTCTCCTAACCAGCTCCGCTCAGCTCCTGGCCACGACAACATCGCCACCACACACGCCAGCAGGACCCTCAACACAGGACTCTGATCACACCCTGGACCCCCATCTCAGCCCCCACCCCACACACTTCAGATGTTGCCTTGTAACCCAAGACAGGTGGGTCCCAAATGATACGGACGAGAGAGGTGCCCACACGAGGCCTTTCTTTCTGGCCAGCCACCCATTGTGCCAGCCCCAGCTGCCTGCGGAGTTTGGGACCATTTAGAACCAGGCTCCCAGGAGAGGAGTTCCTTTGCCCGACTTACCCTAGTTCAGCAGCGGCTGGAACGTGGAGATGCTGTGGCTTTTGGGATGCTCTAAGACTGCACACCTTTTATACGTCACAGATCCCTCTTGGAAGACATGAGGTGGCCTACGATTGGGGCGTGCTAGGCCCTAGTCACAATAGGATGCATCTGCCCTTCCTCAAACTTGAGGTTTTACTCATCTCCTGGGCTGGCAAACTCACTCTCGGTTTGATGGCGCTTGAGGATGACAGTGCCTTCACGCGAGCCCTGGCCCCATTTCCCCATCACTTTACGAGCCGTGGCTTCCTCGTGTTTCCAAACCCACTCGTGACGGTTTCCCTAGAACCTTGACTTCTGGGATGGTGGTAAGCAAGCATGCAGGACACTGCTGGGTGTGGGAGCGGTGAGGGTAGTGTTCCAGGATATTCCGGTTGGTGGGGGAAGTGTGGACCAACCAGCATGCACAGCGAGCCTTGTTGAAATAGAAACAACTACTGAGGGGTGAGTGGCTCTTTGGGAGACCCAGTAAACTCAGCAAAGTTGGGACCATGACTTAACCTAGACTCAGAACCACATTCAGCCTGAACTGGAAACAAACCTGGACAAGCCGCTTTAATTTTGCACCTGCTGTAATATAAACAAAAAATAGAGGTTGCAGCTCTCTCCCCTGCCTCTTGGGCAGCAAAACATTAGTCTTCATTTACAGAAACTGGGCGGATACTGTTGACAGTACGTATCTCACTTACAGTGGTATAAGTCACGCGGACTGCAGGCTTCTCAGGGAAATGATTATCATAAAGTGGAGAGGCTGGGGTGGTAAAAAACTTTGACCTGGCATGGGCTGCTGGACGAGTCACCCGTTCTGGTTCCTGGAATCTGAAATCCCAGGGCTTAAGGGCTGATGCGTCCTCCCCGTTCCACTTAGAGATTCCAGAACAAAGAAAGATGCCACAGGGCAGGGTCAAGGATGAAAAGGTTGAAACAACATCCATCAAAGGATGAAACCTACCTTAAATAATTCCCCAATTAGTGTTCCGACTGGGGCTCTGATCCTCACTAGCTGGGTGACTTTGGGCACTTTACATCTTTGCGCACCAGTTTCCTCATCTGCTAAACAGGATAACCCCATACTGCATGTCAGCTGAACGGCTTATTTGGACAACATGTGTAAGCATGTGCACACTGATGGGCACAGAATAAGGGCTCAAAGATGGCGGGGTGCTCTGTGGAGTCGGGCTCTGAAAGCTGGGGCAAAGCCCACTCTTAGAAGTAGGGAGGAGGTCGTTGCCACGTTTGAAGGCAAGTAGCGGCACTTGCTACCAGTGCCCTAAGACCTTGACTGACAGAAATGGAAATGGGCAAGCCAGTCCTGAGGATGGCATGTTTCTTTCTCAGACCTGGAATTTAGCCACAGCTCAGCGGCAAGCCCTACAGTAACCCTAGATCTTGGGAATTCACACTGCAGCATGAGAAGACAGCCTTGGATATCAATATTGTCGCCTCTCGGACTCACCGTAAGGCCAGGCTATACATGGGCTTGGCCCCGGGGGAAACCCAGGGGATCTCAGGCCTTCCCGGGAGAAGAAACCCTTTCGCCTGTTGTCACTCTGACAGAAGCAACCCTGATGGGCTTCGAGAGAGATTTCAGCTCAAGTCCCTAGTAGCAGAGAAGAAAGGCCACGTGGGGCAGGTATTCTGGGATAACTAATAATAAATCAAGACGTAGTGAGATCACACAACGCACCAGGCCCTGGGGACGGTGGCCAGCAAGGAGGGCCAGAGCCTCCCTGGTCCCTAAACTGCTTCACATCCTCTTCTCCACCTACTGCTTCCAACTCTTTACATACTTTTCAATGGTTTGGCTTGGATTAGCTGAAGAACTCAAACCCACTTGTGGCCGTAGCAATGCCTACGTAACTAGAGAAAATGTGAACCTCTGAAGATCCATGAGTTTGGGTTTTACATCCAGTCCATCGTTTCTGGACGAAGCCCTCTCTTCCCAGAACAGATTTTGTTGGGTGTGGAATCTACTATCTCAAGCATGCATGATGTAGTATTGCATCTACCAACAGAGGACGTCGGAACGTGTCCTCTAGGAGCCACAGGTACAACTAAACGCTTATCCTTGGAATGGTATTGTTCCCTGACATTCATTAGCATCACTCTTTCTCTTCCTCCAAACCTCTGACTCTCATATACAAGCACACAGACACACACAGACACACACAAACACAGACACACACACACACACACACACACACAAAGGCAGAAGTGACAATTGGGACCAAGGAGGTTTCAGCAGAACCTGGGCACAGGCTAAGCCCACTGTATCTTCCGTGCCAGGCATCTGTGAATGAACACCAGGCCGGGGCCCATGCACACATATGCAGTGGCAGGCCGAGCTGACCCTCTGGGGCCGACCGCATCAACAGACAGGGTTCCGGACAAAGGACTCCTGGTGGCTGTAACTAGAGCCTCTCTGCTGAAATCCATCGCACCTGGGGATCACCTGGGGCATGGCAGGGTGTGTGCCATCACCTGGGCGGCTGAGAGATGCCCTCCCTTTTCAAGGGGTCTTGTCCTGAGAGGATGAGGGAAGGGCAGTCCTCCCCTGGCTCTCAGAATCTCTGCTCGAGTTTCCAATTCTGGCCTACAATTCGGAGCTATTCTCATTTTACAGGTTCGAAAGGATCTGTTCGCTAAGGTTACTTAAGGAAAAAATAGGGAAGAGAGGATTTAAGCCAGCCCTGCCAGGCTCCAGGACACGTGTGTGTGTTCTTTTACTTGCACTATACTACCTTCTAGGGAATTTCTTTGTTTGGAAGATGTAACTATATTCTTTCCTGAGGAAGGCAGCCTTCTTTGGAAGGCCTCAGCATCATCCCCTTCATATGGAGATCTTTCTGCTTGGACATTCACTCAAGGTCAAGGGTCGATAATCTGCTGGAATGTTGCCGAAGCCTGGGGAGGCTCTGAACTGTGTGCTCTGGGGTGATACACATGAACAAGAAAGACAATGTGAGCATGTGTGTTGGTGCATTGCAGTGTCTGTGAGTGTGTGTGGGTGAGGGAAGACATATTTCACGGTGATTGACATCTTATGAAGGTTTGCCTGTGTGTGTTGTGTGTGGCCTCACGTGAGGGGTCATGAATGGATCTATGTGGGAATATGAACTTGAGTGTGCGAGGGTGAGTGTGCACAGGGCTGAGAGTCAAGAGGTATGCAGAGGTGTTGCTGACTCCATAGATAAAATGTGAAAAGAACTTATGTAACAGGTGGCTCCTAGGCTCTGCACCAGCTGCCCTGCCGGCCTGTGTGCCTGCGCCCACCCTGCCAGGCGGCCAGCTCAGTCCTACAGCATGGAGCAGCTGGGAGGCCGACGCCTGTCCCAGCGGGTCCTCTGGAACGCTGCTCCATCTTCTGTTCTCCATGGTCAGTGGACGTCTTCACACGTGGAGAATTTATGCTGAATAACAACCCCGTGTGTGTCTTGGATATGAACGTGTACCCCTGAATAAACACGTGTGAAGGTGTGACTGTTTGAACGTACTGCCTTTGCCTTCCCAACGGATCAGTGAGTTTGAAGTTCTGGAAAGACGGGATCCAGGCTGTATACTTCATCCAGCCACTAGAACGGTCAGAGCACTTGCCATGTTGCCAAGGTAAGGACCAGGGTTTGAATCTCACCTCCACCACATGCAAGGTGTTGTTACACTGAACACGTAAGGAGCTTCTCTTCACCTCGCCACTACCTCTCACAGGAAGAGCAAGACCTGCTTCAAGATGGTGGTATCTATGTGTGAGCACTTGGCACACGCCGTGCCCTCTCCATGCTTCCTCGACTTATCAGCCTCCTCCTGGGAGTACGGTCTGCCTCCAAACACATGCCTGGCTGGTACATTGATAGGCAAATGTCACTGTGGGTCAGAGATGCCCAGGACTGCCTCAACAGCAGGAATCATCATGGGCAGCTGTTACAAAGGGGAAGCTTGTGGAAGAAAAGGGCAACCACCCAATGTGGTGAATAGGCCCTGGACGAAATGCCATTTCCGCCTGTGAACACCCCTCGGATGCTTTGGTCTACACAGCTCTTCCTTGTCCTGGCCCCAAGATGTGCCCTGCCCCTCACACGTTGTTCTTACTAAAGGTGTGGAGCCCATGTCGTCAGGTTGGTGGTAATAAGTGGAGGGTCTTGCTGCTCTGTCAGGAAGTGGAGAATAATAATAAAAGCAAGAGCTAACATTCATCCAACATTTACTATGTGTTACATCCTACTTACTATTTATTTACATTGTCTCATTGAAGACCCCTCCGCGTCAACCGCAGGTTGCAGACATTATTCTGCTCACTATACACATGAGTAAAGTGAGGCCCAGGGAAGTATTGGATTCACTCCATCACAGACATGCATCTGGCATCCAAACCCACTATGACGGGATAAAGGAAATTCCGCAAGACGGTCCGCACATAACCCCATGTGCACACAATCCTAGTATGATAATTAGTGGAGGAGAAAATTAAGTGAAGCCCAGAGAGGCAAAATTCAACCTTGTTTTAATCAGCTGAGGGAGGGAGGGCGAGGAAATAGAGAATAAGAAGCCAAATGCGAGTTCTGGGGCAAGTTCATGTGTATGAGGCAAGAGAGGAGTTATCTGGAGCCTGGGCTGAATGAGGTATCTGAGGATGGGGAATTGGCTCAAAGACCTCATCATTTTCAGGGAGTTCACTTAAGGTGTCTACAGCTTTTCAAGTCATTTTGTTTGTCATCTTTGAGTTCTGTTGAATGCAACGCTGAGTTGGAAATATTTACGACACATAGGTCTGGAAACTGGACGCGCCCCCCACCTTTCCGTGGTATCAAATGGTGCAGGTGGCTGCAGAGGCTATGTGCTCTCTCCACCACAGACAGGCGCTGAGACGTTGAAGACTGGCCTCCTGGGGACAACTAGCACTCGCAGCATTGGCTGCTGCTCTACGCAGCCCTGGAACGCACTGCTGCTTACGTGCACACATCCCGCTGTCCTTCCGCTCTGAACCTCCCTCCTCCCGGTGTTCTTCCTGGAAAGACATTGTCAGGGAGCCCTGTGGTGGATGTCATTATGACACAGATGGCCAAGTTCTTCCTCCCCTCAACAGCCCTCAGTGTTCTCTCTCTTTGTCCTCTGAATTCTGAGGGCAGGAATGACATATCTGTGGCTTCCAAGCCGTCCATGCATTAGACGTCTTCCGGTCAAACTGTTTTTGGTTGTTTGACGGTCTGAGCTTGCTTTCCTTACGGGGATTAAACCAAGAATACCGGAGGCTTGTGTGTGAGTTTGTGCTTCCACAGCATCCCTCACATTCTAATCAAAGGGAGGGGCAGGTACTTACGAAGGATGCGATGATGCATTGCTGCTTGGGATGGATGGATTGGTGATGGGTAAATAGGTAGATGGATGGAGCCTCGCTGGAGGGCACGAACAGAGGTGGTGGAGGTCAAAGATACCAGCCAAGCACGGAAGCAATGCTAAACTAAAACTAAAACTTTTGTCTTTAGCATATTCTGAATTCTACATGCTCTGCGATCTATGTTGGGCATAATTCACGCATTTAGTTTATGTTTTGCTCCTTTCTGATTCCTTTGGGTACTTCTGTGGATTTTCAGTGATTCCCTTGTAGCCCAGAATCGTGAAATGTGAGGCAAGTATAGGAAAAGAGATGCAAAGACCTCAATTTTGGGACTCTTAGTGAGAGAAGGATTTGGTGGAAATTTATGGGTGTAGTGGACGTCATAGAAAGAAGAAGTTTGGCTTACCTGTGGGCCTGAGGTTACCACCGGTTAATCAAGTTACCCTGATACCTCAAGGATGTAGGGAATGGAAAGTAAGAGGGCAGTGAGAGAAAAATAGCACCGGAGAAACCCCAAGCTAGAGAATCAATGGGCGCTATGACTTTAAAAACTATTGACGGTGGGGCTTCCCTGTTGGCGCAGTGGCTGAGAGTCCGCCTGCGGATGCAGGTGACACGGGTTCGTGCCCCGGTCCGGGAAGATCCCACATGCCGCGGAGCGGCTGGGCCCATGAGCCATGGCCGCTGAGCCAGCGCGTCCAGAGCCTGTGCTCCGCAACAGGAAAGGCCACAACAGTGAGAGGCCCGCGTACAGAAAAAAAAAAAAACAAGAAAAATATTGACAGTGGATATGTGTATGTGATGGATGTATGATTTTTACACAGACTGTCTGCTACTTACACATTTTGTTAGCTTGATCAAAATCTCGTCTTTTCTTTTACCAGTGGGAGAGTATTTGAGGCCCGGTCATCAATTCATTTTGACCCACATGTCCTTAGAATATTCTCTGAATTTCCACTTATATGCCTCTGCTCTACTATTTAGCTCCTGGCTGGTTTTCCTTTACTCTTTCTGTGCCTCCATTTTCAAGACCGGCATCTGCTCCCCTGTGTCCAAAGGCTGTTCTCATTTTGCAAGTATGGGGGGATGTGTCTCCATGCAGCTGAAGTGCCCATCTCTCCTCCTCACCCTGGCAGGACCATGGAAAATGTCCTTCAGCTCAGAAGTGCATCTTCCCATGCATTTTGCTCAACCTGCACCCACATGCCCAGCTCTCCTAGGGCTCTTATTTAGGCAGCAGGATACAAATTCTGCAGGAGTTACCGACTGTAAGACGACCAAATAATCAAACCGACACATTCATGGCAGCGGAATTGTGTTTAATTGTTTGAAAAACTGGAGCAGAGACGAAGTGTGCTAGCAAAGGTTGGTCGGGCATGCTGCTTAAGTTTCCAAGCAGACAAAAGGGTGAAGTATACAAGTCTGCAAGGAAGATTAGACGGTTTAGAAGCAGATCCTTTGCTAAATGGAAATTGCAGCTGCTAATTCATTAGAAATGTTGATCCAGGAAGCTGCCATCTTGGTGCTGCCTTTTCCAAAAGTGTGGCTGCTTCCAGAAGCCAGGGGTGAGTGGTGCTGACAGCTAACTGGCTGAGAGAGGGAAGTGGGCTTCATGTTCTCTGTTCTGAAGGGAGTTTGGCCTCTGGCCCATGCCTGGGGTTTACTTCTGCTTGGACTTCTGGCACTGTTGAGGGGCTGGGCACTTTGGGACACAGGGCTCCTTGCCCTTGGGTGGAGGCTGGCAAGGCTGCTTGGTGTGCTGAGGTGGAGTTTAGCAGTGCTTTGGTGGGGGGAAACAGTACTTTACTGGGGGCCAGCATTGCCGCGGAGGGGGACAGTACTGCTGAGGTGGGGGGCAGCAATACTTTGGTGAGGGGCAACAATACTTTGGTGGGGTGCAGCATGGCTGGGGTGGAGGGCAGCAATACTTGGGTAGCGGGCAGCACAGCTTCTGCTTCGGATGATACATTCTGGTCTGGATGTGCACTGCAATGGAAAAGACACTGAAGTGAGGAACTCTAGAACCATACAGACACTCAACCCAGGAGAACCGCTTGCCTCGTTCACACCTGTGCCGATTCAACCTTGGCCTGGTGGCTTCACCGATTAAATGTGTCTGTGTGCAATGAGGTGCGTCAGTATAAATTGTAGCTACAGTTTGTAAGCCATAGCAAGGTTTTAATAGTGACAAATAAAGAAATACAGAAGGAAGGAAGGAAAGAAGAAAGAGAGGAAAATAGGGTGAAAGGAGAAGAGTAATGGACAGGGGTAGAAAAAACAAAGATATAAAAAATGAGAGAGAGTCTCAGAGACAGAGATAGAGAGGAGAGAGACGGAAAGAATAAGAAGGAAGGTCAGGGGTAATGAGAACAAAAAGTATTATCCTTCCACATCAGATACTGTGGAATGTAGAACATGATTTTCTTGGATCACTTCTTGGAGCAAGTTACTTAACTTCTCTGTACTCTTCTTAAAGTTGTTGTAAAGATTAAATGAGCATATAAAACTCCACACAAACACATGTAAATACACAGGTAAATATGAGTGTAAAGATATATGTGTGTGTGTGTGCTCACGTGGTCACACACACACACACACACACACACGAGAACAAAACATGTTGAGTACTCTTGTAAAGATTTTGACTTTTTAAGTAAATATCGAACAGTTGTAACAGAGCATCTTAACCACTCTCTAAGAGAATTCATAGAAAAGAGGCATCTAGAGACAAAAGGACCGTTTAAATCGATACTAAATTCTAGGGGAGAATGCAAATCTTAGAGAGGGAAGTCATGGATCCCCAGGCACTGAGCACACGGGGGTGGAACAATGGTCCCCGACTCCCAGAGCAGGACATGGTCGCTTTACCACGTCCTCTTGTCCTTGCTGCTCTGAGCTCCCTGGGCCTCTGCCCTCTGCTCCCTGAGGAGCTCTCCTGCCTCGCTGCACTGGCCTTTCCCTTCAGGGCAGCCCTGCCCTAGATTTGGTGCCACCCTCTCCTAACCAGCTCCGCTCAGCTCCTGGCCACGACAACATCGCCACCACACACGCCAGCAGGACCCTCAACACAGGACTCTGATCACACCCTGGACCCCCATCTCAGCCCCCACCCCACACACTTCAGATGTTGCCTTGTAACCCAAGACAGGTGGGTCCCAAATGATACGGACGAGAGAGGTGCCCACACGAGGCCTTTCTTTCTGGCCAGCCACCCATTGTGCCAGCCCCAGCTGCCCGCGGAGTTTGGGACCATTTAGAACCAGGCTCGCAGGAGAGGCGTTCCTTTGCCCGACTTACCTTAGTTCACCAGTGGCTGGAACGTGGAGATGCTGAGGCTTTTGGGATGCTCTAAGACTGCACACCTTTTATATGTCTCAGATCCCTCTTGGAAGCCATGAGGTGGCCTACGATTGGGGTGTGCTAGGCCCTAGTCACAATAGGATGCATCTGCCCTTCCTCAAACTTGAGGTTTTACTCATCTCCTGGGCTGGCAAACTCACTCTCGGTTTGATGGCGCTTGAGGATGACAGTGCCTTCACGCGAGCCCTGGCCCCATTTCCCCATTACTTTACGAGCCGTGGCTTCCTCGTATTTCCAAACCCACTCGTGACGGTTTCCCTAGAACCTTGACTTCTGGGATGGTGGTAAGCAAGCATGCAGGACACTGCTGTGTGTGGGAGCGGTGAGGGTAGTGTTCCAGGATATTCCGGTTGGTGGGGGAAGGTGTGGGCTGATCAGCGTGCACAGCGAGCCTTGTTGTAAGAGAAACAACTACTGAGGGGTGAGTGGCTCTTGGGGAAACCCAGTAAACGTGGCAATGTTGGGACCTTGACTTAACCTAAACTCAGAGCCACATTCAGCCTGAACTGGAAACAAACTTGGGCAAGCCGCTTTGATTTCACACCTGCTGTAATATAAACAAAAAATGGGGGTTGCAGCTCTCTCTTCTGCCTCTTGGTCAGCAAAACATTAGTCTTCATTCACAGAAACTGGGCGGTTACTGTTGAGTGTACGTATCTCACTTACAGGTGTATAAGTCACGCAGACTGCAGGCTTCTCAGGGAAATGATTATCATAAGTTGCAGAAGCTGGGGACCTAAGAAACTTTGACCTGGCCTGGGCTGCTGGACGATTCACCCAGTCTGGCTCCTGGAATCTGATCTCCCAGTGCTTCAGGGCTGATGCATCGTTCCCGTTCCAATTATAGATTCCAGAACAAAGAAGGATGCCACAGGGCAGGGACAAGGATGAAAAGGTTGAAACAACATCCATCAAAGGATGAAACCTACCTTAAAAAATTCCCCAATTAGTGTTCCGACTGGGGCTCTGATCGTCACCAGCTGGGTGACTTTGGGCACTTTACATCTTTGCGCAGCAGTTTCCTCATCTGCTAAACAGGATAACCCCATACTGCATGTCAGCTGAACGGCTTATTTGGACAACATGTGTAAGCATGTGCACACTGATGGGCACAGAATAAGGGCTCAACGGTGGCTGGGTGCTCTGTGGAGTCGGGCTCTGAAAGCTGGGGCAAAGCCCACCCTTAGAAGTAGGGAGGAGGTCGTTGCCACGTTTGAAGCCAAGTAGCGGCACTTGCTACCAGTGTCCTAAGACCTTGACTGACACAAATGGAAATGGGCAAGCCAGTCCTGAGGATGGCATGTTTCATTCTCAGACCTGGATTTTAGCCACAGCTCAGCTGCACGCCCTACAGTAACCCTAGATCTTGGGAATTCACACTGCAGCATGAGAAGACAACCTTGGATATCAATGTTGTCGCCTCTCGGACTCACCGTAAGGCCAGGCTATACATGGGCTCGGCCCCGGGGGAAACCCAGGGGATCTCAGGCCTTCCCGGGAGAAGAAACCCTTCCGCCTGTTGTCACTCTGACAGAAGCAACCCTGATGGGCTTCGAGAGAGATTTCAACTCAAGTCCCTAGTAGCAGAGAAGAAAGGCCACGTGGGGCAGGTATTCTGGGATAACTAATAATAAATCAAGACGTAGTGAGATCACACAACGCACCAAGCCCTGGGGACGGTGGCCAGCAAGGAGGGCCAGAGCCTCCCTGGTCCCTAAACTGCTTCACATCCTCTTCTCCACCTACTGCTTCCAACTCTTTACATACTTTTCAATGGTTTGGCTTGGATTAGCTGAAGAACTCAAACCCACTTGTGGCCGTAGCAATGCCTACGTAACTAGAGAAAATGTGAACCTCTGAAGATCCATGAGTTTCGGTTTTACATCCAGTCCATCGTTTCTGGCCTAAGCCCTCTCTTCCCATAACAGATTTTGTTGGGTGTGGAATCTACTATCTCAAGCATGCATGATGTAGTATTGCATCTATCAACAGAGGACGTCGGAACGTGTCCTCTAGGAGCCACAGGTACAACTAAACGCTTATCCTTGGAATGGTATTGTTCCCTGACATTCATTAGCATCACTCTTTCTCTTCCTCCAAACCTCTGACTCTCATATACAAGCACACAGACACACATAGACACACACACACACACACACACACACACAAAGGCAGAAGTGACAATTGGGACCAAGGAGGTTTCAGCAGAACCTGGGCACAGGCTAAGCCCACTGTATCTTCTGTGCCAGGCATCTGTGAATGAACACCAGGCCGGGGCCCATGCACACATATGCAGTGGCAGGCCGAGCTGACCCTCTGGGGCCGGCCGCATCAACAGACAGGGTTCCGGACAAAGGACTCCTGGTGGCTGTAACTAGAGCCTCTCTGCTGAAATCCATCGCACCTGGGGATCACCTGGGGCATGGCAGGGTGTGTGCCATCACCTGGGCGGCTGAGAGATGCCCTCCCTTTTCAAGGGGTCTTGTCCTGAGAGGATGAGGGAAGGGCAGTCCTCCCCTGACTCTCAGAATCTCTGCTCGAGTTTCCAATTCTGGCCTACAATTCGGAGCTATTCTCATTTTACAGGTTCGAAAGGATCTGTTCGCTAAGGTTACTTAAGGAAAAAGTAGGGAAGAGAGGATTTAACCCAGCCCTGCCAGGCTCCAGGATACGTGTGTGTGTTCTTTTACTTGTACTATACTACCTTCTAGGGAATTTCTTTGTTTGGAAGATGTAACTATATTCTTTCCTGAGGAAGGCAGCCTTCTTTGGAAGGCCTCAGCATCATCCCCTTCATATGGAGATCTTTCTGCTTGGACATTCACTCAAGGTTAAGGGTCGATAATCTGCTGGAATGTTGCCGAAGCCTGGGGAGGCTCTGAACTGTGTGCTCTGGGGTGATACACATGAACAAGAAAGACAATGTGAGCATGTGTGTTGGTGCATTGCAGTGTCTGTGAGTGTGTGTGGGTGAGGGAAGACATATTTCACGGTGATTGACATCTTATGAAGGTTTGCCTGTGTGTGTTGTGTGTGGCCTCACGTGAGGGGTCATGAATGGATCTATGTGGGAATATGAACTTGAGTGTGCGAGGGTGAGTGTGCACAGGGCTGAGAGTCAAGAGGTATGCAGAGGTGTTGCTGACTCCATAGATAAAATGTGAAAAGAACTTATGTAACAGGTGGCTCCTAGGCTCCGCACCAGCTGCCCTGCCGGCCTGTGTGCCTGCGCCCACCCTGCCAGGCGGCCAGCTCAGTCCTACAGCGTGGAGCAGCTGGGAGGCCGACGCCTGTCCCAGCGGGTCCTCTGGAACGCTGCTCCATCTTCTGTTCTCCATGGTCAGTGGACGTCTTCACACGTGGAGAATTTATGCTGAATAACAACCCCGTGTGTGTCTTGGATATGAACGTGTACCCCTGAATAAACACGTGTGAAGGTGTGACTGTTTGAACGTACTGCCTTTGCCTTCCCAACGGATCAGTGAGTTTGAAGTTCTGGAAAGACGGGATCCAGGCTGTATACTTCATCCAGCCACTAGAACGGTCAGAGCACTTGCCATGTTGCCAAGATAAGGACCAGGGTTTGAATCTCACCTCCACCACATGCAAGGTGTTGTTACACTGAACACGTAAGGAGCTTCTCTTCACCTCGCCACGACCTCTCACAGGAAGAGCAAGACCTGCTTCAAGATGGTGGTATCTATGTGTGAGCACTTGGCACACGCCGTGCCCTCTCCATGCTTCCTCGACTTATCAGCCTCCTCCTGGGAGTACGGTCTGCCTCCAAACACATGCCTGGCTGGTACATTGATAGGCAAATGTCACTGTGGGTCAGAGCTGCCCAGGACTGCCTCAACAGCAGGAATCATCATGGGCAGCTGTTACAAAGGGGAAGCTTGTGGAAGAAAAGGGCAACCACCCAATGTGGTGAATAGGCCCTGGACGAAATGCCATTTCCGCCTGTGAACACCCCTCGGATGCTTTGGTCTACACAGCTCTTCCTTGTCCTGGCCCCAAGATGTGCCCTGCCCCTCACACGTTGTTCTTACTAAAGGTGTGGAGCCCATGTCGTCAGGTTGGTGGTAATAAGTGGAGGGTCTTGCTGCTCTGTCAGGAAGTGGAGAATAATAATAAAAGCAAGAGCTAACATTTATCCAACATTTACTATGTGTTACATCCTACTTACTATTTATTTACATTGTCTCATTGAAGACCCCTCCCCGTCAACCGCAGGTTGCAGACATTATTCTGCTCACTATACACATGAGTAAAGTGAGGCCCAGGGAAGTATTGGATTCACTCCATCACAGACATGCATCTGGCATCCAAACCCACTATGACGGGATAAAGGAAATTCCGCAAGACGGTCCGCACATAACCCCATGTGCACACAATCCTAGTATGATAATTAGTGGAGGAGAAAATTAAGTGAAGCCCAGAGAGGCAAAATTCAACCTTGTTTTAATCAGCTGAGGGAGGGAGGGCGAGGAAATAGAGAATAAGAACCCAAATGAGAGTTCTGGGGCAAGTTCATGTGTATGAGGCAAGAGAGGAGTTATCTGGAGCCTGGGCTGAATGAGGTATCTGAGGATGGGGAATTGGCTCAAAGACCTCATCATTTTCAGGGAGTTCACTTAAGGTGTCTACAGCTTTTCAAGTCATTTTGTTTGTCATCTTTGAGTTCTGTTGAATGCAACGCTGAGTTGGAAATATTTACGACACATAGGTCTGGAAACTGGACGCGCCCCCCACCTTTCCGTGGTATCAAATGGTGCACGTGGCTGCAGAGGCTATGGGCTCTCTCCACCACAGACAGGCGCTGAGATGTTGAAGACTGGCCTCCTGGGGACAACTAGCACTCGCAGCATTGGCTGCTGCTCTACGCAGCCCTGGAACGCACTGCTGCTTACGTGCACACATCCCGCTGTCCTTCCGCTCTGAACCTCCCTCCTCCCGGTGTTCTTCCTGGAAAGACATTGTCAGGGAGCCCTGTGGTGGATGTCATTATGACACAGATGGCCAAGTTCTTCCTCCCCTCAACAGCCCTCAGTGTTCTCTCTCTTTGTCCTCTGAATTCTGAGGGCAGGAATGACATATCTGTGGCTTCCAAGCCGTCCATGCATTAGACGTCTTCCGGTCAAACTGTTTTTGGTTGTTTTGACGGTCTGAGCTTGCTTTCCTTACGGGGATTAAACCAAGAATACCGGAGGCTTGTGTGTGAGTTTGTGCTTCCACAGCATCCCTCACATTCTAATCAAAGGGAGGGGCAGGTACTTACGAAGGATGCAATGATGCATTGCTGCTTGGGATGGATGAATTGGTGATGGGTAAATAGGTAGATGGATGGAGCCTCGCTGGAGGGCACGAACAGATGTGGTGGAGGTCAAAGATACCAGCCAAGCATGGAAGCAATGCTAAACTAAAACTAAAACTTTTGTCTTTAGCGTATTCTGAATTCTACATGCTCTGCGATCTATGTTGGGGATAATTCACGCATTTAGTTTATGTTTTGTTCCTTTCTGATTCCTTTGGGTACTTCTGTGGATTTTCAGTGATTCCCTTGTAGCCCAGAATCGTGAAATGTGAGGCAAGTATAGGAAAAGAGATGCAAAGACCTCAATTTTGGGACTCTTAGTGAGAGAAGGATTTGGTGGAAATTTATGGGTGTAGTGGACGTCATAGAAAGAAGAAGTTTGGCTTACCTGTGGGCCTGAGGTTACCACCGGTTAATCAAGTTACCCTGATACCTCAAGGATGTAGGGAATGGAAAGTAAGAGGGCAGTGAGAGAAAAATAGCACCGGAGAAACCCCAAGCTAGAGAATCAATGGGCGCTATGACTTTAAAAACTACTGACGGTGGGGCTTCCCTGTTGGCGCAGTGGTTGAGAGTCCGCTTGCGGATGCAGGGGACACGGGTTCGTGCCCCGGTCCGGGAAGATCCCACATGCCGCGGAGCGGCTGGGCCCATGAGCCATGGCCGCTGAGCCAGCGCGTCCAGAGCCTGTGCTCCGCAACAGGAAAGGCCACAACAGTGAGAGGCCCGCGTACAGAAAAAAAAAAAAACAAGAAAAATATTGACAGTGGATATGTGTATGTGATGGATGTATGATTTTTACACAGACTGTCTGCTACTTACACATTTTGTTAGCTTGAACAAAATCTCGTCTTTTCTTTTACCAGTGGGAGAGTATTTGAGGCCCGGTCATCAATTCATTTTGACCCACATGTCCTTAGAATATTCTCTGAATTTCCACTTATATGCCTCTGCTCTACTATTTAGCTCCTGGCTGGGTTTCCTTTACTCTTTCTGTGCCTCCATTTTCAAGACCGGCATCTGCTCCCCTGTGTCCAATGTCTGTTCTCATTTTGCAAGTATGGGGGGATGTGTCTCCATGCAGCTGAAGTGCCCATCTCTCCTCCTCACCCTGGCAGGACCATGGAAAATGTCCTTCAGCTCAGAAGTGCATCTTCCCATGCATTTTGCTCAACCTGCACCCACATGCCCAGCTCTCCTAGGGCTCTTATTTAGGCAGCAGGATACAAATTCTGCAGGAGTTACCGACTGTAAGACGACCAAATAATCAAACCGACACATTCATGGCAGCGGAATTGTGTTTAATTGTTTGAAAAACTGGAGCAGAGACGAAGTGTGCTAGCAAAGGTTGGTCGGGCATGCTGCTTAAGTTTCCAAGCAGACAAAAGGGTGAAGTATACAAGTCTGCAAGGAAGATTAGACGGTTTAGAAGCGGATCCTTTGCTAAATGGAAATTGCAGCTGCTAATTCATAAGAAATGTTGATCCAGGAAGCTGCCATCTTGGTGCTGCCTTTTCCAAAGGTGTGGCTGCTTCCAGAAGCCGGGGGTGAGTGGTGCTGACAGCTAACTGGCTGAGAGAGGGAAGTGGGCTTCATGTTCTCTGTTCTGAAGGGAGTTTGGCCTCTGGCCCATGCCTGGGGTTTACTTCTGCTTGGACTTCTGGCACTGTTGAGGGGCTGGGCACTTTGGGACACAGGGCTCCTTGCCCTTTGGTGGAGGCTGGCAAGGCTGCTTGGTGTGCTGAGGTGGAGTTTAGCAGTGCTTTGGTGGGGGGAAACAGTACTTTACTGGGGGCCAGCATTGCCGCGGTGGGGGACAGTACTGCTGAGGTGGGGGGCAGCAATACTTTGGTGAGGGGCAACAATACTTTGGTGGGGTGCAGCATGGCTGGGGTGGAGGGCAGCAATACTTGGGTAGCGGGCAGCACAGCTTCTGCTTCGGATGATACATTCTGGTCTGGATGTGCACTGCAATGGAAAAGACACTGAAGTGAGGAACTCTAGAACCATAGAGACACTCAACCCAGGAGAACCGCTTGCCTCGTTCACACCTGTGCCGATTCAACCTTGGCCTGGTGGCTTCACCGATTAAATGTGTCTGTGTGCAATGAGGTGCGTCAGTATAAATTGTAGCTACAGTTTGTAAGCCATAGCAAGGTTTTAATAGAGACAAATAAAGAAATACAGAAGGAAGGAAGGAAAGAAGAAAGAGAGGAAAAAAGGGTGAAAGGAGAAGAGTAATGGACAGGGGTAGAAAAAACAAAGATATAAAAAATGAGAGAGAGTCACACAGACAGAGAGAGAGAGGAGAGAGACGGAAAGAATAAGAAGGAAGGTCAGGGGTAATGAGAACAAAAAGTATTATCCTTCCCCATCAGATACTGTGGAATGTAGAGCATGATTTTCTTGGATCACTTCTTGGAGCAAGTTACTTAACTTCTCTGTACTCTTCTTAAAGTTGTTGTAAAGATTAAATGAGCATATAAAACTCCACACAAACACATGTAAATACACAGGTAAATATGAGTGTAAAGATATATGTGTGTGTGTGTGCTCGCGTGGTCACACACACACACACACACACACGAGAACAAAAACATGTTGAGTACTCTTGTAAAGATTTTGACTTTTTAAGTAAATATCGAACAGTTGTAACAGAGCATCTTAACCACTCTCTAAGAGAATTCATAGAAAAGAGGCATCTAGAGACAAAAGGACCGTTTAAATCGATACTAAATTATAGGTGAGAATGCAAATCTTAGAGAGGGAAGTCATGGATCCCCAGGCACTGAGCACACGGGGGTGGAACAATGGTCCCCGACTCCCAGAGCAGGACATGGCCGCTTTACCACGTCCTCTTGTCCTTGCTGCTCTGAGCTCCCTGGGCCTCTGCCCTCTGCTCCCTGAGGAGCTCTCCTGCCTCGCTGCACTGGCCTTTCCCTTCAGGGCAGCCCTGCCCTAGATTTGGTGCCACCCTCTCCTAACCAGCTCCGCTCAGCTCCTGGCCACGACAACATCGCCACCACACACGCCAGCAGGACCCTCAACACAGGACTCTGATCACACCCTGGACCCCCATCTCAGCCCCCACCCCACACACTTCAGATGTTGCCTTGTAACCCAAGACAGGTGGGTCCCAAATGATACGGACGAGAGAGGTGCCCACACGAGGCCTTTCTTTCTGGCCAGCCACCCATTGTGCCAGCCCCAGCTGCCTGCGGAGTTTGGGACCATTTAGAACCAGGCTCCCAGGAGAGGAGTTCCTTTGCCCGACTTACCCTAGTTCAGCAGCGGCTGGAACGTGGAGATGCTGTGGCTTTTGGGATGCTCTAAGACTGCACACCTTTTATACGTCACAGATCCCTCTTGGAAGACATGAGGTGGCCTACGATTGGGGCGTGCTAGGCCCTAGTCACAATAGGATGCATCTGCCCTTCCTCAAACTTGAGGTTTTACTCATCTCCTGGGCTGGCAAACTCACTCTCGGTTTGATGGCGCTTGAGGATGACAGTGCCTTCACGCGAGCTCTGGCCCCATTTCCCCATCACTTTACGAGCCGTGGCTTCCTCGTGTTTCCAAACCCACTCGTGACGGTTTCCCTAGAACCTTGACTTCTGGGATGGTGGTAAGCAAGCATGCAGGACACTGCTGGGTGTGGGAGCAGTGAGGGTAGTGTTCCAGGATATTCCGGTTGGTGGGGGAAGTGTGGACCAACCAGCATGCACAGCGAGCCTTGTTGAAATAGAAACAACTACTGAGGGGTGAGTGGCTCTTTGGGAGACCCAGTAAACTCAGCAAAGTTGGGACCATGACTTAACCTAGACTCAGAACCACATTCAGCCTGAACTGGAAACAAACCTGGACAAGCCGCTTTAATTTTGCACCTGCTGTAATATAAACAAAAAATAGAGGTTGCAGCTCTCTCCCCTGCCTCTTGGGCAGCAAAACATTAGTCTTCATTTACAGAAACTGGGCGGATACTGTTGACAGTACGTATCTCACTTACAGTGGTATAAGTCACGCGGACTGCAGGCTTCTCAGGGAAATGATTATCATAAAGTGGAGAGGCTGGGGTGGTAAAAAACTTTGACCTGGCATGGGCTGCTGGACGAGTCACCCGTTCTGGTTCCTGGAAACTGAAATCCCAGGGCTTAAGGGCTGATGCGTCCTCCCCGTTCCACTTAGAGATTCCAGAACAAAGAAAGATGCCACAGGGCAGGGTCAAGGATGAAAAGGTTGAAACAACATCCATCAAAGGATGAAACCTACCTTAAATAATTCCCCAATTAGTGTTCCGACTGGGGCTCTGATCCTCACTAGCTGGGTGACTTTGGGCACTTTACATCTTTGCGCACCAGTTTCCTCATCTGCTAAACAGGATAACCCCATACTGCATGTCAGCTGAACGGCTTATTTGGACAACATGTGTAAGCATGTGCACACTGATGGGCACAGAATAAGGGCTCAAAGATGGCGGGGTGCTCTGTGGAGTCGGGCTCTGAAAGCTGGGGCAAAGCCCACTCTTAGAAGTAGGGAGGAGGTCGTTGCCACGTTTGAAGGCAAGTAGCGGCACTTGCTACCAGTGCCCTAAGACCTTGACTGACAGAAATGGAAATGGGCAAGCCAGTCCTGAGGATGGCATGTTTCTTTCTCAGACCTGGAATTTAGCCACAGCTCAGCGGCAAGCCCTACAGTAACCCTAGATCTTGGGAATTCACACTGCAGCATGAGAAGACAGCCTTGGATATCAATATTGTCGCCTCTCGGACTCACCGTAAGGCCAGGCTATACATGGGCTTGGCCCCGGGGGAAACCCAGGGGATCTCAGGCCTTCCCGGGAGAAGAAACCCTTTCGCCTGTTGTCACTCTGACAGAAGCAACCCTGATGGGCTTCGAGAGAGATTTCAGCTCAAGTCCTAGTAGCAGAGAAGAAAGGCCACGTGGGGCAGGTATTCTGGGATAACTAATAATAAATCAAGACGTAGTGAGATCACACAACGCACCAGGCCCTGGGGACGGTGGCCAGCAAGGAGGGCCAGAGCCTCCCTGGTCCCTAAACTGCTTCACATCCTCTTCTCTACCTACTGCTTCCAACTCTTTACATACTTTTCAATGGTTTGGCTTGGATTAGCTGAAGAACTCAAACCCACTTGTGGCCATAGCAATGCCTACGTAACTAGAGAAAATGTGAACCTCTGAAGATCCATGAGTTTCGGTTTTACATCCAGTCCATCGTTTCTGGACGAAGCCCTCTCTTCCCAGAACAGATTTTGTTGGGTGTGGAATCTACTATCTCAAGCATGCATGATGTAGTATTGCATCTACCAACAGAGGACGTCGGAACGTGTCCTCTAGGAGCCACAGGTACAACTAAACGCTTATCCTTGGAATGGTATTGTTCCCTGACATTCATTAGCATCACTCTTTCTCTTCCTCCAAACCTCTGACTCTCATATACAAGCACACAGACACACACAGACACACACACACACAGACACACACACACACACACACACACAAAGGCAGAAGTGACAATTGGGACCAAGGAGGTTTCAGCAGAACCTGGGCACAGGCTAAGCCCACTGTATCTTCCATGCCAGGCATCTGTGAATGAACACCAGGCCGGGGCCCATGCACACATATGCAGTGGCAGGCCGAGCTGACCCTCTGGGGCCGGCCGCATCAACAGACAGGGTTCCGGACAAAGGACTCCTGGTGGCTGGAACTAGAGCCTCTCTGCTGAAATCCATCGCACCTGGGGATCACCTGGGGCATGGCAGGGTGTGTGCCATCACCTGGGCGGCTGAGAGATGCCCTCCCTTTTCAAGGGGTCTTGTCCTGAGAGGATGAGGGAAGGGCAGTCCTCCCCTGGCTCTCAGAATCTCTGCTCGAGTTTCCAATTCTGGCCTACAATTCGGAGCTATTCTCATTTTACAGGTTCGAAAGGATCTGTTCGCTAAGGTTACTTAAGGAAAAAATAGGGAAGAGAGGATTTAAGCCAGCCCTGCCAGGCTCCAGAACACGTGTGTGTGTTCTTTTACTTGCACTATACTACCTTCTAGGGAATTTCTTTGTTTGGAAGATGTAACTATATTCTTTCCTGAGGAAGGCAGCCTTCTTTGGAAGGCCTCAGCATCATCCCCTTCATATGGAGATCTTTCTGCTTGGACATTCACTCAAGGTCAAGGGTCGATAATCTGCTGGAATGTTGCCGAAGCCTGGGGAGGCTCTGAACTGTGTGCTCTGGGGTGATACACATGAACAAGAAAGACAATGTGAGCATGTGTGTTGGTGCATTGCAGTGTCTGTGAGTGTGTGTGGGTGAGGGAAGACATATTTCACGGTGATTGACATCTTATGAAGGTTTGCCTGTGTGTGTTGTGTGTGGCCTCACGTGAGGGGTCATGAATGGATCTATGTGGGAATATGAACTTGAGTGTGCGAGGGTGAGTGTGCACAGGGCTGAGAGTCAAGAGGTATGCAGAGGTGTTGCTGACTCCATAGATAAAATGTGAAAAGAACTTATGTAACAGGTGGCTCCTAGGCTCTGCACCAGCTGCCCTGCCGGCCTGTGTGCCTGCGCCCACCCTGCCAGGCGGCCAGCTCAGTCCTACAGCGTGGAGCAGCTGGGAGGCCGACGCCTGTCCCAGCGGGTCCTCTGGAACGCTGCTCCATCTTCTGTTCTCCATGGTCAGTGGACGTCTTCACACGTGGAGAATTTATGCTGAATAACAACCCCGTGTGTGTCTTGGATATGAACGTGTACCCCTGAATAAACACGTGTGAAGGTGTGACTGTTTGAACGTACTGCCTTTGCCTTCCCAACGGATCAGTGAGTTTTAAGTTCTGGAAAGACGGGATCCAGGCTGTATACTTCATCCAGCCACTAGAACGGTCAGAGCACTTGCCATGTTGCCAAGATAAGGACCAGGGTTTGAATCTCACCTCCACCACATGCAAGGTGTTGTTACACTGAACACGTAAGGAGCTTCTCTTCACCTCGCCACGACCTCTCACAGGAAGAGCAAGACCTGCTTCAAGATGGTGGTATCTATGTGTGAGCACTTGGCACACGCCGTGCCCTCTCCATGCTTCCTCGACTTATCAGCCTCCTCCTGGGAGTACGGTCTGCCTCCAAACACATGCCTGGCTGGTACATTGATAGGCAAATGTCACTGTGGGTCAGAGATGCCCAGGACTGCCTCAACAGCAGGAATCATCATGGGCAGCTGTTACAAAGGGGAAGCTTGTGGAAGAAAAGGGCAACCACCCAATGTGGTGAATAGGCCCTGGACGAAATGCCATTTCCGCCTGTGAACACCCCTCGGATGCTTTGGTCTACACAGCTCTTCCTTGTCCTGGCCCCAAGATGTGCCCTGCCCCTCACACGTTGTTCTTACTAAAGGTGTGGAGCCCATGTCGTCAGGTTGGTGGTAATAAGTGGAGGGTCTTGCTGCTCTGTCAGGAAGTGGAGAATAATAATAAAAGCAAGAGCTAACATTCATCCAACATTTACTATGTGTTACATCCTACTTACTATTTATTTACATTGTCTCATTGAAGACCCCTCCCCGTCAACCGCAGGTTGCAGACATTATTCTGCTCACTATACACATGAGTAAAGTGAGGCCCAGGGAAGTATTGGATTCACTCCATCACAGACATGCATCTGGCATCCAAACCCACTATGACGGGATAAAGGAAATTCCGCAAGACGGTCCGCACATAACCCCATGTGCACACAATCCTAGTATGATAATTAGTGGAGGAGAAAATTAAGTGAAGCCCAGAGAGGCAAAATTCAACCTTGTTTTAATCAGCTGAGGGAGGGAGGGCGAGGAAATAGAGAATAAGAACCCAAATGAGAGTTCTGGGGCAAGTTCATGTGTATGAGGCAAGAGAGGAGTTATCTGGAGCCTGGGCTGAATGAGGTATCTGAGGATGGGGAATTGGCTCAAAGACCTCATCATTTTCAGGGAGTTCACTTAAGGTGTCTACAGCTTTTCAAGTCATTTTGTTTGCCATCTTTGAGTTCTGTTGAATGCAACGCTGAGTTGGAAATATTTACGACACATAGGTCTGGAAACTGGACGCGCCCCCCACCTTTCCGTGGTATCAAATGGTGCAGGTGGCTGCAGAGGCTATGTGCTCTCTCCACCACAGACAGGCGCTGAGACGTTGAAGACTGGCCTCCTGGGGACAACTAGCACTCGCAGCATTGGCTGCTGCTCTACGCAGCCCTGGAACGCACTGCTGCTTACGTGCACACATCCCGCTGTCCTTCCGCTCTGAACCTCCCTCCTCCCGGTGTTCTTCCTGGAAAGACATTGTCAGGGAGCCCTGTGGTGGATGTCATTATGACACAGATGGCCAAGTTCTTCCTCCCCTCAACAGCCCTCAGTGTTCTCTCTCTTTGTCCTCTGAATTCTGAGGGCAGGAATGACATATCTGTGGCTTCCAAGCCGTCCATGCATTAGACGTCTTCCGGTCAAACTGTTTTTGGTTGTTTGACGGTCTGAGCTTGCTTTCCTTACGGGGATTAAACCAAGAATACCGGAGGCTTGTGTGTGAGTTTGTGCTTCCACAGCATCCCTCACATTCTAATCAAAGGGAGGGGCAGGTACTTACGAAGGATGCGATGATGCATTGCTGCTTGGGATGGATGGATTGGTGATGGGTAAATAGGTAGATGGATGGAGCCTCGCTGGAGGGAACGAACAGAGGTGGTGGAGGTCAAAGATACCAGCCAAGCACGGAAGCAATGCTAAACTAAAACTAAAACTTTTGTCTTTAGCATATTCTGAATTCTACATGCTCTGCGATCTATGTTGGGCATAATTCACGCATTTAGTTTATGTTTTGCTCCTTTCTGATTCCTTTGGGTACTTCTGTGGATTTTCAGTGATTCCCTTGTAGCCCAGAATCGTGAAATGTGAGGCAAGTATAGGAAAAGAGATGCAAAGACCTCAATTTTGGGACTCTTAGTGAGAGAAGGATTTGGTGGAAATTTATGGGTGTAGTGGACGTCATAGAAAGAAGAAGCTTGGCTTACCTGTGGGCCTGAGGTTACCACCGGTTAATCAAGTTACCCTGATACCTCAAGGATGTAGGGAATGGAAAGTAAGAGGGCAGTGAGAGAAAAATAGCACCGGAGAAACCCCAAGCTAGAGAATCAATGGGCGCTATGACTTTAAAAACTATTGACGGTGGGGCTTCCCTGTTGGCGCAGTGGTTGAGAGTCCGCCTGCGGATGCAGGGGACACGGGTTCGTGCCCCGGTCTGGGAAGATCCCACATGCCGCGGAGCGGCTGGGCCCATGAGCCATGGCCGCTGAGCCAGCGCGTCCAGAGCCTGTGCTCCGCAACAGGAAAGGCCACAACAGTGAGAGGCCCGCGTACAGAAAAAAAAAAAAACAAGAAAAATATTGACAGTGGATATGTGTATGTGATGGATGTATGATTTTTACACAGACTGTCTGCTACTTACACATTTTGTTAGCTTGATCAAAATCTCGTCTTTTCTTTTACCAGTGGGAGAGTATTTGAGGCCCGGTCATCAATTCATTTTGACCCACATGTCCTTAGAATATTCTCTGAATTTCCACTTATATGCCTCTGCTCTACTATTTAGCTCCTGGCTGGGTTTCCTTTAATCTTTCTGTGCCTCCATTTTCAAGACCGACATCTGCTCCCCTGTGTCCAAAGGCTGTTCTCATTTTGCAAGTATGGGGAGATGTGTCTCCATGCAGCTGAAGTGCCCATCTCTCCTCCTCACCCTGGCAGGACCATGGAAAATGTCCTTCAGCTCAGAAGTGCATCTTCCCATGCATTTTGCTCAACCTGCCCCCACATGCCCAGCTCTCCTAGGGCTCTTATTTAGGCAGCAGGATACAAATTCTGCAGGAGTTACCGACTGTAAGACGACCAAATAATCAAACCGACACATTCATGGCAGCGGAATTGTGTTTAATTGTTTGAAAAACTGGAGCAGAGACGAAGTGTGCTAGCAAAGGTTGGTCGGGCATGCTGCTTAAGTTTCCAAGCAGACAAAAGGGTGAAGTATACAAGTCTGCAAGGAAGATTAGACGGTTTAGAAGCAGATCCTTTGCTAAATGGAAATTGCAGCTGCTAATTCATAAGAAATGTTGATCCAGGAAGCTGCCATCTTGGTGCTGCCTTTTCCAAAAGTGTGGCTGCTTCCAGAAGCCAGGGGTGAGTGGTGCTGACAGCTAACTGGCTGAGAGAGGGAAGTGGGCTTCATGTTCTCTGTTCTGAAGGGAGTTTGGCCTCTGGCCCATGCCTGGGGTTTACTTCTGCTTGGACTTCTGGCACTGTTGAGGGGCTGGGCACTTTGGGACACAGGGCTCCTTGCCCTTGGGTGGAGGCTGGCAAGGCTGCTTGGTGTGCTGAGGTGGAGTTTAGCAGTGCTTTGGTGGGGGGAAACAGTACTTTACTGGGGGCCAGCATTGCCGCGGAGGGGGACAGTACTGCTGAGGTGGGGGGCAGCAATACTTTGGTGAGGGGCAACAATACTTTGGTGGGGTGCAGCATGGCTGGGGTGGAGGGCAGCAATACTTGGGTAGCGGGCAGCACAGCTTCTGCTTCGGATGATACATTCTGGTCTGGATGTGCACTGCAATGGAAAAGACACTGAAGTGAGGAACTCTAGAACCATACAGACACTCAACCCAGGAGAACCGCTTGCCTCGTTCACACCTGTGCCGATTCAACCTTGGCCTGGTGGCTTCACCGATTAAATGTGTCTGTGTGCAATGAGGTGCGTCAGTATAAATTGTAGCTACAGTTTGTAAGCCATAGCAAGGTTTTAATAGTGACAAATAAAGAAATACAGAAGGAAGGAAGGAAAGAAGAAAGAGAGGAAAATAGGGTGAAAGGAGAAGAGTAATGGACAGGGGTAGAAAAAACAAAGATATAAAAAATGAGAGAGAGTCTCAGAGACAGAGATAGAGAGGAGAGAGACGGAAAGAATAAGAAGGAAGGTCAGGGGTAATGAGAACAAAAAGTATTATCCTTCCACATCAGATACTGTGGAATGTAGAACATGATTTTCTTGGATCACTTCTTGGAGCAAGTTACTTAACTTCTCTGTACTCTTCTTAAAGTTGTTGTAAAGATTAAATGAGCATATAAAACTCCACACAAACACATGTAAATACACAGGTAAATATGAGTGTAAAGATATATGTGTGTGTGTGTGCTCGCGTGGTCACACACACACACACACACACACACACGAGAACAAAACATGTTGAGTACTCTTGTAAAGATTTTGACTTTTTAAGTAAATATCGAACAGTTGTAACAGAGCATCTTAACCACTCTCTAAGAGAATTCATAGAAAAGAGGCATCTAGAGACAAAAGGACTGTTTAAATCGATACTAAATTCTAGGGGAGAATGCAAATCTTAGAGAGGGAAGTCATGGATCCCCAGGCACTGAGCACACGGGGGTGGAACAATGGTCCCCGACTCCCAGAGCAGGACATGGTCGCTTTACCACGTCCTCTTGTCCTTGCTGCTCTGAGCTCCCTGGGCCTCTGCCCTCTGCTCCCTGAGGAGCTCTCCTGCCTCGCTGCACTGGCCTTTCCCTTCAGGGCAGCCCTGCCCTAGATTTGGTGCCACCCTCTCCTAACCAGCTCCGCTCAGCTCCTGGCCACGACAACATCGCCACCACACACGCCAGCAGGACCCTCAACACAGGACTCTGATCACACCCTGGACCCCCATCTCAGCCCCCACCCCACACACTTCAGATGTTGCCTTGTAACCCAAGACAGGTGGGTCCCAAATGATACGGACGAGAGAGGTGCCCACACGAGGCCTTTCTTTCTGGCCAGCCACCCATTGTGCCAGCCCCAGCTGCCCGCGGAGTTTGGGACCATTTAGAACCAGGCTCGCAGGAGAGGCGTTCCTTTGCCCGACTTACCTTAGTTCACCAGTGGCTGGAACGTGGAGATGCTGAGGCTTTTGGGATGCTCTAAGACTGCACACCTTTTATACGTCTCAGATCCCTCTTGGAAGCCATGAGGTGGCCTACGATTGGGGTGTGCTTGGCCCTAGTCACAATAGGATGCATCTGCCCTTCCTCAAACTTGAGGTTTTACTCATCTCCTGGGCTGGCAAACTCACTCTCGGTTTGATGGCGCTTGAGGATGACAGTGCCTTCACGCGAGCCCTGGCCCCATTTCCCCATTACTTTACGAGCCGTGGCTTCCTCGTATTTCCAAACCCACTCGTGACGGTTTCCCTAGAACCTTGACTTCTGGGATGGTGGTAAGCAAGCATGCAGGACACTGCTGTGTGTGGGAGCGGTGAGGGTAGTGTTCCAGGATATTCCGGTTGGTGGGGGAAGGTGTGGGCCGATCAGCGTGCACAGCGAGCCTTGTTGTAAGAGAAACAACTACTGAGGGGTGAGTGGCTCTTGGGGAAACCCAGTAAACGTGGCAATGTTGGGACCTTGACTTAACCTAAACTCAGAGCCACATTCAGCCTGAACTGGAAACAAACTTGGGCAAGCCGCTTTGATTTCACACCTGCTGTAATATAAACAAAAAATGGGGGTTGCAGCTCTCTCTTCTGCCTCTTGGTCAGCAAAACATTAGTCTTCATTCACAGCAACTGGGCGGTTACTGTTGAGTGTACGTATCTCACTTACAGGTGTATAAGTCACGCAGACTGCAGGCTTCTCAGGGAAATGATTACCATAAGTTGCAGAAGCTGGGGACCTAAGAAACTTTGACCTGGCCTGGGCTGCTGGACGATTCACCCAGTCTGGCTCCTGGAATCTGATCTCCCAGTGCTTCAGGGCTGATGCATCCTTCCCGTTCCAATTATAGATTCCAGAACAAAGAAGGATGCCACAGGGCAGGGACAAGGATGAAAAGGTTGAAACAACATCCATCAAAGGATGAAACCTACCTTAAAAAATTCCCCAATTAGTGTTCCGACTGGGGCTCTGATCGTCACCAGCTGGGTGATTTTGGGCACTTTACATCTTTGCGCAGCAGTTTCCTCATCTGCTAAACAGGATAACCCCATACTGCATGTCAGCTGAACGGCTTATTTGGACAACATGTGTAAGCATGTGCACACTGATGGGCACAGAATAAGGGCTCAACGGTGGCTGGGTGCTCTGTGGAGTCGGGCTCTGAAAGCTGGGGCAAAGCCCACTCTTAGAAGTAGGGAGGAGGTCGTTGCCACGTTTGAAGCCAAGTAGCGGCACTTGCTACCAGTGTCCTAAGACCTTGACTGACACAAATGGAAATGGGCAAGCCAGTCCTGAGGATGGCATGTTTCATTCTCAGACCTGGATTTTAGCCACAGCTCAGCTGCACGCCCTACAGTAACCCTAGATCTTGGGAATTCACACTGCAGCATGAGAAGACAACCTTGGATATCAATGTTGTCGCCTCTCGGACGCACCGTAAGGCCAGGCTATACATGGGCTCGGCCCCGGGGGAAACCCAGGGTATCTCAGGCCTTCCCGGGAGAAGAAACCCTTCCGCCTGTTGTCACTCTGACAGAAGCAACCCTGATGGGCTTCGAGAGAGATTTCAACTCAAGTCCCTAGTAGCAGAGAAGAAAGGCCACGTGGGGCAGGTATTCTGGGATAACTAATAATAAATCAAGACGTAGTGAGATCACACAACGCACCAGGCCCTGGGGACGGTGGCCAGCAAGGAGGGCCAGAGCCTCCCTGGTCCCTAAACTGCTTCACATCCTCTTCTCCACCTACTGCTTCCAACTCTTTACATACTTTTCAATGGTTTGGCTTGGATTAGCTGAAGAACTCAAACCCACTTGTGGCCGTAGCAATGCCTACGTAACTAGAGAAAATGTGAACCTCTGAAGATCCATGAGTTTCGGTTTTACATCCAGTCCATCGTTTCTGGACGAAGCCCTCTCTTCCCAGAACAGATTTTGTTGGGTGTGGAATCGACTATCTCAAGCATGCATGATGTAGTATTGCATCTACCAACAGAGGACGTCGGAACGTGTCCTCTAGGAGCCACAGGTACAACTAAACGCTTATCCTTGGAATGGTATTGTTCCCTGACATTCATCAGCATCACTCTTTCTCTTCCTCCAAACCTCTGACTCTCATATACAAGCACACAGACACACACAGACACACACAAACACACACACACACAAAGGCAGAAGTGACAATTGGGACCAAGGAGGTTTCAGCAGAACCTGGGCACAGGCTAAGCCCACTGTATCTTCCGTGCCAGGCATCTGTGAATGAACACCAGGCCGGGGCCCATGCACACATATGCAGTGGCAGGCCGAGCTGACCCTCTGGGGCCGGCCGCATCAACAGACAGGGTTCCGGACAAAGGACTCCTGGTGGCTGGAACTAGAGCCTCTCTGCTGAAATCCATCGCACCTGGGGATCACCTGGGGCATGGCAGGGTGTGTGCCATCACCTGGGCGGCTGAGAGATGCCCTCCCTTTTCAAGGGGTCTTGTCCTGAGAGGATGAGGGAAGGGCAGTCCTCCCCTGGCTCTCAGAATCTCTGCTCGAGTTTCCAATTCTGGCCTACAATTCGGAGCTATTCTCATTTTACAGGTTCGAAAGGATCTGTTCGCTAAGGTTACTTAAGGAAAAAATAGGGAAGAGAGGATTTAACCCAGCCCTGCCAGGCTCCAGGATACGTGTGTGTGTTCTTTTACTTGCACTATACTACCTTCTAGGGAATTTCTTTGTTTGGAAGATGTAACTATATTCTTTCCTGAGGAAGGCAGCCTTCTTTGGAAGGCCTCAGCATCATCCCCTTCATATGGAGATCTTTCTGCTTGGACATTCACTCAAGGTCAAGGGTCGATAATCTGCTGGAATGTTGCCGAAGCCTGGGGAGGCTCTGAACTGTGTGCTCTGGGGTGATACACATGAACAAGAAAGACAATGTGAGCATGTGTGTTGGTGCATTGCAGTGTCTGTGAGTGTGTGTGGGTGAGGGAAGACATATTTCACGGTGATTGACATCTTATGAAGGTTTGCCTGTGTGTGTTGTGTGTGGCCTCACGTGAGGGGTCATGAATGGATCTATGTGGGAATATGAACTTGAGTGTGCGAGGGTGAGTGTGCACAGGGCTGAGAGTCAAGAGGTATGCAGAGGTGTTGCTGACTCCATAGATAAAATGTGAAAAGAACTTATGTAACAGGTGGCTCCTAGGCTCTGCACCAGCTGCCCTGCCGGCCTGTGTGCCTGCGCCCACCCTGCCAGGCGGCCAGCTCAGTCCTACAGCGTGGAGCAGCTGGGAGGCCGACGCCTGTCCCAGCGGGTCCTCTGGAACGCTGCTCCATCTTCTGTTCTCCATGGTCAGTGGACGTCTTCACACGTGGAGAATTTATGCTGAATAACAACCCCGTGTGTGTCTTGGATATGAACGTGTACCCCTGAATAAACACGTGTGAAGGTGTGACTGTTTGAACGTACTGCCTTTGCCTTCCCAACGGATCAGTGAGTTTGAAGTTCTGGAAAGACGGGATCCAGGCTGTATACTTCATCCAGCCACTAGAACGGTCAGAGCACTTGCCATGTTGCCAAGATAAGGACCAGGGTTTGAATCTCACCTCCACCACATGCAAGGTGTTGTTACACTGAACACGTAAGGAGCATCTCTTCACCTCGCCACGACCTCTCACAGGAAGAGCAAGACCTGCTTCAAGATGGTGGTATCTATGTGTGAGCACTTGGCACACGCCGTGCCCTCTCCATGCTTCCTCGACTTATCAGCCTCCTCCTGGGAGTACGGTCTGCCTCCAAACACATGCCTGGCTGGTACATTGATAGGCAAATGTCACTGTGGGCCAGAGCTGCCCGGGTCTGCCTCAACAGCAGGAATCATCATGGGCAGCTGTTACAAAGGGGAAGCTTGTGGAAGAAAAGGGCAATCACCCAATGTGGTGAATAGACCCTGGACGAAATGCCTTTTCCGCCTGTGAACACCCCTCGGATGCTTTGGTCTACACAACTCTTCCTTGTCCTGGCCCCAAGATGTGCCCTGCCCCTCACACGTTGTTCTTACTAAAGGTGTGGAGCCCATGTCGTCAGGTTGGTGGTAATAAGTGGAGGGTCTTGCTGCTCTGTCAGGAAGTGGAGAATAATAAGAAAAGTAAGAGCTAACATTCATCTAACATTTACTATGTGTTACATCCTACTTACTATTTATTTACATTGTCTCATTGAAGACCCCTCCCCGTCAACTGCAGATTGCAGACATTATTCTGCCCACTATACACAAGAGTAATGTGAGGCCCAGGGAAGTATTGGATTCACTCCATCATAGACATGCATCTGGCATCCAAACCCACTATGACGGGATAAAGGAAAATTCCGCAAGATTGTCCGCACATAACCCCATGTGCACACAATCCTAGTATGATAATTAGTGGAGGAGAAAATTAAGTGAAGCACAGAGAGGCAAAATTCAGCCTTGTCTTAATCAGTGTGGGAGGGAGGGTGAAGAAATAGAGAATAAGAACCGAAATGAGAGTTCTGGGACAAGCTCATGTATATGAGGCAAGAAAAGAGCTCTTTGGAGCCTGTGCTGAATGAGGTATCTGAGGATGGGGAATTGGCTCAAAGAGCTCATCATTTCAGGGAGTTCACTTACGGTGTCTACAGCTTTTCAATTCATTTTGTTTGTCATCTTTGAGTTCTGTTGAATGCAACGCTGAGTTGGAAATATTTACGACACATAGGTCTGGAAACTGGACGCGCCCCCCCAGCTTTCCGTGGTGTCAAATGGTGCAGGTGGCTGCAGAGGCTATGGGCTCTCTCCACCACGAACAGGGGCTGAGACGTTGAAGACTGGCCTCCTGGGGACCACTAGCACTCGCAGCATTGGCTGCTGCTCTACGCAGCCCTGGAACGCACTGCTGCTTACGTGCACACATCCCGCTGTCCTTCCGCTCTGAACCTCCCTTCTCCCGCCGTTCTTCCTGGAAAGACATGGTCAGGGAGCCCTGTGGTGGATGTCATTATGACACAGATGGCCAAGTTCTTCCTCCCCTCAACAGCCCTCAGTGTTCTCTCTCTTTGTCCTCTGAATTCTGAGGGCAGGAATGACATATCTGTGGCTTCTAAGTCGTCCATGCATTAGACGTCTTGCGGTCAAACTGTTTTTGGTTGTTTTGACGGTCTGAGCTTGCTTTCCTTACGGGGATTAAACCAAGAATACCGGAGGCTTGTGTGTGAGTTTGTGCTTCCACAGCATCCCTCACATTCTAATCAAAGGGAGGGGCAGGTACTTACAAAGAATGCGATGATGCATTGCTGCTTGGGATGGATGGATTGGTGATGGGTAAATAGGTAGATGGATGGAGCCTCGCTGGAGGGCATGAACAGAGGTGGTGGAGGTCAAAGATACCAGCCAAGCATGGAAGCAATGCTAAACTAAAACTAAAACTTTTGTCTTTAGCGTATTCTGAATTCTACATGCTCTGCGATCTATGTTGGGGATAATTCACGCATTTAGTTTATGTTTTGTTCCTTGCTGATTCCTTTGGGTACTTCTGTGGATTTTCAGTGATTCCCTTGTAGCCCAGAAACGTGAAATGGGAGGCAAGTATAGGAAAAGAGATGCAAAGACCTCAATTTTGGGACTCTTAGTGAGAGAAGGATTCGGTGGAAATTTATGGGTGTAGTGGACGTCACAGAAAGAAGTTTGGCTTACCTGTGGGCCTGAGGTTACCACCGGTTAATCAAGTTACCCTGATACCTCAAGGATTTAGGGAATGGAATGTAAGAGGGCAGTGAGAGAAAAATAGCACCGGAGAAACCCCAAGCTAGAGAATCAATGGGTGCTATGACTTTAAAAACTATTGACAGTGGGGCTTCCCTGTTGGCGCAGTGGTTGAGAGTCCGCCTGCGGATGCAGCGGACTCGGGTTCGTGCCCCGGTCCGGGAAGATCCCACATGCTGCGGAGCGGCTCGGCCCATGAGCCATGGCTGCTGAGCCAGCGCGTCCAGAGCCTGTGCTCCGCAACAGGAAAGGCCACGACAGTGAGAGGCCCGCGTACAGAAAAAAAAAAAAACAAGAAAAATATTGACAGTGGATATGTGTATGTGATGGATGTATGATTTTTACACAGACTGTCTCCTATGTACATATTTGTTAGCTTGAACAAAATCTCGTCTTTTCTTTTACCAGTGGGAGAGTTTTTGAGGCCCGGTCATCAATTCATTTTGACCCACATGTCCTTAGAATATTCTCTGAATTTCCACTTATATGCCTCTGCTCTACTATTTAGCTCCTGGCTGGGTTTCCTTTACTCTTTCTGTGCCTCCATTTTCAAGACCGACATCTGCTCCCCTGTGTCCAAAGGCTGTTCTCATTTTGCAAGTATGGGGGGATGTGTCTCCATGCAGCTGAAGTGCCCATCTCTCCTCCTCACCCTGGCAGGACCATGGAAAATGTCCTTCAGCTCAGAAGTGCATCTTCCCATGCATTCTGCTCAACCTGCACCCACATGCCCAGCTCTCCTAGGGCTCTTATTTAGGCAGCAAGATACAAAATCCGCAGGAGTTAACGACTGTAAGACGACCAAATAATCAAACTGACACATTCATGGCAGTGGAATTGTGTTTAATTGTTTGAAAGACTGGAGCAGAGACGAAGTGTGCTAGCAAAGGATGGTCGGGCATGCTGCTTAAGTTTCCAAGCAGCCAAAAGGGCGAAGTATACAAGTCTGCAAGAAGATTAGACGGTTTAGAAGCGGATCCTTTGCTAAATGGAAATTGCAGCTGCTAATTCATAAGAAATGTTGATCCAGGAAGCTGCCATCTTGGTGCTGCCTTTTCCAAAAGTGTGGCTGCTTCCAGAAGCCAGGGGTGAGTGGTGCTGACAGCTAACTGGCTGAGAGAGGGAAGTGGGCTTCGTGTTCTCTGTTCTGAAGGGAGTTTGGCCTCTGGCCCATGCCTGGGGTTTATTTCTGCTTGGACTTCTGGCACTGTTGAGGGGCTGGGCACGTTGGGACAGAGGGCTCCTTGCCCTTGGGTGGAGGCTGGCAAGGCTGCTTGGTGTGCTGAGGTGGAGTTTAGCAGTGCTTTGGTGGGGGGAAACAGTACTTTACTGGGGGGCAGCATTGATGTGGAGGGGGACAGTACTGCTGAGGTGGGGGGCAGCAATACTTTGGTGAGGGGCAGCAATACTTTGGTGGGGTGCAGCATGGCTGGGGTGGAGGGCAGCAATACTTTGGTAGCGGGCAGCACAGCTTCTGCTTCGGATTATACATTCTGGTCTGGATGTGCACTGCAATGGAAAAGACACTGAAGTGAGGAACTCTAGAACCTTAGAGACACTCAACCCAGGAGAACCGCTTGCCTCGTTCACACCTGTGCCGATTCAACCTTGGCCTGGTGGCTTCACCGATTAAATGTGTCTGTGTGCAGTGAGGTGCGTCAGTATAAATTGTAGCTACAGTTTGTAAGCCATAGCAAGGTTTTAATAGAGACAAATAAAGAAATACAGAAGGAAGGAAGGAAAGAAGAAAGAGAGGAAAAAAGGGTGAAAGGAGAAGAGTAATGGCCAGCAGTAGAAAAAACAAAGATATAAAAAATGAGAAAGAGTCACACAGACAGAGAGAGAGAGGAGAGAGATGGAAAGAATAAGAAGGAAGGTCAGGGGTAATGAGAACAAAAGGTATTATGCTTCCACAGCAGATACTGTGGAATGTAGAACATGGTTTCCTTGGATCTTAGTCCTATCTCAAAAATTAACCAGCTGTGTGATTTTGAGCAAGTTACTTAACTTCTCTGTACTCTTCTTAAAGTTGTTGTAAAGATTAAATGAGCATATAAAACTCCACACAAACACATGTAAATACACAGGTAAATATGAGTGTAAAGTTATATGTGTGTGTGTGTGCTCGCGTGGACACACACACACACACACACACACACGAGAACAAAAACATGTTGAGTACTCTTGTAAAGATTTTGACTTTTTAAGTAAATATCGAACAGTTGTAACAGAGCATCTTAACCATTCTCTAAGAGAATTCATAGAAAAGAGGCATCTAGAGACAAAAGGACCGTTTAAATCGATACTAAATTCTAGGGGAGAATGCAAATCTTAGAGAGGGAAGTCATGGATCCCCAGGCACTGAGCACACGGGGGTGGAACAATGGTCCCCGACTCCCAGAGCAGGACATGGTCGCTTTACCACGTCCTCTTGTCCTTGCTGCTCTGAGCTCCCTGGGCCTCTGCCCTCTGCTCCCTGAGGAGCTCTCCTGCCTCGCTGCACTGGCCTTTCCCTTCAGGGCAGCCCTGCCCTAGATTTGGTGCCACCCTCTCCTAACCAGCTCCGCTCAGCTCCTGGCCACGACAACATCGCCACCACACACGCCAGCAGGACCCTCAACACAGGACTCTGATCACACCCTGGACCCCCATCTCAGCCCCCACCCCACACACTTCAGGTGTTGCCCTGTAACCCAAGACAGGTGGGTCCCAAATGATACGGACGAGAGAGGTGCCCACACGAGGCCTTTCTTTCTGGACAGCCACCCATTGTGCCAGCCCCAGCTGCCTGCGGAGTTTGGGACCATTTAGAACCAGGCTCCCAGGAGAGGAGTTCCTTTGCCCGACTTACCCTAGTTCACCAGCGGCTGGAACGTGTAGATGCTGTGGCTTTTGGGATGCTCTAAGACTGCACACCTTTTATACGTCTCAGATCCCTCTTGGAAGACATGAGGTGGCCTACGATTGGGGCGTGCTAGGCCCTAGTCACAATAGGATGCATCTGCCCTTCCTCAAACTTGAGGTTTTACTCATCTCCTGAGCTGGCAAACTCACTCTCGGTTTGATGGCGCTTGAGGATGACAGTGCCTTCACGCGAGTCCTGGCCCCATTTCCCCATCACTTTACGAGCCGTGGCTTCCTCGTGTTTCCAAACCCACTCGTGACGGTTTCCCTAGAACCTTGACTTCTGGGATGGTGGTAAGCAAGCATGCAGGACACTGCTGTGTGTGGGAGCGGTGAGGGTAGTGTTCCAGGATATTCCGGTTGGTGGGGGAAGTGTGGACCAACCAGCATGCACAGCGAGCCTTGTTGAAATAGAAACAACTACTGAGGAGTGAGTGGCTCTTTGGGAGACCCAGTAAACTCAGCAAAGTTGGGACCATGACTTAACCTAGACTCAGAACCACATTCAGCCTGAACTGGAAACGAACCTGGACAAGCCGCTTTAATTTTGCACATGCTGTAATATAAACAAAAAATAGAGGTTGCAGCTCTCTCCCCTGCCTCTTGGGCAGGAAAACATTAGTCTTCATTTACAGAAACTGGGCGGATACAGTTGACAGTACGTATCTCAATTACAGTGGTATAAGTCACGCAGACTGCAGGCTTCTCAGGGAAATGATTATCATAAAGTGGAGAGGCTGGGGAGGTAAGAAACTTTGACCTGGCATGGGCTGCTGGACGAGTCACCCGTTCTGGTTCCTGGAATCTGAAATCCCAGGGCTTAAGGGCTGATGCGTCCTCCCCGTTCCACTTAGAGATTCCAGAACAAAGAAATATGCCACAGGGCAGGGTCAAGAATGAAAAGGTTGAAACAATATCCATCAAAGGATGAAACATACCTTAAATAATTCCCCAATTAGTGTTCCGACTGGGGCTCTGATCCTCACCAGCTGGGTGACTTTGGGCACTTTACATCTTTGCGCAGCAGTTTCCTCATCTGCTAAACAGGATAACCCCATACTGCATGTCAGCTGAACGGCTTATTTGGACAACATGTGTAAGCATGTGCACACTGATGGGCACAGAATAAGGGCTCAACGATGGCTGGGTGCTCTGTGGAGTCGGGCTCTGAAAGCTGGGGCAAAGCCCACTCTTAGAAGTAGGGAGGAGGTCGTTGCCACGTTTGAAGGCAAGTAGCGGCACTTGCTACCAGTGCCCTAAGACCTTGACTGACAGAAATGGAAATGGGCAAGCCAGTCCTGAGGATGGCATGTTTCTTTCTCAGACCTGGAATTTAGCCACAGCTCAGCTGCAAGCCCTACAGTAACCCTAGATCTTGGGAATTCACACTGCAGCATGAGAAGACAGCCTTGGATATCAATATTGTCGCCTCTCGGACTCACCGTAAGGCCAGGCTATACATGGGCTCGGCCCCGGGGGAAACCCAGGGGATCTCAGGCCTTCCCGGGAGAAGAAACCCTTCCGCCTGTTGTCACTCTGACAGAAGCAACCCTGATGGGCTTCGAGAGAGATTTCAACTCAAGTCCCTAGTAGCAGAGAAGAAAGGCCACGTGGGGCAGGTATTCTGGGATAACTAATAATAAATCAAGACGTAGTGAGATCACACAACGCACCAGGCCCTGGGGACGGTGGCCAGCAAGGAGGGCCAGAGCCTCCCTGGTCCCTAAACTGCTTCACATCCTCTTCTCTACCTACTGCTTCCAACTCTTTACATACTTTTCAATGGTTTGGCTTGGATTAGCTGAAGAACTCAAACCCACTTGTGGCCGTAGCAATGCCTACGTAACTAGAGAAAATGTGAACCTCTGAAGATCCATGAGTTTGGGTTTTACATCCAGTCCATTGTTTCTGGCCTAAGCCCTCTCTTCCCATAACAGATTTTGTTGGGTGTGGAATCTACTATCTCAAGCATGCATGATGTAGTATTGCATCTACCAACAGAGGACGTCGGAACGTGTCCTCTAGGAGCCACAGGTACAACTAAACGCTTATCCTTGGAATGGTATTGTTCCCTGACATTCATTAGCATCACTCTTTCTCTTCCTCCAAACCTCTGACTCTCATATACAAGCACACAGACACACACAGACACACACAAACACACACACACACACACAAAGGCAGAAGTGACAATTGGGACCAAGGAGGTTTCAGCAGAACCTGGGCACAGGCTAAGCCCACTGTATCTTCTGTGCCAGGCATCTGTGAATGAACACCAGGCCGGGGCCCATGCACACATATGCAGTGGCAGGCCGAGCTGACCCTCTGGGGCCGGCCGCATCCACAGACAGGGTTCCGGACAAAGGACTCCTGGTGGCTGGAACTAGAGCCTCTCTGCTGAAATCCATCGCACCTGGGGATCACCTGGGGCATGGCAGGGTGTGTGCCATCACCTGGGCGGCTGAGAGATGCCCTCCCTTTTCAAGGGGTCTTGTCCTGAGAGGATGAGGGAAGGGCAGTCCTCCCCTGACTCTCAGAATCTCTGCTCGAGTTTCCAATTCTGGCCTACAATTCGGAGCTATTCTCATTTTACAGGTTCGAAAGGATCTGTTCGCTAAGGTTACTTAAGGAAAAAATAGGGAAGAGAGGATTTAAGCCAGCCCTGCCAGGCTCCAGGATACGTGTGTGTGTTCTATTACTTGTACTATACTACCTTCTAGGGAATTTCTTTGTTTGGAAGATGTAACTATATTCTTTCCTGAGGAAGGCAGCCTTCTTTGGAAGGCCTCAGCATCATCCCCTTCATATTGAGATCTTTCTGCTTGGACATTCACTCAAGGTCAAGGGTCGATAATCTGCTGGAATGTTGCCGAAGCCTGGGGAGGCTCTGAACTGTGTGCTCTGGGGTGATACACATGAACAAGAAAGACAATGTGAGCATGTGTGTTGGTGCATTGCAGTGTCTGTGAGTGTGTGTGGGTGCGGGAAGACATATTTCACGGTGATTGACATCTTATGAAGGTTTGCCTGTGTGTGTTGTGTGTGGCCTCACGTGAGAGGTCATGAATGGATCTATGTGGGAATATGAACTTGAGTGTGCGAGGGTGAGTGTGCACAGGGCTGAGAGTCAAGAGGTATGCAGAGGTGTTGCTGACTCCATAGATAAAATGTGAAAAGAACTTATGTAACAGGTGGCTCCTAGGCTCCGCACCAGCTGCCCTGCCGGCCTGTGTGCCTGCGCCCACCCTGCCAGGCGGCCAGCTCAGTCCTACAGCGTGGAGCAGCTGGGAGGCCGACGCCTGTCCCAGCGGGTCCTCTGGAACGCTGCTCCATCTTCTGTTCTCCATGGTCAGTGGACGTCTTCACACGTGGAGAATTTATGCTGAATAACAACCCCGTGTGTGTCTTGGATATGAACGTGTACCCCTGAATAAACACGTGTGAAGGTGTGACTGTTTGAACGTACTGCCTTTGCCTTCCCAACGGATCAGTGAGTTTGAAGTTCTGGAAAGACGGGATCCAGGCTGTATACTTCATCCAGCCACTAGAACGGTCAGAGCACTTGCCATGTTGCCAAGATAAGGACCAGGGTTTGAATCTCACCTCCACCACATGCAAGGTGTTGTTACACTGAACACGTAAGGAGCTTCTCTTCACCTCGCCACGACCTCTCACAGGAAGAGCAAGACCTGCTTCAAGATGGTGGTATCTATGTGTGAGCACTTGGCACACGCCGTGCCCTCTCCATGCTTCCTCGACTTATCAGCCTCCTCCTGGGAGTACGGTCGGCCTCCAAACACATGCCTGGCTGGTACATTGATAGGCAAATGTCACTGTGGGTCAGAGATGCCCAGGACTGCCTCAACAGCAGGAATCATCATGGGCAGCTGTTACAAAGGGGAAGCTTGTGGAAGAAAAGGGCAACCACCCAATGTGGTGAATAGGCCCTGGACGAAATGCCATTTCCGCCTGTGAACACCCCTCGGATGCTTTGGTCTACACAGCTCTTCCTTGTCCTGGCCCCAAGATGTGCCCTGCCCCTCACACGTTGTTCTTACTAAAGGTGTGGAGCCCATGTCGTCAGGTTGGTGGTAATAAGTGGAGGGTCTTGCTGCTCTGTCAGGAAGTGGAGAATAATAATAAAAGCAAGAGCTAACATTCATCCAACATTTACTATGTGTTACATCCTACTTACTATTTATTTACATTGTCTCATTGAAGACCCCTCCCCGTCAACCGCAGGTTGCAGACATTATTCTGCCCACTATACACATGAGTAAAGTGAGGCCCAGGGAAGTATTGGATTCACTCCATCACAGACATGCATCTGGCATCCAAACCCACTATGACGGGATAAAGGAAATTCCGCAAGACGGTCCGCACATAACCCCATGTGCACACAATCCTAGTATGATAATTAGTGGAGGAGAAAATTAAGTGAAGCCCAGAGAGGCAAAATTCAACCTTGTTTTAATCAGCTGAGGGAGGGAGGGCGAGGAAATAGAGAATAAGAACCCAAATGAGAGTTCTGGGGCAAGTTCATGTGTATGAGGCAAGAGAGGAGTTATCTGGAGCCTGGGCTGAATGAGGTATCTGAGGATGGGGAATTGGCTCAAAGACCTCATCATTTTCAGGGAGTTCACTTAAGGTGTCTACAGCTTTTCAAGTCATTTTGTTTGTCATCTTTGAGTTCTGTTGAATGCAACGCTGAGTTGGAAATATTTACGACACATAGGTCTGGAAACTGGACGCGCCCCCCGTCTTTCCGTGGTATCAAATGGTGCACGTGGCTGCAGAGGCTATGGGCTCTCTCCACCACAGACAGGCGCTGAGACGTTGAAGACTGGCCTCCTGGGGACAACTAGCACTCGCAGCATTGGCTGCTGCTCTACGCAGCCCTGGAACGCACTGCTGCTTACGTGCACACATCCCGCTGTCCTTCCGCTCTGAACCTCCCTCCTCCCGGTGTTCTTCCTGGAAAGACATGGTCAGGGAGCCCTGTGGTGGATGTCATTATGACACAGATGGCCAAGTTCTTCCTCCCCTCAACAGCCCTCAGTGTTCTCTCTCTTTGTCCTCTGAATTCTGAGGGCAGGAATGACATATCTGTGGCTTCCAAGCCGTCCATGCATTAGACGTCTTCCGGTCAAACTGTTTTTGGTTGTTTTGACGGTCTGAGCTTGCTTTCCTTACGGGGATTAAACCAAGAATACTGGAGGCTTGTGTGTGAGTTTGTGCTTCCACAGCATCCCTCACATTCTAATCAAAGGGAGGGGCAGGTACTTACGAAGGATGCGATGATGCATTGCTGCTTGGGATGGATGGATTGGTGATGGGTAAATAGGTAGATGGATGGAGCCTCGCTGGAGGGCATGAACAGAGGTGGTGGAGGTCAAAGATACCAGCCAAGCATGGAAGCAATGCTAAACTAAAACTAAAACTTTTGTCTTTAGCGTATTCTGAATTCTACATGCTCTGCGATCTATGTTGGGGATAATTCACGCATTTAGTTTATGTTTTGTTCCTTTCTGATTCCTTTGGGTACTTCTGTGGATTTTCAGTGATTCCCTTGTAGCCCAGAATCGTGAAATGTGAGGCAAGTATAGGAAAAGAGATGCAAAGACCTCAATTTTGGGACTCTTAGTGAGAGAAGGATTCGGTGGAAAGTTATGGGTGTAGTGGACGTCATAGAAAGAAGAAGTTTGGCTTACCTGTGGGCCTGAGGTTACCACCGGTTAATCAAGTTACCCTGATACCTCAAGGATGTAGGGAATGGAAAGTAAGAGGGCAGTGAGAGAAAAATAGCACCGGAGAAACCCCAAGCTAGAGAATCAATGGGCGCTATGACTTTAAAAACTATTGACGGTGGGGCTTCCCTGTTGGCGCAGTGGTTGAGAGTCCGCCTGCGGATGCAGGGGACACGGGTTCGTGCCCCGGTCCGGGAAGATCCCACATGCCGCGGAGCGGCTGGGCCCATGAGCCATGGCCGCTGAGCCAGCGCGTCCAGAGCCTGTGCTCCGCAACAGGAAAGGCCACAACAGTGAGAGGTCCGGGTACAGAAAAAAAAAAAAAACAAGAAAAATATTGACAGTGGATATGTGTATGTGATGGATGTATGATTTTTACACAGACTGTCTGCTACTTACACATTTTGTTAGCTTGAACAAAATCTCGTCTTTTCTTTTACCAGTGGGAGAGTATTTGAGGCCCGGTCATCAATTCATTTTGACCCACATGTCCTTAGAATATTCTCTGAATTTCCACTTATATGCCTCTGCTCTACTATTTAGCTCCTGGCTGGGTTTCCTTTACTCTTTCTGTGCCTCCATTTTCAAGACCGGCATCTGCTCCCCTGTGTCCAAAGGCTGTTCTCATTTTGCAAGTATGGGGAGATGTGTCTCCATGCAGCTGAAGTGCCCATCTCTCCTCCTCACCCTGGCAGGACCATGGAAAATGTCCTTCAGCTCAGAAGTGCATCTTCCCATGCATTTTGCTCAACCTGCCCCCACATGCCCAGCTCTCCTAGGGCTCTTATTTAGGCAGCAGGATACAAATTCTGCAGGAGTTACCGACTGTAAGACGACCAAATAATCAAACCGACACATTCATGGCAGCGGAATTGTGTTTAATTGTTTGAAAAACTGGAGCAGAGACGAAGTGTGCTAGCAAAGGTTGGTCGGGCATGCTGCTTAAGTTTCCAAGCAGACAAAAGGGTGAAGTATACAAGTCTGCAAGGAAGATTAGACGGTTTAGAAGCGGATCCTTTGCTAAATGGAAATTGCAGCTGCTAATTCATAAGAAATGTTGATCCAGGAAGCTGCCATCTTGGTGCTGCCTTTTCCAAAAGTGTGGCTGCTTCCAGAAGCCAGGGGTGAGTGGTGCTGACAGCTAACTGGCTGAGAGAGGGAAGTGGGCTTCATGTTCTCTGTTCTGAAGGGAGTTTGGCCTCTGGCCCATGCCTGGGGTTTACTTCTGCTTGGACTTCTGGCACTGTTGAGGGGCTGGGCACTTTGGGACACAGGGCTCCTTGCCCTTGGGTGGAGGCTGGCAAGGCTGCTTGGTGTGCTGAGGTGGAGTTTAGCAGTGCTTTGGTCGGGGGAAACAGTACTTTACTGGGGGCCAGCTTTGCCGCGGAGGGGGACAGTACTGGTGAGGTGGGGGGCAGCAATACTTTGGTGAGGGGCAACAATACTTTGGTGGGGTGCAGGATGGCTGGGGTGGAGGGCAGCAATACTTGGGTAGCGGGCAGCACAGCTTCTGCTTCGGATGATACATTCTGGTCTGGATGTGCACTGCAATGGAAAAGACACTGAAGTGAGGAACTCTAGAACCATAGAGACACTCAACCCAGGAGAACCGCTTGCCTCGTTCACACCTGTGCCGATTCAACCTTGGCCTGGTGGCTTCACCGATTAAATGTGTCTGTGTGCAATGAGGTGCGTCAGTATAAATTGTAGCTACAGTTTGTAAGCCATAGCAAGGTTTTAATAGAGACAAATAAAGAAATACAGAAGGAAGGAAGGAAAGAAGAAAGAGAGGAAAAAAGGGTGAAAGGAGAAGAGTAATGGACAGGGGTAGAAAAAACAAAGATATAAAAAATGAGAGAGAGTCACACAGACAGAGAGAGAGAGGAGAGAGACGGAAAGAATAAGAAGGAAGGTCAGGGGTAATGAGAACAAAAAGTATTATCCTTCCACATCAGATACTGTGGAATGTAGAACATGATTTTCTTGGATCACTTCTTGGAGCAAGTTACTTAACTTCTCTGTACTCTTCTTAAAGTTGTTGTAAAGATTAAATGAGCATATAAAACTCCACACAAACACATGTAAATACACAGGTAAATATAAGTGTAAAGATATATGTGTGTGTGTGTGCTCGCGTGGTCACACACACACACACACACACACGAGAACAAAACATGTTGAGTACTCTTGTAAAGATTTTGACTTTTTAAGTAAATATCGAACAGTTGTAACAGAGCATCTTAACCACTCTCTAAGAGAATTCATAGAAAAGAGGCATCTAGAGACAAAAGGACCGTTTAAATCAATACTAAATTCTAGGGGAGAATGCAAATCTTAGAGAGGGAAGTCATGGATCCCCAGGCACTGAGCACAGGGGGGTGGAACAATGGTCCCCGACTCCCAGAGCAGGACATGGCCGCTTTACCACGTCCTCTTGTCCTTGCTGCCCTGAGCTCCCTGGGCCTCTGCCCTCTGCTCCCTGAGGAGCTCTCCTGCCTCGCTGCACTGGCCTTTCCCTTCAGGGCAGCCCTGCCCTAGATTTGGTGCCACCCTCTCCTAACCAGCTCCGCTCAGCTCCTGGCCACGACAACATCGCCACCACACACGCCAGCAGGACCCTCAACACAGGACTCTGATCACACCCTGGACCCCCATCTCAGCCCCCACCCCACACACTTCAGATGTTGCATTGTAACCCAAGACAGGTGGGTCCCAAGTGATACGGACGAGAGAGGTGCCCACACGAGGCCTTTCTTTCTGGCCAGCCACCCATTGTGCCAGCCCCAGCTGCCCGCGGAGTTTGGGACCATTTAGAACCAGGCTCGCAGGAGAGGCATTCCTTTGCCCGACTTACCTTAGTTCACCAGTGGCTGGAACGTGGAGATGCTGAGGCTTTTGGGATGCTCTAAGACTGCACAACTTTATACGTCTCAGATCCCTCTTGGAAGCCATGAGGTGGCCTACGATTGGGGTGTGCTAGGCCCTAGTCACAATAGGATGCATCTGCCCTTCCTCAAGCTTGAGGTTTTACTCATCTCCTGGGCTGGCAAACTCACTCTCGGTTTGATGGCGCTTGAGGATGACAGTGCCTTCACGCGAGCCCTGGCCCCATTTCCCCATCACTTTACGAGCCGTGGCTTCCTCGTATTTCCAAACCCACTCGTGACGGTTTCCCTAGAACCTTGACTTCTGGGCTGGTGCTAAGCAAGCATGCAGGACACTGCTGTGTGTGGGAGCGGTGAGGGTAGTGTTCCAGGATATTCCGGTTGGTGGGGGAAGGTGTGGGCCGATCAGCGTGCACAGCGAGCCTTGTTGTAAGAGAAACAACTACTGAGGGGTGAGTGGCTCTTGGGGAAACCCAGTAAACTCAGCAATGTTGGGACCTTGACTTAACCTAAACTCAGAGCCACATTCAGCCTGAACTGGAAACAAACTTGGGCAAGCCGCTTTGATTTCACACCTGCTGTAATATAAACAAAAAATGGGGGTTGCAGCTCTCTCTTCTGCCTCTTGGTCAGCAAAACATTAGTCTTCATTCACAGAAACTGGGCGGTTACTGTTGAGTGTACGTATCTCACTTACAGGTGTATAAGTCACGCAGACTGCAGGCTTCTCAGGGAAATGATTATCATAAGTTGCAGAAGCTGGGGACCTAAGAAACTTTGACCTGGCCTGGGCTGCTGGACGATTCACCCAATCTGGCTCCTGGAATCTGATCTCCCAGTGCTTCAGGGCTGATGCATCGTTCCCGTTCCAATTATAGATTCCAGAACAAGGAAGGATGCCACAGGGCAGGGACCAGGATGAAAAGGTTGAAACAACATCCATCAAAGGATGAAACCTACCTTAAAAAATTCCCCAATTAGTGTTCCGACTGGGGCTCTGATCGTCACCAGCTGGGTGACTTTGGGCACTTTACATCTTTGCGCAGCAGTTTCCTCATCTGCTAAACAGGATAACCCCATACTGCATGTCAGCTGAACGGCTTATTTGGACAACATGTGTAAGCATGTGCACACTGATGGGCACAGAATAAGGGCTCAACGGTGGCTGGGTGCTCTGTGGAGTCGGGCTCTGAAAGCTGGGGCAAAGCCCACCCTTAGAAGTAGGGAGGAGGTCGTTGCCACGTTTGAAGCCAAGTAGCAGCACTTGCTACCAGTGTCCTAAGACCTTGACTGACACAAACGGAAATGGGCAATCCAGTCCTGAGGATGGCATGTTTCATTCTCAGACCTGGAATTTAGCCACAGCTCAGCGGCAAGCCCTACAGTAACCCTAGATCTTGGGAATTCACACTGCAGCATGAGAAGACAGCCTTGGATATCAACGTTGTCGCCTCTCGGACGCACCGTAAGGCCAGGCTATACATGGGCTCGGCCCCGGGGGAAACCCAGGGGATCTCAGGCCTTCCCGGGAGAAGAAACCTTTCCGCCTGTTGTCACTCTGACAGAAGCAACCCTGATGGGCTTCGAGAGAGATTTCAGCTCAAGTCCCTTGTAGCAGTGAAGAAAGGCCACGTGGGGCAGGTATTCTGGGATAACTAATAATAAATCAAGACGTAGTGAGATCACACAACGCACCAGGCCCTGGGGACGGTGGCCAGCAAGGAGGGCCAGAGCCTCCCTGGTCCCTAAACTGCTTCACATCCTCTTCTCCACCTACTGCTTCCAACTCTTTACATACTTTTCAATGGTTTGGCTTGGATTAGCTGAAGAACTCAAACCCACTTGTGGCCGTAGCAATGCCTACGTAACTAGAGAAAATGTGAACCTCTGAAGATCCATGAGTTTGGGTTTTACATCCAGTCCATCGTTTCTGGCCTAAGCCCTCTCTTCCCAGAACAGATTTTGTTGGGTGTGGAATCTACTATCTCAAGCATGCATGATGTAGTATTGCATCTACCAACAGAGGACGTCGGAACGTGTCCTCTAGGAGCCACAGGTACAACTAAACGCTTATCCTTGGAATGGTATTGTTCCCTGACATTCATTAGCATCACTCTTTCTCTTCCTCCAAACCTCTGACTCTCATATACAAGAACACAGACACACACAGACACACACAAACACACACACACACACACACACACAAATGCAGAAGTGACAATTGGGACCAAGGAGGTTTCAGCAGAACCTGGGCACAGGCTAAGCCCACTGTAAATTCTGTGCCAGGCATCTGTGAATGAACACCAGGCCGGGGCCCATGCACACATATGCAGTGGCAGGCCGAGGTGACCCTCTGGGGCCGGCCGCATCAACAGACAGGGTTCCGGACAAAGGACTCCTGGTGGCTGTAACTAGAGCCTCTCTGCTGAAATCCATCGCACCTGGGGATCACCTGGGGCATGGCAGGGTGTGTGCCATCACCTGGGCGGCTGAGAGATGCCCTCCCTTTTCAAGGGGTCTTGTCCTGAGAGGATGAGGGAAGGGCAGTCCTCCCCTGACTCTCAGAATCTCTGCTCGAGTTTCCAATTCTGGCCTACAATTCGGAGCTATTCTCATTTTACAGGTTCGAAAGGATCTGTTCGCTAAGGTTACTTAAGGAAAAAATAGGGAAGAGAGGATTTAACCCAGCCCTGCCAGGCTCCAGGATACGTGTGTGTGTTCTTTTACTTGCACTATACTACCTTCTAGGGAATTTCTTTGTTTGGAAGATGTAACTATATTCTTTCCTGAGGAAGGCAGCCTTCTTTGGAAGGCCTCAGCATCATCCCCTTCATATGGAGATCTTTCTGCTTGGAAATTCACTCAAGGTCAAGGGTCGATAATCTGCTGGAATGTTGCCGAAGCCTGGGGAGGCTCTGAACTGTGTGCTCTGGGGCCATGCCCATGAACAAGAAAGACAATGTGAGCATGTGTGTTGGTGCATTGCAGTGTCTGTGAGTGTGTGTGGGTGAGGGAAGACATATTTCACGGTGATTGACATCTTATGAAGGTTTGCCTGTGTGTGTTGTGTGTGGCCTCACGTGAGGGGTCATGAATGGATCTATGTGGGAATATGAACTTGAGTGTGCGAGGGTGAGTGTGCACAGGGCTGAGAGTCAAGAGGTATGCAGAGGTGTTGCTGACTCCATAGATAAAATGTGAAAAGAACTTATGTAACAGGTGGCTCCTAGGCTCTGCACCAGCTGCCCTGCCGGCCTGTGTGCCTGCGCCCACCCTGCCAGGCGGCCAGCTCAGTCCTACAGCGTGGAGCAGCTGGGAGGCCGACGCCTGTCCCAGCGGGTCCTCTGGAACGCTGCTCCATCTTCTGTTCTCCATGGTCAGTGGACGTCTTCACACGTGGAGAATTTATGCTGAATAACAACCCCGTGTGTGTCTTGGATATGAACGTGTACCCCTGAATAAACACGTGTGAAGGTGTGACTGTTTGAACGTACTGCCTTTGCCTTCCCAACGGATCAGTGAGTTTGAAGTTCTGGAAAGACGGGATCCAGGCTGTATACTTCATCCAGCCACTAGAACGGTCAGAGCACTTGCCATGTTGCCAAGATAAGGACCAGGGTTTGAATCTCACCTCCACCACATGCAAGGTGTTGTTACACTGAACACGTAAGGAGCTTCTCTTCACCTCGCCACGACCTCTCACAGGAAGAGCAAGACCTGCTTCAAGATGGTGGTATCTATGTGTGAGCACTTGGCACACGCCGTGCCCTCTCCATGCTTCCTCGACTTATCAGCCTCCTCCTGGGAGTACGGTCTGCCTCCAAACACATGCCTGGCTGGTACATTGATAGGTAAATGTCCCTGTGGGTCAGAGATGCCCAGGACTGCCTCAACAGCAGGAATCATCATGGGCAGCTGTTACAAAGGGGAAGCTTGTGGAAGAAAAGGGCAACCACCCAATGTGGTGAATAGGCCCTGGACGAAATGCCATTTCCGCCTGTGAACACCCCTCGGATGCTTTGGTCTACACAGCTCTTCCTTGTCCTGGCCCCAAGATGTGCCCTGCCCCTCACACGTTGTTCTTACTAAAGGTGTGGAGCCCATGTCGTCAGGTTGGTGGTAATAAGTGGAGGGTCTTGCTGCTCTGTCAGGAAGTGGAGAATAATAATAAAAGCAAGAGCTAACATTCATCCAACATTTACTATGTGTTACATCCTACTTACTATTTATTTACATTGTCTCATTGAAGACCCCTCCCCGTCAACCGCAGGCTGCAGACATTATTCTGCTCACTATACACATGAGTAAAGTGAGGCCCAGGGAAGTATTGGATTCACTCCATCACAGACATGCATCTGGCATCCAAACCCACTATGACGGGATAAAGGAAATTCCGCAAGACGGTCCGCACATAACCCCATGTGCACACAATCCTAGTATGATAATTAGTGGAGGAGAAAATTAAGTGAAGCCCAGAGAGGCAAAATTCAACCTTGTTTTAATCAGCTGAGGGAGGGAGGGCGAGGAAATAGAGAATAAGAACCCAAATGCGAGTTCTGGGGCAAGTTCATGTGTATGAGGCAAGAGAGGAGTTATCTGGAGGCTGGGCTGAATGAGGTATCTGAGGATGGGGAATTGGCTCAAAGACCTCATCATTTTCAGGGAGTTCACTTAAGGTGTGTACAGCTTTTCAAGTCATTTTGTTTGTCATCTTTGAGTTCTGTTGAATGCAACGCTGAGTTGGAAATATTTACGACACATAGGTCTGGAAACTGGACGCGCCCCCCATCTTTCCGTGGTATCAAATGGTGCACGTGGCTGCAGAGGCTATGGGCTCTCTCCACCACAGACAGGCGCTGAGACGTTGAAGACTGGCCTCCTGGGGACCACTAGCACTCGCAGCATTGGCTGCTGCTCTACGCAGCCCTGGAACGCACTGCTGCTTACGTGCACACATCCCGCTGTCCTTCCGCTCTGAACCTCCCTCCTCCCGGTGTTCTTCCTGGAAAGACATTGTCAGGGAGCCCTGTGGTGGATGTCATTATGACACAGATGGCCAAGTTCTTCCTCCCCTCAACAGCCCTCAGTGTTCTCTCTCTTTGTCCTCTGAATTCTGAGGGCAGGAATGACATATCTGTGGCTTCCAAGCCGTCCATGCATTAGACGTCTTCCGGTCAAACTGTTTTTGGTTGTTTTGACGGTCTGAGCTTGCTTTCCTTACGGGGATTAAACCAAGAATACTGGAGGCTTGTGTGTGAGTTTGTGCTTCCACAGCATCCCTCACATTCTAATCAAAGGGAGGAGCAGGTACTTACGAAGGATGTGATGATGCATTGCTGCTTGGGATGGATGCATTGGTGATGGGTAAATAGGTAGATGGATGGAGCCTCGCTGGAAGGCATGAACAGAGGTGGTGGAGGTCAAAGATACCAGCCAAGCATGGAAGCAATGCTAAACTAAAACTAAAACTTTTGTCTTTAGCGTATTCTGAATTCTACATGCTCTGCGATCTATGTTGGGGATAATTCACGCATTTAGTTTATGTTTTGTTCCTTTCTGATTCCTTTGGGTACTTCTGTGGATTTTCAGTGATTCCCTTGTAGCCCAGAATCGTGAAATGTGAGGCAAGTATAGGAAAAGAGATGCAAAGACCTCAATTTTGGGACTCTTAGTGAGAGAAGGATTTGGTGGAAAGTTATGGGTGTAGTGGACGTCATAGAAAGAAGAAGTTTGGCTTACCTGTGGGCCTGAGGTTACCACCGGTTAATCAAGATACCCTGATACCTCAAGGATGTAGGGAATGGAAAGTAAGAGGGCAGTGAGAGAAAAATAGCACCGGAGAAACCCCAAGCTAGAGAATCAATGGGCGCTATGACTTTAAAAACTATTGACAGTGGGGCTTCCCTGTTGGCGCAGTGGTTGAGAGTCCGCCTGCGGATGCAGGGGACACGGGTTCGTGCCCCGGTCCGGGAAGATCCCACATGCCGCGGAGCGGCTGGGCCCATGAGCCATGGCCGCTGAGCCAGCGCGTCCAGAGCCTGTGCTCCGCAACAGGAAAGGCCACGACAGTGAGAGGCCCGCGTACAGAAAAAAAAAAAAACAAGAAAAATATTGACAGTGGATATGTGTATGTGATGGATGTATGATTTTTACACAGACTGTCTGCTACTTACACATTTTGTTAGCTTGAACAAAATCTCGTCTTTTCTTTTACCAGTGGGAGAGTATTTGAGGCCCGGTCATCAATTCATTTTGACCCACATGTCCTTAGAATATTCTCTGAATTTCCACTTATATGCCTCTGCTCTACTATTTAGCTCCTGGCTGGGTTTCCTTTACTCTTTCTGTGCCTCCATTTTCAAGACCGGCATCTGCTCCCCTGTGTCCAAAGGCTGTTCTCATTTTGCAAGTATGGAGGGATGTGTCTCCATGCAGCTGAAGTGCCCATCTCTCCTCCTCACCCTGGCAGGACCATGGAAAATGTCCTTCAGCTCAGAAGTGCATCTTCCCATGCATTTTGCTCAACCTGCACCCACATGCCCAGCTCTCCTAGGGCTCTTATTTAGGCAGCAGGATACAAATTCTGCAGGAGTTACCGACTGTAAGACGACCAAATAATCAAACCGACACATCCATGGCAGCGGAATTGTGTTTAATTGTTTGAAAAACTGGAGCAGAGACGAAGTGTGCTAGCAAAGGTTGGTCGGGCATGCTGCTTAAGTTTCCAAGCAGACAAAAGGGTGAAGTATACAAGTCTGCAAGGAAGATTAGACGGTTTAGAAGCGGATCCTTTGCTAAATGGAAATTGCAGCTGCTAATTCATAAGAAATGTTGATCCAGGAAGCTGCCATCTTGGTGCTGCCTTTTCCAAAATTGTGGCTGCTTCCAGAAGCCGGGGGTGAGTGGTGCTGACAGCTAACTGGCTGAGAGAGGGAAGTGGGCTTCGTGTTCTCTGTTCTGAAGGGAGTTTGGCCTCTGGCCCATGCCTGGGGTTTACTTCTGCTTGGACTTCTGGCACTGTTGAGGGGCTGGGCACTTTGGGACACAGGGCTCCTTGCCCTTGGGTGGAGGCTGGCAAGGCTGCTTGGTGTGCTGAGGTGGAGTTTAGCAGTGCTTTGGTGGGGGGAAACAGTACTTTACTGGGGGCCAGCATTGCCGCGGAGGGGGACAGCACTGCTGAGGTGGGGGGCAGCAATACTTTGGTGAGGGGCAGCAATACTTTGGTGGGGTGCAGCATGGCTGGGGTGGAGGGCAGCAATACTTTGGTAGCGGGCAGCACAGCTTCTGCTTCGGATGATACATTCTGGTCTGGATGTGCACTGCAATGGAAAAGAAACTGAAGTGAGGAACTCTAGAACCATAGAGACACTCAACCCAGGAGAACCGCTTGCCTCGTTCACACCTGTGCCGATTCAACCTTGGCCTGGTGGCTTCACCGATTAAATGTGTCTGTGTGCAATGAGGTGCGTCAGTATAAATTGTAGCTACAGTTTGTAAGCCATAGCAAGGTTTTAATAGAGACAAATAAAGAAATACAGAAGGAAGGAAGGAAAGAAGAAAGAGAGGAAAAAAGGGTGAAAGGAGAAGAGTAATGGACAGGGGTAGAAAAAACAAAGATATAAAAAATGAGAGAGAGTCACACAGACAGAGAGAGAGAGGAGAGAGACGGAAAGAATAAGAAGGAAGGTCAGGGGTAATGAGAACAAAAAGTATTATCCTTCCACATCAGATACTGTGGAATGTAGAACATGATTTTCTTGGATCACTTCTTGGAGCAAGTTACTTAACTTCTCTGTACTCTTCTTAAAGTTGTTGTAAAGATTAAATGAGCATATAAAACTCCACACAAACACATGTAAATACACAGGTAAATATAAGTGTAAAGATATATGTGTGTGTGTGTGCTCGCGTGGTCACACACACACACACACACACACGAGAACAAAACATGTTGAGTACTCTTGTAAAGATTTTGACTTTTTAAGTAAATATCGAACAGTTGTAACAGAGCATCTTAACCACTCTCTAAGAGAATTCATAGAAAAGAGGCATCTAGAGACAAAAGGACCGTTTAAATCGATACTAAATTCTAGGGGAGAATGCAAATCTTAGAGAGGGAAGTCATGGATCCCCAGGCACTGAGCACAGGGGGGTGGAACAATGGTCCCCGACTCCCAGAGCAGGACATGGCCGCTTTACCACGTCCTCTTGTCCTTGCTGCTCTGAGCTCCCTGGGCCTCTGCCCTCTGCTCCCTGAGGAGCTCTCCTGCCTCGCTGCACTGGCCTTTCCCTTCAGGGCAGCCCTGCCCTAGATTTGGTGCCACCCTCTCCTAACCAGCTCCGCTCAGCTCCTGGCCACGACAACATCGCCACCACACACGCCAGCAGGACCCTCAACACAGGACTCTGATCACACCCTGGACCCCCATCTCAGCCCCCACCCCACACACTTCAGATGTTGCCTTGTAACCCAAGACAGGTGGGTCCCAAATGATACGGACGAGAGCGGTGCCCACACGAGGCCTTTCTTTCTGGCCAGCCACCCATTGTGCCAGCCCCAGCTGCCCGCGGAGTTTGGGACCATTTAGAACCAGGCTCGCAGGAGAGGCGTTCCTTTGCCCGACTTACCTTAGTTCACCAGTGGCTGGAACGTGGAGATGCTGAGGCTTTTGGGATGCTCTAAGACTGCACACCTTTTATACGTCTCAGATCCCTCTTGGAAGCCATGAGGGGACCTACGATTGGGGCGTGCTAGGCCCTAGTCACAATAGGATGCATCTGCCCTTCCTCAAACTTGAGGTTTTACTCATCTCCTGGGCTGGCAAACTCACTCTCGGTTTGATGGCGCTTGAGGATGACAGTGCCTTCACGCGAGCCCTGGCCCCATTTCCCCATCACTTTACGAGCCGTGACTTCCTCGTGTTTCCAAACCCACTCGTGACGTTTTCCCTAGAACCTTGACTTCTGGGATGGTGCTAAGCAAGCATGCAGGACACTGCTGTGTGTGGGAGCGGTGAGGGTAGTGTTCCAGGATATTCCGGTTGGTGGGGGAAGGTGTGGGCCGGTCAGCGTGCACAGCGAGCCTTGTTGTAAGAGAAACAACTACTGAGGGGTGAGTGGCTCTTTTGGAAACCCAGTAAACTCAGCAAAGTTGGGACCATGACTTAACCTAGACTCAGAACCACATTCAGCCTGAACTGGAAACAAACCTGGACAAGCCGCTTTAATTTTGCACCTGCTGTAATATAAACAAAAAATAGAGGTTGCAGCTCTCTCCCCTGCCTCTTGGGCAGGAAAACATTAGTCTTCATTTACAGAAACTGGGCGGATACAGTTGACAGTACGTATCTCACTTACAGGTGTATAAGTCACGCAGACTGCAGGCTTCTCAGGGAAATGATTATCATAAGTTGCAGAAGCTTGGGACCTAAGAAACTTTGACCTGGCCTGGGCTGCTGGACGATTCACCCAGTCTGGCTCCTGGAATCTGATCTCCCAGTGCTTCAGGGCTGATGCATCCTTCCCGTTCCAATTATAGATTCCAGAACAAAGAAGGATGCCACAGGGCAGGGACAAGGATGAAAAGGTTGAAACAACATCCATCAAAGGATGAAACATACCTTAAAAAATTCCCCAATTAGTGTTCCGACTGGGGCTCTGATCGTCACCAGCTGGGTGACTTTGGGCACTTTACATCTTTGCACAGCAGTTTCCTCATCTGCTAAACAGGATAACCCCATACTGCATGTCAGCTGAACGGCTTATTTGGACAACATGTGTAAGCATGTGCACACTGATGGGCACAGAATAAGGGCTCAACGATGGCTGGGTGCTCTGTGGAGTCGGGCTCTGAAAGCTGGGGTATAGCCCACTCTTAGAAGTAGGGAGGAGGTCGTTGCCACGTTTGAAGCCAAGTAGCGGCACTTGCTACCAGTGTCCTAAGACCTTGACTGACACAAACGGAAATGGGCAAGCCAGTCCTGAGGATGGCATGTTTCATTCTCAGACCTGGAATTTAGCCACAGCTCAGCTGCACGCCCTACAGTAACCCTAGATCTTGGGAATTCACACTGCAGCATGAGAAGACAGCCTTGGATATCAATGTTGTCTCCTCTCGGACTCACCGTAAGGCCAGGCTATACATGGGCTCGGCCCCGGGGGAAACCCAGGGGATCTCAGGCCTTCCCGGTAGAAGAAACCCTTCCGCCTGTTGTCACTCTGACAGAAGCAACCCTGATGGGCTTCGAGAGAGATTTCAGCTCAAGTCCCTAGTAGCAGAGAAGAAAGGCCACGTGGGGCAGGTATTCTTGGATAACTAAAAATTCATCAAGACGTAGTGAGCTCACACAACAGGCCCTGGGGACGGTGGCCAGCAAGGAGGGCCAGAGCCTCCCTAGTCCCTAAACTGCTTCACATCCTCATCTCCGCCTACTGTTTCCAACTCTGTAGATACTTCTCAATGGTTTGGCTTGGATTAGCTGAAGAACTCAAACCCACTTGTGGCCGTAGCAATGCCTACGTAACTAGAGAAAATGTGAACCTCTGAAGATCCATGAGTTTGGGTTTTACATCCAGTCCATCGTTTCTGGCCTAAGCCCTCTCTTCCCAGAACAGATTTTGTTGGGTGTGGAATCTACTATCTCAAGCATGCATGATGTAGTATTGCATCTACCAACAGAGGACGTCGGAACGTGTCCTCTAGGAGCCACAGGTACAACTAAACGCTTATCCTTGGAATGGTATTGTTCCCTGACATTCATTAGCATCACTCTTTCTCTTCCTCCAAACCTCTGACTCTCATATACAAGCACACAGACACACACAGACACACACAAACACACACACACACACACACACACAAAGGCAGAAGTGACAATTGGGACCAAGGAGGTTTCAGCAGAACCTGGGCACAGGCTAAGCCCACTGTATCTTCTGTGCCAGGCATCTGTGAATGAACACCAGGCCGGGGCCCATGCACACATATGCAGTGGCAGGCCGAGCTGACCCTCTGGGGCCGGCCGCATCCACAGACAGGGTTCCGGACAAAGGACTCCTGGTGGCTGGAACTAGAGCCTCTCTGCTGAAATCCATCGCACCTGGGGATCACCTGGGGCATGGCAGGGTGTGTGCCATCACCTGGGCGGCTGAGAGATGCCCTCCCTTTTCAAGGGGTCTTGTCCTGAGAGGATGAGGGAAGGGCAGTCCTCCCCTGACTCTCAGAATCTCTGCTCGAGTTTCCAATTCTGGCCTACAATTCGGAGCTATTCTCATTTTACAGGTTCGAAAGGATCTGTTCGCTAAGGTTACTTAAGGAAAAAATAGGGAAGAGAGGATTTAACCCAGCCCTGCCAGGCTCCAGGATACGTGTGTGTGTTCTTTTACTTGCACTATACTACCTTCTAGGGAATTTCTTTGTGTGGAAGATGTAACTATATTCTTTCCTGAGGAAGGCAGCCTTCTTTGGAAGGCCTCAGCATCATCCCCTTCATATGGAGATCTTTCTGCTTGGAAATTCACTCAAGGTCAAGGGTCAATAATCTGCTGGAATGTTGCCGAAGCCTGGGGAGGCTCTGAACTGTGTGCTCTGGGGCCATGCCCATGAACAAGAAAGACAATGTGAGCATGTGTGTTGGTGCATTGCAGTGTCTGTGAGTGTGTGTGGGTGAGGGAAGACATATTTCACGGTGATTGACATCTTATGAAGGTTTGCCTGTGTGTGTTGTGTGTGGCCTCACGTGAGGGGTCATGAATGGATCTATGTGGGAATATGAACTTGAGTGTGCGAGGGTGAGTGTGCACAGGGCTGAGAGTCAAGAGGTATGCAGAGGTGTTTCTGACTCCATAGATAAAATGTGAAAAGAACTTATGTAACAGGTGGCTCCTAGGCTCTGCACCAGCTGCCCTGCCGGCCTGTGTGCCTGCGCCCACCCTGCCAGGCGGCCAGCTCAGTCCTACAGCGTGGAGCAGCTGGGAGGCCGATGCCTGTCCCAGCGGGTCCTCTGGAATGCTGCTCCATCATCTGTTCTCCATGGTCAGTGGACGTCTTCACACGTGGAGAATTTATGCTGAATAACAACCCCGTGTGTGTCTTGGATATGAACGTGTACCCCTGAATAAACACGTGTGAAGGTGTGACTGTTTGAACGTACTGCCTTTGCCTTCCCAACGGATCAGTGAGTTTTAAGTTCTGGAAAGACGGGATCCAGGCTGTATACTTCATCCAGCCACTAGAACGGTCAGAGCACTTGCCATGTTGCCAAGATAAGGACCAGGGTTTGAATCTCACCTCCACCACATGCAAGGTGTTGTTACACTGAACACATAAGGAGCTTCTCTTCACCTCGCCACTACCTCTCACAGGAAGAGCAAGACCTGCTTCAAGATGGTGGTATCTATGTGTGAGCACTTGGCACACGCCGTGCCCTCTCCATGCTTCCTCGACTTATCAGCCTCCTCCTGGGAGTACGGTCTGCCTCCAAACACATGCCTGGCTGGTACATTGATAGGCAAATGTCACTGTGGGTCAGAGATGCCCAGGACTGCCTCAACAGCAGGAATCATCATGGGCAGCTGTTACAAAGGGGAAGCTTGTGGAAGAAAAGGGCAACCACCCAATGTGGTGAATAGGCCCTGGACGAAATGCCATTTCCGCCTGTGAACACCCCTCGGATGCTTTGGTCTACACAGCTCTTCCTTGTCCTGGCCCCAAGATGTGCCCTGCCCCTCACACGTTGTTCTTACTAAAGGTGTGGAGCCCATGTCGTCAGGTTGGTGGTAATAAGTGGAGGGTCTTGCTGCTCTGTCAGGAAGTGGAGAATAATAATAAAAGCAAGAGCTAACATTCATCCAACATTTACTATGTGTTACATCCTACTTACTATTTATTTACATTGTCTCATTGAAGACCCCTCCCCGTCAACCGCAGGCTGCAGACATTATTCTGCTCACTATACACATGAGTAAAGTGAGGCCCAGGGAAGTATTGGATTCACTCCATCACAGACATGCATCTGGCATCCAAACCCACTATGACGGGATAAAGGAAATTCCGCAAGACGGTCCGCACATAACCCCATGTGCACACAATCCTAGTATGATAATTAGTGGAGGAGAAAATTAAGTGAAGCCCAGAGAGGCAAAATTCAACCTTGTTTTAATCAGCTGAGGGAGGGAGGGCGAGGAAATAGAGAATAAGAACCCAAATGCGAGTTCTGGGGCAAGTTCATGTGTATGAGGCAAGAGAGGAGTTATCTGGAGGCTGGGCTGAATGAGGTATCTGAGGATGGGGAATTGGCTCAAAGACCTCATCATTTTCAGGGAGTTCACTTAAGGTGTGTACAGCTTTTCAAGTCATTTTGTTTGTCATCTTTGAGTTCTGTTGAATGCAACGCTGAGTTGGAAATATTTACGACACATAGGTCTGGAAACTGGACGCGCCCCCCATCTTTCCGTGGTATCAAATGGTGCACGTGGCTGCAGAGGCTATGGGCTCTCTCCACCACAGACAGGCGCTGAGACGTTGAAGACTGGCCTCCTGGGGACCACTAGCACTCGCAGCATTGGCTGCTGCTCTACGCAGCCCTGGAACGCACTGCTGCTTACGTGCACACATCCCGCTGTCCTTCCGCTCTGAACCTCCCTCCTCCCGGTGTTCTTCCTGGAAAGACATTGTCAGGGAGCCCTGTGGTGGATGTCATTATGACACAGATGGCCAAGTTCTTCCTCCCCTCAACAGCCCTCAGTGTTCTCTCTCTTTGTCCTCTGAATTCTGAGGGCAGGAATGACATATCTGTGGCTTCCAAGCCGTCCATGCATTAGACGTCTTCCGGTCAAACTGTTTTTGGTTGTTTTGACGGTCTGAGCTTGCTTTCCTTACGGGGATTAAACCAAGAATACTGGAGGCTTGTGTGTGAGTTTGTGCTTCCACAGCATCCCTCACATTCTAATCAAAGGGAGGAGCAGGTACTTACGAAGGATGTGATGATGCATTGCTGCTTGGGATGGATGCATTGGTGATGGGTAAATAGGTAGATGGATGGAGCCTCGCTGGAAGGCATGAACAGAGGTGGTGGAGGTCAAAGATACCAGCCAAGCATGGAAGCAATGCTAAACTAAAACTAAAACTTTTGTCTTTAGCGTATTCTGAATTCTACATGCTCTGCGATCTATGTTGGGGATAATTCACGCATTTAGTTTATGTTTTGTTCCTTTCTGATTCCTTTGGGTACTTCTGTGGATTTTCAGTGATTCCCTTGTAGCCCAGAATCGTGAAATGTGAGGCAAGTATAGGAAAAGAGATGCAAAGACCTCAATTTTGGGACTCTTAGTGAGAGAAGGATTTGGTGGAAAGTTATGGGTGTAGTGGACGTCATAGAAAGAAGAAGTTTGGCTTACCTGTGGGCCTGAGGTTACCACCGGTTAATCAAGATACCCTGATACCTCAAGGATGTAGGGAATGGAAAGTAAGAGGGCAGTGAGAGAAAAATAGCACCGGAGAAACCCCAAGCTAGAGAATCAATGGGCGCTATGACTTTAAAAACTATTGACAGTGGGGCTTCCCTGTTGGCGCAGTGGTTGAGAGTCCGCCTGCGGATGCAGGGGACACGGGTTCGTGCCCCGGTCCGGGAAGATCCCACATGCCGCGGAGCGGCTGGGCCCATGAGCCATGGCCGCTGAGCCAGCGCGTCCAGAGCCTGTGCTCCGCAACAGGAAAGGCCACGACAGTGAGAGGCCCGCGTACAGAAAAAAAAAAAAACAAGAAAAATATTGACAGTGGATATGTGTATGTGATGGATGTATGATTTTTACACAGACTGTCTGCTACTTACACATTTTGTTAGCTTGAACAAAATCTCGTCTTTTCTTTTACCAGTGGGAGAGTATTTGAGGCCCGGTCATCAATTCATTTTGACCCACATGTCCTTAGAATATTCTCTGAATTTCCACTTATATGCCTCTGCTCTACTATTTAGCTCCTGGCTGGGTTTCCTTTACTCTTTCTGTGCCTCCATTTTCAAGACCGGCATCTGCTCCCCTGTGTCCAAAGGCTGTTCTCATTTTGCAAGTATGGAGGGATGTGTCTCCATGCAGCTGAAGTGCCCATCTCTCCTCCTCACCCTGGCAGGACCATGGAAAATGTCCTTCAGCTCAGAAGTGCATCTTCCCATGCATTTTGCTCAACCTGCACCCACATGCCCAGCTCTCCTAGGGCTCTTATTTAGGCAGCAGGATACAAATTCTGCAGGAGTTACCGACTGTAAGACGACCAAATAATCAAACCGACACATCCATGGCAGCGGAATTGTGTTTAATTGTTTGAAAAACTGGAGCAGAGACGAAGTGTGCTAGCAAAGGTTGGTCGGGCATGCTGCTTAAGTTTCCAAGCAGACAAAAGGGTGAAGTATACAAGTCTGCAAGGAAGATTAGACGGTTTAGAAGCGGATCCTTTGCTAAATGGAAATTGCAGCTGCTAATTCATAAGAAATGTTGATCCAGGAAGCTACCATCTTGGTGCTGCCTTTTCCAAAATTGTGGCTGCTTCCAGAAGCCGGGGGTGAGTGGTGCTGACAGCTAACTGGCTGAGAGAGGGAAGTGGGCTTCGTGTTCTCTGTTCTGAAGGGAGTTTGGCCTCTGGCCCATGCCTGGGGTTTACTTCTGCTTGGACTTCTGGCACTGTTGAGGGGCTGGGCACTTTGGGACACAGGGCTCCTTGCCCTTGGGTGGAGGCTGGCAAGGCTGCTTGGTGTGCTGAGGTGGAGTTTAGCAGTGCTTTGGTGGGGGGAAACAGTACTTTACTGGGGGCCAGCATTGCCGCGGAGGGGGACAGCACTGCTGAGGTGGGGGGCAGCAATACTTTGGTGAGGGGCAGCAATACTTTGGTGGGGTGCAGCATGGCTGGGGTGGAGGGCAGCAATACTTTGGTAGCGGGCAGCACAGCTTCTGCTTCGGATGATACATTCTGGTCTGGATGTGCACTGCAATGGAAAAGAAACTGAAGTGAGGAACTCTAGAACCATAGAGACACTCAACCCAGGAGAACCGCTTGCCTCGTTCACACCTGTGCCGATTCAACCTTGGCCTGGTGGCTTCACCGATTAAATGTGTCTGTGTGCAATGAGGTGCGTCAGTATAAATTGTAGCTACAGTTTGTAAGCCATAGCAAGGTTTTAATAGAGACAAATAAAGAAATACAGAAGGAAGGAAGGAAAGAAGAAAGAGAGGAAAAAAGGGTGAAAGGAGAAGAGTAATGGACAGGGGTAGAAAAAACAAAGATATAAAAAATGAGAGAGAGTCACACAGACAGAGAGAGAGAGGAGAGAGACGGAAAGAATAAGAAGGAAGGTCAGGGGTAATGAGAACAAAAAGTATTATCCTTCCACATCAGATACTGTGGAATGTAGAACATGATTTTCTTGGATCACTTCTTGGAGCAAGTTACTTAACTTCTCTGTACTCTTCTTAAAGTTGTTGTAAAGATTAAATGAGCATATAAAACTCCACACAAACACATGTAAATACACAGGTAAATATAAGTGTAAAGATATATGTGTGTGTGTGTGCTCGCGTGGTCACACACACACACACACACACACGAGAACAAAACATGTTGAGTACTCTTGTAAAGATTTTGACTTTTTAAGTAAATATCGAACAGTTGTAACAGAGCATCTTAACCACTCTCTAAGAGAATTCATAGAAAAGAGGCATCTAGAGACAAAAGGACCGTTTAAATCGATACTAAATTCTAGGGGAGAATGCAAATCTTAGAGAGGGAAGTCATGGATCCCCAGGCACTGAGCACAGGGGGGTGGAACAATGGTCCCCGACTCCCAGAGCAGGACATGGCCGCTTTACCACGTCCTCTTGTCCTTGCTGCTCTGAGCTCCCTGGGCCTCTGCCCTCTGCTCCCTGAGGAGCTCTCCTGCCTCGCTGCACTGGCCTTTCCCTTCAGGGCAGCCCTGCCCTAGATTTGGTGCCACCCTCTCCTAACCAGCTCCGCTCAGCTCCTGGCCACGACAACATCGCCACCACACACGCCAGCAGGACCCTCAACACAGGACTCTGATCACACCCTGGACCCCCATCTCAGCCCCCACCCCACACACTTCAGATGTTGCCTTGTAACCCAAGACAGGTGGGTCCCAAATGATACGGACGAGAGCGGTGCCCACACGAGGCCTTTCTTTCTGGCCAGCCACCCATTGTGCCAGCCCCAGCTGCCCGCGGAGTTTGGGACCATTTAGAACCAGGCTCGCAGGAGAGGCGTTCCTTTGCCCGACTTACCTTAGTTCACCAGTGGCTGGAACGTGGAGATGCTGAGGCTTTTGGGATGCTCTAAGACTGCACACCTTTTATACGTCTCAGATCCCTCTTGGAAGCCATGAGGGGACCTACGATTGGGGCGTGCTAGGCCCTAGTCACAATAGGATGCATCTGCCCTTCCTCAAACTTGAGGTTTTACTCATCTCCTGGGCTGGCAAACTCACTCTCGGTTTGATGGCGCTTGAGGATGACAGTGCCTTCACGCGAGCCCTGGCCCCATTTCCCCATCACTTTACGAGCCGTGACTTCCTCGTGTTTCCAAACCCACTCGTGACGTTTTCCCTAGAACCTTGACTTCTGGGATGGTGCTAAGCAAGCATGCAGGACACTGCTGTGTGTGGGAGCGGTGAGGGTAGTGTTCCAGGATATTCCGGTTGGTGGGGGAAGGTGTGGGCCGGTCAGCGTGCACAGCGAGCCTTGTTGTAAGAGAAACAACTACTGAGGGGTGAGTGGCTCTTTTGGAAACCCAGTAAACTCAGCAAAGTTGGGACCATGACTTAACCTAGACTCAGAACCACATTCAGCCTGAACTGGAAACAAACCTGGACAAGCCGCTTTAATTTTGCACCTGCTGTAATATAAACAAAAAATAGAGGTTGCAGCTCTCTCCCCTGCCTCTTGGGCAGGAAAACATTAGTCTTCATTTACAGAAACTGGGCGGATACAGTTGACAGTACGTATCTCACTTACAGGTGTATAAGTCACGCAGACTGCAGGCTTCTCAGGGAAATGATTATCATAAGTTGCAGAAGCTTGGGACCTAAGAAACTTTGACCTGGCCTGGGCTGCTGGACGATTCACCCAGTCTGGCTCCTGGAATCTGATCTCCCAGTGCTTCAGGGCTGATGCATCCTTCCCGTTCCAATTATAGATTCCAGAACAAAGAAGGATGCCACAGGGCAGGGACAAGGATGAAAAGGTTGAAACAACATCCATCAAAGGATGAAACATACCTTAAAAAATTCCCCAATTAGTGTTCCGACTGGGGCTCTGATCGTCACCAGCTGGGTGACTTTGGGCACTTTACATCTTTGCACAGCAGTTTCCTCATCTGCTAAACAGGATAACCCCATACTGCATGTCAGCTGAACGGCTTATTTGGACAACATGTGTAAGCATGTGCACACTGATGGGCACAGAATAAGGGCTCAACGATGGCTGGGTGCTCTGTGGAGTCGGGCTCTGAAAGCTGGGGTATAGCCCACTCTTAGAAGTAGGGAGGAGGTCGTTGCCACGTTTGAAGCCAAGTAGCGGCACTTGCTACCAGTGTCCTAAGACCTTGACTGACACAAACGGAAATGGGCAAGCCAGTCCTGAGGATGGCATGTTTCATTCTCAGACCTGGAATTTAGCCACAGCTCAGCTGCACGCCCTACAGTAACCCTAGATCTTGGGAATTCACACTGCAGCATGAGAAGACAGCCTTGGATATCAATGTTGTCTCCTCTCGGACTCACCGTAAGGCCAGGCTATACATGGGCTCGGCCCCGGGGGAAACCCAGGGGATCTCAGGCCTTCCCGGTAGAAGAAACCCTTCCGCCTGTTGTCACTCTGACAGAAGCAACCCTGATGGGCTTCGAGAGAGATTTCAGCTCAAGTCCCTAGTAGCAGAGAAGAAAGGCCACGTGGGGCAGGTATTCTTGGATAACTAAAAATTCATCAAGACGTAGTGAGCTCACACAACAGGCCCTGGGGACGGTGGCCAGCAAGGAGGGCCAGAGCCTCCCTAGTCCCTAAACTGCTTCACATCCTCATCTCCGCCTACTGTTTCCAACTCTGTAGATACTTCTCAATGGTTTGGCTTGGATTAGCTGAAGAACTCAAACCCACTTGTGGCCGTAGCAATGCCTACGTAACTAGAGAAAATGTGAACCTCTGAAGATCCATGAGTTTGGGTTTTACATCCAGTCCATCGTTTCTGGCCTAAGCCCTCTCTTCCCAGAACAGATTTTGTTGGGTGTGGAATCTACTATCTCAAGCATGCATGATGTAGTATTGCATCTACCAACAGAGGACGTCGGAACGTGTCCTCTAGGAGCCACAGGTACAACTAAACGCTTATCCTTGGAATGGTATTGTTCCCTGACATTCATTAGCATCACTCTTTCTCTTCCTCCAAACCTCTGACTCTCATATACAAGCACACAGACACACACAGACACACACAAACACACACACACACACACACACACAAAGGCAGAAGTGACAATTGGGACCAAGGAGGTTTCAGCAGAACCTGGGCACAGGCTAAGCCCACTGTATCTTCTGTGCCAGGCATCTGTGAATGAACACCAGGCCGGGGCCCATGCACACATATGCAGTGGCAGGCCGAGCTGACCCTCTGGGGCCGGCCGCATCCACAGACAGGGTTCCGGACAAAGGACTCCTGGTGGCTGGAACTAGAGCCTCTCTGCTGAAATCCATCGCACCTGGGGATCACCTGGGGCATGGCAGGGTGTGTGCCATCACCTGGGCGGCTGAGAGATGCCCTCCCTTTTCAAGGGGTCTTGTCCTGAGAGGATGAGGGAAGGGCAGTCCTCCCCTGACTCTCAGAATCTCTGCTCGAGTTTCCAATTCTGGCCTACAATTCGGAGCTATTCTCATTTTACAGGTTCGAAAGGATCTGTTCGCTAAGGTTACTTAAGGAAAAAATAGGGAAGAGAGGATTTAACCCAGCCCTGCCAGGCTCCAGGATACGTGTGTGTGTTCTTTTACTTGCACTATACTACCTTCTAGGGAATTTCTTTGTGTGGAAGATGTAACTATATTCTTTCCTGAGGAAGGCAGCCTTCTTTGGAAGGCCTCAGCATCATCCCCTTCATATGGAGATCTTTCTGCTTGGAAATTCACTCAAGGTCAAGGGTCAATAATCTGCTGGAATGTTGCCGAAGCCTGGGGAGGCTCTGAACTGTGTGCTCTGGGGCCATGCCCATGAACAAGAAAGACAATGTGAGCATGTGTGTTGGTGCATTGCAGTGTCTGTGAGTGTGTGTGGGTGAGGGAAGACATATTTCACGGTGATTGACATCTTATGAAGGTTTGCCTGTGTGTGTTGTGTGTGGCCTCACGTGAGGGGTCATGAATGGATCTATGTGGGAATATGAACTTGAGTGTGCGAGGGTGAGTGTGCACAGGGCTGAGAGTCAAGAGGTATGCAGAGGTGTTTCTGACTCCATAGATAAAATGTGAAAAGAACTTATGTAACAGGTGGCTCCTAGGCTCTGCACCAGCTGCCCTGCCGGCCTGTGTGCCTGCGCCCACCCTGCCAGGCGGCCAGCTCAGTCCTACAGCGTGGAGCAGCTGGGAGGCCGATGCCTGTCCCAGCGGGTCCTCTGGAATGCTGCTCCATCATCTGTTCTCCATGGTCAGTGGACGTCTTCACACGTGGAGAATTTATGCTGAATAACAACCCCGTGTGTGTCTTGGATATGAACGTGTACCCCTGAATAAACACGTGTGAAGGTGTGACTGTTTGAACGTACTGCCTTTGCCTTCCCAACGGATCAGTGAGTTTTAAGTTCTGGAAAGACGGGATCCAGGCTGTATACTTCATCCAGCCACTAGAACGGTCAGAGCACTTGCCATGTTGCCAAGATAAGGACCAGGGTTTGAATCTCACCTCCACCACATGCAAGGTGTTGTTACACTGAACACATAAGGAGCTTCTCTTCACCTCGCCACTACCTCTCACAGGAAGAGCAAGACCTGCTTCAAGATGGTGGTATCTATGTGTGAGCACTTGGCACACGCCGTGCCCTCTCCATGCTTCCTCGACTTATCAGCCTCCTCCTGGGAGTACGGTCTGCCTCCAAACACATGCCTGGCTGGTACATTGATAGGCAAATGTCACTGTGGGTCAGAGATGCCCAGGACTGCCTCAACAGCAGGAATCATCATGGGCAGCTGTTACAAAGGGGAAGCTTGTGGAAGAAAAGGGCAACCACCCAATGTGGTGAATAGGCCCTGGACGAAATGCCATTTCCGCCTGTGAACACCCCTCGGATGCTTTGGTCTACACAGCTCTTCCTTGTCCTGGCCCCAAGATGTGCCCTGCCCCTCACACGTTGTTCTTACTAAAGGTGTGGAGCCCATGTCGTCAGGTTGGTGGTAATAAGTGGAGGGTCTTGCTGCTCTGTCAGGAAGTGGAGAATAATAATAAAAGCAAGAGCTAACATTCATCCAACATTTACTATGTGTTACATCCTACTTACTATTTATTTACATTGTCTCATTGAAGACCCCTCCCCGTCAACCGCAGGCTGCAGACATTATTCTGCTCACTATACACATGAGTAAAGTGAGGCCCAGGGAAGTATTGGATTCACTCCATCACAGACATGCATCTGGCATCCAAACCCACTATGACGGGATAAAGGAAATTCCGCAAGACGGTCCGCACATAACCCCATGTGCACACAATCCTAGTATGATAATTAGTGGAGGAGAAAATTAAGTGAAGCCCAGAGAGGCAAAATTCAACCTTGTTTTAATCAGCTGAGGGAGGGAGGGCGAGGAAATAGAGAATAAGAACCCAAATGCGAGTTCTGGGGCAAGTTCATGTGTATGAGGCAAGAGAGGAGTTATCTGGAGGCTGGGCTGAATGAGGTATCTGAGGATGGGGAATTGGCTCAAAGACCTCATCATTTTCAGGGAGTTCACTTAAGGTGTGTACAGCTTTTCAAGTCATTTTGTTTGTCATCTTTGAGTTCTGTTGAATGCAACGCTGAGTTGGAAATATTTACGACACATAGGTCTGGAAACTGGACGCGCCCCCCATCTTTCCGTGGTATCAAATGGTGCACGTGGCTGCAGAGGCTATGGGCTCTCTCCACCACAGACAGGCGCTGAGACGTTGAAGACTGGCCTCCTGGGGACCACTAGCACTCGCAGCATTGGCTGCTGCTCTACGCAGCCCTGGAACGCACTGCTGCTTACGTGCACACATCCCGCTGTCCTTCCGCTCTGAACCTCCCTCCTCCCGGTGTTCTTCCTGGAAAGACATTGTCAGGGAGCCCTGTGGTGGATGTCATTATGACACAGATGGCCAAGTTCTTCCTCCCCTCAACAGCCCTCAGTGTTCTCTCTCTTTGTCCTCTGAATTCTGAGGGCAGGAATGACATATCTGTGGCTTCCAAGCCGTCCATGCATTAGACGTCTTCCGGTCAAACTGTTTTTGGTTGTTTTGACGGTCTGAGCTTGCTTTCCTTACGGGGATTAAACCAAGAATACTGGAGGCTTGTGTGTGAGTTTGTGCTTCCACAGCATCCCTCACATTCTAATCAAAGGGAGGGGCAGGTACTTACGAAGGATGCGATGATGCATTGCTGCTTGGGATGGATGGATTGGTGATGGGTAAATAGGTAGATGGATGGAGCCTCGCTGGAGGGCATGAACAGAGGTGGTGGAGGTCAAAGATACCAGCCAAGCATGGAAGCAATGCTAAACTAAAACTAAAACTTTTGTCTTTAGCGTATTCTGAATTCTACATGCTCTGCGATCTGTGTTGGGGATAATTCACGCATTTAGTTTATGTTTTGTTCCTTTCTGATTCCTTTGGGTACTTCTGTGGATTTTCAGTGATTCCCTTGTAGCCCAGAATCGTGAAATGTGAGGCAAGTATAGGAAAAGAGATGCAAAGACCTCAATTTTGGGACTCTTAGTGAGAGAAGGATTCGGTGGAAAGTTATGGGTGTAGTGGACGTCATAGAAAGAAGAAGTTTGGCTTACCTGTGGGCCTGAGGTTACCACCGGTTAATCAAGTTACCCTGATACCTCAAGGATGTAGGGAATGGAAAGTAAGAGGGCAGTGAGAGAAAAATAGCACCGGAGAAACCCCAAGCTAGAGAATCAATGGGCGCTATGACTTTAAAAACTATTGACAGTGGGCCTTCCCTGTTGGCGCAGTGGTTGAGAGTCCGCCTGCGGATGCAGGGGACACGGGTTCGTGCCCCGGTCCGGGAAGATCCCACATGCCGCGGAGCGGCTGGGCCCATGAGCCATGGCCGCTGAGCCAGCGCGTCCAGAGCCTGTGCTCCGCAACAGGAAAGGCCACGACAGTGAGAGGCCCGCGTACAGAAAAAAAAAAAAACAAGAAAAATATTGACAGTGGATATGTGTATGTGATGGATGTATGATTTTTACACAGACTGTCTGCTACTTACACATTTTGTTAGCTTGAACAAAATCTCGTCTTTTCTTTTACCAGTGGGAGAGTATTTGAGGCCCGGTCATCAATTCATTTTGACCCACATGTCCTTAGAATATTCTCTGAATTTCCACTTATATGCCTCTGCTCTACTATTTAGCTCCTGGCTGGGTTTCCTTTACTCTTTCTGTGCCTCCATTTTCAAGACCGGCATCTGCTCCCCTGTGTCCAAAGGCTGTTCTCATTTTGCAAGTATGGAGGGATGTGTCTCCATGCAGCTGAAGTGCCCATCTCTCCTCCTCACCCTGGCAGGACCATGGAAAATGTCCTTCAGCTCAGAAGTGCATCTTCCCATGCATTTTGCTCAACCTGCACCCACATGCCCAGCTCTCCTAGGGCTCTTATTTAGGCAGCAGGATACAAATTCTGCAGGAGTTACCGACTGTAAGACGACCAAATAATCAAACCGACACATCCATGGCAGCGGAATTGTGTTTAATTGTTTGAAAAACTGGAGCAGAGACGAAGTGTGCTAGCAAAGGTTGGTCGGGCATGCTGCTTAAGTTTCCAAGCAGACAAAAGGGTGAAGTATACAAGTCTGCAAGGAAGATTAGACGGTTTAGAAGCGGATCCTTTGCTAAATGGAAATTGCAGCTGCTAATTCATAAGAAATGTTGATCCAGGAAGCTGCCATCTTGGTGCTGCCTTTTCCAAAAGTGTGGCTGCTTCCAGAAGCCGGGGGTGAGTGGTGCTGACAGCTAACTGGCTGAGAGAGGGAAGTGGGCTTCGTGTTCTCTGTTCTGAAGGGAGTTTGGCCTCTGGCCCATGCCTGGGGTTTACTTCTGCTTGGAATTCTGGCACTGATGAGGGGCTGGACACTTTGGGACAGAGGGCTCCTTGACCTTGGGTGGAGGCTGGCAAGGCTGCTTGGTGTGCTGAGGTGGAGTTTAGCAGTGCTTTGGTGGGGGGAAACAGTACTTTACTGGGGGCCAGCACTGCCGCGGAGGGGGACAGTACTGCTGAGGTGGGGGGCAGCAATACTTTGGTGAGGGGCAGCAATTCTTTGGTGGGGTGCAGCATGGCTGGGGTGGAGGGCAGCAATACTTTGGTAGCGGGCAGCACAGCTTCTGCTTCGGATGATACATTCTGGTCTGGATGTGCACTGCAATGGAAAAGACACTGAAGTGAGGAACTCTAGAACCTTAGAGACACTCAACCCAGGAGAACCGCTTGCCTCGTTCAAACCTGTGCCGATTCAACCTTGGCCTGGTGGCTTCACCGATTAAATGTGTCTGTGTGCAATGAGGTGCATCAGTATAAATTGTAGCTACAGTTTGTAAGCCATAGCAAGGTTTTAATAGAGACAAATAAAGAAATACAGAAGGAAGGAAGGAAAGAAGAAAGAGAGGAAAAAAGGGTGAAAGGAGAAGAGTAATGGACAGGGGTAGAAAAAACAAAGGTATAAAAAATGAGAGAGAGTCACACAGACAGAGAGAGAGAGGAGAGAGATGGAAAGAATAAGAAGGAAGGTCAGGGGTAATGAGAACAAAAAGTATTATCCTTCCACAGCAAATACTGTGGAATTTAGACCATGATTTTCTTGGATGTGAGTCCTGTCTCAAAAATTAACCAGCTGTGTGACTTTGAGCAAGTTACTTTACTTTTCTGTACTCTTCTTAAAGTTCTTGTAAGGATTAAAAGAGCATATAAAGCTGCACACAAACACATGTAAATACACAGGTAAATATGAGTGTAAAGTTATATGTGCGTGTGTGTGTGCTCGCGTGGTCACACACACACACACACACACACACACACGAGAACCAAAACATGTTGAGTACTCTTGTAAAGATTTTGACTTTTTAAATAAATATCGAACAATTGTAAAAGAGCATCTTAACCACTCTCTAAGAGAATTCATAGAAAAGAGGCATCTAGAGACAAAAGGACCGTTTAAATCTATACTAAAGTCTACGGGAGAATGCAAATCTTAGAGAGGGAAGTCATGGATCCCCAGGCACTGAGCACACGGGGGTGGAACAATGGTCCCCGACTCCCAGAGCAGGACATGGCCGCTTTACCACCTCCTCTTGTCCTTGCTGCTCTGAGCTCCCTGGGCCTCTGCCCCGTGCTCCCTGAGGAGCTCTCCTGCCTCGCTGCACTGGCCTTTCCCTTCAGGGCAGCCCTGCCCTAGATTTGGTGCCACCCTCTCCAAACCAGCTCCTCTCAGCTCCTGCCCACGACAACATCGCCACCACACACGCCAGCAGGACCCTCAACACGGGATTCTGGTCACACCCTGGACCCCCATCTCAGCCCCCGCCACACACACTTCATATGTTGACTTGCAGCCCAAGAGAGGACGGCCTGAAATGATACGGAAGAGAAACGTGCCCACACAAGACCTTTCTTTCTGACTAGCCTCCCAGTGCACTAGCCCCAGCTGCCCACGGAATTTGGGACCAGGTATAACCAGGCTCGCAGGAGAGGCGTTCCTTTGCCCGACTTACCTTAGTTCACCAGTGGCTGGAACGTGGAGATGCTGACGCTTTGGGGATGGTCTAAGACGGCACATCTTTTATACGTCTCAGATCCCACTTGGAAGCCATGAGGTGGCCTACGATTGGGGCATGCCAGGCCCTAGTCACAATAGGATGCAACTGCCCTTCCTGAAACTTGAGGTTTTACTCATCTCCTGGGCTGGCAAACTCCCTCTCGGTTTGATGGCGCTTGAGGATGACAGTGCCTTCATGCGAGGCCTGGCCCCATTTCCCCATCACTTTACGAGCCGTGGTTTGCTCGTGTTTCCAAACCCACTCGTGACGTTTTCCCTAGAACCTTGACGTCTGGGATGGTGCTAAGCAAGCATGCAGGACACTGCTGGGTGTGGGAGCAGTGAGGGTAGTGTTCCAGGATATTCCGGTTGGTGGGGGAAGGTGTGGGCCCCTCAGCATGCACAGTGAGCCTTCTTGTAAGATAATTGACTACTGAGGGGTGAGTGGCTCTTGGGGAGACCCAGTAAACTCAGCAAAGTTGGGACCTTGACTTAAGCTAAACTCAGAGCCACATTCAGCCTGAACTGGAAACAAACCTGGGCAAGCCACTTTGATTTTGCACCTGCTGTAATATAAACAAAAAATGGGGGTTGCAGCTCTCTCTCCTGCCTCTTGGTCAGCAAAACATTAGTCTTCATTCACAGAAACTGGGTGGTTACTGTTGAGAGTACGTATCTCACTTACAGGTGTATAAGTCACGCAGACTGCATGCTTCTCAGGGAAATGATTATCATAAGGTGGAGAGGCTGGGGAGCTAAGAAACTTTGACCTGGCGTGGGCTGCTGGACGAGTCACCCAGTCTGGCTCCTGGAATCTGACCTCCCAGGACTTCAGGGCTGATGCATCCTTCCCGTTCCACTTATAGATTCCAGAACAAAGAAGGATGCCACAGGGCAGGGACAAGGATGAAAAGGTTGAAACAACATCCATCAAAGGATGAAACATACCTTAAATAATTCCCCAATTAGTGTTCCGACTGGGGCTCTGACTGTCACCAGCTCGGTGACTTTGGGCAGTTTACATCTTTGCGCACCAGTTTCCTCATCTGCTAAACAGGATAACCCCATACTGCATGTCAGCTGAACGGCTTATTTGGACAACATGTGTAAGCATGTGCACAGTCATGGGCACAGAATAAGGGCTCAACGATGGCGGGGTGCTCTGTGGAGTCGGGCTCTGAAAGCTGGGGCAAAGCCTACTCTTAGAAGTAGGGAGGAGGTCGTTGCCACATTTGAAGGCATGTAGCGGCACTTGCTACCAGTGTCCTAAGACCTTGACTGACAGAAATGGAAATGGGCAAGCCAGTCCTGAGGATGGCACGTTTCATTATCAGACCTGGAATTTAGCCACAGCTCAGCTGCAAGCCCTACAGTAACCCTAGATCTTGGGAATTCACATTGCAGCATGAGAAGACAGCCTTGGGAATCAGTGGTGTCTACTTTGGGACTCACCTTAAGGACAGGCTATGCATGGGCTCGGCCCCGAGGGAAACCCAGAGGATACCAGGCCTTCCCGGGAGAAGAAACCCTTCCGACTGTTGTCACTCTGACAGAAGCAACCCTGATAGGCTTGGAGAGAGATTTCAGCTCAGGTCCCTAGAAGCAGAGAAGAAAGGCCACGTGGGGCAGGTATTCTGGGATAACTAATAATTCATCAAGACGTAGTGAGCTCACACAACGCACCAGGCCCTGGGGACGGTGGCCAGCAAGGAAGGCCAGAGCCTCCCTGGTCCCTAAACTGCTTCGCATCCTCTTCTCCGCCTACTGCTTCCAACTCTGTAGATACTTTTCAATGGTTTGGCTTGGATTAGCTGAAGAACTCAAACCCACTTTTGGCCATAGAAATGCCTGCGTAACTAGAGAAAATGTGAACCTCTGAAGATCCATGAGTTTGGGTGTTACATCCAGGCCATCTTTTCTGGCCTAAGCCCTCTCTACCCAGAACAGATTTTGTTGGGTGTGGAACCTGCTCTCTCAAGCATGCATGATTTAGTATTGCATCTACCAACAGAGGACGTCGGAACATGTCCTCTAGGATCCACGGGTACAACGAAACGCTTCTCCTGCGCATTGGGAATGGTATTGTCCCCTGACATTCATTAGCATCACTCTTTGTCTTCCTCCAAACCTCTGCCTCTCATATACAAGCACACAGACACACACAGACACACACACACAAAGGCAGAAGTGACAATTGGGACCAAGGAGGTTTCAGTAGAACCTGGGCACAGGCTAAGCCCACTGTATCTTCTGTGCCAGGCATCTGTGAATGAACTCCAGGCCGGGGCCCATGCACACATATGCAGTGGCAGGCCGAGCTGACCCTCTGGGGCCGGCCACATCAACAGACAGGGTTCCGGACAAAGGACTCCTGGTGGCTGGAACTAGAGCCTCTCTGCTGAAATCCATCGAACCTGGGGATCACCTGGGGCATGGCAGGGTGTGTGCCATCATCTGGGTGGCTGAGACATTCCCTCCCTTTTCAAGGGGTCTTGTCCTGGGAGGATGAGGGAAGGGCAGTCCTCCCCTGACTGTCAGAATCTCTGCTCGAGTTTCCAATTCTGGCCTACAATTCAGAGCTATTCTCATTTTACAGGTTCGAAAGGATCTGTTCGCTAAGGTTACTTAAGGAAAAAATAGGGAAGAGAGGATTTAACCCAGCCCTGCCAGGCTCCAGGATACGTGTGTGTGTTCTTTTACTTGCACTATACTACCTTCTAGGGAATTTCTTTGTGTGGAAGATGTAACTATATTTTTTCCTGTGGAAGGTAGCCTTCTTTAGAAGCCCTCAGCATCATCCCCTTCATATGGAGATCTTTCTGCTTGGAAATTCACTCAAGGTCAAGGGTCGATAACCTGCTGGAATGTTGCAGAAGCCTGGGGAGGCTCTGAACTGTGTGCTCTGGGGCCATGCACATGAACAAGAAAGACAATGTGAGCATGTGTGTTGGTGCATTGCAGTGTCTGTGAGTGTGTGTGGGTGAGGGAAGACATATTTCACGGTGACTGACATCTTATGAAGGTTTGCCTGTGTGTGTTGTGTGTGGCCTCACGTGAGGGGTCATGAATGGATCTATGTGGGAATATGAACTTGAGTGTGCGAGGGTGAGTGTGCACAGGGCTGAGAGTCAAGAGGTATGCAGAGGTGTTGCTGACTCCATAGATAAAATGTGAAAAGAACTTATGTAACAGGTGGCTCCTAGGCTCTGTACCAGCTGCCCTGCCGGCCTGTGTGCCTACACCAACACTGCCAGGCGGCCAGCTCAGTCCTACAGCGTGGAGAAGCTGGGAGGCCGACGCCTGTCCCAGCGGGGGCCTCTGGGACACTGCTCCATCTTCTGTTCTCCATGGTCAGTGGAAGTCTTCACACGTGGAGAATTTATGCTGAATAACAACCCCGTGTTTGTCTTTGATATGAACGTGTACCCCTGTATAAACACGTGTGAAGGTGTGACTGTTTGAACGTACTGCTTTTGCCTTCCCAACGGATCAGTGAGTTTTACGTTCTGGAAAGACGGGATCCAGGCTTTATGCTTCTTTTAGCCACTAGCACAGTCAGAGCACTTGCCATGTTGCAAAGATAAGGACCAGGGTTTGAATCTCACCTCCACCACATGCAAGGTGTTGTTACACTGAACACGTAAGGAGCTTCTCTTCACCTCGCCACTACCTCTCACAGGAAGAGCAAGACCTGCTTCAATATGGTGGTATCTATGTGTGAGCACTTGCCACACGCCGTACCCTCTCCATGCTTCCTCGACTTATCAGCCTCCTCCTGGGAGTAGGGTTTGCCTCTAAAAGGCATGGCTGGCTGTGTAAATTGATAGGCAAAAGTCACTGTGGGCCAGAGCTGCCCAGGACTGCCTCAACAGCAGGAATCATCATGGGCAGCTGTTACAAAGGGGAAGCTTGTGGAAGAAAAGGGCAACCACCCAATGTGGTGAATAGGCCCTGGACGAAATGCCATTTCCGCCTGTGAACACGCCTCGGATGCTTTGGTCTACACAACTCTTCCTTGTCCTGGCCCCAAGATGTGCCCTACCCCTCACACCTTGTTCTTACTAAAGGTGTGGAGCCCATGTCGTCAGGTTGGTGATAATAAGTGGAGGGTCTTGCTGCTCTGTCAGGAAGTGGAGAATAATAAGAAAAGCAAGAGCTAACATTCATCCAACATTTACTATGTGTTACATCCTACTTACTATTTACTTGCATTGTCTCATTGAAGACCCCTCCCCGTCAACCGCAGGTTGCAGACATTATTCTGCCCACTATACACATGAGTAAAGTGAGGCCCAGGGAAGTATTGGATTCACTCCATCATAGACATGCATCTGGCATCCAAACCCACTATGACGGTATAAAGGAAAATTCCGCAAGATTGTCCGCACATAACCCCATGTGTACACAATCCTAGGATGATAATTAGTGGAGGAGAAAATTAAGTGAAGCACAGAGAGGCAAAATTCAACCTTGTCTTAATCAGTGTGGGAGGGAGGGTGAAGAAATAGAGAATAGGAACCGAAACGAGAGTTCTGGGACAAGCTCATGTATATGAGGCAAGAGAGGAGCTCTTTGGAGCCTGTGCTGAATGAGGTATGTGAGGATGGGGAATTGGCTCAAAGAGCTCAACATTTCAGGGAGTTCTCTTAAGGTGTCTACAGCTTTTCAATTCATTTTGTGTGTCATCGTTGAGTTCTGTGGAATGCAACGCTGAGTTGGAAATATTTACGACACATAGGTCTGGAAACTGGACGCGCCCCCAGCTTTCCGTGGTGTCAAATGGTGCAGGTGGCTGCAGAGGCTATGTGCTCTCTCCACCACGGACAGGGGATGAGACGTTGAAGACTGGCCTCCTGGGGACAACTAGCACTCGCAGCATTGGCTGCTGCTCTACACAGCCCTGGAACGCACTGCTGCTTATGTGCACACATCCCGCTGTCCTTCCGCTCTGAACCTCCCTTCTCCCGGTGTTCTTCCTGGAAAGACATTTTCTGGGAGCCCTGTGCTGGATGTCATTATGACACAGATGGCCAAGTTCTCCTTCCTCCACTCAACAGCCCGCAGTGTTCTCTCTCTGTCTCCTCTGAATTCTGTCGGCAGAAATGTCGTATCTGTGGCTTCCAAGTCGTCCATGAATTAGACGTCTTCCAGTCATAATGTATTTTTGTTGTATGGATGGTCTGAGATTGGTTTCCTTATGGGGATTAAACCAAGAGTACTCGAGCCTTGTGTGTGAGTTTGTGCTTCCACAGCATCCATCACATTCTAAACAAAGGGAGGGGCAGGTACTTACGAAGGATGCAATGATGCATTGCTGGTTGGGATGGATGGATTGATGATGGCTAAATAAGTAGATGGATGGAGCCTCGCTGAAGGACATGAACAGAGGTGGTAGAGGACGAAGAGACCAGCCAAGCATGGAAGCAATGCCAAACTAAACCTAAAATTTTTGCCTTTAGCGTATTCTGAAATCTACGTGCTCTGCGATCTATGTTGGAGATAATTCACACATTGAGTGTATGTTTTGTTCCTTTCGGATTGCTTTGGGTGCTTCTGTGGATTTTCAGTGATTCCCTTGCAGCCCAGAAAAATGAAATGGGAGACAGGTATAGGAAAAGAGATGCAAAGACCTCAATTTGGGGACTTTTAGTGAGAGAAGAATTCGGTGGAAAGGTATGGGTGTAGTGGACGTTATAGAAAGAAGAAGTTTGGCTTACCTGTGGGCCTGAGGTTACCACCAGTTAATCAGGTTACCCTGATATCGCAAGGATTTAAGGAATGGAAAGTAAGAAGGCAGTGAGATAAAAATAGCCCAGGAGAAACCCCAAGCTAGAGAATCAATGGGTGCTATGACTTTAAAAATTATTTACAGTGGATATGTGTGTGTGATGGATGTATGATTTTTTTTAACATCTTTATTGGGGTATAATTGCTTTACAATTGTGTGTTAGTTTCTGCTTTATAACAAAGTGAATCAGTTATACAAATACATATGTTCCCATATCTCTTCCCTCTTGCGTCTCTCTCCCTCCCACCCTCCCTATCCCACCCCTCCTGGCAGTCACAAAGCACCGAGCCGATATCCCTGTGCCATGCGGCTGCTTCCCACTAGCTATCTACCTTACGTTTGGTAGTGTATATATGTCCATGCCTCTCTCTCGCCCTGTCACAGCTCACCCTTCCCCCTCCCCATATCCTCAAGTCCATTCTCCAGTAGGTCTCTGTCTTACTCCTGGCTTACCCCTAGGTTCTTCACGACATTTTTTTTTTTGTTAAATTCCAGATATATGTGTTAGCATACGGTATTTGTCTTTCTCTTTCTGACTTACTTCACTCTGTATGACAGACTCTAGGTCTAGCCACCTCATTACAGATAGCTCAATTTCATTTCTTTTTAGGGCCGAGTAACATTCCATTGTATATATGTGCCACATCTCCTTTATCCATTCATCCGATGATGGGCACTTAGGTTGTTTCCATCTCCAGGCTATTGTAAATAGAGCTGCAATGAATATTTTGGTACATGACTCTGTTTGAATTATGGTTTTCTCAGGGTATATGTCCAGTAGTGAGATTGCTGGGTCATATGGTAGTTCTATTTGTAGATTTTTAAGGAACCTCCATACTGTTCTCCATAGTGGCTGAACCAATTCACATTCCCACCAGCCGTGCAAGAGTGTTCCATTTTCTCCACACCGTCTCCAGCATTTATTGTTTCTAGATTTTTTGATGATGGCCATTCTGACTGCTGTGAGATGATATCTCATTGTAGTTTTGATTTGCATTTCTCTAATTATTAATGATGTTGAGCATTCTTTCATGTGTTTGTTGGCAGTCTGTATACCTTCTTTGGAGAAATGTCTATTTAGGTGTTCTGCCCATTTTTGGATTGGGTTGTTTGTTTTTTTGTTATGGAGCTGCATGAGTTGCTTGCAAATTTTGGAAATTAATCCTTTGTCAGTTGCTTCATTTGCAAATATTTTCTCCCATGATGTATGATTTTTACATAGACTGTCTCCTACTTACACATTTTGTTAGCTTGAACAAAATCCCGTCTTTTCCTTTACCAGTGGGAGAGTTTTTGAGGCCCGATCCTCAATTCATTTTAACTCACATGCCCTTGGAGTATTCTCTGAATTTCCATTTATTTGCCTCTACTCTACTCTTTAGCTCCTGGCTGTATTCCCCTTACTCTTTCTGTGCCTCCGTTTTCGTGACGGGCATAATCTCCCCTGTGTCCAAAGGCTGTTCTCATTTTGCAAGGATGTGGGGATGTGTCTCCATACAGCTGAAGTGCCCACCTCTCCACCTCACCCAGGCAGTACCATGCAAAATGTCCTTCAGCTCAGAAGTGCATCTCCCCATGCCTTCTGCTGTACCTGCACCCACATGCCCAGCCTTCCTAGGGCTCTCATTTAGGCAGCAGGATACAAAATCTGCAGGACTTAACAACTGTAACATGACAAAATAATCAAGCCGACACACTCATGGCAGCGGAATTGTGTTTAATTGTTTGAAAAACTAGAGCAGAGACGAAGTGTGCTAGCAAAGGATGGTCGGGCATGCTGCTTAAGTTTCCAAGCAGCCAAAAGGGCGAAGTATACAAGTCTGCAAGAAGATTAGACGGTTTAGAAGCGGATCCTTTGCTAAATGGAAATTGCAGCTGCTAATTCATAAGAAATGTTGATCCAGGAAGCTGCCATCTTGGTGCTGCCTTTTCCACAAGTGTGGCTGCTTCCAGAAGCCGGGGGTGAGTGGTGCTGACAGCTAACTGGCTGAGAGAGGGGAGTGGGCTTCATGTTCTCTGTTCTGCAGGTAGTTGGCCTCTGGCCCATGCCTGGTGTTTACTTCTGCTTGGACTTCCGGCACTGCTGAGCGGCTGGGCACTTTGGGACAGAGGGCTCCTTGCCCTTGGGTGGAGGCTGGCAAGGCTGCTTGGTGTGCTGAGGTGGAGTTTAGCAGTGCTTTGGTGGGGGGAAACAGTACTTTACTGAGGGGCAGCATTGCTGCGGAGGGGGACAGTACTGCTGAGGTGGGGGGCAGCAATACTTTGGTGAGGGGCAGCAATACTTTGGTGGGGTGCAGCATGGCTGGGGTGGAGGGCAGCAATACTTTGGTAGCGGGCAGCACAGCTTCTGCTTCGGATGATACATTCTGGTCTGGATGTGCACTGCAATGGAAAAGACACTGAAGTGAGGAACTCTAGAACCTTAGAGACACTCAACCCAGGAGAACCGCTTGCCTCGTTCAAACCTGTGCCGATTCAACCTTGGCCTGGTGGCTTCACCGATTAAATGTGTCTGTGTGCAATGAGGTGCGTCAGTATTAATTGTAGCTACAGTTTGTAAGCCATAGCAAGGTTTTAGTAGAGACAAATAAAGAAATACAGAAGGAAGGAAGGAAAGAAGAAAGAGAGGAAAAAAGGGTGAAAGGAGAAGAGTAATGGACAGGGGTAGAAAAAACAAAGATATACAAAATGAGAGAGAGTCACACAGACAGAGAGAGAGAGGAGAGAGATGGAAAGAATAAGAAGGAAGGTCAGGGGTAATGAGAACAAAAAGTATTATCCTTCCACAGCAGATACTGTGGAATGTAGAACATGATTCTCTTGGATCTTAGTCCTATCTCAAAAATTAACCAGCTGTGTGACTTTGAGCAAGTTACTTAACTTCTTTGTACTCTTCTTAAAGTTGTTGTAAAGATTAAATGAGCATATAAAACTCCACACAAACACATGTAAATACACAGGTAAATATGAGTGTAAAGATATATGTGTGTGTGTGTGCTCGCGTGGTCACACACACACACACACACACACGAGAACCAAAAACATGTTGAGTACTCTTGTAAAGATTTTGACTTTTTAAGTAAATATCGAACAATTGTAAAGGAGCATCTTAACCACTCTCTAAGAGAATTCATAGAAAAGAGGCATCTAGAGACAACAGGACCGTTTAAATCGATACTAAATTCTAGGAGAGAATGCAAATCTTAGAGAGGGAAGTCATGGATCCCCAGGCACTGAGCACAGGGGGGTGGAACAATGGTCCCCGACTCCCAGAGCAGGACATGGCCGCTTTACCACGTCCTCTTGTCCTTGCTGCTCTGAGCTCCCTGGGCCTCTGGCCCTGCTCCCTGAGGAGTTCTCCTGCCTCGCTGCACTGGCCTTTCCCTTCAGGGCAGCCCTGCCCTAGATTTGGTGCCACCCTCTCCTAACCAGCTCCGCTCAGCTCCTGGCCACGACAACATCGCCACCACACACGCCAGCAGGACCCTCAACACAAGACTCTGATCACACCCTGGACCCCCATCTCAGCCCCCACCCCACACACTTCAGATGTTGCCTTGTAACCCAAGACAGGTGGGTCCCAAATGATACGGACGAGAGAGGTGCCCACACGAGGCCTTTCTTTCTGGCCAGCCACACATTGTGCCAGCCCCAGCTGCCCGCGGACTTTGGGACCATTTAGAACCAGGCTCGCAGGAGAGGCGTTCTTTTGGCCAACTTACCTTAGTTCACCAGTGGCTGGAACGTGGAGATGCTGAGGCTTTTGGGATGCTCTAAGACTGCACACCTTTTATACGTCTCAGATCCCTCTTGGAAGACATGAGGTGGCCTACGACTGGGGCGTGCTAGGCCCTAGTCACAATAGGATGCATCTGCCCTTCCTCAAACTTGAGGTTTTACTCATCTCCTGGGCTGGCAAACTCACTCTCGGTTTGATGGCGCTTGAGGATGACAGTGTCTTCACGCGAGCCCGGGCCCCATTTCCCCATCGCTTTACGAGCCGTGGCTTCCTCGTGTTTCCAAACCCACTCATGACGGTTTCCCTAGAACCTTGACTTCTGGGATGGTACTAAGCAAGCATGCAGGACACTGCTGTGTGTGGGAGCGGTGAGGGTAGTGTTCCAGGATATTCCGGTTGGTGGGGGAAGGTGTGGGCTGCTCAGCATGCACAGCGAGCCTTGTTGTAAGAGTAACAACTACTGAGGGGTGAGTGGCTCTTGGGGAAACCCAGTAACTCTGCAATGTTGGGATCTTGACTTAACCTAAACTCAGAGCCACATTCAGCCTGAACTGGAATCAAACTTGGGCAAGCCGCTTTGATTTCGCACCTGCTGTAATATAAACATAAAATGGGGGTTGCAGCTCTCTCTTCTGCCTCTTGGTCAGCAAAACATTAGTCTTCATTCACAGAAACTGGGCGGTTACTGTTGAGAGTACGTATCTCACTTACAGGTGTATAAGTCACGCAGACTGCAGGCTTCTCAGGGAAATGATTATCATAAGGTGGAGAGGCTGGGGACCTAAGAAACATTGACCTGTCGTGGGCTGCTGGACGATTCACCCAGTCTGGCTCCTGGAATCTGATCTCCCAGGGCTTCAGGGCTGATGCATCCTTCCCGTTCCACTTAGAGATTCCAGAACAAAGAAGGATGCCACGGGGCAGGGACCAGAATGAAAAGGTTGAAACAACATCCATCAAAGGATGAAACATACCTTAAATAACTCCCCAGTTAGTGTTCCGACTGGGGCTCTGATCCTCACCAGCTGAGTGACTTTGGGCACTTTACATCTTTGCGCACCAGTTTCCTCATCTGCTAAACAGGATAACCCCATACTGCATGTCAGCTGAACGGCTTATTTGGACAACATGTGTAAGCATGTGCACACTGATGGGCACAGAATAAGGGCTCAACGATGGCTGGGTGCTCTGTGGAGTCGGGCTCTGAAAGCTGGGGCAAAGCCCACTCTTAGAAGTACGGAGGAGGTCGTTGCCACGTTTGAAGGCAAGTAGCGGCACTTGCTACCAGTGTCCTAAGACCTTGACTGACACAAATGGAAATGGGCAAGCCAGTCCTGAGGATGGCATGTTTCATTCTCAGACCTGGAATTTAGCCACAGCTCAGCTGCAAGCCCTACAGTAACCCTAGATCTTGGGAATTCACACTGCAGCATGAGAAGACAGCCTTGGATATCAATGTTGTCGCCTCTCGGACTCACCGTAAGGCCAGGTTATACATGGGCTTGGCCCCGGGGGAAACCCAGGGGATCTCAGGCCTTCCCGGGAGAAGAAACCCTTCCGCCTGTTGTCACTCTGACAGAAGCAACCCTGATGGGCTTGGAGAGAGATTTCAGCTCAGGTCCCTATTAGCAGAGAAGAAAGGCCACGTGGGGCAGTAGATCAGGGATAACGAAAAATTCATCAAGTTGTAGTGAGCTCACACAATGCATCAAGCCCTGGGGACGGTGGCCAGCAAGGAGGGCCAGAGCCTCCCTGGTCCCTAAACTGCTTCACATCCTCATCTCCGCCTACTGCTTCCAACTCTGTAGATACTTCTCAATGGTTTGCCTTGGATTAGCTGAAGAACTCAAGCCCACTTTTGCTCATAGCAATGCCTGCGAAACTAGAGAAAATGTGAACCTCTGAAGATCCATGAGTTTGGGTGTTACATCCAGTCCATCTTTTCTTTTCTGGCCTAAGCCCTCACTACCCAGAACAGATTTTTTGGGGTATGGAATCTGCTATCTCAAGCATGCATTATGTAGTATTGTATCTACCAACAGAGGACGTCGGAACATGTCCTCTAGGATCCACGGGTACAACGAAACGCTTCTCCTGGTCATTGGGAATGGTATTGTTCCCTAACATTCATTAGCATCACTCTTTGTCTTCCTCCAAACCTCTGACTCTCATGTACAAGCAAACAGACACACACAGACACACACACACACACACACACACACAGACACAAACACACAGAGGCAGAAGTGAAAATTGGGACCAAGGATGATTCAGCAGAACCTGGGCACAGGTTAAGCCCACGGTATCTTCTGTGCCAGGCATCTGTGAATGAACCCCAGGCCGGGGCCCATGCACACATATGCAGTAGCAGGCCGAGCTGACCCTCTGGGGCCGGCCACATCAACAGACAGGGTTCCGGACAAAGGACTCCTGGTGTCTGGAACTAGAGCCTCTCTGCTGCAATCCATCGCCACCTGGATATCGGCTGGGGCACGGCAGGGTGTGTGCCATCATCTGGTCGGCTGAGAGATGCCCTCCCTTTTCAAGGGGTCTTGTCCTGGGAGGATGAGGGAAGGGCAGTCCTCCCCTGACTCTCAGAATCTCTGCTCGAGTTTCCAATTCTGGCCTACAATTCGGAGCTATTCTCATTTTACAGGTTCGAAAGGTTCTGTTCGCTAAGGTTACTTAAGGAAAAAGTAGGGAAGAGAGGATTTAACCCAGCCCTGCCAGGCTCCAGGATACGTGTGTGTGTTCATTTACTTGCACTATACTACCTTCTAGGGAATTTCTTTGTTTGGAAGATGTAACTATGTTCTTCCCTGAGGAAGGCAGCCTTCTTTCAAAGGCCTCAGCATCATCCCTTTCATCCAGAAATCTTTCTGCTTGGAAATTCACTCAAGGTCAATGGGCTGATAATCTGTTGGAATGTTGCAGAAGCCTTGGGAGGCTCTGAACTGTGTGCTCTGGGGCCATGCACATGAACAAGAAAGACAATGTGAGCATGTGTGTTGGTGCATTGGAGTGTCTGTGAGTGTGTGTGGGTGAGTGAAGACATATTTTAGGGTGATTGACATCTTATGAAGTTTTGTCTGTGTGTGTTGTGTGTGGCCTCACGTGAGGGGTCATAAATGGATCTATGTGGGAATATGAACTTGAGTGTGTGAGGGTGAGTGTGCACAGGGCTGAGAGTCAAGAGGTATGCAGAGGTGTTGCTGACTCCGTACATAAAATGTGAAAAGAACTTATGTAACAAGTGGCTCCTAGGCTCCGCACCAGCTGCCTGCCGGCCTGTGTGCCTGCGCCCACCCTGCCAGGCGGCCAGCTCAGTCCTACAGCGTGGAGCAGCTGAGAGGCCGACGCCTGTCCCAGCGGGTCCTCTGGGATGCTGCTCCATCTTCTGTTCTCCATGGTCAGTGGACGTCTTCACACGTGGAGAATTTATGCTGAATAACAACCCCGTGTGTGTCTTGGATATGTACGTGTACCCCTGTATAAACACGTGTGAAGGTGTGACTGTTTGAAAGTACTGCCTTTGCCTTCCCAACGGATCAGTGAGTTTTAAGTTCTGGAACGACAGGATCCAGGCTGTATACTTCATCCAGCAACTAGAACGGTCAGAGCACTTGCCATGTTGCCAAGATACGGACCAGGGTTTGAATCTCACCTCCACCACATGCAAGGTGTTGTTACACTGAACACGTAAGGAGCATCTCTTCACCTCGCCACTACCTCTCACAGGAAGAGCAAGACCTGCTTCAATATGGTGGTATCTATGTGTGAGCACTTGGCACATGCCGTGCCCTCTCCATGCTTCCTCAACTTATCAGCCTCCTACTGGTAGTACGGTCTGCCTCCAAAACACATGTCTGGCTGATACATTGATAGGCAAATGTCACTGTGGGCCAGAGCTGCCCGGGGTCTGCCTCAACAGCAGGAATCATCATGGGCAGCTGTTACAAAGGGGAAGCTTGTGGAAGAAAAGGGCAACCACCCAATGTGGTGAATAGACCCTGGACGAAATGCCTTTTCCGCCTGTGAACACCCCTCGGATGCTTTGGTCTACACAACTCTTCCTTGTCCTGGCCCCAAGATGTGCCCTGCCCCTCACACCTTGTTCTTACTAAAGGTGTGGAGCCCATGTCGTCAGGTTGGTGGTAATAAGTGGAGGGTCTTGCTGCTCTGTCAGGAAGTGGAGAATAATAATAAAAGCAAGAGCTAACATTCATCCAACATTTACTATGTGTTACATCCTACTTACTATTTATTTACATTGTCTCATTGAAGACCCCTCCCCGTCAACTGCAGATTGCAGACATTATTCTGCCCACTATACACATGAGTAATGTGAGGCCCAGGGAAGTATTGGATTCACTCCATCATAGACATGCATCTGGCATCCAAACCCACTATGACGGGATAAAGGAAAATTCCGCAAGATTGTCCGCACATAACCCCATGTGCACACAATCCTAGGATGATAATTAGTGGAGGAGAAAATTAAGTGAAGCACAGAGAGGCAAAATTCAGCCTTGTCTTATTCAGTGTGGGAGGGAGGGTGAAGAAATAGAGAATAAGAACCGAAATGAGAGTTCTGGGACAAGCTCATGTATATGAGGCAAGAAAAGAGCTCTTTGGAGCCTGTGCTGAATGAGGTATCTGAGGATGGGGAATTGGCTCAAAGAGCTCATCATTTCAGGGAGTTCACTTACGGTGTCTACAGCTTTTCAATTCATTTTGTTTGTCATCGTTGAGTTCTGTTGAATGCAACGCTGAGTTGGAAATATTTACGACACATAGGTCTGGAAACTGGACGCGCCCCCCAGCTTTCCGTGGTGTCAAATGGTGCAGGTGGCTGCAGAGGCTATGTGCTCTCTCCACCACGAACAGGGGCTGAGACGTTGAAGACTGGCCTCCTGGGGACCACTAGCACTCGCAGCATTGGCTGCTGCTCTACGCAGCCCTGGAACGCACTGCTGCTTACGTGCACACATCCCGCTGTCCTTCCGCTCTGAACCTCCCTTCTCCCACCGTTCTTCCTGGAAAGACATGGTCAGGGAGCCCTGTGGTGGATGTCATTATGACACAGATGGCCAAGTTCTTCCTCCCCTCAACAGCCCTCAGTGTTCTCTCTCTTTGTCCTCTGAATTCTGAGGGCAGGAATGACATATCTGTGGCTTCCAAGTCGTCCATGCATTAGACGTCTTGCGGTCAAACTGTTTTTGGTTGTTTTGACGGTCTGAGCTTGCTTTCCTTACGGGGATTAAACCAAGAATACCGGAGGCTTGTGTGTGAGTTTGTGCTTCCACAGCATCCCTCACATTCTAATCAAAGGGAGGGGCAGGTACTTACAAAGAATGCGATGATGCATTGCTGCTTGGGATGGATGGATTGGTGATGGGTAAATAGGTAGATGGATGGAGCCTCGCTGGAGGGCATGAACAGAGGTGGTGGAGGTCAAAGATACCAGCCAAGCATGGAAGCAATGCTAAACTAAAACTAAAACTTTTGTCTTTAGCGTATTCTGAATTCTACATGCTCTGCGATCTATGTTGGGGATAATTCACGCATTTAGTTTATGTTTTGTTCCTTGCTGATTCCTTTGGGTACTTCTGTGGATTTTCAGTGATTCCCTTGTAGCCCAGAAACGTGAAATGGGAGGCAAGTATAGGAAAAGAGATGCAAAGACCTCAATTTTGGGACTCTTAGTGAGAGAAGGATTCGGTGGAAATTTATGGGTGTAGTGGACGTCACAGAAAGAAGTTTGGCTTACCTGTGGGCCTGAGGTTACCACCGGTTAATCAAGTTACCCTGATACCTCAAGGATTTAGGGAATGGAATGTAAGAGGGCAGTGAGAGAAAAATAGCACCGGAGAAACCCCAAGCTAGAGAATCAATGGGTGCTATGACTTTAAAAACTATTGACAGTGGGGCTTCCCTGTTGGCGCAGTGGTTGAGAGTCCGCCTGCGGATGCAGCGGACTCGGGTTCGTGCCCCGGCCCGGGAAGATCCCACATGCTGCGGAGCGGCTCGGCCCATGAGCCATGGCTGCTGAGCCAGCGCGTCCAGAGCCTGTGCTCCGCAACAGGAAAGGCCACGACAGTGAGAGGCCCGCGTACAGAAAAAAAAAAAAACAAGAAAAATATTGACAGTGGATATGTGTATGTGATGGATGTATGATTTTTACACAGACTGTCTCCTATGTACATATTTGTTAGCTTGAACAAAATCTCGTCTTTTCTTTTACCAGTGGGAGAGTTTTTGAGGCCCGGTCATCAATTCATTTTGACCCACATGTCCTTAGAATATTCTCTGAATTTCCACTTATATGCCTCTGCTCTACTATTTAGCTCCTGGCTGGGTTTCCTTTACTCTTTCTGTGCCTCCATTTTCAAGACCGGCATCTGCTCCCCTGTGTCCAAAGGCTGTTCTCATTTTGCAAGTATGGGGGGATGTGTCTCCATGCAGCTGAAGTGCCCATCTCTCCTCCTCACCCTGGCAGGACCATGGAAAATGTCCTTCAGCTCAGAAGTGCATCTTCCCATGCATTCTGCTCAACCTGCACCCACATGCCCAGCTCTCCTAGGGCTCTTATTTAGGCAGCAAGATACAAAATCTGCAGGAGTTAACGACTGTAAGACGACGAAATAATCAAACTGACACATTCATGGCAGCGGAATTGTGTTTAATTGTTTGAAAGACTGGAGCAGAGACGAAGTGTGCTAGCAAAGGATGGTCGGGCATGCTGCTTAAGTTTCCAAGCAGCCAAAAGGGCGAAGTATACAAGTCTGCAAGAAGATTAGACGGTTTAGAAGCGGATCCTTTGCTAAATGGAAATTGCAGCTGCTAATTCATAAGAAATGTTGATCCAGGAAGCTGCCATCTTGGTGCTGCCTTTTCCAAAAGTGTGGCTGCTTCCAGAAGCCGGGGGTGAGTGGTGCTGACAGCTAACTGGCTGAGAGAGGGAAGTGGGCTTCGTGTTCTCTGTTCTGAAGGGAGTTTGGCCTCTGGCCCATGCCTGGGGTTTATTTCTGCTTGGACTTCTGGCACTGTTGAGGGGCTGGGCACGTTGGGACAGAGGGCTCCTTGCCCTTGGGTGGAGGCTGGCAAGGCTGCTTGGTGTGCTGAGGTGGAGTTTAGCAGTGCTTTGGTGGGGGGAAACAGTACTTTACTGGGGGGCAGCATTGCTGTGGAGGGGGACAGTACTGCTGAGGTGGGGGGCAGCAATACTTTGGTGAGGGGCAGCAATACTTTGGTGGGGTGCAGCATGGCTGGGGTGGAGGGCAGCAATACTTTGGTAGCGGGCAGCACAGCTTCTGCTTCGGATTATACATTCTGGTCTGGATGTGCACTGCAATGGAAAAGACACTGAAGTGAGGAACTCTAGAACGTTAGAGACACTCAACCCAGGAGAACCGCTTGCCTCGTTCAAACCTGTGCCGATTCAACTTTCGCCTGGTGGCTTCACCGATTAAATGTGTCTGTGTGCAGTGAGGTGCGTCAGTATAAATTGTAGCTACAGTTTGTAAGCCATAGCAAGGTTTTAATAGAGACAAATAAAGAAATACAGAAGGAAGGAAGGAAAGAAGAAAGAGAGGAAAAAAGGGTGAAAGGAGAAGAGTAATGGACAGGGGTAGAAAAAACAAAGATATAAAAAATGAGAGAGAGTCACACAGACAGAGAGAGAGAGGAGAGAGATGGAAAGAATAAGAAGGAAGGTCAGGGGTAATGAGAACAAAAGGTATTATGCTTCCACAGCAGATACTGTGGAATGTAGAACATGGTTTTCTTGGATCTTAGTCCTATCTCAAAAATTAACCAGCTGTGTGATTTTGAGCAAGTTACTTAACTTCTCTGTACTCTTCTTAAAGTTGTTGTAAAGATTAAATGAGCATATAAAACTCCACACAAACACATGTAAATACACAGGTAAATATGAGTGTAAAGTTATATGTGTGTGTGTGTGCTCGCGTGGTCACACACACACACACACACACACACGAGAACAAAAACATGTTGAGTACTCTTGTAAAGATTTTGACTTTTTAAGTAAATATCGAACAGTTGTAACAGAGCATCTTAACCACTCTCTAAGAGAATTCATAGAAAAGAGGCATCTAGAGACAAAAGGACCGTTTAAATCGATACTAAATTCTAGGGGAGAATGCAAATCTTAGAGAGGGAAGTCATGGATCCCCAGGCACTGAGCACACGGGGGTGGAACAATGGTCCCCGACTCCCAGAGCAGGACATGGCCGCTTTACCACGTCCTCTTGTCCTTGTTGCTCTGAGCTCCCTGGGCCTCTGCCCTCAGCTCCCTAAGGAGCTCTCCTGCCTCGCTGCACTGGCCTTTCCCTTCAGGGCAGCCCTGCCCTAGATTTGGTGCCACCCTCTCCTAACCAGCTCCGCTCAGCTCCTGGCCACGACAACATCGCCACCACACACGCCAGCAGGACCCTCAACACAGGACTCTGATCACACCCTGGACCCCCATCTCAGCCCCCACCCCACACACTTCAGATGTTGCCTTGTAACCCAAGACAGGTGGGTCCCAAATGATACGGACGAGAGAGGTGCCCACACGAGGCCTTTCTTTCTGGCCAGCCACCCATTGTGCCAGCCCCAGCTGCCTGCGGAGTTTGGGACCATTTAGAACCAGGCTCACAGGAGAGGAGTTCCTTTGCCCGACTTACCCTAGTTCACCAGTGGCTGGAACGTGTAGATGCTGTGGCTTTTGGGATGCTCTAAGACTGCACACCTTTTATACGTCTCAGATCCCTCTTGGAAGCCATGAGGTGGCCTACGATTGGGGCGTGCTAGGCCCTAGTCACAATAGGATGCATCTGCCCTTCCTCAAACTTGAGGTTTTACTCATCTCCTGGGCTGGCAAACTCACTCTCGGTTTGATGGCGCTTGAGGATGACAGTGCCTTCACGCGAGCCCTGGCCCCATTTCCCCATCACTTTACGAGCCGTGGCTTCCTCGTGTTTCCAAACCCACTCGTGACGGTTTCCCTAGAACCTTGACTTCTGGGATGGTGCTAAGCAAGCATGCAGGACACTGCTGTGTGTGGGAGCGGTGAGGGTAGTGTTCCAGGATATTCCGGTTGGTGGGGGAAGGTGTGGGCTGCTCAGCATGCACAGCGAGCCTTGTTGTAAGAGTAACAACTACTGAGGGGTGAGTGGCTCTTGGGGAAACCCAGTAAACTCTGCAATGTTGGGACCTTGACTTAACCTAAACTCAGAGCCACATTCAGCCTGAACTGGAAACAAACTTGGGCAAGCCGCTTTGATTTCGCACCTGCTGTATTATAAACAAAAAATGGGGGTTGCAGCTCTCTCTTCTGCCTCTTGGTCAGCAAAACATTAGTCTTCATTCACAGAAACTGGGCGGTTACTGTTGAGAGTACGTATCTCACTTACAGGTGTATAAGTCACGCAGACTGCAGGCTTCTCAGGGAAATGATTATCATAAGGTGGAGAGGCTGGGGACCTAAGAAACATTGACCTGACGTGGGCTGCTGGACGATTCACCCAGTCTGGCTCCTGGAATCTGATCTCCCAGGGCTTCAGGGCTGATGCATCCTTCCCGTTCCACTTAGAGATTCCAGAACAAAGAAGGATGCCACAGGGCAGGGACCAGAATGAAAAGGTTGAAACAACATCCATCAAAGGATGAAACATACCTTAAATAACTCCCCAGTTAGTGTTCCGACTGGGGCTCTGATCGTCACCAGCTGAGTGACTTTGGGCACTTTACATCTTTGCGCAGCAGTTTCCTCATCTGCTAAACAGGATAACCCCATACTGCATGTCAGCTGAACGGCTTATTTGGACAACATGTGTAAGCATGTGCACACTGATGGGCACAGAATAAGGGCTCAACGATGGCTGGGTGCTCTGTGGAGTCGGGCTCTGAAAGCTGGGGCAAAGCCCACTCTTAGAAGTAGGGAGGAGGTCGTTGCCACGTTTGAAGGCAAGTAGCGGCACTTGCTACCAGTGTCCTAAGACCTTGACTGACACAAATGGAAATGGGCAAGCCAGTCCTGAGGATGGCATGTTTCATTCTCAGACCTGGAATTTAGCCACAGCTCAGCTGCAAGCCCTACAGTAACCCTAGATCTTGGGAATTCACACAGCAGCATGAGAAGACAGCCTTGGATATCAATGTTGTCGCCTCTCGGACTCACCGTAAGGCCAGGCCATACATGGGCTTGGCCCCGGGGGAAACCCAGGGGATCTCAGGCCTTCCCGGTAGAAGAAACCCTTCCGCCTGTTGTCACTCTGACAGAAGCAACCCTGATGGGCTTGGAGAGAGATTTCAGCTCAGGTCCCTATTAGCAGAGAAGAAAGGCCACGTGGGGCAGTAGATCAGGGATAACGAAAAATTCATCAAGTTGTAGTGAGCTCACACAATGCATCAAGCCCTGGGGACGGTGGCCAGCAAGGAGGGCCAGAGCCTCCCTGGTCCCTAAACTGCTTCACATCCTCATCTCCGCCTACTGCTTCCAACTCTGTAGATACTTCTCAATGGTTTGCCTTGGATTAGCTGAAGAACTCAAGCCCACTTTTGCTCATAGCAATGCCTGCGAAACTAGAGAAAATGTGAACCTCTGAAGATCCATGAGTTTGGGTGTTACATCCAGTCCATCTTTTCTTTTCTGGCCTAAACCCTCACTACCCAGAACAGATTTTTTGGGGTATGGAATCTGCTATCTCAAGCATGCATTATGTAGTATTGTATCTACCAACAGAGGACGTCGGAACATGTCCTCTAGGATCCACGGGTACAACGAAACGCTTCTCCTGGTCATTGGGAATGGTATTGTTCCCTAACATTCATTAGCATCACTCTTTGTCTTCCTCCAAACCTCTGACTCTCATGTACAAGCAAACAGACACACACAGACACACACAGACACACACACACACACACACACAGACACACACACACAGAGGCAGAAGTGAAAATTGGGACCAAGGATGATTCAGCAGAACCTGGGCACAGGTTAAGCCCACGGTATCTTCTGTGCCAGGCATCTGTGAATGAACCCCAGGCCGGGGCCCATGCACACATATGCAGTAGCAGGCCGAGCTGACCCTCTGGGGCCGGCCACATCAACAGACAGGGTTCCGGACAAAGGACTCCTGGTGTCTGGAACTAGAGCCTCTCTGCTGCAATCCATCGCCACCTGGATATCGGCTGGGGCACGGCAGGGTGTGTGCCATCATCTGGTCGGCTGAGAGATGCCCTCCCTTTTCAAGGGGTCTTGTCCTGGGAGGATGAGGGAAGGGCAGTCCTCCCCTGACTCTCAGAATCTCTGCTCGTGTTTCCAATTCTGGCCTACAATTCGGAGCTATTCTCATTTTACAGGTTCGAAAGGTTCTGTTCGCTAAGGTTACTTAAGGAAAAAGTAGGGAAGAGAGGATTTAACCCAGCCCTGCCAGGCTCCAGGATACGTGTGTGTGTTCATTTACTTGCACTATACTACCTTCTAGGGAATTTCTTTGTTTGGAAGATGTAACTATGTTCTTCCCTGAGGAAGGCAGCCTTCTTTCAAAGGCCTCAGCATCATCCCTTTCATCCAGAAATCTTTCTGCTTGGAAATTCACTCAAGGTCAATGGGCTGATAATCTGTTGGAATGTTGCAGAAGCCTTGGGAGGCTCTGAACTGTGTGCTCTGGGGCCATGCACATGAACAAGAAAGACAATGTGAGCATGTGTGTTGGTGCATTGGAGTGTCTGTGAGTGTGTGTGGGTGAGTGAAGACATATTTTAGGGTGATTGACATCTTATGAAGTTTTGTCTGTGTGTGTTGTGTGTGGCCTCACGTGAGGGGTCATAAATGGATCTATGTGGGAATATGAACTTGAGTGTGTGAGGGTGAGTGTGCACAGGGCTGAGAGTCAAGAGGTATGCAGAGGTGTTGCTGACTCCGTACATAAAATGTGAAAAGAACTTATGTAACAAGTGGCTCCTAGGCTCCGCACCAGCCGCCTGCCGGCCTGTGTGCCTGCGCCCACCCTGCCAGGCGGCCAGCTCAGTCCTACAGCGTGGAGCAGCTGGGAGGCCGACGCCTGTCCCAGCGGGTCCTCTGGGATGCTGCTCCATCTTCTGTTCTCCATGGTCAGTGGACGTCTTCACACGTGGAGAATTTATGCTGAATAACAACCCCGTGTGTGTCTTGGATATGTACGTGTACCCCTGTATAAACACGTGTGAAGGTGTGACTGTTTGAAAGTACTGCCTTTGCCTTCCCAACGGATCAGTGAGTTTTAAGTTCTGGAACGACAGGATCCAGGCTGTATACTTCATCCAGCAACTAGAACGGTCAGAGCACTTGCCATGTTGCCAAGATACGGACCAGGGTTTGAATCTCACCTCCACCACATGCAAGGTGTTGTTACACTGAACACGTAAGGAGCATCTCTTCACCTCGCCACTACCTCTCACAGGAAGAGCAAGACCTGCTTCAATATGGTGGTATCTATGTGTGAGCACTTGGCACATGCCGTGCCCTCTCCATGCTTCCTTAACTTATCAGCCTCCTACTGGTAGTACGGTCTGCCTCCAAAACACATGTCTGGCTGATACATTGATAGGCAAATGTCACTGTGGGCCAGAGCTGCCCGGGTCTGCCTCAACAGCAGGAATCATCATGGGCAGCTGTTACAAAGGGGAAGGTTGTGGAAGAAAAGGGCAACCACCCAATGTGGTGAATAGACCCTGGACGAAATGCCTTTTCTGCCTGTGAACACCCCTCGGATGCTTTGGTCTACACAACTCTTCCTTGTCCTGGCCCCAAGATGTGCCCTGCCCCTCACACCTTGTTCTTACTAAAGGTGTGGAGCCCATGTCGTCAGGTTGGTGGTAATAAGTGGAGGGTCTTGCTGCTCTGTCAGGAAGTGGAGAATAATAAGAAAAGTAAGAGCTAACATTCATCTAACATTTACTATGTGTTACATCCTACTTACTATTTATTTACATTGTCTCATTGAAGACCCCTCCCCGTCAACTGCAGATTGCAGACATTATTCTGCCCACTATACACATGAGTAATGTGAGGCCCAGGGAAGTATTGGATTCACTCCATCATAGACATGCATCTGGCATCCAAACCCACTATGACGGGATAAAGGAAAATTCCGCAAGATTGTCCGCACATAACCCCATGTGCACACAATCCTAGTATGATAATTAGTGGAGGAGAAAATTAAGTGAAGCACAGAGAGGCAAAATTCAGCCTTGTCTTAATCAGTGTGGGAGGGAGGGTGAAGAAATAGAGAATAAGAACCGAAATGAGAGTTCTGGGACAAGCTCATGTATATGAGGCAAGAAAAGAGCTCTTTGGAGCCTGTGCTGAATGAGGTATCTGAGGATGGGGAATTGGCTCAAAGAGCTCATCATTTCAGGGAGTTCACTTACGGTGTCTACAGCTTTTCAATTCATTTTGTTTGTCATCGTTGAGTTCTGTTGAATGCAACGCTGAGTTGGAAATATTTACGACACATAGGTCTGGAAACTGGACGCGCCCCCCAGCTTTCCGTGGTGTCAAATGGTGCAGGTGGCTGCAGAGGCTATGTGCTCTCTCCACCACGAACAGGGGCTGAGACGTTGAACACTGGCCTCCTGGGGACCACTAGCAATCGCAGCATTGGCTGCTGCTCTACGCAGCCCTGGAACGCACTGCTGCTTACGTGCACACATCCCGCTGTCCTTCCGCTCTGAACCTCCCTTCTCCCGCCGTTCTTCCTGGAAAGACATGGTCAGGGAGCCCTGTGGTGGATGTCATTATGACACAGATGGCCAAGTTCTTCCTCCCCTCAACAGCCCTCAGTGTTCTCTCTCTTTGTCCTCTGAATTCTGAGGGCAGGAATGACATATCTGTGGCTTCCAAGTCGTCCATGCATTAGACGTCTTGCGGTCAAACTGTTTTTGGTTGTTTTGACGGTCTGAGCTTGCTTTCCTTACGGGGATTAAACCAAGAATACCGGAGGCTTGTGTGTGAGTTTGTGCTTCCACAGCATCCCTCACATTCTAATCAAAGGGAGGGGCAGGTACTTACAAAGAATGCGATGATGCATTGCTGCTTGGGATGGATGGATTGGTGATGGGTAAATAGGTAGATGGATGGAGCCTCGCTGGAGGGCATGAACAGAGGTGGTGGAGGTCAAAGATACCAGCCAAGCATGGAAGCAATGCTATACTAAAACTAAAACTTTTGTCTTTAGCGTATTCTGAATTCTACATGCTCTGCGATCTATGTTGGGGATAATTCACGCATTTAGTTTATGTTTTGTTCCTTGCTGATTCCTTTGGGTACTTCTGTGGATTTTCAGTGATTCCCTTGTAGCCCAGAAACGTGAAATGGGAGGCAAGTATAGGAAAAGAGATGCAAAGACCTCAATTTTGGGACTCTTAGTGAGAGAAGGATTCGGTGGAAATTTATGGGTGTAGTGGACGTCACAGAAAGAAGTTTGGCTTACCTGTGGGCCTGAGGTTACCACCGGTTAATCAAGTTACCCTGATACCTCAAGGATTTAGGGAATGGAATGTAAGAGGGCAGTGAGAGAAAAATAGCACCGGAGAAACCCCGAGCTAGAGAATCAATGGGTGCTATGACTTTAAAAACTATTGACAGTGGGGCTTCCCTGTTGGCGCAGTGGTTGAGAGTCCGCCTGCGGATGCAGCGGACTCGGGTTCGTGCCCCGGCCCGGGAAGATCCCACATGCTGCGGAGCGGCTCGGCCCATGAGCCATGGCTGCTGAGCCAGCGCGTCCAGAGCCTGTGCTCCGCAACAGGAAAGGCCACGACAGTGAGAGGCCCGCATACAGAAAAAAAAAAAAACAAGAAAAATATTGACAGTGGATATGTGTATGTGATGGATGTATGATTTTTACACAGACTGTCTCCTATGTACATATTTGTTAGCTTGAACAAAATCTCGTCTTTTCTTTTACCAGTGGGAGAGTTTTTGAGGCCCGGTCATCAATTCATTTTGACCCACATGTCCTTAGAATATTCTCTGAATTTCCACTTATATGCCTCTGCTCTACTATTTAGCTCCTGGCTGGGTTTCCTTTACTCTTTCTGTGCCTCCATTTTCAAGACCGGCATCTGCTCCCCTGTGTCCAAAGGCTGTTCTCATTTTGCAAGTATGGGGGGATGTGTCTCCATGCAGCTGAAGTGCCCATCTCTCCTCCTCACCCTGGCAGGACCATGGAAAATGTCCTTCAGCTCAGAAGTGCATCTTCCCATGCATTCTGCTCAACCTGCACCCACATGCCCAGCTCTCCTAGGGCTCTTATTTAGGCAGCAAGATACAAAATCTGCAGGAGTTAACGACTGTAAGACGACGAAATAATCAAACTGACACATTCATGGCAGCGGAATTGTGTTTAATTGTTTGAAAGACTGGAGCAGAGACGAAGTGTGCTAGCAAAGGATGGTCGGGCATGCTGCTTAAGTTTCCAAGCAGCCAAAAGGGCGAAGTATACAAGTCTGCAAGAAGATTAGACGGTTTAGAAGCGGATCCTTTGCTAAATGGAAATTGCAGCTGCTAATTCATAAGAAATGTTGATCCAGGAAGCTGCCATCTTGGTGCTGCCTTTTCCAAAAGTGTGGCTGCTTCCAGAAGCCGGGGGTGAGTGGTGCTGACAGCTAACTGGCTGAGAGAGGGAAGTGGGCTTCGTGTTCTCTGTTCTGAAGGGAGTTTGGCCTCTGGCCCATGCCTGGGGTTTATTTCTGCTTGGACTTCTGGCACTGTTGAGGGGCTGGGCACGTTGGGACAGAGGGCTCCTTGCCCTTGGGTGGAGGCTGGCAAGGCTGCTTGGTGTGCTGAGGTGGAGTTTAGCAGTGCTTTGGTGGGGGGAAACAGTACTTTACTGGGGGGCAGCATTGCTGTGGAGGGGGACAGTACTGCTGAGGTGGGGGGCAGCAATACTTTGGTGAGGGGCAGCAATACTTTGGTGGGGTGCAGCATGGCTGGGGTGGAGGGCAGCAATACTTTGGTAGCGGGCAGCACAGCTTCTGCTTCGGATGATACATTCTGGTCTGGATGTGCACTGCAATGGAAAAGACACTGAAGTGAGGAACTCTAGAACCTTAGAGACACTCAACCCAGGAGAACCGCTTGCCTCGTTCAAACCTGTGCCGATTCAACTTTCGCCTGGTGGCTTCACCGATTAAATGTGTCTGTGTGCAGTGAGGTGCGTCAGTATAAATTGTAGCTACAGTTTGTAAGCCATAGCAAGGTTTTAATAGAGACAAATAAAGAAATACAGAAGGAAGGAAGGAAAGAAGAAAGAGAGGAAAAAAGGGTGAAAGGAGAAGAGTAATGGACAGCGGTAGAAAAAACAAAGATATAAAAAATGAGAGAGAGTCACACAGACAGAGAGAGAGAGGAGAGAGATGGAAAGAATAAGAAGGAAGGTCAGGGGTAATGAGAACAAAAGGTATTATGCTTCCACAGCAGATACTGTGGAAAGTATAACATAGTTTTCTTGGATCTTAGTCCTATCTCAAAAATTAACCAGCTGTGTGATTTTGAGCAAGTTACTTAACTTCTCTGTACTCTTCTTAAAGTTGTTGTAAAGATTAAATGAGCATATAAAACTCCACACAAACACATGTAAATACACAGGTAAATATGAGTGTAAAGTTATATGTGTGTGTGTGTGCTCGCGTGGTCACACACACACACACACACAAACACACACACACACGAGAACAAAAACATGTTGAGTACTCTTGTAAAGATTTTGACTTTTTAAGTAAATATCGAACAGTTGTAACAGAGCATCTTAACCACTCTCTAAGAGAATTCATAGAAAAGAGGCATCTAGAGACAAAAGGACCGTTTAAATCGATACTAAATTCTAGGGGAGAATGCAAATCTTAGAGAGGGAAGTCATGGATCCCCAGGCACTGAGCACACGGGGGTGGAACAATGGTCCCCGACTCCCAGAGCAGGACATGGCCGCTTTACCACGTCCTCTTGTCCTTGTTGCTCTGAGCTCCCTGGGCCTCTGCCCTCTGCTCCCTGAGGAGCTCTCCTGCCTCGCTGCACTGGCCTTTCCCTTCAGGGCAGCCCTGCCCTAGATTTGGTGCCACCCTCTCCTAACCAGCTCCGCTCAGCTCCTGGCCACGACAACATCGCCACCACACACGCCAGCAGGACCCTCAACACAGGACTCTGATCACACCCTGGACCCCCATCTCAGCCCCCACCCCACACACTTCAGATGTTGCCTTGTAACCCAAGACAGGTGGGTCCCAAATGATACGGACGAGAGAGGTGCCCACACGAGGCCTTTCTTTCTGGCCAGCCACCCATTGTGCCAGCCCCAGCTGCCTGCGGAGTTTGGGACCATTTAGAACCAGGCTCCGAGGAGAGGAGTTCCTTTGCCCGACTTACCCTAGTTCACCAGCGGCTGGAACGTGTAGATGCTGTGGCTTTTGGGATGCTCTAAGACTGCACACCTTTTATACGTCTCAGATCCCTCTTGGAAGACATGAGGTGGCCTACGATTGGGGCGTGCTAGGCCCTAGTCACAATAGGATGCATCTGCCCTTCCTCAAACTTGAGGTTTTACTCATCTCCTGGGCTGGCAAACTCACTCTCGGTTTGATGGCACTTGAGGATGACAGTGCCTTCACGCGAGCCCTGGCCCCATTTCCCCATCACTTTACGAGCCGTGGCTTCCTCGTGTTTCCAAACCCACTCGTGACGGTTTCCCTAGAACCTTGACTTCTGGGATGGTGCTAAGCAAGCATGCAGGACACTGCTGTGTGTGGGAGCGGTGAGGGTAGTGTTCCAGGATATTCCCGTTGGTGGGGGAAGGTGTGGGCTGCTCAGCATGCACAGCGAGCCTTGTTGTAAGAGTAACAACTACTGAGGGGTGAGTGGCTCTTGGGGAAACCCAGTAAACTCAGCAATGTTGGGACCTTGACTTAACCTAAATTCAGAGCCACATTCAGCCTGAACTGGAAACAAACTTGGGCAAGCCGCTTTGATTTTGCACCTGCTGTATTATAAACAAAAAATGGGGGTTGCAGCTCTCTCTTCTGCCTCTTGGTCAGCAAAACATTAGTCTTCATTCACAGAAACTGGGCGGTTACTGTTGAGAGTACGTATCTCACTTACAGGTGTATAAGTCACGCAGACTGCAGGCTTCTCAGGGAAATGATTATCATAAGGTGGAGAGGCTGGGGACCTAAGAAACATTGACCTGACGTGGGCTGCTGGACGATTCACCCAGTCTGGCTCCTGGAATCTGATCTCCCAGGGCTTCAGGGCTGATGCATCCTTCCTGTTCCACTTAGAGATTCCAGAACAAAGAAGGATGCCACAGGGCAGGGACCAGAATGAAAAGGTTGAAACAACATCCATCAAAGGATGAAACATACCTTAAATAACTCCCCAGTTAGTGTTCCGACTGGGGCTCTGATCGTCACCAGCTGAGTGACTTTGGGCACTTTACATCTTTGCGCAGCAGTTTCCTCATCTGCTAAACAGGATAACCCCATACTGCATGTCAGCTGAACGGCTTATTTGGACAACATGTGTAAGCATGTGCACACTGATGGGCACAGAATAAGGGCTCAACGATGGCTGGGTGCTCTGTGGAGTCGGGCTCTGAAAGCTGGGGCAAAGCCCACTCTTAGAAGTAGGGAGGAGGTCGTTGCCACGTTTGAAGGCAAGTAGCGGCACTTGCTACCAGTGTCCTAAGACCTTGACTGACACAAATGGAAATGGGCAAGCCAGTCCTGAGGATGGCATGTTTCATTCTCAGACCTGGAATTTAGCCACAGCTCAGCTGCAAGCCCTACAGTAACCCTAGATCTTGGGAATTCACACTGCAGCATGAGAAGACAGCCTTGGGAATCAGTGGTGTCTACTCTGGGACTCACCTTAAGGACAGGCTATGCATGGGCTTGGCCCCGGGGGAAACCCAGGGGATCTCAGGCCTTCCCGGTAGAAGAAACCCTTCCGCCTGTTGTCACTCTGACAGAAGCAACCCTGATGGGCTTGGAGAGAGATTTCAGCTCAGGTCCCTATTAGCAGAGAAGAAAGGCCACGTGGGGCAGTAGATCAGGGATAACGAAAAATTCATCAAGTTGTAGTGAGCTCACACAATGCATCAAGCCCTGGGGACGGTGGCCAGCAAGGAGGGCCAGAGCCTCCCTGGTCCCTAAACTGCTTCACATCCTCATCTCCGCCTACTGCTTCCAACTCTGTAGATACTTCTCAATGGTTTGCCTTGGATTAGCTGAAGAACTCAAGCCCGCTTTTGCTCATAGCAATGCCTGCGAAACTAGAGAAAATGTGAACCTCTGAAGATCCATGAGTTTGGGTGTTACATCCAGTCCATCTTTTCTTTTCTGGCCTAAGCCCTCACTACCCAGAACAGATTTTTTGGGGTATGGAATCTGCTATCTCAAGCATGCATTATGTAGTATTGTATCTACCAACAGAGGACGTCGGAACATGTCCTCTAGGATCCACGGGTACAACGAAACGCTTCTCCTGGTCATTGGGAATGGTATTGTTCCCTAACATTCATTAGCATCACTCTTTGTCTTCCTCCAAACCTCTGACTCTCATGTACAAGCAAACAGACACACACAGACACACACAGACACACACACACACACAGACACACACACACAGAGGCAGAAGTGAAAATTGGGACCAAGGATGATTCAGCAGAACCTGGGCACAGGTTAAGCCCACGGTATCTTCTGTGCCAGGCATCTGTGAATGAACCCCAGGCCGGGGCCCATGCACACATATGCAGTAGCAGGCCGAGCTGACCCTCTGGGGCCGGCCACATCAACAGACAGGGTTCCGGACAAAGGACTCCTGGTGTCTGGAACTAGAGCCTCTCTGCTGCAATCCATCGCCACCTGGATATCGGCTGGGGCACGGCAGGGTGTGTGCCATCATCTGGTCGGCTGAGAGATGCCCTCCCTTTTCAAGGGGTCTTGTCCTGGGAGGATGAGGGAAGGGCAGTCCTCCCCTGACTCTCAGAATCTCTGCTCGTGTTTCCAATTCTGGCCTACAATTCGGAGCTATTCTCATTTTACAGGTTCGAAAGGTTCTGTTCGCTAAGGTTACTTAAGGAAAAAGTAGGGAAGAGAGGATTTAACCCAGCCCTGCCAGGCTCCAGGATACGTGTGTGTGTTCATTTACTTGCACTATACTACCTTCTAGGGAATTTCTTTGTTTGGAAGATGTAACTATGTTCTTCCCTGAGGAAGGCAGCCTTCTTTCAAAGGCCTCAGCATCATCCCTTTCATCCAGAAATCTTTCTGCTTGGAAATTCACTCAAGGTCAATGGGCTGATAATCTGTTGGAATGTTGCAGAAGCCTTGGGAGGCTCTGAACTGTGTGCTCTGGGGCCATGCACATGAACAAGAAAGACAATGTGAGCATGTGTGTTGGTGCATTGGAGTGTCTGTGAGTGTGTGTGGGTGAGTGAAGACATATTTTAGGGTGATTGACATCTTATGAAGTTTTGTCTGTGTGTGTTGTGTGTGGCCTCACGTGAGGGGTCATAAATGGATCTATGTGGGAATATGAACTTGAGTGTGTGAGGGTGAGTGTGCACAGGGCTGAGAGTCAAGAGGTATGCAGAGGTGTTGCTGACTCCGTACATAAAATGTGAAAAGAACTTATGTAACAAGTGGCTCCTAGGCTCCGCACCAGCCGCCTGCCGGCCTGTGTGCCTGCGCCCACCCTGCCAGGCGGCCAGCTCAGTCCTACAGCGTGGAGCAGCTGGGAGGCCGACGCCTGTCCCAGCGGGTCCTCTGGGATGCTGCTCCATCTTCTGTTCTCCATGGTCAGTGGACGTCTTCACACGTGGAGAATTTATGCTGAATAACAACCCCGTGTGTGTCTTGGATATGTACGTGTACCCCTGTATAAACACGTGTGAAGGTGTGACTGTTTGAAAGTACTGCCTTTGCCTTCCCAACGGATCAGTGAGTTTTTAAGTTCTGGAACGACAGGACCCAGGCTGTATACTTCATCCAGCAACTAGAACGGTCAGAGCACTTGCCATGTTGCCAAGATACGGACCAGGGTTTGAATCTCACCTCCACCACATGCAAGGTGTTGTTACACTGAACACGTAAGGAGCATCTCTTCACCTCGCCACTACCTCTCACAGGAAGAGCAAGACCTGCTTCAATATGGTGGTATCTATGTTTGAGCACTTGGCACACGCCGTGCCCTCTCCATGCTTCCTCAACTTATCAGCCTCCTACTGGTAGTACGGTCTGCCTCCAAAACACATGTCTGGCTGATACATTGATAGGCAAATGTCACTGTGGGCCAGAGCTGCCCGGGTCTGCCTCAACAGCAGGAATCATCATGGGCAGCTGTTACAAAGGGGAAGCTTGTGGAAGAAAAGGGCAACCACCCAATGTGGTGAATAGACCCTGGACGAAATGCCTTTTCCGCCTGTGAACACCCCTCGGATGCTTTGGTCTACACAACTCTTCCTTGTCCTGGCCCCAAGATGTGCCCTGCCCCTCACACCTTGTTCTTACTAAAGGTGTGGAGCCCGTGTCGTCAGGTTGGTGGTAATAAGTGGAGGGTCTTGCTGCTCTGTCAGGAAGTGGAGAATAATAATAAAAGCAAGAGCTAACATTCATCCAACATTTACTATGTGTTACATCCTACTTACTATTTATTTACATTGTCTCATTGAAGACCCCTCTCCGTCAACCGCAGGTTGCAGACATTATTCTGCTCACTATACACATGAGTAAAGTGAGGCCCAGGGAAGTATTGGATTCACTCCATCACAGACATGCATCTGGCATCCAAACCCACTATGACGGGATAAAGGAAATTCCGCAAGACGGTCCGCACATAACCCCATGTGCACACAATCCTAGTATGATAATTAGTGGAGGAGAAAATTAAGTGAAGCCCAGAGAGGCAAAAGTCAACCTTGTTTTAATCAGCTGAGGGAGGGAGGGCGAGGAAATAGAGAATAAGAACCCAAATGAGAGTTCTGGGGCAAGTTCATGTGTATGAGGCAAGAGAGGAGTTATCTGGAGCCTGGACTGAATGAGGTATCTGAGGATGGGGAATTGGCTCAAAGACCTCATCATTTTCAGGGAGTTCACTTAAGGTGTCTACAGCTTTTCAATTCATTTTGTTTGTCATCTTTGAGTTCTGTTGAATGCAACTCTGAGTTGGAAATATTTACGACACATAGGTCTGGAAACTGGACGCGCCCCCCATCTTTCCGTGGTATCAAATGGTGCAGGTGGCTGCAGAGGCTATGTGCTCTCTCCACCACAGACAGGCGCTGAGACGTTGAAGACTGGCCTCCTGGGGACAACTAGCACTCGCAGCATTGGCTGCTGCTCTACGCAGCCCTGGAACGCACTGCTGCTTACGTGCACACATCCCGCTGTCCTTCCGCTCTGAACCTCCCTCCTCCCGGTGTTCTTCCTGGAAAGACATTGTCAGGGAGCCCTGTGGTGGATGTCATTATGACACAGATGGCCAAGTTCTTCCTCCCCTCAACAGCCCTCAGTGTTCTCTCTCTTTGTCCTCTGAATTCTGAGGGCAGGAATGACATATCTGTGGCTTCCAAGTCGTCCATGCATTAGACGTCTTGCGGTCAAACTGTTTTTGGTTGTTTTGACGGTCTGAGCTTGCTTTCCTTACGGGGATTAAACCAAGAATACCGGAGGCTTGTGTGTGAGTTTGTGCTTCCACAGCATCCCTCACATTCTAATCAAAGGGAGGGGCAGGTACTTACAAAGAATGCGATGATGCATTGCTGCTTGGGATGGATGGATTGGTGATGGGTAAATAGGTAGATGGATGGAGCCTCGCTGGAGGGCATGAACAGAGGTGGTGGAGGTCAAAGATACCAGCCAAGCATGGAAGCAATGCTAAACTAAAACTGAAACTTTTGTCTTTAGCGTATTCTTTACTCTACATGCTCTGCGATCTATGTTGGGGATAATTCACGCATTTAGTTTATGTTTTGTTCCTTGCTGATTCCTTTGGGTACTTCTGTGGATTTTCAGTGATTCCCTTGTAGCCCAGAAACGTGAAATGGGAGGCAAGTATAGGAAAAGAGATGCAAAGACCTCAATTTTGGGACTCTTAGTGAGAGAAGGATTCGGTGGAAATTTATGGGTGTAGTGGACGTCACAGAAAGAAGTTTGGCTTACCTGTGGGCCTGAGGTTACCACCGGTTAATCAAGTTACCCTGATACCTCAAGGATTTAGGGAATGGAATGTAAGAGGGCAGTGAGAGAAAAATAGCACCGGAGAAACCCCGAGCTAGAGAATCAATGGGTGCTATGACTTTAAAAACTATTGACAGTGGGGCTTCCCTGTTGGCGCAGTGGTTGAGAGTCTGCCTGCGGATGCAGCGGACTCGGGTTCGTGCCCCGGCCCGGGAAGATCCCACATGCTGCGGAGCGGCTCGGCCCATGAGCCATGGCTGCTGAGCCAGCGCGTCCAGAGCCTGTGCTCTGCAACAGGAAAGGCCACGACAGTGAGAGGCCCGCGTACAGAAAAAAAAAAAACAAGAAAAATATTGACAGTGGATATGTGTATGTGATGGATGTATGATTTTTACACAGACTGTCTGCTACTTACACATTTTGTTAGCTTGAACAAAATCTCGTCTTTTCTTTTACCAGTGGGAGAGTTTTTGAGGCCCGGTCATCAATTCATTTTGACCCACATGTCCTTAGAATATTCTCTGAATTTCCACTTATATGCCTCTGCTCTACTATTTAGCTCCTGGCTGGGTTTCCTTTACTCTTTCTGTGCCTCCATTTTCAAGACCGGCATCTGCTCCCCTGTGTCCAAAGGCTGTTCTCATTTTGCAAGTATGGGGGGATGTGTCTCCATGCAGCTGAAGTGCCCATCTCTCCTCCTCACCCTGGCAGGACCATGGAAAATGTCCTTCAGCTCAGAAGTGCATCTTCCCATGCATTCTGCTCAACCTGCACCCACATGCCCAGCTCTCCTAGGGCTCTTATTTAGGCAGCAAGATACAAAATCTGCAGGAGTTAACGACTGTAAGACGACGAAATAATCAAACTGACACATTCATGGCAGCGGAATTGTGTTTAATTGTTTGAAAGACTGGAGCAGAGACGAAGTGTGCTAGCAAAGGATGGTCGGGCATGCTGCTTAAGTTTCCAAGCAGCCAAAAGGGCGAAGTATACAAGTCTGCAAGAAGATTAGACGGTTTAGAAGCGGATCCTTTGCTAAATGGAAATTGCAGCTGCTAATTCATAAGAAATGTTGATCCAGGAAGCTGCCATCTTGGTGCTGCCTTTTCCACAAGTGTGGCTGCTTCCAGAAGCCGGGGATGAGTGGTGCTGACAGCTAACTGGCTGAGAGAGGGAAGTGGGCTTCGTGTTCTCTGTTCTGAAGGGAGTTTGGCCTCTGGCCCATGCCTGGGGTTTATTTCTGCTTGGACTTCTGGCACTGTTGAGGGGCTGGGCACGTTGGGACAGAGGGCTCCTTGCCCTTGGGTGGAGGCTGGCAAGGCTGCTTGGTGTGCTGAGGTGGAGTTTAGCAGTGCTTTGGTGGGGGGAAACAGTACTTTACTGGGGGGCAGCATTGCTGTGGAGGGGGACAGTACTGCTGAGGTGGGGGGCAGCAATACTTTGGTGAGGGGCAGCAATACTTTGGTGGGGTGCAGCATGGCTGGGGTGGAGGGCAGCAATACTTTGGTAGCGGGCAGCACAGCTTCTGCTTCGGATTATACATTCTGGTCTGGATGTGCACTGCAATGGAAAAGACACTGAAGTGAGGAACTCTAGAACCTTAGAGACACTCAACCCAGGAGAACCGCTTGCCTCGTTCAAACCTGTGCCGATTCAACTTTCGCCTGGTGGCTTCACCGATTAAATGTGTCTGTGTGCAGTGAGGTGCGTCAGTATAAATTGTAGCTACAGTTTGTAAGCCATAGCAAGGTTTTAATAGAGACAAATAAAGAAATACAGAAGGAAGGAAGGAAAGAAGAAAGAGAGGAAAAAAGGGTGAAAGGAGAAGAGTAATGGACAGGGGTAGAAAAAACAAAGATATAAAAAATGAGAAAGAGTCACACAGACAGAGAGAGAGAGGAGAGAGATGGAAAGAATAAGAAGGAAGGTCAGGAGTAATGAGAACAAAAGGTATTATGCTTCCACAGCAGATACTGTGCAATGTGGAACATGGTTTTCTTGGATCTTAGTCCTATCTCAAAAATTAACCAGCTGTGTGATTTTGAGCAAGTTACTTAACTTCTCTGTACTCTTCTTAAAGTTGTTGTAAAGAATAAATGAGCATATAAAACTCCACACAAACACATGTAAATACACAGGTAAATATGAGTGTAAAGTTATATGTGTGTGTGTGTTCTCGCGTGGTCACACACACACACACACACACACACACGAGAACAAAAACATGTTGAGTACTCTTATAAAGATTTTGACTTTTTAAATAAATATCGAACAGTTGTAACAGAGCATCTTAACCACTCTCTAAGAGAATTCATAGAAAAGAGGCATCTAGAGACAAAAGGACCGTTTAAATCGATACTAAATTATAGGTGAGAATGCAAATCTTAGAGAGGGGAGTCATGGATCCCCAGGCACTGAGCACACGGAGGTGGAACAATGGTCCCCGACTCCCAGAGCAGGACATGGCCGCTTTACCACGTCCTCTTGTCCTTGCTGCTCTGAGCTCCCTGGGCCTCTGCCCTCTGCTCCCTGAGGAGCTCTCCTGCCTCGCTGCACTGGCCTTTCCCTTCAGGGCAGCCCTGCCCTAGATTTGGTGCCACCCTCTCCTAACAAGCTCCGCTCAGCTCCTGGCCACGACAACATCGCCACCACACACGCCAGCAGGACCCTCAACACAGGACTCTGATCACACCCTGGACCCCCATCTCAGCCCCCACCCCACACACTTCAGATGTTACCTTGTAACCCAAGACAGGTGGGTCCCAAATGATACGGACGAGAGAGGTGCCCACACGAGGCCTTTCTTTCTGGCCAGCCACCAGTTGTGCCAGCCCCAGCTACCTGCGGAGTTTGGGACCATTTAGAACCAGGCTCCGAGGAGAAGAGTTCCTTTGCCCGACTTACCCTAGTTCACCAGCGGCTGGAACGTGGAGATGCTGTGGCTTTTGGGATGCTCTAAGACTGCACACCTTTTATACGTCTCAGATCCCTCTTGGAAGACATGAGGTGGCCTACGATTGGGGCGTGCTAGGCCCTAGTCACAATAGGATGCATCTGCCCTTCCTCAAACTTGAGGTTTTACTCATCTCCTGGGCTGGCAAACTCACTCTCGGTTTGATGGCGCTTGAGGATGACAGTGCCTTCACGCAAGCCCTGGCCCCATTTCCCCATCACTTTACGAGCCGTGGCTTCCTCGTGTTTCCAAACCCACTCGTGACGGTTTCCCTAGAACCTTGACTTCTGGGATGGTGGTAAGCAAGCATGCAGGACACTGCTGTGTGTGGGAGCGGTGAGGGTAGTGTTCCAGGTTATTCCGGTTGGTGGGGGAAGTGTGGACCAACCAGCGTGCACAGCGAGCCTTGTTGAAATAGAAACAACTACTGAGGGGTGAGTGGCTCTTTTGGAGACCCAGTAAACTCAGCAAAGTTGGGACCATGACTTAACCTAGACTCAGAACCACATTCAGCCTGAACTGGAAACAAACCTGGACAAGCCGCTTTAATTTTGCACCTGCTGTAATAAAACAGAAAATAGAGGTTGCAGGTCTCTCCCCTGCCTCTTGGTCAGCAAAACATTAGTCTTCATTTACAGAAACTGGGCGATACAGTTGACAGTACGTATCTCACTTACAGGTGTATAAGTCACGCAGACTGCAGGCTTCTCAGGGAAATGATTATCATAAGGTGGAGAGGCTGGGGAGCTAAGAAACTTTGACCTGGCATGGGCTGCTGGACGAGTCACCCAGTCTGGCTCCTGGAATCTGACCTCCCAGGACTTCAGCGCTGATGCATCCTTCCCGTTCCACTTATAGATTCCAGAACAAAGAAGGATGCCACAGGGCAGGGACAAGGATGAAAAGGTTGAAACAACACCCATCAAAGGATGAAACATACCTTAAATAATTCCCCAATTAGTGTTCCGACTGGGGCTCTGATTGTCACCAGCTGGGTGACTTTGGGCACTTTACATCTTTGCGCACCAGTTTCCTCATCTGCTAAACAGGATAACCCCATACTGCATGTCAGCTGAACGGCTTATTTGGACAACATGTGTAAGCATGTGCACACTCATGGGCACAGAATAAGGGCTCAACGATGGCGGGGTGCTCTGTGGAGTCGGGCTCTGAAAGCTGGGGCAAAGCCCACTCTTAGAAGTAGGGAGGAGGTCGTTGCCACATTTGAAGCCAAGTAGCGGCACTTGCTACCAGTGTCCTAAGACCTTGACTGACACAAACGGAAATGGGCAAGCCAGTCCTGAGGATGGCACGTTTCATTATCAGACCTGGAATTTAGCCACAGCTCAGTTGCAAGCCCTACAGTAACCCTAGATCTTGGGAATTCACATTGCAGCATGAGAAGTCAGCCTTGGGAATCAGTGGTGTCTACTCTGGGACTCACCTTAAGGACAGGCTATGCATGGGCTCGGCCCCGAGGGAAACCCAGAGGATCTCAGGCCTTCCCGGGAGAAGAAGCCCTTCCGACTGTTGTCACTCTGACAGAAGCAACCCTGATAGGCTTGGAGAGAGATTTCAGCTCAGGTCCCTAGTAGCAGAGAAGAAAGGCCACGTGGGGCAGGTATTCTGGGATAACTAATAATTCATCAAGACGTAGTGAGCTCACACAACGCACCAGGCCCTGGGGACGGTGGCCAGCAAGGAGGGCCAGAGCCTCCCTGGTCCCTAAACTGCTTCGCATCCTCTTCTCCGCCTACTGTTTCCAACTCTGTAGATACTTCTCAATGGTTTGCCTTGGATTAGCTGAAGAACTCAAACCCACTTTTGGCCATAGAAATGCCTGCGTAACTAGAGAAAATGTGAACCTCTGAAGATCCATGAGTTTGGGTGTTACATCCAGGCCATCTTTTCTGGCCTAAGCCCTCTCTACCCAGAACAGATTTTGTTGGGTGTGGAACCTGCTCTCTCAAGCATGCATGATGTAGTATTGCATCTACCAACAGAGGACGTCGGAACATGTCCTCTAGGATCCACGGGTACAACGAAACGCTTCTCCTGCGCATTGGGAATGGTATTGTCCCCTGACATTCATTAGCATCACTCTTTGTCTTCCTCCAAACCTCTGACTCTCATATACAAGCACACAGACACACACAGACACACACACACAAAGGCAGAAGGGACAATTGGGACCAAGGATGATTCAGTAGAACCTGGGCACAGGCTAAGCCCACTGTATCTTCTGTGCCAGGCATCTGTGAATGAACTCCAGGCCGGGGCCCATGCACACATATGCAGTGGCAGGCCGAGCTGACCCTCTGGGGCCGGCCACATCAACAGACAGGGTTCCGGACAAAGGACTCCTGGTGGCTGGAACTAGAGCCTCTCTGCTGAAATCCATCGAACCTGGGGATCACCTGGGGCATGGCAGGGTGTGTGCCATCATCTGGGTGGCTGAGACATTCCCTCCCTTTTCAAGGGGTCTTGTCCTGGGAGGATGAGGGAAGGGCAGTCCTCCCCTGACTGTCAGAATCTCTGCTCGAGTTTCCAATTCTGGCCTACAATTCAGAGCTATTCTCATTTTACAGGTTCGAAAGGTTCTGTTCGCTAAGGTTACTTAAGGAAAAAGTAGGGAAGAGAGGATTTAACCCAGCCCTGCCAGGCTCCAGGATACGTGTGTGTGTTCTTTTACTTGCACTATACTACCTTCTAGGGAATTTCTTTGTGTGGAAGATGTAACTATATTCTTTCCTGTGGAAGGTAGCCTTCTTTAGAAGCCCTCAGCATCATCCCCTTCATATGGAGATCTTTCTGCTTGGAAATTCACTCAAGGTCAAGGGTCGATAACCTGCTGGAATGTTGCCGAAGCCTGGGGAGGCTCTGAACTGTGTGCTCTGGGGCCATGCACATGAACAAGAAAGACAATGTGAGCATGTGTGTTGGTGCATTGCAGTGTCTGTGAGTGTGTGTGGGTGAGGGAAGACATATTTCACGGTGATTGACATCTTATGAAGGTTTGCCTGTGTGTGTTGTGTGTGGCCTCACGTGAGGGGTCATGAATGGATCTATGTGGGAATATGAACTTGAGTGTGCGAGGGTGAGTGTGCACAGGGCTGAGAGTCAAGAGGTATGCAGAGGTGTTGCTGACTCCATAGATAAAATGTGAAAAGAACTTATGTAACAGGTGGCTCCTAGGCTCTGTACCAGCTGCCCTGCCGGCCTGTGTGCCTACACCAACACTGCCAGGCGGCCAGCTCAGTCCTACACCGTGGAGAAGCTGGGAGGCCGACGCCTGTCCCAGCGGGGGCCTCTGGGACACTGCTCCATCTTCTGTTCTCCATGGTCAGTGGAAGTCTTCACACGTGGAGAATTTATGCTGAATAACAACCCCGTGTTTGTCTTTGATATGAACGTGTACCCCTGTATAAACACGTGTGAAGGTGTGACTGTTTGAACGTACTGCTTTTGCCTTCCAAAGGATCAGTGAGTTTTACGTTCTGGAAAGACGGGATCCAGGCTTTATGCTTCTTTTAGCCACTAGCACAGTCAGAGCACTTGCCATGTTGCAAAGATAAGGACCAGGGTTTGAATCTCACCTCCACCACATGCAAGGTGTTGTTACACTGAACACGTAAGGAGCTTCTCTTCACCTCGCCACTACCTCTCACAGGAAGAGCAAGACCTGCTTCAATATGGTGGTATCTATGTGTGAGCACTTGCCACACGCCGTGCCCTCTCCATGCTTCCTCGACTTATCTGCCTCCTCCTGGGAGTAGGGTTTGCCTCTAAAAGGCATGGCTGGCTGTGTACATTGATAGGCAAAAGTCACTGTGGGCCAGAGCTGCCCAGGACTGCCTCAACAGCAGGAATCATCATGGGCAGCTGTTACAAAGGGGAAGCTTGTGGAAGAAAAGGGCAACCACCCAATGTGGTGAATAGGCCCTGGACGAAATGCCATTTCCGCCTGTGAACACGCCTCGGATGCTTTGGTCTACACAACTCTTCCTTGTCCTGGCCCCAAGATGTGCCCTACCCCTCACACCTTGTTCTTACTAAAGGTGTGGAGCCCATGTCGTCAGGTTGGTGATAATAAGTGGAGGGTCTTGCTGCTCTGTCAGGAAGTGGAGAATAATAAGAAAAGCAAGAGCTAACATTCATCCAACATTTACTATGTGTTACATCCTACTTACTATTTATTTACATTGTCTCATTGAAGACCCCTCCCCGTCAACCGCAGGTTGCAGACATTATTCTGCTCACTATACACATGAGTAAAGTGAGGCCCAGGGAAGTATTGGATTCACTCCATCACAGACATGCATCTGGCATCCAAACCCACTATGACGGGATAAAGGAAATTCCGCAAGACGGTCCGCACATAACCCCATGTGCACACAATCCTAGGATGATAATTAGTGGAGGAGAAAATTAAGTGAAGCCCAGAGAGGCAAAATTCAACCTTGTCTTAATCAGTGTGGGAGGGAGGGTGAAGAAATAGAGAATAGGAACCGAAACGAGAGTTCTGGGACAAGCTCATGTATATGAGGCAAGAGAGGAGCTCTTTGGAGCCTGTGCTGAATGAGGTATGTGAGGATGGGGAATTGGCTCAAAGAGCTCAACATTTCAGGGAGTTCTCTTAAGGTGTCTACAGCTTTTCAATTCATTTTGTGTGTCATCGTTGAGTTCTGTTGAATGCAACGCTGAGTTGGAAATATTTACGACACATAGGTCTGGAAACTGGACGCGCCCCCCAGCTTTCCGTGGTGTCAAATGGTGCAGGTGGCTGCAGAGGCTATGTGCTCTCTCCACCACGGACAGGGGATGAGACGTTGAAGACTGGCCTCCTGGGGACAACTAGCACTCGCAGCATTGGCTGCTGCTCTACACAGCCCTGGAACGCACTGCTGCTTACGTGCACACATCCCGCTGTCCTTCCGCTCTGAACCTCCCTTCTCCCGGTGTTCTTCCTGGAAAGACATTTTCTGGGAGCCCTGTGCTGGATGTCATTATGACACAGATGGCCAAGTTCTCCTTCCTCCACTCAACAGCCCGCAGTGTTCTCTCTCTGTCTCCTCTGAATTCTGTCGGCAGAAATGTCGTATCTGTGGCTTCCAAGTCGTCCATGAATTAGACGTCTTCCGGTCATAATGTATTTTTGTTGTATGGACGGTCTGAGATTGGTTTCCTTATGGGGATTAAACCAAGAGTACTCGAGCCTTGTGTGTGAGTTTGTGCTTCCACAGCATCCATCACATTCTAAACAAAGGGAGGGGCAGGTACTTACGAAGGATGCAATGATGCATTGCTGGTTGGGATGGATGGATTGATGATGGCTAAATAAGTAGATGGATGGAGCCTCGCTGAAGGACATGAACAGAGGTGGTAGAGGACGAAGAGACCAGCCAAGCATGGAAGCAATGCCAAACTAAACCTAAAATTTTTGCCTTTAGCGTATTCTGAAATCTACGTGCTCTGCGATCTATGTTGGAGATAATTCACACATTGAGTGTATGTTTTGTTCCTTTCGGATTGCTTTGGGTGCTTCTGTGGATTTTCAGTGATTCCCTTGCAGCCCAGAAAAATGAAATGGGAGACAGGTATAGGAAAAGAGATGCAAAGACCTCAATTTGGGGGCTTTTAGTGAGAGAAGAATTCGGTGGAAAGGTATGGGTGTAGTGGACGTAATAGAAAGAAGAAGTTTGGCTTACCTGTGGGCCTGAGGTTACCACCGGTTAATCAGGTTACCCTGATATCGCAAGGATTTAAGGAATGGAAAGTAAGAGGGCAGTGAGATAAAAATAGCCCAGGAGAAACCCCAAGCTAGAGAATCAATGGGTGCTATGACTTTAAAAATTATTTACAGTGGATATGTGTGTGTGATGGATGTATGATTTTTTTTTAACATCTTTATTGGGGTATAATTGCTTTACAATTGTGTGTTAGTTTCTGCTTTATAACAAAGTGAATCAGTTATACAAATACATATGTTCCCATATCTCTTCCCTCTTGCGTCTCTCTCCCTCCCACCCTCCCTATCCCACCCCTCCTGGCAGTCACAAAGCACCGAGCCGATATCCCTGTGCCATGCGGCTGCTTCCCACTAGCTATCTACCTTACGTTTGGTAGTGTATATATGTCCATGCCTCTCTCTCGCCCTGTCACAGCTCACCCTTCCCCCTCCCCATATCCTCAAGTCCGTTCTCCAGTAGGTCTCTGTCTTACTCCTGGCTTACCCCTAGGTTCTTCACGACATTTTTTTTTTTGTTAAATTCCAGATATATGTGTTAGCATACGGTATTTGTCTTTCTCTTTCTGACTTACTTCACTCTGTATGACAGACTCTAGGTCTAGCCACCTCATTACAGATAGCTCAATTTCATTTCTTTTTAGGGCCGAGTAACATTCCATTGTATATATGTGCCACATCTCCTTTATCCATTCATCCGATGATGGGCACTTAGGTTGTTTCCATCTCCAGGCTATTGTAAATAGAGCTGCAATGAATATTTTGGTACATGACTCTGTTTGAATTATGGTTTTCTCAGGGTATATGTCCAGTAGTGAGATTGCTGGGTCATATGGTAGTTCTATTTGTAGATTTTTAAGGAACCTCCATACTGTTCTCCATAGTGGCTGAACCAATTCACATTCCCACCAGCCGTGCAAGAGTGTTCCATTTTCTCCACACCGTCTCCAGCATTTATTGTTTCTAGATTTTTTGATGATGGCCATTCTGACTGCTGTGAGATGATATCTCATTGTAGTTTTGATTTGCATTTCTCTAATTATTAATGATGTTGAGCATTCTTTCATGTGTTTGTTGGCAGTCTGTATACCTTCTTTGGAGAAATGTCTATTTAGGTGTTCTGCCCATTTTTGGATTGGGTTGTTTGTTTTTTTGTTATGGAGCTGCATGAGTTGCTTGTAAATTTTGGAAATTAATCCTTTGTCAGTTGCTTCATTTGCAAATATTTTCTCCCATGATGTATGATTTTTACATAGACTGTCTCCTACTTACACATTTTGTTAGCTTGAACAAAATCCCGTCTTTTCCTTTACCAGTGGGAGAGTTTTTGAGGCCCGATCCTCAATTCATTTTAACTCACATGCCCTTGGAGTATTCTCTGAATTTCCATTTATTTGCCTCTACTCTACTCTTTAGCTCCTGGCTGTATTCCCCTTACTCTTTCTGTGCCTCCGTTTTCGTGACGGGCATAATCTCCCCTGTGTCCAAAGGCTGTTCTCATTTTGCAAGGATGTGGGGATGTGTCTCCATACAGCTGAAGTGCCCACCTCTCCACCTCACCCAGGCAGTACCATGCAAAATGTCCTTCAGCTCAGAAGTGCATCTCCCCATGCCTTCTGCTGTACCTGCACCCACATGCCCAGCCTTCCTAGGGCTCTCATTTAGGCAGCAGGATACAAAATCTGCAGGAGTTAACAACTGTAACATGACGAAATAATCAAACCGACACACTCATGGCAGCGGAATTGTGTTTAATTGTTTGAAAAACTGGAGCAGAGACGAAGTGTGCTAGGGAAGGGTGGTGGAGCATGCTGCTTAAGTTTCCAAGCAGCCAAAAGGGTAAAGTATACAAGTCAGCAAAGATTAGACAGTTTAGAACCGGATCCTTTGCTAAATGGAAATTGCAGCTGCTAATTCATAAGAAATGTCGATCCAGGAAGCTGCCATCTTGGTGCTGCCTTTTCCACAAGTGTGGCTTCTTCCAGAAGCCGAGGGTGAGTGGTGCTGACAGCTAACTGGCTGAGAGAGGGGAGTGGGCTTCATGTTCTCTGTTCTGCAGGTAGTTGGCCTCTGGCCCATGCCTGGGGTTTACTTCTGCTTGGACTTCCGGCACTGCTGAGGGGCTGGGCACTTTGGGACAGAGGGCTCCTTACCCTTGGGTGGAGGCTGGCAAGGCTGCTTGGTGTGCTGAGGTGGAGTTTAGCAGTGCTTTGGTGGGGGGAAACAGTACTTTACTGAGGGGCAACATTGCTGCGGAGGGGGACAGTACTGCTGAGGTGGGGGGCAGCAATACTTTGGTGAGGGGCAGCAATACTTTGGTGGGGTGCAGCATGGCTGGGGTGGAGGGCAGCAATACTTTGGTAGCGGGCAGCACAGCTTCTGCTTCGGATGATACATTCTGGTCTGGATGTGCACTGCAATGGAAAAGACACTGAAGTGAGGAACTCTAGAACCTTAGAGACACTCAACCCAGGAGAACCACTTGCCTCGTTCAAACCTGTGCCGATTCAACCTTGGCCTGGTGGCTTCACCGATTAAATGTGTCTGTGTGCAATGAGGTGCGTCAGTATTAATTGTAGCTACAGTTTGTAAGCCATAGCAAGGTTTTAGTAGAGACAAATAAAGAAATACAGAAGGAAGGAAGGAAAGAAGAAAGAGAGGAAAAAAGGGTGAAAGGAGAAGAGTAATGGACAGGGGTAGAAAAAACAAAGATATACAAAATGAGAGAGAGTCACACAGACAGAGAGAGAGAGGAGAGAGATGGAAAGAATAAGAAGGAAGGTCAGGGGTAATGAGAACAAAAAGTATTATCCTTCCACAGCAGATACTGTGGAATGTAGAACATGATTCTCTTGGATCTTAGTCCTATCTCAAAAATTAACCAGCTGTGTGACTTTGAGCAAGTTACTTAACTTCTTTGTACTCTTCTTAAAGTTGTTGTAAAGATTAAATGAGCATATAAAACTCCACACAAACACATGTAAATACACAGGTAAATATGAGTGTAAAGATATATGTGTGTGTGTGTGCTCGTGTGGTCACACACACACACACACACACACACACACACGAGGACCAAAACATGTTGAGTACTCTGGTAAAGATTTTGACTTTTTAAATAAATATCCAACAGTTGTAACAGAGCATCTTAACCACTCTCTAAGAGACTTCATAGAAAAGAGGCATCTAGAGACAAAAGGACCGTTTAGCTCGATACTAAATTATAGGTGAAAAAGCAAATCTTAGAGAGGGAAGTCATGGATCCCCAGGCACTGAGCACACGGGGGTGGAACAATGGTCCCCGACTCCCAGAGCAGGACATGGCCACTTTACCACCTCCTCTTGTCCTTGCTGCACTGACCTCCCTGGGTCTCTGCCCCCTGCTCCCTGAGGAGCTCTCCTGCCTCGCTGCACTGGCCTTTCCCTTCAGGGCAGCCCTGCCCTAGAGTTGGTGTCACCCTCTCATAACCAGCTCCGCTCAGCTCCTGGCCACGACAACAGAGCCACCACACACGCCAGCAGGACCCTCAATACAGAACTCTGGTCACATCCTGGACCCCCATCTCAGCCCCCACCCCACACACTTCAGATGTTGCCTTGTAACCCAAGACAGGTGGGTCCCAAATGATACGGACGAGAGAGGTGCCCACACGAGGCCTTTCTTTCTGGCCAGCCACCCATTGTGCCAGCCCCAGCTGCCTGCGGAGTTTGGGACCATTTAGAACCAGGCTCCCAGGAGAGGAGTTCCTTTGCCCTACTTACCCTAGTCCACCAGCGGCTGGAACGTGGAGATGCTGAGGCTTTTGGGATGCTCTAAGACTGCACACCTTTTATACGTCTCAGATCCCTCTTGGAAGACATGAGGTGGCCTACGATTGGGGCGTGCTAGGCCCTAGTCACAATAGGATGCATCTGCCCTTCCTCAAACTTGAGGTTTTACTCATCTCCTGGGCTGGCAAACTCACTCCCGGTTTGATGGCGCTTGAGGATGACAGTGCCTTCACGCGAGCCCTGGCCCCATTTCCCCATCACTTTACGAGCCGTGGCTTCCTCGTGTTTCCAAACCCACTCGTGACGGTTTCCCTAGAACCTTGACTTCTGGGATGGTGCTAAGCAAGCATGCAGGACACTGCTGGGTGTGGGAGCGGTGAAGGTAGTGTTCCAGGATATTCCGGTTGGTGGGGTAAGTGTGGACCAACCAGCGTGCACAGTGAGCCTTGTTGAAATAGAATCAACTACTGAGGGGTGAGTGGCTCTTTTGGAGATCCAGTAAACTCAGCAAAGTTGGGACCATGACTTAACCTAGACTCAGAACCACATTCAGCCTGAACTGGAAACAAACCTGGACAAGCCGCTTTAATTTTGCACCTGCTGTAATATAAACAAAAAATAGAGGTTGCAGCTCTCTCCCCTGCCTCTTGGGCAGGAAAACATTAGTCTTCATTTACAGAAACTGGGCGGATACAGTTGGCAGTACGTATCTCACTTACAGGTGTATAAGTCACGCAGACTGCAGGCTTCTCAGGGAAATGATTATCATAAGTTGCAGAAGCTGGGGACCTAAGAAACTTTGACCTGGCCTGGGCTGCTGGACGATTCACCCAGTCTGGCTCCTGGAATCTGATCTCCCAGTGCTTCAGGGCTGATGCATCCTTCCCGTTCCAATTATAGATTCCAGAACAAAGAAGGATGCCACAGGGCAGGGACAAGGATGAAAAGGTTGAAACAACATCCATCAAAGGATGAAACATACCTTAAAAAATTCCCCAATTAGTGTTCCGACTGGGGCTCTGATCGTCACCAGCTGGGTGACTTTGGACACTTTACATCTTTGCGCACCAGTTTCCTCATCTGCTAAACAGGATAACCCCATACTGCATGTCAGCTGAACGGCTTATTTGGACAACATGTGTAAGCATGTGCACACTGATGGGCACAGAATAAGGGCTCAAGGATGACGGGGTGCTCTGTGGAGTCGGGCTCTGAAAGCTGGGGCAAAGCCCACTCTTAGAAGTAGGGAGGAGGTCGTTGCCACATTTGAAGCCAAGTAGCGGCACTTGCTACCAGTGTCCTAAGACCTTGACTGACACAAACGGAAATGGGCAAGCCAGTCCTGAGGATGGCATGTTTCATTCTCAGACCTGGAATTTAGCCACAGCTCAGCTGCAAGCCCTACAGTAACCCTAGATCTTGGGAATTCACAGTGCAGCATGAGAAGACAGCCTTGGATATCAATGTTGTCTCCTCTCGGACTCACCGTAAGGCCAGGCTATACATGGGCTCGGCCCCGGGGGAAACCCAGGGGATCTCAGGCCTTCCCGGGAGAAGAAACCCTTCCGCCTGTTGTCACTCTGACAGAAGCAACCCTGATGGGCTTCGAGAGAGATTTCAGCTTAAGTCCCTAGTAGCAGAGAAGAAATATCACGTGGGGCAGGTATCCTGGGATAACCAATAATTCATCAAGACGTAGTGAGCTCACACAACAGGCCCTGGGGACGGTGGCCAGCAAGGAGGGCCAGAGCCTCCCTAGTCCCTAAACTGCTTCGCATCCTCTTCTCCGCCTACTGCTTCCAACTCTTTACATACTTTTCAATGGTTTGGCTTGGATTAGCTGAAGATCTCAAACCCACTTGTGGCCGTAGCAATGCCTACGTAACTAGAGAAAATGTGAACCTCTGAAGATCCATGAGTTTGGGTTTTACATCCAGTCCATCGTTTCTGGCCTAAGCCCTCTCTTCCCAGAACAGATTTTGTTGGGTGTGGAATCTACTATCTCAAGCATGCATGATGTAGTACTGCATCTACCAACAGAGGACGTCGGAACGTGTCCTCTAGGAGCCACAGGTACAACTAAACGCTTATCCTTGGAATGGTATTGATCCCTGACATTCATTAGCATCACTCTTTCTCTTCCTCCAAACCTCTGACTCTCATATACAAGCACACAGACACACACAGACACACACACACACACACACACACACACACACACACACACACACACAAAGGCAGAAGTGACAATTGGGACCAAGGAGGTTTCAGCAGAACCTGGGCACAGGCTAAGCCCACCGTATCTTCTGTGCCAGGCATCTGTGAATGAACACCAGGCCGGGGCCCATGCACACATATGCAGTGGCAGGCCGAGCTGACCCTCTGGGGCCGGCCGCATCAACAGACAGGGTTCCGGACAAAGGACTCCTGGTGGCTGTAACTAGAGCCTCTCTGCTGAAATCCATCGCACCTGGGGATCACCTGGGGCATGGCAGGGTGTGTGCCATCACCTGGGCGGCTGAGAGATGCCCTCCCTTTTCAAGGGGTCTTGTCCTGAGAGGATGAGGGAAGGGCAGTCCTCCCTGACTCTCAGAATCTCTGCTCGAGTTTCCAATTCTGGCCTACAATTCGGAGCTATTCTCATTTTACAGGTTCGAAAGGATCTGTTCGCTAAGGTTACTTAAGGAAAAAATAGGGAAGAGAGGATTTAACCCAGCCCTGCCAGGCTCCAGGATACGTGTGTGTGTTCTTTTACTTGCACTATACTACCTTCTAGGGAATTTCTTTGTTTGGAAGATGTAACTATATTCTTTCCTGAGGAAGGCAGCCTTCTTTGGAAGGCCTCAGCATCATCCCCTTCATATGGAGATCTTTCTGCTTGGAAATTCACTCAAGGTCAAGGGTCGATAATCTGCTGGAATGTTGCCGAAGCCTGGGGAGGCTCTGAACTGTGTGCTCTGGGGTGATACACATGAACAAGAAAGACAATGTGAGCATGTGTGTTGGTGCATTGCAGTGTCTGTGAGTGTGCGTGGGTGAGGGAAGACATATTTCACGGTGATTGACATCTTATGAAGGTTTGCCTGTGTGTGTTGTGTGTGGCCTCACGTGAGGGGTCATGAATGGATCTATGTGGGAATATGAACTTGAGTGTGCGAGGGTGAGTGTGCACAGGGCTGAGAGTCAAGAGGTATGCAGAGGTGTTGCTGACTCCATAGATAAAATGTGAAAAGAACTTATGTAACAGGTGGCTCCTAGGCTCTGCACCAGCTGCCCTGCCGGCCTGTGTGCCTGCGCCCACCCTGCCAGGCGGCCAGCTCAGTCCTACCGCGTGGAGCAGCTGGGAGGCCGACGCCTGTCCCAGCGGGTCCTCTGGAACGCTGCTCCATCTTCTGTTCTCCATGGTCAGTGGACGTCTTCACACGTGGAGAATTTATGCTGAATAACAACCCCGTGTGTGTCTTGGATATGAACGTGTACCCCTGAATAAACACGTGTGAAGGTGTGACTGTTTGAACGTACTGCCTTTGCCTTCCCAACGGATCAGTGAGTTTTAAGTTCTGGAAAGACGGGATCCAGGCTGTATACTTCATCCAGCCACTAGAACGGTCAGAGCACTTGCCATGTTGCCAAGATAAGGACCAGGGTTTGAATCTCACCTCCACCACATCCAAGGTGTTGTTACACTGAACACGTAAGGAGCTTCTCTTCACCTCGCCACTACCTCTCACAGGAAGAGCAAGACCTGCTTCAAGATGGTGGTATCTATGTGTGAGCACTTGGCACACGCCGTGCCCTCTCCATGCTTCCTCGACTTATCAGCCTCCTCCTGGGAGTACGGTCTGCCTCCAAACACATGCCTGGCTGGTACATTGATAGGCAAATGTCACTGTGGGTCAGAGCTGCCCAGGACTGCCTCAACAGCAGGAATCATCATGGGCAGCTGTTACAAAGGGGAAGCTTGTGGAAGAAAAGGGCAACCACCCAATGTGGTGAATAGGCCCTGGACGAAATGCCATTTCCGCCTGTGAACACCCCTCGGATGCTTTGGTCTACACAGCTCTTCCTTGTCCTGGCCCCAAGATGTGCCCTGCCCCTCACACGTTGTTCTTACTAAAGGTGTGGAGCCCATGTCGTCAGGTTGGTGGTAATAAGTGGAGGGTCTTGCTGCTCTGTCAGGAAGTGGAGAATAATAAGAAAAGCAAGAGCTAACATTCATCCAACATTTACTATGTGTTACATCCTACTTACTATTTATTTACATTGTCTCATTGAAGACCCCTCCCCGTCAACCGCAGGTTGCAGACATTATTCTGCTCACTATACACATGAGTAAAATGAGGCCCAGGGAAGTATTGGATTCACTCCAACACAGGCATGCATCTGGCATCCAAACCCACTATGACGGGATAAAGGAAATTCCGCAAGACGGTCCGCACATAACCCCATGTGCACACAATCCTAGGATGATAATTAGTGGAGGAGAAAATTAAGTGAAGCCCAGAGAGGCAAAATTCAACCTTGTTTTAATCAGCTGAGGGAGGGAGGGCGAGGAAATAGAGAATAAGAACCCAAATGAGAGTTCTGGGGCAAGTTCATGTGTATGAGGCAAGAGAGGAGTTATCTGGAGCCTGGGCTGAATGAGGTATCTGAGGATGGGGAATTGGCTCAAAGACCTCATCATTTTCAGGGAGTTCACTTAAGGTGTCTACAGCTTTTCAATTCATTTTGTTTCTCATCTTTGAGTTCTGTTGAATGCAACGCTGAGTTGGAAATATTTACGACACATAGGTCTGGAAACTGGACGCGCCCCCCATCTTTCCGTGGTATCAAATGGTGCACGTGGCTGCAGAGGCTATGGGCTCTCTCCACCACAGACAGGCGCTGAGACGTTGAAGACTGGCCTCCTGGGGACAACTAGCACTCGCAGCATTGGCTGCTGCTCTACGCAGCCCTGGAACGCACTGCTGCTTACGTGCACACATCCCGCTATCCTTCCGCTCTGAACCTCCCTCCTCCCGGTGTTCTTCCTGGAAAGACATTGTCAGGGAGCCCTGTGGTGGATGTCATTATGACACAGATGGCCAAGTTCTTCCTCCCCTCAACAGCCCTCAGTGTTCTCTCTCTTTGTCCTCTGAATTCTGAGGGCAGGAATGACATATCTGTGGCTTCCAAGCCGTCCATGCATTAGACGTCTTCCGGTCAAACTGTTTTTGGTTGTTTTGACGGTCTGAGCTTGCTTTCCTTACGGGGATTAAACCAAGAATACTGGAGGCTTGTGTGTGAGTTTGTGCTTCCACAGCATCCCTCACATTCTAATCAAAGGGAGGGGCAGGTACTTACAAAGAATGCGATGATGCATTGCTGCTTGGGATGGATGGATTGGTGATGGGTAAATAGGTAGATGGATGGAGCCTCGCTGGAGGGCATGAACAGAGGTGGTGGAGGTCAAAGATACCAGCCAAGCATGGAAGCAATGCTAAACTAAAACTAAAACTTTTGTCTTTAGCGTATTCTGAATTCTACATGCTCTGCGATCTATGTTGGGGATAATTCACGCAGTTAGTTTATGTTTTGTTCCTTTCTGATTCCTTTGGGTACTTCTGTGGATTTTCAGTGATTCCCTTGTAGCCCAGAATCGTGAAATGGGAGGCAAGTATAGGAAAAGAGATGCAAAGACCTCAATTTTGGGACTCTTAGTGAGAGAAGGATTCGGTGGAAAGTTATGGGTGTAGTGGACGTCATAGAAAGAAGAAGTTTGGCTTACCTGTGGGCCTGAGGTTACCACCGGTTCATCAAGTTACCCTGATACCTCAAGGATTTAGGGAATGCAAAGTAACAGGGCAGTGAGAGAAAAATAGCACCGGAGAAACCCCAAGCTAGAGAATCAATGGGTGCTATGACTTTAAAAACTATTGAAAGTGGGGCTTCCCTGTTGGCGCAGTGGCTGAGAGTACGCCTGCGGATGCAGGGGATACGGGTTCGTGCCCCGGTCCGGGAAGATTCCCACATGCCGTGGAGCGGCTGGGCCCATGAGCCATGGCCGCTGAGCCAGCGCGTCCAGAGCCTGTGCTCCACAACAGGAAAGGCCACGACAGTGAGAGGCCCGCGTACAGAAAAAAAAAAAAAAAAAAAACAAGAAAAATATTGACAGTGGATATGTGTATGTGATGGATGTATGATTTTTACACAGACTGTCTCCTACTTACACATTTTGTTAGCTTGAACAAAATCTCGTCTTTTCTTTTACCACTGGGAGAGTTTTTGAGGCCCGGTCATCAATTTATTTTGACCCACATGTCCTTAGAATATTCTCTGAATTTCCACTTATATGCCTCTGCTCTACTATTTAGCTCCTGGCTGGGTTTCCTTTACTCTTTCTGTGCCTCCATTTTCAAGACCGGCATCTGCTCCCCTGTGTCCAAAGGCTATTCTCATTTTGCAAGTATGGGGGGATGTGTCTCCATGCAGCTGAAGTGCCCATCTCTCCTCCTCACCCTCGCAGGACCATGGAAAATGTCCTTCAGCTCAGAAGTGCATCTTCCCATGCATTCTGCTCAACCTGCACCCACATGCCCAGCTCTCCAAGGGCTCTTATTTAGGCAGCAGGATACAAATTCTGCAGGAGTTAACGACTGTAAGACGACGAAATAATCAAACCGACACATTCATGGCCGCAGAATTGTGTTTAATTGTTTGAAAAACTGGAGCAGAGACGAAGTGTGCCAGCAAAGGTTGGTCAGGCATGCTGCTTAAGGTTCCAGGCAGCCAAAAGGGCGAAGTATACAAGTCTGCAAGGAAGATTAGACGGTTTAGAACCGGATCCTTTGCTAAATGGAAATTCCAGCTGCTAATTCATAAGAAATGTTGATCCAGGAAGCTGCCATCTTGGTGCTGCCTTTTCCAAAAGTGTGGCTGCTTCCAGAAGCCGGGGTTGAGTGTTGCTGACAGCTAACTGGCTGAGAGAGGGAAGTGGGCTTCGTGTTCTCTGTTCTGAAGGGAGTTTGGCCTCTGGTCCATGCCTGGGGTTTACTTCTGCTTGGACTTCTGGCACTGTTGAGGGGCTGGGCACTTTGGGACAGTGGGCTCCTTGCCCTTTGGTGGAGGCTGGCAAGGCTGCTTGGTGTGCTCAGGTGGAGTTTAGCAGTGCTTTGGTGGGGGGAAACAGTACTTCACTGGGGGCCAGCATTGCCGCGGAGGGTGACAGTACTGCGGAGGTGGGGGGCAGCAATACTTTGGTGAGGGGCAGCAATACTTTGGTGGGGTGCAGCATGGCTGGGGTGGAGGGCAGCAATACTTTGGTAGCGGGCAGCACAGCTTCTGCTTCGGATGATACATTCTGGTCTGGATGTGCACTGCAATGGAAGAGACACTGAAGTGAGGAACCCTAGAACCTTAGAGACACTCAACCCAGGAGAACCGCTTGCCTCGTTCAAACCTGTGCCGATTGAACCTTGGCCTGGTGGCTTCACCGATTAAATGTGTCTGTGTGCAATGAGGTGCGTCAGTACAAATTGTAGCTACAGTTTGTAAGCCATAGCAAGGTTTTAATAGAGACAAATAAAGAAATACAGAAGGAAGGAAGGAAAGAAGAAAGAGAGGAAAAAAGGGTGAAAGGAGAAGAGTAATGGACAGGGGTAGAAAAAACAAAGATATAAAAAATGAGAGAGAGTCACACAGACAGAGAGAGAGAGGAGAGAGATGGAAAGAATAAGAAGGAAGGTCAGGAGTAATGAGAACAAAAGTATTATCCTTCCACAGCAGATACTGTGGAATGTAGGACATGATTTTCTTGGATCTTAGTCCTATCTCAAAAATTAACCAGCTGTGTGATTTTGAGCAAGTTACTTAACTTCTCTGTACTCTTCTTAAAGTTGTTGTAAAGATTAAATGAGCATATAAAACTCCACACAAACACATGTAAATAGACAGGTAAATATGAGTGTAAAGATATATGTGTGTGTGTGTGCTCACGTGGTCACACACACGAGAACCAAAACATGTTGAGTACTCTTGTAAAGATTTTGACTTTTTAAATAAATATCCAACAGTTGTAACAGAGCATCTTAACCACTCTCTAAGAGACTTCATAGAAAAGAGGCATCTGGAGACAAAAGGACCGTTTAGCTCGATACTAAATTATAGGTGAGAATGCAAATCTTAGAGAGGGGAGTCATGGATCCCCAGGCACTGAGCACACGGAGGTGGAACAATGGTCCCCGACTCCCAGAGCAGGACATGGCCGCTTTACCACCTCCTCTTGTCCTTGCTGCTCTGACATCCCTGGCTCTCTGCCCCCTGCTCCCTGAGGAGCTCTCCTGCCTCGCGGCACTGGCCTTTCCCTTCAGGGCAGCCCTGCCCTAGAGTTGGTGCCACCCTCTCATAACCAGCTCCGCTCAGCTCCTTGCCACGACAACAGCGCCACCACACACGCCAGCAGGACCCTCAATACAGAACTCTGGTCACATCCTGGACACCCATCTCAGCCCCTACCCCACACACTTCAGATGTTGCCTTGTAACCCAAGACAGGTGGGTCCCAAATGATACGGACGAGAGAGGTGCCCACACGGGGCCTTTCTTTCTGGCCAGCCACCCATTGTGCCAGCCCCAGCTGCCCGCGGAGTTTGGGACCAGGTAGAACCAGGCTCGCAGGAGAGGCGTTCCTTTGCCCGACTTACCTTAGTTCACCAGTGGCTGGAACGTGGAGATGCTGAGGCTTTTGGGATGCTCTAAGACTGCACACCTTTTATACGTCTCAGATCCCTCTTGGAAGACATGAGGTGGCCTACGATTGGGGCGTGCTAGGCCCTAGTCCAATAGGATGCATCTGCCCTTCCTCAAACTTGAGGTTTTACTCATCTCCTGGGCTGGCAAACTCACTCTCGGTTTGATGGCGCTTGAGGATGACAGTGCCTTCACGCGAGCCCTGGCACCATTTCCCCATCACTTTACGAGCCGTGGCTTCCTCGTGTTTCCAAACCCACTCGTGACGGTTTCCCTAGACCCTTGACTTCTGGGATGGTGCTAAGCAAGCATGCAGGACACTGCTGTGTGTGGGAGCGGTGAGGGTAGTGTTCCAGGATATTCCGGTTGGTGGGGGAAGTGTGGACCAACCAGCGTGCACAGCGAGCCTTGTTGTAATCGAAACAACTACTGAGGGGTGAGTGGCTCTTTGGGAGACCCAGTAAACTCAGCAAAGTTGGGACCATGACTTAACCTAGACTCAGAGCCACATTCAGCCTGAACTGGAAACAAACCTGGACAAGCCGCTTTAATTTTGCACCTGCTGTAATATAAACAAAAAATAGAGGTTGCAGCTCTCTCCCCTGCCTCTTGGGCAGCAAAACATTCCTCTTCATTCACAGAAGCTGGGTGGATACAGTTGACAGTACGTATCTCACTTACAGTTGTATAAGTCACGCAGACTGCAGGCTTCTCAGGGAAATGATTATCATAAATTGGAGAGGCTGGGGAGGTAAGAAACTTTTACCTGGCGTGGGCTGCTGGACGAGTCACCCGTTCTGGTTCCTGGAATCTGATCTCCCAGGGCTTCAGGGCTGATGCATCGTTCCCGTTCCAATTATAGATTCCAGAACAAAGAAGGATGCCACAGGGCAGGGACAAGGATGAAAAGGTTGAAACAACATCCATCAAAGGATGAAACATACCTTAAATAACTCCCCAATTAGTGTTCCGACTGGGGTTCTGATCCTCACCAGCTGGGTGACTTTGGACACTTTACATCTTTGCGCACCAGTTTCCTCATCTGCTAAAGAGGATAACCCCATACTGCATGTCAGCTGAACGGCTTATTTGGACAACATGTGTAAGCATGTGCACACTGATGGGCACAGAATAAGGGCTCAACGATGGCTGGGTGCTCTGTGGAGTCGGGCTCTGAAAGCTGGGGCAAAGCCCACTCTTAGAAGTAGGGAGGAGGTCGTTGCCACGTTTGAAGGCAAGTAGCGGCACTTGCTACCAGTGTCCTAAGACCTTGACTGACAGAAATGGAAATGGGCAAGCCAGTCCTGAGGATGGCATGTTTCATTCTCAGACCTGGAATTTAGCCACAGCTCAGCTGCAAGCCCTACAGTAACCCTAGATCTTGGGAATTCACACTGCAGCATGAGAAGACAGCCTTGGATATCAATGTTGTCTCCTCTCGGACTCACCGTAAGGCCAGGCTATACATGGGCTCGGCCCCGGGGGAAACCCAGGGGATCTCAGGCCTTCCCGGGAGAAGAAACCCTTCCGCCTGTTGTCACTCTGACAGAAGCAACCCTGATGGGCTTCGAGAGAGATTTCAGCTCAAGTCCCTAGTAGCAGAGAAGAAAGGCCACGTGGGGCAGGTATTCTGGGATAACTAATAATTCATCAAGACGTAGTGAGCTCACACAACGCACCAGGCCCTGGGGACGGTGGCCAGCAAGGAGGGCCAGAGCCTCCCTAGTCCCTAAACTGTTTCACATCCTCTTCTCCGCCTACTGCTTCCAACTCTTTACATACTTTTCAATGGTTTGGCTTGGATTAGCTGAAGAACTCAAACCCACTTGTGGTCGTAGCAATGCCTACGTAACTAGAGAAAATGTGAACCTCTGAAGATCCATGAGTTTGGGTTTTACATCCAGTCCATCGTTTCTGGCCTAAGCCCTCTCTTCCCAGAACAGATTTTGTTGGGTGTGGAATCTACTATCTCAAGCATGCATGATGTAGTATTGCATCTACCAACAGAGGACGTCGGAACGTGTCCTCTAGGAGCCACAGGTACAACTAAACGCTTATCCTTGGAATGGTATTGTCCCCTGACATTCATTAGCATCACTCTTTGTCTTCCTCCAAACCTCTGCCTCTCATATACACACACACACACACACACACACACACGGCAGAAGGGACGATTGGGACGAAGGAGGTCTCAACAAAACCTGGGCGCAGGCTAATCCCACTGTATCTTCTCTGCCAGGCATCTGTGAATGAACACCAGGCCAGGGCCATGCACACATATGCAGGGGAAGGCCGAGCTGACCCTCTGGGACCAGCCGCATCAACAGACAGTGTCCGGACAAAGGACTCCTGGTGCTGGAGCTAGAGCCTCTGTGATGAAATCCGTCGCCAGCTGGGGATCACCTGGGGCACGGCAGGGTTTCTGCCATCATCTAGGCGGCTAAGAGATGCCCTCCCTTTTCAAAGGGTCTTGTCCTGGGAGGATGCGGGAGGGGCAGTCCTCCACTGACTGTCACAATCTCTGCTCGAGTTTCTAATTCAGGCCTTGCGTTCGGAGCTATTCTCATTTTACAGCTTCGAAAGTTTCCGTTCGCTAAAGTTACTTAAGGAAAAAGTAGGGAAGAGAGGATTTAACTCAGCCCTGCCAGGCCCCAGGATATGTGTGTGTGTTCCTCCTCTTGCACTATACTACCTCCTAGGGAAGTTCTTTGTTTGGAAGATGTAACTATATTCTTCCCTGAGGAAGGCAGCCTTCTTTCAAAGGCCTCAGCATGATCCACTTCATCCGGAGATCTTTCTGCTTGGAAATTCACTCAAGGTCAAGGGTCGATAATCTGCTGGAATGTTGCAGAAGCCTGGGGAGCTCTGAACTGTATGCTCTGGGGCGATGCGCATAAACAAGAAAGACAGTGTGAGCATCCGTGCTGGTGCATTGGAGAGTCTCTGAGTGTGTGTGGGTGACTGAAGACATATATCAGGGTGATTGACAGCTTGTGATGGTTTGTCTCTGTGTGTTGTGTGTGGCCTCACGTGAGGGGTCATGAATGGATCTATGTGGGAATATGAACTTGAGTGTGCGAGGGTGAGTGTGCACAGGGCTGAGAGTCAAGAGGTATGCAGAGGTGTTGCTGACTCCATAGCTGAAATGTGAAAAGAACTTATGTAACAGGTGGCTCCTAGGCTCTACACCAACTGCCCTGCCGGTCTGTGTGCCTGCGCCCACCCTGCCAGGTGGCCAGGTCAGTCCCACAGCGTGGAGCAGCTGGGAGGCCGACGCGTGTCCCAGCGGGGGCCTCTGGGACGCTGCTCCATCTTCTTTTCTCCATGGTCAGTGGAAGTCTTCACACTTGGAGAATTTATGCTGAATAACAACCCCATGTGTGTCTTGGATATGAACGTGTAGCCCTGTAATAATACGTGTGAATGTGTTACTTTTTGAACGTACTGCCTTTGCCTTCCCAACGGATCAGTGAGTTTTAAATTCTGGAAAGACGGGATCCAGGCTTTATGCTTCATCCAGCCACTAGAACGGTCAGAGCACTTGCCATGTTGCCAAGATAAGGACCAGCATTTGAATCTCACCTCCACCACGTGCAAGGTGTTGTTACACTGAACACGTAAGGAGCTTCTCTTCACCTAGCCACTACCTCTCACAGGAAGAGCAAGACCTGCTTCAATATGGTGGTATCTATGTGTGAGCGCTTGGCACACGCCGTGCCCTCTCCATGTTTCCTCGACTTATGAGCCTTCTCCTGGGAATAGGGTCTGCCTCTAAAAGACATGGCTGCCTGTGTACATTGATAGGCAAAAGTCACTATGGGCCAGAGCTGCCAAGGACTGCCTCAACAGCAGGAATCATCATGGGCATGCATTTCAAAGGGGAAGCTTGTGGAAGAAAAGGGCAACCACCCAATGTGGTGAATAGGTCCTGGATGAAATGCCATTTCCGCCTGTGAACACCCCTCGGATGCTTTGGTCTACACAACTCTTCCTTGTCCTGGCCCCAAGATGTGCCCTGCCCCTCACACTTTGTTCTTACTAAAGGTGTGGAGCCCGTGACGTCAGGTTGGTGGTAATAAGTGGAGGGTCTTGCTGCTCTGTCAGGAAGTGGAGAATAATAAGAAAAGCAAGAGCTAACATTCATCCAACATTTACTATGTGTTACATCCTACTTACTATTTATTTACATTGTCTCATTGAAGACCCCTCCCCGTCAACCCCAGGTTGCAGACAATATTCTGCCCACTATACACATGAGTAAAGTGAGGCCTAGGGAAGTATTGGATTCACTCCATCATAGACATGCATCTGCCATCCAAACCCACTATAACGGGATAAAGGAAAATTCCGCAAGATGGTCCGCACATAACCCCATGTGCACACAATCCTAGTATGATAATTAGTGGAGAAGAAAATTAAGTGAAGCTCAGAGAGGCAAAATTCAACCTTGTCTTAATCAGCTGAGGGAGGGAGGGTGAGGAAATACAGAATAAGAACCCAAATGAGAGATCTGGGCCAAGGTCATGTATGTGAGGCAAGAGAGGTGCTATTCGGAGCCTGTGTGGACTGAGGTATCTGAGGGTGGGGAATTGGCTCAAAGAGCTCATCATTTTCAGGGAGTTTACTTAAGGTGTCTACAGTTTTCAATTCATTTTGTGTTTCATCGTTGAGTTCTGTTGAATGAAATGCTCTGTTGGAAATATTTACGACACATAGGTCTGGAAACTGGACGCGCCCCCCAGCTTTCCGTGGTGTCAAATGGTGCAGGTGGCTGCAGAGGCTATGTGCTCTCTCCACCACGGACAGGGGCTGAGACGTTGAAGACTGGCCTCCTGGGGACCACTAGCAATCGCAGCATTGGCTGCTGCTCTACGCAGCCCTGGAACGCACTGCTGCTTACACGCACACATCCCGCTGTCCTTCCGCTCTGAACCTCCCTTCTGCCGGCGTTCTTCCTGGAAAGACATTGTCAGGGAGCGCTGTGGTGGATGCCATTATGACACAGGTGGCCAAGTTCTCCTTCCTCCACTCAACAGCCCTCAGTATTCTCTCTCTGTCTCCTCTGAATTCTGTCGGCAGGCATGACGTATCTGTGGCTTCCAAGTCGTCCATGAATTAGACGTCTTCCAGTCAAAATGTTTTTTTGTTGTCTGGACGGTCTGAGATTGGTTTCCTTATGGGGATTAAACCAAGAGTACTCGAGCCTTGTGTGTGAGTTTGTGCTTCCACAGCATCCATCACATTTTAAACAAAGGGAGGGGCAGGTATTTACAAAGGATGCGATGATGCATTGCTGCTTGGGATGGATGGACTGATGATGGGTAAACAGGTAGATGGATGGAGCCTCGTTGAAGGGAATGAACAGAGGTGGTGGAGGACGAAGAGACCAGCCAAGCATGGAAGCAATGCTAAATTAAACTAAAACTTTTGTCTTTTGCGTATTCTGAATTCTACATGCTCTGCGATCTATGTTGGGGATAATTCACACATTTAGTTTATGTTTTGTTCCTTTCTGATTCCTTTGGGTACTTCTGTGGATTTTCAGTGATTCCCTTGTAGCCCAGAAACGTGAAATGGGAGGAAGGTATAGGAAAAGAGATGCAAAGACCTCAATTTGGGGACTTTTAGTGAGAGAAGGATTCGGTGGAAAGGTATGGGTGTAGTAGACGTAATAGAAAGAAGAAGTTTGGCTTACCTGTTGGCCTGAGGTTACCACCGGTTACTCAGGTTACCCTGATACTGCAAGGGTTTAGGCAATGGCAAATAAGAGGGCAGTGAGAAAAAATAGCCCCGAAGAAACCCCAAGCTAGAGAATCAATGGGTGCTATGACTTTAAAAACTATTGACAGTGGATATGTGTGTGTGATGGATGTATGATTTTTACATAGACTGTCTCCTACTTACACATTTTGTTAGCTTGAACAAAATCTCGTCTTTTCTTTTACCAGTGGGAGATTTTTTGCGGCCCGGTCATCAATTCATTTTGACCCACATGTCCTTAGAATATTCTCTGAATTTCCACTTATATGCCTCTGCTCTACTATTTAGCTCCTGGCTGGGTTTCCTTTACTCTTTCTGTGCCTCCATTTTCAAGACCGGCATCTGTTCCGCTGTGTCCAAAGGCTGTTCTCATTTTGCAAGTATGGGGGGATGTGTCTCCATGCAGCTGAAGTGCCCATCTCTCCTCCTCACCCTGGCAGGACCATGGAAAATGTCCTTCAGCTGAGAAGTGCATCTCCGCATGCCTTCTGCTCTACCTGAACCCACATGTACAGCCCTCCTAGGGCTCATATTTAGGCAGCAAGATAAAAAATATGCAGGATTTTGCAGATTTTAATTTGCATTTAAGATGACGAAATAATCAAACTGACACATTCATGGCAGTGGAATTGTGTTTAATTGTTTGAAAAACGGGAGCAGAGACGAAGAGTGCTAGCAAAGGGTGGCCGGGCATGCTGCTTAAGTTTCCAAGCAGCCAAAAGGGCAAAGTATACAAGTCTGCAAAGAAGATTAGACGGTTTAGAAACGGATCCTTTGCTAAATGGAAACTGCGGCTGCTAATTCATAAGAACTGTTGATCCAGGAAGCTGCCATCTTGGTGCTGCCTTTTCCACAAGTGTGGCTGCTTCCAGAAGCCGGGGGTGAGAAGTGCTGACAGCTAGCTGGCTGAGAGAGGGGAGTGGGCTTCATGTTCTCTGTTCTGCAGGGAGCTTGGCCTCTGGCGCATGCCTGGGGTTTATTTCTGCTTGGAATTCTGGCACTGCTGAGGGGCTGGGCACGTTGGGACACAGGGCTCCTTGCCCTTGGGTGGAGGCTGGCAAGGCTGCTTGGTGTGCTGAGGTGGAGTTCAGCAGTGCTTTGGTGGGGGGAAACAGTACTGTGCTCGGGGCCAGCATTGCTGCGGAGGGGGACAGTACTGCTGAGGTGGGGGGCAGCAATACTTTGTTGAGGGGCAGCAATAGTTTGGTGGGGGGCAGCATGGCTGGGGTGGGGGGCAGCAATACTTGGGTAGCGGGCAGCACAGCTTCTGCTTTGGATGATACATTCTGGTCTGGATGTGCACTGCAATGGAAAAGACACTGAAGTGAGGAACTCTAGATCCTTAGAGACACTCAACGCAGGAGAACCACTTGCCTCGTTCAAACCTGTGCCGATTGAACCTTGGCCTGGTGGCTTCACCGATTAAATGTGTGTGTGTGTGCAGTGAGGTGCGTCAGTATAAATTGTAGCTACAGTTTGTAAGCCATAGCAAGGCTTTAATTGAGACAAATAAAGAAATATTGAAGGAAGGAAGGAAGGAAAGAAGAAAGAGAGGAAAAAAGGGTGAAAGGAGAAGAGTAATGGAGAGGGGTAGGAAAAACAAAGATATAAAAAATGAGAGAGAGTCACACAGACAGAGAGAGAGAGGAGAGAGAAGGAAAGAATAAGAAGGAAGGTCAGGGGTAATAAGAACGAAAAGTATTATCCTTCCACAGCAGATACTGTGGAATTTAGACCATGATTTTCTTGGATGTGAGTCCTGTCTCAAAAATTAACCAGCTGTGTGACTTTGAGCAAGTTACTTAACTTCTCTGTGCTCTTCTTAAAGTTCTTGTAAGGATTAAATGAGCATATAAAACTCCACACAAACACATGTAAATACACAGGTAAATATGAGTGTAAAGTTATATGCGTGTGCGTGTGTGTGTGATCGCGTGGTCACACACACACACACACACACACACACACACACACACACGAGAACCAAAACAGGTTGAGTGCTCTTTTAAAGATTTTGACTTTTTAAATAAATATCGAACAATTGTAAAGGAGCATCTTAACCACTCTCTAAGAGAATTCATAGAAAAGAGGCATCTAGAGACAAAAGGACCATTTAAATCGATACTAAATTCTAGGGGAGAATGCAAATCTTAGAGAGGGAAGTCATGGATCCCCAGGCACTGAGCACACGGGGGTAGAACAATGGTCCCCGACTCCCAGAGCAGGACATGGCCGCTTTACCACGTCCTCTTGTCCTTGCTGCTCTGAGCTCCCTGGGCCTCTGCCCCGTGCTCCCTGAGGAGCTCTCCTGCCTCGCTGCACTGGCCTTTCCCTTCAGGGCAGCCCTGCCCTAGATTTGGTGCCACCCTCTCCAAACCAGCTCCGCTCAGCTCCTGGCCACGACAACATCGCCACCACACACACCAGCAGGATCCTCAATACAGGACTCTGATCACACCCTGGACCCCCATCTCAGCCCCCACCCCACACACTTCAGATATTGCCTTGTAACCCAAGTCAGGTGGATCCCAAATGATACGGACGAGAGAGGTGCCCACACGAGGCCTTTTTTTCTGGCCAGCCACCCATTGTGCCAGCCCCAGCTGCCCGCGGAGTTTGGGACCATTTAGAACCAGGCTCGCAGGAGAGGCGTTCCTTTGCCTGACTTACCTTAGTTCACCAGTGGCTGGAACGTGGAAATGCTGAGGCTTTTGGGATGCTCTAAGACTGCACACCTTTTATACGTCTCAGATCCCTCTTGGAAGCCATGAGGTGGCCTACGATTGGGGCGTGCTAGGCCCTAGTCACAATAGGATGCATCTGCCCTTCCTCAAACTTGAGGTTTTACTCATCTCCTGGGCTGGCAAACTCACTCTCGGTTTGATGGCGCTTGAGGATGACAGTGCCTTCACGCGAGCCCTGGCCCCATTTCCCCATCACTTTACGAGCCGTGGCTTCCTCGTGTTTCCAAACCCACTCGTGACGGTTTCCCTAGAACCTTGACTTCTGGGATGGTGCTAAGCAAGCATGCAGGACACTGCTGGGTGTGGGAGCGGTGAGGGTAGTGTTCCAGGATATTCCGGTTGGTGGGGGAAAGTGTGGGCCGGTCAGCATGCACAGCGAGCCTTGTTGTAAGAGTAACAACTACTGAGGGGTGAGTGGCTCTTGGGGAGACCCAGTAAACTCAGCAATGTTGGGACCTTGACTTAACCTAAACTCAGAGCCACATTCAGCCTAAACTGGAAACAAACTTGGGCAAGCCGCTTTGATTTTGCACCTGCTGTAATATAAACAAAAAATGGGGGTTGCAGCTCTCTCTTCTGCCTCTTGGTCAGGAAAACATTAGTCTTCATTCACAGAAACTGGGCGGTTACTGTTGAGTGTACGTATCTTACTTACAGGTGTATAAGCCACGCAGACTGCAGGCTTCTCAGGGAAATGATTAGCGTAAGTTGCAGAGACTGGGTACCTAAGAAACTTTGACCTGGCATGGCTGCTGGACGATTCACCCAGTCTGGCTCCTGGAATCTGATCTCCCAGGGCTTCAGGGCTGATGCATCCTTCCCGTTCCACTTATAGATTCCAGAACAAAGAAGGATGCCACAGAGCAGGGTCAAGGATGAAAAGGTTGAAACAACTTCCATCAAAGGATGAAACATACCTTAAATAACTCCCCAATTAGTGTTCCGACTGGGGCTCTGATCGTCACCAGCTGGGTCACTTTGGGCACTTTACACCTTTGCGCACCAGTTTCCTCATCTGCTAAACAGGATAACCCCATACTGCATGTCAGCTGAACGGCTTATTTGGACACCATGTGTAAGCATGTGCACACTGATGGGCACAGAATAAGGGCTCAACGATGGCTGGGTGCTCTGTGGTGTCCGGCTCTGAAAGCTGGGGCAAAGCCCACTCTTAGAAGTAGGGAGGAGGTCGTTGCCACATTTGAAGGCAAGTAGCGGCACTTGCTACCAGTGTCCTAAGACCTTGACTGACACAAATGGAAATGGGCAAGCCAGTCCTGAGGATGGCATGTTTCATTCTCAGAACTGGAATTTAGCCACAGCTCAGCTGCAAGCCCTACAGTAACCCTAGATCTTGGGAATTCACAGTGCAGCATGAGAAGACAGCCTTGGATATCAATGTTGTCTCCTCTCGGACTCACCGTAAGGTCAGGCTATGCATGGGCTAGGCCCCGGGGAAACCCAGAGGATACCAGGCCTTCCCGGGAGAAGAAACCTTTCCGACTGTTGTCACTCTGACAGAAGCAACCGTGATAGGCTTGGAGAGAGATTTCAGCTCAGGTCCCTATTAGCAGAGAAGAAAGGCCACGTGGGGCAGGTATTCTGGGATAACTAATAATTCATCAAGACGTAGTGAGCTCCCACAACGCACCCGGCCCTGGGGACGGTGGCCAGCAAGGAGGGCCAGAGCCTCCCTGGTCCCTAAACTGCTTCACATCCTCTTCTCCGCCTACTGCTTACAACCCTGTAGATACTTTTCAATGGTTTGGCTTGGATTAGCTGAAGAACTCAAACCCACTTGTGGCCGTAGAAATGCCTACATAACTAGAGAAAATGTGAACCTCGGAAAATCCATGAGTTTGGGTTTTACATCCAGTCCATCGTTTCTGGCCTAAGCCCTCTCTTCCCAGAACAGATTTTGTTGGGTGTGGAATCTACTATCTCAAGCATGCATGATGTAATATTGCTCTACCAACAGAGGACGTTGGAACATGTCCTCTAGGAGACACAGGTACAACTAAATGCTTATCCTTGGAATGGTATTGTCCCCTGACATTCATTAGCATCACTCTTTGTCTTCCTCCAAACCTCTGACTCTCATATACAAGCACACAGACACACACACACACAAAGGCAGAAGGGACAATTGAGACGAAGGAGGTTTCAGCAGAACCTGGGCACAGGCTAATCCCACTGTATCTTCTGTGCCAGGCATCTGTGAATGAATACCAGGCTGGGCCCCATGCACACATACGCAGTGGCAGGCCGAGCTGACCCTCTGGGGCCGGCCACATCCACAGACAGGGTTCCGGACAAAGGACTCCTGGAGGCTGGAACTAGAGCCTCTCTGCTGAAATCCATCGCACCTGGGGATCACCTGGGGCATGGCAGGGTGTGTGCCATCACCTGGGCGGCTGAGAGATGCCCTCCCTTTTCAAGGGGTCTTGTCCTGAGAGGATGAGGGAAGGGCAGTCCTCCCTGACTCTCAGAATCTCTGCTCGAGTTTCCAATTCTGGCCTACAATTCGGAGCTATTCTCATTTTACAGGTTCGAAAGGATCTGTTCGCTAAGGTTACTTAAGGAAAAAGTAGGGAAGAGAGGATTTAACCCAGCCCTGCCAGGCTCCAGGATACGTGTGTGTGTTCTTTTACTTGCACTATACTACCTTCTAGGGAATTTCTTTGTTTGGAAGATGTAACTATATTCTTTCCTGAGGAAGGCAGCCTTCTTTGGAAGGCCTCAGCATCATCCCCTTCATATGGAGATCTTTCTGCTTGGAAATTCACTCAAGGTCAAGGGTCGATAATCTGCTGGAATGTTGCCGAAGCCTGGGGAGGCTCTGAACTGTGTGCTCTGGGGTGATACACATGAACAAGAAAGACAATGTGAGCATGTGTGTTGGTGCATTGCAGTGTCTGTGAGTGTGCGTGGGTGAGGGAAGACATATTTCACGGTGATTGACATCTTATGAAGGTTTGCCTGTGTGTGTTGTGTGTGGCCTCACGTGAGGGGTCATGAATGGATCTATGTGGGAATATGAACTTGAGTGTGCGAGGGTGAGTGTGCACAGGGCTGAGAGTCAAGAGGTATGCAGAGGTGTTGCTGACTCCATAGATAAAATGTGAAAAGAACTTATGTAACAGGTGGCTCCTAGGCTCTGCACCAGCTGCCCTGCCGGCCTGTGTGCCTGCGCCCACCCTGCCAGGCGGCCAGCTCAGTCCTACCGCGTGGAGCAGCTGGGAGGCCGACGCCTGTCCCAGCGGGTCCTCTGGAACGCTGCTCCATCTTCTGTTCTCCATGGTCAGTGGACGTCTTCACACGTGGAGAATTTATGCTGAATAACAACCCCGTGTGTGTCTTGGATATGAACGTGTACCCCTGAATAAACACGTGTGAAGGTGTGACTGTTTGAACGTACTGCCTTTGCCTTCCCAACGGATCAGTGAGTTTTAAGTTCTGGAAAGACGGGATCCAGGCTGTATACTTCATCCAGCCACTAGAACGGTCAGAGCACTTGCCATGTTGCCAAGATAAGGACCAGGGTTTGAATCTCACCTCCACCACATCCAAGGTGTTGTTACACTGAACACGTAAGGAGCTTCTCTTCACCTCGCCACTACCTCTCACAGGAAGAGCAAGACCTGCTTCAAGATGGTGGTATCTATGTGTGAGCACTTGGCACACGCCGTGCCCTCTCCATGCTTCCTCGACTTATCAGCCTCCTCCTGGGAGTACGGTCTGCCTCCAAACACATGCCTGGCTGGTACATTGATAGGCAAATGTCACTGTGGGTCAGAGCTGCCCAGGACTGCCTCAACAGCAGGAATCATCATGGGCAGCTGTTACAAAGGGGAAGCTTGTGGAAGAAAAGGGCAACCACCCAATGTGGTGAATAGGCCCTGGACGAAATGCCATTTCCGCCTGTGAACACCCCTCGGATGCTTTGGTCTACACAGCTCTTCCTTGTCCTGGCCCCAAGATGTGCCCTGCCCCTCACACGTTGTTCTTACTAAAGGTGTGGAGCCCATGTCGTCAGGTTGGTGGTAATAAGTGGAGGGTCTTGCTGCTCTGTCAGGAAGTGGAGAATAATAAGAAAAGCAAGAGCTAACATTCATCCAACATTTACTATGTGTTACATCCTACTTACTATTTATTTACATTGTCTCATTGAAGACCCCTCCCCGTCAACCGCAGGTTGCAGACATTATTCTGCTCACTATACACATGAGTAAAATGAGGCCCAGGGAAGTATTGGATTCACTCCAACACAGGCATGCATCTGGCATCCAAACCCACTATGACGGGATAAAGGAAATTCCGCAAGACGGTCCGCACATAACCCCATGTGCACACAATCCTAGGATGATAATTAGTGGAGGAGAAAATTAAGTGAAGCCCAGAGAGGCAAAATTCAACCTTGTTTTAATCAGCTGAGGGAGGGAGGGCGAGGAAATAGAGAATAAGAACCCAAATGAGAGTTCTGGGGCAAGTTCATGTGTATGAGGCAAGAGAGGAGTTATCTGGAGCCTGGGCTGAATGAGGTATCTGAGGATGGGGAATTGGCTCAAAGACCTCATCATTTTCAGGGAGTTCACTTAAGGTGTCTACAGCTTTTCAATTCATTTTGTTTCTCATCTTTGAGTTCTGTTGAATGCAACGCTGAGTTGGAAATATTTACGACACATAGGTCTGGAAACTGGACGCGCCCCCCATCTTTCCGTGGTATCAAATGGTGCACGTGGCTGCAGAGGCTATGGGCTCTCTCCACCACAGACAGGCGCTGAGACGTTGAAGACTGGCCTCCTGGGGACAACTAGCACTCGCAGCATTGGCTGCTGCTCTACGCAGCCCTGGAACGCACTGCTGCTTACGTGCACACATCCCGCTATCCTTCCGCTCTGAACCTCCCTCCTCCCGGTGTTCTTCCTGGAAAGACATTGTCAGGGAGCCCTGTGGTGGATGTCATTATGACACAGATGGCCAAGTTCTTCCTCCCCTCAACAGCCCTCAGTGTTCTCTCTCTTTGTCCTCTGAATTCTGAGGGCAGGAATGACATATCTGTGGCTTCCAAGCCGTCCATGCATTAGACGTCTTCCGGTCAAACTGTTTTTGGTTGTTTTGACGGTCTGAGCTTGCTTTCCTTACGGGGATTAAACCAAGAATACTGGAGGCTTGTGTGTGAGTTTGTGCTTCCACAGCATCCCTCACATTCTAATCAAAGGGAGGGGCAGGTACTTACAAAGAATGCGATGATGCATTGCTGCTTGGGATGGATGGATTGGTGATGGGTAAATAGGTAGATGGATGGAGCCTCGCTGGAGGGCATGAACAGAGGTGGTGGAGGTCAAAGATACCAGCCAAGCATGGAAGCAATGCTAAACTAAAACTAAAACTTTTGTCTTTAGCGTATTCTGAATTCTACATGCTCTGCGATCTATGTTGGGGATAATTCACGCAGTTAGTTTATGTTTTGTTCCTTTCTGATTCCTTTGGGTACTTCTGTGGATTTTCAGTGATTCCCTTGTAGCCCAGAATCGTGAAATGGGAGGCAAGTATAGGAAAAGAGATGCAAAGACCTCAATTTTGGGACTCTTAGTGAGAGAAGGATTCGGTGGAAAGTTATGGGTGTAGTGGACGTCATAGAAAGAAGAAGTTTGGCTTACCTGTGGGCCTGAGGTTACCACCGGTTCATCAAGTTACCCTGATACCTCAAGGATTTAGGGAATGCAAAGTAACAGGGCAGTGAGAGAAAAATAGCACCGGAGAAACCCCAAGCTAGAGAATCAATGGGTGCTATGACTTTAAAAACTATTGAAAGTGGGGCTTCCCTGTTGGCGCAGTGGCTGAGAGTACGCCTGCGGATGCAGGGGATACGGGTTCGTGCCCCGGTCCAGGAAGATTCCCACATGCCGTGGAGCGGCTGGGCCCATGAGCCATGGCCGCTGAGCCAGCGCGTCCAGAGCCTGTGCTCCACAACAGGAAAGGCCACGACAGTGAGAGGCCCGCGTACAGAAAAAAAAAAAAAAAAAAACAAGAAAAATATTGACAGTGGATATGTGTATGTGATGGATGTATGATTTTTACACAGACTGTCTCCTACTTACACATTTTGTTAGCTTGAACAAAATCTCGTCTTTTCTTTTACCACTGGGAGAGTTTTTGAGGCCCGGTCATCAATTTATTTTGACCCACATGTCCTTAGAATATTCTCTGAATTTCCACTTATATGCCTCTGCTCTACTATTTAGCTCCTGGCTGGGTTTCCTTTACTCTTTCTGTGCCTCCATTTTCAAGACCGGCATCTGCTCCCCTGTGTCCAAAGGCTATTCTCATTTTGCAAGTATGGGGGGATGTGTCTCCATGCAGCTGAAGTGCCCATCTCTCCTCCTCACCCTCACAGGACCATGGAAAATGTCCTTCAGCTCAGAAGTGCATCTTCCCATGCATTCTGCTCAACCTGCACCCACATGCCCAGCTCTCCAAGGGCTCTTATTTAGGCAGCAGGATACAAATTCTGCAGGAGTTAACGACTGTAAGACGACGAAATAATCAAACCGACACATTCATGGCCGCAGAATTGTGTTTAATTGTTTGAAAAACTGGAGCAGAGACGAAGTGTGCCAGCAAAGGTTGGTCAGGCATGCTGCTTAAGGTTCCAGGCAGCCAAAAGGGCGAAGTATACAAGTCTGCAAGGAAGATTAGACGGTTTAGAACCGGATCCTTTGCTAAATGGAAATTCCAGCTGCTAATTCATAAGAAATGTTGATCCAGGAAGCTGCCATCTTGGTGCTGCCTTTTCCAAAAGTGTGGCTGCTTCCAGAAGCCGGGGTTGAGTGTTGCTGACAGCTAACTGGCTGAGAGAGGGAAGTGGGCTTCGTGTTCTCTGTTCTGAAGGGAGTTTGGCCTCTGGTCCATGCCTGGGGTTTACTTCTGCTTGGACTTCTGGCACTGTTGAGGGGCTGGGCACTTTGGGACAGTGGGCTCCTTGCCCTTTGGTGGAGGCTGGCAAGGCTGCTTGGTGTGCTCAGGTGGAGTTTAGCAGTGCTTTGGTGGGGGGAAACAGTACTTCACTGGGGGCCAGCATTGCCGCGGAGGGTGACAGTACTGCGGAGGTGGGGGGCAGCAATACTTTGGTGAGGGGCAGCAATACTTTGGTGGGGTGCAGCATGGCTGGGGTGGAGGGCAGCAATACTTTGGTAGCGGGCAGCACAGCTTCTGCTTCGGATGATACATTCTGGTCTGGATGTGCACTGCAATGGAAGAGACACTGAAGTGAGGAACTCTAGAACCTTAGAGACACTCAACCCAGGAGAACCGCTTGCCTCGTTCAAACCTGTGCCGATTGAACCTTGGCCTGGTGGCTTCACCGATTAAATGTGTCTGTGTGCAATGAGGTGCGTCAGTACAAATTGTAGCTACAGTTTGTAAGCCATAGCAAGGTTTTAATAGAGACAAATAAAGAAATACAGAAGGAAGGAAGGAAAGAAGAAAGAGAGGAAAAAAGGGTGAAAGGAGAAGAGTAATGGACAGGGGTAGAAAAAACAAAGATATAAAAAATGAGAGAGAGTCACACAGACAGAGAGAGAGAGGAGAGAGATGGAAAGAATAAGAAGGAAGGTCAGGAGTAATGAGAACAAAAGTATTATCCTTCCACAGCAGATACTGTGGAATGTAGGACATGATTTTCTTGGATCTTAGTCCTATCTCAAAAATTAACCAGCTGTGTGATTTTGAGCAAGTTACTTAACTTCTCTGTACTCTTCTTAAAGTTGTTGTAAAGATTAAATGAGCATATAAAACTCCACACAAACACATGTAAATAGACAGGTAAATATGAGTGTAAAGATATATGTGTGTGTGTGTGCTCACGTGGTCACACACACGAGAACCAAAACATGTTGAGTACTCTTGTAAAGATTTTGACTTTTTAAATAAATATCCAACAGTTGTAACAGAGCATCTTAACCACTCTCTAAGAGACTTCATAGAAAAGAGGCATCTGGAGACAAAAGGACCGTTTAGCTCGATACTAAATTATAGGTGAGAATGCAAATCTTAGAGAGGGGAGTCATGGATCCCCAGGCACTGAGCACACGGAGGTGGAACAATGGTCCCCGACTCCCAGAGCAGGACATGGCCGCTTTACCACCTCCTCTTGTCCTTGCTGCTCTGACATCCCTGGCTCTCTGCCCCCTGCTCCCTGAGGAGCTCTCCTGCCTCGCGGCACTGGCCTTTCCCTTCAGGGCAGCCCTGCCCTAGAGTTGGTGCCACCCTCTCATAACCAGCTCCGCTCAGCTCCTTGCCACGACAACAGCGCCACCACACACGCCAGCAGGACCCTCAATACAGAACTCTGGTCACATCCTGGACACCCATCTCAGCCCCTACCCCACACACTTCAGATGTTGCCTTGTAACCCAAGACAGGTGGGTCCCAAATGATACGGACGAGAGAGGTGCCCACACGGGGCCTTTCTTTCTGGCCAGCCACCCATTGTGCCAGCCCCAGCTGCCCGCGGAGTTTGGGACCAGGTAGAACCAGGCTCGCAGGAGAGGCGTTCCTTTGCCCGACTTACCTTAGTTCACCAGTGGCTGGAACGTGGAGATGCTGAGGCTTTTGGGATGCTCTAAGACTGCACACCTTTTATACGTCTCAGATCCCTCTTGGAAGACATGAGGTGGCCTACGATTGGGGCGTGCTAGGCCCTAGTCCAATAGGATGCATCTGCCCTTCCTCAAACTTGAGGTTTTACTCATCTCCTGGGCTGGCAAACTCACTCTCGGTTTGATGGCGCTTGAGGATGACAGTGCCTTCACGCGAGCCCTGGCACCATTTCCCCATCACTTTACGAGCCGTGGCTTCCTCGTGTTTCCAAACCCACTCGTGACGGTTTCCCTAGACCCTTGACTTCTGGGATGGTGCTAAGCAAGCATGCAGGACACTGCTGTGTGTGGGAGCGGTGAGGGTAGTGTTCCAGGATATTCCGGTTGGTGGGGGAAGTGTGGACCAACCAGCGTGCACAGCGAGCCTTGTTGTAATCGAAACAACTACTGAGGGGTGAGTGGCTCTTTGGGAGACCCAGTAAACTCAGCAAAGTTGGGACCATGACTTAACCTAGACTCAGAGCCACATTCAGCCTGAACTGGAAACAAACCTGGACAAGCCGCTTTAATTTTGCACCTGCTGTAATATAAACAAAAAATAGAGGTTGCAGCTCTCTCCCCTGCCTCTTGGGCAGCAAAACATTCCTCTTCATTCACAGAAGCTGGGTGGATACAGTTGACAGTACGTATCTCACTTACAGTTGTATAAGTCACGCAGACTGCAGGCTTCTCAGGGAAATGATTATCATAAATTGGAGAGGCTGGGGAGGTAAGAAACTTTTACCTGGCGTGGGCTGCTGGACGAGTCACCCGTTCTGGTTCCTGGAATCTGATCTCCCAGGGCTTCAGGGCTGATGCATCGTTCCCGTTCCAATTATAGATTCCAGAACAAAGAAGGATGCCACAGGGCAGGGACAAGGATGAAAAGGTTGAAACAACATCCATCAAAGGATGAAACATACCTTAAATAACTCCCCAATTAGTGTTCCGACTGGGGTTCTGATCCTCACCAGCTGGGTGACTTTGGACACTTTACATCTTTGCGCACCAGTTTCCTCATCTGCTAAAGAGGATAACCCCATACTGCATGTCAGCTGAACGGCTTATTTGGACAACATGTGTAAGCATGTGCACACTGATGGGCACAGAATAAGGGCTCAACGATGGCTGGGTGCTCTGTGGAGTCGGGCTCTGAAAGCTGGGGCAAAGCCCACTCTTAGAAGTAGGGAGGAGGTCGTTGCCACGTTTGAAGGCAAGTAGCGGCACTTGCTACCAGTGTCCTAAGACCTTGACTGACAGAAATGGAAATGGGCAAGCCAGTCCTGAGGATGGCATGTTTCATTCTCAGACCTGGAATTTAGCCACAGCTCAGCTGCAAGCCCTACAGTAACCCTAGATCTTGGGAATTCACACTGCAGCATGAGAAGACAGCCTTGGATATCAATGTTGTCTCCTCTCGGACTCACCGTAAGGCCAGGCTATACATGGGCTCGGCCCCGGGGGAAACCCAGGGGATCTCAGGCCTTCCCGGGAGAAGAAACCCTTCCGCCTGTTGTCACTCTGACAGAAGCAACCCTGATGGGCTTCGAGAGAGATTTCAGCTCAAGTCCCTAGTAGCAGAGAAGAAAGGCCACGTGGGGCAGGTATTCTGGGATAACTAATAATTCATCAAGACGTAGTGAGCTCACACAACGCACCAGGCCCTGGGGACGGTGGCCAGCAAGGAGGGCCAGAGCCTCCCTAGTCCCTAAACTGTTTCACATCCTCTTCTCCGCCTACTGCTTCCAACTCTTTACATACTTTTCAATGGTTTGGCTTGGATTAGCTGAAGAACTCAAACCCACTTGTGGTCGTAGCAATGCCTACGTAACTAGAGAAAATGTGAACCTCTGAAGATCCATGAGTTTGGGTTTTACATCCAGTCCATCGTTTCTGGCCTAAGCCCTCTCTTCCCAGAACAGATTTTGTTGGGTGTGGAATCTACTATCTCAAGCATGCATGATGTAGTATTGCATCTACCAACAGAGGACGTCGGAACGTGTCCTCTAGGAGCCACAGGTACAACTAAACGCTTATCCTTGGAATGGTATTGTCCCCTGACATTCATTAGCATCACTCTTTGTCTTCCTCCAAACCTCTGCCTCTCATATACACACACACACACACACACACACACGGCAGAAGGGACGATTGGGACGAAGGAGGTCTCAACAAAACCTGGGCGCAGGCTAATCCCACTGTATCTTCTCTGCCAGGCATCTGTGAATGAACACCAGGCCAGGGCCATGCACACATATGCAGGGGAAGGCCGAGCTGACCCTCTGGGACCAGCCGCATCAACAGACAGTGTCCGGACAAAGGACTCCTGGTGCTGGAGCTAGAGCCTCTGTGATGAAATCCGTCGCCAGCTGGGGATCACCTGGGGCACGGCAGGGTTTCTGCCATCATCTAGGCGGCTAAGAGATGCCCTCCCTTTTCAAAGGGTCTTGTCCTGGGAGGATGCGGGAGGGGCAGTCCTCCACTGACTGTCACAATCTCTGCTCGAGTTTCTAATTCAGGCCTTGCGTTCGGAGCTATTCTCATTTTACAGCTTCGAAAGTTTCCGTTCGCTAAAGTTACTTAAGGAAAAAGTAGGGAAGAGAGGATTTAACTCAGCCCTGCCAGGCCCCAGGATATGTGTGTGTGTTCCTCCTCTTGCACTATACTACCTCCTAGGGAAGTTCTTTGTTTGGAAGATGTAACTATATTCTTCCCTGAGGAAGGCAGCCTTCTTTCAAAGGCCTCAGCATGATCCACTTCATCCGGAGATCTTTCTGCTTGGAAATTCACTCAAGGTCAAGGGTCGATAATCTGCTGGAATGTTGCAGAAGCCTGGGGAGCTCTGAACTGTATGCTCTGGGGCGATGCGCATAAACAAGAAAGACAGTGTGAGCATCCGTGCTGGTGCATTGGAGAGTCTCTGAGTGTGTGTGGGTGACTGAAGACATATATCAGGGTGATTGACAGCTTGTGATGGTTTGTCTCTGTGTGTTGTGTGTGGCCTCACGTGAGGGGTCATGAATGGATCTATGTGGGAATATGAACTTGAGTGTGCGAGGGTGAGTGTGCACAGGGCTGAGAGTCAAGAGGTATGCAGAGGTGTTGCTGACTCCATAGCTGAAATGTGAAAAGAACTTATGTAACAGGTGGCTCCTAGGCTCTACACCAACTGCCCTGCCGGTCTGTGTGCCTGCGCCCACCCTGCCAGGTGGCCAGGTCAGTCCCACAGCGTGGAGCAGCTGGGAGGCCGACGCGTGTCCCAGCGGGGGCCTCTGGGACGCTGCTCCATCTTCTTTTCTCCATGGTCAGTGGAAGTCTTCACACTTGGAGAATTTATGCTGAATAACAACCCCATGTGTGTCTTGGATATGAACGTGTAGCCCTGTAATAATACGTGTGAATGTGTTACTTTTTGAACGTACTGCCTTTGCCTTCCCAACGGATCAGTGAGTTTTAAATTCTGGAAAGACGGGATCCAGGCTTTATGCTTCATCCAGCCACTAGAACGGTCAGAGCACTTGCCATGTTGCCAAGATAAGGACCAGCATTTGAATCTCACCTCCACCACGTGCAAGGTGTTGTTACACTGAACACGTAAGGAGCTTCTCTTCACCTAGCCACTACCTCTCACAGGAAGAGCAAGACCTGCTTCAATATGGTGGTATCTATGTGTGAGCGCTTGGCACACGCCGTGCCCTCTCCATGTTTCCTCGACTTATGAGCCTTCTCCTGGGAATAGGGTCTGCCTCTAAAAGACATGGCTGCCTGTGTACATTGATAGGCAAAAGTCACTATGGGCCAGAGCTGCCAAGGACTGCCTCAACAGCAGGAATCATCATGGGCATGCATTTCAAAGGGGAAGCTTGTGGAAGAAAAGGGCAACCACCCAATGTGGTGAATAGGTCCTGGATGAAATGCCATTTCCGCCTGTGAACACCCCTCGGATGCTTTGGTCTACACAACTCTTCCTTGTCCTGGCCCCAAGATGTGCCCTGCCCCTCACACTTTGTTCTTACTAAAGGTGTGGAGCCCGTGACGTCAGGTTGGTGGTAATAAGTGGAGGGTCTTGCTGCTCTGTCAGGAAGTGGAGAATAATAAGAAAAGCAAGAGCTAACATTCATCCAACATTTACTATGTGTTACATCCTACTTACTATTTATTTACATTGTCTCATTGAAGACCCCTCCCCGTCAACCCCAGGTTGCAGACAATATTCTGCCCACTATACACATGAGTAAAGTGAGGCCTAGGGAAGTATTGGATTCACTCCATCATAGACATGCATCTGCCATCCAAACCCACTATAACGGGATAAAGGAAAATTCCGCAAGATGGTCCGCACATAACCCCATGTGCACACAATCCTAGTATGATAATTAGTGGAGAAGAAAATTAAGTGAAGCTCAGAGAGGCAAAATTCAACCTTGTCTTAATCAGCTGAGGGAGGGAGGGTGAGGAAATACAGAATAAGAACCCAAATGAGAGATCTGGGCCAAGGTCATGTATGTGAGGCAAGAGAGGTGCTATTCGGAGCCTGTGTGGACTGAGGTATCTGAGGGTGGGGAATTGGCTCAAAGAGCTCATCATTTTCAGGGAGTTTACTTAAGGTGTCTACAGTTTTCAATTCATTTTGTGTTTCATCGTTGAGTTCTGTTGAATGAAATGCTCTGTTGGAAATATTTACGACACATAGGTCTGGAAACTGGACGCGCCCCCCAGCTTTCCGTGGTGTCAAATGGTGCAGGTGGCTGCAGAGGCTATGTGCTCTCTCCACCACGGACAGGGGCTGAGACGTTGAAGACTGGCCTCCTGGGGACCACTAGCAATCGCAGCATTGGCTGCTGCTCTACGCAGCCCTGGAACGCACTGCTGCTTACACGCACACATCCCGCTGTCCTTCCGCTCTGAACCTCCCTTCTGCCGGCGTTCTTCCTGGAAAGACATTGTCAGGGAGCGCTGTGGTGGATGCCATTATGACACAGGTGGCCAAGTTCTCCTTCCTCCACTCAACAGCCCTCAGTATTCTCTCTCTGTCTCCTCTGAATTCTGTCGGCAGGCATGACGTATCTGTGGCTTCCAAGTCGTCCATGAATTAGACGTCTTCCAGTCAAAATGTTTTTTTGTTGTCTGGACGGTCTGAGATTGGTTTCCTTATGGGGATTAAACCAAGAGTACTCGAGCCTTGTGTGTGAGTTTGTGCTTCCACAGCATCCATCACATTTTAAACAAAGGGAGGGGCAGGTATTTACAAAGGATGCGATGATGCATTGCTGCTTGGGATGGATGGACTGATGATGGGTAAACAGGTAGATGGATGGAGCCTCGTTGAAGGGAATGAACAGAGGTGGTGGAGGACGAAGAGACCAGCCAAGCATGGAAGCAATGCTAAATTAAACTAAAACTTTTGTCTTTTGCGTATTCTGAATTCTACATGCTCTGCGATCTATGTTGGGGATAATTCACACATTTAGTTTATGTTTTGTTCCTTTCTGATTCCTTTGGGTACTTCTGTGGATTTTCAGTGATTCCCTTGTAGCCCAGAAACGTGAAATGGGAGGAAGGTATAGGAAAAGAGATGCAAAGACCTCAATTTGGGGACTTTTAGTGAGAGAAGGATTCGGTGGAAAGGTATGGGTGTAGTAGACGTAATAGAAAGAAGAAGTTTGGCTTACCTGTTGGCCTGAGGTTACCACCGGTTACTCAGGTTACCCTGATACTGCAAGGGTTTAGGCAATGGCAAATAAGAGGGCAGTGAGAAAAAATAGCCCCGAAGAAACCCCAAGCTAGAGAATCAATGGGTGCTATGACTTTAAAAACTATTGACAGTGGATATGTGTGTGTGATGGATGTATGATTTTTACATAGACTGTCTCCTACTTACACATTTTGTTAGCTTGAACAAAATCTCGTCTTTTCTTTTACCAGTGGGAGATTTTTTGCGGCCCGGTCATCAATTCATTTTGACCCACATGTCCTTAGAATATTCTCTGAATTTCCACTTATATGCCTCTGCTCTACTATTTAGCTCCTGGCTGGGTTTCCTTTACTCTTTCTGTGCCTCCATTTTCAAGACCGGCATCTGTTCCGCTGTGTCCAAAGGCTGTTCTCATTTTGCAAGTATGGGGGGATGTGTCTCCATGCAGCTGAAGTGCCCATCTCTCCTCCTCACCCTGGCAGGACCATGGAAAATGTCCTTCAGCTGAGAAGTGCATCTCCGCATGCCTTCTGCTCTACCTGAACCCACATGTACAGCCCTCCTAGGGCTCATATTTAGGCAGCAAGATAAAAAATATGCAGGATTTTGCAGATTTTAATTTGCATTTAAGATGACGAAATAATCAAACTGACACATTCATGGCAGTGGAATTGTGTTTAATTGTTTGAAAAACGGGAGCAGAGACGAAGAGTGCTAGCAAAGGGTGGCCGGGCATGCTGCTTAAGTTTCCAAGCAGCCAAAAGGGCAAAGTATACAAGTCTGCAAAGAAGATTAGACGGTTTAGAAACGGATCCTTTGCTAAATGGAAACTGCGGCTGCTAATTCATAAGAACTGTTGATCCAGGAAGCTGCCATCTTGGTGCTGCCTTTTCCACAAGTGTGGCTGCTTCCAGAAGCCGGGGGTGAGAAGTGCTGACAGCTAGCTGGCTGAGAGAGGGGAGTGGGCTTCATGTTCTCTGTTCTGCAGGGAGCTTGGCCTCTGGCGCATGCCTGGGGTTTATTTCTGCTTGGAATTCTGGCACTGCTGAGGGGCTGGGCACGTTGGGACACAGGGCTCCTTGCCCTTGGGTGGAGGCTGGCAAGGCTGCTTGGTGTGCTGAGGTGGAGTTCAGCAGTGCTTTGGTGGGGGGAAACAGTACTGTGCTCGGGGCCAGCATTGCTGCGGAGGGGGACAGTACTGCTGAGGTGGGGGGCAGCAATACTTTGTTGAGGGGCAGCAATAGTTTGGTGGGGGGCAGCATGGCTGGGGTGGGGGGCAGCAATACTTGGGTAGCGGGCAGCACAGCTTCTGCTTTGGATGATACATTCTGGTCTGGATGTGCACTGCAATGGAAAAGACACTGAAGTGAGGAACTCTAGATCCTTAGAGACACTCAACGCAGGAGAACCACTTGCCTCGTTCAAACCTGTGCCGATTGAACCTTGGCCTGGTGGCTTCACCGATTAAATGTGTGTGTGTGTGCAGTGAGGTGCGTCAGTATAAATTGTAGCTACAGTTTGTAAGCCATAGCAAGGCTTTAATTGAGACAAATAAAGAAATATTGAAGGAAGGAAGGAAGGAAAGAAGAAAGAGAGGAAAAAAGGGTGAAAGGAGAAGAGTAATGGAGAGGGGTAGGAAAAACAAAGATATAAAAAATGAGAGAGAGTCACACAGACAGAGAGAGAGAGGAGAGAGAAGGAAAGAATAAGAAGGAAGGTCAGGGGTAATAAGAACGAAAAGTATTATCCTTCCACAGCAGATACTGTGGAATTTAGACCATGATTTTCTTGGATGTGAGTCCTGTCTCAAAAATTAACCAGCTGTGTGACTTTGAGCAAGTTACTTAACTTCTCTGTGCTCTTCTTAAAGTTCTTGTAAGGATTAAATGAGCATATAAAACTCCACACAAACACATGTAAATACACAGGTAAATATGAGTGTAAAGTTATATGCGTGTGCGTGTGTGTGTGATCGCGTGGTCACACACACACACACACACACACACACACACACACACACACGAGAACCAAAACAGGTTGAGTGCTCTTTTAAAGATTTTGACTTTTTAAATAAATATCGAACAATTGTAAAGGAGCATCTTAACCACTCTCTAAGAGAATTCATAGAAAAGAGGCATCTAGAGACAAAAGGACCATTTAAATCGATACTAAATTCTAGGGGAGAATGCAAATCTTAGAGAGGGAAGTCATGGATCCCCAGGCACTGAGCACACGGGGGTAGAACAATGGTCCCCGACTCCCAGAGCAGGACATGGCCGCTTTACCACGTCCTCTTGTCCTTGCTGCTCTGAGCTCCCTGGGCCTCTGCCCCGTGCTCCCTGAGGAGCTCTCCTGCCTCGCTGCACTGGCCTTTCCCTTCAGGGCAGCCCTGCCCTAGATTTGGTGCCACCCTCTCCAAACCAGCTCCGCTCAGCTCCTGGCCACGACAACATCGCCACCACACACACCAGCAGGATCCTCAATACAGGACTCTGATCACACCCTGGACCCCCATCTCAGCCCCCACCCCACACACTTCAGATATTGCCTTGTAACCCAAGTCAGGTGGATCCCAAATGATACGGACGAGAGAGGTGCCCACACGAGGCCTTTTTTTCTGGCCAGCCACCCATTGTGCCAGCCCCAGCTGCCCGCGGAGTTTGGGACCATTTAGAACCAGGCTCGCAGGAGAGGCGTTCCTTTGCCTGACTTACCTTAGTTCACCAGTGGCTGGAACGTGGAAATGCTGAGGCTTTTGGGATGCTCTAAGACTGCACACCTTTTATACGTCTCAGATCCCTCTTGGAAGCCATGAGGTGGCCTACGATTGGGGCGTGCTAGGCCCTAGTCACAATAGGATGCATCTGCCCTTCCTCAAACTTGAGGTTTTACTCATCTCCTGGGCTGGCAAACTCACTCTCGGTTTGATGGCGCTTGAGGATGACAGTGCCTTCACGCGAGCCCTGGCCCCATTTCCCCATCACTTTACGAGCCGTGGCTTCCTCGTGTTTCCAAACCCACTCGTGACGGTTTCCCTAGAACCTTGACTTCTGGGATGGTGCTAAGCAAGCATGCAGGACACTGCTGGGTGTGGGAGCGGTGAGGGTAGTGTTCCAGGATATTCCGGTTGGTGGGGGAAAGTGTGGGCCGGTCAGCATGCACAGCGAGCCTTGTTGTAAGAGTAACAACTACTGAGGGGTGAGTGGCTCTTGGGGAGACCCAGTAAACTCAGCAATGTTGGGACCTTGACTTAACCTAAACTCAGAGCCACATTCAGCCTAAACTGGAAACAAACTTGGGCAAGCCGCTTTGATTTTGCACCTGCTGTAATATAAACAAAAAATGGGGGTTGCAGCTCTCTCTTCTGCCTCTTGGTCAGGAAAACATTAGTCTTCATTCACAGAAACTGGGCGGTTACTGTTGAGTGTACGTATCTTACTTACAGGTGTATAAGCCACGCAGACTGCAGGCTTCTCAGGGAAATGATTAGCGTAAGTTGCAGAGACTGGGTACCTAAGAAACTTTGACCTGGCATGGCTGCTGGACGATTCACCCAGTCTGGCTCCTGGAATCTGATCTCCCAGGGCTTCAGGGCTGATGCATCCTTCCCGTTCCACTTATAGATTCCAGAACAAAGAAGGATGCCACAGAGCAGGGTCAAGGATGAAAAGGTTGAAACAACTTCCATCAAAGGATGAAACATACCTTAAATAACTCCCCAATTAGTGTTCCGACTGGGGCTCTGATCGTCACCAGCTGGGTCACTTTGGGCACTTTACACCTTTGCGCAGCAGTTTCCTCATCTGCTAAACAGGATAACCCCATACTGCATGTCAGCTGAACGGCTTATTTGGACACCATGTGTAAGCATGTGCACACTGATGGGCACAGAATAAGGGCTCAACGATGGCTGGGTGCTCTGTGGTGTCCGGCTCTGAAAGCTGGGGCAAAGCCCACTCTTAGAAGTAGGGAGGAGGTCGTTGCCACATTTGAAGGCAAGTAGCGGCACTTGCTACCAGTGTCCTAAGACCTTGACTGACACAAATGGAAATGGGCAAGCCAGTCCTGAGGATGGCATGTTTCATTCTCAGAACTGGAATTTAGCCACAGCTCAGCTGCAAGCCCTACAGTAACCCTAGATCTTGGGAATTCACAGTGCAGCATGAGAAGACAGCCTTGGATATCAATGTTGTCTCCTCTCGGACTCACCGTAAGGTCAGGCTATGCATGGGCTAGGCCCCGGGGAAACCCAGAGGATACCAGGCCTTCCCGGGAGAAGAAACCTTTCCGACTGTTGTCACTCTGACAGAAGCAACCGTGATAGGCTTGGAGAGAGATTTCAGCTCAGGTCCCTATTAGCAGAGAAGAAAGGCCACGTGGGGCAGGTATTCTGGGATAACTAATAATTCATCAAGACGTAGTGAGCTCCCACAACACACCCGGCCCTGGGGACGGTGGCCAGCAAGGAGGGCCAGAGCCTCCCTGGTCCCTAAACTGCTTCACATCCTCTTCTCCGCCTACTGCTTACAACTCTGTAGATACTTTTCAATGGTTTGGCTTGGATTAGCTGAAGAACTCAAACCCACTTGTGGCCGTAGAAATGCCTACATAACTAGAGAAAATGTGAACCTCGGAAAATCCATGAGTTTGGGTTTTACATCCAGTCCATCGTTTCTGGCCTAAGCCCTCTCTTCCCAGAACAGATTTTGTTGGGTGTGGAATCTACTCTCTCAAGCATGCATGATGTAATATTGCTCTACCAACAGAGGACGTTGGAACATGTCCTCTAGGAGACACAGGTACAACTAAATGCTTATCCTTGGAATGGTATTGTCCTCTGACATTCATTAGCATCACTCTTTGTCTTCCTCCAAACCTCTGACTCTCATATACAAGCACACAGACACACACACACACAAAGGCAGAAGGGACAATTGAGACGAAGGAGGTTTCAGCAGAACCTGGGCACAGGCTAATCCCACTGTATCTTCTGTGCCAGGCATCTGTGAATGAATACCAGGCCGGGCCCCATGCACACATACGCAGTGGCAGGCCGAGCTGACCCTCTGGGGCCGGCCACATCCACAGACAGGGTTCCGGACAAAGGACTCCTGGTGGCTGGAACTAGAGCCTCTCTGCTGAAATCCATCGCACCTGGGGATCACCTGGGGCATGGCAGGGTGTGTGCCATCATCTGGGCGGCTGAGAGATGCCCTCCCTTTTCAAGGGGTCTTTCCTGGGAGGATGAGGGAAGGGCAGTCCTCCCCTGACTCTCAGAATCTCTGCTCGAGTTTCCAATTCTGGCCTAGAACTCGGAGCTATTCTCATTTTACGGGTTCAAAAGGTTCTGTTCTCTAAGGTTACTTAAGGAAAAAGTAGGGAAGAGAGGATTTAACCCAGCCCTGCCAGGCTCCAGGATACGTGTGTGTGTTCTTTTACTTGCACTATCCTACCTACTAGGGAATTTCCTTGTTTGGAAGATGTAACTATATTCTTCCCTGAGGAAGGCAGCCTTCTTTCAAAGGCCTCAGCATCATCCCCTTCATCCAGAGATCTTTCTGCTTGGAAATTCACTCAGGGTCAAGGGTCGATACTCTGCTGGAATGTTGCAGAAGCCTGGGGAGGCTCTGAACTGTGTGCTCTGGGTCGATGCACATGAACAAGAAAGACAATGTTAGCATGTGTGTTGGTGCATTGCAGTGTCTGTGAGTGTGTGTGGGTGAGGGAAGACATATTTCACGGTGATTGATATCTTATGAAGGTTTGTCTGTGTGTGTTGTGTGTGGCCTCACGTGAGGGGTCATGAATGGATCTATGTGGGAATATGAACTTGAGTGTGCAAGGGTGAGTGTGCACCGGGCTGAGAGTCAAGAGGTATGCACAGGTGTTGCTGACTCCATAGATAAAATGTGAAAAGAACTTATGTAACAGGTGGCTCCTAGGCTCTGCACCAGCTGCCCTGCCGACCTGTGTGCCTGCGCCCACCCTGCCAGGCATCCAGCTCAGTCCTATGGCGTGGAGGAGCTGGGAGGCCTACGCTTGTCCCAGCGGGGGCCTCTGGGACGCTGCTCCATCTTCTGTTCTCCATGGTCAGTGGAAGTCTTCACACGTGTAGAATTTATGCTGAATAACAACCCTGTGTTTGTTTTTGATATGAACGTGTACCCCTGTATAAACACGTGTGAAGGTGTGACTGTTTGAAAGTACTGCTTTTGCCTCCCCAACGGATCAGTGAATTATACGTTCTGGAAAGAAGGTATCCAGCTTTATGCTTCTTTTAGCCACTAGCACGGTCAGAGCACTTGCCATGTTGCAAAGATAAGGACCAGGGTTTGAATCTCACCTCCACCATGTGCAAGGTGTTGCGACATTGAACAAGTAAGGAGTTTCTCTTCACCTTGCCACTACCTCTCATAGGAGGAGCAAGACCTGCTTCAGTATGGAGGTATCTGTGTGTGTGAGCACTTGGCACGTGCCGTGCCCTTTCCATGCTTCCTCAGCTTATCTGCCTCCTCCTGGGAGTAGGGTCTGCCTCCAAAACACATGCCTGGCTGTGTACATTGATAGGCAAATGTCACTGTGGGTCAGAGATGCCCAGGACTGCCTCAACAGCAGGAATCATCATGGGCAGCTATTACAAAGGGGAAGCTTGTGGAAGAAAAGGGCAACCACCCAATGTGGTGAATAGACCCTGGACGAAATGCCATTTCCACTTGTGAACACCCCTCGGATGCTTTGGTCTACACAACTCTTCCTGTCCAGGCCCCAAGATGTGCCCTGCCCCTCACACGTTGTTCTTACTAAAGGTGTGGAGCCCATGTCGTCAGGTTGGTGGTAATAAGTGGAGGGTCTTGCTGCTCTGTCAGGAAGTGGAGAATAATAAGAAAAGCAAGAGCTAACATTCATCCAACATTTACTATGTGTTATATCCTACTTACTATTTATTTACATTGTCTCATTGAAGACCCCTCCCCGTCAACCGCAGGTTGCAGACATTATTCTGCCCACTATACACATGAGTAAAGTGAGGCCTAGGGAAGTATTGGATTCACTCCATCATAGACATGCATCTGGCATCCAAACCCACTATAACGGGATAAAGGAAAATTCCGCAAGATGGTGCGCACATAACCCCATGTGCACACAATCCTAGTATGATCATTAGTGGAGGAGAAAATTAAGTGAAGCCCAGAGAGGCAAAATTCAACCTTGTTTTAATCAGCTGAGGGAGGGAGGGTGAGGAAATAGAGAATAAGAACCCAAATGAGAGTTCTGGGGCAAGTTCATGTACATGAGGCAAGAGAGGAGGTCTTTGGAGCCTGTGCTGAATGAGGTATCTGAGGATGGGGAATTGCCTCAAAGAGCTCATCATTTTCAGGGAGTTCACTTAAGGTGTCTACAGCTTTTCAATTCACTTTGTGTGTCATCGTTGAGTTCTGTGGAATGCAACGCTGAGTTGGAAATATTTACGACACATATGTCTGGAAACTGGACGTGCCCCCCAGCTTTCCATGGTGTCAAAGGGTGCAGGTGGCTGCATTGGCTATGTGCTCTCTCCACCACGGTCAGGGGCTGAGACGTTGCAGACTGGCCCCCTGGGGACAACTAGCACTCGCAGCATTGGCTGCTGCTCTACGCAGCCCTGGAACGCACTGCTGCTTACGTGCACACATCCCACTGTCCTTCCGCTCTGAACCTCCCTTCTCCCGGTGTTCTTCCTGGAAAGACATTGTCAGGGAGCCCTGTGGTGGATGTCATTATGACACAGATGGCCAAGTCCTGCTTCCTCCCCTCAACAGCCCTCAGTGTTCTCTCTCTGTCTCCTCTGAATTCTGAGGGCAGGAATGACGTATCAGTGGCTTCCAAGTCATCCATGAATTAGTTGTCTTCCGGTCAAACTGTTTTTTGTTGTCTTGACGGTCTGAGCTTGCTTTCCTTACACAGATTAAACCAACAGTACTGCAGGCTTGTGTGTCAGTTTGTACTTCCCCAATATCCCTCACATTGTAAACAAAGGGAGGGGCAGGTACTTACGAAGGATGCGATGATGCATTGCTGCTTGGGATGGATGGACTGGTGATGGGTAAATTGGTAGATGGATGGAGCCTCGCTGAAGGGCATGAACAGAGGTGGTGGAGGACGAAGATACAAGCCAACCACGGAAGCAATGCTGAACTAAAACTTTTGTCTTTAGCGTATTCTGAATTCTACATGCTCTGCGATCTATGTTGGGGATAATTCACACATTTAGTTTATATTTTGTTCCTTTCTGATTCCTTTGGGTACTTCTGTGGATTTTCAGTGATTCCCTTGTAGCCCAGAAACGTGAAATGGGAGACAGGTACAGGAAAAGAGATGCAAAGACCTCAATTTGGGGACTTGTAGTGAGAGAAAGATTCGGTGGAAAGGTATGTGTGTAGTGGACATAATAGAAAGAAGAAGTTTGGCTTACCTGTGGGCCTGAGGTTACCACTGGTTACTAAGGTTACCCTGATACCGCAAGGATTTAGGCAATGGAAAGTAAGAGGGCAGTGAGAGAAAAATAGCCCAGGAGAAACCCCAAGCTAGAGAATCAATGGGTGGTATGACTTTAAAAAATATTGACAGAGGATATGTGTGTGTGATAAATGTATGATTTTTACATCGACTGTCTCCTACTTACACATTTTGTTAGCTTGAACAAAATCTCGTCTTTTCTTTTACCAGTGGGAGAGTTTTTGCGGCCCGGTCATCAATTCATTTTGACCCACATGTCCTTAGAATATTCTCTGAATTTCCACTTATATGCGTCTGCTCTACTATTTAGCTCCTGGCTGGGTTTCCTTTACTCTTTCTGTGCCTCCATTTTCAAGACCGGCATCTGTTCCGCTGTGTCCAAATGCTGTTCTCATTTTGCAAGTATGGGGGGATGTGTCTCCATGCAGCTGAAGTGCCCATCTCTCCTCCTCACCCTGGCAGGACCATGGAAAATGTCCTTCAGCTCAGAAGTGCATCTTCGCATGCCTTCTGCTCAACCTGCACCCACATGCCCAGCTCTCCTAGGGCTCTTATTTAGGCAGCAGGATACAAATTCTGCAGGAGTTAACGACTGTAAGACGACCAAATAATCAAACCGACACATTCATGGCAGCGGAATTGTGTTTAATTGTTTGAAAAACTGGAGCAGAGACGAAGTGTGCTAGCAAAGGTTGGTCGGGCATGCTGCTTAAGTTTCCAAGCAGCCAAAAGGGCGAAGTATACAAGTCTGCAAGGAAGATTAGACGGTTTAGAACCGGATCCTTTGCTAAATGGAAATTCCAGGTGCTAATTCATAAGAAATGTTGATCCAGGAAGCTGCCGTCTTGGTGCTGCCGTTTCCACAAGGGTGGCTTCTTCCAGAAGCTGGGGGTGAGCAGTGCTGACAGCTAGCTGGCTGAGAGAGGGAAGTGGGCTTCGTGTTCTCTGTTCTGAAGGGAGTTTGGCCTCTGGCCCATGCCTGGGGATTATTTCTGCTTGGAATTCTGGCACTGCTGAGGGGATGGGCACGTTGGGACAGAGAGCTCCTTGCCCTTGGGTGGGGGCTGGCAAGGCTGCTTGGTGTGCTGAGGTGGAGTTTAGCAGTGCTTTGGTGGGGGGAAACAGTACTTCACTGGGGGGCAGCATTGCTGTGGAGGGGTACAGTACTGCTGAGGTGGGGGGCAGCAATACTTTGGTGAGGGGCAGCAATACTTTGGTGGGGTGCAGCATGGCTGGGGTGGAGGGCAGCAATACTTTGGTAGCGGGCAGCACAGCTTCTGCTTCGGATGATACATTCTGGTCTGGATGTGCACTGCAATGGAAAAGACACTGAAGTGAGGAACTCTAGAACCTTAGAGACACTCAACCCAGGAGAACCGCTTGCCTCGTTCAAACCTGTGCCGATTGAACATTGGCCTGGTGGCTTCACCGATTAAATGTGTCTGTGTGCAATGAGGTGCGTCAGTATAAATTGTAGCTACAGTTTGTAAGCCATAGCAAGGCTTTAATTGAGACAAATAAATAAATATGGAAGGAAGGAAGGAAAGAAGAAAGAGAGGGAAAAAGGGTGAAAGGAGAAGAGTAATGGACAGGGGTAGAAAAAACAAAGATATAAAAAATGAGAGAGAGTCACACAGACAGAGAAAGAGAGGAGAGAGATGGAAAGAATAAGAAGGAAGGTCAGGGGTAATAAGAACGAAAAGTATTATCCTTCCACAGCAGATACTGTGGAATTTAGACCATGATTTTCTTGGATCTTAGTCCTATCACAAAAATTAACCAGCTGTGTGACTTTGAGCAAGTTACTTAACTTCTCTGTGCTCTTCTTAAAGTTGTTGTAAGGATTAAATGAGCATATAAAACTCCACACAAACACATGTAAATAGACAGGTAAATATGAGTGTAAAGATATATGTGTGTGTGTGTGCTCGCGTGGTCACACACACACACACACACACGAGGACCAAAACACGTTGAGTACTCTTTTAAAGATTTTGACTTTTTAAATAAATATCGAACAATTGTAACGGAACATCTTAACCACTCTCTAAGAGAATTCATAGAAAAGAGGCATCTAGAGACAAAAAGACTGTTTCAATCGATACTAAATTCTAAGTGAGAATGCAAATCTTAGAGAGGGAAGTCATGGATCGCCAGGCACTGAGCACATGGGAGTGGAAAAATTGTTCCCGACTCCCAGAGCAGGACATGGCCGCTTTACCACCTCCTCTAGTCTTGCTGCTCTGAGCTCCCCGGCCCTCTGCCCCTTGCTCGCTAAGGAGCTCTCCTCCCTTGCTGCACTGGCCTTTCCCTTCAGGGCAGCCCTGCCCTACAGTTGGTGATACCCTATCCTGACCAGCTGCGCTCAGCTCCTGGCCACGACAACAGCGCCACCGCACACACCAGCAGGACCGTCAACACAGGACTCTGGTCATACCCTGGACCCCCATCTCAGCCCACACCCCACACACTTCAGATGTTGCCTTGCAACCCATGAGAGGTGGGTCCCAAATGATACGGACGAGAGAGGTGCCCACACGAGGCCTTTCTTTCTGGCCAGCCACCCATTGTGCCAGCCCCAACTGCCCGCGGAGTTTGGGACCATTTAGAACCAGGCTCGCAGGAGAGGCGTTCCTTTGCCCGACTTACCCTAGTTCACCAGTGGCTGGAACGTGGAGATGCTGAGGCTTTTGGGATGCTCTAAGACTGCACACCTTTTATACGTCTCAGATCCCTCTTGGAAGACATGAGGTGGCCTACGATTGGGGCGTGCTAGGCCCTAGTCACAATAGGATGCATCTGCCCTTCCTCAAACTTGAGGTTTTACTCATCTCCTGGGCTGGCAAACTCACTCTCGTTTTGATGGCGCTTGAGGATGACAGTGCCTTCACGCGAGCCCTGGCACCATTTCCCCATCACTTTACGAGCCGTGGCTTCCTCGTGTTTCCAAACCCACTCGTGACGTTTTCCCTAGAACCTTGACTTCTGGGATGGTGCTAAGCAAGCATGCAGGACACTGCTGTGTGTGGGAGCGCTGAGGGTAGTGTTCCAGGATATTCCGGTTGGTGGGGGAAGGTGTGGGCAGCTCAGCATGCACAGCGAGCCTTGTTGTAAGAGTAACAACTACTGAGGGGTGAGTGGCTCTTTGGGAGACCCAGTAAACTCAGCAAAGTTGGGACCGTGACTTAACCTAGACTCAGGGCCACATTCAGCCTGACCTGGAAACAAACCTGGGCAAGACGCTTTGATTTTTCACCTGCTGTATTATAACAAAAAACGAGGGCTGCAGCGCCCTCTCCTGCCTCTTGGTCAGCAAAACATTACTCTTCATTCACAGAAACTGGGCGGATACAGTTGACAGTATGTATCTCACTTACAGTTGTATAAGTCAGGCAGGCTGCAGGCTTCTCAGGGAAATGATTATCATAAAGTGGAGAGGCTGGGGAGGTAAGAAACATTGACCTGGCATGGGCTGCTGGGCGAGTCACCCGTTCTGGCTCCTGGAATCTGATCTCCCAGGGCTTCAGGGCTGATGCGGCCTCACCGTTCCACTTAGAGATTCCAGAACAAAGAAGGATGCCACAGGGCAGGGACCAGAATGAAAAGGTTGAAACAACATCCATCAAAGGATGAAACATACCTTAAATAACTCCCCAATTAGTGTTCCGACTGGGGCTCTGATCCTCACCAGCTGGGTGACTTTGGACACTTTACATCTTTGCGCACCAGTTTCCTCATCTGCTAAACAGGATAACCCCATACTGCATGTCAGCTGAACGGCTTATTTGGACAACATGTGTAAGCATGTGCACACTCATGGGCACAGAATAAGGGCTCAACGATGGCTGGGTGCTCTGTGGAGTCGGGCTCTGAAAGCTGGGGCAAAGCCCACTCTTAGAAGTAGGGAGGAGGTCGTTGCCACATTTGAAGGCAAGTAGCGGCACTTGCTACCAGTGTCCTAAGACCTTGACTGACACAAATGGAAATGGGCAAGCCAGTCCTGAGGATGGCACGTTTCATTCTCAGACCTGGAATTTAGCCACAGCTCAGCTGCAAGCCCTACAGTAACCCTAGATCTTGGGAATTCACACTGCAGCATGAGAAGACAGCCTTGGATATCAATGTTGTCTCCTCTGGGACTCACTGAAAGGCCAGGCTATGCATGGGCTCGGCCCCGAGGGAAACCCAGGGGATCCCAGGCCTTCCCGGGAGAAGAAACCCTTCCGCCTGTTGTCACTCTGACAGAAGCAACCCTGATGGGCTTCGAGAGAGATTTCAGCTCAAGTCCCTAGTAGCAGAGAAGAAAGGCCACGTGGGGCAGGTATTCTGGGATAACTAATAATTCATCAAGACGTAGTGAGCTCACACAACGCACCAGGCCCTGGGGACGGTGGCCAGCAAGGAGGGCCAGAGCCTCCCTGGTCCCTAAACTGCTTCACATCCTCTTCTCCGCCTATTGCTTCCAACTCTGTAGATACTTCTCAATGGTTTGGCTTGGATTAGCTGAAGAACTCAAACCCACTTGTGGCCATAGCAATGCCTATGTAACTAGAGAAAATGTGAACCTCTGAAGATCCATGAGTTTGGGTGTTACATCCAGTCCATCGTTTCTGGCCTAAGCCCTCACTACCCACAACACATTTTGTTGGGTGTGGAATCTGCTCTCTCAAGCATGCATGATGTAGTATTGCATCTACCAACAGAGAACATCGGAACATGTCCTCTAGGAGCCACAGGTACAACTAAACGCTTATCCTTGGAATGGTATTGTTCCCTGACATTCATTAGCATCACTCTTTCTCTTCCTCCAAACCTCTGACTCTCATATACAAACACACACACACACACACACACACACACACACACGGCAGAAGGGACGATTGGGACGAAGGAGGTCTCAGCAAAACCTGGGCGAAGGCTAATCCCACTGTATCTTCTGTGCCAGGCATCTGTGAAGGAACACCAGGCCAGGGCCCATGCACACATATGCAGGGGAAGGCCGAGCTGACCCTCTGGGGCCGGCCGAATCAACAGACAGTGTTCCGGACAAAGGACTCCTGGTGCTGGAGCTAGAGCCTCTGTGATGAAATCCTTCGCCAGCTGGGGATCACCTGGGGCATGGCAGGGTGTGTGCCATCATCTGGGCGGCTGAGAGATGCCCTCCCTTTTCAAGGGGTCTTTCCTGGGAGGATGAGGGAAGGGCAGTCCTCCCCTGACTCTCAGAATCTCTGCTCGAGTTTCCAATTCTGGCCTAGAATTCGGAGCTATTCTCATTTTACAGGTTCAAAAGGTTCTATTCGCGAAGTTACTTAAGGAAAAAGTAGGGAAGAGAGGATTTAAACCAGCCCTGCCGGGCTCCAGGATACGTGTGTGTGTTCTTTTACTTGCACTATACTACCTTCTAGGGAATTTCTTTGTTTGGAAGGTGTAACCATATTCTTCCCTGAGGAAGGCAGCCTTCTTTCAAAGGCCTCAGCATCATCCCCTTCATCCAGAGATCTTTCTGCTTGGAAATTCACTCAAGGTCAATGGGCCGATAATCTGTTGGAATGATGCAGAAGCCTTGGGAGACTCTGAACTGTGTGCTCTGGGGCCATGCACATGAACAAGAAAGACAATGTGAGCATGTGTGTTGGTGCATTGCAGTGTCTGTGAGTGTGTGTGGGTGAGGGAAGACATATTTCACGGTGATTGACATCTTATGAAGTTTTGTCTGTGTGTGTTGTGTGTGGCCTCACGTGAGGGGTCATGAATGGATCTATGTGGGAATATGAACTTTAGTGTGCAAGGGTGAGTGTGCACAAGGCTGAGAGTCAAGAGGTATGCAGAGGTGTTGCTGACTCCATAGATAAAATGTGAAAAGAACTTATGTAACAGGTGGCTCCTAGGCTCTGCACCAGCTGCCCTGACAGCCTGTGTTTGCGCCCACGCTGCCAGGCGGCCAGCTCAGTCCTACCGCGTGGAGCAGCTGGGAGGCCGACGCCTGTCCCAGCGGGTCCTCTGGGACGCTGCTCCATCTTCTGTTCTCCATGGTCAGTGGACGTCTTCACACGTGGAGAACTTATGCTGAATAACAACCCCGTGTGTGTCTTGGATATGAACGTGTACCCCTGTATAAACACGTGTGAAAGTGTGACTGTTTGAACGTACTGCCTTTGCCTTCCCAACGGATCAGTGAGTTTTAAGTTCTGGAAAGACGGGATCCAGGCTGTATACTTCATCCAGAAACTAGAACGGTCAGAGCACTTGCCATGTTGCCAAGATAAGGACCAGGGTTTGAATCTCACCTTCATCACGTGCAAGGTGTTGTTACACTGAACACGTAAGGAGCTTCCCTTCACCTCGCCACTACCTCTCACAGGAAGAGCAAGACCTGCTTCAATATGGTGGTATCTATGTGTGAGCGCTTGGCACACGCCGTTCCCTCTCCATGCCTCCTCGACTTATCAGCCTCCTCCTGGGAGTAGGGTCTGCCTCCAAAAGACATGGCTGGCTGTGTCCATTGATAGGCAAAAGTCACTGTGGGCCAGAGCTGCCCAGGACTGCCTCAACAGCAGGAATCATCATGGGCATGCGTTTCAAAGGGGAAGCTTGTGGAAGAAAAGGGCAACCACCCAATGTGGTGAATAGGCCCTGGACGAAATGCCATTTCCGCCTGTGAACACCCCTCGGATGCTTTGGTCTACACAACTCTTCCTTGTCCTGGCCCCAAGATGTGCCCTGCCCCTCACACCTTGCTCTTAGTAAAGTTGTGGAGCCCATGTCGTCGCCTTGGTGGTAAAAAGTGGAGGGTCTTGCTGCTCTGTCAGGAAGTGGAGAATAATAATAATAAAAGCAAGAGCTAACATTCATCCAACATTTACTATGTGTTACATCCTACTTACTATTTATTTACATTGTCTCATTGAAGACCCCTCCCCGTCAACCACAGGTTGCAGACATTATTCTGCCCACTATACACATGAGTAAAGTGAGGCCTAGGGTAGTATTGGATTCACTCCATCATAGACATGCATCTGGCATCCAAACCCACTATGACGGGATAAAGGAAAATTCCGCAAGACGGTCCGCACATAACCCCATGTGCACACAATCCTAGTATGATAATTAGTGGAGGAGAAAATTAAGTGAAGCCCAGAGAGGCAAAATTCAACCTTGTCTTAATCAGTTGAGGGAGGGAGGGTGAGGAAATAGAGAATAAGAACCCAAATGAGAGATCTGGGCCAAGGTCATGTATGTGAGACAAGAGAGGAGCTATTTGGAGCCTGTGCAGACTGAGGTATCTGAGGGTGGGGAATTGGCTCAAAGAGCTCATCATTTTCAGGGAGTTCACTTAAGGTGTCTACAGCTTTTCAATTCATTTTGTGTGTCATCGTTGAGTTCTGTTGAATGCAATGCTCTGTTGCAAATATTTACGACACATAGGTCTGGCAACTGGACGCGCCCCCCAGCTTTCCATGGTGTCAAATGGTGCAGGTGGCTGCAGAGGTTATGTGCTCTCTCCACCACGGACAGGGGCTGAGACGTTGAAGACTGGCCTCCTGGGGACAACTAGCACTCGCAGCATTGGCTGCTGCTCTACGCAGCCCTGGAACGCACTGCTGCTTACGTGCACACATCCCGCTGTCCTTCCGCTCTGAACCTCCCTTCTCCCGGTGTTCTTCGTGGAAAGACATTTTCAGGGAGCCCTGTGGTGGATGTCATTATGACACAGATGGCCACGTCCTGCTTCCTCCCCTCAACAGCCCTCAGTGTTCTCTCTCTGTCTCCTCTGAATTCTGAGGGCAGGAATGACATATCTGTGGCTTCCAAGTCGTCCATGAATTAGACGTCTTCCGGTCAAACTGCTTTTTGTTTTCTTGACAGTCTGAGCTTGCTTTCCTTACAGGGATTAAACCAAGAATATTGGAGCCTTGTGTGTGAGTTTGTGCTTCCACAGCATCCCTCACATTCTAAACAAAGGGAGAGGCAGGTACTTACGAAGGATGCGATGATGCATTGCTGCTTGGGATTTATGCGTTGGTGATGGGTAAATAGGTAGATGGATGGAGCCTCGCTGAAGGGCATGAACAGAGGTGGTGGAGGACGAAAAGACTAGCCAACCATGGAAGCAATGCTAAACTAAAACTAAAACTTTTGTCTTTTGCGTATTCTGAATTCTACATGCTCTGTGATCTATGTTGTGGATAATTCACACATTTAGTTTATGTTTTGTTCCTTTCTGATTCCTTTAGGTACTTCTGTGGATTTTCAGTGATTCCCTTGTAGCCCAGAAACGTGAAATAGGAGGTAGGTATAGGAAAAGAGATGCAAAGACCTCAATTTGTGGACTTTTAGTGAAAGAAGGATTCGGTGGAAAGGTATGGGTGTAGTGGACGTAATAGAAAGAAGAAGTTTGGCTTACCTGTGGGCCTCAGGTTACCACCGGTTACTCAGGTTACCCTGATACCGCAAGGATTTAGGGAATGGAAAGTAAGAGGACAGTGAGAGAAAAATAGCCCAGGAGAACCCCAAGTTAGAGAATCAATGGGTGCTATGACTTTAAAAACTATTGACAGTGGATATGTGTGTGTGATGGATGTATGATTTTTTTTAACATCTTTATTGGGGTATAATTGCTTTACAATGGTGTGTTAGTTTCTGCTTTATAACAAAGTTAATGAGTTATACATATACATATATTCCCATCTCTTCCCTCTTGTGTCTCCCTCCCTCCCACCCTCCCTATCCCACCCCTCCTGGCGGTCACAAAGCATGGAGCCGATATCCCTGTGCCATGCGGCTGCTTCCCACTAGCTATCTACCTTACGTTTGTTAGTGTATATATGTCCATGCCTCTCTCTCGCCCTGTCACAGCTCACCCTTCCCCCTCCCTATATCCTCAAGCCCGTTCTCCAGTAGGTCTCTGTCTTACTCCTGGCTTACCCCTAGGTTCTTCATGACATTTTTTTTTCTTAAATTCCATATATATGTGTTAGCATACGGTATTTGTCTTTCTCTTTCTGACTTACTTCACTCTGTATGACAGACTCTAGGTCTAGCCACCTCATTAGAGATAGCTCAATTTCATTTCTTTTTATGGCTGAGTAATATTCCATTGTATATATGCGCCACATCTCCTTTATCCATTCATTGATGATGGGCACTTAGGTTGTTTCCATCTCCAGGCTATTGTAAATAGAGCTGCAATGAACATTTTGGTACATGACTCTTTTTGAATTTTGGTTTTCTCAGGGTATATGCCCAGTAGTGAGATTGCTGGGTCATATGGTAGTTCTATTTGTAGTTTTTTAAGGAACCTCCATACTGTTCTCCATAGTGGCTGAACCAATTCACATTCCCACCAGCAGTGCAAGAGTGTTCCATTTTCTCCACACCGTCTCCAGCATTTATTGTTTGTAGATTTTTTGATGATGGCCATTCTGACTGGTGTGAGATGATATCTCATTGTAGCTTTGATTTGTATTTCTCTAATTATTAATGATGTTGAGCATTCTTTCATGTGTTTGTTGGCAGTCTGTATATCTTCTTTGGAGAAAAGTCTATTTAGGTCTTCTGCCCATTTTTGGATTGGGTTGTTTGTTTTTTTGTTATTGAGCTGCATGAGTTGCTTGTAAATTTTGGAAATTAATCCTTTGTCAGTTGCTTCATTTGCAAATATTTTCTCCCATGATGTATGATTTTTACATAGACTGTCTCCTACTTACACACTTTGTTAGCTTGAACAAAATCCCATCTCTTCCTTTACCAGTGGGAGAGTTTTTGAGGCCCGGTCCTCAATTCATTTTGACCCACATGCCCTTGGAGTATTCTCTGAATTTCCATTTATTTGCCTCTGCTCTACTCTATAGCTCATGGCTGGGTTTCCCTTACTCTTTCTGTGCCTCCGTATTCGAGACAGGCATCGTCTCCCTTGTGTTCAAAGGCTTTTCTCATTTTGCAAGTATGAGGAGGTGTGTCTCCATGCGGCTGAAGTGCCCATCTCTCCTCCTCACCCTGGCAGGACCATGGAAAATGTCCTTCAGCTCAGAAGTGCATCTCCCCATGCCTTCTGCTCAACCTGCACCCACATGCCCAGCTCTCCTAGGACTCTTATTTAGGCAGCAGGATACAAATTCTGCAGGAGTTAAAGACTGTAAGACGACGAAATAATCAAACCAACACATTCGTGGCAGCGGAATTGTGTTTAATTGTTTGAAAAACTGGAGCAGAGACGAAGTGTGCTAGCAAAGGGTGGTCGGGCATGCTGCTTAAGCTTCCAAGCAGCCAAAAGGGCGAAGTATACAAGTCAGCAAAGAAGATTAGACGGTTTAGAACCGGATCCTTTGCTAAATGGAAATTGCAGCTGCTAATTCATAAGAAATGTTGATCCAGGAAGCTGCCGTCTTGGTGCTGCCTTTTCCACAAGTGTGGTTGCTTCCAGAAGCCGGGTTTGAGTGGTGATGACAGCTAGCTGGCTGAGAGAGGGGAGTGGGCTTGATGTTCTCTGTTCTGCAGGGAGCTTGGCCTCTGGCCCATGCCTGGGGTTTACTTCTGCTTGGAATTCTGGCACTGCTGAGGGCCTGGGCATGTTGGGACAGAGGGCTCCTTGCCCTTGGATGGAGGCTGGCAAGGCTGCTTGGTGTGCTGCGGTGGAGTTTAGCAGTGCTTTGGTGGGGGGAAACAGTACTGTGCTCGGGGCCAGCATTGCTGCGGAGGGGGCCAGTACTGCTGAGTTGGGGGGCAGCAATACTTTGGTGAGGGGCAGCAATACTTTGGTGGGGTGCAGCATGGCTGGGGTGGGGGGCAGCAATACTTTGGTAGCGGGCAGCACAGCTTCTGCTTCGGATGATACATTCTGGTCTGGATGTGCACTGCAATGGAAAAGACACTGAAGTGAGGAACTCTAGAACCTTAGAGACACTCAACCCAGGAGAACCGCTTGCCTCGTTCAAACCTGTGCCGATTCAACTTTCGCCTGGTGGCTTCACCGATTAAATGTGTCTGTGTGCAGTGAGGTGCGTCAGTATAAATTGTAGCTACAGTTTGTAAGCCATAGCAAGGTTTTAATAGAGACAAATAAAGAAATATAGAAGGAAGGGAGGAAAGAAAGAAGAAAGAGAGGTAAAAAGGGTGAAAGGAGAAGAGTAATGGAGAGGGGTAGGAAAAACAAAGATATATAAAATGAGAGAGACAGACAGACAGAGAGAGAGAGGAGAGAGAAGGAAAGAATAAGAAGGAAGGTCAGGGGTAATGAGAGCAAAAAGTATTATCCTTCCACAGCAGATACTGTGGAATTTAGACCATGATTTTCTTGGATGTGAGTCCTGTCTCAAAAATTAACCAGCTGTGTGACTTTGAGCAAGTTACTTTACTTTTCTGTACTCTTCTTAAAGTTCTTGTAAGGATTAAAAGAGCATATAAAGCTCCACACAAACACATGTAAATACACAGGTAAATATGAGTGTAAAGTTATATGTGCGTGTGTGTGTGCTCACGTGGTCACACACACACACACACACACACACACACGAGAACCAAAACACGTTGAGTACTCTTGTAAAGATCTTGACTTTTTAAATAAATATGGAACAATTGTAAAGGAGCATGTTAACCACTCTTTAAGAGAATTCATAGAAAAGAGGCATCTAGAGACAAAAGGACCGTTTAAATCGATACTAAATTCTAGGGGAGAATGCAAATCTTAGAGAGGGAAGTCATGGATCCCCAGGCACTGAGCACACGGGGGTGGAACAATGGTCCCCGACTCCCAGAGCAGGACATGGCCACTTTACCACCTCCTCATGTCCTTGCTGCTCTGAACTCCCTGGGCCTCTGTCCCCTGCTCCCTGAGGAGCTCTCCTCCCTCACTGCACTGGCCTTTTCCTTCAGGGCAGCCCTGCCCTAGAGTTGGTGCCACCCTCTCCTAACCAGCTCTGCTCTGCTCCTGGCCACGACAACATCGCCACCACACACGCCAGCAGGACCCTCAACACAGGACTCTGGTCACACCCTGGACCCCCATCTCAGCCCCCGCCCCGCACACTTCATATGTTGACTTTCAGCCCAAGAGAGGACGGTCCCAAATGATACGGAGGAGAGACGTGCCCACACAAGGCCTTTCTTTCTGACCAGCCAGCCAGTGCTCCAGCCCTAGCTGCCCGCAGAGTTTGGGGCCAGGTAGAACCAGGCTCACAGGAGAGGCGATCCTTTGTGCGACTTACCCTAGTTCACCAGTGGCTGGAACGTGGAGATGCTGAGGCTTTTGGGATGCTCTAGACTGCACATCTTTTATACGTCTCAGATCCCTCTTGGAAGACATGAGGTGGCCTACGATTGGGGCGTGCTAGGCCCTAGTCACAATAGGATGCATCTGCCCTTCCTCAAACTTGAGGTTTTACTCATCTCCTGGGCTGGCAAACTCACTCTCGTTTTGATGGTGCTTGAGGATGGCAGTGCCTTCACGCGAGCCCTGGCCCCATTTCCCCATCACTTTACGAGCCGTGGCTTCCTCGTGTTTCCAAACCCACTCGTGACGGTTTCCCTAGAACCTTGACTTCTGGGATGGTGCTAAGCAAGCATGCAGGACACTGCTGGGCGTGGGAACGGTGAGGGTAGTGTTCCAGGATATTCCGGTTGGTGGGGGAAGTGGTGGGCTGCCTCGGTTACCCAGAGGGCCTTGTTTTAAGGAAAACGACTACTGAGGGATGAGTGTTTCTCTGGGAGACCTATTAATCTCAGTAAAGTGCTGACCTTGACTTAGCATTTTCTCTGAGCCACATTCAGCCTGAACTGGAAAGGAAACATATCAATCCACTATGATGTTTCACCTGTTGTAGTGTAAGCAAAAAATGGGTGCTGTAGCCCTCTCTCCTGCCTCTTAGTGAGCAAACCATTAGGCTTCATTCAGAGAAACTGGGTGTTTACAGTAGACAGTATGTATCTCTCTACATGTTTATAAGTCACCCAGACTCCAGAGTTCCCAACGAAATGATTATCATTAGGTGGAGAGACTGGGGAGCTAAGAAATATTGACTTGGCATGAGCTGCTGGACGAGTCACCTGGACTGGCTCCTGGATTCTGAGATCCCAGGGCTTGAGGCCTCATTTTCCTTCCTCTTCTGGTTCAAGATTCCAGAAAAAAGGGGGATGACACAGGGTACGTAGTTGGATGAAAATGATGAAACAGCATCTGACAAAGGATGAAGCATATCTTTAAATTATCCCCAAGTAATGTTCAGACTGGGGCTCTGACCTTTACCAGTTGGGTAACTTTGGGCACTATCATCTTTGAGTCCCACTTTCCTCATCTGCTAAAGAGGATAACACCGTTCTTTTTTTTATGGGAATTCCTTTTAATTTAAATATAGCAGTGTATACATGTCAATCCCAAACTCCCAATTTATCCCTCCCCCCTACCCTTCCCATCTGGTAAGCATAAGTTCGCTCTCTAAGTTTGTGAGTCTGTTTATGTTTTGTAACTAAGTTCATTTGTATCTTAGTTTTTAGATTCCACATGTAAGCAATATCATATGACATTTGTCTTTCTCTGTCTGACTCACTTCACTTAACATGATATTATCCAGGCCCATCCCTGTTACTGCAAATGGCATTATTTCTTTCTTTTTTATGGCTGAGTAATATTCTATTGTATATATGTACCACATCTTCTTTATCAATTCATCTGTTCTTAGACTTTTAGGTTGCTTCCCTGTCTTGGCTATTGTAAATAGTGCTGCAGCGAACATTGGGGTGCATGTTTCCTTTTGAACCATGGTTTTCTCTGCATATATGCCCAAGTATTGGATTGCTGGATCATATGGTATTTTTACTTTTTTAGGAACTTCCATACAGTTCTCAGTAGTGGCTGTGCTTATTTACATTGCCCCTAGCAGTGTAAGAGGGTTCCCTTTTCTCCACAGCCTCTCCAGGATTTATGGTTTGCAGATTTTTGATGATGGCCATTCTGGCTGGTGTGAGGTGATACCTCACTGCAGTTTTGATTTGCATTTCTCTAATAGTTAGTGATTTTAAGCCTCTTTTCGTGTGCCCCTTGGCCATTTGTACGCCTTCTTTGGAGAAATGTCTCTTTGGGTTTTCTGCCTATTTTTTGATTGAGTTGTTGGTTTCCTTTTTCTGATAATGAGCTGCATGATTTGTTTGCACAATATATTTTGGAGACTAACCCCTTGTTGGTTGCCTCATTTGCAAATATTTTCTCCCATTCTGTAGGTTGTCCTTTCATTTGTTTATTCTTTCCTTTGCTGTGCAAACCTTTTGAGTTTAATTAGGTCTAGTTTGTTTGTTTTTATTTCCATTACTCTAGGAGGTAGATCAAAAAAGATCTTTCTGCAATTTATATCAGAGTGTGTTCTGCCTATATTTTCCTCTAAGAATTTTATAGTATCCAGTCTTACATTTAGGTCTTTAATCCAGTTTGATTACACTTTATTTAATGCAGTTTATTTTTGTGTATGGTGTTAAAGAATGTTCTAACTTCATTTTTTTACAGGTAGCTGTCCAGTTTGCCCATTACTGTTTATTGAAGAGACTGTTTATCCTCCATTTTATAGTCTTTCCTCCTTTGTCATAGATTAATTGGCATAGGTGTGTGGCTTTACTTCTGGGGTTTCTATCCTGTTCCATTGAGCTATATTTCTGTTTTTGTGCCAGTACCATACTGTTTTTATGACTGTAGCTTTGTAGTATAGTCTGAAGTCAGGGAATCTGTACATCTGTAGTAAAGATTGTAATGGGCAACATACATAAAGTATGTGCCTAGTGTTTGGTGCAAAATTAGTGCTCAACAAATTTTGGGTGCTCCATGGAGTCAGGCTCTGAAGACTAGGGCAACACACTCTCAGAAGTAGGGAGTAGGTCATTTCTACATTTGAATACAAGTATTGGCATTTGCTATCAGTGTCCTAAGGCCTTGACTGACAGAAATGGAAATAGGCAAGGTAGTCCTGAGGATGGACAGGATGACATTTTTCCTCTCAGACCTGGGGTTTAGCCATAGCTCTGCTGAAAGCCTTACAATATCTGTAGATCTTGTGAATTCACACTGCAGCATGAGAATACAGGCTTGGAAGTCAATGGTCTCTCCCCTAGGACTCACCAGGAGGGCAGGCTGTGCATGGACTCAACACTGAAGGAGACCCAGAGGAACCCAGGCCTTCCTGGGAGAAGAATCCCTTCCATCTGGTGTCACCCTGACAGAAACAACCCTGATAGCCTTGGAGAGGGATTTCAGATCCGGTCCCTAGTAGCAGAGAAGAAAGGCCACGTGGGGTAGCTATCCTGGGACATTAATTCATCAAGAAGTAGTGAGCTCACACAATGCGCCAGACACTGGGGACGGTGGTCAGCAAGAAGGGCCAGACCTTCACTGTTCCCTAAACTGCTTCACATCCTCTTCACCACCTTCCAAAGCTGTAGATAATTTTCAATGGTTTGGCTTGGATTAGCAGAAGAACTCAAACCCAGCTGTTGCATTAACAATACCTGCGTAAGTAGAGAAAATATGAACATCAGCAGATCCATGAGTTTTGGGTGTTACATCCTGTCAATCTTTTCTGGCCTAAGCCCTCACTACCCAGAACAGATTTTTGGGGGGTGGAATCTGTTATCTCAAGCATGCATTACGTAGTATTGCTTCTACCACCAGAGGGCAGAAGAAACAGGTACTCTAGAAGCCACAGGCACAACTAAATGCTTATCCTGGGCATTGGGAATGGTATTGTTCCCTGACTTTTGTTAGCATCACTCTTTCTTTTTCTCCAAGCCTCTGTCTCTCATGTACACATACACACACACACACACACACACACACACACACACACTCTCACATACACACACATGAGTCTCTCCCATACTGTAGCAGTAAGTGTTTGTGGGGGCATAATGTCAATTCTCGGTAAAGGTGGTTGGATGGGAGGTGACATTTTCTACCAATTTCCAAAACACGTGTGCATACTCCCTACCTACCATTGATCCATGTCTAGCAGGCATGTGACCCTGCTTCCTCTGCATGGCTCCCATACCCTAAGACTCCATATGGTTCTTGAGAACATTTTTCCCCTTCAGGTTTCCCTTGGTGCTCATATCATCTTCATTTTACTTGCATGAACATGAACATTTTGGTGAGGTATTGGGGATGAGAGGAAGGAGGTGGGTGCTGGACCTTACTCCCCCGGATGTCTCTGCCTTGCAGAGAGACAACTGCTAGCTTGATTTCTAGTTCTAGGCACTTGGTAGCACATTCTACCTGAGAAAGACCAGGACCTAGCTGGGTAGAAGGTGAAGGGGCTGAGCTTTGTAGGGATCTAGTCAGTCATCAAATGCACAGGAAGCAGACACCATGCCTAGTACTCTGGAGTCTGGGAAACTGAGTGACACACAGGCCCAGCCTTCAAGGAGCAGATGATTTTCCTGGGGAGATAAAGCCAGCCCAGTGTGACAGATGCACTGGATCTGGGAGGCAAACACCATGAATCAGGACCTAAGAGATGATATGGAACAAGGGAGGCACAGGACTCAGAGGAGTGGTCATCCCTCTGGGCTGGGTCAGTGTTGACAGCGAAGCATCAGGGCAGACAGGAAAAGCTCCTTGACAGGGGGCTCCTTCAGGGCAGAAACACTGACTTCATCTCTGTATCCTGGTACCTAGCAAAGGTTCTGGCTCAGATTCAGAGCTAAATATATTTCTGTGAAACGAATGAGGACATTCCAGGCAAGGGAATATAGGCTGAGAAAACATGTGAAGGTGGGAAGATGCTATGTGTGTTGGGGGAAAACAAAAACAGACCAACCTGGCTGGAATGGATGGTCAGTTCTAGTGAGCAGTGGCGGTGGGACCAGACCCCAAGGAAAGCAGAGCAGCCAGGAGAGCTAAAGAGCTGAAGCCAGGAGAGCTGAAATTGCAGGGCAGAAGGCACAATTGGGAGGCCTAGGTTTTGATTCTAAATACTGCAGAGGTGCCCCTTTATCACACGCTATACGTTTAAAAAAAAATTCTATTGGTTAGCTTAGAGAGGCAGATAGGCATTGGCTTATAGTCAGAAGGCCTGAGTATATTTCTGGCTCTCACAATAATTAACTGTGTGCTTTTGGACAACTGGCTTTCCCTCTCTGGGGCTCAAATTTTCTACTCTGTAGAACATGATAATTCCTAAGGCCCTTTCCAGGTGTAAGCACAGTGTGATTTTCCCATAGCGAGTGGGAGCCAAAGGAGAGACATGACTAAAAATGTGTTTTTGGAGGCCAGTGTGGCCGTAGTGCACACAGTGAGGAGGAAGTAGGGGTGAAGTGGGAGAGATGGACCAAATGTGGCAGTGATAGGAGTGGAAAGGGGGAGGCAGGTTTAAGAATGTTTTTGAATTAAGAACACACAGGACTGGAGGACTAAGAAGATGGAGGGAGAAGAAGGGAGGAGTCAGGGGAACCCTTCTGATTCTATGTGACAAAACTGGGGAGTGCAGAGATTAGCGCTGGGAGGAGGGAAAAGGAAGACAAGATGCCTGTGCATACACGCTGTGTCTGGTACAGCAGGACCCCCAGGGAGTTGCGATTACCATACACTGTATACATACTGCTGCATATCATATGCGTGCTGTATATCAACAGTGTGTATACACTATTATATATTGTATATACATTGTATATAGTGTGCATACATTGCTGTGTATTGTATATACACTGTATATAAACTGTGTATACACTGTTGTATATTGTATATACACTGTATATAAACAGTGCGTATGTATTGCTGTATATTGTATGTACACTGTGTATAAATGGTATGTATACACTGCTGTGTATGGTATACTGTATCTAAACATCAAGTACACACTGATGTGAACTGTATGTGCACTGTATAGAAACAGCATGTATACACTGTTGTATATGTACTGTATATAAACATAAAGTACACATTGCTGGGCAGCAGTAGAGGAGGGAGTGGTGAGGGAATGGAAGGAGAGAGATTTCACCTATTTAGTGCCAGGTTTGTACTGAGCACTTAGAAAGAAACACGAAAGGCAGAACAAGGAAGTTCTAGGTCCCAGAAGTCCCATCCTCCTTCCTGGTATCAGGGCTTGGTCTGGGAACAGGAAAGCATTCTAGACTAGCAGGTTCCAGGGCTGGAAGGAGCCCAGGAATCAGACAAAATGCTCCCAATTTGTGGTTCAAGGACTGCATCAACACTTGATGACACTCTCAACAAGTCACTGAGAAATGAGAAATGTTACTATATTTTGTAGAAGTTAGTATACGGTTGTTGACTTTTATTTCTTCTGTTTTTTGTTTGCTTTTTGAGACTATACTTTTCCCAGAGTTGTTGGTTTTAATATTACCTTTATGTATTGAAGTGATGGCAATCATAAAAGGCCTTTGGCCTTACTTGGATAATAAAATGTTGGCCCTCTTTACTGAATGCATTTTTTTAAAAATATAATTTTAGTTTTAAGTGAAATCCAAAAGCTTTGGTATCATTAATGTGGGTCCATCCAGTCTTTTTTTTTGTTGGCCTGCTTTTATTTTTTCTTGTTTTTTATTTTATTGAAGTATAGTTGATTTACAATGTCATGTTAGTTTCAGGTATACAGCACAGTGATTCAGAAATATATATATATATATATATATATATATATATATACTTTTACAGATTCTTTACCCTTATAAGTTCTTACAAAATATTGAGTATAGTTCCCTGTGCTATACAGTAGTTCTTTGTTGGTTATCTAGTTTATATGTAGTAGTGTGCATGCGTTAATCCCAAACTCCTAATTAATCGCTCCTCCCCCCTTTCCCCTTTGGTGACCATAAGTTTGGTTTTCTATGTCTGTGGGTCTATTTCTGTTTTGTACCTTTTTTTTTTAAGATTCCACATATAAGGAATATCATATGATATTTGTCTTTTTCTGGTTTACTTCACTAATGTCTAGGTCCATCCATGTTGCTGTAAATGGCATTTTTCATTCTTTTTTATGGAGGAGTAATATTCCATTGTATAAATATACCACATCTTCTTTATCCATTCATCTGTTGATGGACATTTAGGTTACTTCATGTCTTGGCTATTATAAATAGTGCTGCAATGAACATTGGTGTGCATGTATCTTTTTGACTTATGATTTTCTCCAGATATATGCCCAGGACTGGGACTGCAGGATCATATGGTAACTCTATTTTTAGCTTTTTAAGGAACCTCCAGACTGTTTTCCATAGTGGCTGTACCAATTTACATTCCTACCAACAGTGCAAGAGGATTTCTTTTTCTCCACACTCTCTTCAGCATTTATTATTTACAGATTTTTTGATGATGGCCATTTGGACTTTGTGAGGTGATACCTCATTGCAATTTTTATTTTCATTTCTCTAATAATTAGTGATGAGCATCTTTTCATGTGCTTGTTGGCCACCTGTATGTCTTCTTTGGCGAAATGTCTATTTAAGTCTTCTGCCCATTTTTTGATTGGGTTTTTTGTTTTTTTGATATTGAGCTGTATGAGCTGTTTATATATTTTGGAAATTAATCCCTTGTTGGTTGCTTCTTTTGCAAATATTTTCTTCAATTCTGTAGGTTGTCTTTTCCTTTTGTTTATGGTTCCCTTTGCTAGGCAAAAGCTTTTGAGTTTAATTAGGTCGCATTTGTTTATTTCTGTTTTTATTTCCATTACTCTAGGAGATGGATCAAAAATGATATTCCTGCAGTTTATGTCAGAGAGTGTTCTACTTATGTTTTACTCTAGGCATTTTATAGTACAGTTTTATAGTTACACCATCCAGTCTTATCATGAACAAATATGGAAAAAGTGAGGTAGACAAGGGAAGTGATTTCTGTGGTATCACAGTTTATAAAATGACAGAAACAGGACTTGAACTCTGGGTACCTGACCAAAACCCAGCCAAACTGAATGAAAACCAACCAACCAAACAAAGAAAACAGGACCTTGGCTGATGTCAGAATCTTAGGAAATTCTCCTCCTGTCCTGTCTTCCCCTCCCTCACCCACCCTGCATCATCTTAAAGCCAGGCCCTTGCAGTGGCAGCAGGACCAGGCTTGTGCAGCACCCACACCCCACACTTCTCCCAGACTCTCCCGGTCATGGTGCAAGGTTCTGGCTTGCCCTTCTTGGCCTGCCCCTCTCCTTGGGAGACACGCTGTGGCCTGCACTGTGACCTCATTAGAATGGAACCTCTTCTCTCTTGCCTTTCACCAGCCTTTCACATCAAAGGGATTAACCCCTTCAAGTCACCTCTCCTCTCCCTGACTCTTAGGAAGCCCCCAATTGTGAGAAGTGAGTAATTCACTTCCAAGCCCCCCACAGCTGGCTCCTCAGCCACCTGGCTTCTCCATGCCCAGAACCAGTGGCTTCACTGTCAATGATAGGGACGTCCTGGGATACTCTGCTGCCCCAGGGAACTAAGGCTTAACTTTGTTCTGGCCCCAAGATATGGCATGAGGTGCTTCAAAAGTTGAGTTTCCACAAGGATCTGCCTCCAGATTCCTCACCTCCTTTGGTGATCTCACTCACTCCTGTACTTCTCACCTTTCTACTAATGACTTGCAAATCTGTATTTCCAACCCAGTCCTCTACCTTGTGCTTCAGATCCACGGCACATCCAGTTTCTTCCTCAGTGTCTCCATCTGGATGTCTCAAAGGCCCACTGGTCCCAACATGCCCAGAACAGAACTTGTCATCCCTCCCCTGCTCTGTCCCCATTTCAGTGCACAACACACTACCCACTATGTACCCAGCAGAAGTGGCCACAAACGTGGCACCACCTCTAACCACACCCCACCATTGACCAGTCCCATTGATTTAACACCTGAATATGTAATGATCTAGATCTATCACCGCACACAATGTATGTGATTTTAAGAAACCCCTACCCTGGTCTGGCCTTCATCAGTTCTTACCTTGACTGCCAAAGAGATTTCTTAGCACAATTCCCTATCTGTATCTCTCTAGATGCAAACCATTTCCTACACAGAAACCAAAATAATAATTTTGAAAGGTAAGTGTATGAGAATTTCTTGTTTTTAGGAAATATACACTGTAGTATTTAGGGGCAAAGTGACATCACATCTGCAGTTTACTCTCAAAATGTTCAGGAAAATGAAAACAAAACATAGATAAACAGATACAAATATACAGATATATATGTATATACATGTATATATCTATATGTATATAGATATGCCACAGCTTTATATCTATTTAAAGATATACATATATACATATCTATATATCTATGAATCTCTCTGTATGTATATATATATATATATATATATATATATGTCTTGTTTTCCTTTTCCTGCCAAAAATATATATCTGTATCTATATATGTAAGTAAAAAGAGAGAGAGAGAGAGAGAAACATTTGAAATCTGAGTGAATCTACATAAGCTTATCCAGGAATTCTATATACTGTCTTGACACTTTTCTATAAGTCTGAAACTATGTTAAAATAAACAATTTTAAAATAAACACATTTTAAATGTAAGTAAGCCAATGTCATTCTCCTACAAAGAATCACTCAAGTGACCCTCATTCCCTTACCTACAGGCTAAAGCCTAAGGTCTACCTCTCCAGCTTTATCTCACCCCTCCCCGGTTCAGGCTTCTGCCCCATCAATAAGGATCTGCTTGTAGTTCCTGGCAGACAACCTGTTATTTCTCATTGCAAACTCTTTGCTCACATAGTCTTTCTGACAGGAATCCCTGACAGTCACCTGGCACTAAGTAAGCGGATAAGTCAGAGGAACTATTCACACTCAGATCATGGTGGATGGAGCTAAGTGAGCTTCCTGTCTCCCCATAACCTTTTCCCTCCAGATGGTTATGGCTGTTTCCTCTCACCCTGCAGTACAGACACAGGGTTTCTGAGGAGCACCCTATGGTTCTAAGTGTGTTTGAGGCAGGTAAAGAGAACTTGAGAAGTGTCTTTGGTGAGAACACAGTCTCCCAGTGGGGTTCCTGGATCTTTGATTTTATGTTTTGTCCATTGGGGAGAGGACAGTTGTCATTTAGTCTGGCCCTGCTCAATCCCTGATTCTCCTAAAAGAGACCACCAAACCTCCAGGGAGTCCCCTGTAAAGTGCATCAAGTAAGTTTAAGTTGGGGGCCAGAGGCATTTGGGTGCTCACACCTGTGTGTGTACATGGGTGGGGGAGAGGGGTAAGAGGCAGACAAGGTCGCATTTCCTCTTCCTGGAAGTATCCCACCCTTCACCCCAGCTTCAGGGCTGCCAACCAGTTAGTACATCTCATTTTGAAAGACATTAATGAGACATCCCCTTCCCATGCTAAGCTCCCATGACTGGGGAGAAAAGACATCAGCTATCCTGAAAAGTCCAGATCTATAGGATACTGCATTTGCTTGTAACTTCTCTGACCTGGGAGGGATGAATTGAGCCAGAGATCTCTGTTCCCTCAGTAGCACTTGTAGAACCAACTATCCTCTTGCTAGATTTAGATTTGATGAAGATTAAAGGGAAGCTATGATAAGTGGCTTCAAACCAGCTTGTTCCTCCAAATGGAGGGCTCTTACTTGTCTTTTTATATTGTTCAGAATCAGGGAAATGGGCAATTGAGGGAAACGAAAACTAAGCTGAAGGAAACAGAAAGGCTAAGTTGATCTCCATATTAAAGAACTGAGCCTTAAAAGAGAGGGAAGGAGAAGTGAGAGTGAATACACATTGAGTGCCTGGCGTCGGTACAGTTTCTACGAAATTTTAGAAAGGAAGGAGAGAGGTTTTTTTGGAAGAGGGTGATCTCTGTTGATGATATCTACATCTACTTAGCTAGCTGTCTATATCTAGATAGGGTAGTAAGATATATAACTTTAAGAAATTTTGCTCTATATAAGCAAAATGTAAGGAAAGAATAAAATTAAAGCTAACATGCAAAAAAAAAAGAAATTTTGCTCTGAGTGTTAATGGAAACTTTCCTTGGTATTCTTCTAGTGACCTAATTAAAACATTTAATTGTGTTTTGAGTACTTCTTTGGATGTGATAGCTCTCTTAAATCAGGCCACAAAACTGTCCAATTATATGCAGGTTTCCAAAAATTACATTTCAAATGCATTGTGGAGTGTTCTAAAGTTGACCTAACATATTTTAGCTATGGATACATGGAACTCTATAAACACATTACTATTTATCTATGTAAAATGTATTCTTACAATAATAAAATGTGGGCTGGCTCCTTGGTTCTTAATAGACCTAAAGAGAAATGCATTAAATAATCAGTTTAAAATATAGCTCCATTTTAGGCAATAAAGAATCAGGCAAAAGGGCTGGGGACTGGTCTCTCAACACTTATGGGCCTGAGACAAGGGAGTTCCACAAAACATGGAAGAGAAGATCCTGAGTGGGGTCCCAGGGGCCTCAGGTCACAACACCTCAGCTTCTGTTCTCTGGCTTACTTCCTTCTGCTTTCAGCAGTGAGGCTGGGTCTGCACAGACAAAGGCGATGAAAGGCCTCCTCCCTGCATCCTTCTACTTTTCCATGCATACCCTTCAGCTGGGATGACACTGACAAGTGGGTGTGTGGAATCTAGACAAGCAGTTCTCACATTTGCATCTAGTTAGAGATATCAGACTTTGTGTCTGAAATTCTGAGTCATACCAAGGTTCTGTGAGGTTGGGTCTCTCTATAACCTGTGTTACACACACACACACACACAAACATACACACACACACACACACACACACACACCCTCAGCTGGTCCATTACTATGCAGGGTACTCTCTCTGTGTGCAATGTACTTTGCTAGGCACTGAAGGAAGTACATGCAAATAAGATGCATCCCCATGTGTTTGCTGAGCATCTATCCTGTAGCTAAGCACAAGGTTGGGTACCAAAAAAACGGAAGCAGTGTAAAATTCAGGTCTTCAAGATGTTTAGGTCTTCAAGATTTTAGAGTCTAGCTTGAGAAAATAAAATTGAACAAAAGGGAAGCTCAATTTTTATATAGATATAGAATCCTTTGTTTCCACTGAAAATCAGGCTATGGACAGAAGGATAAGACTCTCTGAGGAGATGAGAGAAGAGTAGAACGGTGCTAAGTTGGGGAGAATGGAGTCGGGTAGAGGGCTGCACCTGTGCATTCCCCATCATCACTGTGGATCCAGAAGGAAAAGCAGCAGGATTACAGTGTAAGGCTGACCTAGGGCTGAGGAACTCATGGGGGCCCAAAAGAAGGCCCTACTAGCGATGGAAACCTTGCGGGTGGGGTAGTTCAGACTGTGGTCCAAGGCTGGGGAAGGAGGCAAGTGGTGGAAATTTAGAGGTTACAACAGGGATGTGATTGATGATTCTCAGAGACAGTGGAGCCCAGAGCTGTAGTAGCAAAGAGAGAATGGAAGTACTGTCTGGTATGGAGGTCAAAGCTAACTTGAGAAGCAATTTAGTGCTCTTGGAAATGAAGCTTAGACAAACCCAGAGGGAGCGGAGAAAATGTAGTGAGAAGTCAACTATCTCCATGTTAAATGAGTAGCTTCTGATATTTTGAGTTTCCCACATAGAGTATAAAAAATACACTTGAAGTATAAAATTGAAATGGTATCTTCTTCATGAAGCCTTTTTCATCCCCAAGAAATATGTCCTCTTTTCTAAAGAAACAACCCTCTCTCACTTTCATAGCATTTCCTACATCTACTAGGAAGTGTAGAATGTTCTTCTTGGTTATTGAGTATTTGGGTATTAACCCCAGTGTCAAACCTGTAGGACAAAGCCAGAGATGTCCTCCCCAAAGACCAGCACAGAGCCAGGCACAAGATCCCAGTAAATATTCCAGGAATTGAAGTCATGCTGTGTCATGGAGGAGACTCATGGTAGAGGTAGTTTTTGATTTGGGGAATATTAAATAGTAGTCTTAAGGGATAAGATTGCCTACTAGCAAACTCAAATGAATGTGGAGCTAAACAATAAATATTTGTTGAATGACTGGTCCAAACAGAAGGTTATGGGTGGCTGAGCTGAGGGATACAGTCATGCAGACAAGAGCTTCTTCACCCTCTATCCCGAAAGAGATGCCTGAGCACACATGTGCCTGCACACGTGTACTCCAACCCCCCACAAGCATACTTGCAGACTTAGGTGTGTGGAGATCTTTCATGTTTACAAATATGTCTGTTTCTTTTCGAGGAAGGGTATCAGTAGAATGGTATCTTCGTGATGCAAATCCCAGATTTGCCTCTAGGCTCCTCCTTTTGTTGTGAGGCTGTTTGGGAATTTGTCCTCACAGCCCATGGGTCTATGCTGAGGTGTGGTCTTGGATGGGCAACAATGAGTGGCTGCTTCCATGGAAAGTCCACCTCAAGAGTGGTATAGAAATAGAGAACTCACTCAGGCACACCCCAAAATATATTCACCCCACAGTTAGTGAGTACCTACTGTGTTCCAGGGACTGAGGATTCAGAGGTAAATAAGACATAGTTTCTGTTCTATAAGTCCCCAGAACCTAGAGCAGGTAGCAGGCTATATAAATGACTTCAGTAGTATATGGTGAGTGCTTTGGTGGAGTTATTTGGAGGTTGTTGTAGCAGGTAGAGGAGGACATAAACCAGCTGGGAGGCACAGCTGAAGGCTTCCTAGGAGGCAGACCATGCTCTGTGTTGTCTCCTCAATGCTCTCATGGCAATCTGAGGTCAAGGACTTCCTCCTTTTTCTCCTAGAGCTTTTCTGGTTTGGGAGATAACTTTACCCATCCTTCTGGCTCAGAGAAATCTTCCTTCTTCACCTATTCCCCTCTACTCCTACCCAAACCATCCCACCATATACCACTATTATTCTAAGGAAAGTCCAAAAGAGCCTGAGGATTGGGCATCTGGAGGGTGAGTCCAGGAGCTGGCTCAAGGCACTGACCAATTTCTAGGTTCATGGGCTGTGGGATAGGGTCTTGTTTTTATTACACCTCAGGGTCTTTGTGAGGCCTGATCCAGTGGAGAAGGGTGGGAATCAATAACAACACCCCACATGTGGAAATCTTGGTCTACAGAGAGCCACTGTGTCCATAGCAACACATGATCATTGAGTGCCTACCATGCCCTGGCCACCATCTAGGCAGAGAGAACACAGAGCACAGCGAGGCCCACACAAGCTCTTCTCCCTAGGAGCTTACATCCTCATAGGGAACGAGAGGTGATAAGTACATATACAACCAAGAAACAAGTATTGGGGTTGGCCAAAAAGTTCGTTCGGGCTTTTCCGTGACATCTTATGAAAAACCTGAACAAACTTTTTGGCCAACCTAATAAAGAGTGTCAGGTAAGTCATGGGGGCTGTGGAGGAACTACAACATGGTCATGTTTAACTAGGGTGGATAGGAAAGGCTTCTTTGAGGCAGAGACATCGGAGCTGGGTCTGGAGGATGGCAAGGTGATCATACAAAGGTCTGTGGATAGAGGCTGAGCAAGAGCAAGTGCAAAGGCCCTGCAATGGGGATGGTCTTGATGTGTCCAGTGAGCATCATATGACTAGATCCTGGGGGACCAGGAGCGGGTGAGTTCAGGGAGTCAAGCAGGGACTGATTTCCATGGGGTTTGGGGGCTATGGAAGGGTCTGGGCTGGTAGTGACTTGATCTAAGGTTTGCTTGAGAAACCTCACCCTGACTGCTCTTAGAACCTGGGCTGAGCCAAGGCATGAGTCGAGGCTTCTGTCTTCTCCCTTATCTTGGATCCTAATCAGAACCCAGAGAGCATATTTCTATTCTAAATTTTTATTTTAAATTTTGTCAGGAGGAAACCAACCTTTAGTAAGGTAACGATGATACAATTACTAATGCCAAGTGTAGTCCCTTTGCATTGTATTGTATGTCATGGCTTTTCTGGAAAAGTGTCCTGTTTTAAAAGTGTGTTCTTTGTCCACCCGACTACATTTGACCTTGGTAGACCACACACTGTCATTTGAGGTCCAGAGGAGAGTGTCACTCTACCAAGTGGCCTCTTGCAAAACGAATCCTCTCCTACTCTCCTTCTCCCAGGTGGAACTGCCATCTCACACTAACCCTACTGGACTTGTTAACTTGGCCTTCACCTGGTCCTCCCACTTCTGCCCCTCAGAGTGCCTGGCTGCTCTGGGGCATCGCTGCTGATCAGTAAGAGTCACACAGGGCTGGTGGGTTCTGTCTTTCCACATGGGTTGGAAACAACACCTCTTATTTCATTTTCAGCTGCCTTGTGTCTATCGCAGGGGATTTAAGAACACAGTGGGAAGAACACAGAATATAGTAACAAAGGCAGCCGGCATTTCCATTTTTTTCCCTCTGCTTCCTACGCTGCAGCCAACCTGAACCACTCATTCCATTCACACCCACAGTGTTTTCTCAGGCTATGCCTTCATTCAGGTCGTTTCCTCTGGACCCTGGTCCATCCCCTTTTGGGATCCCTTCCTTGGTGTTCATTCTTCAAAGCCCAGATTGTATGTCATCTCCTTCAGGAAGTCCATCTCCTTTAGACAGTCCACTAACCCTCATGAGATTTCCCATCACTTATTCTCCAAAGCATTACCTGCTCTCTGGGTTCAGACATACACACGTTTGAGTTTCAGTGACTAGCTGAGTGACCTTGCGTGCATGAATTCTCCTCTCTGAACCTCAGTCTCCTTGACTCTGAGGTAAGGAGGCTAATCACACCTACATCATGGTGTTGTTGTGCCAGGAAGATGAGATCATGCATGTAAAACTTTTCATGCTGTGACTGATATAGAGCCAGTGCTAAATAAATGGTGGAGGTTATTGTTAGTAGAGTCATCAGTGCATTTGTCTTATGCGCCTGCTCTCTCACAAACTGTCCTGTTCATCACCATTTCTTTGGAGGTGTCTTACATGGATACTCAAGCTTTGCTTTTTGGAGCTTCCTTGGGTGGAGCCCTTCTCTTCCAGTCTTGCACTTCTGCATCATGACACTAGAGGGTGGTGAGAGACCACAGACACTTTGGAAGACAGTCCAACTTGGATGCCCTTCCTCTTGGCTAGCCTGTACCATGATGGGCCACCCATGGTAGTTTCTTCATGCTTGGATTGTACACTTATTCCTTTGTGCTAGGAATATTCTAAAATCATGTAAGCCAAGAGCCAATCATTGTAATCCTTTTGGGAAGGCTTCCTCACTCCCCAAGTTTGCTTTGGCTGATTGGTTAATCAAAATCAGCCAGGAATTCCTGATACTTATGTCTCCTTTACTATGTTTCATGTTTTAAGGATTAAATGGCTTCAAGAATGCAAAATGCTTTGAACATTGCCTGGCACATAAGAAAGAAATCAAGCTTATTTTAATGGGTCAGTTAGGGAAGTGAATAAAAGGCAACAAGGAAAACAGAAGAAGCTTCTGAAATCCCAAATGCACAGTGTTTCATTTGCCAAGCTCTGGCTGTGTGCTAGATGGCTAGTGCCAAGTACTTTCCAAATATTCTTTCATAACTAAACCAATGCTGAAAAGTCAGTGCATTTTAACCATTGGCATAGACTGAATGTTTGTTTCTGCCCCAAATTCAGGTCCTGGCCCCTAATGTGATGGAATTAGGAGGGGGGCAGCGGGGGTCTGACTCTAGCATGTATCTTTTGAACCTCCATAATGGTGCCTCATCTGTTTATTTGTTACCTAAATAACAATAGTTATTATTATTATTACCTAGTAGATTGGTCCAAATGTTTATCTCTGAGGGGTAAGAGCCAAGGTTGGCTTTCCTGTATGAGATATTGTGGCATTACAATAACATCTACTACTAGACATGACATTCAGGAGGAAATTAGAAAATGCTTAAAACTAAACAGTAACACAAACAATGCATACAAAAACTCATGGGAGGAGATTGTTTCAAGATGGCAGAGTAGAAGGACGTGCTCTAACTCCCTCTTGCGAGAGCACTGGAATCACAACTAACTGCTGAACAATCATCGACAAGGACACACTGAAACTCACCAAAAAAGATACCCCACATCCAAAGACAAAGGAGAAGCCACAATGAGATGGTAGGAGGGGCACAATCACAATAAAATCAAATCCCATAACTGCTGTGTGGGTGACTCACAAACTGGAGAACACTTATACCACAGAAGTCCACCCACTGGAGTGAAGGTTCTGAGCTTCACGTCAGGCTTCCAACCTGGGGGGCCAGCAACAGGAGGAGGAATTCCTAGAGAATCAGGCTTTGAAGGCTAGCGGGCTTTGATTGCAGGTGTTTGACGGGAATAGGGGAAACAGAGACTCAACTCTTGGAGGGCACATACAAAGTGGTGTGCGCATCGGAAGGCAGGGGAAGGAGCAGTGACCCCATAGGAGACTGAACCAGACCTAACTGCTTGTGTTGGAGGGCCTCCTGCAGAGGTGGCGAGTGGCTGTGTCTCACAGTGAGGACAAGGACACTGGCAGCAGAAGTTCTGGGAAGTACTCCTGGGCATGAGCCTTCCCAGAGTCCGACATTAGCCCCACCAAAGAGCCCGGGTAGGCTGCAGTGTTGGGTCGCCTCAGGCCAAACAACCAACAGGGAGGGGACCCAGCCCGACCCATCAGCACACAAGTGGAGTAGTTTTACTGAGCTCTGCCCACCAGAGCAACAGCCAGCTCTACCCACCACCAGTCCCTCCCATCAGGAAACTTGCACGAGGCTCTTAGATAGCCTCATCCACCAGAAGGCAGACAGCAGAAGCAAGAAGAACAACAATCCTGCAGCCTGTGGAACAAAAACCACATTCACAGAAAGACAGACAAGATGAAAAGGCAAAGGGCTATGTACCAGATGAAGGAACAAGATAAAACCCCAGAAAAACAATTAAATGAAGTGGAGACAGGCAACCTCCCAGAAAAAGAATTCAGAATAATGATAGTGAAGATGATCCAGGACCTCAGAAAAAGACTGGAGGAAAATATCGAGAAGATGCAAGAAATGTTTAACAAAGATCTAGAAGAATTAAAGAACAAAGAAACAGAGATGAGCAATACAATAACTGAAATGAAAAATACACTAGAAGGAATCAATGGCCAAATAACTGAGGCAGAAGAACGGATAAGTGACCTGGAAAACAGAATGGTGGAATTCACTGCTGCAGAACAGTATAAAGAAAAAAGAATGAAAAGAAATGAAGACAGCCTAAGAGATCTCTGAAACATCATTAAATGCACAAACAATTGCATTATGGGATCCCAGAGGGAGGAGAGAGAAAAAGGACCTGAGAAAATATTTGAAGAGATTATAGTCAAAAACTTCCCTAACATCGGAAAGGAAATAGTCTCCCAAGTCCAGGACGTGCAGAGAGTCCATGCAGGATAAAGCCAAGGAGAAACACACTGAAACACATAGTAATCAAACTGACGAAAATTAAAGACAAAGAAAAATTATTGAAAGCAGCAAGGGAAAAACAACAAATAATATACAAGGGACCTCCCATAATGTTAACAGCTAATTTCTCAGCAGAAACTCTGCAAGCCAGAAGGGAGTGGCATGATATATTTAAAGTGATGAAAGGGAAGAACCTACAACCAAGATCACTCTACCCGGCAAGGATCTCATTCAGATTCGATGGAGAAATCAAAAGCTTTACAGACAAGCAAAAGCTAAGAGAATTCAGCACCACCAAACCAGTTCTACAACAAATCTTAAAGGAACTTCTCTAACTGGGAAACACAAAAGAATAAAAGGACCTACGAAAGCAAACCCAAAACAATTAAGAAAATGGTCATAGGAACGTACATATCAATAATTACCTTAAATGTTAATGGATTAAAGGCTCCAACCAAAAGACACAGGCTCAATGAACGGGTACAAAAACAAGACCCAGGGCTTCCCTGGTGGCACAGTGGTTGGGAGTCCACCTGCTGATGCAGGGGACACGGGTTCATGCCCTGATTCGGGAAGAGCAGCTGGGCCCGTGGGCCATGGCCGCTGAGCCTGTGCGTCCAGAACCTGTGCTCCACAATGGGAGAGGCCACAACAGTGAGAGGCCCGCATACCGAAAAAAAACAAAAACAAGACCCATATATATGCTGTCTACAAGAGACCCACTTCAGACCTAGGGACACATACAGACTGAAAATGAGGGGATGGAAAAAGATATTCCATGCAAATGGAAATCAAAAGAAAGCTGGAGTAGCTATACTCATATCAGATAAAATAGACTTTAAAATAAAGAATGTTACAAGAGACAAGGAAGGAAACTACATAATGATCAAGGGATCAATCCAAGAAGAAGATATAACAATTATAAATATATATGCACCCAACATAGGAGCGTCTCAATACATAAAGCAACTGCGAACAGCTATAAAAGAGGAAATCAACAGTGACACAATAATAGTGGGGCACTTTAACACCTCACATCAATGGACAGATCATCCAAACAGAGAATTAATAAGGAAACACAAGCTTTAAATGACACAATAGACCAGATAGATTTAATTGATATTTATAGGACATTCCATCCAAAAACAGCAGATTGCACTTTCTTCACAAGTGCACACAGAACATTCTCCAGGATAGATCTCATCTTGGTTCACAAATCAATCCTCAGTAAATTTAAGAAAATTGAAATCATATCAAGCATCTTTTCTGACCACAACGCTATGAGATTAAAAATAAATTACAGGGAAAAAAACATAAAAAACACAAAAACATGGAGACTAAGCAATACATTACTAAATAACCAAGAGATCCCTGAATAAATCAAAGTGGAAATCAAAAAACACCTAGAGACAAATGACAATGAAAACACCATGATTCAAAACCTATGGAACACAGCAAAAGCAGTTCTAAGAGGGAAGTTTATAGCAATACTATCCTAATTCAAGAAACAAAAAAAAAAAAATCTCAAATAAACAATCTAACTTTATACCTAAAGGAACTAGGGAAAGAAGAACAAACAAAACATAAAGTTCGCTGAAGGAAAAAAATCATAAAGATCAGAACAGAAATAAATGAAATAGAAACAGAAAACAATAGCAAAGGTCAATAAAACTAAAAGCTGGTTCTTTGAGAAGATAAACAAAGTTGATAAACTTTTAGCCAGACTAATCAAGAAAAAGAGGGAGAGGACTCAAATCAATAAAATTAGAAATGAAAAAGGAGAAGTTACAATGGATACTGCAGAAACACAGAGCATCCTAAGAGACTACTACAAGCAACTCTATGCCAATAAAATGGACAACCTGGAAGAAATGGACAAATTCTTAGAAAGGTATAACCTTCCAAGACTGAACCAGGAAGAAATAGAAAATATGAACAGACAAGTCACAAGTAATGAAATTGAAACTGTGATTAAAAATCTTCCAACAAACAAAAGTCCAGGACCAGATGGCTTCACAGGTGAATTCTATCAAACATTTAGGGAAGAGCTAACTCTCATCCTTCTCAAACTCTTCCAAAAAATTGTAGAGGAAGGAACACTCCCAAACTCATTCTAGAAGGCCAAAATCACCCTGATACCAAAACCAGACAGAGATACTACAAACAAAAAAGAAAATTACAGACCATTATCACTGATGAACATAGACAAAAAAATCCTCACAAAATACGAGCAAACAGAATACAACAGCACATTAAAATGATCATCCACCATGATCAAGTGGGGTTTATCCCAGGGATGCAAGAATTCTTCAATGTATGCAAATCAATCCCTGTGATACACCATATTGAAAAACTGAAGAATGAAAATCATATGATCGTCTCAATAGATGCAGAAAAAGCTTTTGACAAAATTCAACACCCATTTATGACAAAAACTCTCCAGAAAGTGGCACGGAGGGAACTTTCAACATAATAAAGGCCATATATGACAAAACCACAGCAAACATTGTTCTCAATGGTGAAAAACTGAAAGCATTTCCTCTAAGACCAGAAAGAGGACAAGGTTGTCCACTCTCACCACTATTATTCAACATAGTTTTTGAAGTCTTAGCCATGGCAATCAGAGAAGAAAAAGAAATAAAAGGAATACAAACTGGAAAAGAAGAAGTAAAACTGTCACTGTTTGCAGATGATATGATACTATACATAGATAATCCTAAAGATGTCACCAGAAAACTACTAGAGCTAATCAATGAATCTGGTAAAGTTGCAGGATTCAAAATTAATGCACAGAAATCTCTTGCATTTCTATACACTAACAATGAATGATCAGAAAGTGAAATTAAGGAAACAATCCCATTCACCACTGCAACAAAAAGAATAAAATACCTAGGAATAAACCCACCTAAGGAGGTAAAAGACCTGGACTCAGAAAATTATAAGACACTGATGAAAGAAATCAAAGATAACACAAACAGATGGAGAGATATACCGTGTTCTTGGATTGGAAGAATCAATATTGTGAAAATGGCTACACTACCCATAGCACTCTATAGATTCAATGCAACCCCTATTAAAACACCAATGGCCTTTTTTTACAGAACTTGAACAAAAAAATCTTAAAATTTGTATGGAGACATAAAAGACCCCTAATAGCAAAAGCAATCTTGAGGGATAAAGAACGAGCAGGAGGAATCAGACTCCCTGACTTCAGACTATACTATAAAGCTACAGTAATCAAGACAATATGGTACCAGCACAAAAACAGAAAAATAGATCAATGGAACAGGATAGAAAGCCCAGAGGTAAACCCACACACCTATGGTCAATTAATCTGTGACAAAGGAGGCAAGGATATACAATGGAGAAAAAATAGTCTCTTCAATAAGTGGTGCTGGGAAACCTGGACAGCTACATGCAAAAGAATGAAATTAGTACACTCCCTAACACCATACATAAATATAAACTCCAAATAGATTATAGACCTAAATGTGTAAGACTGTATACTATAAAACTCTTAGAGGATAGGAAGAACACTCTTTGACATAAATCACAGAAAGATCTTTTGTGATCCACCTCCTAGAGTAGTGGAAATAAAAATAAACAAATGGGACCTAATGAAACTTAAAAGCTTTTGCACAGCAAAGGAAAGTACAAACAAGAAAAAAAACCAGCCCTCAGAATGGGAGAAAATATTTGCAAATGAATCAATGCACAAAGGATTAATCTCCAAAATATATAAACAGCTCATGCAGCTCAATATTAAAAAAACCAAACAACCCAATCCAAAAATGGGCAGAAGACCCAAATAGACATTTATCCAAAGAAGATATACAGATGGCCAAGAGACACATGAAAAGCTGCTCAACATCACTAATTATTAGAGAAATGAAAATCAAAACTATAATGAGGTATCACTTCAAACTGGTTAGAATGGGCATCATCAAAAAATCTACAAACAACAAATGCTGGAGAGGGTGTGGGCAAAAGGGAACCCTCTTGCACTGTTGGTGGGAACGTAAATTAATACAGCCGTTATGGAGAACAGTATGGAGGTTCCTTAAAAAACTAAAAATAGAATTACCATATGATTCTGCAGTCCCACTCCTATCTGGAGAAAATCATAAGTCGAAAGATACATGCACCCCAATGTTCATTGCAGCACTATTTACAATATCCAGGTCATGGAAGCAACCTAACTGCCCATCAACAGACAAATGGATAAAGAAGATGTGGTACATATATACAATGGAATATTACTCAGCCATAAAAGGAACGAAATTGTGTCATTTGTAGAGACGTGGATGAATCTAGAGACTGTCATACACAGTGAAGTAAGTCAGAAAGAGAAAAACAAATATCGTATATTAACACATATATGTGGAATCTAGACAAATGGTACAGATGAACTGGTTTGCAAGGGAGAAATAGAAGCACAGATGTACAGAAAAAACATATGGACACCAAAGGGTGAAAGTGTAGGGGGCGTGCGGGTGGTGGCAGTGGGATGAATTGGGAGATTGTGATTGACGTATATACACTAATATGTATAAAATGGATAACTAATAAGAACCTGCTGTATAAAAGAACAAATAAAATAAAATTGAAAAATTCCAAAAAAAGAAGAACCTGCTTTATAAAAAATATATATAAATTTAGAAAAGAAGATACAACAGAGGGGAATCAACAGAGGCAAATGGCTTATTTGAACAGATGAAAAAAATTAGTTAAGACTGACAATATTTACCTGGGTAAAAAAGTCAAAAAATAATACTGGGAATTAAAAAAAGGGGATCATGACTATAGTTACAGCAGAAACTGCAAAGAAAAACAAATTTATAACAAATTTAACTTCAAATGAAAAAGGGAAATTACTAGGAAAATAATTCAGTTGCTGTCAAACTTTATTATATGTATTTTTTTTTAGTAAGGGGAGACTTTATATGAAGCGATAATTTTAGTGGGGTTGGGGAAAGATGCAGCTGCAGTAGGGAGACTGCTCTGACCATAAGGTCTCCAAGTGTCTCCCGTCAGACTTTTTACATTCTTACTGTCTGACACCTTCTATGTGCCATTTCCCATTTTCCTGACCCCCTTTTTTGCCTAGGGGTGTGTAACTGTGCCAACTGCATATGCTCAGAGGTAGTATGACAGCACTTCACTTCAGCCACACCAGGGATCTCTTCCTTCTCTCCCAGGGCATAGTGACAGGAGCCTGCCCCATCATGTGGGTGCAAGAACAGTGTGGAAACCTGAGGGAGTTAGCACCCCCTACGGCAACCGCTCACTAGGAGACAGGAGTCCAAGGAGAGATAACATCCTTTCCTATCTTAGATGGACCATTCTGACCCACGTTCTACACAGTCCTTAGAAGCTCCTGAGTGGGTACCTACAGTAACACCCAGCTCAACGACACACCCTTGGACTTACTTTCTTTCCTGTCTTGTTTTACTCTTTCTAGTGCCCCTGACTTCTGCTTCTTGGGGTCACTTATCAGAAAAACTACTTATCTCATACTGTGTTTCTTTGGGGGAAACCAAGCGAAGACATCTCTATAAAATATTTCAAAAGTTCTGCTCTGCTCTTTACATTTCAAGTTAAAAATCTAATTTTTTTACTCTATGTTTAGTTACAAAGGATACAATTTCTATATTGTATATATTAGCATTTTTAAATGTATTTTTTACTATTTTATGGGAAATTTTAAACATATACAAAAGTGGACAGAATGGTAAAAAGAATGTCATGTATATCACCCAGCTTTAATAATTATCAAATTATGGGCAATTTCATTTCATTTATATGCCCATTCACTGTCCCCCTTCAGTATTTTTTTAAAGCAAACTCCAGACTCATGTCACTTTATCTATAGATATGTCCAAATTAAGACTCTTTTTTTTCCCCTCCGAAGTTATAGTAAATATTATCACACCTTAAAAATACCAAAAATATTTTTTATTATGCAATGTCCACTCAGTGTTCACATTTCCAATGATCTCATAAAAGTCATTATTTTTCTAACAATTTATTTGAATTGAGATCAAAACAAGGTAGGTACATTGTTATTGGTTAATCTATCTCTTATTTTCATGTATAGATTCCCTGTCCATTTTTTTTTGCCTCCTTTGAAGTTTTTAACTGAAGAAAGTATATTATTATCTGTCATACAGAGTGTTTCACATCTGGATTTTACTGACCTCATCCTCATGGAGTTATTCAGCACCACGTGGGCTTTGGTATGGTTCTGTCTCCATTTGGTCACATGGCGGTGCTTCTTCAGATGACTGCCCTTGAGCAACCTAATCTGCTCCGTCCTCACAGGCAGAAAGCCTGAGGTACCTGGCATCGTATGTCTCCCTGGAGTGGCCCTCAACCAGTGATTTATACGTGCAAGAGCACAGCAGCCCAGCTCTCTTGCCTCCTGCCAACACAGCTCTGAGACTTGTTCTACATTCTAGAGTTCTCCTGTAGGGGCAGATGGATGCTTCCCTCCCCCATCCATCTTTGCCTGAAACCACACCCACATGGCTCCTTCTTCACAGTCCTGCTTCTCCTACTCCCTGACTAGTTTCCGCTAGAAACACAACCCTAATAAATTACTTGCAAATAAATCCTCATCTCAGGGTGGGAGATGATATCAGCTGTGGTTCCAGGAAGCTGATTCTGGTGGTGGAATTGTGGAGTTGGTTTGCTTGCTGGCTGGAAGGAAACAAAACTCCCTTCACTGGTTTTGGGAGCTCTTGGCATGTTGCACTATCTTTTATGGTGCATTGAGGCAAGATCCAATGGAAGGTGATGCACTGGCTTGTGCAATATCTTTGACATTTGAGGTATATGGAGGAAGTGGTAACCATAAGGATAGTGGGCTCGGGCAGTTGTTGCTGGATGCTATTGGTGCTTTAAAAAGAAAAAAATGACAAACTCAGGTCATCCACTCATTATCTTAAGATGTGATGTGAAAGTCAGAAGGCATCCATAGTAGTGTTTAAAGACACCCTCATCAACTGCAAAGGGCAGATGGTGCTAAACGCCAGGCCTAGGACCTAATAGTAACCTTTATAGAAAGCTGAATTTATAGCATCCACATGTTTCTTATACCAAGGGCAGGCCCCTAACAGGGAAAGAATGGAACCTCAAAACTTGGGATGGGAACATATTCACGTCTGCGCTTGGTAACACTGAACTCCAGAGTCCTCTGAATTTTCTCAGCTTGCAAAAGCAGGCCACTCTCCTTGGATAGAAGATATCAGTCTCCACATCCCCACTGGCTGAAGATACGAAGAGGATTCACCTGAAGCAGATGCTTTGTAAGGCATTATCATCTAACTTAAGATCTCCCCCACCTCCTCTCCTGGCCATTGGTTCAAGTCTTAGCAAAGCCAACTGAGTTAATGCTGGCCCTGCTAAGGGAGGGAATAATTATTCACTGATCGATCTGCAGGAAATATGTACCAGCACATGGGAGCACTTACCAGATGTCATGATTGTCTATACAGAAAATCCCAAAGAATCAACAACAATAAACCTTCTGGAACTAACAGCAATTATAGCAAGATCACAGGATACAAGGTTAATATACAGAAGTCAATTGTTTTCCTATATCCCAGCAGTGAGCACATGGAATTTGATATTAAAAGCATAATGCCACTTACCAAAAAAAAAAGAAAGAAAGAAAAGAAACTTAGGTAAAAATCTAATAAAATATGTACAGGATCTATATGTGAAAACTACAATAATCTGAAGAAAGAGATCAAAGATCTAAACAAACGGAAAGATATTCCATGTTCATGGATGCAAAGACTTAATATTGTCAAGATGTGAATTCCTCCCAAACTGATCTATAGACTCAATGTAATCCAAAACAAAATCCTAGCAAGCTGTTTTGTGAATATCAACGGACTGATTCTAAAGTTTATATGAAAAGGTGAAAGACTCAAAATAGCCAACACAAGACTAAAGAAGAAGAACAAAGTTAGAGGACTGACATTACCTAAGTTTAAGGCTTATTATAAAGCACAGTAATCAAAACAGCATGATATTGGTGAAAGAGTAGATCTACAGTTTAATGTAACTGAACAGAGAAGCAAAAATAGACCCACACAAGCATAGTCAACTGATCTTTGACAAAGGAGCAAAGGCATTTCAGTGGAGAAGGATAATCTTTTCAACAAGTCATGTTGGAACAATTGGACATTCATATACAAAAATAATGAATTGAGACCCAGATCTTACACCTTTCATAGAAATTAACTTAAAATTGATCATGGACCTAAATGTAAAATGTAAAATTATAAAATTTCTATAGGGTAACCTAGAAGAAAATCCAAGTGACCTTGGGATTGTTGATCAGTTTTTATTTTTTAATATTTATTTTTTTAATTAAAAAATTTATGCATTTTAAGGAAATTAACATTTTCTAATCACAACAGGTATCCGCTACCACATTTCATTAATCAAAGCAGCTCTCATCTACCACCACTCTAGACCCTATTTTCACTGGTGCCTGCCTCTGTAATTAATTCTCTTCAGAGCTGTGGTCTCTTTAAAAATGTAAATCAGGTTGCCCTCCTGCTCAAATCCTCTAATGACTTCTGTGACCCTCCAAAATAAAATCCAAATGTATTGCCTTGGCATGCAAAGTCACATATGATCTTTTCTTACCTCTCTGATTTTATCCCATATCATGTTGGTGAGTTTTCAGATACAACACCAAACCATGATTGCCCAAAGAAAACATTAATAAGTTGGACTTCATTAAAATTTAAATCCTGTGCTCTGTGAAAGACACTATTAAGCCACAGACTGGGAGAAAATATTTGTAAAACACATGTCTGATCAACCCAGTATATACAAAGAATTTAAGAAACTCAACAATAAGAAAATGAGCAACTTAATTTAAAAATGAGCAAAAGATCAGGACACCTCACAAAAGAAGATAGATAACAAATAAGTATAATGAAAATATGCTCAACGTCATTCTTCATTAGGGAATTGCAAATTAAAACAATAAGATACCTCTACAAACCTATTAGAATGGCTAAAATCCATAAAGTTGTCAATATCAAATGCTGATGAATATGCCAGGCAACAGAAACTCTCATTCATTGCTGGTGGCAATACAAAATACTGCAGACACTTTGGAAGAGAGAATACCTGATTCTGGCAAAGCTAAACATAGTCTTACCATACACTCCAGCAACTGTGCTCATAGGGGTTTTACCTAACTGATTTAAAAACCTAAGTCCACAAAAAAAACCTGCGCACAAAGATTTATAGAAGCTTTTTTCATAATTGCCCAAAAATGGAAGCAACCAAGATGTCTTTTGATAGGTGAATGGATAAACAAACTGTGGTACTCCCATAAAATAGAATATTAGTGACAAAGAGAAATAAGCCATCAAACCACAAAAAGACATGGGTGAACCTTAATTGCCTATATCTAAGTCAAAGAAGCCAGTCTGAAAGGCTATATGCTGCATGATTTCAATTATATGACATTCTAGAAAGGCAAAACTATAGAGATCAGGGGTTCAGCAAGAGAAAGGAAAAGGTTGAATAGGTGAAGCATAGGAGATTCTTTTTTAGGTTGGTGAAAATACTCTGTATGATAATGTAATAGTGGATATATATCATTATGTATTTGTCAAAACCAGTAGAATTTTATAGTACAAAAAGTGAAACAATGTATGCAAAATTTTTAAAAATTCGGAAATTGGGGGATCCTAGGAAGGAATACACACTGTGACAATAGAACCTGTGTTACGAATGTATGAAACTACCTCACCGAGGGGGTGAGAGAAAAAGACGCTAACTTAAATAACTTTGGAGATGAGAGAAATCTGTAGGACTTTTAAAGGCAAAGGAACTGCTCTTAAGCACTGCGATATAGTTGATAAGGATACTTACACTGGAAGTATGGGGTTTCAGGTTAACAATTCTGATTCTGCTATAAATGTAAACTGGAAATGAGCAACTAAGAAATGGATGGTGGGCATGAGGTTTCTCACTGCTGGAGTCAGAATTTACAGATGAGAAAGGGGAAGAGGCTAGTGTGATAATGGATTACAGTTGGAGGCCTTAATATGAACTATGTTTAGCTTAATACTCTATAAATATAGATGGTTACTTATAAAAATGCACACACACATGTACGTACATATGGGTTGGTATACACACATATATTTCCTTTGTCAGCCGAGAGGGCCAAAAAGAAATAATAAACTAGTAGTAATGAGCACACCAAGTACCTATATCTTAGTTTCTAATACTATTATCCAGAAAAATCAACAAGGGCTCCTTGAAGAAATTATTGACTCTAGAACGGGGGCAGGAATATACAAGATGTGCCTGGAGCACCTTGTAGCACCAGAAAGGATGGAAATGCTCAAAAGACAAAACAAAGGAACAAAGGAAAAAACAGAAAATAAAACAAAAATTTAAAACTCCACATTGATGTTTAATGAAGGACATAGGAGACAACTGAAAGAGCTCCTGATGGCCAAAGCTGGAACAATCTGAGCAACAAAATAAAGAAAATACTATTCAGGTCCTTTGCCCATTTGAAAATCAGATTATTTGTCGTTTGTTTTGTTTTATTTTTGTTTTTTTGCTATTGAGTTGTAAGAGTTCCTTATATACTTTGGATATGAGCCCCTTATCACATATATGGTTTGTAAATATTTTCTCTCATTCTTAATTTGCTTTGCATTTTGTTGATGGTTTCCTTTGCTGTTCAGAAGCTTCTTAGTTTAATGCATTCCACTTGTTTATTTTCGCTCTTGTTTTCTGTGCTTTGGTGTCAGATCCATACTATTATTGCCAACACCAATGCCAAGGAAATTTTTCCCTATATATTCTTCTAGAAGTTTGATGGTTTCAGATCTTGCCCTTAAGTCTTTAATCCATTTTCAGTTGTTTTTTGTTATCATTCTGAGAGTCTAATTTCATTCTTTTCCATGTGGAAATCCATTTTCCTAACACCATTTATTAAGGAGACTATCCATTCTCCATCGTTTATTCTTGGCGCCTTTGTCAAAAATTAGTTGACCACATAAGCACGGATTTATTTCTAAGTTCTCTATTCTGTTCCATTGATCTAAGTGTCTAGTTTTATGTCAGCACCATACTCTTTCCAAAAGGAATATGAAAAGATTCCCAGCATCACTTATCAGCAGGGAAATATGAATCAAACCACAATGAGATATCCTCACACCGGTTAGAATGGCTACTATAAAAAAGTCAAAAGCTAACAAGTGTTGGCAAGGATGTGGAGAAAAGAGAACCCTCGTACACTGTTGGTAGGACTGTAAATTGCTAAAGTTATTATATAAAACAATAAGAAGGTTCCTCAAGAAACTAAAAATAGAACTACCATATGATTCAGCAATACCACTTCTGGGTATATATCTAAAGAAAATGAAATCAGTATCTTGAAGAGATACCCCATGTTCATTGTAGCATTGTTCATGATAGCCAAGATATGGAAATAACTTAAATGTCAGTGGATGAATGGATAAAGAAAATGTGGTATATAACATTATATTATATTTTGATGTAATATAGATATAATACATGATATATTATTTTGTCTTAGAAAGGGAGGAAACCCTGATATTTGTGACCAAAAAAGCTGAGCTCATAGTAGCAGAGGGGAGAATAGTGGTTACAAGAAACAGTGGTGTAGGGGAAAAAGGGAGATTAGAAAAAAAAAAAAAGTAGAACGGTGGTTGCTAGGGGTTGTGGGTAGAAGGTCATGGGGAATTGTTGTTTAATAGGTACAGAGTTACAATTTTGCAAGATGGATGGTGGTGATGGCTGCACGACGACATGAATGTACTTAATACCTCTGAACTGTACAATGATTAATATAGTAACTTTTATGTAATATTTATTTCACCACAATGAAATAGAAAATAAAGTACTACTGGGTTATAGCCCAAAGCATAAAATAAATATTCATGAGTACATGCTGACATAAATAAATGATTAAATGCATATGTCCATACATATATACATACATAAGGAGAGGGAAGAGATACATTTCCTATACAGGAAATTCAAAATAATTTATGATGGCACTCCACCCTCAGTGATGGGGAGCTTAACATCCCACATTTTTTTTTTTTCAGATGTTGGGGGTAGGAGTTTATTAATTTATTTATTTATGTTTGCTGTGTTGGGTCTTCGTTTCTGTGCGAGGGCTTTCTCTAGTTGTGGCAAGCGGGGGCCACTCTTCATCGCGGTGCGCAGGCCTCTCACTATCGCGGCCTCTCTTGTTGCGGATCACAAGCTCCAGACGCGCAGGCTCAGTAGTTGTGGCTCACGGGCCTAGTTGCTCCACGGCATGTGGGATCCTCCCAGGCCAGGGCTCGAACCCGTGTCCCCTGCATTAGCAGGCAGATTCTCAACCACTGTAACACCAGGGAAGCCCCAACTCCCCACTTCTTAATTGTGGGCTTTGCACAGTGACTTCCTTCCAAAGAATACAGTACAGTAATATGGGATGTTGGAGAGAGGATGAGGAGAGTGGCAAAGCCTGATAGATGTTACCTCAGCCAGGTGATCAAAGTGATAAATCATGTGAATAGTACGTACCCTTTAAATAATGTGATGAAAAAGGAACTTTACCTCTGGGGTCTTCCTCTTAAAAACCCATAACTCCAGTCTAATCATGAAGAAAACATCAGACAAACCCAATTTGAGGGATATTCTATAAAATACCTGACCAGGACCCCTCAAAACTGTCAAGTTCATCAAAAATCAAGGAAAGTGAGAAACTGTCACAGTCAAGAGGAGCCTAAGGAGACAAGACATCTAAATGTAATGTGATATTCTAGATGGGATCCTGAAACAGGAAAAGACAGTAGGTAAAAACTAAAATAATAGGAATAAACCTTGAACTTCAGTTAATAATAATGTACCAATACCGTTTTGTTAATTATAATAATAAATGTGCTATACTAATGTAAGATGTTAATAATAAGGGAAACTGGGTGTGAAGTGTATGGTAACTCTTTTTACTGTCTTCTTGACTTTTTCGTAAATTGGAAACTGTTCTAAAGAAAGGTCTATTACACCTACTACTATATGTAAAATAGATATACAACAAGGATTTGCTGCATAGCATATGGAACTATATTCAATATCTTGTAATAACCTATAATGGAAAAGAATCTGAAGTTGTACAGCTGAAACTAACACGATATTGTAAATCAACTATAGTTAAATAAACAAATTGAAAAAGAAAATAACAGAAAAATAAGGTCTACGAAAAAATCAAAACCTAAGACTTCAAAAAACTTTGCACATATTCTGGGTGTTTCTGATTACTTCTCACTGTGCCCCCAATCTTCCCAACCAGTTCTACTCAGACTTCCTTTTAACTCTTGTCCTGTTAGGAGGACTTGAGCCTTCATTCTCATCCTCTGAATAATGAGAGCCGCTGACAAGCATTAACTCAAGGAGTGAAGTAGTTGGATCAGAATTCTAAGTAGGACGCCCTGTCCTCTGTGTGATGGGTGGATTGCAGGGTGTGTGGAGACAGGGAGCAAAGGAGAACAGCTTGAGGGCCATTGCAATAGTTCAGGTGAGAAATGACCTCAGTCAAAGCTTGGGAGGTGTGGGTAAGCGTAGCAAGGACTTGGTCTCTGGTGGAGAGTAGGGAAGCAAAGGAAAGGAGTGGAGAATGATGTGTTGTCTCTGGCTTCGGTGAATGCAGAGAAGGTATCATCACCCGAGAGAGAGAATACCTAAGGAGGAATGAGAGTGGGTGTCCCTGGAGTTGGGTGGGCAGTAAGAGATACTAAGTGCCCTTCAACCTATTGAGTTTGGGTGCCTATGGCAGTCTCCAAAGGGATGTCCCTGACATATGCTCATGGCTGTGATGAAATAGCTCTGGGTAACTTGAGACAACCTGCCTGAGATGATGTGGTTAAATAGTTAGAGCCAGGTGATTCCCAGGAAGGAGAGAGCCCCCACGTCCTGATGTGATTGATGGCAGGAAAGGCTACAGAAATGTCAGGGAGGGTAACCACTGCAATGACCTTGGATCTGTATTTGTCCAGGCTATTCAGCACTTTGGCTTCCATGATTCCAGCTGGCCCAACCTTTACTTCCTTTAGTGACACTGTCACTTTCTCCTTCAGAGACCAGTCCCAGGAGTCTCTCCTCTCCCCATCTTGCCCAGTTCTGCTTCTTTGCTTTCCTAAAGTCTTCCTTAACCCTGGAGGCAGTTAGTAAGACTCTTGGAAACCAAGAGGACATTCTATGGAGAGAAAACCTGGGCAGGGACCAGAACCCAGGTGGAGCCTCCACTCCCTCCCCGTGCCTTTGGCCATGGGCTAGGATTGGGCTCCGTGGCTATAATGTAAAGCAGTGTTGAACTGAGATGAATAGATCCTCTTCCCCCAACCAGAATAACCTATCTCCTCTTCATGATTGCCAAGTGCTACTTTCAGGTGCATGAACGAAGTTGTTTCATGACGGCTAAGTGCTCCTTTCAGGTGCATGAATGAAGTTGTTTTGTTTTCTTTTGGTGTTGTTGTGATCTCATTTTTAGAAGCTGTTGAATGTATTGAATGGTTTGGGGAGCAGAATTAAAAAGGGGTCAAAATGTCTGTCCTCCTTTGGAAATTGGCCAAGAGTCATTTGCAACCATTAATCCCCACACAGGTTTTTATACGGTGAGCGACAGAGGGTAAGAAGCCAAAGAGCATACAGGATCCCAGGTCTTCCAGCATTTATTCTGTATTATTGTACACAATCACAGATTCAACAGTAGTAGTGGGGATGCAGTGAGAGTTGCTGTAGCCACTGTCTCTTCAAGCAGAGGCTCTGGCCACCTGAGGTTGGGATTGGGCTCATCAGGGGTGGGTGCTGGGCAATAGCTCCCCTCCCCGCCAAGCCCTATCCAAGGGACATGCAGAAGGACAGGGTCAGGCGGGTTCACAGATAAGGTGGGCCACCCAGGCTGGGGAGTGGAGGTAAGCCAGGCCACTGGCTCTCTCTTCACTTGTGTGGGATTTCCAGGGGCCTCTGGGACCCTAGGGGTGGTTACTTATATTTGGGGGACACTACACCTCCCGCTTCTTTAGGGGGCAAGACTTCTCCCTTCAGTGGCTGGACTGGGTTGGTCTCTTGGACCTGGCCAGGAGTTGGGACAAGCAGAGGCTACTTCAGCAACCCCTCCTGCTGCTTCAGCTGCTGCTCCCCTTTCTTTTCCAGTTGCTCATCTTCCTTTGCTAGATCTTGATCCAGCCGCTGGCCCAAGACCTTCTTCTACTGTTTCAGCTGTTCCACATGCTTTCCTGGCTCCTGTGACTCTTTCTGCTGCTGCTGCTGTTCTACGTGCTTTCCTGGCTCCTGTGACTCTTTCTGCTGCTGCTGCTGTTCTACGTGCTTTCCTGGCTCCTGTGACTCTTTCTGCTGCTGCTGCTGTTCTACGTGCTTTCCTGGCTCCTGTGACTCTTTCTGCTGCTGCTGCTGTTCTACGTGCTTTCCTGGCTCCTGTGACACTTTCTGCTGCTGCTGCTGGTCCACATGCTTTCCTGGCTCCTGTGACTCTTGCTGCTGCTGCTGCTGCTGTTCCTGCTGCTGTGGCTCCTGTTGCCGTGGCTCACACTCTTTCTTGGGCACCTCCTTCACAGGAGTTGTGTGTTTCTTCCCGAGCTCCATGGGATCCTTCCCTGGGAACTCCGAGGATACCTTCTGGAATGGGGCAGGCAGTGGAGTTGGCTGCTTCGCTTGCTCCTGCTGGATGTTGGTGGGAGGAGAAACAGGCTTGAGGGACTGCTTACTGGGGGCAGGGGGCAAGGTCACTGGCAGAGTACGTTGCTGGGACATCTTGGAAGCTGCTTTAGGTCAACCTGAAAATCAGGATGGGTCAGAGGGTTAATTGAAGGCGAGGAAGTAGATGAACCCCTGGAAATATGCAGCAGCGCCTGGTTTCTCAGCATCCCCTCTTCCCTTGGGTGGGGGTACTCTCCCACCCACGCTGGGCTATCATTCCCCAGAAGCAGCAGAGTGAAGGGTAGGAATGGAGAGGGGCAGGGAAAGGCCCTCCTGGGAGCCTCTTGTTCCCAAGAGACAACAAAGAGGACTCTCCAGAGGTGCTCTGCAAAGGTGGGCTGGGCTCCACTTCACCTCCGGCTCTTGCCTATCCTTATCTCTCCCTTGTTTCTGACCTTCATGTACAAAGAAGAGAGATGAGCTCTGGGATTATGACAGGAAGAGGGAAGGTGTCAGGAAAAGAAAGGTCTCCTAGAGAACTCCCGAGTCCTGGAAAATCAGTAGCCCATCCCGAGAGGATCTGAGAGGTGAAGGTGCACGCCCTGGACTGGAGTCACATGACATGATCTCAGCTTAAATCTCCCAGTGAAATGCTGTGTGGTTCTGGGAAAGTCATTTAGCCCCTCTGGACCTCAGGTTTCTCCTCTGTAAAATGAACAGATTGGCCTATTCAGCTCCAGAGCTGCTTTCTCTCCTGACCATCTGAGCTTTAGCTGGTGCTGGTGGGAGGGGGCTGCAAGGTTGCTGAGAGCTGGAGTTGGTTCTTTCAAGTCTCCTACTTCTAAGCTGGGTTTCCCTGTCCCTGCTCAGCCTGGGCTCTCCAAATAGAAAGTGTTCCCCATGCTGCATTTCTCCCTTTGGTAGCACAGCCAAGAGTTACAAGCATGTCCCCGGACACACTGCCTCCATAAAGAAGGCAAAATCACAGTCAGCCCCAATCAATCAGTTTTAGGAGAGAAACTGGCCATATTTCCCCTTTTTCCCCATCTTACTCCTCTCTCTGTCTCTTTCTATTTCTCAGTCTCTCTGCCTCTCTGTCTCTCTGCCTTTCTGTCTCTCTCTCTCTCTCTCTCTCTCTCAAATACGGTCCCAAGAAAGTATGGGGTAGGAGGAGATTGCTGTCTGTTCTGTGTTTCCATACCATGGCACCTAGCCCTCAGCACAGTGACCTGAGCCCTCCAAGAAGGACAGTAGTCCTGTTGAATCCAGCACACAAATGATACCTACACCCACCTGGCTGGCCACCCCCAGCCATGTTCTGGCCTGTGGGAGACCCCTGGTCCCAACCTTGGTTCTGCCAGCTAACACTTACCTGACTCACAGTGAGGATGGCTGCAGAAGCTTCTAGTGGAACACTGAGCCGAGCAGGGGCCGGGGTGCCCTTTATACTGTTCCTCAGCCTCGCCTCTTTCCCAAGGTGAAGGAGATGGGCTGGTTTCACCACTCCTGTTGGTCTACTTCCTCTAGCCCCTTCCTGACTCATCATAGGAACCTTAAGCAAAAAACCCCTCAGGGCCCCTTTTCGCACGGACACACAGCTCCTGCCTGGCCAGAGGACTCTGGTGGCTCATTCACTCCTGTGATACTCGCGACCTGGGCACAGGGAATTGAGGGAGGCATCTCAGGAACCTGGTCCTCTTTTCCTCTTGTTTTGTGACCTCAGCCAAGCTTTTCTTCTGAATCTCAGTTTCTCCACCATACTGTTTCCAACAGGAATATGAAAAGATTCCCAGCATCACTTATCAGCAGGGAAATATGAATCTAACCACAATGAGATATCCTCTCACACCGGTTAGAATGGCTACTATAAAAAAGTCAAAAGCTAACAAGTGTTGGCAAGGATGTGGAGAAAAGAGAACCCTCGTACACTGTTGGTAGGACTGTAAATTGCTACAGTTATTATATAAAACAATAAGAAGGTTCCTCAAAAAACTAAAAATAGAACTACCATATGATTCAGCAATACCACTTCTGGGTATATATCTAAAGAAAATGAAATCAGTATCTTGAAGAGATACCCCATGTTCATTGTAGCATTGTTCATGATAGCCAAGATATGGAAATAACTTAAATGTCAGTGGATGAATGGATAAAGAAAATGTGGTATATAACATTATATTATATTTTGATGTAATATAGATATAATACATGATATATTATTCTGTCTTAGAAAGGGAGGAAACCCTGATATTTGTGACCAAAAAAGCTGAGCTCATAGTAGCAGAGGGGAGAATAGTGGCTACAAGAAACAGTGGTGTAGGGGAAAAAGGGAGATTAGAAAAAAAAAAAAAGTAGAACGGTGGTTGCTAGGGGTTGTGGGTAGAAGGTCATGGGGAATTGTTGTTTAATAGGTACAGAGTTACAATTTTGCAAGATGGATGGTGGTGATGGCTGCACGACGACATGAATGTACTTAATACCTCTGAACTGTACAATGATTAATATAGTAACTTTTATGTAATATTTATTTCACGACAATGAAATAGAAAATAAAGTACTACTGGGTTATAGCCCAAAGCATAAAATAAATATTCATGAGTACATGCTGACATAAATAAATGATTAAATGCATATGTCCATACATATATACATACATAAGGAGAGGGAAGAGATACATTTCCTATACAGGAAATTCAAAATAATTTATGATGGCACTCCACCCTCAGTGATGGGGAGCTTAACATCCCACATTTTTTTTTTTTCAGATGTTGGGGGTAGGAGTTTATTAATTTATTTATTTATGTTTGCTGTGTTGGGTCTTCGTTTCTGTGCGAGGGCTTTCTCTAGTTGTGGCAAGCGGGGGCCACTCTTCATCGCGGTGCGCAGGCCTCTCACTATCGCGGCCTCTCTTGTTGCGGATCACAAGCTCCAGACGCGCAGGCTCAGTAGTTGTGGCTCACGGGCCTAGTTGCTCCACGGCATGTGGGATCCTCCCAGGCCAGGGCTCGAACCCGTGTCCCCTGCATTAGCAGGCAGATTCTCAACCACTGTAACACCAGGGAAGCCCCAACTCCCCACTTCTTAATTGTGGGCTTTGCACAGTGACTTCCTTCCAAAGAATACAGTACAGTAATATGGGATGTTGGAGAGAGGATGAGGAGAGTGGCAAAGCCTGATAGATGTTACCTCAGCCAGGTGATCAAAGTGATAAATCATGTGAATAGTACGTACCCTTTAAATAATGTGATGAAAAAGGCGCTTTATCTCTGGGGTCTTCCTCTTAAAAACCCATAACTCCAGTCTAATCATGAAGAAAACATCAGACAAACCCAATTTGAGGGATATTCTATAAAATGCCTGACCAGGACCCCTCAAAACTGTCAAGTTCATCAAAAATCAAGGAAAGTGAGAAACTGTCACAGTCAAGAGGAGCCTAAGGAGACAAGACAACTAAATGTAATGTGATATTCTAGATGGGATCCTGAAACAGGAAAAGACAGTAGGTAAAAACTAAAATAATAGGAATAAACCTTGAACTTCAGTTAATAATAATGTACCAATACCGTTTTGTTAATTATAATAATAAATGTGCTATACTAATGTAAGATGTTAATAATAAGGGAAACTGGGTGTGAAGTGTATGGTAACTCTTTTTACTGTCTTCTTGACTTTTTCGTAAATTGGAAACTGTTCTAAAGAAAGGTCTATTACACCTACTACTATATGTAAAATAGATATACAACAAGGATTTGCTGCATAGCATATGGAACTATATTCAATATCTTGTAATAACCTATAATGGAAAAGAATCTGAAGTTGTACAGCTGAAACTAACACGATATTGTAAATCAACTATAGTTAAATAAACAAATTGAAAAAGAAAATAACAGAAAAATAAGGTCTACGAAAAAATCAAAACCTAAGACTTCAAAAAACTTTGCACATATTCTGGGTGTTTCTGATTACTTCTCACTGTGCCCCCAATCTTCCCAACCAGTTCTACTCAGACTTCCTTTTAACTCTTGTCCTGTTAGGAGGACTTGAGCCTTCATTCTCATCCTCTGAATAATGAGAGCCGCTGACAAGCATTAACTCAAGGAGTGAAGTAGTTGGATCAGAATTCTAAGTAGGACGCCCTGTCCTCTGTGTGATGGGTGGATTGCAGGGTGTGTGGAGACAGGGAGCAAAGGAGAACAGCTTGAGGGCCATTGCAATAGTTCAGGTGAGAAATGACCTCAGTCAAAGCTTGGGAGGTGTGGGTAAGCGTAGCAAGGACTTGGTCTCTGGTGGAGAGTAGGGAAGCAAAGGAAAGGAGTGGAGAATGATGTGTTGTCTCTGGCTTCGGTGAATGCAGAGAAGGTATCATCACCCGAGAGAGAGAATACCTAAGGAGGAATGAGAGTGGGTGTCCCTGGAGTTGGGTGGGCAGTAAGAGATACTAAGTGCCCTTCAACCTATTGAGTTTGGGTGCCTATGGCAGTCTCCAAAGGGATGTCCCTGACATATGCTCATGGCTGTGATGAAATAGCTCTGGGTAACTTGAGACAACCTGCCTGAGATGATGTGGTTAAATAGTTAGAGCCAGGTGATTCCCAGGAAGGAGAGAGCCCCCACGTCCTGATGTGATTGATGGCAGGAAAGGCTACAGAAATGTCAGGGAGGGTAACCAGTGCAATGACCTTGGATCTGTATTTGTCCAGGCTATTCAGCACTTTGGCTTCCATGATTCCAGCTGGCCCAACCTTTACTTCCTTTAGTGACACTGTCACTTTCTCCTTCAGAGACCAGTCCCAGGAGTCTCTCCTCTCCCCATCTTGCCCAGTTCTGCTTCTTTGCTTTCCTAAAGTCTTCCTTAACCCTGGAGGCAGTTAGTAAGACTCTTGGAAACCAAGAGGACATTCTATGGAGAGAAAACCTGGGCAGGGACCAGAACCCAGGTGGAGCCTCCACTCCCTCCCCGTGCCTTTGGCCATGGGCTAGGATTGGGCTCCGTGGCTATAATGTAAAGCAGTGTTGAACTGAGATGAATAGATCCTCTTCCCCCAACCCGAATAACCTATCTCCTCTTCATGACTGCCAAGTGCTACTTTCAGGTGCATGAACGAAGTTGTTTCATGACTGCTAAGTGCTCCTTTCAGGTGCATGAATGAAGTTGTTTTGTTTTCTTTTGGTGTTGTTGTGATCTCATTTTTAGAAGCTGTTGAATGTATTGAATGGTTTGGGGAGCAGAATTAAAAAGGGGTCAAAATGTCTGTCCTCCTTTGGAAATTGGCCAAGAGTCATTTGCAACCATTAATCCCCACACAGGTTTTTATACGGTGAGCGACAGAGGGTAAGAAGCCAAAGAGCATACAGGATCCCAGGTCTTCCAGCATTTATTCTGTATTATTGTACACAATCACAGATTCAACAGTAGTAGTGGGGATGCAGTGAGAGTTGCTGTAGCCACTGTCTCTTCAAGCAGAGGCTCTGGCCACCTGAGGTTGGGATTGGGCTCATCAGGGGTGGGTGCTGGGCAATAGCTCCCCTCCCCGCCAAGCCCTATCCAAGGGACATGCAGAAGGACAGGGTCAGGCGGGTTCACAGATAAGGTGGGCCACCCAGGCTGGGGAGTGGAGGTAAGCCAGGCCACTGGCTCTCTCTTCACTTGTGTGGGATTTCCAGGGGCCTCTGGGACCCTAGGGGTGGTTACTTATATTTGGGGGACACTACACCTCCTGCTTCTTTAGGGGGCAAGACTTCTCCCTTCAGTGGCTGGACTGGGTTGGTCTCTTGGACCTGGCCAGGAGTTGGGACAAGCAGAGGCTACTTCAGCAACCCCTCCTGCTGCTTCAGCTGCTGCTCCCCTTTCTTTTCCAGTTGCTCATCTTCCTTTGCTAGCTCTTGATCCAGCCGCTGGCCCAAGACCTTCTTCTACTGTTTCAGCTGTTCCACATGCTTTCCTGGCTCCTGTGACTCTTTCTGCTGCTGCTGCTGTTCTACGTGCTTTCCTGGCTCCTGTGACTCTTTCTGCTGCTGCTGCTGTTCTACGTGCTTTCCTGGCTCCTGTGACTCTTTCTGCTGCTGCTGCTGGTCCACATGCTTTCCTGGCTCCTGTGACTCTTTCTGCTGCTGCTGCTGTTCTACGTGCTTTCCTGGCTCCTGTGACTCTTTCTGTTGCTGCTGCTGGTCCACATACTTTCCTGGCTCCTGTGACTCTTTCTGCTGCTGCTGCTGTTCTACGTGCTTTCCTGGCTCCTGTGACTCTTTCTGCTGCTGCTGCTGTTCTACATGCTTTCCTGGCTCCTGTGACACTTTCTGCTGCTGCTGCTGGTCCACATGCTTTCCTGGCTCCTGTGACTCTTGCTGCTGCTGCTGCTGCTGCTGCTGTTCCTGCTGCTGTGGCTCCTGTTGCCGTGGCTCACACTCTTTCTTGGGCACCTCCTTCACAGGAGTTGTGTGTTTCTTCCCGAGCTCCATGGGATCCTTCCCTGGGAACTCCGAGGATACCTTCTGGAATGGGGCAGGCAGTGGAGTTGGCTGCTTCGCTTGCTCCTGCTGGATGTTGGTGGGAGGAGAAACAGGCTTGAGGGACTGCTTACTGGGGGCAGGGGGCAAGGTCACTGGCAGAGTACGTTGCTGGGACATCTTGGAAGCTGCTTTAGGTCAACCTGAAAATCAGGATGGGTCAGAGGGTTAATTGAAGGCGAGGAAGTAGATGAACCCCTGGAAATATGCAGCAGCGCCTGGTTTCTCAGCATCCCCTCTTCCCTTGGGTGGGGGTACTCTCCCACCCACGCTGGGCTATCATTCCCCAGAAGCAGCAGAGTGAAGGGTAGGAATGGAGAGGGGCAGGGAAAGGCCCTCCTGGGAGCCTCTTGTTCCCAAGAGACAACAAAGAGGACTCTCCAGAGGTGCTCTGCAAAGGTGGGCTGGGTACCACTTCACCTCCTGCTCTTGCCTATCCTTGTCTCTCCCTTGTTTCTGACCTTCATGTACAAAGAAGAGAGATGAGCTCTGGGATTATGACAGGAAGAGGGAAGGTGTCAGGAAAAGAAAGGTCTCCTGGAGAACTCCCGAGTCCTGGAAAATCAGTAGCCCATCCCGAGAGGATCTGAGAGGTGAAGGTGCACGCCCTGGACTGGAGTCACATGACATGATCTCAGCTTAAATCTCCCAGTGAAATGCTGTGTGGTTCTGGGAAGGTCATTTAGCCCCTCTGGACCTCAGGTTTCTCCTCTGTAAAATGAACAGATTGGCCTATTCAGCTCCAGAGCTGCTTTCTCTCCTGACCATCTGAGCTTTAGCTGGTGCTGGTGGGAGGGGGCTGCAAGGTTGCTGAGAGCTGGAGTTGGTTCTTTCAAGTCTCCTACTTCTAAGCTGGGTTTCCCTGTCCCTGCTCAGCCTGGGTTCTCCAAATAGAAAGTGTTCCCCATGCTGCATTTCTCCCTTTGGTAGCACAGCCAAGAGTTACAAGCATGTCCCCGGACACACTGCCTCCATAAAGAAGGCAAAATCACAGTCAGCCCAAATCAATCAGTTTTAGGAGAGAAACTGGCCATATTTCCCCTTTATCCCCATCTTACCCCTCTCTCTGTCTCTTTCTATTTCTCGGTCTCTCTGCCTCTCTGTCTCTCTGCCTTTCTGTCTCTCTCTCTCTCTCTCTCTCTCTCTCTCTCTCTCAAATACGGTCCCAAGAAAGTATGGGGTAGGAGGAGATTGCTGTCTGTTCTGTGTTTCCATACCATGGCACCTAGCCCTCAGCACAGTGACCTGAGCCCTCCAAGAAGGACAGTAGTCCTGTTGAATCCAGCACACAAATGATACCTACACCCACCTGGCTGGCCACCCCCAGCCATGTTCTGGCCTGTGGGAGACCCCTGGTCCCAACCTTGGTTCTGCCAGCTAACACTTACCTGACTCACAGTGAGGATGGCTGCAGAAGCTTCTAGTGGAACACTGAGCCGAGCAGGGGCCGAGGTGCCCTTTATACTGTTCCTCAGCCTCGCCTTTTTCCCAAGGTGAAGGAGATGGAATGGTTTCACCACTCCTGTTGGTCTACTTCCTCTAGCCCCTTCCTGACTCATCATAGGAACCTTAAGCAAAAAACCCCTCAGGGCCCCTTTTCGCACGGACACACAGCTCCTGCCTGGCCAGAGGACTCTGGGGGCTCATTCACTCCTGTGATACTCGCGACCTGGGCACAGGGAGGTGAGGGAGGCATCTCAGGAACCTGGTCCCCTTTTCCTCTTGTTTTGTGACCCCAGCCAAGCTTTTCTTCTGAATCTCAGTTTCTCCACCGTACTGTTTCCAACAGGAATATGAAAAGATTCCCAGCATCACTCATCAGCAGGGAAATATGAATCTAACCACAATGAGATATCCTCTCACACCGGTTAGAATGGCTACTATAAAAAAGTCAAAAGCTAACAAGTGTTGGCAAGGATGTGGAGAAAAGAGAACCCTCGTACACTGTTGGTAGGACTGTAAATTGCTACAGTTATTATATAAAACAATAAGAAGGTTCCTCAAAAAACTAAAAATAGAACTACCATATGATTCAGCAATACCACTTCTGGGTATATATCTAAAGAAAATGAAATCAGTATCTTGAAGAGATACCCCATGTTCATTGTAGCATTGTTCATGATAGCCAAGATATGGAAATAACTTAAATGTCAGTGGATGAATGGATAAAGAAAATGTGGTATATAACATTATATTATATTTTGATGTAATATAGATATAATACATGATATATTATTTTGTCTTAGAAAGGGAGGAAACCCTGATATTTGTGACCAAAAAAGCTGAGCTCATAGTAGCAGAGGGGAGAATAGTGGTTACAAGAAACAGTGGTGTAGGGGAAAAAGGGAGATTAGAAAAAAAAAAAAAGTAGAACGGTGGTTGCTAGGGGTTGTGGGTAGAAGGTCATGGGGAATTGTTGTTTAATAGGTACAGAGTTACAATTTTGCAAGATGGATGGTGGTGATGGCTGCACGACGACATGAATGTACTTAATACCTCTGAACTGTACAATGATTAATATAGTAACTTTTATGTAATATTTATTTCACGACAATGAAATAGAAAATAAAGTACTACTGGGTTATAGCCCAAAGCATAAAATAAATATTCATGAGTACATGCTGACATAAATAAATGATTAAATGCATATGTCCATACATATATACATACATAAGGAGAGGGAAGAGATACATTTCCTATACAGGAAATTCAAAATAATTTATGATGGCACTCCACCCTCAGTGATGGGGAGCTTAACATCCCACATTTTTTTTTTTCAGATGTTGGGGGTAGGAGTTTATTAATTTATTTATTTATGTTTGCTGTGTTGGGTCTTCGTTTCTGTGCGAGGGCTTTCTCTAGTTGTGGCAAGCGGGGGTCACTCTTCATCGCGGTGCGCAGGCCTCTCACTATCGCGGCCTCTCTTGTTGCGGATCACAAGCTCCAGACGCGCAGGCTCAGTAGTTGTGGCTCACGGGCCTAGTTGCTCCACGGCATGTGGGATCCTCCCAGGCCAGGGCTCGAACCCGTGTCCCCTGCATTAGCAGGCAGATTCTCAACCACTGTAACACCAGGGAAGCCCCAACTCCCCACTTCTTAATTGTGGGCTTTGCACAGTGACTTCCTTCCAAAGAATACAGTACAGTAATATGGGATGTTGGAGAGAGGATGAGGAGAGTGGCAAAGCCTGATAGATGTTACCTCAGCCAGGTGATCAAAGTGATAAATCATGTGAATAGTACGTACCCTTTAAATAATGTGATGAAAAAGGCGCTTTATCTCTGGGGTCTTCCTCTTAAAAACCCATAACTCCAGTCTAATCATGAAGAAAACATCAGACAAACCCAATTTGAGGGATATTCTATAAAATGCCTGACCAGGACCCCTCAAAACTGTCAAGTTCATCAAAAATCAAGGAAAGTGAGAAACTGTCACAGTCAAGAGGAGCCTAAGGAGACAAGACAACTAAATGTAATGTGATATTCTAGATGGGATCCTGAAACAGGAAAAGACAGTAGGTAAAAACTAAAATAATAGGAATAAACCTTGAACTTCAGTTAATAATAATGTACCAATACCGTTTTGTTAATTATAATAATAAATGTGCTATACTAATGTAAGATGTTAATAATAAGGGAAACTGGGTGTGAAGTGTATGGTAACTCTTTTTACTGTCTTCTTGACTTTTTCGTAAATTGGAAACTGTTCTAAAGAAAGGTCTATTACACCTACTACTATATGTAAAATAGATATACAACAAGGATTTGCTGCATAGCATATGGAACTATATTCAATATCTTGTAATAACCTATAATGGAAAAGAATCTGAAGTTGTACAGCTGAAACTAACACGATATTGTAAATCAACTATAGTTAAATAAACAAATTGAAAAAGAAAATAACAGAAAAATAAGGTCTACGAAAAAATCAAAACCTAAGACTTCAAAAAACTTTGCACATATTCTGGGTGTTTCTGATTACTTCTCACTGTGCCCCCAATCTTCCCAACCAGTTCTACTCAGACTTCCTTTTAACTCTTGTCCTGTTAGGAGGACTTGAGCCTTCATTCTCATCCTCTGAATAATGAGAGCCGCTGACAAGCATTAACTCAAGGAGTGAAGTAGTTGGATCAGAATTCTAAGTAGGACGCCCTGTCCTCTGTGTGATGGGTGGATTGCAGGGTGTGTGGAGACAGGGAGCAAAGGAGAACAGCTTGAGGGCCATTGCAATAGTTCAGGTGAGAAATGACCTCAGTCAAAGCTTGGGAGGTGTGGGTAAGCATAGCAAGGACTTGGTCTCTGGTAAAGAGTAGGGAAGCAAAGGAAAGGAGTGGAGAATGATGTGTTGTCTCTGGCTTCGGTGAATGCAGAGAAGGTATCATCACCCGAGAGAGAGAATACCTAAGGAGGAATGAGAGTGGGTGTCCCTGGAGTTGGGTGGGCAGTAAGAGATACTAAGTGCCCTTCAACCTATTGAGTTTGGGTGCCTATGGCAGTCTCCAAAGGGATGTCCCTGACATATGCTCATGGCTGTGATGAAATAGCTCTGGGTAACTTGAGACAACCTGCCTGAGATGATGTGGTTAAATAGTTAGAGCCAGGTGATTCCCAGGAAGGAGAGAGCCCCCACGTCCTGATGTGATTGATGGCAGGAAAGGCTACAGAAATGTCAGGGAGGGTAACCACTGCAATGACCTTGGATCTGTATTTGTCCAGGCTATTCAGCACTTTGGCTTCCATGATTCCAGCTGGCCCAACCTTTACTTCCTTTAGTGACACTGTCACTTTCTCCTTCAGAGACCAGTCCCAGGAGTCTCTCCTCTCCCCATCTTGCCCAGTTCTGCTTCTTTGCTTTCCTAAAGTCTTCCTTAACCCTGGAGGCAGTTAGTAAGACTCTTGGAAACCAAGAGGACATTCTATGGAGAGAAAACCTGGGCAGGGACCAGAACCCAGGTGGAGCCTCCACTCCCTCCCCGTGCCTTTGGCCATGGGCTAGGATTGGGCTCCGTGGCTATAATGTAAAGCAGTGTTGAACTGAGATGAATAGATCCTCTTCCCCCAACCCGAATAACCTATCTCCTCTTCATGACTGCCAAGTGCTCCTTTCAGGTGCATGAATGAAGTTGTTTTGTTTTCTTTTGGTGTTGTTGTGATCTCATTTTTAGAAGCTGTTGAATGTATTGAATGGTTTGGGGAGCAGAATTAAAAAGGGGTCAAAATGTCTGTCCTCCTTTGGAAATTGGCCAAGAGTCATTTGCAACCATTAATCCCCACACAGGTTTTTATACGGTGAGCGACAGAGGGTAAGAAGCCAAAGAGCATACAGGATCCCAGGTCTTCCAGCATTTATTCTGTATTATTGTACACAATCACAGATTCAACAGTAGTAGTGGGGATGCAGTGAGAGTTGCTGTAGCCACTGTCTCTTCAAGCAGAGGCTCTGGCCACCTGAGGTTGGGATTGGGCTCATCAGGGGTGGGTGCTGGGCAATAGCTCCCCTCCCCGCCAAGCCCTATCCAAGGGACATGCAGAAGGACAGGGTCAGGCGGGTTCACAGATAAGGTGGGCCACCCAGGCTGGGGAGTGGAGGTAAGCCAGGCCACTGGCTCTCTCTTCACTTGTGTGGGATTTCCAGGGGCCTCTGGGACCCTAGGGGTGGTTACTTATATTTGGGGGACACTACACCTCCCGCTTCTTTAGGGGGCAAGACTTCTCCCTTCAGTGGCTGGACTGGGTTGGTCTCTTGGACCTGGCCAGGAGTTGGGACAAGCAGAGGCTACTTCAGCAACCCCTCCTGCTGCTTCAGCTGCTGCTCCCCTTTCTTTTCCAGTTGCTCATCTTCCTTTGCTAGCTCTTGATCCAGCCGCTGGCCCAAGACCTTCTTCTACTGTTTCAGCTGTTCCACATGCTTTCCTGGCTCCTGTGACTCTTTCTGCTGCTGCTGCTGTTCTACGTGCTTTCCTGGCTCCTGTGACTCTTTCTGCTGCTGCTGCTGTTCTACGTGCTTTCCTGGCTTCTGTGACTCTTGCTGCTGCTGCTGCTGCTGCTGGTCCACATGCTTTCCTGGCTCCTGTGACTCTTTCTGCTGCTGCTGCTGTTCTACGTGCTTTCCTGGCTCCTGTGACTCTTTCTGCTGCTGCTGCTGGTCCACATACTTTCCTGGCTCCTGTGACTCTTTCTGCTGCTGCTGCTGTTCTACGTGCTTTCCTGGCTCCTGTGACTCTTTCTGCTGCTGCTGCTGTTCTACATGCTTTCCTGGCTCCTGTGACACTTTCTGCTGCTGCTGCTGGTCCACATGCTTTCCTGGCTCCTGTGACTCTTGCTGCTGCCTGCTGCTGCTGCTGCTGTTCCTGCTGCTGTGGCTCCTGTTGCCGTGGCTCACACTCTTTCTTGGGCACCTCCTTCACAGGAGTTGTGTGTTTCTTCCCGAGCTCCATGGGATCCTTCCCTGGGAACTCCGAGGATACCTTCTGGAATGGGGCAGGCAGTGGAGTTGGCTGCTTCGCTTGCTCCTGCTGGATGTTGGTGGGAGGAGAAACAGGCTTGAGGGACTGCTTACTGGGGGCAGGGGGCAAGGTCACTGGCAGAGTACGTTGCTGGGACATCTTGGAAGCTGCTTTAGGTCAACCTGAAAATCAGGATGGGTCAGAGGGTTAATTGAAGGCGAGGAAGTAGATGAACCCCTGGAAATATGCAGCAGCGCCTGGTTTCTCAGCATCCCCTCTTCCCTTGGGTGGGGGTACTCTCCCACCCACGCTGGGCTATCATTCCCCAGAAGCAGCAGAGTGAAGGGTAGGAATGGAGAGGGGCAGGGAAAGGCCCTCCTGGGAGCCTCTTGTTCCCAAGAGACAACAAAGAGGACTCTCCAGAGGTGCTCTGCAAAGGTGGGCTGGGTACCACTTCACCTCCTGCTCTTGCCTATCCTTGTCTCTCCCTTGTTTCTGACCTTCATGTACAAAGAAGAGAGATGAGCTCTGGGATTATGACAGGAAGAGGGAAGGTGTCAGGAAAAGAAAGGTCTCCTGGAGAACTCCCGAGTCCTGGAAAATCAGTAGCCCATCCCGAGAGGATCTGAGAGGTGAAGGTGCACGCCCTGGACTGGAGTCACATGACATGATCTCAGCTTAAATCTCCCAGTGAAATGCTGTGTGGTTCTGGGAAGGTCATTTAGCCCCTCTGGACCTCAGGTTTCTCCTCTGTAAAATGAACAGATTGGCCTATTCAGCTCCAGAGCTGCTTTCTCTCCTGACCATCTGAGCTTTAGCTGGTGCTGGTGGGAGGGGGCTGCAAGGTTGCTGAGAGCTGGAGTTGGTTCTTTCAAGTCTCCTACTTCTAAGCTGGGTTTCCCTGTCCCTGCTCAGCCTGGGTTCTCCAAATAGAAAGTGTTCCCCATGCTGCATTTCTCCCTTTGGTAGCACAGCCAAGAGTTACAAGCATGTCCCCGGACACACTGCCTCCATAAAGAAGGCAAAATCACAGTCAGCCCAAATCAATCAGTTTTAGGAGAGAAACTGGCCATATTTCCCCTTTATCCCCATCTTACCCCTCTCTCTGTCTCTTTCTATTTCTCGGTCTCTCTGCCTCTCTGTCTCTCTGCCTTTCTGTCTCTCTCTCTCTCTCTCTCTCTCTCTCTCTCTCTCTCTCAAATACGGTCCCAAGAAAGTATGGGGTAGGAGGAGATTGCTGTCTGTTCTGTGTTTCCATACCATGGCACCTAGCCCTCAGCACAGTGACCTGAGCCCTCCAAGAAGGACAGTAGTCCTGTTGAATCCAGCACACAAATGATACCTACACCCACCTGGCTGGCCACCCCCAGCCATGTTCTGGCCTGTGGGAGACCCCTGGTCCCAACCTTGGTTCTGCCAGCTAACACTTACCTGACTCACAGTGAGGATGGCTGCAGAAGCTTCTAGTGGAACACTGAGCCGAGCAGGGGCCGGGGTGCCCTTTATACTGTTCCTCAGCCTCGCCTCTTTCCCAAGGTGAAGGAGATAGACTGGTTTCACCACTCCTGTTGGTCTACTTCCTCTAGCCCCTTCCTGACTCATCATAGGAACCTTAAGCAAAAAACCCCTCAGGGCCCCTTTTCGCACGGACACACAGCTCCTGCCTGGCCAGAGGGCTCCGGGGGCTCATTCACTCCTGTGATACTCGCGACCTGGGCACAGGGAGGTGAGGGAGGCATCTCAGGAACCTGGTCCCCTTTTCCTCTTGTTTTGTGACCTCAGCCAAGCTTTTCTTCTGAATCTCAGTTTCTCCACCATACTGTTTCCAACAGGAATATGAAAAGATTCCCAGCATCACTTATCAGCAAGGAAATATAAATCAAACCACAATGAGATATCCTCTCACACCGGTTAGAATGGCTACTATAAAAAAGTCAAAAGCTAACAAGTGTTGGCAAGGATGTGGAGAAAAGAGAACCCTCGTACACTGTTGGTAGGACTGTAAATTGCTACAGTTATTATATAAAACAATAAGAAGGTTCCTCAAGAAACTAAAAATAGAACTACCATATGATTCAGCAATACCACTTCTGGGTATATATCTAAAGAAAATGAAATCAGTATCTTGAAGAGATACCCCATGTTCATTGTAGCATTGTTCATGATAGCCAAGATATGGAAATAACTTAAATGTCAGTGGATGAATGGATAAAGAAAATGTGGTATATAACATTATATTATATTTTGATGTAATATAGATATAATACATGATATATCATTTTGTCTTTGAAAGGGAGGAAACCCTGATATTTGAGACCAAAAAAGCTGAGCTCATAGTAACAGAGGGGAGAATAGTGGTTACAAGAAACAGTGGTGTAGGGGAAAAAGGGAGATTAGAAAAAAAAAAAAGTAGAATGGTGGTTGCTAGGGGTTCTGGTAGAAGGGCATGGGGAATTGTTGTTTAATAGGTACAGAGTTACAATTTTGCAAGATGGATGGTGGTGATGGCTGCACGACGACATGAATGTACTTAATACCTCTGAACTGTACAATGATTAATATAGTAACTTTTATGTAATATTTATTTCACCACAATGAAATAGAAAATAAAGTACTACTGGGTTATAGCCCAAAGCATAAAATAAATATTCATGAGTACATGCTGACATAAATAAATGATTAAATGCATATGTCCATACATATATACATACATAAGGAGAGGGAAGAGATACATTTCCTATACAGGAAATTCAAAATAATTTATGATGGCACTCCACCCTCAGTGATGGGGAGCTTAACATCCCACATTTTTTTTTTTTCAGATGTTGGGGGTAGGAGTTTATTAATTTATTTATTTATGTTTGCTGTGTTGGGTCTTCGTTTCTGTGCGAGGGCTTTCTCTAGTTGTGGCAAGCGGGGGCCACTCTTCATCGCGGTGCGCAGGCCTCTCACTATCGCGGCCTCTCGTGTTGCGGATCACAAGCTCCAGATGCGCAGGCTCAGTAGTTGTGGCTCACGGGCCTAGTTGCTCCACGGCATGTGGGATCCTCCCAGGCCAGGGCTCGAACCCGTGTCCCCTGCATTAGCAGGCAGATTCTCAACCACTGTAACACCAGGGAAGCCCCAACTCCCCACTTCTTAATTGTGGGCTTTGCACAGTGACTTCCTTCCAAAGAATACAGTACAGTAATATGGGATGTTGGAGAGAGGATGAGGAGAGTGGCAAAGCCTGATAGATGTTACCTCAGCCAGGTGATCAAAGTGATAAATCATGTGAATAGTACGTACCCTTTAAATAATGTGATGAAAAAGGCGCTTTATCTCTGGGGTCTTCCTCTTAAAAACCCATAACTCCAGTCTAATCATGAAGAAAACATCAGACAAACCCAATTTGAGGGATATTCTATAAAATGCCTGACCAGGACCCCTCAAAACTGTCAAGTTCATCAAAAATCAAGGAAAGTGAGAAACTGTCACAGTCAAGAGGAGCCTAAGGAGACAAGACAACTAAATGTAATGTGATATTCTAGATGGGATCCTGAAACAGGAAAAGACAGTAGGTAAAAACTAAAATAATAGGAATAAACCTTGAACTTCAGTTAATAATAATGTACCAATACCGTTTTGTTAATTATAATAATAAATGTGCTATGCTAATGTAAGATGTTAATAATAAGGGAAACTGGGTGTGAAGTGTATGGTAACTCTTTTTACTGTCTTCTTGACTTTTTCGTAAATTGGAAACTGTTCTAAAGAAGGGTCTATTACACCTACTACTATATGTAAAATAGATATACAACAAGGATTTGCTGCATAGCATATGGAACTATATTCAATATCTTGTAATAACCTATAATGGAAAAGAATCTGAAGTTGTACAGCTGAAACTAACACGATATTGTAAATCAACTATAGTTAAATAAACAAATTGAAAAAGAAAATAACAGAAAAATAAGGTCTACGAAAAAATCAAAACCTAAGACTTCAAAAAACTTTGCACATATTCTGGGTGTTTCTGATTACTTCTCACTGTGCCCCCAATCTTCCCAACCAGTTCTACTCAGACTTCCTTTTAACTCTTGTCCTGTTAGGAGGACTTGAGCCTTCATTCTCATCCTCTGAATAATGAGAGCCGCTGACAAGCATTAACTCAAGGAGTGAAGTAGTTGGATCAGAATTCTAAGTAGGACGCCCTGTCCTCTGTGTGATGGGTGGATTGCAGGGTGTGTGGAGACAGGGAGCAAAGGAGAACAGCTTGAGGGCCATTGCAATAGTTCAGGTGAGAAATGACCTCAGTCAAAGCTTGGGAGGTGTGGGTAAGCATAGCAAGGACTTGGTCTCTGGTAAAGAGTAGGGAAGCAAAGGAAAGGAGTGGAGAATGATGTGTTGTCTCTGGCTTCGGTGAATGCAGAGAAGGTATCATCACCCGAGAGAGAGAATACCTAAGGAGGAATGAGAGTGGGTGTCCCTGGAGTTGGGTGGGCAGTAAGAGATACTAAGTGCCCTTCAACCTATTGACTTTGGGTGCCTATGGCAGTCTCCAAAGGGATGTCCCTGACATATGCTCATGGCTGTGATGAAATAGCTCTGGGTAACTTGAGACAACCTGCCTGAGATGATGTGGTTAAATAGTTAGAGCCAGGTGATTCCCAGGAAGGAGAGAGCCCCCACGTCCTGATGTGATTGATGGCAGGAAAGGCTACAGAAATGTCAGGGAGGGTAACCAGTGCAATGACCTTGGATCTGTATTTGTCCAGGCTATTCAGCACTTTGGCTTCCATGATTCCAGCTGGCCCAACCTTTACTTCCTTTAGTGACACTGTCACTTTCTCCTTCAGAGACCAGTCCCAGGAGTCTCTCCTCTCCCCATCTTGCCCAGTTCTGCTTCTTTGCTTTCCTAAAGTCTTCCTTAACCCTGGAGGCAGTTAGTAAGACTCTTGGAAACCAAGAGGACATTCTATGGAGAGAAAACCTGGGCAGGGACCAGAACCCAGGTGGAGCCTCCACTCCCTCCCCGTGCCTTTGGCCATGGGCTAGGATTGGGCTCCGTGGCTATAATGTAAAGCAGTGTTGAACTGAGATGAATAGATCCTCTTCCCCCAACCAGAATAACCTATCTCCTCTTCATGACTGCCAAGTGCTACTTTCAGGTGCATGAACGAAGTTGTTTCATGACGGCTAAGTGCTCCTTTCAGGTGCATGAATGAAGTTGTTTTGTTTTCTTTTGGTGTTGTTGTGATCTCATTTTTAGAAGCCGTTGAATGTATTGAATGGTTTGGGGAGCAGAATTAAAAAGGGGTCAAAATGTCTGTCCTCCTTTGGAAATTGGCCAAGAGTCATTTGCAACCATTAATCCCCACACAGGTTTTTATACGGTGAGCGACAGAGGGTAAGAAGCCAAAGAGCATACAGGATCCCAGGTCTTCCAGCATTTATTCTGTATTATTGTACACAATCACAGATTCAACAGTAGTAGTGGGGATGCAGTGAGAGTTGCTGTAGCCACTGTCTCTTCAAGCAGAGGCTCTGGCCACCTGAGGTTGGGATTGGGCTCATCAGGGGTGGGTGCTGGGCAATAGCTCCCCTCCCCGCCAAGCCCTATCCAAGGGACATGCAGAAGGACAGGGTCAGGCGGGTTCACAGATAAGGTGGGCCACCCAGGCTGGGGAGTGGAGGTAAGCCAGGCCACTGGCTCTCTCTTCACTTGTGTGGGATTTCCAGGGGCCTCTGGGACCCTAGGGGTGGTTACTTATATTTGGGGGACACTACACCTCCTGCTTCTTTAGGGGGCAAGACTTCTCCCTTCAGTGGCTGGACTGGGTTGCTCTCTTGGACCTGGCCAGGAATTAGGACAAGCAGAGGTTACTTCAGCAACCCCTCCTGCTGCTTCAGCTGCTGCTCCCCTTTCTTTTCCAGTTGCTCATCTTTCTTTGTTAGCTCTTGATCCAGCCGCTGGCCCAAGACCTTCTTCTCCTGTTTCAGCTGTTGCACATGCTTTCCTGGCTCCTGTGACTCTTTCTGCTGCTGCTGGTCCACATGCTTTCCTGGCTCCTGTGACTCTTTCTGCTGCTGCTGGTCCACATGCTTTCCTGGCTCCTGTGACTCTTTCTGCTGCTGTTCTACATGCTTTCCTGGCTCCTGTGACTCTTTCTGTTGCTGCTGCTGGTCCACATGCTTTCCTGGCTTCTGTGACTCTTTCTGCTGCTGCTGCTGGTCCACATGCTTTCCTGGCTCCTGTGACTCTTTCTGCTGCTGCTGCTGTTCTACATGCTTTCCTGGCTCCTGTGTCTCTTTCTGCTGCTGCTGCTGGTCCACATGCTTTACTGGCTTCTGTGACTCTTGCTGCTGCTGCTGCTGGTCCACATGCTTTACTGGCTCCTGTGACTCTTTCTGCTGCTGCTGCTGGTCCACATGCTTAACTGGCTTCTGTGACTCTTTCTGCTGCTGCTGCTGGTCCACATGCTTTCCTGGCTCCTCTGAATCTTTCTGCTGCTGCTGCTGGTCCACATGCTTTACTGGCTCCTGTGACTCTTTCTGCTGCTGCTGCTGGTCCACATGTTTTACTGGCTTCTGTGACTCTTTCTGCTGCTGCTGCTGGTCCACATGCTTTCCTGGCTCCTGTGACTCTTTCTGCTGCTGCTGCTGGTCCACATGCTTTCCTGGCTCCTGTGACTCTTTCTGCTGCTGCTGCTGGTCCACATGCTTTACTGGCTCCTTTGACTCTTTCTGCTGCTGCTGCTGGTCCACATGCTTTACTGGCTCCTTTGACTCTTTCTGCTGCTGCTGCTGGTCCACATGCTTTACTGGCTTCTGTGACTCTTTCTGCTGCTGCTGCTGGTCCACATGCTTTACTGGCTCCTGTGGCTCTTTCTGCTGCTGCTGCTGGTCCACATGCTTTACTGTCTCCTGTGACTCTTTCTGCTTCTGCTGCTGGTCCACATGCTTTCCTGGCTCCTGTGACTCTTTCTGCTGCTGCTGCTGGTCCACATGCTTTACTGGCTTCTGTGACTCTTTCTTCTGCTGCTGCTGGTCCACATGCTTTACTGGCTTCTGTGACTCTTTCTGCTGCTGCTGCTGGTCCACATGCTTTCCTGGCTCCTGTGACTCTTTCTGCTGCTGGTCCACATGCTTTCCTGGCTTCTGTGACTCTTGCTGCTGCTGCTGGTCCACATGCTTTCCTGGCTTCTGTGTCTCTTTCTGCTGCTGCTCCTGGTCTACATGCTTTCCTGGCTCCTGTGATTCTTGCTGCTGCTGCTCGTCCACATGCTTTCCTGGCTTCTGTGTCTCTTTCTGCTGCTGCTGCTGGTCAACATGCTTTCCTGCCTCCTGTGACTCTTGCTGCTGCTGCTGCTGTTGCTGCTGCTGCTGCTGTTCCTGCTGCTGTGGCTCCTGTTGCCGTGGCTCAAACTCTTTCTTGGGCACCTCCTTCACAGGGGTTGTGTGTTTCTTCCCGAGCTCCATGGGATCCTTCCCTGGGATCTCCGAGGATACCTTCTGGAATGGGGCAGGCAGTGGAGTTGGCTGCTTCACTTGCTCCTGCTGGATGTTGGTGGGAGGAGAAACAGGCTTGAGGGACTGCTTACTGGGGGCAGGGGGCAAGGTCACTGGCAGAGTACGTTGCTGGGACATCTTGGAAGCTGCTTTAGGTCAACCTGAAAATCAGGATGGGTCAGAGGGTTAATTGAAGGCGAGGAAGTAGATGAACCCCTGGAAATATGCAGCAGCGCCTGGTTTCTCAGCATCCCCTCTTCCCTTGGGTGGGGGTACTCTCCCACCCACGCTGGGCTATCATTCCCCAGAAGCAGCAGAGTGAAGGGTAGGAATGGAGAGGGGCAGGGAAAGGCCCTCCTGGGAGCCTCTTGTTCCCAAGAGACAACAAAGAGGACTCTCCAGAGGTGCTCTGCAAAGGTGGGCTGGGTACCACTTCACCTCCTGCTCTTGCCTATCCTTGTATCTCCCTTGTTTCTGACCTTCATGTACAAAGAAGAGAGGTGAGCTCTGGGATTATGACAGGAAGAGGGAAGGTGTCAGGAAAAGAAAGGTCTCCTGGAGAACTCCCGAGTCCTGGAAAATCAGTAGCCCATCCCGAGAGGATCTGAGAGGTGAGGGTGCACGCCCTGGACTGGAGTCACATGACATGATCTCAGCTTAAATCTCCCAGTGAAATGCTGTGTGGTTCTGGGAAAGTCATTTAGCCCCTCTGGACCTCAGGTTTCTCCTCTGTAAAATGAACAGATTGGCCTATTCAGCTCCAGAGCTGCTTTCTCTCCTGACCATCTGAGCTTTAGCTGGTGCTGGTGGGAGGGGGCTGCAAGGTTGCTGAGAGCTGGAGTTGGTTCTTTCAAGTCTCCTACTTCTAAGCTGGGTTTCCCTGTCCCTGCTCAGCCTGGGTTCTCCAAATAGAAAGTGTTCCCCATGCTGCATTTCTCCCTTTGGTAGCACAGCCAAGAGTTACAAGCATGTCCCCGGACACACTGCCTCCATAAAGAAGGCAAAATCACAGTCAGCCCCAATCAATCAGTTTTAGGAGAGAAACTGGCCATATTTCCCCTTTTTCCCCATCTTACTCCTCTCTCTGTCTCTTTCTATTTCTCAGTCTCTCTGCCTCTCTGTCTCTCTGCCTTTCTGTCTCTCTCTCTCTCTCTCTCTCTCTCTCTCTCTCTCTCAAATACGGTCCCAAGAAAGTATGGGGTAGGAGGAGATTGCTGTCTGTTCTGTGTTTCCATACCATGGCACCTAGCCCTCAGCACAGTGACCTGAGCCCTCCAAGAAGGACAGTAGTCCTGTTGAATCCAGCACACAAATGATACCTACACCCACCTGGCTGGCCACCCCCAGCCATGTTCTGGCCTGTGGGAGACCCCTGGTCCCAACCTTGGTTCTGCCAGCTAACACTTACCTGACTCACAGTGAGGATGGCTGCAGAAGCTTCTAGTGGAACACTGAGCCGAGCAGGGGCCGGGGTGCCCTTTATACTGTTCCTCAGCCTCGCCTCTTTCCCAAGGTGAAGGAGATGGGCTGGTTTCACCACTCCTGTTGGTCTACTTCCTCTAGCCCCTTCCTGACTCATCATAGGAACCTTAAGCAAAAAACCCCTCAGGGCCCCTTTTCGCAGGACACACAGCTCCTGCCTGGCCAGAGGGCTCCGGGGGCTCATTCACTCCTGTGATACTCGCGACCTGGGCACAGGGAGGTGAGTGAGGCATCTCAGGAACCTGGTCCCCTTTTCCTCTTGTTTTGTGACCTCAGCCAAGCTTTTCTTCTGAATCTCAGTTTCTCCACCTATAAAATGTGTTTTTCCTCATTGTTAGGCTGTGGGATTCATTTCCAAGGCCACAGAATAGAAAGTTATATGTCTTTCTGGGATGTCCACTCTGGAGATGTTGTGTAAAGGTGGGAGGAATCACTTCTCATGAAGGGATGGGGCTGTTGGGGGATTCTCTTGGCCACTAGTCCACAACCCATCTGCTCTCAAGACACATCTATAACTCTATTCTGTGTGGAAATAAACTGTTTCCTGGGATGTGGTAGGGTTGAGTCTGACAACTTTAGGCCCAAAAAGTCAAGCAGAAGACTTCGCAGGGGCTACCATGTGCTAGAGGCTATCCAGACCCTATGCTGAAGGCTGTAGTTACAGAAGTTTCCAAGAATGCCATGCTCACCAAAACTCCAAGGCATGGACCATTCTAAGTCTTTAATATATAAATAAATAAATATATATATATATATATATATATAAAATAAATATATAATACATAAAAATTAAATAATAAGAATTGCTTCTTATGGTGATAAAACAAACATTTCATACAATGTTTTGGGGAAGTGCATGAAGTTTTGAAAGCAAAACTAGATCATCCATTACTTTCTCTAAACTACTCTCTAAAAATAGCTTAAGCCCGCTCTCAGAGTGGGGATTAGAGCTTGCGTGTCCCTCCCCGGTGCTGATGATGACCTAACACTCCTGGAATACAATCCAAACCACTGCCTCAGGTTCAAGGACCCTCGCTGAGGGTCCTCAGTTACTAGGACAAGCCCAGTGCTCTCCACCTCTGGGGGCTCTCTGTGTCTTTCAGCTTCACTGTAAATGTGGGGACCTGCCAGAGAGCCTCCCTGAGACCCCATCTAGAGAGTTTTTCCCTGGTTCGCTTCATTTCACTAAGAACAATTGAGGGCCCTTTTATATGCTTTTGCTCGCTTGTTTATTTCCCATGTCTCCCATTGGAAAATAAGCTCTAAAAGGCAGGAGTTTTGCCGGGTGTGTTTTCCACTATGTCCCCAAAACCTGTCATAACCGTCGAATGTAATCAGTGCTCTATAAACATTTGTTGAAGGAATGAAAGCGCAGTGCATCTCACCACCTGGAGACAATTACCATTGAGCATTTTAGTGGTGGGTGTGTGTGTGTGTGTGTGTAAACAAAACTGAACTGTGACTTGCCTTTCTTTTTAATGATTGGTTAATAGCTTATTTTATGAACATCATTTGAACTCTCTTCTTCACAACCTAATCAAAAAAGAAATATTAGAATAATATCAAGGAAAATACTCATTTCTGGGGTTAACTTTGAGATTCATTCTGATTTCCCCATAGTTTTCCTCACAGGCACCTCCCTCCCAGCCCCAAATAGATCTATTTATGGTGCTAATTTTGCCATGCTCCTGAGGCTTAGTCTGGAAAGACAGATGGAGGGACTCCTGCCTCCAGAATACTACCCTCTGCTCATGCCCTCTCTGGTCCCTGAGCCCACCTGGGACCTCACATGTTCTCCGCCTTAGCACGGGGATGGCCATCTTCTGGGGCTGGGAAAGCCCTCTCCACCTTGCCCCCTGCCATCCCCCTCCCCCATGCAAAACCAACCCTGTATCCTCACACATGGGCACCCATGCCCTGTGCTCCGCTGCTGACATCACACAGGAGGAATCTGCCCCTCCGCAGCTCATTACAGTCAGTCCCAGGTAGCCACACTGGTCTTATGGGTTTCCAGGGGCTAGTACCTGCCAGATCTACCTCCCGCCCTCTGATTCATAGCATAATGAGAACTTTGCAGGGAAGACAGTGTGTGTGAGTCTTTGGTCACTGGGCAAAGCTAGGGTGTGGTGAGGAGGGTGAAGCATGGAGCTGACGTGTGTGTGTGCAGGGGAGGGGTTGGAGGCGCCCCAGCCTTTTAGGGGCTCAGAGGCCCCATGCTCTGCCCTCAGGTTGCCCCATCTGGGGCACAGACAGGCATGTGTACAAGGGAGATCCTCTCGGTGTCTGTGCAAGTGAACCCACAGGCCCGCATGAAGAGGCCGGGTAACTGTCCATCCCCCACCCAGTGTAATGAGGATGAGCTCATATCCCGTGACACATGGAGAGGCCCTGACGCCAGCTCATCCCCAGCTCAAAGAGGCCCCAGCTCTTTCTCTTGCAGAGCTAGAAACTCTCCAAAAGAAACAACCTTCTTGAACTGTTGCTTAGCTGTGGGGGCAGGAGGAATGGGTCACGAATTTCACTTCCTGGGGGATGTGAATGGATGAGGACAGCTCTTTGTAAGGGACGGGATGAGGGCAGATGGTCCTGAGAGGCAGACTTGGACCAGGAGGTCTCATGTTACCACCTTGGGTCACCATGACTAAGCTGTTTCCCGAAGAGGCAATACCTCCATCCTCTGAGGCCGCTAACTTCCTCTCCATCCCCTGAGGCCTCCTCCTCTGCTCAGCGCACTGTTGCCTACATCACCTAGCAACGTGCAGCCCGCACTGGTCACCTTCCCACAGGCCCAGAATCCTCCCTCTCCTCCTCCATGGCCTCCTGAACCTGACCTCCGTGCCTCATTTGTCTTTTATGCCCGTCTGCTGCTCCAAGAAGGGAGAGAAGACCAAGAAAGGGCCAAGAGGCTGATTCTTCCTCTCCGGCCTCCTGGGTTGGCCTGTCTGATGTGCCCTGGTTGCCTTCCTTATGTCTTCCTCTGGCTTCCCCTCCTTGGTCTATGGAGTTACTGGTTCCCAATTTCAGTCCCCATCGCTGGCTCTTGTTTGTGAATCTGATCCCTGTGGAGGGTCAGTCACAGTTCTGCCCCTGGTGCAAAAAGTGGGGCAAAGCCAGGAAAGTTTATCAGTAGCAGAGAAAAGGAGCTGTTCAGTGTCCTCTCCTCCAGCTGGCAGGATGCCCTCCCCTGGGGCTCCCTGGGAAATCACATTCTGGGCAACATAAGAGTACTATACAGAGGATTGGCATCACCTGATCCTGGAGAAGAGGCTTTCACCAAGAGGAGTTAATTGCCTTGCTGGGGTCCTGCTCAGCCCCAGTGTGGCCCTTTTCTAGCCTCATCTGTTCTTTGTATTTGTGCACTGTTTGACTGTCATTAAGCTGTCTAACTGCTCCAGGCATCCAGATGGGTCTGTCTGGTGTAGAGTATCAAATAGTGCCTCTTCCTTCTTCCCTAAAACGTGCCTCCCTGCTTACTCTCTGCATCAAACCAGGCTACAATGCAGAGTCAAGGCGAGTCTTGGTCTCTGGGGCCCCAGTTGGGTCAGTGTACTGGGGAGGGCCTTGGCTACCACCCCAACCTCCCAGGGAGTTACAACCCCTGACCTCAGAAAGCCCCAGATTTAGGGGGACACGGCTCCCGTTCCCAGGAAGCTCCCATCTGATGGGAAGACAGGTACAGGAACAGAGCGATGGGTATGATTCAATGCCATGCCACATGAGCACACAACTAACTGGCCTAGGCATGGGTGCAGGGGTGAACAGGCCAGGGCTGTGAGTCTCCCTGGGGAGAAGGCAAAGGAGGCAAAGCTTCAAAGCCTACTGTTAACCAGACATGGTGCTAAACAAGCCTCATCCACTATCTCATTTAACCCTCTGCACTTCACAGACGAGAAGCTGAGGCTCAGAGCAGGGGTCCCCCAGCCAGCAAGTGGAGCAAGCGTGGGTGTGTCTGCTCCCAGGCCAACTTCTCCACCAGGGAAGGCAGAGATGTCCATCAAGTGCAATAGATACCGGAGATACCGGAGAAGCAGCGTCCAGGGTTGCCACAGAGGAAGATTGAAGAGCTACAAACCAGAAGACGCCTGAGCTGGAAACTGCAGGAGTGGCCGAAAAGTTACTTTCCTGCCACTCAGGTTTTACTAGAAAGCCTGCTTGGAGTGGGGTGTAGGGGGGAGGGCAGGAAGGAGAGAGAGAAGTCAGAAGCCTTTAGGGGAGAAAGGCGAGCCCAGGTCTTCCTCTTACAGGCAAGTCCTTGCGTGCTCGGCTATAGCCTTGCCTTTTCTCTCCCCTGTGGTCCAGCCTCCAGTACTTCTGGGAGCCTCAGGCCCCAGGCACCACCAAACCAGCTCCTTTCCCAGCTTAAGATCCACATCTGAGAAAGCTGGTGCTGGAGGAGCCTTCACGGTCATCAAGTTCAACCCTGGCTTCACGAAGGATGACACAGTCTAGAGACGGGAAGGAAGGGCAGAGATCACACAGCGGGTCAGTGGCAGGTCCCAGCCAGTTCCAGATCTCCTCATCTCCTGAGTTCACCTTTACTCACCTCTGTGCTTCTGTGCTGGAAGTCCCTTTATCACCTTCTGCCTTATTGATCTTTTGTCCATTGAGAGCAGATTGAGAGCTTCCCGTGTGCCTGTGTTCCAGACACTTAGGGGTACAGCCTTGAACAAAACAGGTGAAAGTCCCCACCCTCCTAAAATTTTCATTCCAGTGTGGGAGGCAGGTGGCAAGTGAAATAAACACATACCTGGAATATAAAGCATGTTAGAAATACTGTGTAGAAAAATAGGGCAAAGAAGAGGTTTATGGAGCTCTCAGGGAGGGGACGTTGTGTATTTTAAATGGAGTAGTCAAGAAAGGCCTACAGCAAGAACCTGAAGGAATGAGGTCAAGGTGAGGATAAGTGAGGGGAGAGGGAACAGCAGGGGCCATGTCCCTAAGGCATGTTCTGAAACCAGGAAGGAGGCCAGTATAGCTGGGCATGTGCGAATGAGGGAAACAGCTGTCAGAGGTGAGGGTGGAGGAGTGGGTGATGCCAGGCAGTGGGAGAAATCATGCAGCAACTTGGGCTTTTACAGTGAATGAGATGAGAAGCCACTGCAGAGTACTGCACAGAGGATTGGCATCATCTGACTTACTTTAAAACGATCTCTCTGGCAAGGGTGGAAGCAGGTAGAACTGTAAGAGGCAACCACAGCCACATAGTAGCTGCTTAGAACTCGGGTAACAGTAGCAGAGGCAGGGAGAAGTGGTCAGATTATAGATATGCTTTGACAATAGAATCAGTAATACTCACTAACAGATTAGATGTGAGGTATAGGCGAGAGCAAACAATGACTCAAAAATTCTTGGCCTGAATGAATGACTAAGGATGGAGCTGCCATTTAACAGATATAGAGAAGACCACAGGAGGGGCTGGCTTTGTGGGAAAAATCAACAGTGAGCTTTGTGACGTGTTAAGTTTGAGATACCCATGAGACACACCCAAGTAGAATTGTCAAGTAGGCAGTTAGATATACTAGTGGAGTTCGGAGGAAGGTTCATGCTGTAGACATAAATTTGGAAATCATCAGTGTATTAATGGCATGTGAAGTCATGAGCCAGGATGAGGTCATCAAGGGAATGAATACAGATAGTAAAGAGAAGAGGTTCAAGGACCATCCCCTGAATTACTCCAGTGTCAAGGGGTCAGATGAGAAGGACCAAGTCAAGAAAACTGGGACAAACTGAGAAGGAGCAGGTAAGAAACCCATCAGGAGAACAGGGTATCACGGAAGACAAGTGGAGACGTTGAGGAGAAGGGATGAACAATTGGAGGAAATGCTGTAAAGATGAGGACCAAGAACACCCATTGGGCTGGGCAACATGGAGTCCATTGGAGACCTTGACAAAGGCAGTCAAGGGCAGAGGTGAAGATGAAAGCCAGACTGCAATGACTTCAAGAGCGAATGAGAAGAGAGGGCTTGGGACAGTGAGAATAGACAGCATTTTCAAAAAGTCTTATAGGAAAGAGAAGCAGATAAATGGGAGAATAGCCAGTGCTGATTCCCTTCCTCCAGCATCTTCTAAACTCTGCTCATGACTCTACCCTTCCTCTGCTGGGAAGTTGTCACTGACAGACCAAAGTCCACGAGACCCTGACAGCTCTACAGCCCATGCTCATTTCAACCCCATCTTCCCACTCCTCTGCTCCTGCCTGTGGAGGTTCGGATCCAGGCTGGGACTTTCCCACTTCTTCTCTGTTCCTGGAGACCTCTTCTGCAAATATCTCCATGACTTACTTCTGCACCTCATTCAGACCTCTACTCGAAATGTCACTTCCCTGAGATGGCCCCTCCAGCCACCCTATCTAAAATAGACCGCTCACTCCAACATGCTATTTATCTCATTAGAGTGCTCGTCGTCATTTGAACTTATGGTTTTTATTTGTGTTCTTGCTTCGCTAGAATGTAAGTTCATGAGAGGAGAGCTCTTTACTGTATTAATTTCTCGACTTTCCCAATACTTAGGACTGTACTTGGCACATGGTCTCCTCAACATGTCCAATATGTCTGTCACCTATGTAAATACTTCTGGAAGGAATGTCTACTCATGTTTAAAAGATGTAACTGTGTTTTCCCATAAATAAATTTAACGTCTAATATCTAGTCACTGTTCTTGATGAGAGAAAACTTAATGCATTCAAGTCCTGATAAGCTCAGTCAACTCTGGCTTAACCTCAGGCAAGGTAAGATCCCCTCTTCCATTCCTTCTCCTCTTACCCCTCAGATTATTTTAAGACTGCTTTCTGGAAAGTATAAGATTTTAGATCTGTGCCATGAATCCCAAAAGCCTGCTTAGAAACTTAATTTTTGTTTTGAAGATCCAGCCGTAGACCCTCCTCTGGGGTCTGTGCTGCTGACAAGATGGAAGACGGCTCCTCAGGGAGTCTTGTGTGAGAGAAAGGATGGGATTAAAATATTCCAAAATTTCACCCCCCTACATAGTCTCTCCTTCTTTGTAGCAGTAGTGATCATGTGACTTTGTAAACATTCCTTCCTCCACATTCATAGTCTCAAGCTTTAGAGAGCAAAACCAGGACCCCATTTTTCCTCCTGCGTCTGCCCTGGCGCTTTTTGGTGGTATTTCTGTGCTTAGAGTTTCATTTCTCCTCTCCCTGCCTCCAGCCTTAGCAATACAGGAATTCCAGCCATCCTCTGCCCCTGCCTCTAAGTCGTTCCAAGCAGCAGGTGGATCTAACTGGCCATGAGGCCAAACAAAAGTGTGAAATCTGCATTTAGGGATGAGACTAGGAGAGACAGTCCTGGCATCCCTGCAGGCACTGAGGGCTAATAGAGCCAAGCCAGCCCCAGCCCTTCTGGAGGGTCTGTGCTATGCCCACCTCCAGGAGGCAAGAAAGATGACGGGGGCTGGAGCCAGGGTAAGTATAGTATTATTTTAACTGGGGAAGGAGGAGCATTCAGTCTGGCTGAGGTTCAAGGAGCCCCATCTTCCATGCTTAACTTGCCATTGCAGCTTCCTGGGTCTCACATAGTACAAGCATCTCTGGTGTGTGCAGCAGGATATCAGAGTTTAAAAATTCAGTTTGTAATTTTTGTCCATGACTCCTAAATGTAACCCAACCACTTCATCCAATGCTCAATCAAGCAAACAGCAATTGATCTAGTGTTGAGTGGAGGGGAGAGGAAACATTTAAGTCTCCCCAGTTTGCACCTTCCTAACCTGAGTTTTCTGCCATTGAAATGGTTCCTCTTTTTTCCAGCTTTATTGAGATATAATTGATAAAAATCATGTAAGTTTAAGTTATACAATGTGATGCTTTGATACACGTATATATTACAAAGTAATTACCACGATAAGGTTAGTTAACATATTTATCGCATAATTACCATTTGTTTGTGTGTATGGTAAGAACATTTAAGATCTACTCTCTTAGCAGCTTTCAAATAAATAAGACAATATTGTTGCTTACAGTCACCATTTTGTACATTAAATTCCCAGAGCTTATTTACCTTATAAATAGTGGTTTCTACCCCTATTCCCTCCCCCATCTGCCCCCACCCAGTCCCTGGCAACCACCACTTCACTCTGTCTCAATGAGGCTTTTTTTTTTTTTAAGATTCCACACATAAGTGAGAAAGTATAGTATTTGTCTTTCTGTCTGACTTATCTCACTTAGAAAAGATCCAAAATGAAATACAGAAAGACAATTTTAAAAGAAAAGGAACAATGCTTCAGTGAGCTGTGGGAAAATATCAAGCAGCCTAGTACAAGCATAGCTGAAGTCCCTGAAAGATGGAGTACAAGGGCAATTACTGAAATGTTTACAAACCGGGGTGGGGGGCTCTATACAGGTACAAAAATATTAGTGAACTCAAGCACAAGAAATGTGAAACAAATTATATTATCACATCAAAATAAAATTGCTTCTAGCAAGTGATAAAGAAAATGATCACAAAAAACAGCACAGAAAAAGACACATTGCACAAGGAAGGTCATATTACAGAGGGAAAAAGAGTAAGAACAAATTGCTCACTCTTCACAATGCAAGCCAGAAAATAGCAGAGCAAGTGTACTGGAAGAGACACTATATATACATTGGAATTCTATATTCAGTAAAATATCTTTATAAAATGAAGACTTTGTCAAACATTTCAAAGCTGAAATAATTTAACACCAGAAGACTCTGTACTCTAAGAAATGTTAAAGGTAATCCTTCATGGGCTTCCCTGGTGGCGCAGTGGTTGAGTCCGCCTGCCGATGCAGGGGACGCGGGTTCGTGCCCCGGTCTGGGAGGATCCCACATGCCACGGAGCGGCTGGGCCCGTGAGCCATGGCCGCTGAGCCTGCGCGTCCGGAGCCTGTGCTCCACAACGCGAGAGGCCACAACAGTGAGAGGCCCGCGTACCGCAAAAAAAAAAAAAAAAGGTAATCCTTCAGGATGAATAGGAGTGATATAAAATGGAATTATAGATCCACACAAAGGAAGAAAGAGCACTCTACCTGGATAAAAACAAAAGACTTTTGCTTACTATTTAAACCTACTTGGAGAATAAATAATTATTTAAAGCAAAATTGATAGCAATGTATTATGAGGTTTTTAACATATGTAAAAGAAAAGTGTATCACACCAAAGCACAAAGGTCAGAAGGAAAGAAAGGGAAGAATATTGTTTATAGGTTCTTAGACTGCAAGTGAAGTGGTGTAATATGAAGGGAAGCTATCCTAAGTGAAGGATGGGTCTGTACAACACAGTTTAACCACCAAAGTCACACAAAGAGTTACAGAGTAAGTCAACAAAGGAGCTGAGATGGGATTGTATAAAAGACTCAGTGGAAAGGAAAAACAAAGGCAAAAGAAAACAGAACATAGGTGAGACATAGCAAACAAATAGTAAGATGGTAGATTTAAACTCAACCATATCAACAATCACATTAAAAGTATTGATCTCAATACTCTGATTAAAAAGCAGAGGTTATCAGATTGAATCAAAAAGACCCAAATATATATTATCTAGAAGGAACCCATTTTAAATATAAAGATGCTAATAGGGTGAAAATAAAGTGATGGAAAAAGTAATGTCTTGCTTATACCAATCAAAAGAATACTGAAGTGACTAAATTGACTTGAAAGTAGATTTTAGAGCAAAGAATATCACCAGTGACAAAGAAAGTCATTCTGTGATGATTATGAGGCAATTTATGGAGAGGATATAATAAACCCTAAATGTTTATGCATCTAATAAAAAATTTTCAAAATATATGAATCAAAACTGTTAGAGTTACAAGAAATAATAGAAGAGTTTATGGTTATCTTCAGAGATATCAACACTACTCATTTAATAATTGATAAGTGGCCATAACATCAGTAGAAATATAGAAGACTGAAATCACACTGTCACAAAAATTAACCTAATTGACACTATAGAACATTCCATGCAAAACAGATTCCACTTTCTTTTTGAGTCTACCTGGAGCATTCACCAAGATAGAGCATATTCTGGCCCATAAAACAAGTCTCAATAAGTTTAAAAGGATTCAAGTAATACAAAGTGTGTTATCTGACTACAGAGGAATAAAATTAGAAAAAACATAAAGATCTTTTAAAAATCTCCCAACATTTGGCAAAAAAAAAAAAAAACATAACTAACACATAGATCAAAGGACAACTCAAAAAGTTAGGAAGTCTTTTGATCTAGAAAGTTAAGACACAACATATAAAAAATTTTTGAAACTAGCTAAAACAGTACTGAGAGGAAAATTAATAACATTAAATGTGCATACTAGAAGAGGAAAGACTTCAAGTTAATGGCCTTGGTTTTCATGTTAAGAAACTAGAAAAGAGAAGAACAAAGTAAGCCCAGAGTAAGCAGAAGAAAGGAAATAATAAAAATCAGCTCAGACATCAGTGGAACAGAAAAGTGAAAACAACATAGAAAACCAATGAAACAAAAAGCTGATCCTTTAAGATTGATAAAATTGATGAAAACACTAGCCAGACTAAGCAGGAAAAAAAGGGAGAAGACATAAATCACCAATATCAGAAATGAAAGGACTTTCCTGGTGGCGCAGTGGTTAAGAATCCGTCTGCCAATGCAGGGGACACGGGTTCGAGCCCTGGTCCAGGAAATCCCACATGCCGCGGAGCAACTAAGCCCGTGTGCCACAGCTACTGAGCCTGTGCTCTAGCGCCGCAAGCCACAACTACTGAGCCCACATGCCACAGCTACTGAAGCCCATGCACCTAGAGCCTGTGCTCCGCAACAAGAGAAGCCACCGCAATGAGAAGCCTGTGCACCGCAACGAAGAGTAGCCCCTGCTCACCACAACTAGAGAAAGCCCACGTGCAGCAACAAAGACCCAACACAGCCAAAGATAAATAAATAAAAATAAATAAATTTTTTTAAAAAAGCAATGAAAGAGGTCACCTTGCTACAAATTCTATAGGTATTAAAAAATATTAAGGACATATTATAAAACACTTTATGCCAACAAATTCAAAAACAAATAATATGGATAAATTTCTTAAAAGAAAAAAATTAGCAAAGTTCATCCAAGAGGAAACAGATAATCTGAAAAACTCTAAATCAGTTAGAGAAATTATATTTTAAATTAAAAACTTTCCCACAAAGAAACACTGGTGAATTCTACCAAATGCCTAAGGAAGAAATATACCAAATTCTCCACAAGCTACTCCAGAAAACTGAAGAGAAGGGACTACTTCTCACTTCATAAGGACATTATTTTGACACCAAAACCAGAAAAAGACATTACAAGAAAAGTAAACTATAGACCAATATCTCTCCTTAACATAGAGGCAAAAAGGTAACAAGAATTTAGCAAATCAAACTTAAACACATGTAAAAAGGACTAACAACACAATCAAATAGGGTTTGTCTCAGGAATGCAAGGCTGTTCTAATATTCAAAAATCAATCATTATAAAGCAGAAACTAACACACCATTGTAAAGCAATTATACTCCAATAAAGATGTTAAAAAAAATCAATCAATGTAATTCACCATATTTATAGACCAAAAGAGAAAAACTGTATGATCATTTCGATAGATGCAGAAGAAAATATTTTTCAAAATTCAACATCCATTTTTTGTTAAAAACTCCCAGCAAAGTAGAAAGAGAAGGACCATCCTCAAATGGCAGCAAAAAAGAGATAAAAAGCATCCAGATTGGAAAGGAAAAAGTAAAACTCTCTTTATGCTCAGATGACCTGATCACATATATTGAAAATCTTATGGAATTTACATGAAGCTATTGAAACTAATAAGCAGTATACAAGATTATTATACAAAAATTGCATTTTCATATACTAACAATGAATAATCAGAAACTGAAATTAAAAACCCCATTTATATTATGATCAAAATAGATGAAATACCTAGGGAAAATGTGACAAAATATGTGCAAAACCTTTTCACTGAAAACTACAAAACTTAAAAAGAAATTAAAATGACCTATATAAATGGTTAGATATTCCATGTTTATGAATTGAAAGACTCAATATTGTTAAGATGTCCATCCCTCTCCAATTTAATCTACAGATTTAATTCAATCCCAGTCAAAATCTCAGCAGGCTTTCTTTTTTTTTTTTTTGTAGAAATGGACAAGTTTATTGCAAAATTCATATGGCAGTGCAAAGGACCTAGAATAGCTAAAGCAATTTCGAAAAAGAACAAAATTAGAGGACTTACATTATCTGACTTCAAGACACGTTAAAGCTATAGTAAATAAGATGAGAGTGTCAGGAAGGACAAATAGATCAGTGTAACAAAATAAGAATTTGGAGGTAAATACAAACAAATATGGTCAGTTGATTTTTGACAAAGATGCAAAGGCAATTCAGTAGAGAAAGGATCAATTGAATATCCATATATGCCCCTCCATACTGCCCCCCCAAAATAAATCCTTTGTCCAAAACTTTCACCATATACAAAAAATAACTTATAGAAGAACACATAGGAGAAAATCTTTGTGTCCTAGGATTCGGCAAAGATTTCTTAGATATGACACCCAAAGTAAGATCCATAAAAGAAAAAAAATTAATTGGATTTTGTCAAAATTAAGAACTCCTCCTCTTTGAAAGAAACTCTTTAAGAGCATGAAAAGATAAGCCACCAAAAAAAAAAAAAAAAGATAAGCCACAGACTGGGGTAAATATGTGCAGATAGCTTATCTGATAAAGGACTTATATCAAAATGTATATATATATCTTTAAAAAACTTTCAGAATTCAGTAATAAGAAACCAAACATCTCAGCAAAGTAATGGAGGAAATATTTGAACAGATAATTCACCAAGGAAGATACCTGGAGACAAATGAGCACATGGAAAGATGCTCATACCAGTAGCCATTAAGGAAATGCAAATGAAACTCAATTAACACATGTCAATTAGAATGTCTAAAAATAAAAAACTGAGCACACAAAATGTTGGCAAAGATGTGCAGCAACCAGAATTCTCACGTACTTTCAGTGGGAATGTAGAACGGCACAACCATTTTGGAAAACAGTTGGGCAATTTCTTAAAAAGTAAAACATATACCTACCGTATAACACAGTTATTCTACTCTTAGGTCTCTATCCAAGAGAAATGAAAGCATATACCCATCCAAAAACTTGTCATGAATGTTCAGGGCAGCTTTATTTGTAATAGTCAAAACCTGAAAACAATCCAAATGTCCATCAATAGATTAATGGATAGACATAATGTGGTATTATCCATAAAATGAGGGCATTTACTACCCAGCAATAAAAAAAGAATGAACAATTGATACATGCAACAACTTGTTTGAATCTCAGAGTAGTTTTGCTGAGTGAAAGAAGCCGGGCATAAGAGAATACATACTGGATGATACCACTTGTATAAAATTCTTGAAAGTTCAAACTAACTTATAGGGACCAAAAGTAGATCAGTTGTTTTCTGGAGATTGGTGGGCAGGGAGAATCATGAGGGAAGAAACACAAAAGGTCATTAGAAAAATTCTGAAGGTGATGAATATGTCAGCTGTATACCAAGAAAGCAGGAAAAAATGAAGTTTACAAGTATAGTGAATGAGGCTGATTTCTCTATTTCTACCTGCCCACCTAGATTAACAGAGGTGTGTTTTGGGGACAAATTGCTGGAGCATGGTGGCTTCTTTGGAGAGAAATAGAGACCTGGTGACAGAGAGGGAAGTTTGAGGAGAACCATGCATTGCATATCCATGATGTGTCAGATCCTATGTCAAGCACTTTAAATGAATGATCCCATTTAATTCTCATAAAAACCCTTTGAAGTAAGTACCATTACCCTCATTTTACAGATGAGGAAATGGAGCCTGAGTGGGTCCAACAACTTGCTCCACCATCGTGGAGCTGGTATTGATGCCGTAAGGCTCTGCTGCAGTGCTGTGCTGAGTCCTGGGAGCTCTATCTCTACGAAAATCTCTGGGATAAGGGAGGGGACTCACTCCTCGGCATGTGCTCTTGCTGGTTTGACCTCAAAGGTGGTGCGCAGGGGCCCAGGGGCACTGGAATTCCTGCTCTTAGGTGACTGACCGCCCCCTTTTCCTGGGACTGGAGGGATTCCTGGAACGTGGGACTTTCATTTTAAAACAAGGATGAGTCAGTCACACTAATTCTGGCTCAGCAGAGGCCTTGTACTCCTGGACTCTGGTTTTCTGGGTCCTGGGCCCTTGATGACATGCCTAGAATATTTTCTTGGACTTAGGCCGGACAAGGGAGATGGTTTCATAGGTAAAGGAGGAAACAGAGACAATTTTGTATTGCTCTTTTATTTTTGTGCTATCTAATATCAGGATCGCTAGGCAAGATGTTTCTAGCCTCTTCAACCTTCCATTTCCAGTTGGGGCCTCCCTAGGTTGGGAGGCTATGAAGGGAAATAGGGGCTTCTGGTTGGGAGGAATTGGTGGTCAATGAGAATCAGCTTTTCTAAAAGTCGGTCTAGCCTGACTCTACCAGGTGGTGGGCATGGCACCGTCCACTTGTTTGTGACAGTCTACTTGTTTGGCTGCTTCTGCCCCTGGGGACCTGATTTGGGCACCAGTTTTGGATTTTGGGACTGCTGTTGGCTTAGGGAGTTATTGTTCTGAGTTTTTGGTGCAGTGGGATCAGTCTCCTTATTAAGGCACGTGCACTCAGCCTTGGGCTCCAAACAGCAGCACGTGGGCTGAATGTAACACGGGGTCTTCGGCGGGCAGCATGGGTTTCATTTTGGTGGGCAGCTTGGGTTGCACTTTGGTTGGTCACACCTCTTCTCAAGTTTTGGAGGTCCTAGAACAAAAAGAACATTTTCAGAGGGAAAGCTGGCTGCCTGCATTCACTCCCCCCTTCTTTGACCCCCAGATACATCCATCTTCAGAGTGATGACACAGACCAGCGCTGGGAAAGCAAGGCTGGATGTTCAGAGGGAACCCAGTCCCACAGTTCTGTGCCTTCATATGGGTCAGTGTGCTGGTTCCTCACTAGGGAACCATTTTCCAGATAGAAAAGGAAAGACCGGAATACGTAAGAATTTTGCCTAAGGTCTCTTAGCTAATGAGGAAGAGTATGACCCTTGGCAGCCGAGTCTGAGTCCAGTGGCAGGCACTTCGAAAACTTCATCTCATGAATGGTTACAGCCAGCCTGAGAAGTTGGTGTTTTCACCCCATCTTACCTATGAGTGTGATTGGAGTTCAGAGATCTACCTCAGTTGCTAGTAAGTGGATTCAAGTCAGGTTCCATCCCAACCCAGAGCATGTGCTTGGTCTGGTGTCCAACGTGGTACCCAGGGACCCAGGTGCAACAGGACTCTTTCTAGGGTGACCGACTACCTTGAGACAGATGGATCTTTTGTCTTGCCCTTCCTGAAAGCATCATCCCCCCCCACGCCCCTCAGCACGTAGGAAGTGTCTGCCTTGGGGGCGTTTCCAGCAAAGGAGACAGAAAGGTCACTGCTCTTGGCATGGAGGACCGAGTTCCAGGTCTGGTTCTATGACTCCTGAGCCAGGGGGCGGGGCAGCTCTCTTCACCTCTCTGACCTTTATCTCTTCCTTTGTGTGGGGGCAGCGTTAGGGGTAAAGAGGAGACAACTGGACCTTGTAGATGTCCTCTAATTCAACCATTCAGGGCTTCTGTAATCTCCCGATTCTTCTAGGAGTAGGAAAACCCCAAACAACTCTTTCTTTGCTCCTTATCAACCCACCTACCTCCCACCCAGGAAATCCAGGAAAGTTCTCCTTAAGTCCATACGCCTAGGACTCAATATATGGCCCCTAGGGCAGCACCGCTATGGTTTCTGCCCAGTCCCTCTTATGGCACGTGGACGAAAGCCACTGGGAAGTCCCAGAGCAGGACAGAGTATCTAGAAGTGGCCCAGAGTCAGCAGGCAGAGGGACTTGGGGTGTCTTCTAGCCCAGGGCGAGACGTGGAGGAGAAGAAATGAGCAAGCACCCCGGCTGGGGGCTCATCCCACAAGTCCACACACCCACATCAGGGAGGTGCCAGGTCTGTCAGAGCCTGTCACCCGGGTGGAGGAGGATGTGTGTGGGAGTTCAAGTGACAACTGCTGAGATCAAGTTGCCACCACCCTCCAGCCTCCAGAACCCACAGATAAACCACTGGCCGAAAATGTTTTTTCTTTTTTTTTTTTGATTTTTTAAAATTTTTTCAACTGCGTAGTTTGTGGGATCATAGTTCCCCGACAAGGGATCAAACCCAGACCCCCTGCAGTGGAAGTGCAGAGTCCTAACCACTGGACCACCAGGGAAGTCCTTCCAAACTGTTTTTTTAAACTGAACCAGTTACTGCCGTGGGCTTTCCACTAGGCACACACACTTGTGTATCTGTGTGTGTGCATGTGTGCACCCACCTGTGTGTGAGTGTGTGTGTGTGTGTGTGTGTGTGTCCACGCAGAAGCACAAGAACAAGGTAGGAAGAACTTGAAGTTTATGACCATGGCTGCGTGGCTGGACCAAACAGATTTCATTGTATTTGTTCATCAGGCTTTAAAATTGGAGTCTGTGTGAATAACTCCTAAGGAGATTGCTTCTGTTCTGGCCTCAGCCCCTCCTGCCAGTGGATTCTTCCCCGTCCTCTATCCCACCCCTGCCCTGCCATCCACCACTCCCTCCCAGCCCTACTCCAAATACTCCATCCGGTGCTGAGAAAGCCATGGCTCTCATCTTTTTGTTCTTTTCTCTGTGTCGTGAGGATGGGGGGACTCCTGGGGACAGGAGTTACAACTCCCCCTCACACCAAAGGCTCCCTGAGGGTTCCCTGGGTGGGACGGAAAGCCTTACCATCCCCTTTTTGCCACTGAAGGCAGATCTGGTTCCCGGAAGGTGTGCGGGATTCTTACATTAGGTAAGAGGTAACATTCTTACATTAGGTAAGAGGAAACCTGTCCGATGACCCACTTTGCTGTAGACCCAGGGCTTCGGCTGTCTCGGATGATGGGTGTCAGGCCCATAGCTCAGCCCTTGCTTCTGGGGATCCACCTCACTCAGCTCGGGTGTGCAAGCTGGGCCCCACTGAGCTGGGCGTGGCTGACACCTCTGCCCTGCCCAGCCTCTCTCCACCTCAACTTTCAGAACCACCAGAGCCTCATCGTGGGGTTTCTCTGGGGGAAGGAGCCACTGCCATGAGCCTGAGAAGGATGTCACTGTGCTGCTTGCTGCTGGCTAAGGACAGACTGGGGTGACTACCCTTTGGGGTCCACTAGGCTGTGCATCTCCTGGGCTACAGCAGCAGGAGGGAAAGAAATCTGAGAAGGGTCACCTCACGGGGTCCCTACCATGGGTCTGCACTCTCCATACTCCCAGGTCCCTGGCAGTCTGGCTGCAGCCTCAGCTGGGTCAGGGACAGGTTCTCACCTGAGAGGCAAAAGTGACTTGTGGGGTAGGGTGTTGACCTCAATTCAGTTGTGACTCTATGCCTGCCAGTTATTCAGGAATTAATTCTGTCATCCAGGAAGAGGTCTCTGCTCAGTTTTAGGCACACGGCACTGGACCAGGACTCCTAAGGGGTGGGAGTAGGGCACAGGTGACACAGTCCCTCCCTCCAGGTCAAGAGACGCTGCAGAGAGGCTGAGGTGGCAGAGTCCTGCCCTGTCAATGCCCTGACTTGCCTGGGATGGAGGAGGAAGGAGAAGCAGGGCAAAAGGAGACACACAGATATGAAAATAGAACTCAGACATCAGCAGGAAAATGGGGAAAAAGAGGGAAGAGTTAAGGGCCATAGGAGCCTTGCTCGGTGCCTCCTCCATGGTCTTTGAAGCTGTTTGACAGAAAGTCTGTGCACTTGGGCTCCCTGGAGCCCTGGGGGCTGAGCTTGTGCATGTGCGTGTGTGCGCACACGCACGTGAGCGTGTGCAAGGAGCCTGGTATCTGGCGCAGTCTCCGTGTTGTCAGAATCTGTCCCATAAGGGGGTCAGACCTGAGACCAGGGTAGAGAAGAAGGTGGGGGTGGGAGGGAGGTGGGAAGTGGGAGAGTAGACAGTGAGCCCTTTAAAATTTTTTGTTGCTTTTCTCTGTGCATGTTTTGCTTCCTTTACAATTTCTTCTCCCTGCCTCTCTGTCTCTCTCTGTCACTGTTTTCCATTCTCTCTTTCTTTCCTCCTCTGTGTCTGTGGTTTACCTTTATCCCTCTGTAGCCAGTGCCCCTGGACTGACAGTTGGGAGCCTCCTGTCCACCAGGAAGCCCAGCATGTCAGACTCCATCCTTCCAAGTCCAGGCTGGGCTGTTTCTACAGGAGCAGTTCTCATCCCAGTGGCCAGAGGGTACCCAGAGCTCCCATCCAGGGGTTCACCTGGCTGCTTCCAGACATCCCCTCCCAGCACGTTCCCTTTGGGCAGGTCCCGGGAACAGGTCCCGATTGGGGGTGGGGTGCTGCATCAAAGATGGAGAGCATCTTAGGAATCAGTCCTGTGCACTAAAGCACAGGGAGGGAAAGGACAATGCCCTCAGGTCCCATGTGTTCTGAGCCAGTGCTCTCTCCTTTGTCTCACTGCCCTCTCCTTGACCTCTGCCCAGCAGCCCAGCCTCATCTCTAGCCACTGTTCCTTCCATGTCATCAGACTGGCCCAGAGCAGATCCCTGCTAAATTCTTCTGGCCTCTGTCTGGATCTTTGTACTGCTCTTCCCATGGCCTAGAACACCTATCCCCACACCCTCACTAAATATTACTCAAACCTGAAGTCTCAGCTTACACATCACTTGAGGAAAACAACACTGACCCGTAGGGTTTGTGGCCCTGGTATAAGCTCTTGGTGCTCCCTACACTTCTCGCTACATTCTTATCATGATTTCCCTAACTGTCCGGCTTCCCCTCTAGTCTGTTAGTTTCACGGGCACAGGCGTCCTTGCTGTCCTGCTCGCCACTGCTCTCAGCGCTTAACACAGTGTGTGCCATTATGTGGACTTCAGCACTAAGGAATGAATGAACGGATGCATGGACGGCCATGAAGGCAGGACCCATCGACAAGTTTTTTTCCGGGTTACCTGCTCTGGACACTTCTTTTTTGTCTCTTTTCAATTCGTGGTTCTCATGCTTGGCTTCCAAAAAACTGTCTTCCCTGGACTGGCAGCAGATATGCCGCTCCCTCAGCAGCCTAGTGAATCCATGACTATCAGAAGTCAAATGGTTTCTGTTCCCTCCGGATGCCAAGCTTCCGAGGTTCTGAGCCTCTGTGACCTTGTCATTCTCTCTCCCCAATATTCTGTGACTGTGACTGACTCACCAGCACCCCCTGCTGGCTGGATAGTAGGGTTCCTCTTGGTTTCTTCTCTCCTGAAGGGCACAGGCAGCTCTCGAGTAAACCCATAATGAGTTATTTGTAGTGAGGTGGATGGACCTAGAGTCTGTCATACAGAGTGAATCAGATCAGATTCACTGATCTGAAATCAGATCAGTGAAACTTTCTGAAATCAGAAAGAGAAAAACAAATACCGTATGCTAACACATATATATGGAATCTAAAAAAAAAAAAAAAAAAAAAAAGGTCACGAAGAACCTAGGGGCAAGATGGGAGTAAAGACACAGACCTACTAGAGAATGGACTTGAGGACATGGGGAGGGGGAAGGGTAAGCTGGGATGAAGTGAGAGAGTAGCATGGACATATATATACTACCAAATGTAAAATAGATAGCTAGTGGGAAGCAGCCGCATAGCACAGGGAGATCAGCTCGGTGGTTTGTGACCACCTAGAGGGGTGGGATAGTGAGGGTGGGAGGGAGGGAGACACAAGAGGGAAGAGATATGGGAACATATTATATGTATAACTGATTCACTTTGTTATAAAGCAGAAACTAACACACCATTGTAAAGCAATTATACTCCAATAAAGATGTTAAAAAAAAACATAATGGTTCGATTACCTAAGACATAAGCCTAACACACACATATGTACTGAGTGTCTACTGTCTACCAGGCTCCATCCTGAACATGAAGTGTACAAGCTCAATAGCTGACATTCTCAAAGCTCTTTTAATTCGGTGTAGAGACAGTAGACGGCGTCAGTACTGTGTGATGAGAATGATGGCAGGGGAAGCACAGGTTGCCAAGGGAGCACATGGGGTCGGGTTTGGGGTCTGGCATGCTTTCCGGAAGGAGTGATGTTTAAGCAGGGATTGGGTGGCAACGGGAGATAGAGAGTGGGACATGGAGGTGTCCTGTGTAGGGGAGAAGCTCGGTGTGGCTGCAGCACAGCGGGGAGAAAGGAGAAAGGGTGGACGCTGTACCGATGAGGGCCTTATACGCCATGGGAAAGGGTTTGGATTTAACCTGAGGACAATGAGAGCCACTGAGGGGTTCTAAACATTGGAGAAACAAGGATCCTTTGTGGGGGTAAGGACTCTATTTTATTCATTTCTAGCTCAGCATAAACACCACACCCCTCCACCTAGGGCCCTTTGCTTGTACTGGCTGGAATAGTCTCCCCAAGAGATCTTCATCACTAACTCCCTTGCTTCCTTCAAGTCTTTGCTTAAATGTGGCTTTATAAGTGAGATATTACACCCTCATCTTCCTATTTAAAATTACTATCTGCCAATAGAGACACGGATGTAGAGAACAAACATATGGACATATGGAAAGCAGGGGTGGAGGTCAGGGGTGGGATGAATTGGGAGACTGAGATTGACATGTATACACTAATATGTATAACTAATAAGAACCTGCTGTATACACAGGGAACTCCACTTCACTGTACAGTAGAAACTAACACGACATTGTAAAACAACTATACCCCCAATTAATTAATTTTAATTAATTAATTAAAATTACAATCTGCTACTCTTTCCCTCACTCCAATCACCTTTATACAGTTCTACTTTCTTTTCCTAGGTAACACTTTTTATATACGTACAATATACTCTACGTATAATTTCTTTGCTCTGTTTTTGTCTATTGTCTTTCTTCTCTCACCAAAATGTCACCTCCAAATGGGCAAAGTTTTTTTTTTTTTCGCAAGCACTCACCTCAAGCTTCTAGAATAGTCTCTGACATATAGGGAATAAACAATGTTGGTTGAATGCATGAATGCTGATTGTTAGTTACTTTTTTGTGTGTGGGCTGTGTTCTCTGCTATAACTCCGAACTTCATTTGCACAAGGTGAGAAACCTGTTTTTAAAGCCTGTTCTCCAAACATCATCCAAACTAACAGAATGTGTCCCTTCACAGCCCCACTCCTACCTCCTATTTATTTATTTATTTTTGCCTCTGTCATCAAAATTAGGGATGATTATGACCATCTTCTTTAGTTATAGGAGCTAAATTTATTGGTGATGAGAAAATTGAGGCCAGTTTGCTCTGTAATGGAGCAAATCCTTGTGGTCTCTCACTTCTGGGTTCAGGTCCCTGAGGCCCAGCTTCCTGTACTTCTCCTTTGATATTATCCATTATTATCATATATTTATTTGGTTTGAAACCCAAAAGGTAAAAAGGATACACAGTGCAATTTCCCCCTGCTACTCCAATCCCTTCATCCAATAGCAATCAGTTTCTCAAATATCTTTCCAGGAATATTTTATATGCTAAAAGCCACACACAAACAAGTATACCTTTCCTTCTTTTAACAAAATAAGAGAAACTCCACATTGTTTTGCTCACTGCTTTTTCTCATGTTGGGGATGATTCCATTTCGGTACATAAAGAGTATCTTCATTCAGTTTGCTGTCTGAGTAATAATCTAGAGACACATGGGAATTCCCAATTTGAGCTCTTGCAAACAATGCTGTGGTGACACACTGTACATACATCGTGCCTCGGGGAGAATGGGTATAGCATACATTTCCCTAAGTGCAGTTGCTTCCTCAAAAGATAAAACTGAGAGACGTTGTCAATTTTTCTTCCATGGATGTTTCACCAATTTACATCATTCCTTACAATGTGTAAAACTGCATATTTCCCCACAAACTCACACAATGAATTCATTATTAAACTAATTGTGCTCTATCAACCTGATAAGTTAAAACTGATATTTCAGAGTAGGTTTGAGTTTTTCTTAGTAAGTCAGCTCAATTTTCTTTCATTATGCTTGGGAGCCATAATATTTCTTTTTCTGGAAACTGCCCAGTTATGCAATTTACCTGATATTTAATTAATTTCCCCTATATATTTGGTCCCAGCTCTGAGCTTCCCATTGAGTCCTATTGATCTGTCTGTATATTCATGGTCTAGTACCACACTATCTATATAACAGCTTCATAATATATTATAAATATATAATATCTGGTAGAGCTAGTCCCTGCAAATTACTCCTGGTTTTTAGAATTGTCTTGGCCATTTTAATATTATGCTTTTGTGCTCAACATCACTAATTATTAGAGAAATGCAAATCAAAACTACAATAAGGTATCACCTCACACCAGTCAGAATGACCATCATCAAAAAATCTACAAACAGTAAATGCTGGAGAGGGTGTGGAAGAACTGGAATCCTCTTACACTGTTGGGAGGTATGTAAATTGGTACAGCCACTATGGAGAACAGTATGGAGGTTTCTCAAAAAAACTAAAAACAGAGCTACCATATGATCCAGCAATCCCACTCCTGGCATATATGTGGAGAAAAACATGGTTCGAAAGGATACATGCACCCCAGTGTCCATTGCAACACTGTTTACAATAGCCAAGACATGGAAGCAACCTAAATGTCCATTGACAGATGAATGGATAAAGAGGATGTGGTACCTATATACAATGGAATATTACTCAGCCATAAAAAAGAATGAAATAATGCCATTTGCAGCAATATGAGTGGATCTGGAGATTATCATACAGAGTGAAGTAAGTCAGACAGAAGAAGACAAATATCATATGATATCGCTTATATGCAGAATCTAAAAAAATGATACAAATGAACTTATTTACAAAACAGAAACAGACTCACAGACTTAGAGAACGAATTTATGGTTACCGGGGCAGGGGGAGGAGGGGGGAGGGATAGATTGGGAATTTGGGATTGACATGTACACACCGCTATATTTAAAATAGATAACCAACAAGGGCCTACTGTAGAGCACAGGGGACTCTGCTCAATATTCTGTAATAACCTAAATAGAAAAAGAATTTGAAAAAGAAGAGATACATGTATAACTGAATCACTTTGCTGTACACCTGAAACTAATGCAACATTGTTAATCGACTATGCTCCAATATAAGATAAAAATTTTAAAAAAGAACCATAGCCCTGAAGGATGGGCAGAGCATTGCTGTTGCCTATGGCCCACTGTTGGGTTGGAAAAAGTACCTTGAGAACTTGCCCCCCAACCCATGGTATTTGTCCCATTAAACAGAGGAGGAAAAGAAACCACATAGGGTGGATAGCAACACCAAGGCCCAAATGTCTCTCGGGGGTATTATGCTCACTGGACCGTGGTGTACATTCCCACCAGATTCTGGCGCATGTGTGAAGAGAAGGCGTGAGGGACTCAGTCAGGAGGATTCACTCAAGGAGAGCGTTGTTCATGGCTTTTTGAACTGAGATCTGAAAACTACATGTACCCCTGTGGCATTTCCTTCTTAAGCATGTGATTCCCCCAAATAAAAATGATCTGGGGCTAAGTTCTGGGACTGCGAAGTATCGTGTCCTTTATGAGTAGGAAGAAATTTCAGTGATGGTGGCAAATGTGGCAATAGCAGTGGAACAGGGTCACTGATACTTTGGGAACATCCCCTTCTTATTCCCCTCTGGATATTTTTTTCACAGTTCTCTCAGGCTGCTCAGACCCAGGGTCTACCTAGAGGGAATTTCCCATCTGGTGGCTATTTGTGGGAATCTGCTTAAGGAATCCAGGTTCCTGGAAGCTCCTCAAAGCTGAGGATGGGGGAAATCAACAAACTCTAATTAGTTTTGGGTGCCGGGAAAGATAAGCTTTATTTGTGCACACTGATAAGGCTTTGGGAAGTAGAGTTTTCTCCAGCATTCAGGTCTTCTTGACCTAGGACCAGAGCTAAGGCCAGGAAGTGTGAGATTTTCAGGAAAAAGAGGAATCCATCATGTACACATCTAGGCAGCTTAATTCAGGAGGAGAGGGACGAATAAAACCGAGAGTGAGAAGTGATGTCAACTCCAGACTGTTCTTTGGCTGTGGCTCTTTTGCTCCAACCAAGGTTGCAGACCAGCTGTAGCCCCAAAACTATGGCAGCAACTGGAACATCCAGAGAGCTCCACCTCACAGCAGTTGGAAGGCTGGGGCTGGCATAGGTAGACACTTGGAAACCGGTGGGACACCAGAGAGCAGCAGCTTCCAAAGCCAGAAATACAGCAGCTGGGGACAGAGCAGGAAGGGGCAGGAGGGAGGCAGGGAGCCAGGGCCTGAGGAGCCTTTGGGGGGTGCTTGGGTGGATATTTGGGGAGGCACTTGGCAGGGAGCTGGCACTTCTGCTGGTTTTGTTGGCAGGACATCTTGGAAAATGTTTAGTTGCTCTATAAAGCAATGCAGATATTTCAAAAGTTCAGTGATTATAAATCTCATTTGTATCAGTATTTTTCCTACAGAGTCTGAAGTTCTGTAATTGATTTTGTGGTTCCAGGGCCCATGTCTTTACAGCAGAGTAGCCCTACTTTCCTGGCATAGGAGAAATCAGGCAGTTGGTAAGTTAGGCTTTGGTAACACCTTCTCCTACCTGTCCTGGTTCTCCTACGACTCCTGACTTTAAAGGCAGTAACGTAGGGCACTAGGCAGTTTCAAAAAATCGTAAGTTTTTTTTATAACATTATCTGGTTTATGCATTCTAGAAACCACATGTTTAGCCTCAGCCCATGGTCACTCCACCTGTTTTCATCATCTCTCTTCTTTTCATTCTTACATCATGGGCTCTACCTTCAGCCCTGTGTGACTGTCTCTTGTCCTACAAAGTAGCCTCCCCCACCACTGGCCTAATCTCTGGTTACCATTTATCCCCCCTAGGATTGCTACTTCTGAGCCACACCAATGAGCTTCATGAGCCTTATCTTCCTGCAATTACCAGGTAGTTCCCATTCTCTCCGACCTGTCCCATTCAGCTGATGTGTGGCAGTCCCAGCCACCCCCAAATTGCCATCAGATCAATGAGGACACTCACCTTGTTCTTCTAACCTTGGGCCAGTGATGATATGTCAAATGCAATGAGGAGATAGTGTGATCTGACGTCTTTTAGACATATCCTGCACCTAACTCAAGGGAATAAATCATGTGAAAGCTGTTCTCAACCAGGTGGTTATGATGACAATTTCCCACATTCAAGTGGCTCCATCACTTTATCACACTGGGTCACTATTGGATGTTCATGAGTATCTTTCCAGAGCATCCCTCCCCTCCATAAGCCCTGGAATTATTTCCATAAAGATGAGAAGATCGTGATTTATAAGGGAGTTTATAATGGCACAGCTTCGGGATTGAATTTAGGGTTTCTGGAGGAATCCAACTCATGCTTGAGATAAAAATCTAAAGCCACAAATGCTGGGTCACCCGAACATATGAAGGAGTTTCTGAAAACTCTATCAACAGGTTTGGGACCAATAATCCAAGCACAGTTGGGCCACAATCAAAGGCTCAGTGTATCTGATTCAGATCCCAAAGTGCCTAAAACATTGACCAACAATGTAGACTCATAGAAAAGCCCAGCTGGAAAGGATTTCAGGCCACTATTTACCCTCCACACATGGATGACGAAACTGAAAGCCAGAGCAGATGAAGGAGATGCTCTGAGTCCTGCAGAGTCTGAACTAGAAGCCAGGTCTCCTAACTGTCTGAGACCATGAATCCAGCCACCTTTTTCTTTGATCACAGTTCCTTGTTTCCAACTTCCTTCATTATATCCACTGGAACCTACTAGAGCCTTGCCCACCAGCAACCTTTCCTAGTTTGCTTTTCTTAGTTCATCATTTCAACCACTCTTTGGCCAATATAATAAACTTTCTTGCCCCTTCGGCTTGTTAATGCACTTGACGGACAAAACCCAAACCCCGGCTGAATCAGCCCTGCTATGCCTAGCTGCTATGAAAATTAAAAACAAAACAAAAACAGATCCTTTGGAAAGTTGGCATTATCTTAAGATCATAATCATCCACCTGGTTGAGCCCAAAATACTGCTTGGCAATCCTGTATACTTCTCTGAATTTACTGTGCACACACATCATGCCTTTCCTCCTCTCTTGAACCTCTGAAACACTTGATGCTGCCTCTAGATAGATGATACTGCCCCTACTTCATGGGGTAAACAGCACCCGTCAAGTGTAAAGTACTCCGCTTCCTACCACCAAGTCTACTCATGCCTGCAACCATCCTTTGTGACTTCCTGTGTTGGAGAAGGATCAGCTCCTTTTCTTTTCTAATGCCTGTCCCTACTCCTTTGCTATGAATCCTTGTATCTCCTATGAAATGCTGCCACAGTTTACTGTATTTCTCATAATACCATGCTTGTATTTATTTTTCTATATCTGTCATCCTGGATAGAGTGAAATGTCAGTGTTTGCTGGTTCACTCTTTATCCTCAGCACCTACACAGTGCCTGACATCTTGTAAGTGCTCAAAAAGTATTTGCTCAGTGAATTAATGAGCTGTGGTTGAGACAAAAGTCTCTCTCCTTTCACTCCTGGAGAGAGAGTACCTGGGAGGCCAGCTTAGCAGCAAGCAAATGGGTCGGGTGTGGGAGGCTGCTCCCAGGATAAAGTCATCAATGAAAACGAACCACAAGAACTTGACAATGGAAGTTAGGAATCTAGTCCTGGCTCTGTTACTCCCACTGGGTTTCAGAGGAGACTGGACCAGATGGTCTCAATACATCTTCAAGTGTGTATTTGCATTTATGAGCATCAGACCTCCAAGGATTAACATCCAAGTGCTACCTTTCCTGGTTTGCTGTTTTCCCTGAACTTATTTTATCTGAGGTTGGGAGCAGTGGTGAACTTGATGAAGAGGGGAGAGATGATGGCTGGTGTGTATGTGAGGATGTGAAACATTGCAAGGTAAGCCACATGATGAAGAAGCAACTCCATATAGTCTAGTTATTTCATCCCACTTATTAGAGGAAATTATTTAACTTGTCTGGTTGTGACAAAAGAGAGTATTGTGTATATATGTGACTCTTGCTTAATTGTGTCCCTCCTATCTAAGAGTGTGAGCTATTGAAGCCCAGATCTGTGGGATGGGCAAAATTATGCTCCTTCTTTGCACGGCCCCCACTAAAATATTACAAATAATTTTCAAAGGTTGGAAAACATTGTTCTATTGTATTGATCCAAAATCATCAATGAATTACTGTTTCAATAATGAAAAATTATTTATCCCAACAGAAACTCCTTTCTTGCAGTAACTTTGAAATGACCATTTTAATGACATTAATTTTTCACTGAGTACCTGTTAGGTGCAGGAGTTTGTGAATTCAAAGATTAAGATACTTCTTTGCCCTTAAGGAATGAATGATACAAGTGGGATGATATGAGAGAAAGGAAGGGAATTAAGATTTGTTCTCAACCTCTCATCCATCAAACATGTTATTTTCATTATTCCAACACATTATTTCTTGAGTACTTTGCTGTTAATCCCACGTTACAGATAAAACAAGACTGAGGCTCAAACACAGAGTGCAAGTTAGTCAGGGGGTGAGAGGGAAACAGGCATTCTAGGTAGAGGGAAGCAGAACACATGCATAGGCACGGAGATATGAAAGGGCTTGATCTTTTCTGGAAACAGAGTAGCCATACTATTGGATAAAAGCAAGAAGTGGGACACTAACTGGACAGAAAGGAAAGGAGGGTCCAGAGCATTAAGAGCTTTACTTGCTGGGTTGTGTACTTTAGCCTATAGATTAATAGCTTCCAAAACTATATCCTTTGGAACCCTGTTACCCAGGTTGTGCAAACATCACCTCTTCAGAGAGCCACACCTGCAGACAGTATGAGTTGCTCTGTTGCTCTGGGAGTGCTTCCAGCCCTCCCTCCCTGCCTCCACCCTTGTCTACGTGTCAGTTTCATGTCTTTGCATGCACAGAAGCTGGAAGAAGATGAGTCTTGGAATTGGGGCACTGGCCTTTGAACCATGGGTATGTTATTTAATATTTTTGAGCCTCGTCTCTTTTTCTTTTTTAACCTGTAAAATAGAGTTAACCATAAGAATCTCATAGAGCTATTTAGTGTAATAATGCAAATAATGTTTGACAGGTAGTACATTGAAAATACATTTTAGTTTCCTTCCTTTCCCTCACCATTCTACTGATATGGGGATTCCTAAAAACTTTGAGTCAGATTTTAAATGATCGTTTATCCTAAATTCTTGACTATTTGGGCTACCTGAGAGGGGGAGCCTGAGCAGACAGCAATCTGGACCTTCCACTTACCCCCTGTTGAAATAGAGTCATTGCACCTTTACCCGCTTTATGTATTAGAGGCAAACAATCAATTTCATCTGAAAACTAGATCATGCTGCCTAAAAACTTTTGACTAGAGACAAATGGATCCTCCTTGACCATTTAATCAAAGGAGGGACATGATGAGATTTTTATTTTAGAAAGATTACTTGGGCTAGGTGGCCTTAGGTGCCTTGATTTGGTTACTTAAGCTGAAGTCTATGGTGACAACCAGGCTACAAATCTGATGTGAGGATCAGAGCTGGACTCGGGGGAGCTCTTTGTTAATGAGCTTGTAGACAGAGGGACTGGTTGGAAGGTGACTGGAGGGTCTTCTCTTCCTCGAGGGCTGTCTGGACCTCATATATTCCTTGACTCTATCCTCATCTACCCAAGCACTTCCTCACCATCCTGCCTGCCTGAGGATTCAAGCGTGCTCTGGATTCCTGCTGTCTTGGGTGTGCCCTTAATGGAAGGGTGAGGTACCAATCAGGCCAGCATTGGTATGCATGAGATTCTTATCAAGCTAATTCCTAAGTGATGAAATAAAGGAAAATAAGGATCTTCTTTCTGACTTGAGTGGTCAGATCTTTGAACAGTCCTCCTATGGGACAGAATCCCAATGGGCAGGCAGACATGTGGGTCTGACTCTGGCAAACTGCACTGGGAGAGGATTCATGGTCCTCTCAAGGGCAGTGGGATTCACACCCGCATTGCTGAAGGACCCATGCTGCTTGCGCTTTCCTTGGGGTGGAAGGAACAGTCATGACCCATGTTCAATGACCTGGCCCCAGGGATCTGAGACCATCCCAATTAGTGGATGGAAGAAAGGGACAAGATCTGCTCAGCATAACACATCCCCATGACTTCTGTGACATGGTCACAAAAGCCAGTCCCCCGCCCCTGTCTGTATAGTGTCAACTAGAGACGTAGGCCCACCATGTATAGGATGGTGGTTTGAATGAAGAAACCAACACCAGCATTGAGTGGGGTTCTGTAAGCTGTAGGTACAGTACAAACGTCATTCTTTATTGCAGTCCAAAGTATTCTCTGCCTGCTGAGTCCTATTCCTGTGTTATTGGGGAACACACACCAGTGTCATCTGGTGCCAGTATTACGACCCCTCCTTTCTCTAAATTCTCCAACTGTAGAAAACTCCCTTAGAATGAAGTAGTAGGTCATCCCTGAGGCACAGGCCCAGTCCTGACACTGACCAGCTGTGGGTCACTTGCCTCTTTCAGGCCTCAGTGTCTTCACTTGTAAAGTGAGTGTGGTTATTTGTGTTGTTTTTATCTTGATCTCTGAGGTAATGATGAGACCTCTGTGCTTAGGGGCTGCTTGATCATATTAGGACCTGAGTGACTTTCTGATTGGTCATCTTTGATGGTTGTTGTGGTAACAAATGTAAGCATCCCTCTTTGAATCCTGGGCTCTACCCTGGCCCCTCAGTTGACCTCAGTGAGTGGAGCAATAACTAAGACCTCTTATTGCAGCTTGTATTTACAAATGTCACCATCAAATGATGCCTTTTAGTCCTAAGATCAGAAAGGATGCAGAGAGATCACCTTGCCTATGCTTCTCCTCCAGGCAATGATCCCAAGAAGATATTTATAAATCTTCCAAGAAATGAGACACCACAACCTATAGCAACAGAGCTTTCCTGCTCTTGTATAATAACTTCATCCCTCTCTTCTGATGTTCACCAAGGTGAACAGAACAGATCTTTGGCTCCACCATCCTCCCATACTTAGTGACTGCTGTACACATAATACCTCTGGCTCATCACAACCGCATGTTAAAGACTTCACCATCATTCTCTCCACTGTGTCAAAAAGAGATAACCCAGTAGATTGTATCTTTCAGCTTGCAATTAACACATCTTAAGGAAAAGGCAGGGATGGTAATACCACCCCTCACTGAAAAGCCAGCTTCCAGTTGGATCAGGAGTGTTATCTTTACCTAGGAAGGACAGTTCTATAAAATGTAAGAGGATAGGGGGCAGGCATTAAGAAGCCTCAGGCAAGTTGTTCAGTTTGTGGCATCAGGACTTTCTGCTCTGTCAGTCTGTGAACCTGTAGTTCTAAGCCATTCATACTTTGGAGATAGTAGTCCCACAAGGGGAGTCCCTCACATTCCCCCACATTTGTCTTACATTTCACAGGTTTTACTTTCTCCTCTGAACAACACTGTGAATTAGGTGTTACTGCCTATGGAAAAACTGAATATTGGAAAGTTTATGAACAAGTGAAGATCACACAGTTCTAGGCTGAAGAATAATAGGGTTAACCCAGCAAGGAACTGCATGAAGCAAGGAAAGAATTCTTTCAGTCTTGATCTTGGTGCTGTTATAGATCAGAGACTCTACAACTTCTGTGCATCTGAGCTATCTGGGAAGCACTGTTAAAATGCAGATTCCTGGTTCCCAATTAAGACCTATTGAGTTATAATCTCTGAGGAGTGGGTCTTAAGTATTTACATTGTTTAAATATTCTCTGGGTGATTCTGCTAGTTTGGGAAATACCGTCCTAAAGTGTAGTATGTATGTATGGTAGTACCATAGAATGAAAGTCAGCCCTAGAACCTTTGGGCAGCAGTGTTTCCTCAGCCTCTTAATCCCTTCCTCCAAGCTCCTCCAGGGATCTTCAGAGGCAGTTAAAAGATGTAAGGAGCACTATCAACTCACAAACTCATTCCGCCTTGGAGGGGTCTTAGCAAACACCTAGTCAGGTGCTTATATCCCCTCTCCCATATGCCTAATGCTTTCTGGTCTGAAATGAAATGCTCTTATTTGGAGAACTCATTACCTCACAAAATAGGCCATTTCCTTTCTGTTATTTTTGTTAGAAAATTTTATCTAATAAATGCATGAGATCAGATAATAAAGAAATAATGGCAATACCTAGAAAACCGTTCTTGACATATATTTATTTGTTGAATGAGTGAATTAACTGCAAATAAAATGTGTTGTTTGGCTTGGTTATATGGTTTCATTTCACACATGAGAGTTGAAGGATCAGATAAATCATTTTACAGAGTTAAAACAGAGGCAGAATTATGATGACACTTAAGGTCAATTGACCTCACCCAGTGTTTATGCTTGGCGTGGGCAGAGGGGGAGCACGATCCTCTTGGGAGCACAGCATAGGGGTTAAATGTCTAGTATCTGCACTCGGATGACCCAGCTTCAAATCCAGGTTCCATCACTTATTATTTGTACAACGTTGGGCTTGTCACTTGTCTTCTCTGTACTATGACTACTCATCTGTAAAATGGTGATAAAAATTGCATCCACTTCATAGAGCTGTTGTGATGGTTACATAAACAATATGTATACAGTCGTTAGAAGTCAGGTTGTACATAGTAGGTGCTCTAGAAATACAGATTGTTGCTGTTGCTTTTTGTGTTGTTGTTGGTATTATTATATTACTATTTGGCTAGTTCAGTGTCACTCAGTGCTGAGGGTCTATATTTTTATTTCTCTAAAGATTTATAAATAACAATGAATATCATGAGAACATGTCAGTGACTGGGAAAAGCTGGTTTCACGACACTCTTCCCACCTCCCACCCCCAACAGGTCCACCACCATCTCCTCCAAATATCCCCATGAGTCATGCATAGGTTGAGGCTGCAAGCTGTGACAATGGACATTGGGATGGATCAGGCAAAGATTCAGGGTTAATTGGAGTCATATATTTGAAAAATGCCTCTCATATATCAGAGCTATTATATAAAGCTATAATGAGGAAAATTCCCTAAAAATCATTTGCCTGTAGGGTCTGAGAGCAAACTTATTAACTAGGCACTAGAGAAATGAGTAGAGCTAGTGTTCGATCCAGGCAGGGACTGAGTTTGTATGGGGTTCAGAGTATGTCAATCCCTCTACTCCACTGGCAATCAAAGCAGGACAGAGAGAACCTGTCAGAGATAAGGGTAGAACTTCTGGGACTTCAATCAGAAGGAGAAGAATGGAGACATCACAGGTCCATGTCGAGAGGGCGTACTGAAGCTCAAGGGAGGAGGAGGGATTCGTCAGAATTCAGGGACTTGAGAGAATTGACAGAGCATCTGTAGAGAGAGAGAGCAGTCTGGGACTTAGGTTCTGTTCTTGTTAGGTGTTAGAAGAAGCCTGAGCAGGTGGTTAACAGAGCAGTAAGATAGGTTTATATAGACCCCTTTATCTTATTTGAGCATCATTTCACACCAGAATGAAGAATGGAGGTACTTTTATTATCCATGTTTCACAGATGGGTGAGTTACATCCTTTGTGAACAAAGCTATGACTAGACCTGTGAGACCTTCTGTTTTCAGGCTTCCTTATACACTCAGTTGACCCTCTCTGCCATGTTAATAAGCAGGAATTTGGTTTATTGTGACTTGCTTTTCTCAATGGGAGGTAAAACAATAGTGGTTGTCCTCCATCTGTAATTTTGTTCTAATAATGTTTTTAAGTGTATCCCTGATCATTGCAAACAATTTCTTTTAGAATCCATTGTTAGGAAGGGCAAGCCTTCTCTTGAAGACTATATATATCAGATAATTTGTCTCTTTAGATTTTATCTACCAGAAAGTTCAGAACTAATCATTAGTCTGAGGTATAGTAACTATTTAGTTCACAAATTTAATACTTGTGTTCTTTGATCTACCTATAGGCTGTCCCCTACTGTTTTCTGATCTCCTACATGTAGTTTTATGACAGAGATGCTATGCCCTCTCCTACCCTGATTCATAGAGCGAATCCAAACTGGTCCTAACCCGTGCCTGGGTATGGAATGAGGCTTTCTCATGCCTATAGTCCCACACCAGGTGTCTGTGATCTCATGCTTTATGCCCAAGCCATGTGATGAGCTTGCTCCTGGGAAGTGAGTCTGCTAAAGTGGGATGGCGGGAGGAGGAAGCTGAGCAGAGTCTCTGTTTAGCTGATGATTTCTGGGGAGTGGAATCTAGGTCTGGGGCAGAGAATATGCAAAATGAACCTGGATCATCTTATAATACCATAAAACAAGGAAGTGCTTAAAAAAGAATCCAAATGGGGTTAAGCCAAAGGGACACTGGAGCTCACTGAAAGAGCTCCCATGGAGTGACAGTCCATTTCAGTTTAGTCCCTTAGTCTTCAGGATGCCTGGTCTCTATCCTGACCCATCTTTACCCAGCTTCAAGGACCCTGGCTCACCATTCTTCCCTCTTCAATCAATAGTCTATATAGCCTCCAGAGGCAAGAAAAAACGTTGCTTGCACAGCATGAAATTACTTCTGGGCTTTCATAACTTTGTTTTCAAAACAGAGTATACCATTCCTGCATACTGGGGATGAACAAATAAGTGAATGTGTGGCAAATGGTGGGAGTTAATTTCTCATTGTTGGAGTGGACGATTACAGACGAACAAAGAAAGAGGCTAAGATAAACCATGAGATACTGAATTAGAGTTGAAGTCATCAGTATGAATTCATTTTCAGCTGAATATAGATCCCAATGGATATCTATTGAAAGAATTGCAGACCTGTGCCTATACACTGGTTAGTATGCACATGTATATTTCAAAGCTCCATCCACTGGGAAGGCCAAGAAGCAATGACACCCCAGTAGCAGTGAACACAACCAACACCCAGATCTTGGTTTATAATATAATTTCCCAATAAAACAAAGCAGGGCTCACAAGACAAATAGCTGAATCTAGGACTGGGGCAGAGAATATGCAAATTGAACCTGGATCATCTTATAATGTCATAAAACAAGGAAGTGCTTAAAAAAGAATCCAAATGGGGTTAAGCCAAAGGGACACTGGAGCTCACTGAAAGAGCTCCCAAAGCTGGAATAATATGAACAACAAAATAAATAAATTGGCATTGGATTAGAACCCAAAGTATAAAATAAATAGATACCCAATATCTATGAGTTCCTACTGATATAAATAAATGATTGAATAAATTTAAATAAAGAGAAAGAGAGAGAGAGAACCAGATAAATCTTCCTACAGAAAAATTCCAAATAATTTGTGTAGCTACTGCCCGCTCAAGGAGATGGAGCATAACTTCCTACCCCTTTGAATGGGCTTGCATATAGTGACTTCCTTCCAGAGAGGAGTACAGAAATGAAAGGAAAAAGAGTAAACTTACAGTTTGGAAACCTGACAAACACTACCTCATCCAGGTGATCAAGGTCAGTATCAACAGCGACGTCATGTCGATAGTATGTACCATTGATATGATGATATGATGTGTAATATGATATGATGAGAATGGCATTTTACCCCTGTGATCCTCCTCCCTCAAATCCATAATCTCATTCTAATCATGAGAAAAACACCACACAAATCCCAACTGAGAGACGTTCTACGAAATGCCGGACCAGTACTCATCAAAATTGTCAAAGTCATCCAAAATAAGGAGAGTTTAAGAAACTGTCACAGTCAAGAGGAGCCTAAGGAGACAAGACAACTGAATGTAATATGGTGTCCTGGATGGGATCCAGGAACACAAAAGAAACACGAGTTAAAAATTAAAGAAATCTGACTAAAGTATGGGTATGGACTTTAGTTAATAATAATGTATCAATATTTATTCTTTAATTGTAATTAATGTACCATACTAGTGTAAGATCTCAACAACAGGGGAAACTGTTACAGGGAACGTGGGAAATTCTCTGTACTATCTTTGCGACTTTCCTGTAAATCTGAAACTATGTTAAATAAAAAAGGCTATTAAAACATAGAGTACACCCCAAATGTAAATTACAACTAACATTTGTGTCAAAACGTGTTACCCACAATATCATATATAATCCCCTCCACAGTCCCATGAAGCAGATACTCTTATTTTACTTTATTTCTAAATGAGGAAACTGAGCCATAGAAAAGCATAGAAACTTGAGTAAAATCACAGAATTATCAGAGATTTGAAATGGGTTCCACCTGACAGGGGTCTGAAATTAACACTCACTCTGTTAAGGACAGTTTGGCCTAGGACTCATACAGGGATGTAAAAATAGGATGTGATTTGATTGATTTTTAGAAAAAGTAATATATATAAATGAAAATTAAAAATCAAGTGATTCAATAGGTTGTAATATGAAAAAATGTGTCACTGTAAATAACCTGCTTATACCTTTATTTCTTTGCCTCCTTTCAGACCTATTTACTTCCCCCAATGAAACACAGTGAAAAAAGCTGATGTTCATTGTCCCTTCCCTTCCTCCTCCTTATTTAGACATGGTTTTATTTTTCATACTACTATTGGCTACCTCTATAACTTTAAATACTATAACTAAAATTCTATTTCTTCACCTGCCAAGTTTAGACAGTATTTCTTGCCTTCCACTAAATAAGAGTGGAAATTAGCACCACATACTTTCTTTCACCTCAGGATGATTTTGTTTTAATATTTTATTTGTGACAACTTTACAGAGATCAATAAAAACAATGACTTTTTATTACTATTTGTGCTGTGTCATGAAGTGTATAGGATCTAGTAATATAAAATATGGTCTGCAGATGTTGTAAACTAAGAGTGGCTGAAAACACATTAGACCTAGGGAGTGGGCTAGGCCAGCCTCACTAGAGGTTGATCACAGAGCCAGGCAAACGAGTCAGGCACGTCTGTCCTGACTGGAGACCCAGGGAGAGCTGGGCACTCTGAGGCAGGGGCTGTCCTGGCATTAGATCACTGGGCTCAAACTCAGTTCCCCTGCAAGAACTTCCTTGTTGTAAGGCTGGAATCCAGACTGGTGAAGAGGGTACACAATGCCGTGAAACCTTCACTCAGGGACCTTTCAAAGTCCTTGGGGAGCTCTTTAAAATATCTAGCAACTTGCTTTCTTTCATTCTTTTTTTTTTTTATTTACATGTTCTTTATTTAGTCCATACAATACTGCATTTAACATTTTTTTTAATTAGATAAAAGGGCATATTAAATGTCAATGCTCTGTCAACATAAAATTTTTCTAAGTAGAAAATATTTAAAATGTGTAAATATTTAATATTCATTATGAGTGTAAAGTTAGATACATTCTAAAGAAAAATGATAGTACCACTTACCTATTTTTGCTGGCCCAAGATTTCGTATATAGCACATTTTGCACAAAATGTGAAGTCTTTGTTTTTCGTTATTTGTTACTATGAAACAAAGGTATACTGTGTGTACGATATTAAAATAAAGCCATACTAATGCAACACAAAAAAGGCATTTATAATATTGACATTTCTGACGTACAGACATATTTAGAAAATGTGAAGATGCCAAATGAAGACCTTTATGAAGAAAAACAATGATCAAATTACTAGTTTATTTTCAATGTAATTTTGAAGTCAATTTGATACACACTGAACAGTGTGTCAATGCAATACTATGTGAGTTGAACAATTAGTGGAGGGAATTAACTAGTACTCTTGTCAAAGAAAATTTGTTTCTGTCAAAACTTAATTTTTTTTGTTTTGACTTGGTGAATGTCTGTTTTCAATAAAGAGCAGAAATTAAAAATAGAAAAAAAAATATTCTTTCACATTAAGCTTTGCACAATCAACCAAACGTTTATACTTTGCTTTTTTCTTAGGGAAAAATGAGATTTCATTTCCAGAAATCTCTCACATGGACATAACTGAATATCTAAAATCAAAAATATTTAAAAACCTATCAACTAAATATGGAAGCTTAAGCAATGGTGTATCAAAATTCCTAAGACATTGCTTTATACAATATAAAGCATCCTTTTTCCTTCAAAAGGAGAAAGCATCTAAACTTTTTTTAAAAGTATGAATTTCATAACAGTAAAATAGATAGATACTTGTCAAGTTTCTCAGAAAGTATTTCTTCTCACCATAGTACTCACTCTTGCTCTCGAAAAAAGGCATCCTTTTCCCAAAAATGATTTTCTTAAATGGAGGCATTGTAATTGCTACCAAGATGCAATTTTCCTGGAGGCTCTGAAAAAAAATAAAATAAAATAACTTTATAATCTTTGGCAATTCTAGAATTCCAACAATTTCATTCCTAGGCATATATCCAGAGAAAACTCTAATTCGAACAGATACATGCGCCACAATGTTCGTAGCAGCACTATTTACAATAGCTAAAACATGGAAGCAACCTAAATGTCCACTGACAGATGAGTTGATAAAAAAGATGTAGTATATATATGCAATGAAATATTGCTCAGCCATAAAAAAAGAATGAAATAATGTAATTTGCAGCACATGGATGGAGCTGGAGATCATTATACTAAGTGAAGTAAGTCAGAAGGAGAAAGACAAATACCATATGATATCACTTACATGTGGAATCTAAAATATGATACAAATGAACTTATTTACAAAACAGAAACAGACTCACAGACATAGAAAACAAACATGTTTACCAAAGGGGAAAGGGGGTGGGGAAGGGATAAATTAGGAGTTTAGGATTAGCAGATACAAACTACTATATGTAAAACAAACAAGGTCTTACTGTATAGCCAAGGGAACTATATTCAATATCCTGTAATAAGCCATAATTTAAAAGAATATGAAAAAGGATATAATATATATGTATATAACTGAATCACTCTGCTGTAGACCTGAAACTAACACAACATTGTAAACCAACTATACTTCAATAAAAAATTTTTAAAAATAGAATTCCAATTCTAAATTATTTTATACATACATATATATATTTATTTACTGTTGTTTAAACAGCAAGATAGTGGAAACAATTTTAGTGCCAGATATCAGAGAACCAGTTACATAAATTTATGGCGTATTCATCCAATAGAGTATAATAATGTTGATCAATATTTTTTTGCATGGAAGAGCATTGACAATTACATTGTTAAGTAAAACAGCAGGTTATACAATATTCTGAAATGATCTTATTTTGTGATTGTTTTAAAGTTTGGAAATAGATCCATGAAATTATTAGCAGTAGTTATTTTTAGGTGATAAGATTTTTGGTTGGTCTTAATCACCTTCCTTATGCTTATCTACATTAACATATCTTGCATACACACAAGTATGTATCATTTGTTTAATGAGAAAAAATTATACGTTTAAAATTATAATTATATATAATTATACTATATCTACATGACTAGGTATAAATATTTCACAACAGAGGCAAAATCAGGTCCTAGCAATGGGGGGGTGGCTAAGCTATGGAAATAAGCATCCTGTGTATTGGAAATGACAGACAGGCTGATATTCTGCTCTGAGCCTGGGCAATACAGTCTACTGGGTTGGGTACTTGGTTAAAAAAATACTTCAGTGTCCCCCAGAAAATAAGAATCAGCTAAAATTTTCACACGAAACTTATACTGATATGCAACATAGTTGAACCTCAAGCCTCTCCAGGCCTCTATACTTTCTTTACCTCAGGTCCCCCCAATCCCAGACTGATAGACTCTGAGCTTGGGTATAATCTTTTGGTAGCTGGAGTTTTAAAACTTAAGTTCAGCAAATTCAGTTGGTTTGAGTTTTCATGAGGAATTGGAGTTATGAACTGTCCCACATTATCATCCTACACCTGGCGATCCAGCCAAATTGAAATCCGTGTCATTGGCAAGTACCCCATTTGCCTTGCATTCCATTGTGCTGTATCTTCCACCTGGAAGATCCTCCCTACTCATCCCAGCCCCAGTACCAAAGTCTGCTTATCCTTAAAGGCCCTGTTTAAATGCTTCCTACCCTACCCAGGGACTCTATTCTTCTCTCCCACAAGTGGTGTGCTCTCTCTGTTTTGAATTTCTCCTTCCAAGGCCCAGGAAGCCACCTTTGACCTACACCATCAGGATGAGTCTCTCCCTGCTGTCCTTGACCTTTCTTACTTTTTTTTCCCCCTTTAAGTTCTTTTAGATGCAAAGTAAGAAAAAAATAAATATGTCAATCAGCTTAAAATTGTATTTGTTAGTCTACATATTTCAGTCTGGAGTGTACATTGCTTCTCCCACTAGACTGTAAGCTTTTCTAGAGCAGAAACAAATCTCCAACTTACATCTGTGAACACAGAGCCTGGTACACAGTAGGTTTTCGGCATATGTTTATTACAGTGATGCCTTCAGTGCTAGGATCGGGGGATGACACAGGTCAATGGATGTGAGGATGCTGAAAACTCAGACGTAAGTCTCAAACCACCTGTCTCTTTAAAACATCCTCAGCTCTCTTAGGAGGAAAGAAGGAGGGGCAGCCTCCACCTGCGAAAGTCTCAGCATGTCTGAGCAGGAACCTCAAGCGTTCACATCAGCTGCACCTCCAAAGCAGCTGTGTTGGTGCTGAGCTGGAAGGGTGGGTGGAGGACAGATGTGGAAGTACAGCTCAGCAGAGTTCTGACCTCCTAAGTGCAGGGGCGCCAGGAGGTGTTTCCCAGCCCAAATGAGAGGGAGGGGCCTGAGCTTCCAGCGAATGAGTGCGGGAGATCCGGGTGGGGCAAGAGCAGCTGTCCTCGTGTCCCCTTTTCTGGGCCAGTCACCTTAATACTCCTTAACACTTCTCCTCTTTGATGTGGTAGGTTGTGCCACCCCTGAGGCCATGGGGCTTCCGGCGAGCCCTCCAAGAGCCAGCCGGGCTCTGATCTCAGGCCCTCTGGGAAACAGAACTACAGCCTCCTGTACAGGGAGTGCAAGGAACGGAGCAGGAGAACAGGGAAGGATTTGGGCCTTGGGGAGGGGGGCATCTGAGAGCACTTGGAGTCTCCTGAGATTGCTGCTTCTGCTGTGACATTGCCTGGCTAGCCCGTGGAAGCTGGAAGGAAAAAGAACATTCGGTTAGATCAGGGACCAGGTGCCTTGAGTGTTTGTTTCTCTTCTCCATGAGCTGAAGCTGTCATGGGAACCTAGCATTTACAACCTGCTAAAATCCACCCCAGGAGGGGAAAATGGATTTGAAAGGGGAGCAGATGGTGGTGGGAACTCCCAGGGGTCCCACTCATCAATAACCATAATAACTTATTTTTTTTCTTAAATAAGAAAAACAAAAACTGCAACCTAGTTGAGCTGATAGTCCACTTTTCCCAGGCCAATGTCCACCATGGTCAAGTGTAAAGGAGGTCCGAGTCTCTACCCTTTCTTCACTTGGTCTTATTTTGCCCTGAAGTTCCTAAGCCTGCATATACCTTCTCTACTTCTCTGGCCCTCTAGCTTCTGTGGCTTTCTCCCATGTTAGATCATTTGGGGTCTTTCAAAGGGATCCATTTCCCTTCCCTTCTCCCTGCCCCAGACCTCTCCTACCTGGAGTATCTACTCCCTAGGAAAAAAACAAGAGGAGGAAATGGGGCTGCCTTAGCAGCCTCTGAGTAAGAGATATCCACACGTATACCCACCCAGATGTAGCCTCACCCTAGAGGAAGACATGTGGACAACTTATCCCGAAGGAGTCTGGAGGTCTGTGGGGCTGGGAAGGAAGAAGCCTTTTATGCCTACTCAATTAAAGCCTCCAGGCTACATGTTACTTGAGGGCAACCATGGAGCAGATTATCCGGATGTTTCACAATTCCCAGGGCTGGATTCCTCAGCTACACGCAGCTGGATGTGGGCCAAAGGGATCCCCATGTGAGTGAGTGACCAAAAGGTTGGGGCCTTCAGATTGGCCTGAGTGAAGGTGGGTACACTGACCAAGCCTAGATTACATCCCTAGGGGGCTAAATGGGGATATGACAGTTCTATCCAGGACTGGAGGGGGAGGATCAAAGTCAATACTATGCAAGTCTGAGGAGGACCCTTCTTGTCCACCCCCCACCCATCACCCATGACTTTCATCATCCAGCTCAATGTCATCTCCTTCATGGAGACTTGCTTGGTCTCCCAGCCACATCCAAGTCCTCCGTCCTCTGGAGGATGAACTTTGTAGATGCCTTGTTGCAATAAAAATGGAAGTGAGGTTTCTTTTCCCCCCTCTCCTGAGAACAAGGGAAATAAAGGGAACAGTGAACAGGCTAGAGAAGAAACATAACCTGGCCTGAAAAAGTTAACCACTCCTTGTTTTATTTTCACTGTTACTAATCTGTAGTGTCTGTAACTACATTTGTACTTCACAAAGCTCAACCTACCACTCCCTGACACTATGTAAATTACATCCTGTGCCTATCACTCCCTAACTTTATGTAAATTACATCCTGGTCCTGGTGTTTATATTCCCTGGTCTCTCTCTCTCTCTCTCTTTTTTTTTTAACATCTTTATTGGGGTATAAGTGCTTTACAGTGGTGTGTTAGTTTCTGCTTTATAACAAAGTGAATCAGCTATACATATACATATGTTCCCATATCTCTTCCCTCTTGCGTCTCCCTCCCTCCCACCCTCCCTAACCCACCCCTCCAGGCGGTCACAAAGCACCTGGTCTCTCTTGTAACAATCATCCACTGTAGCTTTTGCATTTCAGAAAGAAGGTCACAGGCCGATAAACCAGAGACAAATGGACCCAATTACCAGGCTGCCTGACGCCAACTATGACTGTTTTGAAATAATGCAAGGAGAAAAAGAATGCAAGACCTTCGCTACTTTGATCCTTATCATATACCCCGGACTGCAAGCCCCGCATATAAAATCTTCTCTAATTCCCTGAATGGTGGGGGGTGGGGGGGCACAGTTCTTGAGGCACTAGCCTGCTGTGTCTTCCCTTATGCCTGACAGAGGAATAAAGCCATCTCTCTTATCCTCCAAAATCTCTGTTGCTTTATTTCTGTTCGGCATCAGTGCACAGAGAGCCAAGATTTTTTTGGCAACAGCCTCTCACAGCCTTTAAAGCTGCTCAAGGTCAAGGTGACCTAAATTCCTGTCCTATCTCCTCTATTAAACAGTTCCTTAGTTCCTTGATGACAGGGACTTTATCACTTCTGCATTCCTAGAGCCTGATACTGTCCCTTTGCCATTTGCAACAACATGGATGGACATAAGTCAGAAAGAGAAAGACAAATACTCTTATGTTATCATTTATATATGGAATCTAAAAAATAAAACAGACGAGTGAATATAACAAAACAGAAACAGACTCACAGATATAGAGAACAAACTAGTGGTTACCAGTGGGGAGAGGGGAGGGGAGAGGGGCAAGATAGGGGTATGGGATTAAGAGGTACAAATTACTATGTATAAAATAAGCTACAAAGATATGCCATATAGCACAGGGAATATAGCCAATATTTTACAATAACTTTAAACGGAGTATAATCTTTAAAAATTTTGAGTCACTATGTTGTACACCTGAAACTAACATAATATTGTAAATCAACTATACCTCAATAAAAAAAGAGATGGATTTATGCATAATGACTGGAAAAAAAAGAAAAAAGAAGACGCAGGGGGAAGCTTCGGAGCCACGGAGGAGAGCACAGCAACAGGGGTGCGGAGGGCAAAGCGTAGAGATTTCCTCACAGAGGATCGGTGCCGACCAGCACTCACCAGCCCGAGGGGCTTGTCTGCTCACCCGCCGGGGAGGGCGGGGCTGGGAGCTGAGGCTCGGGCTTCGGTCGGATCGCAGGGAGAGGACTGGGGTTGGCGGCGTGAACACAGCCTGCAGGGGGTTACTGCACCACGGCTAGCCGGGAGGGAATCCGGGGAAAAGTCTGGACCTGCCGAAGAGACTTTTTCTTCCCTCTTTGTTTCCTGGTGCTCGAGGAGAGGGGATTAAAAGCCCCGCTTAAAGGAGCTCCAGAGACGCGGGCGAGCCGCGGCTATCAGCGCGGACCCCAGGGACGGGGATGAGACGCTAAGGCCGCTGCTGCCGCCACCAAGAAGCCTGTGTGCGAGCACAGGTCACTATCCACACCTCCCCTCCCGAGAGGCTGTGCAGCCCGCCACTGCCAGGGTCCCGTGATCCACGGACAACTTCCCCGAGAGAACACACGGCGCGCCTCAGGCCGGTGCAACGTCAAGCCGGCCTCTGCCTCCGCAAGCTCGCCCCGCATCCGTACCCCTCCCTCCTCCCGGCCTGAGTGCGCCAGAGCCCCCGAGTCAGCTGCTCCTTTAACCCCGTCCTGTCTGAGAGGGAACAGATGCCCTCAGGCGACCTACACTAAGAGGCTGGGCCAAATCCAAAGCTGAGCCCCTGGGAGCTGTGAGAACAAAGAAGAGAAAGGGAAATTTCTCCCAGCAGCCTCCGAAGCAGCGGATTAAACCTCCACAATCAACTTGATGTACCCTGCATCTGTGGAATACCTGAGTGACATTTTCCATTGACTGCAAATTGTGAAATAATGGAAAATCAAGAATGATCAGCCAGACCTGAGCCAGGATGTTCCTTAAAATAAAACTAAAAAACCAATAAGACATCATAGAATTCCACTTCTAGGCATATACCCAAAGAATTGAAAGCAGGGACTCAGATACTTGTACACCCTAGTTCATAGCAGCACATTGCACAATAGCAAAAAGGTGGAATCAACCCGTGTCCATCAACATAAAAATGGATAAACAAAATGTAGTATACAACTACAATGGAATATGATTTGACCTTAAAAAGGAATGAAATTCTGACACTTGCTACAACATGGATGAACCTTTAAAACATTATACTAAGTTAAATAATCCAAACACAAAAGGACAAATATTGTATGATTCCACTTATATGAGGTATGTAGAGCAGTCCAATTCAGAGACAGAAAGTAGAATAGAGGTTACCAGGGGCTACGAGCAGAAGGAATAGGGAGTTATTGCCTAAAGGATACCGAATTTCTGTTAAGGATGATGAAGAAGTCTGGAAGTGAATAGTGGAGATGGTTGTAAAACATTGTGAATGTACTTAATGCCACTGAATGGTGCATCTAAAAATGGTTAAAATAGTAAATTCTATGTTATGTACATTCTACCACAATAAAAATAATAATAGTAAAGACATAACAATGCCTGACCTAGAGCCAAACTGGCACAGTAAGTACCATGTTATAGTTCATAGAATTAAAAGGTCCTTAAAACCCTTGGGAAGTGGCAAACTAGAAATCAGCTTCCCCTCCAGCATGCATGGATCCAGTTCCTTAGACTTCAGGAAAAAAAAGTGACCAAAAATGGTCCACAAGGTGGAGCCGATGTTTGACTTGCTTTGAAATATACAGCCCAGCTCGCCTGGCTGAGTTAGGATTGTTTGAGGATGTGGATGCAAGTGTGGGACTCACACTATAGCAGGCTCTGGAGTCACAGCATGGATAGACTATTTGTTATCCCAAATCACAAAAAATTCTTAGGCCATACTCAGCCAGAAAGCACAAAGGATGTTGAGTCATGGTTCGGGTAACACACACACACATAACACACACACACACTGCACAACACACACATATATACAGACACTCTGATGTGTTCCGGGATGGAAAAACTTGGCCTCAAGTTAAGATTCGTTTCCAGTTGTTTGACAGCCCTGGTGTTTAATAGACACCAATGCAGGTTTGATAAACTCAGGGAAGACCTCAGTCTGGGCAACACCTCAGGTTTGCTGTGGTAGACGTGATGGAGGCCTGTGGTCCTGTGAAGCCATGAGGTCTCGCTAATATGACACCAACTGTCCTTCCTCCACTGGGCCCTCGCCATACCAGGCTGCTCAGTGCTTTCTCCTCCTTCAGCATCTTGGAGCCCAACCCTGCTGATGCAGGGTGCAATGACCTGACTTGGGGTGAAAAGAGGAAGAGGAAGAGGAAGGTAGATTCTCCCCACCTCAGGGGAAGTCTGTGGCCCTGAGCAGAGAAGTCAGTGCCCATCAGTAAAAGGCTGAGGTTACACCCTCCCCCCCACCTCCCCCTGCCACCCTGTGATTTGACAGTGAAAGAACATCACCAGCCCCATGCAGGTAACAGTACACCCTGCATTCATTCCTCTTTCAGCCTGAGCACCGCTGACGAAGGCACTCCCAAATGCTCACTACAGGAAAGGGCCTGTGTCTGTGCAAAAGACTTTGTCCCAGGGGTAGAAAGGAGCTGGTTCCACACAGAGGTAGGGAGTAAGACCTTCTCCCCCTTGCTGTGCAGACTTTGACACTTGGGGTAACTGCTCACAGAGACTTGTGCGAAGTTACAGCACTTGAAACATTGCATTTTACTTGGTTGGTTCCACATTTGCCCATCATGACCATGAGATCCTAGAATTGAGCTCTCTTGGTATTGCCAATGTTTTGCAAGTGTTTGGTGCATATTCATGCACTGAGCAAGTCAGTGAGGAATAGTAGGTCTGAGGAAATTTAAGAGGCAGAGTCAGGACTTCCCAAGGAATCTCTTAACCCTTGTCCAAGAAGATGCTGGAGACTGGGGTGTGAGGAGGATGTCATGGCTGTGTCTCACACAGCAAGTCACCAGGCCCATAAAAAATAAAAGTTCAATAAAAGGGACTCCCCCAATTTCTGTTGTCCCTGTACACAATTCTGACCTCTCTGCCCTACAACTTTGACCTTATTACGCTCTAAGAGCCTTTGTTCCCCCCCTGACCTCAGGTTCTATTACAAGGAATCCTCGTTTAGTTTGTCACTGAAGGACTTCTTTAATTTCCTCACTGCTTCCTAGTTCCTGTGTCTTTTCATTGGGTACCAAGGCAGAGGAAGAGGGTGCAGGACAGAACGGAGGCCAGGCAGTGGGATGGAGGAGCGCCGAGAGGTGTCTGGCACACAGCTCAGTGACTGAGCCGTTTGGGACAGAAATGACAACCGGAGGTTGAGAGGTTAGGGAAAGGGAGCAATCAAAGGCGACCCTCGGGCCTCGGGTTTGGGCCCGAGTGGACTGTGGTGTTATTTCATCCCTGAGCTGAAGGATACAGGATGAGATGTTTATTCAGGGTGACACTAACAATTGCAACCTTAGACCTGTTAACCTTAAAGTTTATGAGGTTTTCAAATGTATAGAATGTTACAGTCACTGTAGAGGTAAGGAAACTTTCTAAGAACGTTAGGGTCAAATATACCCAGATTTTATTCCCAATTCTGCTATTGTTTAAGTGTGACCCTGAACAAGTTGTTTAACTTCTCTGAGCTTCTATTTCTTTATCTCTAAATGGAAGATACTTTTAGCACCTCCCTCACAGTGAGTGAGGGCTGTGAAAAAAAATGAGATAAACGTGTCAAAAAGCACAGTGTCTAACACATAGAAAGTGTTTAGTACACGGTAGTTATCATTATCATCGTCATCATCATTATTCTTGTTGTTGATAAATCACCAGCAATTGGTCAGTAAATGGAATTCAGTTCTCATCTTCTCCCACCACGCCAGCTCTTCCTCCTGATTTCCAAAGTTCTGTTATTGACACCAAGTCTCAGTTACCAGTCCTGGAAATCCCAAAGATTTTGGGGGTTCCCCGTCCCTCTCATCCAGCCAACCCCCAAGCCCTAGGGAACCAGAGAGTCAGCCTCTAGGAGGGTTCACACATCTGCTACCTCCTCCTCAACACCAGGGCCAGTAGGCTCGCTCAGGTCCTTCTCGTGTATTGCCAAGCAATGGCCATAACCCATCTCTCTCCCTCTTCTCTGCTTTCCCATTGGCCTAAAGGCAGATAAGACTTCCGGTAGCTCAGGTCAGATCTCTCATCAAAACCTCCAATGAGATTCCATAAAATGAAAACAGGCTCATCATGTTCCAAGAAGAGAAAGGGGGCCAGTGTGGAGAGCATAGAGAGGAATGGGAAGGGCAGGACAGGAGAGCAGAGTTGACAAGGCACTGATCACAGAGGACCTGGAGGCCAAGGTCAGGAGCTTGGGTTTTATTCCAAATACTATGGAGTATTTTAAAGAAGCCTAACCTCATCTATGCTTTTCTTTATTGTTTAATAATTGGCTTCCATGGGAAGGGGTGGGGACAAGAATGGAAGCATGAGGGCATTAGAAGGCTACCACAGTACAGCTTAAAGAGATGCTTATGACCGAATGGGGCAGTGGAAAGTGGAGATGGAGAGACACAAGCAAATTCAGGAACTATTTAGGAAGTGGACTGGACAGGACTTGTTGGTGGATTGGGTTTGGAGGGGAGGGCATCTAGGGGGCGAGAACAGTGAAGGCTGGATCCTCTCCTTCCTCTGAATTCTAAATGGCAAGTGCTCTGGAGGGCTGGCAGTCTTCCTACTGGAAGTCCTCACTTTTGCAGCAACTACCCCAAAGGTGATTCAAAGCCAAGTGCTGTCCTGACTACATTTTCTATTGTCTGGGAAGTTGTGGGGTGGTAGGGAGAGAGAAACAAGTCACTCTGCCTGTGTAAGAGCAGCCTGTGTCAGTCCCAGGTAGGAAATCAGCTTGAACCCTCCAAAGGATGTTTACCTCCTATACAGTAAGGCCAAGGTCCTCAGTGCTCCATCCAAGACTCAGCCCTTCTGGCCTTACCTAACTCTTTAGCCCCATTTCTGGCCACTCCCTCACCTGTGCTCAGGCTACCTAGGAATATCTGTGCTTCTTAGAAGCCATCCCACTGTTTGTGCCTGGCTTGTGCTACACAGTGCTTAGTCTGGAGTGCCCCCTTGGCCTGGGAAATTTTGCCCGTCCTGCTGGACCCAACCCAGAAGTCAATTCCTTCATGAATTCATTCTTTTCTGACCCTCTACATATCCCCAGTCCCCTGTCCAGTCAGAATCAGGAGTCCCATTATGTCACCTGTGATTGTTTGCGCATCTATCTGTCTCCTCTGCTAGACAGTGAGCCCTAAGACCTCTGTTCACCTCCAGCAACTTATATTTCTGTAATGCCCATCCCAGACCTGCCCACCTCTTACACCAGCTTGCACTTAGGATGCTGAGCTGCTTGTTCTAACAGGACCAGAGCAGCATGGACCGGGTTGGGGTCCAGCAGCAGGCTGGCTGGAGCCCTGTGTGTTGATTGCTAGGCATCTATGCTTTGAGACGCCAGAAATCTCTGTGCCAGATATGCTCCCAGAGTCACACAAAAGGACTCGCATCGGCCCCAAAGCATAGGGTGGGGTCTGTTCAGAGGCACAGAGTACCAGGAAAAGGCAGACTGGGTCAAAGACAGTAATCACGACAGTGGCTAAAAACAGGGAAAGGGAATTAGCCACAAGGGCAGCTCCACCCACATGAGCTGGCTGCAAGGTTGCAGGCGGAGGGCTGCAAGAGTGACCAGAGCCACCTAGCAGCTACCTGCGGTGAGTGTTCCTCAGCCCTCCCCAAAGACATCTTCCAAATCGGTGGGGAGTTGCCCCAGCTGACCACACAATTTGCAGCCCCAGGGGGCAAAAGTTATCCTAGCAAAGTTTAAAAAAAGAAACAACAGAGTAAAATTGTTTAGGGTGTTTATTCAACCGCATTAATATTATTACATATTATTAGAGCTATGTAATTACCAAATAGCACAAATGCAGAAAGTCCTATCATATTAAGGAATAAAAATTATTCCCAATTTTGAAAAATTGAGAAAGGACAAAGGCAATTCATGAGAGAACTGTAAATGGCCAATAAATATGAAAATATGTTCAACCTCCTCAATAAACAAACAAAAAATGTTCTACCTGTCTTTCTGTAATCACCAGATCCTGGGCACTTGAGGTTGTGAGGAATGGGCATACACATGGCGGTGATATGGCCAATTTAACCATGTCTCCAAAACTTAAAAAGTCATTGAATTTAACAGAATAGTAACTATTTCTAGAAAAATGCCTGCATTTAAATCAACAGAATTTGATTGTGTGTGTCATTCTTTAGAGGAGCAATAAAGTAGAACTTGCTTCAATGTCCAACGATAGAGGAAAGTTAACAAAAATATTGTGCATCCATGAAATGAATGAACTATTGCTCCACCATGTAAACCACTTTTAAAGATGGACACATTCTCATAATGCAATGTGAAAAAGCAGAATATATGGTATGCAGGTGTTGTCAAATTTGTATTCACATGTTTCTGTGAATTTTTCACATTTCCAAAGTTTTCTAAAGTTTAGCAAATGTGCCTTACTTTAATTATAATAAAATTGCTTTATTTTTAAAAGAGAATAATTAGGCAGCGTGAAATTCTTAATAATTAAGGGTCCTGATGCTGATGGGCCCAGGGGAAGAAAGGGCTACGGCATCAGAGCTGGAAAAGTCATCCCCCTCATTTTATCAATGAAGAAACAAGATATCACTGCTCCTCCCTGGTCACCCCGAGTCGGTGACCGCCTTCCCTGACCACTGCTGCGTGGGGAAAGCTCCTTAACCAGAAGGAAAGAGAAAGGGGACTGTCCCCAGGTGAACAGCCTCCCCTAGGTTCTGCCATGAGCCCTGGGAGGAGGACCTGTGTCCAGCAACTCTTCCCAAACCCTTGGCAGCTGCCCAGATTGACCTACTCCGCTGCAGCAAATTAAGGCTGTGGCGCTGGCCCTAACCTCAAAGTTGACTTTTCCCGCCCCACTTGCGGTGCTGCTTCTCACTGCTCTCTACTGACATTTTATCATTTTTGTCGTTGTTTACAAAATAAGTAACTTAATTCCATTGTATGCATGTGAACTACCTTTGACATCGAAATGCTCTGCCATTGAAACCTTATTTCAAATAAGCAAACAAAAGCTCAAAGTTATGGGGATGCTTCCTTGGATCTTTTCTAGGCAGAGAAGGGATGCTGGGAGAGCCACCTCATTTTTTTTTTTTGGCTCTATTCTGAGCCTCCATCAGGCCCCTTTCTACAAAAACCTGTCTCTTGGTGCCTTGGGAAGCAGAACAAAGCAGGGAAGAAGCTTCCGTGGGCTTTGAACGTTCACCTTAGAAGACTGTTGCTGGCATCTCCCGCCCCGCGCTATCCCTGCTCCTCTGGCTTCCTCAGGTCTCCAGGGCTGTGGGGTGTTGGCGATCAACAATACAGTAGGATTTTCACTCTGTCATACTTGCACTCACCCCCTTAGGGAAGTTATAGTCCCTATTGTCTTTCTAGTTGTCAATATAACTTAAAATTAAATTGAATTAGAAAGATAAAGTAATAATAAATCTACAGTCATTTTAAACTCATGAAAGATTTTATGAGTTTTTACTGTTAAATGTACCCAAACTACATTTGGGGACAAACTGGGACTTCACAGCCTCTGCCATGTTTTCTGAATGGCCATCCTCATTAATTTCAAAACTACTTTCCTCTTGTAAAATGGTCCCCACATTTTCCTGAAAGGGGATTCCAGGGATAATGCCATTATTGTATCTCAATTCCACGTCACCATAGTAGATATTAACAGAAAATGACAGCTTTGGGGGATAATTTGTTTCCCTAACAACACACACACACACACACGCACACATGCACAAATACACAGATGCTTATTCACACGTATTTACCCACGTGTTTCTCTAGCTCCAGACACCAAGCAACACCTAGAGTCCAAAAATAGCTGGCATGATTATTTTGCATAATTCTAGAATAGGAGGAGAAATACTGAAACAACCTGGTTAATTTGGATGTCTAACCTAAGGGTGACCAGATGGCCGTATCGCCTTGATGAATTTCCTCAGAGTGTCTGTAGGGGAAGTGTGGGGCATGGGGGAAGAGCACAGTATTTGGATTCTGGTGCTCTTAGTTTTAAATGGGCAGGGCTACTTCCTCTGTGATGGAGATGTTAATAATAATCAGTTTCATGCCAACATAAAAGTGTTAAAAATAAGATTAAGAGTTAAAGAAACTGGGGCTTCCCTGGTGGCTCAGTGGTTGAGAGTCCGCCTGACAATGCAGGGGACACGGGTTCGTGCCCCGGTCCGGGAAGATCTCACATGCCGCGGAGCAGCTGGGCCCGTGAGCCATGGCCGCTGAGCCTTCGCGTCCGGAGCCTGTGCTCCGCAATGGAAAAGGCCACAACAGTGAGAGGCCCGCGTACCACAAAAAAAAAAAAAAAAAAAAAATGTTAAAGAAACTGTGGGCTAAACCTAGAACTGATAAAAATGATTATGTATAGGAAAGAGAAATGGGGCAAGGAAGGAAGCTGGACTTTGATGAATGTACCTTGTTTTATAGCTTTGACTTCAAAACAATATAAATGTTTAATTCATGATTAAAAACAAAAGTATTAAACTTAAAAATATCAAAACAGAGAAAACAAACTACAAGAAATGTGTCTAACCATATATGAATTTGATGGGATAACTACACTGAGAAGATAATTATTTCAAGTAACTTTAAAACACAATATTTTGACTCTACAACTCTATTCCGAGGATGAAAAGAATCTCAAAGAAACCTTACATAGCACTGAATGGTCTTACGATTAGTAGTGATATTGGCATTATCATTTAAATAATATTATAGCTATATTGTAGGATAAAGCAAAAAAGACCAAAATTTTCACCGTAAGAGGAAAAAGATACAAGTGTAAATATGAAAGTAGTATTATTCTAAAATGTTATTTTGAATATAAATATCATTATCCTTGATTTTTTTCTTGAAAGAAATATATTTCCTAGTGTTGCCCACTAAAAACGACCTAGCTACAATAAAACCTTAGTGGTATTTTTCATCCATACCACCCATTTTAAGGTCTCTAAATACCATTTCCCACTAAAAGAAAGTGAGACTTCTTGGAGAAATGTCTGAGGCTAGATCTGAGGCAGGTGATGCTCAAGATGAGCCTGGGACACCTTACTATACCAGAAAGCAAGGAAGATGTGGTAGACTACTGGGGTTGTGTCAAAATGACGCAAGAAGCTAAAAAATGGAACAATTTGAGAGTAAAAAAGAATAATCATTGCAATTGATCAAGGCACATCAAAAATAGAGAAATCCATGGGTCCATAATGATACTTTAAAAAAAAAGTCATCTTTGGAAATCGCTAGGCCACCAACTTATTATTCTAAAAATTGGCAAGAGAAAGACTTTAGTATTTATTCTGTCTTTCTTACCTAAACTGTATTTCAGGTTACCATGTAATTGTTGAGGAAAGTTCTTCTTGATAAACAATTTTAGTTAATAAATGAAGAATGAATGATAGAATTAGAAAATCACCATTTGTTGACCCCTAAAGAAATGATGGGTCTAGAAATAATCATCAATATGTGCTTATAGCATTAGGTGAAAGGTTTATAGAGAAGTTTAAAAGGAATGAATGGATGGTGCTAACATCCTACAGATTACCCGAACCTACAGATCAATCTCAATATCACTAAAGTAGAACGTCTAGACAGTGTGTGCCTCTTGTACTGTGCAATAAGAAGTACATAACATCATATTTATGTATGCTTGCCATAAATGAATGAATGAATAAATAAATAAGAAAACAAACTTTAATTTAAGCTTCTGATCTAATTGTCAATTTACAAGAAATATTGGAAATATAGGGGCATCACAAAAAAAGTTAAATGACACCAGGAAAAAGCAATCAGTTGAAATCAAAACATGAGAAATTCTTCAAGATAAATAATCTGTTTCTTCTAAAAGTAAATGATGTGAAAGAGTAGGGGACCTATTATAGATAAGAAGAAATTTAAGAGACCTATCAACCAAACATGTGGACCTTGTTTTGCAACCTGATTCAAAAAATCAACTTTAAAATCCACGTTGTTTTAGATAATTGTGGAAATGTGAATGTGAGCTAGGTGTTGCATGATATTAAATTTTGTTAATTCTGTCACAAATAGTAATGACATTGAAGTTGTATAAGAAAAGAAAATGGGGCTTCCCTGGTGGCGCAGTGGTTGAGAGTCCGCCTGTTGATGCAGGGGTCATGGGTTCGTGCCCCGGTCCGGGACGATCCCACATGCCGTGGAGCGGCTAGGCCCGTGGGCCATCACCGCTGAGCCTGCGCGTCTGGAGCCTGTGCTCCGCAACGGGAGAGGCCACAACAGTGAGAGGCCCGCGTACCGCAAAAAAAAAAAAAGAAAGAAAAGAAAATGTCCTTATGTCTTCGAGATACATACTCCAGTATTTATGGGTAGGAAAAAATGTGATGTCTTAGCTTTGCCTAAAATAATCCAGGAAAAAAAGTTTCTGCAGGGGCAGGGGGCAGTGGAGGGCAGTAGATGAAACAATATTGACAAAATGTTTTTTAAAAATCTGAGTGCTGGGTAATTAGGGGCTTATTATCCTATTCTAACTCATTTTATGCAGATTTGAAATTTTCCATAATAAAAACAATAAAAACAAAACAAAATAATGAATATATTAGGTTAGCATGTGAAAGTTCTTTGTAAAGTGTGAAGTTCTATGTGCATGAGGAACATTATTGCTGAGGCAGATAGAAAGCTGATGGCTGGTCCTGAGCTGATCCCTGAGGGCCAAAGAGCAGCAGTAAGACTCAGCACAGGAGCCAACATTGGTAAGGATGCCAAGAAGCAGGCCCTCTACACCATGGTGGGAGAATAGCTTAGTGCCAAATGCAGCAATTCCACTTCCACAGATTCATCTAAGGTTTATCCCATGGTTACATCACGTAGTGTATCTTCCCTGCCTAAATTACAAACTCAACCCCATCACTTTCTATCTCATTACCTTGTTTTATTGTCGCCATATTGATTATCACTATTTGTGAGTATCTTATTTGTGGTCTGTTTGTTTATTTTAAATCTTTCACTCCCCTCTTCAAAGATTATCATGGGAGGCAGGAACTTACACCCATTCTGAATCCTCAGCACCTAGTACATTGCTAGGCAGAGTTAGGATGCTTAATATTTGTTGAATGAATAAATGGTGTGCATTACAGCATATTTAATTATAGCAACAAACTGGAGGTAAGATAATGCCCAGCAATAAGGAGTTGGTCAAATAAATGGGGGACTATCCATAAAATGAAAAATTATTCTGGTATAAAAAGTATGCTATGTATGAGTGTTCATTCTCATGAAAAAAATGCTGTAATATATTACTGGGTGAAAAGTTCAAATGGAAAAATAGCATTTACAGTCTAAATACATTTTGTTAAAAGAAAAAAAGCTTGCATAGATAATGATCTGGGGAAATACACAACCAGATGTAGAAATGATTATCTGTGGATGATAGAATTATAAGTTATTTTGTTTATTTATACTTGTTTTTTTACAATGAAAAGGATTATTAAATAATAAGAAAAAAGTTACATTACTGAAAATTTAATACAAATATTATCTAACAAATTAAAATTTTCAAATGAAATAAACTATCTTGTGAGGTAGTGAGTTAACATACTATTTCTAATATGTTTAAGCATTAACCAGGTTACTGTAGAGGGACTTTTTTCTGCATTGAATGAGTGATTCTATTACACGGTCTCTAATAATCTTTTCAAATGTTAAAAATATTGTGAATTTTGGGCTATTAACCCTTAAGTTTAAAGAAAAACATACTTTTAACTAGCCAGGTAATACAGTAATAAGTTCTACTTTATTATTGATAGTGATTTAGTTACGGAATGGATATAATGGATATAATGTCAAAAATGAGCCCAGGCTCTGTATGTTTCTGGCCTGGGTGGAGTTCAGGGTTAATGTGCTGCTTTATATTAAGAATGAAGCACACTTTGATGTAATTTTCTGATTAATACAAAGCACAAAGCAAGGAGTAAATTATAGAGCTCATCGTGTCAACAATCAGTCAGCAGTTGTTTTTGAGCAACTTCTATATACAAATCATAGCGCTAAGCAGGCAGGGAAACACCAAGACATGTAAGATACAACCTCTGTCCTCAAGAAGCCTAGAATCTAGTAATTGTATAAGAAATCTGCCTTGCTTAGTAATGGAATGAGAATCAACAATTGGTCCTTGAGGTTTGGCTCCCCTTTGAGTTTCTCTTGAAACAAGTACTATCCGTCCCTCCACAACAGTCCCCAGAGCAAACCTGGCCCTAAGAAGAGCAGAAATTCTTTACCTTGATTTCTTTTAACACAGCTGAGACAAGCTGGAACTTTCAAAAAACCAACCACCGGTTCTGGCAATATTTCTTATAACCATCTCAAATGTTAGATAAAATATTATTTTAACATGTATCTATGCTTGCAAGCAAGTAGAAAAAAAATTCTCAAGTCTCATAATTCAAGGGAGAATTTAAAACCAACCAGAATAGGAAACCCATAGTTGGATATGGAAGCTGCCTAAGGGCAAAGAGATTCATTTTCTAGGAGTTTGAGATCTAAGGTCATGAAAAGAAAGAGACATTGCTGGGAGAAAAAAAAAAAAAGGACATCCTCAGTAGAAAAAGGTTGACGAGATAAAAGGATACCACAGACACAGGGAAGCTTGTCCACCTTAGCCTGGGATTACAGTTATAATTTATAACCACAGGCCAGTGCCACATGTTGGTTTGCCGTTCTTCCAAAATATACTACACATGTGGTCTGAGAATCCCTAATTTAAGTAATTAAAATAAAAATTGGTCCCAGGCAAGTGAGCTGGATTGTTTGACAGAAACCAACCCAAAATTAATCTAGAAGGACTTGTCTTAAAAAAGTTACAAAAGATGCTCACAAATAAAGCCCCACTGAAGATGAACTCATGGTGGATTGTTTTCTTGTGTGTTTTGTAATTTTGAATTATGAGTTCACCTTCAGTGAAAGTTAATATACTCTGTAAACAGTAGAATGAGACTGCCAAAAAATTTCAAATTAAAGAAATATCTGATAACTGTTATAAAAATAAATGTTTTGGGACTTCCCTGCTGGTTCAGTGGTTAAGAATCCACCTGCCAATGCAGAGGATGCAGGTTCGAACCCTGATCTGGGAAGATCTCACATGCCACGGAGCAACTAAGCCCGCAAACCACAACTACTGAGCCTGTGTGCCACAACTACTGAAGCCCGCACACCTAAGATCCCGTGCTCCGCAACAAGAGAAGCCACTGCAATGAGAAGCCTGTGCACTGCAACAAAGAGTAGCCCCCACTTACTGCAACTAGAGAAAGCCCGTGCACAGCAATGGGCGCCCAATGCAGCCAAAAATTTTAAAAAATAATTATAAAAATAATTATAAAATAAATGTTTCAATTTATTTAAAATAATAAATTTAAAATGTAAGAAAATATGTAGACACCATGAAAAAGAACTAAAAGAACTATAAGAAATTACATATATAGTTAATGACATTTAAAAATCAATGAGTGGAAGAAAAGGGAGCCCTCCTACACTGTTGGTGGGAATGTAAATTGGTGCAGCCATTATGGAAAACAGTATGGGAGTTCCTTAAAAAAATAAAAATAGAGTTGCCATATGATCCAGCAATCCCACTCCTGGGCATATCCAGAGAAAACTCTAATTCAAAAAGATGGATGCATCTCAATATTCATAGCAGCACTATTTACAATAGCCAAGACATGGAAGCAACTTAAAAGTCCACTGACAGATGAATGGATAAAGAACATGTGATATATACAAACATACACACACACACACACACACACACACACACAATGGAATATTACTCAGCCATAAAAAAATGAAATAATGCCATTTGCAGCAACATGGATGGACCTAGAGATTATCATACTAAATGAAGTAAGTCAGACAGAGAAATACCACATGATATCACTTACATGTGGAATCTAAAATATGATACAAATGAACTTATTCACAAAACAGAAACAGACTCACAGACATAGAAAAAAAATTTATGTTTACCAAAGGGGGAAGGGGGTGGGGAGGGATAAATTAGGATTTGGAGGATTTGGGGATTAGCAGATACAAACTACTATATATAAATTAGGTAAACAAAAAGGTCCTACTGGATAGCACAGGGAACTGTATTCAGTATCTTGTAATAAACCAAAATGGAAAATAATATGAAAAAGAATATATATATATATACACATACACATATATATGTGTATATATTTAACTGAATTACTTTGCTGTACACCAAAAACTAACACAACATTCTAAATCAAATATACTTCGATTTGAAAAAATAAAAAATAATTTTTCAAAATTAGTGATTATATTTGGCTAAGAATAAAAGATAAAAAGAAGAGATGGTGGCTTAACAAGTTACAAGTTTCTCACCTAAAATTAGTTTTGTTTCTCACATAAAATTCTGCAGTGTGGCCACCCAGCCCTGGTATTGCGGTTCCACAGCCATCTGGGACTGATTCATCTTCTACCTTTCTGTTTACAACTCATAGGGGATGACACTTGTTATTTTGGTTCAATATGTAGTTCCAGCCATCAATATACAATCCAAACAGGGAGAGGAAGGAAGGGATAAAGTAGGAAAGGGGCAAAGGGTGTGGATCTATCCTTTAAAAAAGAATCCTGAAAATACTTCCACTGTTCCTATTGCCCAGAACTGAGTCACATGGCCATGCATAGCTGCAAGAGAGGCTGGGATATTTATTCTGGACAACCATGAAACTGAATCTGAATCTAAATTATGATACAATTAATTAGGAGTTTAATTAATGTGGAAGGAAGGGAGAATAGATATTGGAGTAAATTAACAGGTGGCAAATGATATATTGAAAAGAGCTGAAAAGAGAAATCATGAATGGGAAGATATGTTGAAATAATTTCAATACAGTGTTTTCTGGAATAGAGAATATAAATGTCCTACATGTTTCTAATAAGACTTCCATAAAAGAAAGAACGAGTGAGGGGAAATATTTGAAGAGTTGTTGCCCTAACATTTTCAAGGATTAATGAAAGTCATGAATCCTCAGAAACACAAATCTCAAGGGAAAGTCATAAAACGTGCCAGAGAAATGAAAGAGATTACCTTCAAAATATAAAAGTTTGGCCGACAGCACCCTTCTCAAGAATTAGTGTCAAAAAACAGTGGGAAAATATCTTGCAAGTGAACCAAGACAATATTTGCCAAGCTGGAATTCTATATCCAGATAAAATATCATTTAAGCATGAGGAACAAATTAAAATATTTTAGATAAAGATGGATTTTGACAATCATAGATAGTAGCTAAATGAACTAGCAAAGTAGTTACTTCAGGAAGGAGGAAATGGAATCCAGAAAGAAGGAATGACCTGACATAGCAATTGGGAGGGGTGGTGGTGAAAATGGGGATTAAAAATAAACAAGCATTGACAGTATAAAATACTAGAAGTGATGATGGCTAACTTGAGGGTGTTAAGATGAAGCTATAATATTGGCCAACAATAAAATGTAAGGCAGGAAGAGGACAATTAGGGTTACTGTGCTCTAGGGTGTGTCAGTGTAAAGAGCTGTCTAGCAGATATGATATCGAATTCTGATCCCACTACAGCTAGTTGTTTCCATGTTATCCCTTGTAGGCTTGGATTAAGATTTCCAACTCTAGCCCACTTTGGCCCCAATGACAGGTGTCTTTCCTGAATCCTTTACTTCCAAACTCCCTGCCCACTTTTTTTGTTGAAGATTAAAAGACAATAGTGGTAGGGATAAAGAGAAAGGGGCAAAAGGGAGACCAACCTGGGGCGGAAGAAGCCACACAGCTTGGTGACCGGTCAGATACAAAAGCAAGGAAAAGGGAAGATTCAGAGATTTCACTACAGGTTTCAATGTAGATGGTGACAGAGACCGCACCTTGTGAAGTAGAAAAATCTGAAGGAAAAAAAAAGAACCTCATTTGAGAGGTAGTTATGTTTAGTATGAGATGTGTCTGAGATATCCAAATGAAACTATTCCATGAGAATCAGAGGCTTTCAATCTGTAATTTGCAGGAAATGTCATAGCTGGAGATGGTGATTTGGGAAACATTCATGTAAGGGAATCACCCAGATTGTGTCTTTCTGTCTGAAATCCTAACCAAGAACCTAGCACATATTAGGCCCTCAATAAGATTGTGAGGAAAGAGTGAATGAATGAGATTTCTCTATAGAACGTTGGATGGTTACGGGCTGAAACTTAGGTATAATACACAGATTTAGAGGTGGAGCTAGGAGACAGAACAGAAGAGAGGAAATTATTAAAGAGCCCAAAGCACAGAAACACTGAGGGGAAGTGCAGTGTCACAAAGGGAGAGGCAGAAGCTGATCAACAGTGGACAGTGGTGCACAGAGAGCTAAGATCCTGGGAACTGAGGAAAGACCATTGGAAGCAGAGCTTGAGTGATGACTTGGCGACCTTGGAGTGAGGTCATCTAGCATAATGGTTGGTGGGTGGGACAAGCATTATTCAGCTGGATTAAGAAAGATTTAATAAAAGATAAAACAATGAATGGCACTTTCAAAACTGGGATAAGGCACTAAGAAAAAAAAAGATAGATGGACATGATAGCTGGAGATAAAGTTAATGCCCTCATTTTGTAAGCAAAGATAACTTTAGTATGATTGAAAACAAGGGAGAGAGACCTAATGAGCCCCCAAACATGGTTCACTAGGCCTCCAGGATAAAGTTCCAGGAGCTTTGGGTAATTGCAAAAGGCCCTGCCTTATCTATTCCCTGATCAGCTGTATAATCTCACCTGCCCTGGCTTCCTTGAGCTCCAGTCATGCAAAATTGGGCTACAAAACGTGTACTCACCTTGCCAGCCTTTGCACTTAAGGCTGTTTTTTTTTAATACATCTTTATTGGAGTATAATTGCTTCACAGTGCTGCGTTAGTTTCTGTTGCACAACAAAGTGACTCAGCCATATGTTTATATATGTCCCCATATCCCCTCTCTCTTGAGTCTCCCTCCCACCCTCTATTCCACCCTCTAGGTCGTCGCAAAGCACCGAGCTGATCTCCCTGTGCTATGCTGCTGCTTCCTACTAGCTATCTATTTTACATTCGGTAGTGTATATATGTCAGTGCTACTCTCACTTCATCCCAGCTTCCCCCTCCCCGCCCTGCGTCCTCAAGTCCATTCTCTATGTCTACCTCTTTATTCCTGCCCTGCCACTAGGCTCGTCAGTAGCATTTTTTTTTTTTTTAGATTTCATATATATGTGTTAGAATACAGTATTTGTTTTTCTGTTTCTGTCTTATTTCACTCTGTATGACGTACTCTAGGTCCATCCACCTCACTACAAATAACTCAATTTTGTTTCTTTTTATGGCTGAGTAATATTCCATTGTATACATGTGCCACATCTTCTTTATCCAATCATCTGTCGATGGACACTTAGGTAGCTTCCATGTCCTGGCTATTGTAAATAGTGCTGCAATGAACATTGGGGTACATGTCTCGTTTTGAATTATGGTTTTTTCAGGGTATATGCCCAGTAGTGGGATTGCTGGGTCATATGGTAGCTCTGTTTTTAGTTTTTTAAGGAATCTCCGTACTGTTCTTCATAGTGGCTGTATCAATAAGTGGTGCTGGGAAACCTGGGCAGCTATATGTAAAAGAATGAAATTAGAACACTACCTAACACCATACAAAAAAATAAATTCCAAATGGATTAAAGACCTAAATGTAAGACCAGACACTATAAAACTCTTAGAGGAAAACATAGGAAAAACACTCTTTGACATAAACCACAGCAAGATCTTGTTTGACCCACCTCCTAGAGTAATGAAAATAAAAACAAAAATAAACAAATGGGACCTAATTAAACTTAAAGGCTGTTTACTTTATCTTAAACATTTTTTCCTGTCTTCTCAGCCAGGCCAACTCCTATGCATCCTTCAGGACTAAGTTTAAACTATAGGTTTTGCCAAGCCTTCAGCAGCATGAGCGGTCCCCTCTCTGTGGTGCTGACTTCAAGCATTTAACATTTTTTGCTTGTGACATTTGACTCTCTCTCTCACTGAATTATTAGAGAAGAGTTACTTGCTTGTATCAGACAGTACGTAGAGTATAGTAAGTACGCAAGTACGTAGGGTATAGTGAGTGATCAATAAGATTTTCATGAATGAAAGATTGAGGTTATGAACAGAAATCGCCGGACTGGGGCGGGGGGGGGCATAAAAGGAGAGGGTTGATTCCTGACTTTCAGGTACAGGTAATCACATTTCATACCCATAGAAAAATAGCCTTCAAGCACTGCAAACTAAGTTTCCAAGCATGCAGAGCTGATATAGCTACTTTATTGGCAATAGATCTTATACATTCTTAAGAACAAGATACATCATTAAATGAGATACATTGGGAGCGGTAGCTCTTGCTCTGATGCAATGTCTACAAGAGAAGAGAAGATACTTGCTTTTCTAGGGTGGACTATCATACATCCTGAGTCAAACTGACGTATTTCAGATTTATCAGGGTCAAATCATTCTGATCTTCTGCAGCGTCATTAGAGAGGATGTTTTCCTCACTCTATGAATGCCGGTTTTCCTGTTCAACAAGTTCCACTGAGTTAAGATGAAACTGCTGGGACTTTCCTGGTGGCGCACTGGTTAAGAATCTGCCTGCCAATGCAGGGGATACGGGTTCGAGCCCTGATCCAGGAAGATCCCACATGCCGCAGAGCAACTAAGCCTCTGCACCACAACTACTGAGCCTGCGCTCTAGAGCCCGCGAGCCACAACTACTGAGCCCATGCACCACAACTACTGAGCCCTCGCGCCTAGAGCCCGTGCTCCACAACAAGAGAACACACTGCAATGAGAAGCCTGCGCACCAAAACAAAGAGCAGCCCCCACTCGCCACAACTAGAGAAAGCCCGCGCGCAGAAGCAAAGACCCAACGCAGCCAAAAATAAAAAAGAAAATTAAAAAAAAAATTTTTTTAAGATGAAACTTCTATCCCTCCTGATGGAATCTCTTATAATAACTGTTCAATGATTTAAAGAGTACAAGATAGATCATGCAACAGGAAGAAAGATCTTGTGTAATTAACTTGATTTGGATGAGATCCTTTAGCTTCTGCAATTCTGCACTCTCCTGGTTCTCCTCCACCTGGATTTCTAGAATCTAAGACCCAAAATTAGTCTTATGAATTGTCTGAGTAATTTCTCTGATTTCATCTTTGCCCTCTCCCCTTGGGACTCAGCTTCCTCTCTAAATGCTCGATTTCCCCCTCAGCTCAACTCTTGACTTTCTGTTTGCCCATTCATCCATTTGTTCATGCATTCACTCAACACATATTGACTGAGTGCCTTCTGTGAACCAGTCTCTGTTCTTTACACTGAGGTTGCTGCAATGAACAAGACAGACAGACCAGGCCTGTCCTCTCAGTAACTTTCAATGAAGAGGTGGAAACACATTCATTCCCAAGGAATTGACTGTCATCTCTGGATGACTTATTTCTATGTGTTTATATCAATTTTCAGAGATCCTATGTCTGGAGTTCCAGCCCCACATCCTGCCTCATGGTCATGTGTTGCTACCACCTCAAACGCAACATGCCCTGGACCAAACTTACTTCTCCTCCCCACATCTCTTTTCTCCTGACTTCTCTGTTTTGTCAGTGGTATCATCATTTCCCAATCACCAGTCACAAAGCCTCAGAGAACCCTAGCTGCTTCCTCTTCTGCAGTCCCAATACATCGCCCAGCTCTGTCTATTCTTCTTCCTTCTGGACAAATGCTTTTGACATCCGTCATTTCCTTTCCTTGCCCACTGCCATGTACTGCATTCAGATCCTCACTTCAAGCCTGGGCCATTGCGCCTTCTCACAGTGATATACCATGTTTTCTCAGTTCACTTCCTCCTCCAGAGCATCCTAGTTACCACTGCCTAATTAATCTTAGGGTCATGTCAGAGAGTACTGTAGGTGTTCATGTAGACCAACTCCTATTTTCCTAAAGTACTTCTTTCAAAACCATTTTCCTACCGTCACTTGCCACAAATATATACAGTTTCAATGCCGTGATTTGGCAACCAAAACCACCTGTGATCTGGCCTCATCTCTCCTCTCTAAGGATGTGTCCTCGTGGTGTTTCTACACCACAACCTCCACCTTGGATGTCCTTTCTCCTTCCTCTGTTCAAGCTTAAAACTACCCGCCTTCTTCACCCCAAAAAATCAATTAGAGCTCAGTGTTCAGATCATTGGTTTTGGAGTCAGACATATACAGTTCAAAATCCTGTTCTGACAATTACAAGCTGTACAACCTTGGGATGGCTACCTATTATAATAATATCTTAGTTTTCTTATCCCAAATATGTGAGAAAAAAAAACTAGCTTGTGGGAGAGTTGGGAGGATTAAGTGAAGTAATGCCCAGTTCATAGTATCTGATTAATCTTACCATCAAATCTGTATGCCAAGCAACTGGAATTCCAAGCTACTTCTTAGTAGTAAAAGTTTCTAATGGGGCCGTCATAACTGTGTGCTCCCCTTAAACATCGTAGCCTCAAGCTGCCAGCAAGGTAAGAACCCCATAATCGTACGCTTTCCTGCTCTGTGCAATGATTCCCACCTTTTCTGCTCAAATAGTTCTTCCTCCAGGAAGCCTTCCCTGGTCCCTATCTAAAATCTCCATACACCTTCGGTTCATGTCTGTATCTCTCTCTTTTTTATTTCATCACAGCACTTTTCATTATGTGAAATAATATGACTGCTCACTTTCTTGTCTGCCTCTGTCCCAGAAGGTGAGGTCCATGCAGGCAGGCTCTCGGTCTCATTCTTCATCCTGTCCCAGCACTGCCAACGGCATCTGACGGAGTTCAGTAAATGCATAAACAAATGAATCTCTGCCTCCCGAAGTGCCTCCGTCCTTCAGACCCAGATCCCTCCTCCGTGAAATCTTGTGAATAACCCAGTCCACAGTAACTTGCCCTCATTTGAAGTCCTGTAACAAATCCTCATCTAAATTCATTTGAACCCCCGTAGTGCTTATCTATGTTGTGTTTTGTTTTTGATGTTTCTTGTATTTGTATGTATTGTATGTATCAGTATGTGACATTATTTCTTGTATGTGATGTTATCATTCATACCTTATATGATTGTTTACCATATTTCTCAACTCAGACTATAAGCTCCTTGAGGTAAAGACATACTTTTGTGCATCTCCTAGAATTGTTTAGGTCAATACTTTACACATGATATGTTAATTAACATCCATTTACTTATTAACTGCTAATATGTGCCTGGCATAGTTCTAGATGCTAGGAATGCGATGATAAATAAGGGATAAATAAACGCTGTCCCTAAATAATTAATTGGGTGACATTATTCAATTATCTCAGTGTACAGATTAAGAAGAGGGAGCTCTTCAGATGTAGAAAACAAACTTATGGTTACAAAGGGGTAAGCAGGGAGGAAGGATAAATTGGGAGATTGGTACTGACCTATACCCACTACTATATATAAAACAGATAACTAACAAGAACCTACTGTATAGCACAGGGAACTCTACTCAATAGTCTCTAATGGCCTATATGGAAAAATAATCTAAAAAAGAGTGGATATATGCATATGTATGACTCAATCACTTTGCTGTACAGCAGAAACTAACACATCATTGTAAATCAACTATACTCCAATAAAAATTTTTTAAAAAAAAGAAGAGATGACTCTTGGCTTTCTTGGAAAGCATTAGAAAGCTTAGTCCAATCAGAGACTGCCACTTCTTGGCTGGATAACCTCAGGTGAATCATGTAAATTCTCAGAGCCTCTCCAAATCTGTTAAACAGAAAACAGAGACAATAATACTACAGATTGTGAAGGAGATATGTGAAAACACCTTATAGACTGCTAAGTTCTATATAAATATCAGTTGCTATTTTTATTACTATAATGACATAATTTAAGAAGGAAGTGGAGCCATCATGAATAAAATACATTCAACAGTGCTGTCACTGAGGGAAACCCTGTGCCACATATACAGATTTACCTGCTGCTAGAAGTCAGAGAAGGCTATGGGGCCATGAACAGAGAGCTCTAGCCCATCCAAAGTAGCTTTCCAGGTTTCTGTAATAAAACTATTCTTAGAATGCCCAAACCTTTCTCATCAAATTCCCCCTGTGTGTCCTGCTGGGGGTCACATACTTGAGCCTGGCCATACCACCATCTCACAGTCAGCCATTTAATCTATATCTTCGTGCCTTGTGTACAAGGGTATATACTGCTATTCGGATTCACGTGTCTCTCAGTGGTGAGTCACCATCTTTCTTTCCCAAAACTCATGCCTCAGCTCCCTGATTAAGGGTCACTCCCTCCACCCTGAGGTTGGCTTTCCAATCTGTCTGTTCTGAGTCAGGCGGTTCTCCCTACCCGCCTCACCCCTCCACCAAGTCCCAGGGCTTTTTGCCTCAACACACGTCACTGGCATTGGGAGAGGCAGCTCTATGGGTGATGTCATCTGTTTGTAAACAGTTTCCACAAATCACCTCTCACTGGAAATTACAGAATCCCAGAGATGGAAATAAGGGCCCCTCTCATTCAGAGCAGGACTGCCTTTCAGAGCCTCCATGACAGGGGTCATTTGGTCTCAAGTATAAACATCCTGGATGAAATCAATGAAGCATTTCTGACCCTGCCTCAGAGCAAATACCTTTTGTTGGGTGGTTGCCCTGACAGAGCTTACCAGTCATTGGGTCATTGATGGAGCAGCAGCCAAGAAGCCAGGCTTCAATTTTCTAAGAGCCTGGGTGTTTCTGCAGAGGTCTGAGTGTCCCCTTCCCTGGGTGATGGTGATTTCTAAGATAGGAGAATATGACAGTTTGAGACTGAGAACATGGACTTTGGAGTCAGACAGATCCCAGTTCAAATCTCATCTCCCTCACTCACCATCTAGCGACCTAGAACATTCGCTAGCTGTGCGACTTTGGCCAAGTCACTGAAACTCTCTGAGCCCCAATTTCATTACATATAAAAAAAAAAATAGGGAAATTCCTGTCTATGTATGGAGATTATTGTGAGGATTAAAGGAGATAATATATGTAAAGTGCCTAAACCTGTGCCCAACCAAGCATGAGAACAGAGTAAATGCCCAATAAGTGGTAGCTATTGTCACTATTATTATCACTGTTACTATTGCCTCTTCCCTTGTGAACCCAGCAGACACCACTGCAGAGGACATTGTTCTGCTTCCTCTTCCTGAAACGAGTGGATAAGATCTACACCTGCAGGCTGAGGCTTCCGAGCTACTCAGGATGACCCCACCACAACCACCACCTCTAGAGAATGACATTCCCATAATTCTGAGCATGGCACTTCTCACCCTGCAGAGTCCTGGAAACCCATGTCTCCCAGTCAGACCTCAGCTGCATGAATGAGGCCTGGAGGGGGAGGTTCTCAGTCTCCCGGCATGCTCAACTGGCAAAGTTCCCTTACCCAGCAAGCAAAGCAGTGGGCTGGTGCTCTTCTGTGGCAAAAATTAAATCTCAGCTCACCTGATTCCAAAGCCCTTAAGAGTTGCAAATCCAAACCTTTGCCATGCAGCTGCCTGGGCCTGATGGGTAGGAGAGTGAGCACCTCAGTGGCAAGGCTCTGGAAGCCTTCCGGGGACCAAGCTGAGCAGTTAGGAGCATAAGCCCTGGCTTTTTCCATCATGCACCAGCTGAATGACTGTGAGCAAGCTCCTTAACCTCAGTTTCTCTTCTGTAAAATGGGTATAATAGCACCTACCTCACTGAGCCGTTGTGAGACGATGCATGTCCCATAAAGCCTTCAGAACACTGTCTGGCTCCATTATGTGAGTTCTGCTATCACGATTAAGTACCAGAAAGCCACTCTTGTTCAGGCTTTCCAGGGAAATTTTTAGTTTCCCACCTTTTACAAATGTGCCAAGCCAGAGCTGAGTGAGAAAATGGAGTAACAGAACATGATAATAAATACACAAATGAAAGAACAAATAGGAAAGGGAGTGCTCTCAGGAGGTAGAAGTTTTATTAAGACATGTCTTCAAAAGACAATCAAATCAGTAGGCATTTACTGAGCACCTACATATGCAAGTCCCTGCAGACAGTAAAGTCCAGTGTCCCACCCACAGCTTTCAGGTTCCTAAGGAGTGAAAGCACAAGGGGGGTCGGGGGTGGGGGTGGCGTGGTCAGGGAGTTTTGTGGGGCTGAGTACAGGGTGGGTGTCTGAACACCTAAGAGTAGTTATCTTTAAGGGGGCAAGCTCTGAGGCCCTGTCCCGCAGGGGAGCACGGTATTGAGGGGTGCAGGCACGGGGTGGGAGCAGCTCTCGCTCAGGTGTGGGGCAGCCGTGGCCTCAGCATCCGCCGCAGCAGCCGGAGCTCGAGGACCGGGACCTCTGGCTGCTGTCCGCGCAGCAGCAGCAGCAGGGGCTGCCCAGTAGGCGGCGCCTCAGGGGAAGGCAGCAGCAGCCGACGGAGCTGGAGCCGCAGCAGCCCGAGTCCCCGCAGCAGCCCGAGCCGCAGCAGGAGGAGGTGTCAGGCGCCGGGGTGGGACACGAACCCTTCGTGTCCTGCGAAGACCCCTTGGAAAAGTCTTTGCCGCTCTGCTGGGAGGACATCGTCACAGAGAACCTGGAAGAAAAGCAGCTTTTCACATGGGAGCACTGTTTCTTTCCAACACAGGGCTTTTGAGATTTGACTTTGTGAGCACATGAGCCCGGCATAATGCAAGGAAGGAAAACACACACACACACACACACAAAACACACACACACACACACACACACACCCAAGAAAGAGGGGAAGCAAAGGAACAAACCCCAAACGTGTTCCAGTGAGTGAGTTCCACTGAGTTAAACCTGCATAGAGTGGCAAACAGTCTATGCAAAGAATCAATGGTTTTCCATTTTTTCTGACTAGAGTAAGGACCACCCAAGTTCACCACAGTGGAAAAGAAAGGATATTTTGGTAATTTTTCTGTCAGATCCAGTCCAAAATCTCCTGGCTCTTTTCCCCTCCCCCATTTCACTGTGACCATAAACCTTCAAATGGTATTCGCCTATCATTAGCATTGCATCAACACTAGCTCAGTTAGAAAATACCAAAATCACACATGTGTCCGTCTGTCCTAATGACCCAGATCTAAAGAATCCACGAACACCAGAAGCATGTCTTGGTCATTCTTTCCTGCCTATGCCTCTCACTCCCCATGACCATAAGTCAAAATAGAGTGGTGCAGAGGATGGTAATACATCCCAGGTCAGGGAGTCAAAGACCTGGATTCCAGTCACATCTCTGCTACAGACTTGCTGTGTCACCTTGCAGAGTCACCCCACCCCCACCCCCAATCTGGCTTCCATGTCCTCATGACACCTGGAGAGGTCAGCTCACTTGAAGCTTAAGGCACTCTCCAGGGCCCTCTTTCTGTATCTACCTGCTGGCTGTGTTCTGCCTTCTCCTCCCCTCTGCCTTCAATTCCTCCCATACTCCTCCCCCAGGTTCCACTTGGAGACTTACTAGACCCTGGTTCCACTGGAAGACTCACTCAGCTTTCTAACTGGAATGCACCACCTGCTAGGCAATGGACTGAGGAGTGTCCAGTCAGAGAGCCTTTTATAAGACTCCAGTTAGACGCTGGCTCTTGGGAGGGGCCCATTTCCCAATAGACATTGTCAGCTGACGCTTACATCCCAGAGACATTCATCACTCAGGTAGCACCATAGGTGGTGCACATGGGTATTCAAGTCACCTCACAGAGGTGCCAGGATTGCTGTAGCATGTTTACTTTCCAAACAGGACTCTGTTCATAGCTGGGAGGGCTGTGTGTGTGCTAAGACAGGGCATTGGGGCTCAAGTGAAGAGAAGTCTGCCCCTTTCTTGGGACCTGTTCTCTTTGCCCTTTTCTACAGCGTACATGCACACACACACACTGTTCCCCTGTTCACACACTCATCCCAGTGTAGTCATCTCGATGGTAGTTTGTATTGGGTTGGCCAAAATGTGTGTTCGGGTTTTTCTGTAACATCGTACAGAAAAGCCCAAACGAACTTTTTGGCCACCCCAATAGTTCACTTGTTATCTTAGTTCACATCTCTCAGGATCTTGGTCCCTGGCTCCTCTGGGAAGGCCACAGTTTACGCAAAAAGCCTGCTGGGTTTCATCCAGATGCTTCCAGGTGGGATTGAGTGGAGATGATGGTGAGGATGTACCTATGGGAATCTCAGTGGCAGTTTCTTTGTCACTGGAGACTGGAAGAAAACCCCAGGCAAAGTTATGGAATAATTAAGACCAGGAAAGCTGTGAGTGTAGTCAGGTTACCATACCCCCATACAGCCCTGGTGGGCCTAAAAGAAAAACTTGTGCAGGATGCTGGTCGAATTGCCAAATACCAAGCCAGCTTGTGAGACTCTCCACTCCTGACCTCATCCCAAACTCCTTTTGAAGATAGGTTCTCCCTGGGGCCACAGCCCAATGTGAAGAGAAAGAAGCAAGAAGGAAGGAAGGAAGGAAGGAAGGAAGGAAGGAAGGAAGGAAGGAAGGAAGGAAGGGAGGGAGGAAGGGAGGGAGGGAGGGAGGGAGGGAGGGAGGGAGGAAGGAAGAAGGAAAGAGAGAGAGAGGGATGGAGGAAAGGAGACCTTTCCAAAGGCCCAAAGTGCCCATGAAAAATTGTGCCTTTAGAATAACTAACTTTTAAGAATTGGGAAAGACTTTGGAGGTCAACTGCTTTCAGAACTGCTTCTTAATCAATGCAACAGCCCACAACCATAAATATGAGGTAAAAGTGAAATCCAAGACTAAGAATTCAAGAATTGATGGTGAGATATAGGTTTGGGAGTGAGTGAGCTGGGAGAGGCATGAGTGTGCACACAAGGAAAGGTAAGTCACAAAAAGATACCAGTTTCATTTAACATGGCTTTAGAGCCTGATTAACAGGTTGCATGTACCTAGGGCCACCTGTTGGTGCATACAGATGAGACATTTGAAAGGTGAGGTCAGTATTAGAAAAGAGGAAGTAATGAAGTAACAAGATGGAGACAGGATCTGCTCTGGGAGATGATTTGGGCAAGTACATGCTCATTATATGGACTTGCTGTAGCCTCATATACTAACTTACTTTACCCATCACTGTTAACTCTTATCAAAGGAAGGTTTAATTGTTCATCTCGTACATAAAAGCCTGATTCAGAATTATCATTTCTAGATTAAGTCCCCTACATATGAACAAGTTCTGTTGCAAGAGCATGTACATAAGTCCAATTTGTTCGTACGTCCAACCAAGTTAGCCTAGGTACCCAACTAACACAATCAGCTATATAGTACTGTACTGTGATAGGTTTATAATACTTTTCACACAAATAATACATAGAAAACAAACAAACACAAAAAATAAAGAACATATTTTGAATCTTACAGTCCAGTACCTTGAAAAATACGATAGTACAGTTCAACAGCTGGCATCCAGGGGCTGGCATCGAGTGAACAGGCAAGAAGAGTCACTGACTAGAGGAGGGAGAGGAGATGGGAGATGGTAGAGCTGAAGGATCGTCAGCAGTAGGAGATGGAGGGCAGGCTGCATGTGACAACGTACGCCAGATGTGTGAACTAACTTACGTGATTGGACATGAGTACACACATTCACATCTTTGAAAGTTCACAACTTGAAGGTTCGTGTGGAGGGGACTTACCGCATCACTACTGAGTCTTTCCTGAAGGAATCATCCTATTCCTAAAGGAAACAGAAAATCCAATGCAGTGACAGAAGCCCCCCGGCCCCCACCTCCATCCCCTCACACACACACACACACACACACACACCCCAACAACATGGAGACAGTCTTTGGCAGAGGAGGGGGTCCTTCTTGGTTCCCTACTCAGACCCAAACTCAGGCTTTCAGGAGCCAGGGGAAATGGGCTCAGACATTCCATACCTGCCTCCTAAACAGTCCCCCAGAAACTAACCCCCATCAGCTTTCCTCTCTAGTCAACTGATGGAAGCACCCAGGATTATAATAATCAGAAAAGTAAAGGTGTCCATTCATTGGAGCCCAGAATGAGCACTTTAGGTGATCTTATTGCCCATGATTAGGAAATAAATTCTTTTTTAAACCATCACCCATGCTTGAAAGAAACCCTCCCAGAGTCATCTCACTGTGACCTTTCTGGGTACCACCGTCTCCTCTCTGAAAACCCGTTCCTGGCCCTCCTCATGGAAAGCTTGTGTCAGAGGAATGGTCTCGGACATGATCCTTTCCTTCAAGCTTAAAGTTCCCTCCTTCAGGTCATAAAAAGGAATATTGTTTCCCAGAGGTCTAAGTAGCTTCAGTGCTGAAATCTGTTTCCCAAACTGATTTTTTTAAGTGTTCACTTACATTTAAAAGAAGGGAAGGGAGGATGGCTTGAGGCAGGGGGTGGGGGAGTGGGAGAGGTGAACAAAATAATCAGGAGGCAGGGACATCAGGAAGAAAAGCTTTATTGTTACAGGGAAAACAGCTTCATGACCGAACTCCAATCCAAGTCCTCCAGAGAACTATATCTGAGAGGGGAATCAGGCCAGTGAAGGTCAGAGGTTAAACATCTAGACCCCACAAAGGAATGAACATGGGCAGGAAGAAGAGGGAAACGCTAAGCATTTCAGAAGCGCTTCCACGCTTCTTCCGTTCTTCCAAACCAGAAAAAGAGAAGACTCAGGCTGGGCGGGTCATCAGCACCTGGGGTCCTGAAGTGTTACTCCTCAGTGGTCTTCATGGCCCAGTGCAGCAGCGGCCCCCAGAGCTACAGCAGCCTCCAGAGCTGGGGCCACAGCAGGAGCCTGGAGGTGGGCAGGGGGACGGGCACTTGGGGGGCACTTGGGGAGACACTTGGCTGGGCCTTTGGGGGCACACTTGGGAGGGGGCTGGCACTGCTGCTGGTTTTGCTGGCAGGACGTCTCAGCAGGAGCTGAACGAAGCTGGAAGAAAATACAGAAGTTTTAAGTTCAACTAGCCCAAGATAACTTCCTTACATTTAAAACCGAACTATGAATTCACTAGATTTCTTCTTTATAATGATCAGTTTTTAAAACCCAATCTCCCCAAATGAGTTACAAGAGGCATGCAAACAGTTTCAACCTAGGAACTCCATAGTTTCAAATGAATTTTTTGCAACCTCAAAAAGACGCCAATCCTTCTTTCCCTTCCACTAATCCTCCCTCCCCTTCCAGCAGAATCCTCCCTTTCAAACCCACTTTTCTCCTTGTCTTTCTTCAAGATTGCCCTCAGCCTCCACCCAGGGCTTCTGTCTGCCCAAAGCACCAGCACCAAGAGTCCCTCCTGGTCCTCAAGATGCCTTCACCTGGTTCAGCACTGGAGCAGATCACCCAGGAGGCAGGTGGACTGAGGTGCCCTCAGGAACTTCAGCCTTTTATACAGCCTCAGCTCTGACCTGGCATCAGGCGATACAGACCATGGGGCAGGTTGCTGATGGCATCTTTCACAAGGGGCACAGGTAACAACACTTCCCTTACATCCCAGGGACCCAATTCCTCCCTCTGTAAGCATGTCAACTATTAACCCACAGGAAGATCCCCTGAGAATTGCTGCCCTCTAGCTAAGATTAGGATGGAACTTTGCAGATTGCACACAATGTCTGTCAATCTCACAGGCAGCTCTGCTATGCTCCCTATTTCCCAGGCTCGGTCAGTAGGGTTCTAGACCTCTGAAATGAAGAGAAGTTCTCTCTTCTCGTTGGTATAGGAAACGGTGGGGAAAATTCCCAACCTGAAATTAAATGAACCTTTTTGGAATAAGGATTGAGATCCAAAATAAAGTGCCAAGCCCAAGCCAATAATCTAATGTGGCTTTTTCATTTTTAGATGATGCTGTAGCCTGGACTAAGAATGCTTTCTATCTCAGTGATGCTATTTTAAGCAGGTCTCATGCAGATGGTGTGGGTAGTTGGGCTTCTCTCCTTACCTGAACTTAACCCTCCAAGAGAACTCACAAATAACCCTGATTTGGCACCAACAATCCCTTTGAAAGGGTAGAAAAAGTCTAGGAATGGCTTCTCTTTCCACATATGGTCCTAAACAAGGCAACTTTGGCCTGTCCAAGGTGAGACGGCAGGGACCAGGCATATGCTGCAGGTGGAGAAGGAGAACTAGATTTCGATGGAAGTTGCCAGAAGTGAGGCATGAGTTCTGGTCATAACTAAGAAAAGAGCATCCAACCTGGAAAGATCCTTTTTGTATAGTTTTGCAAAGTCTGTGATGGAACCCTACAAAGAATATTCTGAGGACAAATTAGGTCCCCAGGAAAGTCATCAAATTCTGGTTAGCTGAAAATGTAGTCAAAATTTGGCATATTCAGAATGAAAACTGCAGTGAGAGGAAGTAAGACCGGGAGAAACATGAGACACCTCAGCTCTAAGCTGGACAGAGAGACTGTCTCCCATCAGTTCCCAGCTCTGCAAACTCAGGCAAGTTACTTAATCATCACTATAAAAGGGGCTAAAACAATTCCTAGCTGACTAAATAAGGAATTATAATGTTCTTAGAACAGTATCTGGGACTATTAGTTCAAAATGCTAGTTTAAAAATAATTTTATCACTATGGATACTCTTATATCCATGAGAAAAGATCTTTTAAATTTCAAATTACTGATCTGCCAATTTTTGAAGCCAAAACTATTGTTTGCAGTATCAGAGCTTAGCCCTAATGTTTTCTTACAGAAAAAGAGTAATATCTTACTTGCCACTGAAGTATGACATTATAGGAAAGCATAGTCTTTATGAAAAAATACAAACAGGAAGAATTTTAAATTCATTTATAATCCCATCTTCTGAGTATTCTTAATATTTTGTTATTTTCCTTCTGTCTCTTTTTATGATTATATTTCAATCTTTTCCACTGTGTATAGTTTTTTAGTGATTTTTGTTTTGTTTTGACTTTACCCAGTTTTGATCAGGTACTTTTATGAGTTTATCTTACTAACTTTTCACCTAACATTGTACCATAAACATTTCCCATGTTACTCATCCTTTGGAGGTGTTATTATGGGTAAACATGGAACATTTCATGGAAGGCCCAGAATCCATTTATAAGTGGTTGGGAGCATGAGTTCTAGAACAGTCTCCAGTTCCAGCTCCCCACTGAGCAGCTTGTGACCTTGGGCAAGTGACCAGAGCTCTCTGTCTCACTGCCCTCATCTGGGATATGGGGAAGGTAATAGTGTTTATCTCATAGGATCATTTGCAGATCAAATGAGTTAACATCCATAAAACTCTTGGAATAGTGTCTGGCACATAATAAGCACTCAATCAACATTAAAAGTGAAACCTGATGCTGTGTCACTTCTAAATGTTCTATAAAGACCACCAGGTGGGGAGCCAGAGAGCTTGCTTTGGTTGCTAGAGCTCTGCTCACCAGAGGATCCCTCTCATCCCCCGTTTGCTGAGAAAGATAATGTAAGGCAGGCTCTGAATTTCTGAAAAAAGAAGCCCAGTAGAAGTTAAAGGAATTATTCATTTAATACATGAGTGTGATTAATTTTAAAAGGAACAATGTCCATCCCCTTTTACCTATAATTATTTGGGTACGTGGCCACCTAGCTGACACACGTAAGGTCTTCTGAGTGCAGGCACCCCTAAGGGATCTAGTTTAGTGCTTTGTAGGTAGTAGACACTCAATTTTCATTTCCTTGTCTTGTTGAATTTGCTATTTAGTAAGGAGGATGGATGCCTCCAATAAATCCGAACCCAGATTCTCATTGACAAATTCCAGACCTTTCATGGAATGAGAGAATAGAAGATGTAGAAAGGACCTTGGCTCATTCAGAGACAGTGGTACCCCATCCCGGTGAAGCCTGGGCATCGACAGCCTCCAAAAGTCCCCTGGGTGGTTCTAATGTTGCATCCGGTTGAGAATCACTGATTTAGACCATGCCCCTTATTTTGCAGATGAGGAAACTGAGGCTCAGAGAGAGAAAGAGGCTTGTCCCAGATCACACAGGGACTTAGAGGCTGGATTTCAGACCCTGCTATCAGCCCTCTCTCCACAGCACCTTGCCTCTTGAATATTTTATTTCTTCTTGTGATGTTTTTTTCTAGCAAGCTTTATTTTACATAATTTGCTTGTTAAAAATGCCTATTGAAGTGGAGTGAAAATAGTAGTAAACATGATGGATCATTGTCTGAATCTCACGGTTAGAAAAATCTGGACATAATTCTTACTGTTAGTTGCTCGAAGTAACCCGGAGTCAAGTACCTATATCTGAAAGGCAGTGTCTGGCATCACCAGGGTTGGGCCAGCTGGCAGACCCCAAGAATGCTCCCTAGGGTGGCACTACCTTGATGATGACTCCTTGACCCAGAAATTCAACCCTGTCCATGTCTTTGAGTTTTATGAGTCCTGGCTGTGCTGAGTCACTGCAGCTAACTCACAAGAGACTGATGATGTCAACTTACAAGGAGAAACATGAGTATCAAATGTTGGCCTGATGGGTACATTCTCTTCTGGCAGGAAAATTTCTCAAAGAAGTCGAGTCATAATCTGGAGATGCTTGGTGATGGGGGAATTACACAATGGCCTCAGGTTTTGATGGTAAAAAAAAAACTAGACATCCCCATCAGATCATCTGAACATCTCCAGCCCTAGACAGATTAGGGTGGTGCTGAAAACATCGGCCACCTGGCTGCCCTTCCTCTGTGCTCTTTAGTAGATCATTCTTCCCTCTGTTGGAAGGCACCTCATTGGGCGGCCATTGGGAAGATAATTTTATTATTTATTTGTCTTATTTTTACTGTTCACTATTGCCCTGACACACACTGCGGTAGACAGGATAAAGCCTCTCTTCACAAATATGGCCATATCCAAATCCCCGGAACTTGTGAATGTGTTACCTTATACAGCAAAAAGGACTTTGCAGATGTGATTAACTTAAGGATTTGGGGATCGAAAAATTGTCTTGGATTATCCAAGTGGGCCCAGTGAACCTTTTTTTAAGAAGGAGGCGAGAGGATTGATGTTAAGGAGACGTGTGACAACAGAAGCAGAGGTTGCAGTGATGAACTTTGAAAATGGTCACGAGCTAAGGAATGTGAGCAGCCTCTAGAAGCTGGAAACAACAAGGAAATGGGCTCTCCCTAGAGCCTCTGGGAGGAACACAGCTCTGCCACCCCTTGATGTTAGCTTAGTAAGACCCGTGTTGGACTTCTGACCTACAGAACTTGTCTTAAGCCACTAAGTTTATGGTAATTTATTATAGCATCAATGGGAAACTAATACATACACTTAGATTTTTAAAAATAAATTTCATAAGGTGACTTAATTACTTAAAAGGAGATCAAAGTATTAAAATTATTTCCACTGACATTTGGAATTGAAGGCTCACATATCTGATATTGACAGGATGTCTTTCGCCAAGGGGAAGTTCAGTTAAGAGATGACAGAGAAAATGCTCAAAGATAAACAAAGATGCAGCCTGGGCTTGTGTCCCAGCTCTGTCACTTACCAGCTGTGTGACCTCTCTGAACCTGTTTTCTCATCCACAAAATGGGGGCAATAACAGTGTCCATCTCATAGGGTCGTATGAGGATCCCTTGAGATAATGTCTATAAAGCCCTTTGCCCTGGACCTGGCATGTAGGAAGCGCTTGGTAACTGTTAGCCGCTCTTATTCTTGTTATAATTGCTATTGCCTTTATTAATAGTTATCAGTGACCATTGGAAACCCAGAGATGTCAGGATTGTTGCTAGGGCATTCCCAGGCCCTAGAGACAGGGATGAGGAAGCCACTATCCCTGCCCACTGACAGTTGCCCCAATGAGCTATAATAGGAGCAGACTGATGACTATGGACCAAAGCTTAAGCAAAGTGGATTAGAAATTAAAAAAAAAAAAGTTTATAGCAAGTTACAATAGCATACAATATGGCCATTCCATTTATCTGTCTCTCCAAATATGTCTGTATATTTATATATAATACATGTAAATAAACAGAAAATAGTCTGGATGGATCTGTATTAAAATGTCAACAACATGTAATTCTGGGTGGGGAATCCCAAGCATTTCTTTTTTCCTTCTGCTTACTGACATTTTCTAATTTTCCTGCAATGAGGAAAAATGTGGATTTTATAATCTATGTTACTTGGATTATAAAATGTCTCAGGACATTCTAAACTCACTGGAAGTATCAGAGAAGTCTTCACAAAAATGGCCTTTGATGCTTCCACTCAACGTTGCAGATGGTTTGAGCTTCTACTAAGCACCAGGCGCCATGCTTGGTGCTGTAGGCACAGGGAGAGAGCTGCACACCGTCCTTGCTCCTGGGACTCAAATGCTGCCTTCCCTTCTCCACCTGCAGCTCAGATGCCACCTCCCTACCTGTCTGGTCTCAGAAGCCCTCTCTGTCAGACTCACTGTCTCAGATACTTCATCACACCCTACACAGCTCTGTATATGGATGTCATTTACCCCCAAGATCACGAACTCTTTGGAAGCCGGAACTATATGTTATCTTCATATTGAATTCCTAAAGCTGGGGGAACATGGGTGCCCTGAGTGGCATAGTGAACGGAGCCCATTGGAAGGAAGTGGGTATCATGGTCCACACAAGAATCGGTCTCAGTGCCAGAGGCCTGGGGAGCCTCATGGTTCCCGACTCTTGAGCCCATCTGGGAACTGAGGAGGGGCTGCCTCACCCCATGCTCTGCACACAGAAGGGCCCCAGTGTTTATTGAACTGAAAAGTGACCACTCCAGAGGCAGGCCCTGCACCCACATTTGGGAAAAATGATTCTCTCCACCCCAAGACACCACCTTCTCTCAAGGGCACAAAGCTCAACGGATTATGTTCATGTTCAGGGACTGAAGACACTTAATCTGGTTGTAAACCTGGAGCCTAGCTCCAGACTGGATACGTGATAAGTGGGAAAGGAATCGAGAAAGGGAGAGAAGAAGGAATGAGGGAAGGAAAGAGGAAAAGAAAAAGGGGGGAAAGGGAAAAGAAGGAAAGAAAGAAATGAACAGAGATGGGAAATGAGTGACAAATACAGTTCTCTCTTCATTCTGCTTCAAGCAGTGGAGATTCTGTTGACAAATAAAAAAAATACTAATAAGGCAGGAAGGGACTATCACTTGTAACAAAGAAGAAAGACACCCACACAACTAGGACGTGCAACTGTAGGTTGGAGCTGCACCTTGTCCCCTTTCCTCCTCCAGTATGTGATCCACCACAGCCTGACTCTCCCCGCCCTGCAAGGCCAAGACTTCTTCACGTCTTCTGTCATACTCCCAGCTCTGGCAGATAGGCGGAGCATGCCTGAGTCATGTAATAAGGGTCTGAGCAATTTACCAGATGCTTGAAGTCTCTAGCTTAATGACAAAATGACCAAAAATTTCCTGCTGCCTTTGTGCTAGTCTTTTCCACCCAAATCCAATGAGTGATCTGGGAATATGACTGGCTCTGTCCTAAGACTGCAGTCTGCTCCATCCAGGGAATTCAGTCTCCAGAACCTCTTCTTACTCTCCTTTACTCATCCTCTGCTCTCCTTACCTGTGCCTCAGTATCCACAGACCCTATCAATCCTTAAATGTTCTCCATCATAAGGGCTCCCCATCACTGCCCTGTGAGGGCCTCTCTCCCTCCTCCCAACTACCTGTTCTTTATCCGAACCTTCTGATGGCATAAACCATGTTCCACAGTTGACAGCAAACCACGCGCACAGAAACCACCATCACCACCTCCCCTCCAGGCCCCTCGGTTCCCTCAGTAAATGGTCCCAAGACCCAAGACTGAGAGTCATCCTAGCTTCTCCTTCTTCCTCATCCCACATCCAAAGATGCACCCAGGTTTCCTTTTCCCAGTTCTACTGCCTTCTTTCCTTGGACGCTTGCTATCTGTGTAAAATGTAAATCTGAGCCTATTTTAAACTTTCAGTAGCTCCCTATTACCCGCAAAGGGGAAAAAATCCAAGTCCCTCCAAATGGTGCCTGAATTCTTTGTACTTTGGCAACTTCTACCTCCCCAGGCTTGTCTCCCCTACATGGTAGGGACACTACTGCCACATTAAACTATTACCACCCCGAACGTGCCTATATGCACCCCCTGTTAGAACACTCTTTGTCCCCCACCCCTACATGCTTCCAAAGACTGTACTCTGAAACACCTGCCCAGGTGGGACCTCATCACTGGCTCCCTGTAATGGAGTGCCTCTCTGACAGGGCACCTGCTGTGCCCTGTGTTCATGACTGGCCTCCACTGTTAGATTCTGAGACCCTTCATGTTAGGGTCTGGGTGTTCCCCCTGTGACCTTGGGGGCATATCACAGTGGCTAGCACATAACAGATGCTCAGTAGGGATAAGAATTCCTGAAAGAGTTCCTCAGGGGCAGATGCCTCACATTGTCCATCACTGTGTCCTCAAGGACGCAGTGCAGAGCGCATAGCACTCAGCAGATACTTGTTATGTGAAGAATGAAGGAAGGAGTGAGAACTAGTTGTCATTATCAGGGAGGGAGGAGGTCCACAGGGCCATCATAGTCGCTGCAGAGCATGATCTGACCTTGACTCAGTCTGATTCAGTGCAAAGTGTGACTGAAGTCACTTCTCTCCAGCATGTTGCCTTGGTCTCCCTGGGATACTGGACAAACAGGAGACCAAACCCTAGAAATTCTGGATCCCTTCTAGATAAATGGAGGGATATCAGTTCCTACTTGAGTCATTCTTAGACAATCTGGGTCACCTGGAATCTGTCAGAGATCTGGCTCATCCCTCCTCATCTAGAGAATGAAACTGGCTCTGGAAGCCAGGACTAGGGCTCCAGCCACTGAGCCCCACATCATTTCCATCTCTGTTGTCCGAACCACCTATTTCAATGGCCACAGCTGAACTGAGGGAGGACCTGGGGAGCTGTAATGTGAGAACAGAGTCCGGCAGTGCCTCACAGAGTGTCCACTTGACTGCCGGCTGCCCAACTGAGGGAGGGGGAGCCCACGGACTTTGAGAGGTGATGGGACAAAGTCAATCCTGTTTTCTGTGGCTCATCTCTCCAATGGACTGCAGCCTGGGGGAGCAGGAATTGAGCCTCCGATGTGCTGTGTTCAGTCACTGCCCTCCCAGGGAGGTTATTCTGTGGAATCCCTCTAGGTGAGGCCAGCTTTCTGAACTTCTTTCAGTTCCTGGTAGGTATAGCAATATTCCTAGTGCTCAGGGCTTCTCTGGTACAGAGAGAACTTGGGCCCTGCACCAAACTCTTCATGTACCAGATAGTTGATCTCTTTAGGTTCCCAGTTCATTGCTGAATCCCCAAGACCCAGAAGATGCTTTGAGCATAGTAGAGGCTCATAAATATTTGTGGGAAGAAGAAGGAAGGAAGGAAGGGAGGGAGGGAGGGAGGGAAGCCATGTGCCACTGTTGGCAGCAGCTACCACTGAGCTGGCTGAGAGCAGTGTGAGCCTCTGTCAGTACCTGGGTGCCCCTGCTGAAGCCAACTTCCCAGAACAGAGGCCACCTCCCACTAATCTCAAGAGTCTTGGACACACGTTTTCATTTACTGGAGTAGAAAGTCTCTTGGGTCAGAAAGCTTGACAGTCAATGAAGCGCCCTTTGTGGCACATGGCAAGGGCCCTATAATCCTTTGCTCTTAGGTCGTGCCAGCTCTGTCTCTTCCTGGGGTTTTCAGCGCATCTCTCCCACAAGCCCCACCCCCACCCCAGCACCATGCAAGGAACTTGTCTCAGAAGCACTGTGGGCCTCAACTACGGAGGTGCCATGCTTCTCACTGGGATCCAGAAGACGGGGTGACTGGAGCGAATCCTATTAGAAGTGGAAGACTCAAAGACCAGTGGTGCACCATTAATAACCTTAAAGTGGAAGAAGAAGAAGTTGAGCGGAGTGAGGACAGTGGGATAAAATCGAATGTGAAACAGGGAAATCTGCTCTTGAGCCTCCGTTCTGCCACATTAACCCTGTAACCTTGGGCATGTCACATTACTCTTCTGAATCTCAATTTTCTCATCTCTAAAACAGAGGCTACTTACATGCTACCCAATCCAATGAGATCACATGTAGCAAAGTACTTGGTGAGCCATAAAGTACTATAAAAATATAAGCTAATAATAATAATATAAACATAACTAATAATGGTGATGATAATCAACATCAACCTATGAGTAGCTCTGTCCCTCACATAACCCTGCAGCCTTATGTGATGTCAGTGAGCTCGAGGCGGGGAGCGGGGGGGGGGTGGAGGAAGGGGAGGGAAGACCCCAGGTGACAGCTGAGTGTCAACACTCTGCCAGGGCATTGCTGGTGCCTCTCTGGATGCCAGTCCTAAGGGCAAACACTGCCCTGGCCCAAAGAGTGTGAGAAAGAAGGAATGAACTTGATGGCTAATCTTTGTGACCCAGCTTTGACCCACGTGGGACACTTCTGATGACTGGGAAATGAGTTCTCTAATTTCTCAGTTAGTTTTGCAGGCCCTTGGGAACCAGAAGGTCGGGCTGGGAGTGGAGCCTGGGCTCAGGCAGTCACTCTGCCTTTGGAGCAGTATATCGCTGTGTAAGATAAGAAGAGGCTGGATGAGAAGACCTCTGCAAGACCCTCCTGCCCGAGAGGATCCCATGGATCAGTCCTGCAGGTTTCCCACAGGCTCTGTCTTCAGGGGCTCATAGTCTTTGGAATGGTACCCAACACCCAATACTGTTGACACCACCCCTGCATTGGTTCCACTAAGGGGCACACCTGACTTACAGGAGCCTCACTCTGACCTTGCACCAAGAGTGTCATATCCAAAAGACACTTGGAGCTGCTACTGGAAGGTTCATCCATGAGTCAATCATTCCATCCTCAAAAACAGATGGAGTACCTATAATGTGCCAGGTGTTGTGCTAGACCCTAAAGATACAGATGAGAAGAAGCCTCAGCCACTGTGCTTAAGCAGTTCCCATTCTGGGTCAGGGTAGGGTTGGGTGGAGAGACACATAAACATACATATACGACAGTATGATATGTGCATAGACCCTCCCAAGACATCTCAGTAGAAGGAAATGGGGTGGGGAGTGATAGGGGAGGTAACACTCAATGTTCTGTCTTGGAAGTGACAGCCCTAGTCTGCCATGCCTGATAGGAGGTGAATGACCCTTGCCCACTCCTTCAACCTTCTAAGCTAGGAGCCAGAAAGAATCCCACTTCTGCCATTGATTAGCTAGGTGACTTTGAGAAAGTCACTTGGCTTCTTGGGGCCTCAGTTTCATCATCTGTAAAATGGAAACTATGATGGCTCTTCATCTAGTCACTCAACCAAACCACAAATACTTTTTGAGTAGCAGCTATATGCTAGGCTTTGGGAACACAGCAGGGAGCAGACACATGCCTCTGATCTCATGAAGTTTAAGGTTCACTGGGGAAGACAGACATTAAAGCAGGACATCACATTAGTGCTGACAGCTAAAAAAGGAGAAGCACAAAGTCCTAGGGAAATGCTAGAAGGGACTCTCACCCAGTCATCGTCATTCGCTCTGATGTTAGGGGCATCAATTAGACAGTGAATGTGAAAGTTTTCTTTATACTGTAAAGTTCTGTGTAAATCTGTGCTGGCCTTTCCTGTGTTTTCCCTCTCTCACTCAAAGCTGGAAGGGTTAGAATGTAAGAAAGATAAAAAGGAAAAGCAACATCAATAGAGGTCTTATTATATGGCAGAAAGGGATGCTCAGGAGGCCATGCAGAGGGTGGCACAGCTTAGGGCTTAGATGCAAAGTTCAACCAGGTGTCTCTCAGCTGCTCCATAGTAGACAGGAGAATGATTCCCTTTAGTGTTTCCACCTTCAGCCCTGTTCCTTGGCTTCTAGTTAGTAGGAAAGGGGCAGACTGAAGCCCAGCCAAGATGCTGAAAGAAAGGAGAGGTGCACCCAGGAGAGAGCAGGGCAAGAAAAGGTATCCTGGCAGGGATGCCCAGGTGGGAAGATAGGCCTGCCCAGCTTTGAACAGAATCCAGTCTGGCTTTGGGATACAGTGAGTGGACAGATTTGGAAACTGAGGTCCAGAGAGGATAATTGGGTGGCTGAGGCAACACACTGGTGAGTGCCAGTGGCCTGTTGCTCAGTCTGCTGGTCCCACGACACTGTGAAGTCTGGTTGGTGATGTCAACCTCCCCCTGTTGTTCTCCTCATTTCATGCTCCTCTCCCTCGGCCAATGCCCTCAGGCTCTCTCCTGTCCATTCAAAATCTGCTGTCCGAAAACCATCTGAAACTTCCACTGAGCATGGCCCTTTCCTGGGGGATGCATGTGTGTTGAAGCAGGTACTGACCCCAAGAAACTTGCAATCATGGGGTTTCAGGTCTAAGCCCTAGGAGGAACCCTGCACAGTGGTACGTGGTGGTGGATAAGGTAGATTTCTCTCCAGATGAGGAAACCAAGGCCCAGAGCCAGAGAGGAAAGCAGCTCACCTTGGGTCACACAGCTAGTAAGTGGCAGGACCAGGCCTAGAACCCAGGTTTTCTGAACTTCAGCCCCTTCAGGAAAACTGTAGATGGTGTAGACCATAGGGCAGCCGGAGAGGACCCCTCCCGAGCTGGAAAGCTTTCTCATGGGATAGCAATCCTGCCCCCCTACGACAAGGGGGAAACTAGATACAAAGAATGGAAATTTACTTTCCCAACATCCAGAGGTCTGGGGAGGAATTTTGGTCCCTATCCAGGGCTTTCCAGGTTAGCTGCCCCAGGTCCCTTGCCTGACAGCCACAGTGCAAACACAAGCCCTGGCATCCCCCAGAGTCAATATTTTCTTCTCTGAAGGTGTCATCCTGTTGTTGAGATGGCCCCTGGTGGTGGGGCAGGAAAACCCAACCTTTGAAGTCATACTCCTGTTTGAATCTCAGGTCTGTGGTCTTGGGGGAGTTATTCAACCACTCTGAACCTTGGTTTCCATGTCAATAATAATGGGAGAAATACTGCCTAAATTTGGGAGTTGGTCTGACAATAAGTGAGATAACAAATCTGAACTCACTGCATAGTACCTAACACATGGAAGTGCTCAACCAATGTTTTCCTTTCCCCTCTGCAAACCCTTCCTTTCTATAATCACCAGAATATTTCATGGAGTTAATTTAGAGAAAGTCAGTGATGTGATATAGACAAGACATACTGGAAGTGGAATCTTAAAGGAAAATCTCTGGGTATCTTTATTAATACAGGTTCCTACTTCTTTGGGCCTGAGATACTTCAGAACTTGACCCAGCCAGTCTTTACAATACCTAGGGGTCAGGATGCTTGGGTTCTGGTCTTGGATTTGAGGGCTTTGCTCCTGGGTCTTAATTTCCTTGTCTGTGACATGAGAAAATAGGTCAATAATTCAGCAAATTTTTATTAAGCTTCTAATGTCTTCCAAGCACCAAACACAAGGCTTGTGTTTGGTATTTGGTGCTTGTGAGGAAAGAGAGATTAAAGGGATGGACATGAGGATGGGTAAGATGTGGTCACTGCCATATAGGGACATAAAACCTGGTAGTAGAAGCCAAGAAACCCATGAGGGAGCTAGCACAGCAGGTGTTTAAAAGCACAGACTTGGAAACCAGTGTGCTGAATTTGAATGCCAACTCAACCTTGGGCAAGATACTTGACTTCTCTAGGATATGGATGCTATAAAATTGTTCCTATAAATTACATATCATATTAATATTATATTAATGTACATGGTACTACTTATAATATTTATAGCAATAGTATTATATATTTTATTATTTATTACTTATTTGTAATATATTTATATTATATAATTGTATTATTATTTATTTATATTAATATTAATTATATATAATAATATATTAATATATAATATAAATTTATATTATTTAACTTAAATATATTATATAAATATAATAACTATATTATATATAATATATTAATTTATTAAAGCACTTTAAATAGTGTCTGGCTCAAAGTATAAGCACCATGTAAGGGTTTGGTATTATAACCAGGTTTACAACATAGAAGGCAGACCATAGTTGCATGCTTTGTAGAGGAAGGCACAGTCAGTTCTGATTAGTTGAGGTTGGTAGCATTACATCAGGCCTTAAAGGAGAAGGAGGTTTGTAGTGACGTCTGGGCAGCCTCCTGCTTTTTAGGTCAGGTCACTGGAATCCAGCCAAATCTCCAAGATGTTCCACCAGTTTTGTACTGATGCTTTTGATTCTGTCTCCCCCTACTGTCCAACTTGTATAAAGCAAATTGGGTGCTCAATCTCGTTGTCACTAGAGAGACATGTTAAAACCCTGACATGGAGAGCTTACAGCCTTATTCAAGAGACTTGGACAAGTATGTGACATAGTTGTGGAATAAGAAAGAACAATAGAGAGAGGAGAAGCTGAGTTGAAGGGAAGTTTGGAAAACATGTATTCGTTTGCTAGGGCTGACATAACAATGTACCACAGACTGGGTGGTTTAAAATGCAGAAGTTTATTGTCTCACAATTCTGGAGGCTAGAAACCCAAGATCACGTTGTCTACAGGGTTGGTTTCTTCTGCAACCTCTCTCCTTGGCTTGGAGATGGCCACCTTCTCCTGTGTCTCCACATGGTCATTGCGCTGTGTGTGTCTGTGTCCTAATCTCTTCTTTGTATATGGACACCAGTCATATCGGATTAGGACCCACTTTAATGGCCTCATTTTACCTTAATTGCTTTTTTAAAGGATCCATCTTCAAATAGTCACATTCTGAGATACTGGGGGTTAAGATGTCAACATATGAATTTGGGGATCACAGTTCAGCTCTTAATAACAGATGAGAGGAACAGCCTCCAAAAGTGACTCCTGTACTATCACAGATATCCATGGACAGCGGGACAAGGATGGAAATGAGGCAGAAACAAACTAAAATCCACGCCCACCTGAGAAGTGTTCAGCAGACTTTAGAAGATGGAATGGAGATTACGTTGAGACTCAGGGAACAGCGAGGTGAGGCAGTTTCCAAGCATGAGCTTTGACGCTTCTGCCTCTTGGGCACCAGGAAGTTAATCCCCATCATACTCCCTCTCCAAGGCACCTTAACATTTCTACTGAAGCACCAAGGAGTTTGCAGGTATTCCTCCAGACTTACTGAAAAAGAGGAGAGCCATCATGAGACCATCACTGACCCATCCCACCAGCCTATAAAGACTGGACGAGACATTATAGAAGCATTCCCTGAAGTGGGAAAGTTGCTTGGAGTAAGGAATTGATATCTCTGGGGAAATGGCTGTGGCCTATTTCCCTTTTCTCCCCACGTGAGTGTGAAGAGTTAGTTTTTACCACCTCTCAAGCCAAGCAAAGGGACAAGAAAACCACTCAGAGATTGGTGGTACCTGCAGGAAAGTGAAATGAATATATCCAATCCCATCTGGATGCTCGATGCACTGCAGAAATTCAGAGCCCAGAATAGAGACCAGTGAGGGGCTGCTTTGAAGAGCTTACCATGTGCCCCTGGAGTTAGGGAAGCATTCCTGGTTACAAAGGCTGGATTACTACAGCGCCAGCCCAATCCATCTCCTGAGATCCCAATGCACAGAAGATGAAAGAATGCCCAAAAGAAGACCAATGAAAGAGGGAGAAGAAGAGAACCTGCAGGAAAGTGGAAGCTCAGACCATCCACTTCTCCCTACTTACTGCGGGTTCCTGGGCCATGGGTTAGGTCTGAGCTCATGAGGCAGGAAAAACCATTAAATTTAGTGCTAGGCTGAAGTCTTCAACCCCTGAAAGTTATCAGAAAGCTGTATCATTTGCCAGAGAGATTAAGGGACAAAAAAAGAGATTGAATATAACATTTTTAAAGTATATGATTTGATAACTAGATAAATAACCCAGTTTCTATCTATGAAATACTGAGTTCAAACTTGCAGTAAGTACCAAGAGCCATTTTCCCACTATCAGAATTTACTGCTGACCACATACATGATTACTGCTCCTCTTATATGGCAACCTTCTCCACCCAGAGAGTTCGCTTAGTGGGTTATTTTTCTTAAAAGGTCATCCATACTGTTTCTGTGTATGTATATAAAAAGACTCTTGTCTTGTAAATGAATGTTCATAGCATTATTATTCATAGCCAAAAGGTACCTATTCATAAATGAACAAAAAGTGGCATATCCATACATTGAGGTATTTTTCAGCCATAAAGAGGAATAAAGTGTTGACATGTGCTAGAACTTGAATGAACCTTGAAAACATTATGTGAAGTAAAAACAATCCAGACAGGAAAGACTACATATTATATGATGTAATTTATACAAGTTTCTAAATAGGTAAATCCATACAGATAAAAAGTATATTAGTGGTTGCCAGGGGATAGAGATGGGAAGTTGAAGGGTGGGAACAGGAATGGGAGGACTGACTAACTGCTAATAAATTTCTTTTTAGAGTGAGAGAAATGTTCTGGAATCAGATAGTTGTGAAAGTTGCAAAGCCTTGTGGACAAACTAAACATCAGTGAACTGCACAGTTTAAAAGGGTGAATTTTACGGTATGTGAACTTCTATCTCAATTTTTAAGGAGCTCCTAGGGCCTTTGTGGGGTTCTGGGAAGGCTTAGCTCCAAAGTCTTCCTGCTGCTGACTCAGACAAGGAACTGTATTAACATTCCATTTCGTTTAGTATGCACTACTACACCAAAGAATAGCTATTACATTAGACCAAGGAAATCACATTACAGAAGAACAATGCCAAATGGTGCGGTAGATTATAGAATACAAATACCCAGCATTCTTGCAGGTTAGGAGGAGAGCACAGTGGAGACTGGTTGGGGAATGGGGTGGAGTGACTTGCGGCAGGACTCAGGAAGCCTTCTGGGAGGGGTGGGGCTGAGCTAGGCCTTGATGGTTGGGTGAGGCACAGGTAAGTGGGTCGAGGGGCCGGTGAGAGGGTTGAGCATCCAAGGAGTCATGTAGAGGCCAAGTGATGAGACACATCCAACTTCCTTCCATGCTGCCTCTGAGACCTAGAGTGGGTGGGACATGGGAAAGAGCAAAGACAGCAGGGGGCAAGCCAGAGATGGAGAGATGTACACCTTGTGGGTTTCCCAGGAGAGCAGGTTGCAAGGAGACCAGGCTTTGTATAAAATGTGGTAGGTTGGCAACATTTGTACATTAAACCAAAATGTGGAGAAAACTAGGGCTTCGTTCATTGAAATGAATATAATTTGTTTCTTGAGCAATTGGCCCACTTAGGATGGGGATACAGGGGAAAACACACTTAAAATTACTAAGTAGCTGTATATATTTCTATCTCTTTTAAGAAAATCTCATTTTAGGAAATTATCCAAAGTAAATCTCACCTCCCTATTAACATGTTGTACCCCTCTCCCCCTTGTCCTGCCCATGCTGGCGTATGGGTTCATGAGCAGGGAAGTTTATATGGCCTTTAAGCCCCACGCCAAGGGAAGCCTGGTGTTCTACTGTTCGATTTGGGGTTTTTGCTGGTCCCTACTGTCGAAGGACTGAACTGACAGGGTTCTTGGGCTGGGGCCAGGTGGTCAGGGAAGCCGTGTTCTGTTCCCACGGCCTGGGCAGGTGCAGTATCCTCCTGGCTCATTCTAGTTCACTCTAGCTCCTCCTGCAGCTGGGGATCTCCCTGAGCCCTGGCTGTGACTCCCGAACAGCCTGTCCCCAGCAGCCCACCCTGACACTTTCAACTGTAGAGGCACAGACCCTATTCATCCTGGCTAGGGTCATCCTCCCACCTCCCAAGCCCCCACACCCCCAGCGAACTTTCTGCCAGCACCATGAGTTCCTTCCATCTCCGTGGGACAGATGGGAACCTCTGGATCCCTTTCACTTCCATGGGAGCCAGGAAAGCTTGGGAGGAGTCTCAGCTCCTTCCACAGCACCAAGTAGGACATAAGTCACAAGATTTCTGTTTCCAGCTTTCTTCTCAACCTGATTATTTATCCACCTCCAGACTGCAGCCCAACTGATGAGAGAGTCAAAGCACGCATCTATTTCATTAGCCATCTCCATCCCCTTCTCCCGCAGGACCTCAGGACCCGAGGAGCTTTTAATGACCTTCCTGTGTAGAAGGGAGTTCCCCTCCATCACATCCTCCTCCTCTTCCCTTTGCCCTTTGCCCTTCCTGAGACCCAGAGGGTCACAAGGTCATCAGCTCTCCGAGGTCCTCAGCAACCCCAATATTACAAGCAGGTCCCAGATTTTTGCTCCTTCCCCAGGCTCTTTGTTCCCATGTGAAGGGGCCAGATGCCATGGAGAAGGAAACTGTGAGAAATGTGTTCAAGAGAAGAGCAGACGTGTCAGCTTTGGGTAGAAGGGGGAGAGCAGGTGGGGGTCCTGAAAAGAAGCCTGCAGGCCCACAGAACGGACAGGCAACAACGAGGAAGAGGAGAAACCTGTGGGTGCCTCTTAGAGTCCAGTCCAATGTCAAAGCATCCCCATCCTTAGCTCATCGACAGAAGAGCACAGGGCTGGGTTCATTCCGGCTGGGCTCAGAGACAGAGCAGGAGGCTGCCTTTGGTTCCCTGCCCAAGGCTGACCCCAGCAGGTCCGCTGTGCAATTGCAGAGGGAGAATACAGCGTTAAGTGCAGCCCTTACAGGTGAAATAGGGTGCAGAGAAAAATCAAGGTAGAGCTTCACTCTGACCCCTCCCCGGAGGTCCCCTTCGGACTGAGACCTCATAACAGAAAGACCATACTTGGATTTTACTCTCTGGGAAAGACAGGGCTGCGCTCAGGGGTATGTTGCGGAAAACTGAGTGGTGTGGGCTAAAAAGAGCAGTGGAGTGAAAGCAGAGCCAGGGAATCCCACATGTGAGACTGGCTTCTGCTCTTTCCCAGCCTTTAGCCCCCTGAGCTTCCTTATAGCCATCTGTTAAACAGGTGTGATGTAGCTGTACTGCCTGCCTCGGTTATTGTGAGGATTAGAGAAAGAGTGATGACATGAAAACATGGGTTGTCAACATTAAGGCAGAACTGTTTTCAAATAATCCTTTAGTATATATCCAGCAAGAAAGTTAGTCCAGGCAGTAATTTCTAAATTCTTTTAGCCTTGATCCCCATGTTCATTCCCTCACTGGAGAGAGAGAGACAGAGACAGGGAGACAGAATAGAAGAGATATGGGATTTACAAAGCAACCAACTTGGAAGATGCTCAGGCTCAAAGCTAGCAGCTGGCCCATGAGGTTAAAGAGGCATTTTCTCAAGGACCAAGGAAGCTGGATCATGGGCTGAATTGAGACGACAGGAAAGTTGTTTATTTATATGTTTCCAAGAAAGAATAGGATCATAGTGCTTTGGGAAACCAGGTTCTTGACCCAGGGGCTAAGAATCCTCATGATGCTACATGGAGTCTTGAGCCTGGAAAAGAATATGGTTTAGTGAGGGTCAGGTCTCCAGCTTCAGAAGCATAACTCAGGCTCTCCCTGGGAGGAATGGAATGAATAGTCAAGGAGCTGAATGTCAAGAATTACCCTGCAGGTGCCCAGGGTAGAAGGAGCCACTTCCTGCTCCTCCCAGAGCCAGGAATCCCTGGAGCCTAGTCAGGTGGGAGCCTATAAAACACATCTCAGTCACCGGTTCCTCATCCACCCTCAACCTCTGGGACTGGCCGTACACATCTGGGTCTGACCAGGTGAGTGGGTCCTTCTGAACCTAGAGAGGACACAGCTGAAAGGGAGGGGCCTGTTGGAGACCACGGGGAAAGAAGAGGAAGGAGGGAGGAGGATAGATTTTGCCTTGGGGCTGGTGGATACCCCTGGGAATTACACCCCCTAAAACTGGATGGTGAGTGATTAGCTGGCCTAAATTCTTGCCAACATCTGGCCTCTGGCAACTGAGACAGCTGGCTGGGGAGGGCGTATCCTAGGCCATTTACCTCTCACAGATGTATTCATGGATGCTTAGAGAGGGGGCGGGTGCACATGGAGAAAATGGTGACACCCAATATTACCACGAAATGCCAACTGGTGTCCTTTTCTCTACTTGAATATAACTGCCTTCCTGCCCTCCTTCCTGCCTTTCTCCCTTTTCTCCTTCATCTTTCTCATTCATATATTATTCATGTATTCAGTTATTTATTGGGCTCCTACAGATTACCTGGTGCTGTTCTAGACACTGGAATATAAAGTGTGCAGAACTGAGTGGGGGGCTGAAAATCCCTGTTCTAATGGAGCTTCCATTTTAGTGTTCCATCTACATTTATTGGACATCTTCTATGCGACAAGAACTGTGCCATATCTTAGAGACACATTCATTTTTAATGAATGTGTGTGTACTTACGGTTACCTCCAGATATCAGCAGCCTGGGGATAGATTCCAAAGGAGGAAACAATGACCTAAGGTTTCACAAATCCATAAAGCATCTGGATTCGGTTTTAGGTTGACTGAATTCCCACCTAGATGTCCTGCCAGCAAACCCAGCGGCCTTGCCAGCCTCCTCTAAAAGTGCCCACAACCAAGTGTCCCCCAAAGTGCCCCCAGAAGGGCCCTCCCAAGATGCCCTGCTCCAGTCTCTTCCTGCTGTGGTCCTGGACTTAGGGCTGCCGTGGTGTCAGCTGACTGGGACATCAGAGATCCAGCTGTTTCCACAGCCTTGAGGCTGCTTCCCAGCTGGGCTCTGAGCATCACCCAAGTAACCAGCAGGCCGAGGACTGGCTCCAGTCCTGTGCTTCTCATCCCTCAGTCTCGTCCACCCCTCGATGAGTCTCACCTTGGGGATAAGACCACACCGGCGCTGTGCTGTGGAAACAGCTGTTGGCACAGAGACTCTGGGCTGGGCTCAAACTCGCTCTCCTGAGGTTTGGATGTGATTGCTCTGAATGAGCCGCTTTGCTACAATAAATGTTTTTAAACCCCCTGGTCCTGTTTTTTTTAATTCAAATTTTCACTCCGCTTACCAAGTCTTACTCCTCCTCTCTGAATAAATGCCTGGGTTCTTAACTTCAGCTGGATAGGAGAAAAAAAATCAATCTACCAAATAGAAATAAATTAATTTTTAAAAGTACATGTATGCTTTGTTTTAATAAACCTAAAATGTGGACATATTACTGAAACAAATAAATTGAGGATATAATGGTGTGTCAGGGAGAATCTTATTACAAAAATATATTTTAAATGTCCCTATAATGATTTTTTAAATGACAATGACATAAAATGTCTTTTTATGTAAAAAAGACATGAATTTGGATATTATTTCATAAATGCATTTTCAATAAAATATCATATTAGCTACAAGTTTGTGTTCAGTCTTTGCTGCTAAGTTAGCTATTAACTGAAAGGATTTTTACGAAGGAAAGCTCTGGCTTACTTGAGTTCAGATTAAGGAAACATAGAACCACCCTTTCGGATTCTTAGATCTTTCCTATGCACAGAGAAGGCTAAGTGAATTAAACTCTTTGACAACCACACATTAGAACAGAAGCCCATTGTCAGGTGTACAGGGATCAGGAGAGGATGCCTGTATGGATTTTCACTGTCCTGCCCTCTCCACAACTTCAGGGTTGTGTGACCCTGCTCCACTAGCTTATACAACCCTCTGATGGATGAGATGGAATGAGCTAGAAAGCAATCTTGTACCCATCCTTGCTGGACCGCTGGCATTGTCATTCGGGGAAGGCCTGGGAATGGGGTTTGGTCTCAGTGAGGGTCTCCAGCACCATTGGAAGACCTCCAATGGAATGACCCCACCCACCTGAAGGCCTATAATTACTAATTCTGTGTTTCCATTCACTTTTCAAACTTCTGTCTCTCCAGTGGAATACAGTCAAGGTGGGTAGAGGCTGTATTTCTTTAAGGCATGTTGGTGTCCAGAGTCGGCCTCGTGGCCAGTAAATACTTGTTGAGTGTGTGTGGGAGTGAGATAATGAACTCTGACTCTTGACCTTACTAGTGGGGGCAGTCTACAAAAATCCTTGAATTTTTCCCTTTGGAGATGCTTTGCTCTTTTAATTCATCTGAGCATATCCCTCTCTCTTGTACTCTCATGAGATCTGCTTGATCTTTATCTAATTTGCTCAGCCCAGAATCTCTGAGAATAAATGCTTTCGTCACAGGTATTCCAAGGCTCAGATATGCAGTGTTTGGTAAGTATTTCCTTAATGCTTACGTATTCATCTAAAACATCTTCTGATTCCAGTGATTAAAAAGATACCAAAACTGAATATAAGTGGTCTTAAGCTATCGTGTGTGTGTGTAGTGATGGTATCTGATTAACAGTTTTATTCCATGATAGCCTATAATTAGTACTTTTTGGGTCATGAAAAATGATCAGTTCCATCTTTGACTTGATGAGAAGCAAATGCACAGGTATTACATAGAAAAGATGTTAAGCCGACGATAAGGTTGTCAGGGACCTGATATAAGGAAGTAATTTAAAAAGCATAGTTATCGGGCTTCCCTGGTGGCGCAGTGGTTGAGAGTCCTCCTGCCAATGCAGGGGACGCGGGTTCGTGCCCCGGTCCGGGAAGATCCCACATGCCGCGGAGCGGCTGGGCCCGTGAGCCATGGCCGCTGAGCCTGCGCGTCCGGAGCCTGTGCTCCGCAACGGGAGAGGCCACAACAGTGAGAGGCCTGTGTACCGCAAAAAAAAAAAAAAAAAGCATAGTTATCAATGATCTGGAAACCCCACCAAACAAAACAATTGACATTTGGAACCATACAGAAAAACTGACATTCTGGGACTATGTATGATGTTCACATCCAAAAAGAATTTGGTGGACTATAGCTTCTCTTATAATGCGATTACAGATGGAGTGTGTATATGCTAGTGTATCTAATCTACGTGTAAATTTATTATCACTTCAGATTGAGAAACCTGTTGATATTATACTGAAATGATTGAGAATGAGTTGTGATTTTATTTTGGGGGTCAAATTGTCTAAACTTTATTCCCAGTTGTGTGAACTTGGGTAATTTGTTTAACCCTAGGAACTCAGTTTTCTCTTTAGTGTAGTGGAAATATAAATAGTACCTACATCACAGAACTATTAGGAGGATCAAATGGGGTAATATGTGTAAAGCACTTAGAACAGCACCTAGAACAAAATAAGAGGTCAACAATCATTAGTTATTATATTATTTTCTGCTATTATGTGTACGTGTATGTATGTGTAGCTACATCTGTATATCTATATGTACCTGTTCTGTGTTCAATAGCCTCCCTGAGGCTCAGCATGGGGGCGGGGTGCTCTAAGGTCACCAAGGTGCTGGATGACACTGTTCTCCCTGGGATTGGATTGAGATGTCAAGTGGATGGAGAAAAAAAAAATGCCAGAAGTCCCCAGGGAGGCTTCACACCTTGAAGCTTCATCAGCCTTTCCAGCAAGTGTCAATGACTGACCTGACGGCTTACCTCTGAGGCTGAGGTCGGGGTTCCTTCTACAGGGCCAGTAGGACAGAAGTCCTGACTTCTCTCCTGAGAGGGTAGGTGGGAGGGGTTCTCAGGAGAGTCACTCACAGCTGGACAGTAGCCGAGTTGGAAATATTTACGCCATAGAAATGGATAATTCTTCAAACCAGGCCCTTTTCTTTCTGGGGTGCTGGGTTAAACACATCCCAGAGCACTCCTAGTTGTCCTGGACGGCTAGCTGGGAGCGCAGGCTTGTACTGAGGGAATGTGCACACCGAGGGGCTGTGAATTTTGGTGTTGGCATGTGAGATGGAGCAATCCCAGCTCCCCCCTGGAAGGAGAATAAGCTCAGCCTGTTGATTTTTGAATCCATGTATTTTCATCTGGAGGAAAGATGCAGTTGCTTCAGGTCACTGATGTAACTATGATCTAAACATCATTCCTCTTCCATATAGATAGTGATTTTAAAAGAGGTACAATTATGAATATTTAAAGAGTTTCCTCATCTTTTAGGTTAACTGAACTCCTACCAAGATGTCCTGCCAGCAAAACCAGCAGCAGTGCCAGCCCCCTCCCAAGGGTCCCCTAAGTGCCCCACCCCCAAAATGGCCACCTAAGTGTCCCCCAAAGTGCCCAGCCCCCTGTCCCCCTCCAGTCTCTTCCTGCTGTGGCCCCAGCTCTGGGGCGGGGGCTGCTGCCTGGACCACCGCAGGCCCTTCCCCACCGGCGCCGGCACCAGAGCCCCGACTGCTGTGAGCTGAGCCCTAGGGGGCTCTGGCTGCTGACCTGACCCTAGAGGGGCTGCTGGGGAACGGAATGACCGAGAACCTGCTATGGCCAGATGCCCCCCTCCTCCCTCTCATCTCCCAGGACACGGGCTGACAGGGACCCCAGAGACTCACAGGGCTTCCTGGGGAAGCCTTGTGTTCGGTTGGGCAGTCCAGAGGCTCAGCCTGGATATTAGCCTCCTTCCCTCTCTTATCCGTGTTGGAATAAAGCTCTGATTTCCCCCCTACAAAACCTCTTGGTCCTTCTCCTCTTCTTCGTCATCTCCAATGTCCCCCAGAGTTCAGGGACTCAGAAGCCTGCTGTTCATGATGCAGGGACAGGATCTGAGTGATTAGAAGGAAGAGCAACTCTGAGGACTGATTCCCTCCAGGAGGGTCCCCTCCGGCCCCAGCAGCTTCGTCTTTCAACAGTAGGCTGTACGCAGGTCCCTGTATTCTGTGTGTTCCGGAGGCTGAGAAGAGCTAGAAAGCACTGCTTTGTGCTTTGTGTGTTAGAAATTGTTCTACCACTACAGCGGAAACTCAAAATTATAGCAATGTAGAATAGAAAGCAGACTGTCTTCACTCGTGTACAATGAAGTCAGAGGTAGATGTCCCATGGCTGCTATGTGGCTCCAAGGAGTCATCAGAGAGGATGCCTTTCTATCTTATTTCATCGTTAGTGCTGCTGTTTCCTGCAAGGCACTCTGATCTCAGGTGGCTGATGGTATTCTGAGCAGCAAGGCTGCATTTTAGGTGGGAAGAAGGGAAAGGTGTGCATAAAGGTCTTCCTAGGTCATTACCCCTTTAATGAGCTTTTCTAAAGCCCAACAAGCCCTTGAATCCCATTGACTGCCTGTAGGAACAAGAGAGGTGGAGAAGTGTAGGTTTTTATATCTGGACACTATGGACATCAGTGTAGAGATTCTGTAAGTTAAGGATGAAGGGGAGAGTAAGCAGTGGACACACAACCAGTACATCTACGCATATTTGACTTTCTAGGAAAGACGGCCGGGTACTGGGTATCTGGAAGTAGCGACACAGACTCTCCTGGATGTGCTTCATTGTATCTGGGAGAGTTACCCAGGCAGCCTTTAGCATAAACATTTAGGAACATCATACCCACCGTGGCACCTGCATGGACTCTGAGGTATACACTGGGGCAGGTCCAGGTGGAAAACTAATCAGGCAGGAACTGCAGCAGGGAGTCTGGGGTGCTGTGTGGGGACAGGCAGAAAAGCTGGCTCATCTGCAAGTGAGGGAGACTCAGGGTTACTTCTGTCTCCTCACCTCTCATCCAGCAGCCACCCAGAGATGGACTGAGAACCAGGGTCTTGACTTGTGTCTCAGCACAGGAAGAGGGTGAAGTAGAACCTCAGAGCATCAGACCCTGGGAAGAGCTGTGCAAACACAATGCAAGTTTGGTGGGTTTTTTTGTTTGTATTTTGGTTTGGGGTTTTTTTAATTTATTTATTTATTTTATGGCTGTGTTGGGTCTTTGTTTCTGTGTGAGGGCTTTCTCTAGTTGTGGCAAGCGGGGGCCACTCTTCATCACCGTGCGCGGGCCTCTCACTATCGCGGCCTCTCTTGTTGCGGAGCACAGGCTCCAGACGCGCAGACTCAGTAATTGTGGCTCACGGGTCCAGTTGCTCCGCGGTATGCGGGATCTTCCCAGACCAGGGCTCGAACTCGTGTCCCCTGCATTGGCAGGCAGATTCGCAACCACTGCGCCACCAGGGAAGCCCCAAGTTTGGTTTTTATAAAAGCTCCATCCCTTGAAAAATATCTAGTGGAGGTTACTATTATTATCCCCTCATTATTTTTTAAAAAAATATTAAAACTAGATTCACATAATTAGATTTCCATATTAATTCAAATAATTTTGAAATACCAACATGCTCAGTATAATTTTGATTGGAGTTGCACAAAAAGTACAATTTGCTTTGGGAAGAACTGACTTCTTTATAATATTCATTCTTCCCTTCCAGAGAAGACACATGCCTCTCTACTCAACTTTCATTGTACATCTGATTACAAAGCCTTGTAGTTTCATTGATATAAGCTCTTAAGCTGGTATTAAGGTGATTTTTATTAAGATGATTTTCCCAGCTTTACTGAGATATCATTGACATATAATTGTGTAAGTTTAAGGTGTACAATGTGATGATTTGATAATGTATATGATATAAAATATTTACCATAATAAGGTTAGTTGGCATACCCTTAACCTCACATAAGTACCATTTTTGTTTTTTTTATGAGAGAAAAAGCAATCCAAGAGATGCTCTAGATGCTGGACTTTACAGACTAGTACTTAATATAACTGTAATAAATATGTTAAAGAAAACAGGAGGATAAATCAGATGAAAAGGAGAAGAATTTCAACAAAGAACTGGAATCAATAAAAAAATCAAGTGGATATTCTAGAACTAAAGAATGTAGCATCTGGAGTTAGAAGCTTACTGGATTGATATAATAGCGGACTGGGAATGGCAGAAGACAGGATAAGTGAAGAAAAGTCAAAAGAAGATATACAAACATATGCACACAGAGGAGAAATGCGAGGGTCGGGGGCAGAGTGAACAAGTCAAACGCATCATGCTTGAGAAGTCAATATGCATGTAACTGGAGTCCACAAGGAGAAGGGAGAATGAGACAGAGCAATCCTTGAAGAAATAAGGACCAAGAATTTTCAAAATCTGGTGAAAGACACAGACGTTCAAAAATTTCAACGAACTTCAAGCATGATTCATATAAAGAAGTCCTCATCTAAGCAAATTATAGTGAAACTACAAAAAATCAAAGCATATGTAGAATCTCAAAAGCAGCCAGAATGGTAGAAACATATAATTTTCAAAGGAGTAATAATAAAAATTAAGGCTGACTTTTCAACAGAAATTATAGACCTCATATTATGATGGAATCACATCTTTAAAGTGCTAGGGAAAAGCATATTTATCATAGCTCAAAACTGGAAACAACCCAAATGTCTATCAACAGTTGAATGGTATGTTAAACAGAATAATGGCCCCCGAAGGATGTCAAAGTCCTAATCCCCAGAATGTGAATACTTTACTTAACAGGGGATTTTGCAGATATGATTAAATTAAGGACCTCAAGGTGGGAAGATTATGCTGGATTATTTATGTGGGCCCAATCTAAATTACATGGGTCCTTAAAATCAGAGAACCTTTTCTTTTTCTTTTTCTTTTTTTAAATTTATTTTTGGCTGCGTTGGGTATGTTGCTATGCGCGGGCTTTCTCTAGTTGCGGTGAGCAGGGGCTACTCTTGGTTGTGGTGCGCGGGCTTCTCACGACCGTGGCTTCTCTTGTTGTGGAGCACGGGCTCTAGGCATGCAGACTTCAGTAGCTGTGGCACGTGGGCTCAGTAGTTATGGCTTAGCGTGCTCTAGAGCGCAGGCTCAGTAGTTGTGGCGCACAGGCTTGGTTGCTCTGCAGCATGCGGGATCTTCCCGGACCAGGGCTCGAACCCGCCTCCCCTGCATTGAAAGGCGGATTCTTAACCACTGCGCCACCAACGAAGCCCATCACAGAACTTTTTCTGACTCTATTCAGCGAAGGAGGTATAAATACTGAAGAATGGTCAGAAAGATGCAAAGTTGTTGGCTTTGAAGATGGAGGAAGTAGCCACGAACCAAGGAATACAGGCAGAGCCTCCAGAAGCTAGAAAAGGCGAGGAAGCAGACCCTGCCCTAGAGCCTCCAGAAAGGAATGCAGCCCTGCCTAGACCTTGATCTTAGCCCACTGATATCTTTATTGGACTTCTAACCTACAGATCTGTAAGATAATAAATTTGTGTTGTTTTAAACCACTAAATTTGGGGTGATTTATTATAGCAGCATCAGAAAACGAATACAAATGGATTTAAATATATATAGGGTATAGTCATAAAACACAACTATAAAAAAAACAAACTCAACAATATAGATGAACCTCACAGATATCATGTTGAGTGAAAATAAGTAAGATACAAAATAGTATGCACTGTATGAGTCCATTTATTTCTATTTATGTGAAGTTCAAGAACAGGCAAGAACAATCTGTGGTGATAGAGTTCAGAATAGTAGTTAGTCTTTGCACTAAATGAAAAGGAGCATGAGGCAGCTTTTTGAGGTGCTGAAAATGTTCTTTATCTTGATCTAGATGGTGACTACAGAGGCGCATACATGTGTAACAATGCATTAAGTTCAACACAAGGTTTATGTAATCTGCTAGTTAAAGTTATACCTCTACATAAAAAAAATAATGGGGAAAGGCTAGAATACTCACTTGTTGACACAGTCAGTAATCCGTAGAGTAAAAAATATTTTTTAAACTTCTTTTGTTTTTAATTTGTTGGTTGTCCACTAGAGGGCACCCCTGCACAAGAGCGAGTCTTCATTTAATGTTGCACGGCTGGCCATTGGCAGCCTGCCCCAGGCTGGCTTTACATACAGCTCACCTCCAACATTTCTCCCTTATAGTCACTATGCCCTTTTAAACTATTTGTGGGAGGCACACATGTAGACAGACAATCACGCTAAAGTGTGATAAGTGCTGTGACAAAATCTTTTTTTCAGCTATTAGACAAGAGCAGATAAGGAATCTGGGTGGCCAGATCAAAGGATGAGCAAGGTTTAGCAAAACCTAAATGCATGCAGTCTGTCTCTGTTTAAAAAGTCAAAGCCTTAACATCTGGAGATGTTTGTGTGAATTTTGACCCCTAAAAGTCTTAAGAAAGGATGTTCTTGAGTTGCCAGCATCAATATTTAGTATAAAAAATTTTTTAAGTGTGATAACTCTTTGGAACTCTCCCATGAAAAGAAGGCCTTCTTCTTCCATTTTTAGAAACTCCACACATCTCTACAGATCAAAGTGCAGTCTGTTCGCTATTTACTGCAATCTGTTGCTATCCATTCATTCTTTCTTTCAACAGTTACTGAGCACCTTACCATGTCCCAGGCCCTGTCATCCAGAATCAGAGGTAAGAATGCTAATCTCCTGTCCTCAAGCAGTTCACACACTGGGGGAGACAGACACGATCACCACACAGTCTAAGGAAGTAGCACGGGGGCCACACAGGACTGGGAGGTGGGGAGGGGGGATTAAAGAATGGTCTCTGGGAATAGATGATTTTTTTTTTTTTTTTTGCGGCATGCGGGCCTCTCACTGTTGTGGCCTTTCCCGTTGCGGAGCACAGGCTCTGGACGCGCAGACTCAGCGGCCATGGCTCACGGGCCCAGCCGCTCTGCGGCATGTGGGATCTTCCCAGACCGGGGCACGAACCCACGTCCCCTGCATCGGCAGGCGGACTCTCAACCACTGCGCCACCAGGGAAGCCCGGAATAGGTGATTTTTGAAGTTGTGATAGTTTAACAGGAGATGAAGGACATCTTAGGTGTAGAAAATATTGTTTCTAACGCATACCAGCACAAGCTGTGACAAAGGGACATTAGCATGATGCTATCATAAAGGTACCAGAGACACAAAATGCTTTGGGAAGACTGAAAAGGGAGAAATTAATTTGGTAGAGTCACATCTAGGAAGGTTTTGTGTGCCACTTCCAGGTTGACCTAGAAAAAATGAGTGAAGATTCACTTGGTGAAAAGGTGGTTTGCACAGGCAACCAGCAGGAGGCGCCCACACTTCTCCGCAGCATGCAGATACAGCCTGGCCAGATGCTCCCAAAAGTACACCAACCCCCCACCACCCCCAGGAAGGAGCCAAATGCAGAAGATGCCTGCCTGGACCCCATCCCCTCCCCCACCTAACACATACACAAACACACACACACACACACACACACACCATAGCACATACCTGAGCTAGTCTGTACCCACTACCCAGAGAAAGGAGAATCTGGGTAGGAAACAGCCATGGTGAATAAACCCCATATTTGCTTTCATTTTACAGAAGAATGTAACTTCTGTGCTTTCTCTTTCAGGAAATAAAAGATCGATCGTTTACTGAATGCCATGAAAAGAGAGAACTAAAAACAGTCATGGATTTCAGAGTAGTGCGGAAGGTGGACATAAAACTAGGGGTACAAGGAAACAGTCTCGATGTGGAGAGAAGATTGACACTCAGAGCTTGAGACTCCCGAGGGCTCCTCTGCGACCCCTGAACCTGCCCCACCCACACCTGGAGAGGCTGGTCTAGAACGTCGCATCTGCTACAGGCAGGGATGGCTCACCCACAAAAGAACCACACATAAAGAAAGCAAAAGTGGGACCAATGGGGAAGACTCCGTGCTCCCAATGCAGGAGGCCCGGCTCGATCCCTGGTCAGGGAACTAGATCCCGCATGCCACAACTAAGAGATCCTGCGTGCTGCAACTAAAGATCCCATGTGCCACAACTAAGACCCGGCACAGCCAAATAAATAAATATATATTTTTTAAAAAATGATGAAGGCAATAGGGTGTTGAAGAGAGGACAGGGCTCTGGAGCCAGAACACCTGACTTGCTAGCCCTGTGACCATGGACAAGTCACCCACTCTCACTGAGCCTCCACTTCTCAACTTATAAATGGGTTCGTAACACCCTCCCAGAGGAGTTGGCAAGAAGTGCCTAATAATGCCCAGCATATAACAGTTACTCAATAAACGGTGATGTCTGGTCCCCATTACTCTCCTCCTCTCTCACTCCCTCCCAGCCACACTGGCCTCCTCGCTGTATCTTGCATGCATCAGGCACACTCTCGTCTCAGGGCATGTGCACTGGCTGTTTCTTCTGCCTGGAATGTTTCTTACCCATGATATCTCCTTGGCTCACTCCTTAAGCTCATTCAAGTACTGGTGCAAAAGTAGGCTTCTTAATAAAGTGGATTGGACCAGTCAGTCCATTTAAATTGCAACTCACTCCCCAACCTCACCACATGCACTCCCAATCCTCCTAATTCCACTCTATTTTAATAGCCGTTATCACCTTCCAACATTTTATGTAATTTACTTACTTATTAGGTTCATTGTTTACTGTCTACCCCCCTGCCCCCACTTTTCCACCCCTACTTTTATCTGTTCTGTTCACTGTTGTATCGTTAGTGCCAGGTAACATGGACTGGGACATAGTAGAGGCTCAGTAAATACTTACTGGTTTCAGTGGATATATATATAACTGATTCACTTTGCTGTACACATGAAACTAACACAACATTGTAAATCAATTATACTTCAATAAAAAAATTTTAACATCTTTATTGGAGTATAATTGCTTTACAATGGTGTGTTAGTTTCTGCTGTATAACAAAAAATAAATGAATAAATGCGTGAACGACCTTCCATCTCTGAGAATCAAGTCTCTTCATCTGTCACACAGGGAGAGCTGGTGTTAAGAGGAAAGGTGGTCTCTTATAGAAAAGGACCAGGAGGAGGGGAAGCCCTACATCATGGCAGAGTGTTTTCCAAGAGGCTGTCAAGGGTGCTCAGCAGAGAGGGATGAAGGGCTTCCCAGACACATAACTGGGCCCAATTTTCATGCCCTGTGCAGAGGGGCTCAAACTTGCTACAGTTTGGCTCTGGGGAGGAGCATCAAAGTGTAGGAGCGTGAGCAGGGCTCTGTGTCTTTGGAGGTTGGCACTAATTGTCCCCCACTGTACTCTGGGGACTCAGAAATCAGTACAGGTTGTTCCTTGCCCTGGAGGTGTCCACAGTCAACTTTTGTCTTTTGGAGAGGGGCCAACCTGGATTTAATCTCAGCTCCTCCACCATTGAGTTATGATCTTGGACACATCACATAATTTCTCTGAACCTGAGTTTACTCCTCTGTCAAACAGGATAATAATGGCCACCGCTCGAGGGTATTTTGAGTGCCCAGCACACTGCTTACACATAGTGTGCATTTGACGAAAACTATTTCCCTTCCACTTCCATCTTGAGCTCCGTTTTCCTGAGACACAGCGGTGCAATTCATAACTTTCCCTGCAGAGGGCGCCAGAGCACCAAGGAATCCTAGATTCCCCAGCTCCGCCCGGCAGCACAGGGCAGCTGTGGGCAAGGTAAGCCAGCCAAGGTTCTCTGGGGCTCCTCTCTCTCCATGCCCTCTACCCAAACCTTACTCCTGGGCCAGCCTGCTGCCCACAGGCTGCCCATCAGCTCCCCTGTCCCAGGCTCTGTCTAATCAACATGCCAACGCTCTTTTTAGTCACTTGATACAACCTCTGTCCTGGGTAAGTAACAAATTGGTTTGATAAAAACAATTTTGCTGGGAAGTTGCTAGATAATACCCGCTCCTCCCAGGTAACATATGTGGATTTTAACAGGGTCTTCTGAACACATATTTGGGAACAAGTGGGCATTCCAGATGCTAAAATCAAGTGTGGCTCTTTTAGACAGACCTGCATTTCATGGGGAATACTGAGGATTTAGTGCCTACTCTCAGTGAGCTTACATTAGATTAAATGTAATTAGATTAAATGCTCATACTCCACCATTTTTACACCTACAAAACAACAATTTCATATGGTCAAATTAATGTTGCACCCCTTCACCTCTTCTCAATTTCACTACAAACCCTAGCTATTTATTTGTTTGTTTGTTTGTTTATTTATTTAAATTTTCCCATTGCATTTCTGCCCTCAGCTTCTGTTTTCATTCTCGTTCTATCCCCTCCTGGCCCCACAGTCTCAGGTTCTTGCTCCTTGCCACGACCACACCTCGCCCTTGTGAGGCATCTCTCAGGTGTGGCAGCTGCTCTGATGGGCATGGCCGCCACTGGTGTCTCCAGAGCACAGACACCTCGGGCACATCAGGGCTTGGTCTAGCCAGGGGCTCCAGCTTCTCCCACACCAGGGTGTCCCACGAGCCCTCTCTCGGGCTCCCAGCAGACCTCCTTGCCCTCGCAGACTCTGGAATACGAGTCCCACAGAATAATTATCTTAATCCCTCTGAGTCAAATTGTCCTCAACTGTAAAACGTAAAAGGACAATGCCCACCATGCAAGGTTGTCATAAGGCAGCAATGGAGTAATGACTGTGAAAAACCTAGCACCAGGCCTGGCAGCTGATGGTCACTGCAAGTTACACTTCCCTCTCAGGACCCCATGCACCGTCTACAAAACTGAAGCCCCCAAAGCAACCTTACCGTTCCTTCCACCCCTCCCGAAAATCCTGTTTACTGTTGCATCCCCACAGTTCACCATCTTGTCCGAAAGGACTGAGTCCTGCCCTACCAGCTTCTCCCATCCTGTCCCAGGACCCTGGGATCAGCCCTTCCACACAGCCAGAGTAGTGACTGTGATACCAGATCCATAAAACAATATCAGTATTTCCACATGGATCCTGAGTAATAAGAATATCTCATATTCTATTTCAAAAGGGAACGGAGTTGCCATTCACTTCTGCTCTTTCTCCGCAGATGTTGATTCACCCGGGACAACTTCATGTGGCCTAACACACACACGTGTAACTGGAGTCCACTGGAGAATGGGGTGGAGTGGGACAAAATTTTTCCAAATTTGATTTTTAAAAAACTGTACACCTGAGAATCCCAATGAACCCCAAACATAAGAGACATGAAGAAAACTAGACCAAGGCGCGTCGTAACCAAATTGCTTAAAACCAGGGACGAAGGGGGAAAAAATCTTAAAAGTAAATGGTGGGGGAGGTTGGTGGGAGGGGGGAATACATTATTTACAGAGGAAGAAAGAGGAGAATGATAGCAGGCTTCTTGTCAGAAACAAGCCAAGCCAGAAGGCCACGGAACAAGATCTTTAAATTACTGAAAGAATAACTTTCAACCTAGAACTTTATATCCAGTTAAAAAAAATTATTTTTCAAAAATAGATCTGTCTCCTAAGGCAAAAGAAATAAAAGCAAAAATAAACAGATGCGACCTAATTAATTTTTTTTTTTTTTTTTTTGCGGTACCCGGGCCTCTCACTGTTGCGGCCTCTCCCGTTGCGGAGCACAGGCTCCGGACGCGCAGGCTCAGCGGCCATGGCTCACGGGCCCAGCCGCTCCGCGGCATGTGGGATCCTCCCGGACCGGGGCACGAATCCGTGTCCTCTGCATTGGCAGGCAGACTCTCAACCACTGCGCCACCAGGGAAGCCCAACCTAATTAAATTTAAAATCGTTGGCAGAGCAAAGGAAATGTTCGACAAAATGAAAAGATAAACTAGAGAATGGGAGAAAAAAAATTTAGAAGAACTAAGGAATTTTTAATACGTTCAAAGGCTGAAAGAATCCATCACCAGCAAACCAGAAGTACAAGGAATGTTCAAGGAAGTCCTGCAGGCAGGAGAAAGGCGATGTCAGAGGGCACCTGAGAGACACAAAGGAGGGAAGAGCACCTGCAATGGTAATCACGTGCTTCAATGTAAAAGCACTTTTTATTATTTAAGTCTCTTTTAAACGGCACAGTGGAATACTGAATCTCTAAAAACATATTATGATGCCTGGGCAAGGCACCCAGCAGCGAGCCCAGGGCCACCCCTCCTGCGAGGCGCCGGGGAGCCGGGGGGCGGCGCCTTCAGCTCTTGGCCAGCAGGGGGAGCCCGTGGGCTTCAGAAAGGACGCTGCCACCCAGCCGGCCTGCCCTTCCCGATGAAAAACTCCCTGGGCCAGGTAGGATAGGGTTCTCCAACAGCGACAGAGGTGGGATCCCTCAAGGATAAATTATAAAACGTGAATGGATGGGTCCTGATCCGGGCTTTCCCATTAGTTTGCTGTGCAACTTCATTTGGGCTCCTGCCTTTCTGGGCCTCATCGGCTCCCTCACTGGTAAAGTGAAGGGTGAGACTAGCTGGTGTGTAAGGACCCTCCATTTCCCGCACTCTGCCCTTCCTTGGTCCTGCCTAGGATGAGCCAGCCAGGCCCCTCTGCTTCTGCCCTGGTGGAGCTTCCAGTGGTGAAGACAGGCAGAGCCCTCCCCTCCGGGGAAGGTTTAAAGAGAGAAGGCTTTGAGAAATAAGAAGCTTAAAAATCAAGCTCAGGGCTTCCCAGTGGTTGAGAGTCCGCCTGCCGATGCAGGGGACACGGGTTCGTGCCCCGATCCGGGAAGATCCCACATGCCGCGGAGCGGCTGGGCCCGTGAGCCATGGCCGCTGAGCCTGCGCGTCCAGAGCCTGTGCTCCGCGATGGGAGAGGCCACAACAGTGAGAGGCCCGCGTACCACAAAAAAAAAAAATCAATCAAGCTCAAGTATTCCCTGTGCCTGTCAGCCACCTCCATTTCCCACGTGCAACCAAAGGCAAAGCACTTAATATAATCCTTTCATTTAATTCAACATTCCAACCCCCAAAGCAAGGGAGATAGAAATAATTGTCCCACTTTTACACATCAAGAAACTGAGACCCAAAGATGTTAAGAAACTTGCTTAAAGTCAGACAGCTAATAAGAGGTGGGGCTGGCATTTGAGCCAAAGGCCGTGCCCTGACACGTGCTCCCCTGCAGGCTGCCGTGAGCTTTGCCCTGAGCCTCCTGAGGAATGCCTCTATCTGCTGTTGGTTCCTCAGAATCAGACTCTAACCTGGAAGGGCTCCTGTGGTCCTCTGTGCACTCCCTCATTTTGCATAGGAAGACGCAAATTCAACGGGGTTTTATATTTATTTATTTATTTTTATATTTCTTAATTGAAGTATAGCTGATGTAAAATACATGTTACAGGTGTACACTATAGTGATCCACAATTTCAAAGGTTATACTGCATTCATAGTTATTATAAAATATTGCCTATATTCCCCATGTTGTACAATATATCCTTGTCACTTATTTTATACCTAATAGTTTGTACCCTCAAAAGTGTTTTAAATGTTTAGACCCTCTTACACCTGACCAGTTCTCTTCCTATAAAAGTCCACTTTAATAAGAATGTGGCTTAATGATGGTTCTATACTGTATACTGGGATAGAACCTCAGAGTTGACACATAAGTGCCTGAGTATTGTCTAAGCTCTTCACAACAAAGGTAAACGTTCATAATAAAAATGAATTTTTTAAAAATACTCATTTTATAGGTGTGGATATTTCAGCACAGTTTAAGTAACTTGGTCAAGATCATATAACCAAGAGTTAACTAAAAATATCTGTAACCTTAATCCCCCAATTCTAATCTCATGCTTTTCCATGACACCTGTTTTCTTCCAAGTCACTCTTTACCTCCAAATCCTGTGACACATAATGGGTATATGAGTGTGTGTGTGTGTGTGTGTGTGTGTGTGTGTGTATCATGTTTATCAGGAGAGGGAAAGACAAGAAAAAATGCTCAGATTAAGACCAGCTGGATGGAGCAGTGGCAAAGGGTACCATCAGCAAGAAGGACCCCTCCTTTCTTGCTGAGACCAACTCACAGAACCCAGGGCTTCCCGGGGGTCCTCCCCTGCCTGCCCTCTCCCCTGGCCTGAGCTGGGCCACTTCCTCTGTGCCCATGTGACAGAGCTGACCTCTGTTCTGGGTACCAGGTCTTCTGTTCAAACTCCCCAGAGCAGACCCCACCCCAGCCCCTAGCCTTCTCTGAAAGTCAGGAGGAGCCAGGGAGCAGCAGGGGCCCCCCTTGCACACCCCTCATCTTTAATGAAGGAAAGATACCATCACCTGTCAGCTGCCGGGACTTAATTAACACCTGCTCTGAGTTTCAGTTGCTGATTCAGGGCGCTCCTCCCAGCTGAGGCTCCTATGGGAAAGTCTGTCAACCTGCTAGAGGTGGGACGTCGGAATGAGGTCAGTGTAGGGGCAGGGCTCACTCCTGTTTGAATTCTTCCAGCATCTTAGCACTAGAACAGGAATCAGCCAACCTCTAACTAAACAACAGCCCTGTTTTGAAACCCTAACCCTCCCCTCCTGCAACCTGCCCAGACCAAGGGAGAGAGGTCCGTCCAGCTCACCCAGTCCTCAGGGTCTCCAGCCCACACTGTTTCTCCAAACCCCTCTCACACGAGTATATCTCCCTCCTCCCCAGTCAGGAGGATCTCCAAAACTTGAACCCAGGACTGTTTAACTCTGAGCCTGATATCAAGTCTAGAACCTTCCCAGCTTGAACTCTGCACCTCGGGTCATGACTCGGCTTTCACAATTCCATCCCCATTTTCATCTCCTCCCCAAATTCACACCCTTTGGAATGACACCAGAATTCATCTGAATTATTTGAAGGAGGAATAAGCAAATAAATAAACAAGCTCATTACAGAGTGTGATAAGCACTAAGAAGAAAACAAATAGGATGATGAGTAGAGACTGGCTGCAGGGGATGGGGTGGTACCACTGTAGCTACAGGAGACCCAGAAGGGCCGCTTCCTGGAACGGCCCCATATGCACATCCTGCAGCCCAGTATATACACCACCTCTGCATTCTCAACCACTCCTGCCACCTACATCCAGCATCCCTGCCTTTTCTCCATAGCTCTTGCAACTCTTTGATATGTTTTACTTACTATTTCGCCTGTTTTTAGTCTAACCAACTATAATTGGAGGGTAAGGATTTTGTTTGTTTTGTTCACCCCTCTATCCCCAGCACCCTGAACAGAGTTTTGACACACAGCAAGTGCATCATAAATAGGTGTTGAATAAATTAAAGTGGTCTCCATTTCTCCCCGGCAAGATGAGCATGAGCGAACAACCCGGAAGGAGCTGGCTTTCCAAACCCTCAGCCATTTTCAGAGAAGACTTGGGCAGACATCTCTCTGATCTTCCAGAACCAAAAGGAAGGGCAAGCCTCCTGCACTGCAGGCCATGCTGCAGCAGCAATGTCCCCTAGCTGGAAAGATGCCCAGGATCCAGGACCCAAGCTTCTGCCAAAGAGCCTACTCTTCCTTTTACTTGATCCTTCCCTTTCTCTCACCCCCCACATTGAGATCTCTTCATTTAATCACCAGATACATTTTGAAGCTGCCCACTTTATCTCTGTCTCCTTTTCCACTACTTAGTCCGAGCTACCCTCTTGTCTGCCTGGACCACTGCAGTAGCCTACCAGCTGGTGTCTCTGCTCCTCCTCTGAGCCCTCCCAGTTAGAGCTCGTGCAGCATCCATGGTGCTTATTTTAAAACATAAAATTAGAGTATCTTCTCTCTGCTTAAAATCCTTCAGTGGTTTTTCTTTGTTCTTAAAACAAAATCCAAACTCCCTCAACCTTATCTCCTACCTCCTTGCCCTTCACTTTGCTACACTCAAACCCCACTGGCCTCCTCTCTCTTTTTCAACTACAGATCTTCTTTGACTTATGATGGAGTTATATCCCAAAAAACTCACAATAAGTTGAAAATACTGTAAGTCAAAAATGCCTTTAGGTCTTCCCTGGTGGCGCAGTGGTTGAGAGTCTGCCTGCCGATGCAGGGGACACGGTTCATGCCCCGGTCCGGGAGGATCCTACATGCCGCGGAGCAGCTGGGCCCGTGAGCCATGGCCGCTGAGCCTGTACGTCCGGAGCCTGTGCTCCGCAACGGGAGAGGCCACAACAGTGAGAGGCCCACGTACCGCAAAAGAAAAAAAAAAAAAAAGTTACCTTCTTGGGGAGGCCTTGGGGGCCTGGCTACCTGAAGGAGCGCCCCTTCAGATACAGCTGTTCTGTACCACACCATCACATTCATCTCCTTCCTAACCCTACATCCTCTGTAATTGCTTTTATTTTTAGCGTATTGTCTGCTTCCTCCACTAGTGGAAGCTCCATCAGGATAAGGATCATTGTCTCTTTAATTCATATCCCTTCTCTGAATGCCTCCCATGTGGTTGGTGCTCAATGAATATTCTTTGGAGAGAATGGTTACAGGGGCCTCTCCTTATTAGCATTTTATCAATCTTTTACCCATTGACCCTGGTTGCAACCTTTTCATCCCGCTTGGCCTCTTACAAGCCTGTGCACCTTTGACATCCCCCCCACGGGGAATCCACCTCCTCTCTCACAAGGCCAATTACTTCACATCCTTGAGAGCCTCTGGGGCTTTGCTTTTCCCTCTGACCAATATGTTCCTCTGATACCTCTGTACCAGTTGAACCTTCATCCACCCTTCAGTGCAAGGTTCAAACATGACGTCTTTGAAGTGTGTGCAGATCCGCGACATCTCATCCCTTCCTTTAGGTCCCAGGTGGACTATGGCATTTTCTTGAAGACAGGGATCTGTCTTATTCATTATCATATTCCCAAGACTTACCAGTACACATAAACATAGTAGGTGCTCAGTACACGTGAGTGGAACTGCGTGGGAGGCCCTTTATTACGTGATCTCTTAGCTCTGGGACTGTCTTTCGTCCCTTCAATGACTCCTCCCCTCTGCTAGCTTCTGCATGTGAAACTTCCTGAGTTTCTCCTCTCAAACCTGGTATTTTTCTGCACTCTATTCCACGGAGCGTCAGAGTTTTAAACAGCTCTTCAATTCCCAGCACACAGGAAGTCCTGCATGTTGGGACTCTTCCTTAGTCTGGGGGCCAGCCCTGTCCTTGACCTCTCCAACGTTCTACCTGGCCAGGCAGCATCAGTGGACAGACCTTATTTTTTAAAGGGTCTCTGATGAACCATTCTGACACTCAATGGTGCAACAGAAATGGAACACAGAAATGGGATACATCCTGTGCAACAGAAATGGGACACAGGGGCTTCCCTGGTGGCGCAGTGGTTGAGAGTCCACCTGCCGATGCAGGGGACACGGGTTCGTGCCCCGGTCCGGGAGGATCCCACGTGCCGCGGAGCGTCTGGGCCCGTGAGCCATGGCCGCTGAGCCTGCGCGTCCGGAGCCTGTGCTCCACAATGGGAGAGGCCACAACAGTGAGAGGCCCGCATAACGCAAAAAAAAAAAAAAAGAAATGGGACACAGATTTCTGCTTTATGCCAGGAGGACATGACCTTAGGAAATGACTACTCAAGACTTGGGGGCTGTTGCCTGTTGGGATGAAACTAGGAAGGACAGGGCCAAGGGAAATTCAGTCCAGGGGGTCACTCTGCCTCCTCAGCTCATGGAGTTGATTTTAGACAGGGGTTCCAATGAGGACAGCATTTTTGTAAAAGCAGAATCAAGTCACACAGCCACAAGACAACAGCAAACCCTCTGAATTCAATGTAGCCACCAAGCACCTAAGACCATGCTCCATGGCACTGTTCTTAGAACTACATAATAAGTCTACATGGGTGATCTCAGGGAAAAGTCAGGCAGGTGCAGTTCTAGGGTAACTACAATTAGTGTCCTAAACTCCCACCCACAGCACAGCACATCTGTCGCATGTTCGCCCTGAGACTGAATGAGTGCTGCACTGAGTCCAAGGTTTGGCAACACCTGCATCTCTACCCCCACCCAGATGAACGACAAGAGCTATTGGTAAGGTTTAAGGTGAAAAGCACAGGCTTTGAAGTGAAACAGATCAGGGTTTGAATCATGACACACCCACTTGCGAACTTCATTCAGCAAATATTTGCTGAAGTCATTCTATGCACCAGACACTGGATCAGACCCTGGGGAGAAAGAAGGAAACAGAACAGACATGGACTTTGGACAAATTAAACTTGCAGGCCTCGGCTTTCTCATCTCAAACGACGTAATGGTTACCCCTTAGAGATGTTGGGAGAATTTTATGAGATAATATGTGTAATTGTGGAGCTCTTTACCACAAGCTCATTGTAATTAATTAAACAACATGGCAGCACTATGTGTGAAAAGCCATATAATTGTTTAAGCTCTTGAACGCTAAGGAACATTTATCCTAAGGAAAAGCCCAGAGACGAAGATTATATATGAAGGAGAGAGATGGGAAAGAAAGAAAGCACCTACTAAGTGTATACGTTTTGCCAGGTACTGGGTGAAATACCTTACATTTGTTACCTCATGAAAATGAGCAAAGGAAAAAAAATAGAAGCAACCTAAATATTCAGCAGCAGTATAATGGATGGAATATTTTACAGTCATTTAAAGTAATTATAAAGACTATGTAGCAACACAGAGAAATGCTCATGACATCATGTTAGCTGGAAAAAGTAGGTTACAGAGTGTGGGCATGCGGATGCCAATTGCAGCTATGTACAATTCCTACTCAAACACAGCCACACAAAACAGCAAGTCTTGCTCTAGAATGATGGGTTGATAAAGATGATTCTTTTGCTCTCCATTTCCCAAACTACCTGCAGTGTTGTTTCATTGTTTGTTATGTTAGTTTGATAGGTGTACTTTGCTGAAGGTACTCTATTTGCTGGTTATTTCACTCTGTCCTATTTGGCCTCCCATCAATTCTGAGAGGGGAGGATAAAGATATTTTCATGCTTCAGAGTCTCGGTAGGCAGCAAATCTTTGACGAGGCATCAGTTGCATTCAATTAATTGCTGTTTCCTGAAAAATAAATGGAAGAGCTATCCCCTTTATATTTAGCTCTTCAACTGTTCATAGCAAGCCTTCAGCACCTAAGGTACTGTTACAGCAGCGCCCGCCAGCTCCAACATCGACAACTGGAGGGTTCTATGTCTCTAGGAGGGTCATCAGCACAGGCTGACCGCCCATCCACCCACCCATCCATCTATCCACTTACCCTACCATCTGCTTCTCTATCCATTTTACAGTTCACTCTCTGTCCATCCATATACCCCATCCCTCTGCCATTTACCCATCTACTCCTCCTTGGAAGGATATCATCACAAAACTCCCTTACAGGACTTATAAAAATGTCCCGATTCTTCAGCTGAAAAATCAGGTATGAAAGGGCAAGGTCCACGTTCCCAAATGGGGTCAATGAGGCAACAGGACAGGACCCAGGAGACATGCTTCTCATCTTCTCTCAGTCCCCGGTGGGCTGTTTAACAGCTGGTTCAGCAACTGGGCAGGTTCTCAAGGCCCATCCTGGGAACAGAGGGCCTCAGTAATCAGGTCACATTTGTCACCAGGGTCCTCCCTGTCCCAGTAACAGCCAGTTGGCTGGCTGGAACAGGATCTTCAAAGGATCCCAAGTATTTGCCAGCTAAATCTGTCACATTCTAGCCCTGTAGGTGGAGTGGGAGAGGCTGTGCCATACGCGCTTGTCAAGCTGCCAACTGAAAACCTCTTTTAATCAATTAAATAATGGGCGCTCACTACATGAGCCTGGACTGTGACCTTCTCAATCAAGTGCTAATTGGGGTTGATGAGAACAAGCTACCCTGGACCTTGTCACTCTGCATCAGACTGCTTAGAGCTCTACCTTAATCCCTAATGAGGTTAGATGGGGACACCGAGCCAGGGTCTGAGGACTGACTGGGCCATGTTCACAGAACAAACTAAAGAATTAAACATTTATCAAGCGTGTGTTCTATGTGAGGTCCAGTCCCGGGTGCTAGGAATGCAGGGATGAACCTAGCACACTTCCTGCCTGCAGGCACGCAGTCTAGGGGAGAAAACAGACCCTAAGACATTGACAACAAGTGTGCAAGGGGCCACAACAGGGTGCAGTGAGAGTCCAAAAGTAGGAGTAGCCACATCTGTCTAGATAATCCCAGAGGCTTTAGAGAAGGAGGCATTAGAACAGGGCCTGGACAACACAAGCAGACATGGCTGTTCCCTGATAGATCAACCCATGGAAAAGCAAGGGAGAGGGCCCTCACACAAGGCCTCCGAGACCCTCTTTAACAGTGCAGCTCAGAGTTGAAAATGTAAGCCACAGAAGGTCCTCCTGGTGTTCCTGGAATACACTTAAGGCTGTCATACCACCAGGTTACTGTTCTTTCTTCATTTTGTCTAGAACAGCTTCTCTTCTCGCTACCTGGCCCCGGTGTTCCCCAACCTACTACACTCCACTCACGCTTCAAGGCCCAACTCTTGAAGCTCTCCTGGAGTGACCCAGCCCCAGAGCCATGCCCCGCTGCTCCCCAAGTGGGGGACCACATTTATCAGGTTGCATCCCATTAGTTTGTGAATGCTACCACCTTATGTCCCCAGTAGCCCACAAAATGCCTGGCGCACAGTAAGTCCTCAACATCCGATTGTCGAGAGACTGACTCCTCCCAGGATGGACTCACGCTCAGGTGATCCAGAAGCACCATCCTGACCCACTTCCTGCAAGGCTGAGCTTGTGGGCATGGCAGGAGCCCATCAGTTAACTTGGGAAAAATAAGTCCATGTGGAATCCAGCCAGCTCCCCAGTCAGTGTGCCACAGACCAGCTGCCACCTCCAACACACAGCATAGCTTCTAATGTTTATACGAAACTTGGAGCTTCTGGGCACCAGTCAACAGTCAGCCGCCCACAAGTACTGACTGAGCCCTCACTGCATACAAGGCATCAGAGCACCAGGACCCTTTAGAAGCTGGGAAGAAAAGTGGGAAGTGTTTACTCATCATTGAAGATGAGATTAAGGTTGTTTCTTTTTAATTCATTGAAAAGGCAATCTGATTGATATCATCCTCATTATATATACTTTCCTGACCTTCCCATAGTGGGCCTGTCTTACTTGTATAGCTAGATTTCTTTTATCAAGAAGAAAATTTTAAGACAATCAGTAGGGGTCGTGACTATTTCAGGAACATAGTCACTGATTAATATTTATTGCTAGATTACCAATAGGCTCCAATTTGCTATATATCTAGTTATTAGCCATGATTGGGAAAGCGAGGAGGTACTGAGCGTGTGGAAAGGAGAAGGGCTGGTGGGGGCATTGGGAGGGTCGAGGGAGCGGCACTACAGAGGCCTCTGGAGGGTGCTGTCAGGGCAGTGATGTCATCAACAGGACAGACCCCACGTGGCCAGGCTTCTTCCCAAGTTGCCCTTCTCCCACCTCAGCTCACCGTCCTTCCAACTTGAACCCTAAGGCCTGGGCCCCTAGAGCAGTTCTGTCTCTTTAGTTAACCTGCCCTGTCTGGGAACAAATGATTCTGCCTTCTTGTTTAGAAAAAAATGTGGGGGTGGTATAATTTTTTTCAAAGGGAACTTTGACAAACCAAGAGGAAAACAAAAGAAAAGCAATTAATTAGAAAGTGGTAGAAGTGAAAAGCTGTACCAGGCACAGACTCCTTATCCTGCAGCACTGAAGATGCAGAGTGGCTTGGCTGGCATGTGAAACCCAGGGCTCTGCCTTCTCACTCTCACCAGGGATCTGCTACCTGCCTCCCAGGTGCTGCCTCCACACCTTACCAACATGGTCCAGGCAGGCGAGAAGAAAACATTTTGCTGTTTCTCACCTGGGGGCTCTGAACTGAAGGCAGTTCTACCCACCCACCCCAACCAGCATCCCCAGGGGCCCCTTGGTCTCCCTTCCTAGTGGGTACCTGCCAGCAGATGAGCCGGCTGAAGTTTTCTCTTCTGTAATCTTACCGGGAGAGGCCCCAGCCCAGACTCCCCTCATGTTGCCTGCTCTCAGGGCCCCATCTACTCGCTGGTGCATGTCTCTCATCCTGGGTCCTCTGTTCCGGTTAGCAGGTCAAATGCTCACTGGGCCTGTCATTGACTGTCCTGTCAGTCACCCCTCCCCAGGACCCTGACATCTGGTGCTGCCCCCTGCCCCGGCTCCTGCGCAGGACTCACTGGGCTCGTCTCCCTGCAAACCTCAGGCCCAGGAGCCACTTGTACACATCTGGGCAGTGGTGGGGCTCCGCACCTTCCAGCCTCACTCTCGACCTTAAGCGCAACCAAGCACAGGTCTGTATTGCTCTGTTTCGCCCGGTCCCTCCACATGTCATGCTCACACCTGCCTAGACTGTTCCTACTGCTCCTGAAACGAAACTCAGCACCCTCACCCCCTACCCCACTTCTCAAAGTCTGTAAACCCCTTTTCCAATCTCAGCTCTGCCATTTAACAGGCGTCTGACAGGGACAAGTCTTTTGAACCTTCCAGGGGTAAGCCACATCTGTAAAATAGGGAAACTGAGCATAACTAACACAACGAATCAAATGAAAGACAGTACAGGTAAAAGCACCTTGTTAACTACAACTGCGCTGTTAGTTTTCTTGGTCCCTGGCCGACTTCGTTGTTTGTCTTCCCCTGAAATACACTGTGTGTCTGCGTCAGGATGGTGGGCCCCTCTCCGGAGCCCGACTTTTTTGCAGGTTTTCTGGTTTTCTCGCTTCCTTGCCTGTCCTCCACTCAGGCCTTCCTGCTATACACCCAGCTCAACACTAGGTGGCAGCCTGACCACAGGCTCTTGCTGGATGAGCCCTGCCCACCCCCGCCCCGCGTGAGGGTTTCACCTGGGTTAGCCTTGCGCAGGCACATCTCATGATCCGCCCTATCCCACAACCATGGCTGTTGGCAGCAGAAACCTAGGGAAAACTTCCTGCTGCTACATTCAGGCTGAAGCTGCCATGGAGACAAGACGAGGCTTGGGCCAGGTCCCAAGTCAGCTCTTCTGCCAGCTGGGGCTACCTTTGTAGAACAAATGTCCAACACAGCCCTTGCTGGAGCTGAGGCCTGGGTGGCCACAGAGGGGCCTGGCCCAGCAGCCTTTCTACCTACAGGCCCTGGAGCTCCCTGGGACCCAGAGGGCCCTCTGGGATCCAACCGAGCCTGGGGACACAAGCTTCCTACATTCAGCCTTTCCCTCCACCACTCCCTCCCCTCAACCTGTGTGTGATCGAGGCGTTCTTATTTGAAAACAGTTCTTCCTCATCTGGTCTCTCCTTTCTTAGCCAAACTGATTGAAAAGCTGTCTTCACTCCCTCTCCCCTCACCACCTCCCACTCGTGCCTCAACCTGCTATATTCTGACGTTTCCTCTGTCCTTCAAAGTCTGCATCCCTGCTGCCATATTGCCAACTCCAGGGCCCTTTCCAGTCTTCACCTTGGTGCATCTCTTTGACCACACTTACGCCCTTTCCTTGATACGACTCTTTCTGTTCTTCTCCAGGCCACTGTAAAATGGGTTGATCTTCTTGATCTGCTCCATACACTCTCCTCAAACCTAATACTCTCATTTTTTTACCCAGCACTTATATCCCAAAGATTTTCAAATCTCTGCCTTAGGACCTGGCATCCTCTTGGCTCCAGTGCCCCATCTCCAGCCGATTCAACACGCCCGAGACTGAGCTCCTCTCTCTGCCCTAAGCCTGATGCACATGTTCCTCCTCCTGTTTTCTGTCTCAGTGAAGAGCATCACCAGCAACCCAGTGGTGACCAAAGCCAGACCACTGGAAGTCACTGCTGACCCTCCCTGTCCCTCCTCTCCCCACAGCCGCTTGATAGCCACGTGCTGTCCACTCTGCCGCCTGGGGACCTCTCAGCCCTCTCCCCATCACAGTCCCTCCCCTGCCCAGGCAGGTCCTCATCTCCTCTTTCCCTGAACAACTACAACAGGCTCCAAATTGGTCTCCCTGCTTTCATTCCTGTCGCCACCACTGCAGCTCCCCACCTCACTCAGCGTTCTTTATAAAATGCAGAGCTAGGGCTTCCCTGGTGGCGCAGTGGTTGAGAGTCCGCCTGCTGATGCAGGGGACACGGGTTCATGCCCCGGTCCGGGAAGATCCCACATGCCGCGGAGCGGCTGGGCCCGTGAGCCATGGCCGCTAAGCCTGCGCATCCGGAGCCTGTGCTCTGCAACGGGAGAGGCCACAACAGTGAGAGGCCTGCATACCACCCCTCCCAAATAAAATAAAATAAAATGCAGAGCTAAACAAGCCATTTCTATGCTCAAAACCCTTCAGGGCCCTGAGGGTAGCATCCAAATATTTTTGCAAGAACCTTCATGACCTGGATCTGCCTGCCTTCTCTAGCCACACAGCTTGGTGGCCTCCACCCCCGCAACTCTCTCTCCGTCTCTCTGCCCCCGCAAAAGTGTCCCTGGACATCCCACGCCCTCACCTTCTACTATCCCTTCTGTCTGTACGTCCTCTCCTACCTCCTTTTTGTCCACTGGGATTCTGTTCAGAATTGTAACCCCAGTGCTGTATTGGGGGCCCCTTCTCTGTGCTTCCTTTATTTACTTTGTGTGATCACATGTCACTAGACGCTAAGCTTGAGGACAAGAACTGTGATTTTTTGGTCTTTGGGTCCCCAGCACCAAGTTCACTGTCTGACACAGAGAAGGGGTAAAACAAATATTTGTTGGATGGGTAGATGGATGGATGGAAAATGAAAACTTATTGTTCAGGAAAAGTTTCCTGATCATTCAGACGTGGTCTGGTGTTTAGACTTCTCACCTTAACCCCAAGCGTCTGGCACCTCGTACATGAAGCCAGATCTCACACCTCAGAATGCCCCAAAGCAGCACAACACAGAGCTCTCCCTGCAACCAGCGGGTGGGAACATCTTCCCCAGGTTCCCACCAAAAAGTTTAGGCACTGAGTGGAATGCAACCAATGCAGGGCTCCAAATGTACTCTCACTTTGGCCCAGAGGGATGCCCTTGCCAGACCAGGGAGATGGGAGCAATGCAGTTAAGCACTTAACCAGGAGACGAAGCCAACCTCTCTACAGTTTGTCCCCTGCAGAAGAAGGGAGTGCTGAGAAACACACAGCCTGGGGAACTCCAGAAGAGGCCCACAGAAGGCAGGACCCCTATTGACAATTCAAATGAGATGCACTGATGTTTACAGTAGCCAAGACATGGAAGCAACCTAAATGTCCATCGACAGAAGAATGGATAAAGAAGACGTGCTACCTATACACAACGGAATATTACTCAGCCATTGAAAAGAATGAAAGAATGCCATCTGCAGCAACTTGGATGGATCTAGAGATTGTCACACTGAGTGAATTAAGTCAGACAGAGAAAGAGAAATATCGTATGATATCGCTTACATGTGGAATGTAAAAAAAAATGATACAAATGAACTTATTTACAAAACAGAAACAGATTCACAGACTTAGAGAATGAACTTATGGTTACCGGGGGGGGGGGGGGAAGGGTGAGGGGCGAGGGATAGTTAGTTAGGGAGTTTTGGATTGACATGTACACACTGCTATATTTAAAATGGATAACCAACAAGGACCTACTGTATAGCACAGGGAACTCTGCTCAATATTCTGTAACAACCTAATTGGGGAAAGAATTTGGAAAAGAATAGATACATGTATATGTATAACTGAATCACTTTGTTGTACACCAGAAACTAACACAACGTTGTTCATCAACTATACTCCAATACAAAATAAAAAGTTTAAAAAAATATTCACCTATTAAAAAAGACAAAAACAAACAAACAAACAAAAACAAGTGAGATGCAAACACAGGGCAAAGTCTCTTCTTTTTTCATGTGGCCCCCAGCCTTGTTTGGCCTCCCTGCAACAGCTTCCAGAGAAGTGAATAAAACACCAAAGAGGGAGGAAAGCTGGATTTATTTCTCACTCTCAGCCTCTCTCTCCCAAAGGCAGAGCCCACTGATCAAAACCTGAGGGTCTGGAACCTGGGCAGACCCCAGGAAGTAGAAGCCCAAGTGCCTGCTCCTACTAATAATGACCACAGCAGGCTATGGTAGCACTGACAATGTTGGCTTACATTGCAGGACACACTTTACAGGCTGGATCTGTTCCTGCTCTTTTCTCTGATTGCTGTCCCACCACACTGGGGGCCTTAAGTCTTAGCCATCCCTCAAAACCCTGTGCAAATGCATGATCTGTGAAGCTTTCTCAGAGCCACCTACCACCAGCCTGAATTAAACAATATTTTCCCCATATTTCTATAATACACTGTTCATACTTCTTTTACAACACTCATCTCAATTTCTCTTTCATTGGTATTTCGTATGACTGTCTTTGATTATGTTCCTGACAAGGCTATAAATGCCTGGCAGAGAGGGACTATTTTACCCATGTCTGCATACCCCATGATTTTAGCCCTATGTTCTAGGCATTTGATAAATGTCCATTAAATTGAATTACAATTTTCAAAGCATTACAAAGCACCATGCAGACAACTAGGTTCATAAGTTCAAAGCATATGGAGAAAATAGGAGTGATCATATGGGTGGGGCTTATCTGGGAAGACTTCCTGGAGGAAGTGTGGCTGGAGGAGGCTGTGCAAGGTGGGGCTGAGAATCATGACCAAAGCCTGACAGTTAATTTAATGTCTGGGAGGCAAAGGCCAGGCTTCTCTCCTTCCTTACCCACATTTTTCCCCATCCCAGTATAGAAGAATAGTGGCAGTATAGTACTGTGGTTAGAAATGCAGACTCTCAAGACAGACTGCCTGGATGTATATCCTAGCTTAGTCACTTAATAGCTGTGTGACCTTGGGCTAGTCACCTCACCCATCTGGTCTCAGTTTCTTCCTCCCTGTAAAGTATGCGTAAAGTAGTATCTAACTCACTGGATTATGTGATGATTTAATGAGTTAATTTATGTAAAACTCTTACAAGGTGCCAACAGCTAATTTCAATGTTTTATATAGATTAACTCATTTAATCTTCACACAGCCCAATGAGGTCGATACTATTATTATCCTTATTTTACAGGTGAGGAAACTGAGACTCAGAGAGCGTGAGGTGGGGAGACTATTAGCATATCCTACCCCAAAATGTCAAACCTTCTACAAACATGACAAACTTGGACCTGTTTACCCCGAACCATACAACTCTTCCCCTGAAGAACCAGAACCAAAATCATAGCTCAAAATAATAATAACTTTGGGGCTTCCCTAGTGGCACACTGGTTAAGAATCCGCCTGTCAATGCAGGGTACACGGGTTCGTTCGATCCCTGGTCCGGGAAGATCCCACATGCCGCGGAGCGACTAAGCCCGTGCGTCACAATTACTGAGCCTGCACTCTAGAGCCGGCGAGCCACAACTACTGAGCCCGCGTGCCACAACTACTGAGCCCACGTGCCTAGAGCCCGTGCTCCGCAGCAAGAGAAGCCATCGCAAAGAGAAACCCACGCACCACAACGAAGATTAGCCCCAGCTCACCACAACTAGAGAAAGCTCATGCACAGCAATGAAGACCCAACACAGCCAAAAATAATAATAATAACTTTGCCTTTATTATAATTCATAACCATCTGCTAAACACCTTCGCATTTGAGGCTCACTACACCCCTATGTAAGAGCCAGCACCACCGCTGCTTTTCAGATGAATGCTGAGGTCCGGAGGGGAGGTAGGACTTGGAGAAGCAGACACCGTGGCTCCAGGTCAGAGAGCCTCCACTAGGCCCGAGCAGCCTCCAGCCAACAGGCTGGGTCACAGGGCATCAGGCAGGGGTCAGCAGTCCCACACCCTCCTCTTCCTCATGCCCTGAACAACTCGTCCTCCGGATGAATCCACACAGTCTCTGCCCAGAGCCCACCGTGGCTGCTCATACCGTCAAGAAGGTGAGTGAATTTACAAAAAACCAACTAAGGCTCCAGGGTCTAGAGATGACAGAAAACAAAAAGAAAACCATCACCAAACGATAGCGAAAGAAGTGTTTAGAAGTAATTTTCAAAATAAAAGAGTTTGAATATACAACAAAGTAATGACTTACAAGGATTTTTAATGAAGCATGTCTACTTCTAATCTGATGAGCATCTATCATTAAATTTTTATAAACTGTGAGAAACAAACAAACAAAATAAAAGAGTTTGGTTTGGAAGACTATAGTTTTCATCTCTAAAAAACTGGACCAAAGAATTGAACCAAAAAGCTATACATAAATTACAAATGGCCAATAAAATATTCTCCTCATAATCAATGAAAAGAATTCAAAACACAGCACTGAGACACCACCAATCAAAGTGGGAACTTTTTAAAATAATAGATACAGGGGTGGGGGGCAGTTGCAGAGACTGAACATTCATGGGAGTGTAAATTGAACCACCCTTTGAGAGAGCAGTTTGGTCTGTGGTGTGTAAGGGCCTTAACATTACTGATGTTCTTTGACCTCACAGTTTCGTTTCTAGATATTTATTAAGAAAAGTGTATAAAATAGTCACAAAAATAGGTTTAAGAGAATTCATGTGGTGTGTTTTACAAAAGAAAAAGAAAGAGGCAACCCAGAAAGCTAAAGAGGGGAATGATTAAATAAGTAATGGCACCTCCATCCAGTAGAATTCTTTGCTACCACTAAATATGACGTGGAAAAGTTGAAGATTATTTAATGACCTTAAAGAAGTTAGTTGTGAAAAGCAGGTAAAAAATAAACAGTATACTGTATATAGACTAATCCTCATATTATAGAAAAATGTATGTATACAGGGACACTATAATGAAGTGATTAAAAGCCCAGACTCCTGAGCCAGAGTGCTTGGGTCTCAGTCTGAAACTGCCCTTAAATGCTGTGTGACCTTGGGCAAGGCAATTAACTGCTCTGTTCCTTGTTTAACTCATTTGTTATAGAAATAATAATGGTACCTTTCTCACTGATGCTGGAAGGACTGAATGAGTTAATAACTGGAACACAGTAAGTGGACCTCCATCAGGTGAATGGCTGGCTGGATGCCCTTAACCTCCAAATCAAAAATTGAACTCTGCTCCTCTGGTCATGATATGGGTCCCTGTGGGAGAAAGCACTGTCCAGGGGATATGACTGACTAGTCTTTTCAACATTCATGTTTCTTGTTATAAATCAATCAGCTGAAATCGTGAAGGTCAGTCCTAGTCTCTGGGCTTGGCAGATGTGAGTCTGCCCCTCAAGAAGGCTCTCCTCCCAGATTCAGAGCCTGGGGACCTGTGTGTGTGTCCTAGCCCCTGTGAACCAGGGCATTTGTTAAGGTAACAAGGCTGCTCCCTCCCTAACATGCCTCTCCTTCTCTCAGGACTTACTGGCCTTCCTCAGCCGCTTAAAGTTTCCACATAGATGCTTCTTTCAAACAATGTGCATGTTATCTTAGAGCCACGAGGGAAAACTTGTGGAAAATACACAGGGGCTTGATGGGAATGGAGTTTATTTTTTCACATTCCCTGAGATGGTCTCTATTCTCTTTGAAGGATGGAAGACTCAGCCTTCCACATCATATCAAACAAATTAAAAGGCACCTACAGACCACTTACGTATAATTTTTACTAATTTGGGGGAAAGTTTTAATAATTTTGTTTTTGAAATTATTTATATATAAGTAATACATTTACCTGATTTTAGTTATGATTTCTTTGCAATTACAGTTTGTATTCTTGAGAAAAACTCTATTAAAAATTGCTTAACGGGGCTTCCCTGGTGGCGCAGTGGTTGAGAGTCCGCCTGCCGATGCAGGGGACACGGGTTCGTGCCCCGGTCCAGGAAGATCCCACATGCCGTGGAGCGGCTGGGTCCATGAGCCATGGCCGCTGGGCCTGCGCGTCCGGAGCCTGTGCTCCGCAACGGGAGAGGCCGCAACGGGAGAGGCCACAACAGTGAGAGGCCCGCGTACCGCAAAAAAAAAAAAAAAATTGCTTAACAAGTAAGAATTTCTTATGATTACTAAATTTAACAATGCACAAACTTCATGAAGCTTTATTTCTAGATCTATAAACATTTACAGAATTTAATTTTGCACATTTTGTATTTTGGAGCAGACATACATATATCACATATAGGATGACATCTATTTATTTTTGACTCAAACATCTTGTTGGCCTTTGCAAAGCTCAGAAGCCCCAGTGATATGGTTTGTCGCATGTAAAGTATCCTGTCCCCCTGAGTTGAGTACGCAGGGCTGAAGCCCCATTCCAAATGCCCCACAAACCTTTTCCACCAGGTACTTTCCCTTCACGTAGAAAGGAGGTGTACTGCACTGCTGCCCCCTGGTGGTACTGAAGACTGACGCCTCTAAAGGAGCTTCTGCAGGACATTTGCTTACGCTGGAAAGGCAGATGGTATCAGAAATCCGGACAGGCTCAGTAGTGTGGCACCGGGCACAGCAGCATCTGGAGGAATTGACCCTGAAATCTCAGCAGTGACCCACCCCAGGCTGCTCTGAGCTGCAGGGATGATAGTGGGCGTGTATATGTGTGTCTGTTTGTCGGGGCGTGCCCTTCACAGAGCTGCTCCCACTGACAAATGGGCTCCCAGCATCTGGTTTGGGGCAGGCGCTGCCTCATCGCTCTGTAGAGCTAGACCTCTTGCCAGGGCTGTGGCTACACTGGGCGGGGACGGCCCTATGCGTGCCTGATTATCCCACCTGGGAGAGTACAGTTCTGGAGCAGCCCATGCGGAGAGGCAGGGAGGTAAACGTCCCTTGGCTCTCCCGCCTCAAGGTAGAAGACAGCTGTCTGTGCACTTCTCCTGGGGCCCCTGAGACCAAGGCTGCAGCCCACCCTTGTCCTAGCCACTCACAGGACCACTCTGGACTCATCTCCCAGGGTTGATTAGGCCACTCGGCTGTGTGTGGAGTGTTCTCAGTGCTCCCCATTTTACACAAGCTACAGGCAATAGATGGTGGTTCCCTTCTCCACATCTCCAGGAAGTGGGCAAAGTTTGGGTGGAGCAGGAACATCCTATTCTTATGTATTTCCATTTAGCAGAGAGAAAAAAACTATGGAAAAAAAAAGCCAAATGGCTTTGCCTCCATTGTTGCCTGAATGGTGAGAGGCTTGCGGATCCATAAGGCTAGTGATTGTGGAGGGACTGAGGAGAAGGACTGGGACCCGTTGAAACAGACACGGCTAAACTCTCAAGGCAGCACCACTTCCTATCCATCAGGGCTGAAAGGGGCTCCTGAACCTCCTCTTACAGCACTAAATAGATGACCGTGGGATGAGGCTCCCCATTCCCTGGTGCCACCAGGGTAGCTGAGGCAGTTTTGAGGCCCATGGCTCTGGGTGAAATGTGGAGGAAGAGTTGTTCTAGTTTATCTGGGGATTCTCCAGAAGAGAGTTGACATCACAAAGATAAAGTGAACCCAGCTCTAATAGGAATGCTTGTTGGGGTCCTGGAGGCCATTATAGTAACGCATGCCATTGGAAGCCTGCACCTTCTCTTGGAAAAAAAAGTAAGACCCATTATGGTATGAGACAACCTGGTGCCGTTCCAGACCCAGAGTTCTGCTTGGGCTTTGTGTCATCCCTTACTGAGCAGGTAGGAACTCCGTCAATGCATGTTTTTAAATATCTTAAATAAGAAAAAAAAAATCTTTTTTTTTTTTTTTTGTCAGAGCTGTGCAGCTTGTGGCATCTTAGTTCCCTGACCAGGGGTTGAACCCAGGCCCTCAGTGGTGAAAGCGTGGAGTCCTAACCACTGGACCGCTGGAATTCCCAAATCCTTTTTTATTATTTTATTTATTTATTTATTTATTTTTTGTGGTACGCGGGCCTCTCACTGTTGTGGCCTCTCCCGTTGCGGAGCACAGGCTCCGGACGTGCAGGCTCAGTGGCCATGGCTCACGGGCCCAGCCGCTCCGCGGCATGTGGGATCTTCCCGGACCGGGGCACAAACCCGTGTCCCCTGCATCGGCAGGCGGACTCTCAACCACTGCGCCACCAGGGAAGCCCCCAAATCCTTTTTCAAATTAAGAAAATTTAGTTTCAAACCATTATATGTTTATCATAGAGAAATCATAAAAGACACAGCAAAGAGATGAATACAAAAAACACCAACAATAAATCCCTTCCACACCCTCCTCTTTATGCAAATTACCGTGTAAATAGCTATATGAAAATGTACATTTATTATTACATGTGCAGATGACTATGGAAATTATATTTGTAAATTATACATCTATATGTAAAACATATAAAAGTTATAATTCTATGAAAATTACATTTATACATATATGCACATACACATTATACAAAGATATATGATTGCAGGATAGCTTCCACGGACTTTTTCCAGCGATTTAGAGCATCCCATGTCAGTAGTGTCTGGTGATTGAGATGAGCGCTAAGGAGCCAGGTTGCCAGGGTTCAGACCTCAGCTGTGCAGCTTACGAGAGGTGTGTGCTTGATCAAGGTACCTGTGTTAGTTATCTCACCTGTAAAGTGGAGAAATAATGGTATCTCCTCATAGTAGTTGTGAGGATAGATAAATCCATACGTAAAAAACTATATGTATGCTTGGCACATGGCATGGTAAGCACTCAAAAATGTTAAGAACGGAATAAAGCATTCTTTAAGGCCAGCTATTTATAAAGCAAAGGATGTTTGAAGAAGGAGGAGAAGCTGCAAATGGTCCTAATCTGATTGGCCTTGACCCAGTATACAAGATTCTCACGGGTTGGGCTTTCTTCCCATGAGGATAATTATGGCTTTTAGCAGTTGCTCCGGACCAAGCCTCAACTGTGGAGATTTCCATCTCCAAGAAAACCTAAGGATTAGGGCTGAATGTCACAGCATTACTCCAAATGTACCCACGTAACACCAACCCTCCCCCCATCTCTCTCAAGCCCCTATCCAGTCTACCAGGGTAAAATCAGTTTCTCACTGGTCCATCTCTCTCCCTCTCAGGATTACTAAGCTGTTACCTAAGAAGTGGGTAGGGAGTGGATCTCTAATTGGCTTATTTTTTCACAAGACTCAGGAAGCGGACCAGAGGATGTGTGTGGTTGGGGAAGGCATAGTCAACCATCAGGGCTTCAACTTTTGCATCTGACGTCGAGAGGCGCGTTTAACAAACTAGAACAAGCTGGGCCACAGTGACCAGAAAAATCAATCTTTTGTTTTACGAGACCTACTCATCATTTGGGTTCTGCTTTTTTCTTCCAAGGGCAAGTCACCATCCACAGAGGAAAAATTCCGTCACGCAGGCTGAAATCTACCTTGTGTGTTAATCCTCATCCCAAACGTAAATAACCACAAATAATAAAGATGGGATGCTATGCTCCGTGCTGATCTGTACATTACTAGAAACTTACTGAGCGCCAAGTTTATGCCTGGCATATTATAAAATGAACCAGACCTTGTCTCTCTGTCAAGGAACTAACGTGAAAGTAGTAGGTATAATGGAAAATATATTGAAATAACCGAAGAATCTTAGCTCAGAGAGCAAACGCCCATGCTGTCGCCTTTGGGCCCCTCCTAAACTAACCTTAGCTTTGGTATGATTCCAGGTGGCTCCATTACAGCCATAGTCAATCCTGAACATGGCTCTTTGGGCCTCATTCTCTGGTGCAGAGAAAGATGTTTTGTAAAGACGTTTTGTAACTCTACTCACAAAGACTGCAACACCCTCCCCACCAAAAGACACTCTCTGTTATTTCATCAGGGATCTTTGCCACTGCCTACCACTCACAGCACGCACATAGTTACCCTTATAAAACAGAGGACTAAAATCCACTTCTGTTTTCCATGACACACCAGCCAGGAACTCACTGCTCTAACTACCATCTCGTTTGTGACAAGATCAGTAGCCATACGTATTGTTGAAGTGTTTGTATTTTGAAAGGGTGTTGTAATATTTAATTGCACCTCCTTTCCCACAAACCGTGAAAGATTAAGTCGCGCCTTAACATAACACAGGGTACCATTTATCCCCACTTAAGCAGTAATGCGGTAATCTGAGGTAAACCACAGATTTATGATTCTTCCACCCATGACCCGATCTCACTTAGCTGGCTCTGGCCATCTGCCTCCCCGTTAGAGTTTTGCCAGCAGAATAAACTGCTGATGACCCTGCTCTCCACCCTTACATAAGCACCTCACCTAGGAGGTTGTGGGGCCTGCAGGTGGCTCTGCTGTGTTTTGTGGGATCTGTTGAAATAAATCAGATTATCTAGTTCAGTAGCATGTCACAAGTGCCAGACCCACACACCTCCATAGGGGAATATGACCATCCACCAAATGGAGGCACCTTTCATCCCCTTATACAGAAGGACAACCCTTACCTCTCCCTGGATCTAGGAACTAACAATAAAATTTGCCTATGCTTTTCATTTTGACCTTGCAACCTTGCCCATCTTCTTTGTCTCTCCTATCTCTCAGGGTTCTGGTCTTCTCCTGAGAGCATCGTGGTGCAGTGGAAAGAGGCCACTGCCAGTCCCCAGGGTCAGAGTGTCAGATAGACATTGGCTGAGTCCTGGCTCTACCGCCTACCGTCTGCATAACTTTAGAACCCAGGTTCTTTCTGAGCTTCAGTTTCCTCACTGGAAAATGAGGATCATCATATATATCTCCCTTATAGAGTTGCTGGGAGATTAACACCATATGTAAAGCACGTAGAGATGCTTAACAAACTCTCCCCTCTCCCATCTGTACTTATCCCTACCACCTCACAAATCTACCTCTTACTTTCTCATACAAGAAAATGCCAGTTTCTGTTCTTTTCCTCTAATAATACTTCCCAAATCTTCTTTCTAATCTGTATACCCACAACCTTAGCCAGATAAGTTTCTTGCGAAGCCAAGAGCAGAAATGTGTTATTGGTGGGTCAGTTACCTGGGATGCCAGGTTGCAGAAAGAATGAATTATTTTTAATTAACATCAGAGTAAAGTGGGCAAAACATTATTGAAGGTTATAAAATTGGAGAAATTTTATGAAAAAAAATTTATGAATATGGATCAAAAGCTTTTAAAATGTTCACAGCTTTTGATAATGATTTTACTTCTAGGAATTTATAATATTAAGGAAATAAACAGATATATTCAAATATTTATGTATAGAATGTTCATTATAGTAATAGTGAAAAATTAGAAATAATCAAAATATCTAAGAATCGGATTACAAGGTAATGGAGTAAATACTAGGCAGACATTAAAAATCAGGTTTTAAAGAGTTTATAATGACATTGGAAAATGCTCACAATTTGATATAAAATTATGAGTATATTATCAATTTTTAAAATATATAAAACACTGTATTGCCACGTGAACCAGCAATTCCACTTCTGGGTGTATACCCAAAAGGAGTGAAAGCAGGGACTCAGAACATATTTGTAAACTCATGCTCATAGCAGCATTATTCACGATAGCCAAAAGGTGGAATTAGTTCAAGTATCCATCAGTGGATGAATGGATAAACAAAACATGGTCTGTACACATACAGTGGAATTTTATTCAATCAAAGGAAGGAAATTCTGACACATGGTACAACACGAATGAATCTTAAGGACATGATGGTGGGTGAAACAGGACAGTCACAAAAGGACAAATAGCATATGATTCCACTTATATGAGGTACCTGGAGTAGTCAGACTTAGAGACAGAAAAAAAAAAAGGTGGGTGCCAGGGACTGGGTAGAGGGGGGAATGGGGAGTTAGTGTTTAATGGGTCTAGAGTTTCAGTTTGGGAAGATGAAAAATTTCTGGAGATGGATAGTGGGGATGGTTGCATAACAGTGAGAATGTACTAAATACCAAAGAACTGGACACTTAAAAATGGTTAAAATGGTAAATTGTATTTATTTTATTATAATAGAAAAATTATATATACATTTATACAATACATGTACACACAGACACACGCATATATAAATGAAACACTAAAAAGCTATAAGTGTTTCCCTTGTTAAGAATCCGCCTGCCAGTTCAGGGGACACAGGTTCGAGCCCTGGTCCGGGAAGATCCCACATGCCGCTGTGCAACTAAGCCCGTGCACCACAACTACTGAGCCTGCGCTCTAGAGCCTGCGAGCCACAACTACTGAAGCCCGCGTGCCTAATTGCCGTGCTCCGCGACAAGAGAAGCCACTGCAATGAGAACCCCGCACGCTGCAATGAAGAGTAGCCCCCACTCACCTCAACTAGAGAAAGCCCACGCGCAGCAACGAAGACCCAACTCAGCCTAATTAATTAATAATTTCAAAAGCCAACATGCCCATTTAAAAAAAAAGCTATAAGCCAGATGTCAGCAGTGAGTTGTGAAGTCTGAATTGTGAAATTATAAGAGATTTTTACTTTCTTCTTTGTATTTTCTTGCATTTTACAATTTTTCTATCATGAACACGTATTACTTTTTTCAGGGAAAAATAAGTGTGTTTCCTTAAACCCATTGGAGTTTCCTTGAACGGCCTCCTTGCTTTGGCCAGGGAGGAGGAATGTCCTACAGGCAGATGCACGTGCTCCACGGCAGGAATTTCTCCTCTCCAGGCCTGTGCTCTGCCTTTACAAGGGGGTTTCAGGCTAGCAGACCTCATAAACAGCCTCTCGCCCACACAAGAAATTGTTGGAGACGACTTATGAGGTCTCTTTGAATCTTGTAGGTGAATTTATGGCCGTTTCATGAAGGATTCCTCCCTTTGGCCCCAGAAACTATGTTGGGACTGTCCTGCCTGACTTAACAGCCAAGAGTCATGTCAAGGCTGCGTGTGGCAGCAGGACAGTGCAGTGAGAAAAGTGCCACACAGGAGTCAGCCATGGAATTCTGCAGTGTGACCATCGGCCAGACCCCCCCCCTCTCTGGCCCTTTCTTCCTTCAGTGATAAGATGAGGGGATCAGGCAAACCACGACCCCCTTCCTCAAACCAAGCTCAGGCCTTGCTTGCCCCAGGGAGCCTTCGCTGATGAACGAAGGGGCACTTCAGCAGTCACGGCTTCAGATGCTCCTCTATAAAGCGGTGGTCAAGATTTGCCTGTATGTTCTTGAGTGGTTTTCATGTGAGTAAGGTAGATAGCTAGTGGGAAGCAGCCGCATGGCACAGGGAGATCAGCTCGGTGCTTTGTGACCGCCTGGAGGGATGGGATAGGGAGGGTGGGAAGGAGGGAGATGCAAGAGGGAAGAGATATGGGAATATATGTATAGGTATAACTGATTCACTTTGTTATAAAGCAGAAACTAACACACCATTGTAAAGCAATTATACCCCAATAAGATGTTAAAAAAAAAAAAAAAAAAAAAGACAATAAATAAATAAATAAATAACAATGCCTAGGAGTCAGGGTCACAAAGTCTTCCAGTCCCACCTGCCCTTCCATTCCCAGCAGGGAATCTCATTCATTTGCAATTAAATGGGCCTCAGGCAACTCACAAACAGACCCTGCATGTACTGAGCACTTCCTCTGTCCTATTCAGAAGCCACCATTGGTTCCCCTTTGCCCTTAAAACAAATTCCAAATGAGGACTTTATTCTGATAAATAGTCACAAGGCCCTATCTGGTCTGCTTTCTGTCTTCCTTTGCCAGACTCAACTTTTGCTTTATCCCTGCTCTGCCCGCCTTGGTATCCTTACCTTCTGGCTATATCAACCTTCCAGAAATTCCCTAACACACCATGCCCTGTTAAGCAGGGGCCTTTTCATACGCTGGTCCTTCTTCCTCCAGCTGGTGAATGTGATACCCTTCAAGACCCAACTTGCATAATAACAGCAAACATTACCAGTCCTTACAGTGTGACTAATAATGTTCTAAGTGCCTTACCTGTAATAACTCATTTTTTTTGCGCATAGCCAAATCCTGAGCAGGTTTTTCTTCTACTGCCTCGCTTTTCTAGTTTCCTGCCTATTTTCTTAACATAGTTCTTTACCCTTCCAGTTGATTCTATAAACTACTAGATAGCTTTCCTATGAAATGCTATTCTGCCTAAGTGAGCCAGAGTTGATGACTGTTGCTTACAACCAATCATCTTATCTTATAAGGTATTTATCTAGCTGAATGTCACTGAATTCCAGGCACCTGTGCTGGTGTAGAGGGAATACAAGGCCTCAATTCTGCTCATGAGGAGCTCACATCTGTATGAAAAAAAAAAAGATAAACAGCAATGGGAGGTAATTAAAGGTACAATGTGAATACCTATGAAAGTATAACTTAACTCTATGGGAACTCACATGGGGAGTCTGAGAGGGCTTCAAAGAGGAGGTGACATCCAAAGAAGCAACGCAGCATCAGTGGCCAGAGTGGGCTCTGAAGCTGGACCACTTGGGTTCACATCCCGCTTCTGCCACACTTTGGATATGTAAGCTTGGGCAAGTTGCTCAATGTATTTGGTCCTCAGTTTCCTCATCCATAAATGAGTGACACTAAGAATATCTGCTTAGTAATCATCTCTGCAGCCAGCGCAGTCTGCAGGATCTGTCTAGGGAACGTACTCCCAGGACTGGTGCCAGCACCATCTGCTTTCTCACCAACCTTACATTGCTGTGAAAAACCATCTGTCTCAAGCCCAAGCCTCAACTCCAGTCACCAATTTATTACTTAGGCTTTTCCCCTAAGTAATGGGGTGGCTGGAAGGGTCATTCTTTTTGTCTTGGACCTAGAATGTGGCTCAGCCTCTCTTTGCTGTTTCCAACTTGACTTGCACTTTAAAAGGTTAGGCTAACATTATTTTAAGCTTAGCTTTCTTTTTTTTTTTTTTTTATTTTGCGGTACATGGGCCTCTCCCATTGCAGAGCACAGGCTCCGGACACGCAGGCTCAGCGGCCATGGCTCACGGGCCCAGCCGCTCCGCAGCATGTGGGATCTTCCCAGACCGGGGCACGAACCCGTGTCCCCTGTATCAGCAGGCGGACTCTCAACCACTGCGCCACCAGGGAAGCCCAGATTTAGCTTTCTTATTCACTGAAGAAAAGTCTCTTCATTATGAGTCCAGAATCCACTCTTCTGAGCCTATTCTGAATTGTTCTCTCCAAAGCCACAAAAATACTATGCGTTAGCCTTCTAGATTCCCCTAAAAACATCCTCCTTAAACTAAGGAGCCTGGTATAGTAAAAACTCCTAGTCTTCTAGAGTCAGAGAGACCTGGGTTAAATTCACAGATCCTCTAGCTGTGAGGCTTCAGTCAAGTCACTAAACCTTCCAAGTCTTTAATATCTATTTCATAGGGTTATTACAATGCCCCAATAAAGAAGATATGTAATAAAACTGTTTAAGCCTCTTCTTTTAATTTGCTCCTATTATGTTCTTTATTCCCATTTTGAAATATCTTCTGATGGTCCCATCCCCAGCCATTCTTACTGCTGCCTGTTGTCCCAATTTCTCTACTTTCAACTTTTTCTACTAAAAGTCCTATCTCCCAAGAGTCGTACTTCTGAGTTTCTGGTGCTACTTCCTTGGAGCTGCTTGGCATAAAAGCCATGTTCATTTTTCATTCTATTTTAGCTCAATAAAAGTATTTTCATTCCCAATTTAAATGTACATCGTAATTATTCTATTGAATATTATGCTGAAAAGATATGTCATTGAACTTCCACATGGCATTTGGCAAGATCTCTTACACTATCTTTGTGACAAGTTAGAGGAATCTTGAATATACGGACGATTATATTTTGCCAAAACTAAAGGTGATGACTAATGAAATAGAATCTTTATTAAGAAAGCATATAGTATGATGCCAGCAGCCTATCCACATCTTATTCTAGTTAACATTTTTATCAATCACTTGAATGCTGATTTCTAAAACAGACCAATCAAATTTACAGATGACAGAAAGCTGGGAAGGCTAATAAACACTTTCAAGTAAGAAATGGTTTTCAAAAATATATATATATCTTAGCAGGTTGTATTGATGCTGAATAAAACAAGAAGTTTAACGGGGGCAAATGTAAAACTCTTTCTTTGACTCCAATACACCAGCAGCACAAGTGCAGGATAAGATTGGTTTAGCAGTAGTCACCCTCCCACAGTCAACTCAGTATGATTTCATATTTTTATATAATTGTCCCCCTAATCAATATAATCTTAGGATGCTTAGACATCTAGCTTTAGAATAAGGGAGGCAGTGGTCTTCCTTTATCTTATGCAGCTAGATCACACCTCTGGAGTAGAATTCAGCTAAGGGCGACACATTTTAAGAAAGATACTGGTAAAATGAAATGTATTTAAACAGGAAATCATTAGGATTATGAACCATGTCATAAGAGGAATGTTTGAAGGAAGCAGGGATTTTTAGACTACACAAAACATCCCAAAGGTTCGAAGGGAACAGGACAGTAGTAGGATGCAAAAATATAGGATAAGTTCTCATTTCAAGGAGCTCACATACTAGGTGATTAGTGTTGTGATAGAGGCAGATTCAAAATGGGGAAGAAATGACTAATTTTGCCTGGGGGAGTCAGGAAAGTTTTCACAGAAGGGAATGAGGCTGAAACTGAATCTTAAAAATAATGGGGAGGATTTTACCACCAGCAGAGTACGTCATTTGAGGCAAAGGCAACAACACACACTTGAATCCCCAGGGCAGGGATTAAAGCAATGGGTTAAGAAGTAAATGGGGGACTTCCCTGGTGGCGCAGTGGTTAAGAATCTGCCTGCCAAGGCAGGGAACATGGGTTCGAGCCCTGGTCCGGGAAAATCCCCCATGCCGTGGAGCAACGAAGCCTGTGCGCCACAACTACGGAGACTGTGCTCTAGAGCCTGTGAGCCACAACTACTGAGCCCGTATGCTGCAACTACTGAAGCCCGTGCACCCTACAGCCCGTGTTCTGCAGCAAGAGGAGCCACTGCAATGAGAAGCCCACACGTCGCAACGAAGACTAGCCCCCACTCACTGCAAATAGAGAAAGCCTGCACACAGCAACGAAGACCCAATGCAGCCAAAAATAAATAAATAAATGTATAAAAAAAGAAAAAAGGGGTAAATGGGAGGTAAGAAAGTGATGACAGCAAGTACCAAAGATAGACTCTAGGTTTCTGCTTAAATGTAACTTCCTTAGAGAAGTTTTCCCTGGCCCCTGACCCCCAATCTAATTAGGTGTCCGTGTTACACTGTCTCCTAATGCTCCATAATAGCTTCAGGGGCTGTGCCTGGCATATGATAAATACTTAATAAACGTGTTGAATCATGCACATAAAGAACAATTTAAAGCAGAGTATAACAAGTGCTATACTGTATATAGCACAGTTTTCAGGAGAAAAGGAAGATTTGAACTAATAACACTTGAACTAATTGAGCCTTATGGGAGAAAGAGAATACAAGAGGACATTGAAGGGAGATGGAGCAGCTCCAGTGGATGCACGGGGGCAGGAAACAACACAGCAGATAGAGAACTGTGAGAACTTCCATGTTTGTACGTAGGTAGATACGGGTGAGTAGTAGCTGACAAGACCAGAGAGGTAGGCGAGGGCCAAATCATTCATCCATTCATTGAATATTTATCAAGTACCTACTCATGAAGGGCTTCCTAATCCAGGCTAAGAAGTCTGGATTTTATCCAAACAGTATTGAGTAACTACTGGAGGATTTGAGAGTATTATGATTCAATTCATATTCTAGAAAGTTCATGCGGGAGGTCGGACAATGGATTATTTACATGGTGGCAAGACTGGAGGCATGTAGAGATCACTTAGGAAGCTGTTTCAGAAATCCAGGTAAGAAAACCATGGCAGTGGGAACAAGGAGGACATGGTTCCAGGAAGTATGTAGACACTAGAATTGACAGAATTTGATGGGGATTTCTTTATGATGGGAATGCCCTCACTTTGGGAAGTGAGAAAGAGCGAAATTTAGGATGATTCTTGTGTTTCTGGTACATGCAATGGAGTGGATTGTGATACACAGAGAAAAGGACTACAGGAAGAAGAGAAAGGTAAAATAGGGGTAAATTGTGAAGTCCATTTAGTACATGTTGATATTTGTGGAAGAGATTGCTAGCTGTTTACCAGAATCCATTTTCTCCTTTTTCCACATAGCAGTATCTAGCATGTAGCTGTGCTAGGAGCAAAGTATGCAACTTCCCTCTCAGTTGCCTAAGAAGAAATCCTTGCCCTGGATTTCTGCCCTCTCCTTCTTCTATTCATTGGAATGGTAATTACTATAATGACCTAGGAAGTCACAAGTTGAGGATGGCAGAGCATCCATTAGCCTGGTCCCTGTGTGCATCAGAGCTGTCTGCTAACTTAGAACACTAATCATAGGTTGTTTACATGATAGAAAAATAAATTTATTGCTCTCGAAGCCATTAAATTTTTAGTCTTTTTGTTACAGAAGCTGAGCCTACACCATACACTATTATGAGGTTGATTTATCAGTCATAATCAAATTGGGTGGGATGAATGACATTAGCAAGTTGCTGAAACAAAAGTTTCCAGTCCACATCCTCCCACAGAAATACCAGTTTGAAAACTATCCACAGACAAAAATATCTTCATGAGAGTCCCAGAATCCAGGTGAGAGATTACAGCGATCAGGTGGAGCACAGAAACTAGAAAAGATGCATTTAAGAAAGTAGGAAGGACAGTATCACTTTACCTGTGTCACCCTTCCCCCCAACCCATGCAATGCAGCACCAAGAGAGATCCCTTGGCTCAGGAGTTCTCCTGTGGGGAAAAGAGAGCAAAGTGAGAGTCCAGCTTCACTACTGACCCTGGTACCAGACCCACCCCAGTGGACCCTGGTGTCAAGCCAGCCCCTGTAGATCCTGGCTTTAGGATCACCACCATGGACTCAGGCACCAGGCCAACCCATGGACCCTGGAACCAGACTCACTTGTCTACAGACCCTGGCACCAGGACCACCTGCTTGCAGACCCAGGTATCAGGTCTGTTCACCTGTGGACTTTGACAGCAGGCCTACCCATGGATCCTGGCATCTGGCCTTCCCAGAATCTCTGGCAGGGTTGACTGGTGAAGAGATTTCCCTGCCAAAGCCAGTCTTTGAAGACTGGAAGAAGTGACTACTTCTTTAAATGTGCAGGCACCAATGCAAGACTACAAGAATCATGAAGAATCAGGGAAACATGATAATACCAAAGGAAAAAACTAAAGTTCCAATAACTGACCCTAAAGAAATGGAGATCTACAAACTGCCTGACAAAGAATTCAAAATAATCAGGTGAAAGATGTTCAGTGAGCTACAAAAGAACACAGATAGCTAATTAAACAAAATCAGAAAAAGCAATACATGAACGAAATGAGAAGTTCAACAAAGAGACAGAAACATTAAAAGAGGACCAAGCAGAAAGTCTGGAGCTGAAGAACACAATGACTGAACTGAAAAATTCAATAGAGAGGATAAATAGCAGACTTGCTCAAGCTAAAGAAGAAAATCAGCAAGTTTGAAAACAAGACACTTGAAATTACCCAGTCAGAGGAACAAAAAGAAAAATGAATGAAAAATAGTAAAGAAAGTCTATAAGACTTTATGGGACACTATCAAACAACCCAACACATATTATGGAAGTCCCAGAGGAGAAAAGTAAGATAAAAGGGCAGAAAGATTATTTTTAAAAAAATAATGGTGGAAAACTTCCCAAATCTAGGAAGGGTGATGGACACCCAAATTTGTGAAACCCAAAATATTTCAAATAGATTGAATCTAAAGAGGTCTACAACTAGACACATTTAACTAAATTGTTGAAAGTCAAAAATAAAGAATACTCAGGCTTTCCTGGTGACACAGTGGTTAACAATCCACCTGCCAATGCAGGGGACACGGTTTTGAGCCCTGGTCCAGGAAGATCCCACATGCAGCAGAGCAACTAAGCCCATACACCACAACTACTGAGGCTGCACTCTAGAGCCCATGAGCCACAACTATTGAGCCCGTGTGCCTAGAGCCCATGCCCCACAACAAAGACAAGCCACCGCAATGAGAAGCCTGCACACCACAACGAAGAGTAGCCCCTGCTGACCGCAACTAGAGAAAGCCCACGTGCAGCAGCGAAGACCCAACACAGCTAAAAATAAATAAATAAATTTATTTTTTTTAAAAATAGAGAATATTGAAAGCAACAAGAGAAAAGTGACTTGTCACATACAAGGGGTTCCCCCATAAGACTATAAGCAGATTTCTCAGCAGAAACTTTGCAGGAACAAGCGAAATTATATATTCAAAGTGCTGAAAGAAAAATTCCTGCCAATGAGGAATGCTTTACCAGCAAAAGAGTCCTTTAAAAATGAAGGTGAGATAAAGACTTTCCCAAACAAACAAAAACTGAGGGAGTTATCAGCACTATACCTGCCTTACTATAAGTGCTAAAGAGAACTCTTCAAGTTGAAACAAAAAAATGCTAAACAACAGCATGAAAGCATATGAAAGTATAAATCTCACTGGCAGGGGTAAGTATATAGACAAAAGCAGAATAACATAATACTTTGAGTGGTGTGTAAGTCACTTTTAACTCCAGTATAAAAGTTAAAAAACAAAGTATGAAGAAAAACTATAAACACAAGAATTGGTTAATGTAAGCACAATATATAAAAAAAGAAAATTCTGACATCAATAACATGGTGTGTGGGAGACTGGTTCAAGATGGTGGAATAGAAGGATGTGTGCTCACTCCCTCTTGCGAGAGCACCGGAATCACAATTAACTGCTGAACAATAATTGACAGGAAGACACTGAAACTCACCAAAAAAGATATCCCACATCCAAAGACAAAGAAGAAGCTGCAATGAGACAGTAGGAGGGGCGCAATCACAATAAAATCAAATCCCATAACTGCTGGGTGGGTGACTCACAAACTGGAGAATGATTATACCACAGAAGTCCACCCACTGGAGTGAAGGTTCTGAGCCCTATGTCAGGCTTCCCAAACTGGGGGTCTGTCAATGGAAGGAGGAATTCCCAGAGAATCAGACTTTGAAGGCTAGTGAGATTTGATTGCAGGACTTCAACAGGACTGGGGGAAACAGAGACTCCACTCTTGGAGGGCATACACAAAATAGTGTGCACATCAAGACCAAGGGGAAGGAGCAGTGACCGCATAGGAGACTGAACCAGGCCTACTTGCTAGTGTTGGAGGGTCTCCTGTAGAGGTGGGGGGTGGATGTGGCTCACCGTGGGGACAAGGACACTGGCAGCAGAAGTTCTGGGAAGTACTCCTTGGTGTGAGCCCTCCCAGAGTCCGCCATTAGCCCCACCAAAGAGCCTGTAGCCTCTAGTGCTGGGTCACCTCAGGCCAAACAACCAACAGTGAGGGAACTCAGCCCCAACCATCAGCAGACAAGCAGATTAAAGTTTTACTGAGCTCTGCTCACCAGAGCAACACCTAGCTATGCCCACCACCAGTCCCTCCCATCAGGAAGCTTGCACAGGCCTCTTAGATAGCCTCATCCACCAGAGGGCAGGCAGCAGAAGCAAGAAGAACTACAATCCTACAGCCTGTGGAATGAAAACAACATTCACAGAAAGATAGACAAAATGAAAAGGCAAAGGGCTATGTAACAGATGAAGGAAGAAGATAAAACCTCAAACAACTAAATGAAAAGACAGGCAACCTTCCAGAAAAAGAATTCAGAATAATGATAGTGAAGATGATCCAGAAACTCACTGGAATTCACTGCTGTGGAACAGAATAAAGAATGAAAAGAAATGAAGACAGCCTAAGAGACCTCTGGGACAACATTAAATGCACCAACATTTGCATTATAAGGATCCCAGAAGGAGAAGAGAGAGAGAAACACCCAAGAAAATATTTGAAGAGATCATAGTCGAAAACTTCCCTAACGTGGGAAAGGAAGTAGCCACCCAAGTCCAGGAAACACAGAGAGCCCCAAGCAGGCTAAACCCGAGGAGAAACACACAGAGACACATAGTAATCAAATTGACAAAAATTAAAGACAAAAAAAAAAAATTATTAAAGGCAACAAAGGAAAAAACGACAAATAACATACAAGGGAACTCCCATAAGGTTAACAGCTGATTTCTCAGCAGAAACTCTACAAGCCAGAAAGGAGTGGCACGATATATTTAAAGTGATGAAAGGGAAGAACCTACAACCAAGATTACTCTACTCAGCAAGGATCTCATTCAGATTCGATGGAGAAATCAAAAACTTTACAGACAAGCAAAAGCTAAGAGAATTTAGCACCACCAAGCCAGCTCTACAGCAAATGATAAAGGAACTTCTTTAAGTGGGAAACACAAGAGAAGAAAAGGACCTACAAAAAACAACCCAAAACAATTAAGAAAATGATAATAGGAACATACATATTGATAATTACCTTAAATGTGAATGGATTAAATGCTCCAACCCAAAGTCACAGGCTGGCTGAATGGATACAAAAACAAGACCCATATATATGCTGTCTACAAGAGACAGGACACATACAGACTGAAAGTGAGGGCATGGAAAAACATATTCCATGCAAATGTAAGTCAAAAGAAAGCTGGAGTAGCAATACTCAAATCAGATAAAATAGACTTTAAAATAAAGAATGTTACAAGAGACAAGGAAGGACACTACATAATGATCAAGGGAACAATCCAAGAAGAAGATATAACAATGGTAAATATTTATGCACCCAACATAGGAGCACCTCAATACATAAGGCAACTGCTACCAGCTCTAAAAGAGGAAATCAACAGTAACACAATAATAGTGGGGGACTTTAACACCTCACTTACACCAATGGACAGATCATCCTGATAGAAAATTAATAGGGAAACAAAAGTTTTAAATGACACAATAGACCAGATAGATTTAATTGATATTTATGGGACATTCCATCCGAAAACAGCATATTACACTTTCTTCAAGTGCACATGGAACATTCTCTAGGATAGATCACATCTTGGGTCAAAGATCAAGCTTCAGTAAATTTAAGAAAACTGAAATCATACAAGCATCTTTTCCGACCACAATGCTATGAGATTAGAAATCAGTTACACGGAAATAAAGGTAAAAAACACAAACACATGGAGGCTAAATAATACATTACTACATAACCAAGAGATCAGTGAAGATATCAAAGAGGAAATCAAAAAATACCTAGAGACAAATGACAACAAAAACACAACGATCCAAAACCTATGGGATGCAGCAAAAGCAGTTCTAAGAGGGAAGTTTATAACAATACAATCCTACCTCAAGAAACAAGAAAAATCTCAAATGAACAATCTAGCCTTACACCTAAAGGAACTAGAGAAAGAAGAACAAATAAAACCCAGAGTTAGTAGAAGGAAAGAAATCATAAAGAAAAGAGCAAAAATAAATGAAATAGAAACAAAGAAACAAGAGCAAAAATCAATAAAAGTAAAAACTGGTTCTTTGAGAAGTTAAACAAAACTGATAAACCTTTAGCCAGAATCATCAAGAAAAAGAGGGAAAGGGCTCAAATCAATAAAATTAGAAATGAAAAAGGAGAAGTTACAACAGACAACGCAGAAATACAAAGCATCCTAAGAGACTACTACAAGCAACTCTATGCCAATAAAATGGACAACCTGGAAGAAATGGACAAATTCTTAGAAAGGTATAACCTTCCAAGATGAACCAGGAAGAAATAGAAAATATGAACAGACCAATCACAAGTAAAGAAATTGAAACTGAGATTAAAAATCTCCCAACAGCGCTCCCTTCGGCAGCACATATACTAAAATTGTAATGATACAGAGAAGATTAGCATGGCCCCTGCGTAAGGATGACACGCAAATTTGTGAAGCATTCCATATTTTTGGCTTTGTGACCACATAGATGGGTGGGATACGGAGGGTGGGAGGGAGAGAGATGCAAGAGGGAAGAGATATGGGAACATATGTATATGTATGTATAACTGATTCACGTTGTTATAAAGCAGAAACTAACACACCATTGTAAAGCAATTATACTCCAATGAAGATGTTAAAAAAAATTAAATAAAATAAAAATAAAGTTGAGTTTAAAAAAAAAAAATTCCCAACAAACAAAGTCCAGGACCAGGTGGCTTCACAGGTGAATTCTATCAAACATTTAGAGAAGAGCTAACACCCATCCTTCTCAAACTCTTTCAAAAAATTGCAGAGGAAGGAACACTCACAAACTCATTCTATGAGGCCACCATCACCCTGATACCAAAACCAGACAAAGATACTACAAAAAAAGGAAATTACAGACCAATACCACTGATGAATATAGATGCAAAACTCCTCAACAAAATAGTAGCAAACAGAATCCAACAACACATTAAAAGGATCATACACCATGATCAAGTGGGATTTATCCCAGGGATGCAAGGACTCTTCAATATATACAAATCAATCAATGTGATACACCATGTTAACAAATTGAAGAATAAAAACCATATGATCATCTCAATAGATGCAGAAAAAGCTTTTGACAAAATTCAACACCCGTTTATGATAAAAAGTTATCAGAAAGTGGGCAGAGAGGGAACCCACCTCAACATAACAAAGGCCATATATGACAAACCCACAGCAAACATCATTCTCAATGGTGAAAAACTGAAAGCATTTCCTCTAAGATCAGGAACAAGACAAGGATGTCCACTCTCACCACTATTATTCAACATAGGTTTGGAAGTCCTGGCAACAGCAATCAGAGAAGAAAAAGAAATAAAAGGAATCCAAACTGGAAAAGAAGAAGTAGAACTGTCACTGTTTGCATATGACATGATACTATACTTAGATAATACTAAAGATGTCACCAGAAAACTACTAGGGCTAATCAATGAATTTGGTAAAGTTGCAGGATACAAAATTAATGCACAGAAATCTCTTGCAGTCCTATACACTAACAACAAAAGATAAGAAAGAGAAATTAAGGAAACAATTCCATTCACCATTGCACCAAAAAGAATAAAATACGTAGGAATAAACCTAAATAAGGAGGTAAAAGACCTGTGCTCAGAAAACTATAAGACACTGATGAAAGAAATCAAAGATGACACAAGCAGATGGAAAGATATACCATGTTCTTTGATTGGCAGAATCAATATTGTGAAAATGACTATACTACCCAAAGCAATCTACAGATTCAATGCAATCCCTATCAAATTACCAATGGCATGTTTTACAGAACTAGAACAAAATATCTTAAAATCTGTATGGAGACACAAAAGACCCCGAATAGCCAAAGTAATCTGGAAGGAAAGAAACAGAGCTGGAGGAATCAGACTCCTTGATTTCAGACTATGCTACAAAGCTACAATAATGAAGACAATATGGTACTGGCAGAAAAACAGAAATATAGATTAATGGAACAGGATAGAAAGCCCAGAGATAAACCCATGCACCTATGGTCAACTAATCTATGACAAAGGAGGCAAGGATATACACTGGAGAAAAGACAGCCTCTTCAATAAGTGGTGCTGGGAAAATTGGACAACTACATGCAAAAGAATGAAATTAGAACACTCCCTATCACCATACACAAAAATAAACTCAAAATGGATTAAAGACCTAAATGTAAGACCAGACACTATAAAATTCTTAGAGGAAAACATAGGAAGAATATTCTTTGATATAAATCGCAGCAAAATCTTTTTTGACCCACCTCCTACAGTAATGGAAATAAAAACAAAAATAAACAAATGGGACCTAATGAAACTTAAAAGCTTTTGCACAGCAAAGGAAACTATAAACAAGACAAAAAGACAACCCTCAGAATGGGAGAAAATATTTGCAAATGAATCAATGGACAAAGGATTAACCTCCAAAATATATAAACAGCTCATGCAGCTCAATATTAGAGAAACAAACAACCCAAACAAAAAATGGGCAGAAGACCTAAATAGACATTTCTCCAAAGAAGACGTACAGATGGCCAAGAGGCACATGAAAAGCTGCTCAGCATCACTAATTATTAGAGAAATGTAAATTAAAACTACAATGAGGTATCACCTCACACCAGTTAGAATGGGCATCATCAGAAGATCTACAAACAACAAATGCTGGATAGGGTGTGGAGAAAAGGGAACCCTCTTGCATTGGTGGGAATGTAAACTGATACAGTCATTATGGAGAACAGTATGGAGGTTCCTTAAAAAACGAAAAATAGAATTACCATACGACCCAGCAATCCCACTACTGGGCATATACCCAGAGAAAACCATAAGTCAAAAAGGCACATGCACCCCAATGTTCATTGCAGCACTATCTACAATAGCCAGGTCATGGAAGCAACCTAAATGCCCATCAACAAACGAATGGATATAGAAGATGTGGTACATACATACAGTGGAATATTACTCAGCCATAAAAAGGAACGAAATTGGGTCATTTGTAGAGACGTGGATGGACCTAGAGATTGTCATACAGAGTGAAGTAAGTCAGAAAGAGAAAAACAAATATCGTATATTAACGCATATATGTGGAATCTAGAAAAATGGTACAGATGAACTAGTTTGCAAAGCAGAAATAGAGACACAGATGTAGAGAACAAATATGTGGACACCAAGGGGGGAAAGCGGGGGGTAGGAGTGGTGGTGGTGGGATGAATTGGGAGATTGGGATTGACATATATACACTAATATGTATAAAACAGATAACTAATAAGAAACTGCTGTATAAAAAAATAAATAAAATAAAATTCAAATCAAAAAATAAATGAATAACATGGTGTGTGGGGAGGAGGGTATAAAAGTGTAGTTTTTTTGTATGTGGTTGAATTTAAGTTGTTATCAGCTCAAAATGGACTGTTATAACAATAAGAAGTGTTATGCAAGCTACGTGGTACACACAGAAAGAAAAAAATCTATAGCAGTTACAAAAAAAGATAAAAAGAAAAGAATCGATGTATATCACTACAAAAAAATTGAATCACAAAGGAAGATAATCAAATTGGGTTAAAGTCAAAGACATGGATATGAATAAGTCATCAAACGTGTACAGATAAAGAAAAGATGACTTCTGATGAAACACGGGAATACAATCTTTAAAGTGTGCATGTGGGAAAGAAGACACTATCACAATGAAGTGTGAAAGAATAATAAGAGAATTAGAGGGTAGTGGTCTATTACAGAAGCCAAGAGAGGAGACAGTATCAAGGATGGTGCTGTCAAATGAGAGACCAAGAAAATGTCAGAACTGAAAATGGTCATTGAATTTAGCAGTTAAGGTGACTTTGATTTTATATTACAGTGGAGGGTAGCAGAAAGGGAGACAAAGTCATACCAAAATGGATGTAGTAAAATTAAGAGGAGAGGAAGAAGGGCCAAGGGGAGATTATTCTTTCAAGAAGCTTCACTCTGCAGAAAAATGAAGAAATGGAGTGAGATCAAGGAAGAAGTTATTTTAAGATGGCAGAAACCTGACCATGTTATTATGCTAAGGAGAAAAGGGAAACGTACAGAAATATTGAAGAGGAAGAGCCAGATTGACAGATGGAGGAAGGAAGTTCCATGAGAATATGGGAGATGATGGGATCCAGGACATCAAGGATTAAGATCAAGGATTAGCTGTGGACCAGAGTTGGGACCCTTTTCCCACTGTAAGAGAAAGTGAGTGCAGAAGGAGGTAAATTTTTACAGGCGTAACAGAAATTAAGAAATGATCATTATTTTCTCTAAAAGTAGACAATGAGGTTAGTGTTTGACTTCAGCTCAGTGAAAGTGGTAAAGCTACCGGGGGTGGAAAAAATACGTAGGGATAAATCTGGAGTTGGGTGATTTCTTCTGTATGTAGACAGTGGGAGGGTGTAGATGGTAAAACTGGTCCAAAATAAGAATTCTGAGCAGCAAGTGTAGTATAAGGAGGAAGGTCAAAAGCAGAGGATGTAGGTGAAAGCAGTTGGTGGATTTCTCTTCATCACTGGAGCCTTGCATCCTTGGAGATTGTATCCCAGGTTTGCCACACTGTCTGCTACAAACTTCACACCATCACCACCACCATGCCTTTCCAAGTCTGAGAACTACATTTCCCAGAACCCCTTCCGATATATTTCGAAATTACAGTTTGCCAATGAAAGAGACTTGTGTGAAATTTGGAAGGTGGGAGCAAAGAGGAAGCCCTTATTCCAAGGAGGAAAATGTGGCCAGACGTGATAGTTTTTAGAACTTCCCCAAGGTGACTTTTTCTCCAGTCCTCTGGAGGCCTTCAGCTCCTCCCACAGTCACATCACCTTGAATTCCTATGTTAAATCTCTTATTCCCATAATACTCATATTGGCTCCCTTTTCCTAATCAAAACCAGATGGGTTCAAAAAGTCTACAAATAATAAATGCTGGAGAGGGTGTGGAGAAAAGGGAACCCTCTTTCACTGTTGGTGGGAATGTAAATTGATACAGCCACTATGCAGAACAGTATGGAGGTTCCTTAAAAAACTACAAAGAGAACTACCATACAACCCAGCAATCCCACTACTGGACATATACCCAGAGAAAACCATAATTCAAAAAGAGTCATGCACCAAAATGTTCATTGCAGCTCTATTTACAATAGCCCGGAGATGGAAGCAACCTAAGTGTCCATCAACAGATGAATGGATAAAGAAGATGTGGTACATATATACAATGGAAGATTACTCAGCCATAAAAAGAAATGAAATTGAGTTATGTGTAGTGAGGTGGATAGACCTAGAGACTGTCATACAGAGTGAAGTAAGTCAGAAAGAGAAAAACAAATACTGTATGCTAACACATATATGGAATCTAAAAAAAAAAAATGCTTCTGAAGAACCTGGGGCAGGACAGGAATAAAGATGCAGATGCAGAGAATGGACTTGAGGACACAGGGAGGGGGAAGGGTAAGTTGGGACGAAGTGAGAGAGTGGCATGGACATATATACACTACCAAATGTAAAATAGATAGCTAGTGGGAAGCAGCTGCATAGCACAGGGAGATCAGCTCGGTGCTTTGTGACCACCTAGAGGGGTGGGATAGGGAGGATGGGAGGGAGACGCAAGAGGGAAGAGATATGGGGATATATGTATATGTATAGCTGATTCACTTTGTTATAAAGCAGAAACTAACACACCATTGTAAAGCAATTATACTCCAATAAAGATGTTAAATAAATAAATAAATAAAACTACTCCAAAATTAACAAAATTTAAGCCTGATAGCTGTAACTCATAGAGGTCCTGGATTTATTTTTCCCTAGTCCTATTCAAAGATGTCACCCCATTAGTAGATGCAAACTATTATATATAGGATGGATAAACAAGGTCCTGCTGTATAGCACAGGGAACTATATTCAATATCCTGTGATAAACCATAATGGAAAAGAATATGAAAAGAATATATATATGTATAACTGAGCCACTTTGCTGTACAGCAGAAATGAACACAACACTAAAAATCAACTACACTTCAATAAAAAATTTGTCATGAAGAACCTAGGGGTAAGACAGGAATAAAGACACAGACCTACTAGAGAATGGACTTGAGGATAAGGGGAGGGGGAAGGGTGAGCTGTGACAAAGCAAGAGAGTGGCATGGACATATGTACACTACCAAACATAAAATAGATAGCTAGTGGGAAGAAGCCGCATAGCACAGGGAGATCAACTCGGTGCTTTGTGACCACCTAGAGGGGTGCGTTAGGGAGGGTGGGAGGGAGGGAGAGGCAAGAGGGAAGAGATATGGGAACATATGTATAACTGATTCACTTTGTTATAAAGCAGAAACTAACACACCATTGTAAACCAATTATACTCCAATAAAGATGTAAAAAAATACAAAATAAATTTTTAAAAATTAAAGAAAATAAAAAAATTTTTTAAATTAAAAAAAAAAAAAAGAAAACAAAGATGTCATCCCAGGCAGCCCAAGATATTTTTTGTTAATTTTCTCCTCATCCATAAGGCATGAAAAATCAGCCTTATTTGGTACTGTAGAGCAAGTCTGTCCCTTGTCAAAATTTAATGATCTGGGGATGGAAAAATGTACATATACATCTATATATTTGTGTAAACGTGTGCACATGCACACACGTACAATGTAATCTGAGAAAGCCCAATGGCAAATCCTCAATACCCTTTCAAATAGGAGTGTGTCAAGATTGTTGAAAGGAAGTGGTAGAAAATTCCAGGCTCAAAAATAATCCCAAACCAGTATAACCTGACTGAAGACACCACCCTTAGCACTGGGCTTTGCATATTATAGCTCTTCAGTAATGTGTATTAACTGTGTGTGGGAATGTGTGTGTGTGTGTGTGTGTGTGTGTGTGTGTGTGTGTGTGATGCATACATAAATCTTTAACAGTTTTCCTGATGCCAAAACCCCAGGCCAAGCTTCAATCCTGATCTAGCTTCATCATACTATTTCACACAATCTTGGACTGCCTCACCACTGGAAGCAGATTCACACAAAGAAAAGGGTCATGGGAGCATAGCAAGTCCTGAAAAAATGCTTGCCGAAGTCACATGAATTGCTGAGAGCCACTGGACTGAAGAAATTAGTTTCGTTACTTTAAATTCATATGTAACAATGGACTCCCCCTTTTTTAAAAACCTTATGAGTTATTCTCTTTGTTACCAAACTTGGTTCCAAATGCTTATAAATGATTCCAAAGATCCAATTCATGCTTAAACTGCTAATATTTTCATCTACCAAATGATATTTAAAAGGATGTAAGGCTCTGAATGCTTTGAAGGAAGAGCTCCTGTTAACATTTTGAGCACATATGTATACAGCCTTTCAGGGAAATTACTTTTATTGTACAGGTTCTAGGCTGTTTTACGGAAAAAATCTCCTGCTTTACTTAATAATCGTACCTTGCAAATTGTCAAAATACAAATTCTAGATCATCTAGTGAATCCTAGATTTCCAAGGCTAATCCAAGTCCCTTCCTCTTCGGTCAGGTTTATCTAGCCAGTAAGTTTCCAGATCCATCAGGGAGCAGCCTCTTCTTCATATTGTCATTACAGGTGATAGATATTGTGACTGTAAAAACCATTTGAGTTTCTGAGACTCAGCCTTCAGAAGTGGCCCTGAGTAGATTTCAGCAAGCATCTGGAGGCCCCAGATTGTACACCTCACTTAGATCTGCACAGAATGAGTCACTGAAGTCTCATATTACAGACTGAAAGCCTGCGTGTGTCCGTAGGCATCTCCTTGTAAGACTCTGTTGCACCAGTTCATGAATCTTGATATCAACAGTGATGTGAGAAAACAAGTGGATCTGGGGGTGGGGGCATTCTCAGCTGGTGTGGCTAAGGTTCCATCTTCCCCATGAACTTTTCATAACAGAAAATTTAAGTTCCTTTGAAGGTTAGGTTCCAACAGTCAACCCATTTGGCCTCTGATTTCACCTAGGAAGAGAGAATACCAGGAGGTAACAGAGTTAAGAACCATCTCCAAGAATCATCACCCCCAAATTTATTGATAACCCTCTACCAATCAGATTAAACTTGAAAATAAAACGGAAAGAAAAAATATATTAAATTCTTATCATGTGGTCAACATTATCCTAATATTATCTCATCTAATTCTCACATGTCTGGCATTATCCTCATTTCACAGGTATAGATAGAGACTCAGATTTAGAAACTTGCCCAAGGTGTTATAGGTAGCACATGTTGGAGCTGTAATATAAAAACAATCTGTCTTGGGCTTCCCTGGTGGCGCAGTGGTTGAGAGTCCGCCTGCTGATGCAGGGGACGCGGGTTCGTGCCCCGGTCCGGGAAGATCCCACATGCCGCGGAGCAGCTGGGCCCATGAGCCATGGCCGCTGAGCCTGGGCGTCCGGAGCCTGAGCGTCTGGAGCCTGTGCTCCGCAACGGGAGAGGCCACAACAGTGAGAGGCCCGCGTACTGCAAAACAAACAAACAAACAAACAAACAAACAAAAACAGTCTTACTGCAAAGTCAATATTCTTCCTACTGCATCATAAGCCAAGAACAGCTCCCCAGACTGTTTTTACGGAAAAGAGGAATTTAATAGGTATCAGTAGCAGCTCTCAGGTATCAGTTCTAAGTTGAGTTCACTGCGAACCCAAAATACGGGTTCCTAAGAGTCCCAGCACAGAGAAAATATTTGGTTCTTAATGATAGGCACAGGCCCATTTAGGCCCTAAGGCAAGTCCTTTAAGGAATTCCCTTTGAACGTAACAGGAAGTTAAAGTGGACTACTTTAACTTGGAGAAGGACCCCCTTGAATAGAATGAGATGTGGAAACAAAATTCAGCTGATATTCAGAGGAAAAACCAAAAGGTGGGACTTTCACAGATACAATTAAATTTGTTTTTAATATTCTAAGGTATTGCTTCACCCTCAAGACAGCCCATTTGCCAATAGTGCACAAGCTTCACCAAATGGACCTAAAATCAAACAGTCTGGTAGTTCCTGAGAACCCAGAGCAGTGTGGATGTTGAATGAGTAGAGGATGATGAGATGAGTGGAACAGGGCAAGAAGAAGGTCCAGACCTGGAGAGATGGTATAGCTGAGATTGTGCCCTAGCCCCTGACTCCAGGCCTCTGCTTCATTGGACTTAAACAACCTTTCAGAACCCAGGCAGGCAAAATTCTCTGCAGGTGTCATCAAATTGATCCTTAGAAACCATCACTTTGGTTTCTTTCCAAATAGTGCTTAGGCCTCTGGTAGGACCATAACTGTTCTCCAGAATTGCAGCTGAAATGATCTGACATGTGCCCACTTATTCCCTGACACTAATAACACCTTGTAGTTATTACAGAGGGGAAACAGAAGCATTGAGGAGTGAGGAAACTTAGTCAAGAACACTAACTAACCATGACTTAGTTACACAACTCTGTGAATATACTAAATACCACTGAATTATATACTTTAAAAGGCTGAATTTTATGGTATGTTAATTATGTCTCAATAAAATCGTTACTAAAAAAAATCATGACATCTTCTGGGGCAATGCTTTTGACAGATAAGTAGTATTTCTGCCTTTAAAAGCCAACTGTTAGCTCCTAATTTATTTTTAATCAAACATGATTGAGTGCCTCCTAGGTGTAAAACACTGTGATAGATGCTATAAAATATTTTTAAAGTATCTTGCAATAATTATATCATTTGCTAAGCTTTATTATATGCCAGGTAGGTACTAAACAATTTCACATGTTATCTTAAGTAATCTCCACCAGTGAGGTAGGTGTTATTATAAAAATTGGAAAACTGAGGCTCAGAGGATTAGATAATTGCCCAAGGAACACAACTAGTAAAAGACAGAGCTGAAATCTGAACTCAAATATTTCTGACTCCTAAGTCTATACTTTTATCTAGTATGATCTGGGAGTCAAAAGAGGAAGAGAGAGCAGAGCACAAAAAATACAAGCGTGAGTGGCAGAGTTCTGAGAGCAGGCAAACTATGGAACTAGATTCAAAGTTCTAAACTAGAATCAAGTTGCAGTGCAAGGACGGCTTTAAAAATCTACCTCAGTGTGGAGTCTGGGGGTCTGAAAGTCCTCCTGACACAAGAGTCATCTCAACAAAAACAAGCACAATTCCAAAAAATGCATATAATTGAAAATGACCATAATATCCAAGAGACAACATAACATTCTGTGTCGTTGTTTTGGTCTGGGATTCCCTGGCTATGAGAGCAATGGATACATCAGTGGTATGTCCATTAACGTTTTTTGAGCAGACACTCTCTCTAAGTGTTAACTAAGTTCTAGGTATTGTCTAGACAGTGAGGTAAATAAGATTAATGGCTTCCCTGAAGGAGCACCCAGATAGGAATTGATCGACCCAAAATATGTGGTATATACGTGGTTAAGTGACAGGCTTTAGCATTGGACAGTATTGGTTTCTATCCTAGTGCTGCCACTTACTAGATGTGATTTTGGACAAATTATTCAATTTTTCTATGCTTTCATTTCCTTATCTGTAAAATGAGAATGATAATAATACTGACCTCACAGGATTATTGTGAAGAATAAATATATAAGCATGTAAAACTGCCATGTCAGGCGATTCCCTCAGGCATTATATTTGATATACTCTATGTATATAAATGACATTTTCCCAAGAGTCTGGGCCCAAAGTCGCCAGACTACCAATGGATAGCAGGATGCTAGAAGAAAGCCAACTCTAAATTCACCCTGAACACTTCTGAAAAAATTACTTTTATGTATAGCCCATTGACATAATTTTATAGCCTAGAAAAAAGCCTTCACAGGGCCAGAGAGTATGTTTCTTCTCTTCCTGGCTGATAGCATTCCTTTTATTACTCTTTCATATATTTCCTAAAACAGTGCATAATTTTTTGTGTAAATAGGTGTATGTAATAGATATGCAGAGGTACGCTAGTATAATGGTTAAAAGAAAAGGCATTATGATAAAGTAGATATAGGTTCAAACACTGGTTTCTCCACTTACAAGCTGTGTGACCTTGGAGAGGACTCTTATGATCTCTGAACATGTTTTTTCATCTGTAAAATGGAATACAGTACAAACCTCATAGAAATTGTTGTGGAGATTAAATGAGATGGTATGTGAAAATAATTCAACACAATATCTAGTACATAGTAAATTCTCAATAAATAGTAGCTATTATTATTGCAAAAAGACATGAACTAGGCTATCCTAATGGCCCAGGTTCATTTTCAATTAAATAAGCATCTATCGTACACCTGCCAAGTATCTTACACTTTGCTACTTTTGGTGGGTATTAAAGGGATGGAACTACATTTGTCCTCTAAAACATAATCTCTGATTTTCACAAGTGTATGACCCTGAGAAAAGTGTCGTGCCACGTGTCCTCATACTGGTAGGTGGGCCGGTACCAGCCTTTCTGCAATCATCTCAGAGATGAGAATGTGAAGAGGTAGGAAAGTAAACATGCACAGAGGTGGAGTTATGTTTGTTGAAATGAATCAGCCCATCCCACAGAGGGCAGCACCGACATGTTAGCTATATAAGGGCCACTAGCTCAATCCGTTGTCACCCTGCAAGCTGCATCAGGCTTTATCCTACTTGTTCCTTTGGTGAACCAGATGAGAGAAAATTCATCCAGCTATATCAATGGATATTTGGTTGGTTGTTGCCCATGGTAGAAATCCAGGGGTATGAGCTAAGGCAGAGTTAATATATATTTGGCCTTTCTGTCTTCCTTCATTTTTTTTTTTTTTTTGCAGTATGTGGGCCTCTCCTGTTGCGGAGCACAGGCTCCGGACGCGCAGGCTCAGTGGCCATGGCTCACGGGCCCAGGCGCTCCGCGGCATGTAGGATCTTCCCGGACAGGCGCACAAACCCGTGTCCCCTGCATCGGCAGGAGACCTCTCAACCACTGTGCCACCAGGGAAGCCCTGCCTTCCTTCATTTTTGTTTCTTTCTTTTTTCTTCTTTTCATTTTCTTGTTTGTCATGCCACCACTGGAACTCTGTACTACTACTTTTGAATTTATTGTCATGACTGCCTGGATATAGGATCCAGAAAATTGTATTGTGTAAATATTGAAGTAAACTTTCTGTCAAGGTATATTTTGTCTTCTTTTTCATCTTCACAAAAACAAACATAGCCTCCTCCCATGGGGTCAGATGGACATTTCTTTCTTCTACCTCTGGAAACCTAGATGGCAGGAAAATACCTGAATACTATTAATAGGGAGTCCAAAGAAGGCAAAACTCAATCACGTCTGATCTTTTCCTCAATCTAATCACTGTCCAAAGTATTTATAGGAAGAAATGTTTTATGCTGAGGAGTTGACCTCAGATACTTTGGTTAATCATGATCATCAAAGCAATCATTATTAAACATAACCCTAAGTGGCTATTTCCTGAGACAACACAAGCTCTGAAAATAAGAGTTGAGTCACAAACTTTCTCTGTCAAATGTATTAATGGAAATATCCCTTAGCAATGGAAGTTAATGGGAGTGGAGGCTAATGGGGTCCTGAAGTTTCCAGTCAAATAAAAACAATTAAAAATATACTCCTCCCTCGGAGGAAAAAAATATGTGAATTTATTATAAACAGAAAGAGACATAACAAGGAGTAGAAAAATATGTACAAAAGATACTAATTTCAGTAGAAAGTTTACTGCTGTAAAATCAAAAGGAAAAGTCCACAATGTGAGAACTAGTACAGACTTTAAAGATCATCCCCTTAATTTACAGATTAAAGAAAAAAAACAAAGCAAAGCATATTTAATCTAACCAAAAAGAGTGATAATTCCTTAAATCAGAATTTGATGCTCCACCATCCTCTCCTCCCTCAAAAAACTCAAGCTACTTTTCTTCAACCTTCTCATTTGAAATTCAAACTAAAGTACAGTTCATCAGCGGGTGTTCAAGATCGCAGCCACAACTGGGGACAGAAGTTATATGAAAGACCAAAAAATAGTCTCATTCTTCTGATTAGACTTAGAACATATTCCATCTAGTTTTTAATATTTCAAGAACTATACAAACTTTAAATCATGCTATGTGATAAATAGAACACTAGTCATATTAGTTTATTAGTGAAAGAAAATAAAATTATTGTTCTACTATTAATGACACACACAAAAAATAACTGAGTATATGGTAGTTAACCCTAAGTGGTAACCAATTCATACAAACTTATCCATCATCATACTTTCATTGAATAAATGCTGATTACCAAAGAATAGTTAGAAATTTAAATATTATGCTTAATCTCATCCAGTCAATTTCTATTGTAGGTAAAGTAAATGAGACTCAAAGAGATTAACTTGCCCATATCATGCAGATAATTAGAAGTGCTGCTATGACTAGGGTATAGGTTTCTGATTCTTAAACCAAAGCTCTTTCCATTCTGCCAGGGGCTCTGCACTCATTCCATTCATTTATAACTTCCACATTCTTTAATCTCCAATTATAAAATTTAGGAGTATCAAAAACTTCACCAGTTCCCTGAATCAATGTTAATTTGCCTTTATTGTATTTGTGTGTGTATAAATACATAGGATCAAATATTTATCAGTGATTCCCATAATCCCTTGACCACACTCATTTGAGTTTAAATATAATGAAAAAATTATATTCCAGACTGCTAAAACCATCAATAATTTGTTTTAGTCAAATTGAAGGCAACTGTCCCTTATAAATTACACCAAAAGTATTCTAAAATAGTTCAAAGAGAATTACATATTCCCCTTCTAAGATAAAAGGAAAGATAAAAGCAAGACAGCAGGTATGGTCTACAAGGAAAACAGTTAGAAAATGTAGTGCACCCATATGGAACCCCTGTGAACAGTTGAATTTCTTAGAAGCAATTCTGCTGGGAAATTAGTCATAGGGTATGTATGACTAGAGATTTTCCCTCTACCACCACATGTGTGCCAGCATCCTATGGATAAAACAACTCTGTACCAAGGAACACTAAGTTAGGTCAAAGCATTCTTCAAAGCATGTCTGTACTGTCAGGGAGGAGCATGTGGCACTGAGGAGAAACTCTGAATGGCCAAATTAGGAAGAAAAAAGATAAAATTCTTCTTTCCCCAAACTTTCTAGATAAAGATGACCTTTGGATGTGGGAAATTGAAGGTCAGTTTGTACTGGACACACTACATACACTGGTTGTTCTGCTGGAATGTAAGTCATAGTCCTCTGTGTTATGAGAGTTTATGATAACCAGAAAAGGCCTTCTGAAATAATATTACATGTAGTTTATTTTTGTGTATGGTGTTAAAGAATGTTCTAATTTCATTCTTTTACATGTAGCTGTACAGTATTCCCAGCACCATTTATCTCCATTATATAGTCTTGCCTCCTTTGTCATAGAGTAATGGACCATAGGTGCATTGGTTTATTTCTTGGCTTTCTATCCTGTTCCATTGATCTATATTTCTGTTTTTGTGCCAATGCCATACTGTTTTGAGGACTGTAGCTTTGTAGTATAGTCTGAAGTCAAGGAGCCTGATTCCTCCAGCTCCGTTTTTCTTTCTGAAGATTGCTTTGACTATTCAGGGTCTTTTGTGTCTCCATACAAATTAAAAAATGTTTTGTTCTAGTTCTGTGAAAAATGTCATTGGTAATTTGATAGGGACTGTATTAAATCTGTAGACTGCCTTGGGTGGTATAGTCATTTTGACAATATTGATTCTTCCAATCCAAGAACATGGATTAAAGACCTAAATGTAAGACCAGATACTATAAAATTCATAGAAGAAAACATAGGAAGAACACTCTTTGACATAAATTGCAGCAATATTTTTTGATCCCTCTCCTAGAGGAAAGGAAATAAAAACAAAAATAAACAAATGGAACCTAATTAAACTCAAAAGCTTTTGCACAGCAAAGGAAACCATAAATAAAATTAAAAGACAACCCACAGAATGGGAGAAAATATTTGCAAATGATGCAACCAACAAAGGATTAATCTCCAAAATTTACAAACAGCTCATGCAACTCAATATCAATAAAACAAACAATCCAATCAAAAAATGGGCAGAAGACCTATATAGACATTTCTCCAAAGAAGACATACAGATGGCCAAGAGGCATATGAAGAGATGCTCAACATCATTAAATATTAGAGAAATGCAAATCAAAACTACAATAAGATATCACCTCACACCAGTTAGAATGGGCATGAGCAAAAATTCTACAAACAATAAATGCTGGAGAAGGTGTGGAGAAAATGCAACCATCCTACACTGATGGTGGGAATGTAATAGAGCCACCATACGATCCAGCAATCCCACTCCTGGGCATATGTCCAGAGAAAACTATGGTTCGAAAGGATACATGTACCCCAATGTTCATTGCAGTGCTGTTTACAATGGCCAAGACATGGAAACAACCTAAATGTCCATTGACAGATGAATAAAGAAGATGTGGTATATATATATATATATATATATATATATATATATATATATATATACACACACACACAATGGAATATTACTCAGCCATTTAAAAGAATGAAATAATGCCATTTGCAGCAACATGGATGGACCTAGAGATTATCATACTAAGTGAAGTAAGTCAGACAGAGAAAGACAAAAACTGTATGATATCATTGATATGCAGAATCTTAAAAAAATGATACAAATTAACTTGTTTACAAAACAGAAACAGTCACAGACTTAGAAAACAAACTTATAGTTACCAGAAGGGGAAGAGTGGGGGGGAGGGACAGATTGGGAGTTTGGGATTGACATATACACACTACTATATTTAAAATAGATAACGAACAAAGACCTACTGTATAGCACAGGGAACTCCACTTAATATTCTGCAATAACCTAAATGGGAAAAGAATTTGAAAAAGAATAGATATATGTTTATGTATAACTGAATCACTTTGCTGTACACCTGAAACTAACACAACATTGTAAATCAACTACACTCCAATATAAAATAAAAGTTAAAAAAATAAAATAATACTACTTGCAATCAAAGGTGAGTATATAAGCTGTAGGGGCAATGAGCAAGAGGAAGTAGAAGAAGAGAAAAGGATGAAGATTGAGGTAATGCTGGATTCGACTGGAAATGAACCCAGCCAATAAACATAGGGCAGCTTCCTCTCTAATAATAAACCACTTGGCACTATTAAAAGGCCACTAACCCAGACTTTTAAACCTATTTTAAGTGACATCTTACCATCTTTGGGGAGTATGTTAAGTGAAAGTGAGAGAATTCTACTTATGAAGTACACAGAGGTACCAGTAGGAGAAGTTTATAAGTATTCTTTTTGTATTATGAAGCCATCTAACACAAGGAAGTATAGAATTTGCAAGGCATTGTGTCCATTTTTAAAGATTATTTAAATATATTAAATTGTCTCTTATATTGCCTGTTTTTTTCATTTCTCCATGATGAACACTGATGAAGATCTTGTGACCTCCTACTGCCTACAATAAAGTAATTAGGAAAAGAATGAAATGGAGAATCACTCTCTGTTCCCAAATACTTTGATGTGTTTCTGGCTTTACCAACTTTCCCTAGGATTAAAGTTTTAAGGGTTGACTGGTTATCAGTCCTTCATTAGAACATAGTCATGAAGTGTAGGAGAAGCAGTTTCCCATAGTGAGGCTATTAGAGAAGAGGAAATATAGAGAGAATCTGAAATCTACAAATCAATGATTTGCTGAGGGGGTTGCAGGGACGCGATTTAAGGACTAAATAACTTAGATTCCAGTGTAGGCAAATTCTCCCCTTCCTCTAATGACCCAACTTAGAGTCATTACTTCAAGATTCCTCTAGTGCTGGGAGTCAAAAAATTGAGTTCCAGTCTACTTCTATTACTTCAGTTAATACAAATCATGCAATATTTGTGCTATTTATCCCACTGCGGATTAAAGAAAGAAAATTAAAATATTGAATGCCTACTTACTGTGCTTCAGATACTTTCCCTACACCTACCTTGCAAATCAAAAATGATCCATACTTTACAGGCAAAATTAGGCTTAGAGAAGTTTAAAAAAACTTACTCAAATCCACATAGCTGGTATGCAGCTAAGCAGCAAAGTCAGACCCCACTCACGCAAAAGCCCAGGTGTCTTCCACTCCCTCACACTACCCAACACAGAACCCTAACACCCAGAGAGCACACATCAAATGTTGGTTTCCCTTTCTTTCCTCTAAAAATCAGCTCACATCTCTTCTTTTAGATAGAGATAGATAGATAGATGATAGATAGATAGATAGATAGATAGATAGATAGATAGATAGATATAGAGATAGATATAGAGATAGATAGATGATAGATAGATAGATTTTTGAATTTTTTAAATGTTAAAGTCTTCGCCATACCTCACCCAGCAGTATCTTTCCCTTGTCAAGAGGGCTTTAATAAGACAAAAATTCAACCTTTCTTCTTCCTCAAATTCTCAAGATGAATTTTGTCAGATCTGATGTTGTTTGTTGAATTGCTTGGTTGGCTGGGTGTCTTAAAACCCAATCAACCAAAACACAAACAAAATCACATCTCATTTACACTAATTTATTCCAAGTAGCATTAAAAAATGCATTAGAGAAATTATTTCCAATTGGTGCAATTTCAGGGGCTGGACAAGGATTATGTTGCTCCCAAAGCATACCACATAAGCCCTAGATTTGAATATTTGGGGGAGTTGGGGAATACCCAACACCCTTTATTTTCCAGCAACATTACTATCTAATTCCTATTGGTTTTTTTTCTTCCAAATCCTTGCCTCACTCTTCCTAATACCTTTCCTGACAAGTTTTGTCAGACTCAGCTAGCCAAGCCTGTAAGAAGAAATGGTTGAGCTCCACCTATGTGTGACAAAATACTCACATTTCTACAGCTCTCCAACAAGCAATCTCAGAATGTGGGCTAGGCTGATGAGCAATCCCTCTCTGATTAGTTTAACTACAGAATCCAGATGATCCAGATAATGTAGATGTTGTCAATGCAACGTTAGGATCATTTGTTCACTCATTTCATTCATTGGAGGCAAGTTAGTAACTACTTAGTTGACAGATGCTATAGTTGGCACTGAAGTTACAAATATCAGAAAGACATTGTCCCTGTCCTTTAGGAGTTTACATATTAATTAGGGAGACCAACATATGAGAAAGCAACAGATGTATACTGTGGCAAGTGCTATAATAGACATGATTAAGGGACTGTGTTTGCGGTGAAGTGATCAACTGATTTTAACTCTGATTAAAAGTGAAGAAACAGTATTCAAAGAAATCTTAAGAGGGGAACTTTGCAGTGAGTCTCCAGAAGTGGCCAGGAGTTATCCAGGTTTACTTGGGGAGACTACCCCAGGAATATATATCTTTAAGTGTGCATAAAGTCTTAAAGTAAGAAAGATGATGGGAGCTAAAGGAACTCGAAAATAATTCAGCACAGGTAAGACACAGGTTGTATGTGGCAGCATGGCAGGAAATGATGTCAGAACAACAGGCAGAGGTTGGATAACAATGAATCTGATAAAACTTGCTAAGAACTTTAGTCTTTAGCTATAAGCAATGAAGAACCATCAAAGGGCTTTTGTAAAATCACATGATCATATGTTCATTTCAGAAAGGTTTTTTTGTTTTTTTTTGCCGTACGCGGGCCTCTAACTGCTGTGGCCTCTCCCGTTGCGGAGCACAGGCTCCGGACACACAGGCTCAGCGGCCATGGCTCACGGGCCCAGCCACTCCGCGGCATGTGGGATCTTCCCGGACCAGGGCATGAACCCGTGTCCCCTGCATCGGCGGGCGGACTCTCAACCACTGCACCACCAGGGAAGCCCTGTTTTTTTTGTTTTTTTTTATGGCAGAGGGGCAAGACTTGAGGTGTGAAGACCAATCCAGCAGCTACTATAATAATCCGGGTAAAAGATGACAGAGGCAACATGGGGTACATAAAAGGGGCTGGAGGCAGAACATATTTCTGAGATTTGTGGTTAGATAGTATACAGTGACTGAGATGAAGGTGTCTAACATGACTTGCTAGATTTCTGGCTTGAGTCATAGACCAACTTTGTAGGAAGGAAAAAAAATGAGACTTTGATGAGAGAGTAAACTTTGTTGATATTTTCTTTACATGGTATTGTTTGGTTCAGGCCATTGGTCATATACAGAAACCTAGAAGTTCAAAAGCGACCAACAAGCTATACATAGTCTACTGATATGTTTCATTTAGCCAGCACACCACTAGTTCACACTATTTAAAATATGAATTAGTTAACAATGTTTAGAAACTGGGAGATGACACCAAAAAAAAAAAGTCTCTGGATTTCTGATTTCTCTTAAGTCAAATATCCAGCCTGGGTCAACATCCTCCTCTCAATAATCAGCCAGATCTGAGTAGCTGTGATCTCATTTTGGATTGGACGTGCACAAGCCAGTTCATGAATGTCTCCCCAACACTGTAGCTAGCTTTGGGCTTTACATGGATTATTCCATTTAATAATTATATTAATTTTGAAAATTAGGCATTTTTATCCTCATTTTATGGTTGATAAAATTTAACTGTTTCTGTCTTGGTGTTTGTTTGATGAGAGAAAAGAGAAAAAGAAAGGACAGTATAAAAAAGTCTCAGTATTTACCTTTAACAGAATTTCACAGCTGAAAAGGACACTGAAGATTATCTTGGTCAATGACTATAAACCTTTTGTTGTTGTTGTTTTTGTTGTTCCATAACCATTTAAGCATCTTTCTACCAAATGCCCTCCCATTAAAAAAATGCACATACCTACCTACACACAAATTTTTTCCTGTAATTTCAAGGACTTTGCAGACCAACTGAAGTCTGCTCATAGATATTGACAGATTAGGAACCTCATGATAATCCTTTTATTTATTATTTGTGGGAAGTGAATCCTAATTGCACACAATTAATATATATTGACTGTTTAATCAGAAAAAAAGCTGCAGACTATATCCCAGCCCAGTTCTTTTTCTACCATATTCTTTTGTCTTTTGGAAACAGAACCAAAGGAAAATAGATTCATGTCAGTATAGACTGAGGTTTAAGGAGAACTCAACATGAGAGCCCAGCTTTTTAAGTAGTCTTAATGTTTTTTCTTATTTTTTATTATTGGCATGTTACATAAACATGCAAGCTTACCAGTATAGTGAGTTAATTTACTACTATAAATAAATAAAACTCACATCAAAATTATCCTGGCCTCTATTAATCATAGGAATAAAAATGACTGTGCACATCATTATTAGTTCACACAGTGCATTCTTTCAACAAAGACATACCACAGTAATAGAAAGTGTTTTTAAAATTAATTTTAATTATAAAATGACACATGAATATATTTTTCCTTTTAAAAGTAGAATATTTATAGATAAAACTACAGTCCTTTCTGATCTTCATCCCAAATTCAATCCCTCTCCTCCTTCCCCAGAGATAATCACTGGGGAGTTGAGCTTATTCCTTCCAGACACCTTAAAGCTATTTTTTACACACATAAACCGGTACACAGAGAAAATATTTTATACTTACTATGCATTTTTATATAAAAAATGTCATATTGCATTTATATTTATGCATTATAAATTTTTCACTGAATAATATTTGGAGATTTGATTTACAGAAATCTAGTTTATTCTTTTTAATTGCTATAGAATTCTATGATACAGATACACTGAATTTTATTTAGCCATCCATCTACTGGTGGGCATTTAGGTTGTTTTCAGTTTTTCAGTATTGCAAACAATGCTGCAACTAGTATCTTGTACTTGTCTCCCTGTTCACACATGTAAGTGTTTCTCTAGGGTGGAAACCTAGAATGGAATTATTGGCAGATAGGATGTGTGTAATTTTAAATTTAATAGATATTGCCAAATTATCCTCCAAAGTAACTGTATCAAATTAGCCTCCTATCAGAAGTATATGAAAGTTCCCTTTCCCCAATGCTGGGCCAAAAGTTAGTATTATCAGCTTTAGAGGTTTTGCTAATCTTAGGGGTAAATAATAGTATCTATCATCATTTTAATTTGTATCTTCCTGAATACCAGCAGGTTAAGTGTTTTCTCTAAATTGTATTGCCTTGTTGGGTTTTCTTTTATTTTTCTTTGTTTTTTTTGACATTTCCATCAATTCTTGGGTATAAATAAGGGAAGTCATCCAAAACATATGGGAGTCCTGAACAGTTACTATTCATTGAGCTTGAACATAGATAGATTTTTTTAACTTATTTTATGTTTGACCCCCTTCACCCATTTCTCTCACCCTCCTCCCCACTGCCTCCACTTCTGGGAACCACAAATCTGCTCTCTGAATCTGTGAGCTTGTTTTTTTGGGGGGGTGTGTGTTATTGTCTCTTATTACAGTCTTTGCTTTAGTCCATTTTGTCTGACATAAGTATAGCAACTCCAGCTTTCTTTTCATTTCCATTTGTATGTAATACCTTTTTCCTTCCCTACACTTTCAGTCTGTGTGTTTCCTTACATCTAAAGTGAGTCTCTTGGGACTTCCCTGGTGATCCAGTGGTTAAGACTCTGAGCTTCCACTGCAGGGGGCATGGGTTCGATCCCCAGTAAGGAAACTAAGATTTCACATGTTGTGTGGCAAAAATAAATAATAAATAATAAATAATAAATAAATAAAACTTAAAAAATGAAAGTGAGTCTCTTGTAGGCAGCATAGAGCTGGGTCCTGTTTCTATCCATTAAGCCACTCTATGTCTTTTAATTGGAAAAAATTGGTTCATTTACATTTAGAGTAATTATTGTTAAGTGTGTACTTACTTCCATTTTGTTAATTGTTTTCTGGATGTTTTTGTACATCTTCTCTTCCTTTCTTCTTCTCTTGCTCTCTTCCTTTGTGGTTTGATGATTTTCTTTAGTGATATGCTTATATTTCTTTCTCTTTATCTTTTATATATTTACTAAGTTTTTGCTTTGTGGTTACCATGAGGCTTACATACAACAATGTGTATCTTTAACAGCCCTTTTTAATTTTATAACAAATTAAGTTTCATCCCATTTTAAAATTTTAATCTCCCTGCCCCCATATTTTATGTTTTTATGTTTCTGATGTCACATTTTACATCTTTAAAGGGGAAGAAATCTTATTTGAAGAAATAATGGCTGAAAATTTTCCTAACCTGGGGAAGGAAACAGACATCCAGATCCAGGAATCCCAGAGAGTCACATTAAAAGGAATCCAAAAAGACCCACACCAAAACACATTATAGTTAAAATATCAAAAGTTAAAGATGAGGAGAGAATCATAACAGCATCAAGAGAAAAACAACTTGTTATGTACAAGGGAACTCCCATAAGACTATTAGCAGGTTTTTTTTCAGCCAAAACTTTGCAAGCCAGAAGGGAGTGGCATTATATTTTCAAAGTGCTGAAAGAAAAAACTTCCAACAAAGAATACTCTACTCTACAAACTTATCATTCACAACTACATAAGAGACAAAGATTTTTCCAGATGAGTAAACATTAAAAGAGTTCATTACCACTAAACTGCCTTACAAAAAAAAATGTTAAAGAGATTTCTTTAAGTTGAAAAGAACAGTGCTAATTACTAATAATAAAAAAGGATAAATCTCACTGGAAGGGTAAATATATAGTAAAGGTGGTTGATTAACCATCTATAAAGCTAGTATAAATGTTAAAATACAAAAGTAGTAAAAATAACTATGATTACAATATTAGCTAAGGGATACACAAGATAAAAAGACGTGAAAAGAGTTTTCTATGAAATACTTATTTTAATCCTTGATCCTTTTACTATTAGGTTATCTTATCTAGGTTATCTCAATGTAATTTGAATACCAACACATTACTTGTTAAATATGTTGCTGCTATTTTCTTCCAATTCAAAGCTTTCTTTCAACTTAGAGTGTCTTTTGTCAAATACAAATTTGGAACTTTTATGTAACCAAATGTATCTACCCTTTTCTTTTTTCTTCTTTTTTTTTTTTTTTTGCAGTATGCGGGTCTCTCACTGTTGTGGCCTCTCCCGTTGCGGAGCACAGGCTCCGGACACGCAGGCTCAGCGGACATGGCTCACGGGCCTAGCCAGTGAGCACGAACCCGTGTTCCCTGCATCGGCAGGCGGACCCTCAACCACTGCGCCACCAGGGAAGCCCTACCCTTTTCTTTATGAATTCAGCTTTGGGGGACATATTCAAGAAAACCTTCTCTCCCAGAAACAAAAGATAGTTTTCATTCCTTTACATCTTCAAATAATTTAAGAGTTTTATTTGCTTAGTTTTGTTTTGGTTGTGGTTGTGGTTTAGGTCTTTTATCCATCTGGAATTTATTTTTGTATGGGGCATGATCTGATTTTCTATAGAGGTATCTATTTGGTTTTAACATACCAGGAGAAAATTGCATCGTGCCATTTTCAATAATGTCCTCTCCCCATGTATTTGAAATGCTACCTCTAACATACTATTCCAAAATCCCTATAGGTAGGTCTGTTCCTGGCTTTCTCCTCTACCCCATTGTTTATTTGCCCTTCCACACCATTCTTTAACAAGTAAAACTTTAAAATGTCTAAATCACTAGGGGCCAATTTCTCCACACTTTGTTCTTCTATTCCAAAGATATATTGACTTTTCCTTTATATTTATGCTGTATATGAATTATAGAATCATTTCGTCAGATTCTACTGAAAATCCTTCAAGGATTTTAAAAGGAATTGCATTCAATTTTTTTATTAATTTGGAGACAAATGACCATTTAACCATTTCTCAATTTATTCAGGTTTTCTTTTATATCCCTCTGTAAATTTTTTTTCCTGTAAAGATATTGCACTTTTTCATTAGGTTTACTTGGGGACACTTTATATTTTTGTTGTTAATGTACATGGGATTTTTCTATTATATTTTTGAATTGGCAATTTTTAGGAAGCTACTAATTTGTTTATGCTAATTGTATATTTGGTTAATGTGCTGTACTTTATTGTTTTCTTTGAATATTTGTCAATTAATTTTCTTGGGTACATTTTGCCTGAAACTGATAAGTGAATTATCTACCTTTTCCATATTTATGCCTCATTTCTTATTTTTATTGTAGTGAAATATACATAAAATAAAATTTACCATTTTAATGGAGTTTAATTGTACAGTCCAGTGGAATTAGTACATTCACATTGTTGTGTAACTATCACCACCATCCATCTCCAGAACACTTCCATTTTCCAGAACTGAAACTCTATACTCATTAAATAATAACTTCCCATTCCCCTTCCCCTCAATCCCTGATAACCACCATTCTACAGAGGTATCTATTTGGTTTTAATATACCAGTAGAAAATTGCATCATGCCATTTTCAATAACGTCCTCTCCCCATGTATTTGAAATGCTACCTCTAACATACTATTCCAGAGACAGACTATTTCTGTCTCTATGGATGTGACTGTTCTAGGTACCCCATATAAGTGAAATCATACAATATGTGTCCTTTTGTGTCTGGCTTATTTCACTCAGCATATTGTTTTAAGATTCATCCATGTTTTGGCATTCTGTCAGAATTTCACTCCTTTCTAAGGCTGAATAATGTTCCATTGTATGTAGAGACTGTGTTTTATTTATCCATTCATCTGTCAATGGACATTTGGGTTGTTTCTACATTTTGGCTATAGTGAAAAGTGCTGCTATGAACTTAAGTATGCAAATAGCTCTTTGAGAACTTGCTTTCAATTCTTTCAGGTATCTATCCAGAAGTGGAATTGCTACCTCATTTCTTATTGGTTAAGACTATGAAGTATTAGTATTGATAGCAGGCATCCTTGTCTTATCAATGGTATGTTTCAGTATAATGTTTGCCATAGGTTTCTATTAAATAACATCTATCAGATTAAAGAAGTTCTCTTCTATTCCTAGTTTGCTGAAATTTTTACCATAAATAAGTTTTGAATTTTATCAAATGTTTTCCAATCTATTGAGATGATTATATGGATGTTCTCCTTTCTTTTCAATTTATTTTATGAATTGTATGATTGATTTTCAAAGACTGAACTGATCTTTCAATCTTTTGGTAAACTTCATTTGGTCCTTATTAAATATTTTTGATCCTCTTCTAGATTTGATACACTAATATTTTATTAGGATATTTGCGCTTTTGTGTTCATAAGTAAAATTGATCTGCAGTTTTCTTTCCTTGGGCTTTTATTATATAATTTTCATGTCAAGGTTATACTAACCTGAAAAAGTTGGTTGAGAAATTTTCACTCTTCTCTGTGCCCTGGAATAGTTCATATACAATATTTCTTGAAGGTTTAGAAAATCTAGCTCAAAAATGTACTGGGCCTCCTGCCTTTGGAGAGCTTGGAATAGTCAGTCTCTCATAGTCAAAATAGAAAGAATCAGAAATAGGTTTCTTGGACTAATTTTGGTGGTTTATATTTTCTTAGAAAAGTATCCATGTCATTTTCAACTTTATTAGTATTTAATTGCTCATACCACCTTATTTTAAAATCATTATTTTACCTGTAGCTATTCCTGCTAGCTTTTTTTTTTTCTTTTTTTTTCTTTTTGGCTGTGTTGGGTCTTCATTGCTTGGCGAGGGCTTTCTCCAGTGGCAAGTGGGGGATACTCTTCGTTGCAATGTGCAGGCTTCTCATTGCAGTGGCTTCTTGCGGAGCATGGGCTCTAGGCACGTGGGCTTCAGTAGTTGTGGCACGCAGGCTCAGTAGTTGTGGCTCACGGGCTCTAGAGTGCAGGCTCAGTAGCTGTTGGTGCATGGGCTTAGTTGCTCCGCGGCATGTGGGATCTTCCCGGACCAGGGCTCGAACCCGTGTGCCCTGCATTGGCAGGCGGATTCTTAACCACTGTGCCACCAGGGAAGACCTCCCCTTAGCTTTTTTACTGTTCTTTAAAGTCATTTTTATGGTTATTTTTCTTTTTATTTATGTTATTATTCTTTTAAAAGAATGCCCATGGTTTGGGGGAGAAATATAACTTTTCTCTATCAATTTCTGCTTTTATCTTTATTATTTTCCTCATTCTATTTCTTTTGGGCTTGTTTCACCATTCCTTTTCTACTTGAAAGTTTAGTTTATGTTCTTACACTTTTCTTTGCAGTTAATAAATATCTTTAAGGCAGTAAATTTTCCTTTGAGTTCTTTACCTACACTTCATGGATTTTAAATATACTGCTTTAGTGGTCATTCTATTCTAAATATTTTTTCATCTCCATTTTTATTTTCTGCGTGTCTCATGAAGTACCTAGAATTCTATATGTTGTTTTCTATATGTGCAATTTTAACATTTCCAGATATATGGAATATTTGGTTTTTATTTTGTTTTACCTATTCTTCATTGTTGATTTCTACTTTTTTATTGTCATAAATTAATGTGGTATTTTTATATCCAATTTTTGCAGTTTGTTGACACTCCCTGTGTAATTTGGTATATGATCAACTTTTATTAATTTTGCATGTGCTATTGAAAAGAACGTGTATTCTCTGTTGAAAGCAGAGTTTGATATATATCTCCTAACCTATAAAAGCTTGTTAACTGTATTATTCAAGTCTTCTATATCTTTTTCACTTGATGATTTTGACTTCTAACAAAAGTATGAAGGTCAGCTACTATAATTGTAGACTTCTCCATTTTTTTCTTTATTTTAATTAGTTCTTAATTTATATACCTCAAAACAAAGTATTAGGGGTTAAAAGTTCTTCGCAGATATTTCTTTGTGAATTTTTCCTTTCACCAATATGTTATACCTCTAATTACCAGTATGTTCCACTTTTAATTCTATTTTATCTGATACTAATTTTAATGTTTATGTGGCATATCATTTCCATCTCTCTCTTTTTATCCTTTATAATTTTATTTTATGTATATCTCTAGTAAATAGTACATAGCTAAATATCAGTTATTTATTTCTCCAGCGTTTATATCCATTAATATAAAAGGTTATAATATAAAGGTTATAATATAAAACCACTCATTTTATCATGGGAAAAAACTACAAAGGAAGAGTATGAAATGGGATGGCAGAAACGTCTTACTATTACCATAATTTCAAAAATGTAAATGGTCTAAACTAACCAATGAAATGACAGAGGATTTCAGATTTGATAACACAAAGAAGATTCAACACATGGTGTCTACAAAAGACATGCTTAAGACAAAGGCACAGAATGGTTGAAAATAAAATGATAAAAAATAAATCAAGCAAATATGGACCAAATAAAATTGGAGTAGAATTCTTAGTATATGAAAAAGATATTTTGGAAAATATAAAAAAACAAAGGAGACATAACTGTCAAAATATATAGGTACCTAATAATCAGGCTTAAAATGTAACAGACAACTAAAACAATTCCAGGGAAAAATAGATGAATAAATAAATATGATTTTCAAATTTTAACACGCTCTCTCAGAAACTGATAGCTCAATCAGGCAAATCCATCTAGTTTTTGGGTTAAAAAAATTATGAAGAGAATGGAGAAACAATTATGAACTAAATTATGATGATAATACTGCATACCAAAATTTGTGGAACAGAGATCAAACAGTTCTTAGAGGGAAATTCATGGCATTAAACATACATATCAGGAAAAAAAAGGTAAAAATAAATGTGCTAAACATTCAGATAAAGGCATGGGAAAAGAGCAAGAAGGAACAAAAGAATAAAGTCAAAAATCAATGAATTAAAGAACAAAGGGATTGGGGATTAATTTTAAAAAGCTATTTCTTTGAAATGATTACTAAGATGGACAGAGCTCTGCCAACACTGATATAACACTAAAAAAGATGAGATACAAATATAGCAAATATATAAAAGGAGACGTGACCACTGAACATAAGGTAATACATTTGAAAATTTAGATTAAAAGGATATATTCCTATGAAAAATATAAATTGCCTAAACTGATGCAAGAATAAATTCAGTCAGCCAATAAGTATTGAAAAAATTTAAATAATAATTGAAAGTCTTTTCTTCCTACCTTAAAATAAATTCACAACAAGATATTTGGTGAGTTTTACCAGAATTTTAAAGACTTAGTTCATATTATACAAATTCTTTCAGAAAAGAAAAAGAGTAAAAGCTACCCAGCTAATTTTATAAAATAGTATAATCTTTATTCTAAAACTAGATATGAGTATTACAATAAAAGAAAATTATAATCCCATATAATTTATAAAAGTATATTCAAAAAATTATAAATAAAATATTAGGTAACCATATCTGACAGCACATTTTAAAATAATATCATGATCAACCAAGGTTTATACCAAGAATGCAAAAGTGATTCAAAATCAGATAATCTACCTTTGTAACTTGCCACATTAATATGCTAAAAGAGAAAAATAATCTGTTTATCTCAATAAAGTAGAAAATGTATTTGAAAAATCTCAATGCATATCAGAGTTAAAAACTCATACTAGAAGTAGATGGGAAGTGTATCAACTTGGCAAAGATTATATATCAAAAACTTACAGTATATCTCATAACAATGAAGCAAGTTTAGAGGCATTCATTTCAGAAATAAAATCAGGGACAATATTGCTGTTAGTATTTAACAAAATATGAGGTATCCTGCCCAATGCTATAAAGAAAAAGAAGGTAGAAGTATACTGATTGGGGGAAAGAATAAGAGAGAGAAAACCATCATTATTTGCAGATGATATGATCCTCTAGCTAGAAAAAAAATACAATCAGCAAATTATTACAATTAATAAAATAATTCAATAAGTTTATGAGTAAGGTCAACTTACAAAAATTAAAAGCATTTCTTTCTCACCAAAAGTAACCAATCAAAAAGTGTATTAAAAAACAAGATATCATTCAGACTAGCAACAAAAATACTATGTAACTAGAAATTAATGACAATACATAATACCTTCAGGGAGAAAATTTTTTAATCTAATAAAGAACATAGAAGTTCATCTGAATAAATTAAGAGACATCCCATCTCTTGGTTGTGATGACAATATTATAAATATATCCATTTATCCCATATTAATCTATAATTTTAATACAATCACAAATACCTCAAATATTTTTGAATTTTTTTGAGAAAGGTGATAACTTTATCTAAAATTTTTATGGAAGAATAAAGATCCATGAATAAGTATGTCAACATTTCAAAAAAAGAGCAAAAAGGAAGAATATGTCCTATGAGGTATTGAGAAATACCACAGTCAGAATAATAAAAAAGTGTGATATTATTGCAACCAATAAATCAGTGAAACATAATGGAGAGCTTAGAAATATAACCTTGCTTATATGGGAATTTAATATACAATAAAACAGGTACCACATATCAGTGGGAGAAGGACAGATTACTTAATAAATGGAGTTGCAAACCTAGCTCATGCTATAGATTAAAATAAAATTGGATCTTTACCTAAAACTACATCAAAGGTAGACTGCAAATGCAATAAAGATCTAAATGAGAAACATAAAACTATAAAGTAAATAGAGGAAAATAACTTTGTAATCTCTGGGTAGGAAAGGACACTGTCAACAGAACTTTATATACACACATTTTTTAAAATAGTGATTATTTTTATGAAAACATAATTAAAGATTTCTGTTCAGTGAAAGGCGCCATGACAAAGTTAACAGACAAGTAACAGATTGGGAGAAATTACTTGCAGGGTCTACATCCAACAATGGATTAATATAAGAATATACAAGGAACTCTTTCTAAAAAAATTAACAGAAAAATGGAAAATACATTTGAACAGGCAATTTATGGAATAGATAAGCAAAGTACTTTAGAAACATACACAGAGATACTCAAACTTATTAATTAGGGAAACACAAATGGAAATAACAGTGAAATAGACTAGATAAGCTAGGTGTCACTTGGGGTGTATGTGGGTTTAGGAAACACTTTGGGCAGAAAAGTAAAGTAGTATAGCTGTTCCAAAGAGCGGTCTCAGTATTTTGTCAAATCAAGCATACACATACCCTACCACCAGGCAACTCTACTTTTGTGTTTAGATCCTCAGAAAACACTTCTCAAACATCCCTAGTGAACATAAAAGGATGTTCATTGTTTTTCATACTGGAGAATTGCAAGCCATCTGAGTGTCCATTACTGGGGAAGCACATAACTATACATATAGGTACACATCGGTGGCACAGTTACAAGCAATGGGGTAGATATACATAGAGCAGGATGGATGCTAAGTGAAAAAGGTAAGAAACAGAATGAGATCTACCACATAATAGCACTTACATAAAAGAAAACTACATGCACACAAAAATAACAATGCATATTTTAAAGAACATATACAAAATTAAAAGATATAGAGTAAACTCATTAGAACAATTGTCTAGTGGGTGAGGGACAGAGGAATGTGACTGAAGAATGGGGATATAAGTTAATCAATCAATCAACCATTCCAAAAAAATCTGCATAGACCAATAAGGATATTGGTCTACAAACATAAATTAAATGAATGAATGCATGGATAAATAAATTGATCCAATGTATAATATAAATTTTTAAGTTAAAAGAGTTATCTTAGTTTCACAGGACAGTTACTAGGCCTTTAGAGTTAGTAGACATCTTTAATCCTTACAATAAAATTCAACACAATTTGTTATTGAACTGGAATTCTGGTTTTCTAGCCAAATATAACAGCCTTACCATATCCTAGAATTGATAACATGGTGGTAAATTGAAATTGAGAATTTGACTTTGTACTTGGCCATGAACACACTGCTTAGCATTTTTCTTGTTAAAAAAAAAAAAAGGATAATATGCCATGAAGTGAGGAACATGATTAACTCAAATCTCTACAACTGGAATTTAAGAAAAAAGAAGAAAAAAGTCCTTGGTGTCCTGGGCATTGATGGTCTCAAGTCAGCAAAAAGTCTGGGGTCAAAGTCTATGAAAAGTAATATTATAAGATCACAAAACTGTCTATGAGAAGGGGAAAACACCTTGGGCAGAGTGAAGGCACAGGAAAGAATAAAAGACCTAAGAACAAATGGATTCTGGATCTCTGACTTCAGAAGATAAAAGGAAAGTTAGACAAGGGAAAATTAAATCATCTTCTAAATAGGAACCATGCTTAGACTGCCAGGTAGCTTCCAATGCTGGACAGGGCAGGAGCCACAGACACACACTCCTCTTTCTGCAGGGGTTCCAGAAGCAGGCTTCCAACATCCTCAGGCAGGCCCCTACTCTTGCTCACAAAAGAATATATCCTAAAAAAAAAAGTATAACATGACGAATATTGGTTCAGTCTTTGGTTTGGAGGGAAAAGGAAGCCATGAAAGAATTGGCAGGGAGGGCTTGTTTTTCCTCCTCCTCCCCTTTCTCTATTATCACTCTTTCCTTAACATGCTCTAGTTGCTTTGTTTTTTATATTCATTATATGTGCAGAACACAGTAAAAAGCAAATAGCAATTATAACAGTTAGTTCTACTTCCATCTGAAGTAACAGAAAAATTCAACTCAAACTTTATTAAATGAAAAGGGGAATTTATTGGTTCATGTAATCAAAAAGTTCTGCATGGGTCTTGCAGACAGTACTCAATCCAAGGCTCAAATGGTATCATCAGGGTTGAGGGAGTCTCTTAATTTCTAGCTCTGCTTTCCTCTCTGCTGACTCTATTTTCAGGCAGACTGCTGACATATAGTTGCAAGATGGCTGCAGTAGTTCAGACTACATGCTTCCAGGTTCAAAGCTCAAGGTGTAGCGGGTGGGGGAGCATGGAATGATGTCTCTTTACTGGTGGTTCCCACAAGAGTCCTGAGATTCACTCTGCCTGAATCAGCCCAGGTTACATGCCCACCTACTGTTACCAATTATATCCAAGAGACATTCTTCACCTCAGAGTCAAAGCTAGGCCTTCCACCACACCTAACCACATGGAATAAGAATGGGAAATGGGTGAATTCTGACGTGAAAATCAGGGGTTGTTGCAGAAGGTGGAATGTACAGAAAGGAGACAAATAATAAATGTACCTAGAGTAATTTTCACCAAGGTTTTTTTTAGTATTTTCATTTATCATTCACTGTTCTCTTAAAGTTACTCTTTTCCTAAAACAGATGAAAACCTTCTCCCTGATCTCCCAGAGTTAGTAAAGGAATCCAACAGACCACCCTGCACCTTTCAATAACCTCCACATTCTCATGGAAAGGGGATCAAATATTGAAGAAAAATGAAAAGAGGTATATTTCATGCTCTTCTCTCTTGACGAAAACACGTGTAAAAATCAAATCAAAATAAGAATGTGTCACATTGAGTTAGCAATTCTGTTAAGATTTCATAACAACATAGTACTAGTAATTGTCATTTATTGAACACCTGCTATAATGTCAGGCAAAGTGCCAGACCACTGACATATAATTCACTTAATATCCTTGACAACCATGCATATTATGTATTATTATCCCTACTTTAAAGATGAGGAAGCAGAGTCAAGAAGGTTAAGAAGGGCTTCCCTGGTGGTGCAGTGGTTGGGAATCCGCCTGCCAATGCAGGGGACATGGGTTTGAGCCCTGGTCCGGGGGGAATCCCACATGTCGCGGAGCAACTAAGCCCGTGTGCCACAACTACTGAAGCCCCTGCACCTGGAGCCCGTGCTCCGCAGCGGGAGAGGCCGCCATAGTGAGAGGCCAGCACACGGCAGCAATGAGTGGCCCTGCTCACCGCAGCTTGGGGGCGGGGGGGCACGCGCAGCAACGAATACAGCCAAAAATAAATATATAAAAAATAAATTTAAAAAAATTTTAATAAAAAAGAAGGTTAAGAAATCTGCTCAAAATCACAGAGCTGGTACTTCGAGGAGCCAATAGTCAAAGGCAATCTGTAGGACTTGTGAGACTGGGCTCTCAACACTATACCATGGACTTTGGGATCTGGGCACCAATTAGGCACCAATACTGTGACCACAGTGTTATTTCAATGCAATCCTTTCATGTACCTCATCTGAAAAGTTCTTATAATTAGGAATTTCATGGAGAAAATGAAGTGATTAGTTGAGGATTACTAAATTCATACTATAAAAAGAACTGCAAATAGTCTTCTATGAACTGCTTTAAGCACAGATATATATGAAATACTACCAGAGTATACTTTGCAAGTGTAACTGATGGCCTGGTTAGAAAAATGATAGAATGAGTTCAAGAGGCAGAATCTGGGAAATATGGGTTTAAATGGTTAAACACAAATTGAGAACAAAAAATACTTCAATTTCTCAAGGACTGCCACAGCAGAGCAGAAAAGTCATCCTGAAAAAAGCCAAAGACAGAAGATCTAGGTTCCAGACTAACACACTGGTTTGATAATCCACACTGTAGGATGCCAAGAAAAGATGTCTGATACAGCCCTGGAGGACTTTGCCTCAAGTTGTTAAGATATCCTAAACTGAGATAAATCCCTTGAAATGAATGCTCTTAGAAATTGAGAAAATCTGGTCATACTTTAGGCAACACTGGTAAAACAAGTAGAAATGCTGGTGGGCCAAGAGTCCACCTCTACTTTAGCAAGATCACCATTGATGAGGAAATCTATGAGGTTAAAAGAGCATTATTCATCTCACGAAGTCACATTTAAGGACTTTGGATCCTTCAGTCTCAGTGATTCTGGACATATGGTAGTTTCGAGTCTGAATGACTGCTTTTAACTTTTGCTGTAAGCAGAAATTATAAATAATATGCCAGAGTGGTTCTGATGTTCACTTTCTGAACCCATCAGTCCCCAAACTATTAGACTTCTGGCCCTATAGCTAAGCCGCATACATTATTCCGGGCCCTCCCCCAACTACACCTGGGTGAGAGGGGTGTGATGTAGTCAGTATCTGGAGCTGGGCTACACCAATAGTCATGGAGATTATCAGCCAAACATGTGCCTAATCTACAGAGTGTAGGTGGTGAATTATGAGTAACCAGAAGATTTGCAAGGGGAAACTAATGTCCAAGTTGATAAAAAAGTGGGTGCAGAGCAGTTAGAGGGGTCTTCAGGTACTGGAAGTTCAGTGAGATCCCTCATCACCCAGAACAAGTACTGACCTTCAGCAGGAGGAATTTAAGAATGGAAGTTCCCCAAAGTTCAGGAATCAACATCAGGTCACCTGTTCTACTACTCTGGCTTTGATCCCTCTCAGTAGTGATAACTAGGTCTCTGCTTGGCTCCTGGTCCTTGAGTGTCCCATGTTAGGAGCTCTTCTTTGTTTTTCTGCCTTCCCTACTTCCAAAATTAAAATCCTGCTACCCATGAACAGATATTGTTGATACCAACTCCCCATCACCTCTCCATCTAAATCTCCTATTCCTGGCTTCTCAATCATTGAGTATTGTCCACCTGTCAGACCCTACTTTACTGAGGCTGCCCCTCCCTAACCTGTCTGCCTACACCAGCTATTGCCTGCCCCTCCCTAACCTGTCTGCCTACACCAGCTGTTGCCAAAACTCTAACCTATTGCCTCTTGTTTTTGTCCCTCCCTCAACCTCTGTGTGCAATGCATTGTCAAGCTCTAATTCTGAAATGTCTCTTCTCTTCAATCCCACTGCCAACACCTTAGTTTGGTACCTCATTATCTCTCTTCTTTTTTCAAACTGGCTGCACCCTTGCCTGTATCAAATTCAATTCACCATCCATACCCCTACATTATTCTTACTAAATAAAAATCTGATTCTCTCATTTTTCTACTTAAAATTCTTCAGCTGTTCTGCAATGTAAATAAGATAACATCACATGACTTAGCATGGCTTTTGAAACCTTTCCATATGGCCTTTCAGGTCAATCTTCCCATGTTCTGTCCCACAAAATCCAATAAATGCAATCTTTAAGGCTCAGCTCAAATATCATCTCCTTTGCAACTCTCTAAAGGAGAAGGAGCTAAAATAAACAAGAGGGACTATATCAAACTAGAACTTCAAATAATACATTGAAAAGGCAACCTACAAGTTGGGAGAAAATATTTACAAATCATATATCTGATAAAGGGTTAATGTAAAAATATATAAAGAACTCACACAACTCAACAGCAAAAAAGCAAATAATCCAATTTAAAAGTGGGCAAAGGATCTGAATAGATATTTTTCCCCAAAAGACATACAAATAGCCAATAGGTACATGAAAAGGTGCTCAGCATCACTAATAAACAAAGAAATGCAAAGCAAAACCATGATACCATCTCACACCTGTTAGGATGGCTATTATGAAAAAGACAGGAGATAAGTTTTGAGGATGTGGAGAAAAAGCAACACTTATACACTGTTGGTAGGAATATAAATTGATAGAGCCACCGTGGAAAACATTATGGAGGTTCCTCAAAAAACTAAAAATAGAACTACCATATAATCCAGCAATCCCACTCTTGGGTATTTAACTAAAGTATCAGTATCTCGAAGAGATATTCTCATATTCATTGCAGCATTATTCACAATACCAAGATATAAAAACAACTTAAATGTTCTTCAACATATGAATGGATAAAGAAAATTTGATATAAACATATATATTTATACATAATATATATAATGGAATATTTTTCAGCCATAAAAAAAGGAAATCCTGCCATTAGTAATAACACAGATGAAGCAAAGGATGTTACACTAAGTGAAATAAGAAAGACAAATACTGTAAAGTATTGCTTATATGTGGAATCTAAAAAAAGTTGAGTTCATGGAAACAGAGAACAGAATGGTGGCTGCCAGGAGCTGGAAAGTAGGGGAAATAGGGAAAATGGGGAGACGTAGGTCAAAGCATAGAGACTCTCAGATGTGAGAAGAATAAGTCCTGAGGATCTAATGTGCTGCATGGTGACTATAGTTAATACGGTATTGTACAATTGAAACCTGCTGAGAGTAGATCTTAGATGTTCTCCCCACAAAAAGAAAAGAGTTAACTATGTGAGGTGATACATGTGTTAATTATCTTGATCTTGGTATTCACTCCACAGTATATATTTATATCAGATCAACACACTGTACCCTGAATATATACAATTATATTTGTCAATTATTCCTCAATAAGGTTTGGGGAAAAGTTAAAAAGTGGAAGAAAATGAGTTGCTTCCTCATCTGTCTTTCCATTATGATTTATAAATACCTTCACCATAACATATATCACATTGTATATATGTCTGTTTTCTTCATTAGATTATGAACGCTTTGAGGACAGGGAGCATGACTTCTTCACTGATGGCCCCATGACAGGTATGATGACTGGTAGGTAGTCAGCTGGTAACAGATGTTTGTTGAATGACTGAATGATCCCTGAATACTGTGACCTGTTCTTCACCTGAACTTCCCTCTGACACCTGCAGAAAATTTCCCTCCAGAATACACTCTAATCTATCTTCTGTCTATAATATCCCTATATATAAAGGGAGCATGTAAGAAGGGGAGTAGGAGCTTATTCCAAGTTCTAGCCTCTCCCGATCTTCCACATTCTCCTGTAATTACTGGCGTATGCTAGACCCCATCTGAACAGGTGATATTGGTGAAGTCTGGTCATAATGGCTATAATGTCTCTGTCCTAGCTTGCTCCTGGATTCTTTTTTTCCAGTTTCCTAATGCTGCACCACCCTGTTATCAAAACTCAGTTTCTATGGAACATGGAATGGGGACTAGTCAATCCTTTAGTGCTGATACTAGTCTTTGCCGATGTGGCCACTCTGAAGATCTCATAATCTCTCTGTTCATAACCATTCAAAAATTAAGTCATGAAGGCTTTTTCTTTAACTACAACGAGATGATCAGTTGCATTTGTATCATCTCTTCTATTATTTTTTTCTCTTCTTACTTTGTCCCTAATTGTTAGAGAAAACTTTCATATAACACAGTACTGCATAGATGCTACTCCCATCTCACCCTAGAAAGCTTCTGGCCATCTCTGCATTGTACTTGAGGGGTGTAATAAATCACCATGATTTTTTGAAAAGTAACATCTTATTGATGTAAGTGCTCCTGGGAAACATTTCCCCACTATTCAAAAGACATGTCTTTAATCATTGTTTTCTCTGTGACCGTCTCTCTCACACATATTCTCATTTTTGTGTGTTTGTGTGTGTGTGTGTGCGTGTGTGACTCTTGCATCTGCATTAGCTGGAATGATGTGTTACACACACACACACACACACACACACACACACACACACAAGATTAAAGTAAGAAGAACCTGAGGTCACTATTGGGAACTTGAAATTTTTCCTTGGGCTCAACATTACTTTCTTTTACTATTGTCTTGGTAAATACAAGCTATGAGTAAAGGTGGAGATACTGCTCCACCACTGGATAGCTAAGCAGGAACATCAGCTACAATTACACCAAGGAATTCAAGAGAATATTCAACCTGGAAAGACTCCACCTCCAAAAGAGCACCTCCCAGGAAATGACTACAACTCCTGTAGGAAATCATTTAACCACAAATTCCAACTCCCCTTCACTCCTACAGCCTCAGTCACACATCTCAAAGGGCTGTTCCCTTGAATTGTGACAACCTGACCCACATAAGCAGCCCAGAGGCCATATGGCAGCATAATGCCTCTCTAGCCCATTGGATAGGAAAAGGGAGGGACAACCACTAATGAATAATTGCAATTGAAATCCTATAATTTCTGATTTGTCAATAACTCCTGATATTTGGGGCATTTTCTTCATCCTGTAACAAATCCTTGTAGCTACAAGATGTAACTGTGGACACCTAAAATGCCTCTGAAACCATTTCATTGTCTGGTAACGACAAGGCAAAGGATAAGTTCTCTCTGAGGATAGAGAAGATGCCCCACATCCCAGAGTTTACTATTCCATGGTCAGTAATTTTAAAGGTTTAGGGGGGAAATCCTTTGGTATTTAAAGGTAAAAGCTAATATGCAAGAGGGATCAGGTCTGTTTGCAGGAAGTGGAATATGAAAACATACCCCATGTATATACAGGGTACAGTGGAAATTCCACTATAAAGTGGAATTGATAGTCCTGTTACCCCTGCAGTTAGTAAACTGCACTGATCAAATAGCCGTATGAGCTGAGTTTAATCAAGTCAGGCAAAGAAATTTACTTGAATCATAGAATCACAGCTCTCAGGTGGAAAGAGGGATTTATCAGACATCCCCCCAGTGTTCCTCTACTTAATGACCCTCCAAAATATCCCTGTCTCATGCTCATCTCCCAGTAATAGATGTAACCTGGTGCAACACAAAGTGCATTTGGAGTGAAAAATCTGAGTTGGAGGCCTCGGTCTTGAATTGCTGATTAATCAGCCATGCAACATTTGACCTCCTGGTCGTCAGCCACAATGTGAGGAGCCTAGGCTAACTGACTGCCAGCAGCTCATCCAATTCCACATTCTCTACGCAGTCACAGAGAAACATCTCCAAAGATAATTCTTTTCATGTTTGGACAATTCTGACTATTAAAATGTTCTTACTTATGCTAAGCCAAAATACGCTTCCCTGCAGTTTCTACCTATTTACCTGAGTTTTTATACAACCCAAGCATAATAAGAGCTTCTCGTATCATTGAAAACAGATATTCTTCTCCCACCATCTGCTTCTCACTCGGTTCCCTTTACCACCTATCTAGCCAATCACCCTATTTACTTGACTCAGAACACATAACAATTTGACAACATCCCTATTGAGAAGTGGGTATCAGAACTGAATTAAAAAGCTACAGAAACAATCTGACAAGTGCTGAGTGAAGAACACCATCACTTATTTTGTTCTAATTAATGTGCTCTTTTAATGCAGTCTGAAATAGCATTACCTTTTGGGCTACTACATCACACTGCCACTACCACAATACCCCTTCTTTTACTCATGGCTTCTACCCTGTCCTTGGGAAGTTTAATTTAGAACCAAAGTCAGAATCTTACTTTTACTTCAGTAAGATTCACTTTTATTAAATTTGAGCTATTTGTGTGACATGCTAAAATCTCCTTGGATCTTCAGTCTATCCTAAAAATATTTGCCATCTGCCCACATTTTCTTTTGTTTTTCTTTTTTCTTTTTTTCTGGCTGCACCGTGCAGGATCTTAGTTCCCCGACAAGGGAAGGAACCTGAACGGTTCCTGCATTGGAACCGTGGGGTCTTAACCACTGGGCCACTAGGGAAGTCCCTCTGCCCACATTTTCATGCAAGTTATTGGTTGGAATATAATGATCATAACATGGTCAAGAAAACAATCCTGGAGCAGACTACTAGGACTGCCCTCTATACTGATAGGAACCTGTAAGATTTGTGTCCTCTGGGCGTGAAACATCAGATCCCAGATTACCCCATCCTTGCCACTCTCTAGACTCCACTTTTCTCAGCTCACTCACACTGCTGGCCCTGCAAACGATTTCCACAGTTAAGGTCACCCAGGACATAGGGCACTTTGAGAGAAACCAGTTTAAATTACTAAAAATATAAATAAAGCTAAGAAAAAAAGAAGAAAAGCTCACACCCAAAGCAATGTGGTGTACTGGAAGTAATGTGGGAGTTGGAGTGAGAATGACCTGGGACTGACTCTTTGGTCTGTAACTTACTCGCTGGGTAAACTTGTGCGCCCCGTCATTATCAGTTTCTTCATCTCGAAATTACGGGTAATAATAATGCCCTCACAGGGCTGTTCTGAAGGTTAGAAGAAATACCTGCAAAATCTTAGCACATTCTTGGCACGTGATGGGCATGCAATACAGATTACTACTATTATTATAGCCTGGTAAGAGAGAGACAATAACAATAAGTCCTGGCACAAAAAGACAATTAAACCCAGGAAGAAAAGAGGAGAAAATGAAGACCTGTGTTCTGTGGATGTTAACTAATGTTTCACAAAAGAAAAGAAAGAACTGGTGGTCTCTTAAGGTTAAAAACGAGGGCATTAAACAAAGTTTTTAAAATTCAGGCATATGAATACCTCACTGACTCTAAAACAAGATCACCTCTCCACCCACCCCCACCCCCACAACCATCCCACCCTTGCATTTATTTGATCATGTCTCAGGAACTATTACAGGGCCCAAGAACACAAAAGATGATTCAAGACCCAGTCAATATCAGGGTGAGAAGAAACACAAAATGGGGCACTGCGGGTCTGGGAGGATCCCACGTGCCGCGGAGCGGCTGGGTCTGTGAGCCATGGCCGCTGAGCCTGCGCGTCCGGAGCCTGTGCTCCGCAACGGGAGGGGCCACAGCAGTGAGAGGCCCGCGTACCGCCAAAAAAAAAAAAAAAAAAAATGGGGCACTGGGCACTACAGACACATAAGTAAATAATTAAAATAAAATATCACCAGTGCTATAAGAGAGATGAATACAGAGTATGTGTGGGAACAGCGATCCATCTGGAGACGTAAGGTGAGGCTTTATGAAGGACGTGGTGATTCTGGAGGATCTTAAAGGATAAAGAGAAGCTAAGGTTGAGGGACTCCCCCAGGTAGTAAGGACAGCATGTAGAGAATCTGAACAGTGGTGGACCATTAAAATAACATGCGAGAAATGTGGATCAGGCTAGAGTGACTTTCCCATAAAATACAGGTGATAAGAGAAGCAGCTAAAAAGATACAAATTCATTCCTACTGTGAAGGGGCTTATATGTCAAGTAAAGAAATTTGGAATTTTCCAGGGAAGCAGGAGTCACCAGAAGGAATGATATGATAAGAGTAAAAGATGAATCAGGCAGGCTAATAATGGAGGGGCTAGTTATGACACTTTTTATTAATGTCCAATCCAAAGATGGTGAGGTCTAGAACTAAAATTGCTGCACTAGATATAGAGAACAGGCCTGCATATTAAGAATACTAGTCTAGGTAAAAGTGACATGTCATGACATTCGCATGAGGGCTAAAGACAGGGAGAAATGGAAAATGACTTTGCGGGGTTTTAGACACTCAGTGGGTGGAGATGTCATTGACCAATTTGTGGACCTCTGGAGGATGGTATATTTTGGTATAAGGCACGATAATGAGTTCAGTTTTGAACAGTATGGACTGAACTAATTAGGGGACATCCAAAAGGAAACGTAATCTGTTCGACATACAGTCTGGAAATTAAGAGAGAGGCCAAAGATAGGTGTCTCCTGTATATTTACGAGGTTAGTGAGAAAACCCACAGTTTAACCCACAGGAAGAGTAAATAGAGCATGTCTCTGATACCCCAATGTAATAAACTTGAAAATAAGATTAATGATTCTTGCCCAATAAGTTCATGCCAGCTCAGAGTGATCACTGCTTCTAACTCAAGAGCCCACTTTCTTGTTCACTTTTGGAAAGTCAAAATTAAATTTGCCTACCTTCTCTGAATTGCATACTCTGTAGAAGATCAACATTCATCATGGCAAGTTCTCTCAGGATTCAGAGATGGAATTCATAGATATAAAGGGACATGCAGGTAGGTGCTTGTGATGTTTGCTTAAATATAAATTGAATTTAAGTTTTTCAGAAATGTATATTCTACTTCTCTAGAGACAAGGGTAAGGAAGTACACTTATCAATAGATAGTTATCAACCACCCACCATTCAAAGCAGGGGTAACAACAACCACAACAAAACCTAGAAGTTGTGGACCCTGCACACTAAGAACCCATGCTAGCCAAAGTGTACCTTCCATAAAATCGCCAGTATATGAGAATAATGTAAAGCTAAATTTGGAACTTGGCAAAACAAGTACAGATGAGGACATGAAGAAGTTGGGAAGCAAACACATTGCTAGAGAAATAATAGAGGTGGAGATATGGGTGGATCTGGGTTTGGTTAGGAATGAATCAGACCAACCTACAGAAGATGGCTCCTCCCTGGATGGACCTGCTATAAAAAGGCCATTATCCCAGACTTCAGCACACAGCAAACTCCTTCAGGCTACATTCTACTTGCTCTTCTGGTGAAGGAAGGAAGTAAGTAAGAGGAAATACATCTAACCTTGTCTACTTGCTCTTAAGCAAGGTGGAGATCTGGATGTATGTGTGGTCTGAGGCCACAAGTTCTGGATGTTTGGGGTTCTTTATTTTTAGTGGCAACTTTACTAAAAGTTTATTTTGACATAGAAGGAAAATGAGGGCATAACTTTGCTTTCCGCAAGGCTACTCTCTTAATACCGCTGGATTATCTATTTATCCATTCACTGAACAAGTATATATTAACTACCTTCTATTTGCCAAGTGCTGCTCTTGACTGATTATGTGGCAGTGAAAAACGTAAACTCCCTACTCCTGGGAGCTTACATTTAGTAGGGGGAGACTTTCAGTAACAATAAATGAATAAAAATTTCAAATAGTGATAAGAACAATGAAGAAAATAAGAGAGTGATATGGTAAAGTAATAGGAGGAGAGTACTTTAGATTGGAGGGCTAGAAAATGCCCCTCGGGGAATTATCTTTTGAGCAGGGATCTTAATGACAGACGAAACCAGTCAAGGCAAATGAGAGGATTCTAAAGCAGGAGTAAACTTGCTTTAAAGGACAAAAAGAAGCTAGTGTGCCTAGAGCATGTTTAACAGGAGGAACAGTGGTATATGGTGATGTCACAGAGCTAGACAGGGGTAGACCATGTAAACAGGGGCACAGTAGAGTTTGTACATCATTTTAAGTATATGAGAAGCCACTGGAGAGTATTAAGCAGGAGGAGTAAAAAGATCATTCTGAGCTGCTATGTGGAAAATAGGATAATAGGCAATGGTGGGAGCAGGGAGATGGACTGCAGTTTAGATGAGAGATGACAGCGTAATAGAAATAGTGAGAATTTTTTTTTCCCCACGTCTTTACTGGAGTATAATTGCTTTACAATGTTGTGTTAGTTTCTGCTGTACAACAAAGTGAATCAGCTATATGTATCCATATATCCCCATATCCCCTCCCTCTTGTGCCTCCCTAATGGAATATTACTCAGCCATAAAAAGGAACAAAACTAAGTTATTTGTAGTGAGGTGGATGGACCTAGAATCTGTCATAAAGAATGCAGTAAGTTAGGGGGCTTCCCTGGTGGTGCAGTGGTTGAGAGTCTGCCTGCCGATGCAGGGGACATGGGTTCGTGCCCCAGTCTGGGAAGATCCCACACGCTGCGGAGCAGCTGGGCCTGTGAGCCATGGCCGCTGAGACTGCGCATCCGGAGCCTGTGCTCCACAACGGGAGAGGCCACAACAGTGAGAGGCCCGCGTACCGAAAAAAAAAAAAAACAAAAGAATGCAGTAAGTCAGAAAGAGAAAAACAAATACCATCTGCTGACGCATATATACAGAATCTAAAATAGCGGTACTGATGAACCTAGTGGCAGGGCAGGAATAAAGACACAGACGTAAAGAATGGACTTGAGGACATGGAGGGTAAGGCGAAGCTGGGACGAAGTGACAGAGTGGCATTGACATATATACACTACCAAATGTAAAATGGATGGCTAGTGGGAAGCTGTTGCATAGCACATGGAGATCAACTCGATGATTTGTGACGACCTAGAGAAATAATTCTTTGCTCAAACCAAAATCTAGAAGTTATGCATGATTCCAATCTTTCCTTTACACCACACTGATTCATCACCCTGACCAACGAACTCTGACTATAAGACGTGCCAATCCATCTTTCTCCCTGTCCACCACTACCATCCTAGTCGAGGCTATCCTTCACTCCCACCTCTATTATATGAAAATACCACAATTTATTTATTGTTTTTATTGATAGATATATGGGTTGTTTCCATTTGGGGAGGTATTATAAATAATGGGGCTATGAACATTTTTGTACATGATTTTTGGTTACAAATGTGTATATATTTCTACTGGGAACATTCCTAGGAGTAAATTACTGGTTTTAGGTATTACCAAACAATTTTTGAAAGTACTTCTGCCAGTTTATGTTCCTTCTAGCAGTGTATGAAAGATTCAGTTTCTCCATATTCTCACCAATATTTGGAATTAGGATTCTTTTTCCCTTTTGTCTATTTTGTCATTTTGGTGGGGGTACTACTGTCTCACACTGTAATTTTAATTTGTATTACCCTGATGATTAACAAGGTTAACTTTTTGTGTTTATTAGCCATTTGGATATCCTGTTTTGTAAAGCTCCTCTGCTCTCTACCCATTTTTCTATTGGGTTGTCTGTATTTTTTGTACTGATTTATAGGAGTTATTTTTATATTCAGGATAGAGTCCTTTATTGGTTAAATGTGTTGCATATATCCTCCCACTCAATGGCTTTCCTTCTCTCCTTTAATAGAGTCTTTGAATAAACAGACACTCCTATTTTTAATGCAGTCCAATTAATCCATCTTTTTCTTTATCATTAATATTTTTTGAGTTCTATTTAAGAAGTATTACTCTACCCCAAGTTCTTGAAGATATTCTCCTATGTTGTCTCCTTTATCTTTTTATATGTAAAATCCACCTGGGAACAAATTCATTTTTCCATATGGGAATTCAATTAACACAGCACCATGTATTCAAAAGACCAGCCTTTCCCTGACAACTCTCACCACAATCTTTTTCATAAATTAAATGTGCATAATGATATAGGTCTGATTTTGGACTCTTACCTTTCATTTATCCATTTGCTTGGCATTGCACTGATGTCACGCTGTCTTCTTTTATAATGTACTTTGACATCCGGTATGTCCACAAACTTGGTCTTCTTCAATGTTGTCCTGGCTAATCCTGGACCCCCATATTTTAATATAAATTTTAGACACTGTAGAAAATTGTTCTATATACAGAAGACACATCATTCTCAGTAATGACAGTTTTGTTACTTCCTTTCCAATTATTCTGTTTTTCATCCTTTGTCTTAACTGTTGCTCTGGCTAGGACCTTCAATACAATGTTGAATAGGATATTAGCAGGTGTACTGATCTCATCCCCAAACTCAGAGAGAAAAGTTTTCAGCATTTAACCATTAAGTATGATGTTTGCTATAGCATCTTCATAGATATAATTGATACCTTTTATTTATAAAGAAAAATTAATATTGGATTTTATCAAATGTGTTTTTGCATCTGTTGAGAGGTTCATAGAATTTTTCCCCAGTATTCTATCAGAGTAGTTAATCAGTTCTCAAATGTTAAACCAAACTTGAATTTTTGGATTAAAATTTTCTTAAGTATGATGTATATTCTTTTTGTACAACACTGGATTCAGTTTATTATCTTCTTTCAGATTTTTGCATCTATATTTATGAAGGAAATTGTCTTGAAAATTGTTTCTTGTAATATTCTTGTCAGGTTATGGGTACTGAGGTTATGCTAGATTCATAAAATGAGTGTTCCCCCTTTGCCATTTCCCTCAAACAATCTGTATGATGTTAGGGTTATTTATTTCTTACACATTAAATAAAATTCACTAGTAAAGCCATCTGATTTGTAGTCACCCCTCCCCCCAACATGGAATATGTATTCATTTAAGATTTAATTTCTTTTTTTAAAAAGATTTAATTTCTTTAATAGATATAGGAATATTTAGGTTTTCTATTTCTTGTTGTTTTCATTTGCATAAGAAGCATTTTTCTAGAAATGTGTCTATTTCATTTAAATTTTCAAAAATTTTGGTTAATGTTTTTTATAATATGCACTTACCTTTCTAATATCTGTAAAATCTAAAGCAATGCCCCCTTTTATTTTCCTGATATTGGTTACTTATGCCTTCCTCCTCTTTTCTTAATTTTTCAGGGTTTCTTAGTTTTATTAATTTTTCAAAAATCTTGGCTTTTTGGTTCTCTAAATTTGTTTTCTATTTAATATCAGTTCTTACCTTTATTATTTCCTTTAGTATACTTTCTTTGGGCAGAATTTGTTGTTGTTTTTCAAACTTCTTGAGGTGTATGGTTAGGTTATTGATTTTTCAGCCTTTCTTCTTTTTTAATATATGTATTTAAGCTATAAATTTTTCTTTAGGCATGGAATGAATGTATCCCACAAGTTTTGCTATTTCATATTTTTCTCATATTCATTTAGTTCAAAATATTTTCTAATTTCCATTGTAATTTATTCTATAACCTATTTGTTATTTAGAAGTTAGTGCTTAATTTCCAAACATTGGACATTTTTGTAGGTTTCTTTCTATCATTGAAATCTAGCTTCATTCCACTGTGGTACAAAACAAATTCTGCATGATTTCAATCCTTTAAAATTTGTTGAAACTTGCTTTATGATCAGCATATAGTAAATTTTTTAAAGTCTCATATCCATTTCAGTAGGATGTGTATGCTAGATTTGTTAGATGCAATGTTCAATACATATTAAAGTTTTATGAATAATTTTGTGGAGCTCTCCTACATCCTTACAATATTTTTATTTACTTGTTCTATCAGTTGCTGAGAGAAGTGTGTTACCCATTATAATTATAGATTTGTCAATTTGTCCTTATAATTCTGTCATTTTTTTTGTATGTATTATGAGGCTATGTTATTAAGTACATATCAATTTAGATTTTTATATCTTCCTCATGAACTAATCATTTATTGTTATGAAGTATTCTTCCAGTTATACTTTTTGTCTTAAAGTCTACTCTACAGATATAAATATAACAACAACAGCTTTCCTTTAGTATTTGAATAATGTATCCTTTTTCCATCATATATCATATTTAAGTGTGTCTCTTGTAGGCATCATGTACTTGTTTTCTTTCAATCTAGTCTGACAATCTTTGGTTTTAAATTACAGTATTTAGTCCACTCATACTCAGTATTATTACTGTTTAAATCTATTTGGTTTAAATCTACCATATTACTACTTGGTTTCTATTATCCCACCTGTTCTACATTTCTTTTTCTCTTCTTGACTTTTTTGAATGAATTACATATTTGTCAGTTAATTTTTGTCATATTGGCTTATTAATTATACATTCTTTTACTATTCTTTTCATGCTTACCCTAGGGATTACAACACCTATCCTTGACTTATTAGAATATATTATAAAAACTACTTTAATGCTACTCAAACAATTCAAGTATCCTATAGTACTTGAACTCAATTTACCCCCTCCAGCCTTATGTGATATTGTTATGCATGACCATAAATCCTAAAAAATATTATTATTGTCGTTGTTTTCAATCAATACCTATTTAGATTTCCCCACACACTTACTCTGTTGACATTCCTTCATTCCTTCCTGCCTCTCTGTGCTTCCAACTAGGATCATTCCTTATTATTTCCTTTCCGGATCTGCTGGTGATTGGTTTTGTTTTTGTTTGCCTGAAAATATCCTTAGTTAAGCTTTCTTCTTCTTTTATACTTTCACTGGGTATAGAATTCTAGTACAGAAATTACTTTCCTACAGAAAGATGAGGAAAACATTTCATTGTCTCCTGGCTTCCATTATTTCTTTTGAAAAGTCAGCTGTCGGTCTTACAGTTGCTCCTTTGAAGATAATGTGTTTTTTCTCTGGATGCTTTTAAGATTTCCTCATTGTCTTAAGTGTTCAGAAGGTTTTTACTATGTGTCTAGGCATGGTTTTCTTTTATATACCCTGCTTGGAGTTGATAATAGTTTTTGATTCTGTGGCTTGATATCTTTCATCAGTTTTTTTAAAACTGCAGTTACTTAACCCCCCAAATTACTGTACTTCCCTTCCAGTCTGAATGTAGGCTTCAATAAATTGTCACAATTTTGGTAGCATTATGACACCTTCACACACACACACACACACACACACACACACAGACACACACACACACCAGCTTTCTAGCTGTTTTTTTGTTTGTTTGTTTTTTTACATCTTTATTGGAGTATAATTGCTTTACAATGCTGTGTTGGTTTCTACTTTATAACAAAGTGAACCAGTTATACATATACATATGTTCCCATATCTCTTCCCTCTTGCGTCTCCCTCCCTCCCACCCTCCCTATCCCACCCCTCCAGGCAGTCACAAAGCACCGAGCTGATCTCCCTGTGCTATGCGGCTGCTTCCCACTAGCTATCTACCTTACATTTGGTAGTGTATATATGTCCATGCCTCTCTCTCGCTTTGTCACAGCTTACCCTTCCCCCTCCCCATATCCTCAAGTCCATTCTCTAGTAGGCCTGTGTCTTTATTCCTGTCTTACCCCTAGGTTCTTCATGACATTTTTTTTTCTTAAATTCCATATATATGTGTTAGCATATGGTATTTGTCTTTCTCTTTCTGACTTACTTCACTCTGTATGACAGACTCTAGGTCTATCCACCTCATTACAAATAGCTCAATTTCGTTTCTTTTTATGGCTGAGTAATATTCCATTGTATATATGTACCACATCTTCTTTATCCATTCATCCGATGATGGACACTTAAGTTGCTTCCAACTTCTGGCTATTGTAAATAGAGCTGCAATGAACATTTTGGTACATGACTCTTTTTGAATTATGGTTTTCTCAGGGTATATGCCCAGTAGTGGGATTGCTGGGTCATATGGAAGTTCTATTTGTAGTTTTTTAAGGAACCTCCATACTGTTCTCCATAGTGGCTGTACCAATTCACATTCCCACCAGCAGTGCAAGAGTGTTCCCTTTTCTCCACACCCTCTCCAGCATTTATTCTTTCTAGATTTTTTGATGATGGCCATTCTGACTGGTGTGAGATGATATCTCATTGTAGTTTTGATTTGCATTTCTCTAATGATTAGTGATGTTGAATATCCTTTCATGTGTTTGTTGGCAGTCTGTATATCTTCTTTGGAGAAATGTCTATTTAGGTCTTCTGCCCAATTTTGGATTGGGTTGTTTGTTTTTTCGTTATTGAGCTGTATGAGCTGCTTATAAATTTTGGAGATTAATCCTTTGTCAGTTGCTTCATTTGCAAATATTTTCTCCCATTCTGAGGGTTGTCTTTTGGCCTTGTTTATGGTTTCCTTTGCTGCACAAAAGCTTTGAAGTTTCATTAGGTCCCATTGGTTTATTTTTGTTTTTATTTCCATTTCTCTAGGAGGTGGGTCAAAAAGGATCTTGCTGTGACTTATGTAATAGAGTGTGCTGCCTATGTTTTCCTCTAAGGGTTTGATAGTTTCTGGCCTTGCATTTAGGTCTTTAATCCATTTTGAGCTTATTTTTGTGTATGGTGTTAGGGAGTGATCTAATCTTATACTTTTACAGGTATCTGTCCAGTTTTCCCAGCACCACTTATTGAAGAGGCTGTCCTTTCTCCACTGTACATTCCTGCCTCCTTTATCAAAGATAAGGTGACCATATGTGCATGGGTTTACCTCTGGGCTTTCTATCCTGTTCCATTGATCTATCTTTCTGTTTTTGTGCCAGTACCATACTGTCTTGATTACTGTAGCTTTGTAGTATAGTCTGAAGTCAGGGAGCCTGATTCCTCCAGCTCCGTGTTTCATTCTCAAGATTGCTTTTGCTATTCAGGGTCTTTTGTGTTTCCATACCAATTGTGAAATTTTTGTTCTAGTTCTGTAAAAAATGCCAGTGGTAGTCTGATAGGGATTGCATTGAATCTGTAGATTGCTTTGGGTAGTAGAGTCATTTTCACAATGTTGATTCTTCCAATCCAAGAACATGGTATATCTCTCCATCTATTTGTATCATCTTTAATTTCTTTCATCAGTGTCTTATAATTTTCTGCATACAGGTCTTTTGTCTCCTTAGGTAGGTTTATTCCTATTTTATTCTTTTTGTTGCAATGGTAAATGGGAGTGTTTTCTTGATTTCACTTTCAGATTTTTCATCATTAGTGTATAGGAATGCCAGAGATTTCTGTGCATTAATTTTGTATCCTGCTACTTTACCAAATTCATTGATTAGCTCTAGTAGTTTTCTGGTAGCATCTTCAGGATTCTCTATGTATAGTATCATGTCATCTGCAAACAGTGACAGTTTTACTTCTTCTTTTCCAATTTGGATTCCTTTTATTTCCTTTTCTTCTCTGATTGCTGTGGCTAAAACTTCCAAAACTATGTTGAATAAGAGTGGTGAGAGTGGGCAACCTTGTCTTGTTCCTGATCTCAGTGGAAATGCTTTCAGTTTTTCCCCATTGAGGACGATGTTGGCTGTGGGTTTGTCATATATGGCCTTTATTATGTTGAGGAAAGTTCCCTCTATGCCTACTTTCTGCAGGGTTTTTCTCATAAATGGGTGTTGAATTTTGTCAAAAGCTTTCTCTGCATCTATTGAGATGATCATATGGTTTTTCTCTTTCAATTCTTAAAGTAGTCTTACTCTGAAACAACCTACTAAGCCATTCCACAAAGTGATCCCTTAAAAACTGAATTATACTAGATTACTCTGTTACAAAAAAAAATCATTTAGTGACTTCCCATCACACTTAGAATAAAATGCATAAATATTACCCTATTTGGAAGATCATCATTTTCTGACCCCTTTCTGTAAATCTGAATTTAAGGTGTATCACTCCTGATTTGTTCTGGAGTTGTATTTTTTTCTATATCACTAACATTCCAAGTTGATTCCCATGTTGGGATTACTGCACTGTTCCTTTTACTTAAAATTCTTCAACTAGTCAACAAGGTTAGTTGCTTCCTATTTTTCCATTTTAAGCTCAAATATACTCTTTACCGCAAAATCTTCTCTGATTAATCTAAAGTACATTCCCCATAACTCTATAGAGCACCATTGTTATTTTAATGGTAATGTATATCACTCCTCAATATCTAATCACTTCATTCATTTGTTTACTGTCTTCATAAGAATAGGCACCTCATTTATCTTGTTTATTAGTATATCCCCAAAGCATGAAATAGTACTTAATCCTGTGGTAGGTGTTCAAAATTTGTTAAATAAATTAAGGTGTGAATGAAAGAGTGTAGAAATCAAGGTAACGTCATGCTTGGAGGTATCAATCTGGAAGTCATCAGATAGATTGTATCTGAAGTCAAGGGATCCAATGAGATTTCTAAGTGCATAGATACATGGACATGGGCCATGGGGATTTCCAACATGTGGAGAGTAAGCAGATGAGAGGTTAGCAAAGAATACTGAGAAAGAGCAGGCAATAGATAAGAGGTATATCAGGAGAATGTAGTCTTGAGATCCAAGAAACAAACAAACAAAATTCCATGAATGGTTAGGGAAAGGTTAACTCTACTTTACACCACCAAGAGGTTGAGTAAGATGATGATGAGATGGAACCAAACACTGTATTTAGCAACCTGGAGATCATAGGTTATTTGACACAAATCAGTTTCAAGTGTTTTGGAGACAGAAAATTGAGAGAACTGGGTTAAAATGAATGGTAAACATAAAGTGAGGGAAAGCACAGAAAACTCTTTGAAGACTCTTTGGTGAGAAAGTAAACAATTCATTAGGAGAGCTGGATGGGGTGGAACATCCTGGTTGAGGGGGAAATACTGTTCAAGGGAACAAACTTGTCTTCAAGATGATACAAACTCCAGCATGTTTTTGTTATGGGTCAAAATTAATTACTAGATAAGGCCAATAGTATGGAGGTAGGAAAAGTGACCAGTTTCAGGGATATTTTTAAAGTACACTGAATAAAACGTTGATGAATTAAATACAGGATGTGAGAAAAAGGAGAATCAAGACTAATTCCCGGGTTTGTGGCTTGAGCAATCAACGAGATAGGAATAACTGGGGAGGAGAAGGTGTGGGGTAAAGTAGTTGGAAATGAAGACTTCTATCTTGAACATGGTAGGTTTAAGACCTCTCTTCGGCCCAAATAGAAATATCTGATAGGTATTTAGATATACACGTGTCAAGCTTAGAGGAGACTTTATAGCTGGACATATAAACTTGGGAGTTGTCAACCTATACATAGGATTTAAAATTATAGGGCTAGATGAGACCCCCTCCACCCCATTCAAGGGAACATAAATAGAGAAAAGAAACTAAGGAGTCAATCTCAGGCACATCGACATTAGGGGCTGAAAGAGGAGACTAAGAGCAAATAGGCAGTGAGGTTAGAAGAGAAACAAGAGAGCACAGGGTCTCTGAAAGAGGATGTAGCCACCTGCATCAAATGCTGCTGATATGTCAAGCATATGTGAAATGAAAATGGATAGTTGGATGTAGTAAGATAAAGGACTTTTATTTATCTTCATAAGAGATTTAGTGGATTTTTTCAGAGAGAAAGATAATTTGAGTGAAAGAAAATAGGAAGTAAAGAAGAAATATAGGCATATCTTTTGAGGGGTTTTGCTATAAAAGTGAAAAGATAAATCAGGTGGTTTCTAAAGGAAGATGTAGGATGGGAGGAGAGGATGTTAATAAGAGGCACTTCAGCATAAATATATGCTGAAGGGAGTGATCCAGCACAGAAAAAGAAATTGATGATGTAGGAGAAAAAGTGGACAACTGCAAAAGCAAATTGTTTGAATAGGCAAGAGAGTGAGGTCCATTGCTGAAACAGAGGAGAGACACATAGTTTATCCACCGAAACAGTAGTGAAGGTTAAGGTATGTGGATACAAATGCAATAGGTTGGGTGAATAGATATTGGGAAAATGAAATTATCTTCTAATGGCTCCCAAGTTTTCAGTAAAATAAAAAGCAAGGCCATCTTCTGAGATAAAGGAAAGGAAGAAGCTGTTGGGGCTTTGCCAATGAGTACAAGAAAGAGTGGGACAAGAAACAGAGGGTGTATGCAAGGAGTAATGATGTAGATTAACTATAATGTCTAACCAAGGTAAAAAGAGAAGTGAGTACATAAAGCAGTAAAAAATGAGGTTAAAGAATTATTGAAGTATGGGTACAAGAGGAAGTCAGAGAGTAAATCCTTGAGAGTGAGATTTTGGAGACAGTGCCATTACAATTAAGTCCAGGTCTGAAATATCACCACAAATAACAGTAGCTGAAAAAATCTTAAAATCTTAGGTGTGTTTTTGTAAAAAGCCTATAACCGTACTTTTAATTCAATCTTTATAATCTGCCCTTTAACCAGAAAGTCTGGCCTATTTTACATCTACTGTAACTAATGATAAAATTATATTTAATTCTACTCTTTTATATTTTCTGTTTATCCTGCCTTTTCTATGCTTTTTATTTTCTTTTCCCCGGCTTCTATTGAATTGATCAAGGTTTTTTTATTCCCGTTTTTTCTTCTCTTAATGGTTTAGAAGTTATAAATTCTATCCTTCTAGTTCTTATCCATAAACTTATCAAAATACATATTTAACCATGTCAAAAATTAATCAGTACCTATTTCCTCTTACCAAACAATCTAAGGTCCATAAATGCTATAGATCTGACTACTACAGTAATGCCTTTCATGCTGTTATTTTCTATGGCTTCCAAATTCTCAGTGAAATAAAAATCAAGGACATCTTCTGCCTGGTTTTATAAGTCCTAAAGTAGTCATTATAATGCTTTTATATAATAAATGCTCGTTTAGATTTGTTGACATGTTTAGTAATTCCTTTGTTCAATGAGATAAACTGAATATTCCTTAAATGCTATTCCTTAAATGGCAAAATGAAAGCTAGTCAACAAAATATTTTTTTGTTTTTTATTTTTTATTTTTATTGGAGTATAGTTGATTTATTACAATGTTGTGTTAGTTTGCGGTGTACATCAAAGTCAATCAGTTATACATATTAAGTATAGCCACTCTTTTTTTTTTTTTTTTTTAGATTTTTTTTCCCATATAGGCCATTACAGAGAATTGAGTAGAGTTCCGTGTGCCATACAGCAGGTTCTGACTAGTTATCTGTTTTATATATAGTAGTGTGTACATGTCAGTCCCGATCTCCCAATTTATCCCTTCCCCCGTCTTATCCCCTGGTAGCCACAAGTTTGCTTTCTACATCCGTGCCTCTACTTCTGTTTTGTAAATAAGTTCAGTTATACCCTTTTTTTTATATTCCACATATAAGCGATATCATATGACATTTGTCTCTCTGTGTCTGACTTACTTGACTCAGTATGACAATCTCTAGGTCCACCCATGTTGCTGAAAATGCCATTATTTTGTTCTTTTTTATTGCTGAGTAATATTCCATTGTGTATATACACCACATCTTCCTTATCTATGCCTCTGTTGGTGAACATTTAGGGTGCTTCCATGTCCTGGCTACTGTAAACAGTTCTGCAATGAAAATATTTCTTATAATATTGAAAATTTATTAAAGCCATTTGATCCAATCAAACCTTTTTTATAATATTGAAAAAGTATTAAGCCATTCTATCTAATCTAAACCAAAAAAAAAAAAAAAAGTAAACTGAAAGGATGTTTGTTCATTGACTGTATCAGCCATTTGACAAACTGGCTTGCAGAAAATAGTCTCTCAACATACATTTAGCAAATTAGCTTTTGGAGAATGGATTTTTAGCAAATTGGTATGAGTAAATTTTCCTGCTTCTGACGAGTAGCCTTTCTAAAATCCTGTTATGGACAATGGCCAGATCAGAAAAGGGTGTCTTATGTACAGCACACTAAGGTCTGTGAGAATGTCTAAATCCTGCTGTGAATGAGTTCAAGGCCAAAATGTTGGCATTTTTTAGTAAGTAGCTCAGTCAAACTCTGTGTTAATATTCACCATGTAGATAATATATAGAAGTTTTTCGTGGCCATCTTCCATTTTAAAGCTGGACTACATAGGGAAAGATGTAGGTTTATAAATGTGGAAATTCATCACAATAACTGATATGACCTACAAAATAAAATAAATACAAGAAAAGTACATTTTAATTTTTTTCTAGGTTCACTTATACTTCCAAAAGATGTCTACTCTCCTGGAAAACATCACTGCCATCATCAAACTATTTCACGAATATTCAAAAACAGATAAGGAGACTGACACATTGAGTGCAAAAGAGCTGAAGGAACTTCTGGAAGCAGAGTTTCAGCCAATCCTGAAGGTAAAAGATATTTGCCAGCATTAAAGGGTGTATCATTTTTGTTCTGCATCAAACAATCTGTCAAAATATTACTGTGAAATCTTTATGAGTTGTTTCTTTTGGAAGAGGAACAAATGTAATCTTATTTCAAAACAGATATAATTTGTTCAAATTCTTTATATCTCTATATATACTACACACACAAACACACACACACACTGTGAAAAAATATATATAAATATTTAGTGACAAATAAGTGAAAAACAGTTAGTTAATTCATTGTAATATTCCCCCTAATTTCAAGAATGTAAAGAGGGTACAACTAAAAGACAATTCAGTTAAGGAATTTATAAAATACTGACATTTGAAGAAGTAAAAAGAACTTGCCCCATCAAATTTTTTGTGTCACCATACTAGTGTTTAAGATTTATTTTTTATTATTTTTTTTTTTTTGCGGTACGCGGTCCTCTCACTGTTGTGGCCTCTCCCGTTGCGGAGCACAGGCTCCGGAAGCACAGGCTCAGCGACCATGGCTCACAGGCCCAGCTACTCCACGGCATGTGGGATCTTCCCAGACCGGGACACGAACCCGCGTCCCCTGCATCGGCAGGCAGACTCTCAACCACTGTGCCACCAGGGAAGCCCAAGATTTATTTTTTTTAGGACAGTACCAACAGCTCCCTGCTGAGTCAGGACAAGATAAATATTATTAAAGAAAAAATTAGGTTCTACTTTCCTGTACCAAGAATTCATATTCCCTAAGTTAACTTTAATTATTTAATTACCCATTTGAGTCAGTCTCATGGACTTTCCCTCTCTCTTCCTTGTATACAGAATCCAGATGACCCAGATACTGCTGATGTTTTCATGCATATCCTCGATGTAGATCACAACAATAAAATAGACTTTACAGAGTTTTTCCTGATGGTATTCAAGTTGGCTCAAGCATATTATTATACCCAGAGACCGAATTTCAAGACATTAGGGAAAAAGCAGAAAAAGAATAGATACCATTATGAAGATGATACAGAAGAAGAGGATAAAGAAGAAAGAGAAAGAAAGTCCAGTCATTCAAGAAGAAGTGATGGAAAGAAAAAAGATAGAACAGAGAGCCCAAGAGGAAGAGGAAGAAGCAGACATGGGTCTAGTTCTGGAAGGGAAGGAAGAAGAGGTGACAGAGCTACTTCTGGACACAGAAATAGATCTGGGAAGAAACATCATGAATCAAGTAGGGAAAAGAAAAGGAGAGCGAGTCCTACTGAACTAAAAGAAAGAAGTCACATGTCAAGTGTTAGCCCCATCAGGGAATATGAAGGAAAAGAAGAAGAACGTGGTTACGAAAATAAAGGTAGAGAATGTGAAAAATGGATAGGATCAGAGCCTAAGGGCTCATATCAAGTTTGTGAAGAAACTGTGACTATGGATTTTCAGTCCGGTTGCAGTACACACCAGGTTTCCAGTATCAGTAAGGGCAGCGACAGCAAAGAACATTCACAAGATTCAGGTAGACAACCAGTGATCACTCATGGAAGGTCGCCATCCAGCTCAAGGAACCAACATGGGTCTTCCCACAACCAGTCAGGAGACAGCCCTAAGCACTCAGAGTCGCATCAAGGAAGGACAGACACACACAGGAAGAGTGAATCTGTCCATGGAAAGTCAGGATCCAGTACTACTCAAAGACAGGGGCTCCATCATGAGCAGGAAAGAGACAGCTCCAGATACTCTGGAACTGGACATGGACACACCTCAGATGGATCCAGAAGTGGGAAAGACAGGGAATCCAGTGTTGGTCAGTCCAGTGACAGCGAAGGACAGTCAGAAGATTCAGATAGACATTCTGTGACCACTCATGGAAGGTGTGGGTCCAGCTCAAGAAACCAACATGGGTCTTCCCATGGCCGGTCAGGAGACAGCTCTAGGCACTCAGAGTCGCATCAAGGGAGGACAGACACACACAGGAAGAGTGAATCTGTCCATGGAGAGTCAGGATCTAGCACTAAGCAAAGACAGGGGCACCACCATGAGCAGGAAAAAGACAACTCAAGACACTCTGGAATTGGACATGGACACGCCTCAACTGGATCCAGAAAGAGTAGGCAGAGGGAATCCAGTGTTGGTCAGTCCAGTGACAGTGAAGGACAGTCAGAAGAGTCAGGTAGACATTCTGTGACCACTCATGGAAGGTCTGGGTCCAGGTCAAGAAACCGACATGGGTCTTCCCATGGCTGGTCAGGAGACAGCTCTAGGCACTCAGAGTCACATCAAGGGAGATCAGCATACAGGAAGAGTGAATCTGGCCACAGCAAGTCAGGGTCCAGTACTATTCAAAGACAGGGGCACCACCATGAGCAGAAAAGAGACAGATCCAGATACTCTGGAACTGGACATGGACACACCTCAACTGGATCTGGAAGCAATAGACACAGGGAATCCAGTGTTGGTTGGTCCAGCGACAGTGAAGGGCAGTCAGGTGATTCAGGCAGACATTCTGTGACCACTCATGGAAGGTCTGGGTCCAGGTCAAGAAACCAACATGGGTCTTCCCATGGCCAGTCAGGAGACAGCTCTAGGCACTCAGAGTCACATCAAGGTAGGACAGACACACACAAGAAGAGTGAATCTGGCCACAGCAAGTCAGGGTCCAGCACTACTCAGAGACAGGGGCACCACCACGAGCAGGAAAGAGACAGCTCCAGACACTCTGGAACTGGACATGGACATACCTCAACTATTTCTGGTAGCGGCAGACACAAGGAATCAAATATCAGTCAGGCTAGCAACACAGAAGGACATTCAGGAGATTCAGGTAGACAGCCTTTGACCACCCAAGGATGGTCTGCATTCTATTCAAGGAACCAAAGTCATGGTTCAGATCAAGGTTGGAGACATGGCAGCTATGGCAGTGCAGATTATGACTATGGACAGTCAGGGTTTGGTCATTCTCAGGATGAAAGTGTCAGTCATGATTCCAGCCATATGGGAGCCAGGGACAGATTTGAATATAGGAGCATTTATGGGATCCAATATAACAGGCAGTAACAGACACCTTGCAACATATGGCCATTCAAATTATATTTCAAAACGGTTGGGGTTTGGACAGTCACATAGACACTATTATTATGAGTGAGAAACTATTAAATAAAGTATTAACCCAAAGAATTGGAGAATGACCAAGACAACTTTGAGTCAAGAAAATGTTCATTATACTTTCAGTGAGGTTATCTTTTCTTGTCATTTTTTTAAAAATTAGTTACACTATTTCTTTACATTAGTGATAGTTTCTTTTCATTCTATAAGAAGCTTTGAACTTTATAGTTAGGAACTGGTTAATGGGAGAAAGCAATATCATGGAGTGCTAAATTTGGAAAACCATAAGTATTTGGGGAGGTTGGGGTTAAGTAAGGATTTTTCTTTCGAGAGGTTAAGTTTCAGAACCTCTCCAGATTGGTACATTAATATTTGTAAAAAAAAAAAAAAAAAAATCAAAGGAACCAATAGTATAAAATCACTGTTCTGTCAGCCAAAGCTGCTATATTAATATTAAGGGTCATCACACCTGCCTCTATTATCCTTCTATTGGAACTCTGTATTATTCTTCATTCATTAATCACCTTGGGCACATAGAATCCAAAAAAAGTGAACTGCATGAAAATTGAAAATAAAAAATTGATCATATATCATACTGTGTCTCTTCCATGCTTCTCATAGACCCAAAAAGACTTATCTCCCCATAGTAAGAATGACATATTTTCCTCTGTCACTGAAAACTATATGTCCAAATGGCAGATGTTCACCATGCAAAAGAAATAAGGAGTCCAAAGAAGAAAAAATTTAATCAAATCCTATATCATTCTCCAACATAGTCATTGTTCCATGTAGTCACCATCAGGATGAAAAAAGGCTTAGCTTAATCATAGATAGCATCATAATTATTACAAAACATCAACCCGGGGCTCCCCTGGTGGCGCAGTGGTTGGGAGTCCGCCTGCCGGTGCAGGGGACACGGGTTCATGCCCTGGCCGGGGAAGATCCCACATGTCACGAAGTGGCTGGGCCTGTGAGCCATGGTCGCTGAGCCTGCGCGTCCGGAGCCTGTGCTCCGCAACGGGAGAGGCCACAACAGTGAGAGGACCGCGTACCGAAAAAAAAAAAAAGATCTGCAATGTACACAGGGATTGAGTGAAAAGCAACAAGCAAGCTCATTTTTCTAATTAGTCTCAAACAATATTATGTCTATGTTTGTGCTCCATTAGCCAAATGAAGGGAGCACCACCCCCAATGGGAATCCTGCTTCCCTGCTTGAAGTACTGTCCCCAAATACCCCTACAAAGCTGCAAAGTCCAGACAGTGCCAAGAACACAATCAGCATCCAGTAAATGTTTGCCATTAAGGATGGAATTATAGGCATGATTGAATGAGGGGATGGAGAGTGAGAACCAAGGAAAGAATATTGAGAAAACCCACCGTTAAAAGGTCTGCCCAAGTCACATAACAAGTGGGCAGTGGAAACAAAATTTGAAACCCGATTCTATCTTCCAAGTATATGTTCTTCTCACTGAAAAGGAGAGAGCGTTATCAAAGTTTCAATAGTTCAAATTTCAGGTAAAATGAAGAATTAAATACGTTCATTGATTTTGGTAACTTGACATTTGCAACGTGGAAACAGTTATTTCTGTGGAGAGGTGATGATGTAAACTCTGTTGGAAAGCTTACAAGTGAGTTGGTTTTTAAAGAACTGGAAACAATAAAGGAAGTTCAGAGTAAATATCTAACCACACTTCTCCTGTGAAAAAGCCAAAAATTAATTTCCAACCAAATCCCTTAGGTTTTACCCATCACTAAGTGTCCTGGGATAGAGAGATTCTGGGGGTGAAGGCTGGGAAAACAGTCTGCAGGAGATAATTTTTGAGAATTAAGTAGGGATCATATCATGTAATATCTTGGAAGCCACAGGAAAGAGATTAGATTTCTTTTTTAATTTGTAGTTAAAAAAAACCACATAACATAAAATTTTATCAATTTTTAAGTACACATTTTAGTAGTATTAAGTATATTCACATCGTTTTGCAACCAACCTCCAGAACTTTTTCATCTGCAAAACTGAAACTCTGTACCCATTAAAAAACAATTCCCTATTTCCCCCCTCCCTGCAGCCCCTGGTAACCACCATTGTACCTTCTGTTTATCTTAATTTGACTACTAAAGATGCCTCATATAAGTGGAATCATGAAGTACTTGTCTTTTTGTGGCTGGGTTATTTCACTTAGCATAATGTTCTCAAGGCTTATCCATGTTGTAGCACGTAAGATTTTCCCCTTTTTAAGGCTGAATAATATTCCATTGTATGTATACCACATTTTGTTTATCCACTTGTCTGTTGGATGGACATTTAGGTTTCTTCCACTTTTTGACTATTTTGAATAATGCTTCTATGAACCTGGTTGTGCAAATATGTCTTTCAGACCCTGCTTTCAATTCTTTTGGATTGAAATGGGATTGCTGGATCATATGGTAATTTCATATTTAATTTTTTGAGGCACTATCATACTTTTTTTCCGTATGGGCTGTAGCATTTTACATTCCCACCAACAGTGCACAAGTGTTCCAATTTCTCCAGGTCCTCACCAACACCTGTTATTTTTTGTTTTTTTGATAGTGGCTATCCGAATGAGTATGAGGTGGTATCTCATTATGGTTTTAATTTGCATTTCTCTAATAATTGTGGTATTGCACCTCTGATCTTTTACATCATCTTTGGGTAAATATCAATTCAAGTCCTTTGCCCATTTTTTTATTAGTTTTTGTTGTTGTTGTTGATATGTAATAGGACTTCTTCATATATTTTGGATACTAGCACCTTATGAGGTATGTAATTTGTAAATATTTTCTCCTATAACATAGGTTGCCTTTTCATTCTGTTCTATCTTTTGATGCACAAACTTTTTAAGTTTGATGTAGTCCCATTTATCTATTTTTGGTTTTGGTGCCTGTGCAGAAGGCTGGATTTTATTCTGATCTGATAGAAAGTCTGAAGAATTTTGAGCAGTGGAGTGATAATAATCTGATTTTTAATTTTAAAAACATTTTAACTGTCTGATGGAGGATCTATCTCCATTGGGATTAAAGGCAAGACTGGAAAAAGAATAACAGGAGTCAATACAAAATATTATAGTAGTTGGGATGAGGGCAGAGGTAATAGAGGGAGTAAGAAGTGGTTATAATTGGTATATATATATATATATATAATTTTTTTTTTTTTTTTTTTTTATGCGTTATGCAGGCCTCTCACTGCTGTGGCCTCTCCTGTTGCGGAGCACAGGCTCCGGACGCATAGGCTCAGCGGCCATGGCTCACGGGCCCAGCCACTCCGCGGCATGTGGGATCTTCCCGGACCGGGGCACGAACCCGTGTCCCCTGCATCGGCAGGCAGACCCTCAACCACTGCGCCACCAGGGAAGCCCTGGTATATATTTTAAAAACAGAATCAATAGAACTTGCTGATGGATTGGTCTTGGAGTATAAGAGAGAGTGTAGATTCAAGGGTGACTCCCAGATCTTTGGGCTTGGAAGAGCTTGGCTGAACAGTTCTCACTTCAGGTCTCTCATGCAGTTTTAAGTAATAGTCAGATGTCATCTGGGGTTTCAATCATCTGAAGGCTCAGCTAGATCAAACGTACAAGATGGTTCATCCACATGACTGGCAGCTGATACTGGCTGTCAGCTGGGAGCTGAGCTTGGCCACTGACTGTGGGCACCTCTATGTGGCCTCTCCAGCCTGGCAATCCCAAAGAAGTCTGATGTCTTACAAGACACCCAGCCTTCCTCAGAGAAAGCATGCCAAGAAAACCAAGTGGAAGCTGAGTGGTCTTTTCTGAACTAGCCTCAGAAATGACACAGAATCACTTCCTCTTTATTCTACTGGTTACAAGCAAGTCACAAAGTTTGACTCAAATTCAAACAGAAGGACCGCCATCTTTCAAAGAGAGAAATGCCAAACAATTTGAGGATGTGTTTCAAAACCACTACACTTACAATGTCAACTTTTTCTAGGATAAAAATTTTAAAGGTGAATGTAAGTGAATCCCTCAATTAGAACATAAGTATGAGAGACAGAAGAGAGGCCAGCTTCCTGGAGGTAATGGAATATGTGTAAACTTGGAATACAATTGGATAATCTGTGTGGGCTCAAACATGAAATCTAAGGGACTCAAGGACAGAAGTCAAGCTTGAATACCATCAGCTTAAAGTTAAGATTCATCCAAGACAACACACCGAATGGGAGAAAACATTTGCAAGTCATATATCTGATAAGGGGTTAATATCTAAAATATATGAAGAACTAATACAACTCAACAGCAAAAAAACAAAAACAAAAAAACAATTTGTAAAAAATAGGAAGATCTGAATAGGAATTTTTCCAAAGAAGACATACAGATGGCCAACAGATATATGAAAAGACCCTCAACACAACTAGTTATGAGGAAAATGCAAATCAAAATCACAGTGAGATATCACCTCAGACCTGTTAGAATGGCTATTATCAAAAAGACAAGAGATAACAAGTGTTGGTGAGAATGTGGAGAAAAGAGAACCCTTGTGCACTGCTGGTGGGAAAGTAAATCAGTGCAGCCACTATGTAAAATGGTATGGAGATTCCTCAAAAAATTAAAATTAGAACTACCATATACTCCATCAATTCAACTTCTGGGTATTTATCCAAAGAAAACAAAAACACTAACTCAAAAAGATATATGTTCATTGTAACATTACTTACAATTACCATGATCTGGAAACAACCTTAAGTGTCCATAAGTAGATAAATGGATAAAGAAAACATGGCATATATATATATATATATATACACACACACACACATACACATGCACACACACATATACATACAATGGAATATTATTCAGCCATAAAAAGGAATGAAATCTTGCCATTTGTGTCAACATGGATGGGCCTTGAGGGCATTATGCTAAGGGAAATGAGTCAGACAGAGGAAGAAAAATACCATATCATCTCACTTACATGTGGAACGTAAAAGAAACAAACAATAAAAAGAGAAAACAAGCTCATAGATACAGAGAACAGACTGGTGGTTGGTGGAGGTTGCAGGGTGGTCAAAATGGGTATAGGGTGACAAAACTTATAAACTTTCAGTTGTAAAATAAGTAAGTCATGGGGATATAATGCACAGTATGTTAACTACAGTTAATAATACTGTGTTGCATATTTGAAAGTGCTAGGAGAGTGTATCTTAAAAGTTCTCATCACAAGAAAAAAAAATTGTGTAAATATATATGGTGATGTATGTTAAGTAGACTTATCATGGTAATCATTTTGCAGTGTATACAAATATTGAATCATTATGTTGTACACCTGAAACTGAAACAGAGCAGGACCTTATGGTCCTTGCCCCCCACCATGTCCTCAGCCTGCCTTTTGTCTGTGGAAAAACTTTAGCCAAGGAATAAATTTAATCAGAGAAGTGAGAAAATACAGAAACAGAGGAAAACAGTCAAAGGAGACCAAATAATAATAGTTTAGTCATTAAGCACAGTCAAGGACCTTTAGTTCCTCCTTAAGGGCTATAGATAATATTCTGAGCCATATCCTGTGAGCTTTCTTATAGATACTGAAACCCTCACCAGGTGGAAGAAGTTAACTACATGATAACCAAGCTGTAGCCATGACATAAGCTGCCACAATTCTGAGAACTGGCCTCAAAGAAATGGAAACAAACCCACCCTGGAGCTGAAGATTAACCATGCCTAACACAATCAAGATGATGCTGGTCAGACCACTGATGACCAATTTCAAGATGACTGTCAGAGCTGACTGTACTGTTTCTGCATGTAGCCCCTCCCTCAACCTATAAAAGCTCTTGCCCAATGGTTGCAGGAGGCAGGGAGTCGGCCTTTGGACAGGGGTCTGCCCTCCCTGCCTGTTGCCGGCATCCAATTAAAGCAAACTTTCCTTTCCACCAAACTTGCCTCCTTATTGGCTTTTGAGCGGCGAGCAGCCAGATCCCACTTTTGGTTACAAAACTAACATAATGTTATATGTCAATTATACCTAAATTAAAAAAAAAAATTTCATCCACAGCTAGCAATGTTCTACTTTACTGGTAGTAACTTGCTATAAGTTGACCTTATTCAAAACACTTAATAACGATGTTATTTTTTCTACCGTAAAAAAAAAGAGAATGGAAATTTATTGATTTCTCACTGCACATCACCTTCCTCACAATACAGCAAGGTAAAAAAATTATAATTTACCCTTTAAAAATTATAAAACTGATGAGCAAAGACATCAACAATAACTTATCTGAAGGCATGAACTGAGTGATAAAGCCTCAAAGCCCAGTCCCTTCTACTACGACATACTGACTAGCACAGTTTCTGGCACACAATGGATCCAGATTAGACACCAGTTTCCTTTCTTGACTTCCTCTAAAAAGCAGCATAGGGTTCCATTTTTAGAGCCTAAAAAGAGAAGGCATATCTTCATATTAACTCAGCAAGGTCTCTTTCCTTCCTTGGCAGTAAGGCTTTAATAGAAGATAAGTTGAACCTAAAATTCTCAAAATGAAACTTTATCATAATCCAAGCAGAGACTCTTCTTGGTTCTATAAAAATATACTATTAAAATGTACAAAAACATTAATCATTGCCTATGTTGTCATCTCAGGTTCTAAACAAGCAGTGTTGTTCAGAAATCACACCACCAAGGCGACCACTTACTGCTAAGATGTTAACATTTAGGGAAGTAGAGGACATGAGAAGAAAATGAGTAAATTACAATCATGTCCTATGCTATTACCAAAGTGACTGAGCTTTTCGCAATAAGATTGTGGTTTTAATTTAACAAATGATTTATCTATATAGCTTCATATGAAAATGAACAAAATAGTCCCTAGCTCTTTGTGGGGCTATACAGCCATCAGTTTTCATTGCTCTTCCCTTCCAAGGACTTGTTCCACTCTTCTCAGCACCTCTCCCAACCTGTCATGTGAGGAAAGGATTGGCAATACATATCAATGGATGTCTGGGATCTAGACAAACACATTTCCACACATCTTCAAATAGAAAGCTGAGAATAAGGATTAGACTGATCAGAATCCAGATAATACAGTTGTTGGTTGGCTCTTGATGAATATTACTTCATTCTTTCATCAGGAGGATTCAAGGAAGTTAAATATTAATCATTTAGTTGTCAGTCTCTATACTAGATGTTGGAGTTACAAAGATGAGACAGATCTGTTCCTTCAAGAGATCACTAACAATGGAGGAAAGACATAACAGCATAAGTAGATTTAAAAAGATATTATTAGGGCTTCCCTGGTGGCGCAGTGGTTGAGAGTCCGCCTGCCGATGCACGGGACACGGGTTTGTGCCCCAGTCTGGGAAGGTCCCACGTGCCGTGGAACAGCTGGGCCCGTGGGCCATGATCGCTGAGCCTGCGCGTCCGGAGCCTGTGCTCTGCAACGGGAGAGGCCACAAACAGTGAGAGGCCCGTGTACCGCAAAAAAAAAAAAAAAAAGATATTATTAATGTGCAGCAGTGGTTGAAAACTATAAGGTGCTAGCTAACTGTATTTAGTGGTAAGAAAGACCTGGTTCAGGGCTTCCCTGGTGGTGCAGCAGTTACGAATCTGCCTGTCAATGCAGGGGACATGGGTCCGGGAAGATCCCACATGCCGCAGAGCAACTAAGCCCGTGCGCCACAACTACTGAGCCTGCGCTCTAGAGCCCGCAAGCCACAACTACTGAAGCCAGTGTGCCACAACAACTGAAGCCCGCACGCCTAGAGCCCGTGCTCCACAACAAGCGAAGCCACCGCAATGAGAAGCCTGTACGCCACAACGAAGAGTAGCCCCCGCTCACCGCAAGTAGAGAAAGCCCGCGCGCAGCAATGAAGACCCAACGCAGCCAAAAATAAAATAAATATATAAAAAAGAAAGAAAGACCTGGTTCAGATAAACCTTTTGAATTTAGGAGAAACGTGCACTAAATCTCTAAAAATGGCTGGAAATGTGCCAGGTTGACTTGGGAAGGAGAGTATTCCAGGGGGGTTAACCATCCTGTGCAAAATCCCAAAGATGAAAAAATAAATAAATAAAGGTGCTCTAAAGGAAGTGATAGTAGCTCAGCATAGCTAAGATATAAGATGAATGTTGGGACATGGCATAAGGTGATTCTGGAATCCTTGGAACCAGATTGAAAGGCTCCTAGTAAGCCATCCTAAAGGATTTGGTCTACATGGGAGCCAACAAAAGGTTTTAAACAGAGAACATGATTACGTTTGCATTTTAAAAGATCATTTGGTGTGAAGACATGGAAGCGATGACGTCAGTGGCAAGAAGACTAGCTAGGAGACCATTGCAATATCTTGGCAAAATTATGTTAGGAGTCAGTAAGAGCAAAGCAGAACTGAATGTCACAGACATGACTGAGATAAAGTGAATATGATTTGGGGATAGATTGAATGTGGTGATTGTGCAAGAGGAAAGTCTTAGATAATCTACCAGATTTCTGGCTTGGATTTCTAAGTAAATAGAGCACATCAGAGGTGAAAAACAATACCTTAATAGATGAATGTACTGTACTGGGAACTTTCTAACAGTTTTAAAGTTGAATCACATCCCAACCAGTGGTTATAAACTAGTAACCTAAAGGCCAAATCTAGCCTACAGATGTGTTTTATTTGGCCTGCACCATTTTAGCTCAAGTATTCTGAATCTGATATAGTTGGATGATTCCACATAAAAGCATGCATAGCTGCCTTCTTTCAAAATTGTAAGACAAGGCATGGGTTCATTAGCATCTTTTTCTGAAGACAATCAGCAATACTTAAGAAGTAAGACTGCCACCTATTGGCTGGACATATACCAGCCTGTTCATTCAGATCCATTATATCCACTGTCTCCCCTCCACTGAAAGCTGCCTCATTTATCTAGGTCATCTACCTGCCTGATCCCATTAGGGATATAGATATGTGACCCCTCCTCCAAGCCTAAAGCACACTGAAGCTCTCCTCACCACTAGCAACCCCCATTTCACCCCACAGTCACAAGGGGAACTTGAAGTCAGTCAAGGGTGAACTGGTACAACAATTACACCGTGGGGGTCATTGGAAGGAGGGGTGGACCTTTTAATGATGGTGTAAAGAGGCTTAAAATTCTCTTCCTCTTACCAGATCTCTTAAGTGTTCCTTTGTTCTGAGATACTTGGTTGTATTAGTACAAACAGGGAATCAGAGTGGGATTAGGAGGAAAGAACCTAAAAGAAGCTACTAGTACTAGCCACTCTTCCAGGTCTTAAATTAAAGGACTACAAGAAATTCATGAAGTTCTCCTTGGTCACAAAGTTGATCTGGGTGATAGAGCAGATAGAGGTTTGGGCTGAACCTTGGGAAGTGTGCATTCCTCTTGCATGTACCCTTGGGTAGCTATCTTCCTGGAACAGAGTTCATAAGCTGTCAGCTATGGGAAGTGAACGAATTTTCACATTAAATTCATTGTGAAGAATTCTCAAGAGAAAGGCAAATACAGTAAGAAAATAAACTCTCTTTGCCGAGGGAAACTGCATGCTCCCTGTGGCAGATTTTAAATGGCTACAAATTCGTTGACACTCCTGGCATCAAGAGGCGGAGTCTATGTCCACTCCCCTTGAATCTGGTTGTCCTGTGACTGCTTGGGCCAACAAAGTGGAGTTAAACCTGTGCCATTTCCAGGGCTAGTCTTTAAGAAAACTGGCAGATTGGCCCTAAGAGACTGAACATACAAACAAACAATGGCCAGATCATATATAAAAACAGAATTCTGATCCACAGCCTGCAGAAACCTGCCCAGGAAACCAAACCCTTATCTACAATAAACCACCCGGGAAGCCAGCCTGCTATAAGTCAGATTTGTAGTTAGACTGTTATCTCTAATAATAATCCAGGAAGCTAAACAATTACTTTTGTAACAAGCAATCCAAATGGCCAGGACTCAGCTAATAGCTGACAGCTTCCCTGAGTTTTATCCCTGACTCCCACTTAAGACCAAACAGATAAAGCCAAATATGCACCCCCATCCAATCATACAGGATGTTCCATTTCTAATTAGCCCACCTACAGCTTCCCCATGCCAATGGGGAATGTGACTTTAGACAGCAGATCACTTTTCATTTGGAGGAGATAGAGCACATAACACAGGACACCTAAAGTCAGTCAAGGACAAAAAGAGGAAAGGATAAATGCAATGTTTTGGTTTTTAACCATTTGGAAACATAGTCATTCCCGCCCTTCACCCCATTCCCCTAACACTATTTTCTTCTTACCATGTTCCTGGCTCTTGTGTTATGTTTTTCCAGTAAGGTCTTCATTCATAGGGACTGAAAATACAGAGGAAAGCAAAAAGCAAAAAAGCACTATTTGGAGGAACTCTACTCACAAGTCACAGCTTCCCTAAGGCTGTACTCCAAGTGACGTGAAAACCTACCATGATTTTCCAAAGTTTAGGAAGGGGATTGGGCAGCAGCCAGATCACACTGCACCCACTGCATTATGCTTCATGAGGTCTCCAGGGAAGTATCCCCTAAAATGAAAAGTCCTGAAAAAGACATTTACGTTCTTAGATCTTCTCTTGCTGGAAACACATATAAGTACATAAGTTCACCCAATTAAGACAGTCAATATTAGGCTGACAAGTAAACTCTGAAAATTTTATGATAAATTACTATCTATGAGTTTTAATATAACTAAACTTTGAGGCAATGTGCCAGATAACTGACAGAATTAACTTATTTAATACTCTCAAAGGCCCTTTAAAACAGGCATTTTACCCTCACCTTAAAGATAAGGAAACAGACTCAAAAAGGCTAGGTAACTTGCCTGACGTCATAGAGCCATAAATGGAAGAGCCGGGGGCAAACTCAGGTGGGTCAGACTCCAAAACTTTAGCAGCTGACACTGTTCCAGGTTGGCTTGTGGCCTTGTCTACTCAAGAAGGGCAACAATATAGTGGCGGGTGTGTTTTTTAGGTCAACCCCATTATGTAAACTTACCTCACAAGATTTTTTTAAAATAGGAATTGTTACCACGTCCAAGATCGTTCTGCTCACCACACAACAGGCCAACAAATTGGAGATGAGGTGTTGAGGCAAGGATTAATGACTTTATTCAGAAAGCCAGGCATCCGGGACTAGCATCCTAGAGTACCATCTTATCAGGGTCTGGATGCTAGTTTCTTTTAGAGAACAGAGAGGGGGAGGAGGTGAGGAAGTAAAGTAAAAAGGTCGTAAGTCTTGCAAAATACCTCCTAGTTTTGGCCATCCTCAGAGAGGGGATGTGTTAACTTCTTCTTTCCTGCAGCCATTCACAGGTGGGCAGGGTCAGTGTGTTTTCCTGTGGGCTGAACAAAGGCACTTTGGTTTAACATTCAGGCAGAGGGGTAGGGTTCCCCGAGGCAGGCAATTATGTATGCCTATATCTACAGACAGAACAAAAGCAATGGAAGACAAAGGTCAAAGTAAAAGAAACAGATCCAACATGGAGTCAGAGTTTGTTCTTCCCTGTTACAGAATTGCATTTTTAAAAAAAGTTAGTTGAAATACAACCATACTACACATGAATTACATATAATCCAGTGACAGTTATCTTGAGTGATGGGGGTACACTGTACATGAGCACTAGTAAAAAAGTGGGGGAAGAGGTGGTGTGCTCACCACCACTGGGGGTACCACTAAAAATGCCTGATCCAGCCTGAAGGGATTTTGCCCTAAGTTGGTCAGGAAATCCCAAAGTAGAGCTGGGAAACTACAGGAAACTGTGAACACAGTTCAATACTGCGATGCTGATGAAGGAATTAAAATGCTGATGGAGAGACTAAGCCAGGCTTCACCATGAGATCAGCACTGCTTGAGGAATCAGCTTTTTCAACATAAAAACACATCACTGGTGACACGAGGTCATGCTTGAAGGCCTTTTGGAACTGTATCTCAGTAATTATTCTGGTTTTATAGAGGTTCACAGCTCAGGATAATTTTTATACTATTGTTATTTTCTGCTACCTTTTGAATATCCTCCCCCAACTTATATGTGGGCAGGAAATTACAAATAATATGCAATGTGGTATAGACAGAGTCTTGTGCAAAGCTAGATCAATAATCTCGAAGATTAGGGATGATATTTTATTCCCAAGCTCAGATTTTAATATTTAGCATTATTAAAATGATCTATGTTCAATTTTCATTCCAGCCTATAATATCTTCAGTGGTAGTATTGAATCTTACATACAACATATTAGCCACCTATTCACACTGTTGTTCAAGTCACTGATTAAAATGGTGACCTACACACAGTCAAGGGAACCAGCACACCAGCTAACCACCCTACAGACTGTTAGCAACCCATGAGTCAACAAGATTCAGAAACCCTTTCATCATATGGACAGACCCTGCCACCATTCCCCTGAAGGCCTCAGCCACCTCATAAATTTCCATCAAGGTGGCTGGAGTCATTAAGTGACAAAACCCTCTGAATAAGAGAAGAGGTAGACAAAGAGAAAAGAAATGTAAGAGAAGCTAATGCTGACAAGGAAGAAAAACATGGATTGTTTTTTTTGTCCTTTTATTATGCTTCAGAGAGTATTTGATACAGGGCAGCATTTCCCTCACTGTGTTCCCTAATAATACATGTTCTTCAAAAGAAGAATTCCAAGGGGAAAAACATTTAGGAAACCCTGGTTAGACAAGGGTCTTAGGTACAGCACAGCTTCTCAGAGTCAGAGCCTTTAATAGTCTAATGCACATTGTACCTCCAAGAGAATTGTGTGTGCTTTCCCTAACGTCCGAACACTATAACTTATTTCTCACAGAGCACCTATTAATACCCTATATCCCTGATGGTATGAAGATGAGCAAAAAGGAGACTTTATCATGAAGATGGGGACACAGCAATGAGGGTAATGGGATGACAGATCCATGAACAAACAATTAGAATACAATGTGACAAGAGCCATGGGAAAACCCTATGTAGATGCAAGTGATTTCAGTAGAACAAATGACCTCAGGGGAAGTCACATATAAGCGATGACATTTCAGGAAGATCTTACATTATATATAGGAGAGCTTGTTGGGCAGAGAAGAAATACAGCAGAGGAAACAGCATGTGCAATGACATGAGATCAAGAGTGAGGGTGGTATGATCAAGGATAGTAGTTAACATTCAAAGGGACAATCCCATAAGAGACAGTTCGTAGAAGAGGAGGCTAGAAAAGTGGATCCCATCTGATTTCAAGGTGGCTTGTGGGCCCAAATTTTAAATAATTTGAATTTATTCTATAGGCAAAAGAGACGCCACAAGCTTTAAGGCAGGGAAATGACATGATAAGGTTTGTTTATAAGAAGATGAACCTGGCAGCAGTATAGAAGGGATAGTAGGAAGATATCCTGGTGGTAGAGAAAGACTGATTACAAAGCTGCTGGAAATGGTCAAGATGCAAGGTGACCAGGGTCAAAATCAGATCAGTAGTGCTAGGACAGAAGAGGGCTGGGTCCAGGAGACAAGTCTGCAGTAGGACTGACAGGATAGGATGTGGTGGTCATCTGTGGATGAGGGTGGGAAAAGGGGGGAGAAATGAAGAATGACTACAGAAGTTCTTAGCCTGAGACACTCAAGAACGATGATGTTACTGATATGACAGTAGAAACAGGAGAAAAGATACTTCTCATTATATATTATAATGGAATCAGTTTGAACCTCTTAGGTTTCAGATGACAGGGATATCTAAATACGTGAAGAGATCATATAGGCAGTGAAATATAACAATCTAGAAAAAAAAGTGCAAGTTTGAGCATGTTCTGCAAAGAGCTAGTAGTGTTTTTATAGGAGTGAACACACGGTGTATGGCACGTGTCTGATATTCCAGGGTAATAACAATGATAAAAAGAGAAAAGTAGACCCCTCCTCCCAACTTGGGATAACTAAATGTTTGCACCTCCAATGTCCTCTCTGTTCTCATTTACCACAGTACTTCAAAGACTACTATTAGTGATTTAATTATCTCATAGGCAGGTTTCTTCAATACTCAGAGATGGAATTCACAGTAACCAATGAGGTCACATTAAATCCTAGGTGGGCACGCTCTTTTTTTACACTCTTCACCTCTCTTGGATTTCAGAGCCCTCTTACATATGCATATTCTATCACTCTCAGTTCAAGGATCACTGCTCTTCAGCAAATATATATATAAGCATTGTTAAGTCACCACAGCAGACACAAGAACGTATAAGGGATGACAGATGTATACAAGGAACGTGTGATTTCCAAAGAGACTCTTCTGTAAAATTTCTGGTAGAAAGGACTAATATTAATCTAAATCTGGAAGTTGCTAATATAAGCAGAAATGAGTACTTAAAGAAGTTGTGAAATAAACAGTAGAGAAAGAAAGGTGGGGATAAGGGTGGATCAGAATATGATTGTGAATGAATTAGACCATCTCATAAAGGATGGCGCCTCCTGAGAATGAAGCTTTCGTTGCTATAAAACGGCCACTCTCCTGACCTTCGTTCGGCACCCTGCCAGCTCCTTCAGTCCACACCCTAACTTGTACTTTTGGCAAACTACGTAAGAAAAAAATCTATCCAACTATTCCTACTTAGTATTACCCAAGATGGAAATCTAGGAATGTGCTCTAAGGCATAATACCACTGGGAGCTTAGCTTTTTTTCTTTATTTTATGTTCCCTGTTATCATAAGATTCCATATAGAGAGGAAACTAAGGACAGAAATGTACCTTTTCTGAGATTACTCAGTACTCTCTTTGCAGTGCTGCACTGTACAGCCCTAAGACATGGGAGGCCATGAGAGGGTCAGCATTATTGATAGTCTCTACTATTTTCAGAGAGCTTTATCTAAATGTCATACAGCTCTTGCTGCCTCCTGCACTGTTGAATCTAAAGATGCAGGGAATTCTTGTGTCCTCCTACAACCTTTGGGATATATGATAATTTAGACAAGTCTTCAGTGAGATAGAAGCTGATCTTAGGAGACCAATCCCATAGCCTCTCTATTATCTAGATTAACGATAGCTAAATTCTAATCCAATGATTCATCTAATCCTAATTCAATGATTCCATTTTTTCAGGTAATATTTATTCAGTTCTACCATTGAACAGGTGCTTTCATATATGTTGGAGATACAAAGATGAATAAGCTGTGGAGATACAAAAATCCGTAAACTAGCCTCACAAAGATCACTTACCACATGAGACAATCCCGTAAAATGCTAACTATAATTTAGTATATTACATGATATGTGTAGAACGAAAAGGACACAGTATGAACAGTGTGCTAAGGATAAATGAAGGAAGGAGACCCTACACAGATTAATTTGTTCAATTAATTTGTTAATCTTCATTTGTACAATCATGCAACAGATATTACTAAGTGCCTACTCTAAGCCAGAATCTATTCTAGGTTTTGGGTTTAATGCAGATGGCAAAACAGATAAAACACTCTCTCAAAGAGCTTATTCTGTTGGGGGAGATAGGCACTACACAAATTTCAAATGGTAATAGATGCTGTAAAGAAATAAATGTGTCAGAGTATCTAGCAGGAAGGAGAGTTACTCTGAGGAGGCATCATCTGAGCACAGACCAGAATTACAAACAGAAGTCAGCTATGTGGAGAACAAAGAATCAATAACCAAGTCAGAGAACAAGGTTTTCTGGAAGGTACAGGCTGAAAAAGACACGATATTCTTCTGAGCTGAGAACTCAGTGTGTCTTCAGCATGGTGAAAAAAGGGAGAATAGAGGTATGAAATGAGACCACAGAGGCAGATGGGGGTCCAATCACAAAGTGAGTAGTGGTAAGAAGTTGTCAACTAAGTATGATGAAAAGCTCTTGGAGTGCTTTAAACAAGAAAGTAACATTTTGATTTATATTTTTTAAACTTCAGTCTATTACTGTATTGATAGTAGATCGTGGAATAAAGCAAAAAGGAAGAGGGAGACTAATTGCACAATATAGTTGAAATGATGGTGGCTGGGACTAGGTTGGTGACAGTAAAGATGGAAAAAAGGAGATGAATGGAGGATATTTTGAAGGGAAAGTCAATGGGACTTGTTGATGTACATTAAAGATGAGGAAAACAGGAATGAAGGATGACTTCTAACAATTTAGTCTGACCAAGCTGACAGATGATGGTGCCTTTTCTGGTTCCATTTATTTTGGTCATGTTAAGTTTCAATGCCTACAAACACCTGGAAATTCAAAAAGGCAGCTGGATAACATCCATGTGCCAAACTGAGTGTTCATTTTTACTGCTTGATACCTTAGCAGCATTTAGCACAGTTGACCTGTCCCTCCTGATTCCTCCTGGCTCCCATGACACCATGTTCTCATGGACTCCTCCTACCTCACTGTCACTATTTTTGGGTCTGCTTGGCTGGCTCTGCTTGACCTCTAAAGGTTGAAGGTCTCCACAGTTCTATCCTTGGCTTTTTTCCTTATACAGCTACACATCTACTAGGTTGTCTCAACCTAGTCGTTTGGCCTGCCATCAGTATGTCAGTGAGACAGCTTATCGTCAGTCCAGTGATAGTAAGGGACAATCAGAAGATGCAGAAGAATAGTCAGTGTTCCCCCATGATCAGTTTTAGTATGGCAATAGGCAATATGGATCCAGCACAGAGGAAAACAAAACTCTCATCATGGTCAAAGAGGAAGCAACTCTAGACAGTCAGGATCTCAGCAGGGCCAAATACTCAGTCTTGGATAGTTTGGTTCTATGCAAGAAAATATGGGTCAAGTATAAGAGGACATGCATCCAATCATGGACAGTCAGGAAAGAGTTCCAGACATTCAGCATCATCTCATAGCAAATCATTATATATAGAGTCTGGAATCAGTATAAATAGACAACGGTGCCTAGTATAGTCAATCCAGTGATAGTGAAAGACAATCAGAAAACTTAGCATCAACCCATGAACAGTCTGGGTGTGGCCATAAACAATCAAAATCTGACAAAATAGGAAAACAAGGCTCTAGCCTCATGCTAGACTCTCAGGACCAACATCTACCCATGGACAGTCTGGATCTACACACGTAGAATCTGGGCCCAACACAAGAAGACATGGATCCAGCTACAGTCATTTAGGAGAAAGCTCCAAATACTTCTCACAGACAATCATCACCTCTGCAGTCTAGATTCAGTACAAACAGTAGAGATATAACTTTACTCAGTCCAGTGGTAATGAAGGACAGTTAGGTGACTGGATAGACAGTCACTCTCTTCCCACAGTCCACCTGAATATAGGCATGGGCAGTCTGGATCTAGCACAAGAAAAAGAAATGGCTCCAGCCACGGACACTTAAAAGATAGGCCAGGGACTCATCAAAGATGGGTATCCACTCAATCTGGGTCTTCCAATGAAGAATCTGTGTTCAACACATGAGAAAGAAATGGATCCACCTATGGACAATCAAAAGGCAGCACTGGAACTTCAGGGTCAACTCACAGACAAGCACCATTAATATTCTACAGACATTAACAGTGATGCAGACATCAAGAGACACAGTTATACCCAGGCCAGTAATGATGAAATACAATCTGGAGATACAGAGAAAGAATCACAATAAACCCACTGGCAGTCTGAGTACAGACAAAGATAGTTGGGCTCTAACACAAGAGAAAAACAAGGATTGAGTCTTAGAAACTGAAAAGATAGCTCTAGAAACCCTATGAACTCTAGGGCTTGTCAGAGCCAGACATCCACTAATGGTCACTCTGAATCTACAAATGAAATCTCAGGATCCAATTCTGGAAAGAGACAAACAGCCAACCACTAACAGACATGAGAGCTTTGGAAAATCAGTGTCCCATCATGGCCACATAAAAATTCATGAACAGTTGGGTCTAGTTATGAAGAGGCTCAGATAAAGAGTGAGGATTAATCCATGAAAAGTTTAGGTCCAGCATAAAAAAGAGACAAGTATCTAGCCATAGAAAGGAGATGGCAGTGGACATTCAGGGTCTACATCCACACAGCCTCTACCACTGTAAGCAGGAAACAGACATCAGTTATAATCAATCTAGTGATAGTAAAAGGCAATCAGGAGATTGAATAGACAGCTTCCACTCATGGTCAGTCTGAGTGTAGTCATAAGCAATCTTGGTCTCGCACAAGAGGAAGACAAGGCTCTACCAAGGAGAATTAGAAGACAACTCTAGACATTCGGAATGTCAACATGGCCAGACAGCAATTCATGGACATTCTGGGTCTACCCAAAGAGAATCTGAGTCCACTATAACAGGAAGTATGTACAGTATTTGGCTATGGAAAATCAGGAGATAGCTCTGAATACTCCAGTTCTGCTTACAGACAATCTGAAAATACGAGGTCTAAATCAAGTATACGCAGACATTGAGGATCCAGTTATAGTTGATAACACAATCAGGAGACTCACATAGAAAGTCAACATTAGTCCATGCACGGTCTGAGGATGATTATGGACAATTGAGAAACAGGAAGTCAGAAGACGGGTTTATACACTCAGAGTCTCACAAGGACAGACACACACTGGAAGACAGTCTGGACCTACTCATGAACAGCCCAGATCTAGCACCAAAAGCATATAAGGTAGTTATGGACAATCAAGAGATAGCTGTGGACACTCAGGATCTACCCACACACAATCATTTACAAAGTCTGGTTATAGTATCAGCAGAGAAGGGGGATCCAGTTATAGTCAGTCCAGTATATTGAAGGACAATCAGAAGACAGGAAACAACAGTCTTCACCTTCCCATGATGAGTCTGAGTATGGATCTAGTAGCACATGAGGAATAAATTACTCTAGCCATGGGAAATCTGGAGATAGGCCAGGGTTCTATCAAAAATGGACATTTATTCAGAGGCAAGCTAGGTCTACCCATGCAGAATTAGAGTCTAACACAAGAGAAAGATATAGGGCTTTTATGGACAATCTGGGTCATCCCACAGGCAATCATCATCTACACAGACTGGATCTGGAATAAGCAGACATCAAGGATCCAGTTACGGTCAGGCCAGTGATGGTGAAGGGCAATCAGGAGATTCAGAGAGAGCATCAGCATCAACTCACGGACAGTCTGGATGTAGACATGTGAAATAGCATTCAGGAGGACAAAGAGATAGGTCCATACAGTCAGAATCTCAAAAGAGCCAGAAAGCCACCCAGGGACAGTCAAGATTCAGCCCAGCAAGCAGATAAGCCTCTAACTAGGAGCACACAGGAGACTGCACTAGATATTCACAATCTCCTCATGCCCAGATATCCACCAATGGACAGTCTGGGTCCACCCATGAGAGAGATCTGAGGATACAACAGAAGGACATGTATCCAGCTATCAACAATCAGAAAATAGCTTGACACTCAGGGTCAGCCTACAAACTTCATCCATACAATCTGACCCTAGTAAAACTAGAAAATGAGCATACAATTATTGTCAGTTTAGTGGTGGTGAAGGAGACCCAAATAGAGAGTCAACATAAACCCATGGACAATCAGAGCCCCCAAAAATAAGCCCCCCAAAAGACCCATTCATGAACATTTCTGAAGACCAAGTTAGAAATTCAGAGTCTAGCCAACTACCCATGAGCAGTCAGAATCCAATACCAAAAGAATAATGTATACAACAAATTCTTTCCAGGAAAAAGTCATGGTCATAATCAGGCAAGAGATAGCACACTCAGAAGCCAGACACATCAAACCCAAGGTCAGTTTGGGTCTAATCATATTCAGACAGTCATTAGTAGAGACAAAGGCAAGGATTTGGGTTATAATTGCAAACGTGGCAGCTATGGAAGTGCTGAATATGACTATGGATGGTCTGAAAACAGCAGAACAGAACATTTAGCTTTGATTCCAGTCCACTGAAATCTGGGAATAAAAGTACAAACAAGCCTAGGCTTGATCAGTCAGGATCTGCTTCTGATCATTCAGAGTCCAGATCAACAGGTAAGATAGAAAGGCAAGGATTTAATTTTGGATACTCAAGAATAAGTTATAAACTTCATTTGATACCGATGATCAGTCTGAATCTATCAGAGGTGTAAGACCATCAACTGCTTATAGCATGTCCCCTGAATGACCTTAGACAATTAGAATCTAGTCATTTTCTAACTAATTCCCCTACTGTCCGTAATTCACTTCAACTAGAAAACAGGCAGCTAACAATAGACATTCTAGTAACTCTGAAGTTCAGTCAGGATAATCAAACAGAAAATCATCATCTACTAGTGGACAGATGACTTCCGGCCATGAAAGACCAGGATTCAACTCAACAATACTGGAAGACAGGAGTGCAATAATACCCACCCAAGCAAGTTACATCTACAATCATTTTGAGTCCAGTACAAATGGAAAGCAGGATAATAATGTCCAATCTAGTGATACATCCAGGCAATCGTGGTATGAACAAGGACAATCAAGTTCCCCAAAGTGAAAATCACATCTCCAGTTCTTACAAATCTGGTGACAGCAAAGCCCCACCTCCCCCCCAAAAATAGGAGAATGCAACTATTGCTGTACATTCAGTACCAAAACCAAAGGGTTCAATGGAAGGTATAAAAAGGAATCTAGCCATACTCAGCTATGGGACAGTGGAAGGTACAGCCAGGATGAGGATATTTATCAAGATGGCAGTTCTGAGACAACAAGTAACAATGGAAGCAAGCGAAAACCAAGTTTTTACTACTTTTTGTAGCAACACTCCACTCTATAAATACATCCATGAGCAAAGGGACAATTACCATAAGTGAAACACCAAAGACACGAGAAAAATACATAAAGCACAGGAATCTGTAGTGAAAAACTGCTTTTTAAAGACAGTTATCTGTCTCTCTTATTTTCATTAAAAATGTAATTCTACTTTAATCATTATACTTCCTGTTAATCTTCCTTTAAAGAATAGTGTATACTCCTCCCCCTCAGCTATATGTTAGTGATATAAGTTTAAATGTAATAATATAACACAAAAAATTTTGCTGCGTAGGGTTCAATAAGAGTTAAATACGAGCACTTAAGTTTTGAAGTTTCTGCCACGTTTGATATTGCATGTGACTCAAAAGTGACATATTAGGTCTTACAGCATCATCAGATTACTGTGATGGCCATACCTTGAGTTTATAGACAGAGCTTTCAAGTCTTTGGTTTCAGACTATCTACTGCATAAAAATTGCCAATATAAAAGTATAAACACTATGTCTTGCCTCTTCCCTTCTCCATTATCTTACTATAAAAATGGTAAAAACTGACCCAAACAGGCAGAGAACTAAGGATGCTTTGCAGAACAGAAGCATTTAAGCACAACCATGGAAGACGAGCCCTCAAACAAGCCTGAAAGAGGGCGTGAAACTCAGGTTGTAAAGGGCTGATGAGCAAATGGAAGATAAGGGAGTCAGAGACAGGGAGTGCTCACTGCTCTTTTAAAAAGTGAGTTATGAAGAGGTGGAAAGAATTAGATGATGGTGATAACTTAGATGACAAGTCATCATCCTTCCCCCATCTCAAGCCCTCCCTCTAAGACGTATTGCTTTTCTCAGTGTGTATGATAACAACATAATCAGACAAGCCAGAAGCCTTGGTTACTTCCATTCCCTCATCTCTCAACTGACTGATCTTCCTTATTCTACCTCATCTCCCTATGGTCTAGTATCAACATAGAAGTGAGTCAGATCATGTCTCTCCTCTGCTCAAAACCCTGCATAAGCCAACAATACTCTAGTATGTTAGATGTATGTATTACATAGAAAAGGCAGGGAGGCCTTGTGAGATGGTAATATATCAGCAAAGACTTGAAGGAGATAAAGGATTAAACCAAATGGATATCTGAGGGAAGACGTTCTTGAAATAAAATTCCTAAGGGAAGAGTGTGCCTGAAGGTTTTGGAGAACAGCAAGGAAGCAGCATGGCTTCAGCAGAGTCTATGAGGAGAGGGAAAGTAGGAGGAGAAAAGGTCAGAGAGGAAACTGAGGCCCAATTAGCTTCACACTCATTACATTCACTACATTCCCTCTCCCCTCCCTGTCCCTCTCCCTCTCTCCCTGCCCCTCCCCCTACCCGCTCCCTTACCCCCACCCCAAAAAACACACACACTAAAAGGCAAAGGTTCTGGATCTGACTCCCGTCAACCAAGGTCTATAGGTCTCGCTTTTTCCCCTCCCATACTTAAAGCTCAGACATCCCCTCTGATGTCTCCCATGCTAGCAGGTCTTTTATGCCACCTCTGTAACATCTGGAGGATCCCTAAGGAGCACTCCCAAACACTTTCTCCATCTGCCCACTTTGAGAGACCAGGTCTACATGCAGAAAGCCTCAAGTAGGTAGGAACAAAGGGATACAGGCTATAAATGGCCATGCCAATAAGAGAATAAACAGCAAGTTAAGGAGATGGAAACACACTAGTGAAAGATATTGACAGAAAAAATAAGAGGATACAAGTAAGAATGAGCTCTGGATTCCCAGCATCTGGGTGTTTTTGAGAACTTGAAGGAGAAAAGGGAGAATACTAACATGAGAGAGAGAGAAACAACTGAATAGGAAGGCAAATCCTCAAGCAGAGTTATTCCAGGGCCTAGGTCTGGAGCTGAAAGATACATCAACGTGCCTGGCCCACCTCCCAGATAACACATGTTAAGGTATAAAATTACATCAGATCCATTTTTGATTCTTTTGAGATAAGAGAAAAAATGACCCCTGTACATGGGGAGAAAGATATGGTGGGGGAAACACCTCTTGGCCAGTTTTATATTATAGCTGACTTCTTTTTGATTCCATTTACCCCCAAATCATGACCATCAACACTCTCTGTTATGTCCCTGCTTTTTACCGTCTCCTCATTCATAGGCACTAAGGTACAAACAACTCTCAGAAACTGCACAGGGAGTTGAGGGTAAAAGACAGAAAGGACAAGAGGGAGACTTTCCCTAGCATTTCCCTAAGACCCAGCAGATGGTGCTATAGGAACAGTGCCTTCCAGACAAGAGTGAAAATGTGACTGAACAGAGGTGGGAAGAAAGCTTCACTGTTTATCCTCACCAATCTTATTTGTTTGTTGGTTGGTTTTTTTTTAAGTCAAAATTAGATTCCTTAAGAATTGTCCCCCAAACCCTTCCAAGACAGGAATAGTCCCCCATTCCCTGGCTATGCTTAGGAAGAAACAGATTTGAGTTTGAATCTTTTTCTCCACTTAATAACTGACTTGAAACAAGTTTTGTATTTTCTCTGAGCCTTGGTTTTTCATCTGCAAAATAGAGGTAATAATTCCTACATCATATGGTTGTTGTGAGGATTAACAGAATGATGTACAGAAGGGCACAGAGCACTGTGCTTGGCATAAAGGGGAACGTAATTTCCTTTCTTCTGCCAACACATAAGGCACTGAAAATCCTAGAACATGTCACATACCTGAAGAAATCTCTTCTCCTGAACCCTGTCGCCTTCAAGGGGAAAAACCACTAACTAAACTAATGGCGGAAGGTGGGGGGTGCAGACTTCATGCCCACTCTGTTAATGTGGGGCACGTACTCTGGTAAAATCATGAATCTCAGTTTGAGAAAAGACTTCTCTGATAATCTAGTCTGACTCTTACATTAATAATTCTCAAAGGGGAGACAAGAGGCCAAAAGGCACATTCAACATGCCTGTTGTTTTCATGACACAAACCGAGAAACAAAGCTCATCAAACTCTGATTGTTGATTTTGCAGGATAATCAGAAAATAAAGCACTGAAAGGATTAAAACTGCTTACACGATACATGAAAGTTCCTTTAATGCCCCTGACGATAAATACAATTACTTTGCAAAGACCTCATTGCATTTTCAGCCAACAGAGATATTAAAAGTTTCTTCGTTACATCAAGTCAAAATTTACCTCCCTTTCATGGTCGCTTGTTCCCTTTCCTACCACCTCACATACACCAGCGTTCACAGACATGCATGCTTTTCTCTCTCACAAGAATTAGAGCTTCTGATGTCCACACTTCCCAGCCCTTCTCTTCCCTCTAGATTCTCCTCTCCTGTGAATCTTCCTGACAAGCAAATATAGAAGAGGGCCAGCAGGGTGGCAAACTACAGCCCAGAGGCCATATCTAGGGCATCACCAATCTGCTAAAAATGGCCCCTAAGCTAAGAATGCTTTCTACATTTTTAAGGGTTGAAAAAAACTTGTTACATGTGAAATTATGAAATTTAAGGGTCAGGTCGATCAACAGGTTTTATCGAAACACAGTCGTGCTCATTTGTTTACACATCATTTATGGACGCTTTCATGCTGCAAGAGCAGGGTTGAGTAGTTGCAACAAAGCCCATCTGGGCTACAAGCCTATAGTATTTACTACCTGATCCTTTACAGAAATGTTCGCCAACCCCTCCTGTAGGAGAGCACTGGCCCCAAAAACATGTTTTACCCACAACCCTTTCTTCCCTCTGTGGTGACAGCCAGCTCCTGCAGGAAATTAGCCCTCACTCAGCAAATTCCACCCCCACTGCAATCCCACAGTCTCAGTCACACCTCTGATGAAGCATGACAGCCAGGCCCAAATCACGCATCCAGAGGAAACGTGGCCACAGAATGGATACTGACTCTGCAGCCCTCTGAGTAACACTGAGAAGAAAACATGTAGCCTAATAATGGTAAAATTTGGAATCATATAATTTATCATTTCCCCATAGTTGCTACAACCCCTTCCCAAACCCTGATGATCATATTGCACAAGTTGTAAGTCTATGTCACTTCACCCAGCTTCAGTGAGAGTTGTGTTACATATTCACAACAGATGGAGTGTACAGCAAGGTCCTCAGGGACGATTCTTAATATAAGATTCAGTTTATATCCAGGTGAAATCATGTCCTCTGAGCTGAACACGGGAAGAGAAAGGGCAGATCCTAATCCTGTGAAAAAACAGAGGTGGTCAGTGCTGTAGTCATGCACTTACACCCTTACATGACCCTTACTCCTCTTTCATTTCGATTCAATTTGGCAAACGTTTATTGGGGACCTTTATGTGCCATGCAATGTGCTGTGTCTCCAAGTGACATAGGGATTATATAAGGCCTGTTCTCTATTCTAAGGAGCTAATAATCTAGAAGTGACATAGGCACATAGCCAAATACATTTGGGTGTCTGTGTGTGTGTTTGTGTGTGTGTGTGTGTGTGTGTGTAAAGGATATACACCAAACAATTAACAGTAACTATTTCTGGGCAGTAGGATTACATGTACTTTCATTAACTTTTCTCTATCTACATTTTCTAATTTTTTATATTAAATATTAATTACATAGACAATTTTAAAAGACTATAATAGTGTGTGATTGATATTAAAATAAAATTATGAATAGGGACATAATTATAACTCTCTCTCAAGTAATTCAGGAAAGATTTCCTACAGAATATGAAAGGTGAGTTTGAAAAATGAATAGTACGAGTTTGTCAGGAAGATAATGACGAAAAATATTCCAGAAAAATATGTAAAATAGTATGGTATCTTCAGGAAGGTTTATGAAGTTAATTACCAGTGGAGCACAAAGAAGGATAGGGAGTGAGGAGATGTGGCTGTAGAGAGGCCACAGCACAGATCATGAGGAACCTTGGATACCATGCTAAAGAGCATGGATTTCTTCCCAATGTTAGATAGTGGTTGAGTGAAAGCAACATTGATGAATGGTCACTAAGGTCTCATAAATAGACTTAGGTAAAGAAACAAGAGGACCTCTGCAGCCATTATCCGTTCCAAGAGGCAATAATATCATGAGTGACACCTTGGCTGGAGTCCTGTATAGGAAAATTAAGTTTAAAAAAGAGAGTTTGACTAGATGATCTTCACGGCTCCTAAACATCAGATTCCATGATTCATTGACATCTGGTCCGTGATGTCCCTGCACACACTCCATTCAACTTCAATTAAAATCCACATAATTTGTTATCAATGCATTATGCTAGACACCTTGTTGAACAGCACAGAGGTCTTTCATTGCAGTGTCCAGAGACTCTGGCAGGTGGGGTTGATACTAGCCCAGATTTGGGAACTGCTAACGCAATCTCAGGTGAACAGGTAAGGAAACGAGAAGGTAAACACCTGGGAGGTGGAAATGTAGGTGGATCTGGGCTTGTTTGGAAGTGAATTAGGACATCTCAAAGAGAGCAGCTCCTCCCTAAGATGGACTACTATTTGTTCTATAAAAAGGCCACTATCCCCAACTAGCAGCACCCTGTCAGCTGCTTCAATCTCCATCCTACTTGTTCCTCTGCTGAACCATTTAAGTGAACAGGAGTACTTAGGGTTATAAATTATGAGAATCCAAGATGTGCTCTAAGGCAAAGAGGCTCTGGGCACCAGGCTCCTTTGTAACATACATACTTTGGGGAACTTTGGTATAAGTTTAGCTTTACTGAGAAGGAAAATGAAGAGATAGTCGGGAGTGGTAGTAACTCCTTTCTTTGGAGTCATTTCCTTAAAGATCACAAGGCTCAAATTATCCATCAGGCAGGTTGCCTCCTTTACCCTGAGCCTTTTCTCTTTGATGTGTAATCAGTAAAGCCTGAGGGTCAGTCCCTGCTTAAAGAATGAAAGAGGGCTTCCCTGGTGGCGCAGTGGTTGAGAGTCCACCTGCCGATGCAGGGGAAGCGGGTTCGTGTCCCAGTCCAGGAAGATCCCACATGCCGCGGAGCGGCTGGGCCCGTGAGCCGTGGCCACTGAGCCTGTGCGTCCGGGGCCTGTGCTCTGCAACGGGAGAGGCCACAGCAGTGAGAGGTCCGCATACCGCAGAAAAAAAAAAAAAAAGAATGAAAACAGAAGCTGAGCCTCATAGCAGCTGTCCCTGGCTCCATATCACATAGGCCTATGGCTGACTTTGCCCACTTTGTCTACTTTCTCTGGCCCACAGTCTTGAGCATCCAGGTGAGCCCTGGTGCCCCCCAGCTGGAGTCAGGCATGCATGTGAACAGACCTGTCCCTCCCTAGTTTGAGGGTTGGGACCTAGAGCGAAACTGAGGAAGTGGATGGATCGGCGCACTCAGGATTCCTACAGCTCCCAAACAAAGCTATGAAAATTATCCCTGGTAGAGGCAGGGAGCCCAGAACAGAAAGTCATTGTTGCTCCATTCATTCAGGAATGGAAAGAAGAGATATATCAATAGATTCTGTTCCAAATAACATCACTTTCTTGCTACATGGCTTGAACAACTCATTCAACTCTGGATTGGTTCTTGATTACAACAGAATGAAATTAATCATGGCTAATTAATGCTGAACAATTATTACAAATGACTCAAACTATTTATCTATTTAAGCAAGAAAAAAGAATAATAATAGGTGGGTCTCTGTCCTTTTTTCCCCTCTAGGTTAACTGAATTTACCGAAAGATGCCTAAACTCCTACAAAGCACTGTCACTATTATCAATCTTTTCTACCAATATGCCACCCAGGATGGGGAGTGTGACATGTTGAACAAGGCAGAACTGAAAGAACTTTTGGAAAATGAGTTTGATCAAATTCTGAAGGTAAGAACTCCATGTCTAGACCGAAGACAGCTGCAATTCTTTTCGTCACCTCTTTCTACCTTTTTGTCACATACGTCAAATTCCTGGAGAACTTTCCCTACTTGGTTGTAGAGAACAGTGTTTAAAAAAAGGCTTGAAATAAAGTCAAAAGTTGACCCATGGGCTTCCCTGGTGGTGCAGTGGTTGAGAGTCCACCTGCCGATGCAGGGGACGCGGGTTCGTGCCCCGGTCCGGGAAGATCCCACATGCCGCGGAGCGGCTGGGCCCGTGAGCCATGGCCGCTGATCCTGCGCGTCCGGAGCCTGTGCTCCGCAATGGGAGAGGCCACAACAGTGAGAGGCCCGCGTACCACAAAAAAAAAAAAAAAAAGTTGACCCATAATGTTTCCATAACATGACCAAGGGAAGTGATCCTACTAAACAACAGGGGAAAATCCACAGATTAAATAATGTCCTATGTGAGTAATTCTTCTGGAAAGAAAATGAGCTGCTTCTCAGAAAAACTGCAAAATAGATGAAATGCATCTTCTTCCCTTTGTCTTTCTTCGACCCAGAACATCCTGACCACTGTCCATTACTGAGATTCTGGCACTATAAGACCTCTGAGTTCAGGAAATTAGCATCTTACTCCTAAATCATAAAACAGAGTGACTACCACCCTAAAATGTTAGCTCAGGAAATAAATATTCATAAGCTTAGATCTAGCGCTTGATCTTCAGTTCATTAAATCAAGCTGTGTACTGAATAGTTTTATTTGGGTTTCTATGGCTGCCTTAACTTCAGCGTCGGATGCGAAACTCATCATCTTCCCCTTTAAATAAGCCTCCTCCTCTTCCGACCAAGGCATAATCTGGTGCCATTCTTGATTTCCTCTCTCAGCAGGATCCTCCACCCTGCAACTTCTATCAAATTCACCAACAGTCTCTCAAAACAGCCCATTTCTCTCCATCACTATTGCTAGTCTTTGGGTCAGGCCACCTTCCACTTCCAATCTCAACATTATATGCAAATCTAATCATTCCACAACTCAACTCAAAATCCTTCAACAGTTCCCAGCTCTTAAACTTCAAGTTCCTTAACACAACTCAAAAGGTATGTTCTGGGGCTTCCCTGGTGGCGCAGTGGTGAAGAATCCGCCTGCCGATGCAGGGGACACCGGTTCGAGCACTGGTCCAGGAAGATCCCACATGCCGCGGAACAACTAAGCCTGTGCACCACAACTACTGAGCCTGCGCTCTAGACCCTGTGAGCCAAAACTACTGAACCCGCGTGCTGCAACTACTGAAGCCCGCACACCTAGAGCCCATGCTCTGCAACAAGAGAAGCCAGCGCAATGAGAAGCCCGTGCATCGCAACGAAGAGTAGCCCCCCGCTCGCCACAACTAGAGAAAGGCCACACACAGCAATGAAGACCCAACACAGCCAAAAATAAATAAATAAAATAATTTAAGTTTTTTAAAAATCGTTTAAAAAAAAAAAGGCATGGTCTCATCCCTATTTATCTTTCTAGCCATATCTCTTGACTGTTAGACTCTATATTTAGCAATCCTGAATCTCTCAGTTCCTTGTATGAGCCATGCTTCCTCTCACCTCCGGCTCTCTGTTCATATTGTTCCCTCTGCCTGCAACAATCTTTTGCCCCTCATGCTCTCTCCATACCCCTTTATTTGGCTAATTCCAACCCATCATTCAAAACACACCACTTCCTCTCATTAACCATCCTTGAACCCCCAGTGGTTGTCCTCTGGTATAATGTTTCACATGAAATTATCACCATACATGGAACTTTTAAGTTTGTGTGTCTTGCCCAGTAAACGTTAAGTTCCATTTTGTCAGGAACCAAACTTGTTCACTGCTTTATCCCTGAACCTCACTCAATGCTAGGCAGATAGTAGGTGCACAATAAATGTTTGTTGTTGAGTTAATTAATTAAGTAGTTAATTAATTAAAAGCTGGACAAATAAAGAAAAGCCATATAGAATTAAAGCAGTTATCCAAAATTATTGTTTATAAATTAGCTAGTCATATATATTTGACCCATTCCTTAAAAAATAATCAATTCCCTGTTCCCTGTCATCTTCCAGTTGCACCCTCTTCTAGCTATTCATTGCATATTCCTTTTTCTCTTTCTGCATGAGATAGGGCAGTCCAGCCTAAAGGACTATGAGGCTGAGCTCCACCTAAGTAAGCTAAACATTCATATTTCTACAGCCTTCCTTCAACTGGTTAGCTCAGTGTGTGCTGCATACTCACAGAGCTTCCTTTTGTACCTTGTTCCTATACAGAATCCAGATGACCCAGACACTGTAGATACCATCATGCAAAATCTGGATTGAGACCATAACAAGAAGATCGAATTTACTGAGTACCCTCTGATGATGTTCAAGCTGGCTCAGGCTTGTAAAAATCGTCGGCAAAGACTACTGCCAAGCTTCAGGGTCAAAGCAAAAAGATCACAGTCACCAGCACCAAGAGGAACAGAGTGAAACAGAAAAGGAGGATGAAGGGCAAGAACTGTCTTCTAGTCATTCAAGTTGGAGTGAAGGAAAACATGATTCTTACTCCAGAGGCTCCAGGGGCAGCATTAAACACCGGTCTGGGTCCAGCTCCAGAAGAACTGGGCATCAAGGAGGCTTATCTAGTTCTGGGCACAGGCAAAGCTCTGGGGAAAGAAAGAGAGAGTCAAGTTCAGGCTACTTCAAGAATAATAAGCATGGTTCTCATCAGCACAAAAGGTCTAGGAGTGAATAAGCTGGTTATACTCATTCAAGGAACTGTAGCACAAGATCAAACTCAGCAAATCAGTCAGGTACTTATGGAGAACAAGGGCATGTGTGCCACACAGAGGATCAGTCTTCCAGTTCTGGCCAACACTGGTCTGACTCAAATGAATCTTTAGGGAAGAGACAACATCAGAAAAAATCATGCCAGTCACTTAGTAAGCAGCATCGTGGAGTCATCTCAAGGAGTTGTGGAGGACAAGACCACTGGTCAAATTCAAATGAGCCCACTGGTTGTGGTCATGGCTGTGGCTCAGGCCAGCCCTCTCAACAGAGATGGCATGAATCAAATGAAGGATATCAATCAGGAACCTGTGAAGAACAAGGATACTGTTCTACTCCTAGTTCGAGTGAGGTATCCAGTTATGGCCAACACAGGTCAGACTCAGGATGGTCTTCTAGCTCTATCCAACGTGGGTCTGGATCAGGTCAATCCTCTGGCTACAGACAACACAGATCTGGCTTAGGTCAGTCTTCTGGCTTTAGGCAGCATGGATCTGGCATAGGTCAATCCTCTAGCTATGAACAGCATAGTTCTACTTCAAGACAGTCACCAAGCTGTAGCCAACATGGATCTGGCTCAGGTCAGTCATCCACCTGTGGCCAACACAGTTCCAGATCAAGCCAATCTCTTAATCATGGTCAACACAGGACTGGATCAAGTCAGACTTCTAGCTATGGCCAACAAAGGACTAGATCAGGCCAGTCTTCTGGCTTTAGACAACATAGGTCTGGCTCAGGAGAGTCTTCTGGCTTCAATCAGCACAGATCTAGCTTAGGTCAATCCTCCAGCTATGAACAACATGGTTCTACTTCAGGACAGTCACCAAGCTGTGGCCAACACAGATCTAACTTAGGTCAGTCTTCCAGCTATGGTCAATGTGGCTCAAGTCAACATGGCTCAAATCAGTCTTCTAGTCACAGCCGACACAGTTCTGGCTCAAGTCAGTCTTCTGGCCACAGCCGACATATATCTGGCTCAGGTCAGTCTTCTACATTTGGTCAGCATTGTTGTAGCTCAAGAGAGTCATCTGGCTTTGGTCAGCATAGATCTGGCTTAGGTCAGTCCTCTAGCTATGAACAACATGGTTCTACTTCAGGACAGTCACCAAGCCGTGGCCAACACGGATCTAACTTAGGTCAGTCTTCCAGCTATGGTTAATGTGGCTCAAGTCAATGTGGCTCAAGTCAGTCTTCTGGCCACAGCCAACATGGATCTGGCTCAGGGCAGTCTTCTAGCTTTGGTCAGCATGTTTCTAGCTTAAGAGAGTCATTTGGCTTTGGTCAGCATGGATCTGGCTTAGGTCAGTCATCAAGCTATGGACAATACCAATCTGAATATGGTCAATCTTCTAGGCATGGAAAATATGGTTCTGCTTCAGGTCAGTCCTCCAGCTTTGGACAAAAATGGTCTGGATCAGGTCAATCTAGCTATGGCCAACACAGGTCTGGCTCAGGTCAGTCTTCTAGTTGTGGCCAGCATGGATCTAGTTCAAGACAGTCTTCAAGCTATGGCCAATATGAGTCTAGCTCAGGTGTGTCCTCTAGCTATGGCCAACCTAGGTCTGGAGCAAGCCAATCTTCTAGCTACAGCCAACATAAGTTTGGCTCTAGTCAGTCCTCTAGGTATGACTGTTATGGGCCCAGATCAGGTCAGTCTAGCTTTGGGCAACATGGGTCTAGCTCAGGAGAATCGTCTGCCTTTGAGCACGGATCTAGCTTAGATCAATCATTAAGCTCTGGATAGCGTGAATCTAGATATGGTCAATCCTCTGACTATAGACAACATGGTTCTGCTTCAAGACAATCTTGAAGCTGTGGTCAACATACATCTGGATCATGCCAGTCTTCTAGCTATGGCCATTGTGGGTCTGGATTAGGTCAATCTTCTAGCTATAATCCACAGAGGTCTGGATCAGGACAGTCTTCTGGCCATGTCCAATGTGACTCTGGCTCAAGTCAGTCCTCTAGCCACGGCCAGTTTGGATCTGGATGGAGTCAGTCTTCTAGCCATGGTCAACACAAATCTTCCATGGGTCAGTGTTCTACCCAGAGTCAACATGGATCTGGCTTTGATTAGTGTCCCAGTTCTGAACAATATGGGCCTGGCTTATGTCACTCATCTAGCCCTGGACAATATGGTTCTTGATCTGGTCAGTGTTCTAGCTCTGGACAATATGGGTCTGGCTCGTGCCACTCATCTTGCTCTGAACAAGGTGGTTCTGGATTTGGTCAGTGTTCTAACTCAAGTTCAAGTGGAACTCATGAAGGGTAGAGCAGACCCCAAATAGGCTCAACCCCCAATCAGTCAAGAAGAAACAGCCAGGAATGGTCAGGGTACAGCCAGAAAGAAAGAAGTAGGAGTTGTAGCCCATTAAGTAGCAAGTCGAATGGATATGAGAGTATTCATGGACAACCAAGAACATGTAGGCAACAAAGCCAAGGACGGAGCCTGGGTCAAAGGGAATCTGGCTGTAGCCATTCAAATTGTAATGAAGGGCAAACAGGAAGCAATTATAGACAAGATGAAAGCTCCTCAAGTTGTGGCTTTAGACAGTTTACACCCTCCTATGGACAGCCTAGATCCAACACTACCAATACATTGTTAATTTGCAAGGAGGATAATAGACAAGGTGGCTATTATTACCAGAGAGAAGGAGGTAACTATGAAGGGGGAGATACAAACTCAAATTCCCACAATTTCCATAGCACCACTCCACTCTCTGAATATGTCCAAGAGCAGTGGTACTAATTCAAGGAATGAATAATAAATAGAAGTGAAATTAACTCAAGTAGTAGTTTAAGAAATATGAAACTTATATACAAGCAATTCATTATGAAACTTCTTTCTAACACTGGATGTATCTATTTCTGTCTTTGCCTTTTAAACATGTAACTGTACTCAATTGCTTGTTATTGGGTTCCTTCCAAAGGATGTACAGTATGGGGGCTACTTAGTTAGGAAATACTGAGTTGAATAAATAATGTGTGGGAATAAATTTGGAAGAATAAGGCAAAGCATTTGAGGAGCCTGGGGTTCAGTTGAGGTGTCTTTTTGAGAGCTCCTTACTCACCATATGATGCCAAAACTAATGTTTCATCTCTAAAGAGCAAAAAATTATAAATGTGTTACCAGTTCTGGAGCCAAAGCTTCTATTATAGTAACATGGACCATAATTTTTTGTGTGCCCCACAATGGATGACAGCAGAAAAAAGAAGACCCTAAAAGCAAAGACACAGCATTGATAGTGTCTTTGCTTATCAAAACCACCAAGCCCCTATTCTTAGCTGCATCTTTAATGAGTAAACTAACAAGAGGCATTAAAAAGTGGCACCAGGTGCTTCTCCCTAACCTGTGAGTGAGAGCATTTTTTTCTTAAAGGGCAGGGATGAATCAGGTCAGGATTAAAAGATCCAAATGTGGGCTCTGGGACTTCCCTGGTGGCGGAGTGGTTAAGAATCTGCCTACCAATGCAGGGGACAGGGGTTCGATCCCTGGTCTGGGAAGATCCCACATGCCGCGGAGCAACTAAGTCCATGAGCCACAACTACTGAGCCTGCGCTCTGGAGGTCACGAGCCACAATAACTGACCCCGCATGCCACAACTACTGAAGTCTTCGCACCTAGAGAAGCCACCACAATGAGAAGCACACGCACCGCAACGAAGAGTAGCCCCCGCTCGCCACAACTAGAGAAAGTCGGTGCACAGCAACAAAGACCCAACACAGCCAAAAAAAAAACAAATGTGGGCTCTGACCTGGTTTCAGCAAGAAAGATCTTGACCCCTACTACTAAGAATTTTCTCCAGGTTAAAAAAAATTTATAAGAGCAATAGCGTGAAAATACAATGGCTCTAAACTACTTCTGTAGTTCACTGGCCTGCCTCATAGGACAATACCATTTATACAGCGATTGAACAAAACACTGTCAGCCACTGCTTCATAGTTTCTTAGTTTGACTGTCACATATTTGTTTCAAGTCTTTGGCTTCAAATAACTGGACTGCATTAAAACTGACAATAAATAATGGTGATCAAATACTGAGGTTTGTCTCTGCTTCAATTCACTCTCACACACAGGTGGTCAGACTAAAAACTAACTTAAATAGTTATTTTCCAAGGCCCTGTCCTTCACAGATAACCCAGAATATGTAAATAATTTTTTAAATTCAAAAACAAGACAACTCAATCTTAAAATGAGCAAAAGATCTGATTGGACACTTACCAAGCAAGATGTACAAATGGCCAATAAGCACCTGAAAAGACGCTCAATGTCCTTAGTCATCAGAGAAATGCTAATTGAAAAATAATGAGGGGCTTCCCTGGTGGCGCAGTGGTTGGGGGTCCGCCTGCCGAAGCAGGGGACGCGGGTTCGTGCCCTGGTCCGGGAGGATCCCACATGCCGCGGAGCGGCTGGGCCCGTGGGCCATGGCCGCTGAGTCTGCGCGTCCGGAGCCTGTGCTCCGCAACCGGAGAGGCCACAACAGTGAGAGGCCCGCGTACCGCAAAAACAACAACAACAACAAAAAAACATAATGCGATACTACTACACACACATTAGAATGGCCAAAATTAAAAATACGGGCAATACCAAGTGTTGGTATTACTGGTGGATAGTAAAATGATAATGCTTTTTGATGACCTAGACCCAGAGGGGTGGGATAGGGAGGGTGGAAGGAGGCTCAAGAGGGAGGCCATATGGGGATATATGTATACATATAGCTGATTCACTTTGTTGTACAGCAGAAACTAACACAATATTGTAAAGCAATTATACTCCAATGAAGATATTTTTTAAAAAAAGAAGAAAGTAAAATGATATATTCACTTTGAAAAATAGTGTGGCAATGTCTTATAAAGTTAAATATACACGAGTATATGACCCAGCAATTCTACTCCTAGGTGAAATGAATACATGTCCACGTGAAGATTTTTACATGAATGTTCACGACAGCTTTAATAATAATACCCAAAACTTAAAACAACCAAAATGTGCACAACTGATGAACAGATAAACAAATTGTATAGCCATCCAATGAAACACTATTTAGCAAAGAGAAAAGAATGAACTGCTCATATACATGACATGGATGAACCTCAAAAACATTATACTGATCAAAAGAATCCAGACACAAAAAAAGTATATACGGACTTCCCTGGTGGTGCAGTGGTTAAGAATCCACCTGCCAATACACGGGACATGGTTTCGAGCCCTGGTCCAGGAAGATTCCATGTGCCGTGGAGCAACGAAGCTCGTGTGGCACAACTACTGAGCCTGTGCTCTAGAGCCCGAGAACCACAACTACTGAGCCCGTGTGCCACAACTACTGCACCTCTCATGCCTAAAGCCTGTGCTCCACAACAAAGAGAAGCCACCGTAATGAGAAGCCCGCGCACGACAATGAAGAGTAGCCCCCGCTCGCCGCAACTAGAGAAAGCGCGCGCACAGCAACAAAGACCCAACGCAGCCAAAAAATTAATTAATTAATTTTTTTTTAAGTACATGTTATATGATTCCATTTATAGGGAACTATTAAAGACAAATTTTAAAATACAAAACATAGAAAGTAGACCAGTGGTTGTCTAGGGCAGGGAACAGAACTTATGAACTTATGAATTAGCTGGAAAGAGGAACCCAACGGAACAGTCCAGGGTGATGGACTTATTCTACATTGATATATATTTACATCAAAACTCATAAAATAGTATACTTAAAATGGTGTATTTCAATACCACAATAAAGTTAATTTTGTTTAAAATCTCCACATGGCTTTTTGTGAAACTTGATACACTAATTCTAAAATTTATATAGAAGATCAAAGAATCAAAAATAGCCAGGACAATTTATAAGATAAATAAGGAGGAGGAATGTCACCTTAACAGATATCAAACTATGTTACAAAGTTATATTATCTAAGACAATGTGGAATTGTTGTAAAAACAGACATATAAAGCAATGGAGGGACTTCCCTGGTGGTCTAATGGGTAAGACTCCGCACTCCCAATGCAGGGGGCCAGTGTTCAATCCCTGTTTGGGGAACTAGATCCCGTATGCATGCCGCAACTCAGAAGTCCACATGCTAGCAACTAAGAAGTCTATATGCCACAACTAAAGATCTACATGCTGCGATGATGATCCCGCATGCCACAACTAAGACCCAGCACAGCCTAAATAAATAAATAAATATTTTTTTTAAAAAAAGCAATGGAACATCCAGAACAGACCCAATTAAGTTATAAATGTCCATAAATCAAAAGACATTCTCAAAAAGTAAAAATGACAAGCCATCGATGAGGATAAAACTTCTGCAAGGCCTATAAACAACAAGTAATTAATAGCTAGACTGTACATAGAACTTACAAATATCAAATTAGGAAAAACTGGCAAAACTTACAAAAAGAAAGTTTACCAAAATAGAAATTCGAACAGCGAAGTGACATTTTAAAAACAATGCTTAGGGAAACATAAAATTAAAATACAATGAAATACCATTTCATACAGATCAGGTTAGAAAGAACTAAATTCTGGCGATATCTAGCATTGGAGAGGACTGGAGCAATGAAGGTCTACATTGGTAACCATTTAGGAAGCAATCTGGCAACGACACAGGAGTCAGACAATGTTGCAAATAACTTAAAAGTTCAACAGAGGAATGGATAAATAAATTGTGACATATCCATATACTAGAATGCTATACAACAGTTAAAATTAATGAGATATACCTGGGGTGGAGGGGAGGGGAGTACAGAATACAACACCGAAAAATATTCCACATTGGCATGTAGACTGTTTTGAGTTGAAGGCAATCAAGGCCTAGCAGACTTAGGAAGAGTTTTGTTTCAGAGGTTGGTTTGTTTTTGCCTCTCCCTTAACTGTCTAAAAGGGTTTCGGTAGGGGGCCTATACCAGGACCAGAGCTATTAGCAGAGATAACTTTTTGTATCAGAAAGACTTACCTACGTGGCCTGGAAAACATTTGTTTACCAAACATTTGCTCTTCTCAACTTCCTGTGATTTTTCTTCCTCCCTTTGAGGACCCCTACCCCCTTCTCCTTTGCTCAGAATGGTATATAAGCCTCATTTGCCTGACTGCCTTTGAGTCTCTTATTTTTATGGTACTCTCATATGTATGAAATTAAATTTGTTTTTCTCAAGTTAATCTGTCTTACATCAATTTAACTATTAGACTAGCCAAAGAACCTAGAAGGAAAGAAGAGAAAAGTTTTCTGCCCCTAAGTATATTCAGATCTTCCTCAACTTATCATGGGAGTTATATCGCAATAAAACCACCGGAAGGTTAAAATATCTTAAATTGAAAATGCATTTAATATACCTAACCTACCAAACATCATAGCTTAGTCTAGCCTACTTTAAATATGCTCAGAACACTTATATTAGCCTTTAGTTGGGCAAAACCATTTAAAACAAAGCCTATTTTATAACAAACTGTAGTACATCTCATGTAATTTATTGAATACTGTACTGAAAGTGAAAAACAGAATGGTTGTAAGTGCATCAGTTGTTTACCCTCGTGATTGCATAGATGACAGGGAGCTGTGGCTCGCTGCCACTGGCCAGCATCAAGAGAGAGAACTGTGCCACATGTCACTAGCCTAGGAAAAGATCTAAATTCAAAGTACAGTTTCCACTGAATGCTTATCATTTTCAAACCATCACAAAGTTGAAAAAGCGTAAGCCAAACCACTGTAAGTCAGGGGCTGTCGATGTATCTCAATATGGAGAAGTCCCCAAAATATAAAGTGAAAAAATTGTAAAACATGTATATGTTGTGTGTTATCCTTTATAAAGTGTTACAATATACATCATAATACCATATATTATTTGTAGTTAACACATACTTGGTAAATATAAAAATCTTTATGGGAATGTTAAACACCAGATTCAGGATAGTGGTTACCTCTGGAGAGAGGGGAGAAAATGGGACTGAAAGAATAAATGAGGCCAAAAGTTTTCTTAAGCCAGTTGATGTTTATTATATTATTCCCTACACTTATTTGTAAACCATAATTATTTCACAAAAGGAGGACACAAAGATCAATGTGAGCATGCCATCAAGGACCGCTCAAGGGAGAAAGTGTTCTGACAAGCTACTCCACTGACATACATGGTCCAGCGTGTCACAGGAGTTGAAATAAACATATCAGCAGCTCAATGCCTGATGAGATTCATCAACTGAATCACACAACCAACTGTCTGGTTCAGACTTGAAACTTACCAGAGAACCTTCTGAAATGTTGGCTTCCTATAATTTTCCCAAAAGGCCAAAGCATTCACTAGCCAGATTAATAAAGACACCTAGTATTTCTGACAGCACATTTCTGATTGGAAATTAATAAGCTGGCATTCTAGTGTTCATGCTTCACACCCTGGTTAGTTTAGTTACAAAGAAACAGCTTTCCTAAGTCTAATCATCTCTGAGACACTGATATCAGTGTACATCTGAGTCTACAAGGATGAGGACCAAACTCTAACCCTTTTACCAGGCAATAACTCAACCTTACTTTTTGCCTCTTCCAAATTTCAGGGTTCAGGAGAAAGAAAATTAAGATAAAGCAAAAAGAAATTCAAATAAATGCCTCGTTGTACAGATAAGCCAAGTTTTTCTTAATATTCCTCTTCTCCTTGTTATGACTCCAAAATCTAAGAACCATAGTGTTTCACCTAAGAGAAAGGGGTAGACTAACTGTTTGGGGCAGGATCTTACAGGATCTTAATAACTTATCCAGGGTCTGGATCCCAATCCAGAAAATAAAGAAAGTCAATTTTTTTTCTGTGCATTCAATATGCAATTAATCTCTGGGAGACAGATTCATACTAAGCAAAGTCTTTAACAGTCCAATTTTTAACAAAAGATAGATATGCACTGAGAACAGAAACCAGTTGTCTATCATGGGAACTTCCTTCCCACTGGATAGATTCATTTAAGAAATATCAGAGGTTCTTCGATGCGCTTTAGAGCAAAGGAGTTTGATTCTCAAAGTGTTGCCCTATCATGATTTAACAATTTGTCTTAAAAGGGAAAGAGTATGAAACTAACATTTTTATTGAGTTCTCTATGAACTGGGAATACTAAATTATGTGCTGTACATATATTATTTAATAATATTATTTATTGCTTAATTTCAGTCTCATAGCAACCCTGCAGCTAGAGGAGGTACACTCATTTTATTGAAGAGGAAACTGAGACTCTGAAAGGTCAAGTGACTTGCTTACGTTAGTAGAGACAGGATTTAGACCCAAACCAGTCTGACTCAAAAACACATGTGAAGGTACCATACGTCTTCCACTCTAGTAATATTTCTCTTTAAACAACTACAGTCAAACTTCTAGGACCAGAGCAGCCCCCTCGTCTGGACACCGCTGGAGACACACCAACTGGTACTCATCCTGACTCTCCTTTTCCTACCCTCCATGCAAAGATAATGTCCTTGAGGGACACTTGGGAAACACCCCTGCTCATTAGCAACATACATAAGAAAAATTTTAAGGGAGGGCCCCTGCGGCAGATAACTCATCTCCTCACATTTTATTTATCTGATCACATTTAATGCTTCTCATTAGGTTCAATTCCAGAGGGTGGCATTTCTGACCTAGTCCTCCCTAGTGCATGCCTTATTTGAGGTTCACTAGGGACTACTTATCAACAACCTCCCACAGCCTAGCACTCTTTAAAAACAAAGACCCTACATCAATTCCCCCATCAGCCAGAATTCCCTGTCTCTGCCCTGCCCGCATCACCCACTCCTGTGTCCTCTGACTCCCTCACTCTGTACTCTCTACCCCATATATGAAAGATCCCTGAGCAGCCCTCCCGGCTCCTGCTTGGTCCTTATCTACAAGTCCTAGTCAGAGCATTCCAGATGTTGAAGATATTATATCATCAGGTAATCTGAGATAGAGCTATGACAAATTTGCCATGTAATACTCCCAGACTGCACAGGCAGAGAATGAAACTGCATGTGCAAAGACATCAAAGAAGTAATATGTTCAGGGACCAAAGAGTAGATGTCTTTGGCTGAAGCATGTAGGCAAAGAGTATCAGGAACTGTGCCTGGAAAAGCTAGTTGGGAAAGGCTTAAGTGGACTGTGAGGTACACAGAGAAGAAAAGTCAGGGAAGAACACTGATAAAGATGAATCAAAATAGGAGGAGAAGCAGGGGAAACTGCTGTTCCAGAAGCCAAAAAAGAGAACTCCAGTAAGTAACAGGCATGAATATAAAATGTATTTTAAAAAGTGACAATAAATAAAACCAGAGAGAACTGGCAGAAGAGTAAACAAATAGATCGATATATCTGAATAAACAGTCCAGAAATATACATACCTATATATGTATTTTTTTAAAGGACACATGGAGTGTCTGCTACATACTCAACATATGTAAAGCACTTGGAGAAGTGCCTAATCCACAGACATCCTCCGGTAAATGTTAGTGGCTACCCTTATTATTATTTGTTGTTGTTGCTGCTGCTGTTGCTGTTATCATTATTCCAAATCAGTATGGAAAGGACAGATTCTTTCAAGAAGTTTGGTAGGAAAGAGAAGTAGGAGAGTAAGCAAGGAAGACAAAAGATGCCTTTACAAAGAACGAAATTAAAGTATGGGTTGAAAACCTAGGAAGCACCCAATAAAGTTTACTAAATGAGTGAATAATATTTGTAAGCTAAGGAGAAGGAGACTGAAAAGAAAGAGATGGTTGATACCAAAAAGGAGGTTCATTGCTGGCTCAACGATCTGGAAGAAATGACAGAAATGGAAGCAAGAGCACATATAGCAAAATCAGCCCTAGAAAGGAATAGGATTTCTTATATGCTTGAGGGTAAAAGGAGGTAAAAATGAGTGAAGATATTATTATCTCAGTGTTACTAAAAGAGGTTCCTAGGATGAGAATTATCACCTGAGGTACTTATTCAGAAAGCTAATTCTTGGACTCCCCCCAAGACCCACTGAGTCAGAATTTCTAGGAGATGGGATCCAGCAACCTGCATTTAAATGATCTGTTGGATTCCTTTGAGAAGAATGGAAGTTAGGAGAATTCACATCTGTTGCCCCTATGGAGAAAGCAAAATTGACCCCTTGCCCATCGCTATTATGACTAAGTACACCAGATCCAACTGTTGCAGAGGGAAAAAAATCTTTATGCCCTGAGATAACCTGAAAATACGGAAGAAGATTCTACCTAAAATTAGTGCCCCCAAGTCAATGAAGCCTTGAGCTCTTTCCTGTAAACTGCTGACTCCCTCATGAAAAATGTTTCTCCCTGACTTTCGTAATACTGACATCTACAAGTATGATAATCAATCACATGGGAAAATCACTGATTTTTACCCACAAGAAAGGACCAACTGTAACCTTGGTAACCTCATGATTTTTTTTTTTCCTTTAAATGTCTCTATGTCATTTATTCAAAGAAACATTCTTCTCAAGACTGGACTCCTAATGCATTTTAGACACTCCACCATCTTAACAAAGAAGGAAGTGAAGTGATCTGCTAAAAGGAATATAGGGAGGGAGGGAGGCTTGAAAGGAGTGGGAAAGGTGTGAAGCACCTGTTGAGGGGTCTGGGAAGGGCATAAACTAGGAATGAGGAAAGACTGTCAGGTAGGATTCAGAGACTAGATAAGGTGGAAAAATCACAAAGGTGTAGAGAGAAGCGAATGCACCACAGTATGTGATATCGCCAACACCCAACAGGCTGGCAGAATAAGCAAAGAAAATGGCAGATATGAAATCAGCAGGGTAGGTGTGAGGACAAGTGAAGGGTCCAAGGCCCTGAACGGCCCCTAGTGAGGGTTACAAGTATGGGAGAAAGAGACATCTTACAGTATCTCTCCTGGGCCCAAACTGTGCGTGTGAAGGGAGGGATAATCTTACAGTCAAATTTCCCCCAATGTAGTAAAGATGGGCCTTCCTAGCAGCAGCAGCTTTTCAGGTAAAGGTAAATAACAATATGGAATATACTAGGACCTATGTATCAATGCCAGGCCACGTACCCCTTTTTAACCTCACAACTCTTTGGAGCAGAGATCCTTAAGCTTTTCAGTGTGCAAACTGGGGTTCTTAGAAGTTAACCATGAGTCCAAGGACACACAGATCAGCCATGATGTAGGTCAGAAGTGACCAACCACAAAACTCATTCTCAATCCACTAGCCCACACTAACTTCAGGAGCAGCAGGCTCCACTCCACAGAGTAAAGGGAAACAGCATCATAGAAAACCAGATGTCTGATAGAATACGGGGTTGCAGGGAGTTTTTCAAGGAAGAATTAAGGATATAGGGACCTTTCTTGGCAACAGAACTAAAGAAAATGAGAGAAGAAAAATGTAGGAGAATTACCAGAGGGAGGAAAGCAAGTAACAGGCAATAAGTAGCTGTAGATTGTATATCAGATTGCTGGTTGAAGGCGTAAGTATTTGGAGGACGTGAGGGGGAGGACACAGGGAGGAGAAGGAAGGGAGAGGAAGAAAACAAGCTCAGCCCATCATGATCATTATCTGTGACATCTCTCAGTGGAGGTGGAGGCCCTGTCTAGATGAGGAGTCACTGAGACTAGCAGGAGGAGCTGATCTCATTGCACCCTTAATCCAGTCCTTTTCTTCTGCCCACTTTGGGAGCAAGCTGGGTGACCAGATTTGTGCCTCTTTGAGATGCTTACCCACTGCTGACAAACTCACGATGCATTATAACATAACTTTCAAAAGTGTGATTATGGAATCCAGGACAGATTATGAAAGAAGGCAAGACGGAGACTGGCAGGCTGAACGAATAGAGACAGAATAAAGAACAGGTTTATTTAAAATGCACACCCAACCAACCAGCAGCTCCACTCCTAGTCTTGTATCTTAAAAGAAAGTGTACATATATGACAATAATAATATCTAACATTTATATAAAACTTAGGATAAGTCAAACTTATTATATGTTACTATACTGTATGCAACCCTCTCAATTACCCCATGAGAGAGAGAAATCCATACTCCCATTTTACTGATGAGGACAGTGAGGCACAGCAATTACGTAATTGGCTATGGTCACCATAGCTAGCATTTGAACCCCAGTGGTGTGACTCTAAAGTTTTTCTTCTTAACACAAGGCACCAACTATGGCTATGAAATCTGTCCACTGTCCAGAGATGCCCACAGGGAGCAAGTCCAAGAAATCCAATGCATGTCCACGTAACAACCCCACATATCCTTAGCACAACGCTACAGCCATGTGAGTACTTTTTCCTTTTCCCCAGGGACCCTCCATTTGCCAAGCTATGTGTCCAGAGGAAGCCTTTCTAACTCACACAAAGGTGCCAGAGTCTAGCTGTGGTCCTACCTACCTGCCACAGCACTACACTATTTTGTGTGGGAAGATATTTCTGAGGCTGTTTGATGCGGCACTGCTTGTAACGATGAATGTGGAAATGGATAAATAAACTGCACAATATACTTATACTGGAATGCTACGGAACACTTAAAAAGGAATGAACTACTTGTTATATATATATTGATTATTTAAATATAACATTGAGTGAATCAAGCTGTAACTTATATACAGTATACTATGTAAATTTTGAAACCCAAAAAGATTACATTTTATAAACACACACACACACATACACAGATTCACCAACTTTGTGTTGGTGATTGCTTCTGAGAAGGGGAGGAGATCATAACTTGGGGAAGAGCATAGGAGACTTAAATGTACCTGTAATGTTTTATTCCTTTTAATAAGCCTTGAAGCAAACATGACAAAATATTTGTCACTGTCAATTCTGGGTGACAGGCATGCAATTACTCAAAATAAAAATAAAGATTAGTTTTTAAGAATGGGCTTAGTAGGAACCTAAGGAATAGAAGAGTAAGAAGGCTACGCTGTGTGATCAATAAGTGAAACTTTGGGAGTCCAGGCTTCCCAAGAGATGGAGTAGTTATGGGTGAATGCAAGGTTCAGGGTGTGGCCATTTGAATGGGTGGCTGATGTGCAATGGAAAGGAGCCAAAGTCCTTATTGAATACGGTTATAGGGCAAGATTAGTCAAGGGAAAAATGAGGTTGGAAAGAGGGTGGAGTACATATGCATTAATGGCGGAGTAGTCGTTGAAAGAAGCCAGGGTGGTGAGCAAAGGCAAGCTCAGCCCATCTCCAGCCACAACACAATGAGAGAGAATGAGCACCCTGCACTGGAACTGCTGGAAAGTCACGTCACTCAGGAAAAGTCTGGTTTCAGTTCAGGTGAGGAGGTAGTTACCTCAAAAATTCTACCGGCTCTACCTTTCTAATTCATTGATCCAAAACTATGGGTTCAGTCAGAGAGGAGTGGTTGATGTTACCAACAAAAAAGACCTAGGGACACCTTATACTGGGAAATCAAGCTGCCAACTGCATCAAGGAGCACAGAATGCTGAAGGAGATTATCACAAAGCAAAGGTCAAACGGGCAGTAAAATACTCAGTCCTGGGAAATCAAGTTGGCACTGAATGAGTGAAATGACCTGAGGGAGCAGATAGAGATATTTCAGAATATTGTCAATGAAGAGATGACTCTGGCTCAGGAAGTGGTTCTGGCTCTGGAAACAGCTCTGGGAAAGTGTCAAGGGATGAATGGAGAGAGGGGCCCACATATGAAGGGATGTGAGGTTGAGAGTCCAAATGGACCCATACAGACAAGGTAAAACCATATCCTAAGAATTAAATCTTTTCAAGATAGAATAGAAGAGTGACTAGGTCAGAATGGTGAAGAGGAAGACAGGCAAGTATCCAAGAAGGGAACAGGAGTAATTGGATGGAACTTGCAGATGTCCCCTGATGCCACCTTTGGGCTAGGAGAAAGTCAGTCCCCTCATGCATGCCAAGGCATACCAAACCATGTTTGTCCTCCCCAGCACTGAAGGGCCTCACCTTGGAGACACTAATGGAGGCCCGTGTCCCCTCAGCTCTAGGATGCCCACACTTAGAGAGAGGGGACTGTTCATTGTCACTGGAATTGTTCATTTAAAGAGACTCCTTTATTTCTGGGCAGAGTACAATGTGCTAAAAAAGAACTGCTTACCTTGATCAAGACCTTATTCACAAAATACACTGATGCCTTTCTGTTAAAAAAGAAAAAAATTCATCACACTCACTCTGGGGCAGAGGAAGAGCACAGACCCACATGCTGCATCCTCCTCTTTATTTTTCTCCACTCCCCTCCATCCCTGTTTAGGCAGTCTTTTTTCTATTCTGCATAGAGGTAGAGTAGAAAAAAATATATAGGTTCCTTGCAATAGCATCTTCTTTCAAATTTGAATGACTCACACCTGCACCTTGCCTTTTGCATTTAGAAGAGAGGAATGCTGATGTCTTCTTCCTCAGGTCCTTTAGTTTGGGCTGAGGGGCCCTCAGAGTACACTTGGTGAAGCCCACAGGGGGCTGGGAAAGACCTCATTATTACTACACGTAGATGGCCGCGGATGTTTCTGTACCTATAAAATGTTTCACTTCCAAGTATTTCAAAAGTCAGCACAATAAAACCACTCTATAGTGTAAAATAACTGGTTATCAAATCCATCTTTGCTCTGTTTGTAGAGGGAAGTAGTAAGAGAATTAAATGCCTGATATGGTGGGGAAGTAGGACCCAGTGGTGACAAGTAACTTTTTATGGTTCACCAGTTTGGTGAAAGCACCAAACCCTCCTGGGCCACCTTGACAACAGCACCATTCTTGTCCAGCTATACTCACTGAGCTGGGGAGCGTCATTTGAGGAAGGAGAGGATGGGGAAGTAGAGCAGGACTGCAATGAGACCTAACACTCAGTCTTCAGACTTGGTTGCCTTCTCCTCCTACAAAGCAAACCCAGGGCAGAAGCACAGATCTTTCTGTCTCTGTGCAGCCTTGTGTATACAGAGCTAGGCAGTAACACGTCCTTCACTGTGTCAGGGAATTATGTGTACATTCCACCTGAAATAATCCCGTCTGCACCTGGGGCCTCCCTCTGTGGCCACTGTCATCTCCTGCAGGAGCTCACCCCTCACTCAACAAATTCCAACATCCCTTCCTACCACACCCTTGGCCACATCGTGATGAAGCCAGGCTGCCTGTCTCTGAGCAGCAGCCCCCAAATGGCAAGAGAACAGAGGTTGTCTCAATGGCCCATTAAATACCCAGAACTAGTAATTATAGTCAAGCCTTGTTGAGCATTAATACATGGTAGCACTGCTCTGAGAACTCAATCACTATAACTGTGTGAGGGAAGTATTATCTTCACCCATATTTCACACACAAGAAAACTACACCATGGAGAGGTTAAGCAGCTTTCCCAAAGACATACTGCTAGTAAGTGGCCCAACAAGGATTTCAGCCCAGGCAATCTGATTCCAGAGCCCATACTCTTACCCACTGTGTGATTCTGCCCTTTGGAAGAATTCAGAACAGCTAATATGATTGTTATGTTGAGAAATATGTAATCTACAATTTGCAGCCCTGCCTCCCAATGAGTTTTCACTCCTTTCAATGTTTACGTTTGAGGCTTTCAGGCTTCACATCTAAAATGCAACAGGGTATGTAGTTTTATCTTGTCATAATGGAGTAGAAAACAAGATCTCAGTGGGAGTACCGTCCCCATGCCAAGTTCAGGAGCAGTCAGGTCATGTGCTCATGTCTTCACCAAGAGTGACTCCAAGTTTCCAACTTTGCAGACCAGAGAGACAATGTCAGCACTAACAGATTCAGGCATTCAGAGGGCAGAGCAGGTTTGGAGAAACAGATTTTTAGTTTAGTTTATTCATTCAGTCAACAAGTATTTTCTGAGCATTGAGTATCTGATACTGTGGGGGAATCTGGGGACACAACAGGGAACCAGAGTCTGGCAGCATTCCTTCCAGGATATGCTAGAGGAGACTGAGAAAAAACAAGCAAACAGTACGTAAGAAACAGGATGCCATGACAAAATAACCCAGGGAACCTCTTTTATATGGGCATTCAGAAATGTAAATAGTAAATTTGAGATCCTCAAAGACTGGGAGGTGGATATATAGGTCCTAATGACATGCCCCACTTTATGACTTTACGCCAACTTCCCAGGAACTTCCCTAAGAATACTTTAGGACACTGTAATGCAAACTTCTTGACCTGGTGCTCCAGGCCCTGCTGCAGCCCCGACCTACCTACCTACCTCTTCCCACCACCACTTCCAAACACACCCTCTCCATTCCATTTAGGCTAATGTCTCACTGTCCCGCAACACCTCACGTTCACCCACACTGTTCTCTCCCTTCACCTATTAATTCTACCCACCCTTCAAGACCAGGCTTCCTCATTTTTATCCACTACAGGCTTACGAAGCTCCCCTCTCCTCCACACTACTAGTTTGCAAACAATTACCTCCAAATAAAGCCTGCTGTCTTTCACTGCTGTTTCACAAGCACCATAACCAAGGACTTTAACACAGACCCTAACCACCATATCCTTGCAGCAAGTGTGGGCAGGAAGGGAAGGGGATTCAGTATACGTCCAGAGTTCTCAGAGCCAGAGGCTGAGAGAACGGACTCAGGCTCAGAAAAGCAGCTCGAGGGGACCAAGAACAGTGTCCAAGTCCACAAGTCCACATATCAGTGTCCAAGAAGCACAATCTCCAAATAGCAAGACACAGAGTCTCCAATCAAGTGGAGAGATCTCTATAGTTGTGAATACAGGTGGCAAGGAGACAGTTCTAGGGGGAGACTAAAAGGCCAGGTGGGTTATGTAATCAAAGCCTAGGGGTAGAGGATAAAGCATAAGCCTGGTCTCACAGACCTGGTCCAACACAGGCTAGAGGGAGCACAGACTTGTGACCGGGGGATAACCAGGGGCACCATGTATCAACTGGCAACAAAAGGAATCTGGAGGAGAATTCAGGAACCTAGACACCAAGACTGGGTGACTAAGTTTGATAATCTGACTCAATTCTAAGTTTAAGCTGTAGGTAGAGATCATCAGTGGACTTGTTTGGGGAAAGTACAGAAAGTAGATGAAAGAGAAGAAATGAAGGCCAGAAATGTCCATGCATAGATTACTAGTCCCCCGGGTGCAGGGCCCAAGCCTCAATTCTATCCTCCACAGCACTTAGCAGATACATATTTATTGATTACATAAAAAAGGAAGATCACAGAGAGTCTGGTGTTACCCAATTGAGGAAATAAGCCAAGCCAACCTGAGTCATCACTTAAGCAAGCTATGTATTTTTGCAGGTTTACAAGAAACCTCCATCACCGTGGCAAACACAGAGCAGTAATGTGATGTGGTGAAGGAAGATGGGGCTAGAAATGAGGGGAAACTACACCAACTTTGCCAGCAACCTCCTGTAAGACCTTAGACAAGTCACTTCACTTCTCTGAGCCACAATTACCCCATCTATAAGAGGGCAAATGTAATTGCTTCAAATTTTTCATGGTATCTACAACACTGTTCACCCAGTTCTCTGCTTGGCTAACTTCATTTTTTTTTTTTAATCTTTGATCAAATCCTGCATCCCTAATGAGGCCTATCCTAGCCATCCTATTCAATACTGCAACCAGCCCATGCCAACACCCCACCCACACACACTCTGGTTTACACTTTTCTTTTCCAGAACACTTCTAACACACTATATAATTTATCTATTATCTTTATTGCTGCGTGCTAGAGTGTAAGCCCCATGACAGCAAGGATCTTTGTCTGTTCTAGTTCACTGATATATATCAAGTCTCTGAATAGCATCTGGGACAGCATAGGCATCCAATAAATATTTGAAGAATGAATATATGAACAAATCAATTAAAGGCCAAAATCTTGTGAAATAAAAAAACTACAATAACAAATCTGCCCACACCCTCAAGCGTCCCTAAAATTCCTTAATATCCTCTTGAGGGAACCCAAAAAGGCAAACATCTCCACAGTGCTCTGGGGCCATCTGCTGGCAGCTCTACCTAGTAGCTACCTCAGCAATTAAACTGACAGGAATTTCCAGTGGGGTATGGAGTTGCAGGGAATGTCTCCCTTCAGCCACTGAACACACTCAGATTACAGATAAAAAAGAAAGAAATGGGCTTTCCTGGTGGCGCAGCGGTTAAGAATCCGCCTGCCAATGCAGGGGACACGGGTTCAAGCCCTGGTCCAGGATGCCGCAGAGCAACTAAGCCTGTGTGCTACAACTACTGAGCCTGTGCTCTAAAGCCTGTGAGCCATAACTACTGAGCCTGGGTGCCACAACTACTGAAGCCTGCGTGCCTAGAGCCCGTGCCCTGCAACAGGAGAAGCCACCACAGTGAGAAGCCCACGCACTGCAACGAAGAGTAGCCCCTGCTCGCCGCAACTAGAGAAAGCCCACGTGCAGCAACAAAGACCCAATGCAGCCAAAAATAAATAAATTTATTTAAAAAAAAAAAAAGAAAAGGAAGAAGAAAGCTAGACTACAAATCAGGAGCGTCCAAAAGTTTCTGGAAGAGAGAGTTAAAATTTCTCTGAAAGACCATATGTCCCAGTGTTTCCCAGAACTTCTTTCCACTTACGATAATAACAGTAAGTACTACATACTAAGCTCTTATGTGTCAGGCACTGTTTAAAGAACTTTCATGTACTATTCTGTTTAATCTGTTAAACGTTATCAAGCCGTTGACGCTCATACCATTACTACCATTTTATAAATGAAGAAAGTTTTTTTTTAATTTATTTTTGGCTGCGTTGGGTCTTCGTTGCTGAGCGTGGGCTTTCTCTAGTTGCAGCGAGCGGGCTACTCTTCGTTGTGGTGCGCGGGCTTCTCATTGCGGTGGCTTCTTCTGTTGCAGAGCACGGGCTCTAGGCGCACGGGCTTCAGTAGATGTGCCACGTGGGCTCGAACCCGTGCTGGCTGGCGGATTCTTAACCACTGCGCCACCAGGGAAGTCCCAGAAAGTTTGTTTTTAAAATAAATGTTTTCGTTTAAGTAAAACAGTGAACCCATCTAAATTAAAATATCGATAAGAAAAACCAAGACGTGGTGTGCATGCAGCGCTTGGGGAGTCCTAGCGCGCCTGTGCTGGCAGGTGTGACAGACCAACCAGCCCACCCCTCAAGCCAGGCACGACCTCAGTCCTGGGCTCTGGATTCCAGCGCCGCCCGGTTCATCCTGCTCACCTCAGAGAAGAAGGCGGACGCTCCCCAGAAGGCCATGTGAGCTCTTTCCAGGCCTCAGATGCTCCCACCTGCCTTTCTCAGCTGAGCTGGCTGGGCCCCGCCCCTTCTCCAGAAGTGCAATCCCTCTTCCCAGAAGCAGCTTCCTCTACTTCCCCCGAGGCCAGGCCGGGGGACGCCACGGGCACCAGCGCCTCTGAGGGCGGATGCCTGAGGCATGGCCTCTCGCAGTTTCCAAGCGCACCACCGAGTGGGCGAAGGGCTACGCAGGAGGCCGCCGGGATGCCCGTCCAGCCCGCACGCTCCACCTCCGACGCGGGGAGGCCTCTGCTCCGAGGATCCTCCGCATCTCGGAGGACGCCGCGCTTAGTCCAGGCCTGACCACCCCGACAGGCCCCAGCAGCCTCTCCCCATCAGCGCCGCAAGGCTCAGCTCTGGGCCTCTCAGGGGCCCTGGGTCTTGGCGCTCCGGGGCAGCCACTCCAGGGGAGACCGCACAGCGCCCCGAAGGTGTTGGGGAGACGCCCAGGTGGGATAAAAGCCCGGGCTTCCGGGAAGGCGAACAACTGCGTCCCCTGGTGGTCAGGCGGGACCTCGGGCTCTTTCCTCAACTGCAGCCCTGATTACAGTGTTTCCCAAAAGGAGGATGCAAGATGGTTTTAGGTGCTAAGTACGCTTCTTTGAAATGCTTGAGTTATTCACTCTTGGGTGTTTTAGAAAGAAATTACGAGTACAACAACCGCTTTTCTTGAATATTATTTTGCTATGAGGCTAACTTTTTAAAAGTGAGTGGTTAACATTGGTTTAAAGGAAATATTGAATAAAAAATAAACAGATGTTGCACTAAAAAATCATGGTAGTGGTACTCAAATGACTTAAATCCGGGAAAACTATCAGCCCTCCAAGGACGATGAGGGGAATACGTGGGTGTGATGGTTAATTTTATGTGTCAACTTGCAGGGAGTTTTTGCATGACATTAGCATTTAAATCAGTGCACTCTGAGTGGGTGTCATCCAATCAGCTAAAGGTCTGAATAGAATAAAAAGACCCACCAACCTGAGCAAGAGGGAATTCTCCAGTGGAATGCCTTCAGACTTCATCCGTACCATGGGATCTCCTGGGTCTCCAAGCTGCAGATTTTGGACTTGGCTGCCTCCATAACTGCATGAACCAATTTCTTATAATAAACCTTTTCCTACATATATACACATCCTACTCGCTCTGTTTGTCTGGAGAACTCTGACCAATAGAGTGGGCCATCTCAAGCAGTCCTTCCAGCTTCCACACTGACACTAGGTGGAGCTGTGAGGAGGACAGCAGGGGAGAGAAAGTTTGACTCCAATACCTGATGCCCTGAAGTGCTGAGGGGTCACTCTATGCCCTATTGTGTAGGCACACTCACCCCGGTTTCACTGCTTCTGTCCTCTTTCCCCTTCCCACCAGGGCCCTTGCACACCAGGTCTTGGGGCATTCCCACTGCTCATTCTTCCTGGAGAACTAAGTAATGCAAAGTAGGTGGAGTCTGTACCCAGTTCAGGATATCTAGTTTCCTAGCTCCTCTCCCTGATGACCTTGCAGCACTTGCTTATCAGAGTCTTTTCCCTTCCCTGGAATTCTGTTGTATCTGTAGGATAAGAGGGCATGACTAGAAGGTCTAAGATCTCTGCAGGATGTGAGTGCCTTTCCCCACGCCTGGCCTCTTTCCACCCCTTTCTTGTCTTTGCCCCCGAAATGGTAGAAAGACTTAACTGATTGCTAAATTTTGTAAGCGTGATTGGCTCAGGTCTGCCCTTCTTCTACTGGGAGCTGCAGAGATCCTCCATGCCATAACAGGGACCTACATCTGTGCAGGGAGGCCTGCCCCAGCCCAGGGCTGGCATTAGGTGGGTAACTCTGCCTAACCATGGGGTCTACCATGAGTAAGCCCTAACAACAGACCTAGAGCCACAGCCTATAACTGAATGTCTATCAGCAAGAAAGTGGCATTCTGGCTACCACACTTTCTTCCTGTTTAATTTTCCAACCCTGTTCAGAAATAGAGCAGGGGGTAGGATGCGATTTATTGACATTTCGTTGTACAATGCAACAATTCCTTCTAGCCCCTCTACCACTTCCATTCAATAAGACGATGAAGACATCTAATGAATAAATTCTCTTTAATGGATTGATGTAACCCTTCATAGGTACTATAAGAAACTGAGAAGGGGCAAAGCTTGATGGTAAACACTATACAATTTATACACCCTTGATGGAAAACATATATTGGAGTAAGACCTTTTCCGGGATCCCTCAGGAAACATACATGACTGTCAATCAGTCAGTGGTTTATTCAAAGTTAAGAGTAGAGATTTAGGGGCTTCCCTGGTGGCACAGTGGTTGAGAGTCCGCCTGCCGATGCAGGGGACACGGGTTTGTGCCCCGGTCCGGGAAGATCCCACATGCCACGGAGCAGCTGGGTCCGTGAGCCATGGCCGCTGAGCCTGCGCGTCCGGAGCCTGTGCTCCGCAACGGGAGAGGGCACAACAGTGAGAAGCCCGTGTACCGCAAAAAAAAAAAAAAAAAGTAGAGATTTAGAGTATACCGTTTGTGTTCAAATCCTCTCCCTCTCCATGACTAGCTATGTGACCTTGGGTAGGTCATTTAACCTCTCTGTTCCTCAGTTTTTTCATCTATAAAATGGGGATGATAATAGGAACTCAAAAGACTTGCTAAACACCATAATACTTCTGATATGTTTCACATGCTGTGTTAGTCCCAGATCCACAAGCATTTTATCTCTAGAATAAAATCTGTGGGACCAAGAAAGGAAATGTTTTGCGGAAGTCATGGGAATAGTAAAATCAAACCAAATGTGAACATTTGGGCCAGGAACAAGGATAAATTTCTAGACAAACCTGAATTAGAAAACAAGACCATCTTCCCAGGATGAACTCCTCAGACAAATATCAGATTGACTAACTTAGCTTGCAAACCCAGGCTGTGTGCTTTGGGGCACATGAGACACACCTGAGCAATGTATACAGGGCTCTGTTCCCTGATGGCAGTGGCTTTAATTCCTCTAAATTTTCACCAGGTGTCTATAGACACTCATACTTCCCCTCTATGGCTCCTGAGTCAACAAAAGCGGAAGCTGGAACAGAGAGGGAATAACTAGCCCAAGGGCAGATGGTTTGGCAGTGAAGGACTCTGCACTGGAACCCAGGGTTGAGTGGCTGATTAGTGCTCAACCCCAGCTCCAAAGTGCTCCAGGGCTAGGAGGACAAACAGATTTCAAAGCAAGAATCCAAGGCCCAGGAGGAACCTAAGACTCCATCATATCTCCGTCCCTCTACCTTTTATTATCTTCCAGACTTTCTGTGCCTATTAATTTTGGCCTCGATCTTGAGCTCTTTTGACCTTATAACCCACTTCCCTTCTAATAACTGGGTCACAGTCCAAATCCCGGTCTTCAGTGCTTCGGGCAGGAAGGAACATTGGGGGTGGGCCCCGTGCTGCCTGACCTACCATGTGGGAGATAGGTTGAAATTAAACTCCTTTCAAGTCTGACTAAGGAGCCGTTCAGTCTTCTCATCCCAATGTGCCTCATCCTCTGTAAAGTCAGAACCCTGCCACCAGCTCCAGATCCAGCTCTGTCACCTGCGGGGGGCGGGGGGGGGCATACTCTTCAGGTATGGCCCTTTCAGAATGCCCTCTGGCTTCTTCTGACCTGGGTGAACTACCAGGCCCCAGGGTGTCTGGCTGAGATGAAACTCCTCATTAGATTTTTCATGATCAGAACAATCAGTGCACAGTAATAACAACAATAATGAAACATGAGCAACAAGAGTAACAATAATCACTAATGTAAACTATGGACCTTGGGTGATAATGACATGTCAATGTAGGTTCACCAAGTGCAATAAAGGTGCCACTCAGGTAAAAAAAAAAAAAAAAAGAGTAACAATAATACTGTTATCAGTTGGCCCCTTTTGTTATTTATGAGCCCAGGGGAGGAGCCCAAGTTTCCACGGAGCAAAGCCTCCTTCGCTACTGCCATGCGGTCTGCACCCGAGCTGTCACTACACTGAGGCTGGCAAGAGGGGCCACACGGACCTGCACCATCTCCGACCACAGTGGAGCCAGAACTCTGAGACTCAGCCAGTGGGCCAGTCTGGGACAACTGATCCGGCCTTGGTTCAAACTGATGCTCTGGGGCCAGGAAAGACATTAGAGGGAACTGAGGGGCACCCCGTGACATCTGTGAAAAACGGCCGCCCTGACATTCCCCAGAACTGGCTGAGTCTAGAGAGATGTGCCTCAAAACTCCTCCAGAGCCTTTGCCAAGACTCTTTTTGTGCAACTTTGGCCTGTCTCTGCCTGCGTCTTCCTCAAAGAGAAGAAAAGGGGGTGAGACAGACAGACTGGAAGTGAGAGAATGAATCTGATTACTTGATTATTAAATTGATCAGCACCACGGTCAGGAACTGAATCTGACCTTATATCCCCCAGACACGTGCCCAGGACTCAGCACAGAGCAAGCTCGCATAAATGTTTGTTGAATAAACGTGAATTAATGTGACTAATGAGTTCTGAGTGCCAGCTTTCTGAGAGGAGTTGACAAACTACAGCATAACCAGAGCCGGCAGCCAGGATTTTGAGTGTTCCGGAGACCTCGTCACATGACGAAAAGTTACCAGAAGAGATAGAAGCAGAGAAGAGGAGATGTAAGAGGGAGACTGGACAATTGTTTCTGAAATCAGAAAGAAGGAGGAAGAACTTTATGAGCCTTGATTTACACTGTTTCAGAAGGCAGAATGGGAGCCACGGAGCAGGGTTCACAGGTAGATTATAGCTCCAAGCAGATGGATATTCCCCACGGCTGGAACTACCCAGGTGTGGGACAGGTTGCCTGTTGGGAAGGGCCTCCTCCATCAGAGGCTGGACACCACCATGGGGAGGGGCACAGGGACGGGCCTGCATTTTGTGAGGTGCAGACCAACCGCTGAGATTACCTGGAAGAGCCCAGATTCATTTCTCCCTTCCCTCAGTAGGAGAACAGGTTTTCATGTGACATGAGTCCTGTGAGGCCCTGAACAAAACTATGAAAAGGGAAAATCTGACTTTAGCCTCCCTCACTTACCTTTTCAGAACACTTGTCATCTCTGCTTGTAAAACTCCTAACATGAACATTCTTGTCTTGGATGTGAGTGAACAAAGAAAAGAACTTACTTAAGAGTGTTAATGCCTTAAGATACCAATCCACATTTTGAAAGAGGGTGCTTCAAGAAAGCAATGAGCAAATCTAATGCTGGGCTTGCAGCACAGTAGCATTTGAATGGGAAAGTCCTCTCGGGGACCCTCCGATCAATCAAGCAACAGGGCTCAGAACCTAACCATGTTCAGCATAGTGCTAGTCAGAGAGCAAGGGAACTGCATTGGGAGGCAGAGTCCTGGGTTAAGCCCTCGCTCCACCTTATACTGACTATGTCAGTTAAGTTACTGATTAGTTACTTAGCTTTTCTGAGCTTCATTTTCCTCATCGGTAAAATAGTGTCACGGCCCCCCTTCTTGAACACAAACATACAAAGAGCAGAGAAAAGAGGTCTGAGGGAACACAGAAGGAGAAGCATCAGCTCTGACCCAGGGAGGGGGCTGAGCTGAGCTATAGACCATGCCTCGTTCCTGCCTGGATCCCAGGGTTCTGTCCCCACTCGGGAGGCCCCATCATCCAAGGTATGCTCAAAGGCCTCTGAACTCACTCCCTTCCACAGCCACTTCAAGCACTCCAGAGGATTTCCTCAACCTCTGCCCTTCCCATCCCCAGAGGCATTTACCTGCTTCAGAGAAGACAGTTCCCATAAACTAAAAATAAGCTTAGCCAATTCAGACCACTAAAGCCTTGGGTTTCTTTATTGAAAACCTTGGGTTTCTTTTGGCAAATAAAGGGCTTAATTATTCTGTTGTATAGAACTGACTCACAGCAAATTAAAATTGATTTCCACAATGACCTGATGACCTTGCTCTTCACTGATGATATGGCAGCACACAAAAAAATCAGCTAAACTGCAAGACTAAGAACATTTTAAAAATTGAAATGTAGTTGCCTTACAATATTATATTACTTTCATGTGTACAACATAGTGATTCAATATTTATATAGATTATACTCCACATAAAGTTATTATAAAATATTGGCTATATTCCCTGTGCTGTACATTACATCCTTGTTAATTTATTTAGTTTATACCTAGTTGTTTATACCTCTTAATCCCCTTCACCTGCTTTGTTCTTCCTCCAACCTTCTTCTCTCCGGTAACAACGGGTTTGTTCTCTGCATCTTTGAGTCTGTTTCTGTTTTGTTACATTCATTCAACTAAGGATTTAAGTATTAACTGAGATTCAAGAAAATGGGATCTTTTGGTCATTGCCTGTCTGCTTGTTTGTTTTGGCCCTGGACAGTTCCAGTATAGATGAAATTAGGGGTGGACCAACACTTTCTGTAAAAGCCAGATAATAAATATTTTAGGCATTTGTGACCTAAAAGTATATTACATAGTTATTTATACATAACAAGAGGGAAAACAAATTTCCACCATCTTTTGACAAAATTCAAAACATAAAAATAATAATTGAATACAATTTTTTTAATAGAGGTCTACCAATGAGAAAAATTGCAATTCCTTTTTAAGGAGTAATATGTCATTTAATTGAAGCTCAAAGTTATTTTTTCCTATCACCAAAGTCTATTGCAAATATTCATCAGCTTTTGCAGATGTGTAATGAAATTTTACATATTTCATGCTTAAAAATGTCTTCTCACATGGATGCATATTGCCAAATACTGATATCAATCCACAAATATGAATTTAATTGAGCATGCTTATTTTTGGAAGGTATTAATAGAATTGTACTAGGTTCATTTCTTGATATTTGCCTTAAAATATAGCATCACAGGGACCTTCAAGAGGGTGGAGGAGTAAGACGTGGAGATCACCTTCCTCCCCACAAATACATCAGAAATACATCTACATGTGGAACAACTCCTACAGGACACCTACTGAACGCTGGCAGAAGACCTCAGACTTCCCAAAAGGCAAGAAACTCCCCATGTACCTGGGTAGGGCAAAAGAAAAAACAGAGACAAAAGAATGGGGATGGGACTTGCACCAGTGTGAGGGAGCTGTGAAGGAGGAAAGGTTTCCACACACTAGGAAGCCCCTTCACTGGCGGAGACTGCGGGCGGCAGAGGGGGGAAGCTTCGGAGCCATGGAGGAGAGCACAGCCACAGGGGTGCGGAGGGCAAAGCGGAGAGGTCACTATCCACACGTCCCCCGGGAGCCTGTGCATCTCGCCACTGCCAGGGTCCCGTGATCCAGGGACAGCTTCCCAGGGAGAACACACTGTGTGCCTTGGGCTGTTGCAACGTCACGCTGGCCTCTGCTGCTGCAGGCTTGCCCCGCATCCCAATTATGGCTACCATACCCTTCCCTCTCCCCAGTCTGAGTGAGCAGAACACACTAGTCAGCCACTGCTGTAAGCACCTCCTGTCCGCGCGGGAACAGGGGCCGGAGGGCCACCTACACACAGACGCAGGGCCAAAACCAAAGCTGAACCCCAGGAGCCGCGCAAACAAAGAAAACAAAGGTAAATTCCTCTGTACAGGCTCAGGAGCAGCGGATTAAATCCCCACCATCAACCTCATGTACCCTGCATCTGTGGAATACCTGAAGAGACAACGAATCACCCCAAAATTGAGGTCGTGAACTTTGGGAGCAACTGTAGACTTGGGGTTTGCTGTCTGCGACTGATCTGCTTCTGATTTTTATGTTTATCTTAGTTTAGTGTTTAGCACTTGTTATAATTGGTAGATTTGTTCATTGGTTTGGTTGCTCCCTTCTTTTTATTATTTTTTTTAATTTTAATAATTTTCTTTCAATTTTTTTTTCTTTCTTCTTTTCTCCCTTTTCTTCTGAGCCGTGTGGCTGACAAGGTCTTGGTACTCCAGCCAGGTGTCAGGCCTGAGCCTCCAAGGTGGGAGAGCCAACTTCAGGACACTGGACCACCAGAGACCTCCTGGCCCCATGTCCCATGTAATATCAATCGGCGAGAGCTCTCCCAGGGATCTCCGTCTCAACGCTGAGACCCAGCTCCATGACAACGGCCAGCAAGTTCCAGTGCTGGATGCCCCATGCCAATGAACTAGCAAGACAGGAACACAACCCCACCCATTAGCAGAGAGGCTGCCTAAAATCATACTAAGTTCACAGACACCCCAGAACACACCACCAGACGTGGACCTGCCCACCAGAGAGACAAGATCCAGCCTCATCCACCAGAACACAGGCACTAGTACCCTCCACCAGGAAGCCTACACAACCCACTGAACCAACCTTAGCCACTGGGGACAGACACCAAAAACAATGGGAACTATGAACCTGCAGCCTGCAAAAAGGAGACCCCAAACAGAGTAAGTTAAACAAAATGAGAAGACAGAGAAACACACAGCAGATGAAGGAGCAAGATAAAAACCCACCAGACCAAACAAATGTAGAGGAAATAGGCAGTCTACCTGAAAAAGAATTCAGAGTAATGATAGTAAAGATGATCCAAAGTCTTGGAAATATGTTGGAGAAAATACAAGAAACGTTTAACAAGGACCTAGAAGAACTAAAGAGCAAACAAACAATGATGAACAACACAATAAATGAAATTTAAGTCTCTAGAAGGAATCAATAGCAGAATAACTGAGGCAGAAAAACGGGTAAGTGACCTGGAAGATAAAATAGTGGAAATAACTACTGCAGAGCAGAATAAAGAAAAAAGAATGAAAAGAATTGAGGACAGTCTCAGAGACCTCTGGGGCAACATTAAACGCACCAACATTCTAATTATAGGGATCCCAGAAGAAGAATAGAAAAAGAAAGGGTCTGAGAAAATATTTGAAGAGATTATAGTTGAAAACTTCCCTAACATGGGAAAGGAAATAGTCAATCAAGCCCAGGAAGCACAGAGAGTCCCATACAGGATAAATCCTAGGAGAAGCACACCAAGACACATATTAATCAAACTATCAAAAATTAAATACAAAGAAAAAATATTAAAAGCAGCAAGGGATAAACAACAAATAACATACAAGGGAATCCCCATAAGGTTAACAGCTGATGTTTCAGCAGAAACTCTGCAAGCCAGAAGGGAGTGGCAGGACATATTTAAAGTGATGAAAGGGAAAAACCTACAACCAAGATTACTCTACCCAGTGAGGATCTCATTTAGATTCAACGGAGAAATTAAAACCTTTACAGACAAGCAAAAGCTAAGAGAATTCAGCACCACCAAACCGGCTTTATAACAAATGCTAAAGGAACTTCTCCAGGCAGGAAACACAAGAGAAGGAAGAGACCTACAATAACAAACCCAAAACAATTAAGAAAGTGGTAATAGGAGCATACATATCAATAATTACCTTTAATATAAATGGATTAAATGCTCCAACCAAAAGACATAGACTGGCTGAATGGATACAAAAACAAGACCCGTATATATGCTGTCTACAAGAGACCCACTTCAGACCTAGGGACACATACAGACTGAAAGTGAGGGGATGGAAAAAGATATTCCATGCAAATGGAAATCAAAAGAAAGCTGGAGTAGCAATTCTCATATCAGACAAAATAGACTTTAAAACAAACACTGTTACAAGAGACAAAGAAGGACACTACATAATGATCAAGGGATCAATCCAAGAAGAAGATATAACAATTGTAAATATTTATGCACCCAACATAGGAGCACCTCAATACATAAGGCAAATTCTAACAGCCATAAAAGGGGAAATCGACAGTAACACAATAATAGTAGGGGATTTTAACACCCCACTTTCACCAATGGACAGATCATCCAAAATGAAAATAAATAAGGAAACACAAGCTTTAAATGATACATTAAACAAGATGGACTTAATTGATATTTATAGGACATTCCATCCAAAAACAACAGAATACACTTTCTTCTCAAGTGCTCATGGAACATTCTCCAGTGTAGATCATATCTTGGGTCACAAATCAAGCCTTGGTAAATTTAAGAAAATTGAAATTTTTTTAACATCTTTATTGGGGTATAATTGCTTTACAACGGTGTGTTAGTTTCTGCTTTATAACAAAATGAATCAGTTATACATATACATATGTTCCCATATCTCTTCCCTCTTGCGTCTCCCTGCCTCCCACCCTCCCTATCCCACCCCTCCAGGCGGTCACAAAGCACTGAGCTGATCTCCCTGTGCTATGCGGCTGCTTCCCACTAGCTATCTATTTTACATTTGGTAGTATATATAAGTCCATGCCACTCTCTCATTTCGTCCCAGCTTACCCTTCCCCCTCCCCGTGTCCTCAAGTCCATTCTCTACGTCTGCGTCTTTATTCCTGTCCAGCCCCTAGGTTCTTCAGAACTTTTTTTTTTTTTTAAGATTCCATATATATGTGTTAGCATACGGTATTTGTTTTTCTCTTTCTGACTTACTTCACTCTGTATGACAGACTCTAGGTCCATCCACATCTCTACAAATAACTCAATTTCGTTTCTTTTTATGGCTGAGTAATATTCCATTGTATATATGGGCCACATCTTCTTTATCCATTCATCTGTCAATGGACACTTGGGTTGCTTCCATGTCCGGGCTATCGTAAACAGAACTGCAATGAACATTGTGGTACATGACTCTTTTTGAATTATGGTTTGCTCAGGGTATATGCCCAGCAGTGGGATTGCTGGGTGGTATGGTAGTTCTATTTTTAGTTTTTTAAGGAACCTCCATACTGTTCTCCATAGTGGCTGTATCAATTTAGATTCCCACCAACAGTGCAAGAGGGTTCCTTTCTCTCCACAACCTCTCCAGCATTTATTGTGTGTAGATTTTTTGATGATGGCCATTCTGACTGTTGTGAGGTGACACCTCATTGCAGTTTTGATTTTCATTTCTCTAATGATTAGTGATGTTGAACATCCTTTCATGTGCTTGTTCACAATCTGTATATCTTCTTTGGAGAAATGTCTATTTAGGTCTTCTGCCCATTTTTGGATTGGGTTGTCTGTTTTTTTGATATTGAGCTGAATGAGCTGCTTGTAAATTTTGGAGATTAATCCTTTGTCAGTTGCTTCATTTGCAAATATTTTCTCCCATTCTGAGGGTTGTCTTTTGGCCTTGTTTATGGTTTCCTTTGCTGTACAAAAGCTTTTACGTTTCATTAGGTCCCATTGGTTTATTTTCTTTTTATTTCCATTCCTCTAGGAGGTGGGTCAGAAAGGATCTTGCTGTGATTTATGGCATAGAGTGTTCTGCCTATGTTTTCCTAAAGAGTTTGATAGTTTCTGGCCTTACATTTAGGTCTTTAATCCATTTTGAGTTTATTTTTGTGTATGGTGTTAGGGAGTGTTCTAATTTCATTCTTTTACATGTAGCTGTCCAGTTTTCCCAGCACCACTTATTGAAGAGGCTGTCTTTTCTCCATTGTATATTCTTGCCTCCTTTATCAAAAATAAGGTGACCATATGTGCGTGGGTTTATCTCTGGGCTTTCTATCCTGTTCCATTGATCTATATTTCTGTTTTTGTGCCAGTACTAGAATCCAACTCGGAAAAGAAGAAATAAAGCTGTCACTGTTTGTACCTTGGTGTTCTTGCCAGATAGTTTCCCAACCTCTGTCAGAACTGGTTTTAAAACAATAAAGCTCTGAGATATTGTCACTTATGTGCCTTACTCCCACCTATGGTGTAGCTGGATGAGTTTGTGGTGAGTCAGATAAGAAATAAAAGAAATCGAACTTCACATTTAACCCCTCCATGTGTCTGAGCATAGAACCAAGGGGCTTTTGGATCATACCGCAGCAGGTCTCCTGGGTAGGACCAATGGTTCATGCACTTGTACATTCACTCTGAAAGAAGTAGAGGCAAGTTCAAATATCCCTTCACTAGTACCTCATTGTTTTAGCTTCTGAAAATTCATCCAAACTCTTCCAACCCTATCAACCTCATCAGAGAGTTAATCTGACATATATACAAACCACATTTTCCTAATTCTCTCTCTTCATTTGTCTTTGAAGTTCAAAGGAAGGGCTGGCTATTTTTAGAAAATTTCTTCCAAAGACAGGTAGGAAGACTAGGAGCCACATTCAGGAGTTATAAAAGGAGAGAGGGCTTCCCTGGTGGCGCAGTGGACGGGTTCGTGCCCCGGTCCAGGAGGATCCCACATGCCGCGGAGCACCTGGGCCTGTGAGCCATGGCCGCTGAGCCTGCGCGTCCGGAGCCTGTGCTCCGCAACGGGAGAGGCCACAACGGTGAGAGGCCCGCATACCGCAAAAAAAAAAGAAGAGGAGAGAGCTTGAAGTAAGATTCAGGAAACTCCTCTTTAGGATTTATTCCCTTTGAGAGAAAACAAACAAACAAAATCCAGAAGGCTAAAGAGCCATTGTTCCACAGGAATTAATATGAGTTTTCACCGTAATTTGATTAAATAAAGCCTTGTAAAGAAACCAAGAGGAAACCAAAGTAAGGAATAGAGTCAGGTTCCTTGACCTAATGGGTCTCTACCAGTTCAAAAAATCTTGGCCATTGATAAGTAAACTTTATTCATTCATTCATTTACTAATTTATCATTCATCAACAAATATTGAGTACTTACTATGTTCCAAGAATCATCCAGGCACCAGGGATGCAGCAGTTTAAAAAAAAAAACATAGAAAACATGGTTCTTGTAGAATTTACATCCTAATGGAGAGACAATAGGAAACAAATTAGTAAAATACATCTTACATCAGATAATGACAATTTCTACAGTGGAAAAAAGGGAATGCAGGAAGATAAGGAAGGTTGAGGGTCACAATTTTAAATAGGGTGGTCAGGGTAGGTCTGCTGAGAAAGTAACATTGGAGCAAAGACCTGGAGAAGGTAAAGGAAAGAAACAAATGCCTGGAGAAGAGCATTCCAGGCAGAGGGAACAGCAGCTGCAAAAGCTCTGAGGCAGCATGCTGCTGGGTATGTTCAGGGAATAGTAAAGTGACAAGTGGATACAAAATGAGCAAGGGGTGAGTCACAGGAGGCGAGGTCAGAGAGGTCATTCTGTAGACCCACTAATCATGTCTGGTAGGCTTAAGGATTTTGAATTTTCCTCAGAACAAGCTGGAGAGAGCCATCACATGGTTTTGCCTCAATCCTTTCCCATTTCCTGTACATACCTAGACTTTTTCCCTTGTGTGTTTGGAGCCTACAGATCTGGACTAGATGATAGTGACCCAAATGATATCCATGTCTGTGCAGGCGGTCATCTGACTCTTGGTCCCTGCACAAAGTTTCCTGCACCCGGGAGCAACATCATCAGGGATGCTGCACTTGGTTAACCAGCATGAGCCTGCAAACATACGGCTGCCTAAGAATCTCAACAGCACACTAAGTCCCTTTTAGGGAGGCAGAAAAGAAACAAAACAGCCGTTTTTAAAGTCAAAACTTTAAGGAGTTTATAATACAGTTAGAAAATCAAACAAATACGCAGAGAGAGAGACTTCGGGATGATTGCAAAGCAAGCTTCTAACAAGTGTAAAATTTAGTAATACTACCCTATACTATAACACATGTATAGCTTTCTTACATTCTCACCCATAAAACTTCTATCAACCCTTCAAAGTAGTTATAAATTTGAATACCTTACAGTAAAAAAAACTAATGAGCTTTAATCACATCACTGGAAAGTTCCAGACAATTAACTTGCAGCAGAGGCAGGACTTGAACCCGGATCCACAGTGTCTATGTCCAGGACTCTGCACTGCCCCACAGCTGGCCATCTTTGATAAACAACTAAATGCATAAGGGACTATCTAAATAAGAGCAATCAGAATCTCATAAAATTAACCAGATCTTTGGAGGAAGAGCTTTGAACCAAGTCTTATACATGGAATGGGTGTGGACTGACATCTGGAAAAGGGCAGGAATCCTGGGCATTAGGAGTAGTTTGATTAGAGACACAGATGAACATCTACCCAGTTAAATGCAGGGAATAGGAAACAGATTAGGTACCTATAGGAAAGGGCCATTTTAAGAAGTGACTGAAGATTATGTAGAAGAGGGGTGCTCACTCCTTTCTTCTTTACCTCTCACACCCTAAGCATCCATATCCCCTTCTCTCCAGTTTCTCCTTCTTCTCAGGAAACTTCTTCTTAGGCTCCCTTGTGAGCTTCTCCTCCCTTTTTGTCACATTTTATGAGGCTTTTCCCACTCTTCCTTCCTTATGCCAAGTGCTTCTCTACCTTGGCTGCCACTTTATCATCAAGAGAGTTCTAAAAAATCCCTAGTGCCTGGATTCTATTCCCAGAAATTCTAATTTTATAGGTCTGTGTTGTGACCCGAGCTATGTGGATTCTTAAAAGTTCCCCTGAGAAAAAGGAACCCTCCTACACTGTTGGTGGGAATGTAAATTAGTGCAGCCACTATGGAGAACAGTATGGAGGTTCCTTAAAAAACTAAAAATAGAGTTACCATATGATCCAGCGATCCCACTCCTGGGCATATATCTGGAGAAAACCATAAATCAAAAAGACACATGTAAAAAAAAAAGACACATGCACCCTAATGTTCATAGCAGCGCTATTTACAATGGCCAAGATGTGAAAGCAACCTAAGTGCCCATCAACAGAGGAATGGATAAAGAAGATGTGGTATATATACACAATGGAATATTGCTCAGCCTTAAAAAAAAGAATGAAATAATGCTATTTGCAGCAACATGGATGGACCTAGAGATTATCACACTAAGTGAAGTAAGTCAGACAGAGAAAAACAAATATATGATATTACTTATATGGGGAATTTTTAAAATGATACAAATGAACCTATTTACAAAACTGAAATAGACTCACAGACATAGAAAACAAACTTGGTTAACCAAAAGGGAAGGGGGGAAGGTTAATTTAGGAGTTTGGGATTAAAATATACACACTACTATATATAAAATAGATAAACAGCAAGAACCTACTGTATAGCATAGGCAATTATACTCAATATCTTGTAATAACCTATAATGGAAAAGAATCTAAAACAGAATATATATATATATGTCTGAATCACTTTGCTGTACCCCTGAAACTAACACAACGTTGTAAATCAACTATATTTTAATAAAAACTTTTCTTCAAAAAACTCCCCCGGAGGGCTTCCCTGGTGGCGCAGTGGTTGAGAGTCCGCCTGCCGATGCAGGGGACGCGGGTTCGTGCCCCGGTCCGGAAGGATCCCACATGCCGCGGAGTGGCTGGGCCCGTGAGCCATGGCCGCTGAGCCTGCGCGTCCGGAGCCTGTGCTCCGCAACGGGAGAGGCCACCCGCGTACCGCAAAAAAAAGAAAAGAAAATGAAGTTCATAAGAACAGGGTTTACTCCAAACGCAGAGAGAATAAAGAAAAGATCCAGCAACTGGATGATTCCCAGGTGCGGGAGAGACAATCCCATCAGGATCGGTGGCCCCTGCAGGATGAACAAGAAGAGGAAAGAGAACGAGAGCAAGAGAGGAGGAGCTGGCAACAGCGCGAAAGGCAATTCCCAGCTGAAGAACTGCTGGAGAGGGAGGAGCAAAAGGAAGCCAAAAGGCGAGACAGAAATTTCCGAGAGGAAGAGCAGCTGCTGAGAGTGGAAAGAGAGGAGAAAATACGCCTTCAGGAAGAAGACAGAGAGTTTCCAAAGAGGAACAGAAACTGCGCCGGCCGGAACGCGAGCAACAGCTTCGCCGGGAGCGAGATAGAAAATTCCGCGAGGGGGAACAGCTCCGCCGGGAAGGGGAAGAACAGCTGCGCCGCCAGGAGCTAGAGGATGCCTTCTCCCAGGAGGAACAACTTAAGCGCACAGAGCCAGAGGAAGAACAGAGACGTCCGAGGCAGAGAGACAGGAAGTTCCTAGAGGGAGAGCAGAGGCTCCGGCAGGAGCCAGAGTTAGAAAAGCGACGCGTCCAGGAGTAGGACAGTAAGTTCCTCGAGCAAGAAGAGCAGCGGCAGCGCGAGGGGCAGGAAGAGCTGAGGCGCCGGCAGAAGCGGGAGAGAAAACTCCGGAAAGAAGAACAGCTCCGCCGCCAGCAGCAGGAGGAGAAGAGCCACAGCCAAGTCTGGGAGGAGGACGAGGGCCGTCGGCAGGTTCTGGAGCCCGGCAACCATCAGTATGCCAGTGCCCCGGTGCGCTCCAGCCCTCTGTTACGAGTACGTCCAAGAGCAGCGATGTCAATACCGCCTTTAAGAGATGCTGCCAAATCCCGACACCTGCCAAAGCTTCGAGCAAAGGAAAACGAGAAACACTGAGTACCAAATGACTCTAATGTTTCCGGTTGGGGGAAAACTCTCTGGTGTTAGAATATCTCTTTTTTACAAAATCTTAAGCTACACTCTTTCATGTACTTTGTACTCCTGCCTTTTATTCTTCCTTAAGTAGTTCTTTACTGCAGGATGTCTTTGCTCTTTGGTGCAGATGTGGTGTGCATTTTTTAAAAACATATAAGCCATTTCATTTCTTTAAGGAATTTTGTTTGGGGAACACGTTCATTTATTGCTTTCAAAAGTAACAAGAATATTATGTCGATTTGAGATTCAAAAGAATGGGTCTGTTTTTTAATTTGTTGATCCATCTTGTAGAGAGTTCAGATATTTTTGATGTTCAAGTTGGTATTTGTTCTTGGGCCTAAATTACATTAATATTTACCTCCAAATAGCTTGTCACTTTTTGTAGCATAATTAGCACAGATTCTGCCAGGGGACTGAATTTTTACAACAATGCTTGAATAGTGCAGGGGGAATGGCTTCTCCAGAAAAACTCCCTGTGAAATCAGCCCGTAACTAGAAGAAATATCTGTTAAGAATAAGGTTTAGCTTGAAGACTTAGAATTTGAATTAGATTTTTACACTTAACTCTATAAGTATTTAAAATCTCATGAAGCAAAAGCAAGGTGTTTCTCAAACAACTCCAAAGCTCAAACCTTAAAACCATGTCTGCTTGTAGTCTGTAGTGCTCAGTTCCTTTCCCCCAGTCTTCGATGAGCTTGAGAATATTACTACCTTTGTTAATTTTAGCTGAGAGGGGACCTGCTCAGGATCCTGTAAACATCTACCTTGCTCTAGAGCCAACCAGAGATCACAGAGCATTTTGGGGAAGGGAAGGGGGAATGTTTGTGGACAGAGGGGCATGTCCCTGGAGGCCCTTTGACAAGACCCATCAGCCCACAATCCTTTAAGGCCTATTGATACTACTTTGGAGACATACTTGTTAAAATAATTGGACTGTGTAAAAAATTAATAATAAATGTTTTGGCAAACAATTATTTTTTGTCTGTTTTAACTATGCATCAAACCATAACTCAAGATTTAATGGTTGGGAACTGACATAAGTTTCCAATCACTTAAGGGTGTTTGGTTACTATTATCTATGTCTAAGTATAAAAAAGGAAAAAAAACCCAAAAACCTCTCTATTTTCCCAAACCATTTTTCTCTGTTAGGGTGAATGCTATATTATTTCCATCCCCAAGCTAGGATTCTTTTTCCAAGTGTTTTTATTCTTGACCCTACAGCTTTCTTTGCCCTTTCTTGCGGTGACTCACTGCTCATGACAAATAATGGTGCTTCCAGTGTTTGTTAATATTTTCTTCTAAGAGTACAGCAACTTCTTGGTCTCTGAAGTCTGATGAGCCAAAAGTAGAAAATGGCCTGAAACTTCAGCTCAGCATTACAGAAATTAAATGACCTCTTGATTTAAGCAACACAATCCATGAGGTGACTTAGTCAGAAGGTGCTTAATAATAATCAGGCCAAAAGTATCAGATTATCCTCTAAAGATCCAAACACCCCTGTGCCACCTGCTGGAATCTATATTCTATACCACGGTATTCACAGCGTGGTAACTAGGAATAAATCCAAGAAGGCCCTGATGGAGGATAGTATCATTTCTAATTGTGAGAGTCATGGTTGAGAAGATTTCTTAAGTTACAGACACTAAACATTTTGGTCAATGGTGGAGACAAGAAAGCTAAGCCTATAGCTCCTGAGTATCGTTCTGATAGAGTAAGGTGGCATTTTCTGCAAGGAGCACAAGCCTCCCTCTCACTTTAACACAAATAGCAGATGCCCACCAAAGATAAAACCTGGGAATCCCCTGATACTGACTTGGAGCTTTGTCTCTTTCAAATGATTTCTATCTGCAAAAGTACTTCCCTATTAAGGTAAGTATGTGCTTTTACTTACTAAGAACCTTTACAGAAACCCTGGAAAGAGCCTCATTGGCTTTCCCCAGGATCCTCTCAATGGGCACTCATACCAGAGCCTCCAGCCCCAGGATGCTCCTGCAATACACACTCATCATCACCTAAGCTACAGTTCAACAATAATAATCATGATAAAAACAATCAAAGCCCTTCATACTTCTTGTAGCACTTCACAAGATGAGGAAAGAGCCAATTTCCAAAGAAGAAAGTATTGTTTTGTCACAGTTATAATAGCATGTACTTAAAAATCAGCCAGCCAATGAATGCCCTAGGGCTCTACTGTTAGCATGCTGGCAGGAGAACATGCTTGCAGGCCAACATTCCTGCTCCACAAGGATAATGTATAGGCATGGGCAGAACCTTGAGGCTGTTGGGCAACTGTCTGCTTAACTATAAACTGGGAGCTCTATTAACATCACCTTGGCTGCTGCTGGAAACTGGGGTTGAGGATTTATTATGCTCTGTTATGGAAAAGCTGGTCTCCATGTGTTATGAATTATGTCCCCACAAAGGTTCATTTGATGAAGTCCTAAGCCTCAGTGCCTTAGAATGTGACCACATTTGGAGGTAGAGTACTTACATAGGTAATCAAATTAAAATGAGGTCATTAGGTGGGCTCTAATCCAATATGAATAGTGTCCTTATAAGAAGAGGAAATATGGACATAGACAAGGACAGAGGGAAAATGATGTGAAGACATAGGAAGAAGATGGCCATCTACTGAGTTGGCCAAAAAGTTCCTTCAGTTTTAAAGTAAAAAAAGACATTTTTCATTTTCACCAAGAACTTTATTGAACAATGTATTCACCCTTTTGTTCCACTACCTTCTGCCATTTTTCAGGCAACTTTGTAATTCCATCTTCCCATCTTTTTGAGCAAAGAGCTGTTCCAGGTGCCAGGAACAGTCTGCCAGGTAATTGAAATTTTTTCCATTAAGAGCATTTTGTAAAGACCAAAATAAATGGAAATCTGAAGGTGCAATGTCTGGTGAATACGGCAGATGAATCAGAAATTCCCAGCCAAGCAGTAACAGTTTTTGCCTGGTCATCAAAGAAACATGTGGTCTTGTGTTATCCTGATGGAAGATTATGCGTTTTCTGTTGACTAATTCTGCTTTTCATCGAGTGCTGTTTTCAGTTGATCTAATTGGGAGCAGTACTTTTTGGAATTAATCGTTTGGTTTTCCAGAAGGAGCTCATAATAGAGGACTCCCTTCCAATCCCACCATGTACACAACATCACTTTCTTTGGATGAAGACCGGCCTTTGGTGTGCTTGGTGGTGGTTCCTTTCATTTGCCCCACGATCTCTTCTGTTCCACATTCTTGTACAGTATCCACTTTTCATTGCCCGTCACAATTTGTTTTAAAAACGGAACATTTTCGTTACATTTAAGTAGAGAATTGCATGTGGAAATACGGTCAAGAAGGTTTTTTTCGCTTACCTTATGTGGAACCCAAACATCAAAGCGATTCACATAACCAAGCTGGTGCAAATGATTTTCAGCGCTCGATTTGGATATTTTGAGTATGTCGGCTGTCTCTTGCGTGGTAGAACGTTGATTGTTCTCAGTTAATGTCTTGATTTCATTGCTATCAATTTCAACCAGTCTACCTGACCATGGAGCATCATCCAGCGAGAAATCTCCAGCACGAAACTTCACAAACCACTTTTGACATGTTCGATCTGTCACGAGCACCTTCTCCATACACTGCACAAATCTTTTTTTGCATTTCAGTTGCATTTTTATCTTTCTTGAAATAATAAAGCATAATATGCCGAAGATGTTGCTTTTTTTCTTCCATCTTCAATATTAAAATGGCTACACAAAAATTCACAATTTTGCTAAGTTTTTTTTACATGCACTCTGGTATGACAGCTGTCATAATACAATCTAACAAAATTGTTTCAAATGAAGTTAAAGACAGCTAAGCACTACTAGAGCCATGTTACAGAAAAAGTGAACTAACTTGTTGGCCAACCCAATACAAGCCAAGGATAGAGGCCTGGAACAGATCCTTCCCTTATGGCTCTCAGAAGAAATCAAACCTACCAACACCTTGATTTTTGACTTCTGGCCTCCATAACTTTGAGAAAATAAATTTCTGTTGGTTAAGCCACCCAGTCTTTGGCACTTTGTTATAATAGCCCTAGAAAACTAATATACCATGGAAGGTGAGGTTATGCTTCTACAGAAATCTATCAGTATTTTGATGATCTTTATCCTTTGACATTGTACAGGTACAAGCAGGTCCTGGTTGCTCAAAGACAATTTCTTTATTAAATCTGCCATAGGGGCTTCTCTGGTGGCGCAGTGGTTGACAGTCCGCCTGCCGATGCAGGGGACACAGGTTCGTGCCCCGGTCCGGGAAGATCCCACATGACGCGGAGTGGCTGGGCCCGTGAGCCATGGCCGCTGAGCCTGCGCATCCAGAGCCTGTGCTCCACAATGGGAGAGGCCACAACAGTGAGAGGCCCGCGTACCGCAAAAAAAAAAAAAAAAAAGTGATTTAATATTTATCAGAAAATATAGAAGCAAGGGTAGGCAGGAAAATTTGGGAAAGGATGTCAATAATAGGGCTTACTATATACTATATTGTTATTATACTATATAATATTATTATGTAGTATACATAGTGTTATTATACTATATCATATTATTGTATATTAAAATTATCATAAGCTGAAGTAATTAAAATACTGCAATAATAGTGGTAATTAAAATGAGAGAGAAAGGTCAATGCAACATAATAAAAAGTTCAGGAACATATCCAAGCATAACTATGAGAATTTAGTATTTTATGAAGAAGTTATTTTCAAATCTGGATGCTCTTTCCAGAAGCTTGGCCGGGAAAGAAACAGGAGATGAGATATAGCTACACTACAGACACCAGTTGCAAGCCCAGGTTGTTACCTGTACTTCTGACTGACTGACTACAAATTAGAGGTTCCCCCAACCTCCTCCTTGTGTTCAATTAATTTGCTAGAGTAGCTCAGAACTCAGGAAACCCATTTACTCACTAGATGACCGGTTTATTACAAAAGGATATAACTCAGGAACAGCCAGGTGGAAAAGATGTATAAGGCAAGGTGTAGGGAAAGGGTGCCGAGATTCCATGCCCTCTCCAGGCACAACACACTCTGGGAATCTGCACATGTTCACCAACATGGAAGCTTTCCCAACCCTGTGCTTTTTGGGTTTTGATGAAAGTATGACTGATTAAATCATTGGTCAACGGTGACTGATTCAACCTCCAGCCCCTTTCCCCTCTCAGAGGTCTGGGGATGGACTGAAAGGTTCAACCTTCTAATCAAGTGGCTGGTTCTCCTGGTAGCCAGCCCCCATCCTTAGGTGCTTTTCAAAAGTCACCTCATCAACCTAACAAAAGACACCATTCTGTCTCTCAGCACTTGGGACATTCCAAGCATTTTAGGAGCTCTGTGCCCCAATGGGGATGAAAACCAAATACATGTTTATTACAAATCACCATATCATACCTCTTTAAAGACCCCATCTCCAAATATAATCACATTCTGAGATACTGGGTGCTGGGGCTTCAGCATATGAATTAAGTCCATAACAACCAAATGTCCTTGCTCTTTCCACTGCAGTACACTAGTTATGCTAACTCTACTAGACCATAAATTCTACGGGGCTGAGGACTGTGCCTATCTTATATTCTCTACCCATATCCATCTAGGCAATTGTAGGCATTCATTCTACAGATATTGTTACTCTAATGAACGAATCCTAACTTCCCTCCCTATTCATGCTGCCCAAACCCTCCTCCAGCTGCTCCACGGAGTCTTTGCCTTCACCAGCTCAGCCTGCCCACCCATGTAATAGAGCAAGTCAGCAGCTTCTTACCGGCCATCTAGAAAGAACCACCCACGTCTGGGAGGCATGTGGGCCTCAAGACTTCATGCCTGGGGCTTGTACGCCACCTCGTGGTGACGGACTGCAATGTCCCGAGTAGATCCATCATTAGGCAACAGGGAACGTGGAAAGGACCTCTCACTGCCCTGCCCTGACCCTGGGCTGACAGGAAGAGGTGACGTGTGTTCCTTCTTGGAATTGCCAATGGACAGGAAATTCTCACCTTCCATTCATCTGTAACTGAGGTTGGAAGGCGGAGAGTGCTGCACAGTTCTGAAACCCAGATCCTTTATGGATAGGTGTTCCTACTGCATTCCCTTTATTCTAAGATATTGTGGGTTGTAAGAGGCACCATTGATTAAAAAACATCATTTTTGTTGGGGGGATAGGGGAGCACTATATTAAATGTGGCTTTCAATTTTAAAACACATCTGAATTTCAGCAATGTTGTAACATGTGAATAAATAGTTCTTAGAATGTGGCTCTCATCTATAAAATCTCCCTGAAAGGAAGGGTGGTATCCACTACAGGCTTTGTGTTCATTTCAGCATCTATAATACTGTTCATGATCACAGCCAGCTCTGGAGGGCAAGTGTTTCAAAAATCACTACCTAGAGGAGTTCCCCTGCCAGCCACCTGCTAAAAAATGAAGAAAACTCCTGTATGGAAGGAAAGACCAAGATAGAAACTACAAAAATAACTTGACTTCCATCAGTGGAGTTGTACAGTGCTAAGAGATGGTTATTCATTTGTTAATGACCAGGGCTGTAGGCTGAGGACTAGCTACCAACTCCCAGCCTGCAGTTTGCTGAGCCTGCAGCTGGCTAATCAGGTAACCTTAGATCTAGAAATGAATACCCCTCCCCATCCCACTCTCTGGGTGGGTACAGGCACAGGAATGTGTTGTTATTATAATAACAAAATATCTCTTTGAAGTGGAGCTGCTGAGAAAAATGTCTTGACATAAGTTCAGCGTGGAAGGCAAGACCCAGAGGGTGTGTATAAGTGATAAAAGATGACTGATAAACTTCTAGTCATGGAAAGAGAAATCTGGGTTTTTCCAAGAGGAAAGAGGAAAAGAAGAAGGAGGAGTCCACAGGTGGCGGAAGGCTGTGTGAGGTGTGATATACCCCTTCCCAGGACCCCCAAATCTAAAAGAAACACAGATACTTGTGTGGGTGGTTTTTTGGTAGAAATCTAAAAAGAGGCTGAATTATCCATGTCAAGGAAGCAGAAAGCCAATACAGGTAGGAGGCTGCCACGAGAATAGGAGCTTCAGGAATACACAGAGATCACCCAGAAGGCTTAGAATTTCTGCTGGACAAGATTTAGTGTGGAGATGGTTCAAGTTAATTTCATTCAGCTCTGAGAGTCAGACCATCTCTGGCTGACCTATGGACAATATATGTCAAAGCCTTTTGCAAACCTTCATTGTCCTTGACTCTATACCTTTAAGCCAAGCTGACCTGCCCATTGATCAAGCCCCCAACAGCACAAAGACAGCACAGAATAGCACCCCTGACATTATCTGGTAGGCATGGCTAGAACCCCCTCACTGCTTCCATTCTGATCCAGGAACTCCTGTCTGCTGACCTTCAGCTTGATGTCCTGGTTTCAAACGTGTCCCTGTCCCTTAGACTTGGTGTGGTATATTCGCCAGCTCTGACTCCTACCAACCCAAATCCAGCCCTCTGATTCGTTCTCTTAAATATCTAGTGTAGCTTAAACCAACTTACCTTGAGGGAAGCCTAACTCCCAAGACCCCCATGAAGAGGAGAAGGGAATTATGCCTGTATATGTTATTCCTGTAAGTCATACCAAAGATTCTCCGAGAGGGCTCTGGGACTACCTACCTCCTAAGCGCCTAGCTGGTGAGTGAGACTTATTAAAATGCAGATTCATGACCTTCTGAATTAGAGTCGCTGAGTGTGGAGCCCAAGTGTCTGAATCATTAATAAGCTCTCAAGGTAAGTCTTATGCATACTAAATTCTGAGAACCATCCTCAAACAAACGGAATGTACTTAAGTGGAGACACTCTCACAGTTAGGGACTGAATGCTCTTGGCCAGCTAGACACTCTAATCAAATAGATTCCATGCAGCCATTAGAAACAAGGAGGTAGATTATTCAGTGATATGAAAGGGTATTTACAATGTATAGTCACATTAAAATAATCAAGTGTTATCCCACTTTTGTGTGAAAAGGGAATGTTTACATATGCATAGAACACAAGTCAGGAAGAGCTTACACTGAAAAATTAACCTGGATAATAGAATTGTTGTGTTTTCTCTCTCCCTTCCTTCCTTCCTCCCTCCCTTTCTCCCTCCCTCTCTCCCTCCCTCCCTCTTTCTCTCCCTCTCTCTCTTTCTTTCTTTCTTTCCCTTTCTTTCTTTCTTTCCTTCTGATCAGCAATTTCTATATTTTTGCAACAGGTACACAAATACATATGCATAATGAGATTTCTGTGAGATCAGGGACTTTGTTTTGTTCCCTACTAAATCCTTGTGCCCTAGAAAAGACTCTGGCACAGGAAGGTCTCCAATAGGTACATGCTGAATAAATAATAAAGGGAAATTAACTTTTAAAAAAAAATTCCAAATATGACCTAACTTAATCTACCTTGAACACAGATATGATTCCTAATACCAGGTTACTATAGTATAAATAAATGGCTTTGGCTGAGGGTGCGTGCTGGGTGAATTCACAAACAGTAATGATGAAAGAAGATGTGGCACATATATACAATGGAATATTACTCAGCCTTAAAAAGAAACGAAATTGAGCTATTTGTAATGAGATGGATAGACCTAGAGTCTGTCATACAGAGCGAAGTAAGTCAGAAAGAAAAAGACAAATACCGTATGCTAACACATATATATGGAATTTAAGAAAAAAAAAATGTCATGAAGAACCTAGGGGTAAGACAGGAATAAAGACGCAGACCTACTGGAGAACGGACTTGAGGATATGGGGAGGGGGAAGGGTTAGCTTTGACAGGGCGAGAGAGAGTCATGGACATATACACACTAACAAACGTAGTAAGGTAGATAGCTAGTGGGAAGCAGCCGCATGGCACAGGGATATTAGCTCGGTGCTTTGTGACAGCCTGGAGGGGTGGGATAGGGAGAGTGGGAGGGAGGGAGACGCAAGAGGGAAGACATATGGGAACATATGTATATGTATAACTGATTCACTTCGTTATAAAGCAGAAACTAACACACCATTGTAAAGCAATTATACCCCAATAAAGATGTTAAAAAAAAAACAGTAATGATGTTGCTTATATATTTGTAGTTGACACTTTGATTGAACACATATTCAATTTATGAAGTAATATGAATAGCATTTAACATTTATCATTTCATCTGACATCTTTAAAACCCCTTACTATGCACAACTGCGAGAGTAGTTATTCTAAAGGATGTCAACTACAATATGACAGGTGAGAGGTACCCAGTAATTCACAAGAGAAAATTAAGGGGGCCAGATGTAATACTTTGGACTCCAGAAATTGATACAGCAGTGAACAGACTGGACCTGATATTGTGACTCAAAGGGGAAAGTATGATGCCTTATCCCTAGCACCCAGCACAATGAAAAGCATATAATGGGGCTCAATAAATGTAACTGTTGAATTTCCAAGACTTGGGGAGACAAGACTTGTGGACGGAATACATGAGGGAAGTGCATACCCTCATCAGAAATAAATAAACAGCGCTATAAGGAGGAAGGAAGCACGGTGCTAGGCGACAAGATAGAGCTGCATGTACATCTCTAAGACTGAGGATGGGAGATTGCTAGGGAGCATTGAGGTGTAGACAGAGCAGGGGGCGTACCAGATATGATGTGTGAGAATATGCTAGAGGCTTCCTTGGCCAGATGGAGTGTACTTATGAGCATTCCTGAAGCAGATCACAGATATCACACCAGAGCACCCATGGGCTGTGACAAGAGGCAGCACAAAAGCATGGGAAGGCTTCAGAGCCAACACCACGTCTGCCTCTTTTTTTGGCTTTGTGAGATTTTTTTAAAACTCTTTGATAGGACTTCCCTGGTGGCACAGTGGTTAAGAATCCGCCTGCCAATGCAGGGGACACGGGTTTGATCCCTGGTCCGGGAAGATCCCACATGCCGCTGAGCAACTAAGCCCATGTGCCACAACTACTGAGCCCACACACCGCAACTACTGAAGCCTGCGTGCCTAGAGCCCGTGGTCCCCAACAAGAGTAGCCACTGCAATGAGAAGCCTATGCGCACCACACTGAAGAGTAGCCCCCGCTCGCTGCAACTAGAGAAAGCCCACACACAGCAGCAAAGACCCAACGCAGCCAATAAACTAATTAATTAAATTTAAAAAAAAAAGAAATACGTGCAGTTAAAACAAAAAATACCTCTTTGAGCCTTGGGGACTTCCCTGGTGGTCCAGTGGTTAAGACTCCATGCTTCCACTGCACGGGGTGCGGGTTTGATCCCTGGTCAGGGAACTAAGATCCCACAAGCCGCGCAGCGCGACTGAAAAAAAAAAAAAAAAACTAAAATCAATCAATCAATTAATTAATTAATTAAAAACTCTTTGAGCCTTAGTTTCTTCATCTTTATAAAGAGGCTTATAATACTTACCTCATAGGTTTATTGTCAGGATCAGGGAAAATGTATATAAAATATTAACCCTGGGCGGGGATTTTCCTGGCACACAATAAATGTTGAATAAATAGCAGCTAATATCATTACACTGGTGGAGTGGGGGTGTGGGGGTGATGGCTGAAGTGGATTAGAAACTATGTGCTTGAAGGACCACAAATCCCAGGGCTGTGTGACACCTGCGTTAGCACAATCTACTGAAAGTACAGTTTTTTGATAAGGTCTTGACTTTCCTTCCTCTTTCAATCATAAGAGTCATCTCTCGCAATGAAGAAAGTGCTGCACAGTATGGAATAAGGAAGAGTTGACTGATGCTGTGAAAGTGATGAAAATCTTGAAGGAGAACAATATCATCTTAGGTTTCATGAAAGCCAAGACATGAAAGACTGGGCATGATATGAGATAAAAACTAAAAATCAAAGTTCAAAGGAAATACAGGCATAGCTCCATGTTGTGCTTAAGAAAATCACTGATGCGCTATTAATTTGTAATTACATTATTTGGTGACAGTCTATTACATGCTCTATTAAGCACTGTTTATAAAATATACATTCCTATGAAATCATAAAATTTTGTTGAAACAATTTTTCATTAACTTCTGTATATTCAAATCTTCAAAATACAAAACTATTAAAAACCCTAGAACAGAAAATGGACTTAAATATGGACATTTTTCTCATTGGCCTAAAAAAAATCTTCAAAGGGAAAGAAAACAGAAGTATATATGAAGGAGAAGATGATAAGATGATGAGCTCACCTTTAGACATATTTAATTTGATGTGGCTGTTAGACACTCTGGTGGAGATGGCCAGTGGACTGTGGAATACGGAGATAAAGATCTGGAGGTCAACTTGTATATAAGTACTGGTTAAAACTAGGAAACAGGGCTTCCCTGAAGGTCCAGTAGTTAAGACTCCGCGCTTCCACTGCAGGGGGCAAGGGTTCGCTCCCTGGTTGGGGAATTAAGATTCCTCATGCCACGCGGTGCGGCCAAAAAAAAAAAAGGTAGTTTGCAAAATGAATTGTTAAAGAATAATGATAATAAAAACTAGGAAACAGGGATTTCCCTGGTGGCGCAGTGGTTAAGAGTCCACACTCCCAATGTAGGGGGCCTGGGTTCAAACCCTGGTCAGGGAACTAGATCCCACATGCATGCCACAACTAAGAGTTCGCATGCCACAACTAAGGAGCCGACGAGCCACAACTAAGGAGCCCTCAAGCCGTAACAAAAGGAGCCCGCCTGCCGCAACTAAGACCCAGTGCAACCAAATAAATATTAAAAAAAACAAAAAACTAGGAAACAGAATGAGATGCCCAGGGTTGGGGGCGGGGGATGCACAATAAGAAGAGTGGGGTGGGTGCTGAGGACAGAAGCCTGGAGAGCACCAGCATTTAAGGGGAAAGCGAAGGAAGGGACCCCAGAAAGAGAAGCAGAAGAAACAAGCATAGAGGTACATGGAGAGACAGGGATGTGAGCAATCCCAGAAGCTAGCATGTGGAGGACAGATCCACAATGTCATTCATACCCCTCACTCAGGGAGGCCACGTGAAACAAGCACAGAAATAGGCCCAGAGGATTTGGTCATTAGAAGGCTTTTTCAAGAAGTACAGTAGCATGATGATAACAAAGCCAAATTGAAGAAGCTTGAGGAAATGAGTGGGAGCTGAGAGAGAGCAGATGTTGCATGAAAACTACTCACATATGGATGTATAATTAAGAAATAAGAGAGGAGAGTAGGGGCGCCAGTTATTAAGCTAGTATCTGTTGGCTTCAAAACTACTCTTCTGTGCACACTTTTGGGTGTTGGAGCTGGAACTCCACTTTGCAGCTGAATCCCAGTTACCTCTGCCAATGGGGACCCTGGAGGGAGACCAGAAGAGGAGAGGAACTTACTCCTCCCCCTGGCTTCTGGTTCCCTGCAGTGTCATGCCAGCTTCATTTCTTCACCCAGCAGGGCAGTTTCCCCACAAAGGAACAATGTATTCGCAACTGAGAAGCCCTGCAGGAGGAATCTGAACTAGCTTGGGTTTTGTTCCCCAAAGGCAGTTGAACCCAGTGTGCAGTCTTTCCAACCTCACAGAACCAGGTCTGAGACCACTGCACCAGCAAGAAGCACCCCTTCTCAGAGGCTTAAGCCTCAGTCCCCCTCCTCCAACCTTCTGATAATTCCAACCTCTCCCCTTGGAAGTTAGCCATGGGGGTAACTGCTGGTTCTTGAAATTGCTACTTTCATATACCCTAGAGCAGTGGTCCCCAACCCCCATGCTGCAGGGTCCACGGCCTTTTAGGAACCAGGCCACACAGCAGGAGGTGAGTGGCAGGCGAGAGGGCGAAGCTTCATCTGCTGCTCCCCATCGCTCCCCATCGCTCACATTACCACCTGAACCATCCCCCACCCCCCACCCCCGTCTGTGGAAAAATTTTCTTCCACAAAACCGGTCCTTAGTGCCAAAAAGGTTGGGGACCACTCCCCTAGAGTTCTCTTTACCCTTTGTTACCTAGTTAACGAGTCTCTCTGTTAAATTCTTTCTGTTAAAATAACTGGTGTGTAGCAAACAACCCAATCAAAAAAATGGGCAGAAGAACGAAATAAACATTTCTCCAAAGAAGACATACAGATGGCCAACAGGCACATGAAAAGATGCTTAACATCGTTAATTATTGGAGAAATGCCAATCAAAACTACAAGGTATCACCTCACACCAGTCAGAATGGCCACCATCAAAATGTTTACAAGTAATAAATGCTGGAGAGGGTGTGGAGAAAAGGGAACCCTCCTATACTGTTGGTGGGAATGTAAATTGGTACAGCCACTATGGGGAATGGTATGGAAGTTCCTTAAAAAACTAAAAATAGAGTTACCGTATAATCTAGCACTCCCACTCCTGGGCATATATCCAAAAAAGATGAAAACTGATTCGAAAAGATGCATGCACCCCAATGTTCACAGCAGCACTATTTACAGTGGCCAGGACATGGAAACAACCTAAGTGTCCATTGACAGATGATTGGATAAAGAAGATGTGGTATATATACACAATGGAATATCACTCAGCCATAAAAAGAACGAAATAATGCCACTTGCAGCAACATGGATGGACCTAGAGATTATCATACTAAGTGAAGTAAGTCAGACAGAGAAAGACAAATATCATATATCACTTATATGTGGAGTCTTAAAAAATGATACAAATGAACTTATTTGCGAAACAGAAATAGTCTCAAAGACATAGAAAACAAACTTACGGTTACCAAAGGAGAAAGTTGGGGCGGGGCGGGGATAAATTAGGTGTTTGGGATTAACAGATACACACTACTATATATAAAATAGATAAAACAACAAAGACCTACCATATAGAACAGGGACCTATATTCAGTATCTTGTAATAACCTATAATGGAAAAGAATCTGCTGTGCACCTGAAACTAACACAATATTGTAAATCAATTGTACTTCAATTAAAAAAAATAATAGTAGCTGGTGTGTTTTTGTCTGCTGCCTGATACATAGGAAATAATGACTTTTTCTTACATTGATGAAACTAGAGTGTATTAATAGACTATGATAAAGGAGCCCCTAGAGAGAGGGATCAAAGACACAGAAAAGAGGAGAAAACTATGGCCAAAGTCGGAGAGTATACAAAAGAGGCAGGATCAAGGGCAGGAGGGCGCTGGCCTAGAAGAGAAGGGGGGAAAGAGGTCAGGATGGGTATGAAAGAAGACATGTCTGTGGATGGCAGAAGTTGAGGAAAACTGTGCCTAAGGGCCTGTGTTTCTCCAGGAATTAGGAGGAAAGCCCCCCTGCAGAGGTGGGAGGATGAGAGATGAGAAGCAGCATCTTCGGATGTGGAGAGGTCCCTGAGGGGAATGAAGATCATTAACCAAAGACAAGTAAAGGGGCTGATAAGAACACAGGCTAAAGTGGAAAGAACAGGATCCATGACTACTTGATCTTCCCCACTGGGTCCGACCACAGCTGAGCGGGTGCAGCAAAGATACGATGAGGGTCATGAGGGTCCTGTTGGACAGACAACCACTTCAAGACAGAACTGAAGGGAAATGAGACTGTCGTTGACTGAATTACTCAGGTGGTCCATGGAGTCCAGCCTGGGAGGTCAGGAAAAGAGGCCTAAAGGCATTCAACAGACAGAGAAACAAGGGGATCAGGGACTCCATTAGGTGAAAGCAGATAAGGAGGTGAGGTCCATGTCAGCTCTTATAGGACCATGGTGCCAGGCTCTGAGCTAATGACACCTTCCACCCTGGAAAGGGGACCATTTCACCTCTACATAAGTGGTTGATCTCTTCCCCAACAAAACCTCCAGATATTGGGAGAAAAAAAAGGAAATTATGATGTCAGACAAACATTGGTTTTTGTTGTAAGCTTTTTTTTTTTTATTTTTATTTTTATTTGGCTGCCCCGGGTCTTAGTTGTGGCACACGGTATCGTCATTGCCATGTGTGGGATCATTTAGCTGCAGCATGCGGGATCTTTTAGCTGCCGCATGCAGGATCCAGTTCCCTGACCAGGGATCGAACCCGGGTCCCCTGTATTAGAAGCACAGAATCTTAACCACTGGACCACCAGGGAAGTCCCTGTAAGCCTTAAAGAAGCATACACTTTATATTTCGGGTTTCCTTTTTCAGCAGTCCCATCTATTTGCAAAGATTTATATTTCATATCTCTTATTCTTTCTTAGAGTTCTTCTAAAGAACTAGGGAAGCCTGACTGACTTTTTAAAAAGTAGAATAGGGCTTCCCTGGTGGCGCAGTGGTTGAGAGTCCGCCTGCCGATGCAGGGCACGCGGGTTCGTGCGCCGGTCCGGGAAGCTCCCACATGCCGCGGAGCGGCTGGGCCCGTGGGCCATGGCCGCTGAGCCTGCGCGTCCAGAGCCTGTGCTCCGTAACGGGAGAGGCCACGGCAGTGAGAGGCCCGTGTACCGCAAAAAAAAAAAAAAAATGTAGAATAAAACTCATTCTGTCTTGTGATTATCATATGGGTCCATTGGACCATTTTAGAAATCTAAGCTACATTTTGAGGTCTTAATGATCATATTTTTTCTCTATCATGAAACATTTCAAGATATAAGAAAACAGCAATGATGGGAACACTTCAAGGATACTGCAAGAGTGAAACACATCATCACTGTGACAGCATCTGCAACATCCTTCAGTTTTCCTAAGAGGTACCCAAAGCATTGCATCATCTTTTAAATACAAATCTTTCAAATACAAAGACGTAAATGTATGGTGTTGATTTGTATTTGTTTTGGTTTTTCTTGAACACAGTTGAAGAATTAGAATTTTTCATTTTCTTCACTTAATGGCAAAGAGAAGAAAATTGGCAAAAGAACACATCTCTCAACTATCTCATGAATCAAAAGATAAATGCAAAGAGACCCATAGCAAAGCTCTCTAATGACCATGGCAAAATTGATCAAACAAATGAAATCTCATACTTCGAGTCTTCAGATGACAGTATTCTCAGTGAATTTACTCAAGCTCAGGGATCATTGCATGGGAGAGCGAGACATGGTCTCATTGAGATATTGTCACCTCGCTGATTACCAGGGTTGATTCTGCTGCTCTAGCTGGCTAGCTGGGTGCAGCCTGCCCTCCTCACACCTCGGTGTCTGTCTCTCCCAAAGCTGAATGCTTGGTAGAGGAAGATGGTGTTCCCTAGTAGAGAAGATCATTATTTCATAAAGGTAATACAAGTAGCTGTGCTGCCCTCCAAATAAGCTTGCAAGAATCAGAGAGTGAAGAATATGTTTCTAAGGACAAAAAGAAATATGGTATTTTCATCCAGTTAGTTATTCAACAGGAAGAACTGTTTCACACAATATTATGCATGAACCTTAATTATCCCATTTTGCTAAAAAGACATGTGACTTTATTCTTTCATCTCTTATAATGTTTATGCACTAAAATGTACTTGATATATTTGCCATAACAATGCTGAAGACAGGTGTGTGTAACAAGGCAACTGGGAAGAAATAGGTGATATAGAAATAAAAACATTCATCGGATTATTTGGTATTTATAAATCTAAAAATGAAAATGTTTTGCAATTATGGAATAAAGATGATACACATACATATAAGCCTATATATGTGTGTGTGTGAATGTATACACACATCAGACACACACACACACAAAGTGAGTATGTGTGTGTATCTTCAAATCCAGGAAAATATGGAACAAATATTTGAGTTTGCTATATCTAAATTCTTATTATAATTTCTAATAAATTTATTTTTTACTATTTCCTTCTTCTTCTATAAATTATAAAATGATTCAAAAGATAGATAGGTGGGTAGGTAGATAGATTCGATAGATAGATAGATAGATAGATAGTTAAAAAGAGTGCCTTGGACCCAGATGGTAAATGGTGATCATTATTTTTCCTGGTATACTAAGGGTGTAAGGCGTCATGCGACTCCTATAATTTGACAACTCCTTCTAGGTGAAACCTGTAATGAATTAGGTCTGTCTGCCCCACCCTCCCAACACCAGCTCTGCGACCCACAGTAACTCCAGCCCCGGCTGCTGTGCCCACGGTTGAAGCCATAGGGCTGCCACCTTCTGGGATTGTGGACAATGACGGTGGGTGGAGAGCATGAGGTAGCATGACAGCATTTCTCTCTGGCAACTTCTGGGGCACGGCTTCCTGGCATTTTTGGAGCCCCCAAATATTTGTGACAACAGGTGGTGCTCACATCTCTAAATTACTAGAGTTCTGGCTACCAAGGTGTCCAAACTCAGGAAATTGAGTGGAACTTAACAGAGCCGGACCACCCTGAGGGCTGGGATCATTGAGCCCATAGCAGCTCTACTCAGGGACCCACCCACAAGCTCTCCAGAGAGATAAGGAAAGCTGCAACTCAGACAGTACATGTTTCTGAGTCATTTCCTGGGGAGTGGCTCTGAGCCTCTACCCTGCCGCAGGCCCCAAATCTGCATGAGCAAACATAATTTTTTCCACTCGGACCATCAAAACCACCACAGTTCTTGGTCCACTGCTAGATCTCTTACTGACCAGCCTGGCTTGGAGGGGAGAGACAGAGCAGTGGGTCTTCCTCCATAGGGACGAAAATCAGGAGACAGACTAGAGACAGGGTTCCTCTCTGCTCCTGATTTGTGGGACCAGAACAGGAGGCGCAGCAGCACTCAGCCCTGCTGTGCCCAACACTCCCTCACACATTCAGTCTGTGCCTTGGTGCTCTGAACTGGCACAGGGTATGTGCTCAATAAATATTTACTGACTAAATAACCTTCCCATCCTCACATTGTGAGCCTGTTTAACCTGGTTTCTTTCGTGTTTTAAGTTTACGACTTAAAAATTCATACTGTTTTGCTCTAAAAGAGCATTTGCTTTCCTCTCTTCCTCTAAAGAGCACCCAGCAAACCACAAGGAGAGGCCACACTCTGGATAATAACTGGGAAATCATAGACCTTTCTGGCAGCAGGGGCTTGACTGAGAAACGGGAAATTCCTGTTCCTCGGGCTGACGGGTTTTTTTGCTTTGGCTCCTTATCAAGGGGTAACTAAGCACCAGAGGGGGATTTTGCCAAGTGCCGAGAGGCTCACAGTGGAGCAAAGGGAGCTTTATAGGCTGGGCTGGAAATGAGGAAAGGGTGGCTAAAGGAAGCCAACCAGAACCAAAGCAACATTCCCAGTGGGCTCCAGAAATGCCTCATATCTAGGATAAAACACAAAAACGTACCACAGCATTTAACTCCTTTGTATCCACTTGGTGTTTTATGCCTCAGCTGACTTGCTGATCCACAGACCTGAGAAGTGACTTGCTTTCTCTATCAAAAACTACTAACCCCTGAAGGGCAATTTTGCAACATCTGTTAAAAATTTAAATGCTCGTATCAGGGAAACCATTGATTCCGTAATACTTCCAAGAATTTCTCCTCAGTTATACCTGTATGTGTACAGGATTTCTGGAACATTTCTTAGGGAAAAACTGAAACCATCTAACTGTCTTTCAGTAAAAGTCCACTACTAGGCCTTTGATATTATATCTGTATTATAGAATGCGATATAGTCATTAAGAAGAATAAGGTGGAAATATATGCACTGATATGAAAAGATGTCCAAAATAAATCATTAAGTGAAAACAAAGTAAGTGGTGAATGATTATATACAGTGTGACTCCATATATGTAAATCAAACAAAATAAACTCCTCAAGAAACAGATTACAGAGGGTAGTGGATCTAGAAGGAACGAAAAGCTGCTGCTTTTCACTCTAAAGCCTTCTACATTATTGGAACTTCCAATAATAAGCCTGTATTTCTTTTTCTAATAATAGCAATGAGTTTTAAGAGAAAAAATTAAAATGCATATATACAGACATATATACAATGTCTAAGGAAAATATTTTATTATAAAGTGTTGAAGCACTTGATCTGACAGGTCTACAGAAGGGCTGAAATTCACTATCACAGGAGAAAAATCTAAGATATGCAGTCACTATATGCACTCACTCTTTCATCTGTTCATTTACATATTGAAGGCCACAACTGCGTTGTGTGTTAATTAAAAAAAAAATAACTAAGATATGGCGTCCATCTTCAAGGAGCTTATAGTCTCAACAGGAAGAGATGTACGTGTAGATAAATAACTGCTTGCAGCAGTCAAGGACATCAGGGTACTGTGGAGACACTGGTCAGCTCTACTGGATGGGGAGTGGATGGGAGAGGCCATCAGGATCACCTTCAGAAAGAAAGGGCTGGTCTGTTGAGTCCTAGGATGAGCAAGTATTTACAGTAAAGCCGGAGACCTAGTTCTAAAGAGTCCTCACCAATTCCTGCAACCCCTCTGGACTTCAGCTTCTTTATCTCTAATGCAATCAGCTCCAAGAATTCCAACCCATAGAAAATCATTCAAATAGATAGCTAATGAGAACCTGACTGTATAACACAGGGAACTCTACTCAATGCTCTGTGGTGACCTAAACGGGAAGGAAATCCAAAAAAGAGGAGATATATGTATACGGATAACTGATTCACTTTGCTGTACAGCAGAAGCTAACACATTGTAAAGCAACTATACTTCAATAAAAAATAAATAAATAAATAAATAAAGTGTGGCTTGTGTAGACTAAAAAAAATTTTTAAATAAATTTAGACAAAAAAAGAAAATCATTCATTCACCCAGCAAATACTTACTGAGTATCTCAGTGGTCCGAATAACAGAAACCTTGAAATAATAAAAACCCAGAGGGACCAAAGTCTTAGGGATGTCTCATCTTATAATTCAGGAAGCAACCAAAGTTACCTCCACATTTGATCAGTGGAGGAGAAAGAGGAGATTCTCTCCTCTGGAATCTAGAAGTTGTTCTCTTCCTGCCAAAGGCTCAGATGTTCTACATAAGCCCAACTCTTGCCAGGTTGCAGGGCAAAAGACGTGCAGAGAACGGAAAGCCAATTCCAGGAACAGGCCACTTTAGCAGAACACTGCAAAATGCACTCAACAGAGATTCAAGTCTGCAGCCGCCAATTAGCTGGTGAAGACAGTGCTTGAAGCCTGAACTTTAAGAAATTGTCAACAAACTCTTAGACTTCATAGTAGGAGCTTTGAATATCAGGAAGGGACCGATGTGGATCATATGACGGAGATAGCAAGGCAAAGAGCAGGTACATAAAAGTTCAGGGAAATAAGCAAACCCAAGATTACAAAGTAGAAGATCAAGACAGCAATAATTCCTTTAACCACACCTACTTAAGGAGTTTAGTCAGATCCCTAAGAGACACAGAATTTGTTACCATTTAAATAACACTAGAGCATGGACTTGAGGATATGGGGAGGGGGAAGGGTAAGCTGTGACAAAGCCAGAGAGAGGCAAGGACACATATACACTACCAAACGTAAGGTAGATAGCTAGTGGGAAGCAGTCGCATAGCACAGGGAGATCAACTAGGTGCTTTGTGATCACCTGGAGGGGTGGAATAGGGAGGGTGGGAGGGAGGGAGACGCAAGAGGGAAGAGATATGGGAACATATGTATATGTATAACTGATTGATTTTGTTGTAAAGCAGAAACTAACACACCGTTGTAAGGCAATTATACTCCAATAAAGATGTGAAAAAAAATAAAATAAAATAAAAAAAGAACAATTATAAAATACACAGAAAAATAAATAAATAAATAAATAACACCATATTACTCTATTACTTATATATTTATGATTGAGTTAACACTTTAAAAACAGTATATAGATTTTTCTAAAGTGTGAATTCAGTCATTCTCATCTTCAGTTAAAACAAATAAATAAGTTACTCTGGGGAATACTTACTTGAGCTGAGTGGACCCTTCTGACAGCAAGTCAAGATCCTGGTTCCTAGAATAGGCAAAACAGGTAAGAAGATGCCTTAACAAGGATTACTCCTTCCAGGGTGGGCCGTACTTTAAGTAAAAAGGGAGTAGATAGTTGTCATTGATTATTTTCCTTGGATCCTGAACATCCAGCTCACAACCAGCCATCACCTACTGCAACTTCTCAAGGGAGATGTGCAAAATCACCACTTGTTATTATAAATCATGAACCCCCAAATCCCATATAGAAATCCCAGACAGCAAATTAGTTGAACTAAACAATAAAATTCCTTTCAGGCTTCAACTCTTTCCTCACTTTAGGCCTTGCTCTTGATACCTAACTAATCCAATGACAAAAAGAGTAAGACATCAGAGAAAGCACTGAGGAAACACAATTCTTTCCAGAGTGCACCCCTGTTCCAGCTGTCTACTGCCGCATAACAAACCACCCCAAAACTTAGTGCCTCATAGAACGGCTCTCCTCTGCTTCACATGGTGTCAGCGGGGTAGCTTGAGGCTGGAGGATCCACTTCCAAGATAGTGCACCTCACACGGCTGGCTGTTCAGTGCTGGCTGGTGGTTTCCCTGCACATGGGTCTGTCCATGTGGCAGCTTGGGCTTCTTCACAGCATGGTGGCTGGTTTCCTTGAGTGCGCACCCCAAGAGAGAAGCAGATAGACTCCATGTCACCTTTTAACATCAAGTCTCAGAAATCACATAGTGTCACCTCCAAAGTAGTCACCACAAGCCCACCCAGGTTCAAGGGGAGGAAATATAGATCCTACCTCCTGAGGGGGGGAGTGTGAGGGTCACATTGTAAGAAGGACGTGTGGGAGGGCAGATAGCGTTATGGCCATTTTTGGAAAATATAATCTCCCAACACAGCTCCCCAACACCCATTCCATCCCTAAACAATTTGTCTCAGCTAATTGAGGTATTCCATCCCTAAACAATTTGTCTCAGCTAATTGAGGTAATTCCATCAATTTGGCCATCTATTCCTTCAGGGATAGGCAGGCCTAAACCGTGTGAGGTAATGGGATTTAAGAGAAGGCTGTTCAGGATTTCTGGAAAAGAAAAGCAAGTCTCTCCCCGCCCACCCCGAGATGTGAACAAGAAAATACATGCCCTGGATGTGTCACCTATGACTATAATGGTAAAGTGGATCATGGGATAAAAAGATGAAAGAATCTCACCCCTAATGACATCACTGAGCTGCTGAATCAATCAACCCTGCTCTTCTGCTCCGGGGGACTCCTGTTGTAAAGACAATAAATAATAATTTTATGGTTCCTTAAACTGTCTTAAGTCAATTTCCTATTATCTTCACCCAAAAGCACCCTAACTCATATATTTTCTCTCTAAAGCCTGGGAACAGAGCTGAACTAACCTGCCCACTCCTAGGCCTTCCAAGAGCTGGGGGGTGGGGATATGGGGACCAGGGAGAGGTGAATCAGAAGGAAGTCTTATTGCACAAAAATGTCAAACCGTTGAAAAAGATTGCAACACAGACCACAAGAAACTTTAAATTCTTCATTTGTCACATAAAAGTCCTCATGCCTACTAGTAACCCATCACACACTTGTCCTAGACCCAGAGTATGGGTAGTAGTAGTTTGAATGACATTTAGGATGAGCGGGTGGTGCCCCACAAAAAAGGCATTATACTATACCTGGTCCTCAAGGAGCTGACAGTCTAACAGGAAAAAAAGTGGTACATACTTAAATAGCTATAATTCAAGATAGGCTGTAATACATGCCACAAAAAAAGTGCAGATAAAAGGCTGTGGTAGATCAATGAAGAGACAGATCATTTTAGTTGGAAGAGATAGGTAAAAAGCTTCCTGGAGAAGGTTCTTTATGAGTTGGGTCTTTGTACAGGTAGAATTTGGACATGAGAAGATGAAGGAAAAATTCCAGATGAAAGGAAGGAAACACAAGAAAAAAAATCAGTAAGTGGGAAATTCTGGGGCTCCTAAAGACAGGAAGATATTCAAACTGTGACCTAGCACTGACCAATCAGAACAGTGGCCAGGCTACGAGGCTGGAGCAAGTCCTAGAGACCCTCACCACTCCGTGCATTAATCCTTAAGTTACTTGATTATGGGAATCACATGGCCCAGGAGAGGGACTGAGGTGGCTGGGGTTTCAGGTGAATGGCACTCAGGGGTTCAGGCAAGAAGAGAGGACAGGGCTACCCTGGTGGGCAAGTGGTTAGGAATCCGCCTGCCAATGCAGGGGACACGGGTTCAAGTCCTGGTCTGGGAAGATGCCACATGCTGCGGAGCACCTGAGCCTGTGTGCCACAACTACTGAAGCCCATGAGCCTAGAGCCTGTGCTCTGCAACAAGAGAAGCCACCACAATGAGAAGCCCGTGCACTGCAAGGAAGAGTAGCCCCCATTCGCTGCAACTAGAGAAAGCCTGCACACAGCAACGAAGACCCAGTGCAGCCATTAATTAATTAATTAATTAAAAAAAATTAGAGAGGACACTTAGCAACTGGTAGTGAAGAACTTCAATATTGTAACAACTAGTGTGGGCGAACCAATGAGAACCGGCAGGAGGATCAACCCTGCCTACAGGCAATAGCGAAAAGTTCCCACTTGACCAGAGTTCGCAGTAAATGAAAGAAAATAATGAAAAAACAGAAGCTGGGATTCAAATTTCATCTTGAATTCCAAGATGAAAAATTTGGACAAAAAATGAGCAGTACAGATCCACTGAGAACACTTTGATGACACATTAAGATCACAACGGATTAGACATGGATCTGATATGGTGCGGCCTCCTCGGAGTAGAAATGTAACATACATGCAACTATTTGCTGTGGGTCATTGTGAAAGAGAAAATTTCTCAACTCTGCCTAACGACAGTTGGAGACTAAAAACAACTATGTGGAGGACTTTAATGGTTTCCAGCCACCAGCATGAAAGATGTCTAGAAGAATATGAAGGAAAATGTAGATGTGTGCAGACAATGGAGGAAAGCAGTTAACTTCCACCAGCTTGCACAGGAACTCCACGTCTGTCCTGAAGATGCCATCACCATAGGACAAATGAGGGAATTAGTGAGGGCCAGCAATTAGGGCAGAGGCAACGGGAAGTGAAAAGACAAGGGCTTGAAGGGATAACAATAGTGACACCAAGATCTGCAAAGTAGAGCCTACAAAGCACACTTTCATTTAATCCACACAGCAATACTGCAAGTAGCAATTAACATTTGTATAACACACCACCATTTGAAGAGCCCTCTTATATTTATTTTCTCCTTAATTGCTATCACCATTTTACACAAGGAAAACTGAAGCTCAGAAGTAAAAAACAGTTTACCTAGGGAGAGGGCTGGAACTCAAACTCAGGCCTTTAGATTTCTTGTCCAACATTTCCATTTACATCACAGTGGCCTCAGAGATTGACGGGTCATTCCTTAATATTGCAAATGTGGCCTCAGTGATGTGGGCAAGCACTGCAGATTATGGGAGAAATCAAAGGATCTCCCCTTACAGTCCTTATCTTCAAGAGGTAAATCTTCCAGCCCAGGACTTAAATGGGAAGACCCTCACCCAAGAGACTGAGTGTACACCTTCTGATGCAGATGACTCAGTTTCTAGAAGGAGCCCATTCCTGTTTTATTAATCAAATTAGATTTGGGGATCCTCAAAGGCAGGAACCATGACTTTTTTATCTTTGTACCCTCAGACCCTAGCACAGGATCTGCTACTCAATAAATACTTGTTGAATAACTTAATTTATATAAAATTTAAGACTCTTAACAGAAATAGCTTGTGATCCTTCCCCCAAAAAAGAAAAACAAAACAAAGAGTCAACAGTTCTTGGAACAATTATTTAACATTGTCCTGAATGTTAAATCACACAGAATTAAACCAAATACAGCCCCTACTCTGAAATCATACTATTCGTTCAATCCCATGAACGTTCACTGGGTCCTACTACGTGCAAATGGCTATGAATGACACAAAAATGAACATGACGGATCCATAATTTCAAGGAACTCACATGCTATCAGAAAAGATACATCTATTAACATAAATCCCTGTAATACACAGCAGAATATTAAAATCCCTCCCCACAAGAAATAATTTACAAAATATTATGGAAGGAAGGGTAAATGTGGGTGGTGGAGATCAGAAAAACTTCATGAAGGAGGAGCTTCATTGAAGGAGCCATAGAATTTCATCAGAGGGAACTGAAATTAAGGATGTCTCAAAAGCAGAGAAAGCTTGGGTAACAGCATAGAGGTAAGAAAGTACAGAGGATCTTTGAGTGATAAACAGTGGTTCCATTTGTTAAAGCATGGAGCATAGAAAGGAAAGCGGCAGATGACACGCTGAGAACCCCTGCCACAACCTGTCAGTGTCCTATACCTGTTTCACTTCAGACAGCATAACCTGCTTCACACTCTTGCTCTCCATTCCAGCTCCTCTCATCATCCGGGCTGAGCTCAGCACTGACGAGGATCACCCACCCAATGCCCCACCCTCATAGCTCTTGACCTCCCTCCTTGATGCCCACGCCACATACACTGCAGTCAGTTTGAGGCCCTTAGCCATGCTTGGATTTTGCCATCATAAGAGTTCTATCTACAAATTACTAAACTCACTGGAAGTTTGTATTATACGAATAACTTCTTAAATCCCCAGCTCTCTCCATCCCTCTTTTCCATTTAACTTGTTCTTTGATTTTATGGAGAAATTTTTTTGTGCCCACCCACCTTCCATGTCCTCACTCCTTCCTTTTTCTTCCTGTACTGAATGCCCAATCAAGTGGATCACTTTCTCACCCACACCCTCAACTCCTTCACTGCTTTATCCTTTTGTTATATCCATTCTGTAAAACCCTAAACCTATTTCACAAGCCTCTCTCTTGGATCCGGTGACTAGATTTCTAAACACACCAGAAGAAAGCCATACAGCCTCACAATCATACAACCATGTGTATTAGAGTCACTGCAAAATTATAGCTTCCTAAGCTTTTGCACCACTCAGCCATCTGAGTCAGCCCCTGTTTCCATTTCCCTCTGGGACCATAGAGAACCTCTTCAAGTCTCCTACTCAAATCCTGTGGGCTCTGTCAAGCATGTCCTTACCTCTGTCTTCATATGCCAACAAGGGTATCAGGAAGGATACTCCTCTGCAGCCCTCCCAAAGCTATGGTCCCTCTATAGTCTCACTCCTCATTTTCCCCTTTTCCACTCTGTGGAGTAATTCATCCACCATAGCTCCTGAGACCTTGCTCTATCGTTTGTATCGTCTCAACCTTGTACATGTGCCTTCCCATTCTTGTGACTCCTCCATACCCTGTGAACTCACTCAAGGGAACACTGCAGTAAGCAGGATACTGGCTCTGCCCTCAAGTAGATTGCTGTCTAGTGAGGAAAATAACTAAGTAAACAGAAAATGACAGTAGAGTATAGTAAGAATTACAGTACAAGGAGCTATGGGGGAACATATAGTGGATACAGGACATGCTGAATTCCTCCAGCTTTGAATTGTGACAACACATGCGAAGTTCTGTCTACCAGAGAACCTCATTAGAGACTCGGTGCCCAAGGCTTTTACTGGAGGCTGGTCGCATACGCACACTCTCTCCAGCATGTACCGGAAAACTCCAAACTCCCAGAAGGAAAGCAGGTGCTTGGCATAAACTACATTGTTTGTACCAACAGTTTAGGCACAATGAGCCACTCTTAGGCACAGTGAGGCACAGTGAGGGAACAGATGAGAACCCTCTTGAAATCCAAGTTCCCAGATGCCAGCCAAAGTCCAGCCTTGCAAGCAGGCCTTTCCAAGGACAGCAGTCTCGAGCAGCTACGTTAATTCTTCTTTTGCATAGATACCTAGCACTCTCTTAGGAGATGAGGAATGCTTAGGGAAGGTGATTTCTAAGTTCTATGAAGAATGACACTATGGACTTAACTGTGTCTGTCCCAACAACAACAACAACAAAATTTGCATATGTTAAAGCCCTAATGTGACTGTATCTGGATATAGGGTCTTTAAGAGGTAATTACAGTTAAATGATTAAATACTTAAATGTCATAAGAGTGGAGCCCTAATTCAGTAGGAATGTGGCCTTATAACAAAAGGAAGAGAGAGAACCCTCCCTCTCTCCACCATGTGAAGACTCAGCGAGAAAGCAACCATCTGCGAACCAGGAAAAGAGCCCTCATCAGGACCTGAGTCGACTAGTACCTTAATCTTGGACTTCCAGCCTCCAGAACTGTGAGAAAACAAATTTCTGTTTAAACCAGTCAGTCTGTGGGAGTTTGTTATGAGAGTCCAAGACGACTAAGATGAGAAAAAGACTATTGCAGGCAGACCAGACAGATGTGCAAAGGCCCTGAGGTGAGACAGAGATTTGAAGAGCTATAAGTAAATGTGACTGTTTCCGGTCCTATTCTCTCCTAAAGTGATTTCATCCCTCTTCCAAACCCCCCACATCTAAGCAGAGGCCAAGTTTGATTGCTTTTGCCTTCTCAGTACTTGGAAATTCCCTGCCCAACCTCCATGGCCATCTCACCTTGGTTATTGCAACAGTATCCTAATATGTTCCTTGCCTCTAGTCTCTCTCCTCTTTGCTTCCCAAAAGGTGAAGTGGATCAAATCTCCTGATTTAAAATCTTCAGTGGTTCTTGATAGATAACCCTCAGATACAATCCAAATTTCCAAGCGTAGCCCTTAGTGCTCTGACCCTTACCTCTCCAGGCTCAGTCCCACAGCTCCTGGCTCCCATTTACCATCACCCCATACCCAAAGCCCAGGACTACCGAACCACCTGCAAGTACTGAGAATACACATGTGCTTCCCCCCTGCTTACTTTTGCACAAGCCATTACGGAAGGGTTCCTCTGAAGACACCACTCTACGTTCTAAATATTTTACATGATTACGTCTTCATCCTCACAACAACCACATGAAGTGAGTACTACTACTCTCCACTTTATAGTTGAGGAAACCAAGGCACAGAGCAGACAAATGACTCGCTGGAGCTCATACAGATAATATGTTGCAGCACTGTGCTATACTGACTTCACCTTGCTTCACCACTGTGCCCATCCACCTGATGAATTCTTTTATTTACTTTTTTTTTTTACACCTGGTGGATTCTTATTCATCCTTCACTACCCTTATTCATCCTTCACATCCTTATTCATCCTTCACTACCCAAGCATCACTCTCTCCACAACACTTTCTCTGCTCCTCCAGAGTTAACCACTCACTTCATTCCCAGCAGTATCACTGTGCCTTGGTCACACCCGTGTTATTATGGTTGGCTATTGTATCCATTTAAGATCCTGCCCAGCCCTGCACAGAGCTCAGGTTGCACATAAGAATTACCCTGCACAGTGGAAGTCCCCACATTTATTTCCTGAATAAATTGACTCATCTGTACCTCATTTTTGTCTCTTGGTATCAACTTACCAGCCCTCACTCATCCTCAGCTCCTTGCCCACTTTAGCCCTTCACTTTGACACATCATTTACCTACTTTGCCAATTCTACTTTGCGTGCCATCTTCCTGAACTCTCCCCTCCTTTAACTGAAAACCCCTTTCATCATGATCCTGGTGAGTTGTCAACACAGACAGCCCTCACTGGGTGGGGCTGATCCCCCAACCTGGTTCTGGAGAATTCATACTTATTTGATTCAGCTCTTTTCTTTGGTTTCACTCAAGCTACCTCATACGGCAGGGAAGTTATTGAAAGAATAGAGGCCTTACATGAAATCAGGAAAACTAAACAACCAGGTGCAGGGAGAACAAGAACACTAGTCTGCACATTTTTTCCAAACTTCATAGCTCCTGCTTATTTATGGTGTCTGCTTCTTCATAATTTTTATTTGCCATGGCCTCATGATTCTGTCCATGCAAATGTTCAGCTTCACTTTTCTAAATGCCTAATTTGCTATGTGTTGCTAATTTCAGTTTCCCCAAAAGCTGAAGGGTCCCAGCTCATCTTTTCACGTCATGTCGTGAAACATCCACTACTATCCATTCTATGGACTAGCAGTCCTTGAGTCCAGCACTAACCTCAATCCAATCAGCTGTGACAGTGGGCACAGGGTCAGATCATGCAAAAATTCACTAATGGGGCTGGATTTTCAGCAGAGGCAATAAATGGGGTGTTTTTCCTTAAAGAGGAATGTTGTATGGGAGGTCCCATGATTCAGGTATGGAGTAATTTAGACCAATGGTTCTTTACTATTTTTGATCATAGATTTTTCTGAGAAACAGATGAAAGCTCTGAAGAAGAAGTTCTCTTATGCAGAAAATTTCACATATACCTTTAGGGTATTTGTGGACCCCAGCAGCCATCCATGGAACACCCCCCAAAACACCATAGGTCTAAAGTCTATCCATAGACCACCCCAAAGGTAGGCATTAATATCACATTCATGTTTGTATCTCTTGTGCCTAGCAGTGGGCCTGGCACATAGTAGTTTTCCAAAAATATTTTTTGAATGAATAAATTGAAGGAGTCATTCATTAATTAAGGTTAAAGAGGATTTTCAAAGCCAGATAGAAGTTAAGAAGTTTGGATTTGATATAAAACGCATTAGAGAGCCATCTTGTTTGGTTCTTTTGTTGTGTTTCGTTTTTAAGCAGGCGCTTGATCAGAGCTGTACATTAGAAAAATGTGTCTTTAACAGTCAATAGAACAGATTGGAGGGCAAGAGACCAGTTAGGAAACTGGAGGAAAGAGGGAATGCAAACCTAAACTAGAACACTGGAGGTGAGAATAGAAAATATGAGGGGCAGATCCAAGAGAAAGTGTAAAAATAAAACTGATGGGGCTTCCCTGGTGGCGCAGTGGTTGAGAGTCCGCCTGCCAATGCAGGGGACATGGGTTCGCGCCCCAGTCCAAGAAGATCCCACATGCTGCGGAGCGGCTAGGCCCGTGAGCCATGGCCGCTGAGCCTGCGCGTCCGGAGCCTGTGCTCCGCAACGCGAGAGGCCACAACAGTGAGAGGCCCGCGTACCGCAAAAAAAAAAAAAAAAAAAAAAAAAAAAACTGATAGTACTTGGCACTCGATAAGATTTGGGGGTAAGAAAGGGATTTAGAGTCAAAACCTGGCTCCAAAGTTCTCAAGTCGGGAGAACAGAAGAATGGCAATACCATTAGCAGAGGTAAGGAAGACAGAAGAGAAACAGATTTAGGGAAAACAATTATCTCTTGAATTGAGTTTGAGGCTCAGGTGAGACTTTCAAGTGGATTCAAGAACAACTGAAAATGTGGGTCTGGCGTAGGTGAGAAGAGATGAAGGTCTGCTCAGAAGTGACCAGCTGAGGCTGCAGGAGCAGAGGGGTTGCCAGGAAGCAGTTTACACAATGCCCTGCAGCCCATTATCTTTCCTTTGCATCTATTCCCGTTTTTGAAGCCCTCTCAAAGCCATCACTTTTTTTTTTTTTTTTTTTTTGTGGTACTCAGGCCTCTCACTGTTGTGGCCTCTCCCGCTGCAGAGCACAGGCTCCGGACGCACAGGCTCAGCGGCCATGGCTCACGGGCTCAGCCGCTCCGCGGCATGTTGGATCTTCCCGGACCGGGGCGCGAACCCGTGTCCCCTGCATCGGCAGGCGGACTCTCAACCACTGCACCACCAGGGAAGCCCAAAGCCATCATTTTATCTGATAGTCATAACAATTTTGTGAAGTAGGAAAGGAAAGGGCACCTACTTTTACAGGTAAGGAAATGGAGACTCAGAGGACTGAGGGGTTTTGCCAAACGTATTGCAACGAAGTAATTACAGATCTAGGAGTAGAACCCAGAGCTTCTGATTCTTCATACAACTCCCAACTCCGTTGCCAACTGCACACAGATAAATGCCCTACTTGCAGGGTTCAGTAGTTTGCAGTGGTACTGTACCGTTGCAGTTCTTTGGGGTCTAGGGTCTTGCTTTGTTTTGTTTTTTTAACTGTTTTCGATTTAGAGAGAAGTCTAAGACAACGGTGCTCCAGCTGGCACAAATCACTACCGTTTAGTCTGTTAACGTCTCCAGTGCGAAAGAGACAGCCCTGGTTTCTAGGGAACTTATAGCCCACACTCCACGTTGCACGTTTTTCAAAGGGACCTTTCTGCCTGTCTAACGTGAATGACCAGAATGAGCTCGTGAGCTTGTACAGGGAAAAGACCCACAGACTTGGACAGACTTCCAGAAGACCGCTATGCAAAACTTTCAATTCGGAAAAGTCCAAAATCTTCAAGGTTCACGGGACAGGGGAGAGAGATTATTTAGGGCTCAGCGAGGACAATGGGTTTTGTGTGAGTTTTAAGGTGAAGCCGTGTGCTTGGCAAAGAAGGGCGACGGTGACCCGTCCGGATCCGCGCGGCGGCGGGCGGAGCGGAGGAGGGGGCGCGTGAGTCAGGCGGAAGCCGCGCGGGGCGGAGCCGGGTGGGGCCGGACCTGGGAGGTAGCAGACCCGGCCCGCCGCCCAGTGCGCGCCTCGCCGCTCCTCGCTCGCAGCCCCGTGGTTCGCTCCTCTCCGAACATGGTAAGACGCGCTTTTTGTCTTCCTCTTGCATGAAAAGAAAAAAGCAACAGCATACTTTTCACCAGACTTGGTCTTTGATTTTTATATGGACGTGTTAGGAACCAGAGCAGGACGAATGAATCTATGGCAGGGAATTAGGAAAGAGCGGATGGAAGGAAGAAGCCCTGAATTATACCTGTAATAACAGCCTAGGGGTAGCAACGGGAGGTTCTTTTGTTTTCCAGGCGAAGGTCTAAGGCTGGGATAGAGGAAATGCACTGCGAGCCGCGCCCCGCTCGGAGCCCCGCACAGGGTGAAGCCGCCCCGACCCCTCGCTCAGCCGGGACGGGGGCGGGGGTGTCCGGCCGGTGCGGGACGCCCCTCGCCGCCGGTGTCCGCGGAGCCCGGGGTACGACCTAAAGACAGGGGCTGGAATTCTGCGCGGCGACTCTAGTTATGTACCGTTCTAGAGACCAGAAAGGGAATGTTTCAGACCTAATGGCCTGACCGCTAGGGGAAATCAGAGTTTCGGTAAACGACCGGCAAACGGCCAAGGCGCAGAGACTGAAACTGAAGCGGGTCCCAGCTAGCCGAGCGGCGGCCAGGAATGTGGGAGGAGCCCGGCGACCGGAAGCCCCCTCCTCCTTTCTTTTTCCCCCTAGCCCACCATCTTGTTAGGCGCTCACCCCGTCTCCAGTTTTCCTTCTCTCAGCTCCTGCCATCCCCATTTTGAACTCTTTCTATCTTTTCCATTAATACACCTCCAAAATCTGCCTCTTCCTTGGCCTCTCTTTCGTGAAGGGAGGTCTGCAAACTTCCGCCCAAGGGCCAAATCGGGGTTCTGTTCGCCCACGAGCTACGAACGGATTTTACATATTTAAATAGTTGAAAGAAAGTCAAAGGAAGAATAATACTTTGTAACACGTGAAAATTATACGAAAATCAAACTTCAGTGTTCATAAAGTTTTATTGGCGCACGACCACGCCCATTCATGAGTTTTCTGTGTGGTTGCTGCCCTGCTACAAAAGCAGAGTGACAGAGACCATATGAGCCGCACTGGCCTAAAACTTATACCATCTGGCCCTTTACAAAACACGTTTGCCAACCCCTGCTTTAGTCTGCCAGTCTGTACCCCCGACTGCTCTTTCTCCTTTCCGTGCAAAAGCGAGGAATCAATGTCCCATGGAACCTAGAAAAGGCAGACCCAGCACCACCAAGTGGTGAAGACCTGGAATGACCGCCCCGGCGGAAGGTGGATGTCACCAGGGCTCCTTGGGAGGAAAGGGAGCATGTTAGTTAAGAATGAGAACTGCAATACTTGAGTTTTTTCAGGCGTTACTTTTTTTTTTTTAACTTTCTCAAATGTTGAGTGTTTAGCATGCATTTTTTAACATTTATTTTTGTCTGCGTTGCGTCTTAGTTGCTGTGCGTGGGCTTTCTCAAGTTGTGGTGAGCGGGGGCTACTCTTTGTTGCAGTGCAAGGGTTTCTCATTGCGGTGGCTTCTCTTGTTGCAGAGCACAGGCTCTAGGTGCACGGGCTTCACTAGTTGCGGCATGCAGGCTCAGTAGTTGTGGCTCACGGGCTCTAGAGCGCAGGCTCAGTAGTTGTGGCACACGGGCTTAGTTGCTCCGCGGCATGTGGGATCTTCCCGGACCAGGGCTCGAACCTGTGTCCCCTGCATTGGCAGGCAGATTCTTCACCACTGCACCACGAGGGAAGTCCCTAGCATGCATTTTTTTAATTCTCTCACAGCACCCATTTATCACGCTGTTTTCTCCTTCCTATCATTGTTCCCATCAAATACAACTCTGAGGATGCAGTGATGGGGAGCACTGGCCTCCATCCAAGCAGGAGATCTTCTCCTTCAGCCACTGCTCCAACTTGAGCAAAGCTTTCCTGTCTCTGGGCCTCTCTGCCCCTCCAGCACTACAAATTTTGCAATTCCATTTAAGTAATTTGATAAGTGTGTTTCTTTTCCTCTGGAAATTACCTCTGGGAAGAAATGCAGGGGTTTTAATTTTCTCCATGTGGCTGATAGCAACAGTTTTAAAGGGGGAAAAAAAAATCTGTCAAGATTGACGTTAAGGAGAGAAAAAGGAAAAGCAGAAAGCCACTTTGAAACTGGGAAATCAAAAAGCAATCTGAATTCCACAAAGAAAAGAGGCAGAGGACACATCTGTAGGTCTAGAAAAAGATCACAAAGCCCTTGCTCCTTAACCTGGAGCTTTCTACCCTATCTGGTGTACCCTTCCAGTCAGCCTTGTTCCTGTAATCTGACACGTTAGTAAGACTGTGAGATTGTAGTCCTGGTAAGAAAAGCTGTTGTGCAAACACATCTGTTTCTAGGCTGTGGTATTTTGTTTCTCACCAAAACTCTGAAGCTACCAATACTTTTCTAAAGAAAAAGTTCTGACAATGTGACTGTTGAGGAAGAATAGATCTCCAGAACGGGCTTTATAGATGCCTCAGGATGCAATGAGCACCAGGCACCTGGCTAGGCAGTTAAAGCACCTGGAGAGACTGAAGGAGGGAAGGAGACTGGCAGCTGTGCAGCTAAGAGCTCAGATCAATAACAGGGCTCACATCAATCCTTAACATATTAATTATGGGGCCTGAAAGCCTCCAGCTCTGGGCTCCAGGAAGTCCATCCCAAGAACAAATTAACGGGCTAAGTGCCACATTGCGAATGTCACCATCCAATGTAGACATTGTTAATGTCCAGAGAGAAAGCTTTGGAGGAAGGGTGTGGCCCTGCAAGATTTCCAGAAAGTCTGCAGTTCCCCTTCGTATCCACCAGGGGGAACCCGCGAGTTCCTCGCGTCTGGGGCCCAGGTGCTGGCTGGAATCAGGGGCAGACTCGGCATGACAGAATTTCCTTGAAGACTTCTGTTGTAAGGAAAGCAGAGCCCAGAACAGGATATGAACCTTGTGCTCCTTCTAGTGCAACCACAGCTGTGGTTCAGCTCCGTAGATGCGATGGGAGCTGTGTGAGTGGCAACCTAAGAGCCCCCATATCAACCTTCCTGGTGTGAAGTGACCAGAGAAGTTCCACCAGCCTTTTCTGTGGGAATTAGTGGCATCTGGGAATAGAAGGAGCAAAGGCCAAGGGCTGCAGAAAGCAACCTGGAGGCTGAGATTGTAGAAGTAGCTCTGCCATGTCAGTTCCCTTCTCATGCCTGTTTCCTCACGTGTAAAATTAAGGGGTTCTAACTCTCAAATACGAAAGCTGCTTTCCAACATCCAAAAAGTTCTCAGATCTCCTACCCCATACACAATAATAACTATGCTTTTAGTTTTCTTCTAGAAAATGTATGAGTCCTGGGAATTCAGTATTCCTTTAAAAAGAAATGCCATTTCACTTATCACAGTAGCCTCCATATACTCTTGGAAAATAGGGAACTTTTTAATCTATAGACAATGCTTGGTATGTATATGGATTTGTGGATATATAGTTATACATACATTTATCCACACATTCTAAAAATATCAGTAAACCCTGTCACCTCACGCTCATCTAGGCAGTCTACTGCTTTCAAACATACCAGCATGCTCCATATTTACCCTCACTAATTTTCACTTGGAATAAACATGTGAGGAGATGTGGGGAGGAAGCTCACCAAATGTGACTTTCTGTGGTTGTCTTGGGCCCCTTAGCCCCCTAAACAACGACCGAGTCTTTCAGGAAACTGCTTGACCCAAAATGAAGAGACAAGATCCTCTGGAGTTTTCCCTAGCACCCAGCTTTTGATATCTTGCCCTTGTCTGAACCCTGAATTTTTTTTTTCCAAAGGCAAAAACATCCAGCCCTACAGAGACTGAACGGTGCATCGAGTCTCTGATTGCTGTTTTCCAAAGGCATGCTGGAAGGGATGGTAACAACAGCAAACTCTCCAAGGCCGAGTTCCTTATCTTCATGAATACAGAGCTGGGTGCCTTCACAAAGGTATTGGTCCCTGCCCCCACCCCCAGGCCACACACAGCATGAAACAAGACGCTGGGAGAATGGCTAGGAGTGAAGGACAGCAGCTGAGCCCCTAGGGCTGAGTAAGCTCTGAATGACTATTAAAGAACCTTCTGTTCTCCTCTTCTTTGAATAAAGTATGTTCTAAAGATCAAAGTTATCAAACTACACTGACATAGGGAACAGTGATTTTTTTCATTTAAGGAGAGGGGCTTACAAAATGGTAAATGGAGTAATAGAAGAGTTTTCAAATTTTATTCCTCCACCCCAAAGCCTCTAGGGCAGCCGTAGAACTTTCTGTAGTGATGGAATTAATGTTCTATATATGTGCTACCTGATATGGTAGCCACTAGCAACTAAAGGACTGACTTTCTAAATTAATTAAGTAGCCATATGTAACCAGTGGATGTAAGTGTGTGTATGTGCTGGGGGCCTGGATGAGTGGAGGATGGGGCTGATTAGGCAGGGCCCGCATCCTCTTTCCACCTCCAGTCACTCTGCTTTTATGTAGTTTGTATATTGGAGTTGCATGCAACACTTAGAAAAAGTTTTCCACTGTTTTTACAAAATTGAGTAACCCCTGATGGTCACAGAAAGAACCCTGGACTAGGAGCTAGAAAAGCTGGGTTCGTGTCCTAGGTCTTCCACTTAGACCACTCACTTCACCTGTTTGAGTCTGTTTCTGTCTCTGAAAAGTGCGAATATTAATAACCCCTACCCGGTACCTCACACTCTTGTAAGAATAAAATGTGGAAACATTTTTGAAAGCATCTTAGAAAGTACAATATAAAGGTACTAATATCATTATTATTGTTATTATTATCTTTGCAGAACCAGAAGGACCCTGGTGTCCTTGACCGCATGATGAAGAAGCTGGACCTCGACTCTGATGGACAGTTAGATTTCCAAGAATTTCTTAATCTTATTGGCGGCCTGGCCCTAGCTTGCCATGACTCCTTTATTAAGTCTACCTCTTCCCAGAAGTAAATCGGAGGAGCCTTTGGGCCTGGCCTCCAGCCCCACTCCCTTTCCTTCAGCCTCCCAATTATCATCTACCCCTCACAGCCCACACATACCCTGAGCCCAGTGTACCCACCACCCCATGCAGGCCACTCCTGCTGGTAGTAATAAAACAATATTGTTTTTTAAAGCACACACTGGAGAGTCAGTAAATTTGTGCAAGGGAGGGAGATGACTGGGAGGAATATAAATTAGATTGATGGAAACAGTTACCAGAAGTTACAAAATAAATAGTAAAAATGCATCTTGGGTGTATACATAATCATGACTAATGATACCAACATAATCATCTAAATTACTCAGACTGATGGAGAGATGTCACTTATTGTTCACTCATTAAACGTCTATACACCCCTACTACAGGCACTGTCATAGGCTTTGAAGATACAGTCAGCAAGACAGACAAGGTCCTGCCTTCACTGAGGTTACCTTCTAGTGGGGGGGGGGAAACAAATGAATAAACAAACAAATAAAGAACTATGAGTGCAAAAAGATAGTTGTTGTCTTTCTGAAAGCCAAATTGAATTCTTTTCAAAAACTTGATTAGAGAAACTCACTGAAGATAACTGTGGTTGATGTAGGTGTAGCTGAAACTACTGTAAACAAATGTGAAAAGCCTCATAAAAATCTAGAAGAATCTTTCACTCAGATTTCCTCACAAGTATCTTTAAATTCCTCCACTTAAAGGAACTGGGACTTCATCCTGGTGGTCCAGGGGCTAAGACTCCACGTTCCCAATGCAGGGGGCCCAGGTTTGATTCCTGGTCAGGAAACTAGATCCCACATGCTGCAACTAGGAGTTCACATGCCACAGCTAAAGATACTGCATGTCGCAACTTAAAAAAAAAAAAAGATCCCACATGCTGTAGTGAAGATCTCTCGTGCAGCAACTAAGACCCAGTGCAGCCAAATAAACACATAAGTAATAAATTGTTTTTTTTAAAAAAGGAACTGAAAATCATAAGTGTGATTTATGCGAGAAAGGCAGTGTAGCAAAATATTGGTAAATGTACATGTTTTAAGTTTAAATATTTAGAATATTTTTATGAATACCCATTTTAACTGATTTTTTTTTTTAAGTTAACCAGCCAGCTACTGGTCCCTACCCTTCAGAAAAGACAGTCTCTACCATTTCCCAATAAACTCTTATTCTTCTCTCTGCCCCAGCTTGATCTCTTCCACTCCTTTCTCCACCCTGTGACCAAAGAGTTTTTAAAGGCAAACTTTATGATGTCACTCCCTTGGTTAAAACCAAGCATTGATTCCTCTTAATAAGCAAGATGAAATCCACAGTTATCTTTGGGCACCCAAGGGCCTTCATGGTGGGTCCCTAACCCCTTCTCCAGCCTCATTTCCACTTCTCTCTAGACTTGCCAAATACTCCTGAGCTGATAACTAAGCGCTGTGCCTCTGTCCCTTCATAATCTCTTCTTGCTGCCCTGAAAGCCCTTCGCCCCTTTCCCACATTTTCCTACTCTATAGAGCAGCACAAGTGTCATCTCCCCTTACACTGTGCTTCCACAGCACTCTGTTCTCACCTCTTACAGCACTTAATCACTCTGTATTGCAACAGTGATGTCTTCCCAGACTTGACTTTGAACTCAGGAAAAGGGATCTAGTTAAATGCATCACTGTATCGCTAGTACCTAGCGTGGTGCCCGGCATATAGTGGGTCTGAAAAAGTAGATAGTGCTATAAAATCAGACTTGGGACACTACGCATATCAGTCAGGGTTCCCACAGGAAACACGTGCACACTCACCAGGGTCACTGAAGAAAGTTTACTGAAGAGACTATTAGAAAGTTGTGCTCAGGGATAAGAGAAGCAGAAAGGATGTCAAAGCACCAGGGACTAGCAAAATTAGGCAGCTGTTACCACCACTAGGCCTGACTGGGCAAACCAAGGAGCAGTTACTGGAAGCTAGCAAGAACCATAGGCAAGGGAGAGGGGTCCCCACAGATGCTGTGGCCTTGTTCATAGAAATACGGCCACTATCAGACCACAGGCGGCAGGAGGGAGCCAGGGGAATAAATACCGATTTCTCTCTCTTCCCATCTTCATGATCTCCTGCCAGCACCTCCCATGGGACAAGCCAGCTGGAAAGCTGAGAAGGGCAGAGAAGCATAGAAAGTGGATATGGAGGGGCAAAGAGAATATCCATCACATCGTAGAAAGGTGAGATCATTATTTCCCTACCACAGAGTTACTCCTGTCAGAGAGAGAAGCAGAGGATAAAGTGCCAACGCTAATGCAAATGAATATTTTTTAGTATATATCCTTAATTTATTAAATGTTTTTTTGTGGTTAAATTTACATAACATTTTAACCATTTTTAAGTATACAGTTCAGAAGCATTAAGTACATTCACACTGTGGTGCGACCATCACCACTATTCATCTCCAGAACTTTTTCTTCCGTGACGGAAATTTTGTACTCCCCACTCCCCTCTACTCCCATCCCTGGCTACAGACATTCTACTTTCTGTCTCTGTGAATTTCACTACTGCAGGTACCTCATACAAGTGGAATCATACAATATTTGTTTGTTTGTAACTGGCTTATTTCACTTAGCATAATGTCCTCAAGGTGCATCCATGTAGCGGCACATGTCAGAATTTCCTTCCTTTTTAAGGCTGAATAATATTCCATTGTATGTCCATTGTATGTATATATTACACTTTGTTTATCCATTCACCCACCAATGGACACTTGGATTGCTTCCACCTTTTGGTTATTGAGAATAATGCCACTATAAACATGGGTGTACAAATATCCATTAGAGTCCCTGCATTCAATTCTTCTGGATTATACACCCGGAAGTGGAATTGCTGTATCATATGGAAATTCTGTGTTTAATTTTTTAGGAACCACCATGCCATTTTCCACAGCAGCTACACCATTTTACATTACCATCAGCAATGTACAAGCAATGTCCAATTTCTTCACATCCTCACCAACACTGGTTATTTTCTGTGTTTTGGATAATATTCAACCGAACAGGCATGAAATGGTATCTCATTATTTTCATTTGCATTTCCCTAGTAATTAGTGATGTTGAGCAGCTTTTCATGTACTTATTAGTCACATATATCTCGACTGGAAAAATATCTATTCTAGTACTTTGCCCATTTTTTCCCGACTTTATTGAGGTATAATTGGTATAAAAAAACTGCACATAATTTATGTATACAATTTGGTAAATTTGTCCATTTTTTAATTGGGTTGTGTGGTTTTTTATTATTGAGTTGTAGGAGTTCTTTATATATTCTGCATATTAATCCCTTATCAGATACATGATTTGCAAATATTTTCTCCCATTCTGTGGGTTGCTTTTTCACTCTATTGATAGTGTCCTTTGATGCACAAAAGTTTTTAATCTTGATAAAGTTTTAATTTTGAATGTATCTATTTTTCTTTTACTGCCTGTGTTCCTGGTGTCACATCCAAAAAACCATTGCCAGGGGCTTCCCTGGTGGTGCAGTGGTTGAGAGTCCGCCTGCCGATGCAGGGGACGCGGGTTCGTGCCCTGGTCTGGGAAGATCCCACATGCCGCGGAGCGGCTGGGCCCGTGAGCCATGGCCGCTGAACCTGCGCGTCCGGAACCTGTGCTCCGCAACGGGAGAGGCCACAACAGTGAGAGGCCCGCGTAAAAAAAAAAAAAAAAAAAAAAATTGCCAGATCGAATGTAGAATAAAAAAAAAAAAAAGAAAGAAAAATCAAGCAAAGATCTAGCCCTTTTTAGGAAGGTTTGGGCCATGATGTTAGGACTTCTGTCAAGATTGAGGATGGAGCAAATACAGCAAGCCCCTTCCTACTGCAAATAATGCTGGATAAAATGGAACACCCCCGCTCCAAAATAAGTTTAAATACTTAGTTCAAAATTCAGAAAGAGAAATATCCAGATGCCAAAAGCAAAAAAGGAACCCACAGTTGTAATTATGCCGAAAAAATTGAGGTCATGTGAACCTAGGCTGCAGAACAGGAGCTCTTAGCTAAAGGAGACAAACCACTAAAGAGTTGCCCTATCAGTGATGAAGACTGAAAAACTCAGCCCACCACCCCAGACAAGACTCAGAATAAGCCATAGGGGGAACAAAGTTATCTGAGAGAAGTCAAAATGCTGCACTTGTGCTTCCTGGAGGCATGGGGCTCAAACACACACTGCTGCTTTGTACAGAATCTCCAGGCTAAGAAATTACCTTAAAAGTGCTCCAGAGCAGTAAACACAATAAAACCCTAGGCAAATGCAAACCACCTCATGGAGACACCCCAGGCATTTGGAGGATTTCCACAGAAGACAAATCCTGCTAAAACAGGCTACAAACATTGCAAACATTACACTGCACATGAGAGACTATCAGTATGTGCAAAAGATGAGAGACTTTGCACCCAAGTAAAGAGAGAGAGCAATCTGGAAAGGACTTTAACATGAGTTTGTTTAAAATGTTCAAATAAATACAGGCAGGAAGTAGGATACATAAAACAAGAACAGGGATACATGAAGTAGGAAAAAAAAAGAGAAGCAAATAGAGAGTCTATACGTGAAATATATAGTCATGCAGATATATAAAGGATCATGAAGCTGGACGTTTCACCAACAATTCCTGGCCCTGCTGGGGTGATGATGGGAGGATCTGTCCCCGCCCGCTAGACCTCAGGAAGACCTCGCTGACTCACTGCACCCACCCACCTCACAACGACCCTGTTGTACTCTCCACGAACCTGGTGAGAGATGTTTTGGGAATTTGGGCAGAGAGACAGAGAGGACCACACCTGTACAGCAAGATAGATAATTCACGCTTTGTTTCTCTGCTGTCTCTAATCTCCCCTAGTCACCAGTGAAAACATTCCTGAATGGCCACAGTCAAGAAAGAAGACTCTGAGAGGGAAAGACAAGTCTGCACTGGCTGGGAACTGGCTCTCAGTGACTGAAGCACCCTGTGAGAACAGGCAGCGAGGGCGGAGAGGAACAAGGATAATCCTGGGCCCTCGCCGCACCTCTCTCGGCTGAGACTGCAGCCCACACAGAGAGAAATGTTGCTGTTGCCAGATTCGTATTTCATCCTCACAGCAACTTAGTGTCAACGTTATCTTAAACATGACGCATGGAGTCACCAGAACTTCTGGTAGGAATGCAAAACAAAGACAACTCAGGAACGTTGTAAGTCCAGTCCACAAAGAGATTAACTTCTGACAGAGCAAGAAAACCAAATGTGGAAGTTGGAGAAGGTGTACATTAACATCACCTAGACAGCAGAGGTTGCTTCATAAATGCTAGCGACCCTCTCCTCATTTCATCACCATTAAACCTCCTGAACGGATGGCTGGAACTTTTGTTCTCACCCTGCTGACTTCTGGGGAGGGGAGAGGAACTAGATATTGAGTTCAATCACCAATGGCCAATGATTTAATCCATCAGGCCTATGTAATGAAGTCTCCATAAAAACCCAAAAGGACGGGGTTTGGAGAACTTCTGGGTTGGTGAACACATGGAGACAAGGAGAGAGGGGAGCGCTCTGAGGGGACATGGAAACTCTGAGCCCCTTCCCGCAAGCCTTGCCCTATGCATCTCTTCCACCTGGCTGTTCCTCAGTTATATTCTTTATATAACCAGTAATCTAATAAATAAAATGTTTCTCTGAGTTCTGTGAGCCACTGTAACAAAGTGATGGAACCCAAGAAGGAGGTCATGGGAACCTCCAAAATATAGCCAGTCAGTCAGAAGCACAGGTGACAACCTGGACCTTCAGTTGGCTCTGAAGTGAGGGGAGGGAAAGGACTGAGCCCTTACCATGTGGATCTGACCCTATCTCCAGGGAGATAGTGTCAGAATTGAGTTAAATCGTAGGACACCCAGCTGGTGTCAGAGAATTGCTTGGTCGTGTGGGGAAAAAAACACGTATACAGTAGTTGGTGTCAGAATCATTACCTAGCATCCTCTAAAAGTGACCAATGGGGGACTTCCCTGGCAGCTCAGTGGTTAAGACTCCGTGCCTCCAATGCAGGGGACACAGGTTCGATCCCTGGTCTGGGAACTAAGATCCCGCATGCCGCACAGTGCGGCCAAAAAAAAAAAGTGAGCAATGAGATCGTTTTGCTGTCATTATTTAGTATCATTAGTAACTCATGGATTTAAGCATATTAAATATGTTTCCATTGTTTTCCTTATCAATACTCATACTGTCTCATGTTTGGCCAGTGGGAGTTCCTTTGAGTTGGGGCCTAAGTTCCTATGACATGACCCTAGTAGTCTTTGATAACTTCCTTCTTCCTGGTATAAGATGTTCCTAGATCATCTAGTGCATTTCCTGCACCAGACCTTTCTTCAAGGATCCCTTCTTCCTTTTAGCAACCTCTCATCCTTTTTGTTTCCTTTGCCCACTCTTCTTTCTGTACCTTAAGACTCAAACTCAGTCTTTGACCTTCTCCTCTTATGTCCCTAGTTTCTCCCATCAATGAAAGTCATAACCAGTCACACTTCAACTAGCACTCCTTGCTGGCCTACATGTCTGCATTCTTTTTCTTTTTCTTTAAATAAATTTATTTATTTATTTATTTTTGGCTGCATTGGGTCTTCATTGCTGCGCGCGGGCTTTCTCTAGTTGTGGCACATGGGGGCTACTCTTCGTTGTGGTGCGCGGGCTTCTCATCGCGGTGGCTTCTCTTGTTGCAGAGCACAGGCTCTAAGCATGCGGGCTTCAGTAGTTGTGGCTCGTGGGCTCTAGAGCACAGGCTCAGTAGTTGTGGTGCACGGGCTTAGTTGCTCCACAGCATGTGGAATCTTCCTGGACCAGGGCTCGAACCCATGTCCCCTGCATTGGCAGGTGGATTCTTAACCACTGCACCACCAGGGAAGTCCAATTTCTGCATTCTTAACAAGAATAAGCTCTTCAACCTGGTTTGAACCTGCACCATCTGCCCTCCAAATTCTCGGGCTTTTGGACTGAGACTACATTATCACACCGGCTTTCCAGGATCTCCAGCTTGCAGGTAAATTTTGTAGAATATGTGGAATTAGGCCAAATAGAGGGGAGGGGAACAACAAATAGATTACCTCTGCACCTTTGCTGTTTCTTCCTTCACACGGAATTCAATTTGACATGATTCAACTTAAATTTATTGTCTTCCATGTCCTAAATGTTGTACCCTTATTGTTGGCATTAATAGTAATAATTCTAATAGCTAAAACTTATTAAGTACTTACTGTGTGTCTAAGAGCTTTACATATATTATATCTTAACAAGTATTCCTCAACAATTCTATAATATAAGCACAATTATTAATGCCTAGTTTATAGAGTAAGACACTAAGGCACAGAGAGACTGAGAAGTTTTCCCAGGTCTCACAGCAAATAAGAGTCAAGGCCAAGTCTGCCTGACTCCTCGTGATGGTTAATTTTATGTGTCAGCTTGATTGGGCAAAAGGGATGCCCAGGGGCTTCCCTGGTGGCGTAGTGGTTGAGAGTCCACCTGCCGATGCAGGGGACATGCGTTCGTGCCCTGGTCTGGGAAGATCCCACATGCCGCGGAGCAGCTGGGCCTGTGAGCCATGGCCGCTGAGCCTGCATGTCCGGAGCCTGTGCTCCGCAACGGGAGAGGCCACAACAGTGAGAGGCCCGCATATCACAAAAAAAAAAAAAAAAAAAAAAAGGGATGCCCAGGTAGCTGATAAAATATGATTTCTGGGTATGTCGTGAGGGCGTTTCTGGAAGAGATTAGCATTTGAATTGGTAGACTGAGTAAAGCAAAAGGTCCTCCCCATGTGGGTGGGCAGCATCAGATCCCTTGAGAGCCTGAATAGAACAGAAGACAGAGGAAGGGCGAATTTGCCCTCTCTGAGCTGAGACATCCACCTTCTCCTGCTCTCAGACTTCGACACTCCTGGTTTTCTGGCTTTCAGACTCAGGTGGGGACTTGCAACATCTGCCCTCCGAATTCTCGGGCCTTTGGACTTGGACTACATTATTGCACCAGCTTTCCGGGATCTCCAGCTTGCAGACAGCATATCATGGGACTTCTCGTCCTCCATCACCTCATGAGCCAATTGATATAATAAATTTCCTTCTATATGTATCTATATATGCTCTTGGTTATGTTTCTCTGGAGAACTCTGACTAAAACACTTTCAAACCCTATCTTGACCACTAATCCATTTGTTGTTTCCCTCCCCTCTATTTGGCCTAATACCACATATTCTACAAAACTTACCTCAAGTCTCAGGTCTTCTGAGAAGCCTCCCTTCCCAGTCTGACCAGTGTGACTCGCCCTGTCCCTCAACTACTTCACTACCCATGAGGCACTTAAGAATACACTGCCATGCAGCTTCATTCCATTTCAGCTGCAGATTCTGACTCCCTGAGTCTGTGGTGGAACGGGAGATTCTGCATTTCTAACAAGCTCCCAGGTGATGCCGCTGCTGCTGGCCCATGAACCACATGTTAAGTAGCCAGGATATAGCAGACATACATATATAACTTCATCAACTATATTTACCAAAATATGAACAATGGTTATCTCTGGATGCTCCTTTTGTTCTTTATATGTTTCTGTATTTTTCATTTTTCTATCAATGGATACCGTTTACTCTTATAATCAGAAAAAGGTATATAAGTATTAAGCTTTCGGGACTTCCCTGGTGGTCCAGTGTGTAAGACTTCATGCTCCCAATGTAGGGGGCCTGAGTTCAATCCCTGGTTGGGGAACTAGATCCCACATGCATGCTGAAATTAAGAGTCCGCATGCTGCAACTAAGAAGCCCACATGCCGCAACTAAAAGATCCCGCATGCCACAACTAAGGATCCCACATGCCACAATTAAAGATCCTGCATGCCACAAAGAAGACCTTGCGTGCCACAACTAAGACCCCGCAGAGTGAAAATTAATTAATTAATTTATTATTTTTAAAAAGTATTAAGCTTTCAGTATTCCTCACAGTATTCAAAATAAAGTTCAGATTTCTTCACTCAGCACCAGTGGCTCTTTGTGATTTGGCCCTTTATAGATTCTATGTCTTGATCTCCTGCAAGCTCCCATGTACCCACACATCCCACGTACCCACCAAACCTTCCAAATCATCTGTGGTTCTCTGGATGCCTCTCCCTTATTCCCTCATCCCCCCACCTTCTTCACCTGGCTCTTACTCATCCTTCAGGTTAGCCTCAAGTGGCTCCTCCTCCAGGAAGCCTCCCCAACTCCCCTATCTCTGCTCTCTTCTCTGCACTCCAGCCAACAACCAGAAGCACTTTGACCACAGTACTTTTCACCTTACATGTTTTATTTGTCTGCCTGGCCTGCTAGAGCAGGGTTCCTGAAGACAGAGACTATGTCTTTCTATATTTTTCTATATTTTCTACTATATCCTCAGCATTTAGATAGTGCCAGGCATATAGTTGGCACTCAGTAAGTTTCTGAATGAATATACAAAAATGATTTGTATAATAAAGTGCAATGGCTTTCCCAAATATTGGTTATTATTATCCTCACTTTGAAGATGAAAAAACAAATTCAGAGAGGTTAGGTAACTTGGCCTAAGTCTCAAAGCTAATGAATGGTAGAACCTGGTTACCATGAGGTCTATATATATATATATACGTATATGTGTGTATGTGTATATATATGTATATATATATAATTATTTTAAGTTGCTGATGTCTTAATTTCAAATGCATTTTAACAGCCCTGCATTTTTACTTCCCTCTCCCCATGATTATTGTTTTTGACATCATATTTTATATCGTTTTGTTTTGAGTATCCCTTAACTATTTATTGCAGATATAAATGATTTTACTACTTTTGCTTTTTAACCTTCCTACTAGCTTTGTACATGGTTGGTTTACTACTTTTTCTATATATTTGCATTTTCCAGTGAGTTTTTTCCTTTCGTAATTTTTTTTTTTTTCGGTACGCGGGCCTCTCACTGTTGTGGCCTCTCCCGTTGCGGAGCACAGGCTCCGGACGCGCAGGCTCAGTGGCCATGGCTCACGGGCCCAGCCGCTCTGGGGCATGTGGGATCTTCCCAGACCGGGGCGCGAACCCATGTCCGCTGCATCAGCAGGCGGACTCTCAACCACTGCACCACCAGGGAAGCCCCCTTTCGTAATTTCTATGTTTCTAATTGTACCTTTTCTTTTTTGCTTAGAGCAATTCCTTTGACATTTCTTTTTTTTTTTTTAAGATTTAGTTTTATTTATTTTTGGCTGCGTTGCATCTTCGTTGCTGCACACGGGCTTTCTCTAATTGTGGCGAGTGGGGACTACTCTTCGTTGCGGTGCACGGGCTTCTCATTGTTGCAGAGCACGGGCTCTAGGCGCGTGGGCTTCAGTAGTTGTGGCGCACGGGCTTAGTTGCTCCGCGGCATGTGGGATCTTCCTGGACCAGGGCTTGAACCCACGTCCCCTGCATTGGCAGGCAGATTCTTATCCACTGTGCCATTTGACATTTCTTGTAAAGCTGATTTGGTGTTGCTCAACTCTTAACTTTTGCTTGTCTGTAAAACTTTTGATCTCTCCATCAAATCTGAACAAGAGCTTTGCTGGGCGGAGTATTCGTGTTGTAGGTTTTTTCCTTTAATAACTTTAAATATATTGTGCCACTCCCTTTTGACCTGCAGAGTTTCTGCTGAAAAGTCAGCTGATAGCCTTATGGGAGTTCCCATGTACAGAACTTGTTGCTTTTCCCTTGCTGGTTTTTTTTTTTTTTAAGCTTTATTTTATTTTTTATTTATTTTTTGGCTGCGTCAGGTCTTAGTTGCAGCATGCGGGATCTTTCATTGCGGTGCGCAGGCTCTTCATTGCAGTGTGCGGGCTTCTCTCCAGTTGCAGCGCACAGGCTCAGTAGTTGTGGCGCATGGGCTTAGTTGCCCTGCAGCATGTGGGATCTTAGTTCCCCGACCAGTGATGGAACCGGTATCCCCTGCATTGCAAGACGGATTCTCAACCACTGGACCACCAGAAGTAGTGGAGGCCCCTCCCTTGCTGCTTTTAATATTCTCTTTTTAATTTTTGCCATTTTAATTACAGTGTGTCTTGGTATGGTCCTCTTTGGGTTGATCCTATTTGGGACTCTCTGTGCTTCCTGGACCTAGATGTTTGTTTCCTTTCCCAGGTTACAGAAGTTTTCAGCTATTATGTCTTCAAACATGTTCTCTGCCCCTTTCTCCCTTCTCCTTCTAGGACCGCTATAATGTAAATGTTAGTACACTTGATATTGTCTCAGAGGTCTCTTAAACTATCCTCATCTCTTTTTATTCTTTTTTCTTTTCTCTGCTCAGCTTCAGTGATTTCCACTACTCTGTCTCCCAGATCACTGATCCATTCCTCTGTATTATTTAATCTACTGTTGATTCCTTCTAGTGTATTTTTTTAATTTCAGATATTCTTCATCTCTTTAGTTCTTCGTTATATTTTCTCTTTATTAAAAACTTCTCACTGTATTCATCCATTCTTCTCCCAAGTAGTTTGATCATCTTTATGATCACTACCTTGAACTCTTTATTGAATACATTACCTATCTTTACTTCACTTAACTTTTCTGGGATTTTATCGTATTCCTTTGTTTGAAACATGTTCCTCTGGTGCCTCATTTGCCTAATTTGTTGTTTATATTTCTATGTATCTGGTAGGTTGGTTATATTTCCCAACCTTGGAGAAGTGGCCTTTTATAGGAGATGTCCTGTGTCCAGCAACATACTCCCCTCTGGTCACCAGAGCTATATGCTCCAGGGGCACCCCTTATATGTGGGCTGCGTGGGTCCTGTTGTGGTGGCTGACTACTGTGGGAAGTCTGGTAGGCATGGCTCATCCCTTGCCCAGTTGGCTGCCAGGCCCTGCCTTGTGCAGAGGCTGCCAGCCGCTGGTTGATGGAGCTGGGTCACAAGGCGGCTAGCTGCAGAACCCCAGGGGGGTCCTAGGGCTAGTGCTGGCACACTGGTGAGCACAGCCAGGTTCTAGGGTGGGTGGTTGTGAAGCCACGGTTCCCAGATCTAGTGTTGACCTGCTGGTAGGCAGGGCTGGTTCCTGACACAGATGGCTACAGTTTCCAGGGTGTCCCAAAGCTGATGCTAGCCCACTGGTGATTGGGGATAGATCCTGGGGTGGCTGGCTGAAGAGTCCAATGTGTCTCATAACTGGTGTTGGCCTGCTGTTAGCCGGGGCTGGGGCCCAGTGGTCTCTGGTTACAGGGCCCTGGGGGTCCTGAAGCTGGTGTCAGCCCGCTGGTGGGTGGGGCTGGATCCCAGGACCACTGGTTGAGGGGTCCACAGGCTGTGTTGGCCAGTTTGTAGAGAGGGCCAGGGCCCAGGGGGCTCCCAGGGCTTGTTCTGACCTGCTGATGTGTTGGCTGTGTCTTGCCACGGCAGATTGCAAGGCTGCAGTGGTCCTGGGGCTAGTGTCTGCCTGCTAGTGAATGGTGTTGGGGTCCAGGGGATGTGGACTGAGCCTGGCTGGGAAGAACTCTGCAGGAGTGGAATCCTGCCAGGACCCTGCCTGACCATGAAACACGCACAGGTAGCCAAAGGTCAGTGCTCAGGGAAACAGACAACTGGGACAGCCTGTGTCTACACACTCTCACAAAGCAGGTCATTTCCACTTAGAAATCCCACCGGCAGCGTTTTTATCGCCTTCCTTCCGAAGCCAGTATTTCCTCTCCGCATTGGGCAGGTACCACAATACTCCAGGTGCCCGGGCTGGACAATTCTGGGTAGCTGTGCTCATCCTCTCCCTCATGCCCTGCAGCTCAGTAATGGCAGGACTCTTCCTGCAGATTTTTCTCAGATCTGTACCTTCCTGTCTACTCTTACCACCACCATTCCAGTGCAGGCCTGTATCATCACCAGCTTCACCCCCATCATCTCCTGGCCCCCATTCTCTCTCACCTCCGGTTGTCAGTGGTTCTGGCTTCTGCTGTTTAGTTGTGTCTACAATTTAAATTTTTTAGTCTGCAACCCAAAATCATCAATAATCTAGCCCTTATCCCTCACCCTAACCCTTTTTCTAGCTGTACTTGATCCTTCTCCAAACCTGTCCCGCACATTCGCTCCTCTGTGCTGAGAGGATGGTCCTCCTCTCAGCACCTGTTCCACATGCCCCATCGATGCCTATCAAATGGGATAGAGACCCAATCTTCAAGGCTCTCTTCAAATCTTATCTCCCATGAAGTTATTCTTAAGAATCCCAGCAAAGGAAGCCTGCTCTTCTAAATTCTTGCTGGTCTTACTGTCTACACCCATGCAACACTGGCCACACACACTACCTCCTATTAGAGCTATTTGGGAATATTCCCATGTTCCTGTCTAGATTATGGCTACGTTCCTAAGCAGCTGTCCTGTTGCTGCTCTACCCCCCAAAAAGTAGAGGGTGGTGGTGGCAATAGGGAGGCTTTAACAGTAGGCTTATCTGGGTTCTAATAGGGCCATACAGATGCCCTTAGGTAAGTTATTATTTAAACTCTCTGAGCTTCCTTTCCTCATCTGAAAACACACTTAGCATCTGTCTTACAGGGATTTTATGAGACTTAGAAATAATATATGTAAACCTCAATAAATTACAATAATCATAATTCTAATCGATCTAAAATACTTCTTGGGGTGATTATAAGGAACAAATAAAATAACACATGAGACAGAGCTTTGTAGACTATAAAATTATTATGTTAATTTTTAATAAGCGAGACCTGGACTACATTTTTCTTTTTATATGACATGACCAATATAGACCTCAACGATGCCCCCCATTAATTACCAGCAAGTATATCCTCCAATATCCAGGCACTTTGGCTTTCAGAATATCTGTGCCCAAAACTGTTAGAATGAATGTGCTTAAAAGCCAACCAATAAAACTGGTTGAATTCTATGTCCCAGTTGAGGCTTTTATCTATATAGCACCAAACACTAGTTCAACCTAATGTCTCTATTTTCATGCTTTTCTTTTTTTCATCATGTACACAGAGCATTACTGTTCCCACTGTTCAAGCCCTGAGAAATGCTACCAAAGGAATGAGCCACTGGGGCAGGGTTCCCACCTAAATCACAGCCTCCATCTCAGTACAGCTCTGTACACTTCCCAGCACCATCTTCATCCCTCGGGTTTCTCAACAAAGCTTCCTGCTCCATATGCTGCCAGGCCCAGTCAGAAGAAAGCAAACCCAATTGCAGAGCTACTCACTCTGCAGCCACCAGAGGGTCCCACAGCATTAGCTAGGAAGCAAGGACACACCCTCTCCTAGCACAAATCTCCACCAAGCTTACATTTCCCCAGTGCCTCACAGCAGCTTCCCCTAGCTTCCAGCCCCCAAACAGGATTGCCTGGAACCCCCAGAGCTACTTGCTGGCTAATACTATTGAGGTACCAGTTCATACTAAGTGGCCAGCTTTTCACAAGGGGTTTGTGTCACCACGGCCCCATGGAGTCACATTTCTGTGGGTCTGAGAACTCCTCAGCCACATTCCATTATCCATGAACACAGAGTATCTGGGGCTTAAATAACTTTCTCTTTCATATAGCCCCCAGAATTTCTGTCTGGAACACCACTTCCTCTCAAGTTTTAATAAAGAAAAGGTAACTGCATATGAGACTGGCAGACTACAGCCCATGATGGGCAGGTCTCATCTTGCAGAGTTCTCCCCCAACTCCAAGCGTTCTTGGGGTCCAGACAAGCTGGTGTTCTGTTCTGGACTGATTACTTAACTCAAGGTACAGCATCCTTTTATCTTCCTCCTTTGAAGAGATCTGGAAAATCAGAGTCCCTTATGACTAGAAGATGGAAGAGGAAGGCTAGAATTCCCAGGTTTTTCTTTGTCGACGACCCCAATCCATAACATAAGTAGACCCGCAAACTTGTGACTGATTTTCATTAAGTTTTTTTTAATAAATTTATTTATTTTTGGCTGCTTTGGGTCTTCGTTGCTGCGCGCAGGCTTTCTCTAGCTGCGGCGAGCAGGGGCTACTCTTCATTGCGGTGCATGGGCTTCTCATTGCAGTGGCTTCTCTTGTTGCGGAGCACAGGCTCTAGGCACGCGGGCTTCAGTAGTTTTGGTGCACGGGCTTAGTTGCTCCGTGGCATGTGGGATCTTCCCGGACCAGGGCTTGAACCAGTGTCCCCTGCACTGGCAGGCAGATTCTTAACCACTGTGCCACCAGGGAAGTCCCTCATTAAGGTTTTGTCTGTCTCTTTTTTGAGTGTTTAAAAAGAGGCTGGATATACTTGGGAAAATACTTTAAAATAATTAAAAGACCTTGAGAGGTTGGCTGCTACCTTCAGGATGGCTGCACATAAATCACTTCATATAATCCCCATAATAACCTACCCCCCAGGATAGGAATATGAAGTCCATTTTATGGATGAGGAGACAGAAGGCATGGAGGCTTACTTTCTATGGCACAAAGCAATCATGCAGCAGAGCCAGGTTTCAACACAAGTCTGTCTGGCTCCAACCCACCCTCCACTTATTACTAATAATTATAGTTAACAGGAGTGGGGCACTTACTATGTGCCAGGCACACTGCTAAGTATTTACTCATTTATAGCCACAATATTCCTAGGAGGCAGGTATTCCTTTTGAGTCCATTTTCCAGATGAGAACTGAGGTTTGGAAAGGTTGGTGACATGTCCAAGATCACATAGCTAATGAGCGGCAGAGAAAATATGATTCACTCCCCAAGCCTGTGCTCTTAACCCCTGTGATATGTAGCCAAACTGTCTCTCCGAATGTCCAGTCCCCCTCCACCCTGCTCCCCTTGCTGCAGGCACACTGGTGGTTTTCAATTCCCATCCCAGACCAAGCCCCTCCCCACATCCCAGCCTCTGCATGTGCTTTTCCCTCTACCCAGAAAGCTTCCTCCTGGTCCCTCCCTTATTTGCAACCCTAGTTCCTCTTCTTCCTCTAGGTCTGAGTTCCAATGTCCCCTCTTCAGTGTAGTCTTCCCTGACTCTCTACTTTGATTCCTCTCTCACTCAGATCCTTGTTTTTCCCATCAAGGCACTCATTACAACTTACCCAAAATTTTATTAGTTACATTTTACTTGTATTTTATTTGCCTTTCCCGCTAGAACGAAAGGCCTATGAGGGCAGAAATTTGTCTGTCTTGGTCCCTGACATATCTCCAGTAGCCAGAAGATTCCAGGTATTAATAGGTGCTCTGTAAATATTTGATAGATTATAATCATTAGAATTTGCAGCTCACCAATAGAAGAAAGCAGATGGTTTCCAACCCCAAGCTAAGAGTTCTCTTGTGTTTAAAAAAAAAAAAAAAAAAAGGTTTCAGCTTCTGCTGCTCCAAGAGTTAAGTTAGCACAGCAAGCACAGCCTCGATGGAGTCCTCCCAGTGCCCTAGAAGGAAGTCTGCTCAAAAGTGTTCACCCACAAATCCCACACCAGGGACCTTGGGCCACAGAACAGCCCTGCTTGGCCTCCTTAAAGCTTCTTCTCCACAGGGAGGGATCACACAGAATCTAATCTGCTGCCCAGAAGCTGCTGCATACCAGGGCTGAGCTGGATGCCTCATGGTCATGAGCCAGTTCATTCTTTGCCATCACCCCAGATGACAGGCGTCTATCCCTATTTTACCCATTAGGAGACTCAGGTTCACAGTGGTGAGATGGCTTTTCCAGAGCCACGCAGCTGGTAAGTGGGAGAGTCACTCACTCCCCCTTTAATATTCTTCGGTGGCTCCTTGTCACCTTCAGAAATGAACTCCAAATTCTTTAGCACGTAACACAGCAGGACCCTATAGAACTTTCCTGGGACAGACACTTCACCACCTTGTCCTCTGCCTGCCTCCTTTTTGTAGAAAAGCTGTAGTCTCCCAGGCCGCCCCTGAGTCACAAAAGCCTGGCTCAAGAGTTAAGGACTGAAAGGATGTGAACATGTAGTGGCAAAAATAGCAGTTGGGCCAGGAGAACTGATAAGAATTTAAACAGTAAATTGGCCATATGGCAGTCACAGAATCTTTAGTTCTTATCTGAAGTATATAGATAACAGTATCTGATGCACATTTCCTGAGTTGTTTTACAGATGCTAAAACCCCTACCAAATGGAAGAAGTTAACTACTTGATGACCATGAGCACTGTAGCCCCCAGAGCTACTGGAGCCTGAGGATTGATAATGTTAACCCCTGTGACACCACCCTGTTACCTCACCATCAACCAATCAGAGAATTGTGCAAGAGCTGATCACACACCCTGCGACTCCCCTCCCTCACCTTGCCTTTAAAAATGCTTCCCCAACCTAAATGTCCATCAACAGAGGAATGGATAAAGAAGATGTGGTATATATATACAATGGAATATTACTCAGCCATAAAAAGGAAAGAAATTGGGTCATTTGTAGAGACATGGACGGACCTAGAGACTGTCATACAGAGTGAAGTAAGTCAGAAAGAGAAAAACAAATATCGTATATTAATGCACATATGTGGAATCTAGAAAAATGGTATAGATGATCTTATTTGCAAAGCAGATATAAAGACACAGACGTAGAGAACAAACATATGGACACCAAGGGCGGGAAGAGGGAGTGGGATGAATTGGGAGATTGGGATTGACATCTATACACTATTGATACTTTGTATAAAACAGATAACTAATGAAAACCTACTGTGTAGCTCAGGGAACTCTATTCAATGCTCTGTGGTGACCAAAATGGGAAGGAAATCCAAAAAAAGAGGGGATATTTGTATACATGTAGCTGATTCACTTTGTTGTACAATAGGCTAACACAACATTGTAAAGCAACTATACTCCAATAAAAATAAATTTTAAAAAGTAAAAAATAATAAAAATGCTTCCCTGAAACCTATGGGGGAGTTCAGGTTTTTGAGCATTAGCTGCCCCGGACTCTTTGTCTGGCACCTACGATAAACGCTGCACTTTCCTTCGCCACAACCTGGGGTCAGTAGATTGACTTTACTGTACACTGGCGAGCAGAGCGACGTTTGGTTCAATAACAAGCAGAGTATCCCAGGTGCCCTGGAGAAAGGCACCTCCTCTCGAGACTCATCCCCATCTGAGGCCCTAAAGGACTTAGCACTCTCCCCATGCAGAACTGAGGCAATTCCTGGAATAGACACAATACCTCAGAATTCCATGCCCTGGCACATGCTTTTCCCTCCTATCTGCCCACCCACAGAATGTGGCTACCCCTACTGGTCCTTTAAGATCCCCATAAACAAACAAACAAAAAGGACAGTCCCTGATAGGAATCTATCCTAAGAAAATAAACATGGGCAAAGATGTTTATTCAAAAGTAGTTCTTTTATATACAATTATTATTTATGACAGTAAAAAATTGGTAACAACCTAAATGTTTGAAAAATATGGGAAATGTTTAATAAATTGTATTTCCCTATTTAGGGTGTACTAGTAAAGCCACACTTGGGGGTTTGTTGTTTTGTTTTGTTTTGGGGGTTGCCAGCAAAAAGTCTTGACCAGGCAACTGTAAATTGGTAGTTCTCAAATGAACTGCCACGGAGGACTGTTGTGACTCCTTACTAGGGCTCTGTAATTGGTGAATAAAGTTTCCTTTTGTTACAACTATGATTCAAACCATTAATACAATGCTTTGGAAACCCAGGACTTCGGAAGTCCTGTCCATCTTGTGGAGCTGCAGCCACTAAGATGTGGGAGCCCTCAGAATCTGGCCAGCAGGCCGAAGAAGAGAGTAGAGAAGCCACAGTGTAATTGAATACAGTTTTCCCTTGGTACCCTTGTGGGTACTGGTTCCAGAAACTCCCCCCATACCAAAATCCATGGATGCTCAAGTCCCTTACATAAGATGGTACAGTATCACATAAAATTTACACACATCCTCCGGTATACTTTAAATCATCTCTAGATTACTTGTAATACCCAATAGAATGTAAATACCATGCAAATAGTTGTAAATAGTATGTAAATGCAATGTAAATAGTTGCCAGAAAGGCAAATTCAAGTTTTGTTTTTTGGAACTTTCTGGAATTATTTTTCTGAAGATTTTCGATCCATGGTTGTTTGAATCTGAGGATGAGGAACCCCCAGATATGGACAGCCAACTGTAGTTACTTGTTGAGTGGGGAAAAAAAAAAATTAGTGAGTAAATGAACAATCATGCTCTTGATATTTAGTGATATACAAAGTAATAAAGATAAGGTATTATGGGACAAAAATAGAATACATAATTTTATAATCAGTGTGGTCACAATTTAGGAATTTCACATCAAAAGCAAAAAGAATGAATTTGCTTATTTTTAACAATTTTCAGCACTTCCTAGCTCTTCAGTAAATAACTACCACCCAACCCACCAATGGATTTGATAGCAGTTGTCACAATGGCTATTGTTTGCCAATTCTGGCTGACGCCTGACAACTCTTTGAGGAAAACTGGATGTACTCTGTTGGAGTAGAGAAAGCTTTGGAGTTCTTTCTTCCTATTGGATTGCATCTGGAACTTTTCCTTTGCTGCCCACTTTTTTAGCGAGCAAGTTTGGTGAAAGGTGGGAGAGACAGATCCATTGCCTCAATTAACTTTTTCTGAATTCCCTTTAAGGATCAAATTCAACAATCCCTTCTGGGTTCAATTTTCAAAAAAAAAAAAATCCTCCCTGGACTTCCCTGGTGGCGCAGTGGTTAAGAATCCACCTGCCAATGTCGGGGACGTGGCTTCGAGCCCTGGTCCAGGAAGATCCCACATGCCGTGGAGCAACTAAGCCCGTGCATCACAACTACTGAAGCCTGCGCACCTACAGCCCGTGCTCCACAACAAGAGAAGCCACTGCAATGAGAAGCCTGTGCACTGCAATGAAGAGTAGCTCCTGCTCGCCGCAACTAGAGAAAGCCTGTGCACCCAACGAAGACCCAACACAGCCAAAAATAAATAAATAAATAATTATAAATCCCCCAATTATATATATATTTATTTATATTTATATATGCAATATATGTGCATAAAAAGACTAAAAGGTATGGACAGAAATAATCAAAAAAATCTACAAAAGGAATAAAAAATAGTTGTATTTGAGCCAAACGGAGGATGATATCAAGGGGACACAGATTCAAGAAGCACTTGAATTGTGTTCCACTGGACTACAAATGAGGAGGCTTATAAATGCAAAAACTGCAAAATTACATAAGTTGTTTGTCAAGAATTAAAATTAGATCTGGCAAGAAGTAAGGGTGCTTATTAAGTAAGGGTTGGTTGGTGCCCCAAATGGTTGCACAGTTACAAAGGAAGACCTTAAGACCATGAGGTTGCAGCTGGCAGCTGCTAGCAGATACTGGGTTTTTTGTTTGTTTTGTTTGTTTGTTTTTTAGCCACGCTGCACAGCATGCTGGATCTTAGTTCCCTGACCAGGGATGGAACCGGCGCCACCTGCAGTGGAAGCGAGGAGTCTTAACCACTGGACCACCAGGGAAGTCCCTAGCAGATACTGTTTTGAGAGGGGCTGGTGGTGTTCTTGAGTCTGATACAGTTCAGAAAATTCAAGTTCTTAACGATGTAGGAACTATCTGAAATCACATTCACAATGGCCACCCAACTCCATTTAGGATGCCTGAGCCACACTTACTCCATTTTCATTTTTTAAATGCATGCTTTTCTTTAATGATTAAAGCAGATGTACAATGCATGTTTGGCCACAAAATAGGCTGTTCTAGTTAGCATAAAGTTTAAGTGAAATCATGTATAAGCCAAAATGGCTTCTCCATACCTCAAAATGTAAAAACTTTTTCCATCAAAGGAAATATATAAAAGTATGTCTCTTTGGTCCATGAGTTTACAAATAATCCTATTTTCCTTTTTATACATTGGTATATTTTCCAAACCTTCTACAATAAGAATGTAATCTTTTTTACAATCAGATTTAAAAGTCATGGTAGAAGGAAACAATAGCAAAGATCAATAAAACTAAAAGCTGGTTCTTTGAGAAGATAAACAAAATAGATAAACCACTAGCCAGACTCATCAAGAAAAAAAGGGAGAAGACTCAAATCAATAGAATTAGAAATGAAAAAGGAGAAGTAACAACTGACACTGCAGAAATAAAAAAAAATCATGAGAGATTACTACAAGCAACTATATGCCAATAAAATGGACAATCTGGAAGAAATGGACAAATTCTTAGAAATGCACAACCTGCCAAGACTGAATCAGGAAGAAATAGAAAATATGAACAGACCAATCACAAGCACTGAAATTGAAACTGTGATTAAAAATCTTCCAACAAACAAAAGCCCAGGACCAGACGGCTTCACAGGCAAATTCTATCAAACATTTAGAGAAGAGCTAACACCTATCCTTCTCAAACTCTTCCAAAATATAGCAGAGGGAGGAACACTCCCAAATTCCTTCTACGAGGCCACCATCCCCTTGATACCAAAACCAGACAAGGATGTCACAAAGAAAGAAAACTACAGGCCAATATCACTGATGAACATAGACGCAAAAATCCTCAACAAAATACTAGCAAACAGAATCCAACAGCACATTAAAAGGATCATACACCACGATCAAGTGGGGTTTATTCCAGGAATGCAAGGATTCTTCAATATACGCAAATCTATCAATGTGATAAACCATATTAACAAATTGAAGGAGAAAAACCATATCATCATCTCAATAGATGCAGAGAAAGCTTTTGACAAAATTCAACACCCATTTATGATAAAAACCCTGCAGAAAGTAGGCATAGAGGGAACTTTCCTCAACATAATAGAGGCTATATATGACAAACCCACAGCCAACATCATCCTCAATGGTGAAAACCTGAAAGCATTTCCACTAAGATCAGGAACAAGACAAGGTTGCCCACTCTCACCACTCTTATTCAACATAGTTTTGGAAGTTTTAGCCACAGCAATCAGAGAAGAAAAGGAAATAAAAGGAATCCAAATCGGAAAAGAAGAAGTAAAGCTGTCACTGTTTGCAGATGACATGATAATATACATAGAGAATCCTGAAGATGCTACCAGAAAACTACTAGAGCTAATCAATGAATTTGGTAAAGTAGCAGGATACAAAATTAGTGCACAGAAATCTCTGGCATTCCTATACACTAATGATGAAAAGTCTGAAAGTGAAATCAAGAAAACACTCCCATTTACCATTGCAACAAAAAGAATAAAATATCTAGGAATAAACCTACCTAAGGAGACAAAAGACCTGTATGCAGAAAATTATAAGACACTGATGAAAGAAATTAAAGATGATACAAATAGATGGAGAGATATACCATGTTCTTGGATTGGAAGAATCAACACTGTGAAAATGACTCTACTACCCAAAGCAATCTATAGATTCAATGCAATCCCTATCAAACTACCACTGGCATTTTGCACAGAACTAGAACAAAAAATTTCACAATTTGTATGGAAACACAAAAGACCCCGAACAGCGAAAGCAATCTTGAGAACGAAAAACGGAGCTGGAGGAATCAGGCTCCCTGACTTCAGACTATACTACAAAGCTACAGTAATCAAGAGAGTATGGTACTGGCACAAAAACAGAAAGATAGATCAATGGAACAGGATAGAAAGCCCAGAGATAAACCCACGCACATATGGACACCTTATCTTTGATAAAGGTGGCAGGAGTGTACAGTGGAGAAAGGACAGCCTCTTCAATAAGTGGTGCTGGGAAAACTGGACAGATACATGTAAAAGTATAAGATTAGATCACTCCCTAACACCATACACAAAAATAAGCTCAAAATGGATTAAAGACCTAAATGTAAGGCCAGAAACTATCAAACTCTTAGAGGAAAACATAGGCAGAATACTCTGTGACATAAATCACAGCAAAATCCTTTCTGACCCACCTCCTAGAGAAATGGAAATAAAAACAAAAATAAACAAATGGGACCTAATGAAACTTCAAAGCTTTTGCACAGCAAAGGAAACCATAAACAAGACCAAAAGACAACCCTCAGAATGGGAGAAAATATTTGCAAATGAAGCAACTGACAAAGGATTAATCTCCAAAATTTACAAGCAGCTCATGCAGCTCAATAACAAAAAAACAAACAACCCAATCCAAAATTGGGCAGAAGACCTAAATAGACATTTCTCCAAAGAAGATATACAGACTGCCAACAAACACATGAAAGAATGCTCAACATCATTAATCATTAGAGAAATGCAAATCAAAACTACCATGAGATATCATCTCACACCAGTCAGAATGGCCATCATCAAAAAATCTAGAAACAATAAATGCTGGAGAGGGTGTGGAGAAAAGGGAACACTCTTGCACTGCTGGTGGGAATGTGAATTGGTTCAGCCGCTATGGAGAACAGTATGGAGGTTCCTTAAAATACTACAAATAGAACTACCATATGACCCAGCAATCTCACTACTGGGCATATACCCTGAGCAAACCATAATTCAAAAAGAGTCATGTACCAAAATGTTCATTGCAGCTCTATTTACAATAGCCCGGAGATGGAAACAACCTAGGTGCCCATCATCAGATGAACGGATAAAGAAGATGTGGCACATATATACAGTGGAATATTACTCAGCCATAAGAAACGAAATTGAGCTATTTGTAATGAGGTGGATAGACCTAGAGTCTGTCATACAGAGTGAAGTAAGTCAGAAAGAAAAAGACAAATACTGTATGCTAACACATATATATGGAATTTAAGAAAAAAAGAATGTCATGAAGAACCTAGGGGTAAGATAGGAATAAAGACACAGACCTACTGGAGAACGGACTTGAGGATATGGGGAGGGGGAAGGGTGAGCTGTGACAGGGCGAGAGAGAGTCATGGACATATATACACTAACAAACGTAAGGTAGATAGCTAGTGGGAAGCAGCCGCATGGCACAGGGATATCGGCTCAGTGCTTTGTGACCGCCTGGAGGGGTGGGATAGGGAGGATGGGAGGGAGGGAGACGCAAGAGGGAAGAGATATGGGAACATATGTATATGTATAACATTCACTTTGTTATAAAGCAGAAACTAACACACCATTGTAAAGCAATTATACCCCAATAAAGGTGTTAAAAAAAAAGTCATGGTAAACGTTATTATTATTTTAAGAACGTCTATCAAATGTTTCTCCTCCAGGAATTGTTCTGCGACCATTCCATGGGGACTTGGAGGCCCCTCCTCAATGTTCTCACAGTGTCCCTTCGTGTCCTCTACCATTCACTGAGCTCACTGGATTTTAGCCATTTGCTAATCTATCTTCCAACAAGATTTGAAGCTCTTTGAGAGACAGGACTGATTCTTTGATTTCTGAATCTCTCCAGGCCCTAGCACATACATTAAGCATTCCTAAATGTTTGTGAATCAAATGAAGAAATCAAATAAGGAGTCTATAGTATACGGAACTCAGGTATTCTCATTCTAAACCCAGTTGCATATTTCCTGGAACTAAAGGGATCTAGAATTTTCTCCATTCTTGACTGTAACCTAGGGCCTAGCAAGAATTTAGGAAGTCTATGTTTTTTGCAGGAGTGCCCCCCTGAACATTCAGCACCAGTGTTGCAGGAATCCAGCAGAGTGAGAGCAGAAATCCAAGTTTTTTCCTGGCAAGAGCCAAGATTAGTCACTTAGAGGCACTTGGAGGATTCCCCGAGTTTGCTCATTCCTTTGGGATCACTCACTCCTCCCAGGACCTCCCCTGGGAACAAAGGAAAACCCAAGACTTGGGACTGGGCCCTTTTCCAACAACAGCTGCTAGTAGTTTGCATTTAACCCTAAACCACAATTAAAATAAAAGGGGGGGTACTTTCCTGGTGGCGCAGTGGATAAGTCTCCGTGCTCCCAGTACAGGGGGCCAGGTTGGATTCCTGATCAGGGAACTAGATCCCACATGCATGCCGCAACTAACAGTATGCGTGCCACAACTAAGGAGCCCTCCTGCTGCAACTGAGACCTGGTGCAACCAAATAAATAAATATTTTTTTTAAAAAGGGCAGGGGGAATAGCGTCAGCTAGGAAACACTTAGGTTTTCTCTAAATTTCTTCTAAAGAGTTTGAGGACCAAACAGGCCAATTTCAGGACAAAAAAAGGAGACCCTGAAACAGGTTTTAACAATATCAACTACGACAGAAGCCATTCACACTAAGAGGGGTAAATCTCCAGTTCAACAAAGGGTTTGTAACGCCCTCGAGCTGACTAGCCACCAAATGGCAACCACCCCCCTCCACTCCGCGAGCAGGCGCCGGCAGGGAACCCGCCTTCTCTGAGAGCTGCCCGTGGACTGGGGGCCCAGGCCTTGGAGACCCTCCCAACTGACCTCCTAGGGCCTTATCTGAAATCAACCAAGTCTGACGCCCTCGCGGTCGTTAGGACTCCACGAGCCCCTCCCTGCAGTATCATCTAGAAAATAATTCCTAGACCTGTAGGTTACGGACGAGCGTTTACAATCTGGTTCTGGGCCAGCGCGCCCCACCCGCAGAATGGCTGGATTCTTGGATTTGCACACTCATTCGCTCTCTAAAACCAAACCCGAGAGGAAGGGCATGGCCAAGGGTGGGGATGTCCTACAATATTCCAGAGCATTTGAGTAGGAAGAGAAGTTTACAGTATTGCTCTCACTGGGGGCGGTGTGCAGCCCTGGAGCGAGGCTCCTCCGCACAGCGAAAGAAGGGTGTGTGAGCTGCGCCCAGGGTGTGAGTGTTGGGTGCGGGGGCAGGAAGAAGAGGGAGGAGAAGGGGTGGGGTGAGCGGAGGCCCTGACACCGGCCCAGGCTCCTCCTGCCTCCCCCGCTCCCCGCCCCCACTTACTAAGGCGCCCAGCCCGCGGCGCTCTGCTCACTGGCCGCGCGTCCCCGCCAGCCGAGCGCCCCCGCCAGCCGAACACCCCCGACTGCCAAACGTCCCCGCCGCGCCTCCTGCCACGGTGAGTTCCGCCCGCCGGTCCCGGGCGGTCCCCAGCCCCAGACCCCGCGCCCGTGGAAACCCCCGCATCGGCGGCTCTGGCTCGCCCAGCTGGCTTCGCCGGGTGTCCCGGGTGCCGGGGGGCCTGGTCGAGGATCAGCTGGAGATGGGGAGGCATCTGGGCCACACCCTGGCTTGGCGAGCAGCGCCCCCGACCCGCCCCGGCGCGACCCCCCAGATCCTCGCGGGGGGGGCGGGAGGGAGCCCTTGTCCTTCACTACTGTACCTCCGTTTTGGTTGCCCCGGGGTCTGCTCTCGCCTACCTTTCGGTTCATCTTTTTTTACACCCACTTTCCTACCTTTCGACTAGTCTCCCCAATTACCCGAACCCCCGCTTCTGGCCCCCTGTCCTGGCCGGCGTATTTCTTTGTGTGCTCCGGCTGCAGGCTGACCTCTGTCCAGATGTTCGTTGCCACCTCCTAGATGGACGGCCCGTGCAGGCTTGGGGAGGGCTGGCGGTTTCCCTACCCAAAGGACACCCCTCAGCCCCTCTCCCCGATGCTTCAGGTTGGGCTTCCTGTTGTTTGTCTGCTAGACGGGAAGGTTCTTACTGCCGACCGAGGGAGGAAAGTCTATTCGTTTTCTTTATAACGCAGTTTTGCTGAGTGGTGGGGGTAAGAGGGGGAGGGAAGCCCATGTGAAACCTGTGTGAAGTGATTTTTGTACTGAAAGGGATCCCTTCTTGCTGTCTTAAACAAGTGGAACTATACAGAGATAGAGGAAGAGCAGGCTTAATGAAGGATCTTCTAACCCAGACTAATCTGTCCCAGTGCAATGAGCTGTTGGTACCTGGTCACAATTTGAGCCTGGCCAGAGGAGGGGCGCTTCCCCCAGGCCTGGATACCACACTCTCTAGCCGCGGCCGGACTCCACCTAACTGAAACCCGGAATCTGCCTTGTTGGGCCGGGATGGTGGGGAAAGCAGAGCAGCAAGCCCCGTGCCAGGCGCAGCCGAGCCCTGGGCCAGACTCTGGAATACATTAAGCCCACCCCCTTCGCTGGGAGCTTTCTGCAGGGCGTGGTTAGCACAAAGGGCTCCCGGATTCTCCTAGTGGAGGCCTGTGACTCAGTTGTGAGGCCATGTGGGTGAGGCCCGGATGGTTCCAGATTCTCTCTGCAGATGGTTCAGACAGAACACTCCCTGAAGGAAAAGGGGAACTGTGCCATCTTAGAGGGCATTTTCCAAGAGGAAGTGAGTCACACCAGGACTTGGCCCGCAACCTGAAGGAGAGGTTTCTTGACTGAACTGTGGGTGAAGACAGCAGTTAGACTGGTAGGGCCGTGGCAGAACTGCTGCTGGGTTATCGGCCAGTATGCCTGCTGGCAGGCTGCCCCAGCTTTATTTGGGAGGTAGCTCTTCCCGTTAAGAGGTTTGCAGTTGCTGCAGATGCTTTTTCCCCTGCAGCCTGAGTTTCAACCTGCAGCAGTGGATTTTTATATCCTGCACCTCAGGTGAGGCCAGGCGCAACACTCTGTCAATGATCTTTGCCTCCAACGTGTTTCAGCAAATTGCAAAAGGTAATGACAGGCATTAGGGCAGGAATGAGTTCATATAACTCATTTGGAATTTCTTCATCAGCCCTGCCCCCACAGATTCCTCTCCAGTTTCTATTTAATCATCTCTTCCAAATGATGTATTCCTTCCTTGACAGCCAGAAGCTACTTTCTTCACTGGGTCCTTGATACAGCACTTGGAGATTATTTTGGTTCTTCAAATTTTCCTGAGGGTCTACTGAGCATAGCGCCCTGACTTCTAGGTGATGGTCTTCCCTGGCTTTTCCTGCATACAACATCAGATGGCCACTTTTCCTTCCATGTCTGGCCCCTGTCAAGCCTCTCCAGCAGCCACTCCAGTGAGGTCAGGCCTTGCGCTAGGTGGAGCTGAAACTGAGTGCCTCCTTGCTTTCCATGGACAGCTCCAAAAATGTGAATTTTTTAGAGCACTACCCACTTGGTATGGCCTTGATCCAGTCTAGTCTTTTAAAGTTGAGGGAAACAATGGAATCCTTTCAGAGTTATAATGTGCAGATTAGCACTCAGAGTGCTGGGAAAGCTAGACTGATCTTTTTATTAGGATCTTTCATAAGCTTCTCATTTTCCCGGGACTCAACAATTTAGGAATCTCACATCAAAAGCAAAAAGAATGAATTTGCTTATTTTTAACAATTTTCAGCACTTCCTAGCCCTTCAGTGGTTTTAATAGCAGTTGTCACAGTAGCTATTGTTTGCCAGTTCTGGTGATGCCTGACAACTCTTCAAGGAAAACTGGATGTACTCTTTTAGGGTAGAGATGGCTTCAGAGTTCTCCTATTGAATTGCATCTGGAGCTTTTCTTTTGCTGCTCACTTTTTTTAGTGGGAAAGTTTTACGTTTGGTGAAAGGGGAGAGACAGCCTGGATCAGATTCATTGCTTCCACTCACTTCTTCTGAATTCCTTTTAGAGATCAAATCAAGAATGCCTTCTGGGTTCAATTCCCCATCCCACCCCGCCAATTTTTTTCTTTTTAAATTCCTCAAAGCAAAAGGAAGGAAACCTAAAACACATTTTAGATAACAGATGTTTGTTTTTACCGACATTCTGCCAGTTGTTTTCTGGGTGGGCTGTAAGAAAAGTAGGGTATGGACAAGACACAAAAGAGCAAAGTAGATCAGACTTCTTGCTCTTTGGAAGTCTCCTTTTTGAAATTATGGCCTGGATCTGGGCATGGGTCCAGAGCAAACATTTGGTATTACTTAGGAGCAGACACTTTTCTAAGGAGGCCTCCTACTTCCCTGCTACTCCCAGAAGGATCAAAATTTACATTATTGTCAATTTCCTTCTTACTGATTCATTGAGCAGGCTCTGAGGACAGGGTGCTAGCTTATGCGACCCTGCTACTGGAGCCCACAGTTTAGTGCGGAAAGAAACAAACACAGTTAATTAGAATTCAGGACATATTTTAAAATAGTATGACCTTAGCTGGTGAACTCCCCAGAGGCAAGCATCACGGGACAGAGGTGGTGGAGAGCACATCCACGTGTGCCTAACACCGTGACAGGGTCATGCAAAGTAGGTGCTTGGTGAAGGAACAGAAAAAATGGAAAATTGAATTCCCACCACTGTAAATTTGTAAAGCCCAGAATTCTTTTCGGAAGAGAAAACTACACAAAGAAAGACACGTGAGCTTCCACTCTTCAGACCTGTGTAGGAGATACACAGACATCAGAATAAAATGATTCAATAAAAGGTGAGTGAATGATGAATTAGTTAGAGCCTGTGGAGCTCACAGTGAGAGAGCAGTAAAGTGGGATAAACCAAAACTCAAGAAAACGGTAAGAGTGAGAAGAGAAAGAAAAGTCGGGTCGTGTTGGGTGACCAGACCTGTTTAGCAGGACACACCGTTTTCTCCTCCGCTATGGAATGTACTCTGCTATGGAATGTACTCTGCGGTTCATTCATAGGCCGCCCCTTTCCTGGCCCTTCCCAGCCCTCACCTCCTCCCACAGAGCTCCCAGCCTCAAGGGTTTCAACCCAGACCCGGTAATCACACCTGCACCTCAGCTCCAGCCAAGGGAATTGTTTGATTGATTCATTCACTCATTAGCAAACACTAAACCACTATTTAGTTGTTAGTGGATAGAACTGAATAATTCACAGTTTTTAACCTAAAGGAACTTAAATCTAAGATAGAGAGACGGGCAAATGATTGGATGGAGTGTTTCAGGTGCTGGAGTAGGCTGTCTGGGGAACAGAGGGGAAGCTGCGGCCTCTCAACCCCAGGCCCAAGGCTATCCATTGGAAGTGTTTCCGAGCCAGAAGCTATAGAGTCCCGGGGTGGGACTCTTCTGGGGCGGTGGAAACGGCGAACTCAAGTCCCTGAACTGCTTGCTGCTTTAGCAACCAATGGTCAGTGCTTCCGTCAGCCCAGGCCGGGCAAGCCCCGCCCAAAATGGGAGGGCCAGGCAGGCTGACTCAGTAGGTCAACCGCTGCACTCTGGAAGAGCTGTATGATTCATCCACTAGCCGAAAGAACAGTATTAATCACATCTTCCCCTTTTCCTTCATCTTACTTTAAAACCAGTGTACTTGCTTCACCTTCAAAACGGAATAACTTGCTCGTAGCCCAGGTCAGTGCCCTCAGGGGCCCTGGTTACTGATGAGAGGGTGGTCATCTCTGGTTTTCAAAGCTGTTTTCACTTTCACAACCTTAGATCTCCTGAGTAGCCCCTGATCTACATTCTTATTGCAGAACAAACAGGGAGTCTGTGCTGACTGCTGTGTCCACAGCCCATGTGCTGAGTAAACAGCAGAGGGAGATCCAGTGGGGCAGGAAAGCTCTGTAACTTCATAATGAGCATAGACAATCCCGGGGTGGGTTTGGAGTGACCTGAGTGCTCACTAGAGGAAGACTGGCCTCACTCTCTTGAAGAAGGTATTCAGGGGTGGCCAGGACTTCCTCAGCTTACAAGTTGTATTTCTTAGAGGTTCCTAAATTAGCTTGTTTCCTATTTTAGGGGTCCTTACCCTGCTGTATTCCCTTTCTTACTTCTCTGGCTTTGCAGTGCATTTTCCTTCTGCTCTGCCCTGTGAAGAATGTGAACTAGGTGTCCCACAGCCAGTTCCAGTATCTGGGATCTTTGGGCATTTGTTGTGAAGTGCTCTGCCACTTGAGCTTGGGCACGGGTATTTTTAAACCTCTGTGGTGGCTGACTCCTTTCCTGAGATATTTCAGAACTGGGGTGGGATGCCACAGCCTTCTCCCATAGGTGACTCATTCAGTTCAGTTCTCTTATGTTGCTGGACTTCCAGCGCCAATCCAGGCAAGGCTGACTCCCTCTAAGCCCACTGCCATCTGAAGCCAGATCCTGGCTGTGTCAGGAGAGAGGGGAAAGGGTGTGGTTCCCCTGGAATTCATCCCACAGTGGACCTTGAATTGGCTGCTCTCTCCAAGAGAACTGCTTTCCAGATGAATCATGCCAGATTCTGGTTTATAGCATTCTCTAGAGTATAGCATTCTTTGGCATGCTGATTTCTGTACTTTTCTGGGGATTAAGGGGTAGAACTTTTGACTCTTAAAGTGTAATTTTTCAATCCTCATGTTTACCAGCTCCACCTTCTCTGTAACAGACAGCATTTACGGATCTGTGTTGAGTATGCATGTGTCAGCGGAAGGAACCAGACTGAAAGCATGTCTCCGGTTCCTACTGAGACTCTTCAGGGGAAGTTGCCAGCCTCTCCTTCAATCTCTGCTCTAAACTTATTCTTGACGGGTTTTTTTGTGGTTTTTTTTTTTTTTTTTGAGTGGTATATTACAGTCTCAATTCAAATTCACCTGTTTCCTATCCAGTAGTGATTTTAGGTGGTGTTAGCCAAAGCTATTCCATTCTGGCTAAAGCATGCCCTCCAGTTAAGCAAAATTCACTGGGCTCCTATTAAGTACCAGGCATTGGGTCTTGATGAGACATATGCCCCTAGATTATTATACCTGAATATAATGATCTGACACATCCTTTCCTTTCTTTTTTTTAAAATTAAATTTATTTATTTATTTATTTATTGGCTGTGTTGGGTCTTCACTGCTGCGGGTGGGCTTTCTCTAGTTGCAGTGAGCGGGGCTACTCTTCGTTGCAGTGCATGGGCTCCCCGCTGCGGTGGCTTCTCTTGTTGCGGAGCACGGGCTCTAGGTGTGTGGGCTTCAGTACTTGTGGCACACAGTCTCAGTAGTTGTGGCAAACAGGCTTAGTTGCTCCACGGCATGTGGGATCTTCCCAGACCAGGGTTCGAACCCGCGTCCCCTGCATTGGTAGGCAGATTCTTAACCACTGCACTACCAGGGACATCCCTTACCTTTGTTTTAAACTATTCACAATGAAAAGCTCTTCCTTTCCCACTGCACCCCAGACTGTGAGAGTAGCTCTTTTGTCTAGTGCTGCCAAAAGTATATTAGATCCCCAAAGGAATTACGATATACTATTACTTGTTCCTTCTCAAGGAAGTAGATAACGGGCTTTGGGTAGCTTTTATTTGGGTAGGGCAACAGCATGTTACTACCAAAGATGCAAATGTCTTTGTTACAATCACTAACAAGTTCAGAACTTTAGTGAAGAATACATGGAATTCCCTGGCAGTCCAGTGGTTAGGACTCAGCACTTTCATTGCAGTGGCCTGTGTTCAGTTCCGGTCGGGGAACTAAGATCCCGCAAGCCACGCAGTGAGGCCAATACATGCTCAGGAGACAAAATTCATTTTTAAGCAGATTTCTAAACCCTAGAATGACTGAACAAGGTTACCTAGTTAAGCTTGGAGAGTTGAAGTTTTTATATTAACCAGGCTTGATTGTGTGGGTTGTTGGTATTCAGCCATATCCATATTGAAGAGTCCCATTTACCAGCACTAAGAGAAGCAGAGAAACGTCTGTTCTTTCAGTAGGTGCTTTGTCAGTTAAAAGGAGGGGCACTGATCTTGCTTTTCCAAATAATTAGTGTTTTTATTCTTCATTAGGTGATTTATGCAAAATTAGCAGACAACTAGATAAATCCCTTATTCAGAGCACCAATACCTAAACTGCCTATTTCCATCAGCAGGAGGCATAAAACCTGAGTGAACTGGTCCTTATATTCATTGAATTTTACAGCTGAAAAGGATTGAATGAATGAGCTTATCACCCTCTTCCAATCATTCTCAAAAGACTGGTAATTCATGTCGCTTAAAAGTTAATGTAAATTGTTTCTTTACATCCTTTAATAGGTTCCAACAGACCTCACCAAAATGCCCTCTCAAATGGAACATGCCATGGAAACCATGATGTTCACATTTCACAAGTTTGCTGGGGATAAAGGCTACTTAACAAAGGAGGACCTGAGAGTACTCATGGAAAAGGAGTTCCCTGGATTTTTGGAAGTAAGTGTTGAAAGGCTCAGAAAGAACCAGAACCAGATGTAAAAATCAATGCTTCTGGGCCCTAGTTCCTTTCCCTTCCTCTTTCCAGCCCTTCCCTGTGGAAGTCACTACTAGAAAGATGTTTTCATTCATTTACTTATTAAACATTATTGAATGCCTACTGTTTGTAAGATACTAGGGGAGGAAACAGAAGGTAAAGAAGACACAGGCCCTGCCCTCAAGGAGCTTACAGTTTGGAAGTGAAATGAGACTACACACAAATCACCATAATGCGAGGTGTTAGAAGGAATCCATATGGAGTCATCTGTGTCCATTGAGACAGAGTTGCAGGAAAGAAGGCCTTTCACCAGAGTAATCAACCAGGTTGCCTTGTTGCCCTCAGGTCCATAAACCTGGCACTGGAGGTACCACATCCTGGTCACATCCACTTTGAGCAACTTGAATCTCCCTTCTTAAATTAAATCCCTTTAGATAAAGGCTTTAAAATTTTTTTCCAACACTGCTCTAAAACAACGGTGTCAAGTATCTGCTGAATGAGTGCCAAGCGGCACTCCAGAAATAACTTCTTTTCACATTGAAAATGCAATGAGACAGGAGCACAGTTTGAGTTTATGCCTCACCTTTGACAGATCGAGGGGTCCGTGAAGACCAGAAGAGGATCTGCCATGAGCTCAGATACATCACTCAGGACATTAGGCAACAAGGCACAGTTGCCCTTTTACATCATAGGCCCTCAAGAGACGGCTGTTGCGTTTCACTGAAGGTGAAACATCGCCTAACAAAATATTAGATTGAAATGCAGGCCCTTCTCTCCCTGCCACAACCAGAGTCATTTGAAGGGATCAGTACTGTGTTTGGTGTGCATTGGCCTCTAAAGGGTGAAGGGAGGAGATGGTAAAAGACAGGGTTCTGCCTCTTGTCATCTGCCTGGTAAACAGCATTAATCAAGCCCCTGACTCCTGACTCATTAAACATAGGGTTTTGTAGTACATGATGATTTACATGTTATCAATACCAGTCAGATAAACAGATATAAAAAGCTTAACTAGTACTCAGAGCTGCAGTTACCACAATTCTATCCCAGAATGAGTTAGAGGATACTGTTGTTCTGCTTTTGTACAGTTCTGTGATAGAGCCCCAGACCAGGACCCTAACTGGGAAGGTTGCTTCAGCTTTCTGTGCCTCAGTTCCTGCCTCTGGAAAATGAGAGGCTGGACATGATTCTCTCCAAGACCACTTTCACTTTCTGTGATCCTTCCAGGCAAGCATAAAATTCAAGGACAAAATGTGCTCATTGTAAACCTGCCCATCACACAAACAAAGGCGCTCTCGGTCTACTTCTGAACACTCATTAATTGTGTTGTTGCATAAGTTAGAAGCCAGGATGATATCACATGAGACGAAGATCCTTCCTCCCTAAAGGCTTTGTGGCTTGGTAAACATAAAGTGTTCAGTAACGAGTACTGAACATGGCAGTATAATTTATTCTAAGCATGGGGTCATAATTCCAAGCACACCCACACTCGCTGCATTCACAGATCGTTTTGTTTCTAAAGTTGACCCCTTACGTCATCCAAATTTCATTCCTGACCACGGCCAGGAAGCTGGGGTTAAGGCCAGAATTAACTGAAACCCACCAAAAGCAGAGGTAGCTGCATAGACAGGTTATAGTTGATTGCTTAGGGCGTGTAGGAAATGCTGCTGCTTTACCTTAAGGGATTTCTGAGTGCAGTTTGTAAACATCCAGCACACTTGAGACACTGAGTATCAGTTCCATCACTCATTTATACAATCAATGAAATTCATAAATATTTTACCTGAGTCCTTTAATACCTGTAAAGGGGCATATTTCCCTCTGGTTGATGGCATGGACTCTACAGGAGAAACCACACTTTCCCACTTCTAAGCATCATCACTACGAAAAGGAATGATCAAGCCAATCACCTTGAAAACAGAGTAAAAGAAAAAACAAAGGGGATCTTACCTGCTCATCTTAGTTCCATATATTCATGCTAGGCATTGAGAATCATGGGGAGTTTTATAACTCCATCACACATACTGCTTTTGAAGTACATCCAGTATAAAACAAAGAGTACATCCAGCAAAGAGTATAGGATGGCATAGATTGACCAACTTATTAAAAACAGAAGCAATCTTAGAAACACTCTAGTCCAACCTCAATTCTTAGTTGTTAAACGAAGGCCCACCAAGCTGTGTGACTTACTCTAGGTCACCTGACTAATATGATATGAAGCCACCCTAGACTGGCCTCAGCTGTGCCAAGAAATGAGGACCATCTGCCTGAACTCTTTACACCTAACACACCCCGGGGCATCATTAACACCTCTTTAAAATCCATAGGACAATGATCTGAAATTTACTCCCTAAATAATCACATGAGGTCTTTCATAGGAGTTTCCTTCTTTAAGGACTTGACCATGCTATCAGGAATGAAAGCTTGTCAAGAGAATATAAGTTTAAACTAAAAAATGGGGGAATTTGGGCTGGTTCTCAGAATTTTGTGATTTTGAAAATTGTAACAGTTGGACTGTAAGTAAAGCATGTCAGAAGGCCATGCTGGTTTCTAAGTGGACTGAGAGTTCAGAGTCGTGAGTCTCCCTTCTCTGGCACTGAATCTCCTCTTTCTAGAAATAGGCTGTTTCTAGTCCCTGAGTTATATAAAAGAGTGGAGTTATATAAAAGAGTGCCATGGAAACCTCTTTCCTAGCTTGAAATAAATATGAATTTACTGAAATGCTCCCTCAAAGCAGAAAAATACATTTAGACGACCTCCAAAGATCACTATGACCTAAAGCAAGAACTCAAATAATTAGGAGATTATATATATAGCTGTCAGCAGTACAAATCAAAGAAGCTCGTCATTGCAACCATTGACTCGTATTTCTTGCCTCTGTCTTTTTTTTTTCAGAATCAAAAAGACCCTCTGGCTGTGGACAAAATAATGAAGGACCTGGACCAGTGCCGAGACGGCAAAGTGGGCTTCCAGAGCTTCTTTTCACTAATCGCTGGGCTCACCATCGCGTGCAATGACTATTTTGTAGTACACATGAAGAAGGGAAAGAAGTAGGCAGCATTGAGCAATTACTCCCACCCTGATAAGAATTCTCATAAAGGGTCACTTAAGGAATCTGCCCCACAGCTACCCCTGTATAAGGATTTCCTGAGCAGATGGGGACCCTTAGAAAATGTACAAATAAAATCCAGCTCCACCTTGAGAAGCAAAGAAAGAAAAGTCAATTAAAGTCAGATAAGCTTTTGATTTTTATATTGCTTGCATCCCCTTGCCCTCAATAAACAAATTCCTTTTTTAGTTCTGAATTTGAGACAGAATCTTTGTTCTTCTTCAGAAATGTTTGTTCCCTGCTTCATTCACAAAGAGCCCACGTGCCCTTAAGCATCTAGCGCAAGGCAGAGCTCTTCCCACAGAACCTGCAAAATGGGAAAGCACTCTCCACTCAGGCTTGGAGTCTAACTTCTCAAATTGATCTGCCCTGTAGCTGTTCCTAGCTGAAGGACAACTCCAAGGATTAAAAGAAGGCACTTCAGGGTATATTCCACCTTTATAATTCCTGAGCATAGTCCTGCCCAGTTAAATCAGTGCCTTTCCAACCAGCACTTTGTATGCCTGAGATGTCTGAGTCCATTTTTCATAGCAAAGTTTCAGCAAACTAGGGTAAGAATAGTTCCATAAGACAACTAATCAAAATCAGTCCAGTGCGATGCCTCTAACAATATAACGTTAACATTTTTAGAGCTGTCATGAGATGCCATGAGTGTACTAAGATGTCAGGAAATAGGCTAGCCATGATTTATAATATAATGGGGTGGTGCTTTTTTGTTGAAAATGAAATGCCAGTACTTATGTCTTGATAAATAGCAGAATGTTTCTCCCAGCCCTTTCTGTGTCTGTTACAAGCTTCAGCAGATATGCATTCCATAGCTATTATTAAATAGCTATGCTTATTAATAATACAGTATTCTATATTTTTAGGGAGAGATGAGGTATTAATTGGCACATGAAATTGTCCCAATTAAATAGGTCAATGAAGATGGAAACATCAATATAACTCTGGGGGAAAGTTCAATATAAGGTCATCCACCATCACAAGGAAAAGCATGCAAAAGGGAACAGGATAGTCCAAAACTATCTTTGGGGAAAGGATATCTGTAATAAAATCAAGGCCAAAGATAAAATTCCAACCATTTTATTTTGTCTCAGCCAACAAATGAACAAGGTAAGACAACTTATCTTGTTAGCTATAGTTAACAGATAGCTTTGCTGCTATAGAGTTATATCAGTCAGCAGGTTTACAAAGAGAGGGATTTACTACAAGATATTAAATGGAGGAGCGGAGTTGGCTAGCTAAAGAACTGACTCGAGGAGTGATTCCCAAATCCGTGCTATAGAACTGGGCCCCCAAGGGAACTGCTGGCTCAGGAAGCTGCCTGCTGAACTGGGAAGCCGTTGCTAAAGCTAGCAGCTCCAGAACCACACAACCCATGGCACAGTCCACACTACCAAATATGGGTACCCATTACCCTGCCTCTTTCCACACATGACTTGGCTCCCACATCCAAGTATCAAAGAAGTGCATCTCATTACCAGAAACTCAATCACATCAAAACCTGATGTGATGTGCAAGGGAGTCTGGCAAATAAAGTTTTACATTTTCCAACCTCTACACACTAGGAGTTGGCATGCTGGTCCACCATATCTGCCACAGTGACAATTCTTAATTCTAAGAGAAATCTTCCAGTGGTCCTAGAGACTGTCATACAGAATGAAGTAAGTCAGAAAGAGAAAAATATTGTATAATATTGCTAATATGTGGAATCTAGAAAAATGATACAGATGAACTTATTTGCAAAGCAAAAATAGAGAACAAACGTATGGATACCAAGGGGGGAAGGGGGAGTGGGACGAATTGGGAGATTGGGATTGACATATATACACTACTATGTATAAAATAGATGACTAATCAGAACCTACTATACAGCACAGGAACTCTACTCAGTGCTCTGTGGTGACCTAAATGGGCAGGAAATCCAAAAAAGGGGATATATGTATACATATAGCTGATTTACTTTGCTGTACAGCAGAAACTAACACAACATTGTAAAGTGACTATACTCCAATAAAAATTAATTTAAAAAAAATAAGAGAACTCTTCCAACCTGTAGGTTAAAGAGATTATTGCTCTAAGGAAACGAGACTCTAAAAGATAACCTCTGACAGCTACAGGGAATAGAGAAGCAAACTGGCCCATCCCAGTAAGGCAAACTTGTATCAGTCCAAATTTACCCTTTTAGTTTACACCACCTGCATCCTGGGGCAACTGTGTTTACTGGGTGTTATAAAATTGGTGCTCAGTTTGCAAATGGGGAGGTGAAAGTGTAACACAGGGATATTATAGGCTCAGATGTCCCAAAATCCATAGCAAGCTTTCACACTCTAAGCCTCTTTACCTGAAAACAGAAAGAGAACTATTCCAGGAGAGAGGGCTCTGTGGCTAGGAGAGAGGAAGTATCATTCATCTTCACAGTGGATTTGTAGAGTCTAAAAATTTCTAAAGCAATGTATTATTCCCAGAACATGGCCTCAGATGCTCTGGCCAGGGAATCATCTGAGTCACTGTATTTGGGATGTGTGTGTGGTGGGGCTGGGAGGAGAGGAGAGGGAAAGTGGACAATAACATACTTTTTCTCACCTTAGCCTCATTGCTTGAAGCACTTAGCAGGGAGCTAGTACAAGGAAAATTAAAAGGCTATTTATGGTTTGAAATCCTACACGGCTTTCCACGCCAACGAAAACACAGGGCTCCCACAATCTGACCTGCTGAAACAGCCGTTCAGGCTTTCGGAGCCACAGCCTAATGGCTCCCAGGGGCAAAGCTGCAATTATGCCAACAGTCATCAAGAGGAACCATCTGGAAAATTCCACTCATTCTGCTACACGGCTGAGTTGTAAAAGCAGATTCTGCCCCTCCCCACACCCAGCTGTGAAGGAAGAACGACTAACAGTACAGAAAGCCAGTTTCAAACATGCTGCAGAGCTGACCTTGAAAAACACCTCATTTTCTCTCTTGGACCCTGACCATGAGCCAGTTACTTGTGATTTAATACTTTTCTATACAACTCATCTCAGTGGGAGACCAAGGGCAAGTATATAAACCTCTCTCTCAATTCGACCAATTTGAAAGTGATTGTTCAGGTAACTTCTCTGGCTCTTAACCACAGAGGAATAGTTGTGAATAGAAGTTCAGTCATTTGGCAAATATTTACGAGGGGGACTATATGAATGACACCAAGCAAAGTTCTGTGGCAGATATAAAGAAGCAGAACAGGGCCTGCTCGGAGAGATTATAATCGGGTTGCAAGTGAATAGATAAAACAGACAAAAAGTTAAATAACAACACAACAGAGGATTGGCAAAGGTGAGATGTGATGGGCACCCTTGGTCACTGTTGGTAAGAATGTAATTTATACAACTTCCGGAGGAGGCAAAACTTGGCAGTAGGTACCAGGATCCTCTGATGTGTTTTCTTGGATCCAATATTTCTATCCCTAAGCATTTCTCGTAACAAAGTAATCAAAGATAGTGACAAAGATTCATATGCAAAAATATTTAACGCAGCATTCTTTAGAATAGTTAAAACCCAAATAAAACCTCCATGTCCAACGATATGGTTATGGTTAAATAAGTTAAGTGTAGATGCACATGGGATACTATATGACTCATGAAAATCATGACTGAAGAATATTAAATAAGATGGGGAATTGTCTATGTAAAGTAAAGCAGACAGCAAAATTGGTAATATAATGGGATTCTTCCCTTTTTAAAATATGTGTCTGCATACACACACAGACAAAGACCAAAGGAAATATACCCACGTGTGTTTTAGTTTCCAAGGTAGGAGTTACTGGCCTGGGAAACTGTTGTCTCCCAAAAGAAGTTTATGAGCTTATTTTAATTTTCTTCTCTACACACTGCTACGTTACCTAAATTTTCTATAATAATTCTACTTTTGCAATCTGGGAAACAAAATTCTAAATAGTATTTTTTTTAAGTGCATGTGAGGGGCTTTCCTGGTGGCGCAGTGGTTGAGAGTCCGCCTGCCGATGCAGGGGACACGGGTTCGTGCCCCGGTCCGGGAAAATCCCACATGCCGCGGAGTGGCTAGGCCCGTGAGCCATGGCCGCTGAGCCTGTGTGTCCAGAGCCTGTGCACCGCAAGGGGAGAGGCCACAACAGTGAGAGGCCCGCGTACCGCAAAAAAAAAAAAAAAAGCGCATGTGTATTTATTGAGGGTCTACCATGAGTCAAGACCTGTATGAGTTACTTCTTAAACATTATCTTATTTAGTCCTCACAGTAACCCTCTTATGGTATTATGATATCCATGTTACAGATGACAAAATTAAGACTCAAGTAACTCCCTCAAAGTCCCACAGTGACAATGTCAACATCTGAACTCAGATATTGTCTTTTTCTTTCTTTCTTTCTTTCTTTTTTCTTTCTTTCTCTTCTTTCTTTCTTTCTTTCCATTCTGCAGCTGTGTCAAGATGCTATTTGCATGTTATAACATTCAAAAAGTAAGAAATCATTGTGGGCTGGGCAAGACTAGTCAGAGAAGGTCTTGTATAAGAGGTAGGATCTTATCTGGTCTTCAAAGAGTAGAAGAAATTTGGATAATCGTGTTCTTACTACAATCCAGGTTCTGTTCTAGTGCTTTACAAATATTAACTCATTGCTCCTCCCAGCTTATGAGGTAGGTGTTATTACTTTACAGGTGGTTTGACCAGGGTACCAAGCTGATAAGTGGTGGGGGCAGAATTTGAACCTAGACCATCTAAGGTTTTAACCGCTCTTCCCTGGTGCATCTCTGGACATGGTAATGATAGCACAAAGTAATATCCAGACAAAGAACACCTGGGAGGCCTTTCACAGTCCAGCAGGCTAGAATGGAGTGTATTCACGTAAGGAAGTGCATGTAGGTGGCACAGGAAAGGTAGGAGGTGATAAGTGAATGATAACTGGGAAATAGTAAATGATATGAGAAGTGTGGTGGGTGAGGTCACTGGATTAAAAACTCTACAAATCTAAGGTTTGAGTTATCTCTAATCCTTTGGGAGACAGAGATGAGCCTCTTGTTTAAAAGGAGGTAATCAGCAGAAAATGTGTTCTTGTGAATGTTCTATCCACTTTCTTCTAGCTTTCACATTCCAGTTACAAAAGATAAAGCAGGGTGGGGATTCTTGTCTTTCTAAGAAGCTCTGAGAACAGAGGAGGAAGGAAAAATATTGACCTCTGCCAAGTCATGCCAAAACCAAGAGAGGGAGAAAATCAAGATGATGGGGCTATAAGGTCTGCGTGAGAAAGCTGCCTCCATGGAACACGAATTCACCTTGTTTCCCACCATGAGTCCCATTTACCTGCAAAATGCCATGTTCACTCCAACTGTAGCTACCCTATATATATATAGTTTTTAAAATTAATTTATTATTATTATTATTTTATTTTTGGCTGCGTTGGGTCTTCGTTGCTGCACGCGGGCTTTCTCTAGCTGCGGTGAGCCGGGGCTACTCTTCGTTGTGGTGCGCAGGCTTCTCATTGCGATGGCTTCTCTTGCTGCAGAGCACGGGCTCTAGGCGTGCGGACTCAGTTGTTGTGGCTCAAGGGCTCTAGAGTGCAGGCTCGGTAGCTGCGGCGCACGGGCTTAGTTGCTCCGTGGTGTGTGGGATCTTCCTGGACCAGGGAGCGAATCCGTATCCCCTGCATTGGCAGGCAATTCTTAACCACTGCGCCACCAGGGAAGTCCCTATCCTATATTTTTTTAGGGTAAAGTCTGGAAGAGTTATGTAAAAGTAAAAATGGTTGTGTTATTAAAGTTTTCTTTAACATTTATACATCATCCTTTCAATAAGATTGACCAAAGGTGGAAAAATAATTTCAATTAGCTCTCCAGACACAGAACTTGTACTGCTCAATGTAAAAATCCTATTTGTCACGTTAATGAGCAGCCCCTGCATTTCGGGTTTTTCCTGCAAAGGTTCAGCCTGTCTCTTTCAAGTTCTTCTGGGCATATCCATCAAGGCTCTGATGAGCATTAACAGCACTTAGCCTCAAGCCTGTTCTTCTAGAAGGAGGAGGGGGATGATTCAGCTTTGGTCTCAGCAGGGAGGACTCTGCTCTGTCCTACCCAATCTTGGGTGAGTCAGCGCACAGAGCCAGGTTTCTTGGCATTCTTACAAATTTTACAAATGTTAAAATTTCCTTTCATCGACATGATTTAAAGCACTACAGGAGTAGCAAACAACACAGAAAATGTGGTCACTGGCCTGCAAAGACTTTACAGTCTGGTGGAACAAGAGCTGTACATCTCACAGCAACAATACATGACAGTGTGTGAGGTAAAGAAATAGCATCAGTGGTGTTAGCTCTGAGGGTTGGGGGTTTCATGGAGGAAGCATCTTGGCCACAAAGGACTGAAAGGAAGATCCACTTTGGGCAGGGAAGGCTGGGAAGAACAGAGAGGAACACATAGAAAACATGGAAAGGCAAGAAGGAGCAGTGAGAAGCCTGGCAGGGCTGTGACCTGGGATGGGAGTGCTGTCAGATGGAGGATGGACACGGACCTCCTCACGGCTAATGGGGGGTGGGGGCCGCTGGTAGGATTCATCAAGGTGTTGAGCAAGGGAGTGGTATTTCAGCACAATTAATGCGACACAAGTAACAGATGTGGGAGAGACTAGAGACCTACCAATCAAGTCTACTGCTCACTGGACTGCTGTGAAAACACTTAGGGAGATCTCAATGTGCTGATATGGAATGGTCTCCAAGACACAGTATTAGAGTAAAAAAGTACAGAAGAGTATGCATCTGTCTGTCTATGTGTCTATTAAACGACCATTTGTGAAGAAATGACAGGGGAGAATGTAAGCACATAATTACTTAAATATGCAAAAAACATATCCAAAAAGAATATACAAGAAACTGATGAAACTGGATGATTCCCAGAAAGAACAGGATGGCTGCAGGAACAAGAATTGGGAAGGAGAATATTTATGTGTCCTTTTGTATCATTAGAATTTGAGTCCATGTAGAGATACAAAAAATTAATAAAATTATACTTTAAAAATAATTCATTGTTTTAAAAAATATTTTAAAGAACTTTCCTGTCTTTAGTAAACATGTATTGTTTTAATAATCAAAGCTTCACATTATTCTCTTAAGGTTTTATGTGCATACTGTAATAATCTGAGTAAGATAAGTTAAGGTTCAGACTAGAGTACTCGAGGCAAGAATGTAAGGATGAGGTGGATGCAAACAGACAGAATGATATCGAAAGCGAGGATGGGTATTGGAATTGAAGAAGAATTTATTCTTCAAAGGCCACTCTTCACACCGAATATATACGATAAACAGCAGATAATTAGGATCTGCTAAGGATTCCCTAAGCCTGTGCTTCTTCACACTGTGGCCAGGGGGTTTTGGGTGAGAGTCAACGACAGAGTTTACTCAAGTTATAGCCTCAGTAGGGAGCACTTTTCTGGAGCACCCACTTTACTTAATGGTGTCATTTAAAACAATTTTATACTAAAACAGATCTTCAGCATAAAACACAGGACTTCTAAGAAAATTCCCTCCTACAGGGTGTTCCTTTTAGCTGCACCTTTTGGATACCTCCCCACAACACACACACACACACACACACACACACACACACACACACACGAGGCAGGTGTTCACTTTCCTCTGCTACAACCAGCACTTTGGAGGACCCACTTGAGAAGCCCACATTGGGCAGCAAGGCTCACCCCATGCAATGCAAACAGCCCCATGTGGCAAGCTTCCAGCATCCTCACACCCCTTCTACCCTTAGACCCCCACCATTTACCCTGACCCTCTGGGCCCTTCACTCTCCTGTCTCCCCCATGTCTGACCTCTTTGTTTATGCTCTTATTTACCGCCCTGCTCCAACTTTAGAACTGAGGCACACTCACACTTTGCATGCTAACAATACTGACTTCCTTCCTTAACAGAGATTCTCCCTAATCTATGTTTTCTCAGACCACCCTGAAAAATCTAGACCCTTCTACACGACTGCAGTCTCCTAGGCAGCACCACTCCCACCAGGCATTCTCAGGTCACAGATCCAGGAACCAGAACACAAAACAAAGTATTTTAAAAATGTAACAGGACTCGATGACCCATTAAAATGGGTGGAAAATAGAAGTATTAGTTGCACCTTCAGAATCTACGCAAGCTTGACCCCTTGGGCTGGGGGCTGGGGTGGCAGACTTCCAAAAGAAGCCCAACTGCAGTGAATCATTATATACGAGGATTTGTCTAAACCAAATCCTGAATTTGACCTGGCATTAGCCCATAGACTTTGCACATTCCCTGCTGGGATCTGTCAGCAACACTGTGGGTCAGGTGTGTGACCTTGGCTGCTCCTGTGGCCTCCACTTACACTTCATGGACCAGGTTTTGCCTTCTTATCCCTCCTTCACTGGCCTCCAACTCTCAGTCTGGGCCTGGTTCTGCCTTCTCAGCACTGACCACTCATCACAGTGGGAACAGGAAGAGGGAGGGGTCAGAGGAGCTGCTTGAGTGGACAGAAGATTGAGAGGTCCACTGACAACATCCCGGAAGCCTGGGAGAGGGGCTTGCGAGCCCTGTGATGAGAATGCTTGGGAGGTACCTGGTACAGTACTTAACGTTAGGGCTCTGGAGTCAAGCAGACCTGTGCTCAAATCCTGCCTGTCACTGTCAACTTTATGACATATTGATAAGAATAGGTACCACCTATTGCCCATTTTCTATTGGCCAGGCATCTGCTGAGCTCTTAATATGCTTTATCTCATTTAATCCTCACAGCAACACTTTGAGTTTTCTTATTGTCCCCACATTACAGATGAAGAAACTGAGCTGCAGAGAAGTTAAGCAATTTGTCCAAGGCCACAAAACTTTTTAAGTGGTAGAGCTGTGATTCATACCTAGGTCTGACTCCGAAGTCTACGCCTTTAGTCAAATAACTATTGAGTAGACAGGGAAGAAGTCAGAAAAACAGATTTGAGAATCAAGTCCAGTTATTCTCGTCATTAGAGACCAACAGTCCCAGCCTGCAGGGCAATATCATAATTGTTTAAGAGTCCACACTCAGGAGCCAGATCTTCTGGGTTCAAATTCTGGCTTTGCTACTTACAGGCTATGCAACCTTGAGCAAGTTACTCAGCCTCTTTGTCCCTCTGTTTTCTCCTATGTAAAATGGAGACAATAACAGAACCTACCTCAAAGCGTTGCTCTAGGATTAAGTTACTATGTCTACAACACCTAGAACAATGCTTGGCACTATATAAATATTGACTATTATTAGCCATGCAACTTTTTCTCAGTTTAAGTTTAGGAAGTTGGAAGGAGAAAAGACAAAATCCTGGTAGACAGGTTATATGCCAGGGAATATTACAAAGCCACATAATTCATCTTCCAACCAGCAGGTCCCTCCCTACCCTCAAGCTACACAAAATAATGCTTTGTTGAAAGAGCAAGAGCTTTGGAGTCACAAAGACTTGGGTTCAACGCTTACTTCACCACCTCCTCTGTAGCCCTGGGCAAGTTACTTGACCTCTTTGAGCTTCAGTTTTCTCATTTGTAAGACAGACCCAATTATATCCAAGTGGCAGGACTGTTAGGAGGAATAAAGGAGATAATTATATAAAATACGCATATTGGTGTTTCTCAGCCAAACACAGAGGCAGAAGCAAGGTTCTTTATTCTAGCAAAGTCTTGCTCAGGAAGAAAAGGCAGACCTTTGGTACTGAGTTGGTCAAACATTAATTAAGGGCAGCCTCTTCTGCTAGATCTCTACCAAATGACACCGCACATTTGTGCCAGTAAAAGCTCTTTCCATTCTAGCTTATCAAGTCATAAAACAAGGGAATAACTAAATGTTAGTCATTTTCAGGGGACTTCCTATGGGGAACTTAAGCTTATAAAACACTGCAGACAAATGAGCATCACAGTTTGGGTTCAAAGCAACCTAGGGGTCAGAAGACCTAGGTTCTCCTTTTTGACTTTGAGCAAGTTATCTAACTTTGCCGGGTAACTTGAAAATTGGGGAAAACAATATCCATCCCTGTAGAGTTTTGTAATGACTAAATGCCATAATATATAACCCACACTGATTCTTTCCTGCCTTCCTCCTTTTCAAATAGACCAGACATCTCTCTTCCCCCTAAGGTTAATCCCTCCTCCTGTGCTCTAGTCCTCAGCTCCTCCCTGACTTCTAAGAGATTTCACTCCACCAGTCATCTACTCTATTCTATCCTTCTTCCCATCACTCCCTCTACCAGCTCATTCCACTCATTTCCATCAGTGTTTATGTATGCCTAAATCTTCCTACTAGAAGAAAAAAATACTCCCTCAGATCCATATTCCACAAATTTCTTGAAAAAAAATTAATCTCACCTGCTCTCTCCATTTCCTCACCTCCTCCTTCTTAATTCTTTCTGCTCTATATTATGTCCATACCACTCCACTGAAAATGTTTTCGCCTAAACTACCAAAAAACTCCCTCCAATAGATAATTTTTAGCCTTTAATATATTTGACCTTTCAGCAGGATTTACTCTTGTTGGCTATTCCTTCTTTTAAAACATTCTCCCCTTGGGTTCCACAAGGTCTCGTTCTTCCGATTTTGCTCCTGCCTCTCAGGTTTATTCTTATTCTCCCTTGTTGGCATCTCTTCTTCCTTCAATGTTGATCTTTCTTAAGGATATTGCCTCGGCCCTTTTCTCTTCCCACATTACCTCTGCCCTGGGTAGTTTCATTCACCACACCTACCTCTTCTCCCATTCAGTTACCATCAATATTGTAAAAACACCACTTGGATATTCCACAGGCTGCTCAAACTCAACATAAAAATTACAGTCATGAATTTCCAGTCTGGCATGTAAGAAGTTTGGAAGTCAGCACTCCACCTTAACAACAAGTAAAAAGTTGAACAAACTGAGAAATCAAAACTCTTCTTAGATCCATGGGAGAAGTGAGGTCACAGGGAAAACCACTGCCCCCCAAATTGGATAGGTCAACAGGAGAATATAAAGAATCACAACCCACTAGAACAGACACATCCATAAGAATCAGTGTCAGAGTAGGGACATCTGAACTGTAACTGATAAATAAATTACTGGAGGCTCAATGTGGGCAAGTCTGGAAGACAAAAACTCCAGGGAGGCCCAGTCATTGGGAGGCCCCCACACTTCTAAAAAGTTTAGCTCCTGAAGTTCCACCAGGTTCTCACAGTGACTATTAAAGAAAAATCCCAAAGTGCTTCCAGCGGGGAGAAGAGAAACGAACCATTATGAAATACTCCAGAGCATTCTGTTTTTCTTAACAAGAAAAGAAACTCAGAAAAACTATTAAAACCAGAACTTGCTAGGGTTTTAGCAGAGCCTAACTGACCTGAGGCAAGGGAAACACCCAACTCCAGCTGGCTCTAGCCTTCCACAGTTGGGAGAAGGAAATACCAAACTTCAGCCCACTGTAGCCACCTTGTCCCACCTAAAGGGAGGTAGGGAGGAACTGAGAAGTATGTGTGAAGTCCACAGTCTAGAAGCACAGGCCTACCAAAAGACTGAGATTAATCAGGACTATAGAATGCTTCCCCTCCCCTGACACCTTACCAGTACTGTTACTAAAGGCCTATTTACAGCAGTTTCTTTTACCTAGTACATCATGTCTGGGTATCAAGAAAAAGTTACAAGACATACTAAAAGGCAAAAAAATACAGTTTGAAGAGACAGAGCAAGCATCAGAACCAGACTCAAATATGGCAGTGTTGTTGGAATTACCTGACAGGTAACTTAAAACAACTATGATTAATATGCTAAGAACTCTAATGGATATAATAGACAGCATGCAAGAACAAATGGGCAATGTTAGCAGAAAGATAGAAATTCTAAGAAAGAGCAAAAAAGAAAAGAGATCAAAAACTCACCAACAGGGCTTCCCTGGTGGCACAGTGGTTGAGAGTCCACCTGCTGATGCAGGGGACACGGGTTCATGCCCCGGTCTGGGAGGACCCCACATGCCGCGGAGCGGCTGGGCCCGTGAGCCATGGCCACTGAGCCTGTGCATCCGGAGCCTGTGCTCCGCAACAGGAGAGGCCACAACAGTGAGAGGCCCGCATACAGCAAAAAAAAACCCCAAAACTCAGCAACAGAAATGAAGAATGCCTTGAATGGGCTTATTAGTAGACTGGACATGGCTGAGAAAAGAATCTCTGAGCTTGAGTATATCTCAGTAGAAACCTCCAAAACTGAAAAGCAAAGAAAAAAAGGTCTGAGAAAAACAGAATATTCAAGAACTGCAGAATGACTAAAAAAGGTGTACCATATGCATATTGGGAATACCAGAAGGAGAAGAAAGAGAGAAGAACAGAAGAAATATTTGAAACAATGATTGAGAACTCCCCCAATCAATGTGAGACACCAAACCACAGATCCAGGCATCTCAAAGAACACCAAGCAGGATAAATGCCCAAAACACTATACCTAGGCATATCATTTTCAAACTACAGAAAATCAAAGATAAAGAAAAAATCCTGAAAGAAGCCAGAGGGAAAGAACACCTTACCTATAGAAAAGCAAAGGTAAGAATTACACCCAGCATTATGCAAGCAAGAAGAGAGTAGAGTGTAATATTTAGTGTTCAGAGGAAAAAAAAATCCTAGAGTTTTGTATCTTGTGAAATTACCCTTCAAAAATGAAGGAGAGGACTTCCATGGTGGTACAGTGGTTAAGAATCTGCCTGCCAATGCAGGAGACATGGGATCGAGCCCTGGTCCGGGAAGATCCCACATGCCACGGAGGAACTAAGCCCGTGCACCACAACTAGTAAGGCTGCACTCTAGGGCCCGTGAGCCACAACTACTGAAGCTCGCATGCCATAACTACTGAAGCCTGTGCGCCTAGAGCCCATGCTCCGCAACAAGAGAAACCACCGTAATGAGAAGCCCATGCACTGCAACAAAGACCCAACACAGCCAAAAATAAATAAATAAAATTTTTTAAATGAAGGAGAAATAAAGATTTTCTTAGACAAACAAAAACTGAAGGAATTTGTTGCCAGTAGAGCTGTCTTGCAAGAAGTGTTAAAAGAAGTTCTCGGGACTTTCCTGGTGGTCCAGGGACTAAGACTCCACGTTCCCAATGCAGGCAGCCTGGGTTCAATCCCTGGTCAGGGAACTAGATCCCACATGCGTGCCTCAACTAAAGATCCCGCATGCTGCAACAAAGGTCCTGCACACATCAGCGAATATCCCGTGTGCCACAACTAAGACTCGGCGCAGCCAAATAAATAAATAAATATACAAAAAAAAAGTTTTCTAGGGAGAAGGAAAATTATATAGGTCAGAAATTTGCAACTACATAAAGAAAGAAAGAGCATCAGAAATGGAGTAAGTGAAGGTAAAATTAAAACTTTTATTTTTCTTATTCTTAATTGATCTAACAGAAAATACATTGTTCAAAAATAATAATAGCACTGTATTCAATTATGCAACAGGAAAAAAAATCTGTAAGGACATAGTTGAATTCAACAGTACCATCAACTGGATATAACTGACATCTATAGACTACTTCATCCAACAACAGTTGGATTCTTCTCAAGTTCATATGGAACATACACCAAGATAGACCATATCCTGGGCCATAAAACATACCTTGACACATTTAAAAGAAATCATACAATGACTGCTCTAATACCACAATGAAATTAAACTACAAATCAATAACATGGAGATTAAAAGCACACCTCTAAATAACATATGTGTCAAAGAAGAAATCTCAAGCAAAACTTAAAAATATTTTGAACTAAATAAAAATAAAAACACAACTTATCAAAAGTTGTGGGATGCAGTGAAAGCAGTGCTTAGAGGGAAAGTTGTAACATTGAATGCATATATTATAAAAGAAGAACGCTCTAAAATCAATAACCGGGACGTCCCTGGGGGCGCAGTTGTTAAGAATCCACCTGCCAATGCAGGACACACAGGTTCAAGCCCTGGTCTGGGAAGATCCCACATGCCATGGAGCAACTAAGCCCATGCGCCACAACTACTGACCCTGCACTCTAGAACCTGTGAGCCACAACTACTGAGCCCACGTGCCACCACTACTGAAGCCCATGTGCTCTAGGGCCCGCGTGCCACAACTACTGAGCCCACGTGCTGCAATTACTGAAGCCCACACGCCTAGAGCCCATGCTCTGCAACAAGAGAAGCCACCACAATGAGAAGCCTGCGCACCACAACAAAGAGTAGCCCCCACTTGCCACAAGTAGAGAAAGCCTGCACACAGCAATGAAGATCCAACACAGCCAAAAAAAATCAAATACCCAAGCTTCCACTTTAGGAAACTAGAAAAAGAAGAGCAAATTAAATCCAAAGTAAGCAGAAAAAAGAAGAAGAAGACAGCAACTTAGAGCAGAAACCAAGGAAACTGAAAACAGCAAGTCAATAGGGAAAGTCAACAAAACCAAAAGCTAGTTCTTTGAAAATATCAATAAAATAAAAAAGAGAGAGAACACAAATTACTAATATCAGAAATGAAATAGGGACATCACTACGGATCCCATGGACATTAAAAAGATAATAAAGTAATACTATAAACAACTCTATGCCCACAAATTTGATAACGTAGATGAAATGGACCAATTCCTTCAAAGACACAATCTGTCAAAGTTTACAGAAGAAGAATAGATAATCTGAAAGCACTAGGCCCAGATTGTTTCAGTGGTGAATTCTACCATACAGTTAAGGAAGTACATCAATTCTATATATAATCTCTTTCAGAATGGAAAAGCAGTGAGAATACTTCCTAACTCATTCTGTGAGGCAAGCATTACACTAATACAAAGATCAGACAAAGGTGTTACAAGAAAACAAACTACAGACCAATATATCTCATGAACACAGATGCAAATATCTTCAACAAAATATAGTTGACTCTTGAACAACACAGGTTTGAACTGTATGGGTCCACTTATACATGGAGTTTTTTTCTAATAAGTACATACTACAGTACTACATGATATGCAGTAGTTCAATACCACATGATTGAATCCATAGATGTGTAACTATGGAAACAGAGGCCAGACCATAAAGTTAAACACAGATTTTTGGCTGTGGGGAGGGTGCCCTTAAACCTCTCATTGTTCAAAGGCCACCTACATTAGCAAATCGAACTCAACAATGTATAAAAAGAGTTATACACAGCGACCAAGGGAGATTTATCCCAGATAGGCAAGGTTGATTCAGCATTCAAAAATCAATTAATGATATAGGACTTCCCTGATGGCGCAGTGGTTAAGAATACGCCTGCCAATGCAGAGGACCTGGGTTTGATCCCTGGTCTGGGAAGATCCCACATGCCACGGAGCAACTAAGCCCGTTCGCCACTACTGAGTCTGCGCTCTAGAGCCCGCAAGCCACAACTACTGAGCCCACATGCCACAACTACTGAAGCCTAGGCTCCTAGAGCCTGTGCTCTGCAACAAGAGAAGCCACTGCAATGAGAAGCCCACTCACCACAACCAAGAGTAGCCCCCGCTCGCCGCAACTAGAGAAAGCCCGCGTGTAGCAACAAAGACCCAACAGAGCCAAAAATAAATAAATAAAAATTTAAAAAAATAACTTAAAAAAAATCAATTAATGACACAAATGAACTTACTTACAAAACAGAAACAGATTCACAGGCTTAGAAAACAAACTTATGGTTACCAAAGGGGAAAGGTGGGGGGGAGGGATAAATTAGGATGTTGGAATTAACATATACACACTACTACATATAAAATAGATAATCAACAAGGACATACTGTATAGCACAGGGAACTCTACTCAGTACTCTGTAATAATTTATATGGGAAATCTGAAAAAGAATAGATATATGTATATGTATAATTGAATCACTTTGCTGTACACCTGAAACTAACATAACATTGTAAATCAACTATAGTCCAATATAAAATAAAATTTTTTAAATATAAATTAATGTAATCCACCAAATCAAGCTAAATAAGAAAAATCACTTGATCATATCAGCATATACGGAAAAAGCATTTGATAAAACCCAACACCTATTTGTAATAAAAACTATCAGTAAACTACGAATAGAGGGGAACTTCCTCAACCTGATGAAAAACATCTACCAAAAAACCCTACAGCTAACATCATACTTAATGCTGAGAAACAAGTAGCTTTCCCACTGAGATCAGGAATAAAGTAAGAATATCCCCTTTCACCACTGCTTTTCAATATCATACTGAAAGTCCTAGCTAATGCAATAAGAGAGAAAAAGTAAACAAAAGATAGGCAGAATGGGAAGGAAGAAGTAAAACTGTCTTTGTTCACAGATGACATAATCATTTATGTAGAGAATCCAAAAGAACTGACAAAAAAATCTTCTAGGAAATGCAAATCAAAACTACAATGAGGTATCACCTCACACCGGTCAGAATGGCAATCATCAAAAACTCTACAAACAACAAATGCTGGAGAGGGTGTGGAGAAAAGGGAATTCTCTTGCACTATTGGTGGGAATGTAAATTGATATAGCTACTATGGAGAACAGTATGGAGGTTCCTTAAAAAACTAAAAATAGAACTGCCATATGACCCAGCAATCCCACTACTGGGCATATACCCAGAGAAAACCATAATTCAAAAAGAGTCATGTACCACAATGTTCACTGCAGCACTATTTACGATAGCCAGGACATGGAAGCAACCTAGGTGTCCGTCGACAGATGAATGGATAAAGAAGATGTGGCACATATATACTATGGAATGTTACTCAACCATAAAAAGAAACGAAATTGAGTTATTTGTAGTGAAGTGGATGGACCTAGAGTCTGTCACACAGAGTGAAGTAAGTCAGAAAGAGAAAAACAAATACTGTATGCTAACACATATATATGGATCCTAAAAAGAAAAAAAAAAAAAAGGTTCTGATGAACCTAGGGGCAGGATAGGAATAAAGATGCAGATGTAGAGAATGGACTTGAGGACACCGGGAGTAGGAAGGGTAAGCTGGGACAAAGTGAGAGAGTAGCATTGACATATATACACTACCGAATGTAAAACAGGTAGCTAGTGGGAAGCAGCTACACAGCACAGGGAGATTAGCTCAGTGCTTTGTGACCACCTAGAGGGGTGGGATAGGGAGGGTGGGAGGGAGACACAAGAGGGAAGGGATATGGGGGTATAGGTATACCTGTAGCTGATTCACTTTGTTATACAGCAGAAACTAACACAACATTGTAAAGCAATTATACTCCAATAAAGATGTTAAAAAAACACAATCTCCTAGAACTAATATCCAAAAAAAAGAACAATCTCCTAGAACTAATAAGTTCTAATAGCAAGGTTGCAGGATACAAGGTTAATATACAAAAGTCAATTGCTTTCCTATATGCCAGCAATGAACAAGTGGAATTTGAAATTAAAAATACAACACCATTTACAATAGCACCCCCCAAAAAATGAAATACTTAGATATAAATCTAACAAAATATGTATAAGATCTATGAGGAAAACTACAAAACTTTGATGAAAGAAATCAAAGAACTAAATAAATGGAGAAATATTCCACATTCACAGATAGAAGACTCAATATTGCCAAGATGTCAGTTCTTCTGGATGTGGAGGGTATTGTGTTTAGTGAAATAAGTCAGACAGAGAAAGACAAACACTGTATGTTTTCACTTATATATGCAATCTAAAAAATAAAACAAATGAACAGGTAAAACAGAAACAGACTCACAGATACAGAGAACAAACTAGTGACTACCAGAGAGGAGAAGGGTGGCAGGAAGGGCAAAATAGGTGAAGGGGATTAAGAGGTACACACTACTAAGTGTAAAATAAATAACTTACAAGGATGTAATGAACAGCACAGGGAATATAGTCAACGTTTTATAATAACTTTTTATGTAGTATAATCTATACAAATATCAAAAACTATGTTGTACACCTGAAACTAATATCATATTGTAAGGCAACTATATTTCAAGAAAAAGAAGAAAGAAAAAATGTCAGTTCTTCCCAACTTGATCTATAGATTCAATGCAATCCTAATTAAAATCCCAGAAATTCGTTTTGTGGATATAAACAGATTCTAGAGTTTATATGGAGAGGCAAAGACACATAACAGCCAACACAATATTGAAGGAGATGAACAAAGCTGGATGACTTGGTGAAAGAACAGACAAATAGATCAATGGAACAGAAAAGAGAGCCCAGAAATAGACCCACATAAATAGAGTCAACTGATCTTTGACAAAGGAGCAAAGGCAATACAATGGAGCAAAGATAATTTTCTTAACAAATGGTGCTAGAACAACTGGACATCCACATGCCAAAAGAAATTAATCTAGACACTGACCTTACACCTTCATAAAAATTAACTCAAAATGGATCACAGACCTAAACGTAATATGCAAAACTATTAACCTCTTAGAATATAGCATGGGAGAAAATCTAATGACCTTAAGTTTAGTGGTGACTTTTTAGATAACACCAACGGCACAATCCATGGAAAAAAGAATTGATAAGATAGGTTTTATTAAAACTAAAAATTTCTGTTCTGCAAGAAGAGAAGGAAAAGACAAGCCACAGACTGGGAAAAAATATCTGCAAAAGACATATAAAGGACTGTTATCCAAAATATTCAGAGAACTCTTTAACTCAACAATAAGAAAAAAAATAGCCCATTAAAAAATGAGCTAAAGACTTTAGTAGATATCTCTCCAAAGAAGATATACAGATGGCAAATAAGCATGTGAAAAGATGGTCCACATCATATGTCACTGGGGAAATGAAAATTAAAACAACAATGAGATACCACTACATATACACTAGAATGACCAAAATCTAGAACGCTGATTAACACCAAATGCTGACAAGGATGTAGAGCAAACGGAACTCTCACTCATTGCTGGTAGGAATACAAACTGGCACAGCCACTTTGGAAGACAGCTTGGAGGTTTCTTACAAAACTAAGCATACTCTTAATATACAATTCAGCAATCATGCTCTCTGGTATTTACCCAAACATGCTGAAAAAACTTATGTCCACATAAAAACCTGCACATGGATGTTTATAGCAGCTTTATTCATAGCTGGCAAAACTTGGAAGCAACAAAGATGTAGGTGAATGTATAAATAAACTGTGGTATATCCAAACAATGAAATATTATTTAGCTATTTATTTTAAAAAGAGCTATAAGCTATGAAAAGACACAGAGGCAACTTAAATGCATATAAGTGAAAGAAGCAATCTGAAAAGGCTACATATAGTATGATTCCAACTATATCTAGAAAAGGCAGCAAAAAGATCAGTGGTTGCCAGGGGCTAAGGGGTAGGGAGGGATGAACAGGTGGTGCACAGATGGCAGTGAAACTAGTCTGAATGATACTACGATGGTAGATACATGTCATCATAAATTTTCCCAAACCTACAGAATTTACGACACCAACGGTGAACATTTTAATGTAAACTATGGACTCTGGATGGTAATGATACCTCATGGTAGGCTCATCACTGTAACAAATTTACCACTCTGGTGGGGGATGTTAATAAAGGGGGAGAAGGCTGTGTGTGGGTAGAGGCAGGGGGTATATGGGAAATCCCTGTACTTTCTGCTCAGTTTTGCTCTGAACCTAAAACTGCTCTAAAAAAATAAAGTCTAATTTTTAAAAAACCTATACTCATCATTTTTCCTACACTAGCCCACCCCACAAATAAAAAGCTGACCTTTTGGGGGTTCTTGGTTCAAATAATAAAAGTCACTTGGGCTTATTGAAGCAGAAGGGCAATTTTATTAATGTAACTTTTAACTCATCTGTCTACTTCAGTTTTGCCCCATTCCAATCAACCCTCTCCATTCAGCCAAAGTGAGCTTTCTAAAATGCATTCCTGAAAACCCTGCAGTTGATTCCATTTGTTCTTAGGGCAAAGTTTAGACACTTAGGTGTTGCTGTTAATGCCCTGCTCACAACCCATTGGCCCACCCTGGATATCACCTACAGACCGCTCCCATACAGGCAATGACTTTGTGCCTCTCAGCCTGCCTGAGGGCATTCTCTGAGAAGCTGGGGCAGGTCCCCAGGAGCAACCTCCAACCCATGAGGGACAAGAGTGCTGGATAAATGTGCCTCCTTCCTCACATCAATGTGACAACTAAGAGGCATGTCCTACACGGTCTCTCAGGGGTCTCCAGTGGCACTGAGCTTCAGCTGTCCAGAGCAGTACCCTGCTGGTTAATACAGCCTTTACAAGCTTTCTTCCTTCTCTGTCTTACTTCCCCATTGCTTCACCATGCTTCCTGGAACCACCTTCCAAATAAACTACTTCTGCCCAAACCCTTGCCTCACTTGCTGCTTTCAGGGTAACTCAACCTAAGATAATGCCCTTACACGGTCTACAATTCCCTTCATCACTGGGGCCCTGCTTCCTCCTTTACCACTTCCCAATCTGCACTCTGTTCTCAAGGTGTGTAGACCTATCAGCTCCTTTCATGCTCTCGCTCTTCTAGGCCTTTACACATTCTATCTTTCTTCTCCTAGAACACTCTATCTCCTATTCTTCATCTGACTAGTTCCTATTCAACCCTGAAATATCTGCTTAAATGTCACTTCCTCCAGGAAGCCTTCCTGAATTTCCAAATTCATGTTTTGTGTTCCTTCTATCTGCTCTCAGAACATCCTGTTCTTCCCAAACATAGCACTTATCATATCACTTTGTAAAAGTTTCCTCAATTCTCTGCCTCAGCACTCACCAAGTTTCAGGAGTACTTGTTCATTACTGCACCAAAACAATCTAGCTCAGCTCTAGGCCCAAAGCAAAACTTTATGACTGTGCCTGGCACATGACAGTTGCCCCAAAATATATGTGGAAATGAAAAGGAAAGAATTTGAAGCAGTGTTCAAAACAAGTTACAGGGCTTCCCTGGTGGCGCAGTGGTTGAGAGTCCGCCTGCCGATGCAGGGGACGCGGGTTCGTGCCCCGGTCCGGGAAGATCACACATGCCGCGGAGCGCCTGGGCCCGTGAGCCATGGCCGCTGAGCTTGCGCATCCGGAGCCTGTGCTCCACAATGGGAGAGGCCACAACAGTGAGAGGCCCGTGTACCGCAAAAAAAAAAAAAAAACAAACAAACAAGTTACAGCATAACTTAGCCAAACAGGCAAGACACAGTTCAGAGAAGCAGCATACGATGCTATGGTTCAACTTCCTTCTGGTTGTCACCTGAGACTCTGTGGAACACAGAATGGACCAACCTCCAACTCCAGAAATCATGAAAATAGCTTTCAATAAATAGGACACAAATTATGTAGGTCTTTGGATAGTATCACTGTCAAAATAATCCATAACTGGATGAACTGATTTACGGTTAGCTTTAATAAGTTAGCAGCAGATCCTCAAAGTCTAATAACAAATTTCTGTAATTTGGCAACAGAAGAGAGGCTGTATCAGAGTAGGTTAACTGCAGCATCAAACAGCACAATAAAGTCCAATCAGGCCTGGCAGCTCTCCTTCAAGTGGTAACTCAGGGACTTCAGTCAACAAGCGGGGAGGAGGGAAAGAGGGAAAACAGAGAGTATGAAGAGCCCACATCTGATATTTAACTGCCTTGGCCCTGAAGTAAACACCTTCCCTTCCACTTACATTCCTCTGTGAGTACCAGTCACATGTCCCCACCAAGATGCAAGGTCAGGGACTTGCAAACATAGCTCCTGGCTGGGCATCTGCTTCCCAACAACTGCCCTAGGCCATGGAAGGGGAACACAGATCTTTGGTGGTCAGCTAGCTGCCTCTGCCACCTGCTGCAGGAAACTGAATTGTAGCTTACAGCTCCAATACCTTCATCGTATTGAATGGAGACAGAGTCAAAGATGGACATTGCTAGCTTCTCTCACAAGGACCGTCGCAATATTCTCTGCCCTTGTTGATCTCCCTGCCTCCAATTTCACTCTGTTCCACCCTCATCTCCACTTCCCATTGATCATACAGTTGCCTTTCAGAGTCACTGTTCTAAATTCAAACCTGCCCCATTTAAATCATATCAATGGCTCTCCAGTACTTTTAGGATGAAGTGTACATTCCTCAGCATGGCATCAAAGGCCCACCAAGGTCTGGCTTCAGCCTACCCCTCCAATCTCATCCCCTGCCATTCCCTCTCTCACTCTATGCTCCAAACTACCTGCAGTTCCCCAAAGCATCAGGCAACTTCATGCCTTCAAGCTTGTGCACATGCCATGCCTCTATCTGAAATGCCCTCTCCCCTTCTCCCAGGGCACCCTTATGTTATTCTTCAAGATTCAGTTCAAGTCCCTCTTCCTCTGCAAATCCACATCCCCCACCCTGCCTCACTATAGTTAACCATTTTCTCCTTTGAGCCACCACTTTTCTTGTACATACATGGACCATCATACTACACTACAACTGCTTGCTTTAAACATCTACCTTACCTTTAGACTGTGAACTCAAGTTCAGGGACCAAGTCTTTTCATGTGTTTTCTGAGTCTACAAAATATCCAATATGTACTAGGAACTCAATAAATGTTTGATGAATGAGCTAATGCATGCATATACATGTGAAGGAATCACAAGTCATGCAGGGTAAATCTTCAGTGGTGACATTCTTTTGCTGCTTATAGAAGCCAACAGATGAAGATAATATTTCCAAGCCAATAAATATGCCTCTGGGGCCTCTAATTTCAATGCAGCTTGCGACTAGAAAATTCATGAACAATTTCATTCTGATTTCAGATTTGGCTAGGAGGTCAAAACAGTATTTTCTCATTTTTACTAATCCTTTCATACATATTCATAAATTTAAACCAAACACGCAAAACCAACTCAGACACCCAGATGCAACAGCAAGCAGGAACAAGTTCCTGTCCAATGAGAAATCAACGCAATACAGAATCTATGTCCAGTCTAAACAACTCTCTATGGATGAAGATGGACTCAATTCTGTTTAATTTTTAATCTTCTTTATAATAACAAGAACCAGATAAAAATAGGTGAACTGATTTTATTAAAGAACTTTTTAGGGAAAAAGTTGAATACAGTCGGCCCTCTGGTATCCGCAGGTTCCGCATCCTCGGATGAGGACGGCCGGCTGTACTATGCCATTTTATACCAGGGACTTGAACATCTGCAAATTTTGGTATCGCTGAGGGTCCTGGAACCAATCCCCCCGTGGATGCTGAGGGACTAGTATATTCACACTTTTCCTCAATTAAAATGTCAATATTCCTACCAAAATTAGAAGTTTTCTAAGTATCAGAAGACAATGCCTTAATATAACCTTTCCTAGCCTGCCTATTAAACTTTGATATAAATCATACATCATAGTTTCAATGCTTGAGTCTAACTATATTTTCACAGTCCTGTTAATTTTATTAACCAGGGAGATGCTAGGAAATAACATTGATTGAGATGTAATACATACCAGGTACTATGTTAGATGCTTTATATATATCATCTTTTTTAATCTCCCTAACAACCTCATAAGGAATTGCAGTAAACCCTGGACAGGTTTCAGGCTGCCCAGCATCTGAAATCCCTGCATGTGTTTGAGGAATTCTCTATCTTAGGAGTCTTGTGGGACGCAGTCTGGCTCCCTCTAAAAGGCTGGGAAGCCAGGTACTCATTTTCTAAGACTCCCTTACAACTAGGAAGTTAGCAGGAAACCTGGGCCACCTATCAGATAGACAGATCCAGACTTGAATCAGAAGCTAGTGACCCAGAGAAGCAGGAACTATGAAGAATCTCTGCTAATTAAATGCTTACCTGTGGTCACGTGGCATAAAGAACCAAAGCAGGGAAGATATGACGGCCAAAACAATCATAGACCAATATGAACAGTATAGGGAATTCCATTCCAAGGACTGTGTAGTAGAGTGGTTTCTTCTAATATTACTGGACAGAACGAAGACAATAATAAGCACAAATTCCTACATTTTACCTGCACAACATAGACTGAAATCCAAAACTATATAACTCAAAAATTAAAGCTCTCATCTGTATTTTACCACAGTTTTTAAAATGCTTAAAAAATAAATATAAAACTCTTATCTCTTATGGCCACGAGACTGAGATAGTAAAAAAAATCACAAAGTTTGATTCTGTGGGTCACCAAATTATATGTTCAATTCATAGCCTTGCAAGACCTTTTGAGATCAACAAGGGCAGAGATTCAGGGCACTGAGCATAAAGAATTTAACTCCAAGTACAGGCATACCTCGTTCTGCTGCACTTCACTTTATTGTACTTCACAGATACTGCATTTTTTACAAATTGAAGGTTTGTGGCAACCCTGCATTGTCAGATGATAGTAAGCATTTTTTAGCAATAAAGTATTTTTTAATTAAGGTATATACATTGTTTTTTTAGACCTAATGCTATTGCACACCTTACAGTATAGTGTAAACATAACTTTTATATGCACGGGAAACAAAAAAATTTGTGTGACTCAGTTTACTGCGATATTTGCTTTATTGCAGTGGTCTGAAACTGAGCCCAAAATATCTCCAAGGTATATCTGTACTGGAATTGGGAAATAGGGTATCATTTGGCCAACTCAGAGCACTCAAAAATCTCACTCTCACTCATCAACCAAAGCTGCCTCTCCCTCCTTGTCCAATGAGACTGTTACAGCCTCCCCTGATGATTCTGCCATTTGAGTGAGGCACTGCACAAGGGGAAGCCAGTTCATCGCCTATCAATTGACCCACACCGACACTCATTGTCCTGAGCCTTTGACCAGAGCAGATCTCAACATGCCCTGAAGAGCCAACTACAAGGTCAGACTCCTGATGCCATTGGTGAAATGGCTTTCTGCTTGTTACAGAGTTGTTAGAGATGGTTGACCCTGACTATTAAGAGGAAATAGGGATGCTGCCATATAATAAGGCTGGGAAGAGGATGGCTGGATGCAGGAGATCCTTAAGGTAACTCCTAGTACTGCCATGATGTCCAATGACCAGAATGAAAAGATACAGATAGGATTGCCAAAGGCTTGGATCCCCAGGAGTGGAGGTTTGGGTCACACCACCACTGTATAAAGAACATCAGTCTGCCAAGATAAAAGGATGTGGAATGGGGGAATGAAGGAGGGAAGTCAAATACTTTCTTTGGCCTTGTGACCTGATGCAGTAGCATGGAATATAGCATTTATCCATAGTTTCTTTCTTGCAATGATATATATGTAAATACATATTTAAACTAATTTTCTCTTTCTCTCTCTTACATAGGGTATGTTGGTGATGATTAACTTTACAACTCAGTCTGTAATATTACAGAACATTGAGATGGGATCATGCTAGACCTGAAGAAGGAATGGACACCACCTACAGATCTTGAATATGGAGATGAACAAATGAGACTTTTGTATGTCCCTTGGGGGAAAAGTGAAAGCATTTTAAATTATACAAATTATAGTTGCATTAGGTTGAGTGGGAGAAATTTTTTCTTTTGGAAGTATAAATATAGGGAAAAGGAGGTAAGTCACTGTTGGGCTACCAATGGAATGGACTCCAGTAGGGGGTGTTTTTTGGTTTTTTTGTGGGGATTTTTTGGGCTACCTGGCATCTGGATGTTCTTCCTGTGTTTGGAAATTTTCCAGTCTTCAGAGTTTGGGTGAATGGGGAGAGCCCACCTCTCACTGAAAGCTGAAACACTACATACTTGCTTTCCCAGATTCCTTCACTGCTAGAGAACAGCAGATGACCTAAGTTCTCCAAGCAGACACACCTTGCTCCAAACACTGAATTGGAAGTTAGTGACACTAGTTAGAGACTGCAGAGAATCCACTGACTCGGTGGCGGGGCAGGGGGACAGCAATCCTGAGTTTCCATAAGCAGAGAGGGCAAAGGTACCATATAACATCCAGTGTCCAGTGTCAGCGGCATCAGTGTCTAGCTTCAGGACACTGCTGTCTCCACCTGTGGAGGAGAAGTATTTGTAACATACTTCCCCTGTAGTCCTGGCAGCTGCCTGGCCTCTCCTGTTCCTATGCATTTTCCTTTCTCGAGACTCCATGAGTTATCCAATACCATTTTAATAAATCCTTATCTGCTTAAGTGTGCAATTAAATGTGTAGTTGGTTTCTGTTGTTATAAACTAAGAACCCTGGCTAATACAGGTGGATGTTACCTCATTTCCCTCACAGGGAAATCAACATCTTAGAGAGATTAAGTGACCCACAAAATAAGATATAACCCAGGAGTGGCAGGGCTGGTTTCGATCTAGGCCCATTTGTCTCTCTTCGTCTGTGCTTTTCCCACTCTGGCACACTGCAATATCCAGAACTGAAATCATTCAAATCAAAGAAACTGTTAAATTAACGTACAGAAAGTCATGCACAACATTTCAATGGAAGATCAGGAAAAATCATTTTTTTCCAGCAACATTTTCCAAATTCCACTTATCAGAATCAACCACCAGAGTAGAAAGCACTGGAATGCAATATTTCCATCCTCTTCAAAACAAACCTGTTTCCTTTCTCTGCCAGAGAGTGCCAGGAAAAAATGTTCCTAAGAAAGCTAAGAAAAAGTCAAAAGACTGTATCTTTTTTCCTCCTGCTATAAAGTGGAAGCAATCTTTTGAATAATTAATTGACTATATAATTAAGGGACATAACTCCAGGGAGACTCAGAGTCCTCTCTTCCATGAAACAATTGTGGGAGGTGCACACACTCCAAGTCAACAAGCCCAGCCCTTTCACAAGAACACAGAGTTGGCTCCATGCCTGTTTTGATTAGACCACCACCCTGCCTCTTCCTCTCAGAGATCTTTCGACTTGTTGTGTCTTGTATTCAGTGGGCACCCAATAAACACTTACTGAACAAATAGATCCTCGCCATTCCTGTATTAAGAGTTCAAAGCCATCTAACCTGGAGTTCAGATCCTAAATATATGGAGGATCTGAAAAATAGAAATTATTTTCATCTTTTTTGAAGCTTCTTTCATTCATTTTGTCAATGCCCCCAATTCCATTCCTTGATGTTGTTAGTGCTAAAGAAGATGAACTGGAAGCAAATTAAGCATAACCAACAGGGCCAGAACTTCCTTCTAAAAAGGATCCCTAGAAAAGCAGAGAATTCCATGGGACAGGGATGAAAAGCTCTGCCCAGAAGGTAGGGTGTTTTTAGCCCCTGATGCCTGCTCTCAAAGAATGTACACTAACAGAATTAGACATGCTATTTCCTTATGCCTGAACTAAAAAGAAAGACGAGACCTATCATTCTCAGTGTCTGGGATTCTACCTACTCTGGGAAACCATTTATATCAGATAAGTATTTTCATCCCCTCCAGGATCAGTAGGCAGTGATTCTGAAAATAAAACTCAGACCTACCCCATACCACAAACTCCCACTCCTGTTTCCTATCTTTTAAAAAAATCTTCACCTAGAGGCATAGTGTGGGCAGAAAACTGCCTTATTCGCCCCATGCTCCCCCACCCCCACATCCTCATCCCAATCCTTGGAACCTGTGAATATGTCATTTTACACGGCAAAAGAGACTCTGAAGATGTGATTATAGTTAAGGACCTTAAAATAGGGAGATTATCCTGGATTATCTGCGTGGGTTCCATGTTATCACACTAGTCCTGAGAAACTTTTTTGTCTTCTCTCACCTAGATTAGAAACTCTCAGAAGGTAAGAGCTGTGTTTTAGAGTGGTTACATCTCTGCTCATGGCCTAGCCTGTTACCTTGGGCATGACGACAGCTCAGTAAGACCTAGAGAGCATATGTAAATTCTGCTCCTGCCCAATATGCTATGGATGATCAACGACAATTGAGCAATATTAATCCAGACTAACCACTTGAGACCCATGGCACATCCTAATCAGGGGATGGCATGTCAGTCTGCTTCTCAGCTTGCTTGATGCGGATTTACTGACTTCAGCCAGATAGTAAATTCCAGAGGAGTCATATCTGGTACAGATTTTCCATCCTGAAATTACAATGCCTGTAGTTGTTCAAACACTTCTGTCTGAAAAATGTCCTCCCATGTGCTTAACTCCTACTAAAAAGAAAATGCTGAATAATACATTTCAGCATGCCTTACTTACGGACAATGAGTATGTGTGAAGAGACAGGGAATGAGCGAAGAAGCAGCTCACAAAAAAAGCCTTTTCTAGGTTTAGTTGTGTCAGGACTGCACGGGAAAACAGACCTTATTTTTATCAGAGCTAAGTTTGCAGTTTCTTGACATACATGGAAGAGCAAAAGGGTATCTATAGTTCCCTCTACCCAGAGGAAGAAAATAGGAGAAAATGTTCACATGGCAAATGAACCATGTGTACAACCAAACCCCCAGACCTGAGATGTCTCTGATTTACTGCAGGAAACAGGGGAGTCTCCCAACTCAGCTATTGGTCTGGCTGGCGGTTTTAATTGAAAGCAGTTGCCCTCTCCCCACCCAGCCATGAGTATGACTCATCACCTGTCCCCCAGGCCAAGTGTTTTACAAAATACTGTGCATCACCATGGCAATAGCCAAGCATCTGCCCTCACTTCGGTGAGGTTAGACTAAGTACTATGTACTTAGTACTAAGTACATTTTTATTTATTTTTTGTATCTGTTCATTTGACTAGTTATAGATTTGAAATATTAATCACAGGAAGAGGGCATTTGGTACGACAGAGCTGTCATACAGCAGTGCAAGAGGCAAAAAGAAAAGAGGGAGACACAAAACAATAAAAGTAACTTTTTGTTACCAAAACAAATAACTTTTAACTTTGTCACAGACAACACTGAACGACCTGAGGAAGACGGGAAATAGAGATAATAATTACTGAGGTCTTACTATGAGGCATCCTAATCCTCACAGCATCACTTATTATTATTCCTGTTTTACAGATGAAGAAACTGAGACACTCAGAGCTTAAGGTTATAAAACTGGTAAGTTACAGAGCCAGGATTCAAACTCAGGCAGCCTGATCCAAGGACCCACACTCGTACCAGCTATATCTGATTACCACAGCTTATAGGAGAGGGGGAGCCTCACAAGTTGTCTGATTGTGTTCTTTGTTGGTTTATTTGTTTTCCCAACTAAAGTCAAATTATATCAAGGCTTTAAAGACTAAAACAGGATGGATTTCTAATTTGAAGGTTAACTGATAAATAAGCAAGAGACAGAAGAAGTGGTACAGCAGAGACCAACTAGTAGGACGGACATGCTCCACACACAGATGCATGGAGAAAGTTCTGTGTTTGGTGCCAATCAACCTAAATTCCTCCTTATACCAGGCAGGCAGCTTCACTCTTCCACAACCACAGATTTGGCCCACTTTGGCCAGGCATCTCACAAATCCCAGCCCTCATCACAAGGGTGTTCTGCTGGGGACAGATCAGCACAAGTCTACCGCCATTACTGGAAACACAACCCACAGAACCTATCCTACCAACAGAGGGCCATCAGGGACACCAAGGACAGCGTTATGCCCTGAAGAAATGTCCTTATTTGCCAGGATGCCCCATCTGCTGCTTGAATTGCTTGAACTCAAGAAAGGGCTATTAACCCTGGGTCCAGAGCCATTATTTGAGAAGATGAAAAGGGAGGCAGTGACCACATTCATTTAATGTGCAGCTAAGAGTAGAGATTTGGTTGAACCTAAATTCAAAAGCAAAGAGAATTAAATATAATCACTTTTTAAGGCATTGAAGTGATTTAAGTATTCTGTCACTGTTGGCTAGCAGTTTTCTTAGACCTAATTCACGTCATTAAAGGTAAGATGAAGTCCCTGTGGGCTTATGGCATTATGCTGTGTCATGATGCAAAATGGCTATGCCACAATAAACAAGTGCACCAGCCTGTCACTGTGAGGCCTGCCCCGGAGAGGTCAGCAACATGTGATGGCCAGAAATTCTTCTCACCGTCACAGTGCGGACCCTACAGTGGGGCTGCCTGGGCTCATCCCCTACCTCTGCCATCTACTAGCTCTGGGACTGGGCAAGTTACCTTATTCTCTGTCCCTCAGTTTCATTACTCAAAATAGGGGGATAGTAATAGTTCCTACCTCTTAAGGTGATTGTGAGGATCAAAGAAACTAATTCATGCCAGGTGCTTCCTGGACATCCTGCCACACATTTCAATCTTAGATTTAAGAACTTGCCGTTCAGTTGAGCTTACTTATTTCTACCTGAGCTCAGCCTGACCTCTGAAATATGCTTTGTGGGGGAGGACAGTTTGCTTGCTAACTGGGAGGTCACTATATAAAAAGAGGTTTTTTAAATTTATCTAATTTGTCTCTATGTTCCTCATGTTCAGTTTTTCTGAAGTATTTACAGCCAAAGGGGCCTCCGCAGGATACTGGAGCCCTAACAGGGCAAAGTCAAGCACAGTCACTTTTTAAAATCCTGTAACTCAGATCACAGTCCCAACCAAGCACCTGGATCAACTCTGAAGGGGAGTCGGGTGGGGTCAGATGGATTTCAGAAAAACAAACCATAAAGCCACCTCCTTCTTTGCTATGAATCCGCTAATGCAAGGATGGCCAGCTCTGAGGAAGGGGACCCAATCCCCATTGTTTTAACTCACAGTACCCTTCAGCAAGAGGGGTGCAAGCTGCCATCAGCCACATTTCCTCAGAATTCCTAAAAAGAAGGGATCTAGAGGTATCAGTCAGGGGGGCAGCGGGGGGGCATGGGTAACGTACCTTGCAGCTTCTTTTGCGATAGCAAAAAGGATTATTTGACCTGGTTGCATATTTACTTATTTACTTGCAGGGCCTTGTGGCAGGTACTCATGAGGAGAATAAAGTGCCAAAGTGCCCCAAATTGCCCCTTGCTTACTGCCACTTCTCTCATTTCATACTCTATGGCAGAAGTGTTTAGTTACATCAAGGATGTCTATCAATCATGTTTTAAGAGTATTTTGAGAATTTCCTATTTTCCCACTCTCCCCTCCCCCATCAAGATCAATGAGGCATCCTGGAGTATTTCAAAACTAGGCTTTGTCTAGATGTATTAGAAAAGGGAAAAAGACAGGCCATATAAATGCTATTTGACCGGAGCCATTCTCCTGATTCGAGAACTTCCTTTTGAATTTCCAGCTAAATACCCCAATGTGACGGGCATGTAAATACATTCTTGTCCACTAGCTTGAAATGTTTCTCAAGAATGGGCCTAAAGCTGCTAATACTAGTAAGCTTACTGATACTCCAGTTCAGTTACAGGAGTTCTTGGATGATGTGACTTTCAGTAACTTTGCTTTACTGGGCTCTTGCTTCCCAGCTCCTCTACGTGGGAAGGGCTGGACACACAATGGCTATTACAGTTTCTAGGTACAGGCACTGGTTAAGATGTTCTGCATACCGGGTAGCAGCTAACTCAAATGCCTTGGAGCTGGCAGGTGACAAATGAAGAGAGAGGGCCTGGGGGTACAACCCCATCTCAGTTCAGGTTTATTGCTGCCACGTAGGAGGGATGGCAGGAGATTTACAGACATTCCCACATTTTTAAGAGAAGCCAGAAATTCAGGTTGTTATATGAAATCTCCTGATTTTTAAAGTTGACAGATTACTAAAATGCTTTTCAGGGACTGCATGGGTGACTAAATATGTAATTCATAACCTCTGACCACTAATGACACCCCCTGAACATTTGCATCTCACCTTTAAAGGTCTGGTGACCTTGGAGCACTCATGATATTAAGTTAGTGTCCCACGCTACTCCTTGCTTAGGTGCCCACGGGCCTGGCTGTTGGACACCCATCATCTCATTTCACCCCCCACAACAACACTGAGTTAGAGACTAGTACTATTTCCACCCACAGATGAGAAAAGTGAGTCTTGAAGAGTTTGAGTAACCTACCCAAAGTCCCAGAGCAAGTACACCTTGGGGATTTGTCACGGGGCAGCCATGCACTCTAGCTGAGGAGTGGGGCTCTACTGGCACCTCGGGCCTAAAATCCTGGGATTCCACCGGTCCCACCTCTCAGACTAGGAGTACTACTACATTCAAATTCAGTGTGGTAGGGCTTCCCTGGTGGCACAGTGGTTGAGAATCTGCCTGCCAATGCAGGGGACACGGGTTCAAGCACTGGTCTGGGAGGATCCCACATGCCGTGGAGCAGCTGGACCCGTGAGCCACAACTACTGAGCCTGCGTGTCTGGAGCCTGTGCCCCGCAACAAGAAAGGCCGTGACAGTGAGAGGCCCGCGCACCGCAAGGAAGAGTGGCCCCCGCTCGCCGCAACTAGAGAAAGCCCTCGCAGAGAAACGAAGACCCAACACAGCCAAAAATAAATAAATAAATTTATTTAAAAATATATACATATATACGATATTTATTTTTTTTAAAAAAATCAGTGTGGTAGGATGTTGACCACTCCAAATACAAAATGTATTTAATTCTTCTCCTTCAGTGAAGGAGTGTTACAGTTTTGCCAGTAAATATCTAAAATTAGCAATCTAAAAAGCTACTGTGAAGCAATTCCATGCCCTGCATTCAAATGTCTGAATCTGCAAAATTTGGCATAAAGAGTGTTAGGAGTGGCTGCCAAACCCAAGGGAGGAGTTAAGGGGAAAGGTAAAGCATGGAGCTACTAGCTTTTTGTTTTCCCATGACAGTAGTGAGAACTAGAGATTGTAAAAGCGGTGGAAAAAGCCGTGTAGACTTTTACCAGAGCCAGTTTCAATTTTTTTTAATTACGTATAACGGTGAATAGTTACCAAGCAACTGTAACCAAGTTACTACATCTGTAGTGACAACACACACACATGATCTTTCCAATGAATGGCTCCTGACTCATTTTCTCCAGTCCTTACTACCATTGCTCAGAGATCTGCAGTAGCTTTGATATCATCATTCCTTTCAGTGAGCCAAAGGGAAAGAAAAAAATGTGACTGCCATGTGTGTGTGTGTATAAGTGAGAAATGGGGCAGGACAGCTAGAAAGGGAGTCAAATATCTTGATCAATTTCCCCAGCAGCAGGCTTAGTCAGATTAGCTTAGGACATGCTGATAAATTATAATGGAATCACTATTATTTGGGGAGAAGTGATTCAAGACTGACCAGCTTCTGATGTAAAGCAGTGGGGGGCAATGGTTACTCACACAGGCTCTGGCACCAGACTGCCCAGGTTTGAGTTCCGATTTCTTTACTTACCAGCTAGGTTTTCTTTCTTTCTCTCTTTTTTTTTTTTCCTTCCCGGCCACATAGCACGGCTTGTGGGATCTTAGTTCCCAAACCAGGGATTGAACTCAGGCCCTCAGCAGTGAAAGCACAGAGTCCTAACCACTGGACCACCAGGAAATTCCCTTGCTAGGTTTTCTTGAATGAGTTGCCTAAACTTAGTAAGTTTCAAGTTCCCTATCTGTAAATTGGGAATAATAATAGACCCTACCTAGTAGGGTTGTTGTGAGGATTAAATGAGTTTAAATAGATTAAATATTTATTTAGAACAGTGGATGGCACATACTTAGTACTCAACAAATGTCAACTTTATTATTATCATCTCTCCCAGTGAAAATCACTGGTAACTCAAAAATGCTGACCCCATCAACCAGTGTTTCTCATCAAGGATGATGTCACCTCTAGCCTGGGAAATTTACAAGTGTGATGTTTTGGCCTGGTTGTCACAATGATCGGCAAGCACTGCCAGCACTCAGTGGGTAGGGTTAGGGCTGGCGTTAGATACTAGATGTTCTGCAATTCATGGGTCAGTGCAATGGTCAACGGCCCCACATCCTACACAACTTTATATATCCTCCCAGTCTTCATGTAGGTGAAAAAACTTTGATTATCTGAACCTGGAGCCTAATTCCATTTCACATATAAATGCAAAGCATTTTTTACACAGCTTAAATATTACTGAATTTTCCAGGAATGCAACTATCATAAACTTTATGTTACTCAGAACCTTCCTAAGAAGTGTTCACATTTTGTAAAATTAGATGACCAACAATGATTTTTGTCATCAGCATACCTGTATCAGCCAGTATCTACAGCTATTGCAATCACAGTGGTTCTATGTGTACTTGCAAGATTCTTATTGCATCATTATGTCTTCTAAGGGAGCTATGCCTGAGCAATTACATATTGGAACTGATAGTGTTTTGTTATAAATTACTTCCCTTTTATTTCTCTTTTACATGACTATTTGCATGTTAGTTTTTTTTTAAGTTATGCATGTAGATGTTATATTATCTATGAATTTTGTTTCAGGAGAGTAAAGGGATCATTACAAAGTATTTGTTATGAAAGGGGATGTTGGGCCATAAGCGATGGAAGGACCATACTCAGAGCCCACGATTAAAAGAGAATTCATTAACCGACAGGTTATGCAAACAACAAATTCTTTAGTCAATAGATGTTAAGTATGTCAGCTATGTTGGGAACTGATGTAGCAGACAGAATAATGCCCCCCACCAAGATGTCCATGTCCTAATCCCCAGAACATAAAAGTATGTTAGATAACATGACAAAGGGGAATTAAGGTTGCAGATGGAACTGTTACTAATCAGCTGACCCTAAGCTAGGAATTATCCAGGTATGCCCAATGTAGTCACAAGAGTCCTTAAAAGTGGAAGAGGGAGGCAGAAGAGTGAGAGTCAAGGAAGATGTGATTAAAGAAAGGTACAGATTGCTGGCTTTGAAGATGGAAGAAAGGGCCTTGAGCCAAGGAATGTGAGTAGACTCTAGAAGCTGGAAAGGGCAAAGAAACATATTTTCCCACAGAGCCTCTAGAAAGGATCACAGTCCTGCCGACACCTTGATTTTAGCCCAGTGGGACCCGTGTTGGACTTCTAATCTACAGATCTGTAAGATAACAATACACTTGTGTTGTTTAAACTGCTAAACTTGTGGTAATTTGTTACAGCAGCAATAGAGAACCAATATACCTGAAAATATAAAATATTACTAAATGAAAAAAGCAGAATTCAGAATACAGACACACACACACAGCCCACAGCTGGTTTTAAATTCAGGTGGATAGATGAGTGCAAAGGTGGTGCTGCAGTGATTCAAGATGGACAAGCTAGACCAGTGAGCAAGGGTCAGGAGACCGCCGTCTGAGTCTGGCTCCACAACAGACTTGCTGTATGGAGTTATAAGAATCAGTCATCTCTCTGGGCCTCAAGTGTTCTCATTCAAGTATTTACAGAATACCTGCTACTGATGAGGGTTTGGGCTAGGCTTTATGGAGTCAAAGAATGCGACCTTGTCCTTGGTCTCAAGGAGATTCAGTCACTGCAGGAGAGAAAGGGGGTGACTAGATGCTCTCTGAGGTCCCATTCATCTTTAACTGTCTGTAATCCTTGAGTCTAAATAGAATTTAATGCTCACTACCTTTCATGGATGTGTTTTGTTAGGTTGCCTGAGTCCATAATTTTTTTAGATTGCAGGAAGCAGTTACGTGAAGTTAGATCACTGAAAAATGTTCTCTAAAACAGTAAAAGAAAGCACAATGTCAATGTATCTCAATTCAAAGCACCTTTGTTAAACTTTCCCTTTTATCCAAATTAAGGTATAGGTATTGCTATTACTTTCAATTTTTTTTTTTTTTTTTTTTGGCGGCACTGCGCAGCTTGTGGGATCTTAGTTCCCTGACCAGGGATTAAACCCTGGCCCCCAGCAGTGAAAGCACAGAGTCCTAACCACTGTTCTGCCAGTGAATTACCCAATTCCATATCATTTTAATTCAGCGCCCCCCCCCAAAAAAACCCAATGAGCACCTACTAGCACTTAGCATTCTCCTCTCTTCGTAGTAATTATTTATAATGTCGGTGCTGCTGCCGTGTTCCTTTTTTTTTTTTTTGGTTGGGTCTTCATTGCTGCGTGCGGGCTTTCTCTAGTTGTGGCGAACGGAGCCTACTCCTCATTGCAGTGTGCGGGCTTCTCACTGTGGTGGCTTCTCTTGTTGCAGAGCATAGGCTCCAGGCACACGGGCTTCAGTAGTTGTGGTGCGTGGGCTCAGTAGTTGTGGCTATCGGGCTCTAGAACGCAGGCTCAGTAGTTGTGGTGCACGGGTTTAGTTGCTCCGCAGCACGTGGGATCTTCCTGGACCAAGGATCGAACCCGTGTCCCCTGCATTGGCAGGTGGATTCTTTTTTTTTTAACATCTTTATTGGAGTATAATTGCTTTACAATGCTGTGTTAGTTTCTGCTTTATAACAAAGTGAATTAGCTATACATATACATATCTCCTCCCTCATACGTCTCCCTCCCACCCTCCCTATCCCACCCCTCTAGGTGGTCACAAAGCACAGAGCTGATCTCCCTGTGCTATGCGGCTGCTTCCCACTAGCTATTTTACATTTGGTAGTATATATAAGTCTACACCACTCCCTCACTTCGTCCCAGTTTACCCTTCCCCCTCCCGATGTTCTCAAGTCCATTCTCTACATCTGCGTCTTTATTCCTGTCCTGCTCCTAGGTTCTTCAGAACTTTTTTTTTTTTAAGATTCCATATATATGTGTTAGCATACGGTATTTGTCTTTCTCTGACTTACTGCACTCTGTGTGACAGACTCTAGGTCCATTCACTTCACTACAAATAACTCAATTTCGTTTCTTTTTATGGCTGAGTAATATTCCATTGTATATATGTGCCACATCTTCTTTATCCATTCATCTGTTGATGGACACTTAGGTTGCTTCCATGTCCTGGCTACTGTAAATAGAGCTGCAATGAACATTGTGGTACATGACTCTTGGAATTTTGGTTTTCTCAGGGTATATGCCCAGTAGTGGGATTGCTGGGTTGTATGGTAGTTCTATTTTTAGTTTTTTAAGGCACCTCCATACTGTTCTCCATAGTGGCTGTATCAATTTACATTCCCACCAACAGGGCAAGAGGGTTCCCTTTTCTCCACACCCTCTCCAGCATTTATTGTTTCTAGATTTTTTGATGATGGCTATTCTGACTGGTATGAGATGATATCTCATTGTAGTTTTGATTTGCATTTCTCTAATGATTAGTGATGTTGAATATCCTTTCATGTGTTTGTTGGCAATCTGTATATCTTCTTTGTAGAAATGTCTATTTAGGTCTTCTGCCCATTTTTGGATTGGGTTGTTTTTTTGATATTGAGCTGCTGTGAGCTGCTTGTAAATTTTGGAGATTAATCCTTTGTCAGTTACTTCATTTGCAAATATTTTCTCCCATTCTGAGGGTTGTCTTTTCATCTTGTTTATGGTTTCCTTTGCTGTGCAAAGGAAAATGGTCCCATTTGTTTATTTTTCTTTTTATTTCCATTCCTCTAGGAGGTGGGTCAAAAAGGATCTTGCTGTGATTTATGTCATAGAGTGTTCTGCCTATGTTTTCCTCTAAGAGTTTGATAGTGTCTGGCCTTGACATTTAGGTCTTTAATCCATTTTGAGTTTATTTTTGTGTATGGTGTTAGGGAGTGTTCTAATTTCATTCTTTTACATACAGCTGTCCAGTTTTCCCAGCACCACTTATTGAAGAGGCTGTCTTTTCTCCATTGTATATTCTTGCCTCCTTTATCAAAAATAAGGTGACCATATGTGCATGGGTTTGGCAGGTGGATTCTTAACCAATGCGTCACCAGGGAAGTCCAGTGTTACCTATAATTTACATGTGTAGAGACAATTTTAAATGAGTACATTTTAAGACATATTTGAGGTTCTTAAAAATAAGAGAAAAGGAATTCCTTGAAGGTCCAGTGGTTAGAACTCAGTACTTTCACTGCCACGGACGGGTTCAATCCCTGGTCGGGGAACTAAGATCCCGCAAGCCGCAGCTGCAGCCAAAAAAAAAAAAAGAGAGAGAGAGAAATAACCTAAAGGGAAGGGGAAAAAAATAGGGAGGAGAGTAAAATGCAATTAATGGTAGACAGGATTAGGAAGAAAGTTGAAAGAGCATGAAAACAAAACAAAAAATTTTTAAAAATGAGGAAGAGAAATGTGGTAGGAAAACAGCAGGGAGCAAAGTGAGACATCTCCTTCCATCTGTCAGCTTCATTTCACTTTATTCCTGCCCCTCATCCCCACACACAGAGCCACACCCCTAGTCACAGTGCCCTTTGGCTTCTTTCTGAATTGTGCTGAGTCCTAAGGCTCAGTGGTCCTCTGGTGCCCCCTGCAGGTCCTCAAGTCTAACTGCTCTCTTTTTTAATGTGATTTACCAGATGGTACTTAATCTTTACATAGAAACCTGGGTCCAGCAATGAGAGAGAGCAACTACAGGCTTCAACAAGTGTATGTTTCTGGGAATGATATTGAGATTATGCCTTGGAATTCCCCATATTTATGAAATGAGATATTTCACCATGATTTATATTGTCAGAAAGACCTGAGTTTGAATTCCTGCTCTATAACTTACTAACTGTGTGATCCTGGGAAAGTTCATTAATCTCCTGAAGCTATTTCTTCACCTTTAAAATGGAGATATCAAGACAGACCTTATCAGTTGCTATGAGATAAAGTGAGATATTATGGGTATAAAGTGCCTCATTCAATATCTAGTACCTGGTAGCTCCTCAGTAAGTGGTAGCTTTTATTACCTCATTCCAAAGAGAAAAATATTGAAATATTATATTAAGAGCTCTATATCCCTTGTCATACCAGAAACCAAGTAAATGTAAATAATAGTCTTATGTTCTTTATTCTTCCTCCCTCTCTCCTTTTGTTTTTTCGCCTATTCCTCCATGCTAAAGATGGTTGTAGTTTCTATGGTTTGTGCTCTGAAGTGAGAAGTTCTAGAGGTAGAACCCTTGCTACCTGCAGCTGTCAGCTCCCCTGTGAGAAAGCACTGTCCTCCGTGTGACGCATTTTCCAGGAGGGCCCTTACAGCTCACAGTGCTATTGTTTTGCAGCCCTAGAAAGTTGGCAGAGCCTCCACCTACAGACTTTTCATACAATAGATTTCTGTGCCTTGGAACCTGCTTTCTCTGACCTTAATCCCATTGGGGGAGGACACAGGTACTGCTCTTTAGCCACTCTTCATGTGTCTGCTGCACAGCCACACTGGCAGAGCACCCAAAAGTAACAATTCAAAAGTCTATCCCCTCTGCTATTGCAGAAGATTTGACGGTGACAAGCACTGCAGTCCAGGTTTCAAGGAGAACTAGTTAGATAGGTATTCTTGGTGGTAACTTCTGAGCTAGTTTGAATTGCTAAACATACTTCATCATCCTCTAGCATATTTAGTCCTGCCATGGATATAAGAATTGTAGAAATACGAGAGAAGCATCTTACCACTCTTTTTATGGAAGAGGAAAGAGTCGCCAAGATCTCATTTTATATATCTGTTGGCTCTTTTATACCCAATTTGGAAACCAAAAAGGTTAAATAATGGAGAAATCTATCTCTGTGTGAGGCCCAGCAGACTAAATTTTGAAGTTCTTCTAAGCCCCTAATAAGACAGTGGTCATCAGTTAAAGGTACAAACTATTATTAGGTATTGAGATAAACATACCTATTAGCTTATTAAGGAAAACTAGCCTTAAAGTATATTAGGAAATAATGATGTATAAAATTTTCCTAATTACTCAAAGGATGTTTCTAATTACCAAAAATTTTACTGACCAGAAATTCAGAAGATTCAGGATGGAAGAATTAAATGTGGTATAATCTATAAAGACATGGATCACTATGTTTATACCTGACACTAATATAATACTGTAAATCAACTATGCTTCAATTTTTAAAAAGTAAATGGAAGAAATAGATAATTATCTAAATGTATTTGTGGCAGGCAGAATAGTGGGTCCTGACAGATGTCTACATCTAGTCCCCAGAACCTTGGAATATGTTACCCCACATGGCAAAATGGACTTTGCCAGATGTGACTGAGTTAGGGATCTTGAGATCCTGGATTGTCTGGTTGGGCTCAGTGTAATCACAACAGTCCTTAAGGTGTGAAAGAGGCAGGCAGAAGAGTTAAAGGAGTCGTGATAACAGAAAGAGAGGTTTGATTTATATACAATTGCTGCCTGGGGGCCCAAACCAAGGAATGAGGGCACCCTCCAGAGGCTGGAAAAGGCAAGGAAACAGACTGTCCCGCAAATCCTCCAGCCCTGCTTACATCTCGATTTTAGCCCCAAGAGACCCATTTCAAAGACCCCAGAACTATAAGATAATAAATTTTTGTCACTTTAAGCCACTAAGTTTTTTTGTTTGTTCCAGCATCAAGAGGAAACTTTTTTGGCTATTAAGGTTAATGTGCATTTTGGTGAGAACATATTGATCAAAATTGTCAGCAAATTCTGTGATGTTCTTTTTGTGTGTGCTCAGTGATACTATAAGGTAATTTTAAAAGAAATGAAAGGGGAAAAAAATTTTAAGAAGGAATTGGAAGGCAGAGTTACTATAATCTAAGTGGAAGGATTAAAACCACAAACTTTATGGAATATATAGCTGTAAGCAGTTCCACAGAGACACAAAAAGAGGGTAATAAAAATGCTATAAGGAATCTGGTGTTATGCCCAATGCATGTCTCCACAACTAGTAAGATATCACAGCTGTCAGTGGACTATTAACCATGCTTAAAGCCCACCTCTCCCCATATAGAATATTAGCCTAAAAATCCAGATTTACAGTTTCTCAAGCCTCCTGAAAAATGGCATGCGCTGGAGAAAGAATATTTAATAAGCAAACAGCTCTATAATGTTGCTGTTGCTTCTCAATATCTATCAACATTCTTATGTAGGATTACCTAAAGTATATATAAGTCTCAGAACAGGCATACCTCAGAGATACTGTGGGTTCGGCTCCAGACCACTGCAATAAAGCAAATATCACAATAAAGCAAGTCACATGAGTTTTTTGGTTCATATGAAAGTTATTTTTACACTATACTGTAGTCTATTAAATGTGCAATAACATTATGTCTTAAAAAGTACATACCTTTATTTTAAAATACTTTATTGCTAAAAAATGCTCACCATCATCTGAGCCTTTAGCAAGTCATAACTGTTTTGCAATAGTAACATCAAAGATCAATGATCATAGAGCACCATAACAAATATAATAATGAAAAAGTCGGAAATATTTCAAGAATTACCAAAATGTGACACAGAGAAACAAAGCGAACAAATGCCGTTAGAAAAATGGCACCAACAGACTTGCTCAACAGATGGTTGCCACAAACCTTCAATTTGTAAAAAAAAAAAAATAATACAATATCTGTGAAGGGCAATAAAATGAGGTATGCTTGTACATCACCCTCTGAGTTAGGCCAGATTATCAGAAAGCTGTATACATATACTATTTTGTTTTGCCTCCCTTGCTGGGTCTCTTCCATTCACCTTGAATTTCTTTCACTGGACTTCAGTGCCATTGCTTATATTGAGAGACATTACATGGTAGAGCCCTTGAGAGACTTTTTGCTGTCTTTGAGAAAGTTATTTGCTTCATTATATATTGAATAGAATCCCCTCTATGAGAACCTCTGTATAAATCCATGTCTTAAGGTCTCAGTACCAGAAACAGGTAAGCTGCTTCTAAGCAGAGGGTGATTCTGCTTTTTAACTCTTATAGAAATATAATATACATCACATTACACAGTTGTCAAAAACCACAGAACTATACAATGTAAAGAATGAACACAAATGTAAATTATGGACTTCAGTTAAGTAACACTATTGGCTCTTCAATGATAACAAATGTACCACTAATGCAAGATGTTAATAGTAGGAGAAACTGGAGGAGAGGGAGTATATATAGGAACTCTCTGTACTTTCTGTTCAATTTTTCTATAAACCTAAAACTTCTCTAAAAAATAAAGTCTTTTAAAAATATACATACAGGAGATTCTGGGAAGATAGCGGCAGCAGTGGCAGCAGCACAGCTTTTCAATCTCTGAATCCTCACATAAAAACAGATAAGCAACTAGAAAGCAAAAGTAAACCCTACGGACATTCACAGTAAAGCTTTAATGATAAAGTATCCCCATGAACCCCCAAATGAAAGCAAGCAGGGACAAATCAACAGTCACAAAACCTGCACTGTATCAGCATGTGTGAGAAGAAGGAAGAAATGAGGCAGTGTATGATGGACCTGAGAACAGAACTCCAAAAGAGCAACAGGTACAGAAGGCACAGGTGAAACTGGGAGAGTACAAAGTGTACCCAGTAAGGACTGAGGAGGCTGCGGCAGTTTGGCCCCTATGAACTCTCAGAACTCAACTCCCAGGGCTTCCTTCTAGAACAGGGCCCCCTCCTGGAGAGAAAATGCAGGGAGTAGAATCAAAATTGAGCAGGACAAGGACAAGAGAGAGGCAAGGTCCTGATCAAAGTCCAGGAAGAACAGATCCCACAGATCTCAGAAAGCAGGCTTCATATTTTTAACATTATACCAAAACACAGAGGGGTCTTTGTGAAGTTATAAAAAGCTTTCCTGCCTCATTCTAAACGTTCAGGAAGAATACATAAAAGTCAGCCACAAAAAAGGATTTAGGTTGAATTCTCACGAAGTTGTTATGTTAAAAAAAAAAAAAGAGTAAGGAACAGAATAACATCCCTACAAACAACAGAGCATCCAGAAAAACATACCCACAAAACAGACCAAAATGAGCTGCAAGACACTAAGAATATGATATATGGGCTTCCCTGGTGGCGCCGTGGTTGACAGTCCGCCTGCCGATGCAGGGGACACGGGTTCGTGCCCCGGTCCGGGAGGATCCCACATGCCGCGGAGCGGGCTCGCTGAGCCTGTGCGTCCGGAGCCTGTGCTCTGCAATGGGAGAGGCCACAACAGTGAGAGGCCCGCGTACCGCAAAAAAAAAAAAAAAAAAAAAAAAAAGAATATGATATAAATCTTACATGCAGCTCAGTGGGTTTATACAAATGGATATACCCATGTAACCACTGCTCATTTCAAGAAGTGGAACATCACCAGCATCCTTGTGGATCCCCTTGTGCCCCCTCCTTATCAACAATGGTGTTACCTCCCCAAAGGTAAAACCATCTTGAGTTCTATCATTTTAGTTTTGCCTGTTTTCAAAGGTTGTATAAATGAAACTTAAAAATACCCTTGCGTGCCTAGCTTTTTTCTCTCAATATTACGAGACTGACCAGGCTGTTGGGTCTATTCTTCATCATTGCAGTAAAGACACTGTATGCGTTTACCACAACTTTTCCGGTCTACTGCTGGTCAATATTTGGGTTGCTCCCACTTCAGTGCTATTATAAAAGAAGCTACTATGGACATTCTTTTCCTTGTCTCTTTCAGTCACTTCTGTTAGGTATATACCGTAGGAATAGAACTGCTGGGTCATAGGGAGTGTATATGTTCAGCCTTAGTAAATACAGCCAAACAGTTTTCCAAAGTGGTTTTGTCAATTTAAACTCTTACTAGCTGAGCATGAGGATTCCAGTTTCTCCACTTCCTTATCAAAATTTGGTATTGTCAGGGTTTTTTTTAGCAGCTATTCTATTTTTTAGTAGCTATTCTATACACACCTATTCTGATAGGTGTGTACCTGTTAATTTGCATTTCCTTGATGACTAAGAAAGCTGAGTACCCTTTTATTTGCTTACTAATCATTTGCATATCCTCTTTTTTGATGTGCCTGGTCAAGTCTTAATGTACGTGTGTTGTTAGACTTTTCCTTACTGGTGTGTAGGAGTTCTTTATACTTAAAGTCCTTCATCAGATGTGTGTTTTTGCAAATATCTTCTCCCATTCTGAGGCTTGCCTTTTCATGATTACTGGTATCTTTCAATTAATAAGAATTCTTAACTATAATGAAGTTCAATTTATCAATATAGTTCCTTTATGGTTAGCGATTTTTGTATTTTGTTAAGAAATAATGCCTCTACAGTCATGAATATCTTCCATGTTATCTTCCAGAAGCTTTACTATTGTACCTTTCATGTTTACATATACAATCCATCTGGAACTGATTTTTGTGCATGCGATATAATAGGGTCAAGGCTCATTTTTTTTCCATCAGCCATCCAATGGATCCAGCACCATTTGTTAAAAAGACCATATTTTCTCTGCCAAGTTGCAATGACACCTTCATTGTAAATCAGGTGTCCACATATGCGTAGGTCTGTGTCTATGTACTCTATTCTATTGCATGGGTCTTTTTGTCTATCTCAAACCTAATACATCCAAAACTGAATTCCTGATCTTCTTCCCTAAACCTGTTCCTTACTGTCTGCCCCGTCTCAACTGCGGACAATTCCACACTTCCAGTTGCTTAGGCCAAAATCCTTGGTATCATCCTGACTTGTTTCTTTCTCTCACATTCCACTTGTAATTCATCAGCAGATCCTGTTGCCTTTACCTTCAATTACATCTGGAATAACTACCTCTATCACTCCCACCCTGGTCCAAGCCAACATCCTCCCTCATCTAGACTACTGCAATAACTTCCTGACTGGTCTCCCTGATTAGTGGTAACTGATTGGATGTAAGGTATGGGAGAGAAGGAGGAGTCAGATGCCGTCCAGGTTCCTGGGCTTGGATGGTAGAAACTGCTTTCCAAAGTGGGATAGGAAAGAAATTGGCTTGGGGGTTGAGGGAAGAAAGTCACCCCTTCAGTCTCTTCTCTACCTAACAGCCAAGGTAACACTGTTGTTAGCTCGTGTAAGTCAGATCATGTCCCTGCTCTACTCAAAACCCTCCAGTGGTGCCCCATCTCATTCAGAGTAAGAGCCAAAATCCTTACAATGACCAACAAAGCTCTACATAATTTGGCCTTCACTAGCTCTTTCCATACACTCCACTCACTTTGATGTAGACACAGTAGCCTTTTTGATATGCCTTGAAAAATCAGGCATACGCCCACCTTGGGCCTTTGCATTTGTCATCTTCCCAAATACAAAAATGGCTAGCTCCCCCATTTCCATCAAGTCTTTGTTAAAAATGTCATCTTTTCAGGGAGGCCTTACCCTGACTGCCCTATTTAATTGTAACCCAATCCCCAATTCTAGTACTCCTTATCAGCTTTTCCTGCTTTAATCTTTTTCCTTAGTTCTGATCATCTTCTAACTCTGAACTCAACAAAAGCAATGTTGAGAAAGACCAGGCCAGATTCTACAATGAGAACATACAGCAGAACCTTCTACGGAATGCATCATAACATCCATAAATGACTTTTTTTTCCAATAGATTTATTTATTTATTTTTGGCTGAGTTGGGTCTTTGTTGCTGTGCACGGGCTTTCTCTAGTTGTGGCGAGTGGGGGCTACTCTTCGTTGTGGTGTGTGGGCTTCTCATTGTGGTGGCTTCTCTTGTTGCGGAGCACGGGCTCTAGGCGTGTGGGCTTCAGTAGTTGTGGCTCACAGGCTCTAAAGAGCAGGCTCAGTAGTTGTGGCGCAGGGGCTTAGGTGCTCCGTGGCATGTGGGATCCTCCCGGACCAGGGATCGAACCCGTGTCCCCTGCAATGGCAGGCAGATTCTTAACCACTGCGCCACCAAGGAAGCCCCCATAAATGACTTTTTAAAAATATTTGTATATTTTGTTGACTGCTCTATCCCTAGCACTGAGAAGAGAACCTGATATACAGTAAATGTTCAATAAACACTTTATTGAATAAACTCAATGAATGAATGAATGAATCAAGCACATCTTAAAGACTGCCAACATTTAAGGTTTTAATGAAAGAGGATGAACTTTCAAAGGAGACAGAAGGAACAGCCAGAGATGGAAAAAGAGCTAAGAGAGTCTAATACCCCAGACATAAAGGGAATTTCCTGAGTGAGAGTGTCTTTTCTTATTCATAACAAGCCCTTTTCAACCATACCTGAATTTATACTAATGAAGTTACTCAGGGCAGAGCCCTAGATTATCTTCAGGATTGGGGAACCAACCATGTGATCAGAGGCTTGGAACTTTCAGTCCACCCCCTGACCTCTGGGGAGGGGAGAGGTATTAGAGATTGAATTCAATCACCAGTGACCAATGAGTAAATCAATTGTGCCTACGTAATGAAACCTCAATAAAAACTCTGACAAGGTTTGGGGGAGAGTCCAAGTTGGTGAACTTGATGTGCTAGGAGGGTAGTATGCTGAGAGGGCATGGAAGCTCTGCACCAATGCCCCTCCACCCTCTCACCTCTACCCTAGAACTTGCATTTGGCTGTCCCTGAGTTATATATCCTTTATAATAAAATTGTTATGGAAACTATATGCTTTCTTGAGTTCTGTGAATTATTGAATTGGGGTGGGGGGTACAGGGAGAGGGACATGAGAATCCCTGAATTTATAGTCAGCCAGGCAGAAGTGGCAGTAACCTGGGCACCCCATTTGCAGCGGGCATCTGAAGTGGGAGCAGTCTTGTGAGACTGAGCCCTGAATCCAGGGTCTGTACTGACTCCAGATAGTTGGAGTCATAATTGAATTAAATTACAGAGGACTTCCCTGGTGGCGCAGTGGTTGAGAGTCCGCCTGCCGATGCAGGGGACACGGGTTCGTGCCCTGGTCCGGGAAGATCCCACATGCCGCGGAGCGGCTGGGCCCGTGAGCCATGGCTGCTGAGCCTGCGCATCCGGAGCCTGTGCTCCGCAACGGGAGAGGCCACAATAGTGAGAGGCCCGCGTACCACAAAAAAATAAAAATAAATTAAAAAAAATAAATTATAGAACACCCAGTTGGTATCGGAAAATTGGAGAACTGGTCATTGTTTCAAAAAACCAAACATTCAGTCAGGAAGGGACAGAGTCTGATTTGAACCCAAATTTTGTTCCACAATGTAGTTAAAGAATAACTAAGGCTGCCAGATCATGCCACATGAAAAGAAAAGAGGGCAGAGGACAGATGTCACAAAATTCAATAAGAAAGTAAATGATTCCACAAAGAAGCAAATTTCCAGAGATACAGGAATTAAACTTGGATGAGTTGATGCTGAGGAAACCAAGAGAAAAGGAAGTTTAAAGGAAAGTAATCAATACTATTAAATGCTGTGAAGAGATTAAATAAGACAAGGCTTGACAAATATCTACTAAATTTAGTAGTTGTGGATGACAATTCAAACAGTACCTGGGGCTTGAACATAAAGAGTTGAAAAATGTGTTTGTTTTTTCTTCTTGAAAACTTTGGCCATGGTAGAAAGAGAAGGGATAGCAATGGGTTAGTAGTATAGGAGTGAGGGTTTCTACTATAATTATTGATTGTTGTTTTGGGTGAAAGAGGCTTGAACAGGTTTAAACAGAAATGGGCCAGAAGTGGAGAGTGCTTAATGGTAGATGCCAGGCCCACAGCTGAAGAGTCTGGTTAAAAAGCAGGCTGACAAGTTTTTACTTTTATTTTTATAACTTCTGTGTTGTTAAATTTTCTCAGCATGTACAATTGATATTTTCTCTGTATTTAATTTAAAAAAAAACAAAGAAAGATCCTTATTTCAAAAAACAAACAATCCTTTCTTCACCCCTGGCTGCTGCCCTCTCCCCTCTTCAGTCATTCTATTTCTGTTTGTATGAATTTGTCCACATGCCACTCATCCCTCTGCAACCTCCAGTCTGGCCTCCAGCCTCACTTCACATAAGCAGTATTTGTTAAGGTCGCTAATGTGTTCTGTGTCATTAAATCAAAAGACATTTTCAGGTCTCTCTCTCAAATTCCTGACTTCTCTATTTGCACACTGGACATCTCCATAGGTATCTCTAAAACAGAGCTCACCTTTCTTCCCTCTGCCCCCAAACACTTCTTTTCCCACTTCAAAGAGTACCTTCCACCATCCCCCATCCAAGCTCAGAAACCGAGTGACACCCTGACTCCTCCTCTCTCCATGCCCCAGGTCTCATCCATTACCAAATCCCTTCACTCCCACCCACCCCCATGAGTCTAAAGTATATTCCTGATTGCAATACAATTTTAATAGTCTCCATCATGATCTTTCCGAAATATCGATCAGATAATGACCCTCAGAGGACATAACAGTCCTCCTTGGCTCCCGCTGCCCAGAGTAAACCCCCAGCATATTAGTATGGGTGGTAATGATCCTTCAGGATCTTGAAGGCCCCACCTGCTTCTCCAGCCTCATCTCTCCCTACACCCCTGTCCCAATAATGCCCAAACCTCACAGAAACTGTTGGTAGTTCCCTGAATTTGAGTGACCCCCATGCTGTCCTCTGGCATGGAGGATGATGCCTGGACACCCAGCACGTGCAATGTCCTGTCCTCTCCTACCTCAGTTCTGGGCCAACTCCCATCTGCCCCTCAAGACTTAACTCAGACTTCACCTGCTCAGGGATTTAGTAACTCATACAGAGACAGTGTTACTGTTAATCTATTGTAGCTTTCCTTTCCAAGACTCTTAAGGCATTTGGGTTAGTGTCTAATCCTAAATGGTTTTATACAAAAGTAAAGAAAGTATGGCCTATAGTAATGCCACAACTACAGAAGTGGATTTGTTTCTTTATGTACATGTTGGTGCCTTAAAATTTGTATTGGGCATTTGTAAGTATTTATAAATGGTGCTTTTTATTACTCATGGCATACCAAGGCAAAAATAAGCTTTGTTAAACAGAATTCTGTAAAGAATCCTTCTTATCCAGTACAACAGACGCCACTCATTACCAGAATCTTTATCTAACAGCTTGGATCAACCAATCCAGGTGTCTTTACATAACAAATCTTACGGGAGTCTTTAACTCTGAATTCAATGAAAGTAATGTTGAAAAAGACTGATCCAGCACTCTGTAATGAGAACAATATAGCAGAACCTTCTTAGGAATGCATTATAACATCCATGAAATCCTACATTTGATGATGGCACTGGACCATGTAATTTTCTCCAGGGGTTTTATCTGTAAAATAGGGATAATAATGGTTCTTTCACACAATTATCCAGATGATTAACTAAAGAGAACTTTGAACTGGAGGTAAAAAGTTGGGAGCATCAGCATATGGATGGTGTTTAAATTGAGAATTGATGAGATAACCTAAAGAGAGAGGGTTCAGAGAGAAAAATAAAAAGCCCCAGCCCTCTTTCCAAATGTTTCCGATTCATTTTTTCATTCAACAACTATTTTCTGAGTGCCCATGATCAGTCAGTTACTGTACTAGACACTACGGATGTAGGGGTGAGCCAAAGAGACACAGAGAAAGCTTATAGTCTCCTGAGTGAGGCAGAGAAATATATATTTAACTACAAACTATAATAAGTGCTTTAAAGGAAAAGTTCCAGCCATTATGGAAGAATTTAATGAGGACCTAATCATATTAAATAAAATATTATATGTAAAGCACTTAGTATAGTGTCTGACACACAGTAAACCCTCTAGCCAAGGAAGGCCTCACTAAGAAAGTGACAATTATGCTGACAGCAAAGGATTAGTTGGAGTTGGCTACGTAGAAAATGGAGTGAAAGAGCACTGCCAGCTGAAGAACACACAAGAAGGCCCTGAGGCAGGAAAGAGCTTGGGATGTTCCCAGAGCTGAAAGGGGACTTGTATGGCTACAGCACGTGATAGTTGGGAAATGATAACACCTTCTACCTGGCCACCCAAGGTAGAAATCTCCCTTTCCCCCAAGTGATGAAAATCATTTTAAGAAACCACACAACAACTCTAGATACTACACCAAAATAGTAATGATGCAAATGAATTGTATCTGCCTGAAAATAAGCCTGCAGTCTGCTTTCCAACTTCCCCTTTCACAGCCACCCTTCTCCCACTATGTTCCCTCACCTACCCAGCATCTCACTTTGGTGCATTGTCCCAGGGATAAGAAGTCAAGAATAAGTCCTTCCTGAGGAAGAGTCCTGTGATAACAAATCAGAGAGAAATTCAGCAAGAAATATTAAACAAGGCAGCATCTTACTGTCATCCAGGCTACGTATAAATGCAAGGTTCCGAATTTAATTTAAAATTCAAAAGTGAAATGGTTATCAGAGGGATACATATTAACACCACTATTTGAATTGAAAAATTACAGACTCTTTCTAATAGAAAGATTGATTTCACTGACTGATTTTCCAGTGAGGGTTGATTTTGCCAATTAGTTCATATGGCAAACATTTTCCAAAACTTAAATATGCAGCCATAAGATTTTGACAAAAATATATTTAAAGTACATATTCATTATACAATACACAAAAATTATAAACCTTATAACTAAGTTTATGAGAAAAAATTTAAATATCAATTTTAAGATGTATGAGAATACATAATTTTTCAAAATTATTTTCAGGTTATTCTAGCAAAAAAACAAAAATGTGAAGACCACTGGCTTACAGGGTTAACTCAAGTGTCCGCTAACTGAATGGGGTATAGGAATGTGAAACAAGCAGAGGTCAAGGGTGATCCCTAGATTTATAACCAGGAAATATAAATTTGAGATTAACTCACAATTCATGTATGTTCACATTGAGAGTTGACAACAGTGCAAATAACTCCTGATGAGGGTAGCTGACTCTGTCTTGTGTATTTGCAATAATTTGCAATTATTACCTTGTGAATTTATATTTGTAGTAACAAATCCATTTTAGCATGTGATTGCATTTATGTATTTGCTCTTTGAATTCTACTTTAAAATAGTTGTACATCTCATTGGTCCCCTCATTACATAAGAAGTATAATAATTTTAAAAATTCATGTATGTTCATGGTTCATTAAGGTACCTCTTAAATTTTTTCCATTATACTTCATTAATTTTTTTTTTTTTTTGGCCGAGCCCTGTGGCTTGCGGGATCTTAGTTCCCCAACCAGGGATTGAACCTGGGGCCCCCGGCAGTGAGAGCGCTGAGTCCTAACCAATGGATCACCACTGGTTCCCTACTTTATTAAATTTTAGAGGAGATGGTATATTACAGTGTAGGGGTGGAAAACTTTTCCTTTCTGGCTGGTCTAATAATTAAATTGACATAAAGCAGATTAACAGAAGAAAAACAAATTTCATGCATATCGGAGGCCCAAAGATACTCAGGCAATTGAGGTTTACATGCCACCCTCAGCTAAGAAGAAGGGGTAAGGGTCTGGGGCTTCAAATGGGAGGAAGGCAATTCACAGGAGGATGAGAAGAGCAAATGTTTGGTGAGCAAATATTTGATAAACAAATGTTTGCCATACCACATAGCTAAGTCTCTCTGATAAAAAGTTATCTTTGGTATTAGCTCTTTTCCTGCTGTCAATCTAAATTCTTTTAGGCAGTTAAGGGGAAGGTAAACAGCTCTTCCAAAGTCTGTTGGGCCTTGTTTGTCATCAACTTAAAATCCACATGCCAAAGTGGTATATTTTGGGGTCACATATTCTGCTCCCCCTCAATGGTAATATTGGAAATTTTGGAGATTTGTGAAGGTCTTGAAACTTAACTCTCAAGAATATCTAAGGTCCACTATAGCTTATATGTTCACGTTCATTCTGACTTCTGTTTTATAAAGAGGTCTAAGTTTGCAGTTTTAAAAAAAGTAATGTAAAAGTTTACCGGGGGTGGGGGGGAAGTTTACCAGGAAATAAGGCACCCAGTTTAAGGTTAAAAATTAAAGGACCAACTTGTAGTCCAAGATGCAGTAACAAGGACTGGATTTACCCTCTCACCTTAAAGAACACTGACCCTACCCCACTCCCCACAAAAAACACCACCACCACACAAAATATATGAAACAACAATTTTCAAGATACTGGACAGCAGCCAATGAAGGACAGTGATCCCTGAGAGACTGGAAACAAATGAGGAGAGAGCCCTACGATTTAACTTAAGAGGGTTTCCAGGCTGCCACACAGGGGAGGGGAACTCAGGTGAACCTGTTGGACTCCTGAGTTGAGGAAGTGCAGCTGAGAGTATGGGGAACCCAAGGTGGCTAGTGTTTGTGGGACAGAGTGCTAGAGAGGACAGACCTGTACAAAGAAAGAACTCCGGAGATCTGCAGAGTGTATTCAGAGTATTGATTGGTGCCTTTGTGTGAGGAAACTATCCCACAGATGCTGAGGAGAGAACTATTGAAAGAATGAGAGTAAACAGTGCCCAGCACTCACAGAGGGCCAGGAAGAGAGCCTGTTCCCAACAGCTTAGACTGGAAAACATCATGTTTCATAGGGCATTGGATAGAGTATCAAAAAGGTCTTTCTTCAGTAGTGGGAAATCATTAACCCTTGACTAATGGTTCTCAGCCAGGGGTAATTTTGCTTCCCCAGCCCCCAACCAGGGGACAATGTCTGTAACATCTGGAGACATTTTTGATTTGTCAGGACTAGAGGCAAGGTGCTACTAGCATCCAGTGGGGAGGCCAAGGATGCTACTAAACATCTTGCAGTGGACAGGACAACAAAGTATTATCTGGTCCAAAATGCCAACAGTGCTGAGGTTGAGAAACCTTGCCGCAGACTCAGCGCTGCTCTGGTCCTTCCTAACAAATCTTAAAAGCAAGACTCAAAAGGATCACACTGTTTCCCAGTAAATTAACTGCATCCCAGAGCAAAGCTCAAGATTTACAGGAATACAAAACTATCTGGCACCTGACAGGGTAAAATTCACAATGTCTGGCATTCAGTTCTTCCTCATCTAAATAAAGATCACCGGGCTTGCAGAGGTGCAGGAAAATACAACCCATATTGAGGAGAAAAATCAGCTAGTCGAAACCAACCCAGAACTGACACAGACACTAGAAGTGGCATAAAATGACATTAAAACAGTTATTATACCTGTATTCTATAAGTTCAACAGGTTAAGTAGGGATATGGCAGATATAAAAAAAGACCCAAATCAAACTTTTAGAGATAAAAGTACAATGTCTTAGATGAAAAATACACTGGATGGGATTTAACAGCAGATTACATATTTCAGAAGAAAAGATTCGTTAACATGAAGGTATAGCAATATAAACTATCCAAAATGAAACACAGAAAAGAGAATCTTTTTAATGAAACTTAAAAAGAAAGAAAAGAGCAACAGTGAGCTGTGAGACAATGTTATGTGGCCTAACATACAAGTATTTGGAGTCCCTAAAAGAAAGGGGAGAGAGAAGAGAACTGAAAATAAAGTTGAAGAAATAATAGCCAAAAATTTCCCAAATTTGATGAAAACTATTAATCCACAGATCCAAGAATCCCAATGAGCCCCAAACACAAGAAATATGAAAAAAAAAAAAAACCATCAAGGCACATCATAGCCAAATTGTTTAAAAAAAAAAAACAGTGATAAAGAGAAAATCTTAGAAGCATTCAAAGAAAAAAGGCATCTCACATATAGACAAAAATAAAGATGACATCAGATCTCTCATCAGAAATAATGCAAGCGAGGGCTTCCCTGGTGGCGCAGTGGTTAAGAATCCGCCTACCAATGCAGGGGACACAGGTTCGAGCCCTGGTCCGGGAAGATCCCACATGCCGCAGAGCAACTAAGCCCATAAGCCACAACTACTGAGCCTGCGTTCTAGAGCCTGTGAGCCACAACTACTGAGCCCGAGCACCACAACTACTGAAGCCCACGCGCCTAGAGCCCGTGCTCTGCAACAAGAGAAGCCACCCAATGAGAAGCCTGCACACCGCAACAAAGAGTAGCCCTCGCTCGCCACAACTAGAGAAAGCCTGCGCACAGCAACAAAGACCCAACACAGCCAAAAATAAAAATAATAAATTAATTTTTTAAAAGAGAAAGAAAGAATGCAAGTGAGAATATAGTAGAGCAGTATCTTTAAAATACTGACAGGAAAAAAACTGTCAACATAGAATTCTATACTCAACAAAAATCTTTCAAAAGTGACAGTAAAATAAAGATATATTCAAACATATGAAAGCTGAAAGAACTCATTACCACACTACCCACTAGAAGAACCCCACACCACACACACAGACACACAGTACAAAAAATAAAGGAAGTTCTCAAGCAGAAGAAAAAGATACCAGATGGAAATCTGGATCTCCACAAATGAATGAAGAGCACCGGAAATTAAAACTACATGGTTAAATGAATAAGATTTTTTTCTTATTATTTAAAATTCTTTAAAAGACAAATGACTGCATAAACAAAAATAATAGCAATGTACTGTGAGGGTTTTAACATTTACAAACGTAAAATGCATGACAAAAAGAGCATAAAGGCCAGAAGAGAAGAAATTACACTATTGCAAGGTTCTTACAGTAGGAATAGCCCTGCATCTACCAAAGAAAATGAATGCATGGTTAAAAGCCTTCCCACAAAGTAAACTCCATGCCCAGGTGGCTTTACTAGTGAATTATATCAAACATTTATGAAAAAAGTGCCGATTCTACACAAACTCTTCCAAAAAATTGAAGAGGATAATACTTCCCAACTCACTCTATAAGTCCAGCATTACTTTAATATCACAACCAGAAAAAGATATTACAAGGAAAGAAAAGTACAGACCAATATCCCTCATGTGGCTTATCTGGGGAAAGCAAGGTTAGTTTTACATTCAAAGTCAATCAGAGTAATTCACAATATTAAACAAATTAAAAAAGAAAAATGACACGATCATCTTAATAGATGCAGAAAAAGCATTTGATTAAATCCAACGTCCACTCCTAATAAAAACTCTCAGCAAATGAGGAATAGGAAGGATTTCTCCATGTGTTAATGAGCATCTATCAATACAACAAACGTACAGCTAACATCATACTTAATGGTGAAAGACTGAATACTTTCCCCAAGATCAGCAACAAGGCAAGCATATCTGCTTTCATCACTACTATTCAACACTGTACATGAGGTTCTAGCCAGTGCAATAGGCAAAAGAAAAATCTGTCCAGAGAGTAAAGGAAGAAGTAAAACTCAGATAACATGATCATCTATGTAGAAAATCTAAGGAATCTATTAAAAAGGTGCAGATAAAATGTTTGTCTATGTAGAAGATCTAAGAAATCTAATCAAAAGTTACTAGAAGTATCTGCACGGCTAGAGCCCATGCTCTGCAACAAGAAGCCTGTGCACCAAAAAGAAGAGTAGCCCCCGCTCGCCGCAACCAGGGAAAAGCCCCCACACAACAACAAAGACCCAGCGCAGCCAAAAATAAAATAAATTTATATAAAAAAAATTTTAAAAAACAAAACTTACTAGAACTAGTAAATGAGTTTAGCAAGTTTACAGATATAAGGTCAATATATTAAACAGTAATTGTATTTCCATATATAAGCAATAAACAATCAGGGATTGAAATTTTAAATGTTATTTACAATAGCATCAATACATATGAAATACCTAAAGATAAATATTACAAAAGATGTACAAGACCTGTATTACAAATTATAGCTGAGGGAAATCACAAAAGATTTAAATAAATGGAGATATACAACCTGTTCATGAGAAGTTTTGTTGATGAGTATAACTTGCTCATGAGAAGACTCAGTATGCTAAGATGTCAATTCAAATCCCCAACGGGTTTTTTGTAGGTACTGACAAACTTATTTTAAAATTCATATGGAGGGCTTCCCTGGTGGTGCAGTGGTTAGGAATCTGCCTGTCAATGCAGGGAACACGGGTTTGATCCCTGGTCCGGGAGGATCCCACATTCCGCAAAGCAACTAAGCCCATGTGCCACAGTTGCTGAGCCTGTGCTCTAGAGCCCGTAAGCCACAACAACTGAAGCCAGCGAGCCACACCTACCGAAGCCCACGCACCTGGAGCCCGTGCTCCACAAGAGAAGCCACCACAGTGAGAAGCCCATGCACCACAACGAAGAGTAGCCCCTGCTTGACACAACTAAAGAAAGCCCATGTGCAGGAATGAAGACCTAATGCAGCCAAAAATAAATAAATAAAAATTTAAAAAAATCTGCAAACAAGAAATGCTGGAGAGGGGGTGGAGAAAAGGGAACCCTCTTGCACTGTTGGTGGGAATGTAAATTGATACAGCCACTATGGAGAACAGTACGGAGGTTCCTTAAAAAACTAAAAATAGAACTACCATACGACCCAGCAATCCTGCTACTGGGCACATAGCCTGAGAAAACCATAACTCAAAAAGAGTCATGGGGCTTCCCTGGTGGCGCAGTGGTTGAGAGTCTGCCTGCCGATGCAGGGGACACAGGTTCGTGCCCCGGTCCGGGAAGATCCCACATGCCGCGGAGCGGCTGGGCCCGTAAGCCATGGCCACTGGGCCTGCGCGTCTGGAGCCTGTGCTCCACAAGGGGAGAGGCCACAACAGTGAGAGGCCCACGTACCGCAAAAAAAAAAAAAGAGTCGTGTACCACAATGTTCACTGCAGTACTATTTACAATAGCCAGTACATGGAAGCAAGCTAAGTGTTCATCGACAGATGAATGGATAAAGAAGATGTAGCACATATATACAATGGAATATTACTCAGCCATAAAAAGAAATGAAATTGAGTTATTTGTAGTGAGGTGGATGGACCCAGAGTCTGTCGTACAGAGTGCAGTAAGTCAGAAAGAGAAAAACAAATACCATATGCTAACACATATATATGGAATCTAAAAAATATATATATGGTTCTGAAGAACCTAGGAGCAGGACAGGAATAAAGACGCAGGCATAGAGAATGGACTTGAGGACACGAGGAGGGGGAAGGGTAAGCTGGGATGAAGTAAGAGAGTGGCATGGACATACATCCACTACCAAATGTAAAATAGCTAGCTAGTGGGAAGCAGCCACATAGCACAGGGAGATCAGCTCTGTGCTTTGTGACCACCTAGAGGAGTGGGATAGGGAGGGTGGGAGGGAAATGCAAGAAGGAGGGGATATGGGGATATATGTATATTTATAGCTGATTCACTTTGTTATAAAGCAGAAACTAACACAACATTGTAAAGCAATCATACTCCAATCAAGATGTTAAAAAAGAGTATATACTATATGATTCTATTTAAAACGTGAGAAATTGTAAACTATAAGTGACGGAAAGCTGACCAGGGACTTCTCTGGTGGCACAGTGGTTAAGAATCTGCCTGTCAATGCAGGGGACACGGGTTTGAGCCCTGGTCTGGGAAGATCCCACATGCCTCAAAGCAACTAAGCCCGTGCGCCACAACTACTGAGCCTGCGCTCTAGAGCCCACAAGCCACAACTACAGAGCCTGCGTGCCACAACTGCTGAAGCCCGCCTGCCTAGAGCCTGCGGTCTGCAACAAGAGAGGCCACCGCAATGAGAAGCCTGCACACCACAACGAAGAGTAGCCCCCGCTCAAAGAAACTAGAGAAAGCCCGCGCACAGCAACGAAGACCCAACGCAGCCAAAAACAAATAAAATAAAATAAATAAATTTATTTTTAAAAAAAGAAAGAAAGCAGACCAGTGTTTGCCTTGAGGGTAGGAGGCATACGGAAACTTGTGGGTGACAGGCTCATTATCTTGATTGTAGTGATGTTTTCATAGGTGTCTACATGTAGCAAAATTCACCAACTTGTACACTTTAAATACATGCAGTTTATTATATGCCCCCATTAAACCTCTATAAAGCTGTTTACAGTATTAAAGGAGAATGGTGAAAACACAAGTTTCACACAGTGGGCTTATTTCATTAAAGCACAGTTTTATCAAAAACAAGGATGAAAATTTATTCTTTGCGTAAGCCGCACAAACATCCAAGAAAAACTTCCATTTCCAAGACTACCAATCCTATTCCTAGACCGTCATCCGCCCCATCTCCTTCCAAACTCGGCCAGACATTTCATGTGTTGTCAACATGAATACCTCTGATAAATACCTGGTGAGGAAGCCAGGTCAGAGTGTGGGTGATGGATCCAAATGCACTGCCACTACCTGACAAATTTGAAAGTTATACTGAGTGAAATTGACCTAGAAGAGCTGTTGGTACAGTTACAATCTTAGCAGGGCTGGAGTCTATTTATGGGTTTTGATGGACTCTAACTACATTGTAATTTGTACATATATACAATTTTAAGTTATCTGTATAACCTATCTTCTTATTCACTAACAGAAGTCATCTTGATTTATGGGTTTGTTTTATAATGCGCCTCTATCTGCATGCACCACATGGAAAGACAATAAACACAAAAAATACTTCGGGCTCTTGCTGCTAAACAAGTATTGAAGTAATGTGTGTGAGCTATTAAAAGAAGTACTACAATTAACAAGACAATTTGGCACTGTCCACGCCCTCAGGAAACTGGAATACTATACTGAAAAGGAGACAACTTCTCTTAGAGATAGAGGGTATGGTACGTGTGTTGGGGGAAGGGGGGCCATGAGATAGTCTCCTAAAATTACAGAATATCAACAGCCACCCCTTACGCCAAATCATCTTCAGTTTGAGTCGTTCTTACACGCCTTAACTCTCAAATTCCCTCTATCTCAGAATGCTATACCCTTACTCCCAGTTAATATGGTGGGTTTAAAATACACCGGGCATTCTTTCCTACTGACAAACTGATGGAGAAGTTCATGTAATCAAGGAAAATATCTGATACTAATTGCTCACAAAAAAAAAAAAAGTAGAAGGGGCCTCTCTGAACTTAGACCCAAGCCCAAAGCCAAGTTTATTTATCTCTGATAAATCTCTCCTGATACTAATCCCTCCAGTCCCACCTTTACTATGTGAGTAGTTACAAAGCTCTGTTGGTGGGAAAATACTGTGTAATGATGTGCTGGGGGTAAGCAATTCTAGTAACCCGTTATTCTAGTAACCATTAAGAGTCTTAAAACTTCACCTCGGGATGGACTAAGACTGTGGTATATTGGTAAATATTTAATAAGGTAAGAAAGGAAGGCCCTCATTTGCAGTATCTAAGTGAATACTCCCAGTCAGTCAATTTTAAGCTACCACTGTGATGTGACTAAATGCGATGTTGGGAAGATGTGTGCCTAGTATTCCCCCCCATACAAATGAGATAAAGATAAATAACCTCAAGAGCACATACAATAGTAAAATGTAGTAAAAATAATTAGGTAGTTACAGTTTTTAGTATCTAATACTGTCACCAGCCAAGCCCATTAACAATTCCTGGGAAATAAAAATATTTATTACCCAATTCCTGGGTAATAAGACAAAGTTTAACCTTTTTCTTTTTCTTTGTGCTTAGTCCAGTTTCACTTGCTCACAGGGTGTTGCATGCAGAGATCTTACACCAGGCCCTTCAGACCAGAGTTCCCAGTGTGAAAAGGCACCTTTTCCCAGTGTGAAAAGGCCTGGCACCTCAGCTCTGGGCCCCTGTCCAGAAGTGCTGCACAGGCCCCTGCAATCCAAAAGAACCCTACAAAGCAGCCCCAGCCAAACGCCTTTGGGGAACAGCACGTACTCGAGAGCTTGAACTCCCACCTCTTCATTCTTTGACTTTGTTTGTGTTCGAACCAAACTTGGTCTCCTACTGGCTCCAAGATACCGGTCAGGACACTTGCTGGGGACTCACTGGGGAGTGTCATTACAATACCTTCATTTTTTTAATATTACTTAATTGTAAGTTTATATAATTTAAATTTTAATAATGGCAGTGTTTAAGGATTGGCTAGCCGAATACTTACAATTTTAATGAGACTGTTCAAGTCACCTTCAACACACCACTGGCCTGGGGGTACTTTCTTTCTGAGGTGAATACAAAGTAACTTCAAGTAACTTCTAACTTCGGTGACTCCTACTGAAAGAGAAGGTCCTGGCAACAAGTAAAACTTGATATATTCTTTTTAATACAACAGTGAAGAAACAAGGGCCCAGGTACAATTAAAGAGCGTACAAGGTGTTAGGTGGTGGAGTGGGGCTTGGAGCTCAGATATGTCTCCAAAGCTAAGAGATGAATACATCCGTCAGGTGTTGCTACAATTTCTAGTTGAAAAAGCCAGACTCGAGGACTTTTAGCTCTGCCCGGAGCCTTAAGGGTGTGTGTGGAGGGGCGGCGCAAGAGGTGGAGAACGTAGCTTTCTAAGCGTTATGTCCTCTGCACCCAGAAGTCTCTCTACAGATCAATCCCAACCATGGATTTGTCCATGGCCTCCAAGAAAATATTCTATTCCTACAATCCGCTGTGTGCGCTCCTACCCACCTGACGGCTTAAGTCTTCTGCGCGAGGTAGAACTACTAGGGAACAGAGAGCACAGAATTTGGTCGGCCGACGCGAGTCGGGAAAAAAGCCAGCGAATCCTCATTAGTAGCGCGTGGCCACCTGGGCTGAGGGGGCTGAGGGCCGTGAGCTGTAGCCGCGGACCCGCCCTCCCAGGCCTCCTGGTCCTCCCCAGGCCGCCGAGCCGCCGGCGCCGCGCGCGCCTCTCCAGCCGCCCTCTCGAAGCTTGACATTTGCTCCGGAAGTGGCTCCGGCGCCCGAGGAGGGCCTAGGATTTTACCGGACGAAAAGACCGACGCCCCCGCTGCCTTCACGCCCCGCCCTCCGCTCCCCTAAGTTAAAGAGGAAGAGCGGGCCGTTGGGTGGCTGGTTGGGTGAGTTGGCCCCTGCCACGCCCGGGAGCCAGCCGCCGCACTTCCGGCGGCCGGAGCCCCGCGCACGCTCGGAGCCATGTTGAGGAGCTGCACCGCGGCACTGCGCACGCTCCGGGCCCTGCGCGGCAGGCGGGAAGGCGCGTTCCCCGCTGCGAGAGACCCGGTACTCGCGCGGGTAAGTCCCGGGCGCTGGGCGGCGGAAGTGGACAGAGGGGTGGGACTTTCCGTCAGGAACAACCCTGTGATATGGATATGTTCAGCTCTTTATCCATTTCCTCAGCCAGCTGACCTCAGAATAAAAGCTAACATCAGCTCCAAGAGGCATCAATGTTAACGGGGTCACCGGATCTTTCAGTCCTGAGATTCAAGCCGTAAGAAACTGCACAGGAGGGTGACGCCGTTTGTTGGTTTTTTTTTTTTTAACATCTTTATTGGAGTATAATTGCTTTACAATGGTGTGTTAGTTTCTGCTGTATAACAAAGTGAATCAGCTATACGTATACATATATCCCCATATCTCCTCCCTCTTGAGCCTCCCCTCCCATCCCCCCTTCTAGGTGGGGTGACCCGTTTTGAATAAGTGTGCAGGATGCTTGAGTCATGTTAGCAGGTCAAGGAATACAGCTGCTACTAATATTAATAAAGAAAGGTTGTGCCTTAAGCAAGGTCACATAGAAAACACGTGGTACAGTTGGAATCTGAACCGAAGCAGTCTGCCTCCTAACCATTACATTATACCCTCAGGAGAAGCGTACGTCTCTAACAAGGGTTTAATCCTAGTTCTCTACTACTAGTTTATCTACTACTTTACTTATCTACTAGAAAAACTGTTAAGATATTCCGTCTTACCATTTTTCAGTCAGCAATTAATACAGATATTTGCTGCCTCTCACCAGCTATATCCAAGGAATATCTAAAGATAATAGTTTATAGGGATATTGGCTTAATTCTAGATAATTAAATTAAGTGGTACTGCTTAAATTGTCCTCTCTGAAGGAGATCAGGTCAATGAAAATAATCATTTTGGACTCGTAAAGGACACACACAAGTGGATCCCATTTAATGATAGTTAAAACCATTTTAACATCTCTGAAAATGTTAAGTTCAAGAACTTTCATCAGGTCTTAGTTGCGGCACGCGGGATCTTTGTTGCGACTTAGTTGTGGCATGCGGGATCTTTCGTTGTGGTGCACGGGCTTAGTTGCCCCGCCGCATGTGGGAGCTTAGTTCCCCAAGACCAGGGATCCAACCCGTGTTCCCTGCATTGGAAGGCAGATTCTTAACCACTGGAGCACCAGGGAAGTCCCAAGTTCAAGAATGTTAAAACAATTTCTATACAGTCCTTATTATTAAGCAGTCTGCTTGAATGAATAATGAAATAATGTTCACTTTGGGAGAGTCAAGGTAACTAATAATAATTTATAATGAAATCAGCTTCCTTGATTGTTTTAATATTAGAAATAATAAAGACAACCAACTTATATTAAAATAAGTAATAGTAAATGGTTAAAAAATTTTAAGGTGAAGTTTTTAGCAAAAAGAAAGGAGAGGCTGGCACTTCTAATAGAAACATTTAATAAATATTGTAATGGGATTCTAATGGTGTTAGCTTTAGGGAATAAGTAATAATTGATGGAATGAGGATGTTTTTATTGGCAGTTATTTAAATTTTTCCACTTGAAGTCTAAAGACTTGTGGTTGAATATAAAAAAGAGCATTAAGTGTGGGCCATTTATAAGAACAAAGATGTCAAAAGAGGATTCTAAAGTTACAGTCTCACTTCCAGGCTCGTGCAGAATATACTTCTCTTTTCAACTTTGGGTTAAAGTATCTACAAGACTGTGGTTGGGAGCCTCCAGATAGGGCTATGCGGTAGTCATGTTTCTTTCTTCTGGGCCTTGTGTCTTCTACCAGTTCTTCTCAATCCTTTGGAGACAGGAGATGATACCTCATTCCACTTATCACCATTTTAAGGCATTCAGGATTGTCTTGAATAAGTGGTTCAGCTTCTACTGTCTTAATTAAGAAATTCTTCAATATAAGAGGAAACCTGACTTTAGCAAGGATGTCAACCATAAATGGCTGGCAATTAGGTTCATCATATTTCAACCACCTGACTGCAGCGTCGTAAACCTGATCCTCTGCTCTCACAGTTAGAGTGTCCTGATTGAGGAGATGTGTAACTCACCTGGCATCAAGTTGTAGAAATTCATTAGTTTTATAAAATTCAGTAAAATGCTGATGAATAAAGTCATCTGCAGTTGCGTTCAATTTAGGACAGTCTAGACACTCTGCTAGCCCACTTATACCAAGACAATTGGAAGCATCAACTTGTTCTTTGAAAAAAATCAACACACATTTCTTCACAGGTTCAATCTAGTACTGGTTTGCTGCATCTAACAAAGGCTGAACATTGTTGCTATTCACAGAAATTCTAATGCTATGAGTGAATTCCACAAGTTATTTAATAATGTCAGATTCAGCATCTTTGAGTTCTACTTCAAAGAACTTTGATTCAAGCATGTTAGTTGTGAACATTGAGTTTAAAAAATAACTGGCTGCAGCAGGGACAACACAGTGAACAGCTGTCTTTCGTTCCTGGACCATAAGGATCACATCACACAGTGTTTTCTTTGGATTTATGTAGCTTGTCAACAAGGTTCTGCAGTCAGTGCCTCCCAGCGTGATTTCAAGTTGACCCTGGGTATAAATCCCTGGGTAGACCGTAGATTCAACTATAGTTGGGTGGTGGATTTAAATCACTGTTTCCGCATGTTATTCATGACGCCCATGAAGTTTGCCAATTTAGCTTCCTCTCGAGCAGCAAGTTTCTTTTCGGTCTTCTTGCCACTCTTCTCCACCCCGGAGGCTGCCATCCTCTGTCAGCACGGTTCACGCCTGAACCGCCGTTCCAGGCGAAGGGTTGCAGGCTCCCGATACTCTGGGGCTTCTGTTTATCAAACACCTTGACCGGGATGGGTGGCTACAGCGCCCTGCTCCCGAACCAGCGAGCCAGCGGCGGACCACTGCGGTAGGACAAGGCCCTGTGGCCCCCTCAAGCTCGCCGGGAAGTGACGACGCGGGCTCTGCTGCGCCTCCCACAGAACCGAAGCCCAGAGAAGGAGCCTGTGCCAGCTTACTTTTAAAGAATAATGAGTGCAGATCGGTTATTAATCCTGTACCATAGTGCACTTTGGAAAATAAAATGCCCTGTGCTAATCTCACAACAAAGATAGATTCGTTTCTTTAATATGTTGGTGTCTTGTAATCTATGTTGAGAATATTTCAGGCTTTATAACAGTAGTATTTACAGGGCTTACAAATCATGCTTCTTTTGGTTCAGTAACTTAATCTTAAAAAGAGACACATTAAAAAGTTGTAACTGGGCTTCCCTGGTGGCGCAGTGGTTGAGAGTCCGCCTGCCGATGCAGGGGACACAGGTTCGTGCCCCGGTCCGGGAAGATCCCACATGCCGCGGAGCGGCTGGGCCCGTGAGCCATGGCCACTGAGCCTGCGTGTCCAGAGCCTGTGCTCCGCAACAGGGGAGGCCACAACAGTGAGAGGCCCGTGTACTGAAAAAAAAAAAAAGTTGTAACTTAAGTCCCACTTGAAAAATACATAATCAGAGATCTAGCAAGACCTTTCCTCTATTCAGGGCAACAAAAAATAGTGATTATCCCTCACATCCCTCATGCCCAGAGTCTATGCTGTGTATTTACAGGTGCCTTTACTTCAAGTATCTCTTAATTCTCATCTCCTTGGACTGAAACTTTCATTATTTTTATTTCTCACAACATCATAGTGTTCATCTGTGGTCCCAAACTCAACATGCCCCAAACTAAAATTAATGGTTTCACTCCTACTTTCCGCCTCCTGACGTGTACATGAACACTAACAAAAACCTCCCCTTTCTTTTCCTTCTATCCACTCCAACCTTCAAACCACAAGTCAAGAATCATCCAAAACTCTTCTACTTTCTCTTCCCCCATGATCTTACGCCTCCCTCCCACCCTCCCTACCCACCCCAATCATGTAGTTTTTAAAGTACATAAATTCTGGAAGTAACCTAACACACACAATTAGTCATAAATTAATATGTATTGACTAATACCTGTCAATTAAGAGGTAGAATAGGATGTGTAAGCTTTGGAGTTGTGAATTTGGGCTTACCGCATCCATAGGTCTCATCTTAAATAGGGAACTCTAGGTTTGATCAGTTCTAGCATCCTTTCATGGACCAGTGCAACAGAGATAATAAAGGCTTTTAGGAATTAGAATGACTCCCTTGACCCTGGGCTCTCCTACCTGATTGTAACTTTGAAAGTCTGGGGGATTCAGCTAAAGGCAACAATCTTTTTTTTCCCTTTTTTGGCTCCGCATGGCATGTGGGATCTTAGTTCCCTGACCAGGGATCAAACCCATGCCACAATCCTTGGCCCCAATATCCTAAATATCTCTTAAATCTTTTTCATTCCTCTCTACCTAGTTCACCTTCTGACCACATTTCTCCTGGACCTTTACAACAGTCTTTTAACTGGTTTCCTTACCATTGCTTCTCACCTTACAATTCATCCTTTACATCAGAGGGAGCTTTCTAAAACCTAATTTCATGTTACTGCTTTGCTTAAAACTCCTTAAGCCTCCCCATAATGGAAAAAGTACTTTGCCACTCAAGTACCACCTTCATGATTCTTTAAAGACTCCTTTCTTGGGCTTCCCTGGTGGCGCAGTGGTTGAGAGTCCGCCTGCCGATGCAGGGGACACGGGTTCGTGCCCCGGTCCGGGAAGATCCCACATGCCGCGGAGCGGCTGGGCCCGCGAGCCATGGCCGCTGAGCCTGCGTGTCCGGAGCCTGTGCTCCGCAACGGGAGAGGCCCGCGTACCGCCAAAAAAAAAAAAAAAAAATCAGCTCCTGAAAATACCTAACCATCTGCAGACCTGTTCTGCCAGTGTTTCCCAGAGCACAGGGCGCCTCATTTCTGTCCTCCACCCTGAGCTCCTTTCCGGGGGTGTCGAAAGTCAGCAGGTGCAGCAGCACGTGATTTAATCCTTGTAGAGATGGATGGCAAGTGCCGGTTTGTAGTTGACGTGGCTGACCTGTGTTGGATTAAGGTTTAAAAAAAAGAAGGGGGTCTGAAGACCTGGGCTTAGTACCAACTCTGCTAATGGCTAGTTGGGTGACATTGAGCAAATCATTTATCCTCTCTCAATCTCCCAATTCTCCCAAGGAGAGAGGACCAGGTGATCCTAGAAATTTGTTTCCACTTCAAAACAACAAGCTTGGGGCTTCCCTGGTGGCTCAGTGGTTGAGGGTCTGCCTGCCGATGCAGGGGACACGGGTTTGTGCCCCGGTCTGGGAAGATCCCACATGCCGCGGAGCGGCTGGGCCTGTGAGCCATGGCCGCTGAGCCTGCGTGTCCGGAGCCTGTGCTCCGCAACGGGAGAGGCCACAACAGTGAGAGGCCCGCCTACCGCAAAAAACAAAACAAAACAAAACAAAAAAAAAACCAAGCTTTTGGGAAGAGGAAAAGCAGCAAGATAGTCTTAGAAAATAAGAGAATATGTTATGAAATAGGATGTACCTCCCATTACTCTCCTTTTTTTCCTTTCTTTTAGAGGTGGTTTTCTACGGAGAAAGTCATTCCTAAGGACCATGCTCTCCCCAACCCCAGCTGGAGCAAGGACTTAAGACTCCTCTTTGACCAGTTCATGAAGAAATGTGAAGACGGCTCCTGGGAACGTTTACCTTCATATAAAAGTAAATATACTCAAAAGAGTGAAGATTTCAAAACCTATTTTCTTGGTAGGAATAGGTACACTCCCATAAAGAATATTTAAATATCAAATATAAAACTAAGAACAGATTGAAGTACTTGTTACCACTTGAAAAAGGAAGGAGGATAGTGCAGGGGGTTTGCTATATTCTCCAGTTTTATAGGCCAGAAATCTCAATAAATTTCACAGATTGTGGGAGAGCATGAAGTCTGTTGCCATTAATAAGAATGCCCCCACCATGGCATCATCATCACCATTATCAGGAAGGGGCCCCAGAAAGACTCCACCCTACCACATTCTCATCACCTCTCTGTCTTGAGGCTGTCATCACTAACCTCAATTTACTGTTTATCCCAATATATGGCTCTGTCACCCTAAGAAGCTCAGAGTACTCAAGTCATCCCGTCATCTCCCAGACTCTAAACTCCCAAGGCAAACTACCCCACCTCCAACACATACACATTGCACTTCCTGTCTTTTGTGTGTGTGTGTGTATGTGTTTTAATTAATAGACTTCTTTTTTTTAGTAGTTTCAGGTCTATAGAAAAAAGAGTGGAAAGAACAGAGTTCCCATATACCCCTTAATTCCTTCTGCCAGCTTTCCATTTATTAACATCTTGCGATAGTAAAGTACATTTGTTGTAATGGTGAGACTGTATTAATACATTAACTAAAGTCCATAGTTTACATTAGGGTTCACTGTGTAATACTTGATGAGTTTTGACAAATGTATAATGACATATATCATACGGAATAGTTCCACTGCCTTAAAAATTCACTGTGTCCCCCGTTCATCTGTCCCTCCTCTCGAACCCTTGGCAACCACTGATCTTTTTACTCTCTCCATGGTTTTGCCTTTTCCAGAATACATACAGTATGTAGCCTTTTCAGATTGTTTTCTTTCACTTAATAATATACATTTATTAAGGTACATTTATTTTTTCCACAGCAGTTAACAGCATCTGGCATGCCTTGTGTTTATTTAACAGTGTGTCTCTCACCACTAGAGTGTTTGCTTCTGTCGACTTAAGAAAAAATGCACAATGTGAGAGTTGCGAGTTAAGTTTTATTTGGGGCAAAATGAGGACTGCAGCTCGGGAGACAGCATTTCAGATAGCTCTGAGAAACTGCTCCAAAGATGTAGGGGGGGAAGGTCAGTATATATGTGATTTTGGTGAAGGGGGAACGCATGCAATCAAGCATATATTTTTTTGCAGAAGGTTTCTGCTAGTCACGAGGAGCAGACATCACCGGGAAGGATTTTAGTGCTTTTCTAGATATGAGGAGATACAAGAATTGGGCTCATAAAATCGGTCCTGAAAATATCTATCTGAAGACCTATTCTGCCAGTTTTTCCCAGAGCACAGAGCGCCTCATTTCTGCTCTCCACCCTGAACTCCTTTCAGGGCGTGTTGAAAATCAGTAGCTACAGCAGCACACGATTTAATCCTTGTAAGGGAGTTGGTAAGTGCCAATGGCAAGTGCCAATTTGTAGTTGACAGCGCCTCCTCATGGTCATAAACTCGACCATGATTTGGGAGGCATTTCATGACCATTTCGTCCCACGGTGCTAGGAAGGCTCATTCCTAGGTCTGGTGAAGATTTTGCTGATAGGCCACTCAGTGTGCTATTACTGGACTAGGTCTTTTAACAGTAACTAAAGACTCTGGACCACCTGTCTTACTAATCTGTTATGGTCCAGGAAAATTCCCTCTTGTTGTATCATCCCATATCTAGAGTTACAGTATTACAATCATTGATCTCATATAAAACTATATATTTTTGTTGGAGGCTCAGTCACACATTTGGTAATGCAAGAAACAACAATCTTGTAAAACAGGAAAATAACATAGCTAGCAATATTATTAAAGTCATAAGTGAGAATTAAGCCAAGAACTTCCATTAGGTACAGCCCAGTATATCTTCAGCTCACCTGACTTAGTCTGTTCTGTACCAATCGTTATCTTTCAGGGAAATGGTGTATTGTCACTGTCCATAAGGCTCCCAGCCCAATTTCCTAGTTACTACGCTGGTTATCCTTAGTATAATTTGATTGTTCCCAAGGTAAAAGGGTGCCTTAAAACTTAAATGACCATAGACTGGTGTTAACCACATAAATCCATCCCATAATTGCGGGAGCTTTTATTCCTTGGCTGAAATTTTGCTGTTGCTCTGATTGAGCTTGAGTAACTTTAGAGGAAAATTCATTTTTTTATGGCCAGGGTCAGAGCAGGTATTATTAACTGTCTAGGTGAGGGGATCCCATCTAGTAATATCAAGAGTAGCCTGAACAGGACTGAACTTTCTTTCTTCTGAAATAAATTTCCTAAGGACCATCCAATTAGAGCCTTGGAGTAGAGCAATCCACCAAGGTAATCCAGAAGTACTAGACAAAGGTGATTGGCCACAAACCCAACAATTGGATTGATTTTTTAAACTAGCATAGGATCGTGTCCATGATAGAAAACATTTGATTTATATGCAAAGGTCTGAGAAGTCAAGAAAGCTTTATAAATGATAATACGAATCAGGTCCAGCATCTTGGGTAAGCTGTCTGCTTCTGATGTTGTCTTCTTCTCATCCTGGTGTGAGTGTAGTTTCCTCTGTTTGAGCGGTGTTTTAAGGTGAGTTTGAGGTCAGCAGTCCTCTCTATAGACCAGTCCGGTGCAGCAGCCCTTTTTAAGTGGGAAATATGAATCCAAGAGTGGATCCCTTTAGTTTTGCTGCACATGAGCTAGTTAAGGGTACCTGGTGAGGGCCTTTCCATCTGGGTTGGAGTGAGTCCTTTAAATGATGTCTTTTCCAATATACATAGTCCCCTGGTTGCAGGTCATAGGGCAAATGATCTTCATCCAAAGATAGATTACTGAGATAAGCTTCAAAAACAAACTTAGAGTGTGCTTTTAATAATACAATTTAACTTTATATCAGTATAACATAACAACAAGGAACTACCCTGGAAGTGAGTCTTAGTAAATACAGACCTCCATTAACAAAACTGGGATTTAACATTCATTGAAACATCTTTTTCTCTCTAAAATTACCCTCATTTCTACCAAATATAACCAAATTAAGACTAATTTGTTTGCAAAATAAATCTTGTCTCAATACACTTGGCCTGATGATATATAACTATAATTGATCATATAGGCTTTTTGCTTGCTGAAACCTTTATAAGGAGTCTCAGGCTGGACTTTTAAAATACCTCTCAGGGCTAAGAAAGTCACCAAGGGCTTATCACAGATTTCACCTAACAGATCTAGGTGAACTCCTCCCTTTTCAAGGTCCCAAAATACCTTGAGTTTTCTGTACCTGTTAGTGAGGTAGCCTTCCTAATTTATCTGATAAAGCTACTGGCAACCTGAGAGTTTCCAGTGTCTGGAGCGGACAGATAGCAAAGATAAATGTTTCAATCCTGCTTACAAAGGTATAATTTACCAAATTACTATAAGTCATAATTAGTTTGAGGGGAAGGTTTTCCTTACATCTGGAAAACACAGATTTAAACCAGTAATTTTTCAGATAGAAACCATAAAATTTACAACCATATTCACCAGTTCACTCAGTCCTATGTAACTAATCCTTTTTGTTAACAGCTTTATGAAGCCATCAGGTTTTTCATTAGATTCTTCAATTTCTTACCCAGTTCAGCATTATGGTCTGAAAGTCAGAAACTTGTATTTATCCAAAAGTCCTTTCTATAAGTTTTCTTGAAGAAGAAGCATTTTTGCAAAGGCATTAGAGTGAAACTGTAAGTGTCTATAATGACAGAAAATTTAAGGCACGTTTAAAATCTGATTACAATGCAATTAACAAAGAAACTTGGTTACTACTGTGACATACAACACTTTAAGATAATAACTAGAATTATGACTGATAACATTTTACCAGGACAGATCAGAATTTTAGGAACTCCATATAATTTCTAGGATATCTTTATTAGTAACATTTACCATACAATATAACCTAAGAAGATTTATTACTCGTTTGACATTACTTCCCATGTAATTTAACATACCAAATGAATCTAATTAGTTTAACATCTCTCTTTGGGATGTATCAGGAGCCCTTTGAAGCATCCCAGAGTTAGCTAGAGATCAAAAGGATGTCATTAAAATTTGATTTAGGAAGTTTTGTCAAAAAATATCAAAAAGGATTTAGAACACTCAGTCAGATAGGATCACAAGTCACTGTGAAACAATAGTTATTCACTTAGCCCAAGTAACAATAAAAGATTCCAAAGGCAAATACAGAACAGGTCACTTATAAGGTAAAGAAACTTGAAATCTGTTATCAAAGGCGTTTCAACATTGTCAGAAATCTTGCCCTCTTGAGAGAGAAAAAACAAATTCAAGTTTTGCACCCGCTTACTTTTGAAATTCATTTACGGGACTTCCCTGGTGTGCAGTGCTTAAGAATCCGCCTGCCAATGCAGGGGACATGGGTTCGAGCCCTGGTCTGGGAAGATCCCACGTGCCTCGGAGCAACTAAGCCCATGCGCCACAACTACTTAGCCTGCGCTCTAGAGCCCGTGAGCCACAACTACTGAGCCCACATGCCTAGAGCCCCCGTGCTCCACAACAAGAGAAGCCACCACAATGAGAAGCCTGCACACCACAACAAAGAGTAGCCCCACCCGCTGCAACTAGAGAAAGCCTACGTGCAGCAACAAAGACCCAACATGGCCAAAAATAAATGAACAAATAATAAAAAATAAATAAATAACATTCATTTACTCAATTAAATTTATTTTAACCTTAGTCAATCCAGACCATGCACAAAACTCTTTTCTTGGGGTCCCCTTTCCACAAACCTTTTTATGACTTTCTGTATCCATCACTTTATTTCCCATTCAGAAACAGCCAGCTATAAGTCAGGCCTACTTCCTTTTCCCTTAAAAAAATGCGATTCCATTCCTCATGACTTCTTTACTAGAAACATACATCCTACTTTCCTACTGTATACTGAAATGTTTCCTTTATTATTTCTATTAACTTTAGTTACATGTTTAAATTAGAATCCTCAGCTCTTAAAACCTTAATTTCTTTTGAAAACTAAGTAAGCAATTATGAACTGTCCTTTACGTTAGCATTCTGTAGATTGGTGAACATAAATACCAGTGATATTTTCTAAAAACATTTGCTTTCTTTAGAGAATGTGGCACGAAACATATTCATTTATAATCCTAAATACCTTTTGTTTCCTGTAAAAGGAAGCCAATGTTCAGTAATTAATGTTTCAGTATCTTATTTTATTTGGGAATGACCTAGCTATTCAATAAGCTTCCATCACTTAACTTAATTTAGCACAACTCTACAATTTCAAGTTACCAGAACCTGAAGAGACTATTTTAGATAGACATTCGTAAAGCATAATTATTCTTAATAGAGTTTATCTAAAAGCACCTATCTCATTTACATTTTCTTTCCTTAAAAGTTTCTTCACATCAAGTTACTTTCCCTGCTGACATATTTGTAACAGATATAACAAGGTTTTATTTAGCTTATATTACACCTAGGTACAATAAAAGTATTACACTTAATGTTGATGACTCTAAAAACATGTCTGTATTAATTAGATCAACAAACTTAAAACATTAATACCAGATATTAATTTAATACTGAATATTTCCCAGTTCACATGAACCTGAAATTCATTTAGCTTAATTTCTCTTGTATTTAGAATTGTTTGATTTGTGCTTACTTTTTTTAAATTTAATTTTATTTATTTTTTTATACATCAGGTTCTTATTAGTTATCCATTTTATACATATTAGCGTATATATGTCAATTCCAATCTCCCAGTTCATCCCACCACCACCTCCCCACCCCTGCCACTCTTCCACCTTGGTGTCCATACGTTTGTTCTCTACATCTGTGTCTCAATTTCTGCCCTGCAAACCAGTTCATCTGTACCATTTTTCTAGGTTCCACATATATGTGTTAATATATGATATTTATTTTTCTCTTTATGACTTACTTCACTCTGTATGACAGTCTGTATATCCATCCACATCTCTACAAATGACCCAATTTCATTCCTTTTTATGGCAGAGTAATATTCCATTGTATATATGTACCACATCTTTATCCACTTGTCTGTCAGTGGGCATTTAGATTGCTTCCATGTCCTGGCTATTGTAAATAGTGCTGCAGTGAACATTGGGGTGCATGTGTCTTTTTGAATTACAGTTTTCTCTGGGTATATGCCCAGTAGTGGGATTGCTGTGTCATTTGGTAATTCTATTTTTAGTTTTTTAAGGAACCTCCATACTGTTCTCCATAGTGGCTGTATCAATTTCCATTCCCACCAACAGTGCAAGAGGGTTCCCTTTTCTCCACCCCCTCTCCAGCATTTGCTGTTTCTAGATTTTCTGATGATGCCCATTCTAACTGGTGTGAGGTGATACCTCATTGTAGTTTGGATTTGCATTTCTCTAATAATTAGTGATGTTGAGGAGCTTTTCATGTGCTTCTTGGCCATCTGCATGTCTTCTTTGGAGAAATGTCTTTAGGTCTTCTACCCATTTCTTGATTGGGTTGTTTTTTTAATTTTGAGCTGCATGAGCTGTTTATATATTTTAGATATTAATCCTTTGTCTGTTGATTCATTTGCAAATATTTCTCCCATTCCGAGGGTTGTCTTTTTGTCTTGTTTGTGGTTTCCTTTGCTGCGCAAAAACTTTTAAGTTTCATTAGATCCCATTTGTTTATCTTTGTTTTTATTTCCATTATTCTAGGAGGTGGAACAAAAAAGATCTTGCCGTGATTTATGTCAAAGTGTTCTTCCTACGCTTTCCTCTAAGAGTTTTATAGTGTCTAGTCTTACATTTAGGTCTCTAATCCATTCTGAGTTTACTTCTGTGTATGGTGTTAGGGAGTGTTCTAATTTCATTCTTTTACATGTAGCTGTCCAGTTTTCCCAGCACCACTTATTAAACACACTGTCTTTTCTCCATTGTATATCCTTGCCTCATTTGTCATAGATTAGTTGACCATAGGTGCATGGGTTTATCTCTGGGCTTTCTATCCTGTTCCATTGATCTATATTTCTGTTTTTGTGCTAGTACCATATTGTCTTGATTACTATAGCTTTGTAGTATAGTCTGCAGTCAGGGAGTCTGATTCCTCCAGCTCCATTTTTTTCCCTCAAGACTGCTTTGGCCATTCGGGGTCTTTTGTGTCTCCATACAAATTTTTTTTTTTTTTTTTTTTTTTTTTTGCGGTACGTGGGCCTTTCACTGTTGTGGCCTCTCCCGTTGTGGAACACAGGCTCCAGATGCGCAGGCTCAGTGGCCATGGCTCACGGGCCTAGCCGCTCCGTGGCATGTGGGATCTTCCCGGACCGGGGCACGAACCCGTGTCCCCTGCATCAGCAGGCGGACTCTCAACCACTGCGCCACCAGGGAAGCCCCATACAAATTTTAAGATTTTTTGTTCTAGTTCTGTAAAAAATGCCATTGGTAGTTTGATAGGGATTGCATTGAATCTGCAGATTGCTTTGGGTAGTATAGTCATTTTCACAATATTGATTCTTCCAATCAAAGAACATGGTATATCTCTCCATCTGTTTGTATCATCTTTAATTTCTTTCATCAGTGTCTTATAATTTTCTGCATACAGATCTTTTGTCTCCCTTGGTAGGTTTATTCCTAGGTATTTTATTCTTTTTGTTGCAGTGGTAAATGGGAGTGTTTCCTTAATTTCTCTTTCAGATTTTTCATCATTAGTGTATAGGAATGCAAGACATTTCTGTGCATTAATTTTTTATTCTGCAACTTTACCAAATTCATTGATTAGCTCTAGTAGTTTTCTGGTGGCATCTTTAGGATTCTCTATGTATAGTATCATGTCATCTGCAAACAGTGACAGTTTTACTTCTTCTTTTCCAGTTTGTATTCCTTTTATTTCTTTTTCTTCTCTGATTGCCGTGACTAGGACTTCCAAAACTATGTTGAATAATAGTGGTGAGAGTGGACATCCTTGTCTTGTTTCTGATCTTAGAGGAAATGCTTTCAGTTTTTCACCATTGAGAATGATGTTTGCTGTGGGTTTGTTAGGTTCCCTCTATGCCCACTTTCTGGAGAGTTTTTTCATAAATCGGTGTTGAATTTTGTCAAAAGCTTTTTCTGCCTCTATCGAGATGATCATATGGTTTTTATTCTTCAGTTTGTTAATATGGTGTATCACATTTATTGATTTGCATATATTGAAGAATCCTTGCATCCCTGGGATAAATCCCACTTGATCATGGTGTATGATCCTTTTAATGTGTTGTTGGATTCTGTTTGCTACTATTTTGTTGAGGATTTTTCCATCTATATTCATCAGTGATATTGGTCTGTAATTTTCTTTCTTTGTAGTATCTTTGTCTGGTTCTGGTATCAGGGTGATGGTGGCCTCATAGAAAGAGTTTAGGAGTGTTCCTTCCTCTGCAGTTTTTTGGAAGAGTTTGAGAAGGATTGTTAGCTCTTCTCTAAATGTTTGATAGAATTCACCTGTGAAGCCATCTGGTCCTGGACTTTTGTTTGTTGGAAGATTTTTAATCACAGTTTCATTACTTGTGATTGGTCTGTTCATATTTTCTATTTCTTCCTGGTTCAGTCTTGGAAGGTTATACCTTTCTAAAAATTTGTCCATTTCTTCCACGTTGTCCACTTTATTGGCATAGAGTTGCTTGTAGTAGTCTCTTAGGATGCTTTGTATTTCTGCAGTGTCTGTTGTAACTTTTCCTTTTTCATTTCTAATTTTATTGATTTGAGTCCCCTCCCTCTTTTTCTTGTTGAGTCTGGCTAATGGTTTATCAATTTTGTTTATCTTCTCAAAGAACCAGCTTTTAGTTTTATTGATCTTTGCTATTGTTTTCTTGGTTTCTATTTCATTTATTTCTGCTCTGATCTTTATGATTTCTTTCCTTCTACTAACTTTGGGTATTGTTTGTTCTTCTTTTTATAGTTCTTTTTGGTGTAAGATTAGATTGTTTATTTGAGATGTTTGTTGTTTCTTGTGGTAGGATTGTATTGTTATAAACTTCCCTCTTAGAACTACTTTTGCTGCATCCCATAGGTTTTGGATCATCGTGTTTTCATTGTCATTTGTCTCTAGGTATCTTTGATTTCCTCTTTGATTTCTTCAGTGATCTCTTGGTTATTTAGTAACGTATTGTTTAGCCTCCATGTGTTTGTGTTTTTTATGTTTTTTTCCCTGTAATTGATTTCTAATCTCATAGCGTTGTGGTCAGAAAAGATGCTTGATATGATTTCAGTTTTCTTAAATTTACTGAGGCTTGATTTGTGACCCAAGATGTGATCTATCCTGGAGAATGTTCCATGCGCACTTGAGAAGAAAGTGTAATCTGTTTTTGGATGGAAGTCCTATAAATGTCAATTAAATCTATGTGGTCTATTGTGTCATTTAGAGCTTGTGTTTCCTTATTAATTTTCTGTCTGGAAGATCTGTCCATTGATGTAAGTGAGGTTTTAAAGTCCCCCACTATTATTGTGTTACTGTCGATTTCCTCTTTTATAGCTGTTAGCAGTTGCCTTATGTATTGAGGTGCCCCTATGTTGGGTGCATATATAATTGTTATATCTTCTTCTTGGTTTGATCCCTTGATCATGATGTAGTGCCCTTCCTTGTCTCTTGTAACATTCTTTATTTTAAAGTCTATTTTATCTGATATGAGTATTGCTACTCCAGCTTTCTTTTGATTTCCATTTGCATGGAATAACTTTTTCCATCCCCTCACTTTCAGTCTGTATGTGTCCCGAGGTCTGAAGTGGGTCTCTTATAGACAGCATGTATATGGGTCTTGTTTTTGTATCCATTCAGCGAGCCTGTGTCTTTTGGTTGGAGCATTTAATCCATTCACATTTAAGGTAATTATCGATATGTATGTTCCTATTACCATTTTCTTAATTGTTTTGGGTTTGTTTTTGTGGGTCCTTTTCTTGTCTTGTGTTTCCCACTTAAGAGAAGTTCCTTTAGCATTTGTTGTAGAGCTGGTTTGGTAGTGCTGAATTCTTTTAGCTTTTGTTTTGCCTGTAAAGCTTTTGATTTCTCCATCGAATCTGAATGAGATCCTTGCCGGGTAGAGTAATCTTGGTTGTCAGTTCTTCCCTTTCATCACTTTAAATATGTCATGCCACTCCCTTCTGGCTTGTAGAGTTTCTGCTGAGAAATCAGCTGTTAATCTTATGGGAGTTCCCTTGTATGTTATTTGTCGTTTTTCCCTTGCTGCTTTCAATAATTTTTCTTTGTTTTTAATTTTTGCCAATTTGATTACTGTGTGTCTCAGCATGTTTCTCCTTGGGTTTATTCTGTATGGGACTCTCTGCACTTCCTGGACTTGGGTGGCTATTTCCTTTCCCATGTTAGGGAAGTTTTTGACTATAATCTGTTCAAATATTTTCTTGGGTCCTTTCTCTCTCTGTTCTCCTTCTGTGACCCCTATAATGCCAATGTTGTTGCGTTTAATGTTGTCCCAGAGGTCTCTTAGGCTGTCTTCATTTCTTTTCATTCTTTTTTCTTTATTCTGTTCTGCAGCAGTGAATTCCACCATTCTGTCTTCCAGGTCACTTATCCGTTCTTCTACCTCAGTTATTCTGCTATTGATTCCTTCTAGTGTAGTTTTCATTTCAGTTATTGTATTGTTTATCTCTGTTTGTTTGTTCTTTAATTCTTCTAGGTCTTTGTCAAACATTTCTTGCATCTTCTTGGTCTTTGCCTCCATTCTTTTTCCGAGGTCCTGGATCATCTTCACTATCATTATTCTGAATTCTTTTTCTGGAATGTTGCCTATCTCCGCTTCATTTAGTTGTTTTTCTGGGGTTTTATCTTGTTCCTTCATCTGGTTCATAGCCCTCTGCCTTTTCATCTTGTCTATCTTTCTGTGAATGTCAGTGCTTACTTTTTCTTAAGCCAGTTAAGTAGAGGTCATTTACAAATTAACCTCAGCAGCATTATCCAAAGGGACACACATACTGAGACATACATATATCTAGAGAGACACAACGAGAGATCTGTATAGCTTCATTTTCTAAACTTAGTCATGAATCAGATATCAAAATGTAAAACTCACTAGTTTATAACTAACAGTTGGAATAAGAAAGAATTTTAAAGGCTTTGTTCCCTGTATTTTCCTCAGACTCAGGACTTAGAGCTGGTCTATATAAGATAATTGTTCCTGAGAGCCCTAGTTTCAAGGCACAGGGAGAGAAAATCAAGTTCTCCTAGTAGGACTTGTTCCTCAGGGTCAGAATTCTGAAGAGATATGTTTCCATTTTTTGAGGTTCTTTTTTTCCTTCAAGCTAGCTTTCTCTACTAGTTGGGAATTAAATGGGGGTTGGTTAACCTTCGACTGGCATTGTGTACTTAACTGGCACAATTGAAGGTTCATAATTTTCATAGATACCCCCTTTTCTTTCTTTTTAATGGTTTTTAAAAGTTGGTCTGATATAGTTTCAAGTAATTAATTGTTGGTTTCCTGAAAAGAAGTTACTCTATCATTTCCTCTTTTAGAAGCTTCTAGATACCAATCAAAGTAACCATTCCATTCAGTCTGTTTGAGCTCGTGGCTGGCTTTTTTCTAACTGTGTGTGCAAAAATATTAATTTTGAAATATTAAAAGAACCCCAATTTGGTCATTTTAGGTTGAGATCTCCTTTGGTATATTTCCCCAATTAAGTAGGTACTTGCAAATACGAGTTTTGTACATACATAAACCTGCCTGGAGTGTTAGTCAGAGGCTGGCTTTCTGATGCCCCTTGTTTCTGTGTTTGAGAGGCTCTATCTCCCATTTTAAGTTGAATTTGTCAGGGATAAAATTTACTAGTGAAATTGTGTGGTGGGCCAGTGTGCTGCTTGTGAGCTTAGCTCCTCCAGGCATCACCCCGGAGTTGTTTCAGCCCTCTTACATGTCTCAGTTTCTCCCTTCAGTGGTCTAATGCCACCGCAGGTGCTCGGATCACTGAATGGCCAATTCTTATGCATGCCCCTGGATGAGGAAGCCTTTTAATTAATGAGTAGGTTTCCCTATGGGATCACTGCATGGCATGAGGACCCTGCCTCCACCACTCCCGTAAATTTCTCAGTCGCCTGAAAAAGCCAGAACAGGCTGGGAGGAGTCTTGTGCCCTTTCTTCGGAGCAAAGCTCTCATGTAATATCTTCACTTTTAACTTGACAAATTCTATTAAGGCAGCTGAACTGAGGAAAAGCATCAGATCAGCCTCTTACCTAACTACTCAGTGCAGACCACTCAGTCTCCTACAACTGAGCAAACCCTGGTATCTTTCAACCAGCTCCCCCTCCACAGTATCTTTCACCTGGGTGAGTATTCCCTGGTATCTTTCAACTGAGCCTCCCCCAGTATCTTTCAACTGGGTGGATATTTCCCTGGTATCTTTTAACCAGGGCCCCCACCACATATCTTTCAACTGGGAGGAGGCAGGTACTTGCTACTCTGCCAAATAAAACTCAGGATCATCAACCAACACAGGAGATCTGAGAACCAGGAGAGACTTACCCAAATTCATCTGGACTCTCCAAGGAGGCAGATGGGTGCAAGGGGCCTCTGCTGGTACCAAGGCTCCGGCTCCTCGTACAGTTTAGGTGAAGGAGAGAAGTCCACTCTGGGTTCCTTCGTGGTTGCCATAAAACTGTCAACTTGAAAAAAAAATGCACAACGTGAGAGTTGCCAGTTAAGTTTTATTTTGGGCAAAACGAGGACTGCAGCCCAGGAGACAGCATTTCAGATAGCTCTGAAAAACTGCTCCAAAGAGGTAGGGGCGGAAGGTCAGTATATATGTGATTTTGGTGGAGGGAGAATGCATGCAATCAAGCAAGTCTCTAGTGAAGGTTACTGCTAGTCACAAGGAGCAGACGTCACCATGAAGGATTTTAGTGCTTTTCTAGATATGAGGAGATACAAGAATTGGGCTCATAAAATCGGCTCCTGAAAATACCTAACCATCTGCAGACCTGTTCTGCCAGTTTTTCCCAGAGCACAGGGCGCCTCATTTCTGTCCTCCACCCTGAGCTCCTTTCCGGGGGTGTCGAAAGTCAGCAGGTGCAGCAGCACGTGATTTAATCCTTGCAAAGGTGGATGGCAAGTGCCAACGGAAAATGCCAGTTCATAGTTGACATTTCATAAGGGCAGAGATTTTTGTACGTTTTATTCCCCACTATATCGCCAGTGCTTAGAACAGTACCTGATACATAGTAAGTGCCTTATACATATTTGTAGGACGAAGAAAGATAAGAAGGAAGGGAAGAAACACACACCAGGGAACCTGCTTAAGATGCTCTACTTGTTTTTTTTTTTTACCTAAAATCTCTTCCCTCCTGTAGTGAACACTCTAGTGATGAGAGACAAACCACTAAAAAACAAAAACAAAGTAGGTCAGATGGTGATACATGTTGTGAAAAAACTAAATGCACTTTAATAACAACAAAAAAAAGGAGATCCATCATATAGGAATTGGGAGGAACAGTGGACTGCCTTCTTTTCTGTCTGTTGCTTTCTTTAAAAAAGAAAAAAGAAAAACCAGAAGTTTATTAGCACATATACCTCATGTATACCTGGGAGATGCCCAGGGAAAAGTGAGTAACTCCCCAAGGTAGCCTAAGCCACCAGTTTATTTTTTGTTATTAATTAATTAACTTTTGGCTGCGTTGTGTCTTTGTTGCTCGTGCAGGCTTTCTCTAGTTGCAGCGAGCAGGGGCTACACTTCGTTGCAGTGCATGGGCTTCTCATTGCGGTGGCTTCTCTTGTTGTGGAGCACAGGCTCTAGTCACACGGGCTTCAGTAGTTGTGGCATTCAGGCTCTGTAGTTGTGGCTTGCAGTCTTAGTTGCTCCGTGGCATGTGGGATCTTCCCAGACCAGGGCTCAAACCTGTGTCCCCTGCATTGGCAGGTGGATTCTTAACCACTGTGCCACCAGGAAGTCCTAAACCACCAGTTTAAATACCATTTTCAGCTAAAGACAAAAGGAGGGTGTTGGGGGTAGGGGGTGTTGTGAGGAGATTACCAAGAAAAGATGTAAGTTGCTGCTTTCTCCATTGAAAAGATTCTCTTGTGATTTAGAGTTGTTCTTCTCTTCCCAGTACTGAGAGGGAGACACCCATACAAATGGAGATTTCCTTTATAAATGTAACTTTTCCTTGCAAAAGGTTAACCTCAGTTGTTTTGGAATAGAAAACGGTTTGGGAGCTACAACTATAGTCTTAACCTTTCTCTGTCTTCTCTTGCTTTCTATTTTAAACCTTACAGCCAGTCATCTGGACTTAACTTGAACCCCTCCAATCATGGAGTACTTGGGACTGGGGTGCTTTTTTCATTTTGGACAGCTCTAACTGTATTGAGCTATAATCTCTCTTGTACTTTCATCCATTCAGTTAGTTCTACCATCTAGGAACACACAGAATAAGTATAATCCTTTCATTTGGCATCATTTTATATGGATTAGAATATATCAATATATATTGGAATTTAGGAATCACATCTATGTATCTCACTCCTGTGTACCTGCCAATTCTCATTGCCAGGCCAATCTTCTCTGTTGTTTTCTGGCTTTTTTCCCAGAGGGTATTTCAGTCTCCTTCACATTCCTAGTTGCTTTTCCCAGGACATGTTCCAGTTTCTCAGATCCTTAGTATATGCTTCCCAGAACTAAGATTGAAACTCAAATTATGGTCTTTCCATGCAGAGTAAGACATTAGCACTAAGTAGGTAGCCACGTCACACTGTTGACTGACAGTCAGCTAACACCCTGTGTCTTTCATTTGAATTGTCTCCCCTCTTCTGCACCTATGTGGCTGACTTACTGAGCCTAACTGAAGAACTTTATATATATACCTAATATATATACATTCTTCATTTTTAGAGTCAGCCTGTAAAGACCTTTTTGCTTTCTTATTCACAACGTCCCTTATATATTCATTCAACAACTATCTGTTGAGTATCTGTGCTGTGCAAAGTGTTGTATTCCTGAAACAAGCCTGAGTACATAGATAGGATTCCTGACTGCATGAAGCTTATACAGATATTTCTTATTTTACTGATTGTCTTTTAATCATCTAAACATACCTTTAGTAGGTGTTTGGGGATTGTGATGTTTGGAGGGTTTTTTCTTTGTTTTTTTTCTTTTGGCCACACCACCCAGCTTGCGGGATCTTAGTTCCGTGACCAGGGATGGAACGCGTGCCCCCTGCATTGGGAGCACAGAGCCCTAACCACTGGACCGCCAGGGAACTCCCATGATGTTTTCTTGTTTTGTTTTGTTTTGTTAATTTTATTTACTTATTTATTTATTTTTGGCTGTGTTGGGTCCTTGTTGCTGCATGCGGGCTTTCTCTAGTTGCGGCGAGCAGGGGCTACTCTTCGTTGCAGTGCACGGGCTTCTCATTGCAGTGGCTTCTCTCATTGTGGAGCATGGGCTCTAGGAGGGCAGGCTTCAGTAGTTGCAGCACATGGGCTCAGTAGTTGTGGCCCACGGGTTCTAGAGCACAGGCTCAGTAGTTGTGGCACACGGGCTTAGTTGCTCCGCAACATGTGGGATCTTCCCGGACCAGGGATCGAACCCGTGTTCCCTGCATTGGCAGGCGGATTCTCAACCACTGTGCCACCAGGGAAGCCCAATGTTTTTTTTTTTTTAATGACCTCAAGTAGGCCCTTAACATTGCCTGACAACCATATTTCATTTTTCCCTCGTCTACTCGCTCTCCTGCTCTCCTAGATGACTATTTCCTACCTTCTTTTTCTCAAGCCTCACTCTCAGCTGATCTTGCCTCCTATTTCATGGAAAATAAAAGCAATCAGAAGAGAATTTCCAAGCAACCCCTACCTCATTTACCCTCTTCCCTGCGTCTGTGCCTGATGTTCTGCTTTTTCCTGTTATGAATGAACTGACCATACTCTTATGAGAGGCCAAGCCTTCTATTGGTGCACTGTAGTCTATCCCTTTGGCCTACTTAAGGATATCCCTCTCTGCTAGATCTTTCTCATCAGTGTACAGACATGCCACAACTGGGTTTCCCTCTTCCTGGTCTCTCTTAAACCTCTCCAAGCAGACTCTCACTCCCACCACTCCATCAGAACTACTGTCACCGGTGACCTTCATGTTGCTAACCAATGACCTTGCTCAGCTTTTGGCACAGCTGATAACTCCTTTCTCCTTGAACTTGGCTTCCAGGACACCACAGTCTTCTACTTCACTGGTTCGTCCTTTTTAGTTTCTTTTGCCAGTTCCTCCTTGTCCTCAAACAATGTTAGGGTGCCCCATGTCTCAATCCTTAGTACTCCTTGCTTCACTAAACTCTGTTGGTAATCTCATTCAGTCACACAGCTTTAGAGGCCATCCAAAATCTGACAACTAATTTCATGGTTGAAATATAGTGAGTGGGTTCAAATTCTGGTTCTACAACTTGAAGCTGTGTGATCCTGAGCAAGTTACTTTACCTTTTTTTGCCTCAGTTTCCTCATGGTATTTGCTGAATACTTCAATATTTTCTGAAGAAATTAATGAAACAGGGGCTTCCCTGGTGATGCAGTGGTTGGGAATCCGCCTGCTGGTGCAGGGGACGGGTTCAGTCCCTGGTCCAGGAAGATCCCACATGCCACAGAGCAACTAGGCCCTTGCGCCACAACTACTGAAGCTCACATGCTCTAGGGCCCTCAAACCACAACTACTGAGCCCAAGCACCACAACTACTGAGCCTATGTGCTGCAACTACTGAAGCCCACGCACCTAGAGCCCATGCTCTGCAACAAGAGCAGCCACCGAAATGAGAAATCCACACACCTCAACAAAGAGTAGCCCCTGCTCACCGCAACTAGAGAAAGCCCATGCAGCAATGAAGACCCAACAGAGCCAAAGAAATGAATGAAACAAAAATAAAACTACCTTAACCAAGAAAAATTGTAGAGTTCATAAGTTTCTTTATAGAACCACCAATATAGAGAGAAATAAGAATTAACTGTTTTACAAATGAAGGGGAAAATTAGTAATTTGTGTTACTAATTCCATTCTAACTATTTATCATATCACAAAATTAATTGAATGTCCTTAACCCAGTGCAATCTGGCTTCTACTCTAATAGCTCTACTGAAATTTCTTCACTTAAGCCACTAGCGACCTAATTGCCGTATTTTGTGAGCATTTTTTAGCCCTTACTGTGCTGGACCTAACTGTTAATCTCATTCTCCTTGAAATGTTTTTTGTCTCTTGGCTTTCACAAACCTCTGACCAATTTTCCCTTTCTCCTTCTACCCACTCCTTAAATGTCAGTAGTTTCCAGGGTTCAGTTCCCACATGTTTCTGCTTATCCCTTCATCCAACCTATTGTCTCTTATCAGAAACTTGACCCTCTCAGAAGAGGGAGGAGTTTGAGGTCCTCCTTGCTACCCATACTTGCTTTCAAATTATTATTTCCCCTCCTTGTTAGAAAACACCCATTCCTTTTGAGGTTTATACCATCTCACTTTTTCCGACTTTATCACCCTCAATTTTCCCTTCTTGTAGCTGTCATCTACCAACTTTCCCTATATGTTGAGTATTTCAGCACCTGGTTAACTCTTTTCCTCTCTACCCAACTCAGCAACCCACCATCCACGCCATGGCTCCTCAGTTTATTTACCTTCTCATCACCTATGACCTTTCTTTTGCACAGCCCCAGCAATGCACTCCTGAGGACATCTTGAGCCTTATCATCTTCAGAAAGTGCACAACCTCCAAATCCACACATTTAGACATCCTTTTTCTGACCATAACCTTTTTCCTTCCAGCTTACTTGTTCAAAGCCCCCACAGAAAAAATTCTTTGGCCTCATTAATACCTTCAGTTCATTGAGTCCTCTACTTTCTCATTGTCCCCATAGCCCTCTTTTATCTGAGCTTCTGTAGCATACTTATCTAGGAAAACCCCGGCCCTGGATGAATCTAAACATCTGCCATCTCTTATTTGCACAGGCCCTCACGTAGCTGAACATAGCTGGAGAAAATCACCCCACCAAGCAGAAAAGTTGGGTGATTGTGATTTTATAGTGTTTCAGTGATCTTCTCACTCATCTTTCTTATCCCTCTCCTTTCATCCAGCTAGCAGAGTGATTCAAAATTCAGATCTGATCATGTTACTCCTCTGCTACCTTCAGTGTTATCCCATGTCTTAAAAGATCAGTTCCTCTCAGATGTAACATGAATATGAAGCACCTGGTAATCTTGTTAAAATGTAGGTTCAGCTTCAGTAGGTCAGGGGTAGAGCCCAATATTCTGCATTTCTAACAGACTTCCCCACCATCTTTATTTTTCCCATTTTTATGAGGTAACCTCAAGGTTTAGTAATCTAAACCAGAAATTTTGAACTCCTAGCTAAAAAATTAGGAGGGTTTGATGCCTATCTTATCCTGAAGTCCCAGAGTGTTAGAGTTGGAACAGATCTTATAGGTCATTTAGGTTTATCTCCTCACTGTATGGATAAAGTATGGAGAAGGGAGCAAATTCTAGGCCAAAGCTAAGTCATGAAAAATTTCCCAACTTCCAAAACAAGGTTCTTTTCTACTGTACCACAAGACTGATTCTCAATTTTAAGTTTCTTTGTCTGGCCCTCCAAATCATTCAGTTTCTCAACCACTGCTAGAGCGCATATAGTATGTGCCTATCTGCCAGTTGTTGAGCACACAAAGTCCAAGAGACAGTGTGCCTGCCCCCAGATGCTCAAGGCCTAAATAATATCCTCCCTTGTCCTCCCCACTTCTCCCAGATCTTCTCATCTCATATCCTTTTCCAAGTTTGTAAATGTAAATTTGGTATCAATAAAAGAATCACCGTTATACATGGCAAATCATGATGAGCTGTGAAAGAAAGCTAAGAGTTTGGGGAATTAAATCTTAAAATGGGTATTAAAGGACAAACATGCCCTTCCCTCAGCAGCAGCTTTCAGGCTTTATTTTGAAGTTACCTACATTTTGACTCACAACCCAGAACACACAACTTGTGCACAGTTGTATAATTGAAAAAAACATATCTAAATGAGCACACTAGTACTTATCCAGGATACATGTGAAGCATTCATTTTCTTTTTAAAGTCTGCCTACAACCCACTAATTTGATTTCATGAGCCCTAATGGTTCTAACCCTGAGTTGGAGACTCAGGAGTCATAATCACTTTGAATACTGGGCTGACCTGCCTCTGTTTCTGATTCAGTATGATAACTATCTTCTGCTCCGGCTAAACTCATGTCTGCAAGGAAAACCTCTCTACTGTTACATTACTCACTTCCTTTAAATCTCATCTAAGTCACACTTATTCTAAGAAGGATTTCTGTCTATACCTTACTATTTTATTCCATATACCCTTTGTATTTATGTACTATATTTCATGACTGCCATGTGTTAGTACTTTGTTTTGATTTCATTTATTTTTACTATGTTCCCAGTTACACTAATTCCACTGGAGCAAAGATCCTGTATTCTGTTTCTCTGGGACCCTCCCAGCCCCTTCAGTTTTGCACCTGGTTGGCATTTTAATCAATCATCCATTGACCTGTGATTCTTGCAGGGTACAGATATTTGTCTCTGTCATGGTATTTTTCTCATACCTGTTTCTCATGTGCCCATCCACTTCATTTGCTTACAGACTCAAAGCTTGTGAAAGAACAACTGTCACAGGCCCAGCTCTTCACCAGAGGCTATGAGGATGGCCTGGGCTTTGAATATGTGATATTCTATAATGATGATGAGAAAAGGACAGTTTGCTTGTTTCAAGGAGGTCCTTATCTACAAGGGGTACCTGGGTAAGAATGATAGCCTAGAAATGTGGATCTAAGAGGTTGTTATCTTATAGTATCGCCCTGTATCCATGGACTACAATGAAGACATTAAAATGGTAATGTAGATTTATATTTATTGACACGGATAGATGTTTACTGTAAATTATTAAATGACAGAAGTATAGGACATAGGGCAAAAGAGTATAATTTTAGAGAGTATCATTAACATGTTAATATTGGTTTGTCACTAGATAGCCTTATAATTTTAAATTTCTTTTTCTTCTGTTTATCTTCATTTCCTAAATTTTTAAACAATGATGTGTATAGTTAGTTTAATAAAAACATAATATAAATTTTCTAAATTGGATTTTAGCTTTTTGCTTGCTTGTGACCTGGTTATCATTAGGTTCTGGCTTTGTTACAAATACTACAGTGTTATGCTATGAACAAAATGAAGGTGAGAACATGGATATAATTTGACATTCAGTACATTGAACATGAATTAAGTGGAACTTTCAGAAGTAGATTATATGGGAGGCTTGGATAATTTTTCTCTCTTAAGGGGCTGTTTTCAGAACTTGTGAACACATTTCTCTTTTCCTCTTGTAACTAGATTCCTTCATGGAGGTGCCATTGCAACAATGATTGATGCTACTGTTGGTATGTGTGCAGCTATACCTGGGGGAATTGTCATGACTGCCAATCTCAACATCAATTTTAAAAGGTAAAGTCATGGGTATTCTTTGCTTCCTAGATGTCATAAGTCAGGTTCCCCAGCAGCAGACCCTGAGCAAAGGATTTCTATGCAAGAAAGGAAGTACTCCCAGAGAAAACTATCTAGGGTGTAGGAGAAGAAGGACAGGGAAGGGGAAGAAGCCACCCAAGGTTAGGCGCTCAGTCCTGCAAAGGGTAGCTTCAGCCTGTTCATGTAAGGAACTCTGGAGTGAAATGTGTGCCTCAGTATTTTCCCTACCTCAGGCAAGGGAGCTGGAGTCCTCATATTCTCTCACACGTTCTTCATAGGATAAGGGCTATCCTGGGGACTATAAATTCCCAGGTACTTCTTGCTCACTGTGTTTGAGCAAAGCAGGCTCTAAGAAAAATACCCAAAAAACAAAGGTGAAAAAAAGGATTGAAGGGGATCTGAGTGAAGCACCAACATCCACTACATAACAAAACGTAAGTTTTACATAACTTCGCACAAAGAAGTAAAAGGGCAGCAAGAAAAGTTTGGTATCCGTCAAAAACAAAGCTCAGCATGAGCTTATTTAATTCTTCAATTATGCAGCTATATCTATCTCTAAGTCATATAGTATGGATACTGGCATAGGCACAGAGAAAGAGAGCAATAGGGCAGAACAGAGTTTAAGAACAGAGTTCAATAGAGATCTCCAGATGAGGTTCTGTGGGTTATTATTTCACACAGTAGGAAGCATGTAGGAACATCTCCATTTTATACCCCAGAGAGTTGTATGGCTTATGTGGCAGTCATCAGGGAGCCATGCTTCATAGATTATGGGTTTACTTATTGAATATTTTAAGTAATACTTAGCCAGGCATATCCTACTCAGGGCATTCTATAGAAAAGGACTCTTCCCCCTAGCAAATATCATTAGTTTATTTCAGGGGTCATCACAGCTTTTTCTATAAATGTTTTATGCTTTGCAGGCCATACAGTTTCTGGCACAACTAGTCAACTCGCCACTGTAGCACAAAAGCAGCCACAGACAATATATAAATAAATGGGTATAGCTGTGTTCCAGTAAAATTTTATTTACAAAACAGGCAGCTGGCCAGTGAAACATAGTTTGCCAACTCCTGGTCTATTTACCTGCAGGCCCAGTGAGAAAAAATTAGACAGGGTCATTTGCCTCCTTTTTTTTCCCAGGAGTGTTTCTCTTTGCTCCCCACCACACACACACACACACACACACACACACACACACACACACACACACAGAGTGAATAAATTGGAGGCCAGCTGCTTTAACTTCCTCCCCCCCAACTGCCAATATTAGTAACTTCAAAATAAAAATGACTTAGGATAGAAATTTATCATGTGAAAGAAATCTAGTATGGCAGCTCCCTGGTTCCCAGAGATGCAGGCTCTTTGTAGCTCATCTTTTTACAGTCCAGAGTGGCAGCAAGAGCCATCATCACATGTCCTACACAGCAGGATTGAGGAAGGTGGGGAAGAGCTGTCTTCTCTCTTTCAAAGAGACTTCCTGGAAGTACTACACAGCACACCCATTTAATCTCATTAGCATTAAGGGAGATTGGGAAAGTGGTCCCTTAACTGCTATCACTATCACCTCAAATAAATTCATTGTCAGCAACTAACACAACCACAGACGTATTAATAAATCCATGCTTATAAATAATACAACATAAATTATTTTAAATACTAAAGCATTAATTAAAAACATAATCAGATTTAACTAATTCAGTAAAGAAAATAACAAGCCTAGTATGGTAGTTTTTTCTAAGCAAAATTATCTCAGTGATTACAAAACTTATTATTTCAGCTACACTTAGCCTATTAAATGTCTTTCATTCTGGGTTTGATTAATTTCTTCTGGCTGTCAATACCTATATTTTCCTGAGGTTAGAATAACTCATTCTTATAAACTCCCCAGGCTTATGGCAATTGTGTCAGACTGTAAAGAAACCAACTCATATCAGCGAAATTTGTAGGTTCTAATCCGTCAACCTGGTGATTCTTGATGTGACGGGATTTTGCCTTTGAAGATGATTGGAACATGAGCCTGAATTCATGAGGCTGAGCTCCTCTTGGAGTTGAGGATTCCTTGCTGTGTCGGGGGACTTTCCAAATCTACACCTGTCCTTACAACCTAGTACTTCCCCTTATTTAGTATCTAAATCTACTTGTCTTAGTCATATTTATTCTGCCTTGGTTTACTGATTACCTACAATTAAGTGCATCTCATTTAATTGGCAGAGGTAACATCTCTCAGGAGATAGGACAAGTGTCTATGTAGTTTTCTTTCAGGGATCTTCAACTGGACAAGACATTCACCTTCTTTCTAGCTGGTTCTTTTCTGTAATCAGTCCTTTCTGTTAGGGGAATAATTCTTGCATTTTGTTAAGGGAATAATTCTTGCATTTTCCAGAATTGTTTGGCTTCCTCACAGTTCTCTGCCTATTGGTGTGGAGGAGGGGATTATTGGGGGTTCTTATGGAGATTATGCAGGACTTTGAACACCCAAATGGCATACATCCATGGATGTAAATCCACTGAATGTGCATAAATATTCTTTTCACCTGTCAGCTCACCTGCACCTCACACACTTTGGGGGAACATAAGAGGTAACAGTCCTGATGCAGATGCTAAGGGCTGTACAAGTCTTTGCCTTGTTCATGCAGACTCTCAAGCCTTTTTGACAAACACGTGAAAGACTCCTTGCTGAGCATAGGTATCCTCTACATACCTCTACCCACACTTTACAGCTAAGAAAACTATTGGTTCGCTTATGCCATGGTGTGTGTAAGCATAATTCTTTGAATACAGCCTCCCCAAACCTTACCTGTACACACCCCTTACTCTGTGTCTACCATTTCCTACTTCTACAGAGTAAAATACATATAAGACAGATACATACTTCATAGAAGAAACACTTACTTGTCAATACTCTTCTCTATGTGTAAACTGCTTAAAAAATTAAACTTATCCTATCATAATTGTCCTTGAATTATAGCTATGGTTTTATACTCCTTGAGCTAGCTTTTCCTTTTTTTGAGAATCATTAGGAACTTTCCATAATGTAGTTAACTACAATTATCACCCTCTTTTCTATGCTTATGTTACATTTGGCCAATAGAAGTCTCTTTAGACTGACTCCTTGTGCTAGCTTTTAAGTACTCTTGTCTCCTGAGAGACAGTATAATCACTAGTTAAGAGGACAGACATTGGAACAGGTTCAAATGCCCATTTTGCCACTTATTAGCTGTGTGACCTTCAACAAGTTACTTAACCTCTCTGTGCTTCAATGTCCTCATCTTTAAAAAGAGGATAATAATACCTTCCTCATAGGGTCATTGTGAGCAATAAATGAATTAACCCATGCAAAGCATCTAGGACAGAATCTGGCCCCATAACAAGTACTCAGTAAGTGTTAGCTGCTTGTTATTTTTATCATTAACATTGTTGTTATTATCATTACTTTTACTTCTAACAACAGTAAGGTTCATCTGTGCCAAGACATAGAATAGCTAGTCTACAAAGATCCCTGATTCCTTTTAATGGAGAATAGTGCTAAAGACCAGAAAAATATTAGATTGTTCCACGTGTATTCTCATGGTGGGCAGGATGACCTTGCTGCTAGGCTATTACAGTGTCAGAGCTGGAAAGTTATTAATGTTTAATAAGGTCATGAGTTCACTCTGATACTTTAGATTTAACATCTTTCATGCCTTATATTTTTAAAATATTTTTTAAATTTCTAGCTATAGTTAAAAAAAAGGCATAACATAAAATTTAGTGTCCTAACCTTTTTTAAATGTACAGTTCAGTAGTATTAAGTATATTTACACTGTTGTGAAACAGATCTCCAGAACTTTTTCATCTTGCAAAACTGCAACTCTATACCCATTAAACAATAATTTCCCATATCCCCCTTCCCTCAGCCCCTGACAACCATAATTCTACTTTCTGTTTCTGTGAATCTGACTACTGTTGTTACATCGTATAAGTGGAATCATACAGTATTTGTCTTTTTATGACTGGCTTATTTCACTTAGCATAATGTCTTCAAGATTCATCCATGTTGTATCATATAACAGGATATCCTTCCTTTGTAAGGCTGAATAATATTCCATTGTATGTATGTACCACATTTTGTTTATTCTTTCATCTGTTGATGGATATTTGGGTTGCTACCACCTCTTGGCTATTGTGAATAATGCTATAATGAACATGGGTGTGCAGATATCTCTGTGAGGTCTTGCTTTCAGTCCTTTTGGATGTATACCCAGAGTGGGATTGCTAGATTACATGGTAATTCTACTTTTAATTTTTTGAGGAACTACTATACTGTTTTCCATAGCTGCTGCACCACTTTACAGTCCCACCAGCAATGCATAAGGGTTCCAGTTTCTCCACATCTTCACCACGACTTGTTATTTGGGTTTTGTTTTGTTTTTTAATAGTAGCCAACGTAATAGATGTGAGGTGATAGCTCACTGTGCTTTGATTTGCATTTTTTGAATGATTAGTGACATTGAGCATCTTTTCATATGCTTGTTGGCCATTTGTATATCATCTTTGGAGAAATGTCTATTCAAGTCCTTCGCTTGAAGAAGCATTTTTTAAATCAGGTTTTTGTGAGTTTTTTTGTTGTTGAATTGTAGGAGTTCTTTATATATTCTGGACATTAACCTCTTATCAGATATACGATTTGCAACCAATTTTTTAGGTTGCTGTTTTACTCTGTTGATTGTGTCCTTTGATGCACAGAAGTTTTTAAGTTTGATGTAGTCCCATTTGTCTATTTTTTTTACTTTGTTGTCTGTACCTTTGGTGTCATATCCAAGAAATCATTGCCAAACCCAGTGTCATGAAGTTTTTCCCCAATGGAGGTCTTCAGTCCATTTCACATTATTTTTTGTATATGGTTTAAGGTAAGGGTCCAACATCATTCTTCTACATGTGGATATCCAGTTTTCCCAGCACCACTTTTGAAGAGACTGTCCTTTCCCCATTGAGTGGTATTGGTCACTTGTAGAAATTCATTTGACCATATATGAGAGGGTTTATTTCTACGCTGTCTGTTCTATTCCATTAATCTATATGTCTGTCTTTATGCCAGTACCACACTGTCTTGATTATTGTAGTTTTGTAATATGTTTTGAAATCAAGATGTGTGGGACTTCCAACTTTTTTCTTCTTTTTCAGGATTGCTTTGGCTATTCAGGGTCCCTTGAGATTCATGTGAACTTTAGAAAATTATACTCTATAAACAGTTATTATATTATTTTGTATTTTTCCTTTCTCTTATTATTCAAGGAATTTTTCATTGTAAGGGATAGATCTTTTTTTTTTAATGTATCGGTGGTGGTGGTAATGTTTTTAATATTTATTTATTTTTATTTATTTATTTATTTATTTTTTGCGGTACGCAGGCCTCTCACTGTTGTGGCCTCTCCCGTTGCGGAGCACAGGCTCCGGACGCACAGGCTCAGCGGCCATGGCTCACGGGCCCAGCCGCTCCACAGCATCTGGGATCTTCCCGGACCTGGGCACGAACCCATGTCCCCTGCATCGGCAGGCGGACTCTCAACCACTGCGCCACCAGGGGAGCCCTTTAATATTTATTTTATTTATTTATTTATTTTATTTTTGGCTGCATCAGGTCTTAGTTGCAGCACGTGGGACCTTTGTTGCGGCATGTGGGATCTTTCATTGCAGCACGCGGGCTCTCTAGTTGAGGCGCGCGGGCTCAGTAGTTGTGGCACGCAGACTTAGTTGCCCCGCAGCATGTGGGATCTTAGTTCCCCAACCAGGGATCAAACCTGTGTCCCCTGCGTTGGAAGGCAGATTCTTAACCACTGGGCCACCAGGGAAGTCCCAGAGATAGATCTCTTAATTCACAATAGCTTAAGGAAAAAAGGAACATATTGGCTTACATGGTTGAGAAGACAGTTATGGCTGGGTGCAGGTATTCAATGATGCCATTAGGAATCTGTGCCTGTGTCTCAGCCACACTTTTCCTTTAGGACTTCTTCATCCTCGGGTAGCCTTTCCCAATGTAGTGCCACAGCTACCAGGCAGGCTTGTATCTTGCAAGCCTAGCAACTCCAGCAGAAAAAGAACCCAGCCCCAAGGGCTGCAGCACAAGCTCCAGGATTGACAGTTTCAACCCATGCCCACCTGCACAACCAGTCACTGGGGGGGCGGGGGGGGCAGGGGGCAGGGGGGTAAGAATCAGCTGTCAACTCTAGTTAACCTACATGGGCTGAAAATTGAGGTGATTCCCCAAAGAAAGGGGAAGGTAGGTGTGTGAATGAGAGAGTGTGGTGAGGGGTAGGACAGATGGATAAATGAAAGATGCAACGTTAGTAGGAAAGGGAGATGCTGAGCAGGCAAGAACACCTAATGTCCCCCGGGTCTTAGTAAATCCTGGATTGGCAAAGCTCAGTTGTTCCATCGAGAAGTTCAGGAAAATCTACTGGGAGCAAAAACTGGACAGAGGGATAATCAGAGTGTTAATTTCCTTTCCACATGGAGTAGTTCCTTCACCCACATGATGGTACTATAGGAACATAAAACACACCTCCCTACTCTACATTATGTTTCTACCAACTAAAATTATACCTTTAAAGAGATACCTGTTTCATTATAGTACTATATCTCTAAGATTCCCAGAGGTGATTGTAACCACTAGATACATATAGCTATATAAATTTAAATTTGAATTAATAGAAATTAAATAAATGTAAAGATTCAGTTTCTCATTCACAATAACCACATTTTGAGTGCTCAGTAGCCATCTGTGGCTACCATATTGGACAGCTCAGCTGTGGAGCATTTCTGTCATCGCAAAGTTCTGTTGGACAGCACTGAATTAGCACATTAAGCTGTTACCAGGAGTCTGTTATTCAGTGTCTTTCTAGTGACAGTTACTCTAAAGGGGATTGGGTGAGAAACTGACAGAGATTGACAGAGAAAATGAGAGAAGCTGACTGGGACCATCCCATGGTCCTATTTTCGTTTCTTTAAAGGATTTCAGCTCCCTTCAGATGGGACAGCCTCTGCCATCGCAGAGCTGGAATCATCTGGTGATTTCTTTGAACCTAACCCACAACAGCAGTCTCTGGACTGGGTGCCCAGGAGCCACCTGAGAGCAATGGTGCTTGGGAGGAAGGGGGTGTGAGCAACTGGTGGTGTCAGCACTTTATCTAAAGCAGCACCCACTGATACCAGGTATCATAAACTTCCACCCCTGTCATGCACTTGATCATCCCTCAATGCCACATAAATCTGATTAAAGCTGGATTTTTTCATTTTTTTTTTCCCGCAGACCTATCCCCCTCTGTTCTGTTGTTGTGATAAATAGCCAACTTGATAAAATTGAGGGGAGGAAATTGTTTCTTTCCTGTAATGTTCGAAGTGCTGATGAGAAGATCCTGTACTCAGAGGCAACAGGTAAGAAGCTGCCACTTTCTATTTTAGGTTTGGTTTAATTTATTTTGGGTTTTTTTTGTTTTGGGGGGTTTTCGTTTTGTTTTGGTTTGGTTTTATAACCCATACATGCCAAGAAATTCTTAATTCCCTGCATGCAAAGAACAAGTTAAAGGTATTCTTACTCATTGCTGGTAGAGAGCTGGTATATCTCTCAAAATTATAGTCATGTACCTTTTGACCCATTTTCAGGATTTTATCCCATAGGTATACTAACATGTGTGCAACATTACAATGTGTAAGGTTGCTGGTAGAGAGCTGGTATATCTCTCAAAATTATAGTCATGTACCTTTTGACCCATTTTCAGGATTTTATCCCATAGTTATACTAATATGTGTGCAACATTACAATGTGTAAGGTTGCTCTAGGGTTCCAGTAGTTGTGCTACTCATGCAATGTTATTTGGACTAGCAAAAGATTGGCAAAATATAAATATCTATCAATAGGAGACTAGGTAAAGAGACTACAGTTCATCCATAAACTATATTGTGTGTACCATAAAAAATATTGTGGAATATTGTGGTGCCATAAATAAGAATAAGGAAACTCATTTTTGTATGACATGGAGCTATATATCATTACTATATATTGAATGAAAAACACAAGCTACAGGACAGTGAATGTGTTTATGTTATCATCAGTGTAGAAAAAGTAGAGAGGTTCTTCCCATTCTCTTGCCTTTTTCTTCTTCCTTCCATTTCACCCCTTCCTTCCTTCCTAAATATTTCTAAAGCTATTAGGTAGAGTCAGGCATGGTAGGCTGGGGGATAAGGGGGAAGCCACAGGGAGGGGTGGCTACAGCAGCCCATCGCTGTCTGGGAGCCTGAGTGGAGTGGAGGGTGCCTGCACAGGGGAGTGGCCCAGCACAGGATGTCAGAGCCCAACTATGGGAAGGAAGGAGTCCCTATGGGGAGCAGCGTGGGTGTCAGAGCCCACAGGGAGAGAGGGTGGCGTCTGCACAGGCTGGCAGCCGTGACGGGAGCTAGGTTTCTCACATCAGAGGAGTTCCAGATATGGAAAAAGAGTTAACAAGAATGAGCACTGTTGTGTTGGATTGGAGTTAGAGATACTAGACATGGATATTTTCTCAGTCTTGCTCTTGCAAATACTGTTGTAATGAGTAACTTTGTATATCGTCAGCTGTCACAGGGCCTTTGCAAGTGAGGGGTCCTGGAGGCCTCACCTTCAGTAGCTTCAGACTTAGACAAGTTAATTTAGATATCCAATGCTTTTTGTTTTGTTTTATTTATTTATGTTTTTAATTTATTTATTTATTTATTTAATCTGGCTGCTCCAGGTCTTAGTTGTAGCACGCGGGATCTAGTTCCCTGAACAGGGATCGAACCCAGCCCCCTGCTTTGGGAGCATGGAGTCTTAACCACTGGACCACCAGGGAAGTCCCTTTTTGTTGTTTTTATTTTTTATTTTAATGGACCTCAGATGCACATGTTTGGGTTACTCAGAATCCTTGATTTAGGATACAGAGCCATTATTGGTACGTGAATGGTCATCTTTTACTTACTCATTCACTAATGTATTTATTTTTCTAATTTAATAATAAACATCCTGAAACCTGCAATCAAACAAGAACCAGAATCTTAATAATATTATATCCCTACCTAATTACTTTTCCCTACCTCATCCTCCTATTTTTCCTTCAGAGGTAACTCTGATCTAGAATTTTGTGATTTTCATTCCTTTTACCTTATTGGGTTTTTTTTTAAGTTTGATTAAGAATATATTTATTTTAAAAAAAGAATATATTTGTGCCTAAGTAATATATTGTTTAGTTGTTTGTTTTTGAACTTTGTAGAAAAGAGATTGTGCTATATGTGCTTTTCTGGGACTTGATTTTTTTTTCTACCCAGCTTCATGTTACTGAAGTTCACCCATGTGGTTGGCTATGAAGTTTGCTCATTTACTGCAGTATAATATTCCATTGTGTGACTATACCACAATGGATTTATCTCTTCCTCTAATGGTGGGCCTCTGACTGTTATGAATGGCGCTACTATTAACATTCTTAGTCATGTATCCTGCTGGTGTATATGGGCAAGAGCTTGGCATATACTTAGGAGTGGAATTTCTGGGTTGGAGGGTATAAGAGTGTTCAGCCTTACAGGGAAATGCCAGATTGTTTTCTAAAGCTGTACCAAATTACATTCCCACCAGCAATATATGACATTCTGTTGATCCCTATCTTTTCTAGCAATTGGTAAAGTCAAATTTCTTGATTTTTGCCAATCAAATGGTTATAAAATGGTATTTCAGTTTGATCTAAAGTTGCATTTCCCTGATTACCTATGGAGCTGAGCATCTCTTCATATATTTATTGACCATATTTGTTTCCTATTCTGTGAAATTCCTGTTTTCTCAGCCTCTTTTATTGGTTTTTTTTCCTCTTTTTTTTTTTTACTGATTTATAGGAATTCTTTATCTATTTTTTATAAAACGAATCTTTTTGTTGGCTATATAAGTTGCACATATCTCCTTCTAGTATATAAGTTGTCTTTTATTTGCTTTAAGTTATCTTTTTTATGAACAGAAGTTTTTAATGTAAATATAGTCACATTTATTAAATTTTTTCCTTTATGGTTAATGCTTCTTGTATCTTGTTTAAGAAATTCATTTTTCCCTTAAGTGTCAGCTGTTTGCTGGAATGATAGATAAAAGAAGCAGGAGGAAGATCATGAATAATTTGAATCCACAGTCAATGTAAAAATCCTATTCCAGGCTGTGGCTTATACTTTCTGTCTCACTAAACCTTTCAGTATCATAAAGGTAACAGATGGCTCAGTTTTAATTTTACTTCCTTTCACTTTCTTGACTATCTCTAATGGAAGTGGTAATGAACCATGAAATGACCAAGTGGCAGAGGGCCTGGTTACCCAGGAGAGCTAATACAGTATTGTGAGAATCAAAAGTTGATTCTTTTTTTTTTTTTTAATAAATGTTCTTAAGGTTCTTTCCTTTTTTTAAATTCTATTATTTTTATTTTATTTGTTTTTGGCTGTGTTGGGTCTTGGTTGGGGCACACAGGATCTTCATTGCAGCTTGCGGGATCCTCCACTGTGCTGCGCAGGCTCCTCATTGTGGAGCGGGGCTTCTCTCTAGTTGTGTCACATAGGCTCCAGAGCACGTGGGCCGTGTAGTTGCTGTACGTGGGCTCTCTAGTTGTGGCCTGCGTGCTCAATAGTTGCGGCACGTGGGCTTAGTTGCCCTGCGGCATGTGGGATCTTAGTTCCCCAGCCAGGGATCAAACCCGCATCCCCTGCATTGGAAGGCGGATTCTTAACCACTGGACCACCAGAGAAGTCCCCAAAAGTTGATTCTTAATTTGGCTGAAAAATGAGAGTGGGCAGATATCCTGAAGGTGCCAATATGAATCAAAGTGCTTTTGTGTGTGTATATATGTATTTCTACTTAGAGAAGACCCATCAGATAGATTGAAGTCAGTTGACTTATAATCATCTTCTGTTATTTTGTTGTTTAGGCTTATTTATAAAGCTGGATCCTGAAAAAAGTTTGATATAAAAGAGCTTCTGGTGAATTCCACACCAATCTGCGTAAGGCTGTCCCTCCTGCAGAAGAAGCAGTTGTCTTCAGTCCTATTCTACTCACCCACTGTTGAATCCCCCATCGGGTGAAGCCTGCTAACACGGACCTTCCTAAACAAGCCTTTTGAATACAATTCCAGGAGCTCCATTTCCACCTTCCAAACTTTTTTACACAGAGACACTCCCTGTGAGAGTATCAGCAGTTCTTTCTGTCTCCTTAGGATAAGTGTCTGGTTCTCCTAAAATTTTAATGGGCTCCTTAAGTTTGCATAGGTGTGATGTCTGATCCGTTGCATTCTGGAGAAAAAAATCATATTGAAACTTTTACCACAAACCTGGAAATGCCAGAAAACCAAAGGAAGGAATAAATATGTGGGTGCACGAATATGTGTGTGTGTGTGTGTGTTGTGTGTGTGTGCATTATAAATTACAAAACCAGCTTTGTTGTATCTAAACAAATCTTTTTGGCTACAGTAGGAAACACAACTAGTTCCTGTAGGATCGGATACCTCACATCTGTTGTCTTGGATTCTAAGGATTAAACTACTGTGCCATTTTAACATAGGCTGTGTCATTGTATCTTACCAATAGCATAGTATTGGTAATAGCATCACTGGAAGGAGCCTGTATTCATTTCCTAAGTGTTTTAATCCATTTGGACTTCTGTAACAAAATACCACAGACCAGGTAGCTTATAAAAAACAGAAATTTATTGCTCACAGTTAAAATGGAAAGTCCAGGATCAAGATGCCAACATGTCACCTTCTGGTGAGGGCCCACTTACTGGTTCATATCTGGTACCTTCTCACCGTGTCCTTATTTGGTGGAAGGAGCTAGAGATCTCTCTGGATCCTTTTTGATAAGGACACTAATCCCATTCATGAGGGCTCCACCTTAAGCACTTCCCCAAAGCTCCACCTACTAATACCATCACACTGGGCGTTAGGATTTCAACATATGAATTGGGCTGGGGGTGGGTGGTGGGGCAGGGTCTATCTGTAGATAATCCCAAAGAATCTACAAAAAAAACTAAAGCTAATAAACGAATTCAGCAAAGTTGCAGCATACAAGACCTCATAAAATTTTTAAACTTTTGTGCATCAAAGGACATTATCAAGAAAGTAGAAAGGCAACCTATAGAATGGGAGAAAATATTAGCAAAAAATATATCTGATAAGGGTTTAGTATCCAGAATATATTAAAAATTCTTAAAGCTCAGCCCAAAAAAAGCCCACAATTTAAAAATGAGCAAAGGACTTGATTAGACATTTCTCCAAAGAAGGTATACAAATTGCCAACAAGCACATGAAAAGATGTTCACCATCATTTGTCATTAAGGAAATGCATATCAAAACCACACTTCATATTCACTGAGAGGACTAGAATTTTTTAATAGATAATAACAAGTGTCAACGAGAATATGAAGAAATGGGAACCCTCCTACATTGTTGGTCAGAACATAAAATGGTGCAGCTTCTATGGAAGACAGTTTGGTGGTTCCTCAAAAGGTTATACATAGAATTACTATATGGCCCAGGAATTCTACTCCTAGGTATATGTCCAAGAAAAATGAAAACATATGTCCACACAGAAACTTGTACACAAAAGTTTATAGCAGCATTATTCATAATAACCAAAAGGTGGAAACAACCCAAGTGGAAAATAACAAGTGTTGGCATAACCCTCAGACAATGCTAGTGGGAATATAAAATGGTGTGACCACTATGGAAGACAGTTTGGCAACTCCTCGAAAAGCTAAACATAAAATTACCATATGACCCAGCCATTCCAAAGGAATTGAAAAGAGGGACTCAAACAGGTACTTATATGCCAGTGTTCATTGCAGTATTATTCACAGTGGCCAAAAGGTAGAAGCAATCCAAATGTCCATCAGCAGATGAATGGGTAAGTAAAATCCATAAAATAGAATATTATTCAGCCATTAAAAGGAAGGAAATTCTGACACATGCTACAACATGGATGAACCTTGAAAACATGCTAAGCAAAATATGCCATACAAAAGAGGACAAATATTGTATGATTCTACTTGCGTGAAGTCTCTTGAGTAGGCAAATTCATAGAGACAGAAAATAGAATAGAGGTTAAAAGGGGGCTGGGGAGAGGGAGGAATAGGGAGTTATTGTTTAATAGGTACAGAATTTTTCGGGATGATGAAAAAGTTTTGGAAATAGAGGTGATAGTTACACAATATTGTGGATGTAATTAATGCCACTGAGTTGTACACTTGAAAGTGGTTAAACTGGCTAGTTCTATGTTATATTTTTTTTACCACAACTTTTAATATTTAATGTAATATACAGAAAGCATTGAATTATATACTTTAACGTGTGAATTGTATGTTAAATTTTATCTCAACAAAGCTGTTAAAAAAGGTAATACTTAAAATGCAAGTACAGGGACTTCCCTGGTGGCGCAGTGGTTAAGACTCTGCGCTCCCAATGCAGGGGGCCTGGGTTCGATCTCTGGTCAGGGAACTAGATCCCACATGCATACCTCAACTAAGAGTTTGCATGCTGCAACTAAGGAGCCTGCCTGCCACAACTAAGACCCGGTGCAACCAAATAAATAATTTTTTTTAAGTAATTGAGAAAACTGCAAGTACATGTTTCCCCCATTATCCCAAAGTACAGTGTTCCTATGAAACCTTTCATAAACTGAAATAGTGTAAAGCAAAGAAGCAATTACCTAAGGACACATCTTGCAAATAAATTGAGATAAAGCACAGATGCTCACAAACACACTTCAAAGCTGTGGCTGCTTGTTGCTGGGATGTTGAGTGTAGTTCCCTGGGAAGGAGTTGGCAGTGCCACTCTTGCTGCTGCTCAGGGTACCCACTGCATCTAAAAGACTTGCTGTAGGGACTTCCCTGGCGGTCCAGTGGTTAAGACTCCGTGCTTCCAATGGAAGGGGGCGTGGGTTCAATCCCCAGCCAGGGAGCTAAGATCCTATATGCCATGCAGCACGGCAGCCAAGAAAATTTTTTAAAATAAAAAAAATAAAAGGCTGGCTGTAAAATGCTGAATGCTACTTTTGCTTTTCAACTTTTTTCATAAAAGCGAAAATCCTCTTCAGGTACCTTTCAGTTAGTGAAAACAGGTACTAATATAGGTCTTTTGTAAAATCAAATTTGAGTAAAGCAAACTTTTGAAGAGCAAACACAAGAAAACAGCAGAGCTGTCACTTACATTCCAGGAGTCCTTTGTCTGTCACATTACAAGCATATGTATTCTGTTTCATTGATCTCATATGTATTCTGTTTCATTGATCTCATTTAAAATACTATTATGATAAGGTGTTTCTAGTAAAAGCAAAAATATGATTTTATTTATTTATTGGCTGTGTTGGGTCTTCGTTGCTGTGCTCAGGCTTTTTCTAGCTGCGTCGAGCAGCTTGGTTGCGGTGCGCGGGCCTCTCATTGCTGTGGCTTCTCTGGTTGCAGAGCATGGGTCTAGGCAGGTGGGCTTCAGTAGCTGTGGGACACAGGCTCAGTAGTTGTGACTCGCGGGCTCTAGAGCGCAGGCTCAGTAGTTGTGGCGCACAGGCTTAGTTGCTCCATGGCATGTGGGATCTTCCCAGACCAGGGCTCTGCATTGGCAAGCGGATTCTTAACCACTGTGCCACAAGGAGGTTAAGACTCTGTGCTCCCAATGCAGGGGACCCAGGTTTGATCCCTGGTCAGAAAACTAGATCCTGCACGCCACAGCTAAGAGTTCACATGCCACAACTAAAGGTCCCGCACGTGGCAACGAAGATCTCGTGGGCTGCAACTAAGACCTGGCGCAGCCAAATAAATAAATAAATGTTAAATAAATAAATAAATAAAATGAATGTGACCTTACTTTGTACCCCACGCTTGGAAAACAGATGTGACTGTCCCATTGGTTTTGAAGGTACCACCTCTCAAGTGATCGGGTATGAGAAAGGGGGAATTTCAGGTGCAGGCCTGGCCAGGCCTGTGAGCACACATGTGCACGCTCACAAACACACACACACACACACACACACACACACACTCCTTCAGGATTTGTCACTTTCTGAGCTTAGAGATCCTGCCTCTCTCTGCCTCTTAGCATTTCACAAATAGGAAATCAGTTCCAGCTGAGCAGTTGGGTGAGCTCTCACGTTTCTGGGAGGAGCTCAGGCTTCCCTCGGTTGGCCTAGTTCCCTGACCCTGTACTCTGCCGGGGGGGCCCCCCTCCTTCAGCCCAGTGACCACACCAGGCAGCAGCGCTTGGAGCCAGCAGCTGCCCATCAGCTACCCAGCTCCCCTGGGCATGGGGTCTTCTGCCACAGCCCTGCCTTCCCTGTGTTATTCTTCTCCCAGGTGAGCATCCCAGCAGCCCACCCAGAGCCCCTCTGGGCAGAGTACTTAGCAACAACTGCTTTTAACTCCACCCGGTGTCCCAGGTTCGGTGAAGACAGCTTTTTCTCCTGTCTTGATCAGTCTGAGGCCGAGCCTCCCATTAGCACTTCCCACCCACAGCAAAGACCAAGAACCTTAGAAACTGGATAAAGCAAAAACCCTGAAGCACCGTAGAGCCAAATGATTAATCAGTTCCAACATATTTTCCTTTCCAAAGGGCCCACTGTGGGCACCAGAGTATAAAATGAATCTCAGGAAAGTCCCTCCCAGAGGGAACCAGGAAAAGACAGCTGACCTAGGAGGACTCAGAGAGGACAGATCTGGGGCAGACAAGCAAGAAACTTCTGGAAGAGCGATGTGAGAAAGGCCCAAGAATGAGCTTAGAACCAGGGGACATGATCAGCTGCGTGCAAGACAAGATCCAACCAGAGTCTGGCTCATGCAAAATTTTTATACATTAGTTGCAACATTTAAAAGTTAGAAGTTTTCACATAAAAATCTGGATTTGTGCTGGCTTTTTTGGGAAAATGAGAAGAGCTGGCAACTGGGCCTGGATTCTGTGGTGGCAACTCCTGAATGGAACATGGCCAGCACAGCCCCCTCTTGGGGCCCTCGTTGCCCATCGCTCTCTGAGTGCACAGCGGCTCGTTTCCAGCCTGCCCCCTGACGCTTAGCTCATAAGAAGGTCAAGAAACCAAGTGTCCCTGAGGGCAGGACCAGCCTGGGCGGGAGTCTGGAGATCAGCCATGAACTGATAGGGAGATGGGCGGTCGGGGAGCCCTCCAGAAATTGCCCTGTGTGAGCCTATAGGGCGGAGTCTTCAGGAAGGATTTGAGTTCACAGTGCACCAAATAGCAATGGTGTCCAGGAAGGCTACCAGGGAAGTTCCTTCCGCATCCAGAAAGGCCAGATGGGTGTCATCCCAGACAGAACCCCTCCAAAGTGCTGGGAACCCCCCATCACAGCAGGGAGCCGGCCAGCCCTGCTGGCCATCAGGGGAGATCCACCACATGTCCCGAATGATCTGAGAAGGCTTCCAGGTCCCCCCAAGATGAGGAGGACTTTGTAAGATTTCTGGAAATGTTATAATTTTCCTCTTTAAATGTCTTGAAACAACACAAAAATCTTTAAACAAAAAAATGTCCTATGAACTTGTTTGGCGGGCAGCAAGGGAGGAGGGCAGGCCGGGGGGACTCAGTGCTACTGCGTAGTCAGTCCTGGGAGGGAAGGGAGCTTGAAAAGAGAGAAGAGGGCACGAGTTTACATTTGGGAGGACCCGGGACCAAGAAGTGACCTGCCAAACCTACCACGGCCTTGTTTACCCGTGTTGCTTCGCTCCAAGCCAAAGAATTTTCCAGTTCAGTGGTGTGCCGGAGCCAATGCCTACCAGCTTGCAAGAGCTGGTTGAGCACACCTCTTCCCAGCCTCATGGTCAGGGTCAGTGGCATCATATCGGTAGCCTGAAATCAGCCACCATGGGAATATTTACACAGCAAAAGCTGGCAAATGCTACCAACTAGAGTTCTCCGCCCCACCAGGAGCTGTTAATCCCTTACCACTTACCAGCACACCACCGCTGGTTCTTCTGGGCACCACCTGCCAGGTCAGGCCCACGATGTGCTTCTGGGGATTTGTCATGTCTCAGCCAGAGAAGCCCCAAACTCAACACTCCCCCACAAGGTCCCAAACAGGAAATGCACCAGGCAGATAACAAGCTAAATGAGAATCCAACAGGAGTTCTGAATTACGCTGAACCTTCACTGACTTCCCTGTTTTCTAATTGCTTATCCAGGTCTGGGGAGAAGATTTTTCTCTGAGCCGAGTGTTCTTTGTTCTCTCTGAGCTGAGTTCACACAGAAGGAGAAGGGCTGTGGCCAAAGACCATGTTCGAGGCACTAGCCAAGCACCTTTCCACCTCCCTGGGTAGCTGAATTCCCAGCCCCCGTGTCGGAAGAGCTCTGTGTTGCAGAAAGAATCCACAAGATGTGTGAAATGGTGGGAAAGGAGTCCAAAAGGGGGAAAAGAGCGCTTTCTTCACAATCCTAATCTGTCTCTTCCTAGATGGCCTTGGACAACCAACTTCCTCCGTCTTGTGCCAGCCACCAGAATTCAGCACCCCACATACGATTTTGCCATCACCATAGACGTTCTCCTCAGATATCTTTCTCTCTAATTACCTTCCATCTGTCATACCCTTGATCCCATTATTCCTGCTCTTAAATATCACAGACATCGCCAGATCTTCATTTCTTTTATTTTCACTCTTCCCCCCTCCCAGCTGGGAAATGGAGGCTGGTCATCTCAACCACTGTCCTTTAATTTCCCTGTATTCTCCTGGACCACAGCATCCAGTTGAACCTTGGATATTATCAATTCAAGGAAAATAAAAGTTATACAAGAAATAAAAAGTAACTATAGCATATGGCAAGGCTGAGAACAAAATTTTTGTAATCATAATGATGTAAGGATTTGAAACTTGATTTAACCAAAAATTGCAAAACAACTAGTAAAGTAGGAGGGTGCCTACAGGAAAAGCTCCCTGTGTTTCCCCTTTACTTTCACACACACCTCTGATGTCAGATGTGTGGGGTTTTCCTCCACACCAAGCAATTCTCTGCAACACCAGTTGGATGCCCTATAATTCAATTCTGACACTAACCAAAGTTAGTGCAGGCCCCACTGGTTAAAGGCTCAGTCCCACGAGACTGTGCCCCACTTCAAATGCCAGTTGCAAGTAATAGGTCACCAAGGTACCCACAACTTCTGTCTGACTTGGCTACAAATCAGAGGTTCCATGAGCCCTCCTCTCCTTGGATTTGATTGTTGGCTAGAACAGTTCACCAAACTCAGAGAAACACTTACTTACGTTTACCAGCTTACGATTTAATGAAGGGTATGATAAAAGATACACACGAACAGTCAGGTGAAGAGATGCATAGGGCAAGGTCTGGGAGGATCCTGAGCACAGGAGTTTCTGTCCCCATGGAGGTGGGGTGTGCCAACCCGGAATTATTTTTAATTTGCGGATTTTTATGGAGGCTTCATCACGTTGGGATGATGGATCATTAAGTCAGTCTCCAACCCCCTCCCCTTCCTGAAGGATGGGAGGTGAGATTGAAAATCCCAAGCTTCTAATCATGGCTTGGTCTTTCTGGTGACCACCCCCCCTCCTGAGGCTATCTGGAGTCCACTCAGAGTCACCTCATTGGAACAAAAGATACTCCTGTCACCCAGGAAACTTCAAGGGATTTAGGAGCTCTGTGTCAGGAAGCAGACAATGAACTCAGGCAATGAAACAAGGATTTCCTTTCCCAGGTTCAGTTACTGATTCTTCTTGGGATGACAGCCCCTGCCTCCTCCTCGGGCAACCTTCCTGGGATCAGCTTCCAGCCTCCGGGGCCCCCTGTGGATCACTCTCCTTCTCCCTACTCCCTCTTCCTCAGCCTCCCCTTCAGTCCATCTACCCTTTCTAAGATTCCTCTTTTCACTCCTGTCTCCTCCTCGAGTCCCATCTCCCAAATCAAGTATCACACATAGAGGCTGGCAGAGGGAATGAAGGAATGCTCAGTATCAGGGGAGGGTGGGGCAAGCCAGAGGATACGGGGCATCCTCTCCAGCCCACGGCTACTGCATAGGAATGAAGATCCTGTTGCCAGATTTTTCCACTTATCTGCTTTGTATGAAACTCCCTGTTTAATTTTATTTTATTTTATTTATTTTTGGCTGCTTTGGGTCTCAGTTGCGGCATGTGGGATCTTTTGTTGTGGCACACAGGCTCCTCTCTAGTTGTGGTGCAAGGGCTTCTCTCTAGTTGCAGCGCACGGGCTTAGTTGCCCCATGGCATGTGGGATCTTTGTTCCCCGACCAGGGACGGAACCCGCGTCTCCCTCATTGGAAGGTGGATTCTTAACCACTGGACCACTAGGGAAGTCCCAACTCCCTGTTTTTAAATGTTGACAACTAACTCAAATATCTATGATTAGACCCAGAGACTAAATCGACCAAAAAACTGGGTTCCCCCAGTCCTTGAAGAAGTTTCCTTCAAACCTTGACAAGAGATGAGGAAAATATTTGTATCCTAGTCTTCTAGGACAGCTAACTACGGGAGGTGGGATAGAGTCTTTAAATTTCCATATTAAATCAGTACGATCTTTCAGAACCTACCAAACACATCATCATCATCATCATTATAATTCCGTCTTTGCATAGTTCTGACCTTTAGAACACACTTTATTCTAGTGCATTAAAATCTGGGACTTTTAGTTGAAAACTGGCAGTTTTAATTCAGTACAAGAAATACCACGCACCCTTGCAGATGCTCACTGAGCACTCCTCCCCACTCCCCCACCCAAAGCTGGCTCTTTTCCAGGCTCGTCATCAGCAAAGCCTCCTCTGCCCCGCTGCCTGCCTCACTCCCAGCCTTGTCTGCTGCCATCACCCGCTCCCTGGGGTTCCCAAAGCACAGAATGCCCTTGCTGAGCTGCTCCCTCCCTGAATGATTTTCTGGCCTCCCCTTCCAAGGCCTCCCCCCACCCCACCCCACGCCTCCCCACCCTGTCCTCACCAGGGACCAGCAGGTGGAGGCTTGCCCGGGCTGCCCTCTGTATGAGATAGAAGAAGGGAGTGGCTGAGGGCTGCGAGTTGGTTTTCTGAGTCCCAGGATCATACCAGAGCTTTCAGAGTCTTGCTGCAGAGCACCTGCCACAAACACTCCACCAACACACGCAGACACTCCACCAGTAGCCTCCAATCAAGGATTAGACCTCCCTTATCTTTCTGGGAATATTACTGAGTTCTCCCCGGAAAAACTCCGGGGGCAACTCTCCAAAGCTTCATATATGCTATACTATTTCATTATGTACTTTTTTGCTCCTTTCATAAATATTTCTTTCTGAACTCAGGCCAGCCCTGCTATGCATTCATGCCCAAGCAGCATCTGCCCCTCCCCAAGTGCTGGGGGTGGGGGTGGGTGACGCTGGACCAGGTAAAGTCCCCAAGCATCTATGGGTGTTGTTATCAAACCAGCCCAGCCTTGCCTATTCATCTGTGGTGGCAGCTTGCTAATGAAAGCCTTGTGACAAAGAGTGAGGCTTCTCTCAGAGGTGGCTGCCCCGACAGCCCCAAGGGGCAGCCGGAAAAGTGCACTCACTCGCCTCGCTGCCGCAGCCCTGCTGATCCGATCCCGGGGCTCAGCCATGATAAGAAGAGGCCTCCGGGTGGCAGCAAGACTTGGCCACCACGGAGCCCTTCCTGGCGGCCCCTACATCCTGCCCACGTTCAGCCCTGCCTCAGCATTCGGATCCTCCATGGACTCCCTGGAGAGTGAGTGCGTGCCCCGTTCAGCCAGATGGGCAGCCCCTCTCCTAGGGGCCGCGGGTGTAGGGAGCACCCCAAATCTCCTCTTCCCAGATTGTGGCCGGGGCAGGTGAGCAGTTTGTTGGGAGCTATTTGATTTGGCAAAGGAAACCAAGTAGCCCAGATCCATAACTAAGACTACCAGGTTACTTTCAACCTGATCTGAATCTTGTGTGGCCACCACTTACTTTCCTCCTATGGCACTCAGACTGTTGCAGCTGAGTTGTGACACCCCCAGACAAAGGACCCTGTGTGTGGCCGACTGCCCATGGGTGCGTTTGGTGCGTGAGCATCCGGCATCACAGAGGACCCCTCCTCATCCCACAGAAGGTACCGCACCACTGTGGGCGCCCAAAACAGGTTTCAAAGTAGGCCCCCTTCCCCGGGCAGGCCCACGGCTATGGACAGAGCTGGAGTAGCCCCTGAAGTGAGGGGGTGATAACAGTGGTCCTCACCTGTGGTCACACCCCCAGGGTAGACAGTGTCTCAGGATGAGCTCTAGTCTGACCATCAGCTCGCACACTCACAAGCTTGGCAACCTTAGCCGTGTTTCTTCAGTTTCCCCATCTGCAAGGTGGGGCTAATACTAGCTGTGCTCAGCCTCAAAGAACAGCTCACAGGCTTTAAAACGGGACAATTTTAATGCGCCACCACAGAGCAGCGTGCCTCTGTCAGCCCCCATGCCTTTCCTTCCCTTCCTTTGCACATTAGTGTCCCCTTCCCTGGTCACCCACAGGAGTCCCCAAGGGTCATCTCCCTCAAGTCAACACTGGCGGAAGGGATTGAGGAGCCCAGGAACCCAGGAGCACACTACCAACAGGTCCCGAAGCCCAAGCAGCAGCCCACCTCCCAGGAAGCTGTCTAGTCTCCCTGATTTTTCCTGCCCAGGTCTCAAGATTCTGTCAGGAGAAGACAGATTTGAAGAATTATGCCCTCCCCAATGCCAGCTGGTGTCCAGACATGCTGAACCTGTACCACGAATTTCTGGAGAAAACTAAGGCCGATGGCTGGATCAGACTGCCCTCCTTCAAGTCCAACAGAAACCACATCCAGGGGCTCAAGCTCCCATTAGTGTTAACAGTTTCCTCAGGTAAGGCCTGGGCGCAGAGGGCCCGTTGGCACACATGCAACCCAGCCCACCAGGGTCAGATCAGCCAGCCCCCTTCCCTGTGGTCAGAGCCGCTTGAAAAGGAAATTCACAAGCTCTGTGCCAGTTCTCAGCCAGAAGTTTTTTCTGCTAACTCCACCCCTCCCGCTGCAGCCCCAGGCAGGTGGATGAGAAAAGCATCCTCTCAGGCCCCTGGCTCCCCTCCTCCCAGGGGAAGAGAGCACACCCTAGCAGCTACCTCTGCTCCCAGCCCAGAGTGCACCCACTGGAGAACTGCTGACTCAGCTCCCTGCCCCGCTGCCTTCTCACCAGGACTGCTTCCCTTGCTCTCAAGCCTTATCCCAAGTCTTCCTCCCCACCCCACAAAGGTCTGAGGACTCCCCCTTGCCCACTGCAGACCTCCGCACACCATCCCTGCTCTGCTAGGCCCAGAGGCTCTCCTGAAACACCCACGGATCCGAGTGATAGAGTTTTCCACTTTGATCTCTCTGTGTGTGCGTGTGTGTGAGCACGCGTGTGTGTTAACTTGTCTCTCTCATTCACATATGTGTTCTTCCAGCCCAGTGATGAATGGGTGGTACATTGGGTTTAGGGAAAAAACAAAGCAGGTGCACCAAAATTTTTTGAAGACTTTGGATTCCATCCAAAAAGGATATAGTTCTTATAGTCGCCTTGAGAAAAATAATCAGAACTTTGGGGGACTCTGCTGCACTTATTTTTCTGTTCAGTATTGTTATTTTGAATTATATGTGAATTAAATGCCGTACACTTTAATTTTCAATGTTTAAGGTCTCTTGCCCCGACCCTACACCTATTCTCAGCCAGGGAACTTCATGAGGGTTTCTTCCTCAAGACTCAGGGCTCCCTGAGGACACGGCTGTGTCCCCACACACCCAGGGCTCCCTGAGGACAGAGCTGTGTCCCCACAGTCCCAGGGCTCCCTGAGGACAGGGCTGTGTCCCCACACACCCAGGGCTCCCTGAGGACAGGGCTGTGTCCCCACAGACACAGGGCTCCCTGAGGACAGGGCTGTGTCCCCACAGACCCAGGGCTCCCTGAGGACAGGGCTGTGTCCCCACAGACACAGGGCTCCCTGAGGACAGGGCTGTGTCCCCCTCAGACCGAGGGCCCTGAGGACAGGTCCGTACCTTGCTCTCCAATTGAAGGTTCCCTGAGAGCAGAGCCTGTATGTCCTCTGGTTCTCTCCTCAACCCTATACCTGAGGCCGGGCTCCATCCATGCTGCTGAACGACTGGCCCTTCATCCTGACTGGGCCCCATGCCCTCACGCACTCTTTTCTTCAGCTGTGTCAATCCCCATCTCTCCCCAGACAAAAGTGACTGTCACATCTTCACCAGGTGTATCAAAACGGAAGGACAAGGCTACGAGTATGTCATCTTTTTCCACCCATCCAAGAAGAAGTCCGTCTGTCTTTTCCAACCAGGCCCCTACCTGGAGGGGCCCCGAGGGTAAGGCCACAGGCAGGCCCAGTGGGGGACATCTTTGGCTGCTTCCTGGGCTTGGCTCAGGAGATGGATTGGGTGCAACCAGGCTCTGGGATCTGTACCTCTCTCTAAGGAGCTGGGTTGGGAGTGGGAAGCTCTGGGCTCCAGTCTCACAGTATCAGACTTGAAAGGATATTCTGTCATCTGGTCCAGTCCCCACTGTGCAGATAAAAAAGAGCCTCCTTATTCAGGTCTGGGAATTTTCCAGTAAGAAGGGGTCTTAGAAGCCACTTTGAGAAGGATGTGTTGGACTTGGAAGAAGACAGGATCTGGAATTAGGAGCCAGGCTCCCAGTCCTGCTCTGTCAGGCTTGCTTGGAGACACCGAGCAAGCAATTTAACCTCTAGCCTTTGGTCTCCTTACCTAAATCTTGGTGCAATAATATCTACCTTCCAGAAGAGCTGATAGATATGATATTATGGGCCTATATGTATGTGCTCGTAAACCATAAAGCACAATATAGCTATCAGGCCATCTATCCAAACTTCACCTTCTATCCATGGGCAAACTGAGGCACACAGAGGTAAGTTATCTTGCCCAAGGTAGCACAGGCAATCAAGGTCAGGACCAGGTCTCTAATCCAGGAGCTGGGACTCCAAGTCCATTGCTTCTCCCACTGTACTCCATTGCCTCCAAACTGGCAATAGACCCAGGAAAGAACTCACACTGGACATAAATACATTCACGAGAGAAACCAGGCTGGCCCTGAGCTTCTTGCCCAAGAATACTGGGTCACCATGTCCACGGGTGTCTGCCTTCTCCACCCTTGTTCCTGCTTTAGACACTCACTGAATGCTATTGTTGGTTTCAGAATTCCTGCAAGGGAGAAGAGGGAGGAGGGGGAAGGAGAAGCTTTAGGGTCCCAAGGCCTGAGAGAGACTCAATTGCAGTTAAACAGAATTCAAAGAGCTTAATAGATGTCAGCACCTCTACAGGCCATGGATTCAGACTGCAGCCCTTTGTCACCTTGGCCATCCTTAAGGTATCTTCCATGGGGACACTGATTTCCACACTAGCGCAGGCAGACACTGGGGGACTAGGTCAGAGCTCTACCCAGGCCATGGGTCCCCTCCGTTCTGAAGAGGAACACCCCCAAGAAGGCAGGGATAGGATGGAGTGTGGCTGATTTTATTTAGGGCCCCATGGAGGTGGGGCCGTGGAGTCAGAGGAGGACCACCCAACACTGAGGCCAGAGGACTGAGGGGGTCCAGAGAAGAAATGAGCGCCAAATTAGAAAAACCCAGTTCAGTCTATCTCCTGGGTAAGGAAAAACCCAGTTCTTCCCTGCTACGTCTGTCTTTCCTGTGAGTCTCCTTTACTCTCATACAGAACACTTCCCTTCCGACACTTCTGGTCACCAAATGCTCGCAGATTTTTCCCCACAACAAGCAATGTCCTGTGATGCCAGCTGGGTGTCCTACAATTTAACTCCATTCTGACACTGTCTACCTAGAGGTAGTGCCAGATCCCACAGGTTAAAGTCTCAGTCCCACAAGACTGCTCCCACCCTTCTTCAGATGCCAATGGCAAGTGTAGGTCCCCAGGTTACCCACAACTTCTGTCTGATTTGGCTACAATTGGTGGTTCCCAGAACCCTCTCCTGTGGTTGGATTAATTTACTAGAACCACTCACAGAACTCAGAGAAACACTTATAGTTACCAGTTTATTAAAGATATGATAAAGGATGAACATCCAGGTGGAAGAAACCCATAAGGTAAGGTCTGGGAGAATCCCAAGCGCAGGAGCTCCAGTCCCTGCGGAGTTGGGGTGCGTCACTCTTCTAGTGTGGATGTGTTCGCCAACCTGGAAGCTCTCTGAGACCCATACTAATTGGAATTATTATGGAGGCTTCAACACATAGGTATGATCAATCATTAACTCCATTTTCAGCCCTTCTCTCTTCTCAAGAGAATTGGGGGAGGGGCGGGGGGCAGGGCTGAAAATTCCAAGCTTCCAATCATGGCTTGGTCTTTCTGGTGACCAGCCCTCAACCAGGAGCCAGCCGGGAGTTGCCTCATTAGAAAAGACACTCTTATCACCCAGGAAATAGAGGTTTTCAGGAGCTCTGTGCCAGGAATCAAGGACAGAGACCAATATATGTATTTTCTATTATCTTGACAAGTACCCACCCAGCCCCTAGGCAGTGAGGCCGGGTAGGCTTCTGGCTGACCAAGAGCTACCCTGAAGCACCTACACACTTGCAGATGGGTCTCCTGCCTGGCCAGTGAGGACAACGAGGGAAGAGCAGGCTTAGGGGTTCTTCGGCAACAACTCTTCCCCTCCTTCAAGCAATATGAGAAGGGAGGTGACTAGAAGCGTACGTGAGGTTTTGTAAACATTACCTCATTTGATCTGATGAGATAGAAATTATTTTTATTCACAATTCACAGTGACAAAACTAAAGCTCAGAAAGGTTTAGCCACTTGCACAAGATCAAACATGTGAACATGGAGGCAAGGAGTCAAACCAGGTGGGTGTGGTTGCATGGCCCCCAGCTGGGTGCCTTTCTATTGTCCCCAGCTTAACCAGCAATGGAGCTTTGGCACGAAGGTCAGCTTACACAAGTGAGAATGAGAGTTTTATGTGCTGTACATAAAGCAAGTGTTGGCAACATCCTGCTGAAGCCGGCTCTCAGCTTTCCACCGGCTGCACTGCTCGAGAGTCTATCTCGTCAGCACTTGATAGGTCCTAGGTTAAGTTCCACGTTTACCCATCTTGGAAATGTGGGCTCAACACTGGCCATAGTGACTAGTGAGGTGAGAGCTGGCCCAAGGTCATGGTTTAGAGACTAAAGCCCAAAAGTTCAGGGCCTTTATCATTCCCTGTAGGAGTGCACCTTTCCAAATTATGGTAGTTGCCGCCAGGAATTAGCTGATGAATCTGAAAAAGGTTTTTCCATTAACTCTAACAACAAAAAAAGTTTTTTCCTGGTGAAATAAAATCATGGTATCAGTGGTTGCTAACACATGCTGCAGCGACATGGAAGACAAGTCAGCTGATTTTGACTGGTTTGATCAGACGGGATCCAGATCTGTTTCCTTTCCATTCCTGGGGAAAGATGGAGGTGGGATTGTTCCAGCCCTGGCCTTGCCCCCTGCCCCCACCACTAGGTTTGCCCACGGAGGGTCACTGGCAGCCATGATAGACGAGACCTTCTCTAAAACTGCTTACCTGGCTGGAGAGGGGCTGTTCACACTAAATCTCAACACCAGGTTCAAAAAGTAAGTACGGATCCTTGGGGTGTTGGCCGTTGAGGGGACAGCCATGCGTGGCAGTTGAGGTGTAGAAGTCCTGCCTGTCACTCTCCTTCCCCAGCCACACGGTCCTCTGGTTCCCGGCCGGAATGCAACCTCTGCTGTCAGACTCTGGTTGCTGGCAGATGGGCCCTGAGCCCAGAACCACTTTAGTCCTTGAGGCAGGGCGGGATGAAGAGAAGGATGGGGGGACAGAGAGGTAAAGGGATGGCGGCCAGGGGTTCATGTGAGGGAGGGGCTAAGCCGCCTCCTCTCCCAGCTTGATCCGTATGGGCTCTCTGGCTGTGCTGAACGTTGGCGTGGAAAAGGTTGAGGACCAGAAGCTTTACATATCCTGCGTTGCCCAGAGCACAGACCAGCAGACCGTTTACGCCAAAGCTTCAGGTAGAGAGAGCCTCAGCCCCAGGCCCTGTCCTGCCACCCCGACACCCAGAACAAACAGAAGGGGAATGTTAAGGATCCAGTCCCAAGCCGGGGTCCAGCTTTTTAGAGTGGGGTTGGGTACTTGCAGGAGACACAGACAAAGTGAGGGAAAACCCAACTAGGTTTTTTTTTTTCTATGTATGAGTGGCCCAACCTGTACCACAGGAGAGGACCCAGGTACTGAGTAACTGGGTGCACATGCTCTGAGCACCCCATCAAGCTCCTACCATCCATGCTCTGGCTCCTGCCACTTGGCTCCCCCTTCTCTGGCAGGTACTTTCCTCCAGCTGCAGCTGGAAGAGGATTCATCTCAATACTACACACTATGCCTTCAGGAGAGCCTACTGCCAACCGCCTTGCCTACTGGGACACACCCCAGAGCAGCAGGGGGTGTCCGGGAAGTAACTGGTGAAGTGAGGGAGAAGGCACTTTCCTTTGCATAAATAAAGTCTCACAGCCCCGTTCGCAGTCCAAGACCCTTCTGCAGTTGGAAATGAAAATCCTTCCAGGGCCTTCCACATACCCACCTTCCCATCCAGCACCAATAGAAGCGATGTACTGAGACCTGCCAGGGACCAGGCACTGGGTGAGGCACCAAGCACACAGCGATGAAAGACAGGGCCCCCGGCCTCGAGATGCACAACTGTGGGCCGGGAGCAGAGTGCCCCATCAGCTCCTCCCACCCCACCGTGGCTCTGGTTATGGGTGCAGTGCAGACACAAAGGGGGGGGGCAGGCAATTTTACTCTAGGAAAGCGATCAAAGAAGGCTTTCTAGAGGAAGCTGTGCTTGAACGGAGTCTCAGAAGTTAAGTGGTATCCACCAGGCAGGCAGGGGACTATTCCAAACAGAGGGACTATTGCGAGCAAAGGCACAAAGGGATGAAAGAGCACAGCGACTTTGGAGAACAGCAAGGTGTTGAGTGGGGCAGGAGTTTAGGGAAAGAGAAGGTGTCAGGGCAGGTGCAGGCCATGGAAGGCTCCTTAAACCCTGCAATGGAGCTTGAACTGTGTCTTGTAGGCAACAGGGAGCCTTTAAAGTGTTTGGGAGTGACATAAAGTTTTGTTTTTTCAAAAGATGACTCTGGTGGCAATAAGAGGTCAGCAAGACTGAAGGTGGGAGCACTGGTTAGGAGACCCTTGCAGGGCTCCAAACTAGAGATAGGAAGGACCTGACATGGTTCAAAGCCATGAAGGTGAGAGATATGGAATATGTTGCAAACAAAAGAGTACAGAACTTTGCCACTAATTGTATGTAGTGGATCTGTGAAGGGGAGCCTTCAAGGATGACTCCAAGTTTCCAGCTTGGTGGTTCCAGGTGGCATCATTGGGAATACAGGGGAGCAGTTTTGAGGTGGGGGAAGATAATGAGCTCAGTTTCACACGAATTGAGCTGGAAGTGCCCATGGAACCCCCATCACATGGTGATCCCCAGTGGTTGAGAGTCCGCCTGCCGATGCAGTGGACACGGGTTCGTGCCCGAGTCTGGGAAGATCCCACATGCCCCAGAGCGGCTGGGCCCGTGAGCCATGGCCACTGAGCCTGCGCGTCCGGAGCCTGTGCTCTGCAACAGGAGAGGCCACAACAGTGAGAGGCCCACGTACCACAAAAAAAAAAACACTAAGGAAGCTAAGAATAGGACAGGATGGACCATCCTTAAGAAGGCGAGGTCAACAGTATCAAATGCTAAATAGAAGGCAAGGCAGATGGGAACTAAAAAGAGGCCTTTGGACTTGGCAGAGAGGAAGGTGGTGGTCTTCTTTGCCAGGAGGTGGGAACAAAATCCAGATTATGGTGGATGAAAAACTGAATGGGAATAACAGAGTGAAGCTAGATGACTCTTTCTAGGAATTTTGTTGTTGTTGTCATTGTTACGTTATTTAAAGAAAGAGATTTGAGTATATTTATAAATTGTTTTGGAAGGAGCCAGTGGAGAGAGGCTGAAACCCTAGGAGAGAGAGAGGTGTCCTCCAACAGAACAGCTATATGGTCTTAGAGATGGATCAAGAGCACAGTGGAGACAGGAGTCACGGGACAGCATCAACATGACTCTGAGACCAAAAGGAAGAAGTGGGGCGTGCAGAGCAGGATGGAAAGTTGCCAGGATCTATGCCAGAGCACCTCGACTTCCTCAGTGAAATAGGAGGCAAGGCCATCAGTGGGGAAAGAGGTCCGGAGGAAGGGGTGCACATTTCTAAGGAGGAAAGGTTTGATGTGAGGGGGAAGAACAATGGACTGGAGGAGGCAATGGCCACCCAGGAGAAGACTGTACCTCCTCTGGGCCTGCAGAGGACAGGGGTGGGAAACTGAGCAGCTTCCACAGGGATAGGCAGGATTCCATCAAGCCCAGTAGGTGGAGGGGATGTCCAGGGAGAGGTCAAAGATTAGAGGAGTTTTACCAAAGAATGAGAGCTCCAAGTGACATGTCATAAAGGATTTTATTATTAGGTATGGTAATGCCAAGTGCTGAGACAGATAAACCTTTACATCTCCATAATCTAACCTGTATCTTAAATAGACTGTACTTTTCACTCACACAAAGTCCAATTTTTGGTGTCTAGCAGTCATTCAGGAACCTGACTGACAAGCATGATTCAACACATGATTTCCAAAGTCATCCTGGGTGTTGACATCCAGTTGCCAGAAGAGAGAATAACAAGGGAGGTTTAGGGGGCCAAACTTCAAAGTGTTTCCTCAGTCACAAGACCGCACCAAACTGCAAGGGAGGTTGGCTGGAAAATATGATGTAACTATATGTCGTAGAAGAAAGAGAAATAGGTTTGGTAAGTAGCTAGCAGCCACTGCCTCAGTTTGAAAGGAGGATAGGCAGAGGAGGGATGGGTCTGTGTCCAAACCCTCATCCTGACAAGTGAAGAATTCAAGTTCAGGCCTCAGCTAAGATTCCAGGACCTGGGACTAGGGCTGGGGATTCAGGGGATCAGAGAGAAGGAAGTTTTTGTGGCATGGAACAGGGTCAGAGAGTTGGACCCAAATTCAGCAGTGGTGGAGAGGTGGGTGGATCAGGTTCTCTTTCTAGTAACTAGACCACACACTTCCTAAGCCATCTGTCTTGAGTAACGAGCAAAAGATTGGTTGACGTGGATTTGAAGGCATTTGATCCATTGCCCTCCAAAAACGGGAGACTTACTAGAGGCCATAACAAGAAATCTTGTGGCAGCCAACTATGCCCTCCCCCATATACTCACATAAAAACTCTTTCTCCTGCGCTTTCACAGTTGCCTTTGATAACCTATTAAGCCCAGAGTCTAAATCAGTGTATACCAAAAACATATTGTCCTTTATTCACAGTCAAAAAGGACCTAATCTTCATTTAAACACTCCCAAGAGAAGAAGGGAAATATATTCTATCCTTCCTATGCAGTCAAGTAAACGAAGGAAACCGAAACAGTGGTACTTGGAAACTCAAGTACAGCTTGCTTCTCTCTTCTCTCATCTGGAAACTGGATGCCAACACCCAGGATGACTTTGGAGGTCATGTGTTGAGGATGGCAGAGGTTGGACGCACACTGTCACTTCTCTACTGGGGCCAGCTTCTAACAGAAACAGGCAAAAGCTGGAAATCTACAGAGGTAGGAGGCTCTCAGGCAAGGCCCCACAGCCGGGCTGGGAGCGTTAGCCTTGACTAGAGAAGGCCAAGCAGGCAGGCAGGGATCTTGGTAAGGGGAATGAGGTCATCAGCTGCTGGATACTTCTCTAGTGTCGAGGGCTTCGACAGATGCCTCTCTTCTCCCAGGAGGCCAAGTATTGCAGCTTTCTAGGCAGAACAAGGGGAGTTTCTGCCTCCACACTTTAAAAACCAATTCCATGTGTAGTGCATTCATTGGAATTACAGCTACCACATAGGCAGATGGGGTGGAATCCAACAGGCCATCCAGGCAAATGTGGCAGGTTATTCTGCTCGAATCAGCTTATTCTGCTTGAAGGATATGTGTTCTCCAAATGTCTGAATCAAGTGCCAAGAGCAACCAAAGAGTGAATAAGGCAATTGTAAGACCAACCAGTTCCAGACGGCAAGGGACATCAATAGTTCATACCAGCTCTTAAAGAAGGGGCCCCTAAGGTCTTCCTGAAACTAAGACCACAGAGTTAGGTCATTTATCACGGGTCCTGGGTGAGGCGCCAGAGCTGCAAGACACAGTATGACACCAACCCTATCACCTGCTAGCACCTACAGTGAGCATTGGTGGCCAAGTCATGTTGCCTGAGGCCACCGCTCAAGGACACAGGACAATTTAGCCGAAAAGCCCAGGGAGTCTTGTAGCAGTTGTCTGCCGACCTGGAGGAACGGTCTGTCCCCTCTGTGTCTCTTCATCTGGCTTGAACCCAGGAAAGCACTCTGTACTGCCCAGTCCTCTAAGTGGCCATCTACAGTGGCACTGACGAGAAAAAGGAGGTCAAGGCCCTGGGTCACCTACATAGTTCTTTTTCCTTTTCTTTTTTTTTTTTTTTAATAAATTTTATTTATTTATTTTTGGCTGCATTAGGTCTTCGTTGCTGCGCGCGGGCTTTCTCTAGTTGCAGCGAGCGGGCGCTACTCTTCGTTTCAGTGCGCGGGCTTCTCCCTGCGGTGGCTTCTCTTGTTTGGGAGCACGGGCTCTAGGCGCGTGGGCTTCAGTAGTTGTGGCACGCGGGCTCAGTAGTTGTGACGGTCGGGCTTAGTTGCTCTGCGGCATGTGGGATCTTCCCAGACCAAGGCTCAAACCCATGTCCCCTGCATTGGCAGGCAGATTCTTAAACCACTGCGCCACCAGGGAAGCCCTCTCACTACATAGTTCTTGAGTGGCAGCAATGGTGCTGGAAGAGGTGAGGAGGCCACACCCTGGGTCCTCATTCAAGGGAGAAGCTCTGCTCAATTATGAAGACCCCTGAGGTACAAGAAAGAACCATGCTCTTTAAGATAGAAGATCTGGGTTCTAGTCTCAACTCTGCTACTGTTTGGCCATTATTTCTCTTTGGGTCTGTTTCCTGCTCTATAAAAATGAAAGAGTAGATGAGGTGATCTCCAAGTTCCTGGTCTGATGTCTTATTGTTTGGCTACCCAGTGTGTCAGTCATTTGCTTGATTGCTCTCAGATCCCCACCCTTCCCCTACTCTGCCTTAGACTGCAGAGGGCTAGTGCCTGCAATATACATTTCCCAGTCTCCTTTGTCATCTGGCTTTGGAAGGCTCTGGTGGAAGACTGGAAGGTGGGAAGTAAGGAGACGTAAGGGTATTTCTCCCCTTCTCTGTTTTGGGAGGCAACTCAAGTAGTGGCTGTGTCTCCATGGTTACAGATCCTGCTAGACAGCCCTCATCTTCCTATTTGCCTTTTTTGTTCTTCCACCACCTTGGTAACAAATTCCCTGTGTCAAACTCCCTCTGTTGAACCATCTAGCAACTGCTGTTTTCCTCACCAGACCCCAACTAACACAGCCAGGTTGTGGATTATCTGCGGTCAGTTTTCAATCCCACTGCTGTACACCCTTGTGTGCATCCTTAATTTAATATCCACCAAGAGAAGGAAAGGGAAGGCAAGAGAAAGGAGGAAAATGAACTGTCAAAGATTGAGCATAACCCTGGCTAAATCCAAATCTCTGCCCATTTTCCCCCAGCGCACTGCACAGCTGAACACAGCTGGAGAAAACCCACACAACCTTGCTGTCCGGTCTCACTTTAAAGCCTAGATCGTTATCCTAAAGTGGGCCCGTAATACTGCCCTGCAGTCCTCCTGCAGTTTCCTAGATCATTCACTCTCCTGCTTTCCTAGGCGACTGTTTCTTTCCTAGTCCTCTCTACTCAAATGAGCACCACCTCCTCCCCCATCATCACTCTTAGCTAAAGACCTTGCTTCCTGTTTCACTGAGAAATCAGAAGCGTTCGGAAAGAGCAAGCTCCTACTACCACCCCTCTCCACCTACTACCTCTACCAATTTATTCTACTTCCCCTCCAGTAACTGTGGGTGAACTGTTCACACAGCAGGCAGGGGACCACCCTCAGCTGTGTTTCTTATGCATGACACCTATTTCTTCTAGTCTACTTGGCAATATTGCTCCAAATATTCTCCTTTCTCTCTTCTGCATTATCAGTTTTCCTTTTCTCTTTGATTTTTCCCATCAGCAAACATACCATATTTCTGTCATTTAAATTTTTTTCTCTTGATTCTACTCCCTCTCTGGCCACTGCCCCACTACTCCCTACTCTTTTAGCGAACTCTTCCAGAGAGTTGTCTTTGCTCTCTTCCTTCTATTCTTTCTCAAGCCCACTCCAATCAGGCTTTTGCCTTCACCACTCCATTGAAACTGGTCTTGGCAAAGTCACTAATGACTCTGCAGGGCTAAATCTAATGGTCAACTCTCAGTGCTTATTTTATCGGACCTTCCCACAGCATCTGGCACAGCTGGTTCCTCCTCCTCTCCCACTCTAACTGTTGGGCACTCAGGACTCGGTCTTTGGATCCTTTTTCTTTTCTACCTTCAGTTCATCAAATCTTGTGACTTTAAATTCCATCTACATTTCTCTTGGTGCCCACATTTATACTTCCAGTCTGGGCCTCTCCTCTGAGCTCCGGATTCATATATCCAACTGCTTACTCAACATCTCCATTTAGATGTCTAACAGACATCTCCTCGTTTAATAGATCTAAAACTGAGCCCCTGATATTTCCCCCTCTCAGTAAATGGCAACTCCATTCTTCCAGTTGTTTAGGCCAAGAACCTTGGATAATTCTTTCTCTTAAATGGGGATGGATCCATCAGGGAATCCTACTGACTCTATCTACAGAATATATCCAGAAACTGACTACCACAACACAGATCCATGCCCCAATCATCTTGTGCCAAGATTATTTCAATATTCTCCTATCTGAGTTCCCTACTTACGGCCTTACCCCTTTTATTCTATTCTCGGCGCAGCCACCAGAGCAACCCTTTTAATGCATAAGTCAAGTCATATCACTCCTCAGCTCGCCACAAGAAGAAGCTAAAATTGTTACAAATGCTACAAGCCCCCAAAGAGTCTGGCCCCGCTCTCTCTGACCTCACTTCCCCATCACTCCTTCTGTTCCAGCTACACTGGCCTCTTCGCCTCCTTGAACACTCCAGGCATACTTCTGCCTCAGGGCCTTTGCATTTCCATTGCTTCTGCCTAGAATGCTTTTCCCTCAGATAGCCTTCCTCCTTCCTTCATACCGCTATTGAAATGTTACATTCTCAAGGTGGCCATCTTTGACCACACTATTTAAAATTCCGTGCTCTCCTGACACCCTCTATGATCCTCCCCTAATTTAATTTTTTCCCCAACAGTGATTTCCATCTAATAAACTGTATTTTTTACTCAGTTATTTTTGTCTGTGGTCTTCCTTCCCCGACTAAAGTATCTAGCCAAAAGATTTCTCTGTTTTCTCACTGCTATATCCCCAGAGCGCAGTATACAGTGCCTGGCACATAGTAGGTAGTCAATAACTATGGATGAATGAATGAATGAATGAAGCCACAGAATCAAACTTCCTTAAATCCTACCCTTCCTCTGGACTGCTTATCATAGAAGACAAAAATGTCCTTATTGCCAAGTCAGATTGAAGTGGGGTTTCTCTTTTCAGGTACTTTTAGCAGAAGTCAGCCTAACTGATGTGCGTGTGTGATCTTATTTAATCTTCATGCCAACTCTGAGAGTTAGGTATTTTCTCTCCATTTTTCAGATGGGAAAGGTGAACCCCAGAGAGATTAAGTTACAGGCCAGAGGTCACACAGCTAGTAAGTCCCAGAGCTCAGATCCCCAACCCACCTGACTGATGCCACAGCTGTGAGTTCTTGGCTGCAGCACTCCACACAGACCACCCTCCCCAGAAATGACACCAGGGCTGAGCTGAGTCAGCAGCCACAGGATTGGAGGGTCTGCGTGCCACCAGGGATCTCCATAAAAGAAACATTTGCTCCCCCCAAACCCTCAAGTATCAGATGTCAGAGTAATCATCTTGTTTCCTGAGTTTCACAATTTGTCTTGTTGCTGTCGTTATTGCCTGTCTGCTTCCCCATTCTATGTCTCCCCAGCACCTAGCACAATGAAGGGATAAATGAACTAATTCAGACACAATTCTGCTCAATATCATTCATCCATTCAACAATCCTGCTTGAGCACCTGCCTTGTTCTAAGCTCTGTCTTTGTGATGCTTACAGTCTGCTAAGGGAGGAGGACGTTAAATAATCACAGAAATAAATCACAGAAAAAAAGAAAACAAAACTGTGAACAGTACCATAAAGGAAAAGTATGGGATGCTGTGAAAGTAGACAAGAGAACCCCCTAATTTCAATGGGAGCATGCCAGTGAGGGCCTCCAGATCTGAAGGGTGAAGGGGAAGTGGTCCTAGAGGAGGAAATAGCTTATGCAAACATCCTAAGGAGTGCATGAAGGACAGTGAGTGTGCCTGGAGTACAGCTGATGGTCTCATCTTGTCAGTGGTGGCCTGTGTCTCCTAGGATCTGCCTTCAAGGAGGGGAAGGAAGGGGGAGACATCCTCCATGTTTACAGTTTAACACACTTCTGACAAGGATGGGGGGTGGGTGGACACAGCCTGACCTTGACTCACTGATGGAAACAGCTCTGTCCTCAGTGTCTCTATGTCCAGAAATTTCAAGCTTGGTCCCTTTTCCCTGGTCCAGTGTAATTGAGAGAACCAGTCACTACAAATCACTCTGTCTGGGAGCAACTGGGATGTCTCCAGAACTGAACAACGGGGGTCAAGGCAGGATTCCAGCAAGGAGGGCTTTGCAGAAGTTACCATTTGTGTCGCAGTGCCTGTGGCTTTCACCTAGGAGGGCTGGGTGGGGCCAGCGTAGCATTAAGGGATGGAGGCCACAGCCCACTAATGGCTGTCTCCCTTTTCACTGCAGCCCTCCCCAACTCCCAAGCAGCCAGGGCCCAGCAGAGAAGGCCCCAGGGCACAGGGCTGGCTTGCTGCTAGCAACCTGAAGGGAGGAGTTAAGAAGGCCGGCCTGATGGCCGCAAAGACAGAGCTGTGTTTATCCAGGAAAAGAGGTCGTACGTAGGCAACGGAGGCCCCTGCCAGCTCCTCCCAGGACTGGGCTGGGGTAGCAAGCTGGAGAGGAAGCTGCTCCCCCACCCCGGGGCTCTGAACGCCTCCTGGCCAGAGGCCAGGACCCAGAGGCGGCCCACCAGTGAGGCCTGCACTCTGGGCGCCTGACCGAGCCTGCTGCCGTGGGCTCAGACTCCCAGGCAGAAAGTCGGAACATCGCGCTCCCTGAGGTGCGGCGAGGGGGTGCGGTAAGCGCGCGCTGGCGGCGGGGCCTCCTGGAGTCAGCTCAGGGGGTGGCAGAGGATCAATGCTGTCTTTGTGCTCACTGGTTTCCTAGGGAGAAAGGGAGTGGGGAGTGGGAGGGGCGGCCCAACGGCTGGGCCCTCGCGGCAGAACTCGGGATGCGGTAGGGCTGGGACGCAGGGAGCGGAACAGTCAGGGCTTTAGGAGGGGTGGGATTCTGTGCTCCCGAGAGGTGCGTCTCCTTGAACCGGCCCTAAGTGCTCGCTCGCAGGGCAGCAGCAGCCAAGTGTGCAGTGAGTCTGCTTCTGGCCTGGAACGACTTGGGAAGGCGAGGGAGGCGCGAGAGGAGGCAGGTGTGGCTAGGGCTGAAGGATGGCTCAGCCTGGAGAAGCTTGCCGTGCCGCCCGGGAGTGCAGCCTGCGGGGATGGGGTGCTGGGGAAAGGGGGGTAGTCCCAAGGGGCGCCAGATCAGACACTGGAGGAGAGCCTTGGTCTTCTGGACTGGGCATGAGAGAAGGGGGTGAACCCTCCAAGGGTCGCGGTGTCTCTTCAGGGGGAGAGTGTATAGGAGCGGGGGTTCCGAACCCGGGTCGGTGTCTGCGGCTACAGACCTTTTGTTAATGAGGGTGTTACTCTATTCTCCTAATAGGAGTCTAGGCTCCTAGTGGGTGTGTTAGGCCTTCTAACTCTGAAGTGGGTGTACATCTTCAGTACCAGCGGAAGCAATGGGAGAGCCTGTGTACTCGGATGTCCGAGGCCTGATCCGAAAATGTGACTGTCTAGCCCTGGGCTCCCTCTATTTCTCCCCGGACCCCCCGACTTTGCCGCCCTTTGCCCCTCCCCATCCTCCCCCCACCCCGCTCAAACAGGGGCTTGTGCACCCCGTGGGCCCGTAAAGAAGGGCACGGCGGCAGACCACCCGGTGCTCGTTTGCAGCATCACCCACCTTGGGCTTTCCTTCTTTCCTTGTACAGGCCCCCACCTGAGACGCTGGGTTTGGACCCTCTCGGCCTCGTGGAACTCGGACTTTCAGCCCCCCACCCCACCGCATGTGGCTCTTGGAGAAAGCTGGCTACTGGGTGGGGGCCGCGGAGCCCAGGGCCCGGTGGGCGCCCTCCGGCCTGTTTCCTAAGCGCCGCACCCCGTGCCCGCTGGCTCGCGCCTGCCCCAACGTCCTCACCCCCGATCGCATTCCGCAGTTCTTCATCCCGCCTCGGCTCCCCGACCCAGGCGGCACCGAGCCCCTCAGCGGGCGCGACGTGGACGGGCGCGGCCTCCCCGAGGCCTGTTCGCTGCCGCACTTGGCAGGCCGCGAAGGTTGGGCCTTCCTGCCCGAGAGCCCGCACACGCGCCGGCGCGAGTCCCTGTTCCACTCGCCGCCGCCCGCCCCGGCCGGGGGGCTGCCCCCCGCAAAGTCCAAGCTGCACGTCTCCTCCCCGGACCTGCGCCTCTGCCGGGCCCCCGACAGCGACACGGCCTCGTCGCCCGACTCGTCACCCTTTGGCTCGCCGCGGCCAGGCCCCGGCCGGCCCCGGCCGCCCAGGCCGCGCTCGCTGTCCCCGGAGGAGGCGAGCTCGGCCGACACCAGCCCGTACGCGCCGCGCCGAGCGGGACCGCCCACGCCGCCGCTCTTCCACCTCGACTTCTTGTGCCTCCAGCTGCGGCCGGCCAAGGAGAGCGTGCTGCGCCTCGAGCCCCTGGGCGGGCAGCTGCGGCTATCCGCCGAGTACCAGGCCTGGCCCGGGCGGCTGCGGCTGCGCCTGGTGAGCGCCGAGGGCCTGCCCGGGTCGCGGGCCGGCCCCGGGAGCGGCGGCGGCGGCTGCTGTGTGGTGCTGAGGCTGCGGCCGCGCGCCCGGGCGCGGGACCAGCGGAGCCGCGTGGTCAAATGCAGCGCCAACCCCATCTTCAATGAAGACTTTTTCTTCGACGGGCTCGGCCCGCCTGACCTGACCGTCCACAGTCTGAGGGCCAAGGTGCTGGACAGGGGAGCAGGCTTCCGCAGGGACGTGCTGCTGGGGGAGTGTGAGACGCCCCTGATTGCCCTGCTGCCCACCCTGCGTGGTGGGCTAGGTCCCGGAGCCTCCCTGGCGCCTGCCCATCTCAGCCTGTAGCCTGAGAGACTGTCTCTTCCTCAGGAGGTCTCCGCCGGGTCTGCAGTCCTCATTCTTTCCATCTGCCCGGCATGCATTTATTTTTGCTAATAAAATATGTTTGTCTCTGGCGGTATCTCTCCCACTTGTTGGCACCCTGCGCTCTCAGATCTGCAGCCTACCCTCCTCCCTCTGCCCTGGCCGTACACGGGATGGAGGAAGCTCATTCAGTTGTCTGATTTGGAGCAGACCTTAAGCAGTGGTTCTCAAACTTGAATGAGCATCACAATAACCAGACATCAGAAATCCTGGATGAGCTTGGTAAACATGCAGAAAGAATCCTGGGCTCCATTCCTGAGAGACCCTGACACTAGTTCAGTAGGTCTGGCCTGAGTAGGTTCTAGGTTCCCTGTTCAACCAGGTCCCTACCCCTTCAGGGGGCCCTCCAATCACTGAGTCACTCCAGAAAAAAACTCTGTGACTGAAACCAGCAAAAGCCACCTTCCGCTGGGGGTTCCTTGGGGCTGCACAGGGGAAAGCAGCACTACCCCACCCATCTACCCACCCCCCCATCTGTTCTGAAGAGAGATGAAATTTCCGTGTCTTGGAAGTGAGTCAGTGGATGTAAGACTAGCACGCTATGCCTTTAGGTGTCCTCTCTCTTGCCTGTCCCTTCCACACCTGTGCCACCCTTGGGGGTAAAGCTGGAGCCAGGAGCTAGAACAGTGCTTGGGTAATGAAAGACCAAGATAGAATGTCCCAGGGATTGAGGTCCTGGGGGAGAAGGGGGTCCCACTGGACTGTGAGAACTGTTCTCAGGGGTGCCCAGAAAACGCTACCCCAGTTAGTAGGGGCAGAATGTGGAAAATGGATAAATGTAGGTCACATTGTGTTTACCTCCTACCTGAATGTCCCTGACGTCAGCAGTGACCTTCTTCTCTCTCCCCCACCTTCCCTGGAGCTGGTTCCTCTTGGCTCAGGCCAGGCTTGGAGGAGGAGGAAAGAAGGGAGGGGGAGAGGGAGGGAGGAAGGGAGGCGCAGTGCCAACCTAACTTCTTTCTCCCTCCCCGCTTTCTCATTTTGCCCGGTGGCCCTAACCAGGGCCAAGCCTGCCTGCTGGATCTAGATAAACCTCAGCATGTGTAATGCTAGCATCACACACACACACACACACACACACACACACACTTGCATTCAGAGCACCCCTCGGTTCCTTCTCCCTCCCCTGATTAGATCCCTCCCCACCCCACCCTCAACCCCCCAGACCAGGGAAATCTTGCTCCAGATGTCCACTAGGTGGTAGCATTGATCAAATAATATTAAGTGCTAACAGCTGCGCCAAGATAATCGCCACGCAAGGAACAGTTCCAACAACTTGCCAACAACCCCATTGAGGGTTAAGTACTATTGCTAATATTTTTATCCAGTGTGACCTTGGGTTTTACTCATCCAGTGAGGGGTAGAACTAGGATTCAAACCCAGAGAGTCTGGCCTTAGACTCTGGGTTCTTAATCACCTCACTATAATATCCCTAAGTGCCAGCTGCCACCTCCCAGTCAGGTCACTTCCTTCCCCAGGATGACAGCTCTCCGATCTTTTCAGCCTGTGAAGTCCACCCATAGATCCAGCTCTATCCCTAGTACTGTCCTACTTCAGTCCCAAATCCTCCCCTAACAACCTTTGGTGAGTAACTGGATTTGACGCCCATTTGAAAGTAGCTGGAAAGAGAAGTAGAGGCCATTTACCCTTCATTCATGCAGTCCTTCAACAAATACTTAGGGAAGGCCAGGAGGTTCTGGGCATTGGATACAGCAGTGATCAAAACAGACACGGGGGGCTTCCCTGGTGGCGCAGTGGTTGAGCGTCCGCCTGCCGATGCAGGAGACACGGGTTCGTGCCCCGGTCCGGGAAGATCCCACATGCCACGGAGCAGCTGGGCCCGTGAGCTATGGCCGCTGAGCCTGCGCGTCCGGAGCCTGTGCTCCACAACGGGAGTGGCCACAACAGTGAGAGGCCCGCGTACCGCAAAAAAAAAAAAAAAAAAAAAAAAACAGACACGGGTATCAGACAATTTACAAAATGAATAAGCAAAATGTAGAAATGTTACCTGGTAATATGTTCTAGAGAAAAATAAAGCAGGAGAGAGATTAGGAAGGGAGTCAGACAAAGAGAAGAAAGGAAGATTGTAAGAATGGAAAGAGGGAGGGAGGGACCGAAACATTGCTTTTTAACCACAGTACTTTGTACCAGTAGGTTCTGTACTTTATTGTTATGCCAGTTAATCATTGCAACCACTCAGTAAGGCGGCTACTGTTACCATTTTACGGAGAAGATAGATCAGAGAGGTTAAGTAAACTTGCCTGAGGATCAGCCCTGACTGCAGGGAAGTTTTAGGACTGTGGCTCCATCCAGACCTCCTACCTCACCTGCCATTCAGAGGAGGCTCGCAAGGTGAGAATTCAAGTCCACTCCAGTCAGGAGCAGTTCACTCAGTATCCACAGCTGTGACCCTCCCCCCTCCCCACCCCCCCATGGGGACCACAATATCCCTGGAGGAACTTCCAGGCTAAACTAAAGCCACAGAAGCATGCCCTGGGGCAAATAAGGTCGTAAGAACCCCTCCTGTGTGCAAACTGCTCTGGCCTCAAAGCATGTTCACAGACACAAGTCTGGACAGATATTACTGTCCCCTTTTTAATAATGTGGTAATTGAGGACTAATAGTAGGCTACATTCTTACCCGTCTTTCGGCTCCAAAAATCAGAGCTCCTGCTTTTCAACCCTCCTTGCAACGTCCAAGTCTAAATGACCACAGATGTTAATTGACAGATGAGTGCTACAGGCAGGGTCACATGGAGAGTTCAGGGCCAGGAGCTGAGGTCAAACTCCCACTGGTCCCTCCACCCACAGTGGCCTTTGTAACAGGAAAGGGGAGGTGTGGTGACTGTGAGATCTACAGATGTTTATAGAGCCGGAGATGTCCTTTTTTTTAATGGCTGAGGGGACTGTGCCCCCTCCCTGAGTCCGTCCGGCGGGTTGAGGTCTCCCCCAGGCATGGACCTCTTAGAAAGGACACATAGGAAGGTGTTCTTAACCACTGGATCAGGCCTCCCAGAGTGGGTGGCCCTCGAAGGATGGAGCTGAGGTGGTATGTGGCATGCAGGCTGCCCAGGCCCCACAAACTTTCCACCTTTACACCCCAGGCCCTCCCAGGAGGGGCAGGCTTGCACGAGCTTTAAGTGGTTTCTGTGGTCTAGGGGGTGGGAAGGAAGGGAAGAAGAAGTTGGTGACTGCTCCCCAGTTCCAAGCCACCACCACCACCCTCCACACCCCCAGGCTGCTTGCCCCTGGCGTTCAGATTCCCCTGATAAGGGAACTTGGGCACGTGGTGGGTGAATTGATTCTCTGATCCCTATCAGCCTCTTCCTTGCGTAAGAATGTGAGAATGTATTTGGGGAGGAAATAACCACTGCCCTGCTCTGAAAGGACTGATTCCTCCAGAAAAGAAGCTGTGATTAGAGCAGGAGGGAAGAAGTGTAGGCATGAGGGGGGGACTTCCCAAAAGGATGATCAGGGTACCTACTTGCCCCAGGGAGAAAGAACACCAGCCATCCATGCTTAGGGTAAGGAAGGCATAGAGATACGCTGGGAAGCATGAGACTAGCTTAGGCCTAGAGCCAGGACCCTGTCTTCCCAACCACCAGTCACTTCCTCCCCACCTTACACAGTGGCACGAAGTGGCATGGCTGAGAGAGGCAGCCAGACCTACCGTATCTGGGGTGGGCAGGGCTGCCTGGCACGATGCCAGGGCCAAGTGCCCATCCCCAGGCGCTCTGCACGGCCTCTACTCCATGCCCATGCTTGGTAGGTCAAGAAGGATCCTGAGGGACCCAGAGTCACAGAGGAAGAGAGGCTGAAAGAGGAGAAAATAGAAAGAGGGATGAGCTACCGAGGCACAGAAAACAGAAGAGCCATAGGCATGGAGGGGTTGGCAGGCAGAGACACAGAGAGAGGATACTGAGAGGAAGCAAAGCCAATCGTGGGCAGGGAAGGGGACAGCAGAGCAACACTCTGCCCCAGCACCCCCTGCACCCTGCCCCTCTGCCGCTTGCTGGCTCTACTTGTCTGCTGGGCACTGGCCTGGGTGGTGCTTTAGAGAGCTTTACTTCTTACTCCAAGCTTGCCCAAGGGGCTGAGCCCCAAAACAGACCAACATCCTGTTCTGTGCAGAGAAGTATACACAGACGCGTGGGCCATGCATTTACCAAAAGGACACGGGGATAATCAGAGTCTCAGAGGAACAGACACACGCCCTCAGACTCTCGGTACAGGAAGGTCCCCAAAAGTTTCCACTCCACTCTTCCTCACTCCCTGCACCCTTGTCAACCATCCTGGGAGCTGGAAAGTCCTTTTCTACTTCTGACCTTTGTCCCGTAAGCTGCAGCCCTCCGGAGTCTCTGGGAGCTACCCAGGAACAGAGGTGTTGATGGTAGCGGAGCGTGCGGTTCCAGGGTGGGGCACGAGTGCAGGATGGTGAGGTGGGAGGGCAGGTGAGGGAAGGGACAGCTGCCTGCCCTCTCCACGCCAGATGCCACGTGCACCGGGGAGGAGTGGGCTGCAGTCACGAGGCTGAGGCGTGGCTGGCTCCTGCTCTGCTGTTTACCAGCTGGGAGTGAGAGCCGGAGGAGGTGCCAGGGAGCCTCCCCACTGCAGCCTGGCCTCTGGCCAGCCAGCCTGTTGGGTAAGCAGGAGAGCCAGGCCCAGCTAATCAAACTCTGGGCCGAGTCTGTGCAGGAGATTAGTGGCATCCGGGTCCCGCGGAAGCAGTATCCTGTAGCTCTCCACAGAGCCCTTCCTCAGCGTGGGTCTGCCCAGTCTGGGGGGGGGGGTCTCCTTCCCGCAACTAGTGCAGTGCAACGTGTCTCCCCTCCTGTCCCATGGCTCCTCTGCCTCAGCACACTCCTCCAGGCCTGCCCACAGCCCCAGCAGACCAGGAGGATGTGGAGGCACCAGGGAGCCAGGGAATTCTAGGGAAGGCAGCAAAGGGCAGAGGCTAAGCAAGCAGAGGCCTCAAGGAACCCAAGAACCATGGAGATGAGTCTGACCTCATCCTGTAGAAGAGTCACCATCCCCCGAATAAGCCATCCCGTCTTCATCTCTCCCCACTTCCCCTGTTCCTGTCACCTGTCTTGGTCAAGTAGAAAGCACATGATTCTAAAGTCACAAAGACCTGGGTTCAAATCACAGCTCAGCCACTTATTGTCCTTGTGCAAGCCCTTGGGCAACTCATGACTATCTTTGAGCATTACTTACCTTATAAGCATCACATAGCTATCTGGAGCAACTATGCCGGCCTCATGGTGGATGTTGGGAGGATTGGAGAAAATCACAGATTTACATAAAGTGACCGGCAAAGGGCCCAGCACACAGAAGGTGATAGATAAATGCTAGCCCCCTTCCCATCACCTATCCTGTTTCTCCTCAAGGCTCCAAACTCTGTTCCTCCCGTCTCTCCCCTTGTCCCCTCCTGATGCCAGGATGCTCTGCCAGCCACTCCTTTCCCCTGCCTGATGCTGGGCCAGGTGCTCTCTCCCTCCTCCCTCTTCCCTCCCCTGGGCCCTGCTCCCTGCCCTCCTGGGCAGCCAGGGCAGCAAGGACGGCACCAAGGGAGTTGCCCCATGGACAGGGCCCCACAGAGACACCACCGAGCCTCGCAGGGTAAGAGGCCCTAGGGCCCTGCAGGCAGGTGGAAGGGGCTGCCAGGAGGTTTAGAGGAGAGGGAGAGATGGCAAGAGACTGGTCGGGAAGTGAGGAGGGAGGAGGGGCAAGCAAAGAGAGAAGGAGAGAAAGATGAGTCGGCAGGGGAAGGCAGGCTGGTGAGAAAGGACAGGTCTCCATAGAGACTGAAGGAGAAATGGGAGGAGGGGCTGGGGACCTGACAGAGGAGGAGAAATAGGAAGGGGGAGAGACAGGAAGCACAGGGAGGGGAAAGAAGGGGAGAGCTGAAGAAGGAAGAGACAGGTGGGACGGGGGAGGAAAGGGGAGCAGAGTCAGGGAAGCTGGAGGGAGGAAGGGTCCACGTCCCAAGTGTGAGCACCCCCGGGAGAAAAGGCAGACACTGCTCATCTGGCTGGGACCCCAAGCAGCAGTGGGAGGCTGACCACTCCACCTTCTTCTGTTCATTCAGCAACGGAGGAAGCCGTCCTGCCTTTAGGGATGACAAAGGGTCGGCGAGAAAGCAATAGGACCCTGTCCACCGCCCTTGCCCACCAGCCCAGCACATTCCTCCCCACTGGCCTGGGGGGATGGGGTCTCATTTCTGCAGAAAATGTGGGGCATTCAGCCAGGGGCAGCGGGGGACGGAGAGTCAGGTGGTCCTTGGGCCCGCAGATGGTCTAACTCAGAGACCCTCTCTGCAGGATCCCAGGGCCATGTGCTAGGTCAGGGTGTGAGTGCTGAGGGGGAAAGGCTGCAGGGCCACCTGGTGTAGGAAGAACTCCACTGCCGGGGCAAGCACGGGGACCACCCCTACCCCAGGCCTGCTCTGAGGCGCAAGGCTGGAGGCCAAAGAGACGGTGCCACGTCAGGGAGGAAGCTGGGTGGAGCCAGGCAGGATGGGTGGGGAGGCGGGAGGGGCCGGATGGAGCCACTCCCTCTCTGGGCAGTCCTCCCCCCACCCCACCCCCAGCAGAACACAGGCCTTCAAGTCCACTCGCCCGCCCCCACCCAGCCCAGTAGAGGAATCCTGCTTGTAAGAAGCATCTCCTGGGCAGAGGGACAGTGTGTGTGTGTGTGTGTGTGTGTGTGTGTGTGTGTGTGTGTGTGCGCGCGCGCGCGCGGGGGGTGGGGGTAGGGGGCGCGGGTGGGTTGAACCGAAGCCGGGGTGTGTCAAGGACTGGACAAGTAGAAGGAAAAAAACGACAAGAGAGCAGAGTCAGAAGTTAGGGAAACTATAAGAGGCATAAGGCAGACCTGCAGGGTTTTCTGAAATGAAAGACTGGCCCTGTGCTCTGTGAGAAGCCGCTGTGTGGATGTAAGAAATGCACCAAGGCCTGGCAGGGGAAGCTTCTTCTCAGGGGCTCCCTTGGTAGGTGTTTAATAAAAGCTAACCATATGAATGAATGAATGACACGCTCCTCCCCACTCCAACAATGCTCCAGCTAAGGCTTTCCCCCCAGCAGCTGCCCCTCTGGAGGTCTGTGCCTCCCTGCCCACCCCGCATCAACCCGCCTGTGCTCCCTACTGCCTGCCCTCCCCCTGGACCAGGCACACACAGCAGCGGGGTGGGGGGGATCCCATCCTCTGCAGGCTGGTGAGCCAATGGAGCCAGAGCCTGCAGGAGGCATAGCAGGGGTCTGTGCTTGCAGCTCTCCCTTCCTCTTCCCCCTAACATCCTCACTCCCGTACCCTCAACCACCACACCTCTGGAATTCCCAGCTGCTCTCAGGCACAAATAAGCAACCAAGAGATTGAACTCTGGCTGGGCTGCGGAGTATTTATTGTGCACCTCTAAGGGGCAGGCACAACAGAATAACAAGATGAGCAAGGCAGACACGGTCCCTGCCTCCATGGGGCTCACTGTCTAGCAGGAAAGCCCCGTTTCACAGATTTCACAGTTATAGCAGTGAGATGATGTGGTGAGTACCAGGAACTCAAATGCTCGTGCTGAGTGTGTAAGCACAAGGGCAGGAGGAGCTCTCCAAGGAAAAGACATAATCAGGAACCTGGGGGATGAAAAGTTATCTAGATTGAGGAGGGGCAAGGGAAGGGCATTCCAGGCAGAAGGAATAGTGTGGAGCGGTCCCAGAGTAGTCAGGAGCCTGGCACTTCTGAGGACCTGGAAGAGGCCTCGTGTGACCGTAGGGCAGAGAGTGAAGAGAAGGGTGCACTGGAGGGTGGTCCTACCTTCTCCTCAGATGGCAGGCTCTGCTGAGAAGGAATGGGGTGGGGATGAGAGCCTGGGCATTGGGGAGTGTCTCTCGGTCCTCCGTGGTCCTCAACCTTTGGCCCTGACCCCCTCTCTTCTCTTCACAGAGCTGCTGGCTGCAAAGAAGACCCACACCTGTGAGTAGAGAATTGGGGTAGGAACTGGTGCTGGGGCGTGGAGAGATGGCAAAGAATTTAGCAAGGGTTCCAGGGAGGTCCGTGTAAAAGAAAGGTGCGTGCCTTGTGCAGGGATGGAGCAGCTGGGCAGAGATGTCCGGGCCTGAAGGGAGGTGGAGCCTAGAAAAATGGGGGAGATGGGGAGATGGGGAAAGGAGGGGCAGAGGTGAAGAAACCTCAAGATTAGGGCAATCGGAAGAGGTAAGAAAGAAGCCTGAAGACTGAGAGGGAACATCGCAAAGAAACAAGGAGAGAACAGTGAAAGCGGGCCATGGTAGAAGGAGAGGAAGCTAGCTGCTGGACAGAGGCACAGGAGACGCAAGGGGGTGGGGCAGATCGCTGGGCCAGCGGGGAGATGGGGAGGCAGGGTGGCCTCAGGGACTCCGGGAGCCTGCACCAAGCTTTGTGGAGGCAGAGCCAGGTTTGGTGTTCATCTCAGTGGTTAACACATCCCGAGGTGTGAACAAGCCTGGGGCCAGCCTGTGCAGGGCTAGAGAGCAGGAAAGCCTTCATCTCTGTAGGAAACACATAGATAGGAGCACTCTGGGTCCTGGGGCCCTGAAAGACTGAGGCTACAGCATGTGAGAAAGGGGTTAGAGCTCAGGAAGGACTTCCCAATGGATACTAGCAAGTAACATCCTCTCTAGGGAACTCTCAGCACATCAGATCTATCCTCCTAGTTCGTGGGAGAGGCTAGTCCCCCAGAAAATGCACCCACTGCACCTTGGTCTCAAAGCTCATGTCCCATCCACATGCCATTACCAGCCTGAGGGCACTCTGAGGAAGGCCTTCTAAACATCCTTGAATTGATGAGGACAACTCTGGGGTAGGAGAGGCCACCTGCATTTCTCTATGGCCCTCCCTTGGATTGCCTACCAGTTCCCCCTGAGAGCTCACTGCGACTCCTCCTGCTGTCAAAATTGCTAGAGCTCCCTGTTCCAAGCAGAGAGATCTCAGAGGGCAAAAGCATCACCCTCCTCCCTGAGCTGGTCACACAGGGGCTGGGGGGCCACCGGGAGGCTACATCCTTCTGGTGGGGGGGTTGCTTTGCTCAGCACAATCCTGATCTGTGCCTCGCCTGCCCCTAGCCACAGGGCCCCACGGAAATGCTGAGCAGGGCCCTGGGAGGAAAGCGGGTCAAGGAGTGACGTGGGGGAGGTGGGGGAGGTGAGGACCAGGGACCATATGTGGGTGGGGGGAGATGGGGGACTTTCGGAGCATCTGGAACTGGAAGAGGCTCAGCTCCATTCCTACCCTTAACCCCTTACCGCAGAAACCTCGGCCAGGACCACACCCCCTTACCCCTTCGCAACCCACTGGCCCCGTGCAACCACCCCCTCACCCCACCCCCACCGATGAGTGTCCTCCCCCAACCCACTGCCCAGCTCCTGAGAGCCCGAGGAAGGCCAGCGGGGAAAGGCTTGTGCCAGGCTGAGGAGTCGTGGAGTCCCGGCAAGATCAGAGACCTCTTAGGAGTTTTGGCCCAGAGAATCCAGGAGAGATGAACACCTCCCCCAGGCCCAGAGGCTCTGAAAAATGGGCTCCAGAATTGAGACAGCCCCCCAAAGGGGGTCCGAGACAACCCCAAGGAGGGAGGAACCCGAGAGGGATGCCCCAGACCAAGAGGGGGCCTGATTACTAAGGGATCCTGAAGAGGGAACCCCGAGGCTGAGGTACCCCACGGAGCAGCTATGAGGCTCAGAGAGCCTCTGAAGTTGACTGGCTCCACAGAAGGACCCCAAGGCCAAGAAACTCTACAGAGAGATTTGCACACCAGGAGACCCTCGTAAGCAGACCTGAACCAGAGAAAACTTCCCATTCCTCAAGTGGAATCTGGGGCCAAACTGCCTGATTTTGAATCCTGACTCCACCACTTTACTAACTGTGTGACCTTGGGCAAGATACCTAACCCCTCTGTGTCTCATTTTCCTCATCTTTGAAATAGGTATAATGGTACCTACCACATAAAGTATTTTTTGAGGATTAGCTAATCCACATAAAACATTAAGAACCATTTCTGGCATATGGCTAAGCATTATCATCATATCACCCACATTCTGATTTCAGCGGTCTTGCTCCTGAGGACATTTCTGATGGACTGACCCCTCCTACAGATCGTGGCATTTGTCTGATGATTACTACTGCTACTATTATCATTTATTCCCCAGCCCAGGGCATGCACCGTGTCTGTAGGGAGGGCGTGAGCATGGTAGGTGGTGGGGCAGCCTCCCAGACTGCATCTCACTGAGCTCGGCTCTTGGCAGTCCACAGGGTCGCAGGTGGCCCCAGGCAGACATTCTGTGACTTACCTCTAGAAATATCCCTGTCCCTGGAGTCACCTGGCAAAGAGGGTCAGGCTCTGGGATCCTCGGGGGGAGGGGGAGTAGGGACCTGGCCCCAGGCTCGTGTGAGCTCCATTCCGGCTCCCCAGCCAGAACTACCCTGGCGGGTGGAAACAGCTTTTACCGCGTGTGTCTTTCGCCTGTGGTTTTGGAATTTTCCAACGCCCCCTGCGATTGGCTGCCCCGCCCCTCACACTCTGCCCCAGGCCCAGATTGGCCACATGGGGCGCCTGTCATCCTACCCACTACACCCCAGAGGGGTGGGGGGGTGGAGCTGGGGGGGTTGTCACTCAGCCACCTGTGGGGTGCAGATCTTAAACCCCTTGCCCAGCAGCATTGGGGGAGAGCTAGGTGCAGAGCCACGGCCCGCAGCCCCACTGCCATCTGCGCCCCATCCCTGGAACACCCCTGCTGAGAAGGACAGGGAGCCCAGGCGGCAAAGCCCACGACTCAGTCATGAGAAGTAAGTGAATGGGCCACCCGGGAGAGGGGAAGCCTGGGGCCCTCTGGAAAGGACGGGCACCTTGGGAACAGTGTGAGCAGAGCTGAGTGCTCTTCCCTGGCAGGGGGTGTCCCGGTCAAGGCCAAGGTCTGTTGGGAGATGGGTGGAATAGTCGGGGAGTCTGGCTCCCTGAGCAGTTCTCTTAGAGCAGCCACAGTAAAGGGACTATTGAGGAACTCCTGTGTCATGGGCTCTGAAAAGGATCTCCAAGAGTATCTGAGGTACCCTGACCCTCGTTTTACAAAAAAGAGACTGAGACCCAGAGAGGCCCAGTGCTTCACCCCAGATCACACAGCTGTAGTAGGTGGAGGTTGGTAATTATAAGCCAGCCTGAACTCACTCCCCTGGCTCCCATTGCAGTGTTTCCCTCCGTGCCTCCAAACGGCCTGAGAGTAGGGTGAGAAAAGAGTCCGAAGGAGTTGCTGTACCCTGAAGCGGTGGGACAGTGAGGGTAAAGCCAGGTCAGCAGGCAGAGGCGGTCAGAACCCCAGCATCCAGGCCTCTCCGTCACTCTCCGCCCAGTGCAGGAACATGATGACCAAGTGGAATCCAGCCAGGGCTGTGTGTGTGTGTGTGTGTGTGTGTGTGTGTGAGAGAGAGAGAGAGAGAGAGAGAGAGACCCCCACCCTAGGTTCAGATGCCTGTTTGATGAGTAGGATCACACAGTGGAGATGGGAGCAAAAAGCCCTCAGCTTCACCCGTTTCCTGGCCCAGAGCCATGGGCCAACAGCTGGTGGGCAGATGTCTGGGGTCCCTGTGCCATCTAGCAGAGCAGGGGTGGGCAACTCGCACTTGTAAGGGAAGCCAGAGGACCTCTCAGAGCACAGGGCGAAGGAGGAAAAGGGAAGTCCCATGCCCCTGTGGCCTGAGGCCTGAGGTACCCCCAGCCTCAACCTGGGGTCTTCCCACAACCCACAAAAGAGAGGCCATATTAGATCCTGGAAAGACCCGTGGGCTGAGTCTAAAGACCATGTTCTGGTGCCACCTCTCACAGACTAGCCTTGTAGCCTTAGGCAAGTCATTGGGCCCTTGTCTCCTTAAAACAAGTAAGTTGAATTTTAAAACAGAACCAACTTTGGAGAAGCGCCCAGTTCTGAGGGCCCAGGACTAAGGAGAGAGTGCTGGTCTCTGAGTTAAGCACCTCCAAGGGTAGTGGAGGAAACTCAGCTCTCCCAGAGGGTACACAGAGGCGATCAAGGATAGGAAAGAACTTCATTTCCACATTTGGGACGGAGACTCCAGTGCATGTGTATGAGCTGGGGCAGGTCAGGAGGGGTGAGGAGAAGAGCCAGAATCTTCCACAAGAAGAAGGGCCTCTTGGGGCTTCAGTTTCCCTTCTAGCTTCTTCCCATTAGCAGCAAAGGTTAGCAAACCGGTCTTCCCAGAAATGGTCTCAAATCAGCAAATCCACCCTGGGAAGCAATGATCAGATGTGTTTCAGAGCCTGGCAGGAGGGCAGGAGTTCCTGGGACTAGACGGGGGAGACACTTGGTCAGCTCTACATGATATCCCCCTGGGCAGTAGGCAAGAGAGGGGGTCTCCTCCAATCTGGGGGTTGGTACCACTGGTCCCTCTCACTAGGACATCCCTGGGTATCTCATAGCCCCCGATTATCTGACTGCCCTGACCCCCTAGTGAGTACCAGCCATCACCATGTTCTCTGACCTTAGCTGGGGCGGGCAGAGCACTGGGGTCTTGGGACTGTGACACACCCAAAGACCCAAGGGCCAGACACACAAGGAGCAGAAATAGATCAAGAAATAAAGAGAGATGCAGAGGCCAAACTCAAATGACAAAAGATCTATGAAACACATGGGGAGAGAGTGATGTCCAGATAGAGATATAACTGGAGAAATGCCAGGAGAGTCAAAACATTGCGGTGTCTAGCCTGAGACAGAACTGGAGTGCAAAGATGGAAGGGCACACAGACGCAGGGAGAGGCAGAGAGGAAAGAAAGCTGGCAGGAGAGGGGAGACACTGAGTATTGATTGGGTCTAGGAAGGCAGAAAGTGGGAGGCATGGGATTTCTAGAAGTTCTGAAGGAATGAAACAGGCTCTCTGCCATGGCAACATGCTGGTCAGTAGAGAGGAAATGTCCATTAGCCAGAAAGACTCCCCAGCCAGCCAGAGGGAGGGTGGCCCCGTCAGCTCACTCTGGGGTGCGGCCGGTGTGGAGCCAAGAGACATGAGGCCCCGGCATTCGGCCTGGATGGGGAGGTGGGAGGACGAGGGGTACGAGGTTGCATGCCTGTCTTTGCTGTGCCCTGATCTATCTCCAGTCTGGTCATGATAATGAGGAGCCATGGGCCAGAAAGAAGTCCAAGTTCCCAGGTGCCACAGACCTCAGCCTGAGAGCCCTTTACAAAGGGCCCCCTCCTTCCTCGCATCACTGTTGCACCCTCGCCTTTTCCCCTCTTCCCATTCCTAACGGGACTCCCAAACACCCCCAGCCCAAGGCCCTAGATGTTGGGAGCATCCCAGCCCGTCCCACCACAATGAAATGTGGGTGTTGGCGTGGCTGCCCCTCCCAGGGGCTCCCTCTCCCTCCCCTGCCCCCAGGCCACTGCCTCAAACAGGGAACGGGGACTTTCCCATGCTAAGAGCTCTCCAAGAAAGGCAGCCCTGGGGTCTCCTCCCCTCCTCCAGTGACTAGTCCTTTCTGAGATCTAATCTCCACTCCTTCTGCTGCTGCAATGCTGCCCCTCCCTGGGACTCTGGGCTCAGGAAGGATGGAGATGTCTATCTGGGAGGAGGGACGGCAACAGAGCAGGGCCTCGGGGCCAGAGCCAGGGTCCTCCTGGGTCCACTGGTGTCTGCACAAGCAGAGGCACTCTGGAGAGGAGATGCAGCCCGGAGGCCGGGAAGGCCACTGATTGTGGCGTCTGGGCTCCCACCCCTCACAGCTTCCTCCTGGTGATTCATGTCCTCCCCCCAGCCACTGGTTGTTTTCACTCGGTTTTTTTGTTTCCCCTCCTTTCTCCTGTCCCAGACTGCGGGGGTGGCAGGGCACCAAGGGGGGGTTTCAGGTGGCTGGCTGTCTTTCGTGGCTTTTCAAAACCCCAGACTCTCCCTCGCCCACCTGAGTTTTAGCTTCACTACTTTCTCAGCCTGGGATCTGGGTGTATCAGCAGAAAATTCTCACCATGGGCAGGGAGGAGCGTTCACCAGGTACAACTGCTTGTCTCCTGACCCCCAACCTAACCCTCCCCCTCCTGCTCTTTGTGGCGGAGCCCACCGCCGTGGTTTCCAGCTTTGCAGAAGCTGTGGGAACTGAGAGCTGAGAAAGGAGGGAAGCTGGTGACAGGCTGGGGTACACAGGGGTTCCCTGGCCGGAGCTGTGGTCTCCGTGGGAGGAGAGGGACTAGTTTGGGCTGTGGGGTGAGGGGGCCCTAAGCTAAGAAAAGAGATACATTCCTCTTGCTCACTCACTCATTTGTTCCTGCAGAGAGACCTACCAAGATGTGTGAAAGCCAGTCCACACCCCAAGGGAGCTGTGGTCTCCCGAGGAGTCCCAAGTCAGGAGCTCTGGTGGGATGGGCGAGCCATGCCTCCTTGGCCTTAGAAGCCGAGGGTAAAAGCAGGAGGGGGCTGGCACCACAGAAGGTGTGGGACAGAGGGAATAACGTCTCTCTGGATCTTTAGACTAGACATGAATCTTGGCTTTAGTTCCATGGGTGTCCTCCCCGAATTCCGTTCCTAGCCCACCCCCTCACTTCACACTTTCCCCTGCAGCCGGTAACCTTGTCCCCCGTCCCATTCCGCCCAGTGCATTTGGGCGTCTCATCCTTATAGAGTATATGGCTCAATGGTTGGGGACACTGGCTCTCAGGTTACAGAGACCTGGGTTCACATGCCAGATCTGCCACTTCTGGCTGTGTAACCTTAGTCAAGCCGCTTACTCTCCCCTGGACTCAGTTTTCTCATTTGTAAAATGGGGACAATACAAATAGTACCTACTTCACAGGATTGCTGTGACCATTAAATGAAAAATGTATGTAACGCCTGGCACAGAATAAGAATTCAGCCAGTGCTGATGTCTATCTTTATTACTCGGCCTTAATCGATGTCCATTGGAGAAAAGGAGAGAGAAAGAGAAAAGAGGAAAAGCCTAGCTTTAGACTGATGGGGCACCAGGAGAAGATGAGGACCCCAGCTAATCTGGGTCCTCTGGCTGCATCCTTTCTCTACCAGAGCTGGGGGGTGGTTCCGGGGTTTGAGGGGAGAGATCCCCCTGGGTTGCAGCCCCTCCTTTGCTCCCACCACTTCCTCTCTGTGGTGTAGGGCACCTGGACAGGGCCCAGGGCTGGCTTCCTAAGGTGGCACAGGGCCAAGCTCTGGATGCATTCAAAGAGCCCTATCAATGAATCTCGCAGCTGTGAGAAAGGTGAGATTAGAGGAGGCTGGAGGGAGGGGGGACAGCCTACTTTGTCTCTACCATATTTCCCCGCATAGGAGGTGCTCAGAGGAAGCTCCCTGGGGATCCTTCAATCCCCGAAGCAGTCCAGAAGAGATTCATTTTCTTTACCTAGTACCATGTCAGAATAAAGTTTTAGAGGTCACACTGGATGGCAGGGAAGATACAAGAATGAGCTGGGGAAGAGACCACCAACCCCACCCTTATGCCCCAGGAAGAGGCATAAACAGGAAGAGGGACTAAATTCTTGCTACTCAGAAAGGTAGGGTGAGGACCAGCAAGCTTGGGCACCAACCAAGAGCTTGTTCAAATGGGAGAGCCTGGACCCCCCTCAGACCTGCCGTGTGGGGACCTGCATTTTAACAAGCTCGCTAGGTGATCTTGTTTAAGACTCAGAGGTCTAGAGTCACGCAGTCACTAGGTGGTTTCAGGAGGTATCGTGTGCACAGGGGCCTTTCTCCCTCCTTGGAACTGGAGGGTTTCCTTTGGTGGGCCCTGGGAGAGAGCTACAGTGTGAGCTACAAAGATCTTCCCGAAGCAGCAGGTGAGGCTGGGCAGAGTGAGGGCTGCTGCGGGAGCCGTGCTGCAGGGGCTGGCCTAGACGTTCCTGACCTCGGCTTGGTTCTAGTTCCTGGCACTGTCAGGCCCTTAGATGGTAAGTTCCTGGCAGGCCAGGCTCCCGGGAAACAGCTTGAGTAATCCTGTGATTACTCAGCTCCCCTCCCCAATTTGCGTTCCCACCACCTGCTGCTTCAGGGACAGGGCTCAAGGGGGAGGTTTTGAAGGTGAGGTATCCGAGGTGTTTTTCAGCTCTGGCTCACCCCACCTCCACCTCTGCCAGTCCTCTTCCCGTTCTCTCCCCTCCCCTCCTCCACAAGTCACACTCAAGTGCACCGGTACTTTCTCTTTGAGGTTTTGGGTAGATGGCATTGCGGGGGGACAGGTGGCAGGGCCAGGAGGCAGGAGTAGGATAAGAGGGCCTGACAGTGCTGAGAGGGCCAGGGGCTGGGCATGGGCCCAGGGCACGAGTGTGGGTTTTTCTGTGTTTCTGCGGCTCTCTCTCTCTCTGGGTCTGTCTCTGTTGTCTCCGGGTCCCAAAACTCTTGGTCTTTCTAGCTCAGAGACTAGAGGGTCTGACCCTCTAGCCTGAAACCCCTGATCCTATGTGCCTGTCTCATTCCCTGTGTGCCTGCCTCACTGTGCACCTCTGTCTCGGACTATGGTTGGGGAGCATGGGGGAGTGGCTGGCCTGGTGGCTGGGGTCTAAACTCTGGTGTCCCCCAAACATGGGTATTTGTGAAGGTGGTTTGTGGCTGGCCACATCATCCTATGAGAAGGGCGAGGTCTTGGTGACACTGTTGTGAGGTTCCTAGGGCCAGGACCAGCAGTGAGTCAGGCTGTGGGGCAGAGAGATGTGTCTGAGTTACCCGTGTGGTCAGCTCACACACGCACACGGATGTGGCTCTTGGAGAAGGGAAGAGGCAGGGAGGCCTGTGGTTGAGGACTGGGCTGGAGCCCGAGTTCCCACTGTGGCTTGGCCTAGTCTCCCTCCCGCTTACTTTTTTGGGTGACCCATGTTGGTTTCTGCCCTCTCTGGGCTTAAGGCCACCGAGGAGGGAGATCCCACGGTGTTGGAGAGGAAACGCGTTGGGGAGAGGCAAGAGCAGACTCCACAGGGCACAAGCACTTCTCTTGAGCCTCAAATGCCTTCTGGGTTCTGCGCCCACTGCTGTGCTTGGTGGTAGCCCGCACACACAGTGCTCGCGGCCACGCAGCGCTTTCCACAGGTGATACCACATACCCACGGTGCTACCGCCCGTCACCCCCTGGCCAGGTGGTGAAGGCTATGCTTACCTTTTACTGGCAAGGGAACTGAGACCCAGAGAATCCAGTGGCCAGATGTGCATGTGCCCCCACGTTCTCTGCCCCTTTTCCAGGCACCCAATCCCCACCCCTTGTTCTCTCTTCCCTCCATTCATACCAATCTGCTCTTAATTTGCTGGAAAGAATCTCAAAGCTCCCTTGCTGTCTGTCCTGGATGATCACAGCCTGTAGTGTGGGTGCTGGGCAGACTAGTGGGGCTGGGGGTGAGGAGAAGCCTCGAGCGCTAACGGAGGGACTTTAGACACCTGTGCACCCCGTCCCCCGCGAGAAGGCAGCTGCTTGCCCTGACTCAGCTCAAGGCTAGCCTGAGGGGATGATGGAAACAAGATTTCAGGGAGTGCCACGGAGCCATGGTCACCCTCCCCACCTCACACCAGCAGGTCCTACACACAACCAGGGTCCAGGCCTGGACCAGAGGAGAGTTCACAGGACTGTGGATTTGCCCTATAGGCAGGCAGCTGCTTCCTCTGACCCTTGGGATCAGAGATGAGAAGGGGCTACGGTCCTAGACGAATTTATGACGTGTTCCACCCCAGGCATGCCCCCTCGGAGGGGAGGCAGCAGGTCAGCAATGGCAAAGGAGAGACCCACATGCCCTTAGGAGTGATGAAAGGGACACCAGCTCTGCCCAGTGCCTTCAAAGATTGGCTGGGGGGAGGCCAATGCCTGGTCCCTGAAACTCAGCAGAGAGCTGTGGGCATTGACAAGGATGGGGCAAACCTGGGGCCAGTAACCAACCGCAGTGAAGGGAGCGGGGAGGTAGGTTATAGTGAGCTCAGCGGGAGAGAGGGGGGTCCTGGCAGCCAGTGAACAAACACTAACAAATATGCACGTGTGCACACTGGCTCAAGCAGACATGCCTATTGGCTCACGAACCACATGTACCTTTCATGTGTACACACGCACACACACACACACACACACACACACACGAGCACCCCTTCAAACATGCAACATGCCCACTGATGTGTGTGCCCCAAAAGTCATATACACAGAACAGCCGAATGGAAAGCTATGGGGAGCTGGGATATAGACCCAGCTCCTGGGTAACCTAGCGGTATGAACCTGGGCCAACCACCTGATCTCATTTGGCCTATTCCTTCATCTGTGAAGGAAAAAAAGAGGTTGAATTTGATGGTCCGTAGTCCCAGCCAGTGTTAACCTTCATGATTTGTGCGCACACAGTTGGACGCAGAGGCCCTCGTACACACGTTAGCATGCACACTCTCATACGTGGAGACACGCACAGCCACCCTCTGCTCTGGGGCCAGGAACCTAGGAGGCCTGTTTGATCCGCTCCCTGGCTCTCAGACATCCAGCAGAGCTGGCTTGTTGACCCCACTTTCCTGGGCTCCACCTCGGCTTCTCCTTACCCTCTCTGGGGCCCACCCAGTGGACCCTGCCCCCTTCGGCCCCTGGTCTCTGCACAGCCCCTCCCTGAGCCTTCACTGCCCAGCCGAGGATGGCTGGCATCTCTACTTGTCCCCCAGGTGCCTCCTGCCTGGTGGACCACATCTTCCCACCATGCCCCACACTCTGCCCCTGTGGGCCGAGCCCCAGTGGGGGAGGGCGGCACAGAGGAAGCCCCCTGGGCGGGAAGCAGGTGTTGTGAAGCCGTGAGGACTCCTAGGTCCCCAGGCAAGAGGGAGGCAACTAGAGCTTTTCATCTTGAGGGGCTGAACAGGTGGCCTCTGCAGCTGTTTTCTCTGCCTCTGTAGAACTGATACAACCCCCGGCCAGCCCGGGAAACTAAAACAGCCTCCACAGACACTTTGCTGAGTGGCATTTGGCATTCACTCCTTCATCCGTCTTGCAAGAGGGAAACAGCAAGCTGGAGCGGGGGAGGGAAGCAAGGGGAGCACCGTGTCCCTGTATCTGCCCCCCAGGTCCAGGCGGTAGGATACACCAACGGCTCCTGGGCTGACCTCTGCTCTTTCCCTCTTCTAGCACAAATTGAAGTGATCCCTTGCAAAATCTGTGGGGACAAATCATCTGGGATCCATTACGGGGTTATCACCTGTGAGGGGTGCAAGGTGAGTACACACACATACACAGTCTCTTCAGAGATGGGGAGAGGGGGCTCGGTGGCCTTTGTTCTGCCTGCAGGGCTGGTCTGAGACAGCTAGGGAGCTGCCCGGGTGGCACCTTGCCTGGAGAGCCCTGCGCACAGGAGGGCCTTGTCTTCAACTAGGGAAGTGATTGCAGGACAGATTACAATGGAGGAGAGAAAACTGAGGCGTCGTGTAAGACCTGGAAAAGGTGGGGCTAGAGCTTGCGGGCTGCAGGCACTTGGGACTGAGCTGGGCCTGGCCCAGATCAGCAGCCCTGGTCTCCACCTGCCTCCCCCAGGGTTTCTTCCGCCGGAGCCAGCAGTGTAACGTGGCCTACTCCTGCACCCGTCAGCAGAACTGCCCCATTGACCGCACTAGCCGAAACCGATGCCAGCACTGCCGCCTGCAGAAATGCCTGGCCCTGGGCATGTCCCGAGACGGTGAGGCCAAGCACGCAGCCCCCGGGGCTTCAGTCTCCAGAGGGGCAGCCTGACCTGCTGTGCCAGACAGGGCTTAGGACGCCCTTTGGGGGCTCCGTCCCTCCCTCTGGCAGGCCCTTGTCTCTTCCACTGTTCACCGAGGCAGTGGGCAGGCTACCCTCATCAAAGGTCTTCACAGCCCCCAGCTTCAGGCTCTGCTACAACAACCCTCCTTTCCCCAAGGTCCCAGACTCTTCATTTGCTCCTTCCTCCGGATGGAGTTTCCTCACCCGACTCCCCTGTGACCCAGATCCCATCCGCATTCCACATCTTTCCCTCCTGCCCCATGGCTCCAGTTCCAGCTCCATCTCCCTCCGTAGTGCCCCATCCCCAGCCTGGGCCAGGGGGCGATGGCTGCGAATGGGACCACAGTTGGCCTGAGAACAGCCCAGAAGGCTGAGGCTGGGGAGGCCGGCTGTTCCTGGTGGCTTTTCTCCACCTTCCTCGGCCACTGCCCCCTCGCAGCCCCCAAACCGCTCCCACGGCAACACCGCAGAAGGAGCCCAGGCCGGGGGCCGGGGGAGACCTGAGGTGATGAGGAGCCAGAAGGAGCCTGTCAGCACTTTTCAGCGCCCAAAATAACAAAGTGAAAGGAAACACGCAGGGTTGCAGAGGGGCAGGCGGGGCGACCAGGGGCTGTGTCCCCACACCTGGGAGGGGTGGCAGGGCAAATGAAAAGGCAGGAAAGAGACAGCAGAAGAGGATGTTCAGAAACAAGCCGCGGAGCCTGGGTTGGGCTGTGGTGAGTATCTAGGTCACCAGGGAGCCTGCAGGCCTGACCACAGGGAGACCTGTGCTCTCTGCTCTCCTCTTCCTCCGACCCTCCTAGACAGGCGCGGTGACCCCAATATAGCTCGAGGCCCCCCACTCAGCCACCCCCAGCCCCATATCAGGAGGCCAGGGCCCTCAGTCAGGACTCATTGCTTGAATTCTGCCACTAGTAGAAGCTGGATTCGAGCCAGGAGCGTTTGCCCGGGAGACTGAAATGTCTGGGTTGCACCGAGCCCCGAAGCAAACCAGAGTGAGAGGTGGGAGGGGTCTTGAACAAAAGTGCCCTGAAGGGAGGCTCTTAGGCAGGACTGGAGAAGCTCTGCTCTGCTTGGAGTCAGCGATTCAGGGAGCAGCAAGTTAACCCTGTGATGACGCAGATGCCTACTCACTCTGCCCTGTACCCTGTCCTCCCCCCTCAAAAACTCCTGATCCCCGAACCTCTTTCAGCTGTCAAGTTTGGCCGCATGTCCAAGAAGCAAAGGGACAGCCTACATGCTGAGGTGCAGAAACAACTGCAACAGCGGCAACAGCAGCAAAGAGAACAAGCGGCCAAGACCCCTCCTGCAGGAGCCCAAGGAGCAGACCCCCTCACCTGCACCTTGGGGCTCCCAGATGGGCAGCTGCCCCTGGGCTCCTCGCCTGACCTGCCGGAGGCCTCAGCCTGTCCGCCCAGTCTCCTGAGAGCCCCAGGCTGCGGGCCCTCCTACTCCAACAGCTTGGCCAAGGCCGGGCTCAACGGGGCCTCGTACCACCTGGAATACAGCCCTGAGCGGGGCAAGACCGAGGGCAGAGAGAACTGCTATGGCACAGGCAGCCAGCCGACCCCTGACAGGCGTGGACTCCACTTCGAGGACCCCAGGCACCCTGGGCTTGGGGAACCAGGACGGGGCCCGGACAGCTACTTCAGCCCCAGTTTCCGCAGCACCCCAGAGGCGCCTTATGCCTCCCTGACGGAGATTGGTGAGCCCCTGGGGAGGTAGCTGGAGAGAAGGGAGGGGGAGGAAGATAAGGGAGGGGCTTCCAAGAAGGGGGGGTCAGCACCCCAAGTCAGCACCCCGTGTAAACCAGACGTGCACAGGGGCCTCAGGGGGAGGCAGAGCAGCGCTAGGCCAGGCAGTGGAGTGCCCCTTGTATGGGAAGGGTAGGAGCTGGCTGAGATCGAGGCCCTGTTTTCCTCCTCCTTCTCCGGCCCCAGAGCATCTGGTGCAGAACGTTTGTAAGTCCTACCGAGAGACGTGTCAGCTGCGGCTGGAGGACCTGCTCGGACAGCGCTCCACCGTCTTCTCCCGAGAGGAGGTGGCCGGCTACCAGAGGAAGGTGAGGCCAGGGGACCGCGCAAGGAAGGGAGGACCTACCACCACCACTGGGGGGTCCAGAGACAGCCACCTGCACACACAAGTGGGCTGGGGCGAGGCAGGGTATCCCAGAAAGACACAGTGGGTACCGCTGTTAAGTACGCACCCTCGTAGATGGATGAGAGCTTCTCCTCAGCTCCTGCCTGTGGTCATTTTACACGTCCTTCATCCTACCTCCCCCATCACCCCGACATTGGCGAACAGACCTCGGCCTAAGCTCCTTCCTCCTCCATCGACGACGACAAGAGTCAGAATCCTGAGCAGCATTTGTTAAGGGCTCCTTCTCTGCCAGGCACTGTGCTGAGCGCTTTACATAAATTATCCTTGACCCTAAGGACAACCAACCTATGAGGCTGGCATCCATCTCTGTTCTTAATGGACCGAGAAACTGAGCTCAGAGGAGCTCGTAGACTTACTCCTCGTCGCAAAGTAGTGGATCTGAAGGCAAATTCAGATCCATCTGGCTCCAAAGCTTGTTCTCTCCCTCCTGTCACTCTGACAACAGCTCCTGCGCTAAAAGCACCTGTTTGGTATGTCTTAGTCACCTCGACAAGATGCACACTCTTTGAGGGCAAAAGCTGTATCTCAGACGTTTGTTAAGTCACCACAACAGCTAACTCTGCGCCAGTGGCTGGTGGGCGCTAAGCGCGTCCAAGTGACAGGAATTAACCTGGAGTGCACATTTGTGCTAAGAATAGGCTAAAAACACGGGTGCTGAGAATGTGGCGGTTCAGAATCTACCCCCTGCAGTTTATCTGTCTGGGTTCCCAGGGCCTTGGGGGGGTCCCGGGGTCATAAAGAGGGCTACAGTGGGACCCCCTCCTTCCCTGCAGTCAATGTGGGAGATGTGGGAACGCTGTGCCCACCGCCTCACCGAGGCCATTCAGTACGTGGTGGAGTTCGCTAAGAGGCTCTCGGGCTTTATGGAGCTCTGCCAGAATGACCAGATCGTGCTACTCAAAGCAGGTGCCCAGGGAGAGGGGGCGGGCCTGGGGGCAGTGGGGACAGATGAGGAAACGGGCAGGGCTGAGTGGAGGGAGGCGCCTTAAGGGAACTGGGACACTGAGGGAGACAGAGACAGATTCCTGGCCATGTTTGATGGTGTACCTGCCTTTCTCCCCACTCCCCAGGAGCCATGGAAGTAGTGCTGGTCAGGATGTGCCGGGCCTACAATGCTGACAACCATACAGTCTTTTTTGAAGGCAAATACGGTGGCATGGAGCTCTTCCGAGCCTTGGGTGAGGGGCAGGGGGAAATGAGAGAGAGGAGTCGGATGCCAACCCTATCCCGGAGACCCAGGGCACCCTCTTTTCAGGACAGATTGCCTGCTCTGCTCCAAACACCAAGGGGCGGGTGTCCTCGGGCACTGTGGCCTCACCCACCTTGCTCACTCTTTCGTTTCCACCCCACCAGGCTGCAGCGAGCTCATCAGCTCCATCTTTGACTTCTCCCACTCCCTGAGTGCCTTGCATTTTTCCGAGGACGAGATTGCCCTCTACACGGCCCTCGTCCTCATCAACGCCAGTGAGTGTCACTGGGCTTGGGTAAAGGACATTCAGGCAGTGGGAGGGCGCAACAGATACTGAAGAGTCTGGACCTTCGCTTGTGGTTAAATCTGGGAAGTCACTTTAAAGAGCAGAATGAGCCCTCCCCCCCGCCCCGAATATTGCTGTAAAAATATGAGTTAAAATAAAGATCCAGGGGAGCCTGACAGAGGGAAAAGAGCAGCGCAGGCGGGGTTGGAGAAGTGGGGAGACGTGAGGAAGAGCGGAAGTGAGCCATTTCCCTGGGAGAAATTAGTCTGCTTGTGAGTCCCTGTCAGTGACTCCATTGCGGCCGCACGTTGGAATCGCCTGGGGAGCTTTAAAAATGATTGCTGCGACTCTGAGGTCATTGATCTGGGGTGCTGCCGGAACACCAGAAGTTTTAACAGCCTCTCACAAGTGATTGTAATGTGCCACCAAGCTTGAGAATCACTGCTCTGTGTGAACTCATTTCAAGACTACATGCCATCGGGAATTCCTGGCGGTCCAGTAGTTAGGATTCCACGCTTTGACTGACGAGGGCATGGGTTCAATCCCTGGTTGGGGAATTAAGATCCCACAAACCCCGCAGCGCAGCCAGAAACAGAAACGAAAACCAAACCAAAACAAAAGACAACATGCCATCATGGCAGGACTCTGGATGTCCACTCCGCTGGAATGTAGTGGGCTGGTGAGCCAGCTGAATGCTAAGGATTCAGAGAACCTGGGGAAGTGGCTTGAGCTGCTAACCTGAGTTTGCAGACCAAGATTATCAGTCTTCTGGCTCTGCCAATGAGTAGAGACCTAAACATTCCCCTTGAACTGAAAATAAAGACTTAAAAGATGACTTCCGGGTATTTTATGGAGTCAGGGCAAAAGGTGGTTTGTCTCTTGAAGTTGGCCACAGACTGCTGCAGAGGCCTTGTTGCTGACCTAGGTGGCTTTACAAAGCCCATCTCCTATCTGGAGCCGTCCCTGCCAGGTGGCGGGGAAGAAGAGAGAACTTTTTTTTTTTTTCTTCCCCACAGCAGAGTTTTAGTGCCTAGCTTTGAATTAGCTATGTGAAATATCAGGGTACCAGGGATAGAGCAGCTTGGAACTGGGAGATTGGAATGTCTCATTCCTTTCTTCTCTCTCCAGTTTTCCTTGTAGAAAGCTAGCCCAGCCCAAGGCCCCATAGCTTACCATTATCAAACCAAGACACACACATTCACACACACACACACACACACACACACACACACTTACACTCTCTCTCACTCAGCTAGGAAGATCTATATTCAGCACAGATGTCCAGAATGACACACCCTTTTGGGGAAGTTAACGTCCATGTTCTTTCTTTTTCTTGCTATGGTCCCATCCCCTCCTTCAGACCGGCCAGGGCTCCAAGAGAAAAGGAAAGTAGAACAGCTGCAGTACAGTCTGGAGCTGGCCTTTCATCATCATCTCTGCAAGACTCATCGCCACGGCATCCTGGCAAAGGTAGGAGCAGTCCCTGGGACAGAGGAGGTCAGGCCCAGTGCCAGGTCTGTGACATCAGGGCTTGCGAGGGCCACGGTCTGAGGGTCCAGAGGAGGAAGTGCTTGAGTGCTAAGTTGTGTGAGAGAGCTTGCAACAGCCTGGGGGCAAGGGGACTGGTCAGTCACTTCCATGTGGGTAAAGATGGGAAGTTAGGGAGCTTGGAATTGGGAGGGACCTCCAGGGAACAATTCAGTTTAATAGAGCCACCACTTACCCAGCATGTGCTTGTACTGTGGAATGGAAAGATACAGAGGTGCCGTCCTTACCCCCACCAAGAGTTTTTAATCTGCTGTGAAGAAGAGACTCGTGTACCAATGACCCTAAGATAGAGGAGAATGTGTTATGGGATATAATAATAATGGGATTAACAAAGTGCTTTCACAGATATGCTCATCTTTATGACAACTCAGTCAGTAAGATAGGTGTTAAAATCTCCCTGTAGTGATAAGGAAACTTAAATGACTTGTCCAAGTTTATGCAATCATAAGCGATAAATGTAAGTTTTAATCCCAGGGCTTTTTCTACCGTATCCCTGTGCCCCTAATATAGTACTACAATAAGAGATATTGGGGAAATGTGAGAGCATGGAAGAGAGATTAAAAATAACTTGAGGGTAAAAGGAGTGGGTCATAAATGCTTCCCAGAGAAGGTGGCACTTAAACTAGGCCATGAAATATGTAAGATTTTAACAGGCCTTCAGGGGGTGGGGCAGGCATTCCAGGCTTAGGGAACAATATGGAGAAAAATAAGGAGGCAAGATAATGCATATACAGAGAATAGTTCATGGAACATTTTGACTAAAGTGTAAGGTCAGGAGCTGGGATTGATTGATGGGGGCAAGGAAGTAGCAGAAGACAAGCTTGAAAATTAGGTCAAGGAGCAAATCAGAGAGGACTTTCAAGGCCATATTAAAGAGTTACGACTTTATTTCCAGGCAATGGAGAGCACCAAAGGCTAGACGAATGATATCATCAGAGCTATTATTTAGGCAATTTAATTTGGAACCAGTGTAAAGGAACCATTTATGTAACGGTTCAGGCAATGGGCACTTGCTATGTGCCAGGCAGAGTGCTAGGTGCCGAGAATACAGAAGTGACTTATACGACAGGCTCTGACCTAAATAAACTTCAAGTCTGGTAGAATAGATTAGGGGGAGGAGAACCTGAGAGAGCAGTTGGAAAGCAAATCTCTGTTGGATCCACCTTCAGAATACATCACCTCCCACTGTTACCCCCTAGCTGTCAGTTCTCACTTGGACCATTAAAGAGGCCTCCTTAACTGGACCCCTGCTCCATCCCTGTCTGTCCTACAGCAGCCACACAGCACTGTTCTCAGCACTCCCAGAGCTGCCCATCATGCTGAAAATCAAATCTAGAGTCTGTGCCGTGGCCGACTGGCCTCATGATGTGTCTGGCCCCCCGACTTCTTTTCTCACCTCATCTCCTTCCACTGCCCTCTCAGTCACCCATTCCAGCAACACTGGCCTCCTCGCTATTTCTTGAACACATCAAGCCCGGTTGCTTCTCAGGACTTTGCTTTTCCAGCTGCCTGGAAGGTTCTTCCCCTAGTTTTCCAAATGGCCTGCTCCAGCCCTTCATTCTGGAGAGGTTTTCCCATACCACCCCATACAAAAAGCCCTCTACCCATCACTCTGCTTTATTGTTTTTCTTTTGTTTTTTGGGGGGGGGGTTTGTTTTTTTGTTTTTTGCAGTATGCAGGCCTCTCACTGTTGTGGCCTCTCCTGTTGCAGAGCACAGGCTCCGGACGCGCAGGCTCAGTGGCCATGGCTCACGGGCCCAGCCGCTCCGCAGCATGTGGGATCTTCCCAGACCAGGGCACGAACCCGCGTCCCCTGCATCGGCAGGCGGACTCCCAACCACTGCGCCACCAGGGAAGCCCCTTGCTTTATTGTTTTTTAAAGACGTTTTCTAACATATGTTTATTTTCTGGCTCCCTCACTAGAATATACACTTAATAAAGGTAGAGATTTTATTTTCTTCACTGATCAGCCCATCACAGTTCCTAGCCAAAAGGGTCTCAACAAATATTTGAGAATGAATGAATGAAGCTATTGCAATAGCCCAGACAAACGCAAAATAAAGCAGGAGGAATGAAAAGAGAATGAATTCAAGAGATTTCAAGGGATCCCATGCTGCCTGCTCTTCCCTGACTGGCCCTTTCCTAGGCAACTAAGCTGGGGAAAAGGGGGTGGCTGGTGAGAGGTATTTTTAAGGTTCACTTGCTTATACAGGAAATTGCAGACGATAAATGGTTTTCTCAGCCTTTCTCCAGTGAGGTCTCCCTGCCTCTATCTCCTCATGGCTCTCTGGGCCTTTTTCATTCCCCTCCACCGGCTGAGTGCTGGCAGTGTTGGTTTACTGTTTGCAGTGTTGGGTACCTGCTTGGAAATTGCTTAGTCCAAACAAACAGTTACTGAGCATTTGCCATGTGCAAGCAGTTTGATAGCTACAGAGGATACAGAGAGAGGGAGGGAGGGAAGGGAGAGAGAGAGACCCTACCTAAGGAGTTTAAATCTAGGGTAGGGAGACAGACAAATTGGATCATTTTCGTAAAATGGGATTTCAGTGCTGCACAGAGGGAAGCCCAAAGGAAGGGCCCTTAACCCAGGGAAATAGTCCTAGAGGAGGTAACACTGAAGGTGAGTAAGAATTAGCCAAGCACAGAAGAATTGGAAAGGCATTCCAGGGGAGGGGAACAGTATCAACAAAGGCAAAGAGGCACATAACATTACATAACAGAGAGTGACAGAATTTCACTATTATAAAAGCATAAAATATGAGTTAGAGAGTCTTTAACAGGGCTCATCTTAGGAGTAGAAGGAACACCATTTGGGAGTTTCAGCCAGAAAACATGTACCTGTCCCATAGCAGCTCTCGCTAGCCTCCAGTTGCCTGAACACAGACCTACCCCTACCAATGGGATCTGGCTGTTCCACAAGTGCCAAGTGTGCAGGGAGAAAGCAAGGAGGGTTATCCCAGCCCAGGAAGGATGGGGGTACTTCTCTGCTCTGGGGACAGAGCTGTAGTACTGACCTTCCTTCCCCATGAACCCATGTCCAGCTGCCACCCAAGGGGAAGCTTCGGAGCCTGTGTAGCCAGCATGTGGAAAAGCTGCAAACCTTCCAGCATCTCCACCCCATCGTGGTCCAAGCTGCTTTCCCTCCACTCTACAAGGAACTCTTCAGCACTGAAATCGAGTCACCTGAGGGGCTGTCCAAGTGACGTTCCCTTCCCTAGAGCCTCGTGGCTCACCTTCCCCTTGGGCTTTTCCTTTCTTGTGCGCCCTGGAGGGTGGTCTCTGCCTGTTTTTGGGGGGGTGAGCAAATGCGGAGACTGGCTTTCTGCCCACCAGCCTGCCTGGCGGCGGGCCAAGAGCTAGAGGGTGGGGATGGAGGAACACCATCTCCAGCCTCAGCTTTGTCCTGGCTTCTCTCAGCTTCTGGAAGACCTGGGGTGGGATACAAGGACCTCTAAGAGGACCTAGGTGTCCTCAGGACAACAGGGGGATCCAGGACACCCTGGACAAACAGAACTCAACTCTGGGCTCAGAAGCTAAGAATAGGCCTTTGAAATACCTCATTGCATTTCCCTGGGGGCTTTGGCTGGGGAGATGCATCAAGCTCAGAGACTGGCATCTGGAGCCCAGAAGGACCTGTATATAACATGAATCTGGATCGTTAGATTTTCTGCCTTCCCCCTTCCTCCCAGCTCAGCAAGGAAACCGTTGGGCACCCTGGGGTCTAAAAGAGACTAGATATGTGGAGGGTAAGGATGGGATGGGGATAAGGGAGGGGCTGGGGATAATATTTTTATGGGATTTGGGTATAAGGATAGGGTATGATGAAGGCCAAGAGCGTCACAGATAGACAGACAGACAGACAGAGTTAGAACTCAAACTTCTTATGTGCACTTTAAAAATAGACTTTAGTGGTTACACAAATGTGATCAGAGACACACGTCCACATACATGTGAAACACATACTCATCATGCAGCTCTATAGACGCATTTAATCTGACACAGTCTCTGTCTTCCTTGAGGTCACAGATCAGAGGAACTTAGTGGCCTCAGGGAATATCCCAATCCTGAGGGACCCCAGAGCATTTTCACCTGGTGCCCCAGTTCACCAATCTTAGACGTGGGGTGGCCCAAACTCTATCCCAGCCCCAGCTGTCATCTGTCAAAGGAAACCCTAAAAGAAGAGATGGCTGGACACAGTCAGAAGGCCAAGGACAGACCCTCGGAGGACTGTCTGGGCCCCGTCCTCCAGCCCTGCTCTCGTTATGGCGAAAGGCAGCAGATGCGATTCCACCTCTCTATGCCTGGGTACCACCAAGTCTGGCAGGGTCAAGGAGACCTGTTTCTCCAGCCGTGATCTTGCCCGAGAACTTCTCTTGCCTTTATAAATAGCTGTGAGCCCTCCTCTGAGGGATAAACAGCAGGTGGTCAGGAGGGTTGTTTTTTTTTTTTTCTCTCAGGGGAGGGTAAACATAAACCCTAACCTGTGCTCTTCTTTATAAAACGACTTCAAAGGCAAGAGGTGTTGCTGCTCTGCAATCTCATTCCTGTGTGAGGACCCAGGTTCCCAGCCCTGCCAGCCGTCTGCACTGTGAGGATTCTGCACCCACCCTGAGAGGTCCCCCACTGAGGCGCGGGGGCTGGTCCTCAGGAGCCCCCCACCGAAGCCATCTCAGACTAAGCTCCGCAGTGGGTGTTCTGGGCTGAGAACTTGCCCCACAAATGATACCCACAGGGAACATTTAGAATGAGAGGTTGCACAGAACTGCCCCACATCTGGGAGACTGAAAGACAACCCTACGGAAAGTGCCTGACCCCAGAGCTCCGCAGGGGGGAATCAGGATGCCCGAGAGACCCTGCGGAGCTGCCCAGCAGCTTCCACCACCGACCCCTCCACCCCTTGGGGCTCCGGAGCCTCCCTCTGCGCTCCCCCCCCTCCTCTGCCATCCTGAAGTGGCGCCTGCTGCAGCCCTCCCTGGTTGCTTTATTTATTTATTTTGCACCAACAGGGTTGCTGCAGACTCATTCTTGCCTGGTTTAAAAAGAGAGAGAGGAAAAAAAAAAAAAAGGAGAAATGCTTTCTGGCTCTTCTCTCTACCTCGGTCTTGGCAGCAGCCGTTGCAGCAGCAACAGCAGCAGCGGCGGGCAGGGGGGCAGCGGGCAGAGAGGCGCAACGGGAGGTGCGGGGCAGAGGTGCAGCTCGAGTGGGGCGGGCCCCCAGCCCCGCACAGAGGCAGTGCCCAACTTGATGCCACCCTCCAGCTTCTCTGGTAAGTGCACCTACCTCCTGTCCCAGAGCTGCAGCTGCCCTTCTCCATAACGTTCTCAGAGACAAGGCCAGACCCGTCAAGACTAGAGGGTCTGTGCCCACCCCAGGCCCAGCCAACCGTCGATCCTGGCCCCATAGGACTTTGATGGGAAAACTAAGATGGCCCAGGTTCTCCGGAGGGAAGGACTCCAAGCAGACCTCCCTCCATTTCCCGGGTGCTCTCTCTACCTCTGGGAAGGGTTTTCCTGCAATCCGTGTGGATATTCCAGAAATCTTACCTCCAAGAGAGAGCCCCCTCCCGGTGTAGGTCCCCATGCCTCACTCAGGTCTGCTTTAAAGAGGATATCCAGGATCAGACGTGTCTCTGGACTGCCACATAGAGACAAGAAGAAGAAAGCTCCCTGTTCCTTGAGGGTGATGCCCCAGACCCCAGCCCATACAAGGAGAGAAAGTAGTGGTCCTGACACCTATCTCTTCCTGCAAAGTGGCTGGAAGCCAGTCCTGTAGCCGTGGAGATTGGCAAGGGAAGTTTATGATTACATTAGCGACCTTTAAAGAGAAGGGGCCAGATCCCCAGCCCCTGGCCCAGCGGGCTTCGGCGACTAAGAGGACATTCACAGGAGTGGCAAGGAGGGAAGCTAGGTTACACGCTTCACTGCACTTTTGCTGAATGCAGGAAAGAAGGATGAGCAGGAACTGCAGCAGTAGTGATAAAGAGCCAGCTGTCAGGTGGACTTACCAGGGGAATGAGGGTGGCTGGGACATTGCTCTGCCTGGAGAACTCTTAGCATGCCAGCCATGCCTGTTAGGTTGGGATTGGGAACAGAGGAGTCTGCTCAGCAGCCTCTGCCGTGCCATTCCTTCTCATGCCCAAGCCTCAGTGTGGTGTCCTACGTCCCTCTGCTCTTTGGGCCTCTTTCTTCAGTTTCTGAACTACTACAGTCCTCTGAATTAGCTATAGGGTAGCCACCAGAACGATCCTTCTAGGAGAGGGCATAGAATGGGAAATAAAGGGGAAGAAATCACACCATCTCTTAAACTGCCTCTCCTAAGTTCCACCTGGGAGAAAATGGGCCGTGGGGTAGAAAGCTGACCCTGTAGGGCCCAGAAAGCCTGAGGCCTGAAAGGTCAAAGGTGATTGGGATCTGCAGCTAGAAAGAAACCGAGGCCTTCTGCCTCAGTTGGCTCTGTTGGTCCTATCTCTGTAGCATCCCTTGCCAATTCCAATACCTCCCCTCCCTTGGGGTCCCTGTTGTCACTAAACAGGGTGAGTCTATGGGACCTCTTCTCCTCCATCACCTCAGTCAGGCTCCAGTGGTCATCCGCCTGATTTTGCCCAGGCCCCTGGCACCCAGAAACCACTTTAAGTTGACAGGCTGTGCACACAGACTGTGCCCAGAGAGCTGCTGTGCCAGCCAAGGGCTCCCTTGGTCCCCACCATAGCGTCTGGCCAGGCGCTGTCTCTCCTCACTTGTCTATGCCTACCTGGCTCTCAGTCTGTCTGTTGTGTTTTTCTCAGGCAGCAGAGGCCAAAGGGGACAAGAGATCTCCCTCAGACTCACACACTAGGCTTGAATCAAAACACCACGAAGGAGGGGTATGAGAGAAGCCTAAGTCTGAGGACCAAGCAACAAAACTGGGGCATCTCTTGGGTCCCTCACACCCTAATGTCACCTATAGGGGAGGCGGGGTTGCCCTTGGGGTTCTTGTGAGGGATCCACGTGCCCCCTGCATCCTGTGCTATATCTAATGTGCAGCTTGGCTGTCGTCCACAAGGTGTTCTGGGGAGATTGGGTCTTGTTAGTCTGGGGCCTCAGGCCCTGGGCCAGGCTGGAGGAGTGCAGAGAGGCAATAAGTGGAGCCTGGGGGACAGAGCTGAGGCCCACATGCTTCCCAGCCTTGGATGACTTAGTCAAGGTGATGCCTGTCTCCAATCAGGATCCAGGGATATGATCCCCCTTAAGCCGTAGACAAAGCTGTGGGTAGATAACCTGGGAGAAGGGTGGGCAGAGAGGGACAGAGCAGAGATTGGGAGAGCAGCTATCAGGGAGAAGGGACCTGAGGTATTTCTGGATCTCACAGATGTAGGGAAACTCAAAAGTTACTTCCCTGTTGCTTCCTGTCTCCCTCCCCTAAAACTTTCCTCACTTGACTAGGGTTCCATGAGCTAGTAAGCACTTGGCCTGTTACCCAGGTTGGGAGGGGGAGGAAAGTACAGAGTCCCCTTAGAGGAGCTCCAGAAGGCTCCAGGGAGGTGTGCACCAGAATTCCTCCCAGATCTGCACCCTAGTTGCTGGCCATGCTGAGATGGGTAGCTCAATATCTCTCTTTCCTCTAAGGAGGCCCAGGGAAGTCCAGGGTCCCCATCATCTGAAGCCACTTTCCAATAAGGGCCATGTCATCGTCTATTCCAGGATTGAAGAGGGGATGGCTGCGGCCACTACTCCAAAGCAAGCCTGGCCCCCCATATTTTTCTTGCTCCTCCTGTCTGGGGGCAGTAGCGGCGGCTGCCCTGCTGTGTGTGACTGTACCTCCCAACCCCGGGCAGTGCTCTGTGCCCACCGGCGACTGGAGGCTGTACCAGGGGGACTCCCGCTGGACACCGAGCTCCTGGACCTGAGTGGGAACCGCCTATGGGGGCTTCAGCGGGGAATGCTCTCCCGCCTGGGCCTGCTCCAGGAACTGGACCTCAGCTACAACCAGCTGTCCACCCTCGAGCCAGGGGCCTTCCATGGTCTGCAGAGCCTGCTCACCCTGAGGCTGCAGGGCAACCGTCTGCGAATCGTGGGCCCCAGGGTCTTCTCAGGCCTGTCTTCCCTCACGCTGCTGGACATTCGCCTCAACCAGATTGTACTCTTCCTCGATGGAGCTTTCGGGGAGCTAGGCAGCCTCCAGCAGCTGGAGGTTGGGGACAACCACCTGGTGTTTGTGGCTCCGGGAGCCTTTGCTGGACTGGCCAAGCTGAGCACCCTCAGCCTGGAGCGCTGCAACCTCAGCACCGTGCCTGGCCCGGCCCTGGCCCGCCTTCCAGCGCTAGGGGTCCTAAGGCTCCGAGAATTAGATATTGGGAGGCTGCCGGGAGGGGCGCTGCAAGGGCTGGGGCAGTTAAAGGAGCTGGAGATCCATCATTGGCCACCTCTGGAGGCTCTGGAGCCTGGGAGCCTGACTGGGGTCAATCTCAGCAGCTTGGCCATCACCCGCTGCAACCTGAGCTCGGTGCCCTTCCAAGCGCTGCGCCACCTGAGCTTCCTCAGGGTCCTGGATCTGTCTCAGAACCCCATCTCTGCCATCCCGGCCCGGAGGCTCAGCCCCCTGGTGCGGCTCCAGGAGCTCCGACTGTCAGGGGCATGCCTCACCTCCATCGCTGCCCACGCCTTCCATGGTTTGACTGCCTTCCACCTCCTAGACGTGGCGGATAACGCCCTTCAGACACTGGAGGAAACAGCCTTCTCTTCTCCAGACAAACTGGTCACCCTGAGGCTGTCTGGTAACCCCCTGACCTGTGACTGCCGCCTCGTCTGGCTGCTCCGGCTCCGCCGCCGCCTGGACTTTGGCACATCCCCCCCTGCCTGTGCCGGCCCCCAGAACGTCCAGGGGAAGAGCCTGAGGGAGTTTTCAGACATCCTACCTCCAGGGCACTTCACTTGCCAACCAGCCCTGATCCGAAAGTCCGGGCCACGATGGGTCATTGCAGAGGAGGGGGGGCATGCCGTTTTCTCCTGCTCTGGAGATGGAGACCCAGCCCCCATCGTCTCCTGGATGAGGCCTCAGGGGGCTTGGCTGGGAAGGGCCGGGAGAGTAAGGGTCCTGGAGGATGGGACGCTGGAGATCCGCTCTGTGCAGCTACGGGATAGAGGGGCCTATGTCTGTGTGGTCAGCAATGTAGCTGGGAATGACTCCCTGAGGACCTGGCTGGAAGTAATCCAAGTTGAACCACCAAATAGCACTCTCTCTGACCCCAACATCACCATGCCAGGGATCCCAGGGCCTTTCTTCCTGGATAGCAGAGGCATAGCTATGGTGCTGGCAGTTGGCTTCCTCCCCTTCCTCACCTCGGTAACCCTGTGCTTTGGTCTCATTGCCCTCTGGAGCAAAGGCAAAGGCCGGGTCAAACATCACATGACCTTTGACTTTGTGGCACCCCAAGCCTCTGGGGATAAGAACTCTGGGGGTAACCGGGTCACTGCCAAGCTCTTCTGACCTTTCCTTCCACACTGGGGACCCATCCAAGCCAGCTTCAGATACCAAAGGGGAAGGGAACCAAGGCTGCTTGGACCAGAAGCTAGTCCCAAACAGCATAGATCTCCCACGCCTCCTGCCTGCACCATGCCAGCAGCTAATGCCGCCTCCTGATAGCCGGCCTCCCTGTGCTTTTGCAGTTTGAGGATAGCATTGTCATCTCTTCCCTGAGGGTCCCAGGAAGCTGAAGATATAGACCCTGTAGTCAGCCCAGTCCTCCCCCCACCACATACAAAGCAGGAAATATAACCCTCCAGGCTGCTAGTCTAAGCTCCAGGCTTCCTTCACACCCACCTACACATACCTTAATAACCAATACCAATCGCCAACCACAGCAATAGATTACTTCAGAGATGGGGCTGGGAAGTGCCACTTGCTTCTTGGAGTCTCTGCTCCTCAACCAGGTGGTCTCTCTCTCTCTCTTTCCTGCTCTGTCCCCTCTCTAGGGGCAAACAACTAGGGCCAATGACCTCAAGCTAAGGAGAAGAGGATGTGACAGGGGAGTGTGAGACGGGAAGGAGGACAGACTACACACTGGCACTGAGTGTGCATGAGCCCCACCACCTGCCTCTGTCCGTCACAGCATTAAACCTGTTGCCAAAAGGCCATGACAGTAGCAGCCACAACTAAATGTGATCTCTGGAGATTTCTTCAGTCTTTTCCACCCCTTATTTCTGTCAGATCTCCCCCTTCCTACCCTTTCTGCCTGCCCATTGAGCCTGTATCCTAATGGCCTTGCCTGAATCTAACGAGCCTGACAACCAGGGGTTTACGCAAAAGGTTGCCCGCCGTGCCTGGAGATATCAGCACGCCCAGCCCATTTCAGTGTCAACCCTTTCCCCTGTACTCTCCCTCTCCGGAGTTGGAGGAGAGATCCTCTGCCTTCCAAAGGATCCCTCTGCAAAAATTTCAACCCAGGGCACCCAGCTCCTTCCCTTCTTTCTCACTCTGGTTGGAATCTCCCTAACATTCCTGTATTGCAGATCCCTAGTGCCCTTGATGGAGAAAGCAAGAGAACTCCTAGAAAATGACTAACAAAAGCAAGAATCTGCAGCTGTCAAAGGAGAGAGACCCAGAACACAGCAGGACTAGGTTTGAAGGAACAAGGTGGGAGGGGCACTGCAAGCTGTAGTGAAAAGTGGAGGGAAGAAGAAGAAGCAGGAACCACCTGCCTTTCCACCGTCCTTCAGCAGTTTCCCCTGGTTCCGTGTTTAGTGCAGCCCCGATGGGAAGCTGTCTTTGGATAGAGCTCGCTGTCTTATGGAGACCCCAGATGCAGAGGAAGAGTGGGAGGAGGAGATGCTGACTGCCTCTGAGTGTACTCCAAAGAGAGGCCAAAGCAGAGCTAGAAAAAGTAGAGATGCTGAGAGCTCAAGGGACGGGGCAGCAGCGTCAGCATCACCGGAAGGGGAGGAGTGAAGGGAGAGGAAAGGAGCAGGGAGGACGGGCCGAGAAGTGGAGAGTCACGAGGTCCCTGGAGTCTCTCTCTCTCTCTCTCTCTCTCTCTCTCTCTCTCTCTCCAGCAGCATCTGCACAGCGTCCTTAGTTCCCCTCCACCCTCAAGAGCCCCCACCCACCCCTCACCCAACAAAAAGCAAAGCGTCATCAGCTTCCTAGCCATTCCTGCTACCCTTGTCCTTGCCCTGAGGAGACTCATTAGGAGATTCCCAGCCCAAACTGTCCCTGACAGGTGAGAGAAGCTGGCGCCATATGGGGGCAGCCAGACTTCACCAGCAGGCAAGCTCTTCGGTGGGGCAGAGGTGGGAATCTGGGGGCAGGGGGCTGTGGGCAGAGGTGAATGTGAGAGAGAACCCGGCAGTTTGGAGAGTGAGGCTGCAGAATCACACAATCTTGAGCATCCAGAGCCTCCAACCTTGCTCCTGGCACCGTGCACACACAATTCCCTTAGCATTGCAGCAACCTCCCCTCTCCAGTTTATTAGACAGCCCAAAGGTTGTCTAATAACCTTTGGGCACAGCCCTCTCCCTCATTTCTAAAATCTTCCACCAGTAGCTTGTGAGATTGGGACTTGTGGGGGTCAGGTGCTAGAGGTTCTCATACTAGTTGCCCACACTGCAATTCAGAAAAGGGCAGAAGCAGCATTGCTGTTCAGAGAAATCTACTCTGGGAAGCCCCCTGAGGCAGTGGGGAATGGATGACATGTGTCTGGATTGGGAGATGCTGCTGCCTGAGTCCCACAGCCGCCAGAGCAGCCCAACAGAAACAGAATGTGAGTCTCTTATGTGATTTCAAGTTTTCTAGTATCACATTAAAAAAGCAAAAGAAACAGATACAATTAATTTTAATACTCTATTTTATTTAACCCAGTGTACCCAAACTATGATCATTTCAACATGTTATCTATATAAAAATGAGTAATGAAATATTTTACATTATTTTTTCATATTAGGTCTTTGAAATCTAGTGTATATTTTACACTTACAACACATTCCAATTTGATAACTAAATTCTCACCAGAAATAGCTGATCTGTTGTTAGGTTTCATAAAATTCACGGTTGAGAAAGTCAATTCACACATCCAAGTTGTTCCATATTAAAAGTTTTCCAATAACTAAATCAAGTATTGGTTTTAACATTTAAATTAATTGAAATTAAATAAATTTTAAGTTCTACTCCTCAGTCACACTAGCCATCTTTCAAGTGCTCAGTAACCACATGTGGCCAGTGGCTACAATATTGGACAGCAGAGCTCCAGACACTGTAACTCTGGGTGTCGACTAGGGCCTCCTCAGCAGAGGTGGGCAAAGTGTCCCTCGAGAAGCACATTCAACCTAGAGGAAATGCCTGTGGGGTTCCCCCACTACCACCCCTTGCTCTCCGGACATGGCCTTTCCAGAACACCTTCAGAGAGGGATGCTAGTTACCGTAACAAGGTTACTGCAATGAGCACTTCTCCCCTGGAGGGACAGTGGTGGAGATAAAAGAAAAATAACATTTATTCTGTGTTAGTGGTTACATGTATGTTTTCTTATTTAATCCTCACATCAACCCTATAAGACAGGGAATCTTGGCTGATGGAACTAAAGGTCAAATAGATTAACTTGCTCGGGTACACAGAGCTGGTTAGTAAGGGAGCTGCTTCTGGACTCAGGGCTAACTCAAAATCCAAATGCTTTCCACCACACTGCCATACTGCTCAGTCACTGTCTGCTCTTATAACCCCCTTCCCCAGAGTCTCTCTGCTGCAGGAACTGACCTGTGAGAAAGGTAGAATCCAGGGGTCATCCCCAGCCCCACCCACTCTGAACAACTCTTTTAAGGGGAACTGGGGTCAGTTGTTGGTCCTCACCTTCCTTCAGTAACTCTAATGCACCTGATTCAGGAAGCTGAGGATTGGTTGTTAGTTTTTAATCTTTCTTCTCAGTCTCCCCCAGCATCCATCTCTCAGAGAGAGGCAGGAGACTCTGGGTAGGACTTTTGCTCTTAGCAGTGAGTGTGGTGATGATTCAGGCCGGCGAGCCTGTGAGATCAGAGGACTCCTGAGTCCTCTTCCTCCAAACTGCTTTGTAAAGGGGAGTTAAGGAAGGAGACTTAGAGCTGGATGGTGGTGGCCAGAGAAGCTGAGGAGAATGTCTCTCTCCTAGGACACTCTGTCACAATTCATCAATCTGATCGAAAGACGAAAGAGTAGCACCAGTATAATTTCTGATACTAAGGTCCACATTCCCAATTGCTGGTTTCTGGTGAAGAGCCTTGAGTGACGGGGGAAGGAGCGATTCCTACAATGGACGAAGGGAGTGTGCTGTTTTCCGAAACCTCAGATAGCTGAATATCATTTGAATGGTTTACTTGTTATCCAGGAAGGGAACTCTGTAAGCAGCCAAGGCTCTAAACAAGGCTACTGCGTTTGAGAACCCCTCCCTGCCCAGCCCTTTAGCTAAAGTCTACTTTCCTGCTTTGGCTTGCCGAGTGGAAACACCTGCCCACTGCACTCTCCAGACAACCCACATTCTATGTTAATTAGTTTCACCTACTGCCACCTGCACCTTGTTCAGAACACCCTTCAGGGAAACCGAACTGGGTTCTTCAGAGCGGGAGATGAGAATAAAGAAATCACAATTCACCCAATCCTAGTCTCTCACAACTCAGTCTTTGAATCCTGGTTTGGGCTCTTAGAGGGGGAATGAGATGACAAATCCCAAATACACAGTGACTTGAGAGTGATCATCTCACCTAAAGTTTTCCTTTCTACTCCCCAGTCTCCCTACCCAACCAGTTAGAAGTCCACCCTCCAGAAAATTTCCAGGAAAAGTGATTACACCTGGCTTTTCACTGCTCTGATTATTAATCCTGCGGTTTAATTTTTAATTTTAATCCCTCTTTTTGGACTTCCACTTCATTTCCTCTTCTTTGCTGAGCTGGAAGATGATGAGCCCATAAAGTAGGCCTGTGCTTTTTATTTATTTATTTTTTTTCGCGGTACGCGGGCCTCTCACTGTTGTGGCCTCTCCCGTTGCAGAGCACAGGCTCCGGACGCGCAGGCTCAGCGGCCATGGCTCACGGGCCCAGCTGCTCCACAGCATGTGGGATCTTCCCGGACCGGGGCACGAACCCTTGTCCCCTGCATCGGCAGGTGGACTCTCAACCACTGCGTCACCAGGGAAGCCCAGGCCTGTGCTTTTTATAGCAACAATGGACACTCTTCCTTAGGTCTGAACTACTCTTTACCTTTTTAAAAGTAAAAATAGCTATAGCAATCAAGGCACTCAAATACCTAGAAATAATCTTAGAAACTATATATGTAAATTTTACATGACAAAAACTTTAAAATGCTACTGATGGGACATCAATGACTTACACATGTTTATAGGAAGATTCTATATCATAAATATAACAATTCTCCCTTATGTAATCTAAAAATATGTGATTCCACAAAATAACATTAACAGTATACTCAGAAAGGAAATTGTGGTATATTCCCAAATATAATACTACACGGTGATGAGAATGAATGGACTAAAACTATACACAATAATATAGCTGAATGTCACAAAAATAATGTTGAACAAAAGAAACCAGACACAAAAGAGTACTTACTGTGTGATTCTCTTTGTATAAAAAACAAAACAAGCCAAACTAGTTTCTGCTACTAGGAGTCAGAAGCAAGTTTACCCTTGAGGAGAGTAGTGACTCGGAAGGGATAATGTTCTGCTTTTTTGATCTGGGTGTTGGTTACACAAATGTGTTCCATTTTTTAAAATTCATCAACATGTATGCTTTTCATCTGTGCTCTTTTCTGTGTATATATAGTACATCAATTTTTTAAATTGTGGTAAAAATAACACATAATGTACATCAATTTTAAAAAACAGTATGGTACTAGAACATGAATAGAGAGATCAATGGAACATGAAAAACCCAGAAATAGACCCAAATACATGACAATTTGGATCTTATGAAAGGTAGCATTCAAAAACAATGGAGGAAATATGGGTTATTCAATAAGGGTTGGACAAGACAAAACTGGATCACTATTTCACACCTTAACACCAAAATAAATTCCAGGTGAATCAAATATTTACATATGCAAAAAGACACTATAAAAATATTTAAAGAAAACATAGGATAATTTCTTAATAATCTTAGGTCATAGGATGCTTTTCTAAATATGATATGAAACCCAGAAGTTATCAAAGAAAATGCTGACAAATTCAGCTACATAAAAATAAAAAATACTTGCATAACAAAAAAGTCACCATGAAAGTAACAAGACATAGGACAAACTGGGAAAGGGGAAAAATATTTTCAACTTACACATGAACAAAAGGCAAATATTAAAAGTCCTGACAACCAATAGAAATATGAACAAAGTGTATGAACAATTTACAGAAAAATAGAAAGCAATTGTCACTTAAGCATATTAAAAGATGCTCAACCTTATAAGAGAAATGAAAATTTAAATTGCAGTGAGATGCCATTTACACTATCAGACTGTCAAAAATCAAAAAGTTTGATAACAGGCTGTATAAGCTTGCTGATGGGAGAGAAGATTGGTAAAACTTGCATGGAAGGCAATTTGGCAATACTAACCAAAATCCTTTTCAAACATTGTTGGTGGAATGAAAATGAGAAAAATCTTTGTGGGAGAAAGAGAATTTGTGAAATTGTATCTATCCAACTGAAGAAACAATACAAAACTTCTCAGTGTTTGCAGCCCTAAGTATTTATTGTACTGATATACAAGAGCCAAACAAAATATACTTGGGTATCAGTATAATGTTAAAGGGACTGATTGAATATATCTTAATACATCCCTCAGGCTTACTATGAAACTTAACTATTAGGCAGATACCTACGTGCTGCTATGGACAGATATCTAGACCATATAAAAAGAAACTGCAAAATAGTAATGTATAACATGTTACCGACTGGGTAATATATATAAATATATTTAATATATACATGTTTACTATAGAATATCTTGTGAAAAATCCACAAGAATCTGGTAAAACCGGTTGCTTCTTAGGGAAGACAGACCTTTTATTCCTTTGTAGAATGTGCATGTACTACTTACTCAAAACACATATATATTTTTCAAATTAACACAAAACGAGAAACTGAGGCCCACTGGCATCTCCTTAGCTGACCAGAGATATAATCTTGCATTCACTCAACAAACATTTACTGCGTGCGTATCATGCGCCAGGCATTGTGACAGAAGCTGGTGCGAAAGATCCCCGCATTACAAGGAGCGCTCAACCCCTGTCAAGGGTCAGCCCCTAGTGCGTAGCGGGGACTGGAGGCCGGGAGGGACCAAGGTCCAGCTCGCGAGGCTCCCGGCGGCTCAGAGTCCGTAGCAGGGTCCAACCGTCTCTAACGGTCCAAGGACCCAGACAGCGGCTGGAATGCACTCTTCCAAAGCAAACCGCCGTCTGCAGAAACCCTTCCCTTTTCTCGCCCCCACAGAAACGGCCCGGTGACTTGTGCCTTCGCGCCTGTTGTCCCGACCGGTCTCCCTTTAATCCCCAGGAAAGGGGGGGCCCCTGATGACCGCCCTACCCACAGCTCCCTTACCACAGGGTGCTCCGAACTCGGGTCCCTCTCCTGCTGCAGTGTCGGTGCTCCTCGGCTGTTCACTCCTCGACAGAGAAGTAGAGTGAGCCCCTCACTCTCTGCCGCGCAGTTCCTTCCCCTTGGCTTTCTCTCCATCTCTACGAAGCCTATTTAATGTTTTCCCGCAAAAAAAAAAAAAGTTTTCCGTGTCTCCTGAGTCCCTGTCACAGTATGGGGACCGATCGAGGCAAAAGATCGCAGAAGAAACAAGTGGCGGAGCATCGCCCATCAGGAGGCGCCTGCCCCAATGGTCAATGGGTTGTGGGGTCGCACTGGCTTTGTACAAAGGCACTAATTTTGCGCGAACGGTGATGCGGCTAAGTGATGCCACCCCCTCGCACCTTGGGAGCGCGATTTTTCCCCACAGGCTTAGGAGATGGAAGCCTCCTCGGTAATTGGCCTAGAGATTGGCAGGGAGTACTCCGCGAGCCTCTAATTGGCTGTTTAATACTCAGCAGGTGCAATCTCAATTAACGATGTCGGCTTTCCCTGGAGCCTATTGGCTGACCTGGTGGGCCGGCTTTGAATTCCATCCGGGTAATTGGGTAGCAGCACGCAGCAGCGCCGTCGCTCAGGGGCAGCCCCCGCGAGGATTGGTTATGGGGGGGAAGACTGATTGGTCGGGCTGCGAACCGGGCATTGATTGGTGTGGGCGGGCTGCGGGGGCGGGGAAGTGGCGGCTGAAGCTAGGACCGCGGGGTTCCGAGTGGCGGTGCGAGTGAGAGGAGACGACGGCGACAGGCTTGAGGTGTGAGGCGAAGCGCGCGACGGCTGACTCGAGGAGCAGTAAAGGCGGGGACCGGGAGCGGAGGTTTGGGGAGTGAGGGAGGCTGGGCCAGGGGCGCCAGTGGCAACAAGAAGGCGGAAATGTGGGGCTTGGGAAAGGGAGGCGCCCCCGGACGAGGCGAGGGTGTGGGGAAAGCTTTACCGCACCCCGAGCCTAGTAACCGTATCCAGGGGAAATGCGCTCGTCCCGGGATTAAGCCACGACGGACCCTTGCGCCAGTGCGGGAGGGTTTGCCCCAAGCCAGTCACCATCAGTTTATCAGTTTGCCTTTTATTTTCCACAGCTTTTTCTTTAATTATCTCTGATAGGATGACTATTTACAGTCATCAGAGTAAGGGGGTTTTATTTGTTTTTCCAACTTCCCTCTTTAGTTCTTAATACAGATAGAATCGTGGGTTTTGGCTCAAGACTCCCGTGTCAGAGCTACTCTTTCCTCAGCTTGCGAGAAGTGGGTGGAGGCTTCTTTCACGCACTGCTTTAAAAATAAATGTAGCAAGGATGAGAAAATCGAATGAGCTGCTTCAGTTCAACAAGCCGATCACCATGTTTTAGGTACTTTGTAAGTTCTGGTTGTTAGAAGATACTGGAGTGATAGATCCTTGCCCATGGAGCTCACTTTGTGTTTTGAAATGCATATCAGATAGTTGTTAGCAACTGTTTAATACAAATGTCAGGAAACTTCAAAGTTAGCTTTTTCTGAAAAGCGTTGTCTAGCCATATTTCTCAACCTTGAAATGACCCACATGTCTCCTCTTTACCTGGTTTCCCCTAGGAGCTATGCTCTTAAGTTCTAGTCTCCTCTTCACATTCAATTTGCAGTAATAAAATCAAACATAAGCTAGCATTTGGTACTATACAGTTATTCCCATTTCCATCATATTTCCCACTTTTATTTTTCTTAAGAGAAACTTAACAATATGAAAGAATATGTAAATTGTAAACAAAGCTATATTTGATTAATATTAATCAAGTAGATTTTCTGTGAGACATCAGCTGATAACAAAATTAGCACAGACTTCATTTGTAATATTTGAAGAGGTGTTAGTAAAATTTAGGTTTTGGTTCAGATAGACGTCACCCGATAAATTCATCCTTGTCACGGACATTCATCTTCCTGCCACCCACACTCCCTCCACCACCAAAACATCAGTATTCTATCTCAAATGCTACCATCTACTCAAATGAGAAACCTGGTAGCCAGCTCCTTGGCTCACCCTCTAACCTTTCCATAAATCAATTGCTGGGTCTTGTGTGTTCTACCTTTGAAAACTCTCTGAACCGTCTGTCTACTTCTTTCCATCTCTATCACTGACACCTGGACTAGCCTCTGAATTGGTCTCCCTACACCTGCTGTTGCTGCCTTCAGTTCATTCTCACTACAGACATAGCCATTAATCAAGAATTACAAGCAATGCATGTGTTATGAAGGGATGGTTGGTGTACTATGGAAACCAGTAGCAATGAAACCCAATTCAGTATAGCGGGTCATACTAGGGTCATTCTATCCTCTCTCTGAGTTGGAGAGAAATACATTTTGAGGTGTTCCAGGGACCCTTTGGAAAACCTCAAAGTTAGCTAGAGGTCAAACGAACTTTATTTGGAATTTGATCTTTGCGAAGTTTGTCAGAAATATCAAAAAGTTTTAAAACACTTGGTCAAGTAGGATCATAGGTCACTGTGGAACAATATGTATTCACTGAATCAAAGTGACAAAGATCTCAAAGGCAAATACAGGAATGTATTTCCATTCCTCATACCTTCTTTTTCCTGAAAACACTCCTCTTTCCTTGTATACTGAAATGTTTCGCTTATTCTAGTAGCTTAAATTACGTATATTAATTAGAAATCTCAGCTCTTAAAACCCTAATTTTTAATGAAAACTAAGAAGTAAGCAATTATTAACTGTCTTTTACATTAGCATTCTGTAGATTAGCAAGCTTATAAATAGTATTTATGGTTTCCAGAAAACACGTGCTTTTTTTTATAGTAAGTGTCTTAGTGTGGCACCAAACATATTCAATAGTTTCAAATATCTTTAGTTTCTTTGTAAAAGGAAGTCTGTGTTCAGTAACTAATGCTTCAGTATCTCATTTTATTTGGGAGTTATCTATTCAGTAGACTTACATCATTTAACTTAATTTAGCAAAACTCTTAAGTTTCAAATTATCGAAATCTAGAGAGTATTTTAAATAGACATTCCCAAACATAATTATTCCTAAAGAGTTTACCTAAAAGTTCTTATCTCATTTACCTCTATTTTATTTACTTAAAAGTTTCATCATATCAAGTTATTTTCTTGCCAGCAAACTTTGCAACAGATATAATAAGGTCTTGTTTGATTTCCAGTAAACCTAGGTACAATAAAGGTATTATACTTAATGTTGATGATTCTAAAAGTATATATTGTTAATTAAACAAACAAGCTTAAGCTAACTTTAATACCTGATATTAATTCAATACTGAATATTTCCCAGATTGTTACTGGAAAACTGGGTTCACCTCTTGGTGGCTGTCAAGCCAAAAAAACACAACCAAGCCAAAGATCGGGAGAAGGAAGGATTTATTTCTTGCAGCAAGTGAGGAGAACACTGAGGATCTTTTCTAAAGCAGTGTCTCCCCAAATAGCAAAATAGGGGAAGTTTTAAGTAAGAGTACATGCATATTCATGAAGGGGTTTGGGTGGATGAGAGTCCAAGCTTTAGTTGATTGAAGTCGGGAGGGTCAGAAAAAGTCAGCATCATCATCCCTTAGGTGCCAGTTGATCTGGTGGTTCAGTGCTTCAGGCTAATCTTTACCACTGAAACAGAACCAGGAGTCTTTACAACTGATATATTATCTTTGCCATCGTTACTTCTCTTGCCTGATAAGTCATTGTTTCTGCATTCTTTTGTTCCCTTAAAATCATTAATTACTGAGACCTGTTCAATGACTAGCATTGTGGCCAGGCTTGGATCACATAATGACTTGGGCCAAAAATGGCTTCTCTACTGTCAAGAAAACCATGCCCTGGGACCTCTTACCCTATCTGCTTACAAGATCATGTGAATCCGAAATTCCTTCCGGCCAGTTTCTTTTATATTTCTAAGTATTTATATAAGTGCTTAATTTTCTTTAAGCCAGTTAAATAGAGTTCTTGTACAAATTAATTTTGGCAATACAACACATCTACAACACACATAGATAGAAACAGATACCCCATAGTTTTCATTCCAAAATTTCAACCATGTATCAGGGACAAAAATATTAAACCCATCAGTAACAAGCTGTTGGATTCAAATTGGGTTTCTGGCACATGGAACAAATCAAAGTCACCTGTTTAGATGGCTAAACCTTTTTGCTAATACTTATGGAGACACAGTTAAGATTTTGTCATTGACAAGTTCCAAATTACCTACACCCTTCCTGAAACTTGCATTTTATCTTTTTTTTTTTTAAATTGAAGTATAGTTGATTTACAGTGTTGTGTTAGTTTCTGGTATACAGCAAAGTGATTCAGCTATACATATGTACACATATTCTTTTTTCATATTTTCCATTATAGTTTATTACAGGATATTGAATATAGTTCCCTGTGCTATACAGTAGGACCTTGTTTATCTATTTTACATATAGTAGCTTGTATCTGCTAATCCCAAACTCCCAATTTATCCCTCCACTACCTGCTTTCCCCTTTGGTAACCATAAGTTTGTTTTCGAAGTCTGAGTCTGTTTCTGTTTTGTACATAAGCTCGTGTCATATTTTAGATTCCACATTTAAGTGATATCATATGGTATTTGTCTTTCTCTTTCTGACTTACTTTACTTAGTATGATGATCTCTAGGTCCATCTATGTTGCTGCAAATGGCATTATTTCATTCTTTTTTATGGCTGAGTAATATTCCATTGTGTATATGTACCACATCTTCACTCATCTGTCGATGGACATTTAGGTTGTTTCTGTGTCTTGGCTATTGTGAATAGTGCTGCCTGTATCTTTTTGAAGTATGGTTTTCTCCTGTCCAGGAGTGGGATTGCTGGGTCATATAGTAGTTCTGTTTTTAGTTTTTTAGGAACCCCCATACTGTTCTCCATAGTGGTTATACCAATTTCCATTTCCAACAGCAGTGTAGGAGGGTTCCCTTTTCTCCACACCCTCTCCAGCATTTATTGTTTGTAGACTTTTTGATGATGGCCATTCTGACCAGTGTGAGGTGATACCTCATTGTAGTTTTGATTTGCATTTCTCTAATAATTAACAATGTTGAGCATCTTTTCATGTGCCTTTTGGCCATCTGTATGTCTTTGGAGAAATGCCTATTTAGATCTTCTGTCCATTTTTTGATTGGGGTGTTTGCTTTTTTGATATTGAGCTGCATGAGCTGTTTGTAGTATAGTCTGAAGTCAGGGATCCTGATTCCTCCAGCTCCTTTTTCTTTCTTAGGATTGCTTTGGCTATTCGGGGTCTTTTGTGTTTCCATACAAATTTAAAACTTTTTTGCTCTAGTGAAAAATGCCATCGGTAATTTGATAGGGATTACATTGAATCTGTAGATTGCTTTAGGTAGTATAGTCATTTTGACAATATTGATTTTTCCAATCCAAGAACATGGTATATTTTTCCATCTGTTTGTGTCATCCTTGATTTCTTTCATCAGCGTCTTATAGTTTTCAGACTACAGGTCTTTTGCCTCCTTAGGTTTATTCCTAAGTATTTTATTCTTTTTGATGTGATGGTAAATGGGATTGTTTCCTTAATTTCTCTTTCTGATCTTTCATTACTAGTATATAGAAATGCAAGAGATTTCTGTGTATTAATTTTGTATCCTGCAACTTTACCGAATTCATTGATGAGCTCTAGTAGTTTTGGGGTAGCATCTTTAGGATTTTCTATGTATAGTATCATGGCATCTATAAACAGTGACAGTTTTACTTCTTTTCCAATTTGGATTTCTTTTTTTTTAATGTTTTATTTATTTATTTTTTACTTATTTTTGGCTGCATTGGGTCTTCATTGCTGCATACAGACTTTCTCTAGTTGAGGTGAGCGGGGGCTACTCTGCACTGTAGCGCGTGGGCTTCTCATTGCGGTGGCGTATCTTGTTGCAGAGCATGGGCTCTAGGCTCGCGGGCTTCAGTAGTTGTGGCACACGGGCTGAGTAGTTTTGGCTTTCGGGCTCTAGAACACAGGCTCAGTAGTTGTGATGCATGGGCTTAGTTGCTCCACGGCATGTGGGATCCTCCTGGACAAGGGATCAAACCCATGTCCCCTGCATTGGCAGTGGGTTCTTAACCACTGCGCCACCAGGGAAGTCCCAGATTTGGATTTCTTTTATTTCTTTTTCTTCTCTGATTGCCATGGCTAGGACTTCCAGAACTATGTTGAATAAAAGTGGCAAGACCGGACATCCCTTGTCTTGTTCCTGATCTTAGAGGAAATGCTTTCAGCTTTTCACCATTTAGTACGGTGTTAGCTGTGGATTTGTCACATATGGCCTTTATTATGTTGAGGTAGTTTCCCTCTATGCCCAGTTTCTGGAGAGTTTTTATCATAAATGGGTGTTTAATTTTATCAGAAGCATTTTGTGCTTCTTTTTGAGATGATCATATGTTGGTTTTTTGTTAACATCTTTACTGGAGTATAATTGCTTTACAATGGTGTTAGTTTCTGCTTTATAACAAAGAATCAGCTATACATATACATATATCCGCATATCCCCTCCCTCTTTATCTCCCTCCCACCCTCCCTATCCCACCCCTCTAGGTGGATCATATGGTTTTTAGTCTTCCATTTGTTAATGTGGTGTATCACACTGAACAATTTGCAGATATTGAAAAATCCTTGCATCCCTGGAATAAATCCCACTTGATCGTGGTGTATGGTCCTTTTAATGTATTGTTGGATTCAGTTTGCTAGTATTTTGTTGAGGATTTTTGCATCTATGTTCATCAGTGATACTGGTCTGTCATTTTCTTTTTTTGTGGTAGCTATGTTTGGCTTTGGTATCAGGGTGATGGTAGCCTCATAGAATGAGTTTGGAGTGTTCCTTCCTCTGCATTTTTTGGAATAGTTTCAGAAGGATAGGTCTTTACTCTAAATGTTTGATAGAATTTGCCTGTGAAGCCATGTGGTCCTGGACTTTGTTCATTGGAAGTTTTTAAATTACTGATTCAATTTCAGTACTGGTAATTGGTCTGTTCATATTTTCTATTTCTTCCTGGTTCATTCTTGGAAGACTATACATTTCTAAGAATTTGTCCATTTCTTCTAGGTTGTCCATGTGTTGGCATATGGTTGCTTGTAGTAGTCTCTTATGATACTTTGTATTTCTGTGGTGTCAGTTGTAACTTTTTTCATTTCTAATTTTATTGATTTGAGCTCTCTACCTTTTTTTCTTGATGAGTCTGGCTAAAGGTTTATCAATTTTGTTTATCTTTTCAAAGAACCAGCTTTTAGTTTCATTGATCTTTTCTGCTGTTCATCTCTCTTTCATTTATTTCTGCCCTGATTTTTATGATTTCTTTCCTTCTACTAACTTTGGGTTTTGTTCTTCTTTCTCTAGTTGCTAGGTGTAAGGTTAGGTTGTTTGAGATTTTTCTTGTTTCCTGAGGTAGGATTGTATTGCTATAAACTTCTGTCTTAGAACTGCTTTTGCTGTGTCCCATAGATTTTGGAGCATCGTGTTTTCATTTTCATTTGTCTCTAGGTATTTTTTGATTACCTCTTTGATTTCTTCAGTGATCCATTGGTTGTTTAGTAACATATTGTTTAGCCTCCACTTGTTTGTTATTTACAGCTTTTTTTCTTGTAGCTGATTTCTAATCTCATAGCGTTGTGATTGTTGTGGTTGGAAAAGATGCTTGATATGATTTCAGTTTTCTTAAATTTACTGGGGCTTGCTTTGTGGCCCAGTATGTGATCTATCCTGGAGAATGTTCCATGTACCCTTGAGAAGAATGTGTATTCTGCTGCTTTCAGATGGAATGTTCTATAAATATCAATTAAGTCCATCTGATCTAATGTATCATTTAAGGCCTGTGTTTCCTTATTGATTTTTTGTCTGGATGATCTGTCTATTGATATAAGTGGGTTGTTAAAGTCCCCCACTATTAGAGTATTACTGTCGATTTCTCCTTTTATGTCTCTTAACATTTGCTTCATATATTGAGGGGCTCTTATGTTGGGTGCATATATATTTACAATTGTTATATCTTCTCCTTGGATTGATTCCTTGATCATTACGTACTGTCCTTCTTTGTCTCTTGTAAGTCTTTATTTTAAAGTCGATTTTGTCTGATATGCATATTGGCTACTCCAGCTTTCTTTTGATTTCCATTTACATGGAATACCCTTTTTCATCCCCTCACTTTCAGTCTGTACATGTCCCAAGATCTGAAGTGGGTCTGTTGTAGACAGCACATATACGGGCCTTGTTTTTGTATCCATTCATCCAGTCTATGTCTTTTGGTTGGAGCATTTCATCCATTTACATTTAAAGTAATTATTGATATGTTTGTTCTTATTGCCATTTTATTAATTGTTTTGGATTTGTTTTTGTAGGTCTTTTTTCTTTCTTTCCTCTTTTGTTCTCCTCTCTTGTAATTTAATGACTATCGTTAGTGTTGTGTTTTGATTGCTTTCTTTTGTGTGTGTGTGTGTGTGTATTGTAGATTATTGGTTTGTGGTTACCATAAGATTTTGATATAGCAGTCTATATATATATACAAGATTGTTTTAAGTTGCTGGCCTCTTAATTTCAAATACATTTCCAATATCCTGCTTTTGTACTTTCCTCTTCTCATGATTGCTGGTTTTGGTATCGTATTTGTGTGTGGATGATTTCCTACATTTACTGTATGTTTGCCTTTACCAGTGAGCTTTCCCATTCATAATTTTCTTGTTTCTAGTTATGGCCTTTTCTTTTCCGCCTAGAGAAGTTCCTTTAGCATATGTTGTAAAGCTGGTTTGGTGGTGCTGAATTCTTTTAGCTTTTGCTTGTCCGTAAAGCTTTTGATTTTTCCAAATCTGAAAAGAGCCTTGCTGGGTGGAGTATCCTTGGTTGTAGGTTTTTCCTTTCATCACATTAAATATATCATGCCACTCCCTTCTGGCCTGCAGGGTTTCTGCTGAAAAATCAGCTGATAACCTTATGGGGATTCCCCTTGTATGTTATTTGTTGCTTTTTTCTTGTTGGTTTTAATATTTTCTCTTTGTCTTTAATTTTTGTCAGTCTGGTTACTATATGTCTTGGTGTGTTCCTCCTTGGGTTTATCCTATATGGGACTGTCTAGGCTTCCTGGATTTGTGTGTTTCCTTTCCCATGTTAGGGGAGTTTTGGGTTTTTATCTCTTCAAATATTTTCTCAGGCCCTCTCTCTCTTTTTTCTCCTTCTGGGACCCCTGTAATGTCAATGTTGGTGCTTTTAACGTTGTCCCAGAGGTCTCTTAGACTTTTCACTTTTTTTCTTTTTTCTGTTCTGTGGCAGTGATTTCCACCAGTCTGTCTTCCAGCTCACTTATTCATTCTTCTGCCTCATTTATTCTGCTATTGATTCCTTCTAGTGTATTTTTCATTTCAGTTATTGTTCATCTCTGTTTGTTCTTTAAATTTTCTAGCTCTTTGTTAAACGTTTTATGTATCTTCTTGGTCTCTGCCTCCATTCTTTTTCCAAGATTGTGGATCATCTTTACTATCATTACTCTCTTTTGTCTAACTTTCTGTGTTTGGCCTCCGTTCCTCAGGCTGCAGGATTATAGCTCCTCTTGCTTCTGGTGTCTGTCCCCTGGTGGGTGAGGTTGGTCCAGAGGCTTGTGCAGGCTTCCTGGTGGGAGGGACTGGTGCCTGTCCATTGGTGGGTGGAGCTGGGTCTTGTCCCTTTGGTGAGCAGGGCCATGTCAAGGAGTGTGTTTAGAGGTGGCTGTGGAATCAGGACGACTTCAGGCAGCCTGTCTGCTGATGGGTGGGGCTGTGCTCCCATCCTGTTAGTTGTTTGGCCTGAGGCGTTCTAGCACTGGAGCTTGCAGGCTATGGGATGGGGCCAGGTTTCAATGCCAAAATGGTGACCTCTGGGAGAGTTCACAATGATGAATATTCATTGGGGCCTCTGCCAACAGTGTCCTTGCCCCCATAGTCAGCCACAGCCAACCTCTGCCTCCCCGGGAGACCCTCCAAGACCCACAGGTAGGTCTGGCCCAGGCTCCTATGGAGTCACTGCTTTGCCCTGGGTCCCAGTGCATGTGAAACCTTGTGTGTGCCCTCCAAGAGTATTGTCTCTGTTTCCCCCAGTCCTGTGGAGCTCCTGCACTCAAGCCCCACTGACACAGCCAAATGCACTAGGGGCTCCTCTTGATGCCATGCCCACAGGCTGGGGAGCCTGACATGGGGCTCAGAACTCTTACTCCTGTGGGAGAACCTCTGCGATATAATTATCTTCCAGTTTGTGGGTTGCCCACCTGGTGGGTATGGGATTTGATTATATCGCGAAAGCATCCCTTCTACCATCTCATTGTGGCTTCTTCTTTGTCTTTGGATGTAGAATATCTTTTTGGTAGGTTTGAATCTTTTTTGTAGATGGTTGTTCAGCAGTTAGTTGTGATTTTGGTGTTCTTGTGAGATGAGGTAAGCTCAAGTCCCTTTGTTCCACCATCTTGTCTCCCCAACACCCTTTAGACTTTTTAATGATGGCCATTCTGCACAGTGTGAGGTAGTACATCATTGCAGTTTTGATTTGCATGAAATTTGTGTTTTAAAAAGATGGTCCGGGGAATTCCCTGGCGGTCTGCGCTTCCATTGCAGGGGACCCCATTCGATCCCTGGTCAGGGAACTAAGATCCCACAAGCCACAGCAGCCCGGCCAAAAAAAGAAGAAAAAAAAAAAAAAAAAAGATGGTCCAGGTAGGAGTTCCTGGAGAAGATCAAATAGAATATTTGCATCTCAAAGGCATAGGAGGAGAAAGGCAAGTTCCTCCTAGGAGGACTTTGTTCCTTAAAGGCTAGATTTTTGTTTTTCAATACTTACAAGCCTCGGGAATTCCCTGGTGGTGCAGTGGTTAAGAATCCACCTGCCAGTGCTGGGGACACAGGTTCGGCCAGGAAGATCCAACATGCCGCGGAGCAACTAAGCCTGTGCGCCACAGCTACTGAGCCTGCGCTCTAGAGCCCACAAGCCACAACTGTTGAAGCCCGCAAGCCACAACTACTGAAGCTCACGTGCCTAGAGCCTGTGCTCCGCAGCAAGAGAAGCCACTGCAATGAGAAGCCCGTGCACCACAACGAAGAGTAGCCCTCACTTGCCGCAACTAGAGAAAGCCCACGCACAGCAATGAAGACCCAATGCAGTCAAAAATAAATAAAAAATTAATTTAAAAAGAAACAAGCCTCTTAATAGGTGAGGTTGGGGAGTGGTGAAAGGTTTGGTGGGTTTTGTATTGTTTCTGGAGCCACATCTCTGTTCCTGTAAAGAGTAGAATTTTAAAACAAGGACAGTTGTTTTTAATTCCTCAAAGAATTGGGTGGCTACCTCAATGAAAGGACTGACATACCCATTCACCTCTGTTGGAATTTTACGTTCCCTCATTTAGCTTAGGGGACAAGGACCCCCCCCCCCCAGTAAAATTCCTATCAGGCTCTGAATATCAGCTATGGTCAGTTTAGTCAGACCGGTGGACTCCCATCTTGGTAATCCATTTACAAACACTTTTGAGGATCCTTCCTGGGTTTAAGAAATTCTTTAACTATGGCCTACAGCCTCAGATGGTCCCATTTCTTTTTCTTTTTTTTTTTGAAGTATAGTTGATTTGCAATGTTGTGCCTATCTCTACTGTACAGCAAAGTGGCTCAGCTTTACACATATGTATTCTTTTTTTAATATTCTTTTCCATTATGGTTTATCCCAGAAGATATTGTTTATCCATTCTAAATGTAATAGTTTGCATCTACCAGCCCCAAATTCCCAGCCCATCCCTTTCCCTCCCTCTCTCTCCTGGCCTTGGCAACCGTGAGTCTGATCTCTATGTCTGTGAGTCTGTTTCTGTTTTGTAGATACGTTCATTTGTGCCATATTTTAGATTCCACATATAAGTGATATCATATGGTATTTGTCTTTGTGTTTCTGACTTACTTCACTTAGTATGATAATCTCTTGGTCTGTCCATGTTGCTGCAGATGGCATTATTTCGTTCTTTTTTATGGCTGAGTAGTATTCCATTGTATATATGTACCATGTCTTCTTTATCCATTCATCTGTCGACGGACATTTAGGTTATTTCCATGTCTTGGGTATTGTGAATAGTGCTGCTATGAACATAGGAATGCAAGTACCTTTTTGAATTATAGTTTTGTCCGGGTACATACCCAGGAGTGGGATTGCTGGATCATATGGTAATTCTATTTTTAGTTTTCTGAGGAACCTCCATACTGTTTTCCATAGTGGCTGCACCAACTTACATTCCTCAGGTGGTCCCGTTTCTAAAGGTAACCATTTAATAGTGTCTTCAGAGTAGAAAGGCAATTCAGATAGAGGATTACTAGAATGAGTACTCAAAAGGAGGATAGAGGGGAGCAGTAGTTAAAGTTTTAGGTACCATTAATCTTTCATTAGCCTTCTACAGTTCTTTCAATGAGGCTATTTTGAAATTTTGGAGCTTTTTGGGGCTTCTGCATATCAATTAAAATGGGTACAATAGTTTAAGATGAGAGCTCTCTAAAATTTTAACAATTTAGAAGTTTTTCCAATTCAGAGGATCCAAAGCTTCAAAAAGCTAGCCCTATACAAATATTTCTCCCTGCTAACCTAATTTGTAAAAGAGAAACTCTTACCACTGTTTCCAGTAGACTGCAGGCAGACATCCAGGAGACTGCCAGCTTTAACTGCATGCAAAAAAATCAGTTTGGGAATGCAAAAAGAGAACCCAATCTTGGCCATTTCAGGGTGGGGTTTCCTCTAATTTCCAATTAAGTACTTGCAAGCATACATAAACCCAGCTGGTATTCCGATAGGTGGCTGTCTGTCTGCACAGGAGCTGTTTGGCCTTTGAGGCACGATTTCCCATTATTAATTTGGTAACCTAATTCAGATATGAGATATGATCTGAACAGTGTTAGGGGGACAGTGTGGTGGATCAAATGTGTGCTGCTTCTGACTCTAGCTCCAGTAGAGAGAGGAGGCCAAAGGGCAGAGAAAATTTTTTATGTTTAAATTATCCTTGACTTGCCTTAGAATATGAAATTTTATTTCATCACATGTGATTTTGTTTTCCTTTTTTTTTTTTTTTTTGTGGTACGTGGGCCTCTCACTGTTGTGGCCTCTCCTGTTGTGGAGCACAGGCTCTGGACGCGCAGGCCCAGCAACCATGGCTCACGGGCCCAGCCGATCTGCGGCATGTGGGATCTTCCCGGACCGGGGCACGAACCCGCGTCCCCTGCATCGGCAGGCGGACCCTCAACCACTGCGCCACCAGGGAAGCCCACATGTGATTTATTAAAGTGAAAAACAGAATGGTTGTAAGTGTATTGATGGGCTAGGGAGTAAGACTATGAAGACGGAAGTGACATGTGTCAGAGCGAGAATACTTAAGAGGGTACATCCTGTTCCCCTCGTAGGGGTAGGTTTAGAATATAAGGCTGTGAAGATGGTAGGCAGAGATTAGATTATAAAGAACCTTTCATGGCACTGAGCTTACATATAGGCAGGAGAGTTGCTGAAGAATAAGAGGATGTGTATTCATTCAACAAATTATTATTGACCAAATATTTATTGAGTGGCTACTATGTGCTAAGTACTGAGGAACAAAACAAAACAAAAAAATTCCTGCCTTTGGGGAGTTAACTTTCTAATGGGGAGACAAAGTGAACACCTTCCAGATTATTATAATGACTGACTTTTAATCATAGTGAAATGGAAAACTGTGGAAGGATTTGAGCAGATGAATAGCATTATTTGACTTACTCCAGCTGTTGTGTTGGGAATAAACTGGACAATGGCAAAAGCAGGGACATAAGAAGCAGTTGCAATAATCTAGACAAGAGATAATGGTGGTTTAGAGCATATGGTGGTCATAGCAGTGGAGAGGTTAAAAAGTGGTCAGATTCTGGACAATTTGAAAGTAAAACAGATAGGATTTGCTGACAGGATGGATGTGCTGTTTGAGGGAAAGAAGAGTAAGATTTTTAGCCTGAGGAGCTGAAAGAATGGAGTTGCCATTAACTGAGATGGCAAAGACTACAGGAAGAGGGTGACATCAGGAGCTAGGTGTTGCATCTGTTAGGTTTGAGATGCCTATTAAACATCAAATGGAGACATCTCATAGGCAGTTGGATACACAGACCTGGAGTTCATAGGAATGGTTCTAACTAGATCTGTGAATTTGGGGATTAAATCAGCATATAGATGAGGTTTAAAGCCAAGACTGACTGAGACTTGATGAAATCCCCAGAGAAGTGAGGTAGAACAAAGAGGGCAAAGTACAGAGCCCTGGGGCACTCCAGTGTTTAGAGGTTAGAAAAAGGAGCAGGAACCAGCAAAACAGACTGATGGAGCAGCCAGAAAGGGAGAAGGAGAACCAGGAAAGAGTGATGTGAAGCCAAGGGAAGAAAGTGTCAGAGAAGAGGGAGTCACCAGCTGTGCCAGACCCTGGGAAGGGTGTGGGCTAAAGGGAGGACTGAGAATTGGATTCAGCAAGTCCAAGTCACTGGTGACCTTGACAAGAGCAGTAAGAGTGGATTCGAGAAGAGAAATCGAACACAGAAGTATTGATGCTCTTTGAGTTTTCTTATAAAAGGAAGGGAAGAAATGCATTGTATTTAGAGGAGTAAGTGGAATTGAGAAAGGATTTTCTTTAAGAAAGGAGAAATAATAGCATGTTTGTCTGCTGATAGAAAGATTCAGCAGAGAGGAAAACATTAATGATGCAGGATAAGGAAGGAGAGCAACATTTATATGGAGCAGAGATAGTTCATCAATGGCCACAGGAAAGAAGATAGAATATTTAGGCACAGATGGAGATAGGTGGGTCAGTTTGGAAGTTTGTTAATATTTTCTCTGAATGCTTTACTTTCTTAGTGAAATAGGAAGCAAAGACATCAGTTGAGAGGGAGGATGGAGAAGGAAGCACTAGAGGTTTGAGAAGAGGCGGTATGAAATAATTGGGAGGGTGAGAAAGTACATGGAATAAGGAAATAGAGTGAGGGACATATTGAAATATGCTAGGCAGGGCTCCCCTGGTGGCGCAGTGGTTGAGAACCCGCCTGCCAATGCAGGGGATACGGGTTCGAGCCCTGGTCCCGGAGGATCCCACATGCCGCAGAGCAACTGGGCCCGTGTGCCACAACTGCTGAGCCTGCGCTCTAGAGCCCACGAGCCACAACTGCTGAGCCCACACGCCACAATTACTGAAGCCCATGTGCCATAACTACTGAAGCCTTCGTGCCTAGAGCCCGTGCTCCGCAACAGGAGAGGCCACCGTGATGGGAGGTCCGCGTACCGCAACGAGGAGTGGCCCCTGCTCACTGCAACTAGAGAGAGCCCATGCGCAGCAACGAAGACCCAACACAGCCAAAAATAAATAAATAAAATAAATTTAATAAATAAATTTTAAAAATATATATGCTAGGCAGCAAAATGAATATACAGCGTCAGAGAGAGACTAACAGCAAGAAGGGCATTGCAGTGGTCTAAATGAGATTTGATGAGCTTCTGAATCAATTCAGGTACAATATTGGGCTCATTAGCGTATAGGTAGTAGTTCAAGCTTCAAGTATGGATAAAATTGCCCAAAGAGAGCAGACTGACAATAGCAATGGATAGAGGCCACTGGATGACAAGCTCAAAACTCAGAAGACTCCTCCAGGTAAACAGGAAGAACCATGGGAAAGAGGGCACAGAGGTAAGATTAGTTAAGGCTTATATGTGCCATCTAGGTTGATTACTTGGGAAGTTGTAGTTTTGGTGAAGGAACAGGAGAGAACCCATTTCACTGTTAGATGAGGAGTAAGTAGAAATACGGAGTACAGATAGTAAATAGACCACACTTGCAAGAAAGAAAAGTAGAAGTAGCAAAGCCCGAAACTAGGCCTGGAAAGCCATTCCTTGCAGAGACAACAGCTTCTGGAAAGACCAGGAGGTATAGAAGTGCACATATAAGGAATTTTAAATAGTTTGATATGAAAACTAAATTTTTAAAAATATTTGATTCCTTTAATTTTTTGTTCCTTTGTCTTTTAAAACTGATCAGTGTATAGTTCTCTTTGGGGGAATTGGGGAGGGAGAAGTAACCTTCTATTTAGTTGTATGTATATGTGTCCCTTAGCTAACTTTAAAAAACAAAAATACCGAGACTTTCACATGAAGTAGACTTTGAGACTGCTCAAGCTCTTGAAATGGGAAATTAGGCAGTAATATTCTTCTTAATATTGTAATGTGTTCCCATTCTCTACCTGTCATAAAAGTTGTATGAAAGCTCCTTTTCCTTCATTTGCTTATTTTAGGAGGCAGCAGAAAATGTCCACTGAACAGACTTCTTGGACAAGTTTGTCCACTATTCAGAAAATAGCACTGGGCCTCGGGATCCCAGCCAGTGCAGTGGTTGCCTATATCCTATACCGCAGATATAGGGAAAGCAGAGGTATGTGAATCCGTGACTGTACATATGGAAATGTTTAAACTATGTTCTGGCCTTGTTAAATTGAAATGAAAACTTTCCTTCCAGACTGGGTATCATTTGTTGGGATGTAATTGGCTTTCTCTGAGGGATCTTTTTTTTTTTTAATAAATTCATTTATTTTTTATTTTTGGCTGCATTGGGTCTTCGTTGCTACGCGCGGGCTTTCTCTAGTTGCGGCGAGCGGGGGCTACTCTTCGTTGTGGTGCACGGGCTTCTCATTGCGGTGGCTTCTCTTGTTGCAGAGCATGGGCTCTAGGTGCGTGGGCTCCAGTAGTTGTGGCTCGCGGGCTCTAGAGCTCAGGCTCAGTAGTTGTGACACATGGGCTTAGTTGCTTTGCAGCGTGTGGGATCTTCCCAGACCAGGGCTCGAACCCGCATCCCCTGCATTGGCAGGTGGATTCTTAACCACTGCACCACCAGGGAAGTCCCTGTGAGGGATCTTTGAAACAAAGTTTTTTCTCTTCTATGTTAGTGTGAAGCTAGTCTGTGAAATAAAGAACTCATTTTATAATTCTTTTGATCTCTTCCCTTCAGCAATACCAGCACTACAATGGGTTCTTTCTTTCTCCTTTTTTTATACCCATACACTTGTTTATATTTTCCTTCTATTGTTAGAAGGCTAACTGTCCGGTCCAGTTTCCCCACAGGTTGGACCTAGAGAGTAGAACCTAGAGAAATGATTTACGTACAGACGAGAGAAATTCTGAACCTAGTGGGCTCCTCAGGCAACTTCTAGCCTTCATTCTTCTCCAGGAGTCGTGTCTTGGGGGAAGTAGTTTGCCCAGAATCCATCACTCCTTCCTTGCAGAACCAAATGACTTTTCGTGTTTTAGCATATGAAAACAGTAGCCCAGAGAGAATGCCCATCTTCTGGTCTTTCAGGACCTTTTAATTCCCACTCAGATGCTACTTCTCCTTCTCTTTATGGTTGAGATCCTCAGTTTATCTCTTGCATCCACATCTCTTTGATAGCTAGATTCAGGGGAGGGCAGGTAGTAGCTTTGGGTATTATCTAAGTATGATCTGACGATCTATGCAGAAGAGCGGCTGACATTTGTTGGGGAGGATGACATCGAGATAGAGATGCGAGTCCCCCAGGAGGCTGTGAAGCTCATCATTGGCCGGCAAGGAGCCAATATTAAACAGGTAACTGTGTGAGCAGGCAACGGCTTTCCCAGGGATTGATTCTGCTTTCCCTTCTTTGCCCCCATTCCATAAAACCCACTCACACTATGTATATTTTAAACAGAAAAAATACAGGAACTTATTAGGTAACTGCTATTTTCCTTCTAGAGATGAGTACTTCTCCCTAGAGAATGGGTGACTTAACTTGAAATGGGGATTTTTAATTGGGTGATTCTCAGCCTGGTATAGCTTGAATCATTCCTTTCTACTGTGGAATTATGAACTCTCATTAATTGACAGTAACTAATTAATTGCTCCCTGATTCTTTTTACCATCTCCTGTTGTTCAGTTGGAATGTCAATGAAATAAAATAATTGATTCTCTAATCCAAATTAGGGGGAAAGAGTGTTCTAAACACAGAGAAACTGTTTTGGATTAACTGCTATTTGGGGTTACCTTTGTCTCTAATCTCCTTCCATAAGTACACGTAATTGAGGACTGCTTATAGCACCCTGATTTCACTGATTACTGTGTCCAGTTCCGTCTACCTCCAGGGGTAGGTTTAGAGTATCCTTAGCTGACCCAGATGAGAGCTCGTCCAGAGTGTACTACCACATATCCTTTTCTCTGCAGCTACGAAAACAGACAGGTGCTCGGATCGATGTGGACACGGAGGATGTAGGAGATGAGCGGGTGCTGCTTATCAGTGGTTTTCCTGTTCAGGTGTGCAAGGCCAAAGCAGCAATTCATCAGATCCTGACTGAGAGTACCCCAGTGTCTGAGCAGCTCTCAGTTCCCCAGAGATCTGTGGGCAGAATCATAGGTACCACTGGACAGCTTCCTCTGCTGTTTCCTTTTTTGTTTACCTTTGCCTTTCTTTCACACCTTCCCAAGGGTTTCTCCTGACCTACTTCGCTTCACCTTGCTGAGAAAAAAAGGCAGGGACATTGAGACCAGAGCTTTACTTTTTTACAGAAGTAAAACAGTGGTAAAGCAAAACTCATTATCTCAAGAAGTTGTATGATCTGAACCTTACAGATAGGTTCCAGAAGGGTTCAGGTAAATGTTTTTACCTCAGATTTTTAAAGGGAAGCTAAGGATGCTCATTTTATCCCAAATCTTTCAAGACAATGCTCTAAAAAGCACCTATTATGCCTTCCCATGGAGCATTCCTTACGCTGCTGGCAGAAGCAGAGAAATGTCCTGTCCCTGGTCCAGTGTTTCACACACCGTGTAGGGTATCTTCTAATGAAGTGGGGATGTAAAGTATGCCGAGTGGCCAAAAAATGCAAGTGACATGACCACATTAACCTAGCCAATGTGTAGAATTTAAATAAAATGGATAGAGCAAATAATCCAGTATTCCCCTTAGTATAGTACAGATTTCAGTAGCTCCTGCTTTCCATTCACTATCTTCCATTCTGTTTAGTTTGAAAATGAGAACTGACTCTCCCCTCCTAGTATGTACAAAACAGTGGTGTCTCTAGTAGTTAAGGTTACTGAGGAGGGAAGGACAGGTTTTTATGTATTATTCAATGCAGGGAGAGGCGGCGAGACAATTCGTTCTATCTGTAAGGCCTCGGGAGCCAAAATAAACTGTGACAAAGAATCAGAGGGGACATTGCTACTATCAAGACTTATAAAAATCTCAGGAACACAGAAGGAGGTGGCAGCAGCTAAGGCAAGTAGCTGATAGATTCGAATTGTATCTAAGACTCCATCCCAGGTCAATATCTGGCCACGTAGATATCATCCCTTGTCTTATTTTCCACAGCATTTGATACTGGAGAAAGTTTCAGAAGATGAAGAACTTAGGAAGAGAATTGCTCATTCTGCAGAAACCAGAGTCCCACGGAAGCAGCCAATCAGCGTAAGAAGAGAGGAAGTGACAGAGCCAGCTGGGGCTGGAAAGCCAGCTTTATGGAAAAACACTGGCACTAGCTTGGAGCAGGCTGCACCTCTGGCAGTTCCTCCCCGCAAAGGAGGTGGCGACACGTCTGTTGTAGGACCAGAAGAGCGTTCCTGCAGGAAACCTAATGATGACAACCTTCAGAAGTTTGGAGCCCAGACCAGTCCAGAGACATCCATGTTTGAAAGTATGTAAGAAAGAGGGAACCCCTGAGCCATATGGAAGATAGAAAAAGTGGCTTAGATAACCCAAAATAGGAAACAAACAAACAAAAAAAATTCTATTTTCTCGACTACACTTACAAGTCTTTAATCACAGATAGGACTTTCTGGCAGTATTTTACTTGGGATTAGTACTAAGCACAAATACTTTTTTTCTGAATACAAACCAGCTAATAATTTTAGAAAACAATATAGAAATATGCTAGTTCACAGGAAACTAGTCTGTGAGTAATAGATCAAATAATTGAATTACATGGTATTCTTCCTCCAGACCTATTTATTTAAATAAGTAAAATACTGAGTCCAGTTTTTTTCCTGAATCATTACTGTTTTAAAAAATCTACCTCATTCAAGAAGAATAAAAAGGCTGTGGGCTGTTTCTTCTATGTATAGGTACTAGGATGGGCAGGGAAGACCAGGGCCCCTAAGAGGTTCATAGACTTGTCCAGGGTCACATAATGAGTCAGTGGTAGAAAGGGATCTGGAACAGGCCCACATCTGTCCATGTATCTTCTCCCTGGTCCATGCTGCAGCTAGCATATGGGGATTTCCCTTCATTATAACTGGTGGCTGATTTGAATATGTGGCAGATGACTAAGAATGTGACCGAACTCTTATTACTCAGATACATAGAAAGGAACAGAACATAGCTTAGTATTTTTCTTCAGGATGTTCTTGTATGATGCATCTAGTTGTCACTCTAGCCATTTTTAAATGGTGGTAGCCACTGGGTATTTGTACCTCTCACCCTCCTGATGCAGTCTTCCCATTTCAACCAGAGATGATTCTAATGGTCACCATATTAGGTAATAATGATTCTGCAGCTTAACTTGCTTATCCCTGTGGTTAGTCCCCAGTCCAGACTTCAGTTTCCATGCTGATGAATTCCTAGAAGTCTATGTCTCTGCCTCTGAACATCCTAACCACTTCTGGATCCAAATCATTGGCTCCCGCAGCCTGCAACTGGATAAGCTTGTCAGGGAGATGACCCAGCACTATGAAAATAGTCTGGTGAGTTGCCATAGGGACAGGGCAGGGGTTTGATGGAAAGCGGGCATATCTTTTTCATTGTGACATATTCTCTTCCCTTTTCTGTGGAGCAGCGGCTTGTTCTTCCTTCCTTCTGGTATCCACGGTTTACTTTTTGGCCTACCCCTTCCTAACTCTGCCCTCTCCTGCCTCCTCATCCCCTTGTGTAGCCTGAAGACTTGACTGTGCATGTAGGAGACATTGTCGCAGCACCTTTACCTACAAATGGTTCCTGGTATCGAGCCCGGGTCCTTGGCACCTTGGAGAATGGGAACCTGGACCTCTACTTCGTTGACTTTGGAGATAATGGATATTGTCCACTGAGAGACCTCAGGGTGCTCAGGTCAGCGTGGGGGACAGGCTGGAGTCTCACTTACTGACTCAGTCCCGGCCGTAGGGTGGTGAGCTGTTGGCACTTATCACCAGGGGGCGTTGGAAGAGAACCTCTTTACAGTGCTCAGATGATTATCATCTTCTGCAGGGCTAACTGCTGTCTAGAAGCCAGGAATATAAGAAGGCCCTTCTGGCACCAGGATTCTAATTTCAATTTCTTTCATTTTAGGAGTGACTTCCTAAGCCTTCCATTTCAAGCAATAGAGTGTAGTCTGGCACGGATAGCCCCCTCAGGTAAATTAGTCCTATTACCTATTGACTTTGCCTCCATATAGAATAACTTTCATAGAGCACGTGGGAGGGAGTCTCACATTCCCAGGCTTTTTGAGTTCTGGGGGCTCAGGTGCCTTTTCATCACCAGTGCTAGAAAGCAACGGTCAGAAACGTGCCTGGCAGTCAGACATAGGTGCCTTTTGAAGTAGACAAAGGTAGTTCCGGTTTTCCTCCAGGACATAATCCCACCCCCGTCAGCACTGACCCCTTCTTAGGCTCTCTCTACGATTTTTTATGAGGTGAACAATGGGAAGAGGAAGCTTTGGATGAGTTTGACAGACTCACTCACTGTGCTGGGTGGAAGCCCCTGGTGGCCAAGATCTCTAGCTACGTCCAGTCTGGGATCTCAACTTGGCCCAAGATCCACTTATACGACACTAGCAATGGGAAGGTAAGACTGAGGTTCACACGTTGCTCACTGTCTCTTCAGTGTATTTATAGCCTCATTTACTTTTTCTCTCCCAGAAACCCTTATTTGATGATATTCCTAACTCATAAGATCCTGCTTACTGAACCACCAAAGGAATTTTTTAAAGTATCAATCCTAGCTCTTCTGCCCTATTTCCTCTGATTTGCCCTTCCTTCAGAGAGAACATCATTCCCTTTTCATCTTTCTTCTCAGAAACTTGATATTGGGTTAGAATTAGTTCGTAAAGGATACGCAATTGAGCTTCCTGAAGACATGGAAGAAAACAGAGCCGTCCCAGTAACGTTGCACAATGTGGTGAGTGAGCATTGTAGTCATTCAGGGTGCTGCTTTGGGGCAAATCTGGTGCCTTGAGACAAGAGGGCTTCTAGTCGTGCATGAGAGTTTGTAGAGCGTTCTCTTCTCTTAAGGACTCTGAGTTGCTCCGCTAGTTGTTCAGAGAAGACCTTGTGTGCCTCAGCAGCCAAACCGGATTCTGTGAGCAAAATGATGGGGCGGCTTCTCCTTTCCCACCAGCCAAACACATTCTTCCTTTTTCTCTTGTTTTCATCTCTTCAGGCCACAGAAACAGATGTCTCTCTCCGCAGCACGGTCACTGAGACCAAGAAGAGCCCTGGAGAGATGGCACATACCCTGTCCTGCCTCAGTTTATTAGGTACAAACAGCATTTTCTCCCTAGAGCATCTCTGGAAGTTACCATTTCTTAATCAGCCTCTCCAGCTAGGGAGGTTGTTAAGACTTACCTCTTAACCAAGGTGGTCATCGAGCACCAAGAAGCCCATTTTTCCCCTGAGCCTCAGTGGCAGTGCCTGCTAAATTAGGGCAGTGTCTAACTTTATCCCCATTTCCGCTAAATAGAAGCTGCCTCTGTGTCTGGTGATGATAACCTTGAAGATGACTACGTAGTCTGAAGTCACCTTCAGTTGCCTCAGCCATCCACTTTGCGGTAAGTAGAGCTATCATCTATCTGTAGCAACAGGAAAGTAATGAGGGTGACAACAGGGGCCTTGCCTCTTCCCCATAGCCCATCTTACTACTACTTCTCTGCAGCTGCTTTCCTGTAGCTTTACTTTCAGACTGAGCCCTTTCAAGCTTTTTGTGTCTTTGTGTCTTTGGCAGGATTTGGCATAAGATTTGGTGCCTGGAGAGAGGAGCCTGTGATAGAGATCAGTGCAGTTCTTCCTTCATTATATACACGATCTGGCTTGCTGTGGACCAAATGCATTTGCTCCTTCCACTGGACTACCAGAAAGTGTGAGGGGTGGAGGGAGACAAACACATGCCCCTACTCCCCCGCCACCCCTGTGCCACTTCCAGTGTTTGAGTCCTGCTGCGCTACTTCCAGCCTGCTCAGTGTGCAGCTAGCTCCCCTCGACCACTCACAAAGCACACTACTGCTAGGCTGTGTCCTTTGGAGGCTGGGAAACAGCCAGGTTTTGGTTATTGGAAATGATGAGTCTGCAGACTCCTGACTCACCTCATCAGGTGACTGGTTAAGGAGAGTTTTTTAAGTGGTGAACTCAAAGACTGCAGTTGAGTCAGGAGGCAAAGGCAAAACTCAGCATAATTATATTGAAAAGCCTCGGGAAGTGGGAAGAGGATACTGCCTCCCAGCCTCAACTGCTGATATGTTATTGGAGACAAGGTTTTTGAAACAGTGCTCCAACTATTTCCCAGTAAACTGGTTAAAATACAAGTAGACAAGGAGAGAGGTGACTCAGGAAATATTCTAAATTGCTGGTATAGTATCTATAATATATATGTATACACACGCAGCCATAGAGCTCATGTAGCTGTTCAAATCATTTGGGGTTCCTTTGCTGAATAAAGTTCTCAAGAAAATTATTTAAAACTAAATGCTGGTTGAATCACAAGGTGGAAACAAGTCTGTGGGTATCTTGTGAACTGAAATCTGGTGAAAATTGCCAAACACCTCACACAGAGGGGCCCATCTATGAAACATCTGTCCCTCTCAGGCACAGATCATATTCTTGCCGTAAAGCAACTTCAGAATTAATCATTCACTAAGACCCCACCTAAAAGGAGTAGACTAGGATTCTAGAAACATGGGTTCTAGGGATAGATCTTTGCTGTGAACTTATGGGGCCTGTTTCCTTATAGCATCTCTCCGTTTCTGACAGTATTTTGAGGATCCAGTGAGAACTGTGAAGGTATTTGGAAGTAATGTGGGTGGTAGAATGATGACAAATGAACTTTTTTTTGTTTTTAAAGATCAGCAAGGTAACGTAGAAGACTTAAAACTAGTATGTGAGGCTATCATATGCAGGATTTTTTACATCTAGGAATTAGTGACGTCCACCCCTATACACATGGTAACTATATTTTCCCATAGACACAATTTTCACATTTTATTGTCTTAGAAAAGTCTCAGTACCAAGTAGCAGAAAGGCTTCAGTGAAGGAGCATCTCTGAGTAGCTTGGGCAGTCCCACAGGAATCAGTGAAGGGCTGCCATTGATACGACATCTCAGACCTTGGCTGCATTCACTCAGTGAAGCAGGCTCGGCCCTGGAATCGGAGCTGCTGTACAACAGGGTCATGAGGCCAGTTAGTCTGCAGTCTCCTCAGCCTTTACGCCTTTTTTTTTTTTTGGAATATTTATTTTTTTAATTGAAGTGTAGTTGATTTACACTGTTGTGCCAACCTCTGCTGTACAGCAGAGTGACTCAGTTATACACATAGAGACATTCTTTTTTTATCTATTCTCTGCCATTATGGTTTATCACAGGATATTGAATATAGTTCCCTGTGCTATACAGTAGGACCTTCTTATCAGCCTTTACTCTTGAGAGGTCCCCTGATAGAAATCATTCATAGGACTTCTTGCTCTGGAAAATGAGTAGTGTCTCATTCTTTTTTTTTTTTTTTTTTTTTTTTTGCGGTACGCGGGCCTCTCACTGTTGTGGCCTCTCCCGTTGCAGAGCACAGGCTCCGGACGTGCAGGCTAAGCGGCCATGGCTCACGGGCCCAGCCGCTCCGCGTCATGTGGAATCTTCCAAGACCGGGGCACAAACCCGTGTCCCTTGCATCGGCAGGCGGACTCTCAACCACTGTGCCACGAGGGAGGCCCGCGTCTCATTCTTAACTGTAGTTTGTTACTGTGTATGAAAGCCTGTTCCTTTAATATGGCCTTTAAGCCTTGTCAGTTTACATTGCATTCTGATGGGTTCCCTATTCCAGTATAACTCTCTCTGTTTTCTGCTTCCTGGGATGCTCCTCCCCTTGAGCCAATGCCACAGGAACCATGTACCTTCTCTGATTTCCTGCACATCAAAGGAAAGGAAATAGCACTTGTCTCCAATTTGAACCAAAATATATGGGTGAAAGTCTCCCAGTAAGGCTTAAGTCTTCCTGAATTCCCTAGTGCTTGGTTTTGCTCCTGGCAGGTGCTCAGATGGTTAGAATAAATGAGGAAAGGCAAAAACTTAAAATCCTTGGGTCCTTTCTCTCTCTGGCTCAGGCCCCTTTGATCTTTTCAGTCATCAAATGTTTATCTATCTATCCTACAATGAATTCAGCTCTGTGAGGCTCAAAGAAACAGTGAACACTTGAGGATTGCACTACCCTTTATTCCTAAGATGGAAGGTGTTCTGAATCACATCCTGGGCCCCTGGTTCTCATTTATCAAGGCTCCGAGCCCTTCACAGAGTAAGAATAAGCATGTTCAGGGAGTTTCACTGGGCAGGTGGCCTAGGTCCCTTTCAAGGGGATACACCATAAAGATGACATTGTTCCAGGGAGGAAGGGCCGGGTGATCTGGTCTGACCACTTCAAAGCCCATGTAGCTGAAGGCCCGTAGCAGGGCACCTGTGAAAAGAGAGAGGAAATTAGAACACTCTGAAACTCAGTACAACTGTTCCCCCAGCCTTGGCTTCTTCCAGTAGCGAATGACTTGGGGGGTGTGGGAAACAGTGTAGTGCAGGCACTGGGATGATGTGCTTTGGAGTCAAACAAACCTAGACTCTAACCTGGCTGGAGTTTACTATACCAGGAAGGTATAGTAAACTCTTGACCACCTTTGTCTTTTATCCAATGAAGTATAAACTCCTTGAGGGAGGAGGTGTAGTTTCCGTAACGTGTGCCTAGCATCTGGTTAATTATATTCCTATCCTCCTGGCCTAATGCCTGACCCTTTCACTCTATAGGTGTTTAATACACTTGAGATCCTTTCTGTCCTACCAGCCAGATCCCTTGAATGGCTTCTTTGTAGTTTCACCAGTGCTCCTTCAGTGTAGATTCTGAAATCTACGTGCAGGGCCTTCCTGATAGTCTAGTTATGACTTGAATGAACGGAATGCTAGATGCCTTAATTTCCTTGGCGGGGAGTAGGGGGTGGGTGTTGAATCCCTGAACTGCCTGAGCATGCCCTTTTTTAAAGAGTGAGGGGAAGAAGGTCTACCAAGGAAAAGTCACTTGTCAGCTGCTTCAGCACAAAGGGCCAGGAAGGACAGAGCAGATCCCCACCTCTGTCATTCCGGTTGTTTTGGAAGTTTACAAGCACAGAATCCACATTGGTCTTCTCCTCCACATACTCCAGTGTTGCAGTCAAACTAGGGACCAGAGGGAAAATGGTCAATGTAATGTTCGGCAAACTCAAAATCCAGAAAGATGCCTACTTGCAGCAGAAGAAATCTTACTAGTTTTTCCTGACCCAAGCCGGGAAATGAAAGTTGCTAAACTAGTTTTGATAGATTTTTTTCTCTGAAGCCAAGGGATTATACACTACTGGACTGACACCCATGCCATGGAAGGGGCTTGGGGTGAAGGGGCCACTCTATAAAGACAAACAGAGAGCACTTCCTTTCAACTATTTATGCATTCCCACTTGTGTTTCTGAATCAGTTTAGCAACCTCCCATGGGCTGTTACCCTTTGAACCCCAGATCCTGGCTCAGCTCACAGGCTTGTTCAGTGGTTTGAATGTATCCAGCTCCTGAATAAGCCCTCACTGGTTAGCATGCCCACTACCTGACTATGACATAAGAGCGAAATCCCCTAACCTCTTTGCTCCCCTCTCCCCCATACAGGCTCAGTCACCTTTCCCGGCTGCCTTGATCCAAGGCCCGGTATGGGATATCTAGGAAGAGTCTGTGGTCACAAAGAAGGCCGTGCCAATGGGCAGAGGTCTGGGGGGTGAGGCGGAAGTGGAAGTCTAACTGCACCGGGTTCTGGTGAAGCAGGGGGTCAGTAGCCAGCACCGTCAGGTTCCCAGCCTGGAAAAGGAGTAAAAATGAGAGTAATATTCTCCTATTTCTGTGCTCACCTAACCCTCAAATCATATCTCAGGCCAGTTTGGGTGTGTCTGTGGAAGCAAGGCAGGGGCCGATGGAGAGCCTGGGAAAAGTGGAGCCAAGGTCTTACTCAATATTCCTCAGTCCTGGGACCTAACTCTGTTCCTATCATGGAGTCCTCTTTGATACAAATAATTTGGAATCTGGAGTCAATGGAGTATTACTGCCTGCTGACCTCACTCGGTGTGCTCTAACCATTCAGAAACATATTTACATCAGAGAGCTTAAAGCTGTGCCATCTATTTACTGTCTCACTGATAATACTCTTCTACTTTTTTCCATCATATGTTTTCTCTAAATTCTCCCATTTCTTATTTAAAATGCATAGCTCATACCTAGGCATGTTATTGAGATATGATACAAAGGCAAGGGCAGGAGTTCTGGGTTCTAGTCCAGCTTAGCTGGACTAAGCTGGACACAGCTTAGCTATGTCTTAATACAGTCTATCTTTGTTTCCACTTTCTCTTTTCCCATCCTGCTTTTCACCACCAGCCCTAGGACCTTGCCTTAAGATCTCTGGACCAGAATCCTTGTCTATAAAGTAGCTTTTACACATGAGCTCCGAGGTCTCATCTAGCTCTAGCTTCTTATGATTTATTTTCCAACTAGCTAATGTCCCTTTGCAAGATATCATTACCGCAAGGGGCTGCCATGTCACAGCACCAGCTCCCAGTCCACTTACCGAATACAGCTCTTTAAGCTGGTCTTGATCACCCTGCTTGCTGCTTCTGCCCCTGTGAAGGCCTACTAGGGACTCAGGAGCACTGAAGACAGCAACGGGGTCGGAGTGTCAAGTCCTCCTGTTCCTTATAAGTGATGCTGATTGGGAAAAAGAGGTCCAAATTAGTTTATTTCTGAGTCTGAGATGGGGAAAGACTCTTAACTTCCAGGTACACAGGGCCAGGCTCTGGCACCACCTTCTGTATCTTATGTGAACCAACCTATCTGTTTCCATTTTCCCAAGCCAGCCAGATAGAAAACGTTTATGAAGCTCCATGCCAGCCTTCTACCTTATTTTGCTATTATCATCTTTTGCCACTTGGGAAGTTCTTTCGAATTCTTTTTTCTTTACAGTGTATATAAACAATTGCAAGTAGAGATGAAAACAAGTACCTTTTATAACAAGGCAGCATCTTCTCCCGGAGGGTGATCCGGTATTTGTAACGGTAAAGGTAATAGGCGTATGGTGACCAGATCGGGTAGAGGTAGTTCCGTGTTTTTCCCCTCTTGATATAAGAAAGGGAGTAGATAGAGGGGCGCAACCTGTTACGAGGCAGTTTCTTAGTTCAGTGCCTCCCCGAGGCAAAGTGAGGTTCAGGGATGGGTGGCAGAGGTTTAGGCAACTGGTGCCATTGTGACACGGTGAGCACTATGACATGGACAAAGGGTCAGCCCTTACATCACCTGAGGACTCCTCTCTGCTGCTCCCTACCCCGTTACCCTCTTAGGTAGCCCCAAGGCTCCTGTTCAACTAGTATGCACTTCACAGCTACACCGGAAGTTAAAATACTTTGGCTTCTGTAGTGGTTGGTAAACAGCCCTGGCTGACCACTTGTGCCCACACAATGTGGGCTCCTCTCTGGCATGTGCATGTGCGAACACACACTTCAGCAACTAAAGGGTTGGGGTCTGACACTGCAGGAAGCTTCTAAGGCCCTGATCCAGCATCTGACCTGACTGGTTGGTTCCTGGTTCCTATCAGTTAAATATTTTATCATCCCTACCTTTAATAAGCCAGTGGTGCTACCCATTGTTGAACTTTCTCATTGCCTTATAGGGTAGGAATTGCAAACTAAATGCCTGCAGGGACCTGGACAACTAATGGAAATTAGTGGAGCTGCTGGGCGGGACTGAAGCCAAATGAAAAGCTCACACCCTGGGCTTCCCTGGTGGCGCAGTGGTTGAGAGTCCGCCTGCCGATGCAGGGGACACGGGTTTGTGCCCCGGTCCGGGAGGATCCCACATGCCGTGGAGCGGCTGGGCCCGTGAGCCATGGCCCCCGAGCCTGCGCGTCCGGAGCCTGTGCTCCGCAATGGGAGAGGCCACAACAGTGAGAGCCCCGCCTACCGGAAAAAAACAAAACAAAACAAAAAGCTCACACCCTAAAAACAAGTGACACAATAGCTCCAAACAGCTGCCATGCAGGAATGCAGACTCAGTGGTACCAGATCATATGATTTTTCAACAGAAACTGGAAAGATTGATTTTTGTGATAAATTTCTCAAATTTCAAAAAAATATTGGCTACTAACTTAAAAAATAAAAATTGTTGATTAAAAAAATCAACATGGTATGTAAAATTTGGTTCTGGGGCCACCAGTTTGAGACTTCTGCATATTCATTTATTCATCCATTTAAGAAATATTTATTGAGGGCCTACTATGAGCTTAGGATACACAGTAAACAAAACAAAGATCCCCTGCCCCATGGAACTTCTAACAGTGAAAGAACAAACCTAAACACTAAACACAAGAAAATGATTTCATATGTTAGATGATAGCTGCTATGGAGGAAAATAGAGTAGAATAAAGAAGGATCAGGGGTGTGAAGGAGGTGGCGCAGTTGCAGTAATAAATAGGGTGATCTAAATAGGCCTCATTGAAAAGGTAACATTTAATCAAAGACCTGAAGGGGGTGAGGGATTTAGGCCAAGCGAGCATCTGAGGGTAAAAGCATTCTGTGTCAAAGCAACAGCCAGTGCAAAAGCCCTAAAGAGAATGTGTCAAATGTTTTCCACAAACAGCCAGGAGTCCACTGTGGGTGGAGTAGTATAAGCTATAGGGAGAGTAGAAAAAGAAGAGAGCTAATGGGGCCAGGTCATTGTAGGGCCTTATAGACCATTGTCTGGCCTTTTTCTTTTACTCTGAGTAAAGGGGAAAGTCATTGCAGGTTTTGGGTAGAAGAGACATGATCTGACTTGTGTTTTTAGAAAGATTCTGACTGTTGTAAATAAACTGTAGAGCTTTAAACGATGTTTGTTAGGAGACTATTGCAGTAATCCAGGAGAAAGATAGTGTCTTATTCCAGGTTGGAGCATTGGAGGTGATGGGATGTGGCTGGATTCTGGAAATAGTAAAGGTAGCACCTACAGGATTTCCTGGCGTAGGAGAGAAGTTGAGTCCAAGAACTGAAAGAATGGAGTTACCATCAACTGAGAGGGGAAAGGCTGCAGGTGAGGCACTATGGGGCAGGGTATAGAGATGGATTTAGTTTGGAGCATGTTAACTTTGAATTGTCCATTAGACATGTAAGGGGAAGATGACAGGCAGTTGGATATTCATGTCTGGAGTTTAGAAGACTAGGGTGAAGACAGAAATTTGAAGTCATTGGCGTATAAATGGTACGTTAAGCCATGAGACTGAATGGGATCACCAAGAGTGTGTACATTGAGAAGAGTAAAGATCCAAAAACTGAGTCCTGGGGGCCCTCTGAGAAGTGGGGAATAAAAGAGAAATCAGCAAAGGAGACTGTGAAGGAAAATAGTGAAGTAGGAAGGAAATAAAAACAAATTGGTGTCCTGGAAGCTAAGAAAGTGTAATTAGGAGGAGGGACTAATGGTCAAAGGCTGTTTATGTGTCAAATAACAGGATGTATAGAGCATCTCTCCATAAATCTCTTCTGCCAAACAGACCCTATTCACTCCATTTATATGGTTTACTCCCCAGTACTGAGACCCTCCACGGAGGGAACCGTCTCCCTTGTGATTTAGAATTCTTTAAACATGAGCCTAAATACTGCAGTGTCACGATTAAGGATTAGACGGCTTCCTGGGGCTTGCAAGTTTTCCAGAGGATCCCATCCTTCCACCACTTTTAGGCAGGTTTGAAGTAAGGAAAAATGAGAGCAGCACCCTCTCCCCTCAGCATCCAGTTATCACAGAATGTCAGAATTGGAAGTGCCCTCAGAGAGCTACTAGAGCTCAGTCGAAGCCCCCATCTTAAAGACAAAGTGAAGCCAAGAGGGAAAGGGTGTCTTTCCCGGTGTCAGTGCACCTAACAGTCACTCCACTATGTGCCAGTGGCTATGGGTGTCCCTCCCCCGAAAAGAAATTGGGAGAAGGGAGTAGAGGCATGCTGAATCGTGGAGCATTCATCCCAGATCTCCGGTCTCGAGGCAGCCTAGTCGCAGCCCAATCCGGGCCCGGGCTTTCCCCGGGCTTCCCCTGGGCTCAGCTCGGACAGAGCCGCGCCGGCTCAGGCGCGCCGCGGGCACCCGGTGGGGGCCTTTCCTGCCACCGGCGCCGGGGGCCTTCTACGCCTCCATCCGTGCCCGAGAACATGGCGGCGGCCGCAGGCAGAGCTCTGCTGCGGGCGGGCACTGAGCGGCTGGTGCGAGGAGGGGTTTGGGAGCTCCTCCGGCCGCGACTTGAAGGGGGCACCTCCGGCCTGGAGCGCGACTTCAGCCTGTCTCACAGTCGGGTGAGGGCCGGGTGTGCGTTCTGGGGCTCCTTGACTGGGGCGCGTTGAGACCTGGTGGGGCCCCGGCCTGCGGGTGGTGGGCTCTCCTTGAGGGCCCGGCGGCCAGAGGAGGAGGCTTCTCCGTGGAGACTCGCTCACCCTCGCTCCCCCGGCCGCCAGGGCACGGTCATTGTGGAGCGGTGGTGGAAGGTGCCGCTAGCGGGAGAGGGCCGGAAGCCGCGCCTGCACCGGCGGCACCGCGTCTACAAGCTGGCGGAGGACACGAAACACCGGCCCAAAGACAACCTGGAGCTCATCCTCACGCAGTCGGTGGAGGGTAAGGCCCAGGCAGAGGTGCTTCCTGTCTCAGGCTGGTCCTGTTTGGCATCAGCTTTTTTCTGCCCTTTCACTAATTTGGGGGAATGACCAGCTCATATTTGAGAAGAGGAAGCCATAAGAAGTACTGTGATGGTGACATTGGCCTCCTACATAGAAAATCAGAACATGAATGCAGCAGCATCATTAACAGTGTGTGGGGAGAAAGAGACCTGAGAGTATGTGCTACAGATACTGAAATCCCGTGATGGGACAGTGCTTCACTTTGTACAGGGAATATTAAGTTTCTAAATCAGGTCCTAAAGAAATGAATTAGAAATCTCTTAAGTGTTGTCCTAGCGAATATTAATATTTCTTCTAGGAAGAATAAGCACTGTGAGAGAATAAGAGGTCTTTTTTCCTTTGATCATCTCCTTTTTTAGGGACTGCTCGATAATTCTGATCCAGTGTCTCTGTTCTCTGTTGGCAGAACTTGGAGTCCGAGGTGACCTGGTCTCAGTGAAAAAATCTGTAGGCCGTAATCGACTACTTCCTCAAGGACTGGCTGTATATGCATCTCCTGAAAACAGGAAGCTGTTTGAAGAGGAGAAATTGGTAAGCCCGGAAGACGGCAGAGGGACTTGGAGGAATTAAAACCTTAAGATTACCTCTAGCAACTTCTTCTAGCCCCTACTTCATTTTCAGATGAAGTAGGGGCTAGAACAGGAATTCAGAAGCCCAGCCTATGCCAAGCATAGCAAGAGTTTGTTATTAGTTACCACAAACTCATTTTTCTTTTTTTTTCATCTGTAACTTTCTTTTCTAGCTGAGACAGGAAGGAAAATTAGAGAAGATCCAGACCAAGGCAGGTGAGACGGTGAGTAGAAACATAGAAAATCTTTATTTATGGGTCACCTACAAAGTCACCAACCTCTTCCTGAAAGACTTCTTGATTTCCTTGAAGTCTCCTGATTTCAAGCACAAGGTAGGGGCAAGGGGAAGTGTTGTGGCTACCATAACTGGTATTGAGATATCCTAGGATATCCTGACCTGTTGGGTGAAGTGCTCTAGTTTATTGAGGGAGGCCCCAACCTGGGTACCAGGGGACCCATGGAAAAGTGAGATGAGGACTCTGCCTTCGGGCTTGTTTACAGACAAGTTGGAGAGAAAATAGACACATGAGAAAGTGATAAACTCAAGGCAGTAAATTATGAGTGACATGGACCAAAATGGATTAGGGTCATTGGGAAAGGATTTTTTTCAGATGGGATTGAATTAGGCCTTATGGGATTAGTAGGCTTTGGATAGACCAGGAGGGTGGGAAAGGTATTCTTAAGGGAGAAAAAGTAGATAGTTAAGGCACGTTGTTGTTGTTGTTGTTTAATTTTAAAAAAAGTTTATGCAATTTTTAAAGGTTACACTTCATTTACAGTTATTATAAAATATTGGCTATAGTCCCCATGTTGTAGAATACATCCTTGTAGCCTGTCTTACACTCTATATCTGTGCATCTGTTTCTTTTTTGTTATATTCACTGGTTTGTTGTATTTTTTAGATTCCACATATAAGTTATCATACAATATTTGTCTTTCTCTGACTTATTTCACTTAGCATAATGCCCTCCAAGTCCATCCTTGTTGTTGCAAATGGCAAGATTTTGTTCTTCTTTATGGCTTAGTATTCCATTGTGTGTGTATGTGTATGCACATACATATTTTTTAATGTGTGTATATATACACATATATACTACACCTTCTTTATCAGTTCATCTGTTGATGGACACTTAGGTTGCTTCCATATCTTGGCAATTGTAAATAATGCGGCTGTGAACATTGGGGTGCACGTATCTTTTCAAATTAGTGTTTTTGGTTTTTTCAGACATATACCCAGGAGTGGAATTGCTAGGTCATATTTTTAGTTTTTTGAGAAACCGCTATACTGTTTTCCACAGTGGCTGCACAAACTTACATTCCCACCAACAGTGTATGAGAGTTCCCTTTCTTCCACATCCTCTCCAACATTTGTTATTTGTGTTCTTTTTAATGATAGCCATTCTGACAGGTGTGAGGTGATATCTCAGTTAAAGCATGTTTTAAAATAGAAAGTAGACCAGTCTAGCTAAAACAGAGGACTTCTATTAGGAAATATATGACTGGAAAGAGGGTTGGGGCATGATTTACAAAACATCTTTAATCCTCAGCTAATGAATTTATACTTCGTTCTGTAAGCAGGGAGGAATTGTTATGGTGTAGGGGTGGGATTGAAGGGCCAGAATATTGTGTTAAAACAGTCTGTGAAAATCATTCCATCCTGAGATATACCAGCAGCCCCCACTGGTGAGCCCAACCTTGGTTTGGGGGGCGGTGTTTAAAAACAGTTTTAAAATTTAAAAAAAATTTTTCTTTCTTTCGACTGTGCCAGGTCTTAGTTGCAGCATGCAGACTTCTTAGTTGCAGCGTGCATGTGGGATCTAGTTCCCCGACCAGGGATTGAACCCGGGCCCCCTGCATTGGGAGCACGGAGTCTTACCCACTGGACCAGTAGGGAAGTCCCTGATGAGCCTAACTTTGACATGGCCTGTTTCTCCTTGCTTAGGAATAGCCACGTATAGGCAGCATTTCCTTTCAGAGCATCGCTAAAACGTCTTTCCATAATATCAGCCTTGAGACAATGAGAATTTTTATCTTTCGTATTCATCATCTCACCTGTCTTGGCTATGAGGCAGAAATTGTGCTTAGCCTTTCTGACTGTGTGCCTCTTGGCCTCTTGCTAACATGTTTCCTCTCCTTTGATTACAACTCTAACCTATCTTCTGTGTATAATTCCTCTCAGACAGTGAAATTTCTGAGAAGATGTCACCTGCAGGTAGGGATGAAGAACAATGTCAAATGGGAGCTAAACCCTGAAATAGTTGCCCGCCACTTCCTCAGAAATGTGAGTATTCCCAAACACTGCTGTACCCCTGAGGGTGGAAACTACCCCTGGGAAGAAGCAGCTACCCCAGGATTGATCCCTCTGTTAGGAAAGGGTATGATCATCCAGCTGGAGTTACAGAAAGCATTTTTTGTTTTTAATTGAAGTATAGTTGGTTTACAATGTTGTGTTAATTTTCTGCTGTACAGCAAAGTGATTCAGTTATACATATATATACATCCTTTTTCATATTTTTTTATTATGGTTTTTTACAGGATATTGAATGTAGTTCCCTGTGCTGCACAGTAGGACTTCGTTTTTTATCCATTCTATACATAATAGTTTGCATCTGCTAATCCCAAACTCCCAATCCATCCCTCCCCCACCTGGCAACCACAAGTCATTTCCCTCCCACACCCGTGTAAACCAATCAAGAACGCTTTCCCTAAGTTGGACAGCCTCATGTAAATCAATGCAACCTGCCCCTTGGCAACCACAAGCCTGTCCTCTACGTTTGTGAGTCTGTTTCATAGATCTTTTTTCTAATATAAATTTATTTATTTATTTATTTTTGGCTGCGTTGGGTCTTCGTTGCTGCACGTAGGCTTTCTCTAGTTGCGGTACGCAGGCTTCTGATTGTGGTGGCTTCTCTTGTTGTGGAGCACGGGCTCTAGGCACGCAGGCTTCAGTAGTTGTGGCACGCAGGCTCAGCTGTGGCTTATGGGCTCTAGAGTGCAGGCTCAGTGGTTGTGGCGCATGGACTTAGTTGCTCCGTGGCATGTGGGATCTTCCCGCACCAGGGCTCGAACCCATGTCCCCTGCATTGGCAGGTGGGTTCTTAACCACTGTGCCACCAGGGAAGTTCTGTTTCATACATCATTTATGTCATATTTTAGATTCCACATATAAGTGATATCATATGGCATTTGTTTTTTTTTTTTGTGGTATGCGGGCCTCTCACCGCTGTGGCCTCTCCCATTGCGGAGCACAGCCTCTGGATGCGCAGGCTTAGCGGCCATGGCTCACGGGCCCAGCCATTCCGTGGCATGTGGGATCCTCTCAGACCAGGGCATGAACCCACGTCCTCCCCCATCGGCAGGTGGACTCTCAACCACTGTGCCACCAGGGAAGCCCTGGCATTTGTCTTAGTTCACTTAGTATGATAATCTCTAGGTCCATCTGTGTTGCTGCAAATGGCATTATTTCATTCTTTTTTATGGCTGAGTAGTATTCCATTGTATATACGTACCACATCTTCTTTTTCCATTCATCTGTTGATGGACATTTAGGTTGTTTCAATGTCTTGGCTATTGTGAATAGATCTGCCGTGAACAGAGAGGTGCATGTATCTTTTTGAATTATAGTTTTGTCCAGATACATGCCCAGGAGTGGGATTGCTGGATCATATGGTAGCTCTATTTTTAGTTTTTTAAGGAACCTCCATACTGTTTTCCATAGTGGCTGTACCAATTTACATTCCCACCAACAGTGTAGAAAGGTTCCCTTTTCTCCACACCCTCTCCAGCATTTGTTATCTGTAGACTTTTTAATGATGGCCATTCTGACCAGTGTGAGGTGGTAGTTCATTGTACTTTTGATTTGCGTTTCTCTGATAATTAGCGATGATGAGCATCTTTTCATGTGCCTGTCAGCCATTAGTATGTCTCCTTTGAAGAAATGTCTATTTAGGTCTTCTGCCCATTTTTCTGATTAGGTTGTTTTTTTGTTGAGTTGTTTGAGCTGATAGTATATTTTGGAAATTAAGCCCTTGTCAGTAGCTTCATTTGCAAGTATTTTCTCCCAGTCCATAGGTTGTCTTTTCGTTTTGTTTATGGTTTCCTTTGCTGTGCAAAAGCTTGTAAATGGTCTCAATTGTTTACTTTTGCTTTTATTTCTATTGCCCTGGGATACTGACCTAGGAAAACACTGGTACGATTTATGTCAGAATGTTTTGCCTACGTTCTCTTTTAGGAGTTTTATGTTGTCCTGTCTTACATTTTAAGTCTTTAAGCCATTTTGAGTTTATTTTTGTGTATGGTGTGAGGAAGTGTTCTAACGTCGCTGATTTACATGCGGCTGTCCAACTTAGGGAAAGCGTTCTTGATTGGTTTGCAGGGGTGTGGGAGGGAAATAACTGAGGATGGTCACATAGATTCTGAAGACTGATAGGAGAAGATGGTGGGATCATTTATTTTCTCTAGCTAGGGAAAACCTGGGGAAATGTGACTCACTGGAGAATTTTTACTTTTGTGGGTGAAGTGAGTTTGATCTCAAGCCCTGTTTCTCTTTGTGAATCCACCTCCCTTTCTGAGAAATTAGGACTGAGTTATTCTGCCACTATTTATGGAGGTTTGTGCCTTTCCATGGGATCAGCCAGGGTAACCCCCCCCCCCGTTATATTCACCCATGTACAGGAAAATCTAGAGGTTGCCTGGAGTGGCAACCATGTAAACAGAGTTCCCTTTGGCTGTGATTGATTTTTTTTGCAGCTTGGTGTTGTGGTTGCCCCACATGCATTAAAGTTACCAGAAGAGCCTATCACACAGAGGGGCGAGTACTGGTGTGAGGTGACGGTGAGTGTTTCACATCCTGTCTCCTTTTTCTCACTGGGTAGAAAGCTGGGATTGGGTGGTGTTAGTTCGTATCTGCCCCACTGATCTGAAGATTCCTGTTGTTTTGTGTACAGGTAAATGGGCTTGACACTGTGAGGGTACCTATGTCTGTGGTGAACTTTGAGAGGCCCAAGACCAAAAGATATAAGTACTGGTTAGCCCAGCAAGCTGCCAGCTCCACAGGCTCCCAGACCATCTGAACCTGTTCTACCTCGAAAGCAGCAAAGCAGAATCAGAGGAGAGGTGGAGCGAAGATGGGCCAGCACCGTGATATCACTCCCAGCTCTGACCAAACATGGAATTTTAGAAAGCATGTGGAGACAGCGACAGCAGACTAGACTGAATATACGTTGAATTGTCCATATTTGCCATCTTCAGCAGTTATCACATCTAGCGTTATTGGGGCAGGCCTACTCCAGAAATACCAGGCTGTAGATTTGATAAGCTAAATATTAATAGACCAAAAGAGTCTAGATCTATTTAGCCTCGTCCTACATTGGAATTCATTGGAATAAATGATAGAGATAGCTCATTCTCATCATCCAAACTAAACGTTTGTATCTGAAAAAAAAAATAAAGAGGTTGTGTTCTTTTTAGGTGTTGTTTACTGGACTGAGTAGACTGGGGACAGGACCTCTGTGTGGGATGTCCTCTTGAGCCACTGGGGTTTACTGCTAAAAAGAAAAAAAGAGAATACATTTGCAGGCTACAGCCCACAGTTGCTATGGACAAAATTACTCAACAAGTTGATATGCCTTTTATGGTCTTAAAACTTATTAGGTACGCTAATACAGCCCTCAGTACAAATAAGCACAGTGGAGTGTGAATAAGGCCTAAGGGAAATTGTCGGAGAAAATGACGCTGGGATGAAAGAAGTTTAAAAAGGGAACTTCTGTTTTATTTCTTCAACCACTTCCTGAAATTTTGAAAAAGAAAATACCTTGGTTTCCAGACCAAGGTTAAGATATGGGGCTAGTTCGTAGGTAATTACGGAATAGGAGATGAGGCAAGTAGATAGTTCTGTGTAAGTTCAAGGTCCATTCCTGGAAAAAAGACCAACTGTTGACAAGCGGATTGTGCCAGAGTCACTCAAATAAATATGAGACTTTGCAGTTTAGGAAGGATAAAGATGAGACCATTGACTCTACTGCTACCCTTACCAGAGAAATTGGTTTCTATCATCCTATTTGAGCTCACCTGCCTTGCCAAGCCAACTACTTTCATGCACAGAAAGCCATCCCTGCTACTGGGCGTTCTGTCGTCAGTAGTTGTACTAATATCTGTATCCAACCTCACACTTGCCAGAACTCTGTGACAGGTCGAGCACTGGTATTGTTTGCAGTTGCCATTTGATTGTCAGATTTGCCATCAATCCCTGCTGTCCTTGAAATGGAAAGCTCACTGAACACTGCATCTTTCCACACCACCACCACGATGACGCTCTCTGAAACTGAGCACAGGACAACAGTCCACATAGCGAATCTCAAAAAGTGTTCAGATACTTGTCATGAGGTGAGTTCCTGGTAAAACAGACTGAGTTGGAGATTTAGGCGCAGGAAGTTTACTGGGGGTGTCCTCTAGATTAACACCTGTTGGGGCATGAAGGAAGCAAAATTCGGTAGAGGGAGAAGTTGAGCTGACGCAGTCTCAACAAAGGCCTTAGTCCCCCAGGGAGCTCAAGCTAGGGTGGCTTGAGCCATCTAGGTGTGTACCATGTTGAGGCAAGTGGCCAGGCCTATAGAACCCCATGCTGACCAGGAAAGGGTCTTGGGTGAGGTGACTGATTTCAGGCACAGGCAGTTCCCAGAGGGGAACTCAGATGAGAGCTGTGCACATTCTCAGCAGCTTGGGAAGTGAGGGCTTCGGTGCTGAAGGGAGCAATCTGGGCAGCACACCACAGTCTCCACTACAGTCCACTTCTTGTGCTGTCAGGTCAGTTTGTTCATAAGTTCTAAAACGATCCCTTCAGGATCCTGATGGGCTTCCTTTCCTGGGAAAACTTAGAGGAAGATCTGGGACAGACTACAGCCCCTGCTGCTGTAGCTTAAGTCTACAACTGGTACTTACCTCCCACTACCCATTCTAGATTCTTCCTAACCCCACCCCCAATTTATACTTCTGTTAGTCCACATGGGTTACCTGATCAAGTCCTCAGAGCCCAGAGTTGGGATAGGAGGTGTAGTTTTCCCCAGTTGGGTCACTGAGAGTGATGATAATGGAGGGCTGCTCCTACATCCAGCCCCCGTTTCCCAGACCCATATATTTTACTTGGGGATAGCACTCTAGGTTGTCTGTTGATCCAGGGTATATACTGCATCCTGGAGGACAGTGTCTCATCTTCACAGGGTGTCATCTCCAAGCTGGTGTCTCAGCTGTGCCTTTAACAAGATGTTCCATTATTGTATCAGGTGGGTTGCTTCTGGATGGTGTGGTATATGATCAGACCATGGATCCTATGATCATGTACCCAGTGCTGTACCTCCTTGCTATAACATGGTCTCTTGTTCCAGTGCACTGTTATGCAAGATCTCATGCCAGCGGATCAAATATTCTGTAAGCCCTTAGATGATGGTGGCAGGAAAGGTAAACCCATACCCATAATACACATCAATTTAGGTCAAGATGGAACAATGCCCCTTCCAGGGTAGCAGGGAGTCAATGTAATCAACTTACCACCAAGTGGCTGGATGGTTTCCTTGAAGAATGGTGACATGTCAGGGACTTAATGTTGGTGTCTGTTGCTGATGAGTTGGACAGTCAGTCACAGTAGCTGTAGCTAGATCAGCCTTGGTGAGGCCATGATGTTGGGCCCATGCATAGCTTCCATCCTGGCTTCTCCATTCACAGGCCCATTTTGCCATCATTGGGGTGCCAATGACTGAGACTGGCTAACATCAACTGGCTAAGTCATTCAATCTACTTGGTTGGTTGGTAACTTTTCTGTGGTGGATGTTCTCTGGTGGGAATTAACATGCAGTACAAAGATCATCATACACTATACCCATTCCCAAGTAAACTACATACCTTTTTCTCAGGCTTCCCTGTCTTCAGCCTTCAAATTTTTCTTCTAGGCTCCTGATCCACCAGCCAAGTCATTCACCATTGTCTGTGAGTCTATGTTCTTTCCTCAGGCAGGTGTACTGCCTGAAGCACTGCCCATTGGGAAGATTTCCCCTCACTGCTGCCTTTCAAGCCTACCCCAAAGTGGGGCCATAGTACATCCACAGTATTTTCAGCTTACTTCCACCTACAGAGACAACCCATATATTAGCCAAGCCCAGCCTTTTGTCATATGGTCATGAGGGATTCCTCCACTCCATGTGGCTATAGATGTGAACTGAAAAAGCAGCAGCAGTGCAATAGTGGTGGGTAACAGGGGTCTGGCCACCTGCTTATGCAGCTACTTTGACCTTCCAGCCCAGCTTATGCCCAGTGCTATGCATAGCACTTTCATCTTATGAAGCACTGCTGATGGACCCATCCAATCTTATGACTTGGGTCTGACAGAACCCAGGTCATAGCAGGCATTTTTGGCTACATGATCACTTGAAGCACTTTGTTTCAACTAGGACTCAGTAGCACGACAGGAGCTATCTTTTCAAAGGTATATAATACCCTTTCAGAAGGCATGGCCTTGCTCAAGCACGGTAGGGGTCTATGTGTGACTTGCTATTGCGGCTTGCCGTAAACAGCATGTGGCATCTTTTCCCATCACTGACGCCTTTAATAGGGTGTCTTGTGGACCAAGCAACAGGAACATTTGCACCACGGTCTGGACCTGCTGCAGAGTCCTCCTGCTCTAGGCCTCACTATCTTTTGTGGCACCCAATATATGAGTCAGAGCAGTATTCCCAAGTGGGGAATAAGCTATCTGTAGACCTTGAAGATGTTACCCAGGCACTGTGCCCCCTCTTAGTGGCGAGATGTGTGAGATATAAAATTTCTCCTTTACTTTGGAGGAAATGTCCTAGCATTGTCCAAACTACTGAATCTCTAAAAACGTCCCTGAACATTTGCAGGGTTTATGTACCACCACTTGAGAATGTTTATCCTATCAAGGCCTCCAGTGGACTTGCTCTTTCTTGCTCATCCTGTACAATTACCATGATGTCATCAATAGAGTAATGTGATATTCTGTGGAACGTCCAGATGGTCCAAGTCTCTTCAGATTATATTACAACAGATGTGGGAGCGTTTACATGTTTCAGGTGCAAGACTGTAAATTGTATTTTATTGCTCATCTCAATAGTGAAAGCAAACTTTGCTCCTTGTTTCTTATAGAGATGGAAAAGAATATATTGCTCAGATTAACGGTCACCTACTGCCTACCTGAGGCTGTTAATCTGCTCCAGCAAAGAAACCACATTTGGCACGGCAGATAAAATTGAAATTACTTGACTGAGATTACCATAATCCACTGTCATTCTCCAGGAACTGTCTGGTTTTAGCAGAGGCCAGACTGGTGAATTAAATGCCATTATGGTGGGGACCACCATCCCTGCATCCTTTAGGTCTTCAAGAGGGGCACTAATGTGATATTTTTTAATTCATTATTTTAGCCTGAGATGGTGGAGGCAATTTCAGGAACTTCATATGCTGGCCTTTCTCACTATGATAGCTCTTAACCTGTTGTGGTTAATGTAGGTCTACCAACTATTAACTATGTCCATCTCAATTGTCCAATTAAGGACAGGTGAAATGACCACTGGGTGGATCTGTGAACCCAGTAGATTTACTAAGAGCCAGACCTGGGCCTGGAATACATTTGTTACCTAGCCCCCATACACTGCCACTCTAACAGGGGGCCATGATGATGTTTCAGATACTTGGTTTCAAAGTCAAATAGGACCCTGTATCCAACAGTCTTGAAATAGTTGGATATTCCTCTTTCTCCAAAGTGTATTATGCAAATAAATGGTCATAAGTCCCTACAGGATAGGACTGGGGGAATTATTACCTTATACTCTTGACATGATCTTTCATGGTCCTTTCTCCTGGGGACCACATCTTTCATTAGTTGTTTCCAGCTGAAAAACTGACTCAGATTTCCACTTCTACCCATAAAGGAATTACCACTACCTAAATCGCTCTCCCACTAGAAGTAACTATAAAGCCAGAAAAAAAATTTAAAAAGAAATGTTTATAGGTATTGGAAAGCAGGTAGGGCAGAACATTGTTAACTGAGAAAAGGGAAACAAATAAGGTGAGCCCTTTGACTGCCTGAGTTTACAGCCTAGAGGTAGTTTCCTGCACCGTACTGTTGTGGGCAGTGCAGAAGGGGGAACCCAAGTAAAGCCAGCAGTCTCAGTGAGTGGAGAAGACAGAGATTAGAGTTGATGGAGGATAAGTGGGCGAGAAATTGAGAAGCAGAACACTGTAGATGAGGGGATGATACAGAGAGCTTTGAAGATCTGCAGCGGGGTCCCCTCAAATCTTTGTCTGAATACTGATCTGTGCGTGCATCAGGTGAAACTCCATGAGGCCGGGCGTGGGGGAAACACCAGAAAGAAGTAAGCCAAACAATTCCCAGAGCTCACACAATATTGGGAATGTTTTGTGTTCCTGACAAGCCAGTGTGGGTAGAGCACCAGGTGGAGTCCTCAAAAGGACATTAGAATAAAGGCTACTCTGGACCATCATGCAAAGCTTGAAAGCAAGCCTTGAAAGGATCAAACTAATACCAAGTATGCCAGAACCAAGACCAACACTCATGAAAGAAATGCAACAAACATAAAATCTAACACTAGGGACTTCCCTGATGGTCCAGCAGTTAAGACTCTACACTCCCAATGCAAGGGGCCTGGGTTCGACCCCTGGTCAGGGAACTAGATCCTGCATGCCGCAACTAAAGATCCCACATGCCACAACAAAAATCCTGCACGCAGCAACTAAAAACCCAGTGCAGCCAAATAAATAAATATTTGTTTAAAAATCTGGGACTTCCCTCGTGGTCCAGTGGTAAAGAATCCACCTTCCAATGCAGGGGACGCGAGTTCAATCCCTGGTCAGGGAACTAAGATCCCACATACCACAGGGCAACTAGGCCCACGCACCGCAACTACTGAGCCTGTGTGCTGCAAACTACAGAGCCCACGCGCTCTGGAGCCCATGCGCCACAACTAGAGAGAGAAAACCCGCACACCACAACTAAAGAGACACCCTCGCACCCCAATGAAGAGCCCATGCACCGCCACAAAGATCCCGCATACCGCAACTAAGACCTGATGCAGCCAAAAAATAAAAATAAACAGCTATATCTTTAAAAAAAATAAACACTAAACAACATAAAATTCCCAGTGTCTGATACCCAATTAAATATTACCATAAAAAAGAGACATAAAGAGAGACAGGAAAATGTTACCCCAAACCAAGAGAAATCTTCCTAGAAATGACAGTGATGGTGGAATTAAAACAGTTATAAATATGCTTCACACATTTAAGACTAAAGGCAAATAAAATATAATGAGAGAAATGGAATATAAGAAAGACCCAAATGGAACTTCTGGAGATGAAAAATACAATACCTGACATGAAAAATACACTGATGGAATTTTACTTCTAGGAAGGTAGAGTAGATATACCTTCACCATTCCTAGTACAACTATAAACCCTAGAAATTATACATAAAACAAACATAAGATAACTTTGAGAGGTGGAAAGAAGAAAGCAAACTGCCTAGGAATGGCAGGACCCAAGGAACAACACTGCAGTGATTCCCTTGGGTTTTCTTTTTGTCTCATTTATCCCGGACTTTGAGCTGAAGAACCAGCAATTTGGAAATGCCAAATTGGGCCACAAATAAAATAAAAATAATAATAAGCCTCAATAAAAGCCTGCTCCTGCTAGCCAAAGGAAAGGGGCAGCCTAGCAAGAAAACTTTTAGACAATAACTGCTCCACTCTAGCCAAACACCACAGACAACACTGTGGTCCTACTGCCCACCATGCCAAGGCTGAGTGGGGAACCTAGACTTCCATCCTCACAAGGTTATAACACAAGGTTATAAGTGGCCCCAACACCCCTGCCAGGTGGTGTCACAGAAGATCAAATAGGGAACTATGACTTTCTTCCCCACCAGCCAGTAATGAGTCCTCCTACCCCTCCCTGGTGTCAGTAAAGACCATGGTGTCAGCAGGGAACCTGGAATTCACTCTCACCTGGCAGGAAAGAGGCACCCTTCTCCTCTCCTACATGGTTAAGTCAGAGGAAGCCTAGTAGAGAGTCAGCACTTTCACCATTACCCAGCAGTAATGAGGCCACATCCACCATAGTATCAGTGGAGACCATGCAGGGAGCTGGAACTCACACCCCCACCTAACAGCAAAGAGAAGCTCTATGTCCCTTGGTTGTCAATGGAGGTGAAGTGTGAAATCTGAAATTCTACCTGGCAGCAATGAAGACCTACTTCTCCCTTCTATGCCAAAGCAGTGTAAGAGAAAGTCAGTTAAAACAGAAGTCAGTTAAAACAGAAGTTTTAAATTAAGATTCAGAGTGTCATAATAGAAAAATGTCCAGATTCCAATTTTTAAAAATCTCTCATCATACCATGAACCAATATGATTTCAAACAATGATAAAAGACAATCAATAGATACCAGTACTGAGATGAGAGATATTAGAATTATCTGACTTATTTTAAAGCGGCCATGATAAAAATGCTTCAACAAACAATTATGAACATGCTTTAAACAAATGGGGAAAAAATAGCTTCAGCAAAGAAACAGAAGATATAAAGAAGAACCAAGTGGAAATATTAGAACTATAAAATGTAATAATGGAAATGAAAAGTTCAGTGGATGGACTCAAGAGCAGAATGAAGAAGAAAGAGAAAAGAATATCAGTGAGCTGAAAGACAGAACAATAGAAATTACCCAATATGAAAAACACAGAGAAAACAGACTGAAAAAAAAAAAAAAAAAAAAAAGAATGGAGCCTCAGGGACCTGTGAGACTATAACAAAAGATCTAAAATTCCTGTCATTGGAGTCCCAGAAGGAGAGGAGAAAGAAAAGCAGGGCTTAAAAAGTACACAAAGGAATAATGGCTGAAAACTTCCCAGATTTGTTAAGAGACATAACATACAAATTCAAGAAACTAAGCGAACCCCAAACAGGATAACCCCAAAGAAATCCACACAAAGACAGATCATAATTAAACTTCTGAAATCTAAAGACAAAAAAATCTTGAAAACAGCTAAAGAAAAATGACACTTCACCTATAAGGGAAAAAAACAATTCAAATGATAGCAGATTTCTCATCAGAAACCATGGAGGCAGGAAGGAAGTGATACCCTATTTTTCAAATGCTGGATGAAAAGGACTGTTGACCAAGAATTCTATACCCAGAAAAAAATATCCTTCAGGAATGAAGGGGAAATTAAGACACTCAGACAAATAAACACTAAAAGTTTGTCACCAGTAGACTTACTACTCTAAAAGAATGGCTAAAGGAAGTTCTCTAAACATAAGGGAAGCAATAAAAAAGAAACCTTGGAATATCTGGAAGGAAGAAATAGCAGGGATGGTGAAAATGTGGGTAAAATCAACAGACATCCTTCTCCTCTTAAGTTTTCTAAATTATGTTTGACAGTTGAAAAAACTATAACAATGTCTGATCTGGTTCTAAAGGTATGTAGAGGAAACATGTTAAGCAATTATATTATAAATGAGAGAGAGAACAGAGAATTAAAGAGAGGTAGGGTTTCCATACTTCACTCAAACTGGTAAATAATGACATCAGTAGGCTATAATAAGTTATGTATATATAATACATATAGCAGCCAATTATTTTTTTAAAAAGCTATACAAAGAGATACACTCAAAAACAAAATGTAATTCTAAAAAATTTTCAAGACCCTGATACCAAAACCAGACAAAGATGTCACAAAGAAAGAAAACTACAGGCTAATAACACTGATGAACATAGACGCAAAAATCCTCAACAAAATACTAGCAAACAGAATCCAACAGCACATTAAAAGGATCATACACCATGATCAAGTGGGGTTTATCCCAGGAATGCAAGGATATGTCAATATATGCAAATCAATCAATGTGATACACCATATTAACAAATTGAAAAATAAAAACCATATGGTCATCTCAAGAGATGCAGAAAAAGCTTTCAACAAAATTCAACACCATTTGTGATGAAAACCCTCCAGAAAGTAGGCATAGAGGGAACTTACCTCAACATAATAAAGGCCATACATGACAAACCCACAACCAACATCATCCTCAATGGTGAAAAACTGAAACCATATCCACTAAGATCAGGAACAAGACAAGGTTGCCCACTCTCACCACTCTTATTCAACATTGTTTTCAAAGTTTTAGCCACAGCAATCAGAGAAGAAAAAGAAACAAAAGTAATCCAAATCGGAAAAGAGAAGTAAAGCTGTAACTGTTTGCAGATGACATGATACTATACACAGAGAATCCTAAAGATGCTACCAGAAAACTATGAGAACTAATCAATGAATTTGGTAAAGTAGCAGGATACAAAATTAATGCACAGAAATCTCTGGCATTCCTATACGCTAATGATGAAAAATCTGAAAATGAAATCAAGAAAACACTCCCATTTACCATTGCAACAAAAAGAATAAAATACCTAGGAATAAACCTACCTAAAGAGACAAAAGACCTGTATGCAGAAAACTATAAGACACGGATGAAAGAAATTAAAGGTGATACAAACAGATGGAGAGATATACCATGTTCTTGGATTGGAAGAATCAATATTGTGAAAATGACTATATTATCCAAAGCAATCTACAGATTCAATGCAATCCCTATCAAACTACCAATGGCATTTTTCACAGAGCTAGAACAAAAAGTTTCACAATTTGTATGGAAACATAAAAGACCCCGAATAGCCAAAGCAATCTTGAGAAAGAAAAACGGAGCTGGAGGAATCAGGCTCCCTGACTTTGGACTATACTACAAAGCTACAGTAATCAAGACAGTATGGTACTGGCACAAAAACAGAAATATAGATCAATGGAACAGGATAGAAAGCACAGAGATAAACCCATGCACATATGGTCACCTTATTTTTGATAAAGGAGGCAAGAATATACAATGAAGAAAAGACAGCCTCTTCAATAAGTGGTGCTGGGAAAACTGGACAGCTACATGTAAAAGAATGAAATTAGAACACTCCCTAATGCCATACACAAAAATAAACTCAAAATGGATTAAAGACCTAAATGTAAGGCCAGACACTATCAAACTCTTAGAGGAAAACATAGGCAGAACATCGTATGACATAAATCACAGCAAGATCCTTTTTGACCCACCTCCTAGAGAAATAAAAACAAAAATGAACAAATGGGACCTAATGAAACTTAAAAGCTTTTGCACAGCAAAGGAAACCATAAACAAGATGAAAAGACAACCCTCAGATGGGAGAAAATATTTCCAAATGAAGCAACTGACAAAGGGTTAATCTCCAAAATTTACAAGCAGCTCAATATCGAAAAAACAAACAACCCAATCCAAAAATGGGCAGAAGACCTAAACAGACATTTCTACAAAGAAGATATACAGATTGCCAACAAACACATGAAAGAATGCTCAACATCATTAATCATCAGATAACTGCAAATCAAAACTACAATGAGATATCATCTCACACCAGTCAGAATGGCCATCCTCAAAAAATCTACAAACAATAAATGCTGGAGAGGGTGTGGAGAAAAGGGAACCCTCTTGCACTGTGGGTGGGAATGTAAATTGATACAGCCACTATGGAGAACAGTATGGAGGTTCCTTAAAAAACAAAAATTAGAACTACCATATGACCTAGCAATCCCACTACTGGGCATATACCCTGAGAAAACCATAATTCAAAAAGAGTCATGTACCACAATGTTCATTGCAGCTCTATTTACAATAGCCAGAACATGGAAGCAACCTAAGTGCCCATTGACAGATGAATGGATAAAGAAGATGTGGCACATATATACAATGGAATATTACTCAGCCATAAAAAGAAACGAAATTCAGTTATTTGTAGTGAAGTGGATGGACCTAGAGTCTGTCATACTGAGTGAAGTAAGTCAGAAAGAGAAAAACAAATACCATATGCTAACATATATACATGGAATCTAAAAAAAAAAAGGTCATGAAGAACCTAGGGGCAAGATGGGAATAAAGATGCAGACCTACTAGAGAATGGACTTGAGGACACGGGGAGGGGGAAGCGTAAGCTGGGACAAAGTGAGAGAGTGGCATGGACATATATACACTACCAAATGTAAAATAGATAGCTAGTGGGAAGCAGCCGCACAGCACAGGGAGATTAGCTTAGTGTTTTGTGACCACCTAGAGGGGTGGGATAGGGAGGGTGGGAGGGAGACGTAAGAGGGAAGAGATATGGGGATATATGTATATGTATAGCTGATTGACTTTGTTATAAAGCAGAAACTAACACACCATTGTAAAGTAATTATACTCCAATAAAGATGTTAAAAAATTTTTTTCAAGAAATCCTCAGGAAGTCAGGAAAAAGAAAACAGAACAAACAAAAATAAAAAATAAAATGGCAGACTTAAGCTCTACCATACCAATAAATACATTAAATGTAAATGGTCTAAATACACCAAGCAGAGACAGAGATCAACAATGTGGATGAAAAAATATGTGACCCAACTATATACTGTCTACAGGAAACTCACTTTAAATATAATGATACAATGGGAGGAAGGGGAACTGGATGAAAACAGTCAATAAGTACAAACTTCCAGTTTTAAGATAAATAAGTACTAGGGATGTAATGTACATGATAAATATAATCAACACTGGTGTATGTTATATATAAAAGTTAAGAGAGCAAATCCTAAGAGTTCTCATCACAAGGAAAAATATTTTTTTCTATTTCTTTAATTTTGTATATGAGATAATGGATGGTCATTAAGCTTACTGTGATAATCACTTCATGATATATGTGAGTCAAATCATTATGTTGTACACCTTAAACTTATACAGTGCTGTATGTCAATTATATCTCAATAAAACTGGAAGATAGATATATATATAAAGATATAGGCAAGTTGAAAGTAAAAGGATGGGAAAAGTTATACCATGCAAATATTAAGCAATGGGAAGCAGGCATCATTGTATCAATATCAGATAAAGCAAACTTCAGAACAAAGAATTACCAGCCACCAAGAAGATCATTACATAATAATAAAGGGACCAATCCACCAAGAAAACATAACAATCCTAAACGTATACGCCCCAAACAAAAGAGCTGAAAAACAAGTGAAGCAAAAATGAACTGAACTAAATAGAGAAGTAGACAAATCCACAATTATATTTGGAGACTTCAATACCCCTCTCTCAACAAGTGATAGAACAACTAGACAGAAAATCAGCAAAGATACAGAAGAATTCGACAACACCATCAACCAACAGGACCTTATCAACATTTATAGAACACTCTAACCAACAACAGCAGAATACACATTTTTTTATTCTCCCACAGAATATATACCAACATAGGCCATATCCTGGACCATAAAACCAATCTCAACTAATTTAAAAGAATTGAATCAAACAATGTGTCCTCTGACTACCACGAATCAAACTAGAAATCAATAATAGAAGGATAAGAGGAAAATCTCCAAATACTTAGACACTGAACAATACACTTCTGAATAACCTATGGGTCAATGAAGAAGTTTCAAGAAAAAAAATTTTAATACATTGAACTGAATAAAAATGAAAACATATCAAAATTTGTGGCACACAGCTAAAGCAATGCTAAGGGAAAATTATAGCACTAAACACATACATTAGAAAAGAAGAAAGGTCTAAAAATCAATCATCTAAACTCCCACCTCAAGAACCTAGAAAAAGAAGATCAAACTAAACCCATAACAATCATGAGCAAGGAAATTTAAAAAAGATAAGAAAAAGAACAGAAATCAATGAAACTTATAAAAGAAAAGTAGAGAATATCCGTGAAACAAAGAGTTGGTTCTTTGAGGAAAAAAATCAATAAAAGTGACAAACCACTAGGAAGAGTGACAAGAAAAAGACACAAATTACAAATATAGGAATGAAACATGGCATATCACTAAAGCCCTCACAAATATCAAAAAAATAAGGGAGGGCTTCCCTGGTGGCACAGTGGTTAAGAACCTGCCTGCCAATGCAGGGGACACGGGTTCGAGGCCTGGTCCGGGAAGATCCCACATGCCACGGAGCAACTGAGCCTGCGCTCTAGAGCCCGCGAGCCACAACTACTGAGCCCGTGTGCCACAACTACTGAAGCCCGCACACCCTAGAGTCCATGCTCCACAACAAGAGAAGCCACCATAATAAGAAGCCCACGCACCGCAATGAATAGTAGTCCCCGCTCTGCAACTAGAGAAAGCCCGCGTGTAGTAACGAAGATTCAATGCAGCCAGAAATAAATAAATAAATTTATTTTTTAAAAAAAGAAGGGAATACTATGAACACTATACACATAAATTTGATAACTTAGACAAAACAGATTAAATCCTTGGCAAAAAACTATCACAATTAACCCAATATGAAATACATCATTTGAATAGACCTGTAACAATTAAGAAAATTAATAATTTTAAACTGCCCCCTTCTCGTCCCCACCAAAAAGAAAAAAACCTCTCCAGGGCCAGATAGTTTCTCTGGAGAATTCTGCCAAATGTTTAAAGAAAAATTAACACCAATTCCATATAATTTCTTTCACAAAATAGAAGAATTGCCTCCCAATTCATTTTATGAAGCTATATTACCCGGGGGGGGGGGGGTAGGGGGAGGGGACAGACAACAACAGTACAAAAAAAAAGATAAGTATAGACCAATATCTCTCATGAATATAAATCAAAAAATCCTTAACAAATTATCGGCAAATAGGTTTTAGCGATGTATAAAAAGATTTATACATCATGCCCAAGTGGAGTTTATTCCAGGGAGGCAAGTCTGGTTCAGTATTCAAAAATCAACCCATGGGGCTTCCCTGGTGGTGCAGTGGTTGAGGGTCCGCCTGCCGATGCAGGGGACACGGGTTCATGCCCCGGTCCGGGAGGATCCCACATGCCGCGGGAGTGGCTGGGCCCGTGAGCCATGGCCGCTGGGCCTGCGCGTCCGGAGCCTGTGCTCCGCAATGGGAGAGGCCACAACAGTGAGAGGCCCGCGTACGGCAAAAAAAAAAAACAAAAATCAACCCATGTAATCCACCATTAAGACTCTGAAGAAAATCACATGATTATATCAATTGATTCAGAAGGATTATTTGACACAATTCAACACCCACTCATGATTTAAAAAAAAAAAAAGACTCTCAGGAAAACAGGGAAACCTCTTCAACTTGACAAGAGTACCTACAAAGCCTACAGCTAACATTATACTTAATGGTGAAAAGTCTGAGTGCTTTCCTCCTAAAATCAGTAACAAGGCAAGTATATTTGCTCTCATCCCTCTTGTTCAAAATAGTGCTAGCAGTTCTAGACAGTGCGATAAGACAAGAAAGGGAAGTAAAAAGGCATACGGATTTGAAAGGAAAAAATAAAACTGTCCCCATTTGCAGATGCTGTAATTTTCTATGTAGAAAATCTTAATGAATCTAACCAAAAAACTCCTAGGAACAAATTAACATGGTACACATACACACACCCCCCATGTGGACACCAAAATTAAAAATACTATTTACAATTGCTCAAAAAACTGCTTAGGTATAAATAAAAAAACAAATACAAATTTATATTCCAAAAACTACACAATGTTGATGAAATAAAGATCTAAATAAATGGAGAGACATTCTGTGTTCATGGGTCAAAAGACTCAACTTAGTAAAGATGTCAATTTTTCCCCAAATCGATATGCAGGTTTAATGAAATTTACTATCAAAATTCCAACATTTTTTGTTAACATAAACAATACTGTTCCAAATTTATTTGGAAGGCAAAGGAACTAGAATCGCTAAAATAATTTTGGAAAAGAACAATAAAGTGTAAGGAATCAGTCTACCCAATTTTAAGACTTATTATATAGCAACAATAATTAATGCTGTGTATTATAGGTGGAGGGATAGACACATCAATAAGTGGAACAGAATAGAGATCCCAGAAATAGACCCACACAAATATGCCCAACATTTTTTTTTTTTTTGACAAAGATACCAAAGCCATTCAATGGAGGAAAGATAGCTTTTTCAACAAATGATGCTGAAGCAATTAGACAGCCATAGGCAAAAAATGAAACTCAACCTAAGTCTAACGCCTTATTCAAAAATTAATTCAGGACTTCCCTGGTGGTGCAGTGGTTAAGAATCTGCCTGCCAATGCAAGGGACACGGGTTCGAGCCCTCGTCTGGGAAGATCCCACATGCCACGGAGCAACAAAGCCCGGGCACCACAACTACTGAGCCTGCGCTATTGAGATCGCAAGCCGTAACTACTGAGCCCACGTGCCACAACTACTGAAGCCCACACACCTAGAGCCCGTGCTCCACAACATGAGAAGCCACTGCAGTAAGTCCATGCACCACAATGAAGAGTAGCCCCCACTCGCTGCAACTAGAGAAAGCTGGCACACAGCAACAAAGACCCAACGCAGCCATAAATTAATTTATTAAAAACAATTAATTCAAAATGGCCACAGACTTAAATGTAAACTGTAAAATTATAAAACTTTCAAAAAGGAGAAAATCTTCAAGACGTGGAATTAGAGTTCTTAAATCTGACACCAAAAGCATGCTCTATAAAAGGAAAAATCAAGAATTCAGACCTCATCAAAGTTAAAAACTTGTGCTCCTGGAAAGCCCACGTGAAGGGGATAAAAAGACAAGCTACTGGGGAACAATATTTGCAAACCATATATCTAACATATCTAAATAAATACTCAAAGTAAAAAAATCCACAAACAGTCCAATCAGAAAACGGGCGAAAGACATGAACATATATTTCACCAAAAAGGATATAATCAAGGGAAAGGAAGCACATGAAAAGATGTTCAAGATAATTATCCAGAAAAATGCAAAATAAAAACACAATGAAATATTACTATATACCTATCAGAATGGCTAAAATAAAAAATTGTGACACCCAAATCCTGGTGAGGATACAGAGAAACTGGTTATACACTGCTGGTAGGAATGCAAAATGGGGTAACCACTTAGAAAAAGAATTCGGTGGACTTCCCTGATGGCAGAGTAGTTAAGAATCTGCCTGCCAATGCAGGGGACATGGGTTCAATTCCTGGTCCGGGAAGATTCCACATGCCGCGGAGCAGCTAAGCCCGTGCACCACAACTACTGAGCCTGCACTCTAGAGCCCATGAGTCACAACTACTGAAGCCTGTGCGCCTAGAGCCCGTGCTCCGCAAGAAGAGAAGCCACCGCAGTGAGAAGCCCGCACACTGCAACGAAGAGTAGCCCCCGCTCGCCGCAACTAGAGAAAGCCCACGCACAGCAACGAAGACCCAACGCAACCATAAATAAATAAAATTAATTAAAAGAAAAAGAATTTGGCAATTCCTTACAAAGTTAAACATACACTTACCATTTAACTCAGCAGTCCCAATCCCATGTATTTACTAAAGAGAAATAAAAAGTTACTAATAATGTATTTAATGTTCGTAGGAGCTTTATTTCCCCAAATGGAATAACCCACATGACCATCAACTGCTGCATAGATAAAGAATGGAATGCTACTCAGCAGATAAAGGAACAAACTAATGATACATACAACATCGATAAATCTAAATATATACTACATGAAAGAAGTTGGATACAAAACACTACATGCTGTATGATTCCATTTATGTGAAATTATTAAAAAGGCAAAATCTAGTGACAAAATATCAGTAGTAGCTAGGAGCCAGAGTTTTGGATGGGGATTGACCGCAAAGGGGCATGAGCAGTGATGGGCTGGTAAATGTTTAACCACCAGCTTTCAGTGAGAAGGGAGCCCTGGTTTGTGGCATTTGCCAGTGTCTATGGTGTAAATACCTCTTTCATTGTCAGTTTCACATGACCAATATGACATCACTGAACACTGAGTAGGGGAGAGAATGCTAGCTAACAATTGGATCCCACAACTGGTATAAGTTGGCTCCAGCACACCACAGGGCACAGGGGAATGTTGTGGGGTGGCAGAAATGTTACCTATCTTGTAGTGATGGTTAAACAACTGTATATATTTGAAAAACTTATTAAAGGTATTTTTAAAAATAAATTTATTTTACTTATTTATTTTTGGCTGCATTGGGTCTTCGTTGCTGCGTGCAGGCTTTCTCTAGTTGCAGCGAGTGGGGGCTACTCTTCATTGCGGTGCACGGGCTTCTCATTGCGGTGGCTTCTCTTATTGCAGAACACGGGCTCTAGGTGCACGGGCTTCAGTAGTTGTGGCACGTGGGCTCTAGAGCGCAGACTCAGTAGTTGTGGCGCACGGGCTTAGTTGCTCCGTGGCATGTGGGATCTTCCCGGACCAGGCCTCGAACCCGTGTCCCCTGTCTTGGCAGGCAGATTCTTAACCACTGCGCCACCAGGGAAGCCCAAGGTATGTTTTAAATTGGTGAACTTTAATGTAAATAAATACTTCAATAAAGATTTATTTTTTAAGCTGGCTCAGGTATAGAAACAGCAAGGAATTACAACTTTTTATCGGGGGGGCTGCCCTCAGTCTCCTGATCATCCATCCTCAATTACTCTTAATTGTACAGATTGGGCGATATCCTTGTTGAGTGCCACCTATCTTGCTCCCAAGAGAGCTGTATTTCTTTAATGATCTCCAAAGCCCTCTGCCGGTCAGACCCTAGCAGCCTCTCCAACATTTCTGCTCAGTACAGTAATTCAGCCACTCTGATGCCAATGGCTAGGCACCCACCACTTGCCCGTTTCAGCGTCCTATGGTCCCCATTACTATCAGTGAGCCTGGTTCTGTGACAGTTCAGTCCTGCCTACGGAGCAAGGCCATCCCTGAGTGTCTCAATGAAACTGGTGCTCATCTCACCAGCACATTCTTTCTCACTTCAGTAAATAAAATATCCTTTGGGCCCTCTGATAGAACATAATCATTTGGTGACTCTTCTCACTTGATGTAGCATATAAAACTGGCATATTCGCTCTAACTTGCCAACTTTTTTGACCCCTTTGATACCTTCTTCCATCATATACCAAGTGACCCCCACTCACCGCAACTAAAGAAAGCCTGCACGCAGCAATGAAGACCCAACATGGCCAAAAATAAAAACAAATAAAATAAATTAAAAAACCAAAAAACTTATCTAGAGTTCTGCTACTCTTATAATTAAATCCTAGACTTTATTCTCAGCTTTTTGGGTCCTCTAGATGCAGGAAATAAAAGTCTCTCACAAGCTGCCAAGGAGGGCCTCTGGCTTTCACAGGCTTCAATTAGTGACTATCACCCTCAGCCTTTCACTGTCTTTCTCCAGTGCACTGAGGGCCTCCAGCAGCAGCCATCCAATTCCACTGTCTTTCTAACTTCTCAAACCTGATATATCTCCCCCACTAATGCATTGCCTCCCACCAGGATCCCATCCCAGTGCACCGCTAGTGAAAGTTTTGACAGTTGCACCCATCCAGTGTGCCAGGGGCCATCCATGCTCTACCCACCACCAGCGATTGGGTCCTCATTGCCAGCTGGCCAGCAGGTGACTTGGCTTTAAAGTCACATTTTGGAATCTGCTTCCTCAGCACTCTTGGCACCAACTGTTGCCAGGCTGGGTTCCCTGGGAAATATACTTTGAGATGGAGATTTGAGTAAAGGAAGTTTATTAGGGTGTGCTGTCAGGATCAACAACACCTGTTAGAAGTGAAGGCCACAGGACTGGACAGAAGGAGCCATGGAGCTGTGGTGACCCTTCAGTGCTGTCCCCCATAGAGGCAAGGGAATCAGGCCTTTGAACTCCCATACTGACCAGTGAATACAGGCCGTCTAAGGATGGGGCACTACCTTGGATGATTTTTCAGTTGAGGGCAATTTCTAGAGGGGTCTCAGCTTAGAAATGTTAGCCACCAAAACTACCCACACCTTGCGCAGGAAGGAAGGCCACAGGGTTGAGTGTTTCAGTCCTAAGGAGGGGTATCTGGATGGCACACCATGGCATCCACTATAGGACCTTTAAATACGAGAAGTAGAATATATATATTTTTTGATACTTCTCACCTGGGACAGCTATAGACAACTTCTCTCCCCTCTTAGATGGTTTGGTGTGTGGGGTCTTACAATCAGTTACTTTACTACTGGAAGGGTCATCAGCCGAGGGGAGAAAAACGGTGTATTCCAAAACCAAACAGACATTGTATTAAGATTTTACTATATATTAGTCCTAACATCTCTATGAACTATTGAATACATGTGACCAAGAATACAGTGTGCATCTTACCTTCCTCTCTAAGGGGTGGACTACTTTTCTTTACACTCAATAGATCGTCCCATAACATCTAGTGCAAGTCGATATACAGAACAGCAAACTGAAAAATGAAAATCATGGAGACGGAAATGACCTTGAATGAGAGATAGTTGGCACTCAAAATGTTTGTTGATAAACGAATGGATTTTGACCTCAACTACAGTTAGAATGATAGATTAATTGCCCAGAGGCGTACTACATCCATGTTCCTGAACTGTCATCCAGCCATTTTTTGTTCTCCAAGCTAAAGGAGTCTAGGTACTTTTTTTCCTAGCGTGAAATACTGGAATCACATTAGATTGGAAATCAGGAGAGTGTCAGCCCCCTGTGCCACTCTGTCATCTGTGGATAAGTTTCTTCATCTGTAAAATAAGACTGGACTGGCTGATCTCTAAGGCAATTTCTACTTGAACAAATTCTACAATTCAGTCCTCCCCTTTGGCATCTGGTTTTCATTTCTCTAATCATAAAGTGTGGAAACAAAACGCAGTAATCCATTTAGCCTTTTTCCATCAGATTTAGTTTGCAGATACATCTTAATTGAACAATTAACCTATCCTACAGCTACCAGACAGCCATTAGGAGTTTGTTCTTCCAGTCTCCTGAGATGTGCTTATCGCTGCAATTCTTTGAGGGCTCTGTGCTGTCACTTATCCAGCCCAGTGACTGAAGAATAGGGTACTTTGTGAAGTCCTGCTCCTGAAGGACCCGCCTCAGATTCCAGGCCACTTGGGGCCTGTGAGGGACGGGTCAGGAGTGTGACTAGTGAACTGTTGTGTTGGGCCTTGAAGAAGCTTTCTGGAGAAAGTGCTAAGTCTTCAGTCTCACACAAAATAGCCCTAAACTCCAACATATCAACTTGCATTTAATTTTCGTGTACTCCCTCTTCTCCTTGTGACTCTCCTCAGTGACTGTCCCCTGTGCCAGGTTAAATTACTACCTCACTGAAACAATAGCTGCTATCTACGAAGGCCTACCATAGGCCAGACATGGGAATGGTGCCTGCATGTGTAATGACACTTGCACAAGTCCACAAGGGACATGTTATCCCCCTTATAGATGAAGAAACTCAGCAGCCCAAGGGGACAACAGGAATGCTTTAACAGTGCCAAGAGCCTGTTCTTTTGCAACAAGCATTTAGTGAAAAGCTACTGTATGCAAAGCACATTTGATTCTTTTGGATTAAAGCCGAATTTTCCCATGGATGCTGAAAAATTTCTGGGTTTGTATGTCCATATGCATGTGCCAGCCTGCTCCCAGGGAGCTGTTTTTACAAAGCAAATGTTAGCATTCATGGATTTCAGATTCACGATGACAACAAAGCTCAAAGATAAAATCTAGTAGCGTGCCCCACTTTTTTTTTTTTTTTTTTTTTTTTTTTTACAGATATGAAAACCAAGGCCCTACGAGACTGTTAGATAACAGTGGTATCTAAGATAACAGTGAGGAAAGGCTTCAGGAAGAAGTTTCCTTGGAAGAAGCAAGACTTGTCCCTCAGATTTAATAACGGGGAGATATGATATTAGACAGTAACTTGGTGCCTGTAATTTCTAATCATCTGTTAGCATTTAGCCCCCACGCTGGGAAACATTCTCTGGCCAAGCCCCCATCATGCCCACCTGCCACTACAGCGCCAGTCAGGTATCCCTCCTCTGTGCCCCTGCAGTGGCTTGCCCTTTTCTCTTATCATTTCACTTTTGAAACTGATTATAATTATCTATTAATCCATCTCCACTCACTAGACTTCGAGTTCCTTGAGGAAAATGTATCTGACTTCCAAAAGTTTGCAGCCTGAGTATATAATGTACCCTAATGTTTGCTGAATAAACGAGTGAATAAGTGATCAAACAAGTGAATGAATAATCAACCTTGCAAGGTTTCTTTCTTATGACACTTCTAAGAAGGAAACATCTAAGGAGCTCATGAAACAGCACTGCCAGAGATTAGGCCCTGGATTTTGCAACTTCTGAGGAAACTTTCTATTATAGGAATCTGGAAATTTGTGACCATTCTCCCACTCCCAGCCCTGTCTCTCTCCCTCCTGCTCACTCCACTCAGGCCTGGCACGGGCATTCTCCGAGCGGAGCGGTGTCTTGCCCAGGAGAGGGCAGCAGAGGCCCATCCAGGGAGATGAGAGCGATGAGCTTTCCAGCTCTGGCCCTGCCTTCCCACCCAGCGAGAGCCAGCCGGAGGCCATCCTTGCTGCACGCCTGTGACAGCTTCTGCTCCAACTGTGAGGACAGGAACCTGACACAGAGGTCACTCTAGGTCACGTGGTGGCAAAGTTAGGCCTGCCCATTAGTTCCCATTACTTCTGGACATCAGGGCCAATCTGCACAACACTTCCAAGAAGCCCCTAATGTCTTTTAGCCTAAAAGTAAAATAGACCCGAAGATGTGGAAAATGTCAAACCCCTGGATGCTCAAGCGTCTCCCATTACAAAAGGCCGTCCTCAACACTGCCTCCCCTTCTAGCTACTACCCTTCCTCCGTCCGCCTCACAGCCTTGCCCCTAGAAGGTCATCTCCACGGGCAGCGTGCATCCACCTCCACAACCTCATCTCACAATTGCTGCTAAGCCCACTGCAGTCGCACTTGTGTCAACCCCACTGAAGCTATAACCATATTAATTCTGCGCACGACCCAATGTTTAAATGCCTGGGGGAAGCAACTTCAGTCTGCTCCCTAGAAAAGGGCTCTCTGAGGAAGTGACTAGAAGCTATCTAGGGCACTGTTCAATGGCTAAATCCTCAACTTCCCAGCCTCCCTTCAAGAGGGGGCCACGTACACAGTTCTGGCCAGTGAGATGGTAGTGGAAGCTGGGGGGCAGAAGTGGGTGTCCTGAGGAAGCTTTTGCTTTCCTGAGAAGACAGACAAGTACCACTGGCACAGTCCCTTCCTGGTCCTCCTGCGTCTCCTCTGACCATGAGGGAGGGAAGGAACGGCAGAGAGGTGGCCCCTGAAACAACGCCAGCAGCCGCCACCTGCGGGTCTGCCACGTGAGGAAAGCACGGCCTGCTCGCTTAGCAGAGTCTTCTCTTGCTTCCAGCACACAGCATCCTAACTTGGACCATTAGCTCTGTGAGGTTCTGGGGAAGAGAAATCCAGGCAGAGTTCGAAGGCCCTAAAGTGGGAACTGCCTTGGCATGGTCGGGGAGGAGAGAAAAGATTGGTGTGACTGGAGCCCCGTGAGGCGGGAGGAAAAGAGCAGCCGATGACCGAGAGGTGGAGGGGCTACGTGAAGCTTTGCAGTCCCTGGAAGGCCATCCGGACTTTAAGTGCACAGAAGACCACTAAAGGGGTTTAGGCAGGAAAGTAACATACAGATTTAGGTTTCTTAAAAGATCATTCGAGCTACCACGTGGAGAATGAGTCAGGGAGGGAGGGTACGGCAGACACTGCTTCGGGACTGACCCAACAGCTGCTCCCCCTCCTTTTCTCTTGCCCCCTTCAGCTCTGGAAGCAAGGAAGAAAGGAGTAATAAGAATCAGCAGGCCAGGACTTCCCTGGTGGCGCAGTGGTAAAGAATCCGCCTGCCAATGCAGGGCACATGGGTTCTGAGCCCTGGTCCGGGAAGATTCCCACATGCCGTGGAGCAACTAAGCCTGTGCGCCACAACTACTGAGCCTGCGCTCTAGGGCCCGCGAACCACAACTATACCGAGCCCACGCGCCACAGCTACTAAAGCCCGCATGCCTAGAGCCTGTGCTCTGCAACAAAGAGAAGCCACCGCAATGAGAAGCCCGCACACCACAACGAAGAGTAGCCCCTGCTCGCCGCAACTAGAGAAAGCCCGCACACAGCAATGAAGACCCAACAGTCAATAAATAAATAAATAAATTTATTTATTTATTTAAAAAAAAAAAAATCAGCAGGCCACCAGCATCCTGCTCAGCAGAATGTAAGCACCGCGACACCCTGACTACCCCATGCCTCTTGCCACGTCTGCCTAGCAAATCCCTTCTTACACATCACATGCCAGTTTCCATGAGGCCTCCCTCACTCCCTCACTTCGCAAGAAGACCAGGTGTTCCTTCTTCCACCGCCTCCCGTATCATGTCCCTACTTCCATCATAGGTATACAACAGTCTTGATAGCAGTCGACGTAATGGGACTGCTCATTCAACTATACAAGCATTCGTTCTCTCCACAAATGCATACCAAGCACTTGCTACATTCAGACACTGTGCTAGGGGTCCGGAACTCAACAGTGACCAAGTTCGATTTTTAGGTTTGGTCCCTGCCCTGGTGGAGCTTTCAGTCTAAAAAGTGAGATATTCAGACAGTTAAGGTTTGGGGAGAAAAGCAGCCCATCTCCCAGACCATGAACCGCTGCACAGGAGGGACGATCGCTCTGCCTTACCCCCAGGACCGAGCACACCGTCTCACACAGAGAAGGTGCACTATGACCTAAAAATGCATTTCTTATCTCTACCAGGAAACTCCCCAAGCACGAGCCGCTGTACTCTCATGTATTAAATCACGCACTCAAGCATCTTGAAAAACACTCTGCTCTCTCCCCACACTGTTGCAGGTCTCTTCCCCTACAAAAGGTTCCAAGAGTGTCTAACATAACACTTCACATCAGAGATCCTTAGTAGATGTGTGTTTGGGATACCTCATTGTCAGAGCCATGGCTGCTGAAGTGTGATTCTGAAAGCACTGAAAATAACTCCTCAGGTTCCTACCCCATAGCTTATTATGTGTAGCTTTAATAGTTCTCTAAACGCCCCATTTTGTTGCCCTTTCTACTACTGCAGATGACGGTAGCTGGGAACAAGACAGCAGAGACAAGGGAAATAAAAATAATACAGCCCCCACTTCGGTCTGTATTATTTGTTGCTTCTGTTGCCATAGTGAAGTTGACAAGTGACACACAGGTGAGAGGTCCTTCCTACAGTGGAACCAGTGAGTTTTGGAGGCCAGAGAGGTAGGACACACACACATGCAAGACTTCCACGCCTCCTAGGCCTGGAAAGGACTTACCAAGCCAACCGGCCCACTCTCCTGCCTCTAAGCTAAAAATCAAATGGATGGGCAGCTTGTTCCTAAAAATCCTCAAGAACAAAGTCCACCACCTCTGAGTCACCCATGGGGCTCTTATTTCACAATATTCATGGCCCTGAATGGGTTTTCTGTGTCTAATCTCATTCGCTCTTGCCGTCCACCCAACCCAATTCCTCTATTGCTTCTATGGAAATAAAAGTTAATCATCACCTGTACACTTTGTACAGTAACCCCAGAGGTAAGATAAAAAACAAAAGCCACCTTGGAAGCGTGGACTCTGCTTGAGTACAACCATGACCAGCTGTGTTCCTCTCAGGATTCCCCACCCCTGCCCTTTTGTCTGGTCTTGGCTCTGGGAGTGAGTGGCCTGAAGGGGCAGGGAGTACACGGGGTTGAGGCACATGTGGAAACACCCACTGACCTAGCTCAGAGGCCTCTGCCACGAACAGAGAAACAGGCCTGCTACCTACCCGGTCAGAGTGGGGGCAGAGCAGCCTCCCGTGAAGGATGTCTTCTTCCTTCTAAGTGAAATAAAGCAGAGAGAACAGGGAGGTCTGTTTTTAATGAGCATCTTTAAAAGCCTTTGCAACAGCAAACACAGCCCGGAAACCCACACTGATGGCAACAGGGCTCTCTCGCTTCCAGATGACCCTGCAAAACAGAAATGGTGCTGCTAAATCAGGAGTGTGGCTTTTTCCCACCTCACATTTAAAAATGCCAACTTTCAAAATCATTTCAGAAATCCTGCCTGAAAAATGTGTGATGGCCCTCACGGCGTAGCCTGGTTTGACGATGAAGGGGGCAGGAAAGCGCCCAATCCAAATGCAACGAGGGAAACTGCCCCCACCCTTTCCAGAAGCAGTGGGAAAGCCCTTCTACTCCCGCCGCCAAAGACACAAGGAAAAGGCCACCTGCAGGAGCACACAGGAATTCTGCAGCCTGAGAGCAGGCTCTTGATACTAATGGATCCCACCCCATTTCCCTGGCTCTCTCTTTCCTCCAGAACTACTCAACTTCCATTCTCTTGATCCATGTCACTAGATTAAGAAGACGGATGTCTCTCCCTGCCACGGACATGCCAGACAAGCCCTGGGCCTCTCTTCACATTCCCTAAAGTAGTGTCAGGAAAATGAAACACTTGCACGGAACTTCTCTGCAGCATCTCTGTTTGGTTTCTTTCACACCCTGGGCCGAGGAACCAGTGCTTATTTTCACAGGAGTAAAGAAGCCTCTGACTGTAAGTGAGGTTAACACCCACCCCGAGGCTGGATGCTTTCTGTTCTCTCTCAACAGCTGAGCATCATGATTTTGCTAATTAAGCCGCTTTCTTCTCCTTAATTAGCTGCATGTGAATCTTGTTGGGAAGTCTTGGATCCGTGAAATAGTCTGGGATAAGAATTAAAAAGAAGAAATCATCTAAACCCAAGGGAAAAAGACTAGGCGAGAGACAGCTCACTCTGCTAAAAAGCCAGGAAGGCTCTGTCTTAGCAGGACTGTTACTGGTGGTCCTGCTTTACAATGTAATATGAGATGCCACAGCAAATCCCAAGGTCACTGTCTTCCCCGCCCCCGTGCCACCCCCCCCCCCACCCAGAAGTTCTGAGCCTCCAGCTCCAGCATTCCCAGCAAGGGCTGACAGGGCAGCCCCTGTCCCCTCCACACCGCCCTGCCGCTGGCCTGTCAGCTTGCTGACGCGCAGGGAGCCATGAGAGGGCTGAGGGAGTTTCTGGCTTTCTGCTCCAGGCCCATCTTGGGGCCCAAATAAATACCAAGTGTTATTCTTGTCTCAGCTCGGCCTGCTGGCTCCTGTCTCTGAGACATCACGCCCTCTCTGAGAATATCCTCTCAGAGGAGAGCCAGGCTCTTGCAGGATGACGACAGAAGAGGATTTTTATATACCCAGCATAACGTGAATCAGGGGCAGCATCTGCTGCGACAGCAAAGGCATACTTAGATTCAGTCAGAAACGGTTTGAGGCTGTAACCCCAGGGCTAAAAGGACCCAAGAAATCATCGAGCCCAGCCCCTTCCCTTTAAATACCATTGACCTCAAGCCATCTCAGGGCAGCGGAGCCCATTAGAATCACCTGGGGAGCCTTTAAACCTGTGGATGCCCGGCCCCACCCCAGACTAATTAAATAAAAACCTCTGGGGGTGGGCCTGGGCATCAGTATTTTTTTTAATTCCCCAGATTATTTTAATGTGCAGCCAGGGTTGAGAACCCCGCTTTAAGATTCCCAGGGTAAGAGCTGCCAGTCTGTTCCTTAGGGAATCTCAAAATTCTTAACAATCTTTACCACGAGGAAGTTCTGCCTCGTTTCTTACCTGTCCTCATTTTGAGGAAATGACATTGAGGAAAGAGCCTTTTGAAAAAAGCTCCCTTGGGAGACACTGGATAAAGAAGCACCCCAGACTCTGCAGGGAGAATCCTGGGCTTGTCCGAGTCTAAATTCACAGTAACACTCGTGGTGCTCGTTTATCAAACGCCCAAAATGGATGCTGCCTTACTCACCTGCAGCAAATTCTTGAATGTTGTCTGGTCTTTTCAAAAACATTTCTCTGGAAAACATCAAGGGATAAGGGGAGGAGGTAAAGCAGGTCCTGCACTGTCAGGGCAGATGACCCGAGACACACCCGTCCTGGCAGGCGGAAAGCCAGAGGACTCCTGCCAAGGACCCTTTCCTTCGTGATTTTCCTTCTAGTCAGGATCTGAGGCCAGGAGCAAGACATTCTAAATGGCAAGAAGCCTAGGGAATGCTCACCTCACAAGACAGCAAGTGCTGCAGCCAAGTGAAGCTTGCCATTCACTCCACAAACATTTCACAGAACCAGAGACCAGGCCCAGGCCAGGCGGCAAGTTGAAGAGCTCGCTGCCTCCTCCTCGAGGGACTCACGTGTGGTGGGACAGATGTGCAACCCACCACCCTCCAAGGAAGTGTAACCAGGAATCGCCACGGGTGGGGGGAGGGCACAGTAAACCACGCTGAGAGGATGGACTTGAGATGGCTGTTGGCCCTGCATACAGTGGACACTGGGACAAAACCCACGGCGCCGGTGCCACTGGGAATCTGAAACTGCCTTATAGCCCACCGACTTTTATAGCTCATAAAGCTCGTTCATAAACATTATCTCACTCTACACTCTGTGAAACAGCAATGACTGTGCCCCATTTTACACATGAAGAAAGCAAGCTTTCAAAAGGTTGACCATTTGCCCAAGTTCATAAAGCAAGTAAATAAAGCAGAGGAAGCCCAGGTCTTGTGGTTCCAAGGCCAGTGCTCTACAACATGGCCTTGTGGCCGTGGCTGCCCTGCCCCACCGGCATGGAAGGCCCTCCCTGCCCAGGAGGCCTCTGCCTCCCAAGCTTCAAGAATTTTGCTTCCCTTCTTCTCCTTCAATTCAATTTGAGAATTGTTGAGCACAAATTCTGTGTAAGTCACTAAGATATGAGGGATTGATTTTAAAAAGATAAAATATAGCCCCACCTCAAAGGAATTACAGTCAAGTGAAAGGAAATGGGTAAGTTCCCAAATGTCCAAAAGGCCAAGTAACCTCCAGGTAGTGCTACAGGAGGGTACGAAATAGCGTGCTGGGAGATCACAGGAGAGAGAGTGATTCCTTACGGCAAGACCCCCAAATCCTCACAGAGCAGCTGGCGTTTGAGAGCGCCCTTGAGGTACACATGGGACGAGGGCTGAGGGACAAGAGCCTTCCAGACCAAGGAGCAGCAGGAATAAAGGCCCCAAAATTAAAGGGAACTGCCCATGTCCTATTGACAGTGAACTCCAGAGGGTAGGAACTGGGTCGTATCCACCTTTGTTTCCCCAGGGTCTAGAAGAGCACTCAGGGAGTGTCAGTGCCCCTGCAGAGGGTGGTGGAATGATCAGAGAGGTCCAGTCTGGCTGGAGTGGGGGCACGTGCAAGGAGTAGTGGGAAGCGAAGGAGGCCCTAGTATGGAGGGCCTTGAAGACCAGGGAGAGACATTCATACTCAGTTCAAGAGACAATGGTGGGGGGACTTCCCTGGTGGCACAGTGGATAAGAATCCACCAGCCAACGCAGGGGACACGGGTTTGAGCCCTGGTCCGGGAAGATCCCACATGCCGTGGAGCAACTAAGCCCGTGCACCACAACTACTGAGCCTGCGCTCTAGAGCCCGCGAGCCACAGCTACTCAGCCGGTGTGCCACAACTACTGAAGCCTGCGTGCCTAGAGCCCGTGTTCTGCAACAAGAGAAGCCACCACAATGAGAAGCCCATGCACCACAACTAGAGAAAGCCCACGCGCAGCAAGGAAAACCCATCGCAGCCAAAAATAAATAAATAAATAAATATTTTAAAAAAGAGAGAGACAATGGGGGGACTTCCCTGGTGGCGCGGTGGTTAAGAATCCGCCTGCCAATGCAGGGGACACAGGTTCGAGCCCTGGTCCGGGAAGATCTCACATGCCGCGGAGCGACTAGGCCCATGTGCCACAACTACTGAGCCTGCGCTCTAGAGCCTGCGAGCCACAATTACTGAGCCCGAGTGCCACACTACTGAAGCCCATGGGCCTAGAGCCCGTGCTCCGCAACAAGACAAGCCACCACAATGAGAAGCCCGCACACCGCAACGAGGACCCAACGTGGCCAAAAATAAATAAACATATTTATATTTTAAAAAAAGAGAGAGACGGGCTTCCCTGGTAGCGCAGCGGTTGAGAGTCCGCCTGCCAGTGCAGGGGACACGGGTTCGAGCCCTGGTCCGGGAAGGTCCCACATGCCGCGGAGCAACTAAGCCCATGCACCACCGCAATGAAGAGTAGCCCCCGCTCGCCGCAACTGGAGAAAGCCCGCCTGCAGCAACAAAGACCCAACGCAGCCAAAAATAAATAAAAATAAAATTTTAAAAAAAAAGAGACAATGGGAATGGATAAACAAAGCGTGGTAGAGTCACACAGTGGAATACTACACAGCAATGAGAATGGAGAATGTAAGATACTGCTGGGGCTTCCCTGGTGGCGCAGTGGTTGAGAGTCTGCCTGCCAATGCAGGGGACGCAGGTTCGTGCCCCGGTCCGGGAAGATCCCACATGCCGTGGAGCGGCTGGGCCCGTGAGCCATGGCCACTGAGCCTGCGCGTTCGGAGCCTGTGCTCCGCAATGGGAGAGGTCACAACAGTGAGAGGCCCGCGTACCGCAAAAAAAAAAAAAGATACTGCTGAGCAAAAGAAGCCAGGCACAAAAGAGCACATATTGTGGAATTCCATTTGTATAAAGTACACAAAAACGCAAAATGAATCTGTGCGATTAGAAGTCAGGATACTAGCTAACTTTTTGGAGGAAGTGACTGAAAGGGGCCACAAAGGGTCTGAGGTGCTAGTCAGGTTCTAGTTCTTGATCTGGACGCTAGTATCATGTGTGTTCTCAGCTTGTGAAAGTTCATCCAGTTTAGGATATGCCACTTGTCTGTACTTTATATTTCAATAGAATGTTTAAAAAAAAAAAAAAAGGCAATATTGTGGATCCACTGAAGATTTTTCCAGCCAAGGAATGATATGATCTGTGCTATGGTTTGGGAAGATTCATCTGCCTGGCTGTTTACAAAAACACCTAATAAAACCTGTCTACAATTTCACACTTTGTTATCATATCTCCAGCCTAAAACCTGAGATCTCTGGATGCCTAAAATAAGTTAGATCCCTATTTCTAACATTTTTCGGTTCTAAAATTCAAGGCATTAAGAGTTCCATATACTGTATATATGAGTATAGACTGGAGAGTTGTAGCTGAATGGCCATAAATCATTAGGATCTGCAAAACCCAAGTGGTAAGCTTGCCTCCCAACAAAAACAGAGTGGGGCTTCTCACGGCTTGCAGTGAGCGTACAGCAGAGACCTGCAGACAGGTGAGGACAGGCATGCTGCCCAGGATTCTGTCCCCCCTTCTCCCTCTGTCCCCTTTTCTCACAGGAAGGACCATCCGAAGCATCCAGTGCAGACGAGGGGCTGATTCTGGTTCACTCTGGTATTATCCAAAGGAAATAACAATCACACCAAAAAGAAAACCAAAAGCAAACCCTCAAAGTTCAAACACTTCCTCTCCCCTCTCCCCTCCCCCTCAGAAAGAGAAAGGCCTAAAAGGCGCCAGGAGGATTTCACAGAGGAGTTCCAGGACAGCAAAAGGAGAAGCCTGGTGGCCTATCTGGCCCAGGGAGGGGGATGATAAGGAAGGAAAGGGAAGATGCCTAGAGCTGTCCTTGCAGACACCCATCTCCTCCTGGAAACTGTTCCTGGGCAGAGAAGCAGGGCCACCCCTGCCATGTGACTAAAACAACACCCTCTTTATTCACCACCCCCAAAGGTTCTAATCCTTTTGTTTGTGAACATTGCAAATGGTGAGTTAATTCAGGTTTTAACATCTATCCCCAATCTCGCTGCTGGAATCATTCCTAACTTGGGTTGCAAGCTCCCCAGGATAGGAAAGATGTCATCCTTTATCTCCCTTTAGAAGAAAAGGTACAGAAAGTGATGGCCTGATCTCCAGGGCTGACACTGACAGAGGACCCCTAAACTATCTTTTGCCCAAGCCTTAAGCCTGGCCCAAAAAAACCAAACCTCACAGACAGGTTTCCATTTTCCCTTTCCCCTTCCCCTATCTGCCCTCTGAGAATCGGGTGCCACTTTGAAGAACAATGAAGCATGGAAAAAAGACACCCCTCCAGGCCTACTTTTAAAAAGACAAAGGAGAGCCCTACCTCTGGCTCCCCAGCTCCTGTGTGCTTACAGTGCAACACAGTGGAAAAACCAGGGGTTTGGATTCTGGTTCAGCAATCTGGGGAAGGTATTTCACCTGTAAAATGGAAGTGATAATAAACTATCTTTGTAGAGTTGCTAGGAGGATCAGCAAAAATGTACCAAAATGTCATACACTGTGGGCCCTGGGGACACAAACATGGCTCCACCAGCTTAGAGCTTTGGTCCAGGGAGAGAAAGAAAATGCAATTATACAATGTGATAACTGCTAATGTAGGAAACCAACAGCAGTGCCTGGAAATGGAAGCCATTATTATTTAAATCGTGCCTATCTGTTTGTAGCCAAACAGTATTCGGCATAGCTCTATTGTATTCATCCATTGATGCTCCATGATTTTTTTTCCCCTCAGTTCTTTGCTTTTCATCCTATTAGGAACATTTTCACTCAAGCAAATGCCATGCTGAAAGGCAGTGTGGGGGAAGGAAAAAGGTGCTCCAGGACATGGTGGAAAATGGTTTTCTTTTCCCCATGACTTACAAGGGAGTGGCTTCCAACCCTTGGGAGTCTTTCCACACCAGTGTTCTCAGGTAGAGAAAGGCCAGACGTCTGAATTTTTTTTAAGTTCTAGTGACCTTGTTAAAGGCCTCTGATAGAGAATAGGGTTCTACACCCAATGGCTGTCTGCTGAGTTTCTCAATGCCAAATTCCCTCTTCCAAGTGTTGGAAGGTATGTATTTATCCTTAGAGCTAAAGTGAATGCATATTAATATTTTTTGAGAATTTTGAGATAACTGAAGGAAACCTCTAGAGATAACAAGAAAACCCTGGGTGCCACAGACCCCGGCGCTAGAAAATATTCAATCTCAGGATATTTTCTAAACTTCAGACCCTAAAGGAAGCAACAAGTAGTGTTTAAAGAAAGAGGTCACTCACACTCATCTATCCCCAACGAGATTTCCACTATTTGCTCAAGGCCAGTCTGAAAACCACCTACCTGAAGAAACCACTTATGAGCAACTCCACTTCTTTGTGGGTCCTTAGGTACTTTTCATTAGTAATCCGAGTCTGAATCTGGAGGGGAAGAGCAAAAGGTCATGCTTCATGAGGAGAAAGATTTCAGGGCTCAAGCCCTGGAGGTGTGGGGGGCTTGGGGAAACAACGTGCGCACTTAAGCCGGGTCTCTTCCCAGGACGTTTGAACATTTAAGCCATCTGTCTTCTTACAGATCAACATCTTCAATGCTGCCTCCGGCTCAGGCTTAGGGGCCTTAACTAAGGTCGGGTCTCTACCGTTGGGAAGTTCTTGTTTGTATCTAAGTTAAAGTATCCGGCAGTCAATTTCGGTCCATTTCTCTGGCCCATCCCTGTTTAAGTTTTTTTCTGGACTTTCAGGCGCCTGTCGGGCTCTGTTCAGGGCTCCAGAAGCCTAGGGTCCGCCGGGTGTGTCCCCACCCACCCAGCCTTCCGCCCCTTTATCTGGGAACAGGCTCCACGTCCCTTTTCTCTGGGGCCCTTACCCAGGGGGAGCTGCACTCTAATGGAGGCGGGGGTCAGGGGCCGCACCCACCTTGAAGCCGCGCAGCTTCTCCAGCTGCTCGGGACTCAGCGCCTCGGGGTACAGCCCTTGAATCCCGCCCGGCAGGGTCGCCATCTTGTCGCGGTCGTCAAGGCGACGGGAGGCGCGGCTGGTGAGGACCCACCCCCGGCCTGGCCCCGCCCTCTCCAGAAGGGGCGGGGCTGAGGGAAGCAATAAGGGGGCCACTCTGAAGCCGAGGAGTAAGCTCAGGAGGGTGTCTAAAGGATCCCCTTCCCCAGATTCGGGGACTGAATTCCCAGCTTGACTGCATATGAAAATGAGCCCTTTTTGACCCCACCCAACCTCAAATAGTTTTTTCTTTAGCTCTAGAGCATAACTGGAAAAGGGATTCCTAAGGCAGAGTCTCCCAGAATCTGGTTCCTGACTCTCTCATTTAAAGCCTAGTAGTAGGGAAGGAAAATCTAGGCTTCTTCCCTTTCCACCGGCCCGGGAGCCAAACCTTTCCATCCTTCAAGTGCAGACACTTGACCCTGAAGTCTTGGATTCTTAACACAACATGAAAGCACCCCATGGGATGGAATGAACCGAGTTCTACAAAGGAAGGAGTGTTCTCAGACTAAAAATGCTGGAAAGGACCTGGGGACATGCTGCCAGAAGTTTCCCCTCTTGGACTGACTTTCTTGTGTAGATTAACTGCTCCTTATAAATTCTAAATCATGTCTCCCATTCCCAATGGAGTAGGGGAGGGGAAAGGCAGTTGGTCTTCAAGATGTGTTCTTCTGCTATCTAATTAAGAAGAGAACGTGAGACAGAAAGCCAGAGAGCTGAAAATAGCACCTAGAAAGGGCAGGAGGCTGTCTGACAATACACGCAAGTGCTGAATTTCTACACCCCCTCGGAGATCATGAGCAGCAGAGACCTTGTGAGAGGCAGAGAAGAGCCCAAAAGGAAGCAGTCTTTTCAGATTTGAGAAAACTGCCCAAGGAGCAAGGAAAGAGCTTAACAAGCCCAGCATTAGGCCATGGCCTGGGAGGGGGTCTCTCTGCCATCTGCCTCTCAGAAAAGACTAGGAGGGAATTCGCCGGCGGTCCAGTGATTAGCACTCCGTGCTTTCACTGCTGGGGCTGGGTTCAATCCCTGGGCAGGGAAGTAAGATCCCGCAAGCTGCACAACATGGCCAAAAAAAAAAAAAGACTGAGGAAAAGAAGTGAAAATGTTGGCAGTTCCCAAGCCAGGAAAAACACCTCAAGAGGTAAATTAAATAGTGGGCTACAAACCTCTTCTCAGAAACCCCATCTGGGTAGTAATCATTTTGATTGTTTTTTAGGAGCGAGAGTTATAGTGAGAGGTAGATAAGCTGCCATCTGTCAGAAGTGATTTTTTTAGGCAGGAGCAGAGGTTAATCAGAGGTGATAGTTCCTGTTGGCTAAGACCTGTCTCTTCCCACCCCTCCACCCCCCAGAGAAGCTAGTGTTGGAACCTCTAAGTTGCACCATCCAATGTGGTCACCACGAGCCACCTGTGGCTATTAAGCACTTGAAATTTGCTGAAAGTGTCAGATGAGCTGTAAGTATAAATCACTCACTGGATTTTGAAGACTTGGTATTTTAAAATGTAAATATCTCTAATAATCCTTACATTGATTACATGTTGAATATTTTGGATATATCATATAAACTCATTGAATAATACATTGAATATACTGGTTAAATAAAATATATTATTAAAAGTCATTTCACTTTTTCTTTTCACTTTTTTAATGTGGCTACTAGAAACTTTTAAATTATAGATACAGCTTGCATTACAGTAAATGGTGCTGGTCTGGACTGTCAAATCTACACACACATACACACACACACACACACACAGAGGCATATACATGCACAATTCCCTCCATCCCCCACCCCCATGCATAAAATAATTAATGTCTTCCTTCTGCTAAGCTATGGTCTTCTTGTGATTTGAGAATCAGTCAAGCCTTTCTTGACTCACCACATCCCATGGCCCAAACCCCAAATACACATATGTGTAAATGAGAGAGGCTACTTTTCTTTTTTTAACAGCACCTCAGTTCTCACTATTGTAAATTGTGTTGGCCTTTCTTACCTCTCCACTTGAGGTAGAAGCCACTCGAGGGAAGGAAGATTATATAATCAATTCTTTGTACACTCTCACAGATTCTGCTACAGAAGTCTTCACTCTGTTTTCAATTAGTGAGGCCAGCAAGTATTTGATGAGTAGCCATTCTGCCCACACATACCATCACTACATTTTGACCTTTCTGAAAAGTACCCCAATTATTTAGCATGTCTCGTTTCCTAAGAATCTAAAACCAGGAGTGAGCTCTCTCTTTATAAAGTCAATAATCTTTTAATGTAGGGCATCTTAACATTGAGTGCAGAGAATAAGAAAGAGGGTGAGCTTGGGGATGGTGGGCAGAGAAAGTACCTTGGAGGAACCTAGTTGGAAGCCTCACCTCCTCCTGGAGAGCAATTCCCTGGTATGTGCCTCTGGGTCATTTTCCCCCCCAGTCTTCACCCCACAGGGCTTCCTCCCCTACAGCCTGAAGGACAACAGAGAGGTGCCCACAGTCGCCCAGCAAGGAGGGCCTGAAGAGAGTTCCCACATCTTCTCTCCTAAACCCCACCTCTCCTCTCAGACTGAAGCCTTCCGTCTGGGGACCACAAACTAAGCGAAGGATTGGAGGCGTTTTGCTGCCTGCAGCTGTCTCCTCAATTGCTGACTGGGAGGAGGAGTGAGGGGAGTTCATTATAATTCATTTTTGTGAATGTTTAATATTTCAATTAATATGATTAGCCCCAAGCCTGAATGAGCAGCAGGGCGGCAGATCTGCTGACAAGACACAGAGTAATGAGATCAACAGGGCCACGGGGTCTTCCTAGGCTCCATCCTCAGAGGGCGTGATCTGTTTAGCATCTCCATAAATACCAAGATCAGATTAGGAGGCAAGGGAAGGAGCAGTGGGGGTGGGGAGATGGGTGGAAAGTTACTTTCCAGATGTATTTGCACTCTTGACTCCCTGGCACTGCCATCGCATATTCTGACCACCCTGCACTGGGTCCTCTTCCATCTCCCCCTACCCACCCATTTTAGAGGACCCTATTGGGAGCATCTGGACATCCGTACCATGAAGTGTAATCACGTCTACACATACACACACACACACACACACACACACTCACACTCAAACATACATACCTGTCAGAATGTGGCTTCAGGCCACAGAAATGATGCTAGGGAAGGATGGATGGTGGTGAATGGAGAATCAAGCAGTAGAAAGAAGGATAGCTCTCACCCAGGGCTCAAATGAAGACACAAGAGGAAGAAAGGCCAGGCTCAACCACTCCCCCCATTCCCAAGAGGAGATTTGACAGGGAAGTTAAACGCATGGACTTTGAACCACACTGTCCGGGCTCCACTCTCAGCTATACCTCTTTCCAGTGTGTGACCTTAGGCAAGTCATTTAATCTCTCTGTGCCTTGGTTTCCTCATCTTTACTGGAAGGTAACAATAGAACCTACATCATAGGGTGGTGCTAAGGGTTAAACAAGTTAGTAAATATAAAGCACTTAAACAATGCCTATGACACGGACCAACACCGTAAGAGCCATCTAAGTGATGGTACTATTAATTCCCTTCCAGAAGAAAAGCCTGCCTGTCCAGAGAGCTGAGGCAGGGCTGCTGGGATTCAGGTGGGACAGATTTCAGAGACACCAGCACCACTGTGGAGACATCAGCCCCATTCTGGGGTGAAGAAGGGGTGACAGGAGGCAAGGAGTTCCACAAAAGCTGTGAGCCCAGGTCGGCAAGCACCTGATGGCAGGCAAGGGCTGCCCCGTCCAAGAGGTTTGATGCCAGCAGATACTCCCTGCGTTGAGGGGGAGCTGTAAGTGAGCGCGGTGTACAGAGGGGTCAAGCTCCCTCAGCATCACAGGGCAAACCGATCATCTGTAGAAGTTTAACCGTTTAGGGGAGTAATGGCCCCCAAATATGCTTCCCCCATCCCTCTTTGTTACCTGACTCAACTAGAGAGTCCCAGTCAGGGAACATAACTGGGGTGGGGGGGAGGGGAGAAGCAGAAGGAAGGAATTTTGGGGTTTCCTCTGCCCTAAAGGGGAACTTGCCAGCTGTGATTCTGCCCATGGAAGGAATCAGGAATCTACTCTCATCAGAGGCTCTTGGCATTGACTACTTATTCGAGAAATATTTGTTAAGCTCCTACTACGTGTGAACAAGACACTGTGCTGGACACTAAAAGCTGAATTAAACAGTGTCCTGGTCTTCAAACAGCTTCCAAGTGCGAGCTCTCGCTGTCACCACTGCTGCCTCCCTGCCCACGCACTTATACACACAAACGCCCCAGAGGGCGAGAAGGGGGCGTCGGCAAATGCCAGCAAGATCGAGTTTTTCTTGGTTCCCTTTCTGGAAAACACAGTTCCCTCTCTGCACTCATCTCACCCTGCTCCCTCTTCCACAGCCCCCTTTCCATCTTTCTCTCTGGGTCCCTTCTGCCCTTTCCCCCAGGCTCTGCGACCTGCTTCCCTCCCCAGCTACACCCTTCTCCCCACCCGCCCCTAATCTGCCCAGCCATCTCTATGCCATCTTCTTTTCCCTGTTTTCTTCCCTTGGCTCCCCACTCTCAGTCTCCCCAGATGCCAGCTCCTCTCTCTTCCTCCCCCCTGCTCCCCTCTCCTGGGTCTTCTCTTCCAGCACCGGGGACAGCTCCAGCCCCCGGAACAATGAAACCCACCTTAGGGCTCCTCTATAAATTCTCCATCTTAGTGCCATGCCCAACTCGTGATTAGGGAGTAAGATGGGGGAAGGGTTATTATCAACAGGACCAGCTGCTCTTCTGGGGGTGGGAAGGGAGTCAGGGAGGAAGGAGATAGGAAGAGGGCGTGGCTCTTGTCTGGATTGTGCGTCCCTCTCCAGGGTAGAGAATTTGTCTTCCACCCCTGAGACTGACATCACTGATGTCAGGGGAAAGGAGGTGGGAGTGGGGAGGGGGGTGTGGAGGGGGGAGGTTTTTGTTGAGGAGAGCGCGGCCGGAGAGCAGAGCTCCGGGACCCAGGTGACCGGGAAAGCAGGCAGCCCCAGCGGCGGGAGCAGCCAGCAGCAGCCCAGGCCCGGGGACCGGGGTGGGGGTGGGAGGGGGGCTGAGGGGAGGACCTGAAGGGAGGCGGCAGGGCCAAAGGGACCCCCGGCGCCCTGCCGCCATCAGAGATCAAGCATCTGGCATCAGGGATCTTCGGACCCAGCAGAAGGATCAGCCACAGGGGAGGTGTCCTCCCAGGGAAGCCAACGAGAGCTCCACCTGCCCCACATCAGGAGTGCCCCCCACCCCCAACGCTGCTGGCAACCATACCAGGACCCTAACCCCTCAGCCTGAAACCCAATCACCCTCCTCAGGCCCTTTCCTCCACCTCCAGCTCTAATCTCAACCCCCAGTTCCCAGCGCCCCTGCTACCACCCTAACCCGCCAGGTCTTGGCCACACTGCCCCCCATCCTGGGATATCTGCCAGATCTCTGGGAGGGAGATCGTTTGCTTGGGCTATGCCCCCTGGTGGCATGACAGTGTCTGCCTAGACCCCTGACCCCGAGCCCTCAACTCCCTGGGCCTCCTTTGTATGAAGAGCGGCCCCTCCGCTCAGCACTGTGGTTGAGGCCAAAGGGAAAGCCAGCCCCGGCCACTTGCCTCCTTGCTGGGCAGCTCCCCCTGGCCTTCGGGCCTCTCCCTGCTCCCCTCGGCCCCTTCTCCTGGGCCGCCCCAATGAAGGAACCGGATGCCATCAAGCTGTTTGTGGGGCAGATACCGAGGCATCTGGAGGAAAAGGACCTGAAACCCATCTTCGAACAGTTTGGTCGGATCTTCGAGCTGACTGTCATCAAGGACAAGTACACCGGGCTGCACAAGGGTGAGGGGTCAGGCCAGGCTGGAGAGGCTTCAGGGAGTGGGCTGGGAGGTTGGGAGGCTGGGAGGAGGTGGGGAAGCCAGGCTGGAGGGATGGAGTGGCTGGAGAAGGCTGATCTGGAAGGAAAAGAGTTCATGGGCTGGGGAGTGTGGATGGAGGAGCTAGAAGAGAACTCAGCTAGGGTGACCAGGGGACCCCAGGTGGAGGACCAAAGAGAGCCTCTCTGGGGGAAGAGTTGTCAAGGTGGCTGCAGAGATGCGGACCCCAAAGTTGAGGGGGATGATGTGGATGAACTCAAGGAAGGATGGAGGAACGAGAGAGCTGGTTTGAGAGATAAGGAGCTGGGCAGGGGTGTGTGTGTGGAGGGGGGCAGCACGCACAAGACTGAGAGTCTTAGTAGCCTCAGATACTATTGGGATGGGGGTCGGGACACAGGGTCAGGTGCTCAACCTGGAAAGAGTGGATGTTCGTGGAGTGGGCAGGGCAGCTCCAGAACTAAAGAGGGGGACCTGGGAAACAGTGTAGGACAGAGATTGGTAAAGATCTGGGAAGCATAGGGACTCGAAATTTAAGGGAGCTGGGGGTGAAAGAGGATGTGCCTCAGGCCAAAGGGCTGTGCAGCTAAGCAGGGTCAGGCCTGGGGTCAGGCCTTGGAGAGCCCCAGACACTGGGAGTCAGAGGGGCCACGCTGCCTCCCCCTCCACCGGCCCAGGGACTCCGGCTCCCCACTCTTCCCTTTCCTTCTCTAGTCAGCTCTCCACCCTCCACCTGCCTCCCATGGAGCTGGAGAGAAAGGAGGAAATAGAGAAAATGGGAGAGGACAGGGCTGATGATGACCAAGATGGAGGGAGGTGGAGGCAAAGGAGAAAGGGGAAAGGAGACCAGCTAAGGAAGACAGAAAACCACACTACACGTACTTGTCTGGAGATCACATGCCCCTTCTCCTCCCCCCACACAAAGCCCCAGCTCCCACAGCCCAGGCGTTCTCCCTCTTCCATCACCCCACCATGTAAGCCTCCTGGTCTCGGGGTCTCTGCCCTGTGCTCATCAGCCCAGAGGCTCCGGGGACGAATGTGCACCCCCTCTCAGACACCTCCCCACCCCAGCAGGCAGAAGGTGGCAAGAAGGGACAAGCTTCCCAGTCCTCAGTTTCGTGGGGGGTAGGGGGCCTTTTAGGGAGGGGAGACCGGGGACTTACCCCCGACCCGGTCTCTCTGCCCCTGCCCCTCCTCAGGATGTGCCTTCCTGACATACTGTGCCCGCGATTCAGCCCTGAAGGCCCAGAGCGCCCTGCACGAACAGAAGACGCTTCCAGGGGTGAGTCCCGGCCTTTTCAAGGCCAGGGGGCTGAGAAGGGCCTTAGAAGGGGCACCACCTTCCCAAGACACTGAGTGTATTTTCCACCTCCTCTCATCACCGGGAAGCCCCTACCTCCTTGTAGCACCCCGCCTCCTTGCTGAAGATGCACGCATGTCTTCTCACCAAGAGAGAAGGAAAACGGCGATGAGCAGAGTAGATATAACCCTTGCAAAGAGCAGAGGTAGCCCTTTCCCCACTTCCCAACCTGCCCCTGGGGCAGCACTTAGAGGAGGGACTTAGCTGGTTGGGAGGCATGGGGAGAAGACTTTGGACACCAAGTGCAGGGCCGAGTGAGCAGGAGGCACTCTTTCTGGCTCTGGGGAGGAAATCTGCCTGTGAAATGGGGGAGGGGTGCCTGCGGCCCGAGATGGGCAGCTGGTGCCTGCCCGCCTGGCATCTCTGTGCTGACTTCTGAGGTCGAACAAGCTCACCTCACGTCTCCCAGGAAAAGCCGCGGGAACAGTGCCACAGGGCATCAGGGTGGTCAGGGCCTGGTGGGCCTGGGCTGGGAGTAAGCCCTGAGGAGGGGGGCTGCGGGCAGCAGACAAGGGCAGGGGCAGCCATCAGTGTGGAAGATCAGGCCTGACCCCACCAAGTGTGCCCAGGGAGGCAGGGGGTGCCTCTGACATGGCCTCCCTCCTGCAAGGTCAGAGCTCTTTGTCTTCTTCCCAGGCAGCCTTGCAGCTCATCCCAGGCCTGGGCTGGCACGGACAGGAATAAAAAATCTCAGACTGCCCCCCAGTTACCCATCCTGTGGGGAAAGGATGTGCCATTCCCTTTCTGTATCTATCGGCTTCTGTTGTCTTCCCTGGAAAGTACCTCTTGAGAGCTAACTCCACCCTTCCCTCCAGCCAACATTTGCTAAACACAGTCTGAGTGCTGGAGACACACCTGTCACATCTTCTCCTTCCCTCGTGTGGGAATGGAGATGGAGCCCGATCCTCTAGCTCTTCCTGGGAGAGGAATAGACAAAACAGATGGGAAGGGCGGCGGGGGGGATCTAGGAAAATTAGAACTGTCTCCACCACTCCCAACTTCACACCCTCCATGGCCCTGTGACCCTCTGTGGCCCTCAACCCTAAATACCACTATAGGAAAGCAGATCTGCTGCCAGCTCCCCACCTTCACCCCACTATCTTATCCAGTCGGGGGCAAGGTAGCCCAGAACAGCCATCACCCACAGAGTTAAGGATCTGTGTATGTGTGAGCAGGCTCGGGCTCTAAGAAGCGTGTGTGTGTGTGTGTGTGTGTGTGTGTGTGTGTGTGTGTTTGGGCACATGAAGCCCTGTTCCCATCACATGACCTCACAACTCTCCTCTCTCTTTCCTCTGGGGAGGCCCCCCCACAAATCAACAGTTTTCATTTCCATTGCCGTTTCTCTGTCTTTTTCTGTTGTCTCCTATCTCTCAGAGCCCCTGCGGAAACCAGAGAGGGACGAGGGAGAAGGTAGAAAGCAGGGATACTGGAGTGGGGACATGGGTGAGAGAGACGGCGCCGGGTGCACAGGAGTCCCAGGGCCATCTGTGCCAGCTGGGGGCTTCTGCCCTGGCTCTGTCCCCCTCCAGCTGCCTGTGTGGCTCAGGCAGGGCTACGCCCTGGGTGTGGAAAGGCGCTGCCTCCTCTTCCTGAGGTAATAAGGCCCAGGGTGGGAGGCGAGTGAGAAGGGAGCCCCAGTTAATAATTGTTGAGCCTTGCCCCAAGCTCCCAGGTGAGGTTGAGTCCTCCACTTTGGCCCTTGCCCCAGGGGACAGAATCCAGAGGCACCTGACAGAGCCTTTAGTAGGAAATGAGGGGTTCTATCCTCCAAGGGGACCCCCGTGCTGGGGGTTTGGGGGAGCAGATGTCTATAACCAAGCTCTGCCTGACCCTTTGTGCCCCCAGATCTTTTCTCAGCCACCTGCCTTTCTGGCAGCAGTGTTTCCCCTCAGACAGTCATTGAGTGTGAGTGTGTGTGTGTGTGTGTGTGTGTCCAGTGTGCCAGCTCTTGCACAACTGTTGGGAAGTTCCTCCTACTGTCTAATCTCCATGCCCTCTGACTGCAGGTTCTTTCTTTAATGGGGGCATTTACCCGCTCTCCTTTCTCCCCATCTTTGTCAGCTCAGAATCTGGAAGGTGCCACCATATTTGAGTGATGATTCAGGCTGCAGAGAGAAAGAATGGGAGCTGGGCCTATGGCCATGGAACCCCATTTCCTTCTCTCTCCCCTAAGAGTTCCCAGGAGAGGCTCTGTCACAGGTCCCTGGATTCTTCCTAGGAGCAGGGTGTGACCTCCTGGAGGTGGTGGTGTGAAGGACCCCTGTCTGGCCTGCGCTTCCCCCTCTACTTGGGCCAAAATCCCACTCTGGGGACATGGGTCCTCCCCGTCATCTTGCCTTTGGGCAGGTGGATTCTGGCTCCATGGAGAGGACCTGTGTGTGGTCTGGGACACCAGGCGCAAGTCTGGAGTCGGGAGTGGCAGGGCACCAGGGCTGTGCCCTCAGGAAAATTAGATCTGTAGGCATGGGGAGCTCTTCTTGGAAGTGGGGTCTTAGCTATTGGTGAGAGGGACTTACTTACAAGTGATCATGTTGGTAGGGGCCTCAGGGATACTTGGTAGGAGTATAAATAGCCCCTTCTTCTTTGGGAGGCCCTGGGGAGGGCTTATCACCTGGTGGGTGGTAGCTAGGGAAGAGAGGCGCCCGGCGCCAGGTTGCCCGGTAAACAGGGCCCAGCTGGACTCAGGGGAGGAGGCAGGTGTGCCCGAGCTGAGCTAACAAAGGCCGAGCTTCCCACAGGAAGTGCCAGGCCAGGAAGGAGAGGCTGGGAACGGGGCACTGGGGGCCACTGAGGGAGGAGTCTGTCTGTGAGGGAGTGGGGAGAGCCTTCCGTCAACGTGGTCTGTGCTGTGGTCTGCGCACTTGTGTGTGTTTTTGTGCGAATCCATATCAGCTGTGGATACTTATTGATATGCTATTTTTGTGCCTGGGAGCCTTGCAGGGAGGGAACACCATCCTTTCTCCCTGGATCCCAGGTTCCCCATCCCCAACTAGAGCAACAAGTCCCCAGGGGCCTGTTGGGAAGGGGTTAGTGCCGAGCATAAGAATTCCCCGAAGCTGTGACTCCAATCCTACCTCTCCTGTAGTGGGAGCTGGGGGGCTGGCTGCTGACCTGCCTGTAAGAGGACTTCCTGATGGCTTTGACCGGAGTACGGGAGAGAAGGGGAGTGAAGGACCAAGAGTCCTGAGTGTCTGACCCCCACCCCTTGCTACACACACACAAACTCACACACACAAACTCACACGCGCTCCTGAGGAGATTGAACCTCCGATGGGATAATCCCAGATTGGTGGAGGATAAAGCTGGGGCAGATTGGCCAGAGGATTTGTGTGACTGTTCCCCCTCCACCACCCCCACCCCCACCCCCAGCTGCTCTCAGATCCAGAGATTGGGGGGGAGGGGTGGACAGGGAGGAAGTATTGGTTGAGGCGGGGCCTAGATTTGATCCGGGCTGAAAATACCTCACCTGCAGAGTCCAGCCAGACTGACTGGCATGGCGTGACACCTGGGAACAGGGTGCAGTGTGAGAAGGGGCAGGGGCAACTATCATTTCTGCACTTCTCTGTGTTAAGTGCTGACACACAAGACCTCAAGGATAGAATACTAGAGCTGAGGGGAACCTGACTCTAGATCGCCTGATCCAGCCCATTTTACAGATGAGGAAGCTGAGGCCTAGAGGAGAGAAATGACTTGTCCAAGGTCACCCAGCCAGTGAGTGGCAGAGCCAGTCCTCAAAGTCCAGTGCCTTTCCTGAGGGTAACTTTGGCCCCACCCTCAGAATTTGGATGAATGTTTTCTTCTGTTTACTTATTATTTTGGTCACTAGAACTAGGGCTGCCCCACCATCAGATGAATGGGGTGGCCAGGTGTGGCCCCAGGGGTCAAAGCCTTCAACAGCAAAATATTTTCAGATGTGAAATACTGAGTCCTTCCCTCCCTCTCCAGTTCCTAAGATGCTCCCCACACTGGTTAAGGAAATCAACCTGCGGGAGTCATTCCCAAGTCCTCTTACCAGACAGGAACATGGAGTGGGGAACTGTCTGCATTTCCACTGGAGGCTGAACAAAGGGAGATGCTGCAGGAGTAGGCAGAGGGTAGAGCTCAGGAGGACTTCCGGGTACCCGGAGAATCGCGAAAGAGCACAGGACAGCATTTCCTCCTTTAGAGCTGTCTTGGTGGTGAGACATCAAGGATTTGATCTGGAGGAGGAAGGCAGGAGCTTGGACAGTATGGCCCCTGCAGGGCCTGCTCAGCGCCTCCCTCCAGAATCAGGAAGCTCTCCTGGGCCCCTCCCCCACCTCCCAGCCCCCACCAAATCCTCCACCCCCAGCATACCCTGTTGCCACCCACCCTCCCCACTCCTTCTCCGGGTGTGTGGAGCAGCAGAAGTGATGACGTCACCATGGTCGCCTGGGCGACGGGGACGGATAAATCAGGCTGAGTGGGCGGTTGCCATGGCGCGCATTCTCCCGTTGCCACGGAGACTGGGCATCTGCTCCCTTTGTGCTGCCCGAGTGCCTTCCCCCTGGGGTCAAGGGGTGTAGGGGGGCAGAAAGAGAGGCAAACACACCTCTAGGGGTCAGAAGGAAGTCGGGGCATCTGTGGGGTCTCCCTCAGTCTAGAGTCTTCCTTGGGGCTGCTTGAGGGGGTGGCCTCTGTTGCTCCTACTTTGTAGAACTGAGGCAGCTTTTGCTGAACAGCCCTTAGTTGGGCTCTAACTCAGGACCCGGGTCCTATGGGCAGCCCCACTCTCCCCCTAAGGAGGGCAGCACCTCTCCCTGGCCGAATCATCTGGGGCCCTACCTGAGCTTAGAGTCGTGCCCCAGGAGCAGCCTCCTCTACATCCTCTCCTTCCACTACCTCTAATCCCCTCAGGTCCAATCCTAAACAAGATTAAGCCCCATCCCTCCCTTCCCATCAGCACTTTAGAGGGCTGGGCCTGGGGCTTACTCCCTCTAGCCTCTCCACAGGTCCTGGCCTGGGGAGGCCTCCTGGGGTGGTCAGAGGAGGTCCCCAGCAGTTGCTTTCTCTTCTTTCCTTTAGATGAACAGGCCGATCCAGGTCAAGCCAGCCGACAGCGAGAGCCGAGGAGGTAGGTTCTGTACCTTGGGACTCAATCCTTTTCCCTCAATCCGCAGGCCTAGGACTTGGAGTAGCTGAGGGGCAGGCTTTCTGAGGAAGAAAGTCTGAGAATTCTGAAGGGTTCCCAGTCAAGATGGGCATAGGAGTCAGGGTGGCCAGAGGGGATGTGATCCAGCCCATTGCAGAGACGGCAAGACTGAGGCCCAGAGTGGAGTGCAAGTCAGTCCTTCAGAACTGGTATGCACAGTCTATGTATCTGCAGCCCATCCCCCAACCATCCCTTCTTTCATGCCCTAGAGCCATCGGTCAGGGGTGAGGGGAGTTCCAGGGAAGAGCTGAAGGCAAAGGGGAGGGGTCTCTCTGCCTGTCCCAAGCTGGAGCAGGGCTGGGAAAGCAGCCTGGAGGCCCTGAACCTGCCCCTCCTCCTGTGCCCTACCCGCCAGAAGACCGGAAGCTCTTTGTGGGGATGCTAGGGAAGCAGCAGACAGATGAGGACGTCCGGAAGATGTTCGAGCCTTTCGGGACCATAGACGAGTGCACTGTGCTCCGGGGCCCAGACGGCACCAGCAAAGGTAGCCCACCGATACCCCTTCCCCGCAGGGCACTCCGCCTTCCTGCCCCTCCCCCACTGGTTCCGTGGGCAATGGGGACTGTCGGGGCCCTCAAGGGTGGGCACTCACCCCTTCCTCCTCCCTCTTGAACTCTCCAGGCTGCGCCTTCGTGAAGTTCCAGACTCACGCCGAGGCCCAGGCAGCCATCAACACCCTTCACAGCAGCCGGACCCTGCCGGTGAGTCCCGTTGCCCCAGCCCTCAGGCCTCTTCCAGCCTGGCTGGGCCCACGCCAGACCCTGGCTCAGAGGGCGCAGTCCATTTTGGATAGGGTCTTTACTATCCAGAATGGACTGCCTATTATTGAATGACTATTATTCAAAAAGAATTTTCTGGCAGAAGAATCAAACCTCTTAGGGACAGCTTCCCCTTTCCAATAACATCTCCCAGCCCCTCCTCTCCTGCCTCCTCCAGCCCTCAGCCCTGGTCACCTCTCACCTCTTCTCCCTCCTTCCCATATCGCATCCCCCCCCCCCCCCCCGCTTCCCCGCCTCACTGGCTGGGCATCGGGACACTTGTTTAGAGGCCCCACGTGCCCTCTGCACATTCATCCTGCTGCCCCACACATTAGCAGTGGGTCAGCTGACTGATCTCGCAGAGGGCTCCCCCAGCAGAACAAACCTCTCAAAAGGAACTAGCTAAAAAAAAAAAAAAGGAACTAGCTAGCTCCCAAGGAGGTGAGCTTCCTATAACTCGAGGTTCTCCAGCAGAGGCTGGGCAAGCACTTAGCAGGGACCTGGGCGAGAGGACGCAGCATCAGATAGAGAACTGCGTTCCAGACCCTAGGATTCCACAACAGTCCTTGCAGATGTTCCAGGCTGGTTTTTATTTGGCATAGGCTGGTATGAAACTTTAAGGCTGCATCCCTGAGCACACCGTGAGGACTGGGATGTGGGAGCATGGGGTGAGGTAAGGGGGTGGGGTAGCTACCAGACAAGACGAGCTTGAGGTTAAACGTTTGCTGTGGCTTGATCTACCCTGGGGAGGATTTCCGGCTCAGAATCTTCATGGAGAAGCCAGGACTGCCCTTTGCATTCTGGGAGCACTTTCCCTTTCCCAGCACATTCCTCTACGTTTTTTAGTCTTTTGTACAGTCTGGCACAGGGGGAGGGTGGGATGAAAGTCTCCCCGCTTTGACATAGGCACAATGATGGCTGCCCTCCCAAAGAGGCCAAGCCATGCGTGGTGGAACTGAGGCCAGGTCGTGAGGGCTCTGGGGAAGAGAGACCCCGACTCTGTCCCTCTGACCACATGGGGGGCCGGTGCCCAGGGTGCCTCGTCCAGCCTGGTGGTGAAGTTTGCTGACACGGAGAAGGAGCGAGGTCTCCGCCGAATGCAGCAGGTGGCCACCCAGCTGGGCATGTTCAGCCCCATCGCCCTCCAGTTCGGAGCCTACAGCGCCTACACCCAGGCCGTGAGCACTGCCCTCACGCCCCCCAACCCCTCCTCCCTGTGCTGGGCCGGGCCCATCCCCACGCTCTCCAGCATCCTGCCCCCCCGCCCCCACCACCAATGCCCAGGACCAGGGTTGGGAGGGGAGCCAGGCCAGGGTGCAGGGGGGCTGGCCCCACTCTCCTCTCTTCCCCTGTCCCCAGCTGATGCAGCAGCAGGCGGCCCTGGTAGCGGCTCACAGTGCCTACCTCAGCCCCATGGCCACCATGGCTGCCGTGCAGATGCAGCACATGGCCGCCATCAATGCCAATGGCCTCATCGCCACCCCCATCACCCCATCCTCAGGTAAGGTCCAGGCAGGGCTGGGCTGGGTGTGAGTGGGGCAGGTCAGGGGAGCTACCACGTGGTGGGGGAGGGGAGGGGGGCACAGGGCATCACTCAGGGAAGCCATGGGGGCTGGGAGGGGTTCAGGGGTCAGAGAGTAGCCTGCTTCCTCCCCTCTGCCCTCAGACTTGTTGACTGCTTCTCTGCATTTGTGTGTATGTGTGTGTCTGCTTCTCTGTTCTGTCTCTGCCGCTTTCTCTTCCCCAGGAACCAGCACCCCTCCTGCCATCGCTGCCACGCCCGTCTCTGCAATCCCTGCTGCCCTGGGCGTCAACGGCTACAGCCCGGTGCCCACCCAGCCCACTGGGCAGCCTGCCCCTGATGCTCTGTATCCCAACGGGGTTCACCCCTACCCAGGTGGGGTTCTCTGCCTACCCACCCCTCTCCCCAGCAACCGCCCCAGCTATTGCTCTCACTGCCGACAGGCATGACACACCTTCCCTCTCCAGGCTGTGGGGTGATAACGGCGCTTTCTCCTGCTCTGTCACCCTGGGCAGGGATGTTCCTTCCTGGTCTCAGCCAGGGAAGCTGAGGCACAGAGAGGCGAAGTGAGTTTGTCCAGGGTTGCACAGCCAGTCACAGACTCAAGTCTTGCTAACGCCAGGCTCTCCCCTCTCCCTACGGCTCTGTGCATTTCCACCCTCTCATTTCACATCCCATGCTCTCCCATGAGGCTCTCCTCCCCACCTGCCTGGCCTCTGCTCCAAGAGGCACTGGTGGGGCTCCCAGCAGCATCCCAGCCCCACCCTCACGGTCAGTGCTGCTCTCCCCAGCCCAGAGCCCCGCGGCCCCCGTGGACCCCCTGCAGCAGGCCTACGCGGGGATGCAGCACTATACAGGTGAGGAGCCCCAGCGCAGGCCCCGGCCTGGGTGGAAGGGTTGGTAAGAGCAAAAGAGGCCCAGAAGTTGGGCCTGGGCTTTGTGCTGTCTGCCAGCCACCCCGTCAGACTTCCCAGCAGGCCATACCTGTGAGGACACGCCTTTACGGGCACAGTCTGAGGCAGCTCCCCCTATGACACCTCTCAGCCCTGTCCACTCCATCGGCCTGGGCGAGGGAGAGGGGGACTGGGGTGGCTGGGAGGGCCAGGTGGGGCAGGGGCCTCTCAGGAACCCCATTAGCTCTCTCTGTCCTCCCCCCGCAGCAGCCTACCCGGCAGCCTACAGCCTGGTGGCACCCGCGTTCCCACAGCCTCCTGCCCTGGTGGCCCAGCAGCCTCCGCCTCCCCCCCAGCAGCAGCAGCAGCAGCAGCAGCAGCAGCAGCAGCAGCAGCAGCAACGGGAAGGTGTGGCCTGGGCAGGGAGTCCCAGCCAAGAGCCTTCAGGGCTGGGGTGCCCTTGTCGTGGGCTCCAAGGCCAGCTCTGGCCCCATGTGTGGGGATGAAACTGGGGGGAGGGCGGCAGGTGAGGTGGCTGGCGCCCTGGCCCACATGTTGGGGGCTGCCTTCCCCAGCCCCCTGCACCTTGAGTCTGTCTCCCAGTCACTGAGCTCTTCCTTCCGTCTCCGCTGCCACCCAGGCCCTGATGGCTGCAACATCTTCATCTACCACCTGCCCCAGGAGTTCACTGACTCAGAGATCCTCCAGATGTTTGTCCCCTTTGGCCATGTCATCTCAGCCAAAGTCTTTGTTGACCGGGCCACCAATCAGAGCAAGTGTTTTGGTAAGAATATGATGATCTAAAAGATAAAATATAGCACATTTTGGCCAAACTCCAGATGAGGTCAAGATCTGATGCATTTGCAGGCACTTATGGTTGCAATGGACCCAGTAGTTGAAATCCAGACTGTCCAAGAGTCTGAAAGGACCAGTTTTTACACTCCTGACATCCCATACCAGCTGCTGCCCAGGCCCATCTCTTCCTCCAGAAAACCACATCTTTTCTCCTTAAGAACTGGTCAGATCCATGCTCTGTGAGGATTGGAAGAGGCTCGGGAACTGGGGAAGTTCAGTTGTCAAAAGGAAGGCTTAGGGAGCAGGGTTTAGCTGCCTTCACTCTTTGAAAGGCTGCTTCAGGGGAGAAAGGGGACGTGCTTGTCCTCTGGGCTTCAGAAGTCATTTAGGGTCCGGAGTGGAGGTTTCAAAAGGCAGGTTCTGAGCTACCCAGGCCAAGGAAGGGGCTGCCGCCGCTCAAAGAATGCTGAAAGGAATGTCCCAGGGTGTGTGAGAGGCTGGACTGGACTCATTCACTCAGCCTGTCAACCAACAGCTACTTACCGAAAGCCTCCTGTGTGCTGGGCAGTTTTCCGGGCATTTGGGAGACCTGGAGGAAGTAGGGTGGTGACGGGAAAGCAAAGAGCAGGCCTCGGCCTAAGCACAGGACAGTGGGGCAGGGCGGGGGGGGCGGGGGGGTTGGCGCTGGGCCAGGCCTTATGCCCCTCTCACCTCAGGCTTTGTGAGTTTCGACAATCCGGCCAGTGCCCAGGCTGCCATCCAGGCCATGAACGGTTTCCAGATTGGCATGAAGCGCCTCAAAGTCCAGCTAAAGCGGCCTAAGGATGCCAACCGGCCCTACTGAGGGCCCCAGGTGGGTCCCGCTCCCGTCCTGTGACCTCTCCAGCCCCTTCACATGGCAGCCAGGGCCCTCACTTGGACTGCCCCCACCCCCTTTCCCACCACCCTCAGGGATGCCCACCCCTGACTCTGGGCACTTGAGGCAGGGATCTGGAGCAGCTTCCTCAGCTGTTTTTCAATCACCCGAGTCTCTCTCTCTTTCACTTTCTCTCTCACTCTCTCACACACACGCACACGCACACGCACACACACACGCGTGCGCGTGTGCACACACACTCACACTGTGACCCCAGAGAGAGCCAGGTCTGTATATGTCTGTGTCCACTCCCTAGAACCTCCCCAATATCTGGTCTCGTTTGTCTGGTCAGTGTCCATGTGTCTTGTGTGTCTCTTTTTCTGGTTTTCCTTTAGGTTGGAATAGAATTAGGGGAGTAGGGTTTGGGGAATAGGGGGCTGGTTTAAGGTACCGGAGGGTCCTAGAATCACTGGCTCCTAGAGTATCTGTTGTCCTGAGAAGTGGGGACATCAGGTCCCGGTGCCCTGGACCCCAGGTGATTTCCCTCATGTGGCAGTAGACCCACGGGACAGGGGAGAGTACACAGAACAGACTGGGGGGAGTCCGAGTGTCAGGGCTCTGGGGAGCAGCTTTGGTTCAGGTGGAGGCAGCTGGAATGCTGGACTGCCTGTGAATTTCACTTAACAGGTCCCCTCCTCCCCACTGCCCGGCAGCCGCCAACCTCATGGCCACAGAGCTGTGAGCTTTCATTACTTTTGTGTTGTTTAATCTCCTTTGGACCAAACCCCTGAAAAAAAACAACCCAAGAACAATACCCACATTTTCTGTTTTTCCCCCTTTCCCCCCAATCCTGGCTGCTTAACTCCTCCCACCCTGGGGGCCCCCCAGCCCAGGGCCCGTGTCCATTGTCGGCCGAAGCCCCCATCCCCGGACCCCTGCTCCGGGCCCCTGTAAGTTGCATGGAACGAGCGTGTTGTCTTTGGAGCCGATTGTTTGTTATTTGGGGAGGGGGCCGCGGAGGGAAGCGCCCCCCAGCCCAGAGTCAGGGCCGGGGGCAGCTCGCGGGACGTGCTTGGTCAACAGTGGTTGGTGACTGTGGTCTGTGTTCCGTGCATTTCTCTCTCGCTTTCTTTGTTCCTTTCCAAAAAGGAATGAGAGCGCCCCCTAGGGGCTGGGGGGTCTCGCTCGCCCCCACGAGACTCCAGCCCTAAGTCCAGCCCTGGTTCCACCCTGGCCGCCCTTTTGCGGGTGCCCCCTTGCTCTTTTTCCAGGTGTCTGTCCCGACACTGCACCCTCCTCCTTTCTCTGAGTCACCTCTGCCTGCCTGTTGTCTCATTTCTTTGCCCCTCCTCCTCTAGTCCCTGTCTCCGTGATCTTCCATGTTCCTTCCCTCACGGGCTGTTTGAGTATTTCCTTCCTAATATCCTTTGGTTTCTTGTGTCATTCGCCCCTCCCTCCCGTCTCCTCCATCCCTGCCCCTTGTCGAATGGCTGGGGGGCCGGATGGTTCAGTTTGGACCGAGGCCTTTCTGATGACCTGCCTTCCTCAGCCGCCCCAGCTCCCTCTCCCCACCCAGGGCCTTGGACCTGCCTCAGCTGCCGTCTTCTCCACAGCTTCACCCACGTTTCCTTCCTTCACAGGCCTGGAGACACCAGAGGAAGGGGCGCCTCACCCCCTCGCCCCACGACTGGCCCCAGCCCTCTCTGCACATCTGCCCTGGGCCTTGATTGGGCTCTGGGGCAAACGCTGCTTCATGGCCCTGGGGGCACAGGACACCGGCCCACTCCCACCACCCCGCCTCCCCGAAGGGCCTGTTTCCTCCCAGGTGCCCTTTTGGCCTTTGTGAGGGAGCAAGGAACAGGCTCGAAGGCTCTGGGGTATCTGCCTTCTGCTGGGGCTCCTGTGACGGGCCTTCTGCGCCCAGCCTTCGCACTTGCCTCCCCCAGCAGCGGGCCTCTTCTACCTGTGCGGCCCGGGAGGGCAGCAGGGGCCTCCCACATGCTCCCTGCCCACCCTCGCCCCAGCCTCGCCCTCATATTCGGGGTTTCTCAGAAGCTGGTTGTCACACTCCCTGTGGCCACCCTCAGCTCGAGGTAGGATATCCCTGAACCCTGGGCTCCCAGCCCTAAAACTCACTGCCTCCCCCAAGGGCCCCCTCCAAGGAGAACGTGGAGGAGCCCTGAGGGCTGCCTCTCCGCCAGTCAGCCACAGAGACCCTCCTCCTTTCACGAGGAAAAGACCTCCCCCAAACCCCTAAAAATGTTTACAGTCTCTGCTGGCCCCTCCGTGTAAATAGCACTACCACCCGTGCGTTATCCAGCCCGGCCCAGCCCGGACGCTGCCATTTCTCTTTCTGGGGGTTTAGACAATGTTTCCCTTGGATTTTCTCTCTCTCTTGAGTTCTCCCTTTGCTTTGGGGGGTAATTGGGTATTTGGGAGGAGGGGTGTGGGGCGGGCTAAAGGGGTTTATTACCTGATCATTTTCTCTAGAAAGAGGTTTTAGGGAAGAGAAATGGGGTGGGGGTGGGAATGGTCCGGGGAGAGTGGGGAGTCCGTTTCAGACACTTCTCTATGCTTAACTTATTTATTTATTGCATTTTACTTTTAAAGAGTTGGTCTTTTCTGTCTAAATAAAGAAAAAGTTTAAAAGCATCAAATAAGTGTCTTGGGAGGTTGAAGGTAGGGGATGGTGCACATCGGGGACGGGGTGGGAGGGACGTGAGGAGAGTGAGGTTTGGGAGAGAAAACTCTATCAGGAAGGCCCAGCCCTTGCCTTAGAGCAGTGTCCAGGCACTGATCACGGCTTCATGATCCTATTCTTCTGCCCTTCTTTTGGGCTTAATTCTGGAATGCTCTGTAGAGCTGGGCACAGAGGGAAGAAAGCAGGTCAGCAGGCCTCTCTCCCGCATCCAGCCCTGTCCTTCTGAAGGCTGAGGACGTGCAGCCTCACACTCCAGACCTCCACTTCTCCCTTGTTCGTGTGAGGGAGCTGTCCCAGCACCCGGCCAGTGGGGCTACTGGGAGCTGACTATACCACCACCGTTTATGAAGCAGCTGCTCTGCACGTGATTCTGTTCTAGGTCCGTAATGTGCATTTTCTCATTTAACCTCCCAACAGCCCTATGAGGCAGGATAGAATTTTACAGACAGGGAAACGGAGGATTTGGAGGTTAGTTAACTTACCCAGTGTCACAGAGCGACTAAGGGATGGCTGCAGGAATAGAACCCAGGCCCCAAAGCCCATGAGGTGCTTGTCTCATAGCTTCAACTACCTGTTCTGTGACCTGAGGCAAAGATCCCAAGGAGTATCTAGCAGGCTGGAGCAGTGAAGGTGGATGCATTAGCCCTAAGGTCCATGCAGTTTCTAGATTCCTCTCTGTGAATTGCTTTCGGGCTGGGCTTCACACAGGTATCGTCTTTAACTTCACAACATATGGGCCATTTGCTTCTAGGCAGCTACCTGCTACCCCACCCTCATTACGTCCTGCTTATAAAGTTGCTCACTTTCCAGCCCAGATCTGGCCTGAGGCCAGGATGAGTAAATCCCCACAACTCACCCCTCACTCTGCCCCATACTTCTGCCTTCTCTTAAACTGCCCCAAACTAAGAAGAGTTAAAAACAGAAGTAACATGTGCAGCACTATAGGGACTATCTGTGGACATTGTTTCAGGAAAAAACGTCTCTCAGATTGGAAAGACATCAGGGATGGGACTTACTCAGAAGAAAGAGAATCCAGTCAGGATTCTGAGCCAAGTACGCAGCATCTCAAATCTCAGTTAAATAGAGATGTGTGTGTGTGCGCGTGTGCGTGTGTGCGTGTGCGTGTGTGTGCGCACGTACATGTGCATGCAGTCAGAGATGGGAAGAGGTGTGCAAGGAGGAAGGTAACAGGAGTTGGTATTAACACTATGAATTTTCCCCTGAGCTGCTCACCATGGCTTTGCAACAGTTTCTGGTCAGGACAGAGAGATGGAAAGTTGGGTTTAAACCAAAGGGCATCTCCCAGAGTGATTTACTGACTGGTGGGTTCTCCTGAGATGTGGGAGCTGGGGGGACTCGGAAGGCTCCTCCTTCCTGGCATCTTTCCAGATCGCAGGCAGCCCCTCAGTGTGGTAGCCCTTCACACAAACATTGAAGACTACACTTATTGTCTGTCACTGCTCACTGCTGTCCCCTCTCTCTGCAAGGCTACAGCCAGATTTTCTCCAGAGGAGCAGTAGATAAGTCAGGCTGAATGATGGGGATGAAGAAGACACAAAGGGTTCTTCTGGGGAGTCAAAACAACATCTGGGCAGGGATTCTCCAGGCCCTTTGACAGCAAAACACAGGAGGCCATCTGAGACGGAAAAGGAAGCTCCTAACTTGTTTCTTGTATGAACACAGACTTTTTCACACATCATACTGGCTTCAAATGTAGTAGGAAGGGTATAAAGGGTATAAAGGAGGGATAGTTCCGCTAACTACCAAAGTTCACTAACATCTCTTCTGAGCAGAAGAGGCCTCAGTAATAAAATGCAGAAGAAACAGAAAATGATGACAATAGGATCACCTAACTTCAGACCAAAGAAGATGAAACTCAGCACCAGTTTCTTCTAAAATAATCAAGTTACTGTTCAAATGTTAATGGCAGAATAAAGAGAAGAGAGAAGGAAAATAGCTTCTCGAGGCAGAAGAGTGGAGCTGACAGGTTAATAGCAGGGATTGGGAGAAGGCTTCTAGTTTTAGAAACAAAAACAGACATTTAGAAAAACATCCTCACTTCGGGGGACTGTGGTGATGAGAATGTGGCAGGGGAAAAGCCCTGGATTGTTCCTTCAATGCATTCTCATCCCGTCTGTATTTTCTGAGCTTTAAAATGTATGAATGTAATGCAAGGTGTCTTGCTTCCTTAGGATTGGGCCCTTCAGTAGCTTGACACCCTCTCTGACTTTCAGGGTTGCCTTTGTCTTTTCATCCTCCTGCTAAAATTTCAAAGGCTGTCACAGCCTTGGCTGCTTGTATTTGTGATTGAAGGAATTGCCACTCATGGCCAAGCCTCATTCTCGTCTCCAAATCTGAGAACTTGAGCAGCCCTGGCTCAAGCTCCCGGCTCTTAGACTCTCCCTTCTCTGGCCCCTCTTTCGGTCTATCTCCCTGAGTAGTCAGCTCCCTCTTGCTCCCCATAAATGGGGTTGCATCTTCCCATCTGCTCAGTGAAAACGACTCCCAGCTATGTGTTTCTAACCTAATGTTTCTCCTGAACTCAGTTTCAGTACTGCCTTTCCTCCCTCAGTCCTCCTTGCTCGCTCGTAAAGACCACCACTGTGTATCCACCCAGGCCAAAACTCTGATCACACCCTTTCTCTCACGTTTCATATCCAACCCAACTGCAAAGCCCTACTGGTTCTCTCTCTAAAATGCATCAGTGATGTACTCACGTCTGTCTCTCCATCTCCACCGCCATCAACACTGTCCAGGTCACCCTCGCCCACTGGAGGCCTGCAGTATCCTCCTTACCCGTCTCTGCATTTCCCCTCCTCTCCTACAACGTGCTCTCCAGAGAAGACACCTGTCGTCTACGAATTCATTCACAGGTATTTACTCTGCCTTATCACCACTGTATCCCCACCATCCTCATCAGTGCCCAGAGCATTAGAAGGTGCTCAGCAAATAATTAAGAAATAACTGCTGGACACCTGTATCTAGATTTCTCACACATGCCTGAATTATAATCGGTCCAAAGCTAAAATATTTTCTTCCCCAAAGTTCACCTAGCCATGAAATCTTGGGAGTCTTTTACTCCTCTCACATCAACTCAGTGTTTAATGCTAAATCATAAATGATTGTACTTCCACAGTTTTTTCATACCCATTTCCCTCGTTTCAAGTTATCACTGCCTCCACTTACTAACTAATCACGGCAGTCTCCTAATTGATCCCTCTGTATGTATTCTGAAATATCAGTGTTTCTAAAGCGGAGCTGATGAAAAACAAAACTTCTCTGGTTCTTTTTTCTGGCTGTGCCGTGGCTTGTGGGATCTTAGTTCCCCAACCAGGGACTGAACCTGGGCCATCGGGAGTGACAGCGAAGAGTCCTAACCACTGGGCCGCCAGGGAATCCCCCCTCCCTTTTTTTTTTTTTTTAACGTAGAGCACTTCACCTGGCATTTAAGGCTCTTCGAAGGCTTATCTTCTGTTTTATTCCTACACACACCTTAAGTTCTAATGAAACAGGACTATTTGTTGTTCATCTGGCCAAGTTTGATCCCCGCCACACCCATGTCTTTTCATTCCCAATTACTAGTGTCTGGCACATAATGGCTCAGTAAAGCTTGCTGAATGCCTTCTTGTTGAAATTCTGCTTAATCTAAACAGTTCACTTTCTTCATCAAGATTTCCTTCATTGGGCTTCCCTGGTGGCGCAGTGGTTGAGAGTCCGCCTGCCGATGCAGGGGACACGGGTTCGTGCCCCGGTCCGGGAAGATCCCACATGCCGCGGAGCGGCTGGGCCCGTGAGCCATGGCCGCGGAGCCTGCACGTCCGGAGCCTGTGCTCCGCAACGGGAGAGGCCACAACAGTGAGAGGCCCACGTACCGCAAAAAAAGATTTCCTTCATTGCCTTCACCCAGAGATCTTTCTCCCCTCCTTTTCTAGTCCCTCCGGCACTTAAGCCTTCCACAGCTAGGTCATGTGGTCATTCCTCTGAGAGGCTGCAAGTTAGCACAGTGTCTCTTGCTTCGCTTTTGTATCTATTGCAGTATCTAACACAATACCCTGCACACAGTAGACATTCAATAAATGTTTGACTTTAACTTCTATAATTCTAACTCTGGAGTTCCACTTTCTACTTCTCTGTGGATTCTTCCCTTGTTAAAGAAAAAAAAATTTTTTTTCCCCATTAGCACAGTAATATTTACCAGATTTCAATTATTGAATGCTAACGGCTCAGTGAGAGACCCACAACAATGTCTCCCCCCGAACTGCCAAACCAAATGTCAAACTACACCTTGCTCTTATGGTCTCCAATCAAGGAGCAAAAGCACATGGCTAGGGATTAGAAAAACAAAACAGGAAGGTTTATAAAAAATAATTTAAAATATCCAACCTAACATAAATGCTGAGCTTTTCAGAATAGATTCAGCCCATAAACTAACACACAGAGTAGGGTAGGTATCCTTAAGAGTAGGTACTCAGGCTACAACACCTGAGATTCCTCCGCAAAAGCAAAGAACATGCAAGACCACGCTTATTCTCAGGAGTGTGGGCAGAGGGGAGAATATAATCACCCAGAGGACACGGTATTGAGCTGGCATTCGTTAGGGGTAATAGGTACCATTCAGTTCAGATTCCAGAGAGAAGTTTCCTAAGTAACTTGAAAAATGAAAAAGTATATACATGAGGCTGGGGGCAGGCGGACAGTGCTAAGATCTGTCCCAAGGGCTCTGCCAGGCTCTGTCTGCATAAGGCTGAGGAACAGAAGTCCTGTGAGTCTTAACGTGGAGTTTGTGCAAGCTGGCACAACCAACCCTGAGGGTTGAGGGGGAAGAAGGAATTTTCAAAGGAGGAATTTTCTGGAAATAGAACTTTGGACCAGGGGCCTCCCAGCTTCTCCTTTTCCCACCCTTCCCCATCTCCTGCTCTCAAACAACCGCCTCACTAGCTAGTTGGTCAGGAGAACTAGTCAGATGTTCCTTCCCATTTTCAGACTGATCATTCAAACTCAAATCTCAAACGTCTTTCTTCACCTCTTCCCACACAACCCGAAGGATTTGTAAGTCTAGGAAACCAAAAAATAGTTTCATCAATAAATCAATTTATTTAAAAGAATATGTTACAATTAATTACACTAAGTGACATTACCAAACAATTTTAGAGTGGTTAGCTCTAGAACAAGGAATGAAAGAAACACTGTTAGCCATTATGTGTCTGTGTATTTTCTCTTCACATTTCTTAAATCACAAATAAAAAATACAAGATACTGCAGTGAAAATACAATTAGAGTTTCTCTCAAATAAATTAAAAGTGTGCATGGTCTGGGGAAAACTGAAGCCCTGCTCACTGGCTTACAAAGGGGGATGTGATATAAAACTGGTGTCCAAGTTTAGCAGTTAGTTGGCCAGTGCCTCCACCCACATCATCCCCTCTTTGATTCTGTTCTTCCCCAGAGCCTTAAGCTTCCCACACACCCTAGATTACTGCTGAGGAGTAAGCTGACACCATCCTGTATGAGTGAGGCCTGGCATGATGTGCTCAGGTTTAGGGCAAGAGAAGGGCAGGAGGTGAAACTGGAAGATGGGGAACTAAAGATGCACACCCACTGCCTCTGCTATCTGAGTATTTACCCACATCACCCTCCCTCCAAAAGGAAGCTAATGTGACACAGTGACTCTGGAAGGAACCTAGCGGTATGCTGGGGTGCAAAAGACCAAATGGTTTCTACCGCTGAATCAATCCAGCCAGAGAACATGAAGCAGAGAAGGGAGGGCACAGTTGTCCCTCTAGGTCTGGAGACTTCGGGTCACCCAGGATGCAGTCCCCTTTAAGAAAACTGCCTTCAAGAGCCAGGCCCCTAAGCTGGCAAATTCTGAAATGAAAGAGAGAGGTATCACCTCCTGTTAGAGCTGCTGCTCCAAGCACTGGGTTTGGAGATGTAAGAAGGGATAACCCAAAGCTACTGGCCTGCGTAACTAAAGGATGAAACTGGATGGGCCAGGCACGGGGATGCTGAACATTTCTCTAATTCCTCCCTGAGAGCTGTCCAGGCCTAGGAGCTGCCCCGAGCACTCGCCTGTGCTGAGCTTAGACCTAGGGCAAGGGGAGGGCAGAAAAATGGAGAGTAAAATAAAAATATAAGGAGCAGAAAACCCAAAGTATGGCCCAAGGGAACCCTTTCTGCAGGGATAGGTGTCTCAGGGCCTGCATTTTCTCCTGATCCATAAAAACTCTGAGTTTTTATGGATAGAAACTCTCTGTTGGGAAGGGAGGACAACAAGAGACCAGGGAGATCCTGCTGGCTCTGCTGGGGCAAAGCAGGGGGAAAGGGGAGCCTCTCTATTTCCCGGAGACAAACTGCAAAAAGAGACTGAGCAGAAGACTCCCTGGGCAGAACCCTGGACTGAGAAAGGTGGTAGGGATTCAAGAAAGGAAGTGCAGAGCAAGGGGGAAAGGGTATCACACTAACACTGCTTCGTGCAAAGAAGAGCTTGACTGGATGGAGCTGTACAGCCACAGCGACCTCTGCCTCCATTGCAGGACGCTGCTGTGGGTGGGAGAGAAGAAGGCGCTGTCCTCCAGGGCTTCCCTGCTTTCCCCTTCTCACTGTAGCTGGGGCTTTGTTAGTGGTACAGCCTCAAGCAGGGGCTAAACAGGCTAACTACCTACAGGGCCCTCACCCAATCTCCAAGCACCAAGTGAGTGCCAGGTCAGAACGACACAGGAGCAGCGTCTATGCATGCTAAAGGCATCCCCGCTACTCTCACATCACAGGTCAGCATCTGAGCTTCCCACGGACTCCCAGATTTGTTCATTCCTCTCCCACTCTGAAGGAATAGGGGCAAACTGCTATTTTTAAAGTTTGAACAAAGCTGGTGCCAAAAGCCTCTTCAGCATCTTGGAGTGGGCAATCAACATACCTTCTTTCCAGGGTCCTTTGGCTCATTATTAAATTCATTTAAGCCAGAAGAAGTTAATTCTGTGCCAAAGCCTCCAAATCAGGGATCACTCTCTGCAATTTTAAACATTCAGCTTTCTTACATTTTGCACTCTGTGATTCCACCTGGGTTTGGAGAAGGTGAGGAAAGATAGGATGTCCTATACGATCCCACACCCCCTGGGGCAAGCGCCTGCCAAGACAACAGAGTGAGACGGAAAGCAAAGTGGCCTCACAACAATCTGCAAAAACAAGTTACAAAAACAGAAGCTTCAAGCCACCCCAACACTGCTCAGTGGAGTTGACTACAACCAACTATGGCTGCCTCCCAGTTAGACAAAGCAAAGATGCCATTCTATGGAGGTTTCTGTTTAGAAGGTAGAGAAGGAAAAAAGTAAAGAAGGCTCAAAAATGTTTCAGGGGCATCGGAGCCTGACTGCATCAGAGCTCCCAATGCAGTACCCTTGGAGGCTGGGGGTTGAGAATGTTGCTCTACCCCAGTCAGCCCTGGCCCCAGATCCTGGGATGTAGCTCTCAGGTCTCAAAAGGTCTAACTGCAAGATCAGATGAGGAGCTCTTTGAGGGACAAAAAGATTTTCCTTCAGGTTCCTTTTAATTCAAAGCTGAGATCCAACCCAAATCACCCATATTACTACTGCTCCTTCCTGGGTCCTCAGCTGGCTTGGACGGGGTATGGTTTGCCCGGCACGGGCCACCGACCCTTCCAAGTTTCCCCAAGGCCTTGGGGATGCTGTCAGATCCTTCCCCAACATGGGCGTTTAAGGAAGTCACAGAGAATGTAATAGTTATGGGTGGTTATTGGTCAGCAATGGAGTAGGGACAAGCTTATATTCATAGGGACTTTCTTCTTTCCTTCCCCCTACTTAAGTCCAATCTTTGTGCCTAAAGGTATCAGCTTTAACTCTGGTCCCAAGTACCATCCCTGCTTCAGAAAGAGCAGGGAAATGGGAAATCATGACCACTAAGTGTTTCAGGTGTCTGTGGCGTCAACCTCCTGAGCCCGCCCTCCCCTTCATTCTAGGCCTGTTGAGGGAAAGCATACAGGGGGCCCTCGGGAAGCAGGAAGATGTGGAATGTGGCTAAAAGCCATGAGTGGAAGAGACAGAGATGGACCAGGAAAGTTGTCTTGGAATCAAGAGAGACCACACCAAGTCTTTAGACTCTCGCTGCAAATCTGCAGCCTTGCTGCCCTTGAGAAACACCTCTTTCTCCTCCCCAGCAGCCTCTTGGAAGATAAAGAAACTATGCTCCTTGCTCCTCAGACTCTATGGCAACCCATGATCCAGAATCTTCATTCAATACAAAAAAGGGGGGAAAAACCCAAGCAGGTTGTAAACTTTTCGAGTCCTTCATGAGGAGAGGTATTTTTCCCTGTAAATTTTTTTTTTCCTTTTTAAAGTTTGTTTCAAAATAAAGAGAGCAAGAGAGAAGTCATGAATTCTAGTGAAAGGTGTGTAAAAACACAAGCTAAAAAAGGTACTGCCATCAATATGAAATTTAAAAAGAAATATATATATGTATATACGTGCAGCTGATTTGTGTATATATAATTTTTACATACATACATATATATGCCTGAACAGTGCAAATGGATGGAGTTCATAGTTCCAGTTCTAAAAATATAGTACAAGGAGAGTCTGTTGGTATGAGGCCCAGTTGAAAAGACAAAGATACCTTTGGCGAGTTGGTTGGGCTTACTTCTTTTCCTGTCTTAACTCAGTTGACTCCTGGTGCTGACCCATCTGTTGTTCTCTACCAGCTCAATTCCAGAGATATGAAATTCAGAGGCATTATTAATAATATTTAGTTTAGGGCTTTTGAATATAATGACTTTTTTCCTTTTTCTCTTCTTTCGTGTTAATGGTTACTCTGTCTGACATGGGAGACGAAAGGGATAAGAGGATGAGGGTGAAGAGAAGGGAAGAGGGTAACGAAAGGCTAGGTGGCCACATCTCTCTGCTGTGACCTCGCCATCTGGAAAATGTTCTGAAAGGAAAAAAAGAAAAGAGTTACTGGGAAGCCTTAGGTGTCCTCATCTCCTCCCATCTAGAGACAACCCCTCACACAGAAAATGTATGACTGGATGGATGACTTGATCTGATTGGCCTCTTCACTTGATATAACTTTCCATCAAGAATCATAGCCTTTTAGAGTTGGAAGGGACCTAGGATATTAACTATCTGGTTCAGCCTTCCTGTCTCACAGATGAGGAAAGATGAGAAAACTGAGATCCAGGGAGGCTGATTTGTCCAAGATCACAGAGAGAAAAAAAGCTGGGAGAGAATCCAGATCTGATTCCCAGAGCCCAATGTTCTTTCTACTATACCAAGAATATAAATTTTCTTATTCCTGACTTTACCCTCTGAACCTTGGGAACATATTCTTTGAGAGTAAGTAGCTAATTATTCTGAATGTTTTAAATTCTGTTCCAGCACTGGCATATACAGACAGCAGGAAAGCAGCAGCAAAAACCTTCTCATGCACACACACTCTTGGTTAGCCTAGACAGACTCTTTCACATCTCACCCAGTCAGAATGGCTAAAACTGAGGACAGCTGCCCTTCTGGGTCAGGAAGAACACGGAGGGCGACTGACAAAAAACAAGCAGAGAAGGGTGCATGAAGTTATGAGAGATGGAATAGCCTGTAGCCAATGGCCAATCTCTAGACAATGGAAGGAGGGCTTTTTGGCACAGTCCGTTTAGCGTCCAAGGCTAATAACCTCTCTGGAAGAATATCCTGGCTCACATGGGATAACCAGTCTCTAACTAATACTCCTAGACAGATGGAGATGAGGGCCCCAGGTATTTGGCCACAGGACTATACATTTTAAACAAACAAACAAAAAAAGATGAAAAGGCCAATTCAAGATTGTTTAGAATTACCTCTTTTCTCCACTTGAGCTCGCAGAACACCCTCTCGAAGCATTCATGCATGTAATTGAACTGAAAAAAAAACAGAGCAACACTCACTGGCTTCTCAAGACCAGGCACCAGAGGACCATGCCTTTGAACTCCTGCCCAGAGTCACCTTCCAAACTTGCTCAGCCTAGAGAAAAACCTTAACAAGCTCCATAAAACCCAGGCCTGGCTCATCTGCTATTCTCTGGCTCCTTCTAGTGGTTAACTGTGAGTCAAGTGGGATATGAAATTGCCAATCCTACTCAGGCCTAAAGGAAAGCCAGGAAGAACCTGGGGCTCTAGGATTCAAACAGGTTCAGATCTCAAAACAACTGCTCTACAGCTCTCTCCATTTACGCATTTAGCTTAAGGAGAACTTTAAGCCCAATCTACTTTCCCCGTGCATGCTTCCCCAACTACCACTCACATATGGTGTGAAGATTTTAACCCATCGAGGCTTCTTCTCTCCTCGAGCATATTCAAAACAGAAGGCCATTCCTTCTTCATCTGTATCCCATCGTTGCATCTCATCCCATTCAAATGCTATTACCTGGTTCTAAACAACCGAGAACAAGAGCATAAGTTTGAGAATGCTGGGGAGCTTAGGTAAGATGGTTCTGAACCAGACAGCAGAAAAGAAATCAGTAGAGATGTCTACATCATTTCAGGGAAAAGACTGTGACAGAAGAATAAAAGTCAGTGTAAGCAGCCAGTGAAGGTGAGGAGCAGTGTAGATCCAGAGCCTGTTTACCCCAGTCAAAACAGTCTTGATATCAGTTCCCCCACAAGGAGGAATTAAAACATAGCAAGTGAGTATCGAAGTATTCCTGGTGTTCCTGGACCATGCCCCCTGACTTCCCAGCTACATGCTAAATGAACTCTCACCTCCAGCTGTCCTTCTTCAGTGCAGGCATGCAGTTTAAAGTGCGTGATGCTGATGGCTGTGATAACATGCCCCTTTCTCCTGGAGTCGCAGGCACAGTGGGGGAAGATGATTTCATTGTAGCCCTCACAAGTCCTTAGCATGTTGAGGTACTAGAGAAAAAAGGAAAGAGAAGCAGTGTTACTATGGAACTACACCGTCATCAGGAGCTGCTGCGATGGCACACAAAAGAACCGAGAGAAACCTCGCAACCTGGAGACCTTGCCTCTGGTCTCACATCCATTGCCAAGCTGGGACAGGACTCCTAGATGATCCTTTATCCTTCTAACTTCCAACTCCATACTTCCAACCCTGCTCTCTTTCTCTACTTATATATAAATGAAGCCAGAAGAGATACTGCAACCAAGAGCCCTAGGACTAGAGGGAACTCACAATGCCATTTAGTCCAGCCCTCTATTTTCACTGTACCTAAGGGATGCAATCAAATCTATCCTTATAATTAAGGTAAGAGAGCTAATGTTTCTCATCTCTTCTCCAATCAAAAGTTAGAATGATCTCAGTGATGAGGATTAAGCTATCCCAAATCTCATATTCATAAAAAGTTTAAGCTGAAGGAAACTTTAAAAGTTAGTCATTTTACAGAAACTCAGAATAATAATGAGACTTGCTTAATGTCACAGGTAATAGTAAGTGGCACAACCAGGATTAGAAGCCAGGTTTAATTTCTAGGCCTCTGATCCTTTCTCTATTACCAACTAGTCCCATTTAGCCCCACTGTCCCCTGGGTCTCCAGCATATATGTCTCCTTAAAAAGCATCTAGACCCAAAACAAGTGACATATGTGACCCTCACAGGTACAATGCTCCAAGACTGATCCAGAGAGGTCTCTAAACTCTTTGTCCCTTCTCCTCTACAGTTAAGGCTGGCCTCTCTCTTACTTAACTCACTATGTTGAGTTGAGAGGGGAGAGAGTAAAAGATAATGAATGGGAAGGAGAGAAGAGAAATAGGGAAAGATGATAAGGAAAAAAGAAGATGCAGGGACTCTGACCTGGTTTCCTCAGTGATTGCCTGGGAAACAAGCAAATAGTCTCAAGTCTGTGTGACACCCCCATCTGCATGTCACACAGGAAGAACAAGGCATAGTGGTGATGTGCGCAGAGAGTTAGAGAGAAGACAAAGGTATAGCACCCTAGTTGATTTCAACTAGATGGGTACGGAGGTTAGAATACACTGGAGAGCTGCCTTCCGCCTCACCAGGAGAAAAGAAGAGACAGGCACAAAAAGGACCCTAGGCAACCTATGGCTCTGGTACCAAGGAATGGCACCTAAGACTGTCTCTACTGCCACCAGGGACTGTCTGGGAAGACCTAAGGGCCCAGGGGGAAAAAAAATACACCACAGGCTCCCTTCCCTACTTTGTATTTACTTCTGCTTGGGGAAAATAATAGCAACTTTAAAGGTGAAAACTTATAAAGGGGTAGCAAGAACACAGGGACAGGGTCAATACAGAAGTGCCAAAATACTTCATTTGCATCATTTTTCTTCTCTGTCTCCCTCCGTTACCCCATCCATCCCCCTTGACCATCATCCATCCTGAACCAGTGATAAACTGCTTAGGCCTTCTACTGGCACTATGAACAAAAATAAATCTCTGGCTACTATCTATACTTTGGTAAATATGACAGGCAGTGGATGATATAGGCGAGAACTCTTCTGGGGTTATAACAAGCAGCAAACAGCACAGAGTAGTGATCAAGAGCCTGGGCCCAGAACGCCCCAGGCTTGAATCCTGGACCCATAACTTCCTAACTCTGTAACCTTGGGCAAGTTATTTGAACTCTAGCAAATTATTAAATCCTAGGAGCCTTTGTTTCCTCTTCCATAAAAAGGGAAATAATAATAGCATCTACACCATACAGTTATTTGTGACCTTGAAAAGTATCTAGCATAGTACTTAGTACATAATTAGGTATTCAATACATGACAGCTTTAAAAAAAAATTTTAAAGGCTCCATTAAGGTAAGGTGTCATCGGGGAAATTTAAGGTTTTCCTGAGATTATCAGGTCAGGTAGTATTTCTCAGTTTTAAGTGGGCAATCTCTACATTCCTCGATTTGCAGAAAACATAGAGAAGAAATATTTAAAATTTTACATACATCCAAATTTCCAAAGGAAAGTTAATTTTTGTTTTCAAACATATTTACATAAGGGTGTAGCTATGTACTTCAAACAAAAAATTATCCTGTCTATTCTCCTTTCATATTAAATTCTGAGAAGCTAAATATGTATCCTAAATTACCTTCCTTGATTTGTATACCACTTAGATGATGGTGCACATCAGGCAAGAGAAGGGGACAGGTATGGCATGGGACATTTTATAAATATTCAATGTTCAGCAAGATAGGTAAATACTGAAATAGGACGGTTATTAAAGCAGAGACAGTACTTAACAGAGCAAAACACTTTAGGCGAGGGATGGAGGTCCACTCTGGAGAACTCTCTGTTCTCCCAAACAACCTGCCAAGGGTCAAACCAGATCTAAAATTGAAATAAAGGCCTGAGAGGAAACTTGGAAGCCAACTCTCCCAAATTCCAAGGGTAGTGTTTCTCAAGCACCTAAAGTTGCAGACTCACTAGGGTGTTTCTGTCAAAATCTTCACAAATATTTCTAGATCCTACCCCTAGAGGTTCTGGTTTAGTAAATGTGAGGTGGGGTCCAGAAATCTGCATTTTGAGCAGGCTTGACAAGTGATTCCCATGTAACTGGGCTGGCAACTACACTTTGAGAAACACTGACTTCCACATATACTGCCTTGTGTGAAATCATTAAAAATTATGTTGACAAACACAAACCCAGAAACTTTTTTTCTTTTTTAATAAGTTTATTTTATTTATTTATCTATGGCTGTGTTGGGTCTTCGTTGCTGCGTGCGGGCTTTCTCTACTTGCGGCGGGTGGAGGCTACTCTTCGTTGCAGTGTGCGGGCTTCTCATTGCAGTGGCTTCTCTTGTTGTGGAGCACAGGCTCTAGGCGTGCGGCTTCAGTAGTTGTGGCGCACAGGCTTATTTGCTCCGTGGCATGTGGGATCTTCCTGGACCAGGGCTCGAACCCACGTCCCCTGCATCGGCAGGCGGATTCTTAACCACTGCGCCACCAGGGAACCCCAAACCCAGGAACTTCTTATTTGTCAGTTCAACAATGGCAAGACATAAGTTACACATGTTCACTGCTTGTGTGAGAGTTGAAGAAAAAGAGAGGGACTTCCCTGGTGGTGCAGTTGTTATGAATCCGCCTGCCAATGCAGGGGACACGGGTTCAAGCTCTGGTCCGGGAAGATCCCACATGCCACAGAGCAACTAAGCCTGTGTGCAACAGCTACTGAGCCTGCACTCTAGAGCCTGCAAGCTACAACTACGGAGCCCGCGAGTCACAACTACTGAAGACTGCGCGCCCAGAGCCCGTGCTCCGCAACAAGAGAAGCCACTGCAATGAGAAGCCCGTGCACCACAACGAAGAGTAGCCCCCGCTCGCTGCAACTAGAGAAAGCCCACGTGCAGCAACGAAGACCCAACGCAGCCAAAAATAAGATAAATAAATAAGTATTAAAGACTTAAAAAAAAGAGAGAGAGAGAGAAAAGAAAAAACAAGTCTTATGTACACTATATTCTCAACCATCCTAATTTGAGATTCAATCTAACTTTGCAAACAGGTAAAAAACAAAAACATTTTGATCACACTGGGTATTACAAACTATGGCAAAGGTATGAGCTGTCCTCTGTATTCGGAGAGCAAGGGAACTTACACAAAGCTTATTTATCTGTTAACTTTGGAGTATTTTGTCAAGATTCTACTTGAGAGCTAGCAACCTGAACATCCCCAATTTACAGAAAAGAAACTGAAAGTGACAAGTTTGTGAATTGCTGAAGGTCTCACAGTGATCTGGCAACTAATCGTAGTGATATGGCCTAATCTCAGGCCTATCAACTGTGCTAAGTTGTTATCATAATGGTATCAAGACCTACGGGCTCTAAAGGGTCCATCTGAGGTGGTAGTTTCAATGTATTGACCATTGACTAGGCTAATGTCTTTGAACACTGATACCTGAATAAAACCCAAACTTTTGTCAGGGGGGAGGTCTTTAAAATAGGACTGCAGTATTATGGGGCCGGTACACACTTGTACACTGGCACTAGGTTTTCAAGAGAAGCATATTTTATACTCAGTTCAGATGACCCATGGGGAAACCTATCAATGTACTAACTGCACTTGCGTTCTTAACTGAGGATTACAAGATACAAACTTGAGCCTAAAAAATAATTTCATAATAGATTACTATGCTTGTTAAACTCAGATTTTCTATATTTTGCCACAGAACAACCCAAACCTATTTATTTCTCTAGCACTTTGCACTGTGCCTGGCACACACTTGGTGCTCAACAAATACTTTTTGTTAAATGTATAAATGGAAGCTAGTGTGTTTAGAGTGCTATATGTGCAAAGAAACAATCTGTATTCCATATTCAGAAGGCCTTATGAAATTACTTTGATTCTGCTGGCTTTGACAAAGGCAAAGAACTATTGCAGAGGTGGATAGCCCTTTTCAGTAGAAGATGCAGATGTGTTGGTCAGAATCATGCATTAATATATAGAAGACAATACCATTATCTTAAAGAAGAGGTGGAAGTTGAGTTTTAAAATCCTGTCTCCCACATAGCAAAATTCCCTTTACCAAAATTCTGCCAGGACTTTATTCTATTTTTTAAAAAACATTTTTATTTATTTTCAAATATTTATTTATTTGGCTGCCCCGCAGCACGCGGGATCTTCGTTGCCGTGTGCGGGATCTTTTTAGTTGAGGCTCTTAGCTGTGGCATGTGGGATCTAGTTCCCTGACCAGGGATCGAACCCAGGCCCCCTGCATTGGGAGCGTGGAGTCTTAACCACTGGACCACCAGGGAAGTCCCAAAACTTAATTCTATTTAAAAGATTTTTGTGTTGTCTATTTCAGCCTGTTGGTATGCAGAACATTGGTGGATGGTTCCCTTTTTGTCACATGAGTGATAAAATAACTATTCCACCTAGATATAAGACTATGGGCTTAAGTTCAGTGGCTAACTTGTTTCCATTCTTATTCCAATACAATTAATTTAAAAAATAAATAAATAAAATTATTTATTTATTTTTGGCTGCGTTGGGTGTTCGTTGCAGTGCGCGGGTTTCTCATTGTGGTGGCTTCTCTTGTTGCCAAGCACAGGTTCTAGGCGCACAGGCTTCAGTAGTTGTGGCACACCAACTCAGTAGTTGTGGTTCACAGGCTCTAGAGCACAGGCTCAGCAGTTGTGGTGCATGGGCTTAGCTGCTCCGTGGCATGTGGTATCTTCCCGGACCAGGGCTCGAACCCATGTCCCCTGCATTGGCAGGCAGATTCTTAACCACTGTGCCACTAGGAAAGTCCCAATACAATTAATTTAGATGGATCAACATTCCCTCCTAAGAACTTCTCAGAAAGTACAAAAGAAATTCAGGTGACCTATCAGAATTATTACCAATGCAATTACTGCCTTGTGTAAAAACTGTGCGAAAACTATTATGAAAAACTATAACTGGAAAATTTTCAACTATCTGAATTGGCCAAGAAAGAAGTTTTAAGATGATATGGGTGCAAGTTTTCATAAGTGTTCTTCACAAATTTTATTTTTGACAATTTTCATCCCTCTATTTACAGCAGATACCAATTCAAAACTAATTTTGAAATATTCCAAGAATATCATAGGTAGCCCTCTCCAACAGAACTTTCTGTGATGATGAAAATGTTCCATATCTGGGCTGTCCAATACAGTAGCTACTAGCCACATGTGACTACTCAACACCTGAAATGTGCTAATGCATCGGAAGAACTGGATTTTAAATTTTATTTAAGTTAAATGAATTTAAAATTAAATTTAAATAGCCACATGAGGCTAGCAGCTATGGAATCAACACAGCTCTAGGATATCATACTAACCAAACGCACTACTGAGCGTAAATGTTTAAGCAACTGCACAGATGGGAGTTAGGAAAACAAATGATTTTGTGATTGCTAAATCACAACTAAAATAATTTCTAATGTTAAACATCCAAATATTAATTCTTACAGAATCTTATTTTTATCATATTAAATGTTTTACACATCTAATTTTAGGACTTTTTATTATCAAAAAGAATACTGTTTGGTTATTATTAATAATAAAGTTATATACCTATATATACCACAATAAGCTTTCTGTGTGCTAAATGGAGGAACACAATGGACTTTATATCAAGGTCTGTATCTCCCTCCTTCTTTTTAAATCAGTTAAGCCACTGACCAGGTTGTAAACATCTTTCAAAAATGACTAGAATAGATTTAAGAGATAAGAAGGGGCATTTTCAAAAAGCACATGAAAAGATGCTCAACATCACTAATTATTAGAGAAATGCAAATCAAAACTACAATGAGGTATCACCTCACACCAGTCAGAATGGCCATCATCAAAAAGTCTACAAATAACAAATGCTGGAGAGGGTGTGGAGAAAAGGGAACCCTCTTACACTGTTGGTGGAAATGTAAGCTGATGCAGCCACTGTGGAAAACAGTATGGCGGTTCCTCATAAAACTAAAAATAGAACTACCATATGACCCAGCAACCCCACTCCTGGGCATATATCTATACAAAACCGTAATTCAAAAAGATATATGCGGGCTTCCCTGGTGGTGCAGTGGTTAAGAATCCGCCTGCCAATGCAGGGGACATGGGTTAGAGCCCTGGTCTGGGAAGATCGCACATGCAGCGGAACAACTAAGCCCGTGTGTCACAACTTCTGAGCCTGTGCTCTAGAGCCTGCGAGCCACAACTACTGAGCTGGAGTGCCACAACTACTAAAGCCCGTGCCCCTAGAGCCTGTGCTTGGCAACAAGAGAAGCCACTGCAATGAGAAGCCCACGCACCTCAATGAAGAGTAGGCCCCACTCATCACAACAAGAGAAAGCCCACACACAGCAACAGAGACCCAACACAGCCAAAAATGAAAATAAATAAAATAAATAAATTTATTTAAAAAAATGCACCCCTATGTTCATAGCAGCACTATTCACAATAGCCAAGACATAGAAACAACCTAAATGTCCACCAACAGATGAATGGATAAAGATGTGTTACATATATACAATGGAATACTACTCAGTGCTATAAAAAAGAACAAAATAATGCCATTTGCAGCAACATGGATGCAACTAGAGATTATCATACTAAATGAAGTCAGAAGGAGAAAGACAAATACCATATAATATCACTTATATGTGGAATCTAAATTATGACACAAATGAACCTATCTACGAAACAGAAACACAGACACAGAGACCAGACTGGTGGTTGCCAAGGGGGAGGAGGTTGAAGGAAAAATGGAGTGGGAGGTTGGTGTTAGCAGATGTAAGCTTTTATATACAGAATGGATGAACAACAAGGTCCTACTGTACAGCACAGAGAACTATATTCAATATCCTATGATAAACCATAATGAAAAAGAATATTAAAATGAAGTATGTGTATATGTGTGTGTGTGTGTGTGTATATATATATATATATATAGCTGAATCACTTTGCTGTGCAGCAGAATTAACACAACATTGTAAATCAACTATACTTCATTAAAAATATTGAAAAATAAAATCTATAAAACAATAAATACTGGAGAGGGTATGGAGAAAAGGGAACCCTCCTGCACTGTTGGTGGGAATGTAAATTGGTATAGCCACTATGGAGAACAGTATGAAGGTTCCTTAAAAAACTAAAAATAGAACTACCATATGACCCAGCAATCCCACTCCTGGGCATATACCCTGAGAAAGCCATAATTCAAAAAGAGTCATGTACCACAATGTTCACTGCAGCTCTATTTACAGTAGCCAGGACATGGAAGCTACCTAAGTATCCACTGACAGATGAATGGATAAAGAAGATGTGGCACATATATACAATGGAATATTACTCAGCCATAAAAAGAAACGAAATTGAGTTATTTGTAGTGAGGTGGATGGACCTAGAGTCTGTCATACAGAGTGAAGTAAGTCAGAAAGAGAAAAACGAATACCATATGCTAACACATATATATGGAATCTAAGAAAAAAAAAACACGGTTATGAAGAACCTAGGGGCAGGACAGGAATAATGACGCAGATGTAGAGAATGGACTTGAGGACACGGGGGGGGGAAGCGTAAGCTGGGATGAAATGAGAGAGTGGCATGGACTCATATATACTACCAAATGTAAAATAGATACCTAGTGAGAAGCAGCCGCATAGTACAGGGAGATAAGTTCAGTGCTTTGTGACCACCTAGAGGGGTGGGATAGGGAGGGTGGGAGGGAGACGCAAGAGGGAGGAGATATGGGGATATATGTATATGTATAGCTGATTCACTTTGTTATAAAGCAGAAACTAACACAGCATTGTAAAGCAATTATACTCCAATAAAGATGTTTTAAAAAAAAAGTGTGTGTATGTATATATATATATATATATATATATATATACATACACACACATACATATACACACACACACACACATATGGCTGAATCACTTTGCTGTGCAGCAGAATTAACACAACATTGTAAATCAACTATACTTCAATTAAAAATATATCGAAAAATAAAATCTATAAACAATCAATGCTGGAGAGGGTATGGAGAAAAGGGAACCCTCCTGCACTGTTGGTGGGAATGTAAATTGATACAACCACTATGGAGAACAGTATGGAGGTTCCTTAAAAAACTAAAAATAGAGCTACCATATGACCCAGCAATCCCATTCCTGGGCATATATCCGGAGAAAACCATAATTCAAAAAGATACATGGACCCCAGTGTTCACTGCAGCACTATTTACAATGGCCAGGACATGGAAGCAACCTAAATGTCCATCGACAGATGAATGGATAAAGAAGATGTGGCACATGTATACAATGGAATATTCCTCAGCCATAAAAAGGAACAAAATTGAGTTATTTGTAATGAGGTGGATGGACCTAGAGTCTGTCATACAGAGTGAAGTCAGAAAAAGAAAAACAAATACTGTATGCTAACGCACATATATGGAATCTAAAAAATCGGTACTGATGAACCTAGTGGCAAGGCAGGAATAAAGACGCAAACATAAAGAACGGACTTGAGGAGGGAAGAGGAAGCTGGGACGAAGTAAGAGAGTAGCATTGACATATATACACTACTAAATGTAAAATGGATGGCTAGTGGGAAGCTGCTGCAGAGCACAGGAGATCAGCTCAATGCTTTGTGACAACCTAGAGGGGTGGGATAAGGAGGGTAGGAGGGAGGCTCAACAAGGAGGGGATATGGGGATATATGTATATATGTATACACATAGCTGATTCACTTTGTTGTACAGCAGAAACTAACACAACATTGTAAAGCAATTATATTCCAATAAAGATGTAAAAAAAAACTAAGGAAATTAATAATTGTTGGACCTTAGTTAATATATAACAAGTGTACCATATTAAGTAAGATAGGAACTCTGTACTATCTCCTTAGTTTTTTCTGTAATATGAAACTGCTATAAATTCTGTCAATAAAAAAGTAAAAAAAACAAAAAACCAAAAAAAAACTAAAAATAGAACTACCATATGATACAGCAATCCCACTCCTGGGCATGCATCTGGAGAAAACCAAAATTCAGAAAGATACATGTACCCCAATGTTTACTGCAGCACTATTCACAATAGCCAAGACATGGAAACAACTAAATGTCCATCAACAGAGGAATGGATAAAGAAGATGTGGTACATATATACAATGGAATATTACTCAGCCATAAAAAAGAATGAAATAATGCCATTTGCAGCAACATGGATGGACCTAGAGATTATCATACTAAATGAAGGAAGTCAGGAGGTGAAAGACAAATACCATATGATATCACTCATATGTGAAATCTAAAAAATAATACAAATGAATGTATATACAAAACAGAAACTGACTCACAGACTTCGAAAACAAACTTATGGTTACCAAAGGGGAACGGTGGGGGGGAGGGATAAATTAGGAGGTTTGGGATTAACATATACACACTATATGCATTAAAGTAGGAGGTTTGGGATTAACATATACACACTAACATATACACTCTATATTTTACTATATGTAAAATAGGGATAAATAGATAATCAACAAGGACGTACTGTATAGCACAGGGAACTCTACTCAATATTCTGTAATAACCTATATGGGAAAAGAATCTGAAAAAGAATGGATATATGTATAACTGAGTCACTTTGCTGTATATCTGAAACTAACACAACTTTGTAAATCAACTATACTCCAATATAAAATTAAATAAAATAAAAAAAAGAGATAAAAAGGGGCATTTTATAAAGAGATTATGGGGACATAAACCTACCATGACCATTTTCCTTTGTTCATACAGCTTCTGTAATTGGTAGGATTTTTCCTCTGCTTTGATGTAACCTTTTTTCACATCATCAACAGCCTGTCACCAAAACAAGGCAGGGAAGAAAGAAATGTAAAAATTAGTATCAAGTACATTCTTGATAAAAATAAAGAGACATAGATTCATTTTCACAATAACTCTTATCCATCTGGTTATCACCAGTAAACTCTGCCACATGGGTATATTTACTGGAATAAGTAGTATTTAATGAGTGTCTGGTATGTGCTCAAGGATTCTTCTAGGCACATGAGGGATCTGGTTTCTCCTGTTAAGAGATTTAAATTCTGGTTAATTTATACATGAGAAAGAATTACAGAACACTGCAAGATAGTATACAATACTGTATTAAAGATAATAGTGAAGTAGCAAAAAAATGTGTGACATAAATAGTAAGTGATACATGCAGCCAGAACAGGAGAGCTTATTGCTAACCGTAGTTTTCAAGGAAGTCTCGGTTGGACCTCAAAGGAGAGGTTGAATAGAAGAAACTACAAGCTAAAGTCAGGAAACAGGAATGGGTTTGACCTTAAATACATTCAGGAGACAGACTTGCCTGATTTGAATAAAGGGTACATGTTAGGGGACAATGAAAAATAATTCTGAATGGGTAGGTTAATAGGGTATGAAGGATCCTAAAGAGCAGGCACAGGAATTTAGACTTAAGGAGAGTAGAGAGCTAAAATAAATAATAAAAAAACTGTTGTTATTGTTGTTTTTTAAGTAAGATTGATCTGTATATGACTGCCCAAATGATTTAAGCCAAGGAGAGAATGAAACAAGGGAGATCAACGATGTTGTGGTACTTTAAGCATGAAATGAAACAAGACCTTAATCTAGGGTGGTAACAACTGGAAGAGAGGAAGTGATAAATCTGAGACCATGAACCGAAAAACTTTCAAAGAGGACTTGATACAGGCATGAAGGTACCCAGATATAATATTCTAATATGCTAATTCTAAACTATTCCTGGTTCAGCCATATGAAACATACATCCCCTTTCCAACCTTACTCTACTCCTCCTCCACTCCAAGAAAAACTTAAAAAATCTAATGGAAGGGAAAACTGATCTTTGGGAGGAAAAAAAGAAAAAGAACAAATAGAGCCATTTGTCTAGGGCATTCAGGATCTAACCTCAGTGAGTTACTGAAAGGACAACTCTACACAGACACCAGGCAGGGGCCCACTTGAATCTTTATCAGAAAACTGCTGATTTCCTTAAGGCAGAAATCATTCCCCATAGTCTTTTAAGGGAAAATATTTGCATAACAGAATGAATTCAGGACTGAAGTTAAGAGACTAGTTCAAATTCTCGCTGTCAGCGACGAATATGCACTTGAGTAAGTCACTTAAACCCTCTCAGTCTGTAAAACAGGAATAACATTCATCTTGTAGGTGGACAACAAAATGAGATAAAAGATGTTAATAGTTTTGTGAAGTATATATAAATATATATAAATAGTTACTATTACTATCATTTATATTAGCATCATTTAGCTGTTAAATTCCTCTAAGAACCACACAAGGATATTAATATCCTGCCTGGGACTGCCTAATGGAAAGATTATGCCAGTGTCTCCCCAGTCCTAGCCGTATAAGCAAGGATTCACTTAGTCAGAGAGGATTATATTCACAGAGGCGATGCTCAATAAGAACTGCCACCAATGTCCTGAAGAACCTGAACATTCTGTTGTTTATCACCAAAAGACTCAGCTGCTCCAGGTCAAATTTAAATCAGTTACTGAAAAGCTGGGAGAGAAGTAAAGAGGGAAAACAAACAAATGAATACTGGTTTATCTATTCAGTTTCCCCAATACCTAGAACTGTGTCTGACTAGTAATAGCACTTAAATATTGATGAATGTTTCCCCAGGGCAGAGGTGGGTCATCTACCCAGAGTGAACATCTACTCCAGCAGCTCTAAGTGACCTATTTTCACATGGGGCAGTAAAATGTTCTCTCCTCACTCATTTCTAATCAAGATTATACTGCTTGACTAGCCCTGAGTGAAAAACATAAATATTACCACACTAGATTCCTTTTTCCCTTAATTAAAAATTTTTTATTAAGGTAAAAGACATACATAATTTTTTAAAATGTGTATTACTAAGAAATGCCTAATAAAAATAAGTCTCCTGATTCCACAGCCTCATTACACAGATACTTTAAAGCACTGTAAACAGTTTTTTGTGATATTCCTTTCATAATTCTAAATGTCATGCCTATGCTGCTAATTCCTAACTTATCAATTTTAGACAATGTTGACTTGTTGTTAAAAATAATAAGTTTTAGGGACTTCCCTGGAGGTCCAGTGGTTGAGAATCCATGCTTCCACTGCAGAGGGCATGGGTTCGATCCCTAGTCAGGGAACTAGGATCCCACAGGCCACACAGTGCGGCCAAAAATAATAATAATAATAAAATAAATAAATAAGTTTTAGCTTTCTTATACCACTCCTACACTCTCACTTCTTCTTCCTTCAACACCTCAATAAAAATTAAATCAAGGGCTTCCCTGGTGGCGCAGTGGTTGAGAGTCCGCCTGCCGATGCAGGGGACACGGGTTCGTGCCCCGGTTTGGGAAGATCCCACATGCCGTGGAGCGGCTGGGCCCGTGAGCCATGGCCGCTGAGCCTGCGCTATCGGAGCAATGCGAGAGGTCACAACAGTGAGAGGCCCACGTACCGCCAAAAAAATTAATTAATTAATTAATTAAATCAGTAATGAGTATTGATTATTGTAAGCATGTAAACATTGTTCACAACTAAATCACGTACTGTACCAGGGCTTCCTCTCTTGTACATTTTTTTTTTCCTCTTAGGTTAACTGCCTGTTTGTTTGTAACCTTCCACATGCCTCTCACCAATTCTTCCATGATAACCAAAGTCATGTTGATTCATTCAAACATTCATTTTCTAAAAACTGTTGACTGTTCTCATCTGCTGTGTCTCATCCTCTTCTCTTTGCAGGTTTATGCCTCTTAAAATCCATTAATGTTACTTTAGTGAGCTTTCAGGAAGAAGTAGCTTAAAAGTATGTTTAGTCTGCCAGGCTTAGCCGGAAATTAAATATATCCTACTATGGATTTTGACCTTATCAATTTTTTAAGGAAAAGGCACATTACTATCATTATTATCCAGTATTTCATCAATTCTAAGGTGCACATTTTTTCACATTTTATTGTTCCTAAAATTGGGATGCATCTTATAATCAACGTGTGTTGTTTAATTGGTAGCTTTTTTCTCTTGGCAGTACATAAAATACTAGTGCATCTTACAACTGATGGCATCTTAGGATTGACGAGATGCCTGAGATATTCCCAACATCAACATATGATACAAAAAAAAAACTAAAATTAAGGGAGGGAAAAAATTTAGTATTATTTTCCAAAAGGCACAACTGTTTACCTAGTCAATCAAAAAAATCATTTGAGCTGTTGTGCACTGCTGGGAATGTAAAATGGTACAGCTGCTATGGAAAACAGTGTGGCGATTTCCTCAAAAAATTAAAAATAGAATTACCATATGATCCAGCAATCCCAATTCTGGGTATATTAAAAGCAGAAGTTTGAAGAGATATTTACATAACCATGTTCATGACAGCATTATTCATAACAGCCAAGAGATGGAAGCAACCTAAATGTCCATCCACAGATGAATAAACAAAATGTGATATACATGTACAATGGAATATAATTATTCAGCCTTAATAAGGAAGGAAATCCTGTCATATGCTACAACATGAAAAAGCCTTAAGGACATTATGCTAAATGAAATAAGCAAGTCACAAAAAGAAAAATAAGGTATGATTCTACTTACACGAGATACCTAAAGTAGTCAAATTCACAAAGTGTAGAATGGTAGTTGCCAGAGGTAGGGGAGGGGGAAATGAGTTGTTTAATGGGTAGAGTTTTAGTTTTGCAAGATGAAAAATTTCTGAGATTCCACTGACAATAATGTGAATATATTTAACACTACTGAACTGTACATTTTAAAATGGTTAAGGGGGTAAAAAAAAAGTATTAAATTATAAATTTTAAATATGTTCAGTTTATTGTATGTCAATTATACCTCAATAAAGCTGTTTAAAAAATTGTTTGAAGAAACAGAAGAGTTCAGAAAAGTTGTTGCATATGAGATACTGCTACAAAAATAACAGCTTTTCTTTCTATATACCTAAATATTTTATTTTTGCTTTACAGTTTTATAATTCAAAAAGTAATTTCACAAGCTCTGCTTTGTTTAAATTTTGATACTGATTTAAAAATGTGAGGTACTACTATTACCCTTTAATAGATCATAAAACAGATCTCAGCAAAGCTATGTTAAGGATTTACCCAATGGAGAGCTTGTACTTGAACCAGATATTCTGACTCCTGGTAAATAATTACTCCGTTCCAACAATACAAAGAAAAAATATCCCATTCATAATTGTAATAAAAATATAAAATACTTGGGAATAATTTAAAGGGGCATATGTGAAACATAAAATGACAGAACTTTATTTGGGGAAACAAGATGAGATGAATAAAACAGAAACTTTATTTGGGGAAACAAAAGATGAGATGAATAAAACAGAAACATCACACATTTAGTTGGGAATACCACATTTAATAAAAATGGTGACTCTTCTTCAGTTAAACTATAAATTTAACAAAAACCCAATTAGAATTGTAATGGGATACTTTATAAAGTGTTATAAAATGGGTTAATTATTTTCAAAATAATTTTAAAACAACATGTTTAAAAGAAAGTAAAAAGTAAGGATAGTATTCTCTATATGGCTCTGCTAAATTCATTATTTACAGTCATAGCAGTATAAACACTGAATATTAATCTAACAAATATTGTAATTTGACTATAGTAAGAAGATAGGACAGATGTAAAGGTACAAATATGTAGTGGAGTGGGGGAGGAAATGGAGCTAAAGTCCCATCTTCAATAGCAGGTAATTAAGCAATATTGCTTGAATAGGAAACATCAAGTAGGAATAATATAATCAAATTATAATAGAGGTATGGAAGTAAATATAAAATGAAATAGATATCCCATATTCTTGGATTGGAAGAATTAATATTGTTAAAAAGGCCATACTACCCAAAGCTATCCACAGATTTAATGTGATCCTTATCAAATTACCCATGACATTTTTCACAGAACTAGAATAAATAATCCTAAAATTTATATGGAACCATAAAAGACCCAGACTTGCCAAAGAAATCCAAAAGGAAAAATGACAAAGCTGGAGGCATAATCTTCCTAGACTTTGGACAATACTACAAAGCTACAGTAATCAAAACAGTGTGGTACTGGCACAAAAACAGATATATGGATCAATGGAACAGAATAGAGAGCCCAGAAATAAACCCACACACCTATGGTCACTTAATCTTTGAAAAGGAGGCAAGAATACACAGTGGAGAAAAGATAGTCTCTTTAGCAAGTGGTGTTGAGATAGCTGGACAGCCGTGTGCAAATCAATGAAGTTAGAACACTCCCTTACGCCATGCACAAAAATAAACTCAAAATGGCTTAAAGACTTAAATATAAGACATGACACCATAAAACTCCTAGAAGAGAACATAGTCAAAACATTCTCAGACATAAATTGTAGCAATGTGTTCTTAGGTCAGTCTCCCCAAGGCAATAGAAATAAAAGCAAAAATAAACAAATGGGAGCTAATCAAACTTTTAAGCTTTTGCACAGCAAAGGAAGCCATAAACAAAACAAAAAGGCAACCTACATACTGGGAGAAAATATCTGCGAACCATGCTACTGACAAGGGCTTAATTTCCAAAATATACAAGCAGCTCATACAACTCAATAACAAAAAAATAAACAACCCAATCAAAAAATGGGCAGAAGATCTAAACAGCCATTTCTCCCAAGAAGACATACAGAAGGCCAATAGGCACATGGAAAGATGCTCAACATCGCTAATTATTAGAGAAATACAAATCAAAACTACAATAAGATACCACTTAACACCAATCAGAATGGCCATCATTAAAAAAATCTACAAATAACAAATGCTGGAGAGGGTGTGGAGAAAAGGGAACCCTCCTATACCTGTTTGTGGGAATGTAAGTTGGGGTAGCCACTATGGAAAACAGTATGGAGGTTCCTCAGAAAACTAAAAATAGAATTATCATAATACCCAGCAATCCAACTCTCGGGCATACATATGAAGAAAGCTCTAATTTGAAAAGATACATGCGCCCCAATGTTCATAGCAGCACTATTTACAATAGCCAAGTCATGGAAGCAACCTAAATGTCCGTGGACAGATGAATGGATAAAGAAGATGTGGTATGTGTGTGTGTATACACATACACACACACACACACACACACACACACACACACAATGGAATATTACTCAACCATAAAAAAGAATGAAACAATGCCACTTGCAGCAACATGCATGGAGCTAGAGATTATCATACTAAGTGAAGTCAGACAGAGAAAGACAAATATCATATGATATCATTTATATGTGGGATCTAAAATATGACACAAATGAACTTCTTTACAAAACAGAAACAGACTCACAGACATAAAAAACAAACTTCATGGTTACCAAAGGGGAAACAGGCTGGGGGAGGGATAAACTAAGAGTTTAGGATTAGCAGGTACACACCACTATATATAAAATAGATAACCAACAAGGACCTACTATATAGCACAGGGAACTATATTCAATATCTTGTAATAAACCGTAATGGAAAAGACTATGAAAAAGAATATATATGTATAACTGAATCACTCTGCTGTACACCAGAAATTAACACAACATTATGAATAAACTATACTTCAATAAAATTTTTTAAAAAGATGAAATAAAACAAAAAACAAGCTAAAAGAGATGAAAGTGGTTGCCTATGAGAGGAAAAGAAGTGGGAATAACTAATATTTTTCATAATAACCTGTGTAGAACTATTTGATACTTTAAGCTCTATGTATGTATAATTGTGATGAAAAATTTTTTGAAAAAGAACATAGCCCCATAATGTTCATTTGTTATTGTTTTAAAAAATAATAATAAATACATTTTGAACTCCAGGATATCCCCTTATTAAACTTTTTTTTTTTTAATGGCTTTATTTATTTATTTTTGGCTGCGTTGGTTCTTCATTGCTGTGCACGGGCTTTCTTTAGTTGCAGTGAGTGGGCGCTACTCTTCAATGCAGTGTGAGGGCTTCTCATCACGATGGCTTCTCTTGTTGCGGAGCACAGGCTCTAGGCGTGTGGGCTTCAGTAGTTGTGGCACACAGGCTCAGTAGTTGTGGCTTGTGGGCTCTAGAGCACAGGCTCAGTAGTTGTGGTGCACTGGCTTAGCTGCTCTGCAGCACGTGGGATCTTCCTGGACCAGGGCTCTGACCCGTGTCCCCTGCACTGGCAGGCGGATTCTTAACCAGTGCACCACCAGGGAAGTCCCCCCACCTTCTTAAACTTATCTTTTGTCAAAATGGGACAGAACATTTTACAAATTTAACTAAGATCCAGGAGACAAAACAGCTTACTCAAGGATTCACACTGTATTGGCAAATGACCACTACATACAAACAGAAAAAGAAATCAGGCCTTTCCAGGGAGATCAGTTCACCCACCTGATGAAAGAAGTAGGTAACAGCAAGGTCATTGTCATTTAAGAGGATTTCTTCTTCTGTCGTAAAAAGCCACTTTCGAATGGTTAGGCAGGTGCCTGGCACAGCTGATGTGTAATTCTGGACGTATAGTTTATGAGGAAATTCATTAGGTGCCAGCTTACGTACTAAAGAGAAGACAAAGCAAAGAAAGCTAGAGTGAGAAGATATACAAGGCATCTCCCTAGTATGAACTGTGTAAAGCAGACAAGAATGGAGGTTATCATTAACCAGCACATCAGCTTAGTTCCATCCAGGAGCTCTGCCTTGGGACCACAAAATATCATTTGCCTAGCCAAATCTACGCCTTCTAATATGACTGGCCAACTGAGCCTCAAGCTAACTGAAATCTTTCACCTGAATGACATGCCTTTTAGTTAACATGCTGACTTTGCAGACATCACCTACTCCAAAGTCAGTTAAAAAATCTGATCCATAATGGAGTTAAGTTACAGCAATGTCCACTGAACATCTTTAAAGCAAGCCTCCCCCTCTTACCCAGTTACGGTGCATTCAGAGTCTCTCATGTGGCAGTTCTCAATGAACAGCTTTTATTGTTAAGAGCTGAACGGCTCTCCACATCCCCCCACAAGTCTAAGACATTTACCAAAGAAAAGTGACTTCTGGGTAGCCTTACTTCCTCTTCCTAACAATGCTCAAGAGGTATAAAACACTACCACTTTTAATTTCTATATTGTTTTTCTTTAAAAAGGTGGAGTTTTCTTCTCTTGATGTTTACTTGGCTTTATAACAGAGCAAAAGACAGATTAAATATTTCCCATTTTATTTGTTAACTAAAGCTTAGAGAAGAAGGTAAGATTAGAATCCAAGTCTCCTGGGTCCTTAGCAATCCTTTGTAATATTTATATCTGCCTAGTTAGACTGTAGAGACTTAGGAAGACAATAAACAATTGGGAGATAGCTGCTTTAGGGGGAATCAAAGTTGTTCTACCTTGACTTGGGATGGCAAGGCGACTCAAATCTACCAAACTCTCTCCCTTTCCGGGATGAGGAAGTTCTGATCAGTCAATATTATCTGTTGTTTCTGGCCTTAGCCCTGTATATATATGATGTGGAAAAGACCCATAAACCGTAGGAAATCTGTCATTTAAAGCAAGGCTTCCAACTTCCTCCCCTTTGTGGTCTCAGTGCAACTATCCCTAGCTTTTATAAAAGAATATATAAGAGAAAATCTCTGTCACAGTGCAATAAAACTTCCTAGGAAGAGGATATCTGTTTACACAAACTTAAACACCGGGTTGGCCAAAAAGTTCGTTCGGTCTTTTCCATAAAATGGCTCCAGTAGCGCTTAGTTGTCTTTAACTTCATTCGAAACAGACTGTACTGTGACAGCTATCATATCAGCATGCATTTAAAAAAACTTATCAAAATTGGGGAATTTTTGTATAGTCATTTTAATATTGAAGATGGAAGAAAAAAGCAACATTTTCGGCATATTATGCTTTATTATTTCAAGAAAGGTAAAAGTGCAACTGAAACGCAAAAAAAGATTTGTGCAATGTATGGAGAAGGTGCTGTGACTGATCAAACGTGTCAAAAGTGGTTTGCAGGACTTCTCTCGTGGAGCGGTGGTTAAGAATCCACCTGCCAATGCAGGGGACATGGGTTCGAGCCCTGGTCCAGGAAGATCCCACAGGCCACGGAGTAACTGAGCCCGCATGCCACAACTACTGAAGCCCGCCTGCCTAGAGCTCGTGCTCCACAACGAGAAGCCACCGCAATGAGAAGCCCACGCACTGCAACGAAGAGTAGCCCCCACTCGCCGCAACTAGAGAAAGCCCGCACGGAGCAACGAAGACCCAACACAGCCAAAAATAAATAAACTAATTAATTTTTTTTAAAAAGCAAAGGCTTTTAATCAACATATTTCTTTCTAACTCCTGAAAACAAAAAGCTATTCTTAAAAATCTACAAAAACCATAAAGTAAGCTAAAACAAGCTGTGGCTAAGTAGAAAATCCCCTCTTTTTAAGGCTGTTTCATTGGAATATATTAATTTTGAACTCTGATTTTTAAAAATCTCATGAAAGTATCTGATTCAGTGCTGGGTGTAAGTAACTGATACTGCCAACAGAGGAAAAAGGGGTGATCAGGTATCTAGCCTTAGTGGGATTGTGCTTAATGGGATTTGTCCTGTCTGCTTGTTAGAAACAGTCCCAATTAGTGGGATTGCCCCTTGTCTTCAAGATCTTCTTCTCTAGGCAAACAGTTTCAATTTGACAGCTTTTGGGAGCTTCAGTTTCTTAGTATTAGGATAAAATATCCTCAAACAAAACTTAATATTAGTTACTGGCACTTACCAAAGGAATGATTGATCACTTCAAATAAGGCAAAATAATTCACTGTCGTACTGTCCATGCCAACCTTTGCTGCAATAGCCTAAAGTGTAAACAGGATAGATTAGTTTCAGGAAAACAAAATCAGACAGTGCTGTGGGAAAAGACAGGTATATGCATGAGGAGCGGGGAGAAGAGAAGGGTTTTGCCGTCTTGGTTTCATATAAACTAAATTCATGGTCCACAGCTACTCTTTTTTGTATGTATGAATATATATGCATGAAATAAAAGAGAAAAATACCTTTATTTGATCCAAACAGCTATGATCTCTAAATATGAGTTTCTCCCCTCCAATTAAAGCTGATAACAGTCTCTCCTTAAATATCAGCTTTGCTCTCTGAAATAGGACTTCATATCATGAGGATCTTTTAGAATAGCACTTACAAAAAATGTGCTACATAAGGACAGATTTTAAAAAGAAAATAAATTCTTAAATATCTAGTCTCACACATTCAGCCTACATTTAATATACAGGCTGTTAACATACAAGATCTATATCTTTGGTTCTTGAGCTTAAAACATTGTTTATCAATTTTGCTCATACTTCACAAATTATTCTTGTTTACTTTTCAGATGATCCACGTCTCATGCTGGGGACCTCTATATCCTAAGAATTATCATCATCCTTATCCATGTGAAAATAGCAAAATGTTGGGACAACAGAGACATTTTAAACAAGTATCAGTCCTTCTCTCTAGGAACTAAGGTCCCAACATGATAAATAAAAAGAAATTGAAAGACTCCATATGCAAATAAAGGAAAATTGAAATTACATACAAATAACAGCAAGAAAACACAAAGCAAAAAACACAAACTAGTAGTACCAAAATTCCTTTTCAAGATCAATCCCAAAATGTATAAATAAGGTGTTAATTAAACAAGAGAAAATTACTGAGTATTAGTGTCTCAGTAAACCAAATATGATATCCTTCTTCCTGTATCTACTCACATATCAGACCTAGGTTCATCCCTGATGTGAGGCAGAAACTGGAGACTCTAAGTGTTCTAAGTTACCATTCTATACTGCACTAGATAGAAACTGAAATCTTCTCAAGGTTTGGAAAATGGCTTATAGCTAGAAGTCTCAGTAACAGGGTGAGGAGAGAAGTGAAAGAAAAAGTTAGGCCTTGCTAGAGAAGTATTGAAAATGAAACAAAACATCAATAAGCTATATAAAATTAATTTTATAATTAATATAATTATAATTATATTTTATAATTTTAAATTATAATTTAAAATTAAATTTTAAATTTAATTTAATTTAATTAAAATTTAAATTATATATTTTAAAAAATATTATATATTTTATAATATATATTTTATAATATATAATATAATATTAAATATATAATTATAAAATTATATTTTATATATAAAAATATAAAATAAAATATTTTATAAAATTTTATAAAATTATAAAATTTTATAAATTATTTTATAAATTATTATAAATTTATTTATTTATAAATAAATTTATTTATTTATAAATTTATAAAATTTATAAAATTTATAAAAATTATAGTTTTATAAACTATAAATTTATTTATTTATAAATTTATTTATAAATTATTATAAATTTATTTATAAATTATATAATTATAAAATTATAAAATTTAGAAAATTATAAAATATAAAATTATATTTTATAATTAATATAATTTAATATTTATTAATTTTCCTTGCAATCAATCCACCATTTTATAAGTTCTGAAATACCTCAGATCCTGTACATATCCTTTGCCATGGTATACAGTAAATATCTGGGGGGTAAAGTTTTTGTTTGCCACAAAGGAGAAATAAGTACTAATATCCAGAAACCCACTAGTCTCCCTGAAAATCTTGATCAAATCAGGATTAAAGACCAATGAAAAGGCCTAAAAGAAACAATTATACCCAGCACCCGGATCATGATCTTTAAATATCATTCCTCACTGAAAGGAAAGACTCCTTGGGGAAATGACTGATTCAAGATCTAGTGTAGGAAATGTACAAAGATGAGCCCAGAGCATCTTGTTCTACCAAAAAGCAAGGATGCTATCATAAACAAATGGGTTGCACCACAAAAATACAGGAGCAGACGTGAAGGAGATTCCACTGACCAAAGACAGAACAATGTGAGCACCAAAAAGAATATATGTTCTTGATTAAATCATACTGAGTATCTAAAAAGCCACATGATACTCAAAAAATAATTATCTCATTGGACATCACTGGAATCAGCTAGGGCATTGATCCTTTATGCCAAAAACTGGCAATAAAAGGGAAGAATTAAATATTTATCCCCCTTTTCCTATAAACTGTATTTCAGGATACTAAATAGTCTCAGTTGATAAGGGAAAGTTCTTTACAGAAGAATTCTAGTTAATAAATGTGAAGAGGGCTTCCCTGGTGGCGCAGTGGTTGAGAGTCCACCTGCTGATGCAGGGGACACGGGTTCGTGACCCGGTCCGGGAGGATCCCGCATGCCGCGGAGTGGCTGGGCCCGTGAGCCATGGCCTCTGAGCCTGCGCGTCCGGAGCCTGTGCTCCACAACAGGAGAGGCCACAACGGTGAGAGGCCCGCGTACAGCAAAAAAAAAAATAAAAAAAAAAATAAAAAAAAATAAATGTGAAGAAATGAGAAAATTGGAAAATCAGCATTTTGCAACCCTTAATGAAATCACTGGTTAGGACAGTAATCATCAGTGATACACTTATTGGATAAAAGATCAGTGAAGAACTTAACGATGGAGACATTGGGTTATTACCATGTAAACCTACTGATTAATCACTAAAAGTGGATAACCAGATATTGTGTTCCTCCGGTTGAGAAGCAATATGAAGTATATAGCACCGATTATGAAGTATTCTCATCAAAAAGCTGAACCTGAATCTAATCAAGCCTCTAGAGAAAAATTCCATTTATAGAAAATATAAGTAGACAGAAAGACATATTAAATGACACAAATAGACAAAAGAAGCAAACAAATAAATTCAGAATGTGGGACATTCCACAGGACACAGACCCAATTTCTGCAATAAAACAATAACATAAGGGAAAAAAGTTGGGGAAGGGAAGGGAAGGCAGGCTGCTCTATATTAAAACAAACATAAAAACCAAATGTTTTTTAAGGACATAAGGACCTTGTTTAGATCCAAATTATAACAAACCAACTGTTAAAAATCATTTTTAGACAATTGGGAAAACTTGACTATGGATTTATTATTAGTTAATACCATGGAAGTAGTTAATTTTTTAGGTTTGATAATGGCTTTGTGATTATGTAAGAGGAACATCCATATTTTTTAGAGATGTATACTGAAATATACACAGGTCGAAAAACATGAAATTTGCTTTAAAATATTTAAACAAAGAAAAGGAAAAAAGGATATATAACACAAATGTGGCAAAATCTTGAGGATTATTAAATATGAGTGATGAGTACATGGAGTTTCACTGTACTATTCTATTTTCACATACATTAGAAAGTCTTTTACAATTAAAAAGAGGGGGTGCTAATCACAACCATTACAACCTGGGGATATTTATTGTATCTTTCTTTCAAGGAGGACAAAGTACTTCCACGTTAATAATCATAACATCAACAGCAGCAGCTAACATTTAATAAATTTATTACATGCCAGATACTCCAAGCTCCTTATATGTATTAACTCATTTAATCTATCTTTCTTAGTTTTAAACCAACCAATGTCAAGCCTACTTGTTCAAGTTTAATTTACCTGATATACTTGGTCTGTAGTACTGTTCTTTTTAACCCTGACTGTAACTGTGGTTCCATCTGGTAATGCTACTCTCAGCTCTACGTCAGACACACCATTGTAGTTCTGGGGAAAAGGCAGAAAAAGAATTAATTAAAAAAAAAAAAAGAATTTATGACCCAGTATATCCTCATTCTCCTTGCAACATGCTAGCTAAACAACCTAAACTTGTGAAAGAAAATGAGTTCCAATGAAAAGGGGAAAAAAGACATAAGTCAATACATTTCAAGTCATAAAGCTGACTTTAGGCTGCAGCAGAAGTTAACCTTTAAGATGAACAGGAAGGAAAGAAATATGTTGAACCCAATGTGTTCATATCTCAAAACAGAAAACTTGTGTGAATCAGTCTAGGTCAAACACAGATAAGATTTTTGGCTTACTTTCAAACATTCAGAACTCACAAATGAGAAAAGAAAACAACCAAAAGCAGTAGTTTCAACAAATATTCTCTGGTTTTAAATGGTTAGGCATGCTAGATTGGCTCAAGAGGCATCCTAAGTTCCTTTCTGAACCCTGAAATAATCATGACACCTTTGAAAGGAAAAATTGATGAAACTCAGGAATCTGAGTTAGTCTGATGTCCAATTTTCTTCTAGCAGAGTAAACAATTCTTATCCTCCTTAATTCAAAAGAAGTCTTTCTCTCTTACTGCTTTTGAAAATTAACACATTCCTCTAACAAATTTGTGACCCTGTAATTTTTATTACAGAGAAACAACTATTTAGAAACAAGTCCATCTTCATTTACCACTTTAAAAAAACTACTATTCATTGCCTAAAACCATCCTAAGCATTACTTTGTTATAAAAGCCCTTGTCTGCAAGAAACTTATAATCTAGCTGGGGAAATAAAACATATACATATAAAATAATTAGTGGATGACACACTATTTAATACAGCAGCATTACATAGTCATTCTTCTATTTAATTAATATTTATTAAGCACCTACAAAATGCCTGACATTGTGGTAAGGCACTGGGAATATAAAGATGTTCAAGATTTAGCTCTTGCTCTGAAGATCTAATGTACAGCGTGGTGATCATAGTTAACAATACTATATTCTATATTTGAAATTTGCTAAGGGGTTAGATCTGAAGTGAAGAAAGGAAGGAAGGAAAGAAGAGAAAAAGGAGGAGGAAATGGTAATGAGATGATGGATAGGTTAGTTAACTTGATTATGGTGATCATTTCACAATGTATACAGATACCAAAACATCAAGTTGTACACCTTAATATATACAATTCATATTTGACAATTATATTCAAAAAGCTGAAAAAAAAAAAGATTTAGCTCTTACCTACAGGTAGCTCATGATCTAGTAAAGTAAAATTATAAAGGGGTCATCTGACTATATATATAAAAAATTAGAGGGCTTCCCTGGTGGCGCAGTGGTTGAGAGTCCACCTGCCGATGCAGGGGACATGGGTTCGTGCCCTGGTCCGGGAAGATCCCACATGCCGTGGAGCGGCTAGGCCCGTGAGACACGGCCACTGAGCCTGCACATCCAGAGCCTGTGCTCCGCAACGGGAGAGGCCACAACAGTGAGAGGCCCGCGTACCGCAAAAAAAAAAAAAGAAAAATTAGAGAGTGAGATAGCAACAAGGTGATAATTATGTGTACTGACTGCAGAAGTTCTTGGTGGAATGAAAAATCAATGTGTATCCCTTGAATATCAGGGGAGGCTTCAAAGAGAAGGTGGACCTAGCACTAGGTCTTGAAGGATAAGCAGGACACATAACAAAAGGAAGTTGAAAAAACAGTCATTTAGAGAATTTATGGCAATTCAATCCATCATTGATATCTTTAACTTATTTTCCCCCACAAGGAGCCAAGAGGTAAATAGTCACTATAGTGGGTATTCACCTACCTCATCTGATTCTGATAGGAATTCCTGCATGATGTCACTCTCACCAATGACTCGTATTGAGCACACTATAGAAAACAAAGACAGAATCTGGCATAAGGCCCTAAAATCAAGAATATAAAGTCAAGAACATATCAAGGTTTAAGCATAAATCATCATTAGCAGGCAGTGCTGAGGTAGTATGCCATCCCTGACACGATATTTTACGGCACAACAAACATTTATATAAATATGAACCAGAACAGAGGAATAACAGGACGTACAAAGATGTAGCTTATTAAAAATATTAAACATAGACAAAGGAAGTTACCTGTAAAAGAGAAATAAAAGTTCAGTAAATCTAACTTTGCTGTCTTGTGTTAACTATTAATAAGCTAGACAATAGAACAAGGGTAAGGTCAATTAGGAATAAACACAAAATTAAAATACAAAGAAAAATATCTATTTGGCCTAGGAGCAGGCCAGTAAGAGAATCATAAGCATTTAAAGCCACTTTGGAAAAAAATGGGTAGGTAATCAAGTGTTAAGCTGAGCACATCTTCTCATCTTCTCACCTCACTAACTTTAACTTCAAAACAACTACAACTAAAAAAAAGAGAGAGAGAGAAAGGGAGAAGGAAGGAAAAGAAAACAGGCAGGTAGGTAGGTAATCATCTAAATCTAAGAGAGTTAATTTCCTAACATTCTCCTGAGGATAATAAATTACACTGCTGATTCTACTTCATTTTATTAAAAAAAATTGTACTCTTTCTCATTTCCCAAAGGCTTGTTAGGAGGCCATTCCATGTTAGAGAAAAGCTAAAAATAGATGAAGTTTAACTACCTTCTATGGGGGAAATGGTTTTTCTTCAGGGATAAAGCTCTCTACCAAAGTTTAAAAAAAATTCAACTAGGTCAATTAGTTCTTCTACAAGGACACAGAATTATTAAATACCACATAAGACCATTATTCTGTTAAATTAGTACTTTAAAGAAAAGCCTATTGCATGCCTAGCAAATTATGTAACTCTATAATGTAGCAAAACAAGGTCTCTTCTCTGAGCCACAAACTGAACCATCTTATTCAGGAGATCTGTGTCATTTCTCCCTGCCTTTCTAGACAAACGTTTCAGCATCCACATCCAAAGATTCCTAATGTATTGTTTGGAGGTCCTGAGATAACAAATAAGTTTTAATATTTCTACCTATAACCTACTTAGAAAAAGGGAACATTAGCTTACCTACAACTCATCAAACCTATCCATGGACACGTGTAAGAGGAATAAGGAATTTTCAAGTAGGACATGCCAGTGAACCAAGAATCACTTTCATAAAAATGTCTTAAATACTGCCCATCTAGTTCCCAAATCAATTTAGCATGTTGCTGAGTCTGTATACGTTTGCTGCGTGCAAAAATATAACCCTATAAATAAATAAAGGTCCTTAATGCATCAAAAAATAATTATGCATTTTTCTGTTGTTGTTAAGTGTTTGGCGAGTCAATAAAATAGGCTATTAATTGCTGTACTGAACATTTTACTCTTGGCTTCAAAGCTCAGATCATTCAACATCTAAGTCAAAAACCTGATTTACTTTCACTGTTGAGTTTCAGGAAACTTAGCTATGCAGTTTAGGAGCTGCAATATATACCTAGACCCTATTTTTACTCAAGATAGTAGAGTTTAATAGGCTGGCTTACCTTTTTCTAGATATTCTTCCAACCCCCGACGTCGGGCATCTAATTGCTGTTCTGATAAAGAGAATGGCCACTTCCCTGGAAGTCGGGGAAATGTAAAGTTGGCAAACTCTCTCTTCAGGTTCTGGTGTAGGATGGCAAATTCCCGGTACCGCTTAGAACACAACTGCCTCCCTGCCATGTAAACATTGTATACCTGGTGAGGGTGAAGAAGAAAAAAAAGCCTACTTACTGCAAATTAAATCACAGAATCACCTACAGTCAGGCTCAGATTGATACCGGTTAGGTATATTCTGATACATACTTAACAGAGAATATATGTTCAAGGTCACTGTAAAACAAGATTTACTTTTAATAAAGATGCCAGAAATTATATGTACAAAAGAAGGCTATTGCCTTCAGGGGGCCCATGATCTTATTTGTGATATTACAATTACCTCCAACACATTGTTTTAAATATCTTCAGAGACAATTACCAGATTTTAAGGGTAGATTTTATTTTCAGAAAGTTAAAGATCATTCAAAGCCAATGTGGTAAGTAAAGTGAATGAACAAGCAGGCAAATTTGGAGAGAGATGTAAAAAATTAGAATTGATTATAAAGCAATGTGACTGATATTTGTGTGTGAACCACACTTCCAAAGAAAAGATCTAAAATTGATGTAAGCAATAGTGAAATTTTTGTTACCAAATAGATCATTTTTGCAAAAACTCCTTTCCTGAAGTCAGATATCCCTAGTTTTGTTCTTCTCCCTTCCATCATTAAAACAGGGTTAACAAAAAGTTGAAGAATAAATGTACTCTAAGGACCTCCTCATATAAACAGTTAATAATCCTCATAAAGAAATAGGTAGAGGGACTTCCCTGGTGGTCCAGTGGGTAAGACTCCGAGCTCCCAATGCAGGGGCCCTGGATTCAATCCCTGGTCAGGGAACTAGAGCCTGCATGCATGCCACAACTAAGAGTTCACATGCCATGACTAAGAGTCCGCATGCCACAAATAAGGAGTCCGCACGCCACAACTAAGGAGTCCGCACACCATAACTAAGAAGCCCACATGCTGCAACTATGAGCCCACATGCCACAACTTACAGATCCTGCATGCCACAACTTAAAAGATCCCGCATGCCACAACAAAGATCATGTGCCACAACTAAGACCCAGCACAGCCTAAATAAATATTTAAAAAATAAAAAAGAAATAGGTAGAGATTTCTGTCTACTGTTCACAGATGCATGCCAAACTTCTAGAACAGGGCCTGGCACACAGTAGGCACTCAGTAAATATTTGATGAAAAAAATGAATGTATGTATGTGTAATTCTTAAATATGTGTCCTCATAAAGGAAAGTGGTGGGATGCATAATCCAAAAACATTAAATAATCTAAGTTACTTTGTATTCTCAGAACATATCAAATTATGCAGAGATGGGAAAATTAGCTCCAAATCACATTTACTGGCTTAGCAAAAATCATTCAAAAATTTAAATGTGCACAGAATAGGTCATCTACTCATGTAATCAAGACTTAGTCACTGAGCATAGAGAACAGACTGGTGGTTGCCAAGGGGGAGGGGGTTGGGGGAGGGATAGAGTGGGAGGTGGGGGTTAGCAGATGTAAGCTTTTATATACAGAATGGATGAACAACAAGGTCCTACTGTACAGCACAGAGAACTATATTCAATATCCTATGATAAACCATAATGGAAAACAATACAAAAAAAAGTATATTTATGTATAACTGAATCACTTTGCTGTGCAGCAGTAATTAGCACAATACGGTAAATCAACGATACTTCAAGTTAATAAATAAATCAATAAAGACTTAGTCACTGAGAATGTATACACCAAAGCCCTTCCTTCAATCTCAGGAAGAATCTTTTCCATGCTTCTGTGATTTAGGAAGTATAAATTAAATGCAACAATAATTTAAAAACTCCTCTCTCACAACTCTCCTCCTATGATCCCTCCCCTACTTGAAAGCAAAGCCTCTAACCACTATCAAATAGTGTCCAGGGATGAGTATGATCCTGATCAATGAGTTTGCTTCTTATAATTATCGCTCAAATTTATAACTGATTGTAATGAATCACACATATTACCAAGTATTCCTTCTTAAGTACAAAAGCATTAAAAGGAAAACAGTCTTCCCCTCAGACAAGACCACACATTCTCTTAAGGGCAGGCAGTCTTAAGAAAGTCTTATTCAGTCAACCTGGTCTTATATACTTACTTCTCAAACTAAATTTCTCAAGAACATCATCATTCCTTTGCTTAAAAAGCAAGTCTACAACCCTACTGGTGTTGAAAATCAGTCTGAGTTCCTCACACAAGGAAGGAAGGAAGGGAGGTAAAGCTAGCTTAGTGGCATTGGTGAATTAGGTATTCCCCAATGTCTTTTTCCAGGGAAGAGTAGACTAGGTCTTTGATAACACACAGAAAGACTATGACTGGATTTCCTCAATGATGATGACTTGAGTGATCGCAAGTCTAGAAAAACATTTCCTAGGGTAGAAAGAACCCTACAACTTGAGAGGCCTTTGTGACAATTTCAATCCTAAAATTTCAGTTTCTTATAAGGTGAGAAGAGTAATATCAAATAGCCTCTCACCACCCACCGCTTTCCACTTAGATGTGAAGTCAAAGGGAACAGAACTATAAATAGGATGCCTAACAGTTCAGTAATACTTTAATGCAGGTAGGAATGGCTTCCAAAAGAGCCAAACCATTGTTTTTTTTTAAATAGACCTTTATTGGAGGATAACTGCTTCATAATACTGTTAGTTTCTGTTGTACAACAAAGTGAATCAGTCATATGCATACATATATCCCCATATCCCCTCCCTCTTGAGCCTCCCTCCCATCCTCCCTATCCCACATTTCTAGGTCATCTCAAAGCACTGAACTGATCTCCCTGTGCTATGCTGCTGCTTCCCATAACTATTTTACATTCAGTAGTGTATATATGTCGATGCTAATCTCACTTTGCCCCAGCTTCCCCCTCCGCCCTGTGTCCTCAAGTCCATTCTCTATGTCTACATCTTTATTCCTGCCCTGTCACTAGGTTCAACAGTACCATTCTTTTATTTTTTTGAATTCCATATATATATATATATGTGTTAGCATACGGTATTTGTTTTTCTCTTTCTTACTTCACTCTGTATGAGACTCTAGGTCCATCCACCTCACTAAAAATAACTCAATTTCATTTCTTTTTATGGCTGAGTAATATTCCATTGTATATATATGCCACATCCTCTTTAACCATTCATCTGTCGATGGACATTTAGGTTGCTTCCATGTCCTGGCTATTATAAATAGTGCTGCAATGAACATTGTGATACATGTCTCTTTTTGAATTATGGTTTTCTCAGGCTAAAACACTGATGAAAGAAATCAAAGATGACACAAACAGATGGAGAAATATACCATGTTCTTGGATTGGAAGAATCAATATTGTGAAAATGACTGTACTACCCAAATCAACCTACAGATTCAATGCAATCCCTATCAAACTACCAATGGCATTCTTCACAGAATTAGAACAAAAAATTTTACAATTCGTATGGAAACACAAACTGTTTTTAAGTTAACTGTGCTTATTAGCAAATGAGAAACATACAAAAAGAGATCACAACAGACTACTTTGTTCTTCACTTGCCCTTAAAATTAACCAAGATCCATTAGCATCCATTTCCCTGGTTTGGACACACTCATTTGCAAAGAAAATGATTGACTCCCTGCTGAATCAACTCATGAATGTCCATGATCCATGAGAAACGACCATGGTCTCATTACAAATGAAAACATCCATCAAAAAATATATTCTCTGGACTTGAAGGAAGATTATCAAATAGGAACTAAAGATATACACAGGCTGACAGTGCTTCTAGGATTTTTCCATCTCAGTGTAAACCCTCAGACTGGCTGGCTCATACATGGAATTAGATGATGTTTGTCAAGCTTGCGATAGCACGCTGAATTTAATGATCACTGGTCACTGTCTTCTCCAACTGACCATATCCTACAAAACTTCAAAAGTTAGAATATTCATACAGATGGGCAAGAGGCACATGAAAAGATGCTCAACATCACTAATTATTAGAGAAATGCAAATCAAAAGTACAATGAGAGGGTGGGGCTCGCTGTGGGGCCGAGGCAGGCCAGCAGTCAGGCGGGCGGGCGATGGCGGGGGCCGCAGTGGGCGGCAGAGGCGGAGGTGCCTAGGGGCCAGGGCACGGAGGGGCAGGGGGCCTCCGGCGGGGCTGCTCTCCCCCAGCCCCCGCTGGCTCCCCCCGGGCTGGGCTGCAGCCGCTCAGGGCCACCGTCCCTTTCCAGCTGCAGCAGCCGCAGCAGCACCGGGACGGGGGTGGCCGCGCAGCCAGCGTCCCGTGTTCCGTGGCCCCAGAAAAGCCAGTGTGTAGGCCTCAGCCACCCCAGGTCCGGCGTACATTCTCCCTGGACACCATCCTCAGCTCCTCCCTTCTGGGCCAGTGGCCACGAGATGCTGATGGGGCCTTCACCTGCTGTACCAATAACAAGGCCACCCAGACCCCCCTGCCCTGGCCACAGCTTGAAGGTGAGCGGGCCAGCTCGTGTACACACAAGCACTCAGCGTCCTGGGGCAGCACAGACCACCGAAACGAGATTACCAAGTTGAAGCAACAGCTGCAGAGGACAAAGCTTAGCCGCAGTGGGAAAGAGAAGGAGCGGGCATCCCCCCTCCAAGGGGACCATGCTGTGCGGGGAGCACTGAGGGCGTCCCCTCCCAGCTTCCCCTCAGGGTCCTCTGTCCTGCGACTGAGCCCCTGCCTGCACCGGAGCCTGGAAGGGCTCAACCAAGAGCTGCAGGAGGTGTTTGTGAAAGAGCAGGGTGAGGAGGAGCTGCTGCGGATCCTTGAAATCCCTGACGGACACCGAGCCCCAGCTCCCCTCCAGAGCGGCAGCTGTGATCATCCCCTCCTCCTCCTGGAGCCTGGAAACCTTGCCAGCTCTCCCTCCATGCCCCTGGCAGCCCCCCAGCCTTCTGGCCAGACTGGCCGTGAGGAACACCAGGGTGCAGCCGAGGAGCTGACGTCCATCCCCAGTGACAAAGCTTCCCCTCCAGGCCACCCAGCCTTCCTTGAAGAGGGCAGCCCATCTCCAGTCCTTGCCTTTGCCGCCTCCCCTCGGTCCAATCACAGCTACATCTTCAAATGGGAACCCCCGTAAGGCTGTGAGAAACTGCGGGTGTTTGAAGAGGCCACGTCCCCAGGTCCTGACCTGGCCTTCCTGACTTCCTGTCCTGACAAGAACAAAGTCCATTTCAACCCAACCGGCTCGGCTTTCTGCCCCGTCAGCTTGATGAAGCCCCTCTTCCCCAGCATGGGCTTCATCTTCCGTAACTGCCCCTCAAGCCCGGGGTCCCCCCTTCCCCCGGCCAGCCCCAGGCCACCGCCTCGGAAGGATCCAGAGGCCCCCAAGGCCTCCTCGCTGCCATTCGAGCCTTGGCAGTGCCCCCCACCGTCAGAAGAGCCTGCGCTTTTCCAGAGCTCCCTGGTGGTCTGAGGGCCCCACCCCCACTTCACCATGGAGACCAGTGCCTTGGTGGCAGGCCCCTCCCGAGCTCCCCTGAGATGGGGGATGAAGGAGCCCTTCCCTCCTGGCCTTTGAGCACTTTCATTTATTGTGTCAAAGCCCTGGGTCCTCTTTCCGATGGACCCCTGCCCCTTCGAATGTGAGGGGACCTGCCTCCTCCACTAGAAGCTGGGCAGCTCACAAGTCACACCCGTGTTCTTGTCACCCCTCTCACTTGGTGGAAAACTCAACCAGAAGGTCTTGGGTCCCCCACCCCTGGGTGTGAGTCCGAAGGACAGTGTATGGGGCCCTTGTCTTTATCATGGAGCAAGCTGGCCATGATTAAAGGAGAGGGGACACCACAGATTTCCTTACCTCTCCTCCCCAGACACAGATGAGGAGACCCGAATAGATTCCCCGATCCTCTCAGTCCCATCCCCCTACCTCCCTCTCATTGGAGGAGCTGACCAAAGCAGCTCGAAAGGGCCATAACACTTGACCAATCCAGCTGCTGGCAGAGGGGGAACCAAGCGTTTTTCTAAGTGGCATTTTCATCTCGCTTTCACCCTAAGATTGTCTTAAGCAGCAGCCCAGCCTGCCCAGCCCCAGGTGGGTAGTAGGGGAGAGGGAGAACTGGCATTCCTCCGGGTGGCAAGTGGTGACTCTCCACCCTCCACCTGCCCCAGGACTGGGCTGGATTAGAAAAATGCCTATTTTTCTTGTATCGATGTAGAAACTCTATTTTCTCCCAAAGACACTATTTTTGCAGCTGTTTGAAGTCTGTATATTTTCCATACTGCAGAGCTTACACAAAATCGAAGAAGAATGTTAATGTTCAAGTTTTATTATCCTGTGTTTAGAAGTTGTGTTTTTTTGTTTGTTTTTTGTTTTTTGCAGATCTTGGTGTTAATAGACCAAATAAATAAGTATTCCCGGGGAAAAAAAAAAAACTACAATGAGGTATCACCTCATGCCAGTCAGAATGGCTATCATCAAAAAATCTAGAAACAATAAATGCTGGAAAGGCTGTGGTGAAAAGGGAACCCTCCTGCACTGTTGGTAGGAATGTAAATTGATACAACCACTATGGAAAACAGTATGGAGGTTCCTTAAAAAAATAAAAATAGAACTACCATATGATCCAGCAATCCCACTACTGGACATATACCCAGAGAAAACCATAATTCAAAAAGAGACATGTACCACAATGTTCACTGCGGCACTATTTACAATAGCCAGGACATGGAAGCAACCTAAATGTCCATCGACAGATGAATGGATAAAGAAGATGTGGCACATATATACAATGGAATATTACTTAGCCATAAAAAGAAACAAAATTGAGTTATTTGTAGTGAGGTGGATGGACCCAGAGTCTGTCATACAGAGTGAAGTAAGTCAGAAAGAGAAAAACAAATACCGTATTCTAACACATATATATGGAATCTAAAAAAAAAAAAAAAAAGGTACTGATGAACCTAGTTGCAGGGCAGGAATAAAGATGTAGACATAGAGAATGGACTTGAGGACACAGGGTGGGAGGGGGAAGCTGGGGCGCAGTGAGATTAGCATCAACATATATACACTACCAAATGTAAAACAGTTATGGGAAGCAGCAGCATAGCACAGGGAGATCAGCTCGGTGATTTGCGATGACCTAGAAGGGTGGGATAGGGAGGATGGGAGGGAGGCTCAAGAGGGAGGGCATATGGGGACATATGTATGCATATGGCTGATTCACTTTGGTGTGCAACAGAAACTAACACAGTATTGTGAAGTAATCATACTCCAATAAAGATCTATTAAAAAAAAAGTGAGAATGTTCAGATTGCAAAGCCAGTTTCCAAGGGTAACAAGTTACAGCCCTCCTGAGATACTCTTTGCTGAGTTAGACCCCAATAAGGGAAAAGGAATGAATTACGAGTGGGCAAAGTGTACAACTTATCTGATCAGTGATCTAATTTTGTCTCTCTGGATTCTGCAAGTCAAAGTTTCAAACTTCAGCTTTGAAATAATTTCCAAATTTCACAATATGTAAATGTTGAAAATCCACGCCATGCCATTTCTCTCTTTATCCTCATGAATTAATTCTATGGAATGAATGCCAGAAGACAGTAACTGATAAATTCTCACAATAGCACAAACCACTGAAGGGAAAGCAATTCTAGTAATATCTGGGCTCTGTATTCAATAGCAAAACCCAAAATTCCAGATATCAGAGATCTTTATTTTGTTGCTTCCTTAATCCCCACCTACAGATTTCTTAAGGCTTTTAAATGGTAACATCTCATTCTATGTAGGATCTGAATATTAAAATGTTCTCACTTTCTCAAACCTCTAGTAACCAACAGGAATTGTGCTACTGAACACACAGAAGAGACTCTCCTTATACAATGCAAAAGTGATTAGAAAAAAAGAATGACAATTTGGCCATGATAACATCACCTAAGTTCTGCTTACAAATGTCAAACAGACCCTGATCTAGTCCATGCTACTGATCTGAATGAATCTTCAATGTACATTATGATCAACAAATTGTTTCCAATGCTACCTTGCCATTTAATCTTGTTTTTAGCTGAAAAGTCATCTTCAAAAGGACACATTATTTGCTATTCATAAGCTGCTTATAATAGCAAAAGGAGATACAGCACTCTTAGCTGATTTCTGGGTGAAAGGTGTGAGATCCTTAACTAAGGCATTCTTCCCAAATACTGAAGTATTTAGGCTTCTTCTTGGAAAGAAAAAAAGCAAAAGGAAACAACATGATCCTAAAGAACTAAGGTTTAAAAAAAAAAAAAAAAAGATTCAGTGATGCTCAAACAAAAAAAAAACAAAAAAACAAAAAACTAAGGTTTAGTGTGTGTGTGTGTGTGTGTGTGTGTTTTCCCTAATGTGGGTCATAAATGGTATCTATTTTCTTTATTTGGACCTCAGGTGTACAGAACTGGATTAATCACAATCCTTGGTTCATAACACAGTCTCATTTTGGCAAACTCTTTGTTTGGATATTTAATTTGGTTATTTTTATTTTACTTTTATTTTTTTGACCATGCCACACATCATGTGGGATCTTAGTTCCCCAACCAGGGATTGAACCTGTGCCACCTACAGTGGAAGCGCAGAGTCTTAACCACTGGACCACCACGAAAGTCCCAATTTAGTTATTTTTAACATTGTGAAAAACAAACTAAAAGCTAAGACCTTGACAAAAACATTTCTAACCATATAGTCTCTGCCTCCTTCACCCTATCTCCCTGTTTCTCTAACTCCCAAAATTATTATGCTCAACCATGTTTCATTATTCCCTTGTTTTTCTTTTTATAGTTTTTTTCCTGCATTTATATGTAATCCTTATATTTTTTATTTTAATTTTTGAAGGGTATTTTAGTTTTATGAAAAGGCTATCATGCAGAATGAGACCTTTTGGGACTTATTTTTTCACTTAGTCTCATCCACAACGTTATATATCTTTGTTGTTTATTCTGTTGTATACAACACTTTGTTGTTTCGCTTTTCAAAAATCTGTTCTGTTGATGGGTATTCAGGTTGTTTCTGGGTTTTACTACTTCTTAGTTTTGGCTATTATGAACAATGCTGCTATGAACATTTGTGCATATGTCCCCTGTAGTACATATATAAGAGATTCTCCTGGGTATACCCTACAAGAGGAACTGCAGAGTTATAAGGTATGTGAATATTCAACATAAGGAGATAACGCCAAACTGTAAGCTAAAGCAGTTACATCAATTTTTACTCCTTTCAGTAATAATATAAAAAGATCCTCTTAATTTTTGCCAGTGGAATGGGTATGAAAAGATTTCTCACTATGGTCCTAATTTACATTTCCATGATTAGTAATGATGCTGATCATCACCTCTCCATATATTTATCGGCCAGCTGCCCAGGGATCCAGCCCCACCTACCAGTGGGTCAATATCAACTCTGGGAAACCCTGGGCCCCACAGCCAGCGAAGTCAGGAACTGGCCCCACTCATCAGCAGGCTGACACCAGCCCCAGAACCTTCCCAGGACATGGCCCCACCCACCAGTCACTGGCAACTTCTGCACTAGGCAAGGCCTGGCAACCAACCTGATCAAGGGCCACCCATGCTTACCAAGGCACCCATAGTAGTCAGCCTGACACAACAGAAGGGCCCATGCAGCCCACATAGATGGCACCCCTAAAGCATAGAGGTCTGGTGACCAGAGGGGAGTATGCTGCTGGCCCATAGGCATTTCCTACATAAGGCCACTTCTCCACGATCAGGAAACATACCAACCTACCAAATACATAGAAATAAGAACACAGAATTTGGCAAAATGAGGCGATAGAGGAATATGTTCCAAACAAAGAAACAAGACAAAACCCTAGAAGAAGAACTAAGTGAAATGGAGATAAGCAATTTATGCAACAGAGTTCAAGGTAATGATCATAAAAATGTTCAAAGAACTTTGGAGAAGACTGGATGAACACAGTAAGAAGTTAGAAGTTTTTAGCAAAGAGTTAGAAAATATAAAGAAGAACCAAACCAAGATGAAAAATACAATAACTAAAATTAAAAATACACTAGAAGGATTCAACAGGAGATTAGATGATACAGAGGAATGGATCAGAAAACTGGAAGACAGAGTGGAGGAAATCACTCAAGCTGAACAGAAAAAAGGGCAAATAATTTTTAAAAATGAGGACAGTTTAAGACACCTCTAGGACAACATCAAGCTTATAGCATTCACATAACAGGGGTCCCAGAAGGAGAAGAGAGAGAAAAAGGTGCAGAGAACGTATTAGAAGACATAATAGCTAAAAACTTCCCTAACTTGGGAAAGAAAGCAGACATCCATATCCAGGAAGCACAGAGTCCCAAACAAGATCAACCCAAAGAGGACCACACCAAGACACATTGTAATTAAAATAGCCAAAATTAAAGATAAAGAAGGAATATTAAAAGCAGCAAGGGAAAAGCAACTAGTTATGCACAAGGGAACTCCCATAAGGCTATCAGTTGACTTTTCAGCAGAAACTCTGCAGGCCAGAAGGGAGTGGCACAATATATTTACAGTGATGAAAAGAAAAAACCTACAACCAAGAATACTCTACCTGGCAAATTATTCAATAATTTGAATAATTATTCAAATCATTCAGATTTGAAGGAGAAATCAAAAGTTTTACAGACAGGAAAAAGCTGCAAGAGTTTAGCACCATGAAACCAACTTTACAAGAAATGTTAAAGGGATGTCTCTATGCAGAAAAGACCACAACTAGAAAGAAGAAATTATGAAAGGAAAAATCTCGTTGGTAAAGGCAAACATACAATGAAGGTAGTTGATCAGCCACTTATAAAGCTAGTAGGAAGGTTAAAAGACAAAAGTATCGTAATCATCAATATCACAATAAGCAGTTAATGTATACACACACCAAAAAAGGATGTACAAGATGATGTTAAAAACAGTAAACGTGGGCTTCCCTGGTGGCGCAGTGGTTGGGAGTCTGCCTGCCAATGCAGGGGACGCGGGTTCGTGCCCCGGTCCGGGAGGATCCCACATGCCACGGAGTGGCTGGGCCCGTGAGCCATGGCCGCTGAGCCTGCGCGTCCGGAGCCTGTGCTCCACAATGGGAGAGGCCACAACAGTGAGAGGCCCACGTACCGCAAAAAAAAAAAACAAAACAAAAAAAAACAGTAAACGTGGTTCTTCCCAGGTGGTGCAGTGGTTGAGAGTCGGCCTGCCGATGCAGGGAACACGGGTTCGTGCACCAGTCTGGGAAGATCCCACATGCCGCGGAGCGGCTGGGCCCGTGAGCCATGGCCGCTGAGCCTGCGCGTCTGGAGCCTGTGCTCCGCAATGGGAGAGGCCACAACAGTGAGAGGCCCACGTACCGCAAAAAAAAAAACAGTAAATGTGGCGAGGAGTAAAAATGCAGGATTGTTAAAATGCATTCGAAATTAAGAGATCAGCAACTTAAAATAATCATATAAATAGATGGACAGATAGATTGCTACATATATACTTCATGGTAATCACAAACCAAAAGTCTATAAAAGATATACACACAAAGAAGAGAAAGGAATCCAAACAAAACACTAAAGATATGGAAAGAGAGCCAAAAAAAAAAGAAAAGAACAATAAGAGCAATAAAAGCAACCCCAAAACAATAAAATGGCAATAAGTACAAACCTATCAATAATTACTTCAAATGTAAATGGGCTAAATGCTCCAATCAAAAGACATATGGGCTTCCCTGGTGGTGCAGTGGTTGAGAGTCCGCCTGCTGATGCAGGGGACACGGGTTTGTACCCCAGTCTGGGAAGATCCCACATGCCGCGGAGCGGCTGGGCCCGTGAGCCATGGCCGCTGAGCCTGGGCGTCCGGAGCCTGTGCTCTGCAACGGGAGAGGCCACAACAGTGAGAGGCCCGCATACAGCAAAAAAAAAAAAGACATAGAGTTGGGCTTCCCTGGTGGCGTGGTGGTTGAGGGTCCACCTGCTGATGCAGGAGATGCAGGTTCGTGCCCCGGTCTGGGAGGATCCCACATGCTGCGGAGCGGCCGGGCCTGTGAGCCATGGCTGCTGAGCCTGCACGTCCGGAGCCTGTGCTCCGCAACAGGAGAGCACACAACAGTGAGAGGCCCACGTACCGCAAAAAAAAAAAAAAAAAAGACATAGAGTTGCTGAATGGATACAAAAACAAGAACCATATATATGCTGCCTAAAAGAGACTTACTTCAGATATAAAGACACACACAGGCAGAAAGTGAAGGAATAGAAAAAGGTACTCCATGCAAATGAAAATGTAAAGAAAGCCAGAATAGCAATACTTATATCAGACCAAATAGACTATAAAACAAGGTCTGTAATAAGAGATAAAGAAGGACGTTACATAACGATCAATGAATAAATCCAAGAAGAAGATATAACAACTATAAATATATATGCATCCAACATAGGAGCACTGAATACATAAAGCAAACATTAATAGACACAGAGGGGGAGAAACTGACAGTAACACAAAGACAGTAGGGGACTTTAACACCCCACCTACAACAATGGACAGATGATCCAAACAGAAGATCAATAACAGAACACTAGCCTTAAATGACCCATTAGATTAGATAGACTTAACTAGATGGATTAGATATATATAGAACATTCCATCCAAAAGCAGCAAACTGCTCATTCTTTTCAAGTGCACGTGGAACATTCTCCAGAATAGATAACATGCTAGGTCACAAAACAAGTCTCAGTAAATTTAAAACTGAAACCATATCAAGCATCTTTTCTGACCACAATGCTATAAGACTAGAAATGAACTACAAGAAAAACCTGCAAAAATCACAAACACATGGAGGCTAAACAATGTGCTACTCAACACCCAATGGGTCACTGAAGAAATCAAAGAAATTTAAAAATACCTGGAGACAAATGAAAATGAAAACACAACAATCCAAAATCTATGTGACACAGGAAAAGCAGTTCTAAGAGGGAAGTTTATAGCGATACAAGCCTACCACAGGAGAAAAGAAATATCTCAAATAAACAAGCTAATTTTACACCTAAAGTAACTAGAAAAAGAGCAAACAAAACAAAGTTAGTAGAAGAAATCATACAGATCAGAGCAGAAATAAATGAAATAGAGACTAAATAACAACAATGACAACAACAAAACAATAGAAAAAATTGACAAAACTAAGAGCTGGTTCCTTGGTGTGACACTTTTAAAGTACTGAAAGAAAAAATCATCATCCCAGAATATTATGCCCTGTAAAAATATCTTTCAAACATAAGGGTGGACCAGAGGGCAGAGAGTAGAAGCAAGAAGAACTACAATCCTGCAGCCTGTGGAACAAAAACCACATTCACAGAAAGATAGACAAGATGAAAAGGCAGAGGGCTATGTATCAGATGAAGGAAAAAGCTAAAACCCCAGAAAAACAATTAAATGAAGTGGAGATAGGCAACCTTCCAGAAAAAGAATTCAGAATATGATAGTGAGAATGATCCAGGACCTCGGAAAAAGAATGGAGGCAAAAATCAAGAAGATGCAAGAAATGTTTAACAAAGACTTAGAAGAAGTAAAGAACAAACAAACAGAGATGAACGATACAATAACTGAAATGAAAACTACACTAGAAGGAATCAATAGCAGAATAACTGAGGCAGAAGCATGGATAAGTGACCTAGAAGACAGAATGGTGGAATTCACTGCTGCAGAACAGAATAAAGAAAAAAGAATGAAAAGCAGTGAAGACAGCCTCAGAGACCTCTCGGACAACATTAAATGCAACAACATCTGCATTATAGGGGTCCCAGAAGAAGAAGGGAGAGAGAAAGGACCAGAGAAAATATTTGAAGTGATTATAATCAAAAACTTCCCTAACATGGGAAAGGAAATAGCCAGCCAAGTTCAGGAAGAGCAGAGTCCCATACAGGATAAACCCAAGGAGAAACATGCCGACACACAGTAATCAAACTGGCAAAAATTAAAGACAAAGAAAAATTATTGAAAGCAGCAAGGGAAAAATGACAAATAACATACAAGGGAACTCCCATAAGGTTAACAGCTGATTTCTCAGCAGAAACTCTACAAGCCAGGAGGGAGTGGCATGATATACTTAAAGTGATGAAAAGGAAGAACCTACAACCAAGATTACTCTACCCAGCAAGGATCTCATTCAGATTCGCTGGGGAAATCAAAAGCTTTACAGAGAAGCGAGAGCTAAGAGAATTCAGCACCACCAAACCAGCTCTACAACAAATGCTAAAGGAACTTCTCTAAGTGGGAAACATAAGAGAAGAAAAGGACCTACAAAAACAAACCCAAAACAATTAAGACAATGGTCACAGGAATATACATATCGATAATTACCTTAAACGTGAATGGATTAAATGCTCCAACCAAAAGACACAGGCTTGCTGAATGGATACAAAAACAAGACCCATATATACGCTGTCTACAAGAGACCCACTTCAGACGTAGGGACACATACAGACTGAAAGTGACAGGATGGAAAAAGATATTCCATGCAAATGGAAATCAAAAGAAAGCTGGAGTAACAATATTCATATCAGATAAAATACACTTTAAAATAAAGAATGTTACAAGAGACAAGGAAGGACGCTACATAATGATCAAGGGATCAATCCAAGAAGAAGATATAACAATTATAAATATATATGCACCCAACACAGGAGCACCTCAATACATAAGGCAACTGCTAACAGCTCTAAAAGAGGAAATCGACAGTAACACAATTATAGTGGGGGACTTTAATACCTCATTTACACCAATGGACAGATCATCCAAAATGAAAATAAATAAGGAAACAGAAGCTTTAAATGACACAATAGACCAGATAGATTTAATTGATATTTTTAGGACATTCCATCCAAAAACAGCAGATTATACTTTCTTCTCAAGTGTGCATGGAACATTCTCCAGGAGAGATCACATCTTGGGTCACAAATCAAGCCTCAGTAAGTTTAAGAAAACTAAAATCATATCAAGCATCTTTTCGACCACAATGCTATGAGATTAGAAATGAATTACAGGGAAAAAAAGTAAAAAACACAAACACATGAAGGCTAAACAATAGGTTACTAAATAACCAAGAGATCACTGAAGAAATCAAAGAGAAAATCAAAAAATACCTAGAGACAAATGACAATTAAAACACAATGAGCCAAAACCTATGGGATACAGCAAAAGCAGTTCTAAGAGGGAAGTTTATAGCTATACAAGCCTACATCAAGAAACAGGAAAAATCTCAAATAAACAATCTAACCTTACACCTAAAGGAACTAGAGAAAGAAGAAAAAACAAAACCCAAAGTTAGCAGAAGGAAAGAAATCATAAAGATCAGAGCAAAAATAAATGAAATAGAAACAAATAAAACAATAACAAAGATCAATAAAACTAAAAGCTGATTCTTTAAGAAGATAAACAAAATTGATAAACCATTAGCCAGACTCATCGAGAAAAAGAGGGAGAGGACTCAAATCAATAAAATTAGAAATGAAAAAGGAGAAGTTACAACAGACACCACAGAAATCCAGAACATCCTAAGAGACTACTAGAAGCAACTCTACGCCAATAAAATGGACAACCTGGAAGAAATGGACAAATTCTTAGAAAGGTATAAGCTTCCAAGACTAAACCAGGAAGAAATAGAAAATATGAACAGACCAATCACAAGTAATGAAATTGAAACTGTGATTAAAAATCTTCCAACAAACAAAAGTCCAGGACCAGACAGCTTTCCAGGTGAATTCTATTAAACATTTAGAGAAAAGCTAATACCCATCCTTCTCAAACTCTTCCAAAAAATTGCAGAGGAAGGAACACTCCCAAACTCATTCTATGAGACCACCATCACTCTGATACCAAAACCAGACAAAGATACTGCAAAAAAAGAAAATTACAGACCAATTATCACTGATGAATATAGATGCAAAAATCCTCAACAAAATACTAGCAAAGAGAATCCAATAACACATTAAAAGGATCATACACAATGATCAAGTGGGATTTATCCCAGGGAGGCAAGGATTCTTCAATATACGCAAATCAATCAATGTGATACAGCATATTAACAAAGTGAAAAGTAAAAACCATATGATCACCTCAATAGATGCAGAAAAAGCTTTTGACAAAATTCAACACCCGTTTATGATAAAAACTCTCCAGAAAGTGGGCATAGAGAGAACCTACCTCAACATAATAAAGGCCATATATGACAAACCACAGCTAACATCATTGTCAATGGTGAAAAACTGAAAGCATTTCCTCTAAGATCAGGAAAAAGACAAGGATGTCCACTCTCACCACTATTATTCAATATAGTTTTGGAAGTCCTAGCCACGGCAATCAGAGAAGAAAAAGAAATAAAAGGAATACAAATTGGAAAAGAAGAAGTAAAACTGTCACTGTTTGCAAATGACATGATACTGTACATAGAGAATCCTAAAGATGCCACCAGAAAACTACTAGAGCTAATCAATTAATTTGGTAAAGTTGCAGGAAACAAATTAATGCACAGAAATGTCTTGCATTCCTATACACTAATGATGAAAAATCCAAAAGAGAAATTTAGGAAACACTCCCATTTACCATTGCAACAAAAAGAATAAAATACCTAGGAATAAACCTACCAAGGGAGACAAAAGACCTGTATGCAGAGAACTATAAGACACTGATGAAAGAAATTAAAGATGATACCAACAGATGAAGAGATATACCATGTTCTTGGACTGGAAGAATCAATACTGAGAAAATGACTATACTACCCAAAGCAATCTACAGATTCAATGCAATCCCTATCAAATTACCAATGGCATTTTTTACGGAACTAGAACAAAAAATCTTAAAATTTGTATGGAGACACAAAAGACCCCGAACAGCCAAAGCAGTCTTGAGGGAAAAAAACGGAGGTGGAGGAATTCAACTCCCTGACTTCAGACTATACTACAAAGCTACAGTAATCAAGACAATATGGTACTGGCACAAAAAACAGAAACACAGATCAATGGAACAAGATAGAAAGCCCAGAGATAAACCCATGCACCTATGGTCAACTAATCTATGACAAAGGAGGCAAGGATATACAATGGAGAAAAGACAGTCTCTTCAATAAGTGGTGCTGGGAAAACTGGACAGGTACATGTAAAAGAATGAAATTAGAACACTCCCTAACACCATACATGAAAATAAACTCAAAATGGATTAGAGACCTAAACATAAGACCAGACACTATAAAACTCTTCGAGGAAAACATAGGAAGAACACTCTTTGACATAACTCACAGCAAGATCTTTTTTGATCCACCTCCTTAGAGTAATGGAAATAAAAACAAAAATAAACAAATGGGACCTAATGAAACTTCAAAGCTTTTGCACAGCAAAGGAAACCACAGGGCTTCCCAGGTGGCGCAGTGGTTGAGAACCTGCCTGCCAATGCAGGGGACACGGGTTCCAGCCCTGGTCTGGGAAGATCCCACATGCCACGGAGCAACTAGGCCCGTGAGCCACAGTTACTGAGCCTGCGCATCTGGAGCCTGTGCTCCACAACAAGAGAGGCCTCGACAGTGAGAGGCCTGTGCACCGCCATGAAGAGTGGCCCCCACTTGCTGCAACTGGAGAAAGCCCTCGCACAGAAACGAAGACCCAACACAGCCATAAATAAATAAATTAAATTTAAAAAAAAAGAGGAAACCATTAACAAGACGAAAAGACAACCCTCAGAATGGGAGAAAATATTTGCAAATGAATCAACAGACAAAGGATTAATCTCCAAAATATATAAACAGCTCATGCAGCTCAATATTAAAAAACCAAACAACCCAATCCAAAAACGGGCAGAAGACCTAAATAGACATTTCTCCAAAGAAGACATACAGATGGCCAAGAAGCACATGAAAAGCTCCTCAACATCACTAATTATTAGAGAAATGCAAATCCAAACTACAATGAGGTATCACCTCACACCAGTTAGAATGGGCATCATCAGAAAATCTACAAACAATAAATGCTGGAAAGGGTGTGGAGAAAAGGGAACCTCTTGCACTGTTGGTGGGAATGTAAATTGATACACCCACTATGGAGAACAGTATGGAGGTTCCTTAAAAAACTAAAAATAGAATTACCATATGACCCAGCAATCCCACTACTGGGCATATACCCAGAGAAAACCATAATTCAGAAAGACACATGCACCCCAATGTTCATTGCAGCACTGTTTAAAATAGCTAGGTCATGGAAGCAACCTAAATGCCCATTGACAGACGAATGGATAAAGAAGATGTGGTACATATATACAATGGAATATTACTCAGCTCTAAAAAGGAATGATATTGGGTCATTTGTTGAGACGTGGATGGATCTAGAGACTGTCATACAGAGTGAAGTAAGTCAGAAAGAAAAAAACAAATATCATATATTAGCGCATATATGTGGAACCTAGAAAAATGGTACAGATGAACCAGTCTGCAGGGCAGAAATTGAGACACAGATGTAGAGAACAAACATATGGACACCAAGGGGGGAAAGCAGCGGGGGGGTGGGGGGTGGGGATGGTGGTGTGATGAATTGGGCGATTGGGATTGACATGTATACAATGATGTGTATAAAATTGATGACTAATAAAAATCTGCTGTATAAAAAAATAAAAATTCAAAAATTTAAAAAGAAAAAAGGAATATGAAAAAGAGTATATATAGATATATATATAGATATATGTATGTATAACTGTGTCACTTTGCTGTACAGCAGAAACTGGCACATCATTGTAAATCAACTACACTTCAATAAATTTTTTTTTTTTTTTTTTTTTTGCGGTACGCAGGCCTCTCACTGTTGTGGCCTCTCCTGTTGCGGAGCACAGGCTCTGGACACGCAGGCTCAGCTGTCATGGCTCACGGGCCCAGCCGCTCCGCGGCATGTGGGATCTTCCCAGACCGGGGCACGAACCTGTGTCCCCTGCATCAGCAGGCGGACTCTCAACCACTGTGCCACCAGGGAAGCCCCAATAAAATTTTTAAAATAAATAAATAAAAACCTCCTAAGGGAAAATGAAACTAGACCCTTTTAAACCCAGCTCTTACCACAGGCTTAGTTTGGGTCAAGTTGTGTCCCTGACATAACTGCACATTTTAAAAAGGTGTCAGAGCACAACTTACAAACTCCGAAAAAGAATAAAATAAAATAAGGGTGAAATAAAGACTTTTTCAGATCAACAAAAGCTGAGAGAATTCACTGCCAGCAGATCTACACTACAAGAATATTAATGGAAATTCTTCAGGCAGAATCAATATGATACCAGATGGAAACTGCAGTTACACAAAGGAATGAAGGACACCAGGAATGGTAAATATGTGCTTGAATATAAAGAAACTCTTCTCATTTTCAATCTCTTTAATTTTTTTTTTAATATTTATTTACTTAGGCTGTGCCAGGTCTTAGCTGTGGCACACGGGATCTTCGTTGTGGCGTGTTTAGTTGCCACATGCGGGATCGTTAGCTGCAGTATGCGGGCTTCTTAGTTACAGCATGCAGACTCTTAGTTGCCGCACGTGGACTCTTAGTTGCAGCACGTGGACTCTTAGTTGCCGCACGTGGACTCTTAGTTGCAGCGTGCGGACTCTTAGTTGCGGCATGCAGACTCCTTGTTGTGGCATGCATGTGGGATCTAGTTCCCAGACCAGGGATCGAATCCAGGCCCCCTGCACTGGGAGTGCAGATTCTTACCCAGTGGACCACCAGGGAAGTCCCCTCTTTAATTATTTAAAGCAAAGACAACAACAAAATATCATGGACTTTATAGTACATATAGAAGTAAAATGTATAACAACAGCACAAAGGATAGAAGGTGGAAATGAAATGTATTGCTATAAAATTCTTATACTAAATGAGAAGTAATATTGTATTATTTGAAGATAATACTTAAAAAGATGTATCCTGTAAATGTAGAACAACCACTAACAAAATAAAACAATTATATGGAGATAATATGGGATCATTAAAAATACTCTATTAATCGAAATGAAGGCAAGAAAGGAGGAAAAAAGGAATAAAGAACACATGAGATATAGATAATAAAGAATATGGTAGATTTAAATCTAACTACATCAATAATTATACTGGGACTTCCCTGGTGGCACAGTGGTTAAGAATCCGCCTACCAACGCAGGAGACACGGGTTCGAGCCCTGGTCCGGGAAGATCCCACATGCTGCGGAGCAACTAAGCCCGTGCGCCACAACTACTGAGCCTGCGCTCTAGAGCCCGCGAGCCACAGCTACTGAACCCATGTGCCACAACTACTGAGCCTGCACTCTAGAGTCTGCGAGCCACAACTACTGAAGCCCACGCACCTAGAGCCTGTGCTCCACAACAAGAGAAGCCACCACAATGAGAAGCCCGCACACCACAACGAAGAGTAGCCCCTGCTCACCACAACTAGAGAAAGCCCGCGCACAGCAAAGAAGACCCCATGCAGCCAAAAATAAATTAATTAATTTAAAAATAAATAAATAAAATAATTATACTAAGTATGCAGACTATACACTCCAAGTAAAAGACCAAGATTGCCAGATTGCACAAAAAAAGCAAGACACAACTATATGGTGTCTACAAGAAACCCATTTTAAGTATAATTATACAGATAGGTTAAAAGTAAAAGAATGGAAAAGATATCCAATGAAAACAATAACCAAAAGAAAGCTGAAGTGGCTATTAGTGGCTATATGTTAATATTAGAGAGAGACTTCAGAACAAAGAACAATGCAAGAGATGTTTAAGGTGTCAATTCATCAAGGAGACATAATGACTTCATTATACATAAAGAAAAAATGGATAGAACTGAAGATTCTGCTTCAGGTAAACTCTCTATATACCAACCCTCCCAGTGAACAACTAAAAGCTCTGGAAAAATACAAAAACCAATAACCTGAGGATTCTGAATGGTACACTAAAATTGTAAAGGGGAGTCAAAACATGAAGCAATTGACAGAGTTGGGGAGTTTCCTGCTTTTAGGGGATTTTGCCCTGATAGTGGGCATCAGTCACAAATTAGCATAACTTAAGCAACTAAAACTCCAAGGAAAACTGTGACATCTTTCTGGCCAGAGGAAAGAGAGAAAGGTTCTGGGCAATCATGGATGCCACCAAAATGAGTAGAGAATCCCAAAAGAGACAGAACCAGAAAAGGGGATGCCTTAATTCCATGAACGAACATCACACACATCTCAGGCTGATCCCTCCCTAAAAGATATATATGCAAGACAGACTCAAAAGTAGCACAGCAAAAGCTGAAAGAATTGAAATGAGACTTGAAGTGCAACTCACAGCAGCTGACACAGCTTACAGTTAACTGCCAAGTAAAACAAATACATCAATATTCCTCAGAGGAATATCACAGAATCCAGAGTCTACACAATGCAACATTCACGATACCCAGGATACAATCTAAAATTACTCACTGTACAAAGAACCAAGAAGATATGACCCATTCCCAATGAAAAAGACACTAAAAAGAGAACAACATCAAAATGACATAAATATTAAAATGTTCAGACATACACTCAATGGAACAGAACAGTATACAGAAATAAAACCACACATATATGTTCAACTGATCTTCAACAATAATGTCAAGGTACTTCAGTGCGGAAAGAATATTCTTTTCAACACAAGTTGCTAAAACTAGATACCCATATGGGGGAAAAAAATAACCTTGACCCTTATATCATACAATATACAACCATCAACTCAAAATGGATCACAGACCTAAACATAAGAATAAAACTATGATGCGGCCACTTTGGAAAACAGTTTGGCAACTCAAAATGGATCACAGACCTAAACGTAAGAATAAAACTATGATGCGGCCACTTTGGAAAACAGTTTGGCATTTCCTCAAAAGGTTAAACGTAAGAGTTACCACATGACCCAGCAATTCTACTCCTAAGTATTTCTTTCCAAGAGAAATGAAAACAGGAGTCCACACAAAAACTCGTACACACATGCTCATACCAGCAATATACACAAGAGGCAAAAAATATAAAGAACCCCAAATGTCCATCAATTGAAGAACAGATAAATTAAATGTGCTATATTCATACAATGGAGTGTCATTTGGCTGATACATGCTACAACATGGATAAACCTTGAAAATACATATGGCTTCACTTATATGAAACATCCAGAATAGGCAAATCTATAGAGATGGGAAGTAGATTAGTGGTTGCCTAGGACTAGAGGGGATAGGAGGTTTGGAGAATGATGGCTAAAGGGTACAGAGTTTCTTTTTTTTTTTTTTTTTTTAAATAAATTTATTTATTTATTTATGGCTATGTTGGGTCTTCGTTTCTGTGAGAGGGCTTTCTCCAGTTGCGGTGAGCGGGGGCCACTCTTCATGGCGGTGCGCGGGACTCTCACTGTCGCGGCCTCTCGTTGCAGAGCACAGGCTCCAGACGCACAGGCTCAGTAGCTGTGGCTCACGGACCTAGCTGCTCCACGGCATGTGGGATTCTCCAAAACCAGGGCTCAAACCTGTGTCCCCTGCATTGGCAGGCAGATTCTCAACCACTGCGCCACCAGGGAAGCCCCTAGAGTTTCTTTCTGAGATGATGGAAATGTTCTAAAATTGTGGTGATAGTTGCACAATTCTGTGAGCGTATTAAGAACCACTGAATTGTACACTTTAAATGGGTGAATTTATGGTATGTGAATCATACCTCGAAATAAAGTTATTACAAAATCAGAAAGCTAAAACTATAAAACTTTTAGAAGAAAACATAAAAATTTGTGTTCTTGAGGTAGGCAGATTTCTTAGAACACAAAAAGCGTTATTCATAAAAGAAAGAAATTGACAAACTACACTTCATCAGAGTTTAAAACTTGTTTTTTTGAAAGACACTGTTAAAAATAAAATAAAAAGGCAAGCCTCAGACTGGGAGAAATATTTTACAAAGCATTTATCTGATAAAAGACTTATATACAGTATACATAAATAACACTTAAAACAAAATAAGACAAACAGCCCTTTTGCGCAGGATCCAGACACGCAGGCTCAGCGGCCATGGCTCACAGGCCCAGCCGCTCCGCGGCATGTGGGATCTTCCCGGACCGGGGCACGAACCGTGTCCCCTGCATCAGCAGGCGGACTCTCAACCACTGCACCACCAGGGAAGCCCCAGCCCAATTTTTTAAATGGGCAAGAGCAGAGCAGATACTTTAACAATGAAGATATAAGAAAAGCCATTAAGCACATGAAAATACACTCATCATGAGTCATTAGGCAAATGCAAAATTAAAATCAGAATGAAACACCACTATACTCACTAGAATGGCTAGAATTTAAAAAACTGAAAATACCAAGTGTTCAAGAGGTTATGGAGCAACTGGAACTCTCCACTACAGATGAGAATACAAAAACAGTACAGCCTCTTTGGAAAACAGTTTGACAATTTCTCATTTGACCCTGCAATTCCACTTCTAGCTGCGTATGTACTCAAGAGAAATGAAAACATAAATCTACATAAAGACCTGTACATTAATGTTATTTCATGGCAGCTTCAGTAATAATAGCCCCAAACTGGAAACAACACAAATGGGCAACAACAAGCGAACAGATAAATAAACTGTAGTAAATCCATCTAATGGAATACTATCAGTAATTAAAAAGGAATAAACTATTGATATATGCAACAACATGTATCAATCTTTTTTTTTTTTTTTTTTTTTTTCGGTACGCGGGCCTCTCACTGTTGTGGCCTCTCCCGTTGCGGAGCACAGGCTCCGGACGTGCAGGCTCAGCGGCCATGGCGCACAGGCCCAGCCACTCTGCGGCATGTGGGATCTTCCCGGACCGGGGCACGAACCCGTGTCCCCTGCATTGGCAGGCGGACTCTCAACCACTGCGCCACCAGGGAAGCCCTCATGTATCAATCTTAAAGGACTACACTAAGTGAACAAAGCTAGACATGAAAGACTACATATTGTATGCTTCCATTTATTTGACATTCTAAAAAAGGCAAAATACAGTAACAGAAAGGTGATCAGTGGTTGACAGAGGCAGTGGAAGGGAAAGAGGACTGACTACAAAGGGGCATGAGGGAACTTCCTGGGACAATGAAAATGTTCTATATCTTGATTGTGGTGATTATAAAACTATGTGCTTTAATTAAAACTCATGAAACTAGACATTTAACATGGGTGAATGTTAATGTTAGTAAATTATGCTCAATAAAGTTGATTTTTAAAAAAAGGACAATTCGTAGTTTCATTCCTTTTCTAAGTCTACAGAGCCTCTCGAGGTCTTAGGTAATTCCCCAAAGGTCTCAATATCCAAGCTGCTCCATTTTTAGGGCCCAATCTTGATTTCTACTTCTTACTTGTCTTATGATTAAAAGTATAGCACCTCTACAAAGGATCATAAGAGACTACTACGAGAAACTATACATCCATAAAATGGACAACCTAGAAGAAATGGACATATTCTTAGAATGGTACAATCTCCCAAGACTGAAGCAGGAAGAAATAGAAAATATAAAGAGACCAATTACCAGTACTGAAATTGAATCAGTAATTTAAAAACTCCCAACAAACAAAAGTCCAAGACCAGATGGCTTCACAGGTGAATTCTACTAACATCTAAAGAAGAGTTAACACCTATCCTTCTGAAACTATTCTAAAAAATTGCAGAGGAACGAACACTTACTAACTCATTCTATGAGGCCACCATCACCCTGATACCAAAACCAAACAAAGATATCACAAAAAAGGAAAATTACAGGCCAGTATCACTGATGAACATAGATACAAAAATCCTCAACAAAATACTAGCAAACTGGGACTTTCCTGGTGGCAAAGTGGTTAAGGAACTGCCTGCCAACGCAGAGGACACGGGTTCGAGCCCTGGTGCGGGAAGATCCACATGCCTCAAAGCAACTAAGCCTGTGCACCACACCTACTGAGCCTGTGCTCTAGAGCCTGCGAGCCACAACTACTGAGCCTGCATGCCACAACTACTGAAGCCCACAGGCCTACAGCCCATGCTCCGCAACAAGAGAAGCCACTGCAATGAGAAGCCCGCACACCGCAATGAAGAGTAGCCCCCGCTCGCCACAACTAGAGAAAAGCCCTTGCGCAGCAACGAAGACCCAATGCAGCCAAAAATAAATAATAAATTAATTTAAAAGAAATACTAGCAAACCGACTCCAACAATACGTTAAAAGGGTCATACACCATGACCAAGTGGGATTTATTCCAGGGATGCAAGTATTCTTCAACATCTACAAATCAACGTGATACACCACACTAACAAACTGAAGAATAAAACCATATGATCATCTCAATAGATGCAGAAAAAGCTTTTGATAAAATTCAACATCCATTTATGATAAAATCTCTTCAGAAAGTGGACACAGAGGAAACATACTTCAACATAATAAAGGTCATATAGGGACTTCCCTGGTGGCGCAGTGGTTAAGAATCTGCCTGCCAATGTAGAAGACACGGGTTCTATCCCTGGTCCAGGAAGATCCCACATGCCGTGGAGCAACTAAGCCCATGCACCACAACTACTGAGCCTGCACTCTACAGCCCTCGAGCCACGACTACTGAGCCCGCGTGCCACAACTACTGAAGCCCGTGGTCCCGTGCTCGGCAACAAGAAAGAAGAGAAGCCACCATGATGAGAAGCGCACACACCGCAATGAACAGTAGCCCCCACTCACCGCAACTAGAGAAAAGCCTGCGCGCAGCAACGAAGCCCCAATGTAGCCCAAAATAAATAAATTAAATAAATAAATTTTAAAATAAAATAAAGGTCATATATGACAAACCCACAGCTAACACCATACTCAATGATGAAAAGCTGAAAGCATTTCCTCTAAGATCAGGAACAAGACAAGGATGCCCACTCTCACCACTTTTATTCAACACAGTTTTGGAAGCCCTAGCCACAGCAATCAGAGACAAAAAGAAATAAAAGGAATCCAAATTGGAAAAGAAGAAACAGAACTGTCACTGTTTGCAAATGACATGATGCTAGACATAGAAAATCCTAAAGATGCTACCAGAAAACTACTAGAGCTCATCAATGAATTCAGTAAAGTTGCTGGATGCAAAATTAATATACAGAAATCTGTTGCATTTCTATACACTAAAAATGAAATATCAGAAAGAGAAATTAAGGAAACAATCCCATTTACCATCATATCAAAAAGAATAAAATACTTAGGAATAAACCTAGCTAAGGAGGCAAAAGATTTGTATTACAAAAACTATAAGACACTGATAACAGAAACTGAAGATGACACAAACAGATGGAAAAATATACCATGTTCTTGGATTGAAATAATCAATATTGTTAAAATTACCATGACTACCCAAGGCAATATACAGATTCAACACAATCCCTATCAAATTACCAGTGGCATTTTTCACAAAACTAGAACAAAAAAATTTTTTATTTGTATGGAAACACAAAACACCTTAAATAGCCAAAACAATCTTGAGAAAGAAGAATGGAGCTAGAGGAATCATGCTCCCTGGCTTCAGGCTGTACTACAAAGCTACAGTAATCAAAACAGTGTAGTACTGGCACAAAAACAGACATATAGATCAATGGAACAGGATAGAAAGCTCAGGAAAAAACCCACACACTTATGATCAATTAATCTATGACAAATGAGGCAAAAATATACAATGGAGAAAAGGCAGTCTCTTCAATAAGTGGTGCTGGGGAAACTGGACAGCTACGTGTAAAAGAATGAATTAGAACATTCTCTAACACCAGATACAAAAATAAACTCAAAATGGATTAAAGACCTAAATGTAAGACCAGATACTATAAAACTCCTAGAGGAAAACATAGGCAGAACACTCTTTGACAAAACAAAATCATAGCAATATTTTTTTGGATGCATCTTCTAGAGTAATGGAAGTAAAAACAAAAATAAACAAATGGGACCTAACTAAACTTAAAAGCTTTTGCACAGCAAAGGAAATCATAAACAAAATGAAAAGACAACCTACGAACTGGGAGAAAATATTTGCAAATGATGCTACCGATGAGGGATTAACTTCCAAAATATACAAACAGTTCATACAGCTTAATATCAAAAAAACCCCAAACAACCCTATCAAAAAATGGGCAGAAGACTTAAATAGACATTTCTCCAAAGAAGACATAGAGGCACATGAAAAGATGCTCAACATTGCTAATTATGAGAGAAATGCAAATCAAAACTATAATGAGGTATGACCTCACACCAGTCAAAATGGCCACCATTAAAAAAAATCTACAAATAATAAACGCTGGAGAGGGTGTGGAGAAAAAGGAACCTTCCTACACTGTTGGTGGGAATGTAAACTGGTGCCACCGCTATGAAAAACAGTATGGAGGTTCCTTAAAAAATTAAAAATAGAGTTATCATATGACACAGCAATCCACTCGTGGGCATATATCGGGAGAAAAACTCTAATTTGAAAGGATACGTGCACACCAATGTTCATAGAAGCACTATGTACAACAGCCAAGACATGGAAGCAACCTAAGTGTCCAATGACAGATGAATGGATAAAGAAGACGTGCTACATATACAGAATGGAATATTACTCAGCCATAAAAAAGAATGAAATAATGCCATTTGCAGCAACATGGATGGACCTATAGATTATCATACTAAGTGAAGTAAGTCAGACAGAAAAAGACAAATATTATATGATACCACTTATATGCAGAATCTAAAAAAAATGATACAAATGAATTTATCTACAAAACAGAAACAGACTCACAGACACAGAAAACAAACTTATGGTTAACAAAGGGGATAGTGGGGCACGAGGTTGGGGTGGGGGAGATAAATCAGGAGTTTGGGATTAACATATATACACTACTATATATAAAACAGATAAATAACAAGGACCTACTTGGGAAACACAGGGAACTATCCTGTAATAACCTATAATGGAAAAGAATCTGAAAAAGAATAGATATATATGTGTATGTATAACTGAATCACTTTGCTGTACACCTGAAACTAACACAACATTGTAAATTAACTATACTTCAATTTTAAAAATGGTTAAAAAAAAGTATAGCACCTCTGAAACACAAAACTCTAAATTTTGTGTGTATGGTTCGGAGAATACATAGACCAGACTGACATAAAACCTACATGCTATCATCTCCAGCTAAATTACAGATGCAGTCAAACATTATTTGATCCTTCTGGAACTTTTCAGGCTTCCTTGCTTGCTTTTCTCATCTCCCCATTAAAAAGAATTTACCATAAATATCTAGTAGCTCATTCCTATACAGGGGACAAATCTCAGTTTCAGAGACTGTAACATTAAACAGCAGATCAGCTTTAAACACATGTAGTCTGTTTGCCAATACCTACAGAATGCACTGCATTTTCCACAAAGCTTAATGAATTTCTCATTATACCATCACTCCCAAAATAATCAAAGGCAAATAAAGAATATTGCAACCAAGGGAAAAATTAAGCAGATTGGGCTATCAGTTGTAATTAGGTTTTAAAGAACAAACAAAGGCATTTGGGAAAGGGGCTGGCACACATCATCCAGAATTCAAGATGGGCTTTCCTGCATATCTACAACAGCAAGAAACTGGAAATGTATAAAATAGCCCATGTGAATTGCATGCAGAATATAATGAGGACCTTGGAGAAAACCAGAATTAATCATTCACACAGATATCTCCAAAGAAAATGAAAAAGAACAAGATGTGAAGTGGGGTATAGGGCACTTGTAGGTTCTGACATGGACAAACTCTGTATTACGCAAATGTTTTGGAAGACACACCACACTTTAAAATTAATCTTGCTCTATAACTCTACAGAGTCAACAGTGAGAGACTGCTATTAGCAAAGAGATATGACAACCAATAAAAGAACAAACAAAATAAACTCACACATGATTGCAAAAGGCCCAAATCCAAACTTAAAACTGTCTAGAATAAAATGGAGTTATACTTAAGCAGAAATATGCCTCTTCTTCCATTACTGTAGTTCACTCCCTGCAATAAATCAGGGCCAGTGTCTTTTATTTATGTGTAAACCCATATTCCTGGTAGGCAAACTGACCTAGGTGGCAGTCATTTATCCTAGTGCTCTAATATATATCATAAATGATAAGATTGGGAGAAACAAAAGCTGGGTGTTTGAGGATGGAGTTGGGCTGACACTCACCACAAACTTCTCACCATTCTGCTCCACATGTTTGTATGTGGGGACCGATATGGGCACTGCTTGCTTTTCTGTGTAATCATAAAATGACTGTCCCAACGAGTCGTCACTGGGATCTAGGTTATCTGCCTCATGAGGAGGTACAGATAACACTGTCAAGATCAATTCCTTCTCGCCTGCTCGGATCAGGTCCACCACCTGCTTGTGTGTCGCCCCCTCAACATTCACGCCGTTCCTAAGGGGAAAAAGGGAAAAAGACAATCCCATAAACCAGAAGGGTCCAAACACCTTATAGCTCCACCCTCCTGCCCCCACTCCAGTGTCATGAAGTATGAACCACAAAATAAAAAGATCAGTTTGGTTCCAGAAAAGCTGTTTATGTTTTTACAAATCATAATGTGAAAAAGTGTGTGTGAACTTATGGCAGGGGGAAAAAATGGCAACAGGTGAAAGGACCTACCCTTCCTCTATGCTAAAACCTCGCACACAGCCTCAGGAAAACACAAGGGAAGGAGGGTGAAGCTGATGAGGGAACAAAGCTTTTAAAGCCAATTTCCTCATCCTAACTAAGCACGTATACAATACAATAAAGTGGCTTTTAACAATCCTGCCATTTGAACTGTTCTTTGTCCTTTTTAAATTTCTTAGAATTCGGAATTCTGTCAAAAGAAATTTTTCACAAAATATGCTCCCTTAATTTGTAAAGACCCAAAAAGTATGACTTAAGATAGTTCTTTTACATTTGTATCTGATTTCTCCCCATATCTTAAAATCGGTCAACTTAATTTTCCTTTATACCAAGTTTCATCACCTTGGGAATTAAATGATATATATCTTCATACACACTAGTTTCCTCTATCACTCAGTTTTTAAAAAGGCAAGGAGATAAACTCTCTAAAATTTTATTATCTGACCCAACTTCCTTTGTTCTCCCAATCACTTCAATTAGTATCTACTTTTTTTTCTGTTCTGTGCTATCTCACTTAAAGCCCTGTGTAATCAGTTCAAACTAAAAAATGTACCGGTAAGTTTATACAGTAAATCAACCTACGCATTCTCCTTCCTGTTCCACTGTGTATAAAAAGGCTGAAACTAGGAAAAGTACAAGGTTTGGAAGAACAATAATTTTGTCAAGAAAGATGCTGAGTCTCACAAAACTCACTCAGCAAACTGAACTACCTTCCCAGAATGCTGACCCCCACCCGTTATCTCAGCAAAAACTACTAGGCAGCTAGCTGACCTGGAGGTTCCCCCCATGGCTATCCCAAGAGGGTTAGGAAATACACACCTGGCCTTTAGTCAATTTCATAAAAGCTTATCTACCCTTTAAACTCTTTTTCACTCTTGTTCCAAACCATTAGGGTTTTTCCTTCCTGCAAATGATGCTAGGTTTAGTAACAAGCCTTCCACAAACTTTTCAATCACTGGAATTGTCTGTCAGAGTATGGTATCTGAAACATCCATTTATATAAACAGAACAGGCAGGAGATCATCCAGCTAAGCCTCCTTCCTTATTCTAGGTTTAACAATCTAGCCAGTAAATTCAGTGCTCTTGACATTTCACAACCTAAAATCTAACTTAAATACACACACACACACACACACACACACACTACAGCAATTTTACAACTGGCTAGCTATAGAAGAAAATAAAGAGCTCCCTCCACTGATGGAAATTTGAGCTTTTAAAATTCAGATCAGGTCAGACCAGTGGCCAGAAAAAGTGGTCAGTTCTTTGATCATAGAGCAGGATGGTAAAACAGAAGAAAATGGGCTCTGGAGCTAGATCTACATGGGTTCAAATCCTGGCCCTGCCAGAGCTGGTCTTAAGTCATTTAACCTTTCTCAGCATTGCTTTCCACGTCTATAAAAGAGAGACAATAATAAGTCCCTAACAGAGTCGTTGTGAAGATTAATGTAATAAAACATGTAACTTGCCAAGATCAATGCCTGAACACTCATATCAGAAAGTATATTAAGGAAAGAAGTACTATGTACCTATGGGTTATGAAGAGATTTTGGTTAAAGAATAAATGTAAACCTAAAGTTGGGGATTGGTAAAGCATTTCATCTGAATCTTTGACCTAATTACTAGTTCTGGGAAAATATTTTGATGGTAGAAGAAATAAAATGGAAAAGGCAAAAGTTAAAAATCAACAGAGAGAATTTGATCTATCCCTAGGAATCTTAGCTTAACTCACGAATATCCTTGTTAATTTTTTTTTTTAACAAAGTGAGGAAAACTAATACTGTAGAGACTGAAGTAAATATCTTGGATACTAAAACATGATTTTTATGTTAGTATAATCAATTTTATGAGATAAGCATTTGTGAAAAAAGTTTAAGAACTGATGCTCAAATCTTATTTTTCAGCTCCCTAATTTTTCCTAATTTTAAAGGATTTTTAATCTGGACTACTCTGTCGATAGGCTTGGGGGCGGGCGGCGGTCAGTGAACCCCTACAGAATTTGTATGTAAAATTATATTTGTCTACATATATGCATTGTTTTCTGGGAAGAGGGCCCACAGCTTTCATCAGCTTCAAAAAAGGAGTATGTAATCTCCAGAAAGGTTAAAAACTATTGTTTTCAATGCATACCTCCACCCATTCAGTTTTCAAGTTAGAATACACTGTTCCTTGGGTCACTCACAGAAATAAGCCCTGAAAATTGGCAAACTTAAGTGAGGCTTACTCCAAAAGCAGGCAGGGAGCAAGGAAGCTTGCTTAGGTTTCATTTCTTTAATAGTAAGACCAAGCTTCAAATTGGCTATCATCCCAAGAACCCTCTTAAAAAAACCCAAAACAACAACAAAAACAAAAAAACAGGAAAGAACTACCAGTGTCATATTCTAAACACACTTGCTAATACTTATCTGGTTCAACTATAGAAAGAATTCTATACATTCCACAATTTAATACAAGCTGGAAATTCCTTAATTCTTCAGAGAATGAAATAGGTCAGTAAAAACCCCAGGATGCCTGATTTCAAAAAGGGCCCTCCCTCCTCAAGAATTAAGAGCCCTTCATAGTCATAAAAATGTTTATATGATATCCCCTTTTCCACAAGAATGCTACTATACCAGACTCATATTAGGTGTGGCCCAATTTGGCCGATTCTGAAGACAAAAATGAATGTAAACTATAAATCCTGCAGAAAGGGAACTTTCAGCACTAAAGACTTCTGGTTCAAAGCATGGGTTTTGGAGTCAGAGAGACTTCCGTCTGAATACCAGTTGTGCCATTTAAGAGATGAGACATTTGGCAAATGATTCAATCTCATTAAGCCTCAATTTCTTAACTCATAAAATGGGGCTAATAATATAACAGAGTTGTTGTAAGACCCCAAATGAGATAAAGCTCTAGAATACAGTAATCACTCAATAAAAGGTAGTTATTCATGTGACAGCATTTCTATCAGCTGGGCAAGCAGGTTGGCAGTATTTTGGCCTCCTGATGATACAAACAAACCCTTTCTACGACCAATTTCCCTTGCTTTTCTTTTGTCTTTGTAACATAATCTGGATGGAATTCATTTGAAAATAAATGACTGAGCTCTCAACCAATGATAATAGGAAACACAAGATAGTCAACTTCAAAAGAGAACTACCGCATCAGAGAACCACTAAGTCCTATACCACACAAAAGTAACTACTGCCCAGTAAGTTCTACCCATCAATGCTTTTTCTACAAAGAAAGGCTTAAACACACCATCAAAAATTTTCAACAGATATGTGATTAAACAAATACAGTAAAATGTTAATTATAGAATCTAGGTGGTAAACGGGTATTCTCATGCAATTCCTTCAACTTTTCTGTATGTTTGAAATTTTTCAAAATAAAATGTGGAGAGGGTTTCCCTGGTGGCGCAGTGGTTAAGAATCCGCCTGCCAACGCAGGGGACAAGGGTTCAAGCCCTGGTCCGGGAAGTTCTCACATGCCCTGGAGCAACGAAGCCCATGCGCCACAACTACTGAGCCTGCACTCCAGAGCCCGCGAGCCACAACTACGGAAGCCCGCGTGCCTAGAGTCCATACTCCGCAACAAGAAAAGCCAACGCAATGAGAAGTGCACGCACCGCAACGAAGAGTAGCCCGCGCTCGCCACACCTACAGAAAGCACGCACGCAGCAAGGAAGACCCAACGCAGCCAAAAATAAATAAATAAAATTAATTAATTTAAAAAATAAATTAAATGTTGAGGGAAAAAAGAAGGCAACCAAAAAATCCAACCATCCACAACTAAGACCAAAATTTAGTTTCCTTACACATCTAGATGATACCCAATTACTTTGTGTCTTCAGCACTGTAAAGATACACTTGATAATTTTAAGAAAATGCCCCTCATTTTTTACATAAGACCAAAATTTGACCCCACTGGAGAGGCCTTTAGCTAGCTAACGGCAGTGGCTTTAAGTAAGACTTTTATTCAACTAAAGTTAGCCAGCTAAGGAAACTGCAAAGCTAATATAAACACTCCCAAAAAAGCAGGGAAAAAAAAGTTCTAAATAGTCAGGATTTGTATACTGTTTATGAAGGAACCTGTATATAATGAAACTAGGTATGGATGGAAGTATGACACAGCCAATCACTATACGTGCCACAGCAAGGAGCCATTCTATGTGGTAAGCAGAATATTATTTTGACCCCCTGTGACACGCAGGAAAGTAATTAAAGTCCCCCAGAGGCAGCCTGTAATAAACAGACAATAAAGTCCTATAACTGCAAGCAGTAGGAGACACTTCTCAATTCTGTAGGTTAAAACACAATGGCTACATGTTCACAGAAAGGTTAAAATAAAAAAAGTTTTGCCAAGGATGTGGAAGAGATGGAATTCTCATGCATTGCTGATGGGAGCATAAAGCAAAAACAATCCGGCAGTTTCTTATAATGTGAAACATAAACACATTTACTATATGACCTAGCAATTCCACTCCTACGTATCTACCCAAGAGAAATGAAAACATGTCCATACAAACAATTATAGTTGAATGTTCATTGAAGCTTTATTCATCATAGTCCAAAACTGAAAACAGCCAAACGTCTACCAAGAGGTAAACAGATAAACTGTGGCACATTCATGCCACAGAGTATTGCTCAGCAATAAAAAGGACCAAACTACTGATGCCCACAATATGGATGAATCTCAAAAATACACTGAGCAAAGAAGGCAGAAAAGAGTCTGTTTGATTTGATTTCATTTATTTGAAGTTCCGAATAGACAAAACTATGCTATAGTGATAATTATCAGATCAGTGGTTGTCTGTCAGGGAGGGGGCGGGGGTAGGGGGTACAACAGACACAAGGAAGCTTTCTGAAGTAATATATGTGCTCTATATCTTGATTGGGGTGGTAGTTAAATGGATCTATACTTTTCTCAGATTTAAAACTCTCAAAATGTGTGCATTTGACTGTATGTAAATTAAACCTCAATAAAGTTGATTTTAAAATAAAATTATATAATATCCTCATTTATAAATGTAAAATAGTCCATCATCAGAGTGAAACAGCCCCTATTCTACTTTTAGATTACTCTGAATTTTTTTTTTTGCTGTTATTGACAATGTTGTTATGAAGATCCTAATAGATGAATCTCTACACATATCTGCAGTACAAAATTGTTTAATGGATAAAACACACCCTTTTTCCTTCACCTCCCATATCTTTGTGGAAAATAAGCTAAGCCTTCAATACTTTCACGTCTTACAAGCCTATTTCAACAAAATAATGAAGAGAAAATTAAGCCAGAGCTAGTTTTACCCCTACTACTGCTTTGGCCTTTTGTCTTAACCTCCTAAAAACAACAGGACACGTATTTCAAGCCTAGTGTAGTTAAGAACGTCAGCAACAGATGATTATAAAATTAAGCCAGAGAGCAACAGCATCTCTGTCTAGTTTATTAAAGCCATAATGTGAGAAACATCAAACTCACTCAACACTTGATTAATACTATTGTATTACATTATAAATATAATTGATCTTTTTTAGGAGTCCTAGAATCCCCTTGTTAGATTTTTAAGCATTCAAGGCTGTAAAGCATTTTCTTCTCACAGAGTATTTGAAAAAGAATTTGTCCAGCCAAATAGCTAACATTAGAAAAACTTCTAATAACATTGAAGTACATCAAGCAAATGAACTTACAACTCAAAAAATATTTATGAAGACTATATGCAAACATGGAAAAGTCCTTATAATATGTAAAATGCAAAAAAACAAAGACTATAAATATTGTTTGAGGTTTTTTGCATTTAAAATATAAAAATATCGTCCATTGTGATCTTATGAGCACATAAGATATTTCTGTCCCCAAATAGACACAGTATGTAAACTATGAAAATAGCTAAGTTAGGGGAACTATGGAACTATGGGTAATTTTAAAAATTTAACATAGCTTTTCTATCTTTTCAATTACACAAAGCTTTTTAAACAAACTCCCTATCTTCTCTGCAATATATTTTCTTGGAAATTGGGTGAAGATCTTACAAGTTGGAGAAAAACAGTCCCCTAACTCATCAAAAGAACAACCCTTCCTTTGACTTTTCACTGGTTCATTGCCCAGTTGTTGAGTACATCTATACTAGACACTAGACTATAAAAACAAGGAACTACTCTACTGAAATGTAAAGACATGTCCTTTTAAATTTTGCAGTTAAATCATCTGGCTGGCTTAGGTTGACTCCTTTTCATCCACCTCTGCCTCTTTGATATCTAACTTAGGCAAACAATCAAGTCACATAACTGACTAATTGTATTAGCAATCATGCTGTACTTTGCCCTTACACTCTGGAGATAAGGGATTCAGACATGCATAAGCAATAAAAATAGCCAAAAGAAGTCAAGCTTGATCGTGTCTGTACCAAAGTACAATGCCAGACCACTAAATACCAAGAACTTTTTGGAATTTTGTTTCAGAAATAATAACATTTTAGAACACCTAATTTACTGACAGGACAAGAGAAGTACAACTAGAGAAAGTAAATTGTCAAAGGTTTCTAAAACGCTTGCATTTTTTCTAATAAACAATCTGGTTAACAATTTTAAAAGCACAAAACTATTATCTCAATTACTCTTAATGTTAACTTATGTGGAAAATGAGACGATGACTACATAAACAGGTAGAAAATGGAAAGCCATTTCACTGGTAATATGCATCTAAAGTCATAAAAATGTTCATGTTCTTTCAACCCAAAATGGCCTTACTGAGAATTTATCCTAAGGAAATCATCATAATATGAGCTCCATGAGGGCAAGAACTTTACAGTGGCATTTGGACCATTCTCAAGTATTTGTTGAAAGAAATGAAATAATCCTGAACACAGAAAAAGCAAGGTACAAGTATGTTCATTATTTAGGTTGTTTCCAAATTTCTGTTCTTATAAAAAGTCAGCAATAGGGGGAAATGAATGATAAAGAAAATTATAGAAAAACAATTTAACTATAAAGCAACCATTTAAAAGTGTAAATATGAAGAACAAAATAATCTGTAAATATGTTTGGGCCAATGTTATGTTAAGAAGTGGATTATAAAAATGCAACTTCTAAAAGATAACACAGGAGAAAATCTAGTGATGGGTATGACAATGAGATTTTAGACAACAAAAATGTGATCCACGAAAAACAAAATTGCTAAGATGAATTTTATAAAAATTAAAAACTTCTGCTCTGTGAAAGACACTGTTAAGAAAAACAAGTCACAGACTGGGAAAATATATTTGGAAAACACATATTTGATAAAGGACTTGTATCCAAAATATAAAAGAACCTTAAAACTCAACAATAAAAACAAGCCAGTTAAAAATGGGCAGGGACTTCCCTGGTGGTCCAGTGGTTAAGACTCTGCACTCCCAATGCAGGGGTCCCAGGTTCTAACCCTGGTCGGGGAACTAAGATCCCACATACCACAACTAAGCCCGAGTTCTGCAACTACTGAGCCTGTGCGCTCTAGAGCCCATGAGCCTCAACTAGAGAAGCCCGTGGGCCACAGGAAAGACCCAGCACAGCCAAAATAAATAAATAAATAGATAAATTTTTTTAATGTATTAAAAAATGGGCAAAAGATCTGAACAGACACCTCACTAAAGAAGAAATACAGATGGTAAATAAACATATAAAAGTTACTCAACATCACTCATCATTGGAGAACTGCAAATACCATTAAATACCTATTTGATTGGTTAAAAAAAACACAATAATATCAAATGCTGGTGAAGATGTGGAGCAACAGCAATTCATTCAATGGTAGAACCACTTTGGAAGACAGTTTGACAGTTTCTTAAAAAGCTAAACATAGTCTTACCATAAGATCCAGCAATCACACTCCTAGGTATTTACCCAATTGAGTTGACAACTTATATTCACACAAAAACCTGCACACAGATGTTTATAGCAGCTTTATTCATAATTGCCAAAAACTGGAAGCAACCAAGATGTCCTTTATAAGTGAATGGATAAACAAAAGTGGTACATCTAGACAATGGAATATCATTCAGCTATAAAAAGAAATGAGCTCTCAAGCCACAAAAAGACATGCGGGAATCTTAAATGCATATTGCTAAGGGAAAGAAGCCAATCTGAAAAGGCTATATATTGTATGATTCCAATTAATTATATGACATTCCAGAAAAGGCAAAGATCAGTGTGCTGCCAGGGGCTTGGAGGGAGGGGAGGGATGAATAAGTGAAGCACAGGGGATTTTTAGGGCAGAGAAACTATTCCGTATGATACTGTAACACTGCATACATGAGAGGATGCACTTGTCAAAACCTACAGAACTTTACCACACAGAGAGTAAACCTTAATATATGCAACTTTTTCTTAAATCATAGGTTCAGAGAATTCCAGGCTATCACAAGAGAATCTAACTGTATTTCAAATCTATTTCTTTTTTTTTTTTTTTTTTTTTGCAGTACGCGGGCCTCTATTTCAAAAAACCTCATGGAAGCGGGTAGGAGGGAAAAGGTACAGACCTAAGTAACTGGAAATGAATGAATTCTGTAAGATTAAAGGCCAAAGGGACTGCACATAAATACTGTATTCTAGTTAATAAAGTTGTTTCCTGCAGGGGTACAGGTTAACAATTCTGGTATTACTACACATGTATACTGGAATTGAAAAATTAAGTAAATAAATGGTGGATGTAGGGAGCCAAGTTTCTCACTGTTGGAGTGGAAATGTACAAATCAGCAAGGGGAAGGGGATAAAATATCCATATGGTAATGAAGAAAAGCTAGAGACATCAGTAAGAACTCATGTTTAACTTAATATAGATACAGATGGTTACATATAGAAATATTTATAGATATGTGTATATACAGGGGTTAATAAACACACATATATTTCTTTGCTCTGACAGCTGAGAGGGCCTGAAAGTACACCCTCTTAGCAAGAACCATACCTAATGCCTAGATCTTGGTTTCTAATAACATTCTCCAGTAAAAAGAACCAGTGCCTCTTGGAGAAATGGCTGATTCTAGGACTGGGGCAGGAAACACACAAGATGAGCCTGGAGCACTGTGTAGTACCAGAAAGTAAGGAAGTGCTCAAAAACAAAACAAAACAAAAAAACACACATTGGTGAGAGTATGGTAGAAGGGCACAGAAGCCAACTGAAAGAGCTACCAATGGCTGATTCTGGAACAACTGGAGCAACAAAATAAAGTGGTAGTGTCAGGTTATACAACCCGAAGTATAAAATTATTATCCATGAGCCCATACTGATATAAATAAATGACAGAATAAATTAATACACAGGGGAGAAGAGACATTCTTCTCCTATGCAGAATTTCAAATAAATTATACAGTTACTACATACTAAAGGAGAAAAGCATAACTTCCCACTCCTTAAGTGTGGGCTGCATATAGTGGCTCCTATCCAAAGGGTACAGTATGAAGAGGGGGGAGAGGAGGAGGAGAATAACTTTAAAGTCGAGAAACCTGGCAAACTACTTTAGCCAGATGATCAAGGTCAATATCAACAGTCATAAATCATGATGATAGTATGTACAGTTGATATGAACAGATGAAAATGATACTTTACCTCTGTGACTGTCCTCCCAAAATCACCAAAACTCCAATCTAATCATGAAAAAAAATCAGACAAATTCTAATAGTCAGGCATACAATACCTGACCAGTACTCCTCAAAAGTGTCAAGGTAGGGGCTTCCCTGGTGGCACAGTGGTTGAGAGTCCGCCTGCCGATGCAGGGGACACGGGTTCGTGCCCCGGTCTGGGAGGATCCCACATGCCGCGGAGCGGCTGGGCCCGTGAGCCATGGCCGCTGAGCCTGCACGTCCGGAGCCTGTGCTCCGCGACGGGAGAGGCCACAGCAGTGAGAGGCCCGCATACCACAAAAAAAAAAAAAAAAAGTGTCAAGGTCATCAAAAACAAGGAAAGACTGAGAAAATGTCACAGCCAATATGAGTCTAAGGAGACATGACAACTAAATGTAATGTGGTATCTTGGATGGGATCCCGGAATAGAAAGACATTAGGTAAAAACTAATGAAATCAGAATAAACTATGGGCTTCAGCTGGTAATAATGTATCAACATTGGTTCATTTATTTTAACAAATGTTAAACATGTAACAAATAACCATATATAAGAGAAAAACTGTATGGTGGGAGTGGGGGATGTATATATGGAAACTCTACACTATCTGTTCAATATTTCCATAAATCTAAAACTATCCTAGAAAATGGTCTATTAATTCTAAAAATTAGATCACAAATTATATGTAACAGTATGACTTCATAACAAATACATTAAAAAAGGACAGCCAAAATACAAAAAGTAGTTGTGTTAGGATGATAAGATAGGTGATTTTTTTTCCTTAGTCTCCAAATTTTCTAACATTACTAATACATTACTTTTATAATTTAAAAAATGAATTTTATACCACTAAACACCTACTAGAATGACCAAAATCCAAAACACTGACAATACCAAATGCTGATGAGGATATGGCTTAACAGGAACTCTCATTCATTGCTGGTGGAAATGCAAAAGGGTATACTTTGGAAGACAGTTTGGTGGCTTCTTATAAAAATAACATACTCTTGGGCTTCCCTGGTGGCGCAGTGGTTGAGAGTCCGCCTGCCAATGCAGGGGACAGGGGTTCATGCCCCGGTCCAGGAGGAGCCCACATGCCACGGAGCGGCTAGGCCCGTGAGCCATGGCCGCTGAGCCTGCGCATCCGGAGCCTGTGCTCCGCAACAGGAGAGGCCACAACTGTGACAGGCCCGCGTACCGCAAAAAAAAAACAAACAAACATACTCTTACCACCTGGATCCAGCAATTACGCTCTTTGGAGTCAAAAACTTTTGTCCACACAAAAACCTGTACACAGATGTTTATAAGCAGCTTTATTCATAATTACCAAAACTTGGAAGCAACCAAGATGTCCTTCAGTTGAGGAATGGATAAACTGTGGTAAATCCAGAAGACAATGGAATATTATTCATCACTAGAAAGAAATGAGCTATCAAGCCATAAAAAGACATGAAGGACACTTAAATGTATATTACTACGTGAAAGAAGACAAGGCTACATACTATATGATTCCAACTGTATGATAATCTGGAAGAGGCAAAAATATGGAGACAGTAAAAAGATCAGTAGTTGCCAGGGCTTAGGGGGAGAGAGGAATGAATTGGCAGAGCATAGAGGATTTTTAGGGCAGTGAAACTACTCTGTATACTACAATGGCAGATACTGTTATTACAAATTTGTCCAAACCCATAGAATATACAACACCAAGAGTGAACCCTAAAATAAACTATGGACTCTAAGTGACAATGATGTGTCAATGTAGGCTCATCAATTCTAACAAATGTACCTCTCTGGTGGGGGAAGTTTATAATGGTGGAGGCTATGCATTCTTTGGAGAGCCCTAATTCACAAACCCTTACCAAAGCCTTTTTTAAGTATCAAAAGCAAAATTCAACATTTATACCAATATTTTAAAGCACCTACATCCAAAAATTTAATGCTGGGCAAAAGAGAGTACTAATAACGATAAAGTATGGCCCTGGCAGGGTTGAGAAACTGAGAGGTATGTCAATCAGCATCTAGTCTTCCCAAAGAGGGAAAAAAGAATAAATAACGTGTCAAATAAGCTGCTCACCATCACTGGGACCTTTTACCTTTGGCTGGGTGTTCTATTCACAAAGAATGCTGCCTGAGGCAGGAAAAGTACAAATAAGCATCATCTGTCTTTCGACCATAATACCTCCAGCCACAAGTAACAAGGGTTTACTACTTGGGAAGGAGTAATAGATTCCTCAAAACTTCTAGTTCCAAGGCAATCAGGAAACAAATATAATCTACACAGGTAGACTTATTTCTAAATAAATGAATCTTGTCATTCAATAAAAAAAAGTATAATAAGGCTTAAGGTTTTAAGGATTTTAAAAATCAATATAAAATTATAATCAAGCTATTCAGAAGAAAAGTTCATTTGTTATCTGATAATTACCTGTAAGGCCAATGTAACAACTTGACACCAAGAATAAAAACAAACTTGTTCATTTCCCTCCTAATAAAATACAAAATTCTAGTCTTAGAATTTTAAAACAGCCTCCTATATTAAAATTACTAAGGCTTTGGATCTGTGCTCCACATGGCCAGGACACAACTAGTTTACACCTTTTATCCTAGCATAATTAATGGGCCCCTTTCAAGTGTCCTGGTCTGGACAATAAACTATACAGTCCTCCTAGTTTTAGTACATTTTGTGTCTGGAAGACTCCTGTGAATATGCACATAGTCTCTAGGCACTTGCATTACTAGTTTAGATAACTAAGGGCAGAAGAGTACTTATGGCGGCTTGGAGGAATTGCTCTAAACTTGTTCATCCCATTGTGGTGAGGCAGGACGGGGGAGGTTAGGGAGGAGGAATAAGAATCAGGTCAACTATGCTTAAGAAATAACCTAAGGCTGCCGCTTTCTCCACCAAACCTAAAATTCCTTAGTGCAAAGACTACATGTCATTCAGCTTCCTATCCCCAGTGTCTAATATTGTATGTGTCATGTAGTAAGCACTCATTAAAAGTTATCCCTGAGTGAATGAAAAAAAATTATTAAGATTAGCACATAAACTCAATACTGGTTTTCCTTCATGCACTTCCATAATTTCATTCCTTATTTTTAACTTTTATACTGGTTTCACTATTTAGAGGGAAGTACTAAAAATATTATGCAAGCTCTACATTTTTCAAGCCTTAGTATTAGTGATCATTTTGTTTTCTATTGTGGGTAGCAATAAAAATAATGGTTAAGAGTAAAATATGACATTCAATTATGTAAGCAATTCCAAAGTGAGGCTATGTTTTCTTTTACTGAAATATACTGAAAATAAAAGTAAACTGTTTTTATTAATTTTTTAAAAAATAAACACTGATTCCAAGGAGAGCAAAATGAGGTAAGAAGAAGGAATAAGAAATAAACATGTTGACATTTAAAAAGCAGCCTGTATTTTATGTTAATTCTGGGAATAATCTATTATAATTATATTGTTTCATCTCATAAAAACTAAATGTACCACATTTAGTTAAAAAATTTAAGCACAGGGGCTTCCCTGGTAGTGCAGTAGTTGAGAGTCCGCCTGCCAATGAAGGGGACACGGATTCGTGCCCCAGTCCGGGAAGATCCCACATACTGCGGAGCGGCTAGGCCTGTGAGCCATGGCCGCTGAGCCTGCGCGTGCGGAGCCTGTGCTCCACAACAGGAGAGGCCACAACAGTGAGAGGCCCGCATACCACACACACACAAAAAAAATTTAAGCACAATGGGTTTCCTCACACGACAGAGGCTAAAGTATTACCAGTAACGTCTTAAAGAAATTTCCCGATACTAAAGCTATAAAAGTATGCATTTATCTTGTTTGGATAAGATTTTTTTGCTTACTTTTCAACTTTTGTCTTTAAACACTTGATCAGCATATAACAACTCTATGGTTCAATTTAAATGTAAAGCTAGATGTGAAAATAGGTTACTTCTTCACACTGCGGGGATAATGAATGCTAGATAAAGGTAAGAAAGTTGCTAATAGCCATAATGGTTTCCCTAACCTGACTAACTCATTCTCCTCCTATCTACCCTATTTCTCAGGCCCCCTCAATCAATTATTCACCAGCAAAACAAACATAATCAGTCCTAAAGCATTTCTCAACACCAACTCAGTCTTTGAGACCTGCTATAATTTGAACCATTGCCTAAATGGCCAATTTAAACGCAACTCCCCAATGTTTTTAGTTTGGTGTACAGTGAAAGTTAATTAAAGAATAAAATCTACTTGCTTTATCAACAACCTTAGTTTGCAAGTCAGGTAAATTACCAAAGGAGGAATCTTAATATTTTAAAGTTCTATTTCACTACTATTTCTGAATTATCACATAATGCAATTAAAAACATGATTCTTCATGTGATCTGATAAGTCTGTTCTGCGGTGACAAACTGCACCCTGAATCCCAACACCCATTTCCTAAATATTCAATTCGTCTCCAGAGGTACTGTATTTGAGTGTGAGGAGAAGTGTAAATCTATCACTACTACTGAAAAAACAGTTCAAAATACCTTCATCTATGTAAGAAGCCCTTAGAAATGAATAACAAGATAGATACTTTTTAAGTCATATGGCCCTTCAGCAATCAAATACCATCCTTTAACCCAAATTAAGTTTGCACAATTTCTTTTGGAAGCTGAGGAACACAGACTACAGTACAGTTTTTGTTAAGTTGTAGTCTATTTCAGCATATTGAATAAGAAGAAAGTTACAGTAAGACCTTTTCCAAATCAGAAACATAAAGGATAATTTGGTAGGCCAGGGAAATCTAAAATAATCTATTAGCACACAATTCAGAAAGGGAAACTTTAGTGTCACATTTCCTTGGATTCAAAACACCAGGTAAAGAGAACAAAACTCATTGTCGTTTCTAAGACAAGAGATGCAAGTTACGTACCTTGAGAAAACAGATCCAAAAAATAGTTTTTAACCCTACCAGAATCAAAATGATCATAATTTTGGGTAAAAAGAATTAAGTAACCTGCATGGTACATTCAGTAGACAAACTGCACACTAAATTACAAACTTTATCATGATTAAACTGATCAGCAAAAGAAGTGGAAGAAGTTTCCCAAACTTTCACAGAGGTCATCACATCTCCAAATATTAAGTTAATCAATTTTCAAAACATACTAAATAAATATAACTAGATAGGCCCACAGATATAAAAGTACTGTCGAGGGCAGGGGGTTGGAGGGGAGAGAGAGAGCTTCCTGGTTAATCGCACTGAATAGTTCTGTAAGAGTAATCAGCCTCTTCAAAGCAGCTGGGAGAAAATCCACACAAGCAGCTGACTCTGCAGACTGCTCTGTACTTTTCCAAAGAGAAGTAAACTAATTACTTGTGTTTCAAGTCCACAGAATACACAGACCTGTCATTCTAGTCTTGCTCTGAGGTCTGACATAAGAATCTGCAATTTCAGATAGCTTAAGCAAAAACCATTTTTTTAAAAGATGTTTTCATAACAACGGAAGTTCATTAAAGGAAGTACACATAAGAGTACTCAAATGCAGTACCTTACTCTGCAACTTTAACACCTTGCAGATAGGTGTATTTCCTCAACTATATGAAAACCTTATTAGTTAGCAGGGAGCAATAAATAATAAACAAAAAAGACTACACACATACTACCTAGCATTTGACTGATACCATATCACAAAATCTAATTCTGAAGTACCCCTCACAATACTGACAGGAGAAATTCACTGTACGGTCACCACCAATTCTTAAACTTATCTGGGGCTTCCCTGGTGGCGCAGTGGTTAAGAATCTACCTGCCAATTCAGGGGACGTGGGTTCGAGCCCTGGTCCGGAAAGATCCCACATGCCGCGGAGCAACTAAGCCAGTGCGCCACAACTACTAAGCCTGCACTCTAGAGCCCACGATCCACAACTACTGAGCCAGCATGCTGCAACTACAGAAGCCTGCGTGCCTAGGGCACGTGCTCCGAAACAAGAGAAGCCACCGCAATGAGAAGCCCGCACACTACAACGAAGACCAGCCCCCCACTTGCCACAACTAGAGAAAGTCCGCGCGCAGCAACGAAGACCCAACACATACAAATAAATAAATAAACAAACTTATCTGAAGGATCTCTGTAAGAATTTTCATTTTGAATGTAGACTTCAGGTATAAATCTTAGTACTATACATATTAAGTTCCCTGTCTGTCTTTCGTCCCACTCAACTCCCAGCAACATGCTGTCTGCCAAAATAAAAGATTTAAATTAAAGGAGGCATCTTCAAATCAGAGGAGTACAGCTAAAACAGAACATCTGTAGGGCAGAGCACAAGTGGACCTACAGCATATAGGATCAAACTTACCAACTGTAAACACAATAGTAAGTACAGTCATATAAAACATAAGAGAAAGAGAAACAGATATTTGAGAAGCTGAACTGTGCTGTGAGTAAAATACATATACAAATTAAAGGCAACCAGCTCCTCACCAGCTGCTCCCAGCTCTGGGCATTAGAGCTTAGTTGTCTTTAGTTCCCTTCTTTATATAGTACAAGACAGCCCAAGAGAGTAGATGCTCTGAAATTCTTCTAACAGTGATTTTCCTCTTTGGCCTTGGAAATGTTATTCAACCTCTTCAGGTAAATAATTAAATAAAAACTAAATTCTCAGGGAGTCCTGGGTATTAATGCACATACAACGATATTCTGACCTCAAAAACAGAATAAAATCCAAACTTTTTAGCACGGCAATCGAAACCCCATTTGATCTAACCTGAAGCACAGGTGTCTATAAACAAACAGCAACTTTCGATTCCTTGTTATCCTAAGATCCTCCCTTTGGTCACACAGTTACTTCAGCCTATAAAATCGTTCCCCCTCTTCTGCCTACTAAAATTATACCTGTCCTTCAATCACAGTTTAAAAGCCTTCTATGACTCATCCACCCACCAATCTTCCAATCTTCTCAAGCATATTCACTCTTCTTACCTCTAAACTCCATTGTGTTTTTCATTTATCTCCATTATTTCATTTTGCTTTACATGCAGTAAATTGTTTACATGCACCTTCCCCACCGCAGTGTAAGTTTCCCAAGGGCAGGGATGCAGGGACTCTGTGACTCATACAAGCCTAACAGTACTTTACACACAGTTTGTGCTTAATTGTGGTACCAGGCTGAACATGAGGTGATTATTAGGCAACATCATAAAATTGATACCCTAAATCACTGGTTTTCAAACAGTGGATTACAACCTAATGAGTCATGAAATTAATGCAGTGGGCCACCATCAGCATTCAAAAAACAAAACAAAAAACCCAAAATACTGACGGACTAAAAAATACCAGAGTGCATGATACTAGTAAACACAGTTTTGTGAAACTTGTTTCAGGTGTTGTTTTTTTTTTAACTGGGTGTAATAAAAAATCTATGAGTTTCAATTTTTTAAAAAATGGTTTTAAACTGCCTAAATTTTTTTTTCCAAATGTGGGCCTGGAATTGCACCACCCATACACTGGCTCTTACTAGACTGCCTAAGTGAAGCACAGAAACCATCTCTATAGCTGACAGTCGAAGAACAGAATGACCCTAACTGGCGCTAACCTAACCCACTACAATACCCTTTGTGCCAGCAATGTCAGCATCTAACAATGAACTTACCACAGATCATGCTCCCAAAGCACCGTGCAGTGATCATAAATCATAAATGTTTGCTTGTCAACTGAGTCTCTTTGCTTATCTACCAGATCATAAGAATTATTCCCAACGGGACTTATCTAAAAAAACAATTATCCTTTAGAGCGTGGTAATAAACCCTCTCCTGAAACAAACTGGAAAAGTGGTGGCTGGAAAAAGAACTGTTCTTCACCATAACTTATATGACCCAAACAAATCTTCACGTTACTAACAAAAAATCTTTTCCTGGTCACAGCAACGTTGCAGAAGACATTTCTGTGGGGAAGATAATGCTATTTTCAAATTTAGTTTTATTATTTTGCCGCCTCCACTACCTATGGAATTAAAAGTATTTCTTGGGGTTGCAATTACGATCGTCATGCTCTCTTCACTGATAACCAATAAAGATAGCAACAAATAAGGGCAAAGAATGCCTATTTTGGTCCCCCGTCTTCTACCCAATTGAACAATAAGAGAGACAGGGTAAATAAAGATATAACACAGTTACATTTCAAAATCATAGAACCAAAGTTCAACTGCTATCCAACTTCATAGGGATATGACTGAATTTTAAGAATTTTAAGTGACTTCAGTCAAGAATAGTTGACTATTAACAGTCAAGAATAGCTGAGAAAACAAAGAAATGGAAAATACACTGGATTTAGCTTCCAAAGACCTGGGTTTAATTCTGGTTAACATTCATTAGTGCAACACCCAGTTTCCTCTCTTATGAAACAGGGATAATACCCATACATTCATTCAGCAAGCGTTTATAGAAGAGTACTCTCTATGTGCCGCTAGATATTTAGCTACAGAAACAGCATAGACATAGTCCCTGCCACCAAGGAGCTTATATTTTCCCTATCTCACAAGGCTCTTGTGAAGATCAAATGTAAAAACACTGTGCAAACTGTAACACTATACAAATTGCAAAGTAATATAATAATTATTATTAACTTGCTCTACCTCTTAACCCTCACCTTTATTACAACAGCTTATCAAGGTTCAAAAAATAAAGTGTAGATGATTAGATACAACAGTTAGTCCACTATCTACTGAACTGATTTTCCTAAGGGCTGGGATTTCAAGAGCCTAATAAATCACTTTGTTCATATAGTCTTAGCTAATGACTCTCTACATAATCATGACAATAAAATGAACTGAGAATTAAAGGCTTGTAGTTTCACTCCAGGTATGGGGTGGGTATGTTGGCTGCATTACCACACCTGGCCAGGGAGTAAAAAATAAAGATTTCTAGGCCCCGTGCAAGACCTACTGAATCATAACCTTTAAAGGGTGAGCCTGAGAATCCATACTTTTGACAAGCACACCCAGTGATTCTTACGCTCACTAAAGCTTGAGGATCACTGCCATAAAAACTTCCTTTGATCAATAACCATGATTTCAAACACCATTTACAAAACCTACCTGGAAAATCTAAGCCAAATAGAATTCAGCTACAACTGAGAAAGCAGATCCTAAGAATGTACTTTTTTAACTCATAAAAATATTTCATGTGGCCCCAACCTCTTTTTAGTCAATTTTCAAATTTTCACATAAAATTTTAAAAAAACAAAAACAAAAAAAGAATGCCCATGACATATTTATACGTTTTTAAAATAAATTATCACTAAACAAATATATATACACCCACAAACATCTTTTTCTTATGGTTTAACTTTAATACAGAAAAGTTATATTATCTTGTAGCTATCAAGAAGTAAGGTGGGACTTCCCTGGTGGTGCAGTGGTTAAGAATCACCTGCCAATGCAGGGGACGTGGGTTCGAGCCCTGGTCCGGGGAGATCCCACTTGCCACGGAGCAACTAAGCCCATGAGCCACAACTACTGAGCCTGTGTTCTAGAGCCCGTGAGCCACAACTACTGAAACCCACGCACCTAGAGCTCGTGCTCCGCAACAAGAGAAGCCACCGCAATGAGAAGCCCGCGCACCACAACGTAGAGTAGCCCCCACTCGCCGCAACCAGAGAAAGCCCGCACGCAACAACAAAGACCCAACGCAGCCAAAAATAAAATTAATTAATTTTTTTAAAAAAGAAGTAAGGCATATACTCTCTGCCTAGCATAAATATATCATGATATTGAACGCTTACAAGCCAACCTTAGGGTCCATGCTTACTGAAGACCATATTACCCAAACACCAAAGAGACAAAACAAACTAGCCAACAGACAAACCTAATCTCTCAAAAATAGACAGTACAATATCCATATCCACTGCACACTTAAACCCTCCTAAGGGCATCTCTCAAGAAATCAATCAAGAGCCCTTGAAACTATCTTAACCTTAAGAAAATCACCTGAAGTCTAATATTTCTTAACACGCTATATGATTAGTGCAAAGACGTATTTATTTTGGTTCTATTTGTTGAAAGCATCCTTCACTCACTAGTCTCCAAGTGTGTATACATCAAAGGGAAGACACTCAATATATGTTACACTGGAAAAATTACAAGGTGAAGGCTAACATTGCCATTCAAGAAAACTTTCCATCTGCAGTAAAATTCAGAGCCCAGAAGGCTTGTTCATACTCCAGCACCAAGCCCTGCAACATGACTCTTTCCCTAACCAGTTAGAATCTAGTCAGTTTTGAAGGGAGAAAGGACAAACCAAACCATATTGAATTTAATTTAATGACTTCTCCTAGATTCAGTTAGGACAAGGCCTTGGTAAGCAGCCTTTAAAGAAATGCACAGAAAAAATGCTCTTTTTTGTCCAGGCTTTTATTCTCATAAATCTCATCTGTTCTTTCAAACCTCTATCAGTTGTCCAAACTACTGCAATATATGAAAATTGGAATACAATAATTTGCATATTGGAGGAAAGTGTCTAAAATCGGGAAAAGTCTTAATCAACAATTATCTGTTTAAGAAGGTCCAGACATCCACCTATAACTCAATACAAACTACATCTACACAATAATAATCTACCTATGCCTACTCTGACCCTACTTGGCACTTCATCAACATGCAAAGCTTACCTGGGACAACAGAGAGGTTAATTTAAGGAACATGGGTGAGAGACAGAGAAAAGTGTTGCCTAAAGAATGCTTTAGGAAAATTAGCATCAACCTAACCAAGATCAAAACAAGTAGCAGATACAGATATCCCTCAAGAACAATGTCTGTTTGGTCTCTGTCTTCCTCCTCTCACTTGAAAACCTAAGGAGAAGATGTAGACTTTGGAAGAAGGGAAGGACAGAGAAAGAAACTGTATAGTTGAGGACCCAAACAATTTACCACCTATCTTGACTCTGTTACAACTATCACTATTTTCACTATAGTAGCAGAGAAACTGCAAAGAATTTGGAAATCAAAATACAGTTGGAAGGTGAGAATCCAATGCCAGGTAGATGTCCAATCATCACAACATTCCAGAAAAAGGTTCTCTAAGCAAAGAGTGCTCTTTTTGCCCCACCCACTAAAAGAGAGAAAGTTGTCTACTCATCACCACTAAAATGTAATGTCTTTTCTCTAGAAGAAGAAATGGGCCTAGACTGGAACCTGGGCCTGAGGCAAGTCCTTCTGTCTGTCTGGGGAATCATCTGAGGTCTCCTTTAGAGTACCTAGTTTATATCTGGACTCTGCTGCAAAAACCACAGTACTCTACTCCAGTAAAGAGTAAATGATTTAGAACTTTATGATAAATTTATAATTTTAAATAAATACTTCAGTTTTAAATTTAAAAATAAACAGCTGGATACAAAGTTAACTTCCAAAGGGAAAGGAAAATGACAATTCCAAGAGCTTCTATCAGAAGGAAACATCAGCCACAGATTTTGAGTTATCTAGAAAGAAAAGAATTAGGTGCCCAGGTACAAAGCAGAAGGTCACTACTGCATTCTGCATCTGAATGCCCTGACACCCAAAAAATTAAGAATATATTGCCAGAGTACCAGAAAAGTCATAGGACATTAACAGAAAAAAGAACGCATCTATTTACAGGAAGGACAGAGGATAGGTATAATAGCTTCAAACGCTTACTTTGGTGAACTACTCTTTCTTGAGGTGGAAGGTAAGAGGAAACAGAATGAATGGATATCATAGAGTAAGAATGTCAAGGATAAGGGTAAGAGGCATAAGCTGAATAAGAAGGGATAGACTACTCTATAGGTCCTTCAAAATACTTATCCCATTGAAACCTTGGTCAAACCTACTGTATAAACCTACTGTTCTACTAGAGGAAAGACTGAAGGTTATGGAAATTATCGTTAAAATAACATTTATAATAATGAGAAAGAGGGAATTCCCTGGCGGTCCAGTGGTTAGGACTCTGCGCTTTCACTGTGGTGGGCCTGGGTTCAATCCCTGGTGGAGGAACTAAGACCCCTCAAGCCGCGCGGAGTGGCCAAAAAAAGAGAGAGAAAGATTCATGAGGGCAAATCCTAGCACTGAAAGAGAGGGCAAAAGTGTGAAAAAAGAATATACAAGAGTCAGTAAGCAGGAGAGAGATACAGGATTGAAGACTGCTGAGGAGAATGGAGACAATGAGCGCATACACCACCTACCAGTCAATCAGCAATCACTATACAAATCTTAATACAAAGTACAGAAACACAAATGTAACACCTGGATTAAAGGAGTAGGAGGAGGTCTGCAAAGAAACTGCAAGGCAGGGCAGCATCCTGCCGGAGCTTTAAGGTATTCGGTGAGGAAGTAAGGATGAAGGAATATGAAGCAGGAGGCACTGCAGCAAGGAAAGAGGATGGGTTTCAACATGAAGGAGCCTAAAAAAGAGAAAGAAGGGAAAACAACCTCAGAGAGAAAGAATAGGATAAAGTCAAGCATGATATCACAAGAGAACAGACTAGAAGAGAGAATGAAAATGGCATGCCCTGAAAAAGTGGGGAGGTCAAAGACCCAAAAGGGGCTGTAGTTTGGGGGAAGTAGGAGCTAAGGAGAGCTCTACCATAAACCCGACTAAAAAAAATATGAGTATGGTGCAGAAGTGAAGACAGTGGCCAGAACAGGGATGCTCTCAGAGGGATGTGGTGATGGAGACACTAGATTCAAAATACTGGTGTGATAAGGGGACTACTGTGAAGAGAAACTATCGTGTCAAAGACGACACCACCATCAAAAAAAAAAAAAACCAAGGGTCAGAAAAGAAGGTATTCTCAGAGTATGAATACAAAAAAGAGGGGAGGAAAGGGACACACGGTAGGACAGAAAAATATAGAGAGTGCTTAACCATAAGGAGAGGGTAACTAAGGAAAGAAAAAGGAGTGCAGCGTGGAGGGATGATGTTTCCGGAAGAAAAGTAGGAGCCGACCAAAGGTCCTGCCTATTTGGTTTAGAGGGCAGAAGGGACGGTCCACGGGGGCTAAAAGGAGTGGTGGAGAACAAGAAACTATGATGCTCAAGATGAGAACTTGGGGAGGACACACAGTGGCTGGGTCAGAAAAGGAGATGCTGTCAGTCAGAAGCAGAAAGAGGTTCAACAAGAGGAAAGCAAGGGGCACCGAGGAGCAGAAAGCAGCATGCCAAAGGGGAAGGCAAGGGGGCAGAAAAGAAGCCAAAGCAATGGGGGCAGGGGTAAAAGCAGTAGGGGCGCTGGGACACTGGAGATACAGGGAGGGTGCTGGGGTCCCAGAAACCCGGGGTGTGGGGAGGTAAAAGGGCCAACCTCCATGGAGGGGCGGGGGGCCGGTTCGGGGGTTGAGGGGAGGTGCGGCCTGAGGGTGACAGGGGTAGAGGGGAAATGCAGGGACAGACAGAAGGGAAGGGGTGGGGCGGCGGGCAGCCCCGATACTCACACCTCCAGAATGCGGTCCCCCTTGCGCACCCCGGCCCGGTCGGCCGCCCCCCCGGGCAGCACGGCGCTCACATGCTGCAGCGGCGCGTACAGCTCCCCGTTGATGCTCCGCAGTTGCCCGCCCTCGCTCACTTGGCCCCGCACGTTGAAGCCGTAGCCGGACTCGGACTTGACGATGCGCACAACCCGCGGGCCGCCGCCTCCCCCGCCGCCGTTCCCGGAGCAGTGGAGCCCAGACCCCCCACCGCCGCCGCCGCCGCCACCTCCGTTCCTGTGAGGGGCTGAGGGGTGAATCCCTTCCCCGTCCTCATCCGCCATCTTGCGAGCGAGCAAGCCGTACTCCCACCACCCTACGCCTCCACTCCCTCCGCGCGTGCTCGGCCTTCTCAGCAGCCGCGCGACCCCCGGCGCGCGCGCCCGCTCCGCCGACGGCGGGACCCGAGTCGGCCACGGAGCTGCCGGCGCGGGTAAAGGGGAGACAGGGGGCGGGGGGAAAGAGGACGGTTTAGACGCCGTGAAGCCTCCTGGGAGTTGTAGTTTCTGAATGGTGGGGGCGGGGAGAGGGCTGGGCCCGGGCCGGAGCTGAGGTTATGTGACGCGATTTGGGCGCAAAGCCTGCTGGGGGTTGTAGTTCACCTTTCAAGCTCTTAGGAGTGTCCTTTTGGATGGTGAGCAGGTAACCCAGCCTGGAGTGGAGGTGACAGATTCATCTGCTAACGTGGAGGATGTTTTATTTTTCTTTCATTTCATAATCTTTAAAAAACAATAATATTAGGACAACTTGATGTTTGTGTCAACATAGTCTTAAATTATAACAACTCGTTTGCTCAGTACCTTATGTGTCTACATACTTTTTTTTTTTTCAGTCCCCGCAGGCTCGCAGGCGGAATCTTAGTTCCCTGACCAGGGATGGAATCGGCGCCCCACCCCCACCCGCTCAGTGGAAGCGGGAGTCTTAACCACTGGACCACCAGGGAAGTCACTATATACATTATTTTATTGAATGACCCCAACAATCTTGTGAGACAACTGGGTCATGAATTCGCTTCTCTATTTCAGTATTGGGAAACTGAACCAAAGTCATCCAGCTGTTAAGTAACAGGAACCAAGGCCCAGTTATTTTTGTGCAACTTTCTTTTCATATATTGCAACTACAAAAAAACTTGCCCCATCTATGTAAAAAAGCATATGTGGAGGAAACTATATGGTCTCAGTGATTTAGACCTGGACATTAGAGTGTCCAAGTAATAATTTCAATTGAGCAATGATTTTGTTTTTTAAGTTTTAAAATATCCATATTTTTTTTCTTATTGAAATATAGATGATTTACAATATTATGTAAGTTTCAGGTATACAACGTAGTGATTCACAATTTTTAAAGATTATACTCCATTTATAGTTATTATAAACTATTGGCTATATTCCCTGTGCTGCACAATATATCCTTGTAGCTTATTTATTTTATACACAGTAGTTTGTACCTCTTAATCCCCTACCCTTATCACGCTCCTCCCCCCTTCCCTCTCCCCACTGGTAATAACTAGTTTGTTTTCTGTAACTGAGAGTCTGTTTCTTTTTTGTTATATTCACTACTTTGATTTATTTCTTAGACTCCACGTATAAATGATAACATACAGTATTGAGCAGTGATTTTGAAGTTACCGTTATTTCAAATTCATTTTGTTTCCCCCAACAACACAGTAGAGTTCTGTGCATATGGCAGCAATTGATGTTTTTGGCTATCTACCCAAACACAAACTTGCAGATATTGTGCAGAATGCCTGGCAAAGGCAAGTAAGAAGAGCAAGAGCAAAAATAATGAAAAATAGCATACTTAAGCACTTAACTGCTCAAGTCTGGTATTTGATTTTACTCTACTGACAGGCTAATAAATTAGTTTGTTACTGTATCATGGATGCTGATAAAAGACACAGAATTCCTGGGTCAGAGACAAAGGACTTTTACTCGCGACATAGGGAGCAACTTGAGCTTCAGCCCCTTTGTATCAATTCCTCTTGCCCCCCCCCCCAAATGCCACAGGGATGACATGAAGGGCTCAGATGAATGCTGTGCACTTGGTGGGCTTACACCACAGCTGGGGAACCCGCTGTTTTGTCGGAAGCAGTAAGCAAACCTGTTCTTTGTCCTGGAGGGAGAGCTTACTTCAATACTCACAGCTGCTAACTGTAAACATAACCCTGAGAAATGACCCTGGTAAAAAGCGGTCAGGGCTTTGCATTCTTGTCATACCCAGGAAGATGGGTAGAAGCATGAAAGACCCATGAAGGACTGTCTCTCTCAACGTAGCTATGTGCCAAACACTATTCTAAGCACTTTTTTTTTTTTTTTTTTTTGACTGTGTTGAGTCTTCGTTGCTGCGCACGGGCTTTCTCTGGTTGTGGCGAGCTACTCTTCTTTGTGGTGTGCAGCCTTCTTATTGCGGTGGCTTCTCTTGTTACAGAGCAGAGGCTCTAGGTGCACAGGCTTCAGTAACTGTGGCACGCAGGCTCAGTAGTTGTGGCTCGCGGGCTCTAGAGCGCAGGCTCAGTAGTTGTGGTGCACGGGCTTAGTTGCTCCACGGCATGTGGGATCTTCCCCGACCAGTGATCGAACCCGTGTCCCCTGCATTGTCAGGCGGATTCTTAACCACTGCACCACCAGGGAAGTCCCCTCTCTCTTTTTTAAATCCCTGCAACAAATACACCTTCCAGTGACCCCATCTCCCCTTCAGTGAGTCACACGCTTTTGTAATACCCTCCCCTTGAGTGTGGGCAGGACCCGTGACTTGCTTCTAGACAATAGAATATAGTGAAGATGATGATGTGTCACTCCCATGGTTACAGGTACATTATATAACATTCCTTCTTAGCTGACTGGGGTGAGAGCCTCTTGCTGGCCCTAAAGAAGAACGCTGCCATGTTGCGAACTGCTGGTGAAGAAGGCCCATGACAGGGAACTGCAGGAGTCTCTAGGAACTGAGAGTTGCCCTGAGTGGACATCGAGAAAATAGGGCCCTCAGTCCTAAGCCTGCAAGAAATTCTGCCAACAACCTCGTGAGCTTGGAGGAGGATTCTTGGCTCCACTAGGGAACATAGCCCAGCCAGTGCCTTGATTGCAGGCTTGTGAGACCCTGCAGAGGACCCAGCTAAGCTGAACCCTGACTCCTGGACCACAAAAGTTGTGAGATAATAAATGTGTATTGTTTTAAGCTGCTAAATTTGTGGTAATCTGTTACAGGACAATAGATAATGGATATAACTCCTGTTGCATCTATGGTCAGTGCTACTCAGTTTAGATCAATTTAATACTTAGTTTAGCTTTACCTTTCCAATCTGAACATAAGCTTCTTGAAAACAAGGAACTTGTTACATGTGACTTGTCATGCCCTCAGAGTGTATCAGAGTGAGAGGCACAAGAGAAGGAGCTCAACAAAGGTTGATAGAATGTTAGTCCAGGAAAGGACCATAAAGTGGCTAATAATACCTGCTGCATAGGGACATGGTGGGGACCAAATGAGAATATGTGGGAAACACCTAACATAATATTAATACTTAGCACAGAGCTATTATTAAGAGTACTAATAGGGAGGGAGGCTCAGGAGGGAGAGGATATATGTATACACATAGGCTGATTCACTTTGTTGTACAGCAGAAACTAACACAACATTGTAGAACAATTATAATCCAATAAAAAATACTAATTAATATCACATCTAGCCCTATTCCGTCATTTTGCTGGTAAAGGAATAGCTCCCTCCACTATCACCCTTTGAAAAAGGAAGTAGATCCAGCAAGGTACAATGATTTTCAAAAGTCATTCGGCAGGGCTTCCCTGGTGGCGCAGTGGTTGAGAGTCCGCCTGCCGATGCGGGAGACTAAGGGTTCGTGTCCCGGTCTGCGAAGATCCCACGTGCCGCTGAGCGGCTGGGCCCGTGAGCCATGGCCACTGAGCCTGCGCGTCTGGAGCCTGTTCTCCGCAACGGGAGAGGCCACAGCAGTAAGACGCCCGCGTACCACCAAAGAAAAAAAAAAAAAAAAGTCACTCAGCAGATCAGTGGCCAGCACCCAACCCTAAGCAGAAAAATTAAATGGCGTGAATGAGGAAATAAGGCATGCCATTTCCCAGGGAGTCATGAGTTGAAGAAAACAAAAAGAGAGCTCTTTTTTTAGGCCTTTGCACTAATTCTGACTCTTTTTTCGCTACCTTTCTGTACTTTTTTCTGTGAAGACCACATGAAAAATCACTTTTTTGGTAAACTGAATTAACTGATTTGCTAGAGTGGATAAGACCTAGAGACTAGAGGGTTTATGAATCAAGATTCCTTTAGTTGCAAGTGACAAACTCAATTCAAATTAGCTTAAGCAAAAAAGAGAATTTATTGGTTCACATAGCTAAGGAGGACACCGGGTATTTCCTTAATTGTAGCTGTGTAACAAACCATCCCAAAGCTTAGTGGTTTAAAACCATCGATTTATTATTCTATTGGACTCTGTGGGTCAGGAATTCAGATCGGATACATAGGGATGACTTGTCTCTGCCCCTGCTTGATGCCTGGAGCCTCACTTGGGAAGACAAAGGCTAGGGGTGACTCGATGGCTGGGTTCATCTGGAAATGTCTCATTTCTGGTGGTTGAGGCTGGCTGTCTGCTGGGACCTCATCTAGGGCTGTCAGCATGACTCCTATACATGGTCTCTTCATGTGGCTATCGGCTTCTTCAAGCATGGTGCCTGGTTTCCAAAATCAGATGTCCCAAGAGAGTAAAGCAATAGTGTATGGCGTTTTTATGACTCTGTGTCAGAAGTCATATAGCAGCACTTCCACCATACTTTTTTGGTCCAAGTGGTCATAAAGGTCTGTCCAGGTGCAAGGGGAGGGGATATAGACACCACCACCCCATGGAAGGAGTATCGATGTTGCAGTGTAATTAGAGTATATGGGATGGGATATATCATGGTGGCCATTTCTGGAAAACATAATCTGCCACACTGGGATAGCTCATAGATTTAAAGCAAATGCTATAGGAACCTAGGCATTAAGGTCTGACACAGAGAACTCAAGGTCATCTTCCTCTTTTTCTTCTGCCTTTCATTTTTGCTCATCTCTGTTTCTCTATGTCTATTAGCAAAAAACACCTTGTTTTTTCGCAGTGTCTGTATCTAATTTCCTAGGGAAGGACTTTTGCCATTCCTTGAGTCATGTGCCTACCACCTGGACTGATTGAAGTTGCCTGGAGAATGAAGAACTGTGATTGTCCAAACCAGGATCACATGCCCAGCTCACATGTCTAAAAGAAAGTTTGCTGTGTAGGCTCTGAGGAATAGCTAGTACCATCTGCCACAGGTTTAATGTAAGTGAGCGTTGATGTCAGCTTCGTGTGTAATTATAATTATGTTAGTTTCCTATCAGTATTCTGTAGTTGCAGTATTTCAAAGCCCTTTACCTAGTCATCTTCATATGATGCCCTTGTCTTCTACTTTGTCACACAACAACTCTCTGAGATTTGCTGGGTTTCCCATCGGAGAGAAAAGCTCCCTGGCTCTTACAGCCATACTGGCTGGCTTTTTTCACCCATTCCATCTCACCACACCTGACTGGCATGTTTCACAGAGCTATTCCCAAATATCATTTTTTACCATCCTTCCAGTTGCAACTCCCTAGGCAATTGTCGCTCTGTTATTTGTGTCTCTCTTCCTTTTCTCCAACATCTCCCATCCCCTTTCTTTTCTCAAAATCAATTTTCCAGGGGTCCCTTTTCCTAGAAATTGCTTCCCAGAGCCAACAGTTCAGAAATAATACAATAGGTTGGGCTAGCTCATAACAAAAAGACCAATGCTGAGTCAATAGCATCATCCAGTGGAAAAGCATGTGAGACTTGGGTACTCTGCATTGGTTCCTGTTTAGCTTCAATCCTTAACAAGTCATTTATCAATAGTACGCTTTTGGCTGCAAGTACAGAAAATGCAAAAGTGGTTTAAATAATAAGGAAATTTATGATCTTGCATAAATAGCAAGACTAAAAGTGGGGAGTTCCAGAGTTGGTTAATTCAGAAGGTCATTCACATGATAAAGGATCCAGATTCTTTCCATCTGCCCCTCTGCCATCTTCAGTGTATTATCTGGGTGATGTGGCTAACTCTTCTCATGGTGACAAAATGGCTGCTGAGCTCCAGGCATCACTCACACATGTGGCCACCATACTGAGAAGCAGAAAATAGGAAGTGTGTATTTGTCAAAGCAAAGAAACCCTTTTTAGAATCCTTGCATCAGCTTTCTCTCATGTCTCATAGGCCAAAATTGTATCACCTACTAATCCCCTATACCAATCATTGGCAAAGGAACTGAAATTACTGTGATTGACTCAAATGCATCAAGACATACTCCTGGGGCTAAGAGTAGCCCCTTCCCTGTGTGCATAGTTTGCCTGTGAATACCAACAAAATTTGGGACTTGCTGAAAGAAAGAAGGGTGAGAGGGAAAGGGAACAGGGCAGAATAGATTTGGAGAAGCAGCCACTTGTATCTGATGCACTGAACTTCTCTTCAGCTTGGTTTCTCCAACTACAAACTAGGCATGATGATACCTACTTCATCTATATAAAGAGATACTTTTAGAAATAAGATTTTGCAGGACACTCTCATGAAAATAGTCTAATTACAAAACAGTGAGGTTCCTAGAATAGTCAAATTCATGCAGACGGAAAGAATGGTAGTTTCCAGGGGCTTAATGGGGGAGAAACTGGGGAGTTAGTGTTTAACGGGTATAGAGTTTCAGTCGGGGAAGGTGAATAAGTTCTGGAGGCAGATGGTGGTGACGGTCGCACAACAACGTGACTGTACTTAATGCCACGGAAAGGTGCACTTAACAAGGGTTAAAATGGTAAGCTCTATGTTGTGTATATTCTATCACACACAAAAATTAATAAAATAGTGAGGTTACTTAAGACATAGAGCAAAGAAATTGTGCTAAACTTGAAAAATGTACAATATAAATTCATGGTTCTAATAACCATAATGTTGAACTTTTACCTATTTTGATTTGTGGGTGGTAATCATTTCCCAGCCTCAGCTATCACTTCTGTCCAGATCATGTGCCATTCTCTCCTCTTTCCTCATATTCATTGTTATTTTGACTGAGGCGCAGATCAAGAAATTCCATCTCGGAAAAATGCCCTGCAAGGGAATCCCCTGCCCGGAATGGAATCAACTACGATACCCATTTACTTTCCCCTTGAAGGTTACCTTCCCCTTCCTTCCTTTGTCTTCTGGTCCTTTTCAATACAGCTGTCTCTCCCCACATCCTTGCCCAGAGGCTTTGGGACAAGAAGCCAGAGAGGAAAACTCGGAGCCAGAGAGAAGCACAAGCACAAAGCATTGGGAGGTGTTGGCAGCTCTCGCAAACTCTATTTACTGACAACACATATGTCCTAATATTTACTGATTCCTCAGAGGTCTGCAAATGAGGCAAAGCTGCTGTGTAGAGAAATGGCAGCTAGGTATCCAACCCAAACACCCATTCATAGAGGACCAGGTCATTCCCGCTGCAGCTACCAAAGCCCCTGCCCCCAGGTCCAGAGCCCAGAGCTGAGCCATTCTATTACATAAACTTGAAAGCAGAGGTCTTCTATTCATATTTATTTGGGTTTTTTTTGTTTGTTTGTTTTTTTGGTTTTGGGCTGTGCCATGCAGCATGTGGGATCTTAGTTCCCCCTACCAGGGATCGAACCCATGCCCCCTGCAGTGGAAGCACAGGGTCCGAAGCATTGGACCGCCAGGGAAGTCCCATCATCTACTCATATTTAACCTACTCACTCTGGACAGTCTTTTCCAAAACATATCATAGATTATAAAGACCTTCAACATGGAACACTCACCACTCCCTTAAATTCATGTCCCAGAGCTTAGTCACACCATCAGAAGGTGTCTCCTTACACGTAATCTTCTGCTGTAAATAAAATGGATTCTAGACAAATGGCCTCCATCGAGTTTTGAGTGATGTGTGCCCTCCAATGCAATTGAATGTTAGCAATCAGTTATAGGTATTTAGCTCCTGATACTAGGCAAGTGCCCCAGCGCTCCCTTCAGGAATGACTGTCTTTTGTTCAGTGATCCTGGTCAGTCACCTTGCAAAACACCCTGCTGGTTACAGGAAAGAGAATCCATTTCCATTCAGCCAGCATTGACTGAGTATGCACAGTGTGCCAGGCAATATAGGACTGAGGATACAGGGATAAATCATCAGCCCCTGCCCTTTTAGGAATTCTCAGGTCTGAGGGGAGAAGCAGACATGAAAACAAACAATTACTGTACAATGTGATGTTTTATACCAGCTGCTCTGGGAGCACAGATGAAGGATAATTAGCTGTCTGGGGATTCTCTGGGGAGCCATGGAAGATTTCACCAGTATCATTGAGTGGGGTTTGGAAGAATGAGTACAAGCTTGCTGGAAAGATAAGGCAGGGAAAAGATTTCCAGGCAGAGGGAATAGCATACGCAAAGGCAGAGAGAGGTGAGGAAAGACAAGTCCTTCTGTTTTGGAAACAACTAGCAAGGTACCAGAGGCTCAGAAATGAGGCTGGTTGAGTAAGGCAGTGGGCAGCTTAATCCCAACCATGACCCCTCCTTGGCCCTGGGAGAGGGGGACAAAAACAGAGCTCTAGCTCTTTTGCTGGTGAATGAGCAATGTTATCTTCCTATATAAAGCTCATGTCCTTATATATCCTGTTCTGTGGGTGTTCTAGGTATTTTGCAAGATTATAATCTAAGGTGAACTGTCTTCTCAAGGAACAAAGTTCTTTTATATATTTGAAAGGCCCTTGGGCAGGCCATGTGGACTCTTTGGGCTGTTGTGATGACCTCAAATGTGATTATTGCTGAGTGGAACTCTGAAGAGGATAAGCCAAGGCAGCACCCAGCCCTCCTTTGCACCCTCACTGAGCTTCCTCTCCATCCTTTCAGACCCTTCAGGTGCCGAGGCCGGTGCTCTTCATTCAGTAAACACATGATAATTTTCATCCTCTCCTTAATAAATTAATTAATTATTTTAGTGTTGGTTTGGCTGAGCTTTCTGGAAACTTCCAGAACGAATTCTTTCTTAAGAGTTTATTAAACATGAGCAAAATGAACTGAAATTTCTCAAGGAACTCTGAGAAATGCTGGTCTAACACACAAGCCTTCCAAATGAGCTTTAAACCTTTCAGCCTACTAAAATGTTTACTGGTCTGTAATATACTCCCAGCTCTTCTCAAAGCTCTGCCTCCAATGATGTGAGCCATAGGCAACTTAAACTAGGACAGGGATACGTTTTCAATTTTTCATAAAGTATTTACTTTTCTAGAATCCAATTTCTTTTTAGGCCTGGTCTTTCATCTTTCTGGTGCTAGACTTAATTTGCAAAACTGCTCCCTTGTCTCACTCCAATCTGTCTGGCTGCCCTTCGCTAAATAAGTGAGTTTGGGATTTACAACAGGAAAACTCCGGGGGCCTAGGCACGGTCAGAGGAGAGAGCCTGCTTGTCTTCCTGTGGGGCCCACAGTAGGCACCTGCCCAGGTGCTCAAGGCCCTGCTGCCCTCTTGTGGCAAGCACTGCCGCTTGGCAAACAAAGAAACTCCTCTTGTTTTCAGTTCACTGGCTGACGAAATGTGCTCTGAAACATTGCTGTGCCCCCCTCCACCCCCCAGCGCCAGCATGTGGGATCTTAGTTCCCCCGACCAGGGATCGAACCCATGCTCCCTGCATTGGAAGCACAGAGTCTTAACCACTGGACCGCCAGGGAAGTCCCAGGACCCGTGTGATTTTAGAACTGGAAGGAAACTTGGCCGAACCCCCTTTTTTTGGTGGTGGTGGTGGTGGTTGTTTTTTGGTGGAGAAGGAGCCTGAGGATAAGAGAGATATGGTCATTTAGCTAAGGACACACCCTGGTTAGAGAAGTGAGCAGGAATGGAACACCCACCCTCATGAGAAGACAGGAAAGCAAAAGGAAATGGCCAGTTGAAATTTAGGAAAACAGAGAATGTTAAAAAGTTGCAGACCAGCTGAGCCAGCTGAGCCGGGTGGATCTGGTGGGCTTCTCACCATCCATCAGTGACCACTTCTCCCATTTTCTGCTTCCCAAGGAAAGCCGCTTTGTAATTGCACACAGGTCTTGGATAAGGACCATCTCTCTGTCTTTTTTGAACACTTTCTTATGCCAAGGACACACCACTCCATTGTAGGAGATCAGGATTTTTGTCCAAGCTTCAACCTTTAGTTACTCATACCACACTCCCAATTTTGGGCCTCAGTTTTCTCCTCTGGAAAATGAGGGAGTTGGGTTGGATGTTTTCTAAAGTTTGCTTTAGCACTGATAGTTTATGATTGTCTGTTTGCCTCTTGGCACACAAATATCTGGTTATTAAGACTCGGAGTAACTTGAGGGCAGAGTCTTTTCCTCTTAATATCCCCAAAGCCCAACCCTATACCACTGACATATTAGATGCTCAAAAAAATTTATTAACAATAATGAGCATATTCAGTGTCTGCTGACACTGCCAGACACATTACATATGATATTTAGATATGGTTTTATATTGACGATCGCCACACCTGTGAAGTTATAGAGCACACCATTAAGCACAAGTGAAACCATGCACCTCAGATTGGAACTTGAACCCACGTACTGGCACTCGAACCCGGCCAAAACCCTGGCTGGGACTCAAACCCATGCGGCCAGGACTCGAACGCGGCCAAAACCCCCAGTCTTCCAACTGAGATCACAGGACTTAATGAAGCTCAGGTTCTTGATGTCTCATCCCAGAAAGAATTCAGTGAGAGACAAAGTGATAGGTAAGAAGTGGACTGACTTGGAGAGAAACACACTCCACAGAGTGTGGGCCACCTCAGAAGGTGAGAAAGGCACCAGGGTATGGGTTTGTCAGTTTTTATCAGGGTGGGTAATTTCATAGGCTAATGAATGGGAGGAGTATTCCAGCTATTTCAGGAAGGGGCGGGAATTTCCAGGAATTGGGCCACCGCCCACTATTTTTTTTTTTTTTTTTTTTTTGCGGTACGCAGGCCTCTCACTGTTGTGGCCTCTCCCATTGCAGAGCACAGGCTCCGGACGCGCAGGCTCAGCGGCCATGGCTCACGGGCCCAGCCGCTCCGCGGCATGTGGGATCTTCCCAAACCGGGGCACGAACCCGTGTCCCCTGCATCGGCAGGCGGACTTTCAACCACTGCGCCACCAGGGAAGCCCCCACCGCCCACTTTTTGATCCTTATGGTCAGCCTTGGAACTGTCATGGTGCCTATGGCTGTGTAATTTAGCTTGCTGATGTGTTACAGTGAGCATATACTGAGGCTCAAGGTCTAGTGGAAGTCAACTTGTCTGCCATCTTGGGCCCATTTGGTTCAAATCAGTTTATGTCATGTCCTCGGGCTACGTTGTTCTTTCAAAGGCTGTGCCCTGCCCGCTTCCCTCCCATTTCACAAGGACTCTGGGACAAGATTTTCTATGACTGACTCCTGGTTCCACACTTCCTACCTGTGCATCCTTTCTCTGTGTCTCAATTTCCTCATCTGTAAAATGGGAAGTAAATGGCAGTAAGCACTCAGTAAATGTTCTTATTAGGTAGACATTATTATCTTGATTTTATAGATGAGGAAATTAAAACTGAGAGAGATTAAATAACTTTTCCAAACCGGCATGGCCCAGTGAATGACAGATCTAAGATTAGAAGCAAGATCCAAAGCTCATGGACTCTTAAGCTCTATGCTACATTATTTCCCTACTGTTGAATGACTGACAAATGAATGAAGGAATAAATAAAATTCTTTATTGCTGAAAACAATGCTAATAGTTGGCATTCGACTCTTACATGGGGAGGATACTAATACTCCAGATTGGTCTCTTCCATACTACCTGGGACCAATTAAGAGAGAAGATGAAAACAATTCAAAACAAGAAACAGAGGTAAGTGCCCTCTTCAGCACAGAGGAGAATACAGGTTTCTTCTAAATCAGTGAGGACTTTGTGGCAGTACCAGGGCCAGGCACTGTGGGGATTAGATATTTCCCTGACCTTTCAAAGCTTGCAATCTAGTTGGGGAAACAAACATATGCAAAGTCTGAATTATAATGTCATAATTATTACATCCTAATACAGGGCGATACAGATTATTTATGTTAATTGATTTCAGAAAGGGAACACACAGCACAGGCTTGAGAATTCTGGGTAGACTTCCTGGAAGAGGAACTCAGGCCAAGTCTTGAAGCATGATTAACTTTCTTTGATGTTAGCTCTGATTCTTTTCTCTCCATCTCTGTAGATCTGGTTGGTTAGTCACCAAGGCCTATCGGTTCTTTCCAAATGACTCTCACACCAGTCCTGTACTTTCAAGTCCAGCAGCCATAATCCCAATTCAGTCCCTCATTATTTCCTGCCTGGAAGTACCCTAACAATCTATTAACTTGTCTCTTTGCTGTCAGCCTTTACCTTTTCAGTCCATGTCATCCACCTCTTTCGGATTAGCCTTCCTATTTTATGATGTCACTCCTATGATTCATTCATTCCAACTTCCCTTCAACTAGTATTTATTGAGCATCTACTGTGTTCCAGGCACCACTTTTCTATGTACTAAGATATTCAGTATCGAACAAGACAGGCAAGGAAGAACCCTGCCCACCATCCACCTGGGACTTCCATACTAGTTTTTAAAAACTCCAGCAGAGACCTGTGGCAAGGCCCACCCTACTTATCTCCCCCTCCCCCTAACCTCCTACCACTTTCCAGCAGGATCTTCAGCTGGGCTCATCCCCCCACCCCACCCCACGCCACATTTTTTCCCAAGGCAAGCTTTCTTTATGTCCTTTCTCTTTGAACCTACCTGCCCAAATCCCTCAGGGCCTGGTTCTAGCTCCACATCCTCCCCACCCTTCTCTGTTTCCTCTTATATCACTGTCTGCCTCTCTCACATTCGCATTTCACATGTTCCATTATCTATTTCTATTCATTTCATTTCTATTGATTTCTATTCCACATGGTGGTATTTTTTTCCTCTACTCACCTGACAAGATTCTAAACTTCTGGAGGACTGCAACCCTGTTCTATATTTTTCCATCCTGGCCTCCCCTAGCACCTGGCACATTTTTGTACAAATAATAGTTTTTTCTCTTCCTTATCCTCCTCATCTTTTTTTTTTTCTCCTAACAATAACAACTAACATCTGTAAAGCAGTTTACAAAGTGTTTTCATGTACATTACATTCCACAAGCTGCACTATACGCCTGTATCAATTATCAATAAATATTTGATGGATTAATAGGGCAAAAGAGGAAGGCATTCCAGGCGAAGGAAATAACACTAGCAAAGGTACAAAGAGAGGAATGATCCTGGCATGAACAGAAGGCAGTGTGGGAACACAACCCTGCTGGAGAGGGAAGAGTGAACACTGTAGAAAATTTGGAAAATGAAGGATAAAGGTAACAAAAACCAACAGAAAAATAAATCCTGCCTTAACACTAACATGGTTAGCAGTTAGGTGTATTTATTTCTAGCCTTTTTTTAGAAATATTTTTTTTCTTTTGCTAAGCTGTAATAAGTGTCCATAAAATTTTGTGTCCTACTTTGTTTCACTTAACATTCTAAGCACAGTTCCCTGATGTGACATAGTCTTCATAAAGGCCATTTGTAGTGAATGCAGAATATTCTAGAGTGGCTGCATCTGCATGTACCTATCCATTTCTCTTTTGTTGGACACATGTTCCCCATTTTACGCTATTATGAGAAGCACAGATCTCTTGTGCAGAGAAGAAATGGAACAAAACTGGGTCTTTGGTGAAACCTCAAATTATTCTATGAAGGCTCACGTGAGCCTAAAGCATCTCTGGACTTTTTAGTCACCTGAGCCAGTCAGACTGATCCATTATTGCTTAAGCCAATTGGAGCTGCATTTTCTCTGATTTGCAACCCACATTATCCCACCTAACATAAGGGCTCCAATGGCAGGACTGAGCTTGTCTTGCTCACTGTCGTAAACCCACCTGAATCCTCAGTCCAAGGCACAGAGTAGGAGCCTAATAAACATATGCAGAAAAAAGAATATGAACTCTTGTATGAACTATCCATTCTTTTTTTTTTTTTTTTTTTTTTGCGGTACGCGGGCCTCTCACTGTTGTGGCCTCTCCCGTCGCGGAGCACAGGCTCCGGACGCGCAGGCTCAGCAGCCATGGCTCACGGGCCCAGCCGCTCCGCGGCACGTGGGATCTTCCCGGACCGGGGCACGAACCCGCGTCCCCTGCATCGGCAGGCGGACTCCCAACCACTGCGCCACCAGGGAAGCCCTGAACTATCCATTCTTATCCTGACCAGTGATCTAGAAGGATCTTAGTACTTTTATCAATATGAGCTTATCAACAAAAATGTTGCCTCTTCATCATATTTGCCACTAATAATTCCCCATTTTTTGGCCTTCTTTAGTTCTTCAATTTAGAAAGTTTACATTTTTATGAACTAAAATATTTTCCTTCATGACCTTTATTTTTATTTTTTATTGGGATATAATTGACACATACCTTCATGACCTTTAATACTAAAATTCTAAATGGATCTCCTCTCAGAGTTGATATTCATTTGTATTTTCTTCTAGTTTTTCTACAGTTAAATTGTAGTATTTAATTTCTTTCATTTACTTAGAATTTATTCAGGTGTACTGTTTAAGGTTAGAATTCTTTTTTCTTTTTTTTTCTAAATTCTTAACCAACTGTTCAAACGCCTTTTCCCGCATTGAGTTGCAATGCTTCTTTTATCCTTTTTTTAATGCTTATATAAAATTGAGTCTATTTCTGCCTAGCTATGTAATATTTCACTATCCGCCAAGGCTAATAATCCTCCAGTTAAGGTCTGTCTTCAAAATTTTCTTTGCCATCTCCCTTGTTTATTTTTCCAGATGAATTTTTAAAATAATTATATCTAATTCTAAAAGGACTCTTGGAATTTTCACTGTAAGTACACACGAAGCCTAAAAATAAATTAAGGAAGAATTGACATCTTTACGATTTTAAACTTTGCCATCCAGGAAAGTTTTTCTTCATTAAGTTTCCCATATTTTTCAACAAAATGTGGTCATTTTCTTCACATAGATTACTGACATTTCAAATAAAGTTTATTTCTAGGTATTTTGTATTTGTTATTTTAGATTGTTTTCTAACTGGGATATTACTGGCATATGTAGGGAAACTTGCTAACTTGTCAAGACAGTCCAACTGACACTCTAATTGTCCTTTTGTTTCTTAGCCATCTCCCTGAAGGTACCACCCACAAGTCTGAGTTCTGCCCTCTGGAGCTAGGTGGAGTGAAACTGCACCTCCTTCTACAGGACAGATTTTCATCTCTTGGAGACTGCTATCATGTTTCCATCAGCCTTCTTTTGTCCTGGCTAAATAACCCCGCTGATAGGATGAAAATGTATCTGGGAGTAATTCAAATGACAGTGGTGAGGTGGGTGGATTTGGGGCAGGTTAGGCTAGAGGTGGGGTACCAGTGAGGACTGGCTTCTGTGGTAATCCAGGCTTAAAGAGATGGGCTAAGATGAGGCTGCGAACATGGGAAGGGGCAAGTCTGGGAGATATCTCAAAAGAGGAAACATTAGGACATATTGACAAACTAGATATAAGGAATAAAGAAATGCAAAGAGTCAAAGATGGCTCTAAATCACTGAAGAAAGTGATTCTCTCTACTAAGAGGAAGTATGAGAATTGAAAAGGGAAGATAGTTTCAAAGGAAGTCAATTTTGGTCCTCCTGACCCTGAGATTACAATATATCCAAGGAGACAGATCCACAGCCTAGCTGTGAGATAATAGAAAACATATGTATTGGTCTGTGCCCTGGGTTCCTGGCACAGGGTTCCTAACACCCTTGTCAATTCCTAAGTGATAAATGCACTAGGATCATCTTTTATTCTAATGAGGGGACTCCGGCCGGGCTCCTGGATGGGGGCTGGTCACCAGAAAGACCAAGCCATGATTAGAAGCTTGGAATTCTCAGCCCTGTCCCCCACTTACCCAGAGAGGGGAGAGGGACTAGAAATGAAGTTCACGATTAATCATGCCTGCATGAGGAAGACTCCATAAAATACCAACAGTATGGGGTTCAGAGAGCTTCCAGGTGGGTGAGCACATCCTTATACTGGAAAGGTGATGCACTCCAACTTCACCGAGACTGAACCTCCTGCACTCAGGACCCTCCCAGGCCTTGCCCTATGGATCTCTTCATCTGGCTGTTCATCTGCATCCTTTATTATATCCTTTAATAAGCTGGTAAAGGTAAGTAGGTGTTTCCCTGAGTTCTGTGAGCCTCTCTAGCAAATTAATCGAACCCAAGGAGGGGGTTGTGGGAACCTCTGGTTTGCAGGCAAGTCAGACAAAAGTCCAGCTAGGGACCTGCTACTTGCAGTTGGCATCTGAGGTTGGGGAGGGACAGTCTCTTGAGACTGAGCCCTTAACCTTATCTCCAGGTAGATGGTGTCAGAATTGAGTTAAATTGTAGGACACCCAGCTGGTGTTGCAGAGAATTGCCTGTTATAGGGGGAAAAAAACCCACATACTTGGTGACCAGAAGTGAAGTGTTCTGTGTATGTAGTAATGGAGACATACAGGTGAAAAACTGAGTTTTTCCTAAACATCAGTGTTTTTCCAATTTTCCCCCACAATCGTATGTTTTACATAGCAGGCCAGTTCAAACACAAACACATAGAAATAGATATAAAACAGATATAAGTGTCCTCAAACTCCTGCAGACATATGCGAGTTTGGCCTAGAATACCCCTCCTGAATTGACAGATTAAGTCAAGAGGACAAATGACTTCCTTCCCCTCAGCTTGTGAGATCCTGTGGTCTAAGACTTGGCGACCAATACCTGGTCAGGAAATTAATTAACCTACCACCATCTACCCTCAATCCCATGTCCCAGAGGGCTCCAGAGGAAGAGAGATTCCAGAAGAAAGGCCACACACATTTTACAGTTCAAAGTAGGTCTCACTGCCCACCCACAGAGCACACAGAGTTAGAAATTTCTCACCTTTTAAAAACACATCTCCTTTAGCCTCAGGCTAGATAAGGATTTTCCTTGGAGAAAGAGGGGCTAGAGAATATTTAGGTCTCCAACTTTGAGTTTCAAGGCCATGGGGCTTAGAACTGGGACAGGGAAGATAGGAAACACTTTCTCCTTGCGAAGTGAGAGTCCTAAATCGAAGCATGGAAAAGAGGCCAAGGGCCCTAGGCTAACATCTGCTGTTGGGTCAGAGCCTGAACAAAACTCAGGCCCAAGCTCAGCAACGCTTGGCAATGAGGAATGAGGGAGCCCAAGGGATTAGCAGAGGCCCAACAAAAAACAGCAACACACATTGAAGAGCTGATTAAAGACAGAAATTTGCCTTTCTACCCCAAGGGATATTACCCTCCTCAGTCAAATTAAGTTGCTTTAAGCCATGTCATGTCAAATCATCTTTACAGAGTACATCTTGGAACGTTTCATAATACAAAATTTTTTTCAATAGAGTTGAAAATAAGCCAATCAATTTTTGGCTTTAGATACATAGTTTTAAAAAAGAGGAAGTGAGAGAGTAGCACTGACATATATACACTACCAAATGTAAAATGGATGGCTAGTGGGAAGCTGCTGCAGAGCACAGGGAGATCAGCTCGATGCTTTGTGAAAACCTAGAGGGTGGGATAGGGAGGGTGGGAGGGAGACACAAGAGGGAGGGGATAGGGAGATATATGTATACCTATAGCTGATTCGCTTTGTTGTACAGCAGAAACTAACACACCATTGTAAAGCAATTATACTCCAATAAAGATATTTTTTCAAAAAAGTAAAATAAAATTAAAAACTGAAAAAAAAAAGAGGTCCAATGTACCATTTGGTTGAAATACCATGTCCCTGTCAGGATTTTTTCTACTCAGGGAGGGGACAAATGAAGAGGTGGGAGGACAGAGGCAAGGAGTGCTTCTGCAAGCTTCTCCCATGTTGGAGTGATGCTCCAGGTTTATAGCAGCCTGCTGATGACGGCTGCGTGTCCGGGCAGCTCTCAACACCCAGCTCAAATAAACAGGCCGTCATGGCAAAGGTCCCAGGGAGCCAGACTCAATCTTCCCTCTGCAACATATTCAAGGAGCACAGAGGAGTTGGCTTACAAATGACATAACGCAGGCAATAAACAGGCCGCTGAAGTCAGGAGCAGCTTCTCACCACGCCCTTTCTCAGGCCCTGGGCTCTGCTTCATTCTCCTCCAGTCCCCATTCTCCATCTCTAATGGAAAAGTTGCCAGGATATAAACTACCTTTCCCTCAGCTACTTTTTCTTCCCATAGACCCTTCTTAGCCCCTGTTCCTTTCAGCAGTGGTACAACTAAACTCGGGGAAATATACACCAGGGGCACTTTTTGGTCCCAGGAATCTCTTAGAGCTCTAGTTCTTTTTTTTTTTTTCGGCCGTGCCATGTGGCTTGTGGGCTCTTAGTTCCCTGACCAGGGATCAAACCCGGGCCTGAGGCAGTGAAAGCGCAGAGTCCTAACCACTGGACCGCCAGGGAACTGCCATTAGAGCTCTAGTTCTAATCTCCAGAACGTTTCCAGACCACCACATTATCTCCAGATGGAAGCTCTGCTCATCCAACCACGTCCTTGAGACCCAGCCCAGAGCCTCCCTCTCCTGTGCGGTGGCTCACTCGCTCCTGTCTCCTTCCAGCCACGCAAGCCAGTCGCCTTGGCACCTCAGGTAACCGCACCCTGCTTCCACCCTCTTAATATTCGGAGAACAAGCACAGTCTAGATACACCCAGGCCAAGCAAGACTTCCAGAGAAGGAAGAGAACCCAGGCTGTCAGAAGACAAACCCAGGTCTGGAATGGAAGGAGGTATCCAGTGCATCCTGAAGCCTGGATGTGAATTAGCTGAGAAGCAGACAGGGGAAGAAAAGTCACAAGAGAAAAATTTACATTCTTTTGATTGAAGGAGAAAGGGGACTAGAGAGGAAATGCAGCCAGGGATGACAGGGGTTCCATTTCTAGTTTCTTTGGTACAGGGAAGATTCGTGTAAATTTAGCTATGTCCCCGTTGGGCCCTGCAGTCAACTACATTTTTTGGCAGAAAGAAAAAGATGATCAGTGGATTAATTGAATGATGCCTAGAGATAGCCAAAAACTAAAGCCTCAAACAGCTGCAGTCAGCATTTCCAGAGTACTTTTCATTTCTGCGAAGCACATGGAGTTAGTCATCTCCCTCCAGTGCTGATTGGTAAATCTCTAAGTAATCACAGGACCTCTGTCTGTCAGCAGATCTTTTCCAACTGAGGAAGACACTCAGTGGCCAACCTTAGGGATCCCACAAGGCCACCACCCCAGACAGGGTCAGAGCTCAAGTTAGAGGCTACCTCCTGCAATGCGGACTGCTAGACTATGGAGCTGAGCTGTTTAACAGAGACATGCTAACTCCTCTGAATGCCACAAAGTCCCCACATCATCGTGTTGGGGATGTCACCATACCTCCCAGATGTGGACAGCAGGGTGCCCACCTGCAAGAGGCACTAAAATTATGCTCTTTCATCCTCCCTGAAAAGTGAAAAGAAACCAGGCCAGGACCTCAAAGAGACACATTAACATAATTTATTAAATTCACCCCACAAAGAACATCCCACAGGAAAGAATATCAGAACTGGAAGGGCTCATGGAGATTATCTGGTCCAGCCCCCTCGTTTCACAAATGGGAATGGCGAGAAGAACACCAGAACACCAGAACACGATGGACAAAGCCAGCATGGGAGCTCAGCCCTGATGCACAGAAACCACAGACTTAAGGCTTCTGGTTTTGAGCCAAGTAGAACTTAAAGATTTAATGTTTATTTTTCATTTTTCTGTGTCCTATGGTACCACATTCTGATGCTTATCTCCTCCTTAAGGCTGCAGGAAGAGCCCTAAAGAAACTCGATGAGTGACAGGTTCACTCAGAGCCAGGGTAACAAACTCACTGTGGAGCAGAGGGGTGCAGAGGGGTTAAGGGAAGAATTCAATCCCTCCTGATTGCTCTCTTCCCCCAAACAACAGACACTCAGACCCAGATGCTTCAGGGCGAATATATCAATACTTGCCTTCCTGAGGTTTGGAGGAGGAAGGGAAAAGCAGCAGGAAAGAGAGAAAAAGACTATGACATCATTCTGAAATCGACAAGTCCACTGGGAACACTCTTTTCCCTCTGTCAGAGCAAATCCAAACACCGCAAGAGAAGGCTGCAGAACTCTGAACTCTTGGTATTTAATCAGTTGTAAGCAAAAACACCAATAACTTAGCAAAATAAATACCATGAGAGTTTCTTCGCTGAGACTGATGTAACCCAGTGAAAACAGTTTTTAGGCTCTGAGTCGAGAAGAATGAGGTGTATCTTGCTCCGCAACTTAGGGGGAAACCCTAAGAGATTCTGGGAGTCCTCACAGCAGACAGAAGTCGCCCGTAACTGTCCGTGGCCTCACAGAACCTTTCTGCTGCTATGAGCTACTCCCTGAAGGACATTCCCCCTCCCCAAAAGACAAGGCTGTCCAGTCAAAGTTGAGGTTCACAGGCCATGACAGGTAGCCCCATTGTCTGTCTGCAGGAGGCCCGGGTCAGCATGGGCTGATGGTGGAGCAATTAGAAAAACAAACAGTTTGTTGCTAAGAACTGAGCTGTGTTTAAGGAAGGAACTTCATGCCCCGGGGCCACTCTCCAATCACTGCTGACATCTGTGCCTCCAGCTTCTAGGGCTGAGGTAGATCTTGTCACCTCTCCTGACCTGCGAAGGGCCTGGCTTCTGGGGAAGAATAACCGGCCCGGGTTACAAACTCCAGTCTACAACAGAAGGGAGGCTCTGCTACAGAGAAAATTAGTAACTATGGGAATAAGGCTACTGCCCTGGGTCCTGTAGGCAGGATATCGCCGGCCTCCAGAGGCTGCAGTGTCCAGAGGGGGAGCTCATCCCCTGTCCGCCCAGCGTAGAGGATGGGCGTTCGGAACCATGAAGGGAGCAGTCGGGAAGTCAAAGTCAGGGTCGGCAGCCTCCAGGGGTGGTGGGCTGCTCCTCAGGCCAGAGGCACCAGCAACAGCAGCATCTTGTCTCCTTCAGCTCATGTTTCCACCACTCGGATGAGAGGCATGGGCTTTGGGCTGGGGGGCTTGGTGATCCTAACGCTGAAAAGAAAGTCGGAAACGCTGAGTGCCCTGTTGTTGCCCACCCTTCACAGAGCCGCCCCTCCAGTTTGCCTCTGGATTCTATCCTGCAGGGCCCGCTGATCTCGGTTCTCATGCCTTGAAATAGTAATTGTCAGTGCTAAGAGGTTAGGGGACTGGTACTTTTGTCTGGTGGCAGGGGTGGGGAAAAGAGAAGGTGCAGCTGAACACCTTAGGAGTCGGTATGGCTGTGATTCTTGATTTTTTTTTCAGTCTTGGACCTTTTAGTGAATCTCTTGGAAACCAAAGGCCCTCTCCCTGGAAATATGCCCTTACTATACATTCACAATTTTTGCATACGACTTTAGGGGCTTCAGACGCCTCTAGCACTGTTCATGGGCCTCTTTGGGGTTCTGGTATCAGGCTCTACTCTAAGCTGGTTAGAAAGTGGTTCAGGTGGAGAATGGGTCAGATTCGAGACCGAGAGAATGAAGCTGGATTTAGAAGAGCCTCATCCTGGCCTTGGCACTAAAGGTCTCCTTCCCACGGCTCTGTCCCTCTTTCCTTCACTTCCTACCTGGGGCCCACTCCATTCATGCCCACTCACCTGCCCAGGTTCTCAGTCTTGGTCCGGTTCTGGGTGCTGAAGTTGCCATGGGTGATCTGTTTCTCTATCAGGTGTTCCATCCGGTCGTGCATCTCTAAATTCTGTAACACAAGTTATGAGATTAGAATTGGGCTTCCTCTGGTTTGCCCCGTGCCACATTTAACCAGCTCATTCTGGTCTCCACCTCTGTGCGCTGCTGTCACCCCAACCCCTACCGTGTGTGCCACCAGGATGCCCTCTCCCTCCAGTACTTACTTGCTCCAGCCTCCTTCCCTGAAGGCGCGTTCTCTCAATAACTGTGCAGCACTGATCCTCTCCTGTAAATCCTCTCTATACATTTCCTGCATATAATTTCCTATAGTCTGCTGAGATATTTACTTATGTTTGTCCATATGCTTTTCTATAAAGTATTCTTAGGTATTTTTTAAATGTATTTTATCTATAAATCTAGACTGCAATCTCCCTGGAGATAAACAACCCTGTCTCCCATTTCTTTTTATCTCCCCCACTAGCTGGGACCCTTACACAATGGCTGCAAAGCAATCTCAGGTAGTCAGTCAATGGACAGGAGGGGCCCTGAGGTATGGTAGAAATCAGACCAAGAACTCATTAGCTAATGGAGCCCATCGCCTTAGCCAAGGAGAAGACTCCACCCGTAGAATGCATCCTCCTTCAAAGCTCAGCTCCACTGTCAGCTCCTCTGCCAAGCCCATATAGTCAGAATGAAGGGCCGACCTTCATGCTGCTATGTGGCACAGGGCTTGCACCATGAGGATATATCCTTTCAGAGTGGCGACAGGTCTTACCATTGTTTGCAACTCCCTGAAGAGTCTTAGAAAATGTTCACTCAGCAGAACTGAAGATCATCCAACCACCCCAGCTACTCACTTCCGAGCAGCAGCTAGACAGGATCGAGACCCCCTCCAGAATCTCCCCCTCCCTACGTCCAGTTTTTTCCTTCAAGAGTCTGCTCCCTTCCCAGGGCTGCCCAGAACACACACCTCGGCTTCCAGGTAGGCAATCTTCTCCTTGAGCTCCTGGATGGCAGTGTCCTTTGACTGTATCACAGCTTTTGAATTCTGGAGCTGCAAAGATATGGCAGACACTGGAGCTTGTTCTGAAATGACTCATTACATACTCATTGCACTTCGCCCCGGCAGCGGAGCGCGATGAGTATGTAATGAGCCAGCAGAGACAAAGGGCAGAGTTTTGCACCTCTCACGTGGCTGGCTTAGCTTTTCTATAAAAGCCTTGTTTCAGTGAGTGTTAAACTCTTGATTACCCCAGGTGTGGGGGCAGGGGTTTGAGGGGAACACCACCCTGATAATCCAAAGTAATGGATGATTCAAAACCCCTTCCATTTGACTTTGGGAAATACAAATTATGTATTGGTTCAAGAGATATTTATTGAGTGCTTACCATATGACAGGCCCTGTTCTAGAGAATGGGCAACAGCAGTGAACAAGACAGAAAAATCCTAGCCCTCATGGAGCTGACATGCAGCAACTATGCCCTCCCAATAAGGGTATCTTAAATTCTCAAAACGATTCTACAAAATGGCATATTCTGAGTGTGCTACCCTAGCTCAGGCAAGGGAAGGCAGAAAATGTGCATGAGGTGCAAAGGCTAAAAATATACACACAGATAAGTGAGTTTACTGGGACTTAATTACTCATTTACCAGCACTCTTCAAAGTGTGGGAGAGAATAACCTTGTCCTTCTTCTCCCATGGGAACGCACAAGGCAAATAACCAAACAAGTAGGGGAAAGATGGGAGAAAAGCAAATCCCAATCACCCTAACCTAGCCATCGGTTGCCATAAATGTTTCATGGGACACTTAATGAATATAAGCCAAGATACCCAAGAGAATAAATCAATAAAGGTGTAGACTTGACAGGAAAACAGGGCTAGACAATGTGGAAACTTCCAGAGGGGGTAACCAAGAGCAGGGTAAGATCTAACCCTGCTTACCTGCTCTATCATTTGCCGGACTTTCCGCTGCTGGCTCTTAAGCATGTCATCCAAGTGGTGGATCTTCTGCCGCAACCCAGCCACTTCCTTTTCCAGGTTAGCAGCTCTGGGGATTAAGACCAGAAGGCTGAGGCAAGGGGGAAAGATGCTTTCTCCACCCAGTCACAGTAAGGGCCTTGGGCTCAGGGGCTTTCGATCAGGCATGATTCCCTCTGCCTGATTCCCCAGTGGTCTGCTGTAAGGAGGAGGTGGTGGGACACCTTAGAACAACACATCAGAAGCATCACTAGAGATCATCTAGTCCAAATAAGGGAACTGAGGCTCGGAAAGGTTAGAAAGGATAAGTCATTCTGGATAGTTCTACGGATAAAACTAGAGCCAACAGGTAGATGTTTCAAGGAAGGAGTTCTCATATTAACACAGGAAAGACTTTTTCAGTATTAAAGTTGTCAGAAAGTGGACTGCCTCGTGTGTAATGAACTCCTCCTTCCTGGAAAGATTCAAGTACAAGCTGGGATTATGATACCCTAGACCATCAAGCTTTGGCAGGGATTTTATATCAAGAGGGAGATAAGATTTGAGGACCCTTAAAGCCTCTTCACACAAGTCCATTTCTAAGTCTCCTGATTCCCAGCCACTGCTGCTTCCTTTGCCTCTTCTAAGCAAACTGGGCCAAGATCTCCAAAGGTCAGGCAGCTGGGGAGTCCAGGAGTTCAGAGCGCTGAAGAATTGCTGGTACCCATTACCCTCTGGGTCTGCCTGAGGAAACAGACAAGTGCCCACTGCTAGAAGATGGGCAGTGCTCGGCGTGGGGGGCAGGGCAATCTGAGCCTCCAAACTCATCCTTCCTAAGCTTCAAACATTCTAAGTTGTCACCCTCAGCTCTCCAGTGCCCTATTACTCAGTCTCCTTTTATTTAGAAAATCAGCATTTATGATGCATAGCTGTCATTTGCCATCCCCAAGTCTTGGTTTTGGATTATCTGGTCTTTTGTGTTTCTCCTGCTCCTTCCACTCAGTCTCCTGCCCATGAGCACCTCCACCATTGAGGAGGGAGTGCTGAGTAATTTAAAGCAATTCTGGGGCTTCCCTGGTGGCGCAGTGGTTAAGAATCCACCTGCCAATGCAGGGGACACGGGTTCGAGCCCTGGTCCAGGACGATCCCACATGCCATGGAGCAACTAAGCCTGTGCGCCACAACTACTGAGCCCGTGCACCACAACTACTGAGCCTGCACTCTAGAGCCCTTGAGCCACAACTACTGAGCCCCCGTGCCTCAACTAATGAAGCCCGTGCGCCTAGAGTCCATGCTCCGCAACAAGAGAAGCCACCACAATGAGAAGCCCGTGCGCCGCAATGAAGAGTAGCCCCCTCTCGCCGCAACTAGAGAAAGCCCGCGCACAGCAACGAAGACCCAATGCAGCCAAAAATAAATAAATAAATGTATACAAAAATTAAAAATTAAAAAAAAAAATCAAGCAATTCTGCTGTGAAGTCTGAAAGAAGGCTACAATAAGATGTCTGCATTTTTCATGCCAGGCAGGCCTAGATCAAGGATATCCCAAAGGAGAAAAAAGGACCCCCCAGAAGACTGAGGGGTCCAAGAAGGCAAGGACTGTGTCGGTTCATCTTGGAATTCCTTAGAAGGCCCTTCAGGTAATGTCTGTTGAACTTAGAAAGGTCCAACTTATACAATGAAGTCCAGATCAATATACTAATGTTAAATTTGATTTACTGGGACTTCCCTAGTGGTGCAGTGGTTAAGAATCCACGTGCCAATGCAGGGAACACAGGTTCGATCGCTGGTCCAGGAAGATCCCACATGCCGCAGAGCACCTAAGCCTGTGCACCACAACTACTGAGCCTGTGCTCTAGAGCCTGTGAGCCACAACTACTGAGCCCGCCCGCCATAACTGGAGACCATGCTCCGCCACAAGAGAAGCCACCGCAATGAGAAGCCCACGCACTGCAATGACGAGTAGGCCCCGCTCGCCGCAACTAGAGAAAGCCCACGTGCAGCAATGAAGACCCAATGCAGCCAAAAATAAATAAATTTATTTTAAAAAATTTGATTTACCATCTGAGATCTTCTATATTACTTGCCAACAGTGTAAAAAATTTCTAAATTTGTGAAGGTCCAAGAATGGCTCAATCTTTGCCCTGTAGGTTTCACTGGTCTGGGGCCTCTGATCCCCTCTGATCAGAGGGAATTCGCAAAATCCTCTAAGCCTGGAGTAGAAAGGATCTCAGAGATCCCCTAGATGCCACTGCTGACAGGTGGGTCTCAGTTTCTGAGATGGTTCAGATGAAAGAAGTTCAGTAGCTCTCCACGAAGCTGCTCATTTTATTTTCATCAGCACGACTTGTGAGGAAAGTATTCAATTTTACCCTCAGATAGTTTACAGTTGGTTTTTGTATGGGGGGGAGTAAGCTGTGGTGTAATAATACCACTTCCACATCCAGTATGACAACCAAGGAATGATGTGCCACAACGGCAGACACTTTACCAGCTCCTGCTTGACCCTGGCTCTAAAACTGTAGAAGCCCTTTCTTCAGGTTATTACTCCCTGGAAAATGAGCTCCTTGGAGATGGCAGCCTCCCCAACAGTATCTCCCTGGGCAGGGCCCCACACTGAGCAGACACATGGTGAGTCAGAGCTGGAAAATCTGACATCAGCACCAGCTTCCTCCCCAGGTCTGTGCCCTCCCTTCCCTGCACCCCAACCTCACAGTGAACCAGAGTCCTTACTTTTCTTGTTCTGCTTGGCAGTCAACCTTCTTGCTCCGAAGTTCCTCCAGAGCTGTCTCCCCTTCCCTGACCTTTGCCAGTAAGGCCTGATGCTCCTGGATGGGCCAAGGGGAAGAAAATCTAAGATGAGGAGATGGCGACAGTTCCTGTGTTTGGGGTGAGATGGGCGCTAGGGCTGGCAGTCAGCCCCTGCTGGGCCTGGGACAGCTGCCAAAGAGCAGCAGCCCAAGCTGGTTTGATGGGGCACTCTCCCCTGTCCGGGATAACCCTTCCCACCCCAGCACATAGAAACTTCTCAGCCTCACCCAGCTGCCCAGAGGGAGAGTCCAGCCCTGCATTATCCAGGCCCCCCTGCCAACTATGGCTACCAGTCCCAAAGAAACCAGGCTGAGTGGCTCCTGAAGAACCATCTTCAAAGGCCAAAGGGCAGCTATACAAGAACCCGCCTGAAATGGAAATGGGTTCAACTCTAGTTGTCAAGGGCTAAGTTAGACAGAGAAAGACCTTCCCATTCCTTAAGGGCTGAAAGGTCCTTGAAGATTTGCCAAAGGAAGCTATGAAATGTGATTTTCTGGAGCTACTCAGAGAAGGACAGTCCCTGCAACCACCTCAGTCAATCCCCAGGCGCCTTCCGGCCCAGGAGTCTGAATGCTGAAGAGCAAGAGTCCAACAGTTACCGTCTCCATTCCCAGAAAGCATCTCTGCAGCTCCCCGACTTCCGCCTCCTTCTGTTCCACTCTGTCCTCTGCTCTCTGAAGGGCCACCTGATTCTGTTCTGCTTCTCTCTGGTACCGACTGAGTGTGACCTGTGACACAGGATGGGGATGCGTTAAGCAGGCAGAGGGACAAACATGGATAAAAACCTTAGAAAAAAAAAACCCCGGAGGGGGACTGCCCTGGTGGTCCAGTGGCTAAGACTCCGTGTCCTCAATGCAGGGGGCCCGGGTTCGATCCCTGGTCAGGGAACTAGATCCCACATGCTGCAACTAAGCATTCATATGCCGCAGCTAAAGATCCCACACGCCACAGCTAAAAATCCCACACACCGCAACTAAGACCCAGCACAGCCAAATAAATAAATACATATTAAAAACAAAAAAACCAGGAATCTGGGTGCAGTGATGGGAGGAGGGAGGCAACCCTGATGAGCACACCGCTGTCTCCCACTCACTGTTCCAGGACCACTCGGGAGACTAGCAGATTAACTCCACTTGCAGGGTTAATTGTCACAGAGTTGATCAAGCTCTACTTTAGAGTGATACCTGGAACCCACAAGCACCTGTTTCCAGATGGATGACTTCGTCAACATCCCCACCAGCCCTCCAGTGCCACCCAAGCTTAACCCAGTGTTTCAGCTTTCCTCCTCGTGCAAACACAAAAAATCCAGGGGAGGAGATCGCCATGTCCTTCCTTCTGTCTCCCACTCTTCCTCGTCCTCACTCCCAGCGATACCGGAAAGGCCAAAATGGCACCCAGAAGGGCTACTAGCACCAGGAAGAATTCGCTCTTCGTCAAAGATGATAAGCCAATTTGGAAAGGAGAGAAGCAGAACTTGTAGTGAAAAGGTAAGAACTTGCCTCCTTTCCTCCCACGTGCATTTTGCCAACTCCAGTCATCCTTCAGGTCTCAGCTTAGACACCCCTTCTTCTAGGGAGCTCTGAGCTCGGGTGAGAAGCCCTTCCTTGTGTGCCCACAGAAGACACAGCCCTTCCCTCTTATAGCACTGAGCAGATTTTGCCCGGTCACTTGTGTGCACCCCCCAGGAGACCATCAATTTCATGACGGCGGAGACCTTGGGCACCGTTACCTTTCCAGAGCTCAGCACAACACCGAGCACACAGCCACTGCTCCATAACATCGTGAATGGAACTGACGGTCATCTAGTCCAACCCTCTCCTTTCACAACTAAAAATCAACTGACCTATTCAAGGTTACACAGCCAATGAATGACAGAACCCGGTTACTTCATCATCCATTTCCATGCTTCCCAGATACCCCATACTGACTCCCCAGTCAGTTACTAAAAAAGAATCCAAGTAGCCTCCGGAAAGCCTAACCAGACCTGGTAAAACAGAACACCAGCAACCAGTCTGTCTGGCGCCTCCCAAGTCAGAACCAAGGAGGAGAAAGCAAAGCACAGGATGATGTGTGATGGGATGTGTCCACGCTGCACACAGCTCTGTCCAGAGCAAACTCACAGCAAATCCCTCCTAACAGCCAGGAGCCAGTAGAACGGGAAACCATGAGGTTTTCCTCATGGTAATTGACAACCTTGCCCTTCCCACCCCGCATATTCAGAAAAGGAGACCAGAAAGTCTAATTCACCAGGAGAGACAGAGGAAAGCCTTCAAATGTCTCATATTAGCCTGGAACAGGCCAGCCCCATGGGCGGGAATGTAAAAATAAGGCCTCTCGGGCTTCCCTGGTGGCGCAGTGGTGAAGAGTCCACCTGCCGATGCAGGGGACGCGGGTTCGTGCCCCGGTCTGGGAAGATCCCACATGCCGCGGAGCGGCTGGGCCCGTGAGCCGTGGCCGCTGAGCCTGCGCGTCCGGAGCCTGTGCTCTGCAACGGGAGGGGCCACAACAGTGAGAGGCCTGCGTACCACAAAAAAAAAAAAAATAAGGTCTCTCATTTCTGTACACAAACATTGCACCCAGGTTGATGTGTGCTCGGAGTACAGCATTAACAGGCCACAGATGATCCTCACACCCAGCTGTAGGATCACAAAGGAAAACAACACAGTCCTCTGCCACATCAGTCCCATAGCTCCAGCCAGCTCTGCCCTAAGGGAACCTCTTAATCATAAGAGGGTGTGGTGACCTACCCCAACAGTGGGAGAAACCCAAGGAGCATCTCCTATCGTAGGTGGGTGCTGCATGCCTTGGGGTTAAAGGGCAGCCCCCTGTAAGAAGCCATGGGCGTGTGGTTAACAGCTGTCAGCGGTCTTCTAGCCTTGGGCTTTTACTCAGGACACTTTTGCTCAAGCTTTGAAACCCAGGGCCAGCAGAGCCCCCCGTATGCTGCCAAAACCAACCAGTACTTCACAGTGTCTCTCAATGTACAAATTTCTTTCTAAAATTCACAGTCTGGTCAGTGCTACAGCCTCGGCCTCCCCTTCCTCCTGTTCTACTCCAATAAGGTAAGGAACAGCTGGTCATTGAACCAATTCATTGTCAACCAAATTATACAAATTGTGGAATCTGAAATAGATACAACAAACTCCTTTACTGCACAGCTACTCTGTTCTGAGACAAACTAATCTTAGTATTACCCTAAGCCCAAATTATTTAGGATAAGAAAACCCACGTGTTAAATTGATCACTAAGAAAAATATAGGATATTTTTTATTTCTAAAACCCTTTTGAATAATAAATATACTTACATATATTACCTCACTCAATCCATACATCAAACCTGTGAGGTATATTTCATGACCCCTTTTTACAAAAGTTGAAACTGATGGTTAGGGAGGTACTACTCACTCAGGTAAGACTTCGACTACTCTTGAGGCAGTTGATCACTCTCACTGCCCTTCGTCCTCACCCTCAATACACCTCTCAAAATTCCCTCTCTTAGGGAATTCCCTGGCGGTCCAGTGGTTAGGACTCCACGCCTGCACTGCCGGGGGCCCGGGTTCGATCCCTGGTCAGGGAACTAAGGTCCTGCAAGCCGCATGGTGTGGCCTAAAAAAAAAATTCTCTCTCTTAGTCCATAAAACAGAAGAGTTCAGGCTGGGATTCCTCTTTCCACCAGACCCTGGCAAGCCTGGGCAGGGCAGAATCCTATGATTACATATTTCTGATCTAAAAAGTACTTTACGTGTGGGTGAACAATACCAGATAACAGAAGGTTACTCTCACACAGAGCAGCTAGGAAAACTGCTCTGTTTGCCCAGTGCACCTCATCTTATACCCAAAGAATTGTCTGGAAAGCATGGAAGACATCACATACTTTTAATAGTGGGGGGCTTTCTCTATATAGAGATTTTTATATATTTTTTAATCTTCTACAATAACCTAGTATTACTTTTATAACAATAATTGAGATACTCACTCAAGATCACAGAGCTCTGGGCAGGAGTAGGGATAAATTGGGAATTTGGGATTAACCGATACTACTACTATATATACTGTAGATAAACAGCACGGACCTACTGTATAGCCCAGGGAACTATATTCAATACCTTGAAATAACCTATAATGGAAAAGAATCTGAAAAAGAATATATATATATGTGTGTATATATATATATGTGTATATAACTGAATCACTTTGCTGTACACCTAAAATCAACTATACTTCAATTTCAAAAAAAAGATCACAGAGCTCTGTGTTGTAAAGCCAAGTCTTGATCTAAAGTCCCCTGACTCCATTGGCACAGTTCTTCCTAAGACCACACCAATTCATCCACTCATCCTGTCCACACTTAAGAGGCACCCACCTGATGCCAAGTGTTGTCCCAGACACTGGGGATGCAGTGGTGAACCTGACAGCAACAATCCTTGCCTGCATGGTGCCTAGAGCCCAGCAGTCCTTATAGAAAGGACTTCTGAAGTACCTGCTCTCCCAGACCAGCATCACCACTCTGCTCCAGTAGAGCAGAGACTCAAGAGTTAGCCTTAGACAACAAAAACTATAGATATCCAGGAAAGGGCAAAGCAGACAGGAAGTGCTCCAGGCCGCAGAGCCTAGCCTTTCCAGTCGATGGCACTCCAGCCAGGAAGACTTCATCTGCACCTGTATCCAGTGGCCCAGCCCTTAGGGCACCTTCTCCCCAGATCCCAAATCTCACCTCAAAATCTACACGGTCTGACTGGTGCTGCCGCTCAGCCTCCTGCAGCTTGACAAGCAAGTCCTGCACGGTCCTCCTCAAGCTCTCGACATCTTCATCTATATAGGTGTCCACCTGCAGCCAGAGGAGGGAAGGGAAGGTGAAGTTACTATGTTTGTGACTTGGTAAGACAAGGTCCTCCCGACAACGCACACTTGTTTGGACCATCTTGCTCAGACCACCCTCACAAAAGAATTCACATCGCACAAGGGGAGAGTTAGTCAGTCATAGGCACCAAGGAGTTCTGAGTTATTCATATGAAAACACTCTCATACCTTCAAGAACTCAACTAGTTTCCAACCACCTGATTATTTTAGGACACACGGTAGTAATCTTTCTACATGTATCAACTGGTTAATGAACAGGTATGTTTATGCCGTTCTCATGTGTCTGTCCTGCTTCCATCAGACTAGAGCTCTCTGAGAGCAGCGACCATGTTTCGCTTTGGACTACAGTTCCCCAAGGGCAGGGACTGTGCCACATTCATCATGAGGGGCATGTCCCAAAGGCACATCTTTTGTGGTTCTCTGCACTTAGCACAGAGATCAGCAGATAAAGGGTTACTGACAGATGGGCAGCTTAAGGCAAAAGCACCCAATAAGTTCAGGAATCTGATTTGATGGAGGAAAAGGTGTCTCACTGAGGTTACTGTGAGCCTCTCCCCCAGGCACACCCAAACTGGCATGTATGCTCTCGCCTCCATCTCTGCTGCACTTCAGTTACCAGCTCCCTTGAGTCTGACAGAAAAGTCCCTCCCGGTCTTGCACAGCGGGAAATAGCAGCACCTTCAAACCAGAGCACAGAGCTCAGCTGGAAGGAGGGGACAGGGTCCCTGGGTGGCTGTGTTATCACTGAGTCCTGTGGGCCTTGTTTCTCTTCTGGGAAGCAGGGAAAAGACTCCTTACCACGCCCTGCCTTATAGCCTGCCTTAAAACTAAGATAATATCCGGTAGGGCTTGGAGCCTGTGAGAAGAAAGGCTGAACAGATAGTGCCAGGTGTTATTATAACTTGTTGCCAACAGCATATTTGCCAAATATGGTGATTCGGGGAAGGGAAACATCCAAACTGCACATCTAAACTAAGTGGCTAGAATCACAACATTCCAAATCCAGCCATCAGTAAGTTATCTGGTCAGTTCCCCTATGTCTGCGCCTATGCTGCTGGGCAGGTGAGAACGTTTGAAAAGGCTCCTCCTGGAGCACAACTGTTATGTGTTTATTTCAAATGGCATTCTCATAAGACTCTGATGACAAGGAAAAATTTAATGATACGGTATGAAGAGAAAAAAAGGGAGTTATAAAACTTTACATGCAGGAGCTAGAGACAACAAACCAGATTTTAACACAGCAACACAGATAGAGCCTAAAAACATGGTGTTGGATAAAAAAAGGAAAAAACAGAAATACAGCACAAGTCCATTATGAAAATTAAAAACGGGCTTCCCTGGTGGTGGAGTGGTTAAGAATCTGCCTGCCAATGCAGGGGACACGGGTTCAATCCCTGGCCCGTAAAGATCCCACATGCCACGGAGCAACTAAGCCCGTGCGCCACAACTACTGAGCCTGCGTGCCACAACTACTAAGCCCGCGTGCCTAGAGCCTGTGCTCCACAACAAGAGAAGCCACCGCAATGAGAAGCCCGTGCACTGCAACGAAGAGTAGCCCCTGCTCGTCGCAACTAGAGAAAGCCCACACGCAGCAACGAAGACCCAACACAGCCAAAAATAAAAACAAATTAATTAATTAATTAAAAAAATCATATTTTATAGGCATATTTAAATCATATATTGAATATGTTAGAGTGAGTACCTTTTGGTGGGGGAGACAAAAAAAAAAAAAAGTGAAAGCAGTGAGAGGTCTTTATGGGACCAATGATGATAATGAGCCCTGAACTGATGGGAAGGTCTGATTCAGCTCTGCACTTGAGAGTCAAACAAACCTAATCCAAAAATATACCTGCCCAAGCAAAGAAACAAATGCAACGAAATGCTATATACAGTCTAATCTCAATATCATAAATATATATTTGCACTGAAGGAAAAACAAAGGAAATTTCACCAAACTCGTTTTTCTCTGGGTAGATTACAATTGATATTTTTTTCTTCTTTCAACTTTTCTGTGTTTCTGAATTTCCCTAATTTTCTACAATATGTGTGTCTTAAATTATTATGTAATCACAAAATATATAATAATAAATGTCATTTAAAAAAAAGTACAGCCATGTTTGTCAATTATACTTCAATAAAGTTGGGGCGGGGAAAGAAAGTACAGCTACGGAAGGAAATACTTTGTCATTCAAGAGAATGAGATAGATTTACACATACAAATATGGAAAGAAGGCTATATATACTTTTCAGCTTAAAAAAATAAAAAAGCAAGCAAGAAATAATGTATTTATCACAACTGGAATTGTGAAAAGTATGTGCATATTATATACAGACATTTGTCCATGTATGTATATATGGTGCATGTGTATATATTAGTGTATACACACAGATACATAAGGCTTTTAAATATGGTTGTCTGTGTATAGAAAAATACTCTAGAACTTTAGACTAGAATATTAGAACTAATAGGCTAAATATTAGAATCACATGAAGAGCTTTTAAAAGTCCTGATGCGTAGGCCACACTTCAGACCAGTTAAATTACAGTCTCTAGGGATGGCACACGGATATTGCATCCTTTAAAGCTCCCAAGGCCATCCTAATGGGCAATGAAGGCCGAGAAGCACTGCTCTAAAAGGACCCACCCACGGGAATTCCTTGGCGGTCCAGTTAGGACTCTGCGCTTTCGCTGCCAAGGGTGTGGGTTCGATCCCTGGTCAGGGAACTAAGACCCCACAAGCCATGCAGCAAGGCCAAAAAAATAAAAATTAAATAAATAAATACATAAAAGGACCCACCCACTTCAATCTGTTAACCTTGAATACTTTCAAGGAGTGGGATTGGGGAAGGAAAATTTCCGCTTTATATATTTCTCCTTTGTTTGAATTTTTACAGCAAGTAAATATTACTCTCATATTTCGTGAGAGAGAGAAAGCAATACACAAAAGGATCAGGAAGGATTATTTCCTGCCTCTTGGCCAAGCAGTAGTTACCACTATTTTCCCTGTTACCTACCTCGGGTGGGCTGCTATGTGGGGTCAGGGGACCTTGACTAAAGCCATTTGGCTTTTCTAGCACCACCTATTCAAAGAAAAATAAAATTGGTAGTGAAAACAGTCCCAAGCAATCAACTTTGAAACATTCTTCTCCTTGTTTTTTTTTTAATTGAAGTATAACTGATTTACAATCTTGTGTTAGTTTCAGGTGTACAGCAAAGTGACTCAGTTATACACATATATATCTATTCTTTTTCATATTCTTTTCCCTTATAGATTATTAAAAAATATTGATTATAGTTCCCTGTGTTATACAGTAGGTCCTTGTTGGTTATCTATTTTATATATAGTAGTGTGTATATTTTCATCCTAAACTCCCAAATTTATCCCTCCTCCCTGCTTTCCCCTTTGGTAACCATAGTTGGTTTTCTATGTCTGTGGGTCTATTTCTGTTTTGTATATAAGTTCATTCGTATCGGTTTTTTTAGTATCATATATTTTTCAAACTTTATTCTTCTAAGAGTTCAAATCTTAGATAGAAAGAAAGAGGAGAGAGAGAGAGAGAGAGAAGGGGGGAGGAAGAGGAAGAAGAAAAAGGAAGGAAGGAAGGAAGGAAGGAAGAAAAGAAAAGAAAAAAAGACATCTAGTGCTCTGTGGGAAAATGGAGAAAAGAGGGAGTGGAGAAACATGTGCAGCCTTGAGGGGGAATACTCTATCTAGCCTTGTTGGGAGGAGGAAAGAAACCCCAGGCTAAAACCTTTCAGCAGACTGGAAAATGTGCAGGCACATTCCTCGCAGCCCAGGAAATACAAGCTGCGGTCTGCCATAAACAAAGAGTTTCCTTTGCCCCTCGGGGATCCTGACAAGGTCTGACACAACATAAATCAAAAGGGGAAGAGGCATTTGCTGCTGTTCTTTCCAACCCAAAGCCTGATTAGTCATCATACGACTGCCGTTTTGTGTAAACAAGGTGCCTGGACCTCCGGGCTCTGAACACATTAGGTTCTTCAGTCACTAGGCAAAGCAACTCCCACCAGCCAGATGTGAGCTCAGGCAGTGAAAGTCTTACCTCCAGCCAAAGCAAAATGAATTAGGGAGAATCCACCACACAAGCCTAGCACATGCCCAAGACGAAGGGTAATTTTGCTGGCACTAGCTGCTAGGTCACTCTTCCCCTTAGGAGAACGAGGGCAGGATCTACTGGAGAAGGACCACCGCAACCAAACCAAAAGCAAATGAAGGAGACACAGCTTGGAATCTAAGGGAAGATGAGGGTGAAGTCATGGAAGAGATAGTTCTGCTCTCCTGGGGACATTTCTATCCTCAAATTTTTGAAGAACTGAAAAACAGGATCCCAGGATCATCCACCCCAAGAGGGATTCTCCAATCAGTTTGGTCTAACAAACATTTACTGATGACCTTGTGCATCCCAGACCCTGGGCTGAGGTGTGGGGACACAGAGGCGAGGGTCAGTGCGTGAACCCTAACCTGGAGGAGCTTCCTGTCCCAGGGTAGAGATAGCTATAGACACAGACAGTAATAATAGACAAGGACCAAGACTTCCACTTTACACCACAAGCATCACCAAATTAAGCAAGATCAGCTTATGAGAAGTTTGGATTTATAGGTTAATTGCCTCTTTATAGGACTTTGTATTACAAGAAGATTGATCACAGAATCCTTATATATAAGATGGCCTGCCATTAACTTAATAATTTTATTGATATAAATTCAATTTTTGCACATGTTTTAGGAACAGCTGTGCTTGTATGTAGGCCGATTAGTGTGAATACAAGTGTCCATCTGCTGGAGAGCCCTAACAATGTTGTGAGTGCTCAGAGAAGCCAGCATCACTTGTATTCTCGCCTTTCCTGGCAGCGGCATTAGATTCGGCACCCACCGGGTGACTGGTAAATGGTACAACCCCACCTCCTCAGTGGGGACCCAACCATGGACCATTTCCTATTACCTGTATCTCCTGTTGATGGACAGAATCTCCTGGATTTCTGTCGAGCTTCCTACTTATATCCTCCCGGAGCTTCTGCAGGCAGTTCCTGGCCTGGGAGGAGAGGGCAAGAGGCTTTAGCTTTGGGAAAGAGAGCACACCAACTCACCCACCTTTGTGCCTATCCACAACCCATACTCCTATGAGTCAGGTACTGTTCTAAGTACTGGCTGGGAAAGGAGAGATTCTAGTCAAGTGGGGCTGCAACGCGGTCCCTCCTATACAAGCAACAAGATAATAAAAACCGTGCCCTGGTGTATCTAACATTTTAGTTGTGGAGACACACAACCCAAAAGACAAATAAGTAAAACATGTAATATGTCATGGTGACAAGTGCCAAGGAGAAACATGAGCCAGAGTGAGGGTTAAGAAAAGTGGGGAGGGGACTTCCCCGGTGGTCCAGTGGTCCAGTGGTAAAGAATCCGCCTTCCAATGCAGGGGACACAGGTTTGATCCCTTGTTGGGGAACTAGGATCCCACATGCGCCTCAACTGGAGAGCCTGCGTGGTGCAAACTGCAGAGCCCACATGCTCTGGAGCCCACGCACCACAACTAGAGAAGAGAAAACCTGCATGCCACAACTAGAGAGAAGCCCACGCACCGCAACAAAAGATCCCGCGTGCCACAACGAGGGTCCCGTGTGTCACAACTAAGACCCTACACAGCCAAAAAAATAAACAAAAGATAAATAAATAAATATGTTAAAAAAAAAAGAAAAGTAAGGAAGCAAGGCTGGCAACTTTAGGTAGGATGACTGGGGGGACAGTGCTAGGTGCATGGTGCTTAATAAGTATTTGTTGATTAATGGATTGGTTGATTAATGGAAGGGTCAGAAATGATATTTACACATGAGGGGGCATGGTGCTTTGGAGATACGAAGGGAGCAGAAGGGAGAAAATCAGAACCTACAAAAGAAGGGAGCCAAAAAAATGTGAGGTTCAGAGAAATGACCTAGGTCATTTCCACGAAGGGAAGGGGTGCCCACCTCCTGGATATACTGGACCTCACTCTTCAGCTGGTTAATATTCTTCTCATGGATCATCTTGTCTCCTGACTTCCCCTTCAAGTACACCTGAAATAAGGAAAACAACACTAATTAAGACACCTCCAATGGAAGCAACCTAAATGTCCATTGACAGAGGAATGGATAAAGAAGATGTGGTGTATATATATACACATATACACACACACACACACACAAAATAGAATATTGCTCAGCCATAAGAATGAAATAATGTCATTTGCAGCAACATGGATGGACCTAGAGATTATCTTACTAAGTGAAGTAAGCCAGACAAAGAAAGACAAATACCATATGATACTGCTTATATGTGGAATTTAGAAAAATAAAATGATACAAATGAACTTATATACAAAACAGAAATAGACCCATAGAAAACAAAATTATGGTTAGCAAAGGGGAAGTGGGGGGGAGGGATAAATCAGGAGGTTGGGATTAACATATATACACTACTATATAAAACAGAAGACTTCCCTGGTGGCTCAGTGGTTAGGAATTCTCCTGCCAATGCAGGGGACATGAGTTCGACCCCTGGTCGGGAAAGATCCCACATGCCATGGAGCAACTAAGCCTGTGTGCCACGACTGCTGAGCCTGCGCTCTGGAGCCCACGAGCCACGACTGCTGAGCCCATGTGCAGCAATTACTGAGGCCTGAGTGCCTAGAGCCCGTGCTCCACAACAAGAGAAGCCACTGCAGTGAGAAGCCTGCACACCAGAACGAGGAGTAGCCCCTGCTCACCGCAGCTACAGAAAAGCTGGCACACAGCAGCAAAGACCTAACACAGACAAAATAAATAAATAAATAACCAACAAGGACCTACTGTATAGCACAGGGAACTATACTCAATACTTTGTAATAACCTATAAGGAAAAAGAATGTGAATCACTTTGCTGTACACCTGAAAGTAACACAACATTGTAAATCAACTATACTTCAATAAAAAGAAAACTCCAGTTAAATTAACTCCACATAGGCAGCCTCATACACTGCTGGTGGAAGGGTAAATTGTCACCACCTTTCTGGGTGGCAATTTGGTAATTCCGATCAGAAGACTTAAAACTATACTTACTCTTTGGGGGCTTCCCTGGTGGCGCAGTGGTAAAGAATCCGCCTGCCAATGCAGGGGACATGGGTTCGATCCCTGGTCTGGGAAGATCCCACGTGCCGCAGAGCAACTAAGCCCGTGCACCACAACTACTGAGCCTGTACTCTAGAGCTCGTGAGCCACACCACTGAGCCTCTGTGCCATAACTACTGAAGCCCACGCACCTAGAGACCGTGCTCCGCAACAAGAGAAGCCACCGCAATGAGAAGCCCACACATGACAATGAAGAGTAGCCCTGCTTACTGCAACTAGAGAAAGCCCATGCAGCAACTGAGACCCAACTCAGCCAAAAATAAATAAATAAATATAAATAAAAAATTTAAAATAAACTATATTTACTCTTTAACCTATCAAATCTATTTCTGGAAATTCATCCTAATGAAATAAATATAGCTAAACTAGCATAAATACTCCTGTACATATATGCAAATTCATGGAAAGGGGGTTGTAAAAGGGGATTTACACATTTTTCTCTGTATACCATGCTTGAATCTTTAACAATTGAGAAAGTATTTCTTTATCACTTGTATTTTAAAGCACATTCACAAATTAGTAACATATATGCTCGACAAAATATTGTTTATGGCTGTAAAACATGGAAATAGACAAAATGTCCAACAACGGAGGATTAAAGAAATTATGGTATGTGTATACTAGAACACTAAGCACCCATTTATGGATACAAAGATGTTATAAACTACCATTAAAGATGGGGCAAGCAGGGGACTGCCCTGGTGGTGCAGTGGTTAAAACTCCACGCTCCCAATGTAGGGAGCCTGTGTTCGATCCCTGGTCAGGGAACTAGATCCCACAGGCATGTCACAACTAAGAGTTTGCATGCCACAACTAAGGAGCCGGTGAGCCACTACTAAGGAGCCTGCCTGCCACAGCTAAGACCTGGTACAACCACATAAATAAATAAATATTTAAAAAAAAAAAAAGAAGAAGAAAGAAAAAGTAAAAACAGTAGAAAAACCCACAGAATGGGAAAAAATTAAAGATTTTTTTCGAAATCATATATCTGATAAGGGTCTATTATCCAGAATATATGAAAGAACCCTTAAATCTTAACAATTAAAACACAATTGAATTTTTAAATGAGCAAAGGATTTGCATAAATATTTCTCCAAAGGAGATATACAAATGGGCAATAAGCATAAGAAAAGATGTCATCAGGGAAATGAAATTAAAACCACAAGATATCACTTCACATCCACTAGGATGGATATAATCAAAAAGATGAACAATAACAAGTGTTAATGAGGATGTACAGAAACTGGAACCCTCATACATCACTGATGGGAATATAAAATGGAGCAGATGCTTTGGGAAAAAGTCTGGTAGTTTCTCAAAAGATTAAATATAAATATAGAATTACCATATGAGCTAGCAATTTCACTACTGCTAGGTATATACCAAGAGAACTGAAAACATATGTTTGCCCAAAAACCTGTACATGAATATTCAGAGCAGCATTATTCATAAAAGATAGTGGAAACAACCCAAATGTCCATCAATTGATGAATGGGTAACAAAATGTGGTATATTCATTCAAGGGAACATGATTCAGCCGTTAAAAGCAGTGAGTGCTGATGTATGTTACAACGTGGCTGAACCCTGAAAATACTGTGCTAAGTGAAAGAAGCCAGACACAAAAGGCCACATGTTGTGTGATTCCATTTATATGAGATGTCTAGAAGGGGCAAATCGACAGAGACAGAAGGTAGATTGGTGATTGCCAGGAGCTAGAAGGAATGACTGAAAATGTTCTGAAATTAGTAGTGGTGGTGGTTGCACAGCTCTGTGAATATACTAAAAACCACTGAATTGTACACTTTAACCAAGTCAATTGTATGGTATGTGAATTACATCTCAAAAAGCTGTTTTTAAAAAAGAAATAACAAAAATTGTTTTAATTTTTAAAAATAAGTTCCATAAACACACTTCCCACCGGTCTCCACAACTTCCAGCAGCTAAACATGGACAGTGGATAAGCACCTAGAAAGGTCATCCCATCCATCCCCATGCCCGGGGCCGGGTCGCACCAAAGTCACTACAGACTGACTGTGGTCTCCTGGTGTTAATTAAGATCCTTCCAGGAGATGGCCAGGAGCTAGCATCGCAGTTCTGGTTCTTCCTAGTCAAACCACAAGGTCCCTTTGACGAAGTCAGCCGTTCCCTCTCCCATGTCTAGGGAGAAAGAGAGGAGGGAGAAACAGTGGAGGTGAACTAAGCTTACCTTAATGATCTCTTCATGTCCATCATTGGACTTCACCAGTTCTGAGGCCAGAGAATGACCAGATGAGCGGCCGGACACCATGGCATAGGTCTTCCTGCCGGCCTACCGGAGAAAGAGAGAAAAGTGGCTCAGAAACCATACGACAAGCACAGAACTTCTGCCCCTCAACCAATGCAGAAGAACTGCTCCTCAAAAGACTTGAAGGGTTAGTCCGATTTTCCCCTCCAAAAATTCATTTCAGAACCTCTACCAGAAGCCACAGGACGAACACAGCAGCAACAAGAACACAGGACGGGGAGAATTAGTTGAAACTGCAGGTTAGTTTTAATTTTAATAGGGGTCTCTCCATCCCCCAAAGCAGTGCACAATGCTGAGGTCAGCTGGGGGTGTCTGAAAGGAGATGCTCCCGGGCAGCAGAGGAGATGGCTCCAGCCAGCACTGGGACGAGGAGTCGGCAGCAAGGAAGGAGAACTGGTGCAGGGGAGGAGGCCTTGCCCCACCAGAAACCTCAATACCTTCTGGGCTATGCGTTCAAGTTCATCTCCTGTCAGTTCACCCTGGAGAGTCAGCCTGAGAATGTCCACGCTGCCCTAATAATGACAATGACAGCAACAATAACCTCTTACCTTTATAGTCTACTACCAGTACACATGCACTTTTGCCAGCCCTGTGGAGTGGGCCTTATTATCAGCATTTCACAGGCAAGAAAAGCTGAGGTCCGGGGAGGTGACATCAGCTTATCCAAGATCAGTTCACTCTTAGGTGATAAGGATGTCTCCGGGGACTTTGACAGTGCTCTTTACAATGCACAGAGACTACACAGCACACTGCTCTGTGTGGTTCCAGAGGGGCTACCCTGGTCCTTGGATTACAGGAAGCACATTGCATGCACTCTCCTTTCCCCAACCTTGAAGACAGCATCCCTGGATTGGTCATCCCCAATCCAGAATTTCTGCACCTGACAGCCAACCAGGTAGTTATTGATATATAAGACTAAGATATCCTTCCAGAACCAAACCATAGGAAGGTACATGAATCCAAACCCCTATTTCTATGAGCCACACAGAAATTATCCAAATGAAAGCAGGCAATACAATAGATCAGCCTAACTTCAAAGGGAAAAGCAGATGTTCTTTCATAACTCAAAGAAGTTTTAAAAAACACATTGTGGGGAGGGTGGGAGGGAGGGAGACGCAAGAGGGAAGACATATGGGAACATATGTATATGTATAACTGATTCATTTTGTTATAAAGCAGAAACTAACACACCATTGTAAAGCAATTATACCCCAATAAAGATGTTAAGAAAAAAACCACATTGTGAGCAAGATAGAAAGCATGCAATAAGAGGGAAAAGTGGGGGGCTGGAGATTTGGAGAGATAATAACATTGAGAGAGAATCAGCAAGGCAGAATGGACCAAATCCTGCCAATAACACATGTTATGTGTACAGGTGGACAAGAGGCTTAGCCACTCTGGGCCCCTGGATCTCACTGGAAAAATAATGGTGGGAATAAGTATCTCTAAGGCTCCTTCCAGCCTTGATATTATGGCAGCATAAAAGAGGAGTATATGCCTCTCCCATCCAACGATGGGAAGATGGGTGCTGAACTAGCCAAGATGAAAGTGACCTTGAGGTCATCTGGTCATACCCTGCCATAAGGTCCGGAAGTATAAATGCCATCTTACTCTTAACACATTTTAAGGAACCCTCCTAACCTTCCACATGTCTGCTGGAAAGAAAGAAAGAAGAAAGAATGGACTCTGCCCAGAGAGTTGGGAGAAGCTTTTCTGGGTAGGCAATAGTCCTTCCTACACAAGAAAGAGTGAATTGGTGGAGAAGTAATCAGTCTCTGTAGTCAGCTACTTAACTCTCAGTGTTCTCGCTATAAAATGGGAATACCATCCAACTGAGGGCTTTTGGTTGAAGATTAACTGAAAATGTATGGAGGTTGTTCTCTGCCACATAAGAGGGAGGTACTCAAATATTAGCCTCCTCCCACTTCTCGGAATGAACCCAAATTTAAGAAAAGTGGAAGACACTTCCACATGGCCCTTAAGCCTTCCCAATCCTGGCAATGTAGCTAGTTTTACAAAAACACTTAATTCCTACCAAATAAAAGCCAGACCCTTAGTGTGGCATTTAAGGCTCTCCACAGTCTGAGTCAACTCACATCTCCTGCTACTGCTCTTCATTGCCCCTGGTCCAATACGTCCCATGTCCTCCCACTTCTGTAACAGTGCTCTCATCATTTCCTTTGCCTTAAATGTTCTTTACAATGACTATACTACCCAAAGCAATCTACAGATTCAATGCAATCCCTATCAAACTACCAATGGCATTTTTCACAGAACTAGAACAAAAAATTTCACAATTTGTATGGAAACACAAAAGACTCCAAATAGCCAAAGCAATCTTGCAAAAGAAAAACAGAGCCGGATGAATCAGGCTCCCTGACTTCAGACTATACTACAAAGCTACAGTAATCAATATGGTATGGTGCTGGTGCAAAAACAGAAATATAGATCAATGGAACAGGATAGAAAGCCCAGAGATAAACACATGCACATATGGTCACCTTATTTTTGAGAAAGGAGGCAAGAATATACAATGGAGAAAAGACAGCCTCTTCAATAAGTGGTGCTGGGAAAATTAGAATACTCCCTAACAACATACACAAAAATAAACTCAAAATGGATTTAAGACCTAAATGTAAGGCCAGACACTATAAAACTCTTAGAGGAAAACATAGGCAGAACACTCTATGACATTATAAATCACAGCAAGATCCTTTTTGACCCACCTCTAAGAGAAGTGGAAATAAAAACAAAAATAAACAAATGGGACCTAATGAAACTTAAAAGCTTTTGCACAGCAAAAGAAATCATAAACAAGACGAAAAGACAGCCCTCAGAATGGGAGAAAATATTTGCAAATGAAGCAACTGACAAAGGATTAATCTCCAAAATTTACAAGCAGCTCATGCAGCTCAATATCAAAAAAACAAACAACCCAATACAAAAATGGGCAGGAGACCTAAATAGAGATTTCTCCAAAGAAGATACACAGATTGCCAACAAACACATGAAAGAATGCTCAACATCACTAATCATTAGAGGAATGCAAATCAAAACCACAGTGAGGTATCACCTCACACCAGTCAGAATGGCCATCACCAAAAAATCTACAAACAATAAATGCTGGAGGGCTTCCCTGGTGGCACAGTGGTTGAGAGTCCGCCTGCCGATGCAGGGGACGCGGGTTCGTGCCCCAGTCCGGGAAGATCCCACATGCCACGGAGCGGCTGGGCCCGTGAGCCATGGCCGCTGAGCCTGCGCGTCCGGAGCCTGTGCTCCGCAACAGGAGGGGCCACAACGGTGAGAGGCCCGCATACCACAGAAACAACAACGACAACAACAAAAACAATAAATGCTGGAGAGGGTGTGGTGAAAAGGGAACACTCTTGCACTGTGGGTGGGAATGTAAATTGATACAGCCACTATGGAGAACAGTATGGAGGTGCCTTAAAAAACTAAAAATAGAACTACCATACGACCCAGCAATCCCACTATTGGGCATATACCCTGAGAAAACCATAATTCAAAAAGAGTCATGTACCACAATGTTCATTGCAGCTCTATTTACGATAGCCAGGCCATGGAAGCAACCTAAGTGTCCATCGACAGATGAACGGATAAAGAAGATGTGGCACATATATAAAATGGAATATTGCTCAGCCATAAAGAGAAATGAAATTGAGCTATTTGTAGTGAGGTGGATGGACCAAGAGTTGTCATACAGAGTGAAGTAAGTCAGAAAGAGAAAAACAAATACTGTATGCTAACACATACATATGGAATCTTAAAGAAAAAAAATGGTTATGAAGAACCTGGGGCAGGACAGGAATAAAGATGCAGATGTACAGAATGGACTTGAGGACAGAGAGGGGGAAGGGTAAGCTGGGATGAAGTGAGAGAGTGACATGGACTTATATATACACTACTAAATGTAAAATAGATAGCCAGTGGGAAGCAGCCACATAGCACAGGGAGATCAGCTCAGTGCTTTGTGACCGCCTAGAGGGGTGGGATAGGGAGGGTGGGAGGGAAACACAAGAGGGAGGAGATATGGGGATATATGTATATGTATAGCTGATTCACTTTGTTATAAAGCAGAAACTAACACACCATTGTAAAGCAAGTACACTCCAATAAAGATGTTAAAAAAAAAAAAAGTTCTTTCCTCCCATTTTCACCAGGGGCATCTGCAAGTCCCTCAAGAGCTTGCATTCAATTGCCACATCTTCCATGACACTTCCCTACATCCTGTGGAAACACATACTCCCTTCCCTGAGCTCCCTCTGTATCACAGGGCCTCTGGTGGCACGTGCCTCTCACTTAGTTGTGATCCATGAGGAATTACCCCTTCTAACTGTTAACTCCTTTTGGGCAGCTGTCTGCCACAGCCCCTAACAAAGGTAAGTATTTTCTGAATGCATAGTGAGTGTTCCATGACATATAGGTCAAGAGAACATTACAAAAGAAAGAAGAAAAAGTAATTTCAAAATAGCCAGAGTGGCTGCCAACTCCTTTTTCCCAGGACGCAGGCATGCATTCAGATTAAAACACAATCTCAGGAGTTCCCCGGTGGTCTAGTGGTTAGGATTTGGCGCTTTCACTGCTGTGGCCTGGGTTCAACCATGGTATTCTAATTGGAAGAGCACAGACAACTAGGCTGGATTTGGGCCCTGAGAGGTCATCTCCTCTGTTCATGTCACCAGAATTCCAGCTGCACACAAGAAAGAGAACAAGTTGAAGAAGTACTCAAGGAAATAATGGCTGAAGCGTCCCAAATTTGGCAAAAGACGAATCTGCAGATCAAGGAGCTCAGCAAACATGATAAACCCAAAATTCATGCCAAGATATATTGTAATTAAACTTCTGATAACTAAAGACAAAGAAAAAATCTTGAAAGCAGCCAGAGAAAAATGACACCTTACCTGTAGGGGGAAAGCACTTTGAATAACAACAGATTTCTCATCAGAAACCATGAAGGCCAGAAGAAAATGGGACACTATTTTTCAAGTGCTGGGGAAAAAAAAAACCTCACAATCAATGTTTTTCCCCGGAAAAATATTCATCAGGAATAAGGGGGAAATCAAGACATTCTCAGGTAAAGGAAAACTAAGAGAATTTCTTACCAGTAGACCTACACTAAAAGAATGGCTTTGAAAGCTCTCTAAACGGGAAGGAAACAATAAAAAAGGAATCTTGGAACATTAGGAAGACATGGATAGCAAAAACGTGGGTTAATCCAATAGGCTTTCCCTCTCTCCTTGAGTTTTCTAAATTATGTTTGATGATTGAAGCTAAAAATTATAACCCCATCTGATGTTATTCTAAATGCATACACAGGAAATATTTAAATTAATTATAAATGGGAGAGGGTAAAGGAATGTAAAGGAAGGCAAGGTTTCTATACCTCACTTAAACTGGTAATACTAGAGCAATCACTACAAAGTCTATACAAAGAAATAATACTCAGAAACACTATAAATGAATCAAAATTGAATCCTAAAAAGTGTTCAAGTAACCCACAGAAAGGCAGGGAAAAGAAAACAGAGAAATGAAGAACAGAGAGAACAAACAAAAATAAAATAGCAGACTTACCATACCAATAATTACACTAAATGTACATGGTCTAAATACACCAATTGAAAAACAGATTGGGGCTTCCCTGGTGGCGCAGTGGTTGGCAGTCCGCCTGCCGATGCAGGGGACATGGGTTCGTGCCCCGGTCCAGGAGGATCCCACATGCCGCGGAGCGGCTGGGCCCGTGAGCCATGGCCGCTGAGCCTGCGCGTCCGGAGCCTGTGCTCCGCAATGGGAGAGGCCGCAGCAGTGAGAGGCCCATGTACCGCAAAAACAAAAACAAAAACAAAAACAAAAAAAACCAGATTGTCTGGAATTCCCTGGCAGTCCAGTGGTTAGGACTCCACACTTCCACTGCAGGGGGCCTGGATTCAATCCCTGGTTGGGGAACTAAGATCCCGCAAGCCACGTGGCCATGGCCAAAATAAATAAATAAATAAAATAAAAATAAAAAACAGATTGGCAGAATGGATTAAAAAAAAAACATGACTCATTATATGCTGTCTATAAGAAACATACTTTAAATATAAAAATATAGGCTGGCTGAAGTAAAAGAATGGGAAAAGATATATCATGCAAATATTAATCAAAGGAATGCAGGAGTGCTGTATTAATATCAGATAATTTAAGCTCTCACTACAAGAATTTACAAAAAGAACCAAACTCAAAGCAATCAGGAGGAAGGAATTAATAAAGATAAGAGCATGAATAAATAAAATTTAACACAGAACAACAATAGAGAAAAACCAATGAAACAAAGAGCAGTTCTTTGAAAAAATCGATGCAAATCATAACCTCTAGCAAGACTGACAAAGAATAAAAGAGAGAGACATAAATACCAATATCAGGAATGAAATAGGATATTTCTACAGATCCTGCACGTATTGAAAGTATAAGGTAATACTATGAAAAACTCTATGAACATAAATTTGACAATTTAGACAAAATGAATCAATTCTTCAAAAAATACAAACTACCACAGCTCATCTAATATGACATAGGTAATATGAATAGCCTTATAACTATTAAGAAAATTAAAGTCATAATTTAAAACTTCTCGGGAGTTCCCTGGTGACCTAGGGGTTAGGATTCCAGGCTTTCACTGCCGTGGCCCAGGTTCAATCCCTGCTGGGGGAACTGAGATCTCACAAGTGTGTGGCGAGGCCAAAAAAAAATATTCTCAAGAACTATCCGGGCCCAGATGGCTCCACTGAGAATTCTACCAAATATTTTAAAAATTAACACCAATTCTATTTCTACATAACCTCATCCAGAAAATAAGAGGAGGGAACAAATTCATTTCATCAATCTATTCTTATTGTGTGGCACCAAGACCAGACAAAGACAATTTTAAAAAGAAAAAAACAAACAGACTACAAACCAACATCTCTCATGAATACAGAGATTTTACTCTCTAACATTTTGTTAGAACATGGGGAAAAGACATGAAAAGATATTTCACTGAAGAAGATATACACATGGCAAATAAGCATATAAAATAATGTTCAGCATCATTAGTCATTAGGGAAATGCAAATTAAACCCACAGTGAGATACCACTACACACCTATCAGAATGATTAAAACAAAAAGTATACCAAATGCTGGCAAGAATGCAGAGAAGCTGGATCACTCACACATTGCTTGTGGAAATACAAAGTGACACAGCCACTCTGAAAAATAGTTTGCAATTTCTTTAAAAAACTAAACATACAACTACCATATGACCCAGCAATTATACTCCTGGGCATTTATCCAAAAGAAATGAAGACTTATGTTCACACAAGTTCACACAAAAACTTGCACACTAATATTTATGGAAGCTTTATTTGTAATATCCCCAAACTAGAAACAACCCAGATGCCTTTCAGTAGGTGAATGGTTAAACAAACTGTGGTACCATGGAATGCTTACCATTCAGCAATAAAAAGGAACAAATTATTGATGCATGCAACAACAATTTCCAAAGAATTATGCTAAATGAAAGAAGTCAATCACAAAAGGTTACATACTATACGATTCCATTTATGTATTGATAATAGTCTTGAAATGACAAAATTATACAAATGGAGAACAGATTAGGGGTTGCCAGGAGTTAAGTAGAAGATGGAGATGGGAAGGAAGTGGGTGTGACTCTAAAAGGGCAACCTGAAGTATCTTTGTGGTGATGGAAATATTCTGTCCCTTGACTGTATTTATGTCACTATCCTGATTGTGACAGTGCACTATAGTTTTGCAATATGTTACCACTGAGGAATGCTAAGTAAAGGGTACAGAGATCTCTATTATTTCTTTTAACTGCATGTGAATCTACAACTGTCTTTTTTTAAAAAAGTAATACTTCCAGGGCTTCCCTGGTGGCGCAGTGGTTGAGAGTCTGCCTGCCGATGCAGGGGACGCGGGTTCGTGCCCCGGTCCGGGAGGATCCCACATGCCGCGGAGCGGCTGGGTCCGTGAGCCATGGCCGCTGAGCCTGTGCGTCCAGAGCCTGTGCTCCGCAGCGGGCGAGGCTACAGCGGTGAGAGGCCCGCATATCGCACAAAAAAAAAAAAAAAAAAAGTAATACTTCCAGAGATAAAAATTAAAGAATATAATGAAAATAGTTACAACCCTGGACTTCCCTGGTAGCACAGTGGTTAAGAATCCGCCTGCCAATACAGGGGACATGGGTTCGATCCCTGGTCCTGGAAGATCCCACAGGCTGTGGAGCAATTAAGCCCGTGCGCCACAACTACTGAGCCTGCACCCTAGACCCTGTGAGCCACAACTACTGAGCCTGCGCTCTAGAGCCCGCGAGCCACAGCTACTGAAACCCATGCACCTAAAGCCCATGCACCGCAGCAGAGTAGCCCCAGCTCGCCGCAACTAGAGAAAGCCTGCGCACAGCAACGAACTCAATGCAGCAAAAAATAAATTAAATAAATAAATACATTTATTTTAAAAAATAATTATTATAATCCTACTACTCCAAAATAGCCACTATTAAAATGTTAGTGTATTCCTTATAATTTTTCTATGTATATTTTTGAAAGGCATACTACTATATACAGTTATATACTTGCTTTTTCCCCCCTTTAATATTTCATCATTAATTTCCATCACATTAAACATTCTTCAGGGACTTCTCTGGTGGCACAGTGGTTAAGACTCTGCACTCCCAATGCAGGGGGCCTGGGTTCGATCCCTCATCAGGGAACTAGATCCCACATGTATGCCGTAACTAAGTGTTTGAATGCTACAACTAAGGAGCCTGTGTACCATAACTAAGGAGCCCTTGGGCCACAAATAAGGAGCCCACATGCCACAACTAATGAGCCTGCCTGCCACAACTAAGACCCAGCACAACCAAATAATAAACATTTTAAAAATAAATAAATATTCTTCAAAATTTGCTTTTAATGGCTAATAGTATTCCACGAATAGATCAGACTAATTTATTCAGCTACCCAGTATAGGTTCCTATCAACTTTTTGCATTTTATTTTTTATATATTTACTTTTTTATTTTAGAAAATATATTTTATTTTGATAGAATGACATGATACACAGCAGTACCTAGATCACCACAATATTTACTGCCTGGTCCATTACTCCTCAAGCCTAACTTGATTTTCTCTCTTCTTTGCAGAAAAAGAATAGCATTTGGAACAGTTAGACCTTGGCTCAAGCACTGGCTCCAGCTTTTATTTGTTGTGTGTATTAATTTTATTCTCCCTCAGCCTTAGTTTAGTAGTTGGTAAGATGGATAGTACAACATTTAAGTGAGAACACAGTGACTAATACACAGTGACTAATAGACATACAAAAATGCCAGTTCCTCAAATTTGACATAATGCTCCTCTTTAAAATATTTTCCATAAGCATATTCCATATGCTTATAGGGTAAAGTAATATGCCTTGTCATGGAAAAAGATGCATATTAACTCCTACTTCACACTATATACAAACATTAATTCCAAGTGGATTGTAGATGTAAACGTGAAAAGCAGAACAATAAAGGTGTTTGTTTTGTTTTGTTTTTTTTCTGCGGTACGCGGGCCTCTCACTGCTGTGGCCTCTCCCGTTGCGGAGCACAGGCTCCGGACGCGCAGGCTCAATGGCCATGGCTCACGGGCCCAGCCGCTCCGCGGCATGTGGGATCTTCCCGGACCAGGGCACGAACCCGCGTCCCCTGCATCAGCAGGTGGAATCTCAACCACTGCGCCACCAGGGAAGCCCCAATAAAGGTTTTATAGGAGAACACCTTCATGGCCTTGGAAAGGCAAAATTTTTCTTAACCACAGCACAAAAAAAATCCTCCCCATAAAAAACTGATACATTGGACTATATTAAAATTTTGAACTTTTGTTCATCAAAAGACACCACTAAGAGTATGACAACCCACAGAGTAGAAGATATTCACTCTACGACCATCTTACAAAGGATATTCAGAATACATTAAGAATTCCTACAAAACAAAAAGACAAAATAACAATGTGGTATCCTGGACTGAATCCTGGATCAGAAAAAGGACATTAGTGGAAAAGCTGGTGAAATCCAAATAAAGTCTATAATTTAGTTAATAGTATTGTATCAACATTAATGTCTTAGTTATGACAAATGCACCATGGTTATTAAGATGCTAACATTGGGGGAAATTGGGTGAAGAGTATATGAGTATTATGTTTGCAACTTTTCTGTAAATCTAAAATTATTTCAAAATAAAAAGTATAATTAAAGAAAGAAAGTGGGGAGGGAGGGAACATGAGAGGGAGACAGAGTGGTGCCCAACAGAAAAATGGGCAAAAGACTTCAATAGATACATTACATAAGAGGATATCCAAATGTCCAATAAACATATGAAAAGGGTTCCACCTTATTAGTCATCATCATCAAAGAACTAGAAACTAAAACCATAAGGCGAAACCACAAACTACTCATCAGAATGACTAAAATGAAAAAACAAAATACCAAGTTTCGGGGGCTGTGGAAAAATCAGAACGGATGGTGGGTTTGCTCATTATCACAATCACTTTGGAAGTATCTACCAAAGATGAACACATGTGTACCTTATAACACAGCAATTCCACACCTGGTTATCTACTCAACAGAAATGCATACATACTTTCCCCATAAAAAACATATACTAGAATGTTCATAGTAGCATTTTTCATAATAGCCAAAAGCTAGAAATTACCCAAATGTTTTTGGAGTAGAATGGATAAACTGTGATACAGTCATACAACAGAACACTGCACAACAATGAAAAAGAGTGAACATGCAACATGGATGAACTTTACAGAAATGTTAAGCAACAGAAGTCATACACAAAAGTATACTATATGATTCCACTTATATAAAAAGTATAAAAGCAAGCAAAACTAATACATGCTTCAGAAGTCAGGACAGTGGTTACCCTTGAGGGTGGAGGGTAGGTAATGACTAGAAGGGGACAAGAGGGGGCTTCTTGATGATCTGCTTCTTGATCTGGGTGATGGTTAGAGAAATGTATCCAGTTTGTGAAAATTACCTGACTGTACATATATGATATATGCACTTTTATGTATGTATATTATTGTTTAACGTACATAAATGTATGCTTTTTTAAAAAGCAAACAAAAAATTTAAAACGCCTTATTGTAGCATTAAAGTCCCTGCATGATCAGACCTGTCACAGTATATATCACATAATGTCTTGACTCCCACCAGTACCCCACCTGTACCCTACATTAGCTATCCCAAACGTTCCTGATCCAATTGCAGGAAGGCATCCAAATCCAAATTTCTATTTCTGTTGATGAGTTTTCCAATGCAATACACACTCCCACCTCCCCACAAGTGTACATGTCATTTTCTCCTCCAGGGATACGCTTCCCTCCCTTGCCTCCTTGGAGAATTCCCAGTCAACCTTGAAGGCTCAGCTCTAAGGGTCCGACCCTAGCACTCCTTAGTCAGAGCCTGCTCCTGCAACCACTGCACCCTACATATCCTACACTGTAACACTGGTCCCCTTCCTTCATAACTGCTTATTCATTCATCTCCCCAATAAAATCATAAGCTCTCTGAAGACCTCGATGGCTTATTTAGTACAGTGCCTTGCTTAGAGCGGGCATATCAAAGAATATGTGTTGTGTGAATTTCAGGTAATGTGGTCTAGGATTTTCCCAATTCTCTTTCTTTTGAGAACATTAGACTCCTCAGTTTAGAGAGGCGGTATGGAATACTGGAAAATAGCAGACATGAAAAGGGGAAAACAAGAAAAAAAAAAGAGCAAAGACCAAGAAAGGCAACACTAAGAAGAAATATAAGTGGCTAATAAATATATGAAAGATGCACAACCTTACCAGTAATCAAGGAAATGCAAATGAAAATAACAATGAGTTATCATTTGGGGGGAATTTCATTAAATTCTGATTTAAAAAGTGTAAGATGAGACACATAGAAGTATGCTCATAGCAGCACTGCTTGCAATGGCAAAACACTGGAAACAACCCAAATGATGCACTGACAAGTAAATGGATGAATGCAATATGGCATATTAGTGCAATGAACTACAGCTACATGCTTTGACATGAAGGAATCTCAAAATTAATGTTATATAAAAAAGTAAGCAGTAGACTATAGATGATACCATGTATACAAAGTTCAAAACATGTCAAACTAAGCAATATATCACTTGAGCATGCAGTAAAAGTATAATAAAAAGCAAGAAAATAAACACAAAATTCACAAATTCTATGGAGGAAGCAGAGGGGTTATGATCCAGAAAGGACCCCAGGGGGCTTCAAAAGTATTGGTAATGTTCTGTTTCTTAACCTGGTTGTTCAGTACACCAGGACCATTCTATTGCTTTGCTTACAACTTCCCATATAGGGACTTCCCTGGTGGTCCAGTGGTTTAAGACTCCGTACTTCCACTGCAGGGCGCATGGCACAGTTCGATCCCTGGTCATCAGGGAACTAAGACCTCACAGGCCACACGGTGTGGCCAAAAAAAAAAAAAAAGAAAAAGAAAAAAACTTGACATATACACAAGAATCCTTTCTTGCTTTTCAGTAAAGCGAGTGAGTTACTTCATGTGAATCCTACAGAAATATCATTTTTATTTTTATTTTTTTTAATATTTATTTATTTGGCTGCATGGGGTCGTAGTTGCAGCATGCGGGATCTTCGTTGCAGCGTGCGGGCTCTTTGTTGAGGCGCTCAGGCTCTAGAGCACGCAGGCTCAATAGTTGCAGTGCTCAGGCTCTCTAATTGTGGCGTGCAGGCTCAGTAGTTGTGGCACACTGGCTTAGTTGCCCCGCAGCATGTGGGATCTTAGTTCCCCAACCAGGGATCGAATCCCGGTTCCTTGCGTTGGAAGGCAAATTCTTAACCACTGGACCACCAGGAAAATCGAGAAATATCACTTTTAGATCAAGTGACTGGCAAATTTTAAAGATACTGATAATACCTAGGGTTGGTGAGGATGCAGGGAAAAAGACTAATCTCCCATGTATATCGTTGGAGATTATAAAAGTATTTTTAGAAACTAATTTGGCGATATTAATAAAGAGTTTGCATATTTTACAAACACTTTGAGTAATTCCACTTTTACGAATATGGCCTATGAAAATCCATGCACATTTGCCCAAAGATATGTGTGTAAAACTGTTGACTGCAATATTCTTTACAATAAAGACGTGGAAACAGCATAAATATTCTTGAGTGAGTGTGTGAGTCAAGTATGGTAACATCCACACCATGAAATACTACACTGCTGATAAATAAACCTCTATAAACTGACAGGAAAAGACCTCCAAGACATATTAAGTGAAAAAAAAGCAAGTCACAAATTCATTCATAAAATATGACTTCTTATTTATTTAAGTACATACATATGTTCATAGTATTGGTAATTGCCGGTTCCTAAATAAAGCAATTACTACATGCTGAGCCCTATTGGGCGCTGTTCTAAGTGTTTTACATGTATTAACTCATTTAATCCTCACAACACAACTATATGGTAGGTATAAATTCCCATTTTATAGACAAGAAAACTGAGGCACAGAAGTTAAGTATCTTGCCCAAGGTCATATAACTAGTAAGGAGCAGAGCCAGGATTCAAACCCAGGCCCTGTGGCTCCAGAGTCTGTGCTCCTACCCACCATGCCACGTTGGCATTTCTTGAAAGTAAGCACAACAGAAAAGCACTGAATTCATATACGCTAAGCTAGAGAAAGTCAAGGGAGTCAAGGGACTTTCAGTCCATATACTTCTATAGTGTTTTAAACTTCTGCAACAAAAATGTATTTATGTGACATTCCTATAATAAAATATATAAAATAAAGAGAAGGAAAGAAAAAGTACTAAACTTAGAGGTGGGATCTGAGTCCGACCCCTACTAATCCTTGAGCAAATCATTTTATTTCTCTGGGCAATTTTCCATCTACAAAATGGGGGTAATAACACCTACCTTGCCTACACTTTAGGCACGGTAGGTAGATGTGTAGGAACAGTGTGAAAGTGCTTTGCAAACCATAAATCACTTCACAAAAGTAAGGCAGCTTTAACTTTCCCAAGGAGCTCTGGAAAGACTGCAAGGGAGGAGAGTAGGTGAGACAAACTGTCTAAAAGAAGCCTGTGAATAAATCTAGGGTTCTCTCTGGCACCTCATCCTCTAGAACCAGAGGATCCAGTCTGTAAGGCCACAGACTTCACCCCACGGCCCCAAACCATAGCCAAGAAGGAAAACCCAGGCCCCTCTCTGCTTGGTGCCATTGGTTGTTTTCTGGGGCTGGAGTGACCCCAAGGCTGCGAGCAGGCTCCAGGGACCTTTAGGAATACCCCAAGATGTCTAGCAGGGTGGTCCCCACTGGGTACTCTCTGAATGGCAAGATAGGAAGGGGAGCCATCTTCTCTAAGGAAAAAGGAACAGAGCTAATCACAAGGTAAGCAGTCTCTAACCTCATAAACATTCTTGGGGAGAAGCCCAGCCAACTCCAAATTATAGGCAGCCTCTCCACTCTGTTCAAACAAATCTCCAGCTGTGACTCACTCCTCAGAGTGGGGAGGGGGTAAACACAGAGCTGAGGGCTTAGAGATCAAGACGCTAAGGAGGAGTGATACGGAGATATATCAGGGAGGCCCCAGAGGTTCTCACATCACTGGCTCATGTGAATAGGGTAAAGATCTATGGGAAAATACGTTTCCCCAGCTCCCACTCCCCAGGCTGCTATGAGGGCCATGAGGACTGGATGGCAGGTGAGGATCAAGGGACTCCGAGAAGGAAGTAAGGGAAGTGGAAGATTGCCCCTGAGCTGCAAACCAGCATCCTTAATTTATTCTCTCCCTATAACCCACTCTTTCACCATTTTGTCCCTCAACCCTGTTCCCTGTTCCCACCGGGAATGTACATGGTCTCTCAAGCTGCTACAGCAGCAGCCACCTCAATTTTCCCCTTCTGAGAAATGGGAATAGCCAGCACCTTGAAACAATGGTTCCCAAGAGGTCAAGATGAGGAAAGCCCCAATAAAGTCAAAGAGGCCAGATGCAGTGGTTGGGGGATGACCCTCTCTTGGCTGAGACTCCTAACCCACTCAGCTCACAGATCTCAGGTACCCTTGGTCCTGCCTTTTGCAGGGCTCTCTAGGTCAGAGATGGTGCTTTGTTGGGGACGGCACAAAGAATCAGTCCTGCTCCTCCCCACAGATTAACCAACAGAACAGGTATTTGCTTTTTGTCTGGCTACCCGCCCAGAGGCATGGGCTGGACAAGCTCTATGCAGAGGGCTGACCAGGATGACTGGGAGGTGAAATGAGAAAAAGGGATTTAGGGTGGCACCCTAAATGGGGCAGCCTTTCTCATTCCCTGGATCCCAGCACAGGGAAACACCAGGGCCTGGAAGTGAGAGTGTGCACATAGAGGGAGGTGGGCTCCTGAACTCTCCACTCTGAGAAAGACACCCTTTTGCCCAGCCAATCTCCCTTCACGAAACCCACCTAGTGCCCAGTCAGCCTGGAATTCCCAGGTCCCCAGCACCCTCTCCCCTCTCTAGTCTCTGATTACCTTGCTTTGTGATTTTTGCTTCTTTGCCTCCAGGTCCTAGAAGACCATTTCCTCTTCTTTCCCCTGTATTTTCTTCTCCTCTTCCTGCCCCTGCTGGCTAGGCTTAAATCTGGGCCAACAGCCTCCCTGGCGCATACCTGTTCCCTCAACTAAACCTCCCCACCCCTAGGAGACAAAGGTGTTTCACAAGACTCTGCATCATGACCCAAAGAGGCACATACCACAATTACCAGCAGGCGAGGAAGCCTGTCCCACCTGCTCTGAGCACGCGTGTGTGGAACCAAAACCATCTGCGTGCACACACCGCCCCACTACTCCCACCCGGGAGAAATATGGGCAAACTTTGGCGCCCAAAGCCTGGTGACTGGGTAAGCCTCCTCACCCAGATCCTCCCACAGAGCCCAGGATTCCCCAAATTCCTGGCAGGCTTGGAGACATCAGCTGTAGTGCTCCTGAAGGTGAGAACTTGGCAATGAATGGGGGAGATGGAGTGGAGTGAGGAGGAATTTATGGGCTGAGCTTGAGGCAGGTCTCATGAGTGGAAGGAACAGGCAGTCACCAAACTTGAATGGTTCCTCTGCCCAGGAGTTTCTTCCCCACGCAGGTGTCACAGAGCCAGGGCTTCCACCATTTTAGAATTCATTCATTCCTTTGGAGTAAGCATCAGTGACTCCAGATGAATCCCCTTTTAAAATGCAAATATTCTCACCCAGCAATTCCAATCCTAGGTATTTCTTTCCAAGAGAAAGTAAAATGTAAATCCACATAAAAACTTGTAAACAAATGTTCATAGCAGCATTATTCACAATAGACAAAAAGAAGAAACCACCCACTAATAAGGACCTACTGTCTAGCATAGGGAACTCTACTCAATACTCTGTAATGGGCTACATGGGAAAAGAATCTAAAACGAGTGGATATACATATATGTATAACTGATTCACTTTGCTGTACACCTGAAACTAACACAACATTGTAAATCAACTATACTCCAATAAAAGTTAAAAAAGAAGAAACAACCCCAAAGTCCACTCACATTTATTCACGATGAACATGTCATAATATATCCATACAATGGAATATTATTCAGCCATAAGAAGTCATGAAATACTGATTCATGTTACACCATGGATCAACCTTAAAAACATGCTAATTGAAGGAAGCCAGTCACAAAGGATCACATGTTATATGATTACTTTCAGATAAAATATCTAGAATAAGCAAATCATAGAGAAAGAGACTGATGGGATTGGGGGGGTGTTGGAAGAAAACAGGGAGTGACTGCTAATGGGTCAGGATTTCTTTATGGGGTGATGAAAGTATTCTAAAATCAGTTGTGCTGATGACTATACAACTGTGAATATACTAAAAACCAATGAACTGTATACTTTAAATGGGTGATATGTACAGTATGTGAATTATATCTCAATAAAGCTGTTATAAAAAGAAAATGAGGCCCATAGTAAGCCTTCAGTAAATTACAGCTTTAGTTTAAAAAAAAAAGAGTCGGGCTCAGGAAAGACTTGGTCTCAGGAAAGACTTGGTATGTAACTAATGCAGCTTCTGAGGTCCTAAAGGAATGACACCTATTCCAGGGTAAAGACAAAGGTTCAGACTGCAACTGATATAAAATTTCAAATCCACTCAGGCATTGAGAGAACCTCTCTGGCCTAGACTGACCAACATAAAAAAATGTAGAGAGGACTGGTGGTGGGTGGGGGAGGGGAGAGCAAATATTCTAAGGAAGGGTAACACTGATAGGATACTTAAAGGGAATCACTTTATCAGAGTCCAGTGCATCATGGGATACCAGCTGCCTTGGCCATGATTTCAGAAAAAGGAGGAGGAGGAAAGGAGCCCAGAGTGGGATGCTAAAATATGAACCCTGACTATATCACTCTAAGACAGTCCTGGCTGAGTTGGGACTAGCGAAGGTTACGCAGGTCTTCACTCTGGGTCTACCTATAGGTTCCTTCTAATTCTCAAGACCCTCCACTGGCAGAGGAAAGGGGAAAGGAACATGTAACAGCAAATATCAACATAATGAGAAGGAGCAAACCTTGACCAGACCACAGAGTTCCCAGACTCTTTCTCCATCCCTTGACCAGGGGAAGATAAAACACTCTAGCCAGTAAGTAACAGAAAATAACAACTAACATCTGAGCACCTACCGTGTTCCAGGCATTGTGCTTAATGTTTGATATGCATTCTTCACAACAACCTTATGAGAAGGGTGCAATTATTATCCCCATTTTAAGGAGGAGGAAACTGAGACAAGAGATAAAGTAATTTACCAAAGTGATCTTGGGCAAAGCAAACACTGAAGCCCTGACTCTAGTCCACTGGGTCAGATTCCCAGAACCAGGCTCTTAACCACAATGTTATTAATAGAATCATAGTTTAGTCAAAAATTGTGATATACCAAAAATGGGCAGAAGACCTAAACAGACATTTCTCCGAAGCAGATATACAGATTACCAACAAACACATGAAAAGATTCTCAACATCACTAATCATTAGAGAAATGCAAATCAAAACCACAATGAGGTATCACCTCACACCAGTCAGAATGGCCATCATCAAAAAATTTATAAACGATAAATGCTGGAGACGGTATGGAGAAAAGGGAACCCTCCTGCACTGTGGGTAGGAATGTAAATTGCTACAGCCACTATGGAGAACAGTATGGAGCTTCCTTAAAAAACTAAAAACAGAGCTACCATATGAACCAGCCAATCACACTACTGGGCATATGCCCTGAGAAAACCGTAATTCAGAAAGATACATGGACCCCAGTGTTCATTGCAGCACTATTTACAATAGCCAGGACATGGAAGCAACCTAAATGTCCATCGACAGATGAATAGATAAAGAAGATGTGGCACATGTATACAATGGAATATTCCTCAGCCATAAAAAGGAACAAAATTGAGTTATTTGTAATGAGGTGGATGGACCCAGAGTCTGTCATACAGAGTGAAGTAAGTCAGAAAGAGAAAAACAAATACCACGTGCTAACGCACATATATGGAATCTAAAATAACGGTACTGATGAACCTAGTGGCAGGGAAGTAATAAAGATGCAGACGTAGAGAACGGACTTAAGGACACAGGGGGAAAGGGGAAGCTGGGATGAAGTGAGAGAATAGCATTGACATATATACACTACCAAATGTAAAATAGATAGCTAGTGGGAAGCCGCCGCATAGCACAGGGAGATCAGCTCAGTGCCTGGTGACCACCTAGAGGGGTGGGATAGGGAGGGTGGGAGGGAGGCTCAAGAGGGAGGAGATATGGGGATATATGTATATGTATAGCTGATTCACTTTGTTATAAAGCAGAAACTAACACACCATTGTAAAGCAATTATACTCCAATAATGATATAAAAAAAGTTGTGGGGCTTCCCTGGTGGCGCAGTGGTTGAGAGTCTGCCTGCCGATGCAGGGGACACGGGTTCATGCGCCGGTCCGGGAAGATCCCACATGCTGTGGAGCGGCTGGGCCCGTGACCCATGGCCGCTGAGCCTGCGCGTCCAGAGCCTGTGGTCCGCAACGGGAGAGGCCACAACAGTGAGAGGCCCACATACCGCAAAAAAAAAAAAAAAAAAAAATTGTGATATAATTTCTTTGGGAAGATGAGAGAAGGAAAAGGGAGCATGTAAGGAGTGGGAGTATAAACCTTCCTATAATTCCTACAACAGGAAGTCAATGATGTCTAAAACTGATAAATCATAAGCATACCATTTAGAAACGTGGCAGTAAACACTAGAAAGGCTAAAAGAGTTAAAAGTGGTAACTTCCATGGGGCAGGCCTTGGGTAGGGAACTGCTTACAATTTTCTTTTAAAGGCCTTTTGATATTAATAGATCTTTTTAAAATCATACACATGTATTCTTTTGATAAAAAATGATTTAAAAGGAAAAAGAAAGAAAATCAGAGATCATGCCAATCAAAGTCTACTGTTGCTGTTGCCACAGTTTCCATCCTCCTCCACTGATAACAGCACTTGGGTTTGGCTTTGGAGAATCTCCCTCCTTCACTGGGCAATCCGGTGGGCCTGTCAATCAAGGAACCCCAACATGCCCTGGCCAAGGGGGAGAAGGGGCCAGTGACACCCTCTTGGAATCTTGAGCAGAATGGCAAAAAGACCTAAAACAGCTGGAAACACTTCACCCAGAAGCAGAAACCCTCCATTAGTACCTTCCACTTACCCAGGCCCCAGGACTCCCTTGGTTCGGACTTTTTAAGCTCTCCCTTAAATCCTCTGTGTTGCCCATTTCCGTCTAATAAATTCCTCTTTTGCTTAAGTTAGCTGGAGCCACTCTCTATTGCTTATAATAAGGGAACTTAATGGGAATGTCTAAAAAAAATGAGTTTGAGGTTTATCTGTGCTTTTATTTGCCAGTGTAACTTACTACAGTGGTTTGCAAACTTTTTTGATCTAAAAAATACATTTTACATCACAATCAAATAAACACACACACACACATATATATAATATGTATACACAGATATAACTGAAACAAAAGTTTTGCCAAAATGTCTACCCTAACACTCTGAGAGTGTTAATTCTATTTCTTTTTTTTAAGACTTTATTGTTTTTAGAGCAGTTTTAGGTTTACAACAAAATTAGCAGAAAGGTACATAAATTTCTCATATACCTCCCCACACACATGCATAGCCATTATCAATATCATTCACCAGAATGGTACTTTTTAACCAAAGATGAACATACATTGATACATTGTAATTACCCAACATCCACAGATCACCTTAGGGTTCACTCTAACGAAGTGAATGGTGCTGCACGGTCTATGGGTTTGGACAAAGGTATAATGACATATATCCATCGCTATAATATCATACAAAGCATTTTCACTGCCCTAAAAAACTTCTGTATTCTGTATATTCATCTCCCCTCTCCCCCCAGACTCCTGGCATCCATTGATCTCGTTACTGTCTCCATAGTTTTACCTTTTCCAGAATGGCATATAGTTGGAATCTCTTTCTTTCTTTTTGAAAAGAGAGTTCAAAGCCTTTATGCCTATAAAACCACTCATGGCCCACCCATGCATGGACCAGACAGGATCTAAAAGGCAAACTCGGGGCTTCCCTGGTGGCACAGTGGTTGGGAATCCGCCTGCCAATGCAGGGGACACGGGTTCGAGCCCTGGTCTGGGAGGATCCCCCATGCTGCGAAGCAGCTGGGCCCGTGCGCCACAACTGCTGAGCCTGCACTCTAGAGCCCGCGCACCTAGAGCCTGTGGTCCAAGATGAAAGTGGCCACCACAATGAGGGGCCTGTGCACGCCAATGAAGAGTAGCCCCCGCTCATCATAACTAAAAGGAAAGCCCACGCGCAGCAACGAGGACCCAACGCAGCCAAAAATAAAAAATTAAATAAAATTTTTAAAAAAGGCAAACTCTTCTAATACTGCAACTTTTCGTCTAATATTCAGCCCTGTCCCACTGGTCCTGCCCAGTAGAGGTACAGGGGGACACCTGTAGGGTATTTATTTATAGGAAGGCCACAAGTTTTGAGCCCCTTGTTACAATGATTCCTGTTGGGTGTGTTGTAAACAGAGAAACCATTTCTTCCGGCTTCCTGCTCTGAGCACATCTATTTCTTTTTTAACGCTGGTTCTGACCCACTAAGTTGATCTCAGTGATTATGTGATTATGATCAGCAGTTTGAAAAAAAAAACACTGGCTCCCTGTACCTGCCGCATCTACCTCCAACAATAAAAGCAACCCAGAGAATGCATTAGCCATAGTTCCATGTCCATGTGCAGTGCACTGAGGCATATGGCCTGGCTGGTGGAGAAATACCAACACAGTCCAAGGGTCCTGACATTCACTAGGACACACCAGACAGTTAAACTATCTACACTGCGGACACCAGAAGAAACATCTGTTCGTTTATTTATTCATTCACTCACTTTACACAGGCACTGAGCACTCCTTCAATGGTGTGAATATACAAGAGGTTCCTGGAGACTGTCCAGAGCCATAAATTCTATCTGCAGGATGGCTCAGAGGAGAGGAATCCAGGAAAAAGCTTGTCTCCTGACTGATCGATTGTTTACAATCTCCTCCCCTTCCTTAAGAGCTCAGGAATGTCTCTTAACACCAGATCTCAGCAATAGTTATGTCATTCCCACCTTTGAAGTCAAATAACTCTCAAGCCCAGCCTAGAAAGAAGGAATAAAAGGGAATTTCTGTCTCCCCCTCATTCTAGAGGTCTCTGATAAGCTTCAAACTAGTCTATGGCTGGAGATTGTCTGAATTCCTTGCATTTTTCAATCCACTATTCCCACCCCCCCGGCCCTCCGCCCCCCGCCAGACAAGCAGCAAAACATCAAGGGATGGAAGAGAGTGTCAATTCATTCTCAACACTGCCAATGCCTTAGACCTAAGACTTTTCTGGATCTCTTTTCTACAGCAAGCAAAAAGAAGCGCAAACACCCCTCTCCTTTATTTTCCTCATACCCCGTTCCCTGCCTCAACCATCCCAAAACAGTGAGCAAGCTCATGGAGTAGGACTTGGGGCTGACACGATAGAGGATGGATTTTTTCTATCTACTGAAGATGAGGCATGGAGGTACTGGGGTTGCGCAGTAGCAAGACCTGAATTGTAATGTGGTGGAAACTCTCACAGCCTGGGCAGAAACAGAGAGGGGACTGTGAACAGAATTAAGTGATCGTGTATACCCTAAACTTGAAATGAGAAACTATTCAACAAATATTCTTTGAAGAGCCATAATTCAGGTGCACATGGGTTAGCTCTATCTCAAGGGCATGCTGAGACGAAGAGGGGAAGGGAATCAGAATCGGAGTGGAGTGGGGGAAAGGGAGGCATACAAACGCCCCATCACCTTGTCTCTCATTTCACTCCCCCCACAATAGCTTAGAAATTGATGAAATAACACACACCCATTCTGGGTTAAGTTCCCCAGCAGACCTAGAAACACTCAGCCACAAGTTACCCTCCTCTGCCTCTGGAGAGGAAGAATCATACAGTCTGCTGGGGTGGGGAGGAGACCAGGTACTGGGAGCCAAGGGAGTGAGGGGAGCTGGGCAGATCGGTTAGCACTGGAGCAGACGGGTGAGCACTCCTCTTTCCCCCACTCTCACTCCGTCCAGAAGCTCTCGCGTAAGTCACTTCCCTCCCCTTCTCAGCCCAGGTTCTGGCATCCCCTCCATCCACTTGCCCCGGGCTTGAAGGCTGGAGACGGAAGCAAAACCAACAACACGTCTCAGGAAGCTATCGGTTGGCCGACGGGGGGAGGGGAGCAGGAGACCCTCCATGGGGGAAAGAGGAGAAATCCTCTTTCAGCAGAGAGGTGACCCCCCAAGCAGACAGCCCTATCCCCTCCTAGCGAAAGGTAAGAGTCCCTGGCCAATCTCAACGTACCTGGAGTTCTACCGCCCCCACCCTCCAGTCCAAGCCCTAGGATTTCACTCTCTACCCTTTGTCTTGCTACTGCTCACCCAAAGCCCCATGAAGTTCTTTGAAGGGCCCCTGAGGTCACCAGGACCCACAGAAAAGCCTAATCCCCCTCGTTGGGAACCAAAGTCCAAAAGAACACAGGGATCCCGTCCCTGGAGCTCATTCTCCTACGACGCAATCTAGCAGCGCACAGGACGCCTGAGCAGCGCGCACCCGGAGACCCGCGCTCAGTTCGGGCAGGAGCCGCAGTGTCCTCCCAAAGGGCAGGGACGCCCCTTTTCCTTGAGCCTCAAAACAGTCTTCATCCCGCAACTCCCCAGGATTCCACCGCCCGCCGAGAAGCGGCAGAAAAAGAGAAGCGCCGCGAGGAGCTGACCGCACCGAGCGCTGCACCAGGTGATGTCAGCGAACTCCTCGCTGGGCAATGGAAGGGCGGAATTAGAAACCGAGAATACCGCGCGAGGGGAGGCGGTGCGGACGCTTTTTCTTACCGCGGCCTGCCCCTCCGCGTGCACATCCACCAGTGTACACCAGCTGTGCGTCCCGTTCATCTTCTGCTGGGGTCGCAGCTGGGACCCCAACCCTGGGCCCTGCGGTCCGGCTTCTCCCAGACTGGCGCGCGCGGAACCTTCCCTAGTATAGGCACGTCACGGGCGGAGGCACGATAGGACACGCCCCTAGGGCGCCGTTCGCCAACAAGCGAGCAAAGGGATGAAGTAGGCGTGGCCTAGGCGTTTCAGGGCACGCCCATCTGCGCTCTCTCAGATTTACCTAAAGGTGGGGCTTGGGAGCTGCTTATCTGCTTAACTGAAGTTTTGCCTAGTGTTATGTATGGTTGTACCTTAAACATTAGTCTTGCCCTCTCCTTTCAACTCCAAGACCAGTATTGGTAAGACAGAATCACCCTGCCTGCCCCTAGAGGATGAGGAGTTCGAAAAAAGCTTCCATACATTCTCCTCTCCTTATACATAGGCCAGCCTGTAGGCTTTGTGGAGCTGAGCAAACATTTCCTCCACTGTACAGGCTCCCAAGACCAGCTCACTCAGACTGGCCTAAGCCAGTCTGGTAGGTGCCCTTCCCTGGCAGGAAGCCCAGGCCAAAGGCAAAGCTAGCTTGGCTCTGGGTGGGGCTTGTTTTGCAGAAGCTATTATACCAAAGCTGCCCTTATATGGATGGGAGAGGTGGGACACATTGCCTTAAAAGGAATTTGCATTCTTGAGAAGGGATGAACCTCAACTTCTCCAGTGGCATTTGCTCTCTAAGCCCAGGTTAGCATCTTAAGGGCCTAGAATAGAGGATGGCCAAGCAGGAGCGTGGAGCCTCTTCCAGCCCAACTGCTCTCAGCAGGTGGCTTCTCCACTGGGCTATGGTCCACATGGACACCAGACAAGAAGAGGTCTGACCCACTCTTGAGTGGGCAGAACCCCTAAATCTGGCAATAGGCTCTGGTGAACAGCTAGCTCCCTCTTCAAGGCAACACAAGGGCAGGGATGACAGAAACTTCCCCACCTCTCATGTAGGGACTGGGTCCCATGCCTGGTAAGAATGGATGGGTATCTTTGCGCCTGGGAGGTGCATGCTTGGGCTATCCCTATGCCCCAAAGGAATAAAACCCATTTCTGGTCTGTCTCCTTTAACCCTCAGAGAAGGCATTTACTGGCCTTGCTATTCCCAAAAGTTTCCTCAGGAAAGAATGGAGCTGCTATAAACACTTCTCGGCTCCCTAAGTTCCATCTGATCTGTTGTAAAAGGCCTCTAAAAGTGAGGTGAAGAAAACCCCAGCTTCAGCCTCTAAGCTGTACAGTAAAATGGTTTCTTCATAAAATTTAGACCTCCAAATAAGTCAGGAAAAAGAATGAGAAGAGAAGTCAAGGATTTCAGTATAGATATATAATTTTAATATTTAATTTAAAATAAATTCAATGCTGGATTGGATTGGGAGAGAATATATGATTTGCAGAATAAAGGAAATTTTTTTTAATCATGAAATTACAAGTCATTGGTGAGAACAGCCTTCTCCCTCCTCTAGGCTTCTTACAGAGTCTGCTTAGAAAATAAGAGAGGTGAATCACCTCCCTTACCTCCTCCCACCAGAAAGTGGCTCTCCCCAAATCCCAAAGGAGGAATAAGTCCACCATTGCCTCTTCCCATTTCTACCAAGAGTCAGCCTCTAGCCTCTCTGTATCAGGTCCAAGCTCCTGAGATAATGAGGGTCCCTCGGTTCCCTACTGAGTTTGGGCACATCTGATCAGAGAAACCACAAGTTAAGGCCCCGGAGACCAAAACCTTTGCTTTTCAAACTTGCGTAGACAGTTGTCAGAGTTCCCAGGTGCAACCGTCTTATAAGCACATCCATAGTCACGGAGGGAGAGGAGGAAGGATGGAAACCCTGAGCAGAAGCAGCCCCACCACCTTATCATGGCCCTCCCAAAGTCCCTCTCACAGGGCCTCATAGGCAGGGAAGCCGGTAGGTCTCTCGACCAGTCATTGGGGCAGCAGGGAAGGCAGAAGGCCCCGGTTGGGGAAAGGGTGGTCCTTGGAGAGGTATGAATGTGCAGGTAATAAAAGGCAAGAAGAGCATCCTTATCTCCTCACCCCAGCTAAGGCACTGAGAAGAAAGAAGGAACACAGAAACGGTAAAGATGGGAAGAGGAGGAGAAAGGGACCCCTTGGATCCTGGCCTGGGGAAGACAAAAAATACAGGAATGGAGACAGGTGGGGACTACCACATGGGCCCCATGACTGTGCAAAGAAGAGCCTCTGAGAAGTGGGTAGAGTCACGCCAGCATGTCCATTACCCATAATGTTCCCCTTATGGTGCTCCAGAATGGGAAGGAAATGAGTTGCAGGAGTCAAGGGGGCAGAATCACATAGGGTATTTCCCTGAGCCTGGGGTTAAGGGCTAAAGAAATAAAGCTTTATATACATGGCAATTTCTATCCCTTCCTATCCTGCTCAATCCCTCTCAGCCTATATGCTCACCAACCTACTGCTGTGAGGGAGCAGAAGAGGGGGTCGGCACTTAAGGAGGGGGCTCAGTTGGCTTAAAATGCCCACTCCTCCAGGGGAAAGGGAAAGTCTGTCTACCGGCTTAGCGCTGATGCCTTTTTTATCACCTTCACTCACACCCCTCCCTGTCTTAGGTCTGAATAACTGGGTCCCCCACAGGGATGAGGAATCTGAGGCTGGGAAGAGCAGAGCAGGACTGGCCAGGATAGGCCTCAAGTGTGGTTCATGGGCCCTTGTGGACCACGAGCTAACAGGAGCTAGTCTGCAGGTTGCTCTCCGTAAGCAGTGAGGCGATGGAGGAAGGATCGTAGACGCTGTCAAATTCCTCATCTGAGCTCAGCCCTTCATGTTGGAGAGTTGACTCAGCAGCTGAGCGGGAAGCTTTGCGCCTGAGTCAAAGAGGAATACTGGTCAGGGAAGGAGACAGAAAGATTTAAACAGCCTCCCTTTTCATGCTAAGGAAACTCCCAGTTCTCCTAAGGCCTAAAGCTATTCACAAGATTCCCCCACTAATTAGAGATATGGGGAGATGGGGTACAGGATGGGGGCTGACATACTAAAAGACAGTCATACTGGCTTTCATCCAGGAATGAGTGCCTGCGAAGTCCCTTCTTAGAGATCCTCCTCCCCATCCAGTTCAGGAGAGCCCATTCCCTTATTGCTCTGCTATCCCGATGGAACGGGGGCAGAAGAGCAGCCCGTACCAGGAGTCCTTCTCCAGGACTTTGATCCGGGCCTGGAGCTGTTCATTGACCTCATGCTGTTCCTCCAGCTCACGCTGGGCCTTCTTCCTCAGGCCATCCAGTCGCTCAATTTCCTCTTCGGCTTCATCCACCTGCCGCTTCAAAGCCTTCACCCTCAGGCTTAGCTAGGCAGGATACCAAGTCCCCACATTAGAAAAGGAGCTGCTGCTACTGTGGCCTGGGATCCTCCCCTGCAGCAATCTTGACAAGGTATATACAGTTGCCCCTAGGAAAATGTTGAGACCATGGGCAAGTACCCTAACCTCTTAGGTTTGTCCTGGGGATTAAATAAGTTAATACATCACTTAGAAAGAGAGCCTAGCACATCATAAGTACTCGATACCCATGCTTACTATGACTGCTCTAATCTAGTCCTTTCACTCTAGTCTCTCTGACCTTATAGAAGGAAAGTCTAAGTTTAGAAGACCTATGAGATGGAACCTCTCTTGGCCTTCAAGCAAATGCATAGTATATACTTGCCATATGGTTGCCTGGCCCTAGCTGCCATCCTTACCTGGTCTTTCTGGTCATTCACATGCTGTCGTTCATCATCAATCTGGATGGACAGCTCTTTAACTCTCCGCTCCAGTTTTCGGTTGGTGGACTGCAGAACTGTCTTCTCCCTAAAAGGGTGGGGTAGGGGGATGTCTCTGGCTGTTGTCATTTCTAAAGAAACTCCTACTTGGCCCCATACTGCCTCCAAGAACTCCAAGGGCTCAGCCACGAGCCCAACCATTAGACTGAGGAGGATCCAGGGCAGATGCAAAGAAACAGGTAGATAGAGGTCATTCACATTTCAGAATTTCTGCAACTCTCTCTTTTCCCCATCAAGAGAAGAGGTCTCCCAAAAGATCAAGCCAGGTTGGCCATGTCTGAAACAAGATGGAGGGATACCAGAGGAGAAAAGCCCAGAGGGAGAGAGAGAGGATGGGCTCATGTCACCTCTCTTCAGCCTGCAGCCGCTCCTGCAACTCCCGATTCTGGGACTCAAGCTGAGAGAGGCTGGCGCTGGGCTTCTGGAAGCCTTCTGAGCTGGCCAGCCGGCTCTTCAAGTCCTTGTTCTGAGAGGGACAGGAAGACTCCTTGGTTAGCACTCAACCTGCAATTGCTTCCATGGTCATTTTACCCACCTCCTGAGGCCTATCCCCAAGACTCCCTCCCCCCCAACCTCACCTGTCTCTCCAAGGAGATTTTGTCACACTCCAGGTCCTGCCGAGCAGACCTCTCCTGCATGAGCTCTGTCCTCAGCTGGTCCACCTAGTGGGGATGGGCCAGAGGAACCAGACTTAGGGAGGACTTATGATGAACCAGCAATTTGAACCAAGTGGAGCAGAGTAGCTGGAGGATGCTCTCTGAATCCCCCAAATTCCCAGGCAACTAAGAAATCACAGCCTACTCAGATGGGAGGGGCCACAGAATTTAAACAGGGCCTCCTCAGTCTCACCAGGAACTAACGTCCATTCTGAATGCAAGCAGCCCAGACTCAGATCCACAGCCCAGGCCACCAGGATTCCTTCCTCCATTCAAACTCCCGGCTTCTTTCCACCTGAGGAAACCCGCCAACCCCTCCCGAAAGCAGAGACCCTGCAGTAGAGCCGGGCACGCACCAATTCTGCAGCCAGAACTCCATATATGATATGAAAGATGGGAAGGTAGGGTTGTTTTTGAAAGGGCCAAGAGGTTCTGTCATTGGGGTAGACACGGATAAGGCATAAGGAAGGGGTTACCTGGTCCCGACCACGATTCATCCGTTCCGTCAGCAGCTCCACAGTGCTCCTCTCCTCATCTAACTCCACCTCCAGCCGTGAGACTTTTTCCTGGGGCAGAGGGCCAACAGGTTAATTCTGCCCCAAATGCTGGACACCAGAACGCCAAACTCTGATCAGGAGCCTCTCACACACCAGCCTCCACAGGTTCTTCTCTCTCCCACATCCCAGAACCCATTGGTCCCTGCCCCTGCCCAGAGCCACCATGGAGCTAGCGCCCTCTGCTGCCCAAGTGAGGCATCAAGGGAAAAGGGTGGGCCCGCTCTGACCTTGGCGCCTTGGCAGGATGACAAACCCCAGAATCTATTTCTCACTGGTGCAGCCCTATTTCCCAAATGGGAAAATAGAGAGAAACCCAAGTGCCCAGGCCAAAGCTGAGATAAAGAGAGTCAGAAACTGAAGCATCAGGGTACAGATTGGGGAAGCAAATTCGAGTCAGGCAGTGCCATGTAGAGGCTAAGACAAGACTGCCTGGATTTAAAAATCAGATCGACCGCTTCCTAACAAAGGGGCCATGGACAAGTTGCTTGGCCTTTCTGTGTCTCAGTTGTCCTCATCTATAAAATGGGGAAAACAAGCCTACTCATGCCATATGGTTATTCTCAGGATTAAATAATTCTTAAGTACCTGGCACACAGCACAATATGTAAGTGTTTGCTTGCTGCTGCTACTGCTCTTATTACTGTTGTTGTTGTTATTGCCAAATATAGCAAACTGAAGACCACTGTTGACTCTAAAGGGGAGAAGCCACTGCTCAGCTCCAGCCAACTGTTGCCATGCGGACAACTCAAGACTCAAAGCCCAGTGTTATTATATTTTCCAAATGTATGAGAAAAGCCAGAAATCCAAAATTTTATGTGACATCGACAAATTTCTAAACAGTGGCAATTAATTCAAAGTTGTTTACAACACTGCAGTCAAACAAAACCCATCAGCTGTCGGCTGCCAGTTTCCTATCCCAGAGGCTGGAGTGTCCTGGCTCTTTTCCCCACAGAAGTCCCACCTGTGCCAGGATCCAGACACCCTCACCTTCCCCATCCCACCCACCACCCGTCACCCCCTCACTGTCCTCACCTCAAGGCCCTTGAGCTGACGGCTCCTGTCATCCTGGGAGCGTTTTTTGTTCTCTGCCTCTTGCTCCAGCCCCTGCAGTCGCTGGACCAGCAGCTCTTTGTCCAGCCGGGCAGAGTCCCGCTCAGCCTGGGATGCCTGCAGGCCCTGCCGCAGCCTCTGAGTCTAGTCAGAAGAGAAAAATGCAGCAGCTCAGATAAGGTAAGATGGGGGTTGAAGGGTGGAAGCAGTCCACCCCATGGGGGAAAATTCTTCAACTCTGACATTCTTTAGAATTGCCAGAGCACGGTGATGATAAAAAGACTTGACTTTTAGCCCATATTCTCTATCGTCTTAAAATTCTCTACACAAGTTTAAATCACCTGAGGAGCTTCTAGGCTACTGATCCTGGATCCAAGCCCCAGGGTTTATGATTTAAGTGTAACAGGAGGCATCTTGGGTGTTGAGATCTTTAAAATCTCCCCAGGTGACCCTAATGTGCAGCAGAGTTTGAAAATCACTGCTGTGCAGACAGTGCATCCTCTACTGTCTCTGCCTACAGTGGACAACTGCCCCCACCCTCCCCCACCGAAGTGATTAGACCTAAACCCAGGTCCCAGGATCCCTTGGTCACAGGTTAAGAGGTAATGACCTTCAAACCAAGGACGTTGGGACTACTGCCATTTAGGCTCCTACCTCATCCTGAAGCCGGCTTAGCCCTCCAGCGGTCTTCTCAGCCTCACTGGCCCACTCCTTGGCCTGGCGCTGGGCATCCGCCACCTCCCGCCGGGCCTTTTCCTTGTAATCCTCCAGCTGGGCCTGGAGCTGCTGCAGGGCTTGCTTAGAGTCATCCCCAATCTGCTCCAGCTGAGGCACAGAGAAAAGAGATTTTTCAGCACTGCATCTCTTTAACGGATGCCTCTCTCTCTTCTCTGGGCCCAGACTCCCAAGACTCTCCCAGAGCCTCCTTCCTGCCAAAGTAGCCCTCTCTTGCTCTTTCCTGGACCTAGGTCCCTAGTATGGCTGGGAGTAATATATAGATTTCCTGGGTTCAAATCCTGGCTCTACCACTTATTAGCTGTGTGACCACAGGCAAGTTATTTACCCTCTCTGGGTCTCAGTTCCCCATCTATAAAATGGGATAATAACAGTGCACCTACATCACAAGGTTGTTGTGAGAATTATGTTAATTAATTACATAAAGTACTTACAATAGTGCCTGATACAAAGTAAACCTTAAATGACCATATTTCAGCAAACCCAAGATACCAATGATTATTACAAAGAAAAAGAAAAATTTGCCAATTGAACTATAACATACCGTCAATTATAAGACACAAATCAATTTCAGAGACGATAAAATGTACATTTTAGAATTGATGAAATATTTTAGGTGTTTGCTCCGGTTTTATAAATAAGCGATTAGGAGGAGAACCCTACCTGAAAAAAAGTAATTTATCTCCTTTTCTTCCTTTCTCCTTCCCTCCCCCAAATATAAAATTCTACCAATGAAAATTCCTGTTTTTAGGTCTTATAGACATCTAAGGAGGGATTATAGGCCTTTTTCCTTCCCCTAAATATAAAACTCTACCAACGAAGATTCTTATGTTTAGGTCTTACAGACTTCTAAGAGGAACTCCAGGAGACATTCTCCAAGGATCAAGATCATAAAGGAATGGGAGGTAGGGGGAGGTCAAGAACACTGAGGGGAAGTAGGAAGGATGCCACTCTGCAGATGTAGACTTGGCCTCCCCAACAATGAACTTGAGGAAAGCAAACACCACATGTCGTGACCCCATTCCCTCCCCTGTTCCCCCCGCCCCCCAGGCAAGCTTCTGGGTGAGCTGAGCCTCTTCCTGAGCCCAGGCCACCGTGCCCCACCTCCTTGTTCAGCCGGTCCACAGTCCTGTCCAGCAAGCGCTTCTGCTCCTCCAGCTCAGCCTTGCTGCGCCGGAGCGCCTCCCGCTGCTTCCCCTCCTCCTCCAGGGCCCGGTTCAGAGCCTGCTGCTCCTGTCCCAGGCGGGCCAACCCCCGCTGGGCCTCTTCCAGCCGTGCCTCCAGTGCCCGCTTGGCTGCTGTCAGGCTCCCCTCCTCTTCCTGAGCTGTGTTCAGGGCCTCCTCTAGCCGCTGTTTCTCTGCCTGGGAGTGGGGAAGGTGAGGGACGTTGGACCGAGGGGATGCAAAGCTTGGGCTCAAGCCATTTGGAGGTGAGTAGGTGGGAGGGAGGAGGAAGAGATGTTTATGAAAAAGGTGGGCAATGAAAACAGGCTCAGAGGAACCAGCAAAGATCAGAGAACCTGCGAAGAGTGGGAAATGGACAAAAATACCAGTGCAAAGCCTGAGACATTCACACTAAAGCACACTCCAGGAAATAAACCCGAGGTTAACAGAGGACTAGGGAGGCAAACAGAAGCACGCTACAGGCAAAATCAAAGTGATGGCTGAGTATTTAGCCAGGGATGAGAGGAGAGAAGGCCAGGAGGAAGCCAACAATGTCAGCAAAAGCACTGACCTCTAACCGCTGCACCTTGTCCCGAAGCCGAGCCTCCGCCACTTCCCCACCCTCCGCCAAGCCTCGTGCCTCCTTCAGCTGCTGCTCCAGACCCAGGATGCGCCTTCGGAAGTCATCATTTTCCTCCTGGGTCTCCCGAAGCGTCGTTTCCACTGCTGTCCGACGCTGCCCCAGCACTGCCATTTCTGCCTCTGCTGCCATCTGAGCCTGAGGCCAGTTCAGGGAGAGGTGGCTCAGACCCCAGGGCTCAAGGTCATTGGCGACTCCCAGGAAAGCCACCCCAAAGAGAGCTCACACGAACCCAGGTGTGAAGAGGGGTAGTGCCACCAGCCAGAGGCTTCCCTGAGAATCCCACCCCTACAGAGATGCAATGGGTGTCACCAGGTACAGCCCAACCTCCCCCTGCCACATCCTGGCTACTTTTAACCACACACCTAGGACCAAGGTATTTGGTCTATACATACCCATGATAGGTAATTTTCCACGCCCTCTGGCTCCTCAGCCCTCCAGACCCCTCAGCCTCCACCTCCTAAGCCCTGTGCCCACTCCCCTTGCCTTGGAAGCCTCTTCACAGTCTTGTCTCAGTTGCTGGAGGGTCTTTTGTAGCTGGAGGTTCTGCTGTTCCAGCCCCCGGCCTCGTTCAGCCTCTACCCTCAGCTGCTTCTCCAACTCCCGCTCCCGGTGTCGCCCAGTCACCTCCTGGCTCTGCTTCTCTGCCTGCAGCTCCTTAACTTCCTCCTGTGTCCGGCGCAGCTCCTAGAAGGGAAGGGAAATGGTGACAGGGCAGAGAGAGCCAGCCTGGGATAACAGAAAGTGGAGAAACTGAAACTCTCGTACACTGCTGGTGAGAATGTGAAATGGTATGCCCACTTTGGAAAACAATTTGGCAATGTCTCAGAAAGTTAACCATAAAGTTACCATATGACCCAGCAATTCCACTCCTAGGCATATACCCAAGAGAACTGTATAAACATGTGTTCACAAAAAACTTGTAAGTGAATGCTCATAGCAACATTATTCATTACAGCTAAATACAGAAATGACCCAGATGTCCATCAATTGATGAACAGATAAAAAATGTGGTATATCCATGTAGTGGAATATTATTCAGCCATAAAAAGTAATGAAGCACTGATACTTGCTACAACATGGATAAACCTTGAAAAACATTATGCTAGGTGAAAGAAGCCAGACATGAAAGGCCACATATTATAGGAGTCCAATTATATGAAATGTCCAGAATAGGCAAATCCATAGAGAGAGAAAGTAGATTAGTGGCTGCCAGGAGTGGGGAGGGTGACCGCTAATGGATGCGGGGTTCTCTTTTGGGGTGATGAAAATGTTCTATAATTAGATAGTGGTGATGGTGTTGGTTGTACAACTCTGTGAGTATACAAAACCCCACTAAACTGTATACTTTGAAAGGGTGAATTCTATGGTATGCGAACTAAATCTCCATTAAAAAAATTACATGGAGTGAGAACAGATGAGGGTATGCGTACAACAGGATTGGCTATTTTTTTTAAATGTTGAAAACCAAAATATGTGACACAATAAATATTGGTGCTGCTCTGATTTCTTTTTTAAAAAAATCAAAATATGATTTCTCATTCTAATTCTTTATCTATTAGCTACTTCTGAAATTCAGAAAGTATAATTAGGCTGAAAGGTTATATGTATATAGTGAGTCTTCAGTGTAAGACACTAACATACTAATTACAAAGGAAAAGAAGGGACTTCCCTGGCGGTCCAGCAGTTGGGACTCCATGCTTCCACCACAGTGGGTGAGGGTTCGATCCCTGGTCGGGGAAGTAGGATCCCACATGAGGTGCAATGCGGCCAAAAATAAATAAATGTTCAAAATTTTTTAAATAAAGAAAAATAGCACAGTGTATGGTCTACAGTGGACTGGGTTAGTCTATTTTCCTCATATATATCTTATTGATTGATTAAATACTTAATAAAATTAGCTTAATATATAAGATAAATGAAACACTAGTTATTACTTTTTTGCTTTTTAGCTTTACCCAGCATAATAAGTCAACTGAGATTGTCTAGAGGAATGTCCAAGTTCACTATATCAGCTAATATATTTAACAGACCTCAGACTATCCTTGATATTTGTTAACTTAAAAACAGTATAGTAAAAATTAGGAGTACTTTTGATTTCACAACCACCAAAGTATGTTTGGTTAACATTTATTATCTTTTTCTCCACCAAATATTTTGCATAAGCTCAGGCTTTTATTTATCTGGAAAATCATCATTCAGAGCTATATTTCTTTACTCATTTAAAAATATGATTACCTTGATTACAATTAGGTAGTTTTATAGTAAAAGCATGATAAACAAGAATTGATTAATACTTGTTAACTGAGCACCTACTACATATACAGCATAGCAAATGAAAGAATATAAACCCAGAAGGATTCTCAGGAGGCCACAAATGCCAGTTCCCTATAATTAATGAAAATATTTTCTAATTTACAAATCATCTGAAATAATTCATTGCTTTCTTGTCCTTCATAAACTGATACCAGGAATATGAAGAAATTATTTGTGTTCACTTCAATTTTACGACCTTATTATTCATAAAATATCCATACATGATAAAACATTTAGCTACCTGTGTCTAGATTCTATACTCTCTAAGCAGCCTTCAAATTACAATTTGGCTTCCCATATAGGTCAGCTGGCCATGCCACTGCAAGTGTTCCAGTCCATGTGACAACACCACTCATTGTAAGTTAATAAACTGGCATTCTAACTGTAAATGTTTGTTTCATAAGTGTAGTTAATGAGTCCCCTCTGAGAGACAGAGCAACTCTTGCTATCCTGACAAAATTAGGTTTCCAAGCTTGCAAAAATGACCCTGGAGTTTCACAAATCCACCTCAATGCTGCTACCCATGAGGTCTCTTGGGAGGCAGCCAGCAGCCTCTGGCTATAACCCAACCTGGCCGCCGAGAGCCCGTTCCATTAGAAACTTCTATACTAAGTGAGGAGACCAGTCCTGCTAGAGTGTGTGCTGGGAAGAGATAAGGCTGAACAGGCAGGATGAAGCCTGAAAACCAAGCACACGGGAGACAGCCACACAAGTGTGGAGGCCCTCGTGGATAGGTGAGGCAGATGCCCATCACCCCAACCTGCCCTATTGCCCCCCAACTCCCAAGTACCTTCTTGAGCTCCTCCACCTGGCGAGTATCTCCAGCACCAGCCCGCGCCTGCCCTAATTCCCTCTGCAAGACCTCTATCTTCTCCCCAAGTTCCTCTTCCATCTCCTCCTTCTCCATCCGCAGCTGCAGGAGTCTGAGCCCAGAAAGGTGAAAGGAAAGGGAAAGGGAACAGGGTGAGGCCGCCTGCCTGGGAGAGGTGAGCAGGACAATGACAATGATAACCACCTCCCTGGAGGCAGGACACTGGGCACCCACCCTCAGGAGGGCGGAAGGTGGGGATGGAGAAGGGCAGTTTGAGAAATGGGAAAGGAAGGAGCAGAGCACTGGCAGAAAAGAGGGGGAATATAAGAATCATGTATAAGCATCCTGGGGGGCAATGTCCTTACTCTTGCTTGGTGGCTCTAAGTTCCTCCTTGTTCTTCTGAAACATGCTCTGCCAATGCCCTGTCTCCTCCGAGGTCTCCTCCAGCTCCCTCTGCAGCTCCCGCACCAGGGCTAACATCTTCTGCCTCTCAGCCTCCAATGCTGCGTAATCCTAGGGAAGGGGAGAGTCAGGGGCCAGAAGGCTCGGAGGGAAGAGCTCACTCCAAACCAAAGTGTGAGTGTGTAGAAGGGGAGGCTCAGGTCCAGAGGCACCATGCCCACTGCACACCCTGACACCCAAGGTACCTGGTGCAATGCTAGCAGAAGGCTCTCTTCCCAAGACACAGTCTGCCCCTCTGTCATCTACAGGAAGCCTCCCCCAGTTATTTCCCCATGGGACTTCGGTCACACATCCTCATGGGACTTCTGACCTGCACTCCTTCCCTCTGCCTTCGTAGGTTTCCTGAGCAAGGTTTTCATTACATCTCACATGTGTCTTTTAGGGGGAGTTCCGGTTATGACCATGAAAAAATCCCCAAATACCAAGACTTCGAGGCAGCCCCCTTCCCTGGGGGTGCTCTCTTTTCCCAGCCCTGATCTTGTCACGTGCCTGGGTTGCATCCTGCATGCTCCGGCGAAGCTGCTCTGCGTCCCGCTGGTACTGCTGCCGCACATGCTCTACCTCCTGGTCACGGGAGGCCACCTCCTCCTTCAGGGCGCCCTTCAGTGCTGTCAGCTCCCGCTCCCGCAGCCTCAGCTGCTCCTCTACCCGCTGCTTCCCCTCTAAGACCTCTTCCAGAAGCTCCCGGGTCTCTACCAGGTCCTGGGGAAAGTGAAGGTGGAAGTCAATCAAAAATATTTATTGAGCACCTCCTACCTGTTAGGCATGGTACCAGGTGCTCTCTGCCCTGTAAGATGCCCTGTTAGGATAAAGGAAATCTACCATTCTGGGCTCTAGTGCCACGCCGCCATTGAGTCGGCCTGAAAGCACCCTAAGGGATACCTGTAATCCGCTACCTACTCCCCATACTTTAGGGAAACTGCAGATGAGCAGACTTGAGGATGCTCTAGCTGAAAGGAAGCAGAGGCTAAGGTACCCCAATCCTGCTCCCTACCTTCATTAGCACCTCTTTAGCAGGCTCAGGACCCTGGGCCTGTTTCAGCTTGTCCTGCAGCTCCATCACCTGCGTCTCCAGCCCATGCCGTAACATTTCACCCTGGTCCAGGAGGAGCTTCATGTTCTGGAGCCTAATAATTAATCATAGACAACAGTATTGAGCACTATGTGTAAGGCCGTTTTCTAAACACTTTACTTATATTAGTTCCTATAAACCTCCTTCAAGTCTTTGTTCAAATCTTAACAAGGCTTCCCCTGACTACTTTGTTTAATATTGCAACCCAGCCCTCCTGATCTGCTTTAACCTATTCTACTTACCACCTTCTCATATGTAATACGTTTACTTATACAATATGCTAATTGTTTACTGTCTGTGCCCCCTTCCTAGAAGCTATGCTTCATCTTTATGGTTCACTGATGAACCCCAGGAATCTAGATCAGTGCCTACTACACAGTACTCATTGCAAAAACTTCTGCTACATGAATGATTAAATCCTCACAACAATCCTGTGAGGTAGGTACCATTATTAATCCCATTTTACAGGGCTTCCCTGGTGGCGCAGTGGTTGAGAATCCGCCTGCCAATGCAGGGGACACAGGTTCGAGCCCTGGTCTGGGAAGATCCCACATGCTGCGGAACAACTGGACCCGTGCGCCACAACTACTGAGCCTGCGCTCTGCAACAAGAGAGGCCGCCACAGTGAGAGGCCCGCGCACCGCGATGAAGAGTGGCCCCCGCTCGCCGCAACTAGAGAAAGCCCTTGCACAGAAATGAAGACCCAACACAACCAAAAAATAAAAATAAATTAAAAAATAAAAAAAGAAATGTTCAGTTCCATCACATTTAAAAAAAAAATCCCATTTTACAGATTAAGAACCTGATACACAGAGGCAAATCTAGGGAGCCTAACTCATGTGCTATCAGCATTACTGATAGAGAAGGTAAAGAGAAAGGTCCTGTCTTTAACCTTCTCTGTTGGCCCCTTTCAGCTTCTGGAGATTTCCCTGTCTCCCCCAGCCCTGGGGGAGCCTCTAACTCTGGCTGAGGCCCTCATGCAGCCCTGCAAGCACCATCAGCTGCACTCACTCCTTGGTGCTCTGCTGGGCTTCCCCATTCCTCCTCTCCAGCAGCTCCTGCAGTCGGCTGCACTCTTCTGCCTTCTCCTCTAGCTGCCGCTCCAGCCCAACCCGGAATGGCTCTAGCTTCTGCCGTTTCTGGAAAGGGAAAAGAGAGTGAAACAGGTGGAGAGTAGGGAAAGCCTCTCAGAAGGACCAGGAATAATGGGAATACCTAACACCTATTGACACTCACTATATGACAGGCACTGTACTAGGGACCTTATGTATATTATCTGCATTTAATCCTCATAACAAGCCTCGGTACTTGTAATGGTTTAAAATATGTTCACAAATTATTTGACATTTCTTTCAAAAGGTGAAGCCTCTCTCCTTGAGTATAGGCTGGACTTAATATAGGCTCCCTTTGAGTATAGGCTGTCTCTTCTAACAAATAGAAAAAGGGGGAAGTGATGTGTAGCTTCTGAGACTAGGTCAGAAAAAGGCATCGCGGCCTCCTCCTTACCTTCTCTCTTGGATCACTCACTTCGGGGGAAGGTAGCTACCATACTGTGAGGACACTCAAGCAGCACTATGAAGAGGTCCACATAGCAAGGAACTGAGACCTCCAACTAACAGCCACTGAGTAAGCCGTTTTAGAAGTAAATCCTCCAACACCTGTCAAGTCTTCTAATGACTACAGCTCCAGCCAATACCTTGACTGGAAGCTCATCACAGACCCTGAGCCACAACTACCCAGTTAAGTGGCTCCCAGATCCTGGGCACTCAGATACTGGGTGATGTTTGTTTTGAGGTAACTTGTTACACAGCAAGAGATAACTAACACAGCACAATTATTATCCTCACATTACAGTTAAGGAAACAAAGGCTTAGAACATTTAAAGAATTTGCCCAAGGTCGGTTACATAGCCAACAAGTAAGAGTACCAGGATTTGAATTCAGTTTGACTCCACAGCCCACCGCTCAGCCAATACATGACACTGCTTTTCAGGAAACAAGGGGAGTTACAATCTAACACTTACTGAGCACCACCTATATACAAGGCAATACTGTGACAGGTGGAAGCAGTATAAAAAAAGAGGAGTACGTAGGCTTGAGCATAAGACTCACCTGAATTTTAACACTCCTCCTCTACAACTTACCACCTTGAGCAATTAACCTTTCTGATCTTCAACTTTCTCATCATACAAGGGTCAAGGATGCCTATTTTACAGGGTCATTGTAATTATTACATATTACTCGGGATAGTACCTACTACAAAAATTAAACTCAATAAATGACAGCTACTATCACTGCCATCATTACTATGATGATGCCAAGAACTGAGGTAAATAATTTACTCAAGATTTATACAGCCACAGTGAGTGGCAGAGCTAGGACAGGAAATTCCAAAGGAAATGGAATTAGAAGTAGTTAGACCCCTGATGAATGTGCTCCTCCTCTCTAAGCTCCAGAGAACCCCAGAAGTCCTTGCTGGGACTAGCACATACTCTTGTCTCACAGGACACACAAGTGCTCATTCCATTGCTTGGAAGGGCCAGCTCAGGCCAAGGTTCTTTCCCCCTGTGGCCCTTCATCCCTCCTGCACCTCTAATCTCTCCTCACCTTCACTTCTTCATCCAGCTTTTTCTGTAGCTCCTCCACTTTTTGGGTGAGTTCACCCTGCCCTGCCTTAGTGGAACCAGAAGAAACCATCTGCCAGAGACACGGGGGGAAGGAAGCGAGTCCACATCCAGATCCCAAGGCCCACAAGGCCCTAACCCTGCCCCCTGCCCCACCGTGAGAAGGCCACTCACCACCAGAGGCTGCATCTGCTCCAGCAACAAACTGACCTTCCTCCTCACAGAGGTTTCACTTTCTGAGCTTCTGGAGGATAAAAGGACAGATGCAAAGGTTAGGGGAGGAAAGGGGTAGCAGAGATGAGGGAAGGAAGGGTTAAGAGCAGGGAAGATGGGGAACAAAGCTAGAAGGAAAAGAAGGGAGGTGTGTGACTCTGCTATTGGGAGGGTCTCCACTCACCCGTCTCTCAGGATGCCGTAGATGGTGGCCTTCACGTGGTCCACACTGCCTGGTGGGACTGCCTCCTGCTGGTCTCGGAGAAGGTCTGGAGTTGATTTGAACTATAAAAAAAAGTAAACCCAGAGCAATAGGAAGACTACAAAGGTTACGCCAGAAGCGTGTGTGTGGTTCAGATGGAAGAGACGTGGCAGTTGGGAGACGAGGCCCTTCAAGCACGACGAACAAGCCTGAAGTGGGGTAAAGAGGCAACACCTCTGAGGCCGGAGCAACAGGCCAGGAAGGGGTCCAAGCAGGGTACACCTCTCACTATCGCTGCAAACCAGATTTTGCTCGACAAACAGATCTCGACCAGTTGTGAGCTGTGTCACAGGTTATTTGTCACTAATGGCAGTTAATGTACTTGAATTTGTGATTTACTTTTAGAATGGGCTTAACTTTGTCTCAGAGTAAAGTCACTCCCCCACTCACTCGCATTCCTGAGTGGGAGACAAAGCGGGGAGTTTTGGCAAGAGCACCAGGGAGCCACTCATATCTTCCAAGCCTGCCTCACATTTGCTGCAGACCTAGCAAATGCTGGTGACTGAGGCCCAGTTAATGGTCGGGCAATGACAAGTAACTCTCCATGCTTGTGAATGGTGATTTCATAGTTACTTCCACTTCCTTCAGAATTTTGCCCATGGAAGTGTCTTGTACATGTGAATACCATCTATTAAGTAGATGGATAAAGTGGAGGACAAAAAGTAGACTTTCTGCCATAGGTCATTTGAATCAACATGGAGACCCAAGTAGGTCAGGGCTGATGAGAAGGGGCCAGGGCCTGGAAGCCACAGAGGGGTGAGGTCTGACCTGTAGCATGGGAGGGTCCTGTGCTCTCCCCCGTGGCTCCTCAAAACTCTGAAGGACCCAGTCCTGGGTCTGACGGGAACGGCTAAAGCCACCAAGACAGCTCTGGGCTGACTGTTTCAAGCTGCCCGTGTGCTGGTCATGCTTTGTGCTAGGGGTCCAGCGGTTGGGGGACCAGCGCTCCCGATCCTCAACGGTGTCCCGTGGGAGCCGGCTGTCCAGGCTCTGGCTCCGCTTGCGCTGCTCAGGGGGCAGCATCCGCGTGCGGCGGCCAGTCCGGCCCCGGGCCTGGCCCCCATGGTGGCTGTCAAACTTGTTGATGAGGGAGTCCACTGAAGACAGTGGGGCAGTGTCAATGGTGCTGCCCAGGTAAGCTCCTTGGTGGGCTAGCTCCAGCAGGCTGGTGCTCCTGTTGCTTGGACCCATAGGGGCAGGGCCTGCCAGTGAGGCCTGGGACTGGGAGCGCAGTAGCCTTCCATTCCAGTGGGCCCCGGGCTCCTCATCAGATGTGCTTCCCTGCGAGCGGGCAGGAAACTCTTTGGCCTGAGAGTAGGGGCTCTCGGGAAGTTCCGAGTCAGAGCTCAGAGCTCCTGGGGCCCCTCGGTTGTTGGCCCCCTTGATCTGGACTCCAAAGGAGTCGCCACCTTTCTCTCCACTGTTGAGCACCACAAAGGGTTGCCCAGCGATGCCCTGCACACGCACGGCAACCCCATAGGTATTGGCTCTTGCATCCTTAGCTGGGCGTCGTCCACCACGACGTAGGGTGCCCATCTCTGCATCACACACTGGCTCTGTGATGAAGCGAATCTGGACTCCATGGTCTACAGGGCCCCGGGGCTCGGCCATGGTGGACACCTGCTCCATGGGTAGGAGGGGTCCTAGAAGATGAAGAGTTTAAGCTGAGAGACTACACGTAGAAACCCAGAAACCTCCACTTGCCCAGCTTTTGTGAGGGTGATTGCCCTGCCAATCCCTTCTACACAAAATAGTGGTTCTCATACTTTACCTGAGCAGCAGAGTCACCTGAAGGACCAGTTAAAACAGACTGCTGGACCCTGCCCGCAGAGTATCAGATTCAGTAGGTAGCCCCAAACTGAGGATTTACAGTTCTAACAAGTTCCCAGGTGATGCTGATGCTGCTGGTCCAGATTCCACATTCTGAGACCCACTGACCCGGAAGAATCCATTTCCTCTAATACAGTCCTGGGGAGCTTGGTTTTGTCAAGAGTTTAAAGATTTTTCTTGATCTTCACACGTACACATATAGCACTACCGTGTGCTTCTCCTACCCCCAGGGAAGGCAGAACCCAAGCCCCACCTGCAGACACCTCCAACCCAATGGAGAATAGGGGCCTCCCATCCCAGAGCTCATTTCAAATACAGAAGACCCCAAGATATGTCATCCCATTTCTGGGAGGATACTCAAAGAAACCAATAGCAGTGATGCATCAGGGTTGGGGGAACTGAGGGCTGTGGACAGGGATGGGAGAATGACTGGCTTTCTATTATATATCTTTTTGTCCCTTTTGAATCTGGAACCATGTACTACCCATTCAAGAAAAGATTTAAGTAACATTTAAGGGTACCAGTCCAGGAGTTAGTTCCCTGGCGGTCCAGTGGTTGGAACTTGGTGCTCTCACTGCTGAGGCCTGGGTTCCATCCCTGGTCAGGGAACTGAGATCCCACAAGCTTCATGGTGCAGCCAAAAAAAAAAGAGTATCAGGCCCCAGGACAGGCAGACTTGTCCCATCTGAGGGCCAGAGCCAAGACCACCTACAGGCCAGCTCCCTGGGTCTACACTGCCTAAGCTCAGAGTCAGCAAATGGAATGTGTTCCAGGTATTGCTTATTGCTCTGGCTCCAGGAACTTGCAGGAAGAGGTTCTCCTCTAAGCAAATAAAAATCCAGCTTCCCCACCCCTTCTGCTTACCTCCACCAGGGCCTAGCACCAAACTGGAGGAGGAGCCTCTGATGTGCCAGAGACACAAACATACCCAGCTCAACCTCCCAGTGGAGCTCTGGGCCAAGGAAACTTGGCAAGGCCCCTTTCAGGGATTGTAGAAGTGCCAGGAAGCTCAGGAACCCAGGAGGGGTGGGGAAGGGAGGGGCTGAGCTCCAGGTGAGAAAGGAATTGGAAGAAGAGCATTCCTAGTAGCATTCCCAACCCCTCCCCTACAGGGGAAGATACGGGGGGGGAGGAGCACCTTATCAGCAATGGTTCTTCACCTTTTTTGGTGTCTGAGAAAATGATGAAAGCAATGCACCCTTCCCCCAGGAGACAGCCCACCCAAACTTTTACCACAGAATCTCAAGACGTCCTTAAGGCCCACCCATGAACCCAAGGACCCGATCCTTCCACTAGGCAGACACTGGGGAGGACTTTAACCAACCACTGACTCAGATACCCCAGAAAGCAATATTTTTAGTTGGCAGAGCCCTATGTTGGAATTCAAGTAAGAAATGGGACCAGAAAAGAAGCTACAAGGCAAAGGCGTAAGTTCTCCAAGCCACTCATCCAATAGAAAAGGCACTGGACTACAGTCAGGATCTGGCTTGGAATCCCAGCTTCTGACCTTCACATGATGTATATAACCTTGGGCAAATCACAACTTTTCCCAGCCTGTTTCCTCATCTGTAAAATGGGTATAATAATACCTCATGAGGTAATTACCTGTGAGAATTAGATAATAACAACTATGTGGGTATACACAACTGTAAAAATGTATCGTTATACACTTAAGATTTTTGCACTTTATTTACTTAGGTTCTACTTCAATAAAAAGAGGGAAAATGTCAAGATATTAAACATGAATGCACCTAGGAGCATAAGCCTGTCACAAAGCTGACAACAAATGTTATCCTGCACATATGCTGCTCCTTCCAACAGGACCTTCCTGGCTTCACCTGGTTTACAGAATGATGTCACTTCCTAGAGAAGTCTTCCTTGACCATTCCTTCCCACAAACTAGATGAGATTCACATTATACACTCTATAGTTGGCCTTCAGTGAGTGTGCCTCAGTTTAGTTATATATTTATCAGAATGATGATTTGTTGCCTATCTGTCTCCTCCACTAGGTTATAAGCTCCTGGAGGGAAAAAAGACATTGTTCTCAGCTGACTCCTGTGTCCCCAGGGCCTGGCAGATGGTAGATGTCAATATATATCTATTAAAAGTTGTATCCCAGGGCTTCCCTGGTGGCACAGTGGTTGAGAGTCCGCCTGCTGATGCAGGGGACACGGGTTCATGCCCTGGTCTGGGAGGATCCCACATGCCGCAGAGCGGCTGGGCCCGTGAGCCATGGCCGCTGAGCCTGTGCGTCCGGAGCCCGTGCTCCGCAATGGGAGAGGCCACAGCAGCGAGAGGCCCGCGTACCGCAAAAAAAACAAACAAAAAAAAGTTGTATCCCAAACCAAGGCAGACTCAACACAGCAGTGGGGAGATTTCCCAAGGATCGTGCACAGCCATTTCTTGTTTGTCCTAGTAACAGGACCTCTTCCTGGCCTGGACTCCCTGTCCTATTCAGGCATAATTTTGGAACCAGATGTGCCTAGAAGTCACATGATTTATTCATGATGCAGCTCTACCCTGACAGTACATCTACTGATCTTCCAGATCCAGGTCAAGAAGTTCCCAGCCTAGTCCCAGAGAGTGCATAGCCCTTGCCTGCCCAAGAGCACCAAGCTGCTCAGAGGCGGCACCAAGTGTACCCAGAGGTCCCAGTGACTCCCTAACCTCAACCCCCTTCAGTCCCAGGACATGTGGGTCAAGGGCCAGGAGGGCTAAAGGGATCTTTGGGGTGGGTCAGAAAGCAGGGCTCTAAATGATTCAACATGGAAAACCCGAAACCTATCCGCCTTCAGTTACAGAGGACAGCGGGGCGGGGCCAGGGGAGCAAGGCAGCTCCAAGGCCTTTCGTAAGCCCCAGAGGCAGGTAAATAGTGATCTAGTGCCAGGCAACAGGGAGCCCAGAGCCTCTCCTCTCACCAGATGCCTGACCCTGCTTTTCCCACCAACTGTACTCTGGGAAGAGACTAGGCCACAAGTTAATTCAGCTTCATCTTTCTGCCTCTGTCATTCCTGCCTGTAAGGAGAGGGAGAATACAGCACTTGTATCAGGCAGCCACTTCTCCCTGAGTTACTCATTAGCCTGCCCTGCCCCAATTCCATCACCTCTGGCCCAACCATAAGCGGCTGGCTTCCAACTAGGAGTGACAGGGTCTCTGGACTCCTGGCAGGAAGTGGGGGTGGGGTGGCTCCAGGTGTGCCCAGGAAGGACTGGTATACATAGGGCCTGGCAATATGCTAAATGCTATATAATTGGCAGATGCAGAAAATGGTTGAACTAGAGGTACAGAGATTAGACTCCCCTCGGAGTAAACAAGGAAAGCAAATGGTGAAAACAGAAAAGGACAGTTCAATGACCTTGCTCTTTCGGCTCCTATTTTCTCACAAAGAGTTAGCAAGATAAGGTTGCCCAAGGATCCAAAAAGAACCCCCCATGTGGGCTTCCCTGGTGGCGCAGTGGTTGAGAGTCCGCCTGCCGACGCAGGGGACACGGGTTCGTGCCCCGATCTGGGAAGATCCCACATGCCGTGGAGCGGCTAGGCCCGTGAGCCATGGCCGCTGAGCCTGCGCGTCCGGAGCCTGTGCTCCGCAACGGGAGAGACCACAACAGTGAGAGGCCCGCATACCGCAAAAAAAAAAAAAAAAGAACCACCCCATGTGTACTCCTGGCTCAGTCCACTGGAAAAATCAAACCTGAGCACCAGACTAGAGCTGCTTGGCCAGTGGGGAAAAAAACACAATGAGGAACTGGGCCCCTGCAAACTGGCTGGACTGGTTTGAGAGGCAAGGGAAAGGGGAGGGCCGGGGAGACTCCACTGGCAGCTTGTGAAGCAGACCAGAGAAATTCCACACCACAGAGGAGGCAGAAGGGCAAAACCATGGGCAGGGACTCCGTCCAGCTTAGATGCCAAGGCCAAGGCTCTGAAGGAAGAGGCAGAAGGTGGGGAGGGAACAGGCAGGAACAGATACACAGTGTGCCTGGTGACTGACAGACAGGCCAGTGTGTAACTGAAGACTTTGTCTCCCTCTACCCCTCCCTCTAAAGTTCCCAAGGTTGCATTCCAGATCCCACACTTAACCTGGGCCACCTCCCTGGCCCTCAGCTCTCCCCTTCCCTGGCGTGAAGAAAGCAGCAGCCCTACCCCCTCCTCACCTCCCACATGGGTGATGGCATGCAGGTCAGCCTGGGGAAAGCAGGAAGGGTTCTAGGAAGCCAGAATCCTCTTAGGGTCAGGCAAATCTCTGGATTAGCAGTCCCCTAGAGCCAGCCCCCCATTCCCGAATATCCAGGATGAAAAAAGAGGTAGAGAGGCATGTGCAGGCAGCCTGTCGACAACATAGCGGTTGCTAATTATTTCTCGATTACAACAACTCTCCTCAGGCAGGGCATCAAAGGGGCCAAGCTAAGGCTGGCTCTGATTCCCTCACCTGCCTAAGGCAAGGAAATCTGCCTCAGAAATTTTGTCTCAGCCCTGACGTGCACCTCTCATCCAGCTTGGAGACTTAGAGGTGCTGAATCTCCTAGTCCTGTGGTCTCCTGAGGAGTCCTGCTTATTTCCTGCACCAGTGCCTATGGCTAGTCCGACAGCCATCATGGTCCAGCTGTCAGGGATGCCTGGTAGGGTTTAAGGAAATAATGGGGAATTTCTGAGAGGCATGAAGGAAATTGGTTAGGCTCCCAAACCTCACCCAATGGCCCCACCTAGAACCACAGAAGTATGTATGCTTGGGGGGGAGGGCTTGACATTAGCCCCCAGAAAGAGGCCTCATTAGAAAGAAGTATTTCTACACATTTTGTAGGCCTAGGGATCTAGGCTTACTCAAATCCCTCTCTTGTAGAGCACTCTCTCAAGAGAAAGAAGGAAATATTCTCCCTGGCAAGAAAGCAAAGGAGGACAAAAACTGAAAGACTTAGTTTCACACCTAGCAAAGAGATGGGGGTGCCCTCTCGCTCTACCTCTCAGTGTCTATTAATTGCACCTGTCTTGCCCTATAGATGAATGGTTAGAGAAAGATTCCACCTCAAAGCCAGAGGGAGGTATCAGCACCGGCTCAGACTGGCAGTCGGGTAAAGAACCTCAGGGAAACAGCACCTTTCCACGCCCTTTCCCTTACGTGTCTGAACCTCAGGCAGCAGTTCCCTTTGCCCAACTGAGACTGACTCCTTCCCCCCACCATTCCGGTCTCCAAGAGAAACTCTGCCCCGGGGACTGGCGTCTGACCTCCAGAGATATATTGGCCCTGAAACGCTTCCATGCCCTGGGAATAGCCTTAGCCTCAGGTGCCCCTCACCTGGCACCTTCCCAGGCACCTGCGTGTCGCATCTTAGAGTAGGAGCCAGCTCTTAATCAGTACTCCCACCCTAACTTGACCTCCCCTCCTCCTCTCGCCAACTCAGCACCTGTGCCCTGGGTATCTCTGATCGCCTGGACTCCCGCCCCTCAGGGGTACACCTGAGGGCTCGCCTGCCTCTCAGGCGCCCTTGCGCCCGCCCGGTTCACTCACCCCAGCCGGGCTCGGCGTTCCCGGGCTCGGGCTCGGGCTCGGGTAGAGCTGCACGCGCGGCTCCCGGGCCCTCCCCCTCTGTCCCTCAGCGCTCCCTCCTTCTTTCTCCCCCTCCCACCAACCTGTTACTCCCCTCCGGAGCTCCACCTCCATTGGCCGTCACCACCCGCCCCGCCTTACCCTTCCTCGGTTGGTCCGTTTCCCGCGAGGGGCGGGGCCACCGCCGCAGGGACCCGGACCCGGGGTCGCCAGCCCGGGTGGGCGGGAGGGGCCGGTCGGGTCACGTGGGCCGGCGAGCGGTGGAGTGCGGGGGCGGTGGTGGGGCTGCGAGGGGCATCGGGAGGCCATTTTGGGGACTTAGTGGTTGGCAGTCCTTGACGGCCCCCGCCCGGCCCCTGGACCAGGATCCTCCAGCCAGAGCATCTTCTCTCCTCAGCTGCAGAAGAGTCCCCCGCCTGCAGGCTTCTCGACGGGAATCTCTGTCCAGACTCCTTGCTGCTCTTCACCTACCTCCGCATAAGCCAGAATACTCTTCCGTCGCATTCTGCGGAAAATATCTTCCCGGTCCCCCGACGTCAGCACCTCCTCCACTTCAGCTCCGTCTCCCTTTTCCCCAACCTGAGCTGGATCCCAATCTTGGTTTCTCCACCCCTGTCTCCTGGCCTCCACAAATCATTCAGCCTGGCACCTTTTTTTCGGTAGTATGTATCAATTTCCAAATCATATAATTTAATCTAAAATTCATAGTCGTCGTTTGTCTCTTGCCCTACGCTAAGTTCTACCACGGCAAAGAGCTCTTGTTTTTTTCTCTGGTTTATCCCAAAAGCCTGAAAAGGGATCGGCATATGTTAGGCGCTTAATAAATATTTGTTGAGTGAATGAATGGGAAGGGGCGGGGTGAGTTTACAGGGAACGGGAATGACCCATTCTAAACAGAAGGAGGTCTCAACCCCAGATTGTAAATCCATTTTAGGGTTTAGCCTTTCAAGAAGTGGGGAAATTGATCCCAGTGCCCTGAAGAGTAAAGTCAGGGGTGCTCAGCAAACTGCAGGCACTCTGCTAATCTACTAGGTGTAAACAGCGGTAAAGCTGACTTCCTAGATTTTAATCGTTGAGGTATGTAAAAAAGAGATTGACTTAGTTTACGTTGTTGGGTTCTGATGTTCTCATTTATTCAACAGATATTTATTGTGTACCTATTTAGGGTTGAAGAGGACTCTTACATGCTGCTGACAGTCTAGTGCTTTCTCGGGAGCTCATTTCCTTCCCCTCCCCCCAAACTTCGAAGGCTAGATGTAGGTCCTGGAGATTAAAGTCCACCTCCCAGTTCCTAGGCTGGGACGCAAAGTCTCTGCATTCCAAGGGAAGCTTTATGTAGGGAGCTGAGCTGTCAAACCTGCCCATGCCCCAGGGAGGAACAGCGGGCGGTGGAGTGAGGAACAGGGGGGATCGGAAAAGGAAATGTCTCTCCAGGACTACGTTATCTCCAGACCACTGGGGTGGTTTTTTAAGAGTTTTTTTTTTTTTTTTGAAATTTGAGATTGTTTAATTGACCCAAATATTGGAAAAGTGGAAACTCCTAAACTCTCCTAAGTTAAACACCTCAATAATTAGTATATTTCGTGTATTTGTAGTAAATACAAAGTTAGAGTGGCAAAGGAGACACCCCACCCCAGCACTATGAACACAGATTACAAGAAAAAACCAGGAGACTTCTGAGTCACAGTCATCATCATCTGTTCCTCAAGGAAGTACTCAATCTGAGAGAGACGCTATCATCAGGTACAGATGGCAAAGGTGACACTAATGCCTTTTCCAGAGTTTGTGGTCTGTCTCCTTAAGAAATGTTACAATTTGGCAAAATTGACCAGTTTATAAATATAGCAAAGATAGAAAAGTAGAGCGAAATATAGTATCCAGAAAGAAGAAATGAATTACATTGATACGTACTCAAGAGAGTAATTTTACTTTTGTGAAATGGTATAGGAGACAATGTTCTAAGTAAATTGGAGACAGCTTCATGAAAGCAGTGAATTTGGAGCCAAATTCTTATCCTGCAATTCTTTCCTGAGTTCTCCAAGACTATCACCACTACCACTAAAAACTCTACTGAAATCGTCTCAGAGATCACCTATTATTCTGTGGCCAGTTCCTAAATGGAGCAGCAGGAAGCTACACAGGAAGAGTAATTAAAGATAAATAACTGAAAGGGGGTGATGCCACTGGCTGAGATTGAGAGGACAGGAGACAGAAGAGATTTGGGGATAACCTGGAAGAGGAAGAATAAATTAACTTTGGAACTTGCCATCTTGGAGAAGTAGGTGGGACACACACACACACACACACACACACACACAAGTCTAGCAAACAACTGGAAATGAAGCGCAGAAGAGAAGCTAGGGCTAGAGACAGATCTAAGAATCATCCCCACAGAAGTGAAAGTTTCTAAAGAGGACCAAAGAACAAACCTTGAGAAGTATGGGACAGAGGAAGAAAAACAAAAACCAGTGATGGAGTAGTCAGAGAGGTAGATGAAAAAGTCCATAGAAGGGACGTGTTCAAGTAGAAGAGACTGGAATTTGGCATTTAGAAGTTATGGTTGATCTTCCAGATGTCAGTTTCAGCAGAGTGGCAGACCCTTAGGTCAAACCGCAGTAACGGGAATATATCAAGAAAAGAGGAGAAAAGGTACCTTGACTTAAAAACAGGGTGAAAGAAAGGGGAAGTTGTATGTTGGTTTTGTTTTGTTTTCAGGAAAGGGAGACTTGGTTGTATTTTGAGGATAAGCGAGAAGAGTGAGCAAGATTCAAGAAGTACGAGAGAGAGAGAGAGAGAGAGAGAACTCAAAGCCTGACATAGAAGAAAAGGTAAATTTTGTGTTCTAGAACTTAAATTGGAAGACCAGGTATGAAGGAGTGGGGAGTTGAGGAAGTTGAGTCAGGTAACTTTAGTTCACCAGATAGATGGACCTGCCAAAAATAAGAGTGATTCTGAGGGCCGGAGACTGTGTAAACAAGTTTTGAAGCTGTTGGAATTACCTATGAGCCTAAAGAAGGATATGAAAAGCGCCCAATGAATGGCACAAATGAAATAGTACTGAAAAGTCTTCCTTCCAACTAGAATGGGGTGGTATCTAATGTGGACCTTGAAAAAACAGGTAGGTGAAGGGGAGAGGTGGGGGGAAGGGCCTTGGGGCAGGAAAGCACAATGTTTATTTTGGAACTAGAAGAAGATCCTACAGGCTGAGCACAGGGACAGGTGAGTATTGAGAAATAGACTGGAAAGGTAGATTCTGGGATAAATTTTACAAGGCCTTGAATATCAGGATAAGGAATGTGGACTTTATTGGTAGGTCACAGAGAGCTATTGAAGGTTTTTGAACAAGAAAGTGGCAGTACTTCAGAAGGTTAATCTAGGTTGGGATGATAAATGCAATGGCAAGGCTTGATTGAGGTGGCAAGTCCTACGCTAGAGTGGTGACCAAGGGAGGGAAAAGAAAGGGACCAGTCACCCTGATGTCCTTTTAGCACATTACTCACCATTTCTTTACAAATTCCATTACAGATACTCTGCTCTTCAACAGCAGTAACAACCTGTAATTATACTAATGCTTGGGGGCTTTTCCCGGTTGAGTAAAATTTTTATTATGGGTGTTGTTAGGGAAGATAATAAGAAATGGTCACGTTATATACTCGCTTGATATACTCTTCCAATCTTTGGGTTCAGGATCTCCAAGTCCCCAAATGATCTTTCATTTTTTCTGACCCACGTCCTCCACTCTTTCCACAAGAGACTTTATGAGTGAACATCACTGAGGTAGAGCACTGAGTCAGGAGTCGAGACCTATATTCTAATTTTACTTCTGAGAATGCTGTAATCCTAGCCAAGTTTCCTAAAATCTGTGGAACTCAGTTTCTTCTGAGAAATTAAGGAGATGATGGGAATTCCCTGGCAGTCTAGTGGTTAGGACTCTGCACTTTTACTGCTGAGGGCCTGAGTTCGATTCCTGGTCAGGGAACTAAGATCCCACAAGCCACGCAATGTGGCCAAAACTAAAAATTAAAAAAAAAAAAAAAAGATGATTGCAGATTCCATAATTATATTGTTTCCTTTGGCTTCTTTGGGGGCGGAAGTCATGTTCTGTCTTCCAGCTCCTCTTTTTATTATCAGTTAGAAACATGAGTAAGTGTAACCATATCTGACACGAGATAACTATTTGGGACAAAGAATTCCAAGCAACATTTTCAGCCTAATCAGAGTCACTCCTGACAAGGGAAAGACTCCTCTCCCAGCTCCTCAGGTGACCCTATACCCTTTAACCCTTCGATAGATCCCAGCTGCCCCACCTCTAATGCTCTGAGCAACTAAATTCCATCATGTTCAGTCTCCAGCATACATTCAAAATATGAGTATTATTTAAAAGGAAAAAAGAGCAAGAAGGCTACATACTTCCAATTCCAGTGGTAATTAAAAGGGACAGATTCCTTCTGAATAATTTCTTTTTTCCGAGTTGGTAAATTGCCATTCTGAGGAGACAGCCAGCTTTCCTCCACACAGCCAAACAAGAGCTGATTGTACCTCACACCCCACTTTCCTTTCCTCATCGATGAAGGAGGCAGAAACTAGGCAGCTTAAACCTATGCACACATTCCCGAAGCCCCACATTCTCTCACAGTCCTTTGTGGCAAAGAATTTCAGCAGAGTCCCACTCTGATTTACTTAGGTTCTTTATCTGACTGTTTCTCAAAGTTCATGTTTCAAATACAGAGGCAAGATGATATATGGACACAGCACTGGACTCGAAGACAAAATACCTGATATAGCAGCCACAGAGATATGTAGCTCAGCTCTCCCTTTAAGGAGGACTCTGGGGACTTCCCTGGTGGCTCAGTGGTTGAGAATCTGCCTGCCAGTGCAGGGGACACAGGTTCAAGCCCTGGTCCGGGAAGATCCCACAGGCCACGGAGTGACTAAGCCCATGCGCCACAACTACTGAGCCCGCATGCCACAACTACTGAGCCCGCATGCCACAACTAGAAGCCCACACGCCTAGAGCCCATGCTCCACAACAAGAGAAGCCACAGCAATGAGAAGCCCACACACCACAACGAAGAGTAGCCCCCACTCACGGCAACTAGGGAAAGCCCGTGGGCAGCTGCGAAGACCCAACACAGCCAAAAATAAATAAATTAATTTAAAAAAAAAAAAGACGCTGCCATTCAACTGCCAGAGTGCTGTTAGCTGTCAGCCTCCAGCTACATCACCTTTGGGATTTGTTACAGTGTTAGAGCTGAGGCCCCGCTCTCACTGAGCAGCTATCAGCCTATGACTAGGCACCATGTGGACATTAGGGCTTGGCCATTTCTGCCCACTGTTGGACTCCTCTAGAGGACCCTGTTTGCTCTGGAACTTTTCTCTGGGTCAACTGCACCTTGGGAGGATCTGTCTGCATCATGACTTGAGATTCTCCTTGCCCAATTTTGTATTACAATCCGAACGCTTTACTTACCCGTTCCTTCTTCCTTCCCCTTGATCTTTCATAGGCATTCCTACCCAATAACTCTCTTGCTCTCCTAATCTTGTCTCAGCATCTGCTTGCCAGACCACCTGAACTGACTCAGTTGGTTCCAGGAGTGGTCTGAGAAGCCTGGCAGTAAGATGGGGTTTGGGAACTGCATTACTCACTGCCTGGCTGGCAATAAGAACCCCTCCTGGATAGTATGTGGGGTACAGAGAGTCACTGGGACAAGGTGGTGGCGCATTTTCTAAAACGTTCACTGATGGTGAAGTGGGAAAATATTCCTATGGTGCAACAATTCGGACATATGTGGTAGGTGGAGGGATAGCAGCGAATACAAGGACAATGGAATTAGCTGACTTGTTAAGTTGCATTGAGTCCTGCCAAGAGATAATGAAAAGCTGAGAGCAGTTACCAAACATTGAAAACTGACTGTGAAGGCCAGAGAGCTTCTTTGATGGGTTACAAAGAGGCCCTTATCTATAACAATGGGAGAGGGGGAAAAAAAAAGCTGAAGACCAAACTCAAGACTTGAGAGTTCCAGGAGGCAGACCTGTAATCAAGGTCAGGATCCTGGTTAGGAAAACCCAGGACCCTGACATGGAATGGAGGTATCTAGGTGGTGCCCCCAAAGATTTTGGCTCCCTACACTCTTCTGAGCACCTCAGAGCCTTAGAAGGGGGCCCACCCTTTCCTGTTAGGAGCTAGCACTCCCTCCGTGTGTGAGGACAGTGCAGAGGGCTCTTCCCCTCAGAATTTGCTTCCACCTCCTCTCCCGACTGCCAGGATCTTAACTAGGGTGAAGCGACGGCATAGTCCAGTAAGAACATGCTGGTCTTGATGAGGAAAGAAAAGGACATACCGCAAAGTAGCTGCAAGAGCTGACCGATATGAACTGGTAAGAGTTGGGGAGTATCTATGGGATTGAGTTTGGTTTTTTTTGGCCTCGTTGGGTCCTCCTTGCTGCGCTCAGGCTTTCTCTAGTTGAGGCGAGCAGGAGCTACTCTCTGTGGCAGCGCACAGGCTTCTCATTGCAGTGGCTTCCCTTGTTGCGGAGCACGGGCTGTAGGCGTGCAGGCTTCAGTAGTTGTGGCATGTGGGCTCAGTAGTTGTGACTCGTGGGCTCTAGAGCACAGGCTCAGTAATTGTGGTGCACGGGCTTAGTTGCTCCGTGGCATGTGGGATTTTCCTGGACCAGGGCTCGATCCCGTGTCCCCTGCATTGGTAAGCGAATTCTTAACCACTGTGCCACCAGGGACGCACCTGGGATTGGGTTTTTGATGATGCTTAATCAAGGGGCTGAAATACAAGACTGAATAAGGAAGAGTTTATTGACTGGGACGCCCTCCCCTGGAATAGAATTTAACTTCCTTGTAAGGACCTGCCTGTGTGGCTCCTAGAAACCTGGAGGATGTGATAACTTTTGCTGAGTGAAGTTCAATTGCCTGAATTGCCACAGCAGTTGGGAGGGAGAAAGGATTAAATGGCTCAGTGAAGTGGCCATGCTAGAGTCAATTATAAGAGGCCAGAAACCCTACCAAAGGATGTTCCATGGAAGGTCTAGAACAACCCCATTTACCAGTGCCATCAGGAATGTGCTGGTAAGAGGAGTACCAGCATTACTAAGAAGCTCAGTGTTGGCTTTCTTCTGCAAGCCAGAGCTAACAAGAGGAGATGCTGTCACAGTTTGGCTCTTCTATAGCAACAGCGATAGAGGCCAAGTGGCAGCATTTAACTGCCAGAAACCTGGGGGTTATTAATGATCCTAATGACTGGCAAGGTCAGAGGGACAGCCCAGGAGCTTGACACAAAGAGTTGTGTAGATGAGTAATAGAACATGGCATCCCTAGGGGCAAGATAGATGGGCAGTCAAAACAAGGGTATTGCTGCATATATGAAAAGAAAGCAAAAATAGATGAGCAGAAACCTCAGGATGGAGGTCCCAGTAAAAAATCATGGTCCCTTGTCTAGTTCCCCAACCTCAGTCAGTTTCCAGACCAAGAATTCTTTGATTAAAGAGGTGGCCATGTCTCCAAGACTGGCAACAGCACAGTAAGTATATACTGTAGTCTTTCCAAAAAGGGACTTAGGACTACTTCCTCAAGTAACTGTAGATATAGGAGAGAACACCCAGGCATTTTGAGGACTGTTGGACACAGAATCTAAGTTGACATTGATACCTGGAGACCCAAAGTGTCATTCTCACCCCTCTGTTGGAGTGGGAGCCTGTGAGAGTCGGGTGATAAGTAGAGTCCTAGCCAAAGTCCAGCTTCCAGTGGATCCACCCTACCTAGTCAGAAGCAATCTGTACTGTGTGGGCATCCTGCACAACATCCCTCTGGTCCGTTACATTGATGACATCATGCTGATCAGTCAGGATGAGCAACAGGAGCTAGCACACTAAAAGCCTAGGTAAGACACACACTGGGCTTCCCTGGTGGCGCAGTGGTTGAGAATCTGCCTGCTTAATGCAGGGGACATGGGTTTGGGCCCTGGTCTGGGAGGATCCCACATGCCGCGGAGCAACTAGGCCCGTGAGCCACAACCACTGAGCCTGAGCGTCTGGAGCCTGTGCTCCGCAACAAGAGAGGCCACGATAGTGAGAGGCCTGCGCACCGCGATGAAGAGTGGCCCCCACTTGCCACAACTAGAGAAAGCCCTTGCACAGAAACGAAGACCCAACACAGCCAAAAATTTAAAAAATAATAATAAAAGTAAAATTCAATTGTATATTAAGTGAAACTTTAAAAAATAAAAAAGACACACACACTCCAGAGTGTGGAAGATAATCCCTACAGAAGTTCTTTTTTTTTTTTTCCACACAGAAAACATATAGTTTATTTTAAATTTAGGCAGGTCTCAGATGTGAACTCAAAAGAATAGTTAGATCCAAACTCTGTTTGCTTGCTGTAAAGATTTTTTTAGAGCAGTTACCGAAGTCAATTTGTCTTTTAGAAACTTCTGCATATCAACCAAGAGTGCATTACATTGTCTACAGAGAGGATTGGAATCTTCTCTCTCTTTTTTTAAATTTATTTATTTATTTATTTAATTTATTTATTTTTGGCTGCATTGGGTCTTCATTACTGTGCGCGGGCTTTCTTTAGTTGCATCGAGCAGGGGCTAATCTTCGTTGTGGTGCACGGGCTTCTCATTGCAGTGGCTTCTCTTGTTGCGGAGCATGGGCTCTAGGCACATGGGCTTCAGTAGTTGTGGCACAGTAGTTGTGGCTTGCAGGCTCTAGAGTGCAGGCTCTGTAGTTGTGGCACCCGGGCTCAGTAGTTGTGGCTCGTGGGCTCTAGAGCACAGGCTCAGTAGTTGTGGCACACGGGCTTAGATGCTCCGCGGCATGTGGGATCTTCCCAGACCAGGGATTGAACCCGTGTCCCCTGCATTGGCAGGCGGATTCTTAACCACTGCGCCACCAGGGAAGTCCTGGAGTCTTCTCTTTTAAGGAAGCACCTTAGGTGGCGTTTTTCTTTTTTTTTAAATTTTATTTATTTATTTTGTTTTTGCCTCCTTTGGGTCTTAGTTTCGGCATATGGGATCTTTCATTACAGTGCGGGGTCTTCATTGGCGCATGGGCTTCTCTTTAGTTGTGGCGTGCAGGCTCCAGTGTGCATGGGCTCAGTAGTTTGCGGTGCACGGGCTTAGTTGCCCTGCGGCATGTAGGATCTTAGTTCCCCAACCTGGGATCGAACCCACGTCCCCTGCATTGGAAGGCGGATTCTTAAACACTGGACCACGAGGGAAGTCCCAAGGTCGAGCTTTTAAAACAATTTTTCTCCATTTTGAACAGGATGCATGATTTAGCAAAAGGCTTCAACAAACACTTTTGTGGGAAGCACCTTCCAGTGCCTGCCCCCTGCCCCTCCTTCTCCCTCTCCCTGCTGCAGCCCTGGGCACCCAGAAATTCTTACATCAGTAAATTACATCAGTTAGTCTTACATCAGTAAGACTAAAGTCAAGTCTTATATCAGTAAAGTCTTTCTTACATCAGTAAAGTTCTTAAGAGTCCAGTGTTTAAGAGACATGCCAGGACATCCCTTCCAAAGTAAAAGACAAACTACTTCATCTTCCATCCTTTACCACAAAGAAAGGATCACAGACCTGGGAGGCCTCTTCAGCTTGTGAAGGCAATACTTTCCACGCTAGGAATACTGCTCTGGCCCACATACTAGGTGACCAAAAAAACGTGCCAGCGCTGAGTGGGGCCTGGAGCAGGAAAGGAGTAGCCCCGCAGTCTTAGCTCGTGCTGTTACAACAAAAGGCCACATATCAGGTAGGTAAAAAACAACAAACATTTATTTCTCATGGTTCTGGAGGCTGGGAAGTGCAGCATCTTGGTATTTGGTAAGGGCTTCCTGGTTCTTAGATGTCTGTCTTTTCACTGTGTCCTCACATGGCAGAAGCAGGGAGGGGTCTCTCTTGGACCTCTTTAATAAGGACACTAATCCCGTTCATGAGGGCTCTCTCTGAGGACCTAATCACCTCACAGAGGCTCCACCTCCTAACACCATCATACTGGGCGTTAGGATTTCAACATATGAATTTTGGAGGGACACAAGCATTCAGACAATAGCACCTACCTACCATCATTCTCAGTGACCCACTGGGGACTTTGTGCTTCCTGTTCCTGCAACTCTGGGCTCTGCAGGGTTTGAAGTTCTAATCCCCCAAAGGATATATTCTTTCCACAAGGGTAACATTGAGTTTCATGCAGTGGCTTCTACCTGGGCACTTTGCACTCCTTGTATACAGAGAGCAGCAGGCAAGAAATTACCATGTGGTCAGGGGTCATTGGCTCTGATCAGGGAAGAGGTAGACTTCCTTCAGTTACCCAGTTGGGGCGGGAGGAATGTGCGCCGTGACCCACCTGGGCACCTCTTGGTACTCCCTTGCCTAGTTGTGACCATGAATGGACAAGTGTAGCAACACTGACCTAAGAAGGTACCTCAGACCCTTCAGGAATTAGTGTTTGGGCTGCACCACTGGATAAGCCACTGAGACCAGTAGAGGTGAAGGCCGAGGGCAAAGGGGATTTAGAATGGAGGAAGGAAACAATGAGCACCAGTTGCAGCCCTGAGACCAACTGCAGCAATGGAGCTGTACATTATTCCACTAACCTCCCTCAACTGAGTTTCTCCTGAGAAGAGGTCCAGGGAACACTTACTCAATATGTATGGAGAAGTGAATCCACGTGACACAAGGTGTGGACTGTAGCAGCTGTGGAGGTGCCCCACTTGGATCCCCTTCAGAAAAGTATTTCTGTTCACCTACCAGAATGCAGTGATCTCACAGCTTCCAGTTGCAACACCTTCAGGATTCACTATTATATTCCAGTTGAGACCATACTTTCCCCAGACAGGCCCCAGCCAATGACTGAGCCTGATGTGGGTACCAGGACTGGCCATTTCTGCTCCTCTAACTGGCTATCTTTTTCCCAGATCTCCGTGTTGGGCTGGCTGAGACCGTCAGAGCTGCATCATGACTTGGGGCTCTCCACGCCCAATCCTGCTTCCTCTCTCTTTATCTTTTACAGGTGTCACCCCCAATAAACTTCTTATATTGTTAACTTTGTCTCAGCAGCTGTTTCCCAAAAGACCCAAACCAACACACCCAGGCAGTAAAATAATATTAACTAGAAAAATGAAAACTACGTATATATGTAACACATACTATAATTACAAAGATTTTTTACGTTTACATAGGTGAGACCTGGAAGAAGACATAGAAAAATAAAACTAGTTGATCTATTAGAGTAAAAGGATTGTGAATGAAATTTTTTTTACCTGACCTTTACTGTTAACATTGTTTATACATTACACAAAAATAAGGAGAAAATAAGGATATTGGTTCTGAATCTACCTTCTGCCTCTATGGGAAATTGACAACTGAGTTTTAATTTCCTTGTCTGTAATATAAGGATAATAATTGTGAAAATAAAATGAGATTAGGATTATGATCTCATTTTGCTATTGTACAACACTATGAAGTTGCAAAGTATTGTTTTTATTGTAGGCTGGGGTCTCAGATATAAGGAAGTTCGTCAATCAATAAATGTTTGTTGAGCATCTGCTATGCATCAGGTACCATTTGTATTAGTTTTCTATGGCTGCTGTAACAAATTAGCGCAAATTTAGTGGCTTAAAACAGCACAAATTTATCACCTTACAGTTCTGGAGATCAGAAATCCTAAAATCAGTTGTCACAGGGCTGCGTTCCTTCTAGAGGCTAGGAGAGACTCTATTCCCCTGTCTTTTCCAGCTTCTAGAAGCTGTCTACATTCCTTGGCTCGTGGCCCCTTCCTCCATCTTCAAAGCCAGCAGCACAGCATCTTCCAATCTCTCTCCCACTTTCTGACTGCTGTTGCTGTTGTCATATCTCCTTCTCTGACACTGATCCTCCTTCCCTCTTATAAAGACCCTCGTGATTACAGTGGGCCCACCTGGATAATCCAGGCTACTCTCCCCACTTTTAAGTCCCCATCCTTAAATTAATCAGATCTGCAAAGTCCCTTTTATGACATGAGGTAACATATTCAGGAGTTCCTAGAATTAGGAGGTGGCCGTTTGGGGGAAGCCATTATTCTACATTATTGTGGTAATACAGTGATGAACACAGGAGGTGAGATCCCTGCTCCCATGGAGATTCTCTTCCAGTGTAGGAGAGACAGAAAATAAACAGGTAAATTAATTGATAAAATGCTAATAAGTGCTATGAAGTCAATTTTATTTATTTATTTTATTTGTTTATTTATTTTTGGCTGTGTTGGGTCTTCGTTGCTGTGTGTGGGCTTTCTCTAGTTGCGGCGAGCAGGGGCTTCTCTTGTTGCAGAGCACAGGCTCTAGGTGCATGGGCTTCAGTAGTTGCAGCATGCGGGCTCAGTAGTTGCGGCACACGGGCCCTAGAGTATGTGGGCTTCAGTAGTTATGGCACGCAGGCTCAGTGGTTGTGGTGCAGGCTCTAGAGCACAGGCTCAGTAGTTGTGGCACACGGGCTTAGTTGCTCCGTGGCATGTGGAATGTTCCCGGACCAGGGGTCGAACCCATGTCCCCTGCATTGGCAGGTGGATTCTTAACCACTGCACCACCAGGGAAGTCCCCTGAAGTCAATTTTAAAAGGGCATCATGATGGTGACAAGGTTTGGAGAGTGGTCTGACTAAGAGAACTCCCTCTGAGGAACTGGCTTTGGAGCTAAAGCCTGAAGGTTTATAAGGCAATTACTAGCACACTTGGCTCTGTTCGCCTTGGAGTCCTTTGGATATTTTTGGTGAATTTGGGGACTGTTAGTTCAGGAAGTGTGTTGACTTTTACCATCCTCACTTATGAATGAGCTTTATTAAGCAGACCAGTTCCAACTCACAAAGTAAATATGGATTTGTGACCCCCCCACCCCAGGGATTTTATTCTCTAGCCTTTCTGAATTTCAAGTTAAGATCAAGAACCAACCCTGTCTCTTTAGGATTAAGAACAGCACCCAGCACTGTTTCATGCATATTGTCCGGCATAAAAGCCCTAAGGCTGCAACGTGATGGCAGAGCCCAAAGTGGGAGTAATTTCAGTCCTTATCCAATTAAATTTCATTCCTTTGGAAATGATTTTCAAAACCTCTTCAGAAAAGTTTAAAGTAAACTGGCCTCAGCTAGGATTTGGTTCACCACTGAGTCCTGGGGGCAGGGAAACCAGGTCCCAGATCCCTCTATTCGGTAAGTTGTACTGGTGTCTCTCAAGTTCTGTAGTGTATCAGGAGGATGAAGGAATGGGACCCTTGGCACCAGCAGAATGGCAGAGCAACTGACTTCCCTAGGAAAAAGCCATCTTTCTCTCCAGGCTGTGAAAGGGAGGGTTTTCTATAGATTGAAGGTTACAAGGAGACCATGGCCTCAAGGAGAGCTAAATAAAGAATTATAAAAAGTTTATAAAAGGAACACAACATTCTCACCCCAGCTAACCAAAGACTTTTTCCTCTTCAGTTTTCACCCGAGGAGAGGGAGTGGCTAGTTTATCCTAAGATGTGGCTGGAAATCTTACAATGACCCTCTTTGTATCTCATCTCCCTGGGTTGACCTTTGTTTTCCCCCCAAATAATTATTTTATTTCAAAATAAATTTTTCTTTGATTGTAAAGATAAATTAGATAAATTTATATATGCAATTTAAAAAATTAAAAATATATAAATATATATAAACATATATGTGTGTATATATGTGTGTGTATGTGTGTGTGTGTATATATATATATATATATATATATATATATATATTCCAAACTCTGTGATCAAAAAAAATTTACATTTAAGATTCTGTTTTCCCTCTTTGTGCAGTGAACTCATGGATGGGGAAGATGATGGCTTTGGGATCCGCCTGGCGGCAGCTGTGCAACCTTCCAAGAGGAAGGCGACCGCCTGCACCATCTTTGCACAGCTGCCGGCGTACAGGCCCCTGATTCTCGAAGGAGGGTCCGCAGCGCCTCGAAGGGGTTTAAGACGTTCACCAGTGTGTTATTTTTGAATAAAGCTTGAGAGTTTTGGAAGCCCAGCAGGGGCAGTGCCCCTTCACAGAGATTCAGGGATAGCCTGGTGGCTGAAGGCCTAAAGTTTGGAATTTTCCTCTTGGAGAAGTGCTGTTGGGATAGATGCGATGCCCAGGTAATGGTTCCTGCCACTTCATCAACAAGCTGTGACAAGAAGTGGAGAGTGACAAGAAGTGGAGAGTAGCGTGCCTTCTACCTGGGTACTGTGAATTTTGCTGACACAAAGGATGTTCTCTACCTGGTGTTGGACAGATCCTTGGAACTTCATGTCTTTCCTGCATTAACCCGCGTGAGCAGCTGTCAATCTCCTGGGGTGGAGGGAGGGGACTGCCTAGAAATTTGGGGACCAAAATCAATTAGGTGGCCTTTACTTCGTCTTACCCAAAGGATTCCAATAAAATATTTTAAAGCAAATAAAAAGTAGATTGGTCTCAGTGAAAACAAGATGGTACAGAAAGGTTTAGGGACATGAAAGGTTAACCACCAGTGAATGAGCATCACAGTTGACGTCTAGCTGTACCTCTTTGCAGCCACATACAAAAAGTAGATTCGCCACATATTGACACCAATGTTAAGGATTTCTAGATTGATTGTGGTAGTATTCTTATATTTGAGGTTTTTATTACGCCATTAACACAGACATCCAATTTGCCTTTTGATCAATTGGTGAAAACATAGGTTGTCCAAATATATTTTAAAAGAATATACTGGTGGTTGCCAGGGGCAGGGAATGAGGAAATGAAGAGTTACTGTTTAATGGGTATAGTTTCCATTTTAGAAGATGAAAAGTGTTCACAGGGATGGATGGTGGTGATGGTTGCTCAATGTGATGAATGTGTTTGTTGCCACTGAACCTTACGCTTAAAAGTGGTAAAGATGGGGAGGGGGATAAATTGGAAGATTAGGATTGACACATACATGCTACTACATATAAAAAAGGTAACTAATAAGGAGCTATTGTATAGCACAGGGGACTCTACTGAATACTCTGTAATGGCCTATATGGGAAAAGAATTTAACAAAAAAGAGTGGATATATGTATAGCTGATTCACTTTGCTGTATACCTGAAACTAACACGACATTGTAAATCAACGATACCCCAATAAAATTTTTTTTTTAAATGGTAAAAAAAAAAAAGATTCTGTTTTCCTTTTTCTAAACAGCTTGATTGAGGTATAAATGACATGAAGTGAACTGCACACACGTAAATATATAATTTGATAGTTTTGACACACACACACGTATATATATATGTATGTGTGTGTATATATATATATATATATATATATACATCTGTGAAATCCTCACCAAAATCAAGAGGGTGAGCATACCCATACACCAGAAATTGGGGGGAATGGGATGGGGTGGGGGTAGCTATGTTCTCTCTGGGTTTTAACCTCTTGCTATCAGCTCACAAATTTGTGCTCTGAGTAATGAGACATGAATCATTCATAAAAAAATGTTTTCTATAAAAGTGGGCAGACAGAAAAACAACTTCCCACCCACTTGGCAGATGATTTAGGTTCATTAACCTAAATCATGTCCCTGCACTGTCAGCTCCATTTCTTCATTGTGTATGGGACTCGGCTGGAATGTAAGGGCTGGGAAAAGTGCCCAGCTGGTGTCCCAGGCCAGCTCTTGGCTGCCCTGCATGGGAGCAGGAGGGGATTTTTGCCCTCAGTTCCCTGCCAGACCCGCCTTCCTGCAGTCCACCTTCACTAGGTACCTTATTATTCAGCCTAGGGCGTCAGGCATGAGTTCCTTCTCCCCCTCTGGCTCCTCAGTTTTCCCTATGATCTCAGAGGAAGAGATATTTATTTACCCTTCATTCTAAAACCAGCCTCTCCTCTTAGTGTCTAGACTTAATAATTCCTGTTCCTCTCCACTATTCATCAATATTCATTGACTACCTACCAGGTACCAAGTACTGTTCTAGGCTCCTGGAATATAACAGAAGTCGAAACAGACAGAAATCCCTGCCTTCATGAGCTTCATCCTAAGTGAAGCAGGGAAACTAAAAGCTAGAATCTTACTTCCACCAATCTCCCTTTCCTCTTTATCATCTTCAATAATTCCCTCCCTGAGTTACTTTCCTTATGCCCTGAAAATGTATAAGAGAAACTTATCCTCATCCTTTTGCAACTTGAAGCTGCTCTCCTATTTCTTTCCTTTCTATTTATGACGTCTGAGTCAAGCAGTTTATCATACGAGGGTTCCAAGTCCTCTCGTCCCTCCTCTGCACGTGAGCTGAGAAACTGAAGACCTTTTCTCAGTCCTCCCTTTACTGAGTGGCTCTTCTTCCTCTGCTTCCTGGTTTTCCACACTCTTTTCTCCTTGGGTTCCTACACCACTGCTCTGTCCATGGTCTTCCATAGCTCCAGCCCCTCCCCTGCCTCCTTCATGGGAACTTCTTCCCCTGTTTCCTAACTGTGGACAAGGTTCTTTCCTCTGCCCCCTACTCTTCTTCCTCACTCTCATGCTTTCTACTGCCACCTCCAAAAGCAGACATCTCTCCAAGCTCCATTTTAAACACTGACCTCTCATTAGTGTATGAAATCTGTATTTCTAAATTTTTCCAGGACTTCTGCACTTGTGCAACTCACCTTTACTTAGGATACATACAAACCAGGTGCACGAAGTTCCCCAGTACCCCAGCTCTGCTTCCCAACTTCCCTGCCTCTACTAATCGTAGTCCTCATTCTCTCCAATATCAGGAGCACCTCCTTTCTTTTTTTCTTTTTTTTTTTTTTTTGCAGTACACGGGCCTCTCACTGTTGTGGCCTCTCCCGTTGCGGAGCACAGGCTCCGGACGCGCAGGCTCACATGTGGGATCCTCCCGGACCGGGGCACGAACCCGTGTCCCCTGCATCGGCAGGCGGACTCTCAACCACTGCGCCACCAGGGAAGCCCACACCTCCTTTCTTAGAATTGTACCAGAGACTAGCTACTAAGAAAACCAGCCAGCTACTCTGATTGAGGGGATAAACAAACAAACAATTATATAACTAAACAAATAAGGCAAATTTATGGGACTATGTGGGGGTTAATCCCTACCTTTGGCAAAGAAGGTAGAAAACAGCCTTTGATTTCAGAGGAAGACTTAACCATTGCTAGGTTGTCAGAGGTTAAGTCAGAGGGCACAGAAGGAATGTGCAGGGCACTGGAGTGAATGTAGGGGAAGTGGAGGGTGCCTGAGAGACTCAGAAAAGGGGGATTGGAAGCAGGAGGAGAGTGCGGATAAGGATCTAGAGTCAGCTATTTGCTGATTCTGTATCCTGGGCATGGCTAGTTCAGATAGGGTTTTGCTCCCATTAGTGAATTGATGTGGAATGATAATGACAAAAAGCAGGAAACTCAATTGTCACAGTCAGAGGAGGCTAAGAAGACATTACTAATAAATATTATATGGTATGCTGGAATAGAAAAAGGTTATGAGACTAAAAACTAAGGAAATCTGAAGAAAGTATGGACTTTAGTTAATAGTAATGTGTCAATATTGGCTCATTAATTGTGATAAATATACCATGTTAATGTAATATTTTAATATATAGTAGGGAAAACTGGGTGTAGGTTATCTGAGAACCCTCTCTGCTTACTATCTTTGCAACTATTCGGTGAATCTAAAATTATTCCTAAATCATTTATTAAAAAATAAAAGCAGTAAACTCTAATGAATTCTTGATTTTGAAACTTTGGCTCCCTAAGCTCACAGGGAAGACCTATCACTGGGAAGATTCCTGCTGGAGGAGCCTGGTACGGACACTATTATTATTCCCCAAACCTAGAAACACTGGTGTTATCTTTGATGTCTTCCTCTCCCAGGCCCTTTATATCTAAGCTATCATGAAGTGATATTGATTTAATTTTTTTTTTTTTTTTTTTTGGCCACACTGCGCAGCTTGCAGGACCTTAGTTCCCATTCCAGGGATTGAACCCAGGCCCTTGCAATGAAAGCGCCAAGTCCTAACCACTGGACCGCCAGGGAATTCCCTGATTGAAATTTAAAATACCTCTCATCTAGAAGTTTCAGTGTATAATATGAAAAGCTTTGTTCCTGTATTGGAAATAAAGCAATGCTGCAAATAAAATCAAAAGACTCATAAGTCAGGGATAATACTTATAATTCATATAATAAGCAAAGGGTTAATTTCTTTCATTTATATAAAGAAGTACTAAAGACAGCCTAATAGGAAAATGAACAAAGGATAGCAACAGGAAATTCAAAAACAGAGAAAAAATGATTAATAAATAAACATACAGAAAAAATGTTCAACTTCACACATGATTAAATACATGCAAATTAAAACAACTACAAAATACCTTTTTTGCTGATCAGACTGGCAAATTCTTTTTAAGTTTGGAAACTTAAGGAATCGGCAAGCTGTATTTGAGAACAGGCATTCTCAAACTTTCTTGGTATGAGTGAAAATCAGTACAAACTTTTTAGAGAGCAACAAGGCAATAATGATCACTATTTGAAATACAAATATCCTTTGATGTAGCAGCAATTCTACTGCTAGTATACTGTATGAATATGATTTGAAGATATGCCAAAGCGTTTGTGTATGTATAAAAAGGATGGTCTTTTCAGTATAATTTCTAAAAATTCATAAAGTAATGTCCAGCAATAGGAGGCTTGAAAAATAAATCATGATACACCTATACTATGGATGTTAAAAGGAGGAAAGTAGACTTCTATATGTCAATATGAAAATATCTCCAAAGATATAATACTGAGTTTTTAAAAAAGGAAAATATAAGAAAAAAGGAAGAGTGTTTATAATATCTCATTTATGAAATAAAATATGCCTACACAAACATATACAGGACCAGATACATAATTTGTAGCCTAGTGCAAAATGAAAATGATGTGTGGTCCCTTGTTCAAAAGTTAAGAATTTCGAGGGATGGGGGGCAAGGTATGGCATTAACAGGTACATACTACTATATATAAAATAGATAAGCAACAAGAAACAAGGGTTTACTGTATAGCACAGGGAACTATATTTGATATCTTATAATAACCTATAATGGAAAATAATCTGAAAAAAACATATATATATATATAACCGAATCACTTCACTGTACATCTGAAACTAACAATATTGTAAATCAACTATGCTTCAATTTAAAAAAAAGTTAGGAATAATTCAGGACAGTAACAACAGCAGAGCATTAAACCAAGCTTGGGGCCCTTCTGAATGTTGTCTCTGTGTGACTGGACAGGTCACATGACCAAGAAGCTGGTCCTCTATGTATGGTTCATCCTCCTGATTTACAGTTTCTATATTTGTCAATTTTGCCTACTTGCTAAAATTTATCTGTAACCCCCCAATCAGTAATCATAAGGCTTTCATGGTCATTCACAGATGTGTTCAGAGCAGCAAAAAATTTGAGTCATGGGATAGTGACGTTACCAACTGAGGTCCAACAGGGCAACGCTCTACCTCCTTGTTTCAGCTCTCATCCGGTAAACAAGTGTCCTATTCATGGTCTGTTTAGTGCTATGTTTTTTGCTTTTGTGTGTATGCTTTTTGTTGGTGATTTCACTGTTTACAATGGCCCCCAACTGCAGTGCTAAAGTGCTTCCCAGGTGCAAGAAGGCTGGGATGTGCCCTACAGAGGAAAAGGGTGTTAGATAAGCTTCTTTCAGGCATGATTTAGAGCGCTGTTTGTCATGAGTTCAATGTTAATGAATCAACAATAGATATTAAATAAGGTGTCTTTAAACAGAAACACACACAAGGTTATGAATTTATCAGTTGAAAATGCTCTGATCAGAGGCTTGCAAGCACCTACCCTGTCTACTGTCTGGCATGCCTTCTCACTCCCCACCTCATCTGTAACCCTGACCATGCCAGTTTCTGCCTCCATATTTTTGCCTGGATCCGGGCCACACCTCTGCATCTTCCCAAATCCCGTCCATTATTTGGCTTCACTATTTTAGTGAAACCCTTCTTAATTTCTTTTCTCCTATGACTTTCCCCATTTCTGAATTTTTATGGAGTTAAACCACAAAAGGAGTGTTTCATTACAGGTTATCTATAAGTCTCTTAAGCATTTACTATATGCCAGACACTATTCTAATCACTTTACAAATATTACTTCATTTAATCTTCATGATGATCTTATAAAGTAGGTGGTATTATCACCCTTGTTTTAAGCGTGGAAACCAGAGCACAGAGAAGTTAAGTAAGTTGCTCAAGGTCACACAGTAAGTAGCAGAGGCAGAATTCACACCCAGACAGTCAGACTCTAGAGTCTTGCTCTTAACCATATAAAATTCTGTCTGCTGATTGCGCAAATGGATAAATTATATGATGAGCTCCTTGAGGGAGGGGACTATATCTTCCATTTCTTCTCTTAAGAGCCCCATATCATGCTTAAGAAAGTCTTATCAACTGCCTAGAGTTTTTTGGCCCTCATTTTTATGGGAGGCTGACACTCCTAGCTCTGGGGATGGACTTGGTACTGGGAAGTCAGGCTAAGCATGGTTCCCTTACTTGGTAGCTGCCTTCCTCCTCCTTGAATACCCCATCTTTCTCCCATGGGTCGGCTGAGCTAAGCCCTTTGTTGACTTGAGCCCTCCACGTGGGACTTCCTATTAACCGCTTGCCAAGAGCAGTGGGTCATGTGGCCACAAGAGGGCGAGATGGATGTCGGCTCCATGGGTAAGACTCAGGGTTACAGGAGAGTAAAAGGCAGGATTTCATTTATCCATCTGGTATCCCGCCCCTTCACCCTGTAGTCTACCCACATTGGGTCCTTCCAAAATGCATGGGGAAATGCACAGTTTGGGTTTTTGTTTTGTTTTTGTTTGTTTGTTTGTTTTTCCAGCCTCACCATGCGACTTGCGGGATCTTAATTCTCCGACCAGGGATCGAACCCCGGCAGTGAAAGCGTGGAGTCCTAGCCACTGAACTGTCAGGGAATTCCCAGAAATGCACAGTTTTAAGATTCATGCGGGCCCGGGTCTGAATCTTGGCTCTACCACTTACTGTGTCACCTTAAACAAGTTACCGAAGCTTTCTGAACTACAGTCAGGCCTCTGAATGCGATTATGTTATTGCTAATATGCTAATATGCTAATATGGTAATGGCTAAAAGTGGGTACTGGGACTTCCCTGGTGGCGCCTGCCAATGCAGGGGACATGGGTTCGAGCCCTGGTCTGGGAAGATCCCACATGCCGCGGAGCAACTAAGCCCGTGCGCCACAACTACTGAGCCTGCACTCTAGAGTCCGCAAGCCACAACTACTGAACCCATGAGCTCCGCAACAAGAGGAGCCACCGCAACGAGAAGCCTGCGCACCACAACGAAGAGTAGCCCCCGCTCGCCACAACTGGAGAAAGCCTGTGCGCAGCAACAAAGACCCAACGCAGCCAAAAATACATAAATAAATAAATTTATACAAAATAGGCAAGACAGGCCAGGTAGGGTGGCTCCATCCTATTAGGGACTCAGGCTGCTTCTACATTTCTATTCTGCTCTCCTTAGCTCACAGCTTCCATCCTCAAGGTTGCCTCCTGGTAGCAAGATTTGCGGCTGCAGATACCACATCCATATTCTAAGCAGCAGAAATGAGGCTGAGGCAAAGGTAGAAAGGGAGACCTCTCAGCGAAGTCAGCCACCTTCAAAGGTCTTTTCCAAGAAATTCCATCACATCTCATGGCTCCTCCTAGCGACAACGGTCTAAGAGATGTCGTTTCTCAGCTAGGCCCATTGCCACTTTCAATAACATAAGGGCTCTGTTAGTAAGGAAGGATGAAATACTGGGTGCTGAGTAGGCAACTAGCAGTCTCCTGTCTAGGCATTGAGATGTCACATCCAGTCCAAGACACCAACATTTCAGAGTCCTCTCATTTGACAGTCTTTCTGAGATCTAACTTTCGTTTCTTCTGTTTTTGTGTCAACTTCTTGTCCTATCTTCCTCAAACCCTTTATTCTTAGACAGGGGGCAGACAAGCAGGAGCTTAAATGGTCCAAAGGTTCATCCTTGAATTGTCCAAAGGTCGAAAACCATTCATTCATTCACTTGACAAATCTTCACTGAGTACCAACTCTTTATCAGAAACCATAGGAGGCACTTGAGATACATAAATGAGAACAAATGTTCTTGGGCCTCATTTAGCTTATAGTCTAAGATGGGGAGAAATACATTTTTTAGAGCGATAGCTATTTGTTACCAAACAATTATGATTTTCCTGAAGGAAGGGGTGCATCACCAAGCTGAAGAGAATCAAGGAAGGTTTCACAGATGAAGTAACATTAAACTGAGAGCTGAAGGACAGGTGGGAGTGGGCCCAGGGAGGCTGCACGTCCAAGGCAAGGAGGCGTGTTAGTGCATGGAGTGTGCCAGGAATAGAGGAAGTCGGTAAGGCTGGGCACAGAATGCCCAGAGCACAGTGCCAGGAGATGAGGCCTAAGAGGTGGGAAGGGACTGGAATGTGAATGCCCTCGTGGGATTTTTATGACAAAAGTTAACTCAGGCTTGTGAGTGACAGGGAAACTACTGAAGCATAACACAGTGAGACTCACATGTTAGATGGGGCTGAGGTGGGTAAAGACAGACGTAGGGGCCTCTGTTAGGAGGCTATTTCGATAGTTTAAGAAATAACGAGCTAAGTAAGGCATGGCAGGGAGAATGGAAAGAAAAGTTCGAGTGTGAGAGAAATGAGCCTAGCAAATAAAGACAACATTTTTCCTTCTGACCTTAGCAGCCAAATCCTTCTGAATTGTAACTAATGCCAATAGCCATCAGTGGTTTCCAGCCTGGACGAAAGTAGGATGGATACATTCCCCATAGCTCACCCTCATCCTGGGGGCTCAGTCCTCTCTCTCCGTTTCAAACTTCAAGTTGTGTTTCCAGGTGTGTGAGCTACATGTGCCAGAGTCTTCTAGTGCTCACCAACATCTGCCTTCTCCCCTTCTCCCTTTGCATACAGCTAGACCACGTTCCCAACCTCCACTACAGTTAGACATGACCATGAGACTAAGTTCTAGCAGAAGGTACACGGAGGGAAGGATTGTACACTAGTGCTTCTCATAACATATGTGGCAAAAAAGACAAGATTTTTTTTCTTTCTAATCCATTGTGGACCAGAACTTTTGATAAAATATACTAGCAATAAGTTAATGGAAAAATGAAATTTAAAAATGAAGATATAGGGCTTCCCTGGTGGCACAGTGGTTGAGAATCCGCCTGCCGATGCAGGGGACATGGGTTCGTGCCCCGGTCCGGGAAGATCCCACATGCCGTGGAGCGGCTGGGCCCGTGAGCCATGGCCGCTGAGCCTGCGCTTCCGGAGCCTGTGCTCCGCAACAGGAGAGGCTACAACAGTGAGAGGCCCGCGTACCGCAAAAAAAAAAACCAAAAAAACCCACGAAGATATAAATTAAGCCCCAATTTTTTATTAAATTCAGCAGACATAAAATTACTCTATCAAAATTGCTATAAAAATTTCTAAAGGCTTACTCTCCATTTCCGTACTTATCTTGTCAGGCATCAGTAACAAACTGTTTGCAAACTGACACCCATCAGTGGAGCCCATTTAGGGGGATGAACCCTCCTTCAAGGCCCATAAAACCTCCCATGTGTCTCCTCCGTGCCTTCTGCAGGCCGTCATTAACCTGGGTTCCTAAACGGCTACATGGAGGAGGGCTGCTCTGCCACCCTAGAAGCAAGAAATAAACTACTGTATGTGAGCCATTTTCCTTATTTGGATCTGTTATAGCACTTATCCTAATAAATACAACATGCTTCTACTATTTATTTCATGAGAGTAATTCTGTTCAGAAAGAAATTCTCAGTAAATCTTTGTAGTGGGAGGTTAAGAACAAGCTGTTAGGATAGAATGTGGTACAGCCTCTGGAAGCGCATGGAACAGTGGTCAAAGTTAGGAAAAATGTTTCAGGTTGTGGAGGTCCCTTAATACTAAAGTATTTCTGTAGCTGGTCCTCATGCTGCAGGATCTCATTTCAGGATAAAATTCCATTTGGGAAAAAGCTGAAGGGTTTCTCTTAAATTAAAATATTAAAATGGTGTAGTAGAAAGATGTACATGGAGCTGCCTTGTATTATGTAGTATCTATCTATTCAACAAATGCTTGCTGATTCTGACTCTGAATGCCCAAGCCTTTCCAGGGGCAGGGCCTCCCTCAGGCCAGGCCTGGGATGGGGGGGGGGGGTCTTTTCTATAACAGAAACATCTTTTCTAGTCTAAGATACTCCCTCACTTGTTTTGTGTTGGTGTTGATTATGCCTTGACAGCAGGAAGTCCTTCTTGAATTATAACTTTCTTCCTTCTGCAGTGGCAGGATCTCTCCTTGTTCTCAGTGGAGGTAGAAAGAGTGTTGGCAACTGGCAGAGTTGTCTATGTCAGAGACGTAAACAGAAAGATGAGTACAGAGACGGTCGTAAATCCACTTTCTCAGAAGTACAAGGGAAGAGCCCATATGCCTGGATTGGCTGTTCCTTCAAACAAGAGAACTGATCCTCCAGAGAAAGTGTGCAGTTAAGGAAACTGCCAGCTTTCAGCACCCTGAAGGTTTATTTAATTAGGTGATTCATTTGTTTATTTACTTCCACTGACACTGAATAATTAACTTGCCTCACTGCCCTACTGCCAAGAGGCAGCAGCGATCCACCTAAGAGAGGCACAGCTATGGGCAGGTACCTGGGTTCTTCTGGCATGTTTCACATCACTAGAGGAGGATGCTCTGTAAACAGCTGCACCATTTTCTCCTCTACAGAACATGAAAGGGGATTGTTTTCCTCCCAAAAGAAGATAATACGTACTTTTCTATAGAAGCTCTCTATAAGAAGAGTTAACTGAAGACCATGCGGAAGTAAAAAGCATTTTAATTTAATCCTGATACAAGGTCAAGCTTTTCTGACTTTTAAAATGAAGAACTTGGGGCTTCCCTGGTGGCGCAGTGGTTGAGAATCTGCCTGCAAATGCAGGGGACACGGGCTTGAGCCCTGGTCTGGGAGGATCCCACATGCCGCAGAGCAACTAGGCCCGTGAGCCACAACTACTGAGCCTGCGCATCTGGAGCCTGTGCTCTGCAACAAGAGAGACCGCGATAGTGAGAGGCCCGCGCACCGCGATGAAGAGTGGCCCCCGCTTGCCACAACTAGAGAAAGCCCTTGCACAGAAACAAAGACCCAACACAGCAAAAGTAAATAATTAATAAACTCCTACCCCCAACATCTTCTTAAAAAATAAAAAATGAAGAACTTGAACCACAGAAGTACATAACTACAGCACAGATTTTGTTTGTTTGTTTTTGTCGGCTGCTCTGTGCAGCTTATGGAATGGGATCTCAGTTCCAACACCAGGGATTGAACCCAGGCCATGACAGTGAAAGCCCAGAATCCTAACCACTAGGCCACCAGGGAACTCCCTATAGCACAAAATTTTAAACCTATTTAAATTCTATGTTGTAATAAACTAAAGCATGAAGGAGAGACAAGAAAGAAGAAAGGGGAAAGCAAGGAAAAAAAAATTCCGATGATAAGAAACCGATAAGTGGTGATAAGAGGAAGGAGGGGGTGGGAGGCAGATGCTTTTTCCAGAGCCAGAGAAGGAAGAGGAAGGCAGAAACAAGAAAGTGAAGGGAGACGTGGGGAGAAGTAAACTTAGTGAGCAGAAGTCTTGTGCCAGGTGCTTTACGTCCATCATTTCACATTTGCTCAATTCATCATCTAGTTAAGGTTTGAATCAGGGGAGTGATATAATCAGATGGGCATTTTTTTTTGGTTTTTTTTAATTTGTTTTTTTTTTTTGCGGTGCGTGGGCCTCTCACTGTTGTGGCCTCTCCCGTTGCGGAGCACAGGCTCTGGACGCGCAGGCTCAGCGGCCGTGGCTCACGGGCCCAGCCGCTCTGCGGCATGTGGGATCTTCCCAGACCGGGGCACGAACCCGTGTCCCCTGCATCGGCAGGCGGACTCTCAACCACTGCGCCACCAGGGAAGCACCTGGATGGGCATTTTTAAAAGATCACTCTAGCTGCAGAGAGGGCCATGGGCAGATGCAGGTAGACAATTTTGGATGCTGTTACGGAAGTCAAGGAGAGCGATGATGCTGGCTTGGATTAGAGTGGTGGCGGGAAGAATGCAGAGGAGCAGAGAGAAGTATGGGATTTTTAGGCGGAAGAACTGAAGGAACTAAGCCCTTTTTATATGTTCTCGTTGTACCTTATACTTCTCTCATCATTGCCTTTATTACATCTTATTGAAATTACCTTTTTACTCATCTGTATTTCCCTCTAGACCTGCACTGCCCAATACGGTAATCACTAGTGGCATTTGAGCAGCTGAAATGTGTCTAGTGCAATGTGAGATGTGCTCTAAGCGTAAAATACACACTGAATTAGAAAAACAATTCAAAATAAAGAATGTAAAATATTGTATTAATAACTCCTATATTAATTACATATTAAAATTATAGTTTAGCTATATTTGGTGGAAATAAAATATCTTATTAAAATTAATTTCATTGGTTTCTCTTAAATGTCTTAATATGGCTACTAGAAAATTTTAAATTACATACGTGGCTCACATTATATTCCTATTGAACAACACTATTAGACAATATAAGAACTGAGGTATCTCCAAGGCCTAGCACTTAATAAATATGCGTTGAATGAATAAATGTATTTGGCCAAGGCACATTCAAATTCTGACTGCAGGTATGTATTAATGCTGACGGCTCTCAGCTTCAGTGTTGGTTGATATTGTTGACACTGCTGGCTAAAAAAGAATATATTTTCTAAACCAGTTAGACCCAACATTGCCTAGAATTTGGCTAAAAATTTTAGAATACTTCTGCAATTCATCTACTTGTCTTGGATATCTGTCTCCTTAAAAACGTAGTTCACTTTCAGCTCAGTCAGTCACTCGGGAAACCAAGTGGCGCAGACATGACTCCATAATTGAGGACCATCTTCAAGCGTGCATCCTAAAAGCAATGACTAAAACATGAAACATAATACCTACACATCACAATCTGTGAAGCTCTTCTGAAGCTGTGACTTCATTTTCACCCAGTAGTTCAGCACCTTGCCAAATCTGTGCTTCTACTGAGCTCAGGTGCTTGAGCCAAAGGAAATAAGCACGGTGTCCAGCTGACTCCGTGGTCACAGCCAGTTCACGTGGAACTCTTACATGTCTTTGAACACATCAGCACTACTCTTGTTTTATTCTCCTGCAGCTTTACATGCACTGTGCTCAGCTGTCACGTCACATCAATCAGAAAGAACAATTTTATGAGCCAGTAGGGGTCTGGTATGTTGTATCTCTCAGAACCCTTTTAATTAATTCACTAAAGTCTTTAATCTAAGGAAACAGCTTGGTAAATCTCTTCAACAAGTTTCCACCGCTTAGCAGTCTGACAGCATTAAAATAAACTAGATCTCCATGTTCTGCTTTAACCTTTTCCAAACATGCTTACCACTGAATATGGTTAAGGGCAGAAACACAAAAGAAAACTCAGTCTTAATTCCTCCATCGAATCATGTGACTTGCAGAGCTCCCAGCCCACACTCTCCTAATGAATGATGTAATGGAAGCTGGGGCCCACTAATCACTTTTGACATGAATAACTTGAATAACGTGTAGAAACCTTTTTTTCCCCCTGATTTGTGTCAAGTAAGCTTAGCTTTTCCATATTTAAGCAAACTTCTCAAGCTCCATACTGACAAGAGGTTAGGGCCTGCTAGTTAAGTAAGTACGCTTTTTTCCCCCGAAAATTTTAGGTGATCCACATTCCAAGGTCAAGAGAGCCTGCATCTGGTAAAAGGGCTGTAGGATAGACACCTCCACACTAAGCTTCATTGGTGAAATGAAGTCATTGTGCTACAGGGTATCCTGGTATTTTCCCTATGTGCATAGTAAGGAACATGCCATGTTCATTCATTCAACCAATATTTATTGAGTGTTTGCAATGAGCAAAGCACTTTGGAGGATATCAAGGTAAATAATACTAATGGCTATCATTTAATAGTCCCTATTAAATCCTAGATCCTTTAAAATACACAACACTGCAAGGAGATCGACTCCATTTCACTGCAGAATAAAATAGGGTCTCTACATATGAGGAGTTTACATTCCACAAAGATTTCTAGTATATAGCATGGTACAGACTATACGTATACATAAATGCTGTTTCTGATGAAATTGACAGGTATGTCAGATTGTTTAATCTGTAATACCCAACAGTATTCTGAGCTAAGCACTCCTCGAATGTTTGTTGACAGTACCAACGGGGAAAGAGAGAGACATTCTACCCACACTAAGAACAGCATGGCAAAAGACACTTAAAATGCATGTAGCAATAAAGCAATATTTCCTAAATCTGAATAAGGAGAAACTAGGTAAATTACCTACCCATCAAGAGTTTTCAAAAATAATCCGAATTAAACCTGGGCTGAGTTAGGTATAATCTTACCCACTTTTAGACGGGACATCTATTAGAATGAAGTAAAACAAAACCTCAAAGTCATAACCCATGGAAATTGTTCATTACTTACCAGGGTGATGGTTTGGGGAGTCGGCCTCCACTGGCAAAATTACTATCACATCAAAATCTTATTCTATGTATCTGGTGAGGGTAGAGGACACAGCCTTGGAGACTGATCTTGGGACCTTTCAAAATGTAATTTACATCTAAATTAATTTGAGAGAGAAAGGAAGTAAGAAAAACTCTTTTTTTATATCGCATTTTAATTTTTCCTCCAGGTCACCTCTTCTTCTGCACTCTTAATATGGCTCCCTTCACGCAGTCTGAGGCCAAGAGAGCATCATGACAAAAAGAAATGATCAATAAAAAAGACGGTTCTTGACAACCCAAGCCGACTCTAGGGTTCGGGAGACCAAGGCCCCATCCTCAACTCCCCGGCAGCCAGCGCCCCCTCCCGGGCGGCGGGTGCGCAGCAAAGGAGCGCAGGCCGCCTCTGTCCTTTGCTGGACTTCAGAGCTTTCTTCCCACCCCCGCCTCCGGGTCCCTCCTGCCCCGTCCTGCCCTCGCCGCTGGAGCCTCCGCGTCCGCGTGCCACCCAGCCCCGGGCGTTCGCCGCACCAGCTGCACCGGCCGGCGCTGCCCACCCACCCACACGTCAAACGCCCTCTTTTCCCCTGAAAAGTTTCTACACTATAGGGACTATTTTCTTCTAATGTAACCTTCCACCAAACTGGAGGGAAAAGTTGGAGGCCGGAGAAGGGCTGGGGCGCTGCGGGGGTCCTGGATTTTAAAAAAGAGGTCACTCTTCCGTGAAAATAAATAATTGCGCCTCCAAGCCAGAGCTTGGTTTGTTGGGTTAATTGTAAAAGGTGCACGATGATGCTAAATATTTAAGATGGGTTGTTTTTTTTTAAATTAATATATAGTAAAATAGATTGCACTAGACAAATGGTTCTTGTCTTCGGACCTTGCAGTTCTTTCTATTGATTCTCATCTGTCCCCTTCCTCCCCGCCCACTCCCAAATCCTTATGTTCAGCTATAGACAAAACAAGGTCCCCTGGGAATGACTTCTTAAATCCTAGAGACAAAAGTCAAACCTAGAAACTGCTCTTCTGGGAAGTTGGCTGAATTCTGTCCATATTCTGGATGGGTAAACTCACCTGCAGAAATATTTAATGATTAGGAAAACCCAATAGGCCTGTATTTTTCAGATTATGAGTGGCAAAATCAGTTTGGCAAGGAGTATTAAGGAGGGAGGAAGGGAAGAAGAAGGAAAGGGAAGAAGGGACAAGGGAAGAAAGGAAGGAAAAGAAAGGAAGGAGCCGGCATAAAACAATAGAAAAATATTACATAACTAAGGATCAATATTCTTTCATGGGAGCTTCCCTGGTGGCACAGTGGTTAAGACTCTGCCTGCCAATGCAGGGGACACGGGTTTGAGCCCTGGTCCAGGAAGATCCCACATGCGGTGGAGCCTGCGTGCCTAGAGCCCGTGAGCCACAACTACTGAGCCTGTGCTCTAGAGCCCGCAAACCACAACTACTGAGCCTGCGTGCTACAACTACTGAAGCCCGCGCGCCTAGAGCCTGTGCTCCACAACAGGAGAAACCACCACAGTGAGAAGCCTCCGCACCTCAAGGAAGAGTAGGCCCCGCTCGCCGCAACTAGAGAAAGCCTGCGCGCAGCAATGAAGACCCAACGCAGCCAAAAGTAAAATAAAGAAATTTATAAAAATTATATATATATTCTTTCGTGAAACCAGTATTAAGAGAGAATACTGTCTGTTTGCATGTACCGAGTCTAGATGTAGAATACATTTCTTACTCTGTGTTATGGTCAAAAAATGTTTGAAAACCACTGCACTAGACAATGGGATTATTTTAGGAGGCTTTGATTAGAAAGGTTTGAAAAGTCATCTAATTTATTCCTCTATACTTAGACAGTATTTTATTTAAAGAATAGACCAGAATTAATTATCCTTCTTGCTTATCATCTTCCCATCTCAACATATGCTATTAATGGTTTGTGAATAATTTGTTTCTTGAAAGCTATTATTTCCGTAAAGAAAGCTATAGCTTAAAATATGAAGGCGATTCTGCCAAGCTCCTCTTTTCTCTATGGCTCCTCTATTACCCTGTGACCCCAGGGCCATGGACACATTCCACATGTGTCTGAAAGCACTGTCTGCAGTGCAGTCCTGGAAGCTTGGGTTGCTGGAATACCATGTACTCAAGTACTCCTGTGGATCTATTTTATTTTTATTTATGTTTACTTTAAGATAAACATTTAAAAAAATAAAATAAAATAAACATTTTTCTCTTTTCCCTAATTATTTATTAAAAATTTTTTATCATCCTATTTAGGTCATATGAAAGCCTGAAGTGATTGAATTTGACTTTGTCCCTTCTCAGTAGGGGAAGCTCTCTTTTGTGCTAATCAGGGCTGCGGTCTGTGACTGAATTTTCTATCTTTGCCCCCATTACACACACTCACTTCATTCCTGCCATTTTCATTTGTTCAGCATTTGGATCAGAAGGCCCACGTGAATATGCAGGTGAAGGTGCTGATGGTAGGGAAACACTTTTCATTGTCAATAGTGGGCCACTGGCCCAGTAATAACAACAATAAAATAATAATAAAAAGAATTATTATTAACACTTATATTTATCAACATTTATTTATCAACACTTTTCTGTGCTAAGCAAATAACATGCATTAGGTCAGTGAATTCTCCTAATAACCCTACCTCATAGTTGAAGAAACTGAGCTTAGACAAGGGTAAGTAATGTGCTAGTTAGTGCCTGGCAGGACTCTTTACCCGCTGCCCGTCTCTCCTTTCATTTTGTTTCACTGACTCCCTGAATATTGGATCTGAGTGTTTTCCTCCAAAGACCTCTTGCCTAAAAGGCGATTGTGATATCAATGAGATAGTTTATGTTCCTTGAAGTCATGCCTTGTTAACTGGCATCTGAAGTGCACCAGACACACTCCACAGATCTTCTTTACCAGGCAAGGGGGGGTCATTGCAAACGTGGATGGAGGAAGGGGAGCCCCTGGGTAAATTGTTTACAAAGCTGTGCACAGATATGCTTTGGGAGAGAAGAGCAAACACTGCGAACTTACTTAACTGATTGTTATTTCCTCTACGTGTTCATCATGGGTCAGGGTTGCTATTCAGCTAGTTGTTCAACATTCTGAGTATCAACCCTGGCAGTAAACCTTGGCGTTTGACCTGTCGGGGTCATGGGGCATGACCCATGTCGGGGTTGGAGCTCTATGAAGGAGAGGAACAGGGGATGGGAAGAATTTTAGTGCAATTAGAAAAGTAATCTTTTTTTTTTAATTCAGTACGCGGGCCTCTCACTGTTGCGGCCGCTCCCGTTGCGGAGCACAGGCTCCGGACGCGCAGGTCCAGCGGCCATGGCTTACGGGCCCAACCGCTCCGCGGCATGTGGGATCTTCCCGGACCGGGGCACGAACCCGCATCCCCTGCATCGGCAGGCAGACTTTCAACCACTGCGCAACCAGGGAAGCCCAGAAAAGTACTCTTTTGAAAAATAGCATGCTTTCCTTTTTCCCTTTCTGAGAAAATGACGTTATCCTTAGTTGGCCCTTGACATCCATCCGCCCCGGGGGGAAATAAGGATTTGTTACAGAAGGAATGGGGAAAAAATACTGAGATATTTGGCTTCTGACATTCAACATAGGATTTTATAGCAAGACAAGAACTTTCTAAGCCAGGTTAGTGGCTTGAAAGAGGATTTCCTAAATTCCCTTTAAAAAAAAAATTCCTGTACCTCCCTGAAGAGCCAGCTTGGGGAACTTAACCCAGGGAGTTCTCCCAAAGGGTATGACTGCCAGGTCATGTTGCCTGTGCTCAGTGGTAGAAGGACATGAAGAAGATGAAGGCAGGCAAGCCTGTGTTTTGGGCCCTGGGGGGATACTGGGAAGAAGAAGGGGAATCGAGAAATAGGGGGAAGGGGAAAACTGTCAGATGTGTGTCCCAGTTTCTCCTCTCCAGGCTTCTGTGTAGAGATGACAGAGGTGTATCATATATTTGGAGGGAATAACAGGGACTGATCCTATTTGGGCCCCTGTGAGGAGGCCCAGAACGCTGTATTCTCCTCTGTCACACCAGGTAAAGGTGTAGTCAGGCAGGAGGCCTTGAGGTATAGCCTTCCTGGGAAAGCCACAGTGAGAGCCATAGTGGCTGAATGTCTGACTGAGGAGCTGGCTGGAGGGGTGACCTTAAGGGGCAAGGTGACACTGCAGTGAAGACTGCAAAGGGAACACCCCCCTCTGCCACCCTGGGACCACGGCCAGATGAGCCTCATAGACAAATGGGAGAAGGACCCGTAGAGTCAGAGAGCTGAGGGGAAGTAGAGGAAGAGCCACGAGGCCTGAGCACCCTAAGGGAGGCCAGGTCCCTTATATCCACATGGTCTTGAACCACAAATTTCAGCTGCAAACACCAGCAGGGCAAGCAGTGGCCAGGTGGAGAGGGACATTGCCCCAAAGGCCAGAGGAGTCAAAGAACACTTGGGGGATCTCTGGATTCTCTCCTTTGTCATGTGTTTGCATAAGCTATGCTGTCCCCTGATATACTTGGAGAAAAGCTGGGGAAGAGGGTGAAAGTCTGAGAATGCTGAGAAAACTGAGTGTTATCTTCATCAACAGAATGAGTGTTACCTAAAGGAGTCATTTAAATTATTTGATGAGACTTTACTTTCTCTTTTGCTTTTCATTAAATTATTTTAATAATTGTGAAATACTTAAGAACCACAAGAAGTAAGAAGTCATATAAGGAACCTATGTACCTACCACTCAGGACAAAAAATAAAACATTACAAATACAGTTAAAATTTCCAGTGTATCACTCCACAAATGCCACTTTTATTAGGTTGAACAATATGAAATTGCCAATATTTGATTGTTTTGTACCTACAAAAAAAACCCCAGTAATGTGACATGTTTCAACCTGATATTTATCCTTTATGGGTTTGATCAGTACCTTAATCATTCTGTTGCCCACTTAGAATGTTTTTCTTCCTTTCTCTTACTTATCCACATCCTACCTGTGCTTCAAGACAAGATCTGAGCCCTACTCCTTTCAAGAAGTTTTCACTGAAGACTTGAGCCTGCATAGAGCTTTCCTTTTTCTTTCTAGAAAGTACTGTCTCACACAGCATAATTTTATATGTCATATTCTTTCATTGTCTGGATCACGTGAATTAGCACTTGGCGATATTATGTTACCTGTTATGCTGTTTTCTTAATTAACGTGTGGAAGAAATAAAAGGATTTGACTCAATGTTGGTGGATTAAAGACAATATACAGCTTATTTCTTGGAAGTTATTAGTTCCAGTAATTTTATAAAAGATGCTTGAGCCCAACACCCAAACTATTTAGGAGAGATACCTTAAGGGGAGAATCTGGAAAAGAATCAGAATAGGGATCCTATCATCCATGAGTGTAGTCCAGTTTTATCATGTCCCATAAAATACTTATAGTATGCTATAGGATATCTTAAGAACTAATAATAGGGATGTCCCTGGTGGTCCAGTGGCTAAGACTCCACGTTCCCAATGCAAGGGGCCCAGGTTCAATCCCTGGTCAGGGAACTAGATCCCACATGCTGCAACTAAGAGTTTGCATGCCACAGCTGAGACCCGGTGCAGCCAAATAAATAAAAAACGTAAATATTTTTTAAAAAGAACTAATAATAAAAGCCACTATTTATGGAGTAACTAATATAAGCCAGGTGCCCTCCTAGGTATTTTATATACTATCATATCTATTATACAATAACCCTGCAATGTAGGTAATATCAAGCTCTATCCAGTTAACCATAATGATTCCCATTCTTAGCCATAAAAGTGTTCTGGGGGGAGCTTCCCTGGTGGCGCAGTGGTTGAGAGTCCGCCTGCCGATGCAGGGTACACGGGTTCGTTGCCCCGGTCCGGGAGGATCCCACATGCCGCAGAGCGGCTGGGCCCGTGAGCCATGGCCGCCGAGCCTGCGCGTACAGAGCCTGTGCTCCGCAATGCGAGAGGCCACAACAGTGAGAGGCCCGCATACCGCAAAAAAAAAAAAAAAAAAAAAAAAAAAAAGTGTTCTGGGGTAATTCCTTTCTTTTTTTTAAATCCAATCTTTATACCAATGTATTTCTCAGTATAGTTAGGCCATGCTGAATTAACAAATTAATCCTGGAATCTCAATGACTTAGCACAATAAAGGTTTTTTGTTGTTGTTCTGGTTAAGTCCAAATGTATTTTGGGAAACTCACTAGTTCAGCTCTCCTCCCTGGGGTGACTCAGGGATCTAGGCTGTTTCCATCTTGTGGTCCTACCGTTTCTCTAAATGGGAAGAGAAGAGCCACATCAACCTTTAAGTGCTTTAAGTGGGCTGGGAGTCACCAATCACACTCATATTCCCATTTGTCAGGACTCAATCTTGAAGCCCTACCTCAAGGCTGGGAAATGCAGAGAGTACATGAATATTCAATGAGTCATAGCCAATGAATCAGGTAAATGGGGCCAGGCATCCCATGAGGGTCACTATATTTGCAGTGTTGGAGAGTCAGAGATAACTTCCTCAATTCCAAAGGTATCAATTCAACTGGCTGAGGTAGCTAGACTATCTGATAATCTTTCAGGTCTTAGAGGTTATTGGACTTTCACAGATATTGAATAACATTTTGGGCAAAGGTAAAGGAAGAAATAAAATTATAATAGTAACAATAGTAATTAATAATAATAAGCCACTTGTCAGAATGAGAAGAATCTCTAGTTCTTTGGGCACACATGTTCATATGATTATTGAGAGGCTATCATTTCTTTGGGAACACAGGGAGTGAAGCATCTTGTCCAATGAGCCCAGGCCTGAGGTTCTTTCCCTGGGGTTCATGCACAGGCACATGAATGGGCTTTAAGCCTGAAAGTGTTTGCAAAATTTTGTGTATATGCACAAATGTGCATCTTTCTGGGGCAGATTATCCATAGCTTTCATAGAGATTTTCAAAGGGTTCATAATGCGGAAAAGGATAAGATTCACTTCTCTAGACTAGGAATAAGTTCTCTGAATAGGAGAAGCAGAGATCAGAGGCTGCCAGGAAGCAGGTGCATAGGAAAGAGGAAACTCATATTCGCACTTGACTCATAGTACTTACACACCAATGCATTTACACACAAACCTAGAAGCGAGAATTATTTCCTGGATGAATGAAGGTTAAATCATTTTCCTCCTATTAAATGATTTTAAATTGGTGAATCTTGGCACTCTCACATTTTTGGACTTTATTACCTTTATGTTTCAGGCAATAGAAACGGCATTAAAAAATGAATCCTTGGCTATCACAGGAGATGGCCTCCTTGCTACCTCTAACTCTTACTGTACATACTCAACAATAAGAAGAGACCCAAAAGGATCTGACCACTTAACTACACCAGAAAAATTTTTAATTTAATTCTGGAGGATACCTCAGTCTCCTCATCTGTAAAACAGTGATATTAATCCTCACGTCCTTCAAAAGAATGACTCGTTGTTTAATGTCCACAGTTGTGTTCTGGAAATTATTAATGACTACAGTAAAATACAAACACCACTAAATTAGAAAAAGAATGTATCCTAGACAAAAAAAATTTTGCAATCTCTTATAATGATCAAGCCACATAAACAAGTGTGTCCATAAAATAATCCAATTCATTTTTCCATGAAGTTTTATGGAATCAGTTTAATTACTTGATAATCATACCTGCTCAACTCCAGAGCAACAACCTAGATGAAACAAGTATAGGTTTGCTTCTGAGTATCTCTTAAATAATATTAATTTAATTCAAAGTTTAAATTATTATCTTCCATGAAATCATATAGCAACTCACTGAGAAGTCTTGATGACAGATGAGATTGCTGCTCATGCATTTCTTGAAAAATATATTTTGAAGACAGAGACCTTCAATTGCTTCTTGCTGAAAGCTAATGAGGAATTCTTCTTTGAGAAACCCAGGCTGAAAACTTCCTCCAGCTATTTCTCACCTCCCTAGAATTTTCTGAGCCCCTAGGAGAGTCCTCAGCTCCTCTAAACATAAGGAGTTAACAAACAATATTCTTAAATACAATCTACAACAGCCTCCAAGTTCCCCATTTTTTATTTGACACTGGTCAAACATAGATCTTCACTTGTCCTTTATTTCACGATGATTTCCCTGCAAGCTAGGCATTTCCATGTCTCCTTCCCACTCCACATGTTGACTTCTTTAGACTCCCGGGCTCAGTGCAATCAGTTGTCAATCTTTTTGAGCTGGGAGATGCTCAGGTGGTGAAAATGTTTCCACTGTTTTTCTAGCTTTTCCAAAATGAGTAGCTCCCTTTGAGCTCTTGGTTTTGATGACCCTAAGTGTGTTCTGTAAGAGCGGGATGCTCATTTTTAAGGAAACCTGGCATTGGCCCCCACGAAGGAGTCAGAGATTGGGTCTGTACATTAACAAAGTGACAGCAGAGGAGCACCCATGGCTCACTACTTCAGAAGACATGTTGAAATCATTTGTGTCTCTGCCTTGACACTCTCCAAGTTACAGGTGGTTCCAATTTTCAGCTCGTGGCAGAAACCATAAGCCAAGGAAGCAAATAAGTGTTTCTATAAACTGTTGAAAAGAAACACTCTCCTGCTACCTAACTGTGAAATGCCCAACTTGGGACTTCCATTAACTTTTGACCTTCTTTCTTAGAAACCCATATGGAGAGGATTCAGTTTTTCTAAGTTGGCTACCGAAGACTTGGGTAGCTTTTTAGCAGCAGTATTAGGGTCCCAATTTCTTCAATATACCACACTGGATTGGCTTTCAGACCCCAGCCCAATATGTTATAGAGGTACATGTGAATTGATTTCTAGGGATTTAATCCAGGTTATTTGTTCTGCTGCTTTGGTTCTCCCATCATCATCAAGATGGTTCAAATACAGGAGACCACAAGTATCAGTTCTATTATTTCACTCTAGAAACTTGTGTGTTAGCAGATGACAACAAAATGTTCCAAGACTGTCCAAATGAATACAGGCTCTCCCTCTTCAGCTAGGAGAATACATTTCTGGAAATGGGAACGCTAGCTATAAAGCCTTTTTTGAGATGTTGCTCTGGTGTTGCAAGGTGGTAGAGTTTTCTTCAAATGCTCTGAACTTACAGACATCTCGGCCCCCGATTTCTTCCAGCTATCAGTCATTCAACTGTTGATCAATCCTCCCAGGCTGTGGCATAGTTAGGATACCTTTTACAGTGTCAAAGAACTTATTCCATTCCCTGATTATCTGTTGATCTTTACCCTTGTTTCCTGAATTCTTTCCTCAAAGATGCCTCCAATCCCTGCAAAACTCCCATTTTAACATTCAGCAGGATATCCTTCCTTTATTTTTTTGTGGCAGGCATAGCACCATCACTCACACACATTTTGTTAGCCATTATGGGTCAAAACTGTCTCCCAGGGCACAAACTCAACTACAGAAAAATAGGTCACAGAGAAGTAAACAACATATTGCAGAACTCACTCAGCAGCTCCACAGCTCCCACCGTGGTCCAGGCCACCATCATCTCTCACCTGAAAATTGCAATAGCTTGCTAACCTTGCCCCTACCAGTTATTCTCTCCAAGCGGCCAGAGTGTTCCTTTAAAGATGTTTCTCAGGTCATGTCACTCCTTGGCTCAAAATCCTCCAGGGACTTCACTTTCACTAACAGTAAAACCTGAACTTGGCTTCACCTTCTTCAGGTCTGTGCTCAAACGTCACCTTAATGACAAAGCCTTCTCCAACCACCCTCTACCCCTGTACCACACTCCCAATTCCCTGTCCTGCCCTTTTCCCCACCATAGCACCTATCACCATATCACATATTATATATTCATTTATTTGTGTGGCAGATTATATTCTCCAAGATGACCACAACGAGATTTCACATTCCACATACTTTTCTTACAATGTGATGTTTCTACTACTCCCTTTGAGAGATGTTTCCCATCCCTCTTGAATCGAAGTGGGCCTGTAACTGTGGTGGAGATGATGCTCTGTGACATCTGAGGCTAGGTCACAAAAAGCCAGACAACTTCTGCCTTGTCCTCTTGGGGCACTAAACCTTGGAATTCAGTCACTATAATATGAGGAAGCCTAGGCCACATGGAGAGGCCAACAGCTCACTGTTTTGACCAACAGTCCCAGCTTCAGTCCAAGCCAACAGTCATCATCAACTTCTAGACTTTTGAGGAAGCTTTTGAGATGACTTCATCCTCAGCCACTGCATGAGACTCCAAGTGAGAACTGTTTAGCTTAGTCTAATCACCTCCCAGAACCGTGAGAGATAATAATAAAATTGTTGTGCTAACCCACCAAGTTTTGGGACCATTTGTTATTCTGTAACAGATATTGGAACAATTTATGTGTATATTGTATGTCTCTCCTCACTAGAGTATAAGTTTCATGAATTCAGGGACTTTGTTTTCTTTGTCCTTGCATTCCCAGCATCTAGAACAGTGCCTGGCATATAGCAAGTACTCAATAAATATTTGTTGAATAAATGAATACATGCATGATGCATTTTCAGTATGGTATGCTAATGGTGATTGGTCAGTGGTAGATGGTACAATCTGCTGGGCTAGAGCTCATTGGCAGAGAGCATAAGCTGGCACTTAGAGCATGCCAAAATATTTTTCACCAAGAATATTTCAGAGGTAAATGACATTATAATGAATTGAATTATTGCAGGAAAGCATAAAATAGGATTAGAGCTTCATGCAGAATGTCTTTGGATGATTGATTCCATAATCCCAGCATGGGCTTTTCCAGATTGGGTCTGGAACGGTTTCAGAAGAATTTTCAGAAGGCTCAGTGGTTCTTCCAATTCAAGTAATAAAGTTCTTCCTAAGAATGACTAGTTGAAATCCTTCTCGTGTTTTTGAGATGTATGAAATGGGATGATGAAAATGGGTGGTGGTGTGTGCATGCCCACGGGTGCACAATTTGGAATGCTTACCTCCACTGCCTATTTTCATCGTCTGGTGGTTTGGAGTGTGTACCTAGAGAAGGAATAAATGTGGTTGTGCATCTCCCCAGTCTTGCACCAAGTACCTTGATTTAGCATTTGGTCTGGAGCAAATATTTGCGTATTGCTTAAAGAGCAACAATATCCTCAAATATCTAAGGAAAATACCAAAATCTTATCATCACTTCAGGAGGTAATAAAGGAAAAAATTTCTTAGTTACTTGGAAAAGAGGTTAGTTTTTGTTTGAGGAAAAATAACAGGAGGATAGTCTTTAATGGACAGAGCAATTTCTTTGTGCCAGTCCGTCTCAGCCTTGATTGGAGCAAAAAGCACAATTGTGGAGTCTACAGTTTCTTTGAATTGAAGATCTCTGCTGAGTCTATTCATCTCAAAAAAGTTTCCATACATGAACTACCTTAATAAGCAATCATGTGTGACTTCCTTCCAGAATCCAGAAGGGTTCAGGGTAAAAATGGCTTTTAAAAGTTCTTCACTTAAAGCTACCTGACCGAATGTCTCTTGAAGAAGAACGAGTGCCATTTTGATACCTTTGTTCCAATATCAGTCATTGGTGCCATTGGGCCTCACCATCTGGCCTGTGGCATGAGGTTCCCCTTTTGATTAGGTATAAGCCTTGAGTGGAAAGTGTGGAGATTCCCAAAATTTCCTTGGAAAGTCCAGGGAAGTATTTTCTTTGGAAATCCCATCTTTCTCACCAAAATTTAGATATTGCTTCTGGGCTAATTATTTTTCATTTCATTTTTTAAAATTATTTATTTATTTATTTATTTATTTGCAGGCCCAGACAAACTTGACTAGAAAAGAAGCCCGGGCAGGGGTTAGGATGAGCACAGCACATGACGTGCCACGCGCTTCAACCAATTGAAAAACCACGAAAGGGGGAGGGCGGAAGTGACGAGCCGTATCCCTCCGCGGGGCGAGAGGGTCGGTGGGGGGAGTCGGCGTCTCTCTCCCCCGCGCCAGCTCCCGTACACGGAGCCGCATTCCTTGGCCCCCCCGCCCCCCTCCCTCGGGGCCCCCCCGCCCCCCTCGGGAAAAAAATCCACTCCAAATCACTCGAACCCGAGGGAGGTTTCCTTTCACCCTCGGGAGACGCGCTTTCAACGGTTCCCTCTTCTCCGTCTCCCCCCAAGCCCCCGTCCCCTCCCCTGCTCCCACCCCCTTCTCCCGGCGCCGGGTGCAAGGTCCCTTTAAGGCGACGGCGCCTTCCTCGGGTCAGACTACCGGCGGCGACGACCACGGGAGGTGAGTGAGCGAGCGAGCTTTCTCTCTCCCCACCCCCCTTCTCCCGGGGGTTCCGTTATCTTTTCGCTCGGCGAGGCGTTCCGAGGCGAGACAATGAGAGGGGGATGGGGCGGGAGCGCGAGGGGTGGGGGCGGGGGCCCGGTGGCGCGCGCCCCCGCCCCCCTCGAGTGGCGGCGCGGCCCGCGGCGGCGGGCGTGGGGTGCGGCGCGCGAGCGCGTGTGTGAGTGCGTGCGCCCCGGGAGCCGCGCGGCGGGCCGGGCAGGCCCTTGTCTGCCTGCCGGCCGCCCCCGGCGCCTGCAGCGGCGCGCGCGCGCGCACTCGCGGTCCACGGCCCCGCACACACCCGACGTCCACACGCACACCCGGCGCGAGGCGTCTCGGAGGAGTGGGCGGGCGCGGGCGCGGGCGGCGGCCCGCTGGGGAAGAGGCGGGGGCGCGGGCGGCGGCGGGGCGGCGGGGCGCGGCGGGAGGGGAGGGCGAGGCCGCGCTGGGGAGGCGGGCGGGAGGGGCCGTGGGCCGACGTCCCCCGGGGGTGGGGATGGTGCTCGGCCGTCCCCGCGCCACCCCCGCCGGGGAACGAGTGGGGCGCTCTTTTTGAGCGCGAGGAGGAGAATGAGTGATTGCTTAGTCTCTCCCTTGTGTTATGTAATCCCCGCTCGGTCGTATAGTACACCCGAAGCCTTAGTGCACCGCGGTTTACAAAGTCTCCTCCCCCGGCTCTAAAATTTTGGGGTGGCGCCGTGATTTATAAAATGGGTTGTGGCGGAAAAAGCTTTATTTTCGTATGGTTATATCCTGCCGCGGTGGGCGCCATGTTTATCCCAGGGACTATTTTCTCTAGATTCTTAGCACCTTCTGAAAAGGAGTGATGTTGATCCACCTGCTTTCTCTCCATTCTGCGAGTTTTCCTGATTTCCTCTTCTGTCAGACGCGGGATTCTCTCAAATTGTTAATAATACTGGACGTTTCTCTCATTGTCTTGGATATTTTCAGCTCAGAAAAAGGTAGAGCTGGAAAGAGTAAGTCGTTTAGCCCAGATCTTTTTCGAGATGGAAATTGAGATACAGGTGTCCTATCGGAACAGCCGTCGTTCTGTTGCAGACTGTGGCCCAGCCCTCTACACTCTTTTAGAGACCTCCCACCGCAGCTCAAAACCCCACAGAAGTACAGTTTCACTTTCAAAGGAATTTTCCCATCTAGATGAAGGGAAACGGCGGGGCCGGGGGGACTGCTTCTTGGCGAACGACATTGAATTTTGAGACCCCTTGCTTTTGGAAATGGGAATTGGACTTTGAACTACTTAGCACAATCGTTCTTAACTTCGGGGTGCATAAAAAGTACCTTGCAGATCGCTAAAAGTGCGGTTTGGGGGGCCTCATCCCCAAGCTTTTTTGGATGGGATGGGGAGAGGGGTATCATCTCTACATTTTTAATCTGCAGTCCTTCAGCTGAGACTGATTAGGGTAACCACCATATTGAGTTTTTGATCCAGCATAAAGGTGCTCAGACTATAATCTTCGAACGATTAAGTGGCAATCTATGCCCTTGATTTCCTTCCCCTTTCGTATATTATGGTTATAACGTACCAGCTATGCTGATGTATCTCAAACTAAAGGAACTAACAGAATGAAGACTCTTGGGATGAACAGAATTTTGTTAGTTTCCACCCCCACCTTGAACCAGTGGTATAATCTAGAAAAGCAGTTCCCAGAATGTGGTCTGCTGACCCCTGGGAATCCCCTCAGGCCCATTCAGGAGAGCTTCGAGGTCATAACTGTTTTCAAAATAATACTGAGACACTGTTTATCTTTTTCACTGACATTTGCACTTATCCAAAAGCAACACTTGATAAAACTACTGCAGGAAACTCTATACTTACTTGAGAATGTCTTTGATGAAGCAGTAAAAATAATTAGTTTTATTAAATTTCAGCCCTTTAGTACATGTCTTTTTAATTTATAAGAATCTATGATCAAATGGGAAGTGTGCTTGAAGCACTTAACACCGCCTGCTGAGGTAGATCTTTGTTATAAGGAAAGGCACTTGAGAGATTTAGTTGTGAGCTACTTGTTTCCTGGAACAGCATTTTTACTTGAAAGAACGACTGGTAAACTACAGTTTTTAACACTTGAGTGTTTGTGGATGTTTTCTTGAAAAAAGTGTGAGCTTGTCACTTCAAGGAAAACGATAGTATTTGTTCCCAGTGATAAAAATTTGAGAGTGAAAATTAGAATTTTTAAAAAGTTGATACCTCAACAACTTCCTGGTACTTGAAAGACTTTTCTTATAACGTCAGTTTTAATGACTATGATTTTTTTTTATATTGTATGATGAAATGTGTCAATAGTTGGAAGATGGGCATAATTCAGTAAATCTGTATTTTCCAAATGACCATTGCATGAAGTTTGAAAGTCACCATGAGTAAGAAATCATTTCAAAATTTAAGGTACATCAATGGATTTTAACATAACATTCATTGACGGGGTTTCAGATTCCAAGATGCAGTTATCCTTTAAGAAACTATCATTTGTCTAGTTTTAGTACTATATCAATATACAAACTATCTGAAAAGGTTTTTAGAATACTTTTCCCTTTTTCTGTGTGACAGCAGATCTTTGTTATATACTTAACCAAAACAACATAGAACCACAGACTGAATGCAGAAGCAGTTATGAGAATCAAACTCTTCTATTAACCTAGACATGAAAGATTTGCAAAAATGTAAAACAACGTTATTTCACTCTTTGGGGGAAAAATAGTAATTTTTAATTGAAAATGTTATTTAAGTTAACATGTAATGGGTTTGTTTTTGAATATACTGATAAGTATTTACATTTTTTACGTTTTAATTTCTAATGTAAATATCAAAAGGTAAAGTCCACATAAAAAAAAGCTCTTTGGGATCCTTAATAATTTTAAGAATGTAAAGGGGTCCCGAGACCAAAAACTGGGTCTGTCCTGTCCTTCTCCTTAAATCATCCAAATCTGTCTCCCTATAGAAACTTCCGGAGAATTCAGAAATGTTGGAGTTAATAATGGAAGAGGCAATGACTTGGGGAAGAATTCCAGAGCAAAAAAAGCTTAGTAAATATCCCAGCCAGGATTCAAACCAGCTGTAACCTAGGGCAAGTTACTTGAACTCTCTAAACCTCGTTTTGACCTTATCTGTAAAATGTATTACTTAGGGTATATAGTGAGAATTAATTGTGATAATGAATGTAAAGTGCATAATGCCTGTTATTAGATCATAGTAAAATAAAATGTATTCCAGATAATGTTTCAGTCTTTATTCTCCATATATGTCTTTTGGTTGAAAGTGGAGATTTCTGATTTAAATTACAAACCCTAGAGCTGGTGGTGTCTTTGTCATAATATCAGTATGGTAAGACTTTGATAGATTCTTTGGCAGTCTGGTTTGTGATAATAAGCCATATCCACAAAAACGTATTTTTACATGTAACTCCAGAGGAGAGGAGAAAGGACTAATGTTTTGCTAGTATTTGGCAGAGTTAAATGAAATTGAGTAGAAATGGAATTTAGACAACATACAACTGTCAGTGAAGAAGAACTTTTCTTGGGAGAAGAACTGAATATTGTACCCTTTAAAAATAGGAAACTTAGGGCTTCCCTGGTGGCGCAGTGGTTGAGAGTCCGCCTGCCGATGCAGGGGACACGGGTTCGTGCCCCGGTCCGGGAGGATCCCACATGCCGCGAAGCGGCTGGGCCCGTGAGCCAGTGGCGCAGTGGTTGAGAGTCCGCCTGCCGATGCAGGGGACACGGGTTCGTGCCCCGGTCCGGGAGGATCCCACATGCCGCGAAGCGGCTGGGCCCGTGAGCCATGGCCGCTGAGCCTGCGCATCCGGAGCCTGTGATCCGCAACGGGAGAGGCCACAACAGTGAGAGGCCCACGTACCGCGGAAAAAAAAAAAAAAAAAAAGGAAACTTAACTGCTCACTTTAGTTGTTGTTTTAGTAAAGAACCCATAATGAATATATTTGGGTTCTTCTTGATAGGAGATTTGCTCTCAGATAAGTGGAAAGTATTTTATGTTTGAGAATATTAGGCAGATTATTAAGACTATTTAAGAACCCATTGTGAATATTATATGTGAGGTTCTACAGCAGTTACTGTGAGGGACAAAATGGGCCATACGGAAGACTGGGTAAATAAATGCTTCTTATTACAAGTTTAACAATAATTAGTTTTATAGCCATACTAAGTATTCAGCCCTGTAGGTTTTCTGGAATTAATCCCTTTTAAAGTCAAAAATTGAAGTAACTTGAATACAGATTTTTTTGAGGATTATTATTGTTTATTTCTAACTCAGGAGCAAGAGAGTGGTATTCTTAAATTTGTTAAGACATTTTTTCTGTTCCAGATGTTCTTTTTATCTTGATTTATGTATGAGTGGGTATGCGCTAGCAGTGAATTGAAAATGTTAGATACTGAATTCTTCATTCCTGGAGTTTACTTTAGAGCTGTAAAAGAACCAGACAAATTAAAGGAATTCAACGCTTCAAGAGCCAAATCTGTCTGGAGAGTTTTGGTAGAAAACATGTTTTCCTAATCTTATTTGAGGTGAAGATAGGTAGACATTTCTGCCCATTAAATACTTCAGAGGTAGACTGACAGTTGTAACTGAGGGATTCTTTTTGCTGCTTTTAAATAAGATTGTATAAAGAGTCTCTTTGTATCTTGCTTTTCAGTTATGTAGGCTTTTACTGACTAGCTGATTTTATAGGACCTGAGTATAAGGTAGACTACCATATTTGCCAGCATTTAAGATACAATTCAGTCCTCCCTAGAAAGGTATGTATCTGGTACACCCATATTATGGATGGAAAAATGAATGCCAAAGACTTAAAGACTGTGGGAATCACTAATAGTCCCGTGTGAGTTGCAGTGTTGAGTAAAACCTACTGAGTGCAGGAAAATCATGTTACCAGTGTAATTACTGCTACAAAATACAGAAACCAGATAGGTTACCAAGATGTCAGATAATCATGATGCGTTGATTAATGGAAGACGGCAGTGTTCATCTCATCTTACAGTACCTCCTTGGTAACCTGTATAACTCAACTTCGATTTATTTTTTCTAACATTTAATTATGGTGCAACATCTTTAGAAATGTGTATATTATAATCTATGTGAAAATTGCTCCTAGAAATGAGAACAAGTTAACAGAAAATTCAACCCATGAGGCTACCAGTTTGATTTAGTAAATGGCAAAAAGAAAATGGCAGAATATAGTAGAACAAAATATCACAACCAAGATATGAGTAGGTAGTTATTCCCCATTACTTTTTTCTTTTCTTTTTCAAATTTCAGCTTTATTGAGGTGTAATTGACGTATAAAATTGTATGATGTTAAACTGTACATCATGGTGATTTCATATACATAAATATTGTGAAAGGATTCCCCCCATTCAGTTAATTAACACATCCATCACCTCACATATTTATCTTGTGTGTATGTGAACATTCTACTCTTTTAGCAAATATCAATTATAGTGTTATCAACTATAGCCACCGTATTTTATGTTAGATTCCCAGACCTTGTTCCTCTGATCCCCCCAACTTTTTATTTTAAGAAAATTTCATGCATGTAAAAAAGGTGAAAGAATACTACAAGGAGTATCTACGATGAACCCACCACCTAGACACAACGATTTTTTTTTCATAAATTTATCCATTTATTTATTTTTGGCTGCGTTGGGTCTTCGTTGCTGCGTGCGGGCTTTCTCTAGTTGTGGTGAGCGGGGGCTACTCTTCACTGCGGAGCAGGGGCGTCTCTTGTTGCGGAGCACAGGCTCTAGGCGCACGGGCTTCAGTACTTATGGCTCGTAGGCTCTAGAGCACAGGCTCAGTAGTTGTAGTACACAGGCTTAGTTGCTCCGCGGCATGTGGGATCTTTCCGGACCAGGGCTCGAGCCCACATCCCCTGGATTGGCAGGCGGATTCTTAACCACAGCGCCACCAGGGAAGTCCCGACACAACCATTTTTCATGTTGGCATATTTGATGTCTGTAAGAAAACGCCAAAATATATATTTGCTGAACCACCTGAAAGTCACAGTCATGATACTTCCATGCATTTGCTAAGAATAAATACGTTCTCCTACATAACTCTAATACCACTATTCTTTCTAAGAAAATTAAAAATAATTTCCAAATATCGTCTTGTATCTAGTCTATATTCAAATGTTCCGGTTCTCCCCAATATGTCATTTATAGCTTTTTTATGAACCAGAATCCAGTAAAGGTTTACATGTTGCATTTTGTTACATTGCTTTAGTTTCTTTCAGTCTGGTTTAGTCTTCTCACTCTGTGTGTGGGCATGCATGTATATATACATGGGTGTGTGAGATTGACATTTTTAAACTGTGTTAGTAGTTTTATAAAATATTCCATATTCTGCACTTGTCTTATTTCCTTTTAAAATGTCCCACTTTTTGGATTTATCTCATTATTTCCTTGAGGTGCTACTTAACTTATTCCTCTACTGCTGTATTTCCTAAAAACTGGAAGTTAAATTTAAGTGCTTGGTTTGATTCAGGTTAAACATTATTGTTAATAGCTTTTGTTTGTTTACAAAAGAATAAGCCACAGACCAAACAACTGACGACAGAGTTTGTATTATTGGCTAACATTTTTCTGTTTAAACTTATTACTGTCATAACTTTTGGCTTTGAGACATAGAGGTACTTCCGTAATTTTAAGTTTAAGCATAACAATAGGACTTTGAGAAGGACCACAGAAATAAGTTTGCATCGTGTCATTTTGGTTCACTGCCCTCTGAGAAAATGATTGGAAAGTTGAAGAGGCAATAAGAGCTGATATATTTAGCAAAAGCAACCCACAGAGGAATAGTAAAGGGGTGAAAACCAGAAATTTTAGAAATGGAGATTTTGGGACTTTGGGAAATTATTTTCACCAAGATTATTTACCAGTTAATACTGATAGTAACCATAAATTTACAGAACTAACATCATAATGCTAAAGTTTTATAAGGAGAAATTACGTACCTAGGCAGGAACAAGTTTCACAGGTAGATCATTATAGGGTGAAACAAACTAGATGTATATGAGTTTTATAAAAATGTTTTTACTGTGTTAAGATGTAACCGTTTGAACAATTCATAGGGATCTTGTTCTCATCTTTTCTGTTGCAGAGAGGATAAATTATTTTTAAAAGAAATGAGAAAATTAACATAACATTGTAAGTCAACTATATTTCAATTTAAAAAAAAAGAAAGAGTTCTTTATGCATAGAACGTGGGATGATTTTTTAAAAAATTTTCCCCTTCAGAACATGGATTCAGTTTGATCAGGGTTTCTCAGTCTTGGCACTATTAACATTTTGTGCCAGATATGTCCCCGTCTGTCTCGTGCATTGTAGGATGTTTAGTAGCACCCCTGGCCACTTGCCACTAGATAGATGCCAGTAGCACCCTTCCCCAACCCCACCCCTAGTTATGACTACCAAAAATGTCTCCAGACATTGCCATATGTCTTCTGGGGGCAGATTATCCCTGTTTGAGTATTACTGAGTTGGATAAAAGCCACTGGCATATGTGGATTCCTTAATGATCTAGGTTTCCCTTTATATAACCTATGTACAGACTTTGAACACAGTTCCCTTCTGCAGATATGCTGCACAGCTTGGACTGTGCTTAGTATATGTTGGAGAACACTGGAATATGATGACATTTTTTAGCTCTATTGGAAATTTTATTGAAGCTAGAAATGAGCTCTTCATTTGTAAGGTGTAGGTCTTTTGCTTTATCTCATCCCCCTCCCATCTCCCAGTTTGCTTGGAAAAGAACCTTATTAGCTATGTGTTATGGGTAAAGTTTTTGTTAGGAGTAGTTGATAAATTTGATATTTTTGAGGTGATCTGTTTACATCTTGGCATTCAAGAAAAGACAGTCTTTAAAAAAATAGTTACTGGGGACTATATTCAATATTTTGTAATAACCTGTAAGGGAAAAGAATCTGAAAAAGAATATATATATTATACATATGTATATTACATCCATATATATTTTATATATATGTATGTATAACTGAATCACTTTACTGACACAACATTGTAAATCAGTTGTACTTCAGTTTAATAAATAAGAAAGACATGGTTCTTGCCCTCTCAAATATTTCAGTCTAGTAGTTAAGGGAAGAATGTTAAATTGAGTATCTTATATGTTAGTTAAACATGAATATTCCTGTTGTTTCAGAGTATCAGCTGAGGGCCCCAAACTAAGAGTCATAGGAGCTAAGCAACCCCACATTATAAAGTATGTTATGGGGACTTCCCTGGCAGTCCAGTGGTTAAGACTCCATGCTTCCAATGCAGGGGGCGTGGATTCGATCCCTGGTCAGGGAACTAAGATCTTGCATGCCCTGTGGCATGACAATAAATAGATAGATAGATAGTAAGTTACAAGACCATCTCTGCAGGACTTGTAAATTGGGTAAGTCAGAAGCTACTTAGGCTAGTGTTTGGAAAATTCGCCATTTCTTTGGAAGTTAAACATACACTTATCCTGGGGCCCAGAAATTCCTCTCCTAGTTATTTATCCAAAATAATGAAAACATATGCACATACAAAGACTTGTGCCCAAATGTTCATAGCAGGTTTATTCATAATAGCCTGAAAAATTGAAAACAACTGTCTGTCAACATGTGGATGGATAGTTTATCCATAAATGGAGCACTACTCAGTAATAAAAAATGAACAAACTACTGAAAAATGCAACAAAACATAGATGATTATGTTAAGGTAATGAAGGCAGCCTCAAAAAAAGTTACTTGCTAAAGGGCTTGGTTAAACTACATGCTGTGTCCTGTTTGTTAATCTTTGATCTTAAAAAAAATTTTTTTAACTATATGTAAATTCTGCATATAGAATTTATAGGGAAAGGTTGGAAAAAGAGTGGAAGTAATGAGAATTAGTTAGTAAAGTTTAAAAGATTGAAACATCTCCAGTAAGAATCTCAGGAGAAAATAGAAGTTTGTTTTAAGTTTCTAAGACAAGTCTTATTTGTAGATTTGGAATTTTTCTGCCAAATGACATAGAAGCGAAATTGAAGGTAGCTGACTAATAGTTGGGGGTTGATATGGAGATAATTTTATGTTTAAAATGAGCAGAGGGACATCCCTGGTGGTCCGGTGGTTAAGAGTCCGCCTTCCACTGCATGGGATGTGGGTTCGATCCCTGGTCTGGGAACTAAGATCCCACATGCTGCAGAGCAGCTAAGCCTGTGCACTCTAGAGCCTGCGTGCATCACAGCTAGAGAGCCTGTGTGCCGCAACTACTGAGCCCACACACTCTAGAGCCCTCACGCTGCAACTAGAGAGAAGCCCATGCGCCACAACGAAAGATCCCGCGTGCTGCAACTAAGACCCGACGCAGCCAAATAATTTTTTTTTTTTTTTTTTTAATGAGCAGAGAAGTCACTAGCATCTAGACTGCAATCTTGGAATATCATTCCACACCAAAAGGAATCAGGGCTCCTTAGAGAAATGGCTGATTCTAGGTCTGGGGCAAGAATGTATGAGATGAACCTGAAACTTAGAGCCAGGATTTTATCAAACACAAGGGTTGTGTCAGAAGGACTCAGGAGCTAACTGAGAAGTTCCCAGTAGCCAAAATAGGACACTTTGAGTATCAATAAGGATAACTGCAGTGGATCAAAATATATCAAATATGTTTAAATTGATGTGTCATGTGATGTGATATAATGATAGTTTAAGAACAAGCATATTGGACTTCCCTGGTGGCGCAGTGGTTAAGAATCCGCCTGCCAATGCAGGGGACACGGGTTCGAGCCCTGGTCCAGGAGGATCCCACATGCCACGGAGCAACTAAGCCCGTCTGCCACAACTGCTGAGCCTGCGCTCTAGAGTCCACGAGCCACAACTACTGAGCCTGCGTGCCACAACTACTGAAGCCTGTGCATCCAGAGCCTGTGCTCTGCAACAAGAGAAGCCATCGCAAGAAGTCCGTGCACCGCGACGAAGAGTAGCCCCGGCTCACCGCAACTAGAGAAAGCCTGCGTGCAGCAACAAAGACCCAACATAACCAAAAATAAAATTAATTAATTTTTAAAAAAAGAACAAGCTCATTGGTCACTTTGAGGAAGTGCTAGTAAAACAGATCATTATTTTGAAAACTGGTAAATAAAGGGAAAGAAGCAAGATGGAAAGAGTCAAGACTTTTACTATATGAACTGCACCACTGGGTAACCAAATAGTAGATATGTTTTGTTTTTTTTTTAAATCAAGGTGTTTCAGTTAATAAATGAAAAGGGAATGATAGATTTAGAATGACTAGATCAAGGCATTGAGCCTGGATGGAAGGATTCCTGTTGGAAGAAAATCCTGCCCTTGTGAGTAGTCTTGGGGTAAAAAAAATGTTAAACTTGTATCTAATCATGTCTGTAGATCCAGCTATCAATTTCAGGATATACAGAGGCCAGAGGCATATATTAAATGCCATGTGTATGTAATCAACAATATCCAGACTGTAGAAATTGCAAGAGGTGACCTGGTTCTTCAACAGATAAATTACAAGGTGGGGGGGAAAAGATGAAGGAAGATCTATAAATTAAAAGAGACCTGGGCTTCCCTGGTGGTGCAGTGGTTGAGAGTCCACCTGCCGATGCAGGGAACACAGGTTCGTGCCCCGGTCCGGGAAGATCCCACATGCCACGGAGCGGCTAGGCTCCTGAGCCATGGCCACTGAGCCTGCGCATCTGGAGCCTGTGCTCCACAACGGGAGAGGCCACAACAGTGAGAGGCCCGCGTACTGCAAAAAAAAAAAAAAAGAGAGAGAGACCTAAGAAACTTATCAAATAATCATAATATGTGGACCTTATTTGAATCTGAACCAAACAAACTTTAAGAAATATGGTATTTAGTTAAGATGTCGAAGCAACCTAAATGTCTATCAACAGAGGAATGGTAAAGAAGATGTGGTACATATATACAATGGAATATTACTCAGCCATAAAAAAGAATGAAATAATGCCATTTGCAGCAAATGCGTGGACCTGGAGATTATCATACTAAGTGAAGTAAGTCAGAGAAAGACAAATATGTGATATCACTTATTTGTGGAATCTAAAAAATGATACAAATGAACTTACAAAACAGAAGCAGACTCACAGACTTCAAGAACAAATTTATGGTTACCAAAGGAGAAAGGTAGGGGGAGGGATAAATTAGGAGTTTGGGATTAACATACACACACTACTATATATAAAACAGATAATCAACAAAGACCTACTATATAGCACAGGAAACTACTCAGTATTCTGTAATAACCTATATGGGAAAAGAATCTGAAAAGAAATGGATATATGAATATGTATAACTGAACCACTGCTGTACACCTGAAACTAACACAGTATTGTATATTAGCTATATTCCAATATAAAATAAATTTTAAAAGAAATACGGCGTTTGAGAGAATTTGAGATTTCAGTGTTGACTAGATATTTGATATTGAGACTATAAATCTTTTAGGCATATTAATGGTACTATGATTTATTTATTTATTTTAAAATTTGGCCATGCAGCTTGCGGGATCTCAGTTCCCCAACCAGGGATCAGACCTGGCCCCAGCAGTGAAAGCACTGCGTCCTAACCACTGGCTGACCAAGGAATTCTCTATGATTTTTTTGGTACATGATCTTTTCAAGTCCTTATCTTTTAGAGCTACATAATAAAATATTTATAAATATGATATTAGAGATTAGTTTCAAAATAATATGAAGAAGAGAGGGCATAGATGAAACAAGATTGGTTGATAATTTTTGAAGCTGGGTGATGGATACATGTCTACTCTTTTTTTTTTTTTTTTTTTTTTTGCAGTATGCGGGCCTCTCACTGTTGTGGCCTTTCCCACTGCTGAGCACAGGCTCTGGATGCGCAGGCTCAGTGGCCATGGCTCACGGGCCCAGCCACTTCGCAGCATGCGGGATCTTCCCGGACCGGGGCACGAACCCGTGTCCCCTGCATCGGCAGGTGGACTCTCAACCACTGTGCCACCTGGGAATCCCCATGTCTACTCTTGTATATAATTTTTTTTTTTTGGCCCCAATCAAGGATCAAACCCAGGCCCCCTGAAGTGGAAGCATGGAGTCCTAACCACTGGACTGCCAGGGAATTACCTACTCTTGTATATAATTAAAATTGATATCTCATTTTAGGAATAGCAGAAAAGGAATCACTACAGTCTTGATTCAGAGGTTCATAGTTGTAATATGATGAAAGTTTGCCCCTTTACTTGGTTACAGTATATGATTCTCAAATTTACTACCTGTGCAAGTTTTCCTCTTGATGTAGCATGGTGTTCCCTATGTGCTGGCTTTTAATTTCTGAAATTCAGGTTTTTACCTGGCACTTTTTCAGAAGAAATGAAAATGTCCCAAAACTGAGTAAGGATTGAAGCTCAATGTAAGTTTTTTGGTTTTATTTATTTATTTGGCTGCGTCTGGTCTTAGCTGCGGTTCGTGGGATCTTTCCTTGTGGCCTGCAAGTTTCTCTCTAGTTGTGGTGTGCGGGCTCTAGAGTGTGCAGCCTCAGTAGTTGTGGTGCATGGGCTGTAGAGCATGAGGGCTTAGTAGTTGCAGCTGCGGGCTTAGTTGCCTTGTGGCATGTGGGATCTTAGTACCCTGCCCAGGAATCGAACCTGCGTCCCCTACATTGGAAGGTGGATTCTTTTGTTTTCTTAATAAATTTATTTATTTTATTCATTTTATTTTTGGCTGTGTTGGGTCTTTGTTGCTGCGTGCAGGCTTTCTCTAGTTGCTGTGAGCAGGGGCTACTCTTCGTTGCAGTGCGTGGGCTCCTCATTGCGGTGGCTTCCTTGTTGCGGAGCACGGGCTTTAGGTACACGGGCTTCAGTAGTTGTGGCACGTGGGCTCAGTAGTTGTGGCTCATGGGTTCTAGAGCGCAGGCTCAGTAGTTGAGGCGCACAGGCTTAGTTGATCTGCGGCATGTGGGATCTTCCTGGACCAGGACTCGAACCCGTGTTCCCTGCATTGGCAGGCGGATTCTTAACCACTGGACCACCAGGGAAGTCACTGTTTGTTTTTGCATGTGAGATGTATTCCAAGCCTATGAGTACATTTATCCTTTATAGCAAAATAATAGGGTAGAGAGGGGAAAATTCCAGATTTTTTTCTTGTGAGAAATTAAGTTGAAGGTTTGGTGTAGAAAGAAGTTAAACACGAGTAGACTGATAGTTTGGGAAGATTTACCTATTTAATAATTCCTATCTTCTTTGATCAAATATAGTTGAAAGGTGGTTATAGGCCATGGATCACTTGGAATACCGCAGAGAAAGATGGTGTTCCTTGAGCATCTTGGTAGAGATATTAAATATAGCATTTCATTATATTAATGAAGATTCCTTTTTGATAGCTGGAAAACTACTGAAGGGTGCTAAATTTGCATTTTTTAATTTTAAAGTTTATAAGGAATTTAATTCAGGTTGATACCTCTATTGTGGTATGGCCCATGTTTTCAACAGAGTTAATTTTTTGACCCTGAGCTATAGGTGCTGAAATGAAAGGAATGATCACATTCTGAGATAGAAGAGGCTAGATCAGAAATAAGGACTGTTTGGAAAACTTGGTTTCAGTGTCTTTCAGAGATGTTTTGCTGTGAGTCATAAAATATGCTCAGTCAGCAGATTTATTATTTTTGAGTTGTCAGACCTTGTTGGTTAACTGTCTTCTCCATTGTAAAAACCTTGAAAAATATTTTCTAAGTGTAATTTTCTTTCCATTTTGAATCTTTTAATTTACATTGGTTGTCTTGGCAGAGCTTATATCTGAGGAGTTATTTTTCTTTCTCACTTGGTCAAAAGTAGTTAGGACATAAACATTCTTCTTTGCCATCGTTTCACATGTGCCTTTTCCACTCTGTTTCTTAGAATACCTTGTTCATGGTAGGAATAACATAATTTGACTCCCGTCAGATGGAAGAATCTTTCATTATTTTTATTAGTCTTCATTGTTTGACAGGATAAAACGTGAACTCAGTCTTTTATGATACTATAAATAGTTGAGGTAAAAGACCAGCCTTTGGATGTGCTATTAAAATATCCATAAGCATGACATTGAAAACCACAATTTGCATTCAGATAGCTCTGCTTATTCCCAAGGAAAGTTTTCTACAGATTGCTCAGCGTATGTATGGAGAGTTTGCTTGCAGCTGGTCACAGCTAAAAGAAGGTCCTTGAAAACCGTCCGTAGAGGTTATCCACAGTTTATATTCATTCTGCTGGATGTGTGATAGTATGCATTAATTGTCTGTTGGCTGTGGGCTCTAAGAAAGTTACACAGCAAACAAAGAACAATAGTATAAAATTAAGCAGTTAGAAAAGAGTTGTTTAGAATGTTACCTCTTTCAGTGGAACTAGACTGGAAAATACAAAAGTGTGTTGTGTAGTCTTGACCCAAAGAATGCCTTTGATATGGATTTGGCTTCTTTTTAATTCGGTTTCTGGCTAGCATTGTCTTTTGTATGTGTAAGTTAAATACAAAACTAAGAAAATTTAAGTTGACACTTTAGAGCTTTTTCTTACCCTGCTCATACCTTCTTTCCTTTGTGGTTTTGGTTTGGGAACACAGAAATAATTAAAATAGAATATTAGAGACCAGTTAGAATCAAATGAAGCACTTTACCCATTAAAACTGTGGGCACATCTTCTTTATCCATTCATCCGATGATGGGCACTTAGGTTGTTTCCATCTCCGGGCTATTGTAAATAGAGCTACAATGAACATTTTGGTACATGACTCTATTTGATTTATGGTTTTCTCAGGGTATATGCCCAGTAGTGGGATTGCTGGGTCATATGGTAGTTCTATTTGTAGTTTTTTAAGGAACCTCCATACTGTTCTCCATAGTGGCTGAACCAATTCACATTCCCACCAGCAGTGCAGGAGTGTTCCCTTTTCTCCACACCGTCTCCAGCATTTATTGTTTCTAGATTTTTTGATGATGGCCATTCTGACTGATGTGAGATGATATCTCATTGTAGTTTTGATATACAATGGAATATTACTCAGCCATAAAAAGAAACGAAATTGAGCTATTTGTAATGAGGTGGATAGACCTAGAGTCTGTCATACAGAGTGAAGTTAAGTCAGAAAGAGAAAGACAAATACCGTATGCTAACACATATATATGGAATTTAAGAAAAAAAAATGTCATGAAGAACCTAGGGGTAAGACAGGAATAAAGACACAGACCTACTGGAGAACGGACTTGAGGATATGGGGAGGGGGAAGGGTAAGCTGTGACAAAGCGAGAGAGAGGCATGGACATATATACACTACTAAACGTAAGGTAGATAGCTAGTGGGAAGCAGCCGCGTAGCACAGGCATATCAGCTCGTGCTTTGTGACCGCCTGGAGGGAGGGGTGGGATAGGGAGGGTGGGAGGGAGGGAGACGCAAGAGGGAAGAGATATGGGAACATATGTATATGTATAACTGATTCACTTTGTTATAAAGCAGAAACTAACACACCACTGTAAAGCAATTATACCCCAATAAAGATGTTAAAAAAACAAAAACAAAAACTGGGGGCACTTGACTAGCCAACTTACTGCGGCATTGCTGGAATATTTTAAATTTTCAAGGGGACAACGCCATCTGTTGGGCATCTTGCAAAGTAATACTATCAAATTGTAGGGACCTAACTGTTTAAACACAAAGGTTAGGTTGGTTGTTTTGTTTTGGTTTTGCTTTCGGGGTGTGGTGAAAAAATTTCTGAGATACTAAGGGCACTGAGAGTCCTTGCCTTAAAAGTTTTGTTTGAACATTGAGCAGTAATGCTACTTCCATTCCAAGACAAAGAAATTGACTTTTAGTCAACTAATACTGGAGAGCAGCATAGTAATAATAACTCTTTATTTGCATTATAAAGATGAATGTAATTTAAGCAGTGTTTTCAAATTAAAGGCTGACTCCCAAAATCATGGTGGAGTTTAAGGTAGTAGCAGGGTTGGAATTAGATTGTGACAAGTGAGGCTCTCACTTAAGTGCAAAAAAGCTCAGTAATCAAGATAAAATACTATCTTAATGTATCATTTTTATGCTATTATTTTTATTTTATTTACATTTAAATTTCACCAAACACAGAGCTCAAGTATATCCTGGCCCTTTGTTCTGATTCTTGAAACAAAGATAAATGGACAGACAGCTTTAAGGATGCAATGTATTTTACATTGCACAATATATTAAATGATTGGAGAAAATTTAGAGGGTGGTATAACTATATACCTTTATACATTTAGTAGCACAAATATAGGGACAAGCCATGCAATTGAGGAAAAACCCGTTAAGGACTGAACAGAGAGGTCTTGGTTGCTGACAGAATCTCCCCTTGACTTCAGACTTGAGACAAACCAAGGAGTCTATCAGTATACAAAAACCACTGAGTTCAGAACAGTAACAACAGGATAGATATTAAGGAACTGGCTCTTGCCAATTAGGATTGTGGGGGCCAATCTGAAGCAAGCAGGGTTGGCTGGAGGCTGGAAATGTTGCAGCTCAAGTCCAGAATCAGTAGAACAGCAGTCTAGAGACAGAATGGTTAGCGCTTTCTTCAAAAATTCCCCGTTTTCCAAACAAGTTCCTAGGGTACTTTGCTCAAACAGCAAATGTATCATTTTTTAAAGCTCAATATTAATGCAAAAAATTTCATAATGAGCAAAATATCAATTTTAAATAAAGCAGGATCTGACCCTCCACTTGCATGATTCGCCTCACCCTAATCCCAGCCCTGGGTATTATAGATTAAATTTTCATAACCCTAATTATTAAATAATTTGCTGTGGACTCTTCCACATTAATTTTTTTTTTTCAAGAATAAAAGTTATACTTCTGGAACCTTGGAAATGGGGGGAGGTTAGGGGAAATGGTAGAGGGAGCACAAGGGAATAGGTTACCAATAGATTCAGGAATCTGATTCCATATTTTATATAAAACTATTTCTCCCATTCTGAGGTCAATATCTTATTCAATCTTCTTCTTCTTGTAGCATGGCGGACACCGACCTCTTTATGGAATGTGAGGAGGAGGAGTTGGAGCCATGGCAGAAAATCAGTGATGTCATTGAGGATTCTGTAGTTGAGGATTATAATTCAGTGGATAAAACTACTACAGGTAACAAAAATTCTTTTGCTCTTAGATCATTGTTATATTGACTGAATTGAATGGTATTTTTGTTAAGAAAGTGTGAGGTGGAAGAAGACTTCAAGAATCCAGGGTTGCTTCACTGTGGCACTGGTGCTACCTTTTTCCACCATGCTCTGTAAGTGCTTTGGTTTCCTTGTACATAAAGCTAGAAACACATATTTAATAAATTGAAACACATTGAGAATTGGATTAACCAATGTTTATCAAACACATAAGCAATCCTCTTACCAAATGATGTATGAAAAAGAATGCAAAGGTGTGTGTCAGTGCTCATTTATATACCCAGTCAAAAACAGGTTCCCATAGTCTTGGGGGATTTTTTGTTTGTTTTACTTGAACTTGGTTTCCTTTGTGAGCTGAGCAGAATTCACTTCGTGTCTGCCTCCATGGACAGTTTACAAACTTAGGCTTGTTAGCTTCTCTTTCAAAAAGGTGATGTTGCAGGGTCAAATTCTAGATTGCCCTGAATTCAGAAACTGAGTGGTAGTTCTTTTCCCCTCTAAATTGTATCTGTTGCTCTTTTAATTTTTTTATCTTTCCTGCCTTGAGAACTGAAGATGGCATTGGTTTGGGCTGAAACAGGACAGTTCAGGGTCTTGTGGACGGCTTACTAATGCATGGTTATGAATACCAGTAGTGGAGATAATAAGCCTTTGAGTTCTAGAGGTTTGCTTGTGCTATATAAGCAAAACAGTAAAAATCCGGGTTCAGTGAGCTCATAATCTAACTTAATTTACCAGGAAATGTGAGGCTAAGAAGAAAGCATTGTGTCTAATTTGTGGTGTGAGGGACACATAGGAGAAATCAGATGAACAGTTGGATTTACGAATAAAGCAGGAAAGTTTTTGGCTATAGAGACCCACAGTAAGATGAAAAGGGAAGATTAGAACAGTATCCTTTAGTGTCATCTGTCCCTGTCTCCAAGTGACTGTGCCTCCCCTTCCCCACAGTTTCTGTGAGCCAGCAGCCTGTCTCGGCTCCAGTGCCCATCGCTGCCCATGCTTCTGTTGCTGGGCACCTCTCTACATCCACCACCGTTAGTAGCAGCGGGGCACAGAACAGCGACAGTACAAAGAAGACTCTTGTCACACTAATTGCCAACAACAATGGTAAGTGGGATTATTGGGAAATTCTTCCTGGGCTAGAGGGGTGAGAGACTAAAAAAGGTCTTAGGAACAGCTGTACCTGTTCAGTTTTAGGTACGGATGTGGTTCTGCTGGTGTTGGAGTGAGTTTAGTCCTGATTCTCTGTTACGGAAGTAAGTGGTGCTGTTCCTTCTGATTTAGTGCTGAATCGATGCTAGTGTTTCAAGTCAGAGGACAGCTGAGTCTTTTTGCTGATAATTTCTAGGAAAGAAAATGTAAACCCCAAATTCCTAACTATTAAAGAGATGTGTGGGGGGGGTTGTTTGATTGTTTATGTTTTTTAATTAGAAGAGCCCCACTAGTCTGCTAAGAATTCTCCGAGGGCAGCTTTGTTCCCTATTTTCTTTGGCAGATTCATTTGGTTATTGGTTCCTGGGTATGAAAAATAGGATAGGGTTGTTGTCTACCTGAAGAAATGGTGAAAGAGAAGTGTTTTTTAGTGAGTTTATTGACTAGAGAAGTTACATAGTGTTGGTTTCTGTTTCATTTCTGATGACTGTTTCTACATTCTGAAAGTGAGTTACTGGCAAGTTATGTCTCAAGATTCATGTGTAGAATAAGCACCTTCATAGAATCATTGCATTGCTATAAAGGACTTATTTAATTCCTTTAGCTTTATTAATACAAGAATAATATATGCATTGTAGAAAAAGTGGACAGTAAAAAAAAAAAACAATTTTTAACTGTAATCTCACTACCTGGAGATAACTATTTGTAACTTACTCTGTACATATATGTACTTTTATGTACTTTATATGCTATGTGCAGTGATTCACTTTTTATAAAAATAGATCCATACAGATTGTACTTGCTTTTTTCCCTCAATATGTAGTGAATATCTTCTCATTTTAATAAATCTTTTTGTAACATTTTGATGACTATTTCCCGTTGTTTGGCTAACTGTTATTAGCAATAGGTTGTAAAGCCGTGTACTACTACTTTAAAGGGCTATTGTGAACATCTCTGTCTCTCTTGTCTCTCTTGTCTCTTCTCACATCCATAGTTCTGAGAATACATTTCTAAATGTCAAATTGTTGGATCAAAGGTTATCACAATCTTTAAGGATTTTGATCAGTATTTTTCCTGGATTGGCCATCTAGAAATGGTGTATATCCATTTATATTTCCATTAGAGGTGCACCTGGTGTTCTTAGTGTTGGATATAACCATTTACCTCCCTTATTGTTGGACATTTACTACAATCCCATTTTTTTGTGATTACAAACAGTGCTGCAGTGAACATTCTCAGACATTGTATCTGTGCCCACTGTGTAAGCATATCTGTAATGTAAAGTGAGATTGCTGGGTCAGGCATTTAAAATTTGTTAGCGTCAAATTGCCATAATAGATTGCTCTACATAAGTGGATACTGAAAAAATAAAATTTTTAAAATTTATTTATTTTGGCTGTGCTGGGTCTTTGTTGCAGCTCACAGGCTCTTCGGTGGAGTGTGCGGGCTTAGTTGCAGTATGTGGGAAGTTGTGGTGCACGGGCTCCCTAGTTGCAACGCGCAGGCTCTAGAGCACGTGGGCTCAGTAGTTGCATCGTGCAGGCCTAGTTGCAGTATGTGGGATCTTAGTTCCCCGACCAGAGACTGAACCCAGGCCCCCTGCGTTGGGAGCTCAGAGTCTTAACCTCTGGACTACCAGGGAAGTCCCTGAAAAAATAATTTTTTTTTTTTTTTGCGGTGCGCGGGCCTGTCACTGCTGCGACCTCTCCCGTTGTGGAGCCTGTCCGGACGCGCAGGCTCAGCGGCCATGGCTCACAGGCCCAGCCGCTCCGCGGCATGTGGGATCTTCCCGGACCGGGGCACAAACCCGCGTCCCCTGCATCGGCAGGCGGACTCTCAACCACTGCGCCACCAGGGAAGCCCTGAAAAAATAATTTTTATCACATGAAAAATCCTTAGAATTTTTTTAAACCTATAGTGACCCTCATATATATAAAGATGAGGAACCTCTATCTAGAGATTTTCTCATTTTTACAGATGCAGAAACCAAGGCGTGGAGAGTCTAAATAATGTACTTAAGGTCAAATAGTAAGCGACTAAACTGGATTTGAATTATTTAGACTGCAAAACTTGTGGCCTTCCCACTGTATTATACGACTTTCCTATGTTTCTCTTAAAATAAGCTGTCAAAGTGGCTATTAGCCACCAGTTTAGCTGAATTTTTCTTTGATCCCAGCATTCCAAGGCCCATGATGAGCATCTCATGACACACTGATGTGACCTACTCTCTTTGAATGGACCCTTGATTCCTGTGTACAAAAATTTTTTGAAATATGAAAATGGATTTTATTTACTTTAGAAAGCCCTAGTATTCAAATTAAAATGTTAACCTGTGTTCATGGTTTAAAAAAGAAGGGGGGGGCTTCCCTGGTGGCGCAGTGGTTGAGAGTCCGCCTGCCGATGCAGGGGACACGGGTTCATGCACCGGTCCGGGAAGATCCCACACACCGCGAAGCAGCTAGGCCCGTGAGCCATGGCCGCTGAGCCTGCACGTCCAGAGCCTGTGCTCCGCAATGGGAGAGGCCACAACAGTGAGAGGCCCGCATACCGCAAAAAAAAAAAACAAAAAAAACTGGTAACCACAGTTACGTATGTCTTGTGTGTTCATCCAAAAATTCTTTCATGCTGGGAGTTCCCTGGTGGTCCAGTGGTTAGGACTCCGTGCTTTCACTGCCGAGGGCCCGGGTTCAATCCCTGGTTGGGGAACTAAGATCCTATAGGCCATGCAGTGTGGCCAAAAAAAAAGGGGGGGCTCAAAACTTCTTTTATGCGTAGATAAGCACACAATTGTGTGACTTTCTAAAATCAGATACTCTTGAAGTGCCAGCGTTATTCATTATAGCCCGGAATTGGAAACAACCTAAGATGTTGAATGAATAAGCAAAATGTGGGACTTCCCTGGTGGCGCAGTAGTTAAGAATCTGCCTGCCAATGCAGGGGACACGGGTTTGATCCCTGGTCCGGGAAGATCCCACATGCCATGGAGCAACTAAGCCCGTACGCCACAACTACAGAGCCTGCGCTCTAGATTCCAAGAGCCACAACTACTGAGCCTGAGTGCCAGAACTACTGAAGCCCGTGCACCCAGAGCCCGTGCTCTGCAACAAGAGAAGCCACCGCAATGAGAAACCCGCGCACTGCAACGAAGAGTAGCCCCCACTCACCGCAACTAAAGAAAGCCCGCACGCAGCAACAAAGACCCAACACAGCCAAAAATAGATAGATAGGTAGGTAGATAGATAGATAGATATCAAAAAGGCCACATATATGACCCCATTGTTATGAAATGCCCATAATAGACAAATCTGTAGAGACAGAAAGTTAGATTGTTCGTTGCCAGGGCTGGGGGGAGGAGAATGGGGAATAACTGCTAATGGGTGTAAGGTTTCTTTTTGAGGTGCTGAAAATGTTCTGGAATTAAATAGTGGTGATGATTGCACAAACCTTGTGAATATACTAAAAGCCTCTAAATTGTGCACTTTAAATGGGTGATAAAATATGTATGGTATGTGAATTATATCTCAATAAGGCTTTTTTCTTTAACAGAGTGTTAGGAATAAAATTTTAGAACATTTTTACTATTTTTGCTGTTCTTCAGAATCCACCACTCAGCATTTAGAAATTATTCCTATAGTTCTGACTGATCATATGTTTGCATTGGAAAGGAACATTATGAAGTGAAATGAACCACTGCTTAATTCTGAGCTGTGGATGTTATGAATTTAATGTTATACATTTTTTACTGTAATTATGATTTTCAATTCCTGTTTGGCCCATTTCAACTCCATTTAGCCCTCTTATCTCTGGGGTTTAAGGCTGTGTAAGTGAACGTAAAAGAATGAAGAAAAAGAAATCAAGACCTTCAGATTTGTAAAACAAACAGAACATGTTGTGAGAGAAGCTGCTAAATCTTCTATTATTTAATCAGTTTATGGCTGTGGTACCTAGTTTATTGGAGAACAAACTTACAGGTAGGGGATTGGTCAGATAATTCTTTTTTTTCTTTTTTTTTTTTTTGGTACGCGGGCCTCTCACTGTTGTGGCCTCTACCGTTGCGGAGCACAGGCTCCGGATGCGCAGGCTCAGCGGCCATGGCTCACGGGACCCGCCGCTCCGCGGCATGTGGGATCTTCCCGGACCGGGGCACGAACCTGTGTCCCCTGCATCGGCAGGTGGACTCTCAACCACTGCGCCACCAGGGAAGCCCCAGATAATTCTTTTAAAGGCTTTTTTTTTTTTTGTGGTACGCGGGCCTCTCACTGTTGTGGCCTTTCCCGTTGCGGAGCACAGGCTCCGGACGCATAGGCTCAGCGGCCATGGCTCACGGGCCCAGCCACTCCGCGGCATGTGGGATCTTCCCGGACCGGGGCACGAACCCGTGTCCCCTGCATCGGCAGGCAGACTCTCAACCACTGTGCCACCAGGGAAGCCCGTTTTTAAAGGTTTTTTTAAGTCTCAGGGTTCTAACTTCCTCTTTCATTCTCTGGAAATAGAACTTCATAAGACCTTTGAATTGTCAGAATTTCTTTTAGGAAAGACTTAATAAGAATGCAGAAATCATTAAAAACAACTCATTTGTTAGAATTGGAATTATTATAATTCATTAGAAGAATGAATTTATAGAATACATTAAATAAATATTTACTGTGTGACTTTAATTTACCCAGTGTGACTTGCCGTATGCTGGTTTTTGCTTTCAATTGAATTGTAAACCTAGTCTAGGCTTAGAAACCTACTTTTTTGTTTGCACTTTATTTTTGGAAAGGTCCTAACAATCCACCAAAATTCAAACATGACCCTGATGTCAGAGAGAATATTTGCAGAAAATGCTTGTGTTAACATTCTTTATAGTAGTAGAGTATGTGCAGATTTCATGGGAACAAGGCCTGTCTTTTGAGACTTGCTAATGCTGGTTGATTTCACATAAATGCAAAAAATTTTCCATCTTTCCCTTCCTATATTTAGTTGAGATGTTGAGTCAGTGATTATCTTAAGAATTCTTAGGCTTAGATAAATAACAGATAATTTATTTTCTTTTACCCTAGCAGTTAAAATAGTGAATAGAAAATACATGTTTTTGCTTAGTCAATATTTTCAACCGTAAATTGCAGAGGAGTAAAAAAGAGATGGATGGGGAACCTATATATTAAAAGAGATTGAAGAGGTATGTCATCAGTTATACTTTATGAACCCTTTTGTAACATAATTCAAACAAAAAAATGTAATTGTCAATTTGAATTCTAACTGGGTATTTGATATTAAAGAATTGTCCATTCATTCATTCATTCATTCATTTATTGCCGCACAGTGCGGCATGTGGGATCTTAGTTCCCCCAGCAGGGATGGAACCCGTGCCCCCTGCAGTGGAAGTGCAGAGTCCTAACCACTGGACTGCCAAGGAAGCTCCCAAGAATTGTATATATTTAACTTTATTGAGGTATAATTGACAAATAAAATTGTAAGATATTTAATGTGTACATTGTGGTGATTTGGTATATGTATGCATTGTACAAGGATTCCCACTATCTAGTTAATTAACACATCCATCACCTCACATATTTATCCTCTTTTGGGGGTAGGGATAGGGGGTAGTGAGAACATTTAAGTTCTGTTCTCTCAGCAAACTTCAATTATATCATACAGTATTATCCACTCTAGTTACAGAATTATTATAATATTTTTTTAGGAGTGATAATGGTGTTGATATTTCCTCTTTTTTTAAAGTCCTTATCTTTTAGAGATATATGCTGAAATATTTATAGATGAAGTGATATGATCTGAAGCTTGTATCAACATAATATGGGAGCTGGTAAGAGAATGGGAAGTATAGATGAAACAAGATTGATTAAGTTGATAATTATTGAAGCTGGTATAGGTACATAGAGATTTATTATAGTGTTCTATTTTTATATGTATTTGAACATCTCCATAATAAAATATTTAAGTTAAAAATATATAGAGAGAGAGTCAATAAATTGCCAGTGTAATTAGCATAGCTAGAATTTGGAATTTTTTATCTGTCAACATCTATAATTACTAGTCTGCTGGCCCAGTAACTATGAGGGTCTAGTCCACTGATGGACTCTCAGTTTCTGGGGGAACATGGGACAATCCAGGGTTGGCCCATTAATAGCCACCTGTATACCCACTTTGGTGGTCTAGCTCTGTAGCTAACTGTAGTGACACCATTTGTCAAGTGGAACTTAAAGCTTCAGGGGAGTCCATCCCATTCTGGTGATTTGAGGTAAAAAAGTTGCAGTATTTTGCTTGAATCTTCGATTTAGGTATTGGGTTGGCCAAACAGTTCCTTTGGTTTTAAAATAAAAATAAAAGACACATTTTTCATTTTCACCAAGAACATTATTGAACAACGTATTCACCATTTTGTTCCACTACCTTCTGCCATTTTTCAGGCAACTTCATAATTCCATCTTCCCAAAACTTTTTATCTTTTTGAGCAAAGAACTGTTCCAGGTACCTTTTACAGTCTTCCAGGGAATTGAAATTTTTTCCATTCAGAGAATTTTGTAAAGACTGAAATAAATGGAAATCCGAAGGTGCAATGTCTGGTGAATACAGTGGATGAATCACAACTCCCCAGCCAAGCTGTAACAGTTTTTGCCTGGCCATCAAAGAAACATGCAGCCTTGTGTTATCCTGATGGAAGACTATGCATTTTCTGTTGACTAATTCTGGATACTTTTTGTCGAGTGCTGCTTTCATTTGGTCTAATTGGGAGCAGTACTTGTTGGAATTAATCGTTTGGATTTCCAGAAGGAGCTCATAACAGAGGACTCCCTTCCAATCCCACCATATACACAACATCACCTTCTTGGGATGAAGACCGGCCTTTGCTGTGGTTGGTGCTGGTTCATTTTGCTTGCCCCACGATCTCTTCCATTCCACATTATTGTACAATATCCACTTTTCATCGCCCATCACAATTTTTCTGTTTTAAAAACGGAATATTTTTGTTGCATTTAAGTAGAGAATCGCGTGCAGAAATGAGGTCAGGAATGTTTTTTTCACCTAACTTATGTGGAACCCAAACATCAAAGCGATTAACATAACCAAGCTGGTGCAAGTGATTTTCAGTGCTTGATTTAGATATTTTGAGTATGTCAGCTATCTCCCGCGTGATATAACAGTGATTGTTCTCAGCTAATGTCTGGATTTGATCGCCGTCAACTTCAACTGGGCTATCCAGCCGTGGAGCGTTGTCCAGCGAGAAATCTCCAGCACGAAACTTCGCAAACCAATTTTGACAACGTTTGATCAGTCACGGCACCTTCTCCATACACTGCACAAATCTTTTTTTGCATATCAGCGTTTTTACCTTTCTTGAAATAATAAAGCATAATATTGCCAAAAATGTAAATTTTTTTCTTCCATCTTCAGTATTAAAATGGCTACACAAAAAGTCAACAATCTTGATAAGTTTTTTTTAATGCACGCTATGGCAGCTGTCCCAATACAATCTAACAAAATTGTTTTGAATGAAGTTAAAGACAACTAAGTGCTACTAGAGCCATCTTACAGAGAAAAAGAACGTGCTTTTTGGCAAACCCAATGTTTTGGCTCTCTGAAATAGAATTTCTGTTTTGGAGTATTCTTTGTAAATCAGGAAACTTAGTATAAATGATTTTTTAGCCAATTGTAGCAAATACAGGACTTAAAAACATTACAAAATTACTTTTAACACACATGAAAAAGAATTTAAAATATTTCAAAAAAATTAGCCAGTTTTTTAATATTTATGATATTTGTTACTATTTATTAATGAATGAATCTTCTTAAGTCATATCAGTTTTACTTGGTGTTGATTAGTTTTGACCAGGTCTTTTCTTTATCTGTTCTGATGACATAAAGAAGGTAACCTGTCAGTCTCTGTGTTCCCATACCTATTAAAGACGATGGATGTTTAGAGAATCTGTTGCATTTCTGAGATTTGATGCGCTAGGAAGAGATCCCATTTTTTAGATTCTGTGTACTTGCTGAATTAATGTTTGTAGATGAATATTCCTCTTTTTAAAATATAAGGTGGATTAGCTAACAGCAAATTACATTCTGATAAAATAGGTTTTTACCTAGTTAAAATGTGGGGAAGGAACTTATATCTTACTTTGTTTTGCTGATTTGGTATGGGAAGATTATTTGTGGTCACTTAAATCATCAGAGTCAAAGTGATAGCCATGTAGAAGTCTTACTGTGTGTGTTAAGACATCCCTAGTTAAGATATATGGGGGAGATTTTAGTGAACTTTCCCTTCCTGTGTATTTTTCTGTTAGTTGTAGCTTTGGGTGAAGCTTAAATATTTGGTAAGTTTGCTGACATTAAACCTGAGGTGAGTGACAGTCTTGGATATCTTGATATATGGGAACACCATTTCTTATCTAAGACCATTGTGTTGCTTATAATGGTGGGTTTATTTTCTCTTACATTGTTTTTTTTTCCTCTTCCCTTTAGCTGGCAATTCTTTGGTCCAACAAGGTGGACAGCCGCTCATCCTAACCCAGAATCCAACCTCAGGTCTGGGTACAATGGTTACTCAACCAGTATTGAGGCCTGTCCAGGTCATGCAGAATGCCAATCATGTGACTAGTTCCCCTGTGGCCTCACAACCAATATTCATCACTACACAGGTAAGTAGGACTCTGAATTCTACTGAATTCAGACATGGTAGAGGAGAGAAAGACTATGGGAACCTTTGAAGGCTCTGACTTAAGAGTCTTTATCATCATTAGAAGTGGTTCTAAGTCCTGTCTTTTGATTTGGCTTTCTCATTTGCTAGTTTTTAATTTGATGCTGACTTTAGCAGAAAGCCCAACATAGTGTACAGCTGGGTAATCTCCTCTTTATACCCCTGGAGGGCTATTAAGTAATTTGATTGAGGTCTAGGCAGGAAAGAGTGGGAAGCTTGCATTAGGAAGCCTTAACACTTGGTCCTCAAGGATTCTCACCCTTTGCTTGGGCTATTTTTCTTAAAATGGGGTGAGTTAGTTGACATGGAAATATACATGCAAGATTGGTGAAGTGCCGGGAGATCTTTGGAACAGAAGGAAGATGACTTATTTGATATAAATGTGAATTGGAGTTGAAAGCCTAATGCTGGTATGGAATGTAAAGGCAAATGCTTTTTTCTGCCTTGTCTAACAAATTTCCCAGAGGTGTATGGCCTTTGAAGTGGACTTTGGGAACAGTTTCGTACAATTGTTTGTATGTTGAGTCACTCCAGTGAATACTGTTAGTGTCATTTTTTTGCATTCTATGCCTTTAGCAATTGAGGGGCCAGTTTGTGGATGAGTTTTTTTGTTTGTTTTTTTTTTTTGCGGTATGCGGGCCTCTCACTGTTGTGGCCTCTCCCGTTGAGGAGCACAGGCTCCGGATGCGCAGGCTCAGCGGCCATGGCTCACGGGCCTAGCCGCTCTGCGGCATGTGGGATCTTCCCGGACCAGGGCACGAACCCGTGTCCCCTGCATCGGCAGGCGGACTCTCAACCACTGTGCCACCAGGGAAGCCCCTGTGGATGAGCTTTTTAAGCTGAGGTTCTCTTAAGACAAGAAGTAGGTTTTCATTTTTGTTCATATGTACCAAAGCTCATTCTCCAGTTTTAATATTTGCCACTCAGAAGTTTGCCAGAAGTCCAAAATTTCTCCATCTCAGTCATTTAAAAGCTCTAGTTCTAGAGAGAGAATCATTAGGTAAGGGTGTGGGCATTTTTTTGAATATAGGTCTTAATGCAGTCTCTGCTAGTGTTAGCTGATCTCCATGTTAAAGATCATTTTGCTTTTTAATGCAGGGATTTCCTGTAAGAAATGTCCGGCCTGTACAAAATGCAATGAATCAGGTTGGGATTGTGCTGAACGTACAGCAAGGCCAAACAGTTAGACCAATTACACTAGTCCCAGGTAAGGAAAAATGTCTACCCATTTGGAATAAACCAGCATCCAGAAGACTTGTTTTTGTTGTCTCAAAATATTCAAGGTCATTTAAAAAGTGTATTTAACGGAAATCTAAAACTACAAAAATCATATTGATTTAAGCCCCATTTTTAAAAAACTCTAACCTTTGGCCAGGGTGGTGGTTTTATTTTTTAACCTTTTACCACCCTTCATAAGGCAGTAAAACAGGGTTTATATAGTTATTTTTCTGTTTCTGCTGTTTTATTCAGCTATTAAGTTTGTTATCCTGAAGAACTATTATTAATGCAAACTCCCAAATTCTGTATTCCTTATAAGTCTACTCACTTACATGGTGGGATTATAAACTTATTCTGCTTTACTTTTATAGCATAGATTTGGAATATAAATTAAACAAATGGCATACATATCCTTTGAGGATAAATATTGACGATGGCTAGTTGTTTTTTTTTTAAGAAACCAAATTGAAAGATAATTTTTAAAAATCTTGTAATTTTCCCCCAGTTCCATATTTAGTGTCTATAAGTTTACTACAATTCAGGCCAAAAAAGGGTATCTTAATTTAGTTGTAGTAAAGGTATCTCTGTAGCTTGTCTTCCTAAGTTTTTGTTGTTGTTCTGAGAGCCCATAGGGGTTTTTGGCCTTCAGTCTCATGAGCCTATCCTATCTAGTTCTGATACTTCTTAAATGTTTGTCAGTGAAATTGTCTATAGTTGAGCCAGGAGACTCACCTTTGGGACATTCTAGTAGAATGGCATAGTCTGTCTTCTATTTGAGTTTGTATAAGAGAATGAAAGACTCTTTTAGTATTCTGAGAAAGATCACTTTTTTCAGAGCTAGCTCTGCCCTTTGGCCTATATATACCCATACTGCTTCCCACTCTATACCTATTATTCTCTTCCAATAACAAAGGTCAAGCTACTCATGATTGTATTCTTGGAATAGAAAAGGCAGTGTGGTAAGGTGTTTTGGGAGGAGTTGATGGGACTCTTCTTTCACTTTAATGTTTTCAGGGCTGATTACTAAGGCTAACTTGTTTTATCAGTTTGTGATACCTGTTGTCTTACACATTAGAATATATGCTTCCCTTGGGAACCTGACAGTCACCAATCAGTTTGGGGAGATAATCTTTTCCTATTCCAATATTTCCAATAAAGACATGGAGAATGTATTACAGGTGAGCTCGTTGACCAAGATTTGGTATTTTTGTCTCTCTTTTGAAGCCCCAGGTACCCAGTTTGTTAAGCCGACAGTTGGAGTCCCACAAGTGTTCTCTCAGATGACCCCTGTGAGGCCAGGCTCCACAATGCCTGTGCGGCCCACCACCAACACCTTCACCACCGTCATCCCAGCCACTCTGACCATTCGAAGCACCGTCCCACAGTCCCAGTCCCAGCAGACCAAGTCCACTCCCAGCACTTCTACCACTCCCACTGCCACACAGCCGACCTCATTGGGGCACCTTGCTGTTCAACCTCCAGGCCAATCCAACCAGACTCAGAATCCCAAACTAGGTGAGGCTTGGGAAGAGGAGATGGCAGAGCTGGGATGGGTGGTGGGTGGAGAACAGATGATTATCACTTGGCCAACAAAGCTCCCTCCTTCCCCTCTCCACCTGCAGTGAGCATTGCCAGCTTTGTCACTGTGAAGCGACCTGGGGTTACAGGTGAAAATAGCAATGAAGTGGCCAAACTGGTGAATACCCTTAACACCATCCCTTCCCTGGGCCAGAGTCCTGGGCCAATGGTGGTATCCAACAACAGCTCTGCGCATGGCTCTCAGAGAACCAGCGGGCCTGAGTCTTCAATGAAAGGTACGATAACCAGAAAGACTCTGGGCAGCCAGTCATTCAAAAACATTAATAAAGTATTTGTTGTATCAGAACTCTATACTATGAAATAGAGAAATAAAATAAGGTATAGTCGCTATAGTGTGTTCTCACAGAAACTTTAGTGTAGTAAAGAGGATTGCCACTTGTAAAAAGTGTAACTGAATCAGCCAGAAGGAGTTTTGTGTTAATTGTTCTTTGGAAATTAGTAAAATGGATTGGTTGATCAGAGATCAGTGGGATAATCAAAAGATAGTTCATGGAGGAGGTGGATTTCTGAACAAGATTTTATTTTATTTTTTAATTTAATTTATTTATTTTTGGCCGCATTGGGTCTTCATTGCTGCACGCGGGCTTTCACTAGCTGCGGCGAGTGGGGGCTATCTTCATTGCGGTACACAGGCTTCTCATTGCAGTGGTTTCTCTTGTTGCGGAGCACGGGCTCTAGGCTCATGGGCTTCAGTAGTTATGGCTTGCGGGCTCTAGAGCACAGGCTCAGTAGTTGTGGCGCACAGGCTTAGTTGCTCTGCGGCATGTGGGCTCTTCCCAGACCAGGGATCGAACCCGTGTCCCCTGCATTGGCAGGCAGATTCTTAATCACTGCACCACCAGGGAAGTCCCTGAACAAGATTTTAAAGTTGATATTTAGTAGAGAGGTTTTCAGATGTAGAAGGATATGAGCATAAGGATTTTCAATGGTCTGGAGCAGGGCTTGACAGACTTTTTCTGTAAAGGACCAGATAGTAAATATTTTAGGTTTTATGTACAATATAGTCTCTGTCACAACTACTTAACTCTGCCATTGTGGTACAAAAGCAGCCACAGACAATATGTAAATAATTGAGCTTGACTCTACTCCACTAAAACTATTTATGGATTCTGAATTTTGAGTTTAATTTTCATGTGTCAGAAGATCATTTCTTTTGCTTTTATTTCAACCCTTTAGAAATACAAAAACCTTTAACAAATGGTGTTGAGAAAACTGGATATCCCCATGCAAAAAAAATGAAATTGGACCTTTTACCATACACCATATTACAAAAACTAACTCAATGAGTTAAAGACCTAAACAAAAGAACTAAAACCATAAAACTCTTAGAAGAAAGCATAGGGGAAAAGCTTTATGACACTGGGTTTGGCAGTGCTTTCTTGCATATGATACCAAAAGCATAAGCAACAAAAGGGAAAATAAATGGGACTACATCAAAATTTAAAACTTTAGGGCATCAAAGGGTTAGCGTTAGGGAGAGTGAAAAGGCAACCCACTAAATGGGAGAAAATTTTTTAAGAGTACTTTAAATCATATATCTGATAAGGGCTTAATATCCAGAATATATAAAGAACTTCTACAGCTCAACCAACAACAAAAGAACAAACAATCCAATTAAAAAATGGGCCAAGGAGCTGAATAGAGATTTCTCGAGATACACAGATGGCCATTAAACACCCAAAAAGATGCTAAACCTCACTCACTAATCATTCGGAAATGCACATCAAAATTACAATAAGATACCGCTTCACACCCATTAGGATAGCTCTTATCCAAAAAACAGAAAATAATAAGTGTTGGTGAGGATGCAGAGAAATTGGAACCCTCGTACGTTGTGGGTGGGAATGTAAAATGGGGTGATGGTCCCTCAAAAAATGACACATGAAATTACCATATGTTCCAGCATTCCACTTTGGAGTATATACCCAGAAGAATTGAAAACAGGGACCCAAACAGATATTCGTACCCCCATGTTCACAGCAACATTTCACAATAGCCTAAAGGTAGAAGCATCCCAGATGTCCATCAGCTGATGAATGGATAAACAAAATATGGTATATACATACAATGGTATATTGTTCAGCCTTAAAAAGGAAAGAAATTCTGACACATGTACAACACTGATTAACCTTGAGGACATTATGCTAAGTGAAATAAGCCAGATACAAGAGGACAAATACTCTGTGAATCCACTTATATGAGGTACCTAGAGTAGTCAGACTCGCAGAGACAAGAGAGAATGGCGATTGCTAGGGTCTAGGAGGAGGGGGCAATGGGGAATTATTTAATGGGTGTAGAGTTTCAAGTTTTGCAAGATGAAAAGAGTTTTGGAGATTGCTTGCACAAAAATGTGAATGTTCTTAACTGAACTGAACACTTAAAAATGGTTAAGAGGAAACTTTATGTTAAGTATCTGTTACCACAATTAAAGAAAAATCTTATATAACCACCACCACAACAAAAAATGTAAAAGCTGTTCTTAGTTCATGAGCCAAACAGAAACTGGCAGCTGGCTGGATTTGGTCTACTAGCTGTGATTTGCTGACCCCTGGCCTACAGTTAGAAGAATGGTAGAAGGAATGTGCCTCATAGCAGTTTCTCATGCTTGCTTACCAACCTTAATATACCCTTCAGGAAGTGTTTAACCTTTTTCCAAAAGGCCAGTAGTCTTTTTCCAGTATCATCTTATTAATCTTATTGATGTTCTCACTTCCAGTGACGTCTTCCATCCCAGTGTTTGACCTCCAGGATGGTGGACGGAAGATATGTCCACGGTGTAATGCTCAATTCCGTGTTACTGAAGCTTTGAGAGGTCACATGTGTGTAAGTGATCACCTGTGATGGAGATTCAGCTTAAATGGCTACCACTCACTGTATACCTCCTGTAGTGTAGTGTTGGGAGCTTGTAAAGCAAGGACTCTGAAATGGCTTGGAAGCTTTTTAAAGGGTTACTCTCTTTTGGCCTGTTTTAGAATGAACTCAGAAATGTGATAGGATATATTTAAAGACCCTCAAATAGGTCAGAACATATGTGACCTTAATTCCTTAGTTCGTAGATTTTGAACTGCACAGGAGGACAGGCCAACTTGGCCTCAGTCCATTTTCTATTTATTGTGTCATTGGATGAATCAGGAGCTATTAACCAATTTCTAATTCTAGTCTTTTCATTTTTTGGTATTAGTCCAGATGCAAAGGTTGAGACTTCTTCCTACCAGGGAGCTCAGAACCAGGTTATGCTAGTGAGTGGTTAAAGGATCTAAGACAGGAAGAAGTACAAAGTATGGTGTTTGGAGTGGCATATGGCCGTAAATACACACACACACACACACACACACACACACACGAAAAAGAGTGAAACCTGGAAGCATTTTAGAAAACTGCAGGGTGAAAGCTGGTTGAGAATACCTAGAACCAAACACTTACAGAGAAATGTTAGTGAAGTTGAGGAGTTAGCACATCTCAGCCCCCAGGAGAACCAGGATGATCAGATGTCTTCTTTCTTTATAGTACTGTTGCCCAGAAATGGTTGAATACCAGAAGAAAGGAAAGCCTCTGGATTCAGAACCCAGTGTCCCATCAGCAGCAAAGCCCCCATCCCCTGAGAAAACAGCTCCTGTTGCTTCCACTCCCTCTTCTACACCTATTCCTGCTCTGTCACCACCTACCAAAGTACCAGAGCCAAATGAGAATGTGGGTGATGCCGTCCAGACCAAGCTCATTATGCTAGTAGATGACTTCTACTATGGACGGGATGGTGGCAAAGTAGCCCAGCTCACAAACTTCCCTAAGGTCGCCACATCTTTCCGATGCCCACATTGTACCAAAAGGCTAAAAAACAACATTCGGTGAGTGTTGAAGAGCCTTGGATCTCACCTTGGACAAGTGAAGTCTGAAAGCTGCTTACATGTTTAAGTCTTTCTGTTTGGAGAATGGCCCTAATTATTATCCTTTCTTGCTCAGGATTATCATTAAATCAATAACTAGTACTATAGAAGGAGATATTGTGGTAATAAATAAAAGATAACTTTGGGTAGAGTGAGACCAGTGCATCTCCTTCCCCAGAAAAGTTTCGAGATCTCTCTTAATTTCTGGGCTCAGAAGATGTCCCAAAAAGAGGAAGTTGGGTGGGAGGGTGGAGGGGGAAACATGTAATGTCTGTTCTGTGATTTCGCTGGTACATTTCTCCAAGGCTTCTGATTTTTTATGTTGTCTGTACTTTTCCTTTGTGCCGTGCTACAGATTTATGAACCATATGAAACATCACGTAGAACTTGATCAGCAGAACGGTGAGGTGGATGGTCATACTATCTGCCAGCACTGTTATCGTCAGTTTTCCACTCCCTTCCAGCTCCAGTGCCACTTGGAAAATGTTCATAGTCCCTATGAATCAACTAGTAAGTTTGGAAATTCTTAAACTCTAGGGGTATACTTCATTTTTCATTCAGTGAATGGCACTGGTGGGAGCCCATTATGTTTATTTATATGTGGGTAACAGTGTCGAGGAAGTTCTTTGCATATTCGTAGTCAGTTTCTTACTTCACTTACCCTATTATCTTACAAGCCTGACTTCTATTCTGTTCAAGCATGAGTCGAGTTCAGTGCTTGATTCTAAATTAAGGGGCTTTCTTTCAGGACCACTGTAGAGAGGTATATGTAAAGAGTTTATTACCTAGATCCTTTTATAGAAGAAGCAGGCATCTGTATTTGGGTCTCCATTTTAGTTAGTACCCTCATAGGTTTTATGAAGGATAAAAGATAATGTTATAGAATACTTTACCATTAAGACAGTGCTTTCATGAGATATAAGATGAGTTGGAGTGTTAGCTACACTGTACATCTTACAGATGAGAAACAGGCTGAATACAAGCCCAGAAACATTTAGTCATTTGCTTAAGAGCATACACTTCTAATAAGGTGAAATTGTGAGGATTTGAGTGCAGTCTTCTGGAATATTTCTTTTGTCCTTTAAGGGATTTCTAGTTTTGTTGAAGAGACAAAAATTATTTAACTATAGGAAAATGTGAGAACAAGACAATATATTTGCTGTAAACATATGCATTGTATGATACCAGTGATAGGTGAAATAGTTCAGAGAAGGGAAAAGATCCTTGTGGATTTCACAGAAAATAATGCATAAACTTTTAGGGTCTTTAAATACAAGAAGGATTTAGATGGATGGAAAGTAGTAAGAAAAGATTTTAGGTGATAGGAAACACATAAAGACAGAAATATTTGCTGCAAATTAAAAATCTTGACTAAAGATGGATTAAATGTTAAGGACATCTATTATTATATGATTTAACTGAAAAGACTCAAGGTAGAGTAAGCTTCAAGCCCAGAATGCGAGTCTTCTACTTTTCAACAGTTCTCTTGGCTCTGGCTCATAGCAGGATGGTTGCGTTAGTCTCAGGAATACAGTCGTATGTAAAATTGTGCAGATGAAGAAGAGACCATATCTTCCTGTGTCTTTTCTAAGTCTGTTTCTTACAAGACAGAATTGTTTTCCCTTTATATCTCTTAGCCTTGGCCATATTGTCAAGGGAAATGGGATTGCCATGAGTGGCTCAGACTAGTGCTGGTCCACAGAAATATAATGAGTTATATATGTAATTTAAAATTTTTAGTAGTCATTTGAAATAAAAATTATTTAAAGGCAAAATTAATTTTAATAGTGTATTTTATTTAACTCAGAATAGCCAAAATAAAATCATCTCGGCATGTAATCAGAACTTTAAAATTAATGAAATATTTACCATTCTTTTCTTTTCTTTTCTTTTTAAATATGGTGTGTATTATTACACCACAGCAAATCTCAGTTTGGGCTCACCACATTTCATGTCTTCCCTAGCCACATGTTACTGGTGGTTACCATATTAGACCATGGAACTTTGGGCTAATCATTTGTGAGTAGAGTAGATACTGGAATCAAACATCAGAACACTACAGTGTAGTGGCAGAGTAGCCAACTTGGTCTAGGTTAGGACCCAAAATTCTTCACTGTCAGTCATGGGAAGCCCAGATATAACTCATCTGAATCCCCAGTGAAAACATCTACTTTTATACAGAATCTGGTGGGGTGTGTTTTTGTTATTCCACTTATATATGTACTGTACATAAAAAGATAAATTTTTCCTAATGGGAAACAGTGCAGCACCTCATCAATCTTCTTCTCTTGGCTTACCACTCTTTTATCCTTGACTATTAATTTTTGAGTATCTTATGACTTAAAATTTACACTGATGAAAAACCTGAGAAATTGTTGATCCAAACAGGTAAATACCGTTTCTGTACTTTAGTATATATCAATCTTGTTCTTGGATTCTTTTGTAATTCCCCCCCCCTTTTTTTTTTTAATAACTTCCTTTTTTTTGCATCCATGGCAGATCCTTCGTTGAAAGTAGCTTATTTTTTTTGTGTTAATATTTTGAGACCAATTGTTTTCTTTTTAGTTTTGAAAATGTCTTTTCCTTTTATTTTCTGAAGTGTTTTTAAATTAAATTATAGACATCATGATATTTCACTCCTAAATACTTCATTATGTATCTCTGAAAAGTAAGGACATTTTAAAATACATAGCCATAGTATGTTTGTCAAGACATAACAGAATTCATCATAAATGTTTAATATTATGTATCTTCATTTTCAAGTTTCCTGAATTGTCTCCAAAACATCAATGGATTATTATATTTAATTATGGTAACAGTACAGTTTTTAATAGCATTATGTTTTTCTTCACACTTGTTTAAAGACAATAGACTAAGGAAGAGGTAGGGTTGAGGGAAGGATGCTTCAGGGTGATTAATCGTGTTCAGGTGTCAGGAGGGTTCTATGGAAAAAGACTGAAGAAAGGGAGAACCACTTGCTTGATAAAGTCATGGGATACGTGGAATGATGAGATCGGATGAGCCTTAGAAAGGCATAAGGAATCTGTCCTTCCAAATTTGGAAAACAGGAAGCAAAAGCTGTAGTAGTTCATGCCTGTTTTCTCAAGGCAGGAGACTATGGTAGGTGTTAGGGAGATGAGAGTGATAGTGCTGGGAGGGACAGTGTTAGGATAGCCACTTTGGAAAATCAGTTAATTCTTCCTCTTAAATCTTTTTTGACATCAACTCCAATAGGTGTGAAAGGTTACTAGAGATCTCTTAAATCCACTGATGCCTTTGGTTTCTTTCTCACTGATTTTCTTTGCATGAGATAATATATATAAATCTTAGCATGGTGTTTATGCATTAAAAATTGCTTAATAAATGTTGTTATAGTTGATGTGTGACACCTATAAGAATAGAGCGGATGTATAGGTTGTAGGAAAAGCCTTTGAGGGTAAAAGAGATCGCCCAGGGAAAACATAGAGAATAAGAAAAGCCTGGACAGAAGGTTGGGAAACACCAATGCTTAAAAGTGTTCTAGAAAGATTAACAAATTGAATTGAGAGGTAAGGGGGAAGAAAACAGGAGAAAATATTGTCATGCCACTAGTTACTCTTTCCCAAACATGTCATGCAATACCATGCCTTTGCTCATGTTCTTCTCTTGTCTCCTCTGTCTGGCAAACCACTCTTTCAAGGTTCAGCTCGTATATCAGCTTTTCCTCATTCTAGGCAGAATTTTTAATTTCTTTATCTTGTTCTTGTATCTAATGTACCTCTAGGAAGTGGTCCTAAATGGGTTGCAGACACCTTTGAGAATAAACACAAAACTTCCCAGAAAAATACACATTTTACTCTTTTGCAGATAATTTCAGGGGCTACCTGGGTTCCCTGAGACCTCTTCCCTGGACCCCAGATTCAGACCCCTGGTTTTTGTTTTTTATTTCAGCTCCACTCATTTGGGGGTACGGGGCAGGGGTTGGACATTGTCCAATAAATAAGCGCTTAGAGCTTCAAATTTACAATTTTCATGTTTGCAAAAACTTGAAAATAATTTCAGTAATGGTAATAAAAATGCAAATAACTATCATTATTTTGCCTGTATAATTCAAAATATGTAACAAAACTTTTGCCAAAAATTTAGAACTGCAGCCTTATAAAAGCTTGATAAAATGGCTAATTTTAAAGTTTAATTATCTCAGATTAGTTAATACTGAAATAACACAGTAACTCGTAAGTCAAGAAGTTCTGTTCATATTGTCAGTCTTTTAAGGACAAATCCTTCTTTGTTCTCATTTAGTAAACGTTCAATAAATGTTGAATTATTCATAGGAGATAATCATTGTCTGTCCTTGAGCAGAGGGATGAAGTAATATAGTATTTTAAAAGAATTCATTTGGCAATGGTATATAAAGAATAGATACTGTATTGGAGAGATAGGAGGTATTAAGAAGCCACCTGGTTAGCAGTAGGAAATCATATGGGCTTCTACCAAGTTTCTGCCTGTGAGAATGCAGAAGTGACAATTCCTTGATGCATTTTGAAATAATGGTGACAGAACACGGGTTTGGAGTCAGATAATGCCAAAGTTTTGAGTTCAGGAGGAGGTGGGATGTGAGAAGGGAAATGATGGGAAGCAGGAGGATGCTGAATTAAGTTAGAGTAGATGGTAGAATATTATGTTTCGTAAAGAGTTCAAAATCTAGAATGGAACTTTGGTAAAGAAGTCTGAGCTAGAGACAGAAGCATAGTTTTAATCAGCAGCACAAATGTTGAGACAGAACCATTTTAAAGAAAGACTAGAAGAGACTTCATAATTTACTGACTATTGAAAATGAAGATATAGGAGTCAGAGAAAAAGATTATGAGTCAGCAGGACTTTGGTCTTATTTTCAGGTGGATTTATTGATTATTTTTCTTCTTACAGCCAAGTGCAAGATCTGTGAGTGGGCGTTTGAGAGTGAGCCACTGTTTCTCCAGCATATGAAGGATACTCATAAGCCTGGAGAGATGCCTTATGTTTGCCAGGTATTGCCTTTTTCTCCAGGGAGATTTAGCCATTTTGCTCTCAGGCTAAATACAAAGAATCCACTAATGAACATTGCCCAGAACGTACTGCACACACTCAGTTTTAGGAACACTGAGGAAATACAGAAGAAATAGTGAACACGGGTTCTATTTTCAGGGTTTCCCATGCAGGAGAAAAACATAAAGGAATATCTGCATGTACCCAGCCGAGGAACCCAGTCTGGGAACATATATATACCTGTACTAAGGGAGTGTCTGTCTCCTGAATGTGCCCTTTGGAGATAGAAAAAAAACTCTACTCCTCTTTGTCAGAATATGGACTGTTCTCAGACTTTCCTGTCTTTCCCATTTTTATCTTATTTCACGGCTGAATTTATCACCAACATAGCCCTGCAAAAAACGTCAGAAAAATAATCTGATTTCTATACATTTAGGAAAGTTTTTTTTTCGTATCTTAACATTTTTGTTGCTACCTCTTTTTTAAGGCCTCAGTTGTCCACTTCACTCTTAGCTTATTTTCCTTCTTATGTGACTCAGGTGTGTCAGTATCGCTCCTCACTCTACTCTGAGGTAGATGTCCATTTTCGGATGATCCATGAGGATACTCGGCACCTGCTCTGCCCTTATTGCTTGAAGGTCTTCAAAAATGGCAATGCATTCCAACAGCATTACATGAGGCACCAGGTACCAGGCACCAAGCAATTTCCGTGTTCTTATTTTTTAATTATGGATACAGGGGCCAGGACTGAGCTAAGCAAATAATTTTGGTAGAGAAGATAATATACATGTGTTTGAAAAATTTATTGAATTCCAGTGATGTGTGCCAGGCACTGGGCTAGATGCTAGAGATTTAGTGGTTAAACAGGACAATTAAACAGTACAATAAAGCAAGAAGAATGTTGTGTTAGGGGAAATACAAGATGTAAAAAAGAATGTACCTATTCTGGGAGCCTAGTAAGGCTTCTAGGAAAGAGGGTGTTCAAGACCTGAAGGATGAGTAAGGATGAGCCAGATGAAGTGGGATAGAAGGACAGAATGCTCTCAAAGACAGGGAAATTCAAGGAATTGAAGTTCAGTGTGGTTGGCGTGTGTAGGGTACAGGGGGAGGTTGGAAGTTAGGGAACAGATCATGGAGAATCTTGTAAGCCATATAAAAGGAATTTCAACTTTTATTATAATAAGTTGTTGGGAAGCCATTAAAGAGATTTTTAGTCCTGGAGTGATGTGTTCAAATTTGCTTTTAGTTATGATTGCACTGGCTGCTCTAAGGAGAATGAATTGAAGGAGGTTGAGACTAGAGTTAGGGAGACAAGCCAGAGGCTTTTTCAGTAGTTGAGATGAGAGATGATAGTGGCTACTAGCTTTTGAAATGAGGACAAAGAGGATAGAGTTGAGAGATATTGAGAAGATAAGTGATATCTATGATTTAGAAATGGATTTAGGTGAAGGTAGTGAGAGAGTAGTTAAGACTAGTGCCCAGGATTCTGTCTTCGGTAATTGGATGAATGGTGGGACTGTTTATTGAGATAGGAACACTGGAGAAAATAATTTTTGAGGGGAGGATTATAAGTTTGGATATTCTTTTTTATTACTATTATTTTTTAAAATTTTGGCCATGCCATGTGGCACACAGGATCTTATTCGTTCCTGACCAGGGATCAGACCCACACTCCCTGCAATGGAAGCATGGAGTCTTAACCACTGGACCACCAGGGAAGTCCCAAGTTTGGATATTCTTGACTTAGCAGTATCTATGGACATCAAGTATAACTGACTTTTAAATAGGTAGTTGGATATACAGGTCTGAGGCCTGGGAGAAAAGCCTGGATTGTGAAAGGTACTTAGGAATCATCATTATATAAATCAGTGGATTTTAAACTTGTAAGTGCTATGCTGCACCCCCATCCCCCACCCCCCAAATTGAGAATAAGGTGAGGCTTAGGACCATTGAAGTCTCTATCCACAAGGCCAGGACCATAGTCCTGGAAGGAAAACAAGAAGAGTCTTGGTGTCAAGGAAGCTGAGGGGACAAAAGTATTTTGAAGAAAAGAGTGTGGTCAAGTGTTGCAGGAAGGTATCAGCAAGGTAGAAACTTTAGAGGCCAGCATTTAATTTAGCCGTTTTGTTGGTTAGCAAGGTGGAAGTCAAATTTCAGTGGGACAAATGATGAGAGGTAAGGAAATGGAGACAACTTATTTAAAGAAATTTGTTTATGAAAAAAATTAATTAAAAAATAAATTTGTTAGGGCTTCCCCGGTGGCACAGTGGTTGAGAATCCACCTGCCAATGCAGGGGACACAGGTTTGAGCCGTGGTCCGGGAAGATCCCACATGCCGCGGAGCAACTAAGCCCATGAGCCACAACTACTGAGCTCGAGTGCTGTAACTACTGAAGCCGCCCGCATGCCTAGAGCCCGTGCTCCACAATAAGAGAAGCCCCCACAATAGGAGAAGCCACCACAATGAGAAGCCTGCGCGCCACAACGAAGAGTAGCCCCCGCTCACCACAATTAGAGAAAGCCCGTGCACAGCAATGAAGACCCAACACAGCCAAAAAAATAAATAAATAAAATAAAAATAAGTAAATTTGTTTATGAAGGGGAGGACCAAGGGTGGCAGATCCAGGAAAAGAGGTAGCAAGGGAGAATTTGTTGTTGCTTTTGTGTTTTGTTTTTAAGATGGAATAGGTATGCCTTTGTTTTAAAATACTGCAGGAAAGGAGCCACTGGAGGAGAAGAGTGAAGGTACATAGGGAACAGAAGAGAGAACAAGATGGGTGGGTGTACCTGTGCATAACATCCACGTGTGTGCACACGTGCCCTCACTCTTACTTGTAAGCAGGCACTTCTTAGGCTCACACTAGTGACTGCTGATAATCCACCACTAATGCATTTCCATATAGTAGCATGGAAATTATCACCTGTAACTCAGCTGAGGTTACAGAGAGAGCCTTGCTATCCTAGGGAAGAAAATCATAGACATGTCGTATTTCAATACTGGGCAGATTGAATCCTCAAAATGGCCTTGGAGGGAGGCATATCTGTATGCATTGATGTGTTAAGAGGAAAAAAACAGCACTGTGTAGAAAGGACTATCATTTTTGTTAAAGAAAGAGAAAGGAAAACAGGTGGTGATTGGAGATGTATGTGTTTGCTATATGGTTATATGCATAGACTATCTGTGAAAGAATACCCAAGAAACTTGGTAACAAGTTGTTTCTATGGAGAGGGACTGAGGGTTGGAGTTGAAGGCAAGCTTACCACATGAAGGAGTACAGAATAAAAGTATGATTTTTTTTTTTTACCACGTACATATTTATTGTATTTTAAAAAAAAATAAGAATATCCAGAAGTAGTAGCACTGTCCATCCACACTGTAAAGATAAAGTAGTAGGGGCAAGTGAAGCGTAAGCCACTCAGCCGAATTGTTAAAGCAAGTCAGCGGGAGATGGTTTGAGGACCTAGTTATTCTGACTTTGAGTCTGCCTTTCTCTGGGAGCATGGGAGGTGATGATTCTCACCACCCAATAATAGGTTTGTAACTTTACCTCAAAATAAATAAAGTTATATAAAAAGATTAAAAAATACTAGGTTTGGTGTTATGTTGTGTATTTCTCTTTTTTCCTCTGTTAAATTACCAACAGAAGGGTGGGAAGAATACGATTGGCAATGATGTACCTTCTCCTCAGGGAAGAAAATTCATTGGGAACCTTTAAAGGATTCTGTCTCTTTTTATTCCCCCTTCAGAAGAGGAATGTTTATCATTGCAACAAATGCCGGCTGCAGTTTCTCTTTGCCAAGGACAAAATTGAACACAAGCTTCAGCACCATAAAACCTTCCGTAAACCCAAGCAGCTGGAAGGTTTGAAACCAGGCACCAAGGTAAAGGGTTTGTTGACATTCCCTTTACAGATCCAAGAAGGGGAGGAATAGAGATTTTCCGCGTTCTGAGGTTTAACGTGGGTAGTGTCTAATTATCCCTTCCCTTGACTCACAGGTGACAATCCGGGCTTCCCGAGGGCAGCCACGCACTGTTCCTGTACCCTCCAGTGATGTCCCTCCCAGCACCTTGCAGGAGGCAGCACCACTGGCCTCCTCAGCGGACCCTCTGCCCGTCTTCCTTTATCCCCCTGTCCAGCGCAACGTCCAGAAGAGAGCTGTTAGGAAAATGTCAGTGCCTTCTTCTGGAGGCTGGGGGCCGGGTGGGCACAGTTATTCCTGATAGCTAGTGTAATCTGGTAGCCTTTTAGGCAGTATCTGTTGTCTAAATCGCCTACAATTTAGGAACCCCTGAGGCAGTAATAAGAATTTTCCTTGTTTCTTGACAGGAGTGTCATGGGCCGGCAGACATGTCTGGAGTGCAGCTTTGAGATCCCAGATTTCCCTAACCATTTCCCTACTTATGTTCACTGCTCTCTATGTCGCTATAGTACCTGCTGTTCTCGAGCTTATGCCAACCACATGATCAAGTAAGTCAGGATTAAACCAATGTTCCTATCTGGGATTTCAGGTTCTCCAGAACTCAGTGCATTCCCTCCCCTGCTTCTGGGGTTTCCTTCTTCAACTTTTAGAGCTGTTTGCCCACCTGTCCTAGCAGGTAAGAGGCCAGACCCGGCTCCATTTGGCTTTGATGGTCTGTACTCTGATTTTGTAGGACCTTGCTACCCAAAATGTGGTCCAAGGACCAGCAGCACTCATTTGGAGCTTCTTAGAAATGTAGCATCTGACCTTGGTCACCACCACGCCACCCCCAACCAGAATGTGCCTTTTAATAGATTTCCCCCCACCCCCATGATTCGTTTGCATATTAATAGGAAATATTAATGTGATAGGAAAGCAGGCTTGGGTTGAGGTTAGGATTGAGTGAAGAGGCATTTCTTTTGCTGGGGCATTGTCAGTCGCTGGTGATCTCTAGTTTAGCAAGCAGAACCACGTAACTCATACCACTTTTTGTTTGTCTTCCTCAGCAATCATGTTCCACGGAAGAGCCCCAAGTATTTGGCTTTGTTTAAAAATTCTGTGAGGTAACAAAAAACTTATTGATGGTCTGTTAATTTTTCAAGTTTTTACATTAAATCCCTTTTAATATTTTGGGGGGTGGATATATGAATTAATTTGACAGAGAGGAGAAAGGAGGGACACTCTTTTTCTTTATTAAGCCTCAAAGCTTAACTCTTTCTAGTGTCACTGCTACATTTGTCTTATATACTCTTGACTCTCTTTCTTAGTGGAATCAAGCTGGCCTGCACTTCATGTACCTTTGTTACTTCTGTTGGAGATGCCATGGCTAAGCATTTGGTATTCAACCCCTCTCACAGATCCAGTAGCATCCTGCCACGGGGTAAGTAGGAGAGATGGGGATTAGGGAAAAAAGCTAAGGATACAGGTCATACCATGAGTCTGGTGCATCTCTACCTGGCCTGACCCATTCACTGTTTAGATACACTTCACCAAATTGGAAGCATTCTAACCTGAAATTTATATAAGACTGGGAAGGCAGTAGGTTTGCTTTTTTGGTTGAAATCTAAAGAACTCTTCGGAGGGTTTGTTTCTTCACTGAGCTAACATTTTTTTATTGTCTTTATTTCCCATAGGACTCACATGGATATCTCACTCAAGGTAACAGAAACTCGCTTGATGGTTTAATTTCTATTTTATAGTATGTTTGGTCTTTATTATTACTACTACTACTATTATTTTATTTTTCTAGTTTAACTGAGCTTTTTCCTCCTCTCGTTGCTAACCTTTTAGGCATGGCCAGACTCGTGACCGAGTGCACGACCGGAACTTGAAGAACTTGTACCCTCCTCCTTCCTTCCCCTCTATTAAAGCTGCCACTGTGAAATCTGCGGGGGCCACCCCAGCTGAGCCTGAAGAGCTACCAGCTCCCATGGCCCAGGCACTCCCGTCACCAGCCTCAACTGCAACCCCACCACCAACCCCCACTCATCCCCAGCCTTTAGCCCTTCCACCCTTGGCTACGGAGGGGGCGGAATGTCTGAATGTCGATGACCAGGATGAAGGGAGCCCAGTCACCCAGGAGCCTGAGCCAGCATCAGGGGGTGGTAGTAGCAGTGTGATTGGCAAGAAGGAGCAGCTTTCTGTGAAGAAGCTTCGAGTGGTACTGTTTGCCCTGTGCTGCAATACGGAACAGGCAGCTGAACACTTCCGAAACCCCCAACGACGCATCCGGCGTTGGCTTCGGCGCTTCCAGGCCTCACAGGGGGAGAATCTGGAGGGCAAATATCTGAGCTTAGAGGCAGAAGAGAAACTGGCTGAGTGGGTGCTGACCCAACGAGAGCAGCAGCTACCTGTAAATGAGGAGACCTTGTTCCAGAAGGCCACCAAAATAGGACGTTCTTTGGAGGGGGGGTTTAAGATCTCTTATGAGTGGGCTGTGCGTTTCATGCTGCGGCACCACCTGACTCCCCACGCTCGGCGAGCTGTGGCCCACACTCTACCTAAGGATGTGGCAGAGAATGCAGGACTCTTCATTGAATTTGTACAACGGCAGATTCACAACCAGGACTTACCCTTGTCTATGATTGTGGCTATTGATGAGATCTCCTTGTTCCTGGATACGGAGGTACTGAGCAGTGACGACCGAAAGGAAAATGCCCTGCAGACAGTGGGCACAGGGGAGCCTTGGTGTGATGTGGTGCTGGCCATTCTGGCAGATGGCACTGTCCTCCCTACCCTGGTTTTCTACCGAGGACAGATGGATCAGCCTGCTAATGTGCCAGACTCTATCTTGCTAGAGGCGAAGGAGAGTGGCTACAGTGACGATGAGATCATGGAGCTGTGGTCAACCCGAGTGTGGCAGAAGCACACAGCTTGCCAGCGCAGCAAAGGCATGCTTGTGATGGACTGTCATCGCACTCACCTGTCAGAAGAGGTGCTGGCCATGCTTAGTGCCTCTAGCACTTTGCCTGCAGTTGTCCCAGCAGGCTGTAGCTCCAAAATCCAGCCATTAGATGTATGCATCAAACGAACTGTCAAGAACTTCCTGCACAAAAAGTGGAAGGAGCAGGCTCGGGAAATGGCAGACAGTGCGTGTGATTCTGATGTCCTGCTTCAGCTGCTGCTGGTCTGGCTGGCTGAGGTGCTTGGTGTCATTGGGGACTGTCCAGAGCTAGTTCAGCGGTCCTTCCTTGTGGCCAGCGTTCTGCCTGGCCCTGATGGCAACATTAACTCACCTACAAGAAATGCTGACATGCAGGAGGAGCTAATTGCCTCCCTAGAGGAGCAACTGAAGCTGAGTGGGGAACAGTCTGAGGAGGCCTCAGCTTCCACTCCCCGACCCAGGTCATCTCCTGAAGAGACAGTTGAGCCTGAAAGCCTTCACCAGCTCTTTGAGGGTGAAAGTGAGACCGAGTCCTTCTATGGCTTTGAAGAAGCTGACCTAGATCTGATGGAGATTTAAGTGTTGGGGTCATGAGGGGGTGTGGAGTGGGGGTGGGAAAGTGTTAGGGAGGGTAGAGGTAAAGGGGGGTATACCAGGTGGGGGTATTTGGGTTATATTTTTTAATTTTATGCCACCACTCCCCCCTGATGTTGACTTATACATCCTTGTGGATTTGTGGATTATTAGGAAAACCGATAGTGATCACGTCTGAGCCGATGAGCTGGTCCTGGCCCCGTTCACTTCTGCTAAAAACAGGTTTTTGTGACTTTTTTTTAAATTTAAATCACTGTGCTTGGTATTTTTCTGACAAAATCAAGAAAAAGGAAAAAAAAAAATCTTTCGTGGGCGAATGTTAAATCTTTTGTTTCCCCTTTTACCTCAACTGTATCATAGTACATCTGGGTTTTGTTTGTTTTACTGTGTGGCCAGTGTCTTTGGGCATGATGCTATCCAACCATTGTCAATGTGAGAACATTTCTGAAGATGGGAAAGACAAAAATTGTAGCTCACAAACTGGTTTATTATATATATATATGGATAAAAAAGTTTTTTCATTGTGGTCTTAACACTTTTATATAAAAATGAAAATGGAAAAAAAATCCCACTGAACTCTCTCTTCCTTCTCCTTTCTTTCCTTCCCTCTCCAGAGATGTTGGTTTCTACAGCAACTCTTAAATATAAAATTGTGGCTTTAAAAATGCATGAAACCACCTTTAATCGTCCAGAATGATGAGTAGATTTTTTCCCTCACCACCCTCCCTCCGACAAAAAACACAACAAAACCAATATTCTTTGCACCTGTGATCCTTGACCCCCCCTTCCCCATTCTCACACCGTCACTCTGGACAAAGGATCATACATGGGTCATTAGCAAGCAAGAGGTACTGAGGTGATCACACAGAACCTTAGGGTGGAAGCCATTCCCAGTGTATGGGTCTTCATCCTGCAATCCATGGGGGCAGTCCCTGCTTTGTTGAACTTCCTCCTGTTAAGTGGACAGCATACCTGTTCAAGGGATCACATGTCCGCCAGCCAGCAGCTAATTGTGCAAGAAGTTGTATTGAACTTTAAAAAGACCACTTGTTGAAATTCTGCTTACCCTGTGGCTTTCCCCTATTTCTCTTAATGCTTAGAGAAGAATCTGATATGAAGAAGAAACACATAGGGGTGTGCACAAAGAAAAAGACATGAATCTTTATTTTTCACTGCCAGCTTCAAGGAAAGAAATTTTTTTCTACAATTTGCATGAGGGATTTTTTTTTTAATTGTATGTACTCAATGGCTATAAACTGAAACGTACTGTAACACACAGAGAAAAGGAGCAAAAATCCAGGTCCACCTTTCCCACAACTATACTATACTTCTGTCCATCCTGAGGCTTTCTGCAACGTTTCCCTCCTGTGAGCCAAGGAGGCAACCTGCACAGGCTTGTAAATGGTTCATCTTTAAAATGTACATAAGTGGAACATTTTAAAAAAATGAGGGGAAATGGATTTATAAACAATGTGGTTTTTTTCTAGGTGACCCTATTTGAGCAGGCTTTCAGAGACTGGGAGATGCTCAAGATGTGATGGGCCTGGTGGTACAGGTGTGACATTTGTTACCACCTGTTTCTCCTCATCTGTTTTTTTTTGTTTTTTAACTCCCAGCACACTATAATATAGTGAACTGGAGTATTCCCCTCCATAAACAGCTTGGCCAGCTTTGTGAACCCATGGCATCTGAAAACTGAACTGAGGATCCACCTGGGCTTCTCTTCCCCAGCTTTTTGCCTGATGCCATTTTGACAGAATATGGACTTTTGAGTCAAAACTTTGCCTTTCAGAAAGTTCAAGAACTATGGTCAACGCTATCTGCAGTGACTTAATCCTTCTCTTTGGTAGTCTCCGCAGCAGCCCCAGATTTAGCAGAGCTGGGTTCCTGGCCTCTGCACACTGTATGACTTTCTCAATGGGTAATTTTTTTAAGGCCATAATACCAACAGTGGATCAGCTGGGTTTTGGCCAGGAAGTTACCTTTGTGGATTCTGCCCGCATGGCTTCGTAGTATAGGAAGTTTTTTTTGTTTTGTTTTTTATAATTCAGTTTAATCAATAAACAAGTATTTATTGACTACTTTGTGTTGAGACTGAATGTGTGGAAGATTCAAATTGAAAGCTGACAGTTTTCTTTGGCTTGAATTTACTAGTTGTAATCATGGGTAATACAAGTGGAGGGGTTTTAATTTCTCTCTCAGCTCTCACCTCACTGAATTTCTATACAGGCATACCTTGGAGATACTGTGGGTTGGGGTCCAGACCACTGCAGTGAAGCAACTATCATAGCAAAGCGAGTCACAGTCTTTTTGGTTTTCCAGTGCATGTAAGTTTATACTATAGTATATTAAATGTGCAATAACACTATGTATGTCTAAAAAATGATATACCTTAATTTTAAAATACTTTATTGCCAAAAATTCTGACCACCCTGAGCCTTCAGCAAGTTGTCATCTTTTTTGCAGTAGTAACGTCAAAGATCACTGATCACCATATCAAATAAAATAATGAAAAAGTTTGAAATATTGCAAGAATCACCAAATGTGACATAGATACAGAGTAAGCAAATGCTACTGGAAAAATGGCACCAAGACTTTCTCAATGCAGGGTGGACACAGACCTTCAGTTTGTAAAACAACACTGCAGTATCTGCAAAGCATAAAAAACAAGATATGCCTGTAATAGTTTTGGGGTTTACTGCCTATACTAGTTTCTCAAGAAGAGGTTTAGAGAGGATATGCATCAGAATCACCCAAGGTGTTTTTTTAAATTCGGGTTTAACGCCATCCTGGTGATGGAACTGGCTAATAACCCCAACTGATTTGACTCACCACTACACCTAGGACTTAGTGAACACAATACTTGTAAGAGGTCTTCTGACAGTGCTAGAAATTAGTAGAAGACTTAGCTTAAATGTCGAAATTACTTAGTATTCCCCATGAAGGGTGAGGAGGTTGGACGGGTGTGGGATCAAGGCTGTTAGTTCCAGTTTGGGAGTAACCTTATACAGCTCTACGAGATGTTACATTTCCATCTTTGAAATGATGTTTTAACTAAAATCACATATAGAGCCAACATTAACCAGAAAGTCTGTATTTTAGACTAGTGCATGGGTGAAAACATTGAAGAAAAATGTTAAACACAAAAGCTAATTATGTTACCACACAAAGATTAAGTCTGACTTCTGTACAAAGCAGCCTTCCGTACAGACCCAGATGAAGACGGTAATGGGTCTTTGGTATTATCATGCAGACCATTCTATATATATGCTACCAGAACCAAGAACCAAAGGGTTCTCTGACCAGGGAGGGAGATGGCACACAGCAGTACTTAGCAGTTTCACTCTTGGTGTGACCTAGTCAAACAGTACAACCATTCAGCAAGTGTTTCAAAGGATTTATTTTACAAAAGAATAGTACCTTTGAACCAGCCAAGTTCAAAGTTAGAAGAAGGGTACAACTTCAGTTCTGGATAATGCCTCTGTATTTCATTCAAAGCCACTAAAAAGGAAGAGATCATAATAAAATGGTGAAGCCATAGAGTGAGGAGTCAATTCGTAAAAGCAGCTCTATCCTCAGCCCAAACGCTTAGCACCCAGAGAATTTTTTGGTTGAGACCTCCAGAAAAACCAAGCTTACTGCAACCAAGGGATCTCCCAACTATCTCTTCTACTGTAATTTTAATTTCAATCACCTGATCATGTGGGCAATATCCCAGCTGGTCTCTGCAGACAGGGGTCCCTCTATTTCAACACCTTTTTCAGTTACAGTGGCGATTTGAAACTGAAAGAAAGCAGGGCTCTCAATGAAAATGCCAACCCTTATGTCAAAGGTCAAGTGGAGGGTCTTTCCCAAATGTGAAAACAGGAGACACAGAAATGGGGCACTCTGTGCTTCAAAGTTTAGAGACTCGGGGATTGCAAAGCCTGCCAATTAGCTCCACATCACTTATTATTCATACTTCTCACCCGGTTATAAGAACGGGCATCTCGATAGTACAGCACTCGCATGCAGCGTTCCACTAGCTCTTGGGCCTCAGTCTGGCTCAGCACCGGCTTCTTCTCCAGAACTTCTCGCAGCAGAGGCTAGGGATATGGGGGGTGCGGGGGGGGGAACATGGGAGATATCACGAGCTGAATACCAGGCGATTTGTCGCAAATCCACGGTGTGAAAAGAATCATAAGTGAGTGAAAAGGCGACATTCCACCTACTGCCTCAGCAAAATGAACTCTGCTTACTTGTGCTAAGACCCACTTGAAGGGGAAATTCTAGGGTGTCCTCTCTTAGCACATGTATACTGACTCCCTCCAGGACATACCCCACCGTGTCACTATGGCCTCTGGACCAAAAAGAAAACCATCTGCCCAGCAGTACAGATCCTAGCCTGTTCCTCATGTCAGAATTTCAAGGGTAGAACAAGCAGACAACCACTAACCCCCCCTGCCTTCTGTCTTCTATCCCTCATCCCTCAATTGGCTACTTACCTGAGCCAAGTATGCACCATAACCGGTGGCCACCGAAGGGGCTTCATAGGCTACACCAAGCATGTCCACGTAACCCAGGAAGCTAACAGGACACAATAGGTCATCTTAGGTTTCTGTATCTTAGCTGTAGGAAGGGACCATGGGGTCTGAGGTAGAAGTGGGAGTCACTCAGGGGGAAGAGACAGACACTACACGGGCACTAGAGATTGGGTAGTCAAGGAAATGAGTTATTTGTATTCAAGTCAACCTCTCTCCATCAGCATAGCCTCCAATGACCATGGTGTTCCACAGGGGGTTCATCTTGGAGCGCCGGCTGTACGTAGCCCTGGTCAGCCATGAATGAATAGCTTTAGGGCTATAGCTGTGTCCATCTCCCAACAGCTCCTCATCGATCCTTAAAAACAATTGGTTGTGAAAAAAGGGAGAACGGAAGTCGGGGTTTCCATCCACCCCCAAAAGATGTTACCACAATCTTCCCTATTTAAACTAAAATAAACTACTTATTTGCAAACATTCTCAAATCTTCCATGCCAAGTCTCCCTGTCCTCTGCTGCAGCTTCAAGTTTCTCCACCCTAGAACTTCTTGAGGGGATAAAAAACAGTGGATTCCCCTCCCCACTTGGAAACTACTCCTATTCTCGAGATGACTTACACCATTTGGCCGAGAACTTGCTTCAAATATTGGAAATCAGCGTAGTCTCCGGAAGCACCCAGCATGGTGCTGTTGTTGACTCGCATAATGCGAGAGATGTTGCGGAAACGAGCCAAGGAGCCGTAGGAGCCCAGCATGTCTGCTGCAATCACCACTCCACCCTCAAACTTGACGCCCAGGACCGAGGTCCCGGTCACCATGGGGTTCCTGGACAAAGAGGGTGGTCTGGAGAGGAGCGGCGTGGGGGGACAGCCTGAGCCCGCTTCCCGCGTTGTGGGTTCCGCCTCTGACTTTCAACGGCTCCTTTCATTCTCCGGGACCCTCCTCCCCGAGCTCCCCCGCCGTTAGCGCGCCCCGGGGTGCCCCCCTCGCCTTCCCCGGCTCCCAGAACCTGCCGGCCGCACCAGGCCCCACGGTCCCTCCCCCTGCGCAGGCTAAGGCGCCGAGAGCTTACTGGGTGCGCGTAATCGGACCCCCGTAGAGCGCGGACGCCGGATCCACAGAGGAACCGGGAGTGGGCGGGATGCGGTAAAACTGCCCAGGGGCCGGTCCGCACCGCGACTCCAAAAGCGCTTCCATCTTAGTCACGGTAGCACGAGAAACGAAAGCGTTGGCGCCGACGGAAGCGGAAGTGATCCTTCAGTGCCACACCTTTCTTCTTCCTGCAAGCTACTTCCAGCTGCCATGTTGATAGGGTCAGAGCCGACTGTACCAGTGTCCCGGGTGGCGACCAAAACCCAGAGATGTGGAGGTGCCAGACGTCGTATCACATCGCGGTAGAGTCTGGACTAGAACAGTATTCTGACGCACAAAGTCAAGGAAGGGGTGGGTGGTGTGGGAGATGGGTATGGGTCGGGGGTGGATGGGAGGGCAGGGCACTTCAAGACGCTGACGCTGAGCGAGGAAGCAGAAATTCTCCTTTCCTTTTTGGATCCTTATGAAAAACAAAAACAAAAAACCCACACGAAACTAACAGTGAACCCAGGATCATGTGGCATATTCGACCCATTTTATAGATAAGAAACCGAGACTTGTGTAGTGATTTACCCGATTACACAGCAAGTAGTAGAAGATCTGAGTCTTCAAACTCAGAATTAAAATAGGAATCATACAGTTGCGCGTACCTTGGGGTGTATGATATCTCAGATGGATCACTCACTCTGTAGGACCTTGGACAAATCTCTGAAAGTTTCCTAATTGTCAAAGGCTCTTGCCTACCTCTTAAACATCAGAAAAATTCCATTGACTGTGGGAGTGTAACTAAATTACAGGCGTTCCCTTCTCAATGTGGTTCTGTAGCAAGGGCTGGAAGCAGTGTCTAGAATCAAACACTAAACCTAAAACCACTACTTTGCCACAACTCCCTTCACAACTAGATTTAAAATTTTTCACTCAGCAGGAAACCAAATCAGTTTTGTTTTTTAAAATTCCCTGAGTTAATTTGAACCAAAGCAATGCAAAAAATTTTAGCCTAATTGAAATAAAATATTTTATTAGGTCATGAAACCTTGGAAAGGGAAGGGTCAAGATCTTGTGTTAGAGGCACCCAAATGATGCTCTTTGTATCACCTTTGGGACTTGAAAACTAGGTAGTAGATTTTTTCTTCAAAGTAATAGCCACATTCTCGCAAACCCCATATTCCAGGTGACTCTTGGACCTCTCTGAGGCTTACCTGGACAAATAGCAGGTGTCGTTTGTGATGACGAAAGGCTTACTGGGATTCCTCCAAAACTGCTTGAATACTTCACTTTCATAGCTACCAGAGTCCTCTTCATATGAACTTTAAAGCAATTAGCCATCAATTAATTGGCTATATCCTTGTTTAGAAGTGGCCTGAGGTGGCTTGCTGGTTTCTGGTCTCACTCCTTTCAAGGTCCCTAGATTAAGGCTCTGGTAGGGCCAGTACCAGTTCCAGAGATCAGGCAGGTTGTCAAATCCCACAGAGTCTAAAAGAAGAAAAGTGAAAGGATCTAGAATCATTCAGCCTGAGAGTAGGATGACAGGGAAAGCAAACCACTAACATTTGATGTTGCAATATTCAGAGGAAGGTGACCAGCATGTCTTTTGTGCTAAGATGAAAACAAGACGTAAGTTAAACTGAAGGGGAAACTTAAAGGGAAACTTATAGGAAGTTTCTTCTCTTTTTAAAGCATTTTTAAGTTTGCCCAGTTTTCTATGGTTGGCTATTACTTCGAGTTTAATTAGTATTTAGCTCTCACCAGTGTTTGAGCTTTTAAGTCAATAATCATCAGACTGGTTTTGTAACATGTCAGGGTATCTCTGGTTATGGGGAATGTCTTGAAATTCTCAGAAAAGAATAACACTAGACTAAATTGGAATTAATAATCACCATCATCACCACCTCACAAACATTTTCACTGCTCCATATTTTAGGAGAAGTGGTATTTGAAACTTCAACTCCAAAAGAGTTAAGGATCATTTCTTGACCTGCTCAGGGCCTGGCTCCAGGGGGCTGTAACAGAAAGATGAGAAAGAAAATGTGTCTAGCTTGTCCATGGCTGCACTACCCTGTGGGTATGCCCTGAGGATTTTTGTAATTTTACATCCTCTATAATTCAGTTCTGCAATATCCCTCTTGCAGGATGTGTCACACTTGTCTAAAGACTGACTTGCTAAAGCAAAAGTTCCACAAAAGCAGAAACAGATTGTCTTTCAACAGTGTCCCTTGATGCACAGAAGATTCAGATTCAGATGTGGTCCTGTTTATCTTTTTTTGTTGCCCATACTTTTGATATCATATCCATACTTTTGATGTCATATCCAAGAAATCATTACCAAATGCAATGTTAAGAAGCGTTTCCACTATGTTTTCCTCTAAGAGTTTTGTACTTTTAGTCCTTATGTTTAGACCTCTTAGCCATTTTGAGTTAAATTTTGTCTGTGGTGTAAGGTAAGGGTCTAACTTCATTCTTATACACGTAGGTATCCAGTTTTCTCAACATCGTTTGTTGAAAAGACTGTCTTTTCCTCATTGAATGGTCTTGGCACCCTTGTTGAAATCATTGATCATATGTGAGGGTTTATTTCTGGGTTCTCTATTTTATTCCACATAGCCTATATGTCTGTCTTTATGACAGCACCACACTGTTTTGATTACTGTAGCTTTGTAGTAAGTTTTGAAATCAGACTGTACAAGACATTATTCTTCTTTTTCAAGATTGTTTTGGTAAAGATATCTTTAAATTTTATATTTTATGGCATTTTTTTCCTTTTGGTATAGAATTCTAAGTTGACAGTTATTTTCTTTTGGAACTTTAAATATGTTATTTCATTTTCTTCTGGCTTCCATTGTTTTTGTTGAGAAGTCATCTGTTAGTCATACTGTTGTTTCTTTGAAGATAATGGGGCTTTTTTCTTCTGACTTCTTTTAAGACACCCAACAGTGTCTCTGATGTTCAACATCAGAGACACAACATGGCTAGGATATGCCTAGCGATGGTTTTATTTGTATCTGTCCTGCTTGGGTTTGCTGAGCTTCTTGAATCTGTGGTTTGATATCTTTCATCAGTTTTGGAAAATTCTCAGCCATTATCTCTTTAAATATTGCTTTTTCCCAATATTCTCTCCTCTTTTTTAAGATTCCAGTTAAACATGTGCTAGATATTTGAGCATGCCTCCTATGCTCCTTACTTTCTTTTTGTTTTCCATTCTATTTTATCTCTGTGTTTCAGTTTGGATGTTTTCTACTGACCTATCTTCCAGTTCTCTAATTCTGTGCCCAATCTGCTGTTAAACCCTTACATTTCAGATTTTGGCTTTTTGTTTGTTTTTCAGTTCTAGAATGTCCATTTGAGTTTTGGGGGTTTTTTTTTGTGGTATGCGGGCCTCTCACTGTTGTGGCCTCTCCCGTTGTGGAGCACAGGCTCTGGACACGCAGGCTTAGCGGTCATGGCTCACAGGCCCAGCCGCTCCGCGGCATGTGGGATCTTCCTGGACTGGGGCACGAACCCATGTCTCCTGCATCAGCAGGCGGAATCTCAACCACTGTGCCACCAGGGAAGCCCCATTTGAGTTTTTTATAGATTCCAATTTTCTGTTTAAATTCATTTTCATTTATATGTCCATAATTTTTGCTATTTTCTTTAACATGTTAATCATTGTTATTTTTACATTCTTGTATGCTAATTTTAGTATCTGGATCATCTATTCTTTTTCTATTTTTTTTCTTTTCATTTTGGTCATATTGTTTTTTCTCTTTTCAAGTCTCATGCTTTTTTACTGTTTGCCAGAAATTATGAATAACTACAGAAGGCTCCATATCATGTTCTCTTCCACCAGAGAGGGTTCTCACTTTTTCCTATTAGGCAGATAGGGCGAGGGACTGATTCACCCCAATCCAGTCAAGGATTAGGCTGTCTCAGGGTTGGGTTGCTGTTTCAGTCTGGTTCATCCATATTCTTCAGGCATGTTCCTCACAGTCTTTTGACTGAAAGCTGGGCAGGTATTCATCTCCTTAGCTCTGAAGTGCTGAAGAAGATTGAGCCAGCTCTGCAGGCTCCTGTTCCAGGGAGTCTCAAAATCTGGCAAATATCTTGAGGAGGAGACCAGTTGAGTAGTTGAGGCTCTTCTCCTTTCCCTGCCTCAGCAGGTCTTCACTTCCTAATCAATAATGCCAGACTGTGGGAGGTTCATTGTGCCTTTTAGAAGCTTTTAACCCAACTCTCCAGCCTCATGAACATTCCAGGAGTTCCACAAATTTTCCATAGATAAAACTAGCCATCATTAGAGGCCCTTTAAAATTTTAACTCGTCACTCCAGCATTGCATGACCACCAAAGTCTTTGGTGATTTCTTTTCCCCAAGCAGAGGCATTCTGTCTAGGTTAGGCCTTATCTTCAGCCTGTTCTCAGCTCACTTCAGAAACATTCTCCTGTCTCTGGAATTTTACTTGATCTAGTCCTCATTCCTTTGACATCCCCTTGTTGCCTTTAAAAAACATGGTTTTTGTAGTTTTTCTAGCTTCTTATTGCAGGAGGAAGACTGACCTGCCATGACCTACAGCTTACCTGTATTGGTTTATTGGTGTATTGGTGTATTGGTTTCCTGTGGGTGCTATAGCAAATAACCACAATCTTAGTGGCTTAAAACAACAGAAATTTATTCTCTCACAATCCTAGAGGCCAGAATCTGAAAGCAAGGCAACATCAGGGCCACACTCCCTCTGGAGGGTCTGGAGGGGGATTCATTCCTTGCCTCTTCTAGCTTCTGGCATTATTTGGTGTTCTTTGGCATGTGGGTACATAACTCCAATCTCTCTCCATCTTCTTCTCACCTTCTCCTCTTGGTCAAATCCCCCTCTGCTTTTCTCTTATAAGGACACTTGTGGTTACATTTAGGGCCCACCCACATAATGCATTATAGTCTCTTCATTTAAAGATCCTTAGTTTAATCACATCTGGAGGAGAAAAAAAAAACCCTTTTTCCAAATAAAAACCTTTTTTCTTATTTTTCAAAAAAGGTAACATTCACAGGTTCCAGGGATTAGGCTGTGGATATATCTTGAGAAGCCATTATCAGCCTACCACATCTGGAATCAGAAGTCCATGATTTGTTTTTTTTACCTTTATAACTAAAAAATAAAACACACATATAGAAAATCACATAAAACAAATACATGACTTGAATTACTTTAAGGCCAACACCCTTGAAACTACCATCTAAATCAAGAAATGGAACTTCTCCAGCTAGCCCAGTTCCAATCACAATTGTTTCCCTCTCCTAGAAAATAGCCACTATCCTGACTTTTATGATAATTATCCCCTTGGATTTCTTTATAGTTTCATCATCCAAGTGTGCTTCCCTGGACACTATACTTCAGATTTCCCATTTATTTGATTTTATATGTATTTTGAGTTTTTTAATCTACAGATTTCCTCCTCTAGCCCTTTCTTTTCATAACAGTGTATCTGTTAAAGACCCCAGGATGTTTGATCTGTATACCCTACTTTCTGCCCACAGTCTGGCTTTTGCTGATTGCATACTAATAGTTTAGTTCAACATGTTCTTCAGTCCTCTGCAGTTCCTGCACGTGGACAGCTCAATCCAGAGGTCTGTTCAGACTCAGGTTTGATGCCTTTGGCAAGATGGTAAGTGGTGGTGTGTTTTTTCACCAGGAGGCCCATTGTGTCTGGTTGTCTCTTTTTCTTGTGATGTTAGCAATTGCTTCTGTTCAGTTAATTCATTTGGTATTGCACAATAATGATATTCTAATTCTATAACTTCTTTTTCATTCATTAACGTGAATATTTCCATAAGGGGACACTTTTCTAATCTACTTTTTTGGTTACCCAGTGTTAAGCTCATATAAGAAAGGTCAGATAAATGCTTTATTCTTTCTCTTTAAAGACTTTTAAAATGATTTTGCCGCATCATTATCTAAATGTGACCAGTTAGCATTTTTTGTATTTTTATGAACTCATAGATTTAAACATTCATTCTGATGCTCAAATTATTCCAGATTTGGCCAGTGAGAGCCTTTTCAAACTGGCTTCTAACAGCATTGTAAATCAACTATACTCCAATAAAAATCAATTTTAAAGAAAACTGGCTTCTGGGTCCTTTTAGCATGTCCCCATCATTATTTGAGCACATCGTTACTTTTTGGCAAAACAGGATGTTCCAGGCTCATACTTTCTCTGCACCAGTCCTGGAATCAGTCATTTCTCCAAAGGGCCTGATTCCTTTTAGTGGAAACTGGTATTTATTCCTTTTTTTGGTTTTTTGTTTGTTTGTTTTTTTTTGGCCGAGCAGCTTGTGGGATTTTAGTTCCCCAACCAGGAATCGAACTCGGGCCCTTGGCAGTGAGAGCACAGAGTTCTAACTGCTGGACTGCCAGGGAATTCCTGAGACTGGTGTTTAGAAACCAAGATTTAGTCCCTAGGTGAGCTCATTACTGAGATATTGCTGTCCCCAATACCTCTCAGTGGAGAGAGCTATGCACATACATTTACATCAATATTTATTTCTATATCTATCTATCTACTTATTAGTAGATAGTAGTAACTTATTAGTTATCTATCTATCTATCCACTGAAAACTACAAGTTTACACCAGTATCTCCAATTTCAATTCAACACTACTGGACATAACATATTCTAACTTTCTCCCTTTCCATATCTGTTATTCCCTTTTCTGAAAGTGAAAGTGAGAAACCTGGCTCCCATTATCCTCTCTATATATGTAAATCAATTCCCTTATGCATAACCAATCTCCCATCACTGCCACCAACTCCATCCCTTCGCCAATGCCCTCCTCACTCTGCTCCAGCTCCAACATCCTACTGCACCATCCCCTCATGAAGATTTTCTCTGTACCCGACTCAGGCTCCCATACCTTACTATGGACCATCTCTCCAAGTACACACCCCCTTTATCCTACTGTGGCTCCAACAACCTACATCAGGTCACTGTCACTGCCACCTCCCTGCTTAGACGTCTTCCTCACATCTCATGCTGGGCCACTGTGGCTCTGCACCATTTTCTGCTTCACACCTTTGCCTCCCTTGCTTGGTCCCACTTAATGGCTTTGGACTAAATTGTTCACAAGAGGAAGGGTTAGAGGAAAAGGAAAACATACAGATATATTTATTCTTAGTTCTACAAGTTATACATATATTTATATCTCTATCTATCTGTCTCTGGCTTACCACCAATCCTTATGTTGATGTTGCTCTAATCATTTTGTTTGTAAAGTTTTTTTCTAGATCCTTCAGGGAGGGCTCATGGAATCCACATTCTCTTAGTTATTGAATACTGGTAACAGTTGTGTGTGCCCTTCAAACTTCCAAGTCAATTTTTTTTTAATTTTATTTTATTATTTTTTAATACAGCAGGTTCTTATTAGTTATCTGTTTTATACATATTAGTGTATACATGTCAATCCCAATATCCCAATTCATCCCACCCCAACACCCCCACCACCCCTGGCTTTACCCCCTTGGTGTCCATACATTTGGTCTCTACATCTGTGTCTCCATTTCTGCCTTGCAAACCGGTTCATCTGTACCATTTTTTCTAGATTCCACATATATGCGTTAATATACGATATTTGTTTTTCTCTTTCTGACTTAACTTCAGTCTGTATGACAGCCTCTAGGTCCATCCATGTCTCTACAAAAGACCCAATTTCGTTCCTTTTTTGACTGAGTAACATTCCATTGTATATATGTACCACATCTCCTTTATCCATTCGTCTGTCGATGGGCATTTAGGTTGCTTCCATGACCTGGCTATTGTAAATAGTGCTGCAATGAATATTGGGGTGCATGTGTCTTTTTGAATTATGGTTTTCTCTGGGTACATACCCAGTAGTGGGATTGCTGGGTCATATGGTAATTCTATTTTTAGTTTTTTAAGGAACCTCCATAGTGGCTGTATCAATTTACATTCCCACCAACAGTGCAAGAGGATTCCCTTTTCTCCACACCCCAAGTCAATTTTGCTGGGTATAAAACCCTTAGCCTTGGGACTTCCCTGGCGGTCCAGTGGTTAAGACTCCACGCTTCCACTGCAGGGGGCACAGGTTCAATCCATGGTCAGGAGGTCCCTCATGCCTCGTGGTGTGGCCAAAAAACAAACCAAAAAAAACCCCTTAGCTTACATTTTTTTGCCTTAAGTATATCTTAGTTATGTTACCCTAATTTCTCTGACATAAATCGTTCCTGTCAAACAGTCTAATGACAATATAATTTTCCCCCTTTTCTAGGTCACTTGCTCGTTTTGCCTACATGATGAAATAATAATTTTTTCCTTAAAGTTCAATAATTTTACTAGAACAGGACTATGTTGGTCATTCTGAGTTCATAATCTTATATATGCAGTGTGTTATTTCAATATGTAGTGGTTTAATTTTTTTTCCTTGATTTTAGCTTTTAGTATGTATTCTCTATATCACTTCATTTATTTTCAACTTTAAAAAATTTTACATTCTTTTTCTCTTAAGGCATTATTTATTATATTTACTTAGTCTTATATTCCTTTTAATTTAGTCTTCATTTCTGAAGAGATTTTTTTCCTTTCTTAAAAATATTTATTTTGGGCTGCGTCGTGTCTTAGTTGTGGTGTTCAGGCTCTTCATACGGCACACGGGCTTCTTGGGCTTCTATCTAGTTGTGGTGCACAGGCTCAGTAGTTGCAGCGTGCAGGCTTAGTTGCTCCACGGCATGTGGGATCTTAGTTACCCAACCAGAGATTGAACCCGCATCCCCTGCATTGGAAGGGGGATTCTAAACTACTGGACCACCAGGGAAGTCCCAGATTTTTTCTTTTTTTCCAGTTCTTTCCCGAGTTTAGTCACCTAATAGCTGCATTTTCAAATTCTGACTTCTGTTGTTCTTTTATGTCTTACATTATTTTCACAGTATCTTTCAGCTCATTTTGAAATGATGGATTACCGTCTGTTTTGCTTGTGGACATGACTGTCTGGCGTGCTTTCATTGTCAGTAGAGATGTTATTCTGCTTCTTATTCTCTTTATTTTTGTAATAACTGTGTGGTATTTGCCCTCGATCCTTTGACCCTCTTTTCATTTGGAAACATTTGTTTTCCTGAACTTTTAGGAGGCAAGGTTCAGGATAGCTTTTCTAACTTCACAGAGCTCCCTCTGCTGTTCTTTTTGTGTAATTTTCAAAAACATGACCAGTTGCTCTCTCAAGATTTCCTAGCTTTGTTCTTCTTCTCTACTTTCATCCAGAGCTTCCTTCTCTTCGTGTGGCTCTGTTGTCCTGTTTTAATTAATTTTTATTCTACTTCCATCAGTTTCTCCTCACTGTGGAACCCTGTTCTAGCAGGAGCCTTGCTGGTCAGTTGGAGAGTTCCTGGGACTTAGACTACTCCAGCCTCTTCAGACCTTACCATGGACTCCTTGCATGTGTCAGCTATTGGACTGGGCAAAGCCCTGCTCTGTTTGAACTGCTGTTTTCAAATTACCCTGTTGTCCTTTCCTGTGAATATCTGTTGGCTCTTTTGGGGTCTGCTGTTCTCAGGTGTGTCAGAGGCCCCAGTGTTTCGCTCTGCTCTCTCCCACACAAATGCTGACACCACGCCGGTCTTTTAACTGTTGGTGGTTTGTCCCCACTCGCTTGTTTTTGGATTCATGGGGATACCTTGTCATGTCATTTTGTAATTGTTGGCAATGCTGTTGATGGGATTTTGGCTTTGCTGTCTAGTTGTTCTGTTTTTATGAGAATTGGGTGAGATTCAAAAACTATGTAATCATCGTTGTTCCAGAATCCTGTGCTTTGTTTTTATGATGTACAAATACAGAAAAGTGTACAGTAGAAAACAAACTCACCCGTTAGTGAATTTTAGTGTATGTAAATTATACATCAATAAAGTTGATTTTAGATGTTAAAAACAAAATTTAAGGGCTTCCCTGGTGGCGCAGTGGTTGAGAGTCTACCTTCCAATGCAGGGGACACGGGTTCATGCCCCGGTCCGGGAAGATCCCACATGCCACGGAGTGGCTGGGAGGAAATACATGGAAATACATCTACCAAATTGCTAACATTGTTTACCTGGGGCCAGTGGGATTGGAGAGGAGAGGGAGATTATTAATTTTGGAAAGACATATTTGTATCATTTGACATTTACTTTATCTTTGAAGAAAAAATATTTCCCTAAAATGAACTATTATTAAACTACCCTTTAACATTTTTTGTAAAGCTGATTTCATGGTGCCAAACTCTTTTAGCTTTTGCTTATCTGTAAAACTTGAGCTTGCCTTCAAATCTGAATGAAAGCCTTTGGGTAGTGTATTCCTGGTTGTAGGTTTTTTCCTTTTCATCGCTTTAATTATATCATGCCCCTCCCTTCTGGCCTGCAGAGTTTCTGCTGAAAAGTCAACTGATAGCCTTATGGGATTTCCCTTGTATATAACTTGTTGTTTTTCCCTTGCTTTTTTTAAAAATTAATTTATTTATTATTTTTATTTTTTAAAATATATTTATTTGGGGGCTGCATTGGGTCTTCGTTGCTGCGCGCAGGCTTTCTCTAGCTGCGGCGAGCAGGAGCTACTCTTCATTGCAGTGTGCAGGCTTCTCATTGCTCTGGCTTCTCTGTTGCAGAGCACGGGCTATAGGCACGCGGGCTTCAGTAGTTGTGGCTCACAGGCTCTAGAGCACAAGCTCGGTAGTTGTGACGCACAGGCTTAGTTGCTCCACGGCATGTGGGATTTTCCCGGACCAGGGATCAAACCCATGTCCCCTGCATTGGCAGGCGGATTCTTAACCACTGCACCACCAGGGAAGTCCTCCCTTGCTGTTTTTAATATTCCTTCTTTATCTTTAATTTTGGCTATTTTAATTACAGTGTGTCTTGGTGTGGTCCTCTTTGGGTTGATCTTATTTGGGATTCTCTGTGCTTCCTGGACCTGGATGTCTGTTTCCTCTCCCAAGTTAGGGAAGTTTTCAGCTATTATGTCTTCAGGTATGTTCTCTGTACGTTTCTCTCTCTCTTCTCCTTCTGGGACTTTTATAATGTGAATGTTAGTATGCTTGATGTTTTCCCAGAGGTCTCTTAAACTGTCTTCATTTTTGAAAATTCTCTTTTCTTTTTTTCTGATCAGCTTGAATGATTTCCACTACTCTATCTTCCAGTTTGCTGATCTGTTCCTCTGTATCATTTAATCTACCATTGATTCCTTCTAGTGTTATTTTTTATTTCAGTTATTGTATTCTTCAGCTCTGTTTGGTTGTTCTTTATATTTTCTAACTCTTTGTTAAAAACTTCTAACTTCTCACTCTGTTCATCCATTCTTCTCCTGAGTTCTTTGAGAATCTTTATGAGTATTGCCTTAAACTCTTTATTGGTAGATTGCTTATCTCCACTTAACTTAGTTTTTCTTCTGGCCTTTCTTCTTATTCCTTCATTTGGAACACATTCCATTGTTGCCTCATTTTGCCTAACTTACTGTTTTTATTTCTATGTGTTTGGTAGGTTGTTTATGTTTCCCAATCTTGAAGAAGTGACCTTATGTAGGAAATCTCCTTTGGGGCCCAGCAGCACACTCCGCTCTGGTCACCAGAGCTATATGCTTTAGGGTTGCTCTCTACATGTGCTGCGTGGGTCCTTCTGTTGTGTCTGGCTGACTACTTTGGGTGCATTGGTAGACATGGCTGGTCCCTGGTCTGGTTGGTTGCCAGGCCCTGCCTTGTGTGGAGGCTGCCAACTGCTGGTGGTTGGGGCTGGGTCCTGGCTGCAGCTGGCTACGTGGCCAGGGGAATCCCAGTCCTGGTGCCAGCCCACTAGTGGGTGGAGCCAGGTCCTGGTGTGATTGGCTACAGGCCCGGGGGTTTCAGAGCTAGTGTCAGACTGCTGATGGGCAGGATTGTAGCATGGAGGGAGGTTCAGGGACTGTTGTCGGCCTGCTGGTGGGAAGGGCCAATTCCTGACGTGGCTGGCTGCAGGGTCTGGAGTGACCTGGAGCTGGTGATGGCCTGCTGGTGGGTGAGGCCAGGTCCCAGGGCTGGGTCTGATGGCTAACTGCAAGGGGCCCAGGGCTAATGCTGGTACACTAGTGGGAAGGTCTGGGTCCTGGGCCCCCTGGTATGTGGGGCCAGGTCCCCAGGCAGCTGGGGACTCAGGAGGTCCTAGCGCAACTAGCCTGCTGGTGAGTGGGACTGTGTCCTCATTCAGCTAACTGCTTGGCCTGGGACGTCCCAGGATGGGTGCCAACTGGCTGGTGGGCAGGGCCAGGGCCGGCACTAATAAGCTGGAGGGAAGATTCCAAAATGGTCCTTACCACCACCAGTGTCCTTGTGGTGGGATGCACTCCCAAAAACAGCTGCTGCCAACATCTGTGTCCCTAGGGTGAATTTCAGTTGCCTCCTGCCTCTCTGGGAGGCTCTCTGAGATCAGCAAGTGGGTCTGACCCTCTCAAATCACTGCTTCTGCCCTGGGTCTTGGAGTATGTTAGATTTTGTGTGTGCCCTTTAAGAGTGGGGTCTATTTCCTACATCCCTCTGGCTCTCCCAAAAGCAAGCCCTGCTGGTCTTCAAAGCCAAATGTTCTGGGGACTTGTCTTCCTGATGCAGGACCCCCTGGCCTGGGGAGTCCGACGTGGGGCCTGGACCCCTTGCTTCTTAGGGAAAACCTCTGCAATTATAATTATCCTCCTGTTTGTGGGTTGCCCACCCAGGGGTATGGGCCTTGACTATACCCCCATCTCCACCTCTCTACCCCTCCTGTCTCTTTGTGGTTCCTTCCTTATATTTTTAGCTGTAGAAAATCTTTTCCGCTAGTCCTGAGGTCACTTTCATGGATAGTTGCTCTGTAAATGTTGCAGTTTTGATGTGCTTGTGGGAGGAGGTGAGCTCAGGGTCTTCGTACTCTGCCATCCTGGCCACATCCCTCATTGGGGTTCTTAAAGGAAAATAATCAGTTGAGAAGGATTGACATTTTTATATTAAATTTTCCCTTCTAGAAATACAGTTTACCTTTCCGTAGTCATTTCTTGATCTTTAAAGTAAGATTTCATCTTTTTCCTTATATAGACCATGGACTTTAAGTTTAATGCTTTTTACTAATTTTGTCAACATTAATTCACTATATCAATAAAATAAGAGAGAGAACCCATAAGATTGTATCAATAGATACTCCCAAAGTAGCACTGTGTGAAAATCAGCCGCCATTCCTAATAAAACTCTATGCAAAATAGGAATAGAAATAGAAATCGTAAACATAACAGTGTCTATTTGCCAAAAACCAGCAACAAACACATTAACTGCTGAAGTATTCAAATTAAGAACTAGACCAGGGGACTTCCCTGGCAGTCCAGTGGTTAAGATTCCACACTTCTACTGCAGGGGGCGCCAGTTTAATCCCTGGTCTGGGAACTAAGATCCCAAATGCTGCAGGGCGTGGCAAAAAAAAAAAAAAAGAACTAAAGAGGGAAGTCTACTGTTAGCATAAATATTCAACGTTATTTTGAAGATTGTACCTGATTTATTTATTCATTCAACAAATGTTTATTGAGTGTTTGCTATGAACTGTTTTAGGCAAACAGTCTATAGAGTAGTGAATAAAATTCTTGCCTTTGTGGAGCTTATAGCTGAAGCAATGAGACAATAAAGTGGAAAGAGTGGCATAAATATTTGAAAAGAAGAGATAAAATTATTTATACTTTCAAATATGATTGTACTTCTAGAAATCCTAATCAATTAAAAACTATAAAAATTTATAAGAGAATTTAATAAAGTGACTGATAAAAATAAAGGTACACAAGCTTTTGAGAGTAGCAATGACCAGTGAAATAGACATGATTAAAATATCCCACTTATTGAAGTATTTTTTATTCATACTCATAGATTCACTGTATTTAAGAGTCCTAAATTTAAAAGAGCAAGCAGATGTTCACAACACATGCTCTCCCCAAACCACCCGGCCTGACCCATCCCATTCAGAGCACCCCTCATGCTGTGAAAGCTCATCTCCTGGAATGATGAAAAGCCAACTGAAAAGCCAGAAGAAAAACCAACTATTTGCACATCCAGTTCTATTGCCTCTGTTCTTTGTGTTGGGGGGCCCATAGCTTGTGTATTAAATTAAGACTATGCAGACTATGACCTGCTGAATGAAGAGGCACAAGTCACCCACATAGGTTAACAGGTAGCTCCTTCAGCATCCGTGCTCACAGTTTGGGGAAGTAAAACCCTGGGGTCGTTTTGATTGAAGGCACGGTCTCAGTCCACTCACACAAAGGGAGTCGCAAGACATTACTTACAGTTCCCAGAAACGGGCGGGCGGGGGGACAGGGGCATGCACAATGAACCAGGGAAAGGTCATTTCTCTGTCCCACATCACAAACAAGCAAGACATAGAGAGCAAGGTAGCAAGCAAGGGGCAGAGGTCACCAACTTTGTGGGCCTCAACTCTAAGGGGTTATTTTAAAAGATTCCCACCAACTAGAGTAATGAAAATAAAAACAAAAATAAACAAATAGGACCTAATTAAACTTAAAAGCTTTTGCACAGCAAAGGAAACCATAAACAAAATGAAAAGACAGCCCACAGAATGGAAGAAAATATTTGCAAATGAAGCAACCAGCAAGAGATTAATCTCCAAAATATACAAACAGCTCATGCAGCTCAACATCAAAAAAACAAACAACCCAATCAAAAAATGGGCAGAAGATCTAAATAGACATTTCTCCAATGAAGACACAGATGGCCAAGAGGCACATGAAAAGATGCTCAACATCACTAATTATCAGAGAAATGCAAATCCAAACTGACTGGTATCACCTCATACCAGTCAGAATGGCCATTGCCAAAAAATCTGCAAACAATGAATGCTGGAGAGTGTGTGGAGAAAAGGGCGCCCTCCTACACTGTTGGTTGGAAGGTAAATTGGTACAGCCACTATAGAGAACAGTGTGGAGGTTCCTTAAAAAACTAAAAATAGAGCTACCATATGATCCAGCAATCCCACTCCTGGGCATATATCCGGAGAGAACCATAATTCGAAAAGATATATGTGCCCCAATGTTCATTGCAGCATTATTTACAATAGCCAGAACATGGAAGCAACTTAAATGTCCATCGATGGAGGAATGGATAAAGAATATGTGGTATATATATATATATATATATATATATATATACAGTGGAATATTACTCAGCCGCAAAAAGGAAAGAAATAATGCCATTTGCAGCGACATGGATGGACCTAGAGATTGTCATACAGAGTGAAGTAAGTCTGACAGAGAAAGACAAATATCATATGATATCACTTATATGTGGAATCTAAAAAAATGGTACAAATGAACCTATTTACAAAATATAGTAACAGATGTAGAAAATAAACTTACGGTTACCAAGGGGGTAAGGGGTGGGGGAGGGATAAATTGGGAGATTGGGATTGACATATACACACTACTATATATAAAATAGATAACTACAGCAATAAGAACATACTGTTTAGCACAGGGAACTCTACTCAATACTCTGAAATGACCTATATGGGAATAGAATCTAAAAGAGTGGATATATGTATATGTATAACAGATTCAGTTTGCTGTACAGCAGAAACTAACACAGCATTGTAAATCAACTATACCCCAATAAAAATTAATTTAAAAGAATAAAAAACTGAAAAATAAAAATAAAAGGTTTGGGACTTCCCTGGTGGCACAGTGTTAGGAATCCGCCTGCCAATGCAGGAGACACGGGTTCGAGCCCTGGTCCAGGAAGATCCCACATGCCGTGGAGCAGCTAAGCCCATGCGCTACAACTACCGAGCCTGCACTCTAAAGCCCATGAGCCACAATTACTGAGCCCGTGTGCCACAACTACTGAAGCCCGCCCACCTAGAGCCTGTGCTCCACAACAAGAGAAGCCACCACAATGAGAAGCCCGCGCACCGCAACGAAGAATAGCCTCATAAATAAAACAGAGGGAGAGAGGGAGGGAGGAAGGAAAAAGAAAAGAATAGGAATTGAGAAAGAAGAAAAAATTGTGGAGAGGTAAAATGATTGCCTATATAGAAAATCAAAGAGAGTAAATGGACATGCTCTTAAAATGTAATGAAATATAGAATGCCATTCAGAAGAGCATAAGAATATTGAGGAATAGAATTATTATGAGAACTAAATGAAAATTAAAGTAAAACATAAATCCAGACAAAATGGTGTGAGAGGCCTGTAAGGAAATATTTATAGACAAAAGATTTTTTCAGTATATAAATCTCTGAGTTTTTTACCTTTTGTCAAAAGTTAGAGATAAAAATATCCTTTCTCGGGCTTCCCTGGTGGCGCAATGGTTGAGAGTCCACGTGCCGATGCAGGGGACATGGGTTCGTGCCCCGGTCCCGGAAGATCCCACATGCCGCAGAGTGGCTGGGCCCGTGAGCCATGGCAGCTGAGCCTGCGCATCCGGAACCTGTGCTCCGCAACGGGCAAGGCCACAACAATGAGAGGCCTGCGTACCGCAAAAACAAACAAACAAACAAACAAACAAATATATATATCCTTTCTCCAAATCCCAGCCAGCAATAGCTGTAATAGCTCTTTTACATTTTTTGCGTGTCTGACAAGGTGGAGTGTGATATCTCATTGTTACTTTAAATTGCATTTCCTGGGCTAATGGTGAATTTAAGCATCTTTTCATTATTTCTTGGCAGAAAATTTTCTCCTCTCTGCACTGTTTATTCATATTGTTTGTTCATTCTTATATTGAATTAAGTTATAAGAGCTTTTGATATATTACGGATATTAATCCATTGTCTGCTTGGAGTATTCTTTCTTTCTTTCTGGCCATGCCGTGTGGCTTGCAGGATCTTAGTTCCCAACCATGGATTGAACCCGGCCCTGACAGTGAAACCGCTGAGTCCTAACCACTGTACTGCCAGGGAATTCCCTGTTTATTCTTTCTTTAGGATCATTTTATCCAATTAAAAAAAAAAAAAAAACCACCAGGACTTACCTGGTGGTGCAGTGGTTAAGAATCCGCCTGCCAATGCAGGGGAAACAGGTTCGAGCCCTGGTCCGGGAATAACCCACATGCTGCGGAGCAACTAAGCCCATGTGCCACAACTACTGAAGCCCATGCGCCTAGAGCCCGTGCTCCGCAATGAGAAGCCACAGCAATGAGAAGCCTGCACACCACAAAAAAGAGCAGCCCCCACTCACCGCAACTAGAGAAAGCCCACACAGCAATGAAGACCCAACGCAGCCAAAAATAAATAAATAAATGATTTTAAAAAACTTTTTAAAAGCCCACCAAATCATATTGGGATTCTAATTGAATCTAATTGAAATTGAAATTACATTAAATATATACATTAATTTTGGGAGAATATTTTATGATAGTAAATAAATTCCTAAAACATGATTCAAACCGGTAAAGGAAATGATTAATAAATTTGATATCAAAATTTAAAAAAAATTTATGACCCAAGATACTATTACAAAGTAAAATATAAGTGACAGGGAAACAAATACACTATAATTCAGAACACTTTTACATATCAATAGGAAAAACATAACCAATCCTAAGAAAATGAGGAAATAATATAAATAACAATGTATAGGAAAGACATCCAAATGATAAATTAAAATATAAAAGATCCTCACTTAACAAAACACAAGTTAAAATATGGAGATACTATTTTTTCACCAATAAGATGATCAGAAATGAATTATTTGGCAATATCAACTGTTGGAGAAGGTATGGGGGAAGGTAATTGTATAGACTGCTGATGGGAGTGTACGTTGAAGCAGGCACTTTGAAAACAACTTGATAGCATCTAATAAAATTGAAAAATATACATGCTAACTGACTGTATGACCTATAGACAATCACACATATGCACAAGGAAACAGATTCAAGGATGTTTATTGAAGCATTATTTGTAATAGCAAAGAATTGGAAACCATCTAAATGCCCATCAAAGAGAAAATGAATAAATTAAATACAATGTATTTATTACAAATAAACACTACAAGGTGGCTAAAGAGAAAGAACCTAACATATATCACATTGTTGTGTGAAAAGGGCAAACCAAAGAATGATATGAATGTTAATTTAAACACACGAAATACACTAGGCATGTATATATTAATGGGCTAATGGGCTCATGATGGCGGTTGAAAGTGACTGTTACATAATCTTATTTATAATGACACTCCAGGGCAAAATTCAAGGAATATCTGAAAAATGTCCAAGCAATAAAAGATTTGGAAATTCCCTGGTGGTCCAGTGGTTAGGACTCACGCTTCCACTGCAGGGGGCAAGGGTTCAATCCCTGGTGGGGAATTAAGATCACACAAGCCACGTGGCACAGTCAAAAACAAAAACAAACAAAAAAGATCAAGAAAATCTGCGAATCAAAATGGAATTAAAGCAGAAAGTATGCTTTGCTGGAGTGAGGGGAATAACTTGGTCCCTGGAGAGGAAAATAGAGTTGGAAGAAGTTATAATGAGATTTTTGCTTTACTGTAATTTTTTTAAAAGAATATGTATAATTATTGCTTCTGTAATTAATTTTTAAGGTGTACATAAGACTTTTGGTTTTAAGATGGTAAAGCAAGAATATCTTATCCTAAAAATCTTAGAATTTGGAGGCAACGGCTACCTTGAAAGGCTGGGCTGAGATGAACGTGCTGAAAATTCTGATTTAAATATAAACAGGATCACCAGGGATCACTAGATATTTGAGGAAAGACTCCAACATGAAAGAGAAAGAAACCCCCTCCTCAATCAAACAAAAATATATCTCACCATTCCTACGTATATATACTCAAGAGGAATGAAAACATATGTCCATAGGAAAACTAGTTCACAGATGTTCATAGTAGCATTATTCATAATCGCTAAAAAGTGGAAACAACCCATATGTCAATCAACTGATGAAAGGATAAACAAAATGTGGTATAGCCAAACAGTGGAATATTATTTGGCCATGAAATATAATGAAGTACTAATGCATGCTACAACGTGGGTGGACCTTGAAATCATCATGCAAAGTGAAATAAGCCAGACAAAGAAGGCCACATATTATATGGTTCCATTTATATAAAATGTCCAGAAAAAACAAATCTATAGATGAGTGGTTGCCTAGGGCTGGGGGTGGAGAATGGAAAGTGGCTGCTAATGGATATCATTTTCTTTTTGAGATTATGAAAATATTCTAAAATTAAATTGTGTTGATTGCATTGCCTGTGAATATACTAAAAACCACTGAACTGTACACTTTATTTATTTATTTATTTCAGATTTAAGACTTTTATTTTTTCACACCCAAGCAAGCCTGGGCAGTTGACCCATCCTGCCCCCAAGCCCCCTACCCTTCATAATGAGAAGAAATATTTACTTTCACTCCACGGCTCAGGGAGTACCTAAGCTTTGGCAGCGGCCTTGTAATGGGTCAGAGTGCGGGCGGAAGGGTCAGTGGCGCTAGTCCACCTGGGCATCCAGTAATGAGGCAGCCAGTCAGCGCAGCTCGGGTAGTGGCGTTCAAAGATCTGACGGTAGTAATAGCCTTCTTTCGTTTTGGGAGTACTGACGGGAAGTTTTGGGCTGCGCTTGCCATCGCTGCATCATCAACCTGATGGTCAATGTATTCCTGTAAAATCCTAAACCAGGAATTCTTAACTGAGGTTATTCCATCACTGAAGGCTTCTTTTGGTCACCAGAGGATCTCTTTAGGTATCAGACTGGAGTCCTCAAACGTCTCTCTCAGGAGATGTTTTTCTATCCCGTTCTTGGGGATTCCCATATCTGGTGGCAGAGACAAGTAATAGGAAGAAACTCGATGATCCAGGAAGGGGACTCTCAGTTCAAGGCCATGGGCAGCAGTAGTTCGATCTGCTAAGAGAACATCAAACAAATAGAGTTCCTTCAGAAGCTGCTCACTCTCCTCCTCGGCCTTTTCAGGGGAGGGAGCCTTGTGAAAATATATGTAACCCTGTGTAAGTTCATCTGAACCTTCTCCAGAGAAGATCACCACGCTATCCGTGTTCTTCCGAATGTACTTCGAAATTAAGTACATACCTACTGAAGCACGGACTGCTGTAATACCATAATATCAAGGAAATGGCAAGGAAATGTAGTATTTCCTTGATGTAATATCAAGGAAAATAGGACTTCATCCAGGACCTGAATGCCTTCCTCAGAGTTAAAGAGGATTTCATGGTGTTCGCTCGCAATGATTTGCCACCTTTCTAGCAGCTAGTAAATCGGGACTGTCTTCCATGCCAATCGCAAATGTCTGGAGAGGATACTGTACTTGGGCCTCTTTTAGCTGCTTCAACAGGATGGCAGCAACCAAACTGGAAACCAAGCCACCTGATAAAAGGCAGCCAATCCTTCTGTCCATTATCAAATGTTTCTTAACGGCATTGTCAAAAAGGATTCGTAGGTTGTTCTTCACAGTTTCTATCTCAAAACCTGGGAAGAGTTTCTCCACGCTGTCACACAGGCCATGCAGAGGCTCATCTCTACAGCGATGATATTTAAACATTTCCACTGATGCTACTTTGCCATTTGGCTTTAAATCGAAAACATCATAGTGTCCTGGGAGAAAAGGCTCCACTTTTTAAAAAGGAGTCATAGAGTGCTTCAAGGTAATGAGACCTTTAGCTTCTGAACACATGGCCAAAAGTCCATCTTCTGTCCCGGCTTTAAACAAAGGTCTGACTCCATAGGTATCTCTGCCCAAGAACACTTTCTTATTGACAGTATCCAGTAAAATAAATGCAAATACCCCATACAAACTGTTTGCTCATTTCCTCATTTGTCAAAAAGATGAAAGATTATCTCACCATCCACTTTGGTCTGGTATTCAAATTCAAAATGGTGTTGCAGCTCCTTGTGGTTGTAGATTTCACTGTTGTAATAGAGCCACAAGTAAGGATATTACTTCACTCAAATTGGCTGCATTCCAAACAGCTGATCAACCACCGCAAACCGGTGAAATCTAAAGCAGCAGTTGGTGTATCCACTGACATTCTCAAAAAGAAATGCATCTGGACCTCTGTGTGCAATCTTCATAGCACTCAGACACTGAACAGAAAGGCAGTCGTCGCTGCCAAAGAGGGCCCAAATGCCACACATGGTGCAATGGAGCTACGGGCTCTCTCCAAGTGACTTATTCAAATATGATCACAGAAATTCTGGGATCCAGTAGGGTGGGCGGGTGTGAGGTGAGCAGGCTGCGACTTGCGGGCTCTGTACAGTTTAAATGGATTAATTTTATGGTATGTGAATTACATCTCAATAAAGCTGTTTTATATAGTCATCTAAAAGAAAGCAAAGATTTTGGAGAGCAAAGGGGAAAACTTCAGCCCTCCTCCTTTCTTTTTTTTTTTTTTACATCTTTATTGGAGTATAATTGCTTTACAATGGTGTGCTAGTTTCTGCTTTATAACAAAGTGAATCAGTTATACATATACATATGTTCCCATATCTCTTCCCTCTTGCGTCTCCCTCCCTCCCACCCTCCCTATCCCACCCCTCTAGGTGGTCACAAAGCACCGAGATGATCTCCCTGTGCTATGCGGCTGCTTCCCACTAGCTATTTTACGTTTGGTAATGTATATATGTCCATGCCACTCTCTCGCTTTGTCACAGCTTACCCTTCCCCCTCCCCATATCCTCAAGTCCATTCTCTAGTAGATCTGTGTCTTTATTCCTGTCTTACCCCCAGGTTCTTCATGACATTATTTTTTTCTTAAATTCCATATATATGTGTTAGCATACGGTATTTGTCTTTCTCTTTCTGACTTACTTCACTCTGTATGACAGACTCTAGGTCCATCCACCTCATTACAAATAGCTCAATTTCGTTTCTTTTTATGGCTGAGTAATATTCCATTGTATATATGTGCCACATCTTCTTTATCCATTCATCTGATGATGGACACTTAGGTTGTTTCCATCTCCTGGCTATTGTAAATAGAGCTGCAATGAACATTTTGGTACATGACTCTTTTTGAATTATGGTTTTCTCTGGGTATATGTCCAATAGTGGGATTGCTGGGTCATATGGTAGTTCTATTTGTAGTTTTTTAAAGAACCTCCGTACTGTTCTCCATAGTGGCTGTACCAATTCACATTCCCACCAGCAGTGCAAGAGTGTTCCCTTTTCTCCACACACTCTCCAGCATTTATTGTTTCTAGATATTTAATGATGGCCATTCTGACTGGTGTGAGATGATATCTCATTGTAGTTTTGATTTGCATTTCTCTAATGATTAATGATGTTGAGCATTCTTTCATGTGTTTGTTGGCAGTCTGTATATCTTCTTTGGAGAAATGTCTATTTAGGTCTTCTGCCCATTTCTGGATTGGGTTTTTTTTTTTTTGTTATTGAGCTGCATGAGCTGCTTGTAAATTTTGGAGATGAATCCTTTGTCAGTTGCTTCATTTGCAAATATTTTCTCCCATTCTGAGGGTTGTCTTTTTGTCTTGTTTATGGTTTCCCTTGCTGTACAAAAGCTTTGAAGTTTCATTAGGTCCCATTTGTTTATTTTTGTTTTTATTTCCATTTCTCTAGGAGGTGGGTCAAAAAGGATCTTGCTGTGATTTATGTCATAGAGTGTTCTGCCTATGTTTTCCTCTAAGAGTTTGATAGTTTCTGGCCTTACATTTAGGGCCTTAATCCATTTTGAGCTTATTTTTCTGTATGGTGTTAGGGAGTATTCTAATCTCATATTTTTACATGTACCTGTCCAGTTTTCCCAGCACCACTTATTGAAGAGGCTGTCCTTTCTCCACTGTACAGTCCTGCCTCCTTTATCAAAGATAAGGTGACCATATGTGTGTGGGTTTATCTCTGGGCTTTCTATCTCGTTCCATTGATCTATATTTCTGTTTTTGTGCCAGTACCATACTGTCTTGATTACTGTAGCTTTGTAGTATAGTCTGAAGTCAGGGAGCCTGATTCCTCCAGCTCCATTTTTCATTCTCAAGATTGCTTTTGCTATTCGGGGTCTTTTGTGTTTCCATACAAATTGTGAAATTTTTTGTTCTAGTTCTGTGAAAAATGCCAGTGGTAGTTTGATAGGGATTGCATTGAATCTGTAGATTGCTTTGGGTAGTAGAGTCATTTTCACAATGTTGATTCTTCCAATCCAAGAACATGGTATATCTCTCCAACTATTTGTATCATCTTTAATTTCTTTCATCAGTGTCTTATAATTTTCTGCATACAGGTCTTTTGTCTCCCTAGGTAGGTTTATTCCTAGATATTTTATTCTTTTTGTTGCAATGGTAAATGGGAGTGTTTTCTTGATTTCACTTTCAGATATTTCATCATTAGTGTATAGGAATGCCAGAGATTTCTGTGCATTAATTTTGTATCCTGCTACTTTACCAAATTCATTGATTAGCTCTAGTAGTTTTCTGGTAGCATTTTTAGGATTCTCTATGTATAGTATCATGTCATCTGCAAACAGTGACAGCTTTACTTCTTTTCCAATTTGGATTCCTTTTATTTCCTTTTCTTCTCTGATTGCTGTGGCTAAAACTTACAAAACTATGTTGAATAAGAGTGGTGAGAGTGGGCAACCTTGTCTTGTTCCTGATCTTAGTGGAAATGCTTTCAGTTTTTCACCATTGAGGATGATGTTGGCTGTGGGTTTGTCATATATGGCCTTTATTGTGTTGAGGAAATGTCCCTCTATGCCTACTTTCTGCAGGGTTTTTATCATAAATGGGTGTTGAATTTTGTTGAAAGCTTTCTCTGCATCTATTGAGATGATCATATGGTTTTTCTCCTTCAATTTGTTAATATGGTTTATCACACTGATAGATTTGCGTATATTGAAGAATCCTTGCATTCCTGGAATAAACCCCACTTGATCATGGTGTATGATCCTTTTAATGTGCTGTTGGATTCTGTTTACTAGTATTTTGTTGAGGATTTTTGCATCTATGTTCATCAGTGATATTGGCCTGTAGTTTTCTTTCCTTGTGACATCCTTGTCTGGTTTTGGTATCAGGGTGATGGTGGCCTCGTAGAATGAGTTTGAGAGTGTTCCTCCCTCTGCTATATTTTGGAAGAGTTTGAGAAGGATAGATGTTAGCTCTTCTCTAAATGTTTGATAGACTTCACCTGTGAAGCCATCTGGTCCTGGGTTTTTGTTTGTTGGAAGATTTTTAATCACAGTTTCAATTTCATTACTTGTGATTGGTCTGTTCATATTTTCTGTTTCTTCCTGGTTCAGTCTTGGGAGGCTATACCTTTCTAAGAGTTTTCCATTTCTTCCAGATTGTCCATTTTATTGGCATAGAGTTGATTGTAGTAGTTTCTTAGGATGCTTTGTATTTCTGCGGAGTCTGTTGTAACTTCTCCTTTTTCATTTCTAATTTTATTGATTTGAGTCCTCTCCCTCTTTTTTTGATGAGTCTGGCTAATGGTTTATCAATTTTGTTTATCTTCTCAAAGAACCAGCTTTTAGTTTTATTGATCTTTGCTATTGTTTTCTTTGTTTCTATTTCATTTATTTCTGCTCTGATCTTTATGATTTCTTTCCTTCTGCTAACTTTGGGTTTTGTTTATTCTTCTCTCTCTAGTTCCTTTAGGTGTAAGGTTAGATTGTTTACCTGAGATTTTTCTTGTTTCTTGAGGTAGGCTTGTATAGCTATAAACTTCCCTTTTAGAACTGCTTTTGCTGCATCCCATAGGTTTTGGATTGTCGTGTTTTCATTGTCATTTGTCTCTAGGTATTTTTTGATTTCCTCTTTGATTTCTTCAGTGATCTCTTGGTTGTTTAGTAATGTATTATTTAGCCTCCATGTGTTTGTGTTTTTTACGTTTTTTCCCCTGTAATTCATTTATAATCTCATAGCGTTGTGGTCAGAAGAGCTGCTTGATATGATTTCAATTTTCTTAAATTTACTGAGGCTTGATTTGTGACCCAAGATGGATCTATCCTGGAGAATTTTCCATGCGCACTTGAGAAGAAAGCGTAATCTGCTGTTTTTGGATGGAATATCCTGTAGATATCAATTAAATCTATCTGGTCTATTGTGTCATTTAAGCTTCTGTTTCCTTATTTATTTTCATTTTGGAGGATCTGTCCATTGGTGTAGGTGAGGTGTTAAAGTCCCCCACTATTATTGTGTTACTGTCTATTTCCTCTTTTAGAGCTGTTAGCAGTTGCCTTATGTATAGAGGTGCTCCAATGTTGGGTGCATATATATTTATAATTGTTATATCTTCTTCTTGGATTAATCCCTTGATCATTTTGTAGTGTCCTTCCTTGTCTCTTGTAACAGTCTTTATTTTAAAGTCTATTTTATCTGTTATGAGTATAGCTACTCCAGCTTTCTTTTGATTTCCATTTGCATGGAATATCTTTTTCCATCCCCTCACTTTCAGTCTGTATGTGTCCCTAGGTCTGAAGTGGGTCTCTTGTAGACAGCATATATATGGGTCTTGTTCTTGTATCCATTCAGAAAGCCTGTGTCTTTTGGTTGGAGTATTTTCTTCTCTCTTAGCTTTTGCTTGTCTGTAAAGCTTTTGATTTCTCCATCGAATCTAAATGAGATCCTTGCCAGGTAGAGTAATCTTGGTTGTAGGTTCTTCCCTTTCATCACTTTAAGTATATCATGCCACTCCCTTCTGGCTTATAGAGTTTCTGCTGAGAAATCAGCTGTTAACCTTATGGGAGTTCCCTTGCATGTTATTTTCCGTTTTTCCCTTGCTGCTTTCAATAATTTTTCTTTGTCTTTAATTTTTGCCAATTTGATTACACGCCAATGTGTCTTGGTGTGTTTCTCCTTGGGTTTATCCTGTATGGGACTGACTGCGCTTCCTGGACTTGGGTGGCTATTTCCTTTCCCATGTTAGGGAAGTTTTTGACTATAATCTCTTCAAATATTTTCTCTGGTCCTTTCTCTCTGTGTTCTCCTTCTGTGACCCCTATAATGCGAATGTTGTTGCATTTAATGTTGTCCCAGAGATTTCTTAGGCTGTCTTCATTTCTTTTCATTCTTTTTTCTTTATTCTGTTCCGTAGCAGTGAATTCCACCATTCTGTCTACCAGATCACTTATCTGTCCTTCTGCCTCAGTTATTCTGCTATTGATTCCTTCTAGTGTAGTTTTCATTTCAGTTATTGTATTGTTCATCTCTGTTTGTTTTTTCTTTAATTCTTCTAGGTCTTTGTTAAACATTTCTTGCATCTTCTCGATCTTTGCCTCCTTTCTTTTTCCAAGGTCCTGGATCATCTTCACTATCATTATTCTGAATTCTTTTTCTGGAAGGTTTCCTATCTCCACTTCATTTAGTTGTTTTTCTGGGCTTTTATCTTGTTCCTTCATCTGGTACATAGCCCTCTACCTTTTCATCTTGTCTGTCTTTCTGTGAATGTGGTTTTTGTTCCACCGGCTGCAGGATTGTAGTTCTTCTTGCTTCTGCTGTCTGCCCTCTGGTGGATGAAGCTATCTAAGAGGCTTGTGTAAGTTTCCTGATGGGAGGGACTGGTGGTGTGTAGAGCTGACTGTTGCTCTGGTGGGCAGAGCTCACCAGAGCTCTGATCTGCCTGACTGTTGATGGGTGGGGCTGGGTTCCCTCCCTGTTGGTTATTTTGCCTGAGGCAACTCAACACTGGAGTCTACCTGGGCTCTTTGGTGGGGCTAATGACAGACTCTGGGAAGGCTCACGCCAAGGAGTACTTCCCAGGGCTTCTGCTGCCAGTGTCCTTGGCCCCACGGTGTCAGCTCTGTATTTCTTAAAAGTCTCTTGTTTGCGTCCCTTAGAGCATCCTGTCACTTTCAAGATCACGGTCCCACTTAACTTTCTCTGCCTTTCTGGATCTCCCAGAGAGTACCTGCAGGTCCCCGAGTTGTAGCTAGTAGTGTTTCGGATCCTCAGGGAATACGGCCTTTCCCTGGGGACCGCTGAAGAGCCCCTCTGCTGAGAGTACCACAGGTCTTCCTGGGACACCTCCATCCTCTCTACACAGCCATCTGTAAGCCTGGCCCAGGAGAACGCGTAGGGAACTTGCGGGTCTCAGCCGGCAGTGCAAGGCAAGTCCACATCCTCCAAACAGGCCACCTTCACCTCCCGGGCAGGGGGCGCCACGCTGCAGGCGCAGCTCAGGAGCAGGAGCTGGAGGCCGCGCGCCATGGCTGAGGGCTGCCCGCCCGGGACCGTGGTGCGTGCCTCCACTTGTAGCTGTGCCCCACCGGCGCTTCTTTGTGCTTTTTTTTTTTTTTTTTGGCTGTACGCAGGCCTCTCACCGCCGCAGTCCCTCCCGCCGCGGAGCACGGGATCCCCCCGGACCGGGGCACGAACCCGCGTCCCCCGCATCAGCAGGAGGACCCCCAACCACTGCGCCACCAGGGAAGCCCTCTTTGTGCTTTTGATTTGCATTTCCCTGGTGATGAGTGATGCTGAGCACCTTTTCATGTGCCTGTTGGCCATCTGTATGTCTTCTTTGGAAAAATGTCTATTCAGATTCTTTGCCCATTTATTAATGAGATTGTTTGGGTTTTTGCAGTTAAGTTGTATGAGCTCTTTATAAATTTTGGACATTAACCTCTTATCAGATAGTTGATTTACAAGTATCTTCTCCCATTCCGTAGGTTACCTTTTCATTTTGATGGTTTCTTTCTCTGTGCAATAGTTCATTTCTTCTTACTGCTGCAATCTACCATGGTGTATATGCTCCACAGTTTATTTAATCACATATTGCCGAACATCTGGATTGTTTCTGACTAGTTTTTGGCTATTACAAATAAAACTGGTATAAACATTCCTGTACTGTTCTCATTTTTGCAACTGAGCCTGAGGCTGTCACTGGTATTTATGACTTTCCTCTGTTGCTTCTCATTCCTTTGTCTTAATAATAGCTAACATTTATAGAGCGTTTACTACATGCCAGACCCTGTTCTATGTGTTTTATAAGTGTTAATTCTCAAAATAACCGTTTGAGGGGCTTCCCTGGTGGCTCAGTGGTTGAGTGTCCGCCTGCCGATGCAGGGGACGCAGGTTCGTGCCCCGGTTCGGGAAGATCCCACATGTCGCGGAGCGGCTGGGCCCGTGAGCCATGGCCGCTGGGCCTGCGCGTCTGGAGCCTGTGCTCCGCAACGGGAGAGGCCACAACACTGAGAGGCCCGCGTACTGAAAAAAAAAAAAAAAAAGTTTGAGATATGAACTATTATTATCCCCATGTTACAGGTGTGGAAACTAAAGTAGACACAGATACACAGCCAGCATGTGTTAGCACTCAGATTTAAATCCATGTAGTCTGGTACCCGAGCTCAGGCTCTAAACCACTATGTTATACAGCCAGGACTTAAGATGGTTGGGTTCTTTTCTCATGGAGTGACTTAAACCTTCACTCCTGGAGGATAACTAGCTGTTATCTTGCTTCTGCTGGTTTAGTCTTCTGTTAACTTTAACCATTGGACATGATGGTATATGATATCCCTGGCGTGCCGCTGCTCCTCTCTGACCCTGCTGTGTAACAGTAACCTTATTTTCTCTAAATCATCAGGATCAATCATCCCAGCTAACGTCTTATTCCCCTTCTTTGCCTGTTTACTCAATGGCTTAAAAAGCCCCAAATGGCCAGGTCTCTGTCTCACGTTCCAGTGCAATGGGCCTATTGGTGTCTCCTCTTTGTGGAAGCAAACCTCCTTGGGATACCAAACCTCTAAACCAGCAAAGCCCAGAGTCATGGGGCTACACGCAAAAATGTTGTGAATGGGTTATTAGGTGTAGTAGTTAGAGGCCCCACTCCCACCTCTATTTCCCTCTTCCTGGGGCCACCATGTATCCTGGCTGAGAAAGAAATGGTGCCATAGAATTGCTGCTGGTTCAGAGCATACACTGCACTCCACTCTGTGGTCAGCACTCCATTCTCAGAGGGTTTTGCCATAACTCAGTCTCTACAAAGCCAACTGCTTCTGAGGGATGGAGTACATAAGACTCATGACTCCCATGGGCCTTCCAGGGCAAAGAACATGGACTCTGGAGCCAAACTGTTTGGATTCATATATTGGCCTCACCACTCACTTACCTACTGTGACTTTGAGCCATTTATAAAACTTCTCTGTAACTCAGTTTCCTTATCTGTAAAATGGAGATAATAATGGTATTTAGCTTAATATGGTTTCTGTGAAGATTAGATGAGCTAATGAAATGGAGGAGGACCCTATGGTCCTTCCCCACCATGTCCTCCGCCTGCCTCTTGTCTGTAGAAAATCTTTAGCCAAAGAATAAGTTTAATCAGAGAAGTGAGAAAATGCAGAAGCAAAGAAAAGCAGTCAAACAGGACAAAACAATAATAGTTTAGTCCGTAAGCAAAGTCAAGGACCTTTAGTTCCTTCTCAAAGGCTGTAGATAACATTCAGAGCCATATCCTGTGAGCTGTCTTTTAGATACTAAAACCCCCAGCAGGTGGAAGAAGTTAACTACATGATGACCAGACTGCAGCCATGACATAAGGTGCCACAGTTCCAAGAATTGGCCTCAAGGAAATGGGAACAAACCAACCCTGGAACTGAAGATTAACTGTACTTAAGACAATCTAGGGACTTCCCTGGTTGTCCAGTGGGTAAAGACTCCACTCTCCCAATGCAGGGAGCCCGGGTTCGATCCCTGGTCCAGGAATTAGATCCCACATGCATGCTGCAACAAAGATCCCACATGCTGTAACTAAGACCAGGCACAGCCACAACAATAAATAATAAATATATTTTTTTAAATCAAGACGACGCTGGTCAGACCACCGCATGACCAATTTCAAGATGACTGTCAGAGCTGACTGTGCTGTTTCTGCATGTAGCCCCTCCCTACATTTATAAAACTCTTGCCCACTGATTGTCAGTGGGGGTGGGAGGGAGGGGAGGGGAGGGGAGGGGAGGGGGGGGAGGAATCCGCCCTACCGCCCCACCCCCGCCCCTGGTTGCCAGCTTCCAAAATAAAGCAAACTTTCCTTTCCACCAACTTGCCTCTTTATGGACTTTTGAGCACTGAGCATCTGGACCCCACTTTTGGTTACACTAATACTTGCAGAGCACTTCACGTGCTAGACACTGTCAACACTCTTTCACTGTACAGTGAGATCTTGGCCAGAAGCCACGCGTGTGGGGAGCCACGATAGCGTATGAGGCATCTGGAATGTCCACAGATGGTAGGGGGTGGGCAGATGTATGGGAGTAGGGAAAATAAATCCAAGGCTTAAAATGCATAATTGCCTTCTAGAGAGAACAAATTTCTGCCCCTTCCTTGTTGGAGGAGAGCTAACACGAGCACCCTTCATCAAGTAGGTGGGCTGAATTGGTAGCTTTTGTGGGCCAAGCTGAACTTCAGCAGTAGCCCCCACTAGGTCTAACTTGGTAAGAGGCGGTCCATCCTGTGAAGGCCACATACAGCCTGTGTCCTTGCCACCACAGCTGTTTGGTTCATAGAATGTCTCAGGGAGAAACAGAATGGCACCCATAAAGCGGGTTCACCTTACCCATCTGACCACCAGGAGCAGCCTCTAAGGAGATGACCTTGTGGTGAGTGGCTCTACTAAACACAAATATTCTTGTGTTCTGGGGCCCTCCTAAGAGGTCCATTCACAAAACTTCTTCCCAAACCTCTTTTCCCCAACCCTCTGATTTTGTTCCATCTAAGTTTGTCCACCCAGCCAAATCACTGACCTTGCACATGAATCAGTATAGATCCTCTGTGTCTTCTCGCAAAAGAGCCAATGATGTATTCTACTTGAAATTTTACCCATTGGAGGATTTTCTTTCTCCATTAACTTCCAGGATCATCTCTCAGAAGGGCTTTATTATTTTTTTTTCAATGAAGAGGCATTTGTTAATTATGTACAATTTAAGAAAAAGACCACTGAGTCTCTAGATTTGAAAGTAAATATCTTATAAAATTCCGGGGAATTCCTTGGCGGTCGGTGGTTGTCTCCGCACTTCCACTGCTGGGGATCCGGGTCCCATCCTTAGTCGGGGAAATAAGATCCCGCAAGCCACGTGGCTCAGCCAAAATAAATAAATGAATAAATAAATAAAGCTCCATCAAAAAAAAAATTCCATGTTAAAAACTTCTGCTTTCCTAAGGGTTAAAACATTTTTAAATTGTGGTAAAAAACCTATAACGTTAAATTTACTGTCTTAACCATTTTTAAATGTACAGTTCAATAGTGTTAAGTATATTCACGTTGTTGTGCAATAGATCTCTAGAACTTTTTCTCAGAAGCGCTTTGTTACCGCAATAATAACAGGAACACTTAGTGCATGTACCATTCGAAGAGTTTTACATACATTAAGTTATTTAATTTTTAAAGCAACCTATGAGGTTAGGTATTTTTATTATCTCTCTTTTAGAGATAAGGAAACAGAGGTTCAGAGGGATTAAAACACTTGCCCAGGGCTTCCCTGGTGGCGCAGTGGTTGAGAGTCCGCCTGCCGATGCAGGGGACACGGGTTCGCGCCCCCGTCCTGGAAGATCCGACATGCCGCGGAGCAGCTGGGCCCGTGAGCTATGGCCGCTGAGCCTGCGCGTCCGGAGCCTGTGCTCCGCAACAGGAGAGGCCACAACAGTGAGAAGCCCGCGTACCGCAAAAAAAACAAAACAAAAAAAAACACTTGCCCAAATTCATATAGCTAGGAACTAGTGGAACCAGAATTCAAATACTTTAATCTTTAAATTAATCTTTTTTTTTTTTAACTGTGGTGGGTTTTTTTAACCATTTTTAAAAATTGAAGTATAGTTAATTTACAATGTTATGTTAGTTTCAGGTATACAACAAAGTGATTCAGTTTTACATATAAATAAATAAATAAATATATATATTCTTTTTCAGATTCTTTTCCATTATAGGTTATTACAAGATACTGAATACAGTTCCCTGTGCTATCCAGTAGGACCTTGTTTATCTATTTAGAATTCTTGCTGTTAATCTCTTAATAGTAAGCCACTTCTGGCTGGTGATGGCGTATGGTGCAGAGCCAGTCTCCTGCAATCCAAGCTGGAATTTTTTTTTGTAATATTTATTTATTCATTTGGCTGCATTGGGTCATAGTTGCGGCACACAGCATCTTCGTTGTGGCACGCAGGCTTCTCTCTAGTTGTGGCGCTCGAGCTCTAGAGCCACGGGCTCAGTAGTTGCGGCACACGGGCTTAGTTGCCCCGCAGCATGTGGGATCTTAGTTCCCCGACCAGGGATTGAACCCGTGTCCCCTGCATCGGAAGGCAGATTCTTAACCACTGGACCACCAGGGAAGTCCCCTGGAATTTTTTTTTTTGTTTCCAGTGTCTTCATGCCTAACTTCTCCTGAAGCCACTGGAGTGGACTGAGGGAGGAGAGGTTATTTAGCAAGGTATGGCAAGCTAGAAGGCACACCAGGGCATTCTGTGGCTCCTTTCTGCCTTCAGGATACTATCAGGCTCCAGCCAGCTCTATTTGAAGACGAGAAGCACCAGGGCTTGTGAGACCCTGGGCTGGCTGGGTGGATCAGATAATCCTCAGTTCATAAGGGGCTTGGCCCTATGTTTGGTTTCTACTGAGATCCAGAAACTCACAAGAAGCTATTTATCAAGAGAAGAACTGTTACTTGCTGAAGTTGGCTGGACCTCACCACCGCTTTGTGCCACCCTGGGGACTCTCCTTCTGGGACTTGCTTGCCACAGTCTCTAAGATCACCCCAGTATGTCAAGCACCACTGGATCCCCTGAGTCATAAGGCCCCAGTGACAGATGTGCCTGAACTGCAGCCAGGAGCAGCCAGAGAGCCTTTCCTTGTCTGAGACCCCATTCTCAGAACGCTGCTTCTGCCTCTCAAATTTCAAGTGCAGCCCTGGCACCACCAGCATCATGGGACCCTAGGAGCTCCTGTAACATGCTACCTACCCAAACACTTGCGTGCCCCCCGCATCAACCAAAGCACACTCCCCACTGTCCCTATTTCTCTGTGCCATGGTCCTCCTTCGGCACAGCTGGCTGTCCAAGACCGAGTCACATGCTTGCTCCCAGGTGCAAGGGGACCTGGGACAGTGAGTATCTGGCCTTTTGGTTCCTGAAGTTGTTGGTGGGTTCTGTCTCCCACCAAACTTAAAAAGAGATGTATGTGCTGGCCAGACCCAAACAATAAAACACAAAAACAACCTATCCCAAGGAGCTGTGAAGATTATATGATTTACTACATTATTATAGTGTAGGAGTCACAGGCACAGAGCCTAACGCCAACTGCCTGGGTTCACTTCCTGGGCTCTGCCGCTCACTAGCCGTATGACTTTTTCAAGTTACTTCCCTTTGGTATGTGTAACTCCCTTATCTGTCAAGTGGACATGAGAGTGCTCATTTCACAGGGTTGTTATGAGGATTAAACACACAGAGCAGGGCTTCGCTGGTGGCACAGTGGTTAAGAATCCACCTACCAATGCAGGCGACACGGGTTCAAACCCTGGTCCGGGAAGATCCCACATGCCGTGGAGCAACTGAGTCCCCGAGCCACAACTACTGAAGCCCATGCACCTAGAGTCGGTGCTCTGCAGCAAAGAGAAGCTACCTCAGTGAGAAGACTGCACACAGCAACGAAGACCCAATGCAGCCCAAAATAAATAAATTTTTAAAAATAAATAAATAAAACACACACAGAGCATGTAAAGAGCTTAGAGAAGTACCTGGCACAGGTAAGCTTTTATATGAGGCATGTGGTTCATGTCTCTTTCTTTGTCTTTAAGTCCTTAAAACAGCACCAAGGGCTTATTAAGCATTTAATAAGTGATGGCTGTTGTTGTTATTATCATTATTACCTGTGTCTTGCCTACTTGTCCAGGTATGTCTCTAGACTACATCCTAAAAGTGGAATTCCTAGGTAAAATGGTACACACAGTTTAACTTTTGATAGGTAGTGACAAATTGCATTTTGTTAATAAGGCACCAACTGGTACTCTCACCAATCCTGAATGAGCATGCCCTTTTCCTCCTGTTTCACCAATACTGGATTTTAACCTTTAAAAGTTTTGCTCTTCTAATAAGAAACTGTGTTATTGTATTCTTTCATTATTTCAATTTTTAAATTATGTATGTATTTCAAGCTTACCATAAAACTTTTAAAACTCCATAACTGGCAGTCCAGTGGTTAGGACTTGGCACTTTCACTGCCAAGGGTGCAGGTTCAATCCCTGGTCGGGAAACTAAGATCCCACAAGCTGTGTGCTGCAGCCAAATTTAAAAAAAATTTAATTAAAAAAATAAAAATAGGGACTTCCTTGGTGGCACAGTGGTTGAGAATCCGCCTGCCAGTGCCGAGGACTGGAGTTCAAGCCCTGGTTCGGGAAGATCCCACATGCTGCAGAGCAACTAAGCCCGCGAACCACAACTACTGAGCCCACGTGCCACAACTACTGAAGCCCGCACGCCTAGAGCCCGTGCTCCGCAACAAGAGGAGCCACCGCAATGAGAAGCCCGCGCACCACAATGAAGAGTGGCCCCCGCTCGCCACAACTAGAGAAAGCCTGCACGCAGAAACGAAGACCCAATGCAGCCAAAAATAAATAAATACATACATAAATTTATTTTAAAAAATTAAAAAACGTGATTGATATATAATGTGAAAAATAAAAATTGCTCCCTGTAATCCAAGTCCTCAGAGGTAACCACTGTCAGTTACATTTGGTATGTTTGGTATAGTAAAGGATGATTTATCTCTACAAATCCTTTTTTATGAACATATAAATATACATAGATATAAGTTAAACATATATACTTTAAACTAGTTTAATATAAATTAAATTAATTTAAACAATTAATTAAATGGTTTAATTTAATATATAGTTTTAATTAAATGAGATTATACTATTTTTTGTTTTTTACCCCTTGACCATATTCCTTGGATATCCTTCCATATCAGTATATACAAAACTGTACATTATGACTGCTTGGTGTTCCATATTATTGATGTTACATAGTGTATTTAACCATTTCCCCTACTGATTGTTTCCAACTTCTTGTTATTACAAACAATGTTGCAATGAACATTCTATTCACATATTTGTGTCCTTGTCTATATTGCATACTTGTCTTTCCACAGAGCAGATCATTAAAATGGATTTCCCTTTAAAGTGTTGCTAGGTATTGCTAAATTGCCTTCTTAAAATGTTCACCATTTTATACTCTTGCCAGTAAAATACAAGCATGACCTTTTCCCCACACTCCTTCCAACCCTGAATATTATCAGTCTTTTTATTTTTGAAAATCATGTCATATTGTGGTTTTAACAAGCATCTCTCTGATTACTAATGAGATTGGGTAACTCTTTTTATGTTTATAAAGCCATTTATCTTTCATTTTCATATTCTTGGCACATTTTTCTGTTGCACTGTCTTTTTCCAATTGATTTGTTGGAGATTTTGGATCTTGAGAGCAATCATTGTTTTTCAGTTTAAACTTTGCCTTTTAAACTTTGGTTGACTTTTGACAAGCTGAGACAGGAACTCTCACAGTATTCATTTCCCAAATAGCAATTATTAGTATTTCTACACATGGCTGTGACCCTGGGGAGATCCTAGTGGAAACAGCAGGTTAGATATGGTGTATGGAAGACAGAGAATCCAGGATATGCATGGAGACTTTTTCCAGGGCCTCCCTCTGATTCCAAGTAGAACTGCGGACGTCTCCTCAAACCTTGGGACTCCTGTCTTTCTGGGGCACTGGGAGAAGTATCCCCTACCTTCTTCCCAGTCAGCATCTTGGTGCCGAGGTGAGAAAGCAGAGGCCCTGGGCTCCCAAGGGAAGGAGAGGATTTGTTCCTGCCTGCCCTGAGTCTTCGTAGAGAAACTGTGACTCAGGAATATGACTCCAGGGACCAAAGGTCCTTCCAGCCTCAAATGGAAGGGCTTTTATTTTCCTTTGGATATTTTATTTACAGTACTGTAATGTGCCCAAAATGAAGGCTTGATTGGGGGGGTTGATGGCTTAATTTGGGCCATTAACCAAGAATGATGCAATTCTTTCTTCCCAGGCTCTTAACTGAAAGGGTGCAAGCCAAGTGGGCCTCTGTAAAGGTGGAGATGATTGCATTAAAGCAATGGCTTTATGGCTCTTGTCTCAGCTCTTCTGGAGCCAGTCCTGGCACGGGAGGAAGGCTGTAGGGGAGGGCGGAGTGTGATGGCAAACTTTCACCTGTGTCCCTATAACCGACGTTACCTTTTCTAGACTACATAACTGGTTTTCAAACCCACTTCACCTTTTCTTCTTGTAGATTAGATGTATTACAAGACACATAATAGCTGTTCTAGTCAGGCTCTTCATTTAAACAGAAAATCAAGTCTTCAGTAGGCAGAGGTTAAAGAGATTAGGTTATAGAGATTTATTTTTTAAGCATTTTTAAAATTTATTTTATTTATTTATTTTTGGCTGCGTTGGGTCTTCATTGCTGCATGGGGGCTTTCTCTAGTTGCGGCGAGCGGGGGCTACTCTTTGTTGTGGTGCACGGGCTTCTCATTGCGGTGGCTTCTCTTGTTGCAGAGCACAGGCTCTAGGCTCGCGGGCTTCAGTAGTTGTGGCACGTGGGCTCAGTAGTTGTGGTACATGGACTTAGTTGCTCCGCGGCGTGTGGGATATTCCCGGACCAGGCTCGAACCTGTGTCCCCTGCATTGGCAGGTGGATTCTCAACCACTGTGCCACCCAGGAAGCCCCTAAGAGATTTATTGAGAAAGTCAACGGACAGTTATGGACCGTCTAGATCTTGATGCAAATAAACTGTAAAACGAAAACTTACGAGACAATGGGGGAAATTTGAACACTGATTTAATATTTGGTAATAGTAAAGGTGTATTAATTTGTTTACCTGTGATTATGGTATTGTGGTTTTTAAAAAAGAATTCTTATCTTGAAGGGATGCATACTGAAATATTAATTCAAGAAATAATATAATGTCTAGAGTTTGCTGCAAAAAAAATCCAAGGTAGAGGGAGGCTTGGAGGTATAGTTGAAACAAGATGGGTTATGAGCTGATCTTTATTGAAGGTGTATGGTGTACCTGTGGGTTCGTTATACTATTCACTCTACTTTTGTATTTATTGAAATTTTCCAGAATGAGAGAGAGAGAGATCTCTCTATCTCACTTTCTATTCTTGTCTTCTCTCTCAAGAGATAGGGATAAAATAGTTAAGGTAACGGTTGCTTTTAAAGCACTTTCTTTCCCCTCTTTAGCATCTCCCTTGCTCTTGCCGGTAGACCAGTAGCCACTCCTCAGCACTGCCCACTGGGAGGCATGCATCTGACCACACTGCTAAAATCCTAGCGGCTTAACACCCCAGGGGTAATCCCTGCAGCTCAGAGGTGAGAAGAGGCCATCACATAACAGAAAGACATAAACTGCTGGTGGTGAAGTTTCAGGCATCAGCAGCAGGCCAGAAGGGAGGATATTTCTGAGTGGATTTGAGGTGGGGAGGAAGCTCTCTCAAATTATACCCTTTGTGGAAAGCCCTGGCAGAGGGCATTGTTGTTTTTTCTTTATTTCTCTTTTCTGAGGTTCGTTGCTGCTCTGAGCAACAGGCTCTGAATTCAGCGTTGTTCAGAGATGGGGAGGTGCTGTGAGATGAGCGTGGGCAGCTGGATGAGTTAGTAAAACTTTGTTTCCTTAAGGTGAGATGAAGAAAAAAGCTACTTGCCTCTCCAGGTGTACTGTGGGCCGTGCCTGAGCCATTTGCTTGCTAGAGTGCAGTGCCCAGCCTGGCACCAGTGACGCCTGGTAACTTGTTCTCAGTAAACGCTACTCTCTTCCTCTGAGGGCATGGAGTTGGCCTATTAAAACAAGGAGAAATGAGCAGGCCAGGGCTCAGAAATCCTGAGCAGGCCAAAACTTCAACTTGTACAGCCAGTTCTGCTTCAGGCCGCCACAGGCTGCTACCTTATGTGCTACAGGCATTTTTGTATACGTTTGTGTGTTCCTGGGTTCTTAGTTTGTTTATGCTGTTCGTTTGCACACAAACCTGTACCTGTATATACCAGACAACCCTTTCGAATGTTGTACTCTCGGTCACCCTTGCATTATCTTCCTTCCTTCTTAGCACTTATATGAAATAATCTTATTTATTTATACATTTACTTGATTATTGGCTGTCTCCCTTAGAATGTCATCTCTTTGATGGCAGAAACTTTGTCTTGTTCACCACTTTGTCTACCAAAACAGGGCTCCAGAAATGTTTGTGGAGATTGAATGAATGAATGACCATGCACATGTGTGTCTTCAAAGGAGAGGGCAGAGAGGTTGGTGGGACAGCTGCTGGGTGAAGGGCCCAGGGCCAGTCCTTCTCCCTAGCATGGGCTCCCACTGTGGCCCTGACTGCACTGCACTGATCTTCCATCCTGTTTTCTTTTCTTCCTCTCTTCCTTCCTCCCTTCCTTCCTTCTTTCTTTCCTTCCTTCCTTTCTTTCTTTCCCTCTCTCTCTCTCTCTCTCAATATATATATGTTTTGTTTTGTTTTAACACCTTTATTTGGGGTTTGGTTACAGAAGTAATATATGCTTTTTTTTTTTTTGGCCATACCACACAACCTGTGGGATCTTAGTTCCCTGACCAGGGCTTGAACCCCGGGCCACTGCAGTGAAAGCGCAGAGTCCTAACCACTGGACCACCAGGGAATTCCCCATGCTTTTTATCTTTTAAAATCCAGAAGCATATAAAGAAAAAATGGAAAATCATCACCTTTCTTCCATCGCGTCTCTCCAGAGGTAACCACGGCTGCTACTTAGATGTATATGCTCCCAGTCTTTCCCAGAGCACAGGGGGGCTCTCCACCACTCCCTCTACCAAGACCGCACAGCTCCAAGCTGTAGACATGTGCTTCCTCACTCCTCTCCCCCTTTCCGAGAAAAAGTCTCTCTGTTCTGAGGTTTCCAAGAAACAAAACATCAGAGCTTTCCACATTCCTTCTGTTCTTCTGCTCCCCACCCTCCTCCTCCTGAAACCAAACGAAGCAAAACAAAACGCAAAAACGCCAAGGATTGATTAGAAAAGCTGTGAGCTCCAGAGTCAGGCGGACCTGGGTGGAAATCCTGCTCTGCCACCTGTCAGAAGCCTTGGGCCTCTCTGAGCCTCAGTTTCTTCGTGAGTGAAAGGAGGCTGCTTTACCTACAAGACTGGGTGCTGCAGGCAAGGGCTAGTGCACGGGAGGTGGTTTCACAAGTTAATTTTCCTTTCTCCCAATTATCACTCTGGAGCGGACTTACTGCTTCCCTGTCATTTTTGTTTTGCTAGAGATGAAGAACACCAAGTTTTTTTTTTTTCTTTCTCTCTTTCTTTCTTTTTTTTTTTTTTTTGACACATCACGTTATTCTTAGAGACTCTGACTTCATCATCTCCTCTACTTTCCCTTTGCTGGGTTTAGTCCTTCTTCCCTCACTTCCCCATTTCCCCATCAGTGATCTCAGGGCCTGTTTAAAGAGGCTGAGGGTGGAAGAAAAGGGGGGAACCGTAAGCGCCCTGCGCCCTCCCTGTGCAGCTGAGGCTCCAGGACCCACCGTGGCCATGAGAACCCATTTCCTGTTTGCGAAGGCCCAGCCAAAGTTCAGGCAGCAGTTACATAATCGCCTGGCTGTCCAACTGTCAACTCGATAACCTATTGCCTCTAATAGTTACTGTGCTTCTCTAGGGCTTGAAAGGAACAGAAGGAACGTGGGCCGCACCCACCCCGCCAGCCTTCCCAAGCACCTTGCTTCAGGCTGGGGGATGCCCGGCGTCGGGGCGCCATGCAGGGCCTCCCTGGTTAGCAGATCTGAGCTGAAGTCCAACTCGCCCAACTCTAGTTGGCCTCTGGCTAGGGAAGGGCAGCCCTGAAATTCCTGAGAAGCAGCATTAGGGATGCTCAGGAGACCCCATGCTGATGGGGGTGCCATTCACGGTGGAAGCCCAAGCCCTGTTCATGTCAAAAGAAGCAAGTATACCATGGACGCTTCTCAGTCATCAGCCTGAACCCTGACCCTGGACTCCCTCCACCTGCAGCCTGGATTGGGACAGCTTTCCCCAAGCACCCTGCAGGCTCTGGAGTAAGAATTCTGGAAGAAAGCCACAGCAGGAGGTTAGGGGTGCCAAAGAGGAGCCGCAGAGACCTGCCAGATCAGAGCCACAGGGCATGAAAGAACTTGCAGTCAGTGACAGAGTATGGAACAGCTCTGAAATAACAACTTCTTTGGACTTAAGAAGTTTTTTTTTTTTTAATTTTTTTTGGCTGCATTGGGTCTTTGTTGCTGCGCGTAGGCTTTCTCTAGTTGTGTCGATGGGTTCTCATTGCGCTGGCCTCTCCTGCCGCGGAGCATGGGCTCCAGGCGCGCAGGCTTCAGCAGCTGTGGTGCATAGGCTCAGTAGCTGTGGCCTGCGGGCCCCAGAGCACAGGCTCAGCAGCTGTAGCGCCCGGGCTTAGTTGCTCTGCAGCATGTGGGATCTTCCCGGACCAGGGATCGAACCCGTGTCCCCCGCATTGGCAGGCGGATTCCCAACCGCTGCACCACCAGGGAAGCCCTGGACTTAAGAACTTTTGATAAGACGGTGGGGATGGGGTTTCTTTCTCTTTCAGATCTTGCATGTTGGGCTACCTGAAGACAAAAAGCAGAAGAGTAGAGAGGAGGTAGGTGATGGAGACCTCAGGAGGAGGAGGGCCAGAGGGATTAGGTAGGGTGATTGGAGACAGGCAAAGAAGCAGCCCTCAGGGGCCACCCCTGTGGGGCAGCTGCACCCACGAGGCTCACTCTGATAGCTGCCTGGCTGACAGTACAATGGCGAGGGTGTAGAAGAAGGAAAGAGCCAGGAGGGGTTGAATGACACTGGGGATGAGGGGATAAGGGAGGACCCCTGCCCTGGGCAGCCACAGAGCATCTTCCTTTGTGGGCAAATGATCCCTCATTCATGGGAACCAGGAGGACAGAAACCCATCACACTGAAGCCCAGGTTTGCTCTCCTACCCTCCACTCTGGTTTGGAAACCTCGTGGCTCTTTTCTACAGGCGATCTCAAGCCCAAAGTTTGTTCCTTTCACTATCCAATAAAAACTCCACCCCAGAGCTTTCATCCAAGGAGATGAAAGTGGCTTCTGTGGACCAGAGCCAGCAGGCTCCTAGAAGAGTGGGGCAGGGGTTACCCTGGTCAGGTGGCCAACTTTGAGGAAAAAGGGGACCCTCGGCTTCAAGATGGAGAGCAATTTGTGTGGGTCCCCTTGTCCAGCTCTCTAAACCCTCGCTCCCTGGATGACGGCAGCCCCAGAGAAAGTTAAAGGGATCAGGCCTCAACCCTGCCTCAGCTCTTCAGCAAGTAGCTGTCACTTGCCTGAGAGGCTGGGACACTATATGAGCAGGCTCAGCAGTCATGGAATCCTCCAGGTGGAGGACTCTTTCCTGGATAGATGGAGAACCTGAGTTTTATGGCTTGTCAGGGTCAGCTAGGGACAGCGGCATCAAGCTGGGCTACCCTTGGGCCCTGCTACCCTGCCCTGGGGAGCTACTGAGGCACCAGGCTGGGAGAAGAGGGGGAGGCACTGCACTTTCACCTTCTGAGGTTTATAAGGGTAGTAGAAGGTAATAATGGCACTGCCAACTTTCCTTCCACTTCAAAGCTCAAAAGGATGGGTCTGGAGAAAGTGGAACCTGGACACATGACCCTGCCCTGGCAGGAAGACATGGGTGAGCAGTCCTTGGGGAACATGGTTGTCTGGAATAAGAAGGCAGTCTTAGGAGAGGGCTGACCCTGGCTGTGGATGCTGGAGCAAATGAGCCCACAGCCCTCGGTGCCCCTAAATGCCAAGAGACAGGTCCAAGTACAGAGATGAGCATTTAGGGACCCAGGAACTTGGCACATACACGCTCACACAAACACACACACACACACACAGGCACACATGCACATGCCCTCACAGGCATAAATATTCTGGCAGGCATGCACTCAGGAACACACCGACGTGCACAGGCACACATACATACACAAGCACAGGTTTTTACACACAAGCACCCTCACACAGGCACACAGACACAGATACACACTCATGCAGGCACGTGCATAAAAGTACACACACAGGAAACACCCAGGTACACAGGAGCAAGCACACACAAACGCACATGCCCAGGCACCCACTCCACTAAAGAGAAACGTGCGCAGGCACAGCATATATCTGCACATGCACAGGCTCCTGCGCACACACGCTTGTACACACATACAAGCACACAGCCAGTAACTCAAACACAGCCGCCCAAGCCATTTGAGAACGCCCTGCCCGGGAGCTATCCATCATCCACTCCGGGCGGCGGCCGGGCCCTCCCCCTTCCCCGCCCACCCCCAGTTGGTGATATAAATTCCGTCCCTTTGCCCCTTCCCCCCATAGCCTGCCTCGGACACCAGCACAGCCCTCCGTCTCTGCCCACTCCTGGCAGACCTGTCGGGAGCAAAGCGCACCAGCAAGCAGCATGGGTAAGGAGGGGGGCTTCTGACAACCGTCGCTGACCACCAATGGCCCGCCCCGCAGAAAGTGACAGAAAACCTGGAGGGGGAGCTGGTTAGGAGAGGGAGCGCCAGGCTCCGCTCCACCGGCCCCGCCCCACCCCCACCCCTGCATTTCCCAGCTTAGCCGAAGTGCTGGAGGCGTCTGGGAAGGAAGGCAGAGGGACTGCTGGGAAGGGTGACTTTGGGCTCCCCCCAACCCCGCCGCTCCCCAGCTGCAGCCTGCGGCCAGGGAGCCTTTCTGCAGCTGAGAAAATAAGGATAGGGGTACTTAGGAGGAGCTCTATCTCTCTGTCTGTTACCATAGGAGACAGACAACCCTGATTTCAGCCCTAAGCCAACTTCTTACTGCAGGGAGTAGGGAACCCAGGCCTCTGTGACCAGGTTGCTCTTTAGCTACCCTGCCCCACCAATCACTTTGGGAGGGAAATCAGGGAGCCCCCCTCTCTCGAGGTGGGAGAGGGGCTGTTTCAGTGCGTCCCACCCTCTCAGTCCGCCAAGTTCTCCAACTCCCCCATCCATGGACTCCTGGATGTCAGGCTGAGGAAGAGTCTGCGTCTGGCTGGGAGTACTGAGGTCCTTGCCCCCTGTGGATCTGGGTCTTTTCTGGCAGAATGCCCAACAAACCAGCCCGGCCTTGGGAAAACCCAATGAGCTTTCCCTGGGCTCATCTCAAACCCAAAGGTGTTCAGAGATCTTGCTTGAGATGCTTAAGACAGGGGGAATGTTCCCCCAGAAAGAGGACTAATGCTCAGTGGGGCCCGAGTGGCACACAGGGCCTGACCCTGACTCTCAGAAATGCTGTGCGGGATGCGGCAGTTAGGGTCTGGGACGGGGAGATGGTGCTGAGGGGCAGTACCTCCTTCACACACCTCTTTCATACCTTTACTTCTCTCTCAGTCTCTGGTTTTGCAGATTTTGCATCTCTGTCTTGATGTCTCGGAGTTTTGAATCTCCTTCCCCTCCGCCTCACCTCCTGTACCAAGCCCTGACACAGCTTGGTTGTATAGCAGAACAAGTCTCCTTAATTCCTTTGGACTGGACCTCACCGTGTCCCATCCCAGCCCCAGCCCTCTCTCTGGGCACCAGGCACTGCCTGGGATTTCTGGCACAGCGCTACCCATATTTATACAACACCTCTCACTTAGTAAAAGTACTTCTGAATACTTTGTCTTGTTTGGCCTTCATAGCCACTTAGAGAAGAAGGTAAGATATTATTACCCCTTTTAGGTGAACAAAGGGGAGAAAATAGAGAGAGTAGATGTCACACCTCGACCTTGACACCACGCTTCTGGACTCAAAAATGCTGTTGCTGCCTCTCAGCCTCCTAAGTCACTTGGCTGCTGCAAGTAGGGGGACCTGGCTCCCTGGCTGAGTGCCTGAGCCCAGACACCAGTGGAGGTTCGATTCTGGGGCAGTAGCCGGACTGGCCATGGGACCAGGCAGGGAGGCAGTGTCAAGTCCCGTGAACTCCACTCCAGGATTTCTTTTGGCCTACAGCTCCCTCTGTTTATTCCTCAGCCTTTCCTCCTGATTAGGCCCCAAATCCTGATGCTTAATGCCTAGTGGCAGCCCTCCTTCTCAGCGACTGACTATGGTTCCTGACTTTGGTCCCGTACATCCACGTACTGGCTTCTCTTGCCAGACTTCAGGGGACAAGGAGGGCCACTTCCTACAGCTCTGGTGAGTGGGCCTCTGAGCTTTCCAGGTTTGGGCCAAACAACTTGCTTTACAGATAAAGTAAGTGGATGGGGCCCACCCAGGGGTAGAAACTGGTCTAAGGACATTCAGTTAGTATCTGTCCTGCAGCCTTGAACTTCAGCCTCCTATCCCTTACCAGACCCTTGGTTATATAACCCAGGCTCTGGCCAGCAGCCTGGGGTCAGGACCCAGAGGGGAGGGAAGCAGGAAGTGTTCCAGCTCCTGGTTTAGATACCTTTCAGTGAAAGGAGCTGAACAGGCACCACCATCACTCCCTGATGGCTATTCCTTAAGAGCAGCCAGGGTTTACGGGCTCCTACCAGGCAAGTGCAAAGCTGTACACTTGACTGCAGCTTCTTGTTTCTTTCTCATAAAAGCCCTTTGTGGTCTTCTTATTACCTTCTTTTTACAGATGATGTGGAAACTGAGGCCAGGGGGGTTAGGTGATTTGCCTAAGCTCCCGTGGCTAGTCAGTGACCAGCTGGGATTGGGACCCAAGTCAATGTCATAACCACTGCACCACACCGCCTCCCCTGCACTCACCCTTCTCCTGCCTCCCCTGGGTCCTGCTCAAGGGTCTGTGCACCTTCAGGTCATAGCTCTGCAGCTCTTCCCGCCATACCCACATACTCATCAGGGTTTTGAGGGTCTGGAGGGGACCTGAGACAGTGCCTCTGCCTTGGCCAGTGGCAGCCGGGGGTTTGGGGGGCTCGGGTTGCAGCATGTGAGGAGGGAGCCTTCATCCTCCAGAGCGCGGTGCAGCCAGCATGCCCCATTGTTTCCACAGCTACGAAATGTGGGAAGTGTGGACCTGGCTACCCTTCACCTCTGGAGGCCATGAAAGGTAAGTGTGGGAAGACTGAGAGCCAGCACCCCCAGGAGTAGGCAAACCAGTGCCTGCTACCGATTCCACTGCTGACACACACCCTGCCTTGCCCCGGCCCTCGTCCCCACCCTGCCCACCCCACCACCTGCTTTCTACCCTCTAGGACCCAGGGAGGAGATTGTCTACCTGCCCTGTATCTACCGAAACACGAACACTGAGGCCCCGGATTATCTGGCCACTGTGGACGTTGACCCCAAGTCTCCCCAGTACTGCCAGGTGAGGTGGGGCTTGGGCACCAGAGGACCCTCAGACCCCTCCTCTAGCCCTGGCCCTGGCAGTGCCCTTTCCCTGCTCCATCTTTCTTCACCCTCCCTGGGTATGGTTGTTCAGGCTGTTCACTACACAAGGGCACCCCCCCACCCATGGGTGAGGGCAGTGCTGAAAATGAAGTCTGTGCTGTGCTACCAGGATGAAATGGGTCCAGAGGGCCCCTTCTCCGTAAGCGCGCAGAGGCGTGGTCTGGGTGAGCACCACCCCTGCCCGCTCTCCTATCCTAGGTCATCCACCGGCTGCCCATGCCCCACCTGAAGGACGAGCTGCATCACTCAGGATGGAACACCTGCAGCAGTTGCTTCGGGGACAGCACCAAGTCGCGCACCAAGCTGCTGCTGCCCAGTCTCATCTCCTCCCGAATTTATGTGGTGGATGTGGGCACCGAGCCCCGCGCTCCGAGGCTGCACAAGGCACGTCTTCTGCCCTAGCCGGCTCTGGGCCCCTAATGTGCCCGCCACCCAGGGCAGCCTGTGGGCAAGGAAGCCGCCCCTAAAGCAGCTCCCTCCAGCTCTTGTGCAGGGTTGGGGCTCAACAGCAGCGAGTGGGGCTAGACTTTGGAGGAGAGTTACCAGGTGTGCTGGGTCATCATCACCCAGGGGCACCACAGGGGAGGAAGGAGGCTCTCGTTTTTCACTCCGAGCTGGAGAAGGAGCCATTTCTGCCCCAGCCAGTTAGGAGCCCAGGGCTTTCCTTAGGCGGGAGCCTCTGATCCTTCCTTTCAACACTTTGTTGAGTGCCTTCTTTGTGCCAGGCACTCACTGCTGGACGCTGGTGATACAAAGTTGACACTGGCATCCTCCCAGCCTGGGAGGAGCTTATGGTCTCAAAGGGCTGTGAGTGCCCTCAAGACAGGCAGGGTGAGAGAAGTCCATGTTTTCTGCTGGGGAGTTATCAGTCTCTGTGACGCCCCTGCTGCTCTGCAGACTCAGTCTTTGCCATATTCCTGCAGGGAAAATTGTGTCTATGTTTCAGAGGAAAAGAGGGTAGGGTCAGTAGATAGAAGTGTGGGAGGGGAGGAGTGAGGAGTGGGGACTCCTGGCCCTGTAAGATTCTGATGCCATTCCTTACCCTCTCCAGGTTGTTGAGCCCAAGGACATCCATGCCAAGTGTGACCTGGGCTACCTCCACACCACCCACTGCCTGGCCAGTGGGGACGTGATGATCAGTTCCTTGGGAGACCCCAAGGGCAATGGCAAAGGTACCTGCCAGCACTGTAGGCACATCTGTGAGGGAAGCAGATCCCAAACTGAGGGAGGGATGGAATGACCTTCCAGGGAGAACCAGAGGGCAGGATCTCATCCAATATTTAAACTATAGTCAAGTAACTTCAGTTGTTTCAATTATTTTTATGAAGGTGAACCTTAAATGATGAATTCACTTACAAGTTATAGTCAGAACTGTCTGCCATGGGAAATGTGAGCAAGTACAGACATGGCCCCAGAAAACACGTGCATTTAATATCGGCCTTCTTGAGTTCATGAGCAAATCTCACAGTCCTTGAGATCCTTAATTGTCACAGCTACTTTCTCATTTATGGTATGATCAGAGCTTTCACATAAAATGTCTACTATGTGCCAGACACAACCTATGAGATAGATGCTACTGTGATCCCTGTGTTACAGATTAGGAAGCTGGGGCACAGACTGGCTAAGTAATTTACCCAAAGTCAGCCAGCTGTTAAGTCACAGAGCTGGAACTCAAACCCAGCAACATGGCTCCAGAATCTACGTCCTAATCACCATGCTGTGCTGCTTCTCTCCCAGCCTTACATATTTCACCAGAACTCCCCATCCAAGGGCTTGGAGTGAAATATCAGTTAAGGTCATCCAGTTAAGGTTACTGCGTTAGACTGTATTTAAGTGCTTTTTCCAGGAGATGGGATGCATGACATTCCTAGATTTAAGAACACTTAGGAGTAGACATCTATTTACATTTGCAGAGAAGTGGCAAGGTGTCATGACATGTTCAGCTGGGGAAAAACATAGTGGGCATTCATGTGGAATTACAGATAAATATAATTTTCTCTCTAAAAAAAAAATGGAGTGAGTGAGCAGAATGGAGTCTAGACTCTGGCAGGAACCCTACCCTGAAAGTAGGAGGCTAGGCAAAGGAAGCACAGGGTATAGAGTCCCAGAAGATCTTGGCTCAAGGGAGGAAAAATTTACCCTGTGGTCTGGGAGAGGGATGAACTTGATGGGAGGTAGGGGCACCAGAGTAAGTCCCCACTTCTTACCCTGCCCTCTGGGTGGGACCCTTTGGACAGGTATCCAAATTCAGCTCCTGAATTTAAGGATCAGGCAAACTCAGTGGGAGGAGGGGCACCAGGCAATGGGCTTGGAGCCTCTTGGACAGGCCTTGGGGGTGAGGGCTGGGTGTGGGTCGCACCTCCACCAACTCTACCTACCACCCTACTTCCTTCCCTGCTCAGGGGGTTTTGTGCTGCTGGATGGAGAGACGTTTGAGGTGAAGGGCACGTGGGAGCGGCCTGGAGGTGCCGCGCCTATGGGCTATGACTTCTGGTACCAGCCTCGACACAATGTCATGGTCAGCACTGAATGGGCAGCTCCCAACGTCTTACGAGATGGCTTCAACCCCGCTGATGTTGAGGCGGGTGAGAATTCCCCACTCCCCGTGGGCTGGCAGGAGCCTGGTCACAGGAACCCCTGCTCTCTATTCCAAACCCCTACTCTCCAGCCCTCTTACTTCCCTCTTGTGGACCCCAGACTCTTGGGGTGATGATACAGGATGTGCTGAGTGCTCTGACTACTCAAGTGTCCTTCTGATAATCCAACCCATCTTTCAACCTTCTCCCCTGTGCTGTGCCCCAGCCTTGGCCCATGCCCTCCCACCCTGATCCTGATTCCATCTTCCGGCTGCATCCCCACCCCAGGGCTGTATGGGAACCACTTACATGTGTGGGACTGGCAGCATCATGAGATGGTGCAGACCCTGACTCTACAGGACGGCCTCATCCCCCTGGAGGTCCGCTTCCTGCACAACCCGGCCGCTGATCAGGGCTTTGTGGGCTGTGCCCTCAGCTCCAACATCCAGCGCTTCTATAAGAATGAGGTGACGTGCACTCTAGCCCTCTCCTCCTGGCAGTCCTGTCAGCGCTCTGCCCAGCTTCCATAGCCGTGACGCTCCCTTCTCCCTAGGAGTGACCCAGGCCTCCTCTGCCTGGCTCCACCAACCCAGACTTCCCAGGAATAAAAAACAAGGCCACCTGCCCTGCCTGTCTCCTCTCAGTCCTAGGCTAATTTCTCCCTGAGCCCTAACTGGCTATATTTATTTATTCATTCATTCAAAAAATATTTAGTGAGTCAGGCACTGTGTTAGGTGCTGGGAATACAGTGGTGAAGCAGACATGATCCCTGCCTTAAGGGGTCTGCATGGGGGTTAGACCCTAGTGGCAAGAAGGCCCTGCATCTACTCTCTCCCTGTAGACAGTATGCCCTGGGGAGACCCAGATCTGACACTCATTGCCCAGCTCTGACAGGCTCACCTCTCTGCCTCTTGACCCCAACGCAGAGAGGTACTTGGTCAGTGGAGAAGGTGATCCAGGTGCCCCCCAAGAAAGTGAAGGGCTGGATGCTGCCTGAAATGCCAGGTGAGTGCTCAGGGGAGTGTGGGAATCGGAAGGTTGATTCTCAGGTTGGGGAACAAGAATCTTAAGGTGCCTCTGAACTGCAACCCCCCACCCAGGCCTGATCACTGACATCCTGCTGTCCCTGGACGACCGCTTCCTCTACTTCAGCAACTGGCTGCACGGGGATCTGCGGCAGTATGACATCTCTGACCCGCAGAGGCCCCGCCTCACGGGACAGGTGGGTCCTAGCAAGATGGAGAGGAAAGGAGGGAGGAGGTAGAAGTCTGGGCATGAGGTGGAGGGTATGAACTGGCTGGGGCATGATAAGGGAGGTGCAGGAAAAGCAAAGATGGGGGCTGAGGGATGGTTCAGGCCAGGACCACAGGGAATCGTGGCTAGACGCGGGGAACGTGAGGGAGTGAGGCTCTCTTCCTGCAATGTCCTAACCTCCCACCACTGTCCTCCTTTATGCTGTGCACCTCCCCACCCAGCTCTTCCTCGGGGGCAGCATTGTTAAGGGAGGCCCCGTGCAGGTGCTGGAGGACCAGGAGCTAAAATCCCAGCCAGAGCCCCTGGTGGTCAAGGTGAGGATCTCTCCGCGTGCTCATGGGCCCCTCAGATCTGTGCTGGAGAAGTATGGGGGAGGGGGCTGGGCAGCGGCTGAGCATGTCCTTGGGGTTTGGGTGGTGCCACTGATTCCCGTCTAGGATCTGTATGTAACCCTGGGGTCTGACCCCTGGTTTTCCCAAGGGGAAACAAGTGGCCGGAGGCCCTCAGATGATCCAGCTTAGCCTGGATGGGAAGCGTCTGTACGTCACCACGTCGCTGTACAGTGCCTGGGACAAGCAGTTTTACCCTGATCTCATCAGGTAAGAAGTGGACAGCCTGGGCTCCCCTCCCAGCCCTTCCCTCCCAGAGGGGTTTGGCTTTCTGAAGACTCCTTGGCTCCGCTTCCAGACTCTGCGCCCTCCTCAGGAACCCCTCTCCCTGCCCTCACACTTACCTAATTCTTGGAGGAAGGGGATGGGCCCCCTCTGACCTCTTTCTTCTCCCTCCTGTTTCTACCAGGGAAGGCTCTGTGATGCTGCAGATCGATGTAGACACAGTAAAGGGAGGGCTGAAGTTGAACCCCAACTTCCTGGTAGACTTTGGGAAGGAGCCCCTCGGCCCAGCCCTGGCCCACGAGCTCCGCTACCCTGGGGGCGACTGCAGCTCTGACATCTGGCTCTGAAGTCCACTCCTTCTAAAGCCCCACTCCACATCCTGTGCCCTCACTTCTGGAGGGACCTGGCTTCGCTCTGCTCTCTCAGTCCCCGACCCTCAGCAGCTTGTCCTCCCAAAGCCAAACTCAGGCTGTTGAAACGAATTGAGCCGTGTCTCTAGCTACCCACCGCTGCTGCGAGCTGCTCACTGAGCTCTTGGAAATTATTTCACTAAGAAATAAACTGGTGAACCTTTTCCTGAGATCCCCTTGTCTTTGGGGGCACCGGGCCTATGACTCCTCCTCTGCCGACCCTCTGTATCTTGCACGGGAAAGTCCTGAAGAGGACCAGGGTGTGGGATGGTTATGATGACTAGTTCATACCAGTGATCACAGCACGATGCTAAGGGTGCCAGAATCTCACTTTTATGGCCAGACAGAACCTGAAGATTATGGAGGTGGTCGTCACAAGGAAAGTTGACAGGAAGGAAGCTGTCAATCAGTGTTCCTAAACTTTTTTTTGTTTTTTAATTCGTGCTTTCTTTTAATGAACCTAAAATCTCACCCACCACCCCCAGGATAATGTAATGTGCCCCCTCACACACAGGAGATACCTTAGACCCCTGACGTAGATGGTGCCATCAGTTGAACACACTGTTCTGAGGAGGTTAGGTGTGTCACCTCCTACCTGGAAGACAGGAACACGACGGGGCAGGAGGGCTGGGAACATCAAGGTAACCACCCCAACACACTAGGCCCTGGCATTCTTGTTTCCTCACCTGGACAGTGTTTTAGAACCTTGCCCAAATCAGAGATGCCTCCTTTCTCTGCAGTAAGTCTTTAGTTGTTTATAAGAGGAATGGGATGGAAGTTTCAGGAACCTAAGAGACAGCAGCCAAGCAGTAATTCTAAGATAATTTTTTTTTAATTTTTATTTATTTATTTTTGGCTGCGTTGGGTCTTCGTTGCTGCACACGGGCTTTCTCTAGTTGCGGTGAGCAGGGGCTACTCTTCATTGCCGTGCGCAGGCTTCTCATTGCAGTGGCTTCTCTTGTTTTGGAGCGTGGGCTCTAGGCGCGCGGGCTCCAGTAGTTGTGGCACGTGGGCTCAGTAGTTGTGGCTCGCGGGCCTTAGAGCACAGGCTCCGTAGTTGTGGAGCACGGGCTTAGTTGCTCCATGGCATGTGGGATCTTCCCGGACCAGGGCTTGAACCCATGTCCCCTGCATTGGCAGGCAGATTCTTAACCACTGCACCAGCAGGGAAGCCCCCAAGCAGTAATTCTATTGACTTCTTTACTCTCTACCCAAGACAGTACCAAGTAACATTCAGGTATTAATCTACATTCTTTTCAGTCTTCCGCAAAGGTGTCTTTGTTTTAAACACTGGAGTAGTCTAAGACCCCCGAGATGGCCAGGCCTCCCCCAAGAATGTATTACACTTTCTTTCCCTTTGAGGCCTTTAAACATGCTCCCTGAAACATCTACCTCAACTCAAGTCCAATTCCCTCCCGCTGCCTTACCTGCCATCTGGGCCAGGTTGTCATTTCCCTGGGAAAGCCCTTCTTCCCTGACAGCTCCAGGTTAGGGGCCTCCTGCACTTTACCTCAGCATGAACTTATGTCACATTATATTGAAAATCCCTGCTTCCTCCCAATACCCAGCTTGGATAGTAGCACATAGTGTGCCTTAATGAATAAGTGACTATAAAAGATGATTAAGTTACAGGGAGTCTTGGGATTTACTGGGTCTTAACAGAAGTCTATCCTAGGTTTCTACCCTGTCCTTTTCAATAACCAAACTTCTTCAGAAAGAATTTGCCTTGGGACAAGCAAATAGTCGATGAGGAAACGTCCTTTACAAAATTTCAGCTAGTAGACAGGAATGCATGGTCCTGGTGAGTCACCACGCCAGCACCCCAGGTGGTTAGGCCCCGGGGATCCGGCCCTGTGTGGAGGGGTAGGCATTAGCTCCCCCAATGTGTGAGAGCCTGTGGGAGCTGGATTCCATGTCCTGTCATTCCCTGGGACATCAACCACTGCCCCTAAATCGATGCCCACAACCCCAAAGCCCCCCCAACCTGACACAAACACAAAACGATAAAAACAACCAACCAACCAAACAACAACAAAGAATTTCAGCTAGTAAATTCAGAAGGAGTGACAGAATTTGGATAGTGCCAATGTGTAACCTTTAATGACAATTGGATCCAGGCACTGATCATCAGTGGCTGCTAAAACCATTCAATGAAAGACTGAAATGGTGCTTCATAATGGATAGATCAGGCGACCAAACCCGAATACACTATTCAATCTTTACGTCACGAAAAGAGTTCCTCCTGTGACGCGATAGGAAGTACACAGCACCACCTATGAAGTATTCTTGCCAAAAAGCCAAAGTTAATCTGATGAAGCCTGCAGAGCTCACAATCAGTTTACAGGAAATACAGGAGAGAGAAGAACAAGTTTTAAAAACCTAAAAACACTATAAAGGTGAAATCATAAAAATGCAGAATGTGGGAAATTCTATAGAGCAAATGACCAGTTTCCTCAACAAATAAATTGAGAGAGAGAGAGAGAGCGTATAGATTAGAAAGATTTAAGAAACATCAACCAAAACCAAATGCAATGCAATGTGTGGACCTTGCTGATACTGATTTGAACATATCGACAGAAGAGTAGCCCCCACTCGTCGCAACTAGAGAAAGCCCATGCACAGCAACAAAGACCCAATGCAGTCAAAAACAAATAAATAAATAAATAAAATAAATTTTAAAAATATATATTAGTAGGCAATGTATAATAGCACCTAAGAACAAATTCTGAATCCAGGCAGCCCAGTTCAGATCCTAACTCCATCACTAACTGTGTAAACTTGGGCAAATTATTAATCTCTCAATGCCTCAGTCTCCTTATCTGTAAAATGGGGATAATCTATCAGATGATTATCCTATCTGATAGAGCTGCTACAAGATAAAAATGTAACATATGTGAGGCCCTTAGAACAATCCTCAGCACATGTTAAGCTCTATATAAATATTTGCTGTTATGATGATGCTTATCAGACAATTTTTATTGTTACTTCTCAGGGCAAGGACCATTGTACGTTATTCAGCTTTGTATCCCCAGCTCTTAGCATAACACCTGGCATAAATGAATAGTCAGTTGCCTGTTTTTCCCATCTCTAACCTCCCCAGCCTCCCCACTCAACCTCACCTTTCTACAGTGCTGTCAAAATAATCTCCCTTACATAGCTATGACACTTTTTCTCCCTTTGCTAAAGCTTCCACTTATTCTCTGCCACCTGCAAATTCCTAAGCCAGCATAATTTACCCCAAATTCTTTTTCGAGTTAAAGTGCTCTATATTCCCCTTCATACCAAACAGTGGTGTTTGGGGTATCTTTCCATCAGTCTATACCCATATTTGTATCTGAGCACCTGCAATCTATGCAGTCTAGAGCAGTGTTCAAGAGAATGGGCTCTGGGACTTCCCTGGTGGTGCAGCAGTTAAGAATCCACCTGCCAATGCAGGGGACACGGGTTTGAGCCCTGGTCTGGGGAGATCCCACATGCCACGGAACAACTAAGCCCATGTGCCACAACTACTGAGCCTGCGCTCTAGAGCCCACGAGCCACAACTACTGAGCCCACGTGCTGCAATTACTGAAGCCCGTGCCCCTAAAGCCCGTGCTCTGCAACAAGAGAAGCCACCACAATAAGAAGCCTGTGCACCACAACAAAGAGTAGCCCCCACTCAACGCAACTAGAGAAAGCCCGCGCACAGCAGCTCGCAGCAAAGAAGACCCAACGCAGCCAAAAATAAATAAATAAAGTAAATAAATTTATTTTAAAAAAAGAGAGAGAGAATGAGCTCCGAAGGCAGACTGTCTGACTTTGGATCCTGATTCCAGCACTAATTAACAATGTAACTGTGGACAAGTCCCTTCACCTCTCCAAATCTGTTTCCTTGTCTATAAAATGGAGGCAATAATAGTTCCTACTTCCAACCGAGGTGTTTAACATTTGGTCTGGTATCTGGCACACAGTTAACAAATAAATTTTAGCTGTTATTAGAAAACCTTCCTGCCAGTATATCCTTATTTCCCCAACTCTGCGATCCTCTGGGTTCCCCCGCTACCCACAGAAGCTGGTAGTAGGGAAATGGAAGCTGCAAAGGGCGATGGTCATGAAATCAGGCAACACTGCTGTCCTCTTTACAAAAGCACAATGACGATGAGACTGGAGAACTATAAGTCAGGACTATAAATATACTGATAGTTTTGGGTGTAACATATCTGCTGTGCAAAACAAAATACTGTACTCCATTCAAAGGGTGGTTACCCTTGAGTCTGTGACCTCTGAAATTAGATGCACCGCTTGGTCTGTTCCTGCATTTTTCATGGCAGAGGGTTCATTGCTTTCATCTGATTCATGACCTTAAAAAGCCTTAACTAAGAGAGTGAAGAACCCTTGACCTCTCAGTACAATGTTCTCTGAGGAGAAAAAATTCATGTGGGCATCCAGCACCCCCCTGGGGAAGTTAGTCAGAATTCCAATGTTCACTGACTGCAGAACTTTGGGGATGCAAAGGCATTAGCAACTCTTTGGAAGGAGATAAAGTACACTCGGGAAACCTAGGAACACTACGGGCACTTTAGCTTAACGTGGTACAGCTACTGAGGTTTGGCGGCCTCCATCAATGAGGAATGTGAGCCCGTGTTTGCAGGTTTCTTGTGAGTATCTTCATGCGTGTTGGCTGGTGAGGGCTGGGGGGAATGGTTCAACTTGTTTTTCATCAAAAGGGGATAATGTGAGCTTACAGCGAACTTCCATCACTACTACCTATAATTTTCTAGTTATTTTATCATCCATTGAATCTTTTCTTCCTGCAGCTCTGACGACCGAAGGCAAAACTGAAACACGGAAGGAGAAAGCAAAAGCAAAGAAAGCTCCAGAAGGAGGCGAGCACCCGGTCTTTCGTCCTGCGGTCCCTTTAAGAGAAGAACCTCTTGGGACCGGCAGTCCCAACCGACCCCAGTTTTAACCGAAACCTAACCCGGACTTCCCCCTCTTGACTCAAATAAGACCAACTTTGGATTTTCCCTCCCCTATTGACCAATCAGATTCTGTTACCAGGCAGACTTTAGCTGCCGCCGGTGCGAGCCCGGCGCCTTCTGTCTCCGGGTGGCAGCAACAACCAATGGTAGAACAGGCCGTCCTAGTATCTAGGCAGATCGGGGCTGTTCCAGCCATTCAGAAAAAAGAAAATAAAGCAACGCACGAGCCCGCTGGGCCAGGACCGTGGGGCTGGGCTGGAGTGAAGGTGGCTGCGAGGTAGTTTCTCTTTCTCCCTTACCTTTATTGTTGCTTGTGTTGGAAGGCGACTATTCAAAGGTAGGGAGGGCGCAATATGAGTTGGGAGGAGAGCAGAAAAAGATTTTGCCTGTATTTTCAACTGCTTCTTCACCCATGTGCACGTGCCCCGAATCTGGGACCCCATTCCCCCAACCGGGTTTCCTACGCCCAGCCCAGGAGTTCCGCTACCCTGAACCCCTCACTTTGCAGCAACGCGGGATTGGATGGAGGGGGAAGGGAGGGAGGTGGGGGCGCGCATCAGGATGGGATGTTGAGGGAGATGACGTAGAGGCCGGCGACGTGGGGAGGGGAGCTGCGGGGGAAGCCGTGGCGAGATTAAGTAATGAGAACTTGGGCCCAGTTTTTTCCAAGCCTGGAAGGGCAGAAAATGTTCGTATCCTTTCTGACCTCCCAGGCAAATTCAGTGGTGAGGAGCATATTAGAGAATTAAACAACTTTGTCTTGTGGTTGTTATTGTTGTTTTTGAGGGGAAGGAGGGCAGTATGGGGTCAGAGGCAGAAATGAAATTTTCTTTCTAACGTGGATTCCCAATCGCCCCTATCTCTTCCTTTACAGTTTTCCACATTTAGGAGACTGCAGAAAGGTGAGGCAGATAGAATGGAGATGGCAAAGATCTCTGGGTATATATGGCCCTGGAGAAGTAATGGAATAATTTCTAATTTTTGGAGAAGGCGAGTTTTAGAAAAAGACCACTGGGGAAATTTGGAGGCTTTCTTTCTATTTTTCTATCTTTCTGGGTAGAGAGATGAGGAGTGCCCTGGGGCCTTGGGGTGGGGTGGGGGGGGAGTTAAATCTTCTTGTCCTGTCTTCTCCCAACTCCAGCCCTCATGCCGGGATGGCAGAAGATGAACCTGATGCTAAGAGCCCAAAGACTGGGGGAAGGGCCCCCTCAGGTAGTGCTGAGGCAGGGGAACCCACCACCCTCCTTCAGAGGCTCCGAGGTACCATTTCGTAAGTACTCATCACCACCTCTAAACCTCGTTCCGGACCTGGGGATAGATCCCTGTAACACTTCACTTCCTCTGTAGATGATCTCCCCCTCCCAAGCAAGTGCATCTGACCAGGGGAGATTCTTCAACATGGTAGCAGTTCTTGAGCACCTGCTAGGCTTTTCAGACCTCTTTCTCTCCCTGGCAGTCAGACATAGGGATGGGGAAAAATCTTGTGTATGACCTCCAGCTTTCTCCTCTTCTCCACAGCAAGGCCGTGCAGAACAAAGTAGAGGGAATCCTGGTGAGTATTCTGGGGAAGAGGGCAACAGGGAGACAGAATTGGTGGGAGATGAGGATGGTGAGGATATGGGTAAGAAAGGTTTATGCGAGTCAGTGTTGTCTACCCTGTCAGAAGATAATTGGCCTTGCAACTTGCTATCACTTTGACCTGGAGCATCTCACTTCATCTCTGTGACCTCTTGTGTAGAAGCCAATATAAATAAAATCAGAGGTGGTCCCCTCCGCTCCCCTTCTCACCTTGGTAGCCCCTAAGGGCTCCTCAGGGAACAGTGAACGCACAGCCTCAAATCATTTCTAAGGTCCTTTGTCAGCCTGCCAGTCACTACGTCAGCTGAACTTTTTAGTGAGGATCAGAGGGTCCTACCTTGGGTCCTTCTTGGCCTTATTATTTCGCCTGTCTCTGTTCCTCCCTACCTCAGCAAGATGTACAGAAATTCTCAGACAACGACAAGCTGTATCTCTACCTTCAGCTCCCCTCAGGGCCCAGTACTGGAGACAAAAGGTAGGTTTGGTGCTAGAATTGTAGATATCAGAGGTTCTGATTCTTTTTTTTTTTTTTTTTTTTTGCGGTACGCGAGCCTCTCACTGTTGTGGCCTCTCCCGTGGCGGAGCACAGGCTCCGGAAGCGCAGGCTCAGCGGCCATGGCTCACGGGCCTAGCCGCTCCGCGGCATGTGGGATCTTCCTGGACCGGGGTACGAACCCGTGTACCCTGCATCTGCAGGCGGACTCTCAACCACTGCGCCACCAGCGAAGCCCAGAGGTTCTGATTCTTAAAGAAAGGCTCCCTAAAAATAGGCAGGGTGAATAGGAATCCTCATAACAGTATCCTTAGTGGGGAAGAAAAGTCCCTGACCTGCCTTGGTTTACCAGGGAAAGGTGGATTCTGGATGAACTGATTCAGTCCAGCACTACTGAGGTGATAATCTGGATAGAACCAGGGCAACTGTTGGGATGTTAGTAATACTTGTCTCTTTTACTTCTCTTGCAGCTCAGAGCCAAGTACACTCAGCAATGAGGAGTACATGTATGCTTATAGGTGGATCCGCAACCACCTAGAAGAGCATACTGACACCTGCCTGCCAAAACAAAGTGTTTATGATGCCTATCGGTGGGTGGATGGGGGCTGGGTGGGATGGTGGGCACAGGACTACCCCCTCATCCCTGGAGAGCTCCCTGCCTTGATAGAGCCTGACTTCTTAAAGGGTTTCCCAACCTTCATCCCCAGGGACCCTCTGAACCCACTCCCAAACCTCCCTCTCTGAGTATCTTCCCACTCTGTCCCCCACGCACTCAGGAAGTACTGTGAGAGTCTTGCCTGTTGCCGCCCACTCAGCACAGCCAACTTTGGCAAAATCATCAGAGAGATCTTCCCTGACATCAAAGCCCGAAGGCTTGGTGGCCGGGGCCAGTCCAAGTATCCTTGACTGGAGAGGTTGTGCTAGAGGACCTGGGGAGGAAAACTTAGTATGTGAAGGGACAGGACTGGAAACAGCCCAACCTTTCTAAGGGGCTTGGAGACCCCCATGTGTTGGTTGCCTCTTAACTTAAACGTCAGATATTGCTACAGTGGCATACGAAGGAAGACCTTGGTGTCTATGCCGCCCTTGCCCGGACTTGACCTAAAGGGCTCTGAGAGTGTAAGTAACAACCCTCCGACTGCACTCTTCTCTCCAAGGTAGAAGTCAGAGGACTTTGGGAGATGTTTTGAGGCCTGACACAGCCTAGGTCATTCTGCACACAGTTTCTGGGTATATAGGACATGCCCTTCTGCCTACCCTACGGCTGAGGCAGAGGAGGGAGAGAATTTGTGGGTTTCTGGGATGGGTTGATAGAGGCTACTCCCATCCCTAGTCTGGTCTTACTTATGGTCAACACTGTGTCTGAGAGGGGTGGAGGGTCCTTTGTTCAGAGTGTGATTGGGCGTGTCCTTCCCCCCTGCAGCCAGAAATGGGCCCAGAAGTAACCCCAGCACCTCGGGATGAACTGGTTGAAGCAGCCTGTGCCCTGACCTGTGACTGGGCAGAGCGAATCCTGAAACGGTCCTTCAGTTCCATCGTTGAGGTCGCCCGCTTCCTGCTACAGCAGCATCTCATCTCTGCCCGATCTGCACACGCCAATGTGCTCAAGGCTATGGGGCTTGCTGGTGAGTGGACCCCCTCTTATGTTCTGAGAAACCCTCAGCCACTTTCAACCTCAAAGGCCCTCCCACATCCTAGGATAGAGACACCTTGGATTTGCCTTCTATTCCTAGAGAGTCTTCTAGCACATACCTTAGACCACCTTCTTTCCCCTGCCTCTACCAGTCAGTCAATCAGAATCGCCTCCCTCCTCCATTCTGTTTCCTCCTCACCTTGTTACCTTTTCTGGCACCTCTGCAGAAGAGGATGAACACGCCCCTCGGGAACGGTCATCTAAATCCAAGAATGGTGTAGAGAATCTGGAGGGCGGAGCCCATAAGAGACCAGAGAGACAGGCCCAGGTGAGGAAGTTGATGCCCTTGACCTGGCTCCCCTGGGTTGGGGGTTTAGTATATCCTTCACCCAGTGGGTCCAGTACTTTTTCACCCCCTGTGTCTGTATTTCCTCCGCTGTCCAGTCTTCCCACTTTTTGTGTTCTTCTCTTTACTTTTTAGCCTCCTAAGGAGCTGGACCCCCGGGCTGGGGCTGGCCCCCCACCACGCGGAGAGCGAAAGAAGAGTGTAGTGGAGAGCCCAGCGCCAGCAGCCAATAACCCACAGGTTAATGCCCTAGTGGCCCGGCTGCCTCTGCTTCTCCCTCGGGCCCCTCGCTCGCTTATTCCACCAATCCGAGTCTCTCCACCCGTCCTGGCCCCCAAGCTTTCTTCAAGCACTCTGAAAATGGCTACACTGCCTCTGCCCCCTAGAGCTGGGGGACCCCAAGCAGCTGTGCCCATCATTAACATGATCTTACCAACTGTTCCTGCTTTGCCCGGACCTGGGCCTGGGCCTGGGCCTGGGCCAGCTCCGCCTGGGGGGCTCACTCAGCCGAGGGGCACAGAGAACAGGGAAGCGGGCATAGGGGGTGACCCGGGGCCCCATGGCAAGGGTGTGAAGAGGACAGCTGAAGCACCTGTGAGTGAGGCCAGTGGGCAGGACCCACCAGCTAAAGCAACAAAGCAGGATATAGAGGCTACAGGAAGTGACGCCAAAAGAAAACGGGGGCGCCCTCGAAAACAATCAGGTGGAAGTAGGGAAAGGAATTCTACCCCTGACAAGTCAGCAGCTGCTGTGGACTCTGCCCAGCCCTCAAGGCGACCGCTGGAGACGTGGGCCTCTGGAGGGGAAGGCAACTCAGCTGGAGGGTCAGAGAGGCCAGGGCCAATGGGAGAGGCTGAGAAGGAGACGCTTGCCCGAGGTCAGGCGGATGGCGCTGTTTCCAGAGGAGGAAGGGGCCCCAGTTCCCGGCATGCCAAAGAAGCAGAAGATAAAATTCCTCCTGTCACCCCGAAAGTGAGTGTCATCAAGGGCAGTAGAAGCCAAAAGGAGGCTCTTCATTTGGTCAAGGGAGAGGTAGACACTGCAGCACAGGGTAATAAAGACTTAAAGGGGCATGTGCTTCAAAGCTCCTTACCCCATGAGTGAAAAGACCCCAAAGCAACACCCCCATGATAGGTACGTGGGGAAGAGTGCTATGTTAACTCTACCTGTCTGCCTAGTAGAGGCCCTTCTTTGCACTTGCTTCTCACTTGGCTCTTCATTCTCTTCTGTATAGACAGCTGAGGCACCCTGTCTTGCATAGTGCCTGGTTCTTGCCTCTTACCTTTCTAGCTCAATACCCTTGGCTTTAGAGTCACTAATAAATCTGTACTGACCATCTTACCTGGATCCCTGTGCTATCCTGTGGAAATATAGGGATGGAGTATGATGAATGTATAGTTGAGGCATCTTTCCATTTTAAATCATAGAAAACCTAACTCAAACTGGCCTAAAAATAAAAATTTATTGGCTCATGTGACTGGAAAGTCCAGAGGTAGTGCTGGCTCCAGGTAAAGCTGATCCAGTGGCTCAGTATGTCTCTAAATACGTGATTGATTTTCTTACCCTACTGTTCTACCTTCTGTAGGATCAAGCCTGGTCCACCTCATGGCTGCCAGCACTCCTAGGATTACATGTTTTCCTCATTTATGTCCAGCCAGAAAGAGAGGGCATCTTTGTGCCAGGAATTGTAGCAAAAGCCCTAAGATTCACTCTGGTTAGGCCAGCCTGGGTCACATGCCTGCCCCTAACCAATCACTGTGGCCAGGAGTTTGGTAAATGCTAGTTTGCTTATTTATTCTACATCATGGACTGTACCTTTTGAAAAATGGGCAGGATCAGCCTCCTTAGAATCACATAGATCCCTAAATGGAAACTGGGAGTGGGGAGTTCCTGGAGAGACAGCTGACACCTAGCCACTGCTATGAAGTACCTGTGGTTTTAGCTTGCTAGGCTGAGACCAGCTATACCTGCTTCTTCTTTTCCAAATAGTCTTGCATTTTCCTTACTGCAGCTATAATCTCTTTCCTCTTGTTCCAGTCTCAGAAGGAATGAGAGGGAAATCATTCTTCTTTAGGGACTATCTCTTTAGTCTCGTTTAGATGACAGTCCCCTTTCTTTACATCTCAGAGGTGGATATCCTTCCCTTTCCTGTTTCCGAATTTTAGGTTTCTCCTCATTCCTGCTTCCCTGTCCCCCACCCTACTGCCTCTTTCACCATGTAGAGTGAAAGATTTACTCCCTAGTCGTTTTATTAAATTCATTCTGTATCCACCAGGTGTCAGTCTCTTGTCATGTACGTGTCAGGACTTAGCCAGGATTGTGGGGCTTAGGCTATGTGTATGGAAGGGGGTAGCTGCACATATCAGGGAGCACCAGTAGGAAGGGAATCCAGGTATGTATTTGGAAAAAGCAGTAAACCAGCTGATATTACTTGAGGACCTACTGTGTCTTCTGCATAGGGTAGCTTCTGTCAGGGATTCTCAGTTTTCTTTCAGGGAGCCTTCATTCATTTGTTCATTTATTTCCAGCATTGCAGATTTTCAAAAATTATAATATGTAATGTTTGATATCTATAAAGAATATATTTAAAATGGATAAATTATGAAGCATAATAATTAAATGACCCATCACCCAATTTGTACATTAAAACATTAGAAATACCATTGAATTTCTTGTGTTCTTCCCCTGTCCTATCCTTCTGCTTCTCCCTAGAGGTAACCACTATCCTTAATTTCGTGTTTATTAATTACCTGCCATATATATATATATATATATATATATATATATATATAGCTTTCCATATATGTATATATTCTTTAAAAATGTATTGTTGTTTTGCTTTTTAGCTTTACAAAATTTTATTCCCTAATACTCCCCTGTGGTTTGCTTGTTTTTTTCACTTAACATTATTTCTAAGATTCATCCATGTTGTTGTAGATAGCTATTATTTGTTCATTTTTATCCATATAATATTTCAAGTGCATAAACCACAATTTACCCATCCACCTATCAGTGGACATTTGGGTTGTTCCCAGTTTTTTGCTGTTACAAATGATGCTGCTACTAACATTCTTGTACAGGTTAGTGCCTTTGTCTTTATTTTTATTTATTTATTTTTTGGCCATGTTGGGTCTTCATTGCTGCGTGCAGGCTTCCTCTAGTTGTGGTGAGCAGGGGCTACTCTTCGTTGCAGTGCACGGGCTTCTCATTGCGGTGGCGCTGAGGAGCATGGGCTCTAGGCACGTGGGCTTCAGTAGTTGTGGCACACGGCCTCAGTAGTTGTGGCTCACGGGCTCTAGAGCACAGTCTCAGTAGTTGTGGTGCACGGGCTTAGTTGCTCCGCGGCAAGTGGGATCTTCCTGGACCAGGGGTCAAACCTGTGTCCCCTGCATTGGCAGGCAGATTCTTAACCACTGTGCCACCAGGGAAGTCCCAGTGCCTTTGTTTTTAGTAAGATTTCTAAGATGGTTCCTTTGGTCTGTACACCCTCTGAGTTGGAGACTGTTCCCTCTTGTCTCATTCTCTAAAAGGGTTTACATCAGATTGAAATGAACTGTCCCTTGAAATTTTGATAAAACTTACTTGGTAAGCCCTCTGAACCTGGCATTTTTTTGTGGGAAATATTTTAACTATTGATTTAATTTCTTTAATAATTATAGGCTATTTGGGCTTTCTATTTCTTCTTGAGTCAATTTAGGTAAAATGTTTTTCTAGAATTTTGAGCATTTTATGTCATTTTTTTAAAATGAAATTTATTCCATGTTCCTTTTTGCCTCTGCTCCCTGGGTAGTTGTGTCCTCCTTTTCATTTCTTCTGTTTACTTGCACCTTCCTTTTTCCCCCCTTGACCAACTACACCAGACATTTATTTTACTTGTCTGATTTTAGCTGCCACTTTGGGCTTTGTTGATCCTCTGCCTTATATATTTGTTTTCCACTTCATTAATTATGAATCTTATCTATAGTATTTCCTTCTGCTTTCTTTAGATTTAATTTTAGGTTCTTTTACAACATCTTAATTTTAATCTTAATCTAATTAATTTTCAAGCTGTCTTTTTTCTATTATAAATTTTAAAAGACCCACTTCCCTATATTCTCCAAATTTTTCTGTTTAAAGTATTTAAATTATTACTTAGTTCTAAGAATATTTAAATTACATTTATGACTTTTTTGATTCATGATTTAGAAAAGTTTTATAAATTTCCAAAATCTGGATATTTAAAATTTTATCTTTTTGATACTGATTTTCAGTTTAATCACTTGTGCTTAGAAAATGTGGTCTCTATGATACCAATTCTTTGAAGTTTGTTGGGAGTGTTATTTTATATTCTGTAACTTACCTTGGATATCTAAATCTGTTGTTTTGTTTTCTGCTGACTCCTGCCCATGGCAGCTTATTTCCTTGTATATTTTGTATTTTAGTATTTTGAGCTCCTATTTTGAGTTCTTAATCTTAGATTAATATTCCTTAATCTAAGGGAATCCAGTAGGCCTAAATTGGGTGTACTTTCCTCCAGAGAGGATATGCATTTGTTTCTGCCAGGAGACAAAGGGTGCTCCTTACCTGGGACTGTGTTAGCCCCTTCAAGAGTCCCAATTTGGGCTTCTCTGGTGGTGCAGTGGTTAAGAATTTGCCTGCCAATGCAGGGGACACGGGTTCGAGCCCTGGTCTGGGAAGATCCCACATGCTGCGGAACAGCTAAGCCCGCGAGCCACAACTACTGAGCCCGTGTGCCACAGCTACTGAAGCCCGCGCGCCTAGAGCCCGAGCTCCGCAACAAGAGAAGCCACTGCTATAAGAAGCCTGCACACCACAACGAAGAGTAGCCCCTACTTGCCGCAACTACAGAAAGCCCACACGCAGCAACGGAAACCCAATGCAGCCAAAAATAAATAAAATAAAATCTATCTTTAAAAAAGAAAAAAGGGTCCCCATTTAATTCAGGAGTCCCAGGTTTTCTCCCCTGCTTTGGCCAGGTCCAGGGCTTAGCCTCTGTTCACAATAATGATACTGGCATTTGTCCCCAGGGCAAGCCAGCTTCTCCTACTGCACGTTACTCATCCTTCATAAGGTTTCAGCTCAAAGTTATTTTTCCTTCCTCTAGTGATCTCTTCTACTTTCTGATGAGGCCAGCGATGTGCTAAACATTATGTTTGCTGGAATTTATCCAGGATCCAGTTGTATTCTAATGGGACAGCCCTTTTTCTTCTCCGTGCTGCCAGAAGTAGGAGTCCATTACTGTGGTTTTGACATTTCCCGTCTTGTTTTTTAAGACCTAGGCACTTGTTGAAAGCTAGTTGACTTAGGCACTGTCTTCAAGTCAATAGTGATCATAGCACAGTGTGAGTTACGTTAGCAGTAAGCACAGAGAGCTGTGGGAGCCCAGAGGAATAGCATATAGATCAGAAATGACTTCCTAGTAAAGATGGGTAGGACAAGTCTAATTCATAAAGCAAGGACAGAACAACAGAAGACATGGTAAAAAGAACTAAATCATGATACTCATTCTGCTGCATAAGAGGTGTAAATTCAAAGAGATTGAGTAATTTGGGAAGGCTTCATGGAAGAGGTAGGCTTGAGTTAAGCCTTTAAGGTAAGTAGAGCTTAAATAGATAAAAAAGAGGAGGGCATTCCAGGAAAAGCACGGGTTTGGGCATAAGGGACGTGAGCAAAGACATGGCAGTACAACCCAGTAAAGACACCTGGCAGAAGGGAGGTGTGTGAACAAGAGTGAGAAACTGGAAGAACACACAACCATTGAATGAATGGTTGAAAGTTACCCGTTGATTGAATGAATGAATGAATGAAAGGTATGAAGTTTGCATTAGAGGATGGAGGAACTGAAGTCAAATAGAACCAGCCAGGCAGCTGTTGCCATTATCCACATGGGTGGAGATGAGGGACTGGACCAGGCTGCTGACATGTTAGAGATCATAGGCATATGGAAAAATAAACCACTGGTGCTAGAATAGATAGAAGCATCCAAGGAAATATTGCCCTTACCATGACTGGGTTTGGGGATGTATCCATTCACTTTGGGAGTCAAGACCACTGGGTGATTTTGAGATTTACATGAATATTAGGGGGCTTTTAAGTAGCCTATTTTAAATCTTTACCCTATTTTAAAAATCTAACATGAAACAAGTTAATCTTCTGTAGTTCAGGCAATCTTCAGTTTATTAGATGAAGTGCTAAACTAAGGTTTTGGGGACTGCCTACTGCTTCCTCCCTACCATTCCCTATTCTCTCCCCAATACCCTGTTCCCCACTCCCATTGTTGTCTTTTTTCATTTTAGCCGTATCGTAAATTGTTAGAGGTAATTTATAATTTACTAAAATTTGAAATAATCTTTTGCTATTGAACCAAGTCAAACTCAATATGTTTAGTCTATGGCCTCAAATAAATGAATTTATTGTTTATTTTTGTGGGTAGCAATCAATTTTCTTAATAAAATCAAAGCAAATACCACATGCTAAACGGAGGAATTAATGTCATTATATATTTGTCTAAGTATTTTGTCTCATGTTGTGGTTCATCAGTAGGCCTAAGTCCTTTGTCTAGGATCATCCTGCTAGCTGCATCCCATGAGGTAAAGCTAATCTTAACATATATATATATATATATATATATATATATATATATATATAATGCAGTATTTCTTAAGAAATGTTCATGAAGAAGCATTTGCTTACTGGAAAGAGCATGAATTCAGTTCAAATCTTAGCTTTACCAGTTTCCATATGATTTTGAACACTTAGTCCAGTTTTTTCAAACGAATCAAAAATAGATCGCAACTCATTAGTGGGTTGTGAAACTGATTTAGCAGGGTGCAAAACAGTGTTTTTAAAAAGTGAAATAAAATAGAATAGAAAATATCAGCATGCATTGACTATAGTAAGGGTAAGTATTGTTTCATGAAACCTTTATTTCAGTGAAGACGTGTCTATGTGCTCTTCGGTGGTCCTGATTATAAAATCTATTTCTTACTGTGGGTTGAAGTAAAACAGTTTCAAAAAAACAATGACTTAACCATTCTGAAGCTCAGTCTCCATAAAATAAAATCTCTTTCACAGGGTTGTAAGGAATAAATGAGGTAACGTTTGTATTCATACACAGTAGGAGCCCACAAGCAATAACTGCTAGTAGCTTCTTTTTCTTTTCTCTGAAGAAAAGCCCATAATATCTATGGTTCGGGAGAAAAATTACTCTTTATAATTTCTTTAACCATAGGGGTGTTTAAAATATAACTGGAGCTGTATTATGACCTGGGTCCTCTAGTTTTACCAACTTTTGATGAAGAAGCCAACTTCTTTCCCCAGTTTGATGACATTTAAATAAATAAATGACATTACTTGACGCTGTTGGTACTTTCCTGCCCTCACACCCCAAGGTGCCACATGCGTACATGCTTTCGCACCAAAGTAAGAGGCTTCACGTGCATACAGGACAGTATGGGGTTCCTATAGAGTCACCATGTACATGGGTCATCCATGTACAACCATCTATACCTGTAGCAGCTCCCTGGGACCTAAGATAGAGGTAAGTGGTGTTTTTTTCTATCGAAAGAGAATCTAAAAAATAGTTTGTGTGGTGAGGAATTTTAGAGAATATTATAAATGTTATGTTTTTAAATTAAATATGGGAAACAATAGCATTCAGTTTTATAATCTGACAAGGAGACAGGAGAAAAGAAGAAAAGCAAACAGGAAGGGAGGGGAATAACAGTCAAAACATTTGTTTGTAAATATTTTATTAATTCATTTAAGAAAGATAACTATTTTCCCAGAACAACTACGACAACAAACAATCAGACAATTGGCCCTGTTCTGCATTTTTGGAAATCTAATGCTTGACTCGATTCTCGTATCTGCTTCTGCATTCAATCTGTTGCTGTATCAACAAACATAAACATTTTTTCCTGTGGTAGAAACTAAGGATAGAGCTAGGATACAAAGATAAATCGTTTCCTGCCTTGAGGAGCTCAGACTAGAGGAGGTTGGAGACCCAGAAATAGAGGGAAACAAAGAAAATTCCAAAAGAAGGCAGAAAGACAAAGTCATAAAGAGATGCACAGAAATTTACACATAAGAGCCCTTAGAGCTATGAACACAGAAAACTTGAAACAAAATCTTCTACCTAATAATACTGTGTGTGTGTGTGTATATGGGGTGGGGGTGGGTCTCAGTTAATAAAGGACTTATAACTGCTGTAGCTACAAAAAGTTCCTACTTAGTTTGAACAGAGATGTTACTGGAAAATAAAAAACTTCCTACTATAAAAAGTAAGCTTGTCACATCTCTTTTTACAATGTTTCAAAAAGCCGTCTTACAGCCCTTGGGATCCCTATCCCTTGAGGGGATGGATGTGTGACATTTTAAACTCTAGGGTAAACCAGGGTCATCACCTCTCCATACTTGCCAGACAGCCGACTGGGAGCTGGCCAAGAGCTGCTTGGCCTGACAGATGGACTGGTGATTCCCCACTCCAGACGAGCGGTGACAAATTTAAACTATCTTTGGCACTCTTGGCCTCTTTCTCTGCTCATCTTTCCTTACTGTACTCCTGATTTAACCTAGCTTATCAACTTGCCCTCCCATGATATGAGCAAATTCCCTTCAGGATGCTCTCTCCTCTTTTTTCTTTGGCTGGATCATTTCTAGCAACTCTTCTTTGAGCTGGCTCACAGTATTTCTGAGAAACCTTTCACTCATTCATTCATTCATCATATGCAGAGTGGCCTTCTGTATTAATTAACAATATGTTCCTTCAGCAATCAGGTACCCCATTTGTTATACTTTTGTACATACTGCACGTTTTACATAGGTATTGTCAAGCTATTAATCTTTATTCTGCCTCCCAAACACTGAAGCAGTGACCCTCTTTCCTTTTGTCATCTATCCTATATTATTGTCCCAATAATAGTAATATAGCACTATGTATAGTAGTAACCTGTACTCTCTTTTAATCCTCACAAAATCCTGTAAAGTGTTAATATTCTTGGATCCACTTTGCAGACACAGAAACGGAAGTTCACAGAGGTTAAATCAGTCATTCCAAATCAAACAGCCTTTAAGTGGCAGGGAAGGTGGCATCCAGGATCTGGGCTCAAACAACTAGCCCCAATGTAGAATATTAAGTAAGGCCCTATGAGGGTTGGGACAGAGGTTCTGACGTAAAGGGTTCCTAGTCAATAAAGCTATCTGATAAATACACAAAAGCAACACCAGAAGTCCATTTGCGGGGCGTATTTTTTATTTGTTTAGTTTTATACGGTTTTGTTTCGTTTGGAAGGAGTGATTATGCCCTCCAAGCTTTTTTCATTTCACTCACCTCTCCCGACCTGGTCCTGTCCATCCCCTCCCTGGCTGGATCGAGGTCCGGAGGCTGGAGGCCGAAGGCTGCCCAGGCAGGTGGTGACCTCGGAGGCAGAACCGCCACCTCGAGTCGCGCCGCTAACGGCGAAAGACTGACGCTTTTGGACCGCGCCATTCCCCCCAAGCGGTAAGGGGCGTAATCTTGGCATCGTCCTTAAAGATGAGTAGGAAAAGGATAGTGAAGGTGACTATCTTCCCCGCCTGCCCTTTGTCTTTCTGCTGTCCAGCTGGATCCCCAGCGTCCATCCCCTGACCTGATTTACTTAAGGAAGTCGTGTGGAATAACGGAGGGGGAAAGCCATTGATTGCAATTACGGTAACTCGGTTGCTAAGCCGAACGGGCTCATTTACATATAATTTGCATGTTCCTGTGCTTTCTGAAGTACGCGATAAGTCTGCACTCCTCTAACAGGGCACCCACGCCCGCCTGCCACACTGCCGCTCTCTGCTCTAGCCCGGGAGCCCCTTCCCCTTATCCAGCAAATTTTACTTCGCTTTCGGCTTCCTTAGCCTCGCAAACAATGCCTCTTAGGTCCGCCTCCCAAAGGTTGGCCCCTCCTCCCACCCGTAAGCTCCTCCCTCCGTCTTCTCCTCCCTCCCCAGCTGCCAAATATCTCTTCCCCGCCCCCTTCTCTATTTCTGAACAGGCATGTTCCAGGCAGCTCACCCGACTCCCTACATTACTATGGGATCAGTAGGGTCCTGAGCGTCGGAGAAGCAAGAAAGCATAGCCCACGAAGAAGGGCCTGAACTCAGAAGAAAATCGAGATCTGCTGGGGATTTTTTTTTTTTTTTTTGGTCTTGGTTGTGCGAGGGAGGAAGAGAAAGTTGTGAGGCCCGGTCGAAAGTGAGGCAGCGCGAAGGCCCCCTCAGGCGGCGCCGAGGGCAGCCCCGGCAGCCGGGGCCTGGTGCAGCCGCCGCGGCCGCTGTCAGGGAAGCGCAGGCGGCCAATGGAACCCGGGAGCCGCCGCTGCTGCTGAGGCGGCGGTGTCGGCAGCCCGACCCCGACCGCCCGCACCCCCTCCGCCGGGGTCCCCCGGAGGTGAGCTCCTCCTACCCCGTGAGTGCCCGCTGCCCTGTGTGTGAAGGGGTCCCTCTCCCACCCTGTCCTGCACAGCGTCCCCCGCCCCCACACCTGGGTTTGACTACAAAACTGCCCTCCCGGTGGCAGCTGCACCCTGGGTTCCTTCTCCACCCTTTTTTCCCAAGCCTGGGGTCCTCCTCTGCTTTTTGGCTTCCTCTTCTGTTTAGCTCCGCCCTCTGCCCGGGGATTCCCCCCTCCCTCACTCTTATCCCTGTTGCCGCCGTCCCGAATTATTTTAAGTCGTCAGCCCTTTCCACATCACGACGCCTTTTATAATGTCCATCCATGCTGTCTTTCCTCGTTGTCTGTGCTCCAGCCCCGAATCTTTCCATGGCCTCTGCCTTTACCCCTTTTCCTATTTTGTCCGTTTCCTCCGATGTCTCTATGCCACCCCAGCACTGGGTTCCCTTTTCCCTGATCTGAAGATTGTGGCCCTCTCTTCCTCTGCTGCTTCTGATTCCGTTACCCCACTGACACCCACCCACCCAGCTCCTGGCTTCCAAGAATTGTCTGTTCCCTTCTCCTGAAGGGATCTAGGCTCTCCCCATCATTCCCAAAGTACTACTTACATTCTCCTTTGACCTTAAGCCTTACCCTTCTTCTCTGGAGTGCTTTATGATTCCTGTAACTTTCTTTAACTTCCCTCTACCCTTCCTCAATTCCCCCAACCTCTGGAGGTTTGTTTCTGTAGAGGAGAGATCTGACAGTGCCCCTTCCCATTCAGGATTTCCAACTTCGACACCTCCCTCGAGTTTCAAGGGTTTTGCTGATCCTTGTGACACTTGGTTCTGTTTTCCCTATGGTCTTTACGTGTTCTCTGTCATACTCTTTACCTTTACATACCACTTATTTCTGGATCAGCTAAACCTTGAGCTAAGAAGAAAATGTGTTGGGAGGAGGGGGAGCCTCAGCTGTCTCAGGCTTTTCTCTGGACAGTAGGGTGTTTCTGAAGGATGGAGCAAGTTTAAAAGAAGTTCCTATCAGATTACACTTTGTTGGAGGAACGAACAGTCCTGCATGGAAACTGAATGAGGTTGTGAGAAATTTTGTTTTGGATTATTTAATTTTAGGTTTGTCTTAAAGGGATCACAAAATAGAGTCTCCTCCCACTCCTAAGAGGAATCAGTTTACTGTCTCTGGCTTCACTAGAATGGTTTTGGTTGATTCCTTAAGAGTTTAGGCCTGGAGTGGGGTTGGTCAGGGGGTAACTGGGAAAAGGAACATGAGACAATGGAAAGAGCTTGTATATTCAGAATCAGGACTCCTGAGTTCAGCATGTGACTTCCTCACTTGACCTTTAGGATGACTTTTTTTGGGAAAATGGTCCACTGTATAGGCATCAGTGCAGTAATAGGCTTATAGCAGGATGTGGGTTGGGGGAAAAAATTAGACTTAATTATTTGTTTACAAAACATTCTGGGTTCCTCAGACACAGGGTATTTATGAGTAGTGATTTAGTTGTTCTGAGAATTTTCTTTCATTCTGGTCTCTCTGTTGGGCCTTTCTAGTCTTACAACCATGGGAGTAAATCAGTTTGAAAGACAAGCTCCAGGCCAGCTTCTTTCATCTGCCTTGCTTTTTTCCCCCACTGCTGTAAGTTGCTGACCACCTTTGCTGTTCCTCTTGTACTTGAGCCATAACTCCAGATTCTGTAGATGGAAAGTATGTTTCCATCTACAAGTATGTGGGAAAAGTCCTTTGAAGAAAGTATGTGGGAAAGTCCTTTGAAGAAACTGGCTGGAAAAGAAAACTTGGAGTGCGTTAGGCCTTAGGAAACTAGTTTCTTCCTTGTATGCCATGTCTCTTGGCCTGCGATAGCGAAGAGAGCATATGAAGTTCCATTCATCTTCCTACTCTACGCCTGTTTGAAAGTCATCATGCTGCCTCATCCCACTTCTCCCTTTGTCTCCCTCCTCGTTAGCCAGTGTCCAATCTCATAATTCCCCTGTTTAGGAGCAGCTTCACTCCTTGGAAGCACCCCCAAAGAGAAGTCATATTTCCCCTAGTTTCCCTGCTTCCTTCTCAGCGCTGGGTCCACACTGCACAAGAACATGTTTGTTGAATGCCATCTAAAGCAGCAAATTGAGATTCTTTGATTTGGGGAAGAAGTTTGAGAGGGACCTCTCAGTAACTGGCATGAGACAAGAGAGGGCCTAGTTCAAGTGCATTTGGAGCTTGCAGCAGGAAGGAACAATTCAGAGAGAGGTGAGTGTACAGGTTGCTTTCTTTGCCATCTGTCTGTTACAGCAGGGGCTCCCAGAGCTGGCTTGGGCTGTCTGGCTGGAATCTGCTTATACCAGCTCTATAGCCCTGAACAGAATTCTCAGCCTGATTCAGTATTGACTTAACTACCCAGAGACCACTGCTCTCCCTGCCCTCCTGTTGGTAGCTTGAGAATGCCCTCTCCCCTGATGCCACCCTGCCTTGGGGCCTTGGGTAAGTGTTTACCTGGTTCCTGGTAGGGCTTGAGCCTGTTTGACTGCTCGGCTCTTTGTTTCTACAGGGAGAAGGTTGTACTTAATCTCTGTGTTTACCGTTAAGGTTAAGGGGGAAAGATGAACTCAGACCTCCTTAAAGAAAGGTTTGAGTTAAACCTTGAGACGTGAAGAGGAAATCCTCAGCCACAGAACAGGCAGCTTAGGATGATTAGGAGTCTCTTTAGAAGAGCAACTTCTTTTTAAAATTACTACTAAAGGGCTTCCCTGGTGGCGCAGTGGTTGAGAGTCCGCCTGCCGATGCAGGGGACGCGGGTTTGTGCCCCGGTCCGGGAGGATCCCACATGCCGCGGAGCGGCTGGGCCCGTGAGTCATGGCCGCTGAGCCTGCGCATCCGGAGCCTGTGATTCGCAACGGGAGAGGCCACAACAGTGAGAGGCCCGCATACCGCAAAAAAAAAAAAAAAAAATTACTACTAAAGGCATACATGCATTTGAACAAATCCAATTGTACTTAAAGAGTTTATGATGAAAATCAATACTCCCTTTCCCTTCATCCCTACTCCTAGAGTTAATGTCTTAATTATTTCAGTGTTTCTCTCTGACAGTTATTGCCATAGCCTTAGAGAAAATGCTTGTGCCTTTGTTTCTTGGTTTATTAATTGTTACAAAAGAAGATTGCACTTTAGAAGATTCACACCTCTTGCTTATATATTGTCATTTTTATTTCTACCGGAAGCCTGTGTAACTTTTTTTTTTTTTTTTTGGCTGCGTTGGGTCTTCGTTGCTGCGCTCAGGCTTTCTCTAGTTGCAGTGAGTGGGGGCTACTCTTGCGGTGCGCAGGCTTCTCATCACAGTGGCTTCTCTTGTTGCAGAGCACGGGCTCTAGGCATGCGGGCTTCAGTAGTTGTGGCACTTAGGCTCAGTAAGTAGTTGTGGTTCATGGGCTCTAGAGTGCAGGCTCAGTAGTTGTGGCGCACAGGCATAGTTGCTCCGCGGCATGTGGGATCTTCCCGGACCAGGGCTCGAACCGGCGCCCCTGCATTGGCAGGCGGATTCTTAACCACTGCACCACCGGGGAAGTCCCCTGTGTAACTTTAAATAACATATTTGAATCTTCTGTTCTTTCCATTAACTTTTAATAACCTCTCTTAACTCTACCTTGTAGGATGAAGATATTGGCTCCACTGCTCTTTTTTCCAATTCACATGATCCATCTCAAAGGGGTCTTTTTTTTTTTTTTTTCCAAAGGGCTCTTTTAAAAGGAAGTGGAAAATTGAGCTCACCTATCCGCTTGGAGGCAGAGTACTAAATTAGATGATCTCTTAAGGGTCATTCTGTGAAAATACAGAAACATATAAAAATGTGAGGATTGATCTGAAGCAATTGTATTTATCTAGTTCATGGAAAAAGATTTTAAGAAGGGAATGGTGATTAACTGAGTGAGGAAATTGATTTGGGGCTCCTTATATCCTGTCCTACCAGAGAACAATCCGCCAAGTCCTTTAACGGAGGCCGTGGAGGGTTGTTTGCCTACAGTCTTTTGAGGTGATGAGAGGCGGGAAGCCATGGTAAGTGATAGCATTCCCTCCCCCCGGAGTCTTCCGCAGACACTTACTTAAATGCTCAGTCACGGAACACATGCATATGTACCCTCTCTATCCTGTTTCACTGCTGCTGCTCTCTGCTTTGCCCTGAACCACCCTCTGATGCTCAGCTGAAGATTCCCTGCATTGCCCAGACATAACGTGCGGAGCCAGTCGGTTTTCAGCATGCCCCCCACACCCCCCAACACACACCCCTTTCCTAGAAGCCAGCTGCTAGTCTGGGGCGGGTTGGCCTCTTCAGTTCCCTTCCAGTCTCCCTGGAAGGCCAGTTTAGGCTCCCAGTGTGAAATGTGGAGCCTCAGTTGTCTGAATGTCCTTGAGAGCCATAGGAGTCATTTGATCCTAGAGGTCTGGATTTCCTTCTCTTGTGTTTTTCTTGTTCTCTGACTTATAAGGGGAAAGGTGGTGAATACAGAAACTGTTTCTTCCTTTTTCACTTTCTAGTCCTTTCACTCTCTTTAGAATACTTATCAAAGCTGTATTTTCTTTGCATTTGAAAATGAATGAATTGATGTTGAGGACCATCTCTGGATTTAGGTTTGGGAGAATCCATTTATTTCTTATTGCCTAAATTGCTAAATTTCCTTCAACTCCTCCTTTTCCCATGACTTGCTTCAGATGCAGGCAGTTCCTGAGGCTCAGAAAGGCCAGGAGGGAGGCCTAGCTCCAGTTTGGTAGTTTCTAGTGGCAGAGCTGCCTATACCCGAGAGGAGTTTGGTTTTCCTCCTTCTCTTGACATTGTCTGTTCCCTGGATAGTAGAGGCTGCCAAATTGGGGACCTGTTCTATTCAGCGGGAAGTCCCCTGAATACTGTGATGTGGGATTTCTAACTGAGCCCTGGAATAAAAGAAATGATGGTCTCCTTTCCTTCCTTCCTGGTGCCAGTAATAATCCCAGTTGTGACCATTTCCAAATCTTCTGTGTTTCCTAGTGAAGTCTGAGATGCTGTTTGTGGAGAATGTCTGAACTTCATTTCCCTTGCAACTTTTGAAAAGTGGATTTTTAGGAGCTTTTGGTGACTTGGAAGTCTCTGGAGTAGAGGAAAAGAGAAAAATGTGCCAAGCATAGAGAGATTGAGAAAAAAGAGTTGGTTGTATAAAGTGATTGAGGCTGTTGTGTGAGTTTCTAAGCAGACCTAAAAGGTAGTGGTCCCAGTTGAATTTGAGTGACCCTCTGGTGCAGAGTGTCCTACAAAGGTGCGGCAGGGAATGACTAAAGCTTCCTTCTTATTATTCCTGTGCAACCCATAGTTGCGAGTAGAGACAGATCCGCACAGGCAGCCATGCTGGTTCTACTGCTCAGAGGGCACTGCCTAATTTGGGAGAGAGCATAGGGAAAGAGTTGCCACCTTTTTGCTGATCCCAAGCTCAAAACTGCACCAGAGAAATTACATTTGGGGATGAACTTCTTGCTTGACAGAGTTAGGAGAAAGATAAACCAAAGTAGCCACTTTTGATGCTTTCTGAGAACTTGAGTTCCCCATCTGTCTTCCTGCAAAACTTTAGTGGTTGACTGCTGGGAGTCAGGGAGCTGTACTATATAATGTTGGGCAAATGAAGGTAACCTTGAGTCTTAACATTTCAGCGGTGCAAGAAGAGGCACTGGAAGAGTGGCAGTGGAAACCCGGGCTTTGCAGAGTGACTAGAGAATCTGTATCTTGAGCCTTCTTCCACTTACCCAAAGTATGTGCAACCAGGTTCACTAGTGTCAAAGCTGATGTCACTATCAGTTGGAAATTACCTGCATTCCAGCTCCACAGTTGCTTCTGCCTTTCTCTTGCTCATGCTCTTGAGTGTGTCTTAGATTCACTCTATTTGTATTTTTGTGAAAAGGCCTCTGAGTCCATTGCTGACTACAGCCAGACTCCGGAGCTGGGTTGATCTGACATTAACAGTGTGCCTCTCCCAGCCCTTGCTTTGAAGTTTCCTCCTCTTCTGCACTGATTCTCCTGATTTGGATTTGGTGAGGCTCTGAAGAATCATTCTAGAACGGCAATGGCTTTTATCAACAGTGTTCTCTCGCTGACTTTCCTTCTGAGAGTCCCTCCAGAGAGGGATTCTTGGTTATGTGATTCCTGCCCCTCCCTGTTCTTTGGACATTCTAGACACATGAGTCCCAGCCTGATATCTTTTTGCCTTCTCACAGCCCCTTCAGTTCTTGGGGTGTGTGTATGAGAATGGGGAAAGTAGTGTTGGGATAATTGTTTTGGAAGAGTTTCAAGTAACGAGTATTAACTGCAATTCACTTGCTTATAAACAACATGTGTGTGTGCACACGCATTGTTTACTAACCTTTTAGGTGATTAGGATTCAACTAGCATTTGTTAAGTACTACTGTGCACCAGGGACTGTGTTAGATCCCTTTACACACATAAAGTTATTTATTCTACACAGCAACAATAAGAAGTAGATATGTTTTTTCCATTTTGCAGTTGAGGAAACTGAAACTTAGAAGACAATGTGGTTTGTGTAAGTTTACACATCTCATAATGGCAGAGCCAGGATTTTGAGCCTCAGCCTATTTGACTCCAAGTTCAGGAGTTTTTCCACTATCCTTCAGCTGCCACAGCACTTGAGAAAGGGAGAATGATGTCATGAAGTCAGATGAACAGAGAAATGGCACACTTCAGCAGGGATGATGGTTGTTTTAGAGCTTTTTCTTCTCAGTGAAGCCTGGTATGGTATTTCTTGGGAACTTTGAGTCTAAAAGGGAAGGTAAGAAATTATCTGTAACTAGAAAAGTACATGAAGATTTTAACACTAAATAAAGGTGAGATGTTCAGGACCAGTGTATGGAGTGTTATATGAGTAAGAAAATACAGTTCAAAGAGGAAAAGGAAAAGGTTATTGGCAGGCATTTAAAGGGAGATATGGAGATAGAAAAGCATTTGAAGAGTTGGGGACAAGGGAATTAAAACCAGAATTGCTTCCCAGTCTACCTGAAGAATTTGTAAACCTATATGAACAAAACACATATAAAGCAGCATTCTGCAAATACAAGTTAAGAATAAAAGCTAAGCTGAGTAACTAAGTGCAGAAGGAATGAAGAGTAATGTAGCAATCAGAAGTGGAGGGAGGTAGTCAGGGAAATCTTCCTGGGAGGAGAGGACTTTTCATCAGATTTTGAATGAGTCCAGGAAGACATAAAGAGAGGAGGTGCCAGGGAGGGTTTCATGGTGAAGGGAAGACCTGAGGATGGCACCACTAACCAGTGTGTGTACGTGTCTCCCTTTCTGTTCCTTTCTCCCTCCCTCCTTCCTTCCGTAGCCTGGAAGCTCGAAGTCTGGCTGTGGCCATGGGGGACACGGTAGTGGAGCCTGCCCCGCTGAAGCCAACTTCTGAGCCCACTCCTGGCCCATCAGGGAACAATGGGGGCTCCTTGCTAAGTGTCATCACGGAGGGGGTCGGGGAACTATCAGTGATTGACCCTGAGGTGGCCCAGAAGGCCTGCCAGGAGGTGCTGGAGAAAGTCAAGCTTTTGCATGGAGGCGTGGCCATCTCTAGCAGAGGCACCCCACTGGAGTTGGTCAATGGGGATGGTGTGGACAGTGAGATCCGTTGCCTGGACGATCCACCCTCTCAGATAAGGGAGGAGGAAGATGAGATGGGGGCCACAGTGGCCTCGGGCACAGCCAAGGGAGCAAGAAGGCGGCGGCAGAACAACTCAGCCAAACAGTCTTGGCTGCTGAGGCTGTTTGAGTCGAAACTATTTGACATCTCCATGGCCATTTCATACCTGTATAACTCCAAGGAGCCTGGAGTGCAAGCGTACATCGGCAACCGGCTCTTCTGCTTTCGTAATGAGGACGTGGACTTCTATTTGCCCCAGTTGCTTAACATGTACATTCACATGGATGAGGACGTGGGTGATGCCATCAAGCCCTACATCGTCCACCGTTGCCGCCAGAGCATTAACTTTTCTCTCCAGTGTGCCCTGTTGCTGGGGGCCTACTCTTCAGACATGCACATTTCCACTCAACGACACTCCCGCGGGACCAAGCTCCGGAAGCTAATCCTCTCAGATGAGCTGAAGCCAGCTCACCGAAAGAGGGAGCTGCCCTCCTTGAGCCCAGCCCCTGACACAGGGCTGTCTCCCTCTAAAAGGACTCACCAGCGCTCTAAGTCAGATGCCACCGCCAGCATAAGTCTCAGCAGCAACCTGAAACGAACAGCCAGCAATCCTAAAGTGGAGAATGAGGATGAGGTAAAATCCCCGGGAGGGACGGGGTAAGCAAGGTGGCATGGAGCCAGGATGTCTGACATAGGGTTCCTCTGTCCTTTTCTCTCCGTCCCTCTGTTTCATTTCACTGATAAAAGCATGGAATGTTAGAATGGAAAAAGACCTTAGAATTCATGTATTCCAGCTGCCTCATTTTACAAAGGAAGAACTTGGAGACCCAGAGAGATAAAGTGACTTTCCTCAGGTCATATAGCTAACAGCAAGGCTGACACTCCTGACTCTGTCCAATGTGTTTTTACTAAACTGCACTTCCATTCTCTTACTGAGAACTGTGGCAGAGACCCTCCCCAGCCTGACTTGAAACCTGGGATATCTACCAGGACCTCTCAGAGCAGCAACCATGGGGGAGGAGAAGGGACCCTGTGTGTGAATTTTGTGTGTGCTGCGGGAGGGGAGATGTTAAGTAGAACCTCAGCTTCATTCTCCTAGCCACTCCTCCTCATAATCCCTCTCCCCCACTCCCTGAAGATCCTGCTGTTTGTTCACAGAAGGGTGAGGTTCATTCCCTATCATTGAGGCATCTGCAGAATGCCCTCCCACCCGCCTTTCCTTGGGGGAAAGGATGTCTTGCTTGTCTTTTTCCCATATCATTTGGGAGAAGCACAAAAGGAAGAGGGAAGCAGTCCTGGTAATAGAGTAAATCTCGGGCATACCCAGCGTCTAGTCAAGGACCTGAAACCTAAAGAAGAGAAAGCAGCAGTCAGGGTATCCCATTTAGGATATAGAGCAGGGATGAGATAAGCACATCAGTAGGTTATACCCACCTTTCATTCCATATCTGGACAGATAGCAGGGGAAGTTGCCCGGTGGACAACCAGTAGTATCAGTGACCTGATGTCCCAGCCAGACAATGGTGCCCCAGTCCCCACCCCACCCCCGACTCACCACCAGCCACGCTCCCATCCTGGCTGCCAGCCTAGCCTAGAAAAGAAGGGAGAAAAGAATGAGGAATTTGCGTTGTTGGAAAATGCATATAGTTGTGCTGGCATCTGCCTCTGTGGGGCACATAACCCACCCACATTTTTGATACAATGGGACTTCTTTCAACTAGAGAGAGGTCAGAGTGACTAGGGAAGGGAAAAGGCAAGAGCAGGGGAGACTACAGAGCCTGGTCTCTGTGGAAATTCGGTATTTTATTATGAGAATAATAGTGAAGCTAAAGGAACTAACATTTATTGAGCACTTACTACGTACCAAGCATCATGTCAAATACTTTACATTTAATCCTCACAACAACCCTAAGAGACAGGTATTATTTTACCATTGAGGAAACAGCTTAGAGCAGTTAGATGATTTGCCCCAGGTCTCTCAACCAGTGCATATCAGACCAGGCCTCAGCTGTCAGAGTCCATATGGGGAAGAACAGCCTAGGCCTTAGCCATGAAGGTTTCCACATCCATGCACAGGCAGAGCCCAAGTGTTCTCAGAACCAGAATAGACCATTTTCATTTCTGGTTGAGCTTGGCAGGGCAGCCCAGGGTCATGAAGGGAGGCTGTTGCACAGCAAGAAGAATCATCCAGAGCCGGTGGGACTAAGGTCGTGAAGTGTTTGGGAGCTCCTCCTCTTGGGGCATTAGAGGGAGCCTCTATCAGTATGAGTGGGAGCAGCTGCAAGTGAATCCCTTGGTGCCTCTTGGCTTTTCTATGCAGGCATTTTGTAGTTCTCATCTTAGGACCAGAAAAACTGAGGCCTCTGGCTTTTCTTACTCTGTGTTGGTCCTCAGTCCCTCTTCCTTGCATCTAACTCCTGCCTAGGATGAGATTTGGGGTGATGCTGAGACACAGTTATTCTGTGAGTGCTTAAATCCTCTAGGTTGGCTTCTCCAGCTGCCATTCTTCCCAACCTGGCTCCTTTATCTTGGGTCAATAGATCCAGGAAAGGAAGGAGATACCATGTCCCCAGGCACTCCCATGTTATCTGATGCTGGCAGAAAGAGACACCTGAATCCACTGTGTCTCCTCAGGAAATGTGAGAGTGAGAGTCACCAGGGGTCTAAGCATTGGAGTCTTCAGCACAGAGGTCTCTCCAAACCCCTTTGGCATTTTGAGGATACATCTTTCAAGGCCTTTGTCTCCCAAATACCAAGGGAATTGTTTTTCTTTCTTTCTTTCTAATACTCCTTCTCCCCATCATGCAACATTTACTCACTCAGCATATAGCTCTTGAGCTTGTATACTGTGTGGAGCCCTGCACTAGAGGCAGTGGAGGATGTAGGATAAAATGCTGTCCTTCACTCCAGGAACTTACAAGGGAGTTTGGAGATCGCATTAACTAGGAAATTGTTTACTTTGTGGCTCTTGATTTTGTATCCTGAAACTTTACTGAATTAGTTCTAACAGTTTCTTGGTGGAGCTTGTGAGTCTCTTGAAATGTTGATTCCTGCATATGAGGAGGAAGTATACAGCTTCCTAAAACAAAACATAATTATCTCAGGTCTGAGCAGAGACTCCAGAAGGAGAGACACACCGCTCCCCATCTCTTGCTTTCCTGTGGGTTCGGAGTTTAATCCTACCTTCCTGCCACCAGTAGGGAAGCTCAGGAGGGTGAAGAGAGGCCTCAAAGAAAAGGCCCAGGTGCTCATACAAGTCTCTTCCTGCCTGGGGTATCCCTACAGAGTTCTCTGCCCAGATCTCACAGAAGGTTGTTTTCTTTTAATGAGGAATCCTTTACACTCTCCCCTACATTCAGAGGGCTCTAGCACTGATTCCTTCCATCTCCCACCATTCTCCACCCTTCCAAGCCCACTCCTTCAAAGCAGTTTCTATCAGCCTAGTCAGGGAACTCTGTTCAGGCAGTTTTGCAGTTGTAACCAAATGGTAAATATTCTGGCATAGGGTTGGGGGTGCAGGGGGCAGTAATTTAGCTGCTAGCCCCACACCCCACATAATGACACTTGTAGATCAGCTTTGTCTTCTCAGGGCTATAACCTTTGTACAGAGAAATATGCTGCGTATCACACTGTAAGCCCCAGCAGGCCTTTCAGCCTAATAGAGTGTGATGTCAGCTTCTTGGCCTCAAGCTTTTCTCCTTGGAGCTGACTCAGTTTGAGTGACTCAAGCCTACAGAGTAGGAGAGAGGAGCAGGTCATGATATAACTCCCTTCCCCCAAGGCTGTTAATGAGTCAGGACCGTCCTGTCTGTAGGAGAGTCAGCTGGAGCGTGGCTCATGGAACCAATATCCTGCCTGCTGTTCCTTCCCCACCCAGCTCATGAGTAAAAATTGAACAAGTCACCATAGCCTCTAGCATCCTCGCCTCAATTCTCCCTCCCACCCCTGCCCAAAGCAGTTGTTGCCTTGGGAGAGTGTTCAGCTTGGCTTCTCCCTCAAAGTGCCCCTCTCCCTAGGTTCTTCAAAGAAAGACCTGACTAGAGGACCTCCAGCTAGCATAGAACTTAAACCGTGGAATTGAATTAAGTAGTTGCTTGAAACGCGGATTGCAGAGTAGCTCAGTGACCACTGCCCTCCTGCCCTGGGAGTTCCTGGGACTTTGTCTCTCAAGTCCAGGCTGCACATTTGTGTACACGTATTGCCCCTTCTTCCTGCTCTGGGAGACCTTCGTGGACAACGCAGGATGGGCCTGTGCACGAGCTGCAGCAGAGCCGCTGAATGAGCTTCAGTACCAGCCCTTTCCCCTGTTTTGCTTACAGACACCAGTAAGACATAGGAATGTGGTGAGGTTTTAGCTAAATCCCCTGGGCTGGGACTAGGACAGCTGCTGCTGCTCAGCTACTCAGCTTTCTCAGATGGATTCAGCTGGTACCTGGCTCCCCAACTTATGTCAAAAAAATTGTAATTTATTGAGTATCATGTGAAATACCCTGATAGGAAGCCTACAGAAGTTTGGTAGGTAAGAAAGTTATTCATCCTTAACTCCCAGCAGCATCTAGCCCAGAAGTTTCCTGCTCATGGGTCCATGGTATCCCTTGTCACATGATTGAAGGTTGGGATTAGGTTTCCCAGGGTGACAATGAGGCTGATTAGAGAGGAGATGTACCTGGCACTGAAAGTTTAGCTCTTCTGCTTCCTCCTTGACGTTTCCAAGAAGCTGGAGGAACATGGGGTTTCCAGCGTGGGGGCCATGAAGCTTGTTAAATTCAGTCTCTCGATGGTGGTCTCCATGGAGAAGGGGTTGGTTGAGAGCATGTGAGTGGATGAAGAGAAAGCAGGGAAGCTTGGCAACGCGGTTAACCTCCCTGAGGGATCCAGCTTTAGGATTTGTCCCAGAAGGAAGACTTGTGCAGGCAAGAATAGAAGGGAAGAAAGTGAAAAGCAGAGGACAGTGTCTCTTCACCCCTTCTGACCTCAAGGTTTGCACTAGCTTTCCAGCATCTTCCACAAGTGTCAAGATTCTGGGCAAGTGGCATTTGTGGGTTGACTTTCTTTCATTAAAGCGGAAAGGTAGAGAGCTACACAAGAGAAGCAGTTATGATCCAAGTTGGAGCTAAATTCTTTGCCTTTGTCTCTCTCCCTTCCCTCCCCGCCCCCTCCTTCTCCCCTTGCCCTCCGGCCCTTTCCCAGGAGCTCTCCTCCAGCACCGAGAGTATTGATATTTCATTCAGTTCCGTAAGTGGGGCCAGGCTGGGACTGGGTGGCAGGCTCCCCCCATGGCCGCATTTCCTCTCCGTCCCCAGGTCTTCTGAGTCCCCAGGCCAAGGCTGGAGTTAAAAGGTGCCTTTTCTTCCTGGGACATCAGCTCCTCCCTCCCAGGCCTGGAGGAGCCCCCTGCTGTTTATTGCCAGTGCTCTGAGCCCAGGCTGAGTGGGGCTCAGCTGATCCTTCTCCCAGAGACAGCTGGGATGCAGTGCAACTCAGCCCCCAGCTCCTGGGTCTCTAGAGCAAACAGCTGGGAGAGAGGTAGAATTTATCCCTGGATTGGAGCCAAAAACTGCTTGGCAGGAAACCCTGAGGATCCTGTTTCTCCCACCCAGAACCCTTTCCCCATGGCTTGTGCCATCAGACCATCAAATACTTATTCAGTGTCTTCCAAATGCTAGGCCCTGTGCTGGGTGAGCTGACCCGAAAAGCAAACAGGATTTGGCCTGAAGGAAAGTTTTGCCTCCCCACAGCCAGTTTTCTTTTCAACTTCAACCACATTTCTTCCAGGTCTGAGTTCTTCCCTTTCCCAGCTCACTGCCCACGATGTTCCTTAATCCTCATTCTCCTTTCTTGTTCCCTCTGAACTAACCCCTGACCCTCTGGTCCCACAGGGTCTCGGACCTTGTTGCTGGGCAGAGACGTGAGAGGAAATGCTGGACCCTCTGGGAGTTTGGATGATTTTTTTACACTTTATTTTTGATTTGTCTACCCAATCAATTTGTTCTGTGCTGATCCCCTTTCAGTCATAATTGTGGCAGTGCCTCCCTCTCAAGGCCTGGGGTCATATTTCCAACTTGCTGATGTGACTTAGGGGCCCCTGACACAAATGCTGAATTGAGGATGGGAAGGAATTCTGTTGTTTCTAATCTGAGATAACTATGAATTGTTTGGGGTGGAGGATCCTTGGGACCATGACCATTTGCCACCTGAGTGGATGGATTAGGAGATAAGGATGAACGAAGGAGTGAGTCTCCAAATTTCCTTTTCCTTTCTTTCTCTTTCTCTATTAAGCCCCTGGGATATTTCCAGGGACCACAGAGGTCTAGTTCTATTGTCTTCCTGTCTTTATCTCTGTTCAACCCTGCCTCCCAAAGCATTCCTGACTGATTCAGACACCCTGTTTTTCATTATTGTATGGGGACCTGAGCCAGCCCCCTGTGGGGTGGAGGCTGAGAGATGAGCTGTCCCTTTGAACACTGGCTCTGTGCACATGCAGAGGTGGGCATGGTACTGCCCAGCTTTCAAAAGAAGTTCTTTTTTGTAGTGTGAGGGAGTGAGGGTAGAAATTCTCACTCAGGAAACTAAGCAAGACACACAGAGAGGGAGAGAAGCCTGGTGAGTGAAATACTACTGTTCCTATAAGAGGAAGAGATAACTGTTCTTATCTAGGTGAGGAGAGATGGAACGGGGTGGCTATCCTGATAAAATGCCCCTTACGGTAGAAGGACTTAGGGTGGGAAAAGAGCCCTTCTTCCCGTCTAGCTGAGTCCATCTTTTTCCCCATCCCCACCTTACTCCCCAGACTGACTTTGCCCTTTCTGACAATGAAGTGTCCAACGTGAGCAGCCAGTTTCACAGGAGGGAGCTAATATGGGGAGCCTAGTCCCTGAGAGGTAGGGGAAGAGGATCCAAGGAGGATTCACTGAAAAAGACAGGTCTTCAGGGCCATCATCAGGGGCTGAAAGGAGCTATTGTTTTCTCCACCCACCTGCCCACCCGTACCTCCCACCGTCTGCTTTTTCTTTCCCCATTGATCATTCCCTCATTAGTGCAAAGTCAGCTCATCCTTCCCTCATCCCCTGCATGTGCATTGACCCTTTGTGAGAGATTGTGGGGTGGACAGGGGGATGCCGTTGAAAGCATCAAAAGTCACTTATGGATTGAGTCATCCTTTGAAAGGGGAAATACTGACTCGCCGTTCCCCTCCTTAGCCTTGTGGGCCCTGGCGGAGACCCAGCCCAAGCATCCAGGTGGGGAGGGGGACAGCCTCATTCTGGAGATGGGTGAAGCACTTCAGGTGTAAGCAGCATTTCTCTCTGGGTCCCTGGCTGACCTCTCTGGATGTCATCCCCCCACCCATCTTGAAGCCTTGGGACAGTTGCTCAGAAACTCAGGTCCAAGAGAAGAGGGGTGCACCTGGTGACCTGGATTCACACATCCCCCCCTTACCCTCAAGAAATAGCCTGTGGAGAAGGACTGTGCTGGCTTTTCCACCTGTTCCCAATTCAGGTTGACAGGGGTGGGTGGGATCTCCTACAAGGGCCTAAAGGTAGCTCCTTCCCTGGAGTTCTAGAGACACTGAGACTCCTGCCCTACATGGCCAGGAGTGACTGGGCCATTTTTTCTATGGTTTCTTCACCATCTTTTACTTCACCCCAACCCCCTGTAGCCCGTCAGACTGGCTCCCGAGCGAGAATTCATCAAGTCCCTGATGGCGATTGGCAAGCGGCTGGCCACGCTCCCCACCAAGGAACAGAAAACACAGCGGCTGATCTCAGAGCTCTCCCTGCTCAACCATAAGCTCCCTGCCCGAGTCTGGCTGCCCACTGCTGCCTTTGACCACCACGTGGTCCGCGTGCCCCACACCCAGGCTGTTGTCCTCAACTCTAAGGACAAGGTAGGTGGGCTCTGGCCCAAACCATACCCCTCATCTGACTCTACTCCTGTCGTTGTCCACGGTGTGTGTATGTGCCCAGGGGTGCCCCACCAGCATCCTAGACTCCCTCCGTAGCCCACGTGCACGTGTCAGCCTTGACTTCATCTGAGTACCGTTGTGATTCCGAGGGCCCTCCTGTCCCCCTTCTTGGGCTTTGTTTTTCTGGATCAAAGAGGCCTGATCTTTTCAGCTTGCCTCTTGCCATGTCTCAGGAGAGAGCTGCTCTCCTCCCCTCCTCACAGTCCTTTTGGTAGCTCTTCTCCAGCCCTTCTATAACACTTAGGCTTTCCAGGTACAGCAACAATGAGAGTAGAGAAATCTTTGTTTCTAAGACCTTTTCTGATCACAGTGGGCAGGGAGAAGGAGAGAATTAGCTAAATTAGTCTGTTGGTTGAAATGAGCACTAATGGTTCAGATTTTTTCCCCAGAAGACGTATTGAAGATTAGAATCCTGCTTGGAACGGTGCCCAACTTTTTCCCAGTCTTTTTGTCTGTTTTTAGGACAAGCCCACAGAGGCATTCAGGCCTCTCTGAATGGGTGGTAATTGATGGTTTGGAATGGTTTTGCCCGGGTGCTTCTTCTATACATTTTGAAGCTCAGCTGAAACATTTTACAGACCTGTGTACTCTCTCAGCCAAATTCTTTTTTTTTTTTAAGACAGTGATGTAACAGTTTTATTTTAAAATATCAATATTTGCATGACACCAGAAAGTATATACTTTGGCAACTAACTTCCCATGAAAAATTTTAGCTGTCAACTTAAAACTGAGGGGATACATGATTTTTCAAAATACTTTTAGGAAGTACATAAGCAGAATAGTGTGTGGACCACTGCTTTACGAGACTGTGTCCTGATCAGTTTGGAGGACACCTCTTGTAGTAGAACCACCTGGGGAAGGTGGATGCCTTTTTAAAAATGCAGATTCCTGGGCTCCAGCCCCAGACTGAGTTACTAGATTTGGGTTGGGCCCCAAGTAAGTCAGTTTTCAACATGCACCCCAGGTGGTTCTCATGCAAACCAACATTTAAGAAGCACTTCAGGGGAAAAAACTAGTATTTTATAATATTTCAGCCATGGCTGAAGAGGGAAACACCTCAGGTATGTTTTTAATTAAGGAGAGAACTGAAAGACACCAAGAATTGGAGCTCACAAAGTAGCAGCACCCATAGGATAAGTTCCTGCCCTAAATATGGCATTCCCGGTGTCAGGGGACTGATGGACTCAGGTTGGAGCAGGAGTGGGCAGCAGGAAGAACCGTGTTAGCAGAGTTGAGGTTTGGGGGGAACAGTGGTGGAGGTAAGCTGCAAATACTGTTCTCACTTACCCGCAGGCTCCCTACCTGATCTATGTGGAAGTCCTCGAATGTGAAAACTTCGACACCACCAACGTCCCCGCCCGGATCCCGGAGAACCGAATTCGTAGCACCCGGTCTGTAGAGAACCTGCCCGAATGCGGCATCACCCATGAGCAGCGGGCAGGCAGCTTCAGCACTGTGCCCAACTATGACAACGATGATGAGGCCTGGTCGGTGGATGACATAGGCGAGCTGCAGGTGGAGGTGAGGGAGCTCCAAGGGCACAGCACCTATTCTGGAACTTTCAATGTATTTGAGACAACACAACACACCCTGAGGCAGGCTGAAGCAAGTACCCAAATGAGTGCCATAGGTAGTGACAGGTGTGAGAGGGGACAGCTCTGAACAGCTCTGGTCTGGAACAGATTCAGGTGGAGCTCGTTTTCCTGCAAGAAGAATTTAGGCTTACTGTAAGAAGGAACTTCTAAGCCCAGGGGAGTGTGAAAAATTTAATCAAAATATATATTGAACACCTGCGATATAAAGTTGTCTTAGGAACGCAGAGAAGAATCAGTCATACATTCATTAATTCAAGGAATGTTTATGGAGGGCCTTTGTGCCAGCCCTGAGTGCTGTATGCTAGTAAACAAGGCTTGGCCCCTGCCTGCAAGGGGCTTATGACCTAATAGGAGAGAGAACAAGGCCAGTCAGCAGGTAGATGTAGTGTGGTGTGATCCAGGTTGTGCTGGAGAGGATGGGGTATCATGGGAGCACCTGAGGGTGGAGGTAGCACTTATTCCAGACTTGGGATTGGACACGCCCTGAAAGATTTCTTGGAGGAAATAATATCTCAGCTGAGGCCTGAAGGTAGGTAGGAATTAGCTGTACAGAGTATTCCAGGCAGAGGAGACAGCAAGTGCAAAGACTGGAAGACATGAGAGAGCTTGGCCCATTTTAAGAATAGAAAGAAATTTTGTGTGACTGTGATGTGTGGTCGTGAGATGAGGAGGTGGTGAAGAATGAGGCTGGAGAGGCCGTCATGGGCCAGATTGTAAGAAGGATCCTGTAAGCTGTGGAAAGAAACTTGGATTTTGTTCTGGGGTTGTAGGGATCCAGAGCAGGATTTTATTAGAGCTGTAGCACAGCCAGATTTCACTTTGTGGAAAGGCAGACTCTCCACTTGAGCTTACAGTCCAAATGGGGAGACTGGATGCAGACATTTAAGAAAAAAATCTATGTATAAGATACACAACAAGGCAGTGTGCAGTAAGTGATCAATGGGGTTAAGGAGAAATGCACTTGTACAAAGGAAAGAGTAAAGAAGGGACTTGATATGGACCTTGGGGTCTGGTAGAATATTTTATAGTTAGAGAGAGATGGGGAGATAAGACTGAATGACTTAGGTTGAAGAAATTGCTCAGAGGAACCTAGCCTGGAGAGGGTCTTTTCTGGACCCTAAGGGAGAATGCATCCCTGGCCTTGGGGAGCTCTCGATATAAGGCTGAAAGTTCAGCTTTCTGTGATGGTCATGGCAGTGGTTTGCAAACTTGAGTGTGTTAGAAGTCTTCTGGAGAACTCGTTAGAAATTCAGACTTCCAGATCCCATTCCCAGTAATTCTAATTCAGATTGATGGTGGGATTTGGGAATCAACGTTTTAGCAGCATTCCAGGTAATTCTGATGGAGGTAGTTGACACATTGAAAAACACTGCTAGAGGATCTGTGGGGGGGGGGTGCCTAGGCAGTTTGGGGTCCAAGTGGTCAGGATGGTGCATAACCAGGGGAGGCTTTTTGGAGCAGGGTTTGGAAGGGAGGGCTGATCGTGTCTTGGAGATGGCAGCACGCAGGGTGATCTGAGGAGGAGGTGAAAGAGGCAACCCCTGTGCTCAGCGCTTCTGACCTGCAGTCCCCTGCTCTCCCCAGCTCCCTGAAGTGCACACCAACAGCTGTGACAACATCTCCCAGTTCTCCGTGGACAGCATCACCAGCCAGGAGAGCAAGGAGCCTGTGTTCATTGCAGCAGGCGACATCCGGTATGGCCAGACCATGTTGCCCGTCATTTTTCATCCCTCTCTTAGGCACTGCCTTTCTCTTTGTCCCCTTCCTGTCTGTCAGCCTGTATCTTTCCCTCTTCTCTCTCCTTACTCTGTCCATGTCCTGAGGCCACCAAACTTGAGGCATTGAAGGTGTGGGTTGAGAAATTACTGGGCTACTACAGAAAGAAGTTACATTTTAAAAGGACTCCAAAGGAATGAAAGCACCAGAGGAAGGAATTACAACAGCGTTTCCCCGAGTGGGTCTGAGGACACACGTGTCAGAATCCAGGGAGAGGGAGGAGATCTTGTTGGAAATGCAGATGCGGGAGCCACACCTGTTCTGAATGCAGAATCTTGGTAGGAGAATGGGCAGGGCCTGGTAATCTGCATTGAACATGATTACAAACCACCAGGTTAGCAAAAAGATATCAGTGGTGTGTTTCCTTCCATGAGTCTCTCTCAGCCCAGGTTTCTATCTCTGTGTGCCCAGAATCAAGGAAACAGTGCAGGAAATGCTGGCATAGACAGGGACATGAGGATCTGGGGTAACTCCTCCAAGCAAATGATATAGTTTCTTCCTGCTAGACGGCGCCTTTCGGAGCAGCTGGCTCACACCCCCACAGCCTTCAAACGAGACCCAGAAGACCCTTCTGCAGTTGCTCTCAAAGAGCCCTGGCAGGAGAAAGTGCGGTGAGTTGGGTGGGGTCCACCATCCATACTGTCTCTCAGCCCAACACCCGCCGGCAAAATCCATCAGGCCCCCAGGCGGTGGTCTGAGTCCTTACCTTGTGAGGAGTTTGATTTGGATTTTTTTTTTTTTTTTTTTTTTTGCGATACGCGGGCCTCTCACTGCTGTGGCCTCTCCCGTTGCGGAGCACAGGCTCCGGACGCGCAGGCTCAGCGGCCATGGCTCACGGGCCCAGCCGCTCCCAGCCGCTCCACGGCATGTGGGATCTTCCCCGGGCCGGGGCACAAACCCATGTGCTCTGCATCGGCAGGCGGACTCTCAACCACTGCGCCACCAGGGAAGCCCTGATTTGGATTTTTGATAGAAGCCGTGTCTCTGTCCTCAACCTGGCATCACCCTTTGACACCTTTTTGCTTCTCTTCACAGGCGCATTAGAGAGGGCTCCCCCTATGGCCATCTCCCCAATTGGCGGCTCCTGTCAGTCATTGTCAAGTGTGGGGATGACCTTCGGCAGGAGCTGCTGGCCTTCCAGGTGTTGAAGCAACTGCAGGTAAGAGAAGGGAGGGAGAAAGAAGGGAAACTCAGCCCACGTGCAGCCCACCTGAGGTGATCACGCAGGTCCTTCTGCAGGGAGCTCCACTGGAGACCATCTTCCTGCCCAGGTCTAAGTTAGATTTACGTTAAACTAAGCTGGTGCTCCTACCAGGAAGTACAGCCCCGGGAGCAGCTCCACAGCGACCTCTTGTGGCCCTTTTGTGACTGGCGCCTGTTCTAATCACTGATGGGAACTCCCAACTGATTTGCAGCAAGTGGGTTGCAGTGGGCTGAGATGTCAATCCCTGACCCCCAGGTTAGTTGCCTACAAGCAACTTCACCTGTTTAATCAGTTCTTTATATAAATATTTTCATTTTCTGGAGAAACTTTCTCTGACCCTAAATCCTTTTTGGTCTTTATCCCTGTTCTTTCAACTTGGGTTAATAGGTCCCACTCACCCAGCTTGGGAGGTGACAGCAAGGTTTCCTCTTCTCCCTCCCTTTTTTGGATATCTCTCTATGAGATACCTTTTCCCACATGCCACCCTGTGTCTTGTCACACCGTGGACTTCCTTTCAAAACTTCCTGGTTCTGGGCTTCCCTGGTGGCACAGTGGTTGAGAGTCCGCCTGCTGATGCAGGGCACACGGGTTCGTGCCCCAGTCTGAGAAGATCCCACATGCCGTGGAGCGGCTGGGCCCGTGAGCCATGGCCGCTGAGCCTGCGCGTCCGGAGCCTGTGCTCCGCAACGGGAGAGGCCACAACAGCGAGAGGCCCGCGTAACACACACACACACACACACAAACTTCCTGGTTCTCAGTGGGATCAGGGGGTTTTACTCACTTGGTGGCCTAGAATTCAAGGCCAGTAAAGATGGGAACTGTCCAAGGTTGGGGACAGAGGGGATTTTAGCCTCCTACCCCCATTTAGAGAGAGTCACAATGCCTCTGTGTTTCCTCACAGTCCATTTGGGAACAGGAGCGAGTACCCCTGTGGATCAAGCCATACAAGATTCTTGTGATTTCGGCCGACAGTGGCATGATTGAACCAGTGGTCAATGCTGTGTCTATCCACCAGGTGAAGAAACAGTCACAGCTCTCCTTGCTCGATTACTTCCTGCAGGAGCATGGCAGTTACACTACTGAGGCATTCCTCAGTGCCCAGCGCAATTTTGTGCAGAGTTGTGCTGGCTACTGCTTGGTCTGCTACCTGCTGCAAGTCAAGGACAGGTAGGTGAATTCCTGTCCCTCGTCCTAACCTTTTCTTCAGGGTTCCCTCTGTCCCTTCATTTATTCGTCATGACCTTCCATTGCCAAAATGTAAAGATGAAACAAACAACATATTTTAAGCAGAGACAGACACATTCATGTGCCATTAAGGCTAGGAGGCAGACTGACAAGTACCAGGGTAAGGGCCAAAGAAGTGAAGGATTTATGGGAGGAGCAAGGGTTTGAGCAAGCAGGGTTTTGAAGGACGAATGAGAATGAGGACAGAGAAAGCTGTGGGGGAAGGATGTCCCAGGCAGAGGAGACCGCTCGAGGTGATTAAAGCTTGGGCCACACTGCATGGCACAGTAGTAGCAGTGACGTCAGGTAAGTTGAGGCCAGATTAGTGGGGCCTTCATTATGAGGCTGAGGAGTCTTATTCTGCAGGCAGAGGGAATGCCATGATCCAGTCTGTGTTGAGTGAATGTGCCGTTTGGCACTGTGGGTGAGGTTGGATGTAAGTGGGCCTTTGCAGTGAAGCTAGAGGTAGTGAGGCCTGGCCTGAGGGCAGTGGTGGTGACTGACGGCAGAAAGGAGCAGATGGATGTGAGACACATGGTGGACACAGAGTTGAAACTCCCAGCCCTAAACGCTCCTCCTTGTTCCAACATATGATTTCCAAAACTCTTACATATCTGTTGTTTTGCCCAGAGCTGTCATTTCTCTCGATATCATGTGACCTTTATGAAGCTCAACTTCGCATGTAGATGAACAACATACCGTATAAAGATAATTACACCCTTGAGGCTCTGCTTTTTAAGACAGTCTCCAGACAGTGACTCAGGGTCAGTACCTAGAATGCTCCTGTGAGTTGTGCCTCTCCGAGGGCATAGGGCAGCTGTCCTGGGAAAGCACTAATTCAGTGGCCTGTGCTTCCAGTGATACGGCAGCACCTTAAGATCAGCTAAACAGAGCCGCTTATCAGAAATCTAGCATCTATTAAGTGCCTATGATGGCCTAACATTCTTTTTTTTTTTAATTGAAGTATAGTTGATTTGCAATATTATGTTAGTTTCAGGTGTATAGCAAAATGATTCAGGTATACACACACACACGCACACACACATATTCTTTTTCAGATTCTTTTCCATTATAGGTTTATACAAGATATTGACTACACTTCCCTGTGCTATACAGTAAATCCTTGTTGTTTATTTTATTATTATTTTTTTTTAATTAATTTATTTTATTATTTAGCTGCATTGGGTCCTCATTGCTGCGTGCGGGCTTTCTTTTAGTTGCAGCGAGCAGGGGCTACTCTTCACTGCGGTGTGTGGGCTTCTCAATGCGGTGGCTTCTCTTGCTGCAGAGCATGGGCTCTAGGTGCATGGGCTTCAGTAGTTGTGGCACGGGGGCTCAGTAGTTGTGGCAGGCAGGCTCTAGAGCACAGGCTCAGTAGTTGTGGCACGTGGGCTTAGTTGCTTCCGCGGCATGTGGGATCTTCCCGGACCAGGGCTCGAACATGTATCCCCTGCATTGGCAGGTGGATTTTTTTTTTTTTTTTTTTTTTTTTTTGCGGTACGTGGGCCTCTCACTGTTGTGGCCTCTCCTGTTGCGGAGCACAGGCTCCGGACGCGCAGGCTCAGTGGCCATGGCTCACGGGCCCAGCCGCTCCACAGCATGTGGGATCTTCCCAGACCAGGGCACGAACCTGTGTCCCCTGCATCGGCAGGCGGACTCTCAACCACTGCACCACCAGGAAGCCCAGCAGGCGGATTCTTAACCACTGCACCACCAGGGAAACCCCTGTTTATTTTATGTATGGTAGTGTGTATCTGTTAATCCCATACTCCTAATTTATTGCCCCCTTCCCCTTTGGTAATCATAAATTTGTTTTCTGTGTCTGTGAGTCTGTTTCTGTTTTGTGAAAAAGTTCATTTGTATTAGTTTTTTAGATTCCACATAGAAGTGATACCACATAATATTTGTCTTTCAGACTGACTTCATTTAGTATGATGATCTCTAGGTCCATCCCTGTTGCTGCAGATGGCATTATTTCATTCTTTTTTGTGGCTGAGTAATATTCCAGTGTGTGTGTTTGTGTGTGTGTGTGTGTGTGTGTATACATACATACACACATACACACCACATCGTAAATAATGCTGCAGTGAACATTGAGGTGCATGTATCTTTTCTTTTTATTTATTTATTTATTTTTGGCTGCGTTGGGCCTTCGTTGCTGAGCGTGGGCTTTCTCTAGTTGCTGCAAGCGAGGGCTACTCTTCGTTGCGGTGCATGGGCTTCTCACTGCGGTGGCTTCTCTTGTTGTGGATCATGGGGTCTAGGCATGTGAGTTTAAGTAGTTGTGGCTCACCACCTCTAGAGCTCAGGCTCAGTAGTTGTGGCGCATGGGCTTATTTGCTCCGCGGCATGTGGGATCTTCCCGGACTAGGGCTTGAACCCCTGTCCCCTGCATTGGCAGGCAGATTCTTAACCACTGCACAACCAGGGAAGTCCAGTGCATGTATCTTTTCTAATTAGAGTTTTTGTCTTTTCCAGATACAGCCCAGGAGGGGGATTGCTGGATCATATGATAACTCTAATTTTAGGGGGTTTTTTTTATAGTTTTATTTTATTTTATTATTTACTTATTTTTGGCTGTGTTGGGTCTTCTTTGCTGCACACGGGCTTTCTCTAGTTGTGGCGAGTGGGGGCTGCTCTTCGCTGCGGTGCACGTGCTTCTCATTGTGGTGGCTTCTCTTTGTTGTGGAACACGGCCTCTAGGGTGTGCGGGCTTCAGTAGTTGTGGCACACAGGCTCAGTAGTTGTGGCGTGCAGGGTCAGGAGTTGTGGCGCACGGGCGTAGTTGCTCTGTGGCATGTGGGATCTTCCTGGACCAGGGATTGAACCCGTATCCCCTGCTTTGGCAGGCAGATTCTTAACCACTGTGCCACCAGGGAAGTCCTAATTTTAGTTTTTTAAGGAGCCTCCATACTGTTTTCCATAGTGGCTCCACCAGTTTACATTCCCTTTTCTCCACACCCTCTCCAGCATTTATTATTTGTAGACTTTTTGATGATGGCCATTCTGACTGGTATGAGGTGTTACCTCATTTTGGTTTTGATTTGCATTTCTCTAATAATTAGCAGTGTTGAGCATCTTTTCACAGGCCTGTTTGGCCTGACATTCTTATGTTGAAACCAGATGAAAATGCTGTTAGACAGGTGTTTCCTCAGGAGGGAAATAAGGGTCAGGGAACTTTCAGAACCTGTGCTCCTTCCACCCTGCCAGCCTTACAGATAAAGCCAGCAGAGGCTTTGCATTTGAGGACTGAGGGAAACGTCATTATTTATAAGGAATCTGGTTGCAAGCTTTAGACTGTCCCTAAAGAGTCAGCATTTGGAACCCAGGGCCCAGAAAGCCTGGAGCCTGAACCCTTGGGTTGAGTAAGTGGAGGCAGAGAAGCAGGTGCTAGTCAGGCCTCTGGGCTTTTCCTTAGGAGACTAATATATTTGGAAGATGGGAGTCCATCCTTTAAAAGGGGGAGAGGGGGACAGGCAGCTGGTAAACCTTTCATAACTCAAAAAAGAGTAGATGTAGTCAAGTAATGAATGGACTCATCCACTGGAGAGAAGTGGCAGCAGTGAAGGGGGCCCCAAGCTGGAAGCAGTTGAAGGTCTCCTTAACTGCTTCAGAATGCGTCCCCCGTAGCTTTGCGGCTGGAGCTAACTCCACTTAAGGAGAGAGAGAAACTGCCTCTCACTGGCCTGGGACCTTGGACAAGTAAGTCAGTTTTCCTCTCAGGGCCTCTGTTTTCTCACCTCTCACCTGTAAAATGAGAGGCTGGACTAGGACATCTAGAACTCTCTGGCTTTCAAGATTGTGTGTGTTGCTAAATTTGTCATGCTTTCTCAGAGGGGGAAGGACTCAGGTGGGACTGGGTTCTCCCTCTGTCCCGTCTTTTGGCCAGTCAGACCAACCCCAGAGAAGGTGGCTTCAGACCGTGAGCTCTTAGCCTAACAAAGCCTCTGTTGACACTGAGGAGGTCCGTTATGGGCCAGGCCTCACATGCTTTGCATGTTAATTGTTCCCCTTTCGACTGGCCATTCATGTGGGAATCACAGAGACCTAGGATTTATCTGCCTTTAACTGCTCTTCCAGCAGCTAGCCTGTAGGAATTGCCTCCTGAGAATTTTTTTACATAAGTGGTTTTACCAGATAGTTAAAACTGAAGCCCCAGACTATTTCACATTTAAACTTCACTCAGCCTGGGATCTCTGCTCCCTTCCGGTGGTGTGGGGCTTCTGATCTGCAATGGGCCGATAGGAATTACAAACAGAACACAGGTAATTTTAGGTTGTGACTGGAGGCCTCCCCCTAAGCCAAGTGCTTGGCCTCTGTAAAGGCTGGTTGGAGGGCACAGTCCTTCTTTCCTAGCTTCCCAGTTCTCTGCTAGATTGGGATTGGCTTGGGTGCTTAGAATCACAGTCACTGGGAAATTTGGATAATCTTAACCTATTTGATTAAGCTGTTAATGATAGCGAATGAGACCCCACAGCCTTTGTTAGCAGTTTACTTTTCTGATTTCCTTTCTTCTCACTGCTAGCTTTGGCTTCTAGAAGGTTGGACCCAGAGTTATAGGCAGCAGGAAACATGGCAGGGCCCTTGCCTGGTGTCATGTGGCCAGTGTGTTGCAGCTTGAAGCTCCCACCTCAGTGGGACTTACTACTGCCTCTTCCTCTCCTCTGCCCCCTCCTCAGACACAATGGGAATATCCTGTTGGACGCAGAAGGCCACATCATCCACATCGACTTTGGCTTCATCCTGTCCAGCTCACCCCGAAACCTGGGCTTTGAGACATCAGCCTTTAAGCTGACCACAGAGTTTGTAGACGTGAGTCAGGAAGGAGAGGTGTCTCACTGTGTTCTTTCTGTTGTGGGATGGGGAGCTGATGGGCTCCCCCCAAATGGGGACAAACAGAACAGAAATGGCAATAAGTCAGGGTGAGGTTGGATGTCCTGGGAGGCTTCCTGCTTGATAAGAGTTGGGGAAGTAACGGAGTTTGGCACGTTTGCCCAAGGGAGGAAGTTCTGACACTGAGCCCCTTTGCGCACACAGCTCTCTCCTCTCCTCCCAGGTGATGGGCGGCCTGGATGGCGACATGTTCAACTACTACAAGATGCTGATGCTGCAGGGGCTGATTGCTGCTCGGAAACACATGGATAAGGTGGTGCAGATCGTGGAGATCATGCAGCAAGGTGGGGCTGGGGAGAAGCCAGGCGTTTGGCGATAGGGCGGTACCCATAGTGCCCTGCGAGTCCCACTTACGTTGGGGCCCTGGGGCATGGAACCTCCAGAAAGTTGATTACACCTCAAGACTCGGGGCGGGGCCTCCCAGAGGGTTTCTGGCTCTGATCCGGTGCCCTGTTTCACCTTTGGCACATTCCTCCTGATTCCTGACAGAGCTAGTCCTGGGGGTGGGAGGGCGAGGCAGCAGAAACTACCTCCTAGGTGCATTCAGGGAAAGAACAGTCCCATCTTCAGCCTCCTGGTCCCTTCTCATCTCCCCACCCCTTGTTTAACTTTCATCACTCGGCTTTTCACCAACTCAGGTGTTTGCAGTCATTGGCCTTTGACCTCTGATTGCCCTCTCCTCAGACCTCTTCCCTGTCCCGACACTCAGCCCTTCTGCTCTGAGCCGAGACGGGTTCCTCTCTCATCTTTATCTACTTTCACTGCTGTTTCCTCACGGCCTTGCCATCTAGTCTTTTGTCCAGGATCCCTGGGCCCTCGTCCCCATTCCCTCAAGGCTGTGGTGTCCACCCGGTCTGAGCTGCCAGTATCCTCCTCCCCACCCCTGCCCCCACCCCACAGGCTGTCGCTGTTGCTCAGGAGCATCCCCGTCTGGCCCCGTGATGACGGTGGCCCAGGTCATCTGTGAGTGTCAGTCGTAGCATAGGCAGAGGCCTGCAAGCAGATAAGTGCCCAGTTCAGGGCCCATTCCCTAGACGCTTCCCAGCCTTCCCTCTGGGTCCTAAGGCTGCTCCCTCCGCCCTTATTGGGGGAGATGTGTTGACCCCCTACTCTCGTGCCCTCACCTAGAGGGGCTTAGGATTGTGGGATAAAGAAGGGCTCAAGAAGGGCCTCCTGCCAATTCTCCCTTCTCTGCCCAAGCAGAACTGCATCCACACTGTCAGGGATCTCTCTGAGGTGGGAGGGAAGGGGCACCTTAGATAGCCCGGCTCTGCACTGGCTGTGGCGGCTGTTAGCACTGCCGCTCCCTCGTTTCCATCCGTGACCCTCTTCCCTTGCTGCTGCCCCCAGGTTCTCAGCTTCCTTGCTTCCATGGCTCCAGTACCATCCGCAACCTCAAGGAGAGGTTCCACATGAGCATGACTGAGGAGCAGCTCCAGCTGCTGGTGGAGCAGATGGTGGATGGCAGCATGCGGTCTATCACCACCAAACTCTACGATGGCTTCCAGTACCTCACCAACGGCATCATGTGACATCCTCCTTCTCAGGCCCCGGAGCAGTGGGGGATTCAGGGGACCCTCCCTGAGAAGGCCCTTGTCAGAGAAACCCTAAACCAGGAAGCCCCACCCACCCAGCCATCCACCAAGGGAAATGGAAGGCAAGAAATACAGAGGATCATGTGGTAACTGTAGAGCTTGCCGGGGGGTTGGGAGAACCAGCCGTGGGGTCCAGACTTGCTGGGGCTTCCCTACCACCCCCCACCAGCTGTGTCAGTATTACCACCTGACAGACTCCAGGGCTCAATGCTCTCCAGAGAACAGAAGTGATAAATGTGAGGGACACTGGGGCCTTTCTTCTCCTCACTAGGGTTCGAGAGGTTCTTTCCGCAGGCCATCCTCTTAATGTGTCCTGGGTCCCAGGAAGGAGAAAAGAGTAGGTTCTTGGTACTAAGGACTTGATCCTGTGGTTGGCCTTTGGCCATGCTGCTGCCCAACTCTGTCACCTCCCAGGGACTGACCCCTAGCCCGAGCTCCCCTTGGTAGGTGGGCTTTGGCATAGGGTCCTGCACTTGCTGAGGTTCCCCATCCCAGGAGTGAGGAAGGGAATAATCACAGCCCCTCCAGTCTGAGGGTATTGGCCTAGCCGTGGGGAATTCCTTGCCCTTATCCTTTCCCCACACCCAGGGAAATAGCTCTCAATTTTTATTTTTTATTTTTAATTTTTGTTTGAAATAAAGTCCTTAGTTAGCCATCTGTGTCATTTCTGAGTTGTATTTTTTTTCAGGGGTAGGGAGTGAACAGATGCCTCAGTGTCCAGGATACAAAAGGCACCACACAGAACGAAGTGGAGGAAGATTGCTTTTTCCCTGCCTGTCTCAGTCAATACCACTTCCCTGAAGAAGGGCCTTCCCAGCTTTGTCACTCACCCCCTCCCAGACACGTCCACATTGTCTAAGTCACATAAAAAGAGGAGCTTGAATGGGGATTAAACCACGAGCAGTTTTAATGGTCTGGTTTTCTCCTTCCCATTTCCCCCACTGTTGTTAGTATTATTATTACTACAAGAATAAAGGATTCCTGAGAGCCTGTCCCCTCCTCTCCCTGGGACCCCCCCCCCCAGACAGGACTCGTCTCCACCAACCTCCCCCCACCCCCCCCGGATTTCTGGGGGAAAAAAAAAAAAAAGATAAGTGAAAGGCACTGCAGGGGTGGAGGGCTTGAGTGCCAGGGAGTCTCAGGGGGGCACTAGGGCAAGGCCAGGGCTGCCATCTGTGCCCACAGGGGTTGAGGAGAGTGCCCCTGACCACCCCAGCATTGGGCCTTCCCGTCCTCCCACCCCCCCGTCCCACATGGGGGGGCTGCAGCAAGAAAATAATTAGTGTTGGGCTCAGAAAGAAGGAATGGAGGCCCCACTCTACTAGGACCCAAGGGCCAAACCCAAGGCAGGAACCTCAAATAACTACCATTCTCAAAAGCTTGTCCTTGGGGGTTAGCGGGAGAGGAGTTGAACAAAACATGAATTCTAATGGCACTCCCCAGCCCAGGGACCAGGCAGCAGCAGTGACCCAGGCTCCCAAGGAAGAGGGAGGGGGCTAGTGAGTCCAGGCCTGGGCCCTAGTTGTCCCCACTGCCCCCTTGCCGAGCCCTGATGAACGCCATGCCGTGTGTGCGGAAATGGGTCTTGAGGTTGAGAGGGCTGTCGCAGCTCTTGCCACAGACCTTACATGTCAGTGGGCCTCCAGAAGCTGGCAAGGGTGAATCTCCCCCCTCTGGGTCAGACCTGGAAGGAGGGGCAGTTTCTTCCTCCCCATCCCCCAGGCCCAGGGCACTGGCACTCCCCACACCCCGTTTCTTCTTGTGGCTGATGAAACGGTGCCGGCTCAGGGAGCCAGGCGAGGCGAAACACAAGCCGCAGTCGAGGCACTGCTGGGCACCGCCATCCACCCTCAACCCCGCCATGAGGCTCTGCTCCGCTGAGCTGCTGCTCCGGTAGCGCAGGGGGCCGTGGCCTCCCGCCCCGGGGCCGCCCCTGGGGGACTTGGCTGGAGGTGTCGTGCTGTCAGGCTCCTCACTGCAAGAGTCAGAGGACTGGCGGCGTTTCCGTCCCGGCCCCTGGAGAAGAGAGTGAAGAAACTGGGCCTCCCGTCACCCCCCACCGTCCCTGGCACCCCTGCCCAGCTTCCTGAGGCCTCAGCTATAACCGCGCAGGCTCCTGCTCCCACAGCCCTCATGCAGCAGGGTGGGCCTCTGCCTACCTGGGCTCTGGCACCAGGGCCCCGAGCCAGGGCGTTCCCCCGGCCAGGGGACTGGGCCCCGAGCGGCAAGCCATGCCGGACCTGGACGTGTTTCTCCAGGATCAGGCGGCTGCTGAAGGTGCGCTTTCCCTCTGTGCAATACCTAAAGGGGAGAGCGGGCGGGGTGGGCTCCAGCGGCACAGCCCAAAGACCAAGGCTCGTGGCTTGAGCAGAGGGAGGCCTCAACCGTCAGTCCACTCAGACCTAAGAGGCAGGTGGGAAGGTACTTTGGGGAACCAGGGTTGGGGGCACCCTGCCGGACAGAAAAGAGGAAGGGGGCCAGGGGGTAAGGGTTACCTGCATGGGTAAACTCGCTTGATACCCTCGTGATTGACCCTGACGTGGCGCCTCAGGCTGGGGGCGGAGCAGAAGGAGCGCTCACACAGGCGGCAGGGAAACTTCTTCACTGACTAGGAGAGCAGGGGTTGGGGGTCTCAGCCAGGCTCCATGCAGCACCCCATCTCCACTGCCACACAGGTCAATCCCAATGCTGCCCCTCCAGCCCATCTTGCTCCCCAGGGGCACCCCACTCACCTTGCCATGCTCCTTCTTCATGTGACCCACATACTCATCACGCTCAGGGAACCAGGAGTGACAAAGGCCACAGGTCCAGCCTCCAGGGCCCCCACCCCCGCCCTTGACGCCTTTGCTCCCCAGTTCTCGCCGGGGCCGTTTGGTTGGGCGAGGGGGCTCAGGGGAGCTGGGCAGTTCTTCCTCTTCCGAGGATGAAGAAGACTCCTCAGTAGGGGCAGCTGCTCCTCCCCGAGACACAGCCAGCTCCTCAGGCTCAGTCTTGGGGGTCAGAAGGGCACCCCCGGCCGCTTTCCCAGGAGTCTCCTCCCCCGAGCGCCCAGACTGATGTGTGTTCTGTGAGAGGGAGACAAGGGGGGATGGCTGGTGTGGGGGAGGACCTGGCTTTGCCAGAGTCCTGGCTCCTCCCCTGCTCCCACTTCCGGAGGGGTCCCCGGTCAACACAGCTGGGCAACCCCGCCTCCATCCCTCGACCCCTGTACCTTGAGATGTTCCAGCATGGTCCTTTTTTGGGCAAAAAGCAGAGGACAAGATGGGCACTTAAAGACGCTGACACGCTGGGGCAGCAAGTGCTGGTCGAAGTGCGAGGAGAGGAGGGGTTTGTGAGTGAAGACTGTGTCACACATGGCGCACTTGTAGATCATCCTGGGCGGGTGGAGAAGACAGTGCAGACGTCCTGCCCCATCGAGGCCCAGCCCCCTCCACCCGCCCCTCCTCACGCTCCCTCCCCAGGTCTCACTTGGCCTGCTGCGTGTGGAAGCTAGGATGCTGGGTGTAGAGGTGGGCGTGGGCGCTGGGTGCAGACTTGAAGGCCATGGGGCAGATGGGGCACTTGTGGAAAACCTCGCAGTGTGACGTCTGGATGTGGGACTTGATGGAGTTCACACCCCCAAACACCACTGCACAGCTGGGGCACCTGGGGGAGTAAGTAGGAGGCACCGTGGTGAGCTGCGGGCATCTCCACGGCCACCTCCAACCCCACACTCATTCACGGGGGCTGGGTGGACTCTAAGGAGTTAATCAGTGGTGGAACCCGGGCAACTGGAGGACGGAGGGAGCTGCAGCACCCAGTTCCCCAAGGGAGGCCTGCGGGGCAGAGAGGCAGAGCTGATGCTCCGGAGGGGGCCCCGCCTGCTCCCTCTCCGTGGGGAACGAAGGGAAGGCAGAGAGCGCCCTGGCTGCGTTTGCTAACACACCGGGGCTGAGTGATTCAACAGGAGAGATGGGGCTCACCTCTGTGAGGCCATCTGAAAGGCTGGTCCCAGGAGCCACGAGACCACCAAGTACAGGAGGAAAAGCGTTGAGGGACTATGGGGAGGAGAGATGGGAGGCACCTGTATCCTACGCGGCGAGAGAAATGCAGACAGGCCTCCCGGAGGTGGGTCTGAAAATTGGCTTGGAGAAAGTTGCCTCCACACTCAGGGCAGACGTGGGGAGGTCGGTTCTTATGCATGCGCTGGTGGGCGCTGAAGCTGCAGCGATTGGGGAGCATCATGGGGCAAGTTGGGCACACCTGTCGGAGTTAAAACCAGGTGAGTCTGTGAGGAGTGGCCTGTCCCCCATTCCTTCTCCTAACCAAGCCCCCACACCTTCCTAGATCCTGTCCCCATGGCATCTGGCTGTCCCCGTCCCAGGGAGGGGCTGGGAAAAGTAACTCACGTTGCTGGTGGCGCCAGGGGCGGGGGGCCCGAGCTGCTGGAAGTGGGCAGCCATGCCGGCCTTGTCCCGGCACTGCTCCTTGCACTCCAGGCAGCGGAAGCAGGTGTAAGCAGAGGCGGCCGGGGCGGCAGGCGGCTCGGCTGAGAGTGGCAGCACAGGGGCCTCAGCGGCAACTGCAGTAACGGCGGAGGAGGTGACGGCCCCGTCACCCTTGCCCAAGGCAGGCAAGGCTGGAGGTCCGAGGGCAGGTGGGACAGCCAGCAGGGGCGTGATGTCCGGCTGCCCCACCATCTGGTCCAGGGCCACCGGCCTCATGACCAGGTGCGAGCACTGCATGACGAGCCCCTTGTCCTTGTGCTCACGGGCATGCAGCAGCAGGCTGCACTTGTTGAAGAAGACTAGGCGGCGGGCACAGTGGTTGCAGGTGACCTCGATGCGCATGCTCCGGCGGTCATAGTGTCGCGCCAGGCTCTTCTCCAACGAGAAGGCGTCCCCACACTCGAGGCAGCGGTAGCCCGTGGGCGGCAGGGCCAGCCCGGCCTCAGCCGGTGGACTCAGGTTTGGCCGGTAGGCAGGCAGCAGGTTCTTGCTGTTGAGGATCTTGTTGAAGGCCTCCACCAGGCTGGACTGGGTCCGTGAGATCACCGTGCCACCCCCTGCCCCCGGCCCGGTGGCCGGCTTAGAGGGCTGCACCATCACCACCGAAGCACCGTTCACCTTCTGCCCCCCGGCCCCCAGCCCTGCCCTCCCCTCAGCCTTGGGCAGCGCTTGGGGCACCAGACCCAGCACATTCTTAGCCATCGTCTTAGGGCTGGGGGCAGTGCCTCCAGGCAGAACCACGGCTTTGCGGGCCACACTGGCTGCCATCAGCATGGCAGTGCTTGCGTTCTGGATGGTAGCCACGGGCAGCACAGTGCCCTTTAGCCTTGTGCCATCACCCAGCTGGACACTCACCACCTTTGGACCCTCAGGGGTCGGGGTTGCGGGGGACAGCTTGAGGAGGCTAGCCTCTGCCAGGAAGCCCCCTTCAGGCAAGGGGGCAGGGGGATCAGGGTCTGAGGGGACCCGGGTTACAGTCCTTGTGATATTCCCGCAGGACGTTTTAATGGTCTTAATCCGTACCTTGAGGGGCCTAGAGGAGCTGGAGGAGGCAGGGGAGTCATTGCTGTCCTCATCTGCAGCCTCGGCTCCACTAGAGGGACTCTGGGGACTTCCTGGGGGAGACTTGTCCACTGGTCCCTCATCCTCTTCTTCCTTTAGGGGCTGACAGCTGGGCACTTTAGGGGAGGCAAGAGGGCTCTGGTGCCCTGGAGACTTCTTGAAAAAGGACACCCCTGCACCCCGGGAAGGGGAGACACTGGCAGGGACAACCGTGGCCTCAGGGCTAGAGCCTGAGCCTGGGAGGCTCTGGGGATGAAGAGGGCTGCAGCTTTCCTGCTTCAAGGCCCCCAGCAGTGGGGGAGAACCAGGAGGCAGCAGGGCTGGGCCATTCTCCCCGGCCAGCTCAAAGGGAGAGGAGAAAGGAGGTGGGGTCATGGCCCCTTCCCGAGGTGGGGAGGGCGCAGAGGGAGGAAGGGGATCAGGGTGCTCCCCTGGCTCAGGCCCAAAATGAGCAAAGAGGTCCAGGGGAGCTTTGCCTTCCATGGATTTTTCTTTCCAGGTACCCCCACTGGGAGGAGCTGGAGAGTGCGGGGTTCCTGGAAGGGATGGCTCAGGGCCCCCAAAACCATTTTGCATCAGACGAGGTCCCACAGACCCTTCCTTAGTCACTCCCCCAGCCCGGGCCCCTTCCCCTCCTGAACTCCCAGCCAGGGACTCCGACTGCTCAGGACACACAGTGTTCTTGACGATGACGCTGACTGCTGAGACGTCTGGCGGTGGCATGCCATGGTCAGAGGCCTGGGCGGGCAAGCCAGGGCCATCCCCGGCAGCTGCTGCTGTTGCTTCTCCAGATTCACCTCCTATAATGGGTTCTGGCTTCCCTGGGCCTCCTGGCCCCTCATTTTCTTCTGGCCCAGAGTGTATGGCTTCATTTGCATCAATGTCGGGGATGTCAAAGGCAGCAAGGAGGTCATCAAAATCAGGGGTCTTCATGTCCCCCATGGCAACAGGTCCCAGACCTGAGGAAAACAGGAAAAAGAGAGACAAACTGAGACCTCTGGAAGCAGGAACGCTGGACCTCCTCCCTCAAGACCTCCAAATTCATCCGCTCTCAGAACCCACACACACTCTGACTTGGGTACACCTCCACCATAGTGCAAATCCTAGAGAGCTGGTGGAGGCACCTGTTTTACCAAACCCTAAAATTGAAAGGAATGTAGTATGCACTTTCCAGGGAGGACACCAAAATCCAGAGAAAGCAAAGGAAAAGAGACTTCTCAGAAATACAGATAAAAGGGACTTCCCTGGTGGTCCAGTGGTAAAGAATCCACCTTCCAACGCAGGGGACGCGGGTTTGATCCCTGGTCAGGGAACTAAGATCCCACATGCCGTGGGGGCAACTAAGCCCGCGCGCCACAAATACTGAGCTTGTACGCCTCACCTAGAGAGCCTGCAGGCCGCAAACTGCAGAGCCCACGTTTTCTGGAACCCGCGCACCACAACTACAGAGCCCACGCACCCTGGAGCCTGCGTGCCACAACTAGAGAAAAGCCCACACACTGCAACGAAAGATACATGCCTCAACGAAGATCCCACATGCCGCAACTAAGACCTGACGCAGCCAAAAATAAATAAAATAAATAATAAATAAATCTTAAAAAAAAATACAGATAAGAGATAAGGGAGTAGAGACGGAGGGAGTTTAGTGAGCATCTTAGTTGAAACCACTTCAACCCCTCCTGTGCCCAGCACAGGATCAATTAATCAATACTACTATTAAGGAGGAGGATGTACATGATGCTCTAAGTTTAAGGGCTCATTCATGGCAGCATGGGATCCATTCATATTCTTCATGGATCTTCTGGGGGTCCACAGAGATCTGAAGGGCCATGTGTACAAAGGGGCATGTGACTTAAGACAAGATGTAAGAATTGATTCTAGTTCCAGCCTTATCAATGGCCTACTGTACAAGCAAGTTACTCTACCGCCTTACTTTTGCTGTCTGAAAGAGCGGACAAGTAATCTATATATCATAGGGTTGTTCTGAGCATGATATGAATCATAAACATGAGAGCCAGAACCCAGAGTATGATTTATTATTACAGCTAGGACAACAAGGATATGCCAGGCCGAAAAGAAGCTGGGAGGGAATAAGCACTGGAAATCTAGGGCTGGGGTCAGAGACAAGAGTCAGGGGTCATGTAAGCTCAAGTCTGGGCCACTTGGGGTCATTACTGGCACCTGGAGATCTAGCTTGGTTAACAGGGCGAAGTGGGCTCAGGGAAGTTACCCAAGAGACCAAGACGGAAAGAATAAGACACAGGAACAGAAAGAGACAAAGAGAAGAAACGGGAACACCATAACAGCAGTCTGGTCACAAGGGCCCCAGCCTAGGCCTCTCCTGTCACAAACACCTGCTGCTCGCTCACCTACCTTCCCAAGAGTGCCTGGCCCCTCCTAGCCAACCCCTCCTCCTTCCCTCCCTCCCTCCTTCCCCATCTTGCTCTCTCAGGGCTGAAACTCCAGGGTATGAGCTTATCCAGCACAGCTGCCTCAACCGGGAAAAGCCAGGCCCCTCACCCCTGTCATTTCTGCTCTGAGCTCCTCACCCCAGTTTATCCCCAACTCACACTCCTCACCCTTTTCATTTTCCCTTGGCAACAGTGGCCCAGGAAGTCTCACCCAACCCCCATTTGTCCCAGTACAAAAAAAAAAAAAAAAAAGGTCCCACAAGACTTATGTGGCACTAAACCAACAAGAAGGCCAGCCTAGAGCTTGTGGGGGACCCAGGTGTGTTCCTTACCCATTTCTCCCCACAAGTGTTTCTATACCTAGGAAGAAGCAACTGAAAAAGTCTCTTTCCCTCCACATTCCCTGCCCTCAAGGCAAGCCATTTCCCAGGGCCAATTCTCTCACCCCTTTCCAGCCTTTAGACTGTAACTGGAGATAGTCCCAGCAGGTGGCAGCTGGCATTGCTGGGACCAAGATGGGGGTGGAGGGAGAGGGTACCAACTAGAGGAAGAACGAAAGGGGAGTGCTCCTCTCATCCCCCTCTACTTAATTTACAGGATCTGGGTTTAAACAAAGCCCTCCACCCCTTGCCTCTGCCCAGCTGGATCGCTAGGGCCCTCCCCTGGCCGGCTCCCTCCCGACCGCGAGAGACCAGAGCTACCTTCCGCTCCGGCCCTCAGAAAAGTGGGATGGTGGAGCACAGATCAGTGGGGACTATGAGAAAACATCTGCAAACTTGCCTCCCCCAAGCAACTCCCCCTTTGGCGTCCAAGTGACTTAGAGGTCATCGGAGAGCCAGGAGCAGACAGTAGATCAAGCAGCACAGCTCAAGGCCGAAAAGGCTTCCCCGCCCCACGGCTCAGGCCTTTCTGCGGCTGCTGCGCCCTGTCTCTTGGGCTCCAGCCCCCCTCCTTCCCTCTGTTCTTCCCCAAAAGCCAAAGGAAGGGGCCGAACAGGAAGAGGGTGAACTGGCCTGGGTCGGGTGGGGGCTCCGCGTCCCTTTCCCTGGCCCGGGGCCTGCTGCGCAGAGGAGGGCGAGGGGCCGGGGGCGATTAGGCTGCCGCCAAGCTGGGCAACGGCCGGAATTAAGCCCCTGCCATCTGCCGAGGACCGGCGCGGGGAGCATGTCCAGGGTTGCGGAAAGGGGGCGGGGTGTACATGGGAGAAGCCAGAGGGGAAACTGAGGCGCGCCGCGCTTTTCTAGCTCTCACCAGCGTGCTAAGGGAAGCACGGGCCTTGGCCAGGCCAGGCCCTCGGGGAGCTGCCGCGCAGCACCTCCCGGCCCAAGACTACACCGGAGCAGGGAAGGTGTGGTAAGAGAGTAGTGGGGAGGGGACAGTTTTTGCCAGACTCGCAGCTCTCCAGCCGGGGTCCGTCCCAACTCCGACCTCCTCCCCTCCCTCCCTGCGCAGCCTCCTCCCCCCGAGGGCTCCCGAGGCTCTCTCGAGACTGGGGGGGAATCGGAAGGCACGCCGCGGCCTGGGGCACGAGCCTGGGTCCCGTCCGGGCCCGGACGCTGACCCGTGCCCAGTCGGGGTGCAGGCTCCGCTCCGGCCTGGCCCAGTTCCCCCGCCCCCACCCCCGGACACGGACACCATTTTAGGTCGCGACATCCCGCAGCTTCCAGTCTCCGGGCCGCGCTTCGGACGCCTCTCGGGCTGGGGGCGCCAGGAGTTGGGGACCCCGACCCCCCCTCCACGTTTACCCTGCTAGGGGCTGTGCTTTCAACAGGCTAGGAGTTTCGCCCACGTGCCCCAAGGAATGGGGGCGACGTCTGGGCCCCGGTAGAAGCCTTCCCGGGGGGCGGCGCGGAGAGGGGGTAGTTGACCAAGTGGGGGAGGGGTGGGGGTATTTACCCGCCCCCCCAGGGGGCGGGGCCAAAGGCGGGTATTTACCCCAGGCACGCTTACTTGTTCCGCTCCCAGTGCGGGCCGAGACCCGGCGGTCTCTTCCCTGCTCCAGTCGCTGCCGCCGCCGCCGCTGCCGCCGCCGCCCTCCCCACGACCGCCGCTACTTCCTGCTTCTCTCCCGTTCAGCCTCCCCCTCCCTCAGCTCCCTTCGCGTTCCAGGTCTGGGCTGCCCGCTTTCGCACTCGCCATTGGCCAATACCCCCGTCGTTCAGTACTGCGCCCCGCCCAGCTCCGTACTGGGTTGGTCTTAAGTACTGCCGCTCGGAAACAGCTAGGCACAGGCTTCCCAGCCTCATTGGGCAAGAAGCCTAGTCCTTCTGGAGAAGCTTCTTCCCATTGGTTGCGCCGGGGCCCACTGCCCCATCTGTGCATCTCAAAAATGATTGGCCTCCGCCACTGTCGTTTAAAAAGAAGCCAGTCTGATTCCCTGCTTTCCTACAGAAGGAGGTGACTATCCCAGGTGTGTCTCCGCCCCCTCACTCCCTATTGGCCGCGATCCCTGAAGCCTGCAGTTCACTTATGCAAATTTAGAGAACTCTCTGCTTCTATTTGTTGGGCAGGTTGAGGAGAACCGCGTTGGCCCCGAGTGGAGCCCGGATGTGTTGATCCATTTGCGGTGTTTTCTCAAGCTAAACCCCAATGTCAGTCATGCCGTGCAGCAGTCACAGAATGGGACGTCACCGAAAGCACCACGTCATCTGGTTGACCATTTCCTCGTGGTTTTCCCACTGTCTAAATCGTCATATAATCTGAATGGATGGGGTCCTCGCACAGGTTAGCTGCTAGGCGATGGCGTCACCCACTGCTCCTCCCTCTGCAGGAGGGCTTGTAGCGGGGGCGGGGTTTGGAGTGTGGAAGGCACCGGCACCTGAAGCCTGGGACGGGCTTGCAGACCGGAAGTAGGGAAGAGGTGACGTTAGCGTGCTGGCGTGGCCTGGGCTATTTCCAGAGGGATCTTAAAGCGGCATTGTGGAACGCTTCCTAAGCACGGGGATGGGGGAGGGGAAACCCGCCCCGTGTCCATTACCCATTTAAGAGTTCTCCTTTCCCCGCCCCCAGCACGGGGGTAGGGGGTGGAGTCGAGGCCGGTTTTCCCGCGCTTTGTTGCCCCGCCCCCTGGAGGCGGGGGAAGGGGAGGGAATGCTAGGAAATTGAGTTACCTTGATACTCTAATCCGCAAGCGCTTGCAGAGTTCGTCTGCAAATCCATCGTGCCAGCTCTCGCACACCCTAGCCGGCCGGCAAGCCTGCACATCCTGCCTTGCACACAGCCGCTGACAACCTGGATGTTGTTATTAAGGTGGTTCTGTTACCCTGTCCAGGACCCCTGGACCCCGGACACTCTGGCGCGCCCTGAGAGTTTACGTGGGTAATAGCGACTGTATTGAGGTGTGAATCAGAACCTCTGGATGGGAATGTTGGGGCCACCACTTATCACATGGTTCCATCGGGCAAGTCGTTCAACCTCCCCGAACCAGTTTTTTCATGGATACAATTGGGATCATAATGCCCACCAGACATGATTGTGAGGATTTCAAGCGTTTAGAATGTAAAAGTGCTTTGTAAAGCGATGGGCAAATGGGATTAGTGCCCCCCTTTCCGGCGCCGTCTTTCTCAAGGTTGCCTGCAATTGCTCCAACTCAGGGCGCCTCGTCCACCTCTAAACAGCTAACTAGAATCGCATACTGGATGTAGCCAACCGGCATTCCATTCTCATCTCCTTCTCTGAGTCTTCCTGTATGGAGCCATAATTACTACTCATATACACGCACTATGTGTGGGACCTATTATGAGAATTTATGTATTTATGTATGAGAATTTATGTATAGTAACTCATTTAATCGTTACCAAAACCCTGTGAGGGAAGTGCTATTATTAGCTCCATTTTACTGAGCAGGAAACTGGCACAGACAGGTTCGGTTAGGTCACTTGCCCAAGGTCGAAGGCAGTGGAGTTGAAATTCTTAAGAGTGCAGACAGCTAAACACTTTTTCACATATTCCCTTGCCAGGAGGGTTCTGGATAGGTTTGTTCTTCAATTAGATACACTAATTGTATTTAAGAAATATTTTAGTTCAACTAATACTTCTTGAGCACCGTCTATAAGACACTGTTGTGGGCACTGGGGATATAGCAGTGAACAGAACAGACAAGAATCCCTGTCCTTATGATACATACATTATGGACAAGACCATAAATATGATAAGTGAAAAATATACAGAACCATGTAAGAAATTGCCCAGGAGAAAAATAAAGCAGGGCTATCAAGCCATGAAAAGACATGGAAGAACTTTAAATGCACATTGCTAAGTGAAAGAAGCTAATCTGACAGGGCTATATACTGTATGATTCCAACTATGTGACATTCTGGAAAAGGCAAAACTATGGAAACAATAAAAAGATCAGTAGTTGCTAAGGTTTTGGGTGGAGCGAGGGATGAATGGGTGGAGTATAGGGGATTTTTAGTGTAGTAAAACTATTCTTGGGACTTCCCTGGTGGTGCAGTGGTTAAGAATCCACCTGCCAATGCAGGGTACACGGGTTCCATCCCTGGTCCAGGAAGATACCACATGCCACGGAGCAACTAAGCCCACGTGCCACAACTACTGGGCCCGCGCACCTAGAGCCCGTGGTCCACAACAAGAGTAACCACTGCAATGAGAAGCCCGCGCACCGCAATGAAGAGTAGCCCCCGCTCATAACTAGAAAAAGCGTGCAGCAGCAAAAACCCAAGGCAACCAAAAATAAATTAATTAAAAAAAAAAACTATTCTTTATGACACTGTAATAGTTGTTACATGACATTATACATTTGTCAAAAGCCCTAACGTAAGATATGGACTTTAGTTAATAATATACCAATATTGATTCATTAATTGTAACAAAAGTACCACTAATACAAGATGTTAATAACAGGAGAAACTAGGGGAAAGGAAGCATATGGAAACTCTCTGTAATTTCTGCTCAACTTTTCTATAACCTAAAACTGCTCTAAGAAATAAAGCCTATTAATTTTTTTTAACTGTGATAAAGCAAAGCAGGGAAGGAGGACAAGACATGTGAGGAGGGGTGCAAGTTTAGATAGGGTAGACAGTGAAGGCCTTTCTGAGAAGGTGGCATTTAAGTAAAGGCTGAAAAGTTGTGAATGAGCCATGCAGGTATCTGGAACAAGAACATACCAGGAAGAGGGAACAACTACAAGGTTTTGAGGTGGGAGCATTTTCCAAAGAGGTAAGGGGGTGGGAGGAGTGGATCAGATCATGGGATGCTTTGGGGGTTAATGGAAGGACTTTGGCTTTCTCTCAAAGTGAGATGGGAAGGTGACAAATAACATGGTGGCCTGACTTACCTTTTTTTTTTTTTTTTAAATAAATAAATTTATTTATTTATTTTTGGCTGTGTTGGGTCTTCGTTGCTTTGCATGGGCTCTCTCTAGTTGTGGCGAGTGGGGGCTACTCTTCATTGCGGTGCGGTGCGTGGGCTTCTCATTGCAGTGGCCTCTCCTGTTGCAGAGCACGGGCTCTAGGCATGTGGGCTCAGCAGTTGTGTCACGCAGGCTCAGTAGTTGTGGCTCGCGGGCTCCAGAGCGCAGGCTCAGTAGTTGCGTCACAAGGGCTTAGTTGCTCCGTGGCATGTGGGATCTTCCTGGACCACGGATGGAACCCATGTTGTGTCCCCTGCATTGGCAGGCGGATTCTTAACCACTGCGCCACCAGGGAAGTCTCCTCACTTACCTTTTAAAAGGGTAGGATGTGGCGTACAAGAAAAAGAAACTCAAAAATTTGAGGAAGTAGGAGAATGATGTTACCATTTCCTCAGCTGGGAAGACTGCAGGAGAAGCAGGTTCTGGGGTAAGTTCAGCAGCTCAACATATATATATATTCATATATATATATATATATATATATACTTGAGAAATATAAATTTGAGTGTCATCAGTTTTAGGAAGTATTTAAAATCTGGGTCTTTACACTAACAATGAAATATCAGAAAGAGAAAGTTAAAAAAAATCCCTTTTAAAGTCACATCAAAAAAATAAAAATAGGGCTTCCCTGGTGGCGCAGTGGTTGAGAGTCCGCCTGCTGATGCAGGGGACACGGGTTCGTGCCCCGGTCCGGGAGGATCCCACATGCCGTGGAGCGGCTGGGCCCATGAGCCATGGCCGCTAAGCCTGCGCATCCGGAGCCTGTGCTCCGCAACGGGAGAAGCCACAACAGCGAAAGGCCGCGTACCGCAAAAAAAAATAAAAATAAAAATAAAATACTTAAGAATAAACGTTACCAAGGAGGTGAAAGACTTATATGCTGAGAACCATAAAACATTAATAAAGGAAACTGAAGATGATTCAGAGAAATGGAAAGATATCCCATGCTCTTGATTGGAATAATTAATATTGTTAAAATGGTCATACTACCCAAAGCAATCTACAGATTTAATGCGATCCCTATCAAATTAAGCATGACATTTTTCACAGAACTAGAACAAACAATCCTAAAATGTATATGGAACCATAAAAGATCCAGAATTGCCAAAGCAATCCTGAGGAAAAAGAAAAGAGCTGGAGGCATAACCCTCCCAGATTTCAGACAATACTACAAAATTACAGTAATCAAAACAGCATGGTATTGGCACAAAAACAGACATATATATCAAAGGAACAGAATAGAGAGCCCAGCAATAAACCCACATACCTACGGTCAATTAATCTTCCACAAAGGAGGCAAGAGTATACAATATGCAACACCACCTTCTCTTCAGCAAGTGGTGTTGGGAAAGCTGGACAGCTGCATGTATATCAGTGAAGTTAGAACACACCCTCACACCATACACAAAAATAAACTCAAAATGGCTTAAAGACTTAAATATAAGACATGACACCATAAAAATCCTAGAAGAGAACAGAGGCAAAACATTCTCTGTCATAAATCTTACCAGTGTTTTCTTAGGTCAGTCTCCTAAGGCAGTAGAAATAAAAGCAAAAATAAACAAATGGGACCTAATCAAACGTATAAGCTTTTGCACAGCAAAGGAAACCATAAACAAAATGAAAAGACAACCTACAGACTGGGAGAAAATATTCGCAAATGATGCAACTGACAAGCGTTTAATTTCCAAAATATACAAATAGCTCATACAACTCAATAACAAAAAAACAAACAACCCAATCCAAAAAATGGACGGAAGACCTAAATAGACATTTCTCCAAAGAAAACATACAGATGGCCAACAGGCACTTGAAAAGATGCTCAACATTGCTAATTACAGAAATGCAAATCAAAGCTATAATGAGGTACCACCTCACACTGGTCAGAATAGCTGTCACTAAAAAGTCTACAGGGACTTCCCTGGTGGCGCAGTGGATAAGATTCCACGCTCCCAATGCAGGGGGCCTGGGTTCGATCCCTGGTCAGGGAACTAGATCCCACATGCATGTCGCAACTAAGAATTCGCATGCCACAACTAAGGAGCCTGCCTGCCACAACGAAGGAGCCCATGTGCTGCAACTAAGGAGCCGGCGATTCATGACTAAGACCTGGCACAACCAAAATAAATAAATAAATAAATAAAATTTTTTTAAATGTTTACAAATAACAAATGGAGAGGGTGCAAAAAAAAGGGAACCCTCCTACACTGTTGGTCGGAATGTAAATTGGTGCAGCCACTATGGAAAACAGTATGGAGGTTCCTCAAAAATCTAAAAATAGAGTTGCCATATGATCCAGCAATCTCACTTCCAGACATATATCCAGACAAAACTATAATTTGAAAAGATACATGCACTCCAGGGTTCATAGCAGCACTATTTAAAATAGCCAAGATATGGAAGTAACCTAAATGTCCATCGAGAGATAAATGGATAGAGAAGATGTGATATTAAAAAAACGAAGATGTGGTATATATATATATATATATATATATATATATATATATATATATATATATAAAATGAAATAATGCCATTTGCAGCAACCCGGATGGACCTAGAGATTATCATACTAAGTGAAGTGCCAAAAAGAGAAAGACAAATACCATATGATATCACTTACATGCGGAATCTAAAATATGATAGAAATGAACTTATTTACAAAACAGAAACAGACTCACAGACATAGAAAACAACGTTATGGTTACCAAAGGGGAAAGGGAGTGGGGGAGGGATAAATCCGAAGTTTGGGATTAGAAGATACAAACTATTATATACAAAGTAGATAAACAACAAGAATTTACTGTATAGCACAAGGAACCATATTCAGTATCCTGTAGTAAACCATAATGGAAAAGAATATGACAAAGAATATATATATAATATAAATACTATATATATAGTATATATATATATAACTGAAGCACTTTGCTTCAGTTATATTCAGAATATAACAAAGAATATATATATAGTATAAATATTATATATATAGTATATATATATATATATATATATATATATATATAACTGAAGCACTTTGCTGCACACCAGAAACTAACATAACATTGTAAATCAACCATACTTTAATAAAAAAATAAAATAAAATCTGGGTCAGAGTGGATGAGATTACCAAGGGAATGTAGAGAAAAAGTCCAAGGACTGAGCCATGAGGAACTCTAAAGTTTAAAGGTCAGGGAGGTGAACAGAATCAGTAAAGGAGACTGAGAAAGATCAAAGAGGAAGGAGGGAACCAGGAGAGGATTGTGTCCTTGAAGTCAAATAAAGAATGTTTCAAGGAGGAGGAAAGAATAATGACCTGTCAGATGCCACTAGAAGATCAAATAAGGTGAAGCCTGAGAACTGACCAATGAATTAAGCCAAATGGAGGTCATGGGTGATCATGATAAAAACAGATTAGGTGGATTGAGGGCAACAAAAACTTGCCTGTAGTGGGTTCAAAAGAATGGAGTAGGGCTTCCCTGGTGGCGCAGTGGTTGAGAGTCCGCCTGCCGATGCAGGGGACACAGGTTCGTGACCCGGTCCGGGAAGATCCCACATGCCGCGGAGCGGCTGGGCCCGTGAGCCATGGCCGCTGAGCCTGCGCGTCCGGAGCCTGTGCTCCCCAATGGGAGAAGCCACAACAGTGAGAGGCCCGCGTACCGCAAAAAAAACAGGAGAATTATTTGAAAATCTGTTTAAGGAAGGGTGTATCCCTGGTCCACACAGCAATTTGCCTGCTCCTTCTCCACCATAGCAGAAACCTGGAAGTTTATGCTCCAGAGAGGGCAGGAGTATTATTCTAAAAACAGGAGGACTGAAAGAACATTTACCTCCTATATTCTGAGAACCCCAGCCCTTTCCCCCAGCTCAGTACCCAGAACACTAGCAATCAGAACTATAGTCTCCAACTAGGAGACTGGAATAGGTTTGCTTTGGAGAATCTGATCTAATGATACTTACACTGGGGGTTTCCCCAGGAAAAGACCTGGCCAGGTCATCCTACAGAGAACCTTACAGCTAACAGTTCCCCAAAAAGGCTCAAAAATATTGTCTCCCACACACCCTGAGAAAGTAAAACGTACCTGTGACTGAGACAGTGCAATTCTGGCCTGCCATTCATCAAGCTGGGATAATAGACGCAGAAAGCCAGTAATGTTAAAAAGAAACACTATTTTTCCCAAGCTATGTAGCAGTAAAATTCATAACGACCCCTTTCTGTGACTACTGCTTTCTTACTCACTGAAAAAATTGTTCTCTAAAATCATAAACTATAAGAAACATTGCTCTTTGAAAGGATATCAGTAAGAATGAATCATTCTTCTTTTGCCTGAAGGATCCAAGTCACATTGAGACAGAGAAGCAGCCTTGATTTACAGCCCAGGTGCAGAGCTTTAAACAAGGGATTTCTGGACACAGTATTCTACATCAATGTTTACTTCATAATCCAGACCTGATATTAACCTATTTACTTTGAACCTCTAAGAACTCTGCTTCATTTAAATTTCACCTAAGCTTCACCCTTGCCCCCAATCCTGCAGCACACATATCTTTTCCACTGTTTCATGAGATCTCATATTTCGCTCGGTCTGTGATCTCGCTCACTGCCACAGGCCAATAAGCCCATCCTGGCCGTTAGCTGGTTGGGCTAGAACAACTCTCTCAAAGAAAACTGGAGGCTTTGGTCCACCAAAGCAAGAGTAAACCAAGAAGGAAGTCCAGTGGAATATGGGAAATAGGATGCAACACAGAGAAGAAGCCAGGAGAATCCCCAGCACGAGATCACAGGCGAGGTCACAGGGGAAAGGGCAAAGAGGCCAGAGAGGCTCCAGCAAAGAATCCCCAGGATGAGAGTGAAGGGGAATCACAGGAGAAAGTAAGATTAACTGATGCTTTCAGAGGAGATCTAGGCAGTTGGAGAAGAGTTTGGGGTCAATTAGTAATAGCTACAGAACAAAAAGCATTTCAAGGAAGAGAAAGTATCATATTGACTCATCTATGAATATCATTTGCATATTCAAAATAATGTAAATTGTGAATAGTCTTTAACCAAAATTGTTACATAATTATATGGGGAAAATGGGGGAGGGAGGAGGAGGATTGAAACAGCTGAGTCTTTATCTTCCACTTTAGAAATCAGTGCATAATACTATTAAGTAAAAAATCAAGTAGTCACTATATGTTATATAGAGACATGATAAGAGATAATTAATAAAATAGCAGGTACAAGATTTGAAGGTGGTTGCTTCTAGGTAGGAGGAAATGGGGAGTGTGGGCCAGGAGGTGTTGTTTACAGGTATTATAACTGTTTAACTCCAAATTATGTGCATGTATAACTAAAAACAAAAACAAAACTAAAATAGGAAAAGATAGAACTAAAATCTTGAGCATAACTGCATATTGGTTGGAAGGGATTGATTAAAGTTATTCTAATATTTTTGTTTTGATATATTAATTGATTTTTTTTTTTTCCACACAGTGCTGCATGCGGGATCTTAGTTCCCCGACCAGGGATTGAACCTGTGCATCCTGCAGTGGAAGTGCGGAATCCTAACCACTGGACAGCCAAGGAATTCCCTTAATTAATTTTGATTGTTAAATGTTCATGTTAAAATTTTTAATTTAAATATTAATGGAACCAGAGCGTGTAATTTCCAAACATGTAAGAAGAAAAAAAAGAATAAGGGGTGAGAAACCTCAAATGGTCCAAAAGAAGACAGGAAAGGGGAAAAATAAATAAGAGAAAAATCTGGACAGATGAAAAGCACCCAATTTTTTTTGCAGAAATGAATCCAGTGATAACATAATCACAATCAATATAAATGGAGTAAATTCTCCAGTCAAAATACATAGTTTGTTAGACTAAATAAAAATTAATATCCAGCTATATGTCGATTACAAGAGGTATAACTAAAACGTAAGAAAAAAGGTTAAAAGTAAAAGAACAGAAAACATATATGTGCCAGGCAAATACTAAACAAACAAAAAAAACCCTGTGTAGATATATTAATATTAGATAAAATAAAATTTATGACTAAAAGTATGAACTAGAGATAAAGAGACCTGCCACATTGATATAAGTTTTAATTCACCACAAAGACACAATTATAAACCTATATTTCTTAATGATACAGCTTCAAATTTATAAAGGAAAACTGTCAGAACTCCCAGGAGAAATTGACAAATCCACTACAATTGTGGGAAATTTTAACATATTTCCCTCAGTTAATTGATGGATCAAGAAAAAAAGTGTTTTTCAGTAAGGATATAGGAGATTTGAACAACACAGTTAAAGGTTTGGCATATTGAACTTATCTAAAACCCTGCAGCCAATAATTGGGAGCACATATTCTTTTCTTGTACACGTACAACATTTTTAACAGATTTATTGAGGTATAACTGACATATAATAAGCTGCATGTATTTAAAATGTACAATATGATAAGTTTTGATTTAGTATACATCCATAAAACCATCACCACCATCAAGATAATGAACATACTCATCAACCCCAAAAGTTTACTCATGCCCCTGTTATCTTGGGTGGCAGCATAACCCGCTTAAATATTACATATACCACCTCTTGCAGCTAATTGTGACCATGTGACTACATTCTAACTATGTATGTAAACATAAAAAAGATGTGAGTAGTGTTTGCTGGATGGATCTTTCAGAAAACTCCTTGAAGGAAGGTCAGACATCTGGCATATACTCTCTTTAATTCTTTAGTCCTTTTTTCCCATCTCCCCTTTTTCTGTTTCCTGTCTAGAGCGATGATTGAAGGATCTTGTGATTTGGAGGCACACTGAGGATGGAAGCCACAGGCTAAGGATTGTAGAGAGACAGTTATAGGGAGTCTGAGAACCTGATGAATCCCTGAGGACACTACATCAGCCCTGAGCTGTCTACACCCAGACTTTATCACCTGTCAGGAAAAACTAACTTCCATCTAGTTTAAGTCTCTGCTATTTCCAGTCTCTGTAACAGACATAAATGCAATCCAAGTTGATACATAGTTGGTGCTAGAAGTGGGGTAGTGCCTTAACAGTATCTAGAATGTGGCATTAGCTTAGGGGAAGTTTGTTGGGCAAGTGTGTAGGGAGGATCCACTCCTTTGCAGCCTGGAAAGCTGGCAACCCTCAGTATTTGCAAACCACTTGGTCAAATGGTTGCTCATTGTATCTTAGAAAGCCATTAAGAAGGGCTTCCCTGGTGGCACAGTGGTTAAGAATCCACCTGCCATTGCAGGGGACACAGGTTCAAATGGAAGCAGTTCAGAATGGTAGCTGCTAAATAGTCACCCTGCCAGGATCTAACACTGTGGACCCAACCCTTTCTCAAGCACCTTCTATTAAGAGGTCTGTGCCTACCCAGTGGAAGACTCCCAGCAAAGACCAGATTAACAATGTTATCTTCCCCTTCAAACCCTGGGGAGTAATTAGGGAAGATGGTCAGAGCACAGAAACCAACATGCAGAATATGAGTTTTTAGGCCTAATATGATGTGTAAGATCTTCGGCCATAGTAACTCATGCTTAAGAATTGACTGGAAGCTTACTAGTTATTTTAGGAAGCTATGTTAACAAAAACACACACAAAACCCATATCTGGCCTGCAACAGCTATGGCTGTAAGCTAAAACATCCTGAACCTCCTACACAGAAGTGGCTCCCTCTAGAGGTGCTGCCAAAGCTGTGTAGCCCTTAGAGAGGGTGTCACCCACAGGGGCCTGTTCAGATGGGCCATGAGGGATGATGGACAAGAAACAACCTCCCTGAGGACAGAGCAAGGGACCATGGGAAACAGTGAGGATTTTCCCAGGGGGCAGAACCAGGGGAAGCCAGATAGACCAACCAAGGAACTTACTCCTGTGTTGGGGCAGGTGGTCCTTGACCCCCAGATTTGATATACACTGTTGTTCTGGTTATCTATTGCCACCTCAAAATTTAGTGGATTAAAATAACAATTATTTGTTGGGACCTAATCAAACTTATAAGCTTTTGCACAGCAAAGAAAACCATTAAAAAAAAAAAAAGACAACCTTCAGAATGGGAGAGAGTATTTGCAAATGATGTGACGAACATTTAATCTCCAAAATATACAAATAGCTTATACAACTCAACAACAAAAAAACAAATAGGGGCTTCCCTGGTGGCGCAGTGGTTGAGAGTCCGCCTGCCAATGCAGGGGACACGGGTTCGTGCCCCGGTCCGGGAGGATCCCTCATGCCGCGGAGCGGCTGGGCCCGTGAGCCATGGCCGCTGAGCCTGTGCGTCCAGAGCCTATGCTCCGCAATGGGAGAGGCCACAACAGTGAGAGGCCCGCGTACCGCAAAAAAAAAAAACAAAAACAAAAACAAATAACTGGGGCTTCCCTGATGGCACAGTGGTTGGGAGTCCGCCTGCCAAAGCAGGGTACACAGGTTCGAGCCCTGGTCCAGGAGGATCCCACATGCCCCAGAGCAACTAGGCCCGTATGCCACAACTACTGGGGCCTGAGTGCCTGGAGCCCATGCTCTGCAACAAGAGAAGCCACCACAATGAGAAGCCCACACACCACAACGAAGAGTAGCCCCTGCTCGAGGCAGCTAGAGAAAGCCAGCGCGCAGCAACAAAGACCAAAGGCAGCCAAAAATAAAATAAATAAAACAAACAAACAACGCAATCGAAAAATGGGCAGAAGATCTTAATAGACATTTCTCCAAAGAAGACATACAGATGGCCAGTAGGCACATGAAACGATGCTCAACGTCACTAATTATTAGAGAAATGCAAATCAGAGCTACAATGAGGTACCACCTCACACCGGTAAGAGTGGCCATCATTATTTATTTATTTATATTTGGCTGCGTTGGGTCTTTGTTGCTGCACGCGGGCAGCGAGCGAGGGGCTACTCTTGTTGTGGTGTGCAGGCTTCTCATTGCGGTGGCTTCTCTTGTTGCGGAGCACGGGCTCTAGGCGTGCGGGCTTCAGTAGTTGTGGCACTTAGGCTCAGTAGTTGTGGCTTGTGGGCTCTAGAGCGCAGTCTCAGTAGTTGTGGTGCACGGGCTTAGCTGCTCCATGGCATGTGGGATCTTCCCGGACCAGGGCTCGAACCCGTGCCGCCTACATGAGCAGGCGGATTCTCAACCACTGTGCCACCAGGGAAGAGAATGGTCATCATTAAAAAGCCTACAAGGGGCTTCCCTGGTGGCTCAGTGGTTAAGAATCTGCCTGCCAATGCAAGGGACACAGGTTTGCGCCCTGGTCCAGGAAAACCCCACATGCCATGGAGCAACTAAGCCCGTGCACCACAACTACTGAGCCTGCGCTCTAGAGCCTGGGAGCCACAACTACTGAGCCCACGTGCCACGACTACTGAAGCCCGTGCACCTAGAGCCCTTGCTCCGCAACAAGAGAAGCCACCCCAATGAGAAGCCCTCGCACTGCAACAAAGAGTAGCCCCTGCTTGCCGCAACTAGAGAAAGCCTGCACGCAGCAACAAAGACCCAACACAGCCAAAAATAAATTAAATAAATAAATAAATAAATAAAAAGTCTACAGATAACAAATACTGGAGAGGGTGTGAAGAAAAGGGAACCCTCCTACACTGTTGGTGGAAATGTAATTTGGTGCAGCCATTATGGAAAACAGTATGGAGGTTCCTCAGAAAACTAAAAATAGAATTACCATATGATCCAGCAATCCCACTCGTGGGCATATACCTGAACAAGACTTGAATTCAAAAAGATACATGCACCCCTATGATGATAGCAGCATTATTCACAGTAGCCAAGACATGGAAACAACCTAAATATCCACCGACAGGAATGGATAAAGAAGATGTGGTACATATATACAATGGAATACTATTCAGCCATAAAAATGAATGAACTAATGCCACTTGCAGCAACATGGATGGACCTAGAGATTATCACTTACTAAGTGAAGTAAGTCAGAAGGAGAAAGACAAATACCATATCATATCACTTACATGTGGAATCTAAAATACAGCACAAATGAACCTATCTATAAAACAGGAACAGACTCACAGACATAGAGATCAGACTTGTTGTTGCCAAGGTGGGGAGGGAGGGAGGGAGAGGGATGGGCTGGGAATTTGGGGTTAGTAGATGCAAGCTGTTACATCTTTTTTAAATTTAATGAATTAATTTTTTAATTTTTGGCTGCGTTGGGTCTTCCTTGCTGCGCGCGGGCTTTCTCTAGTTGTGGCGAGCGGGGGCTACTCTTTGTTGCAGAGCCCGGGCTCTAGGTGCACGGGCTTCAGTAGTTGTGGCACGTGGGCTCAGTAGTTGTGGCTCGCAGACTTTAGAGCGCAGGCTCAGTAGCTGTTGCACACAGGCTTAGTTGCTCCGCGGCATGTGGGATCTCCCCAGACCAGGGCTCGAACCCATGTCCCCTGCATTGGCAGGGGGATTCTTAACCACTGCACCACCAGGGAAGCTCGCAAACTATTACATTTAGAATGGATAAACAACAAGATCCTACTGTACAGTACAGGGAACTACATCCAATCTCCTGGGATAAACCATAATGGAAAAGAATATTTAAAAAAAAGAATGTCTGTATGTACAAAACTGAGCCACTCTGCTGTTCAGCAGAGACTGGCACAACATTGTAAACCAACTATACCTCAATTTTTAAAAATAACAATTATTTGTTATCCCCACAGTTCCTTTGGCTCCAAAGGGCTTCGTTGGGCACTCTGGCTCAGGGTATCTCATGTGATTATAGTTACACAGCTGAAGCTGGAGCAGCTAGGGGCTGACTGGGCATCTCACTTTCTTCATATATTCTTGGAGCTTCTCAGTGGCTCTCTGTCTAGGCAAATTTGGGCTTCCTCACAAGATGGTGTCCTCAGGGCAGTTGGAGTGCTAACTTAGGGGGTCCCAGCATAAGTGTTCCAGCAAACGAGGCAGAAGCTGCATTGTCTTTCAGGACCTAGCCTCAGAGGCTATAGAGCATTACTTCCTCTATGCTCTACTGGTCAAGCAGCCACTGGCACATCCAGGTTCAAGGGATGAGAACATACACAAGCCACTCAGTGGTCAATAGATTAGTGACTAGTGACTGCTGGGTGTTTCCTAGGCGTTCCTTTTCTGAATGAGAGTTTTGCTTGCGATTGACTTTTCCTGTTCCACCATTGTATATCAGGTGTGTTGGGGGCTGACAGTTTGTCTTTGGTTTATAGTTTGCTGGACCACAAAGAGCCACGTGAGGAACTGACAGATTTTGAGTAGCTGAAGGGACGTACTGCTGCACAGTTTGGTAGTTATCTATCTAAACTCCATTCTCCTCTTCTTCCTCAATAAAACAATTCTTATATTTCCCACATTCCCTTGCATCTAAGAGTGGTCATGTGAGAAAATTCTGGCCAATGAGATGTCAGCCAAAGTTGTTGGATGAGACATCCAAGAAGGCTTTTTAAAAGGGGGCAAAAAAATTGATATTGATCCTCTTCTGCTCTTTCCCCTTTCCTCCTGATTTCTGTCTGGAATGCAGATATGAAAGCTGGAGCTCCATTCAGTCACCTTGGACCATGAGTTAACCTTAAGAATGAAAATCACAGTCTGAGAATGGTGATACAGAGAGATAGAATGGTGATAGAGATAAAGAGGTAGAGAATGGTGATAGAGATAGATGGGCTCTGTTGATGATGGAGCTACTGTGAACCACTTCCCCATGGACATTTTTTACACAAGAGAAAAATAAAACTCCAGTCTTATTTCTGGTCTCCATTATTAGCAGCTAAATGCAGTTTTTACCTTAGACAGTATGTCTTCCTCACTTGATTATCCAAAGCAGGGGCTCCTTTGGTTTCACTCATTATTTTTATTCCCTGAAACTTACATAGACTCTGGCACAGGGTAAGCACTCAGTAAATGCTGATTGAATGAATGCCTAGCACTTTAAGTTACAGCTGATTTATTTAACTGTCTGGGTTTGGTAAGGTGCAAAGAATCTCCCCCCACCCTATCCTGCCCTCAGCTACTGCCTTCAACCCTGCTCTGTCAGCAGACTTCCCCGCCCCGGAACACATCTCTCAAGCACACCTCATGGCTTTCTTGTCATTTTCATGGAATACAAGTCTTGAACAGTCCAGTTTTAAAATTTCAATCTTATATTCAATTCCCAGGTCACACACCCCCAGCTCAGGTTGGACCCACAGCCCAGAGACCTGAAATGGCAAAGGATGGGGGGTACCTTTATCTTTGTCCTTCTTCCACCCTCCCTCCACTTCCTGCCTCTGGCTTCTAGAGGGCTGGAATGGTGGGAGAAAGGAAAAAGGTAATTTTATATGACCAGGGCTGTTAGAACCTTCTGTATGACAGATGCCTAAGTTCTGGCTTTCTCTTGGGGGGGGTATTTGAGGAGGCTCACGGAGCCTCCACACTGCATGGTCCTTGATGTCTGCAGTGCATCTCCAACTGACATCTTGCACAGTACCCTGAGCTTCTAGCCCACAGTACCTTGCCATTAGAGTCTTCTTGCCCTGCAGGGGTCTCTCTTGGACAGGGTCCCATCTAGATGGTTAAAGCCCAGGTACTTTCCATGATGTCCTCTTGGCCCATGAGAAACTCCCACATCCTTCCCATGCCAGGTGCTGGAAGTACAGGCTACTCTTCAGCACTGCTGTTCCAGGGCCAGGCTCCAGTCAATGTCTAATATGCCCCATTCACCAAACTGTCCGCATATACTCATCTCTATGTTCATATGCATCTCTCAAATGCCAGTAAACTCATGTCAGTTTTTCCAAAACTCTCTCAAAGTGCTTTGCTTGAGCTCTGTAGCAGCACTAGGACAATAATTCCATTACACAAGAATCATCCAGCCAAGGACTGAGTTTCCTGCAAACACCTGCAATCTCCTGGTACTCTCCTTACTTGGTCTGTAGCCTCTGCTCACCTATCTAAGAATGAGGAAGGGGAAATAACAATGCATTACAGAACAGACCAAAAACCCTATCTCCGTAACTCTCCATTCCCTTGTCAATATTCTTGTTTATAGAGGTTGAAGATGATGATAAGGGACTATCATTGTTAGAGGAGTTGTTCTCTTTTGTCTGTCCAGTAAAGTCTTTCTCTACAATGTAGAGTGCCTACATGCTCTTCTCTCCTTGAGGACTCAGCTCAAACTCTAAGACAACAAGAAAAATCTCTTTGAACATCACGTTACGCATGCACAACCAACTTTAATTTTTACAACCACGTCTTGAGTTAGAGAAAAAAGGTAATTAAGACTTAAGGAGGTAGGACCTTCTGGTTAAACATGGTGGATTGAGCACACACATTTATCTCTGCTTCATCCAGAAACCACATCAAAATGAGAGTAAGGAAATTTAAAAACATAAAGGAGAAGATGAGAGATGTAATTTTGAAAAATGGAAAGTCATATGTGTAAAGTTTTAAATCCTTAAGTTTGAATATTTTCCATTCTACTCATGAGGTAGGGAGTGGAAAACCAAACAGGAATAAAATAATTGGAGTCTTAGAACTTGTAAAGACTTTAAAGATTAAAAGTTCTTTGTCCTCTGGAAGCAGGGGCAAGGGGACTGAAAATTCCTTTTTGGGGATAATGATTGGCCCAGGAGACAAAGTTTACAGGAGGTAGAAGACTGATCTCTCCCTCACCCACCACACAGTGAGTCACCCCCAGCTGACCATCTCTGGCACCTCCACAGGGCTTCCAGTCAGCTCTCTTGGACCTCACGCTTAAGTTGGAACAGACAGCCAAGGCTTGCCAGAGAGTTGAAGGCAGCCTCAAACATAAAAGTCATAAGCCAAAAGAAAAGGAACCTGGCGGGTAATGAAGGGAGCAGAAGAAAATGTCCAAAAACCTACAATTAATATCTTCAGAAATCAAGAGAAAATATTGCACCCATGATAAAAGAAAGGATGCTATTTTTAAAAGGAACATTCAGAAAATAATAAAGACTTGTGCTCGCTTTGGCAGCACATATACTAAAGTTGGAACGGTACAGAGAAGATTAGCATGGCCCCTGCACAAGGATGACACGTAAATTCGTGAAGTGTTCCAAATTTTTTTTTTTTTTAAAGGAAGAGGAAGTGAGGCAAGCGGAACCAAGGCCTGGGGTTGGCTGATGGTATGGAGTAGTTGCCATTTCTCACTAGCTGATGGCATTTTATTTTATTTTATTTTATTTATTTTTTTGGCTGCGTTTGGTCTTCGTTGCTGTGCACGGGCTTTCTCTAGTTGCGGCGAGCGGGGGCTACTCTTCGTTGCGGTGCGTGGGCTTCTCACTGCAGTGGCTTCTCTTGTTGCGGAGTACAGGCTCTAGGCACTCGGACTTCAGTAGTTGTGGCACGTGGGCTCAGTAGTTGTGGTGCACGGGCTTACTTGCTCCACGGCATATGGGATCTTCTGGAACCAGGGATTAAACCTGTGTCCCCTGCATTGGCGGGCGGATTCTTAACCACTGCACCACCAGGGAAGCACCTGTTCCATATCTTTTGTATAACTGATTCACTTTGCTGTACGTCTGAAACTAACACAACACTGTAAATCAACTATACTCCGATAAAAATTTTTTTTAAAAAGAAAATAATAAAGACTTCTTGGAAATTAAAAATAAGAAGTGAGGAACTTCCCTGGCAGTCCAGTGGTTAACACTCCACCCTTCCACTGCAGGTAGCATAGGTTCAATACCTGGTCAGGGAACTAAGATCCCATATGTACATCCAGCCAAAAATTAATTAATTAATTAATTAAATAAATAAAAATAAAAATATGGAAGTGTGCGGAATTCCCTGGCAGTCCAGTGGTTAAGACGTGGCACTTTCACTGCCATGGGCTGAGCTCGATTCCTGATCAGGTAACTAAGATTCCCACAAGCTGCGTGGCATGGGCGAAAAAAATGAAGGAAAAATAAAGGAAAAAAATGGAAGTAGAAGTTAGTAATTTAATAAAAAAGATTCTAAGATAAAGTTGAAGAAATATCCTGGAGAGTAGAATAAAAATACAAAGAAATAGAAAATATGAAATAAATGTAAGAAAATAAGAGGTTCAGTCTAGGAGACAGAATATCTGGGTAAAAGGAGTTTTAGAAAGAGAGAAGAAATAGTCAGTGGGAAAATTATTAAAGAAATAATTCAATAACAATTTCCTGCACTGAAGGACATGAGTCTCCAGATTGAAAGGGCCCATTAAATGCCTAGCACATTAAATTTAAAAAAACAAAGAAACAAAAATTTTAAAAAATCAAACACCCAAGGGTTTTTCATCATGGAATTTTAGAGTAAATATTAAGAGCAACTTCTAAAGTCTTCCAGAGAGAAAATCAGGTTGTATACAAAAGATACTCAGCTGCATATTCAGAATGGCATTGGATTTAATAATATTCCAAAAAACTAGAAAACAATGGGGCAATGCCCTCAAAATTCTAAACAAACATTATTTTTAATATAAAATTGTATACTCCGCCAAGATGTTTTCAGGCATGCAAAGACAGGAAATTTGCTTTCTGGGCTCCCTTCCTCAGGAAGCTAGTGGATGATGAATTCCACTAACACAGAGCATGAAACCAGGGAAAATCAGAACATGGTATCTAGGAGACAGAGGATCCACACAGAAGAGAAACAAAGGGATTCCCTGGATGACGGTGTAGGGAAGAGCCAGGACAACTTTGCAGCAGGCCTCATGCAACCAGCCAGATTGGAACAGAAGGCCATCACATGTGGTCATCAGGCTACCTACTTTGTTTGACCGATTTGAGAGGTTTACACTTCTAACAGAGGGAATGAAAATGAAACAAAGAAACAAAAGAGCCCAAGGCAATTATAAATTCTGGGAGAAACAAAACTGTGCATAGGAGTCAAATTTAATAGTGGCTTAATAGTGAACAGAGTTTGCATAGTCATAATTATACAAACAGTAAATACCAATTTATCCAAAAATCATTGTCTACTATTGGAAGAGGGGATGAGTGTTGCATGTGGAGTAAAGAGCTAAATCCCAATCTTCTATCATAAAGAGTGTACTAAGTGAACTAAGGATTTTATTGATTTTATTACCAAAATTTGCAAAGCAACATTTCCTAAAAGCAGTAGGTTGGAGAGGTTTATTTTGTTTCTGATGAGCTATAGGTTTAGGGTTTTTTTCTCAAAAAACTGCAGATGGGCTTCCCTAGCGGTCCAGTGGTTAAGACTCTGCCCTTCCAATGCAGGTGGCATGTGTTCGAATCCTGTTTGGGGAACTAAGATCCTACATGCTGTAGCAGTATGGCCAAAAAAAATTAAATAAATAAAATGCGCAAAAAATACTGAAATTTCCTACATCTGTTATAGAATTTCATGGAGATCTCTCTCTACATACATTAAAAGCAGCTATTAGAATTGTATAGGGAATTCCCTGGTGGTCCAGTGGTTACGACTCCACACTTTCACTGCCAAGGGCCCGGGTTCAATTCCTGGTCAGGAAAATAAGATCCAGGAAGCCTTGCAGCCAAAAACAAAAGGAAGTGTATAAATTGTCATTCATCTCTCACACAATATGAAAACAGTGTTATCTCTGAAACAGCTTAAGTCGGTTTTACTTGTGATGGTGATTAAAAATGCAGATTAGGGCTTCCCTGGTGGCGCAGTGGTTGAGAGTCCGCCTGCCGATGCAGGGGACACGGGTTCGTGCCCCGGTCCGGAAAGATCCCACATGCCGCGGAGCGGCTGGGCCCGTGAGCCATGGCCGCTGAGCCTGTGCGTCCAGAGCCTGCGCTCCGCAACGGGAGAGGCCACAACAGTGAGAGGCCCGCGTACCGCAAAAAAAAAAAAAAATTCAGATTAGTGACCCCACCCAAGATGTACTGAACCAGTATATCTCTGAGAACCAGAAGTGACATATGACTGCATCCCCCAATGATTGTTAGGTGTCCTAATGGAATCTATTAGAAAAACACATCTTGGATTACTCTAATGTGTTTTCACATTATAATAATTTATTTTGCATCAAATTTGTCCTCTCAGGATAGGAAGTTACTTTCCTCATAACTCTGAAGTGCATAAAGTGTTGATTCTATCAATATTTCAAACAATACCTCATTCTGTTGTTTCATCATTATAGTCTTAACTCATTTGTCATATAGCTCTGATTTCTCTATCCTGACATCAGATAATCGCCTTGTGTTTTATTCATATTTTAACTCCATTCCATTCTCAGGAAGGTCAGTAAAACAATATCTCACGGGACTTCCCCGGTGGCGCAGTGGTTAAGAATCCACCTGCCAATGCAGGGGACACGGGTTCGAGCCCTGGTCTGGGAAGATCTCACATGCCACAGAGCAACTAAGCCCATGTGCCACAACTACTGAGCCTGTGCTCTAGAGCCCACGCACCACAACTACTGAGTACACGTGCTGCAACTACTGAAGCCCATGCGTCTAGAGCCTGTGCTCCGCAACAAAGAGAAGCCACCGCAATGAGAAGCCCACGCACCACTACGAAGAGTAGCCCCTGCTCGCCGCAACTAGAGAAAGCCTGCACGCAGTAATGAAGACCCAACGCAGCCAAAAATAAATAAATAAATAAATTTATTTTAAAAAAAGAATATCTCACAAGTATTGTCAAAATATGACATTGTAATATAAAATAAAATCTGAGGGAAAATATATTTTATAAAACTATATGAAAATTGACCAAACAAGGAAACAATAAAGACTAAAAAATGAGCTAATTGCCAATTTAAGAAGTTAAAAAAAAAACAGCAGAGTAAACCCAAAGAAAATGGGAGCATATAATAGAATTCCAGGCTGATGTTTATTTTCCATCAAGATTTTACATACAATTCCAATGTGGTTTTGTATCTATTATTGCCAATTAGAAGCCTGTTGTCCAACCTTCTTTTTTCTTTTTTCTTTTCTTTTCTTCCTTCCTTCCTTCCTTCCTTTTCTTTCTTTCATAGACTATATTTTCATGGCTCTAATGTGTGTAGGGGGATAATAAGAGAGGATGAATTTGGGGTATTTTGAGGTTAAAAGGACAGGACTTCAACATTGCTTGGCAGTAAGGATGCAAGAAAAGAGAAAAACAAAAGATGATTCAGCCCCTTAGAGAAAAACAAAAACAAGAACAGGCAAGGGCATGGGGAAGAAGATGGGTTGGGTGTTGTAGGACACTTAATTAAAAATTCCTGTATCTGGATGGCTCTATGGATTTGAAACTCTGGAATGCATTTCGACCTATAGGCTGAAGCTACAAATGCAGACGTCATAAAAATATGACAGATGTTGGAGATCCAGAGAATGAGATGTTGGGGATGTTGAGAGAGAGAGGGCATAGAGTGAGAAGTAAGAAAGCCCAGGATGGAACTCCCAAGGAATACTAATGTTTAAGGAAAAAGCAGAGAAAGAGAAGCCTGAAAAGAAAGTTGAAATAGAGGGGCCAAAAAATGGGGGTGGAGAGTGGAGAGAGTGCCATCACGGAAACCAGGAGAAGAAACAAGTTTCAAGAAGAAAATGCTTAACAGGGCCAAATGCTACGGAGAGAGCAAGCAAGGTAAGGGTTAGAGTCGATAAGGAGGATGTCACTGGTGACCTTGGGAAGAGGTTTCTTCAGGGATGCAGGAGGTGGAGGAAGAGCGATTGTAACAGGCTGAGGGGTGAGCAGAAGGTTTGGAGGTGGAGAAGACTTCTCTTTGGAATAGCGGAGATGTGAAAAAGAAAGAGACTGGGGGAATTCGCTGGCAGTCCAGTGGTTAGGACTCCATGCTTTCACTGCCGAGGGCCCGGGTTCAATCCCTGGTCAGGGAATTAAGATCCCACAAGCCTCACAGCATGGCAAGAAAAAAAAAAAGAGAGAGAGAGAGAGACAGGGTGGTGGCTGAAAGAAGGAGTGGGGGATTTGATTGTCTCTTTTTTAACATTTTTTATTGGAGTATAGTTGATTTACAACGTTGTGTTAGTTTCAGAGGTACAGCAAAGTGAATCAGTTATACGTATACATATATCCACTCTTTTTTTTTTTAAAGATTCTTTTCCCATATAGGCCATTACAGAGTATTGAGTAGAGTTCCCTATGCTATACAGCAGGTTCTTATTTGTTATCTATTCTATATATAGTAGTGTGTATATGTCAATCTCAGTCTCCCAATTTATTCCTCCCCACCCATCCCCTGGTAACCATGTTTGTTTTCTACATCCGTGAGTCTACTTCTGTTCTGTAAATAAGTTCAGTTGTACCCTTTTTTTTAAGATTCCACATATAAATGATATCTTATGATATTTGTCTTTCTGTGTCTGACTTACTTCACTCAGTATGACAATCTCTAGGTCCATCCATGTCGCTGCAAATGGCATTATTTCATTCTTTTTATGGCTGAGTAATATTCCATTGTATATATGTACCACATCTTTATCCATTCCTCTACTGATGGACATTCAGGTTGCTTCCACGTCCTGGTTATTATAAATAGTGCTGCAATGAACATTGGGGTGCATGTATCTTTTTGAATTATGGTTTTCTCTAGTATATGCCCAGGAGTGGGATTGCTGGATCATATGGCAGTTCCATTCATAGTTTTTTAAGGAAACTCCATACTGTTCTCCATAGTGGCTGTACCAATTACATTCCCACCAACAGTGTAGGAGTGTTCCCTTTTCTCCACACCCTCTCTGGCATTTATTATTTGTAGATTTTTTGATGATGGCCATTCTGACCAGTGTGAGGTGATACCTCATTGTTGTTTTGATTTGCATTTCTCTAATAATTAGTGATGAAGAGCATCTTTTCAAGTGCTTTTGACCATCTGTATGTCTTCTTTGGAGAAATGTCTATTTAGATCTTCTGCCCATTTTTTAATTGGGTAATTTGTTTTTTTGATACTGAGCTGCATGAGCTGTTTGTATATTTTGGAGATTAATCCTTTGTTGGTTGCTTCATTTGCAAATATTTTCTCCCATTCTGAGGGTTGTCTTTTGGTCTTGTTTATGGTTTCCTTTGCTATACAAAATGTTTTAAGTTTAATTAGATCCCATTTATCTATTTTTGTTTTTATTTTCATTACTCTAGGAGGTGGGTCAAAAAAGATCTTGTCAAAGAGTGTTCTGCCTATGTTTTCCTCTAAGAGTTTTATAATGTTTGGCTTTACATTTAGGTCTTTAATCCATTTTGAGTTTATTTTTGTGTACTGTGTTAGGAAGTGTTCTAATTTCATTCTTTTACATGTAGCTGTCCAGTTTTCCCAGAACCACTTATTGAAGAGGCTGTCTTTTCACCATTGTATATTCTTGCCTCCTTCGTCATAGATTAGGTTACCATAGGTGTGTGGCTTTATCTCTGGGCTTTCTATCCTGTTCCATTGATCTATATTTCTGTTTTTGTGCCAGTACCATACTGTTTTGATTACTGTAGCTTTGTAGTATAGTCTGAGGTCAGGGAGCCCGATTCCTCCAGCTCCATCTTTTTTTTTTTTTTTTTTTTTTTTTTGCGATACATCGGCCTCTCACTGTTGTGGCCTCTCCCGTGGTGGAGCACAGGCTCCGGACACGCAGGCTCAGTGGCCATGGCTCATGGGCCCAGCCGCTCCGCAGCATGTGGGATCTTCCTGGACCGGGGCATGAACCCGTGTCCCCTGCATCAGCAGGCGGACTCTCAACCACTGTGCCACCAGGGAAGCCCCAGCTCCATCTTTTTTAAAGAATTTTTTAAATTAATTAATTAATTTTTTTTTTTTGGCTGCATTGGGTATTTGTTGCTGTGCATGGGCTTTCTCTAGTTGCAGTTAGCGTGGGCTACTCTTCATTGCTGTGTGTGGGCTTCTCATTGCGGTGGCTTCTCTTGTTGCAGAACACGGGCTCTAGGCGTGCAGGCTTCAGTAGCTGTGGCATGAGGGCTCAGTAATTGTGTCTCACAAGCTCTAGAGCGCAGGCTCAGCAGTTGTGGAACACCAGCTTAGTTGCTCCATGGCCTGTGGGATCCTCCCAGACCAGGGATCAAACCCGTGTCCCCTGCATGGGCAGGCAGTTTCCTAACCATTGTGTCACCAGGGAAGTCCTGGTGATTTTATTTTTGAAAGACAACATGTGAGCTTTTCTGATTACAAAGTAGTTACATATTCTTTTCATGCAACTCAGAAAGCACAGAAAGGACTTCTCTGGTGGTCCAGTGGTAAAGAATCCACCTTACAATGCAGGGGACGCGGATTCAATCCTTTGTCAGGGAACTAAGATCCCACATGCCACGGGCAACTAAGCCCCTGTGTCACAACTACTGAGCTCATGCACCTCAACTAGAGCCCGCGTGTCGCAAACTGCAGAGCCCACGTGCTCTGGAGCCTGCGCACCACAACTAGAGAAGAGAAAACCCACACACCACAACTAGAGAGAAGCCCACGTGCCGCAACGAAAGATCCCGTGAGCTGCAACTAAGACCCGATGCAGCCAAAAATAAATAAAATTAAAAAATAATAAATAGACCTTAAAAAAAAAAGCTCAGAAGAGTGAAAAGAATAGACAATTCTTCTATAAACCCAGTTGACAGAGGTGACATCATCCTTATGTGATGGTCCTTTAATTCACCCACATGTATTTGAATAAAAATTGGCAACTTTGAAGGATGCTTGTTTCATTTCATACATCGTGAGCATTTTCCCTTTCCATAAATAACCTATAATATTTTTCTTATTATGAAGGAAATATACATTGTAAAATAAAACATCAACCAGCAAAGTATAAAGTCTCAGGTAAGGTTATTGATAGAGTGGACTTGATGTGTACATGCCAAGTGGAAAGCACTGGCAGAGCAGATTCTGAAGACAGAAGAGACAGGAGAGAGGACATAACTGCTGCCAGGAGGGGCTGGAGGAGGTGGGAGAGAAGGGGTTCAGACTTCCTGAGGGCCTTGCCTCCTTCTGTAATGGTGACATCTTCCGCTGAGAGTGATAGGGGAGAAAAGGAAGGTGTGATGAAGTCGTTGCTGCAGGGAAATGGTGAGAGGGCTGCTGATAATGGGAAATAGCTGTTTTGTGGTGGCTCACATTCCAGTGATAGACTGCGTTTTGATCTTGGTTCTGACCCCTAATTAGCTAAGCATCCTTGCTCAAATGACTTAACCTCTCTGAACGTGACAAGTCTAGAAGAAAAAGCTGAAAAGGTAGATGGTTGAGAACCAATCCATGCTTGGGGTTTAGCCGGGCAAGTGTGGGGTAAAACGGAGCTTGGGAGATGAAGTTATTGGCAAGATAGTGCTTTAACTGATAGGTTATGAGGTCTTTGCTCGTTAGAGATGGAAACTAAGCAAGGAAGAAGCTATCAGTAAAAGAAATTGAGTTCAAAGAAGTAAAGTTATTTTTACGTTTTCCTGTACTACAAAAGTAACATTCCGAAACATTTTCAAACATTCATAAAAGCAACACCTCCCCACAAATCTGGGTTTCTATCCTCCAGAAATAAATACTAAGACATTTTCACCTCTGTCTTGGCAGGCCTCGTGTTAATCTTGGAAACAATAGGTATAATTAAACATTTAAGTGTCACCCATGCTATGCAGCCCAGGCCTCAGAGGCTGAAACTGACAGGCTACTTTTCTTTTATCAACAGGTTACAAAGGCCAGAGAAAAAAACCATACTGAACAGATTAGGTCCAAGATGGTGGACAAAGTAGGCTAAAGGTCGCCGCTTTCCTTGCCTTGATTCATCTGTTTCCATACCAACCCCTGAGAACTGAAGGACACTTGCCCTGATTTATCTGTGTTTGCTTCGAATGTACCTGCTATTTCGCAGAGATGCTTTGCAGCTGTACTTTGCAAGATACAGTGTTCAACTGCCCCCAAACCAGCTCTGAATTGACCTGAATTGACCCGCCTGCATAGATGAAACCTGAAGCAGTCCGAGTGTTACCTCTGCTTCACTACCCTGCTAAGATCTCCACACAAAGGGGGCATTTGCACTTTACCAGAAGAGTTTATGCCATGTGCAAAGGAATGTGGAAGACTGCACATGCCACGGCTGCCCCTGAAAATCCCTGCCCCTTTCCTAGAGCCCCGATGACTGTCTGCCTCCTAACCCTTAAAATTCCCTTACACCCCTCCCTTTAGGGAGAAGGTGCTTTTAGAACCCCCCTTCTCTGTTCTCTGGCCATTGCATAAAAGCCTGTCTTGCTTGCACCAAACTCAGTTTCATCATCGGCCACTCGAACTTGAGCAGGAAAGAAGACCTTGAATAGCCAGGGGGACTCGGGTTCAGCTAGGGCCCCAAGAGGAGAGGTTTGTGTGTAATTCAGTCGCAAGAGCATGGATTCTACAGCCAAACTTCCTGGGTGCTGTCCTCCGCTCCATCACTCCCAGGCTGTAGAACCGTTCTCAGACTTGTTGGTCTTAGGATGACTTTATCCTCTTAAAAACTGAAGAGTCCCAAGAGCTTTTGTTTACGTAAATTATATATATTGGTATTTACTATATTAGAAACTAAAACAGAAAATTTTAAATATTAATCTATTAAGAAATAGCAACCATAAACCTATTACATGTTAACATAATTCAGTTTTCATGAAAAATTAACTATATTTTCCAAAACAAAAATGTAATGAGAAGGATGCATTGTTTTACATTTTTGCAAGTCTCTTTAACAGAATATAGCTGGATTCTCATATTCGTGTCTGCATTCAGTCTGTTGCAAAATGTTGCTGTAAATCCAGCCTCACAGATATGTTGTTAAAAAAGGGAGGAATATTTCAAAACCCTTTTCCAACAGCTGTGGATATTTTTGATACTACACCAAACCTTGATACACAGTAGTTTCTAAAAGATTAGTCACAATGTGGAATCCAAAACCGTATCAGTGAACTTTTTGCAACCTGTTACATTTGAATCCATTGCTTTTTTTTTTGCATTTGGAATGGATTATTTGCAGAATATTGGTTCACTGCATAATGCAGATCTTCCTAATGTTGGCACACTACAATATACAATTTTGATACATAACAGAAATTTATTAATATCCATCTAAAAGATTTTGAGAATGTCAAGTTCACTGTGGCACACATAAGTTTTCCAAAATTCAAAATTTCACTTGAGAACTCAAATTTCATCACAGACAACAAAAACTGTAGTTGCTTTTCCTGAAGTGAGGCTCACTTCATTTATTTTTGAGACAGTGTTTGCCAAACATCCAAGTCTGAGTAATCATAGTTTGTTCAAGTAAAGATGTTATTCTGTGAAAAAGGGGCTAGTTCATCTCACGACTCAAAAAGCCGCACAAGCGCCCTTCCCCAGGTCAATCACTGTACTCCAGGATGCGGCCAAGTGCTCTATGGGTATTTCCCACTTTACCTCAAACATATTAAGTATGTAAACTCAAGGGTTGAGATTTAATACAATTAATTGGTTTTAACGCTTCATCACGGACAGTTTTTGTGTTTTTTCAGGCCAGGAGTGTATGGGGGTGACGGACACAATGACTGCCAGCCCAGTGTGGTGCCATCGCCTTGGATTTGTGCTAAGGCACCAACACTTTTACCCCCACTGCTTTGGCATCAGTGCCAGTGTCAACGCAGTGGAAGAGGCGAATAACATCATGGCACAGCATTATTATGAAAATAGTTTTGACCTCACAAACCCCCGGAAAGGGTCTTGGGGACCCTTAGGGGTTCACAGACCACAGTGTCAGAACCATCACTGTAGAGTAAGTTACCTACCTTCTCTGGCTTTCAGTTTCCTTATTTATAAAACAGAACTAATAATGCTACAGCTACCTCATAGGGTTGTTGTGAAAGCTAAATGATTTAAAACATGTAAAGCACTTAGAATAGTCCCTGGCACATTGTGTTACAAGCATTTGCTAATATTATAATCATATATGCAATGCCATTAAATGTTCTTCCAAAATAAATTTATTGATAGTGTATTATTCCATAATAATGTAACGTAATTGTTGGATATTACGTTGTTTTCATTTTTTCATCACCCTTGTACATGTCTTTGGCACATCACCGATTATTTAGAGTAAGTTCCTGAAGTGGAATTGCCCAGAGTACACACATTTTTCACAGTACTGTTGAAAAGCATACATGGAGTATTAATGTGGGAGATCTGAAAAGAGAGAGGTCCATGGGCCAAGTGAGTATTTGACTCCAGCAGGGAGCATTTCTTAAGGTGGTGCCGTTGAGTACAAAAGAATTATGAACTGTGATGATCATCTCTGAATTGGAAGAGGCCAAGGTGTTGGCTGAGTCATCCTCATGAACACTGAAGTCACCCAGTTGGTATGCAGAGAACCAGAGACTGGGACACAGGTCCCATCATGACTTGATGGGTAGACTTCGCCAGAACATGATTTTGCTGGGGAACTACACGCAAGCCCAGGAAAGCCAAAGTGACCAATATCTTTATAACCAACACCTATAAAAGATTCCCAAGCCCTAGATGATGAGACATTTCTTTCAAGTAATATTTGATTCAAAACAAAACCAGTCTCCCCCTAAAATTTAGACACAAGCATTTACAAATTCATTATTCAGAAATGGAACTCATCCAATATGAATATAAGGTAAGTACAAAGTAGGTTTTCTAGCTTCATTTGGTGGAAGCTTGTTTACACGCAGGCTTTAAGGTCTGACTTCAGGATACTGGAAATGAAACTCATGGAATCTTGGCCCAGGCAGAAGTAGTAGTATAGTGAGGGCTTCCCTGGTGGCGCAGTGGTTGAGAATCCACCTGCCAATGCAGGGGACACGGGTTCAAGTCCTGGTCTGGGAAGATCCCACACGCTGCGAAGAAACTAAGCCCGTGCACCATAACTACTGAGCCTGCGCTCTAGAGACCGCGAGCCACAACTACTGAGCCCGTGTGCCTAGAGCCCGGGTTCCGCAACAAGAGAAGCCACCGCAATGAGAAGCCCGCCCACCACAACGAAGAGTAGCCCCCGCTCACTGCAACTAGAGAAAGCCCGCGTGCAGCAACAAAGACCCAAAACAAGCAGCCAAAAAAAAAAAAGAAAAGTAGTACAGTGAAAGGAGGGTTTTTTTTCAATAAACAATGCCGTAACAATGGTTTTCCATATTAAAAAATTGAAATTGGATCCCTTTCTCAGTGTACACAGAAATCAATTCTAGATGGAATAAGAATTTCTATATGAAAGGCAAAACCACAGAACTTTCAAAAGAAAACAGAATTATTTTTCTGACCTAGAAAAGAGTGTGCTGGATGCAGAAACACTAACCTTGAAAGAAAAGATTGAGAAATTTGACATTAAATTTAAGAATTTTGGTTACTAAAGGATACCTTTAAAAAAAGTGAAAAGAGCGGGCTTCCCTGGTGGTGCAGTGGTTGAGAGTCCGCCTGCCAATGCAGGGGACACGGGTTCGTGCCCTGGTCCGGGAAGATCCCACATGCCGCAGAGCGGCTGGGCCCGTGAGCCATGGCCGCTGAGCCTGCACGTCCGGAGCCTGTGCTCCGCAACGGGAGGGGCCGCAGCAGTGAGCGGCCCGCGTACTGCAAAAAAAAAAAAAAAAGTGAAAAGAGGGCTTCCCTGGTGGCGCAGTGGTAAGAATCTGCCTGCCAACGCACAGGACACAGGTTCGAGCCCTGGTCCAGGAAGATCTCACATGCCGTGGAGCAACTAAGCCCATGAGCCACAACTACTGAGCCTGCGCGCCTAGAGCCCGTGCTCCGCAACAAGAGAAGCCACTGCAATGAGAAGCCCGTGCACCACAACGAAGAGTAGCCCCCACTCGCTGCAACTAGAGAAAGCCCGCGTGCAGCAACGAAGACCCAACACAGCCAAATATAAAAAAAAAAAAAGAGACCATGAGTTATCATTTTATCCTCACCAGTTTGGACGAAATTAAGAACTTTTAATGCTCCCTAGGGCTGAAAAGGATGTGGTCAGTAGGAACTCTTATACTGCAGGAAGGAGTGCAAATTCATACAACCACTTCGAAAAACAATTCAGCATTATCCTGTAAAGTATCCTAAAGAAACTCCTGTACAGGTGCATCCAGAGAGGTGTACGAAAAATTCCATTGTGATCCTGTTGGTAATAGAAAAATAACTGGAAGCAATGCCAGATCCATCCACAGGAAAATGGAGCGATTATAGAATATTCACATGATATATATACAACCATGAAATATGAACAAGCAGTAGCTATGTGCAGCAACTCTGATGAACCTCAGAAACAAAACATTTGTTTAAAAAGTGAGTCCTGGGGGCTTCCCTAGTGGCGCAGTGGTTGAGAGTCCGCCTGCCGATGCAGGGGACACGGGTTCGTGCCCCGGACCAGGAAGATCCCACATGCTGCGGAGCAGCTGGGCCCGTGAGCCATGGCCGCTGAGTCTGCGTGTCCGGAGCCTGTGCTCCGCAATGGGAGAGGCCACAACAGTGAGAGGCCCGCGTACCGCAAGAAAAAAAAAAAAAAAAAAGTGAGTCCTGGAAGTCTCACAGTATAAAACTATTTTTTAATTTTTTTTGGCCATGCCACTCAGCTTGTGGGATCTCAGTTCCCCGATGAGGGATTGAACCCGGGGCCCCAGCTGGGAAAGCGCCGAGTCCTAACCACTGGACCACCAGAGAATTCCCTAAAACTATTTTTTATAAAGCTCAAACACATACAAAACTAAACATTCTCGTCAGAAATCTTTATGTATATGAGAAAACTGTGAAGGGGAAAAAATAATAAATGTGAAATTCAAGATAACAGTTATGTCTGAGGAGGCTGTCAAGAGGTGGGTTCAAGAAGGCATAGGTGAGGGAAGAGATATGGGGACACATGTATATGTAAAACTTATTCACTCTGTTATAAAGCAGAAACTAACACACTATTGTAAAGCAATTATACTCCAATAAAGATGTTTAAAAAAAAAAAGGCATAGGTATGTGACAAGGTGTTAGGAATATTCCAGCTCTTACATTGACTGGTTTCAGATATGTCAGTTTTCTTACACGTCACAATTTATATATAGGTTAAGTATTTTATGTGTAAAATATTATTTACCTCTTCAAATATAATAAACAAAGGGGGAGATTATGTGAATTGTGCATTCTAGTCCATGCCCCACAAAAAACCTTCCTCTAAATTTGATGCTCCAAGGAGACACATCATGTTTCTCCTTCACAGATCCCACCTTGTGCAAGTCAGGCCTCAAAGATCCCTGACCTTTGGTGTTCTGACTGTTGCCGACTTTTCCACCTCCATCTCCTGTCACTTGCCCAACCGGTCTTTGAGTGACAAAGTGCCTCCGCGCCATCAGCACACGCTGTTCCTGCAGACTGGAAGCATCCCTATCTCTTGCTCGCTGGCTGATGAGGGCTCAAACATTGCCTCCAGGAGCCTTCCCAGAGGCTGCAAGGGTTTGGCGCTCTCTCCTCATCATTTCCACAGTGCCTGTTCAGGCCTCTCTTTGCACACTTATTAGACGCAGGTAACTGCTCATTTACAGGCTGGCCCTTCCGGTTTATACACATGGGGAAGGAGCTGGAGAGATAACAGGTGACACAGCAAAAAAGGCCAGAGGCCAGTACTGTTTTCTGTTCCCCTCTGTGGCCCCAGTGCCTAGCACAGGTGGCTCTCAGCAAAGTTTTTCCTAAGGGAGGATTGTCAGGGGTGGAGATGGGTGGAAGGGGAATGGTCACACTCAAAGCTACTGCTGTTTGAAGCAAAAAAGAAAAAAAGTTGCCAAGCTTTATTTAGGTTGCAGTGGTCACAGACAACGCATCTAACTCTATATCCCACCCCACCCTACTCGGCCCCCTGCACAGGCTCAGCTCCCTTTTCCCTCCAGTCTCACTTCTTGTCCTCCTCCTTCTTGTCCTTCTTGCCATCCTTGGTGGCCTGGGAAGCCAGGGAGCCCATGGCATTTCGAATGGCCTCATTGTTGGGATCCACACCTGGAAGGTTCTCCAGGACACTCTGAAGGAACTCGGGGTCCTGCATCACATCATAATCATCCTCCTCCTGAAAAGGGGCTGTGTCAGCTCGGGGCAGCGGGGGCAGGCTGGCCGGGAAGCAAGCAGGTGCAGGAGACGGGAGCGCACCTGACTGGGGGTGGAGGGCACCTCTGGCCAAGGACGGGAAGGAGGATTTGGGAAGATACCCAGCGCCTATACACAGTATGAACTCAAACATTTATTTTCATTTAGTTTTTCGGCCCCACTGGCGTGGCTTGCGAGACCTTAGTTCCCCGACCAGGGATCAAACCCAGGCCCCTGGCAGTGAAAGTGCCAAGTCCTAACCACTGGACCACCAGAGAATTCCCCCAAACATTTATTACTGACCGATTAGAGGAGAAGCCTGAGAACTCTGCTTTCTGAGCTCAAAGGATAAAAACAGATGCCATCACCTTTAGGTTTCCTGCTGTCAGACACCCACTCTCCCCCCTTTCTTTTTCCTGGACCCTTTCTTCACCCTCCTGGGAAGATGATAGCACTGAGAATTGTCCAGACTGCTCCCACCAGCAAGGAAGGAAAATTACAAAATACTAGGACACCTCTCCAACTCTGGCCACTAGCATTCTTGCCTTAGCAAGGGTGACATACAAGGAATGTACATCCATGTGTTTCTTTCCTTCTGCTCCTGCAAGAGCTCATCTATAAAACCCCAAGAGAGGAATAGTCCCAGGCCCAGTGGGCTGAGGATCTGAACACAAGGGGGTTTTAAGCCCGATGGGGCAGGGAGTTATTGCTGGCCCTTACCTTGGCGGGCTCAGATGTGTCCATGGCTGAACTGGCATCAATGTCAGCTGATTCTGCCTGGCCAAATTCTGAGGAAAAGAGGTCAGTCCGTTCAGTTTCATGTCCTCACCCAATGTCTCCGCCTCAGCACAACCACCCAGGTTCTGGCTCACCTGCGCCCTGGAGGGACATCTGCATGGCATATGCAATCTGCTCTTCCTCGGTCATACTACTTAGGTCGGGGAGCCCCGTGCGGCCAAACTCCTGCTGGCTGATGGTCATCTTCAGCAGGGCATCATCCGAGTCTGGGAAAACGGAGAGAGCGGCGGGGTGGAACCATGCCATATTCCACAAAGACCCACCCCCAAGCCCACGCGTTCCCACACTGCCAGACCCCCCACCCCCATCTACATCAGGCCTCCACTGAGCACCCCGCAGTCCCGGGACTTCAGATTCCACCTCTTTCACCTTCAGTCCCAGTCGTAGCAATTCCGGCCTCAGCGGCAGAGGCGGCAGCTGCCCGCCGCGCCTCCTCCTCCTGCCGCTGCCGCTGCTCCTCCATAGAAACACGAAGGGCCTGGCCAAGGGCAAGGGAAGTCAGACATCCAGCCCCGGGCACCAGGGAAGGCAGCTGGGGAAGGCAGCTGAGGGGTGGGAACAGACCGTAAAGGGGGAGCTTCTGGTTTATACACATGGGGAAGGGGCTGGAGAGATAACAGGTGATATAGCAAAAAAGGACGGACTTGGGAGAAACCTGGGGTTTAACGGGGAGAAGTGAACAAGAGAGAGTCTGACATTGGTATCCCTAGAGATCAGACAGAACTGTGGGGAAGAGGGACCAAGAGGGGGTCTGGGAAAACGAGCAAGGGTATTAGGACTGTCTAGCCCTAGAGAAGCTATGTGCCGTGTGGACCAGTAGAGGAGGACAAGGAAGGTCCCCTGAGGTCAACGTTTGCTCACCAAGGCCAGCTCAGGATCAGCACTGGGATCCACTCCAAATTCAAAGTCACTGGCACCAAGACCCAGCATGGCACCGCCTTCCCCAGCCAGAATTGGAGAACTGATGAGGGCATCAGCCAAGCTGGGCCCAGGAGGCACTGTCACCAGATGAGAACCGGTTCCATCTTTGCCATTCAGTGTGTTTACAAAGGCGGTCAGCTTTTCTGTGTTCACCTCCTGGGGAGGGAAGAACAGAGGAGGCTCTCCTTCTCGCCCTGCCCCCCATTCTCTGCCATGTCAGCTCCTGTCTGTAGCTACTCTCCCACATGCAGACACTCCTCTGGGTAAGGACTGTTCTCTGTTTACAACCACAGCAGTGAATGCCCCCCGAATGGTCCTTACTCACCTCTTCCCCAAAATTGATAATGTCAACATTTACTTTCTCCTTCTTGAGGCGTTTAGCCAGTTTCACCAGCTGGGAAGAAGGGGAGAGAAATAAGGAAATCTATTCCATACCATGATGGGAGATGACACACCTCACAAAAGCATACAGGAATTGGTAGACCTCTCCAAGGTCCCCCAACAGAAACACTGAATTCTGCACCTCCTCCTTTCCCCAAAGTGATGAACCCAATGCCTCTCTGGCTCTCCTAAGGGCCAACAGACCCCATTCCCAAACATGTGGTGCCCAAATTCCCCAGTTATCACTTGGACTCACATCCTTCTCATTGTCCTCCACGGGGCTTCCCACAAAGGCAATGATTCGCATCTTGTGATTCTTGCCCTGTCGGTGCTTCAGGGCCAGCTTGAAAAGGAAGAGGAAGTTCCTGGAGTCAGCCAGAGGAATCACCCAGCTCTTTCCTGTTACTCTGCTCTTTTTCTATGGCTTCTGTGTACCTCGAGCCTACCATCATGCTCACACCAGGTCTAAACCCCCTCCTACACCCTTCCCTTCTTGCTGTGCCTCTCCGTGGATAAGGAAGAGGGGTTAATTCTCAATTCTAGGGATGTTTCCCTTCATGATCTTCACCGATCCTGGGATTCATCCCATCATATCCTTTCTACTCCTTTCTCTAGGTCACCTCTCCTCCCTTGTGCTGGTTCTAGCTCAAGAGTCCAGGGGAAAAATGAACAAGGGTGGAGGCAGAAGCCCAGAGCAAGGAGGAACCACCAAAGGGATCCAACAGGACTCACATGGGCCACGCGGATGCCAGTGCAGAAGGTGATCTTGCCTTTGGGTTGGACAGTGTGGAGCTTAGACAGGATGCGGCCGGTGTCAGGGGTGAGTGTGGTCAGCACTTCACAGTCACTGGGATGTGGGGAAAGCACCTTCTGTGATTTCAGGTCAGGACAAGTGCCTCCAAACTGTGTTTGGCTAATCTTTTCTTTGGGGACCTTGATAATAACTGTAATCTCTATTTTTCTTAATCAAATATCTAGTGTTTAGAGAGTGGATCTTATAAGTTCTCATCACAAGGAAAAAAATTTGTTAACTACGTGAGACATGGGTATTAATTAAACTTACTGTGGTGATCATTTTGCAATATACACATTTATCAAATCATTATCTTGTACACCTTAAACTTCATGTCAATTACATCTCAATAAAACTAGAGAAAAACATCTAGTGCTTAGACATGAAACACAGAAAATAAGAAGTCGTTGATTTTGTGAGAAACTTGCCCTCTTCCTCCCAATATTTCCCCCAACCTCTCTCATGTCATCTTGCTCTCGGAGCCCTGGGAATCCTCTACAATATCTGGATGCGCCTTCTTATCTCTCCTACCCTCTCCATTTCTAGACCCATTTTCTGGCTAATAACATGTATATCGGGATGGGTGGTCACTCATTTGAGGATTATCAGTTCCTAAAACAAATCACTTTTGGGGTAATAGGCTGTGTGATGTACGCCCTGGGGCTCTGACCCAAAACCGCTTTTTACTGCCTTTAAAATACACTGTGGGAACTTCCTTGGCGGTCCAGTGGTTAAGACTCCACACTTCCACTAGAAGGGGCAGGGGCTTGATCCCTGGTCAGGGAACTAAGATCCCACATGCCGCACAGTGCATCCAGAAAAAAGAAAAAATACACTGTGAAATTTTACCCCGGGAGATTTAGCTTCATAACTGTATTAAATTCAGGTTAATATTAAAAACAAGTTGCTGTTTATATTTATACTGAACAGTGAAGAAGGTAGTCTAGGAAGTTCTCATGGAAGCCTCATGGAATCTACAAAAGGGTAACAACCTGGGCACCACAGTGGGTCACATATAGAAAACACCCCCGCCTCCCCCAAACCCCTCCTGCTCTGCCCCACGTACTTGGCCAGTGTGATGAGACCCACGTTGTTCTCAGGGTTACTACGGGTCTTGGAGTGACAGACTATGTTGACGGCATCCTGCTGGGCCTGTAGCCGGGTGGGTAGGAAGTCCCCGTTCCGCATATACTCGCTGTTGTCCACGCTGTCAGATTAGGGTGAAGGAGGAGAGAGAAGACATACCGCAGGATCTGAGACATCCTCTCCAGTTCCAGGGACCCCCACCTCCTTCAACAACTCTCCCGTGAGGGGCACTGTGGTGTATGGCAGCGGCTCTCAGTCTTTGCGGAACAGAGAATCACCTGCAACCTTTTTTCTTTTTCTTTTCTCTTTATGCAGATGACCAAGCCTTCTTCTAGACTTACTGCCTCAAAATAACCAAGGAGGAAAAACTTTTTAAGTCTCCACAAGTGATAATGTAAGTACCCAAGGCTGTGAGCTACTAATGTACCACAACCACCTTCTTATAAGGTGCATTAAGCATTATTAATCATGGTTATGGAGGAACATGTTGTCTGCTACTAAAATAGGAGTATTCCAAAGGTAGGCAATGAAGAGGGCAACTTAAAAATATTTGTAAAATACTTGTAAAATAATACACACTTGGCAGCACTGAGTGCAGGAAGGCACAATGTAATTATCTGGTTAAATGTTTAACAGCTTTGGCAGCTGGACTGAACTGCAAAAATGAGGTTTCAGGGCTTCCCTGGTGGCGCAGTGGTTGAGAGTCCACCTGCCGATGCAGGGGACACGGGTTCGTGCCCCGGTCTGGGAAGATCCCACATGCCGCAGAGCAGCTGGGCCCGTGAGCCATGGCCGCTGAGCCTGCGTGTCCGGAGCCTGTGCTCCACAACGGGAGAGGCCACAACAGTGAGAGGCCCGCGTACCGCAAAAAAGAAAATAATAATAAAATAAAAATAAAATAAAAGTGACGAAGAGAGGTAATTAAGAAGCTACTGGAAAAAAAAAAAAAAAAAAAAGAAGCTACTGGAAGACAAGTAGAAAGGGAGGGAAGGGCAGTGTTCAGGTACAGGCTCAAATCTCCACTCTGCTACTTACTAGTTCTGTGATCCTGAGGAAGCTACTTAATTTCTCTAAGATCCAGTTGCCTCATCTGAAAAATGGGTTTTATTATACCTACGCTCACAGGGTTGCTATGAGGATTAAATGCATGGAAAGCACTTAGCACAGTGCCTAACAGTAAGCATGAAACACAGATTAGTTCTTATAGTGGAAATTCAATCTATATAAAGGAGGTCAAGGGCAGACTCTACTGACCATGCATTACATTCTTTTTTCCCTGATACACCGTTTCCAATTACTTTCCCAGCAGGGAAGTAACTGCCTTTCTAGCTTCAAATACAGCAGGTGAGTCCAAATATAAAAACAATGGAAGCTTTGAGGATCATCCAGATGGAATAGCTAAGTATAAAGACTGTGGGGGGCTTCCCTGGTGGTGCAGTGGTTAAGAATCTGCCTGCCAATGCAGGGGACATGGTGGGTTCGAGCCCTGGTCTGGGAAGATCCCACATGCCGCGAAGCAACTAAGCCCGTGAGCCATAACTACTGAGCCTGCGCATCTGGAACCTGTGCTCCGCAACGGGAGAGGCCGCGACAGTGAGAGGCCCGCGCACTGCAATGAAGAGTGGCCCCCCCGCTCGCCACAACTGGAGAAAGCCCTTGCACAGAAACGAAGACCCAACACAAACAAAAATAAATAAATAAAATAAAATAAAAAATAAAGACTGTGGGCAAGACCAGCGGATGGATGAGGGCTGGAAGGAAGGTGTCAGAGGAAGGGGGGCCTGAGAGGCAGGGAGAACTCACAGTGCAGAACATGGCGGTAGTTCTCACACTGTCATGCGTGCATCAGAACCACTTGGAGGGTGATGGTGGTGCTGGCACTGTTAAAAACACAGATGCCTTCACAACTATGTATGCATCTCCAAAAAGTGTACTGTTTAGTTTTCCCAGTGTTGAACTTTATATGAATGTAATAATATATGTATTTCCTGTGACTACTTTTGTGCAATGGTGTGTTATTTTTCCCAACAAAAATTCATATCAGGGCTTCCCTGGTGGCGCAGTGGTTCAGAGTCCGCCTGATGATGGAGGGGACATGGGTTCGTGCCCCGGTCCGGGAAGTTCCCACATGCCATGGAGCGGCTGGGCCCATGAGCCATGGCCGCTGAGCCTGCGCGTCTGGAGCCTGTGCTCCACAACGGGAGAGGCCACAAGAGTGAGAGGCCCACGTATCGCAAAAAAAAAAAAAAAAAAAAAATTCATATCAAAAAGGGCTTATGATATTATTCAGCTATTCCATAAAGCCTTCATTTAAAAAAAAGAATACAGATGCCTAAACTTCCCTGGCTGGGTGTCTGATTCAGAAGATTGAGAGTAGAGTCAAATATACACAATTTTTTAATAAGCTCCTCCAGTGAATTCTGATGCACAGCAAAGCATGAGAAAAGGAGTGGCTCTCACCGTTATTCTAAGGCCGGGCTAGTACAATAGGCCACCAATACGTCTCTCTGGACCTAATCTTTCCTCCTATACGTCAAGCCAGATCAATATTCTTAAATTCCATTTTGTATACAGCTGTGCCTCGACCAACCTCAGAACTTTTTCGGTAGTCCTGTACTGAAGGGTACAGGACGGAACTCAACCTCCTCAGCCTGACATTTGTGGTCTTCTACCTGGTTGTATCTACCTTTCTCTAAAAAAAGGAACTACCTTAAACCAACAACCTAATAATAAAGTCATACTAGTCTATTTCCTACTTCCTAAACATGCCTTGATAATTTACACTTCAGCAGCTTTCTTTATGCCCTTCTCCCTACTCGTAATGGCCTTTCCTTAACATTTGTCTAAGTCCCTTCAAGACCCTTCTTAAATTCTTTCTTGAGGACTCAAGTACCATGGCAACTAATAGATGTACAGTGCTGTACAGTTTACAGACCACCACGACCTACATTTTGCCTACTTGTGCTACAAGTAGATGTTACTATTATAGTCCCATTTTATAGATAAAGTGAGAGATTTACTATATTCTCAAGAACATGCAGCTGGTAAGTACTAAAAACACAGGTTTTTGGATTCCAAATCCTGTCCTCTTTCTACTCTTAACATGCTCTCTCCCACAGGCTGCCATATTTAGCAAACGAAAATATAGGACTCCCAGTTAAATTTGAATTTCAGATGAACAGTAACTTTTTAGTACAAGTATGCCCCACACGATATTTGTGACACACTTATAGCCACTTTTTGATATTAAAAACTATTGTTTATGTGAAATTCAAATTTAACTGGGCATCCAACATGTTATCTGGCAACGCTATCCTCCCAGCAAAAAGAAAACTCCTAGGTGTCTGTTCCATGCAGTTGGAGATTTGTGTGTTTGTGTACTATTCTGTTTTCATTCTATGCTCACATTTAGAAGAAACTCTTGAAACCTTGCAAAAGTTTGGTCCTCAGCTTCTAATCTGACTCCCAATAGCTACTCAGCCATGTCTGAGACTGATGAAGAGAGCTAGCTCACTGGATAAGAGCCTCTGCGTCAGATAATCCTGGGTTTAAACCTTGGCTTCACCACTTAATTAGCTGTGTGACTTTGTATAAGTCATTTAAAATTGCCGAGACTCGGTATCCTCATCTGCAAAAGGGAGGGATGTCTACCTTGAAGTACTGCGAGGTTTAAGGCAGATAAAGTAAATTAAATGTCTGACACTTAGAAAGCAAGCTATAAAGAGTACCTCTGAAGATGATACAGGGAAAGGTAATGGAGTTAGAGACGAGTGAATGGGGCGGGGAAGGGATTTATCATCTCTCTTTCTAACATCCATCATTCTGAGAAGAAGAGAGAAGGGCAGAAGACTATCACGATGAGTCCGAGAAGGAGGACTCTGGCTAAAGACAGGCCTGAGCTGGGCTAGAGAAGACGAAGCTGGAATAGAGAAAGGCAGCAGGGCCGATCAATGACTGTCCGCGGATTGAGGGTTAAGGGGAGTACCCCGGGCCTGTCCTCCGGGAACTACCTCCGGGGCCCCGGGATGACTCAGGGAGTCGATGGGGCTCCTTCCCTCCCGGCCCAAGGCCTCATCTCGCCCATCAGGCGCGCTCACCCACCCGAGGTCCGCCCGGCCTCCGAGCTACACGCGCCCCCGACCCAGTCCCGCTCCCCACGGGGGCCCGAGGTAGCTCCTCACCAAACCATAGTGCTTTCCAACACCATCTTGCCGCCTTCCTGCCTCCCCGACCGGTTCTCCTGGACCACCTAACACCAACTCCTCCAATTGGCCCAGCGCTCATCACCAATCACTGATCTCAGCTCCGCCAGCTGGTTCCGCCTCCATCCTCCACGTTGCGTTCTGGGAGTTGTAGGCGCCGCCAAAATAAAAGAGACGTTTGGGGCGGGTGGGTGTTGGGGGAGAGGCGAGATAACGTGAAAAAGAGGGTCCCACCTCCACCTGCCCTGCCGTTCAGGTTTTCTGGTGGGGTTCCCTGCCGACAGGATCTAAGAGAAGCTGTGGAGGAACCTTTGAAAGTTCTGTGGCTATGTCTGTTCCAGCATCAGCATTTTTAAAAAGTGGTGGGATGACTAGTGACTTTCCAGCTCACTCTGTTCCCCATGGCACTTTGTTCATCAAACTACTAAGCCCTTATGCCCCTGAATTGCATTTGCTTGTGTATCTATCTTTCCCACTGCATTAAGGCAGGAAAGGTGGCAATCTCTGCTATCCCTGAGTCCACTACATAGCCTGACACATGGTAGGAATGCAGAAAAAGTTTGACGAATCAGTAATTTTAACTAATGTCCCAAAGAATGGGAGACAACCTAGTCAACCGTTTTGGTTTCTTAATCAAGAATTACATTAAAAAATGCCTTGGCTGGGAATTTCCTGCAGTGGTTAGGACTCTGCGCTTCCACTGCAGCGGGCACAGGTTCCATCCCTGGTCAGGGAAGTAAGATCCCACATGCCACTGCGCGGCCAAAAATAAAATAAACAAATAAATGCCTTGGCCTACCTTCCCCTACACACACACACACACACACACACACACACACACACACCCCAAAGTAAAACCGGAAATTCCAGGTCTCTATCTTGAAGGAAGCGGGGAAAGGAGCGGGGGACCAAGGCATGACTACAGAGATGGTAGATAGTAGATGGAGATGGCAAGTGTGTTGTAGATATTACCTAAATGTTGGTAAAGTTTTAACGGATATGTTCAAAAGTTATTGGTAACCATCACAGCTGGTAGGAGTTAAATCTCTGTATCACTAGAGAAAAAAAAAAAACCAAAACCTGTCACTGTAACCATAGACAGGATAGTAAACAGCAAAGGGAAGAAAAATAAGAAAGCACAGAAAAATAATTAGTGACAAGTTCAAACATAAACAAAATACTTTAAAAACAAGACAAGAATTACATTTTTTTGAAAAGGAGCTACACGATGTAGAGAACTTGGAAGGGAACATAATAAAGTCTGCCCTTGTGGAGCTTGTATTCTATGGGGAAGGCAGATAATAAACCAATAAGTAAATATATTGTCAAATGATAAAACTAGGATGGATGTGTTTTCTTTTTTATATAAACAGAATATTAGGGAAGACTTACAGTTGAAAAGAGACCTGAAGGATACCTGGGGGAAAGAGAAAGTGCAAATGCCCTGAGGCAAGAGTGTACTTAAGACCAGGAAGGCTGGAGTAGAGGGAGAGAGAGAGAAGAAATGAGGCCAGAGAGGCAAAGGGAGTGGAAAGGTTGAATCATGGACAGTCGCAAAGATTATTTTAAGGACTCTGAGATAGGAGCTGTTGGAAATTTTCAGAAGAGGATCACTCTGGCTGCTGCATTGAGAACAGACTGTGGGGGGAAAAGAACAGGATATAGACCAGTTAGCAGACTACTTCAGTGATCAGGTATGCTGGTGGCTTATTGTAGGGTGGTAACAAGACGTGAAAATAGTGACATATGGATGGATTTTGAGTATGTCACACGATACAAAACTTAGAAAATTTGCCAGTGGATTTGTTGGAGGATGTAAGAAACGGGAATGTTAAGGAAAACACTAGAGTTGATTCTAAGCAACTACAAGAATGGAGGCACTATTTCTGAAGATGGGCTAGGAGGGGCAGGAACCAAAAATTTAGCTTTGGACACGTTAGATTTAAGATGCCTATTAGACACTTAAATGGAGATGTCAAGTAAGTGGGTAGATATATGAGTTTGCAGTTCAGAAAAACGATCTGGGCTGGAGATAGAAATTTGGAAGTTTTTAGCTAATCATGAGGTGACAGGGGTGTTTGACAAATTATACAGGGCCTTTAAAACTTTAAAACATTACCTAGGGAGTGAATGTAGACTAAAAGAAGGGGGCCTATGGTTGAGCCCTGGACATTTCAACATTTAGAGGTTAGAGAGGAAAGGAGGAACCAGAAAAGAGGATGGAGATGGAGCAGTGTAGCACCTTGGTAAGGACAACCGGGAGAAAACACATAGTATCCCAGAAGCTAAATGAGGAAAAGTATTTCAAAGAGCAATAAACTGTCAGATGCTGCTGACATGTCAAGTAAGATGAGGACTGATATATTTAGCAACACTGAGGTCATCAGCGACCTTAATAAAAGATGTTTCAGTTGGGTGGTCAGGGTAAAAACTTGGAGTGAGTACAAGAGAGATTGGGGTCAAAAAAAACTATCTGTAAAAATTCACTTCGGGACTTCCCTGGTGGTCCAGTGGTTAGGACTCTGCACTTTCACTGCCGAGGGCACGGGTTCGATCCCTGGTCAGGGAAATAAGATCCCACAAGCCGCACAGCGCAGCCAAAAAAAATTCATTTGTAAGACAATTGGCTAACATTGACCACTGCCTGGGTATTATTAAGGAATTATCAATTTTTAAAGGCATGATAATGTTGTTATGTTTAAAAAGAGCCCTTATCTCTTGAGTTATATATATTGAGGTATTTATGCATGAACGGATATGATGTCTGCGATTTAACTTAATCCTCTGGAGGTGCAGAGAGAAAGGAGGGGTGGGGTAGAAAGTATACATAAAACAGATTGGCCTTATATGTGTTGACAATTATTGAAGCTGGGTGATGCATACATGTCAGTTTCCTATACTCTACTTTTAGTTTGGAAATTTCCATAATAAAATTTTTTGTAAAAAGAAGGAGAAATTAGAAATAACTCATGCTTTTTAATGAACTTTTAAGAAGTAATTTTACAGGAGATGATATTGAACTGTTTTTGTGTCTTTGAAAAACTAAAGAATGAACAGCTTTTTTTTTTCTTTAAAAACAACACGCCCCTTTATTTTTTTTGGCTGTGCCATGCAGCTTGCAATATCTTAGTTCCCCAAAAAGGGATCAAACCCGGGCCCCCTGCAGTGGAAGCGCAGAGTCTTAAACCTGGACCACCAGGGAATTCCCAGGAATGAAGAGGATAACCTGAAATCTATTTTAACTGGCTAATCTTTGTTTAAAGAGTGAATGAGACTCCAACTGCGGTAAATAACTTTCAGAATAGCTGAGATTGACATGCTTAAGAGTAAAACATTAGACCAGGATTTCCAGCTTTATAATCCTATGGTTTTGATTTCCCTCATTTTTGCAACGGGCCCTACTTGCATCTGAATACAGATGGCAGGGTACAGCTGCAGAATAAGTGGTAGCTGCTACCCACCACTAGAGGGACCCTCTGACCATCTAGTGCACCCACTCAGCAGCTGCCTGAGTATGTTGAAGGGTGACGAGGTATGCAAAAGCTTTTAAGTTTCATTAGGTCCCATTGGTTTATTTTTGTTTTTATTTCCATTTCTCTAGGTGGTGGGTCAAAAGGATCTTGCTGTGATTTATGTCATAGTGTTCTGCCTATGTTTTCCTCTAAGAGTTTTATAGTGTCTGGCCTTACATTTAGGTCTTTAATCCATTTTGAGTTTACTTTTGTGTATGGTGTTACGGAGTGTTCTAATTTCATTCTTTTACATGTAGCTGTCCAGTTTTCCCAGCACCACCTATTAAAGAGGCTGTCTTTGCTCCATTGTATATTCTTGCCTCCTTTATCAAAAACAAGGTGACCATATGTGCGTGGGTTTATATCTGGGCTTTCTATCCTGTTCCATTGATCTATATTTCTGTTTTTGTGCCAGTACCATACTGTCTTAATTACTGTAGCTTTGTAGTATAGTCTGAAGTCAGGGAGCCTGATTCCTCCAGCTCTGTTTTTCTTTCTCAAGATTGCTTTGGTTATTCAGGGTCAGTTTTTGCACAGCAAAGGAAAACATAAACAAGAGGAAAAGACAACCCTCAGAATGGGAGAAAATATTTGCAAATGAAGCAACTGACAAAGGATTAATCTCCAAAATTTATGAGCAGCTCATGCAGCTCAATATAAAAAAAACAAACAACCCAATCCAAAAATGGGCAGAAGACCTAAATAGACATTTCTCCAAAGAAGATATCTATATTACCAACAAACACATGAAAGGATGCTCAACATCACTAATCATTAGAGAAATGCAAATCAAAACTACAATGAGGTATCACCTCACAACAGTCAGAATGGCCATCATTAAAAAATCTAGAAACAATAAATGCTGGAGAGGGTGTGGAGAAAAGGGAACCCTCTTGCACAGTTGGTGGGAATGTAAATTGATACAGCCACTATGAAGAACAGTATGGAGGTTCCTTAAAAATCTAAAAATAGAACTACCATACGACCCAGCAATCCCACTACTGAGAAAGCCATAATTCAAAAAGAGTCATGTACCACAATGTTCACTGCGGCTCTATTTACAATAGCCAGGACATGGAAGCTACCTAAGTGTCCATCGACAGATGAATGGATAAAGATGTGGCACATATATACAATGGAATATTACTCAGCCATAAAAAGAAACAAAATTGAGTTATTTGTAGTGAGATGGATGGACCTAGAGTCTGTCATACAGAGTGAAGTAAGTCAGAAAGAGAAAAACAAATACTGTATGCTAACACATATATATGGAATCTAAAAAAAAAAAATGGTTATGAAGAACCTAGGGGCAGGACAGGAATAAAGACGCAGACTTACTAGAGAATGGACCTGAGGACAGTGGGAGGGGGCAGGGTAAGCTGGGACAAAGTGAGAGAGTGGCATGGACATATACACACTACCAAATGTAAAATCGATAGCTAGTGGGAAGCAGCCACATAGCATAGGGAGATCAGCTCGGTGCTTTGTGACCACCTAGAGGGGTGGGATAGGGAGGGTGGGAGGGAGGGAGATGCAAGAAGAAAGAGATATGGGGATATATGTATATGTATATGTATAGCTGATTCACTTTGTTATAAAGCAGAAACTAACACACCATTGTAAAGCAATTATACTCCAATAAAGATTTTTTTTGTTTTTAAAAAGGGTGATGAGGTAAGGGTAGCAGAAAGATCATTTTTTCCCTACCACATGTTCAGATTCAATTCCTTTTTGGGAAGAAGTCTTCTCCTTACCCAGCCTAAAGGAGAGCTGAGCCTGTGGCTTAAACTCAAATTCAAAACTTTGAGAATACCCAATTCCTCCTTTATTCCAATTACTTGTTCTATCATAAAGTTGTTTTCCTTTTTATTACCATCACAATTCTCTCCCTTCCTCTCCAGTTGATACCACCCACCATCATCCTAGACGCACATCACCTCACACCTAAATTATTACAATCTAAACTGTCTGCTTTTTCTATCCACTGTGATAGAACTTTGTCAACAGATTAGTTTCAGAATTTTGTTTTGATCATGTCCCACTTAGGGACAAAAAACGTTCTATCCTTCCCCATTGCCTACAGTTTAAAATAAAAATCCCTCAGCTTTTATCAGTCAGGTTTTCAGTGTTGCCTCCACCTATACTTATTCCAGTATTCTCACTCAGGTCTCCCTCCACCATTGCTTTCACCATGATCTCTTCCTTGTTCTCTAAAACAGATCATTCTCATACCTCTAGGCCCTTGTGCTCAAGTGAAACTTTCCCCAACACTTCAGGCCCACAATAACCTCTCATCTTCTTCGACCTTTATATGCTGTATCACTCTTTCAGAGAACTGAAATCCTTAACTGTATCACATCTAACATGTTGTTTTTGTGTGCACGTACGTGTGTGCTCCTCCTGGACACTATAAACCCTTGAAGGTCAATTACTTCTTTTGACCTTCAACTGCCCAGTGCATTCATGGCTCTTGCTCATTAGCTGCTGCATAAATATTTGTAGAATGACCTTAACAAGGTAGGGAATAGTGGTGTGGAAAGGAACATTTTTTAGTTTGTTTCTCTCCAAATCTCCCCCACCGCCTTAGAACATCCCTTTTTGTCTAGTTTCCCATTCCAGTAAAATAGCCTAAGCTCAACCTCACAGAAGAGAAAAACACATAGCTGAGGAAAGCAGTCTCTATGCTTTTCTAGGAGTGACAGACACCTTGGGGCCAGGTCAAGGGAAGGAAAGGCAGAGAATCCTAGGGCCAACCAATCTCAAGCTTGCTTTTCCCACTGTCCCTCTCCTTTCCTCCTAAACCTGAGTAGAATTTTGAGCTATGGGTCCCCAAATCCCTAGGCAACAGACCCATTCCTATTCATTCACAGCTTTTCCTTGTCAAGTGTAAGTTGTTAAGAGGGAGGAGGTGACCAGAAGGTAATGAATGAAGCCATTTCTCTCAGTTAGACTCTGAGTTAGACTGAAACTGGAGTGAGGAAAACTGGAAAGGATGCATTTGTTCAGGGTAACATGAACAAAACTGAGCCTGAGGTAGGAGGGTGGAGCAGATGGTATATGAAAAAGAACCAGGAAGAAGCAAGAAGTCTAAATAACTGATGAAAGTTTAATACATTAAAACCAGGTATTTATCACTTTTATATTGTATTTGCCATTTCTGAACAATACAAAGTAGAGGCAAATAGTGACACTTCATAAAAATGTTGATTCCCCATTCCCTTCCCTAAGACCCAGCCTCCCTCAAATATTCCCTCCCACCCCCTACAGAACTCTGTCCTGAATAAAACACTTAAATACATCATAAATAGTAAATTATGAAAAAAAATAGCAAGAATTGTTTCTTTTCTTCTTGTAAAAAAGAACATGGCAGCAAAGACAGGCAGCCAGAAACTGGCTGGGGGTGTCTAATATAGACAGTTACTCGGGGTATGAGCTAACCTACTATCAAGGCAGGGTGGGATGGAGAGGGGAAAGGATGGGGATTCAACAATCTGCCTGAGATGCCAGGCCCCCTTCTTCCCCTGACAGGGGGAGGAGGATCAGATGGAGAACATGGGGAGGAGAGGGATTACACAGCCCGTTTCCACGTTCTCTGCATGAAGAGAGGTGGCAGGGCATGTGGCACAGCAATGACCTCACTAAGGCAAGAATCTGCTGGCTCTCCATGAGTTTAAGAGAATATTCTCTAGCCTCACAGTTATGGACTACCTGTTAAACAGACACAGGTGTCCCCTTCTCCATCTCAGCTCCATGAACAATAGAACGCTGTTGGAAAAGGTGGTAAGAGCAAGGAAGAAATCTCCTTTGGAGAAGAATCTAAAATTCATTTGATAAGTCTTCATATTTAGAAAAACAAGCAGAATACATTTCAAATTGCAAAACAGTAATAATCATTATGGCCTGGCCGTGAGTAGGGTCCTGCCTAGGAAGGGTTCTGACCTTTTAGCCCTATGACTGCCCCACTGTTTAACAAAAGGGGTAAAGATTACCCCATGTCCCACTCTCTCCATTCCTTCAGCTTTCAGAAATTCATTAAGAGAGGAGGAGTTAAAGAGGAGCTGCTCCTGGCAGAGCAGCTTCTGCTTCTCAAACACCAGGGCTCTTCTGAGGGAACCCTATGAATATGCATCTCTCCAATACTTACGGAGTTTTGATCTGAAACTGTCTGGCTTGAAATTGTGTGCTATTTTTCTTTTCCTTTTTTAAGGAACCAAAAGAAGAAGGCTGGGAGGTGGTTAAACACCCTTACCCCCCAAAACACCTTTACAAAGATTACGGGGGGACGGGCTTCCCTGGTGGCGCAGTGGTTGGGAGTCCGCCTGCTGATGCGCGGGACGCAGGTTTGTGCCTTGCTCCGGGAGGATCCCGCATGCCGCGGAGCGGCTGGGCCCGTGAGCCATGGCCGCTGAGCCTGCGTGTCTGGAGCCTGTGCTCTGCAACAGGAGAGGCCACAGCAGTGAGAGGCCTGCATACCGCAAAAAAAAAAAAAAAAAAAAGAGTACAGGGGTCTTCTTCCACAGAAAAAGAGCTACGGTTGGGATAATGTACCAGCCAGTCTGTCCTGAGGAAATTAAGAGTCCAGCTCCTGGTGAAAGGTAGATGAGGGGGAAGAAAACCACCAAGTCCAGCAACCCCACTTCCAACAGGAAGAATGGGGGTTTGAAAACAATTCAGTTGTGGAAGGAAGGCTGGCTAGTAGAAAACCTGTGCCACCCAGCTCAGGAGTAGAGAGGATGCTGCTGTCCTCAACTGTCCGAGGCACTAATGCCCATTCATGAGGAAGGGGAAGTAGAAGAGGTTCTTCTTCAGGGAGGAGACGGAGAGCTCCCTTAGCCTCCATTACACTTTTTTTGATGACCAAGTAAAAGAAAACTCAGCATTGCTGGGTCAAGGGCTGACATCTTGGGATCACAGAGATGGTAGAATCTTGCTCCAGGTCTTCTGAGGATTTTTGTTCACTGAAAAGGGAAAGGGTTTAAAGTTAAGGATGTGCAGTATGAGATGAGGCAGGAAAGGAATTCAAGTTTCCTTCTAGTTCAGTCTCAGCTTCCAAGTACAAGGTATCAGAAAAAAAATTTTTTTAAGTAAGATTTTGGGGGGCACCCAGTCCCCCTAACCCTGCCAATTATGTTGCTGCTCCACTCCATCAGTGATGCTCTTTATACCCTTCCAAAGCATCCACCTCCCCCACATCCCAGACACTCACATGGATGAACTCTGACTCTGGAACTTCATGCTTTTCCAAGAGGGTTGAGCTAACAGGAGGGGGGAAAAAATGGAGGCAGAAAGAAGAATTAGTAAATAAATGAGAAAAGGGACTCTCAGGTCAAATCTCATACTACTTCTCCATTTCATCGGGAATCAATTTAGGATTCAAAAAGAAGGGGCTAAGAAGCTACCAGATTTGGAAGCACATTGTTTTAATTAACTATTTACTTTTCTGTCTTGACTTCTATAAAATATTTCCTAACACTCTGCTCTACCTTCTTCAATCCCCAGGCGTGGTAGGCACCCAATGAACACTGCCGTCTGATAGTCATGCCATTGTGTAATTTTCTCCTCTTGAGTGTGGGCTGAACTTAGTGACTTTCTTCTAGCGAACAGAATGCACCACAGGAGATGTAAAGTCAATTCTGAGATTAGGCTACAAAAAGACTATAGCTTCCTCTTGGGTACATGCTCTCTCACTTGTTTGCTCTGAGGAAGCTAGCTGCCATACAGTGAGCTGCCTTATGGAAAGGACCATGTGACAAGGAACTGAGGGAATGGCCAACAGCCAACAAAGAACTGAGCCCTTAGCCCAACAGCCTACAAGAAACTGAATCCTGCCAACAACCACATAGATAAGCTTGGAAGCTGATCCTTCCCTGGGCGAGCCTTCAGATGAGACCACACTGCTGGCTACTAGCTTCACTGTAACCTCCTGAGAGACTTTAAGCCAAAGGCACCCAGCTAAGCTACACCCAGATTCTTAAGCTACATTATATCTGAGATAATAATGTTTGTTGTTTTTAGCTGCTAAAATTTGGGGAGATTTGTTACACAATAGATAATATATATTTTTGTACCTGGAAGTGAAGTACTGCTGTAATAAAAATCTAAAATGTGGAAGCGGCTCTGGAAGAGGGAACTGGGTTTGAGGACAGTTTTAGTGAAAGTTTAAAAGTGCCCTGAGCATACTGTAGAATTCTGGACTTTAAGGGAATTGCCAGTAAGGGCTTAAAGTGAAAAAAATCTTATTAAAAATTGAAGGAAAGGGGATCTTTGCAAGGTAGTGGAACAAAGTTTAGCAACAATGTCATCTACAGTTATGTGAAAAGTAGAATACGTGCCTCATGAACTGGGTGATCTGGCTAAGGAGATTTCTAAACCAAGTGCTGAAGGTGCCACCTGGTTTCTTCTTAACGCTTATAGTTAAAATATGAGAGAAGAAAAGTAAGTTCAGGGGAGGACTATTAAACAAAAGGAAGCCAAGACTTGATGGTTTTGAAAATTCTGAGCCTCTCCAGATAGCAAATAATGCTAAAATTAAGAAATGGATAAAATCTAAGGCACTGCCAGGAAAATGTGGTCTACAGATGAAGCCAAGGGTATGACTGTAAAATATCTGTTAAGAACTCAAAGTACTATTCAGTCATACAAAAGGTGATTCAAAAGATTAAGGGTATGTCTCTCAGATCCTCTCAACTTAACAGGATCTCTAAGAAGCATAGAGCTTATCAAGAAGGTATTTGTGGCTTCTAATAGCCTGAATCCCAATGAGATTCATAGGAGGCCCACAAAATCTTTGAGGGTATTATAGCAGCAGAAACACTGTCCTGCTTGGACTGAAAGGGACAGAAATAGTACACAATGAAAAGAGACCACTGGATCCCCAAAATTCTGGCAAGAAGCAGGCTGAGAAAATTACTCAGCTGCAAACACATTGTAGTTTTCATGAAAAAGGAAGACTCAGAAGGCAAAACCAAGAGTCCAAAAGGTAGAGCCAAGAGCCACGAATTATTCTCATGCTTTGAGACCTGATAAAAGAAACTCCAACATTTGCTGGGGTTTAGACTAGCTATGGATCAGACTCCTCTGTGCCTCCCGTTCTCCCTTTTTTATACAGGAATGTGTGAAGAGATTATCTATTGTTTGTCTCATCATTGTATGCTGGGTGTGTGGGGAGAAGATAGCCTGTCTCTTTAGTTTCACAGTCCACAGTGATCGCTGCTTCCTGATACACTCTTAGGTAATTCATTCCTCAAGTGTGGGCTAGATTAAGTGACTAGAATGCAGAATAGGAGACTTGGTTATGAAAGACTGTGGCTTCTGCTTAGGTGCATGCACTGTCACTTGCTCATGCTAAGGGAAGCGAGCTGCCATGTTCTTAGTTGTCCTATGGAGGGGCTCATGTGGCAAAGAACTGAGGGAGGCCCGCAGAAAACAGCCAGCAAGAAACTAAGACCCTCAGTCCAGCAGCTCACCAGAAACTGAATCCTGTCAAAAACCACATAAATGAGCTTAGAAGTGAAGCCTCTCAGTTGAGCCTTCAGATGAGCCTAGCCCTGGACAAAGAGCTTCACTATCATGAAAGACCTTGAGCCAGAGGACCCAGTTAAGCTGCACCCATTTCTAACTCACAGAAACTATGATATATGTTTGTTATTTTAAGTCACTAAGTTCTGGGGTAATATATTATGATGTAATAAGATGATTAACACACCAAAAACAAAAAATTAAATCACAATCTTTACACTGCATCCTTTTGAAAGGTTAACTGTTCACTGTCTTCAGTGCCTGGGAATCTTTCCAGCCTTAAATCCTAAGCTAAGAATTCTCACTTAACTCACCGGGAGATGAAGCATTAGTTGGGGTATTTTGATTGAATACCAGGAAAGTCTGTACATAAAGACTTCCCACCACCCCCTAAAAATGCAGAGATGTTGATACACTTTTCCAAATCACTAAAGATGAGCTCTTAGGAAGATGAACATGCAAAAATCTAGTGAAGAGCAAAAGACAAACAATAGTCTCTGGAAAAAACAGAATTATGGAGGTTCTCAAGGACCTGAAGAGAGAGATGAGAAGATTACATGGAGAAAGGGGCCAAGGAACCAACCTTGTAGTTAGCATTTGCAAAGTCTCTCCAACTACAGGTGAGAAATAGGGGTCAGGAATAGTCGAGACCTCACTGATTTTCTCTAAAGGTGGAGTCTGAGGTAAAACATCAGGACGACCGAAGTGGACGCCTGGAAAAAAGAAAGGGGAAGAAAATCAATAAATAAAAAAGAAGAGAAAAGGGGGTGGGGAAAATATAGGAAAAAATATGTAGCAACTTGGATTTTCATGGACAGGAACGGGGAGTAGAGGTCCTAAGCAGACAAGGACTCAGAAGGAAGGGAGGGAGTGCCCCATCACACGGGGACCCCAACCCTGGCGCTGACCTGGCTCCACTTCCGCCTTTGTTGTCACTTGTGCCTTGTGTTCCCCAGAGACCGATGGCTGGTAAGTTACGCAGGAGTTGCCGCTGGGGCCTGCTCGCCGAGAGAAAGATGAGCCAGACCGAAACTTTTTGGAAGGAGAGGGCTTCACTTCAAAAGGGAAAGAGAGAGCCTACTTAGCACCCACCTCAGAAACCGTCACCAAGACATAGATACAACTTGCTAGCGTCCCCAACACAAACCCAAAGTTGTTCCTCTGCAAAGCAGGAAAAGGGGTTAATGTCAACAAAGATGGGCTCCATGAACTACTCTTCAGAGGAGGGGGCATCTCAGTCCACTTCACTTTGGAAAAGAAGCAGAGAACCTAGAGGAAAGGAGACACATATCTCTCCCCTCCTACAAGCAACCTCAATGGCTTTGCTTCCGCCTGATGACATGTCTCCTATTCTGTAATTCCTTTGTTCTTTAATAGTATCCTTCAGTTAAACCAGACAAAGATGACCTTTTCACTCTATATCCCTGTAGCACTTACACACACAGCACGATGGTGATACTTTACACTTGTTTATATATCACTTTGAAAAGACTTTGAAAGGATTTTTCCACGTTTCTTAAGACTGTTTGGCATGCCTAAGTCCGCTCTGCCTCACCGAGGGACAACTGATGCCTATGATGAGGAGACAGAGATGGGAAGGAGGAGCTGGAATCTGCCAGTGGCAGCAGCGTGAAAGGTTTGGAAAGAAGAACATTGGCACTTCCCAACCAAGAAAGTTGAGGGAAGAGACTAAGAAAGAACACCTGCTAAGCAGAAAAGAGTAAGTGCTTCTCCAACCTTATGATCCTAATCTAAGAACTTCCTGGCCTTGGGGATATGGTAATATTCTTGCCTATCTCTGTCCATAAAAGTCCAGCTTCGCCTATCTCAGCCTGTGGCATGGGTCCTACACCCACAACTAAACATTTTTACAACCCCACCAATTTCTCAGAAATGCCCCTCCCCTCAATGACACATGTAGGGATTGCCAGGGGGGAAGCAGCAACTTGGAAACAACTGAGACAGACAAAGTGACCGACATAAGGATGGGCAGCAGCTCTCACGGGATGTGGGTAGAGTAGGAGAAGCCTCTGGCTTTGGCAGTTCCCTGACAGAGGTGTCCTGCCCCCCATCTCTTGAAGTAAGGGAGCCATTGGAGGGTCATCTGGCAGAAGCCACTTACAGAGGATCTTCTTGAACACTGTAGTGCACATGAAGCGCTGGAACCGTTCGGCGTAGAAGCTTGGGCGATGCACTGATACGGTGTCCTGCAGAGCAAAAGAGACGGCTGCAGAGTTAGAGAGGAGGAGGCCCAGCAAGAGGATCTCTGGTCCAAGGGCCATTTTTCCCTAGGATGAGAGCCTAGCAGAAGGGTAGAACCCACAAATGACATAAGGTAAGAGGAAACTGAGGGGGCAAATCAGAAGTGAGAGAGGCAGAAAGAGGAGAGCCTCTAGCTGACTGCTACTCACCCCATCATGTACCAGAGCTTTCCAAGAGTGCTCCAACTTCTTAACAAACCTGACAAGAAAAATGTATATCATGCATTCAACATTAAACGAATGACCTTATAGTTTTCTACTTTACAGAGTTAAAAGAGCAATCGCAGTAGCAAAGAGAGAGACCGGGAAAGCACCCCCACTATTATGCTGGCTTTCCAAAGAACAGACAGGGTAGTGCTTATTCCACATGGAGATCGAAGCTGTTTCTAGATAAGTCGATTATTGCCCCCCTCAGAAAGGGGTAGTTAATATGTCCCGGCAAGTCAGGGACAAGAATATTTATTGTAAAAGGGGAGCTGGAGGGACAGATGGGCAAACCTGGAAGGGGGTCAAGTACTGTCCAGTTCTCATTAGTACCTGAAACCTTACAGGAGCAAAACTGGGGTCTAACATTTCCAGCTCTTCCTTCACTACCACACCACTGCCTGAATTCCACAGGCTAATGCTTTTCACAGAACACAGTGATCCTCTTGTTTTTCCTCCATGGAAAGGAGGGGTGTGTTTCCAGCTGTATCCTAATGTGGAGTATGACTCATCTCACAGGTCTTCCACAAAAAGCCAGAGAGATGGCGTTTCTACCCTGGTGCTTCTAAGGACTGACTCAGCTTTCCACAGAGGTGTATGCTATGTTTGGGGAGATGGTGGGATAAGGAAGCCAACAGACAGGCATAATCAGGAAATAAAAAACCATCTGAAACCCAAGGAAGCAAGCAGCCAGACTGCAACTTACTCTTCTTGCTTCAGGAAGAATTTGGTGACACCCATCTAAAAAAGCGATGTGAGTAAATCCACATCCACTCTACCCCTAGGATCTATATGCTCCTCACCTGTAAGACTGAAGAATGTCAATGATCCCAATATAAAGCAGCAGCCTTTCCCCTTTACTATTCCGGGCTGGGATGCCACCCATACTGGGGAAGACAAGAGGGAAAGAGTAAGCAAATCTTTTGTCTAGCAGGCAGAGGCTTCTGCTAACCTCAAATCAGGACATGTAACTGAGACCTAAGCATAGTTAGAAGTCCCATCTTCCATAAGCTGGGGAAGAGCGAGAGACTTCGCCCAGCCCCACCCACTTTGGCTTATGTATTGTAACCTCTTTCTCTCCAAATCTCACCTGCCTGCCTCTCCCACCCCAAATCCACAGAAGAGAATCTAAAAATCACCCCTACTCAGCAATTTTAGGAATACTCTCCCAATTAACTCTAAACTTTCTTAGTACTCTACTCTTTTTTTTTTTTTTTTTTTGGCTGCGCTGCAAGCCTTGTGGGATCTTAGTTCCCTGATCAGGGATCGAACCAGGGCTCTCGGCAGTGAAAGCACAGAGTCCTAACCACTGGACCGCCCAGGAATTCCTCCCCAGTACTTTCATATTTTAATTTATGCCCACTGAGACACTCTTCTGGAAAGTCATGGTAAAGAATACTTTAAAATGAAACCACTTAAAAGACATTTGATACTTTAGTAACTACACTTCCTTGATCCATGATGGTAACAAAGACGCCTTCCATAAAGAAGTCTATAATAAATTGTTTTTGATGAAGTTCTAATATAATTTGCAGGCGTGCATCTAAGACTCTGAGCGAACATTTTTTAAAAAGTCTTGGACTTCCCTGGTGGCACAGTAGTTAAGAAACTGCCTGCCAATGCAGGGAACATGGGTTCAATCCCTAGTCTGGGAAGATCCCACATGCTGCGGAGCAACTAAGCCCATGTGCCACAACTACTGAGCTTACACTCTAGAGCCCATGAGCCACAACTACTGAGCCCACGTGCCACAACTACTGAGGCCCATGCGTTCTAGGGGCCCGCATGCCGCAACTACTGAGCCTGCATGCTACAACTACTGAAGCCCACACACCTAGAGCCGGTGCTCCGCAACAAGAGAAGCCACCGCAATGAGAAGCCTGTGCACCGCAACGAAGAGTAGCCCCCATTCGCCGCAAGTAGAGAAAGCCTGCACGCAGCAACGAAGACCAAACGCAGCCAAAAATTAAAAAAAAAAAAGTCTCGGGACTTCCCTGGTGGCACAGTGGTTAAGAATCTGCCTTCCAATGCAGAGGACGTGGGTTCAATCCCTGGTCAGGGAACGAGATCCCACATGCATGCCTCAACTAAGAGTTTGCATGCCAAAACTAAGGAGCCCACCAGCCGCAACTAAGGAGCACACGTGCTGCAACTAAAGGAGCCAGTGAACCACAACTAAGGAGCCATCAAGCTGCAACTCAGGAGCCTGCCTGCCACAACTGAGACTCGGTGCAACCAAAAATAAAAAATAAATAAAAATAAAAAAACAAAAAAAAGAAATTATATGTTTGTTTTAAAATAAATAAATAAATTTTTTAAATTCCAAAAAAAAAAAAGTCTCTTAATTTTGAATAGTTTTCCTTCCCAGATGTACAAATCCCAAATTTAAGACATCTTCCTTTCCTTTTACAGTCTTAGGAAAGCTCATCCTATAGTTCTGTAAGCATTAAAGCTATTGACTTAACTACTGAATAAAGGCTACTCCTTCTCAGAAGCTGCGTCCCTCCCTCAAGAAAAAGTGCTCTGAGCCTATGCACTCCTTCCCAGCGCCCGAGTCCACTCACTGGTCCTCAGTCTCCATGGTGCCACCTCGTCGAGCCTCGCCCTGGATAGATTCCATGGCTGTGGAATAGAGAGCCTTTTGGGGGGCTGGTCTGCGAGTGTCAGTTGAATATTGTGCTTCATTGCCTAAAGGCTCTCGTTGTGCATAATCTATGTTATGGATTGACACCAGGAGGCTATAGTCCATTATCTTGAAGCTCTGCAGCACCTAATGGAAGGAAAAAACATGATCTGAGCCTTGGGAGGTATGAGAATCTTTTTTCAGGATCTCACAGCTTTCCTGATCTGTTTTTGATAGCAAACCTCCAGAGCTATAACCACAGGATCAGCCTTTGCTCCTCCTACTCCTTGGAGAACAGTACATTGACCTCCTCTGGTCACCCTTCACTGATACCCCTTCAGCTTTCCTTCACCAGAGTACATACAAATTAGGCCACGGCCTAGCCCACAAGATCCTCTTTGTTTGTTCTTTCTTTGTATCTCTTCATGAAAAGAGCATTATATTCTCAATGAAAGAAGAAACACATATTTGAGCTCTAAAAAATCCACAAGGAGGGTCTGGTAAAAGTAAACTTTGTGACAGAGCAGATCTGTGGCAGGTCCTTATATGGCCAGCTTCACTTCAGTTCATTATTTGCTGAATCCTTACCATCTGTAGGCACTGTGCCTGCTTATGTGGATACAAAGATACGTAAGAGAGCTTCTGTCCTCGTGGATATTATAATTTAGAAAGGGAAACTAATGTAAAAATAAATACAATACAGTCTACTATGTTTAACAATGGAAGTGCATACATGATTGAGGAATACTACAGAGACGTACATAAATAGGTTTATGAGGGATCGATTAGAGAGAAAATAAATGCAAGTAAATAAAGGAAGGAAAGAAGAATGCCAAGGCCTGGAAGCATAAAACAGCAGGCTACGTGCAGGGAGGTATAATTTGGTGTTGCTAGAACATAAAATGCAAAGGCTAGGTGTTTGGCACGTGAGAGAGGATGGTAGGGGCAAGACAATGACAGGCCTGATGTGTCATATTAAGGAGCCTGGATTGTCTCCTACAGTTCTCAACCTTGTATATTTCCACCAGTTCCAGCAGCTCACTTTGGGGGTTTTGGTAGGTGGATAGAGTAAGGGATAAAGAGAGTTCAGGACTGATTCTTGGCCTCTCCCGCCGTGGAGCACAGGCTCCGACGCACAGGCCCAGAGGCCATGGCTAACGGGCCCAGCCGCTCCGCGGCATGTGGGATCCTCCCAGACCGGGGCACAAACCCGTGTCCCTTGCATTGGCAGGCGGACTCTCAACCACTGCGCCACCAGGGAAGCCCAGGACTGATTCTTATGTGTGGTATGAAAAACCTCTCTGCTCCACCAAGTCTCCAGTCCTCACAACCAAAAGAGCCAAACTAAAATAGGCATTATCCTGGAAGTAGATGCAGAGTAAGCAAAGAAAGGCAAGGATGGATAACATCATGGACTGAATAGAAGATGACAATCCTACAAAAGCAGTTTGCCAAAAAAAAAAAAAAAAAAGGTGGAAAAATCAGTAGGGAAAGATGTCACAAAAACCAACAGATGTTAAGAAAGTGGAATCAGGGCTTCTCTGGTGGTGCAGTGGTTGAGAGTCCACCTGCCGACGCAGGGGACACGGGTTCGTGCCCCGGTCCGGGAAGATCCCACATGCCGCGGAGCGGCTGGGCCCGTGAGCCATGGCCGCTGAGCCTGTGCATCCGGAGCCTGTGCTCCGCAACAGGAGAGGCCACAGCAGTGAGAGGCCTGCGTATCGCAAAAAAAACAAAAAAAAAAGAAAGTGGAATCAATCAACTGTCAAACACTGCAGAAAATTCAAGGAAGGACTGAGAAGTACTCTCTATTTGGCATCTAGGTGGTCATTGGAGAGAGCAGTTCAATTGAAGTGGTGAGAGCAAAAGCCAGGACACGGTGGGTTGAGGCAGGAATAGGAGAAGAGAAAGGGAAAAGAGAAATGGAGGCATCGTTAAATGAAGACATTGAAAAACATTCTCTTAATCTTAAAATGAAAAAGAGATAAACTTGTTTGTATATAGATATAGAAAATAGTCAGTTGAGGCTGAAGCCAGAGGTGGGAAAGGAAGTAAGTGATGAAGCAGGATCCTAGAGAAACAGGAGGAAATGGATCTAGGTCACAAAAGGGACTGACCTGGAATAATCGACCAAGTTGGGAAGAAAATATAGATTAAGGATGGTTAAGTGTAGATCCATTTATAAAGTGATGATGGGGGCAGGACAAAGGGATGGTACAGAATAGAAAGTTGAGGTAGTTTGTTGAGAAACAAGGCTGGGGGGATGAGAGTCAGAAAACTGTTTGAAGAGAGTGCCAATCATGTGCAATCTCTGGGAGGAACAGGAAATGGATTGATGAGGAATACTGAGGGTCCAGGTAAGGGGTGGATATCATAAATCTGTAGAGATGCCAGTATACACAGTTGTGTGATTTTTTTCAGCAGCACTCAGCTTCTAAGATATAAATTTGAATTTGGCAGACAGGATCAAAAACTGAGCCATGATGGTGCTGGTATGAAAATAAGGAGAATGTATGCTTATGAGGCCCAGGACAGGTAGCAGGTAGAGAAAAAAAAGACAGGAGGGGAGTTAGACAAACGGGGAGAAAGTAAAAATGTAAAGGCATAAAGGATCTAATATAAAAGTTATTTTAAATGAAGTCTGGCACAGATGGAGCTAAGGAACAGAGTCCCATCTCCCACAGATTAGATGCCTAAGAATGACCAAGCTGTTTTACAGATTGAGATTTCTGGTGCCTGAGAGAGAAGGAAATGTGACAAACTCACCAAACAGTCGCGCTGCAGGGTCTTGCACAGAGCATTGTACATATCAGCATCCAAAAAGAGACCATCAGGGATGTCTTGTAAGAAGTCCAAGTCTTTAAGGGTGGGGAGAGGTTTCTCTCGCTCTTTTTGGGAAGCCCGCCTTTTGTAGGTTGAGCCCTTGAGGTCATATTTGATATGCATCTTGACTGAGCGTGGTAAGAGATTGTTCATCACCACAATTCGAATGTTCTTACCACCTGCCTGCACACAGTACAGTCCATAGAACTTAGGCAGCAAAGTCCGAGGGTTCTGGTTGAGGTTCTGAGGACAAGAAAGTAAAAAGAAGTAGAAGAGCAAGGTAGCTGATTTTCAATAAAACTCAAGGGCAAAGGCTGTCACCCCCCTTCCTTTGTCTGTTACATGGGATTCACATACAATCTGCCCATAAGCCCACATTACATTTGTTTAAAATTTCCCAATGTATCTATCTCAATAATGAGATCACCACCAAGCCGAGTGGAAGGCCTACAATACAGTAAGCAGTCAGGATACTAAACATATGATGAACATATTCCTTCAGAGAGGTTTAAGAGAAGACAGCACTGAAAAAGACTTAATGCTTAGCCTTCTGTATAGTATATTCTTGTGAGTATGAAAGGAGGCAAAGGAGAGTTCCCTAACTTCTCCAGAACCTCCAAGAGGTATCAGTCAGAGTAAGAAAAAATACAGTATTATCAAGGGAAGTAACCAACCTCATACTCTACTCTAGGAGCTGGACTAAGAATGGAAAGCAGAATCATCATTGAATAAAAACAAAAATAAACAAATGGGACCTAATTAAACTTAGAAGTTTTTGCACAGCAAAGGAAACCATCAACAAAATGAAGAGAAAGCCCAAAAAATGGGAGAAAATATTTGCAAATGAAGTGACCGACAAATGATTTTTCTCTAAAATATACAAACAGTTCATGCAGCTCAATATCAGAAAAAAAAAAAACCCCAATCAAAAAATGGGGACTTCTTTCGAAGATGGCGGAAGAGTAAGACGCGGAGATCACCTTCCTCCCCACAGATACACCAGAAATACATCTACATGTGGAACAACTCCTACAGAACACCTACTGAACGCTGGCAGAAGACCGCAGACCTCCCAAAAGGCAAGAAACCCCCCACATACCTGAGTAGGGCAAAAGAAAAAAGAATAAACAGAGACAAAAGAATAGGGATGGGACCAGCACCAGTGGGAGGGAGCTGTGAAGGAGGAAAGGTTTCCACACACTAGGAAGCCCCTTCGCGGGTGGAGACTGCGGGTGGCGGAGGGGGAAAGCTTCAGAGCCGCGGAGGAGAGCACAGCAACAGGGATGCGGAGGGCAAAGCAGGGAGAGATTCCCGCACAGAGGATCGGTGCCGACCAGTACTCACCAGCCCAAGAGACTTGTCTGCTCACCCGCCGGGGCGGACAGGGCTGGGAGTTGAGGCTCGGGCTTCGGTCAGAGCGCCGGGAGAGGACTGGGGTTGGCAGCGTGAACACAGCCTGCAGGGGGTTAGTGCGCCACAGCTAGCCGGGAGGCAGTCCGGGGAAGTCTGGACCTGCCGAAGAGGCAAGAGACTTTTTCTTCCCTCTTTTGTTTCCTGGTGCGCGAGGAGAGGGGATTAAGAACGCTGCTTAAAGGAGCTCCAAAAAAAAAAAAAAAAGGAGCTCCAGAGATGGGCGCGAGCCACAGCTAAAAGCGTGGACCCCAAAGACGGGCATGAGACGCTAAGGCTGCTGCTGCCGCCACCAAGAAGCCTGTGTGCGAGCACAGGTCACTATCCACACCCTCCTTACGGGGGAGCCTGTGCAGCCAGCCACTACCAGGGTCCCGGGATCCAGGGACAACTCCCCCGGGAGAACGCACGGCGCGCCTCAGGCTGCTGCAACGTCACGCCGGCCTCTGCCGCCGCAGGCTCGCCCTGCACTCCGTGCCCCTCCCTCCCCCCGGCCTGAGTGAGCCAGAGCCCCTGAATTAGCAGCTCCTTTAACCCCGTCCTGTCTGAGCAAAAAAGAGACGCCCTCCGGAGACCTACACACAGAGGCGGGGCCAAATCCAAAGCTGAGCCCCTGGGAGCTGTGGGATAAAGAAGAGAAAGGGAAATCTCTCCCAGCAGCCTCAGAAGCAGCGGATTAAAGCTCCACACTCAACTTGATGTACCCTGCATCTGTGGAATACATGAATAGACAACGAATCATCCCAAATTAAGGAGCCGTGTGGATGAAAGGCTCCTGGTGCTGCAGCCAGGAGTTAGTGCTGTGCCTCTGAGGTGGGAGAGCCAACTTCAGGACACTGGTACACAAGAGGCCTCCCAGCTGCATATAATACCAAATGGCGAAAATCTCCCAGAGATCTCCATCTCAACGCCAGCACCCAGCTTCACGCAACGACCAGCAAGCTACAGTGCTGGACATCCTATGCCAAACAACTAGCAAGACAGAAACACAACCCCACCCATTAGCAGAGAAGCTGCCCAAAATCATAGTAAGTCTACAGACACCCCAAAACACACCATCAGACGTGGACCTGCCCACCAGAAAGACAAGATCCAGCCTCATCCACCAGAACACAGGCACTAGTCCCCTCCACCAGGAAGCCCACACAACCCCCCCTGAACCAACCTTAGCCACTGAGGAGAGACACTAAAAACAACAGGAACTACGAACCTGCAGCCTGCAAAAAGGAGACCCCAAACACAGTAAGATAAGCAAAATGAGAAGACAGAAAAACACACAGCAGATGAAGGAGCAAGATAAAAACCCACCAGACCTAACAAATGAAGAGGAAATACGCAGTCTACCTGAAAAAGAATTCAGAATAATGATAGTAAAGATGATCCAAAATCTTGGAAATAGAATAGACAAAATGCAAGAAACAGTTAACAAGGACCTAGAAGATCTAAAGATGAAACAAACAATGATGAACAACACAATAAATGAAATGAAAAATACTCTAGATGGGATCAATAGCAGAATAACTGAGGCAGAAGAACGGATAAGTGACCTGGAAGATAAAATAGTGGAAATAACTAATGCAGAGCAGAATAAAGAAAAAAGAATGAAAAGAACTGAGGACAGTCTCAGAGACCTCTGGGACAACATTAAATGCACCAACATTCGAATTATAGGGGTTCCAGAAGAAGAAGAGAAAAAGAAAGGGACTGAGAAAATATTTGAAGAGATTATAGTTGAAAACTTCCCTAATATGGGAAAGGAAATAGTTAATCAAGTCCAGGAAGCACAGAGAGTCCCATACAGGATAAATCCAAGGAGAAATACGCCAAGACACATATTAATCAAACTGTCAAAAATTAAATACAAAGAAAGCATATTAAAAGCAGCAAGGGAAAAACAACAAATAACACACAAGGGAATCCCCATAAGGTTAACAGCTGATCTTTCAGCAGAAACTCTGCAAGCCAGAAGGGACTGGCAGGACATATTGAAAGTGTTGAAGGAGAAAAACCTGCAACCAAGATTACTCTACCCAGCAAGGATCTCATTCAGATTTGATGGAGAAATTAAAACCTTTACAGACAAGCAAAAGCTGAGAGAGTTCAGCACCACCAAACCAGCTCTACAACAACTGCTAAAGGAACTTCTCTAGGCAAGAAACACAAAAGAAGGAAAAGACCTACAATAACGAACCCAAAATAATTAAGAAAATGGGAATGGGAACATACATATCGATAATTACCTTAAATGTAAATGGACTAAATGCTCCCACCAAAAGACACAGATTGGCTGAATGGATACAAAAACAAGACGCATATATTTTCTGTCTACAAGAGACCCACTTCAGACCTAGAGACACATACAGACTGAAAGTAAGGGGATGGAAAAAGGTATTTCATGCAAATGGAAACCAAAAGAAAGCTGGAGTAGCAATTCTCATAACAGACAAAATAGACTTTAAAATAAAGACTATTAGAAGAGACAAAGAAGGACACTACATAATGATCAAGGGATCGATCCAAGAAGAAGATATAACAATTGTAAATATTTATGCACCCAACACAGGAGCACCTCAATACATAAGGCAAATACTAACAGCCATAAAAGGGGAAATCGACAGTAACACATTCATAGTAGGGGACTTTAACACCCCACTTTCACCAATGGACAGATCATCCAAAATGAAAATAAATAAGGAAACACAAGCTTTAAATGATACATTAAACAAGATGGACTTAACTGATATTTATACGACATTCCATCCAAAAACAACAGAATACACATTTTTCTCAAGTGCTCATGGAACATTCTCCAGGATAGATCATATCTTGGGTCACAAATCAAGCCTTGGTACATTTAAGAAAATTGAAATTGTATCAAGTATCTTTTCTGACCACAAGGCTATGAGACTAGATATCAATTACAGGAAAAGATCTGTAAAAAATACAAACACATGGAGGCTAAACAATACACTACTTAATAACGAAGTGATCACTGAAGAAATCAAAGAGGAAATTAAAAAATACCTAGAAACAAGATCTCAAAATCTATGGGATGCAGCAAAAGCAGTTCTAAGAGGGAAGTTTATAGCAATAATTCAAAAAGAGTCATGTACCACAATGTTCATTGCAGCTCTATTTACAATAGCCAGGCCATGGAAACAACCTAAGTGTCCATAGACAGATGAATATTAAAGAAGATGTGGCACATATATACAATGGAATATTACTCAGCCATAAAAAGAAACGAAATTGAGCTATTTGTAATGAGGTGGATAGACCTAGAGTCTGTCATACAGAGTGAAGTAAGTCAGAAAGAGAAAGACAAATACCGTATGCTAACACATATATATGGAATTTAAGAAAAAAAAAATGTCATGAAGAACCTAGGGGTAAGACAGGAATAAAGACACAGACCTACTAGAGAATGGACTTGAGGATATGGGGAGGGGGAAGGGTAAGCTGTGACAAAGCAAGCAAGAGGCATGGACATATATACACTACCAAACGTAAGGTAGATAGCTACTGGGAAGCAGCCGCATAGCACAGGGAGATCAGCTCAGTGCTTTGTGACCACCTAGAGGGGTGGGATAGGGAGGGTGGGAGGGAGGGAGACGCAAGCGGGAAGAGATATGGGAACATATGTATAACTGATTCACTTTGTTATGAAGCAGAAGCTAGCACACCATTGTAAAGCAATTATACTCCAATAAAGATGTTAAAAAAAAAAAGGTAGAAGATATAAATAGACATTTCTCCAAAGAAGATATACAGATGGCCAAAAAAGCACATGAAAAGATGCTCAACATCACTAATTGTTAGAGAAATGCAAATCAAAACTACAATGAGGTATCACCTCACACTGGTCAGAATGGCCATCATCAAAAAGTCTAGAAACGGGCTTCCCTGGTGGCGCAGTGGTTGCGAGTCCGCCTGCCGATGCAGGGGACACGGGTTCGTGCCCCGGTCCACGAAGATCCCACATGCCATGGAGCAGCTGGGCCCATGAGCCATGGCTGCTGAGCCTGCGCATCCGGAGTCTGTGCTCCGCATTGGGAGAGGCCAAAACAGTGAGAGGCCCGAGTACCACAAAAAAAAAAAAAAAAAAAAATCTACAAACAATAAATGCTGGAGAGGGTGTGAAGAAAAGGGAACCCTCCTACACTGTTGGTGGGAATGTACAGCCACTATGGAGAACAGCATGGAGATTCCTTAAAAAACTAAAACTAGAGCTACCATATGATCCAGCGATTCCACTCCTGTTCAGTGTTCTTTGCAGCCCTATTTACAACAGCTAGGACATGGAAGCAACCTAAATGTCCATCAACAGAGGAATGGATAAAGATGTGGTACATATATACAATGGAATATTACTCAGCCATAAAAAAGAATGAAATAATGCCATTTGCAGCGACATGGATGGACCTAGAGATTGTCATACTGAGTGAAAGTAAGTCAGAAAGAGAAAAATAAATATCATATATTATCACTTATATGTGGAATTTTAAAAATGGTACACATGAACCTATTTACAAAACAGAAGTTGAGTCACTGATGTAGAAAACACACTTGTGGTTACTGGGGGGAAAAGGCAGGGGGTAAACTGGGAAACTGGGATTGACATACACACAGTACTATACACAGAACGCATAATTAATAAGAACCTACTGAATAGCACAGGGAACTAACTCTATTCAATACTCTGTAATATGGGAATAGAATCTAAAAAAAGTGGATATATGTGCATGTATAACTGACTCACTTTGCTTGCTGTACAGCAGAAACAAAACACTGTAAATCAACTATACTCCAATAAAAAAGTTTTTTTTTAATCATCATTGAATCTTGTCTTTGGGTAGCAGGGTCTAAGCTAAGAACACTTAAAATAGGACAGATAAACAAAACCTCCTTTAGCCATAGAGAGACAAAAGAGATGGGAAAAGCACAAAGATGAACTACATTCCTACGACAGAAGGGCTGACATTGTTTTGTCCCCCTGATGGCAGCCTCCCCAGCCTTGTCCTGGAGTGGAGTGGGCAGCTCAGGCAGCCAGTGCTCCTGGTCCTCTCACCATGTAGTATCCTGGAAGCAGCTTCTGCAGAAACTCCGCCTCTTTGTGCTGGACTGTTTTAATGATGAATTCATCATCGCTGGACACATAGAAGAGGGAACCACTAGCCCCAGAGTTGCAGAGTTCAATCAGCGGCTCATTGCAGAGGGAGTACTGGGCCCAGAGAAAAGAGAGCAAGAGGTTCAGAGATACAAGGGCATGCCCAACCAGAAATCAACTACAGATGCAATTCTAAAGAAAAACTAGAGCAAGAGTGTGGAGAGAGGGTCTTCCTTTGGAAGTATCCCTCTGATACTGGAGTCCCAGGGTCCTGAAATCTGGAAGCTTACCAAGTAATCATCAGGGCGGATACCAAATAACTCCCGAAAGTAGCGGAAGGCAACAGGTGCATAGGTCTTGAACCGAAAGTCATTGTAGTGATGAGCAGGAGTCAGGTTGCTCCCTTCACTGTGGGGTTGAACAGAAGAAGCCATAACTTACCAGTCCCCGTAATTTAGGGAGTCCACACCCTGGAAAGACACTCAGTCACCCAGAGGCAGGTCAATACATCCCTCCTGAGAGAACCAAAGGGACTGGATGAGTCAGTTACATAATGGGACAAGGCACAACATGGGGATTAAGACATGGGCACAGGGAATCATATTACCTCCTCCCGATGCACTAAATTGTTTTTTTAGGGCTCAGTCCACAGGCCGGAGGCTCATGGAAACATCCAAAGGAGAGCATGTGCTCTTCAAATTCTCCAGTCCCCATATCACCCTGATTAAAATCAGGTTAAGGTTTGGATGCATGCCTAAATTAGACATGAACCCTAAAATGCCCTGATGATGATATAAAAAAGCCACATTTTCTAGGACATTCCCCTGCACATTAACCTCTGTACCTCGGGAAGAAGATACTCTCCACCACATAGAAGTCTTGCATGAGGACATCCCGCTCTGGTTTGGTACTCAGGCTCCCCACAGTGTGAGTAATGCCTAACTGGATGGCACCTTTTAAAGCTGACGAGGTTGTCTAAGAAACAAGAGAAACAAGGAGAAAGTTTCTAGTATTAAATCTGATCATAGCAATAAAAACTCAGGAGAGAAGAACCAGAAGGAACACAGGAGAGTAAATGCCTATCTAGTAGTTCAGACTAAAGTGGGGCAATCCAGTTTCCCCATCCCCACACTCTACATGGCAGTTAAGCCTGCAAAGATTGGAAGAGCATGAAGATACAGAATAGCAAAGTGGGGACTCTCTAAACAAGGTGTTCCCTCCTATCCACATCTATATCTGGAAGATACGTTGTACTGAGAGAACAATCCTAGGTCTCACTCCAAAGGTTCCTGCCCCCAGAGTATATGGAGTCCTCCAAACATTTTATTCATCTGATACAGAATGTAACTAAAATTAACTGATACTCTGATTCACTGCCTAGCTACTGAAGTTCAGTTCTCTAAGGCAAGGGCTGACTGGCGTTCCAAGGACAACTGAGTGGCAAAAAAAGCTCCTGACTGAAGAAGAAAGCCTGAAAGATTCAAATTATTTCTGAGAGAACTATTTAGATTTAAAATTATCATACTGTGGTCAAAACACAAATATAAGAGCCCCACTCTTACAATCCAGGATTTCAATGTCATGGGAAAATGTCGTATTATCTAGTTCTGTGCTGTCCAATATAGTAGCTACTAGCTACACTCGGCTATTTAATTTTAAGTTAAAGTTAATTTAATTTAAAAATCATTTCTTCAGTCTTACTAGCCACATTCAGGTATGATTAGTGGGTACCACACTGGATAACACAGATATAGCACATTTCAATCACTGCAGAAAGTTCTATTGGACAGTTTTGTTCTAAGTGATTTCCCTTATCCCCCCAACCCTCACCAAATATTACTTGTATCAATATTCTACCTAGTCCTCATTGGGCATTAAAATTATAACTAGGAACTTCCCTGGTGGTCCAGTGGTTAAAAATCTGCTTCCCAGTGCGGGGGATGCGGGTTCGAGCCCTGGTTGTGGAACTAAGATCCCACATGCCATGGGGCAACTAAGCCCATGCGCTCTGAAGCCCACATGCCACAATTAGAGAGAAGCCTGTGAGCCACAACGAAGCGCCTGTACACCACAACGAAAGATACCATGTGCCACAGCTAACACCCAATGCAGCCAAATAAATAAATATTTTTAAAAATAAGAATAGGGATTTCCCTGGTGGCACACTGGCTGAGAATCCACCTGCCAATGCAGGGGACACGGGTTTGAGCCCTGGTCCAAGAAGATCTCACATGCCACGAAGCAACTAAGCCCGTGCACCACAACTACTGAGCCCGCGCACCACAACTACTGAAGCCCACACGCCTCGAGCCTGTGCTCTGCAACAAGAGGAGCCACCGCAGTGAGAAGCCTGCATACTGCAATGAAGAGTAGCCCCTGCTTGCCACAGCTAGAGAAAGCCCATGCACAGCAACGAAGACCAAACACGGCCAAAAAAAGTTTAACACTTAAAAAAGAATTTTTAAGTAAGAATATTTTAAAAAAATAAATAGAATTATAACAAATTTTTTAAGTGCTTGCCTCTCCAATTAGACTAGAAACTCATCTTTTTGTCTCAGTGTTCAGCACATAAAAAGAGCTCAGTAAATGTCTGTTTAATTGACATGGGCCTCAGAGTCCATTCCCAGGGAGAGTCAGGTCCCTGACTGAGAATGAGTCAGTCCACCTCTATCACTTCGGACAATACAATAAAGACAGAGAACAAACACAAGAAAAATTTACATGGGCCAGACAAGGTATAGATGCCAAATAGGAGGTTGAACACTGTACCCCAGGAAACCTAAGCATCTCCAATTAGTCCAGAACTGGGGAACTGGGTCACTCCAGGACGCTTCTCTCCTGTTTTCCCTTCACCAGTTCAATTTTCTCTTCTTGGCTATTACTACTATCTTTCCAATCCATTTGCTATCTCTAGCTCAAAATCAGGTATTCTAGGCCCTATTCACCAACTGAAACTACAATCTTAAAAAAACAAAACCCATGGACTTCCCTGGTGGTCCAGTGGGTAAGATTCCATGCTCCCAATGCAGGGGGCCCAGGTTCGATCCCTGGGCGGGGAACTAGATCCCACATGCATGCCACAACCGAGAGTCCACATGCCGCAACTAAGAGCCTGCATGCCGCAACTAAGAGCCTGCACGCCACAACTAAGAGCCCGCATGTCACAATTAAGAGTCCACCTGCCACAACTAAGAGTCCGCATGCCGCAACTAAGAAACCCACATGCTGCAACTAAAGATCCCGCATGCCGCAATGAAGACTCAGCATGCCACAACTAAGACCCAGCACAGACAAAAAACAAAATAAAACAAAACATACACACAAAGAAAAATTCTTGACCTGCTGTCTATCTCTGTATCACCAAGCTGAATGCGATCCAGCCTTCACTTTATGTACATCCAGCACAAGAAACATGGTTCCCTAAAGCTAGGTAAGAATGGCCTTGGGGGCTTATTACATGTGTATATCTAACAGGAAAACACAATTTCTTCAGCTCAGTGAAAAAGCATCCAACACCAGATTTGTTCATTAAGAACATTCTCATTTAAACACATATACAAGGACTTCCTTAGTGGCACAGTGGTTAAGAATCCGCCTGCCAATGCAGGGTACACGGGTTCCATCCCTGGTCCAGGAAGACCCCACATGCCACAGAGCAACTAAGCCTGTGTGCCACAACTACTGAGCCCACGTGCCACAACTACTGAAGCCTGTGCGCCTAGAGCCCATGCTCCGCAACAAGAGAAGCCACCACAATGAGAAGTCCATGCACCGCAACGAAGAGTAGCCCCCTGCTCGCTGCAACTAGAGAAAGCTGGCGAGCAGCAACAAAGACCCAATGCAGCCAAAAACAAAAATGAAAACAAACAAAACGAAAAACACATATACAGGGCTTCCCTGGTGGCAGAGTGGTTAAGAATCTGCCTGCCAATGCAGGGGACACGGGTTCGAGCCCTGGTCCGGGAAGATCCCACATGCTGCCGAGCAACTAAGCCCGTGCCACAACTACTGAGCCTGTGCTCTAGAGCCCATGAGCCACAACTACTGAGCCTGTGTGCCACAACTACTGAAGCCCGTGCGTCTAAAGCCCATGTTCTGCAACTAGAGAAACCACCGCAATAAGAAGCCTGCGCACCGCAACGAAGAGTAGCTCCCACTCGCCACAACTAGAGAAAGCCTGCGTGCAGCAATGAAGAGCCAACGCAGCCAAAGATAAAATAAATAAATTTATAAAACAAAACAAAACCCATATATACAGACGGGAAATAATTTACCCTTTGTAAAGTAAATTCTAAAGTTCAAGTTGCGGGGCTTCCCTGGTGGCACAGTGGTTGGGAATCCACCTGCCAATGCAGGGGACACGGGTTCGAGCCCTGGTCCGGAAGGATCCCACATGCCGCAGAGCAACTGTGCCCATGTGCCACAGCTACCAAGCCTGCGCTCTGGAGCCGCGAGCTACAGCTACTGAGCCGCGCACCACAACTGCTGGGGCCCATGCGCCTGGAGCCCATGCTCCACAGCAGGAGAGGCCACCGCAGTGAGAGGCCCACGCACCGCAGCGGAAGAGTGGCCCCCGCTCGCTGCAACTAGGGAAAGCCCGCGCACAGCAACGAAGACCCAACGCAGCCAAAAATAAATAAAAATAAAATAATTAAATTTATAAAAAATAAAAAAGTTCAAGTTGTATTATGGCTATTGTGCAAAGGTTTAGCGTATCAAGAAATGGGATGGAATGTGGAGAATAATATCAGGGAGACAGAACTATCCCTTCCTGGAGTAAGATGAATGGGTTTCACCCAGACACACCTTTTTATATGTTGTCTCTCCTGAGGAATCAACACCTCGGTGGCCTATTTTCTTCATGGGCATGCTAGAGGCATAAGGCACCTAGAATAAGAAGAGTCAAGATTAGTACATGATTCCCATGTAACACACCAAACAGCTACCACGATAGTAAATCAAAAAAAACAAAACATGCAACACACCCTTTTTAGGTTAAGAACGTTTTATAAAATCTTCAGAAGATCCCTCCCATGCAAACACACAGCTATAGTGTTGCTCCCCAAAGAACTAAACTGACTAAAAGAACACAAAGAAAACTCCAAAGGACACATATTTCACCTTTGGTTCTCAGAAAGATGACATAGAAAATTAAAATGATTATCATTAAAGAAAAGGAGAAACAGGGGAAGTAAGCAATAGCAGCCCCAGAAAAAAGGAAAGACCCTCAGTTTACAAAAGGAAGAGAGAAGTAGAGCTCCACAGACCCAGCTTTCTTTCAGAAACTACTACCCCTCTAATATTCAACCCAACCTGAACACTATTTGCTCAAACTGAATTCACCAGCAGAAATGATCTAGCCACTGGCAAATGCAAGTACTGCGAGCCCAAGTATTAAGAGGCTGTGGCAATAAGATGAGTCCTCTAAGATAAGGGCCTCAGTGCCTCAAAGAGATTCCTGAGAACGTGGTATGGCTTTGTTTTCTACTCACATACATCACAGCCTCTGAAAAAAGGAAGAAGTAAAACCAGTGAAGCAGAGGCTAGAAGGCTATTCTCCACAGCCAAGATGCCAGCACAACAGACATGAAGGTATTCTTCACGATGTCGATACTCAAGTTAACAAGCCAGAAGGCAAAAAGACTACTGAAAATAGCATGTTACCATCTTAGGGCCTGATATTTAAGTTCTACTCTTCTTGCTAAGACCCTTAGTGCCAGAAAACCCTCAGTATATAACCTGACAGATCTTGGAAGATGTTCTGAGAAAAAAGCCTAAAATCCTACGCCAAAATGGTCTGCACTCTGAGGTCCCGTCACAAAACCCAGGAGAGATGCAAGAAGTAAAAAGAGGAATGGGAAATACTCTGTGGGAAGAAAATTAAGCAAATACAAGATACTCTGCACAAGAGAAAAACTTAGAATATCAACAGCTTCAGTACGGTTAAAAGAAGTTCGCCACATTCACTGAAGCTACGCAGTCAGGAGGTATTAACAGCAAAACAAGAGAATGAGCTTTAGTGTCAGACTAGCTTTGAATCCTAACCTTATTAATTACAGGACCTTGGGCAAGCTATAGAACCTCTAAACTTCACTTTTTCATCTATAAAACATGGATAACAACAGTACCTACACTCATAGAGGCTCTTTGCAGGATTAAATAAGAATACCTATAAAGAGCACTTAGGTACCTTATTTACTCTTTGGTACATTAAAAAAAGGCTCAGGGTCTTCCCTGGTGGCGCAGTGGTTGGGAGTCCGCCTGCCAATGCAGGGTTCAAGCCCTGGTCCAGGAAGATCCTGCGTGCCGCGGAACAACTGGGCCCGTGCGCCACAACTGCTGAGCCTGCCCTCTGGAGCCCGTGAGCCACAACTGCTGAGCCTGCATGCTGCAACTGCTGAGGCCCCCACGCCTGGAGCCCGTGCTCTGTGACGGAAGAGGCCACCACACTGAGAAGCCCACGCACTGCAGCAAGGAGTAGCCCCCACTCGCTGCAACTAGAGAGAGCCTGCGCACAGCAACGAAGACCCAATAGATCCAAAAATAAATAAATAAAATAAGTAAATTTAAAACATTAAAAAAAAGTTCAATAAATCTGAGCTATTATTAATATTCATAATAAACTGTGACAAAAGTAGAGTTGTATAATTACTAGCCTACCAAAGAGATGTGAGAACCCTATCTAGATTCCAAGACCCAAGTAGGGGGAAAATAAGGATGTTATAAACAAGTATCCTTCTATCCCAGAATGAAGGTTTTAGAACCACTGTATCAATATAAAACTCACCTCAGATGCCATGGGTCTCTTGATTCCAGATGCTGTGAAAAAAATAAAATAAACAAACACAACCATAAGTATATACACACACTCACAACGATCTCTATCAAGCCCACTGAAACAATCAGGATGTGAGTCACAGTAAACCTGACAATGAGCTCCTGCCTCTTGCTCATTGATAACAGATCCTTTTGGATAGGGATTTTAAACGTCCCTTCTTTTTCCTCCTCCATACTCACAGAGGCCTTATGCATAGTCCGTTCTCATTCTAGTCCTTTTTCTTACACAAGTGTTCATATTTTCTCTAGGAAATATATCTGTTCTTGATACATTTAACCATCAGAGCCAGAGGGTCTCATTTGATACCATGGCTGAAAGAGAAAGGGCATAAGAGATACCAAGACTTATTGGACAACCTGGGCTTGATTAATAATTTTTCCTGTAGAGCTAAAAGGGTAGGTACTCTTAGAGCATATCTATGGTGCTTTACACTTCTACTAATTATTTCAGAAAAAAGGTAAAGAGTTGGTCTATGGAAGCTTTATTTACAGTAGCCAAGATATGGAAGCAACCTAAGTGTCCATCAACAGAAGAATGGATAAAGAAGCTGTGGTGTGTCTGTGTATGTGTGTGTATACATATACATATTTATGCAAATGGAATATTACTCAGTCATAGAAAAGAATGAAATTCTGCCATTTGCAACAACGTGGATGTCTCTAGAGGTTATTATGCTTAGTGAAATAAGTCAGAGAAAAACAAATACTCTATGTTATCACTTATATGTGAAATCTAAAAAATAAAACAGATCAATGTATATAACAAAACAGAAACAGACTCACAGAGAGAGAAAACTAGTGGTTACCAGTGGGGAGGGAAAAGGGGGGAGGGACAAGCTAGGGGTAGGGGATTAAGAGACACAAACTACTGTGTATAAAATAAATAAGCAACAAGGATATATTGTACAGCACAGTGAAATATAGCCATTATTGTGTAATAGCTTTAAACGGAGTATTATCTGTAAAAATACTGAATAACTACATTGTACATCTAAAACTAATATATTATTATAAATCAACTATTCTTCAATTTAAAAAAAAAGAGTTGATCTATGGAGATGAGGAGGCTATGGATGGGAAAATGCAATGTCAAAAAAATGGAAGAGCACAGAGTGCAGGCAGAACCTGACTCTACATCCTTCCATCCTCATCTTGATTTCTGCTGTAAAAGCAACAGGAATTTGTTGGTGTGTACTTAGTAAATATATAATCAGTGGAGATGTGTAAGATAAGTGTGTAGTTAAATCTCATCAATATTATGACTTTTATCCACTTAAATGTAGAAAAAGATTTCAAGAATATGTTTAGAAAGTGACTAAAAGACCATTATCTATAGAAAAATACTCTAAAAGGTTAAATCAATTCTTAAGGGTCTGCGATCCCTATAACTTTCATCCATGATCACATTGGAAACAGGGAGACAGAACTTTCTCCCCTTCATATTGAAGAATGTTGGCCTTTTTTCTTCAAAGACTACTGATATATTACTTTGATGTAGTTCTAAAGAATTCAAAATGAATAAAGATTAGCCGTATTAAAGAGAATTAAAAAGAAGAATCCAATTCAGACGAATCCTCAATAATATAATACCTGAATAGGAAGACCCCAGTTCTGGTCCATATATAAGGTTTAATGGTAGAACAGCAGCAGAGACAAGATGGGCTTAAGGGCAATCAGGTAAAGCTCTAATTACTATTGTTTAAGACCAACGATCAAGGGCCCTAAGAATTTCAGAATATAGCTGGGCTCAGAGAAGAGATTGTGGTAGACCTTAGTAGTACAAAGGCCACAGACTAAGCATTTCTGGTACCAATAAGCAGAGCAGCAAATTTCCTTCCCCATAGTGAGTCAGAGTAGCAAAACTATGGGGAACAGATGGTTTTCATTCCTCTTCCCAAAAAAGGAGGTAAGGGAAATGTCATCTAGCTGTTAGGAAGATGTGCTGCATAAAATGGCCCAGAAAATTAGAAAAACAGCAGAGCCCAATAATCTATGCTTTTTGCAGGATGCTTCATCTTCAGTCAGGTCAAGTTCAGGTAGGTGAAAGACCATTTTAGAACTGGAACCCTAAGCTAAAGCTTCCAAGGAACAATAGGCCAGGACGAGTCAGATTTATGATAAAACTGTTACTGACTTAAAACCTTTTAGACAAGAGCCAACATACTGAGCTATTTAAAAATCAGAAGACCTGGGTTCAAATCCCTGTTACATCAGGTAAACTGTTCTCTATATTTAACTAAGAAAAGAGGAACCATATTAGAAGGTTTATGTAAAGATTAGATAAGACAAACTAAATCAGGGACTTCCCTGGTAGTCCAGTGGTTAAGAATCCGTCTTGCAGGGCTTCCCTGGTGGCGCAGTGGTTGAGAGTCCGCCTGCCGATGCAGCGGACGCAGGTTCGTGCCCCGGTCCGGGAAGATCCCACATGCCGCGGAGCTGCTGGGCCCGTGAGCCATGGCCGCTGAGCCTGTGCTCCGCGGGAGAGGCCACAACTGTGAGAGGCCCGCGTACCGCATTGAAAAAAAAAAAAAAGAATCCGTCTTGCAATGCAGGGATGCTGGTTCAATCCCTGGTCAAGGAACTAAGATCCCACATGCCGTGGGGCAACTAAGCCCGTGTGCTGCGACTACTGAGCCCGCACGCTCTGGAGCCAGGGTGCCACAACTAGAGAGAAGCCCGCGCGCTGCAATGAAAGATCCTGTGTGCCACAACTAAGGCCCACCCAACACAGCCCAAAAAAGGATAAACTAAATCAAAGTACTTCATGGACTGCGACGTGCTATACAAATATGTTGTCATATGTGAATTTTTTTTTTTTAAAGAGACCACAGACGGTGCAAGAGGGTTTCTTTTTTTTTAATTTTTTAAAAATCTATTTTATTTATTTAGGCTGTGTTGGGTCTTCGTTACTGCGTGCAGGCTTTCTCTCATTGCAGCGAGCAGGGGCTACTCTTCGTCGTGGTGTACATGCTTCTCTTTGTGGTGGCTTCCCGTGTTGCAGAGCACAGGCTCTAGGCACGCAGGCTTCAGCAGTTGTGGCACACAGGCTCAGTAGTTGTAGCTTGCAGGCTCCAGAGCACAGGCGCAGCAGTTGTGGCACACAGGCTTAGTTGCTCCACAGCATGTGGGATCTTCCTGGACCAGGGATAGAACACGTGTCCCCTGCACTGGCGGGCAGATTCTTAACCACTGTGCCACTGCGCCCATATGTGATTTCTAATGCAAGAGTAAAGCTGGGCCCCCAGGAAGGTTTAATGTTCAATTACCTAGACCTATATGAAATTCTAATTAGCACCTCAAAGTTCTTGGCTCCTCCCCAAACCCTCCGCCTCCACCTCCCCCCCAACATAACCTTGTGCAAGTGTACAGGCAACTGTAGAATTAGTAAGTCTCAATAAGGAAATCAGTATGCTTTCAGTTGAGAAGACAACACTGATTCTGGACTTCTTGGTCAGTACCTGGCTTATCCCTTCCTCTTTTACCCCAGAGGAAGGGGTTTGGAGGAAGCTGGCAGAACCAAGAGCCAACATCCAGTCCTAGGCTGACAGTCCCTCCTAGAACACAACCTCTTCTGCATGCAAGGAGTCAATGGACCAAGTTAAACAATGGAGAAAAAAAAGCAGGTAAGTGATTTTCAAGGCAGAGAGTAGGTCTGGGGCTTTCTTTTTCTTTTTTTTTTTTTGCGGTACGCGGGCCTCTCCCGTTGCGGAGCACAGGCTCCGGACGCACAGCCTCAGTGGCCATGGCTCACAGGCCCAGCCGCTCCACGGCATGTGGGATCTTCCCGGACCGGGGCACGAACCTGCGTCCGCTGCATCGGCAGGCGGACTCTCAACCACTGCGCCACCAGGGAAGCCCGGTCTGGGGCTTTCTTACTCCCTAAAAAGTTCTACTTTGCTACCTTTCCAAGTTTTATCACAAAAACACATAGCTCTAGGGCTGCTACACCCTTACAAAGTACCCAGAATGAGGGTGGGAGGACTTCACTCAGTGGAATATGGTGCCAACTACTTAGCTATCTGCAACTGCAAAGCTTGGATTAATCCCAAGAACACTATAGCTGAAGCAGTTGGATGGATACTGGGGTCTAAATAATAATCAGAACAAGTAACACAGGGAGGAGAATTGGGACCCAAGACTTACTCTCTTTCTTGTCTGAAGTTTTGCCCCTAGGGCACAGGTCAGAGCTCCAACCTCCCAAAGAAGAATGGACAGGAATAGAAAAATATCTGGAGAATTTTATCAATGTTGCTGTAACACCCAGCTTGGTCCAGAAGAAACCCAATGAAGAGCAGAGTGATATTTCAGGGAACCAGGTACCATCTGCTAAGGCTTGACCATTTGGCCCAAGGCTCTGCCAATGAGAAAGTGCCTACTGAGACTGAAGAGTCACCAGCACTGTACCTGTTCATCTCATAATCAAGCTTTCTCTTCAGAAGGAAGAGGAGGAGCAGAAACAGAGGAAGAGGGGGGAGGTGGACGGAGGGGGGAGGAGAAGTGAGGGGAAAAAAGAGAGAAAAGAAAAGAATATCAACTCAGCAAGGCAACACCCGGCTTAGCAATGCCATCCAGCCAATGTTTAAGGAGAACGAGATTCATCCTTATGGATAGGACTAAAGTTTGTTTTCTAGCATCTGTGTGAAAAATGATCTCTGGTAAGTATATACTATCATCTTATAATCCCCATATCCACGATCCATATGTATCATCCTCTTTTTGGGTGGGGAAACTGAGTATAGGGCAGAGTTCCAATGTTAAATTTCCTCTTCCTCAGGGAAAAACGTTTCCATAGTTTGTTTCCTTCATGACTATGTAACTCCTACTTATTAACAGGCCCTAGACCAAGAAGCATTCTAAACAACCAGCTAATGTTGCTCTACTGGAAGCAAAAAATAAAGCCATGACAAATAGGCTGCATCAGAAAAATAATGGTTCAAATAACTTAATTCTGAGTGGCTCAATAGATGATATAGAGCCAACCATGGTGATTTCAAGCCCTAGTTCCTCTGCAGAAAGATGGAAATGTAAAAGACCTAGAGAACATTACCAAGGATCAAGGTACAAAACTGTACTCAATTACATATTTACTAAAAAAAGACTGGCTTGTTGTTCACCAAAAATATTAATAAAAGACCTAGAGGAGCAAGGGTGTACTCACTTTGGGAATTTTTAAAAAATTCTGACCAGAGCAGGTTCAATCTGGCTGAAATTTATAGACATTAAATGAAAGTTGATTTTTAAATAGAACAAGTTGAGAACTTAGTTCCTTCAGCCACATATGAAACTACTTGCCCATTTTCAAGCAAACAAATCAATAACAATTTATATTAAGAAAAAAATCATTCAGCAAGGGCCTTTGAGATTTTAATCTAATCTTATTTATAAGTAAAAGTACAGAGCATAAGGGATGTGCTCAAAATCACAGAGCAAAGGCGGTGACAGAGCCAGAACTGGAATCCATATTCCTAAGCCCCAGTTCAACTCTCTTTCTTCTAAACTATCTTTTGTTTACAATTTCCTGGCCACTTGGAGTCTAGGTAAGACAAGAAACCAAGGGAACTAGAATACTTTTACAAACTAAATAAATCTCAGAATTGCTAATGGACAACATGAACATATATTTTCTTCCCTTGAGGTATTCCCTTCCCTTCCATTTTCACTGATAAGAGGATTAAGAGCAGAGACCTCCTCCTTCAGTTCCTCTCAATGAAATGAATAACAACACTCTGTTCCTCCAGCAACAGTCATCAATGTCACTGGCAAAAACAGTAGGAAAGTATCTTTCATTTCTTTTAGTGAGATTATCCTTGTTCTGAATCAGACAATGCCAGTATTCTAGAGGAGCAGAAGCTATCTTTCAAGTCTGATACTTGAAAGAGCAGTTTCACAGATGTTAAGGTCCTCACTAGCAGTAGAAAGTACCTTTTTGTCTTTGTAATAAGACATGAACAACTCTAGCAGAGAGAGAGAGAAAAAGTTTTTAATTCATCTCAGATTGGAGTTTTCTTTTTGGTGTAAGTGGAACCATGTCTTGCTCTGATTAAAAGCATAAGGGTTACGATCATTGAATTTGCAACGACAAAAAGAGGGCATCTGATGGGCACTCTGTTTCAGTGATCTTAGAATTGACTGCAGAATCAGTCACCAATCCTTGGCAAAAATCCACATTAACTTCTAAAATATTTTCTTAAAGTATGATCAATAACTCCACATATTATGCATGGAGGAGCTCAGAATTTTGTTGCTTTTTTAGGACAGCTAAAGTCAGAAGGGGAAGTTCCCTTCTGCACTATTCTTTTGTTGAACAACAAATATTTAATCTGGTTTAAAGTCAAGTTAGTTCACAAACAGCCTTTCAGATTACTGAGAGAGCAATAAGGTATAGTGGGTAGGAATGTGGGCTCTGAAATCAGAACACCTAGGTTGGCTAGATTTGAATACTAGATCTACCATTTACTAATTAGGTAACTTTGGACAAGTTGGTTAAAATGCTTTAGGCCTTGGTTACCTCATCCATAAAATGGACATATAATAACATGTATTTCATAGGGTTGTTATGAGAATTAAATAAGTCCTGTATAGCACCTAACATGTAATAAATGCTCTATAAATACTAGCAATTATTACTACTATCATTGTGAATTATGAAACCCCATCTACAGGATGGGAAGTGTCAGGGGAAATAAGAGGTACAACAGAAAGGGAAAAGAAAAAGAGACTCATTTACTGAAACAAAAGGAAATGGAGTTATGGGAAGACTTCGAGGGAGACAAAAGATACTGAACGGATTCATTTCATACTGTGGAACTGTGAGAAAAGAAGTTTCTGTGTTAAGACAGCATCTTTTTTGGAGAGGACAGAGGGAAATGGGAGCTAAAGTGAAATAATGCTTGCAAGACATCCACAGCCTTCTCAGAAGGCCATGCACTACTACTAAAAAAAAGTCTGCAATTGTTATGGGGAAGAGGAGTTGGCTGCTAGTAACTACAAGGACTCATGCTTCTTCAGCACAAATACACATCAGTTCTACCTCTCTTACGGTTGACCCCACAGCACAGAAAGTTGAAACCTAAATGAGGAAAAACAGAAAATTATCACTTACTTCTGGGGTTCTACCTGCTTAACAGCAGAATAAGCACATTAAAGAAACAAAAAACACACAACAATGCTAAAGTTTAAAATTATTAACAGGACCTGACCTGATGACCCCCAGTACCATACTGGGAAATGTTAGATGATTTTCTGCAGTTCTAGGTAAATGTCAAAAAAAGAGACAGAAGGAGAAGCTCAGGCAGAAAAATTCCAGGGAAAAAAAAAAAAAGAAAAATTCCAGGAGTGATCACAAAACTTGCAACCCAAACAATTTCACACTGGAGTGATTTCAGATTGGCCAAAAAATTTCAGGTATAAAGCTCCTTGCATGCAGGCTTCTATCCTTTTAAAAAAGACTGTGTATACATTTTATCTGACGGTCTTCCACTTGTGAGGGCAATTTGGTAATATCTAGCAAAAAGCCTTAAAAACAAATATGTACCATTTGTCCCAGAAGTGAGAATTTATCCTAAGGAAATAGTCAAGTGGACAAAGACATATATACAGAGATATTTATTGTAGCATTGTACATAATAACTATAATTGGGTAGATATAATGGGAAAGAATCTAAATGAACAATATAGGTGACATAAGTTGTAGTGCAGTCATAAAATGGACTAGTATACAACCATTATTTTTATGTGTAGGATAAAATCCTTTATTTTTATGGATAGGATGTCACAATAAATTGCTGAATGGAAAAAGGTAAAAAATTACATAATGCAATATTTTTCTAAAACACTTACCTATAAAGTCACATGTATTTATACACATAGAAAACGTCCAAAAGATTATATACCAGAATGTTAAAATACGACTATACTGGATAGTGGGATTAAGTTGATATTGTAAGTTTAAGTTTCTATTTTTCCTTATCTATATAAATTTTCTGTAACAAATAATTAGATAATTTAACAATTAAAGGAAAGAGATACACAGGAATGGCTTTATTATCTTTGTTTTATAACCATTTTTCCCAGTAAACTAGTGCTCAACAGTCCCACACATACCACCATGAATCCCCTCCCCACACATTAACTCAAGCTCATTACAACGTATTATGATGCTGCAGAGATAGAGGAAAAATGTGAAAAGATGTCTAGAAAGCTGCTGACAATTCCAAGCCACAAATAAGCATGACTCCTATACACTCCCTCCCATTCTTTATTAATTATTACTTTGAGATGCCTATACAACCTGAAACAAACCTGTATCAGCACATAGGATAAGAGGTTCTCTCTGAAGAATTTACCTTTCATATCCTTCAGAATATCAATTTTCTCCTATAAAACAGGTATACCTAATTTCAGCAGATCTCCTGGATACTTGAAAAATAAAGATCGAGCCTCAAAATTATGAAAATTAGCTGAGAAATCTTTAATGTTACTAAATAATTTCACAACAGCTGAACTAGCCAAGTCAAGTGCCTAAGTGGAAACAACCCAATCAATTCCTGCTAAAATACAAAGTTGAATCATCATACCATGTCACAGAAAATTTTTCTGAGTAACTCTGTACTGGTCTCAAGGAAGCACTCCATTTTGGTCCTTGGCCCCACCCTAAATTGTGTTTGTGATGAAAAAGGTACCCAAGGCCTTAAAAGAGGAGATAATTGAAACAAAGGTATTTTCAGACAGTAAATAGCTCCAAAATATGAGTTGTTGTTCCCCTCCCCCGCCCTGCTCTCAGTGTGTGGAACAAAACAGAGTTGGCCTTAATACCAGAGCCTCTCCCAGTGCTTTCAGAGCAGAAGCATTTCCGTCGGAGATGAGATGACATCATCTACCAGATGAGAAACTAAGAGGCAGTCTGTGACTGACTTCAATGTTTGAAGTACTCATATAATTTCGGGAGGCTAGAAGTTGGCCGGATGTGCATTGCTCAGACGAGTTTTGCCCGAACAGGTCATAGAGAAGCAATTCCAGAGACCTACCAATACTACTACAAAAATGTGTCTGTAATTCCTATATAAAGCAGAAAGAGACAAGCAGGCTTTTTGGAAGCAAAATGCTAATTCTTAGAGGGTCTCCTGGTTGATAATATTGAGAGCCAGAGATTTCAAAAGAAAAAAAAAAAGGAGCAAAAGCAAAAACTTGCACAAAAAAACAAAAGCCATCAGCCCAGTTGTTTGCTGGACTATCTCAAACAAGCTCTCTGGTCCTCTTTAACTTGAAATACTGAACTTTAATTATACCACTGCATGTAGGAGGCATAATATGTTATCCAAATGAAAATACTCACAAATATGTCTGAAGTGTCAGCCTACCTAATGAGAAGTCTGCTGAGCACAAAGCTCTAAGAGATAGTGTTAAAAGGAAATTTTAAAAAGGCACTATTACTATGCCCTCAATAAGAACTAAACCAAGCCAATTAAGAAAACCAAGCCACATCTTAGAGAAGAGCTAAATTTTGTTTCCTAGCAGGTGTCAGTTTTTCCTAAGGATCTTCTAGAAAAAATGAGAAAGGCAAGGATGCTCTTAGAAACAAAAGCTCAAAAGCAGTTTGATCTACCAGTCCTGGGGTCAGCTGAGAGCCAACCTGGTCAGCTAAGAGCCAACTAAGTAAGTAGCAAGGAATGAGCTGCAAATTTATTAAGACCCATCTTGACAACATACAGATTTTATGCAAAGTCTTTGCCACTATTAACAATGTCTTTGAATCTCACTTTCCTAATTTGGAAAAGGAGAGGGTTAAATTAAAATATCTCTACACTTCCCTCTAGTGATAATTTTTTTTTAATTTATTTTTGGCTGCGTTGGGTCTTCGTTGCTGCATGCGGGCTTTCTCTAGTTGTGGTGCTACTGTGTGGGCTACTGTTCATTGTGGTGCGTGGGCTTCGCACTGCAGTGCTTGTTGCAGAGCACGGGCTCTAGGTGCACAGGCTTCAGTAGTTATGGCACGCAGGCCCAGTAGTTGGGGCTCACGGGCTCTAGAGCGCAGGCTCAGTAGTTGTGGCGCACGGGCTTAGCTGCTCCGTGGCATGTGGGATCTTCCCGGACCAGGGCTAGAACCCGGGTCCCCTGCACTGGCAGACGATTCTTAACCACTGCACTACCAGGGAAGCCCTAGTGGTAATTTTTGCTTCTAGTTCTATAAGCCAAATTTCATGGTTCTCAGGCCTCAAATATGTATCTCTTAGCAGTAAAATTTTGATTGAAATTTGTGAAAAAATCTGAGTCCTTCTTTAAAAGACCCGAGTCTCCTGGATAAGCCAACCCACAGCCAAGAAGCAGTTGAGATTTCTGGCAGATCACCACCTCCCAATTCTATTTCCAAACCTGGTTCTATCTATCTTGAAAAAAAGCAGTGGATATTGCTGGCTTAGAATGTACATATTTGAGCCGAGAAAGTAACTTAAATGATATCATAACGAGCATAAATTACCTCAACAATGCACTTCAATCACCTCCCAGACACTAATGCAAGAAAATAAGTGATACGGCCAAGTTACTTCTCTGCCATCCCTTTTATACAGGTTCTTGTCAATGACAACTTGGAGTTTACCAGGGATGTTTACCTACACTGTGCACAGAAAAGCTAATATACTCTAAGCTATTTATATATCCTTAAAATAAAAAAAAAAACCTCTTCCCATTCTCTTCCTGTAACTTCCCTTTGCCCACTCCCCATCAACATTACTGATCCTTTGGGATAGTGCTTATTCTTGGTTAACTCCATATTGCTCAGTTTAGTACACAAGGCAAATAATAAGATATATGGAACTCCCTACAAGGAATCTGCCCTTCTCTCTCTTACCAGTCTTCTTCAGACTCCAACAATAAGGTGACTTTTTGGGAATCAGATATTTAAAAATTAATACATATTGTATACAGCCATTAAAAACAGACTAATTTCACAGGAGGAGAAAGAAAAATGATCAGTAACAAAGTTTAAAAAGATGGAGGGGTTGAGGGAAAAAAGTTCACTTCAAACAAAACAACAGTAAAAGAAACAACAGAAGCTCATAGGAGATATGAATGAAACAGAACCAACACACGTACAAACTAAACAATGTTCTCTTTTGATAGGAAAGGGTGGAGAAGTGAAGGGCAACAGGGGAAATGAACTAGGAAGGGGTTTCCTCTAGGAAACACCATCAGTCCAAACACTCTCTCTTTGAGACTGAATGATGGGCTGGGGTTTGGAACACAGAGAAACAGAAATTCTCTCTGCCGAGCTATCAGAAACAGCATACTTCCTGAAGCATACATGTATCCTTGATCAAGAGGATACACCCAGTAAAAAGGAGAGAGAAGAAACTGACAACTTTGGTCTTTTTGCTTTCTTCATGTCAAGTAAGAATATCCCGAATTTCTAGGAAAGAAAATATCCAGTTTAAAGGACAAAATACCCCCCCACACTTTCCTTCTCCCCAGTTCTGAATTTGGCCTGGTGTTATCGCTGTTGTTCACTTCACAGGCTATAGTTTCCATTATTTATTATCAAAGAAAAATAGACTGATAAAATATTTAACAGCTAGTAGCTAGCACATATTTAAGCAAAGTTATTAATCAGAACACTTTTATATCAAACCAGAACAGCACACAGAAATTAACAAACAAAACATAATATGTATTTTGATATTCAAAGCTAACTTATAAGTACACATTACCAATTAATATCAGATACTGGATACCTAATAAGTCTATATAATTATACTTGACAGTGGGCTTGAGCAGCCATGGCAGAAATAAATGGATAATTAAAAACAATGACATTCTAATGTCAGTTTTCCGGCAGAATCTACCAAGGGGACAAAAGAAAAAAGGAGGGGGTAGGTGGGTGTAAACCCTCTGCAGAGAAAGCAAAATGAAAAATCTCTCCCTACTTATAAAATACCAATCAAAACGAAACCTGGTGATATTCTGCCTACATGGCATTCTGTTCTATCTTTACCTTTCCAAATTTCAGTTTCTCACTCCAATAAAGTGGCTTAAGTTGCTTTATTTTTCACTAGTATGGAAGAATTGAAAGGAAAGAGATCAGTCTGCAAATGGCCTACACTGTACCAAAGAACACAGACAAAAAACCCCTACCATTTGGAGTTATCAGATTACAGCATACATTTACTGGTAGAGCTCTGCTGAGAAGAACAAAGCCACCAGAATCAAGGACTGATAAGACTGGCTCTACTACAAAAGTTCCAAGCAAAAATCTTCTCTCCTGTGTCTTCCAGGGTCTCCCTCACTAGTTAAGGGAAAGTCAGAAAAGGAGCTGTACAAGTTACCTCCAAATCATTTGTGCTCATGATAAAATCATTTGGTGATGTGTGACAATTTCAGAAATGTTCTGGTCTGAAGCAAAAGGAGCTATAGGTTCATGATCTTCTAAGGTTTCAAGTGCTTTTTCTTAGGGGAGTCACACATGATTTTATCACACAGCTCTTATTTCAGGGGAGCAAAGGACACCTCAACACTCTAACTTTACTTTTTAACTCCTCCACTAACTTCAAATCAAGTCTCCAAAACAGAAACTCTTCACTCCCTTCCTGGTGGTAAAAAGGGGACTCAGCGGCTGAATTTCAAACTCTTGATGGACTAGTCAAATTGCAGACAGGGGGCTCTCCTACACTGGTGTGACAGATGGTCGCACTGTCAACAGCACCTTATCAGGGCTGATTTTATTTTTTAAGTGGTGCCTCTGTCCAAATAATGAGGATAGGAGGGAAAGGAAGAGAGGGAATACATTTCCTTTAACACATGCAACAGCTGACAGCAAACTGCATCACCTTTTCTTAACCAAAGTTTAAGAACAAGCACATGATAATGGCTGCTGTAAACTGATATTCATTTATAATTGCCTCCCTCCCACAAACCCAAACATGGTAATCACTCCAATGGGAAAGGATCTCTCAGACATCTCTCACATATCTCTCAGAGCGAGTGCTTTGCTCTACCTTCTGTATTTCACTTGTCAGCAGCTTAAAAGACCAGCTCTCACTTAATGGTGAAATAATATAGACAGGGGTTTAATACCGGCAGGGAACAACCATTCTAAATTACCTGTCCTTCCTAATTTGAATGCCAAAAGATTTTGAGCCTCCAAAGGTTATGAGTGACTTATCTAAAACATCAATCTGTCCCTGAATCCTGACATTCTTATTTTGTATCCACTTTCAACACTGCCAGAGAATCTTGCCTTTAGGATTTCAGTTTCACCAATATTTGAGTTCAGCTAAACACCTAAGGACAGTAACTTGGTTTTAGGATGATTAAAACACAAACACACACAGTCCTACCTTGAATTTCTACAAAGCTAGCCTTTAACAATTTAGGAAATCATAAACCATTGTTTATTCCTGCCAATGTCTTAATTCCCCTGGTACCATTCCGACAGAGCACCACTCCCCTCCAATCACAAATAAAACACATTCTCAGTAGCCTTTTTTGCATCAGAATCAAACATCCTCTTCAAAAACATATCCTTGAAACGAAATATTCTATTAAATTAAATTCAGTAAGCCAAAACCTAAGTGAACATGCAGATACAACAAAAAGTCAACAATGCTTATCTGCACACAGATAATCCCATGTTTTCATTTATGAGAATTTTTCTTAATTTCTTAATCCATTTCAGTATTTGCCAAAGAAGCAGAAAAGGACGGTGTTAAGAAACAAAAGTAAAAAAAGGAATCTAAGCTATTTATTTTTAGTCATTTTTATATATCTTGACTTCACATATGAACACAGTAAAGCCAAGGAGCTGTAAAGTCCGCTAAAATCTGATATTTGATTTTCTGGTGAAAACACAATAGCAAAAAACATTTATTCAATCTGAATTACATCTTGCTAGTCCTCGGATCTGGCAGAAAATATAAAAACATACAAAAATATCAAATAGTGACATCTTAAATAGATAGTAGGACTTCCCTGGTGGCACAGTGATTAAGAATCCGCCTGCCAATGCAGGGGACAAGGGTTCGAGCCCTGGTCCAGGAAGATCCCACATGCCGCGAAGCAACTAAGCCCGTGCGCCACAACTACTGAGCCTGCGCTCTAGAGCCCAGGAGCCACAACTACCGAAGCCCGTGCGCCTAGAGGCCGTGCTCCGCAACAAGAGAAGCCACCGCAGTGAGAAGCCCGGGCACTGCAACGAAGAGTAGCCCCCGCTGGCCGCAACTAGAGAAAGCCCGAGCGCAGCAACAAAGACCCAAGGCAGCCGAAAATAAAAAATAAATAAATTAAAAAAAAAAAAAAGATCAACCTGGTTTCTAATACCTGATTTGATAGTTAAGTCTGTTTAACGACTGTACACAACCATTCTTCTTTCAGCACTGGGGGAGCGGGAGAAGAGGCTTTAAATTGAGGAGCCACTGTATTAAAAACACTGTCATTTTAACTTTATCCTTCTTCACATTTAGAATGCAACATGAGTTGTTCTGGCCTGCTAATCCTTTATAGGAAAGGTAAAAATCACCTCTCAAGAAACTAAAAATAGATGTACGTAAATAAAACTGCAGTTTGGAAAAAGATATTTGTGACCAAGTATTTGCTCATCTGAACTGGAATATGAAAGGTGGAACCCTCTATTTAGTCAACTCAAAATGGGAAGGATGCAATCCCAGGCCTAAGGAAATGTCAGTGTCTCAGGTAAAGCATCCATCATGTGGCAGCCTCTCCTGTTCACAGTGTAGAGGCAACAGTCACTGTGGAACCCCAGACATTTCTGATGGAAGCTCTAGAACAGTTTCTGACTCAAACTACCCACACACACACACACACACAAACCCCAACACCACACATTTTCCCTCCTACACACAATCTGTTGCTTTTCTTGTGGGCTCCTCAGCCCTCCTCAATCTTCAATAGTTTCTAACCACTTTGAGCTATATTCCCTGGCTCCCTTCTCCAAGTGCCAATGTCGTGCCTAATCATTCCTCCAGTCCATTTCCTATTATGCAATATTCGCCACAGCACTGAGAGCCACCACCCCCACCCACCCCATCCTTCTCAGGCCTAATTCCCAGCATCACCTCCCTCAACCTTTACTGCAATTCGAGACGCCACCGTTCCGCCTTCTCCATCTGTTTTCAGGGTCTTTTAGCCCTGATTTCCCACATTCCTCAGGTTTTCTTCAAAACCTCCCATTCCTTCCCAAAGTTGGGCAGTCTAGGGATGGGAGTCTCCAAAGGAGAATGTTTGATAAAATGTGTACGTGTATCTGTGCGAGCGCACGCGTGTTTGGGGGCGGGGGGCACGAAGTGAGAAGGAATGACGCATTACGGGAAGGTGTGACTAAAAAGATGGCTCCAATAACTCCCACCCCCAACAAAATCCACAATTCCCTAACTCCCCAGCAATGGAAAGCGTCCCATAACGCTTCCATACCTTTTAAGTCCCATGGCTTCTCTTCCACAGTTTCATCCAATTAATCCCGCAATTAACTTGGATTCTACCTGCCTCTCACACTACGTAATTCCTCCCTACTTACGAAGCCTCCATTTACTCTACTTTTCTCTACTCCCTTCGGTTCCCTTTCTGTTGCCTTCCTACCCCCACCGTCAATCTCCATCCCTTCCTGACCCTACTCCTTCAAAGCCCTCAACCCGGTCTCCTCGAAGCCAGCCAATGTTCCTGACAGCTTCCCTTTTCTCAGTCAAATCCATCCTTTCCTCACACTCCCCCTGCCAGCTCAGAAAGCTAGAAAAGCCTAGTCCTCTGTCCTCCTTACCGGCAACGACTCGGACATCCCCAACTACAGGTGCCCTTCCTGGGTCTCGCTCTTCCCCCCACCGCACAGCTGTCAACAGCCCCCAGCCCACGCTCCGCCCTGATTACCTGAAGACGAGGTGCAGGGAGGGACCCCGGAATCCGCGGATGAAAACCCGACCGCCGACGACCCAGAGGAGGCCGACGCCATCTTGGCAGCCCCCTCCCCCTCAGCGGCCTCGCTCCCTTTCAATCCTCTTCCTCTTCTCGGAGTCGAATCTTCCCCACGTCTCTTCACAGAACCCGCGTTCTGCGGGCCGCCTCCCCGCCCCCTCTCTCAGATACGTCGCGCCGGCTCCGAGACCAACTCAGGGCCGCACCATTCGGCGTGCATGGGGGAGAACTCTCGTCTCGCACCCTCTCCGCAACTTTAACCGCTTTCCGCGGGAGCTCCTTTCCCCCTTCACAACAGAGGAAGCTCAAGCCAGCTGCCGGGACCCCGCGTCCGGACCAAACCACACCTAAAAGAACAAGGTGGGGAGTGAGAAGTCCCAGCGGAGCGAGTGCCCCCTCCCCCTCCTCCCTAGCCACAGCCTGTTTATCGCCCAACCCCACCGCTCCACTCCCGGTGGCCAAAGCAATCCAGGCATCGCGCATGCGCCCAACCTTCTCCGCGGCCCATCCCATCCAATAGGGGAGGAGGGAGGGCCCCAGAGAAATCAAGCCAATCAGGAAGCTGCTCCTGGTCACATGACGCGGGTCCCTCGCGCCCTAACAAATCCAAGAGTCGAAGACGGCGCGCTCCTGTCTACGGTGCCTCGGTGAGTCAATCTACGTTCGACTCTTTGAAAGGACTAGGTTGCGAAGTCTGAGCAGGGGATCTTAGTACGCGGGGCTGACCCTTTCAGTTCACAGCCCAGGAAGAACTCCCGATAGAAGCGCCGGTGTCAAGTCAAAGACGTTAAACAGTTGAATATCACAAAACACATTCCACCAAGTATTCTTCCGGCTTTACTGCCTTGTTTACCATTTAGTTTAACATGCGTGCATGTCTTGCCTTCCTCTGAATGACATTCGAAACAGATCTACACTTTGCCTCAAACGCAATACTGGGCACAGTGATTGAGTTGAGTAAATATTTGATAAATGAACGAATAATGTCCATTTATTTGATAAATGGACAGGAATAAAGAGCTGTCCAAAAGGGCCACGGAAGGCGATCAGAAACCTAACACAATCTTCCTGTGATCCAAGCCCTTAGCCTCTCTCAGTTACCTATGCTCCAAAGGGCATGGAGACTCAGAGAAATTCCCCATTCTAGTCTAGTCTTCGTACTAACCCCGCTCAATTTTAACAAAATACCCTGGAGATTATGAACCCCGTTGGGGATATGAAGACCTGACTATCTCTCTCTGAACAGACTGTAAGCTGCTAGAGAGCAAGGACTGTGTTTCACCCTTGTATCTCCAGCTCCTCCCATGACGTAAGTCTGTACTTAGTAGGGGCTCAATAATTATTCGTGGAATGAATAAATGAAGAGGAATGGAGGAAAAATCCTAGGTATTGCAGCCCCCAACATGGGCCTGGTTATCCTCTATCCGGATGTCTTCTGGGTCTTCGAAAGAGAACATAGGACTTGAACGTCCAGAAAATATCTCCAAGCATTTACCTCTGCCTTCTACCCCCTGCGTCATCAAGATCTAAAATAATTGTTTCCCTGCTGCCACCTGCTGGGTTATTCATCTTTCTTTAGGTACTGAAGATAGACAAACTTCAAATGCTTGTATTACCACTTATAATTCCATAGCAGTGGGATTGTGTAACATTGAAGTATTTTATGATTCTGATTTTAAAATTGGAAATAGACCAATAAAACCCTGACTTACCAAGGCGGTAAGTCAACAGGGGGATCTTCTCCCTCGGATTTGATCTATGAATTAGATTTCAGCCCTCCTGAAAGAAGAGACCCCTGTTTTGTAGCTTCTTAGGGGTTTTTGTTTCTCCTTTACGTACCAGAAAATAGCTACTATTACTCCTACCACCTTGTATTATGTCAGTCTGTTTGCTTGTTCGTCTCCCTCATAAGACTGTGAACATTCCAGGGCAAAGATTACATCTTATCCATTTTTATATCTCAGACATCTAGAATAGTGCCTGGCACAGAGCAGTGCCCAGTACATGCTCCTGAATATATGAATGGATGAGGGCAAAATTCAAAAAGTGGGGCTAGGGGTGTTTTCCATATTTTCCCCAAAACCTTGTCTTTGCCTCCACTCCCAGTCAATCCCTGGCGTGGCCTCTGAGTCATAGAGCCACTCTTCCCCAGTAACATTCCTGGCATAGCAGTACTGGGGTGACGTGGCAGGGTGTGGAAGCAGGGGCAGAACAGGACACATTGGCTTGGTGTCCCCAAGGATATGCAAAAGGGAATTCACCAATATATCCTTTAGAAAGGGGGGTGGCAATCTGGTGATCTCAAAATAGAGCCACACATACAGACTTGAAGGAAATAGTGTATACACAGATACAAACACACACAGCCTTACTAAAGTGACCTTCATGTCTTAGGACAGTTCCTAACGTCAAAATGGAGTGGCTAGGTCAACATAGAGGCAAAGTAAGAGGATGGGTATCTTATTCACTCAGTTAGTCATTATTTCATTCATTCATTGAATTAGCATTATTTAGCCTCAACTACATCCTAGGCACTATGGGAATTCCTGGTATACACAGATGAAGATAAAGTCCCTGGCCTCAAAAAGATCACAGACTAATGACAAAGACAGACACAGAAATGATCAGAATAAAACATAATAGGTGCCATCACAGAGTATGCACAAATACTGTGTTTTGAAAACCATATTTTCAGAATAAAAAATGGGAAGAGAAGTTGATACACTCTTTTTTTTTTTTTTTTTTTGCGGTACGCAGGCCTCTCACTGTTGTGGCCTCTCCCGTCGCGGAGCACAGGCTCAGCGGCCATGGTTCACGGGCCTAGCCGCTCCGCGGCATGTGGGATCCTCCTGGACCAGGGCACGAACCCGTGTCCCCTGCATCGGCAGGCAGACTCTCAACCACTGCGCCACCAGGGAAGCCCCATACACTCTTTTTTTTTAATTAATTTTTATTGGAGTATATTTGCTTTACAATGTTGTGTTAGTTTCTGCTGTACAGCAAAGTGAATCGGTTATACACATACATATATCCACTCTTTTTTAGATTTCCTTCCCATTTAGGTCACCACAGAGCACTGAGTAGAGTTCCCTGTGCTATACATAGGTTCTCATTAGTTATCTATTTTATGTATAGTAGTGTATATATGTCAATCCCAGTCTCCCAATTCATCCCACCTCCCTCCTTCCCTCCTTGGTAACCATAAGTTTGTGGTTACTTATGGTAACCACAGATGTGGTTACATCTGTGACTCTATTTCTACTTTGCAAATAAGTTCATCTGTATCATTTTTCTAGATTCCACATATAAGTGATATTATACCATATTTGTCTTTCTTTTTCTGACTTCACTCTATATGACAATCTCTAGGTCCATCCATGCTGCTGTGAATGGCATTATTTTGATACATTCTTTTTTTTTATATTTATTTATTTATATTTTATTTGGCCGCCTCAGGTCTTAGTTGCGGTACGCAGGATCTTCGTTGCTGCGTGTGGGCTCTTAGTTGCGGCATATGGTATCTAGTTCCCTGACCAGGGATCGAACCCCAGGCCCCCTGCATTGGGAGCGTGGAGACTTAGCCACTGGACCACCAGGGAAGTACCGATACATTCTTGATAATACCACAAACTATTTGAGATTGGAACTATTCCCGAGGATTTAGGAGGCATGATCCCAAGCGTTATAGGAGCTGTGACTGGGAAGAGAGGAATCGGTGTTGAGAAGACTCCACTGTCGTATAGAATTGGAATTTTTCCAGATAGACAAGAAAGAAAAGAGATTTTAAGGAGAAGGAAAAGCATGGAGGCATGACAGTGAATTGGTGTCAGGGAAATGATGCTAGAATAGGATGATGTGGCAGGAGTTGAGGCTATGAAAGGCAGGGAGAGGCTAAATTATGAAGGACCTTGAGTGCCATGTGAATAATTATCACCTAGGGACTTCGCTGGTGGCGCAGTGGTTAAGACTCCATGCTCTCAATGCAGGGGGCCCGGGCTTGATCCCTGGTCAGGGAACTAGATCCCACATGCATGCCGCAACTAAGAGTTCACATGCCGCAACTAGGAGCCGGCAAGCTGCAACTAAGGAGGCTGCCTGACGCAACTAAGACCCAGAGCAACCAAATAAATACAAAAAAATTAATAATTATCACCTACTAAACATCTATGTGCTTACTAAATACTGTGCTAAGCAGTTTACAAGAATTACATTTCTTAAACTTCTCAACCACCTTAAAGGGTAGGTATTATTATTAGTCCCACTTTACAGATGAGAAAACTGAAATTCAGCGAGGTAAAGCAACTTGTCCAAAGTCACACAGCTAGAAGACCTTAAGCTCAAACGCAAACTCAGGTCTGACTGGCTCTAAAGCTGTGCTCTTAACCATGCTACTATTCTGCCACAAGGATTTTGGACTTTATCCTGTAGTTGACGGGGAGCCATTAAAGATTTTTGAGCAGAAGAGTGACAAAATCTGCGTTTTTAGAAAGGTTTCTTCTGACAGCAGAGTGGAAAACGTACTGGAGCAGAGGGAGACTGACCTCTTCTAAATGAAAATTTCTAGACTCCCAAATTCTGTACTTGGGGTAGTGTGGCTCCTGGTGTCTCCGAGCGGAGTCATTCCACAGCCCAGATGGGCGCGCGAACTGGGGCGGGGAGCTTGGGGTGGTCTCTACGCCGGAGTGGGCGGGGCTGAAGCTTTGAGAAGGCGTAGGGGATGGGACTAGGAGCCTCTCGACGCTCTGCTACTTCTGCCTGTAGGCGACCGGCTTCCGCTGCCCGCCCGCAAGTAGTGGTGTCGAGCACCGAGCCCAGAGAACGGTGATGGGTGAGGAGCTGCTGGTGGCAACGCAGTTCGTGTAGGCGATATGAGCTTGGCTGGGGGCCGGGCCCCCCGGAAGACCGCGGGGAACCGACTTTCTGGGCTCTTGGAGGCAGAGGAGGAAGATGAGTTCTACCAGACGACTTATGGGGGTTTCACAGAGGTAAGAGCCGGGCCCAGGAAGAGGGAGGGAAGAAAGCTAAAAGGAGTCCTGACGAAGGGAGAAACCTTGGACAAAGAAGGGGGCGGGGAAGAGAGAGGAGCCCTGGTAGCTGATCCTAGAGATGGGGTGGGCGAGATGGGGGGATAAACTGGAGTCCTAGAATGGGAGCCCTGGATGGGGTTGGAGGGGTCAGGAATGGAGAAGCTGTCCGGAGGACCCCAGAGTGTGGCTGAAACCTACTGTGTATTTCCCCAGTTGTGTCTCTCAGTGCACTTTTGACGTGTCTAGCATATGCCAGGCACATCGTAGTCACGCGGTATATACTCGTTGGCCCGCTGCCTGGTTATTAACGTGAAGTATAGAAAGGAACCTCTCAAAAAAAATTAGAGGAACTTAGCCTACTCCTTTTTCAGCTTTCAGATCTCGTTGTATAGATGTCTTAGATAATTGTTCCTTGACTGTCCTAAAAAGTGTCCCCGTATATTTCCTTCATAAAACATATTTCAATTTGTAATTAGATTTGGTTTGCTTATTTGCTTATACTTTTCCATTAGATTGTAAGCTCTGTAAGGTCAGAGGTGGTCTCTTTTGTTCAACAGCATATGTCCAGTGTCTGGATTGAGTTGGCACTTGTTAAATTTTTATTGATTGAATCTATCCATTCTTTAAATGTTTTAAGCGCGTAGAGCAAGCCAGTCACCGTGACAGGCTCTATGGAAACAGAGAGTTAAAAACACCTCTTTATCTTTACATATTCCAGACTCCAATGGGGGAATTAGCTGAGTTAACAGTCAGTTAAAATATTGTGTGATAAGGAGTAAAATAAGTGTTAAGCATATAGAGTACTATGGTAACACATGGGAGCCAAAGTTGTTGTTTGGGATGGGCATCCCTGGGGGACATGATGTTTAAGCTGAGGACAGTATGAAAAGTAGGTCTTGGGTGGATGAAGAGCAGTAGGACTGGAAGCAGGGAGAGGAGGAAGGTTAGTCCAGCGAGGGGGTGGGGCAAAATATGTAAAGGCACTGAGATCCTTGTCTGGAACTCACACATCTACTCTCATCCTCCAGACCGTGAAGGAGAATAAAAGTTAGAGGGAGTAGGCATGGGCCAGATCCTGTAAGGCCTTGTGAGCCATGTTAAGGAGTTTTGCTCTTCATTCAAAGGACTGAGAAGGTTATTTCATGATCAGATTTGTACTTTAGAAAGATCACTCTGTAATGAGGAAAATGATTTGAAGGAGGCAGTGGGAGTGGAAAAACATGGATAGGAGAGTTCAAGAGAAATTAAGGAAATAGAACCCACAGGACTTGGTGACTGATTAGGGATCATTACTTACACAGCCCTGACCAATTAGTTTAAAATAGAACCTTCTCATTCCTCCTCCAAAAGCCATTTTCCTATTCCTGTCATTTTACAAGTCATTATTTAATATGTACCCTTCATGCTTCCAAAAAGGATCTAAGGAGGCTTACCATATAAACAAAAAGTAGGAACAGTAAAAATAGAGACAGATCAGAAGTAATTGTACCAGGGCCTCTGCTAAAATGGTAATAGCAGTTGATATTAAATTTAGCTGTGACTTTCCTGGCAACCAAATCCTGAATTTCTTTTTTTAGTAAGAAAGAAGCATATAAGTTCTTCAAGAGAGGTAAACTTATTCAGCTTTAAACCTAGGGAGAATTGTATCCTTATATATAAAGTAACAGGGGTTTAGTAGATGTTGTAAAAACATTCTCTTATCTAGTCATGTCTCTTAATGACCCTCGATAAAAGCCAAAGAAATGGTAGTAAATACGAAACTTAGTGAAAGCATTTCAATTGGGCACTAAGCTAATGTGTGGTTGAACTACTACCCTCTGGTGATTTGACTTAATACCAGGTCAGTGCTGAGGGGATTAATGTGTTCCCAGGTTGTCTTTCACAGACATTAGTTGGGAGGAAATGATGGTCATCAGTGCAAGACTGAACGCTGGCTGGCTGGCTTGGAGTGTCAACTGTCTGTGTTATTTGCTTACTTTGGCACCATGTGTACCAAGATTAGCCCATTAATCTCATCATTGATTAAAGAGAAAGCCACATGTTTGAGGTGCAGCCCCGCCCAATTAACTCTCCTGCCCCCAACTGTTTTTTTTTTCCTCTTTCCTTTCCAGTGTGGCTGCCGTTTTAGCCCTAGCTTGTATCACCTCAGGCCTTGGCTCTACTCCATGTTCTCTTCCCCAGCACATCCGACCACCTCCAGAGCTTTCTGAAACACCCCTTGTATACAGTTTTCCCCTCCCCGCAAATCTTCGGTGGCTTCCCATTATAGATAGTAGTAGTACCCAACTATTTTTCTGTCCCAACTCACCTGAGGAATGAGACATATTTCTTGGTAACTTTAGTTTACTTCAGCAGTGATTATCAATGCTGGGACAAGTAAGGAGAGGGAGAGGATTGAGAATCACTGACCTGCAAGTTAAAGTCATAAGTTTATTAGTCTGACATTTAAGTTTCTCTACAGATTGAATGCAACCTTCTTTTCAAATCTTGTATCTCTCTAGGGCAATCAGTTAATGTTGGAAGGAGGCTGTACTGGAGCCAAAAGCAGTCAGCTAGGAAGACTTCTTGCCAGAGACAAACCTGCTTTACTTAGGTCTAAATGCTTATTCTATCAACATGTTATACACATTCCTGCTTCTGCATCTTTGTTCCTGCCATTTGATCTGCCCATGATTCCTTCTTCCCTCTTGGTTATCTAAACACTACCAGTATTTTAAACCATGGCTCAAGTCCTCTTCATTCTTTAGAGTCTAAAGCAGGGTTTAGTAAACTACAACCTGCTGGCTGAACCTGGCCCACTACCTATTTTAATCTGGCCCTTTACAGAAAAAGTTTGCCAACCCCTGTTCTAAAGGAATAAACTCTAAAGTTTAGACCTTCCCAGGCCACCTATTCATAGCAGGTGTACCTTCCTCTGAACACCTGTAACATTTTATTGCCTTTGGTAGTTTATATGTTGCCTTGTATTAAAACTTCCTTTTATAATTATGCTGTGACATCTACTAGACTGTGAGACCCCTGAAGGTAGAGATCAAACCATATCCTTTTGTACCCCAGCACTTAACACAGTGTGCTAGAGGAGAAGGGCAAGCAATTAATGTTAGAAGGGGTTGTGCTGGAGCCATCAGCTAGGAAAGCTTCTTGCTTGAGGCAAATGAAAGGTTGAGATGGGAAGGAGAGTGGGGCAGCCCTTATCAATACGCAAAGGGATTCTCTTCGTCCTGGAGGGGCATTAACAACTGATGCCAGTGAGAACCTCATCTCCCTATGTCCCCAGGAATCAGGAGATGATGAGTATCAAGGAGACCAGTCAGACACAGAGGATGAGGTGGACTCTGACTTTGACATCGACGAAGGGGATGAACCATCCAGTGATGGAGAAGCAGAAGAGCCAAGAAGGAAGCGCCGAGTAGTCACCAAAGCATATAAGGTGCAGGGGAGGCCTGGTTTTCTTGGACTTCCTTCATTTGTAGTCTCCCTTTCATCAGGTCCCAGTTGTCCCCACACCAATCTCATTTCCTACTCTGCTGGTTTTCTCTTCCTAAGATCTTCATCTTCTTTCTTCTATTTCTTCTCTTCCCTGGTGTCTGATTCCAATCTGTCCCCAGGAGCCTCTGAAGAGCTTGAGGCCTCGAAAGGTCAGCACCCCAGCTGGTAGCTCTCAGAAGACCCGAGAAGAGAAGGCACTGCTTCCACTAGAACTACAGGATGATGGCTCTGACAGTGAGTGGGGATGTTTGGGTCAACTGACAAAATTGAAATATGGTGATAAAATATTGTATTAGTGTTAAGTTTACTGAAGTTGGTAACTGTACTATGGGTATGTAAGGACAATTCTTATTCTTAAGAAATATAGACAGAGTATTTAGGGGAAGAGAGCCATGATGTGTGCAACTTAACTCACAGATTATTCAGAAAACACACACACACACACAATGCAAATAGGGCAAGATATTAACAGGTGATCTGGTAAAGGATACATGGGTGTTCTTTGTACTATTCTTACAAATTTTTTGTAAGTTTGAAATGATTTCCAAATAAAAACTTTTAAAATTAAAAAAAAAAAATACAGAGGAGGTAGACATGAATTCAAAGATTTCTCCCTCTCTTATTTTCTTCCCAGGTCGGAAGTCCATGCGGCAGTCTACAGCTGAGCACACACGACAAACATTCCTTCGGGTACAAGAGAGGCAAGGCCAGTCACGGCGGCGAAAGGGGCCCCACTGTGAGCGGCCACTGACCCAGGAGGAGCTGCTCAGGGAGGCCAAGATCACAGAGGAGCTCAACTTACGTTCACTGGGTCAGTCTGTGGTTTTCAGAACAGTGGGTAGAGGGGCTGAGGAGCATGAGAAAAACTGAGACCTGGAGGACCCAAAGAACTGGAAAGATGGAGATTTGGGACAAGGGAATCAGAAGAAAGAAATGGGGAGAGTATGTGATTAGGGGCAAGGAAGTAAGCAGTTATGAGGGCTCTGAAGAACAAGTTATATTGAAGTACTTTGGTGTAAAATAAGAATCGTATAGAACTCAGTGCAGATCCTAGTTCTGCTGTTGGTTTGCTGTAAGACTGCAGGCAAATTATGTGCAACCTACTTGCATCTTTCTCTCCTTGTTCACAAAATGGGGTGATGATGCCTACTTTAATGATCATGAGAATTAGAAGTTGAGTAGAATCAGTCAGTTCATGGGATACATTGCTATAAAGTAAAAATTCTTTAAAATCTCTTCAGTTTATGTGCTGTTGGGCACACAGTCATGTATGGTAATATATTGTACAAAAACATACATTTCTTTGAAGGATGGTGAGGATTCTCAGATCATGAGAGGTACGTGAGAAATTGAGGGAACAGCAGATTTCTTACCTCGCATCACATGCTCACTCTGGGGCATACTGTCATTGAGTGAAACAACAGGTGAAATCTCCTACAACATTTAATTTGTTATTTCTCTCTCTCTGAATCTCTCTCTTTTTTGACTAAGCACATATAATTGAACATGTATAACCCAAATACAATTTCACTGTGGAGTAGAAGATTGTTTACCCAGAATATCTGGACCCAACTCCTTTCAGTTTAATGATAGTTTTGAAATTTAGATAACTTAACTCCAAAAGACCACAATGACCGAGAAAAGATTTAATTCGTTTCCAACATTTTCAGGATGTATTCTCGTGACATTTTTTTTTTAATATTTTCGCTTTAAAATGGGAAATATAACCTCTGTCTGTATAATGGCAATGCCGTGCTTTAAAACAGTAGCTATCCCTTAAAACATATAAATGACTGAGAACCATCACAAATAACGTGGTCACTTGATGTCACTGCAATTACAATCTGTATCCTTTGACTACGTTGATTGTTTCAGGCCACTGTGAAGAAAGTGATTCCCAAGCTTCTGATATCAGTAACTGACGTAGGAGATCCTGGAGGGGCTTGTTTAGCAGGAGAAAAAATAATAAGCTCATTTTTGAACATGTTGGATTTGAAGTGTCTATGAGCAGTTCATGCAGTGCTGAGAAGTCAGTTAAATACACAGATCTGATGCTTGGACAAGATATCTGGGCTAGAAATATAAATTCGGAAGTTTTAGAATATGGATGGTAATTGACATTGGAGTGGATGAGATTACCCAGGGAGAAAGCATAGAGGGAGAAGAGTAGACAGAGGCTCAAGAAGGTCCTGCAGACACTAAAATGTAATGGTCTCCTATAAGAGGAGGAGCTTAGAAAAGAATCTGAGAAGTGGCCAGAGAGTGGGAAACTCCAGGAGAGTTTGTCATAAGAGCACTAAGGAAAGGGACTGTTAGAGGACAGTAGCTGCTGAGAGCTGCTGAGACACCAGTGAAGAGAACTGAGAAGTGTCCATTGGTTTTGGTGACATGGAGGTCAGAGATGACCTTAGCACTTTTTGGGGACCAGGCCATTTGGAAGTTGGTTGGGAAGCCAGATTTCTAAAATTTGGCCATGAAGGGTAGGAGAGGGGACAGGGAGGTCTGGGGTCAAGGTAGAGTTTGTCATTGTTCTGTTTTATTCAAAGATTGGAGAGTGTGTATTTCTCGTGAGATGCAACTGAAAGAATTTAAAGACAGAAAAGAAAGAAAGGATTGTTAGTAGTGTAGGGTTTTGGAGAAATGGGAGGCGGGGTGGGAGCTAGGGCATGGGTGGAAGAATTGGCCTCCATTAAGAGGAAGGAAGGAAGGGTGGCTCATAGTTGTAGGGTTGTAAATCCAGAGCAGGACAGTGCAGTAGTTTTCATCTGATGTCTTTTAGGCACTGTCATCTCTCAGGTGTTGGGAATAGAGTTGGAAGCTTGAGAGTGAAGACTGTTTGAAATAGTTGTGGAGATAGGATCATCTGCTGGTGTTGGCAGGTCTGTTGAAGTTTGGGACCATGAATTTCTGGGGTTCCATTCTACCTATTGTGTAACTTTTCTCCAGTAGCACTCAGCAATCCAGGTCTGGGCGAGGGAGTTTAGACTGACAAGAGAATGACTGATAGATTGAGGAACCTAAGCTCGATTTAAAAAGGAAAGCAAGGGGCTTCCCTGGCGGTCCAGTGGTTAAGACTCCGCGCTTCCATTGCAGGAGGCACGGGTTCAATCCCTGGTTGGGGAACTAAGATCCTCCATGCTGTGCTGTGCGGCCAAAAAATAAATAAAACAGAGGGTTTAAATGAATAAATAAATAAATAACAATGAAAATGAAGGCTGGAAGGGTTGATAGATAGAATGAAGAGATATTCTGGTATTAGAAGTACTGAAGACCTAGAAGAACAGAGGTATCTAGAGTGTAGAGCAAAGAGACCTGAAGTGTGGGGCCCAATAGTACATGGGCACATCCTGCCCAGGATGTGGGAGAATAATCAGCCTGTACCAGAGGAGAGTGTTGGCCTCTGTGGAAGACAGGTTTCCCGTAAGGCAAGTTTTGGAAGGCATGCTGAGTGAGGAAATTGAGGAAATAGATGAGCTGGCTGATTATAGAGCAGGAGTTACAGAGGGTACAGGGACGTGTTCAAGAGAAGGGTTGGAAGGTTGGCTCAAGAGAAAGAAAGCAGTATTACCAACCAGAATTCAAGTACAAAAGAGGTTAAATCACTGGGGGTGTGGGGGGATGGGGGGCGGAGGGGTGTAGTCCAGAGGACTCTTTTGCTCTTACTCTATCTAGAGGATTGTGTTCACAGTACCCACGTTTAAGGAGGACAAAGGGACTAGGAATATTTAGATCTGTTTATACATTAACAAATCTTTATTGAATTCCTGTAATGTGTGGAATGCTGCGTGACCGTGATAATGTATAGGTAATATGAGTCACAGTCACTGCCCTTAAGGAAGAGACATATATACCAACAATGAACTGCCATAGAGCAGTGTCACCGGGTCCAGCCAGGGGAACTGTGGTGAACTAGAGAGGAGTGCCTGAAAGGAGGAGCAGTTACTCAGCTCAGCTAATTGTTGCCCTGTGAGAATACAGACACAGGGTTGCCAGATTTTCTTATTATTTTTAAAAGGGACCAGAAATCTCTGTATTTAAATGTAATTTCCTGACTTTTAAATGTCAGCAACTAATTCAAAATTTTCTTTAAAACACTATCCAAATCAAGCAAAACACATAAGGGAGCTGCCATCTTGCAGCCTCTGCCATAGACTGTGATAAGTACAGGAATAGAAGAGTATTTTAGGCACAGGGGTGGCAAAGGAGGGAGTGACTCAGAACCACGTTGTATGAGGAATGGTTCAGTGGAAGGGGTGTTGTGATCAGCCTGTAGAGAGAGACGGACACTAATTTCTTTCTTTCTTTTTTTTAACTGGGGTGTAGTTGCTTTACAGTGTTAGTTTCTGCTGTACAGCGAAGTGAATCAGCTGTATGTATACATATATCCCCTCTTTTTTGGATTTCCTTCCCATTTAGGTCACCACAGCGCATTATGTAGAGTTCCCTATGCTGTACAGCAGGTTCTGATTAGTTATCTGTTTTATACATATTAGTGTATATATGTCAATCCCAATCTCCCAAGTCATCCCACACCCCCTTTCCCCCCTTGATGTCCATACATTTGTTCTCTACGTCTGTGTCTCTATTTCTGCTTTGCAAACAGGTTCATCTGTACCATTTTTCTAGATTCCACATATGTGTGTTAACATACAGTATTTGTTTTTCTCTTTCTGACTTACTTTACTCTGTATGACAGTCTCTAGGTCCATCCACGTCTCTACAGAAGACCCAATTTCATTCCTTTTTATGGCTGAGTAATATTCCAGTGCATTTATATACCACATTTTCTTTATCCACTCATCTGTTGATGGACGCTTAGGTTGCTTCCATGACCTGATTATTGTAAATAGTGCTGCAGTTAACATTGGGATGCGTGTGTCTTTTTGAATTATGGTTTTCTCTGGGTATTTGCCCAGTAGTGGGATTTCTGTGTCATATGATAATTCTATTTTTAATTTTTTAAGGAACTTCCATACTGTTCTCCATAGTGGCTATATCAATTTACATTCCCACCAACAGTGCAAGAGGGTTCCCTTTTCTCCACACCCTCTCCAGCATTTATTGTTTGTAGATTTTTTGATAATGGCCATTCTGACCGGTGTGAGGTGATACCTTATCGTAGTTTTGATTTGCATTTCTCTAATAATTAGTTATGTTGAGTATCTTTTCATGTGCCTCTCGGCCATCTGTATGTTTTCTTTGGAGAAATGTCTATATAGGTCTTCACCCATTTTTTGATTGGGGTGTTTGTTTTCTTGATATTGAGCTGCATGAGCTGTTTGTATATTTTGGAGATTAATCCCTTGTCTGTTGCTTCGTGGATACTAATTTCAACTATTTAAAGGACTGTCAAGTGGAAGACAGGTTAGACTTGTGTCCCTTATGGCCTTAAAAGGTAAAACAGTGTCAACAGGAAGTATGTTGCAGCTCAAAATGGGAAAGAACTCTTAAATGACTAGAGATGCCTGAAGATGCAGTGCACTGCCTTGGACGGGAGCAAGTTGACAGGGCTGTAACGGAGAGGTATCTGGGGAAATGAGTAGGCTCTTCATCAAAGGGTCCCTTTCAACTCTGAAGTCCTACAGTTCTGAGTGGGTGAGGAACCAAGTGGACCTAAGAAATGATGCGCAGAGAGGATGTCAAGAAGGGCAAGCAGAAAGCTTATGAAATGGGAGATGCTTGAGGGCCTTAGAGGACTTTCCTGATTGGCTTGGGTAGGCAGTGACTAGACAGCCAGGAAGATAAGAGACTGTAGGACAGACCTGGGGTTTGGGAAGACGGGAATTGACCATCCGCTCATTCCTTCCTGAAGAGACCTATGAGCGGCTTGAGGCTGACAAAAAGAAGCAGGTCCACAAGAAGCGGAAGTGCCCTGGGCCCATAATCACCTACCATTCAGTGACAGTGCCACTAGTTGGGGAGCCAGGCCCTAAAGAAGAGAATGTCGACGTAGAAGGGTGAGTGAGTGAACCTCAAGGGGAGAAGAGGAGTGCAGTTTCTCCCTTCTGTATTCAGCTTGTATTCCCTCAGCCCCATCTCACTTGCTTTCCTCACACAGCTCTCTAACACCTGAGTATCTTTCAGATTCCTCTTCCTGTCATCTCCTATTTCTCTTTTAGCCTCTCTCTTCTCCTTTTCTGGTTTTCCATCCAGCTCTGCTTTGTTTTGTCCTATCACTTAATAGATTCTCTCAGAATGTTGCCACCCACTGCCTCCTCCTCTTTCCTCACCTGTCTGATCTCTTTCTTTATCAGTTTTCTCTCCTCAGCTTTTTTAAATTTTTAAATTATTTATTTATTTATTTGGCTGCGCTCAGTCTTAGTTGCGGTGTGCATGTGGGATCTAGTTCCCTGACTGGGGATCGAACCCGGGTCCCCTGCATTGGGAGAGAGGAGTCTTAACCACTGGACCACCAGGGAAGTCCCTCAGCTCTTTGTGTTTTTCTCTGTCTTTTCCCTCAGACTTGATCCTGCTCCCACAGCTTCTGCATTGACTCCCCGTGCTGGGACTGGACCCGTCATCCCTCCTGCTCGCTGCTCACGTACCTTCATCACTTTTAGTGACGATGCGACGTTTGAGGAATGGTTTCCCCAAGGGCGGCCTCCAAAGGTCCCTGTTCAGGAGGTCTGCCCAGTGACCCATCGCCCAGCCCTGTACCGGGACCCTGTTACAGACATACCCTACGCCACTGCTCGAGCCTTCAAGATCATCCGTGAGGCCTACAAGAAGTACATCACTGCCCACGGACTGCCACCTACTGCTTCAGCCCTGGGCCCTGGCCCACCACCTCCTGAGCCCCTCCCTGGCTCTGGGCCCCGAGCCTTGCGCCAGAAAATTGTCATCAAATGAAGGGATGTCTAGTCCTTAGAAACCTCTTTCCTGTCCTAACTTGGGGCTCTTAAGTTAGGGCTCTTAAGAAGCCCGCTTCTCCCCTTTGTCATCGCTGATCTTTGTCCAGCCCGTCTCTGTATTTCTTTCCCTGTCTTTTCCCTTAGTTCCTACACTGCTTTTGTTTGTGTTTTTTAATCTAATAAAATAGAAAGATCCCTTTTGTCTGGTGTCTAGTCTAAGTTGGGAGCAAAAAGTATTTGTGAATGTCTGCGTATATATGGGCCTTTATATTTAATAGCATTTATTATGAGTTGCCCTTTTTACTTATTTATTTTTTTAAGGGTTATTTTTATTTTTTGGCTGTGCTGCGTGGCTTGCAGGATCTTAGTTCCCTGACCAGGGATTGACCCTGAGCCTTCAGCAGTGAAAGCGCCGAGTCCTAACCGTTGGACTGCCAGGGAATTCCCAGAGTTGCCCTTTTTGAATTGTAAAATATTCATCCCTCCAACAGTTTATAAACACCTTAAAATTAGACACCAAAACAAAATCCTTATACTGACCTTTATATCTCTGTATAGTCACTGCTTTGAATATAGCAGGCACCAAATAAGTAGGAACTGTGTGATTCTCATAGAACTTGTTTCTAGGACTCGGGCTTGTATGAAGAGGAGGAGGTGCCATGGCTCTTAGTGGCCACTAGAGGCTCTCAGGGCTGGGCAGGTTATGGGGGCTGTGTATATGTGATCTCCCACTACCCCCCACCTGGCCAGAGCTAAAATAATAAAATGCTGAGCTCACTGTTCCCCCACCCTCTCCCCCGTCGCTGGGCTTCTCCTGCTGCCAGGACAGTGCTCCAGTAGAACAGACAGACCAACCTACAGAAGGGGAGGTGAGAACGGAGGTGGCCACCAGGACTGGTAGGTGGGGAAGGCAGGGGCCTTATGGATCAGAGCCTGGTGGGAGATGGGAGGAGAAGAGTGGCTCCTATTGGGAATGAAATGGAGTGTGCGCCTCTTGTCACTCAGCATGTTTCTGCCACTGTCTTATGTTCTCCCTTAACTGTAGTTTACATTGTCAGTGTAAGTATCTCACACATTTTCTGAATCTTTCATATTCAGTATGGTGTGTATGTGTGGCTTGTGTTTATTTTTCACATTGTAAAAGATATTGCAAGTTTAATCCTCTCACTGTTTTTAGAGAAACTTTATCCCATTTATAAGGCATTTCCCACCCATTAGACTGGTGTCACCTTCCTGTCCAAAGCCAGGGACAAATTATGGGAACTCAGTACCTGCTTCTAAGGCCATACCACCCTTCCCCCAACCTGGAAGTCCCCCAGCTCCTCTGAGCCCTTGCTTTGCCTTAGGATTTAGAATTTTAGCAAACATAGTGAAATCTTGATCTGACACAATAAAAAAGGAAATGAGGGTAGAGTCAGAGCACTGTCTCCCCCCCCCCCCCCACCCGCTGCAATCCTCCTTGCTTTCTTAAGCCAGTTTAGGAAAAACTGGATTATGGGGACGAGAGGAGGAATATCCCTGAAGCTCTCTGCCTGCCCCCATTCCTTTCAATAGGAACTGGGCTTGGGGCCAGCTGTGCTTGCAGGGCTCCCGGCAGCTGTGCTAGGGCAAGAGGCACGGACAGTCGAGGTAATAGGGGAGAGGTACTGCCAGGATTTCATATACACTGGGGAAGGCAGATTCAGCCTGGATGCCTGGGATCCCCATCCGGAGTGGGTGGAAGCTGTGGGAGCCAGGAGGAGGCTCTGGTCCTAGCTAAACAACCTAGCCTTCCCCCATCTTCCCATATCCAACTAGGTCTATCCTCCAAGGCAAGCAGTTTATTGTTCTGCCCCACTGACCTGTTTCTTTGTCTCCCTACTGCGTCCATGTACATCCTTCCATTGTCCAACCACTTTCCCCATGTACCCCAGGCTCCGTGAGTGCCACACTGTGGGGAGGGGGTGGGGGCCATCATGTCATCGTATCAGAAGGAACTGGAGAAATACAGAGACATAGATGAAGATGAGATCCTAAGGACCTTGAGCCCTGAGGAGCTAGAGCAGCTGGACTGCGAGCTACAGGAGATGGACCCCGAGGTAGGGGCTCTAGCGCAGGGTACCAGGGGCAGTCCCCAGGCATTTGGGAAGGGTGTGGGGCCCTGGGTGACTGAGACCAGGGCTATCTACAGGGCCTGGAGTCCCAAGCGGGTCAGGGGAATGGTGTCTGGAGATGTTTTAGGGAGACTTGGAGGTGCCCCAGGTCAGAGGGGAGGTCTGACTTGCTCCCCAAAACTCATCCCTAAGAACATGCTCCTGCCAGCTGGACTAAGACAACGTGACCAGACAAAGAAGAGCCCAACGGGGCCGCTGGACCGAGAGGCCCTTTTGCAGTACCTGGAACAGCAGGCACTAGAGGTCAAAGAGCGTGATGACTTGGTTCCCTACACAGGCGAGAAGAAGGGTATGGAGACCCTAACATCCATGCCTCCCAGAACCCAAATTGTTGTCTCTCAAATGTCCCCTCCAGCTTCCCTCTCACCTTCCAGCTCCTAGCTGCCCAGGGACTCAGCTGCCTACACCTGCATGCCAGCTTGCACTCTTCAGCTCTTAGAAGAGATCAAGGGGACCCAGGAGTCCTGAGCTTGTAGAGGACTCAGGCTTTATAGTGGCTCCTAGTGACCCAGCATTCCACCTCCTGGAGAAGGAAAGGAATCTGGAGGCCAGGATCTTAGGAGAAATGACCTGTACCTGAACCATCCTCATCTCCCCATCAGGGAAACCCTATATTCAGCCCAAGAAAGAAATTCCAGTCCAGGAGCAGATCACTCTGGAGCCTGAGCTGGAGGAGGCACTGGCCCATGCCACAGATGCTGAGATGTGTGATATAGCAGGTGGGCAGCTGTGGGAAGTTGAGGAGTTGGGAAGATCTGGGGCAGGGGCTCCTAACCATGGCATGGGGCTAGCGGGGAAGGCCCTGAACCAGGATGTGGACGTTTTGAGAAAGCCTCAGGCAGTGGTTTTAAATTTTTCTTACTTGTTTATGTATGTATTCACTCATCTTTAAATTTAATAAGTTAACAACTCTAGGGCAATTTTACGGGGATTATAAAGCAAAACTATTCTGGCTGAAAACTGGAGGGTCTGACAGACTCCCTCACCCTGTAGTGTCTCCTTAGGGATCTTCCCTTAGCCCTGTCTCAATGTTTTAAAAACCACTGCCTTAACGCAGTTTAATGGAAGGGACCCCTGGGACCAAGGGAGAGTGGAAGAGGTCAGCCTTCAAAAATGCAACAGATTCAGAATGAGGTCGGTGGGGGACCTGGAACAAGTCCATTTCTCTCATTCCCTGTCTCCCCTCTGCTTACTCTCTCCAGCCATTCTGGGCATGTACACACTGATGAGCAACAAGCAATACTATGATGCTATCTGCAGCGGAGAAATCTGCAACACTGAAGGCATTAGCAGTAAGTGTGTTTGGGAGCATGGCGCCCAGGGCTCTTGGCAGGCAGTCCCAGAGTCTGAGCGAAGGTAGCAACAGGTGAAACAGGTGAATCAGGGAGAGGACATGATGCATAAGTCATGAGAACCAATGGGGAGGAGATTGTGGGGGACATGTTGGGGTTTCCTTCCTGCCCTCACCCACCAGGTGTGGTGCAGCCTGACAAGTATAAGCCAGTGCCAGATGAGCCCCCAAATCCCACAAACATCGAGGAGATACTGAAGAGTGTTCGAAGCGATGACAAGGAGCTGGAGGAGGTGAACCTCAATAATATCCAGGTATCTGGCCCCCATCCTCTAAACAATAACACTGGGATAACTCTGCTGACATATGTGAGTCCCCTAGCCCACCATCTCCTATTCCCCTTTGATAGGACATCCCGATACCCATGCTAACTGAGCTGTGTGAAGCAATGAAGACAAATACCCATGTCCGGAGCTTCAGTCTGGTGGCCACAAGGAGTGGTGACCCCGTTGCCAGTGTAAGGCTAGCTGACATCCCTAGCCCTCTCCCTGCACCCTGACATGCCCCGCTGGCAGGGCTGACATAAAGGGCTGTGCTGGGGGTGCTGTTCCCATCATGCTCTCTTAGGGGAGCCCTGCTGGAGACTTCTACCCTCAGTCCTATGACTCACTGCTCTGAAATCCTCAGCTCATCTTCCTGAAGAGCCACAACCCTCCTACCCACGCCAACTCCACTGCGCACTTAATCTCCCTGCTTTCCTTGCTACCTACTCCCACACCTGCCTCCCTCAAGCCCCACCCACAGCTCAAGGACTCTTCTCCAGGAGCTGTGTTTCCCTCTTGCTCCTGTTCTTTCTCTCCTCAGTCATCTGTGAAACTGTCCCCTAACCCTAACCCAAGTTCCTACTACCCAGGCGGTGGCTGACATGTTGCGTGAGAATCGTAGCCTCCAGAGCCTGAACATTGAATCCAACTTCATTAGCAGCACAGGGCTCATGGCTGTGCTGAAGGCAGTTCGGGAGAATGCCACACTCACTGAGCTCCGTGTAGACAACCAGGTCAGCATTCCCTTCCTATCTCGTGGTCTTTGCAGTCAGCTAATACTCACTGAGCCTCCTCCCAGAGGCAGCCACTGGGGCAGGATCTCATCTGATCTTGTTTGAACTCTCCTCTTCTTTGTCCCTATGAGGGGAGCCAAGGCAGCACCTCTTATCACCCACTCCGGAGAAACAAGCCTCTTTGACCTCCCAAAGGGTCGGTGGTCTAGGACAGTGAACAAGCCAGACAGGGTTGGTGACAGCTTCCATCTCTCCTTCCCCCAGCGCCAGTGGCCTGGCGACGCAGTGGAGATGGAGATGGCCACCGTGCTTGAACAGTGCCCCTCCATTGTCCGCTTTGGCTACCACTTTACACAGCAGGGGCCACGAACTCGGGCAGCCCAGGCCATGACCCGGAACAATGAACTGCGTGAGTAGCTGCAGAGGTGGTGTGTGTGGGAGAGGGCACGTAGCTGCAGAAGCTGGTGGATGCTCCTGAAAGCTGACTTAGTGACTAACAGCCTGGGGTGCTGCCAAAGTGACTCACATGAGAAGCTCAAACCCCATAGGTGATCCGAAAGTAGACAGAAAAGCACCTCTGCCCAAATATACCAGGAGAGAGGCAGAGGGAAGCTACAAATACCTGTTTGGGGGAAATGGTATTTCTATTTGCTGCGTTGTTTCTTATTTTGTTAATGTGAGGGGGGAAGGGCATGTTTGGTGGCCTAAGACATTACCTCTTTATGAGTCTGGCCAAGGAACAAGAAAGAAGAGCACCTTTGCAGGAAGCAAGAGATGGGATAATGACTTGTGTTTACTCTTCTTCCTTTACAGGTCGCCAGCAAAAGAAGAGATAACACTACCCTTCCCTTTACCAACTAGAGCTCGGAGCCCTGAAAGCTTAAATCCTCATCTTGTAAATAAAAGCCCTTCTGTCCGCTCTGCCTGCCTCCTTCCTTCGACTTTGGGGTGGAAATCTTGGCGCTAACCCCCAAGGGTTACTGCCAGTTCATCAGGGGATTATTTATACTCTGGGGATCAGCAGGCAGGGAGGTTCAGGTTACCAGCAGGAGGTGGGGGAGCTCCCTCCCTTGGTGTTCCCCATAACCCTTCCAACGCCTTTAGTCTCTTCTACTTTCACAGGGTGGCCAGCCCTGGCCCTGTTTCTTGACATGTCCAGCCCCTCCCCCCGAACGCCTACCCACAACCCCCATGTTATTTGAAGGAGGAAAGGACTTTGAGTGGAGGTGGAGAAGAAGGCAGAAAACATGAAGGGCAAAAATCTCCTTCTGACAGACTTATTAATAGGGCACCGGGCTGCATGCAGCTGACGCTTGGCATGACTTTGGTAGAAGGTGGGGGAGGGGTTAGAAGTATGGGGAGCTGTGTACATTGCAGAGAAGAATTGGCTGGGCTGAGAAGGAACAATTCTGAAATCCTGAAACAAGGAGCCAGACTCAAGGAAAGTTAGGCTCCCAGCACCCACTGTAGTTTATTTGTGAACTGAACGGGGAAAGAGGGTGTCAGTCCAAGGGGAGATCAGGGGGTTCCTCTTCATCAGAGTCAAACTCAACATTTTCATCTTTTACCCATCGACCTCGTCCATCTGGGATCCATCCAGAGCTGGAAACATCAGAAAAAAGAGAATTGGTCAGGAAAGGAAGTTTATCAAGAAATTAGTGGGGATAAGTAAAAACACTTGAAAAGCTTTGAAAAAAGGAGGGTCAGAGAGAAAAGGGGAAATCTGAGGAAAGTGATTCTGCATACTCACCTTCGAAGGGTGAGGTAATGATCCAGGGCCCGTCTTCTTGTGGGGCTCATAGGTGCAGGGGATGAGACAGTTGCTGACTCCTTGGTCTGTGAGCCAGCCTCAGGCTCAGGTTCTCTACCGATCTTCCCACCTTGGGGTTCAACCTCTGGGGGTGGCAAAGGGGAACGAGAGACAGAGGGACAAAGGGCTTCTGGTCTGGGTAGAGAAGAATCAAAGTCTGTAAAAGCAGTAAAGGAAAGGGCCAAATCTCCTGTGACTCCCAACCCCTTAAAGCAGTGCTTCCTAAAACTGTGTTCCTCAAGATATTAATAAGCGTTGTGCATAAAAAGGATTTTGGAATCCAGTGAATTTAGGAAAGGCTAAGTTAACTTTTTTAAGGTTTTTTTTTTATCTTAAGACTTTGTAGACCCCTTAAAATACACTAATATTACTATTCTTCAAATAGGATTACAAAGCACCACTTCCCAAACTTTTTTCTTAATTACAAGATTCTTTTTCCTGAAATACAAGTTAACACCTCCAGAACACTAGTGTTCCTCAGATTACAATTAGGAAAACAATCACTTTAGAGCCATCTATCTCCTGTCCCTCCCTATCTCTGGCTTTCCCACCCCACACACCTGTACTTCCGGCGGCAGCAACTGTTATAGTGAGGAGCTCTGTGCAGAGCATTCTGGGTGATAAGTCGAGTCCGGGTTAACAGAGGAGCCTGGCATGGAGATGGGAGACAGAATCAGAGCCTTCAGAGCTAGAAAGAAGCCAAAGCCCTTCAAGCCTAAGGTGTGCAGCACAGTCCTGCCTGGAACACAACCTCCCCACTCAGATTACCTCCACTTTGGTCTCTTCCCTCCTTAGTTCATTCTGCTCTCTTGGATTCTGCTCCATGCCCTTTCCTGGCTGCTTCTTGCCATAGAAAAGCTGCAGGCCTGAGGAGGAAGGGGAAGATAATTAAAAGCAGAGCACCAAGGGTGGTCTGAAGAGATTTTAAGGGTTTATTCTCCATCCTCTGTCTTCTCCCAAACTTACTGGACAGATGCTTCTTGCCTGCACGGTGGGCAGTTAGCATGGCCAGAGTGTCCAGTACAGGTCGATGGGGACATATGGCACAAGCAAAGCTGGGGAGGAGGAAAGAAGAAGATAATTGGCCCCAGAGTAGTGGAGTCTCGGCCATAGGTCCCACCCCATCCTAGCACTCCTTTCCAAAGTCTTCCAATGTCCACCAACCACATCCCTGTCGCTCACTCCTAGCTAAAGAATCTTAGATACTCCCGCTCTCCTCCTTAATAACAAAAGTTTATTAGGCATCCCTGGTGGCACAGTGGTTGAGAGTCCGCCTGCCAATGCAGGGGACACGGGTTCTAGCCCTAGTCCAGGAAGATCCCACATGCCGCAGAGCAACTAAGCCCGTGCGTCACAACCACTGAGCCTGCGCTCTAGAGCCCACGAGCCACAACTACTGAAGCCCGCGCACTTAGAGTCTGTGCTCCGCAACGAGAAGCCACCACAGTGAGAAGACCGCGCACCGCAACGAAGAGTAAGCCCCGCTCTCCGCAACTAGAGAAAGCCCGTGGGTAACAACAAAGGCCCAACGCAGCCAAAAAAAAAAAAGTTTATTGAGCCTCTAACCGCAGAACCCTTAGGCTTGATCCACTCCTCGCCCTCACCGTCCATCCCGTAGCATCAGCGCCTCATCCTCTGGGATATAACTAGCCAGCAGATCCCCAACTCTTCGTTTCTGCAGGAGATAGGGGAAGAAGTCCGGACGGGATAAAAGTGAAATGATAGGGACGAGGACTCAAAGGGAATAAAGACCATGGGGCGAGCAGAGATCTGGGGCGAAGAAGGGGTCAACAGCAGCTCTAGTCGTCTGGCTCCCTCCGCACCACCCCCCACCAGTTGTTGTCACAGCAACAAAACAGCTCCTTCACATCCTTCAGAGGGCAGGTGAAGCTGCTCCAGACGCTCTTCTCTCGCGCTTACTTTGAGCACATTGAGTTGACTCCAATCATCCCCTTCCCTCTTGAAAGACATCACGACTGTGAGCCCCAGAAATGATCAATTCTACGGCTCCGCCTTCGACACTCCTTTCAGGCCACCGTAGCGAGAGTGGGACTGCTACCTTCCTTCCTGTCTCTTTCCGGTTGGCCCCCTTACTTCCGGGGACGCTCTTCCACGCATGCACTGCGCGATCCCGGAAGCCCGCCCCTTGCCTGCGGATGGGGACTGCATTTCCTATGGTGCCCTGCGACCCCGCCGGCGCGGAGCCTTTAGGGAAATGAAGTCTTTTTTTCAAAGAACTTGCCGCTGGGCTGGATACAGGCCCCTGCATCTTGACAGATTCGAGGGTTTGGAGGGACAAGAACCTAGATGTGGAGCCCGAATTTGAGGGTGTGACTAATTTGATGTGGAGGGTACCTTTGAGGATCTCTGAGGGGAAAGTGTGCTGTAGACTCTCGCTTTCATCACACGCTTCTCCTGCGGCCACAGCCCACCTGGGGTGGGCCTGATTTGTTCCCGACCCTAGCCGGCCCACCCCGGGACGGGGCGGAGTCGGGGTGTTGAGGGGCCGGGAGGTCGGGCTGCCGGACCTAGGGGCAAACTGAGCTGAGTGTTGAGGAGGTTGTCTAGAATTCAAAGGTCAGAGGTCAATGTCGCGAGTTGTCGTGGGGAATCGAAAGTCGTAGGGGTGCTAAGGAGAGACTCAGGTAGAGACTGAATAGTCGGAGTACAGATTGGTGGGAAAGGGGCTTGGAGGGAGGAGAAGCGAGGGCTGTGAGGTCGCGTAGTGCCGGGGGAGGCGGGGAGACTTAGGACAGAAGACTGAAGGGGAAAGGAATCCTCTAAGTCTTAGAGACCCCGGGCCCGTCACTATTGGTCACTTAGGCCTCCCGCAGTTGCAACCCCAGTTGTCCGCAGGGTGAGGAGATGGCTTCTCCCTCTAGACAGGCCCCCCTTGGCGGGTCAGGACTGCTTCAAGGGAGCCGGGCTCGTTCTTATGGAAGCCTGGTGCAGTCTGCCTGCTCCCCGGTGAGGGAAAGACGCCTGGAGCATCAGTTGGCGCCCGGAGACACCCTGGCTGGACTAGCACTCAAATACGGGGTGACGGTGAGTCTAACAGGATTGGGACGCAGACACCCACTTAGAAGAGACTTATTTCTCATGAGTAGGTAGTGGCCCTCTAGGCAACTTCCCCTGAAATTTTCTTAATTGTGTTTAAATTAACTAATTTTGATAAATTAATTGTGGTGTAAGTCTGGTCCACCTTTGTCTTTTGGTTTGTGTTCCCATCTCAGTGTTGCACTGTCTGGTTGGGACAAATCCTGTCCCACTATCCCAATGGAGGGGAGCAACTCCTATTTATTATGCCAGTCACTATACTAAAGACTTTACATCTATTAGCCCATTTGATCCTCACATCCCTGTCAAGCACACAATTATTGTCCCCTTTTTACAGATGAAGAAACCGAGACTTAGATTGGTTAACCAGTTTGACCAAGGTCAAATAACTAAAGTGTTGAAGTGAAAATTCAAACAGGTCTGTCTGACTCCAAAGCTTGTACTGTTAACCACATAGCAACACTAATTGAGTGATTAAACATTTACAGCAAACAGTGGAGAGCTAGTTTTTAGTCCTAAGTTCCCTACGTGCCTGTCTGTTCTTGTTCTTTTTTCTCCTCAATGCTCTGCCCTCTTCTTTTCTGGAAGGTGGTCTCCTTGGTACAAAACAGGTACTCTCTATGCCAAGCATTTCAGCTCCTGCATAGGGTGTATTTGGTAGATGTAAAAATACATTGTTTTAAAGTTGATAAAGGTTTTTTTTTTTTCCATATCCTGTTGAATTTAGTCAACATTTTAATGCTTGGTATGTTTAAAGCACTGTGGTAACCACCTGGGGAGACAGAAACATAAATAAAGTGTATAGTTGCTGCCCTCATGTAATTTACAGTCTAGTGAGATATGGACAGGGACACAAATAATGATTGTAGGTGACAGAATGTGGTGAGTTCGTAGAGGTGTTAACAAAGAGGGGGAAGTCAGGAAAGAAGACTGATTTTTATTTGGAAGGGGACATCAGTGCAGATTTTAAGGGAGCCATCGCAATGGGCCTTTAAAGACTTGGACATTCTTTCCTCTATGCTCCTCTCTATAAACCTATGTAATCCAGTGGTTTACACCTTTTACATCTTTGTATTTCTGGTAGCCTGTACTCTCTTTAAGGGACAGGACAGAACTATTTCCTTTCAATTTTATATCTCTAGAGCCTGGCATAGTCCCCAGCACATAAAAGCTTAATAGATGTTTTTTGAATGAATGAAATTATGGCTACGATTTCCACACATGGAGATTTGGGAGTATAGTAAAGTGAACATTTCAAGTAGAGGGATGGCCTAAACAAAGGAAGTAGATGTGAAAGTACTGAGCAGTGCTTTCATCCCAGCAGAGGCTCAGAGGCCATGCAATGAAGGAAACTGTGCTGCTAGTGAATCAACAATTTTTTTTTTGAGGTTTTCTTACAGCCCTGTACCTTTCTGAGTACAGAAAACCTCTGTAGTCTAGTGAAGAAGAGTTTTAGGTTCTGGCCTCATTCTGCTGCTTACTAGCTGAGTGACTGAATAGTCAATCACTTCCCCTGTTTGGGGCCTCAGTTTCTTATCATTTGTAAAATGAGGAAGATGTATTAAATTTAAAACTTAGATAAATCAAAACAAACAAACAAACAAACAAAACTTAGATAAATCAATTACCTAAGTTATTACTTACCTGTCATTTAAGGAACACTTAGTATGTGCCAAGCGCTATATATTATCTCATATTTCTCTGTAAATCTTTATGAGGTAGATGTAACTACTTCCATTTAAAGGTAAGGAATATCACTGTGTTGTACATCTGAAACTAATAAAATATTTTAAGTCAGTTATACTTCAATAAAAATAAAATTTTAAAGATAAGGGACTGAAGCTTAGAGAGATAATTTGCCATAGAGTAAATACAACTAGTCTAATTAGTAGAGCTAAGATTCAGACCAGGTTGTCTCATTCTAAAATCCTCACTTTGAATTGCTCTATTAAACTAACTAGATTCTAATGACCTTTCTAGCTCTTGGCTCGATGGAAGTGGAACAATGTCCCCTTATATGGTACTGCTAGGAAATAATAAAAGCAACAGAAAAGGACCTAGGATATTATCGAGACAAAAGAGACCTAGGATATTATCTAGGCAAAATAAAATGAATAGCATCAAAGCACTTGGCGAAGAAAAAGTACAAAACTGCAAGCCATTTTTAACTTTTTTTATTGTTAGATCAATCCAATTTTATTTTTAAACTCATTATAGCATAAGATTTTATAAGTCAACTTTATTATAGTAGTCTTGCCCTAGAGTGGAAACAGCTTTGATATTTGACAGATATAAGAATTATGATTTCCCAAACTGGTGCCATTATGGGATGAATTTTTAGTAAAACTGGCTGCCTGGCCTCGAATAATAAAATACTGACATACTGTGTCTGTGGTTCCTATATTTTATTATCTAGTTTATTTACTCATAAAGCATTAATGAGCCTCTGCTGTGTGCCAAGTTTGTGCAATGCTGAAGAGTGCCTTAGGCATACAGAGACGGCAAGTCACCAACCCTGCCCTTAAAGGACTCACAGTTTGGGCAAGACAAATATGCAAAGAGATGAATAACAATATAATAGGGTAGGTATTATTACAGCAATATTTACAGTATGCATTGGGAGCCCTGAAGAAGATAACACAAAGGGAATGATAGTTGATGAGAAGTTTTCCAGGGAGAGAAGGGAGTAGTGGAGAAACATTCCAGGCAGATAAAGACACAAAAAGGTGAAAGATCATGAAATGTTGGAAGAAAAATAAAAAGTTCAGGATGGCAAAATGTATAAGTGGCATAAGAAGGGAGGTGTGGGTGGACTTCCTATGAGAGCTAGATTGAGAATGCCCTTGAATGCTAATTTGGATATTTTTTTTGGCCGCACCACGTGGCTTGTGAGATCTTAGTTCCCCGACCAGGGATCGAATGCGGGCCCTGTGAGTGAAAGTGCTGAGTCCTAACCACTGGACTGCCAGAGAAGTCCTGCTAATTTGGATTTTATCTCTGAGCCAATGGGGAGCCATAGAAGGTTTATAAGCAAGGTAGCGGGTTGGGGCTTTCCTGGTGGTGCAGTGGTTAAGAATCCACCTGCCAATGCAGGGGACACGGGTTCGAGCCCTGGTCCAGGAAGATCCCACGTGCCACAGAGCAGCTAAGCCCGTGTGCCACAACTACTGAGCCTGTGCTGCTCTAGAGCCCACGAGTTACAACTACTGAGCCTGCGTGCTGCAACTACTGAAGCCCGCGTGCCTAGAGCCCATGCTCCGCAACAAGAGAAGCCACCATAGTGAGAAGAGTTCACACACTGCAGTGAAGAGTAGCTCCCGCTCACCACAACTAGAGAAAGCCTGAGCACAGCAACGAAGACCCAACACAGCCAAAAATAAATACATTTATAGAAAACAAAACAAAAACTGTTACAGTACCCAGATGAGAAATATTAAGAGTCTGTTCTAAGTCAATGGCAATGAATGTGAAGATGAGACCAGATGTGAGAGATTTTTACAGCATTTTTGTTGACCTGTTAGGTCTGGATCATGAAAGAAAAGTATGAGTTAAGGATGACATTGATATTTCTACCTTGGGAGGCAGGTAGATAGAGATGGTGATGTCAGTCACTATGTTCAGTGATGAATAAATAAGTACTAAATAAATATTTGATCAGTGAAATTATTAATATAATAAGAAAAGCATTCCTGGAAGGAGTAAAAAGGCCCAGAATTCTAGTTTTATCTCTGTCAGTAACTTGCTAGGCAAGTAATTTAACCTCTCTGAACCTCAGTTCCTTCATCTTTAACAGTAGTTAAAGGGACCCCCTAGGGGTCCCTAAGACGCTGTAGGGATCCACAAGGTCAAAACAATTTTCATGGTAATAATAACAAGACTTTATTTGTCTTTTTTATTCTCATGAGTGTACTGTTTTCCAGAGGCTACGTGACATGTGTTACTGCAGCAGATGCATGTAGAGGCAGATATGAGAATCCTGTTGTCTTCCATTAAGTCGGACATTAAAGTGATTTACAAAAATGTAAAACAGTGCCTCTGTTCTTGCTACATGTTTGTTGTTTTTGTTTTGGAAAATATAGTTATTTTTCATCAAAATATTTATGTTAATATGTAATGGAAGTGTTTTTAAATTTTTTCAGTTTTAATTTTATAATACCTTAAATATTGATAGATGTGATCAACATAAGTAAAAGCTTTTTTCTTCAATAATTTTTTTAAATGTAAAGGGGCCCTAGGACCAAAAAGTATGAAAGCTACTGATCAATAAAATAGGGATAATATCAGCCCACTGTAGTTTTGGTTGTTATAGGGTCAGATAAGACTTTGTACAATCACTTTAAAAAGCATGAGGTGCTATACAAATATAAGATGGATTGTTATTACTGTCATTAACTGTGGTGACTTTTTTTTAAAGATGGAACAGATTAAGCGTGCAAACCGCCTTTATACTAATGACTCGATCTTCCTGAAGAAAACCCTCTACATCCCCATCCTGACAGAGCCCAGAGACCTGTTCAATGGTTTGGATTCTGAGGAAGAGAAGGATGGAGAGGAAGAGGTACAGCCAAGTAAGGATGAAGTTGGGCCACACTCAGCTGTGAGGAAGAAACAAGAGACAGGTTCGGGACGTGCCAATGGTGAAGTCCTTCCCACAGCTGGCCAGGAGCCCCCCATTCACGACCTCTCTGCCTCTGATTTCCTTAAGAAGCTTGATTCACAGATCAGCTTGTCAAAGAAGGCTGCTGCCCAGAAGCTGAAAAAGGGAGAAAGTGGGTGAGTCTTGAATGGGTCCTTTTTTTTTTATAAACTATTTTTTCTATTTCTTTTTTTTTAAATTTATTTTTATTTTATTTATTTATTTTTGGCTGCAATGGGTCTTCATTGCTGCACGCGGCCCTCCTCTCCAGTTGCAGCGAGCAGGGGCCACTCTTCACTGCGGTGCGCAGGCCTCTCACTGCGGTGCGCAGGCCTCTCACTGCGGCAGCCTCTCCCGTTGCGGAGCACAGGCTCTAGGCACATGGGCCTCAGTAGTTGCGGCACGTGGGCTCAGTAGTTGTGGCTTGTGGGCTCTAGAGCATAGGCTCAGTAGTTTGGCACACGGGCTTAGTTGCTCCGTGGCATGTGGGATCCTCGAACCCGTGCCCCCTGCCTTGGCAGGCGGACTCCCAACCACTGTGCCACCAGGGAAGTTTGAATGGGTCCTTTTAAGTCCGTCCATAGACTCTCTGTTCCCCCAACCATACCTGACCAGACACAAAGTAAGTAATTCCAGTGTCAGCAGAAGCAAGGTGAAGCCTTTCCCTCAGGTGGCCGCAAGACAATGAGCAGAGCCTATGGCTGCTGGAATGGGTAGAGGCACTGGGTAATGGTTCTGTGTTCTCAGTGGAGTGAAATAGTTGACTGTTCTTACTGCTCTGATGGTCCACGAAGGAGCATTAGGATTAGGATTTATCCAGAGGGTACTGAGACTCCATCTTAAGGCAACCAGCTCATGTATATTAGAGAAGGACAGCTTCCCACGTACTTCTTCGCTCAGCCTAGTCTCAGCCTCTTCCCTTGATCTGTCGCTCTTTCCCCCTTTCCTCACCTGCAGGATACCTGGGGAGGATTCAGGTCTTCACCTGAGTTCTCCTCGGATGCAGCAACGAGCAGTCCTAGGTCCTGTGCCGCTGACCCGGACCTCTCGGACCCGGACACTTCGGGACCAGGAGGATGAAATCTTCAAACTCTGATGTCTCCAGAACTGATTGAGAGAAGCCAGATGTTGAAGGAGCAACTTGAGGGAGAGAGGAGCCTGAGGTGAGGCTCAGGAACATGGCCTCCCAGCCCACCTCCCTTACTCCTGCCATCTTCCGAGCCTACTTGTCCGTCAGGAGTTCCTTGGTCTGGAGCAGTTCTATTGGCAAGGGTAGGGGATGGGAAATAGAACCCCTTCTCAGTTCTGGGGCTGAATCTAGGGTTGTCCTTTAGATTCAAAAGGCTCTTTTAACATCCCTGCTGCCTTTCCCATCCCTTTCACCATCCCTTGGCCTTAGAGCAGGGAGGCAGGGACTCTCACAGCCCCGAACTTCCTCCCCATCTCCAACTATGTTATCTAATTTATTTGGTGCTATATTGAAGTATTATTTATTTGCTATATCTTATTCTTTCCCACTATTAGCTGAAAAACGGGATTTCTATAGCCCTGGGATGAGGGGAACCCAGGAACAGTAAGTGAGCCAGTGACTCCTGGCCCACCTTCCCCGCCTTCTTAGCCAGCCATGTTATTGAGAACGGGCAATCAGTGATCTAGCACTGCTGCAGGGAATGGCAGACTGTGCCTCGCCCCCGATCTCAAATGGAAGAATTTGGGCTCAGTCTTGACTAACCAGGTCACTATAACTTTTTCACAACTCTTGCTCTGAGAAAAAAACAGCTATGTAGGGTCCTGAACTCTCCATGCCACCAGTTCACCCTTCTAATCTGCTCCTCTGTTCAGCCTGTGTGAGGCTAAGGGATGGAAGAAGAATTGCCGTGGAGTTTGAAGAGGAGGACAGTTGTGGGAGTCTTTTTCTTATATCCTCTCCCAACCAGAGCCTATTGATCTATGTCTTGCTCCTTACTGCATATTTATTTGCAATTTGTAGCACTGATCTGCGGTACAGTTTTTTTTGAGTTTCTTAAACAGAAGAAGTAGGCAAGGGAACCCCGGTGATGCTGGAAATATGCCTCAGTCTCCTGTATGGAAATGGTGAGAGGTGAGATGAGTGGTGTTTATATACCTCTTTCCTCTGTGATGATCATAAGATACAAGAAGCTGGAGAGATTAAACATTGAGCCCTGTGCATGTTTTAATAGTTTTATTTCCTCTGTGAGACTCTCCCCTGCCCTAGCCCCTTCTTCCTGCCCTCTGGAGCAGAGTCTCTGGTATCTGTCCAGACTCCGCCTAGAACTGAAGGTCTAGGATATCTCTAAAGGCTCCCTGCGCCGCCTGTCTTTAGTGTCCCCAGAGGAGTGAGATGGGCTACGCCCTCTTCCCCTGGTTCTGAGGGGAGGGGGCTTCCCTGTTTGAAAGGTCCCTTGTGGGGAAAATAGAGATCCAAGTTTCGCTTCATCTTTTTCAGGCAGTTTTGTTTCCTGTCTTGGGGCTGGAGTAGGAGAGAGGCCTCAACCCTCAGCATCGCTTCTTCTCCACCAGCAGTTGGGCACGGGGTGGTCTCAGAGTCACAGGCACTCTTGGGAAAGACTGAAACCTGAGGGTTGAAAAGCATTAGTGCAGATGAGCGGGTTAGAAAGCCCATTATCTGTTTTTTTCTCAGTCAGCCATTTTGCCAAGAAGGAACGGGCCGGGGTCAGGGTTCTCAGAGCTTCCCCTCATCCAGCAGCTTCCTGAGCCCATCACAGATCTTGCCAAGGTGCTGAGTGTAGTCAGGCCCATAGAGGGCCGTGAGCAGGCCTGGGTCAGAGAAGTGATCAAACACGTGGCGGATGCGGCCATGTGACTTGGGTGTGAGGTGGCGCTCCACCAGTTCCAGCAGCACATCCCGGCACTCGGTCAGCAGGCCGGCCAGCACAGCAGCCTCAAAGGTGAAGTCCACCTCGCCGAAGCTGAGTGCGGTCATGGCGCCCTGCCGCAGCTTCTGGCGAAAGCGGGTAGCCAAGGCCAGCTCGCTGGGGCTGAAGCAGCCACTGCGGTGCAGCACGGCCACCTTGACGGCCACCTTGATCAGGTCCTTGATAACCCGCTGGGCCTGGGGCCTGCTGTGTGTGTATTCTTTGGACACACGGTAGAGCTCGTCTAGCACCTCGCTGCTCGTCTCATCGACGAAGAGATGAGCCACAGATCGACCTGCCATCTTACTCAGCAGCTTCTTCTCCGCTTGCAGCACCAGACTCTTTGAACTGAAGGACTCCATGATTCCTAGGGAAGGGTTAGATGGGAGGGTATGTGGTCGTCACTAGAAGAAAGGCCACAGGCTTCCTTAGAAATGGCTTTTCCCCTTTCTGTCTCTTTGGTTTCTATCTCATCTTCATCTTTATTTGTCATCTTTCTCCCCCTGGGCCCCCTCAGTCCTCTGTGCTTTGTTTCCATTTTTTCTCCTTTTGTACTGTAGGAAATCATGATCTCTAAAACCAGAGGAGCAGTAATAGCTTTGGCTGGAGGAATGAGGGCACACCGGACGCTAGCGCACCACAAGTTAAGACCTCAGGGGAAGTAGGCTGTTACTATTACAGTGGAGAAGATAAAGCTTACCTGGCAGATAGTTCTCACAGCTGCCATTTTTGGACACTGCCTGGGTACCGTACATCTGTGAGGTGTAGGTATTACTATCCTTGTTTTACAGCTGAGCAAACTGAAGCTTACGTTAAATAATTTACCCAAGGTCAAACACAACTGTTTTTCTGACTCCAAAAGCCCATGTCAGCTAGTGTGCTGTACTGCCTTTAAAGACGTGAGAAATATAGGGGTCCTGGGAGTCCTGACAAAAATAATAATGAACATTTATTGAGAACCTATTATGTGCCAAGTGCTTTATCTCAGTTTTCCCAACCCTTTGTAAGGTAGGTATCCCCAATTTGCAACGAGAAAAATGAAACTAAGAAAAATTAAGCAACTTGGCTAAAGTCATTAGCAAATGATAAAAGCGGGCTTTGAACCATATAATCCAAAGAAGCCTCCTTCCCTTGGAATGCGCTCAATGAGGTTGAAGCACACTGAGGAATCATGAAAAACAAGCACCTCAAGACAGCCCTAGAGGTCTCAGGTCCTCTGCTGGGACTGTGCTGAGGACCTCCTGGCGGCACATCAGCTGCAAGTATCCAGGGCGCTCTCCCCGTGGTCTTCGCCTGTGGTGGTTCTGCTTGTCTTGCTTCTTACTTCCCCCTCCCCTGCTCTGCAGGATGTGGCTCTGACCGCAGTGAGGAGCAGCCTTGCCCTCTCCCCCAAACGAAATAGGAGCCTGAAGAAGCAGGGGAGGTGGGTAACTGGGAGGAGGGGTGGTTCTCCCCCAGCTGAATCGGTCCAGTGGGAATCTGGAACCTTGCTCTGCTCCCGGCTTTGCCTGGGGCTTTCTGGACCACGCTGTACATCCGGAAGAGGAGATTGCTCCATGTTAGCCTTCCTTCCTCCTTGGTCTTCCTGCTACCCAGCTCTCCACTGCCCCCGTTGCCATCTCACGTTTTGTCCACTGTCCTCTCCCCCTCTCCGTGTTTCAGTCTCCTGTTTTCTCTTGTCTGAGTCCTGCCCTGTGGCCCTCTGGCCATGCTCTCCTGCTGGCCCCTACATCTACCTCCATGTCTCCTAAGATCTCCTTGCACCTCTCAGTAGTCTCTCACATACCCTTATCCACCGCCATCCCTCAGCCCTGCCCCCACCCAAACCAAACCATGTCTTACTGAGGCTGCCTGTCCCCAGGAAGAACTGAGCTGGACCTCCCCACTGGGGGCTCAAGAATTCTATCAAATGAGAGTCTCACAATATGGAAAGCTCAGGCTGACAGAGCTAGGACTCTTCTGCCACCATCACCCCTAAAGCCTACCCTTCTGTCATTGCCTGGTCCCTCACCTGCTGCTCCCTGGGTGCCAGTCTTGCCTTGGATGTTCCGGGAGAGCTGACAGAATGGAGAAGCTCCTAAGTGAGAGGCCCTTTGGCCTGGCCCCACCCCTAAGCCCCGCCTACCTACTCTGTGCTCAACCTCCCTTCATCACACTGTCACCAAGAAGGTCTATGACCCCGACAGCCTCCTAGAAATAAAAGGTCAAAAGGAATAGCACTCTATAGGAAATAGTCTTGATTCTTTGAGGTGAGGAAGAGGAATTGTACATCTCCTGCTCCCAAGTTGTCTGCCTCTTTCTATCCTTGCTGCCCAGTTCCTTGAGATCTTGTTCTCCTTATATGTCTGTGGTAATGGGGAAAATGTTAAGTACAGATTGCTGGGGTGGGGGGTCCGTGGGGAAAGTTGTGAAGATTGAACTGAGCTTAGACTGGAGACACCAGAGGCAAGTTAGAGATCAGGAGGTCGGAGTGTGTCCCTGGAGTGTCCAGGGGTGGGTGGTGCTGTGGGGAGACATTACCACGAGCATACGCTTTCAGCGTCTGGCTGGGTAAGGGGGTTCCCCACCCTTAATACTTAAGAGAGACGAAGGTGCTGGGGTCAGGGCTGCCGAACTAGATATGACCAGCAGGTGTCAGCACATCATTGAACCACTAGAGGCAGCGCTCTCACTGTGCTTTATAGCTGCTAACACGTTATGAATGAAGGTAGTGCTCACTTCGGCAGCACATATACTAATCTCACCCCAGTCAGAATGGCCATCCTCAAAAGATCTACAAACAAGAAATGCTGGGGGAAAAAAATGCTGGAGAGGGTGTGGAGAAAAGGGAACCCTCTTGCACTGTTGGTGGGAATGTAAATTGATACAGCCACTATGGAGGACAGTATGGAGGTTCCTTAAAAAACTAAAAATAGAACTACCATACGACCCAGCAATCCCACTCCTGGGCATATACCCTGAGAAAACCGTAATTCAAAAAGAGTCATTTACCACAATGTTCATTGCAGCTCTATTTACAATAGCCAGGACATGGAAGCTACCTAAGTGTCCATCGACAGATGAATAGATAAAGAAGATGTGGCACATATATACAATGGAATATTACTCAGCCATAAAAAGAAACAAAATTGAGTTATTTGTAGAGGGGTGGATGGACCTAGAGTCTGTCATACAGAGTGAAGTAAGTTAGAAAGAGAAAAACAAATACCATATGCTAACACATATATATGGAATCTAAAAAAAAATAAAAAGAAAAAAATGGTCATGAAGAACCTAGGGGCAGGACAGGAATAAAGACACAGACCTACTAGAGAATGGACTTGAGGACACTGGGAGGGGGAAGGGTAAGCTGGGACAAAGTGAGAGAGTGGCATGGACATATATACACTACCAAATGTAAAATAGATAGCTAGTGGGAAGCAGCGCATAGCACAGGGAGATCAGCTCAGGGCTTTGTGATCACCTAGAGGGGTGGGATAGGGAGGGTGGGAGGGAGACGCAAGAGGGAGGAGATATGGGGATATATGTATATGTATAGCTGATTCACTTTGTTATAAAGCAGAAACTAACACACCATTGTAAAGCAATTATACTCCAATAAAGATGTTAAAAAAAAAAAAAAAAAAGAATGAAGGTAAGAGACTTCCCTGGTGGCGCAGTGGTTAAGAATCCACCTGCCAATGCAGGGGACACGGGTTTGAGCCCTGGTTCGGGAAGATCCCACATGTCGCGGAGCAACTAAGCCCACGAGCCACAACTACTGAGCCCGCGTTCCACAGCTACTGAAACCCAAGCGCCTAGAGCCCATGCTCGGCAACAAGAAAAGCCACCGCAATAAGCCGGTGCACCGCAATGAGAAGCCAGTGCACCGCAATGAATAGTAGCCCCCACTCGCCACAACTAGAGAAAGCCCATGTGCAGCAATGAAGACCCAATGCAGCCAAAAATAAATAAATGTATAAAAAGAAGTTTTTGTTTTTTTTTTAAAGAAAGAATCTTACAGGGACTTCGCTGGCAGTCCAGTGGTTAAGACTCCGCGCTTCCAAAAAAAAAGACCCCATGCTTCCAACGCAGAGGGTGCAGGTTCAGTTCTGGTCAGGGAACTAAGATCTCACATGCCTCGCTAGCTAACACCCCGCATGCACACACGGCCAAAAAAAAAGAAAAAAAGAAATGTGCTTACATTTATCTCCCAGCCTGGTCAGGGAGATAAATGTAAGCACACATAACTGTAATACAAGTCAAATGATGTCATTAGCTGTAACAGAAGTTTAAGGAATTATGAGAGTAAAGAGAAATTTAGATTATTTCTGATAGGAGGGCTGAAGAGGTGGACTTAGAAGGATGGATTTAACTACTTACTAGGCAGAGTGTGGAAGAAATGCTTCTGCTTCCCAGATAATGGAGATAAGCATAAGCCATAGAGCAAACAATGATAATACAGGGCATGTTCAGGAAGTGGTGATTTATTCTGTATGACTGGAGCATAGGTTGTTTGAAAAAAAGTGAAGAAGGAAAAAGACCAGATCATGAAAGGCTTTAAGGGAGTTGCTCAACACTTCAGACTTTTGCTGTAGACAGTAGGGAGACATTAAAGGTTTTTGATCGGGGGAGTGAAATCATTAGCCCAGTGGGACTAGGTTAGAGGCTTCAGTGAAATTTTAGCTGAGGAAAGGGCATGCTTAAAAGGAAGTGATCACTGGTATAGCTTGCTTAAGCACAGTATGAGAACCAGTGAGAGACCTTGAGAGCTGGTGGTTTTATAAGAAGTTCTAACAGAAAGGGAAGAATTGGAACATTGTCCGGTTGTGAAAAGTTGAAGAGTAAAGATTGAAGTTCAGAAGTGGAGGCAGTCAGCATACCAGTGACTCCAAAACCATTGGTTCTCCTCCTTGGCTCCTTTCTTATTCCCACCTCTCTCAGCCCAGGTTCCAGAGCTGAGGGTCCTTGATACAACTTGGTTTGGGAAATGTTAACAACTCCTTTAAGGAGTATGGTGGTAAAGGGATGAAGAGAAATGGAAAGGTAGCTTAAGGGAATGGGAAACTGGATTGACAGAGGGACTATTTTTAGCTTGGAGTTCGAGGCCATTTGTAGGCTGAAAGGAAGGAGCCAGTGGAAAGGGAGGCTTAGAAAATGCAAAGGAGAGGTAATGTTTATGGAGCAAGGTGTGGGGGCAGATGGAAAAGAATGGACTGAGAGCTCAGGGGAGGGAAGCAAGAGGAAAGAACTGGAGCTGGCATTTGTTGGGTGCACTCTGCTAGATGTTATATAAGTATCTCACTTCATCCTCTGATACCTCTATGAACTAAATGTCACTATCTCCTTTTCGCTGATGAAAAAGACTGAGGCTTAAAGAGGTTAGATAACCTGTTCCCAAATTAGAGAGCTAATAAATGGCAGACTGAGGACCTGTGTGATTTCCAAGCCTATGGTTTTTCTGACAACTACCTCACAAGGTTAGGAGGTAATAACTTCAACCTTATAATGAATGTGGCAGCATTCTATTCCTATACGCTCTATTAATTCACTGATCACACATTCAGGGAACAATAGTAGGTGGCACTACCAAAATCACAGGAAAAGTAAAAGTCCTTTTTAAAAGAAATATATAATCTAATTGGATAATAAAAGAGGAATTAATGTACAAGAAGATGCAAATACAGTAATACCTTCTGAATCCAGAATTCTGCTACCAGCTCCTTACCTGTTTACCTCTTCAGCTTTGCCTTATACTCTGCTCTAGCTGTTTTGTAATCCTCTCAGCTCCTCCAATATGCATCATGGTTGGCTTCTCTCTCTCCCTCTCCTTCTCCCTCTTCCTGTACTCTAGACTTTCCCACTTCTTGTGTCTCTGCCTGGAACTTTCTTCCCATGGATACCTCTGCCCTGCCTGGTTAATTCCTACCCATCCTTCAGGCCTCAGCTGGAAAGTCATCAGAAGCCATCATGACTGTGAAGCCATCGTGACTCCCTAAACTACACAGCACCCCTGTATTCCATAGTCCTGTAGAACGACATACCTCCCTTATCATGATAATTACTCTTCATTGTAATTTGTGATTTTATTAACTGCCTCCCTACTAGGCTGTAAACTCCATAAGGGCAGCGGTTATGCTTTAGTGCCTGGCACTACTGTGCTCAATAAATGTTTGCTGAAACAAGAAATTCAAAACACATCCAATAACCAGGAGATAAGGGGGAAATGGTAGCAACATAACAGTCACATGCAATAATGTTCGTTTGTTTCACTCATGGGGAAGTCTTTCTTTTATTTTCTCTTAATCAATACCCATTTCTAGTAATCTTCTCTGAACCCACAGCATATAATTAGTAGCAAATTAAAAGAGGAAAGAGGAGCTTTTAGAAGGAAGAACACTGATAACAATGAGAATTAACACAAATAACAAGGGAAGAGAAGGAAAACAAAAAAGCCGACAATTGAAAATTGCAGCGTTTCTGGCCATGTGGAGGAGGAGCAAACAGTCTTAACTACATATATTCTAGACTCTGGGGTCCTCACTGTTCACCTGGACAATTAAGTTCACAGTGCTTCCTCTGAGCAAGCAAAAATCTGGTTAAATGATGTCTTGAATGTGTGAAACACTTTGAGATTTACAAAACATTTCACCTACGTTATCTTACTTCATCTTGTGAAGTAAGTAGGCAGGTAAAGTGTCCACTCACAGGTGAGAGACTCTGCCTTAGAGATAAAGTGGTTTATCTTACAAGGTCAGTCAGGGTCTTAATGAATCCTAGTTGTGGTCTTTCCACTATATAATCCACAGGAAATTAACAACATCTTTTTGAATAATCCCTATTTGAAACAGTTAACATGAAAATGTTTTGCACTTAATTTGGTAAAATCAAACTATCTGGAAAAATACTCAGAATGGAACATTCCTATGTTTCTGCTCAGCTGAGGTTTTACCATGGTTAGGACCAGTACTCCCATATCAGTTCAGAAAGAAAAAGTTCAGTGTGATTTGAAGCAGTTAAGCAAGACTTCAGCCTGACATAGCTGGAGGTAGCTTTCATCTTTGGTGCATTTATTTCTTCCTCTATTTACTATATGCCAGGCATTATGACTTAAGTGCTGGGAATACAAAGATAAGAGACAAGCTTCCTGTCCTTAGACTAAGTGGTAAGTACCTATGGACAATCCAAATGGAAGTATCCAATAAGCAATTATAAAAGTGAGTTTAGAGCTCAAGAAGAGGTAGCTAAGGACATGACCTAGGAAACACCAACATTTAAGGAGAGGTCAGAAAGGCTGAGAAAGAGAGGCCACATCAATAGAAGTGAAGCCATTTATTCATTTAAAAAATGTATCTATTAAGTCCGTAGTCTTTGTTGAAAGAAAGAGGGACTCAGGAGCCAAAAGAGGAGAGTATTTCAAGGAAGGAAGGGTCAACAGGGCCAAATGCCATAAAGAGGGCCAAAGGATAAAGACTGAAGAGCTGTTCATTGAATGTGACAAGGAGGTCATTAGTGGCCTGGATGAGAACAATCTCAATGGAGTGATGGGGGGCCAAAACGAAAATGATTGAGAAGTGATTGAGAAGGGGGAAAAAATGGGTACAGCAAGAATAGATGACTCTACAAATTTAGCTGTGAAGGAAAGAGAGAAATTGAGTGTTGACTAAATACAGGCAAGGATTAAGAGAAAGTTTAGAATTTTTTTTTCGTTTGATCATGGGAGATATTTGAGCATGTGTATATGCAGAAGGGAAGATGTCAGTAGAAAAGGAGAGATTAGAAATAAAGGAAGGAGAAATTATATGAAGACATGTGGCATAAAGCACCTAAGTAGGAGCTATAGAGTCAGATTTGTTCAACCAATGTGTTACTAGTTAATAGCTGCAATGTGCCAGGCACTGTGCTGACTGCAAAGGATAACTGCGGTGAGAGAGACTAGACTGCTGGGCCCTGTGTGAATGGAGCTTACAGTAAAGCCAAAAGGTGAACCTTAGACAAGCAGTACAGATGCCCCACCTGCTGGGATGAGAGAGATGTGAGAATGCTCTAGAGGGCAAAATGTGGGTAGGATGCTCACTTTATTATCTCTATTTTTCTCTGAAGATGGATGTGGGTTCTGCTAAGATGAGCAAGGAAGCTGTGAGGAAAGGAACTTGAGAAAGGATTTCACACAGCTACTTGTAGGGGTTGGGAGAGGGTAATTTTCCAAGCTTGGAGATCCTGAGTTTATTAAAGGCTCCAATCTGTGGGACTGTGATTTTCTCCAGAAGACCCTGGGGAGTAGGATTTGTCCTTTGAAACAGCTCTAAGGCTCTTCCATTTCTTTCCATACCCAATGCCACCATCCTTGTCTCACTGCCTCTCTCCCCTCATCCTTGAACCTTCCTGTTTTCTCACCAGAAGGTCTCCTTATCTTGCTAAAATAAAGCATTTTGACAGTAAAACCTTTATTCAAGAACTCGAAATTATGTCCTTTTCCTATCAAATTTTTTAACCTACTCACCTTGGTATTCCAGGCCTTCCATAGTTTGTCTCCCTCTTCCCCTGTCCTCTGCTTCTAACTAGTATCTCTCTTACATATCAATCACACAGGCCCTTTTGCTATCCATGCTTCAGGCTCCATGTTTACCAAGTAAAAGCTTTTGCTGAAAGTATCTTCTTTGGAAGATTTTCTCCTTTCTTTTGCACCAAGCCAACTCCCACCAAAGTTCTCCCTGCCTCCGTGATAAAATGTATCCAACATCTTTCCCTGCAGTTATTATGAAGAGCACTTATTGTCTTTTCTTTCATTTATGAATTACATTCAATGTAGCTTTGGGGCGGGGCTTTTTTTTTTGAGACTTGGTATTTTTTTATTTTTATTTTTTAAATTTACTTTTGGCTGCATTGGGTCTTCATTGGTGCACACAGGCTTTCTCTAGATGTGGCGAGTGGGGGCTACTCCTTGTTGTGGTGCATTGGCTTCTCATTGCATTGGCTTTTCTTGTTGTGGAGCACAGGCGTGGGCTTCAGTAGTTGTAGCACAACGGCTCAGTAGTTGCGGCGCACAGGCTTAGTTGCTCCACGGCATGTGGGATCTTCCCAGACCAGGGCTCGAACAGGTGTCCCCTGCATTGGCAGGCGGATTCTTAACCACTGCGCCACCAGGGAAGTCCCTTGGTATTGCTTTTTAATCATTTAGTACATATAAGTCTTGTTTTAGTTCAAATACATGGTCATTTTCTTAAAGACTGGGACTATATCCCACAGTGGGTTGTATTTGAAGTAAGTGCTTAATATGTATTGGATTGAATTGAGATTTTAGTTGGACCCTAAAACTTTAAATGAGTTATACCTTAATCCCCATTCACTAATCTATTCAATAAGCACATATTTTAATATCTAAGCCCTGTGCTAGGAGCTGGGGACATTTCTTTCAATCTCTGAGTGCCTCTATATTTTGAGGTGTCTTTCTCCCAAAAACCTCTTTCCAGCCTTTAAAACAGCCCCGACTGACCACTGAATTACATTGGACCCAAGACCCCCCTGCAGTTAACTTTGTGTAAGTATTGTTCCATTGTTTCTGATTCTGTTTATCTCATTGGTTCACCTTCCATTTCTGTCTCTGTGATTGTGTGTGTATATGTTTATATCTCTTGCTTACTTTGGGGCTTAGCCCAGTCAGTGATGCTACCCACCCTGATCTCAGTCCATTAAAGACTGTCCGGAAGTAGCAAACCCCTGCCCCTCTTTTCCTTCAGTCCAGAGACCAGGCCATGTTTTTGTGTGTGTGTGTGTGTGTGTGTGCCCGCTTAGATATAAAACTATCCAATAATCTCAATGTCTCCCATGCCACCCACTATCCTAGAAATTTTGAGAACGTCTTTTGTCCCAGTCCCCACACAGGGAAGAATCTTAGCAGGTGGGAGCCAAGCAGTGATGTTTGAAGTAGCCTCATTCTTCCTCCCCACTGACATTCCTGGAATCAAAGGGTCTTTATGGAGGGTGGGGATGGAGAAGGAGCAGTTAGTTCTGCTGTTTGGAGGGATGTCCAGGGCCCTCTGAGGAAAGACCGGACATCACTAATCCTTGTCTGCGGGGCAGTAAGTCTATGTGGTGCTGGGGCAGCTGGTTACTTTCCCTCTTTCAGGTCTCCGTGTTGCTCCTCTTCCTGTGTGACTCTCTGGGTCAGTTGGTCCCGATCTCCACATCTCTCTTTTGGTTTCAGCCCCACTCACCTGTCCTCTTCCATCAACCAACATCCTCACTGCTGGCCACCCTGGTTCCTGGCTCCTTAGCTCCTAGCCAACTGGCCCAACCCCATCTTGCTTTGACAGTAGGGGTGGGAGGGGAGATGATGGGGGTAAGGAAAACTTCCTGGCGACATCTTCCTTTCCCTTCCCAGGCCTCAAGTCTTCAAGTGCATGCTAGGCCTCCCTTATCTGGGTCAGGATGAACCAGAGGAGGCACATGGGAAGAAATAAAGGGGTTGATTTAAAAAGAGTAGAGAGGAGGAACAGAGGTTTGGGGGCAGAGTAGGGGAGAGGTGTACCCAGGAGCAAGGTAGCCAAAGACATTGGAGAGGAGAAAGGAGAGAGGGAGGGTCACGCCGGCTCTGACAGCCCAGCCCAGCCGAGGTCCTCGGGTTTCCTGTCTCTCCTCCCAGCTGCTGTTCCTTCCTCTCTTGTTGTGAGATTTCTCCCCAGGGCCTCTCCATGTTAAAGCGTGTGACCCCCTCCTCTGTCCGGGTCTCAGCGACTGTCCGTGGATCTCGCGCCTGGCTTTGGTCTCCGGCTCAACCTCCCGGCCAGGCCTTCTCGGTGGGCGGTGCTCCTGGCGCCCCTCCTCCTCCGAGGGCTATTGGTGGAGAGGTGTCGAGAAGGCGGTGTCTAGCCGGCCTCCGAGAGTCGGATTAGTTGTGCAGACCCCGAGGCGGGCCGGAGGCGGGTCCGGCCAGGAGGCGGGCGGGGCGGCTGGGGCCCGGCCCAGAGCTCCGGGCGGTCGCATTGTTTTCCTCCGCGGAGCCGCGGCGGGAGTGGGGTTTGCGACTGGGACCCAGGGCTCACCCGACCTGACAGCGCCCGGGAGCCCAGATCCAAGCTCCATCCAATTCAGACATTCATCACGTCTCGCTAGAGCCCCAACCACCGATTGCGAACTCGGCGCGGTGCGCGGCCGCTGCCCGCCCGCTGAGATCTCTATTCCACTGACCCGGATCTCGGAGCAAGTACCCCGGAGCAGGGCTGGGGCTGCAGGGCGTCGGGGAGGATCGGGGCGCCTAAGGCTGGGGGCAAGCTTCCGAAGTACCAGAGGGACCCGCCTGGGAGGGTGCCAGAGCGATGTGTGCTTGGTTGACGGAGAGGGTCAGCGGAGTTGGGGTGCGTGGAGGGAAGAGGGGACCGTGGCCGAGCCCCGTCATGGGACTGTGGGGCGCAGGGTCTGGGCACCTCTTGCGACCCGGCTTCTCTGAGTCGCATCCCTTGGATTGGGGAGCGCGAAAGGGATTATTTGAGGCGCGCACCGTACAGAGGGTGGAAAACCTGGTCTCTTTCCTCTCCAGCAGAGAAATTAAGGCTTCGAGACCCGTGGAGAACTGGACCCTCTCGTTGCCCCTGCAGGGATGGGAAGGGGAACACGTCGTTCCAGACTTTGGTGTTACAGCTGCACCTCTGTCCTTGTGCAAGCGGGAGTCTGAGCACCTCCCAGGGGGTTGGCTTGGGCATAGAGTCGGGAATGGGGCCCCTGAGAAACACCGGTCCTAGTGCCCATATCCTTCCTTCACCCCACTCGCCCTGGGGCTTTGTTAGACCGAGGTCTCCCAAGGAGGAGAGCCCAGCTGGCGACTGCATCTCGAGCCCGCGGACCCGCTCAGCCCTGGCCCCAGGCCCGCCCTCATCGGTTCCAAGCCTCTGGCCCTGTTTCCCTGGCCTCGGAGACCCGCCTCCACTTCCCAACCCCCGCTCCCATCCCCATTCGGTCTGCGCCTGCAGGCCCCTCCAGCCCCTCCTCCCGCTAACGTGGCTCTGGGACCCGGTCCCGGCCCAGACTCTCCTACCCGCCCCTCTCGGAGCCCCAGATCCAGTGAGGGGGAGACACGTAGAGCCCCTGGCCTCAGGCCCACCTCATGCGAGGCTCTAGACACCTGGATTATCCTCGTTGGGGGCTGGGTGGGAGGGAGGGTAGGTAGCAAGCCTGGGGCTGAGAGCTAAGGGTGGGGGGGAACTGTCTTGGAGAAGGGAACGTGCCCGTTCCGTGAGGCTCCTTGGCGCGCCCCCCCGCTCCTTAGAGGAAGGTGGACTGGGGCGGGCGACCAGCCCGAGGGCTTCCTGCTATTGTCCCCCGCCCAGTCTCCCCTTCTCCATCCCTTCCCCAGCCCCCGCTAGAATCTGGCTTTGACCCGGGCCACTCCCCAGAGGTGGCTGCGGGGCCAGGAGGAGACAGAAGGGCTGTTTCCTCTTCTCAGCAAGGGGAGAACCTAGGAAGGGGAGAAAGAGCCGGCCAGGCCTCCCCCATTCGCTCCAAATGGGGGGTATGAAGCAGCTGGGATTGGTCCCGGCAGGGTAAGCCTTTCCCCAAGCCAGGGGTCAGATGGGGGCCGCTCAGATGCTGCTCCCTAAAATCAGCTATGGGAAGCCCCCTTAAAGATATGTCATAGTTAAGTCTAGGGGGCCAATGCAATGGCCAACCAAGTGTTTTTAGAGGCTGGACTAATCCAGTCTAAGGTGGGGGGTAGGGTGGAGAGAGATTGGGTGGGAGGGAGGCAGGGACTGCTCTCAGGGAAGAAGGAAGGGGCTGGGGGTGCTTGCTATCAGAGCATTTTGCCTAGAAATGAAGAGCATGCAAATGAGATGCAAATTAGCCTCTATTGTCCCCAGCTAGGGAGCTTTTGCTAAGAAGCCTGCTGGATTCTGAAGGTTTTAATGTGGGAGTGGTCGTCATGCCCTCCAAACTCTCCCAGTCACCCCTTTTCCCAAGACTGGTCCTGCAGTTCCAGGAGTTTCTGGGTAGGGGCCAGCCCCAGCCCCTGCCCTCACATCTCTGGGCATGAAGCAGCCAGCACCTTTGTAATCAGGCTCAATGTCAATGTGCCCCCCACTCCCAGGGCAGCATCTCCCCTACCCTAGCTTCATTAGACTTCTCCTGAATGTTCACATTCACTTTTATTGGATGTGGTAAGGAGGTATAGCTCAGCCTCTTCCCTCCTTCTGTCCCTTCTTCCATCAGGTCAGAGGTCTCCTATCCCCCTCAAACCCCCACAGGAGTCACCACCACAGGTAAGGAAAGGGCAACAGCTTCTGAGGGCAGGGGATGGAAACAGGCATGGCCTGGGAGCAGAAAGAGGGTCTGACTGTTCTCCCCACTTGCCTGAGACTGAAGTTGTTTCCTGGGTGAAGATACCAGTTGCCCAGGGCAACCTGTGGGGGGGTGGGCAGGAGGGGGAGGATAGGAGACAAGCTGTGTCCCTTTCTCTTCCCCTGGGAGCACCAACATCCGAAGCATGGGGCGGGGGTGGCAGAGGGAGGCTTGGCCTTTCAGCACCAGAGGGTCTTTAGCTAGCTGACTGCTCTGCCCCTGGGGAGGGGGTCATCATTAGGTGCTCCTACCCCTTACCCTCCTCCAGCTCTCTTGGGACCCCATCTGGCGTCAGCCTCCCCACCAGTGATGCTGGACTGGGGATGGGGTACACTTGGGTCCTGGCTCCGAGAGTGGAGTTGTTGGGGAGATGGAATGGGCTAAGCCTGGAAGCCCAGGGTCTCTTCTTTAGGGGACATGGTGGGACAGGCAACTAAGGATTAGTGAAGGTAACTGTCTGTTCACAGAAAGGAAGGAGTCTCACCCTTCCTGACCTGATTTCCCGAGCCTACTCAGCCTTTCACTTCAACTTCAGGGGAAGGCAGGAAGCTGGTGTACACCTCCCACTGTGGGTTCCAGCCAGGGTCAGCTTGGCTGTGGGAGGCTGATGGAAGCTGATGGGTGGGAAGGAGGGCTGTCTCACTGTCCCTGCCACCATATCTATCTCCTCCTGGACTTTGGGCTACAATCGCCTGGCTGTCATTGAATTATTTATATTTTCATTCCAAGGCAGTCCGAAGAGGGAAGGGAAGGGAAGGAGAGACATGTTCAGCCATATCGCCTCACCAGTATAGCCCCTTCTATGCCTGGCTCCTCGTAGCGGGTGGGTCTGCTCTTCCCCACATTAAGCACATGCAGTGGTTCTTTGGAGTCAGGGAGGGAACAGGGGGCTAGGCAGGCTGGGAGGGGGCACAGTGGTCGGGCAGACAGCTGCGGCCAGAGCTAAATTTAGCCTCTGATCTGGCTTTGATGCAGATTCATTTTTGGCTAAGACAGCCCCCCTCCCCCACTCCCCTCCCTACTCACTCAGCTTCTCCCTAGCCATGGGAAGGGCCCCAGAAGCGTGAGCTTAGACCAGGACAAAGACCCCTAGGCTGCCTCCCCCACTCTGTTCTTCCTCAACCCTAGACAATGATGGCTGCTTCGCAGCTGCCTCTACCAGGGCACAGCGCCTAAATTGCTCCCGGGTGCCATGGGGGTCCGTGAGGGAGGGGGGAGGCAGACATGGTGCCCTCTTCCTCCTCCCCAGTGCCAAGGAGTCACTATTTATAATTTTAAGGCTTCAGTGTCTAATTATAGCTGAGAAGAGGTTAGCAAGAGGGGGGCCACGAGGTGTCACCTACTGAATGTCCCAGGCCCAGTCAGGAGAGAGGAGAAAAGGCTGAGTGAGAAGGCTGGGAGGGGGAGCAGGCGGTTCCTGTCCTTACCTGGGGTCATGCTGGCAGGCTTCGTACCAGCCAGTTTGGGCCAGTTGGACAGGGAAGGGCCTTGAGTGACAGTGACAGCTGGCTGGGACTGAGGTAGTGCCAGAGAGAGGTTTCTTCTCCCTACTGCACTGGGTCTTCTGGTGATAGACCTGGGAAGGGGTCCGCCTGCTTCAGAAGGTGGAGGAAATATGGCCCCTTCCCCCACTTTTCTGTCTTCTCTTTCAGGGCCAGCATATGGGTGAGGGGGCACCCCCTGGGGCCTGAGCTGCCCCACACAGGATGCCCCGTGACCCCCGCTTCATGCCCTTGCTGCTACTGCTGTTGCTGCTCTCACTTCCCCACACCCAGGCTGCCTTTCCCCAGGACCCCCTCCCTCTGCTGACCTCTGACCTGCAAGGTGAGTGTTTGGTACCTCACCCCCTCTATATGAGCTCAGCACTCAGTCTTGGCAGGTAGACACTGAGACCCCTTGTGTGGGTGGCAAGGTGCAGGAAGGCTCTCAGTCTCAAGGAAGCAAAGAGCCTGACCAGAAAAGGGGAGAAGACAGGTAGAGTGAGCTGGCACCTCAGGTCCGTCACTTCTCATCTGTGGGCCTACTTCCTTCACTTCCGGGCAGCATTGTTCAGTGATAAAGAATGTGGACTCTCGGCCAGACCAGACCTTAGCAGGTTTGAATCCCTGCTAAGCTGCTCACTAGCTGTGTGAGCTCTTCAAGTTATTTAACCTTTCTATGCCTCAGTCTCCTCGTCTGCAAAATGAAGGTAGTCATAGTATTTTACCGGGAGTTCCCTGGTGGTCCAATGGTTAGGACTCGGTGCTTTCACTGTGGTGGCCCGGGTTCAATCCCTGGTTGGGGAACTAAGATCCTGCAAGCCATGCAGTGCAGCCAAAAAAAAAATACTACTAATAATAGTATTCTACCTCATAGAGTTATTTAGGGATTAAATGAGGTAATACAGGTAAAGTTCTGAGAACACTGTCTGGCACAAAGTAAATGAGTTATATATGTTTGCTATTATTATTAGCTACAAAATGAAGGCTTGGGACTAATTCAGTGGTTCCCAACACTTCTTACCTCCCTCTCCACCACGTTATCACTACCAAGTCTAGGTCCCACTGTGAGGGAAACCACCAGCCAACTTTTTCTGAGAAGGACCTTTATCTGTTTGCAAGTTCCTGTTATATATGCAGGATTTAGAGTAATTTTCAGGATGAAGGAATGGCAGTTAGGTTATTGGGAGTAACTGTTGGGGGATAGATAAGAGCAGCAAACACATGTGCCAGACGTGGTTCGAAGCACCATACGAATGTTAAATCATCTCTCTCTGAACTCTGGGGTCCCTTTGAACGCTGATGACTGTGGTTTCCATGATCAGGCCAGGTGGATGCTGGAGTTGGTCAGAGGAGGCAGAAACCTTGGAGGGCTGAGGTGGCCTGTGAAGAGCCTTGAGGGGAGGGTGCAAAGAGAGGGCTGGGAGAAATGGGGTGAGTAAATGGTCCACATGGGACAGTGTACAATGTGGGAGTGAAAGGGAATTGCTAGCCCTAAGGCAGTTCCAAGAAGGGGTTGGGCTCAATTCTGGAGTCAGACAGACCTGGATCTCAGTTGGGGTGCCTGCCACTTCCAAGCTAAATGAGCTGTGCAAATTTCTTAATGGCTTTAAGCCTCAGGTTCCTCATCTGTAAGATGGGGCCAATGTTAGTACCTACCTCATAGGGTTGTTGAGACAATGCATCTAACATGCTAACATAGTGCTTGGCAGAGGTTAAGTGCTCAGAGTTAGCTGGTATTACATTTATTAATAGCCTTATTAATAGCTTTATTAATACCTCACAACTCATCTCACATATCCATTTTATGTCTGTGGCTGGGTTTCATCTGGTTGGAGAGGGTGTTGAGGGAGTACGTGGTATTCTGGCTGGCCCTCAGCACCCACCTCTCTGTGCCTTCTAGGTATTTCCCCATTATCCTGGTTCCGGGGCCTGGAAGATGACGCTGTGGTTGCAGAACTTGGGCTGGACTTTCAGAGATTCCTGACCTTGAACCGGACCTTGCTAGTGGCTGCGCGGTAAACTGGCTGTGGCACCATTGTGGGGCTGACAGGCCTGCTGCTGGGCAGGCATGGGACCTGCATGGCCACTGCAACATCTTGCAGGGGACACATGCAGGTGTATAAGCCATGGGACATGGGCATGCTAGGACCCAGAGCACAACTGCCAAGTTGTGGAGTAAGGGGGAGGAGAGAGGGCACTGTTTGTCCCTGAGCAGCTGAACACGGGCAAGGTGGGAGGCTCAGGAGTTCAGGTGGGGATCCATGGCTTGGCTCTGATTCCTCCTTGCCTGCCTCTTCAGGGATCACGTTTTCTCCTTCGATCTTCAAGCCCAAGAAGAAGGGGAGGGGCTAGTGCCCAACAAGGTGAGGGGCTGTGTGGGAGGAGGTTGAGGCATGGAGATGAGGCTGGGAAAGTTCTAACCGGGATCAAGTGGGTAGGTAGAAGACTCCAAGAGGAGGCATAATGTGAGGTGGTTCCAGGTTGCCCATGATTTTTCCCCTTCTACTTCTCCCGCCAGTATCTAACATGGAGGAGTCAAGACATGGAGAACTGTGCCGTGCGGGGGAAGCTGACGGTGAGGAGTGGGATGAGAATCTTGAGGGAAGGAGATGACCCTGCCTCTAGGCTCTGTCTAAGTGGCCTCCTCTGTGCCCATTTCCCCTCACTTCTCTCATCTTGGTCCACAGAGGAAAATGTACAGGAAAGGGAATTCATGATTTTTAGCTTCCTTTACACACCTCACACAAAAGGAAAGTGAGGCTCTGAGAGGCCAAAGAACTTGCCCAAGGCCAGAGGACTAGGAGTAGGTAGCTTAGTTGGGACTTCACCCCACACTGCTCTGCCTGGCTCAAGTGGAGCAGCCCTACTTCCTGTGACCCCCACCCCGTCCCAGTCCCGGGGAGCCCCGTCACTGACCGAGAATTCTGGATTTTCTAGGACGAGTGCTACAACTACATTCGTGTTCTCGTTCCCTGGGACTCCCAGACACTCCTTGCCTGTGGAACGAACTCATTCAGCCCCGTGTGCCGCAGCTATGGGGTACAAAGGCGAGGGCGGGGCATCAGGACTGGAGTGGGAGAAGAACCCAAGCTGGGCAATCAGTTCAGTGGGGATGGACCAGCAGGGGTAGGGGAACAGGAGTGCCCAGAGGGGAGGGGTCAGGAAGGGGTGGAGCAAGGAGGCAAGGGGACATGAGGAAGTGGGCTATGGAGCCAGACTTGCAACACCCCAAGGGGTCCAAGAACCTGTTTCCTCTGCCTCCAGATAACTTCGCTGCAGCAGGAGGGTGAGGAGCTGAGCGGGCAGGCTCGATGCCCCTTTGATGCCACCCAGTCCAACGTGGCCGTCTTTGCAGGTATGCACCTGGGCATGTGAGCAGCAGGCATGTGGCCGGAGGGAACTCCCACGTTAGCCCCTTTCCTAATTTGGTCTTTCCCCCATGCTCCTGAGTGGAGGGTTAAGGTAGGGGCCAAGGTCAGGCCAAGGGAGGGGTGTGGGAGGCCCAAGAAGAGCCAAGATACAGATCCCTGAGCCCTCCCCTGACCCCACCCTACCCCTCCAGAGGGCAGCCTGTATTCAGCCACAGCCGCGGATTTCCAGGCCAGTGATGCTGTGGTTTACAGAAGCCTTGGGCCTCAGCCCCCACTCCGCTCCGCCAAGTACGACTCCAAGTGGCTCCGAGGTCAGGGCAGGCCTAGGGCAGGGAGGCTGCTCTTGGGGAGGAGGTGCAGGGGGCGGTCGATGGCAGGCAGATGGTGGTAATGGTGAGCATGTATGCAGAGGGGAGAGGCTGTGGGGGGCCAGGAGTTTCTGAACAGGTGTAGTTTCTCTTCCGTACCTTTCCTGTCACTCCCCCTTCAGAGCCACACTTTGTCCATGCTTTGGAGCATGGAGACCATGTCTACTTCTTCTTCCGAGAAGTCTCTGTGGAGGACGCCCGGCTGGGGAGGGTAAGGAAGTGGGCACCAGGGGTGGGTAGCTAGAGGGCTCTGCTGGATGGTGAGGAGCCAGTAATTCAGGGGAGATTAGGGGCTCCTGGCCCTAATCTCCACAATGCAATCCCCTGGACTCTGAGGCCCCCAACTTGGAGTAGCCCCCAGGCCTCTGCCCCCGCATCCTGCTAGGTCCCTCACCTTGACCCCCATTGACCGACCACACCCTTCCTTTGCTGTGCCCCTAACATTTGTCTCTTGGTGCTCTAACTCACCACATTGCTCTCACCCTGCTGGCCCTGGGGCTCTCTCTCACCGTTCTCCTCGTCTCCAACTCTCCCACGCACAGGTACAGTTCTCCCGTGTGGCCCGTGTGTGTAAGCGTGACATGGGCGGCTCACCTCGGGCCTTGGACCGCCACTGGACATCTTTCCTGAAGCTGCGGCTCAACTGCTCTGTCCCTGGGGACTCTACCTTCTATTTTGACGTCTTACAGGCCTTGACAGGGCCTGTGAACTTGTATGGCCGCTCTGCTCTCTTTGGGGTCTTCACCACCCAGACCAATAGGTTGGTACCAGACTAACCAATGTGGCCCAATCTGTCCCCTGCCCCACCAGCATCCAGGTTCCTCTCTCAACGCCTATTGATGAGGGCAGTGAGCGGAAGCTCCATTCAAAGCCAGTTGGCTGTTCTGCCCACCGTTTTTCTCCTAGCGTGGCCCCCAGGGGCTGCCCCACCCTCTCAGGCTCTGCCCTAATACGGTATATGAAGGGGAGCTGCCATGTCTTACCTAGGAGGAACTGTGCTGTCCCTTCCAGCACCTAGCCCGCATCCTTTTCTGGCTCCCTCAGCATCCCCGGCTCTGCGGTCTGTGCCTTCTACCTGGATGATATTGAGCGTGGGTTTGAGGGAAAGTTCAAGGAGCAGAGGAGTCTGGATGGGGCCTGGACCCCTGTGTCTGAGGACAGGGTCCCCTCCCCCAGGTACGCAGGGTGGGCGTGGCCTTTGTGGAGGTAGAAACAAGCAGTGTCTGCTCCCCAAATGGGATTATGAGGAGAGGGCAAGGTGTCCAAGGCCTGGGGAGGGGGCTGTAGAGGGTTGGCAGCAGGGAAGGGAAGCAGTAGTGTGAATGTCTGCGTGTAGGCGGAACAAGGGTTACCAATCATGTTTGGGAGCAGTGGGTAGGTGGTGGTCACAGAGCCTAACTAAGCCCCAGCTCCCTGCCCTAAGGCTCCCTCTTCCTTTGTGTCCACCAGGCCAGGATCCTGTGCAGGAGTAGGTGTAGCTGCATTGTTCCCCTCTTCTCGAGACCTCCCTGATGATGTCCTGACCTTCATCAAGGCTCACCCACTCCTGGACCCTGCCGTGCCACCTGCCACCCATCAACCTCTGCTTACCTTCACCAGCAGGTATGGGGCTAGAAAATGCTGACCACTGCCTTCCCCGCCTCAGCTAGTCTTTCCCTGACCCCACAAGGTAAATCATATTGGTAGGAGGAAGAACCCGTGAAAGTGGAAGGGAGAGAGCTAAGAAGGAAACACTGGGCTGGGGGAAGGGCAGAGAAGGGGGTACCCAGACACATGCGCTGTCCTTGAAACACTCAAGCTTCCACTGGTCAGGTTGTCCTGACCTGAGGCCTATCCCTCCAGGGCCCTACTGACCCAGGTAGCTGTGGATGGCATGGCTGGTCCTTACAGTAATACCACAGTCCTGTTCCTTGGCTCCAACGATGGGACAGTGCTGAAGGTGCTGCCCCCATGGGGGCAATCTGGGGGCCCTGAGCCCATTCTGTTGGAAGAGATCGATGCCTACAGCCCCTCCCGGTGAGCCCTTTGTCCAGCAGGCCCCCTGCAGAGCAGGGATGGGATGTGGAGTGGTAGATGGGGATATAGGGATGGGGTGGGGACTCCAATATTGGAAGTTGTGGGGAAGAGAGAGGGCCTTGGCGAGAAGCTGGACACTGTGTTGGGGCAGAGTAGCCCTATGAGTTGTACTCAGTTGCTTGTATGCCTCCCCCGCTTCTGTTCTTTAACTCACCCAGGGAAAAAGGAGCCTCACCTGCTCCATCTCTGATTCCTTCTGGCCTCACCCTAGGTGCAGTGGGAAGCGGGCAGCCCAAACAGCACGGCGGGTTACAGGGCTGGAGCTGGACACCGAAGGTCACAGGCTCTTTGTGGCTTTTTCTGGCTGTATCATCTACCTCCCTCTCAGTCGATGTGCCCGGCATGGGGCCTGTCGGAGGTGAGAGGGACCTGAGGTCAGGCCCTGTCTGGGTGGGCTCTGGGCCTGCAGGCACACAGGAACACAGGCATAGTGGGTGGCAGGGAAACGCAGGGGATGGTTTGGGGGTGGGTATCTCAAGCATTCTGCAGGTGGGCAGTAACCAGGGACTGGACTAGGGATTGGGGTGGATAGGATGGGAGTATCAGGCTAAGAGCCTCCTGCAGGCCAGGGTGAGAGTGGAAGAGGCAGGGGAATGGAATGTGATTAGGGTGGAGAGGGTCCCAGCCTCACATGACTCAGTTTTCCCTAGGAGCTGTCTGGCTTCTCAGGACCCATACTGTGGATGGGACAGCTCCAGAGGCTGTGTGGATATCAGGGGACCTGGCGGGTAAGTGAGAGGCTCGTGGATCTCCTGAGGAGAAAGTTCCCCACTAAGAGAGGAAGCTGAGGGCTAGGGTGGGGGATGGGGGCAAGATGTATACCTGCACTGAGCCACCTCCATTTCCTCCTAGGATTGATGTGCATCCAGCTGGGAACCAGGAATCCATGGAGCATGATGACTGCCAAGGTAAACAGACGCGGCAGGGGTAGCTGTAGCCATTGTTGCGCATGGCTCTGATGGCCATAGACACTATCCCAGGTGTGGGCTTTTGTCTTTCTCTCCTTCTGTGGTACAGTCATGCCCATCAGTTCTTCATGAGGCTTCCCTCTGCCCCTATCTTCACCCTCTCTCTCCCTTTTTCATAGATGGAGCTACTGGGAGTCAGTCTGGCACAGGGGATTCTGCTTATGGTGAGTTCTACTGTCCCAACTTCACCTTGCTCAGCCCACACTCACCCAAGTCTGTGCCCCATGGCAGCAGCAGACCAGCACCCTGGACACCCTGAGAGAGTCTCAGAAAAGGGTTAGCATCCTCCAAATACCTAGCATATAGCTCAGTGCTTGGCACATAATAGGGTGCTTAACAGATAGTTTTTGAACAAATAAATGAAAGAGTGCCTTGCATAGTGAGCCCTCGCCCATTTCCAGAGGAAAATGAAGGCTGCACTTCTGGACCTTTGGGCTCCAAAGGGGGTGCGGGAAGCCACTCAATGGGTATCAGAGGTGGAGAGCAGGAGCCTCACTGGCTCTGACCTGGTCTCTGTCACCAGTGCTTCTGAGTCCTGGCCCTTCCCCTGAGACCCCAAGCCCCCCCAGTGATGCCCACCCCCGGCCCCAGTCTTCCACTCTTGGAGCTCACACTCAGGGTAAGGGGGCTGGCTGGGAGGGATGCTGATTCTTGAAGAATTCTAAGCCCCTCACTGATCGCTGTTTGGTGCTCACTAATAATGCCTGTTTGGAGCCTCCCCTCCCAGCCCCGCCTCCCTCAGCACGGGCAGAGTTTGGCAGTTGTTCTTGGCATGGCTACAGGGGCCAGAGCTGGGATGGGGACTCCCCAGGCCCAGGCTCTAGCTTGCGTGTGAAAGGTAGTTCGGTGGGTTGTGTGTGTTGAGGGGTCAGGGGAGGTGATTCCTAAAGAGGGTCAAAGCTGCGTTGGAGCTGAGCAGCAGCAGGAGAGAGGCGACACTTCGGAACCTGCCATCCCGCTGGCCCACCTTCCCTGAGCCTCCCTCCTCCCTCCTTCCTCTCGGTCGTCAGGCGTGCGACGGGACCTCCCGGCAGCCTCAGTCTCCCGCGCCGTCCCCATCCCACTCCTCCTGGCCTGTGTGGCCGCAGCCTTCGCCCTGGGCGCCTCGGTCTCTGGCCTCCTGGTCTCCTGCGCTTGTCGCCACGCCCACAGACGTCGGAGCAAGGATATCGAGACTGCGGGGCTCCCGCGCCCTCTATCCCTTCGCAGCTTGGCCCGTCTGCACGGGGCGGGCCCAGAGCCGCAGCCAACGTCCAAGGACGGAGGGGGCGCACAGACACCCCAGCTCTACACCACCTTCCTGCCTCCTCCCGAGGGAGTACCCCCGCCGGAGCTGGCTTGCCTGCCCACCCCGGAGTCCACGCCGGAGCTGCCGGTCAAGCACCTCCGCCACGCCGGGGGTCCCTGGGAGTGGAACCAGAACGGGAACAACGCCAAGGAGGGCCGGGGCCGCGCCCGGGGCGGGAACACGGCGGGCGGCCCCGCGCCGCGCGTGCTGGTGAGGCCGCCGCCGCCCGGCTGTCCCGGGCAGGCCGTGGAAGTCACCACCCTGGAGGAACTGCTGCGCTACCTGCACGGCCCGCAGCCGCCCAGGAAGGAGGTCGAGCCCCCGGCCGCCGCCCCTTTCACCTCGCGGGCACTGCCGCCCGAGCCCGCCCCCGCCCCCACCCTCTTTGCCGGCCCCTGCCTGCTCCCCCGGGACTGTGCCACGCCTCGGAGGCTGGACGTGCCCCCGGAGGGCAAGCGCCCGGCCCCCGCCACCCGGCCTGCTCTCTCCGCCCCAGCTCCCCGGCTCGGGGTGGGCGGCAGCCGGAGGTTGCCCTTTTCCACGCACCGTGCACCCCCCGCGCTGCTCACCCGAGTCCCCTCGGGAGGCCCCTCCAGGTACTCCGGGGGTACCGGGAGACACCTCCTGTACCTGGGCCGGCCTGAGGGGCACCGGGGCCGCGCCCTGAAGAGGGTGGACGTCGAGAAGCCCCAGGTGCCCCTGAAGCCTCCCCTCGTCGGGCCTTCCTCGCAGTCGGCCGTCCCTAGTGGCAACCATTTTAACTTTTAAAGGGAGCTGCTCCAAGGCCTCAAATGGTACCCTCGAGGCCCATGCCCTCAGAGGCCGTGAGCGTGGACGCATCTCCAAGGACAGATCACATCCCTCTCTCCTTGTTCCACACCTGCAGCCTTCCTGGACTCTGAGAGTCTCCCGGGGTCCCCGCCCGCCCCGGGTGTATTTATTGACTGCCGACTGTCTTTCCCCCTGTCCTCGAGAGAGGAGTGGGAGGTGAGAAGCTCGCCCCCTCAGTGAGCCAGCTTTTCGGGGGGAACTGGCACACTCCTACTCCCCCACCTCCCTCAGCCAAGCTGCCTTAACTCGCCCCTCTGGGCCTCCACAGACTGGGCCCCGGGCGGGCCGCACGGCGGACGGACGGGGCTGCGCCACGCCCGTTGTGTACAGTCCTCGGGCCTCCTGGGACGTGCCTCCTCCTACTGTGTAGGAGCCTCCCCTTCCCAATACAGCTGTGTCCCCGAGCCGCTGCCTGACTTTACTCGCGGAGGGGGCGGGGCGGGAGTCGGTCGGCTGCTCTGAGCCCTTTTTCTCCAGAATCTCTGCCTTCAACTTGGCCTTGAGCTCTCTCCCGAGTAATTGGGATGGCTGCGCTCCCACCGGGGTTTATCATGAAAGATTTCCTGAAGGAGGCAAGCTAAGAAATGGTGCGTGGAGATGAACCAGGGCCCAGGAGACCCCGGGTAGAATTTAGGTGGGGTTAGGGAGGGTACTCCGAGCACGTTTCTGGACCGAGATAAGAGGGACTTTTTCGTAGAATGCTTTATGGGGTGGGGGGAGGGTATTTTTGGAGAAATAAAACGAAGCTGCAGCGTAAGTGACTGAAGTTTCACATCAGGAAATCTTGTCATAAAGGGAATTTGGCTGGAAAAACCTGGGTCGCAAGAGGGGTAGGCTGCAAAAAAAACCCCAGCAAAGTACTGGTGAAGTTAGGGGTTTGCCCCAGCAGTTCCCTAAGGAGTTCCCCTTCGCGGAGCCAGAGGGGTGCCGAGAAGCGCATTTTATTGCACGCATGCGTAGCCTCCTCTCGCGGACTCCCGGGCCGCACTCGAGCCCTGCGCGCCGAAGATCAGCTAGCGTGTGTCGTAAGGTTCCTCTGGTCCGGGCTGGGTGCAGATACCTGTCCGTTACTCCCGGGGGCCAATGAGAGGGACGAGCAGGACGGCCTGCCCCGCCCACTGCCTGGACCTAAAGACCTCGCGCGGGCGGTGGCTGCTTTTGCGGATTTACAAGTCTCGTTTTTACCGGCGCGTGGCGGGGATACCCACCGGGTTGGAGCCCTAGGCCGCCCTGCCGCTGGCGCCTCCTGGAGGCCAGACCACGCCTTGCAGCTAAGGAAGCCTCGCCAGTTCCTCTCCGGGTTTTTTGCCTAAAAGCCCTCGACAGGAATCCGCTGGGAACAGTTTGAAGAACCCTGAGATGGTTTCTAGCTCCGCCCTTTACTGCTTGTGATCCTGCCTAGTCAAAGCTCTACCCTAAGCCTCCGTTTCCTCACCTGAAAAATGGGGTTGAGAGGCTCAAGTACGATAATGTACGTGAAAACCCTTTCTAAAGGAGAAAACATGGTATCTTGTGAGATGGCGGTTACTTCAAACTCACCCTGGGCTATTATTCCTAACTTTGCGATCTGCTTCTACTCAGCAATCCGTTTCCCTTTGTATCCTTACAAACTTCGTTTATAGATTTTACCCTCAAGGTTTTTAAATGCCCTCTGAACACTTCTCACACATCGGATAGCTTGTTCCATCAAATCTGGCTGTCCTCCAGAGTCTACCCGCTTTCTGCTTGGAGCTTGTTTCACCGGGTTGGAGAGGTCCTTTAGATCTCAATTTTTTCTCACTGGATGCTTTACTTAAACCGAGATACTTTGAAATCATTGATAGTTGCTAGATAGTGGAGGAGAGAAAGGAAGAAGTAAAGAATCTTTCCAGTCACCTGACTTCATTATCCTTTTCAAACCAAGCCAGGACAAAGAAAAATTCTAAGACTGCAACCTTTCATAGCCCTCTAAGGGCCAAGTCTCACAGATACTTCACTTCTTGCCCTGAAGGTGGTCACAAAGGGGTAAAAGATCCTCAGGTTCAAATGTAGACCCAAAAGAGAAGTACAATCGAAATTTAACAATTTACAGGTTAAAGTCCTGGTTTCAGTTTAATTGTAAAGGATGTTCATTTATTAGTATTTCTAAACTATGGGGACTTTCCTGGTGGTCCAGTGGTTAAGAATTCGCTTTCCAGTGCAGGGGACACTGGTACAATCCCTGGTCGGGGAACTAAGATCTCACATGCTGAGGGGCAACTAAGCCCATGTGGCAATGAAAGATCCCGCCTGCGGCAACTAAGACCTGACGCAGCCAAAAATAAATATTAACAAACAAAAACACTATGGCAACTTCTCTAGCCAAGAACGCCTAAGCTGGACTCTCAGAACCTTCTCAGGGCTAGTGAAAGCAACTATGTTGCAGTGAGAGCAACAGTCCTTGGACTCTGCCCCTTAATAATTTTATGGGTGACCTTGGCAATTCCACTAACCTCTCTGCGCCTCAATTTCTTTTGTAAAGTATAGAAAGAACATATGCCAACATGGGGTTTATAAAGCACCATATAAATATATAGGCTTAAATTAAGTGCTTTGTGGGAAACGGTTATTTGCCCAAAATAGACTATTAAGAATGCAATTCATTAGCACTCATCCTGAAACACCTCATCCTGACAGCAGTGAATAATAAATTAGGGATAAACTGAAAGAAATTATTATCACTATCAACACAGGGATAAACATGATCCTAACTCAGGAATCTGCTGATAGTCTTTTTTAAAAAAATACATTTATTTATTTTATTTATTTTTGGTCATGTTGGGTCTTCGTTGCCGCATGCAGGCTTTCTCTAGTTGCGGTGAGCAGGGGCTACTCTTCGTTTTGGTGCACGGGCTTCTCATTGCGGTGGCTTCTCTTATTGCTGAGCATGGGCTCTAGGCATGCGGGCTTCAGTAGTTGTGGCATGTGGGCTCAGTAGTTGTGGCTTGCGGGCTCTAGAGCGCAGGCTTGGTAGTTGTGGCATATGGGCTTAGCTGCTCCGCAGCATGTGGGATCTTTGCAGACCAGGGCTTGAACCCATGTCCCCTGCATTGGCAGGCAGATTCTTAACTACTGTGCCACCAGGGAAGCCCTGATAGTCTTTTTCTAAAATTAGGATATTAGCTCAAACGTTGTCTTTAGAAAAAACAGAGTGTGCCAACAGGATAAAGTTGTCATCCTGAGGGATTTCTAAGCTGATTTCTCAGAGGTATCCTGGGAGGTTATGGAGAAACCAGGGCCCCAGTAGGCAGAGTCCAACAGCTTGTATAAAGCTTTGGGGACCTGAAACACAGAAGGTTCCACAGTCACAAAACTTGAAAAGCTGTTCAGCATCTTGGGTTCTTTGGTAGCTAAGTCATAGGGGCCTGAGCTATTATCTCTCAGATTTATGTCTCCTTGATGCTACTACCCCCCACTTGGGAACCACACAGGTGTGAGTCACTCTCTGTTACTTAATCCAGCAGTTGACCCTTCAGAACTGTTGACTCATAAGAATTTAAGGTCACATGTATGAGAGTAAGATTGAAGTACATGGATAAAATATGAAGTCTATGAATCCAAAAGATCACCTATCTTTACCAGGTGTATTAGGGTCCCAAGAGAAAATAGTTGACATGCTCAAAATAATGAAGGGCTCCTTTTAAAAAGTGTTGGCAAGGGATAGGTCAGTAACTGGAGGCTAGGAACAGCCTTACACCTGAAAGGACAAAGGGAGGTAATGGCTACTGAGACTTGGAAGGAGAGATTGCATTGAGTGGGGCAGTGGCCTTTAATCAAAGGATACAGCTAGGTCCAGGTGACCCCAAGGGAGGGAACCTGGGAAATCAATACACTGATTTCAGTCTTTTGTCTCCATCCAGTCTCCTGCCCAGAGCTCCCTACTGACTGAATCCAACTGGAAGCCAAAGCACAGGGAACCCGTTGATGAAATTCATACAGGTTAGCCTCCCAGGATAGAGAACGAGATACAGTAAGGAGGAAAGTGACCTAAAGGAAAGACAGAAGAATCCAGCACACCTAGAGATGAAGACCCCATCCATTTCCTGCAAGAGAGGTTATCTTTGACTCTCCTTGCTCAAGTGTTGCTGACCAGCAGCTTTATGAAGATGCCTCCTGAATTAGTTTTGGAGCAAAACTTACTTTGGGGATTTTGCTAGAAAGGCTGCTTGGAGAATTTACTTCTCTCCAGTTTCTTAACTGCAATTTGAGATGAATTAAGCTGCCCAAAGTCAAGTGAGATGGTATTGTGACTAAAGGATAAACTACAGAGGAAAAAACACTACTAACTCTATGTAGAAACTGTAGTTTTAGAAAGAAAAAAAAAATTTTAAGCTGAGGGACTTGGGGCAAAGTCACAGCCTGTTTTTTAATATCTACATAATGAAGATAATACACACCTTGCAAGATAGGTATGTTTGTGTGCATGCAAAGTTCCTAGCTCATTGACGGACACGTAGCACAAACTAAAAGCATGTTATTATTTATGATATTGGCCTCTCTCTAAAATATCATTTTACTTTACAGTAAGAACTTTCTTAAACTTTAGGACTGTTTATGGTAGCAGAGTGCAGCCCCACACCTGGCTCAGGGGTCCCCTATAGTCTAAACTTACTGTTAGCTATCAGACATCTTGCAGAAACTCCTACATAGGTGTAATTATCACTAGGCTGCTCCCACTTCAACCTTCTCTTGTATTTTCTACCTACTGATCTTGGAGTAGAGGGCTCACTTTCACAGAGAGAGAAAATCTTAGGCAAGTTGCCCTAGTTCATGGTTTTTTCCATCATTTAAGAATATTTACCCTTCAGAGAACTCTAGGTTCCTAACTCTCCAATTCCCTTCCAACTTTCCCATATGCCTGATGATTTTTCTTACTGGGATTTTTTTTTTTTTTTTTGGCTGCACTGGGCCTTTGTTGCCGCATGCGGGCTTTCTCTAGTTGTGGTGAGCGGGGGCTACTCTTTGTTGCGGTGCGCGGGCTTCTCATTGAGGTGGCTTCTCTTGTGGAGCACGGGCTCTAGGCGCGCAGGTTTCAGTAGCTGTGGCACGTGGGCTCAGTAGTTGTGGCTCCTGGGCTCTAGAGCGCAGGCTCAGTAGTTGTGGCGCACGGGCTTAGTTGCTTCGCGGCATGTGGAATCTTCCTGGACCAGGGCTCGAACCCGTGTCCCCTGCCTTGGCAGGCAGATTCTTAACCACTACGCCACCAGGGAAACCCTCTCGCTAGGATTTTAATTCAACACTTTCAGTTCTTTGCTTCTCAAGGCTTTTTGAGTTCCTGCTCTTTTTCTCTAGGCAGAGCAAAGACCATATATACATTTATGAGGTACCTGCCAGATGCACCTTATAGTTAATATGTACACAGTACTGTTTACCAAAAAGCAATTATCCACATGCAGCCTAGTACATGGTAAGCGTTCAATTTCCTAAATATTGACTTTGAGAGCTTACCTGGAGATTCTAATGTTGAACACTGATACTTATATGTCCTTGACTTTGGTTTTACCCTCATTTATTTATTTATTTTAAATTTATTAATTTTATTAATTTTTTAATTTTTGTCTGTGTTGGGTCTTTGTTGCTGCAGGCGGGCTTTCTCTAGTTGCGGAGAGCGGGGGCTACTCTTTGCAGTGCGCAGGCTTCTCATTGCGGTGGCTTCTCTTGTTGCGGAGCAGGGACTCTAGGCACGCGGGCTACATTAGTTGTGGTGCGCGGGCTCTAGAGTGCAGGCTCGGTAGTTGTGGCGCACAGGGTTAGTTGCTCCGCGGCATGTGGGATCTTCCCGGACCAGGGCTCGAACCCGTGTCCCCTGCATTGGCAGGTGGATTCTTAACCACTGCTCCACCAGGGAAGCCCTACCCTCCTTTATCTGAGAAAGGCATCTTTATTGCCGATGGAGCAGCTTTTGAGAACACTATACACTAGACGGGAACACCCAAGTAGCCAGCCAAGTGGGTCTGTTCAACCCTGGCTATCAACAGGGATTGCGCCACAACCAGACTGCTACCCATATTTACTTAATAAATATGTGCTGAATTAGACTGAGATAACAACAAGCACCTTATTAACTAAGAGTAGCTTAGAAGCCAGCAGAGCAAATGCACTATGTCCAAGCCTCCCTGGGCCTGATGTTCTTCCCGTACCCTGCCCCTTATCTTGGCATTGACTTAACTCCCACACAAGGCACAGAATCATTTACTTCAGCTACTATTCTCTCTTGGTTGTTTGCTTTTAGGGAATGGAGTGGGGGATAAAAGAAGGAAAGAAGATGTACATTAATAAGCCAGTCAAAAGTTCTCTCCATTCTCACTTCAGTTCTTACCTCAACTTGCTCTGCCTCTTAAGAATACCAGCTGAGGAGTAGCTAGATAAGGAAAAGGTAGAGAGTGTGAATGGGTCAGAAGAGGCACCAAAGAGGGGAAAGAAGATGCTCCCCCCACCAAAACCACCCTCCCACTGCTCCACTCTCATTAGCTCAGTAGGACGGGGAAAACTTGCTCTTAAGGATTATCTGTGACCAGGCAGTAGATACAATTTTTGCCCAGGAGATGGAAAAAAAATTTCAATGACACCTGAAATGGTAAGACTTTGACATTTTAGTAAGAAACATTTTTTTATTTTAAATGATAGTACAAAAATTGTATATATAATATAGATCTGTATAGGTGTACATACACACAAATGCTCACACACACACACACACACACACAAACTTGCTCATCAGAATCAAACCCTATTTAATTAAAATCCTAAATAAAAAAGAGAATTATACTTAAGTTTTCTTAAAACATACTGTACATAAAGCTGTCAGACAACCCAAAAAACTGAAGATGTTTTGAGAAGAAGCTAGGCACCCCACCTACCCTTTCTCTGCTCCCCCCCAACACAAATGGCCTTGGCAGAAGGACAGTACACAGGGCAAAGCCAGAGAAGGGAGCTGCTGCTATCATTACTGTTGATAGAGCAAGATGCCTGAGACCAACTAGGAAGCACAGGATATAGGGTATGACCTAGATTAATTCTCAGAAACAAACCACTTAAGAATAAACAGAAAATATGTGGTAGGGAAGGAGGGGACAGAAGGAGGAAAGACAAGGCGCATAGATTAGAAATGACCTATTAATTAAATTCTAGTGCCTGGGAAAGACTCAGTGAGATAAGAACAATGGGGTCACAAAGGCAGAAGTAGTTAGAGGGGAAAGGGGAGGAGAGAGACAGGGAATCACAATTTCCTGCCATTAACAAGCCAAATTGCTATGTAGTAGTCTGGAGTCTAGGGATATCACCCCACCTCCTAATCTTAAGAGAGGCTTAAAAAAAAAAAAAAAAAAAAAAAAAAAAAAAAAGGCAGCACCAGAGGTTCAAAGCTACTTAATTTGAATTTACATCCTTCTTGCTCCTGGTCTCTTGTTAAATATACTGGCATAGGAAATAGAGTACTAACTCATAAGGGGAAAGTATCACATAAAGTGGAAATAGATAAGAGCCTAGAGCAGCACATAGGTGGTCTTAATATGTATTCCATTCTAAAGCTCCTTTTCTGGCCATACAGAGATGTCTATATAACAAGTAGAGAACAGGAGGCCATTCTCCAACAAATCTGGACAAAAACCGATTCCCACTCAATATTAAACTTCTGGGAATAGTTCACTACATGCCTCATGTCTTCTAGCTCTGAGGGTCTATAATGTTGTTTGTTAGGAAAAGAGCCACAGAAGCTTTCTCAAAATGATCATTCCTTAAAAGGCTGAGATGCCTAAACTGGGAAGCAGATGTATAGAATGTCTGCTCCTTCTGCCATGGAACTTTATCTAGGGTTTCTTTCCTTTTCAGAGGTGTAAGAAATTATACAAATGCCAGTCAAAACAGCTACCATAGGAGCTGAAAGGAGGTTTGCTCTGTGGAAAGGCAGCTCCATCTCTACCCCTGACCCTGCTCTGAATCTTTCAGTTTACCAATGTCATCACACTGTATGCTAAAGAAATCTCTGCAAAGCTAGGTACTAGCTCTCCCTAGGGCCTCACTCCTCAGGTTTCTCATTACTGCCAGTTGAGCATGCCTCAGAAAAAGGGCCAAAGTAATGCTTGCTTTTTCTTCCTCGGTGTCTTTACCCAATTGAAAGAAACCCTCTCTAATGTTTTTAATGAAATAAAAATATTTCCAGCTTTTACCAGGTACTTTAGAGTTGAACCTCAAATAAACAAAGAGAAAAGTGGGAAAATTCATATATGTTTATAAATGTACACAGTATATACGTGCAGCAAAGGGGTGTGAAAAATGCCCTGGTCACAAAATACCTAACTTCAACTGGAGAGCCCTCTGTTAAATTCATTTCTTTTACAGCAATATAAAGAAAGTCATTTTGCATGCCACAGATTTCTAATATTACTGAGCAGACACAAACATTTTAATAATGCAGTGCTAAGGCTGAAAAAGGGGGAGAGGCAAAGGCAAAAATTATGAAACACAGATCTGACAGAGAAAAAGAACATCTTTTAAGGTGCTGAGTTCAATATACAGAAAACCTAAAGCCAAGTTCTCCCATATTTCAATTAAGAGACCTCAACTCTGGCATTACAATTAAGGGATCCCACAGAGGTAGTGATAGGAAGGGAATGTACATTTATACATTTGTAAGTAACTTCCCTGAAGCCAGGAACAAGAACAGAAATATTAAGATTTATTTCTTTCTCCTTTTTAGGGGAAAGCTTAAAACCAAAATGTAAATGTAGGGTCTACTATTCCTATATTAATACTGATATTATTAAAGCAGCTTTATTTTAAAGTAGGCAATCATCCTAGGCTTCAGGTTTCTCCTGCTCAAGTACCATCTCTGAACCACTTGTCTGTTTGATTCTCTGTAATCCAACCTTACCAATAAGCCAGTTGGAATCCCCAAACCCAGAAGATCTAGGAACATTTTTCCAACTTCCATGGCTGACCCAGAAAAATATGCAAAATCATACAATGGTACGGCCATTCATGTCTTTCATATTTAATCTAACTACTTCAAGGGATCCTGACCTACCATTCTCTCTATGGCAATACAATTAGAGATCAAGCCCTATTTCCCTTCTCTGGGATGCTAAAAGGTCTATTCCAAGTAAATAAAAACAAATGCCCTTTTGCTACCTACACCTTTCTAGACATTTCCCTTCTCTCTCTCCCTATCCCAACCCCCCCTTTAACTCCCTATCTCAGAGAGCCCATCATCAAAAATGACTTGGGCTGTATTAGATATTTTACTGGGTGGGAATGATAGGCTCTTACAAAAACAGAATAATAAGAAACTCTAAACAGTTCCCCCAAACAGTAGGTACTCTGTATGCTCAGAAGAGAGTGTTGGATGGAAACTCCCCGCCCTCAATAAGAAGCTACCTCAGAGAGTGAGGTGGTTGGGCCTGCATATTTTCTACACAGTTAACCTCCACTCCCTGAACAGGAAAGAATAAAAGAAGGAATTAAAGTCAATGTATGCACCAAGAACACACACAAAACACATCTAAAATAACACTTGGTCCCTCTATAGTTAAGCTAAAGCTTTGAAATGGCACACAATAGCAGCTTATTGTTAGCACCTGATTCACAAAGGGACTCAGCAAAAGGAAAAATATTGCAAACAGAAATAGGACGACTTGACAGCAGATACCACAATTTTACCCTCTCCCTTACCTAGGCTGCTCTACTGCATTTCTCCATCATCCCCAACAGTGCAGACTAATCTCTGATCATCTGGGAAGTGCTTAGTACTTGGTCCATGGAGAAAACCTAGCTACGCTGGCCCGTAGCCAAGATTAATTTCAAAACTGATATTTTTGTCTATAAACCTCTAATAGCCAATTCTGTTTGTTAAATTTGGTTTGGGGGGTTATGTTTTCAGTCTATTTAAAGCCCCAAATGATTCTGCACCTCTGGAAAACTGCAGCAAATTACTTCACTAATCAAGGTAAACAGAACCATGTTAACTGTCACATTTTATTCCAAATTAAAAATGTATGTTTTCCCCATGATTGCTAATTAAGAAAACCATATTCTAAACAGTCATTCAAATGTTTACTTGGCACAGCTCCCTCTAGTTGCTTTTAATTTACAACAAAGCAAGCAAGCAAGTCCAGGATGATGACCTCTCCATAACCCCTCTCTCTCCATCCATATTCCCTTTTTTTAAAAAAACTCCAAGAAATCCCAGCAATGAAACACTTTCAAAAGTATATTGGCAAAGGGAGCAGGCATAGTGGGAGAGAAGAGAGTCAGGTGACGAAGCATCTGGTCAGAATCTTTGGTTCCTTACATTACGGCACTGGTAGTTCTCACTCCCTTTGCCAGCACACACTGAGCAACTATAAGGCACAAAAGCTCTGCACAAGGCCCGACCTTAAGGAAATAGAGCAATTTACTCAACCCAAATCAGATGGAGAAAGCTATACAACATCCTCAGCATTCATCTCTCCCCCTGTCTTTTCTTGCATATGAGAGGATACCATGTAAGTTCCACAGAAAGGCACACTGAGAAAACTCAACAAATTTTATAAAATTAAAAAGTTGATATTAAAGCTTGATATTACATAAATAAATGGTTGGAAGCAAGTTGTTCTGACAACAGACTACCCTCCTGATTGCGATTTCATAAAATCCAGCCAGAGCAAAGTTGGTATCTCAGGACCAGATTGTTTCCTAACCCCACGAGCCTCTTTCTGGCAACTTTCCAGCATTGTAGAGGCACAGCCTGGAGGATTTTGGATTTATATACACTTCTCTCCTTTCCAGTTTTTAAAAATTCTATTTCAGTTTCTTAAACTGGCATCTGAGCTATGGACACACAATGGATGCAAATTTAGTCAGGCAATCACACGTTTCTTTTCAGTGAAATTAACTCAGGATAGTGGGGAGTGCCTGCCTGCTCCTTTGGAAGTGGAATATATTTCTTTCTCTTCCCCAAAACTTGCATCTAATCCCTCCTTCCAATTAGGTTTCTCCTCTAACAGGTACACATCATAAATCTAAGGCAGTTTCAGGTCACTTGACGGTACAACTATAATATTAAAGGCTCTGGGTGTGTCCATATTAGGAATATTATTTTAAAATCTTTTGATAGAAAGTCAGTTATTTAAAAAACAATCAATCTGCAACATCCAGCATTCTTTTACCTCTATGCTTCAAGCAATGATGTGAGCTGAGAAATTTGGTCCTTATTCTTTTGGTCCCTCAAAAGACTTGTTCCCTAAATTTGGCTTTGAATTTTCCAGTTGCATAGAGAGCCTTCCTGAGCCCAAACTCTGTACCCTGCTATAGTTTTCTTCTTTAGGACATTCTTAATTTTTATACAATGTTTGTCCTTTGTATTTTCTTTTAAAAAGAGGAAAAAGATAGACACAGCACAAGCTGTGGCCCTTGCACATTAAGTTGAAACAGTTTCCATGGAAACTCCAGTATGAGGCTCTGTGGTCCCTACTGCCCCAGTCACTTCTGTCTCTCTCTCCTCCATCTCCCCCTCTGTAACTACTACAGCATCTACCTCAGCCACCTCTTCAACCATGGTGAAATCAACTCCATTGGGCTGTTGTCGGGCCATGGCCTCTAGCTTGAGGCGGTACTGTTCTGCCTCCTGCTCTTTCTTTAGGAGCTGGTGTCGGTATTCCTGGGCTCTTCGATTAGCCTCCTGGAGTTGCTGCTGAAGTAGCTCTCTTTCAGTGCCTTCCTGTAAAAGTAAATCGCCACAGGTAAGAATTCCTGAGAGTAGACAAAAAAGAAGGGTATGGGCCTTGAAAGTTCTGGCTTTTGAATCTTTGCCTTCTCTTCTCTCCACCACTGCTAAAAACATTACCTTGCTTTCCTCCACACTGTCTGTCATCTCTTCTATCCTTGGTTTCTTAGTCAGTGGCAATTTCTCTGCTTCTTCTGCCTCTTCTTCAATGACAGTCTCCTCTGCAACCTGACCAGCAGGTACAGTTAAAACTATAAGCCAAAGGACACCAATTGGAGGTGATGAATACATAGTAAAACAAAGAGACTTTGCTTACTTTGAATCAGACAATAAACTAAAATATAGGGCTTCCCTGGTGGCACAGTGGTTAAGAATCCACCTGCCAATGCAGGGGACACAGGTTCAAGCCCTGGTCTGGGAACATCTCACATGCCGTGGAGCAACTAAGCCCATGCTCCACAACTACTGAGCCTGCGCTCTAGAGCCTGTGAGCCACAACTACTGAAGCCCGTCCACCTAGAGCCCGTGCTCTGCCACAAGAGAAGCCACCGCAATGAGAAACCTGTGCACCGCAACGAAGAGTAACCCCTGCTCACCGCAACTAGAGAAAGCCCGCGCACAGCAATGAAGACCCAACGCAGCCAAAAAAAAAAAAAATCATCTAAACTGAAATATATTCTCTGATATCTCACTGTTCATATCTCTTTGGATTTTAGAATCAACAGGCAAGGCATGGCTTTACAGAGAGAAACCAAAAAGATTAGAGGCACTAAGAAGACCTCAGAAAGGAAGGGTGAAGATTTGCAGGTTTGGAAGCCATGCAGTTAAGACCCAACTCTGAGGCTTTTATATAGAAATGTCTGACTGTAGATCAGAAGCTGTGACCACTTAGCTTACAATTCTGCAGAAATAACTTATCTAAAGTAGGTCTGATATCTTAAATGAGAATTTTGAGAAACCCTTCATGAAAGCAGTTTGCCATTAGCTGTGTCTAATTTAACTATTTCTCTTCTCATAGATAAGTGAGAAAAGGGTCAACACACATATGCCCACAACACACATGATGCACTACACACCTATCCGAATGGCTAAAATTTAAAAAAAAATAGTGATAACACCAAACGCTGGCAAGAATGTGGGAAACTGGATTATTCATAAATTGCTGGTGGAAATGTAAAATGGTACAGTCACTGTAGAAAATAGTTTGGCAGTGTTTTACAAAAGTAAACATGCATTTACCATATGACCCGGAAATTTTACTTTTGGACATTAACCCCAGAAAATTGAAAACTTATGTTCCCATACAACCTGTACACGATTGATCATAACAGCTTTACTCAGATATAGCCAAAACCTGGAGACAGATTAAGTAGGTAAATTGTTAAACAAACTATGGTACATCTATACCATGGAATACTACTCAGCAATAAAAAGAAATGAACTATTGATACAAACATCAACTTGGATAGACCTTAAGGAAATTATGCTGAGAGAAAAAAGCCAATGTCAAAAGGCTATATACTGTATGATTCCATTTACATAACATTCTCGAAATGACAAAAATATAAAGATAGAGAACAGATGAATTAGTTAGTGGTTGCCAGTGGTTAGGAATGAGGTAGGAAGGGAAGTGGCTATAACACAAGGAATACAGAGTAGCAAAAGGAACCTTGGTGATGGAACTGTTTTGTATCTCAACTTTGGTGGTGCTGATGCATTAAATTGCATAGAACACAAACTCACAAATGAATGCATATAAAACTGGAAAAAATCTCAATAAGGTTGGTGGATTGTACCAATGTCAATTTCCTGTCTGTAATATTGTACTAGAGTTATAAAAAATGTTACCATTGGGGGAAACTGGGTGATAGGTATATGGGATCTTTCTGTATTATTTCTTACAACTATACATGAATGAATATATGATTATCTCAAAATAAAAAGTTAAAATTATACTTAGGTTTTAGGATGCATTGTGATTTTTGTTTAAAGCAGATTTACCTAGTTATTTGGTTTGGTTGATTTTAACATTAGCTTGTATTCCTTGAACACTCATCAACTGATAGCAGTAGAAAGCAGCTTGGATATCTGCTAAGTGGAAATGGAAATTCTGTCTGGGACTAAAAATTTCTTACAATTAATTCACAAAATTCCAGCTCTCCTTCTTTGGGCCTGGTCAAATGCATCTGTAAAAAGTAGTGTAGTGGACTTCCCAGGTGGCACAGTGGTTAAGAATCCGCCTGTCAAGGCAGGGGACACGGGTCTCAGCCCTGGTCAGGAACGATCCCAAATGCTGCGGAGCAACTAAGCCGGTGCACCACAACTACTGAGCCTGCACTCTAGAGCCCATGAGCTACAACTATTGAGCCCGTGCACCTAGAGCCCGTGCTCCGGGCTCAATGAGAAACCCTGCACACTGCAACAAAAAGTAGCCCCCGATAGGGCTTCCCTGGTGGTGCAGTGGTTGAGAGTCCACCTGCCGATGCAGGGGACACGGGTTCGTGCCCCGATCCGGGAAGATCCCACATGCCGCGGAGCGGCTAGGCCCGCGAGCCGTGGCCACTAAGCCTGCGCGTCTGGAGCCTGTGCTCCACAACAGGAGAGGCCACAACAGTGAAAGGCCCGCATACCGCAAAAAAAAAAAAAAAAGTAGCCCCCGCTAGCCGCAACTAGAGAAAGCCCTCATGCAGCAACAAAGACCCAACGCAGCCCCCAAAAAATAAACAAGTAAGTAATTTAAAAAAAAAAAATTTTTTTTTAAAGTAGTGTAGTTTATCTAGGCAAAACCTCAAATTTTATTTTTTTCCTTAAAACAACTTCGTTCTCATTTATTTAACTCCATTACAAGCAGAGGCTCTCACTTACTCAATGAGCCCCCCAAAACTTTAAATGATAATCATGTCCACAAAAATATCAGTGGTATATTTTCAAATAAGCTCCAAGAACTTATGATACCAAAGCCCAAATTATAAAGGTTTAATTTCTACTGTTTCTTCCCATACTGCAAAGATCCATCAATTCAAATAATTTGAAAATTATAAGATCCCCATAATTATTTAGGCCAGATCAAAATTTTGATGACACAAAAGGTAATTATACCAACCCTCCTTCTTCAACCTTCAGTATTTCTGAGAAATGAAGTTGTAACGATTAGTTTCTTTCTTTTTTCAAAAAAAATTTATTTATGTATTTTTAAAATATGTAATACATTCACATGGTTCAAAGCTATAAAAGCATATACATTGAAAAGCTTCCTATCCATCCCTAGCTACCCAGGTGCCCTGCTACAAGGGAACCAATGTTATCAATGTTATTTCTGAATGTTCTTCCAGAGATAGTCTAAGTCTATGGACATATTAGCAAATATACATATATCTCCCTTTTTTAAAAATACAAATGTAGCATACTCTACACACCCCTGCATCTTGCTCTTGTCACTTAATATATTTTGGAGATCAGACCATACTTGTATACAAGAATCTTCCTCATTGTTTTTTTTATAGCTGCATAGTATTCCATTGCATGGGTGGTGTGTATCATAATTTATTTATCCAGTTCCTTAATGACTTCTACTTAGGTTCTTTGTAATCTCTGATGATTACAAATAATGCTGTAATGAATAATTTAGTATATATGTCATTTCTGTGTGTGTGAATATAAATTCATAGAAAAATAACTTTTTAGCCAAAAGGTATATGCATCTTCAATACTGATACATATTGACAATTTGCCCTTCAGAGGATGCAGTAATTTACACTCTCACCAGTGATTTATAAGATTGCCTGTTTCCCCATACCCTTGACAATATAGTGCTTTAATGGTATCTTGCTGCAGTATTTATTTATATTTCTCTTGCATGAAAGAAGTAGGTTGAACGTATTTTCCTATTTTTTTCCTATTTTCCTATTTTCTTTTCTGTGAACTACTAGTTGACATTATTTGCTCTTTTTTCTACCAGATTATTGGTTTTACTCACAGATTTTATATATATGAGGAGAAATAGCCTTTGCCAGCCTGGCTTCTGTTTCTTTTCCTTTTTCAGAGCTTCTTTGTCCCATCTGGCATCTGGCTTTCTCCCATTCCCACTACTTGCCCTAATGCATTTTTTTGTTTTTTTTTTTTTGCCATACCACGTGGCCTGTGGGATCTTAGTTCCCCAACCAGGGATCGAACCCACGCCCCCTGCACTGGAAGTGCTGAGTCTTAACCACTGGACCGCCAGGGAAGTCCCCCTAATGCCTCATTTTTAGAGGTGTGTTGAGTGTCTAAAGTATCTTTTAATAAACAATTGTCTAAATGGGATAACTCACCTTGCTGTCCATCTTGCATAGTTACAATAAATGGCTGGCCAATGCCTCCAGTAGGGATTGCAGTTTGGATATTACCCAGAGGGACTCCATCAGTCACTATGGTGATGACCCTCTGGCCTCCACTCCCCACCACTTGCTGGATTGATGAGTCAACAGAATTTCCTTCTATGATTTCCTCTGAATTAGCTACAGATGACAAAAGGAAACATAACATTTCAGCTTTAAAAAAAATAGAAGTACAGTAATTTCAGCCCCCTTAAAACTGATAATATCAGGGATAGAAAAACTTGAAAAAAAAAGTTAGATTCAACACAGTTCACAAAAGCAAGCTCCTGTAAACAATGCTAAGTCAGAGGCGAAAAGAAAACAGGGAGGGCTTCCCTGGTGGCGTAGTGGTTAAGAATCCGCCTGCTAATGCAGGGGAGATGGATTCAAGCCTGGGAAGATCCCACATGCTGTGGAGCAACTAAGCCTGTGCACCACAACTACTGAGCCTGTGTGCCACAACTACTGAAGCCTGCGAGCCTAGAGCCCGTAGTCTGCAACAAGAAGCCACCGCAATGAGAAGCCCGTGCACCGCAATGAAAAGTAGCCCCCGCTCACCACAACTAGAGAAAGCCCACACACAGCAATGATAGACCCAACACAGCCGAAAATAAAATAAATAAAAGTAAATTAAAAAAAATTTTTTAAAAAGAAAGAAAACAGGGAATGCATTAGAACAGCACTTTCTAAAATGTCTTCAGGGACTTCCCTGGTGGTGCAGTGGTTAAGAATCCGCCTGCCAATGCAGGGAACACGGGTTCGAGCCCTGGTCCAGGAGGATCCCACATGCCACGGAGCAACTAAGCCTGTGTGCCACAACTACTGAGCCCACGTGCCACAACTACTGAAGCCCGCACGCCTAGAGCCCGTGCTCCGCAGCAAGAGAGGCCACCGCAGTAAGAAGCCCGTGCACCCCAACGAAGAGCAGCCCCTGCTCGCTGCAACTAGAGAAAGCCCGCGTGCAGCAACGAAGACCCAACGCAGCCAAAAATAAAAATAAATAAATAAAATGTCTTCATTGACATGTTAGCTTTCACTAAAGATAGGTTCTATGTACAAATACATTTTCAAAATGCTCGTTTAAATATGCTTAAATTTTTGTGTTTATTTTGTAGGAAGTATCAGAGACCCTAATAGACTAATGTGCATTGTGACTCTCTAATATAAAATAAGATATGCTGAGTTTCCCAAACATATTTGATCTCAGAACTCCTTTTTCAGAAAGCATCTTGAAAGTCTAAACAACTTTAGAGAGCTTAGAAAAATAACTATAGAGATCTATTTCTATAAGAAATAAAGGCATTTAATAGTGAATTAACAAAATAAAATGTCAAGAAGTCAAAACATTGAAGAAGTCTCATAGACAAAAATAGTAGATGGCTTCTCTCGTCTGACAGATCAACAATAACATTAACAGCAATGATACTATGTGCCAGGTACCTTTCTAAGAGCTTTACATGTATCATGTTGAATAAAGATTTTCAGTTTGGTTAGTCAGTATCCCCAATAACTATTAGGGGAAACAGCTCCTAACACTATGAAATTTCTATATCTAAAGAGTCACAAGTAGAACTTTGCAATAAGTGGGGTAGGGACTATCCATATGAGACACATTCAGGCAGTTCAGTGGAAATAGAGCATCCACACCTCTTAGAAACAAAGAACAGTTAAATGTTACAGCTGAAAGGACCCTGATAGGTAATCTAATCCAGACTGAGACCTGGAGAAGTTAAATGATTTATCCAACATCAAAGAACGAATCAAAAGAATAACAAGCACAAGTTTAATACATTGTTTTTTCCTCTGCCATGCTGTTAACTCATACACATCTGAGTAGAGATCTTTATGATTGTTGTCAGTTGGAAAAATAGGATTGGAGGAATGTTCTCAGCATCCAAGTGTCAACGGCAGAAAGAAATCAACAATCTGCTTTCATTTATGATGGAGCAGACTGCCAGAGGTTTCCAGAAAGATTCCTAAATGATTATTTAGCCCTACCTATGACTATTTGTCCCCTACCTATATGAAGCCTTAAGCCTTTTCCCTGTGGGTCACTAGCTCGGGCTAAGTGACCTGAAACCTTTCTGTTTTAAAATAAGAAGGGCACTACACAGAATGTATCTTCACAAATCCACTGGAAATGCCAAAATAACATCTCCAGTGAAAATAGAAGCAAGCCAACCTGAGGTACAAAGAATATAACAATGAGCCAGGTAGCAGTCCCATGTATTTTAATGTTTTAATACAAAATATTTAGGCTGCTATTTTGAATCATTCTATGATAGCATCAGACAAAGCATAACATAAGAGTATTTCCAAAACTCTGCTAATATAAGACTAAACATTTCAATATGATGCAACTGGAGTCAGGATAAACAAACCTGAAGCCGCAAAACTACAAAGGAATAACTTAGTCATTCTCTGATATTATTCGGCTGACTGATTATATCACTTAGCGATTTTTCTTTCTGATGCTCAATGACTCTACATCTCTTTATCCTAGCTGTCTCTAACCATAATTCTTTAACATTTCATGCAAATTAAATCTGCTGGAGATTCAAAAGCAAAAGAAGAAATGGTGATTCACCCAGCAGATATCCCTTACCTACCTGTGGCTCTGTGTGAGTTGCAGAGGGGGGCTGATGCCTCAGCAAGAGCTGCAAGGGTGGCCAGCACTGAGGTGGTAGAATTTGAGAAGTGTACTGTTGAGGAGGCATGGGGGTCACCTATTTCGGTAAAAAAGGCAAATGAGGTCCAGCGGAGAGAATAAATTGAGATGAACTAAAAATGGCTTATTAAATCAAAACCTCAGCTTTTCACTCTAATGTGCTTAATCTTGCTCTCTAATACAAACTTACAAAAACCAATTATCATGGTGTTAAAACTCTTAAGGTTTCAAGCCTTCTCTTTAAAGTGGATTAAGGTAATATGCTTGGTATAGGGCCACACTACATTCCCTTCATTTGATCATTCCCTTGGCATTGCCAATGCTGAGCATCAGTAGCTAACAGACCAAGAGTGCCACCCACTCGCTAGGCTGGCTATGCAGAGCTCTCCTTGGCACCAGGCAGTAAGGGTACAAAGCATGCCTCACCCCAAACTAAGCAGTGTTGAGGGAATCGGCCCCTCCTGGGCTTTATTCAACCATGCTACTTCTATTCATCAGCTAGAGAGGTGAGAAGACTAGGATTGACCTCAAGTGCAAGGACATTAAAAACCTGAAGTTTCACATATTGAATGTCAAAGGCTAAACAATTACCTACTTTACCTACTTTAGTTAAGTCATGATGTGCTTTTCAAAAACAATTTGTTCATAGTCTTTTTCTCTTGTATCTGTGTGATATCCTTACAGCTAAGTTCCAAGAGGGAACTGTATTAGATCTGGCAATAGGCACTCCTAACTTTATGAACTGAAAGTATTACTCAACAGTTTTGCATAAATCAAACTTTTATAACATGAATTTCATTTCCCTCTTTCACTATAATTTCAGAGATACTTATTGTACCAGTTGTGAATTAATTGCTTCTTGGCTGCAAATCCACCCTTCTTTGCCGTATCTTGTGATACTGAAGCTGGACCCCATAAATATTTCTTGTCATCTGGCATGAGATTAAGTTTTGTCATACAGAAGTAGTGGCTGCTCCCCTTACTGGCTATTCTCCTCTCCTCATAGTAGTTACTCCATTGTTACTAAAAAGTGTTTATAAATTAAGTTTATAAGCTTATAAATTATATACTTATAATATATATATTTTATTATATATGTATAATAAAATAGATATATTTATTTTATATGTACAATAAAATTACGTATAATAAAACTACACCATATGTAGCTTTGTCACCTGACTGAAATGTGACTGATACACTTCTTTTCTTTTTTTTTTTTGCGGTATGCAGGCCTCTCACTGTTGCGGCCTCTCCTGTTGCGGAGCACAGACTCCAGACGCACAGGCTCAGTGGCCATGGCTCACGGGCCCAGCCGCTCTGCGGCATGTGGGATCTTCCCGGACCGGGACACGAACCCATGTCCCCTGCATCGGCAGACTCTCAACCACTGCGCCACCAGGGAAGCCCTATTTTCTTTTTAAATGCGCTCTTTTTTTTTCTTAATTTCATTTATTTTATTTTTGGCTGCATTGGGTCTTCATTGCTGCACGCGGGCTTTCTCTAGTTGTGGCAAATGGGGGTTACACTTTGTTGTGGTGCACAGGCTTCTCATTGTGGTGGCTTCTCTTGATGCGGAGCATGGGCTCTAGGTGTGCAGGCTTCAGTAGTTGTGACACGCGGGCTCAGTAGTTGTGGCTCGAGGCCTCTAGAGCGCAGGCTCAGTAGTTGTGGCTCATGGGCTTAGGTGTTCGGCGGCATGTGGGATCTTCCTGGATCTGGGTTTGAACCCATGTCCCCTGCATTGGCAGGCGGATACCTAACCACTGCGCCACCAGGGAAGCCCTAAATGTACTCTTAAGTTCTCCTACTACTATGCTTAAAAAAAGTCAATTATCTATAAAGTACTTAAAAAAACCTTAAAGTCCTTTTCTGATATGATTAATCTAGTTAGTTTAACTGGTTTATAAATTTAAATTTCAGAAGATTTTTCCATAAAAAGGTGGATTACTTGTATAATACACATAGCTGCAAACTATCTTAATCAAAACTTTTGGGTGATGACTGTGGGAGTGAAGATAAGGGTAGAGAGAGTAATAATATCCTTATTTTAATTTCTCATGAAATACTCAGGGAACCATATGGTCTGAGTAGAACACAGTGCTTGACCTCTAGAAAGGAGCCTGTGTCTATCTAATGACTTCAGTAAGAGCAAGATTCAGCTATAGCCTATACCCTAATTTTCCTGCTTAGTTCATGTTTTTCTTATCACTCAGACTATCGTACCAAGTGCTGACATAAAACTCACAGATGAAACAAACAAGGAATAAGCAATTTTTAGATATATGCCTCATGGAGGTTGGAATATATGTGACAGTAAGTCACTAACAATAAAAAAAAGAGGCTGTTATTATTTTACCACAGTTAAAACACACACATACACACACATACACACACACAAGCAAGGCTGTTACAATTAAAGTTCTAGGACAAACATCAGGTAGGCCACCAAGCTAAAGGAGAATACCTGGGTAGAACTGCTTCATGAGAAAGGCATTATATACTTCTTAGCATAAAACGATTCCAACCTAAGGGTGCTCTCCCTTTGATTCAAACATAATGACTCACCCAACTTCCCCTCAATAGCAAAATGAAGAACATATGTGACAAATTAGGTTTAGTATTCTGACATATACAGTTGAAACTGAAGAGATGATGCAAATTACCTCTTTAGACTTATCCCAGGGAGTTCTAGGAAAATAAAGTACTTTATTGTTAAATAATGTTAATTCCTTCATTCTCTTTAATATAAGACCCCACATCAAATAAAGTGAAATGTGCATGGTTGCTGTTGTTTTTGGAAGGGAAATGGCATTGTTAGTGACAACTTTTTACCTATTCAGAATGTGGCTTATATAAATAAATAAGCTCTTCAGACCAGGATTTAGGGTAGTGTGCTATGGTTGGCTAGGCAACCTCAGAAAACTAGATCCAGAAAAATTAAGTAACTTGCCCAGGGTCATGCAGCTAGTAAATGTCAGAGCCCAGATTAGAACCTAATTATTAGATTCCAAAGCCTGTACCCTTTATGAACCAATATAAGGCAATTTATATTTGACTTTGGAGTGCATCTTATGATTCTACAGAAACAGGAAATTCATCTTCATAACTTTGTTTTGCTCTGATTAATGTTTAAATTAGTCTGCCTTCCCAAATCACTGCAGTTTGATGGTGGCACTGATGACTGATATCTTTAAGTCACAAATGGAAAATTGAAAGCAAACTTTATAATCTGGATTTTGGTATCAAAAATATCCACCAAGGACCTTCCTGGCAGTCCAGTGGTTAAGACTCCGGGCTTCCAATGCAGGAGGCATGGGTTCAATCCCTGGTCGGGGAACTAAGATCCCACATGGTGTGGGGCGTAGCAAAAAAAAAAAAAATCCACCAAAATGATAATCCTATGATACTTTCAGTTAATTCTTTTTTTTTTTTAAGGTCTTTTCAGTTAATTCTTAAAAATATTACTGGATGATGGGAAACAAGAGGCCTACCCCACCATTCAGGAAAAGAAAATCCTTTAACCCAGTTCAATAACACAACCTGAATTTGTCTTATAACTTTTCCCTTTCTTTTATCTGCACTGATTAAGCATCAGATAGGCCAATTCCCTAAAGGGGAATAGCTAGGTAGAACTGCTTCAAGAGTAAGATGACACTGGAGAGATCAGCTCTAATTATGTGACGGTTTAGCAATTTCAATTCGCCGTTGTCAACATACAGAAGAGAGAAAGAAGAGTAGGTTTGCCAAAAGCAACACGACAAGCATGATATAGGTCCATGGGAATCAAGACTAAGAATCTCTATTCTGAATGTCTTCAACTTTGCTTATCATTCCAGATAAGAATCTGCAGAATTTCAGTAGTTAGACTAAAGACTTAACTCTAGCTCTTTTTATTCAATACGTGTCTGTGAACATATAACTTTATTGGCTTCTAAAAACTTTTGGATTAAAAAAGCACTTGTTCTAATCAGTGAGGCCTGAACCACAACAAATCCAAATGGCTGTGAATATTCTGATTAACAGTGATTTTAAACAACAGTTGATAGTTTATAAAATGAAGGTCACTACTGCCCCCTTGTGGGCATGATGGACTCAACCTTCACTGAGAAGTTATATTTCCACTTAACATTAGCTATTATTGAAGCCCTGCTATAAAATGGGTACTGAAATACAAAATCTAAGTCTCACAACAACATCATAAAGTAGATTATTATATCCCAATTTTATATATGAGTACAGAAGGCTTAGAGAAGTAATTTTTCCAAGGTCAAGCATCTTAGCCAAGTAATAAATCAGTATTTGAATGCAAAATTCTATGTATAGTGTGTTCTTTCTATTTTACAATGCCTCTCAATAATAATACCTCATTCAAGATCTTCCTTTGATATTTTACAAACTTAATTATGAATACAGTTGTGTATTTTTAAATGAAAGTAGAAACAGAAAAAGAAACCAAGAGTCAGTAGGAAAATTTATTTAAATGAGGACACAAGTTCCTTCATTGTAAAACAAGTATTTGTAAGGAGATGTTGAAGATAAACTCAATTTGCTCCTTTTTATTTTTATTTAAAAAAACTTTTTATTAGAGTATAGCTGATTTATAATGTTGTTTTAGTTTCTGCTGTACAGCAAAGTGGATTTGCTCCTTTTTAGACAGATATTTTTGTTAAAAACATACAAGTCTCAAAAGATCAACACCAAGTGCTTTTCTTTGCTATTTTGTTGTTATATATGTTCTCAAGAACAAATCAAGACTCTTACACTTTAGTCAAATAATCACATGTACCTCTTATATATCAGCATTCCAACAACCATTTATGTTTATTCTGCTTTGTTACTGCCTTAGACTATAAATATTTAACTATTTTCCTTAGCAGTACCATATTAAAGCACCCGTATATTTTCATTTAGGGGTCAGACATAACCCTTCAACAGATTAATCTATAGAATATTTTACTTTTAACACAGTAAACACTTATGTACAATCCCAATGTATGATTTTCCCTTCCCTTAGAAAGAATAAGTGCATTAGTTTTTTTTTTAGATGTACGTGGGCCTCTCACTGTTGTGGCCTCTCCCGTTGCGGAGCACAGGCTCCGGACGAGCAGGCTCAGCGGCCACGGCTCATGGGCCCAGCCGCTCCGCGGCACGTGGGATCCTCCCGGACCGGGGCACGAACCCGCGTCCCCTGCATCGGCAGGCGGACTCTCAACCACCGTGCCACCAGGGAAGCCCAGTGCATTAGCTTTTAAATCTATTATAAATCTTCCATTTGAGGAACGTTTTAATAAAGGAGTGGGTATCAGACAGGGTACCTATTCATCTCATAAGAAAACCAGTAATTCTGTTCATTTTAAGTCTAAGATAAAGGTCACATTATCAGAACATTACCTGAGGTTGTTTTGGTGCTGGCTGAAGAAACAAGGCTTGCGAGGCTGACAACTTCTCCTGACGTGAAGATGAATGGGGTACCCATAGTCACAGGGTTGGCTCTCTCAGGATTAGCATTCACCTGATTCTGCATTGCTTCCTATAAAACAATGCAAGATATTTCAAAGTCAGAACACTTACTAACCAGCCTTAGTTATACAGTTACTGAACAGCCCCCCTACAATGCTCTGTCAAGCAGAACTATTTCCGGAGCACAATGTCCCAGGGACCTCACAGTTCTCATTAAGACGACTGTTTTTTCTCAAACCAGGGCAACAGAGACATTAGATTGCTTTCCCAAGCTTATCTCTACTTTAGAAAAAAAAAAAAAAGGCGTTATTATTTGCAAAAACTTCTAGACAATTCACTTAACCTCTCTGGATATTGGTTTTTAATTTGAAAAATAAAGGGGGTGGCCTAAAAAGTAATTTCCAGCACTAATATTCTATGATCAATTATGTACAAGACAATGTGTTAGCTGGAGATCCCTGCAGAGAATCTACAGAGAACAATAGTCTCCAGAGTTTTGTCCAACTACTTATTCCATTCTGCCATTGAAGAAATCCCTAAGAGAATATATAACAAGCAAATAAATGAGTGCCGGATTTTAAAGTCTAGTTCCATATGCTGCACTTCTGCTTCTAGAGATATCTGCACAATTTCGGTATAAAGATGCTTATCTTTATTTTATTTTTTTACTTTCATAAGCAGTTTTCTACAAACATGATCACTACTAAAAAAAAGTCAAATTATAAAAGGGCTCTAAACAAGGAATTGAAAGTTGAAGAGAATAACCAGTCTATAGGGAACCATATGTCAGAAAAAACCAACCAACCACTGATAATACAGTAGAAATGGTTATTTTTTTTACATATAATTATCCCCTTGCTAAGAGCTTCAATTGAAACAGATTATCCATTCTCTGATTACTGTAAAATTCCTTCTTTACCCTCCATTATCACTTCCTTAATTCAAGCCTTCATTGGCTCTTGCCTGGCCTAATGAAGGTCTTCAGCATTAAGTGTCTTCTCTCTCAAGTCTGTACCACACTCCAAACAATCATTGTTTTAAAAAATCTTATCGTATCAATTCTCTACTTAAAAGCTTCTATTGGATCCCCCTTGCCCACAAAATAGTCCATACTCTTTTTTTTTTTGCGGTACGCTGGCCTCTCACTGTTGTGGCCTCTCCTGTTGAGGTCCAGACATGCAGGCTCAGCGGCCATGGCTCACAGGCCCAACTGCTCCGCGGCACGTGAGATCTTCCCGGACTGGGGCACGAACCCGCGTCCCCTACATTGGCAGGCAGACTCTCAACCACTGCGCCACCAGGGAAGCCCAGTAGCCCATGCTCTTTTGCATGCCATCTAACAACCCTATGTTCAGAACTCAGCCTCTCAAGCCTTAGCTCCTGCCACTCCCAAACTCTGCTTCTCTTGCCCAATCTCTGGTCACAGAACTACTTACTCTTTCCTGAATATTCCATGTCCTTTCCCACCTCTGTCTTTGATTTGCTTTTTCTAGCCTAGAATATCATCTTCTCACACCTCTGCCTACTACTCCTTCAAAACTCAGTTCAGAGCCTACATATACTTTAATCCTTGCCTTAAGCATTATCAATACTCCCTCCTGTAATACTTACTAGGTATATGTTTACCACCATAGTACTGTAATGCTTTATATCTTGTCTTTATCTTCATCATACTGTAAACACTCCAAGGACAGGGCTATGTCCTACTAATCTTTGTATCTCTCATCCTGTTATTTCCTGATATATCAGTGCTGGCTTAGGAAATCAATGGATGATATCATCACAGCTGATTTTTAATTCTGAGATGGCTTCCTTATGACTCTATATGCTTTAGAGCTATGTACTATCTCACAAGAGCTGATGTATATTCATAAAACATAAAGAGGTTTTTAATATTATCCCAAGTCAAGTTTAATTAGAAAGGGAAATTTTCATGGAGAAAAAACATTCTAAAGCCAAATAAAAACTTATTTTTGTACTGGCCACAACATTGTTCTTCAATCACCATGAATAATTCAGGGCTTTATAGAATATTATTATTTTTTTAAAGATACTAATGACACTGAGTCACAAGATTGAGACATAATGGAAGTATTACTTTGATAAGATAGAGAAAATTCAGTTTTGATTCAGCTCCTACAAAAAATCCTTAACTTCAACTGAAGTATACTGTGGTGTATAAAAAGAACAGGACCTGAAGGATGACCAGAATCTCAGCATTGTTTTTCTCCAGGGCTATGTCAAAGGCAGATTTATCAAACTTGCTGAAAGCATGGACATCAGCTCCATATTTGATAAGTAGCTCTACAACATCTCGATGGTGGTGCTCTGTGGCCCAGTGCAAAGCTGTCATCTTCAGCATGTCCTTGGCATTCACATCTGCACCATTCTGTCATAGAAAAGTAATTTTTTTCAAAGAGACACTGGTTACAGTAGCACAGGTACAATATCCCATCACCATATACAGAGGATTTCCATAGAGATTACACATATTCAAATTTAGAAATGTTTAAGAAATATCAAAGGGAAAAACATGTCTCCTGAATTCAAATTCTCCTGAATGCTGATAGACACAATGCCTTAAATGAGAGGACCTTTTAAGGACATAGTTGGAAATTATAACAGATGGGAGAGGAAGGGGAAAAGAACAGATTTTTGTTGCATTTATTAACAGAGAGCTGAGTGCCTGAAAAAATAGGCATAAGATCAGAGAACACCTGCAGAAGAAAAATGAAGAAAGACCAATAAAGTCTGTTTAGACTTTAAAAACTTAGAAATAAAATCCTCATAGCCATGATGACTCTTGAAAGAGATGCAATTCAATGCTATAAACTGTCCTAAACTTAATCTTTCCCAACCTAGTTTCCTACCACCTGTTGAAGTAAAAAAACAGGGAGGTATTTGTCTTTTTTACAATATAGACCCCCTCACTCTTCTTGCTTTACCCTAACAAGTAGTTCCACGATGTGTGCATGTCCATCAGCTGCAGCCATGTGCAAGGGGGTCCTGTCCACTTTGGTCCGGGCATCCCTGCTAACGCCTGCTCGAAGGAGCACTTCTGCTGTGGAATAATGACCATACTGGGCTGCAAGGTGGAGGGGTGATGTTCCAAGCTGTGGGAAAATAATACTCATTTAATATCAACTGTGTGCAGAGTCCTAAATCATTACTGGAGGGATACAAATGAACAACAGGTGACGCCTAGGTTCCTGTCCTTGGAGAGAGAATCTGGCTGGACAGATAAGCTGAAGAAATTATTTCATTAAAATTAATACACTAATGGACAAATAAATATACAACCAATTAAAGAAGCGCTAAGTATAATGGATTTAAGTCAGGTAGACTTACCAGGTAAAATTCCATAAAGGGTATGATTTTAAATAGGGCTTAGAAGAAGGTTTAAAAAAAATGGATAGAAAAGAGCATTCTGAGTTAGGGATAAAGGGAAGGGATAGGCAAGTTCAAAACAATTCTAGGAAAAGGGCAGAGACTAGAAAGTTACATGTGAAATTTAGGGTACAAATTTAATTGGTTGAAATAGAAGTTTGTTACCACAGTAAAGCAAAGCAAAAATACTGATGAGATGAAGTGCCCCCCCACACCCCGCAGAAAAAAATAGCAATGGTGTGTCAATAGCAATAAGCAAGTCTGTATCATCTCAAAGTAAGTCTTGTTACTAATCACAGTTATCTATCAGCAACCATTTTGGCCAGAGATCTATTCCTTTTTCGTGTTATGCTCTCTATTTTAAAACCTATTTCGTTTATTCTTTGCTTTTCATATATTCACTCTCTTTACCTGATTGGATTTAATTCACATTGCTCTTTTCAGGCCTATTTATAGAAATGCTAATCTCATGGGTTTCCTTTCTTCCTTTTTGTGAAGTGCTAAGAAACTGCTGGCCTCTAAAGTTATGAATTAATCACCCCAGAACAGAGGACAGTGCTTATTGAATTGTTAAAATTAGGCAATGCTTACAAAATCTATGAATACTAAGCAAACCCATGTTATAACCGGGACCTGGACCTTCTGACACTCTGCTCTCCAAGTTGACTGTCTGAACTCATGAAATTACACCTTTCTCTTTAATGTTTTTTAACAGTGGTAAAGGAAACAAAATGGTTAGGCTATTCCTTATTAATGAGGACATTTTAGAGAAAAGGAAACAAGGAGTTTCATTAGTTTAGAAATGCACTCAGTACACTGATTTTGTTTAATTTCTAGCTAATTACAGCCTATAACCCAAGTACACTCCAGGGAGGAAGTAAACCTTTAGAAAATACTCTAAAAATTAAAACATTATAGGGCTTCCCTGGTGGTGCAGTGGTTAAGAATCCACCTGCCAATGCAGGGGAAACAGGTTCAATCCCTGGTCCGGGAAGATCCCACATGCCGCGGAGCAACTAAGTCCGTGGGCCACAACTACTAGAGCCCACGCAACTAGAGCCCATGCTCCGCAACAAGAGAAGCCACCGCAATGAGAAGCCTGCGTACCACAACAAAGAGTAGCCCCCGCTCTCTGCAACTAGAGAAAGACCGCGAGCAGCAACGAAGACCCAATGCAGCCAAAAATAAATAAAAATTAAAAAAAAAAACATTATAGAAAATCACAAGTATATAGTATCTTACAATTACCACCCATATATCCGCAGGAGATTCTTTCAATTTGGAAACTAAAAGAAAAGGAAAACCACATATTCAGATAAGGCAAAGAAAATGAAATGCTTGTAAGGAGACTGAGGCAGAAAGAGAATGAAGAAAAATCAGTACAGACTGTTTAGCCTTTATGAAAAAGGTTGGTAACAGCGCACGCTGGGAATAATTAAGAGAGCTTACCCAGTCTGTGGTGAATGGGGCACCATTTGCCATCAATGTTCTCACTTCATCATCTTGGCCTTTTCTTGCTGCTTCTAGCAACCTCTTCCCCAAGTCCACCAAAGACATCTTTATGCATAGGAACACAAATTTTTGGGAAGCTGTCACTCAAACACAAGGAAAGCTGCCTGTAAAATGTTTTTAGAAGACCTCTTGTATATATGTAAGATACTTCTCAAGCAGACTATCTGATAAGGCACTTCTTTTCTACTTCATCTAACACAGTCAGATATTTGGGAAGTTTCTGGCCCTAAACCATAGTTCCCTCACCTTCAATCTCCAGAAAAATACTTTGGAAATATGTGAAACACATTACTGCCTTTCTAGCTTAAGGAATCAATAAAACAGCATTTCACCCCTTTGAAACAACCATGGGTAGAAATAGTACATTACAACAAAAAATGAATAGATAAACCAAGGATACTGAGACTCAGGTACATGGCAGACACTTTTTCAAAAATGAACAGAGACGTCACTGCACCTGTTGAAGGTGTCTCAGCAACACCTAGAGTTTTTTTTTAAACAAAGTCATCAGCTTGGCCAGATTACATACTTTGTTTAAAAGTATAGTTATGTCTAAAATCATTACAGTTTTTCACTTAATAATTTGGGCATTATTAAATCTTTGTGAAAGCTCATAGTAAAAAAAGCATCTGAGTAGGAAAGATTTTTTATTCCCTGTAAAAGGCATATAGCCAACTCTCAGTTATTTAGGGTAAAAGAAAAAACAAAACTGTTGCTAAACACATGAAATCAAAGGTAATAAATGGTGGAGATTAAGTCTGAAGAGCATGCAAAATGGTCATTTAAATGGGTGGTTACTGGGACTTCCCTGGTGGCACAATGGTTAAGAATCTGCCTGCCAATGCAGGGGACACTGGTTTGATCCCTGGTCCAGGAAGGTCCCACATGCCGCGGAGCAACTAAGCCCGTGTGCCACAACTACTGAGCCTGCGCTCTAGAGCCCATGAGCCACAACTACCGAAGCCCGTGCACCTAGAGCTCGTGCTCCGCAACAAGAGAAGCCACGGCAATGAGAAGCCCACCCACTGCAACGAAGAGTAGCCCCTGCTCGCTGCAAATAGAGAAAGCCCGTGGGCAGCAACGAAGACCCACTGCAGCGCCCCCCCCCAAATGATGGTTACTGTAAATTAGAAACTGGCCTGGGTATAAAGGATACCCAGGATAGTGAGAAGTTCCTATATTCAATGCAGAATTGTCTGAATGGTATATAATCACCACTCACTACAAATCTTCCAACCAACGGGGAAACAGCTATTCTTGATAAATTTAATTTTTATTATGTTTCCTTTCAACTTGTACTGCTTTGTCCATATTGTAAAAAGTAATTTCTCATTTTAAAAAATGAACAAAGAGAGTCTGCCATTTCAAGGAAGACAATCGGCAGTATTTACTGCCAATTATCAATTATAATTTCAGCTTCCATGCAAAAAACAGAATTTTGGGAATATCCACCTCCATGAGCTGATAGCTTACTATAAACTTTTCTCATAAAAGTAGTGGTGATACTAATGAATGTGATTTTTAAATATTGTATAAAATGCATCAACATTTGGAGGATGGGAATTATTTGGTGAACCAGTATTTTTCAAATGACCAATGCATGTTACAAAATCGGTAAAAAGATTCATTCAAAGTGAAAGCAGATCAATGGGTTTTAAGGTAATCAAGTATAAAACATTCATTGACATGGTTTCAGATTCCTCATTGCAACTAACTTTTAAGAAATTGCCACTTGTTGTAACATCAAAGAAGAATATCCACAATTACCTGAACAAGCTATTAAAATACTCCTCCTTTCTCCAAGTACATATTGCAAAAGATTGAATGTAGAATAGATATGAAAATAAGAAATACATATGAAAATTATTAAGCCAGAAGTTAAAGAGATTTGCAAAAATATAAAACAATGCCATTCTTTTTTGTTTTTGGCCGTGCTTGTGGGATCTTAGTTCCCCCCGGCCAGGGATTGAACCCAGTCAGTGAAAGCACCAAGTCCTAACCACTGGACTGCCAGGTAATTCCCAAACAATGTCATTCTTCTCACGATTTCTTTAACTTGGAAGTTATTTACTTTCATAAAATTTTGTTATTTATGTTAACATGTAATGGATTTATTATTGTATTTTAATTAACATTTAACAATTAGTTTCAAAACAGTAAATAGCAATAGATACAGCAGATTGGAGTCCTTAATAATTTTTAAGAATATTAAAACCTGAAAACCAAAAATTTTGAGAATCATCTAGCCACTATGTGATTTAGATTTATTTTATTTAATATTCCAATCTATATCATAGAATATTGTGCTCAAACATGGGTATCCAGGAGACCACGAGGGGAGATTGTTCAACATGAATATATAGTCTAGGCCCTGTGACTGGACTGGAGCAGAGGATGAATTTTAATAGTGTGAAAGTCTATAATCTGATCTAAGTTTTTACGACTTAAGAAAATGTAACAGAAAAAATGATAGCATACCCTTCTTACAGAAAACTTATATTTGCATTCCTCCATGGTTATCTTTCTTTTAAAATATCAAACCTGCCTTTCAATTTAGTTATTACTATTTATTTATTTATTTATGGCTGTGTTGGGTCTTCGTTGCTGTACGCGGGCTTTCTCTAGTCGCGGCGAGCGGGGGCTACTCTTCCTTGCAGTGCTCGGGTTTCTCACTGCAGTGGCTTCTCTTGTTGTGGAGCACGGGCTCTAGGCACGCGGGCTCAGTAGCTGTGGCTTGCGGGCTCTAGAGTGCAGGCTCAGTAGTTGTGGCACACCGGCTTAGTTGCTCCGCGGCATGTGGGATCTTCCCGGGCCAGGGTTCGAAACCCGTGTCCCGTGCACTGGCAGGTGGATTCTTAACCACTGCTCCACCAGGGAAGTCCCTACTAATAGTTTTTGGTTTTGGCTGCACCCATGCCCGCCGTTGTGGAAGCGCAGTCTTAACCACTGGACTGCCAGGAAGTCCCAACTAATAGTTTAAAACAAAAACAAACATTGTTAATCAACTATACTCCAATATAAAATAAAAAGTTAAAAAAAAAGAAAAAAACAAAAAATAAACTGATAGAAACAGTGAAAAAAATAAGAACAAAATTTTAGGTGGTTTATTAGCAGAAATGACTCTCACATTTTCTCAAATTATACTATATATAAAAAGTGTATCACCAAGACCCAAACACCTCTACTGGGAATTCCCTGGCGGTCCAGTGGTTAGGACTTGGTGCTTTCACTGCCGGGGCCAGGGTTCAATCCCTGGCTGGGGAACTAAGATCCCACCAGCGCACAAAGCGTGGCCAAAAAAAAAAAAAAAAAAAAAGGAAAGTCATAGAATGTCCTTTTCCCGAGATGTTTTAAAAAGAGAGATGAGAGAGGAAAGTCCTCCTGGGAAGGGGGAGTAGAATAAGATGATGTCAAGTGGCTCAAGGAATTCTGTGAGAATAGGAGAAAGCTAACGGGAAGGAGAAATGGAAGCGAAGAATCCATGATCTGACGACATTTTTTTTCTTTTTCTATTGCACACGTCCCCACTGGCCCGCCAGCTGTACAAACAACTGTGCAAGAACTGGAGGCGGGGCCCTTACTGCTCTTGCTCAGATTACTGAGCTCACTAATAATCTTTAGGCTATTACTGGGGTCAGAGAATTAGGGTCTCCGTTTTCTCCTGTATCACAACTCCTCCCGTGCCTCACAGCGATGTTCTGTCTTTCTGGAAGAAGGAGCAGGGAGCCACAGCCTCAGCCTAGGGGGCAGCCCCCGGTCCGGGCTCCGCGCTGCCCCCTAGTGGTCACCTCTGTGGCCTTGGCTTCCCTCGGTCCAGCTCCCCAGCCCCAGATCTTACACCCACCCCATTCTTCACCTCCTCCCAGTCCCCTCCCCTTCCTCCCGGCAGCATCCCCTTCCTCTCCTTCCCCCAGCCGCCCCGGCTCTGGTGAAGGGGCACCGCTCCGTCTGCACCCAGAAGTCCGGGGCTGGGCTGAGAAGCGGTGCAACTTTTACAAGGCAGCCTCCCTCCCAGCCGTGACACCCCCCGATTCCACGCATCTCTTCTTCCCCCTCACCTCCTCGTCCGGGACGTTGCCGGCTGTGTTTTCACCGAGCCCGCCAGTTTGGTCCTGTTTCCTTCTCTAGTTAAGACTCCCTGTCACTGACGGTTACTTTTTGACCTTTTCACATATGCATATTTTGGGGGCCTTTAACCCCCCCCTCGCGGAGAAATGGAGGCAGCAAAATGGCGGACCCGGAAGTGAATACGGAGAATATAATTTCTGGCGGAGGAATCTATGAAGAAAAAATGATTAGAAAAGCCACATTTGCATTCAAGCAGAAGGGTGATGTACCCCAGAACCTCATTTTCTATTCCCGGAAGGGCTTTGAGGTAAAATAGTGTGTATCCGAGACATTTTAGACAGGACTATTTAGCGAGGCGGAGTATTATCGATTACGTGTCTTATAGTTCCGGCAGGGGACGGACCCGATGGTTTGTTTTGGCGCCAAGAACCCCGCAAACCGCTGAGAAATCGGATTCTGCATCGGTCCTGCTCTCTATTGCTCGTTTTTAGGGGGCCACCCTTAGGGTTGATGAGAAAACCCTATTTCTCTGTCTCAACCTCGGGTGAAGATGTTTGGGACATTGCTGGCTTTGCGCATGAATTGAGCTCTGGTGCCGGACGGCCACATTTCCAGATACAGCCTTAATGTAAGGAGCCCAGAGCCAAGCTGTCAGCGCGAATATTGAAACAACGGAGTCATTTCTTTGTGGGGGGCCTGGAAGAGGATGGAGCATGAGTTTGCAAATCCATTTAAGTACTTTATTTACCAAACAGTTGATTCCCATCTCCACCCACCGTTCTCCTTGAACTAAAGGACAGCGAGAAGTCGGGAAGGAAGACCTTCAAAAATAAGTAAAAATAGAGGACATATCATTGCTCCACTCTTTATTCGATTTTGGCTTTTGTCGTTGATGGTGGGCCTTTCAAAGTCTACGGGGAAGATTTACATGATACCTCCTTCTCTGGACTTTTTTCTTTTTTTGTAATTTATTTTATTGAAGTATATAGTTGATTTACGATGTTGTGTTAATTTCTGCTGTACAGCAAAGTGATTCAATTGTACATATATTTTTTATATTTTCTATTCTGGTTTATCACAGGATATTGAATATAGTTTCCTGTGCTATACAGTAGGACCTTGTTGTTTATCCATTCTATATATAATAGCTTACATCTGCTAATCCCAAACTACTAATCCACCCCTTTCCTGAATTTCTCTAGATCCTGTTCATGTACTTTAAAGAATTTACGGCATACTGCCCAAATTGGTATTTGCAGCTTCCCTTTTTGAAGGTCAAAATCATTGTCTCATTCTTGTTTACAACCTCTCTGTTGTCCGACTCTGTCTCATATAGTAGGCACCCATAAACTACTTGTAAATTAGTCCAAATAGTTTTTTTTTCTTTTAATGAGGTGAGTTATAAGTAAGCAGATAATGTATTTGGGTTAATTCGTTTATTTTGTTAGGCACCCAGGCTGAGATAATGCAGTGCAGATTTAATGCCATAGGTGCCTTCTGAGGCATCTGGAATTGTTACCTCAAATACTGGTAGTCAGTGGGCAAGCACAAGAGTAGTTGGTTACAGCTTTCTCCCAAAATACTTTAAATAATTTCAAGCTGATTTCACCCTTGTTATCTATCTGTTCAACTTGAGATTCATCATTTTAATGTATAAAGGCTACTCAAACCCTTCCTCAAAGTTGAATATTAGATAAAATATATAAGCTGAACTTGGAAGCAAGGCTAATTTTTGAGATCTATACTGCTTCCTTGTGAAGAGAGAAAACTAGAATCCAGTCCTGGGATTGAATGTCTTTATTAAAGAAGTGATTAAATGGCAGCACAAATCAGCAGCCGTAATTTCAGAAGGAGTGGAGACAAGGTGTAGGGTCAGAGTTGATTGTTCATTTCATGGTATCAAGGTAGCTGAAGAACTGTGCCTGATGCCCATTTGATCATTATTCTACATTGCAAATGCAGGAGGGCAAAACTAAAATACTAAGGACCAAACTCTAGGCTTTTAGAAACTGAATAATACCCTACAAATTATCATAAGTCAGCAGGATTGCATTTTAAGATTTGAAATCCCAGTGGTTTTCCTCAGCTAGAGTTTTCAGCCCACAGGAGCAAAACTGTAAAGTAAGCTTGAAGAAGGAAAACCCTTTTGAGAGAGCATATCTATTTCTGAAATGATTCAGTGCTTTCCCCTATTGTCATCTCCCATGATGTATTATTTCCTCTTGTTTTAAACCTTTATCCCCAATTTCTCTGAGAAAAAGTGTATTACAGGAAGGAGCAGGACCACCTTAGCCTTTTAGAAATCTTACAGTCTTAAGAGCAGATAATCTCAAACTGAAACTTACAGGGTTTTCATCAACACTTGAAGAAATATTTGTGTTTACTGGCCTGGAGCAAGAAATTAGGAAGGTTTGAGCAATCTCTGAAGCTGATTAAAATGAAGTAAAAAAATCAGTCCTCCATTTTGCACTCCATACTACTCTCTGGTGCCCTCATCAGGCCTGTTTTCTGGAATTAATATCTGGGGGGGAGGAAAGGAATCCCTGTGACCCAATACTCCATTGCTTGAACCCTTTACTTTGTGGCTTGAGGGTTTTTGAGAAACTGATAAGAAAGAAAGATAAATAAAATAAATAAATAAATCAATAAATCACAACTCCGGCAGATTCATCAGCACCACCTCAACACAATAGAGGGGAGAGAGCAAGACTGATAGGGTAAAAGGGTGGAAAGGAGGGGCTTGAAAGGGCAGGAAAGGAGGGCAAGGTGGTGGGAGAGAGGTCTTGGGCTTAGAGCAAGTCCAATTCGAAGGAGTGGATGCTGGCAATGGGAGCTCTCCAAAAGTTGAAGGTGCTGTACTCAAGGAGGGCATCGCCTTCAGGGTTTTTCTCCTGCTCTGCTCCGGTTGCTTGCCCCGTTGTTTTGCCAACGCTGCTGTCCTTGATCTTGTAGGTGGATGTATCTGACAGACCCAGGCCTTCCAGCTCCGACAGATCCAGTTCTGGAATGGGCATCCTCCAGAAAAGAAAGGAGCTGTACTGGCTACTCACAGGGTCCCTCATAACTTCCTAGAAAGAAACCACTTATCAGTCTTCATGGTATTGCCACCTCTTTGCGGCCCATGGCCTTTCCTTACTGAGAAACTTTACATCCCCATTTGCCTCTGTACATAATCTGGGTTCCCTAGGACAAGCTTCAGGAATCTTCCTCTATTACCATTTTCTACCATTTCCTAACTCCTCCCCATCTTGGAATGACTTATTTACTGCCTACTGCTTGGGTCCGGTTTTCAAGGCCTTCCAGAATCTGGCCCCATTCTTCCTAGCAGTAGTACGTTCTCTGCTACAGCTATGCTTATTCCTGTCTTAACTCTCTCCACTCTCCACCTTAAAATACTATCCAAGTTTCAAGACTCCATTCAAGTCCCTAGAGTAATCTTTCCCCTGAACTCTTATTATATTTCATATTCTTGATTTCTTCCTGCCTTTCGTTTAATAGGTCATGGTACCTCTGAAAAGGGTTTCCATGATTTTTCTACTTTCTATTTTCCTCCCTGCTTTCTAAACCCTACTGTAAACTCACCTCTTCCTGGAGGACATCCTTAAACTTACTCAGCTCCATCTACCCTATTTCTTCCAGTATCTCCCACAATGCCTGTAGAGTTTTACCTGACTATATCAGTTTGGGGTTACAGATCACTGTTATATGTCTTGTATAGGGATAATCTTATCTCCTTCAAGGAACTGAGAGTTTCCCCAAGGGTAAAAACCAGTCTACTTTGTACCTTCTTCACAAGTGCTGGGCTTCAAACACAAAAGACACTCAAGGCTGCTGACTAATTTTCCCTTAGTATTTAATACAATGAATACCTTGCCACTCCCATTTAAAACCCCACAGATAAACCTTAACAGCCTATTTCTCTCTAGCCTACCTCCCCTTCAGAACAAAATGCAGGTGCTAAAAGAATTTTTCTATGCCGTAACAGGATTGCTTCTCTGACCCAGTGCTAGAATACACCTGATGATAGAGCAAATGGATTAGAAATCTCAGGTAAGGAAAGAAAAGTTTAGATTGGAAGGAGAAAGTCTTTTAACAGAATTAGATACTTTTCCATGTTTTAATGAGTACTTCTCTCACCTTTCCTGCCCATTCCACCCACACCCTGAACTTAGACTATTATATCTCCCTGCAGCCCCCACCCTGCTGCTTACTAACCAAGGGAAGGGGCAAGAAGCATTAGTTGAAATGTTCCCAAAGGAGCAGAAAGAACATTCCACTGCCTCCAAAAATAGAACCCCATTTCACAAGGCCTTCCTCCAACAGAGTCCATTGGCTCTCACCAGGCCTTGAGACTCCTAAATAGTGGCCTTAAGTAGGTTCCACAATGCCCCCATATAATGTGGCAGAAAAAGTAGGCCTTAATCTAGAATACAGTTATGTGTGAGTGTAGGGGCTTTAGGAATGGTAAGTGGGTAGACCAGGATGTTTTTAATGTTAGAGTTACTCTTTTTCTTCTTAGGTTCAAGCTCCAAAATAAACCCTGGGAGCTGAGCATTACTCAGCAGACAAGCTGCTTAAAAGGAGGGTAATTCGGGGACTGTAAAAGCGTGGGGGAGCATGTTGAAAAGGTGAGGTCATCATCCTGTGATATTCAGCCCTGATCATCTCCACAGTAATTTGCAGAGGCTTGTGCACAGAAAGCTACAAAAAATGTTGTTCCTATCAACCAGCCAACCCTGGCTTAGTCTGGGACTGTAGAGATTGTAAGAAGCAAACCTTAGGCGTCAGCAGCATTATTGACTTCTTCCCATGGGGATTTTTTTAAACTAACAGTACTAGTTGTTTGCCAATCTAGCTGGCTTCTTTTGTATCCCTTCCCTTACCAGTCCCCTCCAGAGTGAGCTTAGTATAATGCTGGGCACATAATAGGCTCTTTAAAAAATAGAATCATAGGGGGGAAAAAAAGCATAGAATTTTAAAACTAGAAAACACCTTAGAAATTATCCAGTCAGTTTGGATAGGGTCTCATAATTTCCAGTCTTGATTCTTTTTTGATGTGTTATACATAGATAGTTGCCTGCAGCTTTTTATAATCCTATACCAATATTCTCAAAACTTGCAAGAATTCTTAGTTCCTGAAGAACAGATATTCAGTGGGTTAAGTGTGATTCTGATGTGAATGGTGAAAATGCAAAGGCAGAAGAGAGGAAGATAGGATCTGAGAAAGGGAAAAAGCTCTTTGACAAACTGACTCCTTTTCTTCAACCAGTATATGTATAAAAACAGTCCTGACAATTCTGAATGTCTGGCAGAGCTTCTCTTGCAATTAAAAAAGGTAAAGGAAATTGTACAAAATATTAACTTAAAAGGTCCAAAATCTCTAGCCATGCCATTGATTCAGAGACATGTACAGAGTACCAAATGCATTTCGGAAAGGCACTCAATCAAGTATATACAGCATTTAAAATCAAGTCAAGAACATTGCACCGAAAATTGACGTTAAAATACCCGAACATTTTAAATTTAATATAGTATGGATTTAATTCCCAAATACCCAAAATTTGCACAGGGTCCCATTTCAGCTAGCTTTCTCTTCCCCAAATATTTTCTACCCATAGCTCATCTATCTTTATATCTCTCATTTACTTATTTTAAAGGGCTTGGACAGTGCCTTGTACCACAATATATGCTCAATAAATGCTTCCCACTATCCTTCATTTTAAATTATTCAGGTATTTTAGGCAAAGGTAATTTCTAAATATCACTGTCTAGTCTTAGAGATACACAATTAGCAAATACATAGCATAAAGTGGCTCTCTCTGAGCCACACAGACACGCCCAGATACCCTTTGTCCAGATCCTCAGTGGGACTCTAGGGCCTACCCAACAGGGCCTTGCTGTGTCATGCTGCCACTGTAGAGGGGAGGACAAGGGATGGTGGTGGAGGGGAATGGAACCTCTCTGGCATCTCATTATATGTGTCTCATTCTGCTGCAAATAAGCATTCCTTTTCCAGAATCTGCCCCCATACCTAGCTCTTGTGGACTGTACTGATTTCAATATGGGATCAGGCAGTTCTCCAACACAGAAGCCCCTACCTTCCTACCTCAAACTGCCTCTTTCTTTGGAGAAAAGGTTTGGGAATGGGAGGAGACTGTTAAAAGAAAGATCAGGATTAATCTCAATATTATCTCAATATTATCGCGTATCCTTCCCTCCAAACTCCTTCCTATGGAGACAAATAAGTTTGGGGTGAGGGTAGACACATCAATGGAACACAACAGAAAACATTTGAAGATACAGGGAAGTAGAGGCTAGAGTGGTACAGTAGGACTAGAGATTCATCAAAAAGCTGGGAGAACAAATTGACAGCTTGAAAAGGAAGATGTAGATTACTAAACTGAAGATAATAAAATTAATAATTTTATTATCTTCAGGACAATGTTATAGGCAAACTGACAACTGAAATGAGATAAATGCTGAGAAATAACTACATGTAAATTGTTAGAAATTAATATCTGTGTAAAGGATTATAAGGCATGGATGGAGATCTTAGCAAAGATGTAAAACTGTGAATAACTGCCTATTGTTCACAGCGCCGCCTTCGCTCCTCTTGAACTGTCCCCCAACCCCATCCTCATTTGGGGTCTTCAACCTAACTAGAAGCACCGACTATCTTTTCAGCCCCTTGCCGCCGCCCCACCACCCCCGCCCCGGTTTCGTTTACCTGTTATCAGTGAATTACTAGCGTGTTCCAAAGATGGAGGGAGTACTTCGAGGGCTCCGATGTCTGCTCTGGGCTGGAGAACAAGAAAGCTGTTGGGGCTTTGACGGCTTTGTCTTCTCACTCCCTCTCTGTTCAGTGACTGAGTCAGTCTGCTCAGTCTCCCCCTGCAATGCAGCCCCTCCTAAGAATGGCGGAAGGACTCCCCGCCCCCTCCCGGCCTGACTCGGCTAATTCAAAAGATAGGTTCCAGAACACTTGAGGGAGGGAGACAGGACTAAAGCATCTCCGTAGGCTTATTGGTCTGATTCCCGAGCTCTTCCAGCTCCCCCGTGCAGACTGAGGGTGTAATGAATGAGTAGTTAATTGTCCTCTAATTTTAGGTTTATGGATTAAAAGTCTTGACTCTAGACAACGTGGAGAAGAGGAGTGTCCCTTTATTCCCCAATTTAAGGATTTCAGATCACCCGAAGTGTTTTTGAGAATCACAAAAATTCTCCCTCGGTACCTCCCGATTTGCCTTCCCACCCTCACAATGGGTAAATAAACCTAGCCCTATTGCATTTGCGGTAGGGCACAGGAACATCGGGGATGCGTGTGCTTCTGCCAATCTCTGAACTCGGTTGGGGCCGAAAGATTTGGGGGCTCCGCTTCCTTTCGCCCCGCAACGCCTGACGCGCAAACAGAACGCACGATTCTGGAGGGTCCAGCTTGCGTGCCAGGCCTTCCTCGAGGGTCCGCTTTCCCGGGTTTTCCCGGCAGGGGCGGCGGCCCTCGGGGGCTTCCGAGGCCCCTCCCACGTCCCTCCGTCCTGCAGCGCCACCTCAGTCCAGAGGGGAGCTGTGCGCCCGGCTCCCAGCCGGACGGGTTTCGTAATCGCGTCGCGGCCGTTTCCGCCCTCAGCCAGCCGCACCTCTGCTGCTCTGCCCTCGGCTCCCCCACCGCGCCGAGGAGCGAGCCCGGGAGCCCCACGCTGGCGGGCACCGAGCGGGAGCCCCCCCACCAGCTGGCGCCGGACGCCTGGATGCCGGAGCAGAGCAGGTGAGGCCTCGGACTCGGTCCCTCGGCCCGTGCGCCCCGCCTGCCCAGTCAGGCGGAGACGCACCGGATGCTGGGGGTGGGGGAGGAGGGCGTCCGCGGCTGTCGAGATGCTGGGTCGGTGGCAAAAGGGGTGCGCCGGCTGAGGAGCCGTCCCTGTCCGTGCTCCGGCGGTGCGCAGGTGAGGCCAATGAAGAGCAGAAGGGAAGACGGGTCTGGAGTGTTGGGGGGAGACGGGAGGTGGGAAAAAGGTCTCTTGAGATTCGCCAACCTCGGTGCTGCCGTGTGCCAGCAAACTGAAGCAGAGCTGGTCCGGGAAGGTCTAAATCTGAGACAAGTAGCCACGCCAGACAGTGACAAAGTCGGAAGGATTCACAGAGAGGCCCAATCCTAGTTCAAACTTGGGAGGAGCAGAGAATTTCTGGGTAGAGTCCGGGGGTGGGCAGAAAAGGAGCCTATGTGACTGAACCTATTGGGCAGGGGGAGTTGAGGGCCTAGCCCTGTTTCCTCTTAAGCCTCCACAAGACCTTTCCTGGGGAAGGGCACGGTTGGTGCTGGGGCAAATGCCTGTCACTTGACTGAAAGTTGGGGTCCACCCCCACTTCTCTAGAGCCCCGCAGCAGCCCTCATGTCTGGAGGTCTCCATAGGGGACCAGCTGCAGCCCTGGGCTCATAGCCAGAATTGCCCGCTCCATTTTCTCAATTCTCTTTCTCTTTCTCTCCAGCTGCTTCTTGTGAAGGCTTGTCAGGCAGCGGGGTAGGAGGCCTTGGGGCTGGAGTCAGCGGGACCGGGAAAACCGGTTTGGGGCTAGAACAGGACCAGGGAACTACCTCTGTACATCCTTCCTCCCTGGAACCTTTCTCCCATCCATTCTCCTGCTCACTCCCCAATAGTTTTAAAACTCTTAAGCTCTCCTGTGACCTTGGTGTCTTTTCCAGCTCTGTATTTCACCCTTCCTATTTGGGACTCAGGCCCAAGTCACAGCACTACTTGGCAGTCAGGGTATGGCCTTATACGATCTAATCCTGACCCCTCCTACTGTTTACCCAGCCCTTCCCCTTAATTGTGGAGTTGAAATAGTGAGTAGTGGGTTCAGGTGCCTCTTCTTCCTGGGCTGACCAGTTGAGGACTTCATTTTTCCTCAACCCACTCTTCTCTAGATATTTTAAAGGAGAGTGGCAGCCAATCACTCTTACTTCCTTTTCTGGCCTGTTCCCCTCCCCCCTCACCACCACCACCATGTTCACCCTGCCCAGTCTTCTCCTCACGCTGACCCCACCCCCAGGTTTCAGAGACCCTTATGTCCTGTGTCCTAGGGAATGGAATTTCCTGGTCACTTCTCACCATCATTGGTCATTTCATGCCAAGTCCCACACACACACTTTCCCTCCACCCAGCCCTGGCCAGGTCCGTGGAAAAGGAACAGAAACGTCCTTGTTCCCTCCACTGCCCCTTTCCCTCTCTCCTCCTCCCCCTCTTCTCTCCTTTTCCCTCCCACCATCTACTTCTGTTCACTCAGCTTTGAGCAAGGAGGGTGTTGGGGGAGAGTCCAGTCTCAGTACAGCGTGTCTGGTAGTGTTGGGGGTTTCCTCTGATTCTTCATTGTTTTCTTCATCCCCTCCCACCCCCACAACCCTTACCACCCAACACCACCACCAGCACGACAAACCCTGTGACTGACTGACTTCCCCACTGACCACAGCTCCCCTCTCTGGACAGCTGTGTTCTGACTTCCGCCCTGTCTCATTACTCCTCCCCTCCAGTGGTGGGAAGGGAAGTAAGAGAAAGCCTGGACTCCCGGGTCCTTCCATCCCTCAGAAGCTGTGTCTCAGTGTTTCTGTGATCTCATCTCAAGGCTGAGAAGAAACCCTCTCAATTCTTAGATCAGTGTAGGGTGCCAGAGCATCAGGGTTCCAATCTTGGAGGGAGGGGAGATTCCTATTCAGGCTAAAGTGTAATGTGCGTGAAACTGCCCTGTTTGGAATCTTTGAGGTTGCACTAGGGGAATGCAGTGAAAATAGAGGAAACCTATATGTGCCCTACCCTGGCTGGCAGTAATGAAGAGGGGAGGAAGTTCTTCCTTGGACACTAATGCTGTTGGAAAGTTCCTCATGTCTGGTTGGCTGATGAAGATTGGGGTTGGAAGTGGTAAGGAGGGAAGAGAGAACAGGTCACAGCATGAGGGGAGGAGGGAGGGAGGGAGGCCCAGGCCCTATGGGGTGTGAAGCAGAGCGGAGTGGCACGACAGGACATGTGAAGAGGGTGGGGAGGCTGGAAAAAGATTCCTCATGGGACAGAAGATACCTGGCACGTGTACCTACAACCTGTGCACAGATGATCTCCACAAGACACACATGTGGACATGGGGTCATGCCACATATGTGCAAACAGAGGTGCACACAGAGGAGTGCATTGACATAGAACACAGATAAAACAGAGTGTAGGCAGCCCTCAGGAAGGATCTCAAGGTCAAGTAATAAAAAAACTGTTAAATGGCTTCTGGGAGGGGTTGGATCTCAGTTGAGGGAAATGAGGAAGAACAACGGCAGGGAACAGAGAGGGAAGAAATTCCTCACTGTAGAAAGTCTTAGGTTCCAACCTGCTGCAGTTGGTTACCTAGGACCTAGGTAGTCAAGGCCTCTCTTGGTCTTAAAGAAAATCTAGGTGTTCAGGGTAAGGTAAGGAAAAAGGGAGGGTCAGGGGTGGAGGCCTTGTTTGTGAGAACAAAAAACCACCATTTCCTCTTCAGTCACTTAAACGCCCCTCCCCTTCTGCCTTAAGCCCAGGGAGAAGGGAGATGGAGCTTGTAGCACCCCCAAACTTTGCTCATTTCTGCCAGTATCATTTAGTCCCCTCCCATCCTCTCTTCCTAGCTTCTAGCCCCCTTCCTCTCCCCTCCGTCGGTACCAGCAGCTACTGTTCCGTAACCCTTTGGTGCCCCTTTGGTTGTTTGCCTTTCTCTGAGAGTCAGACTTGGAGGTTCTTATGTTTGGAGAAGGTTAGTGTTGGTTGTAGGACTAGGGCCTTTACAGGGGAGCAAGAAGATATGGACTCATCAGGAGCCTTCTCAAAGAGTGGGGGAGTGGATTTCTCATTAAATTTTCTCCTCTCTTTACTTTCTGCTCATCCAGAGTTCCAGGTCTGTGGAAGACGTAACCTCGTGCCTGCTTGCCCACCCCACTCTCTGACCTTGCTAGTCTCTCAGGGTCTGAGACACTGACCTTCACCGCTCAGCTTAAGGGCTCCGAGGACTCCACTTTCTCTAGACCTGTCCAGCTGAGTAAACCCAGGGTGTTGCTACACCTGAGGGGAGTGAGGAGTGGGCGGTCAAGGCACCAGAGCAAGAGCCCTCTGGGGCCTCAGGCAGAGGCGTGAAACTGGAACCATCGGGGAACATGAGTGAATTTTGGCACAAACTGGGCTGCTGCGTGGTAGAGAAACCCCAGCCGGTAAGTCTCCCCCACCCCACCCCACCCCACCCCACCGAAACCAGTTACCGTATACTGGGACATAGATACATCAGTCTAGGATCCGCCGTCTAAAAAGCACACTTCTTGCCTTCTTCTCTGTCAGGATAGCTTCTATGGCCTGGCAGGTGTGTACATGGAATAAAGGGGACTGGGTGATGGAGGAAGTGAACAGTCTTAGCTATCACTTCTTTTTCCTGTCCATTTTGAGTTGGACGGGGTTGTAGGTGGAGCTTAATACCTGTCAGTTTTCCCCACTGTTTCCTCATCAGCCAGAGGTGACTTTGACATGTCCTTTCTTTGTCCAGTGTTCACTCTGCAGGCCACTGCCCTTACCACCCTGCCTGTGTCCTCTCTCTGTTTATGTTGTTCTAACCTTGCCTTTCATACCCTAGTGATTTCCCTGTTGTAATGCCGTATCCCCTTTCCCACTAGGCCCTTAGCTTTCCCCTTAGTGGTTTGCAACTCTTCCCTTCCTCCACTGTGATGTAACTCCCTGTCTTCTCCAATCAGAAGAAGAAGAGGAGACGGATTGACCGGACCATGATTGGGGAACCAATGAATTTTGTCCACCTGACTCACATTGGCTCTGGGGAGATGGGTGCTGGAGATGGACTTGCCATGGTAACAAGGGAATGGGGAGAAGTTGATATGAGGTTGTGACCTAGAACTGTGCCCTTTTTTGAAAGTTCAAGCTGGGGGCATAACAGAATACTCGATGGGAAGCTAGAAGCTAGGATTCTAGTCCTGGTCACAGGCTGCATAAATCTGAGATCTGGCATTTCAGGTCTCTGTCCTAGGCTCCCTCATCTTTACAATTAGCAGATTTTTCTTCATTGGATGGAGGATATATATGTCTTAATAGTTACTTGGAGGGCTTTTTCCAAAAACCATAACCCTTCCTTCTATTAACTAAGAACTGCTATCTCAGCGCCACAGTAAGTCATATCGTGGTTGGGAGTGTTGGGACAGGGAAAAGGCTGAGCACCTCTATCCTGAGTAATGTTTAATATGCATTTCTGCTCTCAAAATAAGGGAAATGGGCTTGGAGGTAGTGAAGGAATCTTTTCACCAGTTATGAAACACAGATAAATATGGGAGAGTCCTTTGTGAGAGGATCTTACTAGTAAAAGACCCACTTTGTCTCATCCTCATGAAGGTCATTGTGAAGCGAGGCATTGAGACTTACTTCCCTTGGAGAAATAGAGATTATTTTTAACCTTTTCAGATTGATTTTATTTTGTCAAGGAGATGGGGTCAACCTCTTCCCTGGAGGGCACAGGGGAGCTCTTTTACTGTGCCATATGAAGATTTAGGAGAGGGTCTCACGTGTGCTTTTTTCACAGACAGGTGCAGTTCAGGAGCAGATGAGATCCAAGGGAAACCGAGACAGACCGTGGAGCAATTCTAGGGGCTTGTAGCTCCAATACGACTGGTGAGTGATTAGAGAAACCCATCCAACACCTCCAGCCCCCTGCCTCAGAACCGTGATCCTCTGCAAGAATGGGAAGTGAAGGGAGGAAGAAAATTAGAATGGAAAAGTCAAAAAGGTAGGATCCAGAAAGGCAGAGAGAAAGGGATGTGCAGACAGGTAGAAATAGAAAAAAAGAGCACACTGTGGAAATAGTTAAGTGTGAACCAGGCGGTACCCTCTCCCTAAGGTTTTCTTCGAGGCTAATCTTCCTTCTTTTTTTCCTTTAATCAGGTTCCACTGTGTGTCCAGCCTTCACCCTGTCCAGCCCAGAAGAGATGCTGGCCCTACCAGTTTCCCTCCTAGAATCAGTAACCCCAGGGCCCCTCTTTTCCCTATCTGTCTAATTGTGCCTCAAATGGCTTGGGGGCTGGACTCCCTCTACTCCCTCTGGCTGTAGCCCCTCCTGGAGATGGGGTCAAGGCAGCAGGACTGACCAAGTGACTACTGGTTGGCCAGAAGGAGCTCAGCTGAAGCCCTGGACACTATCAGATCTGAGATAGGAGTTTTCTGGGAACTTGGAATGAGTTCCCTTCTCCTGAATGACGGTCTAGGTGCCATATGTTTGTAAACTCTTAACCTGGAACTCCTTAAATGTGGTGGGTAGGTGAGATTACCAAAGCTGAAGCCGGCTTTGCTAAGAAGCTCCCTACCTCCCTGCCGTTTTCTTTCATCCTGGAATGAACTGAAGCAGACGTCAAGCAGGGTCTGGGAGGGTGACCACTGGCTAGTCTACTTTTTCTCTTTAGATCTCAAACTTGAAACTCAGTCCCTCAGTATCTCTCTGCCGATACCAGGGTCTTTCTCTAGGTAGGCCTCTAACCCTATGTTTCTGTAGCATTGCTGGCTCCTAAGGTCTTTCCTTTTTTTTTTAAATTAATTAAAAATTCAATTTAAGATGAGTTCTCTTAATTACCCCCATCCTGCTACTACCTCTATCCTTAACCCCATCCCTGTCAGGAGCCTTATTGTTTCCCACTGGATAAGAGTTAAGAGGTGGGTCTTAACCTGAAGTCTTGGGGATCTGCCTTCTGCCCACCTCCCTGCTGGCCTAGAGAGCAGGAAGAGGGATCTTGGAGAGAAACCCAGAATGCAGTAAAACTAGGAGTTATGTCTCAGGGTAGACTTACTGATCACTGAGAATGGGAGTGGTGGTGAAATAGATAGGTTGAAAACAATCATCCTTGAGTGATCTTAAGATCCTCCGGCATGAGAGCCGGAAGACCTCTAGAGCAAGTTTTCTCAAACTAGGCACTTTTGACATTTTGGGCTGGATAATTCTTGGTAGTGAGGGACTGTCCTGTGCATTATAGGGTGTTTAGCAGCATACCTGGCCCACCCTAGTTATAACAACAAAAAATGTCCCCACATATGGCCAAATGTCTCCGAGGGGGCAAAATCACCCCCAGCTGAGAGCCACTTGGTATTTTTCTCTCACATGATTTCCACTTGTTCATCCTAAGCCTGAGTCATGGATGAACTAGGGCCCTGTGTAAAGTAGGCTCCATAGGGCTGCACATAACCTCCAAACACTTTATTCAGTGTGTTGCTCGTGCTTGCATGGGTTCATGTCTCTGCGATGGACGTGTACTGTGCTTCTCCATGCTTATGCTGTCTGGAGGAGGGGTTCCTGCAGTGTGGAGACATGAACAGGGTATGGGGGGACTGGGGAAGGGAGGGAGTGAAAAACAGTAGAGCCATAGATACCCCAGCTTATCCTCTCCAAATTTTAAGCTCTGTTTCTGTGCCCTAGTCCTAGAACCAGACACAAATAAGACTCAGGGAGTTTTGTCTGAAGACCAGGTCCCACTGCCCACCTGGCTGAAGAGTCTGCTTTAGGTGGGAAAATAATGTAGGAGTCGGGTCTTCAGGCATTTTCAGTTATCTCAGGTGATTTGTTCTGGCCCCTTCCTTGCAGGGTGATGAGGAGGGCAGAACAGATGAGCTTCTGTCTGCTCTGAGATGAGAAGGCAGGGATCTCATTAGCTCAGTAACAGGAAGGATCCTGTTTGATGGTAGTGGGAGTCAGGAATGTGAGAACTAAGATCCACTCTGCTGACTCCACCATCCATCCAGTTTGCCCCCACCTATAGTGACTGAGGTTCTAATTTCAGTGTATTTCCTGCAGATTTGTTTTTAAGTGTTTAAGCTTGGTTATAGAGATACTTTCCCAATGTACCCAATTCCAGTCTAGCTAGTTGCTCTGAAAGTAGCTCATCTTGTTGGCCTAAAGTAGCTGAATAGCCTAAGGGTTATACTAGATCTAAAAGGTTAACAGGATAGGGCAGAAAGATGGGGGAACTCCTGGAATCTCCAGTCACCCTGATCTTGAGCCTTATTGTACTGCCTATTCTTTTTTTTTTTTTTTTTTTTTTGGCCACACCATGCAGCACGCAGGATCTTAGTTCCCGGACCAGGGATCGAACCCACGCCCCCTGCAGTGGAAGCAGGAGTCTTAACCACTGGACCGCCAGGGAAGTCCCTCTACTGCCTATTCTTTAGACACAATCTTTTCTTTGGTGCTCTCTCACCTTTAGCTACCTTCTCTAATGTGTATGCTACCGTCACTTTAACAATATTTAGAGTGATGGGAATGGGTTTGAGAGTCATAATTTATATTAAAAATTGTTGGACTTTTAAATACATTTTCAAATAAAAAAAGTTTAAGCAAAATAGTCCCAGAGTAATCACTACAGGTGTGTGTTGGGTTAAAGGGTAGACGTGGTTAATGAAGGCAACTCCTAGAAAGTGGCTGTCATGGAATTTTGTGCCGACCTTGCCCTTTCTGAGGAGAGAAGGCCAAGTGTCCTGAAGGCAAGGAGAAGATAACCATCACCTCCCAAGGGCTCAACTCATTGTTCTTCCTGTTCCTTTTTCTTGGCATTCATCTGAGATTTTTCAAGTCTTTAAAGAAGTACTTGTTAAAAACAACTTTGGAAATGAAGAAGATGAGCAATGTCAACATTTTTATCCTGGAGGATAGTGGAAGGGACCAAGCCAGATGCTGCTAGCTACACAGTTCAGTCTTAAGGTTCAAGAGATTTATGGTCTCCCCACCTTCAGGTACCTTTGTAGAAAGACACAAGACCAAACAATATTTTTTTTTCTAGTTTTGTTTTTCTGTACTAAAAATATCCAGTGGGTGCTGGGATTGAATGGGGAGGAGAGGTTGAGATGCTGACACCTCCTCTTGTGGATGAAGTGGCCGTTACCTCCGATTTCTGTTTATCTGGGTAAGGAAATGAAATAGAGAAAAGGGAAAATATAACCACATCCATATTCTTTTCCCCTCCTTGCCTCATCTCCCTCTCCCCACAAACCCTCATTCCCTTAACACTGCTGCCCACTATTTATGCTTTTTTATATTGAATAATGGTATTAGACACAATAAGGAGAAAGACAAAACCAGAAACTGACAGAATGACCAAGTATACATTTTATTGTCCTTCTCCTTTCCCCAAAGGTCCTGTCATCCTGAGACCTTAAGAATATTTTATCAGGTCGATCAGGAACTTTGGTAGCTCTTTCGGTAAAGTAGAGGACAGTCCTTCCCTGAGAATTCTTAAGTTTCTGGGAATAATCCCAGGAGGACAGTTCTTTGGGTTAGTAGTGGTTAAGATCATCGGCACTAGTGTCAAACAAACCTGGTTTAAATCCTGCTGTGACTCCCCTACTTTGTAAACCCCCCGTTTCTTTATCTGTAAAGTGGGAATAATAATACCATATTATTGTTGTGAGGACTGATCCAGGTAGAGTGCACATAAAGACCTCAGATATTGGCAGCTGTTACTGTTCAGCTGCGTTAATAAGCTGAAAACTACGAAATCTTCCACATCCATCAACTATCTCCACATCAAGAGTTCTTTATGTATCTACAATCTTAACAGTTTGGTCAATAATCATCTAATGACCTACATGTTGCCTAATAGCCAAACAGCAGTTGCTCAAGAAATGATAGGTGGAATCAATGGCTAACAACAATGTGAATAACCAATGCATTTTATGAATCAATAACCAAACATAAGCAATAGTTCACGCAGACACACTGGCTGGCTTAGCAACAGGGTTCTGGATATCAGGACTTTTCAGATGCCTTAACAAAGATGCTGGCTCATCACTAAACACTTACTGGTTGCATCTCTGTGAACACTGTAGACAGGCTGTTCCAAATATCTTCCAGCCCAGTCCTGACCCTTTTCCAAAAAGCAAGGGCTGGGTTGGGCCTGAGACTGGGGATGAAGGGGGTGGGTCTGAGTCGGCTGACTAGTAGGGGAAGAGGAGTAGTGGTGGTGGCCCTGGTGGTGGTCTGAGTGGTGCAGCTGGTGTCAGGACAGAGACCTGCATCGAGGGGGCACTCCTCCCGCTCGCGGTTGCAGGGGCATTGGTGGTAGGTGCAAGGCCGGTGCTCAGTGTGGGGTTGGCTCAGCGCCCCAACTCGCAGGCGCCCCGAAAGGCCACGCGGTTTCCCGGCCCAGGTCCGGCTCATGGTGCCGGACTTGCAGTGGCAGTGCCACGGGCCCCAGGGCATTGGCACCAGTCGCAGATCCTCGGGAGCTGGCATGGCTGTGGGCAAGGGCGGTGGCCACTGGTTTGGGGTGGACCGTGCTGTTGACCACTGGTTCAGGGTAGTGTCGGAGAGCAGCTGGTCCACATTAGCCTTCCAGGTGGAGGGCCGCTGGCTTGAACTCATCCTGATTTCGGAATCCTGGTCATTCGCTGTAAACCCTGGGCTAGGCCCCCCAGGTGTACTGGAAGTCGTATTACGAGTCTCCAACTCGGTGTTATTCTTTCTAGCGTAAATCACAGCCCTCTCTTCCAAAGACCCATCCTCCTTCGCCGACAATCGCGACCTGCTACCTGTGGACACCGTGGAGGCCAAGAGCTCGGCAGCGGCCGGGCCTGCCAGGCTGTCGGCCACGGCCACGACGTCATCCTCATCCTCCATGTTACCCTCATCTTCTGGGAAACAACGCTCCGGGTGCTCCGGGCGGTGGTCCGGTAGCTGCGGGTCATAGGGCCCCCGAAGCGGAAACTGTCCCGCGGTCGAAGTCAGGCCTTCGACCCCCGCCGCCCGGGGCCCCAGACTCAGCAGCAGGGCCCAGAGCAGCGCGCCAGCAGCGGGGACCATGGGGCTGGGCGGTGTGGGGCTGGGAGGGAGGCTAGTGAGGAAGGCCGGGGCTCCCACCTTCTCTCCCTCCCTTCGGCTCTCGACCCACCGGGTCGTTAGAACCTAGGCCCTTGGGGGAGGGGAGGGGGGCTCTGACGCGCGCGCCACGCCCCTCCCCCAGGCCCTCTCCCCGCGGGTCAGCTCCGGCAGGCCCAGGGGCTCAGCTGAAAATCCCAGGGAAACTCTGCAGCAAGAACTCCTGTGCCAGAACGGACAGACGGATTGTGATGTAAGGGGTTGAGGAAAGAGTAGTTCACTTCCTCCGCGCGGCGCTTGAATCTCTCATCGCAGTTTATTAATCGCTACAGATCTGAATTTACGAAAGAGGACAAAACACACGTTTTGAAAATGCCCCTCCCCAGGCTCACAGGCAGCAGACGTGACTACTGAAGGAAAGAGGGAAACAGAATGGCTCTTCAACATTTAGGGCACTGACTCCTGGCTCCCAGCAGGAGCCCTGCCCTCCCCATCCACCCCGTCACGTTCACAGACTGCTAGAATACCCCAGGTGGAAAGGATCTCAGACTCAAAGAGAGGAGGTTATTTGCCCAAGGTTCTACAGCTAAAGCAGCACAGCTTTGCACTTTCCTATATAAAATGCCACAACATGCACCCCTCCAGCTGAAATGAAAGTCACCCAGCACATCAGGCTCTGGACCTCAGAGCCCTGCTTTGAAGTCAGGGTCATGGAAGGAACGACATCCCATTGAGATGTTTAGATCCAGTGGTACTGGGATTGAGGATGAGATGATTTACAAAACAGCTCAGATGTTTCAGTGTTTAGGGTGTAAGCAGATCAATATCTTTGCTTGGTTCTTAAGCTCATTATTCCAGTCCTATGCTAGGTCCCTCCTGAGCCATGGAGATCCTGGTCCAGCCTAGGAGAAAGAGAGGGAAAAAAAGTGGTACAGGAGCAGACTGGGTTTTACTCAGGGGTTTAGGGAGAGAAGCCAGGTGAACTGGAAGAGGTAGATTAGATGCTTGGGTCAGTCATCATGTAGGATCCTTTGCTCTCTAGCAATACTCCCCCACTGGATATTCTCTCCTATTCACTGCCAACATATCCCTTCTTAATTTCTAGGGCTGGTCTGAATTTCCTCTAAATTCTGTGCTGTGATTACTCCTTTATTCCTTGATGCACTTATAGGATTAATTTTTTTCATTTGTTCTTGTTGGGTACAGTAGTGTCCTACATGTATGGAGTCTTCCAAGATACAGTGAAGCCTCTGAAAGCAGAGCCTCTGTCTTTTAGTTCCTTTGTTCCAACAAGGCATTAAGAAAGTGGGAGTTGGCTCTTACACATCCCATCCCAAACTTTTATCCTTAAGCCAGGACTCACCGTCTGACAGCTTCTGGAATGTGGACCTGATCCATGGAGATGAGTTGGGCCAGCTCTCCAAGGCTGTTCAGAAAACGGATCTTCCGTGTGAACTTGGAACTAAAAAGAGAGGATCAACCAAGTGTGTTTTATACGGGGAAGTGGGCTCCTGGAGATCCTTACAAAGAGAAACATAATAAGTAGAAAGTGGTTAAGGCTAGAAAGAGTCAGGGTGGGACAAGAAGTTCTTAATCTTGATTGTGAAAATGGGGAGAGTGGAAACGGGGTCTTTGCCCCCCAAGCTAGTACCTGATGAAGGGCCGAAGCAGTGCCAGGAATGCCTTCACGTACCACGTAGCATGGACAACCACCAGGGCAGTCAGGTTTTTCCGGAGCCTGAAGAAGAACATGAGCCCATTCAACTCTCCTTCCACCTTCATGCCTGAAGATCAGGTGGAGCTACCTTCTGTACTTTAACTTCCTTCTCTTCTTCTCTAATTTCTAGATTTCTCTGATAGTTGGGTCGAATCCCCATTCCTTTAACTGCAATCTCAGCTCCATCCATCTTGCTTAGCCTCCTCATTTTTAGGAAACTCTCCTCTTGGAACACCTTAGCCTGGCCTTCTCTACCCCACTTCTTTCCTGTGCCCTACACTCCCATAGTTCCTTTTGTACATTCCTCCATCCCTCCATGACCAGGTGAAGACCAGTGAGGAGAAAAAAAAAAGGAACAAGAAGAGAAAAGTGAGCAAATGGAAAACGGAGGGAAGAAAGGAAACAAGAAAAGGGATATCAAGGAAAAAAGGCATAAGGGTCAGGGATGAAGGCAGACAAGAGAAGAAGACAATGGAGATGTGAAAAGTGAAATAAACGGCAAGACTATGAGAAAAGGAAGGGCTGCCTTCCATGTGCCAGGCAATGCGCCATGTTGATTTATTTGATTCAAATACTCAGTGGCAAAGGTATTATCATTGACATTTTACAGAGAAGGAAACTGAGTCCCAGAAAGTTAAGTGACTTGTCCACAGTCATAAAGGTAGTAAGTGATAAAGGCAAGATTTGAAACTAGATTTCCATGACTCCAAGAGAGGACAGAAGATAGGAGAGGCTTGGAAAAGGGTATAGAGGGACAAAGAAAAGTGGAAGGGGGAGTTCCCTGAGTGGCCAAGTGGTTAGGATTCCAGACTTTCACTGACAGGGCCCAGGTTCAATCCCTGGTCGGGGAACTGAGATCCTGCAAGCCATGTGGTGCGGTAAAAAAAAAGTGGAAGAGATTGAATGGAAGAAAGGATGGAAAGATGGAAAAGAAAAAGATAAGATAGAGCGTGGTAGCCCTCTTGTCCTAGAGGCTCACCGCCGATCCAGGGTGCGGTAACACTGGCGTATCCAGCTCAGAGGTGGAACTTGGGCCCTACTTGTGCCTCCACTCAGGTAAACAAGCAGATAATTTTCAGCTATCAGCAGCTCCAGAGTACCCACCATATACCTGGGGAGATGAAACTGTCAGGGAAGGTATGCGTTTGGGGTTGTGCGGAGAGAGAGGCACATTACTGTAGACTCTACAATCAGTTACTGATCAGAGAAGGGGTTCTTTTTAATGTTTCCCTCTCTAACATCCACTCTGGAGCACTTTAAGCCTTCCACCTCACCTAAACAAGTGTTCCATGACATAGGTGTAGTCGGGGATGCTGCTTCTGGGTAGATAACAGGAAGCAAAGAGGATGACAACACTGAGGCCATCACCATGGTAGCCTGAGGAGGAGAAGGGGAAAACTCATTCAGTCATTGATGGACAGTACATCTGTTTAGGTTGAGAGACTCTGAGGGTCTCTAGAAGTTGCAGGAAGGATTCTGAACCCATGACTGAATTTCCAGCTTCGGCATTTTACTTAAGAAGTCACAGTTCTTACCCCTCCATTACCTCCATGAGATAGGACTTTCTTATAGGGCTCAATGACGGTCATGTCCACTCGCTGCTCCCGCTGTCCTGTTCGGAATACCCTCCAGCGATGACCATCTTCTCCAGCCACATCCCACATACAATCCTGGCCCAGCCTTTCAGCTGCCTCACTGGCCCCCAGGCCCTCTGCCTGGGGCAGCTCATCTAAAAAAGAGGGATGGGGAAGGATCAACAAGGCAGAATACGTACCTTTAGTATCTTGTAAGTTCCTCAGCTTCTTAGAGTTTATTACCTCAACATCTAATTCCTCATTTTTTACCCATGACTCTAGCCCTAGTTTGTCCAGTCAACTCAACCCCTTGCTGGTTTCTTTCCTGTGACTCATTATCTTCACTTTTTCACTAGACAATGGCCTGGAGGTAACCTTACACTATGGTAGGTTGACGGCCCCTGCCTTTTTCCAGATTCTTTCTGCCCATGCTTTTCCTTCCTTGGGTGAGCTCATTTATTCCCATGTATTCAATTACTGCCAGTAAGGCGATGATTCCTTTCTAACCCAGACTTCTCTCCTACCACCAGACCCATATCCCTAAATGCCTAGGGTGGACATAACTACTTTGTGTTTCTCTGTCATCTCCAAGTCACCAGACTCCAAGTGCAACTCAAACTCATTCTCTTCCTCCTCTCTCTCATATTCTTTCTTGATGAATGACACCATCCATCTAGTTGCCTGAGAGAAAAAACCCTTTGTCATCCGAGACCCTTTCTTCTCTACCAGCCGTCAAGCCAACAGGACCCCAGGTCCTCCTCCATCTATCTCCATTATATCCTCCTTCTATCATTCTTTCCACTATTAGTGTCCCAGTGCAGGTTCTGAGCCTTTCTCATCTGGCCTTAGTACTAACCTCCTAACTCGTCTCCCTGCCTCTTGTCTGTTTTCCTCCATTCTACCCTTTACAGCACTGCTAGAGCAAGCTTTCTTTTCTTCTCTCCCTTTTTCACTCAAATGGCAATATACATAAAATACAATATACTATACTCACTGATTTTGCATGATCTTTCCATAGCAATAAAAAGAACTGCTTCATCTTAAAAAATAGTGCCTAGTATTTAGTATTCCATGGTATGGATGTACTGTAATATTGTAGAACTAACATCCTATTTATGGACCTTTAGGTTGTTTTCAATCTTTTGAAAGCCATCAAATCTGATGTTAGTCCCTTGATTAAAACCATTCAAGGGACTCCCCATTGCCTACAGGATAAAATCTAAACTCAGTGTGGCAGCAAGGACCTCCATGATTTGTCCCTTGCCTACTTAACACAGTCTTTTTTCATTCTCTCTTCACCTCCCAGCCACAGAATATATATTATATTCTGTGATATAATAATATATATTTTGGTTTTGTTCCTGGCTTCTAAAACAGCTCCTGATGATAAAGGTAAAAGAGGTATCTTTTCCTATTCATAACAAGCCCCTTTCAACCACAGAAGTTTATGTTAATGAGGTGACTTTGGAAAACTTCTGTGGATGGGTGGCTGGTTGCCAGGCCAACCAACCACATGATTAGAGGTTTGGAACTTTTACCCTCTGACCTCTGAGGAGGGGAGAGAGACTGGAGGTTGTGCTAAATCACTAATGGTCAGTGATTTAATCAATCATACTTACATATGAAGCCTCCATAAAAAAACCCTAACTGAAGGGGTTCTGAGAGGTTCTGGGTTGGTGAACACATGGAGGTGCTGGGAGGGTGGTGCACCCACGGAGCTCCACACCCCCTTTCACATAACTTGTCCACACCCCCTTTCACATAACTTGTCCTATGTATTGCTTCCTTCTGGCTGTTCCTGATCTGTATCCTCTCATAATAAACTTGTAATCTAATAAGTAAACTGTTTTCCCAAGTTCTGTGAGCTGTTTTAGCAAATTATCAAACCTGAGGAGGGGGTGGCATGCACCTCTGATTTATCGCCTGTCGGTCAGATGCACAGGTGACAACCTGGACGTGTGATTGGTGTCTGAAGTCTGGGGCAGTCTTGTGGGTGAGCCCTTAACCTGTGGTGTCTGTGCTAACTCCAGTTAAGTGTCGTGACTGAATTGTAGGACACCCAATTTGTGTCTGGAGAGTTGGAGAACTGGTTGGTGTGGGGAAAACCCATACATTTGGTGTCAAAAGTGCTGTGAGTAGAGAAGAAACAAAGTTTTCCTTAATACCTAAATAGTCATACTTAATACTCTGAATTCCCCACCATGCCATGCTACTGCCCAATTTGCTTCTTCCACCTAGAATGTCTCTCCAACTACCTGATAAGCTCAGAATGGCATCCTCTGTGAAGTCTTTCTTAACACCTCTCAGGTGGAACTGACCTTTGCCTTCTCCCTGCTTACACTGTACCCTATACACATGTAGATCATAACCTTTAACTGCACTTATTTGTACATATGTTTATTTCATACTAAACAGAGAATTCCCTGAGGGTAGGGATTATCTTATTCATCTTTATAACCCAGTTCTAGCTCAATGATAGCAATATAACAGTTATTCAATAAAACTGCCCTCAATAAATGAAGTACCCCCTTCTCCCCCTATACTGACTACTCTCACATTGGACCAATAAGCTCTACCTTTCCATTCTGATGAAATTTTGCTGGTCTTACCTCTTGGTCCCCACCTTATTAGTTCTAACTTCCATCCCATTAAATCCATCCTGAGCTTTTTTAACACTGGCCTCTACTTCTACCAGCTCAGTCTTCAGCTTTCTTTCCCACCTTCCCATTCAAATTCATGTCCACTGTCCAGCTGCTTCGAGTCTGAAGGTGTCTCCAACTCTTCTACCTCCAGGTCAGAACTGCCATCAGGAGAGGAAGGTACAGAGTGGGTGGGAGAGGCTCCGTTATCTCCAGGCCCCTTAGTCAGATTCAGTCGCAACTCTTGGGCACAAAGACGCTTACGCATGGGGCGCTGGCCACACAGGGCTAAAGTGCTGGGGGTTCCTGGGGTTGGAGGAGGGGAAAAAAAAGAAGAGAAAGATGGGTTTGTGTTGGTGGGGGATGTTAGAATTCCTGTCTATGTAAGTGACAATATGGGGTGAATTCTAAAGAAGGACTAACACGGGACATTTGGGAAGTAGAACCACAAGGGACAGGGTGGCATAACCCTTCCCTGGACTAGAATCAGGGAGGCCTGGGTTCTAATTTACCTACCTGCCTGTGAGTCTCTTTCAGGATTATGAGGATCTCCAGAAGGGTCAGCCTCTTCAGGAAGCAATCTAGAGGGGAAAAGATGAAAAGGGGGAAGAAATATAGGCTAAAGGCATTAAGCCGGTATCAACTTATCAATTCCGTGTCCCCGCCATGATATCACCTCTTCTTTCTTTTCTCCACCTCTTTCCTTCAAGTCCCAATTACCATCGCTGCCTTCCATTTGTGACCAGCCCTCCCTTTTCCCAGCCTCGCTCATACTTCCTCACCTAGGGAATTCTTCATCCTGCCAGTCTTCCTTCAGCTCCAGTTCCCCAAGTCTCAAGGATGCTCCTAGTACTGCTGTTTCTGCATTCTCCCTGACCCTATAGTCTCCCGAAAAAAAGATTATTATGAGACAAACTAGGCAGTGTCTTACGGGGAACTGGAATGAAGAGCAGTAATGAAGGTACAGAGCAGAGGGCAGGCCTTAAAAAGAAGTCAGATCTCTGGTCTCCTAGATGCTTCTACCACCTTCACCACTTGTTAGAAAGCCATCACCCCTACTGTTGGGTTTAGGAGCAGAGGAGGCATGGAAGGTAAAGCTAATTATTTTTACCTGTTGGCAGTTGCTCCACCTGCACAGTAGGGGTGAGAGGTTTTTCACATTACAATTGGCTGGAGCCCGACAGACCTGCCCAGCTGTCACTGGGCAAAGTTGGGGAAGATGTCACCTAGTCAGGCCTGCCTTTCCTCCACCACACTAGGGAGTGGTGAGGAGAAAGCACGGTGGAGGGGTAGGGGAAGAAGGTAAGGAGGAAGAGGGATTTGCTGGGAAGGAGAGCCTGGACCTTAACTTAGTTCTGGGTCAGCTTTCCTGATGGCCATTCTGGAGGGTGGGTATTAGAAACCAGAAAACGGGGCAGATTTATCAAGAACAAAACATAGAAACTTCCTTTAAAAAAAAAAAAAGCAATAGGGAATTATCCTGGAATCCCTCGTTCCCTAATTCCCATACCTTAATGATATTTCCTACCTAAAGCCACCTCCATCCCTTCTCTGCAAATTAATTCTCTTATCTCCTCTAGGAACCCAAGATTTGACTTGGAAAGAGCTGGATGGTGGGAAAGTCCCTTAAGACTAGTCACTCCTTGCTTCCAATCAAGTTAGCCAGAGTCTTCCTTACCAGAGATCCAATGTCTTTTCTCCTGCCTCTTGTATAGTTCCCATCTTCAGAAGTCTTCCTGTCGCCTTTAAACACTTGGAGTTGTCGGGGAGCCGGATGTCTCAACTCCCCAACACTTCTGTATCCCCTTTTTCTCTGTCTCAGCTGTTGTTGCTCTTGCCTCCAAGGAGGAGGGAAGGGTGGAAGGGAGGTAAGTAACCTCACCTTCAAACAGGTTTTGCCACCTCCCTTCCGAAGAAGCAGGTTTGCACAAAAGAGAAACCATGCCTATTGGGGCGGGTTCTGGGGAGGAGACTACGTATTCTAAAGTGGCTAGTCTTGGGTGAGTCAAAGAAGGCAATTTTCTAGGCTCCTTAAAACCTTCTGGAAGCTGCTTTAAAAAAAAGAAGAGGTAATGGTAGAAACCATTTTAGTTTTAAGACTATCGTGGGCCTACTTTTCAAGCATAAGCAGAATCAAGGACACAGAAGTATGTTATGTTATGTGTAAGTATGTTACACTTAACTGGAAGAAACAAATTAAAGGAAAGGCTGAGGATGAGGGGAGACATAAGACTGTTGCTCCTTATTCCCAAAAAGAGTCAACAGAAGGAAGACAGTATGTACAGCAGAAAGAAGGGAAATGAATCTTGAGAAGGTTAAAACAATTATCAGAGGGAAAGGCCTGATTATAGTTGTAAAAAGAGACAATAAGGCCCCAAACAGGAAAAAAGTATTTAATACTTTAACAAAATGCAAAATAAAAGTACCCAAGTTACAAAACATAAATTCCTTTGGTTCAGTAATCACGCCACTTTTTACCTTCCAATGGCTACAAACATCCCCTCAAAGTGAAGTCAGTTTCCCTCATATGAAGACATCATGCCAAAACCATCACATACCCCACTGTTCAGCAAAACTGTTGAAAACTTACAGGGAGCAGAGCTGTGGGGTAGGAAAAGGGGGAACAGGTTGGTCTGAAGAGAAAAGGGAGACTATACACATGCAGAACAAGTCAGTGGAAGGGAGCTCTTTGCTGGGTCACTATGGTATGAATCATACTCCTGTACATGCTACATGAGGCTGAGTACCTTGGTACAATCACAAATAAACAGACAATTCAGTGACCCTGAGCACTCCCAGGGAAAAAGAAACAAACAAAAAACCAGAGAAGCAGAGGCAAGAAAGGACGGTGTGGCAACAGGCAGATCACAGAAACCAGGGAACATCAGTTTTGCAGACGGGGAAATGAGATCTAGAGGAGTGAGTGTCTGGACAAAAGACACACAGTTGATGGCAGTCGGTATGAACTCCGTGTTTCCTTCTACTATGCCCAAGGAGAAAATCAGATGGATAAGAAATCGACAGAGCCAGGGGTCTCATTGTAGTTCTACTGTCTTTTGCGAAGAGTGCCCATGAGGTCTTAAGGCTTTCCCAGGTGTCTCCTGAACTCTCAAGAACCAGGGGGGTCTTCTGGGTCTCTTCAGGGTCCCTGTGGCTCTGAGTCAGAGGGATCCAAAGAAACTGAGAGTCAGGCCAGCTGATCAGGACAGAAGATAATGGCCTCCAATCTGCTCCCAAACAATCCCGAAACAGTCACAATAAGCTCAGAGTAGAAATTTAGCAAACTGGGAATGAGACACCATCACCTAATTGGGGGCAGAAAGAGGAGTCATGGAGGTGAAAATCAACTAAAGGCTAAAAACTGGAAGAAGCTAAAAGTAGGTATTGTGTTCAATAAATACTTGAATTAATAAGAGAATAAATGAACACTGGAGACAATGAATGTTTGGTTCCATAAGAAATACTGGTTCTGTTAAAAAGCCTGACTTAGGGCACTTTTGGGGTACACATTCTTTCTGTGCCACTCTGCTGGAACTGTGTATGTTATCACATCATGACCCTGGCAAATGAAATAGAGGAGAGTCAGTGCAGATTTAAGGAGTTAAATTAAATAATAAAATTTGTTTGATTGGTAGAGATTGTGGGGAAAAGGGAGAATGCCAGCTCAGCTTTCTTTTACTTCTTTCTCCTCCTAGGTTTATGAGAACAGTATACCAGATCCTGGAACAATGAAGACAAAATTGCTGAAACATCTCAAAACATGCATTCAGGGTGGTTCAAGCAACCTCTTTCACTTCCCCCTCCCCTCCCAACAGTCATTTCTTGGACCGGGAGGCAGTGGTAGATTCTGACAGTGAGATTTGACTACATTTCTCAAAGATGACCTCGGCTGAGAATTTCGGCAGCCCCTGATCCAGAGGGCACTCATCCACCAGGCTGTTCATGGGTGTGGGGGGCAGTGGAGGCTCCTCCTCATCTTGACTCAGTCCAGGAATCAGGGAGTTACCTGCCCTGTCCAATTCCTTGTCTACCTGCTCCCTGGACAAACCCTCTGTCTCAGGCTGTCCTGAAGGGATGTTCGTGGAGTCAAAATATGCTGACAGGGCTTCCTGGAGCAGAGGCAGAAGTTTCTTTCGAGAGACCTGGGTGTTGCCTTGAAGATAGGTTTGGAGGTTAGGGTGGATGCTTGGGGCAGGGGTCAGCTTCAGGGACGGAGAATGGGAGCGTTCCAGGACTCCACAGACCTAAAAAGGAGACAAGATGGGGAAGTGGTATATAAGGTGGTGAAGCAAAAAGCTGAGACTTCTAAGAGACTTCTCTTATAGAGGATAAAAAATATATTTTTTTAATTAAGTCATCTAGGGTTTTTTTATTGCTTGCAACAAAGGCACATCAACTAATACACACAGTATTTTAGAAACAGAAGAAACATTTGAGATGATATATTCCATTTTATTCATAAGTAAACCAAAGCCCAGAGAGATTAAGTGCCTTGAATGTAGATGATGGTAGAGTCTGAACCAGAACCTGGGACTCCCACCTCCTCGAATATTGTTATTTGCAAGGGTATTCCTGTGCTCAAAAACTTGAACTCTATCCTTAGCTGAGATGGGACAAGCATCTACTATATTGAGGTCAGGAGAAGAATACAGGCAGAAAGAATAAATAGATCAAGTTGGGGTGGGAAGTATGCCAAGCATTGTGCCACGTCTGGCCATTTTCAAATATTAATTTCCTCATTTAATCCTCACAACTACCTTACAGGTTGGTATTACTGTTACCCTCATTTACAGGTAGGGAAACTGAGGCTTAGATTAGGTAACTTGCCGAGGTCAAGTTTTTTTTGTTTCTTTTTTAAATTTTATTTATTTTTTATACAGCAGGTTCTTATTAATTATCTATTTTATACATATTAGTGTATATATGTCAATCCCAATCTCCCAATTCATCCCACCACCACCCCGCCCCTGCTGTCCCCCGTTGGTGTCCATACGTTTGTTCTCTACATCTGTGTCTCTATTTCTGCCTTGCAAACCCGTTCATCTGTACCATTTTTCTAGATTACACATATGTGTTAACATATGATATTTGTTTTTCTCTTTCTGACTTACTTCACTCTGTATGACAGTCTCTAGGTCCATCCACGTCTCTACAAATGACCCAGTTTTGTTCCTTTTTATGGCTGAGTAATATTCCATTGTATATATGTATCACATCTTCTGTATCCATTCATCTGTCGATGGACATTTAGGTTGCTTCCATGACCTGGCTATTGTAAATAGTGCTGCAATGAACATTGGGGTGCATGTGTCTTTTTGAATTATGTTTTTCTCTGGGTATATGCCCAGTAGTGGGATTGCTGGGTCATATGGTAGTTCTATTTTTAGTTTTTTAAGGAACCTCCATACTGTTCTCCATAGTGGCTGTATCAATTTACATTCCTACCAACAGTGTAGGAGGGTTACCTTTTCTCCACACCCTCTCCAGCATTTGTTGTTTGTAGATTTTCTGATGATGCCCATTCTAACCGGTGTGAGGTGATACCTCATTGTAGTTTTGATTTGCATTTCTCTAACGATTAGTGATGTCGAGCAGCTTTTCATGTGCCTCTTGGCCATCTGTATGTCTTCTTTGGAGAAATGTCTATTTAGGTCTTCTGCCCATTTTTGGATTGGGTTGGTTGTTTTTTTAAATATTGAGCTGCATGAGCTGTTTATATATTTTAGAGATTAATCCTTTGTCCATTGATTCGTTTGCAAATATTTTCTCCCATTCTGAGGGTTGTCTTTTCATCTTGTTTATAGTTTCCTTTGCTGTGCAAAAGCTTTTAAGTTTCATTAGGTCCTATTTCTTTATTTTTGTTTTTATTTCCATTACTCTAGGAGGTGGGTCAAAAAAGATCTTGCTGTGATTTATGTATAAGAGTGTTTTTCCTATGTTTTACTCTAAGAGTTTTATAGTGTCCAGTCTTACATTCAGGTCTTTAATACATTTGGAGTTTATTTTTGTGTATCGTGCTAGGAAGTGTTCTAATTTCATTGTTTTACATGTAGCTGTCCAGTTTTCCCAGCACCACTTATTGAAGAGACTGTCTTTTCTCCATTGTATATCTGTGCCCCCTTTGTCATAGACTAGTTGACCGTAAGTGCTCAGGTTTATCTCTGGGATTTCTATCCTGTTCCGTTGATCTATATTTGTTTTTGTGCCAGTACCATATTGTCTTTTGGCTGTGTTGGGTCTTCATTGCTGCATGTGGGCTTTCTCTAGTTGTGGCATGTGGGGGCTACTCTTCGTTGTGGTGCACGGGCTTCTCATTGTGGTGGCTTCTCTTGTTGCAGAGCACAGGCTCTAGGCGTGTTGGCTTCAGTAGTTGTGGCACATGGGTTCAGTAGTTGTGGCTTGTGGCCTCTAGAGCACAGGCTCAGCAGCTGTGGTGCACGGGCTTAGCTGCTCTGTGGCATGTGGGATCTTCCCGGAGCAGGGATCAAACCCTGCACTGGCAGATGGATTCTTTTTTTATTTTTTCTTATTAGTCATCCATTTTATACACATCAGTGTATACATGTTGATCCCAATTTCCCAATTCACCACATCACAACTCCCACCCCCCACTGCTTTCCCCCCTTGGTGTCCACACGTTTTTTCTCTACTTCTGTGTCTCAATTTCTGCTCTGCAAACCAGTTCATCTGTACCATTTTCTAGGTTCCACATATGTGCGTTAATATACAAAATTTGTTTTTCTCTTTCTGACCTACTTCACTCTGTATGACAGTCTCCAGATGCACCTACGTCTCTACAAATGACCCGATTTCATTCCTTTTTATGGCTGAGCAATATTCCATTGTATATATGTACCACATCTTCTTTATCCATTCGTCTGTTGATGGGCATTTATGGCAGGTGGATTCTTAACCACTGCTCCACCAGGGAAGTCCCTCATTTCTAATTTTATTGAGTCCTCTCCCTCTTTTTCTTGATGAGTCTGGCTAAAGGCTTATCAATTTTGTTTATTTTCTCAAAGAACCAGCTTTTAGTTTTATTGACCTTTGCTACTGTTTTCTTTGTTTCTATTTCATTTATTTCTGCTCTGATCTTTTTCTTTCCTTCTACTAACTTTGGGTTTTGTTTGTTCTTCTTTCTCTCCTTTATGTGTAAGTTTAGATTGTTTACTTGAGATTTTTCTTGTTTCTTGAGGTAGGATTGTATTGCTATAAACTTCCCTCTTAGAGCTGCTTTTGCTGCATCCCACAGGTTTTGGATCGTCATGTTTTCATTGTCATTTGTCTCTAGGTATTTTTTGATTTCCTCCTTGATTTCTTCAGTGATCTCTTGGTTATTTAGTAACGTATTGTTAAGCCTCCATGTGTTTGTGTTTTTTACGTTTTTTTCCCTGTAACTTATTTCTAATGTCATAGTGTTGTGGTCGGAAAAGATGCTTGATATGATTTCAATTTTCTTAAATTTACCGAGGCTTGATTTGTAACCCAAGGTGTGATCTATCCTGGAGAATGTTCTGTGTGCACTTGAGAAGAAAGTGTAATCTTGCTGTTTTCGGATGGAATGTCCTATAAATATCAATTAAATCTATCTGGTCTATTGTGTCATTTAAAGCTGTGTTTCCTTATTAATTTTCTTTCTTTCTTTTTTTTTTTTTTGCTGTACGCAGGCCTCTCACTGTTGTGGCCTCTCCCATTGCGGAGCAGAGGCTCTGGACGCGCAGGCTCAGTGGCCATGGCTCACGGGCCCAGCCGCTCCGCGGCATGTGGTATCTTCCCAGACCGGGGCACGAACCCGTGTCCCCTGCATCGGCAGGCGGACTCTCAACCACTGCGCCACCAGGGCAGCCCCCTTATTAATTTTCTGTCTGGATGATCTGTCCATTGGTGTAAGGAAGGTGTTAAAGTCGCCCACTATTATTGTGTTACTGTAGATTTTCTCTTTTATAGCTGTTAGCATTTGCCTTATGTATTTAGGTGCTCCTATGTCGGGTGCATATATATTTATAATTGTTATATCTTCGTCTTAGATTGATCCCTTGATCATTATGTAGTGTCCTTCCTTGTCTCTTGTAACAGTCTTTATTTTAAAGTCTATTTTATCTGATATGAGTATTGCTACTCCAGCTTTCCTTTGATTTCCATTTGCATGGAGTATCTTTTTTCCATGCCCTCACTTTCAGTCTGTATGTGTCCCTAGGTCTGAAATGGGTCTCTTGTAGACAGCATATATATGGGTCTTGTTTTTGTATCAATTCAGCGAGCCTGTGTCTTTTGGTTGGAGCATTTAATCCATTCACATTTAAGGTAATTATCTATATGTATGTTTCTATTACCATTTTCTTAATTGTTTTGGGTTTGTTTCTGTAGGTCCTTTTCTTCTCTTGTGTTTCCCACTTAGAGAAATTCCTTTGGCATTTGTTGTAGAGCTGGTTTGGTGGTGCTGAATTCTCTTAGCTTTTGCTTGTCTGTAAAGCTTTTGATTTCTCCATCAAATCTGAATGAGATCCTTGCCGGATAGAGTAATCTTGGTTGTAGGTTCTTCCCTTTCATCATTTTAAATACATCGTGCCACTCCCTTGTGGCTTGTGGAGTTTCTGCTGAGAAATCAGCTGTTAAGCTTACGGGAGTTCCCTTGTATGTTATTTGTCATTTTTCCCTTGTTGCATTTAATAGTTTTTCTTTGTCTTTAATTGTTGTCAGTTTGATTACTATGTGTCGCCAAAGGTCAAGTTTGAATGAAACAAAGCTGATACTTGAACTCAGGTCTGTCATCAGAGCTGGTGTTCTAAATTACTATATTATACTATTTCTAACACAGGAGGAAGAGAGGAAATGGTAGGGCAGACCGTGAAAAGAGGACTACCACTTTCCAGCACAGAGGCAGCCTGGGCAATGGTAGAGTTATCAGATACCTACAGAGTTCCAGAGGGACCATGGCAGGGAGAAGGAGGGGAGATTTAGGAAGGTGGGGAGAGGTACTTCGTATGGTCAAAGCACCCTTTCCTTCATGACATGATTAGTAAAGAGAGCATTGTGCCCAGCAATGAACCTTACATATAATATTATGTTTAATGATTACATCACACTAATTAGTAGGTGGTAATATGACATTTACAGAATCAGAAGTCAACTGACTTGCCTTTGGTCAAAGAGCAAGTAAGTGGCAAATCTGGGACAGAAAAGCCTATATATCTGCCTTTAAAGGCTGTAGTTCTTTCCACAATGCCAAACTACTTTCCACTGAATGAAATTACATTTGCTTCCTGGAGGAGAAGATAAAGACAAAGAGAGGTGGGAAGGGGCAGACATGCCTTTCATGCACAAAAAAGATTATCCAGCTGTATTCAGACCAGTCTTCAGCAGTCCTCGCTGCTAAGAAATCTGAAGAATCCCTGGACTGCCTTAAGTCCACTTTTAAATTCTTCCCTGGGCTTATCAGTAACCAACAGAGGAAAAGAAAGGGGAGGAGGTGGGAAAGGTGGCTAAATGGAAGATCAGGGAAAAAAACCAAACCTGCTCCTAGACCACTTCTCTACAGAGTTAGCACAAACTGCTTAAGTAGTAGAAAAGGTTTCTCATCTGTTTCCAATTTTCAAGGCAATAAGGTAAAAAGAAAGGAATTGATTTTCAGGGGTGAGGAATTAATGCTTAAACCAAGAATCTAGTTTTAACTCCAGATTTATAACACGTCCTTTTAACCTGATTTCAATTTCTTCTAAGTAGGAATTGTGTCTCTAATTCTCTTTGGAACCTCCCTTTCTCAACAAGAGTATGATTAAGGATATTCACACATAGAGAGAATGGAAAAAAGCAGGTAGTGGCGATTCTGGAAACAGATCAAGGACCTCTGGATAAATACAAGAATGAAGGAGAGGTCTTTATAGCACAGGACAGTGCGTACAGGCAGAACTCTGTAGGGTCCTCAGGCTGGAGAAGGGACAGGGACTCACCGTCACTCGGAGTGCTGTGTGGGGACAGAAAACTGCCAACTGCCGCACTGGCTCATTGCAAGTGTTGAAAAAGATAGTCATGGCGACCAGGGCATCATAGCTGTGAGCCTGGCAGAAGGCATGGAGATCTGCAATGAGGCCAGACCTCTGCAGAAAGGCCTAAAACAGAAGAAATGGACAGGGATGAGGGGCTGCCGCTGGATCCTCATTATCACCCTCAACAGAAGATGCTTACGAAGGGTTTCTTTGCATGTTAACCTGGGACTTGTACTCCATAAAAAAGGTATCTAATGTTTACTCTGTGCTATTTATGTGCTGGAAGGCAATATATAGAATGAGGAGAATGAGCCTTTCTATGAGGCCATTCTATGAGCCTCACAGAATGAGGCTTTGGGTTCAGACAGAATTGGTTTGAAAATCAGCTGTGTTACCTATCAGCTATATGATCAAGGATCCCTGGACTTAAGTTTCCTCATCTGTAAAATGAGGATAAATCATTTACCAAACTTGATTGTTTTAAGAATTAAAAAATGATAATGGGGCTTCTCTGGTGGCACAGTGGTTGAGAGTCCGCCTGCTGATGCAGGGTACACGGGTTCGTGCCCCGATCCGGGAAGATCCCACATGCCGTGGAGCAGCTGGGCCCGTGAGCCATGGCCGCTGGGCCTGCACGTCCGGAGCAACGGGAGAGGCCACAACAGAGAGAGGCCCGCGTAATGCAAAAAAAAAAAAAAAAAAAGGTAACGTACGTAATGTGCCTGGTATGTCCAAGGCTATCCTGCTCTTACAATCAATCAAGCAAGGTCTTTGCCTTGAGGATATTTTTATTCTAAAGCAGAACAATGGCGCATACAAATAAGTACAGACACACGACAACTCCATCCTTGGCTCTTCATTCTTTGTCTATCTATCTATATTCTTCTCCAAAATCTCACGCAGTATTTCCTCCAATGAATAATACCACCAGCTGCTTTAGATCAGGGCTTTTCTTTATCCTTAGCATTTCTAATGTGTCAATTTGTACTATGATTATGGTACTCTGGCAAGCCTTTTGTGTTCTTATGTTTGGTTACAAAACTAGGTTATAAGTAGCAAGGGAAGAGGCCATGCTATTCTGTTTCAGTTAATTATTTAGTAAAAATTTTTACATGTTATTTAGGAGAAAGCTGTGCAGTCTATGAGAGTACATGTTCAGATCAGATGAATGATTTAAACCAATAAGATATGGAGCCAGGTATTAAAATACCACTATCGGAGTTATATTCCTTCACCCATTTGACAAAATTCATTGAGCATCCACTATGCGCCAGGCATTGTCAAAGGTGCTGGAGATACAGCAGAAACAAAAGAAATAGGGTCTCTGCTCTGGTGGAGCTGATAAACTAGCAGAGGAATACAGACAGTAAACAAGGAAACCATGAAACATGATTATTTCAGTGTGCTAAGTGCTATGAAGAAAACAAAATGGGAATTCCCTGGCAGTCCAGTGGTTAGGACTCCATACTTCCACTGCAGGGCGCCTAGGTTCAATCCCTGGTCAGGGAACTAAGATCCCACAAGCTGCATGTACAAAAAAAAAAGTAATATTTAGAGATTTTTGAGCATGGAGGATATTACTTTAGTTAGGGTGGTCAGGAAAAACCTCCTGAAAGAGAAGACACCTGAGCTAAGTCCTGAATGAAAAGAAGGAGCCAGCTCTGCAAAAGGAGTGCAAAGGCTCTGAGTTGAGAGCTAAGAGTAAACTTAATGGTTCTGAAAAACAGAAAGAAAACTGGGGTGGCTACAGTACTGTGAGTGTAGGAATGGGGCTGGAATGAAGAAGTCAGAGAAAAGGACAAAGGCCTGATAAAGGAGGGCCCTATAAACCACTGTAAGGCCTTTAGATTTTATTAGAAGTACAATGAAAAGGCAGTAAAGGGAGGGGGCCAATAGGATCTGACATATCTTTTTTTTTTTTAATCTCAGTTCCCCGACCAGGGACTGAACCCAGGCCACAGCAGTGAAAGCGCTGAGTCCTAACCACTAGACCACCAGGTTACTCCCCTGGATCTGACATGTCTTAAAGAGATCACTCTGGCTGCTGTGGGGAGAACAGTTTGCAGGGGTCAAAAGTGGAGGCAGGGAAACCAGCATGGGGGCCATTACAGTAGTGCAGTGAGAGACGATGGACTGTGGAGTAGAGATGGAGAAAAGGAGGGGTAAGATACATTTTGGAGGTGAGCCAGGAGTGAGGGGCAAGGTTACATAAAAAACTAAAGGTTTTCTCTCCCACCCACACCTACATCTTGCTCTTACCTCCAAATCCATATATATTGCACTAATGGCCACCTTGGTGCCTTGTCTGGAGATGGTCTTCTGGTCCTTTCTCAGCATCTGCTCTGTGGTCAGTCCTAGAAAGTGGATGTGAGACTAAGGGTGAAACAAGAGAACCAAGAGAACCCAGGGTCCCAAGACCAGGAAGGTGAAGACACCAAGACAGGTCAAGGAAGAGGAAAAACACAGCCTCTCTTTGGGGCAATGAACAGGGCTAGTAACTCAGGATGTAATTATATAATAGAAATTTATTTATTCACTTAAAATAATATTTATTTATTTTGGCTGCACCGGGTCTTAGTTGTGGCATGCAGGATCTTCATTGTGGCATGCATGTGGGATCTAGTTCCCCGACCAGGGATCGAACCCGGGCCTCCTGCATTGGGAGCACGGAGTCTTACCCACTGAACCACCAGGGAAGTCCCAATAGAAATTTACTCTAAATAAAAAATTACTTTTGATTACTGGGTCACAATAGGTACCTTTAGAGCAAGGGACTCTGGGGAGAAGGGTAAATGGAAGAAGAGAGGCTTTTACTCCTGATTTTCCCCATTCTGTGTTGTTTTACTTTTCTAAAAGTACAAGTGGGACCTCTCTTTCTTTTTTTTTGCAGTATGCGGGCCTCTCACTGTTGTGGCCTCTCCCGATGTGAAGCACAGGCTCTGGACGCTCAGGCTCAGCGGCCGTGGCTCACGGGCCCAGCGGCTCTGCGGCATGTGGGATCTTCCCAGACCGGGGCACGAACCCGTGTCCCCTGTATCGGCAGGCGGACTCTCAACCACTGCGCCACCAGGGAAGGGAAGCTCTCTTTCTTTTTTTTTAACGTCAACAGGCGGTAGCTGGGTAACAAATCATGGAAGTTTTTTTGTTCTCTTCCTTCGTCCTTTGTATATTCACCCTAAATGTTTCTTCTGCTTCCCTAACCATTTATCCAGATCTCACTCTGATAATTCAGTAGAGTTGGCCCTCTGTACCACGGGCTTCACATTTGCGGATAAGGAGGGCCGACTGTATTCATTATACTATGCCATTTTACGTAAGGGGCTTGAGTATCCGAGGATTTTGGTATCTGTGGGGGATACTGGAACCAATTCCCTGCAGATACCAAGGGATGACTGTATTCCCTCAGCATACTTTATTTATATGTCTATATTCTCTAATTAGACTAGAAACCTCTGAGACTCTTAATATATTCCTTCTCATCCACCCAATAGCCAGGATAGAACAATCCAGTAAATGACTGATTAATTCATGATCAGACTCACACACTACCTAGCTTCTTTCTGGTATAAAGCTTAAATCATTATGCACGCTCTGAAATTGTTTTGACGGTATTCAAGAACATAATGAACAAGGCTTTTGTCCACCAGTTTAACATTTCATACCTGATACATCAAACTTTGCCTTTTGCAGAGAATCAAAGATATCATTTCTCTTGGGCAGATTTGGGAAGAGGGCCTCTAGATTCTCCACATATTGGTTGTCCTTTAGGGTTGCCTTTCCAATTTTAGGGTCCATGTTCACACAGTCCAGGATGATTGCTCCTGCAGAGAAGGACGATGGCAGAACTCAAATCCTGTGGCCCTCCATTCCTGACAACTAGAACACACATAACCCTCAAACCAAATGGACACAATACCAAAGGAGACTGTATGGCAACTCACTGAAGACAAAACAAACTGGGACAATGTCCTGAGTAAGACATCCCAAATCCAAACTAAAATGTAGTCAGGGAAATGGGGAAAAGGTAGAAAGGAAGTGTAAATATCTCAATTCTTGGAGATTTTGAAACCTAGTCAGAGAGAGATGATCTCTCTTCCACAGGCCAAATTCCAGTTAGAAGAGATAGTCTAATCCAATTCTCTTTTTTTTTTTTTAACAAATGGAGAAAATAAGAACAAAAAAGGTTAAGAGATTTGCTCAAGGTCATATAACTACTTCCTGGGCAGAAATGGTATTAGAATTCATTTCCTGCTTCTTTGGCTAGTCCTCTTTCCATTATACAATGCTACTAATAGGCAGCTTCTAGGTCTGTTGTTCTGTGCTCCCTTTCTGCTTTCTCCAACAAAGTATTCCACAGGCCTTCAAAGGACAAAGTATCCCACAGCCTTTTTAATGCCTAATTGCCCCCTGAAAGAATCCCCTCCTTCATACCTACTAAATGGCTTTGAGAGGGTGTGGTCAGGCTGGAAGAGTCTAGACTTCTCCACTTTCCCTTCTCTGGCATGGGAATAAAGGATCTAATCAGGTCCCAACCCCCAAGCCACCCTCACCATGAAGAAGGGCTGCAGTTTGCCTGTCCAAGATCTCTGGTGCCCCCTGCAGGATTCTCTCGGCCACCAGGGTAGCGCAGGACCCCACCAGCTCAACTGAAACATGGCAGGGAGGGCAGTGTTTCTGATCGATGGGCCGATGGTCTAGCACCTCTGCTACTGCCTCCTCTAAGGCTGCGTCACTTCTGCGTGGGAAATGGGGGAGATGTGGGGGAAAAGAGAAAGAAAGATAGGTAGGGGCACCTCACTCATGAAGAAAACAGACATCATAGGCAGACACTTAGACCTTTGATCACTTCTACCTCTGCCTCACTCCTCTCAGTTCTTCTCTTAAATATTATAACTAAAGCCATCTTTAAACACCGTATAGGTGAATTTGATGAAGTATCTGCTACCAGTATCTCACCCACATATTTGATATCCTTTAGGGTTGTCTTTCCAGTTGACACCTGGACACCCAACATCTAAATCTCTCCTGTTCCCTCAATTCACTTAATATCCAAATTTCATGCAGGTCACCTGTGGCTTCTGGCTCAATTCCCATCCATTCCCTCCTTCCCAACCCTCTGCTACTGCCTTATTCTTGGCCCTCAATCTCTCTCATCTGAACTACTCCAATAGTTCCTTAACCAAACACCTGCTTCCAGTGCCCTCCGAAACTGTCCTCTATAAGACTACCTGAAAGAGCATTTGAAAAATGCAAATTTGGTTCTGCTAGGATCTGGAATAAATAGAATTAACAATAGTTCCCCACTGCTCAAAATAAAGTCTAATCTCCTTGGCAAGGCCTACAAGATCTCCATGATCTGGCCCCTGCCTACCTCTCTAGTCTTATCGTTTTTATGTCCTACTCCTCCCTCATATTTTATGTTCCAGTTATGCAAAACAAATCTCAGTTCTCCCAACTCACCATGCTATTTCATACCTGCCTGCGTTTTGCTAACTACCTCAACTCCTCATTCACCAAGCAAATACCTAGTCTTTCAAGACTGAGATCAAGGATCAACTCCATTAGGAAACCTTTCCTGACACTCCTCTCTACTCCCCTCTTGCATATTTAACCACTCCATCCTTCATGTAACTACTGTCCCCTAGAGTGACGGTCGCCACTTACCTCTAACACCCATTACAATGACCTGTTTACCTAGTTCCCTCCTCTGACTGACAACTTCTTGAGGACAGAGATTCTACCTCACCTTCGTCCTCTAAATAGAAGTTTATTAATGAGTGAGTGGATAGCTGGATTAGTACCCTTAGGCTGTCCTCTGTCAATGTCCTGCTATAACCAGTGTGCTTAAGGAAAAAATATTCATATTACTATTAGCAGGAGCTAGACACACTTGGGAAGGTCTTGTACTCGTATTGCTTTGTTGGCAGTTTTTTTTCCAGTCCTAAATTAGGGATGGGATTATTATAGGTGTGTATGTTTGTTAAATAGCATTAAAGAAATATTGCTTTATGGAGGAAATGATGTTGCTAACTTTTTAAAGTTAAAAATGCCGTTGTAACCATTATTCAAAGGTTTCTATTGTAATAAATCTGCCATGAAATCTTAAAACAATGATACCAAAGGTAGATTTACAATATTTCTGAGTTATCCTTTAGTTTGAACTCTCCGTGTTTCTATTTCTTTTTATTACTTGTATAACTAGAGAACTGACAATATTTTTTTATTGTCTTTCTATATCTGATATCACCCATCAACTATGCTTAGCCTGTGAGATCCTATGAGAAAACATTCTTTCTTCTACTCTTTAAAAACCTTACTCATCACAGCCCATGGCACATGGTAAGTATCAGCTTAACTTTCTTCCACTTACTTGGGTAAGACATGATGGTCAACAAGGATGAGGGTGAGCTGGCCAGCCTGCTGCAATGCATGGAGGTCAATCTCATCCCGGAAAATCAAGAGGGACTCTGGAATGTGAGTCTTCTGAAGGAAGAAGACATTGTCACCTCGTAGAGGTAGCTCAGAACGTTTTATATTTAAAACTGGCACAAAGACTTCTTCAGCCTCAGTTGTCTAGAGAGGAAAGTGAAAAGAAGGTATGGCTATGTTCTGTAATAGGATAGGAAAAGTCACAAGACTATTGGGACCAAGGGAGACATGATCTTGGGTAAGTCACTGCCTTCCTCAAAGCCGCAGTTACCCAGTCTTATCAAAATAAAAGGATGACCCTTCCCCTCTCTCCTTCTTGGCAATAGCATGAAGGTCAACAAGACAACTCACGGAAAAGACCTACTTCTAGATGCTGGAGAGAAGGCAATATCAGTCCTCCAGAGCTGACATGGGCATGAGGAACATACACAGACCACTGATACCCATAAGGAATTCAATAGTTAACTGTTTGAATATTGCTTTATAGTTTACAAATTCTTCAAAATACATTTGTTCATTTGATCCTCACAGCAACACTGCAAAATATTATCATTTCAGATTTTATAGTTGGTGACAGGAGACTCAGCAAAGTTAAGAGATCTGACTTACCCAAGGCTAAATGCTGTTAAGTAGCAGAGCTGGGTCTTGAACCCAAATCTTTTCATTTTAAGGCACTCTGTTCCTAGGTACTCACCTTTGCCAGATAAAAAGCCAGGGCGAGAGCTGACACCATGGAGTCCAAGTCACAGGCTTCATTTCCCAGCACAACATGTATGGGTCGGGACTCCTAGAGAGGCAGGAGAGTGGGAAATTAACAAAAGCATCTCCATCCATTTCTGGTTACCTTATTCTCATGTAGGGCTGCACACACATCCTCTCACTGATCTTCACCGAGGAGGTAGGTCATATAGTCTTATGGGTCCTCAGTTCATGGATAAGGATATTAGTTAAGAGGGCATAAGTGTTTTAGCTAAGCTTTAAGCATTCCACACATATCTATAGTTAGTGGAAAAGTGCTCCTTCCTCTCTACTACACTGTCTCCTTGAATGTTAACTTTCAGAAGAACAGCAGTAAATCATTCTCTGATTCTTATGCTTCTCTGGGCACTTGAGGAGAAGTCAAAAGTAAAGCATCTGGGGTAGCTGATGTATTCAAACCATATCAACCCTGGTTTGTACTTTTTTCCCATTTTTAAAATAGGGAAAAGAATCCTTGCATTTCTAAATCACGAGAATAGGTGAACAGACTTTGAAAATAAAGGTAAAAATAAGATCTAGTTCATTATTTAGATATCTAGTCCATGAAAACTCCCCCTACCCAGAGGAGCTTCAACCATAACCAGATATAAACAACACTCTCACACGCAAGAAACAGACACTTTCCCCAGCAGGTTCAGATTAAAGCAAGAACAGTTGCTGCTGCTGCTGGAACTTTTATTTTTAAAGCTTTGAAAAGTTTCTGCTGATAAGAACTCTGAGGAGGGAGGCATATCTGTCGTTATTATTAATCTTGTTCCCTTGCATCTCCCTACCAGAATTTTAAATAAAATTCATTAAAACCTAAAGGTGTTGGGCTTCCCTGGTGGCGCAGTGGTTGAGAGTCCGCCTGCTGATGCAGCGGATGGGGGTTCGTGCCTCGGTCCGGGAGGGTCCCATGTGCCGCGGAGTGGCTGGGCCCGTGGGTCATGGCCGCTGGGCCTGTGCGTCCGGAGCCTGTGCTCCATGACGGGAGAGGCCACAGCAGTGAGAGGCCCGTATACCGCAAAAAAACAACAACAACAACAACAACAACAACAAAAACACCTAAAGGTGCCCACAATAGCAAAGAGAGGGGTTTTGTTTCAAAATATCTATTGAGTGTGCCATGTATTAAAAAAAATTTTTTTTGGCTGTGTTGGGTCTTTGTTGCTGTGTGAGGGCTTCCTCTAGTTGCGGCGAGTGGGGGCTACTCTTCATTGTGGTGCTTGGGCTTCTCATTGTGGTGGCTTCTCTTGTTGTGGAGCACGGGCTGTAGGCGCACGGGCTCAGTAGTTGTGGCTCACGGGCTCTAGAACGCAGGCTCAGTAGTTGTGGTGCACAGGCTTTGCTGCTCTGCGGCATGTGGGGTCTTCCCAGACCAGGGATTGAACCCGTGTCCCCTGCATTGGCAGGCGGATTCTTAACCACTGCACCACCAGGGAAGTCCCCCATGTACTGTTCTAATATTTTTACATGCATTAGCTGATCATTTAATCCTCAAAACAACCCAAGGGGTAGGCACTGTAAGAATTATTATTTCATTCCAAGTAGAAGCATTTGGCCAGGTGGAATGAGACTATACAGTCCATGGCTCAGCTTAGGCACAAGGATTCTATCTTACCAGTTTACTTTTGAATTTCTATCTCAGCCTACTTCTGAAAGAGAGGAAGGAATAAGAGAGACAAAAGCAACACACTAGTTTCTTGATTTCAGCACTGGGCTGCCGTCCTGTGCATTGCAGGGTGTTTGGCAGCATCCCCCAAACTCCACCCACTAGATGCCAGCAGCACCTCCAGTCATGACAATCAAAAATGTCTCCAGACTTTGCCAAATATTCCCTGCGGGGCAAAATCACCCCCAGTTGAGAAATACTGGGTTCCAGAAAGGTGAAAATCTACTCTGGCTTCTTCAATCAGGGAAGATTTGCTAGATAGAAGAGTTTAGAAAAGTGGGAAAGGTGTTCAGAGGAATAAAACATAACAAGGAACAGTTTATCAAGTAATGTAACTTTAGGAAAAAAGAGAACCTAGAATCATCTTCCTTGTATTGGCTGTTACCCACTCCCCTCACTTGCCCAGAAAGCCAAAGCCAGAAAGGGACAATTTTAGAAGACTTCTGGTGGCATAAATTGTCCTATCTCGTAACTAGAAAGGTTTTTATTTTTAAACCACCCTCTTCTCCATCTCCTACTCCCATCCCTAGAGACAAGGACAAAAGACAGAGGTTATCTGTCAAGGTTTTGGGCAAAGGGCCTCTGGGGAAAGTCTGCCCTTGGGTTCTCCCCTGTGCCCATTTCTCTAAGCCTATTTCAAGAGGGTGGCAGCCAAGACCCATTCATACTGAACAGCATGGGAGTGGGAAGATTCTTTTCAATATTAAACTCTTTGCCAACACAATATGAGAATTCTGTACCCAAGACCCAAGGCCTATATTAACTCCTCTGACTTGCAATTCGTCCTCCTGATACCAGAGAAGGCCCCTCTGTTTCCTAGATACCAAGAACTGCCCAGATGGCTGTGGACCAAAGTGGCAACAAAGCACTTGAGATAAGTGGCTGCTGAGATAACTTGATCAGTGAAGCAGTAAGGGAGGGCACCATGTTCTCTAGAGAGGGAACTATACAAACATGAGAGGCCATATGGCCCTGACTCTGGAGAATAAAGGGAAGAGGAACAGAGAAAAGGCAGAGCAAGGGGGAGAGGCCTATTGCTGGGCTTGAAGAGGCCCTCGGAGAATCTTTCCAAAACTCATGTTAGTGCTGTTTTATTCCAAGTGGCAGCCGAATCAGGATCAGTCAGATCCCCAGCACCAAGAGAAGATTAAGCAGAAAAGCAGAAAGTAGGGACCAAATGCAACTTCATGGCTCTGAGGGGAGGAGAAATGACCCCCAGAGGAAGGTGAATGACTAACCCCTTGTGCTCAGTCAAGCTCAGACAGCAAACCAAAGGAGCTAACACAAAAGGAATACTCTGGGACTTTCAGCCAATCTTGGAACAGGAACAACCAAGGGAGGTGGTGGCATTCCTTTCCCCTGTCAGCACCCACCACTACCCCACCATGACTGGTCCATTCGCCACCCACAATACATGATGTGCACATTCCCAGCGCTGTCCTTTGCACTATTTGTTCTTCTCTGTCTGAAATCAGCAGAACTGCCATTTGAAAAGACCACAGGCTGGAGCTGAATCTCAGCTGTGTTTCTTGTTGTGGGACTTTGGCCTCTCTAAGCCTCTTTTTCCTCATATAAAAATAAGGAGACTACTGTAAGCAATTTCATGAAGTTGTTATGAGGATTAAATGAGATCGCACACAAGAGCCTACTCTGTAGTAGTACAGATGAGCTCCCTTCCGTCTTCTCCTTTCTCTAGCCCTTGCTGTCCAGTCAAGCCCAACCGCAAGCCCCTTCTCTCTGTGAAGCCTTCCCTGCACCCGGGCCACAGCAGTCCCTTCCCCTGCACTTCCAGCTTCTGGCACTTGGGATTCTCATACAGAACTTAACTACTACCTTAAGGAACTCGCTATCTTTTCAAAGGCATGTATCACAAATCCTTAACGTAGCATACAAGTTAGGTGACTATATACTTTGTTGTTCAAACCAGTACACTTTTTTTTTTCTTTTTGTGGTAAGCGGGCCTCTCACTGTTGTGGCCTCTCCCGTTGCGGAGCACAGGCTCCGGACGCACAGGTTCAGCGGCCATGGTTCACGGGCCTAGCCGCTCCGCAGCATGTGGGATCTTCCCGGACCGGGGCACAAACCCGTGTCCCCTGCATCGGCAGGCGGACTCTCAACCATTGCGCCACCTGGGAAGCCCAAACCAGTACACTTTTGAGAATGAAAAGGGGTGCAATTAATGATTATGTCTCAATAAACTGACTGTCCTAGGCAAGTCGGGTATATGGATGCCTAACTTACAAGGTACCATTCTCCTCTTTGTTTAGGAAAAACATGTTAACTCTTATCCCCCACCCCATCCCCCACTAGCTGAAAGCACAAGCCTCAGTTTTCTGACCATCAGAGGAAGAGTTCCGGGCAAATATAGCTATACTTAGAGCATGAGGAAACCTGAGCTGCCAATGGAAGAAATACAATCTGAGAGCCACTAGTAGATATAAACTTTTTTTCTTCTTTAAAAAAACCTAGGCCTTCCCTGGTGGCGCAGTGGTTAAGAAGCCGCCTACCAATGCAGGGGACATGGGTTCGAGCCCTGGTGCGGCTCGAACAAGGTCCCACATGCCGCGGAGCAACTAAGCCCATGCGCCACAACTACTGAGCCTGCGCTCTAGAGCCCGCGAGCCACAACTACTGAGCTTGCGTGCCACAACTACTGAAGCCTGTGCACCTAGAGCCCGTGCTTCACAACAAGAGAAGCCACTGCAATGAGAAGCCCGCACAGCTCCCGCTCACAACTAGAGAAAGCCCGCACGCAGCAACAAAGACGCTACGGAGCCAAAACAAAACAAAACATCCCAAAAAACAAAAACCCACTAGCTGAAATGACTGTATCCTGATGTTCTTTGCGGCCTCAACATGGAGTTGGGGGGGAGAGGGGATGGGTTTCAGGGCTGGCAAAGTCAACTACTTCCCTTCCAAGGCTGCATATGGTCTGATGCCTACTCTACAAATTAGTTAATGAGGGAGAAATGAAAAAAGGAGACAAGGAGCCAGAGATAGAGAAGCCTTCCCAGCAGGGAAAATGGGACTGACTGATACTGATGCAAGGACTGCAAATTTCTAAGGATAGTCAGCCACTCCTGATTCCTGCCTCATTCCTGAGAAGTGCAGACAACACAGATTATCCAAAGCTTCTGGATGAACACCTAAACTTGAATGCAGCCCCACCCTGAAGGAAAGATTTTTTTTTTCCCCACTAAAAGTGAAAGATAACTCACCATGAATAGGACATTAACTTAAACAGGATTTCTTTTTTTTTTTTTCTTTGCGGTACGAGGAGGAGGCTCAGCGGGATCTTCCTGGACCGGGGCACGAACCCGTGTCTCCTGCATTGGCAGGCGGACTCTCAACCACTGCGCCACCAGGGAACCCCAAACAGGATTTCTTTTAAATGGAACAACCTACTATCATTGTGGCAGAGACTGTAGAAAATTTCTCTGGTATCAAATGCTGAAAATATGGTATCAGCAGGAGAGGTGGCTGGGTTATCAGCTGTTTGTCTTGTGTAAAAGGCAAGCATTCACAATTTCCTAAAAGTTATATGTGGTTTAATAGCAACACTCAAACTTAATAGTGTCTCTGTCTAAATCATGTCTTTCTTTACACAAGAAACAACCGTGTGGCCTCTGGGGAATTGGATAGGGAGAAGAAAAAGGATCTTTTTCTTTTTCTAATTTCATATCCTTTTTGTATTAACAGTTTTCCCTATGTACATTTACTACTTCTATAATTAAAAGCAATCTAAATTGTTGGTGTCCACCTGTATGTCCTGCCACCAGTTCACCCACTAACATTGCTAGAGTCTAATTTTCTCATTTCTCCTGGCCCCGGCCAGGTTGTGTGATAAGAGCGCTAAGATATGACCTCACCTTCACAAGTTCACAAGTTTGGAAAAAGGAAGATATAGATCTTGCTCCTTGGGGGATGAATGCAGACAGACAAAGGTCAGGATATCAGTAATACTGAAAAAATCCAGTATTTTTCAGCTTCATATTCCTGAGGAAGATGTACTCAGATGCTGTAGTCTAGATGCATGCAATGAAATGCTATCTGGTGAGGTTTCAGGTTCAAGGACTCTACCAAATGGTGGAGAACAGACTGGTCATTTGGGTTATCGGGGGGAAACAAAATCCAACTTCTTGGCCCTTGGAATGTGCCACAAAGACTCTATATTAGTCCTCCAATGAGTTCCCTGTGGTGGAAATCAGAGGTAACCAAAATGAATTGGTCCCAAATTGCCTTATGCATTAAAACAACTTTCCCCAAATTTGTATTTCACAAGGAAAAATTTGGTGTAATTGGTGTTAAAATTGAACTTCACTCCTATTCTTCAGGTGAGGGTATTCATTTACGACAGCAGCTGAGTCTGCAGGAGGAATTCGGTGACTTTTAGGATTTGTTAAAGACCAGAATCTTATCACCCAGGGGAGTTTGTAGAGTTTAAGATATTTAAAAAGGAAACAAAGTCAACCATCTGTCTAGGTTTCTCCAGGGGCAGTGTAACTTGAAGTAGGGGGGGCCAGGTGGCCTCCTGGAGCCTCTCTCTGGCCAGCTTTTTGCTGCTAACTGGGGATAGCGGCTTAAGGCTGCATGACCAGTCAGCAAGGCTGGGAGATTCCAGCCCGCTCAGGGAGTACCAAAAATAAGCCACAAAGCATTCAGGAGTCATGCTTATAGTTTTGATGCCAAACACACTTTGTGCTTATCCAGTCCAGGCCGCGGATTTTTATGTAATTTGTGTGTGTTAAGGCCAATGAAGAAAACTGGAGGCAAAGGAATGCAGGTTGTAGTCAACAGACATGCCTGCTACCACCACTTTTAATTCAGAATGAATTAGGCCCGCCAGACAGAAACCGCCGTTCAGAGGCAACAAAGCCGTGGGCGCAGCTTCCCTCGTACCCGCGGGGTTCACCTGGAGGCCAGTGGGCCCGGGAGGCCTCGTGAGCGGAGAACTGAAAGAGGGGCGGGGAGAAAGGAACAAACACACGTCGCGGCAGGCACAGCTCCGATCCTTTTGACGGAACTGACCCAGAAACTGCGAGCAGCGGCTCAGCGGCAGGACCCAGACCCACAATTCCGCCTCCCCGCTCTCGGGCAGACCCCAAAGGCAGGAGCCCCCAGCTCAGGAGTGGGGTGACTGAGCAGCATTCCCACTCTCAAGGGATCGGTTCTCGTTCCTCACTCCTCAGGCCCCAAGCCTGATCAGATCCCAAGCCCCCACCCCACAATTCCGCGTTCCCTCCACATAGACCCTCGGGGCTCCCCAGGTCCCACATCTTTGTCCTTCCGCGACCCCAGGATCCATTCCTTACGATCACAGACAGGGGTCCGTTACCTGCAGAGCAACTCGACAACCCTGCAGATAGTCCTCCATGGTGAAGCTCAAGGTGTGCCACTGCCCCTCGCCGCGGAGAGGTTAACTGGCGAATGAGCCCCGCCCCGGGTTCAGGGGATTGAGACGAGTCGGGAGGTGGGACTCGAACCCACCACACCGCGACTCGGCCCCGACCCCGGGAGGAAGTGCGTAAGCAAGGGCCCCGGGAGTCCGACGTCGCCCCGCCCCCAGCGGCGGAGGCCGAGTTCTGCGCCCAGGGACTCACGGGAGGAGCGAAGTGGGGGCTGGAGGCGCGAAATGGGGCGTGGTGCAGGGCGTCCTGGGAAGTGTAGTCTCGAAGCGCCAAAATGGCCCCAAGAATTGAGGGAAGGAGAATTTTCTGAGATCACAGTGTATATGTGTCACATAACCTATCTTTGTGGCATCTGAACTTTCCCTCTTGAGTCAGGCTAAGTATAGCATCTTTCCATATATTACACCGCCCATCTGGTTGACATCTTAAATTACACTGGGCAAAAACAGCTCCTCATCTCTCTCTCGAATTCTCTTCCTTACCAAACTGACAAACTGCCACCAATTGCGTGATTATACATGTTATAAAAACATTAGAGTAGTCTTTGACCGCTCTTCTTTACTTAATACCTACAGTCTCTCGCCAACTCCTGCTGCTGCTTTTCTGTAGCCTGTTTTTTTTCTACAGTGTCGGCAAATGTCTCATTCTTTTCCTGGACTGTTGTAACCTGGGTTCTTTGCTCCCTGCCTCCCTCATTGTTCCAACTGCTCTTTCAGCCTTCGGAGTTGCTTGAAGTTTCATCCTGCGGCAGCCCTGTAAGTAGAGCTTGGAGGGCCCTTCAGAACGTAGAGTAGGGTTCCAACCTCCTTTAACTGCCACCTTCCAGCCCCAGGGTGGTGCAGAGTACTGCAAATAAAGGTATTCTCATCATCAAATGTTCCCCTATTTATTAATCCATCCCTTTATTTCCTACCACCAGCCTCACACCAGCTTTCCCTGCTCCCCAAGCTAGGAATTGAGAGGAGGTGACAGATGAGAAGCTGTGGCCCGTGGTGGGAACAAGGACTAGAGCACAGGGGTATTGGATCTCCTGCTTGCTCAGCTGGTTTTCTCCCTGCTGCACTCTTCCCAGAGCCTGGGGCTTCTTCCACACCTTCTTCTGCACTACCCAGGCACAGCCCAACCGGTTTCATTTCTAGACTAAAAAAATGATTCATTAAGGACTTGGAAAGGATCGGGATTTTTTCACTTTAAATGAATAAATATGGAAATATCACGCTCTTTGGCCCTGCTTCTTTGGATCCAGGGCAAAGGACTGCCATGCCCGGAGAGATCCAACAAGCTGCTGCTGTCCAGCCCTGCTCCTCCCCACTTAGCAAGGGCCCTTGCTCTTCCCTATTCTCACCAGAGAGGCACAAGTGCTCCGTCCCTTCCAGCGGCAGGCGGAGGGAAGAGAAAGGGTCTGTTGTTTTTCTCTCCCTGTTTCTCTCCCTCACTGCTGATCACCAAGCTGCTGACCAGATCAGAAAGCCCTAATGGAAATCCTCCAGTGCTGGGCAGGCTCCTCCTCCTTTGGGGAGCTTGTCCTTGACTGATTTTTCTTTGTCCTGATGGGAAAAAAGAGACAGAGAGAAAGAAGAAAAAAGAAAACCCACAAACTTCCTTTGAAAACCAGCTTGTAGACAGGGCCTGGAGCGCACGCCCTAGACTCGGCGACTCAGAAATCCCGAAGACGCTCTGAGCGACCTGGGAGCACCTGGGCTGCACCCCTGTCTGCCTGCACCCTCCTCCAGTGCCCCCCGGTCGTGGGCGTGAGTCCGGAAGTAGCCACAATCCAGCCAGGACCGCCGCTCGTAAACCTGGGTAAACCTGTATAAGCTCTGGCGTTGACAGCTGGAAGGCAGCTGGGACTGTGGTGGCGCCCCTCCCTGTACCCACCTCCGCCATCGCATTGCCAGAGTTGAACCCCCCTTCTAGGTCCTGGAACAGCACCCACTTCTGTAAGGTAAAAACTGTTTTAACCATTTCCTTCGCCTTTTCTCCTAACCCCCACTGCTCTTTTTCCTCTCCATCTCTGGGGAGGTGACACTGGCTGTCCTTCCACCTTGGGTCTCTATAAGTCTGGATTTCGAGAGGAGCTCAGGCAGAAGGAGTACGTAAAAGAGATGCTGCTTGGTCCCTACACTTCCTCCTTTTAATGACACCTTCCCCCTCTCCCTTGCTAGCAAGTAGACAGCGCACTGTGGTTGCCTTATTCTGAGGGGAAAATCTAAATCATTAGTTGCATGAAGATTTGGGTCAGACTGAGAGGGAGATTAGAGTGGGACAGTCAGGCACTTGAGGGGAGAGTAAAGTTCCTGGGGAGCCAGGGCAGGGGACACGGGTGTCTTCTTGAAGCTACATACCCGGTTTATATGCTTCTTCCAACTTTTATATGCTTCTTCCAACTTTTGGCTATTTACTGCCTCTGGCTATAGGGAGGGTCCAGGGCTCTTTTGACTCCCTTACCGCCACCAGAGGATAATTCCAGCTGGAGAGAAAGTGTAGGACTTGAGTTAAGAAAAGAGGAAAAGCATGAAATCCTGATTTGTTTGAGAACCTATGAGTCTCAGAGTCTCTCCTGCTCTGAAATACTCCATTATGCCCAACCCACCAGGCATGCCCCCTGTAGAGTGGAACTCCTCCATCACACTTCTGGCCCCTCTTCTGAAGACTTAGCCCACTTAGCCTTTTGCCCAGATTCTCTGAGACCCAGCTCCCTCTGGTATCCAGCTCCTGGATACCACTGGCCTGGCCAGCTAGTGGCCCAACCCCTGCTTAATTATTGATCATTTCTGGCATTGGACAGAAAAGCTAAGAAATAAGCGCTGTTTTTCTCCAAGCTTTTAAAAAAGTGTCCCAGGCTCTGGTTTCTGCTTCTAAGGCTCATCCTAAGTGTCATTTGGGAAGGGAGGAAAAAAGGAGAGAGAGGGAAAAAAAAAGCATAAGGCCTGCAGGCAATTTTTGCTGCTATGATTCGAAATCAACAACATGTAAATGAGATGCAGCTAGCATAAATTATATTTGAATCAGGAGGATGATCAATCTGGGTGACTAGGCTTATTTCGGTAACTTTTCTGTTCCTCAACTTCACCCCCCAGGCTTTACCCTAGCCCTAAATTCCTGCCGGATTACAAAAGGAAGCATAGTCTCAGGTTAGGCGGAAGCAAGAGAAAAGATTTCTGACAAGTTTAATTTCTCCCCCTTTCTCACCCTGATCAAGGGGGTGAGGGAAGTAAGGCGGTTGAAGGGAAATGTTTTCCAGGGGGCAGGGTTTGTGGCTTTTTATTGTCTACGATCCATGGTGTTAATTAAATGTCTATGCTTAGTGCTGCTGGTAGAGAGCGGGTTAAACAGGTCCAGAGTTGACATCTAAAATGACCTAGATGGGAATAGATGGAAAGAACATATGCACAGGTAGAGGAGTGGAGACAGAGCATTTTTTGTTTTACAGAAATCAATAATCAGTATTTTTATATTCCATGTAGTGGGCAAGAGAGTATCTCTGGGTTTCGGCAGTTTTCGGAGCATAGAGGAACTGAGGAGACGTCGCTGATCCCAACTCTAGCTCTCAAGAGAAGCTTACTGGAAGAATGGGGTCGGGTGGGGGGTGTGTGTGTGTGTATGTGTGTGTGTTTTGTACGTCTAATCTGAAATTACTTATCAGAACTGATCTCTGATTCAAGTCCCCAGGGCCTGCATTTCCCCTCTCCAGCCTACAGGAAGCTCCTCCCAGGATCTTTTTGTTGTGGTTTGCGATTGTGTAAATCTGGAGTTGTGAAGGTGGAGTCCTTTGAGGAGAAGGACTTCTTTCTCAACAGTGTTTCACCTTTAGGGGCATGGTATTGACTCTCTTTATTCTTCACCCCAAGCACTATATGACTGTTCATCTTTTTGCCCTTGGGATGAGGCAGAGAGAAGATGGCCCTAAGGATATAAGCCATGTGTGCTCAGGATGTTTCCTGAACAGCCAAGGGACAGGGTTCGGGTAGGGCAGAGGAATTACTCTCATTCTGGCTATGGTGGGGTTTACTGACATGATGCCTATTACAGGGTGAGCTAAAGATCACTGTATTAATAATCATTAGTATAGTTTTAACATTTCTTTCTCCATCTCTTTTTCTTCTTTCTCCTTTTACCCGCCCTTTCTGTCTTGTCTCCATTCCTTGTCCTTCCTGTTTCAGGGAAGCTGACGCCACCCAATGTCTTCAATCCCACCGGAATCATCCCCCCCAAGCCTGAAAGTCCTGTACCCTCGTTGGTCCTATCTGGTCACAGCAAGTTAGAGGTGAAAGAGCCCGGCCTGGGGCCCTTCTGTTTACCCCAAAGCTGTACTACCTGTAGCCAGGAGTGGCCAACAGACGCTAACCGAGCCTTCTGCACTACATTCCTTTTCCAAGATTTTTCTGGCTCTATTTGCGTTCCAGCCCAATGATTTCCTTCTTATTGGATCGTTCTCTCTTTTGCATATCAAGCCTTGATTAAGCCAGTCCCTGAGGACAATAAAGTCCTTTGGTTCCCCTCAGTTGACCCCTCCTGACCATGGAACACCATCAGCCTGAGCATCCAGTCCGTGGTGAGGCCAGGACTGCGGAAGTGGTCAGCCCTGAAAACGATGAGGTCCTGTCAGAACCCAGTGAGCCCCCTCAGGACAAGGATGCCGAAGAGGCTGATGGGGCAGCTGGAGAACAGGAGCCAGTAGATGAAGCTTTGCTGCCAGCCCAGGGCCAGGATAACCTCGAGTCGCCTCCACCTGATGCTAGCTCAAGCCAAGAAGGGCCAGCCCAGGGGACACAGCCTGAGGTAGAGACAGTGGGGGCCTGCTCCTGGCCCCAAGAACTTCCCCAGTCCCCCAGGGCCCGACAACCTGAGCTAGACTTCTACTGTGTAAAGTGGATCCCCTGGAAGGGAGAACGGACACCCATCATCACCCAGAGCACTAACGGCCCTTGCCCTCTCATCGCCATCATGAACATCCTTTTTCTTCAGTGGAAGGTAAGAGAGAGCTTGGATGGGGGCTCAGAAAACCTTGATCTTTCTGATTTTCTCAAGCCAAACTTTCCAGATTATTCTTCCTACTTCTCCAGCTTGAACAAATGAGATAAGATATTCGTTAAAAACGAAACAAAACAATGATCTGTCCTACTCCTCTGTCTTCTACTGTCTAGCAAATGGGAATGCCTTGCAGTTTTCCACATTCATTCCCTTGCTCCAGTTGCAAGCTTTTCTTTTCCACCACACCTGACTGCTAGACAACCCCTGCCCTCCCCCTGCCTTTCTATGGGTTCCTCCTTCAGTGCTCCATGAAGGAAAGCACACACCTGGCTAACACTTTGTCATTCCTTGCCTCCAGGTGAAGCTGCCACCTCAGAAGGAAGTGATCGCATCAGATGAGCTCATGGCCCATCTTGGTGAGTGACTGGGCCTTGAAGGGGAATTACCCAAAATCTTCCAGTGCTATCTACTCAGCCAGAAATCCAGAGTGTTGAGGGACTCCCATGCGGGGATCTTATGTGGCAGGGAAGGTAAAAATCTGTGGGGTTTCTCTGCAAGGCTGGGGAATGAAAAGGAAAAGTGAAGGTGTCAGGAGTCCTGGGTCGTCACCCCAGTTCTTCCCTTAGCTTTCACATGGAACCTTGCGTGTACCCTTCACCTTTGTGGGCCCATTTCTTCCTCTGAGAAACTAAGGCCCTTTGCAACTGTGAAAATCTGTGGTTCTGTGACATTACCTCCATTCTCCTGGAGAATAGGAAGCAGCTTTTGGGACTGTTGGTGGGGTAAGCTGATAAGGAATCCTGTCTTGTAGGAGACTGCCTTCTATCCATCAAGCCCCAAGAGAAGTCAGAAGGACTTCAGCTTAATTTTCAGCAGGTGAGGCGAAAGGTCTGTGGACATGGGGGTTTGCAGGCTTATAAGGAGACACCCAGGCTATTAAGAGAGGCCTTTCTGATGCTTCTCAGGAGGGTTCCTTGAACCATAATTTCTTTCTGCAGGAGGGGGAGGGTGTATCTCTGTCCTAGAAAATATGTTCATTTACATAAGATAAAGAAGGGTTGAGACAAGGGAGGAATTTCCATTGTAAGAGAACACCAGGGAAGAAAAGCAACAAGATTAAATTTTTTTTTTTTCTGGAGGTGGGAGTAGAGGGGGGGGGAGGGGAGGCTAGAATAGCCATCATTTTCTTTTTTTTCCCCAGTTTTATTGAGATTTAATTGACATATAACACTGTGTCAGGTTCTTTTTTTCCATTTTATTTTATTTTTTAAATTGAAGTATAGTTGATTTATAATATTGTGTTAGTTTCAGGTGTACAGAGTAGTGATTCAGTATTTTGCACATTATATTCCATAATAGGTTATTTTAAGATACTAGGTATAATTCCATGTGCTATACAGTATATCCTTGTTTACCTATAGCACTGTGTAAGTTTAAAATATACATGTGTTGATTTGATCTATCCATTATTTTCTTTTCTACCCCAGAATGTGGACGATGCAATGACAGTGCTGCCTAAACTGGCCACAGGTCTGGATGTCAATGTGCGATTCACAGGTGTCTCTGATTTTGAGTATACACCTGAGTGCAGCATCTTTGACCTACTAGGCATACCTCTGTACCATGGCTGGCTTGTTGATCCACAGGTGAGGGTAGGGGGCGCAAGTGAGACTCAGTCAGCTCAAGCTGAGAGAGAAGCAAAATTTTGTGTGGAGGGGTTTAGGGAGGTAGGGAGTAGATTGGCTTGGGAGGGGATTAGGGTTTAGAGGCTGGATCCAGTGCAGAATTCCTTTAATTTTCACCTTTCTGGGGGGTAACATTCAAATACAAGCAAACAATATGGAAATAGGTAAATTCTTCAGACATCAAAAGTTTCAGGAAGCTTTGGTCATAGGGTTTGCAGTCTTTGTGGGCTTGCTTCACTTCCTTCCTGTAAAAGATCTCCATTTTTTTGGTACCACCCCACCCCGCTGCTCATGCAGAGTCCTGAGGCTGTGAGTGCAGTTGGGAAACTGAGTTATAACCAACTGGTAGAGAAGATCATCACCTGCAAGCACTCCAGTGACACCAACCTCGTGACAGAAGGTGACCTCCCTCCCTTCTCTTCTGTGGATCTTATGGGGAGGGAATGATGGCTACTTAGGTTTAGTGTTTATTGTCTGTCTCCCCACCACCAAGTCCCACTAGAATGTGAGCTCCATGAGAGGGAGTTTGGGGAACTGTCTATTTAGTTCACTGACGTATCCCCCGGTACCTAGTGCGACGCCTGGCAAAAAGTAGCTTCTCAGTTAGAATCTGTTGAATGAACGAATACAGCCAGGCTTCAAGGAAGCGATTTCACAAGGTGGGGCTGACCCCTAGGGCTTTGACAGGGGCTCTCTGGATGATCCTACCGTGGACTTTGCATTTAAGCTACCCCCCCCCCTTTCTTGTGCCCTGCTGCCAGGCCTGATTGCAGAGCAGTTCCTGGAGACCACCGCTGCACAGCTGACCTACCATGGTCTGTGTGAGCTAACAACAGCTGCCAAGGAAGGCGAACTTAGCGTCTTCTTCCGGAACAACCACTTTAGCACTATGACTAAGCACAAGGTGATGAGGGTTTAGGAGGTGGGGGTTTGGAGTGCTGTCATTCCCTCATGCCTTTTTCTTCTGGATGAGTGTTTCAGTCAGGATAAGGTAGATTAAGCTGTGATAACAAATGACCCCTGAACCCCAGTGGTTTACCACAACAAAGGTTTATTTCTTTTTTCAAAAAAATATTTATCTATTTATTTATTTATTTATTTTGGCTGTGCCGATCTTAGTTGCGGCACACGGGATCTTCGTTGCGGCATGCAGACTTCTTACTTGCGGTATGCGGACTCTTAGTTGAGGCATGCATTCGGGATCTAGTTCCCCGACCAGGGATCAAACCCGAGCTCCTGCATTGGGAGCACGGAGTCTTACCTACTGGACCACCAGGGAAGTCCCCAAAGGTTTATTTCTCACACATGTTGCACATCCACTGCAGATTGGCTGCAGCTCTGTCCCACATCATCTTCACTTTGGGGCCCAGGCTGACAAAACAGCCTTTATCTGGAACATAGGAGGGGAAAGTGTGGGGGTGGGGAACACACCGCATGCGTGCTTTTAGTGCTTCTGCCTGGAAATGACAATGTCAGTTCTGCTAACATCTCACTGGCCAGAGCGAGCCATATGGAGTAAGCCTGCCATCAGTGGGACAAGAAAGTGTAAATCCTCTCCCAGGAAGGGGCAGTGGAATTTTTGAACAATACTATAGTTTTCCAAAGCTAAAAATTGTCTGAGCTCTCTAGGAATTGAGTAGAAGAGGGAAAGGTCGTTGGTTCTCAAAGGATTTATCCTTATAACCATCAGGCGAGCCCAGAGAACCATGGGAAGTAGGATAGGAAGCAGGGTTGTATGCGGGACTTTAGCCCGAGGACTCCATGTTTGACCACAGTGACCACCATACTCACACCCAGCTGACCACGACTCAGACAGCCCTTCCTTCTCCCCACAGCCGCGCATATTTATAAAAGATCCACATGCTCACACTGACACGTTCCAGCTAGCACACCGATTGATTCCAATGGTCTCTGTGCATCTCAGATAGGTGCCTCTGTCACCTGTCCCACCAATGCACTTTGTCCTCCTCTTTGCAGGGTCACTTGTACCTACTGGTCACCGACCAGGGCTTTCTACAGGAGGAGCAAGTGGTGTGGGAGAGCCTGCACAACGTGGACGGAGACAGCTGTTTCTGTGACTCTGACTTTCACCTAAGTCACTCCCTAGGCAAGGGACCTGGAGCAGAAGGTGGGAGTGGCTCCCCAGAAAAGCAGCGGCAGGTGGACCAGGTGTGTGGGGTCTCTGGGGACGGCTCAGAGAGCATGTCCGCCTCAGAGAGCTGCTTGCCATAGGTGCGAGCTGCCTGCATCTTATTATCTAGAGACTGTGACATATGACAGCCATGCCCTTCTCCTCTGTTACCTTTCGGACCATCTCAGCACTTGGTGTGTATTCTCTGGCACCAGAGGTAAAATACTTGGCTGGGGCTTCCCTGGTGGCGCAGTGGTTGAGAGTCCGCCTGCCGATGCAGGGGACACGGGTTCGTGCCCCGGTCCGGGAAGATCCCACATGCCGCGGAGCGGCTGGGCCCATGAGCCATGGCCACTGAGCCTGCGTGTCCGGAGCCTGTGCTCCGCAACGGGAGAGGCCACAACAGTGAGAGGCCCACGTACCGCAAAAGAACAAACAAACAAAAAACTTGGCTATATGTGTTGCTCTGGAGAAGGAGCTGGAGAATTGGAAGGATGAGGAAAGGCTGCTTTTTTTGTTGTCGTTATTTATTTATTTATTTTTTTGGCCACACAGCTTGTGGGATCTTAGTTCCCCGACCAGGGATTGAACCCGTGCCCTCTGCCAGTGGAAGCTCAGAGTCCTAACCACTGGACTGCCAGGGAACTCCCAGGAAAGGCTGGTTTGGAAACCTAAACACAGCCTGGACATCCCCCCGCCCCAGCCTCCCTCACCATCCCCGTTCTTTCCCCTCTCTCCAGGACTACCTGATCGCCTTGTCCCTGCAGCAGCAGCCGTCGCAAGGCACATTGGGTCTTAGCGACCTGGAGCTGGCCCAGCAACTTCAGCAAGAGGAGTACCAACAGCACCAAGCCGCCCAGCCCGTGGCAGCACGTGCCCTGTTACCACAGGTGGGTCTGCTCCCCCTGCCCTTAGCGCTGCCCCTCCAGCATTCCCACATCCTCAGTGTGCCACTCCTGCTTCCCCTGGTCCAGACACTTGTTATTCCTGCCATGTCCCTTCAAGGTTTCCCTCGGGGCCTTTCTCCTGTCTGTCCCTCTCCCCTGGGTCCCTTCCTGTCTTTCTCTCCCCACTGCCTCTCCCAATCCTGACCCTGCTTCCATCTAGAGTCTCTGTCCTGGACTCTTCCACAGTTGACGGGTGACCAATTGTTAAATCTGATACAGGGGAGAGGAGCTGCATTTGGACGCCCAGCTGCCGAGCGTCGGCAGAGGCCGAAGCAAGAGTCCGACTGTGTCCTCCTGTAGCCCCGCTCAGTGCCAGGCTGCCTTGCCTCCGCTTGCAGAGGCTGGGGCTATTTTGCTTGCTCCCTGGCTCAACTTGAGATATGCAGGGTAACTTATTTATGGAATGTTGGGGATCAGAGCAGGCAGTAAATGCCAAGGTCAGAGTTGGTGACGTCTTTGCCCTCACGTGCTGCCTCCTCTTCCTCCCAGCCATCCTGGGCAACATTGGGGTTGGTCGGGTGAGGATTTCTGATTACCAACTCCCTTTCCCCAGAATAGTCACATTAATATACAGACTCAGGCTCCAGGGTGAGGTTCCTGTCTAGAACCCATCTCCCCTACTTTCTGCTCCTGCAGGCCCACCCGTATCCATCTGTTTGTTTCAGGGTTTAATTTGGGTTTCTATCTCCATTATTTGTAATGCCTTCCTAGGGGATTGGAAATAAAACTTCTTTCCTGAGGTCTGTTGTTTGCCTTACCCTGCAGCTATGGGGTTAAGTATTTGACTCAACTGAGGAATGCAAAAAGGGGGAGGGGGAGGTAAAAAGGTGTGAGGGGGTGGCCTGTCATTTCTAATACAAGCAGCAGGGGGAGCCAAAGCCTGCTTTTTCCTTTTTTGTTTTTTATCTGTTTTCGGTAGGTCTTCTTTTGGAAGTAGTACTATAATTTGTGAGGTGGGTTTCCAAGTTCCTGATTTGGACAGATGAATTTGGGGATTGTGCACCCTGATAACCCAATCTTCCCGTGCAGGGGAGGGGTAGCTTGATCCTCTGCTTGCTTCTCAGGTCATACAGATGGTCCCTTGCTACCTTTAACCATTTCTGACCTCATTGTGGTTCCTGGTCCTCAATTATTTTACCTGAAATTTCCTGGTGAAGAGAGATTAATGGGGGGGAGGGGAGACACCGAGGGGAGGGGGGTTGTTGACAACTGCAGTCTAGAGCCTCAAACAGGACTCCTGTTGAATATCCAACATGAAAGGCACCTCCAGCTTCAAGGCCTCCTCCCAGCCCATGTCCTGCTCCACCCAAACTTCAATCAGGGAACACAAATGACAGTGAAGTTTGCCAAAAGAATTCAAATATCAGTGAGATGTGCTGGCCAGAATACGGAAAGAATGAGTAGAGCAGAAACTATCAAAGAGATCCCATTATCGCATACCCAAGACAGAGCTAGGGGACCCAGGTGCAGATATCACTTTGAAATGAGGGAAATTAAGGGATTTAAGAGGAACTTGGAGTTCCAGACTCCACAAGAAGCTGGAACATGTGGTGCTCAAGTGAGGGGTTATCTTATTTGGAGGCCCAGCTGGTCTCCTGCAGGCTCACCCATACATGGGAATCTCAGATTCTTGAAGGTCATATGGGGATGAGGTCTCAGAGGTCTTCAGCCCTGCACAGGGCTAGTAGGGCTGACCGGCAGTTCCCTTTCACTGCGTTCTGCAGACAAGAAAGTCAAGTATTAGAAAGACCCACCACCACTATGGCTTAGGCACTCTGTCCTCTCCCTCGTGCTGGCCCAGAGATTGTGTGGTGCCTGGAGTCCTGCACTAAATTCACCAAAGACCCATGAGTTCTCCAGGACATGACTATGCTCCACTGTGTGCAGTGTGGAGGTTAGGGGTGAAGCTCCAGGGCTCCAGGTTAAGAACCAGCGAAGTCTCACCTGGAGGGAAGAGTAGAGGGACTTCCCAAATTTCTTTTGAACTCAGCTCGGATACTTAGAAGATCAGTCTCACTTCAAGAAATAAGGATACGCGTCAGAACTTGGTAATTGTCTCAGTTTGCTGGTAGAGGAAGAAAGAGAATGTGGATGTGGTGGTAGTGACATTCTCACAGACTAGGGATTGGGCCACATGGTGAATTATTCTAGGGAGTGTTGGTGAAGAGAGAGTCAAGGAAAAGAGAAATATGCATTATGTAAGGGTAATGATGTGGCAGGAAAGATCGATTGCTGTGGGGAATATTACTGGACAATTACTTGTTCCATCCACGTCTTTCCTGGTCCTGCCACTAGCTTAGAGCCTCGCTCTTGAGTACCTCGCTCCAAGGGCATGTACTCAAGAAAAGATAGAGGAGACTTGCCACCTATAAAGACTTACAGCATGAGGGACTTCCCTAGTGGCGCAGTGGTTAAGAATCTGCCTGCCAGTGCAGGGGACACGGGTTCAAGCCCTGGTCCGGGAAGATCCCACGTGCCGCGGAGCAACTAAGCCCATGCGCCACAACTACTGAGCCCACATGTCACAACTACTGAAGCCCGCACACCTAGAGCCCGTGCTCTGCAACAAGAGAAGCCAACGCAATGAGAAGCCCGCGCTCCACAGTGAAGAGTAGCCCCCGCTCTCCACAACCAGAGAAAGACTGCGTGCAGCAACACTCAATGCAGCCAAAAAAAAAAAAAATCTTAAAAAAGAAATCTTAAAAAAAAAAAAAAGATTTACAGAATGAAATCCAGAAAGACTGTTTTTAACTTACAAGTTCGAGAAAGTCCAAGGAGGATACACCCACCCTGTCCCTAAACTGAGTTGATGGGGCTCTGATAGGGAGCAGGGTCATGTGACTTCCCGTTCTGATCCTGACCTACCAGGGTCGTCTTGTTATCCTCATCTTTATACATCAGTTTCTCCTGGTTGGACCCCTGGGGTTCAGCATCACTGTCCTTCTCTCATACCTGCACCAGGCCTCTTGCCTTTTGGTTAAAGATGGTAATGGAGGGTTCAGTTTAGAAATAATAGAGATATAGTACATATTCAAATCATGAGCTATAACTGATTATAATAAAATATTTTGGGGACTTCCCTGGTGGTCCAGTGGTTAAGACTCTACAATCCCAATGCAGGGGACCCAGGTTCGATCCCTGGTCAGGGAACTATATCCTGCATGCTGCAGCTAAGACCCAGTGCAGCCAAATAAATAAATAAATATTAAAAAAAAAAAAAAAAGGAAAGAAATGTTAAAAAAAATTTTTTTTGGTTGCAAAAAACCTGTTTGTGTCATGAGCTGTGCACTGGTGCTGTCATCATTTCCTATTATCCTCTTTTTCAGAGTTATCCCAGTCACTTGACTCCTAAGACCCTTTGCAGAACTGCCTGAAACCTACACTTAGGGCAACCCCACAGATCATAAACTCCCACAAAGAAACAAAAAAAAAATGATGAAGTGAATACAGGATGCTATATTTTATTTGGACTCATTCATTACCTAATTGTCAGTGGGCCTGATGGCTACTCTTTGTTTTGTTTTTTTTTTGCACTTAATTAAATTAAATTTATTTATTTAGTTTTTGGCTGTGGCTTGTGGGATTTTAGTTCCCTGACCAGGGATGGAACCCAGGCCCTCAGCAGTGAGAGCAAGGAGCCCTAACCACTGGACCGCCAGGGAATTCCCTGATGGCTACTCTTTTGAATTCCATGTATCATTGGTTTTATGTTGTGATGAAGACTGCCAAATGCTTCCCAGTATCCATTCTTCCCTTCTTCCAACTCTTGTTACTCCATAGTTATAGAATTGGGGTAGGAGTCACTCATTAACTGAATATTCCCAATGGTGTACAAGTACCCTCTATACCAAACCTATATCAAACATAATTCTTGTCTTGTTACTTGAGAATAAATTTGGCATCTCATACTGCCCTAGGATCTTTATAATGAACCTTCATTTTATGGTTCAGATTGGTCTGAATTTGTCCTGAATCAGCTGTCATTTAAAGGTCATTTTTCTGAATAAATATTCATCACAATTATGTTTTCACATTTCTCTCATAAAAGAATAGTTTGGAAGTGTCTTGATTGAGTTTTTCCTTTTTTAAAATTTTTTTTCAGAAAAATAGGCCTGTATTATTTTTTGACTCGTACTTCTAAGATAAATCTGGCATTTACATCCAAAAGTCTACCAGCAATAAATGATTGTAAAGTATTTGGATTACAGAGTCCTGTAATCCAAATACTTTACAATCATTTATTGCTGTGGTATAAGTTTGTTTTTATGACAGGAATTTAGATAACCACAACTCTTCAAATGAATCTTAGTGTTCACTCATTATAAAAGTACAGGCTTTATTGGATGAGCACAGTAATCTACTGTCAAAATGGAAATCTCTGGATGATAAAATAAATGCTTCTATGTACTGTCTTGAATAGCTGTTAATAGGCATGATGGTTTCTCAACCAGTATACAAAAAGCTATTCCATCTTCAAATTTTTGGTGAGCTTTTTTATTTATAAGTTTTGGGGGACAGTTGTACTAGGAGACCTAGCTCAACGAGCACAATGACCGGATTCTGTTTATGAAATTCCTCAAACCAAGATCGCCAATTTAAGTTCGGATAATACGGAACGAAGTCTGACCAGTGTGGAGAAAGGTGGTCTTGGGTGCCAAGAGTATGCTATAGCTTATAGGATAGACCAACACCTATGATATAGACCAGGAGTTGATACATGGCAGTTACATGTCCTATAGGATCATTATGTGTATTGTAGGAGACTAGGTGACTTAATAGCTGTGTGACCTTGGGCAAGGTATTTAACCTCTCTGTACTTCAGTTTTTTCATCTATAAAACAAGGATGTGAGTGTGGATGTGAGGATTCACTGAAATGTGTAATGTGCTTGGCATAGGCCCTGGCACACAAGGAGCCCCTAAGAAATGGTGGCTCTTTTGCTATTTTTTCTAGTGTTATCACCATCCTCATTCTGGCAACTGAATCCATATCTGTATTTGGCCACCTAGACATTAATTGGGCCAAAAATTTTAGCTTTGGTGCCCTGGTGGGTCAACTAACCTATCTCTAACCACAGCTCACTCCTCTACTCTTGACAAGACAGTTTGTAAACCTAGGAAAAGAGAGCTGCTCTATGTTTACAAAATAATATGAGATTGTTACATTAGCAGGAGCGTGAAACCTCCTCTCTCTTGCCCAGGAGATACTCTATGGAGTATCGTCAGTTCCTCCTTCCGGGTTCCTTCTCGGTCTACAGACTGGTTTCTAAAAGGTAATATGCCCAAGTGCAGAGGGAAGGGGCTCACCTTGGCCTGCAATGGCCCTTGGCAGCCTCTGCACATCCTTGTCTATACTGAAGCTCAAGAAGGTTCTGAGGATGCCCCAAGCTGCGGTCTGTAAGAGCACGGGGGTACCAGAGTCTGCCCATTCCCCAGTGCCCCGGCCAGGCCCTGGGCATGGCCTCAGGGCCAGGTCTCCCTTTCCTATTCCCCGTCCCACCCCCCAGCCCCTGTGTTGATGTAAAAAAAAAGAAAAGATTCCTACAATCCCAGCAGCACCTACCTTGTTGGCAAGGCCCAGGTGGCTGAGGATCTCCTGAGCCAGGGATAGTCCCATCTTCCCACTGGTCACAGACATGGTGCGACTGGATGCCCTGGGAGGAGGGACACAGGAGCCAATTCAGGGGAACGTCCCAGCCTTTCTGGGCCGCTTTATGACCCCAGGTCCGGAGCCTGGATTCCCTTTACCCATTCCTCTCCTTTGTTGCAGAAAAAAAGAACAACCTGCGTGGCAGGTTTGGGAGCCCAAGTGGAGGGTAAGAGGCGAGCCTCCACCTTCCCCACCACTCACCATCCTTCCGGAAGCAAGTTTGATCAGGGATGCTGCTAGAACTAGCACCAAACAAACCCTCCCAGACTCTAGGGTTGGTCCCAAGGCTCCCCAGCCCTTGGTCTGAGGTGGATGATCCCCTTCTGAGGTCACCTCCCTTCCTTCAATGGCCTGGCTGGGTGTTCCTGGGGCAGTGTAAGGGAGGCGAGGCGAGGCAGCAGGATTAAGTATGTGGGGCGGGAGATAACCGCATTTTCCCCCACCTTCAGCCCCAGCCTCCAAGTAAGCCCCACGCCCTGCCCACAGAGCTTCCACCACTGTGCGCCTTTCACCCTCAGAGTCTCCAGCTGGGATCTTTAGGTCAGCAGGTGCAATCTCTGAGCTGACATGAGTATGTGTTCTTGTGGGTACATGGGTGCCTGGAGAAGGAAGCAGGCACTCATGTTAGAAAAGGAAAACTCCTTTCTCCCTCCCCCAAGTGATCAACAAGTTCCGCCATCCACCCCCAGCCGCAGCATGAGAGCCCAGGTCCAGTGCTTACCCGGAGGCGCTGGGGGCGAAGTGGGTGTCCTCAGAGCCTGGTGGCGTACCGTGTATGGGCACCAGCTCCTGTGTGGCCTGGTACAGGAGAGGGTGTGTGTGCAGCCCAAGCTGAACAGCCAGTCAGATGACCTCTCCAGCAGACCAGCCCAGCTATCCTCTCAGGCTCTGGCCCCTCCCAAATGTGGGAGAGGACCAGGCTGTATCGGGTCCCACATGCCAACACCTCCCTACCCAGCATCTCTCCTCCCAGGAACTGGCCTTAACCCATGCGGAGAACTCCGCTGGCCTCTCAGCAGCTCGGCCCCGACACAGGAGGCTTTGTGCACTGCCGTCCCGGCGGGGCCAGGTGGGACCACAGAAGCCCAGTCTCTAAGTCCAGCTTCTGACCTGGCTCTGCCTCTGACTCCAGCTCCCTGGGGGCGTGGGGGTGGGGGCAGGTCAGACAAGGCTCCAGGCTTATTTGGAGGCTGGTACGGAAAAACCTGTTGGGGCACATACCAGCAGGGCACCCCAGCCTGCATCCCAGAGGGGTATTAGAGCAGTAGCGAGTGGGAGTGATTGGAAGAGAGTAGTAGAGTGGGGGGGGGGGGACGGGACTGTGTAAATCTTTAGGGAAGGAAGGGCACAGGTATTCCGGGGATAGGAGCAGATCAGAGTCAAGAGAGAAAAACGCACAGGGTGTTCCCTGTGGGCAGAAGCACCGTGCTTCCAAAAGGCAACAGGGAGATGAAAGAGGCTCCCTGGGTCCCTGTGTCTTAGATTCCTTGTGTTGCCTTTTGGTTGCCAGGGCTGTTTTAGCTGCAGGTGATGCAACCCCAGCAGCTGGGCTGGAGGCTGTCTGTGCACAGAGCAGCAGGTAAACAGTCTTGGGGAGCCTCAGGGGCCCCTGAGCAGACAATTACTCGAATCTCACAGCCAACTCCCTAGGGTCTGAGAGCAGTCTCCTTCCTGCTGCCCTAGACAGGTCTGCTGGGGGCTGGGCACAGAAGCCAGAGATCCTCTGCCACTCTCCCACCCTGGGAAGGTCCTCACTGGCTTTCTGAGGAGGGACCAGCAGCTCTTCCTCAGAGCAGACCAGGCCTAAGGAGATGCTATAAAGGGAGACTTCCATGGTGGCAATCACTGCTTCTCACTTTTCTCTCCTGTTAAAGTGGAAAACACGCACCAATTTTTGCTGGAGAATGTGGGTTCAGTCCCAGCTCTGCCACTTATTATGTTCTGCAACCTCAGCTAGTCACTTCAGGTCTCCATCATGTCTCTGTTTTTCTCTTTTTTGGCCATGCCATGCGGCATGCGGGATCTTCCCTGACCAGGGATCGAATCTGTGCCCCCTGCGTTGGGTTTGCAGAGTCTTAACCATTGGATCGCCAGGAAAGTCCCTCTGTTTTCTTTACCTGAAAAAAAAAAAAAAAAAAAAAAGGCAATATTGGGAGAAGATGAACTGTGTGTGTGTGGGGGTGGTGGGGAGGGGGAATCCTGGGGCACCTGAGAATAGACTTCCTGGGAGGATTAAATGAGGTAATATGTGTGATGGCACTTGGCAGAGAAAAGTGCCTTGTAAATTAGGGTTGCCGGATTTAGTAAATACAGCACATAATTTGTTAGTATTAAGTATGACCCATATATTTCGTAGGATATACTATACTAATAAATTACTTGCTGTTTGTCTGAAATTGTAATTTAACTGAGCATCCTATATTTTACCTGGCAACCTGAAAAATGGGATGCAGTTTCAGCATGGTGATTAAAAACAAAGGTTCTGAAGCCAGATTCCTTAGACTTAGAATTCTGGTCTGCTGTGTGACCTTGGCAACCACCTTAACCTTTCTGTGCTCAGTTTCCTCCTTGTCAAAATGGAGATAATAACAGTGTTTATATTATAGGCTATTGTGAGAATTAAATAAATTAATACACGTAAAGCACTTTAGAAGAGAGCTGGGCACAGAATGGTAAGTACACATGTCAAAATGTTAACTAATATGTAATAATTAATATTGTTATGTTATTTTATAACGATAACTGTTATTAGCATCTCCCTAAGAATTCCAACCTTGGCTCTCTTCTGTAACTTCTTTCTTGCCAATCCCCAATCTGGCCACAAGAGGCCATCGAAACCCACTGAGAGAGAGCCTCGAGACTCCTGGCGGCTACTTGAGGTCTCTGAGGCTCTGGCTCCAGCCACAGATATCCAGGGGCTCTCTTGGCCCACTTGTTGGGAAGCACAGTCTCCCGAGGACATCAGGTTCCTAGGTGAACTTGGTGGGCAGGCAGAGTCGGGGAAGAGCCTCAGGTAGACATCTACGCAAGCGACCCTGCTGAGACAGACCTCAGGACACATGCAGGAGACCGTAGTACAGCGGCTCCACAGCCAGGGTCCCTGTGCCTTTGGTTTTCTGTACCCTTCAGAATCTCTTTGGGCACACGTTCCAAGCAGGCTTAGGGGGAAATGAAGGGTGAGAGAGGGCTCCTGTTTCCCCAGTCCAAACCTCTGCAAGGTACTGCTGGCTGACCTGCAAGGCTGAATCCTGAATTTGGAGGCAGAAGAGTGGTCCTGGTTGCCTAGGAGTGTGTGTGTGATGTGTTTACAAATGCTCGCCTGAAGCTGGTGGAATCTCACTCCTTTTGTCCCTGGGTTTTGTTTTGTTCAACTCCAGGGCCAGATTGAGGTTGTTTTCAGATTTACTAAATCACCCTCCAACCCCATGCTCTAAATTTTAGAATTTCAGAGTTGGAGGAGATCTTAGGGATGACCTGGTCTACCACCCTCCTGTTACTGACTCAAGGAGGCTGAGTGACTTCCAGAGGCCGTCGTGTTAGAACCAGAATCCAGGTCTCCTAACTTCTCAGTGTTTTCCTCATCACTCAGATGAGGGTGTCGACTGAAAAATAACACACAACGTAAAAGTTGAGAATTATGTTTTATTTGGCAGACAATACTGAGGGCTTAAGCCTGGGACGCAGTCTCTCAGACAGCTCTGAGGGACTGCTCTGAAGAGGTGAGGGAGAAGCAGGATATATAGGAGTTTTGTAACAAGAACCAGGCAGTCAGGATATCAAAAGAGGGACTTCCCTGGTGCCGCAGTGGTTAAGAATACGCCTGCCAATGCAGGGGACATGGGTTCGAGCCCTGGTCTGGGAAGATCCCACATGCCGTGGAGCAACTAAGCCTGTGCGCCACAACTACTGAGCCTGCACTCTAGAGCCCGCGAGCCACAGCTACTGAGCCCACGTGCCACAACTACTGAAGCCCACGTGCCTAGAGCCTGCGCTCTGCAACAAGAGAAGCCACCGCAACGAGAAGCCTGCGCACTGCAACGAAGACCCAACGCAGACAAATAAATAAATAAATAATTAAATTTATATAAAAAAAGAATATCAAAAGATTACTGTTCATTAAAGAAAATAAGACATGTCAAGTTAACGAATTCAGTGCTTTTCTATGTATGGAAAGATGCAAAAGTCTAGGCTCACTGAAATCATTCCTTTGATATGTATCTCAGCTATCTGGGGCCAGTATCCTGTGTTTTCCCATCCTGAGTCTCCTCAGGGTGCATTGTTGGGGGGGGGTGGCTGCAGTGGCTGATAGCTTGATGGTGGGCATCCCATTTCCATCCTGAGTTCTCTTAGGATTCACTGTCAGGGCAGCTGTAATGTGATGCCTTTTCTTTTTAAAAAAATATTTATTTATTTGGCTGTGTCGGGTCTTAGATGAGGCATGCGGGATCTTCGTTGCGGTAGGTGCGATCCAGTTCCCTGGCCAGGGATCGAAGCCGGGCCGCCTGCATTGGGAGCTCAGAGTCTTAGCCACTGGACCACCAGGGAAGTCCCTGTAATATGATGTCTTGCTGGCTGCAACATCCTTTGTTTACTGATATGGCAGGCAACATTTTTTCATTCACAAGGGCATGGCTGACTTGGGGTCCCTCTTAGTGGAATGCAGGAGGATAAGCAGTAACATACAGAGTCTTAGCTGTTGACTCATGAAAACTTGTTCAACTCTAAGTCCATATTGCTTTTCTGCAAATACTTTGCATTGCATGGTTTCAGAATACATAGAAACTCCTCCTGGCCATATTTCCTCTTGTTATAAAACTTTTTCTCCCCAGAATTCCTGGCACCTCAATCCCTCTGCTCACGTACTAGCCAAGCTCTACTCTTTTATCCAAATAGGTTTCTGTGTTGCACAAGCCAGCCTGACCTGGGAAGACCAAGATCCACTTTCCACAACTGGGGTCCATGTCTTTGCCTGTCCCAGATACCTAAATCCCAGGCCAAAGGCCTAGTTGTGTCCTCAGCCTCACCTCCGGACACCTCAGCAGCCCATACAGAGGAAGTGAGTCACAACAAGGCGGGCAGCTTGGGGCACTGTGGGCGTGGCCATGCCAGCCCAGGGTGGTGGGGGATGGGTCACAGTGATCAAAATCCCTTGGTCCAAAACAGGCAGAGAGAGAGAGAGAGAGAGAGAGAGAGAGAGTGTGTGTGTATGTGTGTGTGTGTGTGTGTGTGTGTGTGTTTCTAAACTGGTAGCATCATTCTAATGCTGCCTGAGGCCCAGTTTCCCTTTCTCCATCCACCTTCTCCTTTGTCTCCTGGGGGAGGGGTACACCCTCTTATCTTTATTTTTCAGGCCTTGTCTATTCAGCTTCTGCCCCAAACTTCCCCTCCCACTGCTATCTTAAAAGAAAGTTAACTGGTCTTCAGTTCTCTGAGGAATCATTTAAAAAGTCTGGTGAGGACTTGGGAAAGTCTAGGAAAACTGCCCGAGAAAAGGGTTCAGAAACTAAAGGAGGGGAGCCAAGTAGGACAGAGATGGGGAGGGAGAAGAGGGGTACCCAAAGTTTAGCTGGGGCCCAAAGAGGAGACACTGGAACCCTGCTGGAAAAGGGAATCTGGGGAGGGCACTCAAGACAGAGGACTTAGGAATTGGAAGGCAGAGGAAGGGGGAGAAACAAAGGGGTAGAAAGATATGATATGCTAATAAAGTTCAGCCTGGGGCAAAGAAATTAAGGGCTGGAGGGGTTGCTGGGAACTGGAAAATCAGGCAAGTCTGGGGCTAAAAAAAGGCTGGAGAGTCCCCTGGGTACCGGTTCAGGGGGCGAGGGGCCAGGGGCCAGGGGGTGGACCAAGTCTCATTTCCCCAATGTAGGCCTGGGCCAGGGGTCCCACTGCAAAGAGCAAAGGAAAAGTTTGTAAGTCAGTCAGCCTCTGCCTCTCTACCTCTCCAGATAGCGTCTTAAGTGAGGGCCAAGCTCTCAAACTGGATTAGTGGGAGGTCACATTCTTTCCTAAGAGAACTGTCAAAGCACCTGAACTTGTCTAGATAAACCATGAAACAAGCTACTGTCAGAGGTTCTAACGGTGACAGTATAAAAATGCCATTTCATTAAGGTAAAAAATTAAGTTACCTCTACTAGGCGGGCTCTCTCTCTAAATAAACCCTCAAACACATCTTAGTCACACTCTGTCCTCATTAGGAATCAAGGCCAGTTTTCTAGGATAAACATGTTGCCTCTTCCTGAAACATCAGTTTTACCAGTCCAAGGGAAAAACATTTTAAAATATGAACTTGAATACGGATAAACGTGGTCTAGATTTAAAACTCAAATACATTTTACACAACAAAAGTTGGGGTTTGGCTCCTTCAGAGTCTGCTACTATAGGTTATGTGTGCCACTGGGGGTAGGTTTTACAGCACTTGGGTGGAAACGCTGTTTGTTTTAAGGCAGGTCTTGGGTGGGGGACCGCCCTAGGGGTCGCAGGCTCTGCGCTGGGAAGGGCAGCCGAATCTCGAGGGTCCGCTGCCTGGGTCGGCCCTGGAGAGGTGCTCGGCCTCGGCGTGCGGCACTTGGGATGGACTCGCAGAGGCTGCGCCGGCCGGGAGCCGGGGAGCCCCCCTCCCTCCGCTGCCCAGTGGGTCTGGAGGGGGTAAGTGTGGCAATTGGTCGGGCAAAGAGAACTGGGGGCCGCAGCCGGGCGGAGGTCGAGGACCTCAGTTGGGGGCGGGCGGAGTGGTGCAGGGGCCCGACCGCTCCGCGCCCCGATCCCCGGGCACCTCGCGGGTCTGTCCCAGGGTGCCCGGGACTACAGCGCACCTCTAACGGAGAGACTGGGAGAGTCCCCACACTGCCTGCCCTCATCGGGGACTTCTCCCCCAGTGCGGTGATTCTACTGGGCTAGGCCGCCGGCCGGGCGCCGCGAGGGCTCGGGTCCTCGCCTCGGTCTCCGCCGCTCGCCCCGGGCCGCGGGCCGGGAAGGGGGCGGTGGCAGGCGGCGGTGGCTGGGCGCGGCTGCCCCGCGCCGAAGCCCCGGCCCCGCCGCCCGCCCTCCTTTCCCTTTTCGTCGCCGGGCCGCAGGCCCACGCCCAGTCTCCCGGCTCCTGTGCTGCTCGCGGCCTTTCTTTCCCGGGCTGCCTGGGCTCGCTCTCAGCTCGGCTGGGCTCGGCGGGCGGCAGGAGGAGGAGGGAGAGGGAGGGAGCTGGCAGGCGGGCGGGCGGAAGGGGGAGGAGGGAGGGAGCTGGCAGGCGGGCGGGAGGGCAGGCGGGCGGAAGGGGGAGGAGAGGAGTGAGCGGAGCCAGTCCGGAGGGGGCCCGGAGCTCGGACGAGAGGAGAGACCGAGCAGCGGTTCCCGGCCCGGCCAGCTCCGCGACGCCGCCGCCGCTGCCGCCGCCGCCGAGTGAGTCGGGACGGCCTCCCGGGAGCCCGAGGCGCCGCGCGCAGGGGTGGGGCGGGACGCGGCGCGGAAAAGTTGGGAGAACTGGGGTGCCGTGAGGACGCGGCTCCACGCACAGGGCCGGCGGGGAAGGCAGCGGGCCGAGGAGGGGAGAGGGGCCCGGGCGCGGGGCGCCGCAGCTGGCTCGGGGCCTCTGCCGGGTGCGCTCATGGCGGCGGGCCTGGGGGAGGGCGGGCCGGAGCGCCTCGCGGGAGCGGCCGGGCCCCCAGCGCCGTCCGAGGGCAGGCTGGCCGTGCGCCTGGGCGTCCCCGGGCGCGCCGCCCCGAGCCCGGAGGAGCCTTCCTGGGCAACAGGTAGGGACCGGGAGGTGGGGACGCGGGGCTGCTCGCGGACAGCTGAGCCCCAGGCGCCCCGTTGTCGGGGAGTAGGCAGCCCCGGTGAACACTTGCATGAGAGACCCCTGCCCGGCTGCGGGCCCGCGTCGTGGCCCCTGGCCCGGAGGGTCCCGTGGCTATAGAGTGGGAGGAGAGTGGAGGGTCTTGCTTTTTCTTACCGGTTCACTGTGCCCACTCCGGGAGGGAGGTCAGAGCGTCCATGTGCTTAACGGGAAACAGGAAGGTGCGGCTCTAAGTGTCTATCCCGGCCCCCCAAGGCTAAGGCTCTTGTACCGTTATGGGGTGTGTGGGGCTGCGGTCGGGGGGAGCTTCTGGTGAAACTGGTTTTCTGGGCCTCCCCTCCTGGCTAATTTTTGGCCCAGAAGCTCTCTGGAGAGTAGGTTAATTGCATGTGTGTGATTATAGTCTTTGGCCTCAGCTTAGGGGTTCACTTCCCAAGCCAGGTTCTTGGCATCAAAATCTGGTCTGTCACCTGAGTAGACAGGTCCAGGAAGCAGGGGGTTCTGAGGATCCTGAGCAATGGATTGAGCCCCTCTTTCCAGAGAATTGAATCAGGGAAGGCTTCCAGCAGGTGATCACTCCCTCCCACATCTGTGTTGGAAGGGTTGCTGCCCCGTACCAGAGTCGAGGTGACTGGGCCCCTGTGGGTGGCCGACAGTGCTTGTGATGGGACTCCTAAGGGTAAGGACTTGTCTGCAGCCTCCTCCCACTGGGCCTGGCCCTAACCATACAGTGACCTGCACACCCTCTGTTCTGAAGAGAGAGAGTTCCTTGTCTGCCGTGATGCCCCACAATCCACTTCCTTCACTGGGGCCTCTGGCCAGCTTTCCCCCTGGGAAGGAGGGCTTCCACTTTCCCCTGTCACTGGCCACGGGCTGGCTGATCCTTTACTGTGCCTTCTGCACACACCCCCTCCTGCCCCCCATCTTCCTCTTCCACCTGCCCATGGGGGCTGTAGTCTCATGCAGTATTCGGGTGCGTTGGGGCCTCTGGTGGGGCAGCCCAGAAAAATGAAAATTTTGGGACCTACACTGCAGCCTGGAGCAATGACACACCTCTTCTTGGCTTCATCCATTGCTCGCTGCCTTCTAGTTCATGACCTGCTGTTGCTCCCTGAAACAAGGAGGACTATTCAGGTCCTCTTCCACTTCTTTTTTGTAGTCCCTCAGGCTTCAGTGGAAGCTGGGAGTCTGTGGGACCCTCTCTTTGTCACTCTCTCTTCCCTTACTTACTGATCCTGTTATATTTTCCTTAATTATTCCTCCAAACTGAGAGCTGCTGGGACCGTTATCCCATTGAGTCTGTGAGATCTCTTCGTCCCAGACTCAAACTTCTGCCCTCCTAGCCAGCTGGGTCTACAAGCCCCCATGGGGACTTTCTGCCCCTTTTCGTCCATCGGTGAGGGTCTGGGACAGGTCAGTCAGAGTTGGGGCAAATGTTGGGGGCTGGGCAGAGCCCTGTTCAAGTTGCTGGTAATCCAGTGCCCACGAAATCCCCGCTCTGCTGGCCCCTCTCCAGCCTGTGCCTCAGAAAGTGGTGTCTGGGTCTCTGGGTGAGGATGTGTGTCTGTGAGAGAGAGAGAGAGAGAGAGACAGACACACACACACACACACTATTGTCTTGTCATGTGTGTGTGGGAGTAAATTCTATAAGTGGAAAAATATTTATAGGTGTGATTTTCTCCACCAGGAGATTAAGTAACGTGACCCAGAAAAGCAGGGTTGTCTCCCTATCCTGAGGGAACATCCCCTTTTCTTGACCCAGCTTTTTGTTTGTGGGATCCCTTTACTTGGCTGGGTGTGCCAGGGATGCCACTGGGAGCAGACTGATTGGTTCTGTGGGGAAGTGTAAATGAGGCCGGCTGGGAGCCCCTGTTGTCCTCCCTTCCCCCTCACATGGAGTCAGAAGTCCTGACCCTGCTGAATCTGGTGCCTCTCCCTGCTGGGCTAGGCCCTGGGGGGTGACGGGCAGGGCTGGGGCAGTTGCTCCTCTGCTAATGGAAGTACTGGGTGGCAAGGGAGGGCTATGGTCACAGAAAGCCTGAAACCCAGGTGTGAGAGAGCCCTAGTTCAGAATCTGCCTCTCTGGACTCCTGACACATCATGCTGTCCTGCTCACACCATCTTCCACTCTCCCTGCTTGGAGCAGGAAGGGGACAGGTGCTGTCTTGTCCTGGGGTTGAGATCTTGTCCAGGCGCTTGCCCTTGACCTCTCTCTGACCCTCTGCCTACTCCCCCAGCTCCTCATCTTCTTTGTCAGGATCAGACTGGCATAAGACATTCCTGGACCCCAGGAATCAGGGAGAGGGGCTCCACTCATACCCTCCAGGACCCCAGCCAGCCCTCTGAATCTTTAATCCTCACAATATCTGTGGCAAGAGAAACTTCCCTGCCGGTTTCCACTGACGGGAAGCCGGGTCAGGGATGGGACCCAATTTCTAGGCCTGACAGTGCCCTTGGCTTTAAACCTCAATGGAGGAGAAGTTGGGCTCCAAGAGGTATAGCAGTGAGGTGACTGGGTCAGGTCTATTTCCTCATCTCCAATCAAGCTAAGCAAAAAAGTTGGAAGGGAAGAGCCAGAGGTGTGCCACCACATCTAGGCATTCTGCCTTGTCCCTTCTCTACTAAATTTTCTACAACTTCTCTCCAGGAAAAAAGTGTGTGTGTGTGTGCCTGGTTGCGTGGGGAGAGTTCTACTGTGGATAATTGTGTTTTAATTTTGTTTAGTTCAAAAGGCTTCCATCTCTTTTAACTAATTAAGTATTTCTTCTGGCTGAGGTGGAGGGGGAAGTGGCAGTACCCTCAGGAGCTGAGGCCTGGAATGTGTGTGTGTGTGTGTGTGTGTGTGTGAGTGAGTGAGTGTGTGTGTTGCTGGGGGCGGGTGGAGCTGAAGCTCCTTTACTGTCAGTGCTGACCTCTGAGAGAGCAGTGACCAGGAGTGGGGACAAGAGGGTAAAGTCCTTGAGCTGGAATACAGACCCGTGACAGGCTGAGAGGGATTTCGCAAGTGCTTCTGTGGTGGGTGGGGGCGGAGCCGTCGGAGGAGCAGCCCAGCACAGCTGTGATACGATCAGCCTTCAGCTGTAGAGCGGCACCATTTGGTCTCCAGTTCACAGCGGAGAACAATCTCCCAACTCTCTTTCCTCCCTGGCTGGGAGGGGACTACCTTCCTTCTGTGTCAGCTTTTAGTCTCAAGGCCAGCCTGGATACCACCCACCGAGCCTCCCTCCTGGGAGGACGAGGGGTCAGGAGCCTGGCAGATTTGCCCTTGTCATCCTTCTGGGTTCACTGCTCAGTCCCGGGACTGCCAGGTGTTGTGTGGTCCCAGCATCACTGTCTCTTAAGGATCATCTTGCTGCTTCTCTCAACTCCAAGCAGCTGCTGTCCCCGCCTGGGGCCCAGATCACTCCCTTCCTCATTCGGGTGTTCAGGTAGTCACTAACACCCTGTAGATCCTTTCTCTTTCAGCGGAGGAAAGCGGGGAGGCGGGGGAAAGCAGCAGCTCTTTCCTAGCCGAGGGTATTTGTGATGGGTGTTCCCCATGCAGACTAGTATTTTATTTTCTAGATGAGCCTTAATAAGAAATAGCTCCTAATTCTACCAGATGTCTTAGTCTGCTGTCTCGACTCTCTGTCCCCCAATCCCTGACTCCCTGAAGCCTTGTCTTCATTTTGTTTCTGAGGATAGGCTTCAGATTGGGTTCTTCTGCCTTATGTTTGGAACTGGATGGCTTGGCATGGGGTATTAATCTTGTGTGCACTATTTTGATGTCCATTGGTTGTCCTGGAGCTCAGCATTCTTTGGGAGCATAATTTTGCTTTACTCAGGCCTCTTAATTTTCCCTAGGACCTGCTGCCTCAGTGGCTTAGAGGGAAGGAGGAGGAAGGGTTTGCCCCAACCCTGCAATCCTTTCTTGGGCTTCCCTGGCAAGGAAGCTTCCAGTTATGGGTTGCTTGGGGGCACTAGGGGGAGGCTGGAGAGTGCGGGGAAGGGAGGATGCCTCTGACTTTAGTTAAGATTGTTGGCTACAGCTTCTAGGGCCAGATCCTGCCTGTCCTCCACTTGAGGATAGCAAAATGATGGAGAGACCCCAAGATTCTTAAGTCTAGGGAATCAGGACTTCTACGGGGTGTTAGCATCACCTTTGGTTGATGTGCATAGTAAATGTTAGAGCTGGAAAGCCACCATATTTCAGATGGGGAAACTGATTTGTCCACATGGCCAGGACCAAAACCCAGGACTTGAGTCTCTGCCCCTGCTCTTTCTGTTAACACTGTGAAAATTTTCATCTGTCTCTTCTTACACTGCTGCCTGCTTTGATGCCCTCTACCTTCCCCTTCCTCACTCAGGATGCTCCAGACCTTATATGACTACTTCTGGTGGGAACGGCTGTGGCTCCCTGTGAACTTAACCTGGGCTGATCTAGAAGACCGAGATGGACGTGTCTACGCCAAAGCCTCAGACCTCTATATCACACTACCCCTGGCCTTGCTCTTCCTCATCATTCGATACTTCTTTGAGCTGTGAGCATACCAACATACCCCTATGCCTTCCCTGGCTGCCAGCCACAGTTTCTTGTACTTCAAGTTTGTCTCTTGCTGTTTAATTGGTCCTGGACCCTGGTGTTCTCACCACCCAGGTCCCTGCCTACTGTGTGCCCCCTACTGAAGGCAGCATTGTCTTTCTGAGGGCTCAGCACCCCCAGGCCCTTTCCTTCAATGGTTATTTGTTCTCACCCTTCACCCGCCTGGTCGCTAGTGAACACAGGCAGCTTTGTCAGCTCTGGGCAGCCCAAGGCAGCCAGAGAGGGCGTTGCCGGGAAACTGAGGCCCAGGATAAAGTTGTCTGAGCTTGCAGTCCCGCCCCGCCAGCCCCCTAGCTTAGGGGCTACCAGGAGACTGAGGTGCTTCAAGAGAGCCAGACGGTCCTCACTCATATCCCTTCCCCAGTTACGTGGCTACACCACTGGCTGCCCTCCTGAATGTAAAAGAGAAAACTCGGCTGCGTGCACCTCTCAACCCCACTTTGGAGCATTTCTACCTGACCAGTGGCAAGCAGCCCAAACAGGTATGAGCTGCAGACCCTGTTCTGGGAGTTAAAGAGTTCTGGTGGGGAGTGAGGAGGAGATAGGGTTGGAATGCCAGCTCTGGTGGCGGAAGAGATGGGAAAGCAGTGGGGCCAACTTGGGTCATTACTGGCAGAGGGTGGGGTGCTGCTGAGTTCTGAAGCGGAGTGTAATGGGCTTCTTCACTACACTCAGGCAGAGGTAGAGCTTCTGTCACGGCAGAGCGGGCTCTCTGGCCGCCAGGTAGAGCGCTGGTTCCGCCGCCGCCGCAACCAGGACCGGCCCAGTCTCCTCAAGAAGTTCCGAGAAGCAAGGTAGGGGAGGTTGGAACAAGAGAAACTGGGCGGCAGAGGAAGGTCTGATGTATTTTGGTGGGAGGGGTGGGTCGTAGCTGTATGCAGGGAGATTATACCCAGCTGAGGAGGGAAATTCGGTTATTAATATCCGTGAAAGGCTATCTGGAGGGAGGTACTTGGGGGTTGGTTGGAGGGCTGTGCCATTCTCCCACCCCACTCTCCTAGCTATTTCTGCTTCCTCTTCCAGCTGGAGATTCACGTTTTACCTGATTGCTTTCATTGCCGGCATGGCTGTCATTGTAGACGTGAGTGGGGATTACTGGGAGGTGGGAGTAGATTCTCCGGCAAGGTGGGATGAGGCCACAGAATTTGGGTCCCTTCTCCTTCAACCTCTCACCATCTCTCTGCAGAAACCCTGGTTCTATGACATGAGGAAAGTTTGGGAGGGATATCCCATACAGGTACGAGATGGGTCCTGATTCCTTACATGGGGTGATTAAGAGAACCAGTGTAGGATAGGATTAGGACATACACATTCTTGTGAAGAGATGATCTCAGAATATGTGACAGAAAGGACTGGAGTCATGGTGCTAAACATAACCTCATGTTCTGGGAGGGCTGGGTTTGGAGAGGTGAGACCCTTGAGTCCAGTTGCTCTGGGGTCCCTTACCTTCCTCTTTCCTCTCCCCTCTCCCAGAGCATGATCCCTTCCCAGTATTGGTACTACATGATTGAACTGTCTTTCTACTGGTCCCTGCTCTTCAGCATTGCTTCTGATGTCAAGCGAAAGGTGGGTCAAGGGGCTGTGCCATTAAGCCTAGGAGCCAAAATGAAGCCCTGGGATGAATAGCCTCCCCTTTGACTTCTGGGTGCTTTGGATGGAGTTGTGGGATAAGTGGAATTAAAGGTGAGGGGGAGGAAGAATGGAGGCTAGGGACCAGGAAAAGGTCCTCTGGAGGCTGCATCTTTTCTACAGGATTTCAAGGAACAGATCATCCACCACGTGGCCACCATCATCCTCATTAGCTTCTCCTGGTTTGCCAGTTACGTCCGAGCAGGGACTCTTATCATGGCTCTGCATGACTCTTCTGACTACCTGCTGGAGGTCAGGATTTCTGGGCATTTCTTCAAGCCTAGAGACCCTGGTGCAGGTTCTTCTGTCCCTCTATCCATTTTCGGTGGGGTGGTGGTGGTGGGGTAGTGGTGGTGGGGGGTGGACGTTCCTGGGATTAAGGAGCTGGGGGCACAGAGCCAGTGTGGTAACTGGGGCGTACATAGGAACGTATACGGGAGAGTAGGGAGCTCATGATGGATGGGGGCTATCTACACAGTCAGCCAAGATGTTTAACTATGCGGGATGGAAAAACACCTGCAACAACATCTTCATCGTCTTCGCCATTGTCTTCATCATCACCCGACTGGTCATCCTGCCCTTCTGGTGAGTAGGAGGCGACACTATACTCCTGTTTTCAAGAAATCAGGAGTCTCCCTGCTCCGCACCCACATTTTCAGTCCTCCACCTTAACCCCTTCTTTTCTGTGTTCACAGTTCTTGTCTCTCCCTTTTCATCCCAAGGATCCTGCACTGCACCCTGGTGTACCCACTGGAGCTCTATCCTGCCTTCTTTGGCTATTACTTCTTCAATTTCATGATGGGAGTGCTACAGCTGCTGCATATCTTCTGGGCCTACCTCATTTTGCGCATGGCCCACAAGTTCATAACTGGAAAGGTGAAGCTTCTGTCCCCATTGTGTAGGCCCTACTCCCCTCAACTCTAGTACTGCCCAAATTCCCTTCCCATATCAGCAACCCTGTAAAAACTACTGGGGGGCCCTGGGTGTAGCTGGAAAAAGCCTGCAGAGAGAGGCAGTCCTTAGGGGTTTGTAACCCTTCTCGTCCCTTTCCACAGCTGGTAGAAGATGAACGCAGTGACCGGGAAGAAACAGAGAGCTCAGAGGGGGAGGAGGCTGCAGCTGGGGGAGGAGCAAAGAGCCGGCCCCTAGCCAACGGCCACCCCATCCTCAATAACAACCATCGTAAGAATGACTGAACCGTTGTCCCTGCTGCCCCTCAGATTAATGCATAAAGCCAAGGAACTACCCCACTCTCCCCACAGGGTCGCTTGAAGCTCTGGGGAGAAAGGAGAAAGCAAGAGGAGGGTGTTCTTCTCTGTGTCCCCACCCCTGCTGCTTTTTCACCCAGTTGCCTTTAAACCAAATTCTAACCAGCCTATCCCCAGGGAAGGGGAGGTTGGTTATATCCTTGTTAGAGCGGGGGATGGTTTTATTTTCCTCTCTACTTTCCAAGTTGTCCTTTCTATTGCTTTCGAGACCTTTCCTCAGCTCCGGGGGTGGGGGTCACAACTCACATTCCTTATTCTTCAGAATCTGGCCCTAGCTGTCTGCCTTTGACTCCCAGACCTCCAGAGCCAGGGTCGTGCCTTACTGTCCCACCCGTGGGCCTCATTCTGCCAAAGTTGGACCAAGGCTCACCTTTCTAATCTCCCTAACTTGGACCAGAAACCAAAGCTGAGCTTTTAACTTTTTCCCTCCTAAGATACAAATGAATTGAGTGTAGGAGGGTGCACATGACCCTTACCCTACCTCTGCCAAAAAGTGGGGGCCACAATGGGGACTGCTCAGACAGTCTTTTGTTACTTCTCTGCCAGCTGTCCCCGTAGTCACAGGTCCAAGATCTTACTGCCTCCTTTCTCTGGCCTCTTTCCCTAGGCTAGCTGGTTTGGAGTAGAATGGCAACTAGTTCTAATTTTTATTTATTAAACATTTGGGGTTTTGGTTTTAAAGCCAGAATTACAGCTAGCGCCTGGCGTTTCAGCAGAGGGACCACTTCAGACCAAAACGTACTGTTAATGGTTTTTTTAATTAAAATATATTAAAGATTAAGTAAAACACGGCAACAAGTGTTTGAGACTCTTAAGAACTGAGAAGAGGGATCAACTAAATAAACTAAGGTAGTCTTCCTCATGCCTTCCTCACGGTTACATAACATTTAAAAATTTCAGATGGCAAGTAAGAAAAAGCAAAAGTAGAGAAAGGTCAAGATTAATGACAGCTGCCCACTGGGAAGGATGGGGGGAAAACAGCTCTCTCATCAAAAGACCCCGAATTGGGAGTTGAGGGAGAGAAATCAAATCACAATCTTAGTTTTAACATCTTGTTAAAAGACTTTCAAGAAACAATACAAACCAGGGATAATAAAATACACAGCCCTCATTCTAGGAATAAAGTCTGTTAGAAGCATGAACACCTGAACAAATGTAGGATGGGAGGGGTGAGCAACAGGAGGACTGAAGGGATGTCAGGCCTAGGTTAGAGTGGTGACCTCTCCCACCTCTATGCCTCAGGAGGTGGGGGAGGGGCCCTGCCTGCTAGCACCACAGTGGAAGGGATCTCCTGATCCAGAACCCCCATTTCTATCTACTAGGAGCTGGGGGAGTAGCCAGACTAGAGACTTGGGGGTCAGAATTCAAGTCAGGAAGACCCAGTTCCTGAGGAAAGGGCAGTTCAGGAAGGGTTCGGAAGAAGGCTGTCCTCTAAAGAAGACGCCCTCTGCATTCGATGGCCCCACAGCAGCAAAGCAGCTCCTTGCCCTCCACGCTGCCCACCTCGTAGTTGTAGTCCCAGGTGAGTTCTGTCCCAGCCCGGATTCTCCTGAAGAGGAAGAAAAGGAAGGAGTGTGGTGAAACAGCAGATAACCCAGGCACCTGGGGTGACTGAGCATGCAGGTGGCGCTGGATCACAGATGGAGGAGCGACCCTTCAAATTTCTGTAGTCCTTGCCCCTCCCCAGCCATCCCCTTTCCTGACTCCCTCTTACTTGCTGGCAAAGAAGGCCACCCACGGGAAGCGAAGATCATGAGTATCCACGAAGACATTCTGGACAAACAGGTTGGGGCTGCAGCTGTGCTATAGGGTTAAGGACAGATTCAAATAAGAACTAAGGAAACAGAATCTGGCTTTGTGGGGTGAGTGAGAGTTGGATGAAAACAATGCCATTTGATCCTCCCCATCACAACAGAGAAGTTTTGAAAGATCCTTTGAGATCAAGAATTTATAACAGGAAAAGGTGGGTTTACATAGTTGTGTTAAAAGTACTAGAAATGTGAGGACCGTGGGATAATCAGCACATACAGGCGAGGGAAAGGGGTCTCACATTGAGGTAGCGGCCCAGGTTGCCTTCAAGCTTAGCATCGATGATGTAGCAAGATTCCTCCCCATCGTAGAATTGGCGTGTGTTCTTACGAACAGGTGCACTCTCTCCCTTTTCTACGGATGCCATGTTGGTTGATTTAATGGCAATCCCATGGGTTGATTTAAGAGCAAAACCCCGGGTTGATTTTACTGCCACTTGGCGCTTCATTGGACCTGGACAGGAAGAATGGGGTTAGGCCTGTCCTACCTCATGACTGGACATTCTACTTCCATTTTTATCCCACCCAGGGCAGCTCAGGAATACAATAAGCTGGGACTCTGAGGCAAAGAACCTACGTGGCATTTTTTTCAAGCAGGATTAGATCTGCTGGATAAAGGGGCTGAAGGAAAAGAGTAGGGAACTGGGAAGAAGAGAGGGAAGGGATGTGTCAAACATTGATATTAACAGTTTAGCTGGGAGTCAGGGAGCCCTCCCAGAGATGCTTCAACCCTCAGGATCTGAATTTTCCCTCCAACTGGTTCTTTCCTACTACCCCCCAAATTCTTTCAGACTACCAGACATGTTCTTCTTGTCCTCAAAGTCATCCCCTTCAGAGCCAGAGGAGATGGTCTGGATATCATCACTGTCAACGGCTGTGGCTGAAGTCTGACCAGCAGTGGGCTTTCGGCTGGTCCCACTTTCCCCCTCACTTTCTGTGCTGCTGGACAGTGTCAGGATGTCCTGGGGAAGCGGAAGGGTGAAAAGAAGGAATAAGGGTAAATGGAGAGTGCCCTTTTGAATCTCTGCTTTTACCTATGGTTATGCAGGAAGGAGCTCAGACTATAGCAAGATTAGATGCTGGGTGAAAGAAAATGAGGCAGGAAGTCAAGGCCAGAGAAATAAGATATGTAACAGTAATTACGGTGACAGACTTGATGAGGTGAGAATGTTCCTTTACTCAGACTCTGAATAAAACAGAAAGCTGGGTAAGGTGCAGCTTGAGAAAGGTCACTTACGTCAGGGTTTGACTGAGCAGAGGCCATGAGTCGTCGGCTCTGATGCATGCTAGTCTTACTTGGTGGGCGGCGAAGTCCTTCAGTCTTCACGGGAGAAGGATTGTAACCATAATTTCGAGAGCTTTCAGTAACTCTGATGGGAGAGGAAGACATGAGAGGGGTCAGGTTACTGGATGTTTCTTAGACTACTTCTGTAGGCTTTAGAGAAGGTAGACTTGGAAAAAGGTCAAAGAGAGAGGCACTCACACTGACATCTTGTTCCGGTCATCAGGGTCCTGGAAAAGAAAGCAAGTGAAGGGTTAAATGTTTTCTGGTCCTGAATAACAAATCCAACGATTACAGACTTCATCTCAAATGACCTCCGAAGACATTAGCCAGTAACAGGTACACTATCTAAAGTGGAGTGTGTGTGAAGAAATTACTCTGCAAGTTAAGAGTAACAATCATTCTCATCAGGAAGCCCCCCTGGGAGGGGTCTTTAACCCTTCCCAACAATAGGGTATTAAAAAATGTACATGGAAAACACCATGGGCAGAATCTTACGAGGACAAGGGACAGTTCACCACCTGTAATGCGCTAAGTTTCAACATCATTAAAAATACACGTAAGATCAATTCTTGTAAGATCATTCTACTATAATAAAAGAAAGCAATGATGTAGATAACTTGAAACAGCAATTAAAAAAAATTACTTATAAACCCTTCACTTTGGAATAAATCAGATACTTTCCCCCCAGCAGGCTGACTTTAAAATAATTTGGTTCTTTAAACCAACACTAGGAATGTATTAGGGGTAGGTTAATCAGATTTGCCACAGAAATATCCATCAAGTAAATAATCTGTATGTGAAGACTCATGAGGGACTTCCCTGGCAGTCTAGTGGTTAGAATTCCACGCTTCCACTGCAGGGGGCACAGGTTTGATATCTGGTCAGGGAAGTAAGATCCCACAAGCCGCGTGGCACGGCCAAAAAAAAAAAAGACTCATGGTGAGACCACATTGTTTGTTACCACAAAAAAGTTACACAAAAGCCACAATTCTCAAGTTTCCTGCCGCTGCTTACCTCTTTCTTGGGCTGCTTGATGTCACCCTCATCCTTGAAGCCCAGCCCTGAGGTGGAAGCCTTCTCAGCCTCCCCTCTGCCTCCCCCAGCGTGACCTTCCCCACCTTCACTAGTTTTGAAGGATGAACGGCTATCAGAGTCAGCAAAGCCACCTTCACTGACACTATTGCAGCTCAACCACGAGGCCACTTTGTTCTTGGGTGTCTCTTCAGAGGAAGGTGGATTGCAGCCACCTACAGGGATCGATGGAGGGACAGGAACACGTGGGGGCCCAAGGTCTGGGGGGCGAGAGTCCTTGGAAGGCATCTCAGACAATCCATTCTCCTTCTGGCCCCGGGTCTGCCGCCGGGTAGCATAGCTGCGCCACACTGAGCTGGTGCTGAAGTCCTCATCCTTACAGAAGTTATCATCTGAGCTATCGTCATTGGACTCTTCGGGGTCCTCTGTACCGCTGTTGCCATCTTCCTGGTCCTTCAAGTCTACACCACTGCTGTCAGAGGAACAGGGGACATCACTCTCATATCCTTCCTTGAAGTTCTCCACGCTCTCGATATGGTCCAGATTGGCAAAATATTCATCACCCATTTCCAGGCCCTCCTTGTCGGCAAAGTCATCTGTCAGGATTTTGCCTGGGAATGAAGAGAAAGGCCTTCCAGGGTTATGAGGTGCTTTTAGAAAGAATAAAGTTCATTCCATCAATATCCAGCCCACCAGCAAAGAGAGTCAAATCGCCTCCATTATGGTGTCTCATTTCTCTTTGATGATACCTCCTTCTTAGCGTCTTAACTATGAGAGTAAGCGGAACTTACTATAGTTTTAAATCTTGCCCTTTCTGCCATTCCATTCTTCCCCTTTACTTTGTTTACCAAAAGAGAGTTCTTCAGTTATGCTAAATCTCTGGGTGGAGTGGAGTGATGTGGGAAAAAATGAAACACTGGACTCTACTATCATGTCTCTCTGCTGAAACATCATGTCCACAATTTCATCCCTTTTTTTTTTTTAAACATCTTTATTGGAGTATAATTGCTTTACAATGGTGTGTTAGTTTCTGCTTTATAACAAAGTGAATCAGTTATACATATACATATGTTCCCATATCTCTTCCCTCTTGTGTCTCCCTCCCTCCCGCCCTCCCTATCCCACTCCTTCATCCCTTTTTGTTCTCGTCCTCCTGAAGCACTTCTGTCCCTTCTTGATCCACCCAGACAGGCACATCACTCATGTTCTTTATAGAAGAAAATTCTGGCTTCCCCTTTCCCCCAGTTCACATGTTAAGCATTCTTAAGTTCAACTTGTCTATGATTCAATGTCCCACCGTGTCCTAACCCCAGAAAGCAACCCTTTCATTTCATCACCAACCTGCATAAATACAGACAAAGGAGCCTTTGGCAATGTCATCCAAGCAGCGGATACCCCAGCCCTTGTTCTGGGTCTTGAAGAGCTGCAGTCGAACCTGCAGTCCATGCTGCACCAACCGGTTTGTGCACATGTTTGGGTCACAATTGCAGCGTTTGTTACACTCATAAACTCTGGGAGGAGGTCACAATAAAATCAATCATAACACGATCACTAGAGCATCCATTACATCCACAGAACTTTTATAATTTTTAAGGTGTCATCATTTATCAGGTAATGATCTAAATGAGCAGATTTACTGAACTGTCTATGCTCTTTGATTCATTTGGGAATATAGCCCAAAGAAATAACTCAGAAGCGGGAAAAGTGACTGATACAGATATTTATAGCACTACAGATAGTAACAGTGAATAACAGAATGCCTAACAACTGGAGAAAAGCTAAGCAAACTATGAGGTGAATATGGATTCAGAGACATTAAAATAAGTCAATTTGTAGAAATAGATACATAAAATAAAGATACTTAAGGGACTTCCCTGGTGGTCCAGTGGTTAAGAATCCGCCTTACAATGCAGGGGACGCGGGTTCGATCCCTGGTTAGGGAACTAAGATCCCACATGCTGCGGGGCAACTAAGCCTGCGCGCCACAACTACTGAGCTCGCGCACCTCAACTAGAGCTCGTGTGCCACCAACTACAAAGCCCACGCACCCTGGAGCCTGTGTGCCACAACTAGAGAAAGAAAAAAACCCTGCACGCCACAACTAGAGAGAAGTCCATGTGCTGCTACAAAGAGCCCATGCGCTGCAACTAAGACCCGACACAGCCAAAAATAAATAAATCTTAAAAAAAAAAAGAAACGAAACATCTTTGTTAGGTCCCTTAAAACCCCACCGGGGTTGGGAAAGTATTAGCGCTCATATACTCTGTCTACAGCTGATAAAACAGGATCAGCTTGGAAGCAACAAGACCAGAATTTGAACTCAGGTCTAATCACCAACACATGAGATTTTCAGAGTAGCTATACTGAGTATCATTCATTCATTCATTCAACAAAATTTGAATGGTTACTATGTGCCATGCACTGGGTAAATTAGCTGCTGGTGATACAATGGTGAGCAAGACAGACAAGGCTCCTGCCCTCATGGAGATTACCTTCTAACGGAAAAGAGAACAAAAACAAGTCAACAAATAAAATAAAGTTGTCATAGATACTAAAGGACACTCTCTCAATGAGAGAATTAAGGGAGTGAAAATGACCTAGTTTTAGAGTGACCAGGAAAGGTCTCTCTGAGGAGATGAGATTAAAGCTGAGAGCTCAAGGTTAAAGAAGATAATCATGCAAACAACAGTGGAAGGATGCCAAGAAGAGGGCACAGTACGTACAAAGCCTCTTGAGGTAGGCTGGCAAACACTGGGTGAACTGGATCCAGGCACTGAAGAATATCAGTGTGGTTGGAACAGTTTTGGAAGTAGAGAGATAGGAAGGGGCCAGATAGTACATTGTCTTGTGATCCAAGATTAAGAGTTAGAATAATATCCAAAGTGCAGTGGAAAGCTTTTAAAGAGTTTTAAGCAGGGGAGTGACATATTTGTGGAAATATTCTTATGAAACATTTCAAACATGTAAAAAAGATATAATGAACAGGCACCTACTACTCAGCATTATCAAATCTAAATGTTGTTACAAGATTCAATATTTTTGTTTATAATTAAAACATAAATGATACAATGCAGCTAAAGCTAACAGGTGTCTTTTCCTTTGCTTAGTTTTCAATATGCACTCAGCTCAAATTTATGTCCTGATTTCCCCAGTAGTCTCAATCTCCTCTGAAGATACTCAAAACCATCAGGTTTTCTATCAAACCCCCTTTCCCAAAAGTCTCTCCTGCAGCCAAATCTGACCTGCTCTGACACTGGCTGTTCTCTACATCTGGTGCACAGCTGTCAGCCTGGAAGCCCCCTTGACTTCACTATCATGTGGGATTCCCCTCACTCCTCTTTTGAGCTGGAGCCTCTGTTTCCTGGATCAGTATATGCCTTCTTCTCTCTTGTCTTCCCCCCCCATTTTAGTAAACATTTCCAGTAATTTTCTGAGAGGGAAAATAATGGAAAATTTTGAGGTATTTCATGTCTAAAAAATGTCTTTAGGGACTCCCCTGGTGGCGCATGGTTAACAATCTGCCTGCCAATGCAGGAGACAAGGGTTTGATCCCTGGTCCGGGAAGATCCCACATGCCACGGAGCAACTAAGCCCATGTGCCACAACTACTGAGCCTGCGCTCTAGAGCCCACAAGCCACAACTATTGAGCCTGCGTGCCACAACTACTGAAGCCCATGAGCCCTAGAGCCCACGCACCCCAACTACCTAAGCCTACGTGCTCTAGGGCCCACGTGCCACAACTACTGAGCCTGCGTGCTGCAACTATTGAAGCCCGCAAGTGTAGAGCCCACGCTCCGCAACGAGAAGCCTGCGCAACACAATGAAGAGTAGCCCCCACTTGCCACACTAGAGAAAGCCTGTGTGCAGCAACGAAGACCCAACGCAGCCAAAACCAAATAAGTTAAAAAAAAAAAAAAAAAGGCCTTAGCCTACTTTAACCAACAACTGATAGTTTTCCTGGGTTTAGAACTCTAGGCTAGAAATAATTTTCCTTAGAATTCTGAACAGATTCCTTAATTGCCATCTAGCTTCCAATGTTATTTCGAGAAGGCCGAAGTCACTTTGAATTCTTTTTTTTTTTTTGAATTCTTGTTTCTTTTGTGGTCTCTTTCTCTTCTCTAGAAGGTTTTAGTATTTTCTTCTTGTCCTCAGTGTTCTGTGGACACAATGATCACATTTTATCATCATGTGTTTTAGTGGGGATCTATTTTCATCCGTTATGCTAGGACCTGACTGGCCTTTTCACTTTGGAAACACAGTCCCTTCCATTATGGGAAAGCATCTGAATTATTTCACTGATGATTCTTTCCTTTTTCATCCTCTCTGTTAATTATGTATCTTGAGTACTAGGCTAATTAGTTCACATATTCATATACACCCAGCTTACCACATTATATCCCACTTTTTTCACTGTCCTCCTCTCTCCCTGACCTGTCCTTCTCAATCTCACATGCTGGCTCCACCTCCTCTGCTCAATTTCTAGTTGGATAGCCCAGGGCTTACTCTGGGCCCCTTCTCTTTTCTATTATCAATATTCTCTCTAGATGAACTCGTCCAGGCTTTAACTATCACTCCTGAGCTGATGACTCCTAATTCTTTATGCCCAATCCTTACACTTCTCTTCAGAAGTCTCAATGCCCTTTATTCTTTAAAAAAAAAAAAAAAAAAAAAAAAATTAAATAAATTTATTTATTTATTTGGCTGCGTTGGGTCTTCGTTGCTGCGCGCAGGCTTTCTCTAGTTGCAGCGAGTGGGGGCTACTCTTTGTTGTGGTGCGCGGGCTTCTCATTGTGGTGGCTTCTCTTGTTGCTGAGCACGGGCTCTAGGCTCACGGGTTTCAGTAGTTGTGGCACATGGGCTCAGTAGTTGTGGCTCGTGGGCTCTAGAGAGCCGGCTCAGTAGTTGTGGTGCATGGGCTTAGTTGCTCTGCGGCATGTGGGATCTTCCCGGAGCAGGGCTCGAATCTGTGTCCCCTGCACTCGCAGCCGGATTCTTAACCACTGCGCCACCAGGGAAGTCCTCAACGCCTTCTTGACATTTCCACTTGGGTTGCCTAATAGGCATCTCAGACTTAACATGGCCAGAACAGAAGCTGACTTTTACTCAGACCTGCAACTCTAGCTCTAGTCTTCCATCTCGGTAAAAAGCACCAGCATCCACCTAGTTGCTCAACTATAAAATTTAGGACTTGTCCTTGATCTGTTCTTTCCCTCGCATTCCGCAATCTATGAAGTTCTGCAGCTCTACCTCCAAGTGCATCCCCAAGTGTATCCGCTTTCATCTCTACTGCCACCTTCATTCTAGTACAAGCCCCAGCAACCACCACTTCTTACCTATGTTCCTGAAAATATCTAATTGGTCTACCAAATTCTACTTTTGCTGTCCTAAAGACTTATTTTTCATAGAGAAGTCAGAGTAATCTTTAAAAGGCAGATCACATCATTTGCCTGCTTAAAATTCCCTAACAGCTTCCCGTCACATCATGAATTTGACTCTAATTTTTATTCTGATTTACAAAGTCCTATATAATCAGGTCTCCTCTCTGAACACATCTCGCTTGCCAGAGTAAACCACAATCTGTTAGAATAATAGTACAGCTCTGAAATCAAGGTGATCTTTTACTGCAACAGAAAATTGCTAGATACTATTCAATCATTTTATGTATTCATTTCGAGGAAAGCTCAAGGAAGAAACATGGGCTGAGAATTCAGTAACTGAGGCTTAATTGATAAAATGTCTGTTTCAGTTATCCTATTTTTGGCTCCAATATTTAGAATTCTGATGGTTGTTACAAGCACAGAAAAACAAGAATTCAGTCTCTGAGGTGCTTCACTTTCCCCTGACTACTTACCCTGTGGGAAGACACTCTTCTAGTCTCTTGTACTGGTAGCCAGAGTTAGAGTTGATTTGGCCGCCTGGGGTGCAGGCTGTAGCCTGGAGAGTTAGCTGATGGCAGGTACACTTGGACCTGTATAGAACAGAAGGGTACAACAGCTACAGCTGTGACACTTTCTTTAGAGGCAAGAAGTTACTACTGATAAAAGGATGGTGACAGAGTAGTGAAATTTTTCTTCTTGCATACATATAAATGAGAATGTTAAAGACAGAATATGACAGAGTGAGAATAAGATAAAGAGACAGAGAACAAAACAAGTGGCAACCGAAAGCATAATGGAGGGAAGCAAAGGAAAAGGAGAATCAGAGAAACGAACATAAGACACATGCACCCAGGGTTAAGCTATGGGGCCCCAGCCTCTCAGTCTCATAGTTTTCATGGAGGCCTTACGGCAGGAGCTCCAGCTAAGAAGGTAAAGGGAGGTGAGAAAAGGAGGAGTGCAGTATAAGGCAAAGAAGTGGAAAGAAAGACAATCACAACAAAGTTGGAGGCAGGGCCAGCAATTCCCTAACCAACTCACTTGTCCCGGCACCCATCTTTGCAGTCACAGCCAACCAGAAATTCAGCGCCTGTGTTAATGAAAACACCCTTGCCCGGGATTCGTTCCTTGCTGTAGGCCACCTGAGGTGGGGGAGTTGTGTCAATTTCATTGACACAGGACAGAGGAACATCTTCCTTCCCATAGGTGATGTCCAAAATATAGTAAAAAGGCTTATAGGGCTGAAACTTTCGGTCCACAAGAACATATGGATCCAAACAGAACATCTCCAGGAAGAGGAAGTCACAGCCTGTCTCAAAAAGGTAGCGCTCAATCTCTTGCATTGTCCGAAGGCAGAGGCCACAGGGTGTCTTATAGATAACATGAAAGCCCATCTTGCGGTTAACTCTGCGCCGGGCTGTCATCCGCCGGAAGTCATACAGTAGTGGGACTAGGAGAGGGTTCTTGCCCCGATACTGCTCATTTCTCATAGGTCTGACTCGAGACAGACAAGTATAGCTGCAGACATGAGGTAAGTAGAAAAGCTTCTCCATGGGGGCGCGGTAGGAGGGCTCTGCCGGGGCCCGCTCCAGCATGCCATGGAAGGCTGGGGGTGCTGGGGGAGCTGGGGGTGCTGGGGGTGCTGGGGCAGAGGTTGTGGATCCTAAAGGTGATCTGCAAATGAGATGCAAGAATTCAGATGAGAAAGCAATAGCACCTCTCTAGTGTACACTTAGCCCATCAGCTGGCTCAACCACTTCTCTAACCTTTCAAATAGCTGTCCTCTTAAAGCTAAAGATGATACAAGAAAGTCAAATTTCCCCTTGCCTTACTAAACCTGGACAATGACATGCTCTGGTTACTCTTCAGTGACTGATAATATCTCTATTTCAACAGCATATATTTTCCTAAAATTTTTTTTGCCTGAGACTTATGGAAGTAGAGTCCAGTCTTCTACCAATGCTAGTTTTTCCGGCTATGTGTCGTATAAATGCCCTTACTGACTCCCACGATTCAAGGAAAGAGGCTACAGAGTTCCCTTTCTATCGTACCAATGATGACACCATATTCAATAAGCAATCTTAACAAATGACTTTCTGGTGATTGTATTTTTAGGTGCCTAGTTTCTAATTCAATTATTTTTACATTCTGTTTCCTGGAAACGTCCAAGTTTAAAGCTTCCTTTTCAAGTTCAAACTTCTCACCATCATAATCTTAACTAGACCCCTTGTGGCTAAGGAACCTCCCTATACAGTGACCATTCAGTCCACACTGCCAACACCCCCAAAAGAGAGCCTGAGATTTTCTCACCTATGTGTCTGACTGATCCCAGGTTTCCCACCAGGAGCATTTTCACTGAGTGCAGGGGATGTAGGGGAGGAATGACCAGAGCCCACAGATCCTGGCCGGAAGGATGTGCTTTTTTTGGCTACCTGCTTCCGAGATTGGGCAAGCTGGCTTTCCAAGCTTCTAGGAGATTAGAGATCATATAGTAAGGGATACAGAAAATACAATATGAAAGAAACCAGCGAAAAAGAAGGAATAGCACTCACTCACTGTCACCTGCCTGGGGGGACAGAGGTGGACCAGGTGGGGCAGGTGGGGCAGGTGGAGCTGTAGGCTGAGGGGGCTCCACTGGCTTGAACTGGGTTCCAGTACTGGTCAGGTCCTGAGTGTACTGGACCACGGGACCTTTGCTCCTCACAGCACCTATAGGAAAAAGGAAATTGACCATTGAGAAGATGAGAACTGTGTCATTTATATTCATGCACACATCTAATCCTCAATTTATATAATCTAAAAAAGCAACAATGGAAACATTTTGACTAAGTGCTAAGACTGTCAGATCTCACTATTTACACCAATGAGTGGGAATACTGGCACAGGCTGACTTTTACTTAAATAACAAGATTTCATCTTCCTGCCTCAGACGATTTACATTAGTAATTATCTTATACTTTGGTAAAATTTTTCAAAAACGCATTCTTTGATCAACTAATGTTGTCAGGAAAGATTAACCAGAAAGTATGCCAGGAATATATAAAAACAAAAACAAAACTGGTTTGGGCTTTAAAAAAACTGACCACAGATAACACACAAAGCATATAATCTTCACGTGGATAACAGAGGTAATTACTACCAACAATACCCCTAACCTAAGCCAGTTGTTTCAGATTTTTATGTGTTTTTTACAACAAATCAGAGCCACAGAATGTGCAGGCAGCATCACAAATCCATCACCACTACTGGAAACAATTCAGGGCACATGTCCTGTTTTCAATGAGTCAGTAGTGTAATCCTGGCAAACAAAGGATATAGCCATTGTACATAAACCCCTTTGCTGGTTTGTCCATTTCTTCCTTCTCCCAGGGTATCTTTCAGGACATACCCATATTTGGACGTGTCCTCAGCTGTCCGCCTTGCTTCTTCTCTAGTGTAGAGGCTGAGGATGTCTTCATGCTGAACATGGGCTCCAGCCGTGTAGAGCCTCGATAGATCCATTCACATCTTTTGTCATCCTGGGGGATTGGGAGGAAGGAAAGGTGGTGGGGCGAATGGGTTAAAGGCTAGAATCTACACCGCCGCTTGTGAAGAATATATACTATGTGCCTCCCTTGGGCGAAATCTCCCTGATGAGCCCTGAATTCCCTATCTATTCAATAAACTTATGTGCCAGGCTCCATGACAGGCATCAGAAATTCAACAACAACAACAAACAAACAAAAAACCCCAAAACAAAAACACATATATTCCTTGCGTGAAAAATTATAAGAGAGATAGATGTTTATACTGAGTATAAGAAGTGTAACAAGGATCATAAGGCCTTAGGATCAAAGGGCTGAAATAGTTCAGAGAAGAAATATAATTCTAAGAAAGGCATGAGACAGAAGAAAAGGATAGGTATAGAAGATCTAAGAGTTAAACTGGGCCTTGAAAGATCATCAAGACCTCGAATTCACTGATCCTTCTTTTTTGTCCCACTATGCTATCAAAGCCCTAACCCTGGCAAACAGAACTAGCCGCCTTCTCTGTACCTACATGCATTGTGGATACTCCTGGAGAAAAACAAAAACAGTGTCATGCAGATTAGTGTCATAATTAAATTCAGGGAATTTATTTTTAATAACCACTCATACAGGAACCAAAAAGAAGATAAAGTAAAATTTGACCCAAAACAGCAAGAACAGGTAAGAGGATAAGAAAGAGGAAAACTATGGCATTTCTACAAAATCATCATCATTATCGCCTCTTATGCTCCCCCATCTCACCCAAATCCCTGCCTCTAAAACTCTAGGGAAGAAGAGTACCAGGAAGAGGATCCTGACTAGGCTGCCGTCCACCTCCTCAACTCGGGACTTCCACCACGTGCCTTCCCACTCAGTCTTGATAAGCTGTCCACTCTTGAGCAAAACCATGGGGCGGTTGGGGTAAGCAGTGATATACTCCTCTATGAAGTCTCGGCAGGAGATGTCTTCTATGTCCTCCCAAGTCTTTTTCACTGTCCCAAGGAAGAAGTAGGGCTGAGAGAGGGCAGGTAGGGCATGTCTTGATAGGGGAAAATGGTTGGCAAGGAGACATTTGGTATTTTTCAGGTTGGGAGGGAGAGAAAAAATAAACGAAGAAATCATAACCTCAAGGGAACCAAAACCAAGATCACCTAAAAGTACTGAACCTAATGTGTAAATGTACACTCAAATCAAGTAAATACTAAATAAGCAATATGAAAACATAGGTGAGGCACTAACTTCATAAAAATGTTTGTTTCTTCTTAGGAAAAGTCAAGGGGAAATTCTTGCTAACTTGGTAAGTCTAAAGGTAAATCAAAAACAATAGGTGGCACCATGAAATTGATTTAAAAAAACCTGTCCTTCCTTCTCATGCTCCATCAGGCTTTTAAGGGACCCTGAATGTATTTACTGCCATGTTATGTGGAAACACAGCTATGTTAGTTGACTCTTCTGCAATTAAAAACAGTTGCTTCTGTTAAGAGTCTCTCCCAAGCCAGAGTCACAAGTACAGAGGACACTATGAAGCCCCCATCTAATACAGCTTCTGTAGAAAGCACCATGAGAAAGTGCTATGAAAGCACTATGTAGACTACAGATTTATACAAATGTTAGATTAAGCATGAGACTAGGAAAGAAGTAATATCTTCTCAAACCTAAATCACTCAGAAATGAAATCAAAAGACATCTACAACATGAGCATCCACTCAAGGTAAGTCATGCTATCCTAGTGTCTGACTCTTTGGCTGCAAAGACCCAGCACTAGAGATGAGCAAATAAAACTGTAACTCTCAAAGGACATTAATGAAACTTATCCTCTTTGAGACTAAAGCACCAAAAACATTAGGGCCTTTTAATTGGTTGTCTTAAGAAGAAATACAAGGTAGAAGAGGAAATGGATAGAACTAAGGAAGAAAGGAGGGACACTCACGTGGCCGGCAAATGGGATACAGTTCAGACTGTGTAACATAGGAAGCGTAGCCATCATCAAAGAAAATGAGAAACCTGTAAGGAAAGAGTGATGGTAGAAAGATTGGGGGTTATGATATTTAACTCGACCGACAGAAATTATCTTATCATAGTTTCCACGCCTCTGGATCACAAACAGGACACACTCCAGGGAAGATGTTCGGTGCACTACTTTCTTCCTACTATTCTCTCTTCCCACCCCAAGGGTTAAGAATTCTCCCTTAGGTTAGCAGATGCAAACTATTACATACAGAATGGATAAACAGTAAGGTCCTACTGTATGGTACAGGGAACTATATTTAATATCTTGTGATAAACCATAATGGAAAAGAATATTAGAATTCTCCCTTAATCTAACCAACATATCCCCACTTTGCCAAAAGCCATTTATTCTCATTATACTGTCAGATTCCTAAACTGCTGAAAAACATTTAGTCTCCATTTCTTCCTTCTATATGAATTCTCTATTCCACCTAACCATTAATCAATCTGAATTATTCTCCCCTACCTAGTTTTCTCCTTGAGAAAAGGAGAAAAAAGGGTGTGTGTGGTGGGGGGGGGGGGTGAGAAAGAATCATCCACATGACTCCATGGCAAAGAAAGAGTTTCTGGCCACTGGGGACTAAGAACACAAAAGCTAATTGTGAGATCTGGACTGTGGCTTGAACAGGGCAGGTGCTGTGCTCCCGGCTCCCACTCTCTTTACAATCCTCTGTCCAGGTACCTGAGCTTGTTTTTGACGTTTGGTGTCTCAGCTACAATGCCAGCGTAGAGCCAGACCTGATTCCCATCTTTGTATTTGGCCACTACTCGACTGCCCACATACAGCTTGTCAGCAGGAGGGTGGTAATCATAGGCAATATGGTTCCCTGACAGAAGACTCTTTCCTTTGTTGTCAAATTTCACCTTGTACTTCTTCCCTGGCCCTGAGTAAAAGGGAAAGATAAACAAAAAATTTTAAAAACCATCAGTTTCTGTGTGAATCCTGGTTGCTACGTGAGAGACAAAAGGCAAGGCTATGGGGAAAAGAAACAATCAGCATTGGAGACCTGCAGGTTGTCTTTCATTAGTTCTTCCTCTAGCTTGAACATACCAACCGTCTGGATGGCAATAAGGGTGCCTTTGTGCCACGTCTTAGTTCTCTTCTTGCCCAGAATGCGCATGCTAACTACCAGGTCACCATCTTTACTCAATTCTCCAGACATTTGACTCAAGGTTCCTAGGAAGAAAGCATAAAGAGATATGGCATAGACTGGGGAAAGAATGGAAAAATAAAGAGAGTACTGGGTTATTGGGGCAAGTGGGGTAATCTTTTGATCCTTAGCCACTTTTACTGCTCTGTTGGCCAAGGGCAGAAATATAAGACACAGTTGAATCAACTGTTTATGCTAACAGGAAAAACTTGAATTGAAATTCACATGTAACTCAAGACCATCTCACTTTAACCAAATATTTCCAACTCCTTATTAATAACATTAATTACCACTCATTAAATGTCACATAGCATTTTATAAAACATATTCCTGGGAGGGATCTCTTAACAGCCACACTCTACAAAGCTTCCCTCAGACCTCTTTTTAAGGGTTTGAGTTACTCTCTTCTCTTTACCCTTCATCTGGAAGAAGAAATCACGAGCATGGAGCTAAAAAGGTATTTGGACAAAGCCATCACACAGTAGAAAACCAGCAGACAAAAGACTTAAGCCAAGGGACTTCCCCGGTGGTCCAGTGGTTAGGACTCTGCATTTTCACTGCCGTGGGCCTAGGTTCAATACCTGGATGGGGAACTAAGATCCCGTAAGCTGTTCAGCAGGGGGAGAAACGACAAGCAGACAGCAAGGAAAATCTGTGGTGTTAAAAGAACCAAACAGAGGTGAAGAAGGATTCTGAAATGCTAAAACAAAGCCAGTTATCCATGAAATCTCTTTGTAGGATTTCATGCCCGCACCTATACCGAGGTGCCTCCTGACTCTAACCTTTGTGTAGATCCTGGGAACTGCTCTTCTTATTGACAGCATCCATGAACTTCTGGACATCTTGAGCTGACTTTCTTAAGGCAGCCATAGCTTCACGGAGCTGTAAGGAAAGGGATGAGGGAATCAAGTTTTAAAATAGTAGCACCGGTTCTTTTTTAACATCTTTACTGGAATATAATTGCTTTACAATGTTGTGCTAGTTTCTGCTGTACAACAAAGTGAATCAGCTATATGTATACATATATCGCCATATCCTCTCCCTCCCACCCTCCCTATCCCCCCCCACCAGGTGGTCACAAAGCACCAAGCTGACCTCCCTGTGCGATGCGGCTGCTTCCCACTAGCCATCTATTTTACATTTGGTAGTGTATGTATGTCAATGCTACTCTCTCACTTCATCCCAGTTTACCCTTCCCCCTCCCTGTGTCCTCACATCCATTCTCTGCATCTGCATCTTTATTCCTGTCCTGCCCCTAGGTTCATCAGCACCTTTTTTTTTTTTTTTTTTAGATTCCATATATATGTGTTAGCATACAGTATTTGTTTTTCTCTTTCTCACTTACTTCACTCTGTATGACAGACTCTAGGTCCACCCACCTCACTACAAATAACTCAATTTCATTTCTTTTTATGGCTGAGTAATATTCCATTGTATATACATAGTACCAGTTCTTGAGAATAAGAACTTGTCTTTTAAAAAGCAAAATAGAATGAGTTATGTTTAGAAGCTTATAGTTACTTTATCAGGCAAAACCTGCCCTTTCTTACAAATCTGGTTCAGAAATCAGCTTTAGGAAGCTATCCTTGACTAATTTAACTGCCAAATTCTACATTCATACAGCACTCAGTGCATGCATCTATAAGAAACTTTTGCATTCTTTTAACACCTATTAGAGAAATGCAACCCATAGGGCTGATTATGCAGGGTGAATGATTATATGCTGATAGCTGAACTGACCGAATGGTCAGGCCAAAAGTTTCTCCCATTTTCATATTCTTATCTCTCACCCTTCTCTTACCCATCCCAACTTACCTTCTGGTCTTTTGGAGTTCTGCTCCCAGCATCACCTACAGATGAGAAAAACTCTTGAGTGTAAGGGACTTACACATAAGAATCTCCAAGAAATCAAGAACTAAGCTACTTAACAGGATTACCATGGAAACATTATTGATAACAACTGAAAACTAGATATAGATATACATATCTATGTGAAAGTACCAAAAGCATTTAGAAAGATACACAGCAAATAGGTAACAGTGCTTACCTGGGGATAAAGTACTGGGACAGGTGATATTCTGTGGGATTTTCAAATATTTGAATTCTCTCTTTTTAAATTTATTTATTTTTATTTTTTGGCTGCATTGGGTCTTTGTTGCTGTGCGTGGCCTTTCTCTAGTTGCGGTGAGCGGGGGCTACTCTTCGTTGCGGTGCATGGGCTTCTCATTGTGGTGGCTTCTCTTGTTGAGGAGCACAGGCTCTAGGCGCTTGGGCTTCAGTAGTTGTGGCACACGGGCTCAGCAGTTGTGGCTCGCGGGCTCTAGAGCACAGGCTCAGCAGTTGTGGCACATGGGCTTAGTTGCTCCACGGCATGTGGGATCTTCCCAGACCAGGGCTCGAACCCGTGTCCCCTGCATTGGCAGGTGGATTCTTAACCACGGCGCCACCAGGGAAGCCCAAATATTTGAATTCTTATAACAATAACTTATGGGTTATTTGAATGATTTGAAAAGTGAAATACAGTCAGTGAATTAAGCAAAAATGTTTCTTCTTGAGTAGTGCTCTCCAACAGAACTTCCTGCCATGATAAACATGTTCTGTATCTACACTGCCTAATATGTTAAAATTTGGCTACTAAGCACCTGAAATGAACTTTAAATTTTACTAAAAATTTTTTTAAAATCAGGTATAATTCACATACCAAGAAATTTACCCATTTAAAATGTTTAATTCAGTGGTTTTTAGTGTATTCACAAGGTTGTACAACCAACACCACTATCTAATTCTAGAACATTTTCATCACCCTGAAAAGAAACCCCACTAATGAGGATGGGGTTTCTTTTCGGAGTGATGAAAATACCCATTAGCACTCACTCCCCATTCCACCCTTCCCACAACCCCCAGCAAACATTAATCTACTTTGTGTCTCTATGGATTTGCCTATTCTGGATATTTCATATAAACAGAGTCATATTATATGTGGTGCATCATATCAGATTCATCTATGTTGCAACATTTATCAGCACTTCATTCCTTTATATGATTGAATAATATTCCATTGTATGGCTATGCCATATTTTATTTATCCATTCATCAGTTGATGGACATTTGGGTTGTTTCCGCTTTTTGGCTGTTATGAATAATGTTGATAGGCACATTTGAACATCAGTTTTTATGTGGGCATATGTTCTCATTTCTCTTGGGTATATGGCTAGGAGTGGAATTGCTAGGCCATAACGTTTAACCTTTTGAGGAACTGAAAGATTTGTCCAAACTGGCTGTACCATTTTACATTCCCACCAGCAATTTAGAGGTTTCCAATTTCTCCACATCCTTGTCAACACTTATTACTGTCTATCTTTTCAATTACAGCTATCCTAATAAGTATAAAGTAGTTCTGACTTGCATTTCCTTAACAACTAATGATGTTGAACATCTTTTCATATACTTATTGGTCATTTTCACATCTTCTTTGAAGAAATATCTATTCAAATCTTTTGCCCATTTTTAATTGGGTCATTTGTCTTTTTATTCTTGAGTTGTAAGAGTTCTTTATACATTCTGGAAAATACTAGGCTTCACATTTCACATAATATATTTTTTTATTTTTGGTCACACCACGTGGCTTGTGGGATCTTAGTTCCCTGACCAGGGATTGAACCTGGGCCCTTGGCAGTGAAAGCGTGGAGTTCTAACCACTGGACTGCTAGGGAATTCCCACATTTCACATAATTTAAATAGCCACGTGTGGATAGTGGCTACTGTATCGTACAGTGAAATTTTAGATATTTATAACATATATTTAAAAATGGGGGGACTTCCTTGGTGGTCCAATGGTTAAGAATCCACCTTCCAACGCAGGGGACGCTGGTTTGATCCTGGTCGGGGAACTAAGATCCCACATGCTGTGGAGCAACTAAACCTGCACACTGCAACTACTGAGCCCGTGCGCTCTGTAGCCCGCGCACCACAACTAGAGAGAAGCCCGCATGCTGCGCCGAAAGATCCTGCATGCTGCAATGAAGATCCCACAAGCCACAACTAAGACCTGACGCAGCCAAATAATAAATTAAAATTAAAAAAGGAAGGCAATGGTGGTAATCATTTTGCAATAAACATACATATCAAATCATTATGTCTTATACCTTAAACTAATACTATATTATTTGTCAATTATATCCAATAAAACTGGGGGGAAAAAGTAGCAAAAATAAATAAATAAAAAAATGGAAAGCAATGTACATTTCTGAAAATAACAAAAATAGTTAAATAAACTACAACATATCTAAATGAGGTTCATAAAGAATCTTCAATAACACGAGGCAATGCTAATGATATATATTAAGTTTTAAAAGTTAGGATACAAAATTATTTATTTGATATGAACTCAACCTTGGAGAGAATACACAGACACACCTGTACATGTGCACACATTCCTCAAAGAACTGTGACTATGGTATATGATTAATATCTGTTATCTTAGAACTCCACAACTGTAAAAGGCTTCAAAACACATGTTCTATATTTGAGGACAAATTAAGGACGGACGGTTATTAATCTTGCAGGGATTTTTACCTTTAAAATATATTTAGATACATTCATGTGGTAAAAAATTCAAACATTATAAAAGGACACACAATCAAAAATAAGTCTCCCTCCTGCCCCTGCTTCTCGTTACTTGCCTCAGAAATAACCAATATTAACAGTATCTTTTGCAGCCAAAGATATTCTGCAAAGTTACATATGTATTCTATCCTGCCTTCATCCTTTTACTCACACTCAACATGCAGGTTTTTTTTTTTTGCGGTACGTGGGCCTCTCACTGTTGTGGCCTCTCCTGTTGCGGAGCACAGGCTCCGGACTCACAGGCTCAGCAGCCATGGCTCACGGACCCAGCCGCTCCGCGGCATGTGGGATCTTCCCGGACCGGGCACGAACCCGTGTCCCCTGCATTGGCAGGCGGACTTTCAACCACTGCACCACCAGGGAAGCCCGCAGGTTTTTTAAAAAATAAATTTATGTATGTATGTCTGCCCGCACTGGGTCTTTGTTGCTGTGCACAGGCTTTCTCTATTTGTGGCAAGCGGGGGCTACTCTTTGTTGCAGTGCACGGGTTTCTCATTGCAATGACTTCTCTTGTTGTGGAGCATGGGCTCTAGGTGTGCGGGCTTCAGTAGTTGTGGCACACAGGCTCAGTAGTTGTGGCTCACGGGCTCTAGAGCACAGGCTCAGGAGTTGTGGCACATGTGCTTAGTTGCTCCATGGCATGTGGGATCTTCCTGGACCAGGGCTCGAACCCGTGTCCTCTGCATTGGCAGGCAGATTCTTAACCACTGTGCCACCAGGGAAGTCCCAACATGCAGTTTTTTTGTTTTTATTTTTGGCTGCATCGGGTCTTAGTTGCAGCACGCGGGATCTTTGTTGTGGCATGCAGGATATTTCGTTATGGTGCGTGGGCTCTTCGTTGCGGCACACGGGATTCTCTAGTTGTGGTGCACAGGCTCCATAGTGTGCATGCTCTAGAGCTCGTGGGCTCTGTAGTTTGCGGCACGCGGGCTCTCTGGTTGAGGCACACAGGCTTAGCTGCCCCACGGCATGTGGGACCTTAGTTCCCCAACCAGGGATTGAACCTGCATCCCCTGCATTGGAAGGCGTATTCTTAACCACTGGACCACCAGGGAAGTCCCCTTCATGCAGTTTTTATGTTGCTTTTTATCTCCACACTTAAAATTACTAGGAAAGTATTCCCTATCAGGACCTACAAATCTGATTCTTTTTTCCCCCAATTTTTTTTATTGTGGCAAAATATACGTAACACAGAATTTACCATCTTAACCATTTTTAAGTGCACAGTTCAGTGGTATTAAGTACATTCATGTCACTGTGCAACCATTACCATCAGTCATCTCCAGAACTCTAAGTCACCAAGTTAAGACATGAGAAACAGGACAGAGGGAGCATGAGGGAGTATAGTCATCTGTACGAAAGGTCTGAATTAAATGTCCAGCTTTGCTAAAAACATAAGCAGAAACTTTACACCAATAAATTGAATACTTAAGAAAAAATATAAATTACCAGAAAATTACAAGTTACCAAATCTGACTCAAAGAAATAGAAAAGCTTTGCACAAAGTAAACAGATACCTAGATGGCTTCACAGGCAAATTCTATCAAACACTCAAGGAATACATAATTCCAATTTTGCAAACACTTCCCAAGAATTAAAAGAAGAAATACTGCCTATTCCATTCTACAAGGCCATCAAAATCTCAGTATTAAAATCACAGAAGGGTAGTACCAAAAAAAAAAAAAAATTATAGGCCTATCTCTGTTATAAAAGTGAAGATGCAAAAATCCTAAATATCAGCACAACAAATCCAGAAATGTTTAAAAACGATATATTTAGTTGGAGTCATCCAAGGACTATAAGGCTGGAAAACTTAGTGATTTAAAGAAAAATATTCACATAGTAATTTTACTAGCTATATAAGGTATGTCCAATAAAATCAACATCTACTCATGATAAAAACTCCCAGCAAACTAAAAATATGGGACAAGTTCTATTACCTGACAAATGACATCTTCGAAAACCTGTAACAAGCAATCAGCCTTAATAGTGTAAGATGAAAACATGCCCTTTAAAACAAGCCACAAGGGCCGCTCTCGCCTTCTGAGATGGCCCACACTCTGTCTGTGGAGTGTGTTTCTCTCTAAATAAATCCACTTCTTACCTATCAAAAACAAAACAACCAAAAATAACCACCACACGAGCCACAAGACAAGGAAGTCCTTGTCATCATCATCACTCCCATTTAACATTATAATAAAGGTCTTAGCTGGTGAAATATGACAAGAAAAACAAGACTTATCTGCCATAAGTATAGGAAAGGAGGAAAAACTGCAATTATCTTCAGATGACAGTCTACATAGAAAACTTAAATGAAATCATAGAAATAAAAATTTAGTAAGATTGTCAGATACAAAAATCTATATGCAAAAGTCAACTGCATGTCTATATACCAGCAGCAACTAGTTGGAAATATATTTTCTTTTTTTTTTAAAAGAAGGATATTAATTTATTTATTTTTGCTGTGTTAGGTCTTCGTTTCTGTGCGAGGGCTTTCTCTAGTTGTGGCAAGCGGGAGCCACTCTTCATTGCGGTGCGCGGGCCTCCCACTATCGCGGCCTCTCTTGTTGTGGAGCACAGGCTCCAGACGCGCAGGCTCAGTAGTTGTGGCTCACGGGCCTAGTCGCTCCGCAGCATGTGGGATCCTCCCAGACCAGGGCTCAAACCCATGTTCCCTGCATTAGCAGGCAGACTCTCAACCACTGCACCACCAGGGGAGCCCCTGGAAATGTATTTTCTTAAAAAAGATGTTTTTTGTGGCTACTGAAAATGGTAGTTGGGAATAAATCTGACAAAAGACGTGCAAGCTTTCCGTGGAGAAAATTAATCAACCCTCCTGAAAAATGTTAAAGACTACATAAATGATCTTTGTATAGGGGAGTCAAATACTATGAAATTATCAACTATTCCTAAATTAATCTTGTGATAATGTCAATGGTTTGGGGGTTTTTATTGGTGGGGGGGAAGTGGGGAACATGACAAGCTAACTCTCAAATATAAATATAAGCACAACAGGTGAAAAAGAACCAAGACATCTGTGAAGAAGAACAAGAAACTGAGGTTACTAGAGTTAAAAGATATTATAAAGCCACAGTGATAGGCTCTATAGAGTTGAAACAGGAGGAAATGACAGACCAGTGAAACAGAACAGAAAGTCCAGAAACAAACCCACACAAATATATGGAAATAATTTATGATAGAGTAGGCAATGTAAATCAATAGGAGGGGACGCATTTCAATAATGGTGCTGGAAAATTGTTTAAGAACAATATGAAAAAAATAAAAAAATAAATTCCATTTGGAATTAAGACTTAAATGTGAAAGACAAAACTATGAAACTTTCAAAGGCAATGTAAAAGAAGATCTTTATAGACTCAGGGCAGTAAGGATATAAAAAGCAATGACCATAAAAGAAAATGTTAACATTAGAACTTCTGTTTATTAACAAATAACATAAAAAGTAAAGACAAAACATAAGGTTGGAGTGATATGTGCATTTTATAACTGCAAAGGATTAGTAATTATAATTATAGGAATAATAGGTAGACTTCCTATGAATTAAAAAAAACAGCTGAGCAAATGAGCAAGATACATGAACAGACGTAACAAAGAAAACCTACAGATGACTCACAAACACATGAAAAGATTCCCAAGTTCATCTGCAGACAGGGAAATCAAATTTTAAAATGAGAGTGCTAAGTGTTGTCAAGGATGTGGAACACAGGCCACTCTCAGCCACTGGTGGTATAAATATAAATTGGCACAACCACTTTGGAAAGCTGTTTGGTCACTAATTATCCAGCAAGGTTGAAAATTCTATATCCTAAGAACTAGCAACTCCACTCTTACAGTACCCTAGGATATCCTAAAAAGATTCTTGCACATGTGCATCAAGAATCATTTACAAGAATATTTAGGGCATTATTTACAATTGCAAAAAAACTGAAAACAAATGAAATGTCAACTGTTCGGAGACTAGATAAACTGTGGCATATTCACATAATGGAACACCATACTGCAGTAGCAACCGAACCAAGCATTACACATCAGCATGATGTTGAAGAAGTCATGGAAGAATGCATACAGTGTCTAAGATTCCATTTATACAGTTCAAAAACAGGCAAAACTACAGCACTTCTGGTAATAGTGATGTGACAAGATTGGACAATCCCCCTATGCAGAAAACAAGTACAAAACTGGACAAAATTGTCAAAAGCAATCATTTCAGGACTTCCCTGGTGGTGCAGTGGTTAAGAATCCCCTTCCCAATGCATGGGACTGATCCCTGGTCTGGGAAGATCCCACATGCCGCAGAGCAACTAAGCCCATGCACCACAACTACTGAGCCCATGCACCGCAACTACTGAAGCCTGTGCGCCTAGCGCCCGTGCTCTGCAACAAGAGAAGCCACCACAGTGAGAAGCCCACGCACTGCAATGAAGAGGAGGCCCAGCTCGCTGCAACTAGAGAAAGCCTGTGCAGCAACGAAGATCCAATGCAGCCAAAAAATTAAAAAAAAATCATTTTAGGACACTGGAAATTTGACCAAAGGCAAAAAATAGATTGATAAGTATCCCTGAAAAACTGCTAAAGCTTCTGGTAACAAAGGTGGGAATCTATGGATCTCTTGCCTGGGGCAGCTCCCATCCCTGCTCCACCTCTAGCTTGGTGGGCAAAAACTGTAGCTTTATCACTGAGGTGCTAGCCATAACAAGCAGATTTGCTAATTTGAGGTTGTAGCTCTTGTTTAGGGTAAGCGGCAAACCAGTAAATTTAACCAGGAGATTCTGAAAATGAGAGAGTCACAGACAGCCTTAGATAAATTCTCTATACATTTTTGGGTGACTGCTAAAATATGCATATGCAAAGAGGACCCAAGAGTGCCTGGTTAAAAAGGAAACCCAAGGTCAAAGAAAAAAATCACAAAGGAAATTAAAATTTATGAGTTACATGAAAATGAAAATTCAACATAAAAATTTATGAGATGCAGTAAAGCATGCTCAGAGGGAAATTTTATAGCTTTAAATGTTTATATTAGAAAGAAAGAAAGGTCTAAAGTCAATAGTCTCAGCTTTGACTTTAAGAAACTAGAAAAAGAAGAGCAAATCAAACCCAAAAAAAGTGGAAGGAAGAAAATAGAGATCAGAGTAGAAATCGATGAAATAGAAAACAGAGCAACAGTAGCAAAAATAAATCAATGAATCCCCAATACTGGTTCCTTGTAAAAGAACAAAAATTGATAAACCTGTATCTAGACTAATCAAGAAAAAAAAGAGGAGATCTAAATAACCAATATCAGGAATGAAAGGGACATCACTACAGAACCTACAGAAATTAAAAAGGATCATAAGGGAATACTATGAACAACTTTATGGCAATAATTTAGACAACTTTGATAAAGTGAACAAATTCCTAGAAAGACACAAATGAACAAAATCAACTTGAGATGAAATAGAAAATCTAAATAGATATTTCAGGTAAAGAAAATGGATTAGTGATTATATTAAAATAGATATATCAGGTAAAGAAAATGGATTAGTGATTTATCTTCCCACGATAAATTCAATGTGATATCCTGGATTGGATCCTGGAACAGAAAAAGTCCAGAAATTGAATAAAGTCTGGAGTTTAGATAAAAGTAATGTACCAATGTTTGTTTCTTAGTTTTGACCAATATATACCATGGTAACATTAACATTAGAAGAAACTGGTGAAAGGTATGCAGGAACTCTCTATTACCTTTGCAATTTTTCCATAAATCTAAAATGATTCCAAACTAAAAAGCTTACTTAAAAAATATCTTTCCACAAAGAAAAGTCCAGGCCAAGATGGTCTCATTGCTTAATTTATCAAACATTTAAGGAAGAAATAATACCATTCCACACAACTCAGAGGAAGGAACACCTCCCAACTCATCTTATAAGGCCCATATTACCCTGCTACCAAAGCCAAAGACATCACAATAAAACTACAAACCAACAGCCCTCAAACATATGTGCAAAAATTGTTAAAACATTTGCAAATCCAATACAGCAACATATAAAAAGGATTATACACTAAGACAAAGTGGCGGGTGGGGATGGGAGAGTTATTCCAGGAACAAAAGATTGGTTTAACATATAAAAAATAATTATTGTAATACATCCTATTAATAGGATAAAGGACAAAAGCCATATGATCACCTGAGGACAACAGAGAAAAAGTAGCTGACAAAATCTGAAATCGAATCCAGCTATTATAAAAACTCTCAGCAAACTAGGAATAGAAGCAACTTCTCTGAACCTGATAAAGGATACCTACAGCTCACATCATAATTAATGACTAAACATAAAATGCTTCCCTGATAAAATCAGGAACAAGGAAGGGATGTCTGCTCTTTTTTTAACATCATACTGGAGGTTCTAGCAAACATAATAAGGCACGGGAAAAACACAAGACATCCAGATTAGAAAGGAAGAAGTAAAATGACTATTTGCAGACAACATGGTCTAATGTATAGAAAATCCTAAGGGAGCCACAAAAAACTTCTAGGAAACTGATAAGCTGATGCTAAAATTTATTTAGATTATATATGAAATACAAATGAATTTGGAGGACTTTCACTAAGTGATTTTAATACTTACTGTAAAGCTACAGTAATTAAGACAGTGTGGTGCTGGTATAAAAATAAACATTTAGTTCAATGTGACCCTCAACTACAACATATAGCCAGCTGATTTTTGAATACCAAAAGAATAGTCTTTTCAACCAATGGTGGTGGAACAACTGGATGGCCATAAGCAAAACAAACCAACCAACTACCCTCAGCTCTTAAGTTAAGAATGTTTATTCTTCAAAAGACACCATTAAGAAAATGAAAAGACCACATCTGGGAAAATGTTTGTAAAATAGGTCTGATAAATGAATCGTACCTAAAGTATAGTAAGTCAGAAGACTTATATATATTGACTTAGAAAAGTCAATAATAAAAAGACAATCCAATTTTTTAAAAAAGGCAAAACTATTTGAATAGCTATTTCCTCAAAGAACATACATAAATGGCAAATAAGTATGTGAAAAGATGCTCAATGTCTTTAGGAACATGCAAACTACAATCACAATGTGAGGGAGTCCCCTAGTGGCCTAACAGTTAGGATTCCGGCTTTCACTGCTGTGGCCTGGGTTCAGTCCCTGCTTGGAGAACAGAGATCCCACAAGCCACGCAGCATGGCCAAAAAAAAAAAAAGCTACAATCCCACTTTGCTAGTGGAAATGTAAAATGGTATGGCCACTATGGAAAACACAACAGCGATTTCTTAAAAACTCAAACATGCACTTACCTAAGACTTAACCAATTCCACGCCTAGGTGGAGTATCCAACAGACATGAAACATAATGTGGACATTAAGACTTACACACCAGGGACTTCCCTGGTGGCGCAGTGGTTAAGAATCCACCTGCCAGTGCAGGAGACACGGGTTTGATCCCTGGTCTGGGAAGATCCCAAGTGCCACGGGGCAACCAAGCCTGTGTGCCACAACTACTGAGCCTGCGCTCTACAGCCTGCGAGACACAACTACTGAAGCCCGTGTGCCTAGAGCCTGTGCTCCGCAACACAGAAAAGCCACCACAATGAGAAGCCCGCACACCGTAACAAAGAGCCTAGCTCCCGCTCGCCACAACTAGAGAAAGCCTGTGCGCAGCAACGAAGACCCAACACAGCCAAAAATAAATAAACTAAAAACAAACAAATAAAAAACTGTTAAAGAATAGACAAAACCAAATAATCTGTTTTGAGATATATACATAGGTGCTAATGCCACCTATAAAGAAAAACAAGGGAGTTCAGAATACAGGTTACATAGAATGGGGAAAGGAGAATAATTCAATCAGGAAGTAGCAAGAAGTGAAAATCTATGATATCAATACTAACAATCTTCTATTTTTTTTCTGTAACAGACAAGTCCAACAGTTAGGAATATGGAGTTAGTAAGAATGGTTTCTCCTCTCTTTTATCTTCTATTTGCTCATCTTCCCACGTTTCAATTTTAATCCTGAGATTTTCCCGTCCATAGCCTCATTTCTTACCTGAATCAATACTGAGGACATCATCGTCTTCATCAGGAATCTCAATTATTTCTGTAGGCCGGGAAGCTTCATCTTCAGAACTACTGTCCCGGTACTGTAGTCCCAGTTTGGAGTAAAAGTCCTTCACCAAAGACTCACAATTAGTCACTGCCCTAATATTGGAACACACATAGAAAAGGTCAAAGCCAGCAGAAGCAGGTGTAAAAGCTATTAGAATTTATATATATTTCAGTATACACTGACCTCTATTTAAACAGGCCATATTCCAAAGTGTCTCTGTTTTGAATTTTAAATGCTTATCCCATAGAAAAATGTTTAAATAGTGGTTTCCAGACTAGTTCTTCAAAAATCCAAAATAAGCCCAAAGCACGGTCCTTTCAACCTTACCTCGTTATTTACCTTGTTGTTATTTGAAAATATGTTCTAAGTGACAACTAGGGCAGGAGAAACAAATCTTCTGGGGGTTTAGGAGTAGAAACAGGGCTCTAGGAACTTACTAAAGCTTCGCAGTTACATAAAACAGCAAGTTTTTATAATATGCACTCCCTAGATGATTCTACTAAGAAAACAAAACAATTGCTCTGAAGTAGAGTGAAGTATAAAGAAGGGGAAGGGAGTCAAGACTTGGACTCCCCTACTGTTGAGCATATTAGCCTCTGATAGATGAATATTATATTATATGGGTGGTTGTGAGGTCAGATTATGGCCCTTCACCCTTGAGGAAGAGTAAGATTCTACATATCTGTACCTTCTAAAGTACAAAGTGTACAATGTCATGAACAATTATACTACTTTAAAAATGTCTGCCAATAGGTAGATTTCCTCCTATTTCCTATGTGGTTCTTACCTGGATGCATCATCAAACAGCTGGTCAACATGGGCCACCTCAGATTCCTTCTGTATTACCCATGTCTCCAACTCTGCTAGTTGCTTCTTGCGCTGCTGTATACAGTCCATCTTTTCCAGTTCTTCATCAATGAACTGCCGAAGTTCCTCCATAGAGATACCCAGCTCCTCAACCACTGCTTGTTGCAGCTCTGCAATCTCTTCAGACTCCACTGCAGCTGTTGCTGCATCCAAACCAATGCACCCAGGGAGGGAGGACATACTGTTGTCCTCTACATGGAGCAGGAAACTAGAATTACTTTTGGAGTTATTATGACTGCAATAGAGAATTTCAGTCCCCTAATAAAACTCATTCCTACTCTGCTACTTGTTACTCAAATATATGTAGTTAGTTCTCTTTCCCCATTCTCCAGTATCTGAAGCTGAGATTTTGTAGAGTTCTCATCTCCTGTAGGCTATAGACTATAGGCCTGAATAAAATGCAAAAGTTTGAGAGGGCACGGAAGACATATATTATGCAACAGGGAGCTACTGAAAACAATGTTTTAGGAAACTGAAGAGAACCAGTTTATTGAGGAAGATATTTCTGTGGCCTGTGTTCTTTAACTGACTAATGAGATAAATCTTTGTTTGCACGCTCTGCCTAATTTGAACAAATACTCCCCACCTGGAGGGGAGGGTTTGGTCTACAACTCCCTAATTCGTTGTTTTCTCTTTAATTACTTTTCCCTTTACATTACTTTGCTTTTGTGTGGAAATTTTCTGTTTGAAAAGTATAATACTTAAGGACAGAAAAGCTTGCAGCAAAGAGGTTTCCCCAAAGTAAAAGGAAATAAAGCAATTTGGGAATAAACCGTGGCTACCTAAAATCGACAATTCAAATACTCCCACATACAACTCACATTGGTGTTAACTGCTTTTTTTATCAAACGGTTAAAGCAAAACTGATGCCATAATGCCGTGCGACCCCAGCGCCAGTTCTCACTGCCTCCATTTTTCTTTGGCCCACACACCGCCCCACCCCCGCGCTATCCATTTTAGGGGTGCGTCCCACCCACCCGCAAACCCAGCTCAACCCCGCCCCCGCTAGTCTCCCGGGGAAGACCTCCTTCCCACCCTCGCCCGACCTCCTACCACAAACAAAACATTCCATACAAGCCCTTGGTCTCCAAATACCTCAATTAACAGTATTTCCCACACCTCCCAGCTTCCAGCTATGAAGGCTCTTTCTCACCAAACAGACTCACGACTCAGGGGTCGGCCTCTGCAGGAAAGAACGAAACCAAAGGGAAAAGGGAGCAGGGGGAGGGGAAGAAGCGTGAGGGAGGGAAGGGGAAGCAAAAAAAAAAAAAAAAAAAAAAAAAAAAGAAGACGCCGGAAGCAAACCTGAGGTGCTGTTCCGGTCGCCGCGACGGTAGCCTGACGGGGTCAAACCCAAAGGTACAGGGTAACCCTCAAAGGCTGGGCAAACTCAGGCGAGTACGCATGCGTCGAGGCAGAGCCTTCCAGGGCACACGTGAGAAACGACCGGTCGGGTAAAGTGGGCGTGGCCTAGAGTATATTACAGAAGCTCCGCCTCTTCCACCACCCCCAATTGGTGGCAGCAATACTAAGTTTATTGTGTAAAGGCTCAGTTGGCAAACACTCTTAGGTTTAGAATTGTTTCTCACTTTTACTTGAGTTTGTTTTATTACGTAAGTTGTACAAATTGTAACAAGTCGAATATTAAGTTGTAATAAGAAAAATATGAAAATTTCCTCTCCACCCCATCACTTAACCATCCCTGCTCCTTTGAGATAAAACAGCTTACTTTTCTAGGCCTGGGTGTACAAGGTCAAACATGTGGATTTATTTTGTTATGTTTTGTTTTCATTTAGCACGTGGACATCACATGAAGTCAATAAAAAGGATAAAAGTTGTCTTTTTAACAGTTGCATAATATTTCATAATATGGCTAAACCATATTTAGGAATTTAGATTGTTTTCAATTTTTAGGCACTACAAATAACTCAACAATAAACATTAACATCCGTTTGCAGTAGTACTTTAATTTCTGTGAAAGAGATTCCCCAAAATGGAATCTGAGTAAAAAAATAATGTACTTTCTCCCATTTTTATTAGGATCTGCTGTCAAATTACTTTTCAAAAGGTTGAAACAATTTTTACTTCCACTAGCAAATCTGTGAAAGCATCTCTTTTCCCCACACCCTCATTAGGACTATTTGTTAACTATTTATTTATTAAATTTATTTATTTATTTATTTGGTTGCACCAGGTCTTAGTTGCGGCAGGTGGGCTCCTTAGTTGTGGCATGCGAACTCTTGGTTGCCACATGCATGTGGGATCTAGCTCCCTGACCAGGGATTGAACCCAGGCTCCCTGCACTGGGAGCACAGAGTCCTATCCACTGCATCACCAGGGAAGTCACTGGTAACTGTTTAGTTTTTAAGAATTTGATATGTGTTTAAATAGTATCTGTATCAGGATAGACTGTGCTATGTGCAGAAACAACTCCAAAAGCTTAAAACAAAAACACATATTACTTGCTCACACCGCATAATCATCTCTAGAAAGTTGACAGTGGAGCTCTGCTCATGATAGCTACTCAGAAACCCAGGCTGATGAGCTGCCCTGCCAAAAGGAGAGAACACTAGAGGGTCTCACGTTGGCAATTACAGTGACTCAGGACGCTACTTTTCAACTCATTGGCTTGAATGAGTCATAAGGCCCTACCCAAACACAAGGGGGCCAGGAAGAACAGTCACATCTCATCTCTGGAAGGAGGGAGAAGCAGATGTATTTGATGAATCAGCACTATTGACTACCACAGACTCTCATTATTGCTTTAATTTGTTCAGCTATATTTACACTAACTGCATCTAACTTCATTTAAAAAGTATAAACCAGAGACTCCTTTTTTTTTTTGACCGTGCCGCATGCATGTGGGATCTTAGTTCCCCAACTAGGGATGGAACCCGTGCCCCCAGCATTGGAAGCCTGGAGTGTTAACCACTGGACCACCAGGGAAGTCCCCAGAACCTGCTCTGTAACACTGGAAATAGGGCCTGAGCATCCAGGATTATCAAAGTTTTTAAAATCCTCTCCGGGTAACCACACTTTCACCTATGCTCATATCACCTGCCCACCAGTTTCCTGGGACCACACTAAGTGCCTATTTCTAATTGTTAAGACACCAGGAATTGAGGTACAGAGAAGTAAATGTCTCCTCTAGATATTTGAAATTCAGAATATTCCAGACTCACCTCATGATCGTATTATTTTGTAACCTGAGCCAGAAATTTTAGACATATTACTCCTTATAAAACACACACACACACACACACACACATACGATATCTATTGAGTGTTTACTTCATACCAGGCACTGTTCTAAGCACTTTACAGTCATTAATTTAATTCTCACAATAATCCTATGAGGTAGGAACTATTATTATTGTCTCCTTTTTTAAATTAAAATTTTTAAACTGAGGTATAACTGACTTACATTATGTTAGTTCCAGGTGTATCAAATAATTTTTTTGATATTTGTGTATATTGCAAAATGATCACCACAATAATTCTAGTTAACACGCTACCATACATAATTTTTTCTTGTGATGAGAAATTTTATGATTTTTTTCTTAGCAGCTTTCAAATATGCAATACAGTATTATTAACTATAGTAGCCATGCTGTATATTACATCACCATGACTTCTTTTATAACTAGAAGTTTGTACCTTTCAACTCCCTTCACCCATTTCACCTAACCACCCCCCCACTCCCTGCCGTCTCTGGAAACCATCAATTTGTTCTCTGTACAAATTGGTTTTTGGTGGTCTTTATTTTTTTTTTAAGATTCCACATATAAATGAGATTATACAGTATTTGTCTTTCTCTGTCTGAATTACTTCAGTTAGCATTATGCCCTCAGGTCCATTCATATTGTCTCAAATGGCAAGATTTCATCCATTTTTATGGGTGAATAACATTCCATTGTATATATTATTGTCTCTTTTTTATGGATGAGAAAACTGAGGTACAGAATTAAATAAATTTCCCAAACCACAAAGTTAAAAAGTGTCAGAGCATAGCAGTTTGGCCTTACAGCTTGTGGTTTTAAACCTTTATACAATACAGCTTGTTTATCCTAGCTTATGAATGCTTTTTATATCTTTTCCCTCCTTTCTTTTCCTATTCTACTGCCTTTATTTTGTTCTTCTTTCTTTCTATTTTTTTTGGCCACACCACGCAGCATGTGGGATCTTAGTTCCCCAACCAGGGATTGAACTCGCTCCCCCTGCATTGGAAGCCTAGAGTCTTAACCACTGGACCACCAGGGAAGTCCCCTAGATCTTATTTCTTGCCGGGACAAAATAGTCTCCTAATTGATAGGCCTTATTGTAGATCAGTTCTATCAGTAGCTCTGATCATGTCACTCCCTTGCTTTAAAACTGTTTTCTTTATGTTTAAACTTTACAGTATAAAATTTGAGGCTCTTCATAATTTGGCCCCAATTTACCTCTCTGGCCATGTTTCCCATTTCTCCTTTCACACTCCTGATTATATGCTCTTTACACAACAATTTTATGCATTTCACTTTTATATCTTCATACTTTTGTTTACTGTGATCTATCTCCTGGAATGACCCTTCCCTTTCTGTTGGTGAAATATTAATTCTCTAAGGCCCAACTCAAATGTCTTCTCTGTGAAGTTTTCATAGACCAGAAGTTGTCAAACTTTAGTATGTATCAGAATCACCTGGAGGGCTTGTTAAACCACAGATTGCTGTCCCCACACCACGCTTGGAGTAGGTCTGGGTGGAGTCTGAGAATTTGCATGTCTAAAATTTTCCCAGTTGATGCCCATGCCATTGGTACTGGGACCAGAGTTTAAGAATCATTGTTCTAGGGACTTCCCTGGTGGCACAGTGGTTAAGAATCTGCCTGCCAATGCAGGAGACATGGGTTCAATCCCTGGTCTGGGAAGATCCCACATGCCACAGAGCAACTAAGCCTGTGCTCCACAACTACTGAGCCTGCGCTCTAGAGCCCGCATGCCACAACTACTGAGCCTGCGAGCCACAACTACTGAAGCCCGCACGCATGGACCCCCCTACTCCGCAACAAAAGAAGCCACCGCAATGAGAAGCGCATGCACCACGAGGAAGAGTAGGCCCTGATCACTGCAATTAGGGAAAGCCTATGCGCAGCAACAAAAACCCCAACACAGCCAAAAAAAAAAAAAAAAAGAATCATTGTTCTAGACCATCATTTACCCCCTGCAGAATTAACTCTTGCCTCTGTTCTTCTGTTACCTTAGTTCCTTTCCACTTGTCTGTTATCTGTGTATGTGTGTTTCCTCTGCTGGTTTGAGATCATCTCAATGCTGAGTTCCTATATTAATGATCTTTGTTTCCCCTAGCAACTGACATATTGCCCCGTACATGCCGTGCTCTGTAATGTGTGATGATTAAAGGGAAATCTTTGCTCTGCCCTGATTATGTTTCTATTAGTTAGATTCGTTCAGCTTTCTGATGTGTGTGTGGGTGGGCTGGGGGTGGAAATGAGGAATGGGGATGTTGAAGAGAAACAGGAGCTATTTGGAGCATCACATTCCAGTCTGATTTCTTCATTGCCCTGAGGAGGTGAAGTGATCAGTTCAGTAGATCAGCAGTGGGACTCAGGGAAGTGTCTTCTAAGGACTTGTTGCTAAACATGCAATCAGGGAGCCTGCTAGAGAACCTAAATCTCTGGCCCCACTCCGGATGTACTGAATCAGAATCTGAATTTTAATAAGACGTCCAAGTAATTTGCTCACTAAAATTTGAGAAGCACTATAGGAAAGGCAGGTTTGAGCTGTATAATCCTTTTCAGGGCAATATTAGGGAGCCAAGCTCTGGCTTCGTTTTTTTTTAAGTACTGAAGACTAACTGTAGTCAGAGATGATGAGGCCCTGATATAAATGACTCACATTATTAAAATTTACAAATTATTGAAGTAGACAGCTTATTGTCAGCTTAATAATATGAAGTGATAAATAACTGATGCACCAATTGGAATGCTCATGTTGGTGTGCTCAGCATATTCACTCCTGTAATCTATTGTGATATGTTGAAAAATCACAACCATATGCTACTTAGTACTTGATCATGAGAAATCATAGTATGGGGTCCAGAACCTTGGAATGCCAAATGATCCTTTCCTTGGAGACAGACTTGGGGGAAATTAGATCATAATCTGAAGGTTACTGTGTGATCTCAGAATCAAAGCAAAGGAACATAGGGATTAAAAACTCAGAGGGTTTCAGGCATCAGGAAAGTATTGTACAGAAGCAAAATGGGGTGAGTGAGGACTGTGGTCACCTGGGAAATACGTGTCTCACCTACAGGGAGCAGTTGATGATATTTAGGTTTAGCTAATGTTTGTCCTGTGTCACACATATCATGCTGCCAGATCTCCAATTTTTCAAGTGAACTTAAAAACCCGTATTTTTTTTTATGAAAGCTTCTGAGTTTTGAATATTGACAACTAATTCAAAAATTTTGTTAATTCTGCAATACTCTGAATCAGCAATTCAAATTCTAGGAATTAAAATACATACCTTTGAAATGACATACAGTGCTAAATTATCTTCTACAACATTGTTTGAAATAACAAAATATTTAGAAGCCAAATAAATTTTCATCAGCAAGTGTTGGTTAAACAAACTATGGCACACCGAAACAGGGGCATACTTCTCAGCTGTGTTTTTTAAAAAAGGCTAAGGAATCTCTTTGTGTATTAATATGAAGTGATCTTCAAGATACTTTATTAAACGAGAAAAACAAGTGCAGAACATGGTATACACCATGCTATTAGTTGTTAAACAATAGTAAAAATATACATTTTTATATATATACATAAAATATCACTGGATGGATACCTAAGAAATTAACACTGGTTGTCTCTGAAGAGGGCAAATGGAAGGGTGGGGGACAAGAGTGAGAGTAAGAGTTTTTACAGTACACCATTTTATACCTTTTGAATTTTGAAACATGAAAATAGATAGTTTATTCAAAAATATTACTTTAAAAATAAAAGGAAAAGAAGAATGTCTGGAAAGATACACATATATGCAAAAACAAACTACCTTAATTGCAGTTACCTCTAGAAAGAAGGATTGGGAAACAAGGCAATGTCTAGGAACTTTCTGCATTTTTATCCTTAGGTAATGATTGAAAAAAATTTTTTTTATTATGTGCGTTTGTTGCTTTTACAATAATAATTTTAAAATGTCAACTCAAAAAGCAAATATAAAACCCAGCACATAACCACACATGCTTTGTAGATTACACTGGAGGGGGTCTGGCCCAATAAAACTTCTTTGCAGACCCACTGGATTTCTAAGCCGCCAGTTTAAGGTAAGTGAAAGGAATGTTTAAGGACACCAGATTAACAGAGGTAATGTGGGCAATAAAACCAGACAGACCCAAGGTCTGTGGGCTGCAGCTCCCTGAATCTCCACACCAAGGACTATCTGGCTACTGAGCCTAGAAATAATCAGCTGTCCGTCCAATGGCTAATTGCCTTCTTTCCTGAACAGCATTCACTCTGGCCCTGTGTGAGTTTGCCTTGGGTTGCTCCTCTTTCTCTGCTTCCACATATGCTCCGTTTCTTCTGACTGACGCACTTTTTTTTTCCTTGGATAGGTTACTGGAGAAAGTAGGATAACAGTCAAACCTGTCACTCTCTAGTGACTATATATGGATGCTCTCATTAACCATGTGTTTGTCTTGCATTTTATTTTAGAAGGTGGAGAAAAGGTTGATTTCTGAGCTTCTGGAGGGAAACACATGTAACCCTCAAGTACTGCTTCAATCTTAATCTGCTTTCATTTTACCCTGACCTGCACCTTTTCAGCCAATAAGGGTACAATCATCTCTTGCTCTCTTTCTCCAGTTTAACCAATACAGCATCATCTGTTCTGGTGAAGGCAAAGTCTAGTATCTCCAGTGGAAGGCTCCAGTTTCCCTGCCTCCATTTTCAAATAATCCTGAGCATTTACTCATGCCAAGCAGGGGGGCAGTCCTGCTTCCAGGAATCAGGAACACAGACAATTATCAAGTCTCTGCTAACAGTGCATGGCTAGAGTTATGTCTCCATACCATTTCGTATTGCTGCTAAAGCCTGGTCCAGCATGGTCCCAAGGATACAAGTCTCCTCTGAAGTGACTGCATGCTGGTACAAGTCCCTGCACAAGCCCAAGTGATGCCCCACACTTAGATTCCAGGGTTACAACTCTCTTAGTTCACATTTCCATGCGAGGTCACTGTTGCCTAGAACATTTGGCCAGCCTGGCTGGACTTGAGAGCTTTAGTCTCTATTATTTACTGTGCTAGAACCAATTCTCTTCAGCCAAACCCGTGTTGAGCCTTGGTCAGTGGCCTAGATGCCTCCTTTCCTTCTAATGAATTCTCTTATAGACTTTCCTGCCGGTTAGCCCTAGTTCACTCTACCCAATTTCCATTAACTTCAGACTTTGGAGAGTAGGCATTATGATTTCCTTCTCTTTTCTCTTAAAAGGTCCTCATCATCATCATCATCATGTATTATATATGAACTTCCTGTGACTCTGCCATAACAAATTATCACAAACTAGGTGGCTTAAAGCAATAGAATTTTGTCCCAGAGTTCTGGAGCCTAGAAGTCCAAAATCAAGGTGTTGGCAGGGCTGCACTCCCTCCAAAGGCTCCGGGGAGAATACTTCCTTGCCTCTTCCAGCTTCTGATGGCTCCCACCAAGGATTCTTTAGCTGTGGTTGCAGAACTCCAGTCTCTGCTCTCATCTTCACATGACCTTTTCATCTCTCTCTCTCTGTGTCTTCTCTTCTGTCTTTTATAAAGACACTTGTCATTGGATTTAGGGCTCACCCCACTAATCCAGGTTGAGTTCATCTTGAGGTCCTTAACTTTCCATTTGCAAAGACCCTTTATCCAAATAAGGTCACATTCATAGATTTCAGGGGTAAGGACATGGACATATCATTTTGAGGGCCTCTTTTCAACCCGCTAGACGTTATTTTATAAATGAGGAAATGTAGGCTGAGGGAGATTAAGAGGCTCACCCAAGGCAAATTTGTTCCCCTCTACCACAGAGCTCTGCCTGCTTGAGAAGGGCATCAGCTTTTTTTTTTTTCTCTTTTGGCTGCGTTGGGTCTTCGTTGCTGCGCACGGGCTTTCTCTAGTTGCGGCAAGTGGAGGCTACTCTCCATTGCAGTGCGCGGGCTTCTCATTGCGGTGGCTTCTCTTGTTGAGGAGCTGGGGCTCTAGGCGCATGGGCTTCAGTAGTTGTGGCATGCGGGTTCAGTAGTTGTGGCTTGCGGGCTCTAGAGTGCAGGCTCAGTAGTTGTGGCGCATGGCTTAGTTGCTCCCCGGCATGTGGGATCTTCCCGGACCAGGGCTTGAACCCGCATCCCCTGAACTGGCAGGCAGATTCTCAACCACTGTGCCACCAGGGAAGCCCCGGATCATCACCTTTTATAAAACCTCACACACTAAAAAGGTCCTGTAAGGCTCTTATCTTATAAGGTACCTGCTGGCCTTATATTTGCATAACTAAAGGTACTTCCTAGGGCCACCTCTAGGAGGGCTTCTAGTTTTAGATGCATCTTACCAAGCATCATGATATTATATTACATTACCTCATAAAATTATGGCCAACTTTCTTATCTTAAGAATATTAGATACTGGAGGATTGAAACCCATGGCCTTATTTTTTATTTTATTTATTTATTTTTTTGCTGTACGCGGGCCTCTCACTGTTGTGGCCTCTCCCGTTGCGGAGCACAGGCTCCGGACGCACAGGCTCAGCGGCCATGGCTCACGGGCCCAGCTGCTCCGCGGCATGTGGGATCTTCCCGGACTGGGGCACGAACCCATGTCCCCTGCATCGGCAGGCGTACTCTCAACCACTGCACCACCAGGGAAGCCCATCATGGCCTTATTTTAATCAATAAGTTCAACCTGTCTCTGTCCCACTTTGGTAACTATTTCCCTGAATAGGAACAACACAGACTGGCTTGTGTTTCATCCTTGTTATTATTCTCAACTTAACCTCATGTGCCTATTGTGGAATGCAAGAGTGAGAAGGCTGAGAAATAGGGAGGTGAAATAATAAAAAGTCTGTTTCATAAATGTCTGTATAAAAGATTTCATATCTCCTGTGAAGGAAGGTCTACCAAGCTTTTTCATAGTTCAGCTCAAAGATGATTCTGTGGCTGTGGAGCTGGCCTCATAGGGATTCTTCACCAACCTGGCACACCGAAAAATCATCACCATTAGGAACAAAAAAAGAAGAACAACAAAGGCAATGGCAAAGCCTTTGTCTACATCAACACTGCTGGACAGGCTTGAATCATCCATGAGAACACACACCTCTTTACCCTTGTCCAGCTGTAGCTACTTCCTCAGGAATGTCTTCAGATTTGTCATATTCCTAGACAAAATAGGATAAAACAAGTTTACTGGTTTGTATATGTATATATGTATTTTCTTAATAATGCTATGCTGAAACCAGAGGGTTTTCAAAAAAAAATTAGCAAGATTTATTTGAGGCACTTGTGAAACTGATAACATTAGTATAGGTGACCTTCAAGAAATACACATATGCAAAAGCGGAAGAAATACTCCAAGGCAAAACATGAGCAATTATGTGTATCTCAGAAATCAACCGGGGCTTCCTTGCTCTGTTAAATCCAGGTAAAATTGTCTTGAACACCCCAGTTCTGTGTTAAGTCCAAATCGTTCTCTAATATTTATTCAAATTCTGAGTACTTACTCTAAGTAATTTCTTGTAGGGTCTTAACTTAGTAGGTATGAACATAAAATTGTTTTATGTTTTCTAATCACTATGTGCTGTCATTCCCATGTCTTAATTAAAAATCAGGTATGTCGCAGAAGTGATCAGTTTCAGTTATTAAAAAAACTTAATCGGACTTCCCTGGTGGTCCAGTGGTTAAGAACCTGAGCTTCCAATGCACATGGTGCAGGTTCGATCCCTGGTCAGGGAACTAAGATCCTACATGCTGTGTGGTGCAGCAAAAAAACCCCAAAAAACAAAAGACAGCTTAATCCACCAAAACAATACTGAAAAGAACAAAGTCAGAGGACTCCCTCTTCTCAATTTCAAAACTCACCATAAAGCTACAGTTATTGAGATAGTGTCATATTGGCATAAGGATAGACATATAGATCAATGGAATAGAATTGAGAGTACAGAAATAAACTCATATATGTATTGTCAACTGATTTTTGAGAAGGGTGCCAATACCATTCAATGAGGAAAGAAAACAAATGGTGCTTGGACAACTGAATAGCCATATGCAAAAGAATGAAGTTGGACCCTTTCTTCACACCATATATAAATATTAACTCAAAATAGATCAAAGACCCAAATGTAAGAACTAAAACTATAAAACTCAGAAGAAAACAAAGGGGTAAATTTTCATAACTTTGGATTTGGCAAAGGATTTTTAGATATGACATCAAAATCACAGGCAACAAAAGAAAAAAATAGATAAATTGGACTTCTTCAAAATTTAAAACTTTTGAGCTTCAAAAGACACTATCAAGAAAGTGAAAAAACCCACACAATGGAAGAAAATGTTAGCAAATCTTATATCTGATAAGGGATTTGTATCTAGAATATCTAAAGTATTCTTACAACTAAATAATAACACAACCCAATTAAAAATTGGGCAAAGGATGTAAATAGATATTTCTCTAAGGAAGATATACAAATGGCCGATAAGTACATGAAAAAATGCTCAACATCATTAGTCATGGGGAATTACGCTAATCAACAGGCATAAAGTTTCAGTGAAGCAAGATGGATAAGCTCTAGAGATCTGCTGTATGACATTGCACGTGTAGTTAATGATAATGTATCATACACTTAAAAATTTGGTAAGAAGGTATATCTCATGTTAAGTGTTCTTACCATAGTAAAACAAAATTTGAAAATAGAAAGAAAGAAAAGAGGTTGGCTGAAGCAGCCTGTGGCAGTAGAGAAGAAGGCAGTGTTGAGATTGAATTGATCAAGGGGGATTTTTTTTTTTTCTTGAGGACCAGATATGGACCACAGATAGGGACCAGCCTGGGGGTCACATAAAAGAGGATCTAGCCCAACAGAGCTTCTTGCTAAGATGACGGTTACTTTAATAGAAAATGGCTGGAGGTGAACTCGGATTCAGCATTGTAACGACCAGTCAGAGGAGAAACATTGACCTGGAGGGATCTGCAGTTAGATAACCCTAGTGAGGGAATTTCTGGGGAGCTCACGAAAAGCACATCATGAGTGAAAGAGTCCTGAACATCATCCAAGCCTAGAGAGAAAAAATGCCAATAGATTTGTTGTGAAAAATGGTTTAATGGGTCTTTTGGTGACACATAGAGAAAACTAAAATATTGTTTTATAAAAGATTAATTGGGATGGTGAGGAGATAAATTGCTCTGTGAAACAATATCAAGAATTGCGTTCATAATGGGCAGAGTTGTACCTTGGCAGAGAATTGTAAGGAAGTGTCCCTAAACTGAAGATGAGAGAAAAACTAGTCTGGTAGCTGGAAAATGGGGCAAGATTGGTAGATATTTGTACCGTCTTTAAGATATGTATCTCATTTATGTATGTATTACATTCTTTATGTGCCTTATCCTTTCTACAGTGCAGAGTCACGTGTATTTTTGCGTTCCACATTTCAGTGGCTTATCACTCTCTACCTCTGTTAATATCCTTTCGGGCCTACTTCCCAAATATGTCTCAGATCAATTCCCTTTTCTTTATCCCTTATGTGCTCTAGGCCATCAAATGCCAGACACCTGCAAATACTCTCTGATCTCCTGAAAACACTCTTATTCTCCTCCAAACCACAAAGCAATCTTTAACAAATGTAAATCAATCAGTCTGCTGATTAAAATCCTTCAGCAGCTTCCCACTGTCTTCAAACTTCTTGATGGGGTTTCAAGGCTGTTCACGATTTGGTCTCATCTTGTTTCCTGCCACTCTCTTCTTTGTACTTTTTTACCCAGCAATGCTGGGCTTCTCACAGTTCCATGAGTTTTGCATGATCCTCCTTTGCCTCCGTCCCTTTTCTATTAACATTATCTTTGCATTACTCCCATCCTTCTATATTCAACTTTTAGGCCTTAGCTTAAATGTTAATTTCCTAGGGAGATATTCTAGTAACATTCACTATAGTTTATTATAGTTAGTTTCTGTCTTCTCTGATAAAATAGTAATCCTACATGAGACTAAAGACCCTATATAATTTGTTTTTTTTTTTTTTTTTTTTTTTTTGCGGTACCCGGGCCTCTCACTGTTGTGGCCTCTCCCGTTGCGGAGCACAGGCTCCAGACGCGCAGGCTCAGCGGCCATGGCTCACGGACCCAGACGCTCCGTGGCATGTGGGACCTTCCCGGACCGGGGCACGAACCCGTGTCCCCTGCATCGGCAGGCGGATTCTCAACCACTGCGCCACCAGGGAAGCCCTATAATTTGTTTATTTATCTAAAAGTCTGGCATACATTAGATGTTCAGTAAGTATCTGTTCAATGAATGACAGTAGCACTACACTTTGTAAAGATGCTCATTGAATGAATGAATGACTTTGAGAATGTGGCACTGAAGAAAGGAGAAGACTGTTGCTGATGTAAAAGGATAGTGTTAGCAGAGTGGTAAAGAAGGAATCCAGACTTTAGTGGATTAAGCAGGAAAGGGCAGTGAGGAAATGAAGACACCAAGATTTTAAATCGTTTATGAGGAGTTCATCTAGGAAAGAAAGAATAGCAGCTAAAAGCCTATTGTAGAATCAAACGAGGGATTCCTTTTCAAAGGCAGAATGGAAAGGTATCAGGTAGGATGTTTTTGGTTGCAAGAGACAGAGAAGTCCACTTAAGTGAGATTAAATAATACATGAAATTTATTGACTTATAAGACTGAAGTCCAGAGTAAGGATAACTTTAGGTATGGCTGGATCCAGAGATTCAAGGCATTATCAGGGTTCTGCCTTTATATGTCTACCTTTCTTCTATGTTGATTTTATACCCAGGCTGGCTTCCCTGTTGTAACAAGAATGGCTCCAGAAAATCCAGACCTCACATATTCCCCTTTCATATTATCTCCTCTTCATCAATTCCAGAGGAAGAAAGAACACTTTTATATCTGTCAGGATTCTTGTTTGCAAGCGATAGAAACAGGGTTTCCTTTACTTAAGCAAAAAAGGGTATTTATTATAAAGAGATCAGGTGGCTTCCAGAATCAAGCAGAAGGAGAACTGGTCCTATAAAACAAGCAGAAGCCAAGAGAGGCCAGGCATTGGGAACCACAGCCAAGGTCAGCACAGGAAAAGTCTGGTTAGGGCACTGTCGGCACTGGACACTACCACAATTGGACACTGCTGTTGCTGAGCACTGCTGCTACTGTCATTGGATACTGCTGCCTCTGTCATGCCTGAATTATAAATTGTGTCATCTTTGTGTCATTCAATATTCCAGACCCTGGCTGGAGCATCTGACTGGTCAAGGCTGAGTCATGCCCCAGGACTTAGCCACCACAGGGTAGAAGAGGGAATATTTGGTATCTCTAGGCACTGTAGTGAAAATGATGTTCTGCCTCTCACAGACTCACATAAAGGAAGATTTCCCTCAAGTAAGACGAGGTTTTGGATGTTGAGCAGACAAAAAATGACAAACATCTATTTTTCGGTCTTGGCCCCAATCCAACTATATACTGTTTATAAGAGACTCACTTAAAATTTAAAGGCATAAAAACATTGAAAGTAAAATGTATGCTAAGTAAATACCAAAAGAAAACTGAGGTGCTATATTAATGTCAGACAAAATAGACCTTAAGACCAGAAGCATTATTAGGGATACAGAGGAATAACATTATGATGAAGGGCAAAATTCAGTAGGAAGATGTAACAGTTCTAAATTGTATGCACCTAATAAAATAGTCTCAAGAGAAATAAGAAAACAATAGGACTATAGGGAGAAATTGATAAAAATTGTAGTGCATAATAAACACATTCTTCTCAATCATTGATAGGTCAACTAGACAGAAATCAGTGAAGATACAGAATATTTCATTAATACAATTAACAAGCTTGATTTATAGAACCATGCATTCAACACTGAGCAAACTCATACTTTTCCACATGTTGTTTAATCACATTTGAGTTGGCTTTGGGGGTTTTTTTTGGTAATTTGAAACTAAAAACATCCTAATTCCATGTATTAAATCCCTTTCTGCTTAGAATAGCTAGAATGGTTTCTGTTCTCTGCAAGTAAGCCTTGATGGATATAGATACCAAGCTGAGTTTATCCCAGAAGTAGAAGTGTAGCATATATATATATGTAAACCATATGAATACCTCAGTTGTTGCAGAAAAAGCATTTGATACATTTCAATACTAATATAAAACACCCATATTAATGTTCTTAGCAAAATAGGGGTAGAAGGGAACACCTTTAACCCAATAAAGGTACCAACAACAAAAAATGTATAGCAAACATCCTACTTAATGGTCAAAAGTTGAAAGATTTTCCTTTTAAAATTGGGAACAAGACAAAGATGTTCACTAGCTTCACTTTATTCAACATCATTCTGGAGGTTCTAGCCAGTGCAGTAAAATAAGATAAAGAAAGAAAAAAAAGAAAAAACAAAGATTTTAAAGGAAAAAACAAAAATGTTCATTATTCACAGATGTCATTTCCTTCAGAATAGTCTATAGAAAATATGAGAAATAGGCAATTTAGCAAGGTGTCTGGATGAGATACATAAGTCAATTGCATTTCTAAATGCCAGTAACAAACAATAAGCAGAAGGAAGAAGAGGGAGGAGGAGGAGGGAGGTGGCGGAGTGTGGTGGAGGAGGGGGAGGGGATGGAGAAGAGAAGGCTCCTGGGTGGCGTGGCGCTCCTGCTCCCCCAGGCGCTGCCCAGCCCCCTGTCAGCCAGGGCTGAACCCCCGCAGATCTTGGCTCTCCTCTCATTTTCTGCCTCACGAATGTTAGTTTGTTCTCACACACGCTCAGCCTGCAGAAACCGTTAGATGGTCTCAGGTCGCCACGAGGGAAGCTGAGGGTTCTGGACTTTACCAGAGCTGTGTCTGGAGGACAGCCCTCTCTTCCAGGTCCAGGATGCCCCTCATCTGTGGGTGCTGGGCACAAGCTGGCTACTCTGTGGGTGCTGTGGTTGCTGGACTGACATTTGAGGTACCATGAGGACCAGGTGGAGCAATGACCAGTTTGCTAGATTCCTAGAAGTGGAACTGGGGATTGTGGGATTACAGGCTCTCCAGGGCCTAGGCTGGGTGTCCCCATCCCGTGTCTGGCTGACCATGCCCACCCTCAAGATTCCTTGATTGCGAAATGAGAAACTTGGGAGCCCTCAACCCTAGTCTCCTTTAGCCTCCACTGGCCAGATGACAAGCACTTTACCAGGATAAGGAAACCTGCGTGGGTCCCAACAATCAAAGCTGCATCTGTGACACAGGACACTGCTGTGGACGGTCTCAGTGCTGCAGCTACTGCTATGAACTCTGGTGGTTCTGGCTCGTGCGGACCATCGTCATCCTGCTGAGCTGCTGCTGCGTGTGCCACCACCGCCGAGCCAAGCACCGCCGTCAGGCCCAGCAGCGGCAACATCAAATCCACCCGATCGCCTACCGGGAAGCCCACAATTACTCAGCGCTGCCATTTCATTTCAGGTTTTTGCCAAACTCTTTACTACCTCCTTATGAGGAAGTGGTGAACCGACCTCCGACTCCTGCCCCACCATACAGTGCCTTCCAGCTCCAGCAGCAGCTGCCTGCACAGTGTGGCCTTACAGGCGGCAGCCCCCGGACGCCGACCCCACCAGGGGCTCCCAGGGGGCTCAGAGCAGCCCCTCGTCCGGGCCCAGCAGAAGCAGCACGCGACCCCCGAGCATCGCTGACCCTGAGCCCTCCAACATGCCAGCAGACCCAGCAGCAGCCACCAAAGCCCCCAGGATGGAGCCCAGCGGCTCTGTGGCCGGCCTGGGGGAGGTGGACCCTGGGGCCTTCCTGGACAAGGATTCCGAACGTAAGGAGGAGCTGCTGAAAGAGTACAGCTCCGAGCAGGGCGGCGCCCTCCCTGACAGCAAAGACAAGACGCCCGGCAGACGTCGCCGCTTCACAGGTGACTCGGGCATCGAGGTGTGTGTGTGTAACCGGGGCCACCATGATGACGACCTCAAGGAGTTCAGCGCGCTCAGCGACGATGCTCTGGACGGGCCCCTGGACTTCTGCGACAGCTGCCACGTGCGGCCCCCTGGCGACGAGGAGGAAGGGCTCTGCCAGCCCTCCGAGGAGCAGGCCCGGGAGCCCGGGCACCCTCACCTGCCGCGGCTGCCTGCCTGCCTGCTGCTGAACACCATCAACGAGCAGGACTCCCCAAACTCCCGGAGCAGCAGCTCCCCGAGCTAGAGCAGGTCCTGCCTGCGCCCGAGAACTTGGCGACGCAACCAGGGTAGGGGAGAACCATGAGAAGAAAATTAAGTGACTGTGTTCCTTTTTTTTTTTTTTTCCCCTCTGCTCCTGCGTTTTCCTGCATCTCCAGGTACAGTTTGGGGTGTGGGTGCCTCGCCCCCCATAGATACAGTGTCACGGAGGGCCGAGAAGTTGTCCTGTGACTCATTCCTCATACCCCACCCTGTCCCCCTTTACCTCTTTTCAAGTCACGTGTCACTACTTGCTTGGGTCAGAGAGATGTGCGTTTCAGAAGCCCCCAAGGATGGGATGAGACTGTGCCCTGAGGTGACTCTTGGTGATGGAGTGGATTCATGTTCTGGTGTGAGATTACAAGAACCTCGCCGCGTCTCAGTCTGAGAGAGGTGGCAGGTCTCAGCCCTGGGTGAAGCCCCAGTGGTCCGGGGATTGTCGCTCCTCGCTGCCAGTGTCTCTGGAGCCGGAATTGGGCCCCTCCTGTGGAAGGATGAGAGCTGACCGGCGGTTTCGTGGTGGGTTGGTAAAGGGCTTTTGCTCTCAAATTCCAGGTGACGAGATCGAGGTGGCACGATGCATCCTGGAGGGGCCCCTTCCCAGCAGGTTCTGGCTGGCCGCGGACTGGTTCAAGTGTGGAAGATTACACCTGCCTTCTCTTTGTTTTTTTTTCTTTTTTAAAAAAACAACAACAGAAGTCAGAAGTGAGCTGAAAATAAGAACTTGACCAGTGAGCAGGCAAGAATTCTGTTTTGGAAAAGGAAAATTTGTGGCTTTTTCCCAACTTGGCCTTCAAAGAGTCCTGGCTACAGTCGAGCCAGAAGGAGATGTTTTGTGTGCAGGCTTGGCTGGAGGCTATCTCCGGAACTTCTGCGGGTGAGCAGAAGGCCCTGCACTGTGGCAGTGGATAGAGGTGCAGCTTACCGCATCTCTCCTCTTTTCATCTGTGCCCACAGGTGATCAGTACCCTCCCCCATCCCAAGCACACGTCTGCCGGCCTTCACGTCTCACTGTTCTCTATGAACAAATGAGGAGGCTGTGGGACCTGAGAAAGGGCGGTCCCGCAGCCTGACTCTCACACAGTATTTTCTCTTGATTCTGAGTAAGTTGTTTTGTTTATTTGTTTGTTTTTTCAAACTGACCATTTGGAAAAAATGCCTTGGTTATCTGTGGTTTTCGTGTCCTTTCCCTGCTCCGCCCCGCCTTGAGTGGGGTAACTAATTTTGTAGCCTATGTGAAGTGTCTAAGTGGCCCAGGTAGGAGGGTGAAGGCAGCCATCCTGAAGGACCACAGGATCCTTATTATTGTAGTTTGGCTTCAAAAACCAGTTGAGTTTTGATAGGAGTAATCTGAATGGAGAAAGCAAACTGCTGAAACTAACATTCCCTGTCCAGCCCTGTTCATATGAAGAGTTTGGTTCTTCCCCCACTCTTGAACGATGACATTCAGACTAGGCATTGATGTTATGGTAAGAAAGGAAGGTATATATATGTATATATATGAATACACACGTATATATGTGTATGTGTGTATATATGTGTATACACACACACACACACACACACACACACACACACACACAAAATAGACAAATCCAAGGCTGTGAGGTGAACGAGTGTCTGAGTTTGGAGTCTACAAAACCAAAATCCACGTTGAACGAAGTGCAGTCTGTATACAGTGACTTTTTGGATAACCTGTGTGTGTCTGTCCGCTGTGTGTAAGCCCCCAGCCCTGTTTTCCTGTGACTACACTTGGAGCGGCAGCCTCTCTGCTCACGTTACCCACGCATTTGGAGCAGGCGCAGCCCTCTCAAGGTAATTTCTTTTACGCATTTACTGTTTGCTGAGCAAACGTCTGTGCGCTTGGGCGTACTGAGCAGCGCTGTCGGCGGCCGTCCCCACGTTTGCCAGAGCTCCTGTGCTCCAAGTAGAGGTTTTACTCTACCCGTCACTGCAATTTGCACATTGCTCCGTGGACACTCGGAGGCCTGTGTTCTGCTCTCTGTAAATGGAAACGTGCTCTGAGCCTGTTTGCCTCCCTCAGCTGCTCCTGGCCCTCGGCCTCAGCCCCCGGGGGTGTCCACAACCGCTCGGGACAGAAGGCCAGGGTGGAACCTCAGACAGAAGCTGGACTGGATCTTCAGTGTCCAGCTTGGACTGGCTGTGGCCCAGACGTCAGCCTTGCCCAGAATTGTCAGGAGGGCTTGGCGGCCACCACAGTGCCGTAGGGCTTACCTCCCTCTGCTGAGGTCCAGCGCGTGGCTGATGTGTGGCGAAAGTGGGCAGAAATGTGCCACAGCCCTCAGATGCCTTTCCTGCCACCTTTTGGTTTTTGGTTTTTGTTTTTGTCTCAAACAACTCACTGAAGTGTCTCAAAGGAGATCAAGTTTTACCAAAATGAACCCTGCTTGAGTTAACTGGTCAAAGGGATGGATTCTGGCCCTCTCAGGATTCCTTCTCCAGTCAGAGTGGGGAACTGGTCCACGTGTTTACTGCTGGGTTCACTGCAGCATCCAACCCAAAAGGCACAAGAAGAAGAAAACGCAACGGGTGGAGCTGGGCTCGAGTCCAGTGTCACAGTCTGGCCCCTGCTACATGAGGCTGCCCTGCATGACGAAAGACGGAAGTAGGGAGCTGAAGGACTCGGGAGGGGGCCGGGGAGATGTGAGGGAGTCTTGTGTTCCAGGTGAACGAGAAGAAAGGGGTTGGTCGAGGGTTTGGTGCTACAGTCGGAAGATTTGCAAATGCTAACACATTCCCCTGTGAGGCACATCACCTTTTGTCAGTTACTGTGAATATGTGTATTTTAAGCAATAAGATTCAGTTGGTCAGACTTTTCTGGGCAGTCTCGGTGATGCATTTCCTGTGCTGTGATTGTTCTGAAGACGGAGTGGCTCTAACCACTGTGAGAAGCCCAAATAAAATCGATCCCCGAAAAACAAAACAAAACAAAACAATAAGCAAATGTAATTTAAAAAAGACACCGCTGGGAATTCCCTGGCGGTCCAGTGGTTAGGACTCAGCACTTTCACTGCCGTGGCCCAGGTTCAATCCCTGGTTGGGGAACTAATATCTTGCAAGCCATGTGGCGTGGTCAAAAAAAACAAAAACAACTCATTATTTACAATAGCATAAGAATAAATAAGGTATTTAAAAATAAATCTAAGAAAAGTTGAGCAGGACCTGTTTGGAAGAAATTATCAAACTTTACTGAAAGTCATTAAAAACACCTAAGTAAATAGAGAGATATGCCATATTCATGGATTCAACATGGTAGAGCTTTAATTCCAACTCTCCCCAAACTAACCTTTAGAGGCAGTGTAACTCCACCAAAATCCCATCAGGGTTTTTAGAGAAAACTGACAAACTGATTTTCTTAATTGTATATGGGAGCTCACAGGCCCAAGAATTAAAAAGACATTCTAAAGAAAAAGAATAGGGTGGGGAGATTTCCCATATCAGTTATTAAGGTTTATTACAGAGCTATAGTATTTTTGACATGGGGTATATGTACATGTGTAGATAATAGACTATTTGAGCAGACTAGAAAGCCCAGAAACAAATTGCACATTTAGGGAAACTTGAGTTATAACAGAATGGGCATTTTTTTGACTGCAGAAAAAGAATGGACTATTTAATAAGTGATACTGGAAAATAGGATATCCATTTAAAAAAACACATCTATGGTCAAGAGCAAACTTTAAAACGTTTAGAAGAAAATACAGAATGTTTTTATGACCTCAGAATAGGAAAAGATCTCTTAAACCAGACACAAATGGTACAACGTATATTTTAAAAGATAGATAAGTTTAACTTCAGAGTTAAGAACTCCTGATCACCACAGACATGATAAAGTAAGTAAAAATACAAGTCACAAACTCGGAGAAACATGTTTCTAAAAAAGGATTAGTATCCAAAGTTAGAAAAATAACTCCTCCAGCTGAATAAGTAAAGGACAAATAATAGGAAAATTAGCAAAAGACATGAACTGGCATTAAAAAAAAAAGAAACATGAAAGGTACAAAAATATATGAAAAGGTGCTCAAGTTCACTAGTAATCATTGAAATACAGATGTTAATTTTTTATCAACTAGATTGGTAGACATTAAGAAGTCTGATAATACAAAGTATTGGCAAGGATGCAACTCATCCAAAGTTCTTATACACTGCCGATCAGTGGTATCGAAGTACAAATTGATAAAAATCCCCTGTAGAAAACCATCTAGCATTACCTCTTAAAGTTGAATATACATATTCTCCACAAACCAACAATTCCACTCCCGTATATATACCAGGAGAAATATAAAAGAATGCTATTGTGGCATTGTACATACAAGCAAAAACCAAACAACTCAAATGACCACAGCCTGGAGAATTATCACAAAAATTATGGCATAGTCACAATCGAATATTATAAAGCAGTGAAAAGAATGAGTGAACGAACTAGAGTTGCACCCAATAATATGGGTGACTCTTAGAAACATATTAGTGAGTGAAAGAAGCAAATTACAGAAGATTGCATACATTATTATATTATTTTTATAAATCTCAAAATAAAACACTATTTACAATAACAATACACTATTTAGGGATGCATACCTATGTGATAAATCTATTTTTGAAAAAGCAAAGGAGGGAATTCCCTGGCAGTCCAGTGGTTGAGACTTGGCACTTTCACTGCTGTGGCCCGGGTGCGCAGCCAAAAAAAAAACAAAAAGCAAAGGAGTGATATAGAAAATTCAGGATAATGATCACTTCTGGGAAGGAGGCAGGAAGATGATTTAAAGGAAAGAACACACAGGTAGATGCACTGAAATGGTAATGCTATATGTTTTAAACTGGGAAATGGATTCATAATAGCTCATTTATTACTATGTTTCATAACTAATATGTTACATATTTCTTTTGAATGTATCAAGGGACTTCCCTGGTGGCCCAGTGGGTAAAAACTCCCCACTCCCAACGGAAGGGTCATGGGTTTGATTCCTGGTCGGGGAACTAGATCCGGCATGCTGCAACTAAGAAGCCCACATGCCACAACTAAGGATCCTGCACGCCACAACGAAGATCCTGTGTGCAGCAACTAAGACCCAGCGCAGCCAAAATAAATAAATAAATATTTTAAAAAGTATTAGGCTTGATGAAGGCAGGGAAAAGAACAATTTTCCTGCACTGCAAGTATATTATCAGAAATCCAAAGTTCTTTGGCATACAGAACTCATTGGCTCCAGAGATCACTGTGTGTTCGTGGGGGTGTCCTCTGAAGAGCCGAAGAGGGAACAGCTTAGAGAGAGCTCATTGGGAACTCTTGTTTGTCCATGCAAATCTTGGTTTCAGAGGGGCAAAGGGCTTTCCTTCCAGATAAGTTAACACCCAATGAGAACAATTCAATGGCAGTCATGAAATATAACATGGTAGTGGAGAGCATAAATTCTGTAGTCAGTCCCTCTGGATTTGGATCCTGGCTCTAATAAAGCTTGGTGATCCTGAGCAAGTTACTTAACTTTTTAGAGCCTTGGTTTCCTCATCTGTAGAATGGGGATATTAATACAATAATCCTATGACGCAGATGTTGAAATTAAATAAATAAGTGTATGTAGAACACAGCACAGTGCCCGGCACTTAACAACTGCTATATAAGTGTTTGCTATTATTATCCTCCCTGGGTTTACTATGTTCCTCATTTCTTGCACCTTTTGTCTTGCTATGGAGTGTCTGGAAGTCAATGCTGTTTTACTTTTGCATTCAAGTGGAGTTCTAGAGCAAACTCTTCCCATATCACAGTTGTGCAGTATTGATAGTGTGTAACATCAGCAGAGAGGGGAGGCTAAGAAGTTCCACAGTTCAAAGTGCTGACAACTACTCTGGGTTACATACAGTTCATTTGGTGCTAGATATGTAATAGATATTCAATGTATGATATGACTTGAAGAAAGGACTCCAGTTTAAGCTTAGCCTGTGTGTGTCCCAGAATTTAAGTGTCAAAACAAGTCTTGGGACTTCCCTGGTGGTGCAGTGGATAAGAATCCACCTGCCAATGCAGGGAACGCGGCTTTGAGCCCTATTCTGGGAAGATCCCACATGCCGCGGAGCAAATAAGCCTGTGCACCACAACTACTGAGCCTGCGCTCTACAGCCCGCGAGCCACAATTACTGAGCCCACGTGCCACAGCTACTGAAGCCCGTGCACCTAGAGCCCGTGATCTGTAACAAGAGAAGCCACCACAAGGAGAAGCCCACGCATGACAACGAAGAGTAGCCCCTGCTCGCCACAAACTAGAGATAGCCCGTGCGCAGCAACGAAAACCCAACATAGCCAAAAATAAATAAAATTAAATCTTTAAAACAAACAAAAAAAACAAGTCTTTATGATGGTTGGGAATTGGTCTTCCAGACATTTGGTTTATTTCTAACTAGAAATTTCCCTGGTGAAAAATTCATCGTAAGGGAAGAGATAGTCTAGGTTGTGGGTTTAGCTAGAGTCAGAGCAGAGGTAATATTCTGACAATACAGTCTCTATGAGGTAAAGTGTTTTTTGACCCACCTCTTCTGAGTTCACTCAAACCTCAGTCCTAGGGTATGGGAGAGTCAAGAAATTCTCCTTTATCGTTGCTCTTGTCACTTTATTTTACCTACAGACTTGTGTGGTTTAGGAACTAGAGATTGCAAACAGATCCGTCTCTATTACTATATGAACTCTATCAACTTTCAATTTACTTTCAATGCACCATTTACCATTTAATAAGTAAAGCACAAAAACTAGGTTCTGTGGGCATAAAAAGATATATAACAAGGCCTGATTTCTGTCTTTAGGAAACTTACAGTCTGGTATGGGAGATGCCATATCCATACAACTATGACACCGGTATTAAAATGATAAATGCCAGAACAGAAGGTAGTGGGCCTCTATGAAACTGTCTGGCCCACACTTCCCCTCCTGTCCATCCATATGGCTATTGTGAGAGCTGCCGTGTTCTGACATGGCTCCACCATGCTGGCTGCCACAGTTCAACAGTCTGGGGTAGACATCCAAGCTAGGCCAAAGCTCTTCTCTTGAATTTTTGTAACTGGAATGGGAAATGCATCCTGGCACTTACTAGGTATTCAATATGTACTTGCTGATAAATGAGTTGTAGTGAGAAAAGCAATTTCATTGCAGTTTTAATACCATGCCTGTGTCTTTATCCATTTGTATATACCTCAGATGTCACTTTCTAGATATATTTCTTTAATATCTCATTACATTTGCAGGCATGTACCTTCTCTTTATTCATCATTACAGTCCCTCAAAAAGGTCATATTATTTTACCCTGGTACTTACATATCTCACTAGACCCTTTACAGTCTGGATAGTTCATTAATTTTCCAACTTCTCTCCATTATTGCATTTCAAGAGACTTGTGTTTCTATCATTTATTCTCCTTACTACAGATTTCTAGCTATGATTTTATATACTATGTAAACCATCTCCATTTTATAAAGTTAAAGAGAAAAATAAATAAAAATATATACCTCCTGAATGAAAATAAATAATTCCAAAGCAATTGCTGATAAAAGTGTGAAAGGAACCCAAAGGGAAGAATCAGGAATGTTTCACTGAAGAGGCAAATACCTGAATTGAATTGAGGCCTGAGAATGAGTAGGAGTTTACCAAGCTGATAAACGTGGGAAAGGGGAGAAGCAGGAGAGAAGATAGTTCAAGTACAAACATGAAAGTTTAAGGGAGGACAGCATAGTATGTTTGAGAAACAGTAAGTGTTCAGTAAGTATTTGAGATGTATTCTCCCACCGAATGGGCAGAAGCAGTATCCTAGGGGCCTTATATGTCACTTTAAAGACTCTGGACTCAACTTTGCAATCAGTGGGGAGCCATTAAAAGCTTTTAAGCATGGAAATTATACCATTAGACGGTGGTTTTAGAAATATTAGACTGACAGGAATATGGAGGGTGCATGAGACAACAATTAACCTGAAATTCTTCCATTAATATGAGGTTCTAGAGGGCAAAAATCTCAAAGTTTTTCTTTTTTTCTTTCTTTTTTTTTTTTGTGACTTCTCGCAACATAGATTAACACAGTGCCCACACCTAGTAGGAAATGTTTGTTGATGTAGAGACTCCAGTGTCAGAAGGAACACTCTGCTCCTCTTGGGTGATGAGAATGGACAGGATGACCCTTGTCTGATTAACAAACTCAGCTGGGGTAGGATTAGTCATAGAAGTCTTTCTACAGGTGATGGTCAAGCTCAATCTGGAGGAAGGAAAGTACACTCCAAATGAAGGAACAGTGATAGAGACAAGGAAGCATGGGAACTTTTGGGGAAATACTGCTTAATTCAGTATGTTGGAGCTGACAATACATGAAAATGAAAGGTATAAAATCACAGAATCTCAGAGTTGGAAGGAACCTTTAAAAGTAATCTTGTCGCATCAGCCTTCCAATCATTCCTGCAAAGCCCCTGGGGGTACGGTGAATTTAAAGGTACTGGTGTGGCATATGCTCAGGTGGCAAAGACATGGGACTGAAGTTTAGGCGTAAAGAAGAGCGAGACCTTTAGAGCTGATAGTCACCCAAGGACAGGATAGTTGAATCACAGGAGTAGATGAGATGGTCAAAGGAGAATTAGAAACAAGTGAATGTCTGCATTTATGGTGGAGGAAAGAGGTCAAGGAACCACAGGTGGAATAGTTACAAGTAGGAAAACTAGAAGAGATGGGAGAATTTCAGGGAGGGGGCGGTTTGCAAACAGCCTTGTATGCTATAGAGGCACGGACAACCTTCAATGTCTGGAAATTTGAAAACATCAAGTTATCTTTGATTCTCCTTCTCCTCTAATTAAATCTGAATTCCTGAACTTTGAATCAAAGGTCTCTAGTTTACTTATTCAAACTTCTCACTCATAGCTGCCAAATTTCAACAAACTAATTTTGCCCCCGTTAGGCTATCTTTCCTCTTCTCCCTTAAAAAGTAAAACACATTCTTATTGAGAAGAGAAAAGAAAAAGGATGATGTTGTTTTGGTTTCAAGTATGACATGTATGTTCTTGGCTTTTATTTTCAAATGTATGGATCTGATCCAGGTTTTATAGGGTCTGAAGTTTATACAAGTTGGAGGTCTCTCTTTAAGAAAAAAAAAAGATTTTTAATACAAAATTAGGTTTAAAGTTTTTAGAATGGGAAAAGATCACAATAAATTATTGGAGACTTGGATATTCAGTTTCCATTCTTCTGAAAACTCTTAGATAAAATAGCTTTTCTTGACAGATACAAATGACAGATAAAGTGGTAAATTCAAGATCTGTTTTCCAAAGAGAAGAACTGCCCTAGAATTTTTTAAAGTAGCACTTAAGTTCCTGTTTTGTTTGGATTGAATAGCAGCACTGCTCGGGACTAGCATAGGGAAAAAGAGGTAGGGCCTGAATCTATTGGTTTATGTAAAATTTGGTCTTGCTAAAATAAGAAACAGAATAACCGTACTTACTTACAAATCTATAGCAATGTCAGGCCCTCTTTCACTTAACACTTTCGAGAAAGATCAATCACCTTCTACTTTCCTTGTGTTCTCTTCCCAAGTCACTTAATTTTTCCCATCTGTAGTGCCCTATATTTCTTTTCTGTTTTTAAACATTTTTATTGGAGTATAATTGCTTTACAATGGTGTGTTAGTTTCTGCTTTATAACAAAGTGAATCAGTTATACATATACATATGTTCCCATATCTCTTCCCTCTTGCTATATTTCTTATTAAAAAACCCCAAAAACCAAAAATCCCAAAACTTAAAAAGACCCAGATTCCTTTGTGGCCATAAGTTTAGTCTGAAGGGAGAGGTGATGGTGAAGAAATACAATAATGAAGATTTCTTAACGATAATCCCTAAAATCAAAGACTTCCTCTAGCTAATAGGACTAACAGAAGTTCCACCTAATTTGCCTCAAACACGACTGTGCCCAAGACATCCCCTCTCAAATGAAAATTTCACTTTTCAAAAACTCTCTAAGGAAAAAAAGCCCTTTACTTCCCTCAGTCATATCCCTAGTATTCCCCAAGCTTGTAGAAAGGTGTTATTAAATTCAGAAGAATTGTTGGAATTATTCCCATAAAACCTTTACCAGGAAGGTAATACAGGTAGTTATTTACCTTTTGAGAGAGTGATATCCAAGGCTGGCTGTTGGTAGGGCAGTCTCCTCCTACTCAAGCACATCTCTTGGCAGCCTCTCCTCTTTTCATCAACCCCTTCTTACAAAAGGAGAGTGGTTGGTGGCTCTCTCCCTTTCCCACTCCCACACTGAACTCAGAAGCGTCATGGATAGTTCAACTAAAACAGGATCAAGTTTCAGACACTCCCATAGTGAGTGAGAAAATGATCCCACTAGATTAAATTGGAGCCTAGATCAGTAGAAGTATATTTCCACAACTCTGCTAGGGCTGGGGCAGCCAAGGTTAATGGCTCAAGTAATGACTTTTAAGTAGGATCACATGGGTGGTAGAAGTTGGGTCAGTAGCCAGCTTTTTTGATCTCTGCGATGATTCTCTGCACTAGTAGCATCACCTGAGAAATTGTTAGAAATGTGAATTATTGAACCCCTATTCCAGCTTTAATGAATCAGGAACTTTGGAGGTGTCGGCACCTGTGTTTTAACCAGCCCCTCTGGCTACCTGCAATGTATGCTCAAGTTTGAGAATTACTTGCCAACAAGATCAGTGAAGCTCTAAAATCTCCCCTTTTCCTCAAAAAGAATTTACTTGGGACATTTGGATCAGAAAAGTCAAAACTATTTCACTTAGCATTAGTTATTATACATGTACATACACTTCAAATGCAAAATTTACTACTCTTTCCTCTTAGGTTTTATTTGGTTCATTTAAAAAACTTCCATAGGATGTGTGTGCCTGTGTGTGTGTGTGTGTGTGTGTGTGTGTGAGTGTGTGTATGCTTATAAGTATACAGAATATTTCTGGAGGGACGCACTCCAGGGCTTCAAGGTGAGAATTGGGTGGCTTATATTGTACCATGGGCATATTATCTAGTCAAAATTAATTTGTTTCAATTAGACAAAATTTTAAACTATCATCACACCTTAAAAAAGTAACTATCCTGAAAGATGTGCTATATTTAATAAATATTTACTGAATGCCTACTGTGTGTCAATCACTGTGCTGGATCCTGAGGACAGAATGGAGAATGAAGTGTAGTCCCAGCCCTCAAACTTTTATTTTCCCAGAACACTAATTATAGCAATTAAAAAATATTTTCAGTTTCCAAATTTCTTTTGAACTTGCCCGTACCATTTCAAATTGTGTGAAGGAACTGAGGGAAGGTAAGGGTATTATCTCTTTCTTTCCAGGAAAAACTAAAGCCTGAAACAAAACCACTCACTATAATAGGTACCATCTATTTAGTGATGGACCTTAAAACAAAATTGTTATATCTTTCTGTTTTGCATAATTATAAGTGTAATGTAAAGTCATAGTACATTCAAACATTACAGCCATACACACCAAAAGGTAGAAATCTCCTATTAATCCCACTCTCTAGAGATATACTATTAACAGTTTGGTGGATTTCTCCAGCTTCAATTTCTACACTTACCATAATTTATTATTATTTACAAAATAATACTTATTTTATGCCTTTTCATTTAACAGTATATCTTGGACATCTTTCCATTTTAATACATATAAATCCATTTCATTCTTTTTAATGGCTGCTGAGCACGCAGGTACTCCATTACATAGATATCCCATGGTCCATTTTCTCTATAAATAGGCATTTGGGCTGTCTCAAAATTTTTTTTTTAATTAATTTATTTATTTGTTTTTGGCTGCATTGGGTCTTCGTTGCTGCGCACAGACTTTCTCTAGTTGTGGTGAGCGGGGGCTACTCTTCGTTGTGGTGTGTGGGCTTCTCATTGCCGTGGCTTCTCTTGTTGCGGAGCATGGGCTCTAGGCGCGTGGGCTTCAGTACTTGTGGAACGCAGGCTTCAGTACTTGTGGCTCACAGGCTCTAGAGCTCAGGCTCAGTAATTGTGGTGCGCAGGCTTAGTTGCTCCGTGGCATCTTGCTCTGTGGGATCTTCCCAGACCAGGGCTCGAACCCGTGTCCCTTGAATTGGCAGGCGGATTCTTAACTGCTGCGTCACCAGGGAAGTCCCTTGAATTTCTTATTATTATACCAACATTGCAATGGATATCCTGTACATATATCTCTGGGTACTTGTGGAAATATTTTGTGGGATACATTCCTCAAAATATTAGAAATATAAATGCTGGGTTACAGGATATGAACATCCAGAATTTTAATAGGTATTGCCAAATTACACACTAAAATGGTTATAGCAATTTGTGCTTCATTCTTGTTTTTTTAACGGTGTCACCAATATAGATTACTTTCAATCTCTGAAATACTTGTCCATCCAACAGGCAAAAAATAATATCTTAGTTTCTTAGAAACTTGCATTTCCCTAAATACTATGGTATTTGAAGCTCTATTGTTTGAACATCTTTTGTAGATTTCCTGTAACCTATCCTTTCCCTTCTTTTAACTGGGCTATTCATCTTTCACTTACTGATTTGAAGAATATATGAATTCTTATATATTCTTATATATATATACATATAAATATATTTTAAAATATATTTTTACTTATAACTTTTTTTGATTTGTGCTTTTCCTAGTTCCTATCCTCTACCACTCCCAATCCCTCATATTTTTTGTGTGTGTTATAAATTTATTTATTTATTTGTTTTTGGGTCTTCGTTGCTGCGCGCGGGCTTTCTCTAGTTGCGGTGAGCACTTCGTTGCAGTGCTCGGGCTTCTCATTGCAGTGGCTTCTCTTGTTGCGGAGCGCAGCTCTAGGTGCACAGGCTTCAGTAGTTGTGGCTCGTGGGCTCAGTAGTTGTGGCACACAGGCTTAGCTGCTCCACGGCATGTGGGATCTTCCGGACCAGGGCTCGAACCCATGTCCCCTGCATTGGCAGGCGTATTCTTAACCACTGCGCCACCAGGGAAGTCCCAATCTCTAATTTTTGAATCTGCTCTTTATCAACATCAGCTTCCAGAATTCAACATCTTTTCTCAGCCCAATAACCTCTTTCTGGCTTCTCTTGTTTCCCTGAGCAGTCTCACCCCCTTCCAGACACTTGTAAACTGTACTTCTTCTGCAGCTCTAGAATCTTCCATTCCCAAGATACTGATCTAATTTGTCAGTCATTTCTCCAATTCTGGGTAAATTGCTCTGTTTCCTTTCTTTCCTCACGCTTCTGAGTATTGGCAGAGAAAGTAATAACAATGCTCCATAGTTTCACGAAAATTTATGCCTTCTCACTTTGGGCTCTCAGAGCATTTGACAATCTTTGTATTATACTTTTTTTTTTTACATCTTTATTAGAGTATAATTGCTTTACAATGATGTGTTAGTTTCTGCTCTATAGCAAAGTGAATCAGTTATACATATACATATGTTCCCATATCTCTTCCCTCTTGCGTCTCCCTCCCTCCCACCCTCCCTATCCCACCCCTCCAGGCGATCACAAAGCACCGAGCTAATCTCCCTGTGCTATGCGGCTGCTTCCCACTAGCTATCTATCTTAAGTATTCATACTTTTTTATCCATACACTTCCTAACCAATTGCCTACAGCTGTACAGCTACAACCAACACCACTTCTACATCTTATTCTCAGTAGAAGTTTCAGCTATTATTTCTCTTTGAGCATTGAAGCCATTGCACATGTGTTGTCAATTTCTCTTTCTTCTAGTTCAAAATGTTTATACATTTTCAGTAAAAGGGTGCCTTGGTTTTTCTGAGGCTAACACTTCCGCACGCAGCCCAACCTATCTCCTGGTCCCTACTAAGATCAGTCTTACTTGTTTTCTTGAGCACATATATTTTATTGCATTTTTAAATTGTATTTTTCATTTGCCCCTTTCCACAAGCTCAGTCTGTAGACATATTTTTATATCTCTACCCCTACCCTATGCCTCACCCCAAACTAATGTTTGATTATATTCTCTTAATTGCCGTATTTCTTGAGAAAATGGTGTATGCTAACAACCTGCCTGTATTTACTCACTTTCTATTCATGTCTCACTCATCTGAACTATGGTTTTCACTCCTTCTACTTCCCTTAGGTTTGTTCATCCTCATCTCTGAACATATGATGCTGTTTCTCAAACTCTTTTATCTTGAAATTCCTTTGGCTTCCATTGCCCTGTTCTTTCCAGGTTGCCTCTTCCTTCTTCTATAACCTGAAACAGGCATTGCTTTTTTTTTTTTTAATTGAAGTACAGTTGATTTACAATGTTGTATTAGTTTCTGATGTACAGCAAAGTGATTCTGCTATACATACATATATATATATTCTTTCTCATATTCTTTTCCATTATGGTTTATTACAGGATATTGAATAGAGTTCCCTGTGATCTACAGTGGGACCTTGTTGTTTATCTATTTTATATATAATAGTTTGTATCTGCTACTCTCAAACTCCTAACTTATCTCTTTTCCCTTTCCCCTTTGGTAACCATAAGTTTGTTTTCTATGTCTGTGAGTCTGTTGCTGTTTTGTAAATAAGTTCATTTGTATCACATCTTAGATTCCACATATATGTGTTATCATATGATATTTGTCTTTTTCTGAATTACTTCAGTATGATAACGACTAGGTTCATTCGTGTTGCTGCAAATGGTATTATTTCATTCTTTTTTTTTAATGACTGAGTAGTGTTCCATTGTATATATATACCACATGTTCTTCGTTCATTCATCTGTTGATGGACATTTAGGTTGCTTCCATGTCTTGGCTATTGTAAATAGTGCCGCTATGAACATTGGGATGCATGTATCTTCTCGAATTATAGCTTTGTCTGGTTATATGCCCAGGAGTGGGATTACTGGATCATATGGCAACTCTATTTTTAGCTTTTTAAGGAACCCCCGTACTGTTTTCCATTATGGCTGTACCAATTTACACTCCCACCAACAATGTAGGAGGGTTTCCTTTTTTCCACACCCTCTCCAGCATTTATTATCTGTAGACTTTTTAATGATGGCCATTCTGACTGGTGTGATGTGATACCTCATTGTAGGTTTGATTTGCATTTCTCTAATAATTAGCGAAGTTGAGGATATTTTCATGTGTCTGTTGGCCATCTGCATGTCTTCTTTGGAGAAATGTGAATTTAGGTCTTCGGCCCCTTTTTTTTTATTTCGGTATGCAGGCCTCTCACTGTTGTGGACTCTCCCGTTGCGGAGCACAGGCTCCGGACGTGCAGGCCCAGCGGCCATGGCTCACGGGCCCAGCCGCTCCGCGGCATGTGGGATCTTCCCTGACAGGGGCACGAACCCGCATCCCCTGCATCGGCAGGCGGACTCTCAACCACTGCGCCACCAGGGAAGCCCTTCTGCCCATTTTTGATTGGGTTCTTTTTTGTTATTGAGTTGTATGAGCTGTTTGTATATTTTGGAAATTAAGTCCTTGTTGGTCGCATTGTTTGCAAATATTTTCTACCATTCCATAGGTTGTTGTTTCATTTTGTTTATGGTTTCCTTTTCTGTGCAAAAGCTTATAAGTTTGATTAGGTCCCATTTGTTTATTTTTGCTTGTATTTCTATTGCTTTGGGAGACTGACATAAGAAAATGTTGCTACAATTTACATCAGAGAATGTTTTGCCTATGTTCTCTTCTAGGAGTTTTATGGTGTCATGTTTTATTAAATATATCTAAGTCTTTAAGCCATTTTAAGTTTATTTTTGTGTAGGGTGTGAAGGAGTGTTCTAACGTCATTGATTTACTTGTGACTGTAACAGGCATTTCTTGAGGTGTTCTTTGTGTCCTTTTTCTTACCTGTTTTAGTTTTTGTGCTATCATTCCTGCAACCACAAGTCTCTTGCAGCTGATGTACAAATTTAGGTCTAGGTCCTATCCTCTCTTTTGCACAGATGTCCTGTAATTCCATACGCTTAATAAGCATTTTTACCTGGTTTTCCCACCAAGCAATCCAACAACTGAACAAATCTGAACTTCCAGTTAGCATCTGTCTCTGTCATTGATATCATCCAAAAGACTTCTTTGACATCACAGCTTCCTTTCATTCCATATACAATTACATGGTAGGCCTTGTTGATTATTCTGTCACAACAGTATTTGTGGCAATCATTTTCTTTTCAGTTCCATTGACCTATGTCAAGTCCTTGTAATTTCTCCCCTGGATTTCTGAAAAAGTAGAATCCACCTAAGTGGATTTCCTGCTTGTAGTCTCTCCCCTCCCCAAAATAACCTGGATCAGTGTTCCTTAAAATTTTAACTTCGAGAAGTAGTATTTCCAGATAAAAGATGAATATTTTTAATTATAAATATGTCACATGCAATATTTAGAACACAATGATACTAAAAAAGTACTTGTTGTTTATCTGAAATTCAAATTGACTGGCCAGCTTATATTTTTATTAGCTAAATCTGGCAACTCTATCTGGATACACTAAGTAAAACTGATGTATCTGCAGACCACCATTTTAAGTAATTAAAAAAACTGGCTTAAAAAAAAAAAACTGGCTTACCATGAACTTACCAAAAAACTTGTGATAGTTAAAAATTTAATAGTAGTAATGGTAACTGTTTAATATTGGCAAGCTGAATACACGTGCAATAGGGCAGGTTTCACAGTGGACTTCTTAATTTTTATTTCTACTAAAATTAGAAAATCTAAATGCACAATGAGCTTGTCAGATATTGCAATGAGTGTTTGGTGGCTACTAGATAATTCCGAACAGTTGAATCTAGCGTGGATCTAGCATCATGAAGAGCTTCTAATTGAAGACAGCTTTTAGTAGTGTTAGATCCTAAGAAGAGCATATGGCAACCTAAAAAATTGAAGTTTCAAGTTGAGAAAGAGTAGGAGTTGTATTCAATTGCATGGATTGCATTCAGCTCTGAAAAGCATTTTTTCCATACAGCTGCAACATTTGGATGTGGTTGAAAATATGTTGAATAATGTGTCATCCATTTTTTTCTCTTAATAAGAAAGAAAATTATCATGTATTGGGAAATAATAAACTCCTGGAAGTAAAGGCATTTGCATAAAAGTCTGGTTTTCTTACAAAACCCTGATACTTTGTTTTTTTTTAAAAAATTAATTTATTTATTTTTGGCTGTGCCGGGTCTTTGTTGCTGCGCACAGGCTTTCTCCAGTTGCAGAGAGGGTGTGGTACTCTTCCTTGTGGTGCATGGGCTTCTCATTGCGGTGGCTTCTCTTGTTGCGGAGCACAGGCTCTAGGCGCATGGGCTTCAGTAGTTGTGGCTTGCGGGCTCTAGAATGCAGGCTCAGTAGTTGTGGCACACAGGCTTAGTTGCTCCACAGTATGTGGGATCTTCCCGCACTAGAGCTTGAACCCGTGTCCCCTGCATTGGCAGGCAGATTCTTAACCACTGCACCACCAGGAAAGTCCCGAAAAATCCTGATACTTTGTTCTTAACATTAAAAATCATGGCATTTAGAATTTGAAGTAATAATTCAGGTTAATAAAAAAAATGAAAATGTTGCTCAGATAAGCCATTTGAACAAGTCTACTTGGAAAAATTAAAATAGTTTCTGTTAGCATTTTCTGTATAGTAAAGAAGGGATTTTTACTCCAGCCCTTATTTAGAAACTTGTGAGAGCACCTTCCCCATTACTGGCCTCCATACTTTATTGTGGAAAAAGCAGTGTTCTAACATTTGCCTGTTTCTTCTCAATGATTATGCTTACTGGCTGCTATTATTATATACATTACTATGTTTACAGTTTACACTACTTTGTTATATGTTGAATCAGAATCAGGAGAAATATTGTTTGACTACCAATGTTCTCTGAATAAAACACGAAGTGGACTGACATTTTGCTTATTGTAGGAATAATATCCTTTGTACACCCAAAGCTACAACCCCATCAGTTTTTTTTTGCGGGGGTACGCGGGCCTCTCACCGCTGCGGCCTCTCCCATTGCAGAGCACAGGCTCCGGACGCACAGGCTCAGCGGCCACGGCTCACGGGCCCAGCCGCTCCGCGGCATGTGGGATCCTCCAGGACCGGGGCACGAACCCGTGTCCCCTCCATCGGCAGGCGGACTCTCAACCACTGCTCCACCAGGGAAGCCCACAAAATAATTTTTTAAGTGAAAATTTTTCTAAATGAAAATGTCTTCTTCTATAAGCTGAATTTTTAATGATAAACCAAACAGGAAATTTCTGGGCATCTTTCCTTGTGTACCACATATACACTGTGAAATGATTCATATTGTGTAAATCAGTGCGTCCACTCATAAGATAAACGTCTGTTTAGCAAGTACAGGGTGATACTGCCCTTTCATGTTGTATACCATGATTTTGTATGATACTGATATTTGATTAGGGATTTTTGCCAAGAGCTTGTTATACTTTCTCCAAGCAAAATATTTATTATTAACTGTGTAGCTAGTTGCACAAGTTATCTCTGAAACAAAGTGACCTTTACCATTTTTTTTAAAAATGAGGGAGGTAACTTGATCTTTTTTTATCCACAAGTTCATCTATTTCATTCTGGAAAACATTGCTTTTATTCCAGAAAAATACATTTCTTGGCAATGAGGTTATTGTATTTGGGTCAAAACTGACTTGAAGGCTTTGATGGCTTTCCAAGTCATTGACAAAATTTCCTAACAGTCGAGGTGTAGTGGGCAAGGGACAAATGGATGCTAGCCCAATAAAATCCAATTTTTAGATCTTCATAGTTGTACTTCCTATTTACTGTTTATTTTTTGTTGCTTGGATCAACTTACCACATTTAAAGCCACATAATAATTCATATTCTATATCTGCACTGCAGTCTTGTTTAATAGCTAGCTACCTTTAATACGTAATTTGAATTGAAGTACTTGTTACCTTTTTTCACCACTACTTCTAATGCTTCAATGTACTTCATTTGAGTGAATGATTTTTCTCTTTCTGGTGAATTGGAAATATAATACAACAAAATGGTAAATAAAAATTTAATTTTAACAAATGTAAACAATAATATATGAATTATGTTAAAATACCTTGGCTGAGATAAACTATACTGATAACTAAATGAGGGAAATGGATCTGTGTAATCTTTGTAGTACATATACAACCTACAAGAATTCAAAGATGCTCAATAGCATAATGGGATTTCTGTTAAAATTAGAATAAATTTATGTTAGACAATTTGTGAAAGATGTGAAGAGGTAGTACACTGTAGTGCTAAAACAGGGGGATGGGTGGAATATATTCCCAGAGTCAGCCTTCTTCAGTTTGCCTCCTAAAACACTACTTACCAGCTGGGTGTCCCTTGCTTAACCTCTTTGCTTCTGTTTCCTTATCTGCAAAATGTAAATAATAGAATCTACCTCACAGTGTTGTTATGAGGATTAAATAAGTACTTATAAAGCAGTGTGGACAGTGTCCGGCTCGAAGTGCTCAATGCTTCCTATTATTAGAAAATACATCTGTGCAATCATCTTGCCACTTCTCTACTAAAAACCTGTCACTATGTCCCTATCGTTGATCAAAGGAAGTTATCCCACTCTTAATCAAAATACATTGCCTCCTGTTTTGGCTGTCGGTATCTCTCCTACCAGACATAAGCGCCCAGATCCTCTTACACTACCAGTTCTATAGCAGGCATTCAAAACTTGCTGAACTTTTTCCCAATAGGGACAAAGGTCCTTAAAAGAGGAAAAAACTAGAAAGGATTACAAATCACGAAGTGAAGTTTAAGCAGTAGGGCACCTAAAGAAGATTTACAAAACAAATCATCTGCAGAGTGGCCAACCAGGCGAATCCACCACCCAGCGAAGCTTTTTAGTAAAATTATTTTTCACTGACGTCACTAGATCGCTGACCTCTAAGGTAGAAGAGGCGGAATTAGAGAGACAGCTGGACTTCTTCCTCGCCCTCCCTCCTCCACTGGACTGGCTGGCAGCTCCGTGGCCAGCCCTGCTTCTGGTCGTTTTGCGATTCTATTGGTCAGTTTTCCCGAGGAGGCTGGCCTTGGGATGACCCCGCCCCCTGTAGGGGCGGGTCTCTCCGTCGTAGGGGCTGGGGACGGTGGGGCGGGGGGCGGTTGCTGCAGCCGCCATCTTGGATTCCGCGGTAGCATTGGCGGCAGTACGGCGCCGCGTCTGGGGAGTGGCTCTCCCCTCCCCCTCCCCCCGGTTCCTTGGCGGTGGCTCCTCCCACTGGGGGGGTGCGGCGGCGGTGGCATCTACAGCTATGGCGGCGACTACTGCTAACCCCGGTGAGGAGACGGAGGACTGGGGTGCCTCTCAAGGAGGAGGGGCTGAAGGGGTTGGCAACTGGGTAGACCCAGCGCTGAGGGGCCGTAGTTGGGGCTGAGGGCGCTGAGACGCGTGGGGGTGGCTACGGGGCGGTGGGGGAGGGGAGTGACCTGGGGGAGGGCCCGCCCCTGGGGAACAGGGGAGACCCGAGGTGGAGGGAGGGAGCAGGCGGGTGGGAGTTGGGGATTCCTTGCCCCGAGTTCTGTTTGAGCAGCTGTCCGTGCGGGGCTGGCCCGCCTCCACTCTTGTGGCGGCTTTCTGGTGTGCGATGTAGTCCTCTTTCAGCCTTCTGCCCACTGTGGACCTGCTTGATGCCGAATAACTGTGGGCAGTGTGGCTCGTTTTACTTTAAAGGTAGTTGGGACTCATAGGATCACGTTGCTGTTTAGCTGAGGTGTTACTTCCAAACGTTTAGATTTTAAATTTTAAAAATCTTTGAATTCATACTCAGTTTCTTAAAAAAAAAAAGCTGTACCTCCTCCCTCCCTATCCGAGGGCTATCCTTTGAAACTGGCGTTTATGTATTAAGAGGTGCCTCTAGTGTCATTAGCTGCTGAAGGCAGAGGTTTGTGTAATGTTTGAGTTACAGGATAGATCTTGCCAACAGCAAGCATCCAGGACCCAGATTTAAATCTTGTTAGGTGGGTCAAGGGAGTTCCCATTCTTCAAGAAAAGTTCAGTTCATGCTATTTCTCAATGAACATCTCTTCTAAAGTGGGAGCTTGAACGTTAAAAATCTAGTCAGTCATGTCTAAAAGATGGAATGGGGTGTAGTGCAGCAGCAGGTCTAGACAGATCAGGTCTTCAAATTCCTAGTCCCAGTCCTCTTTCCAGTACATTACAGTTATTTCTCCCTAGGAAGTATTTCATTTAAGGGATCCTAGTTTACTTTGCTGACCTTGGCTATTCCCCAGAAATCCTTATCTTTGATAGCCTTAGAAAAGAAGTGAGAGGTGGGGGTGAATAACTTGAAAATATGGTAGTGGGAAGGATTCACTGCTGTTCCCTTGTTAAAACTTAAATTGGATTTTTTTTCGTGTCTCTGAAAGGCAGTAGTATTTTACAGTACTCAGCTTTTGCTATTACAATTGAATCACTGAAATTTACTGTCTTTCCTACCATGTTTCTGGGAACAGACCTATTTAAAGAAGTTAATTTGTCACATGTCAATATCATATTTTTAAATATTTTAAGAGGAAAAGGAGATAAAGTTAATGGCTAAAATTGCATTGCAGGAAGTGCTGAGTGATGGAATAAAATCGGAAAGATGCTATTACTATGGCAGACCTGACCTTGAAGTAAAATAACCTGTTAACTAGGGAGTAAATAAACAAGATTTTAAACTGATAACACATTGCAAAATACTTATATAACCCTAGTCAAGTTGCAAAGCATTTCTCTTATTAAGAGGTGGCCTGGGTAAACAAGTTTAGTGCATATGTCAGAAGCTTTTTTCCCAGCAGTGTGGGTGGGGTTGCTTTATTTTGTTTTGTTTTTTAAACAACAGTAACCAGAATGACAATCTCTTGACCACATTTTCATTAGCTGATCAATATCAACTTAAAACTGTAAGCAGAAAATAACATTCATTTGTGCAGAATCCTTGCTTATGATGAAACAGTTACTTTGTTTATTGCTCTTTGGCAGCCTACTTCTGCAGTTTTTAGGGTTCTTTTTTTGCGGGCCTCTCACTGTTGTGGCCTTTCCCGTTGCGGAGTACAGGCTCAGCGGCCATGGCTCACAGGCCTAGCCGCTCCGCTCGGCATGTGGGACCTTCCCGGACCAGGGCACGAACCCGTGTCCCCTGCATCTGCAGGCGGACTCTCAACCACTGCGCCACCAGGGAAGCCCTAGGGTTCTTTTTCGATGTTGGATAATTCTTCCATCTCTTACAAGTTATTGATCCCAAATTCAACACATGATAATTAAATTAGAAAGTGCATTTTCTTCCTTCAATTCTCGTTTTGCCCCTTTGTATCAAAAGGAAGAGATCATAGCTGCATTGTGGAGTTTTGATAGCCTGTTCCTTTTGGGAAATGAGGACCATAAATGTAGGGACACAGGGTGGAAATGAACTGTGCTCAGTGAAAAGAAAGTAAATGGTTTTCAGGTCAGAATTCTTTGTTGCATGGTCAAACCTTTAATCCTTAGAGTCATTTTAGGGACTAGGGACATCAGACTGATTTCTTTTGAGTTTTTTCTACTTTGTCATTTTGCTAGTTAAGCTTCCCTATGGTTCTTGTTTGTTCTGTCCTCACATATGTCTGCAAAGAATTTTGGTGATAATTATTTAACTCTTCTAAGCTTCATTTAAGTTAATCCTTAGTGTTAACAACAATACTTGATGATCATTTTAGTTGTATTTAGAGTTTGATTTAGAGACTGTTGGTGTCCCTTCAGGGTCTTGCAGGGGACCTGGTTCCTTTGCATTTTTCTCTATGTCTTAACATGGTGCTGGATCAAAAGAAGAGTAAGATATAGTTTATACTCCACAATCTAAGAGTTATGTTGAAATAATAGCTCTAATGTGGTGGTGGCTTTTTTCTGCGTAATTGATAATTCTTCATATTCTATTATTTTTCACTAATTCTACTTACCAGTGGCAAGATAAATGAGTGGGTAGGTGGTCCATGAAATCTTAGGCTATATCTTTCTTGTCTACATAATACTAAAAATTTTGAGAAACATTTAAAAAATTGCACGTGTGATTTGTAATGCATCAGCTAAGGCACTGTTTGGGAACAGATTAGTTATTTCATTTATAATTCAGTATTCAAACCAGAGATGTGAATGAATTTTTAGGAGTGCAGTTTTCTCCTTCCTTGATTCTGGTGTTCTCTTTCCGAGGGACCTCTTTTTGTGGTATTAGGTACCATTTATTGTGGGTAGAGAACGGGTAGAAGGCAAAGGAAGGAACACTTGTTTGGGTTTGTAAGGCTGACACTTAGGAAAACTTTTTTTTTCCACATAATTTTTACCTTCATAAATTATAGTTTTTGAAGCATCAATTAGCAGAATTCTTACCCATTACCTTTACTTAACCTTTTTCAGATACAGGAAAATAGGAATTTATGCAGTATAAAATTACAATGCCAAGATACTTTAAAAATTATATTCTATTGCAAAAACCTATTTCAAAAGTGTTTAAATATAGTTTACTAATTCAGCAATTGAAATACAATTAACATTTTTGAAAAAGAACCTTAATCCATATACTTTTTATGCTGTTTGAATTGTGGCACCAAACTGAATCTTTTCTGTTTTTTTAGAAATTAAGAAGTAGATACTTCTGCATTCTTGGAACTCTAATTTTCTTGTTGTTTTGAAATAGTGGTCTCTCACTTTAGTTTTTTTGCATTCCAGTCCTACTCTTCTACTCAAACAATCCACTAACAGATGTGAGAATATGTTGTTTCATGGATGTTTTGTGGAAGTCTTTTGTGGTTGTCTGCTATGGATGACTTTCTTCTAAGGCAGTAACAGTAGGGATTTCCACAGTACCAAGTGGTGGTTGATCTTCAAAAAACTAAATTGCAACACTCAAGGAAACTAAACACTTTTTCCTTGATTTTACTTAGGTTATGACATTTGGGGCATATTTAATTTCAAAACTAGTAAAATTTGAATCCTTAATTGTAGAAACTATCTTTGGAACCATCTTTTTTTTCCCCCTTCAGGCTATTTACAATATTTATTTTAAATGTTAATTCCCTGGTGGTATAGTCCTGTATAGAGGTGCAAGGGTGACATTTCTGTCAGTGCTATCCAGTGTCTCTGTGGTTGTATAGCTGATCTTATTTAGATGTAACAGTAAAGGAATACATTTAAAGCTCTTGTGATATGCAAGGCCTGAGCTCAGTGGAGTCTATTTGGGCCCATCACCCACACCCAATGATAGGCCCTGCCTGTACAGCCATCTGTTTCTAAGAATGCTGCCTAATATGCCGTGATGATTTCAATAAGTAGACATCAACGAATATTGGAGTTGGATTCAAGATAACTCCTATCATTTTACATGTAAGAAAACAAACCTAGAGAGAGGAACTGGCACATTTATTAAACATCTATTAAGTTCTTACTATATGCCAGGCTACACTTTCCTGTTTTGTTGGCTATTCTGTATGTTAGAAACCATCTCTTAGTTTCCAAATAAATTCTCTAAATTTGCATCTTTTCATCGTTTCTTCGTTTTGTATTTGTCCCTTCACATTTTCTCTAGTTGAGTAGACAAACTAAGTTTATGACTTCAACAACTTAATTAGCATTTAAGTTCCATGAGTAGGACCTTTACCTCCCTCGTTCACCACAGCACCCTACTGCTCCCAGGGGTGCCTAGTACGTAGGACTACAGTTCAGTAATTGTTTGTTGTATAAATGAATGTTGTAAAACCTGGCATTGGAGGTTCATATCTTTATGCACTGTTAATATGAAAATACCTTTGAAAGGATAACACTAATTAAACCATTAACATCATGAATTAATTTATAATAGCTAACAATAATTATATGCCAGATATTCTAAATATATTACCTCACTTAATATTCATATATTTATCTCATTTAATCTTTTTCTTTAAAAAAAGTTATTTATTTATTTTTTTAATTTTAGCTGCGTCTGGTCTTAGTTGTGGCGCACAGACTCCAGAGCACACAGGCTCAATAGTTGTGGCATGTGGACTCTCTAGTTGTGGCGCAGAGGCTCAGTAGTTGCGGTGCGCGGACTTAGTTGCCCTGCGGCATGTGGGATCTTAGTTGCCTGACCAGGGGTCGAACCTGGGTCCCCTGCATTGGAAGGCGGATTCTTAATCGTTGGACCACCAGGGAAGTCTCCTCATTTAATCTTTACAAGACTCCTATGAGGTATATATTAATATTCTTGTTTTCAGATGAGGAAACTGAGGCACAGAGTGAATAATTAGTTTGTCTGAAGTCACATAGCTGGTAGGGGGTAGAGACAGTTTTTTTGGGGGGGTGGGTAGAGACATTTTGATTGCTGGCAGTCTGTCTACACAAATTTTCTTTTATAGGAGTTTTTTTTTTCTTTTTTTAAATTAAAATATAGTTGATGTACAATATTATATGTTTCAGGTGTACAACATGGTGACTCACAATTTTAAAGGTTTTATTCCATTTATAGTTATTATTAAATATTGGCTGTATGCCCTTTGTTGTACTATAGATCCTTGTAGCTTATTTATTTTATATATAGTAGTTTGTAGCTCTTAATCCCCTACCCTTATCTTGTCTCTCCCCTCTTCCTTCTCCCTACTAGTAACCACTAATTTGTTTTCTATATCTGTGAGTCTGTTTCTTGTTTGTTACATTCAGGAGTATGTATTATTTTTTAGATTCCACATATAAGTGATATCATACATTGTTGTCTTTCTCTGTTTGACTTATTTCACTTAATACCCTCCAAGTCCATCCATGTTTTTGCAAATGGCAAATTTTCATTCTTTTTTATGGCTGAGTAGTATTCTGTTGTATATATGTACTACATCTTCTTTACCCATTTGTCTGTTGATGGACACTTAGGTTGCTTCCATATCTTGGCAATTGTAAATAATGCTGCTATGAACATTGGAGTACAAGTATCTTTTGAATTAGTGTTTTGTTTTGGGTTTTTTTGGATAAATTCCCCCTAGTGGGATTGCTGGGTCATATGGTACTTTAATTTTTAGTCTTTTTTGGGAAACCTCCATACTGTTTTGCACAGTGGCTACGCCATTTTACATTTCCACTAACAGTGTCTGAGGGTTCCTATTTTTCCACATCCTCACCAACATTTATTATTTGTGGTCTTTAGACCGTATTCTTTTTTTTTTTTTTTGTGATACGCAGGCCTGTCACTGTTGTGGCCTTTCCCGTTGCAGAGCGCAGGCTCAGCAGCCATGGCTCATGGTCCCAGCCGCTCCACGGCATGTGGGATCCTCCCGGACCGGGGCTCGAACCCGTGTCCCCTGCATCGGCAGGCGGACTCTCAACCACTGCACCACCAGGGAAGCCCTAGACAGTATTCTTAATTACTAAGTTATAAGACTTTCTCCATTGTGACTTAAAGTCACTTCCTACAGAAATGTGGCACAATGGATACTTTTTGAGGAGGAGGAGGGTGGGGTATTGTCTTTTTTAGTAGATGAAGAAGGTGAAATACCGTGTCCGACAGCCAGGATGGCACAGTTACTTGGATGGAGAAGTGAGTGCAAGGTGCTGAAAAAGTTGCTGGAAGAGTGTTGCAGTTCCTAAAATCTTTTCTGTAACTTCTTGTATTCTTTCTTCATAGTTGTTTTTCACCTCTTTAAATAACTTTTACTGGAATCCTTAACGCTTACTGGAATCCTTCTGCTAGTTCTTCATACCCCATAATTGTCCCTTTTTGATGAACTTCTTGTTTTTGGCTTCAGAGACACTGCATTGCTTGTTCTTTCTCACTGACTCTTCCTTCTTTGTTCCTTAGGCCTGCTCATTTTCTTTTTCTTGTTCATTATGCTTCTCCTTTTCTAGTCTCACTCCTGGGACTGGAACTCTTAATTGATTAATTAATTAGTAAGCCAGTCAACTTCCTTCATTTCTATTTGCCCACCTACCTGCCTCAATTAAACATTTATTTGGTAACTACTGTATCTCCTTCCCTCATTTATCTTTTATATATTGAAGACTCTAAAATTTTTATTTGTCTTCTCACATAAGCTTCTTTTCCTGTATTTTCATCTATTTAAAAAAAACTTTATTTGAATAACTGTAACATGTTATTTATATATATATATATATATATATATATATAGTCACCAGTATCTCCTTCAGATCTGCTGACCTTCCTAACTTTTCTGTATCTTTTGTGACTATTGCAGTTTTTCCAGTTCCCCAGGTTAAGCAATTAGATGTGTTTGGATTCTTTTATGTATTTATCTGATTTGTTATCACATCTTGTTTTTTTTTGCATTTAAAAAAAGCATTTTTAAACATATAAGGATATTAAAACATATAAAACATTTTAACCATATAAAATATATACCCAAAATAGATGTATTTATTAATTTTTTAAAATTGATTTTTATTGGATTATAGTTGCTTTACAATGTTGTGTTAGTTTCTGCTGTACAGCAAAGTGTATCCGTTATACATATATGTATATCTACTCTTTTTTAGATTCTTTTCCCATATAAGTCATTACAGAGTATTGAGTATAGTTCCCTGTGCTATATAAGTAGGTTCTTAATTAGTTATCTGTTTTATATATAGTAGTGTGTATATGTCAATCCCAATCTCCCAAATTATCCCTCTCCCCCTTTCCCCCTTGGCAACCATAAGTTTGTTTTCTACATCTGTGATTCTTAAAATAGATTTATTTAAACATATATATGTTAAAAATTATTTTAATAAAAATTACCCATGCATATATTTAATGACAGTGTTACATGATTTGTTATAAAAACAGCAGTCCTCTACCCCTTCTCTCAGCTTCTTCTCCCCAATGACATCCATTTTTATTTCTTTTAACCAAACTTAACTTTTGATTAAATAAAATGTCCCAGAAGTAAAAGGCAAGAGTTTTCAAATTGAAGGAGCCAGAACAATGAATGAAAAACTCACCCACTCAAGGCACATTATTATGAAATTTCAGCATCAGATACAAAGAGTATCCTATAAGCTCCAGAGAGAAGAAAATTGGTCAGTTAAAAATAAGAAGGGGGCTTCCCTGGTGGCGCAGTGGTTGAGAGTCCGCCTGCCGATGCAGGGGACACGGGTTCGTGCCCCGGTCCGGGAAGATCCCACATGCCGCGGAGTGGCTGGGCCCGTGAGCCATGGCCGCTGAGCTTGCGCGTCCGGAGCCTGTGCTCCGCAGCGGGAGAGGCCACAACAGTGAGAGGCCCGCGTACCGCAAAAAAAATAAATAAGGAATCAGATTAGTTTTGCTTCTCAGTAGTCACACTGGAAGATAGATGACAATGGAGCAATGCCTTCAAAAATCTGAGGGAAAGTAATCTCCAACTTAGAATTCCATACCTAGGCAAACTGTCAGTTAGTGAAGTGGAAGAAAGATATTTTCACATACCCAAGGTCTCCCTTATACTCTTTCTCAGGAACTTACTAGGGGATGAGATTTACCAATAGGCGAGAGTAAACCAAGAAAGAGGAAACATGGAATACAGGAAAGAAGCAGTAGAACAGGATACGTCCATTTTGCATACATTGCTGTTAGTTTCCCTGTTTTCAGTATTGTAACCTCACTTTCAAATTTGTCTGGTGTTCCCCAGTCCAGAGGACCTCTGGTTTACACTCTTCAGAGAATAAATCAGTTTTTTGACTGGGTGATGGAGGGGCATTTTCCCTGCTGGAAGGGACAGGGAGAGGATCTGGGAATCCACCTGCTGCTTAAAAACAGATATCAAACTAATCCTTTTTATTTTAGCTTTCATTTGCCCTGCCTTCTACACCCCCACCTCATTTTTGATTAGTTTCCCTGCTTCTATTCAAATTTTAAATCTGTCAAATTAATCTTTTAATTTACATTTTCTTCTTGTCACTCTGACTTAATAATATATTTTGTCTTTCAGTTGCTTATTGAATCAGATTTAAGATTTCATCTTGGCATTCAAGGCCTTCTTACAGTTGGCTAGCATTTGACATATTTTCTCCTGAATACAGACTTTATGCTCTTTATAGGCCTGTTTCCCTGCACCTCCTCACAGCTATGTTCATACCTCCCTTATGATTTGCTCATGTTCTTTTGTCTATGTGGAATGTCTTTTTCCTCTTCTTTAGTTTTTCTGAGGTCCAGCTTGACCAACTTTTCTGAAACTTCCTGGCTGGCTGGCTGGCTGGTAGCTTTATTTCCTTTAGTTTTTCCTTCCTATTGAGTACCTTCTCTGTGCTAGGGAGTGTGTCAGACCTTAATTTAAACCATCTCAATTATCTTTTTTTTCTCTAAATTTCTCTATCCTTTAGATCCCATAAAAACCTATTATTGAAAGTATGGAATTTATTTTTTATGGGAAAATTTTGTTTTTTCTTAGGAAAGTTACATATATTAGCTATTTAAAATTTAACTGGAAAAAGTTAATAGTAATAACATATAAAGTAAACTCAGTTTTACTAATGATAGAGAAATCCACATCAAACCAACAATGATCATCATTTTATACCTGGAAAATTAGTAAAAATTTGAAGATTGCTAAGGTCCAGTGCTGTTGGAGGTATGGATAATTTGATACCATTGGTGAGGTTCTTAATTGGTATGACCTTCTTGGAGGGTAATGGGCAGTTTTAAATATGCTCCTTTAGATCCAGCGAGTCATTTTTAGAAATTTTTTAGTTGTAGGTAATACTGGCATCTTTGCTTAAAGATATACAAGGATATTCATTGAAACATTATTTATGATAATGATAGTTTGAATGTCATAAATGTGTACGTTTGTACTATGAAATACTGTATAACTTAAAAAGAATGAGCTAACAGTATTTATTGACATGATATACCTTCCAAGATACATTGTTAATTGGAAAAAAATAAAAGTTTCAGAATAAATATAATATGGTCCCTCTCCTTTGTTATATAAAAATTGCTAAAACCCTGTAATATATGGTGTATAGAAAAAGGTCTGGAAGGATTCATATCAAAATGTTAACAGCAGTTTCCCATGGGGGAAGCTGGGGTATATGTGTGGAGGATTTTACTTTTGACTGCTTCTGTATTGAGTATTTTTAGAGACGTCTACATCTGAGTTTCTGTATATCCATATTTTAATATATTACTTTTGTAATGTAAAAATTAGTAATGGCAAAACCAGTTAACAAATTGGTGTTCGATATATTTTTACAAAGCTACTATTTAAGGCGTACTTTACAATGTGTCAGGCACTATTCACATGCAGTATCTAATTTAATCTTCCCCAAAGGTAGGTACTGTTATTAGCTACATTTTACAGATAAACCCTGAGAGATTAAATAATTTGCCCAAGGTCATACATAGTAAGTGGTAACCCTAGGATTGGAATCTAGATTTATCTCACTTTAGAGTTTGAGCTGTGTTCTCTCAGATTTTCAACGCATGCCACACACATAGACACATGCACATAAATTTTCTTTTTAAAAAATTGGGATCACGCATTTTCTGATTGTAAAAGTAATATATGTTTAATGTAAAAGAGAAAACGAAATGGATATGTAGAAAATCAAACATAGGAGTCTCTAAATGCCATCCCATAGATAACGACTGTTAATAGTTTATTGTGTAACATTTGCTCACTCCATTCTAGCCATGATGTCATCCACACCATTTCTAGAACTTAGGCATGCTCTCACCTCTGGGTCTTTGCACTCTGCCTGGAATGCCTTTTTCCCAGATACCTGCATGGTTTGTTCCTTTACCTCCTTCTGACCTTTCCTTAAATGTTAACCTTTTCAGCGAGGTCTTCCCTCAGCATCTAAAATTGCTGGAACCTTTATGTATTTCTGAGTTGACTCCCCTAGTTTATTTTTCTCCACATTTATCACTATATAACATATCGTTAGGTCAAACCAAATGAAACAACTATCCATTTTTTACCTATAAGATGTCAGTTTCGGGCTTCCCTGGTGGCGCAGTGGTTGAGAGTCCGCCTGCTGATGCAGGGGACATGGGGTCGTGCCCCGGTCCGGGAGGATCCCACATGCTGCGGAGCGGCTGGGCCCGTGAGCCATGGCCGCTGAGCCTGCGTGTCCGGAGCCTGTGCTCCGCAACGGGAGAGGCCACAGCAGTGAGAGGCCCGCGTACCGCAATAAATAAATAAATAAATAAATAAATAAAATGCCAGTTTCATATTATCAACCCATTTTATATTTTAATCATTTCTCAATTTATCTTTCTCTTCCACTAACATGTAAAAAAAAGTTAGGATTTTTGTCTCTTTTATTTATTGTTCTATCTCTAGGGCCTGCAACAATGCCTGGCATATAATAGGCATACACTAAATAGAAATGAATTCTTCCAGGCTTTTGTTATGCATATAAACTTTATAAAGGATTATATTATATATAATTTTCTGTAGCTTATTTTTCCATAATCATATATGGTGAATAACTTTCCATTTCAATGATATAGATCCACCTCAAAATTTTTTTTATATATTGAAATTTTTTTATTGTGGCAAAATACACATAAAATTTGCCTTTTTAACTTTTTAAAAATTTATTAACAATTTAAAAACAATTTTTATTTTATTTATTTCTTTTTGGCTGTGTTGGGTCTTCGTTGCTGTACACAGGCTTTCTCTAGTTGCGGCAGGCGGGGGCCACTCTTTGTTGTGGTGTGCGGGCCATCCATCACGGTGGCCTCTCCTGTTGTGGAGCCCGGGCTCTAGGCACACGGGCTCAGTAGTTGTGGCTCACGGGCTCTCGAGCGCAAGCTCAGTAGTTGTGGCGCACGGGCTTAGTTGCTCTGCGGCATGTGGGATCCTTCTGGACCAGGGAACAAACCCGTGTCTACTGCATTGTCAGGCAGACTACTATCCACTGCGCCACCAGGGAAGCCCCTAAAATTTATTTTTAATTGAAGTATAGCTGAATTACAATGTTGTGTTAATTAATGATGTACAGCAAAATGACTCAGTTATACCATTATATGTACATTATTTTTCATATTCTTTTAAACTATTTTTAAGTGTACAGGTCAGTGGCATTAGTATAGCCACATTGTTATGCAGCCGTCACCACCATCCACTTCCAGAACTTTTTCATCTTGCAAAATTAAAACTCTGTACTTATTAAACAATTACTTCCTGTTCCCCAGTCCCTCCGGCCCACGCCGCCATTCTACACTCTATGAATCTGACTATTCTAGGTACCTTATATAAGTGGAATCCTGCAGTATTTGTCTTTTTGTGACTGGATTATTTCACTTAGCATAATATTTTCAAGGTTCATCCATGTTGTAGCGTGTTGCAGAATTTCCTTCTTTTTAAAGGCTGAATAGTATTCCATTGAATGTATATGCTGTGTATTTAAAGATCCATTCATCTTGATCAACACTGGGTTGCTTCTTCCTCTTGGCTATTGTGACTAATGCTGCTTTGAACCTGGGTGTTGTACAAGTGTCTCTTCAAGACCCTACTTTCAAATTTCAGTTCTTTTTAGTATATGCCCAGAAGTGGAATTGCTGGATTACATATTCATTGTAGTTTTAATTTTTTGAGGAATTTCCATACTATTCTCAATAGTGGCTGCCACTTTTACATTCCTACCAAAAGTGTACAAGAGTTTCAATTCCCTCACATCCTTGTTAACACATATTATTATTTTTTTTATTTTTCATGGTGTCCATCCTAATGGGTGTGAGGTGATATCTCAGTGTAGTTTTGATTTGCATTTCTCTAATGATTAGTGATGTTAGGCACCTTTTCATGTGCTTATTGGCCATTTGTATATTTTCTTTGGAGAAACATATGTTCAAGTCCTTTGTCCATTTTTTAATTAGGTTGTCTTTTTTTGTTGTTGTTGAGTCATAGGAGTTCTTTATGTATTCTGGATTTTAATCTCATCACACATGGATCACAACTGTTTTCTCCCATTCTGTGGGTTGCCTTTTTACTCTGTTGATACAGTGTTCTTTGATGCACAAAATTTCTAATTTTGATGAAGTCCAATTTATCTATTTTTTACTTTTGTTGCTTGTGCTTTTGATATATCCAAGAAATTGCCACATCCAGTGTCATGAAGCTTTTTCCCTGTTTTCTTCTATGAGTTGCATACTTTTCGCTCTTACATTTAGATCTTTGATCCACTTTGAGTTAATTTTTGTATATGAGGTAATGTAAGGAAGGATACAACTTCATTTTTTTTAACATGCAGGTATCCAGTTTTCCCAGCACCATTTGTTGAAAAGATTATCCTTTCCCCATTGAACGGTTGTGACACTCTTGTTGAAAATTGTTTGACCGTATATTTGAGGTTTTATTTCTGGGCTCTGTATTCTATTTTGTTGGTCTATGTGTCTGTCTTTATGCCAGTGTCACACTATTTTGATTACTGTAGCTTTGTGATGCATCAACATTTTAATGGTGAGTATTTGAGTACTCTCTTTATCCAGTATTAAAGGCAGTTATAATGCTTGGGCATGTAACAAAAGACATGCATAAAAGAGTTTTTGTATTTTGAGTTTAGATGCAGTTTATTATAAATATAATTTGGAGGTAGGTTTTAGGAATAATAAGTAAAATATGAAAAAACACATCCAGGACTTTCCTGGTGGCACAGTGGTTGGGAGTCTGCCTGCCGGTGCAGGGTACATGGGTTCGATTCCTGGCCCGGGAGGATCCCACATGCTGCAGAGCAGCTGGGCCTGTGTGCCACGACTGCTGAGCCTGCGCTCTAGAGCCTGAGAGCCACAACTACTGAGCCCTTGCCCCTAGAGCTGGTGCTCTGCTGCGGGAGAGGCCACAGCAATGAGAGGCCCGTGCACCACAGGGAAGAGTGGTCCCCGCTCCCCACAACTGGAGAGGGCCCGCGTGTAGCAGCAAAGACACAACGCAGCCAAAAATAAAAATGAGTAAATAGGGCTTCCTTGGTGGCGCAGTGGTTGAGAGTCCGCCTGCCGATGCAGGGGACACGGGTTCGTGCCCCGGTCCGGGAAGATCCCACATGCCGCGGAGCGGCTGGGCCCCTGAGCCATGGCTGCTGAGCCTGCGCGTCCAGAGCCTGTGCTCCGCAACGGGAGAGGCCACAACAGTGAGAGGCCTGCGTACCGCAAAAAAAAAAAAAAAAAAAAGAGTAAATAAATAGGTTTATGAAAAAAAGAAAACACATCCAAAGTGGTTCATATTTTATACAAGGTAGGAATATGATGAATTACTGTTACCAACATTTCTTTTTGAACATTTCATTATCTGTTCAACTTTTAATGCTTCCTTTATCATTTCTGTTTTCCTCATTCATGTTTTCAATGATTTAGTTTTATATTATTTCTCCTATTTCAGGAAAGGAAGTCACATTTAGTTAAAAATTATTTATTTATTTATTTGGGTGTGCTGGGTCTTAGTTGCAGCACGCGGGATCTTCATTGCCGCGTGCAGGATCTTTTTTGCAGCATGCGGGATCTTTAGGTGCAGGATGTGGGATGTAGTTCCCTGACCAGGGATCGGACCTGGGCTCCCTGCATTAGGAGTGCGGAGTCTTAACCACTCGACCATGAGGGAAGTCCCGAGAAGTACCTTTTCTATAAATTTGGGAGACTGTGTTGAATGACTAAAATATTTACTATTTTTCTGTAATTTCTGTCAAGTTATGATTTTAATAGAAGGTGCTTTTGTTCAGTGCACTAAGAATACTCCTTAACTGTGCTACACTTAACATCACACTAAGTTCCTCTTCCATTTAAAAGGAGCTAACCTTAGTAAGTTAAATCCAGAGTATGTTAAAAGAATCATACATCATTATTATATTAGGTCCTCAGGCCTGTAATGACAAATTACCACAAACTAGAGGGCTTAAAACAACAGAAATTTATTCTCTTGCAGCTCTGGAGACTCAGCGTCCGAAATGAAGATATTGGCTGGTTAGGTTCCCTCTTTTCTAGCTTGTAGACACATCACTCCAGTCTCTGTATCCAAATGTCTGTCTCATTATGTTTATAAAAACAGCAGTCATTGGATTTAGAGCCCATCCTAATTCAATATGATTTCCGTCTTCACTAATTATATCTTCAGAGACCCTATTTCCAAGTAAGGTCACATTCTGCGTCTCTGTGGACATGCATTTTTACACTCTTCAGCCCACTACAATTTATTGAGCAAGATTTATTCCAGGAACTCAAGGATTGGTCACCCTGAGAAAACCTATATACTTGGGTCGTTAACAAACTAAAGGGGGAAAAATGATTGTATCAATAAATGCTTTATAAAAACATTTGTTTCTGATTTTTAAAAATCCATTCCTGATTTAAAGAAAGAAAGACTATTAAATCAGAATATGGGAATTCCTGGGAGGTCCAGTGGTTAAGACTTGGTGCTTTGCTGTCACTGCCATGGGCCTGGGTTCAATCCCTGGTCAGGGAACTAAGATCCCACGAGCTGCATGGCATGGCCAAAAAAAAAAAGTGAGTAAATAAAGAGATTCTTAACCTTTTGTATCACGTGGACCCCTATGACTGGTGACATCTGTTGAACGCTTCTTCAACCTCATTGGGTCATTGTGGGAATAAATGAGAGGCACACAAGTTGCCCAGCACAGTGCCTGGCACACAGTGAAGACACAGAAAAAAATTAGTCATTATTATCACTGATTATCCATGCACTCACTGTAAAGCCAAGGAGTAACACTTTTGCTTCAAGGCTTCAAAAGTTCTTATCACACTTTTTGTGTTGCATCCACTCCTAAATAAAAACCTCCTCTGGTCTGGGCCAAGTTGGAGACCCTGGTGAGGGGCAGAAAGACTTGCACATGGGAGGAAACTCTGGTGAGCTGGTGGGGCAGGTCCCTAGGCCCCCAGATCACCCTGGCGTGCAGCTTGCTCTCCCTGTTGAACCCATAGAATGTTGTTCAGAGTGTAAATAACACTACATAGTATTTTGAAAAATCAATTCTATTAAAAATATAGCTATCAGAATATAAAAAATTACAACTTTGTAATACAAAAATTAATGTTTCTTCTTTATTAACACAATAAATAAGATGTAGTGACAAGTCTAATAATTGCCATATTCTCAAAGTAGTATTGAATGTAACAGTAATTCTAGATATCTGTAATAACTGTCATGTGATATCTGATTTTATTGATGACAAAATCACAGATACTGCTGAAACTACTGTGTTATACTGTACTTTCATGATTGAAGGAAATGCTAAATTTCAGCTAGAGATTAATGAAAGTAAAGAAAGAAAATTGTTCTTCATCCAAGTTTACCAGTGGATTTTATCCATTGACACACAGATTAAGAACCCTTGCAATAATGCAGTAAGAGAAGGAAACTAAATACTAGTGTAGGGCTTCCCTGGTGGCGCAGTGGTTGAGAGTCCGCCTGCTGATGCAGGGGACGCGGGTTCGTGCCCCGGTCCGGGAAGATCCCACATGCCGTGGAGCGGCTGGGCCCGTGAGCCATGGCCGCTGAGCCTGCGCATCCGGAGCCTGTGCTCTGCAACGGAAGAGGCCACAACAGTGAGAGGCCCGCGTACCGCAAAACAAACAAACAAACAAACAAACTAGTGTAAATATTGAGTAAAGAAAGGTAAAATAATCATTCCTTGCAGATAATGTGATTGTATATTAAGAAAGTCCAATAGGGACTTCCCTGGTGGTACAGTGGTTAAGAATCCACCTGCCAGTGCAGGGGACACGGGTTCGAGCCCTGGTCTGGGAAGATCCCACATGCCGCGGAGCAACTAAGCCTGTGCACCACAACTACTGAGCCTGTGCTCTAGAGCCTGCGAGCCACAACTACTGAGCCCATGTGCCACAACTACTGAAGCCTGCACGCCTAGAGCCTGTGCTCCGCAACAAGAGAAGCCACCACAATGAGAAGCCCACACACCGCAATGAAGAGTAGCTCCTGCTCGACACAAATAGAGAAAGCCCGTGTGCAACGAAGACCCAACGCAGCCAAAAATAAATAAATAAATTTAAAAGTCCAATAAACTAAATGCTTTTAGATAAGGTAATTTAGTAAAGTTATTTGAATACAATATAAACACACTGAAGTCAATAGCTTTCTCTTATTCTAGCAATAACCAGTTAGAAGTTGAAATGGCAAAGATTTCATTCACAGTAGTATTAAGAGCTCTAAAATACCTAAAAATAATAAGAAAGATGTAAGACTTATGTGAAGAAAACTGTAAAATTTTATTAAAGGACATTAGGAGATGTCTGAATAATATTCCTGGATGATGAAGTGCAATATCGTGCTACTGGCCCCTCAAAATTATTATATAAATTTAATGTTATTGAATTAACCTCAAGCGTGTTTTTGTTGTTAGAACTTTATATAGATTTTAAATTCAAAAGGAGGTTGAAGTATATGACATTAAAAGGTTTTTAAAACCTTTAAATTAAACTTTTTCTTTTGAGATGATTTTATATTCATATTCAGTTATGAGAAATAATACAGAGATCCCCTACCCTTAGCCCAGTTTCCCCCAGTGGTTGTACCTTGCAAAACTATAGTGTAATATCATGACCAGGATATTGACATTGGTACAGTCAAGATACAGAATATTTCTATCATCGCAAGGGTCCCTTGTGGTGCCCTTTTAAAGCAACACCCACTTTCCTCATACTTACACCCTCTCCTTAATCCCCAGCAGCTACTAACCTGTTGTCTATTTCTATAATTTTGTTATTTCAAGAATGTTCTATAAATGGAATTGTACAGTGTGTAGCCTTTTGCAGTCGGCTTTTTTCATTCACCATGATACTCTGGAGATTCATCCAGGTTGTGTGTATCAGTAGTTCACTTCTTTTTGTTGATGAGTAGGGGTATATATATCAGTTTAACCATTTACTTTTGGAAGGACATCTGGAGTTTTTCTCCAGTTTTTGGCTATTACAAATAAAAGTGCTCTAAATATTTGTGTACAGGTTTTTGTATAAATGTAAGTCTTCATTTTTCTGGGATATATACCCACAAGTGCAGGGCTGGATTGTATGTTAATTGCATGTTTAGTTTTTAAAGAAACTCCCATACTGTTTCCTGAAGTGACTGCACTATATTATATTCTCACCAGCAATGTGTAAGTGATCTTTTTCTCTATCCTTCCTAGCATTTGGTATTTATTATTATTATTTTTTAGCCATTATGATAGGTATGTAGTGCATCTTATTGTGGCTTTAATTTGCATTTCCCTCTTGGCTAATGACGTTGAACATCTTTTCAAATGCTTATTTACCATTTGTGTATCTTCTTTGGAAAAATGTCTGTTCAAGACTTTGCTTTTTTACTGGAGTTTTGAGAGTTCTTTTTATATTCTAGATACAAGTCCTTTGTCCTTTGTTGCAATGTTTTTCCCACTCTGTAACTTGTCTTTTGATCCTCTCACAGTCTTTCACAGAGCAAAAGTTTTTCATTTCAGTGATGTCCAATTTACCAGTTTTTCCTTTTGTGGATCATGCTTATGGTACCAAGTCTGAGAACTCTTTGACTAGCCCCTAGATCCTGCAGATTTTGTCCTTTTTTTTTAAAATTTATTTTAATTTATTTATTTTTGGCTGCATTGGGTCTTCATTGCTGCGTGTGGGCTTTCTCTAGTTCCGGCGAGCGGGGGCTACTCTTCGTTGCCATGTGCGGGCTTCTTATGCGGTGGTTTCTCGTTGCAGAGCACAGGCTCTAGGTGCACAGGCTTCAGTAGTTGTGGCACGTGGACTCAGTAGTTGTGGCTCATGGGCTGTAGAGCGCAGGCTCAGTAGTTGTGGCACACGGGCTTAATTGCTCTGCGCCATGTGGGATCTTCCCAGACCAGGGATCAAACCCGTGTTCCCTTCACTGGCAGGCGGATTCTTAACCACTGCGCCACCAGGGAAGTCCGACTCCTGTGTTTTTTTCTAAAAGTTACATAGTTTTACACTTTACATATAAGTCCATGATCCATTTTGATTAATTTTTGTATAAGGGGTCAAGGTTCATTTTTTTGCCTATGGATGTCTAGTTGCTCTAGCACCATTTGTTGAAAAGGCTATCTTTCCTCCATTGAATTGGTTTTGCACTTTTGTCAAAATCATTTGGGCATATTTGTGTGGGTCTGTTTCTGGGTTCCATCGATCTAAGTGTCTGTCCCTTTGCCAGGGCCACACAGTCTTAATTGCTGTAGCTATATTAGAAGTCTTTCAGGTAGACTTTTCTCCCACTTTTTCTTTGTTTTAGCTATTATAGTTTCTTTACCTTCCTGTATAAATTTTAGAATGGTCATGTTTAATTTTTTATTTATTTTTATTTTTTTTGTGGTACACGGGCCTCTCACTGTTGTGGCCTCTCCCGTTGCGGAGCACGGGCTCTGGACGCGCAGGCTCAGTGGCCATGGCTCACGGGCCTAGCCGCTCCACGGCATGTGGGATCTTCCTGGACCGGGGCATGAACCTGTGTCCCCTGCATCGGCAGGCGGACTCTCAACCACTGCGCCACCAGGGAAGCCCAAAAGAGTCTGGTTTTTTTGTTTGTTTGGTTTTGGGTTTTTTTGCGGTACATGGGCCTCTCACTGTTGTGGCCTCTCCCGTTGCGGAGCACAGGCTCCAGACGCGCAGGCTCAGCGGCCATGGCTCATGGGGCCAGCCGCTCTGCGGCATGTGGGATCTTCCCGGACCGGGGCACGAACCCGCGTCCCCTGCATCAGCAGGCGGACTCTCAACCACTGCGCCACCAGGGAAGCCCCATGTTTAATTTTTTTTTTTTTTGGTACGTGGGCCTCTCACTGCTGTGGCCTCTCCCGTTGCAGAGCACAGGCTCCAGACGCGCAGGCTCAGCGGCCATGGCTCATGGGCCCAGCCGCTCCGCGGCATGTGGGATCTTCCTGGACTGGGGCACGAAACCGTGTCCCCTGCATCGGCAGGCGGACTCTCAACCATTGCGCCACCAGGGAAGCCCTAATTTAAAAAAAAATTTTTTTAGTTAAAAACATTTTTTTTAATACAATTACTTTTTTAGTTTTTTTTACCATTAGTTTTTATTTATTTTTATTTTTGGCTGCGTTGGGTCTTCATTGCTGTGTGTGGGCTTTCTCTAGTTGCGGCGAACAGGGGCTACTCTTCATTGCAGTGCACAGGCTTCTCATTGCAGTGGTTTCTCTTGTTGTGGAGCACGGGCTCTAGGCATGCGGGCTTCAGTAGTTGAGGCACGTGGGCTCAGTAGTTGTGGCTTGCAGGCTTAGTTGCTCCGTGGCATGTGGGATCTTCCCAGTCCAGGGATCGAACCTGTGTCCCCTGCATTGGCAGGCGGATTCTTAACCACTGTGTCACCAGGGAAGTCCCTAGAATGGTCATGTTTATATCTTCAGAAACATCTGGGTAGAATTTTGATAGGAATTGCATTAAACCTGTTTATCAGTTTGAAGAGAATTAACATCTTTTGTTGAGTCTTCCAATCCATGAACATGGTATGTCTCTCCATTTATTTAGGTCTTTGGTTCTTTGATCAGCATTCTTTCAGCACACAAATCTTGTGCCTGTTTGATAGATTTACACTTAAATATTTTTTCTTTTTTGAAGTGGTTATGAATGGTTTTATAGTTTAAATTTTGATGCCCATGTGTTAATTGCTAGTATATAGAAACACAATTGATTTTTGTATATTTATTTTGTATACTGCAACTTTGTTGAATTCACTTATTTGTTCTAGGAAGGTTTTTTGTTTGTTTTGGTAGATTCCTTAGGATTTTCTGCAAAGACAATCATGTAATCTGCAAATGGGGACAGTTTTATTTTTTCCTTTCTGATCTGTGTGCCTTCTATTTCCTTTTCCTGCACTTTTGCACAGGCTAGAACTTCCCACACTATGTTTAAATAAGTGATGAGAGTGAACATTTTTTCCTAGTTCCCAAATCTTAGGGAGAAAACATTGTCTTTCACCATTAAGTATAATATTAGCAGTAGTTTTTTTTCTTTCTTTTTGTAGATACTTTTATCAAGGTGAGGACGTTTCACTTTATTTTAATTTTTCTATGTTTTTATCAGAATGGGTATTGAATTTTAGCAAATACTTTTTATGCATAGGCTGATATGATCATGTTATTTTTCTTCTTAGCCAATTAATATGTTGATTGATTTTAAGTATTGAACCAGTTTACTTCCCTTGAATAAAACACATGGTCACGTTGTATATAGTTCTTTAGCTATTGCTAAATTCTGTTTGCTAAAATTGCTAAATTTTATTTACTAATATTTTGTTAAGGATTTTTGCATCTATTTTCATGAGGAACATTGATCTCTAGTTTTTGTTTTGTTTTTCTACTGTCTTTGTCTGGTTTTTGTATCAGGGTAATACTAGCTTCAAAAGATGAATTGGTAAGTGTCCCCTTCCTCAAATAGTTTCTGGAGGAGATTGTGTAGCATTGCTGTTAGTTCTTTAAATGTTTGGTAGCATTCTCCAGTGAAATCAGCTAGACCTAGAATTTTTTTTTTTTTTGAGAGTGCTTAAATTATGAATTCAGTTTTCTAATAGGTATGAGGCTATTCATATCAACTATGTTGTGTTTGAACAGTTGTTTTAGTTTGTATTTTTTAAGGAATTGATCCTTTTGATCTAAGTTGTCAAATTTATGTGTGTAAGTTTTAGTATTCCTGATTATCTCTTAGATTTCTTCAGGGTCTCTAGTGATATCCCTGGGGTTTTTTTTCCTGATTTTGGTAGTTTGTGTGTTGTGTGTCTTGCTAGAGGTTTGTCAATTTTATTGATCTATTTAAAGAATTCTTTGTTTTATTTTTAAATTGTTTTTCTGTTTTAAAATTTTATGTTTTCCATTATTTCCTTCCTTTTGCTTGCTTTGGGTTTATTTATTTATTTATCCTAGGTTCTTGAGGTGGAAGTTTAGATGATTTGACGTTTCCTCTTTTCTAATATAGCATTTTAATGACTATAGCTTCTGGGGTGTCCCACAAATTTTACCATCTTGTAATTTCATTAAAATTTTTTAAAAATAAATTTATTTATTTATTTTTCGCTGTGTCGGGTCTTCGTTGCTGTGCATGGGCTTTCTCTAGTTTCAGCGAGTGGGGGCTGCTCTTTGTTGTAGTGCGTGAGCTTTTCATTGCAGTGGCTTCTCGTGTTGTGGAGCACGGGCTCTAGGCACACGGGCTTCACTAGTTGTGGCACATGGGTGGGCTCAGTAGTTGTGGCTTGTGGGCTGTAGAGTGCAGGCTCAGCAGATGTGGTGCACGGGCTTAGTTGCTCCACGGCATGTGGGATCTTCCCGGACCAGGGCTTGAACCTGTGTCCCCTGCATTGGCAGGCGGATTCTTAACCACTACGCCACCAGGGAAGTCCCTCATTTTAATTTTAGTTCACTGTACTTTTTATTCCCTTTGAGACTTCCTCTTTGACTGATTATTTAGAAATGTGTTATTTAATGTCCAAGTGAATGGAGATTTTCCGGTTATCTTTCTGTTACTGATTTCTAAATAGTTTGATTCCACTGTGGTTGGAGAATCCAATCTATGATTATTTTATTTATTTATTTGTTTTTTAAATTTTTGGCTGCACTGGGTCTTCCTTGCAGCGTGCGGGCTCTTCGTTGTGGGTTTCTCTCTAGTTGCGGGCTCAGGAGCATGCAGGCTCAGTAGTTGTGACACGCAGGCTTCTCTCTAGTTGTGGCTCGCAGTTTTGGTTGCCTCGTGGCATGTGGGATCTTAGTTCCTCAACCAGGGATCGAACCCGCATCCCCTGCATTGGAAGGTGGATTCTTCACCACTGGACCACCAGGGAATTCCCGCAATTCTTTTATACTTGTTGAGGTTTGTTTAAAGGCCCAGGATATGGTCTATCTTGGTATATGTTCTGGGAACACTTGAAAAGAATGTATATCTGCTGTTGTTGGGTGTAGTGTTTTTATAAATGTTAATTGGACCCTGTTGATTGAGGTATCATTGAGAACTTCTATATCTTTGCTGATTTTCTTTTTTTCTTTTAAGTTCTCTTTAATACTTATTTATTTTATTTTGGCTGTGTTGACTCTTAGTTGAGGTATGCCGGATCTTTGTTGGCGGCATACCGGATCCTCCCCTGCAGTGCGAACTCCTCGTTGTGGCGCGCGAGCTTCTCTGTAGTTGTGGCGCGTGGGTTGCAGAGCGTGTGGGCTCTATAGTTGTGGCATGCGGGCTCCGGAGCTCGTGGGCTCTGTAGTTTGCAGCACGCGGGCTCTCTAGTTGTGGCCCGCATGCTTAGAAGTTGCAGCGCGCAGGCTTAGTTGCCCCGCAGCATGTGGGATCTTAGTTCCCTGACCAGGGATCAAACCTGCGTCCTCTGCATTGGAAGGTAGATTCTTAACCCCTGGACCACCAGGGAAGTCCCTGTTTAGCTATAGGTCTGCTGGTGACAAATCCTCCTTAGTTTTCCATCATCAGAGAATGTGTTGATTTCCTACTCATCTCTTAAACTTTTTTTTAATTTTTAAAAATTTTATTTATTTAATTTTGGCTGAAGCAGAAGTAGTATATGACATTTAATAAGAAAATTTTGTAAAATAAATTAATGGAGAATGGAGGACTTTCCTATTAGATAATTCAAATGTACTATAAAGCTGTAGTTATCAAACGTGTTCAGTATTGACATAGGAGCTGGAAAATATATTAATACAGAATAAAAGTATAGAAAGAGATCAATTATTTGTAGACACCTAAAAGTAAAATAAAGTAAGTAAAGTAGTAAAGTAAAAGTAAAGTAGTAAAGGAGTCATTTCCGATAAGTGAGGAAAGGATGGATTATCCCGTAAATGATATTAGAATAATTATCTAACCATGTATAAGAAAATAATCAGAGTCCTGCCTTATGCCAGGTAGGCATAAGTAGTAAATTCCAGATGGATTAAAAATCTAAATGTGAAACACAAAAGTATTGTAAGAAAATATAGAAATAATCTCGAGGGTGGGGAGCTTTCCTAAGTAAGACAGAAATCCCGGAATTATTTAGGAAAACACTGATAAATTTTACAGCATAAAATTGTGAAATGTTATATATTTAAAGGCTAAGGTAGGTGATGAAAAAATATTTGTAATACATAACAGGCATATATTATCTTTTATATATTGATATCCTTTAATATCCTTTATATACTGATAGATCTTACAAATTCATTAGAAAAAGATATTCAGTATAAAAATGTTAAAGATATGAAGAGTCAACTCATTGATTTCAGATGACTAATGTAAAAAGATACAAGAATTACAACAAATACTGTACCATTTTTACCTGTCAGGTTTGGTGAAATTAAAAAGTATAATATGCAGTTCTGGTGAGGGAAATAGGTACTCTCATATCCTGTTAGTGGGAGCAAAAATTGTAGCAGGCTTTCTGGAACATAATTAGCCATGACCAAATGTGCCTGTTTTTGATCAGAGAGATAGGTGTATATAATCTGAGGAAAAAAATAAGAAATAAAATGAGCTCAACTTAAAAAAAAAAACATTTATTTATTTATTTGGCTGCACTGGGTCTTCGTTGCAGCACGTGGGATCTAGTTCCTCGACCAGGGATCAAACCCAGGCCCCCTGCATTGGGAGCGCAGAGTCTGCTGGACCACCAGGGAAGTCCCTACTCTATATAATTTTTTTTGAGTATTGGAATTTAGGTGATTTTTTAAATTTTGGGTTTTTTTGTATTTTCCAAAAAAAACAAATCAGAGGAGCTAAGTTATGTATATTTGTTGCATTAGTGAAATATGTAAACCAATTTGTGTGTGTGTTTTAGATTAATATTATATCACTATTACCAGCTTTTAAAAGAGAAGGCTATAGAATATAGTGCTACCTCTTCCAAACTGTATGAAATTGGGGGAATTGAAGTGTAGGGAAATCTTTTCCCAGGGTAAGAATTGAAGAAAAGCAGCCTGGACGTGAGCATTTGGGTTTTCTAGCAAACTTCTGAGATTTTATCCATAGCTTGAGCCTTTCTTCTAGCCAGTTTGATGATGATGATAAGCAAGAACAATCTTTTTAAAATCTGTATTTCTGTTTTTCTCTGACAGAAATGACATCAGATGTACCATCACTGGGTCCAGCCATTGCCTCTGGAAACCCTGGGCCTGGGATTCAAGGTGGAGGAGCCATTGTCCAGAGGGCTATTAAGCGGCGACCAGGGTGAGTTTGAGTGTACTATGTTACAAACGTCTCTCCTTTAAACCAGCCTGATTTTGTTAGTCGCTGAACCATCTATTCCTAACCCTCTCACTTCTTCTGGCTACTTACTACACTCCTATCAGATAACTTTCTTTAATCCCTGGATTTTTCTTTGTATGGAATTGATGTCTTTATCTTAGTTTCTTACAAGGAGTTTTATTTTGTTTTTTAAAACAAAAATCTCTAAGAGGTAAAGGACTCTGGCTAAGCCCAAAGATTTCACCATTGCTGAGAAAATTTCACTGCTTTTATTAAGCTTTGTATCTGCATTCTCAAACTTTTTTTGGTAGGCCTTTTTTTTTTCTTGGCTGCGTTGGGTCTTCGCTGCTGCACGTGGGCTTCCTCTAGTTGCAGCAGGCAGGGGCTACTCTTAGTAGCGGTGCATGGGCTTCTCATTGCGGTGGCCTCTCTTGTTGCGGAGCACGGGCTGTAGGTGCGTAGGCATCAGTAGTTGCAGCACACGGGCTTAATAGTCACGACACAAGGGCTCTAGGGCGCGCGGGCTTCAGTAGTTGTGGTGCTCAGGCTCCATAGTGGTGGCTTGCGGGCCCTAGAGCGCAGGCTCAGTAGTTGTGGTGCACGGGCTTAGTTGCTCCATGGCATGTGGGATCTTCCCAGACCAGGGATCGAACCTATGTCCCCTGCATTGTGCCACCAGGGAAGTCCCTGGTAGGCTTTTTACTTTTCTGAATTTAGAGAATGCTGAACTGTAGAATATGTCTCCTTTAAGTTATTGATATGTTGCCTTGCTTGGAACCTAGAGTCCATTCAGTTCCAAAATTATTTATTAGATGCCTCATTAGTGTAAGTCATTGTGCCGATTGCTACTAGGATACAAAGGTAAATAAGGCACAGTCTTCGTCTTTTAGTTGCTTATGTTCTGAAACGGATAATCATTACATGCATAAATAGAATTCAAGATAAAATATGCCAGGTTTGCTAAGAAAGGAACAAATACACTGCTGTGTGTTTCAGTGTATGGGAATACCACCATTGGTTGTTAGAAATTGGGAAAGGCTTCAGAAAAGAGGTTGCTTTAGAAAGGCCTGGAAGAATGGGTAGTATTTTACCTACTTTTTAAAGTATTAAAGTATTGAATTTCTTTTTCTTTCTTTTGCTTTTAATAATTATGTAGCTAGTGTTATAACTAGTCTTTAAGTTTCCTCTTACCAGTAGTAATGAAAGAGTGATCCCTGGGTTAAGGTGTTAACATGAGTAACATATTAAGACTTGCTATGTCTCCAAGAGCTTTATACATTTTAACTCATTTACTGAGGTATCTGGTGAATAAGTAACTTACCCAAGGTTTTGAAGCTAATAAGTGGGAGATCTATGATATGAACCTTGGGAGGTTAGCTTTTATTGTCTACTCTCTTAAACACAGTGTTATGGTTATATATAATAGCAAACAATTAGAAGCAGTATTATCAAAATTAGGGGATTGATTGAGAAAGTTGTATTGAAAATGTACAGCTATTAGAAGTGACAAATATGTATTGGTACAGAAAAATGTTTACAGTATATTGAGAAAAGAGGTTACAGGGGCTTTCCTGGTGGCACAGTGGTTAAGAATCCGCATGCCAATGCAGGGGACATGGGTTCAAGCCGTGGTCCGGAAGATCCCACATACCACGGAGCAACTAAGCCCATGTGCCACAACTACTGAGCCTGCGCTGTAGAGCCCACGAGCCACAACAACTGAAGCCCGTGTGCCACAACTACTGAAGCCTGCACGCCTAGAGCCTGTGCTCTGCGACAAGAGCAGCCACCACAATGAGAAGCCCTCGCACCACAATGAAGAGTAGCCCCCGCTCACCGCGACTAGAGAAAGGCACACAGCAACAGAAGACCCAACGCAGCCAATAAATAAATAAATAAATAAATAAAATATATTTTAAAAAAAGAATAAAATGAAATAAAAAGGTTACAGTGTATGTAATATACCAACTCTATCAGAAAAAAATATATAAATAACGTGTGCATAGCAAAAAAACTGAAAGGATACTCATCAGATGTATGGGTGATGGGATTATGGGTGATTTATTTTTTCTTTTGTTTTTAGTTATTTCTAGATTTTCTGAAGTAAGTGTGTTTTATTGATAATCAGGAAAATATATTAAAAGAAATATACATTTTTTAAAAGAAAGATTGGAAAATATAGAGAGAAGACTAAAGAGCAATAATCCTACTATCCAAAGTCATCTCCCATCAGTTTTTTTAGTGTAATTACTTCATTCTTTATTCTATATGTAGATTTCTTTAAATAGTTATAATCATATAATTATGTAGGTTTATATAGCCTGGTCTTTTCACCTAATTGTATACAATAACCTTTTTTCCATATTGTCACATATGTTATAGAAACATAATTTAAAATACATAGAGGGGATGTACTTAATTGCTATTTTGGGACATTTAAACTGTTTTGAAGATTTGCTGTTATATATAATGCTTAATGAATATCTTTGTATATAAATTTTTTTCTCTGAGTTATTTCTTTAGGATAGATTCTTAGAAGTGGAGTTATTGGGTAAATAGGTAGACTTTGACAGGTGATCTGGGGCTACAGAGAGGAAGAAGAATGGACACTTTCAGGGTTGATGCTATGTACTTCATATATAACCCATTTAGAGGCCCATAATATCAGGTTATCACAGTAGTAGAGATGCCAAGATCATTGGGTTAAGGTGGTAACATGAGTAATGTTTTAGTTTAATGGAGTATAGAGATTAATAGGAGATTGGCCTATCTTGTTACCTATAATCTTGCCTAATCCCTTGAAATGAAAGTCACCTCTGCTTTTACTAAACATTTAAAGTTTATTGATTGTGCTCTCCATATGAAGCTTTCTCATTCTCACTTGTATATTTTATTTGTTTAGGCAAAGAATCCCTTGAGGGCAAGTCTTTTGTTTTCACCTCATCTAGCACAGTATGCGGAATGTAGCATATATTACTTGTTCATTAGGTGAATGAAGGAGAGAAACATCATTTAACAACCTTCGGGGAATTCCCTGTTGGTTCAGTGGTTAGAACTCCGCGCTTTCACTGCTGAGGACACGGGTTCAATCCTGGGTTCAGTCCCTTGGGAACTAAGATCCCACAAGCTGTGCAGCGCAGCCAAAAAACAACCAACCAGCCAACCTCCAGAGGTCTTAAAATCACTCCCTATGGAACATCACTGTTTTGAGAGATGTTTCAGAGAGCTTAACATAGCCTAAGGCAGACTGTAGAAATGAAAAACGGTCCTGAATTATTCATATTAATTTTTTCTTGTCTTTTTGAGTTGATCCTGCTCCTTTTGTAGAGGTTGTACTGTGATATAAATCTTTGGCAAAGGTGGATTGCTACCCTAGGAAAATGAAAGGTAGCAATAGGTATTCCTTTTTTTTTTTTTTCTTTTTGCGGTACGCGGGCCTCTCACTGTCGTGGCCTCTCTCGTTGCGGAGCATAGGCTCACAGGCCTAGCCGCTCCGCGGCATGTGGGGTCTTCCCGGACCGGGGCACAAACCCGTGTCCCCTGCATCGGCAGGCGGACTCTCAACCACTGTGCCACCAGGGAAGCCCCGGTATTCCCTTTTGATTGGCTAATTTCTTTGCCCAGTTTGGTACAACAGGAAGAGGTAATATACCTTTACTTATTCCACTTCCTCTTTTCCTTCTTCCATCTGAGTGGGTGTTCAGATAGCTTGTAGATTTAGAATTTTAATTTTTTTAATGTTCTGCATTTTCAATAGGCTTATAATATTTTTTTTGGCTTTCCCCAGATTGGATTTTGATGATGATGGAGAAGGGAACAGTAAATTTTTGAGGTAAGATCTTAAAAAACTTTCTCTAGATTTCTGATACTAAAAATTATTTCATTATCTTTCTGACTCATAATATTTTTGTCTTTAGGCCTAAGGAGAGTGCTTCACCCTAAAACTAAAGTTACCTATTACATTATACCCCATAAAATTTTCAAGCATTCTGGTAATAGCTCCAGAGGAAAGAGCTCAATGAGGGGAGAGTAGAGAATTTACAAGACCCTCTGTGTCAGTTATCTATTGTTGTGTGGCTTAAAAAGAACAATGATTTATTATTTCTCACAATTCTGTGGATTGGTTAGATGGTTATTCTGCTGATCTTGCCTAGACTCACTCATAAGACTGCATTCAGCTGCCTTGTCAGCTGGGAACTGGACTCAGCTGATAAGGCTGGGTATCTCTTTCTTTGTGGTCTTTTATCCTTAAGGAGGGCAGACTGAGTGTCTTTACATGGTCATGGCTGCAATCCAAAGGGCAGGTCCCAGTCTAAATGCTTATCAAGCTATTGCTTTGGATTGACATTTGCTGTTGTCCCATTGGCTAAAGCAAGTCATATGCCTGAGTCCTGATTCAGTACAGGATGGTGCTATACCAGGTAGTGAATACTGCAAGGTGTAATTAATTTGGGGGTCATTAATGTACTAATCTTTCATGCTCTCTAATACTCACTGACTTCTCCTACAGAGCAGGAATTGGAATTTGTATCTTTGAGTAGTGAATCTTCTGGAGAACTGAAAATGGACTTTTCAGTATATTGATGAAGGAGTTTTTTCAGAAAAGGGAAATTTTTATTTTTGCTTAAGACCAGTCACTTGGCTTTGTTTTTAAGTAAGGAAAGCAATAAGAGTCAAAGAATGGAAGATAACCTTGACTGCAACCTGCCTTTTTTCTTTTCAAATTTGAAAATATTACCTAGGTAGTGTCTACATTGCAGAATAACAAATATTTGAGAAATAAATAAAGGTGCCTTATTTTTTAAACAATTTATTTTATTATGTGAGTGCCCAGGCTTCATTATTTGTTTGTTTCATTAACTAAGTTCTTAAAAGAAATATAAACATTATATTGCAAAATTTTTAAACAGTGCAGAGTTATATGTAATGAAAGTACATCTTCCCTCACTTCAGACCTTCAGAATCCTTCCCCTTAGACAATTATAGTTTCCAGTTTATTAAGTATCCTTCCAGAAATATTCAGTGCATATGTAAGTGTATTTAAATGCACATATATGTGTGCACATACACACACTGTCTCCTCAGTTTTTGTTTTTACACAGAGGATGCCCATATTGTAAATTGCTTGCCATTGTTTAGTTTTGTAATGCTTAGTTTAGTCAGTTACATCTATCTGTGTATTTTTTTTAATATCGTTGTTGTTTTTGCAATGTTTAAAGTGAAAGCTTGTGTTTCTAGCTACTGCCTAGTCGTGGAACACTGCCATATATTCTTGAAAACAACAACCATGGCTTGGCCACCATAAAGAGATAGTTGCAAAATATTGGAGAAAGCAGTTCTCCAGGAGAGCTCTTTAGACTTAATGAGTGTCAACAAATGTGAAGAGGGGTAGAGATTTCAATTTCTGTTCAAGAATAGACTTTTTTCATACAGTTCCATTGGGAATTCCTCCAATTAGGAATCCCTAATTATAATGATAAATACTGTTAGTGGAACTGTGTTGTGCATATGAATGAGATAGAGGTAACCACTAGTCTTATTTATACCTATCAGTTAGCTCTATCCCTGAGTCATTGCTTCCATTTCCACAAAATCTGGTAGTCACAAACTATATGCAAATTTAAAAAGGTTTATTTGTCTTTTCCCCAACCATAAAAAAAGGTTTTCATAATTCATCTTACCAAGTAGGTCATTATGCCCAAGTGAGGCATCACCAATTTTTTTTATTTGACCATCGGTACTTTTTTTTTTTGGCCTCGCGGCTTGTGGGATCTTAGTTCCCCAACCAGGGATCGAACCCATGTCTCCTGCAGTGGAAGCATGGAGTCCTAACCACTGGACCGCCAGGGAATTCCCAGTGTTTTTTTTTTTTTTTAATTGGAATTCTCCACTTTGGTCAATGAGTGAAAGTCTTATTTGCGTTGTATCTGTAAATCAATATTAAATCTCCTTGGTGGATGCAAGCTGTAATTTATTACCTCTTTTCATCATTTTGTTCAAGTGTCATTTTTTTAAAAAATTCATTTTTTAAATTTATTTATTTTTGGCTGCATTGGGTCTTCATTGCTGTGCGTGGGCTTTCTCTAGTTGCGGCGAGCGGGGGCTACTCTTCATTGTGGTGCACATGCTTCTCATTGCAGCGGCTTCTCTTGTTGCAGAGCACAGACAACAGAGAGATATAGGCTATATATAACGCTATAGGCGTGCGGGCTTCAGTAGTTGTGGCACACAGGCTCTACTAACTAACTAACTACTGATAGCTGTGGCTCGTGGGCTCTAGAGTGCAGGCTCGGTATTTGTGGTGCACAGGCTTAGTTGCTCTGTGGCATGTGAGATCTTCCGGGACCAGGGTTCGAACCTGTGTCCCCTGCGTTGGCAGGCGGATTCTTAACCACTGTGCAACCAGTGAAGTCCCAAGTGTCATTTTGTTATATTCTCCAGACAACATCTATAAAATAATTTTTTTTTTTTTTAAACAGAAGAAATTTATTTTCTTACAGTTCTAGAGGCTGGAAGTCTGGGGTCAAGGAGCCAGCGTGGTTGGGCTCTGGTGAGAGCTCTCTTCTTGGCTTGCAGATGGTTGCTTTCTTGTTGTGTTCTCACACAACAGAGGAAGAGGAAGAGGAGTAAGAGAGAGAGAGAGAGAGAGACCATAAAATAATTTTTAAGAATATAAAGGCTTTGAAATTCTAGGTACAATATTAGAGTTGCTAGTATCTAGAATGCTTCTCAAATTCAAACAAATGCATGTACAAATCCACCAGGGGTTCTGGATAAGATAGAGATTATAATTCATTAGGTCTGTGGTAGTACGCAAGATTCTGCATTCTAATAGATTCCTAAGTGGTGCTGCTGCTTCTTGTCCACTGACCACACTTTGAGTAGCAAATATCTGCAAGATTCATTCTTGAGATTCAAAATTAATATGAAAGGACTTCCCTGGTAGTGCAGTGGTTAAGAATCCGCCTGCCAGTGCAGGGGACATGGGTTCGAGCCCTGGTCCGGGAAAATCCCACATGCCGCGGAGCAACTAAGCCTGTGCACTGCAGCTACTGAGCCCATGTGCCACAACTACTGAAGCCTGCGTGCTTAGAGTCTGTGCTCCGCGACAAGAGAAGCCACCGCAGTGAGAAGCCCACACACTGCAACGAAAAGTAGCCCCTGCTTGCCGCAACTAGAGAAAGCCTGTGCACAGCAACGAAGACCCAACGCAGCCAAAAGTAAATTAAAACAAACAAACAAACAAAATTAATATGTAAATTATAGGTCTCTTTTTTCAGCTTAGATCACTGTTTTCATTAAAAGTTTGTAGTGGGCTTCCCTGGTGGCACAGTGGTTGAGAGTCCGCCTGCCAATGCAGGGGACACGGGTTCATGCCCTGGTCCGGGAAGATCCCACATGCCGCAGAGCAGCTGGACCCGTGAGCCATGGCCGCTGAGCCTGTGCGTCCGGAGCCTGTGCTCCGCAACGGGAGAGGCCACAACAGTGAGAGGCCCGCATACCACACACACACACAAAAAAATATGATAATTTCCATGATACTTGAAGAACTCCTGCAACTCAATAACAAAAAAACAACCTGATTAAAAAATGGGCAAAGGACTTTTAATAGACATTTCTCCAAAGAAGATACACAAATGGCCAAAAAGCATATGGAAAGATGCTCATGATCACTAATCAGAGAAATGTAAATCAAAACCACAATGAGTAGGCCATTAGGCTGGCCACCATCAAAAAACCCAGAAAATAACAAGTGTTGGTGAGGATATGGGGGAATTGGAACTCTTGTGTACTGTGGGTGGGAATGTAAAATGGTGCGGCCACTTTGGAGGAACATTAAAAACAGAATTATCATATGATCCAGCAGTGCCACTTCTGGTGATATATCCAAAAGAATTGAAACAGGATCTTGGAGAGATATTTGCACACTCATGTTCACTACCCGATTTTTCATAGTAGCTGAGAGGTGGAAGCACCCCAAATATCCATTGACAAATGAGTAGATAAAGAAGTGTGGTATATACAGCTAGTGGAATATTATTCAGCCTTAAAAAAGAAGGAAGTTCTATCACATACTACAACGTGGGTGAACCTTGAGGACATTATACTAAATGAAATGAGCCAGTCACAAAAAGATAAATACTGTACGATTTCACTTATATGAGGATCTAAAGTAGCCAAAATCAGAGAGACAGAAAGTAGAATGGTGGTTGCCAGGAGCTGGGCGTGGGATGGGGGCGGGGAGAGTGGGAGGATGGTGTTCAGTAGCTATAGAATTTCAGTTTTTCAAGGTGAAAAAGTTCTAGAGATATTTTGTACAACAGTGTGAACATATTGTAGTTAGCACTACTGAATTGTACACTTAAAAATGGTTAAGATGGTAAATTTTGTGTTACACGTTTTTTGCCATAATTAATGAAAAACAAAAACAAAACAATCCCTAACCTCAGTGGTGTTGACAGGGTAGTCAGCTGTGCCCTCATGAGATCATCATCTTTTTTTGGAGTGTCTGATAAGTAAGAGTAAAGGACACATTAGAAACCTGACAAATAATAGTCATGGGTTTTTAAGTTCTGTGGGATGCTGTTATTATCTCTATTGTTTTGTGATGCCTTTTCATTGGCTTTTTTTTGTTGAATATTTTTTACCCCTTTCTAGTTTTCCTTTCAGAGTGAAATAGATATAACAAGTGTAATGCCTTGGACTAAGCCCCTTTTTTTCTCCTTCAGGTGTGATGACGATCAGATGTCTAATGATAAGGAGCGGTTTGCCAGGTAATGTAGTAGAGCATCTTGGTCCTTGTCGTGGGACCAGGCAATTCAAAAATACTGAGTTTTAATTTTATCTCAGTGAGAGTTAATTTCTCTATCCAGTCTGTTTCTTCTTCTGAAAGCTGTTGAAATTTAGTATTATACTTGTTGTTTAGCTTCGGGTAACAGGGCTTCAGACTTATGGCTTCAAACTAATGGTATATTTTACCCAGTGTTTTTATGTATGTGTTAGATAGCTATACAGTGTGCTTGCTGGGTGTCCACAGGAACACAAACAATATGAATTTCTTTGTTGCATTTATTATTAAGTGGATCTACAAAATCTGTATAGATAATGGTTTTATTCTTTTAAAAATAACAGCAAAGAAATGACTTATGTGAAGACTGGAGTTTTTATTGAAAAAATATGTTTATCTGTCAAGAGGATGAAAAATAATGTGCTTTATTAAACAGATCCTTCTCAAGTCAAATATTGGTTTATTTTTAGAAAGTTTATTCTATATATTATTAAGTAGTAAGTTATTTGTTTTTTAAATATCGAGTTTGCAGCCACCTCAGAAAAATGAATAATCCCAAATCTAGTGCTTAACTAATAAGCATTTACTATTTATTCATTGCTGATACTGCTGGTCTGGGGCCCATACATTGAGAACAATTGATGTAGAAGGCTAAGAAATATCAGTCAGAGTAGTTTAAAACTACTCTGAAGCAGTGAGATGCCATCACAAGCTTTGAATGAGATGCTAATATATAAAATGCATATGGGATTTTTCTCTAATAGCAGTATATAGGACTGATTAAACAGAAGCACTGTAGTCAGGGAGGTAGATATGAGGCTATTGAAATAATAAGACAGTGATAAAATCGTGAGGGCCTGGGCTAGAATGGTGGCAATGACAGTAGGAAAGGAGTGAATTTAAGAGGTTTTTGAAGAATTTGTTTATCGAAGTAGATACTTGTAAACATTTTAGGATGTGGACCATCTCTAAAATGAGAAGTTAATAATAGGGATTTGGGGAGTAGTTTTTCAAAAGCTGCATTAGAAAGTGAAGCCATCAAATAGTAGTGGTGGTGGTACAGGTTCATAGTCTCTTGACTGAAATTCCTAAAAGCTATGAAAACATGACCTGAACTGTTTTAGACTTCATTTGTCTTGCTTAATGTGAATATTTATACATTCATGTATTTCACTCGGAAATATTAGAGTGGGTAAGGGATTATGGATCTGTAGGGGTAGGAGTAGTAATAGGAATTTTAGATATTTAACTTTCAAACAAAAGAACTCATTTCTTTTTCTTTTTTTTTTTTTTCTTTTTGGCTACACTGTGTGGCTTGTGGTATCTTAGTTCGCTGACCAGGGGTTGAACCTGTGCCCTCAACAGTGAAAGTGTGGAGTCCTAACCACTGGACTTCCAGGGAATTCCCAGAACTCATTTCTTTAAGATATGATTTGTTAAGCTAGATCACCTCACATATCCTCCTTCGGAATTCAGTTAGAGGGTCTTTAGAAGCTTAAATGAATTTTCCCAACTTTTTGAAAAAATGATTTGTAGTTTGTTAAGGAATTATAACAACCCAATGAACATGAAACTTCACTTAATATCACTGTTTTCTTTCTCTTCTGGTAAGTATGCATAAGTTTTCACATGGTTCTTATCATTACTGTGTTATTTTTTGTCTCTTTTTTTTTCCTGCTGGCCATTTTTTAGAAACTTTCCCATATATTGATAAAGTCATTATACTTGTCATTTTTAATAGCTAGTCTTTCAGCCTGTTATGTCATACTTAGACTTTTTTTGTTACTCTATTTGTTGTTAATCTCTTTATATTTATATATATATATATATATTTAAGATGGAATTGATTACTGATAAACTGGCCTACCAACACCTTGTTTCTTCAGCTGTCACCAACCCTTATAGTATTTTAGTTATCCAGAGAAATTTAGTGATAATCTTTGTAGCCCCCTCCAGGGAAGGGGGAGTTGGTACTAGGATCTAGCAATGTTATGGCTTTATTGCAGAGAAATGGGAAAGTGACTGAATAGAAATTTACTACTTTAGGATCAAATCATTGATAGGGAATATATCAGAAACTTAGCTCTTAGTTTTATTTATGTAATTTCTCCAGTGAAGCTGTTTGGTTATTTTGTCTGTGAGTGCATGTGTGCTATATGTGTGTTATAGAAAGATTGTGATCACTTGTTTGACATTCTTATCATGATTTACTGTTTGATTTTTTTCATTATAGAATAGCATATGTGGATATCATTTTCTTTTCAGATTGGGAGCATTGTGTGAGAATGGTATTCCCTTGTTTGTTTCTTGTTCAAACTGTATATCCTTGGTTTCTACAGAGAATGATTGGCTTACTGTGCTCAGATTATGTTAATTTATAATGAATATTGGCCTTGCTTTTATGTTGACCTTTGTCCTGTAAGTTACTTTTTCTTAATCCTAACAGATGGCTTTGTAGAGTTACAGGCAAGGTTCTTGTCCATATTTCCATTTTCCCCTCTCTTCTCTGCATCTGTTTTGTTCTATTTCTTTTCTTTCCTTCCCTTCCCTTTTTTCTCTGTTCCTTCCCTCTCTCCTTCCCTTCCTCCCTCTATTCCTTTCTTCCTTCCTCTTTCTTCCCTTCTTCCCTTCCTCCCTCCCTCCCTTCTTTCCTTCCTTCCTTCTTTCTTTTTATTTTACTTTTAGCTTAGTTCGTTAATTCTGTTTCTAGGTCGGATGATGAGCAGAGCTCTGCGGATAAGGAGAGACTCGCCAGGTAGGAGAACAGTGTCTTTTGGCATGATGAAGCAGATCATGCTGCTTTTTCTATCCTTTTTCTTATTCTGCTCTTTTCTTCCCCTTTCTCTTCGTGTTTTTCCTTGTCTGTGGCAAGAGAGGACAAGATTTTTAGAAGTTTGTGTGTAACAGGAACTTTGGCTTCCCCCATCAGAAAGTGGGTGGTTGAAGGAACTTAGGAATTTAAGAAATTGCTATTAGTTTTTATAGATTTCTCTTTTTATCTTTATCTTAGCACTAAGTTTCACAGAATAAAAAGCTTTCAGAAATAGTGAAGCTGTGCCAGTTGGTGCTTTAGCAGGGAAATATTCCTTTATCAGAAAACCAATAAATATATCTGTGTTTGCAATTAGTTCCCAGTCTTTAGGCCTCAGTATTTACTCCACACCTCTCTAGAAGGCTCACCCTTATTTTCCTGTGTAGACTCACAGTCTAGATTACTTTGTCACGCAGTACTGGTGTTGCTTTGGTGATTGAATCTTTTGTGTTTCCCAGAAAAGCTTAGGAGCCTAGATGTGGCTGTTTAAAAGATCAGCCTTATGGATTTCAGTGTCAGAAATTTGTCAGATACTAGGAAAATGGGTGCTTTATGTTTGAGTATTGAATTTTATGTTTCTCAGGCAAAGTAACTAAATGTCAATCTATGTTGTGAGACCTTTTCAGTAAAGGAGACTCTATGGAGTTCTCTTTGGAGACTGTTGTCAATAATGTAGAAATACTGTGGAAGAAATGTTGTGCCCAAATTTTCCTGTTTTTTGGTCTCTGTGATTTGGGATACTCAGTAGGAGGTAGATCACTAGTACCAGTACCAGTTTTTATTACTTCCCCCCTCTTACCTACCATTTCCTCTTTCAGCTGGCCCGCAAGCTCATTTTGCTGCCATTTCAACTTATGTCTCCTATGAACTCTTTCACTTTCATAAAACTGATTGGTGTGGTATGGTGGGAAGAACATTGCCTTCATTGGGAATGAGGGCAGCCCTTAGAAGAGTCAGTTAACTGCTTGACCTTAGTTTGCTCTTATCATAAAAAAGAGATTTATGTTAGATTTGTTGTGTTCTTTTTGTTTTGGCAGAGAACTTTTGTTCCAGTAGAATCCTTAAGTGGTAATAGAAGTCAATAAAAAAGACAAAAGCAAAGCTGCTCAAGTAAAAACAGAAATGTAGCATGTTGTTTGGGTCTCTCCTTGAAGCAGTCCCACAGAAGACACTGAGGAACTATTAGGCTTTTCAGAAATCCAGTTTGAAAACTACTGGATTATTATTTTTAACAATGATACTCTGTTTGATTTTGAGGAAGTCAGTATTGGAGATATGTTCCACTTACCCTGGTGAGATCCAGATTGTATGTTTTCAGGCCTTTAAACATCTTCCTGTCCACTTCACTCCTATTCTCCAGTTCACTTTGTCCCAAATTGGGCACCCATAAGGGACCTCTAGTAGATGATATGTTACAAATCTCATGAGCTCAGTGTACTGGCACCAAACCCAGATAGAGAAGGTAGGGCTTTGTGCATTAGTGGGACAAGTAAAACTTCCAATTCTGCCGTCTAGTGTTGAGAATAAGAGAGATGCTTAGAACAAACAGCATTTTATAGACCAAGGGGATCTATACTATCAATTCTTGTATCAGCTGTTGAGCAACATACTTGTGTTGGAAAAAATTGGTCATTTTATGTTTTCAGCCTTTAAAAAGTTGAATTGGTAGACATGAAATCAGCCAAGCTGCTTTCAGCATTTTTTAAGACTGTCATTTCTTTTTTTTTTTTTTCTAACATCTTTATTGGAGTATAATTGCTTTACAATGGTGTGTTAGTTTCTGCTTTATAACAAAGTGAATCAACTGTACATATACATATATCCCCATATCTCTTCCATCTTGTGTCTCCCTCCCTCCCGCCCTCCCTATCCCACCCCTCTAGATGGTCACAAAGCACTGAGGTAATCTCCCTGTGCTATGTGGCTGCTTCCCAAGACTGTCATTTCTTAAAACACATTTTGTTCTGAGGGAGTGGAAATTTACATAGGAAGTGACGTTTCCAGGAGTTAGAATTGCTGGTATCTGCTTGTACCCTGTCTGCCTCATTAGTTTCTATTCCATACTTGCTCTGCATGAGAAGTTTGGCAAACCTTACTTTAACTTCTGAGACTTAAGCATCACTAAATCTAAATACCATATTTCTTCAGCAGCTCACTTGGTATTCATATCTCTCTCCCGGCTCCCAAATGGCCAGATGTGACCACCTGGATGGGGCTTCTCCTCTCTCTCTCTCCATGCAGGGAAAACCATAGTGAAATTGAACGGCGCCGACGGAACAAGATGACAGCCTACATAACAGAACTGTCAGACATGGTACCCACCTGTAGTGCCCTGGCTCGAAAACCAGACAAGCTAACCATCTTACGCATGGCGGTTTCTCACATGAAGTCCTTGCGAGGAACTGGCAACACATCCACTGATGGCACCTACAAGCCGTCTTTCCTCACTGATCAGGTCTCTGGGAAGCACAGCTGAGAGAGTCTAGAATCTTTTGAAGGTTTTGATCCTTTTGGGGTAGATGACCATAATCCTGAATAGCACATTATATTGGGAGTCAGAGCAGAGCTAAGTCTGTAGTTTCTTATTTATTTATTTATTTATTTAATTTATTTTTCGACTGCTTTGGGTCTTCGTTGCTGCGTGCAGGCTTTTTCTAGTTACGGTGAGCAGGAACTACTCTTAGTTGTGGTGCGCAGGCTTCTCATTGCGGTGGCTTCTCTTGTTGTGGAGCACGGGCTCTAGGTACGCGAGCTTCAGTAGTTGTGGCTTGCGGGCTCAGTAGTTGTGGTTTGTGGGCTCTAGAGAACAGGCTCAGTAGTTGTGGCACATGGGCTTAGTTGCTCCGCAGCATATGGGATCTTCCCGGACCAGGGCTCAAACCCTTGTCCCCTGCATTGGCAGGCAGATTCTTAACCACTGTGCCACTAGGGAAATCCCTGTAGATTCTTTAAAGCACAAGAATTCTGCTCTGAAGGAAATATTCAGACCATGGGAGAGTGAGTTTTGATCCCTGACTATATCATTTATTAGCTTTGGAGCAGTGAGAAGTAGAGAAGAATTGTGAAAGCTATTTAGCAAAACTTATAGGTACTTTAGAACTGTACTCATGAAGAACAGTGGAATCACAGGGAGAAGAAATGACTGTGTCCATGAACCAGTCCTTTTTCTTGGCTTTAGGGTTATAGAAGATGGAAGGAAACTATTTTTTATTCTTGAAGCAGCTTCCAGTTTTAGTGATACAAGGAGTCTAATAGGAAGTTGTTGTTGCTTAGAGATGTGCTCTGTTACATTTGATGCACTATGAGAAAAGTAGAGAAGGCAAAAACATTTCCAGCCTTTCAGGAACTCAGTCTGAATATGGATATGTGAGTGGTAGGATACACACGTAGGTGAAAAATGATAGGAAAATGGGTACGGAGAAGAAATGCCTTAAAAAAACTTATTAATAATTTATATAGGATTAAATATGTGTGTGTGTGTGTGTGTGTGTATATATACTAGAGGGATAGCTAAAGTGAATAGAATGGCCAGGCCTGAGTGAGAATAGTCAGCAAAAACTTCAAAGAGTAAGGAAGCCATGTTGTGTTTTATTAAAAATAACACTTGATTATTGCAGAAAAATTTGTAAAATATAGGAAGTATAGGGAAGAAAAAATTGACCTGTGATGCCATGCTTTTATTCAGAGGATTAGAAGGAAAGAAAGAATATAATTTGGAAGAAAGCAATAAGAATTTTCCAAATAGGATGGTCTGTATGAAAGTACATATAGCACAGATATTATATATATGTACAATGAAATAGCTAATCAATTTGTTCTAACAGAACACATACAGATATTGATTCAACAAACTCCAGTAATGCACATTTTTAAGCTAACCAGGTTCTTTGTGCTATTAGAAATGTAAAGAATGGTAAGAGATAGTCACTGGTAGAAACAGACATGTAAGTAAATCAGTCATAATATAAACACAGAATCAGTTCTGTATCAGAAGGAGGTGCAGTAATAAGTCCTGTAGAAGTGCAAATATGGAAAGCAAAGAATAGAGGAATAGGGTTGTAAGTATTGGAAATAACTTGATCAAAAGCATAGTGAGAATAATCAGGTTATTCAAGGAAAATCAGGTAGTTTAGCATGCCTTGGGAGATGGTAATAGGAAAGTAGGCTGGGACCTGATGATGGAATATTTAGGTGTTACGTTAAATAATTTAGATTTTAATTTTTAGGCAATGGGGAGCTATAAAAAATGTGGTAGCATTTTAAGGATGGATTGGAGACAGTGAAAGCAGGAAGACCATTTGTCTTGGCATGAGATGACTAGGACAGTGACGTTGTATTTGAAAATAAAATTGATAAAACTGAGTTATCCCTGGAGTGTGAGAAAAAGGAGTTAAGAGTTTTGAGGCCTGTATCCTGAGAGGAAGGGGATACTGTTAATCAAGAAAGGGAATGCTAGAAGAGCACAGAGGATTGTTTTCGAAGGGGGAAATGACAGGTTTTGAGATGTTGAAATTGAATTGCTGGTAAAATGTCTATTTGGAGATGCTTAATAGATTTTAGGCAAGTCTAGGCATATGGATTTGGGTATCATTTCTTAGTGGAGGAGTGGATATGATTTCTCAGGGAGAGAGTATGGAATAGAGAAGAGAACTTAAGATAGAACCTTGGAAATGCCTATACTTGAGACTTGAACAAAGGAAAGGGAACCTGAAGCAGAGAAGGTACATTTGGAAAGGAAGTATAAGTTGGAGTGCAGTGTCATAGAAGCTAGGGAGAAATAAAATTTAAAGGATAAAGTGAACAACACTATCAGATATGCAGTGACATTGAGTAAAATGATATGGACTCAGGAAAGGGGACTTGAGTTGGCATTTAGGAATACATTAGTAACCTGAAAAAACATGAATGTAGTGGCTTAGAGTGAAGATTGCAGTGGGTTTGAGAAATAAGTGAAAAGTAAGAGAATAGAGCCAGTGAGTGTAACACTACTCTTAATTTAAGCTTGGCGCTGAAAGATGAATTGGGCAAAGTTGAGGGAAGTTTTGTATAGAATTGAGAAAACTTGATCATGTTTAAGATCTGAGGGGAGGGACTTCCCTTGTGGTGCAGTGTTTAAGAATCCACCTGCCAGTGCAGGGGACACAGGTTTGAGCCCTCGTCCAGGAAGATCCCACATGCGGCGGAGCAACTAAGCCCATGTGCCACAACTACTGAGCCTGCGCTCTAGAGCCCATGACCCACAACGACTGAAGCCCGTGTGCCAAGAGCCCGTGCTCCGCAACAAGAGAAGCCAGCGCAATGAGAAGCCCGCGCACTGCAACGAAGAGTGGCCCCCGCTCGCCACAACTAGAGAAAGCCCACGCACAGCAACCAAGACCCAACGCAGCCAAAAATAAATAAATAAATAAATTTATTTTAAAAAAAAAGATCTGAGGGGAAAGAGAGAGAAGAACGCCAATATTTGTAGAGCAAGATCCTAAAAAGAGACCAGAGAGAGTGAGATCTAGAACTCAATTATTTATTTATTTAAAAAGTAATTTTTAAAATTTTATTTATTTATTTAATTTATTTATTTTTGGCTGTGTTGGGTCTTCATTGCTGTGCGCGGGCTCTCTCTAGTTGTGGAGAGTGGGGGCCACTCTTCGTTGTGGTGCGCAGGCTTCTCATTGCGGTGGCTTTTCTTGTGGCGGAGCATGGGCTCTAGGCATGGGGGCTTCAGTAGTTGTGGCGAGCGGGCTCTAGAGCGCAGGCTCAGTAGTTGTGGCGCGTGGGCTTCGTTGCTCCACGGCATGTGGGAACTTCCCGGACCAGGGCTTGAACCCGTGTCCCCTGCATTGGCAGGCGGATTCTTAACCACTGTGCCACCAGGGAAGCCCAAGAACTCAATTATTGTTAATGGTAAGCCTTTTTATTCCCTGTCTTGAGTTCTGAGGTAAAGAGGAGGAGATGGATAGTGACATAGACACATTGAGGAAATACCTATTGGAAAAAACTCTCTTGTCCGTGAAGGTAGTTACATTTAGGTTGCAAAGCTGTGCCTGTGGATTAGACAGAAGCCAGCAATTACTTATGGAGAGATACATATGGCCTGAAGTGTCTTACTTCTTTCCATGAATAATATTTGGTTTTTCAGAAGAGTTCAGTATTAACTTGTATTTCTCTTCCTTGGGCAGGAACTGAAACATTTGATCTTGGAGGCAGCAGATGGCTTTCTGTTTATTGTCTCATGTGAGACAGGCCGGGTGGTATATGTCTCTGACTCAGTGACCCCTGTTTTGAACCAGCCGCAGTCTGAATGGTTTGGTAGTACACTCTATGATCAGGTGCACCCAGATGATGTGGACAAACTTCGTGAGCAGCTTTCCACTTCGGAAAATGCCCTGACAGGTATGAGTTAATATGGATGGAAAATGAATAGCAAATTCTTTCTTCTTTTTTTTTTCTGAGTTAGAAGAGGTATTTTAACTCTTAAATTTTTTGATTGAATCTGGCAAAACTTTTAGAGTTTTCTCCTTTAATGAATATAATCTGTTCTTTTTATCCACATGCAGGTAATATATTTTGTAGCTCATCTTTAGAAAATGTTTCATTAGTGACAATGCTTATAAAAAGTTTACTTTGATCTTAATATTAGTGTAAATACACAGTAAAGGCCAAGCCTACAATAACCCCCACCCCCACCCCTCCAGCCATTCCAGAAGAATGAAATTATCCGTTTTCTGTCTCATTTGTATGGGTAAATACCTGGTATTTTTTCTACCCAGTTGTGCTTGGCTTTGGCTTGGTATTAGGTTCTATGATAGTAGATTTTTATTTTAGAGGGGGATGATTATCAGTGTGTAAGGTGTTTTCTTGGTTTGTTTTTGTATTTATACTATCTTTCTGTCTTGTTTTTGCCCCCACCTCCACACCCCCATTTAATGTTATTCAGTCCTTCTGCCCTAGTTTGGCTGAAGGAAACAAGTCACATCTGCTCTTAAGCGATCTAGAAAAAATTTTAATGTGGAAGCAGATTAAAACTGGTAATTAAAATAAAATCCATTATGGTCATATTAATGTTGGTATTTAGCTTTCATTTATGTTTTTATGGTTTCATTTTCCTAGTTCTTCTTTTTCCCAAAAGTTCCCACTGGCTTCTGTATAATAAAGGGAGGAACAATTTTAGCATGAGACAGATGGGTGTTTCTGTAGCATATAAAATTACTTGTTATTAAACCAGTGACATTCACTCCATGCGTGTGTGTGTGCATGCATACGCACATGCATGTGTGTTTATAAAAATAATCAGACCTAAGGATATAGCCTTGCTCTTGCTTGCCAACTTTACCTACTTCTACTCCTGTCTTGCCTTGCACAAAGTTATTTCCAGTGCTTTGAACTGAAGAGTAAGATTCACTACTGATGGGAACAGAGGTGTTTTAGGCTTGAAAAAAATCCATCTCCTACTTGGCTTATTCTCTTATAAGCAAGGAGATTGGAGAGCATGAATAGGCTACTTACTTATCTTTGCCTCCAGTATCTCTCTCTCCCTCTTCCCCACACACAAGAATGTACTCCAGACTGTTCTTCACATCCTTCTTCAGGGCGTATCCTTGATCTGAAGACTGGAACAGTGAAAAAGGAAGGTCAGCAGTCTTCCATGAGGATGTGTATGGGCTCAAGGAGATCTTTTATTTGCCGTATGAGGTGAGTGCCAGGATGAGGATTGTGATTTGCCATAGGAAGAATTAAGAGCTGAGGGTTTGATTTCTGGTCAGAGGAGTTAAACTTCTAAATCCAAGCTCCAGTTAGATTAAATTTAGCTCTCAAGACCCATGTGAGTTGTAACACAGAATAAAGCGTTAAGGAAACTAACATTTACTGAACTCCTCCTATGCCAAACATTATGATAGGTGCTTTATGTCTGTCATCTCATTTCCCACAACTGCCCAATAGGGTAGAATTCATGGTTACTATTTTGCTGATTAAAAAAAAAAAAAAAGACTCAAAGAAATTGACTTCCCAGGATTACATAGACAATGTTTGATACAGGATTTTATTCTAATCCATACTAGTCGGATGCCAATACCTATGTTTTTGCCCAGTATATCACAAGGCAACATCCATGTACTCAGACCATTTCTGCACCCCTCCTTTTTTTGTAGAAATTTAAGACTTTATTATGTCTTTCACTTAATATTTAGCATTAATAAATTATATACTATACATTTTAGGATTCTGAAGAAAGGATGGTGATACTTTTCTTCACACCTAGAGAAAATACTTCTTAAAGTCACAAAATAAATTCAGATTGTATAATGGAAATTGACTACATTGTACGAGAGGATGCTTCTTAGAAATGATGAATAGGATATTAAGAAAGGTTTCCTGGGGGAGTTTAAAAATTGAATATTATGTGGCTTAGTGGTTTAGAGTAGTTTCTGGACCCAGACTACTGGATTTATCACTTATCTTCTGAGACCTTGAGCAGATTAAATGACTGCTTTGTGTTTGCTTTTTTAAAAAATATTTATTTATTTATTTATTTATTTTTGGCTGGATCGGGTCTTAGTTGCAGCGCATGGGCTCTTTGTTGCAGTGCGTGGGCTTCTCTCTAGTTGCGGTGTGCAGGCTCCAGAGCACATGGACTCAGTAGTTGTGACATGTGGGCTCTCTGGTTGTGGTGCGCGGGCTCCAGAGCGGGTGGTCTCAGTAGTTGTGGCTCACAGGCTTAGTTGCTCCACAGCATCTGGGATCTTAGTTCCCTGACGAGGGATCGAACCTGCGTCTTCTGCATTGGAAGGCAGATTCTTAACCACTGGACCACCAGGGAGGGTCCCCCTGCTTTGTGTTTTTATTTCTTCATCTAATATTGGGAGTTATATCAACCTCATAAAGTTGTTATAAGGATTAGATGAATAAATATATGTAAAGATGCTTAAAATAGTGCATGACACATGTAAAATTCTGTGTAAATTTTATTTATTATTAAAGAAGTGAAAGAAAGAAAGTAGAGGATGGGAGAGAGTGTTGCAACATGTGGACATGGCTAATGCAAAGACATAGGCAGGAACAAGATAAATAATAACGAAATATAGCAAATAGATTGTGTTGCAGCATAGTGCTGGAGTCAACAAACCACAACTCTTTGTTTGTAAATAAATCTTTATTAGAACATAGCCATGCCCATTTGTTCGCATACTGTCTGTAGCTGCTTTTGTGCTATAATAGCAGAATTGACTAGACAGATTGTATGGCCCACAAAGCTGAAAATATTTACTGTCTGGTCATTTACAGAAAAAGTATACTAACCCCTGATGTAGAGAATCTGTGCATTTGCAGAGCATGTAGAACATTTTGACTTAAAATTCTGGGACAGTTACAAGTTGTAGAAATACCAAACCTGAATTCTTTATCCTTCCTTGTTAGGGGCATTGTTACCAATTTTCTGTGTCAAGTTGTATTCAGAACCTGTTATCTGGCTGTTAACTGATGGAAGCTTCTTTGATAGTGTAGTGCAACTTTTTTTTAAATTTATTTTTTAATTGAAGTATAGTTGAATTACAGTGTTGTGTTAATTACTGCTGTGCAGCAAAGTGACTCAGTTATACATATATATTTTCATATTCTTTTTCATTATAGTTTATCACAGGATATTGAATATAGTTCCCTGTGCTATACAGTAGGACCCTGTTGTTTATCCATTCTACATATACCAGTTTGCATCTGCTAATCCCAGACTCCCAATCCAGTCCTCTCCTACCTCCTTCCCCCTTGGCAACCTCCAGTCTGTTCTCTATGCCCCTGCTTCTGTTTCTGTTTCATAGATAGGTTCATTTGTGTCATATTTTAGATTCCACATATAGGTGATATCATATGGTATTTGTCTTTCTCCTTCTTTTTACTTCACTTAATATAATGATCTCTAGTTGCATCCATGTTGCTGCATTTCGTTCTTTTTTGTGGCTGAGAGTATTCCATTGTATATATGTACCACATCTTCTTTATCCATTCTTCTTTCAGTGGATATTTAGGTTGTTTCCATGTATTGGCTATCGTGAAAAGTGCTGCTGTGAATGTAGGGGTGCATGTATAATACCTTTTTTTTTTTTTTTTTTTTGTGGTACACGGGCCTCTCACCATTGTGGCCTCTCCCATTGTGGAGCACAGGCCCCGGACGTGCAGGCTTAGCGGCCATGGCTCACGGGCCCAGCTGCTCCGCGGCATGTGGGATCCTCCCGGACCGGGTCACGAACCCGTGTCCCCTGCATCGGCAGGTGGACTCTCAACCACTGCGCCACCAGGGAAGCCCTATAATACCTTTTTGAATTATAGTTTTGTCTGGGTATATTCCCAGAAGTGGGATTGCTAGATTATATGGTAATTCTATTTTTAGTTTTCTGAGGAACCTCCATACTGTTTTCCACAGTGGCTGCACCAACTTAAATTCCCACCAACAGTGTCGGAGGGTTCCCTTTTCTCCATACCCTCTCCAGCATTTGTTATTTGTAGACATTTTAATGATGGCCATTCTGACTGGCATGAAGTGGTACCTCATTGTAGTTTTGATTTGCATTTCTCTAATAATTAGCGATGTTGAGCATCTTTTCATGTGCCTATTGGCCATCTGTATTTCTTCTTTGGAGAAATGTCTCTTTAAGTCTTCTGCCCATTTTTCCATTGGGTTGTTTGTTTTTTTGTTGAGTTGTATGAATGATAGTGCAACTTAATTGCTTTTAATCTCTCTGTTCATTGAAACAGGTGTGGCAGTAGCTCTGTGGACCCAGTCTCCATGAATAGACTGAGCTTTGTAAGAAACAGATGCAGGTGAGATCCTAAGCTATAAAAAAAAAACCCAAAGGGATGGCCAAGTACCTTTAGAGCTTGTCACATTTTCAACTATTTTACTATTGTACTTCCTTCAGTGGCCCTCACCCTCATTTCCCAGTTACTTTTTTTCTGGCAATATTTTCCTGAACTTCTAAAGCTTTTGCTCATCCTGTTTAAGGAAGTTACGCTACCACTTTACCTATTGATACTTTCTTCCTGCTGCAGTACCTTTCAGTTGCTTTACTTTGGCAAAGGTAAAAAATATGCTGGTCACTTTTGGGTGGGAAAGGTCCAAGTACACTCGTCCTGTTTTATAAACACCCAAGAGCCTAAAGTTAAAGGTACTAAGCCAGCATTGCCTTTTAAATGTTACTGGGTAGGGTTTTCTCCTCACACCTGTAATTTTTCTAGGAATGGACTTGGCTCTGTGAAGGATGGGGAACCTCATTTCGTGGTGGTCCACTGCACAGGCTATATCAAGGCCTGGCCCCCAGCAGGTAGGAAAGTTGAATAGTGACTTCTTCCTGGGTGCAGCAAGTTCCTCACAGAGTCCAAGAAAGTTAGCTAATATTTATCATGTACCTGTAGTATATGAAATGTACTTTGGTATAAACTGTAATAGGAAAGAAAAAGTGGACTCCTTCCCTTCCTTTATGGATCTTATATTCCAGTTAGGGAGATGGATTACTCAGACTTGAAAATGACTTGGTGATGGCTGTGTCACAGAATGTAGTTTTTAAATGTCCAAATAGTAATGTATACTGAATACCTGTATCTAAGTATTTGTGTGCAAAGAAGCAGTTGACGTCGAATGCAGTTGATTTGGGAAAGTTTTCTAAAGAAGGAGCAAGACTTGGATGAAGAAGTGGGTAAATGGCTTGATTGTAGTAACTTGTAAAGGGGATATTCTCTGCAAAGACTTTAAATCAGGATGTGAGCGGATTAATTTTACTAGAACTTGAAGTCAAAAAGGGAATGTGAGAAAAGTGGTTGGGGTACAAGGATCAGCCTTTTAACCTGGCTTGTCAGAATTTCCAAATCGTAGCAATTTTATTACCTCCCTGCTGGCTAGGTGTGCCTGGGAAGTGGGGGTTGTAGGGAGATAGAAACTAAGAGAGGCAAGGTGGTGTATTTTGGTAAAGGTTAAACTTTGGATTTGGAAAAACCTGGGTTTGATTCTGGCATTGTTATTTATTAGTGGTATAACTTAGGGTAAGTTGCTTGACTTGTATGGGAAAAAAAACCCCTCAATTTTCTCATCTATAATTTAGAGATAATATAACCCATATAGAGTTATTGTGAGGATTAGATTTAATGTAAGGAAAGCACCCAGCCTAGTGCCTGGCATATGGTAGGCACCCAATAAATGGTAGTTAAATGTAATTAAGAAAAATTAATTTTAAGTCATAATGAAGTTTGAACTTTTTAGTTTATATACTGTATAAACCATGCGTTTGAGATACACATGATCTTTTATACTTCTGTGTAGCTCTCAAAGAAATACTATTTTTCTTGGTAAAAAGAAGAAAAATATGCAAAGAGTAGGGGGAAAGTGCATCCTTCTTCCCTTTCCACATAAACATTGAAACACTAGCTTGTCTCTTTTCCAAAGTACATAAATAACTATTGGTGTTTGGTTTAATCTCATTTTTGGTTGTTTGCTTACTTTGAAAGTCACAGGTTAGGCAAGACATCCGTTCTCTGCCTGTGATATGTTCACAGAGTAAATGGCTGTCTTCATATGTATTTGGTTTGGCCAGCATAGTCTTTTAGAATACTTTGAGTGTGACCTGTACTCTGCAGTTTATTATAATTAATGTGAGTATAATATATGAATTAATATATATAAAAGTACTTAAAATAGTACCTGATATATATGGTAAGTTCTTTGGGTTGTTTACCTTTATTTCTTATCTTTCAGCAGTCTGTATTGTTTTATACCTAGTCTCTTCATACCTACATGTGTTTTAAATCTTTACATATCTGACTTTTGAAGGCAATTGAGTTTGAGATACCTGTTAAACCTTTTAACTTCACCTTCCTGAAGGTGTCTCCCTCCCAGATGATGACCCAGAGGCTGGCCAGGGGAGCAAGTTTTGCCTAGTGGCTATTGGCAGACTACAGGCAAGTATGAATTTTTCACATCTATATCACCCATTGTCAGTGGGAGAAAATCTCCTTCAGGATGTGTTCATGTTATTTTTTCTTTTACTCTCTGAATACAAATGAAGAATTCTGAAAAACTCCGAATATTTTGAGGAATATGGTATTCATAGTTAACATTGCTTCTCTTGGATTTAGCAGAAGCTGAAGAGAGTGAGAGAGAGAGATCTTTTCCTCTTTCATACTTTTAGCTTTGCAATGCTGAATTTTCTATTTCCAACTAATTTCTTTTGCTCCTATACAATAGAAGAGAGATCTTTTCATTTTTCATTACATGACTAACAGTAGAGAATTGGAATTATTTTGATTCTCCTTATAAAAACAGATGTTTCTTGGTTACTTGGGAGTATAATTTTCCAATCTGAATAGTGAATACCACCTAGCGAAATGAAAGTAAGTGGGTTTTAGGTTGAATGAATTATTACCTTTCTTTACAGAGTTCGTGAAGAGTACATGTGTAGGAGTGGAGCTAGGCCTCATGCCCTATCTGTGATGATCACTTTTTCCTTTTTGGATGGGTTGTGAAAGTTTAGAAATTCCTAAAATTGGAAACCTGATGGGAAATACATCTGTAAAGAATGGTGTCTTTTTATCTCATTTTTATCTCTTTTCTTTCAGGTAACTAGTTCTCCCAACTGTACAGACATGAGTAATGTTTGTCAGCCAACGGAGTTCATCTCTCGACACAATATTGAGGGAATCTTCACTTTTGTGGATCATCGCTGTGTGGCTACCGTTGGCTACCAACCACAGGTGAGGAGCTGGAGCTATTACACCACTGATATTTAGGCTTCTGTTTTCCCTTTGCTATGCTGAGATTATTCAACCGTATAATTCCAGAGATAACCAAAACATGTCAGCCCCAACTCAGAAAAAGAGATGATCCTAGTCTGTTGATAGCTAAATATAATTTCAGCTTCCTACCAAGGTTATCATCTGATCTAGAAAAATATGGCTTTTGAAACCAGGCTGGAGCAGCAGGTACAGGTAATGTATTTCTTTTTTGTTAGTGATATTAATACAGATGATGATGCAAAAACTAGTTATAATGATTTGGCCACCTTTAGATAATTCATATAATCATCTAGTTGCATAGTAACCCATAAAGTATGCAAATTTAGCACCAGTTATTATGATTTATTTAGATATCTCATTCAGCAGACCAGGTAACTATGTCTGAATTGAGAAACAAGTCATTACATAAACTTTCAAAATTATAGCTGCCAGGAGGGACTTCTGTAAAGAGGTTGGTGCAAAAGAGATCTTGAAAAAGGAGAACAAAGTCAGAGAGCATTTACACTACCTGATGCAACACCTGTTGTAAAGCTGTTGTTACCAACACAGCGTGGTGTTGGTGTAGGAATAGTTACATAGATCAGTAGATGAGAATCGAGTCTGTTCTCATATTTATGGTCAACTGATTTTCAACAAAGATGCCAAGACAATTCAAGGGGAAAAGAAGCTTTTCCAATAGATGGTGACGGAACAGTTGTATACTCATAGGCAAAACAAAACAGAAAGAACTTAGACTCTTACCTCACACCGTACACAGAAATCAACTCGAAGATATAAAGGTGTAAGTGCCAAAGTTATAAAACGTCTAGAAGAAAATAGGATAAAATCTTTGTGATCTTGAGTTAGGCAAAGATTTTTTTTTTGGCCACGTTGTGCAGCTTGCAGGATCTTAATTCCCCCACCAGGAATTGAACCAAGGCCACAGCAGTGAAAGTGCCGAGTCCTAATGACTGGACTGCCAGGGAATTCCCTAGGCAAAGATTTTCTATATGACCCTAAAAGCATGATTCACAAAACAAAAAATTTGGTAAGTTGGGTTCCATAAAAGTTAAAATTTGCCCTCTTAAAAGGGCATCATTAAGAAAGTGAAAAGACCAGCCACAAATTGGGAGAAAATATTTCCAAATGATATATCTGAAAAAGGATTTGTATCCAGACTAAAGAACTCTCAGAACTCATTAAGACAACCAGCCAGTAAAAAAGGGGCACAAGATTTGAATAGACATTTCACCAGAGAAGCAATATGAATGGCATATAAATAGTTGCTTGTCATTAGGAAAGTACAGATTAAAGCCACAATGAGATACCACTATATGCCCATTAGAATGGCTATCATCAAAAAGTATTGGCAGGAACATGGAGAAACAGAACCTTCATACATTGTTAGTAGATAAGTAAAATGGTATAACTACTTCGGAAAACCATTTTGGCAGTTTCTTTAAAAGTTAAACATACACTTACCCTACAAATTAGCAATTCCACTCCTAAGTATTTACCCAAGAGAAATGAAAACATATGTTCACACAGATTTATACACAGATGTTCATATCTGTATTATTCATAATAGCCAAAAAGTGGAATGTCCATTAACTAGTGAATGGATACACACTGTGTTATATCCATGTTAGAATATTTATGAGCAATAGAAGGAATATACTATTGATACATGGAACAACATAGATGAACTTCAAAAATATTGTGTTAAATGAAAGAAGCCAGACACAGAAGACCACCTATTGTATGATTCCATTTGTATAGAAAAGGCAAAACTGAAGAAGCAGAAGCAGATCAGTGGTTGGCCAAAGGATTAGGAGCAGGGATTGACTACAAACGGGCAGAAGGGCACTTTTGGGTGCAGTGGACGTGTTCTAAAACTGAATTGTGGTAATGGTTGTACAACTGTATAAATTTATTATAGGTCATCAAATTAGAATTATAAAATTCATTTAGAATGAGTGAGTTTATCTAAATTATACCTCAAATCTGTAAAAAATTCAGTTAAAATAAATGTACAATATCCTGAAAAAGAAGAATGCTCTAGAGGTCAGTTGTTTAGCAGATTCCATCTTTTTTTGTTTGTCTTTTTTTCCCCCCCTCCACTCTTATCCATAATCTTAGGATACAAGCGAGAGAAATGAAATCCAAGTCCCCTGCTAATGGCCCAGGAAAGTTAGATGATCATAAAAGTGTCAATTTTACTCTTCTTTTTCTCTTTTAGGAACTCTTAGGAAAGAATATTGTAGAATTCTGTCATCCTGAAGACCAGCAGCTTCTAAGAGACAGCTTCCAACAGGTAACTTTTTTTCCTGGTTTGGATTGGAATAGTATTTTAATCTAATATCTATTATTACATTCATTCCACAAATATTTATTGACTGCTGATTAACCGAGTACTGTGGCAGGCCCTGCAGTTTTATGTTCTTTAGTACTTAACCTGTATTTTTAAGAAACAGAAAAGAACCAGTACTTTGAAACTATGGATAATGTTCAAGGTATTTTTGTTTGGCTTTGGCTACTCAGTGTCTTATATCCAAGGGGCTGTCTTTAAAGTATTTAAAATATTCTACACTTCACTGAACAGTGGATAGTAGTTGAAAAATTCATTTCATGGTTCTTTTATAGATAAGTGAAAGTTGGCTCTTAATTGTAAGCAAACTCTTAATTTCAGGCCCTAGATCCTGAAAACATCTGGCGAATTTAATTTCAGGACAGGCTTGGCTTTAGATAGTAGCTCTTACTTTATATTAGACTGGTTAGTTTTCCTCTTTAAACCTCAATAGTGTTTTTACTGATACAATGGGTATATAAGATAAAGCATTTAAAGCACAAAGGCCAACTTCTAGAGGAAATCAGACAATGGCAGTAAAAAGTCTCTCTGTCTCTAATTCCTTAGCATCACCTGTTCCATCCACTCACATTCCATGTACGGGTAGTCTTTTTTTTTTTTTTTTGTAGTGTAGTCTTAGAAAAGCTATTCTGACTTCTGTTGAAACCATTCAAAGCTAAGGACGTGGACTTCTGGCAGTGTGAGATGTTGTACAGTATATTTTAAATCCATGAAATTCATAATTCTCACGCTTAGGGCCACAGAGTATCACTTTATCATTTCTAGAAAAATGTTTATTCCAAAGCAATGGGCCATATATACACTCTGTAATCTCATGGTTTTTATTCTGACATCAGTTGCTGCTATGATACTAGAGTACAGAAGCAAAGGTACTTTTTAATGTGCAGACTAGTTGCTGCTTACTAGTTGCTGATATCTAGATTTTGATGTTTCATATGTCTAGATGGATTTGTATTTCTTTTTGCTTTTCAGTACATAAATTTAGTTGCTATTTCTAATGCAGGTTGGTTTTCTCTTTTTTTTTTCTTCCCATTTTGGTTCTTGTCATGCTTTGTTTCACATTTGATTTTTTAAAGTTTTATTTATGTATTTTAAATGTGCCATTTTATTATTGCTAAGTGAAGTATGTCCCGTTTTCTGTTATAATTATTTCTCAGTCAGATTGTAATGTCAGCGGTTACTGCCACACTCTTGTCAACTTAAACACAAATGTTATCACTTAACTTTTTCTTAAAAAGCAATTTAAAGTGTAGGTATTTTGAATTACTGGGCTTATACTTCATTGGCATGAATATGTACAGTAATAATCAGGTTTCAAATCCAGTACTTAGTTTGTATACAAATGTAATGATGTTCATTGTGCATATATTATACAGTGAGCACATGTATTAAAGACTACTTATTATTGTTTAAATGTAGATGTTCATATCTCATTTCTTTTTTATAATGTTAAATAAATGTTGTTCTTAAAAGAAAAAAACACATAGCCTAGTGCTTGACATATAGTAAGTACCAAATGTTAGCTGCTAATATTTTTTTTACTGTTAAGGAGGGGATTCAAAAGATTATTTTCTGTTCTTTGAGATTAGAAACTAAAATGATCTAAAATTGCTTTCTTTTAAAAAATAAAAGCAAAGCAAAACTAAAGCCAACTTAGTTTTATTTATAGAAACCTTCATGGGTGCTATGAAAACAAATTCTCAGGCTTGGCAGAAAAAGCTAGGATTGAGGGGCAACATATAAGCTATGTTCAGTGTCATTAAACTTATAAACTCCTAGTAAATTTGCTAAATCAGTGTATCTTTAAGGGACTTTCTAAAGGAAGTGGGGAAAGGTAGTCTTTTCTCTCCTGGAATAATTGTTACTCCTGTTTGATATTGACAAGAGTGGTTAGATAGCTTGGGACTCTGAGAAGAAACATGATAAATATACCTCCTTATTGTTTAGTCACTTATTTTTACTCCCCAAAACAACAAAATGTTGTTTTGTTAGTAACATTGCAAGAGACTGTTACTTCAAGGACAGTGACACAAGGATCTTAAGGTTGTAAATGTCTAAAGAAAATTTTTTGTGGGTTTCAACTGATAGCATGAAAACTTTTTCAGGTGGTGAAGTTAAAAGGCCAGGTGCTATCTGTCATGTTCCGGTTTCGGTCTAAGAACCGAGAATGGCTCTGGATGAGAACCAGCTCTTTTACTTTCCAGAACCCTTACTCAGATGAAATTGAGTACATCATCTGTACCAACACCAATGTGAAGTATGTACCATAAAGACCTTTTCCAATGTTGGGATTTCTCACGGGCCAAGTCTGCTTAGCCTTATCAGGTTACCTCCTCTTCTACTTTTCTAGTAGTAAACACCATTATTTCTTCATCTTCCAACTTCTTAGAATTTGGGGTAGTTCATCCAGGTAGAGTAAAATATTTTTAATTTAATTTTTTACTAGAGTATAGTTGACTTATACAGGTAGAGTAAAATTTTAACAAACAGTAGCTTAGAGACTAGATTCTGAAATGTGAAGGGTTTGGTCAGTTGACCTTTGAACAACATGAGTTTGAACTGTGTGGGTCCACTTATATGCAGATTTTTTTCAGTAGTAAATGCTACAGTACTATGTGAGCTGCATATATGGAGGGCCGACTATAAGTTATACTCAGATTTTCGACTGCTCAGAGCGTCGGTTCCCCTAACCCCCGTGTTGTTCACGGGTCAACTGTATTTCAACTTTATGTTTCAACCCTTTTTAGAAAGGATTTTTTGTTGTTGTTTTTGTTTTGTTTTGCGGTATGCGGGCCTCTCACTGTTGTGGCCTCTCCCGTTGTGGCGCACAGGCCCCGGATGCGCAGGCTCAGCGGCCATGGCTCACGGGCCCAGCAGCTCCGCGGCATGTGGGATCTTCCCGGACCGGGGCATGAACCCGCGTCCCCTGCATTGGCAGGCGGACTCTCAACCAGTGCGCCACCAGGGAAGCCCAGGATTTTGTTTTTTATACACCAGTTTATTACTCTAGTCTGACAGGAATTTTTTCTAGAGCAGGTATCTGCAAACTTTCTGTAAAAGACCAGATACTAAATATTTTAGCATTGTGGAGCATACAGTCTCTATTGCAGCTTCTCAATTCTGCTGTTACAGCACGAAAACAGTTCTAGACAAATGAAATGGATAAAGATGGCTGTGTTCCAGTAAACTTTTATTTACAAAAGCAGGCAACGGACTGGATTTGGCCCACGAACCATAGTTTGCATTAGAGCATAGCTATATTCACTCTTTTGTTAGCTTCTGTTTCTCTGTTCCTTGATTCTTTTCTCTTTGAAATTTCTCAGCTTTGTAAGAAACAATTTTATTAAAATAGATTTCATATACCGTACAGTTTACTCATTTAAAGTGTACGGTTTCTTAAGTATGTCACAGGGTTGTGCAAGTATTACCACACACACAAAAAAACTATTACCTCCAAAGAAATCCTGTACTAATTAACGGTCATCCTCCCCAAGCCGTATGTAACAACTATTCTGTTCTGTGTCTCTATAAATTTGCCTGTTCTTATAAATGGAAACATATAATATATGGTTCTTTTGTGACTGGCCTCTTTCACTTAGTATAATATTTTAAGGATCATCCATGTTGTAGCATGTATCTGTACTTCATTTCTTTTTATTGCCAAATAATATTGCTTTGTATTGGTATACCACATTTTGTTTATCCACTCATTCAGTTGATGGATATTGAGTTGTTTACACTTTCTGGCTACTAAGACTGCTGCTATGAACATTTGTTTACTAGTTTTTGTGTGGATATGTTTTTATTCTCTTTGGTATATACCTAGGAGTAGAATTGCTGGGTCACATGGTGACTCTATGTTTAATCTTTTGAGGAACTCCCAAACTGTTTTCCAAAGCTGCTGTACCATTTTACATTCTCATCAGCAATGTATGAGGGTTCCAGCTTCTCCATATTCTTGCTGTCTTTTTTTATTGTACCCATCCTAGTGGGTGTCAGTTGTCAAGGTACTTCTTTTCCATTTAATCTATCTGTGTAGAATTGGCCTTAAACCCACGTGTGAAGATCCGATTATGAATAATTAGCAAGTGTGAATAATATCGGTGACAACATTGAGTCTCTGTCCTCCAATTCAACTTTTAGGGCTTGTAAAGTTTAGTTCTTTGCTAATTAATTTTAGTATAACTGAGTGGATTCTGTTAGAAATTTTCATTAACTTAGGACTCAGGTCATTGTAGTTTTTTGGGGTTTTGATTTTGTATCTTTATATTACAGAACAACAACTGTTTTGTATTTCTGTTTTGCTTAAATTTTGAAATGTATAAGTCTTTTTAAGAAGTTGGTTCTGGAAATAATGGCTTTCCCCATTTTTGCATACTACAGTTTTTCCCACTACAGTAAGTTTTAGTTGATTCTTAATATTTTATTTTGTAATAAATACTCTTTGTAGAAAATTCGGAAAGTATTGAAAATAGTAAAGAGAAGGAAAAAAATCCTCACTATCCAGAAATAGTCTTTGTTATTGTTTCATTGTGTACTTTCAGTTTTTTACTTATGCTTTTTTTAAAACACAATATATGGATATACAACATATACATACACACACCCACAACGACTAGGTATTGAATACCTGGAAGGAGTTAGAGCCCAAACAGGATGAACTCTTGTTCCATAGGACATAGCTTCTATTTGTACCATGTTTTCTGTAGTGTGAATTATTTGCTGAATCTGAAGTTACAGGTTATCATAGGATTGGACTTGAAAGGGGAATTGATCAGTGATTACCCCATGTACAGGTGAATCTATAATGTCTTATGTACAAACAGAGTCAGATACTTTTTTTTTCTTTGTTCTCTCTACTCTTCATTTTCCTAGGAACTCTAGCCAGGAACCACGGCCTACACTGCCCAACACAATCCAGAGGCCACAGCTAGGTCCCACAGCTAATTTATCCCTGGAGATGGGCTCAGGGCAGCTGGCACCCAGGTGAGAAATGGTCGAAGAATCATTTATTGAGCAGTGACTAGCCTGGGGTGGTGGCCGTATACAGTCCCACTTTTTTGTTTATATGTTTGTTTTAAGCCCTTTCCCCAGATTCTTTTTAAAAATCTCTTTTCCCATTTCTCTCTTTACTTGCCTTTAACATATAGGCAGCAGCAACAGCAAACAGAATTGGATGTGGTACCAGGAAGAGATGGACTAGCCAGCTACAATCATTCCCAGGTTAGTGTGTCTTCTTTGAAGGATGGTGAGCATTTCCTTAAGAAGTATCCCTGAGAGCCAGTTAGAGTATATTTGTATCTTTACATGAATTTTAGGGTTATTGAGTTGTCATGTTAAACCTTCTTGGTTATTTTTTTTTTTTTTTTTTTTTTGTGGTACGTGGGCCTCTTACGTTGTGGCCTCTCCCGTTGCGGAGCACAGGCTCCAGACGCGCAGGCTCAGCGGCCATGGCTCACGGGACCAGCCGCTCCGCAGCATGTGGGATCTTCCCGGACCGGGGCACGAACCCGTGTCCCCTGCATCAGCAGGCAGACTCTCAACCACTGCGCCACCAGGGAAGCCCTCTTGGTTATTTTTATCATTGTATTTCCACAGGTTTCTGTTCAGCCTGTGACAACCACAGGGCCAGAACACAGCAAACCCCTCGAGAAGTCAGAGGGTCTATTTGCCCAAGATAGAGATCCAAGATTTTCAGAAATCTACTCCAACATCAATACAGGTATGTTTCTTCCTTATTCTCATTTTAAATTCTCATTTTCATCACTTACTGATGGGCCTACAATTGCCCAATCAGTAGTCTCCCAGTATATTTCCATTTAATCCTAATACCTCGTGAGTAAATAGGAACTTGCTGAACTAATATACCACAGCCCCTTGACTGGCCCTCCCCCAACTCCTTTTGGTCCACAGATCAGAGTAAAGGCATCTCCTCCAGCACTGTCCCTGCCACCCAACAGTTATTCTCCCAGGGCAACACATTCCCTCCTACCTCCCGGCCGGCAGAGAATTTCAGGTGAGCCCCACATGTGTGTGCTACTTTACATGGCAACTGAGGGATTCAGTTACTGAATCCAAGTTTTATTCTTCCCTAACTTTCTCTGGTTATTTCAGACAAAGCAGTGGAACTTGTAGGCCTAGGATGAGACAAGCTTGTTTTTCTTCTCCTTTTTCTTTGCACCTGTCCTGTTGCCATGTTCTAGGTTCCATCTCTGTGTGTCCTGATCAGTGTGTGACTGTCAGTCTTCCTCGTCTTTTCCAAATTCTGTTATCAAGTTTTCCTTAACCCCAGGGAGTCAAGGGAATCTAGGTATAGCACTAGATTGTCCTGTGATTCCTAGATTCTGTGAAAAATGCACCTTTTAAATCCTTACCTCACTATGTGTTCACTCCTAGAAATAGTGGTCTGGCCCCTCCTGTAACCATTGTCCAGCCATCAGCTTCTGCAGGGCAGATGTTGGCCCAGATTTCTCGCCACTCCAATCCTACCCAGGGAGCAGCCCCAGCTTGGACCCCTAGCACCCGCCCAGGCTTCTCTGCCCAGGTAAACCTTCTCTTCTGTCTGTCCCTTGTGTATTTTTTGTTTGCTTGGTTAAGCTTTTCTACATATGTAAAATTATTGCTGTCTGTCTTAGACATCTTCTTTCCATCCCTCCATCCCCTTCCTTCCAATTTTTATCTTTATTGGGAGCAGCTAGATAATTAAAAACCATAGATAATACAAACATCTCAGAGTCCATGGTTTTCACATTCACCTTAAATCAAAAATTGCTCACAAACATCTTGAACAGGTTTCAGTTTCAGATTTGTTTTGGAGTAAATTCTGAGAAGTTTCCACCTTGGTTAGGGCTACAAAATACAGGGACAAAGGAGAAAATTAATCACTAATTTATACACAGTGATATCTATTTACCAAAATAAAAAAATATTGTGTTGAAAAATCCTCATATAGTTTATATGTGTATATATAAAATATATGTTAAGGCTAAAGCTAATGTCCTGTCATATGTTGATATATAATTATATTGCTAAGTAATATCTTAAATAAAAAAACCAAAACCAGAAGTAAGCTCCAGAATTGTTATATGCAGTATGACCTCATTGTATAAAAAATGCATAGGAAAATAAAAACTGGAAGAAGTTATCCAAAAATGTTAACCATGGGTCTTTGGTGGTAGAATTATGGATGATTATTTCCTTTTTATTTTCCTTCCTTTTGAAAATATCCCACAGTACATATGCATTACTATTGTAGTGAGAAAAATGTTTAGTTTCCAAAAAAAAAACATCATTAGGAACAAATAAATGTGGTACAGACTAAATAAAATGATACAAAGTGTTTTTTCTCTATATATAATGCTATACTATTATTAATACCTCTAGTTTTTGTATAACTTTACAGTTTATAAAATGCTTTCGGTTAAGTCATTTTCGTTTAATTCTCACAACTCTAAACGTGTACTGTTACTAATCCCATAGTTCTTTGTTTTTTGCAATTTATCACGTGTCTAAAAATAGTGTCAAGGGAGATTGGGAGTTAATTGGAAGAAATATACAATGGCATATAAGTAATGAGCTTGGCTCAGAAGAATCCAGTGATTGACAGAGGTAATATTAACTCTCACAGGAATGGCCTGTGCAATAATATTAATGTTCCATTTGTTCTCTACCCCTTTCTTTCTTTTAGCAGGTGGCTACCCAGGCTACAGCCAAGACTCGTTCTTCCCAATTTGGTGTAGGCAACTTTCAGACTCCATCCTCCTTCAGCCCCATGTCCCTCCCTGGAGCTTCCACTGCATCACCTGGTGCCGCTGCCTACCCAAGTCTCACCAATCGTGGATCCAACTTTGGTGAGTTCAGACTAGAAGGAGAAAAATCACACCACTAAAGTGAAAGGATTTTGGGCTTCCCTGGTGGCGCAGTGGTTAAGAGTCCCCCTGCCAATGCAGGGGACACGGGTTCGAGCCCTGGTCCGGGAAGATCCCACGTGCCGCGGAGCAGCTAAGCCCGTGCACCACAACTACTGAGCCTGCGCTCTAGAGCCCGCAAGCCACAACTATTGAGCCCGCGTGCTTAGAGCCCGTGCTGCACAGCAAAGAGAAGCCACTGCAATGAGAAGCCCGCGCACCACAGCGAAGAGTAGCCCCCGCTCGTCGCAACTGGAGAAAGCCCGCGTGAAGCAATGAAGACCCAGTGCAGCCAAAAATAAATAAATAAAATAAATAAATTTATTTTAAAAAAAAGAGAGAGAAAGAATTTCATAGTTAAAATGGCTTGCTTTTGTCACGGCTGTACTGACCTAATTATAGGAAAATGCAAGGTGACAGTCCATTTGGAATATAAAACATACCCACATGAAAAAGACTTTAGCACATATAACAAAAAGCATGTAAAGTATTATAAATTTAATAATATGCAAGTATAGTGTGAATGAGCAAAGGACTCTCTGGAAAGGGTACCTAGAGAAGAAAAATGAATCTGAGACCAGGGTTTGAAATAGGAGAGGCATTGATTTGCAGAAAGAAGGGCAGAAAGTGTCTAGGTAAAATTAATGATTTGCATGTGATAATATGCTAGTTTCTCCTCTCTAGTGGAGTTAGCAGATTGAAGTTGTTTATTCTTCCTTGCTGTATTTTTAGCTCCTGAGACTGGACAGACTGCAGGACAATTCCAGACACGGACAGCAGAGGGTGTGGGTGTCTGGCCACAGTGGCAGGGCCAGCAGCCTCATCATCGTTCAAGTTCTAATGAGCAACATGTTCAACAGCCATCAGCACAGCAACCTGGCCAGCCAGAGGTCTTCCAGGTGAGAGGGTGAACGGACTTCAGAAAACCAGAAGCTGGGAGAGAGTCAGGGATGAGAGACAGAGAAGAAAGCATGCATGGATTCAGGTGTTTGATTGAGGTTAGTAAGAAGAGAAGAAAAGAGTCAAGACATATAGGAATAGATGTCATTAATTGAAAAGATTGTGAACTTAGTGTGCTGCACAGCCTTTAACCAGACCATCGTTAGTGATGTGAAGCACCATGTGAAGACATCAAAAAAAGTAATTTTGGCCCATTCACGGAGACCCATGTGCCCGCTTGATAGTACTTTAGGTATAAAAATACTGAATACAGCTCTAAAGGTCTATTTACATACATCCTGAGGGGACTGCAAGAGTCAGTGGAGTAATCTCAGGTGGGACAAAGGAGGAGCTTAGTTTAAAACACAGGTCGAAAGAAGGCAAAACAAGGTTTTGGTGGAAAACGTAATAGGATAAGAGATATTCCATATGTATCCAGAGGGGGGTTTTATGAAATGTGACAAGCAGATTTTTCTCGTTTTGAAAATACTGAGGTCTAGAAAAGAGGGAAAATGTGGAACTGTAGGAGGAAGACAGAGAAGGAACTAGGAAAAAAGTTGTCATCTAAAGGAGTCAGTGTTGCTGGGAGTAAGGAAGGCTAAGAGAACTCAGCACAGCAGAAACTCTCTGGGGCCAGAGATGACAGTTCAGGGGAATGTTGGGAGGCAGCTTGATAAATGTAAAGGATCAAGGTGTGTGACCCAAACTTATTCTTTTTCACTTATTAGGAGATGCTGTCCATGCTGGGAGACCAGAGCAACAGTTACAACAATGAAGAATTTCCTGATCTAACTATGTTTCCCTCCTTTTCAGAATAGAACTATTGGGGTGAGGATAAGGGGTGGGGGAGAAAAAAAAGATCACCATTTGTTTTTAAAAAGCAAATCTTACTATAAACAGAATAAAAGTTCCTCTCCCTTCCCTTCCCTCACCCCTGATGTATACCCCCTTTTCCTTCTGACCTTTCCCTTGTCTTCCTTGTTTCTCTCTGAGATAACATTTATAGAAGAAATGGAGTGAATCCTCAAGGCTTTGGGGACCCTTTGAAAAATTGAGACTGGATAAGGTTAAGAATGCCTTTCCTTATGTCTCCTGACCAGAAATTTTGTGCAGAGATGATTTGTGCTGGGTCAAGCGGCAGGTTAGAGAACCTGGCATCCACTATTTGTCTTGGATACTATGGCTTATTTCTGGAAAGAAATTCTCAATAAGGTGGAGGAGGGGAGAAATGTCCTCATGTTTGAGGACCATGAAGCATGGTAGGTATACATGGGGCTTTAGGAAGTGAGCATAGGCTCTTTCTGCTGCCTGTGAGCAATTCCTCTGGAAAGAAACATGAGTAAGGAAGTGTGAGAGAGAGAGAGTGTGTGTGTGTGTGTGTGTGTGTGTGTGTGTGCGCGCGTGTGCATGCATGCATGCGTGTGTACATGAGCACGTGCACGTTTGTTTCTGTGTTTCTTTCTCCCTATTGGGGAGTTATGCAAAATTTGTCCCAGATTTTGTCTTTCTTTGTGTTTTTTAAACAGTCCTAAGGAGTTAACTCTTCCAGGTATTTTCCACTTAGTATTGCAGCCAAAGAGTATTTAAATAAATGTCTTTGCTGCACTTATATCTATGCCCAGCCAATAGGCAACTATAAGCAAATATATAAAAAGTCTTCTATTGAAATCGTTGGTTTCTCATCGAACACATATAGTGATAAAGATGGGTCATTCCTGCTTTTGGTGCTCTCACCTTATATGGAAGATCTGTAAACATTACAGAAGTAGGCTGGCAAGATAAACACTTTTAGAAACCCCCTACTTGGCCATAATGATAATGCTGCATTTTTCTGTCAGAATCACATATGATGTGTGTTCTGTAGAGGTTATATATGCATGGAAACTCAACTTCTTGGATTAGCAGTCCCAGTGAAAATCCTCACTGGTGGAGTTTAAACCAAATACCAAACCTTCTTGCAAAGTAACCTCTTTCATCCCATTCTCAAAGTATCCAGTCTGCAAGAAACGGAGATTTAGGTCTCTTCTGGGCCTATAGTTCTTTCCTCTTTGCTCCCTTTCCAATCTTGAGATTGGATTTTGCTTTATAGTACAAGTGTAATAAATCCATGTGATAGATGGGACCTGGACTCCCATCCCAACAGGGTCACTCAGCAATTAACTATAGCCATATAAACGCGGATACAGGTTACTACTCTCACTCTTTCCCTTCCTCAGGTAACAGCCATGTGTATCGGCCTTTTTTTGTTTATTTGTTTGGCTCAGGCCAGTATCTTAAGTGCAAGATTGAATAAGGAGAAGACATACTAAGTGTAGCCATAGGGGACTGAGGAACATAGGTGGCCTTGGAGAGGCTGAAAGAATGTCATTAGGTTTCCCTCCCTTTTGTCTCCAATCTGGTGCCAGGTAGTGGAATGGAAAAGGAGACAGTTTATTTTTTTATTCTATGTGCACACATACAATATACATATATATTTATATCACAGTTTAAGAAACCAAAAAGTTGAGTTTCCAATGAAATCCTTGTTTTTTAATAATCAGCTGTTTTTAAATGTGATCAGGACTATAATATTGTACAGTTATTATAGGGCTTCTGGGGAAGGGGAGGGGCGGGAGAAGATGCTCTGGGGGTTTTGTTTCTGCTTTTCCTTCAGGGTTTTATTTTTGATTGTTTTTTTTCCTTGTTGGCCATTTCTGTACTGCTGGCATCTGTGCTGAGCCTTACAGTGGCAAAAATAATGACATGTAGCAAAGATTTTAAAACAAAATATTTTTTCCTTTTGTAAACTTTCCTGTGTTGTGTGATCTTGATTGCGGCTTTATTATTCCTTCCCAGCTCATAAACAACAAACACCCACAACTAGTTGAATCCATAACTTGCGCTTCAAATATACAAACATAAAAGCACAGTATGTCTATAATTTCAGGAATCAGAAATCATAGGGCTCTGATCACTCAGCGTTCCTTGGTTGTCCTCCTGATCTTGACTCATTCTGAGTAAAATCATCAGAAACATCTGACCATGGGATGGGGGGTGGGAGATTGCCCAAGTCCTTGGGAGAGGGGGAATGTTGGGACTTGAGACCAATAGGGCACTTCTGGATTTAAAGGTATTAAGAATGGGGAAATTTAAACTATTCAGGTCTAGACCTGGTTTCCCTCTAGGACAATGTGTTTCATTAGGAAATTTAAAAAACCCATAAGCATAAGCCTGTGTTCTTGAGGGTCTATGTGTGTAATCCAGCTAGAAACTGACTCTAGATCCCATGTGTTATCCTTTTTGTCCCCAGGACCCCTTTTCCTCTTCGCACACATCTGTTTATGGAAGAAAATGTTTGGGGTTGTGGTTTAGGGACTGAACTAGATTCTTATGATCTGTCACATGCCTGGATGTTGAGGGAAGCATTTGGTGAAGCTCATATGACTGGACCTGGATTGGGGATTTTAATAATTGAGACAGATAATGTTCATCATCCCACCATCTGAGAGTTGTAGCAACAAAGAAGTCACATGTGAATTTGTCAGTGCTTATGGCATTGATTCAAGTGCTGTCATAAATAACCAGGAATACTGTTTCTGGTTACTTTTAGAACTGGTTTCATCAGGACTTTTCTGGACGTATCCTTCCTCAGCAAAACCATGTTAGTCTGGGAAAGATATTCCCCTGCCTGGAAGAAATGACAGCTTTTAGTCAACAAGTTTATAAAATACAAATGATTTTGGAGCCTGTGACTTCCCCTACATACTTTTTTCTAGCCTTTTGTGTTCATTTCCTCATCCCTCATGTGAGGATCAGACATATTGGAAAACTGAGGTTTCAAAGTTGGAGAGATGAATAATAACGGGAAAGGGACTGGAAAGTTGTAATCCCCCAGTGTAATAATATTTTGTCCACGAAAGAGAAGGTAAGCCGCAACTTGGATAATATGTATTGAGGTCTTTTTTTTGTCTGCTCTCAAAGGCAGGCAGCCACGTGAAACTAAATACCTAACTCTCTGCCCTGGCACACATGCTCCACATGCGCACACAGAAACGATGCAAATCTGCTGCCTCCTTCCCTCCTCCCTAATCCCCCTCTCTTAGTATTTCTATCTCCACTGCCCTCCCCATCCAAATTTTCCAGCCAACAGCTACAGTTGACTTCCGCAATCCTGATGGAATAAATCCAGCACCCCTAGTCATCCGCCCACATTATCCACACTTCTCTGCTGAGACGAGCCCAGAGAACAGATCCCCATCAGCAGGTAACATTTTCAACTTCCTAGATCTTTTAGCTTCTCATTCCTTTCAGTTCTCCATTTTAAGGAATATTAGGAACGTAGTGACGTGGGGATCAAAATGAACTTTATAGACTTTGCAGACGAAAACAGTGATGCCCTTCTTAGGTTATTTCCTGGCTAAGTAAAATTTGCCTGGAAATCTTTAGGACTCCTTTTACGGTTTGTGTGTATGTATACATGGTTATTAGTGAAAGCAAAGAATATAGGGCATCCTTTACCCATCCCTCAAGGAGTGACCTCTCAGGGTTGGTATTTTTTTGCGGGGGGAGGTGCGGGGGTGGGTGGGCAGGTACCAAAAGGGTTAACTTACTAGCAGGGGGGAGGAGTGGTGCAGGGAGGTGGTAGCTCAGTAAGGTCTTCCTACTGTTTGAGACATCCCAAAGCCCTTAACACTCCAGATATTAAACGTCCTCCTGGACATTTTGCCAGTTTGCAAAGATTACACAAAAATGGACTATAAATTCAAAATTTATGCAAGCTGTGTGACTTGATGCAGACTAACTTGCTCTTAAAATGGAGGACATGAAATTAGCAAGACACTGCGAGAAGTGAATGAAGCTAGAGTAAACTTCTGAAAAGCTGTGTATCTAATAATCACAGAACATTGCTTTTCTGTCTTACATTCTTCTAACAAACTTTGGTTCTGAGGCTTTTTGTCCTGTGAGGCAGTCACAGAGGTTTTGTGGGCTTTTTGGTCAGAAAAAGAAAAACTTTCCTGCCCACAGCAGCTGGTTGAGATTAGGACAGTTTCCTGCCTGAGGAAGGAGCAGGAAGAGAAAGGAGGAAGAAATGCATAAGAAGACTGAGGAGACAGTAAGCATCTCATAGTTTGAGAATAGGAAATGCTGTCAGCTTTTCCCTTGTCCTCTCCTAGCAAGATCAGAAGTATCAGAATTTAGGCAAGGAACAATAGAATGCCTTGAAGAAATGATCAGGAAGCAAAACTTAGCTGAAAATCTCTCCTTTGTGTATTCTCCGACCCCACTCGTCCCACCCTGCACTTACCTTGTCTATCTCCTCCAAGTCTACTGGGGACACTGGCGCAGACAGGTGTTGTCCCATCCTGATTGTCCATTTCCTATCCCATTGCTGGTTATCTGTGCAAGTGTATCTGTGTGTGGGGGGTGTGTGTGTGTGTGTGTGGAATCTCCCTAGGTCAAAATACTTGTAACCAGATGTATCAGCATCCCACCCAAACCCAGAACCCTCCTGACTATCACTGTTTTTATCATATGGAAGTCATCCTCAATCTCCGTCTACCTTCCTTGTAAAGCCTAGTTTTCCTCTGCCTCGTGGTCCAGAGGAAGGCGTTCTTAACTTCGGGTTCATGAACCCCCCAGAATTATTGTGTGTGCATTCATTTTTCTGGTAAGAGGGACTAAAGTGGGTTGAAAATTTTTATTAGCTTGTCGTGGGAGTCTATGAGTCCCAAAGGTTAAGAACCACCTGTCTGAGAATATGGTTCCAGCTATTTCCTCATCCCAAGCCAGGTTAGGAACCTCTGGGCAAATAGAAGAGTGTCCCCTAATTATCCCCTTCTCCAGGATGTGGGGGCTCAAGGTTCTACTACTGCTGCCTGTGGTGAGCCTTGCTCTGTACCCCGAGGAGATGCTGAACACCCAGTGGGAGCTATGGAAGAAGACCTACAGAAAACAGTATAACAGCAAGGTGCCTGGGAACCTGGAGGGGAACATGGTGGGAAGGTTGGAACCTGAGACATCTAATCCTAGCTTCCAGACTCCCTTCTTCAACCCCAATACTTTAACCACTACAACCAAGCAAACCTGCCCCTGGTCCCTAACTGTTAACATATACTTTCCATTACTACTCCTCAATTCACTCTCCATCAAGTCCTGTCCTTCCTTTTCTTCATAACTGTCTTATATTTCTCTTTTGGGAAGCCTTCTCAGATTAATGCTATTAATCCGTAAGCAATTATTTTCCTATATGTCTCTCCAGAGCTTGCATTCTATTATTTGTTTTATATATTTCTTTTGCATGCTCTTAATAATCCCATGGTCAGTTCCCCAACTAGATTGTAAACCCTCTATGACTGTAAATTTAATCTCTTCTAGAAACCTTCACAGTATTATGTAGATAACTTTGTACACAGGACACAGTCTATGCCAATACTGACTATGCTCTGTTTAGGTGGATGAAATCTCTCGGCGTTTAATTTGGGAAAAAAACCTGAAGCATATTTCCATCCATAATCTCGAGGCCTCTCTTGGTGTCCATACATATGAACTGGCCATGAACCATTTGGGGGATATGGTGAGTTGATCCTTAGCTCCTGGTCTACCTGCCCTGTTTGTCTTGGTTCCCTGCTTATGCCTGGCCTCTTTCTTCTTTGTCCCAGACCAGTGAAGAAGTGGTTCAGAAGATGACTGGACTCAAAATACCCGCCTTTCATTCCCGCAGTAATGACACCCTCTATATCCCAGACTGGGAAGGCAGCCCAGACTCTATTGATTATCGGAAGAAGGGATATGTTACTCCTGTCAAAAACCAGGTACCCTCCTTCCTCTTGGGTGTGGGTATGGAAACTGGCATGACCTCTCCCTTCTTCTGCTTCTTTGTTCTTAAGGTAGGAGGGCATCAGAAAAAGAGGGCAAAGAATTAAGTTACCTCTCCCCCTGCTAAGAGAATAAAGGCTATTCTGTTATTTAACTCATCATCTGTTTTTGTAGATTTAGGTTATTTCTGTTTTTTCTTTTCTACAAAGTGTTGCTGTAAGCACCTGTGTGCATATATTTTTGTGAATATATACAAATATTTATGCAAAACAAATCCCAAAATTGGAATCAGTAGGTCACAGAATCCTCTCCAAAAAAGTTTGTATGATCTTACATTCTTACCAGCATGAGAATGTAAGTTTTCCCACAACCTTAACAAGGCTGATTTTATCCACCAGATGAACACTTGATTTAACATTCATTCAACAAACACATTTTTTTCAGAACCTACCAGATATAGTGCTAGGCAGTAGAGATTCAAGATGACTAAGACATAACCTGTGTCCTCAAGAAATCCCCAGTTTTAAAAAATAGAACAGGAAAGAAAGAAAAATGTATAATCTAGCTGAAGAAACACTAATAATAATAGCCAGCACTTTTTGAGAGATTATTATTATTACACATAATAATTCATCCTTTACATGAATTAACTTTCTAAATTCTCATAATTCCATTAAGTATATTGTAATTATCCACAATTTACACATAAAGAAAGTGAGGTACAGAGAGGTTTAGTAATTTACCCAAGGTTACACATCTAGTGCGTTGCAAAACCAGTACGGGTGGTCCCCAACTTCTGATGGTTCACCTTATGATTTTTTGACTTGATGATGGTGTGAAAGTGATAGGCATTCCATAGAAACTGTACTTCAAATTTTGAATTTTGATCTTTTCCCAGGCTAGGATATGTGGTACGAAACCTTTTCTTGATCTTGGCCTGTGGTAGAGAGCCGCTGCTCCCAGTCAGCCACATGATCACGAGGGTAAACAACCAATACACTTGCAACCAGTCTGTTTTTCACTTTCAGTACAGTATTCAATAAATTACGTGAGATATGCAACACTTTATTATAAAATAGGCTTTGTGTTAGATAGTTTTACCCAACTGAAGGCTAACGTAAGTGTACTGAGCACATTTACGGTAGGCTAGGCTAAGTTTTGATGTTCAGTAGGTTAGGGGTATTAAATGCATTTTCAACTTACTATATTTTCAATTTATGATGGATTCATTGGAGGAAGAGCTGTATTCTGCTTTACTACAGCTAATGGTAACAATAGTAACAACAGTTATCAACAGCAACAATAGCAATAGAACACTGCAACAAAGGTTAAATGAAGGGAAATAGGAAGACTTCACAGCAAAGGGGACAGGTGCTGAAATTTATAAAACATGGAATTTCATCAGGCAGGTAGAAGGAAGAAACAAAAAGTGTGAACAGCAATGACTGGTAGTTTCTCTGTTATGCCTCTCAGGGTCAGTGTGGTTCCTGTTGGGCTTTTAGCTCTGTGGGTGCCCTGGAGGGCCAACTCAAGAAGAAAACTGGCAAACTCTTAAATCTGAGTCCACAGAACCTGGTGGACTGTGTGTCTGAGAATGATGGCTGTGGAGGGGGCTACATGACCAATGCCTTCCAGTATGTGCAGAAGAACCGGGGCATTGACTCTGAAGATGCCTACCCGTATGTTGGACAGGTGAGACTGTCCCATGCAGTCATACAGCTCTGTAATGGCTCCTCCTTCCCCAGTATGACATTTTGTACTGGAAACAAGTCCAGAAATCTTGTTTTCTGTTACCCTATCCAGCCTTCTTGATGGGATAATTTCCCACAGAAGCCAAGAAGATTCCCACAGTCTGGGAGAATTTGGGGAGCTTAGGCTACCATGGTTCCTATCTGCCTTTCTGCCCTGAAGAAAAAACAGAGGACAGGTTATCCCATAGATCTCTGAGTCAGTCTCTGTAACTCTGCAAAATTCCTCCACTCCCATCACAAGTCTCCAGGCCCACCATGCTAATTTCATGAATCACTTGGCCTTATTTTGTATGATCTCAGTGTGGGTTTGGGGAACATTTAAGCAAATTATGTAAGTTAACATGCTAACATGTATAAAATGAGGGAAAAAGCAAGTTGCTTCATATTTATTGCAGTTTTAGAGATCAACTCACTTCCTCCTATAAGGTCCTTTAGTAATAGGAAGATCTTTCTTATCTAAAAGGAAGAAGATCTGAGGGCTTTTTATATACATGGGGTTGATAGATAATATAATATGGGGCCTTTGCAATAAGAGCCTTTGAAGCAGGGATAACAAGGCTGAGTAATACAAATGATGGCTACCATGTGCTAAGCCATGTACTTAGTACATGTTCTCATTTAATCCTCATAAAAGCCCTGTACGGTACCCTTGTCCTCACTTTATAGGTGAGGACATTGACACTTAAGGAGATAAAATAGCATATTCAAACTCACACCTCTAGTTATGTAGCAGAGCCAAGATCTATCTATTGGATCTGTTTATCTGCTGCAAACATTCCCGGGCACGTCTTCTATGCACATGTACAAGAATTTCTTTACTAGAATATAATATCTAGTAACAGAATTGTCTGAGTCTTGGGGTATGTGCATCTTCCTCTTTACTAGATAATGTCAAATTATTTACCAAAGTGTTTGGAAAAATTTGTATTTCCCACCTGCACAGTATAAGAAATCCTATTGATTCATCTCTTCATTGGTATGCTTATCTGGCCATTTGCATTTCTTCTTCAGTGAATTGACTGTTTATATCTTTTCCCATCTTTAGGTTATGTTCTCCTTTTTACTGATTTTTAGGAATTTAAAAAAGATATTTGGATACTAATACTATGTGTGTTGTGAGTCTATTTTTCTTTTCATTCTCTTTATGATGTCTTTCAATCCAGAAAAGTTTTTAATTTTAGTGTAGAAAAATTATTAATTTTTTTCCTTTGCAATTTGTGCCTTTAAAAAATCCAGTAACAACGAGTTTTATTTATTCGTGTTTAGTCATCTGAAATAGTATCTCCTGCAACAAAAATGCTCATTAATGTAAATGACTGAACAGATCCATTTTACTGGATACTCAGCAACCTACATAGTAATGTCATTTCAGCACATTTCAGCACATCATCGTGACATTGGCCACATCAAAGCTACTTCATTTCAAAAATGTCATGCCATTAGTATTCCATGTTATGGTTTTTTTTAGCTGTCAGGTAAATAAGTCAGAGAAGTTGGAGGTTGTATGTGGAAAGCTTTTTCTTTACTCTGTGTACAGTTCTCAGTCCATATCTGACCCTGGGGCTGCTGCCATAAGGCGCAGCACACTGAAGCTGTCCTAAAAGGTTAGCTTTTGAATTCTGAGTACATCAGGCCAGTCAGTGAGATAACCTGGGCGTGGTAAAATATTCTTTTTTAAACTGTCAAATATTCTCCTGACAACTTTTTGTTGTCACTTGACATCAAAAAAATTAAACAAATCCTAACAGTGTATACAAAAAAACAGATTCATGTTTATAACTTTTTTTATATTGATTAATCCAGGCAACCAATTTAAAGCGTTGTCTAACTATATTAAAAACATAACTTAAATATTATTAGAGCTAGTAGTTGATCACTTATCCACTGACAGCTTGCATCATTATTCAGTACTATATTAACCAGTTTGTTGAGAGACAGTTTAACTAATAACTCAGAAACTCTGAATAATTTAAAGGAAAATTACATAACATTTGAAACCCTATTTTGGAATAGAAGGAGGAATTGACTTATAATCTCTGTTCTCCTGCCCCCTCAAATGATCTCGTCAGCATTTTAGAGAAATGTGCAATGATTTTGGTCTCATAATCAATTAAAATGAAGAATTAGCCATATAAAACATGTGTTCCATTTTTAACATTCTGAATCTTGGACAACTGTTCTCTTTTCTACTTTACAGTTTTTAAAAGCAGTTATTGTCCAAAACTGAAAGAACTTCTTATATGAACGTGTAAATGAATGGAAGGAGGTAACAAAAAACAAAATTTAAAAAAAGAAAAGATCTGATAGGGCAGCAGCCAGATAATACAGTAATTTAAGTTCACTCCAGCCATAATACAGGTTATTTTTAAAGTATCATCACGTGGTATACTTCCAAACCCATTCCCTAGATATTTTATTTTACTTGTAGATCTATGCAATTTTTGGCGCTAGGAGGCATCAAGGGTTTGGATCATAAGGCAGATAAAGGAATCTTGAGAAATTATTAAGACAGGAGACTACTGTAATCTTAGAATATCATGTCAACTGCTGCCATTATTGTTAATATTTAGACAATGTATTCTTGTAGATGCAACTTCAGGGTTTTGAAGGGGTAGTCTGTAGGAAAATGAACTGCCAAAAAGAATACACCACCTTGATGTGGGTTCCCGTTAGATTCCATAATTGTGGCTTGACAATGAAACATATCATCGTTAACTAGACCTGCAAAACATAACATAGCCTGGAAATTCACAAGCTAAATTGCTAAGTTCTTTATTAATTTGTTTTAGTGTCATGTTATGTGCTTTTATCTCATGAGAGCACAAGGGTCCAGCCAGAACTCTTTGCCTGTTATATGTGCATGGGGCCAAGGTCCTCCCTCTAGCTGGGCCTTGGCCTTGGCCTCCTTCCCACACAGCAGCTGCTGCCTCCCTGCCTGCTGAGGATCACACATGCTACATTGCTGGAAGATGATTTGTGCTTTTAAACAAATCTTATTTCAGAAATCTTTCTCTACCCTGAGGTAGAAATAAAAAATATTTTCTTTTTTAAGTTTTACACTGTTTCCTTTCACATTTATGTTTTAAAACCACCTGGAGCTGATTTTTGTGTACGGTACAAGGTAGCCACTTTTCATATTCTTTTTTTTATAGTTTCTAAAATGGTGAGGAGAGAACAGACCCTTTCTAGAGACTCTAGTCTGCTGCCCCTGTTAGTGCACTGACATCACCCAAAATATTGGCAGAATTCCTCACTCACTGATTCACTGCCTGTTGCTTAGTCCTAGTCCTATTTCAACCTGTTTTTTCCAGGATGAAAGTTGTATGTACAACCCAACAGGCAAGGCAGCTAAGTGCAGAGGGTACAGAGAGATCCCTGAGGGAAATGAAAAAGCCCTGAAGAGGGCAGTGGCCCGAGTGGGACCCGTCTCTGTGGCCATTGATGCAAGCCTGACCTCCTTCCAGTTTTACAGAAAAGGTAAGGCACTGTTCCTACGGAGCACAATCAACCTTCTCTTATGACGTGGGCTGGGCAGCTTCTCGAAGGGTACTGAGCATTTTCAGTACTTGTTTCCATAAAGACTGAGTCTGCCAGGGAGAAACAGCTGCCACAGCACAGAGCATCTCTTTTGTAAGCCCTCCTGACTGGGATGGGATTCTACAGAGGGTTTCCTAGAGTGGGAGACCTCACAGGGCGACCCTTGGATTGCAGAAAGCTTCACCTTGATAGTTTGTTTCCTAGGTGTGTATTACGATGAAAACTGCAATAGTGATAATCTGAACCATGCAGTTTTGGCAGTGGGATACGGGATCCAGAAGGGAAACAAGCACTGGATAATTAAAAACAGGTAATGATGGGAACACTACATGTCATCCTCTTAACACTCACCCTCAACTCCAACTTCCCAATATTCCTTTCTTTCTCTTAAATCAAGAGAAAGTTTTCTCAGATGTTTCAATTCTACCTTCCCAATCAGAGGCTATTAATTCTAACATTTAATGCCCAGACAAGAGTACTAAAGGTATGTGTTGGGCAGCTGCTATATGTTCAAGGTACTTAGTCACATACACAAACACATGAGCAGATGTCTGTCTTCAGTGATCTCATTGCCCCCTAAGAAAGACAGACCTAGCTAAATGAGAACATAAAGTAGCACCAAGAACCAGCAGGAGCTTTGGAATTGTATTTTTTTCTTTCTTTTCTCTCTAATGTGATTGATTTTTTTAGAGAGGTTTCCATCATCAGTCTGTCTATAAGCACTAGGGTACAGTATAAACAAAGTAAAAGTTTAGTATCCTCTTGTGCAGCTTTTTGCCCTTCCAGATACACTTAGGATAGACATATATAAGAACTGGCCAAAGATTTTGAAGTCTGTGAAGAGAAATGCTTTTCAGAAAGTGGATATGAGCAACAACAACAAAAATTAGTGTTTCCCTCTCTATTATTGGGAACAAATAAAACTACACGTTATTAGTAGTTGGCTCCCCATTTCTCTTTAGCCCCTTGTGACTTTGTAGGGGCGCAGATTTAGGATAGTTATTCTTTTTCTTTCCTCATTGGTCAACACCAGCCTAGCAGTAGCCCTGATTAAATTTTCTGTCCTTGGTGCCCTCCAAAGAGCAGGGGTCCTAGACTCTGGGGAGTGCACAGGCCAATGCAGTAGTATAACCAAGTTGGATTTGCTGCCTGGAGGGCTGGCAGGATAGAATGTAAGGCTGGGAGTTGCTTCAAATCTGAAGCAACTTTTTATATCACAGTCCCAATTAAGAGTGAACCCGAGCACCTTTCTAAGAGGATGTTCCTTCTCCCACAGCTTCTGTCTTGTGTCCTCCCTTTCTCGACTCCCAGCGCAAGCACTTACCCTTTCCTTTCTTGATCAAGTGCCAAGAGAGCTGGGAAGAATAAAGGACACACCTAGGCAGGACCAGGATCATTGGGGACCCCTGGAGAAGGGAACAGCGGTAGGGTAAAGGTCTTAAGTAAAATGTACCGGGTAACTGGTGAATTTTCTGGTTGGGGAAAAAGGACAAAAAACTCATGAAAACAATTTAGGAAGATGTATAGACCAATCTTCCCTCTCTCTGTCTCTGTCTCTGTCTTTGTCTACATGTATCTAATCTTCCAGTCTCTCCACTTGACTCCTTAGCACTCTCATCAATTCTCATAGTTTCTTTCATTTCTTCTATGAAACCAAGATCACCAGCTTCAGCCTCTCTTGCCTCTTTCTTATGCTCTAGACTCACGTTTTCAAGATTAGTCTTCATAAAACACAAGTTGAATGATTTTACTCTCCCAATCAGAAAACTTCAGTGTCTCCTCTACTATCATGGGCCAGAGAGTCAAACTCTTTAGCCTGGCAATAAAGATCACTCAACCTGATCTCCCACTACACCCTGTCAAGCACCCTGTTTTTCAGCTACATGATCCTACCACATGTCCCATGCTTTCCTGCCTCTATTACTCATTTCATACTCCCCTGCTGGCTTCCATTTCCACAGGTCCAAATTCTATCCGCCTTTGGGCTCAGCTCAAATGCCACCTTTTTCTTAAGCCCTTTTTGATCCCCTTGGTCAGAAGCAATTTCTCCTATAGCACTATGCCTCCATTTCTTGACTTTAAACTGTTTAAAGGTAAAAACTGTCTTATTCATTTTTGTAAAACATCAGTACCTATACTCAGGTACAATACTCAGTAAATGTTTTATTGAATAAACTGAGGGTACTAAGTATTTTCCTTGCTTGGTCCTACAGCTGGGGAGAAAACTGGGGGAACAAAGGCTATATCCTCATGGCCCGGAATAAGAACAACGCTTGTGGCATTGCCAACCTGGCCAGCTTCCCCAAGATGTGACTTCAGCCAGGCAACCCCATCCTGCTCTTCCATTCCTTCCACAATGGTGCAACATACTGATATACCTTGGAAGGGAATTGGTGTGCCTTTCTTGAAGAAGATGTAATGATACAGAGATTGTTCAGTTTCCATGTTTGTTTGTGCTTCAAGTGACACTCCTACTACTTTTCTTCTCTCCACCCAAGGTCTTTATTTTTTCATTAGAAATAGGAAATTTCCCTAACAGGTATGCATTCTTAGGCTAAGAGATGTGACCACAGCCTGCCCTGACTGTGTTGTCCTGGGGCCAATGCTGTGTAAATAGAGGCTAGAGATCTTCAGCTAGGCTAGATTCTCATTCACAGGGACTAGTTAGCTTTAACCACTCTAGAGGACTAAGGTGACCTGACTTCTCAGTCTCCATATTTACTTCTATATCTTCAAGGTAGAAATTCCACCCCATTAATAAATCTATTCATAAATCTTTGGTACAAGGTTACATGATACAACAAATGTGTTTTGTTTTTCCTTCTTTGCATTTATAAAGTAAACTGTATTTATCGCTTATCTCTAATTTAATAAATAGCTATTTAGTAAATGTTCCTTTTGTGTCAGATACCATGCTAGGTGCTGGAGACAAAAAGATGAACAAAACATATTCCTTATATGTGATGTGCTCACAATTTGGAGATTCTGCTGCATAAACAATTTGTCCTAATTCATTTATTTGTTCATTCCTTCAACATTTTTATTATTTTTTAATAGATCTTTATTGGAGTATAATTGCTTCACAATACTGTGTTAGTTTCTGTTGTACAACAAAGTGAATCAGCCATATGCATACATATATCCCCATATGCCCTCCCTCTTGAGCCTCCCTCCCACCCTCCCTATCCCACCCCTCTAGGTCGTTGCAAAGCACCGAGCTGATCTCCCTGTGCTATGCTGCTGCTTCCCACTAGCTAACTGTTTTACATTTGGTAGTGTATATATGTAGATGCTACTCTCACTTCACCCCAGCTTCCCCCTCTCCCGCTGTGTCCTCAAGTCCATTCTCTATGTCTACGTTTTTATACCTGCCCTGCAGGTTCATCAGTGAAATGAACATTTTTTTTTTTTTTAGATTCCATATATATGTGTTAGCATATGGTATTTGTTTTTCTCTTTCTGACTTCACTCTGTCTGACAGACTCTAGGTCCATCCACCTCACTACAAATAACCCAATTTCATTTCTTTCTATGGCTGAGTAATATTCCATTGTATATATGTGCCACTTCTTCTCTATCCATTCATCTGTTGATGGACATTTACAACCAACATTTTGAAAGTGCTTACTCAGTATTAAGAATTGTACTAAGAGACTGGTTCAAGATGGTGGAGTAGAAGGATGTGTGCTCACTCCCTCTTGCGAGAGCACCGGAATCACAACTAATTGCTGAACAATCATCGACAGGAAGACAGTGGAACTCACCAAAAAAGATACCCCACATCCAAAGACAAAGGAGAAGCCACAATGAGATGGTATCAAGAGCTGCAATGGGGTCTAAAGATTCTTCTCAACCACTCCTGTTCCTTTTCCCATTACCCTTCAGAAGCACTGACCCCCAGTAATTGTCTTGCACTTCTAATTCCCTCTTGGTGTCTGCTTCTTGGAGGACCTGAACAGACATAGCCTATAAATAACAGAAGACTAGTATCTAGAACGTATATGTAAAAACAAACAAACTACAGATTGATGAGATAAAAACAAATAATAGAAAATTAGGCAAAAGACACAAACAGGCAATCCACAGAAGAAATCTAAAAAGCCAATGAATACAGGAAAAGATGCCTGATCTCATAGAGAAAGCCAGGGCGTTGCAACGAAAACCCAAAGCAGCTAAACAAACAAATAAATAAATATATTTAAAAAAAAAAAAAAGATGAAGTACTTACCCATCTTTAGAGACTTTCCCACATGTGCATAAGGAGACACACAGAAGAATACATTGCAGAATTATTTGAAAGAGGAAAAGAACCTAGAACAATCTAAATGTACAGCAAGAGAAAAATGGATGAATATATTGTGAAACAGATATGCTACGGAATATCATACAGCTGTGAAAACAAATAAGCCACAGCAAAAATTTCCACGTGGAATGGAAGTGAAAAACTGACTTTTGGCTGTGAAAAGTCCTAATAATGTATACTTTATTTATCTTGAAAAGTTAAAAAAAAAGAAGTTAAAAAAACCAAAAAGACTTGTTTATCATCTAGTCTACAGGAAGCAAGTTGACAAGTACTTTTGATGTGATTCGTCTTGGCCACACTAGCTGCTGAAGGAGACTAATTATGATTCTGTAAATCTTTCATCTATTAAAAACAGACAAGTGTAAAAAAAAAGAATTATACTAAGTTTCAGGGATTAAATGGATATAAAAATATTTCAATATTTAATTCTATCTGTATGGGGACCAGATTAAGTGACACATGAACCTATGTCTTGAAAAATATCTTAAGGCCCTTTCTGAGGTTCTGGAACCTAAAATTTTGCTATCACCAAAAGAGGAGATTGAAACTCTTTATAGTGATTCCCAAGCAGTATCAATTCTAAAAGAACTTAGCTGGCTAATAATAAATCAGCACAACTAGTTTTGCCATTTTTCACAGAATGTTTATTGAGCATCTGTTATTACCACTAGAAAGAGTTCACATTTATTGAATGCTTACCATGTGTCAGGCGCTACTTTATTTCTTGCTGTGCAAAAATTATTTATTTTTGTGTGTCAGTATTTATTACCATGTGGTAAGCAGTGTATTTAAAGCTACCAGGATGAAACAAATTAGTAAGACATGGCCCTGACTTCTATGAATGTTATAGACTAGTGACAGGCATATAAACAACTGATATCAATATTATTAATAATATCAACCATAATAAAATAAATATGAATTATGGAAGCTCAGGAATGAGTCATTCTTAATCGATTTTAGATGTGGTTTCATTGAAAACAGCTTTGAAAAATCTCAGTGAGCAGAGAAGACTAGGGATTGGGGTGGATGAGGGATTGGAGAGATTTGGGTTGGGGGTGAGGAGTAGGGTTAGAGGAGGGAGGGCGGCATATCAGGCTGAAGGTTCTGGGTGAACAAAGGCACCAAGAAAGCTGTGTGTATGAATAGTAAGAGCTGCAGTGGCTCTAAATATAGGGTGCACACTCATATACATGGTAGAGCTGAGGACAGAAAGTAGGTTGGAGGTGAGTCCTGGAAGGCCTTGAAAGCCTCTCATGTCCCTAGAAGTTCATATTTTATTTTATAGACACTCAGGCATTTAGTGGGCATCAAATATTTTTTAGTAGGAGAAAGACACTATCAGATCTATATTTTAGCAGTATTCCTCTGGCAGTGGTGTAAAGAACAAATAACAGATGAAGAACAAAATGGAGATGCAAGAAATTGGAAAATCAACATTTAGGAGACACTGCACATACTCTATTTCTTCTCAAAGAAAGAATACTTAATGGAAGAATGATTCCTGAACTTTTTTGAAGCTTGGGTATGGGTTTGGCAGATTGGGAGATGTAAAATGGCATTCAGACACAAAGAACAGTATACTGAAATGTATAGGCATGAGAGACCACATTCGATAATCTGCAAGTAGTTTTTGTTGAGCTTTGTAAAGACCAAAGACAAGCTTGAGAGATGTGTGACTTCCAACTAGGCAAATTTACACATTTCTATTATTTTGATTTCTTTTTTTTTGTCTTTCTGCCTAAAGAACATCCCTTAGAACTTCCTTTTGTATGGATATGTGGGCAACAAATTTATTTCATTCCTGTATGTATTTGGGTTTATTTCTAGATTTTCTATTCTGGTACATCAATATGTATATCTATCCTTGGCCAGTATCACACATTTATAATGTTTTAATATCTAGTCAGGTTAGTCTTCCCCTTATTACTCTCTTTTTTTAGATTTTTTCCTGAAGATTCTTGCTTTTTATTTTTTCCATGTGATCTATTGAATTAGCTTGTCAAGTTGTCTAAAATTCTGCTGGTATTTTTATTTGGATGACATTAAATTTATATCTCTAATTAGGGAAAATTGACCTCTTTATACTATTGAACCTTCCTATCTAAGAATAAGAGGTGCCTTTATATTTTGTCAAGTATTCTTTTGTGCCCTTCTTATAGATATTGCCCATTTCTTGCTAACCTCTTTTCTAGGGAGTTTATCTTTTATTATTTTTGCAGTTTAAATGGGGTCTTTTCCAATATAATTTTTAATTGGATGTATATTTGAAAGCTATTGATTTCTATTATATTAGTTTTTGTACTCAGCTACCTTACCTTGAATTCTCTTTTGGTTTATACATTTTTCAGTTGATTCCTTTGATTTTTTTTTTTTGAGTATGTAAGCATATCATCCACAGAGGTAAATTTTACCTTTTTCTTTCTCATTTTTACCTCTAATTTCTTTCTTGTCTGTTTGCATTATGTAATATCTCCAAAATGATGCCAAGTGATAGAATTGATAGGTCTTGACTTAGAAATATGATTATTTTTATAGATGCATGAAATTCCCTTATAAAAATGTATATAATTTATTTAATTAAACTCCAGTAAATGAATATCTATATTCTTTCCAGTGTTCTCAGTTACAAATTATACTGTAATTAATGATTGATATTTTGACACAAAGAAGTTTTAAAATTACTATAAATCAAATCTGTTATTACATATTTTTTATTTCTTTCATAATAACAACATTAGCTAACATTTATTGAGCTTAACTATGCAGCCCATACTGTGTTAAATGCTTTACATATCCTTATTATTGCCATTTTACAGATATCGAATAGCTTCCCCAAGGTAACCTAGCTAGTAAGAGGCTGAGCCAGGAAGCAGACCAGGTCTTTTTTATTTCTCTCTCTCCTTTTATATATTTTATTATTTATTTTTATTTTTAACTTGGTTATAGAATATTTTAAACATACATATGAAAGGTGAGAGAGAGTAGTAGAGTGAAGCGCCATGTACCCATCATCCAGTGTTAACAATTATCAACATTCTCCAGTCTTGTTTCATCTATCCCGCCTCATTTTTTTTCAGTATTTTAAAGCAAATCCCAGATACTACTTTACTCATATAATGAGGGATTATGTGTAATCCCTCATTATACATCTCTGAGTCAGAAATTTTTTAATATAACCACCATGCCATTAGCACATCCAACAAAATTAATAATTATTTCTCAATATCATTTAATATTTAGTCCATTTAAAAGCCTCTCCGATTGTTTAAGGTGTCTTTTTACTGTTCATTTACTCAAATTAGTATCCAAACAGTTTTACACACTCATTTAGTTGTTAAGACTACTGTATTCTTTGACAGTCACCTCCTCACCCTACACTCCCCCCCAGACACACATACTTTTTTTTCCCTTGTAATTGATTTTATGGAGAAGCCAGGTCATTTGTCCAGTAGACTCTCTCATGCTCTGGATTTGGCCGATTGCTTGCTCTTTCTGAATCCAAGGTCCTAGTGCTCTTAGCTACCACAATATACTCTATTTCTCATTATCCTTCATAGATGTTGTGAGGAGTAAATGAAAACTTAAAAGTGACAGCCCAGTAACTTTTTTAAATTTAATTTTATTTGTTTAGTTTTGGCTGCTTTTGGTCTTCCTTGCTGCGCGTGGGCTTTCTCTAGTTGTGGTGTGCGGGCTTCTCATTGCAGTGGCTTCTCTTGTTGCAGAGCATGGGCTCTAGGCACACGGGCTTCAGTAGTTGTGGCATGCGGGCTCAGTAGTCGTGGCTTTTAGGCTCTAGAGCGCAGGCTCAGTAGTTGTGGCGTACGGGCTTACTTGCTCTGCATCACGTGGGATCTTCCCGGACCAGAGATTGAACCCGTGTCCCCTGCACTGGCAGGCGGATTCTTAAGCACTGCACCACCAGGGAAGTCCAGCCCATTAACTTTTAGTGGCACAGGTATTATAATACTCCTGGGCAATTTTATTTTTTTACAGTACATATCCTTTTTGCTGAACCTTTAGGCTCTAATGCCATTGAAAAGCCTTTATGAGTCAATGACAGCCTTCATAATACTTACAAACTAAGTTTGTTGTCCACGGACTTCAAGAATCTAATTCTTCACCTCTGGACACTTATAGCCTAAGGTCTTCTTTCCTGTGTCGACTTAAAGAAAAACACACAAGGTAAAAGTTGTGAGTTAAGCAGTAAAGAGGCTATTAAGTCATTTATATAGGGCAGTTCTTCGGGGTCTTTGTCTTCCTTCTGGCCAATCATCTTGCTTTTGTCCTCCCTGGCTTATTTGTTTCAGGACCCTCCCCCTAGGTGCGCACATACCTCTCAGCCTAGATGGATCTCGATGAAAAGGCATCTGGGAGAAGCAAGACTCATTATGGCCTGGCGTTGTCCCCGGACTTTTGACCCCCCAAGGAGCCTTTCTGCGCATGTATAGTGTCTCCCTTGCCCCAACGAGAGGGGGGGATGCTGAGACTCTTGATCCTTTACTCAAACGAGGTTTTGCCCCTCTTTGTTAGTGCCATGACTGTTATCTTAAGGTGTCTGCAAGAGACAAAGCCTGGCTATTTACCCTGTTTCTGTTGTTACTTCCATTTTGGAGGGCAAACAGGAGGCTGATTGTAAATGCCTAACCTGGAGCCCACCTACCTCCTGTCTCAGGAAATGCAAACCGGAGGCTAGTTGTGAGTGTCCGACCTGAAGCTCGTCTTTTTCTCGCCCCAAGAAATATAAATAGGCGGCCAGTTGTAAATGTCTAACCTGGAGCCCATCTATCTCCTGCCTCATGGGGATGTAATGTACAGGATAACAACTATAGTTAATAATACTGTATTGCATATTTGGAAGTTGCTAAGAAAGTAGATCTTAAAAGTTTTCATCACTAGAAAAAAAATTATGTAACTGTGTATGGTGATGGATGTGAACTAGATTTATTGTGGTGATAATTTTGCAATCCATACAGATGTTGAATCATTACGTTGTACACCTGAAACTAATTAATGTATGTCAATTATACCTCAATAAAAAAAAAGAAAAAAAGAAGTGCAAAACTTATACTCTGAAAACTACAAAACACTGTTGGAAAGAAATTCAGAAGACCTAAAAAAATGGAAAGACATTGCATGTTCATGGACTACAAGATAATATTAAGATGTCAATACTCCACCAAATTGATTGATCTATAGGTTCAAAACAGATTCAGAGAATTATTCGACCAACTGATGTACCAGATCAAGGTCTTCCTTGTGATCTTTTGTGGTCTGATGCCAATAAAGGTGTCTTAGGCTGGGGTGAAAATGACAGAGGTGTGTTCTTCACATTTGGTGCAGAAGTGGTTGCAAAATTTCTCCATAAGCATGATTTAGATCTTACATGTAGAGCCCATTTGGTGGTTGAAGATGGATATGAATTTTTTGCAAAGAGGCAGTTGGTCACTCTGTTTTCTGCACCCAATTATTGTGGAGAGTTTGACGATGCGGGTGCCATGATGAGTGTGGTTGAAACACTAATGTGTTCTTTTCAGATTTTAAAGCCTGCAGAGAAGAAGAAGCCAGATGCCACGAGAACCCGTAACACCTCCAAGAGGTAAGATCACAAAGCAAGCAAAGAAATAGATGTCATTTTGACACTCTTTGTTGGGACTTATAACATACAGTATATAACCTTCATTTTTAAAACTGTAATGTGTGTTGGTCAGCTTGCTCAAATAGTGTTTGTGGCCCTGCCCCCTTCCATTTTTGACTTAATAAACGGTATTTGCTGGTTATAATAGCAAATGACTCTCCACTCCCAAGGAAAAACGTTTTGTTTTGTTTAGTTCTCTGTTCCTTTTGCAAACAACTTTAATGGAGGTGTTAAAGCTGTACACCCCGGGACAGTTTATCCTGTCTAAGGGGTGAGTGTACAACTGATCTTTTTTTAATTCAGTACAGCCCATGAATAATGTAAATGCTCATTTTCTTTAGGATATAAAGAGAGCCCTAGGGTGCCCAATCTGTTCCTGTTACTGTCATAAAATGCATACTATTGGATAAAAAAAAAATCCTAGCTGGCTTCTTTGTAGAAATTGACATGCTGACCCTAAAATTCATATGAACATTAAAGGGATCCAGAATAGCCAAAACAATCTTGAAAAGGAATAGAATTGAAAGAATAAAGTTCTTGAAAAAGAATATACGTCCCAATTTCAAAACTTACTACAAACCAACAGTAGTAACCAAGACCATGTATTACTGGCATAAGGATAGATTTATAGATCAATGGAATAGAATTAAGAATACAGAAATAAACTCTTTTATTTATGTTCAGTTGAGTTTCAACAAGGGTGCCAAGACCATTTGACAGGGAAAGGAATAGTCTTTTCAACAAATGGCGCTGGGACAACTGGCTGACACCATGTAAAAGAATGAAGTTGGAATGGTACCTCACACCATATATAAAAATTAATTCAAAATGGTTTAAAAAAACTAAATATAAGAGCTAAAACTATAAAACTCTCAGGAAAAAACATAGGGTCTTCCTGACCTTGTCTTAGACATGACACCACAAGTACAAGCAACAACAAAATAAATTGGACTTCATCAAAATTTAGAACTTTTGTGCATTAAAGTGTCTCAAGTGAGACACTTAAGGTGACTCAAGAGAGTCAAAAGACAACCCACAAAATAAGAGAAAATGTCTGCAAATCATATATCTGATTTTAAAAGTAATATCCAGAATATATAAAGAGCTACAACTCAAAAAACCCAATGCAAAAATGGGCAAAGGATTTGAACAGACTTTTCTCCAAAGATGGACAAATAGTCAATAAGCACGTGAAACTATGCTCATCACTAGCCTTTAGAGAAATGCAAATCAAAACCACGATGAGATATTACTTCACACCCATTATGGTGGCTATTACAAAAAAAGCAAACAATAGCAAGTGTGGGAAGGATGTGGAAAAATTGGAACTCTGGTACATTGCTGGTGGGAACATAAAGTGGTGCAACTGTTGTGGTTTTGAAGCTTCCCCCCAAAGCTAAACATAGAATTACCTTTTTTTTTTTTTTTGCCATGCTGCTGGGCTTGTGGGATCCAATTCTCCAACGAGGGATTGAACCCCGGTCTTTGGCAGGAGAGCATGGAGTCCTAACCATTGGACCGCCAGGGAATTCCCTATAAAATTACAATATTTATCTAGCAATTTCACTCCTAGATATACCTCCAAAAGAATTGAAAACATGGACTCAGACAGATACTTGTACACCAGTGTTCTTAGCAGCATAATTCACAATAGCCAAAAGGTAGAAACAATCTAAGTGTTCATCACCAGATGAATGGATTAACAAAATGTGGTATATACACACCATGGAATATTATTCAGCCTTAAAAAGGAATGAAGTGTTGATATATACTACAACATGGAAGAACAGTACAAACATAAGTGAAATAAGCCAAACACAAAAGGACAAATGATTCCACTTACACGAGGCATTTAAAATAGGCTAATTCATAGAGACAGAAAGTAGAATAGACTAGAGGTATTACCAGGGGCTTCGGGGGGGGGCAAAATAAGGAGTTATTTCTTAAAGGGTGTAAATTTTCTGTTTGGAATGATGAACAATTTCTAAATGAGGGAGGTTATGAGTATGTGGGGTCGAGGAGTATATTGGAACTCTTTGTACTTTCAGTTCAATTTTGCTGTGAACCTAGAACTATTCTAAAAAATAAAGTCTATTTTTTTAAAAAAAAAGTTCTGGGAATAGACTGTGGCAATAATTATACAATATTGTGAATGTACTTAATGCCACTTAATTGTATACTTAAAAATAGCTAAAATGGTAAATTTTATGTATTTTTTACTACAATAAAAAAAGAACCAAAGAGAGAAGTTCTAGTAACTAGTTAAAGCTTTATTATCTAGCCATGTGATTTTGAATTAAACATTGCTCCATGTTTAATAACAACTGTTTTGTTGTTATTCCTGTCTTTTCTGCTTCTCTTACAATCCATATTAGAAAATTTCGTCCCTCTGTCTTCAAAATATAATATGAATCTGGCCACGACTTTACATCCACCACAACCCACACCCTCCAGTTTAAGTCCCCATCACTTCTCCCCTGGATTCTGTGGTAGGACTACTAACTTCCCTACTTCCACACTACACTCCCTCTACTGTAGGCACACTATAGTCTATTCTCTGGACAGCAAGCAGGTCATATCACTCCCCTGTGCAAAGCCCTTCCATCATACTTTCATTTATTTAACATGCTAGACTGTTCTGGGACAGTGACAAAAATCCATGACCTCATGGAGCTTATATTTTAGTGAATTTAGAATATAATACAAAATTCTTAAGCGACCTACAAGTATGATCTGGTTCCAGCTTACCTCTCTGACTTCATTTTAGCCCATGGCCCTGTGGAGAGCATTTCTCTAAACAAGATTAGAATTCTGTTGGAAAGGAAGTAAGGGGTGAATGGTTGTTAAAAAATGTTCATACCTACATTAAAAAGTGCTTGCCAAAGTTCCCTCCCCAGTGAGACAACCCAGGGCCTTATCTGGTTACTGTGTTCAGCTCCAAGACCAGAATTTTTGGCTGATGTATATAGTCTTCCTCGTCACGTTTGGATATGACCCCTTGAGGCCTGGCAACCTAAAACTTAAGTTATCTATATCTAAGCTATCTTAAAAATGATGGAGAAGTAGAAATAGTATAACTACAGTGAAAGTCTAATTCTGGAAAGGGGAGAATGGATGAAAAAATAGTACACAGTTATCATTGATCCATAGCATACATTATACCAGCTAGGCAGGAATATGGAAGACTCCCTCCCTGGGGGTGGAGTGAGTTTTTTGGCCAGCCAATTGGGAACCTCCAAATTTGTTCTCTGTGGGAATCTTCCTTACTGCCACCATGGCCCCTGTTTTTTCCTGCTAGATAGATGGTCTTGCTTGTCCTTATTCTCCATGGCTATACCAGAGGTGGGCATGGGGTAAATGCCTTTTCTGGAGATGGACTACTCAACTTTAGCGGTGGTACAAGTTGGGAGCCTAGAAAGGCAATAGACTGTTAGGCTTAGGGATTCTTTGGCACTACAGTTTCTATGACAGCTCAGTAGCCTTTGGTTCAATTCCTTCTGCTAGTTCCCACAGCCAAAGATTTTTTTTCCTAGTCACTGTAGCCAGAAGGATACAAAGCTCTGATGGGCTAGCCTTGGGACCTACACGTACCACTGGAACTAGGGGAGAATGTTGCTTCTCTCTTAATCCCATGAGTGTGTGTGGGGGGGGGGAGTTCCCCATTTTAAAATCAGGATGCTATTGCCACAAGAAGGAGAAATGGAGGCTAGGTGGTAAATAAGATACACTTAGAGACATGCTTTAGCTCAAGTGTTCTCCACCTCTATAGAGAAGACTGATATTCACATTTGTGACACATTTCCATGGATACACTCACAAAATAATGTCAGTCTCTGGTAGCTATCTATAAACCCCCCATCCTCTCCCAGAAAGCATATTGAAGTGTACTTATATCAAAGTGATGTTATTACAGAGATAACCTTAATCTACTCTAATTTTTAAATGTGTCACTTGCAAATTTTGACACTTTATCATTACTAACAAATTTCTTGTGACTTACCCTGTGTTACCTTGTGACACAAATGTGTCACAATTGTTATACATTTGTTGGGGGAAGGGTCTTATCTGTGGCACACTAGTACTCCTGAGTTATGTCTTGTTTTGATCTCTTAATAAAATTAACCTTCCTTCTTTGAGCACACATTGCCACGTGACAGAGAGAGGCACCCAGGATAATGGGGGATGTCTATTGGGATCAAATATTTCCAGAATAATGCACCAAGCAGATAATCTATACAGAAATTATTAGAAATACTGTATGTTTTCAATTAAAACATTCCTATCTTTCCCAATGATTCAAGAATCCTATTTTCTTTCTTCAGAAAATGTAAAGTAGATAATTAATTAATTTTCTAGTCTCCTATACTCTATTAAGGGTGTTCTTCATGTCACATTTGTGTACTTCTTGGGCAAAAGCGTCAGTAACAAGCGAGCTATCTTAACTATAGAAATAATGTACGTTATTAAATTCCCAGCATAAAGTTAGTCACTTGGGTAAATTAACAGAGAGTAAAACTAACATCAGCCTCATCCTAAAATTCAGAGTCCTTTTCTTTAAGACCAAGTAAGATAGTTCCTCAAAGAAACTTGAAGCAGCTAACTTTCAGTGTCCATAAGCCTGAGAGATGGTGACTTTAAACCCTGGAGAAGGGGGATTTGCCTGGTGGTGCAGTGGTTAAGAATCTGCCTGCCAGTGCAAGGGACACAGGTTCAAGCCCTGGCCCAGGAAGATCCTACATGCCGCGGAGTAACTAAGCCCGTTAGCCACAACTACTGAGCCCACATGTCACAACTACTGAAGCCCGCACGCCTAGAGCCCATGCTCCCAACAAGGGAAGCCACCATAATGAGAAGCCCACACACCACAAGGAAGAGTAGCCCCTGCTCGCCGTAACCAAAGAAAGCCCGAGCACAGCAGTGAAGACCCAATGCAGCCAAAAATAAAAATAAATAATAAAATAAATAAATTAAAAAAACAAACCTGGAGAAGGCACTAGGCTTCCTTATTTGGCTTTCATTTTCCTTTTCGATATCATTCAGGAAATGTTTCCTCATCTGTGATGGAAGGGAGGCAGCATTCTAGAGAAGATTAAGTACTGTACTACTGCAGATTTCCTCTCTTTAAAAAAAAAAATCTCTAGTTAAATTTGCAACAGCAAGTTTGCCCCATTTCAAAGGAAACTAATGTGCAAAACTCCAATTTACAGGTTTAGAATGTTGCAGAATGAGTTTTAATTTTATGAAATGCACTAAGTGTACCTGAGGATAGACTATATAATGATGTGTTCCCCTAATGTTTTTAAATACTGTAGTATGATTGTTTACAGACTTTTATATACGAAGAGGAGAGCAAAAGAAGCAGAGAAACCTAAGGCTAAAAGCCTTAGAAGCCATGGCCGAATGGGTGATGAATCAGAAGTGAAGATAAAACATGTAGAAGATTATAATTAGAAAATTAATCCAATAAATATTTTGCCTAAACATGTATTAAACAGAACAATACAAAGATAAGTAAGACAGGATCCTGTATTCTCAAGTCAGCTGGTGAGATGAAACCATCTTATGTGATGCAAATAGAGAATAAGTTCAAAACTGCATGGTACAATTTGTTTCTTAAAAGTATATAGAATATATGGGCTTCCCTGGTGGCGCAGTGGTTGAGAGTCTGCCTGCCGATGCAGGGGACACAAGTTCGTGCCCCCTTCCGGGAGGATCCCACACGCCGCGGAGCGGCTGGGCCCGTGAGCCATGGCTGCTGAGCCTGCGCGTCCGGAGCCTGTGCTCCGCAATGGGAGAGGCCACAACAGTGAGAGGCCCGCATACCTCAAAAAAAATAAAAAAGTATATAGAATATATGTGTACGTATAACTGAATCACTTTGCTGTACACCTGAAACTAACACAACACTGTAAATCAAATATACTCTAATATAAAATAAAAATTAAATTTTAAAAAAGTATATAGAAATGGAAGATGGTGAGGTAGTCAGAGAAGACTGGGAAAGGCGATACTTGAAGTAGAACTTGCAAAGTAGAGAGGCCAAGGAATAGAGAGAGTCATTTCAGAAAGACACGAATGACCATGCAATGTGGGGGCCCATGAGACCAGCTTGACTACAACAGAGGGTGAAAGTTTTTAAAAATCTACTCTAAATTGAATAAAGTGCCTAAGGATGGGCCAGATTATGGGGAAATGCAGCAGGCAACAGAGAGCGTTTGTAGAAAATAGCTTGATAAAATGTGGCGTTTTTTATTTTATTTATTTATTTTTGGCTGCGTTGGGTCTTCGTTGCTGCACAGGCTTTCACTAGTTGCTGCAGGTGGGCTCTACTCTTTGTTGCGGTGTGTGGGCTTCTCATTGAGTGGCTTCTCTTTGTTGCAGAGCATGGGCTCTAGGCGCGTGGGCTTCAGTAGTTGTGGCACATGGGCTCAGTAGTTGTGGCTTGCAGGCTCTAGAGCGCAGCCTCAGTAGTTGTGGCGCACAGGCTTAGTTGCTCTGAAGCATGTGGGATCTTCCCGGACCAGGGCTTGAACCTGTGTCCTCTGAATTAGCAGGCGGATTCTTAACCACTGCACCACCAACGAAGTCCCTAAAAATGTGTTTTAAGAGAACAATTTGGCAGTGATGTACAGAATGAGATTGCAAGGTAGATTGGATTGAAGGCTGTTGAAATAATTTAAATCTTGTCAGTAAATATTTATTGAGTGCCTACTAACTATATCATTGCATTCTATACTGTGGAGGATACAAAGAAGAGTAAGATATACATAATTCCTGTACTTAAGGGGCCAACAGGTAGACTTGTATGACAAAGACATAAATTAAGTAGAGAATTAAGAGGATGATTTTTCTGGTCTCAGAATCTTTGAGTTTGCCATAAGAGAGCCTCAAAGTACTGTAGAGGCTCAAAAAGAGACATTAAGTTGGGGATAAAGAAAGGTTTTTTTAAAAGAGGTATCTTTTGACATGGGCCATGAAGGAGGAGCAGGATCTCAAGAGGCAGCGATGAGGGAAGGAAATTCCAGACAGTGGGAAGCAAAATGATTCTGTTGGGAAAGTACTACTTTAAAACTGGGTTCAATCCCCGGTCAGCAACCAGTTCTGTCCTCTTGAACAAACTATACAGCCTCTCAGAACTTTAATTTCCCCTCTGTAAAATGAGGATAATATTTGTCCTACCTCACAGTGTTGTAAAGATTAAATAATAATATATGAAGCATATAGCATGCTCACTGGCATATAATTGGTGCATCCAACAAATGTGAGCTAGGACTGTTATAATAATAAAGTGAGTAAAGAGTGCAGAGGATAATAAGCATAAATGTCCTGGAAACATGAAGAAAACTACCTGCTTTGAGTGTAAGATTTATGTGAGGATAGTTGTCTTGGTCTGTTTGGACTTCTATAACAAAATACCATAAACTGGGTGGCTTATAAATGACAGAAATTTATTTCTCACAGTTGTGGAGGCTGGGAAGTCTAAGATCAAGACACTGGCAGATTCAGTGTCTGGTGAGGCCCTCTTCCTGGTTCACAGATGGCTGTCTTTTCACTGTGTCCTCACATGATGGAAAGGCAAAGGGAGCTCTCTAGGCCGGAACTGTTCAACATAAGCCTGCAATGGGTTGTCATATTAGAAAGAAAAGAATCTATTAAAGAGCACTAATCTCATGCCAAACACAGAGACTCAGGATTCAGAAGCCAATTTCAATGTTTTCACTGACCAAAGATGGGACAATATGAATATCAATAAGGATAAAACTGCATTGAATTGAAGCACATAAAATTTGGTTAAATCCATGAATTCATAATGATACAAGAAAAACTCAATGGTTTTGCAATGTATGGACCTTATCTGGATCTCAATTCAAACAAATCATTTTTTTAAATGTATAAGATAGGGAAATGTAAATACTGACATGTTTGAGGACATTAAGAAATTATTGTTAATTTATTTTAGATGTAATCATGGTATTGGGGTTTCATTTATTTCAGAGTCTTTATGTTTTAGAGATACACACTGGAATATTTACATCTGAAAGAATCTGATATCTAGTATTTGGTTCAAAATAATCTGGGTAGTGGGAGGGTAAATAAAGCAAGACTGGCCACGTATTGATAATTTTTGAAACAGGATAATGGTCTCACGGGTGTTCATTTTGCTATTACTGCTCCCATTTACCATCGCAACAAAAAGAATAAAATGCCTAGGAACAAACCTACCTAAGAAGACAAAAGACCTGTATGCAGAAAACTATAAGACACTGATGAAAGAAATTAAAGATGATACCAACAGTTGGAAAGATATACCATGTTCTTGGATTGGAAGAATCAACATTGTGAAAATGACTATACTACCAAAGCAATCTAAAGATTCAATGAAATCCCTGTCAAACTACCAATGGCACTTTTCACAGAACTAGAACAAAAATTTTTACAATTTGTATGGAAACACAAAAGACCCCGAATAGCCAAAGCAATCTTGAGAAAGAAAAACGGAGCTGGAGGAATCAGGCTCCCTGACTTCAGAGTATACTACAAAGCCACAGTAATCAAGACAATATGGTACTGGCACAAAAACAGAAATATAGATCAATGGAACAGGATAGAAAACCCAGAGATAAACCCATGCACATATGGTCATCTTATCTTTGATAAAGGAGGCAAGAATATACAATGGAGAAAAGACACCCTCTTCAATAAGTGGTGCTGGGAAAACTGGACAGCTACATGTAAAATAATGAAATTAGAACACTTCCTAACACCATACACAAAAATAAACTCAAAATGGATTAAAGACCTAAATGTAAGGCCAGACACTATAAAACTCTTAGAGGAAAACATGGGTAGAACACTCTATGACATAAATCACAGCAAGATCCTTTTTGACCCACCTCCTAGAGAAATGGAAATAAAAACAAAAATAAACAAATGGGACCTAATGAAACTTAAAAGCTTTTGCACAGCAAAGGAAACCATAAACAAGATGAAAAAACAACCCTCAGAATGGGAGAAAATATTTGCAAATGAAGTAATTGACAAAGGATTAATCTCCAAAATATATAAGCAGCTCATGGAGCTCAATATCAAAAAAAACAAACAACTCAATCAAAAAATTGGTGCAAGACCTAAATAGACTTTTCTCCAAAGAAATATACAGATTGCCAACAAACACATGAAAAGATGCTCAACATCACTAATCATTAGAGATATGCAAATCAAAACCACAATGAGGTATCACCTCACGCCAGTCAGAATGGCCATCATCAAAAAATCTACAAACAATAAATGCTGGAGAGGGTATGGAGAAAAGGGAACCTTCTTGCGCTGTTGGTGGGAATGTAAATTGATACAGCCACTATGGAGAACAGTATGGAGGTTCCTTAAAGAACTAAAAATAGAACTACCATATGACCCAGCAATCCCACTACTGGGCATATACCCTGAGAAAACCATAATTCAAAAAGAGACATGTACCCCAATGTTCATTGCAACACTATTTACAATAGCCAGGACATGGTACCAACCTAAATGTCCATCGACAGATGAATGGATATAGAAGATGTGGCACATATATACAATGGAATATTACTCAGCCATAAAAAGAAACGAAATTGAGTTATTTGTAGTGAGGTGGTTGGACCTAGAGTCTGTCATACAGAGTGAAGTAAGTCAGGAAGAGAAAAACAAATACCGTATGTTAACACATATATATATGGAATCTAAAAAAAAAATGGTTCTGCTAAACCTAGGGGCAGGACAGGAATAAAGACGTAGATGTAGAGAATGGACTTGAGGACACAGGGAGGGGGAAGGGTAAGCTGGGATGAAGTGAGAGCATGGCATGGACATATATACACTACCAAATGTAAAATAGATAGCTAGTTGGAAGCAGCCGCAGAGCACCGGGAGATCAGCTCGGTGCTTTGTGACCACCTAGAGGGGTGGGAGGGAGACGCAAGAGGGAGGGTATATGGGGATATATGTATACATATAGCTGATTCACTTTGTTATACAGCAGAAGCTAACACAACATTGTAAAGCAATTATACTCCAATAAAGATGTTAAAAAAATTGTTTTCCATAATAAAAATCTTTTAAAAAAAAAAACTAGATGGGGGACTTCCCTGGTGGTCCAGTGGGTAAGACTCCATGCTCCCAATGCAGGGGACCTGGGTTTAATCCTTGGTCAGGGAACTAGATCCCACATGCATGCCACAACTTAGTTCGCATGTTGCAACTAAGAGTCTGCATGCCTCAACTAAGAGTCCACATGCCGCAATGAAGATCCTGCGTGCCGCAACTAAGACCCAGTGCAGCCAAAATAAGTTAATTAATTTAAAAAATATTTTAAAAAAATAAATGAATAAATAAAAATTTAAAAAGCTAGATGGTTACAAACATGAAAATGTCTGCTACAGGTAAGAATATTCAACGTTGTAATGATACTGAGTCTCCACAAATTTATCTATGTGTGTGTGTATTAAACTTTATTTATAATACATATAGTAATTTAATATAAATATATCAATTTAAATAAAAACTCAGAATTTTTCAGGAAGCTTGATAAACTGATTTTTAAAACTCATATGGAAAAGTTAACAGGCACAAAATGTTAAGACAACTTTGAAAAAGAAGAACAAACATAGGAGTGGCAGGGGTGACTTACCCTATTAGACATCGAGACATATTCAAAGCTATTTTAATTAAAACTGTGTGGTATTGAAGGGACAATAGATTAAAAAAAACAGATCGGTGGGCTCAGAAACTGACCCATGTATAAATGGGAATTCTCACTTGGGTGAGAATTAGACAACAGTAGGTCATGGATGAGTTGTGTTAAAAAGAATAAGGTGGATTTTCCTAGGAAATCATGGAGGAAGCTGGGATTTCCGGAACTTAATCCTAATCTCTTCATAGCTAAAGTTTTCCATCTGAAAATTGTTGTTTCTAGGTAAAGTGAATAATCAAAATGATGAAAAATTAAAGGGTAAACGTGTACTGGTGTTATTTTGCTGAGCTTTTTCTACTGATCTCCTCTACTGGGGGCTCTTTTTGATGGTTTACTGCACCTGCTTTATCTCCAAAACTGCAGCAAGAGAGCCAGATGTAGCAAATCTAGTTAGATTTTAAATGAAACTGAAATGAAAGTTCACTTCCTCATTGTGGATACCTCATGTGACAAGTTCCAATTTCTTTTTAAAGTCACTTTAACTGAAGTATCTTTGTTGCCTTTGAAATCTTTGGAGAGAGCCCACCATCAAGCATTCTTAGTATGGGAGCACCTGCTGGTTCTATCATGTACGTACTGTCTGTTCTTTTTCTCCTACTTGGTCCTTAAGTCCTTCGTTTGTGTTTTTAGCTTACTCTGTCTGCCAGGTTTTACATCGTTTGTTACAGGAAGTAAACTAAAGAAATCATTGTTGCTCAATTTGCCTCTTCTTTTTTTGACTAAAAAGAGTCTATTTTTGAAAAGTTAATGTCTGCTTAAACATCTAAAGCCTGAGGCGGACACATAGCTTTCTTTGGAATATAATTTGAAGATTTACATGGTGAAAAATCCAGCTGTTTTGAATTTTAAAAAGTGGAAAAGAAAGTAGAATCCAGTTTGAGGGAGTTAGTCACTGAATTTCTGTTGAAGTCCCTTTGTATTAAATATAGAAGTGGTGTTTTCAAAAGCAGTTAACCTCCTCTTTTGAAATAGATATTTTGATTTTTAGGGGAAAAGAAAGGTTAAAAGGTAAAAATGATCCAAGGATGGGAAAGCAATACACAGGAGTTGTCTTTTAACTATCTCTGAAGGTTGTGGATAGACCAGTTAAGAGGAGCTTGTGTATTCAAAAATTATGATGATAAACTGATTTTTCAAAGGTATGCCTTCTTCTTAAGGATTTTTTTTTTCTGGAAAGGAGGAAAGAGGATTTCCCTTGGTTAGATTTGTTGTCAAATCCTGTCAAGTCCCTGCTTCCTCATCTCCACATCCCCCCAAATTTAGATGTAAATTTGGCTTACCAGATATCAGGAAACTTTTTGAAAATCACTTTTAAAGTGCTACTAAGAATTGGAAGTGGTATTTCAGACAAAAATCTGCAGTTACTCCCTGTCACTGTATAATCCAGAAAGTTTCCTGCATAATTCTGCTTTGTAATATTCTGTCCCCTTGACAGGCTCTGCATTCCTACTTTTTGTTGTGAAAAAAATATGGTCACAATAGATGCAGCTAACAGCTACTCTTCCTATGTTACCTTTCCTTTAACAGAATGAAATGGCTGGTGTGGGTGCTCCTGCTGTGCTCCTCTGTGATGGCACAACAGCACAGAGATTCTACTCTGGATCATCACTGGGATCTCTGGAAGAAAACTTATGGGAAACAATACAAGGAACAGGTAGATGGGCTGCCACTTGAGCAATTTGCTTTTACTCAAGTACCCTACGTATTATGACAAGCAGTGTTTTCAATAAATGTTACACACTCCTCTCTTGCCAGATTCTGTTCTTGGTACTAGAGATACAACAGGAAACAAAATAAAGTTCCTGTTGTTTTTTTAAAAAAATAAATTTATTTATTTTTGGCTGCGTTGGGTCTTTGTTGCTGTGCACGGGCTTTCTCTAGTTGTGGTGAGCGGGGGCTACTCTTCGTTGCGTTGCGCGGGCTTCTCATTGCAGTGGCTTCTCTTGTTGCAGAGCACGGCTTCTAGGCGCGCAGGCTTCAGGAGTTGTGGCATGTGGGGTCAGTAGTTGTGCTTCACGGGTTCTAGAGCTCAGGCTCAGTAGTTGTGGCGCATGGGCTTAGTTGCTCCGCAGCATGTGGGATCTCCCTGGACCAGTGCTCGAACCCGTGACCCCTGCATTGGCAGGCGGATTCTTAACCACTGCGCCACCAGGGAAGTCCCAAAGTTCCTGTTTTTATGGAGCTTATATCCTAAAAGGAGAGACAGGAAAGAAGTAGAGAAAAATAAAGCAAGGCATGGGGGAGTTGGAAGGGTCCTGTGTGATGGCTGTGAGGGGTTGGGAGTGATTATTTTATACATATGATAGAATGGTCAGGGAAGGCTTCACATATAAGGTGACATTTGAGCAGAGAAAGGATAGAAGCCAGGGAGCAAGCAAAGTAGAAAACTGGAGTGAGAGTCCCAGGCCAAGAGGGAAGGAGTGCATGTCTTAGGAGTAGAAAAGGCCTCTTTCAGTCCCTGGCATAGAGAAGCACTGGCAGATATTATTTCTTGACTCTCACTTCCCAGTTTGTACTTTTATTTTTATTTCAAAACATACTTCTTGATTGATTTTAAGATTTTAACCCCGGTGCTTCAAATAACTAAGTCCTATAACTGTATAATATTTCTGAGTTTGTAAGCAAGGATTATATATTTACTTATTTGATGTATGGTTTTTGTATAAAAATGGTCTGAGTTGTTTTCTTAGTACTGATGAATTTCACCTTCACCCACTCCCCTTTAGGACCAGACCTCTAATTTCAGCGTTGACTAGAGTTAGATGTGCAGTTAGCACCACTATTTGGTTAAATGAATATTATCTCGCTTTTTAATGATTCTAGTCCATCAGGAGGAATGAAAATGACTTTTGATTAGTATCCTACCGTTAAAATGTATCTCAAAGTTCTCTTCTTTTTTTTCTTTCCTATACTTCATTAGATTTATTTTTTCTTTATTTCATTTTTTCCCTCTAGTTGTTTGGAAGTATATCTGTACATGTCCATTACTGCGGTAACAGTAAAATCTTGCTCCAAGACAGAGGGACTGCATCCAGACTTACTACCTAGAGCCAGGGCCTAGGCCTGGGTTCTGATACTCAATGAAATGAGGCAGAAAAGAGTTATTGCTGACTGCTCGTTGGGCTACGGCTTGTCGTAAACTCCGGGCTTGGGGGTGGAGGTGAGGGTCGGCGATTCTAGGAGGCACCATGTACATTGCACTCTATGTAAATGAAGCTCCTGGAGGGCAACAAAATCAACAGTCTGAATATGAATTCACTCTGGATAAAATTAGGATAATAGGACCAAAATTATTTTTAAAACTATGTATAATGGAATAACATCTGCATGAATGAACAAGAAATTGTGAAATGTATTAGAAATCCAATTAGAAATCTCAGAAATGAAAAAAATATAGTCATTGAAATAAGAACTCAATTAAAGGGATAAACTCCAGACTGGAAAGAGCTGGATAGAATCAGCAATCTGAAAGATAGTACTGAGGCATTCATCAAGAAGGCAGCACACAAAAATAAAAAGGAAAAACTATGAAAATGCAGGTAAAGAGATGAAAGAGAGTTTGTGGCTCCATCTGATGGAATGGTGGAGAAGCAATATTTGAAGAGATACTGGTTGAGAATTTTCCAGATATGAAAAAACATGTTCCTGAGTCCTCCAGCCAAAAGTGCTTTCTGGGCATCCCTGGTGGCACAGTGGTTGAGAGCCCTCCTGCCGATGCAGAGAACATGGGTTCGTGCCCTGGGCTGGGAAGATCCCACATGCCGCGGAGCAGCTGGGCCCGTGAGCCATGGCCGCTGAGCCTGTGCGTCCGGAGCCTGTGCTCCGCAAGGCCGCAACAGTGAGAGGCCCGCGTACTGCAAAAAAAAAAAAAAAGAGCTAGAAATTTATAATCGGCTAAACTATTTTGCAAGAGTGAGGGTAAAAGAGAAAATATATATATATATTTATTTTTTGCGGTATGCAGGCCTCTCACTGTTGTGGCCTCTCCCGTTGCGGAGCAACAGGCTCCGGATGCGCAGGCTCAGCGGCCATGGCTCACGGGCCCAGCCGCTCCGCGGCATGTGGGATCTTCCCAGACCGGGGCACGAACCCATGTCCCCTGCATCGGCAGGTGGACTCTCAACTACTGTGCCACCAGGGAAGCCCGAGAAAATATTTTTAAAAAACTTATAATCATTAAGTGAGTTTACCACTTACAAAGGATATACTTCAACAAACTGCAACTTCTAAAAAAACTTTTTGGCAAATTGAGGAAGTTCATTGTGTATATCTAAAATGATATTAATCACCATCAGAGCAATTAAGAGGAAGAGTTAAGATTACTGTGCAATTTTACCAGTTATATTGGATATATTCATTTATTTGTATGCTCCCAAACAGATCCACACTTAATAGAATGCTTCATAATATGTTTATTTTCATTATTGAACACATATTTGAAGGATTCAGTATAACTATGTTCTTTTTCCTTATATTTTAGAATGAGGAAGTAGCACGGCGTCTCATCTGGGAAAAGAATCTAAAAACTGTGATGCTTCACAATCTAGAGCATTCAATGGGAATGCATTCATATGATCTAGGCATGAACCACCTGGGAGACATGGTAGGTAAATTATAAATAATCCTATTTTCATCTCTGGGTAAACAGGATTTCTGTCTCCCCAAAGGCAATTTGAAGGCAAACAACAAAGGAGTGTTTTCTGTATGTGTATAAAATTAGAAAACAGAATTTAATGACATAAGAATTTGTACAGATTGCTTCTTTGGTCCTACTGTGATCACTTTCCTTAACAAATCCCTTCTTTAAAGGAGAATTTTTAACTCGCAGACCACTGTTACTTTTATTTTTAGTAATTCTAGAAAGCATTGCCTAAAGGCTACTCAAAATATTTTAGAATAAGTTAACATAGTTATGTAAGTCTAAATTTATAATTTAATATGGCCCACTTGCTTTCTTAATGGGGGAGTGTGGGTATTTAATATCACAAATCATCTCCCATTAGTTATTAGATTCTGTTCTACCCTACAAAACTTTTTCACTGTGGCCAAAATTAAGAATCATAGTACCCCTCGGAAAGGAACACCCTAAGTAGATTAAATGCAGGAATCTCTTTTATAATTCTTTCTCACAAGGAAAACCAGTTTAGTCCACTTTTTAGACAACCTTTTATAAAATTCTGCCTTGCTTTGAACCAAAAATCTGCTTCTCTGTAACCTAGTTTTTATCATTTTCTTCTTCTCCTTCCCAATGCCTAACTGTGATGCTAATGGCAAAGTGTAAGACTAAAGAGACCCAGATAATTCACCTACCAGATAGTTACCTATGTTAGTCACAGCTACCACTTGTTTCTCTCAGTTGTTAAATATATTCACAGTTACAGTTATCAGGATATTGAAAAGAAGGGTATAATTGAAAGGAGCTATGTATATATCTTTGTAGACCAGTGAAGAAGTGATATCTTTGATGAGTTCCCTGAGAGTTCCCAGCCAATGGCAGAGAAATGTCACTTACAAGTCAAACCCTAATCAGAAATTGCCTGATTCTCTGGACTGGAGAGAGAAGGGGTGTGTTACTGAAGTGAAATACCAGGTGAGTATTGTCATCCCAGGCCTCTGTACCCCAGATAGAGATCTCTCTTCCTTAAATACTGAGTCTAGCTACATAATCTGGCAGTGAATCTCATAGTCCCTTAGGTTCCTTTCTAAGTATGTTTGCTATTCTTGTCTTCCCAACTACATTGTGAGCTCCTGAAGGGCCAGGACCACATATGATACTTTTTGTATTCCCCACAGTGCTGAGAACATCAAAGGTTAGAGCCATCAATATTAGACCAAGCAAAAAACTGTGAATTAAGCAAGTAGGTCTTTAAGACAGACCATTAGCGTTCATGCTATCCATCAACTGCACTGGACCCTCCACCAAGCCGATTACTTGAGAAATGGTATCATGTGTGTGAGAGAATTTCAATCAGGAAGTTTATTCCTCCAACTCACTTATGAATTTCAGGGTTGAAGGAGAGGAAAAACTAGAGCTAAGGGTGGCCTGTAAATGGTAGTGGTCAAGTTAATTCATGACTAGGCTTATGTTGTTAGAATAAGAAATATGGACTTTATAAATTTGTTCCTATGTTTTTGTATTTCCTTTAATTTGCTTGTAAAAAAAAAAAAAAGAAAGAAAGCTACAAAATCCTAAATTAGTTAGGGATATCTAAGGATAAAACACATGTATCACCTTAGAGGTCAGGATAAGGGAAAAGAATCAGTGTCCTGAGCAGCTGCCCCAGCTTGTGACCAAAGAAGAATAGAAAAATTAAGAAGTGAATGATACTGCTAATCTCTTATTCTTTTCCACCTAGATATTTTTCTTTCAACTAGTTTTGGGTTTCTTACTGGAGCTTCCCTAAAACAAAAGTATAAGAAGACCCAATAAACTACATATCTAAGTGTTAACTATAAATAATTTAATGAGATCCTTTCTCTGGGTGCTTGCATTTTAGGGGGTGATTTTGCTTTGACCAAAGGCAAATTGAATTTGCTTCCTTCCACTAGAGAGCAGAGTGGGATGAGGTGGAGAGAGAGAGAACAATTATGATGTGGCTTAGAACACTCTGCACCTTTTTAAACTAAAGCAACTTTGTGTTTTTCTGTTTGTTTATGCTTCCCTGTAAAATATCTTATGACCAAAAAAATTCTATAGCTAAAAATGTCTGAAAAATGCTAACCTTATGTTTCAGGCATTATTTGGCAGGAGGAAGAGTATTTTAGGTCAAGGGAATCATCCCAGTTCCTCTCAAAAATCACTTTACTCTTAGCATTTATCTCCCTTACTATGGGGTGAAAATATCTGGGATTTGGTACATGCTCAGTAAGTACTGTTTCTTAATATATTTGAATATGGCAATTATGCTCTGAGCTCAGCCATTCGTAAATATTTATTAAGGTTAGACCTTGCCCAGAGAACAATCAAGTATTTGGTCTTCATTGCCATGGCCTAAGGGAAGAGGAAACTGTAGTGGGGGGAGCTCTTCCTGGATCTGCTGAAAGTGCTGACATGTTGGGAGTTGCCCAGTTTGTGTTATGGAAGTCATCCTTACTGACTCTGTGATTGCCCTTGTGACTTTGTCTCTGTTTTAGGGCTCTTGTGGTGCTTGTTGGGCTTTCAGTGCTGTGGGAGCCCTGGAAGCACAAGTGAAGCTGAAAACAGGAAAGCTGGTGTCCCTGAGTGCACAGAACCTGGTGGATTGCTCAACTGAAAAATATGGGAATAAAGGCTGCAACGGTGGCTTCATGACAGAGGCTTTCCAATATATCATTGATAACAACGGCATCGACTCAGAAGCTTCCTATCCCTACAAAGCCATGGTGTGCCACAAGCAAACTTTTTGTGCCGCCCCTTGACCTCATGCTATCCCTCCAACTCACTGTACTAAACTTATCACCAAGCCAATTGCTTGAGAAGCAGTGCTGCTTGGGGTGTGTGTGTGTGTGTGTGTGTATGAGAGAGAGAGAGAGAGAGAGACAGAGAGAGAGAGAGAGAATGAACCTCCATCAAGAATTCTTAAATTCTCAAGAGTTCTCTTTCTTATGCAGCAGCCTACTTAATTTATCAGTGGCACAATGATTTTTAAACAAGCAAGCAGAGTTCATGATTAAAAATAGATTTTCAGGGACTTCCATGGTCCAGTGGTTGAGAATCCGCCTGCCGATGCAGGGGACACGGGTTCGTGCCCCGGTCCGGGAAGATCCCACATGCCGCGGAGCGGCTAGGCCCGTGAGCCATGGCCGCTGAGCCTGCGCGTCCGGAGCCTGTGCTCCGCAATGGGAGAGGCCACAACAGTGAGAGGCCCGCGTACCCCCCCCCAAAAAAAAAAAAAAAAAAGATCTTAAAGCTCTAGTCTCGAGTCTTGATGTAGTATGCCCCTAACAATCCACCTTAGAGTCTGAGAGACATTACCCTGGCAAATTTGCACATATGAAGATGTATACAATTTAAAGCAATAGAACGGTTCTGTATTTCCTCTTTTATTGGTGAAACATAGAACTATTAGGGTTTGGAAGATTTTATGTTTCTTTCTTTAAAAGGAAGAAGGAGCCTTAGACCCTTGAAAAGACTAAATAAGGAAAGAAAGCATATTTGAAATCCAGACTTAGGATACTGTCGATTTATAAAGGAAGTTGAAGTATACTTCTTTATCTGATTTATCCTTTTTCCACAGGATGAAAAGTGCCAGTATGATGCAAAAAATCGAGCTGCCACGTGTTCAAGGTATACTGAACTTCCCTTCGGCAGTGAAGATGCCTTAAAAGAAGCTGTGGCCAACAAAGGACCTGTGTCTGTTGCTGTAGATGCACGCCATTCTTCTTTCTTCCTCTACAGAAGTGGTAAAAATCCAGACATGTTATCCTCATGCTTTATACTGCCCTTGCACCATAAGAAAGAGTATTCTTCTTCCCCATCACTATGCCTCTGGATGCTTAGATTAGGTTAAATGGAATCCACCACCTCATATCATTTCATATACATATTTTTATACCCAGTTCTAATTAGTAAAGTAACAGTTGTCAAAATTTACTAAGAGTACAGGCCAGGTACTATGCTAAATTCTTTCTGTGCATTATCTCATTTAATCCTTACAATAGCCCTATTTTACAGATGAAAAAATTAAGTCTTAGGTTAACTTGCCTCAAGTCATACAGTCTGCAAGCCGTTAGCTGGAATTAGAAACCGTGCTGCCTGACTCCAGAGCTTGAGCTCCTAGCTGCTGTAGCCGCTGTGGAGTGTAGGTACAACACAGTGTACAAGGAGGGTGCGCACTAAGGGTAGAGCATTGTATTAGACAAACTAGAAGGTTATCATCTTTTTTTTTTTTTTAAACCTCACCTTAAAGATCATTTAATTTAGTAAAGGATGACAATGTATAGAACAAACAATTTAGGAATATATACATAGAAATACAACAGTATAAGTTAAAAAATAATTAGGAAAAGGTGGCAGTTCATCAAAGAAGATTTCTGAGGGAGCCGTGATTAGACTGATGCCAAACTTGGCTAAACAAACAAAGAGACAAACAAAGCAACAACAACAAAAAAACCCTGACAAATACAGCATTGATGGCAAAGAATCATGAACTCTAAATAGTTTAAATGTGAGAGTGTATGTTCCTGACATATACCCAAAACAGTCTAATAAAATAGCATTTTCAAATGTCCTTCATTGCCACACATCACTTACTCTTGTTCTCTACCCATATTTTATTCTCAGGTGTCTACTATGACCCCTTGTGTACTCAGACCGTGAATCATGGTGTACTGGTGATTGGATATGGTAACCTTAACGGGAGAGACTACTGGCTTGTGAAAAACAGGTACTCACACTTTAATGTATATTTAAGTAAAATCAGGAATTTGAGGGAACCTCAACCAATGCTTTCTTGTGATTATGATGATGATCATCGTGATATTGAAAATGGTGAATATTTATAGCTTCTTATAAAGTGACATTTTAAATTACTCAGAATTCTTCACTTCCTATTCTGCAGTCAGCTCTTGGTTTTCATGATTTATCTTCTACAGTACTTCTCTTATCATTCCTTGTTGGTCTCCTTTATGAATACCCATTCCTCTGCTTAGGCCCCAGTTGTTGGTCTTTCCTCCAGGGCTCCATCCTCTGCCCATTACTCTTCTTATTCTACATCTTTCTTGGATACAATCATTCCATTCTTATGATTTCAGCTATAACTATATGCTGATGGATTTCAAATCTCTAGCTCTAGCTCTGACCTCTGCCCTGAACTTCAGACTTATTTATCTGGACACATGCACTTCCACGTATCTTAGTTTCTCCAAACTCAGCATGTCCAGGGAACCCAGTGCCCTCCCTACCATTTCGTTCCTTCTCAGAACTTCCCATCTCACTAAAAGGCAACACCACACAACATAGTTACCCAATTAGATACCATGGATTTGTCTTAGATCCTCCAGATCCAATCAAGCAACAAGTCAAACTAATTTTACTTCATATCTGTCCTTGATTCTGCCCCCTCTCCATTTCTTCTATTATTGCTCTAGTTGAGACATCTCTTGCCTGGACTCTCCCTGTAGCCATCTAACTGGTCTCCTTTACTCTTTCTTTTTCTTTTTAATTAAAAAAATATTTAATTATTTTACACAATTTTTAAAGGTTATTTTCCATTTACAGTTATTACAAAATATTGGCTATATTCCCTGGCTTGTACAATACACCCTTGAGCCTATCTTACACCCAATACTTAGTACTGCCCACTCCCCCACCCTGCCACTGGTAACCACTACTTTGTTCTCTATATCTATGAGTCTGCTTCTTTTATGTTATACTCACTAGTTTATTGTATTTTTTAGATTCTACATATAAGCAATGTCATACAGTATTTATTTTTCTGTCTGCCTTATTTCATCTAGCATAATGTCCTCCAAGTCCATCCATGTTGCTGCAAATGGCATAATTTTCATTCTTTTTTATGGCTGAGTGGTATTCCATTATATATATATACCACATCTTCTTTATCCATTCATCTGTTGATGGACACTTAGGTTGTTTCCATATCTTGGCTGTTATAAATAATGCTGCTATGAACATTCGGGTGCATGTATCTTTTTGAATTAGTGTTTTTGGGTTTTTTTTGGATATATACCCAGGTCTCCTTTACTCTTTGTTTGTTTTTTTTTTTACGGTACGCGGGCCTCTCACTGTTGTAGCCTCTCCCGTTGCGGAGCACAGGCTCCGCACGCGCAGGCTCAGCGGCCCTGGTTCACGGGCCCAGCTGCTCCGTGGCATGTGGGATCTTCCCGGACCGGGGCACAAACCCGTGTCCCCTGCATCGGCAGGCGGTCTCTCAACCACTGCGCCACCAGGGAAGCCCTCCTTTACTCTTAAATCTGTCTTTTATACTGCTTCCAATCTGGTTTGTCTAAAATATAAGTCTGGGCTTATACCTCTTATACTTAGTACCATTCATTGTGAGATGAATGTTCCCTAGTAGAAAATATGAGTCGCCTATGTCTGGTCCCTACCTGTCTTGCCAGCCTCAATTCCTGGCACTTGTCTCACATTTTTCATTCTAGTTATATTGAAACATACACAGTTATAGTTCCCATACATATCATTTTACCTTTAATATCTTCATATCTTGGTTATGCTGGCCCCTCTGCCTGAAACATCCTTTCTCCTCACTTGGTTTATTCCTCCTTTCCCTTCAAAACCAGCTCAGGCATTATCTATACCAGAAAGTTTTCCCTAAATTCTTGGGCTAGGCAAAATGTCTTTTTTTCTATGCTCCTAAAATATCCTATGCATACTGGAATATTTTACACATTATATTTAAATTGTATGTTCACCTAACTGTCACTCCAATATTCTGTATGTGCCTTTGGGGCAGAGATTATGTCTTGTCTTTGAATCCTCAGCACAGTATGTGGGCACCTAACAGCCCCTCAATACATGAATTAGCTGACATCCATAAAACCCACAAACAAAAGTAATGTAGCTTTCAGAGGGAAAAAAAGAGGAAATATGAAGAGTTGAGACTTAAACGTGTCTCCTGGTATTAGTTTCCAAGTTTCTCCTTGTATTAGTTTTCCAGGGCTCCCATAATAAAATATCACAAACTGAGTGGCTTAAACAACAGAAATTTATTGTCTCACAGTTCTAGAGGCTTGAAGTCAGAAGGGCTGTGACTTTCCTCTAGCTTCTGAAGTTTTGCTGGCAATCTTTGGCTTTCCTTGGCTTGTAGAAGCATCACCTGATCTCTGCCTTCATTTCCACATGACATTCTCCCTGGTGCATGTGTATTTCTGCCCAATGTTCTCTTTTTATAAGACTGGTCATATTGGATTAGGGCCCACCCTAATGACCTGTTCTTGGCTAATTATATCTGCAATGCTTCTATTTCCAAATAAGGTCACATTCTGAAGTACTGGGGGTTAGGGTTCCAACATATTAATTTGGAAGGGACACAATTCAACCCATAACCCCCCTCAAATCTTTACTGGAAGTACCTAGTCTACAAATCATAAATAAACAAACAAAAAGGTACTTTCCTATCTTTTTCATGTTGTGGCCCACAAAGATGATAATATTTGCATGGCCCATTGGGAAAGTAGTTGAGGTGATTAATATCTTGGTTCATTTATAACCCATTCACAGTACTGATCAGCTTGGGTCTAGACCGGTGATAACTTTTTAAAATGGAGCAATACTTTCACTTATATATATATCTTGTTTACTCCCTACAGTAGGTATTTGTAAATCCTCTTCTCTATTGAAGTTTCTTCTTGAAGATTATATATCTTTTAGGGTTTTAATTCAAAACCTCTTCTTAGCACTTACTAATTTAACAAGCATTTTCTAGGCATCTACAATGTGACAGACATTATCTAGGCCTTGGAAATACAAAAATTAATGAGAAATCATCCTATCCTGTAAGGGCTCACAGTCCACTTGGGAATTAGGTATCTTTAAGCAATAGAATACAACACATCATGGTATAATATGTCTAAATGGCTATGGGGCCATAGAGGAGATGCCTAACTGCCTAAAGCTCCAGAGAGAAGGCACTACTTGCACCAAGTTTTCAGATGAATGGAACTGCTCATGTGTTGGAGGAGGGAAGTAAGTTGCCCAATGACCCAAAAAGGATATGCAATGGCACAGAAATGTGAGAGACTTCTCTGCTTTATAAACTCTCTACTGCATTTAGCTCTATGACATCTATGACATATCACTTTCCTGGCTTGTTTTGCTATATCAGCTTTGGCCTCATTTCTTGGGTTATTTTCTTCCACCTGTCCCTTACACTCTAGCTCTAGCCATGCCAAAGCAAACTCCTCTGATCCTTGAGCTTCATCTATCACCATTATGTGCATTATACCCAGTTCACAATTTCTAAAAATTACCTTTCTACTAAGCAACAGACTTCTATGTCCAACTTCCAACTTTAGCTCTTCTTTAAAAATCAAAATTCCCCACCCACCTGCCCTACTTCCACTTACAACACACACACACTCACACACACACACACACATTCTCTCTCTGTCTCACTCAACAAATCTAAAATCAAATTCCCCCTCTCCCTATCCCAACTTGCCCTAAATCCCCCATCCTCGAAAATGATTTCAGAGTAAGTTCAAGGAAAAATTATTCTCTATTTTGAGTAATACATCATCATCTTCAGATCATCAAAGCCTTGGTATCATCTTGGGCTCTTCCTTCTCTCCCTAAACCCACACAGCCCTGTCCTTTAGGCCTCTGAATCATACTTTATATGTATTTTCTCTTTTCCATTCCTAATGACATTAATTCAGATTCTCTCCTCACCCAGCTATGGAAGTATCTTCTTAAAATATGTATCATCCAAACCCAAGGTCAAAATTCTAAACAGTCTACCATTTTCGTCAAAATAAAGTCCAAACTCCTGGCCAGGCATTCAAGGGTCTCCACTAGATAGCTTCCAACATAGCCTTTTACACTTTTCTTCCACTATATTCTCATGTACCCATACTCACACTCTGGCCACAGCAAACTACTTTCTCATCATTCTTTAAGTTTAGAGACACTTAGCTATTTCTTTTTCCTTCTATTTTTTTCTAATGATATTTTATTTATTTAATTAATTAATTTTTGGCTGCATTGGGTCTTCGTTGCTGTGCACGGGCTTTCTCTAGTTGCGGCGAGCGGGGGCTACTCTTCGTTGTGGTGCACGGGCTTCTCACTGTGGTGGCTTCTCTTGTTGTGGAGCATGGACTCTAGGTGCAGGCTTCAGTAGTTGTGGCACAAGGGCTCAGTAGTTGTGGCTCGTGGGCTCTAGAGCACAGGTTCAGTAATTGTGGTGCACGGGCTTAGTTGCTCCAAGGCATGTGGGATCTTCCCAGACCAGGGCTCGAACCCGTTTCCCCTGCATTGACAGGCATTTCACCACCAGGAAAGCCCTACTTAGCTATTTCTAATTTGTTACTTGTGCCATTTCATCTTTCTGAAATGCCCTTAAAGCCCTTTGCTGCCTACAGAAACCCCACTGTCTGTGATGAAATGGGCACCCTTATACATTCTGGTGGAAGAGTAAAGTTTTACAATCCTTCTTGAAAGCAGTTTGATAATATGAATCAAGAACTTTTTAAGTGTTCATATTCTTCATCCAATTATTTCCATTTCTTGGAATCTATATGAAGAAAATAATCCTAATTTGGGGCAAACTTCACACCTGACTTATGTAAATTGTATAGCATTCTTCTCCTTTAATAGTGAAAACTAGTAAGCAACCAAAAATGCCTAACAATAGAAATAGTGTTAAATAAATTATGACATAATCATTCCATGTGTTAGAAATTATATTTATTCAGACCATTATTAATAACCTAATAAAATACTTGGAATATATATTTAAATGAAAAAATACATATAAATACAACATTTATATACAGTATAAGTATTAAGTTTAAAATAGTATACATCATTTCTCTGATATATGTTATACTAAAGGACCAGAAGGAATTATACCAAATGTTAATAATGGTTGTCTTTGGGACCTCCCTGTTAGTCCAGTGGTTAAGACTCCGCACTTCCACTGCAGGGGGCATGGGTTTGATCCCTGGTCAGGGAACTAAGATCCCACATGCCACAGCTTGGCCAAAAAAAAAAAATCTAGGATCCCACCTGCCCCGCGGCACAGCAAGAAAAAACAAAACAAAAAAACAAAGGTTGTCTTTGTCTGCCTATACGTATTTTCAAAATTGTCTTTAACAAACCACTTATTACTTTTAAAATGAAAAAAAAACTTAAAAATCCTTAAAATATCATTAAAATCCTATTCATTCTTCAAAAAAATACCTACCTCAAATGCTGTCTCTTCCATACCCCATTCATTTACTCAGAATTGTTTCTCTAACTTCTAAGCTTTAGCAATGCTTTATAAATTCTATTATAGCATTTAACAAATTGTACCTTCTGTTATAGCTATTTCTATAAATCATGTTCCATTCACTAAAATATAAACTCCTCAAAGGTAGAACAGTCTCTTGTTCACTTTTGTATCTTTGTTCATACATTGATTCAACAAACATATATTAGTACCTACCATGTGCCAAGCACAGCGCTAGGCAATGAAAAATACAGCCTTCCTATCATCCTTCAAGATTCTCACAGTTTAGTACGTAGAGTCAAGGAAACAGGTGTGTGCATGTACAGACCATTGCAATAGAATGTAATAAATGCTAAGATGGAGGTATGCATCCATTGCAGTGGAAGCACAGAATAAGAGTACCTGGCATAGCCTGGGGAGTCTGGGAGGGCCTTTTAGCCAGATTATTTGATTGAATCTTGAAGGATGAGAAAGAAATAACCAGACGAAAAAGGGCAATCAGAACAGAGGAAGGTAGATGTGACAAAGTCTAGAACTGAGAGAAAGTAAATGAGTTAAGGGAACTGCATGTTCTTTTATAAAGGTAGTAGTATAAGAAGCCTGTTAGAGAGAGATGTGGGATAGGAAGGGAACAAATTATGAACGACCACAGTGATCCTGGCACTAAATCCCAGCAAGGACAGATTGGATATGGTCATGAATTCCAGGCTCCACAGAGGTTGACTCAAGCAAAACCCTCTTATATTATCAAACTTGTTCTTAATGATCTCTTAAAAGGTTAGATTCTATGTCATTCCAGTGCTACCAAGTTAACCTTAAGTAAAAGAATGTGGAGTCTTCCTCTATTTGGCCTCTTCTTTTTTATCTTCCTTTTGTTTACACTTAATCTTTTTGGTATATATATAACAATGATCCAATGTCCCTGAATTTTTCTCCCTTTCTGGACATGGGTATTTAGCTTCTTTTTATAATGCAGTATAGCATAGCAAGTAAAAGCATTTACTTTGAAGCCAGGCAGAACTTGCTTAGAATCCTAGCTCCTTTACTGTCCATGTGACCTTAGGCAGGTTATTTAATATCTTTAACTTTCAATTTTCCCATTTGTAAAATGGGAATAATAGTTTCAATATTACTATAAGGATTTAGCAAGATAATGTATGTAAAACACTTAGCACATAGTGTCTGGCACATAATATGTCCAATAAATCATAGTTATTATTTTTATTATTATTCCTCCTTTGAAGCTCTATAAAGAGAATACAATCTAATGCAGAAAACTATGCCCTTAGTAATACCCCAACAATAAGTGCAGCTAGAAGTTTTACAGAATGCTTTCAGAATGTCTAGCACATAGGCAAATGACTTAATACCAAGCATAACTGAGTAAAAATTATTTTATGCGGACCAAAATAATGCAAAATACCTTATTATACAACCCTCTGATGGTTTGACTTAATTCAGGAATAAAACTAGAGCATCTAAGTGAGGAATGATGAACTACATATTTTTCAGGGACATCTCCCTAAATATTAGGCAGTAGAGATTTTGAGGTTAAACTATCTGAGAAGATCCTTAAGTATTTGGATAGTCTATGTTTCAGTGATGGGCAGATCTATAAATTTAGAAAGCTAGCTGAGCTAGAGATAAAACTGCTATGTACTTAGAAAAGTTTAGGAGCCTAAACTTGGTCAGAAGGCCACTCCAGTCTAAGGGACTGCCCACAAGATGGGCCAAGATTGTCTTTGCAAAAAAAAGGGAGGAGTTTAATTTAACATACAGATCAATGAGTAATGAAGGCTCCACAGTTACTGGGCATGAGACAACATTGGCCTGAGGAAAAAATATTAAAGGTATTAACTATGTGCCCATTAGAACCTTAAACACACACACACACACACACACACACACACGCATGCATGCACACACAAATACACACTCATGCATGCAAACACACACACCAAAAAACTAAGTAAGCACCCAGGACACCTTTAAGCAATATCTGGTGAACTCTCTAAAATAAACAGTTGCAAAATAGATGGGCCTCTAGGTCATGCGGTAAGTTGATGGATTGAGTTAGGGGTGGGTACAGAAATGACTCTTCTTCATCCATAAGTGGCATTAAGTTATTAAAATATGTTAGAAGAAAGAACATATTCCATTTTCCTTCACTGAAAACTGTTGAATGATCTTTCAAGAGAGCCTGATTTTTTTTTTTTTTTTGGCTGCGTTGGGTCTTTGTTGCTGTACGCAGCCTTTTCTCTAGTTGTGGCGAGCGGGGGCTACTCTTCGCTGGGGTGAGCGGGCTTCTCATTGCAGTGGCTTCTCTTGTTGCGGAGCACGGGCTTTAGGTGCACGGGCTTCAGTAGTTGCGGCACGTGGGCTCAGTAGTTGTGGTTCACAGGCTCTAGAGCGCAGGCTCAGTAGTTGTGGCGCACGGGCTTAGTTGCTCGGCGGCATGTGGGATCTTCTCGGACCAGGGCTGGCACCTGTGTCCCCTGCATTGGCAGGTGGATTCTTCTTTTTTTTTTTAATTTTTAAATTTAATTGTATTTATTTTTTTATACAGCAGGTTCTTATTAGTCATCAGTTTTATACACATCAGTGTATACATGTCAATCCCAATCGCCCAATTCATCACACCACCACCACCACCACCCGCCGCTTTCCCCCTTTGGTGTCCATACGTTTGTTCTCTACATCTGTGTCTCAACTTCTGCCCTGCAAGCCAGTTCATCTGTACCATTTTTCTAGGTTACACATACATGCGTTAATATACGGTATTTGTTTTTCTCTTTCTGACTTACTTCACTCTGTATGACAGTCTCTAGATCCATCCACGTCTAAACAAATGACTCAATTTCGTTCCTTTTTATGACTGAGTAATATTCCATTGTATATATGTACCACATCTTCTTTATCCATGCATCTGTTGATGGGCATCTAGGTTGCTTCCATGACCTGGCTATTGTAAACAGTGCTGCAATGAACATTGGGGTGCATGTGTCTTTTTGAATTATGGTTTTCTCTGGGTATATGCCCAGTAGTGGGATTGCTGGATCATACAATAATTCTATTTTTAGTTTTTTAAGGAACCTCCATGCTGTTCTCCAGAGTGGCTGTATCAATTTACATTCCCACCAACAGTGCAAGAGGGTTCCCTTTTCTCCACACCCTCTCCAGCATTTGTTGTTTGTAGATTTTCTGATGGTGCCCATTCTAACTGGTGTGAGGTGATACCTCATTGTAGTTTTGATTTGAATTTCTCTAATAATTAGTGATGTTGGGCAGCTTTTCATGTGCTTCTTGGCCATCTGTATGTCTTCTTTGGTGAAATGTCTATTTAGCTCTTCTGCCCATTTTTGGATTGGGTTGTTTGTTTTTTTAATATTGAGCTGCACAAACTGTTTATATATTTTGGAGATAAATGCTTTGTCCGTTGATTTGTTTGCAAATATTTTCTCCCATTCTGAGGGTTGTCTTTTCGTCTTGTTTATGGTTTCCTTTGCTGTGCAAAAGCTTTTTTTCTTTTTTTTTTTTTTAAAGTGAATCACGCTGTATGGACACAGCAGGGTTTTTTTGTTTCTTTTGTTGTTGTTTTTTTAAAGAAGATGTTGGGGGTAGGAGTTTATTAATTTATTTATTTATATTTGCTGTGTTCAGTCTTCATTTCTGTGTGAGGGCTTTCTCTAGTTGTGGCAAGTGGGGGCCACTCTTCATCACGGTGCGCGGGCCTCTCACTATCGCAGCCTCTCTTGTTGCAGAGCACAGGCTCCTGACACGCAGGCTCAGTAGTTGTGGCTCACGGGCCTAATTGCTCTGCGGCATGTGGGATCCTCCCAGACCAGGGCTCGAACCCATGTCCCCTGCATTAGCAGGCAGACTCTCAACCACTGCGCCACGAGGGAAGCCCCAGTGCAAAAGCTTTTAAGTTTCATTAGGTCCCATTTGTTTATTTTTGTTTTTATTTCCATTACTCTAGGAGGTGGACCAAAAAAAGATCTTGCTGTGATTTATGTCAAAGAATGTTCTTCCTATGTTTTCCTCTAAGAGTTTTATAGTGTCTGGTCTTACATTTACATCTTAATCCATTTTGAGTTTATTTTTGTGTATGGTGTTAGGGAGTGTCCTAATTTCATTCTTTACATGTAGCTGTCCAGTTTTCCCAGCACCACTTATTGAAGAGACTGTCTTTTCTCCATTGTATATCCTTGCTTCCTTTGTCATAGATTAATTGACCATAGGTGCATGGGTTTATCTCTGGGCTTTCTATCTTGTTCCATTGATATATGTTTCTGTTTTTGTGCCAATACCATATTGTCTTGATTACTGTAGCTTTGTAGTATGGTCTGAAGTCAGGGAGTGTGATTCCTCCAGCTCCATTTTTTTCCCTCAAGACTGCTTTGTCTATTTGGGGTCTTTTGTGTCTCCATACAAATTTTAAGATTTTTTGTTCTAGTTCCGTAAAAAATGCCATTGGTAATTTGATAGGGATTGCATTGAATCTGTAGATTGCTTTGGGTAGTATAGTCATTTTCACAATATTGATTCTTCCAATCCAAGAACATGGTATATCTCTCCATCTGTTGGTATCATCTTTAATTTCTTTCATCAGTGTCTTATAGTTTTCTGCATAGAGGTTTTTTGTCTCCCTAGGTAGGTTTATTCCTAAGTATTTTATTCTTATTGTTGCAATGGTAAATGGGAGTGTTTCCTTAATTTCTCTTTCAGATTTTTCATCATTAGTGTATAGGAATGCAAGAGATTTCTGTGCATTAATTTTGTATCCTGCAACTTTACCAAATTCATTGATTAGCTGTAGTAGTTTTCTGGTGGCATCTTAAGGATTCTCTATGTATAGTATCATATCATCTGCAAACAGTGACAGTTTTACTTCTTCTTTTCCAGTTTGTATTCCTTTTGTTTCTTTTTCTTCTCTGATTGCCGTGGCTAGGACTTCCAAAACTATGTTGAATAATAGTGGTGAGAGTGGACATCCTTGTCTCGTTCCTGGTCTTAGAGGAAATGCTTTCAGTTTTTCACCATTGAGAATGATGTTTGCTGTGGGTTTGTCATATATGCCCTTTATTATGTTGGAATAGGTTCCCTCTATGCCCACTTTCTGGAGAGTTTTTTTCATAAATGAGTGTTGAATTTTGTCAAAAGCTTTTTCTGCATCTATTGAGATGATCATAAGTTGTTGTTTTTTTTTTGTGGTACACGGGCCTCTCACTGTTGCGGCCTCTCCTGTTGCGGAGCACAGGCTCTGGACGCACAGGCTCAGTGGCCATGGCTCACAGGCCCAGCCGCTCTGCGGCATGTGGGATCTTCCCGGACCGGGGCAGAACCCGTGTCCCCAGCATGAGCAGGCAGACTCTCAACCACTGCACCACCAGGGAAGCCCAATCATATGGTTTTTATTCTTCAATTTGTTAATATGGTGTATCACATTGATTGATTTGTGTATATTGAAGAATCCTTGCATCCCTGAGGTAAATCCCACTTGATCATGGTGTATGATCCTTTTAATGTGTTGTTGGATTCTGTTTGCTAGTATTTTGTTGAGGATTTTTGCATCTATATTCATCAGTGATATTGGTCTGTAATTTTCTTTTTTTGTAGTATCTTTGTCTGCTTTTGGTATCAGGGTGATGGTGGCCTCATAGAATGTGTTTGGGAGTGTGCCTTCCTCTGCAATTTTTTGGAAGAGTTTGAGAAGGATGGGTGTTAGCGCTTCTCTAAATGTTTGATAGAATTCACCTGTGAAACCATCTGATCCTGGACTTTTCTTTGTTGGAAGATTTTTAATCACAGTTTCAATTTCATTACTTGTAATTGGTCTGTTCATATTTTCTGTTTATTCTGGTTCAGTCTAGGAAGGTTATACCTTTCTAAGAATTTGTCCATTTCTTTCAGGTTGTCCATTTTATTGGCATAGAGTTGCTTGTAGTAGTCTCTTAGGATGCTTTGTATTTCTGTGGTGTCTGTTGTAATTTCTCCTTTTTCATTTCTAATTTTATTGATTTGAGTCCTCTCCCTCTTTTTCTTGATGAGTCTGGCTAATAGTTTATCAATTTTGTTTATCTTTTCAAAGAACCAGTTTTTAGTTTTATTGATCTTTGCTATTGTTTTCTTTGTTTCTATTTCATTTATTCTGCTCTGATCTTTATGATTTCTTTCCTTCTGCTAACTTTGGATTTTGTTTGTTCTTCTCTCTCTAGTTCCTTTAGGTGTAAGGTTAGATTGTTTATTTGATGTTTTTCTTGTTTCTTGAGGTAGGCTTGTATAGCTATAAATTGTCCTCTTAGAACTGCTCTTGCCACATCCCATAGGTTTTGGATCATCGTGTTTTCATTGTCAGTTGTCTCTAGGTATTTTTTGATTTCCTCTTTGATTTCTTCAGTGATCTCTTGGTTATTTAGGAACGTATTGTTTAGCCTCCATGTGTTTGTGTTTTTTACGTTTTTCTCCCTGTAATTCATTTCTAATCTCATAGTGTTGTGGTCAGAAAAGATGCTTGATATGATTTCAATTTTCTTAAATTTACTGAGGCTTGATTTGTGACCCAAGATGTGATCTATCATGGAGAATGTTCCATGCACACTTGAGAAGAAAGTGTAATCTGCTGTTTTTGAATGGAATGTCCTATAAATATCAATTAAATCTATCTGGTCTATTGTGTCATTTAAAGCTTCTGTTTCCTTATTTATTTTCATTTTGGATGATCTGTCCATTGGTGTAAGTGAGGTGTTAAAGTCCCCCACTATTATTGTGTTACTGTTGATTTCCTCTTTTAAAGCTGTTAGCAGTTGCCTTATGTATTGAGGTGCTCCTATGTTGGGTGCATATATATTTATAATTGTTATATCTTGTTTTTGGATTGATCCCTTGATCATTATGTAGTGTCCTTCCTTGTCTCTTGTAACATTCATTATTTTAAAGTCTATTTTATCTGATATGAGTATTGCTACTCTAGCTTTCTTTTGATTTCCATTTGCATGGAATATCTTTTTCCATTCCTTCACTTTCAGTCTGTATGTGTCCCTAGGTCTGAAGTGGGTCTCTTGTAGACAGCATATAGATGGGTCTTGTTTTTGTATCCATTCAGCAAGCCTGTGTCTTTTGGTTGGAGCATTTAATCCATTCACGTTTAAGGTAATTATTGATAGGTATGTTCCTATGACCATTTTCTTAATTGTTTTGGGTTTGTTTTTGTAGGTCCTTTTCTTTTCTTGTGTTTCCCACTTAGAGAAGTTCCTTTAGCATTTGTTATAGAGCTGGTTTGGTGGCACTGAATTCTCTTAGCTTTTGCTTGTCTGTGAAGCTTTTGATTTCTCCATCGAATCTGAATAAGATCCTTGCCAGGTAGAGTAATCTTGGTTGTAGTTTCTTCCCTTTCATCACTTTAAATATGTCATGCCACTCCCTTCTGGCTTGTAGAGTTTCTGCTGAGAAATCAGCTGTTAACCTATGGGAGTTCCCTTGTATGTTATTTGTTGTTTTTCCCTTGCTGCTTTCAATAATTTTTCTTTGTCTTTAATTTTTGCCAATTTGATTACTATGTGTCTCGGCATGTTTCTCCTTGGGTTTATCCTGTATGGGACTCACTGCGCTTCCTGGACTTGGCTGGCTATTTCCTTTCCCATGTTAGGGAAATTTTCGACTATAATCTCTTCAAATATTTTCTTGGGTCCTTTCTCTCTCTCTTCTCCTTCTGGGACCCCTATAATGTGAATGTTGTTGCATTTAATGTTGTCCCAGAGGTCTCTTAGGCTGTCTTCATTTCTTTTCATTCTTTTTTCTTTATTCTGTTCTGCAGCAGTGAATTCCACCATTCTGTCTTCCAGGTCACTTATCCGTTCTTCTGCCTCAGTTATTCTGCTATTGATACCTTCTAGTGTAGTTTTCATTTCAGTTATTGTATTGTTCATCTCTGTTTGTTTGTTCTTTAATTCTTCTAGGTCTTTGTTAAACATTTCTTCCATCTTCTCGATATTTGCCTCCATTCTGTTTCCAAGGTCCTGGATCATCTTCACTATCATTGTTCTGAATTCTTTTTCTGGAAGGTTTCCTATCTCCACTTCATTTAGTTGTTTTTCTGGGGTTTTATCTTGTTCCTTCGTCTGGTACATAGCCCTCTGCCTTTTCATCTTGTCTATCTTTCTGTGAATGTGGTTTTTGTTCCACAGGCTGCAGGATTGTAGTTCTTCTTGCTTCTGCTCGCCCTGTAGTCTACTAGTGTTGGAGGGTCTCCTGCAGAGGCAGGGGGTGGCTGTGGCTCACCGCAGGGAGAAGGACACTGGCAGCAGAAGTTCTGGGAAGTACTCCTTGGCGTGAGCCCTCCCAGAGTCTGACAGGTGGATTCTTAACCACTGTGCCACAAGGGAAGCCTGAGCCTGATCCTAAAGTAGAGTTAGGGTAAATGTTTTATACTAAACATTGTAGGAATTTATATTAAATTAATACATACTGCCTCTTCTCCATGGAATCTAAGGCTGAAAAAATGATGTAAAAAGAAAAAAGTTATAGCCTAGTGGTTTTCCTTAGAGATTTCTCTATAAAGAGATTAAGAATGTGCATATTGGTTTATAACTCAGAACAGGTATTTATTACACCACTTCACTGAAATCACTCTTGCCTAGATTGCCACTCACTTCCATCTTGCCTCATTAAACAGTTTTCAAAGTCTCACCTTACCTGTCCTCATAACATTTGATATATAATTACTCTCTCCTTTCAGAAACACTCTTTATTTGACTTTCAGGGGACCACATTCTCCTGGTTTTCTTCCTGCTCTACTTACTTCTCAGTCTCCTGAGTTCCTTAGTTCCCTTTATTACTTCTTGCTTATAAATATTAGACTTCCCCAGGCCTCAGTTCCCCCTCTCTCTAGGCTCACTCCTTAAGTAATCTCATTTAGTCTCATGGTTTTAAACACCAGGTATGTGCTGATGACTCTCACCTTTGTATCTTTAGCCCTAATCTCTCCCCTGAGCTCCAGATTCCATGTCCAGCAGTCTACCAGCTGTGTGTCTATAGGTCTCTTTAACTTAACATGTTCAAAATAGAACTCTTGACTCCCTGCTACTGCCCCAATTTTCCCCATCTTAGTAAATGCCAACAGCACTTACCCCAGGCCAAAAAACATTGGAGCCATCTCTTCTTTCTTCATATGATACCCTACATCTAAACCATCAGCAAATCCTGTCATTTCTACCATCATTAAATTATCCCAAACCTTATCACTTCTCAATATCTCTACTGTTACCACTCTAGTTCAAGCCACTGTCCATCTCTCTTTGTCTATTGCAGTATATCTCCTAACTGATAATCACTTTCCGTCTTGTTTGCCTGTAGTCAATCCTCTACACTGTAGCCAGAATGAGCTTTTTTAAATCAGAAAGCAGATGTTATTACTCTCCTACTCCAAACCCTCTAATGGCTTTCCTTCACACTCAGAATAAGACCCATGTCTGTTAAAAGTGGGACATTATCTGGTTTCAGCCTGCCTCTCCAACCACCTCTCCAATTGCTTTCCCCTCTCTCACTGATATCTAGGTACACTAGCCTTGTTGTTGTTTCCCAGACACACCAAGCTGATTCCCAGCTCTTTTCCCAGATTTTTGCATCACTTGTACCTTCAGTTTACTTAGGTCTTTGCTCAAATATTTCCTCAGATAAGCATCCCCTGACTACATCATCTAAAATGTAGCCCTGGGGACTTCCCTAGCGGTCCAGTGGTTTGAACTCTGCGCTTTCACTGCTGGGCCCTGGTTCGATCCCTGGTTGGGGAACTAAGATCCTGCAAGCGACACAGCATTGGCCAAATAGTAAAATAAAATAAAATAAATTAAAAAATTTTTAAAAAATGTAGCCCGGATTCCCAACACTCTGTATCCCCTTACTCTTTATTTTTCTTTATAGTACTTATCATATCATATCATATTATGTATTTCTTTGTTTATTATATGTTTCCCATATAGAATGCATAGGCTTTAAAAAGACTTTGTCTACCTTGTTTACTTCCATAATCCTAACGCCTAGAATAGTGTCTGGCACAGCCTAAGAAGTTCAAGGCTGCAATTTATTACAAAGGAAATTGGCATATATTTTAGAAGGAATATCTAATAAGTTAGTAGTCTATAATATGCAGGGAGAAGGTAGGGGGACAAACCATCTTGCTTTGTCACTGACTAAGGGGTTTCCCAGGCCATAGGACTTTATTTTTAAAACCAGGACAATCCTAGGGAAAGTGGAACTGTTGGTCACCCTAGAAAAACACTACATACTTTTAAAGGGGATGGACTCTACTTGAGTCAAATCAGATGGACTTATACTCGGATAAGAACAAAAATAGCTACCTCTACTTGTTGAGCACTTACTACAGACACTGTGCAAGCACTTTAAATACATTTTCTCATTTAATTTTTGAGGTAATCTATGAGATAGGCATTTTATCCCCATAACACAGAATAGGAAACTCCTGATACTGAGAGAGTTAAGAAACTTGCCCAGAATTGAACAGTTTGAGTGAAAGGGCTATAGAATTGATAAAAATAAACAACTTGGTAAGGACTGGAATGAGCATTTGGAACTGACCTTGAACAGTTCTGAAGACAAGAATTTGTCCTCAAATATTTATTTAGCTTGAGATTTTTAATCAGCTGTATTTTTTTTTTTTTTTTTCCGGTACGCGGGCCTCTCACTGTTGTGGCCTCTCCCGTTGCGGAGCACAGGCTCCGGACGCACAGGCTCAGCGGCCATGGCTCACGGGCCCAGCCGCTCCGCGGCATGTGGGATCTTCCCGGACCATGGCATGAACCCGTGTCCCCTGCATCGGCAGGCGGACTCTCAACCACTGCGCCACCAGGGAAGCCCTCAGCTGTATTTTTAAAAGGAGGGTTAGCAGTACTCCGCCAAAAAAGAAGTCTGGGATCTACAAAGTTTGGGACAGTTGATCTTGTCCAGATACTGAGTGGGATCTGGGACTCCTAGCTCTCACTGACTGAGTTCATATTACTACTCCTAAGAGCCTCAATTCAACTTTCATTACCAGAACTTAAGTCTAAACTCAGCTTATCTAAAATTTTTTACCTTGTTTTTAGGCAGTGAAATAACTATATAGTAAGATATAGCAATATACTAATTATATAAGATCCTGGATGTTCTAGTTTGAATTTCATTCCCCATACTACCTCTCTCACAGGAAGAGAGTATAAAAGTTAGAGTAGGCTTTGGAATAAAACAACCCTAGATTTGAACCCTTGATTCACAATTAACCATCTGTGTGACTTTGGGCAAGCCACTTTACCTCTGCCAGTTTTTCTCTTTAGTAAAATGAAGATAATACCTACCTCACAGGATGATGATTAAATGAGATAATATATGTTAAGCTGCTTAGCACAGAATAAGTGCTCAATAAGTGGTGGCTATTGATATTAATAATAATACCTTAGCCAGAATTTATTATTGCTTTTGCTTATCAAACTGGATACTAAAAAAGCACTGCACATCCATTGATGAGAGGTGACAGCAGAGTTTGGATTTGATTCTCAAGGTGTTGGTGAGGCATTAAAGGATTTTGAGCAGGGGAGTGGCAATAAATGAAAGGAATCAAAAAAAGGAGCCCAGGGAATTCCCTGGAGGTCCAGCGGTTAGGACTTGGCACTTTCACTGCTGAGGGCCCTGGTTCAATTGCTGGTCAATCCCATAAGATGCTTGGTGCGGCCAAAAAAAGAAAAAGAAGGAGCCCATAAGGAGTTTAAGAAAGAGTGACCATAGAGAGAAGAGAAAATCAGGACACAGTAGTATCTTAAAGCCAAGAGAGAAGTGAGGTGAGAGTAGACAACTGTGTTAAATGGTACAAGAGAGAGACAAATAAGACTGGAAGAGTCCAGTGAATGGCTGATACATAGAACATTTAAGGACTATTGAAGCACAGTTATTTTAAATTATGCCACTTGTCTTCTTCCAATAGTCCAGCATTTCTTAGTCTCTCCACTGCATGCAAAAACACAACCTTCCTTTGAGTCCTGAGCAAAAGTTTGCAATGGCTTCCCTCTGCCTATGGACTTAAACAAGTTCCTCGGTCTGCTGTTCTAAGCTCCGCACAATACGGCCCCAAACCAACTTTCTATCTTCTTTTCACACTACTCCCCTAAAGATGTTGTTTTCCCTTCAACTAAATTTCCTGCTGCTCTCCAAATACAAACACAGTATTTCATGCTTTTATTTGTATACTAGTTATAGCACAATTCATACAGAATATGAATTCTGCCTCATATTATAATTATTTGTACACTTACAATTATAAAATCTCAGAATCATAAAAAACTTTACAAGTCATTTCTCTTACAAGAATTTTGTCAATTTTTTCACTAGTATGTGAAAAAGGGAGAAAAAAGAATATTTTGGTAAATCTTTCATAAATCTAAATTTATTTGTCTCAAAGGACTATACTTAAATTAGAGGTTATGCCCTCTTAAGTTTTGTTTTTGGTGTTAACATGTCCTTTCTTTTACAATTTGATGGTGATAATAAAGAGTTTTTGTTTTTTTAATGTCTGTACTTGCTAACTTAAAAACTGGTAACTTTATGTCAATCTGCAAAATTTTTGAAATTCTCAAAGTCCATGAAATGAAAAAGTGAGGAACCACTGATCTCCTCTAACCCTTATCTGACCCATGAATTCCCCCTGCAACATCTCTGACAAATTATGTACATCTCTAATTGAACACTTCCAGTGCCACGGAGCTCATCTTTTCCCAAGGTAGCATATTCCATTTTTTACAGCTTTAACTATGAGCAAGTCTTACCTTATCTCAGCTCCACTTCCAGGTCAAAAAGGTGTTTGAGAGCTCTCTTTTTGAGAATCCCCTGCCCTGTGCCTTTTCCACAGTGGTCTCTCAAAAATCTTTCTTAATTGACACTCTCTAAAGAAATTGAAGTTTGACAGGGAATCATCACCTATGATCCTATTATGCAAAAACACTTAAAGATGGGGTCTTGGAAAGGATAATAAAACTCTTTCCCTGCAGAAGTAGGAGGATTTAAAGGTTTAGGATGGAGCTTATATTGTTTTCCTTAGGTATTAAATCTATTCATTAATATAGCATTAAAACCTACCAAACCATCCTTTGAAAATTGCCTAAAAGCCCTGGGGAAATTATTATATTATTTTGTTCTAACTTTGTTTTACAGCTTTTCATATATAATCTCTTTAGGAGAAAAGCAATCTAAGAGATAAAAAGTTGATAATGTGATTTGGTTATATTCATTTGTAATTTTGTGTTACTTCTTTTTCTAAAGCTGGGGCCTCAACTTTGGTGACCAAGGATATATACGGATGGCAAGAAATAGTGGAAATCACTGTGGGATTGCTAGTTATCCCTCTTACCCGGAAATCTAGAGGACCTCTTTGTTTTATAACAATTCAAGAAAGAAGAAACACTTTCTCACAATTTAATTTTACCTGCTGTAACCAGTAGAAATGTGTGTCATGATCAATGTATATTTACTGTACTAACAGAAAATATAGTTTGATTCATCTACTTTTTTAACTTTGCAGATCTTGGGGAAAAGTTTGCTAAGTAAATTAAAATGTACTATAGATATAACTGTATGAAAATTGGTCAACCTGAGATAATCTGTCATGTTTTTCATTGTCTTATTTTATTTGTCCTTTTAAGTCCCCTGATATCCTGCTGAACCTCGATGGCATATAGATTCTTAATAAATAACTGCCTTTTCAACTTTGTATCATTACCATGAGGCAGGAGACAGATGGGCCCCCGGGGCAAATAGTTTGAGTTCTTTCCTTGTGGACTGATACTCCGACAGGGAATAACAGGACAATTGAGAGAGGAGTCTGGGCCCTGCCCAGATAGAAGATAAGAGACCACATATTTCTCATTCCTGAAGTCAGGAGACACCCACCCCGGACTACACATGCGCAGAAAGGCTCCTTGGAGGTCAAAAGGAGAGTGATGCCAAGTGGCCAAATCTACCCATAGGCCTCTTCGGTAGAATCCATCTTGGCTAAGAGATGTGCATGCACACATGGGAAAATCCTGAGCTATACCAAATTCAGACTTTGAATCAGGCAAATCAAAATGATTGGCCTAAGGAAAACTGGAAAAAATGCCCCATATAAGTGATTTAAACTGCCACCAGGGCACGACTCTTTCAGAGCCCGCTCGTGTGTCTATCCACACGTACTGCACTTTTTTCTGCAAATAAATACTTGTTTCACTACTTTCCATCTTTGTGGGAATTCCTTTTCTGCAACGGCACAGGGCCCGGGACTTTCACTGACCACTGATCTAGTGCCTAGGATTCGGTGCTCTCACCGCCGCGACCTGACCTCAAACACTGGCCTGGAACCAAAACCCTGCATCAAGCTGCTGCAGGCCGAGGCCACCCAAGATCAACCACATACCATTCTTTTCTTATTCGTAGGTAACTATTATAATCTATCATGAGAATATAAATTGTAGTATGCTGGTGATATGCTATGACAACTTTTTTTCTTTTAATAGATCTTTAACGGAGTATAATTGCTTCACAATACTGTGTTAGTTTCTGTTGTACACCAAAATGAATCAGCCATATGCATACATATGTCCCCATATTCCCACTCTCTTGAACCTCCCTCCCACCCTCCCTATCCCACCCCTCTAGGACATTGCAAAGCACTGAGCTGATCTCCCTGTGCTATGCTGCTTCTTCCCACTAGCTAACTATTTTACATTTGGTAGTGCATATATGTCAATGCTACTCTCACTTCGCCCCAGCTTCCCCCTCCCACCCCGTGTCCTCAAGTCCATTATCAATGTCTACATCTTTATTCCTGCCCTGCAACTAGGTTCATCAGTACCTTTTTTTTTTTATATTCCATATATATGCATTAGCATATGGTATTTGTTTTTCTCTTTCTGACTTACTTCACTCTGTATGACAGACTCTAGGTCCATCCACCTCACTACAAATAACTCAATTTCATTTCTTTTTATGGCTGAGTAATATTCCATTGTATATATGCGCCACATCTTCTTTATCCATTCATCTGTTGATGGACATTTAGGTTAGTTCCATGTCCTGGCTATTGTAAATAGTGCTGCAATGAACATCGGGGTGCATGTATCTTTTTGAATTATGGTTTTCTCTGGGTATATGCCCAGTAGTGGGATTGCTGGGTCATATGGTAGTTCTATTTTTAGTTTTTAAAGGAAGCTCCATACTGTTTTCCATAGCGGTTGTATCAATTTACATTCTCACCAACAGTGCAGGAGGATTCCCTTTCCAGCATTTATTGTTTCTAGATTTTTTGATAATGGCCATCTGACCTGCGTGAGGTGATACCTCATTGCAGTTTTGAATTGCATTCTCTAATAATTAGTGATGCGGAGCATCTTTTCATGTGCCTCTTGGCCATCTGTATGTCTTCCTTGGTGAAATGTCTATTTAGGTCTTCCACCCATTTTTTAATTGGATTGTTTGTTTTTTTGATATTGAGCTCCATGAGCTGTTTGTATATTTTGGAGATTAATCCTTTGTCTGTTGTTTCATTTGCAAATATTTTCTCCCATTCTGAGGGTTGTCTTTTGTCTTGTTTATGGTTTCCTTTGCTGTGCAAAAGCTTTTAAGTTTCATGAGGTCCCATTCGTTTATTTTTTGTTTTTATTTCCATTACTCTAGGAGGTGGGTCAAAAAAGATCTTGCTGTGATTTATGTCAAAGAGTGTTTTTTCTATGTTTTCCTCTAAGTTTTATAGTGTCCAGTCTTACATTTAGGGCTTTAATCCATTTTGAGTTTATTTTTGTGTATGGTGTTAGGAAGTGTTCTAATTTCATTCTTTTACATGTAGCTGTCCAGTTTTCCCAGCACCACTTATTGAAGAGGCTATCTTTTCTCCATTGTATGTTCGTGCCTCCTTTGTCGTAAATTAGGTGACCATATGTGCATGGGTTTATCTCTGGACATTCTATCCTGTACCATTGATCTATATTTCTGTTTCTGTACCAGTACCATACTGTCTTGATTACTGTAGCTTTGTGGTCTAGTTTGAAGTTGGGGAGCCTGATTCCTCCAATTCCGTTTTTCTTTCTCAAGATTGCTTTGGCTATTCGGGGTCTTTTGTGTTTCCATACGAATTGTAAAATTTTTTGTTCTAATTCTATGAAGAATACTAAAGAATTCTGTGAAGCATGCCATGGTTTGATAGGGATTGCATTGGGTAGTATAGTCATTTTCACAATACTGACTCTTCCAATCCAAGAACATGGTATATTTCTCCATCCGTTTAGGTCATCTTTGATTTCTTTCATCAGTGTTTTATAGTTTTCTGAGAACAAGTCTTTCACTTCCTTAGGTGGGTTTATTCCTAGGTATTTTATTCTTTTTGTTGCGATGGTAAATGGGATTGTTTCCTTAATTTCTCTTTCAGATTTTTCATCATTAGTGTATAGGAATACAAGAGATTTCTGTGCATTAATTTTGTATCATGAAACCTTACCAAATTCATTGATTAGCTCTAGTAGTTTTCTGGTGGCATCTTTAGGATTTTCTACATATAGTGTCATGTCATCTGCAACCAGTGACAGTTTTATTTCTTTTCCAATTTGTATTCCTTTTATTTCTTTTTCTTCTCTGATTGCCGTGGCTAGGACTTCCAAAACTCTGCTGAATAAGAGTGGTGAGAGTGGACATCCTTGTCTTGTTCCTGATCTTAGTGGAAATGCTTTCAGTTTTTCACCATTGAGTATGATGCTTGCTGTGGGTTTGTCATATATGGCCTTTATTATGTTGAGGTAGGTTCCCTCTATGCCCATTTTCTGGAGAGTTTTTATCATAAATGCATGTTGAATTTTGTCAAAAGCTTTTTCTGCATCTATTGAGATGATCATATGGTTTCTATTCCTTAATTTGTTAGTGTGGTGTATCATATTGATTGATTTGCATATATTGAAGAATCCTTGCATCCCTGGGATAAATCCCACTTGATCATGGTGTATGATCCTTTTAATGTGTTGCTGGATTCTGTTTGTTAGTATTTTGTTGAGGATTTTTGCATCTACATTCATGAGTGATATCGGTCTTCTCTCCAAAACCTCCTCCAGCCGCATGGGTCCTGGGGGCATAAGAGGGAGGCTGAGGAGATCAGGAGAGGCAGGCAGAAGGGGCCCTTTGGGAGGAGCAGGAGAGGAGTAGATGGTGTTTGCCCCGCCCACTCGAGCCCAGGAAGCCTGCTGGGCTCCCGGGTGAGGTTCCTCCACCCTCTGAGACCAGGGGTGGGGGGTACACCTGGGCCCCTTCTGTTCCTGTTGAGCCTATGCCCTATCCCCCACAGCCCCCAGTGCCTTTTCCAGCCTTGTGGATCCCAAGCATAGGCCCCACCCACCACCCAAACCTCACCCTTGCTTAGGCCCTGCTCTCCACAGCCAAGCCTTCCCCCCACCTTTTTTTTTTTCCCTCCTCCTCTTTTTTACTATTGTGGTACTGTTTTACCTTCTGGTTTTTGATTCATCTATATTTTTATTTTTATATTGTTTCTAACATATCTGTTAGTTTCCTAGTCTAATTTTATTTTTTACTTTGGTATTGTTCTCTTTTTTTTTTTTTTTTTGCTGCCCCACACGGCTTGCAGGATCTTGGTTCATGAGCTGGGGGTGGGGCCGAAGCTCCTGTGGTGGGAGCTCTGTGTCCGAAACACTGGACTAACAGAGAACTTCAGATCCCAGGGACTATTCATCAGAGTGAGGTCTCATGGAGGTCCTCACCTCAGCACCAAGACCCAGCTCTACCCAACAGCTGACAAACTCCAGTGTTGGAAGCCTCAGGCCAAACAACCAGGAAGAAAGGAACACAATCCCACTCATAAAAGAAAAAAAAAAGAAAGAAAGAAAAATGAGAGAGAAAAAAAAAAAATATGTTACAGATGAAGGAGCAAGGTAAAAACCTACAAGACCAAATAAATGAAGAGGAAATAGGCAATCTACCTGAAAAAGAATTCAGAGTAATGATAGTAAAGATGACCCAGAATCTCAGAAATAAAATGGAGGCACAGATTGAGAAAATACAAGAAATGTTTAACAAACATCTAGAAGAACTAAAGAACAAACAAACTGAGATGAACAACACAATAACTGAAACAAAAAATACATTAGAAGGAATCAATAATAGAATAACTGAGGCAGAAGAATGAATAAGTGAGCTGAAAGACAAAATGGAGGAAATAACTGCTGAGGAGCAAAATAAAGAAAAAATAATGAAAAGAATTGAAAATTTCAGAGACCTCTGGGACAATACTAAACGCACCAACATTCGAATTATAGGGGTCCCAGAAGAAGAAGAGAAAAAGAAAGGGTCTGAAAAATATTTCAAGAAATTATAGGCAAAAACTTCCCTAACCTGGGAAAGGAAATAGTTACCCAAGTCCAGGAAGCACAGAGAATCCCATACAGGATAAACCCTAGGAAAAACACACCAAGACACACATTAATCAAACTAATAAAAATTAAATTCAAAAAAAATATTAAAAGCAGCAAGGATAGGGGCTTCCCTGGTGGCGCAGTGGTTGAGAGTCCACCTGCCAATGCAGGGGACATGGGTTCATGTCCCAGTCCGGGAAGATCCCACATGCCGCGGAGCGGCTAGGCCCGTGAGCCATGATCGCTGAGCCTGCGCGTCCGGAGCCTGTGCTCCGCAACGGGAGAGGCCACAACAGTGAGAGGCCCGCGTACCCCTCTCCCCGCAAAAAAAAAAAAAAAGAAAAGAAATCACAGCTGACACTGCAGAAATACAAAGGATTATAAGAGACTACTACAAACAACTATATGCCAATAAAATGGACAACCATGAAGAAATGGACAAATTCTCGGAAAGGTACAGTTTTCCAAGACTGAAGCAGGAAAAATTAGAAAATATAAACAGGGCTTCCCCGGTGGTGCAGTAGTTAAGAGTCCGCCTGCTAATGCAGGGGACACAGGTTTGAGCCCTGGTCCGGGAAGATCCCATATGCCGCGGAGTGGCTAGGCCTGTGCGTCACAACTACTGAGCCTGCGTGACACAACTACTGAGGCCCATGTGCCTGGAGCCTGTGCTCTGCAAAGGGGGAGGCCACTGCAATGGGGGGCCCACCCACCGCAGGGAGGAATGGCCCCCACTCGCCACAACTGGGGAGGGCCTGCACGCAACAACAAAGAGCCAATGCAGCCAAATAAATAAATAAAAGAAATTTTTAAAAAAAAGAAAAGCATTAAAAATATCTATATATCTTAAAAAATATATATATAAACAGACCTATCACAAGTAACGAAATTGAAACTGTGATTAAAAATCTTCCAACAAACAAAATTCCAGGACCAGATGGCTTCACAGGCGAATTCTACCAAACATTCAGAGAAGAGTTAACACTGATCCTTCTCAAACTCTTCCAAAAAATTGCAGAGGGAGAAACACTCCCAAAGTCATTCTACAAAGCCACCATCACCCTGACACCAAAACCAGAAAAAGACATCACAAAAAAAGAAAATTATAGACCAGTATAACTGATGAACACAGATGCAAAAATCCTGAACAAAATACTAGCAAACAGAATCCAAGAACACATTAAAAGGATCATATACCATGATCAAGTGAGATTTATCCCAGGGATGCAAGGATTCTTCAATATACACAAATCAATCAATGCGATACATCACATGCTATGGCAACTTTAAAAAAAAATACATTTATTTATTTATTTTTGACTGCATTGGGTCTTTGTTGCTGCACGCAAGCTTTCTCTAGTTTTGGCAAGCTGGGGCTACTCTTCATTGCAGTGCGTGGGCTTCCCATTGCGGTGGCTTCTCTTTGTTGCGGAGCATGGGCTGTAGGCACATAGGCTCAGTAGTTGTGGCACACGGGCTTAGTTGCTCCGTGGCACGTGGGATCTTCCCATCCCAGGGCTTGAACCCATGTCCCCTGCATTGGCAGGTGGATTCTTAACCACTGCGCACTATGGCAAGTTTAATGGAAGAAACTATTAAGTTCTTCATGTCCTGAGATTGTATCTTTTCACATAAAAGGATTCAGTAAATGTTTAAAATAAATAATGTCAAAGTAGACACATGCTAAAGAGACAATCTATTTTCAAGCGTTTTGTAATAATTATTTTAATGATGAACAGTAATTATACTAATTCAAATTATTTTTACCTAGTCATTAGCAATGGGCCAGTATCTTCTGGGGACAAATTATTAGTCATCCTGAAAAAATAACCAAACTGCACTTCTTTAAAAATATTCCATTACTCACATTTTTATGAGTAATTAGATTGCTGCTCTAGATTAGTAGACAGGTTCTGAAGAGGTAGCAGGAATTTTAAATTTTATAAGTTCATGTCTATGACATGAAAAATGTATGGGATGATGTCATTAATGTATATTAAACTGAACTTAAACTAATTTTACTATCTTTGGTTCCCTTTCCACAAAGTACATTTTAAAGAACAAGAATTGCTCACTATAAAAACATGGTAATAATATATGAATATTATCAAAAGTGTAGAGAAATATTGTAGTTAAAAAGTATTTAGTTGGACTTCCCTGGTGGCACAGTGGTTAAGAATCTGCCTGCCAACGCAGAGCACACAGGTTCGATCCCTGGTCTGGGAAGATCCCACATGCCTCAGAGCAACCAAGCCTGTGTGCCACAACTACTGAGGCCACGTGCCACAACTACTGAAGCTCGTGCACCTACAGCCCATGCCCTGCAACAAGAGAAGCCACTGCAATGAGAAGCCCACACACCACAACGAAGAGTAGCCCCCACTAGCCACAACTAGAGAAAACCCGTGCACCGCAGCGAAGACCCAATGCAGACAAAATAAATAAATTAAATTAAATTAAAATAAAAAGTGTTTAGTTGATTATTCTTTAATTTTTATTTTGCCCACAATTTTTCAAGCACTGTAAATGGAACAAAAACATAGGTTCTTAACCTTTGTCAGTCTCATTAAGCCTATGGACACCTTCTCAGAATAATGTTTTTAAATCCATAAAATAAAATACATAGAATTACAAAGGATGCTGATTATATTGAAATACAGTTATTAAAAATTTTAAATATAACTTTGTGCTATAGTAATAAACATGTTTCTTTTTTTTTTTCAAGAATGCTTTCACCTTTATTTTTCTTGATATACTCAAGATATAGACATTTCATACAAACAGGGTTAAGTGACGTGTGTGTGTTTTACATAAACCGGAGGCACAATCATGGCTAAAATAACACTTGGCTCAGCAACTTACATCACTGAGAAGGATCCTAGGAAGTTCACCATAAACATGCTTCTTTAAAAATGCATTAAATAACAAGAGTTAATAACTATCTTAAATTTAAAAGAGTGACAAGTATAAATGATATTTGAAGATACCTGAAAAAACTGTAATGTGATACAAAAATATCTGAGTTTTCTTTGGGTGATAGAATTACAAGTATTGCTAATATTACTGTGTTTTATGAACTATGTTCAGAATTGAGGGAAATGCTTTCAGTTAGAGGTTGATGAAAATAAAGATGTTATTGTTTTCCCCATAAAAATCCACAGATTTTCTGAATTCTATCCATGGATCCTTTAGGAATCCATGGATCCCAGGTGAAGAACCTCTGAACTAGTAAGTAGAATAATGAAATATTTAACAAAAATCTTTATTGTATGTCTAATATAAGGAGAAATTTTTAGCCATAAGTAATTTCAAACTTACAGAAATAAAAAGCCTTTTTTTAAAAATAAAATAGTTTACACAAAAAATAAAATAAAATAAAAATGTTAAATCAAAAAAGAAATTAAAAAAAAGTCTTACTCTGGAAACTGTATATAGGATGATTTGAAGAAAATAAAAAGAACACTAGCTTGAAGGTACTACAGCAAGTATATGTGTGGTGCTAAAACTCTGGACAAAATTTGTAACTGTGAATAAAGGAAAAAAATTACAAACAAATCAAAAACAAAGAGCAAGTCTGGGAGACACCATAGAAGTTGACAAAACTTTTAACTGGATAAAAAAAAAGGTAAAGAAACAAGAGGACTTAAACATTCCAGAGCTAGGAGTCCACTGGACAATGCCATTAAAAATATATACGACTCTTTGGGGCTATTCAGACTCCGAATAGCCAAAGCAGTCTTGAGGGGAAAAAAAGGAGCTGGAGGAATCAGACTCCCTGACTTCAGACTATACTACAAAGCTACAGTAACCAAGGCAATATGGTACTGGCACAAAAACAGAAATATAGATCAATGGAACAGGATAGAAAGCCCAGAGATAAACCCATGCACCTATGGTCAACTAATCTATGACAAAGGAGGCAAGGATATACAATGGAGAAAAGACAGTCTCTTCAATAAGTGGTGCTGGGGAAACTGGACAGCTACATGTAAAAGAATGAAATTAGGACACTCCCTAACACCATACGCAAAAATAAACTCAAAATGGATTAAGATGTAAATGTAAGACCAGACACTATAAAACTCTTAGAGGAAAACATAGGAAGAACACTCTTTGACATAAATCACAGCAAGATCTTTTTTGATCCACCTCCTAGAATAATGGAAATAAAAACAAAAATAAACAAATGGGACCTAATGAAACTTAAAAGCTTTTGCAAAGCAAAGGAAACTACAAACAAGAGGAAAAGACAACCCTCAGAATGGGAGAAAATATTTGCAAACGAATAAACAAAGGATTAATCTCCAAAATATATAAACAGTTCGTGCAGCTCAATATTAAAAAAACAGACAACCCAGTCCGAAAATGGGCAGAAGAGTTAAATAGACATTTCTCCAAAGAAGACATACAGATGGCCAAGAAGCACATGAAAAACTGCTCAACATCAGTAATTATTAGAGAAATGCAAATCAAAACTAAATGAGGTATCACCTCACACCAGTTAGAATGGGCATCATCAGAAAATCTACAAACAATAAATGCTGGAGAGGGTGTGGAGAAAAGGGAACCCTCTTGCACTGTTGGTGGGAATGTAAATTGATACAGCCACTGTGGAGAACAGTATGGAGGTTCCTTAAAAAACTAAAAATAGAACTACCATGTGACCCAGCAATCCCACTACTGGGCATATACCCTGAGAAAACCATAATTCAAAAAGACACATGCACCCCAATGTTCATTGCAGCACTATTTACAATAGCCAGGTCATGGAAGCAACCTAAATGCCCATCAACAGACGAATGGATAAAGAAGATGTGGTACATATATACAATAGAATATTACTCAGCCATAAAAAGGAATGAAATTGGGTCATTTGTAGAGACTGTCATGCAGAGTGAAGTAAATCAGAAAGAGAAAAACAAATATCATATATTAACACATATATGTGGAACCTAGAAAAATGGTACAGATGAACCGGTTTGCAGGGCAGAAATTGAGACACAGATGTAGAGAACAAATGTATGGACTCCAAGGGGGGAAAGCCGTGGGGCATGGGGGTGGGGGTGTGATGAATTGGGAGATTGGGATTGACATGTATACACTGATGTGTATAAAATTGATGACTAATAGGGACCTGCTGTACAAAAAAAATGAATAAAATTAAATTTTTAAAAAACCTGCTGTATAAAAAAATAAATAAAATTAAATTTAAAAAAAAACATATGAGACTCCCTCTTGCGAGAACACCAGAATCACAACTAACTGCTGAACAGTCATCCACAGGAAGACACTGGAACTCACCAAAAAAGATCCCCACATCCAAAGACAAAGGAGAAGCCACAATGAAACGGTAGGAGGGACGCAATCACAATAAAATCAAATCCCATAACCACTGGGTGGGTGACTCACTAACTGGAGAACAATTATACCACAGAAGTCCACCCACTGGAGTGAAGGTTCTGAGCCCCACATCAGGCTTCCCAACCTGGGGGTCCGGCAACGGGAGGAGGAATTCCTAAAGAATCAGACTTTGAAGTCTAGTGGGATTTGACTGCAGGACTTGGACAAGACTGGGGGAAACAGAGACTCCACTCTTGGAGGGCACACACAAAGTAGTGTGTGCATCAGGACCCAGGGGAAGGAGCAGTGACCCCATAGGAGACTGAACCATACCTACCTGCTAGTGTTGGGGGGTGTCCTGCAGAGGCAGAGGGTGGCTGTGGCTCACCATGGGGACAAGGACACTGGCAGCAGAAGTCTTGGGAAGTACTCTTTGGAGTCCTTCCTATTGGACTCTGCTCCCTCTCAGGGCATGAGAACTCCCCATTCTGATCTCCCAACTCTATTTAATTGAGGTTTCTGTTTAATTATTTACAAAACTTTAAGTGTAAGGGAAATATGAAGCAAAATAAATAGACCAGGGGATTTTCACTACTTTTGACCCCGAAAACAGGGTTCTGGTCTTCATTCCTCTCCTAATTGACTCTGCGAAAATCTTTTCATATCTGGGGTGGCTGTTTTCTAACTGGTAATGCAGACATACCAAAGTTTATGAGAAATTAATATATATCTACACTACTAACACAACTTATTTGCATGTATAACAATCTGCAAACTAAGAAGTTTGTATTACTAAACAATCTCCAACTACCTACCAGCTCTGAGTTTTATTTTGCTTCTAAATGAGACATTAATTACAGTAAAGCTAACACTGTCCCCACAGACATAGCACAGTGGAAACATCTAGGTAGGAGACTGCTACGGGCAGCTGGTTTCCTGAAGACACAGGAACTGTAAAGCGTGAAAGCAGTATGTGGTACATCCAATAACAAAATCAAAAGTTAGAAAACAATCAGAAATTAATTTGACTAATTAAATGGCCGTTGAGAACACGCTGGTCACTGTAAGACGGCTATGTATATCGGGAATTCTTAGCACATGCTCTTAACCTTCCCCCGCTGACGTGCGGCTTTTCTGGCTGAGAGGAGTCCTTCAGGCTCTCGGTGTTCCCAGCGCACCTTGCGCTGCTCTTGGCGGGAAAGGTGACCCCGACCAAAGGTCAAAAGGCTACTGAGTCGCCTCTGCCGGCTACCGTAGAAGGAAGGCGCAAGCGCATCGGGCAAAGCGCATGCCACGTCATGCCTCTCTCCTGGTCGCTGCCGCCAGACTCTCAGACCTTACGTAATACATGTTTGTTTTGTTTTTGTTTTCTTTGTTTCCTTTCTTTCCCTTTTCTTTTATTCTTTTGCTTTTTAATGTCTTTTCCTGTTACCTCCCACCTCCCACCTCCCACGGGAGAGGCCACAACGGTGAGAGGCCCGCGTACCACACACACACACACACACACACACACACACAAAAAAGGTCTCTTAAAGAGCTTTCTTTTTTTTTTTGCAGTACGCGGGCCTCTCACCGTTGTGGCCTCCCCCTTGCGGAGCACAGGCTCCGGACGTGCAGGCTTAGTGGTCATGGCTCACGGCCCAGCCGCTCCGCGGCATGTGGGATCTTCGCGGGCCGGGGCACGAACCCGTGTCCCCTGCATCGGTAGGCGGACTCTCAACCACTGTGCCACCAGGGAAGCTCTAAAGAGCTTTATTAATAACCCTTTTATGTGAGGGTTGCTAGTCAAATGGTTTAAAATTAGCACTTTACTCAAAAGAGTTCTATAGAAAAATGAATGTTTTCGAAGATTCTATTTTAAGTTAAAAAAAATCCTGTCATTTAGTCACATAAAATTCTTTCTGACTTTACATATAGTAAACCAAATTAGTGATAAAAATAAGATCTGAAGTTAAAGCTTGTATTTGTGTCACAAGGTTGAATTAAAGAAAATACTTTATCAGAGGATGGCCACTGCACAATTGCAGAGAACCTCCATGGTATGATTTCTTGTATTTTTTTTTTATGATCTTGTATTTATATATATTATAATTTAGCTAATTTTATTGTTTCTTGAAGTCTCACCTATTTTTATGTTTGAAAGTTAGAGTCAACTCTTTGAGGGTTTAATGATATCAGTAAACTCAATGTTTTAAGCATGAAGATATTTGCTAAACTAAGTTGAATTAATGGAGAATTCTATTGGATGCTTGATGCATTGTATTAAATTGCTGGTTCAAATTAAGTTCACATTAGGTATCAATGAATGCTATTAGGTTCCTTTGATGAAATTATCACTAATAGCAGTCCGCTTCTAGAAAATGAATTTTTATGCCCCACAAAGATAAAATTGTCTTCCCTTCACAGATCTTGCATTACAGTTACCTGTGTTAAACCCAGTCAGTGACTAAAGAGAAAAATCAGTGTTATCTATCCACGTATTATGCAGTTACAGACAGTTAACGTGCAAGGGATTTCTAACACGATTCTTAAGCACTTTTTGCATGTTACCTTTAGGCTGCTACCCTGCAAACACCCTCACATTTTAGAAGCCACTCTGATTTTGGGGGGATTACTAACTGCTATGGTTAAGAATTCTTTGGGAAAGTACCATGCTTATGCAAAAAATTAGATCTACTTTTAAGTTCAGGAAGACTGTATTTTTAGTAAATCTAAATAAAATGTTTTAATTTCCCTTGAATTTAGAGTGCGTTTGTACTTCCCAGTAAGATATCAACTGAGCAGCAGTCTTTAGTGTTAGTGAAGAGGCTTCTAGCAGTTTCAATATCCTGCATCACGTATTTGAGAGGAATATTCCCAGAATGTGCTTATGGAACAAGATATCTATATGGTAATATAATGTTTATTTAAAGACTTTCTTTAAAGGTGTTATTTTTATTTTGGCTTGCTCTAAAATGATAATTTTTGACTTAGAGATTTTGTTTTTATAATGACAGCTTTATTGAGATATGATTCGCATATCTAACAATTCACTCATTTAAAGTGCACAATTCATTGATTTTGGGTATATTCACCACAGTCAGTTTTAGAACATTTCATCACCTTAAAAGGAAACCCCATACCCATTAAGTCACTCTCCACTTCCCCCACTTCCCAGTCCTAGGCAACCACCGATCTACTTTCTGTCTTTATGGATTTGCCTATTCTAGCCATTTCAAATAAATGAAATCATACAATATGTGGTCCTTTGTGACTGGCTTCTTTCACTTGGCATATTGTTTTTAAGGTTCATCCATTTTGTAGCATGGATTAGTACTTCATTTTTTATGGTCAAATAATATTCCATTATATGAATATACCACATTTTATTTATCCACTCATCAGTTGATGAACATTGGGTTGTTTCCACTTTTTGGCTATTATAAATAATGCCACATTCCTGTACAAGTTTTTGTGTGGACATCTAAGTGATTTTTTTTTAAGTATATTCAATACCTTTGAAAGCACTTAATCATAAAAATTTCCCTTAATCTCTCAAGTATAATATCACCTGACATTATTCTTATAATGATGAAGTAAATAGCAAAAACATCCTATTTATAGCCTCCTACAGTGGTAGTGTATGTTCTTGTGTTATTTTAAAGAAGTAAAATAGAGCCAGTTTATACTATAATAATAACTTATTGCCTAGCACATAATGTATACATAACATTGTACACCAACTCTGTGGGCAATATGTTAAGCACCATGTTATGTATGATATCTTGTTAGTTCACATTACAGACCTATGAGTTACATATTATTCCTACTTTTCTGATAAGGAACCTGAGACTGAGAGACCTCATCCTTTCCACTGTATTACTTATTGCTTCCTTACAGGGCTCTATCTGATAGCCTGTTAACTTCTTGGCCTTTTACAAGTATTTTACTGGGATAAGAGTCCATAGCAAATATGCTAAGACTCTTGGATGACAATGGCATGAAAGTGTTATATCTAAGTTTCTATAGCTTTGAAAATGGAAAAATTTTTCTACCCATCAACATACATCCTAATCATTATGATGCAATTTTATAAAAAGGATAAAAAGATTATTTGTTTCCATGTAAACTTTCTTCCTTTAATTATATTAACATCAATCATCTGGAAGTTAATTACCATTAATAATAAACCTGTAATACACAGCTGAAGAAAATAATCTTCATTTAAATTTCTATTTGTTTGCTAATCTTAAGTAGCTCTATATTTATATCATTATTTTTGCATTTAGATATGTGTGTCAAAATTCTGAGAGAACAGAAGAATTGTCCAGGATCTACACAGTTATTGAAGTGGTAAGTGAAATACCTAATGAAAGAAAATTATTTTTTCTTAAATCACATTTTTTTGTGCCTTGGATACCTTTAAGTGTTTAACCCAGTTTTAGTGATTCCCTCTTTAACTCTGTATACCATTTTTGCAGGTCTTTGGATTTTTGCATTAAAATTTTACTTTATTTCATGCTCCATGTGAGCAGGCTTCACTTTCCTATTATTGTTCCTCACAAATAGCTGCCAGATATTTTCTATCTTCCTTTCCTTCCATCCGCTATTGACATTTTATATTTCTGCCACATTGTTTTGTTTTATTATTTTAAGCTAGTTAGTAAGAAGGAAGCTTTAATAATAAAACCGTGTATTATTTAGTAATGAGATAATATGGAGACTTATTAAAAGAACTATTTTCTGGAAGTGCATTCAGTCTAAAAATGAATCCTTGATTATTTTTTAGGATGTCCGGATGCTATGATGCTTTACAGAAAAAATATGTAAGTCGGTATCTCTTTATCCTTTTTTTCTACAGTTTATATTCTACAAATGTAACAGCCGTTACATGTAGTAAAAGATTAACTTAAACTAACTTGGGCATAGGCCAGTCCAAAGCTGAAAATTTGAATATTTTAAAGACTGATTTTCAACTCATTTAAAGCAAACAGAATTAGTACTTAACGAATTTTGCCAAGTTTTGGTTGTTAACACTCATTTGTATTAATAACACATATTAACTTACAAAAACTTAATGAATTAAAAAGTCTTTTAAAATAGTTTATTCATTAGTTTCACATCCCTTCCATAATCATGTTTATACTAATAATTTAATAAGTTATTTCTTCATGAGAGTTCAGAAATAAATTTACATGTAGTCTTGGTTAAATTGTGACAAGCCTTTTTGTATAGTTACTTAGCTTATGTTTGTATCAATATATACAAAGAAGTCCAACTCTAAAAAAAATTATGAAAAAGATAAAATTTTATCCATGGTCACCAACCTCCCTCATTAAGACATAATGTATTTAATATTCATTAAATATTGAGTGCCTGCTCTGTGCTAGGCACGTATTCTAGGTAGGAGCTGGGTAAGCTTACAGTGGTCAACAAGACAAAGAGGGTCCCTTCTATAATGGGAAAATAGTCAATAAAACAAGGAAATTAGATAACATCCAATAGTGTTAACTGCCATTAACATTTTAAGAAAAAGTATGTGGTAAATGGAGAGATGGGGTAACTTTAGATAGGGTAGTCTGAGGAGCTTCTCTGAGGGGGTGATATTTAAGCTGAGACTTGAATTAGAAGAAACCAGCTAGGCACTGATTTTGGGAGAATATTCCTGACAGAGCAGCAAATGCAAAGAGTTGGAGGGGAGTTTGGAGAGTTCAAGGAACAAACAGAAGGCCAGAATGATTAGAGTGTAGTGAGCAGTGCAAGAGAGCAGCAGGAGATAAACCTGTGGAGATGGACAGGGCCAGAGCATTCAGAGCTGTGTAGGTAAAGAGTTTGGATTTTGGGACTTCCCTGGAGGTCCAGTGGTTGTGGTTAAGACTTCGCTTTCCAATGCAGCGGGTGCGGGTTCAATCCCTGATCAGGGAGCTAAGATCCCACGTGCCTCAGGGCCAAAAAACCGAAACATAAAACAGAAGCAATATTGTAACAAATTCAATAAAGAGTTTAAAAATGGTCCACATCAAAAAAAGAAAAAAAAGTCTTTAAAAAAAAAGAGTTTGGATTTTATTTTAGGTGTAAATAAAAGCCATTTGAAGGTTTTGAGTAGAAATGTAACATCATTTGATTTATATTCTAAATTAAAAGAAAAATCACTCTGAACTGCTATTTAGAGAATGTACTGTAGAAGGAGAATAAGATTGGAATTAAGGAGAATGACACTTAATCCATTACTACAGTACTGATAAAAAATAATGGTGGCTTAGACCAGGATGGCAAAGGAGAAAAATGAGAAGATTCAGGATATACCTGGCAGAACTGAGTGGACTTGTTGACGTTTGGTTCTGGAGTATAAGGAAAAGATCCAAATCAAGGATGACTCAGATTTTGGCAGATTACTTGAGTGAATGATTTCCTGTGATTCTCTTTTCCTATAGTCTCCAAAGCCTCTTCCCTTTACTAAATGAGCAGGGCTCTGAACTCTCTTTTTCTCTTTTCAGAATCAGTTCTCATATTGGTAATATTTAATGTGTTATTTCACAATACATATTTTCCTTGTAACTGGCAGTAATGCCCCTGTTTGCTTAAGTTAGTGATATGAATTTCAACTTTCAGTAAGTCAACTAGAAATAGATATTTGGGGAAATAGAGAAGGATATCTGAGGTATTGCTTTACGTGCATCATATGAAGTCTATTTAATGTAAGATTATTTTTATTAGGAATAAATGTTGAAATAGGACAAAGAATTCTTATGGTCCATCATGCACAAATATTTTATAGAATAAAAATAAGATTTTTATAAACTACTATGTATAAAATAAATAAGCTGTAAGGATATATTGTATAGCACAGGGAATATAGCCAATATTTTATAATAACTAAATGGAGTATAACCTTTAAAAATTGTGAGTCACTATGTTGTACACCTGAAACATATAATATTTAAACTATGATAATAAAAATTTAATTAATTAAAAAAATAAGATTTTTGTTCTTTGTTTTGTTTCAGCTAAGGTTGGTTGTTCTAGCTGTAAGTATTTTTAAATTGTATATTATTTTTTAAAGACTGTCAAATTCAGCCTTGCTTAATTAAATAACATTAAAACCACCTATTGATCATGTCACTTGATACAAACTACTGATCTATTCAATGGAAAAGTAGCTAATATTTTGAGGGGGTCGTTTTGTATTTTGTTTTACTGAATTCATTTAATATTTTAGTCTAAACATCCAATTTAGTTCTCCTTGAATACTTAGCCTCTACAATTTACTAAATTGTAAATTATTTTTAAATAGGTATATACTAATCCAGAAGACCCTCAGGTAAGTATGCTTAAGTTATTAAAAAAAATAATGCCAAAAAACCCCCATAATGCCTCTAATATCTATAAGTAACATAAAAATATAATAATATCCAGTGCTTTTAACTGTGCTTTTATCAATGCACTTTCACATATATTTTCAAAATTTGAACCTCATAAAGACTTTTTTGAGGTAAGACAGGGCTTGTATTGTTATATTTAAACAGATTAATACACTTACTACAAGAGAGATTACGTGACTGAGCCTAGGCCACAAAGACAAACCACTAGAAATAACCTAAATCTCCTGACTTCTGGTTCCTTGCAATATTTTTTAATTATATTCTTTTTTTAGAATTATAAAATGTTTGAGTTTGAGAAAAATAAGATACTCATCCTTAATCTTTGAATATTCACCCCAATCCAGTCACATCTACCTGTTCATCTGACAATTAAAGGAAAGAAAGGGTTATAATAAATGAAAGGGAAAACCAGAAGACAAGAAACAAAGGGGAAAGATCTACTGAGTGCTTACTATTCCTAGGCTCTGTTCTTTGGGGTTTCATATGCATTATCTCATTTATTCATTATAACCATCATGAGGTAATATATCATTATCATCTCCACTCTATAGATGAGGAAACCTAGACACAAGGTTTCTTGTGTAAGGTCATAGTGGCAGAACCAGAATTTGGACCTAAGAAGGCCAGTTCATGATCTGAGTGCTTACCCATTACACTATAGCTGTTACAATATCGTGTTTCCTTCACTCATGGAGAAGCAGATTTTTAAAAAAGAAAGAGAAAGCTAACCCCATCCCTAAGTGAGCAATGGAATATAAAGAAAGCAATAACAGTATTAGAGCTTCAAGAGAGCTAGGAATGTCTTTTCTTTGATACTACAAATTAAGCCTACAATTAATGCTTAATATATGCCCATGGTGACGAAATCATATGGGCAAAAGCTATGAATTATTTGATTGCTCAGAAACTAACTGTTCAGAAAATGTACAGAAAATGTACATCTGAAGATGTTTTATAGTTGCACATTTTTTCTTTCAGTAAAAGAGCAACATTGCTGATGCACTAATATTTATTGAATGCTTAGTGTGCCAGATACTTTATTAAGGGCTCTATATAAATTATCCCATTTGATAAATATTCATAGGCACCAATGAGATAGGTACTATTTTCAACCCCTTTTATTAGCTGGGGAAACTGAGACTTAGGGGGCTTAAATGACTTGCTTGTGGTTACCAAGGATTGAAGCCCTGTGCTTAGTCATTCTGTTAGAGGAAGAGATGTGCTGCCTCCCTCACCTGCCTGCTAAGGAGTTCCTTCCCTCTGGTATGTAAAACATACATTGCAATGACCGAGGGAATAACTATCTCTCCAACACTGAAGCCCCGAATCCCAGACCCTGGGAATTGACTATTAGGACTGGAAAGTTTCAATGGATGAATAGGGATTAACATGCAGAAAAAATTATTAAATAAATGGTGAGTCATACAAAAGCTATATATAGCTACTTGGCCACCAGTACTGTATATCAGATTCATAATTGCAGTATTTTCTATTTAAGACAATTTCAGAATGTTACCAGTTTAAATTCAAGTACACCAGTAATGGACCAATCATGGACTTCATAAGGTATTGTTCTATAGTTTTCTTTTTGTATTACAGATTACCACTTATTAATACTATATAGCTAAACTTCAGGAATAATTCTGAAACTTCTCAGACATCCCCAATTAACCATCAAGGATACAAAATATTCTTGGAGTGGCTGCAAGCCAGAATTCTGTGGCTAATTATATACTGTTTTGATTGTGAAACAGAGCCAAAGAGTAGGAAAGCCACTGTATGCTTAAGTTATTAGAAATACAATAAAGGGCTTCCCTGGTGGCACAGTGCTTAAGAATCCGCCTGACAATGCAGGGGACACAGGTTCGATCCCTGGTCCAGGAAGACCCCACGTGCCACGGAGCAACTAAGCCCGTGCGCCACAACTACTGAGCCTGCTTTCTAGAGCCTGTGGGCAACAACTACTGAGCCCGCGTGCCACAACTACTGAAGCCTGCATGGCTAGAGCCCGTGTTCCACAAGAGAACCCACCGCAATGAGAAGCCCACGCACAACAACGAAGAGTAGCCCCCTGCTCGCTGCAACCAGAGAAAAGCCCGTGCACAGCAATGAAGACCCAGTGCAGCCAAAAATAAAATAAATAAATTTTTAAAAATTAAAATAAAAGAAATACAATAAAAGTCCATCATTCGTTTCCTTTAAACATCTTGTATAAAATGCATATTAATTTAATATATGTAAAATAGTTTATAATAATAATATTAACAGTGATATTAATTTTTATAATAGTGGCATTAAAACACATTATATCACAATTTTTAACTTAACAACTTAATGCTTTAATGGGAATAAGAATCTCAAGTAGTAAAATGTGAAGTTATGTTATTAGAAGCCATGGGTGCTATAAAAGAAATTAATGTGTGATTCTCTTCCAGTAAAAACCAAAGCAGTGAATCTAGTATGTCATCTGCTGACACCAAGAAAGCAAGTATTCTTCTCATTCGCAAGATTTATGTTCTAATGCAAAATCTGGGACCTTTACCTAATGATGTTTGTTTGACCATGAAACTTTTTTACTACGATGAAGGTACTATTTCCAGTTCATCCTGTTTCAGTTGGTATCTGTATATTTTCTTGTCATCGAAACAGTTTCCATCCCAAATGTTTGTAAGCACCTAAATTGTTATATATTTTTTGAAATTATAAAATTTATATTTAATATCAGTATTTGAAAAAATATACACAACTTCTCCAGTGGTCTGAACATGTCCATGTGAAGTTCAACCTCATTCATAACTAAGGAAGTGAAGCAATGAGATACCATTTTTCAGTTATCAGATCAGTAAAACTTGTAAAATCATTGTTGGCAAGGGTGTGGGAGTAAGCAGGTACTTTTGTATACCCTTGAGGGAATGTATATAGGTGCCATGTAACATTTTAAGAGGACAGTTTGGCAGTATCAAAATTTGGCACATTCTCTTTAATCCAGAAATTCTGTAGCTAGAAGAGTACCTTGGGAATATACTTAGACAACCTTGCAAAGTTATATGTTTATGAGGATTTTCATAATGTATTGGTTAAACCAGGAACAAACTGGAAACAACCTTGAGTTGTTTATTGGAGGACTGAGTAAATAAATTATGGTGCATCTATATAGTAGTGCTGTGCAAGCTATTTAAAAGAATGTGCTGATAAATTGTTATCCAAAAAATATTAAAAACAGATTAAAAGGTGATGTTAAAGGGATTCCCTGGTGGCGCAGTGGTTAAGAATCCACCTGCCAATGCAGGGGACATGGGTTCGAGCCCTGGCCCACATGCCGTGGAGCAACTAAGCCCATGCGCCACAACTACTGAAGCCCACGTGCCATGCTTCACAATGAGAGAAGCCACTGCAATGAGAAGCCCACGCACTGCAACGAAGACCCAACGCAGCCAAAAATAAAAATAAATTAAATAAATTTTTAAAAAAAGGTGATGTTAAAAACAGCTAGGTACAGAAGAGTATGACCTCATTTGTATTTTTTAAAGAGATATACATGTATTTATTATATAATTTAAATATTATATATTTATTATATAAATATATAAAATTTATACTTCACATGCATCGTATCTTCTAGAAGAACATAAAGCATCAACAATAATAACTAACATTTATTGAATACTTAACTCTGTGCCAGTTCTGTTCTGAGCATTTTACAGACTTTAATACCACAGTGACCCTATGAGGTAGGTACCAGTATTTACCCCACTTGACAGATGAGGAAACCAAATCAAGGATGACAAGTAGTTTCCTCAAGGTCACGTAGTCAGTCAAATGTAGGGAAAAAAGTTTACCTTTAAGGAATAAAATAGGAACTTGGAGATAGTAGGAGAGTGATTTTTACTTTTTATTATATGTTCTTCTATACTATTTGAAATTTCTTTAATCTGCATATATTTTATAATAATAAAAATTAATGTATTTTCTTCAGTTTCATGAACAGCACAGTTTATACTTACTTTTCTGCAGTTACACCCCCAGGTTACCAGCCTCCTGGTTTTAAGGATGGTAATTATGAAGGAGTGATATTTGAAGGGGAGCCTATGTACTTAAATGTGGGAGAAATCCCAACACCTTTTCACACCTTCAAAGTAAAAGTGACCACTGAGAAAGAACGAATAGAAAATATTGATTCATCTGTATTATCACCAAAACAATTAAGAACACCACTTCAAAAAATTCTTATGGACAAAGATGATTTCAAAGATGAACAGGAGCATTACATAAGTGTAAGTATATTCAAAGAGTTATGAAGAACAAGAGTAATGAATGTTTGATTCAATTCTGAGGACTTTAATAGCTATAAATATTTATTACAATCATAAACTCAAGTTTGGAAGGGACCTTAAAGAAGGTTAAGGTTTGTGGTTTTAAAACTTTTTACCTGGATGCAAACAACATTATTCTCAGAAATTTAAAAGCACAACTACTGTGAATGAAGTAGGGAATGGTCCTGGATGCCCAGCCACTCACCACCTCATCTACCCTCATGGTGGACTCTGAGGAAACCCCTTGGTCTGGAGTGTAATTTGAAAACCACAGAATTCCCTAGTGCTCCAGTGTTTAGGACTCAGTGCTTTCACTGCCAGGGCCTGGGTTCAGTCCCTGGTTGGGGAGCTAAGATCCTGCGGCGCGGCCAAAAAAAAAAGAAAAGACCACTGAACTACTCTAATCCCCCAACGAATGCTGGAATCTTTTCTACCATACAACACCCCTACTAAGTGCTCATGCTTGAATTTCTTCAGGGCCTGGAAATTCAGTGTCCTGAAGCAGCCTGGAAGTTCCTGGAAGGCAGGAAAAGTGTCTTATCTTTTTAATCCTCCTGTCCCTAACACTTAGATTTACGGAATGCATTCTCAGTATTGGTTGAATGAATGGATGAATTGAAGTATAAAAAAAGCTTTTTTTGTTATAGCCTCACTCCCAGAAAATCTTTCATCATTAATATAATTATTCTTTAATCTCATCTTTGTTGTCTTCTCCTGTCTCATTTTATTCTAAATTATGACCACAGTTCTTATGTATAGAGATTGACTATTCTGATTTAGGTTCTGTGGCCACATCCTTACAAGTAGAAAATTCAGTTTTTAACCATTTCAGTCAAAGAATAAGGAATTTTCTTCCTAAAACCTAAATCCCAGTCTTGCCTTATAAACAAATATGGCTGGGATTTATGAAGCGTTCTTTAAAATATTTAAAGCTCTTTGACAAATGTCACAAAGGGAATAATAATTATAGACATTAAACCTTTGCTATTTCTACCATACCATAACTGTGCTTATCCTTCCCCAACTCCCTGAAGAGGGTTGGGTCATATTCAGAGTTTATGCTAATATCTATACAGAAATTCCAGAGCTACAGAAGCAGTAGCTTGTTGTGTGACCATGTCTAATTCAGTGTTCTCAAACAATAGTAAGATCTAAGTGTTCTTAGAACCATCATACATTTTTGAGAAAGTTGTATATTTTTATCATCTGCCTTAAAGCAACCCTGCAAAGTAAAAAAAAAAATAGGATTTTATACTTTGAATAAATAAGTTGCCTTATTATAGTAATTATAGGGCCACTATATTTCTAGCAAGTGTAAGGTCGTTGTAGTGTTATGTTATATTTAACCTTCACATAAAACAAATTTGTTTATAAATATTCTACCCAGTTGTTTTAGTTTCTTTTTGAAATATGTCCATTTTTTCCTTCATGTAATTATGTAGAATGATTTTGACATTGAAACTAAAATGGAAGAGCAGGAAAAAAACCCTGGATCTTCTGAACTTGGAGGTAAGGAGTTAATGAAAATGTAAATTAATTCACTTCCAATTCAATTTTATACCATTTTAACTATTTTTTTTTAACAGAACCAGGTGTAGTTTGTGAAGAAGATGAAACTGTGAGGTCTAAAGAAAGTCCAGATCTTTCAATTTCTCATTCTCAGGTATAAATTTGACAGTTCTATCTCACTTCTAATTTTATTTTTTTCAAAAGACAGGTGCTTATATGCTTATTTAGTTATTTCTCAGATTTTCTTATATTCTAGGTCTTTTAGAAGAAAATTAGGTATTAAGAATGCTTATTAATAAAATTCGAGAATTATACATTGAAAAGTTTTGAGTATTTTATTGGTTGATTTGTTTAGTAATGAACCTAAATACTGTTCAGAGAATCTCAGAATTTCAGAGCTAAATAAAATCTTAAGCAATTATTAACTCCACAACCCTTTGTATTTACATATGGACTATATAATACATTTTTGTTGCCTTGGAGCAGAACATGTTTAATTTTGTTTTCTACACACAGTAAAATCCTGAAATAACATTTAGATAAAATCAACATGAAAATAATGGGACTGATGATTGTCTGCCTTCCTTTGCGCGGCCCTTCTTCAATGGGGGTGGGCTGAAGTTCTTATCTTCTGGAAGAGTGGTGCCTAGTGATAATTTGGGACTTTCTGAATTCAGTGAATGGTCAATTGCGTACAGTGTCAGTTTCACTATCTTTACCTTTGCACTTTTTATGACAGTAAGAACCAACACAAAATTATTGGTTTTCATTAACTCAACATAGCAAGACCCTAAATTTTATGTGATTGAATTTTTGACCCCCATTATTGTTATGAAAAACTTTTATTATATGATTTTATGTGGTTTTGTGTAATTATTTTCTTTTCTAGGTTGAGCAGTTAGTCAGTAAAACATCTGAACTTGATGTGTCTCAAAGCAAAACAAGAAGTGGAAAAATCTTTCAGAATAAAATGGTAGTAAAAGCATCTCTTTAGATTTGTTTTCCATTCTAACCTTGTAATTTCCCCCCATATTTATTTTGCTTTTAATACTTCATTTATTGGACCAACGTTTGGTAAGCACATACTATGTTTCAGGTACTTTACTAGGTGCTGGAGGTATAACTTGTTCTTAGATGAAAATGTAGTAATTGGAGGTCAACAAGCAGTGATACAGGGCCATAATAACAGTCTGAATAGGCTACATAGAGGCACAAAGGAAAGAATGGTTAATTTTACTGAAGGTACAGTAGAGAGAGGAGGGACTTCCCTGGTGGCGCAGTGGCTAAGAATCCGCCTGCCAATGCAGGGGACACAGGTTCGAGCCCTGGTCCAGGAAGATCCCACATGCCCTGGAGCAGCTAAGCCCGTGCACCACAACTACTGAGCCTGTGCTCTACAGCCCGCGAGCCACAACTACAGAGCCTTCGTGCCACAACTACTGAAGCCCGCGCGCCCAGAACCCATGCTCTGCAACAAGAGAAGCCACCCTAATAATGAAAAGCCTGCGTGCCGCAACGAAGAGTAGCCCCCGCTTGCCCCAACTAGAGAAAGGCCGTGTGCAGCAATGAAGACCCAACGCAGCCAAAAATAAATAAATTTATTTTAAAAAAAATAGAAAGGGGAATCCAGGAAAGGCTTTGAGAAGTGATGCTATCATCCAGACTCCCAAGGAAATTTCCTAGAACACCAAACTGTTCCCATGTTCTATCTTGTAAATGGACTATCGTGTTAATAAGACATTAAAAATGACTGTTTTATGAGTTGTACTGAATAGAAATTTGTATTTATTTAGACCCTTAAGTTACTCTCAAAGGTTCAGAGGTGAAGAAAAAGCATTCTATAAAATGTAAGGAAACAAATAGCACACTCTAACAGTGGTATGCTGGAGCATTTGTTTCCAACTCTTTATTCAGTGACATCATGTTGACAGCTTGAAACTGGACATGATGAGAGTATTCATGGCATGGAAATCAGCAAATGCCTCAACTCAGGATTTCTTTCTCCCAGAGAACTGGTTGTTAAACATTTACCAGAACACCACTGATGATAGTGCCATTTTTAGGTATCCTTTTTTTCCACATTCTCGATGGGAAGTTAAGAATTGGTAGAAGGCAGCGTTCAAACTAGTGTGCTGAGAAAAGCAAGAGATAAAAGAATTTCAAAAATTACTACCTCTAGCAGCAAAATGTTCTTCCTAGGCAGCTTCTGTTTAGGATGAGTATCCTTTACTATCCTTTACTCCACCAAAGTACTCCTGTATTTGAGAATAATGACTGAATTATGGTTAGAAAAGGGCAGGAAATGAAAATATTTAATAATATATATACTAAGGAAGTTATCATTGAAAAGGACATTGCAAGCATCAGAAAATAAGTATGTACTTTTAGAGAATAATACTATGGCAGCTAATAATTTGTCACCATCTAATATTCATTTTAAAAACTGCATATGTAGCATTATTCACAATAGCCAAAAGGTGGGGGAAAAAACCTAAATGTAACAGATGAATGGATAAACAAAATGTGGTATTCTGTTTTTTTTTGTTTTTTTTTTTCTGTACGCGGGCCTCTCACTGTTGTGGCCTCTCCCGTTGCGGAGCACAGGCTCTGGACGCGCGGGCTCAGTGGCCATGGCTCATGGGCCCAGCCGCTCCGCGGCATGTGGGATCTTCCCAGACCGGGGCACGAACCCGTGTCCCCTGCATCGGCAGGCGGACTCTCCACCACTACGCCACCAGGGAAGCCCCAAAATGTGGTATTCATACAGTAGACTATTATTATTCAGCCATAAAAAGGAATGAAGTACCAGTACGTGCTACAACTTGGATGAACCTTAAATCATTATGTTAAGTGAAAGAACCCAGTCTCTCTCACACACACACACACACACACACTATATATACACATATATATACATATATATTATATGGTTCCCTTTATATGAAAGCCCAGAATAGGGATTTGTGTAGAAACAGAAAGTCTTAATGCTGGCGGGAGGATGGGGGAATAGGGGAGTGATAGCTATAAGGGTACAGGATTTCTTTTTGGAGGATGAAAGTGCTGTAAAATTGACTGTGGTGATGGTTGCACAACTCTGTGAATATACTTAAAATCACTTAATTTTGTACACTTTTAAATGGATGAATTGTATGGTATCTGAATTATATCGCAGTAAAGTTGTTCTTTTAAAAACCGCATATAGCTGCCTGCGGTTGAAAAAGCATGTTTGTTGTTCTTTGAGAAATAACCAATTAGTAATTATTCTATCTTTGTGGAGGCTAATGGAAATCAACAAGTAAAATCTTCTAAGGAAAATCGGAAGAGAAGTCAGCTTGAATCTGCGAAAACGGTAAGTCTTATAATAATATATAGGCTGAATAAAATAGCAAGTCTCAGAATATCATTACTATAGATTAAATTTAATGATAAATATGACTATATTCCTGGATATACCTCAGAGCTCTGGTATCTAAATCTTGTTTAAATATATTTGATTCTAAAAAATGGGGTGATTTTTAAATAAAATATGCTATGTGGTTTATTAATTTTTCCATGTAAACATTTACTGTCTTATTCCATGAATGATCTGAAATAGTTGGAGGAATTTATAAAATAAAAATCAACGTCAGGGAACTTCCCTGGTGGCACAGTGGTTAAGAATCCGCCTGCCAATGCAGGGGACACAGGTTTGATCCCTGGTCCGGGAAGATCCCACATGCCGCGGACCAACTAGGTCCGTGCACCACAACTACTGAGCCTGCACTCTAGAGCCCGCGTGCCACAACTACTGAAGCCCGCGCGCCTAGAGCCCATGCTCTGCAACAAGAGAAGCCACTGCAGTGAGAAGCCCGCACACCGCAACTAGAGAAAGCCTACGCGCAGCAACAAAGACCCAATGCAGCCAAAAATAAATTAAAATAAAATAAAAATTTAAAAGATCTATGTCAGGAAAAATATGAATAGAATGAGAAAATGAGAGTACAAGAATATTCAGGCCATTTTATTTATATAGAATTAGAATTGGGCCACAGGTTTGATCTGAGCTTTCTAGAGAAAGTAGAAACAAGGTAAGTTACCAAATCCACATGTTCTCTAAAAATATAGCATCTCCTCCTAGTACCTTAGAAGAAAGAAAATTTTCCTGACCTAAATCTTGTAACAGTTGTCTTATATTTGGAACCTTATTTTACCAAATCAGGTAATGTATTTGTCATTTCTGAGATAAATATTTATACTTTTTCAACCAGAATTTTTATTATTAGTAGTAGGTTAAAATTAGATAACTGAAAACTTAAGATTCTTTTTAGAAATCAAGTGTTAAAGGGGTAATCTCAAAAATATACTAGTTGGTTAATACTGTTTTCAATTTATATATCTTAAGAAGGGAATGGAATAACCTTATATATTAGGTTCTTTAATTTTTCCCCCAGTGTATTAAGCCTTAATTTCTTCTGCAAAATCATAATCCAATTTGTATCATTAGTGAGTTTTACCAGAAAAATAAAAGTTTGATAACTCAGAATCTTGTTAGCAATTTTCCTAATTCACCCTCCCATTCATTCAAGGGTGCAATGAATTTCTAAAATCTGTCAGGCACTGCTAAGCACCATATACAAAAACAAAACATGATTTAAATCTTACATGATGCCAAAGTGGAATGTTTCTCTATTTGCAGCTCATTTTTTAATCTCTCCCCCCTCATTCCCCTCAAAATATTTTACTATTTTGAGAACATAATGTCAAATCTATCTTTCTAACTACTCCAACATCCCTAATGAAAACCTTATACTTTGTAAGGCTATACTTTCAGCAGCCATCAGGATATATAAATATGTCAATAATAAAATTTACCTACTTTTAGAGAACCCAGCTATCCTATCTTAGGAAATGGTATGTTAGTTACAATTTTTTAAAAGAAGAAAGGAAAGAAGGAAGAAAGGAAGGGACCTCAGAGGCATGAAAAAGCTCAAAACTTAAAGACATTTAAACTGGAAAGTATCTATTCTTAGTAGTTGTTTTCTTTTGACAGGTCCTTCATCACCTTGATTCTTCTAGTCAAGAGTCAGTGCCAAAAAGAAGAAAGCTTAGTGAACCAAAGAAAAATACATAAAAAAATTTTTTTCTGCATGTTTGCAAAGTTCTTCACAACATTTAAAGGACATTATATTACTGTTTTAAGGTGTGTTTGCCCTACCTCTGAAAACTTACATGTAGTCTTAAGCAGTTAGTACACTAAAATTAATCCTTAGCTGACTATCCTATTGTGATCCTTAATCTTATCTGAGACAAACTCAGGAGAACTTTTGAATAAAAAGTACCAGTGTCATAATTTGTTATGTTAATTATCTACTCAATATTGATCTATCTTCCATTTTGGTGGACACTTTCTTTTAACATATATTAACGTTTAAGGTCCTCTAAAGCCATTTTTTGAAGTAAATAATGTTTATTTTGGTATTAAATTTTGATAGTAATTCACTTTTTACTTGTGTTAAAACTATACAATTTAACTGGCTATGTCTGTCATGTTATTAAAACAATGTTCTTCAGTACTTTGATATAGTGTATTAACATGATAATATATAATGTACAATTAAAAATCGGTGCTTTAACTTTTTTAACATTTTTTACTACAAGACAAAATGATTTTAAAGTCTGCCATTTTTGGCAGCATAAATAAAATATTGTTCAGCATCTAGACTCTTTCATGGCTTCTAATTTTTATTTAAATAGCAGAAAATTTTTAGGCACTAATTTTGAGATCATTTCAGTAGATGTTACTTTGCAAGAGTTGAGCACGCTTTCTAGAACTTTTGAGTGGTAGTGAAAGATACTGTGCTTTTAGTGAGAAACCTGGGACCCGGTTCCAGACTTGACTGTTTTCTGTGCTCTAGAAAAGAAAAGCTTAAAACTTGGTCTGTTTGCCTCTTGCATTTTCAGCAGCCATATTCTAAAAACATATATTATCCGTGGGCTTGCCAGTAACAAGCACTAATAGCGAATGTTAGAATGAATGCTATGGTAGAAATGTGCCTATTCTGTTTAATGTAAACCAAGTAAACGTCCACAAACTGACCCAGATCGGTTTTTTCTGCAACAGGAAAGTTAGGGATAAGCTAACTGTCGAAAACAACCAATTTTTAAATGTTTATGTATTCTTAGCTTTATTGGATCCCAACCCATCTCACCTAATTGTCACAGTACAGTATACACTGCTACAGTAACACACCTGCTACACTGAGGTTGACCAACAGAAACCTTTGTAGATCGGCAGCTGGTGATAGCTCACCGAACGCTTTGATTGGCCGGTTTAATGGCGGGTGGGGAGCGCAGCCCTCTTTCCTTTCTCTACCAAGGTTCCTTCATTGGGTTGACCAGCTGTCAGGTTGAGCCCAAACCTGCCTTCTTTTGGTGGTGTTTGTCTGGATTGCAACGCAATAGCCGGGCGGGGGGAGAGCCTCCCCTCGTAAGCTCCGATTGGCTGAACTCAACCTTGGAGGTTTCTGATTGGTCCAATGAAGAAACCAAGGTAGGTTGCCTAGTGATCCTGAGGAAGCTGATGTGTTATTCCTTCTGTGCATCGAAGGATCAGGAAGTTTGTTCTCTCTGCGTGGCTGAGAAGTTTTTCACCTACTCGGACGGGGGTGGGGGGTGGGGGTGGGGACAGGTGTCCCCCTGAAATAGAGCGCAAGCTGCAGCCTGAGTTTGGCCGTAACCCAGGAAATAACGTCAGGTAAGCAACGGGGGAAATATCAATACATTTTCTAACGTCGAAAAAAAAAAAAAACCTCCAAATTTTTCATTTTTTGGGGAGAGGGAGGTTTTTATTTATTTAATTTTGGGGCCCTTGGGTTTTTTTTTTCAAATAGGGTCTTTAACTAGTAAATGTCCAAGGGCGATTAATTTTTCAAAGAAAATGCCCCATTATTTTTTTGCCCTGAAGATTTAAAGTTTCTTGGATTGGATTAGGATATGAGCTCTATTCACCGTGCCAGATAGGGTTAGTGCCTTTAAGCATTTATTTCATGCTTCTCTTCTTCTTTCACTCTTCTTCCCACCTCCCGCCAAGAATTATTTGAAATATAGCCTTGTACAAAGAATCTTTTGTAAGTCACTTCATTTGTATTTCTTTTTTAAACGTTTACATGCATTTCTGAGTATTCATTTTAATCAGTATATATTTATCGAGCAGTTACAACGTTAAAGACATTGTGCTAGTTGCTATGGAGAATATAAAAACCCAAGAAGACAATATCCCTGCCCTCAAGAAGTTTACAGTTGAGAGACAGCCATACCAAAAGAAAGACTATAATAAATACTTTAAAGGAAGTAAGTATAAATAAAGTTGTGTGAAAGTACAGCTGAGGAGAGACCTATTCTGGCTATGGGACATAGGGGTAATGGAGAAGCAGATTCACTGAAGGCTTTACAGTGGGTCCTCAATAGGACTTTGAAGAATGTGTAGAATTTAGAAAGGAAGGGAAAAGGGAGAGAACTCCAGCCTGTACAAAGGAGAGAGGTGGAAGGCATGGACATGTTTGAGAAATGGTTTAACAGTACATAATTGGGAGTAATGGAGATATTGCTAGAAGATAGAATGGGATCCAGTCTCTTGAATGCATTCTTTTGATCTTGAAAAAGCTATTTTCAGTAATTGCTGATTTAAAATATTTATTGTATTTCATCTTAAAAACTGACATTTAGATATATCTAAAGTACGCTAACTTTAAACTTTATCACACATGGTAGTGCAATTTCTCTTGACTGTAGATTTTTAAAACAACTATAGTGCATGGTATAAAAGGGCTTGTGCTCTGATTTTTTTTGTACTTGAGAAAGAATCTGCTAATCTTTTAACATTCTCTTGCCAGTGCTTTTTGTTGTCAGCTGTTTGTGTATTTGCAAGGTGGCTAGCCTAGGGATAGAGATGAAAGTTTTCTAGCCATATGGAATTACTACACATGATCTTCTGAGTGTTATTCTCTAGACTGGTAATCTCCAAAGTGAATGCATGAAATGAGTCATTAGGGTTTGGGAAGGAAATATTAGAACATATATTTCTATTTAGTTTTTCTTAATTTTTTTTTACTATTTTTTTGTGTGTTTTATAATGAACTGTTGAATATTTATAGAAATTGCACATAAATTACTGTGTGCTCTTCGGAGCTGGATGCTCACAATTTTTTGCTGTTCCATATTATTTAACTTGGGGAGAATCCATTTTGTGAAAGGAATCACAATGATTATGTGATTAGGTTATGCACAAGAAATCAGCAGGCTTAAAAGTCGGTCCTGGGCTTCCCTTGCGGCGCAGTGGTTGAGAGTCCACCTGCCGATGCAGGGGACACGGGTTCGTGCCCCGGTCCGGGAAGATCCCACATGCCGTGGAGCGGCTGGGCCCGTGAGCCATGGCCGCTGAGCCTGTGCATCCGGAGCCTGTGCTCCGCAACGGGAGAGGCCACAACAGTGAGAGGCCCGCGTACCGCAAAAAAAAAAAAAAAAAAGTTGGTCCTTTCTACTGGTCTTTAGAATTAATGATTTGATTTCTTGTCAATGCCTCCAGTGGAGTTCAACCTATTGTACTTTGGAAAAGATATTGTTATCCACCTAATTTTTTCTGGTAATTACTCTTTCCTTTATTTAAGTTTGTAAATATTTCTTACCTGTATATATTTTTAGTATGCATGTATGAATATCTAGATGTTTATTTACATAAGCACACATATAGATATTTTTTCATCACCCCCTCCAGAGACAGGTAAGAATGACCACTTTAACTCACCGGGCCCGTCGTACAGAAGGAGGGAAGAACTCTGAAAAGAAGGTGGAAAGTGAGGAAGACACTAATCAAGACAGAAGTCAAGACAATGAGGACACTGAAGACTCTAAGGATATCCGCCTCACGCTTATGGAAGAAGTATTGCTCCTGGGACTAAAAGATAAAGAGGTAATGCAATTGGATTTGCTAGGCTGTCTCAAAGACTTAAATATTGGAATGTTTTTAGGAAGTAATCTGATAAAATATTTTCATTAATACTAAATTGGCCTTAGAATTGTGCTTCAGCCATCTGGGGGATGGGGGAGTTTGGGAGGATGGTTGATACTTGGAGGGTAAAATCCAGAAGTATAATTCTTGAAGTATAATTTAATTAAAAAATTACTCCAGAATTTTAGAAGATGTAACACAGTATAAAGTGTTTGTACTTGTAGTTTCCCAAGTGAGATTGATGGTGAAATAACCTCTTTTTTTTTTTTTTTTTTTTTATAACCTCTTATTAAACTAAGAAAGAGGGCTCACACATTGAAGTCTTCTTGAGCTTTGGGGAGAAAAGTCTTTTAAATGAGAAGACAAGGAACATGTATGATTAGCTGTCTTACAAAAATAAACAGGGGTTGGTTTCTTATAATACAGAAGAATAACTTCTATTCTGTGTATCTTTATTTTTATTAGTGGTTTTGGACAAGCAGAACAGCTATTTTTTAAAAAAATATTTATTTATTTATTTGGCTGCGCCGGGTCTTAGCTGCAGCATGTGGGATCTTTGTTGCCGCGTGCAGGATCTTTAGTTGATGGCACGTGGGATCTTTAATTGCAGCATGAAAACCTTAGTTGTGGCCTGTGGGATCTAGTTCTCTGACCAGGAACCTGGACCCCTTGCACTGGGAGCAAGGAGTCTTAACCACTGGACCACCAGGGAAGTCCCTCTATTCTGTGGATTTTTAGAAGTTAAATATCAACAATTGATGAGGATTATTTTAGAAAATGTTTTAAAATTAATTACAGCTTTCTCTTTTTTCTAATTTTTCCCTTATTAACAGAACATCTATTTTATAATGAAATTAGTCGAGATAGCAAATCTTGTGATACAACCAAATATTTTCTTGGCTTTTCTATTAGTAGTATACATTATCCTTCACTTGTAATTTAACTTTTTATTGTGTTTTCCCATCACTTTCTTCGCTAATGAAGAGGTTATAAAAATATACAAATAGAGGCTTCCCTGGTGGTCCAGTGGTTAAGACTCCGCGCTTCCAAAGTAGGGGGCGAGGGTTTGATCCCTGGTTGGGGAACTAAGATCTCACATGCTGTGCAGTGCAGCCAAAAAAAAAAAAGGATATACAAATAATATTTTAAATAATCTACTTCCTTGTTAAGAAGACTTTGGTGAGTACAAAAAGAGGCATATTTATTATTGGTCTCAGTTTTGAAAACTTATCAAATTAAAATGTTACTTTATATTAAAAAAATACTAAATGTGGCTTTGATTGTTGTTCTTAGAAATGAATTGGTTACATACATCTAGTAATATCTGTTCTTTTCTACATTGACTCCTCAACTTGAGAATACCCTTATTTTAGTTTAGTTTAGTTTTTCTTTACCACTTTTCCCTTCTCTGATTTTTGTCATGTCAAATAACCAACTTGAACAGAAATTAAAAGACTTGTTATAGCCTGTGTATTATTAAAACTAACGTTAGAGACATGCCCATGTGTACTTGGCCAAGATGCAAATATATCATAAAATCTTGCCCGGAAGAATATATTCCTGTTTGCTGAGAAAGTTGGTGAGGGTCTAGTTTTATAAAAGTCAAATAAATGAAAAAGCAAAACTGACTCTCTAAGAGAAAGTCAGAGTAGGTCTGAAGATTAGGTGGTATAAATACTATTTTGAGATGTTTACACGGTGCCTAGGAAACATTCAATCACTAAAACAGAAGAGCATATTAGATCTAAAAAGCTGTTTTGTTTGTTTTAGTTTTGAATAGGAATGATTAATTTCCTGCTGAACCTAGGTACTAGAATTTTTGCTTCTGTTCTGTAGCAAAACTGCCTTTGGACTTGTCTTTGTGTGTTTCTAAATTTATAATAGTTAATATAAACTTAAGGAAATGGGATAAAAAAATAAAGGAGCTTGTTTAGCGCTATGATCATAGTGCATATTCAACATATTGGTGAAATACTGTATAAAGATGGGCAGATAATATCCACCTTTTGAATTGTTTGAATTTTATTTTTGGATAGCTGATAAATTAAGTTTTTAACTTTCAGTTGGCTCAGAAAGAATGAGAAATGATAAATCCTTAGGCGTACATAAATAGGAGAGGTCAAACCTTCTGATTTATTAAAGTAGTAATAGTTGTTCCAAAATGCCAGCTACATAACTTTCTCTAAAAAATACTACATTGATTTCCAGCTCAACTTATTTTCTTCTTATCTCTCAAACCACTTGTTGATTTATTTAATCAATGTTTAATGTGCTTAGCATTATACAAATACTAAGGTAAATATAAAATAGTATAATATATTGTCCCTGTCCTCAAGAAACTTGCATTCTAGCTGGGGAAACAAATAATACGTCTTTTTAAAAATTAAGTAACCCAAAAAAAAAAAAATTAAGTAACCCAAAGCTCCATCAACAGAAGAGTGGATAAAAATGAATCATTCATTTATTTAAATGAGTATAAATATATTTTTATATAGAATGAAAATGAACATTGTTACAAAACATGTATGATTCTCATATATGTTCAACAAAGGAAGCCAGACACAAAATACATATTGTATGATTATGTGTATATAAAATTCAAAAAACTAAACTATGGTATCTGGGATTGCATATTTAGGTGGTAAAACATACAGAAAAGCAAGAAGGGGATTACCATAGTTGTTAGGGTAGTGAGGAGCAGGGGAGGAGGGGAGTTTTAGTGATTAGACAAGAGCATGAAGGGGTTTCTGGGTGCTAACAGTTTTCTATTTCTCTACTTGGGGAACGTTTCATGGATATGCACTTGGGGATAAATCACTGAGCTTTTCACTTTTGTGTACTCTTCTGTGTGTGCATTATATTTCACAATTCAAAAGATTTTTAAAGAAGTAAACGACAACTAAAAAACAGCAAGTGTTTCCAAGTTAGAACAGTAAGAGCAGAGGAAGTTGGAGAGAGGAGAGATCATCATAAGTGGAAATAATCTGGGGAAGAACAGAAGGCAGTAAAACCAGCTGGGCCTGTAAGAATGGATAGGATTTACATAAATGGAAGAAGGGAAGGGAACACATTCTGGATGAGTGAGCAAAGGTTTCATGAGCTTGATGAATTTGGGAGATAATTGAGTACCAGTATGACTGAAGTAGATGGTGTTTTTAGAAAACCATGAGATTCAGAATTGACAAATTAGATCAGAGTAGGAATGATTTTAAGTGCCAGGCGAGACTTAGACTCTTTCCTTTAAGTAAAAGAGGATCAGCCTGATGAAAACAGCAACGTCCATTTCATTTTTGTGTACAATTGAAGGATATTTTTGCTCTGTGTTCTTTGTGAGTATATGTTTTGGTATGTATGTAATTTCTTGTTTTTTCATGGTTTATTTGTGACATGTCAAAAAAAAAATTGCCAGATGTTAAACTTTGCATCCCAATGTCTCAAAGTTAACTTTTGCTGAAGAGTTTCGTAAAGTTTAAAGTATAGAACCTAATGCTATAATTTTTTAAATTATGTTTTAAAAAGCCTATATGTAAAAAATAACATAATGAGACTAATATTTCAAGAATTGTAGGCCTAGAAAAAAATGACAGCAGGTCATATAGTCAGATTGCTTGTGAAATATTACTGTCATCCTTTCTTAAGAGTCTTCTGAGTAGTAGCTGCCACAGACTAGTTTAAAATATTAAGCTTCATTGTCTTGTGAAATAATCAAGAAATTTTTATGTTGAAGAGTCTAACCTTTCAAATACGTTTAAAATTAGATGTTACCTCAGTTCAATAACACTGACCTCAACTGAGAAAATTAAACTTGACCACCAGCCTGACCAAAATAAAATAGATTTATTTCCTGTTGGAATCAAGATCCTGTTTATTTGTCATTATTGCCTTTGTTAAGAGTTTTGATATAGATATTTGTATTGATTCATGGACAGTTAATGCTTTAATTAAATTACTAATATATTTAAAACTTCTTTATGAAAATCTTTATAATTAAGTTACCTGTAAGAGGAGTGAACCTACTAATACTTTTGACTTTTGGCCATAATCTTTTAAATTTGGATAGTGTTTTTTAACCCTTTTCCCTTCCTTGCAAAGCTCTTGCTTAATAATGCCATTTATTGAGTGCTTACTAAGCACTGTGACATAAAAGCTTTTCACCATATTTCTCATGTCACTGGAGTAAAAATCGACAAGAAGTATTGTTCATTGGTATTAGGGAAATATATTTTCATTCGTTTAGTCACCAAAAATTTATTGAATGCCTCATATATGTCAAGTGCTGAATATTAGAAGAGAACAAAAACAATAGTCCCTGCTTTTGAGATTACTTATAGTCTAGTTGCCTGGGGATGGCTGGAGAAGTTAGGAGGGGGTCAGGAAAGTCAGTGGACTGTTGGAGTACAGTGCGATATATGCATAACTATGTTCTGAGTACTGAGGGAACAAAGAAAGACATCTAACTTGGATGGGTGTAGAAAGTAGTAGGTGGGAGAGGGAAGGAGAAGATATACTGGGAAAGACTTCTGGGAGGGGATAACTCTTAACCTGAATTCTGAAGATAAGCAAGAGTTAGTCTGTGAAGAGAGACAGTTTCTAGGAAAAAAGAACATGAGCTGGATGTTTGTAATAATTTCAGTGGTTTGCAGCTAGAAAAATCACAAATATTTGAAAAAAATCCCATCTCCTTTAAATGAACTCAGATGTTTTGAAACAAGTACCAGAGCTGGACATCCAGTTGTGTGTTTTATTGTTTAACTTTTCAAAAATTGTGAAATATAGCACATTCAAAAAAGTGTATAAAACACATATGTAAAATTTAACAAGGAATTTTAAAGCAAACACTCATGGAACCACCATCAATAGAACATTAAAAGAATCCTGGAGGCATCATCTTGTGCCCTTCCCTAATCACATGCTGTCCTACCTCCCTGTAGTTTTAACATGTGTATATATCCCTAAACAATATATTTTAGTTTTGCCTGTTTTTAAACTTTATGTTTTGGGATTACTACTGTCATGTAGTCTTTTGTCCAATATGTTTGAAATTCATCCATGTTGTTGCATATAATTTAATTCAGTTTATTGCAAGATAGTATTTCATTATATGAATATATGACCATTCATTCTACTGGTAGATGGACATTCAGGAGTCCATTATGAATAGTGCTGCTAACAATATTCTTGTACTTACTAATTATGTTCTTTCAAACAATGTCACTCTTCATACGTATATAAAAATGATAAACTGAATAAAACTTTCATTTTAAATTATAAAATATGTTAATGCTAAGCTTTTCAAGCTTACTAATGACCCTTCATCAGTTATAATTTACTCATTGTAATTTATTAGCAATGGGAGATTGGAAGTGCAAACATTTTTAAAGCTGGTAAAAAAATCTCAGTGAACAATCAGTAAGTTAAAAAAAATCAGTCACAATAAGTCAGTAAACAACTTGTGGATGAATGGCTATAGAGGGAGAAAATTGCTCCTCTTTGAAAGTTGCTCAGTTCTAAAACATTTTATTAAAATCAAAAGATTAAAAGTGTAATTTATAATTTAGGTCACGACCTGGTCTTTTAGTTTCCTGATAGCACAAAATGAACAATAAATCTCGTCACTAGTATTGCCATTGTGAATAGGGCAAGTGTATCAGAAAGACTCGTTTGTCAGGTTTTGTGGTTTTTATTAACACAGGCTGTTATTAAAAAAGAAAAACTTTTGTTTTGCTTTTTAAAAATTATATCTAGTCATATAACCACAAAGAATTATTTACTTTTGGTACAAAAGGAAATAAACTGGGAGACCAATGTCCTATTTTAACAGTAGGAAAATATAGTTTAAGCTGTTTTCATTGAGAGCCTGCCTCTCTCTATGCTCCCCCAACCACCAGTGGCACACTGTTGTCTTCTAAAATATCTGGTATTGATATTAAGACAAAACCCACCCACTTAAATTTGGACTTCTGGCAGTAACCACTGACTCTGTAAACTTGATGGGAGCCATTTCATCTCTTTTGTCTCCCTCTTCATATTTTATTAGTATAACATAAAGCTTTCAAAACATTTTGCACTTTCTCTTGCTTGATCCTGTAAGGCAAATATTATCCTCTCTTTATGGGAGTCAAAGTTAAACTGGCCAATAAATTGTGGAATTTATGTTCAAACCAAACATAAATATACTGAAATGTTTTAATTCTCTTCTCATTTCCTTTTCTGTATATTCTGTAACTATTTTCTTTGTTGTTGCCATGGGGACTACATTTAACATCCTAAAGTTATAACACTTTAATTTGAATTTATACCAACTTAACTTGAATAAAATAGGAAAACTCTGCTTCTGTATAGCTCTATCCCACCCCTTTTAGTTCTTGATGTTACAGAATTACATCTTTATACATTTTGTGCCCCGAAAGTTAAACTAATTATGATGCATTAGTCTCTTAAATTATGTACAAAACAGAATGTAGAGTAACAAACCAAAGTTATACTAATACTCATTTTTAGACTAATGTTTGAAAGTGTATTAGTCTCAAAAAAAAGAAAGTATATACCTCATTGGGAAAAAAAATAATAAAGTGTATTAGTCTCTTAAATCATGTAGAAAACAAAAAATGGAGTTACAAACCATTTTTACTATAATACTAGCTTTTGTAATTGCCCATATGTTTACCTTTACTGACATCTTTATTTCTTCATACTTCTTTGGGTTACTGTCCAGTGTCCTTTCATTTCTACCTGTAGGACACTCTTTAGCATTTCTTGCAGGACAGGCCTAGTGGTAAAGACTCCCTGAGCTTTTGTTTATCTGGGAATGTCTTAATTTCTCCTTCACTTTTGAAAGATAGTTTTGCCAGATATAGAATTCATGGTTGACAGGTTTGTTGTTTTTTTTTTCTTTTAGCACTTTGAATATATCAGCTCATTGTCTTCTGGCCTCCAACGTTTCTGATGAGAAATTTGTTGATAATCTTATTGAGCATCTCTCATATGGGACAAGTGGCTTATCTTCTGTTGCTTTCAAGGTCTCTCTTTGTCTTTGACTTTCAACAGTTTGATTTTAATGTGACTCAGTGTGTGTGTCTTTGAGTTCATCCTATTTGGAGTTCATTGAGCTTTTGGATATTTATATGTATATCTTTCATCAAACTTGGGAAGTTTTTGGCCATTATTTCTTCAAATAATCTCTCTGCCCCTTTTGCTTTCTCTTCTGGAAGGCCCAAAATGGATACGTTGTTTCACTTTTGTTGATATCCCACAGTTCCCTAGGATCTGTTCATTATTCTTCAATCTTTTTTCTTTCTGTTCCTCAGACTCAATAATTTCAATTTGTCCTGTCTCCAAGTTTGTTAATTCTTTTGTCTGCTCAAATCTGCCTTTGAATCCCTCTAGTAAATTTTTTAATTTCAGTTATTATACTTTCAGCTCTAGAATTCCTTTTTGATTTCTTTTTAAGTTTTCAACCTCTTTACTGATATTTCCATTTTGTTCATACATCATTTTCCTGACTTTCTCCACATCTTCCTTTAGTTCTTTGGGAATCTTTAAGATAGTTGTTTTAAAGTCTTTGTCTACTAGGTCTGCCATCTGGTCTTTCTGGGCAGTTTCTGTCTTTTTTTTTTTCCTTTGAGTCAGCATACTGAACTGTTTATATGTCTTATTTTTTTTTTTTTTTTTTTTTGCGGTACGCGGGCCTCTCACCACTGTGGCCTCTCCTGTTGCGGAGCACAGGCCCCGGACGTGCAGGCCCAGCGGCCATGGCTCACAGGCCCAGCCGCTCCGTGGCATGCAGGATCCTCCCGAACCGGGGCACAAACCCGCGTCCTCTGCATCGGCAGGGGGGCTCTCAACCACTGTGCCACCAGGGAAGCCCATCTTATGATTTTTTTGACTGAAAATTAGACATTTGAATCTAATGATATGGTAACTCTGGAAATCAGATTATGCCCCTTACCCAGAGTTTGCTGGGTTTTTTCATTTCTTCAGATTTATTTAGGTATAACTGACAAAATTGTAAAATATTTATACAACATGATGATTTGATATATGTATACACTGCGATAAGATTCCCCCCATCATGTTAATTAACACATCCATCACCTAACATATATTTACCTTTGTGTGTGTGTGAGAGAGAACATTTATGATCTATTCTCTTAGCAGATTTCAATTGTACAATACAGTGTTATCAGATACACATCACCATATATAAAATAAACAAGTATTTACTGTAACAGTGCAGGGAACTATATTCAGCATCTGTAATAACCTATAATAGGAAAAAATCAGAAAAAAAGAATATATCTATCTATATCAATCTATCTATCTAACCGAATCACTTTGTTGTATACCTGAAACTAACACAATATTGTAAATCAACTCTACTTAAAAAAAAAAAAAGTAGGTAGCAATACAGGGTTATCAACTATCGTCACCACGTTGTACATTAGACCCTCAAACCTTATTCATCGTGTAACTGAAAGTTTGTACCCTTTTACCAACCTCTCCCTATTTCCTCCCACCCCCCAGTCCCTGGCAAACATTTTTCTACTTTCTGTTTCTAGGAGCTCAGTTTTTTTAGATTTTACATTAAGTGATACTATGCAATGTTTGTCTTTCTTTCTGGCTTATTTCACCTCCAGGTGAAATATCTCCAGTGCATAATGCCCTCCAGATTCTTCCATGTTGTCACAATGACAGGATTTCTGTCTTTTTAAAGACTGAGTAAAATTTTTTTTCTTGATCCATTTATCCATTGATGGATACTTATATTGTTTCTATACTTTGGCTACTGTGAAAAGTGCTGCAATAAACATGACAATACAGATATCTCTTTGAAATAATGATTTTTTTCCTTTGGATGTACACCCAGAAACGGGGTTGTTAGATCATATGGTAGTTCTATTTTTAATTTCTTGAGAAACCTCCATATTGTTTTCCATAGTGGCTATACCAGTTTACATTCCCACCAAGTGTACAAAGTTTCCCTTTTATCCACATTCTTGCTAGCATTTGTTATCTCTTATCTTTTTGATAATACCATCCTAACAGGTATGAAGCATTATCTTATTGTGGTTTTGATTTGTATTTCCCTGATGATTAGTGATGTTGAGCACCTTTTCCTATACCTGTTGGTCACTTATATGTTTTCTTTGGAAAAATGTCTGTTCCGGTCCTTTGCCCATTTTTAAATTGGGTATTTGGTTTTTTGCTGTTGAGTTATTAATATGTGTGTTCCTTGTGTATTTTAGATATTAATCACTTATTGGATATGTGGTTTGTAAATATTTTCTCCCATTCCATGTGTTGCTTTTTCATTTTATTGATGGTTTCCTTTGCTGTGCAGAAGCTTTTTAGTTTGATGTAGTTCTACTTGTTGATTTTTTTGCTTTTGTTGCTTGTACTTTTGGTGTCAAGTCCAAAAAAAACATTGCCAAGACCAATGTCAAGGAGCTTACCCTCTGCTTTCTTCTTGTAGTTTTACTGTTTCAGAAGTTACGGTCAAGTCTTTAATCCATTTTGAGTTGATTTTTGTGTGTGGTGTAATGCTTTTTTTTTTTTTTAATTGTTGTAGGCTATTTTTGTGCTGAGGATCAGCCTAAAGTGTAAAATTAAGGTCTTCTCAAGTCTTTTCGGAGCCTGTGCCTTTCCTTGGGCATCTACAATAACCTTCTAATTTCCCCTGTGTATGTAGTTACTTTTGAATGTCCTAGTCTTTGGTATCTGGCTCCAAAAAGAGGGGAAAGGAAAATGAAGAGGAGGGAAAAGGCATAAGCCCTTTAAATCACCTGGAAGTCACCAGAAGGGGAAAGGCTTGCAGCAAACCAGGGAGGTTACAATAATGGCCTCTGTGTCTGTACCTCCATGATCAGAATGCAGATCCCTGATATCTGATATTTGGAGGACAGAGTCCTTATTGCCCACGCTAACTCCTAGTAAGGGGCATGTAAGCTGCTCTAAGAACACATGCATGGCTTCCTGCCATGGGGTGAGGGAATGGGAGATGGGTAGCCTCTGCTAAACTAAGATTTGAAATTGACTGGAATTAACTGTAATTTATGATCCACGTCTTCCCCTGGAAGTTGCAAGCCTTCAATAGCCTCCAGAGTTCCGAAATAGTTATGTCAGACAGATTCTACTGATACAGTTGTTGTCTAGGTGGGAAGACAAATTTCTGGTGCTTCCTACTCTGCAACTTCCCAGAATCCCCACATTTGTTTTTTATATATTCCTACCATGTTACCATCCCCATAGTTTGTTTTAATTTAAATTCTACATTTCCTTTCAAAGCCTATCACAAATCAAAGTGATCTTTGCATTCTCTAAATTCCCTTGCATTTATCATACATCTCAATGTGCTTAGTTACTGCATTTTCTAATTTTCTTATAGGCAGTGTTTAAAGACACAGGCTTTGGGGGCTTCCCTGGTGGTGCAGTGGTTAAGAATCCGCCTGCCACTGCAGGGGACAGGGGTTCGAGCCCTGGTCCGGGAAGATCCCACATGCCGCGGGGCAACTAAGCCCGTGCGCTACAACTACTGAGCCTGTGCTCTAGAGCCCACGAGCCACAACTACTGAGCCCACACACCACAACTACTGAGCCCGCATGCCTGGAGCCCGTGCTCCACAGCAAGAGAAGCCACTTCAATGAGAAGCCCATGCACCACAACGAAGAGTAGTAGCCCCCACTCGCTGCAACTAGAGAAAGCCTGCATGCAGCAACGAAGACCCAATGTGGCCAAAAATAAATAAATAAATTTATTTAAAAAAAAAAAAAAAACACAGGCTTTGGAAGCAGACATAGCTACATTAAAATGCAAAGTGTACCACTTACTAAATATTTGACTTGGCCTCGGTTTCCACATTATTTCCTTATACTCATTTTATAGAGATAATAATATTGACTTCATAGTGCTATTGTAAGAATTAAATGACTTCTATAAAATGTTTAAATCAGCCTGACACATATAAATACTCAATAAATAATAACCAAACTGAATTGAAATAAGTCAGTCAAAAGATACTGTATGATCTCACTTATATGAAGAATTAAAAAAAACAACACATAGACACAAAGCACAGATTGATGGTTGCCAGAGGTAGGGATTGGGGGTGGGTAGGTGAAATGAGTGAAGGTAATCAAAAAGGTACAAGCTTCCAGTTATAAAATAAATAAGTCCTGGAGATGTAATCTTTGGCATGATACCTATAGTTAATAATACTATATTGTATATATTAAAGTTGCTGAGAGAGTAGATATTAAAAGTTCTCATCACAAGAAAAAATTTGTAATTAACTATGTTTGATGATGGATGTTAAGTAGATTTATTGTGAGGATCATTTCACAATATATACATATATAGAATCATGTTGTACACCTGAAACTAATATGAAGTTATATGTCAGTTATATCAATAAAAAATAATAATAGCCATATAAATTTATAATTTAAAAATTGGGAAGTAAAGGAATAAAGATGGGAGAAAGCATAGGAGAAATATTAACTTTTATTTTTTATAGTGAGAAGTCAATTAGATGTTGTCTAATATTGAAACATTTACTTTAAACAAAAAACTCAACCTCTTAATCTATTTTCTTAACCTTAGAAATGAGTCTTTTAGGAAAATCTCATGTAATAAGGAAATGTTTGAAGTTCAGTAATTCCTTCAGTTTCAGTTCATTTTCTTTTTATGTTAAATTTAAGTAAAATTATATTTATTACATTTTACTTTAAAAATAGCACATGTAGGGCTTCCCTGGTGGCGCAGTGGTTGGGAGTCCGCCTGCTGATGCAGGGGACGCGGGTTCGTGCCCCGGCGCGGGAGGATCCCACGTTCCTCGGAGTGGCTGGGCCCGTGAGCCATGGCCGCTGAGCCTGTGCGCCTGGAGCCTGTGCTCTGCAACGGGAGAAGCCACAACAGTGAGAGGCCTGCGTACCGCAAAAAAAAAAAAAAAATAGCACATGTAGTATGATTTACTCCATTTTTTAAAAATGTTAAGTGTAATGTTACTTGAATTTGACATAAAAGGGAAATTGAGGTTAAACTGAATATTGCTTTTCTTCAAAACAAGATATCATTTACTAAAAGGCCCCACTAAGGTTAAAAAAGAGCTTATGAAAAAAATAAGACTATGTGTGGACCTTGTTTGGCTCCTAGTTCAAACAAACCAGGTATTCTAAAAATGCATTAAATAATTGATGGAATTTGAATGCTTACTGAATACTTGATAATATTAAGGAATTCTAATTTTTTTTTTTTTTTTTTTTTTTGGCGGTACATGGGCCTCTCCCGTTGCGGAGCACAGGCCCCAGACGTGCAGGCTCAGCGGCCATGGCTCACGGGCCCAGCCGCTCCGCGGCATGTGGGATCTTCCCGGACTGGGGCACAAACCCATGTCCCCTGCATCGGCAGGCGGACTCTCAACCACTGCGCCACCAGGGAAGCCCCTATTAATTTTTTTTAGGTGTGAAGTATTGCATTTTTTTTCCTTCATCTCTTGGGGAAAGTATTGTAATATTTTATAGATGATATGTTACAGCAGCTGGGATTTGCACTGAAATAATCTGGAGTTGGGGTGAGAGGTATAGATGAAAGATTGTACTGGTAGCTATTGAAGCTAGATGATGGATACATAGAGGTTAATAATCTCTATAGTTTGTGTATGTTTGGAAATGTTAAACCAAAAATGTGTTTAGAAAATGGTGTTGGGGTCATGTTTTCTTAAACCACATGATTCCAATTTAGGCAATATCCTATTGACTTCCTGTTATGAAAGATTAAGAAATTACCTCTCTCACAGTTTCTTTTACTTCTACTTCCCAATATTTTATGAAAATTTATAATGTATATGTTCTGTTCCATAATTTACACAAAGCTGTTCTATGAAGGGAAGCCCCACAACTGGGGTGGGGGGAGAAGCAGATGGGAAAATTGGTGGGTATGAGAGAAGATATGTGTATTGCATATATAAAGAAAAATCTGGTTTTACATATACCAAAATGATAATAGGATGATAGAATTATGAGCAATTTTTATTTTATTTTTTATGATTCTTTTTTTCTTTCCATATTTTCTAAAATATATGTATATTACTTTTTAATCAGGGAGAAAAGATCTATTTGAAGACAAAAGATATATCTGCATTTACCTAGCTTGGCTATTCTGAGGTTTGAACATCCATAAATGCCTTTATGTGTTTCTAAATCTATTTTAAATCATTTGAGGAGTTGTAGGGAAGTAGATTTAGCACCTTAGACACATTTTCAGATTTTTTACTCCCCCTTTTCAACTTTCTTTGGATGGTGTGTAGCAATGAAAATTCCATTTTCTCATAAGTAACAGATTGTGGGAAAAGAAAGGCATGTAAGTTACTGTTACTGTTTTTGGTGCTAACAATCATTTAAACATTTTTTAGAATAAAAAATTGAGGACAGTTTTACTGGCCAAAATGAGATTTAAAGCTTATGTAGGAATATTCAAAGATTACCAGTTGCTTTCCTTTATTTTGTATTTCCTTTTCACTGACAAGGCATTTCCATGTTGTTTTTATTTTCTGAACTTTTGATAGTGGTTTTTATTTTAAAAAGGGCGCAGGGAGAGTTCCCTGATGGCCTAGTGATTAGGATTCCTGGCTTTCACGGCTTGAGAAATTGTATCCATTTGTCTAGGTTTATAATCCATTCTTCCCAATCATGCTGAAATCATCTGTTAAACCAGAATAACACCCAGGTCACAGTTCCTTATTCTCCATTATGATTAAGGAGAGTGAGCTTTTATTAATGCTTAATCTCTTTTCTAAAATGTCTCTTTTGACATGGATGGACCTAGTGACTGTCATACACAGTGAAGTAAGTCAGAAAGAGAAAAACAAATATCATATATTAATGCATGTATTTGGAATCTGAAAAAAGTGGTATAGATGATCTTATTTACAAAGCAGAAATAGAGACACAGACCTAGAGAACAAATGTATGGATACCAAGGTGGAAGGTGGGGGGATGAATTGGGAGATTGGGATTGACATATAGTGTAGCACAGGGAACTCTACTCAGTGCTCTGTGGTGACCTAAATGAGAAGGAAATCCAAAAAAAAAGAGGGGATATATGTATACGTATAGCTGATTCACTTTGCTGAACAGTATAAGCTAATACAATATTGTAAAGCAACTATACTCCAATAAAAATAAATAAATAAAATGTCTCTTTTGGCTCTGTGGACATAGAAATATTAATTGGAGTTAGAATGAATCACATTAATTTATAAAAGAGGAATTTAGATCAAATCCTGGAAGCCACTCTTTTTATAGAGCACTTCAAAGGAAAATAGTAAATTAACTCTTCTTAAAGGAATTTTTTAGAGGAAAAAAATGAAATAAAATTCGTTTTGCTTGTAAAACTTTTTTTTTTCTTGTATAATTTTTGATAACACTGGAGATCATCATGCAGACATTGGGCTTTGGAACTGGGCATATAGAAAAGGCTTCAAGAAGACACAGTAAAATTCTTTCTCTCATGGAAAGTGAAGCAATTTTTATGTTGAATCTTCAGATTTGGTCGGGGAGAAAGATTTTTTTTTCAGTGTAGATAATTTGGAAAAATTAGAACACTTTTTTGGTTGGTTTGTAGACATTATTTTACATAATTGTGATAATCCTGAATATACAATTATGTATTTGCCTGTTTTTCATTCAAATTTATCATAAGGATTTTCGAACTATATTTTTAAAAACTCCTTTTAATGATGCTTTAAGTTTCTTTGCTTTCTTTCCTCTTTTTACCCCAAGCAGGCAATTTTAAGATCTTTAACCTTCATTGTTGTTTTAAGGTGTGTCTATAAAGAAGTTTGAATACTTCACTAGGCAGAAATTCAGTGCAAAGTGTTGACTGTCTGAATTTATTGAAATCTTATTGTCCAACCTTTTACAAGAATAAAATAGCATTATCAAAAATTTCTATATGTATAATCCTTGACTCAAAAATTTCTTCTAGGAATTTATTCAACAGAAATATACATACAAATGAATTTCTTTATAGCATTTTTTTTATAATGGCAAAAAATTGTAAACAACCGATACATACATCAGTAAGGACTTGGGTAGATAAACTATAGTGCATTTAGGGGCTTCCCTCGTGGAGCAGTTTTTGAGAATCTGCCTGCCAATGAAGGGGACACAGGTTCGAGCCATGGTCCAGGAAGATCCCACATACCATGGAGCAACTAAGCCCATGCGCCACAACTGCTGAGCCTGCGCTCTAGAGCCTGCGAGCCACAACTGCTGAAGTCCGTGCGCCTTGAGCCCGTGCTCCGCAACAGGAGAAGCCACCACAATGAGAAGCCCACGCACCGCAACGAAGAGTAGCCCCCGCTCACCGCAACTAGAGAAGGCCCAGAGGCAGCAACAAAGACCCAACGCAGCCAAAAATAAATAAATAAATTTACTAAAAAAAACAAAAACAAAAAACTATAGTGCATCTAAAATGCAGTACTGGGCTCCCCTGGTGGCGCAGTGGTAGAGAGTCCGCCTGCCAATGCAGGGGACACAGGTTCGTGCCCTGGTCTGGGAAGATCCCACATGCCGCGGAGTGGCTGGGCCCGTGAGCCATGGCCGCTGAGCCTGCGCGTCTGGAGCCTGTGCTCCGCAGCGGGAGAGGCCACAACAGTGAGAGGCCCGCGTACCGCAAAAAAAATTTTTAAAGTTAAAAAAAATAAAAATTAAAATGCAATACTGTGCAGTCATAACAATGATTGACGTAGCTCTGTGTTTAGTGTTGTGGAAAGATATCCAAAATAATGACTAAGTGGAAAAGTTGCCACTCAATATGATCTTATTTCTGTATGTAATATTAACAAATATATAATAGACTATGTATGTAAAATCTAGAAGATATCCACTAAACTGTTATGTGGAGGTGATAAGATTATAGGAGACTTTTACTTTCTAAATTATACATTTCTAAAATATGATCTTTTCTTTTTTTTTTTTTGACAATCATCTATTACGTTTATAATCAAGACAAAAAATCTACTATCCAAAGATCTCATTCTGCCAATCCTCCAATAGTCTCTGTTGGTCATGAAGTAGTGTGCAATTTTGGTACTTTTAGTAGATCCTAAAATTTTTCTTTTTCTCTTTTCCCTCATGTATATAGCCTTTGGTAATTAAATCTAATGACTGAATGGTGAATTTCAGTATACATGTGCTAGATCATCCTGCATACTAAAGCAGTGGCCCTTTAACACAGCATCTTTATTATAGATGGTTTGAGAATTTACCAGGACAGCTCCATATATTTAGAGCAAAATGGACTTACAGTTATAATCATTTTTAAAACTCTTCATGTGTATTTTTATACTTTTTTCTATTATGGCATATGATTCAATAAAAAGAAAGTTAAAAAACATTTGAAGAGTTTTATATAATATGAGATACTATTATGGGAAAGGGTGTTATTGAAAAACATACAGTTTATACATCCTGGTCTCCATTGCTTCTTTTTTTTTTTTTTTTAATTCATTTTTGGCTGCCTTGGGTCTTTATTGCTGCGCACAGGCTTTCTCTAGTTGCAGCAGGTGGGGGCTACTCTTCCTAGCAGTGCGCCGGCTTCTCATTGTGGTGGCTTCTCGTTGCAGAGCACAGGCTCTAGGCGTGCGGGCTTCAGTAGTTGTGGCACGTGGGCTCAGGGATTCTCATTTATGGTTCTGTTGACAACCTGACATCATTGTTACTGAAACAGAAGTTATATGGTCAGGCAGAAAAGAAAAAACAAGAAAAACTTTCCTTTAATTGCTTTAATACTGGCTGAAATGTTTGCACACCTGTTGAGATTCATAAAGTCATCAGGATTATATAAAAGTTATGCCTAAGTATATTATATATTATAAAGTAAAGTTATAGTTTAACCTTGATGAGGCAGCTAACTTGTATAAACCAAGTATTAATTGGGAAATAAAAGGCTTACTCCCTCCTTAAAGAGGAGTTACAAGTATTACTCCTGAAGTAGCCACGAGGCAGGCAGTGGAGAGAATTAATCCCAGGTTTTAGTCTAAGATCAGGTCCTCAGGAAATTTGGATATGTCTAGGGATGCTTATGATTCAAGCTGACCTTTTGCCAGGTTAACATATTTACTCTCAATCATAAATTTATGCTTTCAAAAAACATTTATTGAGAAATACTGTATATCAGTCATATACTCTCTCCCTAAGGAATTTATAGTCTACTGAGGACAAGCAGTTGGTTGCAGTGTGATATAATAAATGATAGGGGAGAAGTAGACACACACACACATACACCCAGGTGAGGAATCTAACCCAAAGGATGGAGTGGAGGGAAAGATAATGTTGGAGAAGGTGACATGGAAGATGTGACCCTTGTACTCAATCCTTAAGAACAAGGAGGAGTTGAGTAAAGAAGAGTATTGGTTCTTCTAGACAGAGAGAACTGTGTGTGCAAAGGCCAGTAGGCAAAAATGATGCATTAAGAGTACTTAAAATGGTTCCAGAAAGCTGGGGCATAGTGTTCTAGAGGAAAGAAGCCAGAGAGAGACTAGTAAGCAGCCTCCTGATTTAAGAGCTATTACTTAAAAATTTGGATTTGACTGGGAGGAGCATTTGAAAGAAATTTAAGCAAAAGGGAAGGGAGTTATATGATTAGCTTTGAGCTTAAAGATCATCCTGGCTGTGGGGAAAATGGAATTAGAAGACCTCTACTTCTGGCAGTATAGTGGTAAGACTTAATTTTTAATGTATTGTTGGGCCTTTGGAATGGAAAGGAAATCTTCAGAGCCCCCAAACAAACACCAAAATTAAAATCCTAGACTTGAGCAAAAAACAAACATGAAAACCAGATTGCTCTGGGGCAAATTACCAGATCAGTACAGAGATTCAGGAATTAGGTGGTCAGGAATAAACTTTTGGGTTGAAATAAAATGTAGAAGCTAGGTTTAAATGTGGTCCCTGTTGTGTGGCAGTCTCCCAGTCCACCATGCCTTACTCTCAGCAGAAGCAAGTGCAGATCTTCCTCTCTAGAGGAAAATATCCTCAATTTAGGCCTCCAGAATCTCGTAGATTCAAAAAAAATTAAATATGGACCTCTTAATCAAATATCATCAAACATACAAAGAAAAATACACGTGAGAAAGAATCAGCAGAAATAACAAATAATAAAGGACCTTAGATATTAAAATGATCAACCAATATGAAGTATCTATGATATTTTTAAAGAAATATAAGAATCACAAAATGAACAAGAAGAAATGATCACAAATGACCAGGCAAATGTGAAAAATAACTAAATAAAACTTTTAGAGATGAAAAATAGTTGAAATCAAAATCTCAGGGATAGTTTAACATATTAAATATAAATGGAGAGAGTAAATTGGAAGCCAGATATGAACTAAGTCTTGTGAAATCAATTTAGAGACAAAGGAAATGGAAAATATAAAGGAGAGATTAAAAGACATGGAGGTTAGAATAAGAAAGATTGAAAGAAAGGAAAAAGGAAATGAAGGAAAGCCAAAATTCTTAGAGATAAGAATTGAGAATTTTTGAGAAGTAAAAAATGAACGTACAGGGCTTCCCTGGTGGCGCAGTGGTTGAGAGTCCGCCTGCCGATGCAGGGGACACGGGTTTGTGCCCCGGTCCGGGAAGATCCCACATGCCGCGGAGCGGCTGGGCCCGTGAGCCATGGCCGCTAGGCCTGCGCGTCCGGAGCCTGTGCTCCGCAACGGAAGAGGCCACAACAGTGAGAGCCCCGCGTACCGCAAAAAAAAAAAAATGAACGTACAGACACAGGAAGCATATTACCAAATAGGATGCGTAAGTTCACACACAGTCTTGTTGTAGTCAAACTGCAAAACACCAAGAGAGAAGACCTTAAAGGACCAAAGAAAAAAGACAAATCGCCTACCACAATCAATAAGAGTGATAGATTTCTCATTGTAACAGTGGAATTTAGGAGGGCATAATATCTTCAATGTGATAAAGAGAAAACTATCAACCTAGAATTTTATGTCCAGAGAAGCAGTATTTTAAAAACAATGGTAAAATAAAGACATTTCATATAAACAAAACAGAGTTTGCCTCCAACAGACTTCCATTTAAGGAAATTCTACTTTAGGAGGAAGGAAAATGGTACCAGAAAGGAGGTCTGAGATGCACGAAGGAATGGTCAGCAAAGAATTTGGTAAGCAACCGAGTAAATCTGAACAAGGGCTACCTGTATAAAATAACGATGATGCTAATAATGATGTCTAATTTGTGAGGTTAAAAAAAAGATAAAATATTGGCAAACTAGGAGAGTGATTAATATATTGATTTGTTTTAAAAATAAATTCGATCTTGTATGAATTTTAAATGATCATGCATGTTAAAATTTCAAAAATCACTTCCTAAAGAAAAGTGAATGTACAACTTCCAAATCAATAAAGTGGAAAACTGGAATTTTTAAAAGATGTTTTTTAATTCTTTGCCACCACTTAGCTTTGTGACCTCTATCATATTACATAACCTCCATAAGCCTTAATTTCCTCATCTTTAAAATGTGGATAATAGTAATACCTCCCTTATAAGATTGTTGTGAAGATGTAATCATATAATGCATGCAAAAAAGCTTAGCACAAATCTACTGCATAATAAGTGTTCAATAAATATTAGACATTACTGTTATTACTAGTGACTTAGTCTTGGTGATGCTTTAAAGCCATGCTAGAATCTGCCAACATCACACCCACCTTCTCTCCAATGAGAGGGAACGCTACACACAAAGATAGCTAAAGAGTGTTAAACAGTTCTGATAACACTGATGGGTCTTCCTTGTGTTAATCATAGCTCCTTGTTCAGAACCTTCAGAATTTAATATTGCCTTTCAATAAAAAGTTCAGAGCATCAAGGCTTTCCACAGCCTAGCCCAGCCAACTTGATCTCATGAGTTCTCTTTAAATTCTTGAGTTAAATCTGTAAACATATCTGAGGTCTCCTTCCTTGACACTTTACTTGGAACGCCCTTTTGAAGAATAGGTAAAATTTGGATGACTTCCTTCATCTGGAAAATCCACCTTCTCTGCTAAATTCAACCTATTCTTCAAACCCTAGCTCAAGTCCCATAAGAGTTTCTGACTACTCTAGCCCAAAAGTGATTTATAATTTGAAAAACTATCATCTAAACCAAACTTCCGGGACTTCCCTGGTGGTGCAGCGGTTAAGAATCCACCTGCCAGTGCAGGGGACACGGGTTCGAGCCCTGGTCAGGGAAGATTCCACATGCTTTGGAGCAACTAAACCCGTGCGCCACAACTACTGAGTCTGCACTCTAGAGCCTGCAAGCCACAACTACTGAGTCTGCATTCTAGAGCCCGCAAGCCACAACTACTGAGCCTGTGTGCCGCAACTACTGAAGCCCACATGCCTCGAGCCCATGCTTCACAGCAAGAGAAGCCACTGCAATGACAAGCCCACACACCACAACGAAGAGCAGCCCCCGCTTGCTGCAACTAGAGAAAGCCTGCGTGCAGCAACGAAGACCCAATGCCACCAATAAATAAATAAATAAATTGATTGATTAATTAAAAATAAATAAACAAGCCAAATTTCCTATAGTGATTTATGCCTGTCTCTTCTACTCCATTTTTGGTTGAGCTTTTATTTAAATTTTATATTATCACAGAAAATTTTCCTGGAGTTTGCATGGTCTTTCCAGCTACATTTTCAGCTCCTTAAGACAGTGGCTATTAACTATATACCTTTGTATTCCCTATAGTTCCTAGGGAAGAGAAACTAATATTTAAGTGCCTATGATATGCCAGGTACTATACTAAATGGTTTCTTGTATATATCTCACTTATTCCTCACAATAAACTTATAAAGATAGATATCAGTGCCCCCATTTTACAGATGAGGACATTGCACTTGAGAAAGGCTAAGTAACATACCCACGGCATTTAACTAGTCAGTGGCAGAGCTGACTACACCACCCATCAAAATAGCTTGCAAATAATACATGTCTTGGAGGCGTAAAAGGCTCAAATGATTTATACATTTTTCTACTTGACCTATTTGTATCCCACTCTGAAATTTAGAGTGTCATGGAAACAGATTTCAAAGAAACCAAAAGTCTTCTCAAAAATTAAAATTTGGCATGCCAATTGTTAACTAACAGCCAAACCACAGGAATTCACGAAGACCTTGAAGTTAGACAGAAAGTCATACTTTGGGGTAGGGGGGTTAGATTAAGGGACTTAAAGAGATTTTTTTCATTTATTTTATACATTGCCTTGAGTTCATGTAATGTGAAGTGAAATGAATCACACAACAAAGTGGACCATTCTTTGGGTGCTTACCGCAAGTCCATATCCCTTTCAGAACATTCTTTCTCTTCTCTTTTCCCCTTTCCTAGGGTTACACATCTTTCTGGAATGACTGCATATCATCTGGCCTGCGAGGGGGCATCCTGATAGAGCTGGCCATGCGAGGTCGAATCTATCTAGAACCCCCCACCATGCGTAAGAAGCGACTACTAGACAGAAAGGTAGAGCGTCCTCTGCGAACATCCTCTTATGAAAGGGCAGATATCAACAGTCCATTTTGGATGAATAGGAAGATTTGAGTAGTGAGACAATATAAATATTACTTATTCAGTTGTCCCATTGTCTAGCAGGTTTAATTATCCTGTAGCAGGGAAAGAAATCCAAGTATCCATGGTCAAAAGAGTTATAAGAAATTCATGATTTTGTCTTCCATTTTTATGCAGAAAAATCACATTTAGGATGGTGTTGATTATTTTTCTCTATATATCTGTACCTATAATATTATGAAATAGAGTATTGTATATGAAGAGGCAAACATGTGCGTCAGGTGCAGTCTTTACTTAACTCTGGTCATCCTCAGATAACCATTCAATTTCCCTCCTTCCAAGTATTTTGCAAGTTCTCTCTAGCCTATGAGGTATACCGCTCTCTCCATTTTCTTACTACTCATTTTTTCCACTCACAACTTCACTGTCATACTCAGCAGTCTACTGAAACTACATTCTTAGGTGTCACCAGCTAATTTTCAGGCTTCAATTTATTTTTCTCTTTTAACCTATATGTGGTGTTCAACACTTTTGACTACCTCTTACTTGAAACTTTCTGTTCTTTTAAAAAAATATTTATTTATTTATTTTTATTTGGCTGCGTCGGGTCTTAGTTGCAGCATGTGGGATCCTCATTGCAGCATACGGGCTTCTCTAGTTGTGGCGCATGGGCTTCTCTCTAGTTGTGGCATGTGGGCTCAGTAGTTGCAGTGCACGGGCTTAATTGCCCCACAGTATGTGGGATCTTAGTTCCACGACCGGGGATCAAACCTGCATCCCCTGCATTGGAAGGTAGATTCTTAACCACTGGACCGCTAGGAAAGTCCCATCTGTTCTTGACCTTTGTTATATTACATCCTCTTGCTTCTCTGGCTGTACCCTATTTCCTTTACTTTTCCATTCCTTAACATCTAAGTCTCAGTTTGTATCACTTTGTATAACTTTTGGAGATATCATTTACTTTTACAGCTTCATCTATCACCCCCATGATATATTAACTCCCAAATTTCTAGGCCTGTCTTCTTTTTCCACCCCCAGGAACATAGTTAAGTATTGTCCAGACATTTCAACTTGGCTATCCCATATCAGTTAAAACCAAACTTCATCAACTTTTCCTGACTTTCCTATCTTTATTAATTGTTTCACAAGTTGGTTTTCCAGGCTCAAAGAGTTATTGAATCTTTTCTCCATTATCATTTATATCCAGTTTGTCATTGGGGCCCACTTCAAATGTTTTTTTATCTCCCTATTATCACCCCATACTAGATTTTAAATTTCTGAGGACAGAGAAAATATGTTATGCTGCTTTGCATTTCCTATGATTTAACCAATAATATATGTATAGCATATTGAATAACTTTAATTTGAATGAAGTATATCAACCAGGGTCTTTTGTTTCTTCTTTTCTGAAAGGTACTACTAAAGTCAGACAGCCCAACGGGTGATGTTTTACTGGATGAAACTCTCAAACACATCAAAGCAACTGAACCCACAGAAACTGTCCAAACATGGATAGAGCTACTCACTGGTAAGATGACTCAGAATGATTTAAAAATCCCACATTTTATAATTTTTATCCTACTCTTAAGGTTGGGAGAAGAAGTATAGAAGATCAGGGTGCTGCGTAAGATATATATGCTTCACTGTTTAACTGTACTAATGAGGGACAAAAAAGACATGATTAATCAGTACGTAAAGTTTTCCAGAGCTTCATCTTACCTCTGTCCACCTCATAAGCTCACAAGAAATTTTTTAACAACCATGTTGATGTATAATTCACATCCCATACAGATGACCCATTTAAAGTACACAATTAAATGGATTTTAGTATATTCACACAATTGTGCAACCATCATCACAACCTAAGTTTAGAACATTTTCATCATCCCCAAAATAAACCCCATACTCATTAGCAGTTTTCCCCACATTTCCCCAACCCTCCTGCCCAGCTACAGGCAACCACTAATCTACGTTCTATCTCTGTAGATTTGCCTATTCTGGATATTCCATATAAATGAAATCTTACAACTTATGGTTTTTTGTGACTAACTTCTGAGGATAATATTTTCAAGGTTCATCCATGTTGTGGCATGTATTAGCACTTCATTCCTTTTTTTCTCAAGGGCAAGTTCAAAAAATTTAATATGAATAATCAAGCCTAAGCCATAATATTTTAGGAGAATATTCCACAGGGCACTTTGAGATCACAGCCAGTGTCACCTTCTGGAACAGTTTTTTTTTTTTTTTTTTTTTTTTGCCGTACGCGGGCCTCTCACTGCCACGGCCTCTCCCGTTGCAGAGCACAGGCTCCAGATGCACAGGGTCAGTGGCCATGGCTCACAGGCCCAGCCGCTCCGCGGCATGTGGGATCTTCCCGGACCGGGGCACGAACCCGTGTCCCCTGCATCAGCAGGCGGACTCTCAACCACTGTGCCACCAGGGAAGACCTGGAACAATTTTTTTAACTGAAGTTTTTATTGAGACATTTGTATATTCACATGCAGTTGCAAGAAATAATACAGAAAGATCCCTTTATATGCTTTGTCCAGAATCCCCCACTGGTAACATTTCTCAAAATTTTAAAATATGACAACCAGGATACTGAAATTGATACAATCCACCATTCTTATTAGAATTTCCCCCCCCCTTTTTTTTTTTTTTGGCCACACTGCATAGCATGCAGAATCTTAGTTCCCCAACCAAGGATCAAACTTGTGCCCCCTGCAATGGAAGTGCAGAGTCTTAACCACCGGACCACCAGAGAAGTCCCAAGAATTTCCCGTTTTAATTTGACTCCTTTTTATTGCCAAATAATATTTCATTGTATGGTTATACAACTTTAATTACTTATTCATCAGTTGATGGACATTTGAGTTATTTCCACTTATTGGCTATTATGAATAGTGCTGCTATGAACATTCATAGACAGGTTTTTGTGTGGACATGTTTTAACTTTGGGGGGTATATAGTTAACTTTTTATTGTGGTAAAATATACATATTTATTATCTTAATCATAAGTGTACAATTCAGTGACATTAAATACAGGCACAGTGTTATATAACCATCACTTCTCTCTACACTCAAAGCTTTCACATCATTGCAAACACCCCTCTTCCTCCCTCCCCTCATTCCGTCTACTTTCTGTCTCTGAATTTGCCTGTACTAAGTAACTCATATAAGTGGAATCATATAATATTCTCCTTCTATGTCTGGCTTATTTCACTAAGCATGTTTTCAAGATCCATTCATTTTGTAGCATACATCAAAATCTCATTCCTTTTTATGGTTGAATAATATTCCACTGTATGTGTATACCACATTTTGTTCATTTCATCTGTTGATGTACACTTGGGTGTTTCCATCTTTTGGCTATTGTGGATAATGCTCCTGGGAACATTTTCGTACATATATCTGTTCAAGTCACTGCTTTCCATTCTTTTGGATGTATATCTTGGAGTAGAATTACTGGGTATGTGATAGTTCAATGTTTTGAGAAACCACCAAACTTTTTCTACAGAGGCTGCACTCTTTTACATTCTTACCAGCCAAGTGTGAAGGTTGCAGTTTCTCCACATCCTCATCAGCACTTTTTATATTCTAATTTTTGTTTTGTTTTGTTTTGTTTTTAATTATAGCCATCCTAGTAGGTGTGAAGTGGTATCTCACTGTGGTTTTGATTTGCATTTCCCTAATGATTAATGATGTTGAGCATCTTTTCATGGACCATTTATATATCTTCTTTGGAGAAATGTCTATTCAAGTACTTTGCCCATTTTTGAATTGGCTTCTGTTGTTGTTTTTGAGTTTTAGAAGCTCTTTCTATATTCTAGATAGTAATCCCTTATCAGATATATGATTTGCAAATATTTTCTCTCATTCTGTTATTTCTTCGTTTTATTGATAATAACTCTTGATGTACAAAATTTCTTAATTTTGATGAAGTCCAACTTATCTACTTGTTGCCTGTACTTTTGGTGTCATATCCATGAAATCTTTGCCAAATCTGATGTCATAAAGATTTTCCCCAGTGCTTTATTCTAAGAGTTTTATAGTTTTAGTTCTTAAATTTGGTTCTTTGATCCATTTTTACTTAATTTTTGTATATGATGTAAGGTAAAGGTTCAGCTTCATTCTTTTGCATGTGGATATGCAGTTTCTCAGAACCATTTGTTAAAAATACTATTCTTTCCCCCTTGAATGGTGTTGGCAGCCTTGTTGAAAAATCAGTTGACCATATCTGTGAGGGTTTATTTCTGGGCTCTCTATTCTATTGCATTAATCTGTATGTTTGTCCTTGTGCCAGTACCATACTGTTTTACTTACTGTAGCTTGGTAGTAAGTTTTGAAGTTGGGAAAGTATGAGTCCACTAACTTTATTCTTCTTTTTCAAGTTATTTTGGCTGTTCTGGGTCCCTTGCAATTCCATATGAATTTGAGGATCAGCTTTTCCACTTCTGTGGAAAAGACTGTTAGAATTTGATAGGGATTGTGTTGAACCTGTAGATCTCTTCAGGTGGTATTGCCATTTTAACAGTGTTAAGTCTTCCTGTCCATTAAAAGAAGCTCAGTCTGTCTTTCCATTATTTATGTGTTCTTTAATTTCTTTCAGCAGTGTTTTATAGTTTTCAGTGTACAAATCTTCCACCTCCCTGGTTAGACTTATTCCTAAATATTTAATTTTCTTAGACACTATTATAAATGAGATTGCTTTCTTAATTTCATTTTCAGATTATTCATTTCTGATATATAGAAACAACTGATTTTTTGTGTGTTCATCTTGTACCCTGCAACTCAGCTGAGTTTATTAGCTCTAGTAGCTTTTTGTGTACTTTGGGGGATTTTCTATCTGCAAACAGAGATAGTTTTAGTTTTTCCTTTACAATTTAGATGCCTTTAATTTTTTCTTTCTTGTCTACTAGCTCTGGCCAGAACTTCCAGTAAATTGTTGAATAGCAGTGGTGAAAGCAGGCATCCTTGTCTTTCTTGTTCCTTGACCTTTGGGGGATCTTTTACAATTAGCTTTGAGCTTTTCATAAATACTCTTTATCATGTTGAGGAATTTTTCTTTTACTCCTAGTTTCCTAGAAGTTTTTATCATGAAATGGTGTTTGTTTTTCTCAAGTTGCTTTTCTGAGTCAAGTGAGATGATCATGTGGGGGTTTTCTTCATTCTGTTAAATGATGTATTACATTGTTTGACTTTTTATTGAGTTAAAATTGGCATAAACATTATATTAATTTCAGGTGTACATCATATTGATTCAATATTTGTACATATTATGAAATGATCACCACAATAATTCTAGTTAGTATCCATCATCACACATAGGTAGTTTTTTTTTTCTTGTGTGAGAACTTTTTAAAAAATATATTTATTTATTTGGCTGCACCGGGTCTTAGTTGCAGCACGCAGGATCTTCATTGCTGCATGCAGGATCTTCATTGCGGCATACGGGACCTTTTAGTTGTGGCAAGTAGGATCTTTAGTTGTGGCATGTGAGCTCTTAGCTGTGGCATGTGGGATCTAGTTCTCCAACCAGGGATCGAACCTGGGCCCCCTGTGTTGGGAGCATGGAGTCTTAACCACTGGACCACCAGGGAAGTCCTGAGAACTTTTAAGATCTGTTTTCTTGGAACTTTCAAATATATAATACAGTGTTATTAACTATAGTCACCATGCTGTACATTACATCCCCAGGATTTATTTATTTTATAACTAGAATTTTGTATCTTTTGATCTCCTTCACCCATTCTGGCATTCTCCCCCTCCCTGCCCCTAGCAACTACCAATCTGTTCTCTGTATCTATGATTTTGGAATTTTTTGTTTTTGTTTTACATTCCACATACAAGTGAGATCATAATAGTATTTGTCTTTCTCTGTCTGACTTTTTTTTTTATAGATTTATGCGGGCATTCAGCCTCACTTATTTATTTTATTTTATTTTATTTTTTAAAAAATATTTATTTATATATTTGGTTGTGCCGGGTCTTTGTTGCAGCAGGCAGGCTCCTTAGTTGCAGCTCACAGCCTCCTTAGTTGCAGCAGGAGGACTCCTTAGTTGCGGCTCGCAGGCTCATTAGTTGCGGCAGGCAGGCTCCTTAGTTGCAGCTCAAGGGCTCCTTAGTTGCAGCATGTAACTCTTAGTTGTGGCATGCATGTGGGATCTAGTTCCCTGACCAGGGATTGAACCCAGGCCCCCTGCGTTGGGAGCACGGAGTCTTCACCACTGTACCACCAGGGAAGTCCCTCTGTCTGACTTACTTCACTTAGCATAATGCCCTCAAGGTCCATCCAGGTTGTCATGAATGGCAAGATTTCCTGTTTTTTATGGTTGAATAATATTCTGTTGTATGTATATGTGTGCATATATGTATGTGTGTGGTGTGTGTATATACATATACCACATTTTCTTTATCCATTCATCCATAATTGATATTTAAGTTGCTTCCATGTCTTGGCTATTATAAATAATGCTGCAGTGAACATGGGGTGCATATATCTTTTCAATTCTACTCAGAAGTAGAATTACTAGATTATATGATAGTTGTAATTTTAAGTTTTTGAGAAACCTCTATACTGTTTTCTTTTTTTTTAATTAAAAAATTTTTTTTTAATTTTATTTATTTTTTTGGCTACATTGGGTCTTCATTGCTGCACGTGGGCTTTCTCTAGTTGCGGTGAGTGGGGGCTACTTTTCATTGCAGTGCGTGGACTTCTCATTGCAGTGGCTTCTCTTGTGGAGCACGGGCTCTAGGCGCGCAGGCTTCAGTAGTTGTGGCATGCGGGCTCAGTAATTGTGGCTCATGGGCTGTAGAGCACAGGCTCAGTAGTTGTGGCGCATGGGCTTAGGTGCTCTGCAGCATGTGAGATCTTCCCAGACCAGGGATTAAACCATGTCCCCTGCATTGGCAGGTGGATTCTCAACCACTGCACCACCAGGGAAGTCCTATACTGTTTTCTGTAGTGACTGGGCCAATTTACATTTTCACTAACAGTACACAAGGGTTCCCTTTTCTCTATATCCTCACCAACAGTTGTTATTCTTGGTCTTTTTAATATTAGCCATCTTAACAAATGTGGAATGATATCACACTATGGTTTTGATTTGCATTTCCTTGATGATTAGTGATGTTGAGCGCATTTTCATGTGTCTTTTGGCCATTTGTATGTCTTCTTTAGAAAAATGTCTATTCAGGTCCTCAGCCCATTTGATTTTCTGTTACATTCCTGGGATAAATTTTACTTAATCAAGGTGAATAATCATTTTATTATGCTGTTGGATTCAATTTGCTAATATTTTATTAAGAATTTTGCATCTATATTCATAGGACTTATTAGTCTGTAACTTTCTTTTCTTGTGATGTATTTTTTTAATTTATTAATTTATTATTATTTTTTGGCTGCATTGGGTCTTTGTTGCTGCGCGCGGGCTTTCTCTAGTTATGTCGAGTGGGGGCTACTCTTCATTGCGATTCACAGGCTTCTCATTGCGGTGGCTTCTCTTGTTATGGAGCACAGGCTCTAGGCGCACAGGCTTCAGTAGTTGTGGCACACGGACTCGGTAGTTGTGGCTCACGAGCTGGGCTTAGTTGCTCCGCCGCACGTGGAATCTTCCCAGACCAGGGCTCAAACCCATGTCCCCCTGCATTGACAGGCAGATTCTTAACCACTGTGCCACCAGTGAAGTACTCTTGTGATGTCTTTATCTGGCTTTAGTATCAGGATAATCCTTGCCTCACAGAATGAATTAGGAGGCGTTCCCTCTTCAGTTTTTTGGAAGACTTTGAGAAGGATTTGTGTTAATTCTTGTTTAAATGTTAGGTAGAATTCACTGATGAAGCCATCTGGTCCAGGACTTTTCTTTTTGGGGAGGTTTTTGATTACTGATTTCATCTTTTTTTTTTTTTTTGCGGTACGTGGGCCTCTCACTGTTGTGGCCTTTCCCGTTACGGAGCACAGGCTTTGGATGCGCAGGCTCAGCGGCCATGGCTCACGGGCCTAGCCGCTCCGTGGCACGTGGGATCTTCCCGGACCGGGGCACGAACCCATGTCCCCTGCATCAGCAGGCGGACTCTCAACCACTGCGCCACCAGGGAAGCCCTGATTTCATCTTTTTACTTGCTATAAATCTGTTGAAATTTTCTATTTCTTCATCAGTCAGTTTAGATAATTTGAGTGTTTCAGGGAATTTGTCCATTTCTTCTAGGTTATATAATTTGTTGGCTTACCATTATTCATAGTATTCTCTTATAATCCTTTTTTTAATCTTTGCAAGGTCAGTTGTAATGTCCCCACTTTAATTTCTCATTTTAGTTGTTTGTATCTTTTCTCTTTTTCTTTGGCAGTCTACCTAAAAGTTTGTGAATTTTGTTGATCTTTTCAAAAAACCAACTCTTTGTTTCTTTGGTCTTCTTTGTTGTTTTTCTGATTTCTCTTTTTGTTCATCTCTTCTCTAATCTTTATTTCGTTCCTTCTGTTAGCTTTGGGTTTACTTTGCTCTTCTTTTTCTAGTCCATTAAAGTGTAAAGTTAGGTGATTGATTTGAGGCTTACTTTTTTAATTTAGGCATTTACAGCTATAAATTTCCCTCTGAGCACTGCTTTCACTATACCCCATACATTTTAGTGCATTGTGTTTTCATCCATTTCTAAGTATTTTTTAATTTCCCTTGTAATTTCTTCTTTGACCCATTGGTTGTTTAAGCTTGTTTAATTTACACATATAGGCAAATTTTCATTTTCCTTCTTTTACTTATTTCTAATTTCATCCCATTGTTGTCAGAGAAGATACTTTGTATGTATCTTTTGAAATCTATTGAGATTTATTTTATGGCCTAACAAGTGGTCTGTCCTGGAGAATGTGCCATGTACACTTGAGAAGAATGTGTATTCTGCTGTTAGGTGGAGTGTTCTGTATATGTCTGTTAGGCTTAGTGAGTTTATTATGTTGTTGAATCTTCTATTTTTTAATTATTTTCAGTCTACTTGATCTAAGTCTCATTGAAAATGGGGTGTTATAAAACTGTCTACTTCTGACTGTTCTGCCCATTTTGCTTCATATATTTTGAGCCTGTTCTTAGGAGTGTAAATATTTACACTTGTTATATCTTCTTGTACTGAACGTTTTATTAATATATAATATCTTTCTCTGTCTCTCTTACCTTACATAATTTTAAATCTATTTTGTCCAAAATTAGTATAGCCACCACTGCTGTCTTTTGGTTACTATTTGAATGGAATATCTTTTTCCATCCATTCACTTTCAGCCTATCTGTGTCCTTCATAGGACACATAGACAGCATATATTTGGATTATATTTTTTAACCCATTCTGCCAATTTTTTCTTATTATTAAGTAGTTTAATCCATTTACATTTAAAGTAATTACTGATAAGGAGACAGTCAATTCTGCCATTTTGCTATTTGTTTTCTTTTTTTAATTAAAAATTTTTTTTAATTTTTTTATTTATTTTATTTTTGGCTGCATTTGGTCTTCATTGCTGCACACAGGCTTTCTTTAGTTGTGGAGTGGGGGCTACTCTTCGTTGTGGCACACGAGCTTCTCATTGCAGTGGCTTCTCTTGTGGAGCATGGGCTCTAGGCCCACGGGCTTCAATAGTTGTGGCACACGGGCTCAGTAGTTGTGGCTCGCAGGCTCTAGAGTGCAGGCTCAGTAGTTGCGGCACACAGGCTTAGTTGCTCCACAACATGTGGGATTTTCCCAGACCAGGGCATGAACCTGTGTCCCCTGCATTGGCAGGCGGATTCTTAACCACTGCGCCACCAGGGAAGTCCCATTTTTTCTGTTTTTTGTTTGTTTTTTCCTTCAGCCTCGCCACACAGCTTTCAGGATCCTAGTTCCCTGACCAGGGATTGAACCCACACCCTTGGCAGTGAAAGCACAGAGTCCTAACCACTGGACCACCAGGAAATTCCCTACATAGTGTTTATTATATGTTGCTAGATTTGTTTGATAGTATTTTGTTGAGCATTTTTGTACCTATATTCATAAGGGATATTGGTCTATAGTTTTCTTGTGAAGTCTGTCTTCTTTTTTTTTAAGCATTTGTGAAGGATTGGCATTAATTCTTCATTAACGTTTGGTAGAATTACCAGTAAAGCCATCTTGACCACACTTTTCTTTGTGGGAAGTTTTAAAGTTACTATTCAATCTATTTACTTGTTTTATATTCAAACTCTCTCTTTCTTGTTGAGTTGGTTTAGGTAATTTCTGTATTTCAAAGAATTTGTCCATTCTTCTAGGTTGTCTAATTTGTTGGCATCCTGTTTTTCATAGTATTTCCTTATAATTCTTTTTATTTTTGTAAGGTCAGTAGTGATGTCTCCTCTTTCATTCCTAATTTTAGTAATTTTGAGTCTTCTCTCTTTTTTCCTTAGTCACTCTAGGTTTGTCCTTTTTTTTATCTTTTCATTGAACCAAGTTTTGATTTGATTTTCTCTGTTTCCTCTCTAATCTTTATTATTTACTTTCTCCTGCTTGCTTTGGGTTTAGTATGATCTTCTTTTTCTAGTTTTTTAAGATAGAATGTTAGGTTATTGATTTGACATCTCCTTTTCTAATATAGCATTTGGATCATAAATTTCCCTCTTCGTACTGCTTTAAGCTGCATCCCATAAGTTCTGGTATGTTGTGGGGTTTCTTTCATTCAACTCAAAAGTATTTTTTAAATTTTCCTTGTGATTTCTTCTTTGACTCATTGGTTATTTCAGATTGTGTTGCGTAATTTCCACATATTTTTTAATTTCCCAAATTTCCTTCTGTTACTAATTTCTAGTTTAATTCCATTGTGATTGGATAGCATACTTTGTATGTTTTCAGTCCTTTTAAATTTATTAAGGTTTGTTTTATGGCCTGGCATATGGTCTATCCTGGAGAATGTTTCATGTGCACTTAAGAAGAATGTACATTCTACTGTTATAGGGTAGAATATTCTATAGATGTCTTCTTAGGTCTAGTTGGTTTATAATGTTGTTCAAGCCTTCTATTTATTTTTCCCATAGGTGAGACCTGGAACCCTTTCAAATTACAGTACCAGCTGAGAAATGTAAGAGAGAGAATTGCAAAGAACCTAGTAGAGAAGGGTATTCTAACCACTGAGAAGCAGAATTTCCTCCTATTTGACATGACTACTCACCCAGTGACCAATACAACAGAGAAGCAGCGACTAGTGAAAAAGCTTCAAGACAGTGTCCTAGAGCGGTGGGTAAATGACCCTCAGCGTATGGACAAGCGAACACTAGCACTACTGGTGCTAGCCCACTCCTCTGACGTGCTAGAGAATGTCTTCTCCTCTCTGACAGATGACAAGTATGATGTGGCAATGAATCGGGCCAAGGACCTAGTGGAACTGGACCCTGAGATAGAGGGGACAAAGCACAGTGCCACAGAGATGATCTGGGCTGTGCTGGCAGCCTTCAATAAATCCTAAAGCCAGCAGGTGGGTTTCTCCTTTTCCCTTACTGGCCAGTGACTGTCAGAGACACCATCAGCAAGCTTTGTGTGATGAGATGTTTTCCATCGTGTTTTTTCCTTCTCTTGAATCAAACTCGTTATTTGGGGAGAGCAACTTCAAGGCTCCTGTATAGACCTTGACTCTTATAAGCAGACTTTATTTTTCCCTATACTTCCACTCCATAGGTGAATAAACTGGGTGAACCAACACACACCCAATAAATAAACATTTTCTCTCATTTCTTGGTTTACTTCCATCTAGTGTGCTTTTGCATTAGCAGGAATATCTAAGTGAGATTTGGATTTCTCTAGCCACAGAATGTGAATGAGATGTAGAGCAAACCATTTATCATATTTTTAAAATTTTATTTTCCATTTTAAATATATGTTTTCAGTCTGTCTCTCAGGCTCTGCTAAGTAATGTAGCTTGTTGAAGTAACCATCTCTTTGAATAAGGGGCAATGGAAACAAAACTAATTTTTGGAGCATATGGTCTCTGGGATATAAATGCGTGTCCCGCTAGTGGTTTTCTCATTTTTCCTTTTCTAACCTAATGAGAATATTCCAAATGTGATTACCTGGTTCTCACAGTCCTAGAACCAGAAATATATTCTCTACTCTCTCTCAGCATTATCCTACTCCATCATTCATTAGAACAGAAGTCTAAATGAAAAAAATGTATCTCTCAACCACCTCCTTCAAGCAGTCAGCAATACAATTTGCAAAGGGAGGTGGCATCAGAATTTCCTCTCTTTAGCACATGACTATCCTGATTCCTCCTGACTACTTTAAATGTCCCTACTCTGATTGAATTTAGGGAGTTGTAAATTTCAATTGCAGAAAGCAGCATCCTCAGTCCAGACAATATATCTAAACTCTAGATCTTCTTGTTCCCTATTTTGGCTTCCTACATAAATTGATAGATTCTGTCTATATTTAAGGGTTCTGGAGGTAGTTTTATCTATATTTAATCCACAGATACCCTTCTAGTCATTAGTCTTGTCTCAACACAACCATCTGTCTAACCAAATCGCTAAAACATTTTTTAATTCAGTAGTGAATGCAAACAGAAGCTTATTAAGAAAAATCCTGTTTAGAAGGGCAATTTGATCTTAAAAGCATCCTGATATAAAGTCCAGTATTTGGGAATATAAAGAGGACAGGCACCAAACTGTGCTAATGTCAAGCATTTGTTATGCTGATACTTTTAATGGATCTTGCCTCTTGACAGCTACAGAGAAACGGGCTATCAAAGGTCTAATACAGACGATCCAGACCTGACATCAAATCTTCCTGATCAGAAGTAATTAAATGAATGATTGTAACTTTCATCTTCTCCCCTAAACCTGTCTAGCTCCACAAAATTCCCAACTCAATTAACTTTCTTTTTTCACTTTTAGGTATCACTTAGGTGACTAGAGATATAAATTTTAAAGTGAAACAAATTCTTAAATGTGAAACTGAGTAGAGCTTCAGTCTGGCTCTCTAAAAGTATAAAAACCAGTCCCTGGTTGCCTCTACCTGACTTAGTTTTTTCTTTCCATATGAAAACAATTCAGCATGAATTGAAACCAGGTTTTCCTGTGGAAAGTTTCAGCTTGATTGGGAGAGTAGAAGTTGAGTTCTTTCTAGCAACTCTTGGTCAGTGTTTATTTTTATATTGTATCTCAATAAGATGAAGATGTCTTCAGTTTGAATCTGCATAATGTTCATTGCAAAACACCTTTTCATTTAATGCATATGGCCTTCACATTTCTGTATAATAAAGATCAATTATTGTCTCTGGTATCTCTGTGCAGTTTTACAACTTCAGTTATTTTAACTGGAAATGAGAACTTTTCACACAAGGCCAGTAACACTCCCGGTTTACACTAGGATACTAGCCTCTGTTTCATCCTGTGTGGAAAATTAGGCATACACAAATATTACAATTGTAACATATATATACTGGAGGGCAGGGCATGTTAAGTCTAACCCGAACACCAGCTAATGTAAAGTCTGAATAGTGTCTCCATCTCGAGCAAAATAAGTTACCCAATTACACCGTTATTACCATGAAAATAATGAGTATATTCTATCCTATTAATAACTACTTGCACGTGACACCTGAACTTACTGAAGAGCTGAAAGTCTTAGGTTGCAAGTGTAGGTAACATACCTAACTATAACAGAGTTAACAATGTATGAAAAGAAAGATAATTGAGCTTGTAATTGGCTTATTGTTCTTCACTTCTTTTATAATGTCTACAGCATAAAGGACAATAAGAAATGTATTTACTAGGATTGTTTATACTTGTTATTTTTATTTCAGAAAAAGTATTGTTTTCCCATAAGTCATCCTTTGTAACAATGTTTCTCAAAATGTGGTGCATCAAAATAACCTTTGTGGGGGTGAGTACTTTGCCAAAATACAGGTTCCTAGTAAATCAGTCTCTGGGGTTGGGGGCTTAGGAAGCTGCATTTTAAACATAGTCTCTAAAAGCTTACACGTTAAAATTTGGGAACACTGCTTTATATTTTATTGCCTATAATTCATTCATCCAAAAAAATATTGAGTACTTACAAATTAAATGGCACTTGCTAGGTGTGACAATAAAAAATTGTGTAGGACACAATTTCGGCCCCCAAGAACTCACATTTAAGTGGGCAGATAAGATACTTTGTGATAAATACTCATGTTGAAGTAGAAACTTAATTTTTTTTTTTTTTTTTTTTTTGCGGTACGCAGGCCTCTCACTGTTGTGGCCTCTCCCGTTGCGGAGCACATGCTCCAGACGCGCAGGCTCAGCGGCCATGGCTCACGGGCCCAGCCACTCCACGGCATGTGGGATCTTCCCAGACCGGGGCACGAACCTGTGTCCCCTGCATCAGCAGGCGGACTCTCAACCACTGCGCTACCAGGGAAGCCCAAACTTAATTTTTAGAAGCACAAAGAAGTAGCATTCTTCCTGGGAACACTAGGAAAGACTTAGAAGAGGTTATTTATTATAGTGGCTTTCATGTATTGAGTACTTTTCTTGTGAGGTACTATTCTAACCACTTCATATATTTTCTCATTTAGTCCTCAACACTAAAAAACCATAGAAGATTATTTTAAAGAAAATTCAGAGAGGTAGTGAGACTTACCTAAGGACACTGTGCAGAGCTTGAGTTCAAACACAGGCTTTTAACCACTACTCTCTCCTGCCTTCATTTAAGCTCAATCTTGAAGAATCTTCTCAGGTTGAAAAGGAAGAGCCAAGACTATGCTGGGCTAGGGAAACAAAATACAGAATGTACAAAGTAATTTGTTATGTGCTAGAATTTCATGAATGTGTGTGCTTTTCACATATCTATCTCTCAAAAGAGATTGTTCTAAGAGAGTATATTCAAGTTGTAGACTAAAGAAGGGTTTTTGGAACTAGCAAATTATCTGTTTTTGTTTACCTTCATTTATTCCTTCTCTGATGCTTTTCTTATATAAAACTTTTCTGGCATATCATTTTCCTTCTCCCTTAACTTCTTTTAACACTTCTTACAGGGCAAGTGTGCTGGACATAAATTCCCTCAGTTTTTATCTGAGAAAGTATTTATCCTTCGCTTTTGAAGGGTAATTTTACTGGATATAGAATTCTAGATTGCTGGGTGTTTTTTTGTTTTTGTTTTACAATACTATTTTATTTTTTATTTTTTTAAATATGTATTTATTTATTTGGCTGTGCCGGGTGTTCATTGTAGCATGCCAGATGAGGGATTTTTAGTTGCGGCATGCAAAATCTAGTTCCCTGACCAGGGATCGAACCCAGGCCTCCTGCATTGGGAGTGCAGAATCTTAACCACTGGACCACCAGGGAAGTCCCCAACACTTTAAATATTTCACTGTACTCACTTCTTGCATGAGTGTTTTCTGATATCAAATTTTAACAAAACTGGGCTTCCCTGGTGGCGCAGTGGTTGAGAATCTGCCTGCCAATGCAGGGGACACGGGTTTGAGCCCTGGTCTGGGAAGATCCCACATGCCGCGGAGCAGCTAGGCCTGTGAGCAACAACTACTGAGCCTGCGCGTCTGGAGCCTGTGCTCTGCAACAAGAGAGGCTGCGATAGTGAGAGGCCCGCATACCGCAATGAAGAGTGGCCCCCGTTTGCCCCAACTAGAGAAAGCCCTCGCACAGAAACGAAGACCCAACACAGCCAAAAGTAAATAAATTAATTTAAAAAATTTTTAACAAAACTATAAGGAGAATTCTAATTGAAAGATTTTTTAAATGTTCTTTACCTTTTCCATACAGCTAAAATGCACAGATTATATATTCATATAATTTCTAAGAATGTGTTTTACTCCCTAAAGAATAAAAATAATTGCTTTAATGCTGAAATAAGTTAAGTAGAATGGATTTTTTATATTTTCCTATTACCTATTACATGTGTACATGAATCTTTGTTCCTGTGTCCCCAGTTCTTCTCAAGGCCTTGGTCTGCCTTCCTTTTCTCCTCAGTGAGTTCCAGGTGTGTACATAATTTGGAAAGAGACAGACTAGACATGACTTCTTATTGATAAGTGAGAAAGGGAGCCATCCCTCCCAGAAAGCAATAAAATTCTACGGAATGCAAGTCAGAAAAGCAAGGGTCACTTCCTGGCAGAAATCTTTTTCTAGCAGCCCCACTCACTGCTGTTAGTTTTTCTTTACATTCCAGATTGTAAAAAAGTAGATTCAATTTGGGTGGAAGGTGGGGAGCAAATACTCCATAAGAACTCTTCAGATAGATGTTTTGTGTAGATTTTTGTTCCCTGAATATCAGTACTCTGCCCACCACTTTGTTTTTCTCAACTAAGTGAACATCCCCAAGAATAATAGCATATTTTATCTGAACTTACTTTAGAAACTCAGCTAGGAATCTAGAGGCTTCTGCCCCGTCAGAAGGACTGCTTGACCAAATCGCCATGTTTCTGCCCCATATGCAAGCCCAATAGATGTATGTTATTCTCCTGATTTGATGGGAAGAAGTTCAAAGCCAAAGTTTTTCTCATATATTTCAGAGATGCTGAGATCCCACTCCCAATCTAAAGATGAGTACTTCTCCAAAGATTTCTGGACATTTAAAGCCATAATACAACACCTCAAAATACTTATGGGTTAGCCTTAATAATAATTTTTTAAAAAAACTTTTTCCCCTAGCTCTGTCACCCCAGCCTTTCTTGAACTCCCAAGTGGAGGCCAGAAGGGTCTTAGATAACTTAGTTTAAACTGATTTATATTAAACTAAATTGGATTCCTTTCATCTGAGAGCAGGGAGGAAGAGATGTTTATGATCAAAGAGGGGAAGACTAGAGAAGGTCACAGAATAGTTGACTAGATTCTTAACATTATGAACATTTAAAAGACTGAACAAACACTTTTTATTTTAAAATGTTCATGTTTTAAAAATTAGATGACCTAATTCAGTCTTTCATTTCTCTCCTCCATCTTACTCTTCACATTAGATACCTTTTAAAACTTTTTATGGAATCATAACCAGAGAAAATTGCTTAAATCAAAATAAATAAAAATGTATGACTCAGTAATGAATAGTGAGCATTCCTATGTAACCAGCACCCCAGTCAAGAAACAAAACATTACCAGCTCACCAAAAGCCCCCTTCATGCCCTCTCCCAGTCACTATATCCCTCCTTCAAGCTAACTACAATCCTGACTTTTAATACAATAGATTGGTTTTGCTTTTGAACGTTATATAAATGAAATCATCCAATATGTATTTTTTTGTGACGGTTGATTATTTTATTTTGAACATTTGGGTTGTTCTAGTTTGGAGCAATTATAAATAGAGCTGCTGTGAATACTTGTTTTGGTGAACATGAGAATGCATTTCAGTTGGATATATGTACCTAGGAGTGGAATTGTTGGACTATAGGGTTTCAATTACATTTAGCTTTAGTATATAGTGCCACCAGTTTTCCCAAGTATGGTTGTACCAATTTACACTCCCACCAACCATACTACAGAGCTTTTAAATTGTCAAATCATAAATTTGGGGCACATAACTGAACACAAATCTGAATAAATGAAGGTCACTGTAAATTCCTGTGACAATGCTTTAATTTATGGAAACAACTTCTCTGGTGGGCTTCAGTGGGTCTCTGTACACCCTGAAAATATGTACAATATTTTTGCATGTATGCATGTGTGTATACATGCACTTTGAGGAGAGAAGAAACACAGCTTGTATTAGATTCTCAAAGATCAGATTTTCCATACTTTGGAAAACTGGTGGCTGTGTATACTAAAGCTAATCATAATCCAATCCTTCACACACACACACACACACACACACACAAACACACACACACACACACACACGTTAAGAATGATTGCTTTATGGGAGCCCAGCAATCAAGAAGCTATTTGCGAGCTTCCCTAGTGGCGCAGTGGTTGAGAGTCCGCCTGCCGATGCAGGGGACACGGGCTCGTGACCCGGTCCGGGAAGATCCCACATGCTGCGGAGCGGCTCGGCCTGTGAGCCATGACCGCTGAGCCTGCGCGTCCGGAGCCTGTGCTCTGCAACGGGAGAGGCCACAACAGTGAGAGGCCCGCAAAAAGAAAAAAAAGAAGAAGCTATTTGCTTGCTATTAGCAAACTGTTCTACGTTGGTTATGGTGCATTGACATAGACAGTCTGAATAGGCAGGTTTCCTGTGGTTAACAGAGAAGGATTAGCACACTTGACCACTTAATTTTCCTTTTATTTTTAGCAGGTTAAAATCCTTTATTAAAATAGCTTCATAATGTTTTGATAACTACATATTTTGAAACCTTTTTTTTTTTTTTTTGCGGTACTTGGGCCTCTTACTGTTGCGGCCTCTCCCGTTGCAGATCACAGGCCCCGGACGCGCAGGCTCAGCGGCCATGGCTCACGGGCCCAGCCGCTCCACGGCATGTGGGATCTTCCCGGACCGGGGCACGAACCCGTGTCCCCTGCATCGGCAGGCGGACTCTCAACCACTGTGCCACCAGGGAAGCCCCTTATAACTATTTTTATAACAGCTTTATTGATATAAAATGCACATACCATATAACATACCTACTTAAAGTGAATAATTTGATGGTTTTTTAGTATATTCACAGCATCATGCTATCACCACAATCAATTTTAGAACATGTCATCACCCTAGAAAAAAACACATACCCATTAGCAGTCATTCCCCATTTCCCTCAGTCCTAGGCAAACACTAATGTACTTTCTGTCTCTGCAGATTTGCCTATTCTGGACATTTCATATAAATGGAATCATACAATATGTGTCTTTTGTGACTGCTTCTTTCACTTAGCATAATGTTTTCAAGGTTCATCCATGTTGTAGTATGTATCAGTGCTTCATTTATTTTTATTGGCAAATAATATTACACTGTATAGAAATACCACATTTTTGGACTTCCCTGGTGGTCCAGTGGTTGAGACTCCATGCTTCCACTGCAGGGGCCATGGGTTCAATCCCTGGTCGGGGAAGTTCCACAGTCCGTATGATGCCTCCAAAACAAAAGTGCTCTCCTCACCAGTGTGTCAAAAAATAAATAAATAAAGCAATGTGGATATTAAAAAAAAACCTCTTAAAAAAAAAAGAAATACCACATTTTAAATGATGTCTTTAGAGAACATAATGTGTCCAAAACAAAATCTATATTTCTTCTCCTAAACCTCCTACTTTCATATTTCCCCATATTAGTAAATGGTGCCATCATTCACCTAGCTGCTCAGGCCAAAAGCTTTGAAGTTATCCTGGATTCTCATAACAGCAAATTCTGTTGGTTGTACCTTCAAAACTCCACATCCAGCCATTTTCAACCTTCTCTGTAGCTACTACCTCCTAGTCCAAACCACTGTCATCTCTCCTAATTGGTGTCCTGCTGCTGCTTCCACTTCAATGCAGTGTACGGCAGAGGTGAGATATTTATGATAAGAGAGGCTTTTCTGTTCTCAGGGGGGAAATCATTTTTAAAACTTTGAAATGGGAAAAAACATTATTGGGTATTGTCTAGAGAGGAGTCTTTGGCATAATCGATCTATGGCTTTCATTGTCTTTGAACTACTTTACAATTTGTAAATTGAGAAAACTGATGGCAGTGCAAATGATTCTTATACATAGAGAGACAAATGAATTTTGGCCAGTGAGATACAATTTCCACCCTGTGAAAAAGATAACTCCAAACATAATATTTTATGCCCTGTAGATATTGGCAAATTTTATATCTATTAGCAATTTCAGCATTCTTAATTGCCTATATATGTGTCTGTCTTCAGATTCTCTTTTGAACCAGTTTAACATCTTACTAGTTCCCTCATTTGTATGAGTTATGATTTTACTTTTTTGAAAATTATCTTTAACACTGTGTTATTCTGATCATTTAGCTACTTTTCTTAGGCTACACTTAAGGCCAGCCCTAAGAGTACACATTTCTAAAAGAGACAAGGAGAGGATTGAGCTTGGTTAATTCCCTGGTATTCTAAGTCTGGCCCATCAGAGACTGCTAATGGCATGTGTCTTAAACCCAGATATTTCTGCAGTTTTCTGGCCACGCTGTGCGGCATGTGGGATCTTAGTTCCCCAACCAGGGATCGACGAGGGATGGAACCCATGCCCCTGCATTGGAAGCACGGAGTCTTATCCAGTGGACCACCAGGGAAGTCCCCAGTTTCACTTTTTATATTCTTTTTATATTCCATTCTTCTGTAGAACCTTGCTTAAGCACTGATGAATTTTACAGTGTTATTCCAAGATATCTCATCTCTCATACTCTGAAAAGATTTAGGTCTTCCCCTGAAAAATTCAAACATAAACAAGAAAAAAGACCAACAGACTAGGAATAAACAAGAAGTTCAGGTCCTCTTCTCTCCTCACTTTCCCCCCTCCAATCTGCTCTTCTCCCTGTATTTGCTTTTTGGTAAATGGCACCACCATTTACTCAGGAATTTGGGATTCATCCTTAATTCTCCGTCACCTTCATTCCCTACATCCAATATCATTTGTCTCTTCAGCTTCTCTTCATTCACACGGCCCTGCCTTTGATCAGGCCTTTCAAGTCTTGCCTGGATTACTGCAATCCTGGAGTCTCCCTCTCCATTTCAGTCCAGTCTCCACATGGCTACTGTTGTCAAAAAACCTTGGCTCTCTGTGCACCGACGCTGAACAGAAATACGGAGGTAGAGATTTTGAAGGGTAAGGCTTTGAAGGCTTTATTCCTCTGCCATGCAAAGGGAAGACAGATCAGGCTAGCGCCTCAAGAACTGTGCCCCCCTCCCTGGGGAACTGAGAGAGGTTATATAGCCAAGGCTCATAGTCTATGGTAGGTGATAAGGCTCTAGTAATGAAGCTCTTGTATTCTTCTTCCTGAGTTAGTTCAAAACAGTCACAGCTGGCTCAGGCAAGCCCGGTAATTGGGTCCGTTTGTCTCTGGGTTATCCGCCTGCAACCTTCTTTCTGAAATGCAAATGCTACAAGGAGTGATTTGCTACAGGGGAGTGCAGGGTGTAATTCACATAGTGTTAAGGAGTGATAGGTTAGCTTCATGAAGTACAAATCTAGTTACAGACACTATAGATTAGTAACAGTTAAAATAAAACTAGGAGTGATTGACTCAGGCCAGTTTGTTTCTTCTCTAGCCTGTTCACTGTTCCCTTGTTTTCTTTTTTTTTTTTTAATTAATTAATTAATTAATCTGGCTGCATCGGGTCTTAGTTACGGCGCACGGGCTCTTTGTTGTGGCACGCAGGATCCAGAGCAAGCAGGCTCAGTAGTTGCGGCACACGGGCTTAGTTGCTCCGTGGCATGTGGGATCTTAGTTCCCAGGCCAGGGATCGAACCCGTGTCCCCTGCACTGGAAGGCAGATTCTCAACCACTGGACCACCAGGAAAGTCCCCTCTTGTTTTCTTTGTTTATCAGAAAAGTCTCATTTCTCTTCTTGCTGCAACACTACCACAGTTATATCTTTCCAAATCCCAAGTCTAACAATACCATTTCCCTGCTTGAAATCAGAGGTTCCCCCTTTGGCTTCATGAAACCCCAACACTTTAGCATGACTTACAAGTCTTCCCAGGACCCCAGTAACCTGAACAGTGTCATGTCTTGCTGCTCCACAGGGGTTCCAAATCAGCCTTATTTGCAGTCTCTCCTTAGGGAGCTTTTTAAAAGTATAGATTTCCAGGCCCCAGCCCAGAGATGCTGATTCAACTGGGGTGAAAGAGGGCTGAGGAAATCTGTATTTTTATAAAGTTATCTGGGAACTTCTAATCAACCGAGTCTGAGAACCAAGGATCCAGAACATGGAGTTTCTTATGGCTCTATGTCTTTTCACATGAGGCTCCTTCTGCTTGAAAAGGTCTTCTCCACACTCCCTTTTTTTTTACCTTGAGTATTCCTATACTTCCTTAAATGTCATCTCCTCCAAGAAACTGCTTTTAATAGTCTTCGCCGGTATAAACCATCTTCATCTCTTATCTTCTTAGTCATCTGTGAACAGCTTGAAGGCAGGGACTGACCTTTATCTTTGCATCCATCCATGGTGCCTGAAATCGAGCAGGAACTTGCAGGGCCTTCTCAGGGACAGATCCCACTGTGTCCCTCACCTCTTGTTTATAGAAAAGCTTTAGCCTCCTAGGCCTTCCCCAAGTTCCAAAGAGCAAATTTAATCAAGAAAAGTGAGAAATGCAGAAACAAAGGAAATCAGTCAAGCAAGACAAAATAATAGTTTAGCCATAAAGTCAAGGACCTTTAGTTCCTCCTCAAGGGCTGTAGATAATATCCTGAGCCATATCCTTGAGTTCTTTTTCAGATATTAAAATCCCCACCAGGCAGAGAAAGTTAACTGCATGCTGACCACCAGCACACAGACCCCAGACCAGTTGGAACCAGAAGGTTGATGACTGAGATTCACAAAACATCACCATGTTACCTCACCATCACCAATTAGAGAATTGTGTAGGAGCTGATCACACAACCTATGACCCTCTCCCTCACACTGGCATTAAAACTCTTCTCTGAAAGCCATGGGGGGTAGGGAGGTTTGGGTCCTTTGAACACTAACTACACATTCTCCTGTGTGGTGCACTGCAATAAACACTGTACTTTTCTTCATCACAACCCAGTGTCAGTATATAGGCTGTGCTGTGCATCCCAAGCACAGCAGACCCAAGTTTTGTTCGGTAACATGCCCAGCACAATACATAACACGTAATGAGTGCTCAATGAAATTTGTTGGATGAAAGGGGAGTCTTGCTGGGCTAGCAGGATCTCACTCCCTCTAGAAACTCTTGCTATAGATACTTTCTCCTCAGTCAGGGGTCAGTCACCCTCTAAACTTTTATAAGATAGAGTGGTCCTCTAAACTGTCTTCCTTTCCTCCTCCCTCCTGCTAATCTCCAATTTTCCTACTCATCCTCATAGTCCCAGTTTAGGTTCTCTAACATCTAAAACATTCCTTGGCCAGCTCAGCCAGAAATGATCTTTGAAACACTTATAAATACAACTCATTTGGTAAGTGTCATACATTACCTAATATTATAGTTACTTCCACACAATGTGGTACCTTATATACTTAAATACACGTGTTGGTGACCTATAGCTCATTCCAACATATGGGTCGCAGACACCCTGTCCTAACCACCTTCCCTATCATGCTCTGGAACTTCAAATTTTGTGACTTCACATTTGCTTGATTGTATCAACAGTGACTACTATAGCCATATCTGGCACCAATTATAATTATTATAGGCTAGAGCTCACCATAACCTACAATGTCTCCACCTTCCCAGATACAAACTGAAATTTCCCTCTCACTGCAACTTCCTATTCCTCTGCCTCTCAGTCATTCCCACCAAATCTGAGCTTCATCTGTCTCATAACCAGTTCTTCAACTCTTTTCTACTCCTCCCAGTTCATCAATCTCATTCTGTCTTTCCTAAAGAGCCTAGATGCCACAGTCAGCTATTTTAACAAACTGGCAAACCATTCTAGACTTCCTCATTGTCCTCCCTCCACTGTTCCTTCTTTACCAGTCCTTTGTCCTGGTTAATTAACTCAGGCTGTCTGTTTTCTCCATCCCAAGGCAGCCAGGAATTACTGACCAAAGTCACAAAGCCATGCTGATTAGGACTACTACACATTCACTCTTATCTAATCTCAGGTAGATCTTTCTTGCTGTTTTGCATCATTGCCATTTTCTATGGCAGAGTTTCTACCCCATTTTTCCTAGATCCTCTATCCCACCCATCATCCTTTTTATTCTCAAAAGATTAACCTCAGAAAAGCAAGTCCATTCAATATGACTTCTCTAAATGTTTAGCCACCTCAGAATCTCTGTGTACATTTCCCTTCCCGTTCTTCCTTTTCAGTGGCCAAAGCCAACCTGTCTGCCTCTCTCTCTCCTGATCTAATGATCTCCTCTGAGACTTTTTTTTTTAAATTGAAGTATAGTTGATTTACCATGTTGTGTTAGTTTCAGGTATACAGCAGAGTGATTCAGTTATGCATGTGTGTGTGTGTGTGTGTGTGTGTGTGTGTATATATATATATATATATATATATATATTCTTTTTCAGATTCTTTTCCCTTATAGGTTATTACAAACTATTGAGTATAGTTCCCTGTGCTATACAGTAGGTCCTTGTTGATTATCTATTTTGTACATAGTAGTGTGTATATGTTAGTCCCAAACTCCTAATTTATCCCTCCCCCCTCTTTCCTCTTAGGTAACCGTAAGTTTGTTTTCTATGAGACTTTAATTATTTATCTCCTCTTTAAAGTAGTTAATTATATTTTTAGTTTTTCTCTCAATTAGCCCTTCCCCTTTTCTAAAACTTGCTTAAATCTTTCCTACTCTCCAAAAAAAGAAAGTCCTCTGCTGCTTCCTCTTCTGTTCATTGTCCTCATTCCTTTCTTTGCTTTATTGTTAAATATTGCTATCACCTCTTCACTCTTTAACCACTTGCAATTAGCTTTTGCCCCCTTCAACTTTAACTTCTCTGTTACTTCTCTCTTCTTACCACTCTGATCATTTGTCTCTGTGTCCCTTGCCAACTTTTCCCCAGGTTTCTGTCTTGGGACTTCTTTTTTTTTTTTTCTACTTTCTCCTTTGTTGATCCCATCTAATTCCACAACTTTACTTATAATTATGTGAAGAAGTCCAAATTTCATTCATATTTGGCTACTACTTTTATTCCAAACTGCAGATCTATATTTCCTAGAACGCTAAAATTTCAGCTATGGAGATCTCAGAGGTCTAACCTAAATCTTCATTGCCTGGATATCTCCACCAAATGGCTCACTGGCTTTTAAAAAGTCAATGATTTCAAAACTGAACACCTCATTTTCTGTCTGCTTCCAATTCCATTTCCAAATCGACTCCTCTTCTTGAATTTGTTTCTACAAATAGTCACCTTGAGGCACATGGTCTCCTCATTCCCTATATTCAGTCAGCTGCTAATCTAGTAGATTACATTGCCACAGACTCAATTAGGTTCACTGTTTTCCATTCTAAACTATCACGTTTCTAGTTTAAATCCTAATTATCTCCTACCCAGAGTATTGCAGTGGACTCCTGGCTAGACTGTCCACCCTCACTATCTTTCTGCTTGGAATTCTGAATGATTTTTATTCATTACCACTAGATTAATCTTCCTAATGAACAGTTCTGATCTGCCACTCTCTGGCCTAAAATCCTTAAATGTCTCCCGTGGATAACTAAATTATTCACTAGTTCCTTATCCTGGCATTCAGAGTCCTCCATGTTCTGGACTCAGTTGTATTTTTCTAGCCTTCATGCTGACCCCATCACCTAGAATACCCTTCCTTCACCTTTACCTGGCAAACTCCTAAATTCTTTAAAGCTGATTTCAAATACCCACCTCCATCACAAAGTCTATTTTTGTGGGGGGGACCCTAAACTGAATATGAACCTTCATTTGAACCCCTATACCACTTTATTAATACTTTTACTTCAATGCTGACCAGATTTTGCCTTGTATGATAATAATCTGTGTATTCTATGCTTCTCAAACTTTTCCATTAGAAGTGTACCTAATTATACAGGAAAATGAACAGCCCCAAGGCTATCTGTCACAACAGGCTGCCTGGAAAATTAAAATTTAATATGAATTTTTCAGTGTTATTAGTATTAGACTGTTTTAATATAAAAATGTAGTGCTTTTTGACTAACACTCTAGGAAGACATGTCTATTTAATCTTGAGGATTTAAGGTACACCTGGCACACTGTGAAAACCCTCCCCACAAGCCCACTAAACTTTACAAGCCCACTAAACTTTCTATGGCAGAGACTGCCTTACTACATATGTATCCCCTTTAAAACTAAAACAGTACCGTCTTCAAATAGACGCTCAAAAAATATTGTTGAACTGTGACTCAGGATACGTTAGCAAGTATTTACTAAATGTTTACCAGGTACCTAGACCTGTACTGTTTCAAAGAGCTCAAGTCTCCATGGGATGACTGTGAACAAGTAAAAAACTGTACATGAGTTAAATCATGAAACGTAAGCCATTTGTGTTCCGCAAGATGACTCAGTCTCTCCATTCCAGACCCCAAGTGACACATTGGAATAGTGTGTCTGACCTCTTAATTATTTTCTGGTGATTGATAATTTTCTGCTAACACTGCGTAAAGCTTAATCCTCTTCACCTGGAAATAAAAGGTTTCCATCATTTCGCTCTCCAATTTGAAGCTCAGCAAAGCCTCCTGGGCGCGGGGCGGTGGAGCCGAAGGAAGTCTGACCCCATCAAAGGAGCAAAATGCCAGAGCTACCAGCACCACCCCCTCACATCCCCCAAGGGCTTCCAATTGGTCCTTGTGGGTCACTCTCTTTCCAGGTTGGCCTTCCAGCTTGCCCGTCGCCTCTATAGAACCCACATTTAGCCAGCAACTATTGGTAGGTCGTTACGTCATTGCCCTAGCTACCCCGCTCCCATTGGCTCCCATAGGAAGGGGCGGCCGCAACGTCACAGGCAAGAGCCGCCATTTTGACTGAGCAACCCTAGTGACAGGAGCCGAAGAAGCAGCGCAGGTTGTCCCGTTTCCCCTCCCCCTTCCCTTCTCCGGGTGACTTCCTGGGTCCCCTACACTCCACAGTCCCGGTCCCGCCATGTCCCAGAAACAAGAGGAGGAGAACCCTGCGGAGGAGACCGGCGAGGAGAAGCAGGTGAAATGGAGGGGGTGCGGTGGGCGAGCTGGGGGCGACCGTGATGGGGCGGGAGACGGTCTCCCACCAGTGCGGATTGGTCGCCATGGTCTCGGGCTCTGCAGGGGTTGGCCACTTCTTGCGTCATGCAGGGTGAGCTTCAGTACGGAGGGCTGCTTTGGCGCTGGTTAGCTGGGTGGATTGTCAATCAATGCGGTTCTCTTCTTGATTGGCCAGTAGACCTACCGCTCAACTCATTGAAGTTGTGCTATAATTGGCCGAGCCTGGGTGCGGGGCGGGTGTTTAGAAAGACTGGTGAATGAAAGGGGTTGGTGGTCCCGGGATGAGATGTGTGTTACTGGTTAGTAGGGGTAAAATGACCCAACCACTAGGCTGGGGCTTGCATTCTAAATCCCCAGAAAGATACAAGTAGAGGTAAAGACGTTTAAAAAGGACCAGCACTGGGGGAAGGGAGAAGAGTAATTATTATCATGGCTAGTTTAAGGCGGCAACTTTCTCAGAGAGACCTGTTTTGACCGCTGGAGATGGTCTGTTGCCCACCTTCAAAGAGGACCTTACAAAATTGAAGAGGACTAGAGCTCCAAACAGAATAATGGAGGTTAAACCTAGAAAAGACGCCGACAGAGTCGTGACAAGAAAGACGCCACCATATTCCCCCCAGACTTCCAAGGTAGTGAGACTTAGTTAACCCGCAATTCTGTGATGAAAACACGCCACCCTCTTTGGGGGTTTGTATTTGACTTATAACATTTAGTACTGGATTCGGGTTCATGAAATACACCCGGTGTTATGTCTGTGCCAGGTTTTCAAGGGAAGGGAATGTAATTCCACTAAAAAGAGCCACAAATTGGCTTCATGTCCTTTTTTAAAAAGTCAGTAAAGAAAAGTGCTGCAGGGCCTACAAAAAGCAAGCAGGGAGTAACAGCAACAGTAAGAGCCCCCACAAGCTAATTGAGCTCTTGGCATGTTCCCCAAACTTCCGTCACTAGGGAAGGTGTTGATTTTTTGGCAAAGCTGGTAGGTAAATACTAGTGAACCTACTGTACCTTAATTTTCTTGAGGTTAAAAAGTGTCATTTTAATCTCTTGTTTACCTGTCACCTTCCTACTACAGTGTTTATGGAAGCAATGCTGTCCCATTACTAAGGTGGAGATGTCTGGAGATGGCTACATAGCTAGCCTCCTCCGTAGAGAGACTTATCTGCTGACTAGCTTAGGAGGGTACATCTCAGCAGTTATCCCCCTTGATTTCCCATTTGACCTGTACTGTGTTTTAGGGACAGCTAGGAAACTTTCGTACTAATTTTGTATCACCAGAAGCCCTGTTAGCTCTTTTCACTGTTTTTCCTAGCTTCTGTTCTAAGTGAGATATCGCTTGCTCTTTGAGTGAAGTATTGTGTTTAGGTTTAGGTATAGGTCACTCACAGGTCACTGGGGTGGTTCCCTGGGTTTCGTGTGAGAAGCAAGTTATCTTTTCTTCTCACAGTACAGTCATCTTGAGCTTTAGGGATCTGAACAAAGGTCTAGCTTTATTTAAGAACAGAGTGGAAATAGCATGTTTACTAACAGGTAGACCTCCAGGAAAAGGTAATAGTGTAAAAGTTATCAGATATTAGAAGCAGTTGCTTCTTATTGTTTAATTTTGTTGGCCCGTTTGTTTCCTCCAGGACACACAGGAGAAAGAAGGTATGCTCCCTGAGAGAGCCGAGGAGGCAAAGCTAAAGGCCAAATATCCAAGCCTAGGACAAAAGCCTGGAGGCTCCGACTTCCTCATGAAGAGACTCCAGAAAGGGGTACGGGGCACAATCTCTTACTTCGGAGCCAAAGGGGGCCTTAGGGATGAGATCTGTGGAAGTTCTGCTGAACACCAATATGAAGGTTTTGTTGTGGGGCAGTAGTAGAGAAAAATTAGAAACTTGTAAAAAGCAAGGCAAATATTGTAAATCCCTGAAATGGTATCAGTTATCTTCTGATTTCCCACGTAGGATATTAAGGCTTAATGTAGGGGCATTTGGGTATGGGGTTGGGGGAGTGAGGAAAGGATGTTAGAGTCTGGAATGCTGACAGCCACCAGACATTTGCCTGTTTGGATGGTGGGAGTTTTAGGATTGCACATTTAGGATTAGAGCTAAATTTTGGGGTGTGTCATTTCAGAAAAAGATCAGCCCATCTGTCCTACAGATTTCCTCAACTTGAATAGTAGATGTCTTTAGACCCTTGAAGTTAGCACCAACTACTACCTATGCTCCCTGAAGAGACTTATTTTTCCTGTCCAGAATGGTCCTTCTCCCAAGGCAGAGTCTTACCTTCATAGCCATCTAGCTCCTGATCAGGTTTCTCAGTCCTCAGAGGTACTGAAAGCTGACTGAGGGATTGTATGTCATTAACCTGGAGTGTGTTTCTCTATGTGGATGAAATGGAGAGGGAAGCAGATTCCTGTGGAGAATCCCGGTTACTGAGTCTTAGTCACAGATGATGATGTGATGCTGATTTGCAGTTTACCTTGCTGTAAGCAAGGCAGGCGTGGGCAGGCTGTCAGAGCCATGGAACGTGTGTGGGAGTGCTTGCAGTTAGAGGAAAGTACATTCTCATGAACAAGCCCAGTTTCTATTCATAGTCTGAGAGAATATTTTTTAATTTTGAGGTTGTTAGCTTGAGGTTGATCTCCTGCTGATAGCCCCGGATCGACCCTTCTCTGTATCTTATTCATTTCTGTTTCCCCAGCACCAAGCCCATTGGAGGCTAATAGGTCCTTATAAGCCTTAGTGAATAAAGTCAGTAATTTGGTTGAACCATCCTGTACTCATGGGGCTACAAAAGATGTGGGTACAGAGGATGTAGGAGCTATCTCTTAACTCCAAAAATAACACCCTAGTTGGGAAACTGCTTCCATACCTGAAAAAGTCAGAACACACTGGGGAGAAGACGTAAGTAAATGTAATTAATGCTAAGCTCTGTATGCATGAGACTAATCCAGAAGAGACTTGAAAGGTCTGAGCGTGGATGAAGGTTTATAGTGGATGTGAGTCTCCTTGTTTTTGAGGAAGACCAGAGCTCCTCACTCACCTAAACCTCCCTCTTATCTCTTAGCAAAAGTACTTTGACTCAGGAGACTACAACATGGCCAAAGCCAAGATGAAGAATAAGCAGCTGCCAAGTGCAGGACCAGACAAGAACCTGGTGACTGGTGACCACATCCCCACCCCACAGGATCTGCCCCAGAGAAAGTCCTCACTCGTCACCAGCAAGCTTGCGGGGTAACCGGGGCCCCCTTCTGCTCCCCTTCCTCACCCACTGGACTTTTGTATATCATAGGCAGGGATGGAATGGGCACCTAGTTATATCTTCTCAGCTTGCTAGCCAGAAATGACTGTGATTCTCCTGGGGGCTGCTGAGAAGGTAATGTGGGCTGAAGAGAGGCTCTGAGTTCATTTCTTTGGATAAATTGAGATTTCCACACCCTCATGTAGCCCAGGTAGGGGCTCAGAAATAGGAGACTAGGATTGGATAATGCTGCAAACTCTTTTTCTTTTGTACAAAAAACTGGGGAGATGTGACTTCTCCTTTTGGAAGAGAATATCCCAAAATTGGTTAGGCTAGGCCTTGGGAATAATATGACAGGTTTAACATCCCAAGGCTAACCTGACATGGTTGGGAAAGATAGATTGAATGGGATCTGTTTTCTGTGCTTTAAATGTTTTGTCCCTTGGGCTGCTACTGCTTCATGTTTCCATTATGGCAGGTGTAGAGAAGCCTCAAAAGGAAAAACTGATTTGCTTGCCTAAAACTATAATGCCCACTTAACCTCCTTTACTCAGTCAGTGTCTTTTACAGTTTGCCCTGGTTCTTAAATAATGTAAAGATTGGAGGATATAATTCACATAAAATGGGCACCTTCTCTCTCTCTTCCAGCATGTTGCTTTTTGAAAGTATCGTGGGATAGTGGAAAGAACACTGGGTTAAGAGTCAAGGTATCTGGGTTCTAGTCCCACTCAGTCTAGGCAGAATTGACATGTAACCTTGGTCAAGGCATTTAACCTCTCTGGATTTCTATTTCCGCCTCTGTAAAACAGTTGAATATAGATAAGATTGATTCTGATTCTAAAATCCTGAAAAAAACTGCTGTTCATTGTAAAGCCAAAAGTGAGGAAGGCCCATAGGTGAGCCTACAGAGGGGAACTATTTGAAGACTACACGGGGAGAGAAGTTGAGGTTTGGGGGTTATAAATTCAGGCAAGAGGGCCTCATAAGTATCATGGTCTTGAGGGTCAAGAAAAAAAATTCTAAGAAGCTAGCCGTGAAAGCTCTTGCCTCTGCCCTCACCTGCTTTCCTACAATCTGGGCCCTTGCTGCTAAAAAGCTGCTCTGGCAGCCAAGCTGTGGGCCTGAAGAAACATGCTCAGTCATGCACATTTGGAGTCCCATATTTCAGATGTTATCAGCTGCCAGGTGTATTGTTAGGGAGACAAGAAGAAAAGGGATGAACTGAGCGAGCCTCCAGGGCTTCGTGCTACTGCAGGGCTGGAGCAGCAGGTTCTCAGGAGATGAGTCACCTTGGAGGAAGCTGGGGAAGGCGGTTAGGGAGAAGGAGAAGGAGCACTGAGAAATCTCTGCCTTCCTAGAGCCCAGTAACCCAGCTCCTGTGCTCTGAGAAGTAGCAATGCTGATCGTGAACCAGGTGGGGGAACGGGGCTGCAGGTGGCCAGCATCATCAGTCTAGTTATCACTGGCTTGGCCTGAATGCAGCAGCCTGCTAGTTATCACAGAGAGAGCAGGGTGCGAACTAGCCGTTCAGGAGGGGAAGATTCTATAATCCTCTCTTGCCCTCTCAGCTCACCAGTTCTGATGTACCACACACCTGGCCTGATGAGGACGACTGATGAACTTGCTAATGCACGTTGCGGGGGGTGGTTTAGGGTGTGTCTCTACTTCTTTCCTGACCAGCCATTCACTTTTCAGGCCATCATTCAGATTGGATAGGAAAAAGTTGGTGAGGAGGGAGTGGAGAGAGCAGGATCCTGTGATTCCCTGGCCCCCAAACTCCTTGGCTGTCACTTGTAATTGTATATAATTTTTGTGTTTCTTGCTCCATTTCCTCATGCTGTCTTCCTTAGTCTAAAGTCCATGTGGGAAGGGGAAAATGCTGAACATCCTTGTATAGTTTCCTCAACTGTCCCAGACATGTTGTACATAGATATGTCATGTTATTATATATATAAATATATATATAATTTTGTACGTTTTCTTCACCTCCGATCTTCTCAAATTTTGTATTTTCTTTTCTGTCTGAGCTGCTTTCTCTGTCGGTCAGTATGACTCCTCAAGACTGAGGCCACAGTGAGTCTGGTTTTTAGGAAGGAATAGAAGAAATAGGGAAATCAGAAAAACTGTTGGTCTCTCTCTCCACCTGGTCATCTTCAAGGCTAAGAAAACAAAGAAGCAAGCTACGTTCTGTATATGCCACCTGTTTCCACAGCGTGAAGTACATAGCTTCCATGGCAAAGAAGGGTCATTTCAAAATCCAAATCCAAATTGCTTTGATTAAACCTAGATTATTAAGTCCACTCAGAACAACATGTGTGCTGTCTGGCCCTGACCTCCGTGCAGTTACCACCCGATCACTGTGTGCCCCCAGTCCGTCTCTGCTGCTGCAAGTGGCTCTGGCCATGCCTCTGAAACCAAGCCTGCTCTGAGCCAGGCAGCTTACACCCCTGAAAACCTCCAGTTATTTTGATCTTGTCTAAAGAATTTGTTTTTGTTTTTGTTTTCATGGGTATCTCCAAAAAGACAGAGAACATTTTGTTTTGAAGACAGGAAAAGACTGAAATTCTTTTTTTTTTTTTTTTAAACAACTCGCTGGATAGGATTGAGACATGTGCCAGGTAGCCCTAATGATTGTTAAGTGTGGAAGAGTGATGGGGTAGAGACTGGGGTGGAACTTAGGGTTCTTTCCCTTACTGCTTGACAGTGTTTTCTTTTTCTTCTGTGTTCGTCTGCAGTGGCCAAGTTGAATGATGCTGCCCGGGGCTCCGCCAGATCCTGAGACGCTGCCCCCCTGGGTCCTGTGCTGGCTCCTGCCCCTCCCTGCTTTTGCAGCCAGGGGTCAGGAGGTGGCTCGGGTGCGGGCTGGAGAGGCAGAAGCCCCTGCCCGTCGGTGTCCCAGCGCATGGAGCCCCTTGGGCTGAGCACCAAGACCTTGAACCTTTTTTGTTTTTCCTTTTTCTCCAAATAATTGTTGGGAGACATCTCGGTGAAATCCTGGGGTTGGGGTGGGGGGTTGGGAGGGTGGAGTGGGAGATTTGGGGGGATATGAATTAGGGCTTGGAGTTGATAAAAACATTCTTGACTATCCTCCTTAACCATGTGGCTGGTGGGTGGGTGTGAGGAGGAGGAAGTAAAATGGACAAAAGATGAGAGGCTCTAATTCAGCTCTGTAGAAGAATGCCTTGTTTGCTTGGATGTGGCTGGGGACCTGGTGTCAGATAAAAGAAACTGACCATCTAAATATGAAAGATGCAGACAGCTCCTCTGGTTCTGCAGAGCAAGCTGAGAACTCAATTATTCATTAAAAAAAAAAAAGTGCTGTCCTTGAAATAGATTTGCTGCGGGAAGAAGGGCAGTGAGCGTGGGAGAAGGGGGCCATGAGCGTGGGGAGCTCCACAGAGCCCAGGGGACTTTTTCAGTTTGAAATAAAAAACAAAAGAAGACCCACAAAAAAAACCCAACCCAGAAATACTCTGAAGCAGTTGGTGTGTTTTATTGGGGTTTGGGGAAAGGGAAGAAAACAATACTGAAGACACCATTCAAGGGGAGAAGCCAGTGTGGAGCCTGAGTTTCTAAGGAACAGGGGTCCTTCATGTGGGATGTGTCTGGGTTCCCCGTTTCCCTAATTTACGGAGAGGGAGCAGGGACGTTGGCATATAGACCAGTACTTTTCCTGACTCCTGTCCAAGCTACTGTTTCTGTAGCTAATGCAGAAGATGCAGCCACCTCAGGTTTTGACTCACAAAATAAGGGGTTTGCGGTATTTGATCTAAATGGTTTATTGACACCTAAAGCTCAGTACAGGCTAAGCAAAAAAGGAAGCCTGCTTTTCCTTTTCCCTTTCAGTCTTCCATTCCTTCACAAGCTCTCATGTCTGTGAAGGAGAAATGTGACCTCTAGTAATAAGCCAAAAGGATTTCAAGCCTTTCTGCTAGTGGCCAGCAGGGGGCAGAGTCACTTCTTTCCTCATGATGTCCTAACCATCACTGGAATCCTGCCACTGAAAAAAGTTTAAAACTACTTGTGAGTGTAATATACAAAAGAAATGTTACCCAAGGAGAAACAAACTCACTTGTCTCCTCTCACACCAATCTACCATGTGTGAAGATTGAAACTTGCCCATTTGCCCAAGTTTGATTAGGAGAATTTATCATGGTATTTTCCCAAATGTGATTGGCTTCTCAAATGAGTGTGCATCAAGGAAGATAAACAGGGTCCACGAGACATAGATATTCCAGAGAAATCTCTATCATATTGAGGGGGAGGAGTACTTCTAAACTAGAGAAGGAATGTTGTTCTCAGTATCTAACTCATTCTTCTTAATCAGAAACTTTCCCAATAAGTTTTCAGCTACTCGGGATGTTATGCTGACTTGCTCTCTCCTGATTTAGCCAGCGGATTGTGATGCCTCCTAACCATCAGCCTTTCTGAACAGCATGCTAGACACTAAGTGAGCCAGCTGGTTTGGAGAAATATATTAAAGGCATTCCCTACCTTTGTGGGGTTTATTGTCTAACTGGAAGAAAATATATGAAAAAGTTCATATACTTCAAAAGGTATAAACTTTATATCTTTTTTTTATACAGAGAACATTTAAAATTTTTACTTAGCGATTAGAGCCATTTTTCTCTGGTCTCCACGTTTTGGGGTTGTTTTTAGATACGTCTTCATTTCTTTCTTTTTTTTTTTTTTTTTGGTCACGGAGCACATGGGATCTTAGCTCCCCGACCAGGGATCAAACCCACGCCCCCTGCATTGGAAACACGGAGTCTTAACCACTGGACTGCCAGGGGCTTCCCTAAACTTTATATCTTAAAGCTAGGAGATATATGAATGTTTATTGTGGTGGGGTTTCTGAGCCTTTTCATCCTTATTCCCCTTAAACCAGTCCCATGACTTCTTTTTGAGCATGTTGTCCCTAGTTTTATGTTTGCCAGGTGGCTACAGCTGGGGAATGAGGCCAGCAAGTCTCAAGATGTGGAATCATCTAGTTAGTGCAGTTTCATTTAATATACAGGTAACGGAAGTTAATACACAGGTAATGGAAGTTGACATACAGAAATAAGTTACTTACAAGGTGGCAGTGCTAGTTTACTGAAGAGCTTGAGTTAGTATCTAGGCTTTTATATGATTTTTCCATTATTCTTGGCTTCCCTGGCCCTTAGGTTTAAGCATAGCATTAGGGATCCTGGGGTGCCAAGAGATGTTTGTTCCTATTTCTGTTTCAGTTTAAAACGTGCCATTTCTTTTCCTTCACTCCCATACTATAGGGCTAGGCAGTCAGGGAAGACTGATTCTGCAGTGCTTCAAATAGCTGTTCCTGCCCATTATTTTAGCTTGGTGTTTTCTAAAATCTTTATTCCAGAGAGTGGATTCAAGGGTTCTTCTACTCCAACATGGTTGAGTGATAATTGTGCTGACAAGCCTCTCAGTTGAGCCATCTGATATGCAGGGTGGCAGGGATGAAGTCACCATTTTTATTGTCCAGCAGCATTTATTTTAAGCTGTTGTGGCCCTAGCATGGAAAACACAGGCAAAAGAAAAATAGCCCGGAGAATTGCCATTGACGATATCTACAGTCAGCCAGTGGCACCCACACTAGCAGCCCTTGTGTGTATAGTGCCCTCTACTGGGCCTTGAGGGAGGTTAACAAGGAAAGGGAAGATCTCTTCCCTTGGAAGCTAAGACCTGACAGTGGCATACAAATAAAAGCAAATTAATGTAAGATCCCGAGTGGCGGGAGTTTCCATGGTGGCGCAGTGGATGAGACTCCGTGCTCCCAAGGCAGGGGGCCCAGGTTCGATCCCTGGTCAGGAAACTAGATCCCACATTGCATGCCGCAACTCGCATGCCCACAATAAGAGTTTGCATTGCCGCAACTAAGGAGCCGGCGAGCCACAACTAAGGAGCCTGCCTCCGGCAACTAAGACCCGGTGCAACTAAATAAATAAGATCCCACGTGGCATGCGGCATCTTAGTTCCCTGACCAAGGATTGAACCCATGTCCCCTGCAGCGGAAGCACAGAGTCTTAACCACTGGACCTCCAGGGAAGTCTCCAAATTAATGCAGTTCTAAGCAGAATTCCCACAAGCTAAGAGAAGGAGGATCAGGAGATGAGTTGTTAGCTGAATTTTCTTAGAGATGGGTGACTTACTAATAAAGATAAGATGAGGCTGCCCATGCTTGGGCAGCAATATTTTAATTCACAAGTATTGGATTGGCCAAAAAGTTCGTTCGGGTTTTCCCATAAGCTCTTTTGGAAAAATCCAAACGAACTTTTTGGCCAACCCCAATAATTGTTGAACTCTTAACTTTGCGATTGGAAATATTAGCAGTTGCTGGGCAGATAAACAGTATAAGAAATGGTGTCTGCCCTGAAAGAACTTGAAGCCTCATTGAGACAACACTTCTACATATAATACATGTCAGTGGTAAAAGAATTCTGAGAAGGGGAAATTCAGAGGGCTGGAATCATTAGGTAAATATTAGTGGAAGAAATGGAGATTGAACTGGGCCTTGAAAGATGGGTAGTATTAAATTGTCTAGTTCAATTATCAGTTAATAAGTGCCTGTAATATGCCAGGCATTGTGCTAAAATATAAATGATATGTGGGTGCTTCTTTCAAGGCGATTCCACTCTGGTGGGGAAACTACACATGAGGAAATCATATGCAGTGTTAAACTTGCAGCAGTAGAAGCCCAGCTACATAGAGGAATAGGAACAAGTATTTAATAGTAATTGCACCTAGCCCATTGCTAAGTACTCAATTGACATCATCTCATTTAGTCCTCACAACAATTCTACAAAGTAGGTAGTCTTAGTCTTGCCATTATACAAATGAGAAAACTAAATCAGTAACTTGGCCAAGTCACATAGCTTCCGAGAGTGGAGGCAGGATTCCACTGCCTGCAATGGGATGGGGAAAAGAGTGATCAGGAAGCACTTCCACTGCCGGGCCGGTTCAATCCCTGGTCGGGGAACTAAGATCTCACAGGCTGCGTAGTGCAGCCATAAAAACAAAAAAAGAGTGATCTGGGGACTTCCCTGGTGGTCCAGTGGATGCAGGGGACATGGGTTCGATCCCTGGTCAGGGAACTAAGATCCCATATGCCGCGGAGCAACTAAGCCTGTGTGCCACAACCACTGAGCTCGCATGCCACAACTAGAGAGAAGCTGTCATACCACAACGAAGAGCCCGCGCACCACAACGAAGACCCGATGCAGCCAAAAATAAATGAATTAATAAATCTTTTTAAAGAAAAAGTGATCAGGAAAGATTTCATGGAGCAAATTCTGAAGGAGGAACAGGATTTCTCCAGAAAGGTAAGGTGAGAAAGGGCATTTTTGTACAGGGACCAACACTTAGAGAAGGATGAAACTGTGGAATCTGGTGATTCTGCAGTAGCAGTATCAAGTGAGTCCTGGGGAGGCACTGGAGACCAGGCCAGGAAGGTAGACAAGGATATGACTTGCAGGCAGGCATAGGAACCACTGAGGGGATTACAAAGAAGAAATCTTGTCAGTTCTATGTTTTAGACAGGTCACTGCAAAATTGTGTGGAAAAGGGATTTAAAGGTAATAGATTTAGTGATGGACTGGTTCTAGTGTCAGGTTTCCTGGTTTTGATAATTTGGGACAAGTTTCTTAAACTCTCTTTGCTTCAGTTTACTTATTTTGTAAAATAGGAATGATGTAGTACCCACCACAAATGACTGTTGTGATGATTAAACAAGATAAAGCATGAAAAGCCCTTACTTCAGGGACTACAACAGTGCCTAAGATATGGTTCCTGCCCCCAGGGAGCTTAAAGACTACTGGGGGATATAATAAAGACAGGTAGACTGACAATTATTAGAATACAAGGATTTGGTGCTAAGATAGGGATAAGCACAAAATGCTCTGGAAGCACAGAATACACACCTAATTTGGGCAGGTGGGAGAAGAACAGTCAGGAAAAAATCCCTTCACAGAAGGTAGCTTCTAAGCTGAAATATGATGGAGTAGTAGGACTTAGGTAAAGGGATTAGATTGGGAAAGGTCTTCCAGGTGGAAGAAACAGTATGTGAAAAGATGTAGAGGTATTACATTCTGGAAACTTAAAATAATTGAGAGTAGCTGTAGCATAGCATGCAAGGAATGAGGCCAGATGTCGGTGGAGGGAAGCAAGGGTTAGATCACAAAGGGCCCTTTAGGCTTTATTCTGGAGGCAATGTGAAGCTGCTGAATAAAGGTTTTGAGCAAGGAAATGACATGATCAGATTGGCTCCTTAGAATAATCTTTCTGATTGCAGTGTCAGGAAGAGATCGGAGAGGGTATAATGGATGTATTAGAGACGCTATTAATGGGATGGAAAAGTTGGGAAGGGTTAAGGCTATTGTGAAGAGGAAGATGATGAATTCAATTTGAGACATAATAAGTTTAAAGTAACAATGAAACATCTAAGTGGAGAATTCTGTACTACACTTAGTAAACTGTTACCATGGGTTAGTTGAGTTATGAGTGAGACAGACTGTATGTTGCTACAGTACTGTAGGCTAGATATGACTGGGAAATAAAGAAGGTAGTGATAGTGAGGATGAAGAAGAGTGAACAGATTCAAGAGATATATGAGAAGTACAATCAACAGAACTTCATGGGGGTGGGACTCGGGAAGAGACAGGACTCCAATAAAAAATTCCGAGTTTTCCGGCCTGAGTTGCTGGGTAAATGATGATGCCATAATCCAGAGAGAGAATACAGCTGGAAGAGCAAGTTTAGCAAGGAAGACAATGAGTTCAGTTTTGCCGAAGAGTTGATATGAGGTGCCTATAGAACATCCAAGAGCAGATGACTAGAAAGTTACTGGATTTATGAGTCTAGAGGTTGGATAAAAAGTCAGAATAGGAGATACAGATTCTGTAGACTTTAAGATGTACTAGTAAAGCCATGGCCGTGAAAATATAGAGAGCAGAAAGACTGAAGAACTGATCCTGATGAAGGCTGACATCTGAAAGGAATAGAGAAAAGGGCCCAACAAAATAGGAGAATCAGGAAGATGTCATGCCCAAGGACAGAGTTTAATGGAGAAACTCAATCAGTCAATAGTGTAAAATGCTATTAGAAGTTAAGTTTAAAAACGAGACTATCTCACCTATGTAATAAAAAGTGCCCCCAAATTTCAGGAAAGCAGTGTGCCAAAATCGTGAATAACTGTTTGCCAGGATTATGGTCTAAGGTGTGTATGTGTGCGTGTCCACTATCTGTACTTTTCAGGGTTTTGGCAGTGAGCATGTATTTGACCACTAGAGGTAATTTTAATTCTATGTTAATTCTAGAATAAAAATAAAATCACAAGAATAAAATCACAAAATGTTTCTTTTAAATGGACTAAAAGGGGCTTCCCTGGTGGTGCCGTGGTTAAGAATCCGCCTGCCAATGCAGGGGACACGGGTTCGAGCCCTGATCCAGCAGGATCCCACATGCCACGGAGCAACTAAGCCCGTACGCCACAACTACTGAGCCCGTGTGCTGCAACTACTGAAGCCCGCACGCCTAGAGCCCATGCTCTGCAACAAGAGAATCCACCGCAATGAGAAGCCTGCGCGCAGCAACGAAGACCCAACACAGCCAAAAAAAAAAAAAAAAAAAATCAATTAAAGGGTGTCCATTTGATTTGCCAGTTAGTAACCTTTTTGAAACCAGTTTCCATGGATTGGTAGAGGTAGAATCTTGCTTGTAAAACTGAGTGGTGTGCGAAGGTTTTGTTGCTTGCTGTTGTTGTTTTAGGATGGTAATGATAGGCATGTATATTTACCAAGTGAAAGGAACAAGTAAAAGTAGAAGCTCAATAAAGAATGATGATAACCAAAAAGCAGGGTTCCAAAAAGAAACGGGGAGTTGGGGGGCAAGAAGGAGCTCAGGTGGATGTGGTTAATTAAACAAGAGTTCAGCAAACATTTATTGAGCACTTACTATGTGCCAGCCACTGTACAAGGTGAGGTGCTGAGTTAGCAAGTCAGCTCAGTTAGGAATTGGTCTAAAGCAGGAGGATATATACCTTATCCTGCATGAGACTCAAGGTGAAGATGTAACAAAGGGTAAACTCACAGCTGTTTGTGAATAGGGGTAGGTAATTGATGGGAGTCCTCGTCTGACAGCTTCCTTGTTCTTTGTGGAATAGGATGTGAGGTTGATACTTGAGAGGGAAGTGGGAGTTAGGGGGCTTAAGAAGAGTGGCCATAGTGTTGGAGAGAGGATGAAGGGAGGAGGATGAAAGAGCGATGATAAAAAATACTATTTAGTATTATGAGAAGCCCGCGCACCACAACGAACAGTAGACCCCGCTCGCCGCATCCAGAGAAAAGCCCGTGTGCAGTAACGAAGATACAACACAGCCAAAAATAAAATAATTAAAAAAAGAAAAAACTAAAAGAGTTAGGAAACAATGTTGAGGGTATAACAGAAACCATGAATGTGTCATCCTTGGAATGCATCATCCATTGGAATGGTATCAATCCATATATTTCTGCTGTCTTCTCTAGCAACACCCAGCTGCCTGGGTACAAGAGCAGAGAAGACATATTCTCGTATAGATCCTGGATCATGATTTGTAGACAGATGGAGAGGATTGACGAAGGAACAAGGCGATTGAAGGTGCTGGTGAAAGATGGAAGCCACCCAATTCAGACTGGCGAGGTACGTTAAACTCCGGTCAAGAGAAGCCTTGATAAGGTCAAAGAGCAGGTGATTTAGAAGTGAAAGTGGTAAAACTGGAAGCCCAGGCAGCACATGGTGTCAGAATGATGTTGGAGTTTATGATTTCAGAGTTGGAACTCTTCCATATAATGCAAGGGCAATAGGAATGGGTGTTTTAAGTGGAGTAAAGATAAAGATCATTGGAGAGTTAAAGAACTAAGGGAGTTTCCATATCCAACTGCCAGGGTAGGTGGCTCATGTGTTTGAGATTTTGTACTGTTATCTCTTATTAGACCCAACTGTATTTTTTTTTAATAAAAGGAAAATGGAAGTGTCTAGCTTAGTAAATGACAACAGCAACGATAAAAGAATTATGGGCTTAGAGTGTTGGGTCAGTAAATCAAGGTGTTTAAATGAATCCAGAATTATGCAAGCCTGGGGAGGAGAAGATGAAGCCAGCTGCCAGTCCTGGTGTAGGAGTGACCAGGAACAGCAGAGAATATGAAGGAGAGTTTAGCTTGATGGGATGAACTCCAAAGCAGGAGGGGTAGCATGCAAATAATCTTGGAAAAATAAGGGCCTGAAAATGACATTAGGGAACCAGGAGTATCTCTGTTCCCCCACTTTCTGATATAGGAGGGAAAAACCCTCTAGGTCTGCAAATAAAGCTGTGTTTGGGGATAACCTCAGTGTAATTTGAATGAGTGGGTTGAGGGAAATTCTCTAAAGAGGAGTTTCTGTGTGAGGCATCAGAGAAATGAGGGGACCAGGGATGAAAGTATAAGTAGGAGAGATCTGTATTTGGGGCAGGGTCCAAAGATTATAGAGATGGGAACCACTTGTGCAGTGAATTAGCCTAAGGTTCCCAATTTTGGTTCAAAAGTTGTTTGGTACCAGTCTTGACTGAAGGCCCCACAGGGCTATGGAATCCAGTCTCCTCAGGCCTCCCTCTCAGGGTTCTGAGGGGAAGATCAAGCATTCCACCTCTGAGAAGACATTCTAGGAGAAAGAGAATGGAACAGTAGCTTGAACAATGATTACAAAGAGGAACAAGAAGCTAGACTAAAGTGAACAACTGGAGGAGGGTCCTTCATTCACACCTTTATCAAGTATTTATTGAACTCCTACCAGGGCTTTGTCTTGTTCATTGCTATATCCCCAGCATCAAGTGTTTGGCACATATGTGTTCAATAAGTATTTGTTGAAGGAATAAATTGTTCACTAACATGTTCAGATTAATCTATAAGTATTCAGAAAACAATAAAAAGAGTTTGACCTCTTTCAGCAGTCTCTGAATGGCAGCAGTAGTGGATAAGCAGGGAAATGAGACTTGTAAATGAGAGAACAATGTTGGAAGGGTACTCCCCACACAAAGCTGGGTCTCTCTTTTGGAAAACTTCTAGATGAGCCACATGACTAAGAAAGTACAGGCAAAGGCCGAGTGCTCAGAAGGTCAACCAAGGATAGCTTTTCTGTAAAACACTAACTTATGACAGGAAGAGAGCACTAAATACTGATAACAACATTGTGGTAAAGTGGCCTCTTCAGGTAAAAGAAAAGTTCTGGTATAAACGGAAGTTTAGTGACAGAGGCACTTAGTGTTTTTAGATGGACTTTTTTTGAACCTTCTTTTGACATATATTTATCATGGGTGGATATTAGAGATTAATGCAAAATATGAACTCTTAGTTATTAAATCTTTATTATTATATTTAGATTGAAAAGATTGAACTGAATAGAATTTACACAGTACAAGAACTTTTCTCAAGTTATTCATTAACTGCTAGAGCTACATACCCATCAAGAAGCATCATTCTTGATCAAGTGCCAGCCACCTACCTACCTTACAGTCCCAAACCCAATTAGTAACGTCAAACTGATACTTACGCTAAAATATTTATATTTTTAACTGCATATAAAACTCTCATGGTAGAAATTTGAACATAATCAGACCTATGGGGGAAATTTTGTTGGGGGGAGGTTGGGGGGCGGGTAGAGACAACTTAATCTATCTTCTTACCCAGTCTGAATCAGGTGGATTCCTTGAACTGTCTTTCACCAGCACCATTAATCACCCCACGTAGATACCACCTACTCAAATATACAAAGGAAAGACCTGGAATCATTCAGCGATCATGAGTCCTGGTTTGACACTAAAGTCCAGGTCTGGGACTTCCCCAGTGGTGCAGTGGTTAAGAATCCGCCTGCCAATGCAGGGGACATGGGTTCGAGCCCTGGTCCGGGAAGATCCCACATGCCGCAGAGCAACTAAGCCCGTGCACCACAACTACTAAGCATGCGCTCTAGAGCCCGCAAGCCACTACTACTGAGCCCACATGCTGCAACTACTGAAGCCTGCGTGCCTAGAGCCGGTGCTCTGCAACAAGAGAAGCCACTGCAATGAGAGGCCCACGCACTGCAACGAAGAGTAGCCCCCGCTCCCAGCAACTAGAGAAAGCCCGTGTGCAGCAACGAAGACCCAACGCAGCCGAAAATAGACTAAAAAAAAAAAAAAAAACTGGTAAAGTCCATGTCTGAAGCAACTTTTATGATTAGGAAAGTCTGAAAACACCCTCAGACTTCTCTCCATTGCATTTCTGAGTCATTTCCTTGTCCATTGACCCAAATTGTGTACAGCTACATGCAAGAACTATCCAAAAGTACAGAGTTTAGAACTAAAGAAACATTTGAGATCACTGAGTTCAGTGAAACACTGGCCAAGAGATCATGCCTTTTGTCCAGTTGCACAGCCTCTTGTCAGGCAGCTTTTCCGATACCGAAGGCCCTCTTCTCTAGAAGCTGACTTTACAGCAAATTTGGGACTCCAGCTTAAGTTTGTTTTTGTTAGGAGTAAACAAAGAAAATACTTGAGTTGGAAGTTTGAGAGGAACTCAGGGCCCAGGGTAACAAGCTGGCATCCCATGGTATTCCCTTCAAGTAATTTGACCTATCACTGGTGCTCCTGCAATGGACCGAGGAGAGGACTCATGTAGGACCAGAATATTCTAACTTTCAACCTTGGGACTATTGACATTTTGAACTAGATATTTTGTTATGGGAGCTGTCCTGTGTATTTTAGGATGTTAACAGCATCTCTGTGCTCTACCCACTAGATGCTCAGTCAGGACAATCAAAAAAGTCCCCAGACATTGCCACATGTTCCCTGGGATCCTGTGGTTGGGAACCACTGTTCTGACTAAAGGAAGAGGTTCTTGTAACTCAAGCCTGGGGCTATGTAATCCTCTCAGCAGTGTCTATTCTTATTCCTACACCCTTTTGCCTGGTTTCTCCCTCACCTTTCCCTCTGGGGCCACCATGCCTTCATCAGATGGGATCCTCCGACCTCTCTCTACCCTCAGCGGCCCTGAAAGTGGCACCTGGGGTGAAAATGGGAAACAAAAGTTTCTACCCTTCCCCTCTTGCACCAAGGGGATCCCCCTCGCTGGATAGGAATTTACATAATTGGTTAAAATAAGACAACATGTATGCAAGGCTTAGCTCTTACCTGTAACTGCTGTGAATCAAGGAGAGGGCAGGGCTTTAAGCCCCTTTCCTATCTTGAGGGTGGGCTGGGAGGGAGAGATGAGAGCATAAAGGAATCTGCCCTTTCTGCACAATTTCCCCTTGACTCAGCAGTCCTACTTCCCCTCCCCAGCCCACACTCATCCTCACCAGTGCCCATATTTACACACTGCAAACCTATGTTGTCATAGAGAGACATAAACCAGCTGGTTGCTATGAAGGTTTACACACAAACACACACCCTAGGGTACGGCCCAGGCTGAGCAGTGGAGATGAATGGCACTTCTTACTGGGACATGCATTTTTTCTTTCTCTTAATTTGCTATTGTCCTACCTCTTCTTTTCTCCCCACATTTTCATGCTTCTCATTCCTGCTCCCAGATGACACTTCCCACGGACGAGTACTGTTCTTAAACATCTCCCTTGCCTCAGGAAGTCACAGTTTAAAAACAGAATTACTTAACCTTTTTGAACTTCAGTCCCTTAATCTGTAATATGAGGATAATTATAATACAAACCTTATATGGATTTTGTTAGAATTAAATTGGATATATGTAAAGAAATTTGTATCATGGCTGGCAAAGTACGTGCTCAATAAATGGAATTTGTTCTTATGCTAAAATAAAAGCCTGCTCGGGGGCACCTGGGAACCAACCACAGGTGCCTTTGGAAATCTTGGCTTGTGTGTCCTCTCTGATAGTAGAAAAAAGCTATTGTGGGAGTGTCCCTTGTCCTGTAGAATGATGGAAGAGCAGAATTGTGTGGGAAGATTGCTTTGTGTTTTGCCTTTGTTGTACTCAGATGGAAAGCTGTTTTGGGAAGGAAAATCTGGGTATATGATCTCTTCCTTTCTGTAGTTTGAAATGAAAGAAAAGACACAATACACAAAATCATTGCCTGGCTGAAATGGAAGAGTATAATGGAGGCAGAGTGCTCTCTGGGCCTTTGGCCCTGGCTACCCTTCTCCAGCAGACCCCTATCCAAGAGCAGGCTGCCTGTGTTGGTGTAACAGGCTGGGGCTTATTCCTACTGTAGATTCTGTGCATGACGTCTATTGAATTTTTTCCGAAAAAAAAAATAAACAAAAAAACCTGGAACTTTCTAATATCAGATAAAGGGCAGGTATTTCCAACCCTGAAAATAGGTAAGATTTCTCTTCTTCAGCTTGAATTTAGTGTACAGCTATGTTCCTGCAGGAGGTCTCAGTTCCTCCCAACACACTGAGAAAATAGAAGAAAACATTATGTGCCTTGCATTTTCACCTCTGTCCTATTTCACAGAATAGATATCACTATCCTATTTTTACAGGTTAAAACAGATTTGATTGAAAAAGATACTTTATAAACTAAGAATTGTGGTTACATCTGGAAGGGAGTTAGGGGAATGGGATTGAAGGTGATAACCAAAGGAAAGTTAGTCTCATCTTAATGGTTTGCTTTTTTTATAAGGAGAGTATTTATGCATTAATTATGTGATTAAAATTAAATTTTGAATTAGAAGGTAAGACTATTTTACAGACGTTTAATGAAGCTCAGAAAAGGTAATTTATCTAAGGTCATTTGGTAATTGACAGACTCCAGGGTCCATGGCTGCCCCCCCAAACAACAATGTCCTAGGTACACCCTCATGGAGAACCAGGTTTGGAGCCAAGAGGGAGTCCTGAGCTTTCCCTCTCATGGGCAGTGGGATCATTGTAGTGGGCCCTAGACATTAGCTTTATCACTAAAGGGAGGCGTAACCAAACCATGTCTGACCAACTTGATGACTACCCTGTGACTTGGCCTGTGAAGTATGACTAAATCACATAGACTCGAAGGTAGGGAATGGGGAAGGATGTAAAGCAGGTTGATAACGGAGATTATGTTTTACACTTAAGATTTTAACTGGATGTTTCAGCTGGGGTACCAAGATATAATAGATATGAAATTCCAAAGGGAGATACCAGACAGAAATGCAAAGGTTTAAAGGAAATTAACAAGGACCAGTTCCACAAGTCTTGAATCCTCATTTCAAGAGTATAAAAAGTGGGGATAGGGTTTACAAATGAGATTTCTTTGGAGAGAGCTACTACTGTGTTGTGATCCACATCCAATCTGGAGGAGAGGGTGTGGGGAGTACTTCCCTCTTCTCAAGCCTAGAAGGAGGGGTCTTATGGGACAGCTACATCTTGGAATCAACTGCACTTCCTTCTGACAAAGGGTCAAATATACATGAATCCTGGGAACCAAGTATGAAGCCAGGGTAAATCCTGCTCAAGAGAACTTCCTGGACACATAGTGGGACTCTTTACAAAAGATTCCATGTAGAATGGACCTCTGGAAAACAGAAAGATGAGGGGGTAGTGGTGGCCATAGAAATACAATGCATCATGTCACTTAAGGGAAGCTGATATTGCCATTGAAAGGCCCAGCAGGGAAGCCTCTGATGGATCCACACAAATGCCCATGAGACAGTCAGCTTTCAACATCAGCATGAGGAGAGCATGAAGCCACCAAGAATATTTCTCCCTCTTCCTTCTGCCCCATTCTAGGTGTCAGTGTCAGCATCTAGGAAGTAGAGGAGAAGCCAACTACCACTATTCCACAAAGGCAAGCTTGCAGGCTATACCAATCCTAGCTGTGGGGTGAAGAGTCTGTTCTGCTACTTAAAGTGATCGCAAGACTGTTACCCAAAGGTGAAGAAATGTTAGGGGGGGGATGCTGGAATTTTCGTCCAGGTCAGAGGGAAACATCTCCTACTGAAATAAATTTTTCAGTGGCAGGAGACAAAATTAAACTTTAATTTTTACTACATCCCTTCAATTGGTACTTGTTAAACATTCCAACTATCATCTTTATATTCTCTGAGGCATTTAATTGGCACTCATGGAATGAGATTTCCAGTTTGTAGTCCAAAGAGCCTTTGAAAGGCTAAGATGCTCTCCACCATAAAACAACTCAAAACAAGGGAGTTTTAGGGATTTGGGGTTTGGTAAATCTGGCTGAGACCAAGGGAATTTAAAGTAGACTCTTAGAGTTAGTTGGAACCTTGAAGATCATCTAGTTCTAATTCCTCCTGAATTAATCTTTTCCAGAGCATCCCTGACAGGTGATCATTTAGTTTTTTCTTGAATAACTCCAGTGTCTTAGAATTTACTACTATCTTCACCCTCATTAAAACTCTTCGAGGGACTTCCCTGGTGGTCCAGTGGCTAAGTCTCCGCGCTCCCAATGCAGGGGCCCGAGGTTCCATCCTTGGTCAGGGAACTAGATCCCACATGCCACAACGAAGATCCCACATGCCGCAACTAAGACCCAGCACAGCCAAATAATTTTAAAAAATAAAAGAATACATCAATCAACCCTCATTATAAAAAACAAAACAGGGACTTCCCTGGTGGCGCAGTGGTTAAGAATCTGCCTGCCAATGCAGGGGACACGAGTTCGAGCCCTGGTCCAGGAAGATCCCACATGCTGTGGAGCATCTAAGCCTGTGCGCCACAACTACTGAGCCTGCGCTCCACAACTACTGAAGCCCGCACGCTCTAGGGCCCGTGTGCTGCAACTACTGAGGCCCGTGCGCCTAGAGCCCATGCTCTGCACAAGAGAAGCCATCGCAATGAGACGCCCATGCACTGCAATGAAGAGTAGCCCCCACTAGAAAGCAGCAGCAACTAGAGAAAGCCTCACCCTGGCAAAAAAAAAAAAAACACTCTTCATTTGAGGACCACTTTTCTCTACATCTCATTTCACTAGTCTAAACATTCTCCCTTCCTTCAGTTATTGCTCCTTGACATGGTATGGACTCCTGGCATCTCCTTATTTTCTAGATGAGCTCAAATTGTGTCAATGTACCTCTCTAAGTCTGGTCCAGATGTGACCTGAATCAAGTAGAAATAAATCATCACCTCCTGGTTGTAGACTTGGACTGTGAGAGAGCCTTAGGTCCCCTTAGATTTTGTTCAGTACTAACCCTATCACACTATTGACTCATTAAAACTAACTAAAACCTAGAGACGTAATTTTGGGGATGAGATAGGGTTGTTTTGATTTATTTTGATTTTATAAATAATATATGAATACAATTCCTTTATAAAACTTGTAAATAATAGAGATTAAAACCTTCATTCAAAAAAACTACAGACAAAGGCAAAGTCTTTCTTGATCATTACCCCAAATCCTGGTCCTCTAGTTATGTACCCTTCCAGACTTTTTTCTATGTATTTACATGGATATACAGTTACATGTAGAAATACGTAGTTGTACAGGATTTTTAAAACATAAATGGTATCAGATGGTTTGTGTTATTCTACGTCTTCTTTCTTCACTTAACATGATTCAGAGACCTTTTCATATCTGCACATATAAAGCTATCTCACTCTTTGTAGCTGCTATAGTAAGGATCCCATAGTATGAATGTATCACAATTTATCTAACCATTCTGTTGTTGGACATATAGATTGTTTCCAGTTTTTTGCTATTACAATGTTTCACAGAAAATTGAATTGAACAATTGCAGGCTCCACTGTCAGACTTCACAGAGGAGAAGTCTGAGTTACATATCCCAGGCCAAGAGGAGAAAAATTAAAATTGAGTAGTAAACCAAGTTTACTACCCCTTTCATGGCTAGTCCCCTCATTGTTGTTCCTTTTTTTTTTTTTTTTTTCTTTCTTTCAAGAGCCTCTTGGCTAGTCTTGGCCCTTTGGTCTTACATGTAAGTTTTAGGATCAACTTATCAATTTCCTTATCTAGAACTGCATTTAGTCTATACATCATTTTGAATGAGAACTGACATTTTTACAATTGAGTCTTCCTATATGTGAATATGGTTTGTGTCTCTATTGGGTTTTGCTTAATGTATTTCAATAGAATTTTATAACATTCTCCATATATCTTTACACATAGTGGTAGAGACTGTTGGTTATGCTTCCTTTCTTCTATAGTAACAGAATCCTCAGTTTTTAGCTGGGCACACAGACACTCAGAATAAAGACTGTATTCTTAGAATAAAGACTCCCTTGCAGGTAGAAGACCATGTAACTAATTTCTAGCTAACAGGATATTAACAAAAAAAAGGTATGCAACTTCAGGGAAGTGTCAATAAAGAAAGCTAGGGCTTCCCTGGTGGCGCAGTGGTTGAGAGTCCGCCTGCCGATGCAGGGGACACGGGTTCGTGCTCCCGGTTCGGGAAGATCCCACATGCCGCGGAGGGGCTGGGCCTGTGAGTCATGGCCGCTGAGCCTGCGCGTCTGGAGCCTGTGCTCCACAGCGGGAGAGGCCACAACAGTGAGAGGCCCGCGTACCGCAAAAAAAATAAAAATAAAAAAATAAAGAAAGAAAGCTAGATACCCTTTGCCTTCCCTTTTCTATTGTATTTCCTGCTGGTTGGAATGCAGATAAGATGGGTAAAGCTAGCCGTCTTGGACCTTGAGGTAGAAAAGTATGTATGAGGATAGCAGAACAACACAACAGAAGGAAGTATGAGTTCCCGATCATTATGGAACCACTATGCCAACTCTGGGTTTGTCAGAAAGGAATAAGAATGAATATTGGATAAGGCAACTAGCAATGTCTGTCACACCTTATGAAACGCTACTGAACCCTAGGTTTTATGCTAGTGTTACCTGTGGAGACTAGGGCCCGAAATTATAATCTTATAGGCAAAGATGATAGATTACAGTGTTGTGATGACAAGGTAGGAAGATACTGATACTGAAGGCACAGTATGAAAGAGTATGGTATTCAGTAAGAAGTGTAAGAAATGTCCAACTAAGCAAGAAGTTCAATTAATGATTTTGACATAAAAACATGAGATCAACTTTTTAGTGTGTGATCAAGAATAATCTTTAGAAATTATTTATGGTCACAGGGAGGAATGTTTGGGAAAAAATTATGTACATTTTAGAAATAAGGCAAAAAGATGACTACATGATCTTTTAATATCATGTTAGAGCATTTTCAAATAAGTCCACCTGAGGGTTACTAGATTACCTTGGTGAATGTGATTTTATTTGATTAGCACCCAGGAGTTTTACAACCCTCAAAAATTAGAGGATAATGTGATTGAGTATGGTATGAAGAAGCCTTAGAAATAGTTTATAAGCAAAATAGTTTATAAGCCTCAATTTAGAGAAAGAGAACAAGGTGCTCCAGTAGTTCTGGAAATTTCTATCAGTTGAGTAGAGAGTCTCCCCAAACTTGGGTTACATATAGGGCCTCAAAACAAAACAAAAGAAAAACAAAAACACTGCTTTATTAGGCTGAGGAATAAAAGGGTTGAGTAATTAAGAGAGACGGTAAGGATAAGAGCAAGAGTTTTTTTTTAAGATTTTTAAATATTTATTTTATTTATTATCATTTATTTTTGGCTGCATTGGGTCTTCGTTGCCAGGCGTGGTCTTTCTCTAGCTGCAGTGAGCAGGGGCTACTCTTCGTTGCAGTGCACAGGCTTCTCATTGCAGCGGCTTCTCTTATTGCAGAGCACAAGCTCTAAGCACGTGGGCTTCACTAGTTGTGGCACATGGGCTCAGTAGTTGTGGCTCGCAGGCTTAGTTGCTCCGCGGCATGTGGGCTCTTCCAGGACCAGGGCTCGAACCCGTGTGCCCTGCATTGGCAGGCAGATTCTTAACCACTGCACCACCAGGGAAGCCCAAGAGCAAGAGATTTTTAATTAGGAGGGAAGGCAACATGAGATATTAAGTATGCCCAATTTCAGGCCCCAAAGAGTGGAGAACAAGACTATTAGAGTGGACTTCCCTGGCTGTCCAGTGGTTAAGACTCCGTGCTTCCACTGCAGGGGGCAGGTTTGATCCCTGATCGGAGAACTAAGATCTCACATGCCGGGACTTCTCTGGTGGCACAGTGGTTAAGAATCCGCCTGCCAATGCAGGGGACATAGGTTGGATCCCTGGTCCCGGAAGATCCCACATGCCACAGAGCAACTAAGCCCGTGCTCCGCAACAAGAGAAGCCACTGCAATGAGAAGCCCGCGCACTGCAACAAAGAGTAGCCCCCCACTTGCCACAATTAGAGAGAGCCCATGTGCAGCAACGAAGACCCAACGCAGCCAAAAATACATAAATAAATAATCGATCCCACATACCCCATGGTGCGGCAAAAAAAAAAAGACTATTGGAGTACATCTTAGATCCTATATTAAGACCTTTTCTTTGTCTATTTTGAAAGAAATTATGTAAATGAATTCTCTGAAACAAAGGCACATTTTAAGGAGGAAATGTATTCACAATTTGGGGACATTTCAAAGGATTCATGCCTACAAAAAAGAATGACATAATCAAGATGTCAACAATGCTTTTCTTTTCCGGTTCAGGATTGTGGCCAATATAGTTATCCTAAGAACAAGAGCCATTCTTGATATGCAGTGTGTACAAATCCAGAGGCTCCTGTGACTCTGAATAATGTTAGGGATCAGAAGACCTTCTAAGTGAAGTAAAATTTGCTGAGGACAGGACCTCCCAGACTCCTGGAAACATGCTGACTCCTTGCCTCTAAGCTGCATATATCCTTTCCCCCACTGGTAAGAGTAGTGGCTTTCTAGGGCAGTCCATAGTAGTCTAGAAGGTGGTCTACCTGTTGATCGTGTATAATATGGATGCCTGTTTTATGATAATGTCACACTCTGTTCTTTCATCCTCTTAGTCATCAAGCCCTGTAGACTCTGCCTCCACAGTGTCATGTTATTTTTTCCATTTCCACTACCACCACCTGAGTTCAGGTCACCACTAATTCTTTTTTTAAAAAATATTTATTTATTTATTCGGTTGCGCCAGATCTTAGTTGCAGCAGGCGGGTTCCTTAGTTGTGGCATGCTAACTCTTAGTTGCGGCATGCATGTGGGATCTAGTTCCCTGACCAGGGATGAACCCAGGCCCCCTGCATTGGGAGTGCAGTCTTATCCACTGCGCCACCAGGGAAGTCCCTAATTCTTGCCTATCACATTGCAGTAGCCTCCTAATTTATTTACTTCCAATCCTTTCTCTCTCGATCCATTCTAAAACAATTAGAGTAATGAACCTAAATTAGAGCATATATCATGGTACTCTAGTTCTTAGAGGTTCCCAACTGCCCAGAAAAGTTCTAAGCTCTTCAACTGGCTTTCAAAGCCCTCAATAATATGACCCCATCCTGCTTTTCTAGCTTTTGTATATCCCATATTAGTAAATATTCAGATTTATCCATTCAACAATGGAGTGTTTGCCATGGGTCAGGCATAGCTAGGATTACAAAGGGAAACACGATAAGTGTCCTCATCAAGTGGACAGCCAGTGGAAAAGAATAAAACTGAAGAGAAGCCCACGTGGAAGAAGGAAAACCAGGAGAGTATTGTTCCCTAAAAGGCACATGAAGAAAGTGTTTCAAGAAGGGAATGATTAAATACATGTTAAATACTGCTGAGAGGTCAAGTAAAATGAGGACTGCAAATTAACCACTGGAGTTTAGTCATGTGGAGGTCATTGCTGACACTGACAAGAATGGTTTCAGTGGAGTGGGGGGAATGAAAGCTTGATTGGGGTGGGTTCAAGAGAGAAAAGAAAGTAAGGAGGCTGAAGATTTTTGCTACAAAGGAGAACATCAAGAATTTAGGTTCTAGGGACTTTCCTGGAGGTCCAGGGGTTAAGAATCTGCGCTTCCACTGCAGGGGGCACAGGTTCGATCCCTGGTTGGGGAACTAAGGTCCCGCATGCCGTGCAGTGCGGCCAGAAAGAAAAAAAAGAATTTAGGTTCTAGGGAAGGCTTTCTAAAGGTGTGAGAGAGAATATCAAGTTTGTATGCTGATTGATGAAATGATTCCATAGGGAGAGAGAAAGTGATGATGCAAGGGATAACTGCCAGTACTTGAGTAGGCAAAGAAGATGGGATCCAGTGCACAAGAGGTTGATCTGAGATAGCAGAGAAGGTTCAATCATTTTAACTGCAGGAATAGCAGAAAGGATGGAAACAGAAGGAGTAAATTAGTAGATTTGGTGGTGAGAAGTGAAGCTTTTCTCTTCTGATTGCTTCCATTTTCTCAGTGAAGTAAGTTAACAGCTGAGAGTGAGGGAGGAGGGAATTATGGAGGCTTAAGGACAGAAGAGATGATGTGCACTAGTCACCTTGCATCACAGGAGAGTGAGGTGATTAAGGAAATGCACTAGGATTACTGAGCACTTGAGATTTCTGGCTATAATTAAGGTGAAACCTGCAACGCATTTCTTTTTTCAGCCTCTGAAGAAGAAAATGCTTTTGCATGCAAATTTGCTCAACCTCTCTCCCCTTGATAAAACTGCATTCTAGAAAGCAAAGCAGAAAAAGCTACCTCTTCCATAAAGTCTTCTTCCTCTAGCTCTCCTAGCCCAAAGTGAATTTTCCAACCTCTCAACTCCAATATTAAGTTGTTGATGCCTCCTATAGAGCATAAATTCCATCTCACATTATGGTTAGTTGCTGTGCAAGACTGGAAATTCCTTAAATAGAGAAACCATTTCTTATTCACTACAGCCACAAGATGTTTCTCTCCATCCTCTCTGCCACATATAAATCTCCATGGTTCTAGGTCTTGCCCAAATACATAATTGTGTGGTATGGATGCCCTATTTCCTTACTAAATTGATATTTTCAGGAATAGGAACCTTGCTCACCTTTCCTGCTTATGTCCCTCAAATATTTTGCTCTTGAATTTTAGCTATTATTATTTTTACAGGTCTTTTAACAAAAAGAGGTTGCTTCAATTAATGTTAATTCATACATACGGTATATACCAGGATCCTTGTCCTCAAGGGATTGACCGCTAGAGTCAAATGTCTCAGAAGAGGTGCTGACAGAGCAAGGCTTGTATTAAATAGCACCAGAGGGTAGAGATGGGGAATGGGAGAAAGCAAACAGGGAGACAAGAATAAAATTTAGGTGGAGTAGAACAATTTCGTTTTTTCAACTTACATAAAATGATTCTATAGGGCAGTCCATGGAGCGTCCCCATTTCCAAAGAGCTGAAGATGTGCAAAATAACTACAGGTCCCAAACAGTGCCCTCTTATTTATCCGTATTATCTAAGACTGTTGTTCCCCATCCGTGGCAGAATTTACTCATTCCCTTTCCTCAAAGTCTGAGAGACTAGATGGTTAAGACTTTGGTGTGGGAAAAAAACCTCTGGCACAAAAACAACAGCAGGGGCTCGCAAATCAGGGTTCAGGGAAGCCCAGGGAGAGCCATTATTAGCAGGCCCAGGTGAGCGCGCGGCAAGAGAGCGTACCCACCAGCCCAAGCGCCTGAGCCGCCGTTACGTAACCGGCCGCGAGAGGCTCCGGAGAGCCGGAAGCCCCGCCCTGACCCAGGCCCCGCCCCTGCCCTAACCCGCTGGTTAGGTGTCGTGCGCAACCCTCCGGAAGATTCCGCCCTTTTCACCAATTAAGGATACAATTTTTTTTTAAGAGTTGCTGACGCCATTGCGTAGGACTGGGCCCTAAAACCGTGATCTAGGAGCGCCTCTCTCAGTCGTTACTTCCGCTCTTCAAGATACCTGCAGGGGTCTCCCCCATTTTTCTCAGTAGGCGGCGGCGGCGGTTTGAGATGTTCGGCCTCAAGAGAAACGCAGTGATCGGACTCAACCTCTACTGTGGGGGGGCCGGATTGGGACCGGATAGCGGCAGCGGCGCCTCCGCTCCGGGAAGGCGGCTTTTGGCTGCAGGAAAGGAGGCCACGGCCGGGCGAGAGGTAGGGGGAGGGGAAGCCGGCGAGGTGATTGGCGGAAGCGCCGGCCCGAGCCCCCCGGCCACTCTCGCGCCCGACGCCCGGAGGGTCGCGCGGCCCTCGCCCATTGGCGCCGAGGGCCCCGACGTCACCGCGACCCCCGCCAGGCTGCTGTTCTTCGCGCCCACCCGCCGCGCCTCGCCGCCCGAAGAGATGGAATCCTCGGTCTCCGACGCCATCATGTCGCCCGAAGAGGAGCTGGACGGGTGCGAGCCGGAGCCTCTAGGGAAGCGGCCGTCCGTCCTGCCTTTGCTGGAATTGGTCGGCGAGGCCAGTAACAGCCCGGGCAAGGACGGCTCACTCCCCTCGACGCCGCCCCCAGCAGAGGAGGAGGAGGACGAGTTGTACCGGCAGTCCCTGGAGATTATCTCTCGATACCTCCGGGAGCAGGCAACCGGCACCAAGGACGCGAAGCCACTGGGCGGGTCTGGGGCCGCCAGCCGGAAAGCGTTAGAGACCCTGCGACGGGTCGGGGACGGTGTGCAACGGAACCACGAGACGGCCTTCCAAGGTAAGGGGGTTATTCGCGAAGGCCGCGCTGCCTTTTTTCAGCTCTCTGGACTCACCCACCTTTGGTGGGTGGAAACCGAAACGAGTCAGTGTTGAAACGACTCTCATCCTATTTCTGAAACCAGAATATTCTGGCCGTGAGTCATTGTTTCCACCCACTTGATTCTTTTGGAAATGGCAGCTCTGCTCAAAGCCCGGAAAGGGTGGGATGTCAATTTTCAAGTGGGATCAGCCTGAGTTCTATAGAGCCCGAATAGCGATTTCCCCCGCTGTGGGTGGGCAGGCGAATCGTGCCCTGGTTTAGACAAAGAGGCCGTGAGAACCTGCATGCTTTTCTTCCTCTCAGGCATGCTTCGGAAACTGGACATCAAAAACGAAGACGATGTCAAATCTTTGTCTCGAGTGATGGTCCATGTTTTCAGTGACGGAGTAACAAACTGGGGCAGGATTGTGACTCTCATTTCTTTTGGTGCCTTTGTGGCCAAACACTTGAAGAGTATAAACCAAGAAAGCTGCATCGAACCATTAGCAGAAAGCATCACAGATGTTCTCGTAAGGACAAAACGAGACTGGCTAGTCAAACAAAGAGGCTGGGTAAGTTTGTTTTAAGGTTGAGGAGGGGACTTGGAGTGGAAATGAAATGGAGGATTTTATAGAGAAAGAGGGGATAGCTAAAGGTTTTTAAGATGCACAACTCGGTTTTCAAGGCTCTAACTTTGGACCTCTGGTTGCTTGATGTTGATTTAAGTAGTTGGTCCTTAGAGATGGTATGACTGTCTTGAGTTGTTGTATCAAAAATCCTGGGTTTGGGGCTTCCCTGGTGGCGCAGTGGTTGAGAGTCCGCCTGCCGATGCAGGGGACGCGGGTTCGTGCCCCGGTCCGGGAAGATCCACATGCCACGGAGCGGCTGGGCCCGTGAGCCATGGCCGCTGAGCCTGCACGTCCGGAGCCTGTGCTGCGCAACGGGAGAGGCCACAACAGTGAGAGGCCCGTGTACTGCAAAAAAAAAAAAAAAAATCTTGGTTTTCTGTAGGCTGTTTTACTGGTTAAGAAATAAGAATCACCTGGGCGTGATAGCAAATACGTTTTTGAGCGTGCCCCACCTCCCTTTTAATTGCATAATGTGTCTCCTTTGCAGTCTGGGGGTAAATAATAATTGGTTCGTCATTGCGTTTGGGGGGGAAACCTTAGATATTTTAATTCATCTTTTCTTTGTAAATAGTGTTTTTAAGCCAGTGGAAGCCCATACTTGAAACTGTGCTTTTTGTTTGTTTTCTAGGATGGGTTTGTGGACTTCTTCCATGTAGAGGACCTAGAAGGCGGCATCAGAAATGTGCTGCTGGCTTTTGCAGGTGTTGCCGGAGTAGGAGCTGGTTTGGCGTATCTAATAAGATAGCCTTTTAAGTGCAATAATTGACTCTTAACCAACTCCAGCCACCAAAACCACATACGCCTGCTGTGAAATCAGATGTATTTATGAAGTTGGACTTCAAGCTGTGCAGGCCATAACCTCCAGGAGTTCTACTCTAGCAACGGAGAAAAGCAAGCGGCAGGAGGCTTATGGCTAACAGGAATAAATACATGGGAAAAGTAGTCCCTCTTGAAGAGTCACTGTCTGAAAGAAGTGAAAGAAGCAGAATTCAGTTTCAGCAACAGGCAAACTTTGGGAGGCCACGGAGGAGGACTTTTAGATTTAGTGAAGACGGTAGGGTGGAGAGACTTTAATTACCTTGCCTAGAACAGGAAAGTGGCCAGTAGCCAGGCTAGTCATAGAGTTCATTAAATATGCCCACTGAATCCATTAACTTCTATAGTGTTAAAATAGAAGCACTAACAATGCCAGCGTCATGTGTAAAATGGATTTTAAGCTACAAGTAATAGAACCTATGACTAGAAGCCTCAACACTGTACAACAGAGTGTGAAGGGAAGCTTTATCCTCTATAATTAGCTTTCCTAGATGTGCTTCTTGAATAGAAAGTCCAATGCTCAGGATGTTTATACCTGTTCTACTTTGGCTTGGTTTGAGATTCCTAGTTTATTAGCCTAGTGTCATGGCCAAGAATACTTGACTTAAGGCTCAATTACAAATCTGGAATATTCTGTTTTTAAGACAAAAACTTGTAATCGTCTGTAAAAATTGTATATATTTTTACAGAACATCTGTTTGAAATGTAAAGGGAGAAAAGTCTGAAATTACATTAGTTTTTTCATACCCTTTTGAAATTTACAACTTCTGTAGTTAGGAACCTGTTTCTTATAGCTTTTTCTATTCTAAATTTTGTGCTAGTCAGTTCTAGATTGTATACAGAACCAGCTGATGTAATTGTATGCAACCTGGTTGTAGTACAACAATTCTGATTCATAACTATGCAGGCTTTAATTTTCCTATCTGATTTTGGTAAGTATTTCTTAAATACCTGTTTGGGGATTTTTTTGTTTTTAACCTGGGGCTGAGAAATTGAGGAATGGAAATTAATCCTTTCACTTTGTTACATGTGGGCTTTCAATAATTGAGTCAAGGTTTTAAGGATTTATTGGGGGGGCGGGGCACACAGGCTGATGACTTAGAAATAATGGGCTCTGATTGGGCAACTACTCATTTGAGTTCCTTCCATTTGTCTTAATTTAACTGGTGAAATTTTAACTGAGTTCATGAGCTCATCTTCAAAGCTTTTGCTGAAAGATTTTCAGCTGTTCCAAATGGGACTTATTGGGAGTATGTATAAAAAGAGCACATTGGGTGGATGAGAGACATTTGATCCCTTGTTAATAAATTGTACAATGATGGCTTGGAAAAGCAGGCTATAGTCTAACCATGGTGCTATTACTAGGCTTGCTTGTTAAACACAGGTCTAAGCCTAGTGAGTTAATAAAACGAATACTTATTTCATTTCTATTAATGATTCTCAAACTTTGTTTCAAATTTTTGCATTGGCATCTCTATGGACTTCAGACTTGATGTTTTATCAAACTTACCGTTTATTTCGTATCCTTCCTTGAAATATTTGCTGCTTGTTCGGCTCCCTCTACAGATATTTATAGTTCCTACAAATTTACCTTGCCATCCCTGAACTCTTACTAGCCCTTTTAGTTTTTGGCACTAGGAACCTAAGTGTCTGCCCAAGGAGTCCACAGACCTTCATCCTTCTTGAATTTTATCCTTAGGAGGTGGCAGTACAATGGGTGCTGACAGTAACAGTGATGAGGTGAGAAGAGTCCCTTTTCCTTGGACTAGTATCTTATTGGTTGTTGCTTAATCCTGTCTTTGGGGAGAAATTTTCAAAATCCCCTTAGGGATTTTCAGAGGAAGGGATGATATCTTAGGTGACTTTCTCTAGGTTCTTTTGCATTTGAATATGCTCACTTAAAATTATAGAAATTGATGGGCTCTGTTAAACCTCAGAGTTATATAAAAGCTACTAGTAAACTGGAGAAAACTTTTATAGTGGAACCAGGGTCATTTTGAAACCTTCAGCTTCTGAATGTGACCTTTAGTATGTGGACTCCAGACAAAAATAGGCATGAATAAAATGACTAAGAATGTAATTAGGGAACAATTGCCCTGCCCGCCCATCCCCAAGCCTTAAGGTCATCTAGCTAGAGCTATTTTTATCTGTGTATTTATCATTCTTGATCATAAACCACTTATTTATATCATGTCTATCTCTAAGGACCTAAAAGCACTTTATATAGTTAATCTTAAGATCTAGTTAAGGTGACTAAAAAGGCCTGTCTCCCCATAGCCAGTTGTGGAAATAAGCACAGAGCTGTAGATTGATGGAGTTTAGGGGCCCCACTTCCCAATTTACTAGGTGTGACTGCTGAAATGTAGATGAGAATCTTCAGTTGCTATTTTGGGTCAGAGGCTGTGAGGGCTTAGGGAGCCCAAGTGCTTCGGGGCAGGGTGGGTGATTCTGTAGGGAGAAGAGGCACATGTTTTAAGTGCTGACTAGCTGCATAGTTCAGGCAAATCTTCCAAAATGGAAAGGGAGGGGCTGCCTGGAAAGATGGCTCTTTCAGCAACTTCTGTCTGTCTGATGCTTCTCTCAGGGAAAACCCTGCAGTCCTCTAGTGTCGTCTATGTACATTCTGTTGGGGGTGAACACCTTGGTTCTGGTTAAAACAGCTAATGCTGTTGACATCTGTGCCAGGAAGGGTTAGGACCAATTACAAACTAATGTGGGCTGTAAAATGTAGTGTGTTTCCCTAACTTCCTGTTTTTCCTGAGACGAAAATAATAAATCTTTTATTCAAATGCAAGGTGTGGTACGGGTGTTTTCTAATCAATGCCTGTTTTCCTTCCCCCTCTTAGGCAAGCATCTGAGGGAAGTCAGCTGAACAAACAGGTATAGGTGAATTAACCAGCAAAAGCCCCATAAAACTGATTTGCCTTAGAGCAAAGGTCAGTTCCATTCAGAATAACCCCTTCTTTCATTCAAATTAGAGCTGTTGGGCTTTTTTAAAAATATTTTTTTGGCCACGCCGCACGGCATGTGGGATCTTAGTTCCCTGACCAGGAATCAAACCCGCACCCCCTGCATTGGAAGCGCAGTCTTCACTGGACCAGCAGGGAAGTCCCGGGCTTTTAATTACATGTATTACTGTTGTACTTTGGAGTAGTTCAAAAGTACAACAGTATATTTTAATACAAAAATCATAATCCCCATCCCCATTTCTTTTAGTCACCAAATGTTGGTATAACTTGGAGGTAAGAGGGTTCACTATAGCAGTTACTGTATCTCCCTATCTCACTCAACCTTTTGAGGTGAGTAAAGGAGCTAGAAGAATTAACACCCAAAGTTAAGTTTCCATAAGGTTGTTGGTACTAATCTTTAAGTGCCTTTCCCCTTTCCTCCCAAAAAGGAGGTGAGAATAAGCAAGTCAATTTCAGAAGCCCTATCCTGTCTTTATTTTCAGCTACCTTGAAAGGGAGCGGAATCACCATGGAAATGTGCAAATATGAGGTTTGCATATTGGTTTTAAGTCCTGAGCACCAAATGCTAATCATGCAAACAGGATTCTGCGCTTTTCCCCCTTCAGGTTTTGTGCATTTCTGTTTGGGCAGCCCCTCTTTTTCTGGAGCCTAACTACCAGAAGATGGCAGTTTTTTCTCAATACAAAGAAAGCTGTTTTGTACAAATGAACTCCCGAACAGGTGTGGAGGGAGAGTAGCACAGGACATGAGCGCCCAAATCGTGGTCAGAGTCAAGTTCTGCTGTGCAAATACTATTGCTCCCATTGCTCTGTTGTGATGTGAAGCTATTTCTGTGGCAATATTCCTTAGTTTAATACCTTAAAAACTTGGGTCAAATGGTAACCAGTAACATGAGTCACTGAGGGAGTCAAAATAATCAACACTTCCCCTCATTTGACACAACCAGACTTTTTCTTTCAGTTCCTGTTTTGCTACTTTAGTGCTAGCTCTTGCTTCAGACTGTTTCAGAACATTTTTCTTAAAGCAGTTGTGACAGCTGGAGGGTTTTACAAAAGTTAAAGTGAAATAATTTGTACAACTGGTGTGTAGCACGCTCCAGCCAGATGCCCAGAGCACAGGCCATTAATTCCTGGAGTTCAAGATGATCAGCTGAGTCTGTCTTAATTTATACTAGTTCATTTTGGCTCCACTTTTTCAATGATTACAGAGCTTTGTCTTCTGGAACCCTCCCACACTCTTTAAAGGCTTCTCAGTTTCAAGATTTGAAAGCTTAACTCTGTCCCTCTTCTTTAGTTTCAAAGTTGTTACAGTGTTATCTTAGTTATGTGAAGCATGTGGAAAGTTGGGAGTTGGGAATCTGCCTGCAGGCAGATGTAACAGACCTCTCAGGGAATTCTGTGTTCTTTACTAATGACTCTTGTGAGGTTAAAAAAAAAAAAAAATAGGGCAGGCTTTTGTTCCCACGCTATACCTGGTCTTTCTTTTGCAGTTCCTTTCTTTACCTGCATAGAATAATAGTTCTTGACTGTTGGGAAATGTGTTTGGGCCAAGAATACTACTCTGGATTTTACCCCTTCCAAGTATCCATTTCCATGGCTTGTCTCTGCCATTGGGTTTCTGTATTCTTACCCACTTTGCCTTCTCTCCTCTTCCCCTGTTCAGGGGTTACTTTAGTTTATTAAGAATGTTTCAATACTTCAATGAACTGGGACATTTAATGAGCTCAAGGCAGCCAAATGTTTGTTGAGTTTCTTCATTTGTCCATTACCTGGCAGGTGACTGCTTACTATGCACCATGCACTTTTGGATGCTGGAGTTATGAAAAGACTAATTCTTACCCTCAACGCAATCAAAAAAGAATAGGGTGGAGTGGGAGGTTGGGGTTAGCAGATGTAAGCTTTTATGTATAGAATGGAAAAAAACAACAACCAGGGAACACTCAAAGAAACATGACAACTAAATGCAGGGTGATCTTTGATTGGATCCTGGATGAAAAAAGCTATAAAGGACTTGGGAACAATTGGGAAAATTTTAATATGGGCAATATGTTAGTACTCTATCAATGTTAAATTTCTTGAGTGTGTTGATTATATTGTGGTTATATAAGAAAATGTCCTCGTTTTTAGGAAATACATCTGAAGAATTTATGCATAACAAATCCATGGAAAGAAAGCAATTGTAGCACAAAGTTAAAGCTCACAGTCTAGTAGGAGTGATGACAGACAAAAATAATTAGGATACAGTACACAAAATGCTATAATAAAGATATTATAGGACAAGGGGTGGGACAAAGCAGGGTGACAACTTCTGGAAGTAGAAGGTGGTTGAGAAGGCTTCAAAATAAACATTTGAGGTTGGACCTTAACATGAGTAGGAAACATGCACAAAAGCATGGAGCTGAGAAAGAACCTCTGGTGGGGGGGTAGGAGAAGGGGGAGATGTGTAAATCTTTTTTCTTCTCATTTCATCTTCCCTCCCTGCCTTCCTTCCCCTTCACTATACATGGCCAGTGAAGGTAGTATCTCTTCAGTTTCTTCATTTAGGACCTTATATAAAAGTATTGGAAAACACTGGTAGGAAAAAAAAGATGTCTCTTTGGTCGTAGAAGTCTGAATTTGGTATAAATACAGCTGGGTGGACTGTGTTTATTTGGGAAGTAAAGAAGATAGACTGTATTGGCCGTTTCCTCTGTCTTGTTAAAGTGGTAGCCCTGAACACACACAACTTAAGGATCATAGCCATCACTGGATCCTGGTGTAGGAGCTGGCATTGGCAGACCTGCTTTGAATAAAGATGTCTTAAGAGCATCACCTAAGTTCGCTCACACATCTCACCAGCCATCTTCACCCACCCAAGTTCACATAGTCAGGGAAAGGAACCAGGTTTTTGAACATGGACCCGAGACTGCTATGCTCTCTGCAGAACAGAATTTAATAAAGAACAGCCCCCAAAAGTTATTTAACTGGACCCTAAGATACTGAATGATGGCTCCACTCTCCCTAATCCTGTTCCCGTGGGAGACTCAATTACAGCTATTCGCATCCTGGTTCAAAAAACTAGTTTGCTCTGACTGCCCAGACTTCCCCACAGGCTGCATTCTTGCCCATGAGCTCATTGTTTTGGCTTCTCTGCCTGTGTAAGTCCACAGACAGGGCCCGAAGTCTCAGTCCCAGCCCCCTAGCTAGCTGGGGCTGCATTCCATTCAGAATTTCACCACCCCCACTTGGTCTCCCCTCCCTCCACCCTCTGTGGTCACATGTGTATGTTTATTGACGTTATTCTGGAACAAGGTGTGCGGGGGTGGGGGGGAAGAGCCAAGGAAGCAGACAAGGAAAAGAGTATTTAACTGTTGGGTTTCTACCTGAATTAGATGAGTTTTCTACTTTATTTTGATTAAGAAACGCCTTCAATTCTGTGCCCCTAAAAACAGTTCGTTTTCTAGTCTAATAGGAGGAGCTGGTTTCAGAAATTTTACTACACATTTCGTAGACACCCCTACAGGGCTGGTATGACTCAGGTGTTCAGATTTGGGGTCGGGGGGGAGGTAGGGGTTTTCCCTAAGAAACATTGGTTTCATAAACATTTTATTCCTGAATCTCTATGCCCAGATCTTTCATGCATTCCATCCTCAGTTCACACCTCTATTCCTGAGGTTGCCTGGAGTGGTTCCCACCCATCTCTAGACCCTGAACGCCCAGATCTAAGGTAAGGTGGGGCCCACTTTGGCCGAAGCGCTATGGGAAGGGCATTTTGCTTACTTCGTAAAGCTTTGGGTTAATACTGTATGCCCAGTGTACGCCTTTCCTGTCTCTCCTCTTCATCATACAAAAAAAAAAAAAAAAAAAACCAAAAAACAAAACTGCAGACTGTGACTGTGGGAGGTGATTTTTTCATTTCTCAGAAATCCTCCGTGAGGCAAAGTAGAGAAACAGAAAGAGGGAAACAACTTCGTGTCGAAATGAAATGAGGTTGTCTGTGTGTGTGTTTTGAAATGAGGTGGCTTGTTTTCAGCTTTAAGGAACAACAGCTGTACAGAGGAGCTTGGTAATGGTGGGGGAGTGGTTGGTTACCTGCTTCTTTGCCTCTTTCTCTCACTTCAAAGTTTGATAGTTGGGGTCAGGTCTGAAACAGGATAGAGGTTCTGTATCTTCCTTTCCCCCCTCATGAAGCATGATGGATAGATATGTCAATCCATCACGGTACTATTGAGTGAAAGAAAACCTCTAATACAAAAGAAGGATTTGGTAAGCAGTCCCAGAAATAGGTTATTTTAAAAAGAAATGCAGCTGCATTGCTTTTAAGTCCAGAACATATTAATACACAACTTTGATAAAGTTTGTTCTAGGGAAAAAAACTGTGACTCAATTAGTAATATATAAGCTTATGTTTGTATGACAGTGTATGTACCTTACACAAAGACCATGTATATTTATTTTAATTATTTCCTGGGGCCTAAACACTGAATATATTTGAAAGGATTTTTAATTCCTTGAAACTGTGAGTTGAAAAATGAAATTTAGACAGGATTTTCCTAAAATGCAGAGAAGTCATGAAAGACGTTTGAAAACAACAAAAACACTTGATCCCATCCAACTTCCAGATCACTGTGGCCCAAAGAACTCAGTATTTTGATAAAGGGTGCTCTGTGGGAATGAAATTGAATAGCAGATCAAAGGAATTAGAATTTAAAAAGTTAAAAGACTAGACTTAATTTTCTCCCCTGTAAACTGGATTTAATTGTCTTCCCCCATCTTATTATTGAGAAGATTCAAAGAGAGAAAATATACAAATGCTTTACCTTAAAGCACTAAACAAAGTGCTTTAAGGAATTTCAGGAAACGTCCCTTAAGGATTTACTCTATCAGCCATGTCCAAGTCATTGAATTCCCAGGGAGAAACCACTAAGAAGCCGATGTCAATAGATAGGATGTTGAATTAAAAGGGTCTACAGCTGTATTTTGAAGCAGAGGGGACACAAACAGGACTTTCCACGGCTGGGCATTGTGGGAGTTCAACCAGATGGAAGAAATCCCAGGTACGGTAAGTAAACTCCCTGCCAGCCAAATCTGCCCTATTGCCTGTTTCTGTATGGCTCAAAAGCTAAGAATGGTTTTTGCATTTTTAAATGGTTGAAAAAAGATATTTGGTGACACGTTAAAGTTATGTGAAATTAAGATTTCAGTGTCATAAATAAAGTTTGGTTGGAACACAGCCATGCCCATTTGTTTACAAATTGTGTAGGGCTGCTTCTGTGCTACAGCAGTAGTCAAGTAGTTGCAACAGAGATTCTATGCCCTGCAAAGCCGAAAATATTTACGGCTGGTCCTTAAGAGAAAAAGGTTGCGCACTCCTCTGCTAGAGCTAAAAAGGCGTCTTATGATGTCATGAAAGAGGCAGGCAACCAAGAATCAGTAGTAGGTGAGGGGAGGGAGGAAGAGATGAAAGAGGGGGTCTGGTTCCAGAGCAGATTAACTCTGCCCCTCCCATCAAGGGCAGGGCCTCTTGCCTTTTAGCCTAGGGATCCCAGGGACACACACAGCCTTCTTTTTATGAGCAACCCCACCCTCTCACCCCTAGTTTCTTTTCCTCCTCACTCAAAGTTCTGTAGAGCTGTCTCTTAAAAAGATTCAGGCAAGGCTCAGAGGGGTACAACACACACACATACATCCTAACCCCAACCTGGGACATTGCTGAAATTGAACCCATCTCTCCTCTAATACTGAAGTTCTTTCCCAGGACATTCAAAGACAGCTGTCTGGTGCTAGCTGAGAAAGTGCTCTGATCTGGTTCCTAGCCATCCCTGCACCTCCCCTTCAGCTGGTGTGGCTGATTGGTTTCCTAGCATCTGACTGCTATGGCTCATGCATACCTTGTTTTGGACTAATTTTGCACATTCCTCCCTCCAATCCTTTCTACCTTCTGACCTCAGCCATGAAACACCCCCCTCTAGAGCTTCCCCCAATCTCCAGGGTCAAGGAGCCCAAAGTCAGATTGGAGATTTGCGCTGTCTAGTTTGGTTAACCCAAACTGTTTCTCTCTCTTGTTGACTGACTTAGTCTTAGGTACTTTCCAGAGGCTTTCTACTTCCTGTAGAAGGTGTCTCTCACCCTTTAAAGCAGACATCTCTTCATCATCTCTGCCTGTGACAGATAAGCCCCCTCCGCTCTAACTTCCCCACCCACCTGACTCCCAGAACCAGAGATGATGGATTTGAGGGATGCTGGTGGGAGAGAGGGTGGGAATGCAGGAACCCACGCCCCCACTCCACCTCCAAACTATTGAGGTACTCTTTAGCATGATTCCCCATGCTTCAAGGGGGGGAGAGGTCTCTGATTCAGTTTGCTCTGGTGGGGGAAGGGTGTTAAGTTCAAATGAAGTCTCTGTAAAACTGGGGAGAAGGGGAAACAGGAAATGAAAGAGGATCTGGTTGGAGAGAATCTGGAAGGGACGTTCTCCTTGCATTTTGTTTTCACTCTCATCCCTCTGCCCTCCTGCCGCCCTCCAGGCCTATCTAGATCCTCCCCTAAAGGGCTCCTGAGGGAGGGTATCTTCAGGTTGAGACACTCATGCTGTAGGTCAGCAGCTGGGGCCCTGTGCTCTGCTTCACTCCTAGTTAACCACAGAGGTTGAATCTGGATGAGTGAAGAGTGTGGGTCTGGTCTCCTCAGACTCACCCCTGCAGCTGTGAGCACCTGCTTGCAGGGAGGCCCCTGGTTGGGGAAGTATAGAAGCTAAATTTAGTCTGAAGGCTGAAGCTTAATTGGGTGGGTAATTACCCTGGGGAAACTGGGAGGGGGGAGGGGAGAGGAATTCTGACCCAGCTGAACTGAGACCTCACAAGTTCACCCCTAAGTCCACTGACACAGAACCACAATCCCCTTCCCCCAACAAACACCGAGAAACGAGAAGCCCTAGCAATTTGCTGGCCTTCTGCACGCTTGATCTCTCTTGTGCACATCAAGATTGTTCCTATCACCACCCCACCCCCACCTCAATTCTCAGGGGTCCAGTTCCTCTGAGTTCTTCCCTAAATTCCACCCAGGGCACCAAACCTAAGGGCCCCTCCAGCACATCTCCCTGACCTTGGGTTGCAGCTTCCTCTCTCCCAGCCCTCCAGAGGGTTTCGGAGGTCATCAAAGAGGCATCTGGCCACACTACTCCCCTCTAAGGGGCCGGGAAAAGGGGTGCTTGGGGTCAGGTTTCCCTTCCTGAAGACTTTCACATTGACACCCCCCTCCCCAACACTGACCTCAGTGACCAGAGAAAAGAATCCTTAGGGGCTGCACTGAATACTAGCTTTAAAATGAGGTGAAAGGGGGCAACCCCCCAGATGAAAGCCCACATCCTGAGCAGTCAGAGGCTGGAGGCTATGAGGGAGCTGGGGGCTATCAGAAAGGGAAGGGTTTGTTGTGAAGCAGAAACTAACACACCATTGTAAAGCAATTATACTCCAATAAAGATGTTAAAAAAATAAAAAAATGTTAAAATGTATCCTAAAAAAAAAAAAAAAAAGAGAAGGGAGTTACTGAAGCTGGGGGAGCCCTTAGAGGGGCTGTGGCTGCATTCCCCACCTGTGATTGGTTCTCAGGCTCAGGCCAAACTCCAAACCTGCCCGGCAACAGCCCAGAGGCCCAAAGAGGGAGGAGGAACTTCGGGGAAGTCAGCTGAGCTGGGGCCACCGCCCAGCCTTCAGCTTCCAGGAATCACTGGGAGGGCCCCAGCTATTCACCACACCCCTCCCTCGGTCTCAGGGCTCCGCCTTCAGCCCTCAGTATCTACAGGGCGAGCTCAGGTCCCACTTCCCTGATCCCCCCGCGTCTTTGATCCCCTTAGGGGTTCACCAAAGAGAGGAACACATCTGACGCCTTCTCTTTACACTGAGCAGAGACACTAAGACTGGGCTTTCCTTGTACCCCCTTCCTCACTCCTCGCCCTGGCCTAAAGTCAGTTTCTTTCCTTTACCCCCATTTTCTTTTGCCTCCTTCCTCATGCACTGTCCTCCCAAGATGTTGTCTGGAGTCTTCCTTCTCAGCCACTTCCAACCCAGGGAAAGCCTGCTTCCCAAGGCAACAGTATGATGTGAGGGAGCTGCCAGAGCAGAGAAGTCCTGTCTCCTCAGGCAACTCTGGGGTCCTCCCCAGTGTCTGGGTGTCTGGGTGTGCATGCTCAGGAAACAGTAGTCACTGAGTTCAGCTGTTTCTGCAGGCCTTTATTTACGGTCTTACTCGGCCAGACTTGTAGAGGTGCAGGGATGGGAGAGGGATGCTTCTAATGGGGAGAGAAGCTCAATTCTATTGCACTTCCCCTCTTCCTAGGCATGGGGACCCCTGGGAAGTCTGGCTTCCACACGTGGAGATCTGGACTCAGACCTCAGAATTGTAGGGGTCAGGGAGAGGATCTGTGTTATGGAAAAGGCTGCCCACTCTCACACCACCTCTAGCAAGCTATTTACCTTGAGAGTGGACATGGGTGGGGGAGGGAGGAGGGAGGAGACTAGGGTGAGACATATCTGAAGAATGTGTCTTTGGCAGGACATCCAGTACTGCCTTGACTCCACCCTCGACTCCACCCCCAAGTCCCCTAGAGCCGGGCCAGGCTCCTCCTCCGGCCGTTTCTGCTGAGGGAGAGGGGTGTGGGGTGTGAATCATTTCCTTTCCTCCCACCCTATAAAAAGCAATAAACCAAGAGCTTAATAGGGAAATGGGTAATAGCAGAAAGGATGAGAGGGGCAGGAAGGCAGGGCCAAAGAAAGGGAACAGGAAAAAAGACCCCTGAAAAGGCAGCTGCCATTCAGCTCAGCCCCAGATGGGAAAAAAGTGCTACTAGATTCCAAGAGACTTTACAGAAAGACTCAGCCTACCAAGAAACCCACCATAGGCCAAGCAGTTTCTTCTTCAGCTCTGGACCCAAGTGCCCAACTCCATACCTAAACTGGGAGAAGTGGTGACCTCTAGTGGTCAATGATCAACCTGCAGGGCCTGAGGTCAGCCAGGATCCTCTCTCTCACCAAAGCTCCTGGTCTCAGGTGACTGGGGCTCATTCATTAGCCTTTCTGGGCCCAAACTCTCTCCACCTGGGCTCCAAGTACTATTCCCCTTCCCACCCTTCATTCTGATCTCACACTGCTTGCTTAGGTGGCCTGTATGGCTGGGTTCCCACGAGGACAATGAAGAGCCTGTTTCTCATTTGTCATAATCATCTTTAATAAAAAATAAATTAGTTCTGGGGTGGGAACCGTTTTAGGAGGTGGGGAGCGGGAGCAGGGGCTCGGGTGTCTTATTCTAACCTTTCTCTTTGCCATCTTCTGCCCAGCTGGTCCCTGCTCTGGGGAGATAGTCTCTCTTCCTGGGGAAAAGCAGGATTGGCAATGGCTCACCCCATCCCTAGCTAACTATGAGAGGGAGGGATAGAGAGACTAAGTAAGGGGAGAAAGGGTCAGAGGACAAAAGGATGGTTTAGATGATGTGTGGCCTGAACAGAAGAAATGAGGTTAAGGACACAAAGTTGGGATTAATGGGAAGGCCAGACTCTAAGTAGCTCGGATTCCCAAAGAGTTGCAAACTTGCTTTCCTTTCAGCCTAGAAAACTCTGACAGAAACAGGCATCGTCCCCTCTCCCGGTTCCTTCTCAGTCTGTGTAACTTCTTTTTGAGAAGTGATACAGGTTTATGGGCGCACACACATCCACACAGGCCCATATACACATCTGGGGGCATATGTGCACACACACCATCACACCACCGCAGAGACCCAACCACACGTCTTGACAGTTACTGTCCATCATCTTGCCACCTTCGACCACCCTGGGGGACGTCCCTAGTGAGACCAGGACAGGCTAGAGAGCCAGAGGGTACAGAGTGGGCTGATTGACAGGTGACTGATGGTGGCATGAAAAAACCACGAGGAGAGGGTCTCCTGGACCCATTTCAGGCGGGCTCGGGGGGAGACCGCTCCAGGACATGGGCGCAAGAGCGGCAACAGGTAGCTGTGTAGTAGGGATAGACGCAGAGCCGGGCCTGCACCACCAGGGGGCAATGTGGAGAGCTGTCCTTGCATTGATCATCTGGGGACAGAGGAGGCCATTGGGCACAAGAAGCCACCAAGATCCATCCCGCTGGAGGTGTGTTGCCCACTCCCACTCGTCCTTCCTAATCTCCACCCACACTTCAGCTAACTCCGCTCTGCTGGGGACTGGGGAGAGGGAGCTCTTTACCAGGGCGTTGGCTGCAGGGTTGGCTGTTACAGGATCGTTTCCTGGAGGGCCGCAGGTGAGGAGGACATCGGATGCTGAGGGTCTGGTTGGCAGTCAGGCACTGGACCTCCCTTGTCTGCATGCCCCCCTGGCAGGAGCGAGAACACTGGGGAGACCCCAGCTATCAAATCAGACCTTTGCTGTGCCCCAGGCTCCTCCTGAACCCCAGGCCTCCTCCTCCTCTGAAAAGAGTTGGGGGGCTCTCCTGGAGCATTATGAAACCCCACGTGGAGGGGGCCCACCTGTCCTCCTGGTCTAGGAAATGAGACAAGTTAAACTGCTGCTGGCTTTAGCCTGGGGCACAGAGGAAGGTTACAAGGAGGGAAGCCTCCCCTCCCCTGGAAGTCCATGCTGAGCGGGCAAGGGTGCCAGGCACTCACCGGACTCCAGGGTGTAGAAAACCATCGGTCTTGGCAGTCCTGCCCCTGACAGGGCTGCAGGGCAGGGGGCCTGGGCAGGTGGGAACAGTTGCTAGGAGAAGTCACATTGAACTCAGTCCCCAGTTTGGACACACAGATGATGTCTCTACGCTGCGTGCCAGAGCCACATTCTGAGGAGCACTGATGGAGAAGACGGGAAGGGAGAGCAGGATTACTCCGACCTCCCCCCAGGGAATCCCACTGATGGGCCCCCTCCCAGGCTCTCAGCTCACCTCTGCCCAGGGCCCCGTGTACCAGCACCACGTCACCTCACAGGGCCCCAAGCTGCAGGCACGCATGTCAGGGGGGCGGCTTCCTGGAGCACAGGTCTGCTCAGTGGCTCCTGCCCCTGCTTCCTCCTGGCCCTCCCCATGGGTCTCCCCACTCCCGAGGCAGACGACAGAACGTCGCTGGATTCCCGTCCCACACTCAGCTGAGCACTGTTGGGAAGTAGAGTGTGAAGGGAGGCTGGAGTGACAAGTAGAGGAAGGGGAGGGGGCTGAGGACAGACACATCCCGGATCCGGGAGTTAGGGAATGCCCCAGGGGTACCAGCCAGATATGGGGAAACTTTGCCAGGCAGGGGTCAGGATGTCAGCGTAAGTTTTTCTCTGAGTCCCCAGCATCAGCAGTGTCTAGCAGACGGCAGGTGCTTGCCCAATCAACGTTATGCAACTGTGCTGGAAAGGCCCCGGGAGGGTGTCCTGGGTGGGGGGTACCAGGGGCGTGGGGCTCGGCTGAGGGGGTGTGGGGCCCACCTTGGAGCTCCAGTCGCTGTGGAACCAGGCTGTGGTGCAGGGCCCCATGTCACAGGCCTCTCTGCTGGGGGGCCGCGGGGGGCCTGAGACGCACTCCTGCTCGCTCACTTCATCACCGTTGCTGCCGACGCAGCGGACCTGTCGGCTCCTCTGGCCGCGCCCGCACCGCACAGAGCACTGACGGGACGAGGGGCATTCAGGCCTGGGCTTCCCCCGCTGCCTCACCAGCCTCCACCTCTGGGGCCTCTGAACCAGGATGTGCCTTTGATGCCTGGCTCAGCGGTTACAGGGCTTCGTGGGCTGAGGAGCAGGCTGAGTATGGGGCTCTGGGCCCCCAAGCCCCGGTTCCATCTCTTCGCAGACTTACAGATGGAGGTTCTACATGAGATCTCATTTGTAAAAGTTTCTGCTGATTAGAACGGAGTTGGAAAAGCCACTGCTCTAGCTCACTGGTGCCCATGCCTCCAGGATCTTCCCGCTCCAAGAGCTTCCTTGCCTGGGACCACTCACCTGGCTCCAGGGGGAGCGGACCTCCCAGCGGCCGCAGAGGCGCAGCTGGCACGGCTGGGTGATGTTGGGCCGGGGCAGGTGTCCGCAGCGCTCCAGGGGCACCGACGAGCCGCCGCCCCCAAACTCCTGCCGGCAGCGCAGCTGACGGTGCTGGGTGCCGGGGCCACAGGAGCGGCTGCAGGACGTCCACTCGCCGGCCTCCCAGCTATGGGCGTGGGCAGAGAGGGGAAGGGACAGAGACACAGAGGGCAAAAACAGAGATGTGTGGGACTGCCATGTTTGGGGAAGGGGACGACAGACGGGGGGTGGGGACCCCTCAGAGGAGAGTGGGCATATTTGGAGTCTGGGATCCCTTGTGGGGCTCAGGGTTTCCTTGTTGTCTATGGAATGTCAGCCTTTCTCACTGAATAACGTCTCTCTGAAGCCAGGAGATCTTGTGTTGAGTGCAGAGTCCAGGTGAGATCCTATGGGGGCGAGGATGTGTTTCCCCGGGGCAACCGTCGTGTCCCCAGGACCCTAACCCTCCCGTGGGGCGCACTCACTACGGTGGGCACGGGGGGCCGTGGCAGGGTTCCTGGGAGGCTGGGGGCCTGGTGCCCACGGCACAGCTGCGTTCATCCAGTTCCTCTCCTGACTCACGAGAAATGCAGAGGAAGACAGGGCGCCAGACACCTGAAAGGGATGAAAGGGAAGCCAGGGGAGGCAGGATAGCTCGGCATCCAGTGTCAGTGGGGTCCCAGGCACTGAAGTCCGATTCGGCACAGAGTCAAGGTGTGGACCCACAATCCAGGGTATGGGGTCAGGAGTGCCAAGCTGGGCATCTGGGCTGAGGGTGCCAGGAATACAGGCTGGTGGGTGAAGTCTCACCTTTTCCACAGGATGCCGAGCACTCAGAGTGTCCCACCCGTTTCCAGTATCCGGCTGGAGACCCCAGGGGTGTCCTGGGATGGGGCGGGGCGGGCATCTGGGGGATCCGCACCTGACGCTGGAGGGTGCCTGGGGTGCGGGCAGGGCGGGGTACTGAAGCAGGTGGGGGCTCTCCCCTCAAAACCTCTGCGCAGGGAGAGTCGGGTAGACAAATTAGATGCATCCCCATTGCCTCGAGCTCCCCTCAGCCTCTCCCCACCTCCTTTTAGGTCTGGAGATCAAAGTCTTACCAGGCTGGAGTTGGGGGAGCCGGGGCTCTGGGGTGGGGTTCTCAAGGTTTGGAGGAGGTGAAGAGATGACATACTGGTAGAAAACACCTGGGTTTTCCTCCTGAAAGATCATCTGGGGAGGAAAAGAGAAGGTAATGAATGTTTGGGGGTGGCCAGGGGGGCATCCACTAGCCTTCTGCCCATTTTGAGACCCACAGCTTTCCCCTCAGAGGAGAGGCAGCGGGGCGGCCTCCACCTCCGGCCCAGGTGCAGGCCCCTCACTCACGTAGACATCCACAGGCTGGGTGGTGGGGCCTTCCGCAGACAGACTCTCCCCCACGCCCTCCTCTCGAGGAGGACGGCTGTACCGGAAGACAGTCCCGCCAGCAGCGTAGGACCCAGGGGGATCCACAGCCCAGTTTCCATTAATGATGGACCGGCCCCCAGGGCCACGAAGTGCTGGAGGTGGCAGATCAGGACATGCGAGGTTAGTCATACTGTCCCCCTCTCCCACCACTTCCCTGACAGCACAGAACCCCACATAGCCCGTGCCCACGCGGGAGGGAGGAAGGGAGCCCTGACTTCCCGGGTGGCTCACTTGCCGTGCTGAATGGGGGCGTGAAGGGCAGAACCAATAGGCCAGGAATGGAATGGGGGACCAAGACTCGGGGAACCCAGGGACTCACCAAGGTAGTTGGAGCTGGGCCGGAGCTGGGCGATCCAGAGCCGGGAGGCTCCAGCAGGAATCAACAGGATTTTCTGATAGCCCAGAGGGCCCCCCCGGTCAGTTAGGTTCCCCGAGACGAGGCGACAGGTAGAATCATCACCCCCACAGACTCCACAGCCATCTGGACGCCTGCCCGAGCCGAGGATCCCATCACAGCCAGGGCTCTAGGGGAAAGCGGAGTGAGGCAGGGGCTGCCAGAAGCCAGACACCACCTCCAACCCTGGCCTGGTGGTCTTGGAGCCTTCGGCTCACAACGTGTCTTGACCATTGCACTACAAGTGAGACCTGTAGTTTCTCTGTCAGCCCCACCATCCCCAGCCAGCCTCCGGGAAGCTTGGATGGGCTTAAGGGGGTATTTATTGCAGTTCGACTCTTGACTCTGATGCTCAGCCCTGGTTGGCAGGTAAGAACTTTCCTCTCTGCAACCTGAGTCTGGTGTTTTGCCATTGTGATGATGAGCAAGGAGACTCTGTGTGTGTGCCTGTGGCAGTTATTTACATTGCCTCTCTCCCCATGTGCACACCCCGTCCTCCCTCACCAGACAGCGTCCGGCCACACAGATGTCTGGGGCTCCAGGCTGACACAGGGTCCCGTCCTGGACCTTTTCGGTGTGACGGACATAGAAGCGGAAGCCACGGGGACGGCAGTTCAGTTCACAGCGCTGGGAACCCTGAACTAAGAGACAGGGTAGAAGGGTGGTTAGCTGGGGTCCCTGGCAGGAGGTTAACTGAGAAAGAACCCAGGGCCCTGAGAGCGGCTTGGCTTGCCTTATATTAGCAATAGGGCATCCTGAGGTTGCCGAGGTCACTGTGGATGAAGGGAACATGACAATTCTGTACTCTGAAAGGTCAGTTTGAGGGTCACACAAAAGTTGGGTCAGATCAATTGAGGTCACTAAGACCAGAAAAGGGGTTGTGAGCTCTGAGAGAGGACAGATACTTGAAACTATGATTATGTGAGTTCAGAGCTCATGAGGGCTTGTCTTGGTATCAAGGTGACACAGGCTGAAAATCAAACGGATGGTAACTTGGGAGAAAGTGATACAACACTGTCCAGGATCCATGGGGCACCTCCACTGAGCTGTCACCACTGGGCAGGATCTCTCTGACCATGCCCTGCTCATGTCACATCCATCCCACCTCCTGGGTTGGGCTTCTTCCCAGAGGAGACCAGCCAAAGGGCACCTCTGGACACATCTCCTAGCCTGACCCCTCTGCTGACCATACACCGCCATCTGACAGCTAGGGCTCTGTCCAAAACCCCCAGCCCTTTCTGGGCCTGTTCTGTCTCTTCTCCCCAGCCCTGGGAAATAAGGAAGACAATATGACACAGAAGAAATACAAGAGCCTACAGAGAAGAAAAAGAGGGGCTGAGTGTCTCCCTCCCCATTATCCCCCAATCTCCAGCCACCCTGTCCAGGGAGTGGGCTAGAAACCTCACCTTCTGTGAAGGGCTCCCACTGGTACAGCTGACCCATGAACTCCTGGGAGTCAAAGGCTGCACACTGCAGGGCCCGGGGGTCTGGCTGCTCAGGGGGGCAGGGCTGAGGTGGGGGATACAGAGGAGTCAAAGCTGGGGAGGAAAATGGGGGTGTGGGTCAGGGCTGGATTGGGGGGATAAGGAGGCAGGTCAGGTCTATGGAAGAGCTCCAAGGTCCCTACCCTGAAGAGGTCAGATGCCAAGGCCCTTCTCCCTCAGGTCCAGATCTGACAGGCTGAGGACCCAGGCTCAGGGTCAGGGAAGCAGAATTGGAAGTCTGGGGAGGGGTCCAAGAAGGAACTCACCGCTTGGCTGCAGGCTCTCAGCTGCTCACTCTCCCCAGAACATCTTGGGACAGGGCTACTGGGAGCAAAGACGCTCCAGAGGGGGCTGGAATGGGGGCCAGCACTCAGCAGAGGCAACCAGCCATCTGGGTAGTGAGGGGCAGACTCCGTGAGGGACCTGTGAAGATTCCCCCCAGGTCTCCAGTGCTCCTGGCTCTGCTGGCCTCGGCTCCGAGGGACAGAAAGGAAAGGATTAGGGTGTCTCTCTGCCAGCCGGGGACCGGCCCAACCCTGGGAACTTGGCCTTCTTGGCTGAGGGGACATGTGAAAGGAGCTACCTTCTCCTGGGGATGGAGGGAACAAGGAGGGCTCTGTGCCAGAGGCCTGGGCTCTGGGGTGGGGCCATGTGAGGGCAGGCCTGGTTCTAGAGGGCACCTCTGTCTGAGTAGCTTCGGGGCTTGGGGGTTCTCCTGGGGGGGACGGGGTGTGGGCAGACGGTTCAGTAGGAGGGAGTTCAGTTTGTGGGGTGTGGTTTGCAGAAGATGGCTCTGTTCTTGGAGTTAGGGATGGAAGATCTGAGGTCTGCGAGAGCTCAGAGCTGGGTGGTCTCCTGGGGTGCCTGCGGTTCCGATGGAGCGGCAAAGCAAAGGGCACTCTCCCATAACCAAACATTCCTGGCTTGATGGGGTCTCGAACCCGGGACCTGAGAAAGTGTTGCAGACGTGGGGTCACAGTGCTGGCTACCTCGGAGCCTGGCTCCCCGGGCGACTCCCTAGCACCAAAGATAAGCCTTTATAAACCCTGGATCCTTTGCTCCCCTTTCCTTCATCCCTAGCTCCGCCCCTTGCCCAAGGCCCTGCCTCTTCCCTCAAAGCCCCACCCCTCACCTCCTGGCTCCTTGAATCTCCTGGGCCTCCTCTCTCCCTAAATGAGAAGCAGGACCTCGAAGGGGGCCACCTCTTCCCCGAGGTGGTGGCCTGTACAGCGGAAGGGTTTCTCGGGAAGTATAAGGTCTGGTGCCTTGACCCCGGGGGAGCAGGGCTTCTGGATGTCTTGGGGGCCGGGGCGGGAGGGGCAGGCCCTGGTGGAGTTGAGCTGTAGGGAGCTGACACGCCCGGCTCCTGCGCTGCACCCCAACGCCGCAGGGCTGGGAGCAAGAGGCCCACTGGTCCCAAGGACCCCAGACACCCTCAGGGCCCTGGTTCTCCTCGGGAGGTGTCTGAAGAGAGTGCGCAGACAACACCTGTGTAGACAAAAAGTTCAGCCAAAATTAGAATGATTTTCGACGGAACTATACAGAATATCTAGTCCAACGCTGGAGGCTTGGGGCAGTAGTGACTGGCCCAAGGTCACATTCAGTAGCAGAGGTGGGACTTGAAGTGATTTGGCAAGGAGTTAGGGAGTTAGGGAGGCTGGGAGGGCCAAGTGTGAGAGAAAGGGGCTGCGGCTTATCAGAGGCTGTGGAAAATGCAGACGCAGCCTGGAGATTGTGGGAAGCGGCCTGGAGATTGTGGGAAGCCGGGAGGCAGGGAGAGGAAAGGATCGTAGTCTCTAGTCCCTGGCTCACCTCCTGATCCAGGCAGAGCTGAGGGAGGAACAGAAGCAGCATCAGACACATCCGGGGCCTGCAAACCAAAGGCAGGAGTGAAGGTGTCAGACAGGAGCCAGAGGAGTTGTTACGACACAGCCCTCACCCCAAGGAGGCTCCGCACATCCTGATGCCAGCTGCTCAGAGATCAGAAGTTACTCATCACTTCCCCCAGCCTCCCCCAGAGCTCCTTTCTCTCCCTTCCAGAGACCGGAGACCCAGCCATCCCTCCTCCAGGGCCGCCCCACCTCTTACCTGCCCGCCCACTTCTCCATCTCTCCTCCCTTGATGGCCCCCGGGGCCAGGGAGGAGGGGACCGGAAGTCAACTCTACTCCGGCATCTGGGCGTGGGGTGGGGGATGCACTCTGCAGGGACCGAAGCCTGGTCCAGTCTCCAGAAAGCTGGGGGTTGGGAGGGATGACTCCTCAGAAGGACATCTCAGAGTGAGAATGGATGGGTGAAGACTGGCCCACCCCTTTATGATCCTGAGGGAGGGAGGGAGAAGGCACACTGCCCTTGTCCATCCGCCCAGGCTGGAGGGGTGGTGGTCTGCCTTCAGCCTCCCAACTCAGGCTCAGTCCCCCTCCTCAACTGCAGGAACTTCTCAGCTCCCTGTCCTAACTAGGAACTGTCTCTAGGCCAGCTCAGGCACACGCATCTTTCTTAAGATGGTTTTCATCTGGCTCTCCCTCCTGCCCTCCCAGAGGTCCTGGAAAGCTGAGGAGGGAGGCTCAGTGAGGACTTACCAGACACCCCCTCTGAGCTGCTGACTGGAAGCCCCTTGGGCTTTCCGTTTCCTACCTGACTCCCAGCTTTTTCTTCCCCTCTTAGCTAATAAAGCTCCTTCTGGAACACTCAGGCACATCTCTGCCTGCCTCAAACACTTCCCAGTCAAGGGATAAACTAAATGGGCTGATGGTTTAATCTCTAGAGAAGCAGGTGATTTTTCCCACTGAGATTTAAACTCTCTCTAGGGGCCAGCGTCCAGCATTAGATCAATGAGGCCTTACTTCAGGCAAGACTCTGATGGGCTAGGGAAACCTGGGAAGGGGATATGCAGCTAGAGATGCCATTGCTCCCCAATCATGCACGGTCTATCTTCTGAAGAGCCAGGAAGTCCTCCTGAAGGCTAAACTTGATCCTTGGGGAAGTGGAGCTTGGAACCCCCCTTGGTCTAAGCCTGACTCTCCCATCGCTCCCCTTGCCCTCCAGCCCCTTCCTGCTCACAATGAGCCCTTCCCACCCCCACTCCTCATGCTGCTCAGAGTTCTGCTTTCCAGGAAAAAAAAAAGATGTTTCTGTTGGATCTGAAAGGCACCCGGGAGAGGAATCCAAGGAGCTAATGCCGAGGTGGGCCAGCTCAGGGGCAGGAAAATGACAGAGAGAAGGGCAGGAATGTGCTTGGGGGTAGCAACTCTCAGCCCCACTTCCCTCCCTGAGACCCCAGGACTTGGGAAGTTAAGGGAGGGATCGCAGTGGTTGAGCCTGAGCTGCAGGGTCTCCTCAGCTGCTTGGGGTTGGGAAGGGGGTTGCTGATGGCAGCTCCTTCCCTTGGCTGGGCTGACCACTGAGGTCAGCAACTCCACCCTGATGGGGGGGGCGGGTAGGGCCTCCAGAGAAGGGCCAACGTTCCACCCAAAACTTCAGCTCTCTGCCTGACTCTGTTACTGGAGGTTGAAGGAAAGGAGAGATGGGGTGATGATCACTGCCACTTCTTGCTGCCGGGTCCGGGTCCCCTCTCTACTCCCTCTCTGCCTCTGCTTCTCTCTGCTACCTCTTTCTCCATGGGTCTACCCAGTACACATAATCCTGTCCTGAGCTGGGTTTGGCTTTGGCAGTTCCCTGGAGAAGTAAGGGGTGGGGTGGCGTGAGCTCTTGGGGCCAGGGCCAGGCCTGGCTCCCTCTCTGGAAAAGTCCTACCCCACCCCCTGCATAGCTGGGCAGGGGGCCGACACTCCCCCTCCACCCCTACAGAAACAGATACACATTTGTGGTTTTCACCCCTTCTCATGTTCCTCATCTGGTGTGTCTGACTGCCCAGGATGAAGAAAGGAGAGGTCAGAAATGGTCACTCTTGGGCCAGGCTGACTCTGGTCTAGACAAACCTAGGCTCCTCCCGGCCACACCTCCACACTGGCCAGTGAAGATCAAGGAAGAGAGACCTGGGCAGAACTAACCCCTTCACCCCCAGGGGACCCACCTCTGGGAAATGGGTGGTGCTGCGGGGCAGGGCGCCCCACAGCAGGCTCCAGGGCTGGCTGGAGAGTCCCTATCTTGGATGAGAACTCCTTGGTCCTCCTTGTGCCCTCCACTCCTGGGTCCTGGAGGCCCATCCCAACAGGCATCTTTCCTTTCTAGTCGTCAGGCTGAGCTGGATCAAGGGCACCCACATGCGTCCCTCATAGTGTCCCTGTCCCCCAACTCCAGGACAGAAGAGAGTGGCGGGGTTGGGGGATGGGGGAAACACATCCTCCAGGAGCACCCATCTAGAGGAGGAGGGCAGGAGGCGCCGGGCGTGTGCCAGGAGGTCCTGGCTACGTTTTCCAATTTTACTCTGTGACTTCGTAGGAATTTTGGCTGATTCTCCGCCCGAGTGATGGGGGCCAGAGTTCCAAGGAATCAGAACCCCCCTCCCCAGGAATTCGACCCCAGGGACTTTCGAGGCTATAAGAGCTGGGGCTGGGGTCGTGGCTGGGGCGCGACCGCGGGGCGCAGGGAACAGGGACGGCGCGTGCGCGCAGGGCGGGGGGTCTAACGGGACCGGGGAGAGAGGGCGGCCGGGGCCGGGGGTCCCAGGGAAGATCTGTACCTGCTCTGCTCGGCCCCGGCGGCCCGTTAACCCCTCTGCGCCCGGGCGCTCTCTCCAGGCAGCCTTGCTCCGCGGCGGCCACGGCTGCCCCTGAGCCCGGCTCCGGACACTGCCGCCTCCGTCCGCGGCTCCGCCCTCGCCCCGCCCCCCGCTCCGCCCGCCCGCCCGCCACGCGCCCAGCCCGCGTCCCGAGCCGGCCCCCGGGTCCCGGCGGCCCACCCCGAACCCCTTGCCCGCCAGGGCCACCCACCCCGGGCTTTGGGCCTTGGCCACCCCAGCCCGGCAGCCGCCAACGGCTCGAGGGGGCGAAGCCGAGGGGGTCCCAGCCCGGTTCGGAGGGAGCCATCGCTCCCGGGCTGTCCCAAGGCCCGGCTGGGGCTCGGGGCTCCCGGACCCCGGCCATCAGACCGGCTCCGAGTGGGCGGTGCGAGCGCTGCGCCTGCCCAGGCCAGGCGGCCGCGAGTGGCGCCAAGGGGCTGGGTGGTGCCTGTTCCCGAGCGGCGTGGACAAGCCCCGGGCCCCAGATCTGGGCGTTGCTGGGCCGAGATGGTCCCACCCGACCCCAGATCCGCGTTGGTCAAGGCCCTCTCCTCCACGCAGCCTCCCGTGCAAGCCCAGTCACCCCTGCCTCTCCCGAGTTGGGCTGTGAACCATGTGGTTCTGACTGCACAGGGACCTCTATGGGCTTCGGTTTCTTCATCCATAAAATTTTACACACGGGGCATAGCGGAAGGAATGCGCTGATTTAGGAATCAGACGAGCTGGATTTGAATCTCAGCTCGAGTACTTATCAGCTCTGTGGTCTTGGATGAATACTACAACTTTTCTGTGCTGCACTTTCCTCATCTGTAAAATGGGGCTAATCTGATACATACGAATAAGCTTGGAGATATGTCTGTCTATTCATTTATATCTGGAAGAATATACCCCAAACTCGGAATTGGGGGCAACACCTGGGCAGGGGCTGTGGGGTTGGGAGAGGAAAAAAAAACAGCTTTCACTTTTTACTCTACATGCTTATATGTTGTTGAATTTTTAACCACAAGCGTTATCTATGTTTTTAGTTATGTTAAAGAAATAAATAATATACATGAAAGTGTATGACAAAGTAGATAATAAATGGTCACTACTATTTTTAAAGTTTTATTTGCCATTTATTCATGAACCACGGTCCTGTATTGCTGGGTCTACTCAGTATTTGAAAGGTTTTGGCTTTTTTTCAGTAACTTGTCAATATTTTATTTTATTTTAACTTTTTGGCGGCACCGCCCGGCATGCAGGATCTTAGTTCCCCAGCCAGGGATCCAAGCCACGCCCCGCGCCGTGGAAGTGCAGAGTCTTAACCACTGGACCACCAGGGAAGTCCCTTGTCAATATATTTTTTTTAATATAAATTTATTTAATATTTGGCTGTGTTGTGTCTTCGTTGCTGCGCGCAGGCTTTCTCTAGTTGCTGCAGGCGGGGGCTGCCCTTCGTTGCGGTGCGCGGGCTTCTCATTGCGGTGGCTTCTCTTGCTGCGGAGCACGGGCTCTAGGCTCGCGGGCCTAGTTGCTTCACGGTATGTGGGATCTTCCCGGACCAGGGCTTGAACCCGTGTCCCCTGCATTAGCAGGCGGATTCTTAACCACTGCGCCACCAGGGAAGCCCTAAAATGCTTTGATGTGTAACAGGTATACCCTTATTTGAAGTTTAACATCCATATTTTGTTTTCTCAGTAAATCCGTAAGTTTTTTCAACACAAGGAAAGAACTTTAGGCTACTTTGTGTCATCTATATTTTTTCATATTTTTTTATGGTTTTTTTGTTTTGTTTTTTTTTTAGAGTTAAAAGAAATATTTGAATTGGAATGATGTACAACAGACAAATGAGTCCCAGGTGCCCAGGCCTGCTTTCCAACTTTTTTACCCAAGCTCAGGCCCACAGGATGGTGGGTAAGCTGGTTGGGAACCCCTAAGACCCCTGTTACTTTGTGCGGGTGCAGGACAATGTTGCTAGAGCTTTGTTATTAAGTTTTTATTTTTTAAGAGACATTATAAAGCATCCTAGTTTTAAAATATTGACAGGTCACTAAAAAAACAACTTTAAGACATCAAGTACAACCTCCAAAACATGACTGTTGCTCAGATTTGTCTGCAGGCCTTAAGTCTGTGCCTCTTCTGAAAACGTCCTCAGTCTTGGTCTCATACTCCTAAAGAGCTTGGGAAGATAATGGGTTAAGGCCCCCTCCCGGTAGGGGTGGTTTATCTTGGGACTGTTGGTGACATGCAGTCCTAACCCAGAGGCATATTTATAGTCCTGGATTTGGAGTGGGAAGCCCCTTTGCTCAGACCTCAGAGTACAATGCTGACGATGAGGTGCCCAGTCCACAGGGATAGAGGAAGATATTTTAGGTCAGGGGCCTTTCAGTGCCCCCAAGTCACACCCCAGCAGCATTCACTTATCTACCAGGAGGCAAGCTGCAGGACCAGAAGGTGTGACCGAAGACAGCAGAGTGGGAAGGAAGCCTGGCCGGAGGGAAAGGTCCGCCTTTGACATTTGTAATGCTGTGAACTGAGGGTCAGATATAGTCCTTTCCATTAAGAAGTGGCTGTGAGCCAAAGAGCTCACGAGATTTATTACAGCTATCACCTCCCATGACTTGGTGGTCTGAAAAGATTGTATAAGGAAAGGAATTTCCTATGCCTCGGCAGTGTGCAAAAGGCCAGATGAAATTTGTGGACACTGTCTCAAGGATAAAAAGAAATTTCTTAAAAGATTATGCAATAAGTAGATGTTCACCCAAAAGTACCTGTAGGGCTAGGACAAATGAAGGACAAAAAGGGAACAGGCTAAGTGTTCGTCTGACTTTGAGCTTAACATAGTGATTTAATAATAATAATAATATAGCTAACATGTATATAGCACTTACTCTGTGTGCAGACCTCATTGTAACGGATTTGGAAACAGACACAGGGAATTCCAGGGGTCTGGGTTTGATCCCTGGTCAGGAAACTAAGATCCAGCAAGCCTCACGGGGTGGCCAAAAAAAGAAAGAAACAAAGACACAAAGAAAAATTCAGTAATTTGCCCCAAACCTCACAGTGAGAAGCTATTACCTGTGTATGTTGGGTGCAAATGAAATGTTTGAGAAATTTAGCTAAGTTCACTTAATAATTCTTTTTTCTGGTAGTAGAATAAGGAAGTTTTATTTGTGCTGAATCGAATAACATTTTAAACTCATGTTTCCTGTGAGACGTTGTCCCTACTCCAACACAATGCTGATGCCGATACCAGTGTGCACAGGTGGGGCCCGGAAACTAGTGTGAAACTGTGTGTCTTTTGGTTTGTGGCCATAGCACCCATTTTCAGAAAGCCCAGTGTTTGCCTTCCTGCCTATGGGAATCGTGGTTTGCTCAACTCCTTTGTTCCAGAAGAGCCACTCTATTCCCAGTTGCTACACACCAGCCTGGTCTCCAGCCGTTGATTCTCAGTGTCCTGTCTGTCACGTTGTTCCGCACTTTCTGTCACTGATGCCATTCTGCTGACCATTGGCCTAGTTAGCTTACTCCCCACAACAGTTATGAGAACAGCCTCTGTGACCTGTTCTCTGCAAGGAACCTGGAGGGTGGGGGCCACCCGGCCATGTTTACCTTTGTGTCCTCCACCTCGCCTGGCATTTAATAAATGCTTGTGGGATAAGCCATGAACGAGAAATGGTGATCCTTGCCTCAGCTATGGCCACATTCCAGCACTTTCTGGTTGTTGTGTCAACCCATTTTGGCTGAGCTGGTTCTAGGATGATGAAATCATGAAGAAACAGGATGTGACCCGTTTGGTAAGATGAGGTGCAAGACGAGGATGGGATTTTTCTGGTCTCCCAGTCACTGCTCTAGAGACATTAAATTTGGTCAGAAACTTTTTTTTTTGGCTGCCTTGGGTCTTCGTTGCTGCCCATAGGCTTTCTCTAGTTGCAGTGAGCGGTGCGTGGGCTTCTCATTGCAGTGGCTTCTCTTGTTGCAGAGCACAGGCTCTAGGCGCACGGGCTTCAGTAGTTGTGGCTCGCGGGCTCTAGAGCGCAGGCTCAGTAGTTGTGGCACATGGGCTTAGTTGCTCTGCGGCATGTGGGATCTTCCCGGATCAGGGCTCGAACCCGTGCCCCCTGCATTGGCAGGCGGATTCTTAACCACTGCACCACCAGGGAAGTCCCGGGATTCTTTTTAATTTGATTACCATATTTCAATCTTCCAGGTCCTCTCAGGCAGGTCCTGGGGTCCTTGGTGACAGACTTTGCCTCAGTACCGCCCTGAGCCATGTGTCTGTCTGTCCATCGGCATTCGAAAAACAGGAAGTGCTCAGTAAATGTTTATGGAATTGAATGAATTGATCAAACATAACCTTGGCAGCCATTAAGTTTACAAAATCGTCAGTACTTTGACAACTATGTTAAGTGGTTTGAACTCATGTGCACATCTTCTTACATATGTGTTTGGGAAACATGGCCATAAGCTAGAGCTTCTGGATTAGGCCTCCAGAATGTTCATTGTTTGCTAAATTGGGAAGATTTTCAGATGATATTCTTCTTCTGTTATAGTCTCAATATAACCGATGTACAGATTTAATAAAATGGTACCCATCACCAGGCATGGGGAACAATTAGCCAGGACCCATTCCTCTGACACAAGCCTCCACTGAGTCCTGTCCTTAGGATCTTGGAGAACATTCTCAAGTAGCCACACTCCCCTTGGCTACTAGGGCCTGGGGAGCCCAAAGCAGTCGACCGTCCCATGCTGCCACTGCTGCTACTGCTGCTGCTGCAAGATCCAGCCCTGGGTCCTAAAGAGATTAAGCGCTGATCCAGATTCCATCCCAACTTTGCCATTCAGGGGCTGTGTGACCTTGGGCATGCTAAGCTTCAGGCTTCTCATCTCTAAAATTGGAGTAACAACAGTTCTCAGTTTATCTACCTCATGGATTATTGCAAAAGCCAAAATAAAAATAAGAGCAGGTGTGTGAAGCTGTAGAGTCATAGAGAAAAGTCAGTCAGCGTTACGATTAATGATGCATTTAAAATTTTATTTTAGTTGACGTGCCACGTAGATCAAAACTCTGCACTGTGTAAAGACTTAGACCTGCCCCATCGCGATGCCCACATTCTGTGCTGAGAATCCTCTCTCAGAGCCCAGCAAGATTCAACAAGGCTTTGCCCGTGACAGAGCACATATTAAATGTGTTCTCACAGCAGGTTGACAAGGGTGGCCCAGCCTCTGTGCCAGGGGTTGGGGAAAATAGTTATGTTGCTGTCTGGGTAGAAGCTATCTTCTTTACTAAGAAATCTGGCAGCAGATTGGCCACCAGGACTGAGTTCTGTGATGTCTTCCCAGCTTGGCGGGCTCCTTGTGCCTTGGGGTTCGTGGGCCAGAAGGTGAGGTGCTCTGGGCTGGCACAGGTTCAGCAGCTGCTGAGGGCAAAGATGCACTGGGAAGACATTGTCCCGGAGTCACAGAAAAAAGGGCAGGCCCCGCTTGGCGGAGGTAGGGGCCTCCAAGCATCTTGAGAAAACAGAGAAACTTACTGTTTTGTTCTTGAGTCTGGAATTGCACTTAATGTACTGGCCACACATAGTACTGTGACCCATTCCAAGATCAACTGCAGATGTGAATTAAGAGCAGGAAACAGTGCGTTTTGTCCCAAGTAAGGAAGGTGGCAGAAACCCATCTTTCCTCTCCAAAGGGGCTCCTACAGAGAGAATAAATGTCCGGTGATAACTGGGCCCAGTGTCCAACCCCTCACCTAATTCCAGAAGTAAATTAAGAATTTCTCCAAGCAGAGCAGAGGTATACAGAGAGGCAGGCTCTGGAGGTGATGTGGGCCCTGTTTGTGGTTTGAACAGGGCACCCCTTTCAGTTATGGAGCAGAGTGGGGAGATCAGCTGATGTGCTGGACTCCATGGGACAGAATCTGAGCAAGCTATTTCCACCACTTGAGCCTCAAGAAATGGCTTCTTTCTTTACTGGATTGCCGCTGGAGACAGAGGATTCTAACCTCAGGACTGCCCTAAGGAAAGGGCCATGGTAATTCTCCCCACATGAATCTTGCTCTCGTGCCTAGAAGTTTCCCTGACTTTCTAGAGAAAGCCAGCTTGGTGTCAAATTAATTTTGACAAATTGTGCTGAAGGCCTAAGAAAGGCAGACATAAAAGGGTAGGAATCAGGGTACAAAACTCAAAACTGCAGCCAGAGAGGCGGGCAGGGCAGCCAAAGGAGAGGCACGAATTTTGTACATACCAAGGACTTGAAGTCAGAAATGGAAGACTCAGAGCTTGCTCTGAAGGAAATGAGTCAAGGCAGGAGGTAGTGTGGGCTTGCCCCCCTGACCACAGGCCCAGGCTCATCTCAGAGACCTTGAGGGCCCTGTGTGGACAAGCAGGGGGCCACATCTGCTCCTGGTGCTGGAAAGGTCTCCCTTCTCTTGCTCACAGCCTTCCCTGCTCCTGGCAGCTTCAGGATCTAGTCCAGCTCTTAGTGTGGCATTCAAAGCCTTGCCCTCCTGGCCACAGCCTGCCCCTCCACCTTCACCACCCCAAACAGGCAGAGCCCCCAGCCAGGGCCTGTGTGCCTCCTTGCCTGAAATGCCCACCCCCATCCGTCTCCTCTGAGGTTGGAACCTTCCATGCCCCAGCACATTCTCTCTATCGGTGAGCCCCTCACCTCCCAGGGCCACCTCTGTCCCTCTCTCTCCTTGGCCCAAAGCCCTGGCCCTGGCAGCTCTCTAGGCCCAGGAGTCTCTCACTTAGGTGTGTCTGACAGTTGCCTGCGAGGATATTAAGATACAGCTGCCTGGTCCCCAATCTGGGTGATCTCGTTCCTGAGCTCCACGGGGGTCCTGTGCACACCCACGGGGGAGGTCCACTGGTCTAAGCCACTCCTTGGGAAGTTTGCCTGTGAACCAGGTACCCATTTGGGTCCTCCAACCCAGGTATGCAGGAACCACACTTCATTTCTCAATAACAGCCTCATTTCTGTTTCAAGCCCCCCTTCCCCCGGAGGGGATGGAAACTTAATTGTCAGTTTAGGGGCTTCCCACCCTCACCTGTGGGCCCTGGGCAGCCACACATTTCCTAGCAAGATTGTGTTGGTGATGGAGAAGGTGTTTATTCACAGAGGAGAAGCTGACAAATCTCCTGGAGCAAAGGCCAGGTCCTCTTCCTTACTCTGGCCTTGATGCAGCAGGGTCACGCTCTCCCAGGGGAGGGAAGCAGCGGATGCCAGGCAAGACTAAGAACAGATCTGCCTGTGGCAGTGGGGACCAGAACCCAGTGGAAGGAAGGGTCATGGAGGGGTACACTCAAATTCATGTAAAACTGACATCCTCTCCCCAAACCGTGCTTCCTCTCCTCACTTCTCCTGACCTCCTGTTTTTGGGACTGTTTTTCAAAATCCTAGAGTCATCTTTACTCCTTTCTCTCCTTTAATTCCAGAATAGTACGGAAATTTAGAGGTTATTTTGCCCAGTCCCTCCATTTTCCAGGTGAAGAGATTGTGGCAATTTCTGGCAAACCCAGAATTAGATCCCAGATCCTGTCATGGACATGAAGTCCAGTCCTCTTAGCCCAAAGACTTCCTGTCCTTCACATAGTTATGTGTCCTCGTCCCTTCTGTGGCCACCACCCGACAAAGCTCTCCTCACCTCCTGCGTGGATCACGGTGACAGTGACCAATACTAATGTGTGACACTTTGCTCCTGGCGTCCATGGAATGCCTTCTCTCCTTCCCATCCCTTACATCCTACTCATCCTCCAAGGTCAGCTCAAATGCCACCTCTTCCAAAATCAGGTGTTGGCCCGACGTGTCCTCTCCCCCTCCAGCTGCATTTAGCACCGCGCCCCCAACGGCTCCCGGCAGGTGAGACGGTAGGCAGGCTGCACCTGTACGCTATTCAGTTTTCCGTAATTAGATGAGAAATTCCTAAGAGCAGGGACTTGCCTTACACTTCTTGGTTTCCCCTACAGGGCCTGGCATCGAGGACTACATGATAAAAATTCAGTTGCTGCTTGTGTGGTTTATGCTAAGAGGGGAAACTTTAGCAAAAGGCTTAGAGGTGGCCACTAAGCCGCTGGCCCAAGTGAACTGGGAACACAAACTGAGAAGGAAATGTTTAATTTCTGGGGTAAGCAAGCTCCAAGAGTTGCTGAGGGTGACGGAAAGAACTGATACAGTCCAGCAGGCGTCTTCTTCCAGGACAAGAGGAAAGGCTCTACATACCAAGGACCTGACGTCAGAAATGGGAGGGTGGAGGCTTGCTGCAGGGGGGGACGCGGGGGAGGTGCAGGTGGAGGCAGGAGGTAACCAGCTTGCCACTCAGACCGCAGGTCCAGGGTCACCTGCCCCCAGATGCACAGATGTGCCTGGACTCTGGCTGAGCCACTGGCCCCAGCTGGACTTCTGGGGCTCTAAGGTGACCACTGCTCTTCCTGGGGCCGAGAAGCGTAAGGGTCCCTGCTCTGTGGCCTCACGTTCAGTCTGGGACTGCAGCCTGGTTCCCCAGCTTCCCTAGTTTGGCTTCAGCCGCAGCTCCCACTTGATTCTCTTCAGTCCACGCTCCCGGACAGGCCCCACACGGTCCCTCAGCTCTGCTGGCTCAGTCAGTGCGCAGGAGACTCCGAGACTCACCTGCAGGGCATCCACCTGGGGCACTTGGGAGCTCACTGTTTTCCAGTGTCTGGTACCGGGTAGGTGCTCAATTACATTGTTTAACTAGTGAGTCATCGTTCTGGGGTTCAGCTCCCCGAGCCTCCCCTTTGAAGCCCTGACAGTCAGCCCAGGGTCAGCATCAGAAAGAAAATCCCTGTTTCTGAGTCCTTGTGTCTTCTCCTCACCTCAGCCCCCTGCTGTCTGGCTGTCCTCTCACCATGGGGAGGGGCTGCTGCCCCAGGAGAGGGCACCTGGCAGGCAGGGCGACCTTGGTGGAGGGTGAGGGGCAGTTATACCCAGCACTGCCTGCCTGTCTCTCACTTCAGGGCCTGTCCTCATCTCAGAAACTCCAGGATGCAGAGGGTAAGAGACCTGCCTTGGCCCCAATTCTTCACTGTGCACAGAACCTCCAGTCTCCAAGGGCTTTTTATTTTTTTTTCTTTTTCTTTTTTGGCCATGCCATGCAGTTTTCGGGATCTTAGTTCCTGACCAGGGATCAAACCCGTGTCCCCTGCAGTGGAAGCACAGAGTCCTAACCACTGGACCACCAGGGAATTCCCTCCAAGGGCTTTTTTAGATTCATCATCTCATTTTATCTTCTCCCCAAACCTTATAAAGTGGGGGTGGGCCTGTGGACATTACTTCCATTCATCAGATGAGAAAAATGAGGCAGGAGAGGATGCCAAGCGCTTGACTTAGGAAGCAGAACTGGAGCCAGAACCCAGGTCCCCCCACCCCCGGCCCAGCAGCTTCCCGGCACCGTTCTGAGCCGCTGGGGCAAGGAGAAGTGTTGGCAGGCCTGGTAGTGGTTTTCCCAGCAGGAGGAGCTCACACTTTTCTGGGAAGTAACCTGCAGCCTTTCAGAGCTGGGAGCGCTGGAGCAGTACAGGCTGTCCCCTTATTTTACAGAGGAAACGGCAGCCTGGGGCCCCTGACTCCAGGCCAGCAGCCGGTATCCCCACTGCGTGATTGTGTGCAACAGTCAGGACCCTCAAGTTTGTTCTCTGATTACTGGGCCCGGATTGCATCCCATTTGATGCAAGACTGTGGGGCCCTTCTGCAAACCGCTTTATTTTTATTGATGCAGCTATAGGCACAGTGTTCCCAGGCTGCCTGGGTTCACATGCCACCTCCTTGACCAACTGGCTGCGTGACAGCGGGACGTGACCATGCCACTACCTCGGGGCTCAGTGGGTTTTTTTGTGTGTGTGTGTTTTTAAATTTTTGGCTGCATTGGGCCTTCATTGCTGTGCACGGGCTTTCTCTAGTTGTGGTGAGCTGGGGTACCCTTTGTTGCGGTGCGTCAGCTTCTCATTGCGGTGGCTTAGGCTCTAGGCACTTGGGCTTCAGTAGTTGTGGCATGCAGGCTTCAGTAGCTGTGGCTCGTGGGCTCCAGAGCGCAGGCTCAGTACTTGTGGCGCACGGGCTTAGGTGCTCCGCGGCATGTGGGATCTTCCCAGAGCAGGGCTCAAACCCGTGTCCCCTGAACTGGTAGGCGGATTCTTAACCACTGCGCCACCAGGGAAGTCCCTCAGTGGGGTTTAAATGGGATGATACATGTAGTCTTTAACTAAATAGCACCTGATCCATAGTAAGTAAGAATGTAAATATTGGATGGTATTATTATTTAATTCAGAGTTAGAAGACTGAGTGGTAAAATTCTATTAGGCTACACAACTATAAATGCCTGGGCTGACACCACAGAGGTGGCCCCAGGAGGAAGCTATTGAAAGGCCTGAATTTCTCCCCAGCAGGAGAGCAGCTCTGCGGTTTAATTGGCCTGCACAAAGCCACCCTGGTCCCCTCCCCCAGTGTGGACAAGGAGGCCCTGCACCCTGCCAGGAACCTGTCTTCAGCAGCCGATTCCACTCCCCAGCTCGTGGACCGGGATCGCTGCGGATCGGAACACCCTAGGGAGGCAAGTCCCTGCCCACTTACTGATCACTGAGAACAGGTGGGTGATGAAGGTCGGGCCAGACCTATTTGTGGGGAGGCAAAGCACAAGGTTCTGGAGAGAATTAAGAGAAAACACTCCCGTCTCAGCCTCCATCTGCCTGGCTAGGGCTGGCATGGATGTCAGGCAGAGCAAGGGAACTTTCACTCAAAGCGAAATGACCAACAAAGATCATTTGTTGGGGATGGACCCCTCATAAAAGCAGCTGAGAGATGCATTCAGATCTGAGCCCAAGGCTCCTGGTGGGGTCGGCAGTGTGCCGTGCTCCGGAAGCCCCAGCTTCTCGGTGAAGTTGCAGGGCTCAGAGGAGCCTGGGGCTCAGGCAGAGGACATTGGCCTCAGGTCCTGAGCAAGGGCATCTCCAGGGGATCTATTCTGACTGAGGCAGGAGACAGATGGGCCCCCGGGGCAAACAGTTTGAGTTCATTCCTTGTGGACCGATACTCCGTGGAGATGGGAATAACAGGACAGTTGAGAGAGGAGGCTGGGCCCTGCCCAGATAGAAGATAAGAGAGCACATATTCCTCATTCTCGAAGTCAGGAGACCTCCCCGACTACACATGCGCAGAAGGGCTCCTTGGAGGTCAAAAGGGGTGTGATGCCAACTAATGCTCACTTACCTATCGGCCTCTTCGGTAGAATCCATCTTGGCTAAGAGATGTGAGTGTACACATGGGAAAATCCTGAGCTATACCAAATTCAGACTTTGAACCAGGCAAATCAAAATGATTGGCCAAAGGAAACCTGGAAAAATTGCCCCATATAAGTGATTCAAACTGTCACGAGGGCGTGACTCTTTCTGCGCCCGCCTGTGTGTCTATCCACACGTACTATACTTTTTTCTCCTAATAAATACTTGTTTCACCACTTTCCATCTCTGTGGGAATTCTTTTTCTGCAAAGCCATAAGGCCCGGGCCTTGTCACTGACCACTGATCTAGTGCCTAGGATTCGGTGCTCTCACCGCCGCGACCCGACCTCAATCACCGGCCGGGAACTGAAACCCTGCTTCAAGCCGCTGCAGGCCGAGGCCACCCAAGATCACGACCACTCTCCCAAAGCAGTGCAGTGGGTGCTCGCTGGGCAGCCAAGCCCTCCTGCACAGACCCACATCTCTGGGACAAGCTCTTCAGAGTTGAGGGCTGTGAGCATAGGTTAGCGGTGGGGTGGGTCAAGTTAGGACCAGCAGGTACGTCACCGCCCTGCCCTGGCCACAACCAAGACTTTTGCACCTTCCTCCTCACCCTATCCATTCTCCTCTGGCTTCAGTCCTTTACACTGAAGCAGATTTTTAAAAACAGGTAAAGCAGTGGTGATCATTTTGTAATGTATAAAAATATTGAATCACTATGTCGTACGCCTGAAACTAATATAACATTTTAAGTCAATTATACTTCATTAAAAAAAATAAAAATAGGTAAAGCACATGGTGCACAGTACAACGCATCTCCCTGCTTTCCCCCCCTACCCCTGCCCCTCGCTGGCCACATCTGCGGGTCCTTACTAAGATGGCCTACGCGTACGCAAGCATACAAGTCAGTAGCCTCCTTTTCTATCTTCTTTTGGTTACAGAGACTCCTCTGAGAATCTGACAAAGCCTGGATTCTTCCCTAAAATAGGGTACACACATGCACAAAATTAGCGTACAACTTCAGGGGTTCACACACTCTCTGTGGCCCATTTTGTCCTCCTGAACAAGATTCTGGTTGTGATGTAAAGCAACCTGGCCTGAGCCACCTCCTATCTCCTCAGTGCCATCCCCCCACATACACACATCCCCCGACTACCAGGATCTTGACAAAATCTCAACAAGGGAGCTCTTCTAAGGCTTTGACAAAACGGCTGAGGCAGGCAAGGAGTTTAGTGCCTTCTCTCAATAGCTTCCTATTATATTTAGAATAAAATAAAATCTAAACTCTTAACATGGCCTCGAAAGCCCTCCTTTCATGCCTGGTCTGACGAGCTTCCTTTCCTGGTCTCATCCCACCACTAGTACCCTCCCCTCACGCTGCTCTAGCCAAACCCACCTTCCTTCTGTTCCACCTTCTTTCTGTTCCATATTGAACATATCAAACCCAGTCCCCCTTCAGGGCCTTTGCTTAAGCTGCTCCCTCTGCCTGGAAAACAACTTCCTCTGGGAGAATTACTGCTGGTTACTTCTGGTGTCAGTGCAAATGTCATTTCTCAGAGAGGTCTTCCCCAACCACATTTCCGTACGCTGCACTGCCAACACCAGCACCCCTTCTCTCTGTCCAACATCCTGTTTTATTTTCCTCAGGGCACTTACCACTTCTGAAATTATATATATATTTTTAAATTATATATATATATATATATTAGTCATTTATTGTCTGTCTTCCCCCACTAGGGTGTGAACTCCATGAAGTCAGTGGCCGTGCCTGGTACGCACTCAGCAAATATCTGTGTTTTGGATAAAGGATTTTGGTGGAGGTTAGAAAAGAATTTTGACTCAACTCTCCATCCCACCCAAGCAGTTCCAGGCAATCCCTGCTCTGGTTCTAGGCAAGATTCCTGCCTTTCCCTCATTTCTCTATTCCCAGTTGTCCTATCCTTTTCCCAGATCTTTGGAGCCTCTCCCTCCCAATCAGCATCTAACAAAAACTCTTTTGTGATTTTTATGCCTGGGGGATTTAATCTGAGTCAATTTGGCCTCCCCAGCTCTCCCTCAGTTGAGTCCAAAGGTCTGCTCAGCATTTCCAGTGGATCAGCCAGCAGCTCTGCTGTTTGAGGGCTCAGAGCTCCACCCCAGGGGAAACCAGGGAACTGACAGAGGTCTGGGTCTCTGCTCCCTGCGCTTTCATTCTGGGGTCTCATGGAAATAACCAGCCAAATGAGAAAAGCACAGGCAGGCTCTGTATTCTGTCCTTGCTATAGCAAGGGAGTCAGCCGAGGTCACTTGTGTTTTAGGAGAGAATCAAAGGCAGGCAGAGGAATGGGAAAGCTTCATAGTGGATAAAAGGGAAGGTTTCAGGTGTGCCCTGATTGAGGCTGTTGGCATGGGGAAGCTTGTAGGCAGACTAACTAGAAATGGGGCATCCTGGGGCATGACTGGTTAGGGGTACATATTTGGCTTTCTATGGTTGCTCCAAGTGGGGACCAAAATTAGGCAAGTTGTCAGTTATTAAACAAGTCCTGGCCTTTTTGATCCAATTGTTATAGAAGTTATTGGTTTTTTTGTTTGTTTGTTTTTGGCTGCATCGGGTCTTAGTTGAGGCACATGGGATCTTTGTTGAGGTATGCAGGATCTTTTTCGTTAGGGCGCGCTGTCTGTTCAGGTTTCTCTCTAGTTGCAGGGCGTGGCCTTCTCTCTCGTTGAGGCGTGCGAGCTCAATAGTTGTGGTACGCAGGCAGGCTTAGTTGCCCCGTGGCATGTGGAATCTTAGTTCCCTTGACCAGGGATGGAACCCGCGTCCCCTGCACTGTAAGGCGGATTCTTTACCACTGCGCCACCAGGGAAGTCCCTAGAAGTTGTTGTTTATCTTCCCAGATTGTTGCTAGAGATAGTCTAACTTCCTACAAATCTGATTTATAGACTTCCTGGGTGGTTTACTGTAGATAAGGGGTTGGTTTCCTGGGCAGCTTTCAGAAGGTTGTGGGTGAGTTCTCTTTTTCCATACGATCTGGCCACTGTTTATGTGCTCAGTCTCTTGGTCTACAGGGAAGATCAGCATTTCAGTGTCTCTTCCTCCCTTCCCTTAGACACGTGAATACCTTGGAATAGTAGAATCATCAAGATTTAATTTCCTTCACTCAGCAGCTCTCTAGAGAAGGCATTTTCTGTCCAAAGAGCGGTGATAGGTGCAATAAAAGGAGTAGGACTGGGCCTGGGAGTCTGCAGCTTAGTGGGGAGGCGAGCCGTGAGGTCAGTGCAGAACTGTGAGCAGGCCATGAAGTTGGTTCCAAACAGGGATTCTGATTAGGGGAACCAGAAAGGCTTTGTAGTCGGTGTGGGATTTCACAAGTGGGATTGCTGTAGATGGAAACCAGGGAGAGGAAGGGATGCCATGAGGAAGGGGGCAGGTAGAGGGGCCTTAGGTTTAGTCCCTTACTCTCTTTGGGTCTCAAGTCTTCGCCTCAATGAGCTGCTGTGAGGTAGACACGGTACGTGTGAGGCGCTTTGTGAGTTGTGAAGGTTTCAGTGTGAGGGAAGGCTTGGGAGCCAGCTGCAAAGAGCTGCTCTCATCAAAATGAGGAGCCTGAATATACCAAGGCAGTAATAATAATATTAATAATAATACCAACATTTAGTGAGTTGGACTCACTGCTCTGAGCCCATATAGAAGACCTACAACAATGTTATGAGGTAGTTACTATTACTAACCCCATATTACAGATGAGACAACCGAGGCACAGACCAGCTAAGGAACTTGCCCCAGATCACACAGTAAGTATCAGGGAGAAGAGACTGCTCCCCCAAATGATGCCTCCTGATTCAACCTCTTTGTCCTGAATGTGGGTCCTGACGCATCACTAACCATTAGGTATAATAAAAACCAGCTCTTGGGGCTTCCCTGGTGGCGCAGTGGTTGAGAGTCCGCCTGTCGATGCAGGGGATACGGGTTCGTGCCCCGGTCCGGGAAGATCCCACATGCCACGGAGCGGCTGGGCCCGTGAGCCATGGCTGCTGAGCCTGCGCGTCCGGAGCCTGTGCTCCGCAACGGGAGAGGCCACAACAGTGAGAGGCCCGCGTACGGCAAAAACAAAAAAACCAGCTCTTACTAAGTGCCAGGCATGGTCCTAAGCACTTACATGTACTAACTCATTTAATCTTTGCAACAGCTCTCTGAGATAAGGAACTGTGATTATCATTCCCATTTGATAAGAAACTGAGGAGCTAAGTGGCATAGCCCAGGCCTCTGACCCTGGAGTCTACACATCTACCACTGTGCCATGCCACCTCTCGTTAATAAGCAGGGCTGTGACCACCCATCAGTCAAGCCCTGATTGTCACAGTGGATCCACACAGTGGCTCACGTCTAGGAGCTAACCCCAAGTCAGTGCTTCTTGCCTTTCTGGATCACAGACCCTTTTGAGAATCTGGTGGAAACTATAGACACTCACCCCAGAAAAATGCACAAGCGCACACGCACACACACACACACACACACACATTTAGGAAATTCACACATCCCCCTCATAAGCCTTTCCATGGCAAGTGGGAGATGGGGGCAGTGAGTGCTTCAGCCAAGGGATATTCTTCAGTCTGGAATGAAAGGGCAGGCCTTTTGAGTTCTACAAGGTTTAATCTATTGAGAGATTAAATAAATTAAATAAAATTCCATATCTACTTTTACTTACTTTACCAGAGACCAGAACAGAAGGCAGCCTGTCCTGAGAGCCCCCATCTTTGGATCAATCTAATTACCCAACTTCTTTCCCACACCCAGACAGCTGACCACTGCTGGAAGAAATCTCATAATTCTGCCGACTGATGCCAATGCACATACACGGTTTCTAATCCCAGCTGGGTCTTTAACACTACTTGGCAACTCTTACTTTTCCCAGATGAACATTCATACCCAGTTCTCACGATGGTCATTCCAAACCTTGTGTAATGATTTTTATTTATTTATTTTTTTATTCCTGGCTGTGTCGCGGGCTTTCTCTAGTTGCGGTGAGCAGGGGCTACTCTTCATGGCAATGTGCGGGCTTCTCATAGCGGTGGCTTCTCTTGTTGCAGAGCACAGGCTGTAGGCATGCGGGCTTCAGTAGTTGCAGGATGCGGGCTCAGTAGTTGTGGCTTGCAGGCTCTAGAGCGCAGGCTCAGTAGTTGTGGCGCACGGGCTTAGTTGCTCTGCGGCACGTGGGATCTTCCCGGGCCAGGGCTTGAACCCGTGTCCCCTGCATTGGCAGGCGGATTCTTAACCACTGCACCACCAGGGAAGCCCTGTATTGATTCTTTGAGCTTTAAGAGTTTTCATCTGTTAGAAGAAGAACAGTTGCACAAATTTAAATTCACATCCTCCAGGGTTTTTATCTAGTCTCTCCCTCCACTTGTGCTCTTGATGCTTTTATTTGTCTATTTGGATAGTTATTTATTTATAAGAGGCTGCCATGCCTGGCACTGGGCTGGACTCTAGGATACCTACCATGGTCTCTGTTCTCATAGAGCTTACAGCCCAGAGAGAGACTATCATTCAACAGATATTAGAAATATGATGAGGGGCACTAAAGGGAAAGTAGAGTGTATTATTCAATGTATTGATCTGGAGGTTTCCCTGAGGAAATGTTATTTAAAGCTGAGTCTTGAAGGATGATATGTCAGTTAGGAACACTTTGGACTGCACATAACAGAAAACCTGACTAACAGTGAAACCATAAGAATATTTCAGAAGCTTGGAAGCAAAGGGTTCCAGGATTTTTAAGTGGCTCCACAATATAAAAAACCATGAGTTGACACTTCTGCAATTTTCTTGGCTTTTCCCTCAGTTATAAGAGGGGTGCCACGACTCAAGTGTGACTTCCTTCCATAACATCACCCCAAAGCACAATAAAGAGAAAGGGCTCTGGTTCCCGATCAGCTCTCTTTTAAAAGGGCACAAAAATTCATCCACAAGTTCTCAGGAATTTTCCTCTTGTGTCTTTTTTTTCCCTCAGAAGTGTGTCATATGCCCGCCTCAGGCATAGAAGGGGGTTACCATGATTGACCTAGCCCAATTATGATTCATCCTACAGCACAGTGAAGATATTGCTGCCTATTGGATCCCTCAAATGAGGGTCAAAGGGACCAACAGTTCTGGACATGGAAGCCTAGATAGTTCAGACAAACCCTCATACCAATAAAACCAAACCAAAGCAAAACAAAAACTTTAAAAAGTCATCTTAAAAGCATCGGAGAAATAAGGAGATTTGAAGAATTGCTGAATTGAGATGCTGAGATACTGAAGAGCATGAGAAAGTGAAATGAAACCTTCCCTAAAGGCTGCTTATGCCTTGGGGTTTTTGTTTTGGAAAAGGCTGAGCCGCAATACTGGCAGCCTCAAGGGGCTAGGGTGAAAATTTCAGACTTATGTGGCTCCAGGTTGCTAGTGCCCTCAGGAGCTGGCAAAATAAGTTCTGTTTAGTGGAGATATTATCTTGAGCCTCAAGGAATTTCTATAAATAATTTATCAAAAACAGTGTCCAGCACACAGATATAACCCAAGGGTATAAAACAGCATAAATAAGAACAACAGGGGGACTTCCCTGGTTGTCCAGTGGTAAAGAATCTGCCTTACAATGCAGGGGACGTGGGTTCCATCCCTGGCTAGGGAACTAAGATTCCACATGCCGTGGGGCAACTAAGCCTGCGTGCCGCAACTATTGAGCTCACGCGCCACAACTAGAGCCCGTGTGCCACAAACTAGAGCCCACGTGCCACAACGCCTGGAACCTGTGTGCCACAACTAAAGAAGAGAAAAACCCGCATGCCATAACTAGAGAGAAGCCCACGTGTCACAATGAAGAGCCTGTGCACTGCAACTAAGACCTGACACAGCCAAAAATAAATAAAATAAATAAATAATAAAATCTAAAAAAAAAAATAGAACAATAGGTACCATAGATAATAGAGAGGCAGATGCCACTATATCTTTCACTGCCTAGCCTCAGAAGTGACATACCATCACTTCTGCCATGTTTGATTGGTCACATAAACAACATGAGAGAGGGACTACACAAGGGTGTGAACACCAGTAGGCAAGGGTCAGTGGGGACCATCCTGGAGGCTGCCTGCCACAATCTAGAACCACACAAGGTCAGGATGTCCTCAATCTCTGCTTCCCATCAGTGTTCTTTCGAAGTCTATCCAGGGGAGTAAAAAAGAAAAAGAAATAAAAGACAAGAGGATTAGAAGGAAGAAACAAAACTATTGATACTCATAGTGGTTGTGATTGCGTGCATAGAAAATCCCAAAGACTCTACAGTTAAGGCACATCTTCTTTCCCTCCCACGGTCACCTCTGGGATGCCAGCGCCTAAGACCACATCCTGCAGTTCACAAGCCAGTTCCACTGCCAGTTCCACTGAAGGGGAGTTAGAATCCACAGCAGATGTACAAGGTTGACCTGAAAAAGTTGAAGCCAATCAAAAGAGACAGGAAAGGATAAATCTCCAGATTTCTTTTTTTTAAAAGTCTAAACAATATAAAAAATGAGGAAAAGCAAAAGAGAGAATTAAATAAGAAAAAAAAAACTACAGAGTGAAGTAAGTCAGAAAGAGAAAGACAAATACCGTATGCTAACACATATATATGGAATTTAAGAAAAAAAAATGTCATGAAGAACCTAGGGGTAAGACAGGAATAAAGACACACCTACTAGAGAATGGACTTGAGGACAGAGGGAGGGGGAAGGGTAAGCTGTGACAAAGTGAGAGAGTGGCATGGACATATATACACTACGAAACGTAAGGTAGATAGCTAGTGGGAAGTGGCCGCATAGCACAGGGAGATCAGCTCGGTGGTTTGTGACCACCTAGAGGGGTGGGATAGGGAGGGTGGGAGGGAGGGAGACGCAAGAGGGAAGAAATATGGGAACATATGTATATGTATAACTGATTCACTTTGTTATAAAGCAGAAACTAACACACCATTGTAAAGCAATTATAGTCCAATAATGATGTAAAAAAAATGACATGGTAATAATAAAGCTGTATATGATATTTCAAAAAAAAAAACAAGAATGGTATGTAAAGAATACCTTAAAGAAAAGGAAGAAGGAGGAGGAAGAGAGGAAGACTTACTAGAGAAAACGAGGAGGGTTTTGGTGCAGCCTTGGGTGCACAGGAGATAGGAAGTCACGTCTGGCACATTTTACATCACGTTTATCAGTGGTCTTTGTATCAATACTAACCCTCAAAATAGTTTGTAAATGACTTTGTAAATGTATATTTTCAGTAGCCCTGGAAACATTAGGTTTTTTAGTAGCTAAAAACAAATTTTCAGGAGGGAGGAAATTCTACCTCACCTCATTATTTTTTACAAATTTAGGTAAATGTAAATGCATGTGTGTGTGTTTTAAATGAGGCTGTTGATATTTCTGCACAACCATAAATTAGTGGCATATCAAATTAAGGGAGACATATCACCTTGAGTGCAAACTTAACATTCCATAGGCAGGGAAGGGGAGCAGTTTCTATAGTGGATAAATACATCTTGGTGAAATACAAAGCATAAATCAATGGCAATTTGGAATCATAATTATGTATTTAACATGTCTTAAGTATTTTAAATGGTCTATCTTCTATACCCATGCTTAAAAAAATAACTTTAGGGACTTCCTTGGTGGTGCAATGGTTAAGAATCCACCTGTCAATGCAGGGGACACGGGTTCAATCCCTGGTCCGGTAAGATCCCACATGCCACGGAGGAACTAAGCCCGTGTGCCACATCTATTGAGCCTGCGCTCTAGAGCCCATGAGCCACAACTACTGAAGCCCGCCCTCTCTAGGGCCTGCATGCCACAGCTGCTGAGCCGGCGTGCTGCAACTACTGAAGCCCCTGTGCCTAGAGCCCGTGCTCCAGAACGAGAAGCCACCACAATGAGAAGCTCACGCACCGCAACGAAGACCCAATGCAGCCAAACTAAATAATAAATTTAAAAAGTAACTTTATTAAAGCCTATTCTGCATATCATTTAATTCACCTTTTTCAAGTGTACAATTCAATGACATTTTTAAAAGTTTACCAAGTTGGGTAACCACCACCATAAATCAGTTTAAAAATATTTTTGGGAATTCCCTGGTGGTCCAGTGGTTAGGACTCTGTGCTTTCACTGCTGAGGGCCTGGGTTCAACCCCTGGTTTGGGAACTAAGATTCCACAAGCCATGTGGTGTGGCCAAAAAAAATTTTTTTTTCATCACTCTTAACAGGATCCCTCATGGCACATTTACTCTTAATCCTGTTCTCCCGCTCCTTCCCCAGGCAACCACTAATCTACTCTTTGTCTCTATAGCTTTGCCTTCTCTGGATAGTTCCCATACATAGAATCATACAATATGAGGTCTCCTGTGTTTGACTTCTTTCACTGAGCATGCTCTTTGATGTTCATCCAAGCCATAACATGTATTTTGTTCCTTTTAATTGTTGAATTGTATTCCATTGTATGGACATACCAGATTTTATCTATCCATTCTCCAGTTGATGGACATTTAGGATGTTTCCAATTTGGTTTCCTTTTTGGCTATTATATTATGGAAAAATATTGCTAGGAACATTTGTGTGCAAGTTCTTATGTGGATATATATGTTTTCATAGCTCTTGGGAAGACACCAAAGAGTTCAATTGCTGGGTCATATGGTAAATATATTTCAACTTTTTGAGAAACTTCCAGTTTTCTGAAGTGACTGTACCATTTTTTATTCCCATCAGGAATGTCTAAGGCTTCCTGTTTTACCACAACCTTGCCAACATTTGTTTTTATCTGTCTTTTGTTTTGGTATTTGTTTTCTTTGGCCGACGCGCGGGCACGAGGGATCTTAGTTCCCCTACCAGGGATCAAACCCCGCCCCCTGCAGTGGAAGCGCAGAGTCTTAACCACTGGACCACCAGGGAAGTCCTTCTTTTTTTTTTTTTTTTTAATGAATTTATTTATTTATTATTTATTTATTTATGGCTGTGTTGGGTCTTCGTTGCTGCGTGTCGGCTTTCTCTAGGTGCAGCGAGCAGGGGTTACTCTTCGTTGCGGTGCAAGGGCTTCTCATTGTGGTGGCTTCTCTTGTTGCAGAGCACGGGCTCTAGGCACAAGGGCTTCAGTAGTTGTGGCTTGCGGGCTCTAGAGCGCAGGCTCAGTAGTTGTGGCGCACGGGCTTAGTTGCTCCGTGGCATGTGGGATATTCCTGGACCAGGGATCGAACCAGTGTCCCCTGCAATGGAGGCAGATTCTTTTTTTTTTTTTTTTGCGGTTCGCGGGCCTCTCACTGTTGTGGCCTCTCCTGTTGCGAAGCACAGGCTCCAGATGCGCAGGCTCAGCAGCCATGGCTCACAGGCCCAGCTGCTCCGCGGCATGTGGGATCCTCCCGGACCGGGGCACGAACCCATGTCCCCTGCATCGGCAGGCGGACTCTCAACCACTGCACCACCAGGGAAGTCTCTGTCTTTTTGATTATAGCCATTTTAGTGGGTGTGAAATGGTACCTCACTGTGGTTCTGATTTGCATGTCCCTAATCACGAATGATATTGAGCATCTTGTCATATGCTTATTAACAATTTTTGTATCTTCCTATGCAAAATGTCTATTCAAATCTTTTGCCCATAGTTTTATTGGATTGTTTGTTTTCTTAGTACTGAGCTGTAAGAGTTTGGCTATTCTCTTCTGGATATACACCATGCTGTTCTTTTTTTTTTTTAATTATTATTTTTTTCGGTGAGAATAACAACTTTTATTGGGAGTTGTGGGATCTGGGTGCCCTGTCAGATTATCAGAACAGTAACATGAGATAACTCTGCACACCCCCAGGACAGCTTGTCCCCACCCTCCACAGCAGTTGCAGGGTTAGCCCCCCACCCCTGGGCACTGCTGGGCCCTCCGCACCCCGTCCTGCAGCCCGTGGCCAGCTCCTGCCAGGCGCCCCACTGCCCACTGCGGCGGGGAGCCTGGGACACCCTGCCAGGCTGCGGGGGGCTCGTTTTATTTTTAAGTCAGTCAAGTTTGCAGCCTGGCTCAAGGCCAGCTCCCAGGGCCATCAGGCAGCTAAAACCCTGTCTGGCCAACCCAGCTCCAGACCCACATTTGTCCCCAGAGCCTCAGAGACCCTCTCCTGCACTGGATAAAAAGTGCAAACATGTGGCTCTATCTGCGTTTGTTAAATAATGGATAAAAACAGGCTCAGAGGCTGTGGCGCCCAGCCCAGACCTCGGTCCTTGCGGCGTCTGGAGTCACGGCCCCCACAGGCAGAGCCCCCGTCTGAGGCCTTATTGCTGTGCGTGGGGCTGGACCCTCAAGGCCCACCCGGAGTCAGGCAGGAGAAATGCAGGCTGGGCTGTCCGACTGGTTCCAACTGCCAGCTTTACCAATGCAGCATTTATTTTTAAATTAAATTAAATTTAATTTAAAAACACGAAATGCGTCACCAGGTAGTTTTCTTGGCTGGGGCGCCAAAGCTGGGTGGCAGCAGCAGCCTCACATGAGGCCACTTAAGGCAGCTCCTGCAGGCGGCGGCCCGTCTGTCTGCCTGTCCTTTGTCACCGTCCCTAGGGCGGCCGCCGTGGAGACAGCTGGGCCAGCTGGGGCTGCAGTGGTGACGGCCACGGCCAGCACAGGAGAGACTGCCAGGGTGGCCAGGGAGGGGCCGGCGTTGCTCAGTACTGTGGTGGCCATCATGGCAGCCTTGGGAAGGACGGTCATGACCGGGGCAGAGGTCACTTCCGCAGGTGCAAGGGAGGCCAGGTCTGGAGGCGTGCTAGTGGCGCACTCAGCCCACTCTGCGGCCACACGGGCCCAGGGCCCTTCCCTGGACACCTTGCAGGCCACGTCTGTCCACAACACTCCCGCCCACATCTGGGGACTGACACGGGCAGCGGGGGGTGGCCTCCTGACCGGGACCCACACTAACAGCCTCCGAGGCAACAGCCGCCATCAGCTTGTCCTCACGGCTCTTGGAGGCCACCAGGGGCGCCTTCCTGGTAACACATGCGTTCCAGGCACCCGGAGTGGCCGGGCCAAGGGTTCTCTCTGGGCCCTGGTTCAGGCCACCCTGGGCATCGCCATGACCTCTGTCCACTGGGGAGCTGCACCTGGGCCCTGACTCAGAGCAGCAGAAAGGCTGGAAGCCAGCGAACTTGGCCCAGCCTTTCTCCTCTGGAGCCAAGGCACTGGGGGAGCGGGCCACCCACACACTGGAACCCACGCCCATCACCACTGCCGGGGCCGGGCCCGAGGCCATGGAATTCTCCGGCTCATCAAACACCGTCCACGGGGCACCTGCTTCTGAGCCACCCTCAACACGAGGACCTTCCTTCTGGGCGGCAGCCCAAGGGGCGCCCGCCCGCCCGAGCCGTGTCCCCGTCTGCTCTCGAGCTCTCCTCCCTGCCCTGGCCTCGGCGCTCTGGGCCATCCTTCCGGCAGCTCTCTGAAGCATGAGGGCCCCCGAACCTGGCTCTGGTCACTTGGGCCACACGGACGTCCTCCCAGAGGTCGTCGTCCTTGTCAAAGGGCTGGATGTGGTCACTGCAGCAGGCCTCAAACAGAGCGGCACCGGGGCTGTCGACGCTGAAGTTGATCTCCAAGATCCTGTCAAATGGGGCGTTGACGCTGTTGTCCTGCTCAGCAAACTCCTCGCTGCTGAAGCCAAACTGGTCCACGAAGGCGGCTGTCATCTGCTGGACCTGGTACCCGGAGAAAGCCTGCTGAAGGGCCAGCTCATTAGGGAAAATGCCCTCCACGTCCTCTTCCTCACTTGAGGGGTGAAGATGGTGGGTACTAACCAGGTCCACCGCGTTCCTGCGGTTGGCCTCCATCAGCGTCTCCTCCACAAAGCTCTCCCAGCGCCCGCGGCAGTCCCAGGGGAGCCCTCGGATGACCTCGCTGAGCTGGGTCTGCACGGGGCCCCCCTCCAGGTTCTGCACCACCGTGTTGGCGATCGGGTGAGGTGTCCCATGTTCCTGTGCCTCATGCCACCCGCTGCCTGTGTGTGGTCACTGGCTTCCCAGGCCTCCAGGATCCTCTGGACCAAGCAACACTTCTGGAACAGGTGGGCCGCCACCATCGTGCTCTCGGGGCGGCTGGCGGCAGGCTGGGGGGTCGCGGTGCAACTAAGCCCGTGCGGTGGCTTCTCATTGCGGTGGCTTCTGTTGTTGCGGATCACGGCCTCTAGGTGCAGGGGCTTCAGCAGTTGTGGCACGTGGGCTCTAGAGAGCAGGCTCAGTAGTTGTGGTGCTCAGGCTTAGTTGCTCCGCGACATGTGGGATCTTCCCGGACCAGGGATCGAACCCGTGTCCCCTGCTTTGGCAGGCGATCCTCAACCACTGCACCACCAGGGAAGCCCCGAATGCATGCTTTAAAAGCCAGACATAACAAAGAATATATTCTGTCCCGTTCCATTCTCATAAAATTTAAAAATGGGCAAAATTAAATGATTGTGCATTATTCACAACAGCCAAAAGATGGAAACAACTGAAGTGTCCATCAACAGATGAATGGGGGACTTCCCTGGTGGGGCAGTGGTTAAGAATCTGCCTGCCAATGTAGGGGACACGGGTTCAAGCCCTGGCCTGGGAAGATCCCACATGCCGCGGTGCAACTAAGCCCGTGCGCCGCAACTACTGAGCCTGCGTTCTAGAGCCCGCGAGCCACAGCTACTGAGCTCATGTGCTGCAACTACTGAAGGCTGTGTGCCTAGAGCCCGTGCACCGCAACGAAGAGTAGCCCCTGCTCGCTGCAACTAGAGAAAGCGTGTGCACAGCAACGAAGACCCAATGCAGCCAAAAAAAGAAGTACCTACAAATATTGTACATGAGATTCCTAGAATAGGCAAATTCATAGAGACAGAAAATGGATTAGAAGTTACCAGGGGGACTTCCCTGGTGGTGCACTGGTAAAGAATCTGCCTGCCAATGCAGGTGACACGGGTTCGAGCCCTGGTCCATGAAGATCCCACATGCCATGGAGCAACTAAGCCCGTGCGCCACAACTACTGAGCCTGCATGCCACAACTACTGAAGCCTGCACACCTAGAGCCCATGCTCCAGAACGAGAGAAGTCACCGCAATAAGAAGCCCGTGCAGTGCAATGAAGAGTAGCCCCCACTCACTGCAACTAGAGGAAGCCCGCGCACAGCAATGAAGACCCAACGCAGCCACAAATTAATTAATTTTAAAAAAAAGTAACCAGGGGCTGCGGAGAGGTGGAAATGGGGCGTAATTGCTTAATGGTCATAGAGTTTCCATTTGGGGTGATAAAAATGTTTTGGAAATTATATGGCAGTGATGTTTGCACAACATTGTGAATGTAATTAATGGCACTGAATTGTACACTCAAAAATGGTTAAAATGACAAATTTCATGTTTATATATTTTAACACAATCTTAAAAAGTTAATAATGGAATATATTGAAAACCATTGCATTGTACACTTTAAATGGGTGAATTGTATGGTATGTGAATTATATCCCAATAAAGGTTTTTTGAAAACCTAAATGATTGTTTTTAGGATTCATATTTAGGTGGTAAAACAATAAAGAAAAAGCAAGTAAATGGTTACGATAAATATCAGGACAGTAAGACAGTGGTTACTTTGGGAGGGTTGAAGGAGTCTATGACCAGCAAGCAGTATTATGGGGGATTTCTGGGGTGAAGGCAATGTCCTTTTTCTTGAACTGGGTCGCTGTTGCAGGGGGGTTTCATTTTATAATAATCCATTGAAATATACATTTATGTTTAGTACATTTTAAATATGTGGATTATTTTTCACAGTGTTTTTTTTCTAAATTTAAAATTCAGCAAGGGGATTTCCCTGGCAGTCCAGCAGTTAAGACTCCATGCTTCCAATGCAGGGGACACGAGGCTGATCCCTGCTCAGGGATCCCGCATGCTGCGTGGCCAAAAAATAAAAATAAATTAAAAAGTTTAAAATAATAAAATTTAGCAAGAACAAAGTATTGGGGGATTGAGGTGGATGGTTTGTTGAGTAGATAAGAAGTGTTTGTTAACCAGTTGAGCAGAGCGGGTAAGAGAGTTCTATGCGGACAGAGCAGCATGGGAAAGTCCCTGAAGCACAAAAGAGTATGGTGAACCTGAGGAACAGAAAGCCCAATTCTGACAGGGCTTAGAGAACAAGAGGAAAGAGGTGTGTGTGACATGAAGTCCAGAGACTGGGCAGAGGCCAGATGGCAGAAGGCTGGGGCAGCCATATGGGGGTGTTTTAAACGTTGTCCTAAGGGACCAGTGGGATGTCACTGAGGGGTTTTAAAGCAGCAAAGTGACCTGCTCAAATCAGTCAGCAGGTCAATCTGCCTGGAGTGTAGGGCGTGGATTGGACAGGCTCTGGGGAAGGAGCCAGGAGACTAGTTGGGAAGCTGTTTCAATAATCCTGAGGGTTGATGGAAGCTTGGACTAGGGTAGAGGCAGTGAAGAGGTGAGAAATGCAGCATCCTTGTGCCCTGTGTACATTTAACTTTTTTTTTTTTTTTTTTTTAAGATCAACAGGTTTATTGAAGTACAAGAGCAGAGACCCTCCTCTCCCCCTGAGGTCCTGGCAGTGTTGGCCTCAGGCTCTGAGCTTCCACGTGTCCTGCAGCTGGAGAGAGTGCTATCTCATTTTTGTATGTAGTTGAAAATACTTTAATGTTATATTGTATACCCTATTATATACTGTACATTACTATACACTGGCTTATACATACATACTTGCACATACATTTTGTTTACAGAGTTGTGCACACAAAATCATGGCTGCTGTATTTTTTTTTTTTTTTAACTTTTGGCCCCACGGTGTGGCATGAGGGATCTTAGTTCCCCAACCAGGGATTCAACCTGTGCCCCCTGCAGTGGAAGTGCCAAGTCTTAACCACTGGACCGCCAGGGAAGTCCCATGACTGCTGTATTTTATGAGTGATTTAAGGGATTTCCAAAAGTTATGTTGACTGTGTAACTTTTGCCTTATGTACTGACTTTAGAACCTAACCTTGGTATAAGGTGCAACTCCATTGTTGCTGGATGTAAGAGATATTTAGGAGATTGGGTGACTGATTGGAAGAGAAGGGAGAAGGAGAGGGACTAATTAAATGACACTCCCAGGTCTGTTGCCTAAATAACTGAGTAGATGGTGGTTCTGTTTATTGAGATGGGGTTCACAGGGGCAGGGATAGTTGGAGGGTAGAGATGATAAGCTCATGTCAAAAATGAAGAAAAAGGTTGACAGACTGACTAGTGAACACCCATATGCCCACCACCCAGATTCTACAGGTCACTTATTGCTACATCTTCTTTTTCACATCTCCCCATATATCCAGAGGAATTCATTTTTGAACAAGCTGAACCTGTGCTACCTAAGGGACTTCCAAGTGTCGTGTTTAGAAGGACATTCAAAGAGCAGGCTACACATGCTGCCTCCTCTTTTTCACCTCCCATTCACAATCAATTCCCTAGAATTTGGCTTCTGACATCTTCCTCCTGAAGGTGCTTTTCACTGAGGACACTGACTACTGAGGACTCCAAAACTGAACACTCATCATCGTCCTGTAAAACTTGCTCCTCATCCTGCATATCCTTTACCCAAAACTCAAACTTGGGAGTCTTCCTAGACATCTCCTGGAGCAAACAGCTTCTGTCAATCCCATCTCCTAAATGTCTTTAAAAGATGTCCCTTCCCTTTTCATCCTCTCTACCATTAACAAAGTTCTGGATATCAGAGTTTCTCAGTTTTATTGATATTGAAGAATTACAATTTCAACCTCTGAACAGGTGCGGGTCTCTACCCTCTCTCCAGCTCATCTACTCCTACCCACTTGTCTGTCCATCTAATTTATCTTTTTTAAAAATAAATTTGTTCACATCACTTTTCTTTTACAACCCTTTATAGGTGCTTATCCCCAAGTTGGCGTGACTTCTATAGTGCTTCAAGATCTTCCAGAAAGCCTGAAATTTCCAACCTCATGCCTAGCTACCCCCCCACAGTATTTTTACTACTTAGTGGCTCTTCAAATATACCAACCACACTTCCTGCTTTATTTCCTCCTCCAGAAGACCTACCTGAAAGCCAGGCTAAGTGGCTCCCAAAGAATCCTGAGAATATCTATCATTAGATATTCAGGTCTCCATAGAGCTAAAAATCCTTGAGGACGATTTTTTAATATTCTTTATAGCCAGAATACTTAGCACTCTGTTTAACACAAACATACACTCTGTTTACTTTAGCTGAACTTTGCATACACCCAGTGCTTTGTTCATCCTCCCTTTCCCTTCCAGCAAAATCCTACTCAAGCTTGCATTCCTCCATAAAGCTTTCCCCGGCCCCTCCAAGTAGTTAGGGTCTCTGACTCCTTTATCTGAACTTAGTACATTTTATTTTACTTATTTTTTTCTTCCAGTTTTATTGAGATATAATTGACATACAACACTGTATTGAATTTAATATATTTTAAGTTTTTCTATACAACGAATTGCCATAAGTGTTAACAGGTTCACCATATGGTAACTAACAGCAATCCTATCCATGCTTCGGGGCTCTGTGGAAAGCCACCTCCTCCATTTAACAGTACCCCGATTCCTACAGATAATTACTTCTTTTAACTCTCAGTTCTTGATGCTTATATCTATTTAGCACTTGATATTCTTTCATGATAGCTGCTTACTATTGCTTTCCTGGTTTCCTTCCTCTCCTCCCCGGTAGACTGTCAACTCCTCGGGGCTGGGACTGTGGTCCAACTCGTCTCGGACTCCCTCTCCAGACTTGGCGGGGCGCTTTGCAAATGCAGTACGAAAGCATCTCCGGGAAGCTCCTGGAGGGACAGAGGCCGTTAGTGGTGCCTCTGCCGGCGGAGCTGCCCGCCCGTCCGTCCACCGGCCGGGGCTCCGCCCCGCGAGCTGGTTTGGACCAGTACACCGAGGGCGGACGGGCGCACGGGGTCGGGGAAGGAGTGCGCCCTGCCTCTGTCAGCCCGGTCTCTGACGCCCAGAGGTGATCAGAATGGGCCCAGGGCTTCCCTGGTGGCGCAGTGGTGGAGAGTCCGCTTGCCGATGCAGGGGACACAGGTTCGTGCCCCGGTCCGGAAGGATCCCACATGCCGCAGAGCGGCTAGGCCCGTGAGCCATGGCCGCTGAGCCTGCGCGTCCGGAGCCTGTGCTCCGCAACGGGAGAGGCCACAACAGTGAGAGGCCCGCCTACCGAGAAAAAAAAAAAAAAAAAAAGAATGGGCCCAGACGTCCGCGCATAGAAGCTGACGCCCTACGAGAGCGCTACCCGAGCGCGAGCGCGCGGCCGGGGTCGAGCAGGCCCGCGCTGGCCGGGTTGCAGCCGCAGGGGCGGGGCACGGAGTGCCTCTCGCCCGCTCATTGGCCCTCGTGCTGACGGACAGGCGAAGGAGCTGCTAAGACGCTGATGGGTTAAAAACTGCTATGCGGGCAAAGTGTAAGTAAATAAATAAAAGGCGGTGGAGGAGCGGAGGGAATGGCGGGTGTCAGTTTTAGAGCTGCTGGGGCTTATCTAGTCCCCGGCTGGGGAAGGACGGCAGTCCCTGTTTCACCCTCTTCCTCCATAAGCTGGGCCGGGGACGTCCTGCTTTCTGGAAAGTTGTCCAGGCAGCAGAATCACAGAGGACGGGTCCCCATGGGACTAAGCCTTCATTCCAGTTCTTTCAGCTCCAGCCTGGAGGCTCCGGTTTCCTGTGGTCAACCTCGAAGGGCCGCAGGGTCCCGCCACCCTGTGGTCTAGCTCCGGTCTGAGTGCTACGGCGCCCTCCCCTCAGGCATTGGCACGACACTGTCCGAACTGGCCTCCCAGGTTCCTGCCTGGCTGGCTGCCGACTAGACATCCTAAAAGGCAAATGTGAACACATATTCTGCTTGAAACCACCGGTGCCCTAGCGGGCAGATGTGCCAAGAGGCCCTTTAAGCCGGGCAGATGAGTCACTCGTGATGAGCTCCTGCTCATCTTTCCAGACTCATCTGGGAGGAACAACCACCGTCAGGTCCTTTCAGCCTTTGTGCTTCTGCATGAGTTGCCCCTTCGCCTGGTCCGTACCTGCCTCTTGTACCCTCTACTTCTCCTGGAGAAGCTCCGACCTCACCCCTGCAGAGGCCTTCCCTGGTGCACCCCTACTGCCCCCAGCCCTACTCCCAGCTCTGGCCCGGTTATCAAGTGCTCTGAGCATACTGGCACTCTGGCAGCCCTGTACCACAACACTAATCACACCTGCTAGGTTCCTGGAATGTGAGCAACCTGAAGGAAGGAACTGTATGTTTTCCGAATGTGTATCCTGCAGTCTAGCACAGTGCACATCGACAGTTCAATCAATGTATACTGAATGAATAAACACATGGACTCCAAGGATCAGAAGTGAAGATTAAAAAATGTCAGGCAGGACTGTGCATTTCGGGGGCTCACCAAAGACATGAATCATATCTTTTTCACTTCTGAATCCTGATAGCCAGCTAACAAAGTGACATACCTTTTAAATGTGTGAATAAATTCAAGATGACAAATACTGAAGTTAAACCATTTAGTTTTGGTCCCAACAAAGCCTGTGGAAAGACTTCAGCTCAGTTAGTGGGGGTGGGGCAGTGGGCCTCAGGGGCCAGACACTGAAGAAAATCGGGCAGGCTTAGGAGGGTGCGTTTGTGTGAGACAACAGACACAATGAGGCCAAATCCAAGAGGTGTTTACTGTAATGAGTATTCCAGGAGGGTGGGATGGGGTCCCCCAATCTGATCCTCCAAGGCTCTGGGGTGACTCACTCTTCCTTGGGCTCAGGGGTGGGGCTGATATTTGTTCCCCAAGTTGGGCCCTGCTCCCTCTGGTCCTTGGCATCCCTAATGTCTCCAGCCACTAGAGCCACATTCCTCAGATAATTAGTGTTGAAGCAGTTGATCTGTTCATCCCCAGGACTCAGTTTACAGCAGAAGGCAGAGTCTCGCCAGAAGTTACGTCGGGGACCACACAGGTCATCAATAAAGGATGATTTCTGATGAAGGAGTAAAGCGGACATGATAGGGGAGGAAGGTTGTCAGAGGTCAGGCCTGGTTACTTGGATGTCCAAAGTCCCCCTTCCCTCGGTTTCTACTGCTCTCTCCCTAGATCCCTTCTGGGGCTCAGAGAGAGTACAAGGCTGCCTTCCACAGCTAGACTCCGTGTGATGGACAGATGTGAACATCTGGAAATGCCAGAAGCTAGAGGCCCAGAGAAGGCATAATAGGCACTTAGAGATGGGGAGCAGGTCAGGTGAGGAGAGAAGACTCCTGGAACCAAGAAAAAAGATCTCCCCAGTAGTCCTCATTATTTCTATGGGCTGGTTTGAGGTACTAAAAGAAGGGGTATCCTGCAGTTCCAGCCCTCTCTCTCCCCTCCTCTGCGTTCCTCTGGAGACTATGACCCCCTGCCCTCACACTCACCTCCTCCTCAGCACAGCAGGCCTGCTCTGGAAACGGCAGGTCACAGCAGCGGGCAGTCACGTTCTGGATCAGCCCAGGAATCTGCTTACTATGTTGGTGGGAAACAGGTAGGGGTCAGGGTCTTTGGGTGTCTCCAGGCATCAAAATGGTGCTTGCAGACCATAATTTTGCTCTTCCCAAGAGTGCCCCAGAGGGTGCCCCAAAAGGGAGGTTTTGGAGAAGGGAAAAGAGTTGGGGAAGAACTGGGCAAGACTCACTGCTTGGTGAAAACTCTTTGATTTCCACAGAGATGACTCATGAAGTTGGGGGTGATTCGGCTGAGGTCCAGGGTCAAGATGTCCCGGTCATAGTTGGGATAGGGAGCCTGCCGGGCAAAGCACTCATCTCGGGCAGGGCTAGGAGGGTAGTGGCAACACGAGTAGTGGTGGGTATTTGTAGCCTTTTCCTGATCACAGTAGCCATCAAGGGTATCCTTCCACTGTGGGCCAGAGAAAGGAAAATCAGAAGCCTGGACACTTGGCCCTCCTGACCCACTGCTTCCCTCACTGCCCTACGCTATGAGATGAGGGACTTTCAGCCCCAGGTGCCAAAAGGGAAGGGCAAAGAACCAGAGGGCAAGGAGGCAGCTGTGGATGTATGGGATTGGGAAGGTGGAAGGGTAGAACAACAGATGAGGTTCGGAGCTGGCCACAGGAGATGTGCTGGAACGGTAGACACAGAGGGTCAGGTGAGGCCAGAGCTGAACAGATAGATGGCAGACAGGTACATGTGTAGGGTATTGGGTGGACGAGGCCAGGAGTGCAGGATGAAAGTGCACGATGAACAAACTCAGACAAAGAACACAGTGGATGCACGGACATTCACAAGCAGATGAATGGGCAGACATGCTCACAGCGGGTAGGTACATGGATGATAAATAGGCTGGTGGGATCAGAGGTCAGAGACAGGAGGGCAGGCAGACAGGCTCTCAGAATGCTGGGATGCCCACTTACGGCCTTCCATGTACAGGTGTGGTTGTTCCCCTGCCGGCAGCAGTGCTGGAACTCCCCCTCCAGCTGGGTCAGAGCCTGCAGCTGCCTTTGGATGGGGTCAGTAGCTGGGAGGTTGCGTGGCACAGAGCAGAAGCGTCTTAGGTGGCAGATGTTCTTGATATTGTCCAGTGTGGGTAGCCCAGGGGGAAAAGGCAGCTCAGGACCCGAGGAAATACCAGGCTGGTGGCTGGGGCAGGCCTGGAGCTGGTAGTGTGGCCGGGGAGCTTCATCTTGGAAGCAGGAGAATCGAGCCTCCCCTTGACGTTTGCAGCACCAATGGGGTCGGGTCTTAACAGAAAATTCAGCCTCACAGAACCAGGTCATTGCGTCCTCCCACTAGAGCAAGAGGAGTAGATCAGCCTGGTAGCCCACTCTCCACATACCTGTTTTCCTCCCAGGCTCCAAAAAGGACCCTGGGTATGCAGATAATAAAGAGGCAGAGGCTGTCCTCTGCTCTTCTGGCACAATGAGGAGGCCCAAGGTAGGGCCAATGAAAGGGACCTGAGGTTCCTGCATACCCAGGCCTAGGCCTCTAGTCCTTGAAACACACACATACTGTCTGGGGGTTAAAGGACATCCCCAGGATCAAGAGCCCAACCCTTACCGTGACTTTTGCACAGTCCAAGCGGTTTGTGTAGCTGTGACAGCGGCAGCAGCGGGAATATCCAGTCTCCAGCAAATTGAGGGTCTCACCCTGACGAACAAGGTGGGAAAAGCCAGTCTGTGGCAGGTTCCAAGGGCCGTACACCACATGCTGACGATTAGGAAGGCAGATCTGGTCCAGATTGTCCGGAGAAGGCCGCCCAGGGGGGAAGCCATCCAGCCGGTGGCCCCAGCCACCTTGGTGTCCACCCTGTTGGCAGTGCTGGGCTGGATTCGAAGACTCAGGCTCTGGGGGGCTGTAGTCCATGAAGGGAGCCAGCTTTTCTAGAATGGGGAGAACAGAGTGGGAAGGGGGAACATGCAGAGGGATAGAGAAAGGCTGGATTGAGCTGGGAGGATTGAAAGAAGTTGGGGTTGAGGAGAAAGTGTTGGGAGGATATAGAGGAAAAGGGGACAAATGAATTCGTGGCTCTTAACTTCAGAATGACTGACCAAAAGGAAGAGACCTGAGTCATGAAAGGTGTCACCCTTATAGCTCCCTGACCCCGAATCACGCCTGCTCCCTTTGCTGCTTCCCAAGGCTCAGAATACCTGCTCCCCCACCCCACTACCCCGACCAGGGTCTGAGCATTAAAGCTGGGGGATGGACACACTAAAGCTGTCACTCACTCTCTCTCTGTTTAGATTGGAAGGTCATCTCCTCTTGATAAAGGAAAGATGGGTCTACTCGGGTAGAAGGAGATGCGTAAAACAACATTCATGTTGGGACGGGCATCTCTAGAAGACAGGCCAGTTCCCATTCATAAAAAGTAACTCAATAGAGGGACTTTCCTTGTGGTCCAGTGGTAAAGAATCCGCCTTCCAATGCAGGGGACGCGGGTTCGATCCCCGGTCAGGGAACTAAGATCCCACATGCCACACGGCAACTAAACCTGCATGCCACAACTACTGAGCTCGCACGCCTCAACTAGAGAGCCCACGCATTCTGGAACCTGCGCACCACAACTACAGAGCCCATGTGCCCTGGAGCCTATGCGCCACAACTAGAAAAGAGAAAAAAACCCGCACGCCACAACTAGAGAGAAACCTGCATGCTGCAACGAAAGATCCCACATGCCTCAACAGAGACCCTGCGTGCCGCGACGAAGACCCAATGCAGCCCAAAATCAATCAATAAATAAAATTTAAAAAAAAAAGAAATAGCATATGCTTTAAAAAAAAAGTAACTCAATAGAGAAGTGAAAATAAATGCTACTTTTGTGTCATGTAATCTTATAATTTTATAAAATAGGTATTATTTCCCCAATTTTACAAATAAACTAAGGCTTAGAGAGGTAACTTACCCAAGGTTATTACACAGCTAGTAAGTGGCAGAAGCCCCAAAGCCCATGCTGTCAGCCACGGGTAGGCAGGAGGGTAAAGAGGGGAAGGAGTCACTTACCTTCCTTCTGTTCAATAGGGACCTGGGGAGGGGACAGCTCTTCTTGTAGGGGGACGGCCTCTTGAGGGAGAGGCGGATCCTCTGCAAGATAGGGGTGAGGACACAAAAGAGCAAGGCTCAGGCTGATGTCAGCAAGATGTAGTGGGTGGAAGTGAGGGAAAGGGCAAGCACTCACCTTTCTTTTCCACAGGGAGTTGGGGAGGGGGCAGCTCCTCTTGGACAGGGATGGCTTTCTGAGATGGAGATGGCTGTACTACAGAAAGCGGAGTGTGTTAAGTAGCCCACTCCTTCTTCCCCTCCCATTCTGAAGATCAGGAAGTAAGTCAGACTAGAAACCTAGAGGTGCAACTGAGACTTACCTTCACTCTGTCCTTCAAAGTGAGGGCTATGCTGAGAGGTGTCGGGGTGATCCATGGGGAGAGCTCTGGTCAGAGGTGGGGAAGGGGGTGCAGCATAGCCAACTACTGGCAAGAAGGGAGATGGTCAGAGCCTACATTTCCTCCTGGAACCCCAATCCCATGCCACTCCCCCAAACTCTTACCTTCTTGAAGGGGGTGGGTGAGGTGCACTGGCCCCAGCTCCCTCTGCCCTGAAGCCTTGATGCCTGGAAGAGGAAGGGTAAGTCAGGGGTGGTTTTGAGGGGCCCTTTCCTGGCCCTGAGCATGGGAAGGGGAGGCAGTAGAGGTTAAGAGCTTAGAAAAGATGACCAAGACACCAGAAGCCTCTCTGTACTGCTCCTGCCCCATGTCCCCTAAGCCACCCCCGAAACACACCTGGTCAAGGCCGATTGGGTGTGATAATCTGACAGCCTCACCTCTACCATGCTCAAAGCCTTGGGTCTCCCAAGTCCAGGCCTAAAGGGAGTGTGACACATGGGGCTGGGGAGGAAGGCCTTAATCTTGTGTCAGTGTCTTTCCCTTACAGCTTCTGGGCTCTCTCCACAGTCCAGACCTTGAACTGGCTGGAGCCTCACCTGCCCATCTCCTCCACCCTCCTGCCTACCACAGGCCCTTTAAACATCTTTGGGCCTTCTGGTAAGGAGCCCACGCAGAAGTTGAAGTGCCTCCCCTTCAGCTAGTCTCAGATCCCCCTTAGTTCAGGTCTCAATTTAGGACCTGGGAAACTGGGATGGTTCAGGACTCCTGAGGCAATATGGAGAGCCCACGCATTCTGGAACCTGCACACCACAACTACAGAGCCCATGTGCCCTGGAGCCTATGCGCCACAACTAGAAAAGAGAAAGGCATGTAAGAGAAAGCCACAGGGAAAGTAATCACCTGTAGCTGATCTGCAGTCACAAAAGACCAGGACCTGGGAAGGACAAGACAGGGCCTTCCAGATAGATTAGATCTATGACACACATGCAATAGTTTCCCACAGTAACGTTTTGTTTGGCATCCAAGCAGATAACGTGTGTGTGAGCTAGAAAGTGGCTGTGCCTGGTCCCCTGTAGATGGATGATGCCCTCTCTTCTCCTAACCAGGTAGGGAGCCAGTCAAGGCTCTCTGGGTCAGCAGACTGGTTTTGAGCAGCCTGGGAGCTCCTCTTCTTCTCACTTCTGGCTAATAGGTGCCACATATACATCAGGCCCCTCACTCTGTGAATCCATCCACCCCCGCAGTTGTCCGTTTGACTCCAATATGTGTTTCTTGGCAGCAATCTCTAGGAACTCCTTTCTTTCTGTACCCCTGCTCCCCTCCCTGGTTAAAGGCTCCAGTGCCTAGGCTCACCACAGGCCTGCTCAGAAAAAGGCAGCCAAATGGGGCACCCTTTTGCTGGTGATGAGCCATCTGGGATGGCCGGACCCAGGCCCCAGGCCCATGCTGGCCAGGCCCCCTTTCCAAGTGCTGGCTCTGACCCCAACTCACCTCCCTTAGAGGCTACAGAAGCAACAGCTAAACAGGCCAAGACCAAGGCTGCTCTGGGCGTGGTCCCCATCCTGGGGCAAGGACTGGTCAGCGGCCACCCAAGTAGGTCCTCTCAGGCAGATCTGATTTGAAGAGCCGGGCTTCTGGAAACCTGCTTCTCCAGTTGCTGTTACTGCTGTTGTGAACTTCAGGGCTGGTTCCTTCTCCTCTTTATAGTCTATCTGGGGATAGCTACCGCCCTCCTCAGCATCCGGCCATGACTCAGTCCCAGCTGCTCCTCCTCTGGCAGACACTCCTCCCACACACCCTGAAGGCTCCTGACAGGATTGAGAACAATGGTGAACCCAACCCCAAGAGAAACTGATTCTGAGAATCCTGGAGCAAGAGAGGTCTGAGACTTTGTTTTGTGCCTCAATTTCTCCATTTGGCCTTCTTTGGAGAATGGATCTGACAACCTGCTGAATTGGGGCTGGGGAAACAGGGCACTGAGGAGTTTAGACAGGGGAACAGGACGCTATCCCAGGGAGCTCCCTGACCAGTGAGAGCCCCTTTTCAATTACCCCAACCCCCTAGGACAAAAGAGTGGGAGACAGAGTCAAACTCCCTTTTATGTCCCCATCAGGAGTCAGAGATGAAGACACATTCCCAGTAGCTTCAAGTTTATTATTTTTAGTTTCACTCTCCTCACATCCAAACAGCTACAGCTTCCCCCAGACCAAATCTCTTTCCATGAGAGCAGATTCATGCCTCCACACGAGTTCTGAGGGGTCTGGGGGACTTCAGACTCTTGTCAGTTAGGTTGGGCCCCTCCGTGTTAAGGGGGCCTGATAGCTCCTACAGGTCTTTGCCACATCTATACACAAAAGCTCAGAAAATTTCTTCAGCGTTTGGGACCCTGGTATTCTGTAGCTCCAGTAGCCGCTGTACAGCCTCGACCAAGTCCCGTTCCCCAAGTCGACGATTATCTCGAGTCCGAATGTTCACTGTTCTCTTACTCTGCTCTTTCTGGCCAACCACTGCAGAAAGAGGGGAGGTTTGCGAATCTCAGGGCAAATTTATCCAGAGGATATCTCCTTTTGCTATGCAGAAATTTAAGAGACCGAAATCTTTAGGAAGAGCAGAGCTCAGACATGGTTCCGGGAAAGGATATATTTAGCTATCTCTTGCTCTCCAGTTCCCTGGTCATCCTGAGGAGATAAAGAAATATTCCAGACATTCTCTTACATGCCTTATCACTTCCACTCAGGATCCCAGGGGTCAGAGATAGTAGGGTCAGCCAAAGAAAGACAAACAGATCAAGAAGCAGATCCACAGAGAGAGAGAGAGAGAGAGCGCGCGAGAGAGAGCGCGCGCGCGCGCGTGTGTGTGTGTGTGTGTGTGTGTGTGTGTGTGTGTGTGTGTGTACTTTAGAGAAAGGGGAGGGTGGCAGGGTGGATGACACACGTGCAAGTCCAAGGGATCATGGGCAGCTTGCTCCAAGGCTGGCAGGATGAGTGGATATGTAAAACTAGAGAACCAGGTAATCTGGCTGAGACATTCCTACTCCTTGCCTTCAAGACAGAGCTCTGAACCTTGGAAAATGAAAAAAAGGAGCAAGGTAGGCCTAGACTATTTTTCTTAAGGCCTTTCTCCTCATCCCTTAGGGCTGACTCTATCTAGGTCTAGAATAAGCAAAGCTAACTAATTAATGCCTTATTAACCCTTCCTGTTCCTTTCTGATGCTCCCTTGGCTAATTACTAACAGACACCAAGAGCTAGGGCGGGGGTCAGAAGAAAACTGTTCTGAGGGTCAGAGGTGCTGGTCAGGGGGTGAAGGAGCCTAGAGTCCAAATGGCTCAGGAGTTCTCAATCCTGGCTCCTGCACAGCTCAGGTAATGAGCTGCAATTTACCCAAATATGCGGATGACCAAACGTAGTAGACAGGGAAGAACAACATACAGGCCGAGTGGAAGAGTGCAAGGCTCTGAGGGCTGTGCTAACCCGGTCTTACCAAACTGAAAATTGTAGTGGGCAAGCTGAGCCCGGCGGATCCTCCGGCTGAGGGTCAGTCCGGAGTCAGCATCCAGGTCACCAACCAGTCCTGCAGCTTGCAGGCTCCGCTGTGCCTGGGGTAGAGGATCATTGACAGGAACCTGATTTAACGGAAGGCTGAGGAGCTAGAATAGTCTGATGCCAGTTTTCCCCAAGCTCCCCCATCTGCCCCTCCTTCCTTTGCCTCAAGGCTCTCCAGTTCTCAGGGACAAACCCTCCTCACTCTCTACACTGAGGCCTCTCCCCAGCCCCACAGCCTCCTTGTCGGCCTCCTCCTGGAGCCAGGCCCCCCTGGACTCTGCCTGTTTCTAGACACCACTCTACCCAACCAGCTGCTCGACTCTAGTACTGTCCATATCCTTACTTCTCTCTAGAAAGGAAAAATAAAACAAACATTTCTCCAAGCCCCCTTTTGTGCCAAGTGCTCTGTCAGCATTCCACATTTATTAATTTGAGTGCAGTCTTGTGATTCCAAGTGCCGTGCCCCTTTCATTACCCCATATGGCCTCTGCTACCCCACTGCTCGTCCCCATCCTCACCCCTAACTCCTCACCTCCCTGGCATATTCCTCTTGCTCAGTCCCCACAGGTATGACCACCACCTGGAATGGTGACAGCCATAGTGGCCTGATTGAGAGAACAGAGGAAGGCAAATTATTTATCCTGGCTCAGACCCCAAGTGTGGATGTAGGGAGCAGATTCTAGAAGGAAACAGAAGTGGAGTCTGAAGGGAGCCAGGATGTGGAGCACGCACTACCTGGCTTGAGGGCCAGAACAGGAATCGGGAGTCAGAGGTCTTACCATTTTCCCCCGCAGCTTTCTGCCAGCACTCCCAACATCCTTTCCACAGAGCCCAGCACTGCTCGATGAATGAGGACTGGACGCTCCAGGGCCCCCGCCTGCCTTGGAGGGAAAGGGGAGGGGGGGTGGATGGAATGGAAAAATGTCACACAATGTGCACCCAAGATCACCTTCCAGTTTCCAAGAATCTTCAGCCCTGGCAAGGGAGGGTGTGGAGGATGTGGTTTAGTTTTTAGGGTCAAAGGCAGAAAGGGAAGTTGTTCTCCACCTATTCCACGGGCCAAGGGAAAAGGGGACAGGACAAGGTTCTGTACCCCTTGTACTGGAGGTCAAATCTCAGGGGCAGTTGGAAGTCAAGCTGGATTGTCCCACACTGATGGGGCCGACCCAGGGCATCGCGGAGGTGCACGTCAATCTGGAGGAGACAGAAGGGAGGACACGAAAGAAACCAGAACCAGTATCCTCCATTATGCGTGCCACCCCCTTCTACCTAGCCACATCCCAGGCTGTGTGGAGAGACGTGTCACCCAGCTGCATCGTGCTGCAGACTCTGGCGGTGGCTCTTTCCACTTAATAGTGGTGTATTATTAGGGAACATCAACATTCACATGAACGGCCCATCCTCACCCTGGCCTCTCAATTCCCAGAGTTCCTCATCTCAGAGACCTTCATCTGTGCCCACACTATGGCTACATCCTTCATGTTGTCATCGCCCAGAATGGCTGCACCTCTGAAACAGTCCATCAGACACCTGCTCTGATTACTATCTCTTGTCCTTCCAGCTCTGACAATTATTCCTATTAATGGCTCTTCAATCTCTCGGCTCCTTAACTCCTCATTTTTCTTCCCATTCACAGGCCTCTCAGCCTCTCCCACCCCTGTTTCTTTCCCCATGCAGCTGTAACCACTCTCCCTGGTTCCCTGGTATCACTGTTCTTCTGTCACATCCACATGACAAAACCCCACCCTGGTGGCACCCTAGCATCCCACCTCCTTGGCCCTGGAACAGAAGTGCCCAGTGCTGCCCAACACGCCACATGCCACACAGACGCAAACACAGCAACTGATGCAAGTCGCTGTTGTGAACCTCAGTTGAACCCTGGCTGCTGCCTGCAATCCTCTGGCTGCCCTAATCAGCTCTGCATCCTGTTCTCCTCAAGGATTTTCAAGCTTTCTCCTCTCTTCCCATCTTCAACCCCCGCACTGACAACTCTCCTATTCTCCACTCCTATCTCAGCAAATGATCCTGCCTCCCATCTCATGGAGAATTCTGATAGTTGGTATCATGAGATGGGAAAATGTCTCAACTTCTGTCACCACACCTATAAATATCCTGGCACCTACCCCCAAGCCTTTCCTTCTACCCCTTAAACAACAGCACAGGTGCTTCTTTCTGTGAAGCATTCTGGATCCCAACCCTCAAGACTCCCCAGAAACTTTCCTCTACTGAAACCCCTTCTACAACTTCAACTTCTCCCTGACCCAAACAGGCTCCCTCTCATCATGGCATTTAAACATTCTCAAGTCTCTCCCTTCATCAACATCTCTTTCGATCTGCCAGCTACTCTCCTTTGCCTTTATAAGAGCCAATGTTCTTGGAAGTGTTAATTTCATTCATTCACTTCTGACTCCACGTCCAGTCCCCACTTTACTGAAAAATGGACCCTCAAAACCTAACAGCCTTTTCACTAAATCCAGCAGACACTTTACAGTCCTTTTTCCCCGACTTCTTTCACCTCTTCCAACTTGCCATGTGAGTTTTTACTCTTCACCCCAGGATCTGCCTACAACGTTCCCTCCTATTTTTTTTTCCTGTACGTGGGCCTCACACTGTTGTGGCCTCTCCCATTGCGGAGCACAGGCTCTGGACGCGCAGGCTCAGCGGCCATGGCTCACGGGCCCAGCCGCTCCGCGGCATGTGGGATCTTCCCGGACCGGGGCACGAACCCGTGTCCCCTGCATCGGCAGGCAGACTCTCAACCACTGCGCCACCAGGGAAGCCCCCAACATTCCCTCCTGAAGCACCTTTTTACTTGGCCAACGATTACCTTTCAGATCGGAAAGAGATTCCTATGGGAAGCCTTTCCTGACCCTCCTGAGTAACGTGCCCCCTTAGTACCTACACAGCACTGATCCCACGGTGCTGAAACACCCTATTTACCTCTCAGAGCCCTCACCAGACCTAAGTTCCATGAGAGCAGGAGATGTATTGCTCTTCTTTATATCTTACACAAATTTAAAAACATTCCTTCGTATCTATTAAACAGTTAATAAAACAAAACAAAAAAAGGAATAAATAAGACTCTAACCACGGTCCCCAGCTTACCTTAGGCCCATAGAAGGCACCATCTCCAGGGTTGAGGTCCCAGGGTTCTCCAAATTCTTCTAGGGCCTGTTGAAGGACCTTTAGAGGAAAGGATACAAGAGAGGAATATGTCATCTTAAACTTTATGAGCAACAGATCCCTCTAGTCCCCAACAGTGACCCTCTCAGCATACGCCTCTACCAGGGACCCTGATTCCCATCTCCCCTCTCCTTCCATCAGAGACTGGTTTATCTGCCTCTGCTTCCCTGCCACCTGCTCACCTGCTCAGCCTGGTCCCAAAGGCAAGGCTCTCCCAGGAAGCCAGATGGCCGGGTAGACAGTGCCAAGCGGAAGGAGAACCCAAGGACAGTGTAGACAGAGCGGAGGAAATCAAGACAGCCTCGGATCTCTGCTTCCAGCTGGGGGAATAAGGGCAGATGAGCTGTGTGCTAGCTAGAGCTCTGGGGTGGTGGTAGTTTGGGGAAAAGAGGGCAAAAACATAAAGGAAAGGTTGCGATAGAATGTAGCTAAATTATCGTATATAAAGAGGGCAACTGAGAGTCAGGAATGTTGGCGGTTCACAAGGAGAATGAAAGGCGGCTTAGAAATGCTTTGGTGGAGCTGGGGAAGAGCCACCTGATCGGGTGCACAGAAGATGTGAGCGTCATCTTGCTGGAAGTGCCGCAGCCGGGTCAGTCCCCCCAGACTGCCAGAGGCCTCGGCCCGGTGCAAGGCCCCGAAGTCGGCCAGTCGCAGGGGCAGCTCTCGCCAGGATCTGGGCCGGTGGGCGAACATCAGGCTGAGGTTGGGGTGGGGAGGAGTCAGGGCCACAGGGAAAACTAGCCCCTGAAGACTTCTCCTCCGCCCAGGCTGCTTGCTTCCCTTCTCTGCACCATCAGCTAACACGCTCTCCAGCCTCGGCATGCCTGAGTCCTGTCAATCCCACTCATCACAATCTGGGCCCTGCCTGGTTTAAAAGTGAATCTCAGTAACAACAATAACAGACATCACTTACTGTGCCCCTGTTCTGTGATAGGCACTGAACTGAAAGAAGAAGCTTAGACAGCAACTCCAAACCCTTGATATTACACATGAGGAGACTGAGGCTTAGGGAGGTGCAATGATTTTTCCAAATTCACATAGGGAGCTAGAGGGCAGATTCAAGACTCAAATCAAGTGTTCCAATACGATTCCAAGTTTTCTACAACTTAGTACTTAGTAACCAGGTGCCTAGCCCTAGCCCTGGGAGGACCCAGGTCTCCTGGATCCCAGCTCACCAGTGTGCAGGGCAGTTCATGGGCTTGAGGGCAAGCGTGCCTGTGGGATGGCTGGTAGAGTGGTCACTCTGGGAGCCGTCATGGCTGTCAGAGCCTGGGGGCTGCAGGGCAAACATGTCTTCCCGGTAATGCTCCCAGTGCCCTGACAGTTCCCAGAGTTTCGTAGAAAACAGCGTGGGGGTTTTCACTTCTGAGAAACCACGGCGGGTGTACTCGGCCTAGAGAGGAGGGTACAGACATGGAAGGCCAGAGTGACTAGGGGGAGAGGAAGCAGGATGGCAGCTGTGTGATTCTTCTGGGCTCTCAGGTCATGCTGAACACAGCTACAACCTAGTAAGCACCATCCTCCCTCACTATGCTCCTCACTGTAGACCACACATTTCTAGGCCCTTGATAAAAGTCACTAGCACTTTACAATATTTATGTTTAAACTTCTAATCCCCCTCTTTTAACACATGGCTTCTTCTAGGCCCTCAGTCCCTTCCCAGTCTTCCTTCCCCTGAACATGGGTCCTCCTTACCCTGATAAAAGCCACGAGTACATTATACACCCTTGTCCCTCGAGGCAGGAAGAAGCAGCTCCCGGGGCTCAGTTCATGGAAGAAGAAGAGCTCCTGTTCCTGGAGTCGGGAACGGCAACGGTCACTTCAACGGGGAAGCAGGGGCTTGGGAACCCAGAAAAGATAACTGACCAAGCTGCTCAGTCTGCGGGATTCCGAATCTGCTCTCAACTTCACAGTCAGGTTCCTTCATCTCTCTCCAACCCTCATCATCACGCCCCCCCCGCCCCCATTTTCCCAGTCTCTGTACCTTCCCAATGCGCCGGTGGTCCCGTAACTCTGCTTCCTCCCTCCACTCTTCCCAGGCCCTCAGCTCCTCTGCAGTGGGGAAGGAAATCCCTGACACTCTCTGCAGTGTCTCTGGGGTGCCGGAAAACCTCCATAAGGATGATGAGTTCTGTGGGAGGACAAAGGGAGTCAAAGAGAAGATGAGGACAACCCCTCTTTCAATCCTCATATGATACTCTGAGCATAAGCATCACAGGTATGACAACGATCCCATCTCATCTCTGTCTGTCTACTTTTCCCACCATCACCACCAGGAGGATGGCCTCCGCCATCCTCCAGACACCCCCTGCCATGTATACCACCCCGGAGGTGCCTGAGCCTTGATTTCTACATATGTCCTGCTGAATTCTAACCTTACCCTGCCACCTCTTTTTGTCCCCATTCTCACTACCACTGCCCTACCAGCACCCGTGTACTTTGTTCCTTTCCCTTCTAATCAATGACTGCTCAGGGAAGTAACCCTAAGTTCTGGTCAAATATTAGTCTATCCATCCCCTTATCAATCTCCCATACAGCTGCTAGAAAACTCAGTCTCCCACACTAGGTCCTGTTCCTGGATAAATGAAATTCAAATGCCTCTGCTTGTTCTTTCCTTGAACAATTGTATAGTACTAATAAGAAACAGCCTGCATTTTATAGCACTTTTAACTTTTCCTCAAACACTTTCTCTTGCGTTACTTGGTTTTGTCTCTATGATGTGGATTTACTGGTAGGACAGGAATCAACAGCTTCATTTTATAGATGGGGAAAACGGGTAAGGAAATTTACCCAAGGCCGTATACTTCATCAGTGGCAGAGACAGGACTAAGAGCAGATGCCTAGGTTTTCAGTCCAGGGCTTTTTGCTCTGCACATCTGCCTCTCCCCTCTCTCTCTGCTCCTATTCCGACTAATAGCTCACCTTGCCCAGGAGCAATATTTTCAGAAAGGGCAGGCCTTTGACTTAAGAGTATTCTCTCTGTGCCTGTCAAATGGTGTTCCACACTGGCTCTCTCCACAGGAGCCTTCCCTACATGACCGTGTCCAGCCTGTTCATGCCCTCCCTCGCCATCTCCCTTAGTGCTAATGTCTGACTATGGACTCGGAATTGGCTTCTGGGCCCTGACAGGGTATCCAGTATCTGTCATCAGATGGGGATTTCTAAAAGGCAGGGACAAAGTTTCTATTTCTGGATTGCCCCCCTTAGCTATCAGAGCAGAAAAGGGGCTGACAGAGAGGATCACCTTCCCATTCCCCAGCTCACTCCAGGGAAAACAGTAATCTCAACCTAACCCAGCCCTCACAACTGACCGATAGCAGCTTCAGGCCTCCAATCTGTCCAGTATGACGAAGGTGGGGGCCTCTGCACAGATCAACCAACATACCACACCTGGGAGAAAGAAGGGGCCAGTTAGTGATTTCCATATTCTTGAGCTTCTAGGATTCTCCCTCTAGGGTGTTTAGCTGACAGAAAGAGACATAAAGAACTATTCCACAGAGAAAGCAATGGGAGATAAAAATCAATTCCCATTTCTTTTTTGGGAGCAACAGATTACCTTCTATCTTCTTTCCCTTATCCCATTTCTGGCCTTCTTTAGTGCATCCCCACCTCTCCCTGTTTTCCTCAATCTTGACAGCTCTCACCCATATACTGTTGCCGTTGGACCTGTCACTTTCTCCTCGATCAGGTGAAGCTTAAAGGGGTTATCCTGGAAGAAGGGAAGAGTGAAGACAAGTCTTTATTCCCACGAATAAGTCCTGAGAGAGAGCCACTCCTTCCCTCATGTCTCTAGATTATCCTCCTAAACTTGTGTGTCTCCACTCCACCTTGAAGAGCTGCCGAAGCTGATCCTGGGAAGCCTCTAGTCTCCGGAAGGGTTGAGCAGCAGCTGCAAGTTCCTGACAAATCCGTTCCAAAACAGGCAGCTCTGAGCCCTTGATTGTCCTGGAAAGATGAGGGTTGGTTGGCTTCCATCCTCTAAGGAGCATCACCTGGGTGTTGGCCATGGGATGAAATCCTGCCTTCCAAAAACATCTAAAATTATTGGCAAAGACAAACAGACTAGGGGAAAACAAATAGGAAATCAGGTACAAAGTTTACAGCTGAGCAAAAGCTCTCTGTACGAAATTAAATGTTGTGTGCAGGCAATCTGGATAAAGAAAACTAGAGCAACAGTAATGAGGGATGAAGTAAAAGTTGAAGAATTCATAAAAGCTAGAGAAGGTAAGTTTCAAGCAGATTTAGAAAAGGAAAGACATGGACTAGTGGAGAAAGTGGTACCTATGTCACAACTGAGGCATGGAGGGACCTGCCCCTAGCTTTCTTTCTCCTCCAAACTGAACATGCCTGAGGCCCCAGAAAAAGGCCTCAGAAAACACCCCAGGAAAGAGGTACAAACTTTCAGTTATAAGATGAATAAGGTCTGAAAAACTAATGTATAGCATGGTGACTATAGTCGATAAATTCTGTATTGCGTAAGTGAAATGTGCTAAGAGCCCATCTTAAGCATTCTCACACACACACAAAAAAGCATGTGATAATTAACTCGATTGTGGGAATCCTTTCACAATGTATACATGCATCAAATCACCATGTGTACACTTTATATTACAATTTTATTTATCAACTATAGCTCAAAAAAACAGAAAAATAAAGTAAAATATGGTGAAATCTTTGAAAAAGAAACCACCCCAGAATCATTCTCCTCCTTCCTTGCACTACTCACCGTTCCTTTCCAAGGAAGAAATCATGGTAAAAGCCACATTCTGTGCTTGGACCTTGACAGAGGACAGCACCTAGAAGTTGTTCAGCTGCTGCCCCCAAGACATGGGTACTGGAGTGCCAGAATACCTGGGTTCACAAGAAAGGAGTTCATGAGTTCATAACCTTCTCCTTTAGCCCCTAGCTCTCGGATTCTTTCCTCAGAGAAGCTGGCATGAAACTAGTATGAATAACTATCACAAAATGGGGAACCTGACTTTGGGGTGACCACTAAATAGTAAAAAGTAAAATGAAAACAAAAACAACTGAATAGAAAAGAAAGAAGGCCACTACAGGCAACACACAGAAGAGAGTAAGCCTCACTCCTCAGTGCTTCCAGTTCTAGAGCACAGTAGGAGGCTAGTCAGTTTTCATGCCATCCAAGCTGACATGAAAAAGTGGAGAGGAGGCCAGGTGATGTGCTCGGTTGTGCAAGCCACATTAAAATTAAATACATGCTACAGATGACTTATAATGCATGTCTCAAGAGTTAGAGGGCTAACGTGGCATATTATCCTCTATTTTCAACTTTATATCTCTCCCTTTCACTAGCACAATGATCACTGCTTAACAGACCCAGGCTAAGTAAAAACTTTCACCCTAAGTTTCCAGCTTAGTCAGGAATAATCAAGACAAGCAATCTGCGGTAGGCCTCCCTCCCAACTGCAAATGGAGAAACTGAGGCAAAAGAAATAAATGCTAGAAGTGCCCACTTAAACATCTCTTCGTTTAGTAGCCACTGTATCCCTGATAAGGAAGAAACTTACTGCTTTCCCCTCTGCAGAATCGAATGTCAGAAATCTGAGGTCAGAATCTGTCTCTAGGGGCCGCTCCAGATCATAAGGTTCTCCATTCACTTGAGCAGCCACTGCAGTATCGGCCAGTTTAGAACTTCAGCAGTGGGGGATGGGGAAAAAGAGAAAAACAAGGTTACCATCCAAAGGGGTAGAGAGGGACTAATCTCTTAGCAACTCCAAACTTGAAAGGGGAAATGTGTTACCAGAGCAACAGAACCTATCGTTGTTTTCGCCCATGCATGATAGAGGAAGGGCAGAGACTATGAAACTAATGCAGATAAAAAGGGATCAGCAGGAAAAGCTGTCTTGATGGGAATGGAATAAACATACAGAGCTCTTTCCCTGCTCAAATCGAGAAAGTACAGAGATAGAAGGATTATCCTGGTAGGTACAGAATGGGCCTGATACCTGATCTGCTGGGCTAGTTGGTAAGGGGTTGTGTTCCAAGCCACAGCATCCACTTTCTGGCCTCCAGGAAGTGATATCTTGATAGTCCGGTGTTCCTTCTGTGCCAGGCTTGCTAACCTCTTTACCTGAGCAGTCCATAGCTCCTCAAAAAGGCCAAGCCGCTCTACCAACCAGTGTGGAGGGGTCGGCACAGCTGCCTGGAGGGAAAGATGTTAGGAGATAACACATGTCCCACCATCCCTTCTTGGGATTGGGGACAGTGGGAAATTAGAACATTTATGTGGCCGTGGTCCTAATCCCTAGTCTTTAAAAGGACTGGGTGATAACGGGTCCTAGGCTGGGAGCCCTAGGCCCCGCAGGCTGCTGACCCTAGGAAAAAGATGGCGCATCTAAGGGCTAGAGCAGCCGGGTCTGGAGACGCAGGGCGGGACGTAGAGGGGGTCAGGCTGGGTTGAGAGCCTACACTTTGGGGTTCCGCTGGGCTGGGTCCAATGTGGTTCGGGATCTTTGGGTACCTCACGCACCATGTGCAGCCCGCAGGCTTGTAACCCTGGGATCCGAAGCCGCCGCCACCTCTGACACAGCCCCATTTTCCTTCAGACCCGTCCTACACCCTCAAATAAATGATCGCCGCTTCTCCATCGCCAGATTCCTCATTGGCTTCCGGCCCAACAATGTCCATGCCTATTGGTTATTACAGCTGCCACTCCAGTCTGGGACCACCTCCAGGAACTCCGAAGAGGTACACCCCACACAGCGAGAGCAGCGTTGCGGCTGGTTCCGGCTGACCGGAAGACCTAAACTGTTACACATATGGGCAATTCCAGAGACCTGCAGTTTCAGACCAAAGTAGCAATAAGATATCCTGCGGCTTTGAGGGCAGGGGCAGGAAAATTCTCCAGAGTGCGAGCGGGAGAAAAACAGATTAGAAAGGATAGTTATTTTCTTTTAACCATTAAGTTTTCTTTTACGTAGTCTCCACTGGCAGGTAGGTAACAGGTAAAAGCATAGACTTTGGGACAAGGCAGACCTAGTGTAAATCCTGGATCGCTATGTAATTTTGGGTAAATTAATTTCTAATAAGCTTCAATTTTCTTATCTATAAAATGGGAATAATAATAGTTATTCTGAATTGTTGAGGTTAATTTTATGTAACTCGCCTAATATACTGCATGGTACACAGTAATGGGCAACAATAGCTACAAGCTATGAGAACAAATGAATATAACCGCTTTGGGGCTAGAGCGAAAAGTCTGCAGAGGGCACTCCTTGGAGTCCCTTCATACTCATCGTGCTTAAATAGGGACCTTAGAAACCTCTTAATCTTAAAGATCAGGAATTTAAGGTCAGAGAAGGTAAGTGGTTTAAGGCCACAACAGTAAGCACTGACACTGGATTCTGAATCCACATCTTGTATTCTTCTACCACACCAGACTTTCTCTGGTAATAGAGTTTACTCCAATGCAACTCCCTCTTCACTTCAGAAAGAAGTGCCTGACCCTAGAATCTTAGCTCTCTGCTTCCTACACAAGACCTTTGCCACTCATTCCCATCCTAGCTCTCAACTTCCTTTATCCCTTCTCTTCCCTCTCCCTGCTATATCCAGAACACAGTACTAGGTATATTTGATTTGTTTTACACAATAAAAATTGAAACACAACCAGATATGTAGTAAAGTATGAGGGGAAATGGATTTGGGGACAGCTGTGAGGTTCTCAGTAATTCCCATTAGTCCCCTCACCTGGGGGTGGGGCTGGATGGAGTTGGTTCTCAAGTTTCCAATGGTGATGTTATCAAGGATTGTGGAGGAAAAGCTGTCAGAGAAAGATGTTTAATCTAAGTTTCCAGAGGTTCTGAGAGAGGCAGCAGTTGATCTGAGTCACAGGCACCACCCTGGATCTTGGCTCCATCTTCTGGTATGTTACACACCCTGAAATACAAAAAGAAATAAACAAGACTGTGGAAGAGGAAGATTACTTGTGTGTGTGTGTGTGTGTGTGTGTGTGTGGTTGGGAGAAGGTAGGGAGAATTTTTAAATGGCATTCAGAAAGTGTGACAAACTTTACCCATGGCTCTGCACCAAAAGGGACAGGGGAGTGTTACATTGCAGGCAACAAATTGGTAGCTGCTCAATAAATAATTATTGACTTAAGAATACACCAATCACTGTACTGACTCAGAAGTCCAAAGTATTCATATACTGATACACACCTTCTTCAATCATTCTACTTTGTAAGGATAGTAGAGGGATGGTGGAATACGTAGATTACAGTTATGGTAGCTCCCGGCACTCATCCCTCAAACATTTACTGACTGCTTACTGTGTGCGGTGCACTGAGCTGACTGCTCAGGAGGTGCCAATCAATCGACTACTATATCATCACCTATGTAACCTGTTTTGCAGTGGAGGGAGGAAGGAAGGGGTGTCAAGTTATTCCATTCCTCCCTGTGTGGCAAGCAAGCCAGCAAGCAAGCAGGCAAAAAGCAAGCTAGCTAAGGCCAATGCATTAAGCACTGGTCCTTCACAGTGATTTTGATCTATGACTAGCATGTCTCAGCCTCGGAATTTTACTATGTGCCAAGTACCATGCTTCACTATCTCATTTAACTCCTAGAACCCCGACAAGTAGTAGCTCTTCTTATGCTCCCTTTAAAACATTGAAAATGACTCTCAGACAAGTCAAGCTGCAGTCCGTCTGAAACCAAGGCCTGTGTTCTGCCATGCTATGCTATCTCTCAGGGACCAGGATAATCATAATGCATCATGTTTGGTAGCACAGCTTTTTGTCTCTCCAGGGTACACTTCTAGGAGCCTTTGGGGCCTAAGAGGTCTTTAATATACGGTGGAGAAAAAGGTCCAATAAAAAGCCAAGAAAAGAGGCAAAGAGGCATCTTACCAAATATCCTCTACCACACTAAGGTTAAGGAAAAAGAAGAGTTTAGGAAATAATGACAGAAGATTTCACAGAAGTCTAGGGAAAAGGGAATCCTCAGTAAAGGGTATACTAGACCCTTAATTTTGGGAAATTCTCAGCTTTACTCCACTTTTAGAATAGACATCCTGTTAGCTAAAGCTTTGGTTGAGGAGGTATTGTTTTTATAACGTTAAACTATTTGTAAGAATTCTCTCCATTGAAGGTAAAGTACATTTCCCACTTGTTATCAGGATCAACACATTACCTCCAAATCTTAGTTTTTAGAAGCAAAATTTCCCTGCACCAAAGAAATTTTAAAAGATATTGGAGGTAAAAGAGAGAAATGTAAGAAGGTAAAATACATAAAGAAAGGTTTACATCATTGCCACCAAATGCTTTTGAGGCCCAAAGAACTAGCCAAGTGGTTAAGCCTACAGTAGGTACTGTGGGGAGTTTAGGTTAAAAAAAATTTTTTTTCCTTAGTAATGAAGATCTAGGACGCAGCCAAACTTTAACTTTGCTTTAAAGATGCTACAAAGCGAAAGTCCAGCCAAGTTTGCTGAATAAATCAAGAGGGAGAAGCTTCCTACCCAGAGCATGGGGATAAATTGAACTTTGAAGACAAAACCTTTCGCTCACCTAAATATCTCTACTAACATTTCCCTTTCCCAAGACATTTCTTCAGCCTGAGAAACAAGGAAACAGCCACCTCCACCCTGCCTTTTAAATGACCCTGGTTGATCAGGTCAAGACCAACGGAAAAATATGAAGTCTCCCAAACACAGGAGTCAGTGCCAACTTGCTTGATACTGAAGTAAAAAAAAAACAAAAAACAAAAGCAAAGAGCAAAGTACTATGAAAGAAGGCCCTAGCTACATCTACGGAAGATTACATACAACTAATGGCCCACTACCCAAAAAACCAAGATTTCAAATTAATACTTCATTAATCTCTACTGCCTTTGACAATGATTGGCTACCTAGAAAATGGGACCTTAAGTATTGCCTCATGTGGATGCAAAGGATTCCTAGCCAGGGGAGGAGAAAACAGAAGGAACTGGATGCTGCCCATCTTCTTTCTACCCATTCCAACTGAAATACTCCAAGAAAAAAAACGTAGCAAGTTTCAAGTCTTATCTCCTTCCCACAAATTATGTGGCAAAGGACTTAATTCTCAAAAAGAAGGGGATCCAATGGGGAAGGGAAAGGAGGTAATGTGGTTGGAACATCTAATTTGCTAGGAACCTCAGCAGATCCAGGGTGTACTGGTTTAGCCAACACCCTTTTAAGTCAGACACAAACAACTGCAGCCTGTATTTGTTCTCTCTGTTGGCACTGCTCACTAGCCCCTCCACCCATATCTGTGTTCTCAACGTTTGACTCTTGCCACAGTGATAACAAAGGGAAAGGACAGGAAAAAAATAAAATAGAACCGTAAGGTAACTGTAATATCAGTTTCTAGATAGATCTCAGCCTCCTTATCCCCTTCCCCTCAAACTTGTAACTAAGCATTAAAGGTTTCTTCTGTCCTCCCCCAGCAGTTCGTCAGAAATTGATATTTAATTCTACATTGCACTTGCTCCTTTCCTTTAAGGCATTATGTGCTTCTTTCTACTTCTACGTGGGGGGAGAACAAGATGTTTACTTAGGAGCCATCTCACTTGTGGGTATCCCTCTTGCAGCTTTGTCTGTGCAGACTCAATGAGTTATTACTCAGCAATTGTGAACAGCAGCTGACTTGTCCATACAGTTACTCATAAACAAGTATGAGAAATGCCTCAATACCCTAAAACCCACTCAGATAGTGTTTATGTTATTCTGTCTACATACATGAGGGGGTAACTCATTCCTTCTATACCATATTGGCTTAAATAGAACAATTTTGGGGAAGTTATGTATTTTCAACATGCTCAGAAAGGCCGATGAGGAATTCTAAAAGCTGTTGCTTCCTTGGGGTGGAGACAGGAATCAGGAGGGCAAGTCAAGGTCCCAACTGGGGACCAGGAAGTAAGGGTGAGCCAGATTCCAGAAGCAGCTGGCATAGTGGTACACCCTACCTGCTGGGTGTGTTCCTAGGCTATTTCCAAAGTGTCTGGTGACACATCTGTAGCTTCACATATTCAAGGCTGCTATTTAGAGCATTCTACCCTGCCAGTGACCCAGCCTGGTCTACACGCAGCAACTCTCTTTAACCCTTAAGCCAACATTCGATTTATTAAGCCTCACTGGGTTATGAAAAAGGGATGGGGCAAGAGAGAGGGGTTGAGTGTAGCTTCTGTATGACAGACTGTCAATATGCAAGAAGGGCAGATGTGGGCAAAGAATTGACCAGAAGGATCCCTATCACCACTACCCCAATTTTATGTTTGCTTTAAAAATGCTTCTTCGCTCACGACTGTACTTTTTGAAGACATAACACAAGTTATCATCCATACAGTATACCCACTTCATTACCAACCATTCCCTGAACATCTTGATCTCACCCCACCCATCATCCCTTTCAAAATTGAATTTCATAAAGGATCAAAGAGAAAACCACAAGGCCATAAAGATCTCTCAAGAGGCTCAGACTGCCTTCAGTGACACTGAGTGCAGAAGTCAAAGGGGACGACAGCTGGACAAGATCAGTGCGAGAGGGGAAAAGTCAACCACACAACAAAGGAAACCATACTTTATTAAACAGGAAACAAAAACAATTTTGGGGGCAAAGAGATTTAAAAAAAAAAAAAAGGAATGACTGGAAGAGAGGAAAGGGCAAGTGGTCACAAGGAAGGGATGAGATGGGTGGTCTGTGGCATCTGTGTTTGCCTTAGAACCGTGCAGGCACATACACCAGCCCCTCTACCCTCCATGCACTCTTAGACCAAAAAGCCAATACAATTGTATCTTCAGAGATATATCCAGGCTTTTCCTCCTGCATTCTGTAGCTGGTTTCACCTTCAGCCCTGGACAGTCATGTAGGGTCTTTGCTGGAGAAAATTTAGGTCTTTCCAACCATAGGCCTGTTCCACAAAGCAGCGGTTTCAACTCCTGGAGAAGTTCCCTCCTATTTGCACTCACCAGAGAAGCCAGGGGCCCTTGGTCAAAGCCCCAGATCTCAAAGAAAAATGTCAAACCTTTAGAACTAGTTATTTTATTAAATGATATTAATACACATTTCAAAAGGATTTCATTGTTGTTGCCTCTAAAGCATGTACTTGTTTTGTTTTCCACACTGAACACGTGAGAATATCAATCCAACATATCTAATTTTAATCTTAACAGGCACCCCAGCCCATTCGAAAAAAGGGGGGAGGGGGAGGAGGGGAAGAAAAAAGGGGAAAAGCAGTAATTTACAGCGGCTTCAAAACAATAACAGCTGAAGCTTAATTCTGCATGAACCAGTAACTTCAGGATTGATAGTGAATATTTTGCGATTAGAAGTTTAGCATATTCACATTATCTAGATAGGTTTGCTGTACCATATATATCACAAACATTGTACTCCTGGGATCGGAAAGGATAAAAGGCCTATTCTCTTATCATTTTACCCTCCCTGGAAACAAACCAAATTCTGTTTATTCTCAACTTTTGGGAGGGCAGAGGGGAGCAGGGAGACAGGTTTCATCTAAGCTGACTGAAGAGTAAACTCTTACAAAATACTCAAGGACTCAATTTCTGATACTGTATCACTGTGTTTTAAGTGGTACCAGTGTATTCATGGCCCCCACCCACTGATTCTCTGTCTGTGATTTTACAGTGAGCACCAAGGACGTTAGTAAGAACTTCACATATTCTGCTTGCATATGAATCATGTCCTTGCCAAGATACACTATGCTATGCTTTCTTTAAAAAAATCTTGTTTATTTTTTAAACTCAGGCTGAAATACAAAAGTCAGAGCATGGGCACGGAGTTTTAAATCACAGACAAAGAAAGAATAAAACCCCTTTGTTTCATGTTATGAATACCAGAATTGTCTTTTTTGTTTCACTATATCACATATATACATTGTTGTCTTCATTTACTGCTGTAGACAGATTTCCTTAAAGTTAACAACAGCTGACAAGTCACATACAAATCCTCACTTCCATCTTGAAACAAATGCACTGAGGATTTTGTGGCTTAAAAAAAAAAAAAAAACACTCCACAAAAAAACCAACCCTTAAAAGTCCATCTTTTAAACTGTACAACAAGGTCCTTCTTTCATGGATTAGCTATCATGCTTTTGAGGACAATAGCCCTGCCCCAACATTCAGGAAGCCACTGTCCTGACAACCCCGCATTTTCTGATAAAATCAAATGGTCAGAGAGCCTTTTCAAGTAAACACTACTTTTAGCTTAAACGAGAGCAGCAAAAAGAATTCACATTCTTTTATTCTAGAATAAAAAAACATCCCACTTTTCTGCAAAGGAAGAAAAAACCTATCCCAGTTTCGAGTCAGAGAGAACTCTCCCTTTCCCTCCCCCCACCCCCACCCTCACACTCTCTTATACTTTTCTCTAAACAAATGTCTTAGGACTCAATATAACTGTACTGTTTCTTTGCTTTGCTACACTATATACCCCACCCCACTTACAAGGTCATGGTATCATGCATTTTTGCGGGGGGGGGCGGGGGGAAGCTACAGGGCAGAGAGGCTTGAGAAAGTCAAAGAAAGAAAGAACAGTTGGCTTAAAACCAGAAACGCATTAGGAAGATGAATGACTTGCAGGATCCTAACCAAAGAAAACATGACGAGCCCAAATAAATAATATGGAATAAATTACACAAAAACTCCCAAACTATGATGCACACCTGGTTTAAGCTGCTCTTTATCTGAAAAGCAAGTTTCTTTTGAGACAAATCATCATCTTCTGTCACTACACTGCCCACTCTCTCCCATCTTTAATATTTCGCTGGAGGAATCCAGAGCAATCCCCATACTTCCTACAGTTACTCCTATACTAACTTGGAAGAAAATATGAAACTTGCTAGAATTTCCTTTTCTTTTACTCATCTGGCTGGAGATGACCAGTGTGTACCTTGGGGTAAGACACTAGATAAAAAAGAGTAGTAAAGCAACATTTGCCTTTCAGTGTCCCTAGATATAAAGATATAAACACTCAGAATGCAGTGATTGTCTTTTTCCCAGTACTAGTTGTAGAAATACAAATAAGAAGCCTTTCAGTTCAGGGACAAGAAAAGCATTCCTTTCTTGTGGAAAATGACTAAGGGCAGAAACATTATTTTCTGTTGAGAGTGGGAGGTGAGGTTAAGGATTGAGCCTTGAAATGTGACAGGCTGCTATCTGTAGAGCGGGGTAAATTTGAATTTATCGGGTCCTCCTGTTTCTCTGTAAAGATACATATAATAATATCCACTTGTCACTAAGACAGATCTAAAGAGGTATAATATAAAAAAAGATGCTACTGAACTTCCTCCTTCGAAATACCAAGAAGAGGGGTGAATACAGGACTAGGTCAAGGGGAAAAGAAAGATAAAGACAAATATTTCCCTTTCCCTTGTAGTTAACTTTTGCTGAAAACTACCAACAAATGTCACTTACGTTAGGGAGGCACCATGGTAAAAATGTGTACTTATTAAAAAATACAGGGATAATATTTGATAACATTTCAGTTACACCTTCATATCAATTGTCAACTGTAGTGACTTTCTCTCTAGCTAAAGCAGAAATGAAAACTGAGGGAGGAAAAAGTCAAGAAAGAAAAGCAGGAAGAAAGAGCTTGGTGCAAGATGTGTGAAACTACCTCAGAAATGTTTCCTTGTTTATGACAGATGGGCAGGTCACAACACACCATTTAACAGTTCCTTTCTCTAGCTCTCTATATTGTAGCTACTCCTTATTTTAACCTTTAAATTACATCCAGCCCCCTTTCTTTCACTCCAAGTATAAAGAGGAAAATTTTTTACTAGGATAAAATGAGGTCCGTATCTCCTCAAAGTTACTGCCTGATAGTACTTTAGAAGAGGAAAAAAAAGAAGAAAAAAAAAAGAAGCTTTAGATTTTAGGAGAGAGGTAAAGAACTCAACTGCAACATGCCTTTAAAAACAAAACAAAGCAGAACAAAACAACTTGACAGGTCCCAGGTCTCCCACATTTCTCCCCTGCAACATCTCCTGGCTGTCAGCAGGCCACAGAGCATACAGGGAAGAGAGCCACACTGGTTACAGCAGTAACGGAGCTGGAGAGAGAAGGGGACAGGAATCCTTCCACTGACTACTTTTGACATGCCAAGCCCAAAATAACATCCCAACATTGCACGTTATTATCTGTACTGATGGAAGTTTTATTTCAAATGTAATAATACTCTTCCATAGATGGGGTAAGATACGAGCTATTTTCCTCCCCACCCCTCAAACCCCCAGCCAAATGAAGTGGCTTTGGTTGTGTTTCTTTGCCCCCCACCCCCTTAAAATACAAACAAGTTGGAGAAGGTGGGTGTAAGTGCAGTGGGAGGCAGGACTGGATGGAATAGTGAAATGTGGGCATATGCACATGGGACTTTTTAATTTGGAAGGGAGGTCCTCTGTCATAATAAAAAAAAGAAAAAATAAATCAAAGGAGGGAAAACAAACAAAAACAACAATAATAAACCAAACTCCTACTTCCAATTCTCTCTAGACTGTTCAAAATGCCTTTCCCTTAGTTTCCATCAGTACCTGGGAGGGAAGAATGGGCGTTTTGGTGCAAAGAACGGAGGGCCCCTAGCGAAAGGTGGCCTGGGTCTCTTTAAACTGTGAAAAGGGTCTCTGCTGAGAAAAGGTTCCCTAGGCCGGAAGTCTGGCCGGGGACTCCGCAAGATCATACCACTCCGGCTGATGGCGTCTCTGTGTGAGGGACCCAAGGGGGGGCCGCTGCTGTTGCTGCTGCCTCCCCCACCTCCTCCTCCATGGGCTGGGCCCAAGTGCTCCAGAGAAAGGGAGGGTAGGCTCAGGCTCTCGCGTACACGGCTAAGGCCAGGGCCGTTGAGGTCCCGTTGGGTGGGGCCCCCATGGTCCCTGGGTCCTGGGAGCACCCCAAAATGATCAGCCAGGGTCCCCTGAAGGAGGGAACTATGGTCCTTGGGAAATACTGCCACAGCCCCCGCCACTCCGTGCTCTGCCAGTGGTGGGGTCGGGAAGGGTACAACCCCAGAGTGGTCAACAGGAGGTGGAGGAGGAGGAGGAGTGGAGAAAGGGACGCCACTCCCGCCACTGCTGCTATGTTCCCCAGGGGGCGGAGGAGGGGGTGGGGTGGGGAAAGGAACTCCGCTGTGCTCTCCAGGAGGAGGTGGGGCAGCATGGGCCAGGGCTGCCTCCTTTGTGAAGGGGTTCGAAAGATCCACAGAGGGTAGATGAGTGGGTGCATCTCGAGAGAAGATACCACCATGATCCTTAGGAGGGGCAGGTGGGGCAGATGATGGCCCCACTGGCTCTCTCTGGAAGGGTGTCCCATGTTCCAATGGGGACGGGGGGAGATGATGCTCAAATGTTGAGTTGAAACTGTTGGAACGAAAGCTGCCGACACTTTCCTGAAATTGGGGTGCTCGTTCTTTGTATGGTGCTGTTTTAAAGCCAGTGAGGCCTCCGCTGCCCCCACCCCCAAGGGATGCCAACTCAGAGGCACTTGAGGGGCCATTGTCAAAAGAGCTGCCTGAGGTGCTCAGATCAAACCAACCCACCCTTGAAGCCTCACGCCCATGTCCTCTATTTCCCTTCCCAGGAACTCGGATGGACTCTACAGTCTGTATTGGCTCCCCTGACATCCTCCTATTGGATGCATTATGATAACCCAAGGTCTCTATAGGGGCCCCCTTTTCTTCCGTACTATCAGGCAAGTCTAAGCAGGAGGAGGAGACTCGGGTCTCTATGCGGTAGTGCTCTTCTTGCTGCTGCTGATCACTGGCTGTCAAGCTGGGCTGGGAGAGGTTTGAGAGACTGACACCATCACTTGAAGTGCCCTTGCTGGGGGCCTGGCCAAAATGTTTATCTTCTGAGGGCTTTCGTGAGGCATTTTTAAGCATATTCTTAAACTCAATCGTCGATGTGGTGGAAATGGTGGAGGCCAGGACTTTCTCCACGCCTGACGTGGGTGGGTGGCCCGTGGGAGCAGCAAGGGTATTCTGCGGAGAGAAAAGGGAACGATGTGGAACTGGGTGAGGAGAGTCTGGGTACTGCTTCTGTGGCAAACTGAGATGCCCAGTGGTAGACTGAGACAAGTTATTGTGGTTGGAGTCAGGGGTGAAAAATGAATCATTCTTACTCGGTGATGGTGACCGGTCAGACCCAGGTTCATTCCCTCTTATGCTGAAGGCACCAAAAAGCCCAGGGGAAGACGAGAGACGGTCACAGTTCTCACTAGAGTCCAGGAGGGCCCTTACAGATGGAGGGAAGGCAGACTTTACCCCAAATTCTTGGCCCCTGTGGCTATAACTGGACAAGATGGGCTGGTACTCGGTGGTATCAGAAAGCTTGCTTGATTTCAGGATAGATTTGGCTGGTTTCTTCTCTAGGTTCATCATGGCAGAGGGTGGAGGCCCTGAATACTCAAAATCTCGGTAATCTTCATCTTCCTGGAAAGAAGTATCTGGATAGAATTTCTCCTGTGAAGAGTCCATCAGGGAAGATGGTCTCTCCATTCCATCAGAAGGCTGCTTATAGGGTGATTCACTGCCCAGGCCAAAGGGTCGATATGTAGATACAGAATTGGAGAGCTCTCGAGGGTAGCTTTCCTCTCTCCCAGGGGGTGGTGATCTTGTACTGCTGGGTGTTGAGGAACCAGGGCTAATGATCTTAGAAAGGAGGGACATGGTATCTACACTGCTGGATGTGGGCTTGTCCATCATCTCATCCTGGGTGGGTGTCCCACTCCGTTCATCCCGCACAGGGGTTCCATCAATGTTGTCGACTGATGTGCTAGTAGGGCCACGCTGGAAGTCTGAGGGATGGCTTTCTGCTGGGGCACTGGATCCCAAACTGCTCAGGATTGGGATGTTTAAGTTTAAGCCACTGAAACCAGGATTACCTTTTAAGAAGTTGTGGATCTTCATTTCCAGGCTTGGGGAGGTGGACTCTGACTCCAGCTTTGGCTTGGAGATCTCTGAAGATTGGCACATGGCAACTTCAGTAGGTGGGGCAGCAGGGCTAGTATTGTGGGTACCTGTAAACCCCAGAGTGTTGGATGGTAGCTTGAAAGTAGAGCTGGGGAGCCCTGGGCTTTGCCCAATTGAGGCCTTGCTGGCTGAAGTTGAAGAGACTTCAGAAGTTGATGAATTAGGGGAATAGCTGAAGCTTTTCGGAATAAAGGATTGGGTATTGGAGGGCAGATTTCTTCCTTTTATGCTAGAGACTGTGGTGTTGGCAGGGGAAGCCGAAGTGCTCTGGGATGCAGCTTCGCTGGATGGAACCGGGTTCCCAGTAACACTCTGAAGTAAAGATGACAGGCCTGTAGAAACAAAGATTAGAGGAGTTAAAAAGAACTCCCTACCTTCCAATGAAAACAATGTAGGCTAATTGGATATTCTCATTCATTCCAGTGGGAACTAGACAGACATTAAAATATGAGATCAAAGGGAATCCAGACCAAACAAGTACTGGCTAAATGTCATAGAAAACATTGGACCTATTTATCAATATAAGAAGAGCAAATTACTGAAATGTTTCTAGTAGTCATGAAACAAGTCCAACATGGCAAAATAAAAGGCAACAGGATGGGGGAGATTTTAGTGTCAGAATCATTCACGGTTTAAACAAAACAAAGCAGGAAAAGAAAGGGTGCAAAATTACTTTAAAAATAACACTTTAAGCCAGTATTTCTTAATGTTTGGTCTGTGGAACTGTTTCTCTAAACGCAAATAGATATTCTGCCCTATCCTTCCTTTCCAACCTCCACAACTGTCTCTAACAAGTTAACCTACACTGTTATTCTCAGGAGAGAGATAGCAATATGCAAATTGCAGGAATTTATTTGAACTGGGACGCTTTTTTCAAGGAGCATCTCTTGCCACACTGGTCTTATCTTTGGGGAAACAGAGCTTTGGTTGTAAAAATTTTAGTTGTAAAATGTAAAAATAATAAATATACAAACATACACCACAAAGCTAGACCATTGGGGCACTGATTCTTTCACAAGAAAACATACAATCCCCTTATAGCTTGGAAAATTCAAGGATTATTCAGGCTGACACTGATGAGATTCAACCCCACTCACTGACAGACAAAACCTTCTCAGAAGCACTGAGAAAGAATTCTTTGGGGCAAAGAAGACTAAAGTTCACCAAAGCAAACTGCTCTTGCAGAAAAATGCTTGGAAAAATACTTGATAAAGAGATAACAGAAGGTCCTTTATATTCAATCACATTTTGGAAAATCTCCTCAATTTCTGATCACAAATGAAAAGTTTATGTATACTTCACCTGAATTTACAGCTTTCAGTCATACATTAAAACTGTTCCTTCATAACGATATGTGAAAGAAAATATTTCATATGATACTTCAATTAATGTTTCTTCAAAATATCAATTTTTATCCTTATTTGCTAAGAGATTTAAGGTCTTAAGAATTTTAAGGTTGCTCCATCCTTGTGACATTTTCAAATGCCATCAACTTCTAAATAATGATGCACGGCTTTTATTACTATCCAGTGTTTGATAATATCCAAATAATTGAAATATTATTTCAGTTATTATCCTCCTGAAAAAAAAATCCATGTTTCATTTCCAAAAAGGTCCCTGGCTATATAATTTTCCCCTTCCTAACAGTTTGATTTAATTCTTAGTAGTAACTGCTCTTACCAAAACCAGAAGTCTTCAAGCACTAGAAAGTGAGATATGATAATATCATGATTTAAAAAAGATATTTCAGTATTATCTTTCAGCTGTTGTGAAATAAATTCTTCAGAAGACCATCTTCTTAACAAAGATACTACTCAGATTTCTGGTAAAAGCTGAAATAATCTCTTACCGCTAAATATTAATTTTCTTCAATCTTAAACCATAGTCTATGGCCTCTGCCTACTGAAGTCATTCTTTTGTGCTGAAATCAGTCAATAAGGGCTGTGGGTGATTCAGAGCAAAGTTCTAAGAGAGTTCCTTTATGGTCTTTGAAGAAATGTATCTATTTAAGTTGCCGGACACAGTTCTTTTAAAAGGCTAGGAGAGGGGCTTCCCTGGTGGCGCAGTGGTTGAGAGTCCGCCTGCCGATGCAGGGGACACGGGTTCGTGCCCCGGCCCGTGAGCCATGGCCGCTGAGCCTGTGCGTCCGGAGCCTGTGCTCCGCAACAGGAGAGGCCGTAACAGTAAGAGGCCCGCGTACCGCAAAAATAAATAAATAAATAAATAAAATAAAAATAAAAGGCTAGGAGAATTCCACTTTCCATAAGGAACTGAAAGGTGATAAACTGCCCTGTTATTTCACAAAGCTTGTTTCCTGAGATTCCCACTTTTCAGTTTGTCATAACACACCTAGTTCTGTTCAAATTTTGCCTGATGAGAAGGTCCACATGATACTATTGTTACAATCTGCTGAAAAAAAAGGCTTCTTCTTTAAGATCTAAGTATTATATCTATATAAGAAGTTAAAATACGAGTTCAAAATTTTTACTGTAACTATAGGATGGTGATAGAAGAGGGAGTGGAAAGGAGAAATCATATAAACATGCCAATCTCTCAAACTAATTATCCCTGAAATCAGTAGTATGAGATGCACTGTAGCATCATCATTAATTCTTTTGCTGGTTCCGATATGTACAGCTGTGGATTACTATTTCACAGTATTTAGTTATGTGTAACAAAATTCTCTTACATGGTAAGACAAAGCTCACTATAATACAGTGCCTGGCGGACACACTTACAGAACAGTTTAGGAAATAAGAAAATTAACAGATACCTGTACTGCTGCTCTCTATTCATATAAAGCAGGATCTCAGCACCACTGACATTTGGGCGGGATACTTCTTTGTTGTTGGGACTGTCCTATGCATTGTAGGGTTAAGCAGCATCCCTGGCTTCCACCCACTAGAGGTACAGTACCCTGACCCCGACCCCAGCTGTGACAAACAAAAACGTCTTCAGACATTGCCAAATGTCCCCTGGAGGCTCCTGGTTGAGAACTACTGATAAAGAGTAAGTCACTATATTGAAGCTGTAATTCACTGCATAATTATACTGAGGTTGGTATCTGGAGGGTCTGAGAACAAAGAGCAAGGTAAGCTTTATGAAAAAATGTTAGAAGCAGATGGTTTTAGCACAAAACAAGATAATTAGCAAAGGTGAAGAGACAGGTTCAAATAAGGTAGCGATAATAGCTAGGCAGAAAATAAAAAAAGGTATGATATCTATAGAGGCCTCTATAAAACATTAGGACATAAAAAAAGAGATAATCATGTCTCATAAGAGTTCTGATAGATTGATCTTTCTTACTGTCTTTAGCTTCAGTTAACATTAAAATGTGTAGAACTCAACATGTACTAACTTATACTAAGAGGTTGGGATACATGGTTTAAGTGAAAGAATACTGGACTCCAGTCAAGAAATCTGGCTTTTAGTCTCAGCTCTTCACTGAACAGACATATGTGTGATCTTAAGCAGGTCACATCACCTCACTGAGTGTTAATTTCCTCACCTGAGGAGGGTATCGGACTAGAGGATATTTAAAGTCTCTTTCAGCTTTGACATTTCAGAATTCTATAAATGTCAGTTTGTACATGATAAAGAGAATAATGAATTAACTGTATTATACATTTCATAGCTTTGGATTCCTCAGAAATGGAATCCAGGATTAAGCCAGAGACAAACATTCACGATTCAAGTCCCTCTAGCGCATGTCAGTTTACCTTGCAGTGCAGGGGCTGACTGTGTCTGGGTTTTGGAAAGAGCAGACAGAATGCTCTCTGGGGTGATCTCCACCTTCGAGAGGATATTTGCTAGAGGGTTATGAGATGTTGTCGTGGCAGGTGCAGGTGTTTTCAGACCACTGGTGAGGTTGCTGGGACTTGCAGGAGTTCCTGGAGAAGGTCTTGATGCAGGACTGACCCCTGGTGGCAGAAAGATTAACTCAAGAAAATGAAATTCAAAATGACCTATAAATTCACGATACTTTCCAGTCACTTAATTGAGTATGGTATGTTCAATAGGAATTCTTCTGTGAATGATCCACAAATTGTCCATCTTGTACAAAGAAAAAATCTGAAAATTAGATTAAGACTTGCTCCTATCTACTTGGAACACTGTTAAATTAGATAAGTTATTTTTTTCATATGTATTTACTAGTTTTCAGAGTCCCAACAGAAAGAGACCAGAGAACCTATTTCTTTTTTCTCTACCAAATGGAACCTACACCTCAGACTCCTCTAAGTGCTCAATAGATATTGCTGGCTAATTATGATCAGACTGGGCCACTGCATAATTCTATGTGATAAGTAAGTTATTTCCTTTTGAAATGGACTTTAAAATGAGGGTTATATAAGCAATCTTTACATTTTTACATTTTAAAATACTGGGTTGATTCTTAACATAGGAAAAATGGTATATAAAGAAGAAATGATTTTTGATTTTTTTAACAATCAAAAATATAGACAGGTATTTCACACAAAAAAATGATAAGCATATGAAAGAAATTTTAACCACATCTTTAATCAAAGGAATGCAAACGAACAATTTTTTTAAGACTGAATTTGACAAAGTATAAAACAAAACAGGTTGGAGAGGTTGAGGAACAATGGGAACTTTCATATACTTGGTACATAAAATAGTACGTTTTTTGGAGATCATTTTAGTTATAACATGAAAAGACTTAAAAACCTACATGCTGAATTTTTTGGAGTCTTTATCTTTTAGAAATACTTAGTTATTTATGAAGAAATGAAATAATTAGGATTTTCTTCAAAATAATCAGGATTGGATAGGGCACAGCAGAAACAAGATTGGCCATGTGTTTACAGTGTTGAAGATGAGTGATGAGCATGTAGAGGAGCTCTACTTTATTTATCTTCATTAAATCTTCCATTACAAAAAGTCCCATATACTTATCAACCCTTTTAAGAAGGGTTGTGCATAAAATTTTAGCATCAAGGTTGTTCATTACAGTATTCTTTATAACAGCGAAAAATTGGAAACACACTAGATGTTCTGATAATAAAGGCTTACATAAATTATTGAATGCTATTAAATGATATAGCTGAATGTTTAATGACTTACAAAAACATCCATGATATGTAGTTAAATTTTAAGTAGTTGCTTTCAAAAGAGTACAGTTGTCCCTCGGTACCCATGGGGGGTTGGTTTCAGGACTCCTGAATATATCAAAATCTGTGGATGCTCAAGCCCCTTATAAAATGGTATAGTATTTGCATATAACCTATGCACATCCTTCCATATACTTTATTTATTTATTTTTGTTTGTTTGTTTGCCATGCCACATGGCTTGCGGGATCTTTGTTCCCTGATCAGGGATTAAACCTGGGCCATGGCAGTCAAAGAACCGAGACCTAACCACTGGACCGCCAGGGAAGCCCCCGTCCTTCCATATACTTTAAATCATCTCTAGATTACTCATAATACATAATACAATATAAATAGTTGTAAATACAATGTAAATGCTATATAAATAGTTGCTGGGGCATGACAAGTTCAAGTTTTGCTTTTTGGAACTTTCTGAAAAAATTTTTCCCCCAAATATTTTCAATCCATGGTTGGTTGAATCCTTGGACGTGGAACCTGCAGATGCAGAACCGGTGAATATGGAGGACCGACTGTATACGCAATATGCTTCAATTACTGAAAGAAAAATTATTACTAACATTTTATTTCCCAAAACACACACACACACACACACATACACGCACACTTGTAAGGTTAAACACAAGTGGTTTCCTTTGGGATGGCAGAATTATGGATATTTTATTCTTTTAACTTATCTTCTAATTTTTCTATGATGACCACGTAGCGGTATGTATGTATGTATGTATTTATTTATTAATTATGGCTGCACTGGGTCTTAGTTGCGGCATGCATGTGGGATCTAGCTCCCCGACCAGGGATGGAACACAGGCCCCCTGCACTGGAGTCTTACCCACTGGACTGCCAGGGAAATCCCTATTTTTATTTTTTAATTAAAAAGTTACTTTTAATTAAAAAAAAAAAACAAAACCCAGATTGATGGTTCAATTAGAAAGGTGGAAATAAGCCTTTTATCTTCTTTACTAGGGCTACTTACCAGTATTTTTCATGACTGATGTCAGGCTGCTAAGGATGGAACTGATCTTTGCCAGATCCACATTAGCCAGGTTTGGCAAAGCCAGTGCTGGAGTAGGGGAGAGAAGAGAAGTATTCACAGGCTTTGGAGGAGGTGGGGTTGCTGTCATGGTCACAGGCACTGGAGTACATGAAGAGGCCTTTGAGATACTTTCTGTTGGCTTTGTAGGTACAGCAGTGGATACAGCTGACTTCTCCACAGGTTTTTCCTTCCTGTCTTCTACTGTTTAAAAAAAGAAAAGAGATAGTATTGCATCTTACTACTTTCCAGACTCTGCTTCCAACATGTCCCAATATTTCCTAAAAAGTACTATGCTTTAGAGAAAAATCATTCACTTCATGATTTTTTTAAAAAGTCATGCTCTTTATAATTTATGAACCTTCCCACCTTTAATAGCTGCTTAAAATGAATTCCCCAAATGCATCTTTTATCTTATATTTAATGATTTCTTTACATCTTCTTAGTATCTGTATATTAAATTTGTACATTTCTGGAAGCATGTTATTATTTGGTACACATTTGTGTTCTTTCAGTAATATTTATGTCATAAATTGTCCTGTCTTTTCTTTGCCATTATTAACCTGAGAGCTTTCTAAGAAACAGAAACTCTGTACATATGTTAATGTATTATCCTTTGGCCTCCTGAAATTGGTCTACTGGGGGTGCAATCAGGCACTAATGCAATGTTTTAACTCTTGATGCCTCTGCAATACTTTCCTCTTAATACTTTAAAGGCAATGCACTATGTGGATAGTGCATTAAATTCAACCTAAGTCAAACTGCCTAATAAGAATAATTATAAAAGCTGGGGATGTCAGAGAAACAATTCACCAATCCAGATTAATTCTGAAAGTGTGGTTAACAAAATGTGGCTTTGGAATCTTGACGGTCAAGAGTGACAGAGAATAAGGAATTCCAGCATAAGTGGCCCTCCCTTTAGAGCAGTGCTGTTCAAAAGAAATGTAATCCAAGCCACATATGTAAGTTTAAATTTTCTAGTAACCATATCAAAAAAAGAAAAACAGGTAAAATTAATTTTAATTATATATTTTACTTATCTCAATATAGCCCAAATATTTTCATTTTAATAAGTTATAAATATAAACAATTATTGAGATATTTTCACTCTTTTTTAAAGCACCAAGTTCCTAGAATCCAGTGTGTATTTTGTTTTGTTTTTGTTTTTGCCACACCACGTGGCTTGCAGGATCTTGGGTCCCTGGCAGCGGAAGCACGGACTCCTAACCACTGGACCACCAGGGAATTCCCTGAATAGCACAGATCTTAAGCAATGATTCTCAACGTACGTGGCATACCAAATCCTGAACCACTGCTCTACAGACAATACTACTACCTTGGTGTTCTAATTTTATGAGGATTAAACCATCTTTTAATACCTGCCTGTGATAGATTTATTGGTGGGGAAGGCAAAACAGATAAGGAGCAAGTTGTCTACTAATCATATAGGACATACCAATGATTTTTGACCCATCATCTTCCACATCTGAGAGTTCCATGTCTTCCACATCACGATTATCTGTTGCAGGCTCAGGTGTGGCAGATTTCTCACTCTCCATGGTTGGTGACTGGGATTCCTCACCTCCCATTCCTTGAAAAGGAGACTCAGAGCCAGTTGGGGAGGGAGCATCCATGCTTGGGGAAGGGACTGGTGATTCCTCAGGATCAGGAAGGGTTGACTTCAATTGATCCAGCTTTTTCTTTAAATTGTTCACTCGATTAGCGAAGGTTTTATATGCCTAAAAGAAAAAGAAGAGTTTACTCCTCTGAGAAGTAACCAAGAAGCTACCATTTTGACTTGATCAGATTTCTTCATTATTATTAACTATATCACTGGTATAAAACAAGAAAATATCATCTGTCAAGCATGGAGTAGTTTCCAATCTCTGCTTTTTATATCCCTTAAGTCAATATTACCATCCACAGCTGCCCAAGTTAGAGACTTAGAAGTTATCTGCAATTCATCCTCCCTTGCTCCGCTGTATCTCTCCAAGCAACCAATATTTATCAAGAGTCTAAATGTGCTAGACACTCTTCTAGGTACTGGAGATACAGCAATGACTAAGAAGACAAAAATCAAATCAATAAATAAAGCATAGCCTGAGAGGTTAAATACTATTGATTTTTTTTTAAAAAGAAACTGTTTATTTAAAAAGTTTTAGGTGTACAAAATTACTGTGAAGATAAAATAGAGTTCCCATATAACCCGCACCCAATTTTCCCTATTATTAACACCTAACATTAGCATGATACATTTGTCACAATTAATAAACCAATTTTGATAATTATTATTAACTAAGGCCCATACTTTATGTATATTTCCTCAGTTTTTATCTGATGTTCTTTTTCCATTCCAGGATCCCATAATTTAGTAGTCACATCTCCTAGGCTTCTCTTGTTTGTGATGGTTTGTTAGACTTTCCTTGTTTTTGATGAACTTGACAGTTTTGAAGAGTACTGGTCAGGTATTTTGTAGACGGTCTCTTAACTAAGGTTTGTCTAATGTTTTTCTCATGATTAGACTGGGGTTATGGGTTTTGGGGAGGAAGACCACAGAGGTAAAGTGTGATTGTTATCACATCATATCAAGGGTACATACAATCAATACAATGTATTACTGTTGTTGTTAACCTTGATCATCTGGCTTAAATCCTATTCACCTGATTATCTTAATTGCCAGTGCCTTGAAGCTGTGTGTCTTTTTCTTTTTTTTGTTAAGGGTCTTGGAACATTAGATTGTGGCATCATTTTGGTTGGCTGCACAAGAAGCATTATTTTAAAAATGGAGTGGAACGGAAAATAATATGCTAGAATTGAGATTTTGTTTCATAATTGAGTAGTTTATAGCACAGCAAATGCTCCCATCAAGAACAACTAGAAAAGCCAGATATATACACATACATATCTATACACACTCACACGCACGCACGCGCACACACACATATTTGAATGTACTGTAGAGTGCTAAGGCAACAAAAACCCAAGTGGCAAATTCTATAGCAGGGGGAAACCATGAGGAGAGTCAAGCTGACATTCTGCAGCTGCTTCTTCTCTCAGGGTCCTGCTGATTTTGGGGATCTAGGCAAGAATTTGAGAATTCAGGCCAAAGGAAAAGGCAGAGGGTTACTACTAAATAATATAAAGAAAAAAGGAGAACTTTTAAAAGTCTTGCTGGCCTGTAGAGATAAATTAGAAAAAATTAGAAAGGCCAAAATTTTGATGAAAGAGGAAGGACAGAACTGGCTCAACAATATGCTATTGCTTTTCCTTCAAGATGTTTGCTGATAGATAACCAACAAGGACCTACTGTATAGCACAGGGAACTCTACTCAATATTCTGTAATAACCTACAGGGGAAAATAATCTGAAAAAGAACAAACATATGTATATGTATAACTGAATCACTATGCTGTACACCTGAAATTAACAGAACACTGTAAATCAACTATACTCCAATTAAAAGAAAAGATATTTGCTGAATTATGAAGCTTGCTTAAGAGGGAATTAAAGAAGTCAAGCAGAAAAATTCTGAAAAGCAAAGCGGAGTTAAACATAGACTCATGGTGCAGAAGAGACAAGGATTAGCATTCAAATCACACAACGATGGAGGGGCCCTAGTGATGTCGCAGGCTCTCAGTGGGAAAAATCTGTGACTTAGAAGCTGGATGAACCACAGGAAATCAAAAGTTTGCCCAAACTGCAATTCAGCCTGAAGTCAGTTCAGTTTCAGACTTGATTAATATGATTAGCTCTTGGACTTCCCTGGTGGCACAGTGGTTAAGAATCCACCTGCCAATGCAAGGGACACGGGTTCGATCCCTGGTCTGGGAAGATCCCACATGCCATGGAGCAACGAAGTCCATGTGCCACAACTACTGAGCCTGTGCTCTAGAGCCCGCGTGCCACAACTACTGAGCCTGCGTGCCACAACTACTGAAGCCTGTGCGCCTAGAGCCTGTGCTCTGCAACAAGAGAAGCCACTGCAATGAGAAGCCCGTGCACTGCAGTGAAGAGTAGCCCCCGCCTACTGCAACTAGAGAAAGCTGTGCACAGCAATGAAGACCCAACGCAGCCAAAATAAATACATAAAAAATAAATAAAATTTAAAATATATATATGATAAGCTCTCACAATATCTGCCTAGCAAAGGAAAGGGTGAATCCTTTCTGCAGGAAGAGAAATCACTGAGACTCCAGAAGTATTTTCATATACAATGTTCAGTATTCAATAAAAAATTAGCAAGCATGCCAAGAGATGAAAGAAAAGACAGACACTATGAACAGACTCAAAACAAGTATAGCCAACATCGGAATTACCTAGCAAAACCCAAATAGCTATGATTTATACGTTCAAGAAAATATAGAAAATCCCATCTTGAACAATTCAGTCCAAAATTCATTAGCAAGAGTTGAAGGGAAGCCTTGGTCGCCTAGGTTAGGTAACGGAGCCAAAATAGGGTGAGGAAAATGACTGCATGGGAGGAAGGCATTGCATGGGATGTTGAAGCTTAAGTTAGATAAAAAGAAAGCCAACAGAGATGGCTGGGAGAGATGGAAGTGCTGGAAAACTGGCTATACACATGGGCAATGATCAAATAAGTGATTATGCTGAAGATAAGGGGAGCAAGATTTTACATTTTTAGAAAAAGCAATTATAAATGTGGAAACGGAGAAAACTAGAATGAACCTTGTAGTGTTAGACTGGGATTGGAGATAATAGTGTGAACTCATGGTTTCTGACATATATAGACAGATACAGAAATATATATAGATGTAAATGTGTGTATACAGGTTAAACACACACACACACACACACACACACACACACACACACACTTCCTACCTCTGTACACTGATATGGTCTGGAAGCAGTGATATCCCAATAATAATAAGTACACCTAGTACTCAGATCTTGGTTTCAAAATATGGTTTTTCACTAAAAGGAACCAAGGCTCTTTGGAGAAATGACTGATTCCTGGGCTGGACAGAAAAGTGCAAGATGAACCTGGAAATGCTCAAAAAATGATGGGGATATGTCAAAAGAACACAGAAAGCGGCTTGAAAGGAGCTCCCACTGGGACAATTTGAGCATCAAAATAATTATTTTGCAATGAATCAGTAGTTAGTAATGAATTAGAACACTGACTAAATATGACTGAGTCCATACCGATATAAATAAATGAATAAACTGAAACTTTGAAGAGGAACAAAATATTTGCATAGTTTCAAAACACCTCCCCACAAGACACTTATTAATTAGTGTATGGTTTCCTAGTGTTGTGGTACTTTATTACTGAGTGGCTTAAAACAACAGAAATTTATTGTCTCATAATTCTGGAGGCTAAAAGTCCAAAATCAAAGTGTGAGCAGGGCTATGATCCCTCTACGACTGAGCAGAATCCTTCCCTGCATTTTCCTAGCTTCTGGTGGTGGCCATCAACCCTTGGAATTCCTTGGCTTGCAGATGCATCACTACAATATCTGTCTTGGTTGTCACATGATATTATTCCTGTGTGCATCTGTATCCAAATTTCCGTCTTCTTACAAGGACACCAGTTATATTGGATTAAGGCTCATCCTAATGACCTCATCTTAATTTAAGTACATCTGTAAAGGCCCTATTTCCAAGTAAGGTCATTTTCACGTGTACCAGAGAGTTAGGGCTTCAACATTATCTTCTGGGGTACACAATTCAACCCACAGCAATTACCAAGTGAAAACTTTTCAGTGGACAAGCTGGGAAGATGCCACACTAATAAGATACGAAAGGGAATGTTACAGGTAGTAAAACAAATCAAACTTGTGTGCTAACTGAAAGGATGAAATGAGAAGAACACAATCACTTCTGTGATATTCCTACTAAAGATATATAACCTCAATCTGATCACAAAGAAACATCATATAAATCCAAATTGGGGGACACTGGACAAACTATTTGACTTGTAATCTCCAAACATATTTAGGTCATGAAAATTAAAGAAAAGACTGAGGAACTGTTCCAGATCAATGGAAAACGGAAATGCAATAAATGAAACCTCTGATTCTGGACAGGAGCTTTTGTTATAAAAAGTGGTCAATTTGAATAGGGGCTGAGGATTAGATAATAATGCATGAAATGTATCAATTAATTTCATGATTAAACAGCTACACCTTATGGTTATGAAGGAGAAAATAATTGTCTTGGAGGAAAATACTCATGAAAATATTTGTGGGTAATGGGGTGTCAGCAACTTTTTTTCTTTTTTTGGGGGTGTGTGTTTATTTTTATTTATGTATATATTTACTTATCTTCATTCTTTTTTTATTAATTTTTATTGGAGTATAGCTGCTTTACAATGTTGTGTTCGTTTTTGCTGTACAGCAAAGTGAATCAGTTATACTTATTTTCAAATGACTCCCCCCCACAAAAAGGTCTTCATAATATACTTAAGTTATTTCTTTAAGTTTGAGAGTGTTACAAAATAAAACAAAGAAGACTGAAAAAAAATGAGAGAGGAAAAAATGAAAATAGACTGACAGAATTTTACCAGAAAAATCGAATTATTTCTGAAGAAAAATCAAATGGCAATTCTAGAACTGAAAAATAAGCCAACTAAATTAACTGATGGGTTAAACAATAGATAAGATTCAGCAGAAGAGAAAATTAATGAATTAGAAGACTGGTTAATAGAAAATATCTAGAAGGGAAGCACCGAGGAGAAAAGGATAGAAAATACAGAAACTAACATAAAAAGACATTTGGAACACTGACGAGATCTAGTATACAAATTAACAGAGCTCCAGGAGGAGAAGAGATATAATGGAATAGAAACAATACTTGGCAAGAAAACATCCCAAAATTTATAAGAAACATTAAGCTACTCATTATGGGTTGAATTGTGCCCCTCAAATCATACACTGACAGTCCTAACTGTATACCTCAGAATGTGACCTTATTTGGAGACAGAGTTTTTACAGAGGTAATCAAGTTAAAACAAGGTCATTAGGATGGGCCCTAATCCAATATAACTGGTATCCTTAACAAAAAAGTGAAAATTTGGAAACAGAGGGAAGGCAATGTGAAGAGACATAGGGAAGAAACAGCCATCTACAAGTTAAACAGGAGAAGCCAGGAACAGAATCTTCCCTCACAGCCCTCAGAAAGAATCAACCCTGCTAATAACACCTTGATTTTGGACTTACAGCCTTACAGTATGAGACAATAAATTAATGTAGTTTGAGCTACCCACTCTCAGGCAGGTACTTTGTTATAGCAGCCCTAGTAAATTAATGCACCACAGACTCAAAAAGTTCTGCAAACCCTAAACCAGATGAATACGAAGAACACTACACCTAGGCACATCACTGTATAACTACTGAAAACCAAAGATAAAGAGAAAATATTAATAGCAAATCAAATGCAGTAAAATAAAAAGGCTAATAACAATAAATACTGACTACATAAAACAACTATAGAATATGTATGTGTATAATTAAAATATATAACAATAAAAACATATAAACATATAAATCTTAATGGTGGAAATAGTTCCTTTGATGCTATCTCCAAGGAAGTTATGAAGTTAAAGACCCAAGCAGTGATTTCAGCAGCTGCCCAGTGCCAGGCAAAGAGTTTAGAGTTTATGCACTGTCAATTTAGAGAGGCTTAGTAAACACCTTCACTTCCTATTAAAACCCCACAAAGGCCATTGATTAGGAGTAAGGGTCATGTCCCAGGACTAAGGGTTATGTCCAAACAAACCTAAAACCAAGCCTTCACATCACAGTGATCCACTGATAATTTAACTGATTGCCAGAAAAAAACCTCAACACTTTTTAAAGGTAAAATGATACAATTCAGAGTTTCCACAAGTATCACCCAGAAGGTCTCCTATAAAATAAATTCTTAGACAAGCAAACAGATAGTATATATAGGTATGATTAAAGTGTACACACACACACACATCACAGAAAAAAGTCAATAGGAGTATACCTAGAAATGACCCAGATACTGGAATTAACATATAAGGTCTTTAAGACAGTGATTACAAATACTACGTTAAAGAATTTTTAGGAAAAGATGAAGAACGGATGAATAGATGGGAAATCTCAACAAAGAAAAGGAGCTCTAAGAAAGAACGAAATGAAAATTCTAGAACTGAAAAATACAGCAGACTGGGCTTAGTAGAACAAAGAATATTTGAAGACAAGTAAATATAAAGTAGCCAAAAATAAGTCCAGAGAGAAAAAAGAATGAACAGAACAGACAGAAATCTAAGAACACATGGGACGTATAACTGGAGTCCCAGAAGGAAAAGAGAGAGAATGAAAAAGAAGGAATATTTTAAAAGATAATTGTCGAATAGGTTCTAAAACTGATGAACAATATCAAACCACAGATCCAAAAAGGTCAGTGAACCCCTTTTATCCCTTTGTAGCAGGATAAGTACAAAGAAGAAACCTAGGCACAGCTGACTTCTCAAGGGACGACAGGTAAGGAAACATTTTCAGGTAACGAAAGAAAAAAACTGCCAACTTATAATTCTTTATCCAGTGAAAACACTTCTCAAAAATGAAGGTAAAATAAAGACATTGTAAGATAAACAAAAACTGAGAAATTCATCACCAACAGTCCTGCACTATAAGAAATGTTAAAGACTTTAGGCTGAAGGAAAATGATCCCGGAGGGAAACATGGATCTGCAAAAAGGAATGAAAAACACCAGAAATAGTAAATATAAAAGACTATTTCCCCCTTAATTTCTTTAAAAGTCTACTCACTGTTTAAGAAAAATAATAAAAATTATACTACATAAAATATACATAAGTAAAATAGTTAACAATAGCATAAAGACCTGGGGGAAGGGAATCCTACTACTGTTAAGGTTCTTACATTATACATGAAGTAACAAAATATTAATTTAAGGTTTTATTATAACAATATTAAGATAGTAATATTAAATTAAGATAATTTAAGGCAATAAGTTAAGAGTGCCAGATTTGATTAAAAAACAATAAGCATAAAACAAAACCAAGATCCAACTATATGCTGTTTGTAAAAGACACATTTAAGTATAAAAACTTGTGAGATGTGGGACTTCCCTGGTGGTCCAGTGGCTTAGACTCCGAGCTCCCAAAGCAGGGGGCCCGGGTTCGATCCCTGATCAGGGAACTAGATCCCACATGCCTCAACTAAGAGTTTGCATGCCGCAACTAAAGATCGTGCATGCCGCAACTAAAAGATCCCACATACCACAACGAAGATCCCGCATGCCACAACTAAGACCTGGCACGGCCAAAAACAAACAAACAAAAAGCTTGTGAGATGCAGCTTAGAGGGAAGTTTACTGTATTAAATATACATAGTTTTAAAAAGCTGAAAATCAATTATCTAAATATTCATCTTAAAAAATCAGAAAAAGTATAGGAAATGAAATAATATAGAAGAAAGAATATCTCCCAGTGTACTGCATATAACAAGAGTAAGTTTTATTTTGTGAAACTTTTGCTGTATATGTGCATGTGTGTATGGTTCTTAGTTTCCACGTAAGATCTTTCTTTCATATGGACTGTGGTCAAAATCTTTTTGAGAATATTGCTTTAAGGTTTAACTGTTTCCACAAAAGTCAACCTGGATTATTTCAATAACCTACTAACTTGTCTCCCTACCTTTAATAGTCTCCTATTCTCCATTCTGCTATCTTGATTCCAAAATGCAGACTTGATCACATCATCGGCAAAATTAAAATCCTACAACTGCCTTCCATTGCTTTCAGGGTAAAATTCAAAGACCTTAGAATAAATATAGGCCTTTCAGGACCATGTTCTTGACTCCCTCTCCAGTTTTATTTATCACTTCCTCATAAATGCCTAGCTATAAGAAACTACTTTCAGGTCCACCAATTTTGCCATGCTCTCTTTCATTCCCATGCTTTGAAAATGCTCTTCAGAGAATATGGTCTTTCATTTAGCTAATTACTGCAACTTCAGAGTTTAGCTCCTCTGGGAAAAATTTTCTCCATATCCTCCATTCCCACTCCCAAATTAGCTAAAGTACCTATTCAATCTGTTCTCTTAGCACCCTATAGTTACCTTCATTATAGCATTTATTACACAGAATTGCAATTATGTGTGCTCAATGAATGCTTGCTGAACAAACTTCTCCCAGCCATTTGCTAAGGATCCTCCAAAGCAGACTAAATGATTTTATATAATTTCATAAATAAGTAACGATGGTTCACTTCTCAAAAATTATAAAATGGTCTTTTGAGTAAAAATGGTAAACTAATCACTCCTGTTCAGTGTCTCTCCCTCCTGGGACTCCTATAAAATGAATAGTAAAGGAACACAAAGGTATAAACCAGTAACAAGGAAAAGGTTTTGTAAGAGTAAGAAGTAATGAGGCAGGGTAGAGAAAAATGAGGTTAGGAGTATGCAGAAAGGGAGTTATACCTGGGAAAGGAGCTGACCTGTCTTGCAGAATCCCTGAGAAGTTTTGATCCAGGAAATGATGAGTATAAAAAAGTGGAGTGAGTAGTGGAGTTGAAATCAGAAATTAAAAGTGTGAATACCTTGGGGACTTCCCTGGTGGTGCAGTGGTTAAGAATCCATCTGCCAATGCAGGGGACACAGGTTCGAGCCCTGGTCCCGGAAGATCCCACATGCCGCAGAGCAACTAAGCCTGTGCGCCACAACTACTGAAGCCCGTGCACCCAGAGCCCATGCTGCAAGAGAAGCCACCGCAGTGAGAAGCCCACACACTGCAACGAAGAGTAGCCTCCGCTTGCCTCAACTAGAGAAAGCCCATGCGCAGCAACGAAGACCCAACACAGCCAAAAATAAATAAATAAATTTATTAAAAAGCAAAAAAGTACTATATACTGGGAATTCCCTAGAGGTCCAGTGGTTAGGACTCCCTGCTTTCACTGACAAGGGCGCAGGTTCAATCCCTGGTTGGGGAGTTAAGATCCCACAAACTGGGTGGTGTAGCCAAGATCCCACAAACTGAGTGGTACAGCCAAAAAAAAAAAAGTACTTAAAGTATTATATACTTTTATAACCATATATAGTGATTAAAACTAAAAAAAAATTAAAATAAAGTACAAAACAGTTTCTTTCAGGGGCCATTAGACAAATGTCTAATTATCAACCCCTCTTCCAGTTGAGGTGGGGAGAAAGAGGTTCCTTAATTGAGTTGATGAAATTCAGAAACAATGTTTCCATCTAGTATCCTGGGTTTAAAAAATATATATACATACTTCTGCCCAATTTTATATCCCGTAACAGTAACTTGGCACACTCCCACTGAAACACTAAGACATAAGGCTTTAGCAAAGCTTAATGGTCAGGGTATTCACGAGCTTTAGCATCAAAAAGACCTAGGTCTTAATTCAGACACCTTCACTTGCTAGCTATAATACTACCTTGTACAAGGTTACTAACCCTCTTCAAAAGTAACTTCTTTGGGACTTCCCTGGTAGTGCAGTGGTTAAGAATCCTCCTGCCAATGCAGGAGACATGGGTTCAAGCCCTGGCCTCGGAAGATCCCATATGATGCGGAGCAACTAAGCCCGTGTGCCACAACTACTAAGCCTGCACTCTAGAGCCCGTGAGCCACAACTACCGAGCCCATGTGCTGCAACTACTGAAGCCCACACGCCTAGAGCCCATGCTCCGCAACAAGAGAAGCCACTGTAATGAGAAGCCCCCGCACTGCAACGAAGAGTAGCCCCTGCTAGCCGCAACTAGAGAGAGTCCGCGCACAGCAACGAAGACCCAACACAGCCAAATAATAAACAAATTTATAAATAAATTTATAAAAATGAAAGTAACTTCTTCATCTGTGAACTAGAGATAATAATACTTATCCTAATAGAGTTAGATAACACATATAAACAGTCACAGATATATGGTAAGCAATTGATGTAAGACAGCTTTAATCATTACTTACATTGGCCACCACTTTTACTTCTTTGTACTGTGCTTCATAGAAAATTCCAGCATTTTCAAGTGCTTCTGTTAGTGAGGGCCCATTTTTCACCTGCTTATCTAGTCCATTCACAAATTCCTCCAGCTTGGCACTTGCCTCTTCAAATTCTTTGGAGAATTTCTTCCCACCTGTCTTATCTAAAATAACAAGAGGAAGTATTCTGTAATATTCTTAGTCTCATAGTTACACCTTAAAGAAGCTTCTCTAAATCACAAAAATCACAAAACAGATTATTTAAATGGTTTGTGTGATCCTGCTGTAGTGAAGCAAGAGTGCATGATGAAGGCACTTGTAATTAAGGTAAAGAAAGAAAGTTCAACTAAATGAAAGTTTGTTGACTGCTTTTATTCACAAATTTGATGTCACACTGCTACTTAGGAATAATGGAACGAGGCTCAATTCTGTACACTTATACCATTAACTTTTATACTATAGACTATAATAAGATATATCTCTTAGATGAAAAAACAGAGGTTCAGAAAAGTAAAGATAGGGCTTCCCTGGTGGCGCAGTGGTTGAGAGTCCACCTGCCGATGCAGGGGACACGGGTTCGTGCCCCGGTCCGGGAAGATACCACATGCCACACAGCGGATAGGCCCGTGAGCCATGGCTGCTAGGCCTGTGCGTCCGGAGCCTGTGCTCCGCAACGGGAGAGGCCACAGTGGTGAGAGGCCCGCGTACCGCAAAAAAAAAAAAAAAGAAAAAGAAAGATAAAGTGACTTCTTTGTGTATCAGGCTTAAAGATTATTCTTTCCTATCTGAAGATCTCTGGTAATTTGATATTACAAGAGTACCATGAATTCTTTTTCAACAATAGTAACACTGTATGACATTGTAAACTGTTTCTTACTCTCCTAAGTACTTTTTTCCCAGTGATGTTGGAATATGGCCTTAGGTGTGGATATAAATTTAGGCTTTGCATTTTATCAGCTGTGTAACTTGGGCAAGCTTCTTATCTCCTTATGAAGCCTCAGATTTCTCATGTCCAAAACAGAGGTTTTTAACATGCTTCTGAGTTGTTGTGAGGACTAAATTAGATAACATATGTGAAATTTAAAGCATGGTACAAGAACAAAATAGGTGCCAAAACAAATAGCTGGTAGTCATTTACTCATTATTTCAAAAATATTTATCGAATGCCTATTATGTGCCAGGTATTGCTCTAGGCACTAGGATACAGCAAGAACAAATAAGGATAATTTCTACTTTCATGAGATTTACATTCTAATAAATTAATGATTATTATTTATAATCTACAATGTAAGGAAAAGAGAGCAAGTCACTAGATTTTATGAGGCATTACAGTGACCTTATTTATTTATTATTTTTTTGGCTGCACCATGTGGCTTGCAGGATCTTAGTTCCCTGACCAGGGATCGAACCCAGGCCCAGAAGAGTGAAAGTGCCACATCCTAACCACTGGACCACCAGGGAATTCCCTACAGTGACCTTATTGAAGAGCACAGCCAAACCAGTTAATCACTCATGTGAAATACCCCTATCATAATCCAATACATCAAGAAAGGACTAGAAGTGGGGAAAAGGACAGAATTTACTTATTTAAAAATTTTTTTTTAAATTTACTTCTTCTCCAGCTTTATTGAGATATAATTGGCATATAACATTGTTTAAGGTGTACAATTTGAAGGCTAGGAATTTACTTATGAAATTGACATGCATGAAATCACCACCTGGGAAAGAGGTACCACAACTATTCTCTATAATGTGAGGTCTTTATGCAAGAAGTCAGTCTGATCACTTGAAGATGACATATCTAGAAAGAAAATCTGACTTATTCTATTTAAAGGGATGTAGGTATTACCTTTTAAGCATTTGAGAGTTTCTGTGCTGCACACATCCACCCTCATAGTTGACAGCTGTTTTTCTTTCAATTCTATCTGATCTTCTGAGCGCTTGTACAGCAACAGCTCTTCAATGAGGGCCTGAGACTGAACACAGACCAGGGTCATATTTAATTTATGAAATCATCCACTTATTCTACCTTTCCACACTGAAGTAAAACATGAATAAAACCTAACAAAGCCACGAGAGGCAAAAACCCTTCATATTTCCTCATAATCAGGGATATCAAATATCAACATCAATTCTCATGTCAAAACCATATTTTCAGTTACATACTTTAAAAGAAACTTTTCCTTATTTATTCAAAGCTAATTTATGGATACAGAGTTAAGATTGAAACAGACAAAGGTCCACTTATATCTTCTTTAAATTTTAACTAGATAAACGGTCTTATTATGTTAACTTTAAGCAAATTTTAATTTAATACAGTTTTACAGAAAGATGAATCCCTTGTTGGGATTCAACACAAAATTCAGCTGGTAATAGATATTTCAGAAGAAGCTTACTTCGTCCTTTAGAGATACAGATAAAACTCTTAAGTTTTAGACAGTCTGAACATGTTTAAAATATAACTGATGTATAACTGAATAAAAATAAATCTTTCAGGATGGACTATACAGAAAGCTAACACAAAAGAGGTGAATAATATTTAGGCATGTTGAACATATTCTGTAACTTACTCGAAATTCAGCAACTATCTTAGACTTGAGAGCAGCTTTTGGATTCGTGGATGCTGTTGGAATTAAACAAAAGGTCATTTAAGAATATAGACACAAAATGTTGACTAATATTCAGGAAAATTTCCAGTTTTATAGTTAAGGGTGTACTCTTTGAATATATGTCGAACATGCACATTTAAATCATGGTATAATTCCTAGAATAAATAGTGGAATATGAAATTTGAACACTCCCAAGCATGGTAAATATAAAAATACACTATTTAGATAGGTCTAGCCTACTTACCTCCAACATACCCTGTAAGTCTGAAGTCCTAGAATTATTGATTTGGAGATACTGAGATACATGAAGTACCTTTTTGCCTAGTCTGAGTGTAAGAGGATCTTAACACCTCAAATTAAGAGTGTTCAGGAGCAGGACATCCAATTAATCCTGCGCACTGGCTGAAGAAAATTTACTTAGAAGCATCAACTCTATTCCTATGTATTTAATTCTGGATTTCTTTTTCTGCTGACTCAATTCATAGCAAAAATAGGCAGGGAAAGTTCTAAGTACAATACCACTGTGGTTGAACTTTGGCTGAAATGATGACTCTTGTTGTTCCTAAGCATGCAACTTACGACCAAAAGGATGTGAGAGGATTCCCTTAATCATGATGAATATCACATGCTTGCTGGAGCAAAACCATCCCAAGTGTCTTGTTTCACCTCCCAATTCTCACTGTCTTTTACCTTGTTCCCTCCACACCTTCAAGTCTTTCTCAATATTCCTCAGTTTGGCCCACAGCAGCCTATCACATGCAGTATTCCACTCCCTTGATCTCATGCTGGGTAAACATGATAAACACAGCAGGAGCTCCTGTTAGAGAATGAGCTTCTGGCCAGGATTTGAGGCCCATGTCTAATCTGGTAGAGTATATCCCCAAATCTGAAGGATTTCATGGCTCCCACAGAAAGGCTTCTTAATGCCTAGTCTCCTCTTCAGCTCTGTTGTTTAATGCCAGCTGCCTCTAACTTCACATATCTTTGAACCTGAAAGTTAGCCTGGGCACTATCACGTATTTTTTTCTTCTTTCAATCCCCCAACTACTCTTGAATCTTCACTCATTTAAACCCTTTTTCTGCATTTCCTTTGTTTAAAAGTAGTTCTATTTTTATTTTTTTAAAGAAGTAACTCCATGATGGCTTGTTTAGTGCAAGTCACTGGGAGCCTCCCAGGCCTGGAAAACACAGGCTTGCCCATGGTTTATGCCAGGTACGATGTCAAATGGTCTACATTTTCTTCTGCTCCAAAAAGAGGAGGTAATTTATATTAGTTGAGATTTTGTTCCTTACTTTGTGATTTCTTCCACTGCTTATTCGGTTGTTTGTTCAGATTTTCTTTCAGCTGCTTCTGAGTTTTGAAAGTGGTACCTGGAAAACATTTCAGTTTTTGCAATCTGGCGTTATGGGAAGCTGTTCTGTCTGTCCACTTCAGTTGAAGCATGAAAAAGGCAATCCGAGACTGTGTGTTGTTTCTTTCTTTCCTTTTCTTTCATTTTTATAAAAAGATAAAAACACCCACCAGATCTAAGAAGCTGATAAATAAACATGATTTTCCATCAATGAAATAACAAATTTTGAGAATAGGGTAGAAGCTTAACAACACCAGGTAACACATTCAAATGAAGAATTTAACAGCTTCTTAGAAGATGCTATTTTTAAAGCAAATTTCTAGTCAAATTATGGTCATGGTATCAGATATCACCTACTGCTAGTCAATGACTTAATTACATGTATCTAATACATAGGAACTAAGTAATTTAAATAACACCAGTACACAACTTACTGCAAATCTAAACCAAAAGAGAGACCGAAGAATGCCAATACATGCTTACTACCCAACAGCTTACTGAAAACTGAAACCCTGTCCAAAAATTGTCCCATAAGTAAGAGGACAGGGCAGTAATTATTAAACACAAAAGATGAACAGTTTAAAGCACTCAACTAAAGTAAAGCAAATGCAGGAAAATAATTAGATGGTCAACATCACTTAATATGCTTTACTTTCTTTAGTCAATAAAAACGAAATTCAACCCTCCCCAAACCAATTCTACTTAAATTTTAATGCAAACCGATTTTTACAATTATTTAATTTTAAACAAACAGGGCCAGATCCAAAAGTTTATTTTTCGTTATTAAGCAAAAGGACCAAATCTATAAAATATATATATATAATTTTAAAGACTGAACAATGACTCAATCTTTCTTTTAGGAGAGAAAAAATACTTACTCAAAGCTTCTCTTAACGCCATAATCATTTCTTCTGGGTATACATTTCTATCTTCCCAGATTTTAAAGATTCGTTCTATAGACTTAGAGACAGATGGATCCCTGAGAAGAAAGAAAAAGTGAGACAGACATATAAAAATGTTAACTTACATCTCAAACTAGAAATCTGAAAATAAAGTTGTCAACAAAATTATTTTCCAAATGTCTTCTCATGTTTATTTTAAAACATTTTTTCCTGGTGTCTAGGGCTAAAATCTTAAAAACTCTTATTCAACACTTTTTACTACTGATATAGATGAGGCTATGGATAACACATTGAACTTTTAAAAAATTTACTGAGAGTAATATTGGTTCATAATATAAGTTTCATGAGTACATTATATTTCTACTTCTGTATACACTAATGATTATACACTCATGAGCATGCTCATGATCAAAAGTTTAAGTTTCCATCCATCACCATACAGTTGACTCCATTCATCCATTTCACACTCCCTCCACTACCCTGCCACGCTGGTAACCACTACTCGGTCCTCTGTATCCATGTGTGTGTTTGGTTTGGTTTGTTCAGTTATTTTATTTTTAATTTTTAAAACATATTCCATGTATGAGTGAAAACATAAGGTACATCTTTCTTCACCTGACTTAACTTCATTTAGCATAATACCCTCAAGGTCCATCTGTGTTGTCACAGATGGCAAGATTTCGTCTTTTTTTTTTTTAATGGCTGAATGGTATTCCACTGTGTGTGTATATATATATATATCTCTCACACCTTCTTTATCCATTCATCCATCGATGGGCACCTTAGGTTGTTTTCCTATCTTGGCTATTGTAAATAATGCTGCAATGAACAGAGGGGTGCATATATCTTTTCAAATTAGTATTTTCATATTCTTTGGATAAATACTCAGAAGTAGGATATCTGGACATGTGGTAGTTCTATTCTTAATTTTTTCAGGAATCTCCATACTGTTTTCCATAGTGGCTGCACGGATTTACACTCCCACCAGCAGTGTATGAGGTTTCCATTTTTTCCACATCCTCTCCAACACTTGTTATTTCTTGCCTTTTTGATAACAGCCATTCTAATGGGTGTGAGGTGATATCTCACTGTGGTTTTGATTTGCATTTCTCTAATAATTAGTGATGTTCAACATTTTTTCACATGCCTGTTGGCCATTTGTATGCCTTCTCTGGAAAAATGTCTATTCAGCACCTCTGCTCATTTTTTTTTTTTTTTTTTTTGCGGTACACGGGCCTCTCTCACTGTTGTGGCCCCTCCCGCTGCGGAGCAACAGGCTCCGGACGCGCAGGCCCAGCGGCCATGGCTCACGGTCACAGCCGCTCCGCCGCACATGGGATCCTCCCGGACCAAGGCACGAACCTGCGTCCCCTGCATCGGCAGGCAGACTCTCAACCACTGCGCCACCAGGGAAGCCCCTCTGCTCATTTTTTAAACAGGTTACTGGTTTTGCTGTTGCTGAGTTGTATGAGTTCTTATATTTTGGATATTAACCCCATTATCAGCTATTTGATTTGCAAATACCTTCTCCTATTCAGTAGGCTGTCTTTTTGTTTTATTGATGGTTTCCTTTGCTGTGCAGAAACTTTTTAGTTTGATGTAGTCCCATTTGTTTATTTTTCCTTGTTTCCCTTGCCTGAGGAGACATATCCAGAAAAGTAATGCTAAGACCAATGTCAAAGACCTTACAGCCTACGATTTCTTCTAGGAGTTTTATAGTTTCAGGTCTTACATCAAGTCTTTAATCCATTTTGAGTTAATTTTTGTGTCTGTCGTGAGACAGTGGCCTAGTTTTGGGGTTTGTTTTGTATGTTGCTGTCTTGTTTTTCCCACTACCATTTACTGAAGAGACCATTCTTCCTCCATTGTATGTTCTTTGATCCTCTGTTGTAAATTAGTTGTCCATAAATGCATAGGCTTATCTCTGGGCTTTCAATTTTGTTCCACTGATCAAGGTATTTGTTTTTCTGTTAATACCATGCTGTTTTGGTTACTATGGCTTTGTAATATCATTTGATATCAGGGTGTGTGATACCTACTGATTTGTTCTTTTTTCTCAGGATTACTTTGGCTATTCAGGGTCTTTTGTGGTTCCATACAAATTTTAGAATTTTTGTTCTATTTTGGTGAAAAACGTCCTTCAGATTTTGATTGGAATTGCATTGAATCTGCAGGTTGCTTTAGGTAATATGAACATTCTGACGTTAATTCTTTCAATCCATGAGCGTGGAATATCTTTCCATTTATTTGTGTCTTCTTCAATTTCTTTCAACAATGTCTTGTAGTTTTCAACGTACTGGTCTTTCACCTCCTTGGTTAAATTTATTCCAGGTATTTCATTCTTTTTTGTTGCAATTGTAAATGGGATTGTTTTGTTTTCTTAATTTCTTTTTCTGCTAGCTCATTGTTATCATACAGAAATGAAACCAATTTCTGTACACTGATTTCATATTCTGAAATTTTACTGTATTTGTTTATTGATTCCAAAAGGTTTTTAAAACAATTTTTAAATTAATTATTTATTTAGTTTTGGCTGTGCTGGGTCTTCATTGCCACACGCAAGCTTTCTCTAGTAATGGTGAACAGGGGCTACTATTCGCTGTGGTGTGCGGGCTTCTCACTGCAGTGGCTTCTCTTGTTGTGGAGCATGGGCTCTAGGCACGCGGGCTCAGTAGTTGTGGCTCGCAGGCTCTAGAGTGCAGGCTCAGTACTTGTGGTGCATGGGCTTAGTTGTTCCACGGCATGTGGGATCTTCCCGGACCAGGGCTCGAACCCGTGTCCCCTGCACTGGCAGGCGGATTCTTAACCATTGCACCATCAGGGAAGTCCCTGATTCTAACAGGTTTTTGGTGAAGTCTTTAGGATTTTCTATATATAAAATCATGTCATCTGCAAATAGTGACAGTTATACTTCTTCTGTTCCAATGCCTTTTATTTCTTTTTCCTGCCTAATTGCTCTGGCTAGAATTTCCAGTACTATATTGAATAAGAATGGCAAGAGTATACATCATTGCCTTGTTCCTATTCTTAGAAGGACAGCTTTCAATTCTTCACCACTGAGTATTATGTTAGCTGTGGGTTTGTCATATACTGCCTATATTATGTTGAGGAACGTTCCTTCTGTACCCACTCTATTTTTTTTTTAATAAATAAATTTATTTTTTAATTTTTGGTTGCGTTGGGTCTTCGTTGCTGCGCGTGGGCTTTCTCTAGCTGCAGCGAGCAGGGGCTACTCTTCATTGTGGTGCGTGGGCATCTCATTGCAGTGGCTTCTCTTGTTGCAGAGCATGGGCTCCAGGTGCGTGGTCTTCCGCAGTTGTGGTGCATGGGCTCAGTAGTTGTGGCTCGTGGGCTCTAGAGCACAGGCTCAGTAGTTGTGGTGCAGGGGCTTGTTGCTCCGCAGCATGTTGGATCTTCCCGGACCAGGGATCAAACCCGTGTCCCCTGCATTGGCAGGCAGATTCTTAACCACTGCGCCAGCAGGAAAGGCCCTGTACCCACTTTATTGAGGGTTTTTAATTATAACTGGGCGTTGAATTTTGTCAAATGCTTTTTCTGCCTCTATCGAGGTGATCATATATTTTTTGTTTCTTTTGCGGTACGCGGGCCTCGCACTGCTGTGGCGTCTCCCGTTGCGGAGCACAGGCTCCAGACGCGCAGGCTCAGCAGCCATGGCTCACGGGCCCAGCCGCTCCGCGGCATGTGGGATCTTCCCGGACCAGGGCACGAACCCGCGTCCCCTGCATCAGCAGGCAGACTCTCAACCACTGCGCCACCAGGGAAACCCGATCATATGTTTTTTAATCCTTCTTTTTGTTAATGTATCATGTTGATTTACAGATGTTGAACCACCCTTGCATCCTTGGAATATATCACACTGGATCATGGTGTATGATCCTTTTATGATTCAGCTTGCTAACATATTTTTCCTTTTTTTTTTAATTGACATATAGTTGATTTATAATGTTGTGTTAGTTTCTTTTTTTCTTAAATTTATTTATTTTATTTATATTTATTTTTGGCTGCATTGGGTCTTCGTTGCTGTGCACCGGCTTTCTCTAGTTGCGGTGAGCGGGGGCTACTCTTCACTGCAGTGCATGAGCTTCTCATTGTGGTGGCTTCTGTTGTTGCAGAGCATGGGCTTCAGTAGTTGTGGCACACGGGCTCAGTAGTTGTGGCTCACGGGCTCTAGAGTACAGGCTCAGTAGTTGTGGCACATGGGCCCAGTTGCTCCACAGCATGTGGGATCTTCCCAGACGAGGACTTGAACCCGTGTCCCCTGCACTGGCAGGCAGGTTCTTAACCACTGAGCCACCAGGGAAGCCCCATACAATGTTGTGTTAGTTTCTGATGTACAGCAAAGTGATTTGGTTATACACATATATATTCTTTTTCCCATTCTTTTCCATTATAGGTTATTACAAGGTATTGAATATAGTTCCCTGTGCTATACAGTAGGACCTTGTTGTTTATCTATTTTATATATAGTAGTGTGTATCTGTTAATGTCAAGTTCCTAATTTATCCACCTACCCTTTCCCCTTTGGTAACCAGAAGTTTGTTTTCTATGTCTGTGAGTCTGTTTTTGTTTTGTAAATAAGTTCATTTGTATCATTTTAAAAGATTCCATATGTAAGTGATATATTTGTCTTTCTCTAACTCACTTCATGTAGTATGATAATCTCTAGGATCCATCCATGTTGCTGCAAACAGCATTATTTCATTCTTTTTTATGGTTGAGTAGTATTTCATTGTATGTGTGTGTGTGTATACACACACACACACACACACACACACACACACACACACACACACACTACATCTTCTTTACCCATTCATCTGTCGATGGACACTTAGGTTGCTTCCACATCTTGGCTATTACAAACAGTGCTGCTATGAACACTGGGGTACATGTATCTTTTTGAATTAGTTTTCATCTTTTCTGGATACATGTCCAGGAGTGGGATTGCTGGATCATACAGTAACTCTATTTTTAGTTTTTTTAAGGAACTTCCATACTGTTCTCCACAGCGGCTGCACCAATTTACAGTTCCACCAATACTGTAGGCGGATTCCCTTTTCTCCACACCCTCTCCAGCATTTATTATTTGTAGACTTTTTGATGATGGCCATTCTGACTGGTGAGATGATTCCTCATTGTAGTTCTGATTTGCATTTCTCTAATAATTAGTGATGCTGAGCATCTTTTCATGTGCCTGTTGGGCATCTGGATGTCTTCTTTAGAGAAAAGTCTGTTTAGGTCTTCTGCCCATTTTTTGATTGGGTTGTTTGTTTTTTTGATATTGAGCTGTATGACCTATTTGAATATTTGGGAAAATAAGCCCTTGTTAGTCCCATTGTTTGCAAATATTTTCTCCCAGTCCATAGGTTGTCTTTTCATTTTGTTTATGGTTTCCTTTGCTGTGCAAAATCTTGTAAGTTTAATTAGGTGCCACTTGTTTACTTTTGCTTTTATTTTTTTTTTGCCTTGGGATACTGACCTAAGAAAACATTGCTATGATTTATGTCAGAGAAGGTTTTGCCTATGTTCTCTTCTAGTTTTATGGTGTCACGTCTTATATTTAAGTCTCTAAGCCATTTTGAGTTTATTTTTGTGTATGGTGTGAGGAAGTATTCTAACTTCACTGATTTACATGTGGCTGTCCAGTTTTCCCAACATCACTTGCTAAAGAGACTATCTTTTCTCCATTGTATATTCTTGCCTCCTTTGTTGAAGATTAGTTAACCATAGGTATGTGGGTTTATTTCCGAGTTGGCTTGCTAATGTTTTGTTGAGAACTTTTGCATCTATGTTCACGAGATACTGGCCTGTAATTTTCTTTTTTGTGTGTTGTCTTTGTCTGGTTTTAGTATCAGGGTGACCAGACTCGTAAAATAAGTTAGGATGTGTTCCCTCCTCTTCAATTTTTTAAAATAGTTTGAGGAGGACAGGTACTAAATCTTCTTTGAATGTTTGTCTACTGCCAGGTTTTAAGTGTAGAAAGTCCTCCTACCAGAGATTTTTTACATTATAACTTATTTTCTTTCATCTCTCTTTTCATGATTAACGTTTCTTTTTTTCCTCCTCTGTTTTGGTTTATTTATTAATTAATGGAAAATGGGCATACCCTAATATTTCTTTTTAATGTTCAGCTGTATAATTCATTTAAAGACCACTGGTGTATAAATGTAAAGTTAAGCTCTAATCTAAACAGATTTCCAATTAATTGTTTCAATATCATAATTTCTCTTTTCCTCATTTACTGTGCTTCCTCTAGAATATAATTATTAATCTTTTTCTTGGCTGTAAATTCTCCACCACTGATCCATTTTTACACTATACTGTATTATCTTCAAAACTGTAGCTTATCTTCCCTCATTACGATTATACTTCAGAACATTTCTTATATTCTCATTTGCTTATTTTCCTGGAGTAAATTTAGAGTAATGTTAAGTTCCAAAAGAGGTGATACTTTGGCATTTTTAATTTGAATTATATTAGGAGAATATATTAATTTAAACAAAGCATTATTTTCTAATTAATATCTATGAATTATTAATACATTATTCTTTACTGCAGCAAAGCATTAATAAATTTATATTCAACATTCCCAAATACAATTTATTCATAAAGGTCTCACATATTCCCTGTTAAGGCTATTCTTAGGCATGTCATATATTTTATTGCTAGTATGATTCACCATCCCTCTTACTGCTAACTTCCCAGAGTAAAAGTGATTCAGAAGTTTGTTGATGGTAAATTGTTCTCAGTTTTTGTTTCTCTGGAGAATCATTTTATATGGTTTGTCTAGCTCTTGAAAGTAGTCTTGCTTTGTATGCAAATCCATGTTTTTTTTAATTAATTAATTTTTGGCTGCGTTGGGTCTTCATTGCTACACGCGGGCTTTCTCCAGTTGCAGCAAATGGGGGCTACTCTTCGTTGTGGTGCACGGGCGTCTCATTGTCGTGGCCTCTCACTGTGGAGCATGGGCTCTAGGCACACGGGCTTCAGCAGTTATGGCTCGCGGGCCCTAGAGCACAGGCTAAGTAGTTGTAGTGCACGTGCTTAGTTGCTCCATGGCATGTGGGATCTTCCCAGACCAGTGCTCAAACCCGTGTCCCCTGCATTGGCAGGCAGATTCTTAACCACTGCGCCACCAGGGAAGTCCCACAAATCCATGTTGACGGCTATTTTCTTTCAATGCTATAAAAATATTTTTCATAACTGCCTTCTGGTTTCACTGTTGCAGTTTAGAAGTCTGTTGTCAGTCTAACTGTAGTCCTTGTGCATGTGATCTGACTCTGTCTTTTCTCTTGACTACTTTGTTTTCTGTTTACTGTTTTTTCAACTGTCATAAAATAATAACATAAAACTTGCCATTTTAACCATTTTTAAATGTACAACTCAGTGGCATTAGTTATATCCACAATGTTGTACAATGACCTCTGTCTGTTTCCAACAATTTTCACTGCCCTAAACAGAAACTCTGTACCCATTAAACAATTAACTCCCTATTACCCCTTTCCTCCAGCTCCTAACAACTTCTAATCTTTCTGTCTCTATGGATTTACCTATTCTAGACATTTTCTATAAATGGAGTCATACAGTATTTCCCATATAACCACAATTCTACCTTCTGTTTCTATGAATCTGACTGCTGTAGTTACTTCATATAAGTGGAATCATACAATAGTTGTGCTTCTGTGATTGGTTTATTTCACTTAGCATAATGTCTTCAAGATTCATCTACGTTGTAGCATGTGTCAGAATTCTCTCCTTTTTAAGGTTGAATGATATTCTGTTTTATGTATATACCATATTTTGTTATCTGTTCATCTGAAAATTGGGCTGGTTCCTTCTTTTGGCTATTGTAAAAAGTGCTGTTATGAACAAGGGTGTACAAACATCCATTTGATTTCCTGCTTTCATTTTTTTTTTTGTACATACCCAGGAGTAGAACTGCTGGATCATATAGTAATTCTCTGTTTAACTTTTTGAAGAACCATCAAACTTTTTCCATAGCAGCTGCACCATTTTACATTCCTACAGAGATGCAGAAGTTTTTCCTCATTCTAACACTTGTTATTTTCTGGTTTTATTTTGTTTTTAAATTAGTTATCCTAGTAGGTGTGAACGCTTTGGCTGCTTTTAAAAATCTTTTTGTTTTGTAATTTCATCACAATGAATGACTAGGTATAAATTTTTTATTTACCCTGGTTAGTATATGTTGTGCTTCCTATCTTTGAAGATTCATGTTTTGTTTTGTTTCATCACTTTCAAAGTGTTCTCAGCCATTACCTCTTTGAAAGAACTCAGAAGTTCTCTCCTCCAGGATTCTCATTTGATGTTAATTAGGCCTTTCATTCTATTCTTCATTTTTCTACTTCCTTCTCTCTACTGCTGCATTCTAATTTCTTCAGAACTATTTTCTAGCTTAATCTCTTTTTCCCTTCTAGAATTCCTACTGGTTCTTTTGCCCAAATATCTTATCCATTGTTCATTTTATTCCATTTAATCTTTCTTTAACATCTCTTATAATTGTCTTATATACCCTGTCTGATAATTCTAGTATCTGAAGCTCATTGTGAGGGGATCTAAATCTGCTGATTCTCCTTTGTGGTGCTTTGTTTCCCAATGTATTTGGCGACCTTTGAAGGTGAGCACATATTTTTTTGATCTATGAGATTCCTGGTGATCTAAGTAGGAAATGTGTTCCTGGAGAGCAAATCTATACTGGAAGCCAGGGGGACTTATGACTCAAGACTACTTTATCCCCTTTCCAGAGCCCAGATCATGTGGTAGGTACTCTGAGACAGGCATACTAATTAATGTCAGCTCTGCCATTCTAATATGTCCACTGTTATTGGTTCAGCTAATATTTTGTCAAGAATGTAATTGTTTTATAAAAAAGGACCCTTTGGAATTGATGGCTGGCCATTCAGCCAGAAGCCAAGTCATAATTATCTGTAAATGTCTGTTTACAGAGCTTCCTCCTGGCAGGAGTTATAACTTATTTACTGTTGCTTCTTCAGCACCTACAAAGTGTTCACTAAATAGTAAATGAATGAATGACAACTGGATTTTGTCATTTTCAAATCCAACTATTCATTATGAAGTCCCAACAGCTATTCACCGAAGTCTCAAGTAAAATATGCTGGAAAAACAGCAACTGCTAAGAAATCATAAAAATAAGACCAGGGTATAATATAGTAAAAAATAGCACTAGATGGGGAAACTAGAGGTTTTAGTTCTGGTTTCAGTGAGAAGTCTTTTGGGAACTAGGTTTCTTCATTTGTAAAATGATTTTTACTAAACAATTTCTGTTAGCTCTAAAATTCTTGGCTAGATTCGTTCTTTATATGAACACAGAACTCTCAAACTTCCACAATCCAACCATCTCTTGAACTTACAAATTCAACTAAAATAAAAAAACCAAAACAAAATCCAAAATAGCAGTTTTACTTACCTTGTAATTCTAGACCTCTATTTCAGCCATTACTGATCACAACCTTAATTTCTACAGAACATACAATTATTACCACACACAACATAATTAAATATAAACTTTGTTGTTTGACTTACAAGTAACAAAAAAATTGACTGACTTGCAGAATTGCTAGGATGTTGAATAGATGCTTCCTATGCTAGCAACCCTCGCCCCTGGACCACTTTTAATACAGCAAGGTATTAGCCAATTATTTCAAGGCATAAAGTTGATAAGGAGTACAAGAGGTGCCCAGGTATCACAGATAAAATAAAGAGAACTAGGGAATTTCCTGGCGGTCCAGTGGTTAGGACTCCGCGCTGTCACTGCCGAGGGCCCAGGTTTAGTCCTTGGTTGGGGAACTGACATCCCACAAGCTGCGCAGAGTGGCAAAAAAAACAAAACAAAACAAAACAAAACCAGAACCAAACAGCATAATCTTGTGCCTCACTCAAGAATATCTTTTCTTTATCAGTATCTTATTTCTGGGACATCATCAGAATAATGTGCTATATATCTTGCAGGTTCTTAATAAATATTTGCCAACTGACTGAATGGAAGACCAAATATTGGGTCAACTCAAGGAGGAGGCAGTCAATACTTAACCCAAAAAACCTTGTAGCTCAGAAATTAGATGGAGAGAGATTTTTATCTCTAAAAACTTGCTACTCTGTATCTCCTAAAATAATCCCCATTTATAAAACTTATCTTTTTTATTTGCCTATAACAAATGTTTTCCCTAGTGTGTCACTTGTCTTTAATTTTATGGTGTCTTCTATAATGTAGAAGTTTAATTTTGATGTACTTAAACTTACAAATACTTTTCTTTATTTCTGTTCTTGGTGTCTTAAGAGCTTTCTAAACTAACCCTTATAGTCATGAACATATTCATATTTTCTTCTAACATTTTAACGTTTTGTTTTATACATCAGGGTAATTCATTTGGGATATATTTTTGTGTACTGTGTTGGGAAACATTTAACATTTAATTTTATTTTTTCCACACAGAAAGTCCATGTCCCAGAATCACTTATTGAAGAGTTCATCTTCCCCCCAATGAACTGTAATGCAACTGCTACCATTTACAGAGGTCTCATATATGTATGAGTCCATTTGTGGGCTCTCTGTTTTGTTCCTTAAATCTATTTGTCTATGCTTGTATTAATACCATACTCTTTTAATTACTATAGCCAAATAATAATTCTTGATATTTCATAGGTTAAGTCCAACTTGGCTTTTTATCAACAGTCTTGACTACTCCTAAGACACTGACTCCTCTATATGAATTTTAGAATCAGTATAACGAATTTCTTAAAACGTCCTACTGGGAACTTGATTAAAGTGTACCGTATTTACATGCTGATTTTTGTCTTTTTGAAACAGTTTATAATTTTCTTCATAAAGGTCTCAACACACTTTTGTTCTAGGTACCTATAAGCTTTTGTTATTACTGCTAATAATATCCCTTTTTTCTTAAATTATATTTTAACTGGTTATTTCTGATATACTGAAATGCTATTGATTCTTATATGTTGATTTGTATCCAGCAACCTGGCTGAATCCTCATTAGTCTGTAAATTCTCTTGGATTTCCTATGAATATGATCGCAAAGTCTCCATTTATCTTTTTACCCTATATGATTCCCCTGAAAACATTTTATAGTTCTTCAACTATAAATCAGAATTTGCAAATTAAACAAAAATACAGTAAATACCATTCATACTAACATTGATTTAAACTGATAAATATTTTGTCGAAACCAAGTACAAGGTGCAGTGCAAACATGATACTGAATATATACACTGAATTTAATATTTTTTTAATTTATCAAGCCTATAATACTATTATCATTCAATTATTTCACAATTTTTGAACTACTATGAACTTTTTTTAGTCGAAATTATTAGTGCCTTCAACTGATACAAACCATTATTTATATATTAAAGCCATCTTTAACCTTTCCTCATTAGCCTTTGATAAAGTAATATTATCTTATGTCAAAATACAAACACATGATAACACAGCCACTGAAAATGAGTCACAGAACTGTTAATAAGGTAATCATACGGATGACACTTAATACGCTTAGACAATCCACAGACCCTTTAAACTACATCTATGGACCCACCTAGGAATATCTAGGCCTGTACTTAAGAAATACAGCTTTACAGCTCTCCATGGTATTTCCATCCATGCATCAAGCTAACCAACCACCTATGATGTGACAAGCATTGTGCTGGGAGCAGAATGTCTGGGAGATAGAAACTGGTGACAAAAAGCATGTGTATCGGGCTTCCCTGGTGGCGCAGTGGTTGAGAGTCTGCCTGCCGATGCAGGGGACACGGGTTCGTGCCCCGGTCCGGGAGGATCCCACATGCTGTGGAGCGGCTGGGCCAGTGAGCCATGGCCACTGAGCCTGCGCGTCCAGAGCCTGTGCTCCGCAACGGGAGGGGCCACAACAGTGAGAGGCCCGCATACAGAAAAAAAAAAAAAAAAAAGCATGTGTATCAATTACAAGGCAGTGTGTTAGGTGCTATGACAGAAGTAGAGACAGGTATAATGGTAGCAAAGAAGAATTGTTTAATCCAGACTAGGAAGTAGAAGTCAGGAAGGGAAAATTTCTTGAGGATAGTAAGTGTATAAGGAAGGTGAAAGGATAGAGCAAACAAAACTCTACAGAGTTCATACCTAATTGGGAATACTGTACTGCTCTACGGTTGATTATACAATTTGTTCTACTAGGCTGCCAATTTGATTTTCAAAAGGAATCAACTTCTTAAATTCATTTACTTAATACTGTAATTTGAAAATTGTTTAGTCCAAATAAATCTTACATTATGGAAAAGTTGCATATAATTACATATGATATATATTATAAACAAATGATTAAAAAGTGAACAGCCATGTAATCACAACCCAGGTCAAGAAATAAAATATCGCTAGCTCCCCAGAGGACCTGAGTGGACCCCTTCAAGTTTACAATCCCTTCCACCTACCTGGGATGGTAGACTTCTGTGATAATTGCTTCCTTACTTTTCTTTAACATGTAGGTAGGTATAAACAAGAGCTCATTTTTTGCCAAATTTGAACTTTATATAAATGGATTCATACTATATATACGTAAATATTCCTTTGTACTTTCAATCAATATTTTGTGAGATTTGTCTATGTCATTGCATATAACTGAAATTCATTAATTTTCCTTGCTGCCTGGTATTCCAGTATGCTACAATTCATTCACTTTACTGTAGAAAAATGTTTCCAAATTTTTTTTATTAGGGTTTTCACTTTATTAATTTATTTTCTGGCTGTGCTGCGCTGCTTGTGAGATCTTAGTTCTCCAACCAGGGGTCAAACCTGGGCCCCCTAAAGTGGAAGCACAAGAGTCCTAACCAATGGACTGCTAGGGAATTCCCCAAATTTTTATTACCATAGACAATGTTGCTATGAAAATTCCCTTCCACTGATCTTGCTGCACATATGCAAAAGTTGCTCAGGGGTAAAAGCCTATGGGTGGAATTGCAAGACCTGTACATAAACTTTTTTTTTTTGCAGTACACGGGCCTCTCACTGTTGTGGCCTCTCCCGTTGCGGACCACAGGCTCCGGACGCGCAGGCTCAGCGGCCATGGCTCACGGGCCCAGCCGCTCCGCAGCATGTGGGATCTTCCCGGACCGGGGCACGAACCTGTGTCCCCTGCATCGGCAGGTGGACTCTCAACCACTGCGCCACCAGGGAAGCCCTGTACATAAACTTTTAAAAATGAGGTTGTTTTATACCAATCAACCCTCAAAGCAACAGTATATAAGAGCTTCCACTGTGCCACAATCTTGCTAATGTTCGTACTGGTGGACTTTAAGATTTATGCCTTATCTGGTACGTATGTGTGCTGGTTATTAATTTACTGTCCCTCAGCTCTAACATGCCCTTCCCTTGTGGTACCGGAGCTAGACTCTGCAAACTCTATTTCCCCTTGGTTCAGTGTTGGACTCTGACAACAGAGAGCCCTAGAGTGACACCGAGAGGCTAGAAGAGGCAGTACGGATTCTTCTTTTGGTGTTCTATTTTCAAGTGGATCAGCTTAGAGGCATCCTGGGTGCATTTTAGCATAGCTTTTGTAGTTCAGCGGTGAGTGCTCTCCAGCCTGTTTCTTAACCACTAGTGACAGGTAGCATGTTCTTACAGCAATCCACTCTTTCCTCAGGTCTGAATCTTAGCTTGGGGTGGGGTGGGGTGAGTCCTTATTTACTTTTCCCTCAGGTTCAGAGGTAGTAGCTGCTTTCAGCAGATACTATTCCATAACACCTTAGAGTTAGTTTATTCTTTCTAGTAGTTAGCTACCTTTTACCTACTTAACGATTCTTCATATTAAATCTTCCCTGTTTAAATTACTGATATGTGATTTATGTCTCCTGATTGGGACTTAACTTATATGATATGTAATGATATGTCTCAGCAGTTCTAGGGCTATATGACATGATATCAGAACAGACTGAATGCAAAAAGCAGGTAAGAAAATATAGCTGTCTGATATTAAGCCAGGCATTAAAGAGATCTGGCAAGAATGCAAAACACCACCATTCTTTTCACTAAAATTTTAAGTGTTGGTTATTAACGTTTATTGTTTTAAAAGTTATTAATAAATATTTAAATAATTTCTGGTTTGATTTCTACAAGTGCCAGGTAAAACTAAAATCTTCAAATTTTTTGTCTTTCTCTTATTTTGTAACTCTTTATATATTCTGGATATGAACCTTTTGTTGACTGCATAAAAATATTTTCTCCCACTCTGTGGCTTGTCTTTTCACTTTTTTTTTTTTTAATTTATTTTTGGCTGCATTGGGTCTTCGTTGCTGCGTGCGGGCTTTCTCTAGTTGTGGCGAGTGGGGGCTACTCTTTGATGCAGTGCATGGGCTTCTCATTGCAGTGGCTTCTCTTGTTGTGGAGCATGGGCTCTAGGCGCCCGGGCTTCAGTAGTTGTGGCACATTGGCTTAACTGCTCCACGGCACGTGGGATCTTCCCGGACCAGGGCTTGAACCCGTGTCCCCTGCATTGGCAGGCAGATTCTTAACCACTGCGTCACCAGGGAAGCCCTTTGTCTTCTCACTCTTCACAGTGTCTTTCAATTAAATGGAAGGGTCTTCATTTTAATGTAGCTGTATTTATTAATCTTATGAGGTAAGGTCATGAAATATTCTCCTATATTGTCTTCAAAAGATTTGTAGTTCTTTCATGTTTAAGTATTTAATATGCAATTGATTTTTGTGTATGATGTGAGTGGGATCTAATTTTTTCTATATAGCCAATTTGTCCCAGCAATATTTATGAAAAAGTTATTCTTTTTCTACTACCTAATAGTTTCATACAGAGACCAAGTATATATACTGGTCTGTTTCTAGACTTTGTATTATGTTCTACCAGTTTCTTTGGCTATCTCTGGGCAAATATCACACTGTTTTATTTATCGTAGCTTTATAATCAGTCTTGAAATCTGGTAGAGCCAGTCTTCCCACCTTGTTGTTCTTCAAGAGTTTCTAGGCTTTCTCTTTGTGGGGGAAGGGGAAGAAGGAGCTCTCTGCACTTCCATACAAAATTCAAAATCAATTAATAAAATAGTGGGGAAAAACACTACTCAGAGCCTAATTAAGACTGCTTTGGATTTATAAATCAATTTGGGAAGAAATGACATTAAATATTGAGTCTTCCCTATCCACAAATTATTTCTTTAGGTTTTCTATACTGTTTCTCAATTATGTTTTATAATTTTTTCAATAGAGATCTTATACATCTTTTGTTAAGATTTATTTCTAGATACAGTTGATTCTCGTTAATTGCAGATTCTGTATTTGCAAATTCACCCACTTACTAAAATTTATTTGTAACTCCAAAATTTAGTCATCAGATGTGTTTTGTTTGGCTAGCAATAAATTTTTTAGAATGTGATTTAGCTTCACACATTTAAAAATTGGGAGGCTTCATATAAGAATCTAGATTTTGACCTAGCTTAAAAAATGAGAAATCTTTGGAAGGTCTGAAAGCATAGGTCAACAGTGAACTCATGTTTCTTTATGGCCATAGGCTAGGGCTGAATAGCTGTTGCCCCTTTTAGATGGGTTTTTCCTTACAGTCCACCCACTTCACTCACCTGGGTTAACTGTCTGGAACTTCTAAACATTTGCCCCTCCTCAATTAAAGGGATTTAAATGATAGCCTTAAATTAAGAGAAATGAATTCACAAAAGGGTAGAAATGAGTCTAAAGTATAACCGTGAACAGAAATTTAAAAGGGGGATGGGATGGGGTTGTTTATGGAATACTAAAGCTCATATCCTAATATACTTTCATTTATCATATACTTTATAATTAATTTCTTTATAAGTGAGAATATATTCTGTTTCACTGATATAGTCTTCTACTCCTGATTCTATTATTGTTTTAAAATATATACAAGATAATTGACAGGGGAACTCTGACTCTGATGTTCTTATAAACAATTATCTTGAATATATATCCTTCCCCATCAAACCCTACTGAGATTCTGACTGGGATTACACAATGAATTTATAGATTACATATTGGGAGAGAATCATATTTTTAACAATACCAAATCTTTCCCTTCAGAAGTATGTACTGGGCTTCCATGGTGGCGCAGTGGTTGAGAGTCCGCCTGCCGATGCAGGGGACGCGGGTTCGTGCCCTGGACCAGGAGGATCCCACATGCCGCGGAGCGACTGGGCCCGTGAGCCATGGCTGCTGAGCCTGCGCGCGTCCGGAGCCTGTGCTCCGCAACGGGAGAGGCCACAACAGTGAGAGGCCTGTGTACCACACACACACACAAAAAAAGTATGTATCTATCTCTTCACTTATCCAGGTCTTCTTATAAAATTTTCTCTATAAAAGCCTTACATACTTCTTATTATATTTATTTTTGGGTGGGGTTTCCTTTATTTGGGGGGGGAGGCAGTACTTCTTGTTGCAAAAGGAATCTTTTTTTTCTAATTACATTTTTAATTGGTTACTGCTAGCATATATAGGAAATCTACTGCTTTTCTACGTTGAACTTGAATCTGGCTATTTAACTGAACTCTCTTATTAGCTGATTCTATGTAGGCCAGGGGTCAGCAAACTACAAACCTCAAGCCAAATCTGGCCAGCTGCCTGATTTGTAAATAAAGTTTTAGGAACACAGCCACACCCATTTGCTTATGGCTGCTTTTATGCTAGAATGGCAGAGTTGAGTAGTGGCAACAGAGATCCTATGGCCTGCAAAGCCTAAAATACTATCTGGTCTTTTATAGAAAAAGGTTGCCCACCCCTGATGTAGGTAATCCTATTATCTGCAAATAATGATAATTCTATCTCTTCTAAATGCCTTCTCATTATTTATTTATTTAGAAATGAATGGAATCTCAACATAATGGTGAACAGTAATGATGATAGAGGGCATTACTGTCCTGAAATGCTTTTATTGTTTCACCATTAAGTCTGATTTTATCATAGGTTTCTGAAGATATCCTTCATTGAGTTAAAAACATTTTCAGAGCTTAAAATTTTAAAGGGCTGTACTTTATTCTGAGATTATGCCATTCCTACGTTTTTCTGTGAAATAGTAATACAAAGTAGTTGTTTTTAAAAATATCTTTACATGGTAAAATAAAAGGTGACAACCCTATATTAATCCATGAACTAGGTCATGAAATCTAAGTATAGGATACATTAGGTTAAGTTTTTAAGACTATAATATTTACAGCAGAAACTCTAAGTAGTGGAGATCATGTAGCACACTGCTTTTCTTACTCAAAATTATACTGGATTTATATATGTAAAGAAGCAGCACAGACTAGTGGTTAGGTGGCAAAGAACATAAGCTTCGGGGTCTAGACAGGCTTGGGTAGGAATTCTGCCAAATACCAGCCCCCCGCCCCCAACCCGGTAGCTGTGAGAGCTTAGGCAAGCTACTTAATGTCTCTAAGCCAGTTTCCTCCGCCTTAAAATGGGGGTAATAGTAATAGCCACTTTAAATGTTGTTCTCAGGTTTAAACAACCTGAAGTACACGAAGCACTTTGTATAATAATAACAGTATCTGGTCAATTATGACTGCTCAATAAATGTAGGTGATATTACTGTTATTATTTTATGTACTTCTGACGTGTATAAATCTTTATTACTTAGTATATAAAAATAAGACCACATTTTAATCTTTTGTAATACCAAAGTAGACATCTTAAGTCTACAATCCAAAGGAAGGAACAAGGATCATTCCATTCTAACTGGGTTAATACTAACAAATGGATCAATAATATACGATAGTCATATATTCAAATATATATTATGCTAATAAGTACATAATTCGAGGAAATATTTAGCTATTTTGATTTTTCCATGTAATTGTTTATCCTCCAATTGTGTGTAGATGTGTGTGTTTCTCACACCAAGCAAACAGCTTACAAATATGGATGAAACACAAGGAAAACACTATTAATACAGGACAAAAATAAGATCAAATATAAGTGTTCCAGCACTTTGAGAAATGCTGGACACAACTTTGCTAATGGAGTAAATCAATATGGAATTAAGAATAAATATTTTCATTTCTCCCTAATTACACAGATTTCATGAAGGGGGCAAGATTTCAGAAAGACTCTGAAAGAAAAATGGAAATGTGTAAAAAACACAAAAACAGAAAAAGCAGTTAGAAAGAAGTACAGCCAGAGAGTATGACCAGGAGATACACTCTCCTGGTCAAGTTAGGAGAGAAGAGGCAGAGCATAAATAACAGACAAGTTTTCAAAAAGGGAGGAAAGAGTCTTTAAAAAAAAAGTGTATTACCAGGAAAGTTACAATGAACAATTTGGACAAAATATCCTTGGATCTTCAAGCATGTGCAACTATTACAGTTCTTACTAACAGGAAACTAAAATTCTAAATTTTCTAAGCTTAGATCCCAAAGAGGAGTAAGAATTTACTTACTTCACTAGAGCAGCTGCTTCCGGAAGTACATCAGCAAACGATTCACGGAATATGATTGCGTTTTTCCTTTTACAGTTCTGTATGACATCATTGGCAAGGTAAAAGAGATTCAAACGGTGGGGATAGGCAGCTGGAGATGACAAAAGACAATAAATAAGACCAAATGAGTCAATTTATACTTAGTACAACTTATTCCAAATACAGTGTTCTCAAACTGTATAACTGCTACTACAAGGATGGATGATGAATAAACAGACAAATGAGCTAATGGATCAAGTTACTGAACCTAATGCCTAAAAACCTTGACTGCTTCAGGTTAAGTTTCTGTTCTACGTATTCCTTTAGCAAATTTCTACTTCACTTTGCATGTATTTGGCACTAAAAAACCCATTAACTCTGGAGAAGCTCAAATAAAACAAAACTGTTCTCCCAAACATTTGGGAAGACAAAAAATTGAGTTGAAGTAGTTCAATTTGCTGCAGAAACACCAGGGTTAGTGGAAGGAGAATGAGTTTTAGAATCCAATCAGAATGTGGCCTTAGGCAAGCAAATTGCTTAACCTCCTCTACATTATTATTGCAGACAGACTCTTTTCATCAACCAGTCCAGATACACCTAAGTCCTCCCATCTACTGGAAGAGAGGCTCTGCTGCCACTTTCATCACTAGGCGAATGTCCTGGGAAATAAGTAATTTGAGCCCATAAACTCACCCACATCAACCTTTTTTAAGGTCCAGGACAGGGCCCAATCAATTTACTATCTGGAACCTTGAGCAAAGTCACCCTAAGTTTTATTATTATCCTGAAAAATTTTACTGTCTGTATGGAAGATGATTCATCATGTTTTCTAGTCTCGATCTCAAATGCAGCGACCTCCAAGAACCACTTCTTTCTACATTTTAAAATCACCCTTTCTGACCACAACCGTCCATTCCATTATATTTGTCCTTCAATTTCATCAAGATCTCAGTTCTTTATTTTCTCTAACTCACATATAGTCTCTTTTAGTACTCAATTCTTTCTCTACCAATTCGAGTCTTTCTGATCCATTATCGAAACCACTCATATCAAAACCTTCATTTGCTTTTCGTCCTCCCTACAATTTAGGCTTTCTATCACATGTATTCAACAAAATCCTAAATCTGGATCAATCTAACTGAACGCCTTTACTGCACCTTTATTTCTGCCCCTGGGTTCTGCTGAAGAAAAATCATACCACCAGAAGTACTGAAACAATGTAAATTCAGTCCCTTCCTTCAGTGGGCCCTCCTTCCATACGTCTTTAATCAGCATCCTCTCTCATTTGCTGTAAGAGCTATTTCAAACTTTACCACTCTTGTCAAGCGCCCTCTCTTACCACATTCTCACTCTCAGGAGATAAGCTTAATATGCTATTTCACAGAGAAGCAGAAATCATTAGATGGGAATTATGTTCTCTCAAAAAGTGTACCCAGGGACTTCCCTGGTGGCGCAGTGGTTAAGAATCTGCCTGCCAATGCAGGGGACATGGGTTCGATCCCTGGTCCAGGAAGATTCCACATGCCACGGAGCAACTAAGCCTGTGTGCCACAACTACTGAGCCCACGTGCCACAACTACTGAAGCCTGCGTGCCTAGAGCCCATGCTCCGCAACAAGAAAAGCCACCACAACGAGAGACCTGCGAACCGCAACAAAGAGTAGCCCCCACTCGCCGCAACTAGAGAAAGCCCGCGCGCCAATGCAGCCAAAATTAAATAAATACATAAATTTATTATTTTTTTAATGTACCCATATGTAAACCCATCCAGATCAATTTACCTAAGTCAGTTAAGATATTTCAGATTAGGGATCTGAAAGATCCCTAGGGATCTGAAAGATCTGAAAGAGTGTTATATACTCACTGTCTCTAATTTCTAGTAACTCCATAATTATAGGAGCTACCTTTTTTTGTACTTAAAAAATATGAGGGCTTCCCTGGTGGCGCAGTGGTTGCGGGTCCGCCTGCCAATGCGGGGTACGCGGGTTTGGGCCCTGGTCTGGGGGGGTCCCGCATGCCGTGGAGCAACTAAGCCCGTGCGCCACGGCTACTGAAGCCGGCGCCCTGTAGCCCATGCTGCGCAACGAGAGAGGCCACTGCGGTGAGAGGCCCGTGCACTGCAGCGGGAAGTGGCCCCCGCTCGCTGCAACCAGAGAAAAGCCCACGCGCAGCAATGAAGACCCAACGCAGCCAAAAAATAAAATAAAATAATAAAATAAATTTATTTTAAAAAATGCAATCTACCATGTGAGGAGCCTTATATAAATTATGCTATCTCATTTATGTTGCCATCACTTCACTCAAACAGCAATTACCAATATTACCAATAAACTCCAACTTATTCAACCCAAAGGAGATTTTTCTTTAATATATTTATCTATTTATTTTTGGCTGTGTTGGGTCTTGTTGCTGTGTGCCGGCTTTCTCTAGTTGCAGCGAGCGGGGGTTACTCTTTGTTGTGGTGAGCAGGCTTCTCACTGCAGTGGCTTCTCTTGTTGGGAAGCACGGGCTCTAGGAGTATGGGCTCAGTAGTTGTAGCCTGCGGGCTCTAGAGCACAGGCTCAGTAGTGGCACACGGGCTTAGTTGCTCCGTGGCACCTTCCCGGACCAGGGCTCGAACATGTGTCCCCTACGTTGGCAGGCAGATTCTTAACCACTGCACCACTAGGGAAGCCCCAAAAGGAGATTTTTTTAAATGCTATTTCTACATAGAACTATCATTTCCACCAGGCTTTGGCACACAGAATAATGTGCTATAGTAATCCCTTTTTGTTTCTGTTATAATCATTCTCTTAGTTCTCCTCTGACGTCTCTAGCTCTTCCTCCATATATATACACAGGTGGACATGATAGGTAGGCAGCTCTGCCTGTGATCATCCTCCTTTATTTATTTCGTTTTTTAAAATATTTATTTATTTGCAGGTCGCAGGCTCCTTAGTTGTGGCATGCAGGTTTCTTAGTTGCGGCACACAGGCTTAGTTGTGGCATGCTACTCTCAGTTGCAGCATGCGTGTGGGATCTAGTTCCCTGACCAGGGATCAAACCCAGGCCCCCTGCACTGGGAGTGTGGAGTCTTATCCACCGTGCCACCAGTGAAGTCCTCAATCCTCCTTTAAATGTTGATGCTCCCCAGGGTTCTCTCCTGAGCACTCTTCTCGATTCACCCGTAGCATAGAGTTGTAAGATTTCAGGTTCAAAATCAGATAGTCAGTTCTATTCCTGGCTTTATCACTTATTAGCTTTAGGGTCTTATACATTACCTAACTTCTATATGTTACTTTTTTTTTTCTTTGCAAAATGACAAACTCATGGGTTGTTATAAGAATTAAATAAAACAATGTATGTAAAGCATTTAGGACTTTGCTTAGCCAACAGAAAATGGAATGCTATCAGCATAATTATCCACATTTAACTACTACCACCTAAGTACCAATGACTCCCATATCCATAGATTTCATGCTTGGATTTCCCTTTACCAGTCAATGCACACATCTACTTCAAAGTCTCAGAGATACCTTGAACTTGGTTTTTCAATATTTTATTAATAATCTTCCTCCTCTTCCATCTGTTACTGCTCTTGTATTTAGCTAGAATTTCAGCAGTCTTCTTTGGCTCTTCTTCTTCCCTACCTGACCCACACCCCCTTTTGATAAATCTCCAAGTCCAGCCAATTTTGTCTCCCAATAACATTTTTCAAATTTATCCCCTCTTCTCCTTCTCTTCCTACCATTGCTCTTTGCTGGGTCATCACTTTTGACCGGGACTACTACTGAAATAGCCTCCTAACTGGTTATCCTGCCTTGGACTTGGTCTTCTCAAATTTATTCTCTACATTGTTGCTAAATTCATCTTCTAATAGGTAAACAGTATCCAACTATTTCTCAGATCAAATCTGTCAATGATTTCCAACTGCTTACTAGAAAATGCCCAAACACCTTAGTCTTCATTTACATTCTGGATCTTACCTTCTTTTTCAGTCTCATCTCCTCCCCCTTCAAATTCGAAATTCCACCTTTAATGAATTACTCAGTTCCCAGAAACACACCTCTCTCTCTCTCACAGAACTTTCCTTTTCTATGATAACCCATCCTAAATAATCTTCAGTGTTTTCTACTCACCCATAGGAAAAAGTCAAAAATTTTAAATTTAATTCATGTCAGATTCTGACCCCTCTCTACCTCAACTTCCCAAAACAAATCACCCCAAACTTTTTTTTTTTTTTGGCCATGCCACGTGGCTTGCAGGCTCTTAGTTCCCCCACCAGGGACTGAACCCAGGCCCTTGGCAGTGAAAGCTTGGAGTCCTAACCAGGAAATTCCCGCCCTAAACTATTACTGGAGAGATTAAGAGACTCAAGGTACAGAGCAATCTGATGTAACTAATTTGTGTTTCTGAAATGGATATAGGTTTGGACTAGCCAGCTATAAATGACATTTTTGGATCAACTGAAGAAATGTGAATGTGGTCTGGGATCAGATAAAATGAAAATTTACGGAAATGGAAATAAATCATCAACTGGAGGGAAAACACAGTAATTATAGAATGATCTCATGTTAGGAAAAAAATCTGTGAAAGAGATCAGAAAGAATAAGGAATTAAGTTTTAACAGTACTGATCTCTATTTTTTTCACTTTTGCTTGCCTGTATTATAATTTTCTGTAATATATATTTGCTGCTTCCATTATTGATTAAGGAAATATAATCGCTTTTGTCCAAAAAGTTTAACTGACTGTCTTAAACTAATTTGTATTTCAGCCTGGACCTATTCTTTGAACTGCAGACTCAAATATCCAACTTCCTACCCAACATCTCTCTTGGGATATTTAATACACAGCTCAGACTCAACGTGTGATATTCTGATCTCTTCCTCTTAATTCTCTCCTCCTATAGTCTTCTCCATCCCAGTAAATGGCATTTCTTCTGTGGTGGTTTTTTTCAGCCAAAAATCGGGTCATCCTTGACTCCCCTCTTTCACACTCCATATCCAAACTCACAATGCAGATCTCAGTAACGCTACCTTTGAAATATATACAGATTTAGGAAGTTACAAATGCAGAAAGAAGGAGGTTAGAATAAACCCTGTGGTGCTGGACTGTAATTGGAAGTCATGGTATGAATTCACAGTTATATATAGAAAACATATACTTATTCAAGAGATAAAAGTTAATGTCACTATTAATGAGGCAGATTGACATTATGTTCCTCCAAATATATATAATGCTTTAAGAACACAGTGTCACTTCTGTGGTATTCCTGCCCAAAACTGCATAACCTGAATCTAAAAACAAAAACAAAAAAACAAACAAATTTATGGATTATTTTACAAGTTACTGGTCTATAGTCTTCAAAAATTTCAGGGTCATGAAAGATAAGGAAAGACTAAAGAACTGTTTCAGACTGAAGTAAACTAAAGAGACATGACAACTCTAACAAATGACCCTGGACTTTTAAAAGACCATTATTGGGGCTTCCCTGGTGGCGCAGTGGTTGAGAGTCCGCCTGCCGCTGCAGGGGACACAGGTTCGTGCCCCGGTCCGGGAAGATCTCACATGCCGCAGAGCGGCTGGGCCCGTGAGCCATGGCCGCTGAGCCTGCGCGTCCGGAGCCTGTGCTCCACAACCAGAGAGGCCACAACAGTGAGAGGCCCGCGTACCGCAAAAAACAAACAACAACAAAAAAGACCATTATTGGGATAACTGGCAAAATTCAATTAAGGTCTGTGGATTCGATGGTGGTACTGTATCAGTTTTCATTTCCTGGTTTTGGTGGTTGCACAGATGTTACATAACAACTGTTGCAATGTACTGAACTGTGTCTCCCCAAAATTCATATGTTGAAGTCCTAACCCCCAATGTTACTGTATGCGGAGATAAGGTCTATAAGGAGGTAATTAAGGTTACCTGAGGACATAATGGTGGGGCCTTGATAAGATGACACGAGTGTCCTTAGACATCAGAGGAACTCTGCCTCCCCCCAAACCCTCCTCCACCACGTGAGGACACAGTAAGAAGGTGGCCATCTACAAGCCAGGAAGAGAACTTTCACCAGAAACTGAACCCTGTCAGACCTTGATCTTAGCCTTTCCACCCTCTAGAACTGTAAGAAAATAAATTTCTGCTGTTTAAGCCACACAGTTTGTGGTATTTTGTTATGGCAGCCCAAGCTTACTGATACAACTATATAAGGAAATGAACTGCTTTTAAGGACACTGAAGTATTAAACAGGGCATCATGTCTGCAACATACTCTCAAATAAGTGTGTGTGTGTGTACGTGTATATGAAGAGAGCAATAAGAGATTAAAGTAAATATGGTAAAATGTTAATTATTGGGGAATCTGGTGAAAGGCACACAAGAGGTATTTGTAATATACTGCAGCTTTAAATTTGAAATTATTTAAAAATAACAAATTTTTTAAAATACATAGACTCCAACTATTATTTATCATTGCCTCCTGGTTTAAGTCATATCATCTTTTGCTTGAATTATTGAATTAGCCTCTTAACTGGTCTCCCTGCTTCTACCTTTGCCCCACTTCAGTCTAGATCCTTTCAAATATAAATCTGATCATATTATTATTTTGCTGCTTTAAATCCCTCCAGTAATGGCTCTCGCCCTTACTCAGGGTAAAGATCAAAGTCCTTACTATGGCCTGTAAGTCCTAAACAATCTGACCTTGCATTATCTCTCTGATCCCCAGTCCTGGTAACCATTCATTCCATTCCAGCCACTCTGGCCACCTTGCAACTGCAAGACCTACAACACACCTAGCATACTCTTGCTTCAGGGTCCTTTGAGCTCCCTGCTCCCTCTGCTTGGAACATTCTTTTCCCATATAATCTCATGGTTTACTCTCTCGCTGCCTTTAAATCTTTGCCCAAATGTCACTTTCTCAGTGACTTTCTGTATTTCCGTGACCAGGAAAACTGCAACATCAAACCACCAACACTCCTATCACCCCTTGTTTTTTCCACCCGATATACTATAATTTACTTACTTTATCTTTTGCCTGTCTCCCCCGGTGAGGACAAGGATTTTCGTCAGTTTTGTTTAGTGTTGAATTCTCAGCACCTAGGACCATGCCTAACACATAGTAGGCTTTCAGTAACTATTTCTTGAATAAATTAGAAAAAAGGAGAAGGAAAATACAAAGAAAAGAAAAAGTACTCATGAAAATGAGTACTAGGGTCTTCTATTCAGTTTGGTTAATAATCCCATAAGGTAGCTGGCTTCTGAGTACCTACAGAGTAGATAGGGACCAGACTTCCATCTAAGATACCGTTAGGTACTGTAATTAGTGCACGATTTTAAGAATTAATCTTTTGTCTTAGGTACTGATTTTAGAACCCGAGTAAATGACTTCAATGTACACTGAAAGAGCCACATCTAAGCTAAAAAATTCAAAATGGTCTCTCAACATTTGTAAAGTATCAACTCAGAAGTTCTTTGAATAATTTGCCACTAGGAACATTTGTTAAATATCGTTATATATAATTATCTAGAAATCTACTAAATCCAAACATTCCCTAACTCTAAACAGAAAACTACTCAGTGTTATCAATGATCTGTAAAGAGCCAAAAGAAAATCATTATCTAAATATCCAACAGTAGCAGAGTTGACAATCATTAATCAAATATGAAGACCATACAGAAAATAGAAAAATGGTTTACATATTGAAAGTGGAGAAAACAAAAAATATATGTCAACCTTGCCTCTTGCTTCCCCTTACTTTCTACTTTTAAGTCCTGTTAATCCTACCTTCTTATTACTGCGTATTTCTGAATTTAATATAAGATTGTTTATAACATGCACATTTTATACACCACCAAGAAATTTTAAAAGTGCTTCCAGTTAGCTGAATGAAACCATCAACTGTAAAATACATACTGCTTTCAAACATGTTAAAATGTGAAAAGACAATGTACATCCTAGAATTGATGAAGTACATTAATTTCTAGTTCATTTTTTCCCTCCCCATTTCTTTTGCCACTACCCTACTTCAGTTTCTCATCATTACTACAACAAACTTCTTAATAACTGATCTCTGTCTGTAGCTTCAATGCATTTTCCAGACTGCTGGGAATTAATCCCACCAGTATGCTTGTCCCTGTGTACAAAGATATTCTTGCAGCACTATTTCCAACAAAAGTCTGGAAATATCCTAAAAGTTCTTAATAGGGGCTTTGCTAAATAAATTCTGTTACCTCCATCTAGCTGAAAAGTATGTAACTATTAAAAAACTTGTGTTTTTAATAGTTCATTTTATAGTTCATTTAGAACTATCTCCAAGATATAAAGCAAAAACAAGATATAATGGATCTGGGCTTCCCTGGTGGCTCAGTGGTTGGGAGTCCACCTGCCGATGCAGGGGACGCGGGTTCGTGCCCCAGTCCGGGAGGATCCCACGTGCCGCGGCCGCTGGGCCTGCGCGTCCGGAGCCTGTGCTCCGCAGCGGGAGGGGCCGCGGTAGTGAGAGGCCCGCGCACCGCAAAAAAAAAAAAAAAAAAAAAAAAAAGATACGATGGGTCTACTTTGCTAGTATATGTGTACAAAAGTACAAACAAGCATATACTTCATATTTATAGAGAATACCTCTGGGAAGATATATAAGAAACTGCTAACAGTAATGCCTCTACAGAAGGAAACCAAGGGATCGAGAGAGAGAGAGACAGTCATGACAGAGCAATTCATTTTCTATCGTACACTTTTTGGAATTTGGGCATGTATTTACTTATTCAAAATAATACATTAAAAATTAAAAAGAAAACACCCCTATGCCACTACATTTTATGTCCTTCCTCAATACTGCTAAAGCACCTTGTATATAGATACTGTACTTTTTCACTTGGAATTTAAAGCATCCATTTATAAATGTTTCCTCATCAGACCATGAGTTCTTTCAGCACACTGGCTTGGTACCTCAATGCCAATCAACTATTTATCAGGTATACAATTAATATCTTCTACTGAATAAATGAATACTAACCAAAGCCTCCCTTCTAAAATCATCCCCATCCAGGCCTCATCTTCCCCCATGCTCCAAATTATCTGTTTCTCTCTCTTATCAATTATCCCCAAATGTTTTGGGGTCTCCTAGATAACACCAAGCAATGATCTAGGGTGTGAAGGAGATTGAACCTTTTACTCCTGTCCCTTGTTAACCAAATCCATCTTCTGTAAGTCTATATTACAGGGTCTTAAACAACAACCCCCCACCATTGCTCTTTCATAACATTTACTCTTTCAAGTTTACCCTGATTTCACTAATACGAAAATGCTGGGGAAAAGAGGAATATCAAATAAATAATGTAATCTGCCCCACCTTAGTGCTAAGGAGAGTCCTGTCTCAAATACATATAGCAGAATTATTCCTTTCAGAGGATGGTATAGCAGAAAGAAAACAGAAATTGGACTCAGACATACATCAATTCAAATTTTACCTCAATAACTGAGTCATGACCTTGACTAAAATTATATGTCTCTGAGCCTTTATTTCCATCCTTAAAATGAATATAATAGCTCAAGACTTTGGAAGGAATAAATAATATATGTTAAATGTCTGTTTATAGTACCTACTAGAGAACAAGTCAAATACTTCACTAACAGCAGTTGTTTTCTCCCAGTTTTCCTTCCCTGTAAGCTAGTATATATCAGGTGAGTATGAGGGGAAAATGCCATTTGATTAAACTAATCTAAATTAAGGTATGTATGACAATAGTTTCTTTCTCTTTAACCCTGGCCTCTGAAAACAGGGAGAGAAAAGGCTATTTTATTCTTAGCTCCTCCAATTCCAGGACTCCCTTGCTCTATTCTGGCTCCTGACATCTAGGAGGCTTGTGAAACATCTAGGTTGCAAAAAAATCAGAAGCGGAATCACTTGGGAACCCTAGTCTTCGGAGAAGTCCAAGGGCTTCAACTCAACCAGTTTTCTTCTCAGCTGACCTCAGAAACACTTGGTTTGTCTATAGTAATACTAAATATAGAGATTTATATGAGTTGTTTAATTGCTTACACCTAATAACTATGCAGAGTAACTATGTACATATCATTTAATAAGCGAAATGTTTTAAAAAGTTGATTATAACCAAAACTCTGTTCAAGAACGATTCAAATGTTGGTTAATAGCCAAGCTGTCTGTTCATGGATTTTAAAAAATGTTCACACTATTTCTTCCATCTAAAATGACATTACTCTTCTCCTTTTATTATTTGAATTCTCATCTCAAAACCCAAGTCAAAACCCTGGTCCTCAAAGACAGCTCTTGAAACCACTTCCATCTTTCTTAACTCTGAACTTACACTGCTCTTATATTTAACATCATGTACTGCTTCACACATTAGCTTTTCCTTGGCTTGATTGTAAACTCTTTGAAACAGAATTATATCATTTACTTCTTTTCCATCTTTCATAGTGCTGAATACAAACTAGCCATTTATTATGTTTTTGTTGACTGACTGCCTACTTCCATAGTCTAACTTGAGGCCAAAAAAAGCAGATTATTCCTTTTCATCTTCAATGAGTATTAGCACAACTATTTATTATTTACATTAATGAAGGGAAATACTAGTGTGGCTAATCCCAACAAATTAATTCCCAAAACATTTCCACTGTACATTTAGAATATATCATATCAATTCTTTTAACAAATTTATCTTAGTAATTATGTACTTAAGTTTATGTCACAATAATCCACCTTACTCTCCACACCTGATACTTCTCTAACAGAGAAGGAAGAGAGATGCCACAAGATTAGGAAAGAGTAACTTGTGAGAAAACAATCAACTTTTTATAACCAGGGTGTCATATGATATTTCAACATCGTCGCCACCACCACCAAGAAAGTATATGTGAAACCAAGAGTTATAAACTTATATATTTACCAAAAACTTAGAGGAATTAATTTCCATAACACTTTCATAATATGTCAGCCAATCAGCTGTCAAAGTCAGGTACTGTGCCCTTTTTTCTCCATCTATCTAATAACTATAGAAAAATTTCCAAGAAGCAGTATAATATGGCCTGGTGCAGCAGTTCCCAAATTCTGGCCATAGCCTGTGATGAAATTTCCATTGGTTTGCAGAGAAATGAGAAAAATAAGGACATAGCAGCTTATTTTTCCTGAAGCAAAATGTATCCAAGTTAAAGAATGGTTCTCTATTATCTTCTTCCTATTTTTCTGCTAATTAAAATTCTTTATGAAATGATGGTAATGATTTTAATGTCCTCAATTGGAAATACGAACAATCCTATTTCAGTACCTTTAGTTTTTCTATTTTCTTAAATTGATTGGCCCATGTCTAGAAACTACTAGTCCAATAGATCTCCTCTGATCCTGACTCACTGTGAGCTACCAAAATAAATGAATGCTTAAACACTTCATTGCTTAGTTTGCTTTTTATGATCAATAATTAGACTTGTGTGTTAACTGTGCTGGAAAAATTTCTTTCTTGAGATTACATGGACCCATGATCTGTGGATCACAAAAATGCCAAAAGCAGCGTTAGTGTATAAAGATGGTCTTTTATTTATCCCAAGAACTTAAGGATGGCTTTATCTTAGAAAATCTGTAAATATCATTCACTATATTTACAGAAAAATTCTTGATAAAATTCTGTGTCTGCTGAAGTAGATACTGTTAGCAAATAACAATTTCCGTTAGAAATAAAAAGGAACCACATAACCTGATAATGAAGTCTTAAATACAAAGAGTGAAGTACCATAGGGATAAGACTATCATATATATCAGATCAGTTCCTCCACATTGATCAACACATTCAATAGAATTCCAGTCAAAATCCTAATAAAATACATTAAGGAATTTGACAAGCTGATTCTCCATTTTATATGGAAGCGCAAAGGCCTAAGAATAAAAAGACACAAGGTAGAAGAATGTGGCCTCCCAGATACCATGATGTCACATAACAGGCTATGGAATTTGCATGGGTATGGCCAAATTGACCATTAGAACCAAACGGAGAGCCCATACACAGATCTGTGTTAACTGACATTTATGACAGGGGTAGCACTGCAGATCACTGGGAAAAAAGGAGAATGCTATTCATTAAAGTAGATAGGACAATGGTGTTTCTACATGGAAAAAAAATGAACTTTATCATGTCATATACAAAAGTCAGTTCTGGGGCTTCCCTGGTGGCGCAGTGGTTGAGAGTCCGCCTACCGATGCAGGGGACACGGGTTTGTGCCCCGGTCCGGGAAGGTCCCACATGCCACACAGCGGCTAGGCCCGTGAGCCATGGCCGCTGAGCCTGCGTGTCTGGAGCCTGTGCTCCGCAATGGGAGAGGCCACAGCAGTGAGAGGCCCACGTACCGCAAAAAAAAAAAAAAAAAAAAAATCAGTTCTGAATGGAATAAGGACAAATACAATAGGCTAACCAAAGGCTTCAGCAGAAAACACAGGAGAACATCTTTATGACCATAAGGTAGGGAAAGAGTTCTTAAACCAAACACAGTGTGCCAACCATAATAAAAAGTGGGTTAACCACAATACATATATAAATCTAATATTATTAAAATTAAGAACCTCTCTTCATCAAAAAGACATCATAAAGAGAGTACAAAGACATACCTCTAACTGGGAGAAACTCCTTGTAACTTCTTATGTGGACAAAAGAAACAAATGGGCATTTCACAGAATAGGAATCTTGAATAGCCAATCAAAAAAGAACTTCATTAATAATCAGGAAAATCCAAATTAAGATCAGGAGACAGCATTTACCCGCCCCCCAAGCCTGGCAAAAAATTAAAGAGAGCTGACAGTACCAAGATTTGGCAAAGATGTGGATAAACAGAAAGTCATCTTATTTATTGTGTTGGTGTTTTGTGTTAAAAAAAAAAATCAGGTTTATTATTGAGGTTTGATTTACATACACCAAAATTCACCCTTTTTAATGTACAGGTATATAAATTTTGACAAATTTTGCGGTGTAACCCCCGCAGTTCTATTACCCCCCCAAATCCTTCCTGCCCATTTTTAGTGAACACCCTCTCCCTACCCCCACTCTCTAACCATATAGTTTTGTCCTTTCCAGAGAGTTACATAAATGAAATTATATAATACATAACCTTTGAGTCACTTAGCATAATACATTTGACATGTATCTATGTGTGTGTACCAGTACTTCATTTCTTTTTTTAAGTCTTTTTTTTTTTTTTTTGGCCACACTATACAGCCTTCAGGATCTTAGTTCCCAGACCAGGGACTGAACCCGTGCCCCCTGAAGTGGAAGCGCAGAGTCCTAACTACTGGACTGCCAGGGAATTCCCTTAAATCATTTTTTTAAAAATTGTGGTAAAATATACAAAACATAACATTTCATTTCTTTTTATTGTAAGATAATATTCCACTTCAAGGATGTCCTAAAGTTTGTTTGTATCACAGTTTGTTTGTTGAAGGGTACTTGGGTTTTTTTGGTTTTGGTAATTATGAATAAAACCACTATAAACATCTCTTAATAGCATCTTTAACACAGCAAAATTTCATAATTTTGATGAAGTCCAGCTTATAAAAACAATTTTTTTAATGGATTGTGTTGTTGGTGTCATAAGAAATCTTTGCCTATCCCAAGATCAGACTTTCTCATACATAAAGGTGAAATACTGAAAGCTGCAGGATGTTCACTTTCACCCTTTCTCTACAACTAGATGTTCTAGCCAGTGCAGTAAGACAAGGGAAAGGAATAAAGGCATATAAATTGGAAAGGAAGAAATTACAACTGTCTTTTGTTGCAGACAACATGATTTGTCTACATAGAAAAACCACAAAGCATCTACAAAATAGGTACAAGGACTAGTGAGTGAGTTTAGTAGAGTTGCAGAATACATAATAGAAAAAAAATTTTTTTAACGTAGAACCATTTATAACAGCAAGAAAGACTTAGGTAGAATCTAACAAAATAAGGTATGTATGCAGAGAAAAAAATACAAAGCACTGATGAAAGAAATCAAAGAAGACCTAAATAAGTGGAGAGATATACCATACTTATGGGTTGGAAGACTCAATATTGTTAAGATGTCAATTCTCTCCCAAATTAATGTATAGATTCAATATAATCCTAATCAAAATCCCAGCAAAAAAAAGAATCCACTTGCCAATGCAGGGGACACGGGTTCAAGCCCTGGTCTGGGAAGATTCCACATGCCACGGAGCAACTAAGTCTGTGTGCCACAACTACTGAGTCTGTGCTCTAGAACCCGCGAGCCACAACTACTGAAGCCTGCGTGCCTAGAGCCCGTGCTCTGCAACAAGAGCAGCCCCCACTCGCCGCAACTAGAGATAGCCCGCATGCAGCAACGAAGACCCAACAGGGCCAAAAATAAATTAATTAATTAATTAAAAAAATAAATAAAATAAAATTTGAATGGAAAGACAAAAGACCTAGAATAGCTAAAGTAATTTTGAAAATCTTGTTGGAGGATTCACATTACCTGATTTCAGAACGAGATATAGTAATCAAGGCAGTGAGGCATTAGCAAAAGGACAGACACAGATGAATGGGACAAAATAGAGTTCAGAAATAGACTCATATGGTTAATTGATTTTTGACAAAGGTGCATAGGCAATTTAATGAAGAAATAAAGAAAGGACAGTCTTTTCAGCAAATGGTACTGGAACAGTTGGACATCCATTAAAAAAAAACAAAGAACAACCTTGACCCACACCTCATACCATTTGCAAAAATTAACTCGAAATGCATTATAGACCTAACTGTAAAATCTAACTACAAAACTTCTAGAAGTTCAATGTCTGCAGGATCTGTACTGTTGCTCCTTTTTCATTCCTGCTATTAGTAATTAGCATCTTCTTTTTTTTTCCTTTGTCTGGCTAAAGATTTGTCGGTTTTATTGATCACTTTAAAGTACTTTTAATGGGATTTTAAATGAGAAACAAATTGACAACACATACTTGTTAAGTCAAACAGTTGCATCCCTTCAATCTGGCAATTCCTCTCTTGCACATGTGCCCAAAAGTATCCATAGCAGCATTATTCATCACAGACAAATAACTATAATACAGATTGAATCCTGAATAGTTACAACCTTGAATGTAAATCATAGAGATTATTTTTTAATTTGATGAGATCTGATGCAGCCTTGCAAAGACATCCACTTGGATATGAAAAACAGCCTTGTTTAAAATTTTGAAGACAAAAAATTATTTCAAACTAATACTCAGCCACAAAACACATGTTAATAAAAGCAAACACACATACATGATCGTATGGCTGCTAAACCAGCTGGGTTCTAGGCCTTTTTCAGGTTTTCTATTGCTTAAGCCAATAAGCGTTCTATATATTAAGAATATATATATTCTATATATTAAGCCAATATTTTTATGGACATTTTCTCCATTTACTTTAGGCTTTGAAAATTATTAATGTAAAGCTGAAGATGTATTTGTAATTTTAAAAAATCTATGTCTATAGTTAGTTCTCTTTTAAGAACACACTGGGTAAACAAAATGTGATATACGTATATATAAATCTCACACACATAATGGAATATTATTCAGCCTTAAAAAGGACAGAAACTCTGACACATGCCATAATATGGATGAACCTTGAAGAGACGTTATGCTAAGATAATATGGATGAACCTTGAAGAGACGTTATGCTAAGTAAAATAAGCCAGTCACAAAAAGACAAATACTATATGATTCCACTTATATGAGGTACCTAGAGTAGTCAAAGTCATAGAAAGAGGAAGTAGAATGGTGGTTGCTAGGGGCTATGGGATGGGAGGAATGGGTAGTTACTTTTTAATGAGTACGGAGTTTCAGTTTGGGAAGATGAAAAAAAGTTCTGGAGATGGATGTTGGTGATGGTTGCACAACAATGTTAACGTATATAAGAAGAAAATAAGAAACTGTTAATAATGGAACTTGGCATATAGAGGAAAGTGATGGGTAAATTACTTTTCATTTTGTAACACATGTATAGTTTGAATTTTACAATGTACTTTAATAATCATAAAAAGTTTGTTAAGGGCTTCCCTGGTGGTGCAGTGGTTGAGAGTCCGCCTGTCGATGCAGGGGACACGGGTTCGTGCCCCAGTCTGGGAAGATCCCACATGCTGCGGAGCGGCTGGGCCCGTGAACCATGGCCGCTGAGCCTGCGTGTCCGGAGCCTGTGCTCCGCAACGGGAGAGGCCACAACAGTGAGAGGCCCGTGTACCGCAAAAAAAAAAAAAAAAAGTTTGTTAAAAAACAAACTAGTTAATGGCTCCCTAGTTCTGTATACTGAAGTGACTTTCATTTGAAAATAACCCTCCCTTAATTACATAATCCATCATAGCTACCTTCTCAGTTCTTACCTTCCCTCCTCCTTCAAATATTTGGAACACTGTCTACTACAATGGCCAGATGTCTCTCCATGTCCTCACCTAGGACAAGCTATTTATTAATTTTAAAAACGTATATATATATATTAGTCATTTAACATTAAACATACAAAAAGTATGCAATTTATTAGATGCCATTCTTCTATAAAGAGTTTTTCTTTCTTGCCCCTCCCCTTGTTCTCTTTCTCTTTTCTTTTAATGAATGTAACTATAGACACAGGGAGTTTTTTCTTCATTCATTACTGTCATTCTTTTTGATGTACAAACTGTCCCACAGTTAGCTAGTAAAATCCCTTTCAAGCCAGCTCTTACATCCTTTTCATATGATCTCATTCAACTTTGAGCTCTCCTGAGACCTTCTTGCCCTCCGGCCAAAGATGTCCATTCCATGAGCCTGATGTTTTCTTCATAGGAAGATTTTACAAACTACTAACTCAGTCTGGTTAATACTTACAGAGCTATTCAAATTTTCTAATTCTTCTTGGATTATTAATTTTTAAAGGAATTTGTCCATTTCATCTGAGTTTTCAAATTTATTGGCATAAAGTTGTTTGTATGATTTTTAAATTTCTACTTTATCTGTAGTCATGCCCCCTCTCCATTCCTAATATTGTTTATTTATGCTTCCTCTTTATTTCTTCCTTGATCAGTCCTGACAAAGGTTTACCTTTTACTTTTTTTTAGTGTTATTATTTTTTAAATTTATTTATTTTATTTTTGGCTGCATTGGGTCTTTGTTGCGGTGCACAGGCTTCTCATTGCAGTGGCTTCTCTTGTTGCGGAGCACAGGCTCTAGGTGCACGGGCTCAGTAGTTGTGGCCTGCGGGCCCTAGAGCGCCGGCTCAGTAGCTGTGGCACATGGACTTAGTTGCTCTGCAGCATGTGGGATCTTCCTGGACCAGGTCTCGAACCCATGTCCCCTGCATTGGCAGACGGATTCTTAACCACTGTGCCACCAGGGAAGCCCCTACTGGGCTTTTTGAAGAAGCAGGTTTTGTCTTTGCTGACCCTCTCTATTTTATCTTTCTTTTGTACTTATTCTTTGCTCTTATTTTTAATCTCCTTCCTTCTACTCTCCTTGGGCCTATTCTGTTGTTCTTTGCCTGTTTTTTTTGTTTTTTTTTTTTTAAACAAAAGACGCTTAGCTTACTAAGTTTCAGCCTCTTGCATTTAAGGTTACAAATTTCCCTTAGGTACAGCTTTACTGCATCCCAGCCCAGACTTCTTAACTCAAGACCCATATACCTACTTGTCTAACATGACGTCTCCACTGAAGTATCTAGAAGATACCTCAAACTCAACATGTTAAAAACTAAACTCTTGATCTCTCCCAAATCTTGTCTACTCAAAGCCTTCATCACGTAGTTAATGACAACTCCATCCTTCTATCACTCAGGACACAAATCTTGGAATTATCTTTAATTCCTCCTTTTTCTCATACTGTCAGCAATTCGTTCTATCTTCAAAACGTATCCAGAAATCATTTACTTCTTATGACCTTTATCCCTGTCACTGCAATCTAAGCCATCATCATCTCTCACCTAGACTATTACATTACTCTTATAATAGGTCTCTCTGCTTCTGTCCATTCCTCCTTATAGTCTATTCTTGCCATGGCAGTGGAGAATTCTTTTAAAAGGTAAGTCAGAGCATGTTATTCTCTGCTCAAAACTCTCCAATGGTTACTACTTCTGCTCTAAGTAAAAGCCAAAGACTTTGCCCTACGTGATCTGCCATCTCCTTTATCTCTCTGACCTCGTCTACTTTCACTCCATTCTAGCCATAGTGTTCTGGAACACTATTCTTTGAACATACCAGATATACTCATAATTTAGCGTCTTAATACTAACTGTTCCCTTTACCTAGAATCCTCTTCCTCCAGATATGCACCCGGCTAACTCAGTGTCTTCAGGTCTTTACCTAATTCTCACTCTCTCAATGAAGCCTATTTTAAGTGCTTCCTTTAATACTGCAACCTGTCCCCCAATCTCCACCGTTAATTCCAATGCCCTTTACCCTGCTCTTTTTACTTTTTTCCCATAAGATTTTTTCATTTTCTACCATAATAGGTAATTTACTTTTCCATTATATTTATTGATCCACAAGGTCAGAAATCTTGATCACTGATGGATCCCATCAGTGGGATCACTGATGGATCCCAAATAAACAAATGGTAAGCACTCAATAAAATGAGTTATTAGTTTTGATGTAGTGTTCTTATTACTATTCAGTGCTATGTATTTTTAAATTTCTACTATGATTTATTCTCTGATCCATGAGTTATCTGGAAATGCACATTTTAATTTCCAAGCAAAGGGGAAATTTTTGTTTTGGTTATTAACTTCTAAGTTAAAAGTACTATATGGCTAAAGAACATGAACCTGCATGATACAAAGGATCTAAAATTATACTAATCTTGCATTAGGGGCCAGTACACATCACTAATTGGTTTAAATATTCCTTGTTTGTTCAAAAGAGAATGCACATTTTCTAATTTTAGAGCACATAGCACTGACTCTCCATATGTGAGTCAGTTAAATCAGATATGATAGTATAGTATAAATTATATTTTTACATATTTTGTATCTGCTTAAACTACCAATAATTAACAGCTACATTTTAACTCTCTCACTAGGATAACAAAGCTGGTAAATTTTCCTTTCAGTTCAGGCATACTTCAGAGGTATCGCAGGTTTGGTTCCAGACCACCACAATAAAGTTCCAAATATAGAAATAAAGTGAGTCACATGAATTTTCTGGTTTCCCAGTGCATATAAAAGTTATGTTTACACTATACTGTAGTCTATTAAGTATGCAATAGCATTATGTCTAAACAAAAACAATGTACACACCTTAATTTTAAAATGCTGTTGGGGGACTTCCCTGGTGGTCCAGTGGTTAAGAATCTGCCTTCTGGGACTTCCCTGGTGGTGCGGTGGTTAAGAATCTGCCTGCCAATGCAAGGGACACAGGTTCGATCCCTGGTCCGGGAAGATCCCACATGCTGCAGAGCAACAAAGCCTGTGCGCCACAACTACTGAGCCTGTGTGCTGCAACTACTGAAGCCCGCATACTCTAGGGCCCGCGTGCCGCAACTACTGAGCCTGCATGCCACAACTACTGAAGCCCGTGCACCTAGAGCCCGCACTTCACAACAAGAGAAGCCACCGCAATGAGAAGCCCACGCACCGCAACGAAGAGCAGCCCCTTTTATTAATTTAAACATTTTATACATGATTATTTTATATTTTGTATCTTATCATTAATAGTTTAAGTCTTTAGGGGTTTGTTTCTATCAAATCTCACTCAAAGTGACTTATTTCCTTGTGTTTGGTAATTCTCTGTTGAATTTTATCTGTGGGAATTCAAAGAGCCTAACCAGAAAAAGCTTTCTCTCAAAGTGTACTTGCAAGTGCTATGGCAGAATCAGGGTAGTACTGACCTTGGTCCAATTTATCATCTTTCTCAGAGGGTTCTTCCATTTTGCTGTGGGCCAAAGGCTTAGTTTCCCATTAGTGCTAATATGGGCATTTGCCTTTGAGAGCAACCTTGCCTTTTCTGTTTGCTCACAGCTCATTGTTCCTGCTTCAGCTGACTCTTCACTTTTGTGAGAACAGACCCTTAGAGAGCGCCCTAACTTTTTCAGCATACTCAGTAATGCATTAAAAATGAAGCTTGTAACCTTCCATGCACAAAGATACTGCCCCCTCAAGGAGGTGGAACATCAATTCTGCACTCCTTAAGCGTGTACTGTGCACAGTGACTTCTTTCCAAAGTGTATAGTTTGATAAGGGGGTGGGGGGAGATTTTACAGTGAAGAAACCTGATAAATACTGCCTCAGCCAGGTGATCAAGGTTAGCATCATCAGTGATAAGTCATGTTGACAGGATACTCTTGACGCGATGTGATGCAAATGGCACTTTTCCTGTGTTCTTTCCAAGAACCTATAGCCCCAATTAATCATGAAAAAATATATATATCAGACAAACGCATATTTTTGTTTATTCATTTGGGCTGCACCTAGCGGCTTGAGGGATCTTAGTTCCCCAAACAGGAATCAAACTCAGGCCCTCTTGCAGTGGAAGCGCAGAGTCCTAACCACTAGACCACCAGAGAATTCCCCAGACAAATCCATATAGAGGGACATTCTACAAAATACCTGATCAATACTCCTCAAAACTGTTCACAGTCTAAAGGAGCCTGAAGTGACATGATGATTAAATGTAATGTGGAATTTTGCATGGGATTTTGGGATAGAAAAAGACATTTGGCAAAAACTAAGGAAATCCACAAATAAAGTATGGACTCTAGTTAATAATGACCTATCAGTATTGGTTCATTAGCTGTAACAAATGTACCATATACCAATGTAAGATGTTAACAACAGGGGAAACTGGGTGCATGGTATGCTAAAACCCTCTATACCATCTCTGCAACTTCTCTTTAAACCTAAAGCTATTCTAGAATAAAGTTTATTTTTAAAAGTTATGTTTGTTACAATTTCTGCAGGATTTAGTTATTTTTTAGGGCAAAAAAAATGTAGTCTCTCTGCAAAATATCTAGTTTGTCATATCATCAGAAACAGAAATTGTCCTATTCACCCTTCTCCCCAGTACAATCATGCCTTTTCCCAGAACCATGTTCCTTGGAAACTCCACTGGCAAACTTTCTCTTCCCTTAATTTCTGAGAAATTACTTTGCTCTGATCTTCTCCTCTACCTAGGACACCTTTTCTTCTGAAACTCTGGTGTTTCCCAAGTTCTTTCACTGGCCCTTTTCTCTTCTCACTTAAAATACTGTGTCCCTTGAAGTGCTCATTCATTAACTACTACCAGTATGATTACAATTCCCAAGTCTCCATCTCTAGTCCAAAGCTCCCTCCCAAATACAATATAGTGGTTATGAACATATTTAAGTTAGTCAGAACTAGTTTCAAAGCCCAGCCCCTATTTCCAACTGCATGACCTTTTCTCATCTATACAATGAGATGCTTTTCTCATCTATACAATGAAATAATAGTACCCACTTATTCAAAGGTTTTTCTCAAGATTACATGACAAAATACACAAAAAACTCCTAGAATTGCATCAAGTATATAACTGTCAATAAATATTAGGATTATAAGCACTATCAAAATGGTTAATTATCTATTAAACAACTTGTCTCAGATGCCCTCCAGACACTCCAACTCCATGTGTGCAAGCCTGCTTTTATCATCTATTTCCTCCCAAATTTCCTGTCACCCAAGACAGAATCCACAGGATCCATCTTCCAAGCTTTCCTCTAACTTCATCCCGTACATCCAACTGGTCAGCAAGTTCTGCCGAATTCTACTTTCTAAATACCTCTTAGATCTTTTCTGTCCTCTCCACTACCAGTTATATTCTTTCAAATCTTTGTCATTTGGTTAGATTATTATAGTGGCTCCTGAACATTTCCCCCAAACATATTATCATTTATTTTTGGAAACCATAATATCAGTTTCAGGTATTGCTATTTTAAAGACCAAAATACAATACTTTTGTTGGCATAATACAAAAGAAGTTCATTCGTTGTCCTTAGTTGTCTTTATCTCTTTCCTACCTACTCACCCACCCCCATTCCTCTCACTTTCACCACAAACTCCTTACCCTACTTCCTGTGCAGTTCAGGAAACTCCCCTGACTCACCCCCCTCTACCTTTGTCATGGCCCACTTATAGAGAGAGTCTGACCCTGAGGGAAAGAACCTTCCGTAACAAAGAATCTCTCCTAGGGAAAAGAAAGGATTTAAACTCCATTAGGGAAACGTTTCCCAAGTTGGCCAAGAAAGAAGTCAAAACTTCGGCAATTTTGAACTACTGAACATAGACAGGTGGTTCCGAAAGCACTGGTCAGGGGAGTTAAATATGGCAAGAAGATACTAAAGTCCAACCCAACCAGCTACATCACACAAAGCAATTATAAACGTACCTCAGACAAAAAGACCAAAGTCAAAGGAAGCAGCAAAACCAGGAGGAGCTGATGATTTACATTACAATGATAATCTATGCTTAATAGTTATGTTTTTATAAATTTACATTTTTACTTGATGTTTTAAAATATGAAATACATTAAAAATCTGGGCTCACAGACTTAACTTCAATTTTTGAATTCTAAAAGCTTTGAATAAATCCGAAAATATACTACTACCAGTATTACAAAAAAGTAATTTTGGTCCAGTGTTACAATCACTATCTATTGTAGTTTTTGTGCCTATACATACATAGTTACTTTGTTTTCAACATACCTTCCCCTCCCCACCGTGTCTTAAAAATCATGGTTTTTACTGCTTCTTTGCTTCTCTTTGTCTTTTCCATCCTCACTTGTCTATGTGTACTTCTGATTGTTCACTCTCTGCTTCTGATTCTTTCACACCTTTGTTTGTATTTGAGATACCTTCTTTCACCTGCTTCACATCTTTTTTGAACAACTGTTTCCTCCATGAAGCCTTTCTTACTACACACAAATATAAATTGGTTCTCTCTGCTCTTTAATTGGGGGTTTCCTAGAAAAACATCCATAACAAAGCTTCCCAATGTGCGTTCCGTAGAACAGTAATCACATGAGATGGCTAGAAATGAAAGGAACTCCATGGTCAAATAAGTTTGGAAAATACTGAACAGCCCATCCCCCACTCCTTCTGGAAATTCATGAAGCATTTTATTAAAGGTGCTAAAGTCTAGCAGCATGAAACAGGTTTAACTTTAACTTCGTAGTACCTAAGCTTTGACAGTGACAACCTAAACTAAACATCACCACTTTCTAGAAAATGCTGTTGTACAAAGTCAAATTCATATTTTTTGTTTATTGCTATGTTTTATTTTCTCTGTATCTTATCCACATTTATCAGTTTATACATATGTACTGTACATGGCAATCTGAGGATAAGAATCAATAGGAGAATAGAGATGAATTCTTATCCTAGTTTATACTAAACACAGTATATATGTGTAAGGATGACCTATAAATGGATTTCAAAAGCTGTTCACTTTTCTATTACCAGGTTTTTAAAGACTTTTAAAACAAAGTAAAATTGATCTTCCAAAATGTGTCTTGAAATGAAATTTTCTTTTAAAAAAATCTTGAATTTCAAATTTAAAATTTTAAATGAAAATATGATTAATATTTGGTCTTTATTATTCCAACTTAAATTTTTATAAACCCCTTGTTTTTGATAGGTTATTTTTAAAAATCCAGCAGCACTAAAGATATTGCTGTCCCTGTGAAATCCCTTCTTTGAGATGCATTTTCATATTAGCACAACAGCTATAAAAATATATGAAAGATTCTTAAATTCTATGAACTTCTAGAACTGCAAGATGTTTTTATACAAATAGGTTCTTGAAATACTCAAAGCAGATAAATAGTTTCCAAATTAGTGTGTTTTCCAGGCATTCTCTAGTATTAATAAAAAGGCCTAAAAAATCTGTGTTCATTCCTTTGGATTATTAACCTTAAAATTTCACCTAGGGTATGCAGGATTAACTGGAAGAATTTAAAGCTTAAGCACACAGGCCTGCATGAAACATGGTGTAATAAAAATACATACCATAATTGCATTTAAAAACAACAATAGTTACCATTTGCTGAGCTTTCTTTATATATATATATATATTACTGAAGTGTAGTTGATTTACAATGTTGTGTTAATTTCTGTTGTACAGTGCTGAGCTTTCTAAATGTCAGGTAGTTTGCAAAGCACTTTATATGAATTATCTTTTTTTTTTTTTTTTTTTTTGCGGTACGTGGGCCTCTCACTGTTGTGGCCTCTCCCGTTGCGGAGCACAGGCTCCGACGCGCAGGCTCAGCAGCCATGGCTCACGGGCCCAGCCGCTCCACGGCATGCGGCATCTTCCCGGACCTGGGCACGAATCCGTGTCCCCTATATCGGCAGGCGGACTCTCAACCACTGCGCCACCAGGGAAGCCCTGAATTATCTTTTTTAATACCACCAACAATCACATAAGGTGTGTTGTATTATTATTATTCCTATTTAAAGGCTTTAAGAGGTTAAGTAACAATTATAATGCCTATTGGAGTCGAAAGCCCATGTACTTTGCCAATTAACCACTATACAATATTGTATATCCCCCTACATATGTAAATCTATGTAAACAAAACTATGTAAAACCTCTATAGCAACAATTCTCGAAGTGTGCTCTGTGGTCAGATATAAGAAAGTCATTAATTAAGCACTTTCTATGTTCTACACCATCTTCAAGGTGCTGAGGATGTAGTGGTGGGCAAAACAAAGTCCCTGCTGTCATGGGCTTACATTCTAGTTGGGGGTGAGAGGGGACATGCATCTCAGTAAATAAACAAATAAATAAGGTAATATCTTATAATGGGAAAAGGTATATAAAGAAAATAAAATAGGGTGATGCAATAAGAGAATGATAGGAGCAAAGTGGGGTAGGGTAGGCTCTTTGGCTAGGACGATAGGGATCAACCTCTAAGGAGATGAGCTAAGACCTGAAAGACAAGGACATTAAGGCAAATTTTTCATATAAAGTGGTAATTTATAAAATGATAGTGATAATATAAATGGTAGTGTATTTTACATCCTTATTTGGCAAAATAAAAAGTTATCAAACTTATGATCTCACAAATTAAAAAACAGTAATTAAATGGTTATAAAATAACATCTGGTAACCCCTGGGCAATACACAGTATTAAGATGAGAGACAATGGATGTGTACGTTGCAGAAACTTAATAAAGGTCATTCTACAACATATCAATAAATCAGTGAATTCTCAAACCTTTTGGTTTCAGGATACCTTTACCCTCCTAAAAATTACTGAAGAAAAAAAAAAAAAAAAAAAAATTACTGAAGACCCCAAAGAGCTTTTGCTTATGTGGGTTAGTTACATCTATGCTCTTTACTGTATTATAAATTAAAACTAAGAATTTTAAAATATCTATTAATTCATTAAAAATAATAAAACCATTCAGTTAATAAGTTATACATATTTTATTAAAAATAACTATATTTGCAAAAGAAAAAAATTTAGTGAGGAGAGTAGCACTGTTTTACATTCTTGAAAATCTAATGTTTTGGCTCAACAGAAGACAGCTAAGTTCTCATATCTGCTTCTATATTCAATTTATTGCTATATACGAATTAATGAATTTTTTTCACCTCTGCAGCTTAGTGAAATCATCAAAATAGACAGGCACAGAACTCATAGAAACAGAGAGTAGAATGGTGGTTGCCAGGAGCCAGGGAGTGGGGGAATGGGAAGACGTTGGTCAAAGGGTACAAACTTGCAGTTATAAGATAAATAAGTTCTGGGGATCTAACATACAACATGGTGACTATAGTTAACAATATGGCATTATATACTTGAAAGTTACTACGTACATCTTGTGGTAATCATTTTGCAATTTATACATGTATCTAATCATCACAACTTACACAATGTTACATGTCAATAATATATTAAAAAGCTGGGAAAAAACAGGCACAAGGGCTGTTTGGGAACCATTATACTATATATACCACACTATGGAACACTACAAAATACCAATAGACTTTGAAAGAAGTGGAACGCAGTCTAGCACAAAGGTAGAGAGTAGGCGCTGGAGTCAAGACTGCTTAGATTTTAATTCTGGCTCTACTGCTTACTAGCTATGAAACTTGAACAATTAATTTTACCTCACTGAGCCTTCAAGTGCTTCAGTTATATCATCTATAACGTTTTCTTTATTATTTTCCCTTCACCAGCGTAATTTTACATATATATCACTAATAGCCTTACTAAGTAATAAAAATTACATAATATCAATACCTCATGAATTGTTATATTAAATGAGATCACACGATAAGAACTCAGGAAATGTTAACTATTTATTACTAAATCTATTAGTGATAATGTTTGTGAAGTTAACTGTATTAATGATTGGAAACTTAATAAAGAACATTGTTAAATAATAACAAAGTAATTGTAAGCAACTCAGGCTTTGAATCCACCGTATTTCTTGTATTTCTCCCACTCACTCTCACCTTCTGCCTTCAGAGAACAAAACCAAGGGGGGAAAAAAAATTAAGCTTATGCTTAGCCACCCTGAAACCAGGCAGTTTCCCTTTCCTATACTATAAAAATGGTCTGACAATTTCCTCAAAATAATCAATTGACTTCCCTAAGCCTCGGTTTATAAGAATTTTAAGTGGGGATAACTCCTACCTTCCAGAGCTTATGTTAGGATGATAGGAATATATATATATATATATATATATATATATATATCTGTATGTGTGTATGTATATGTTTGATATCTAGTAAGAGTGCTCAGTGAATGATACCTTCACTCCAACCAAAAAGTGATAACTCTTCGAAACTGGTACAGCATGTAAAAACTCATATTATCATTCCCAGAACAAGTTATTTTTGTTCAATTCTTATCTTAGTCATGAAACGTTAAGTTCCTTATAATTCCATCTCTTTCAGCGAGCGACCTAACATAAAGTTTTACATAGAGTAAGCACCCAATATTCCTAAATTAATTTTCTGAACTCTGTATCTTTGGACATAGGCATACACTATAAAAGAAATGTTAATAACTCAAGTAATACTGACTGCCTCTTGGACAGAGATCATCATTTTAAAATAATGCGTCATGCTACCATTTTAAAACTATAATGACAGTAAAGGGAACACAAAAACAGCACAGGATCCATTCGGGTCTTTTTTTAATTGAAAATGATAAGTTATAATGCCTAACATTAAAAAATCTTTTCCCTTCTAACAGTGAAACTTTCACTAAAGGAAATAATCAATCTCCTTTCTCCCCCCAGCCACCTCTGGTGGGTACCAAAGAACCATAGGGTGAAAGTAAGTGAAACTAATCACTAGCAAGTGAAGTGAAGGAAGAGACGAGAGAAAGATAAAAGGCTGCAACCAAAATTTAAACCCAGCGTATTAAACATTTTATTTCTTTCATCAAACAGCCTCTATTTCAATGTTTCTAAGAGAACAAGAAAAACAATGAGTTTCTTTTTTTAAACTATCTTTATCTTAGCCAGAAATACTTTAATGTTCTAAAGCACAAACGGAATTGCTGCCTTTTTCCAGAAGGAGTAACTAGGTTCTACTACTTCTCCACAAGATGTGCATCTCTCCAGTGTTCTATAACTAAAATCTGTGGATGCAGTGGAATCAAAAGCACTACAAAGCACCAACTCCTTTTTGTTTCCTTGACAAACAGATGAGAAACTCAGTCAAGGTGGTTTGTGCAACAGTGTTAAGTTTTTGAGTCATTTTTTTACTAGGGTCTCTGAGCTCCTTCTACACATTAAAAAACCTCATGTAGTCTTAGTTCTCAGATGAAATTTTAAAACAACTAACCCAAAATATTTTAAGGTACTGCTGTAGAACACTAAACACTTGGGAAAAGTGGGAAAAAAAAAGATTAAAAGAAAAGATCATAACTTGGGCTTCCCTGGTGGCGCAGTGGTTGAGAATCCGCCTGCCAATGCAGGGGACACGGGTTCGAGCCCTGGTCCAGAAGGATCCCACATGCCGTTGAGCAACTGGGTCTGTGCACCACAACTACTGAGCCTGCGCTCTGGAGCCCGCGAGCCACAACTGCTGAGGCCCGTGTGCCTGGAGCCTGTGCTCCGCAACAAGAGAAGCCACTGCAATGAGAAGCCGGCGCACAGCAAGGAGTGGCCCCAGCTCGTCGCAGCTGAAGGGGGCCCACGTGCAGCAACAGAGACCCAACGCAGCCAAAAAATTAATTAATTAAAAAAAAAAAAGAGCCTCACAGCCCCTTCAGCCCCCTCCTTATCTTCCCACCAGCCAGCTTCACACTTGCAAACTGGTTTCCATCACCTGCCTGGTGGACAGAGGCTATTGCCAGTTGTACCTTGAATCCGGAGACCAGGGTGTTAGGAATCTTGGAATTGTGGCTTTATCTGTCCATGAGTGATGCCAGAGGGGTTAAAAAAATTAATTAATTAAAAAATAAATAAAAATTTAAAAAAAGATCATAACTGAATGACAAAAGCTTAGGAGAAAAGGGAGTTTGGATGCATCTATTATTTATTAGTTTATGAAAGGCAGGAAGCCAAATCACTAAGAATAAAATCAGAAGTCTCCACTCTCTAAGAAATTACACACAAACATACACTCACCCCTTCTCTACCAACAGGACTGTAATTCTGGGGTGGCCTGTTTAAGGAAATGTTAATATTAGTAATTTTACATTGGAAATGGAAATTTCCAATGGAATTTTCAAGATATTTCCACACCACAAAATCACTTGAAGTTTGTCAATACTGTTTCACACTTTGATTTATGGGAATGTTTATTTGCTATATAATTTAACATTTAGCTTACTATGGGATGTACAGCAAAAGTATGTTTTACATATTGCTTTAAATCCACCTAAGGCCATGTATATAATACAACCCTTCTGCATTTGAGAGACAAAGCAGCTAAATGAAGAATATAACTGCTTGTAAAGTCTCATAATACACATAAAAAGGCTCATTTAGTATACACCATTACAATAATCACATGTAATAATCACGGTGGCTCATGTTTTGAAACACTGTCAGAAAACATGGAAATTATCTACATCTCTATGAACCTAGGGCAATGGATGGAAGAAAAGGTGACCTAGGCATCCAAAGGGCAGAAAGAAGATTGATTGTGCAATAATTTTAGAACTGGGAATTATAACAGACCTAATGCCTAACTAATCCAGAAGTGCCATTAAACCTAACCCAAGAGTAGAAATAATGCAAGAGATCAAAATAGATTTATTACTTCTTTGGGGAGCTGAAAGTTTACCTTGAACCTCAGAAAGAACCACACACAATAACACATTAGACCAAGTAAGCAGAAAGAGGTATCTGAAATACCAGAATGCCCCGGAGCCTTGTCTCTGGACATCTTCTCTATCTATACTTATTACTCTGTCTTACTACACTTCTCTATCTACACTTACTTCCTAGTACATCTCTTCCAGGCTGATGGCTCTAAAGACAATTTACATACTAAGCAGATACCCTGTGGTGACTGTCGCACAACTCTGTGAATATACTAAAACAAATGAATTGTACACTTTAAATGAGTGAAGTTTGTCAATAAATGTCAACTCTTTCTAGTCACTCAGCCAAAAAAGCCCCAGAGTCATTCTTGAAAACTCTCCTCTCTTACCCCACATTTAATTCATCTAGAAAGCCGTTTGGATCTACCTTCAGAACAGGTCTAGAATTAAATTACTTCTTATAAAGCTTGTCCAAACCACCAGTATTTTATCCCAGGATTACTTCAATAGCCACCTACTGGCATCCCTATTTCTGCAGCAACTAGAATGATCTTTTAAAAACAGAAATCTGTTCACATCACTCCTCTGCCCCATCTCACTCAAAATAAAAGCCCAAGAATGCCTATAAAATTCTTTGTGATCTGCCCCTCCTGCCATATCACCCACCATAATCTGAGTTCATCTGCTAATCCTTACTTTCACTACTTCTTTCCAGCCACAAAAGCTTTCTTCAGCTCACCAGGCACACTCTAACCTCAAGACCTTTGTATTTTTCTGTTCTCTTTGTCTTGGAACCTTCTTCTCTCACACTCTCCTATCTATATTGCCTATACCTCACCTTCCTGCTCAAATGTCACATTCTCAGTGAGGCCTTCCCTTAGCACCTAATTTAAAACTGCAAACTCTTATAACACTCTGTATTCCCCTTCCCTGCTTTATATTCCTCTTTAGCACTCCTAATATTTTTTACCTTCTAATATATTTAATATTTTGTTTGTTTGTTGCTTGTCTCCTCTTCTAACAGTATAGGCTCCGAGAGGACAAAAATTTTTCTCCATTTTATTCACCTGCTTATGTCCCCAGTGCCTGTCACAGTAGGTATTCAATAAATATTTGTTAAAAGAACTGAATGTAAACTAGGGATTTGTAAGCAAAATTCATCTTGGAACTTAAAGTAAGAATTTGTACCTAGTCCACCTATATTTGTATACATGTGATATGTGATTAAAAAGCTATGGCAGTACTGTTATACTCTATATGTGTAGCCAACATATCTGCTACAAAGGATGAATTACAAGGAAAGTAAACGGTTAAAGGAATAGCTACATTTCAGATACCAGAGCTGCAAAAAATAGTTCCAGACCCTCAGATTTGTGCAATATCAAATACAAGATTATAGACTTCACTCTCCACTGACCAATGGAGGTACCAGTGTGGTACCCCAAACTTTTTGCCACCAAAAAAAATCCTTCTATTATTTAATCTAAAACCTAACATTTAGAGATTTTTATCAAGTAAACAACTTTAGTAACTAACATGTTCAACTTGTTTTCCCTTTTTTAAAATTATAAATGACTATCAGAACTTCAAATCTATACAAGATAATCAGTTTTCCCACAGAAAGCAAAAATAAAAACAAAAATACCCACAAAGCTTCAAAATGTAGATATTCTAGTTAATCTGCATGGCCTAACATTGTAGAAAATATTTTATGAATAGGAAAGGCTGTGTAGTACAGTGGCTAAGAGTGTATGCTCTAAATCAAGAATGCCTGGGTTGAATCCTGGATCCACCACTTATTAGCTCTCTAACCATGGGCAAGTTACTCAACCTCTCAGTGCCTCTGTTTTCCCATCTGTAAAGTGGGGATCATAACAATACCTACTTCAAAGAATTATGAAGATTGAATGAATTAATAAGTGTAAAATGCTTGGAACAGTGCCTGGCACATAATAAGCACTTGATAAAAGTTAGCTAGAAAATTATTACCAGCTTCATGGTCCATTCAGGCATCTGAGAAACCACTGCCATACATCAAAAATAGTAAATTGCACTTTTCGAATTCTCTGCAACAAACTAATCCTGTATTAAGAGGGTTTTTTTGGGCAGTCCATATTTCTCTTGTGGAGAAAATACCAGATTGTACTGAGATTTGCTTCAAATGAGGAGGAGGAGAAGGGAAAGTAAAGGGGACAGAAGAAAAAAGATCGGCCATTAAAATAACTACTGGGACTTCCCTGGTGGCGCAGTGGTTAAGAATCCACCTGCCAATGCAGGGGACACGGCTCCGAGCCCTGTTCTGGGAAGGTCCCACATGCTGTGGAGCAACTAAGCACATGGGCCACAACTACTGAGCCTGCGCTCTACAGCCCACGAGCCACAACTGAAGCCCGCGCGCCTAGAGCCTGTGCTCAGCAACAAGAGAAGCCACCGCAACGAGAAGCCGGCGCACCGCAAGGAAGAGTAGCCCCCCGCTCGCCTCAACTAGACAAAGCCCGCGCACGGCAATTAAGACCCAACGCAGCCAAAAATAAATTAATTGATTAATTAAAAAAAAAAGATAACTACTTTTGAAGTGGGGTGATCAGTGGTGGCAGGAGTGTTATTACTTTCCTAATCTTGTACATACTTAAAGTTCGTACCAAAAACAGCTGAAGGGAAATCTTAACAGCTTTTCTGCTCTACAAATGATTCTACTTTCCTATAACCCCCTTTTCTTCAAAAACTCATTTCAATTCTCATACACCTTCTAAAACAGACCAACCCATTCAATGGTTAGAAGCAAAACAACTTGGAGATATCATGAACACAGTATTTTCCATTTTGTCCTACTAGTTCTTCAGAGAACTTGCTAATTCACTACAGAAAGGCTGGTCCAAACCATCTCCCTCTGACTGGGAATGTAATTTCCAGCACTGTTCCCAAAACAAAGTAATTATTTCGAATAGTTAGGACCTTAAGACTATCTACATCATCGCTGTCACCATAATAAATAATGTGAACATATATGTATATGCTAGGACCTATACTAAAATACATGCATTATCTTCTTAAATCTAGACAACAAGCCTATGAGAGATAATTATCTCTACTCACAGATCAGAAATTGAGACTCACAATTTAAGTACTGTGCCCAGGTATTAACTGATGGAATTAAGATTTGAACCTGGGTCTAATTCTAAAGTCTGTGTTTTTCTACTTTTCCATACTTATTTCCATGTTACATTAAAAATGGGACAGATGAACAAAATACAGAAATGACAGTCTAGTCAAATTGCACATCAAGCCCATATAAGCGCCATATTTTGAAACTGCCAACAACCATACCTATCATTTCTTTTACTAAATTATAAATGCTGCCTTCTGATAAACAGAAATTAAAACAATTCAAGTTCTTGATTAACTATTTCACAAAATTATATTGGCAAATATTTACTGATTACTTATTGTGTGCCAAACACTGTTCTAGTTGCTTGGGGATGTAGCAGCAAAGAAGACACAGCCCTGTCATCTGGTGGAAGAAAATAAACAGTAAGCATATAAACAAATAAATAAGGTAATTTCATATACTGAAAATAAAGTGATGTGTTATAATGCAACTGAAGGAACCCCATTTGAAATAAGATCATTAGGGAAGGCCTTTCTGAGGAGGTAATATTTGAGCTTGGATCTAAATGATGGGAAGATAGGATTAGAAGAAGCCTGAGAGGTAGTAGGCAGGGCAAGTGGTGTAGGACCTTGTAGACCTTTTACTTGTAGTAAAAAGAAGTTTAACCCTTTAAGCCTGTTGCAATGGGATATCACTGAAGGATTTTAAAGCACAGAAATGACATCTGTTTATGCTACAGAAAGATCACTTTTGAAAAATGATAGTGTAAGTGGAAGCTTCAGTCAAACAAATTAAAACAAGTCTGAATAAAATCAGTAGAACCCAGGGCTTCCCTGGTGGCACAGTGGTTGAGAGTCCGCCTGCCGATGCAGGGGACATGGGTTCGTGTCCCGGTCCTGGAAGATCCCACATGCCGCTGAGTGGCTAGGCCCGTGAGCCATGGCCGCTGAGCCTGCGCATCCGGAGCCTGTGCTCCGCAACGGGAGAGGCCACAACAGTGAGAGGCCCGCGTACCACAAAAAAAAAAAAAAAAAAAAAAATCAGTATAACCCACCATGGAGTGTGCTTGAGGAAGACTACTTGCCTTCTCTAAGTTATTTCCTTTATTGTTTTTCTAATTTTTATTTATTTATTTTTTGGCCATACTGCGCAGCTTGCGGGCTCTCAGTTCCCCGATCAGGGATTGAACCTGGGCCATGGCAGTGAAAGCCCAGAATCCTAACCACTAGGCCACCAGGGAACTCCCTAAAGTATTTCCTTTAAAGTGAACAAAAGTCTCTTATTACACATTATGAAATAAAGGATAAAAATGAAAATATCTCAGGAAGAGTTAACATAGTCACTTAAACTCCCACTGAGGTCTAAATATAAGTAACTAAATAATGGATGCCAAAGAAAAAAAGGAGAAGCAAAAGTGGCATCAGGAAAATGGACAGAAAGGCTGGGAATGCCAAAGACACCTATTTCACAAATTTGCCTAAAGCTGACTTAAAAACCAAACTCGAACTAAAATAATTCTAACAACAATCTCCTGAATATTTCTCTCAAAAGGCTTTATTTACAATACGATAAACGATGTTCACTCAACGTAAACATAAAACAACTACAAATTACCCTTAACCATTTTAGAAAGTTAAGTTGCATTCCACCAGACAAAAAAAAAAATCAGGTTTATAGAAAGCCAAAAGCATTGAACTATACAAACTGTATATAATACACTTCAAATGAAGTACTGTCTTCCTAGAGCAATCATTTTTTTCACTCTTAAAATATCAACAAGGGAAATAAGCTCAGGCACAATATCAAAAGTAGAGGAAGAAAAATTCTGGCTCCAGTGTATCTCGTTATCGTTGACTGTAAAAAATATATTGTAATTGCATTTGTAATCCCACAGGCAGGGATGGCGACCAACTTATTCTTGCAAATGATGTAACCATACAGTTAAAGCACCAGAGCCCAAAGGTAGAAAAAGTAAAAATGTTTTAAAACAGGAAGAAAAATATGCTTAAGGAGAATACGTCCTCAGGCTTGAGCACTGCTTGCTACCACTGGTATACCAAAAACATTAAAGAATAATCATGAAAACATTACTTTACAAAGTTAAATGTGGCCATTGTCATCTGATATGGTGAAGTCAAATCCCAACTCCACCATTTTACTGTATAAACTTAAGCAGCTTACTTAACATTTCTGAGGCTTAGTTTCCACATCTGTAAATCAATTATTAAAAAATCTACTTCTTAGGGTTAGTTTAAGGTATAATGAGATACTAGATATATTGTAAATGACAAAGGGCTGGGTACATAGTAGATACTTACTATGTGAGTCTTTGATAATGACTGGTACTTGATATTGTATGTTCTAATTTTACCTCTTGGAAAGAAAGTAACTTTGATCTGCTATTGGTAAATATAGGTAATCCTGCCTTGGTTATACAACTCTTTCTGCATATATTATTCAAAGAGCCACAAAACATCTCTCCAAAAAATAACTTTATACACAAATGATTTGAAGTTTGGGGTCTATGATTTTGTAAATTTTATCCATCTGTTCCCTAAAAGTAAACACAAATTCAAACACTATAGGGGCAATAGCAAAAGTGGAATAAGAAGAATAAGTGAATGATGGGTCTCACTGGTGACGTGCCATAGACAGGAAGCAGACCTAAAATTCAAATAGATATACATGGATTTAGGGTCAACCCTCTCTTCTCAGCAGGAAGCAACAAATGACTTCTCCACACTTTGTCCTAAAAGATCTGAAATTTTCTGCAAACAATCCATGCTTCCTGACAGTCTAACAGACCTCTTTTCTGCAGTAACGCAGTAAAGTGAAAAAAACTCCACGATGTAGACAAAAAAGCAATTAGGGGTAAAAAAGTAGTACCTATTCAAAAAGCACACTTCCTGATTCTTTGTTTTGATTACCTATGAAACCAATTCCTATTCTTTAAAAAGGTATCTGAACTGGTTGAAAAGTAGCCGGATATGTTTTCCATTTTATGGTGTTAGTGGCGATACTGACTACGGTTGTTTCCGGTTAGTATCAAGAAGCCTGTATTTTACTGCAGCAAACATAGCTACAAAAACCTCTCAGGTGGTCGCCTCAGCTCTATGTGGAGCTCACGTTACCTCTTCATCTAGGTAAGGCCCTTCTTATTACACATCACACGTTTTAGGTCAGTGGAAAATAGAATGGTCCCACATATTCCAGCGAAGTAGGTGCATTTACTACTGCTTAAACCACAGCGTGTCTATCACCAGGAAAACAAGAAATCATTAACACGTCAGGGCCTATAAGAAATAAACGGACGCAACCATTTCTGTGAAGGTTCAGTAAAAACAACATCACCTTCCAAAGCTCTGAAACAACATGTAAATCTCAACAGATTTGGGCCCAACGGCCCAAGGTCACACCAAGTCAGTCGCTATAAAATCCAAGAAATGATGAGCCTCCTGCATTCAGGACAATCCTGGCTAGGAATAGGGTCTGAGTTTGGGTACACTCTGGTCGAAGCTTTAATATGAACAACCCCAACCGAATGCAGCGGCTCCACAGGGAAACCCTAAGCGTTTCGGGTAGTATTTCCTTCCATCCCCAGTCTTCCCTTCCCTAGTCACCCCCCAACACTCACATCTCCGGAGCCACTTCATCCAATGGTAGACGATAGTAGTGTGGTGTTTCTTGTTCTCTATACACCAAGACGACAAGCCTTGAATAGATTCCATGGTGTTAGTTACCGACTGGAATTTTCGATCCAACGAGGACTCCAGAGCCCCTGCCGAAGAGGCCGACGAGGAGGAGGCCTTACTGCCGCCTCCGCCGCCGCCGGCCGCCATCTTCCCGGTTTGCACAGGCGCTGCTGCTCCTCTGGCGGCGGCGGCGGCGGCGGCGGCGGCGGCGTCGGGAGCGGGCGAAACAATCACTGCGAGTGCGTGAAAGCCGCAGGTGGGGAGGGGGGGCAGGGGGTGGGGATGGTGCACGCGCTAGGCTCTTCTGGAGGTAGGACGGGAGGACCAGCTGCTGGGCACGCTGGCAGCTCCTACACGCTGCAAAGAGGGGCTGCGGATTTCGAAGGTTTATCGGAATTGTTCAAGGGATTGTGTTTAAACCAGTCAGTAATCACGGAAGAATTGCGCAGAAAACAGGTCCTGCAAAGCCCTTCTAAACGCCTGGCCCGGAAATTAATGGTTTTATACTCTTCGGCTCTCAACGCTTAAGGCCGTCCCCCACACTCCTCTAAGAGCGGGCATGAATATCTTAAAGTTAATACTACCCGACTGCCCCTTCAGTTGCAGAAATCTTTCTCTCTCCTTTAGATCCTCTAGCACAGAAAGGCCCAAGGCTACCTAGTCAGGATTTTTTTTTGCAACGCAACAGCAGCAAAGGGACAGCAACACTATCGCGCACGCGCTGCTTGGCCCCGCCCCCCTGCTTCCTTCTCAACCTAGAAAAAGCAGAGGGAGGTGTGATGGCGGGGCAATCTGGCCAATCAAGGGAGAAGAACGGGAAGCGCGCGCAGAAGCCCACAAGCCCCAAGGGCTAAAGAGGCGCTTCGAGTATTCGTGCGCCTGCGCAGCAGGCCAGCGCGTAGCGGGCTGGGAGGAAAAACGGGGAGAGAAGGGTGGGAGAGGGAGTTGGTCAAACTAAGGAGAGGTTGGGGGAGGGGCTTCACCGCTCCGCCCCGCGTTTTGCTTCCTAGCGAGATGTCTCCCTTGGGGCTGTCCAGCTCACACAGCAGGGCCGAGAAACTCCCACCGCTCAGCGGCCACTGTTATTTTCTGGCACCTGCAGCTGCCGCCGCCGCCGCCGCTGCTAATTTCTCGGGGCACCGACGCGCCACAAACTAGCTAGCAGCCATCTTGCGGTGCCTCAGAGGATGCGCATGCGCCAGCTCCAGGGAGCCTTTCACTACGCAGACTCCCAGACCAAACAATTTTTTACACTCCCCTGGGACATTAACACTCACAGCCACTTGACTTTTTGGATTATAGGAAGAGGAAGTAAATGAAGTGAAACGAAAATTTTCCCCGTAGAATTTTCGAGACGCGGAAACAATAAAAGGCAAGATGTGATCTCACCTTCGCCAGATACGTTACAGTCTCACAATTGCATAATACATTATAGTTTACAAAAGCCTTAGATATTTATTATTACATTGATTAGCACAACCTAGATTAACCGTGCAATTGCATATGCCTATGTAAATTCTCTGGGCAGATTTGGAGACTTCTTTGTTCCACTGAACACATGCAGTTATTGTATTTTAATTCTTTCACGTCTTCCCAGTAGACTCACGTTTTTTGAGGCAGGGAACCTGTTTTGTCAAGCTCACGTATAGTATTTGTTAATTCAACAAAAAGTTGTTGAACGTCTTGTGCCAAGTACAGTTTTAGATGTGGGGGAGTAACATAGCAAAATAGACAAATATCCCTTTTTTCTGGGGCTTATTGGCAGGAGACCATAAAAAATATATCAGGGAGTAATAAGTTCTATGAAGTAGCATGAAGCAAGGTAAGGAAGAGAGAGGGGTTGTGTGTGTGGTCCTTAAGGGAATGGGAATGGTGGTTTGGTGATCAAGGAGGGCTTCTGGAAGGAAGTGATACTTGATCTGAATGTTGAGCACAAGGTAACCAAGCAAATATGGGAGAGGGGGAGAAAAACATGCTGGCAGGTGGAACAGCAAGTGTAAAGGACCTAAAACAGCAATGGCTTGATATAGTAGAGGAAGAACAAGGAGGCCATTGTGGCTAGAGAAGAGGACAAGTGATAGAATATGAGATCTGAGAGGTGAAGGGAGAGAGTTCATGTAGGGCCTTGAAGGCCACTGTAAAGACTTTGGCTTTTAACTTTGAGGTGGGGAACACTTAAGCAGAGCCGTTTTAAGCAGAAAAGTTACATAGCATTCTTTTTAAAAGATTACACTGGCTGCTATGTTGAAAATAGACTGACTGCAGAGCCACCGGTTAAGGAGGCTATTGGAGTAATCCAGACAAGGAAATGATGGTGGCTTCTACTAGCATGGCAAAAAAAAAAAAAAGAGGAGTGGCGTCAGATCCTGGATAGTTTGAAGGTAGAGCCGAAAGGATTGCTCATGGATTTAAGGGGAATATGAGAAGAAGAAAAAAAAAGAGTCTAATATGACACCAAGGTTTCTGACCTGATTAACTAGAACAGTGTTTCTCAGCCTTTTTTTCCATTGCTGTTGACCCTAAAGATTCTTCTTAGATATTTTTTCCTATTCCCCCAACCCCCATGAAATGTTAATACCACAGTTATATTGTATATCTGTTTATGTACTGTCTGTATATTTGTGCTTTATACAAGAGTAAGCATGAAGTTTACTTTTTATTCAATGCAGAGTTAAGTGTGACTAAAATCTTTGTTAAAAATTAAAAAAATTTTTGATGTCTTTCTTCCACTTGGTTCTTCTTTTTTTTTTTTGATATTTATTTATTTGGTTGTGCCTGGTCAGTTGCAGCTCACGGGCTTCTTAGTTGTGGCATGCAAACTCTTAGTTGCAGCATGCATGTGGGATCTAGTTCCCTGACCAGGGATCGAACCCGGGCCCCCTGCATTGGGAGCATGGAGTCTTATCCACTGCGCCACCAGGGAAGTCCCAAAACTTAAAAATTTTAACGCTAATAATATTTAACTTTATAACTGTATTTGCTGAATAAACTTTAATGTAATTTATGTATATAAATTGCAATTCACTGCATTACATATGTAAATTAGCAATTTATATAAATACATAATAGCAATGAAATCAGTTTTTGATTTTTTTTTTTTGCCACACCATGCGGCTTGTGGGATCTTAGTTCCTTGACCAGGGATCAAACCCGGGCCATGGCAGTGAAAGCGCCGAGTCCTAACCACTGGACCACCAGGGAATCAGTGTTTTTTTTTTAATTTTATTTATTTATTTTTGGCTGCGTTTGGTCTTCGTTGCTGCACACGGGCTTTCTCTAGTTGCCGCGAGCGGGCTTGTCATCACGGTGGCTTCTCATTGCGGAGCACAGGCTCTAGGCACGCGGGCTTCAGTAGTTGTGGCACACGGGTTCAGTAGTTGTGGCTCGCAGGCTCTAGAGCGCAGGCTCAGTAGTTGTGGTGCATGGGCTTAGTTGCTCCGCGGCATGTGGGATCTTCCCAGACCAGGACTCAAACCCGTGTCCCCTACATTGGCAGATGGATTCTTAACCACTGCACCACCAGGGAAGCCCGGGAATGAGTTTTTAAAAAATCATTTAAAACTGTTATATTTCCAGCAGAAGTAAAATAATTGAAAATTTAATTTCTTAAAAAAATTTAGTGAACTTTTAACTTTATTTTATTTATTTATTTTTGGCTGCGTTGGGTCTTCGTTGCTGTGCGTGGGCTTTCTCTAGTTGCGGCAGGCAGGGGCTACTCTTCGTTGCGGTGCGCGGGCTTCTCATTGCAGTGGCTTCTCTTGTTGCTGAGCACAGGCTCTAGGCACGCGGGCTCAGTAGTTGTGGCACACGGGCTTACTGACTTTGCATACAATTTTTGTATCTTCCATGAACTCAATGTCATTGCTGCTTGTGTCACACCCAAGAAAATGAGAGAAATTAAATAAGGAGTAAGATTTTGTTGGGTAGAGTTGAGCTTTGGAAGGTGACAAAGCATTGTAATATTTAAGACTTTTTCATCCCCCAAGAGCCAACTTTTTCTCCATGTGGGGTGATATTGTTCCCTCGGAGAATGGATTGCCATTTTCTCAGATGGACCAGGGGAGGAAAGGGGAAGGAGCAGTCCTGTGAGAAATGAGTAGAAATCGGGATTTCAGTTAAACATCTTGAGTATCAGAGGCATAAATGGCACCAGATATTGTGAGTCTAAAGTTCATGAAAAAGTTCTTGGTAGGAAACATCAGTTTAAGAATTGTCAGTATATAGATGATCTTAAAGCCATGAGATGGATGAGGTTGCCCAGAAGTGAGTGAGCGTAGATAGAATAGAGGACCAAGGACTGGACTATAAGGAGGAAGTTTCAAAGGATATTGAAAATGAATGACCAGCGAAGGAGAACCCAGAAAGTAATGTTCTGAAAGCCATGTAATGAATATTTGTCAAGCAGAAGGGAGTAATTGTGTCAGGTGTTGCTGCATAGGTTGCATAAGTTGAGGACTGAGATAACCACTGAATCTGGCAAACACAGTAGTCACTGGTGGTCTTGACAAGGGCTGTTTCCAGGAAGTGAAATGATTAGAGAGGGTTCTAGAGAGAATGGGAGATGTGGAGTTATCATGTGGTGACAACTCTTTCAAGAAATAAAATGGGAGCAGAGAAATGGAGCTGAAGCTGGAGGGAAATGTGGGTTCAAAAGGTCATTTCTTTTTTCCAAGGTGGGAAATAATGTAGCTATTATCAGATGCTACAGTTGATACAGGATAGAGATGGGACAATTGCTGGCTGATTTCCTCGAGTAAGTGGAAGAGGATAGGATCAGGTGATAGGTTCATAGACAGTTCCTTTCTTGTAACAGGAAGGTAGAATCTAGGTAGAGATTCAGGTAGGTTGATAGATGTGTTGGTGAGAATGTGCAGAAATTCTCTTCAATTGCTTCTCTTTTCTCAGTGAAATAGGTAGGCACTGCAATAGGTGCTGAGGAAGCACACTCTTAAAAAGCATCAAGGATCTATTAATTGCCAATTACAGTGCACTGTTTACAGTCTCAGCCTTCAGCTTTTTCTGTTAGTGCAATGGTTTAGAGTAAGACACTTAGAACCAGACTGCTCAAATTCAGGCTCTGCCACTTGCCGTTGGCAAGTTACTTGCGAGTGGCAATTTACTTTACTGCCACTTACCATTGGCAATTTACTCTCTGTGGTGCTATAATTATTAAATGAGTTAATGTGTGCACAGTGTTTAAAGTAGTGCCTGGCTTAGTAAAGGCTTGATGACGTTGATGTCAGCTATTATTTATTATACTTAAATCTTTCTTAAAATTCATTTCCCTTTGCTTCTGTTAAATATACAATCATTAATCAGATCCCACTAAATGGATCCTTTCTCCGCCCATTGCTAGTTTTCTTACCCCCTTGTGTTTGCCAAAGTTCCATTTTTAGCCCTTCTCTCATTTTTATGCTCATTCTCTCCCAAAGATTAAATTTATCACCTGCATTCAGATTTATTCAAGTTGGATATCCTAGTTATCTTTGATTCTACCCCTTCAACTAGTTATCAAATCTTGTAGACTTCTACCTAGATATTTCTTGCGTGAATTCCCTTCTTTTCATTCCCCTTGCCCTCTACCTAAAGATTATCACCTTTCTACATATCAACAGCATCACGATCAGCTTCCTAGTATATCTCTTCAGCTTATATACATTACCAGACTAATCTCCTAGTTTCCCCCTACTCAAAAAACAAAACCGAAAAACTTCTTCCTTGTTATGTACCAAGTTAAGTAAAAGCCCTAACTTTTAAGACCCTCCACAATGGTTCCAATCTAACTTCCCAGTATTATCTCAAATGCCTTTCCTCCAAGGTTCCTTGGGCTCCAAACTGTTCCTTTTCCTTAAATATACCCTGTAATTTCCTATTTATAATTAATTCTGCCTAAAATATCCTCTTCTATTACCAAAATTCTACCTATCTTTCAAGAACTATCTTAAATTGCCTCTTTCAGGCAAACTTCCCTGATCATTCCAACTGGATCGAGTCTTTTGAACAGTAGCATTTTCTGCCCTGAATAAAATTACATGTATGTTAACTACAGAATATTGCATTGAATAACATGTAAAAGCACCCTGATTGCTAAACTGTTAGTTATGGCTGAATTGTCTTATCCAAAAATAATTATTTGGTACCTATATTACAATGATATTGCCATTGTTCAAGATATTTCTGGAAATTCATCAAGGTAAGCCACATATAGGAAGAACAAATCAGTCCAGTAACTTTATATTTGCATTTTTTAACAAAGAAAGCTATTATCTACCTTGATCATTTCACTTAATTCTCCATGATAAATTCCAAATGACTTTTAAAGTTCTCTCCAGAACGCTACAGAGGACAAATAACTGCCGTTAACTAAAGATATAACTTCAGATTATGAAAGAAATTACTAAAGTTCACAATGTATTCTAAGTGATAACAGCATCCCAAGATAGGAACTATTCTGAGTCTAGCATTCATCTGAAAGAACACATCTGTCCCTACCACCTATTTCACAAATGAAGCAGCATGTGTAGGGACTAAGTTTGGGTTCTAGTCAAACCTGGGTTCAAATTAAACTCCATCACTTACTAGCCATAACCTTGGAGCAAATTACTTACTCTTAGCTTCAAATTTCTCACCTCTAAAATCTACTTTCCTCATAAATTTGTTCTGATAAAGGAGGCAATGCCTATCGAGCACAATGCTTAATACAGTACAGGATCAGATAAATTAAAAAACCACCACCACCCTGAAGCACAGGGAGTTAAGACTTAAAACAAGGATTAAGTCTCACTATGGGTACAGTAAGCCCCCTACAGACGAACCTTCAAGTTCAGAACTTTCAAAGATGCAAACATGCCCCTGTATGCCAGCTGTTGTACTGCACTACTGTACTTTTCAAGGTACTGTACTGTAAGATTCAAAATGTTCTGTTATGTATTACTGTGTGAAAAGTATTACAAACCGATTACAGTACAGCAATTGTGAATTGGGTTTTGTTGGATGTACGAACAAATTGGACTTATGAACGTGCTTTCGGAATGGAATTTTTTTTTTTATTTTTGCTGTGTTGGGTCTTCGTTTCTGTACGTGGGCTTTCTCTAGTTGTGGCAAGCGGGGGCCACTTTTCATCGCGGTGCGCGTGCCTCTCACTATTGCGGCCTCTCGTTGCGGAGTACAGGCTCCAGACGCGCAGGCTCAGAAGTTGTGGCTCACGGGCCTAGTTGCTCTGCAGCATGTGGGATCCTCCCAGACCAGGGCTCGAACCCGTGTCCCCTGCATTAGCAGGCAGATTCTCAACCACTGCGCCACCAGGGAAGCCCTGGAACTCATTCTTTTATGTAGGGAACTTACTGAACTTTATAATGAACAAAAAGACTCCTTTTAGGTCTTCAGCAAACAATACATTTTTGAAGTTGTGTATAAATTATTTACACTCATGTTTGTAATAAATCCTTTAATAAAAGCAAAAGCACTTACTTCTGACAATGTTTTCCCCTGGATTTGCTTAAATCACGAAATATCAATTCTCTAGCTCCTAAGTCTCACAGATATAGGCTTTTTTTAGGTTTCTTCCTGCTCTAGGAATTAGTAATGTCATCTGTCTGGGTTATAGTTTGCTTATCTCTAAAAAAGAGGTTGTATAGTTTTTCCTTAAGGCCTTTTGCAGTCCCTTGTCTCTTTCCACCTTTTTTATCCTAGCACTCTCTAATACTGCCTTAAAATTGGAACTCTAACTAGGGCCTGAAACAGTAACTTTTTAATTTTTAAAAATGTTATTTATTTTTGGCCATGCCATGCGGCATGTGGGATCTTAGTTCCCCAGCCAACGATCCAAACCGTGACCCCTGCCTTGGGAGCATGGAGTCTTAATCATTGGACCGCCAGGGAAGTCCCCACATTTTTTTTAAAGGGGTTAATTTGATAACATAGAATGTTTTAACTTCTGGTCAAGTATTCATTCTGACACTACTTCCTAGTAAACTCCAATTAGCAGGGAGGAACTCTAATGGCTCCTATATTCAATCCATTCTCAATACATCCTCAACAGGCAACATGAAATGGAATGATATTTATGGTAAGAATTTTGTACTTCTATGGATACTTATTCTGACCCAAATACTCCTAAAATCAAACCAGAAACATTAAATGCTTAAACAGAACTGCATCTTGTCAGATTCTTGGGGGTGGGTGGCAAAAAGAAATTACACATTGTCTTTTAGAAAAGGATTGGTTTCTTTAATTAGTAAAGAGAAGAAATAGGCTAAATTCCCAAATCCTATTCCCTTTTACAAACTGACCCATAACATCCTCTTTGGACTCTCCTTCTGTGTCCATTTCACCCACGACATACCTTCTCATATATTCACCCATATGAGGAACTAATTTCCTGTTAAGACTACTCAGCCAAGACCAGGAGTAATCTGAACCTCGTGACTATCCACCGAAGGTTAAGAGATGGAAATTCCCTCTCCCCTATCCACTTAATACCTTTTCCTTCTTCACTCTGCTCCAGGAAAACAGTATTTATCATTCTTACTCTAAGATGAGGTCAGAAATTTCCATTATCCAATCATCCATCCATTCGTTCATCCATTTATATATTCATAAATATCAATGACAAAATTTTCTTTTTCCACAGCAATTGCTAGAAGTCTGGAGAAAAGATCACCTGAAGACCCAAACTCCAATACCTTTGAACGTTGTGAAAAATATCATACCGACTTTAAAAATAACTCTTTAATCATATTCACATAAGGGGAATAAAGGGCAGCACCAGGCTGTCTGGGGAAGGAAGCAAGGTGTTCTCCCTTTGTCCCAATGTCAACCTGGCACAGTTCTGAGATCACACACACAAGTAGGGCTGGGTTTGGAGGCAGAATAAGGGAGAGGACTGAAGAGACAAAGGCAAGAAGGGAGAGGCAAGGGCTTGCAGTAGTCTCAGTCGGTGGACTCCAACACAGATTCACTCAGCGCAAGGTCCCAGTAGTGCTCAGCCCCATGCTTTTTGAAATGCTCCCGAGCCATGTTCTCTGTAGGGCACTGTTTGAACTTCATCTCCCCAAAGCTCCGGTCTTTGGCTGTACCCTGGGAAAGAGACAAAATTTTTAATAAAAACACTGCAGTTTCTAATTTAAATCAGATATATTCCTTTATAAAACCTAGTAACACCTGTGTAGCAATGTGCCTACCTGAACATAATTTTATGGTAAAAACAATTCTAGGGACTTCCCTGGTGGTCCCGTGGGTAAGACCCCATGCTCCCAATGCAGGGGGCCCGCGTTCGATCCCTGGTCAGGGAACTAGATCCCGCATGCATACTGCAACTAAGAAGCCCACATGCCACAACTAAAGATCCCGCATGCCTCAAATAAAAGATCCCGAGTGCTGCAACTAAGAACTGGTGCAGCCTAAATAAATATTAAACAAACAAAACAAAACAAACAATTCTAACCTCCACCCCCTTGGATATTTGCTGAGTTTTCATGACTTTATATGGGTTTGTTTTTTTGACTGAATGGAAGATGAGGAGTTCTGTGCTCTGGTGCCTGGATGGAAGAGTAAGTCAGGAAGGACTAGGGAGGGTGAGATGGGATGAACTTGCCTCCCACCAGGCCTCCAGATTTGGGCATTTAAGGAGAAAGGAGTTAGAGGCTAAAAGGACTCTTTTCATAAGACTTAGTGAGACCATGTATATAAGCAGGAGGTTTTGGGGCCCAGTGACAAAGAACAATACAGGGGTCCGGGGGAGAGAGGAATGGGAGCCAAGGGGGATAACCTGCAGACAACTACAATAGAAAGATTCAGTACTTAGTGGAACCGCATTCTCACCAAAGGGACTAGCTGCAATGGCAGTCACAAAGTGCTAGAGGCTTTCAGGGATCAGATTCCAAAAAGGAGGCTAAAGCACAACTTGGCTTATTTCTGAACCTGAGAAATAATTCCTGAGGACTCTCAGAGATAAATGGAACAGAATTTTAAAGAGGTGAAGGGGCTGGGGGATATTAAATATGCAGATGGGGACTTATGAGACACAGAAACAGTTATTATGGTTATTATTACCTACTTAGTATGCATAAATTGGAGGAATCTGGGGTAAGACAGAAGGATACATGAAAAACAGTAGCAATTACCTATAGAGTGGTCTTAAAAAAATGAGTGAATTGGAAGGGACTATTTCAGTAAGTGATCTTCTGTGTTGTCTGAATTTATTTTAATGAGCATTCACTACTTTGGTAGTAAAGTACTACTTTTTTTGTTTTCCGGGCCATGCCGCATGGCATGTGGGATCTTAGTTCCCCGACCAGGGATTGAACTCACGCCCCCTGCAGGAGAAGTGCGGAGTCTTACCTCTGGACTGCCAGGGAAGTCCCAAAGTACTACTTCTATAATAAAGAACTAGTTACTAAATACGAGCACATTTAAAAAATAGAAGATACACACGCGCATGCAACCTAAAAGAATAAAATGAAAACGTTAAATCAACACAAAGGTAGAAAATATTTACAATGTATAAAATGTATTTTGGAGTGGGAATAAAAGGATTACTGCAGTACATCAGGATAAGAATATAGTTACTGAGGAAAGAAACTTTTAATGCTTCCTGGAGAAATACGATGATATTTTACACTTCACAAAGGGTGAATGATCCTTAGTTCACTACTTGGCCTGAACAAGCATATTCACTCATTCATTCATTCTTCAGAATAGTGTGGCTCACTAAGAAAATTTGAGGGACGAAAGAATTGTATAACCATAAAAAAATTCCATTTTAAGAGTGATTTAGTCACATTTTGCAAAGCATCATTACATAATAATCAAATTAGGTTCTCAAAATAAAACTGACAATAGGGAGAAAATAATATCCACATTTTGTAGACAAAGCAACAGTTTTTGACATTAAGTGTCTTGCCCAGTTACACAGCTAGTAAGTGATACTGCCCAGACTCCCAACTTTGTATTAAGTCTAGTACTTCTTTCACTATATCCAAAGAAAAATTCTACAATTCATTTCCCTCTTTCCAAGTCTCATATCCATGACTGTGAAATAAATAAATCGAGAATTTGTATTCTTGCCACCAGTTTCCATACTTTTCCCCAGATGTTATAAACTATATACCCATCAATTTAACTAATATAATCAGGAAGGATTTGCTGCCAAATACTTAACAATGAATTCCAAAAAGAAATACAAATTACTTAAGGGATTAGTCATTATTTAGTTTTACCATTATATTGCTCCATTTGCATAATATAAACAATCAGGAATTAGCATAAGTCCTGCTTCAGTGTTTAATCACCTACCTCCCAGACTAGTACACATTTGTTGGTTTTCTTCACAGCTTCCTCATCAGATTCCTCATCATCTGGAAAAGACAATATAGCTAAATCTTGCTCTAGACTTAGATCAGACATCAAGATTTAGGTTCTAAACAAACAGTATTCAAGCCTACCAAATTCTTTTAAATATCATCACCTTTTCTCATGTATTGGGATCAAATGTCTTCTGTTACTCTTTATTTCCCCCCAATTAGACTGAAATCTCCAAACAGGTAGGGACATTAATTAATTCAACAAACATGTATTGAGGACCAATTACGTGTCAAGAGCTGTGACAGGTACTGGGAATAAGGAGATAAATAAAAGAACAATAAAAACTTGTCCTAAGCACTTCAGATGCCAAAATGATAAGAGTCCATTCTCAAGGAGTTTTTAGTCTAATGAAGGAGGACAGATATAGTGAATGAAAATATCTTAGGAACACTTGCGAAACAAAATAAAATATAGGTCAATTATCGTAAAAAGTGTACTTTAAGTACAAAAATGGGAAGAACAAAAAGTATAGAAGGGCCAAAGTTAAGAAAAGTAAGGTTCTCAGCATATGTTAAATGCTAACCCAGGTCTTCAAAGAAGGGAAGAATGAATATTGATGGAAGAAGATGGCCTGAAGGATGTCAAATAAATATACAAGATAAACTTGGGCAAAAGAATAAAAGTTTATTTTCTTGAATGAAGCAGAGAGCTTTTTTTTGATCTGAAAAATATTTTTTGCTCTCAATCCTTTAAAAAACTTTTTGTCAAAAAATTATATAATATAGAAAATGCACATATGAATGCGCAGCTTGCTGAAATTTCACAAACTAAATACACTCATGTAGCCAGTATCCAGAGTCTGGGCTAACAGGGAAACCAGCTAGTAGAAAGGCCTTAAAGGATAGGCAGGAGAATAACTAATACTCATGTATATGATCATATAATAAATACTGTATGAATGTCTAGCATGCTTAAAGTCCAAATGGGTCTTTCTAAAATTCTTAAACATTATCTGGTATTTGCAAGAGTGTCAGAGAAAGGGAACAGATGAATGGACAGAGTACCATCCCACCTCCCACTTAATCCCCTCTAACCCCCATTCACCATCTCCCTTTGTGTTAGATGTCTGTTCATCCCACTTTATCCGATGCAGCATAAGACGCTTAAATTTCTTCTGGGCCTTGGGGCCTAGAAACAGAGAAGGAGAATTTTGCCAGAGTTGTGGAAGACAATGGGGTAGAAAGAACGTTTGTGTGCATTCAACGCTCAGACATTAATGTGGTAGCTGAAGCAATCCCAGGAACCACATCTTAGGTCCTTCTACTCCAATAAACACAGAAACAGAGGCCCAAGATAGTAAACCCAGGTATGGCTCTAAAATACTTTCTTTTTCTCCTTTCTTCCCACCATGTTAATCACTTCAAGGCCTACGGTTGCCTCAATTTTTTCAGACTCACCCCCTTCCACTACTACCACGTTGACATCCTTGTGCAGTACCACCACCCCTGTCAGGTACAGCTGCCCAGCATTGGCCTCAATCTTGAACTTCTTGGCTGGGTTGCTCAAATTTCGAACTCTGGAGAAGGGAAAGTTTAGTTATGGCTTTCATTTTAGCATCAGCAGCTGCCTGAATGGAATGGCAAATAAAAATGGATCCAAAATAGTTTTCTCTCTAAAAACAAAGGCATTTGGAGTAAGCAAATATACTAATGCTTAAAGGTAGAATTGATGAATCCAGAAGTATTTCTACTGTCTTAAACTTCTTCAAAGTCTAGCACTGTAAACTTTACAACAAATAGCAGGTAATCAAAATTTACTCTAAGAATGAAGGAGAGATATTTACCATCATCCAAAAATATTTATATGCTAGTTGTTCTTGACAGTATAAAGACCAACAAATTCTTTGCCCTCTAGATGCTTATAATATAAAGTAGTCACAATGCTATGCCTGAAAAATTTCTTGAAGAATATACGAAAAACTGTCAGTGGCAATTACCCACAGTGAGTGGTCCTAAGGGATCAGAGAATAGGAAGGGGACTTTTTCAGTAAATGTCCTTCTGTATTGTTAGAATGTTTTTTATCTTAGTAAGCATTCACTACTTTTATAATGTGCCATTTTTATAATAAAGAACTAAACAGGAGCACGTCTAAACAGAAGATACACATGTACTTGACATAAAAGAATAAAATGAAAACATTAAATCAACACAAAAGGTAGAAAATATTTACAACATGGAAAGTCCAGGGCTTCCCTAGTGATGCAGTGGTTAAGAATCCACCTGCCAATAGGGGACACAGGTTCAAGCCCTGGTCTGGGAAGATCCCACGTGCCATGGAGCAACTAAGCCCGTGAGCCACAATTACTGAGCCTGAGTGCCTAGATCCTGTGCTCCACAAGAGAAGCCACAACAAGAAGCCTGCACACTGCAATGAAGAGTAGCCCCCACTCGCCGCAACTAGAGAAAGCCCACGCAGCGACGAAGACCCAATGCAGCCAAAAATAAAAACAAATAAATAAATCATAAATAAATAAATAAAGTCCACTTTGGAGTGGGAATAAAAGGATTACTGCAATACATTAGGATAAGGATATAGTTAACTGAGGAAAAAAACTTTTAATGCTTCCTAAAAAAATAATATTTTATGCTTCATAAAGTAAGAATGATCCCTAGTTCACATCTTGGCCTGAATAAGCATATTCGTTCATTCATTCTTCAGAACTAGTATTAGTTCACTAAGACCTCAGAGATAGAAGACTAAGTTTTTAACCCTCACCAATGAAAAAGATCTACTAGCTCTTGATTTACACTAGGGTCGTTAAAAGAGAGTAGAGCTGCTATTAGGTATGCTTTACACCAGTGATTCTGCCTCAATCACCTGGAAAATGTTTTGGTATTTCTAAGGAAAAGGCTGGCCCAGTTTGGACACCTACCTATAAACAGATATGTGTACCCCCTGTGAAATGTCTTCTTTAAGCTTTTTAATTTTCTTGACCTTTCTCTGTTCTGCTGTAAGTTTTCGGGCAGCGTTGGCCTCTTCATGCGCTCTGTCGTGACAGGAAGGACATCCACAAGTGAGAAAGGCATTGAAGATCAGAGGCAGGGCTGAGGGAAAGAGAGAGCAACGGAGAACTCTCCCCTCCCTCCAAATATGGATCCCCCAGAAGAGTCTGGGAAAGGTACTTGCCCTGGGTTTCCACCCAATCCCATGGCACTTACTTCTGTCTTTTTGCCATCTGAGCTCTGACATGGGCTTCTACCTTCGTGGGGTCTTGAACAGCTTCTGTTCCTAATACTCGCATCAAATTTGAAATTCTTACTGCAGTGAAGAGATGATAGAAATCAATCTCATAAGTCATTACTCCAGCTGGGATAACCTGTCAATCTCTTCTCTACTAATTCATATCATTCACCTATTTCAAATCTCCACTCAAAACTCACCTCCTCCAAATACTCTTACCTTGAAAGCCCATCCAATTAATTCAGCATTTGAGGGAGGTCACATAATTAATCTAAATAACTGGTATGCATTTATTCACATTGTTTGAAAATTTACGAAAGACAAGGAACTTAATTTCTTTGGCTTTTTTTTTTTCTTTTTTTTTTTTGTGGTACGTGGGCCTCTCACTGTTGTGGCCTCTCCCGTCGCAGAGCACAGGCTCCGGACACGCAGGCCCAGCGGCCATGGCTCACGGGCCTAGCCGCTCCGCAGCATGTGGGATCTTCCTGGACCGGGGCTCGAACCCACGTCCCCTGCATTGGCAGGCGGACTCTCAACCACTGCGCCACCAGGGAAGCCCTTTGACATTTTTCACTCTCATCATAGCATTTAGTGAAAGATCCTATACATAACAGTGCTCACTCAAAATATTACTAACTGATAATGGAAACTACAGGAGTGAGGTTTTTTAAACTGCATTTTCATTTTTCAAACATTTAAGAATTATGTACATAACAACTCTATGCAAATACTCCAACTACTATCTTCATGAATTTCAAGCCTGTTATTCTTCCAGGAGTATAGGAATGTTTTATGGTCAATATTAGTTAAAAAAAAAAAAAAAAGCCTTAAGTGACATCTACAATGACTATGTTGACCTGTCTTAATAAGCAAAGACAATAGAAAATTAAGGAAAGGAAGAACCAATGAATGATTCTGAGAAACAAAAAGCACCCAAATATAGAGAGATGCTAAAGTTCCTCTAGAATGACAGAGATAAACTTGTCACCCTTTCTTCCCTGCCTCTAAGATATGTACCTTTGGGTTCTGGAGGAGGCATCAGGCCTAGCCTGACTTTCTCTTGTAGCTCCTTCTGTGCTTCCCTCCTTGTTTGCCTTCGAAGTTTCTTCTGTTCCTTCTTGGTCAGATATACCCCCAGAGTAACTGGTGTGTCATTGTCGACTGTCAGGCAGAGAAATGAATGTACCAAAGCAATAAGCATATTAGTGGGATACAGGTGAATATCAATCACACTAAAAGGAACTTTATAGCAACATGGATTGACCTAGAGATTGTCATAATGAGTGAAATAAGTCAGACAGAGAAAGACAAATATATGATATCACTTATATGTGGAATCTGAAAAAAGGGTATAAATGAACTTATCTACAAAACAGAAACAGAGTTACGGATGTAGAAAACAGACTTATGGTTACCAGGGGGTAAGCGGGAAGGGATAAATTGGAAGACTGGGATTGACATATACACACTACTAATATGAACCTACTGTACAGCACAGGGAACTCTACTCAATACTCTGTAATGGCCTATATGGGAAAAGAATCTAAACAATAGTGGATATCTGTGTATGTGTAGCTGATTAACTTTGCTGTACATCTGAAACTAACACAACATTGTAAATCAACTATACTCCAATTAAGATTAAAAAAAAAAAAGAAAAAGAAAGGACCTCTAGTTTGCTTTTAGTTAATTTTAGGTCGTGATAATGGTATTATAGTTATGTCTTTAAAAAGCATTCTTTTTTTTTTTTTAATTTATTTTTGGCTGCCTTGGGTCTTCATTGCTGCTCGCAGGCTTTCTTTAGTTGCGGTGAGTGGGGGCTACTCTTTGTTGCAGTGTGAGGGCTTCTCATTGCGGTGGCTTCTCTTGTCGCGGAGGACGGGCTCTGGGCACATGGGCTTCAGTAGTTGTGGCTTGCAGGCTCTAGAGCGCAGGCTCAGTAGTTGTGGCGCATGGGCTTAGTTGCTCTGCGGCATGTGGGATCTTCCCGGACAAGGGCTCGAACCCATGTCCCCTGCATTGGCAGGCGGATTCTTAACCACTGCCCTACCAGGGAAGCCCCTCAAAAGCGTTCTTATCTTTCATGAGTAATGTTCTAACTTGTTTTTCTTTAAGCAGTTGAACCCTTTTATAAACTGAAATGTGGCAAATATAGAAAACAAAATTAGAGCTGCTCCGGCTGCTCTGTGTGAGGATTTGGAGTAGGTGGGGGGTATCCAGAATCCCATTTGGATCCTACTTATTGAACCTCAACGTGCCTATGGAATACAATTTGAAAACCACTGGCCAACACTAAGAAATTTATAATTTAAGAGTCATAGGGATTGGGAAAAATCTTCTGAGCTCCCAAAGCAGATTTACTCAATTTGTTAAAACAAACAAAATCCCCCACTTTCTTCTAATGATTCATGCTGATGACAGCTAAGTACATTCTGATTAAGTATAATTCAATGATTATTATTCTTTTATTATCACAGGGTCTCAATCTATTTTTCTGAACTTATTAGAGATACTGGCAAGCAAATTTACTGAGTAAATGTACTGAGTAAAAACTAACCTCCTCTATTCATCTCAAATTTGATGAAAATTTTAAAATCTTCTGTGATTGCTTAAGAGGGAATATCAGTATTATCTCTACATATGAGGAAATTCTGTATTATAAGTGATTTACCCAAGGGATTCAGCTAGTTCACAGCCACAACTAAAACCCATCTCTTCTGACTGAGCCAACAGACTTTCACTACAAAAATGATAAAGAGAAAGGCTGAAGAAAAAGAAGATTGAAGAAGGCCAGGAGTTTAATGGTGGTGTACTAGACTAGAGTTGGGAGTCAACACTATGGCAAAAGCCCAATTTGTAATATACATCAGTGAGGCCATCTATAGATTAGACCTCAATGCTCTACAGCTGCACTGTCCAACACTGTAGCCACTAGCTACATGTGCTATTTAAATTAAAATTAAAATAGAATAAAATTAAAAATTCAGTCCCTCAGCTGTATTAATGCAACTTGGTTTTCAAGTTCTCAATAGTCATGTGTGCACAGCAGCTATAGTATAGACAGACCAGACAGAGAACATGCCCATTATCACATAAATTTCTATTGGCTAATACTTCTCTAGAGCTTTGATTGAGTAATCTCTACATTACCTGGAGGGTTGAGCTGGGCTGGATGTTCAACAAGATTTGTGATTCCAAAATAATCTTCTCTCTTGGGATTTTCCTCTGTACTAAAATTGGAGGAAGAAGGGAAAACAGGATATGTGGGTAGAGATGATTCCAAGAGAGAGGGAATCTTAGAAACACAATGAAAAAATCCACCCCCCATAATGCATTCTAGAACTTTTTACAGTATTTGCATGTCTATAATATGTAATATATTACTTATAATTTTCAAGATGACAAAATGGTCCCACTAAGGTTGGATGCACTCTCTACACCAGTCATTGTCAACCTTTTTTTTCTACCCTAACACCCCTGATGGACACCATATTCTCTCATTAGTAACAATAATTCGCTGGGACAGAGGCTGACAAAGGAAGCATAAGGAAAGGCTGAGACAGTCTCCTAAAGCCATGTATCAGAATAATGGAACAGATATGATTGAAGCTTGCCAAATGTTTCTTATACGCTTTACTTATCATTCTCTCCCCCATCAACTAAGAATCCTTGCTCTATTCTAGGACTGGATCTTTAAGAAATGTTAAACACCTATTAAAAGTAGCAAAAGAAGGTAATTAAGAAAACAAATACGGTAAAAACAAATAACAATGTATAACAAAGCAAGCAGAAATTTTACAGATTTGTATAGATTATTTAGACTATATGTGCCCAATCCTCCTAGTTAACCGAAAAAACTAAAACAACCCATACAACATATTCTTTACAAATATATGAGCTTGTATATGGTTATCTATCTTCCTTGGATTTAAATTTTTTACTTAATGCACAGGTACCATCTTTCCCATTAAAACTCTAGCCTTATTAAAAGGTATTAACCAACAAACTCACAGGTCAAAGCCATTGGGGATGATATAAGAGTCCCACCACTCAATTTCAGGGACATCACCTTCCTTCAACTCCTTCTTAGGAGCAATGAGGGCCAGCCTAGTTGAAGTATGAATGCCTGTTTTTCGAGCTGCCTGTGAGATCTCTGCCTGCAGCTTCTCCAGTTGAGCCTAAAGACAAGACAAGAAGATAAACTGAAGTCAAAGAAAACAGGGAAGTAGTAGAATCCCAAACTTTAAAACACTCCCTTGTTGAACTCTTTACATCTAATGCAACAAATTCATACTTTCTGAAAGCTTAGAAAAAGGAGCTGTTCTGCTTTACTTTATCCTTTACTTGGTTGATTTACATACATTTCACTCTCATCACTAGCCCTTTACCCCACAGTGCCTGCCTGCAGCAAATATGCAGAAATGGAATTTTACGAAAAACCTCATTCTGAGAGGATGAAAACAAGAAGGTAAAAGTCATCAAATATACAGTCAATCAAACTATCCAAGTGTGTGGACTGTCTGCAGTAAATTTTAACACCAGGCTAGCTTTCATTAGTTGCCCTGAGGGTTCTCAACGGTTTCCCTCCACTGACCGTTTATGTGGAGAATTTTCAAATTCAATTTTATTTCCACCTAAGTAGAATGTAAGTAACTGAGAAGACAAATCAGCTAAAAATCAAGTATTCCAGGAAAAAATATAGTATTTTAAAAATTACTCATTGCTTTACTACTTGTTTATCTAATTGCCAAAAACGTAGAGAACTGAGTTGACGGTTATTTCAGGACTATATTCAATTTCCTTTGTCACCTTCCTAACTTCTTCAAAATTCTAGATTATATTCTAAGCCAGATACCTTTGTCCGTAATCGCTGGGCAATCTTTTCAAATTTGCCCTTATCGTGGAATTTAAAAGTGCGTCTCTGGCGCTGGGAAGGGGCAATTGAGACTCGGGGGTCAAAAAAGGTATTAGACTCCATGTCTTCTGATGGCTTTTCTTTTAGCTGTTGCTTGAATTGTTCCCTCTTCACAGCCCGAATATTGGCCTTCAGAGTAGGCATACGGTGTGTCAGCTCAATTTCCTTGCCGGTTGCATCTACAGTTCGACCTTGTTCATCAAGAATCAGTGGTGTAGGTTTAGTTTGATCTTTTAACTCCACCTTCCTGAAAAATAGCCCACAAAGGAATAAATCCCATTTGGAACAGTAAGTCAAGCAAAAAAAAACCAAGCAGAAAATAAAAAACAGGGCTCCCCTGGTGGTGCAGTGATTAAGAATCCGCCTGCCAATGCAGGGGACACGGGTCCAATCCCTGGTCCAGGAAGATCCCACATGCTGCGGAGCAACTAAGCCCGTGCGCCACGACTACTGAGCCTGTGCTCTAGAGTCTGTGAGGCCCAACTGCTGAGCCCGCGTGCCTATGCTCAACAAGAAAAGCCACCACAATGAGAAGCCCGCACAGCGCAATGAAGAGTAGCCCCTGCACAGCAACGAAGACCCAACACAGCCCAAAATAAATAAAATTTAAAAAAAAAAAAAAAAAAAAGGAAAAATCAAAACCCAACAAAGACAACTAGGTTACAAAATTCTAAGGAACATAAACCCATCAGTGAATAATAACATCCTGACTGAAACTATCAAACTGGACAGTTGAGTATAGAGTACAATCAGATGAAATGAACTTATAAATTACAATGGTAAGAAGTTGGAATCATATTTTCCTTTACTCCTTAATTCTTGAGTCAGACAGGGGATGGCAAACCAATTAAGGTGTTAAAAATGAAGTCTATCACCTTTACCCAGTTGTAGAGAACTCTCAGATCTGGTCTCACTCAATGTGGTTTAATGGATATAGTTCTGACCTAGGATCCAGGAAACCTGGCTCTATTCCTAGCTCCAATATTAGAGGAATAATCTTAACTTCAGTTCTACCAATTGTAAAAAGAAGATAATTAAACTCTGCAACAAGGTAACCAAGAGAATAAATTCAATTGGTATTTATTGAGTATATGTAAGAAATATGAAACTGTCTAAGAAATTATTTAAGTTCCTTGCAAGAAGAGGATCAATAACATTCAAAGGTATTTATTGCTTCTCAAGCTTCAGAAACGAGTTCCATGAAACAGATACTCACGGGGGAGCAATGCCCATAGCATGGAGATTGGCCAGGCCCACCATGTTAGCATTGCCGATGAGCCCTGGCTTCAGTGCCAGCTGGGCTTGGATGCGGGCTTGTAGTTCAGCTGCTTTCCTTGCCTTCTCAATGGCATCATTCATGAAAGTGGCGGCCTGGGAGGGCTGAATAGTGTTGCCAATTGGAAGTCGCTCTGGTTGGGAGGAAGAAGGAGTCTTTGGCTGTGAGATAGAGAAAAAGAAATCAGAATCAGAAAAATTAGACAGGCAGGCAGATCTCCCCCGACCACGCCCCCACCACCTGCCACAGAGTGGTAGACTGTGGTAAATTGGGGGTGGAACATGCAGTCATCTTCTGGACTCTCATTTGAGTGGGTGGCAAGAAATTCTGTGCTAAAGATTCTTATTTTCAGAGAAATCTGGTTACAATACCTGAGGCGTAGGGGGGCTAATGAAACTTAGTTGTTTTTTCCTTTCCTCGATTTGCCGTGTTGCTGCCTCCATCATCTGTTTGATCTGCTCTCAGTGAGGGAAAAAGTTGAAAAACTGTTAACATCTTTTTATTTCTCTCATACAGGTTCCTAAACTCAAAGGGCTTTCAGGTTTAGAGAACAAAAAATTTTTGAATGACCCCATCATATTCTGCTTGTACCATAGGCTAGAAAATGTAATAAAGATAAGCGTACACAGCTGAGCACTGGAATTTTTCAACCTATCTTCCCAAGGCAGGATTGGCATGTTAAGTATTGATAGTAACATAGCTTGCTAATTAAGACTCTGGAGTCAGGGAAACCTGAGTTTGAATCCTAACTCTGCCATTTAATGCTTGTGTGACCTTGAACACGGTATTTAATTTCTAAACCTCCAAGTGTCTAAAAGGGGTAAAAATGGTACCTACCTTACAGGGCAACTGTGAACATTTAGAAAATGCATGCAAAACTGACAGAACCCATAAACATTATTACACTTAAAAAAAAAATCACCTATTTGTCCCTGAGTTCCTAGTTTGGGTAACGGGAGCCAACAATGTGAAGACTTACTTCCTAATCTCTGTAAATACTTTCCTCTGCCCTAAAGAAGTTCAGAATAGTAAGCTTTGAGGACATGATCAAATAACTCTTCTTGAATTTTCCAAGAGTCCTGTGTCAAGGCGCTTCAAGATATTTTAAAAAAATTATTTTAAACATTTTTTTGAATAGGTGGTATATTTACATAGTTTAAAATGCAAAAAAGTACAAAAGGGTATACTGTGAATTCTTCCACCCCATTTTCTATAAAAAAAATCACCATCAGTTTCTTTCCTTTCAGAAATATCATACATAATACGCAAATCCATCCATCCACCCACCCATCCATATATATGTATATATTCTATTTCTCCTGTAACAAATTTTAAGTGGTACAAGAAATATTTACTACTTATGTAGTATCAAAATTTGTTTTTGTTTTGTTTGTTTGTTTTTTGGTGGTACGTGGGCCTCTCACTGTTGTGGCCTCTCCCTTTGCAGAGCACAGGCTCCAGACGCGCAGGCTCAACGGCCATGGCTCACGGGCCCAGCTCCTCCACGGCATGTGAGATCTTCTCGGACCGGGGCACGAACCCGTGTCCCCTGCATCGGCAGGTGGACTCTCAACCAATGCGCCACCAGGCAAGCCCCCAAATTTTTTAACAGTGCCCATTTTAAATACACAGATAATTCCTATTAAAAACATACAAAGTGAACTCAAAATTATTTAAGTGGATTATATCTTTTCTGTGTTATAGTATTTGGAAATACTTCTCTGCCATCATGTTAAGTTCTAATCATTTCAATAATTTTCTTACTGACACAGTGAGGTAGATATTTGGGCAAATGATGTACGTAACACACCTTCCTTGCCACATAATAGGTGCTCAGTAAATGCTATTTCAAAAGCCTTCAACTGGAATACTCCTGGTTAAACCAAGAAATGATGAAACATAAAGCAGGACATAAAATTTTTCCAATGCTAACAATTAATTCAAATTAAGGCCACGATAAATCTGGACCCATCCATCTCTTACTTCTTCAACTCTCAAAACCACCGCTTCCAGTTCTTAATTACTAACCTGGAGCTTAGTCAGCATGCCAGGACTCTCTGAGGGAGGCCCAGGGATTACTTCTGGCTCCTCTTCCACCTCCTCAAAACGGGGTATCCGTCGCTTTTTTACTCCTGATGATTCCTTGGAGATCTCAGAGTCATCACCAAACACTTCCTAAGGGAACCCAAGATGAAAGAAGAGTTGTATCCCTGCCCATGGGAGAAGGGAAGAATAATCCTAGTCCTTATCAGCATTTTGTGGCTTTTCCCAGAGTCTTCTAGACCCTCCACCAAATGGACCATCTCACCCATCTCAACTTCATTATTCTCCTACTCCAGTCAAACAAATTTCATCCCATGTGCTTATAAATGTTCCCATCCCAAGGTCTTTGCACATCTTACTGCCCACATTTGTAATGATCTCCCTCAACTTTTCCCCCAGTCCAAATCCTGCCTAAAACTCACCTCCTCCAGGAAGTTTTTCTCATTAATAATCTCATCCCACTCTGATCAAACTGTTGTTTCACATCCTTTTAGCGCTTAAGAGCTTGGTTCATACTAAGTAAAATTATACTGCTGATATTCTGTTTGCCAAGTGTTAAGTCTTTCAATGTTAGTACATACTTTCTCCCAACTAGTGTCTAAGCTCTTCCAGGACAGGGGCTTTCTCTCTTTTTCTGTATTCCCCAATAACACTTTGTTCTCATCAAACAATGGGAACTCAAATATGTTGACTAATTTGCAAGGTGAACTTAACAGGACCAAGAGTGGCCAACTGGAAGGGACAATGGGAAAAAGCAAATGTACACACCGGTGGTAGGCTTTGGGTGACATCCCCTCTTCACTAGGAGGGCTCGTGTTTTGCAAGGACATATCCTCGGCCAGGGGCGAGCGCTTCCTGGAACTCCTACAGTTCAAGAAAAAGGACTCTCCCATAATATATTGTGTGGGGTGGGGACTGAATGGACCAAAGTGGGACCCGAATCCCAAGGCTATCTAGATACCTCCTTCAAGAAACCATTTTTATTAATCCCACCCAATGTAGTCACTTTATTCATAGCAGGCCCTCAGCACTTATACAGTAGCACGCCCTATCAAAACATAATCCTCACTCTACAGATCTGTGTATACTATGGATCAAGCATTCCCCCTTAAATGTAACAAAATTCAACGGAAGTCTGAAACTCTAGTCAACCCTAAAATTTACATGAAACTGCTACTCAGATTTCGTAATTTGTGACTGTATTTTGTTGTGCCCTCCCATCCCCCAACCCTTAAACTGCAAATTCCTTTAAGGCAAGGACTATCTTTCATTCCTCTGATAACCCTACAAAACCCTAAACACAAAAAGCACACAAATCTCTATTTCTCTTGGTTCCACAGCCTGGCCAGGGACCAAGCAGACACTGCTTATTCACTCTTGTGCCTCAGGAAAAACAAAAGGATAGCCAGGATATCAAAAGCACTTTGGAAGGTTTTTGATGGGAGTCACAGAAAGGATTTTTTTAAGAGACAGACAGAGAAAAGAGATAGATCAGCTACTTGACACTGCTAATATTGAAAGAGGCCATGACCAATCAGCAACTATAGGATAAAAAGAGAAGGAGGTAAGGGAGGTAATGATGGTCCCTTTAAGTATTCCACTCATGGGGCCAGAGGACTGGCAATTTGCTATGTGGAAAACAGTAGGCTCTCAAGACACACAGTAAAAAATCAATTGCTGTTAGGTGTCCCATCTACAAGTCCATTGCAGAGTAATATCTCTAAAGGACCAACAATGAGGTCTATGGCTCAGGTAGCAGTGAAGTCACATTCTGAAGCAATCTATTAGGCCTCAAGTAAATCAAAGCATAAAATCTTAGAGCAATCAATTTATTGAAAAAAAAAGAAAAAGAGAGAGACTTAGGGAAACATGAGAACCAAAACTCCTAACTGTATATGAAAAAGGACAAAGCTACCTACTGTTTCCTTGGAACGTTTCAACCCATGAACTTAGGTAGTTCATCACCGTAAGATGAACTACCTCTACTTCAATGCCTAAGTACCTCTCTTAAATATTAGGTATTCTAATAGTGGATATTAAAGTGTGAGCCAGATAAGCTCAGCAACTTTGTTACCATTCAAAACACTCCAAGCTCATCAGATAGTTAACTGTAACCTACCTTTAGCTCTCGTTTTCTGCTCCTGTCACTGCTGGACTTGGAATGCCTAGAGCTTCGGCCTTCTTCCACAGCCTCAAACAGTTTGTCCACAAATCGGAGAGTAGAATCATCAAGAAAAGGTTTCAGGTGGTCTGGCAAGAAAAAAAGAGGTGGTAAGGTTGAAAACGTAAAAGTACTTAGTCCAGGCTTCCCTGGTGGCGCAGTGGTTGAGAGTCCGCCTGCCATTGCAGGGGACAAGGGTTCGGGCCCTGGCCTGGGGAGATCCCACATGCCGCGGAGCAACTGGGTCCGTGCGCCACAGCTACTGAGCCTGCGCTGTAGAGCCCGTGAGCCACAACTACTGAGCCCGTGCGCCTAGAGCCCGTGCTCCACAACGAGAGAAGCCACCCAGTGAGAAACCCACCCACCACAACAAAGAGTAGCCTCCGCCCACCACAACTAGAGAAAAGCCCACGCACAGCAACAAAGACCCAATGCAGCCAAAAATAAGAATAAATAAATTAAAAAAAAAAAAAAAAGTACTTAGTCCAATACTAGGCATACAACAGATGCCAACACTGGAATTTTATCCCTAAGAGGGAGAGAAATGCTTTCTTAAGTTCTTTGTAGGATTCTCATACATTCTCTTACACTGAATGACCTTGCCCCACGAGATAAAAATAGTTATAATTTTTTGGCATAGGAAGTAGCATAGCCAGAGTAACCTGTTTAGGCTGAGCATCAAAGTTTAAGATGAATAACCACTCTAACTTTTCCCAAACAGCAGTTGGAGGAGACTACCTTAACAAAATCTGCCTCCCTCAACATTTTTCATGTATTTTATAGAGACTTCTATATGTTTAGATGTCGATATGGATCTGAATATACCCATCTGACTTAAGTATATTTCCTAAGTAAATATAATTTAGGTAACTCAGTGCAGTGGTCAAAGGAAATCAGTCTGAGATTCAAAATATGTCACAAATAGTATAAAAAATAAAAAATAAGAGAAAAAGCAATATTAATTATTTAGGCTATTTCCATTATAATGCAAGGGAAACTGTGGCCTGACCTTTTTTTAGACACTCCCAACAGAGAATTTGGGGAAGTTCAAAGCAGTATTTGGGGTCATCCTACATGTTAAGCCAGAAGTTTCAGAAAGGTACATACCAGCTGCCTTCTTCTTGTCCATGCCCTTCCCCACACAGTTCAGTGCTGCTGTGACCACTGTGGGCTCTGAGAAACCCAACACCCTCTTCACTGTCTTCTCTATCCATGGTTTCAGCTCATCCAGCTCCCTCTTAGACAGTGCCATTATTCAGGAAAAGGAGGATAGCTCAAAATAGGATTCAATACTGCACCTAAAAAGAAACCAGTAAAGAGTTAAGTTAGAGGACAGGAGAAGACTAAAATGACCCCAGGCAACAGTAAGTATATCAGGAATGCCTTCCCCACCTCTATTCTCAATCCTAGGCAAGTTCTTCTACTTCATTTCAAGCCAAATACTTTCCCTACAACTCATACTTCAAAACAGAAAGGACTACATTCTGTTTGATTTTTAACCCTAACTCAGTAAGTATCAGTGGATCAGTGAAACCTGTGGAATAAACAAACAAACCTTGGGAATAACCTAGTCTGAGAAATGAGTCCTAGCTTCTTTTTTGATTCTGTCATATTCAACAAGGACTGGCAAGCATATAACATGAAAACAAGACTGAAAAAGCCCACTCAGAGCCCAGCCGTTCTATTCTTCCTACTTCTGGGCAAGCATTCCTTAACCCAGGCCTTCTTTTAAGGGACACAAATGAGAGGGCTTATCCAGGTCAGTCATCCTATATTAAAACTCATAATCCTTAAGACTGTTCTATCACATTTCTCTGTACTCATATTCATCCCAGTGGGAATTCTGTACCTAGATACTTTTCTCTCATGTTCTACAGGGTCTCTGTCATAACTAATCCCTCAGTTCAGAAAAGATTACCCTCGTTTTGGATGTACTCTCTCTCTTTTCACCTTTATTCTACTTTTTAGCTTAATAGAGAAAACACCATCATAAAAGACTCTACAACAATCTTTAATTTGTTGTTTAATGAAGTAGAGTTCTTAAATTTTATTCATGTTTACGTTTTTATCTCCTACTTAAATCTCAAAACTCTTCATGAGCATAAAGAAAATTTTTATTTCCCTAATTTTCTCCATATTGCCTAAAAGTCAATAAGCTAGACTGACCTCAATTCCAAGCTAACCTCCTCCCAGCAGCGCCACACATCAGGGTCCAATCTGGGATTCAATCTTTTAAGATGTTTTAAGACACCTTTTCTCCTATAAGGTACAGTCTGATTATCTTCTACATTTTTGGCAGGTTTATCCTCTATAAGAACTGTTGCTAAATAGTGTATTTAATTTTGGTATAACCATATGAAGCAAGTAGATTAAAGTCATGAAACTACGAGTGAAAGATTTTGTGCCTCAGTGACATGTTATATGAATACAGTGGCTCTATTTACCCATCATGAGATAGCAGTAGAGCCTATCAATCTCAACATGTGCATTGCTCAAAAGCATATTCAGACACCACAGAGAATGAAGAGCTCACACCGAGCTCTACCATTTACCAGCCTTCTGACAAGTAATTCCTCTCAGGCTGGGTTCGCTCATCTTACAAAATGCGGACGACTGCCATTCCTATATGGCACTTAATTCATTCAATAACTATTGATTGCATAACTAATTCTATCAGATGAAATGTGTGCCCAAGCACCATATGAACAAATGTACTCAACTTCAACCCATTCTTCCATAAGATAACGTGCAAACTAAACAGCCAGTGGCCAAAATAAAAGTTCCAAACGGTAACTAGCTTTGTCATGAATCAAATATTCAACAATAACTGCGTGGAGCGGGGCTGGGGTGGGGTGTGGTTATGGTGTGGAAGGAGAGGAAGGCAGAATGATCTCTGAATGAGCTGGTAGCAGGTTCTAATCCTCTGAAGCATTTCCTTACTCTGTGCTCTCCTTTGCTACAAGTCCAATTTCCTCCCTGAAACCCCCATTCTTCTCTTTTTGCTCTTTCCGTCTCTCTGACCCGCCCCCAACCCAGCCTCGTTCTACCCCAACTCCTCATCTCAGAGGTAGTCTCCTCAGCTCGTCCCTTTCCCGCCCCCGCCCTTTTCCTCTCAACAATCTCATTCCAACCCGTTCTCCCACAGAACTTGCTCTTTTCTCAGCTTCCTTTCCACTGAACCTTCCCGCCTCTGTCCTCCCCTTGGATTGAACCCTAGCCCCAGTCACTAGGACGCGAGGATACCCTCTCCGGGCCCGGGGCCACTACTCACCTCACTAACTTCAGCCCCTGAGACGGAGCCCGAACGTTACACCGGAACCGGAAACCTTCTGACCGCCCTATGGCCTGCCGTCGCTACTGCCACTGCCGCCGCCACGCCGCGGTCCCACAGCACGTGACGAGGGAGGGCGGGGCCGCCGATTCGCGCAGCCGTAGTGGCTACTTTCCCGGCGGCGGAGCGCCTGCGTGGCGGCGCTTTAAAGTTTTCCGCTTGCGCGTTAGTTGCCTCCTTCGGTTTCCCCAGGTAAATCTGTTAGCTAGGTTATTGCAAAGTTAATGTTCCCTGAAGCATAAATTGGGCTACTTGTAGCATTCCTAGTGTGGAGAATAAGTGCGCTAAGGTCATGGTAGAACTAAAAACGGGGCTTCTGCGTTTGGGCTAAACCTGGACTTTTTAAAAGCCAGTGTCTGTAGTTGTATTCCAGCTCTCCCACTTTAGCTGCGACATTAGGCAAGTTACTTAAGCCCTCTCTTTCCTCACTTGTAAAAAAAAAATCCACCTCATAGGGTTGCTGTGAAGACCACAAGAGTGACAGTGCTTCTCACAGAGTTCAATACAGCTACTTGACATATAATAATATATCCAGTTGGCTACATAAATGTATAGTAGACATCCTAAACTTACATGATGAAAACTAAGCTCCTGATTCTAACCACCACCATCCCCAAAAAACCAGCTCCCAACACAGTCTTCCTCATCTCAGTTAATGTTAACCATATTCTTACAGTTGATGACAAATTGAAATTATAATGGAGTAACCACAATACAGGTATACAAAAATGGAGTTGGGAGGCCATTGAGGATCTGGTCTCAGACACAATTCTGCCCCACCGAGAACTTGAACTTTCTTTGAACTGTACAGAACCCAAGGACACCACTGGTCATATTCAGAACAACACATGCCACTGCATCCTTATGGTCTCAAGGTCTCCCCTTGTAACCGTGCAACCAATTCGGACCCCAACCAACCCTTATTTAACAAGCACCCTTGGGAATTTCCTGGCGGTCCAGTGATTATGACTTGGCGCTTTCACTGCCAGGGCCTGGGTTCAGAACTAAGATTGTGTAAGCCGTGTGGTGCAGCCAAAAAAAAACCCCCAAAAAACAAGCACCCTTACTTCTTGCCAGCTCCAATTATAATTATTAATAAAGAACTCACGTAACTAACTATAACCTTGTGGTTTTTGCCTTTATAAGCCTCCCCCATTTTGTAGTCTGGTGGAACACATTTCAAGTGCTTCTTGAACATGTGTCTCCCTCAGTAAGACCCTGTATAAAACTAAACTCGCAACTCTCATGTTGTACATTTTTCTTTCAGTTGACAGTTATGCAGGCCAATAATCTCAATCATCCTCAACCCCTCTATTTTTCTCCAGCCAATCAGCAAGTTCCATTGGCCCTACTTTCAGAATATATACAGAAACCATCTGCTTCTCACTACCCTACACTACTATCACCTTTATGCTTGGATTATTTTAGTAGTCTTACTGTTTTCTCTTGCTTCCACCTTGTCCTCACTTAGTCTAGTTTCATCACAGTAGCCATCACGATCATGTTAACACATCAGAAATGTTGTATCACTTCCCTGCTCAAAACTATCCACTGGCTTTACATAGCACTCAGAGCAAAATGCCCTACAAGATCTGCCCCACTCCATTATCTCTGTGATCTCACCTACTACTCTTTTCTTCACTCATTCAACTCCAGGATCTTACCCCTTGTTGTTCCTTGAACATGCCAAGGATAATTTCACCTCAAGGCCTTTGCACTTGTTGCTTTCTGCCTGAATTGCTCTTCATCCAGATATGTGCATGGTTTGCTCCCTAATTCCTTCAGATTTTTATTCAAAATTAACCTCAGAGAAGTCTTCCCCAGCCACCCTATTTAATTCTGAAGTCTGCTTGGCACAGTTAACTATCCCATTTTTGGTTTCCTTTTTCCTTTTTCCATAGTACTTATCACCACTTATGCTACTAGTACTAGGTAATTTTCTTATTATATTTATTGCTTATCATCTGACTCCCTCTGCTAGAATGTCAGCTCCATAGAGGCAGTAATCATTGTTCATTGATATATCTTAAATGCCTACAATACCACCTGGCACAATTAAATATTTGTTGAATTAAAGAACAGATCTTTTTTAGCAGTGGATCTTACAGGCCTCAGAACCTGCTGAAGTCTGGTGTCCCAAAGAATGGAAATTCCTGGGAATTCCCTGGCAGTCCATGGTTAAGACTCCATGCTTCCATTGCATGGGGCGCAGTTTCGATCCCTGGTCCAGGAACTGAGATCTTGCATGCCACAAGATACGGCCAAAAAAAAAAAAAAAAAAAAAAGAATATGGGGGAGATGCTTGGTGACTACATAAATGTCATGTTTCTCATCAAATTTTCACCTTCTAATTTTAGCATTCATTGATGATCTTGCCTGAAACAATAATGTGATTGCAAAAAAAAAAAAAAAAAAAAAAAGAATGGAAATTCCTTACAGACAGGAATTGTGTTACATTGTATCTCCAGGACCTAGGATAGTACCAGGCATAGTAAGGGCTCAATGTTTTTCTCATTTTACCAATAAGCCTGTATTTTTCCCTTTCTTCAAAATGAGGCTTTAAACCTACTTTAAATACCCTTTTAACCAGTGTTTCTGAAAAGCATTGTGTGTGGGTGAAGTATAGTTTGGAAAAAGCACGACCCCAAATTGACACAATTTTATACATGGAAAATTCAAAAAAAAAGTATTATTTCCAGGGGCTTCCCTGGTGGCGCAGTGGTTGTGAGTCCGCCTGCCGATGCAGGGGACACGGGTTCGTGCCCCGGTCTGGGAAGATCCCACATGCCGTGGAGCAGCTGGGCCCGTGAGCCATGGCCGCTGAGCCTGCGCGTCCGGAGCCTGTGCTCCACAACGGGAGAGGCCACAACAGTGAGAGGCCTGCGTACCGCAAAAAAAAAAAAAAAAAAAAAAAAAAAAAAAAAAAAAAAAAAAAAAAAAAAAAAGTATTATTTCCAGATTACAAATGACAGAAATGAAAACCCTAAGATGTTTTCTTAGATAGTAGGTTCACTGGAAAATGCAGTTATTCTCTAGGGAGGTTATTAGAATTTCCCAGGGAGCACCAGATTTTTGTATTTAAAGTCTGGTTTTTAATAAGCTTGAGAAGTATGTACCAAAATCTACCTTCCCTGATGGTGCAGGATGAAACAATGAATAAATCCTGGCTTTGAGTAGCAAACTGAGCGTACTTCTTGCTCAACTAATTCATGCCTCAGTTTCCTCATTGTATCTACAGCACCTAAAACCAATGTCTCACATAAGTAGTCACTCCAAAAAGTCTGTTGAATGGGTTAATGAGTTCCAACTCTGCAGAGTTGTAAATTTAGTTTCAGTGCTTTTAACTACCTGGATTCAATTCCCCATAGGGATTTTCTTTTTTTTTTAGGAACTGATTTTATTTCCAGTATTTGGAATCAGATGGGTTTAAATCTTAGTCTCGCAGTTACTAGCTGTAAGTCTGTGATTCCTTCAGGTAATACATTTTTCTGAGGTTGTTTCCCCAATTATAAAATGAGAATAAGTCTCTACTTTACAAGAATATTGTGAGGATTAAATGTAACTTATAAAACATATTTAGGGACTTCCCTGGTGGCGCAGTGATTAAGAATCCGCCTACCAATGCAGTGGACACAGGTTCGAGCCCTGGTCTGGGAAGATCCCACATGCTGTGGAGCAACTAAGCCCGTGCGCCACACCTACTAAGCCCGCGCGCCTGGAGCCCGTGCTCCGCAACAAGAGAAGCCACTGCAATGAGAAGCCCGCGCACCGCATCGAAGAGTAGCCCCCGCTCGCCACAACTAGAGAAAGCCCATGTGCAGCAACGAAGACCCAGCGCAGCCAAAAATAAAATAGATTTAAAAAAACAACAACAGAAAACAAATAAAACATACTTAGTGTGACACTGGCATAAGGATGGACATATAGATCAACAGAATAGATTAGACAGCCCAGAAGTAAACCTCATACATACTGTCAGTTGTTGTTTTGGTTTGGTTTTTTTGGCTGCATTGGGTCCTTGTTGCTGCACGTGGGCTTTCTCTAGTTGCGGCGAGTAGGGGCTACTCTTTGTGGCGGTGCGCAGGCTTCTCATTGCAGCGGCTTCTCTTGTTGCGGAGCACGGGCTCTAGGCGCGCGGGCTTCAGTAGTTGTGGCACGTGGGCTCAGTAGTTGTGGCTTGCGGGCTCTAGATCGCAGGCTCAGTAGTTGTGGCACATGGGCTTAGTTGCTCCGTGGCATGTGGGATCTTCCCGGACCAGGGCTCGAGCCCGTGTCCCCTGCATTGGCAGGCAGATTCTTAACCAATGTGCCACCAGGGAGGTCCACGGTCAGTTGAATTTTTTGAAGGGTGTCAAGACCATGCAATGGAAAAAGGACAGTCTTTCATCAGATGGTGGAGGGAAAACTGGACATCCACATGCAAAAGAATGAGACCCCTTCCTCATTCCATATACAAAAATTAACCCAAAGTGGATCAAAGACCTAAACGTAAGAGCGAAAACCATAAAAAGTCTTAGAAGAAAACGGGAAAATCTTCATGACATTGAATTTGGCATGATTTTCTTGGATATAACACCAAAAACACAGCAACAAAAGAAAAAATAAATTGGACTTCAAAATTAAAAACTTCTGTGCATCAAAGGACACCATCAAGAGAGAGATCCACAGAATGGGGGAAAATATTTGCAAGTCATATATATAATAAGGGATTAATATATAGAATATATAGAGAACTCCTATAACTCAACAAAAAACAAATAACCCAATTAAGAAATGGGCAAAGGACTTAACTACACATTTTTCCAAAGAAGATATACAGGTGGCCAAAAGGCACATGAAAAGATGCTCAACATCATTAGTCATTAGGGAAATAAAAATCTAAACCACAAGGAGATACCATCTCACATCCATTAGGTTGGTTACTATCAAAAAACCCAGAAAATAACAAGGGTTGACAAGGATATGGAGAAATCGGAACTCTGCACACTGTTAGTGGGAATGTAAGATGGTGCAACCACTATGGAAAAATGCATGGTGGTTTCTCAAAAAACAGGATTACTCTATAATCCAGCAATTCTCCTTCTGGGTATATACCCTAAGAACTAAAAGTAGGGTCTCAAAGAGATACTTGTACATCCACGTTCATAGCAGCATTATTCACATTAGTGAAAAGGTGGAAGCAACCCAAGTGTTTAATGACAGATGAATGAATAAACAAAATGTGGCATATATATATATATACACACATATATATACACACATGTATACATATATATAAACACAATGGAATATTTTTCCTCCATAAAAAGGAATGAATTTCGGATACATAGTACAACATAGATAAACCTTGAAAATATGCTAAGTGAAATAAGCCAGACACAGAAGGGAAAATATTGTATGATCCCACTTATATGAAGTACCTAGAATAGACAAATAGAATAGACAAATACCAGGGGCTATGGGGAGGCAGGGGGTGGAGGGTGGGAAATTATTGCTTAATGATTAGTTTATTTCAGGTGATGAAAATGTTTTGGAAATAGATAGTGGTAATAGTTACATAACACTCAATTGTACATTTAAAAATGGTTAAAAAATGGTAAACTTCATGTTATATATACATTTTAAAAATATTTATTTATGCATTTGGCTGCGCTGGGTCTTAGTTGCGGCACATGGGATCTTCATTGCCCTGTGCAGGATCTTCGTTGTGGCATGTGGGATCTTAGCTGAAGCATGCAGGATCTTTACTTGCGGCAGGCAGGATCAAGTTCCCTGACCAGGGAGCGAACCCGGGCCCCCTGCACTGGGAGTGAGGAGTTTTTGTTTGTTTTAATAAATTTATTTATTTATTTTTATTTTTGGCTGCGTTGGATCTTCGTTGCTGTCGAGGGCCTTCTCCATTTGTGGCAAATAGGGGCTACTGTTCCGTTGCGGTGCGCAGGCTTCTCATTGCGTGGCCTCTCGTTGCGGAGCTCGGGCTTCAGTAGTTGTGGCACGCAGGCTCAGGAGCTGTGGCTCTAGAGCGCAGGCTCAGTAGTTGTGGCACACGGGCTTAGTTGCTCCGCGGCATGTGGGATCTTCCCAGACAAGGGCTCGAACCCATGTTCCCTGCATTGGCAGGCAGATTCTTAACCACTGTGCCACCAGGGAAGCCCGAGTGAGGAGTCTTAACGATTGGACCACCAGGGAAGCCCCTGAATCTAGATCTTTTTGACTATGTAAAAAACTATGCATATAAGGTAGCTGGAACATACTAGAAGCTCCAATCTTTTCCTTTTTCTTCAACTACCTACACTTAATACAGTCTGAAGTAATAGTCGCCTACATATGAACGAGTTCTGTTCCAAGAGCACGTTCGTAAGTCCAGTTTGTTCGTAAGTCCAACAAAGTTAGCCTAGGTACCCAACTAACACAATCAGCTATATAGTACTGTACTGTGATAGGTTTATAATACTTTTCACACAAATAATGTGTACACAAACACAAAAAATAAAACATTTTTAATCTTATAGTACCTTGAGAAGTACAGTAGTACAGTACAACAGCTGGCACGCAGGGGCTGGCACGCACATTCACATCTTTGAAAGTTCGCAACTTGAAGGTTTGTATGTAGAGGACTTACTGTATACAGTGAGTAGTTATTCCTTAGTATTTTCAGTTAACATATAGGCAAACTTATTTTGTACTTAGTGCACTTCTGAAAACTTTAAAAGTACAATGTCAAAGTTACTCAACAGAGTCCAATTTTAAAGGGGTACCTGTTTCCAGAGTACTAAACATGCCTGACAGAGGTAACCCAGTGGACATCTAAGAGATGTCATAGGTGCCTAAGATCAAGGTAGGAGGTATTGTATCTATCGCCCTGTAACTGTGTAAATACTAAAGCACCCCTCTCCCGAAGGTGATGCAGGAATAAAAAGATTAGGGCAATCCCCACTCATTAAATGACCATGAGGTATCCTCTAGCTTCCCAGAGCAGGGAGTGGAAGGTCTTTCTTCCTTCCATGACAGCACAAGCTGATTGGGACCTCACCAAGTCGGCTACCCGCTTCTCACACACGAGGCCTTTTCTACTGGCTACCTGCTACAACCCATCATTGTTCACTGCTCCAGGGCACACGGACAGTGGTCAGGACTGGAGATTAGGACAAGCAGGGGATAATTTCAGAGACGAATTCCAGAGCTTAGCCACCCCTTAGTATTTTGGAGAGACGACAGAAGCAACTTTAGCCTCAGAGAAAAGCTGCCACTTAACAGGGAGAAATGCTGCCAAGTAACAGACCTAGTTCTGCTATCACAAACATATCCTGCCATTTTGGCAGAAGCCAGGTCTTTATTCTTTAGCAACAGCAATCGGCAACAGGTGATAACATGCTGTGGCTCAACATCATTCAAAAGTAATGTACTGAAGACCAAATTCAGAGATTGAAAGGTGTCAGAAGTATCAGTGTCTAATTTGCTAACTTATTAAAATGAGGTTGTACAAAAGTAAGAGTTGAAGACAGGCTGTATATAGAATTTCTCAAACCGCAATGTAAGTTTCTAGAGGACAAGGACCAGATCTTCTATTTATAAGCTGTTTCTATGTAGTGCCCAATAATATGCTTTATTCACCATGGGCCTTATTCCTGATGAGTGGAAGAAAGACAATCAAGCCCTGAGACACAAGGAACACTGGTTCCATCATATCTGCTGTTTAATCAGTAAGTATGGTTATTGTGAAAGAGAGAAAAAGACACTGAAGACAGAATTAAGACCAGAAGAAATCTGAAGCCACGCTACTGTACCACAAGGGGGCAATATTTGAACACTAGTAATCTGGAGAGATAGGAGGCTTGGCAGTTGGCTCTGTTTACTTTTTTTTAACATCTTTATTGGAGTATAATTGCTTTACAATGGTATGTTATTTTCTGCTTTATAACAAAGTGAATCAGTTATACATTGTTTACTTCCTTTTTAAACACTATGCTGAGTGGGCTCCACTCAGGGTGAGGAGAGGTGGGCTAGCCACTTCCACCTACCCTCTGCATTCTCCTACAGGGGTTGGCACCAACTCTCCTTATACTAGCAGGCATGGCTGTTAGGGGACCAAGATCAGAGGAAACACAGCAGGAGAGGAAGCAGAGCAGCTGGTCTTCCCACAGTGGTCAGATGCCCCAGCTGTCAAGAGTCCCATGCCCAGGAGTGCCTGTTGAGGAGGGCAGGGGTGGTAGTTGGGACCTCCACCTGGAATCTCTTTTGAGTACTATAGGGCAATGGTTCTCCAATTTTAGCCTGCATCAGAATCACCTGCAGGGCTTGTTAAACTAGATTGCCGGGCTTCAACCTCAATTTCCAATTCAGAAGGTCTAAAGTAGGGTCCCAAATTTTCCATTTCTAGCAATTTCTCAGGTGATGCTACTGATCTGAAGATCACACTTTGAGAGCCACTGCTGTAGGTATTTCTGGCTTTGTGCCCTTCTTTCTCTTAACACTCCCCCATTCTCTCTTTCCTACCATCCATCTACTGCTTTCTTTTCCACCAACCCTCCACTAGCCTCCTTTAGGAAAACCACAGGAAAGACAAAACAGGGGTGAATGTTAGACTGTCTTAAGGATTCCTTTGGGGAAGGGTTCCAGCTCTCTACCCTGGTTGATGGGTGTTTCAGAAGTAGAATTTATTCCAAATATATACATGTTTCCTCTTCCTTTTACCTAATAGTTGGAAGGCGGTTCAGTAAAGAGGAATAGATCATTTTCCAACAAGATCTTGCTTTGGGTTTCATAAACATTAGACATGGTAGATATACTCCACTACATTTTAAAAAATTTCCCACTTCAGACTACATTTTTAAAAATTACAGTAAAATATAGGGACTTCCCTAGTGGTCCAGCAACTAAGGCTCCATGCTCCCAATGTAGGGGGCCCAGATTCGATCCCTGGTCAGGGAACTAGATCCCTCATGCCACAATTAAAGATCACGCAGGCGGCAACGAAGATCCTGTGTGCTGCAGCTAAGACCTGGCGCAGCCAAATAAATAAATAAATATTTTTAAAAAATTACAGTAAAATATACAAAACATAAAATTTAACATTTTAATCATTTAAGTGTACAGTTCAGTGGCATTAAGTACATTCACGTTGTTGTGCAAGTATCACCACTATCCACCTCCAGAACTTTTTCATCTTCCCAAACTGAAACTCTGCTCTCATTAGACAATAATTTCCCATTCCCCTCCTCCCAACACCAGCCCTTGGCAACCACCATTCTACTCCCAGACTACTTTTGGACTCGGTTTCTCTTTGACTTAATACAAGAAAGTGTCTATTGCTGACTAGTGGGATTGCTTCTATATATGCAGGCCTTCTCGCATATATGTGAGTTTATTGTAAGAAAGGTAAGAGAAAATGGGGTGGGAGAAAGAAAAGAGGTGGAGACAGCTGGATAAGGATTTTCACATGGGGCCTCCTATCCACAGGCCTCAGCAGCCCTGCCACGGATCCGCCCGATTCTTTCGCATCAAGAAGTTGATCTTGCGAGCCATTTCCATGTTGTAGATTCGCCGGCAGGTTTCATAGCTTTCCCTCTGTCGCCGGCGGCAAGGCTTCTCGTAGTATCGCCGTCGCTTTATGTCCTCAATGAGCCCATCCATGGTAAGGATTCTGTATAAAGACAGGCAATGAAGTTAGAGGCTTAGGCTCCTTATTGTTCTTTTCCAGTTTCACAATGATCAGAAATCAATTGACCAAATAACTGGTGTCTGTAAAAATGGTGTGAAATAGTGACAATACAGCATTAACTGCCAACATACAGAGGCCAGGCACCAAACAGTAATATGTGGGGAAATAAAAAGGCAATTAATTATACAGTCCTTGTTCTTGGGGAGTTTATAGTCATGGTCATGTTCTCAACCTTTTTTTTTTTTTTCCTACCACAACACACCTGAGGGATATGGCACAGACCCAAAAGAACAGTGGCTCCCTATGGCAGTGAGTCTCAACCAAGGGGCCATTTCAGAATTTTCAAATGGGTGAGTCATTTGCAATAGGAAAAAATAACTAGGGGTGATTCCTACGTGGTCCTTAGTGGAGAATGTAGTTCCACCCCTACTGTGTTTAAGAGCTGATGCAGCTGAAGTCTGTAAGTCTGAGAAATATCTGGGCCCACTTAATACAGGGAAAGAAGAGGCCCTTATCACAACAGTGATACAAATGGGAGCATTAAAATAACAGCCTCAACCATGATTTTTCCATGTACCACATGCTCCAACCACACTACTTTACTGACTACTCTCTGGACACACATTAATACCAAGTCTTTACTCACACTGCTTCCTCAGCCTAGAATGCCATCCCCAACCCCTAGCTGCCAACCTTCTGAGATTTTCCACATCTTTCTGATGCTAAATCCAGATGCCATCTCTCCACAAAAGCTTTCTCATCTTCTTAGAGAAAATAATTTTGTTGTATACCTATTTAGAGATTATTTCATTTTGCCATTCTGTTATTTATACAAATGTCTCCCTCACTAGACTAATAATCCCTGAAGAGAGAAACCGTATTTTATTAATCTTAATTTAGTTCAATTTGTTTTTTCCTGCCCACCTAATTCCTTACAACACAGTTTCTCTTGGATTCATAACACGCTTAACTCAAACTAGCCCCTTTGTTCTCACTGAGCCAAGAGGACACGGGGGTTTATTCTATAACCTACCTTATCCCTGGGCTCCTGAGAGCTCTGGCTCCAATCTGCAACTTGTCTCTCCCTCTCAACTCATCATCAGTTGGTCCTGAGGAGGTCTGGAGGCACCTGCTGGTACTTCCCTCCATCCTGGCACTGCCCTCCATCCTGGCACTGTTTACATGACCCCATTCCTGCCTACCCTTTCCTTTCATTACATGTAAAAAATAAGTCAAAAACACAACTGGAGGTAGAGAAGTTGAGACATGGCTTAATTATAACTGGAAGGGGGACAGCAGAAGGAAATAAAAATAAGAAATTACCAGCTACTTCCGCTCAGTGGGAAACCCTATTTATTGCTAGTATGTTATACCAAAAGCCCAAGATAACAATAATAGATTGAACGTGTACTTGAAAAGATTTGAGCTTTGGGTACATTACAAATGTGAATAGACATGGGAACCACTATACTTTGGAATCCTCTCCTAGGCTCCTGCTGATTTGTAAGATCAGTTTGTCTAGGTTTTAGTGGCAGGGAGATGCGAGGCAAGGGAATTGTTGCCAACTCCCAGAAGTGGGAGGAGTAGATAATTCAGGTTCTGTTGAAAACACAGTCATGCCCAGAAGTCATGTGGATCCAACACTAGAGTTGTACAATAGAAAAGCAGGACGCCAGGGGACTTCCCTGGTGGCACAGTGGTTAAGAATCTATCTGCCAATGCAGGGGACACAGGTTCAATCTTTGGTCCAGGAAGATCCCACATACCACAGAGCAACTAAGCCCCGTGTGCCACAACTACTGAAGCCTGTGCTCTGTAGGACCCACGTGCCACAACTACTGAGCCCACATGCTGCAACTACTGAAACCCACGCGCCTAGAGCCCATGCTCCACAACGAGAAGCCACCACCACGAGAAGCCACCGCAATGAGAAGCCCACACACTGCAATAAAGAGTAGTCCCCACTCGCCGCAACTAGAGAAAGCCTGCGCGCAGCAACGAAGACCCAACGCAGCCAAAAAAAAGTAGGGCACCAAAGACTCAGTATCTTGGCCCACAAAAGGGTCTCCATTGCTGGCTTTCTTCCTAATTTACCCTTGACTGTTGGTATCCCTCCAGATTCTGACTGTAAACCACCTCCTTTTTGGTTCTACATGATTCCCTTAAACTTTACCACAGGCTTCAACCCTGTGCACAATGCAATCATTTCCTGAAGAGCCTTTAAAAAGTATTCATGCCTTGGTCCCACTCCTCAGAGATTCTGATTTAATTGGTCTCCAGTGGGGTTATACACTGGGTATATTTTAAAACACCCCTCAGGTAATTCTAATGTAGAGCCACACTTGAGAACGGACCCAGACACTGGTTGACTCTTAAATCATTATCTCGGGCTTCTCTGGTGGCGCAGTGGTTGAGAGTCCGCCTGCCGATGCAGGGGACACAGATTCATGTCCCGGTCCGGGAAGATCCCACATGCCGCGGAGCGGCTGGGCCCGTGAGCCATGGCCGCTGGACCTGTGCATCCGGAGCCTGTGCTCCGCAACGGGAGAGGCCACAACAGTGAGAGGCCCGCATACCGCAAAAAAAAAAAAAAAAAAATCATTATCTCTAGCCCCAATCTTATCTTAGAGCTAGACTGATGTTTCCAATTGCCTTAAACCCCACCAAAACCAATTTTATTATCTCCTCCTAAAATTCATTCTTCCTCCTCTGTACTCTCTCTGCTAATGGCATCACCAGTTAGTCAAGCTAAAAATCTCACCATGTTCCTGGAGTAGGCCTTCTCCTTTACTTCCTACACTCACATTTACAATATCCTATACATTCTATAACCTGAAATAGTTCTTAGATCTTTTCCTTCTCTCCTTTCCCTATAGCTACAGCTCTTATTATGGTCCTTATACCTGTACTGAAATAATCATCTAACTGGTCATTTAATCAATAAGTATTTATGGAATCCCAACTCTGTACCAGACACTGTGTTAAATGCTGAGGATATAAAACAAACTTAGGCATAGTTCCCTACCCTTGCAGTCTAGTAGAGAAGACAATTATGTAAGAATTACAATAGAATGTGATAGATGCAAAGATAAGGGAAGCACACAGGAGAGGTATATAATCTGGACTTGATAAGAAGGTGGTTATGAAAGCTTTCTAACGGATACTTTATTTGAATTGTGAAGGGTAAACAGGCTGCCCTATTTCCATTCTCCTTCCCTACACCAATTATTGTCCTAAAACATAAATCAGATTGTGGGACTTCCCAGGTGGCGCAATGGTTAAGAATCCGCCTGCCAATACAGGGGACACGGGTTCGAGCCCTGGTCTGGGAAGATCCCACGGAGCAACTAAGCCTGTGCGCCACAACTACTGAGCCTGCGCTCTAGAGCCCATGAGCCACAACTACTGAGCCCGCGTGCTGCAATTACTGAAGCCCGTGCTCCTAGAGCCTGTGCTCCGCAACAAGAGAAGCCACTACAATAAGAAGTCTGCACACCGCAACGAAGAGCAGCCCCCGCTCGCCCCAACTAGAGAAAGCCTGCACGCAGCAACGAAGACCCAATGCAGCCAAAAATAAATAAATAAATAAATTTATAAAAAATAAATCAGATTGTGTACTCTGACGTTAAAAGATCTTTCCCAATAAACAAAATAGTCTAAGCCAGTGGTTCCCAAACTTGTTTGCTTATTAGAATCACTTGGGGATCTTTAAAACATTCCAATTAAGTCACAAGAGGGGAGGGACACGGGCAGGGTTTGTTAAGTTCCCTAGGTAATTGCAATGTGCAGATAAATTTGGGAACCACTAGTCTAAGCTCAAAGTCCTAAACAACTGAGCTTCACCCTCTCTTTCTCTAGCTTCATCTTTAATAACTTGCCCTAAAAAGCCTATGTCTAGTCATATTGAACTAGGTGTTTTCCAAACACACTACACATGTATTTTTTACATTTGTTCATGATGTTCTCTGAGAATATGATTCCTTTCTTTTTCTGTTTTATGAAAGGCTATTTATTCTTCAAAGGCCCAGATCAAGGGGTAACGACATTTGTAAACTGGTCCAGGAGAAATTAATCACTCCTTCTCTCTGTTCCCAACGCACAGTGGTTCTCAAACTTTGAGACTCATGCCAACAGTCACCTGGAAAACTTGTTAAAACACTGACTGCTGTGCCACCTCGTTTCTGATTCCACAGGTCTAGGGTGGGGCCCACGAATCTGCATTTCTAACAAGTTCCCAAATGATTTCGCTGCTAATGGTCCAGGGAGAACCAATGCCACAGTACACTTTTAAAGTACTGATCAGACAGTATTATATTTAGCCATGTTTGGTTTTTTAGTTTTTAAATTCTCCCTTACGGGGTTGCGTGCTTTCTAAGGTTAGAGATTAAGTCTTTCATTTTTGCATTTAATATAGTACTTGGCAAAAGAGCAAATATCAGTAAATGTATGACAAAAATGAATCCTCTTGGTGACTAACAAATGTCCACAGCTCAAGGGATTAAGTTACTTTCTAACAGACACAGTTCTTGGGAATATCAGCTCAGAAGGCCTCAACATTACCTTTACTAAAATGGCACATTAGACTTTAGAAAGCATTTTCATATCCATGACCCTAATCATTATCCTATGAAACTGATTAAGCAGGTAATGTCATCTTTTTTTTTTTTTGGCCGCACCACGTGGCATGCAGGATCTTACCACTGGACCACCAGGGGAGTTCCCGTCATCTCTTTACAGATTAGAAAACTGAAGTTTAGAGAGGCTGACCTGCCCAAGATCACAAAATGGAGCTAGCAGTAGAATTCAGGTCTTTAGTGCAGTGCTCTGTAATAGCACTCTGCTTCTCAAACAAAAACCACTGAGGTTTGAAAGACAAATTATTGTGGTGCCCATGGGCAAAGTGAAAAATGAGGGAGGAAAGAGCTGGGCCAGGCTCCTTAATTAGAGTAAAAAGATGCAAGCCAAGAAGACATGGCATACAAAGGGAAAGGAATTGATCCAAACAATTAAGTATTTATTTCTGTCTAGACCCTGTTTACTGCTATTTAATGAAGGCCACTTTTTGGACTAGAGACTAGCATATTAGAGAAAAAACAGAAAAAACAACAACAAAAAAAGTGCCTGAAAGGGAAAGACTGGAAATATAAAAAGGGCAAGGAGACTGGATTTGAGGAGAAACTATGAAAAGAACAGAGACCCTAGATATGACTTCACCTAGGAAGAAGAGCCTACTGGAATGACAAAGACAGTTTAAAGTAGTATGAAAGAAAACAGCAAAAGGAGGAGGAGTTTAGAAACACACTCAGGTATCCTACTGGAGTTTCAAAAGGGTTCTGAAACAGAAGTGATCATCTTACCAAGTAAATGCCTGTGTGGTCAGGCAGAAAAGAAAGACAAGAAAAAAGTACCAAAGGAATGTTAGAGGAGGTGAAAAAAGTGAAAAGATCGGTGGCCCCCAACATAATGATGGGGTTGCTAAATGGTGTTCCTTGGATGGTTCTAGTTCCAAAACACAAACCAAATAAATTCCAAGGTGCAAGGTGAGGATTTCCTTCCTTACCTTGCACTTTCTAGGTATCCTGAAAAAGCACAGATTATCTTCAAATGTTCCAGAATCCCTAAAGTAGAGGCATCTACTCAACTCATTTCTAATAAAGGATGTAGGAAGTGTTTTGTAGAACTCATGAAGTAAATAGAGAGGGTGTTACTAATGATGCTTCTGCTTTCACAGGTAGTTCAAGGACTAGTCAACCAAGGAGTTTAGAGTAAACAGATCAACCCGGAGTTTGGGCGCCTGGCAACCTAACATTTAAGGAGAACTCAGCTGCCAGTTCAACAGACTATGTAAAAGGAGCTGAGCTGCCTGGGCTGGGGAATTTGGGGGTGGCAGACTCACATGTCAGTGTAGCCAGCCTACATCAGGATCAACATGTACACAGAAGGACTCAATGGGCCCAGAAGCTCACCTACCAGGAATAAAAGGGTTCAACTGGGCATGCTTCCAGTGTGCTTGCCTTTCTTTACTTGGGCACCAGCCAATCACGCAGGGCTTCCTAATGACCCCCACTCTCCATCTCTTCATCCCAGGGCACCAATGAGGGCCCTTGGTTATATAACAAGCATTTTGTGGTGGTCTCACTGTGCAGACACATAGGCTGTTTCCTTTGTAAGACTACATCTGTGCTCCAAACATGCTAAAGCTTTAACCACCTCCCTCTCCTCTCATTTGCTCTCATACCTACTGTTGTAATTAGACCGCAGAACATGCAACTTATTTTTAAATTACCAACTATCAGAAAGCTGAGAGAAACGAGGAGAAGCCTGGGATTTAAGAGAGATATACAGCAAAGGCAGCCAGAGGACATTACGGAAAACCAGAGGAAAAGAAGTAAAGTGTCAGAAAATACTGTGTTTGGATGGACTTGGAGGGCATTATGCTTAAGTGAAATAAGTCATATAAAGACAAATACTGTATAATCTCACTTATATGTGGCATCTAAAAAATACAATAAACTAGTGAAAGTAACAAAAAGAAGCAGGCCCACAGATATAGAGAACAAACTAGTGGTTACCAGTGGGGAGAGGGTAGGGGAGGGGCAATATAGGGGTAGAGGATTAAGAAGTACAAACTATTAGGTATAAAATAAGTTACAAGAGGAATTCCCTGGCGGTCCAGTTGTTAGGACTCACCACTTTCAATGCCAGGGCCCGGGTTTGATCCCTGGTCAGGAAACTAAGGTCCCCAAAGCTGCATGGCGCAGCCAAATAAATAAATAAATAAGCTACAAGAATATATTGTACAACATGGGGAATATAGCCAATATTTTACAATAACTATAAATGGAGTATAACCTTTAAAAAATTGTGAATCACTATATTGTACACCTGTAACTTATATTATATTATACAGTAACTGTACTTCAATACAAGAAAAAAAAGGGCTTCTCTGGTGGCTCAGTGGTTAAGAATCTGCCTGCCAATGCAGGGCACATGGGTTCGAGCCCTGGTCCAGGAAGATCCCACATGCTGCAGAGCAACTAAGCCATGTGCCACAACTACTGAGCCTGCGCTCTAGAGCCCATGAGCCACAACTACTGAGCCTGCATGCCACAACTACTGAAGCCTGTGTGCCTAGAGCCTGTGCTCCGCAACAAGAGAAGCTACCGCAATGAGAAGCCTGTGCACCACAACGAAGAGTAGCCCCTGCTTACCTCAATTAGGGAAAGCCCACGTGCAGCAATGAAGACCCAACGCAGCCAAAAAATAAATAAATTAAATAAATAAATTAAAAAAAAAAAAAAGAAAGAAAGAGAAAGAAAATACTGGGCTTCCCTGGTGGTGCAGTGGTTAAGAATCCGCCTGCCAATGCAGGGGACATGGGTTCAAGCCCTAGTCCGGGAAGATCCCACACGCCGTGGAGCAACTAAGCCCGTGCGCCACAACTACCGAGCCTGCACTCTAGAGCCAGTGAGCCACAACTACTGAAGCCTGTGCGCCTAGAGCCCATGCTCCGCAACAAGAGAAGCCACCGCAATGAGAAGCCCGTGCACCACAATGAAGAGTAGCCCCCACTCCCCGCAACTAGAGAAAGCCCACACACAGCAACGAAGACCCAATGCAGCCAAAAATAAACAAAATAAATAAATTTATAAAAAAAAGGAAAGAAAGAAAATACTGTGTTTACTGTATTTGACAGACTGACAGATAGGAAGGCTGGGACACTCCAGAACCAACCTGCTCACATTTGGATGCTTAAAAGTCCTTGCCTATTCTAAGAACAAAATATTTGTTCACTTTTTTCTCCTGAGGCTAAAATACAATTTAAGGATATGTATCTAACACTCCAAGATAAAAAGGAACATATGCAGCTTCCCAAAGAATAAATCTACATTGACAAAATACATATCCTCCCCAAAGATTATAAAAATCGCTGCCATAATACTTGCTCCAAGCTGGCTTCTTCCAACCATGCACTTCTTGCACTGTTTTCCTAGATAACCTTAGTCACAAAGTTAGAATTTTCCAAATTCATAAGGAAGCCTAAAACAAGATCATCACACCTCAGGCCCTAAGTGTCTGGGACCAGAATTTCTTCATTTTTTTTTCCTGCCTAACCATGCCTCTCCTTTCTGATCAAATTCTTTTCTTTTTCAGCAATGTAAATTGTTTTTCCCCCCCAGATCTATTCCTATGTTGGTGTTTTAATTCCTGAAGTGAGGAAAAAGTAATACCACATTTCTTACCTAGGATACTTGATAGAATGCCAAGGGTACTATCCAAAGACAAAAATCTCTAGATAAATTCAATGCATCTGCCTGGAGGACCAACTTTAACTAGAGTGGAAGTGGGGGTGCTAGCCCTAAAACAAACGTAAAGACAACAAATAAAAATCACCTAAAATTTTAATTAAAAAAAGAGAGATTAAAAAAAGAAATTCCATGTTTGCTTGTGGTGGAAGAGCCCCTTATAGTTCCTTCACTCTCTTACTCCTGTTAAGTATACTTCAGTGGAAAGGTTTGACAAACACTAAACTTAGGGAGTGACAGAAGATAAAGGAACATTTATATTCATTAAGTAGACATTTATTGAGAGCTTTCTATGCACCTGACACTTTGGTAAATGCAAGGAATATACAAATGAAAAAGCATAGGTCTCTACCCTTAAGACTATTAAAATCCTAGCTGAATATTAAAATCTCACGAGACATTGTAAAAAATGCTGCTGGTCAGACGCCACCATCGAGAGATTGATTTAGTCTCAGGTTGGGCCCTGACATCACGAGGGTTTTTGTTTTTTGTTTTAAATAAAGATTCCCCCAGGTGATTGGCAGCAGGGTCAAAAACCACATAGCGTTACACTGACCAGTTTCCTGCTGTTTCTGACTAAAATGAGCATTTCTACCCAGGAAAAAAGTATGCATAAACTGCAATTCACCTATAAAAAGAGAATCTTAAAAGTATGGGACTCTTGTTTAACAGAAAGGAGGAAGGAGGAAAGAAGAAAGGAAAGAAGGAAGAAATCAATTTAGAAATATTTGAAAACAGATTCTTAGGAACAAGAAGGTATAAGATAGTACTAGGCCAGGCCAGATGACAGAAGGTATCCAAACACACCTCACCTTCTGTCATTTATTTCTTTTTTTCTCACCTACACCCACTCCACACCTGGGATCAGGAAAGATTTTCAGATAAAATGAAAAAAAAAGAAAAAACAGGAAAAGCAAAACCCTCATGTTGCTTAAATAAAAAGGTATTTGCTAAATTAGGATTTCATAAGAGGCGGAGATACAGAGATTTGTTTCCAGGTTAATTAGAACAATCCCAGGCAAAAAAATAGAAGAAGAGTCTTCTCTCCGAAGATGAATTGGCCTTACGCTTTCTGCAGACTTGGCATCAATAGAGAGATGATCAACTCCTTTAGGCAGGAAGTTAGAAACATTTTGTTTTTCAGGTTTTAAATTTTTGTAAGTGGAAATGGGGGATGAGGGAGCAGTGCATACAGAGGGAATAAATGCTGTTATTTCAAAATGAGATTAGCATTAGCATATAGAGAAGAAGCCTTGGTTGGAAAGTACCAGCATGTATAGGAAAAGTCATTCCAATATACCAGTAGCCAACTAGAGCCTCAGGGCAAAATAAAGCTAAATTATTTTCTCATTTTTTCACCTCCAGGCCACCTTGAGCATAACTTGATAATCAGGGAGCATAAGAGAAAAAACAGTTAAAGCAAACTGTCAGTCTCTCAAAACAAATGAATAAACAAATCACCCACGAAGTAAAACCAAAAGGGTAAAAACTCCCTTACAGTTACTTCCAAATTATGATAATAGCTAACACATAATGCCTACTATGTGCCAAGCACTGTCCTAAGCAATTTATTTATATTACTAACTTAATCCTCACATCAACCCTATGAGGTGGGCACTATTATTAGTTCCATTTTACTGAAGAAACTGAGGCAGAGATATTAAGTAGCTAATCACAGATTATGAGGCCAATAAATGGCACAGCAGGGATCTGAACCAGTCAGTTGGCTCTGTGCTCTAAACCACTAAGTTATGCTGCCTCATTTATGTGAGAAAACTATTTTTAGGCCTGGCTTTGGTCAAAAGTATTAAAGTTGCAGCTACTTTCTTTCTTTCTTTCTTTTTTTGGCCTTGTGGCCATGCTGCGCAGCATGTGGGATCTTAGTTCACGCCCCCACCTCCCCACCCCCAATCGTGCCCCCTGCAGTGGAAGGGCAGAGTCCTAACCACTGGACTGCCAGGGAATTCCCTGTAGCTGCTTTCTTGATACAACTGTAAGAAATGGTTCAATAAATAATGCTGCACAAATTATTTTTTGGTTCTTCATCAGAGTAGTTAATTTCCTAAAAACAAAATTCTTGCTTTTGTGTTATTTGTTCTTTAAGAATAAAAGAGGTGAGGGGAGCTAAAGCTGAGCCTCTGGAAATTTGTTTTACTTTGACATCCCTTAACAATACAAACATCACAGTCACCCTAGTTAGAAGACCCATCTAAATCCACCAAAATAAATCATACAGAAAAAAACTTGGGATTCCCTGGCGGTCCAGTGGTTAGGACTCTGCGCTTGCACTGCAGGGGGCCCAGGTTCGATCCCTCCTCAGGGAACTAAGATCCTGCAAGCTGCACTGCACAACCAAAAAACAAACAAACAAAAAACTTACAGGAAGAGGTCAGAAGGGTGAGGTAATCTACAAGACTTCCTTTCCCCAAATTCAGCATTTCATCTCACTAGCTAATTCACTTCAGAATCTGTAAAGACATTCACTTGGTGCTTCCAGTATAGGGGCAGAGAAAGATCATTAGACATCTCAACCCTCCCACAGACATGCCACTTAAAGGTCTAAAATAGGAGAGTAGGGAATGAGCAGCAATACAAAAACATGAAATAGGATTATCTTACTGCCCTGTACTTAACTGATTATCTTTACTTTCAACGCAAGTGAAAATGCAGAGGGAACAGCTTCTGCCCAAGGATATGACTGGCATGCACAGTCACTGAAAGAAGAGGCTGACCCAAGACCAGATCCTTTTAAAAGACATACAAATCATCCTCAGCCTGCAACTGCTTCTCAATTACATAGCTTCTGACAGCACCTTTGTCCTCATTTACTATGGTCCTCTGCCATCCAGCCCTCCACACCTAGAACTCTTTGCTTGGATAAGAACTGGTTCTCTTTCATTTACCTTCTTAGTCCCCAAGAACCCCACCTATATTTAAACCCAATCAAATAAGGATTCTTAACTGGAGAGTGACTGCCGTAGGTCTCTCCATTTCCAGAGAAACTAGTCAATAATGTAGTAACAGAGCAAAGAACATTGCACTAGAAAATTGTGATCTATGCTTCTTTCCACCATTCAACAATTGTAACCCAAGGAATATAACTCAATCTCCCTAGGCTTCTCTTACTTCTGACATAAAGCTACCACCTTAGTGGCCTTAAGGCAGAGGACCAGCTCATATATTAACATCTCTTTCATATAATTATTTGATAATTCAACTCAACAAGCATTTGTTTCTCCAAACTCTGCTTCACTGGGGAGAAAATGATAAGTGAAAGTCAAAATCCTTACAACTAGTGATAAGGGAAGCTTAAGGAACTATTTTCTTGAGAAACCACAACTGTGAGGCGTTTTTTATTAGAGTCATTCTACATCTCTTACCCTAGCATTCAAAACCTTTCAATACAGCTCCTCCACTCCAGCCAGTTCATTTCCATCTTGTTTTTGCTTGTGTTGTTAACCGTTCTCTGAACCTGTAACACTTTTCTATCTCTTGCTTGCTTCTCTAAGATCCCAAATCTGAGTTCATCTTTTCCATTAGCCTTGTCCCACACCAATCCCTCACTCAGCTTTCTATATATCATGTACTATGTTTTCACTTACTAGCAATTTTATAACTTGATTTTCCCTTTGGGCTCTTTTTAAAGTCTTGGATAGAATTCAGGTTCATTATCAAAGGAATGACGGCTGATAAGTAAGCCTCACAGTTAGGTTTGGGAAAGAATTTCATTTTTAATATAGTAAACTGAAGGTCTGAGAAGTTTCAAGGCTGTGAACACTGGTTTGAGACAACCTACAACAGGGGAAGTGAGAGAATAACCACCGCACTTCTCAAGAGTTGGTCTAGGCCTGATTCTGGTCCCTAACCAGTTACCTGTTTAGGGTCCTGTATGCACCTTCCACATTCCCTTCCTGTACCATCACAGTTCTGGCAATGAACTTCAGATGTTTTGCCATGACCTTGGATTTAAGTCTTCAGTCTGCAGGACCTAAAGTATGGCGGAGAAAGGGGTAGTAAAGTCTAGAGACCAGCTAATAAAGAGAAACACAACAGAATACACAACGACGTAGCTTATTCAGGGCCCGGAAATGCAACGGGCTCTGGAACATGCGCGACTGGGGCACGTGCAAGTCCTCATATCCTAGAAAGTATACGCGACTTGTTATCAAGATTCGCCCGATCTCTTTGCCAATACAAACCCTACCATAGGGAAGAAGACAGACGGTAGCAGGGCGTCCCCACGTAGATTTATCTGGCCGGTCATGGAAAACCGGGACGCGCCGCAGGCGTCCCCTCTCCCTCCCAATTACCGCTCCTCGTCCCAGGACGGTTTGGGGTGGGAGCCGGGAACAGGGTCTCTCCGTGCTTGGAAGGCGGGAATCGCGAGAACCGCGCCCTCCCGCCACACCCGCCTCACTTTACCCTTCCTTAGCACAAGGTCCTCAACGCTCGGCGCCCAGCCGACTGGAAGCCCGCCCCGACCGGAAGCGGAAGTTGCGTGATCTCCAGCGCCGCGCGAAGACAATGAGGCTGAAAGGGAAATGAAGCTACGTGGAAACCATGGCAACCGTCCTTCTGGCCGGGGTTGGCTGTTTCTCTAATCCTCTCCCACCACCGCCAACCCCCGGGCCTGGACTCAACACCTGACAAAGCAAAATACTTGTTGCCTTAAATTCCGCCCTAAACGGATTCCTCGCTTTCTCGTGGAGTCGCCGTCCTTCGGCATCAGAGGTCAGCCCGATTCCGTACCCCTTAATCCTATTAAATCTTTTATTTAAAATTGAAGTATAGTTGATTTAAAATGTGGTGCCAATCTCTGCTGTAATCCTATTAAACCTTAAATAGATAATCCATTTCTTTTTCTGGAAGGAAAATAAGAATAGGCGAAGCTTCCTGAGCATGCTTCCTGTTTTCGCCAAGGACAGATTCCTTGAGATCTGCTCTCCGGATGGAAAAGAGTTTTACCCCCTCATCTGCCTGAAAACTAAGGGAAAAAAAAATGAAATGAACATACTATCAGATTCCTATAACATCACCTTCTCAGACATTTCACTAAATAAAGTGAAATCACTGAAGAAAGAATCAATACAGGGCTTCCCTGGTGGCGCAGTGGTTAAGAATCCGCCTGCTAACGCAGGGTACACGGGTTTGAGCCCTGGTCTGGGAAGATCCCACATGCCGCGGAGCAACTAAGCCCGCGCCTAGAGCCAGTGCTCTGCAACAAGAGAAGCCACCACTATGAGAAGCCCGTGCACCACATCAAAGAGTAGTCCCCACTCGCCTCAACTAGCGAAAGCCTGTGAGCAGCAACGAAGATCCAACGCAGACAAAAATATAAATTAAAAAAAACAAGAATTGGGAAACACCTGCAGGATTTAGAATCAAAGACTCTTTTATGTCAGCTTCTATCCCATTTGTCTCCTAGTGACAGTATAAATAACTCCTTTTTTATTTCTTCCTCATTGTGGAAACAGCTTTCCTTTTATTTTATTCGTATGTTACTTCTACATATATATCATTTTATGGTTATTCACATATGTTCGGATCTACTGGAATACAGTAGGGAAAGGCGCAGAAGAAAGTAGGTCCTAACCAGGTACTTGTGTAATAAGGTTCTTTGGTTACCTCCCCTAAAACACAGAGGCACATACACACACACAGATGTATCGTCATCAATTATGCTAATAGACCTCACACAAAAACTGAAGCCTTGGACTTCCCTGGTGGTGCAGTGGTTGAGAATCCACCTGCCAATGCAGGGGACACGGGTTCGAGCCTTGGTCTGGGAAGATCCCACACGCTGCGGAGCAACTAAGCCTGTGCACCACAACTGCTGAGCCTGCACTCTAGAGCGTGTGAGCCACAACCACTGGGGCTAGGGCCCAAGCTCTGCAACAAGAGAAGCCACTGCAATGAGAAGCCTGCACACCGCAAGGAAGAGTAGCCCCCGCAACTAGAGAAAGCCTGCGCACAGCAACTAAGACCCAATAAAAAAAAATAAATAAATAAATTTATTTTAAAAAAAATCTAAAAACAAAAAAACCCTGAAGCCTGCTTTAGAGTAAGCCAGGTTCAAAGTACCAAAATAGAGCTAGACTGGAACATGATTATGCTTATCAACAAACTTTTATTGAATGCCTACTTTGTGTCATGCTGCTGACTCTTGGACTACCAAAAGACAGCAAGTAGCCATAAAAAATAAATAGTAAAACAAGGTAGCATATATTGAATGCAAAATAAATTATATAGGCAACATAATATAGTGTAAAGCAAGGATTGGAAGTCAGGAGATCTGGATTCTATGCAAATTCTGATACTGAGGCATATGACCTTGAACAAGTCACTTAAACCAGTAGTCTACAAAGTACTGCCTACCGGTCAAATCCAGCTCCACTCTTGCTTTTGTAAATAAAACTTTATTGGAACACAGCTGTGCTGTTTGTTTATATATTAGGTATAGCTGCTTTGGGCTACAATGGCAGAGTTGGGTAGTTGCAGCAGAGATGTATGGCCCACAAAGCATATATCTATCTGGCTCTTGCTAAGCCCTGACTTAAACGCTCAGTCTATTCCTCATTTGTAAAATGGAACTAATATCTGCTGTCAATCACACAAAATTTGTCATGGGAATCAAATGGGATAAAATATAAAAATACTTTGAAAGATAAGAAGAGGAAAAGTAGCATTTTTGAGAACCTACAATATACCAAACCTTGTACTAAGCAGTTTATGTACCTGACTTCATTTGAAGGAGTAAAGGGCCAAAGACTAAGCATATATATCTTTAATGGAGCGAATAATTGGGAGAAGGACTTGAGTTAGTCATGGAAAGAAGTGTAGGGCTTAGTTAACAGAAGCAGGAAAGGCTGGGCAAGGTGAATGGCATGAACAGGAGTTTAGAGGCAAAAAGGCTTACAGTGTTCAGGGCAAACAACAAAAACAACAAAAACCTGGAACAGAGGGATCATACAGGGGAGCAGAGGGAGAAACAGAGACCTTGACTAAAGGCTCTAGACTTTCTTCTCAAAATACCAGGGAGCCATTGAATAGGTAATGACATGCAAAGCATTGTTCCAGGAAGATTAATCTTGTTATCAGTGAGAAGGGTTTAGAGGTAAGAGAGACTATTGCTATAGTTAAGGTTTAGACCAGAGAGGTGGCAATGGAATGGATAGGAAGAAACAGATTTCAAGAGACATTCCAAATACAGAATAAAAGGGATTTGGTGATTAAATACACCACGTTTTAAGCCTAGTTATATAGAAAAATGATGGTACCAGGGCTTCACTGGTGGTCCAGCGGGTAAGACTCTGTGCTCCCAATGCAGGGGGCCCAGATTCAATTCCTGGTTGGGGAACTAGATCCCGCATGCCACAACTAAGAGTTCGCATGCCGCAATTAAGAGTCCACACGCTACAGCTAAAGAGCCCGCACGCGGCAATGAAGATCCCGTGTGCCACAACTAAGACCTGACGCGGCCTCAATAAATAAGTAATAAATAAATATTTTAAAGAATTAAAAGAAAAATGATGGTACCATCATTAACAGAAAAAAAGAGGTTGTAAAAAGGCAGAACGGGACATCTCTAAAAGAAGGATAATAGTTTGATTGGTGAGCACTAGAAAAGGTACCAGACTGGAAAATGAGTTCCGTATGACACATTGTGTTGTCTTACACAAGCTACCTAAGTTTTCTCATCTATAAAATGAAGGGGTTGAATTAGATACAGATGGTACCCTCTTGGCTCTAAAATGCTGAAATTTTCAATGTTTTAAGTGTTAGTAATATGTAAATGGAACTGTCCAGCAGAAATGTAGACATTCAGTATGTCATCTCAGGAAAGATTGGGACTGAAGATGAAGCTTCAGAAGTCTTCTAAGTTGAGGCAATAATTAGAACCATGAAAGGAGATGAAACCTTGAAGTGAAGGAATGTAGTTAGAGAAAAGAGCCAAGGGCTGAGCCTAAGGGAACATGCATACTCTGGAGTGGGCAGAAGTGAGGCTATTAAGAGATATAGAAGTTGTTGCCAGATAGGTAAGAGGAGAATTAGGATAGCGTGCTGACATGGGATCCAAGGGAGGAGAGTTTCAGTAGGCATTACCAAGAGTGTCAAATGATACTGAGAGCATGGAGTACCTAGGCTTTGTAAAAGCCCCTGGATCTAGCTATTGACTGGATGGAAGCTACATTATAATACTCTAATTCTGTAAGATCTTCTTAGTGACTTAAGAAGGTGCAGTAGAGTGATAGCAGTGGATGCTAGGCTGCAAGAATTTAAGGACTGAGTTGTGGAAGGGAGTCAGAAAGAGTATGATTAGACTACTCTTCTTTTTTTGGGGGGGGTTGTTTTTTCATTTTTGTTTTTTAATTTTTTGGCTGCACTGCACGGCATGGGGGATCTTAGTTCCCCGACCAGGTATCAAACCCATGCCCACTACAGTGGAAGCACACAGTCATAACCACTGACTGCCAGGGAAGTCCCTACTCTGTCAAGAATTATAGAGAAAAGATGAGAAAGAGGGCAATTGGGCTCAAGAGATATTTTCTTTTTTAAAAAATTATTTTTAAATTTATTTATTTACTTACTTATTTTTGGCTACGTTGGGTCTTCATTGCTGCACGCAGGCTTTCTCTAGTTGTGGCGAGCGGGGGCTACTCTTCGTTTTGGTGCGCAGGCTTCTCATTGCGGTGGCTTCTCTTATTGCAGAGCACGGGCTCTAGGAGTGTGGGCTTCAGTAGTTGTGGCTCACGGACTCTAGAGCGCAGGCTCAGTAGTTGTGGCACATGGGTTTAGTTAATCCATGGCATATGGGATCTTCCTGGACCAGGGATCGAACCCATGTCCCCTGTATTGGCAGGGGGATTCTTAACCACTGTGCCACCAGGGAAGTCTCTCGAGAGATATTTTCAAGAAGGGGTACCTAATCATACTTGCGGGAGGAATAATTATTACTTGTAGGAGAAAGAAAGAATAAATAATTCAATAACAAATGGAAGTTACAAGGTAAAGAGGGCGTAAGTGACTCAGCGAAAGTTCCAGAGGTGCAAGGTAATCAAAAGCACAACTGGAGAAGTTTGCCCTAAGGGGAGGGCATGTTGTCTGAAATAAAATGAGACAATAATTCACTGAGAACAGAGGACTTGGGAAACAGGTGAAAGATGTATAACCAGCTATGAGAAATATGCTAAGTAGCCAATGTGCAATAACTAAAATGACTAAGTAGTCTGAAACATTGCCAAGGCTGGGAGAGGACATGGTTTTGATGGAAACTGTGACAAATCAGAAAGAGTAATGCATGGAGAAGGGTAGACGTAGGTAAATTCACAGACTTCAGTTTTGCCCTTTGATGACACTGGGTAGCATACATTTAGCAGCTGCAGTTTTTTGAAGAAGGAGGCCCAGCATCTGAGGGGACTTCCCATTCTGACAGTTCTGGGGCACTGCTTCCTCTTCAAAACTGGCAACCACAGCGGCTGTTCTGGGCTTTTGTGTCCCTCCTCTGGCAGCAGTAGATTACATATGCATTTAGCCACAAGCATCAACAGCTCCCAATAAAGCAAAGAGCTGCCCCAGAGCAGTAGAACCTGCTAGTCTGGGCCAGCTGGAAGGTTACAAGAGTGAGAGACACAAACAGAAAGGTACTAGTCTCTGGGCCTGAATGAAAAAACAACCCAACTCTGAACCCTGTAACTGTCCCAAGGGTGTTCCCTAGGAAGATAGCAGCAGAGAGTCCCTTTTCCTCTCCCACAGGACGTATATTGTCCCATCCAGACTTCTAATTTGGTGGAGCTCGGGTTCACAAACATTCCCATCCCCTTTCTTTCCTGCAGCTCAGAGGATAAATATTGGTATTCGAGGCAGAAGGTTTCAATTTCCCCCTGTCAGCAAACTGTTTAGGTATAAAATTTATTTAATCAGAAAGGATTTCTCTTCCCTCAACACAAATTCACACATTAACAGTTTAAAAAGTATATAGAGAGACATATATTTACACAAATTAGAAACTACAGTCTCAAGTCCTGCATTAGGGATTGAGAGGATGGACATCAGGAGCAACAGAAGGGTGGCTTCCCATCTGTTGTAGGTCTCCCGTGGTCATCTCTCTGGTCATGGTGGGTAGACCAGGAGGGGATGGGGTACAGCTCCAGTCTGATGGCAGAGTTACTGGCAAATTGTGGCAACAAGGCCCCTCTCCAGATAGTTTCTTAGGATCACCAGGGATGACAGGAGATGCTGTAGTAGTAGATGGAACTGGAGAGGTTGGGGCTGAGTGGGTGAAGGGCTGTACTCCATGCTGGAGGAAAAGGATGACACCGATGCTGGTTCCAGTGCCTAAAGGACCATGGCTAAAGGAGATGGTACCTGGGGAACTGAGAGGGGGATTGCAAATTGGAGTAGTGTGGATCCAAGTGAGGTTCATAGCTGGCCATTCAGTGAGGTGCCAAGGCTGCTTTGGTTTCAATATTAGCTGTCCTAGCTGTGTCCGGTCCATCTTTTCCACAGAAAGTGCAGGAGAGGAAGCAGCTGGATAACTGTGGTGGCCTGGAGAATGCTAGGGATGGGGAGAAAAGAGAAAAAATTATATGAGAAAGCTTTCAGATTAACTCCACCGGGTTGCTTAAACATTTGCTTTCCTTGGGAACTCTGTAATGCTAACATACCTTGTTTTATGCAATAGATAATTTCCTGTCAGGCCATAATTAAGTAAAAGTTTTAGTAACCAAACTGTACTTTCATTTACTTAACAAATTCTTGTACCACACACTATATAGGCGCTGGCTATTCACACATATACAAAATAAAACAAACAGTCCCATAGATTCTCACTATTTATAAACTAATTTATTTTAGAACTTCTTTCTAAAAAGTCTATTTTTAACTGGAATCATCATTTCCCAATTTCTGTATTTTAAGTTCTAATTTCCTATGTTGAGTTCCTTAAGAAGTGTAGATTAATATGCAGGCAAGATCCTCCTGCTTATGTTTATGTATTTAGTTTTTAAAATAAATTTATTTTATTTATTTATTTTTTGGCTGCCTTGGGTCTTCATTGCTGTGCATGCATGGGCTTTCTCTAGTTGCGGCGAGCGGGGGCTTCTCTTTGTTGTGGTGCACAGGCTACTCATTGTGGTGGCTTCTCTTGTTGCGGAGCACGGGCTCTAGGCGTGCGGGCTTCAGTAGTTGTGGCACTTAGGCTCAGTAAGTAGTTGTGGCACACGGGCTTAGTGGCTCAGCGGCATGTGGGGTCTTCCCGGACCAGGGCTTGAACCCGTGCCCCTGCATTGGCAGGCAGATTCTTAACCACTGCACCACCAGGGAAGTCCCCCTCCTGCTTTTTTTTTAAATTTATTTATTTGTTTATTTTTGGCTGCACTGGGTCTTCGTTGCTGCGTGGGCTTTCTCTAGTTGTGGCGAGCGGGGGCTACTCTTCGTTGCGGCGCATGGGCTTCTCATTGTGGTGGCTTCTCTTGTTGAGGAGCACAGGCTCCAGGCACGTGGGCTTCAGTAGTTGTGGCACGTGGGCTCAGTAGTTGTGGCTCGTGGGCTCTAGGGCGCAGGCTCAGTAGCTGTGGCGCACGGGCTTAGTTGCTCCGTGGCATGTGGGATCTTCCCAGACCACAGCTCGAACCCGTGTCCCCTGGGTTAGCAGGCAGGTTCTTAACCACTGTGCCACCAGGGAAGTCCCCTCCTGCTTATTTACAACTCAATTATTCCCACAGCAGTTGAAAACAAGGACTGTCCATTAGCTACAGGAAACATTCCTCTCCCTATCATTTGAGTGCCCCCTACATACTCTATTATTTGAAGGCACAGAAAATAGGTCATCCCACACTAGATCTAAGAATCTTTTCAGGGACTTCCCTGGTGGTGCAGTGGTTAAGATTACACCTTCCAAGGCAGGGGACATGGGGCCGGGAAGATCCAACATGCAGCGAAGCAACTAAGCCCGTGCACCACAACTACTGAGTCCACGTGCCACAACAACTGAAGCCTGTGCGCCTAGAGCCCGTGCTCCACAACAAGAGAAGCTACCACAATGAGAAGCCCGCGCACCACAACGAAGACTGGCATCCGCTCACCGCAACTAGAGAAAGCCCACGTGCAGCAACGAAGACCCAACGCAGCCAAAAAAAAAAAAAAAAAAAGAATCTTTGCAATACTCTCCTTATGGGTGCCCCATGGGTGCCTTCACCCCTCCCAGTGATGTACTTCTTGTGACCAGTCCTCAAAACCCATGCTTCCAGAGGGATACAAGGGTACTTGGGAAGGAGTAAAAAGAGGGAGAGGGAAAGGGGTTTAGGGGCAGCAGAAGAGAAAAGATTTGCAGAGAGAAGCTGAGGAATCTTCCTGCATGATTCATTTGGCCAGGTAAAAAGCATTCTGTATCTATGCAGAAAGCAGATAAGCTACAACATGAGGAACAGGGCTAAATTCCATGGAGTTCCTTGAGATGATCCAAACAAAATAGAACCCCCAAACACCTAGAAATCAAGACAATGAAGGAAGTTTAGGCATTCCCTTCCCTGAAAAGAAAACCTGTTGAAAAGTTCCAAAAGAAAATGCAAGAGGGAGCCCAATTCTGCATGTACACTTCATTTCTTTGGTTATTTCCCCACCTTTTCCTCAGGTTTATAAGTTCTCACCTTGGTCAGCTGACTATGCAATGATGACTTCTGGGCAGCTATATGAGGAAACCAAGTCTTTAACATTCCTTCTACCTGTAGCAGGGTTCCTAGATAACGCTCTCTGTGAGGAGAAAAAAAAAAGCCATTAGGTGTGAAAAAAGCAACAGGACAGGACTGGAGATAGCTCCTTTTTTATGAAGTACTGAGGAAAGAGCTCTTTTATGAAGTACTGAGGAAAGAATCAAGGGGACTTACCCCATCTGTGGCTTCTGCAAAACACCTACTATACGCTGGATCCTGTCCATTGCCACGCTCTGCTGGAAACTGCTCAATCCTGGGGTCAGGAAAGAGAAAGATCAAGGATTGAGATTCAAGAATTTAATCAGGTAAAGGAAAGACAGAAGGGGTTAAAATGGATTCACCTAAAGAAATTGTCACAGGAGAAAAAGCTAATCATCCAGGCCCCAAACAAAGACTTAAGAGAAATACACATTCAAAACATATTTTGAGAGACAGAGAGATGAATGTAGCTCAAATGAATGCAAGTAATCAGATAACTACCTCTCTCAAATCGACCCATCTTCAGTCCATTCAGTAGGTCTGTGAGAGGGGGTATGAATCCTCGGAGCTCTTTACACTGTAGAAAAACAGGACAAAGGGTATGAGAAGACCAAGAACTGCCCACACCAGTACTTATTCTTCCATCTCCCAATCTGAGAGCCAATACTATCCTCATGGGGTCCTTACCAACCAACTGGGTGCTAAGCCACTTGGTCGTATCTCCTTTCCCCAGCTTTCTCTTACCTTCTGAGCAAAGAGCAGGTCTCCTTCTGTGGTACAACCCTGGATGTTTAGACTGGTCTCCAATTCACCACCTCTTGATCTTTTGACCCCAGATCCTGACATAGAAGAAGCCAAGCCCCGCTGTTCCGAGTGAGATGCTGTAGGTTGCTTACTGGAAACCTTGGGTCGTTGCCTGCAGCGGATAGGACCAGGGCTGGGCCGAGAACCTCCCCTCTGACCAACAGTGTCTAGCCTGGGGCCATGGGCCCACTTGTCCTCCCTCTCACTATCGGAGGGGAAGCCAGAGTCACTGTTCACTGGGGAGGTGGAAAAAGAGGAATAAAGAGAGTAGGAAGAAACGCTAGATGGAGAATCCATGGGTTTAGAAGCAGGGGCTGGAGAGCAGCTCCCGGAGTACCCAAACATCGGGACCTGCAACTGAAGAGCAAAGCAAGGGAGTTTGAAACCAGAATCTGAGTATTAGGAAATGGACTGGGAGACTAGGGTGTACTGTCTGCGATCATAATATCTCCTCCCTCCCTCCCCAATATTACCTGTCTCAGGGACAATTTAAAAAGTCATCTTCCCCGCCTCCCCTCCTCCATTAAGAACCTGGATTGCCTCTCTGGCCTCCGCAGAGCAGCTCTTAGCCTGACACAGACTCTTTTCCCTCAGTTCAGAGTAAATATAATGATTTGACACCTTTCCCCGGTTCGCCTCTTCTGGTCTCATCCTGACCCCGCAGTGAGCCTCTCTACCTGAGATCACGCCACCGGCAAGCCGGAAATCTGCGGCACCCGAACCCACCTAGGGACCCGGCAGCAACCTCCCTCCTCTTGCCAATCTTTCTGATCAGGATCCCTGCGCCGGACCATCTCCAGTCGCGCCTGCCACGTGATGCGATCCCTCTCAATACCAATATCCGCGTTGAGTGCCTAAGCCCACTCCCACCGGGTCTGATCCTCCTGCGCGGATCGCTCCCTGACCTGAGTCTCCTCACCTGTGTCGGTCGGCTCAGCCCAGGCTGTCTCCAGCTCCTACTCCGACTGTCGGGTCAGGGCTACCCACCTCCGCCTCCCTCCCACTGGGTCCCGCCCCTTCCCCCGCCCAGACACGTGCAGCTCCGCACGTGCCTTCCCCCGGCGTACACAGACCTCGCACCCTCATTGGTTGTCTAGCCGGTGGCACGTGACTCTCGTTACTGAAGTTCACATTCCATTTGCTACAGCATACAGGGGCTCGGCCAATAAAGAGGCAGTCAGGTGACGATTGGTTGGAAGGTAAGCATTCCGTGCTCCGCCCCTACATGCGGCTAGCGAGGAGGACCCGGTGATGAGAGAAGGAGGAGGATGGAAAAAGAGTGGAAAAGAAGGGAGGGGAGGAAAAGGGCGGAGCCTGTGGCTTTAAATAGGATGGTGGTGTGCCGGAGCCGCGCAGCTGGAGTGTGCAGACTGGTTGTGTGACCTAAGGAGTGAGCCTTGAGATGTGGGACTCTCGGCTCTTCCTTGGGAACCGACCCCTCTTTCAGCGCCTCCGCTCACGAGTGCAGCACGTGGAAACGATAAGCGACTTGCGTCTGCAACGTGTGTGAGACAATGGATGTGTGCCACTATGTATACTCTCCCCCTCTCGGCGGCCCAGCTCTCGTGACTTCCCGGTCTCTGTTTCACCCTCCCCTCCTCCTCCTTCTCCTACAAGTTGGGTGCCTCCTGCCCTGCTGGGTGAGGAGGGTGGGGATTGCTGCCGAGAACACCGCGTCCTCTCCCCGGCTCCCGCTGGGGCGGCTCCACCAGCCCTTTCCTTATGTAACCCGCCACGCACGTTACCAGCTCAGATGCCAGCCCGCCACGACTCCAGAGGTCAAAGCCCCGCTGGGTTGCTCCTGACTTTTCTACCCCGGTTCCCCGGGCCCTGCGCCCTTAGTTCTGTGTTTCTTAGCACAAGAAAAGGAGAGTGGGTAGGTCTCTGATCTCCTAGATTATGTACTTGTCCAGATTCAGTTTCTTCATTTGTCCTCTGGAGAAGATTTGAAGGACGGAGGGTGGCAAGTCCGGAGTTTACTATTCACTGGCCCTTGCAGTGCTTTGTTTTGTTTTGTTTGTTTGTTTTCTTTTGCTGTGCCAGGAGGCTTGCGGGATCTCAGTTCCCCAACGAGTAATTGAATCCGGGTGACCGCAGCGAAAGCCCGGAGTGCTAACCACTAAGCCACCGGGGAACTCCCCCTTGCAGTATTGAGAGCACAGTGGGGAGAAGGGGACAGGACCCAGGGACTGTGGGCTGATTGAAGCTATAACACCGAAGAGGCCGCAAGGGGGCAGCCCAGTTCTTTTTAGGGTCGAAGGATAAAAGGAAAAAAAAAATTTTTCTTTTTAAAGTTTGTCCCTGGGCTTCCCTGGTGCAGTGGTTAAGAATCCAACTGCCGATGCAGGGGACACAGGTTCGAGGCCTGGTCGAGGAAGATCCCACGTGCTGCGGAGCAACTAAGCCCATGTGCTACAACTATTGAGCCTGCACTCTAGAGCCCGCAAGCCACAACTACTGAAGCCCACGCGTCTAAAGCCCGTGCACCACAACAAGAGAAGCCACCGCTATGAGAAGCCCGCGCACCGCAACCAAGAATAGCACCCGCTCGCCGCAACTAGAGAAAGCCTGCAGCAACAAAGACCCAAAGCAGCCAAAAATAAATAAATAAATTTATAAAAAGAAAAAAACAGTCTGTCCTCGAATGCCTTAATTACTAACTGAAAAGGTACATAGTTAGGGGCTGGAGGGGGGAGATAAGGGAGGGAGGGTGTGAATTTTAAAAATCTATTCTAAGTAGTTTTTGATATTTTACGTATGTTTAACAATGTGCTTATTTTATAAAAAGGGTTCCACTTCAACTTTCTTTCTCCAGATATACTGTCTCAACACCATATATGATAAAGCAAAACAGTAGAATTAGAGGGAATTATAGGCTGTGAATAAACCTGTTGTTTGTGGGTGTTTTTCTCCATTCTTCCCAAAATTTCAGGGTTTATTTTCTCACAGCCCTAATAATTCCCTCTAACTCTACTGTCGCCTAACTCCCTTTCTAATCTACCCTTCACACACCTATATCCTGGTGCTCTCTTCAGTGTTGCAGCTTTAGAACTGACCCTCATAAAGGAGTAGAGAGTAACCAGATTACTTCATTTATTTATTTAATCTTCCACTTTCCTCTTCCCAAATCCCCATCCAATGAGTCGTAGCAGCCTTCCCTCTCCTAAAAAAAACAAAACAAAACAAAACAAAAACGAAGAAAGGGAAAAACAAAAAAACAGGGTCAGGGGACTCAGGAAGCCCCTCCCACCTCTATGGAAACCCCCCAGATTTCTTATTTTGAGCTAGATTTCCTCATGACATCCACTACATGTGTCCCCCTCCCCTCCTCACTCCTTCCTTCTGCTAAACCCCTTCATACCCATAGTTATTTAGATTACCAACTTAAATTCCTTCCCTATAATACAGGTTTCTCTTCCTTCCCCCTTTCCACCATCTCTCCCCTACATTAGGGAACCACCCCCACTTCTGCCTCTTGACTCTGCCAGGTTGTAGGGCCCCTCCCATTTTGCCATCTGGCACCTGAAGAGCCTTAAACCAGGCCAGGCTGGAACCAGCTTTGATTCCTCGAGGCAGACTGGAAACCTGAGGAAGTTTCTTCTCCATTCCACCTGCTTCTGCTCTAGGAGGTCCTGAAATCCTCCCAGTTCAGAAAGAGTAATGACTCTTATGACAAAGGCCTTTGCCTCAACATCTCCTAAACCTCCTTAAAGTTAGATAAGATTTTTCTATATGTGATCCCTCTTTAAGCAGCTCAGACAGAATTGACCAGGCTGGAAACACTAGCCAGAGATACTGGTAAAATTGCTTCACAGACTCCCCCAAGGCCAGTGGCTGCACTCTCACCTTCTACGTGAAATACATCCCCCCCTGAACGAGGGCCCAGGACAGGAGGAGTGCACCAGGACTCTGCAGACTGGATACAGCATTGTTCAGATCTGGACTCTGCTAAAATACAGACATCCCCTCATAGTAGGCTAGTGTCACCCTTCCTACTGCCCACCTCCCACTCTGGAAGGATAACCATCTCTTTACACCAATCTCTGTCTTCTTTACTCTGAGCTTAGAGAAAGATCCAGCCCTCCTCCCCATCACTATAAGAAGTCCTTTCCTCTGTGCCTTTCAGCCATTCCTGACCATACCAGGGAGACCTGACTCAATTCAATGAGATGTTTTTTGTTTTGTTTTTTAAGCTATGTGCATGACACTATACTAGTCACTGTGCTAGGTGCCATAGGGGGGACATAAATATAATTAAGACAGTGGTTCTGTCCTCACAGAGTTTACAATCTAAAGAGAGCCTACTATACACTTTAAAATATTTATCTGTCCTTGTCAAGCATCAGCTTTCCATTTCTACTAATTCTTCCCATCTGTGTTCAACTATATTCAGACTGCACTTTGATCCTGTTGCCCTTTCTAGCTGTTGCTTCTCTTTTTGCATTACCAGATTTCTCAGATGGTTGGTCTATCCTCTCCCTCCACTTCCTCACAATGTATTCCCGCTCTAACACCACAAAATCTAGCTTTTGCTACATCCACTCAATTAAAACTACTTTCTCTCTGATTATCAATCACCTCTTTCTCCTTGGCCTCTTGGTAGCTTTTGATTGATTGTATTAAGCTTTCTCTTCTAGACTTTAAAATACAAATTTGGCTATCTGCCTACCTCTCCAATCAGCTCGTCTCTATTTCCTTTGTTGACTCCTCTTCTACTAACTACCGGCACAGTCATTGGCCTTTTGGTCTTCTGTGTGTACTGGCTCTAATGAGCTCTACTTTTGTGACTGTGACTTGGCACTTAGAACTGTAGCACTGACTTAATTCAGCTACCTTTACGACACCCTCATAGGGCTGTCATTATAAATTCAGCTTGGCCAATACCAAATTTATAACTTCACTCCTAAATCATTCTAATCTCCCACAGTTCCCATTTTGGTCAACCGTTTTCCCAGATATCCATGTTTAAAACTTTTAAGTTATTTTAACTCTCTCCTCATTTATTGCCCATATGAAATTATCACTGGAGCAAGGCATTTTCTTCAAAATGTTTCTTACTTTTCTCCTCTCCATTCAAAATGCCACTTCCCTAGTCCAGACCTTTAATGGATTGTTTCTGGAATGATGCAAATCTCATGAGTCTCTCTCCACTCCACTGCATCCTTCATACAACCAGATAAATCATTTTTCAAAAATACCACTTTCATTGTGTGTTTACCACACTGAAGAACTTACTAGGCTCCCTATCGCTTATAAGTCTGAACCTTCCCTGATACTTCAGACTCTGTAATTTGGCCCTATCTTCCCATATGTGAGATTATCAAGCAAATATTTGGAGCATTGTAAATTTTATTTCTTAATTTCCCACTGTTCCTTTCCATATACCCTCTCCTTCAGTCATACTCCATCCACTAAACATACCCTGCTTGTTCTATCCCCCTTGTCTATGCAGCTCTTTCATTCTTGGAATAACTATTCTTCCCCCTATTTGCTTTCATTCTTTCATAACTTCCTGCCAACCAAAAGCTCACCTATTTTTCAAAGTGTATTTCAAGCATAATTACCTCCTAAAAGTCTTCCAGACAACTTCAGCCTGTGCTAGTCTCTCTCCTTCCACAGCCTAAAGCACTTGTTTGTCATATGCTGTCAAATGTATATGCAATTTAACATTGTTACAGATCTTTTCATTTTGTTTTAAATGTTTCATAAGTGTTAACTTGAGTTTTATGAATACTTTGAGGACAATAACAACATCACAGATTTCTTTTTCATCATCATCAGCAGCAGCAGCTCTAGGCATAGGTTACTTACACATTAAATACTATTCAACTGAAATTTAACTGCACCAAATCTTCCCAGTGTCCTGTATACGGGCTAGTATTAAATCTCAGTGAAAGAAATGATGGCCAAGCTGAGATGAACACCTGCATTGTAGTACTAGTTATTTGGCTCCCCCATCCACCAAAGCCTCCCTCTGCTGCACGTCACCAGCTCTGGGATCTATCCAGGGTAAGGGTTGTCTGTCTCCCTCCACCCCCCCCACCCCCGCCTTATCCCCAATCCACTCACTGGTTCCATTGTCACTGGTTTCTCTGTTACAGGCTTCTGATGGTCTGCAGGGTCTGTTTCACGACTAATGGTAGTCTCTACTGCTTCCATTACCTCCTTATCCCACTTGTTCTGCCCTCAGTAGGAATCGGAAACACAGAGTTATCACTGCCTCCATCCAATAATCTCACAGATTTTCTATTCAGAGTTCTTTTCTCCTTCACCACCTCTTCTCCCCCCTTCCCATCCCCCAAGACTTAAACTCAGGGATCTTCCCTACTTCATGTTTGCATGGATTTTGTACCCATCCCATTCACCATTTCCCTTGTCTCAAGGATTTTTCCTCCCTTTCAGTGTCTTAGCAAACCTACTGCATTCTGGCTTCCTCCCCAGCTTTGGTTAACAAATTTGTTTTGGGCTCACTACCTAGTTTCACTTCACCTAACTAATTTTTATTCCTGTTCATCACTTCCATTTCCACAATGACCAGTTTCTTTTTAACTGTTACCTATCTTGATCCTCCTAGAGGGTCATGTAGATATCACTCACCAGCCTGTTCTCTGACTCAAACATAGAGTAATCAACAGTGAAGTTTGCACCAAAGTCATCTGGGGAGGAGAAAAAAAATTAGTAGTAACAAAGGTAGCACTAGATCTGGAAATGAGAAGAGGAAGAAACTGTTCAGAATACTTCAATTTGCTCAAGTTGTAAAATTTACTGGTATAATTCTAATGAACTTTTGATGTTGAAATGTTGGTGAATGTGTATGCATTTATATTTTCAATCTGGTGTCTAAAATCATGTACAAATTTGAAAATTTTCTAATTTCTAAAGGCTTGAAAATCACTAGTTTGAGACATAACATCATGAGCTTGATAGTCTTTGCTCATAGCCACATTTCTCTCTGACCTAGTTATACCATTGTAAAGGAAACGTCAAAGTGTCAGAACTGAGCATCTCCCAAACCTCTCTCCATCCTGCGAAGGGTCAGAACCTTATACATACTCACCATAGTTGGGGGTGACTGTGTAATAATAGACCACCTGATAATAGTCATCCTCTTCCAGTCCTTCTTCATCCTCATATTCTTGTCCTAGGGGGACAAGGACTAGAGGTCAGGGGGCATCTGGAACTCCTTAGCAATAGAAGGACACCTGACGTTGACCTCAGCTCTATCAGTTTCCTTTCCTTCTGCTTCCACTCTACTATCTCCCTGCCTCTGTACCTCTAAACCTTTCTCAGTCTTCTGGGCTCCATAACTCTGATGAGACCTGTTACACTGTGCCCTTTCAATCCGGGAACTCCCAGAAGAGAAAACGGGTCCCTTCACACACTGTAACCCAAACTAAGCCTTAAAAAGGTAGGAAGCAGAGAGACACCAGAAATTAAGACCTCCAAATCCACTCCTCAGTATGCTCTAGACCTACTGTATTTGTGAGAGATGTTCTCTTATCAGTGTCTCCCACAACTAACACACACACAGCCTCTTGGACTTGGGCTTTAGTTCCAGTTTCAATGCTAACTGGTAGAATATCTCTGAACAAGCCAGTTAACATCTGCTTTCTTAAAATGAGTCAGCTGGACTAAATCATCCATCTGCATTAGTTTTTCTTCCTTTCCAGGATTAAAAATATGTGGCTTGGAATTGACTGGGTCAGGAATTCTAGGCCTCCTGCTAAATATTTCCCTAAGCTCCTTGAATGCTCTCTCTTAACCCCAAGCAATGACACAGAGTCTGGAGGAAAAGGAAACAATGAGAGCACCTGGCAGACTGGGAACAAAGGAGGGAAGGAGCCAAGCTACTTTTGGGACCTTGTCCCTGAAGGCAGACAGTACTCACTATCCTAAAAGCCACCCCTTCTGTGTCTTTACTAATACAAAGTTTTTCTCCAACTCGCTGGGAAAGAAGATACCCTGGCTTCCCTTGCTAGTTTCAGACTGCCCCACCTTCAAAGAGTCCACCTCTCTCCACTCTCACTTTAGTCCTTCTCATCTTGTTCAACTCTGTGGTTATGGCGAGCTGAGTTCACTCTTGTTAGGACCTCCCCATGGCTGGGGCTCCATCCCCATCAGCTGTCTCTTCTTTGACAGGACTATGCTCTCCTTCCCTTTACCTGGCCCTAATTTCCAGGTTCCCCCTCTGCCCCTGAAATCTAACACAGTTGAGAAAGTGTTATCACTCCTTATTGAACTGCACCTCCCGCCCTCTCCTCATTTTCTTTTCTCCCACCCCATTTATGGTAGAAGACCTGGCTCAAAAGCTCAGGGAGAGACGTGTACTTACCCAGGATGAGTGGCACAGCAAGGATGGCTACAAAGAGGACATCCATTCTGGATTCTGCACTAGTGCCTTGAAAGTAAAAAAGGAAATTACAGCGTTTCCCACCAAACTTACCCCGCCTTCTGCCCTCCTCCAAAGCAGGGAAGGAGCTGCAGCAATCCTTCTCCCAGGGGGGGAATTCCCCGCCCACTTGCTTACTGACTGGGCCATCAGTTACTACCAGTGCGGTCCTCAGCCACAGCTGCCCAGATCAAGAGAGGCAAAGTGAACTTTGATGGAAGCATGTTCATTGAGACCCTCTGGCTCTAGACTAGATCCGTTCAGGCCTCCTGCTGCCACTTCCAGAAAAACAAAACAAACAAACCAACCCACAAAAACCCCCCCCAAAACCCAAACCAAACAACAACAAAAACCCCAGCCTACCAAGGAGTTTCCCCTCTCACCTACTTTCCTTCCTTGTTCCCAGTCCTCACAAAAAGCTCACACTCCCTCTCACTGTCCCTAACTTACTATCACTATCCAGAGCTGCCCTTCTCTCTGAGGCTTCATCACAATCTCTTTCTTCACGGTCAAAATATTCTTAGGAAGGGATGAGGATTTTTTCTAGACTGAAAATAGTCTCCCTTCTCTGCGTGTCTCAGACTACGAAGTATGGGAACAATATCAACATCATTGTCTGACTCTCCAAGCACCTGCTGGATTGCTTCTGATTTCAAAAAAAAAAAAAACAGCTTTCAGTCAAGACTAGTTACTTCCTCTCTGCTAAGTACTGATCTCACCTCACTTCTTTCTCAACTTTCTGCACACAGTATGGGAAAAGGGAGGAAGCAAGTAGTCTCTTTTCCTGCTGTATACGCCACACCCCTTCTCCCACTTTCAGTCACTTGGTATGTTCCCTTCATTCTAGCCTACAGGGGTGGAGTTCATCTTATCCTTCTCTCTGCTTTTATATTTCCCATTTTCATTCAATTCAATTTAGAAACATCAAACATAATGTATGTGCTAGGCACAGTGTGCTAGGCCTAGTCTGATAGGCAATTCAGGGTTCAGGGGCAAGGGAATAAGAAAAGAATGCAGGTATTTTTTTTAAGGGAGTTAATAAACATCTATTCAACATCTACTATGAGTAGTCTACGCAAGTCTCTGTGGAACTACCAATGAACGAGATAGGTTTGATTCCCGTTCTTAAGTCAGCAAATGCTGTGGCAACAGCTCAAAGGAGAGATGAGAAGAGTTGTCTTATCCCTATCTCTTCTGGATTGCTCTGCTCAGAAGCAAGACAATAGAGTCTTGAGCACTGGCCAGGATGTTCCCACCCTCTTAACCTTATTGGGGGAGGATTTGCATGGTGACTTCTCACGTACATCTATATAATCTATTCCTTCAGCTCCTTTCCAGAATTTCCTGGAAAAAAATGGAAAACTCTTATGTGGATGTACATCTATACATTGCCATAAATCATTTCCAGGAAGGAAAGTAAGCCTGGTTCTCTCTGAAGAATTTCTATAGTTTTTTTGGGTACTTTGATTACTCTCTCAAGAAAAATATTCCAGTTTCCCTCACTTTCCCATCCTGGTACTCTTTTTCCCAAACATCCTCCCTAAGGACTAACCCCACCTGCATCCAAATGAGGATACAATACCCTCTTCTCATACTTTATACTTCTCATACTTTATACTTCTCATACTTTATACTTCTCATACTTTATACCTTCTCATACTTTAACTTCTCATACTTTAACATACTTCTCATACTTTATACCCTCTTCTCATACTTCTCATACTTCTCATACTTTAACTTTCTTTTGCTCTAATATGCATCCTCTGCGTCCAGCCTGAGGAAAAGACACCACTGAGGTTCATTTTCAGAAAATAAATGGAGGAAGTATGACATAAAAGGAACTGAGTAACTTGGCGGGCTAGTGGTGGTGGGGTGTCATTTTCCAACTCCATAGCTCGAATTGCTTTTTACAAACAACTCTAACTCCCGATTTTAACTCAAAATCCACTCTAACCTTCCTAACATTGCTCTCCGGGCTCCTTTTACTTCCCTCTGATTCTCTTGTCATTACGGATGAAGGCTTCATTAGCGATACACTGTATTGCATGCTTCCTATACTAGCCTGTTCAAAGAGCTCCTACTTTTAAGTGTAACCTTCATCTCTTAGGCAGTAGCTCTAGCTCATTTCCTCTCATTCAAGTAAGAACAATACCCGTCCCTATCTCCCTGCACCCTCTATCCTGTGCTTTCTTTGTATTTGTCCTTTAGGTTCCAACAGGATCTTCCCCCCTCTGCAGCTCTTCAAGAAGCGTAGGATTGCTACCACCCTGCCCCATAAAATACCGAAAGGGAACAGCGACCAAAGTCGAACCGAACCAGGAAACTGAGCTCGGGCCCAGCCCACTGGTTTAACAGTTTGGAGCCACTCCCAGGGCCGAGGTCCAGGAGGAGGGCAGGACTACAACTCCCAGCACGCCGTGAAGCCACGCCCCCTCCGCAGCTCCGCCCCCGCGAGTTCTCCATTGGCCTCCAGGGGGTGGGGATTAGATGGGAGGTGGCCATGGGGACGCGGCAGGGGTTTGTCCCCTCCTCGGCCTCCGTAGAGGAAGTCGCGCCGACCTGTATCTGGGGTTTCGGTGTCCCCGCCTTCCAGGGGGTCCGGGGTGACATTGCACCGCGCCCCTCACGGGGTCGCGTCGCCACCCCACGCGGACTCCCTGGCTGGCGTGCTTCATCCCTTCGCCTCTCTTGGCCGGGCCCCCACCTCGCCCCCAGCTGCCCAGCCATGGGGGCCGCAGTGTTTTTCGGATGCACTTTCGTCGCTTTCGGCCCGGCCTTTGCGCTTTTCTTGATCACTGTGGCAGGAGACCCGCTTCGCGTCATCATCTTGGTCGCCGGGTGAGTTAAGGGGTTGGGGAGACGCGGGAGGACGCCGAAGAGAGAGATCCGAAAGGGGCTGGAGGAACTGGGGCGAGCCTGGGAGCCTGAGAGGGGGAGACAAGTCGGAGGTGAAGATTGGAGAGGATCGAGTCAGGGATCTGGGTGATTCGCCCTTTCCTGTAGTTGGTTTCCGCCTTCCAGAGATCGCACAGATTCCTCCTATACTCCTCCTGCGACGTCCGAGGAGGCCCAAGGCGAAGACTTGGAAGGGGGCTGTGCTGACCTCGGCCGGCCTTAAGGGAGTATCCAGGAATGGATACCTCGCCCTCCTGTCCTCCTACACTCTGGCTCTCATCACTCTGAAGACTCTTTAATCAGATTTCTTACCCTTTCCCTGCGTTCAGATCCCTACAGACTCCCTTGGTGGAGACACCTATCCTATCTCCTCCCTGTCTCCCTGGACAATCCGGAAGTCTAACTTCCACTTTTTATTCTGTAGCCTTGGTTGGTTCCCCTCTTTGATTTCCCTGGTTGCCCCCTACGCTTGCTTGTCTGATTGCCTTTGTCTTTCCTCAGGGCATTTTTCTGGCTGGTCTCCCTGCTCTTGGCCTCTGTGGTCTGGTTCATCTTGGTCCATGTGACCGACCGGTCGGATGCCCGACTCCAGTATGGCCTCCTGATTTTTGGTGCTGCAGTCTCTGTCCTTCTACAGGAGGTGTTCCGCTTTGCCTACTACAAGCTGCTTAAGTAAGGAGTTGGGGTGGTCTGGAGGGGAGAAGGGCAGAAGACTGAACTATAAGTGGGGCAGCCCTGGGTGGTGGTTTGAACGAGGAGGTACTAAGGGAAGATATTAGAGGGGAAGGCGATTCCTGCCCTCCCTCATGTTTTCCCTATCCCACCCACCCCACCCCAGGAAGGCAGATGAGGGGTTAGCATCGCTGAGTGAGGACGGAAGATCACCCATCTCCATCCGCCAGATGGCCTATGGTGAGCCAAGGGAGAGGGACTGGAGGAGGGAGTTGGACACTCCTCTCTCCCAGGGAAGCCTCTAAACATCCACATGTCCTAAGCGGCTTCTTGTTTTTCTTCATACCTGACTTCCAAGGAGAGGTGGTCTGGAGGGAGAGTAGGTGTGGGGGAACTGTGACTGGGAATGGGGAGGGATCACTGGTAATAAGGCTATAGTGTTCTTTGATATTGATGAAGCCCTCCCTCCCCCCCCCCCCCCCCCAGTTTCTGGTCTTTCCTTCGGTATCATCAGTGGTGTCTTCTCTGTTATCAATATCTTGGCCGATGCTCTTGGGCCAGGTGTGGTTGGGATCCATGGAGACTCACCCTATTACTTCTTGACTTCAGGTAAGGTCCACTTTCTTTCTTGCCTCCATGCCCCATTCATCCCTGACCCTGATTTGATTTATTGGCCTTCCCTGGGAGACTTCTTTGGCTCAACATCTCAGGAGGCTGGGAGAAGATGAGGGATGTATCTCATCCCCATCTCCCTCCCTGCAGCCTTTCTGACAGCAGCCATTATCCTGCTCCATACCTTTTGGGGAGTTGTGTTCTTTGATGCCTGTGAGAGGAGACGGTACTGGGCTTTGGGCCTGGTGGTTGGGAGTCACCTACTGACATCGGGACTGGTGAGTTGGGGACAGGGGCCTGAGTTAGAGAGAAAAGAACTTAATGGTGAGTGGGATGGAGGGGAAATATATTCTCACTTCTTAACATTTAAAAACTTACGTTGGGAGGAGGCAGAAAGGTGAGTCTTTAGACGTCTCTCACCTCAGCATCAATTGTATAACCTGCTCTGGGGATGCTCTAGGGAGGAGTTTGAATGGATTAGTCAAACTAATGCAGATGGCCTGAGGTGAGCAGGAGTGGCAGAAACCTCTGAGGGGGCTGAAAAATCACAAATGCTCTTAACCGTGATGATATCGGTGTTCTGAAGGACTGGGAGATCCGAGTGAGATATCTGGGGGAGATTTGGGTCAAAGGCACAAAGAGAATATGGGGATTAGAGGAAGAATCTAACCTCCTTTCTACTCTTTCCCCCATCCCCAGACATTCCTGAACCCCTGGTACGAGGCCAGCCTGCTGCCCATCTATGCAGTCACTGTTTCCATGGGGCTCTGGGCCTTCATCACAGCTGGAGGGTCCTTCCGAAGTATCCAGCGCAGCCTCTCGTGTAAGGACTGACTACCTGGACTGATCGCCTGACAAATCCCACCTGCCTGCCCACTGCCCGTGACTGAGCCCAGCCCTAGCCCGGGTCCATTGCCCACCATTCTCTGTCTCCTCGTCGGTCTATTCCACCACCTTCAGGGTTTTGCTTTGTCCACTCATGACCTTTAGTCTCTAGGCTTTACCAGGAGCAGTCTGGGTTCAGCCAGTCAGTGACTGGTGGGTTTGAATCTGCACTTATCCCCACCATCTGGGGACCCCCCCCCTTGTTGTCCAGGACTCCCCATGTGTCAGTGCTCTGCTCTCACCCTGCCCAAGACTCACCCCCATTCCCCTCTGCAGGCCGACGGCAGGAGGACAGTCGGGTGATGGTGTATTCTGCCCTGCGCATCCCACCCGAGGACTGAGGGAACCTTGGGCGGGACCCCTGGGCCTGGGGTGCCCTCCTGATCTCCTCGCCCTGTATTTCTCCATCTCCTGTTCTGGACAGTGCAGGTTGCCAAGAAAAGGGACCTAGTTTAGCCATTGCTGTGGAGATGAAGTCAATTGGAGGTTCAAGGGTAGACGAGCTCTGAGTTTCCCAGTACCCCCTCCCCAGACTGGATATCTTAAGTCTTTTTCTCAGGTCTGAGGGGAACCATTTCTGGTGTGATAAAGACCCCCAAATTGCCTTTTTCTTTTGAAGCGGGAGGAGGGAGGAAGTATGTGTTAATTCTTCTCCTAACCTCCTTGGACTATATTTTCCCTCCTCAAATTGCTCCTTATGGCTGGGCTTATATCTATCCAGCTTTCCCCTTGGTCCCAGGCTTTGGGGGAAAGGAAGGAAGTGCATGTTTGGGAACTGGTATTACTGGAACTAATGTTTCAACCTCCTTGACCACCAGCATCCCTCCTCTCCCCAAGGTGAACTGGAGGGTGCTGCGGGGAGCTGGCCCACTCCAGAGCTGCAGTGCCACTGGGGGAGTCAGCCTACCGTGACATCGCAGGGAAGGAGGGCAGATTTTTTTCTAGTTTTTAATTGGGGGATGTGGGGGGGGGCGGGGAGGTTTTCTATAAACTGTATCATTTTCTGCTGAGGATGGCGTATCCCATCCTTTTAATCAAGGTGATTGTGATTTTGACCAATAAAAAGGACTTTATAATTGTGGGGGAACTTGGCTTTAAAAGGAGGGGATAACATGTTGATTGAGGTTTCTGCCCTCTCATGTCTCTTTTCCAACCTCCCTCCTAACCTGGCAACCTCTGGTTCCCTCCAAGCATAGCTTTGATACAAGGGCAGAAATCTGGGCTGGGGGTCTAACATGTCAGAAGCTCTGGGTTAAGCATTTTCCAGCAGTGGATCTCCCCTTCTCCAGGATTGGGGTGGAAGGAGTTACTCACCCATTCTTCCTTTTCCATACCCTTTGCCCACCTCTGCTATCTGAGACATTAAGGAATTCTCCCATTCTCAAGAGCCCCCAAAGTAAGGCCAGAGGCGGGGTCGGCAAATTTAATTTCCTAATATATGGAGGGAAATAAACATAGCAGCAGCAACCCTTTTTCCTAAGGGGAGATCTTGTACTATATCTCGGGACAGGGATACAAAGATGAGGGGGTGGGGGACTTTGGGGCACATCCCCAGCTTCCCCTACAACTAAACACAGTTCACCCTCTGCATTGTCAACATAGGGCTGTCCTTATCTACATGTTTTGAGAGGCTGAAGGTTCTGTTCTTCCTTGAATGAGAGCCTGTCCATACCTCTGTGTAGGGGCTGTCTGGAGGAAGGAGGGATGTCAGCCTACTCCTACAGTATTTTCTGGCCAGTCCCTGCACCCCACTTTAGAAGCTCCCTGATAGGCGAGGGGAAGCCATCTGTGGTGACCGGGAAGGAGTCTATGCCTCGGTGGCTCGTGCTGAGGTGAAGACCACACTTTTCCGGTTTCCCAGTCTCTTCTTCCTGAAAGGGAGAATGGTTCGTGGAAATGGCTAATGTCCTAGGCGAAACAGATTCGAGGTGGAGTAGGCGAATGTTTTTCAATGCCAAAGAAAGGACTGGAGGAATGGAGAATAGGAACTCACCGAATCTTTCTAGCAATGAAATAAACAGCCAGCAGAAGGCAGAGACAGCCAACCAGGATTCCCACTCCCAGACTCAGCATTTCACCTGGGAGAGAGAAAGATGGAAGGTGTCAGCCTAAGACTAACATAGATATTGAGCTTTTCCCTAACTCACTGAGGAGAACCCTACCCTGCACTCCACCCCTCGATACATGGGTAGGCCTGTCTTACCTGTGGTATACAAGGATCCCACTGTAAGGGAAGAAAACTTGCGTCAGTGAGACTAGATCCCCACCCCAGTTGGGAGTAGCACACTGTGCCAGTACTCGGGGTTGGGGCGTGGTTCCCAGTCCAAGCAAGTCCTGGAAATCCCTTCCCCTGTTAGCCTTCTTTTCCTTCCCAGGGGTTCCCTAGTTCCTGCCATTGAGTCCCCCAGTTTCCCGTCTCCTTTTCCGAGCCCTGTACAGTTACCTTGGATGAACGAAGCAAAGACCGTTCGCTGATTGAGAGGCTGGGGGGATCGGTAGTTCTGTACCAGGAGCTTAGAGGGCTCCTCTTCCGTGGAGAACAGTGTCTCTTGAAGCTTTTCCAGCTGAGAAGTAGAAGAGTGGGATTAAGGGACAAGTGGCACTCGCTCTCGGGAGTGGGAAAGGGTTTGAGGTTACAACTATGCCTGCTGTCTCACCTCTCCACCACTCACCTGTCCTATTGAAATATGGGCCCTTCGACTGAAGACTGTCCAGAGCACACTCTGGTAGCAGGGCGGTGTGGTGAGCGAGCCATTGTAACGGAAGTACTGCGCCAGCAGTGGGGGGAACAACTCTCTCAGGTTGAAGGGAGGCACTGAGGTCTTCTGATCTGGGCAAGAACAGACTAGGACTCATCTCCCTCTCACTGCACCCTTGCTTACCTAGACAGGGTTCCTAGAAGCGAACACCCTACCTACCTCCGGCCCCAACTCACTGCCTCATTCCAGGCCTCTCAGGCCTTTTTGAGAAATTTCCCTGAAGCCTAATTGATGTTACTTTGTCTTAAGATAGATTTTTAGGGCTCACCTTTATGCCTGATTTCATGCAAGTGACTCATAATGTGTTCATAAGCTGGATTCTTAGTCTCACCCACCTGTATGGGGAGGAAAGGGTGAGAGAGTTCGGGATGAGTCCACGTTTGGAGTAAGACATTTGTGTATAGGATAAATAGTCAGAATGGGTTGCTGACTTGTCTTGGGAGGGCGACCAGCAACAGACATGGGCAAAATAGGACTGAGGGATACAGAGGAAGTGGAGAGAGACCAAGGAGGGATTGGGGGCCACTGACCTCAATGAGGATGCCCAAGACAGCCAGGCCCTGAGGCCTCTGAGCAGCCTCACTTAAGCTTTCGTAGGAATCAGAATCATAATGTACGATGTGGAGCTGAGGGAGGGGAGAGGGAATTGAATCATTTAATGTTTCTCCACCACCCCCTCCCAAAAGCTTTTATCCTAGCCACCACCACCACCTCTAGCACGCCCTAAATCTGTCCCACAAAGCTTGCCCTTTTCCCCCAAGTATGACTTTTCCCAGTTTCCAGATCCTCCCTTTCCCCTGGCACCGACAGTGCCTACCACTGTGTCCTAATCGAGGCTTTGCTCCCTGGTACCTCTGCAGCTGTGGCTTCACCATTGATCTGGTGCTCTGACCCCCCCGGGGATCCTTTCTGACCCCAGTGCAGGTGGAGCTGGGCAGCTACGTATTTTCGGGGAAGTCCTTCCAGATACAGGGTAGGGGGCAGAGAGAGTTGCACTGTGAGGGAAAGAGAGCGAGTTAGGGTTGGTGGACGAATGTGGATATGTTCCCACCCCTGGGTTGCCACCACTTTGGGGAGATTTGGCCAGCCTTTTCTGTCTCCCTGCACATCACCCACTTCTTCCCATAGGCCACTGCTTTTCTTTTTTCTTTTTGGCCGCGCCCTGCGTGTGGCATGTGGGATCTTAGTTCCCCGACCAGGGATCAAACCCGTGCCCCCTTGCAGTGGGAGCTTGGAGCTTGAACCACTGGACCACTGGCTGGAAGTCCTAGCCACTGCTTTTCTAGTAAAGATCTAGTCAATGCTATGATGCTAACCCACCCATAAAGCTTGATCATACACATTCAGTTCCCATCAGGAGCCTGATCCCCATTCTCATGTCTCCAAATTTATAGATGAAGCCTTCTGAGAATTTAGAAGTTAGGAGAATGCTTCTTCACTTCTGACTCCTAAGATTGGAACTGGAGCTTATATCTCCTTGGAGACCTGGTCTTTTTACCTGTGTGGCCATTATTGTGCAGGTCCAAAGGCTCGGTGCCAGGCTGTTCATATCCATGGGGCTGCAGAGGTAGCAACTCAGGGTCAAAAGTCACACTGCCTGTCTGAATGTTGATGGGGGACTGGGCGTTGCTTCCACACTCAGGGTAAGAGTCTGGCCAGTGGTCTTGACCATGTGGACCTGGTGAGGGTTACCACAGACATCTGTCCTGTCCTCCAGCCCCTAACCACCCTTCAGCAACCCTTCACCCAGCTTTACCCGTGTGGAGGCAGAAATGCACTTCTCTCCACCCCAGATGAAGCCCCTAGGTGTGCGGGGCTGGGTGAGCAAGGAGCCCCTGCTGGACTTGCTGCTGCAGTCCCTTCACCTACGCAGAGGCAGTGATGGTTCCCCAGCTCTCCTGATGAACGGGGAGCAGTTGCTTTTACTTACTTGTCCTCTTGTTGGAAGACAAGAAAGCTAAATGAGAGGAAGAGGGGATGGATAGAAAGCCCGCATACCCAGAAAGGTGGGATTTGAGTAGGAGCAGGAAAACTGGGGAAATGAAATGGTCCTAGAGAGGTAGGGTCTTCTTGGGAACTCCCTATCAGGTGGCCTTAAGATTCAGATCTGCTGACCTTCCATCATTCACTTCTTGCTTTCACACTGGACCTTGCATTGACTCTGGAATTCGGTTTAAGTTATTAATCAGAAACGCAAAGGAATCGGGTTCCACCTCTGCCAGGGTCACAAACTGTCCTGCCGACCTCTTCCTCACCCCTGACCTCAAGCTCTGTCCCAATTCCAGATTCAGGTGGGGGTAGGATCCATCAGGATAGAAAGAGAGCCAGGAGGAGAATTGGCAGCTAAGCTTATGGCGCCTTTCCCCACCCAGTTCCCTTTCCACTCCAGCTCCCTCACTCCCGCACAGATTGACTGAGGACATAACTGGCTTTTCTGCTGAATCAGGGTGTGTGGGATTTGATTGTTAGAACAGCGTCTAGGAATCATATATGTGAAAGCTGGGGCATGGGGAGTCGGGGAAGGAAGGAGCTAGGGTAAGAAGCTGGAGGAAACCTCCCAACCCACGTGGCTAAGTCTTCCTGCCAGGTGAAGAGGTCCCAGTGGGAAAGGGGCGTCGGTAGGCCTTGGGTTTTGCTCTCACCGTCATATGTCCAGTGTTGACCTGCAAGGCAGAATAATTTGAGTTACAGCCAGTGCAGCCTGGGGCAGGGCCCTCCTCCACCCCGCCCCCCTTTCTCCTCCCTCTGCTCTAGCACTTCCCAAAGGAAGCCCTGAAACTGGACACCTCGGTGGAAAGGTCGAGGGGGGGGCCCTATTTAAAATCACCAGCCAGGCTGTGCTTGTGCTCGCTGAGTAAAGGGGGAGGAGAAATGAAAAGAGATAAAGCCAGGAGACTAAAATTAACCTGAATCCAAATGTGCAAAATACCCAACCCTCACTTTTCTACAGCCTCTGCCAAGCCAATCTAACCCTTAGAAGATGGGGCTGAGGTGACGGTGTAGGGTTTGGAGGAAAGGGACTGGAACAAAGAGAGGGGCAAGGAGTTCACTGTGGGCGGGCAGTGCTGCTGAGGGGAGAGGGCCATTATTCCTTTGCTTGGAAGCATTGCACGAAAGAAGGCACTGAGCTGTGAATTAACATTTAAGTTCCTCCTCTGGTCCCAGGAACTCTAAAGGAAACTTTCCCCATCACCAGGAACCTCTGCTCCCTAGATTCCCAGATGGCTGGGGAAGGTGGGAATCGGGCAGGGTCCGCTCCACGTTGAGGGTAGTGGGTGGGCATAGGCCGCCAGGCTGGCAGGGACAGGATGAAAGTGAAGCGTTGTGTGTGGAAAAGGGCACTGCCAGCTGGGTCACATGCCAGGCTCTCGTGCAGTCCTGTCTCCAGCTAAAAGGTCGGGGGTCTGCTGGTCCAGCTCTCACCCAGGGCCAAACTGCTTCAAGGGGAAAGGGAGGCCTTCCTGCGGGTTGTCTCTGCATTATTCAAACTGCTAGAAACTTTGGAGAAAAATTCTAACTTCCTCCCTGTCTCTCTCTCTCTCTTATTCCCTTAAAGAAACCCCTCAGACTTCTAAGATATCCTTTATCTCATCATTGGGCTCTTCTCCTGGCCCATCCCTTCGTTCAGACAATTCTGAAAAGCAGCGCAAGGGAGGGCTAGAGGCAGCCTCTCACTCACCAGCTCAGTGGGACACTTCAACAACTCGAATTCCCTGGTTCTGGGTAGGCTGAGAGCCTTGCCCTTCCCCTCCCACCAAATCCTCAGCACAGTAGTTTTACATCTCTTCCTCCTTTTCCCCAATTTGTTCCTTTCTCCTCAGGTGCAATTTACAGCTCTCCTCGGCTGGGTGCCCCTCACCATCATCTTCTTTGTGTTCCCCTTCTGCCCTCTAGATACCCCCCTCATCCTGTTCTTCCAACAAATTTTAATTACACACCTGCTATGTGCTAGGCACAGGGATCACAAAAATGAGGGCTAGGGGTTCTGGGGACATTCCTGGAGCACCTCGGCCTGTTCCCCCCCAAGAGTCCTTCCTCCTCTCCTGGGAGTTCCTGAAAGTCCTGTGTAAATTGTAAAGGGCCCAAGAGTGTTGACTGTTATTGCTACAGCTTTCAGGAAAAACCGGGAAATTAGTCGCCCCATAGAACCGAGAGGGGACTTTGGCCATGAGGTTCATAGTCAGGGATCAGGGTGTGAGTTTGGCAGGAGGCAAGAGTATTCCCCCCACCCCATCAGTCCTCTATCCTTTCACTCCAGGCCTCTTTGGCTCCCTAATTGGATGAGTTTGTAAATAAAGAAGACCAGGAGGGTTGCCTGGGACCAGGGCAGTGGGGGAAGGAGCTCCGGAGAGAATTTGCAGCCTGCAAAGTGACTCCTGCAGTGTGTGTACACATCCTGACCCAGGCTAGTTTGCGCACACATCCTGACCCAGGCTAGTTTGCCCCCATCCCCACTAACAGCAAGGCTGGAATGGCAAAGAAAAAGAAGGAAAGTGGCCTCCTCCCCAGTCCGTCTTTCCCCCTGCATCCCTGAGCCTATTATTCTAGCCCTAGGCTTCCTCTTACACTCCTCCTCCTCCATTAAGCATGCATGGCAACATGTGTACATCAGCACACACAGACACACACACAGACATCCAGATGTACCTACCCCCGTTGGCAGCCAGGGTCCAAATCACCTCTAGCAGGAGCGTGAAGAACAACATGGTATCCCTGGAAGAAACACAAGGTACTGGGAGTTTGGGGACTAGAGGACTAGGGCAGGGAGACGGGGGAAGAGAGGAGGGGAGAGAGAGAGGCGGAGGGGTGGGGGAGAGAGAAGAGAAGTTTCCTGGAGTTGAGTGTATTTATCTTTTTCTCTTGCTTTCTTTGTGCCTCTGCGGGCTTCCAGGGGATTTGGTTTTCAGTGGGGTACCGTGAGTTTCTGGGTCCCCAGGATAAATCTCTCTCTGCCTCTCTTTCTGCCCTCTCTTTTTTATCTCCCTCTGCAGTCTTCACCCCACTTGCTGGCCAGCTACTTCACAATTGCCTCCCGCTTTTAAGGTGGCTCTGGACGGGTGTACGTGGGGAGTGGGGACTGTCTGGGTTGTTGGCGAACAGCTCCTTAAATAGCCGATTAAGCATGCAGGATGGCCTTGCTCAGAGCGCAGCGCAGCAGGTTTCACAGGGGCCCTGGCCCTGGCTCAGGAGCGCAGCTGGGGTGAGCTCTTCCTTCCTCTGCTATTCACACAGACACTGTTGAGAAGGGTGTCCCCTGGAATGGGCGGGGGCAGGAACGGAGGGTTTGGGGGTCCGATCCTTTGGGGTCCCATCCAGCTCCCTCAGGGTTTCTTATTCCCCATCTGGCTTCTCCTCTGAGGAGCAACTCCCTGGATGGTGTAGGGCAGATGGTGGGAGGACCCGTTCCCCACGCCCTGCAGAATGTGAGCGCCCTGGATTAGGAAGAGTGCAGAGTTAGGAGAGAGGTAAACGAGAAGGAGCTGGGAGACTCAGGGTGCGGGTGGAGGGGAGGAAGTCAAGGACCAGAACGTGGGGTGTGGAAAATAAGGAAGAGAAGTGAGGCAAAGAGAATTTGTTTGGAGCGATCTCCTTCTCCTGCGCCTGTCACCACCGGCTTCCCACGGTGAGGCTGGGTCCACGTGCCTGTGTGGCCTGGGAGGGGGGTGGTTTTGTTTGCTGAATAAAGACCATTTGTGTGCCCAGCGGGGGGCGGGGCTGCAGCAACACCCTGGAGAGACAGCGGCTCCAACTGTGAGGCCCAGCCATCTCCCTCCCCAGGGAGCCCAGATCTAGGGCGGCTTTTGTCACCAAAGAGGACACTGACCCCTGGCACGGTGGCCAGGGCAGGAGGAGAGACGGGGTGACCTTAGAAACAATCACTACCACCATCAGAAAAAAGGCGGACTCCAGGGAAAGAGAGGGAGGGAGCAGAGAGAGACCATGTGATCCCGTTGGAGTGGAAGAGGGGCCCAGGGTCTTCCCTCCTGCCCGACAAAGGGCTGAGGCAGGACTTTTGGGACTGAGTGAAACCTGCCACCAGAGAACTGGGCAAGTGGAGCATAGAGGCTGCCGAGTCTCAGGAATGTGGGCTGGTGTTTGTTCCCCCACGGGACTGGAAATCCCGATTGGAATGTACATCCTAAATCCCTCACTACAGAATGTGAAACCCAAAGATAACTTCAGGCCAGACTTTGAAATCTCTTTTTCCTGATACCCTTCACCGGAGTCACAGCCAGAAAGATGCACCCGTTTGAGCTCCTTCTGCCCTCCTTGCTTCGGCCAAGTAGCAATAAATAGCCAAAACAAAGGGAGCGGAAGCTAAATAAGGGTGCAGGATAAAAGCCAAGTGAACAGAATAATGCATCTGCTAGATCATCAGCCCCTGCAGAGGCAGGAGCCTACCATGCTTTTCTGTCCACTGTGATTGATCTGGAAAGCAAAGCCATTTTGCAGATGTCATTTCCTTTTTAATTCTTTCATCACCCTCTGAATTACTTTTCCCTTACAGATAAGTTTTATGTTTCAAAGTTCCCCCAAAGCCCCACTCATCCCATCTAAGAAGAAGAAAAGGCTTAAAGTGTAAATTAGACTTCCTGGGAATCAGGACAGTTAACACAGAGGAACAGAAAAAAGAAAGAAAGCAGAGACATCTTTTGCAAGGTAGGAAAGAAGAGGCCCGGACAGAATGACCTCTGCCAGGACAGAGTTCCCCTGGAGTGTCTGGGGCTGTGATGCAGCCTCCCAAGGTAGGTAATGTGTCTTACCAGGCGCCACCTCCTGGTTGTCTATGAATTTTTTAATTTTTAAAGTTTCAATTCAAAATGTTTTGTGTGTGATTCCTTCTGGGAAGTGTTTCACTACTGGTGGGCTTTGGGATTTTGCCTACACAACTGAATAATGTTTCACAAAGATGTCTTAGCCCCAAATCAGCACCTTCCCACTTCTGAGTGAGCAGTCCCTCCAGGCCCTCATGCTTCCCAAAAGGACAAAGGCCCTGGTATCTAGGAGAGAGGGCGAAAGGAGGCAAACTCCAGGCACTTGCCTTTATTTATTTATTTTTTAAAAATTTTTATCGGAGTTGCCTTTATTTTTACCTTTGGCTTTACTGTGGATATTCCTGTTGTCACCAGGCTGATTTGGAGTAGTGTCAGGAGGACCCCTACATGTTAAAAAAAAAAAAGCCCCCCACAGTTGCTACTCAAACTCTGACGCCTTTGTTTTAATTCCTACTTCTCCCTCTAGCCCTTTGCTCACTCTGGGGTTGGCTGAAACCCTGCTAAAACCAAGTTCTGCTGCCTTCTGGCGCCATCTCCTGTCCTTCCAAATGCAGTGAACTATGAACCAGTCAGAGAGTCAAAGGTATCCAAGAGTGGTGACTTTTGGGTTTGTTTTTTCTCGCCTTGTTTTATTTATTTATTTACTCGGCTGTGCCAGGTCTTAGTCGCGGCACGTGGGATCTTTGTTGTGGCATGCATGTGAGATCTAGTTCCCTGACCAGGGATCGAGCCTGGCCCCCCTGCATTGGGAGCGTGTAGTTTTAAGCACTGGACCACCAGGTAAGTCCCAAGGGTTTGTTTTTTCCTTAAGAGGTCCTTTTTTTTTCTTTTTAATAAATTTATTTATTTATTTATTTTTGGCTGCGTTGGGTCTTCCTCTAGCTGCGGCGAGCGTGAGCTACTCTTCGTTGCAGTGCATGGGCTTCTCATTGCGGTGGCTTGTTGCAGAGCACGGGCTCTAGGCGCGTGGGCTTTAGTAGTTGTGGCACGCAGGCTCAGTTGTTGTGTCTTGAGGGCTTCAGTAGTTGTGGCTCACGGGCTCTAGAGCGCAGGCTCAGTAATTGTGGTGCACGGGCTTAGTTGCCCCGCGGTATGTGGGATCTTCCCGGACCAGGGCTCGAACCCACGTTCCCTGCATTGGCAGGCTGATTCTTAACCACTGCTCCACCAGGGAAGTCCCTTAAAGGGTCCTGTCTTAAAAGGATATTTAAACTTACTAAATACGGTAAATAGTCTAAAACACCTTGCAGTAACCCACTAAGTGCTCTGAGTTTGTGTGGTGGGGAATATGAGAGTTTAGCGAGGGAGGGAGGCAGATCAAAAGGAAAGAGGAATGGTCAACACAGGAATTTGCTCAAACAGTACAGGTGGTGACTAATTGCCTAGAAGAGAGAATCGATGAGGAGACAGAATTAGATGGATTCAGTTTCCTAAAAGGGCAAGCAACTTTGCGCCGTGAGTAACATAGTAACATAGAGTAACATAGTAACATAGAGATACTCTATTTTGATAATCACATTTATTATCACACGCTTGTCTGCTAACACACTGGTACTGAAGGCCCTTAAGCAAACACAAAAGCTTTCAAGAATTAAAGTCAAAGTAATTTGGGGGAGGGGCTGGTCAGAACTCTGGATCATTTTCTCGGTTTTCCAGTTCACATCGCATGACAGATGCAGTATGAGAATCTTGTAGACAGAAGACAGGTCAAAGTTTGTGGTCTGAAATGTTGCAACTTTAATTAAAAAGGAGTAACTTTGTGTCATGCATTGATTCCATGCTCAGAACACTGCCTGGTACATAAATATTTGCTGATTGAATGAATGAGTCTAGTCACTGGAATATTTATTTACTTTCTTTCTGCCTTTTCCCAGAATTTTAGGCCAGGAGGGTCCTCAGGCATCATTTCAACTCTCTTGTTATACCCTATAAAGACTGAGTTTTGAGGGATTTATGGATTCTCCCATGGCTAGTCATAGAGCTGCTAAGCTAAACCGGAAAAAGGACATAGGTGCCATTGAACTTTCTCTTTTTGGTTTTCAAACGTCATTGTACATCAGAATCACCTGGAAAGCCTAGTTAAAATTCGGATTTCTGGGCCTCTGACCCAAGGTTTCTGATTCTGTAGGTTTGGGGTATGTCCAGAGATTTGCATTTTTTGATAGGTAAAAAGTAGATTTATTAATAACGCTTTGTAAAGAGGTTGGAGGAAAATGGGGCACAAGAGGATGGTCATGTCCCAGGTCTTGGGCAAGTTCCTGGGACAGGCTGCCAAGTGAGGGTCCTTGGCTTCACTCAGGAAAGAATTCAAGAGGGATTCTTGAATCCCTAAAAGTGAAAGCAGAGAGGCACATTCCATAGGCAGAATGTGGTCCTTCTCAGAAGGTGAGAACGGCCCAGAGACTTGCATTTCTAATAGGTCCCCTGGTGACCTGTTAGATGGTACTGGTCTGAGGGCCCACACTTGAGAATCAGTGCTCTACACCTATTGGAGGAGCAGAGGTGGTAAGGAGTTTGCTTTTTTTTTTCTTTTTTTTTGCCGCACGGCCTGGCTTGATCTTAGTTCCCCAGCCAGGGATTGAACCTGGGCCACGGAAGTGAAAGCACCAAGACCTAACCACTGGACTGCCAGGGGATTCCCAGGAGTTTGCCATTCTTTGTAGAGATTCCAGCCATCTGGAATTGTTCTTGCAGTCCCTTTTGCAAAGGTTAGCAACAATACTTTCACTAGTTTACAAACATATATTGAGTACTTCTAGGTGCTAGGCAACATGGCAGGCCCTAGAAATAAAAAATTAATGACATAATCCCAGCCCTCAAGAACTTCACAATCTCTTTAGGGGATGCAGATACCTTACCCAATTACTAGAATACAACAGTGAGAAGTTCTAAATAGTGGTAGAACAAAGTGTTATGTGAACCAAGGGGGTGGACAATTGGCAGTGAGATTTTCTTTAGCTGATGTCGACAATGTTTCCACAGGATGGGTGCGTAACCAGGGCCTATAGTTATATATGAGAACATAAAAAGTGCACTCCACAGCAGGCAGACCCATGCTTCACTGTCTCTGAGATGACGCCAAAGGATACGTTATGTCAAAGCAGGATTCTCCTTAATATATTTAATAAACTGCTTCCTCTGCAAGGAAGGATATCATGGTGCCCCGGAATTATAATAATTTGTTCCATCTGCTCTGGTGGCCTCCTCATTCTGCCTGACTTCTCCCTTTTCTTTTTATTCTTTACCATTCATCTAACTCAAATGAAGGTTGTGTTCCAACCCAAGCAAAAGACAGTAACACTTATGCCACTTCCCTTCAATAGTGAGAAGATTCTAGTTAAAGATATCTTTTTCTTTGTTTTTTAAAGAATTGTTATGTCTGAATTGCTATAGGAATAGGAATCAGATGATAATATAGCAAAATCTTGTGACGATGGTAGCTTATTACTGGTTTAATCATCCCCCAAATAAGAAGTCTGTTCTCAGATCAGATTGTGACAAATGATTTGGGTTTTCTTTGAAACCTTAAAGGAAAAGAGCTTGCTGTGCTTTCATCGACATTTTATTTGCTTCAAAATATCTATATATTTTTTTTAAAAAGAGCATGAGGGTTTCCCTGGTGGCGCGGTGGTTGAGAGTCCACCTGCCGATGCGGGGGACACGGGTTCGTGCCCCGGTCTGGGAGGATCCCACGTGCCGCGGAGCGGCTGGGCCCGTGAGCCATGGCCGCTGAGCCTGCGCGTCCGGAGCCTGTGCTCCGCAACGGGAGAGGCCACAACAGCGAGAGCCCCGCGTACCGCAAAAAAAAAAAAAAAAAAAAAAAAGAGCTTGAGTCTTGAAGGGTAAAGTGGCTTGGTTGGGGTCATGTAGAAATATTACTAGGACAAAGCAGCAGGCTCTGACAGACCCACCACTCAAAATGTAAGATACTTTAAAAACAAAACCAAAAACCTTTAAAGGAAACAGATGACATTTTTGACTCTGGCTGCTTCTGCCTCAGTTAATTCCCTGTAGCTGGTGGGGAGTCATTGCTTTGAGGAGGAAATACAAATACAAAACCAACAAACCTTTTTTTTTTTTTTTAAAGGTTCAAGTCATTTCTAAGGCAATACCTGCAAAAGTGAAATGCAGTTATTTATGAGTTCATAGATCCTGCATTCTCCCCATTTTTCTACCATCAAACATGCTTATTGTTTCATGTATTACATATATTTTATTTAAATAGCACCATCACTGGCTGGTTACAAATCCATGCACATTGGCAAGAATTTCTTTTTGTTCCTTTTTTAAAAAATAAAAAGGAAATGTTGGAGTTGGCTCCAGAATGGTAGAGAATATCAGATCTTAGCAATGGCTTGTCACTTTTCCTCTTAATTATTATTTTACAATATACAAATAATACCTGATTATTTTAAGGAAAAGAGAAGATTCCAAAAAGCAAAAAAGAAAAATAACATCACTCAAAATTCTCCTAATTAGAGATAACCACTGTTACCATTCTGCTAACTTACAATCTTTTTTCTATGATGCTATATCTAAATGCATATATTTTGTGTGTATAAATATTATTTTTTTTACAAAAATAGGACCAAGCTATATACATAATGGGCCTATAACCTTTTTTCTTGACCCTACTTTGTGAACATTCTTCTATGTCAATAAATATATATCCCTGTCAGCAATTTAAACTGCATAGTATTGTATAGTAGAAACCCAATGTGTTTAACTAATCCTCTGCCTTTGGACTGGTAGGTGTCTTTTGTTTTTAAAAAAATTTTTACCTATGACAAACAATACTTCAATCAGAATATTCTTGTTCATATATATTTACACATTTGTCCAACTCTTTCCTAGAAGTAGAATTGAAAGAGGGTGTATACTTTAAAAAAAAACTCTTTATTATGAAAAATTTCAAACTCATTCCTTTTGTTAAAGTCAGGTTTCTGGAGGTATAATTTACATGGAGTAAAATTCACCCTTCTTTTTTTTGCGGTACGCGGGCCTCTCACTGTTGTGGCCTCTCCCATTGCAGAGCACAGGCTCCGGACGCGCAGGCTCAGCGGCCATGGCTCATGGGCCCAGCTGCTCCGCGGCATGTGAGATCTTCCCGGACCGGAGCACGAACCCGTGTCCCTTGCATCGGCAGGCGGACTCTCAACCACTGTGCCACCAGGGAAGCTCCACCCTTTTTAGTGTAGAGTTCTATGAGTTTTGACAAATGCATAAAGCCGTGTAACCACCATCATAATCAGGACATCACCCTGTCCCGGACATAATTCCTGATCTGTTTCTCACCCTATAAGTTTGTCTTTTCCAGAATGTCTTATGCATTAAATTATACAGCATGTAGCCTTTTGAGTCAGGTTTCTTTCACTCAGCATTCATTCATGTTGTTGCGTATCAGGAGTTTGCTTCATTTTACTGCTGAGTTTTTCTGTTATACAGTTGTACACAGTTGGTTTATCCATTCACTAGTTGAAGAATATGTGGGCTGTTTTTAGTTTTCAGCAACCACAAGTGAAACCACTATAAAGATTCAAGTACAGGTTTTTGAGTGGACGTATGTTTTTATTGTTCTTAACTAAATACCTAGTGCTGGGTCGTGTGGTAAGTGTATGTTTAACTTTGTGAAAACTGCCAAACTGTTCTTCATAGTGTTTTTTATTCCCACCAGCAGTGTTTGAGAGCTCTGGTTGCTCCAGCACTTGATACAGTCAGTTGAAAAAAAAGTAGCCAATCTAATAGGTGTGTAGTGATATTTCATTTTGGGTTTAATTTGGGGTGTGTACTATTTATTTATTTTTGGCTTCGTTGGGTCTTCATTGCTGTGCGTGGGCTTTCTCTAGTTGCGGCGAGCGGGGACTACTCTTCGTTGCGGTGTGCAGGCCTCTCATTGCGGTGGCTTCTCCTGTTGTGGAGCACGGGCTCTAGGTGTGTGGGCTTCAGTAGTTGTGGTATGAGGGCTCAGTAGTTGTGGCTCGCGGGCTTTAGAGTACAGGTTCAGTAGCTGTGGCGCATGGGCTTAGTTGCTCCGCGGCACGTGGGATCTTCCCAAACCAGAGCTCAATCCCGTGTTCCCTGTGTTGGCAGGCGGATTCTTAACCACTGCGCCACCAGGGAAGCCCTGTTTCTTCTGTTTTAGCCCTATGCTCACCCTCATCTTCAAGGATTCTTAGTGTTTCCAAATTCAAAATCTTTGTGGGGTTCTACAGTGTAAATCAGTTTGTCTCTCAATCTCCTGCGGGCAGTAAGTTTTCAACTTTCTCCTCTCTGCTAAGACAATTACCTCTAGTCTAATGGGGTCTCTGAGGGGGTCCCAATACTAGCATTCCTTCTTTGTGCAAGCATCCTGAACAAGTTGAGAAATAAAGCAAAAAGTAAATATGGAGGTCAACATATCTCCTTTATTACTGTCGGAGGCCAGATTGGAGGATGCAGCTTAGTTTGACAGTCAGTGGGCCTGCTAACTGTACCCCAGAATCAGGCAGCCTGGATTGGGGCAGACCTCAGTGTGGAGGAACACAGCAGAATGTGTGTTCTGATGAACAGGCTCTCTCTCCCAGGAGCACAGAGGATGGAGGGAAGTGGAATACTCCACTTAGGGTGGATGAATAAAGGACTGGGAGAGGCCCAGCTGTACTAACTGAGCTCTTTTTTTTCAAGAAGGAAAACATCAGAAGTGAGGAGAAAGCCTTTCTGAACTACATGGTTCATCAGCTTCACAGATTCCATAATTTTGTTGGGCTCTCTCATCAACTGTCTTCTCCTTGTTCAGTCTCTTTGTCCTTTTGGGTTTAGGTTTATTCCTTCAAAGTCATTTTAGTAGGTTTGGGAAGGAATGGAGGTAAGTATATACTATATTAAATTCTCCATGTTTAACTAGAAGTTTCAAGTTATTTTTTGAAAGTTACCTTGTTATCAAGGTTACACATTTCTTTTAAGGTAACTATTATCTGTGCTACTGGAGAAATGCAATGATGCAATAATTCTTAGAGTGCAAAATCTCTAAATCATTTCTATTTGATATTGCAATATAGATTTATTTCTAGGAGACTTACTCTCCCAATTTTGTTTTACTTCGACTAATGTTAAAACTGTTTTGTACTCCCTTTGTACACCTCATAAAGAGGTGACTCAAACTGGGGAATATCAACCTAGAATTTTAACCTTTTGCAGATATTTCATAGAATTTGGTATTCATACAGCAAAAATCAAGAGTTTATTGTAATGGTATGCTTCCCTTTTCACCACTCACTGAAAATCCCTACAGAGAAAAGGTTCCCAAATTAAAGAAAGAATGAGATTGGAAAAAACCTGGAAAATGTGTGGCAGTTCAGTCATTTTATAGTATTCATGGTGCCAATCAAAACCTTTTCTCAAAAAAAATCTGATAAATATCTTCAACTAAATTAAAATTTAGTGGAGTTCTTACATCTCAACAGGGGTCATAAGATTGAATATCTATGTGTGGCATTTGGGGCATTAATGGGGGTAAGAATATTTTAGGGAGCAGAACATTTTGTGTACATGAATTAAACAGGATTTTAATGGTCACCTTCGGAAAAAGATGTGAACTTTGATCAGAGGAACCGGGTTTGAGATTCATCTTCACAAAGCACTAATCGTAGGACCTTGAGTATATCCCTAGTTTTGCTATTGTTATCCATTGCTAACAAATCACCTCAAAACTGAGTAGTTTAAAATAACAACCATGGGGCTTCCCTGGTGGTGCAGTGGTTGAGTGGTTGAGAATCCGCCTGCCAATGCAGGGGACGTGGTTCAATCCCTGGTCCAGGAAGATCCCACATGCCGCAGAGCAACTAAGCCTGTGCGCCACAACCACTGAGCCTGTGCTCTAGAGCTCGCGAGCCACAACTACTGAGCCTGCATGCCGTGACTACTGAAGCCCACGTGCCTACAGCCCGTGCTCCGCAATGAGAAGCCACTGCAATGAGAAGCCCGTGCACGGCAACGAAGAGTAGCCCCTGCTCGCTACAACTGGAGAAAGCCTGCGCGCAGCAGCGAAGACCCAACACAGCCAAAAAAAACAAAAAAAACCCCACAACAACAACTGTGCTGGGAACTCCCTGGTGGTCCAGTGGTTAGGACTTGGTGCTTTCACTGCCAGGCCCAAGTTCAGTCCCTGGTCAGGGAACTAAGATCCTGCAAGCCGTGCGGCGTGGCTGGAAAAAAAAAAAAACCAAAACCATGCTTTATTTACTTAAGATTCTGAAATTTGGGCAGGGCATGGTAGAATGGCTCATCTCCACTCCACATGATGTTGGCTGGGACAGCTTGACAAGGGCTGGACGATCCAAAATGGCTTCACTCACATAGCTGGGACCTCCACTGGGGTGGCTGGGACAGCTTGGGGGATGTCTGGGCTCTCTCTCTCTTTATAGTCTCTCATCATCTAGGGCCTCTCTCTAAATATGGCCTCTCTCTCCAGCAGCCTAGTTGAACTTCTTTATTTGAGAACTGATCCCTAAGAGAGCAAAACAGAAAATACCAGGCCTCTTAAGGGCTAGGCCCAGAACTTGCACAGTGTTATTTCCACTACATTCTATTGGTGAAAGCAAATCACAAGGCTATCCCAGATTCAACGGGAGGGGAAATACACTCCACTTCTTGATGGGATGAGTGCCATATATGCACAGGGTGGGAGAAATCGTCCATGGCCATCTTTGGAGACAATTTACCCCATCATTTAGCCACAATAAACTTCAGGGTTTTTTTCCTTTGGAAAGGTAGCTCATTTTAGATAGTTATAGATATAGGTATAGATATAGATATAGAGATATATAGCCCTTAACTCTAAGATCCTATACAAATATAACAACTTACTTTGCCTTGGCGGGTGTTGACCTGGAAGCTTTTCACCGAATATTAGCACAGTGAGCCTGTAGAATTGTTCATATTCTTTGAGTATTGATCATCTATCCTGGTGCCAGGAGGGGCAGTAGTGACCCTGTTGGATGGTTTTCTGGGATTTCTCAGAGGTATGGGTAGGAAAAGTTTCTCGTGGTTCTAAATCAATCTGAACTCTGGAGAAAATGCACTGGCATTAGTTGCACCAGCTTAGTTTTGTCTTGAGACTGCAAATTAACTAGTTTGGAAAACGGAAAGGTAAAAAGTTAAGAGGAAGAGAAGTTTGCAGTTATCCTTAGCTCCTATTACTTATTCCTCAAGAAGGCATCAACCAAACTCTGTATTTCCTAGTGGGAGTATGAATTTAAACTTCCATCTCAGAGTTATTTGAGACATAATCAATTACTGAACATGTCTTGAGTACCCACTGTGTGCTCAGCACTGTGCTAAGGCCTGTGAGTGATGCCAGAGGAAGCCAAGTTACTGACTTGGTTTTTCTCTAGGAAATTCCAATCTGGTCGGGCAAACTTGAATTAGATAACACATATGAGACGTTGCAAGGCAGCATAGGAAAAACGCTGAATACGTTTAATAAGTCCTAAGGATTCAGAGGAGGTAAAAATCATTTTGGTTAAAGTAGAAGAACAGCATAAGCAAAACAACTAAAAAGAGTAGAATGACTATCACCAGTACAGAGCAAAAGGGCACTAGTGAGTCTTGATCAGAAAAATGTGATCGAGGGGGTTGTTCAAGTTACAATTGCTGTATAACAACTCCGAATTTAGAGGTTTAAATGATCATTTTATTCTCTCTCATGGTTTTTGTGGGACAGGAATTGGGAACAGGTTCAGCTGGGTGGTCTGGCTCTGGATTTCTTATGTGGTTGCAATCAGACAGTGGCTGGAGCTGGAAACAGTGGGGCCTGGAGAAACTGAGGGCTGGCTGGGTACCTCTCACCTCTTCATGTAGGCTGGAGGCTTCTCCATGTAGTTTCTCCCATAGGTCAGTTTGGGCTTTCTCAGAGGGTAGCTATGTGGAGAGTGGCTTTGTCACATGTTTGGTTCCCTAGGAACTCAACTGTGAGATGGAAATAGCATTCGGGATGTTTACTGAGATTTTCAGGGGAATGCTCTTGGGACCAATACCTGTGGAAGGGAGGAGAAGGAAGCAGGATTAAGCTGTGGGAGAAACTGAATGGCAATGCAGTCCAACAAAATTCTCAGTCAACCCCTGGGGGTGCTCTAGAGCTGGGATGAATGAGTCTTGTCAGGGCAAAAGGGCTGGCTGGGCCTTTATACCCCAGTGTTGATCACTCACTGGATGTAGGATGCCCCCAGAAGGAGGTATAACCTTGGGCAAGGCAACTTTCTTCAGCTGAGGCAACCCCTACAAGTACTGACAGCTGAAGGTCATCTTCCGGCAGTACTCCCAGTACCATGGAATAAGTCCTCGTTCCTGAAGGAAAACCTGGGTGGTGCATCACAGTGTTGGCTATAGCCCCAAACAGATCTGTGGCTTTCAGTAGAAGGAGTTGGTCCTCTTGTACCCACCTGACACAGAGGCAGTTGGGGAAAAAATACTCCAACCTCAGTCTCCTGCAGACTTCCAATTTCCTGTCAGTGCCCCTCCCCCATGGACCAAATGCAGGAAGTCATAGGACTTGATGCAGTTCACGTGGGTTTTGGGTAGCAGAGCAGGGTGGAGAAGGGTGAAGAGTGGATCTGGAGAGGCAACAGAAGATATTCGGCAGCAGAAATGACTTTGGTTTTTGAACGTTAAAGATGTTGAGTTAATAATATCCTGATGCATGCTTCTTATTGGTGCATTAAAGGAGTGTTCTGAACTATCCTCTCACTCATTCCACTCCTTGCTCCTTTACTCCTGAATCCTTAACCTCACTCTTTATTCTACCATTTAAACCCTGCCTCATTACTTCAGCTTAAAACATGTTTTACTTCACAAGTTTGGCTTTTTTCCTGACTCTATTTCTTTTTTTTTTAATTTAAAGAAATTTAAAAAAATTAAAGTATGGTTGATTTACAATGTTGTGTTAGTTTCTGCTGTACAGCAAAGTGATTCAGTTATATATATGTATATATTCTTTTATTTATTTTTTTGGTTGCGCCAGGTCTTAGTTGTGGCAGGCAGGCTCCTTAGTTGCGGCTCACAGGCTCTTTATTTGTGGCATGTGAACTCTTAGTTGCAGCATGCCTGTAGGATCTAGTTTCCTGACCAGGCATCGAACTCCGGCTCCCTGCATTGGGAGTGTGATGTCTTAACCACTGAGCCACCAGGGAAGTCCCTATATATATAATTCTTTTTCATATTTTCCATTATGGTTTATTATAGGATATTGAATATAGTTCCCTGTGCTATACAATAGGACCTTGTTGTGTATTCATTCTATATATAATAGTTTGCATCTGCTAGTCCCAAACTCCCAATCCATCCCTCCCTCTTGGCAACCACAAGTCTGTTCTCTATGCCTATGAGTCTGTTTCTGTGTCATAGATAAGTTCATTTGTGTCATATTTTAGCATCCACATATAAGTGATATCAAATGGTATTTGTCTTTTTCTTTATGACTTACTTCACTTAGTATGATAATCTCTAGGTCCATCCATGTAGCTACAAATGGCATTATTTCATTTTTTAAAGGTATATACACACACACACACACATACATACACATGCACACTACATCTTCTTTATCCATTCATCTGTAATGGACATTTAGGTTGTTTCCATGTCTGACTGTGTTTCATTCTTTTATCCTTCATTTAGCTCCATACACCTGTCTGCTAGTCTGGTAGTATTCTTCTTCATCCAACCCCTTCCCGGGCACCTTTCTTTCTGTGTACTAGCCCTGTGGGGAATTTTTATTCCCCTGCATCTTATTTATCCTGGTTTCTTGATTAAGACTAGAAAGTTTCAGGGTATTGAGGTAATGGAGATAAGAGATGATATGAGGGTGGGGACAATGCGTATGGGGGGTAAGGCCCACTTTCGTGGATCCCTGTTTATGCTTACTATGGTGTACTTTCTGCAGCCACTATCCAGTGGGGAAATGAATTCATGGCCTTTCCTCACATTCAGTATTTCTAGCCCACTCTCCCATTCTGTCTACTGTGTTCTGTTACAAAAGCCCTACCATTTAACCCCCAAAATCATCTCTCCCTTGAAATTCTTTGGCTTCCATACATTTTTTCCCCACAAATTCACCTCCTTCTTTTCTACCTGCTCCTCAATTTCTTTGACAACTATGGTAGACAACTTAACTTCTCTCTCCTCTTTCCCCTCAACCATGTTTTGCTCTCCTTTGCCTGATAAGTCTTCTTATATACATTCTCTGTGGACATCTTATTTTGTTCTCATGCCCTCAACTATCACTCATATGTGGATGACTCCCAAATCTGAATCTCCTTCCCTGAACTCTCTCTGGGATTCCATTCCAGAGTTCCAGACTCTGCAATGGCTAGGGGGATCAGAACACAGGACTTCTTCCTAAGCTGGTACTAAAATGTGTTTCCAGGTTTCTTTGTAGCCCCTTTTTTCCTTCTCTTATTTTTTAAACTCTTCATTGAACTGTTCCTCAGTTCATTTTGGTTCAGTTTTATATCATCTTGGCTTCCTTTGGCCTGTATTCAAACAAACAAACTAACTAACTAAACTAACTCCGAATACCTGCCCCCTGCCATGTCATTTTATACCAAAAGCTCTCCCTCTCCCGCTTTGTTTTCATCTTCATAAAATTTCCTTTTCAGGGAATTCAAAGGAAACACTTGGCAAGGAAAAGACAGTCACTATTTTGTTTTCCTTTAAAGTACTTAACATGCCAAATACCAGATATTTACATTTTAAATGTAAGCCTATTTGAGGAGCTGTGTGTCTCAGTATGGGAGGAGAGGTGGTGTGGAGTGGTTAGAAATCTGTATCCTAAGGTCTCTAACTTGAGAAGCTGGAAAAATAGCAAATAAAACACTCAGCTCTGGGAGAGGTTGTACTAAGTCACCCACTTCCTTCCCCAAATCATCTGGAATTTCTTTGGGTATTTATCCTGAGAAAGGTATAAGGGAATGGAAAGGACAGAATTTAAGCAAGAACTAAGAAAAACTAGACTCTCAAGACAAAATTTTTTAAAATCATTCTTACACCTCTTTTATATTCCGCATTGACAGACTTTTAAAAGCACATTTAAACTACAGATTTCCATGGAAACCAACCAAAGGGATTTTAGAAAGGAGAGGCATTGCAGTACCATTTCTATGCGCGTTGATGTCTGATTTTCGTTAGGCCAGCACTGTTTTCCCTCCAAGGTCTTAGTGTTTATTACAGCAACAATTACCTCAGTAACAATTCCTCCAGGGTAGTTTTATTTAAAGGTGCCTAACTTATACCTCACCCAACTGCTTTCAAAATCGTTCAGTCCTTCCTGCTGGAAGTTAAACTACCATCTTTATCCCTGCTCTGGTTCTGCACCAGAAGCCTATCTCCGGCAGGACAGTGCCACGAAGGCGTCCTTTTTATGTGATGTGCACGTTGCTGTACACTTTGGCTGCAAAGCAGGAGCTGTGCTTTAAAACCGCCAAGAGCGGGGTGGGTGCCGTGTGCTAAATTATCTGTCTCGCAACTTCCACACGTAAGAAGGATGCTTTCTTCCTTCCTTTAACACTAAAATCAGGTAAAACAAAAACAAAAAGAAACCCAACAGGCTTCAAAACCGTCCTGTCGCCTAGGGAAAGCGCGCCAATCACACAAAGAAAAGGAGGGGGGCTATTGGGATTCAAAATCATTTCCCCGGGACGAACACCTTCCTGGACCTATCGGAGTTAACTGCGCGCTTGGTCGTAGCCAATAGGCACAGTGTTTCTGGCTCAGGTCCTCCCTAAAGACTGATAGACATTTATGTAACCCAATGGAGTAGTGAGATGCTGAAGAATCAACCAATACATTCGGGAGGTGGGTGGAGTGTAGGCCAGGGGGTTGGCGGTGCCGTGTCATGGAGGCTCAGTCTCCGAGCAGCCATTGAAGGGGAAGGAACTGCGGGTGTGTGTATGTGTGTGCGTGTGAGTGCGCGCGCGAGTGTGTGGACAAGAAGGTGGGGGCAGCTGAGTTAGAGTCCCAACTCCTTGGACTCCATTTGCTATTCCCTTCTTTCTCCCCCACACCTATCTGGTGGTGGTGGTGGGCGTTTATATTTGCATTTCTTTTCATTCATTTCCAAATCTTTTAAAATTTTAGGGTTGGGGGTAGTGGGAAAGGCAGGAAAAGGTAAGGGAGGAGAGTAGTAGCAGAAGAGCAGGAGGAGGACATGGAGATGAAGAAGAGGATTAACCTGGAGTTAAGGGACAGAGCCCCGGAGGAGGTGAGATGACTCAGCCCCCTCCCCTTCCTCACCAGCTCTGTATTCGGAGGATCGGGTTTCTGGGGGTCCTGGTGGGTGTGTGGGGCGGGGTAATGAATTAACCCCCATCTGGGGGTAGGGCTGGGGGAGAATATTTAATTTTAACTTTTAAATCATTAAAATCTTTTACTTAAAATGGCGAAGGGTTTAAGTTTCTAGGGGCGTTTTTGTGTGTGCTTGGGGGCTTAGCCCCTTCTCCTCTCCTCGAGTCAGACGTCCTGGCCTCGTGGAGGCGGGAAGCGGGGTGTTGGGGGCCGCTCGGCCGCTTCGCTCCTCACGTTCCAGCTCCTTGGGGCCGGCGGCGTGGGCGCGACCCCCCAGTCCCACTCGCCTCTGCCGCAGCCATCGTCGCCTGAGAAGTTAGTCCAACTTTTCTGCAGTGCTGCCAACTCTTTTTTTTGGGCTGGGGGGCGTCTCCGGCCTCGAGTCCCCTGGGCGTTGGACGACGTCGCGCCGGGCGCGGGCTGGGGTCGCTCGCGGAGTCCGCGGACGGCCCACTGCTGGCGGCGCCCACTCCCCCGGGAAGCGGTGCGCGCCGCCCGCCGCCAGGCGGAATCTGGGTCAGCGGCCCGTTCTTCGGCCGCGGGTAAGTTTTGGGACTCGTCGCAGTGACCGAAGGTGGGGAGAGGACACGAGGCTTTATCCCCTTCGTCCCCCCGCGGTGTAACGAAATTCGGCGTGTCGTATCGTGGTGGCTGCAACTCCAATTTTGATCCCTGGAGACGGTTTCACAAAACTTAACAAATGGGTCGTAGAAGTTTCGTGTTTTCAAGATGGGCTCGGCGAAACTAAATGATGCGCTCTCGCTGCTGTCGCCTTAGTTAAAGAGACGGGGTTGGGAGGGGCCACGTGAGGCGGGGTCGTGGTCAACTTTTCGGGGGTCGGGCGGGAGGCGTTTCCGCCTCCTTTTCGCGGGCGCCTCCTCGGCTTCACCCAGCTCTCCCCGCCCGGGGCGGAGGCGCTAGGGGAACGCGGGCTGGGAGGCGACCCCCTTTTTCCTTGGGGAGTCCCCGCCCCTTGTGGGGTTTCCCGTCGGTCGGAGCGGCAGGTCGCGAGAGCGGGGCCCATGGCCAACGAGGAACCTCGCATTTCTGGTCGCAGAGGAAAATGTCTATAGGGTCTTGCTGATTGCGACCTCTGAAATAAACCCCAGAATTGCAATATAAGGGATATAATTTTTTTCCAGCAGGGGTGGAGGTGGTGCTTGTGCATACCAGCGTGGAGGATGAGTAGGGTCTGTTCGGTGGGCTGTGGCGGCGTGAAGGGTGGGAATCCAAGGTCTTTATGTACTTTTAAAAAAGTCTCTGTTTTGCTGAAATTGGTAGATAGCAGGGAGGAGGAAACAGTCACTACTGTCATCCCACAGATAACTTGAAGTTTCCTAGGGCCTAGTCTTTAGGGGCTTAAGGAACAAACAAACAAAATCAAAGTTAAAATGCTGCCTCAAAGAAGCACACATTTCGAATACTCTTTTATGTCTTGGGTTGGAAAAGTGGGTTTGCCCCTCCTTCCCCATTCTTATACCTATCCTATCCCTAGTAATTTCCTTGCCAGTTTTGGGGAGTGCCGGATGTTGCCTTTTTGCAGCCTCTCCTCCTTCCCCTGTGGTGTAATAACGGTCTTCTATTTGTATAGCCCTTTACAGTTTACAAAGCACTTTTCGTGTTTGTTGTTTCCTCCTTCCGACAGACTTGTAAGGTGGATGGTATTGTTGTAGAATCCAAATTAGCAGAAGGAGTCTCAGGGCAGTGAAGTTACTTACTCAAGTGGAAGAACTGGTTTTCTGACACCAAACCTAGTGGCCCTCTCTCCACTCCGCTAGACTAGGAGTCAGAAGACAAAGTGGAGGCACAGCTCTGCCACATACTGTGACTGACCCTAGGCAGTCATTCTTACCCTCTGGGCCTTGGCTTCCTCCTCTCTAAACAGATTATGATGCCTTCTTTGCTTCCTGAAATAATTATGTCATGTTCAAATAGAGAAGGTAGCATTCCTTGTTGCTAATTTTTATTTCTCAAAATACCTCAAACATATTTTTGCATTGAGAATGGAGAGCCAGGGTTTCCTGCCTCCCTCTTAAGATTAAGTCCATTTAGGCCCACACCAGAAAGTTTTGTTACAACTCTGACCTAAGAGAGGATCCAGCAACCCCTTCCCAAGACTGGGGAGAAGTCACAAAAATTCTACCAGGGTGGCAGGGAAAAATAGCATTTTGTCAAGGATGTGTTGTTCTGGGTGATATTGTTTCACCTCGATATTAGAACAAATAACATATGAATGCTGGGCTGTCTCAGAAGGAGCTTTCTAACATTTCTTCATGAAGGGTAACAAGGTATTTTTGAGTTTTGGTGACATTTATCAACCAAAATAAGGGGGTTTAAACTGAAAAAGTGAATAAAACAATTTCCTTTCTTCTCCCTGCTGTTTTAGGACTCACTTAAATCCTTTCTCAGTAGCCTTGGTATCCCCTCATGCATAAATATATGCCCTGATGTTGAGGGTCTTTTTCATGAGGGTCAGAAACAATTTTCACATGGGACCTTTTTCAAAGTCTTATTTTTATGCAATTAAAATTTTTTTATTCGTGATTTGAAGCAGGCATTGAACTTCTTAGTCCAAGTTTAAATTTAAAAAGTTAACTTATAATGATGACTTAAGACTGTATTTCAATTTGGGGGGAGAATGAAAAGGATCTATATGAGGGAATTGGTGGTTTTAATATTCACATTTCCAGAGTGTCAGGACCCAGGTCTTTTGCTAAACAGACTGCAAACTAAAGAATCATTCATATTCTCTCTTATAGGTGACAGAGTTGGTCCTTGATAATTGCCTCTGTGTCAATGGGGAAATTGAGGGCCTGAATGATACTTTTAAAAAACTAGAGTTTCTGAGTATGGCTAATGTGGAACTAAGTTCACTGGCCCGGCTGCCCAGCTTAAATAAACTTCGAAAGGTAAGCTGGCACTAGGCGTGAAAGCATCATGATTTTGATGCCGTGGGCTATTATGTATATTTTTTTCCCAAATGAAACAACCATTCTGCATTTTAATTAGAAGGTTCTAAGTTTCTAGAGGTAGGAAAATGGGGTTTTGTAGGGTTTTGAAATCAGCTGTCATATTACTTTTGGAAATTTAAATTGACTAATGAAATCGCTTTATGGCATGAATTTAACATCTACCAAATGTTTTTCTTTGAAACATAAAATCCAACTATTATACAACTGGAACCAAACCTGAGTTAGAAGTCTGTTATATAGAGATTCTAATATTTTATTTGGCAGTCATAGGTGGGATTTTGGAAATTAAAGACTGTGACAGTCCCTTGAAGCCAGAGAGAATGACAATTGTTTTCTTCTTAAAATTGATACATTTGAGAAATCTTTGATGTGTCCTAAGCCTTCACCATTCTTTGTTTTCTCCCCATGTTGAATATATAGTTGGAACTTAGTGACAATATAATTTCGGGAGGCTTGGAAGTCCTGGCAGAGAAATGTCCAAACCTTACCTACCTCAATTTGAGTGGAAACAAAATCAAAGATCTTAGTACAGTAGAAGCTCTGGTAAGTGGAAAGGTTTGCCTCTGGACTTGCTTTTTTTGGTTGAATTTTTCTGAGATTTGCTTGAATTTTATCTTACTGACTTGTATTTATGTCACTCATTTGAAACTTCTGAATTTCTTATATGTCGTGATCTAGATGATACTGCTTTATTTTCCTTTGGAGTAAAACATTCAGATAAATTTTTAAAAAATAAATTTATTTACTTTACAATTTTATTTTATGTTTTTTGGCTGCGTTGGGTCTTTGTTGCTGCGCGCGGGCTTTCTCTACTTGCGGAGAGCGGGGGCTACTCTTCGTTGTGGTGCGCGGGCTTCACATTGCGGTGGCTTCTCTTGTTGCGGAGCACGGACTCTAGGTGCGCGGGGGTGGGGGGGGGTCGCGGGCTCCAGAGCGCAGGCTCAGTAGTTGTGGCGCATGGGCTTTGTTGCTCCGTGGCATGTGGAATCTTCCCAGACCAGGGCTCGAACCTGTGTCACCTGCATTGGCAGGCGGATTCCTAACCACTGCGCCACCAGGGAAGCCCCAGATAAATTTTTAAATCAGTGAAAAATTTATTTTATCATCAACTTCAGGAGCTGAATATCTGGTTTTAAAATTTCCAGTATTTTCTTAAATTCTATTCCTTTTTCTTTCTTCTTGATTATTTTTATTTGCTCCTTTGTTTCCTGGTATGAGGGAAGGAAAAGGGGATGAAGTGAAACTCTGAAAATTGTTGCTCTGATTTTTTCAAAAAAGCTTGGGAGGAGGTTGAAATTGTTGAAAATAAGCTTGACTGTGGATTTAAACTAACCATGTTATTGTTGTTGCCTATTTAGGCACAGATTCAGTCAACAAAGTATACTGAGTGCATACTATGAGTAAGGCACTAAGCCAGGTGCTAGAGATACAGCAGTTGCCAAAACAAAGTTCCTACTCCCATGGAGTTTAGGTGCCAGGGCCTCATTAAGAGAATTAGCTGTGCTTGATATAATAACCCTTCATTATAAAATTCTAAAAATCCAAAAATCATTCTCTTGATTTAAAGTTGTATACATGTTCTGGTTCATGAATTAAAAATAAATAACGTGAGTTTTTAAATCTTGAATGTAATTTTTAACTTTTTACTTTTCCAGCAAAATCTTAAAAATTTGAAGAGTCTTGACTTGTTTAACTGTGAGATCACAAACCTGGAAGATTATAGAGAAAGTATTTTTGAACTGCTACAGCAAATCACGTACTTAGATGGATTTGACCAGGAGGATAATGAAGCACCAGACTCAGAAGAAGAGGATGATGAAGGTAATCATTCTTAATACTCATAAATGTGTCACAGTTATAGCCTCCAGTCTAGCTGGCAGATTAGATTGGGCCTGGGTATTTAGGTGTGGGGAAAAAAAGACGTTAGTAAGACAAAAATTTAAAAACTTATAGCCCTAGTCCTGTATTCGTTCAGATTTCTGATAGCTTTGGGGAATTTAATGATTGTTATAATATTAAGCTCCATGAAATTTTATATTTCTGTAAACTTAACCACCACCCAGTAAAAGTGGTAACTTTTAAAATAGTACTAAAAAAAAAAAAAAGAACCATTCATCACATAATTATCCATACAAGTCACAAAGTAGAAACAACCCAAGTGTCTATCAACTGATGAATGAACAAAATGTGATAAATCCATACAATGGAATATTATTCAGCCACAAAAATGATTGAAGTACTGATACATGCTACAGTGTGTGAACCTTGAAAACATTCTGCTAAGTGAAAGAAGCCATACTCAAGCCACATATTGTATGACACCATTTATATGAAATGCCCAGAAGAGGCAAATTCATAGAGACAGAAAGTAGATTAATGGTTGTCAGGGCTGTGGGAGAGGAGGATGGTGAGTGACTGTTAATGGATATGTTTTTTTTTGGGGGGTGGTGGTGGTGATGGAAATGCTCTAGAGAGTTGAATATACATTTTTGGATAAATGGGTGACTAATAGATCTGATGACAGAAAAGCTGTTGTCAGTAATGGGACACTGTTAATACTGGTTGAAAAGTTTTTCACATGTAAGAAGAATTTGATAGATAAACAGTGTTATAAAATGATGGAATGATGGACAGGCAGATTTTGAAGTGTCCACAAAGTAAAATAAACTTTAGTCCATGTAATATTTTGATGAAAAATCTATACGTTGGGAAAATTTTAGTATTTAGACACCATATTTCTCAAACAGTAAATGGGATGTTATAAAAGAGAAATCTTAAAAAAAAAAAAAAAGTCACTTTGATATACTTTCTACCCATTGGCTTACGAGTTTGAGGGGCCAAGGCAAAAACATTTGCCTGGACATTTGCTTATCTTTTAAAATATTTTTAAAGATGGAGATGAAGATGATGAAGAGGAAGAGGAAGATGAAGCTGGTCCACCTGAAGGATATGAGGAAGAGGAAGAGGAGGAGGAGGACGAGGATGAGGATGAGGATGAAGATGAAGCAGGCTCAGAACTGGGAGAGGGAGAAGAGGAGGTGGGCCTCTCATACTTAATGAAAGAAGAAATTCAGGTGAATAGACCTTCTTATGTGCACTGAAAATTAACTGTTTAGGCATAGGGTTAAGTAATATAAAAAGTAAGCTGTGTAGAAATCAGAGTTGTTTCTAACTTGTGTGTGTGTGTGTGTGTGTGTGTGTGCCTATCTTTTTTCCCACTGCCCCTCAGTTCATATTATATCCAGATAATCATAAACCCTATGATTTTACCTCCTAGATAGCTTTCAAATCGGTTCTTCCCTCAGCAGCATGGGACAGTGGAAACATTTTACAAATGTTTCTGAGCCTCAGTTTCTGCATTTATAAAACTGAGATTATACCAACTTCATAGGGTCGTTAAGGATTTAACAAACTAATATGTGTAAAGTATCTAGTTGCTGGCACGTTATAGGCACTCATGAAAACTTTCCCCTAATTATTTCTTGCTTATGCTTTTCTAGTAGTTTTCTAAATGGTCTCTTTGAGAACAGCGTCACCACTTTGTTGTATCCTCCATAGTGCTTGCCTGTGTAGTCTGCATGCAAATGTGATCATATCACTGGCCTGCTTGAAACCCTTTAATGTTTCCCTGTTGCCACCAAGACATACAAGGCCCTTCATTATCTAACCTCTGCTACCTTCTCTAGCTTCATCTCCCTCAATACCACATTAAATCATCACACGAAGCTATTATTGCCTTTCTGTCTGTATACACATTGTTTACTCTATCTGAAATGACTTTCTACCCATGCCTTCTGATGAACTTTACTTTCTTTTTTCTCAGGTAAACATAAATATACTAAAGCATGTAAAGTGGACTGATTTTATGTACAACTCCGTGAAATTTTATATATGTACATACTTGTGTAACTACCACTCAAATCATGCCTCGTGATTCTTATCTTTAAACACTCAACTCTGGCGTTGCCTCATTATTGAAGCTTTCTGTAATTTTTAAGAGACAGTCACTCCTTCCTCTGTTACCTTTGAACCTTGATTAGGTGTCTGTTGCCTGTAGACACTTCTGTTAAAACTTGTTTATTTGGCCACTTTCTACTAGATAGCTCTTTCAGGGGAGGGCTGTTCATTTTTCTATCTCAGCATCCAGTACATTGACTGGGACATAGTAGGTTCACAGGAAATCAGTTGACTTGAACAAATGATCTTTAGTCCCTGGGAGTTTAGATAAGTTATTTTCTCCTAATGTTAAATTATTGAGTTTTGTTTTCATAATTCATAATTTAAAGTAATATTTATTATTAAAATAACATCTCTTATTTAGACTAGAAATTGTATTTTTATTTGTTCTCCTAATGACTTTTACACTAGTTAGATAGACAGTATCACTAATTAATGATGATGTTTCTCTGATACCATTTTTAAAAAGAATTTTATTATTTATTTTATTTATTTATTTTTGGCAGTGTTGGGTCTTCTTTGCTGTGCACAGGCTTTCTCTAGTTGCGGTGAGCGGGGGCTGCTCTTCGTTGCTGTGCACGGGCTTCTCACTGTGGTGGCTTCTCTCGTTGTGGAGCACGGGCTCTAGGCGTGCGGGCTTCAGTAGTTGCGGCATGCGGGCTCAGTAGTTGTGGCTCACGGGCTCTAGAGCACAGGCTCAGTAGTTGTGGCGCACCAGCTTTGTTGCTCCACGGCATGTGGGATCTTCCCAGACCAGGGATTGAACCCGTGTCCCTGCATTGGCAGGCAGATTCTCAACCACTGCGCCACCAGGGAAGCCCTCTGATACAATTTTAAATATGAAACTAGTGTAGAAAAAAAGGGACTTAAATTTGTTTGGGGCTTTCGTGAGTTAGCTTTACAATAATGAAGAACAGAACTTTTAAGTATTTTAAGTATTCAGGGAGAAAGGCAACCTATTCAGTTTACATCAGCATACAACTTGAATATTTTTCCCCTAAGTTTTAATTTACTTAGTAAAATAATGGACTTGTTATTTTGCAGTTTGACTTTGTTTTGTTTTGTTTGTTTGTTTGTTTGTTTGGCTGTGCTGTACTGCTTGCGGGACCTTAGTTCCCTGACCGGGGATCGAACCCATGCCCCCTGCAGTGGAAGCACAGGGTCCTAACCACTGGACCACCAGGGAATTCCCTGCAATTGACTTTTTATTTTCTCTGCCAGTAATTCTTCTTTAAATAGTATTAAGTCATTTAAAAATGACCTTCAGCTAACTGCAAATGTTTATCATTCCATTGAGTACTGGAAAATATTAACTAAAAATGATGTGGAGTATAGATCAAACATCTCTAAGATAATACATACAACATTAAGTCAATGTGGTAGCTGGGACCAGAAGTTTTCAATCATGAGGAGATAATTTGGATGTTTTTTAAAATGAAGTCTTGTTTTTATTTTTAAAGATAAATTTATTTATTTTATTTTTATGTATTCTGGCTGCATTGGGTCTTTGTTGCTGCACGCCAGCTTTCTCTAGTTGCGGCGAGCAGGGGCTACTCTTCGTTGCAGAGCACAGGCTCTAGAGTGCAGGCTCAGTAGTTGTGGCACATGGGCTTAGTTGCTCCGCGGCATGTGGGATCTTCCCGGACCAGGGCTCAAACTTGTGTCCCCTGCATTAGCAGGTGGATTCTTAACCACGGCGCCACCAGGGAAGCCCGAAGCCTTGTTTTTAGAAACTAAGAGCCAGAGAAACTTCAGAGACTATAAGATTTAAAAAAGAAATTAGAAGGAAATAGAAATGGTATTTGATTAGCTCTGTTTTGTTTGAGTCTTGTTTCTATTTCAGCTGCTCTTCAGAGGTAAGGAATTAATATGTATAAAGAAGGACTTATGTATGTGTAGTATACTTCATTAAAAATGGAGATGGGGGCTTTAGAAGAATTGGGAATTATGGTGTTCTTGCACTATTCATAGTACAAATGAGGAAACATTTTATTACCCACTAGTTAGGAACTAAGACCATAATCTTTACAGAGCAAGTCTCTGGTAATCTAATAGATGATATTTTTTTTAAAAAGGCATAAAAACATGAATTGATTAATCATGTTTTGTTTAAAACAAAATCCAGAGAAGTAATTTGCTTTTTAGACTTGGGCTTTTCTAAATTTTCATGAATAAATGTGATTAGTATTTCAAGTGGCTTTTTAAAAATTATAAATATTTAAATACCCTCATTTATCATTCCTTGCAGATTTGAAATGCTTAAAATGTCCTTTTCTTTCTCCTTCTTTTCCTCTCTCTTTCCCCACTCTTCCATCCCCTCTCTCCTCTACCCCTCTTCTCTTCCTTTCTTTTCTTCTTTAAATGTAAGCCCACACATTCTCCTGATTTTTACTATAGTTCCTTAGTTTATTTGCTACCCCATCTATTGCTTATGCTCCTGGCAGCTTGGGTGTTCTGGTATGGAATGTTTTCATGTTTGAATTGACTGTATAAGAATGATTTCTGATATAAGTGTCATGCAGTTTAGTTTCTCAGGGGCTTTAAGCTAAATGCTGGAAAAATAGGTTCTGTTTAATATTTCTAGACACAAATAGAGCTGTGGATACTTTGAAAAGTGTGGGTTGTCCAGGTTTTTCCTCACTACCCAGCAGTTCTTAACATTTGCCATTAAAACTATTTTTAAGGAGGGGTAAACTATTTTGGGGTTGGAGGGGGGACCCTCCAATCAACCCCTAGCTTGATTCCATTTTTTCAAACATCTATTAGAACTTAACCATTTGGAACACAACCAAGCACAAGGCGGTAACTGTAAAAGGTATACGTAACAAAAGACATTTTCTTTGTAGGAGAGTATTCAAGCCATTATTCTAATCCTGTTTTCTCTTTTATATTCAGTTCTGGTAAGCTTGTTGATCTATTTTCTGAATCCATAGCAGATTAAAATTGAAATAGTAACTAACTGCAAAAGAGAAGGCATAAAAACTAGGGAAAGATACAACTCAAAGTAGAGGCCAGGGTCATTTTAAAAAGGAGAAAACCGTCTTATATATATTAATAGGCTTTGAGAGAATTGGCATATACTAATTAGTGTACTGCTCATGGTCACAATGGTGACTATGACAATTCAAGAAAAAGATTTGTTACGTTTAGCATAAAATGGTGGAAGTACTTTAGAGATTTTATCCCAGTTGGCTAAATTAAAAAATAAATGGTTATGATGTTTCAAGGCTATGTTTAAATCTTAGCTATCCAGAACAACTCATTCCACAGGGGTTGTAGATCAAGTTTTATTGTGATATTTATTGACATTTGCTATTTTGATGTGTAGATTTTTAGATGTAGAAGGAACTTAGAGATCTTTCTAGATGAATACTTTCTTCATTGATTGGAAAACTAAGGTCCAGAGAGATTAAGTGACTTATTCAACACGTGTAGCTATGTTCAGGCTAAGATTCAGGTGATCCTTCCTCAGTCTATAAAACAGAAGACTGTGTCTTTGAAATAGTCAAAAGTTACTCTGTCCATTAGCCACCGGGCACATTTGTTTATTTAGTTAAAGTAAAATAAAATTAAAACTCAGTTCCTCATTTGCACTGGTCACATTTCAAATGCTCAGGAGCCACCTGTGGCTAGTGGTTACTGTATTGGACAGCACAGGTACAGAACATTTCCATTGTTGCAGAAAGTTCTTTTGAACATTGCTGGTCTCAAACATAACTTGTTTTCATGAAGAAACTAGATTTAGTTGGGTTTTTAAAAAAGACCTCTGTAAGTGAGGCAGAGGTTGTCAGAACACAGGATGACCATAGTTTTTGCTCCTATTGGAATGTATTATTATCAAACAGTGAATAGCCCATGTCATGGCTTATTTATTCTCAAACTGAATTTTTTTCTTTTAACTGAAGTATAGTTGATTTACAATGTTGTGTTAGTTTCTGGTATATAGCAAAGTGATTCAGTTATACATATATATGTATACATATACATATTCTTTTTCATTATGGTTTATTGCGGGATATTGAATATAGTTTCCTGTGCTATACAGTAAGACCTTGTTGTTTATCTATTTTATATATAGTAGTTTGTATCTGCTAATCCCAAACTCCTAATTTATCCCTCCCCCACCCCCTCTCCCCTTTGGTAACCGTAAGTTTGTTTTCTATGTCTGTGAGTCTATTTCTGTTTCGAAAATAAGTTCATTTGCATCATATTCAAACTGAATATTTGAATCTCAAGGATGAAGAAGATGATGATGACTATGTTGAAGAAGGGGAAGAAGAAGAAGAGGGTGAGTTACATTAGCCATTCAAAGATCCTAAAAAGCTATTATTCATGGATTTTAAAGAATGAGTCTATAATTCAAATTATCACTGATCTCTTTGATGTTGGTAACATATAATAGAATTCCTTGAAAGCTGTAAAACCTTTTTTTTTTTTTTTGGTGTAAAACCTTTTTTAAAGAGGAGTTTTCTCAGGGTATTCATTAATTCCATTTAAAAGAAAAAAAACAGCTTGTAACATTTATTTTCTAAACAGGAATGAAGAGATAATGGAACCATAAGCTCAATTTATTATTTTCTTAGGGCCTTTCATTTTGGAGGGGGTGAAACCTTACTTATAAGAGAAGAACAGTTGAACTCCAGATAATGCCCGTTTTAGATTTGCTCTCTGCCTTTCTTTACCTAGGCCTTTCAAGAAATTTAAAAATTCACTAGCAATTCCAATGATGTCAAGCCCTTGGTTTCTTGACCTGTACTTCATGATTTGGCCACAAGGGTGCATAGCAAGCTGTCATTATTTATGGATTTCTAAGTCTATTAAGGCACATAGCAAGCTGTCATTATTTGTGGATTTCTAAGTCTATTAAGGCTGTTTCAATACTGAAATTGAAAGTAATGCAGAGGAGAAACTTAACCTATAATTTTCATACACCATTAACTTTTCACTAAGATTCAAAATTCTGTAGCTTAACAAATATTCATTTGTTAAAATTATTTTACAGTTTTCCTTTTACTCTTTCAGAAGAAGAAGGTCTTCGAGGGGAAAAGAGGAAACGAGATGCTGAAGATGATGGAGAGGAAGAAGATGACTAGATCATTCTAAGACCAGATTCCCTAATGTTCCTGGGTGTGCAATAGAGTGATCACATCTTCTTTGTTTCTTCATGTACGATAGCTATCCCTACAGAAGATAATGTGTAACTTTTTATAGGAAAAGTGTGGTTTTACTATTTTTGCCTTACCATTCCAAATAAGATTAACTAGTCTGTTAATGATCATATTGTATGTAGAGACAAATTTTCATTGACCCCATTGTGAAATTCCCTAGCAATTTATTTAGAATCTTAATTTTTCTAATTAAAGTTCACTGTGTTAGTCATTTTTAGTATAATTAAAACATGATTGCTTTTACACAGGCGTAATATGGTGCATTTCATTCATAGGATTTTAAAGTTATTTATAAATTAACTGAAATCACAGTTGGCTGGAATCTGGAATGAAAATAGTCTCTTGAATTATAAGTTGGTTATTTTTTTAGAGGCAACCCAGAGATCTTTAGTTTGAAGGCAGTGACTTTTTTTTTTTGGTTGAGGGTATTTGGGTGCTTTTTTGTCACATGAGTAGCTTGGAAAGTAGGAGCAGAATAGTAAAGGTTCTATTCAACAATATAGTTCATGGCTTTTGTGAAGGCTTCTAAAACCTTTTAAGCCAGGTGACTAAGAAGATTTTAGTTTCCAAGGAAAAATTGCTTATACTGATTTCAGAGACATGTAGGAGAGCCCTTTCTTCAAGTCGAAGATCATGACCTGCCAACGGTTGTTATTTTGTTTTAAGTGTGCATTCTTTGTTTTCCTCTCAGTGATTCTTTTATTATCACCTTCCTTTCTTGTTTCACTCCCCTCTTCTCAAAAAAGAGTTGGGAAACTTATGGATACCCAAGATGACTTTGTCTTATACCTCAACCACCTTTTCAGACCTGTCTTAGCTTTAAACAAGCTAAGTGAAAGAAATTGAGTATTTTCTGAAATAGGAATATTATTATCAATACAGTTTTATGCAACAGACTCTGCTTACTGTAAATCTCTTTCTTGACAAGATGTACAGACTGTATTAGGAGGATGAAGAAAGAAAAGAAGCAGAGGAGGCTCTTGGAAGCAGCATGTGTGTTCCTCAAAAGTCAGAACAATTGCCTGTTGATAATTAATGAGACATTCAAATCAGACTAGCTTCCCAAGTGATTTAGATACCACTCTGCAAAGTATTTCTAATTTTCCTGAGTAGAACCTTTAATTATTCTTTCTATAGTTTTAAAGCATTACCAGATATAGCATTTAATTGAAATACACTGGACAGTTGGAAAAATATTTGAAACTAAATCAATATTAAAATTAAGATTTGGTTTCAGGTGGATGTCCATTAAAAATAGAAAAATATTTGGGATAACTGTGAGTGTGTGTTTCCTTATACAGCTACTAAATATAATATTATGAGTAGGCAAGTACATCTCCTTTTTTTGTTGTGGAGGCTCCATGTTCAAGGCAATTGCTTTCTTAATCTTGGCTATCTAAAAATTTTTTCCCCTTTGTTTTGAATATTTGTAAGTTTTAAAAAAGTTAGTATCAGCAAATTAATTGAAGTTACACTTTCGTACTGGGACACATTTAAATTACTGAATATAGTATTGCTTCTTTTTTGGTTTAAAATGTATGACTTGGGGATTTAAAGTAAAAAATGATGAAGTTATTTGTGGATAAACTAAAAAATTTGCATAACTGACTGAAATAAAACTGTTGGGATAAGTTTAGTGGGGGGATTGGAATCTCCAAAAGGCTAACATTTTACTCCTTTTTAACAATTATAATGCCCTGTTTTAGTCCGTTAAGGGTTCTCATTGCATAGTATGCCAGATTATAAAATACTTATTTTAAAAGTTAAATCTATATATTGACTTTCTTATCAATCATCTTATTGTGCAATCAACCTGAGAGTTCTTTGGTTTGAAAACAACACTTAGAGCCTCCAAAAACCTTTTTAAGACTTACTTAGCTTTGTGGGTGGTATTTTCATGCAAATAAGTAAGGGTGGGTTTTATATTTTGTAGAAGTTTTTGGTCCTATTTTAATGCTCTTTGTATGGCAGTATGTATATAGTGTGTTGAATTCCTCAAAACCCTCCTTAAAAACTTTGAAGTTAATACTTTTGTGCAACTGTGTTTTGAATAAAGCCATGACAGTGTTAAAAACAAAAAAATGCAGTACTCCTCATTATTATTTTATTATTTCTGACTGTTCCGTGTTTTTTTTTCTGTGACTGCTGTAACTTAAAGTTTTTGAAACCGAATTGCTTCAAATAAATTGAAGATTTGTTGTTAATGATTAGTTTCACTGTATGACATTCATTTTTTGAACACCACCATTGGGGGCTATGAAGGTCTTTTTAGAAACAGAATCAGCTTGAAAGTTAACATTCAAACGCTTGGATGTGATATGAGGTACTACAATGTAATAGTTTAACTCATCAGCTTACTAACTTTTTTTCCAAAGAGCAGAAAAAATTGATTTTACTTTTTGAGTTGCAGATTGAGCCAGTACTTTTTGTATTTTGATTTGAAGTAATAACTTATTACCTACAGTTGAAGTAACTATATCTATAGTTAACTAAAGTGATTATAAACCTCTTGTACACCAAATAGTTTTCTAAAATGAGTGCAAAGTCTCCATTAATACTGTATAATGTTTACCTTCAGAGTCCTTAGGTAATGTAAGTATAAATAATTCTTGCATGTTAACCTTGAGTAAATCCAACCTGACTCAAACATTTTTTTTCTGCTCTCATTTTGGCTTTCCTGTCATAAGTGATTTTTAAAATGTTTCATTTGTAGACAACTCTGGAATCTATTTTATAAAGTCAAGGCATAAGTGTAATGTTAAGTAATGTTTTCATGATTGCTTTACAGTTTAATATCGAAAGGGTATTTTAATTATGGAATTCTGCTTCCTGACAGATGGAAAATATTGAAGTATATTTCAACTGCAGGAATTATTTATTGAAATTAGTAAGGTATTTTTTGGTTTTATGGCTTAAAATATTCAAAGCCTTTCCCCTCTTGGTTAAAGAAGATGGTAGAAATACACTAAAAGTTTTTGGTGGAGGTGTTAGGCAAAGAAGCAATTCTGTGACAGATTGTGAAGGTAAAGAAGCAATTCTGTGACAGATTGTGATTCAAAAATACTTTTAAGTATTGTTTATTCCTTGTTCTATATTTTAAAGAGAGGCTTTGGAACACGTGACATTTATTCTCCCTGTTGCTGAAAATTTCCCCTCTGTTGTTCCTAGTACTGGATGCAATGATATTCTGCAGCTGTTGCTTAATAATAGCATTCTACTACTGTATTCCTTCTTCATGTACTGATCAGCCTAAGATTTGAGAACCAGGCTTGGGTAATTTGGCCTGAGGCAGCTACTTGTGTTACTACTAGTCTAATGAAGAGCCCTAACTTGAAGGAGAACAGGTTCTACCACAAAATGGAAATTACAAAATGATTTCCAGGAGAATCTTTAAAAAGGCTTTATATATTGGTAAAATACTTTTATACAAATCTAGCCACTTTTTTGGGTGGTAAGACCCTGAAGCAGGGTTAGCCCATGACAGCAGTTCTGCTTGAGTAGGAATCAGAAGCAAGTATGACTTTCAACGTTATGAATATTTACAAATAATTTAGATTTTTGTTGAGGCATCATTTGTACCTGGTTACTTATAAAATGGACACATCCACATTACTTGTCGATACTGACGCCACCAAATAGGCACACAACACTGGTGAAAACAACTCATTCTAGCTGTTCAAGAAGTGACTTTGTAAACAGTTCCCTATTTTCTCTGATTCTCCTATTAAATACTCAGACGGCACCATCTTGCAGATGAAGGCCATGACCTGTGCCCTCCACTTTAGTTGTAACTTTTCCTGGTTAGACTCACTCCACAGCTCCAGAATTAACTCACAGAGGCTATTGGGTTTCTCCACTGGAAGGCATTTTCTCCCACAGTCATCTCTTGGCACCAAGAAGCCAGTAGCAGTGTACTCAATGGAGCTCAATGTCATTCATATAGACAGCTGTGTCTGAGGAATACTAGGGTTGGTAGAAGAATCTGTAAGTATCATGGAAGGAACTGAAGTTGGAGCAACTATATTTCTTAAGAACCAATGACAGCAGCAACAGAGGAAGCTAGTGTCTGCAAGGGAAGCAGCAATTACCATCACGCTGCAACTCTAGCAGAAAAGCCAGTGCAGGTTCAGAGCTTTTAGCTGTGCACCCCGCCCCCGTTTTCTGAGAATATTCTGAGTTATGAACAAACTCATTTCTGCAGTGTTGAGGATTTATTATTTGTAGGAAATGAGTGAACTCTTCCTGAACAGGATTCCAGGTGAGGGGTCTTATTTTTACCAAGCTATCCATATTGCGATATGTGGAGGGAAATTTCCTTTCTTTATTGTTTCGACATATTTGGCATCTTATTCTTTTGCAGTACTGCTTGATTTCCCAATGCCAAGGTTCCTGGGCTGTAAAAGTTCATGATGGATCAGAACCCTAGAAATCAGCCCCATCCATCTTGCTTTTACTCCCTGCCCTTCTCACTTCAAGGACTCCAGCTTTAAGACTGAGTTTCTCTAAAACCTGTTTCTCGTAACACTCCTCTGGGGCGAACCAACCACATCTTGCAGGTAATCTTATCCCAGTATCATTGCTTCAGATTCTTGATAGCAGCCTGGAATAAACAGAGCGGGAGATTTTACTTAAATGCTTATATTGAAATAAAGTAGTCTTTTAGGGTATGTCTTTGAGGCTATCTGTGGTAGTCCTATGGGACACTTGCCTCTTTAAATTTTTACCTTAATTTCCCTAATCCTCTACCACTGAGATATAAAGCAGTTTTTCTCTTCCTAGGGGATTGATTTTACAGAAAGGCGCCCTCCAGCGATTCTGGAGTCTCACGCAGTAGGAAGAGGACCTGAGCGTGCTGGGGAGAGAGCAACAGGACTTGAAATTACAGAAATACACTCTAGTTACAGAGAAAAATAAATAAAAAGCGCCAGTCACTTTAGAGTGTGCCACTAATTTCATTCACGGAACACACGGAAGAAAGTTCTGACAAACTAAATTCTTAGATTCAAGAGCGGAGTCAAAAAGCCAGGAAATTACGGACGAACAGGGGCCACCTGAATTGCTCTGCAAGGGCGCTTTCCGAGACGCCTCAGATTGGGCCAGAAATGCCGCAACCCGGTCACGTGTTTTCGCCCCGCCCTCCCCGCCTCTAGGTAAACGAGGGCCGGGGCGCCCTCTCGTCTTTAGGTCAGGGAGTTGCGCATGCGTTAGCCTGTTGCTCCAAGTCGCGCCGGGAGCTTGGGCGCCAAGGGTCCCGCTGAAGTGTTCTCTCCTCTTCTTCCTCCTCTTCCTGAGTCCGCCAGCTAACGCGGACTGGAACTCTCCCGGAAGGTGGGGTCCTTACGACCTTCCTTTTCTTTACTCAGGTTTTACAGCCCTCGCTTAACGGTTTACAGAACTTCTGTTTCCTTTCTAATTTTCAAATATTGCATGATTCTTAGTCCCACATTCACGAATATCATCCGATTTAACGACTATAAACTGAGATGTGTTATGTCTGTTTTCTAGATCTCTAAATGCGATTCGAGCTGAGGCCACTTTGTTTCTCCCTCTCCTTGTGCCTTTCTGCTTCAAGTTTGCACTTGAGTGACCTTCGTTTGGTGGTGAACTTTGCTTCTTGTCCCTAGGAGTTAGCCTGCTCTGCGGTTCCTATTCCCATTTTCCCTATCTTAAAGCCAGAATTTCTGGATTGATGTGAGCCTTAATAGTTCAGTCAAGTCGGTACCTAAGGACGAATCAATTCTGGAAAATATTAGAGCAACCAACTATCTGGAGGGAAGTCACTAAAAAATGACGCTCAGCCCATATGTAAAATGATAAAGAGCTGTAACATATGTACGATCTTTTCTCTCTCCTAGAATGAAAGAACGCTTCTACTGGGAAAATTTTGTAAAGGTCAGTTTGCAGGCTTTTAGTTAAGGCAACTGAATTGTAGTTCGTTAGAAGTGTCTCAAACTATTGAAGAGAAATTGTCATCAAATTACACTTTTTATTGGAATCGGTAAGTCACCTTTCAGAGACTATTTGATTCAGTTTGTCTTGTACACCAGAAAGGTTTCTTTGGAGGTATGGAAAATGAAGGCAAACGAATTCTTGTATACACAATTTTTATAAAAATATTAAAGGATGGGGAATTCCCTGGCAGTCCACTGGTTGGGACACCACCCTTTCATTGCAAAGGGCATGGGTTCCATCCCAGGTGGGGGAATTAGGAGCCCACAAGCCGCGTGGTGAAGGAAAAAAAAAGAAAAAGGGTTCATGATTTTACAGAATTAGCAACTATAAATATTAAACCTCAGTAAAACTGATGCCAATCATTTCTCAGGCATTTCCAATGGCTTTTGCAAAACAGCCAAAAAATTGGGTAAAATAAAGGCCATCTTCTTCATTTAAAATAAAAGATGAGAACATACCTGGCTTTTTAGAAGCCAGGATCTGTTGAGTAACAGCATTTCTCAGAAGAGGATTTTCCTTTTGTCAGAAGTAAATATTTAGAAGTTTATTTATTTAGTTCTCCTTGTGTTGAGGGATTGTGTGTGTTTTCAGCATGGTTTTGATACTGCCACAGTACTCAGAAATAATTATTAGCAGAGGAGGTTGATAGTGAATTTGTTTTTTACAACCCACAGGACATTGAGAAGCCACCTGCTGAGAAAGGGGCTATTGCCATCTGGTCTATGTTATGAAGCCAAATCATTACACTGATCCCATAATAAACCTCCTTTTCTTTTTGTGTCATCTGTTTTCCCTTCCACCACTGTTTTATATTAGCCTCAGGTTGCTGTTGGAGTTAAGGGACAAATAAGAGGTCATATAATGTAGGTCATTGCATAATGATGAAATATCCATTCTGTAGTCTGTCTCTAAGGCTCTGTCCTTGATAATATAGTGTGCTGTGATGCTTATGAAGCTTTCACTCCACATTAGATATTATTATTTTTAGCTCACGTGACTGTATAACTTCACTTTCAGGTTTTTATGTGTTCAATCTTTATAAGTGGCAATTAACGGATGAAGAAGTGAGGAGGTTATGCACAGTATTTCGAGGCAAGGAGGCCTGTAGCTATGATCAAAGGCAAAGGATGTAGAAAAATGTTCATTTAACAAACTTTTTAATATCTTTGTTTAAAGCACCTAAGTGCTAGGAAAACAAAGATAAATAATACACAACCCTATCCTTTGAAAAACACAGTCTAAACACAAGATTATGAACTGAGAGAGAAAATGATGGAAGGTAGAGAAATGACTGAGCTGACAGCTTGTGCCCAGGAAGCTCAGAGGATGCCAGAACCTTGACTTGCTCACTTCAGCGAAGGTCTCATCTTCCATTTAGCATGACTTAATTTTGTCAACGCAAAGTTGATCAGCCTGTGAGGGACAGGCTTGTGCCATGAAAACTCACAAGAGGCTAATGTCTAAACCAGAGGGTCAATTTATTGCTTTATAGGGAGATGGTATAATTACATTGACTGCGGTGTTCTTTTATTTTTTTTTAGATTTTTTTGATGTGGACCATTTTTAAAGTCTTTATTGAATTTGTTACCATATTGCTTCTGTTTTATGTTTTGTTTTTTTGGCCGCAAGGCATGTGGGATTTAGCTCCCCAACCAGGGATTGAATCCACACCCCCTGCATTGGAAGGTGAAGTCTTAACCACTGGACCGCCAGGGAAGTCCCAACTGCAGTATTCTTGTTCAGTGTTCTTGTTCAATAGGAATATAATAATATCCACAAATGTGAGCCCCAAAAGTAATTTAAAATTTTCTTTTTAGCCATATTAAAAAGATAAAAAGAAACAGGTAAAATTAATTTTAACAGCATATTTTATTTAACCCAACTTATCCAAAATGTTATAATTTCAACAGGTAATCAAGAAAATTATTACTGAGGTAGTTTATTTATTTGTTTTTTCATACAGAGTCTTCAAAATCAGGGGTGGATTTTATACCTACAGCACATGTCAATTCAGATTAGCCCTATTTCAAGTACTCATGTGGCTATGTGAAGGTCTAGGATATGCCTTTCCTAGAAGAAGTTAACTGGGAGGCCAAGATAATAATCAGAAGGCTCTCTGGTGAGCATGGAATCAGAACGGGGCGTGCTGGATAGTCTTGAAGGATATTTTATTGGCCTGACAAGCATGATGAACCTACCCTGATCCAGTAGAGTGTACCTTTTTGGTGGTTTTAGAGTTTGTTGCATTTAACATGTCTTGCATCAGCAGTAATACACTGATACTGCCAAATTCTTCTTTTGAGTTTATGTAAATCACTTTTTTCTATTAACATTTTATTCAAACAGGTTTAAAATTTTTTTACCTCTTTTATATTTAGTCATATTTGAATGCAGACTAGTCAATATTTGGTTTGTATGTTCCTAATCTCTTCAGCCAAACAGTTATTCTTTCATGGGGTTAATACTTTCTACATCTAGCTGATTTCATCCATGATGTGTTTTCTAAAAATAAATATAAATTTATTATAGATGTATTTTAAGAATGTAAATTACAACCATATTACCAACAATTTGGAAAATAGAGAAGAACAAAATTTGCTCCAATACAATAATTGCTTATTAAAGTGCATATTTTTATTTAGTTGGACTAACAGACTGTAAATTTATATTCTGTTTGTTTTTTCCCTTCATGTAATAATACATTAATAAAAAGCAGTTTCCCGCATTATTAGAATTTCAAATGAAATGAAATTTCAAAACAAATGGAATTTCAAATGAAATAGAATTTTTTTAATGTGTTTAATTCCATATCTGTACTCATACACAGATTGGCATGATAGATTTTTTAAAACATCCTTTACATGTAGTTATATATATTTTATAGTCTTTTTCTTATTGTGATAAAAAACCAACATGAGATCTACCCTCTTAACAAAATTTTAACTAAATTTAACTACATTGTTAACTATAAACACAATGTTGTACAGCAGGTCTCTAGAACTTTTTCATCTTGCATAATTGAAACTTTATACCTATAGCCTTATTTTAAATTAATATATTAATTAATTGTTTTTTCTTTTACACCTGGGTGCCCCAGTGTTGGAGGCCCCTTGTCCCAGACTCCTCCGTGAGGAGTGTGGCTCATCCCACCTACTAAGCAAACCCCAGTCCTCCTCAGTGCCTTCCCTCCTACTCAGAGTCACAGTGCAGCGCCGCCTCGGCTCAGGGCCTGTGGCCAGGTGTCCGGGACAGGGCTCTGGCTCCGACGCTGTGCAGGGGCAGGACAGCCGGAGGCCAGAACGGGGGAGTGAACTGAACACGCAAGGGGCGCAAGTCTCTTCTGGGGCAGTGACGTGAGCCCCTGGCCAGGAACCATGGGGCCCCAAGGTCCAAGGCCAAAGCAACCCAAACGCACATTGTTGGGGCCGATTGTTCCTCCCAGCAGTAGTGAGGTGTCTAGAATTCGTCTCAGGAGACCATCGCTGCCTGTACCTGGAGCCTCTCCCCTGAAGAACAGACTCAGGGCACCGGTCTCTCGGACCCAGCCCAACTGCCAGCACCCTGCGATGGGGAAACTGGCCCATTTACCCAAGCCCCTCCATCCGGAAATGTTCTCTTTTCAACAGCATAGGGGACGGCTGCAGGCTGGGACGTGGGCCAGGGCCTGGTCCAGGTGGGTGGAGTGTGGGGTTTCCCAGGAAGGTAAAAACAGAGTGCAGTTGGAGCGCGCAGGGTATACTTTGTGGCTTCGGGTGTGTGTGGAGGTGTAAATGTGGGTACAGATGGAGGGGCACGGAGGGAATGCGCTGGGACGCGCTGACTGCGAGAGGTGGCTCAGAGGATGGCGGGATTTGAAATAGAATTTTAATCTGTGGGTATGGCATACTTTATCCAATGCTTTTTGAATATTTATCTCTCTCCTTTATTATTTTTTTTCACTCTAGTGAATCCCTTGACATTGTGATTACTTCCCCATATTTTAGGATAGTTCCTTAGAATAAATTCCCGGAAGTGGAATTTATAGGTTAAAGGATATTAATATTTTTATGACTTTCAATTCCAAAAGGATTTTTAACAAACTATCATTGATGATGAGAGTAACAGTTTTATTTCACCCGTCCTTGTAATGGTTATATCTTTCTTCAAACATTTATTTAACAGGCTTATCCATTTATTTATTCATTATTTGTTGAGCACTTGCTGTGTTCCAGCAATGTTCTAAGCACTCATGACACAGCAGTGAATAAAACAGACAAAAATTCCTGCCCTCATAGATCCTCATGGGTGAAACAGTCAACTAGGTAAATAAATGAAATATGTGTGCTAAAGGGGAAAACTAAAGCAGGAAGGAGAACGTGAAGTGTCATTGGGGTGAGCATTTTAGAGTGGCTAGTAAGGTCTCATTGAATAAGTGACAAAATTCTAAAAAATGTTTTAAATTTAAATCACAAACCTACAGAAAACTTGCAAGCATAGTAGCAAAACCTTTTTATTCCTGAACCATTTGAAAGTCAGTTACTTACCTATATAATGTTCCACCTTCCCCAAATATTTCAGGGTGTCTTTCCTATAAACAAAGACTTTTTTTTTTTTTTTTTGTGGTACGCGGGCCTCTCCCTGTTATGGCCTCTCCCGTTGCAGAGCACAGGCTCCGGATGCGTAGGCTCAGTGGCCATGGCTCACGGGCCCAGCCGCTCTGCGGCATGTGGGATCCTCCCGGACCGGGGCACGAACCTGTGTCCCCTGCATTGGCAGGCGGACTCTCAACCACTGTGCCACCAGGGGAGCCCAAGACATTTTTTTACTTAACCAAAATGTAACCATCAAAATAAGGATATTAACCCTGATACATTATTACTGTCTTATCCTCATCCCTACCCCCCCCATCAAATTTTGTCAGTTGTCTCAATAATGCCCTTCATAGCAAAAAGATCCAGTTCTCCCTTATGACTTGTTACATTTAGTTATCTTGTCTCTTTAGTCTCCTTCAGTTTGAAACAGTTTCTCAGTGTTTCTTCAACTTTTATGACTTTGACACTGTTGAAAATTTCAGGCCACTTATTTTGTAGAATAGCCCTTAATTTAGGTTGTCTGCTGTTTCCTTATGATTAGACTTAAGGTTATACATTTTTGGCAGGAATATCACAGAAGCAATGCTGTATTCTTGTTGTATCTTATCAGATGGCACATAATTTCTATTTGGCCCATTAGTGATACTGTTTACTTTGATCACTTGATTTAAATGGTGTCTTCCAAACTTCGCCACTTTAAAGTTAGTCTTCTTCTCTTTGTAATTAAGTGTTTTGTGCGGAGATACTTGATGACATTTCTCATCAAATTTTCAGTTTATTTGTCTATGTCTATATGAGCTCATAGTTTCCTGTTTTAATCAGTGAGCTAGTATCATTATTTTGGTGGTAAAACTATTTTCACATTTTCCCATTGGAACATTTCAAGCTAAGCTTCTGTGTCTTTTCATCGTGTCCCGATCATTCTTTGAACATGTCCTTGCTTTCTGGCATACCAAGATGTTCCAGACTTATCTTGTACTTTCCTGCCCCAACCCTGGAATCAGGCATTTCTCCAAGGAGCCCTTGAGAATGCTATCTTGAAGCCACACTCTGTGCGCTAGGTATGCTCATTGCTATTGGCATTTTGCTCCTTCCAGGTACTTTCAGTGGACCGAGAATATTTTTGTATGTATACATATACATATATATAAACAATATACACATATATTTATTTATACTATGTTTATTATTTATACTATATTTATACTATAACTATATTGAAAACCATGAGTTCACTTCAATTTCAATCCAACACTTCAGTTTTCATTCTAGTTTTATCCCTTTCCATCTTTGTACCTCTATACTCTATTAGTGGGAAATTAGCTGTCTTTATCCTCAACGTATTTACTTATTTGATCAAACCCTCTGTGTATAAATAATCTCTTCCTCTGCTGCCACCCTCTCCCCTGCCTCGATGCCCTTCTGACTGAATATGGGCTCAATATGGGCTCCACCACTCCATGTAAGCACGTCTTCACCCTGCTCAGGTCTGACACCCCATATGCCAGACCACCCCTCTGCATGGGTGCCCTCTTGGTCCTGCTTGGCTCTGACACAGCACTATGGGCCAGTGTACCTTGTTCTGCCTCCAGTGAGTATCTTTAAGACTGAATTGCCAGGAAATGAAGGAAAGGGGAGGAGGAAAATAAAGGCAAATTTTTAGTAAAGACCCAAAGGAAATTAGAAAGTGAGTGATTTGATATCTTGGTAAGAGCATTCCAGAAAGAATAGCAAATGCAAAGGCTCTGTGGTAGGAGCATGGCTTGTGTGGTTAGAGGGACACCAAAGCCACGTGGCTAGAAGAAGGTAAGCAAGAGGGATAGCAATATTAGATGGAGTCACGGCGATAAGGGATGAGGTAGGGTAAGAAGGGAATAGATCATGTAGGGCTTGTAAAGTCTTTGGATTTTACTTTGAATGGGAATGGGCAACTATTGGAGAGTTGAGCAAAGGAGTGAGAGCATCTGCCTTAGGTTTTAACAGGTTCACTATGGCTACTCTTCTGAGAACAGAGGAAGAGGGGCAAGGACAGAAGCCAGCATACCAGTTAAGAGGTTATTGCAATAATCCAGGTGAAAGATGATGGTGGCTTGGATCCTGGTGGGGGTGGGGGAAGTGAATTGAATTCCGGGTGTATTTTGGAGGTGGAGCTGACAGAAATTGCTGACTGTTGAGATGTGGCATGTGAGAGAGAGGAGTCAAGATGGTACCAAGATTTGTGGTCTGAGCAACAGGAAGAATGGAGTTGCCATCAACTGAGAAGGAGAAGACTGCAGGAGAAGCTGGTTTGGGAGAGAGAGGCATTATCAGTAGTACAGGATGAGATATATTTGCATTAAGTTTGAGTCTGTTGTTAAAAATTCAAGTGGAAATGGCAAGTAGGCAGCTGGATATTCCAGTCTGAGTTGGAGATATAAATTTTGGGAATCAGTGATAAGTAGGTGCTATGTAAAGCCATGAGACTGGTTGAGGTCATTAGGTAATGAGTCTAAATACTGTTGAATTCCTAGAGCACTTCAACATACAGAGGTTGGGGAGATGAAGAGCAAAAGAGCCTAAGAAGGAGCTGTCAGAAAAGTAGGAGGAAAAGTAGGTTAAAATGGTACCTTGTTGTTGCTTTCATTTGCATTTCTTTGGTTACTGGTTGCGTGGTCCTTTGTAGATTGTTTATAACCTTTATCAATTAGGCTTCAATGATTTGATTTAAAAAAATCAATTGTATTAATTTTTTATGTAATAGGGATTTTAACCTTTTGCCATATTAAATGAAATATTTCTTCTCTTTGTCTTTTTGTTGTTATATGAATGTTTAAAATATTTATGTAGTAAGTAGTAAATCAATTAGTGTTTTTATTTGTGATTTATCTTCTTCTTATGAAACCTAGAAATTTGTCTCACCCTCCAGAGATTTGAAAATCATTTAATTCTACTTTATTCTAGCTTTTCATTGTCTTGATTTATTTTTATTAACCTTTGTTGTTGTTGTTGTTAACTTTATTTTACTGACTTTATTTTGTTTACCTTCCAGAATTAGTTTTGGTGCATAATGTGAGGTCAGGGTTTAAACCCATTTCCTCAAGCAAAGGGCTCAGGCAATCAACACCAAGTATTATTTGGTTCAAGCAGGAATTCATAAATAGAAGGGTCAGGAGGATGCAAGGGGCCATGCACTCACTCTCCAGTAGAGTGGTGTACTTGCTTGAGTGCACCAGGTGTGCTGTGGTCAAACATGGGAGTGGGCTGAGAGTGGAGCTGAATTTGGGTGTCAAATAGCCTGAGCTTGGGTGCCAGCTCTTTAGGGAGCTGCTGGAAACACTAGCTGTCCAGCACTTGGAGACTTTGGAGGAAGGTGAGATCAGGCACCTCCAGATACCAGCCAGCTCATTGTCAGGCAACCCTGGGGGAGCCCCTGGGCCCATTCTTTGGACACTCTTTTTTGCCTCTCCATGCTCCCAAATTGTTAGTTTTTCCAGCACTATTTATTATTGAATCATCTATCCCTTTGCCAATGATTTTTGATATCTCCTTTTTAGCATATATTAAATTTTTATGGTTATATTTTACTTATGTCTAATTATTTAAAAATATTAATATCATTAACAGCAGGATAGTAAACTTCATGAAGTCAGATTTTAAGCATATATTAATTTTTAAAAAAAATTAATTTATTTTATTTATTTAGTTTTGGCTGTGTTGGGTCCTGTTGCTGTGCACAGGCTTTCTCTAGTTGTGGCGAGCGGGGGCTACTCTTCGTTGCAGTGCGCGGGCTTCTCATTGTGGTGGCTTCTCTCATTGCGGAGCACGGGCTCTAGGCATGCGGGCTTCAGTAGTTGTGGCTCACGGGCTCTAGAGCGCGGGCTCAGTAGTTGTGGTGCACAGGCTTAGTTGCTCTGCGGCACGTGGGATCTTCCTGGACCAGGGCTTGAACCCGTGTCCCCTGAATTGGCAGGCGGATTCTTAACCACTGCACCACCAGGGAAGCCCAAACATATATTAATTTGATATGCGAAACATATACTCTCATTTAATACCGGAACAGGTTAGCATTAAAAGAAAGCATTATTTTATGTATTTACTATTCTTATTTCTGAGAAGTCTTAAGTTCTGTCCCTAATATCAATAGACTTTTCTCTCTAGCTTGAGTGCTATGATTCTCTACAGTAGAGAATTTTCCAATAAAGACAATGCTTAAAATAATGGTTTTCTATTTAATTAAAGCAGATATTTGCAAGTAGGTTTATTTTCACCTCATTTTTGAATACATCTGAATTGTTGTTATACTCTTTTTTTTTTTTGGCCATGCCGCTTGGCCTGTGGGATCAAACCCACTCCCTGTGCAGTGGAAGCACGGAGTCTTAACCACTGGACTGCCAGGGAAGCCCCATGTTATTATACTCTTGAAGGTGAGGCATTTGTTTATTATTCCTTTATAATTATAGGTGGCTGCTAACATTCTGGTTCATCTTTTTTAAGTACCTAAAAGATGCCCTCTCAGTCTGAAAATAAAATTATCCATTGGAAAATAAAACTAGTAAGATTAGTACTGAATACTAAAAATGAGTCTTGCCTATAAATATAGACTTCGAATCTTAAATGAAAAGACAAGCCAATGAATATTAAAATATATTGAAAGAATAATTAATCACAACTGAGAAATGCTTGAGGATGGCTTAATAATAAGAAATCTAATCTTAAAATATAGAAAATGAAAAATCCAAGATCTTTTCAGATGCTGAAAAAATATCTGATAAAAAGTAAACATTCTATTTTAAGTACTTATTAGGAATGGAATAGAAGGATACCTCAACATGATAAAAATATTTTTCAAAATAACAGTATTCTTCTTTCTTTCTTTCTTTTTTTAATTGAAGTATAGTTGATTTACAATGGTGTGTTAATTTCTGCTGTAGAGCGAAGTGATTCAGTTATACATATACATACGTTCTTTTTTATATTCTTTTCCATTATGGTTTATCACAGGAAATTGAATATATTTCCCTGTGCTATGCAATAGGGCCTGGTTGTTTATCCATTCTTAAAATAACAGTATTATTCTTAATGGCAAAAAAAAATTAAGGATGTTTCCATTAAGATGAGGAGCAAAATTAAGGAAGCCCGCTATTGCCTGTGCAAATAAATGAAGACCAACCAAATGAGAAAAGCAAAGGCTATTTATTCTGAGCTTGTTATAGCAAAGGAATCAGCCTCTGTTACCTGAGTTTTGTCAATGACTCAAAATCAGGTGCAGAAATGGGAAAGCTTCATAGTGGAAAAAGGGAAGGCTTCAGGTGTGCGCTGATTGGAGGCTGCTGGCGTGGAGAAGCTTGTAGGCAGGCTAACTAGAAATGGGGCATCCTGTGTGATTGGTTAGGGGTGCATATTTGGCTTTCTATGGTTGGTCCCACATTGGAAGTGGGGACCAAAATTAGGGAAGCTGTCAGTTATTAATGAAGTCCTGGCCATTTTGAGCCATTTGTTAGAGAAGTTATTGTTTAGCTACTTGGATTGTCACTATAGATAGCAGCCTGGCTTCCTGCAAGTCTGACATAGCAGGCTGGCTTCCTGGGTTGTTTATTGTAGATAAGGGGTTGGTTTCCTGGGCAGGTGGGTGCAGCTGGTGGGTCAGGTTTCTATTTTCTATATGGTCTGGCCATTATCCATTTTTATATTTAGTCTCTCACTCACTATAATTTAAAATTGTTTTGAAATTTCTGACTCATGCAATAAGATAGTAAATAAATAAGTGGTTTAAATCCTAGGGGGAAATAGATGATAGAATTTTTATGTTAAACTGAACATTTGAATTAATAAAGTAGTTCAGGAAAAAAAATCTATTCTGGCAATAATTAGGTAGAAAATGTAATGAAAAATATCTCATTCACTGTATCAACAAATAAAACTCACAGGCATGCTTTTATTGAGGAATGTGTTTGACCTATATAATCCAAACTATCAAATTATTACCAGAGAGAAAAAATATTGGAAACACCCTTTAATAGAAACACCCTTAGTTTTTCACCGCTGAATGAAAGGAGAGGCATGCTAAGTTTTGGATGGAAACCCTAAACATTTTGAAGATTTCACACCATCTTAAATCAACTTAAAAATTCAATACAATTCCCATTTAAATTCCTTATGGAGGTTTTTTAGGGGGGAACTGAAGGAACTGAAAATTTTTTATAAAGTTAGTCTAAAAGAATAAACAAAAAGACCAAGACAAGTTTATCCATTCAATAAGTACTTATTGATTTCTGTGTTCTAAGCCCTAGGGATACATCTGTGAATAAGATGTTACAATTTAAAAGTAATCAGGTTAAGTATAATGTGTTATCTTCTCTTCTTATGAATTGTTATTATCATTGACAAATGTAATTTTATGAAGATAAGAAGACTTAGACCTGATATTAAAAAATTAGTGATAAAAATTTTTAAAGAAATCAAGTTAAAATAAAATGTGTTATTTTTTTCCCTAAATTCCTATTATAGCATAATATTGCTTTTTAAAAGCAGGTATATTAAAATGGTAATTTAAAATTCTCATTAGATTAACAATATTTTAAAAAATCCTTATTACTGAAATATATTTAGATAGGATTATTTCTAATAATTTATTCTAAGGAAAGAATCTGTAAAGCAGTGAGTGCACTGGGATGTTCACTGCAGGGTTAATTATATTAAGGAAAAACTGGAAGCAGCCTAAATGTCCAACAACAGAGTAATAGTAAATTATTCTTTACTCATAAGTAGGATATTATGGTGTTTTGAAATAATTTAAATGAAAAAGGGAAACACTGGAGTTGAAAGGAGCATTGGTAATCATAGCCCCTTCATTTTACTAGATAGTCTGGAGAGGTAAAGTGATTTGCCCAAGGGTACACAGTAAGGAAGTATGCATTGTGGTTACCAGCATGGGCTCTGGAGTAAACTGAGCTGACTTCGAATTTTTACCATTTACTAGTGTTATGAAGTTGGGGCTCATATGATCCCTGAGACTTAATTTCCTAATTTGTAAAATGGAGATGATAATAATAAGGCTTTGTGAGAGTTAAATGTACCTGTTGCAGATCAAGTCCTTAATAAATATTTGTTATTAATATGCATGTAATATAATAAAGAATATATCTAGTCTTTGTCGCCAGTTCCTGGCACAAGCTTCAAAAACTTGGAATTTCCTGAGTACCTTTTGTTATTCATTACAAGCCCCTTTCTACCATACCTGAATTTATGCTAATGAAATGACTCTTAGTGGGACCTTAGATGGTTTCAAGTGAGGGACTGGCCATACCAGAAAGACCTAGCACATGATTAAAGGATTGGAACTTTCAACCCCACTCCCCTAACCCCCACTCCCAACCTCCTGGGAGGGGAGAGGGACTGGAAATTGGATTCAGTCACGTGGCCAGTGATTTAGTCAATCATACCTATGCAGTGAAACCCCAATAAATATTCTGGATCTGAGGCTCAGTGGAGCTTCCTGATTCATAGACACATTAATGTGCCAGGATGGTGATGCACTGGATTGCATAAGGAGAAGGCATGTGTTCCCCTCCTCCCATCCCCCACCCCAGACCTTGTCCTATGTTTCTCTTCCATTTAGCTATTCCTGAATGGTATTTTTTATAATAAAATTTTAATTGTAACTACAGTGCTTTCAGTGAATTCAGTGAGTTGTTCTGGCAAATCATCAAACCTGAGGGGTTGTAAGAAACCTGAGAACTTGTAGTCAGCAGATGTGCAGGCGGCTGGTGTCTGAAATGGGGGCAGTCTTGTGAAGGACTTTGCCCTTAACTTGTGGGGTCTGCACTAACTCTCAGTGGATAGTGTCAGAGTCGAATTGTAGGACACCCAGCTAGTGTCAGAGAACTGGTGTTAAATGCAATACAACTAACATACTAATGATAATAATCGTACCACTATTCTCCGAGCCCTCAAATTCTGTCTTACCTCATCTCTTATCTCCTATAACCAGTCTCTCTTGTATGTCCTATTCTTTATAAACCTTATGAGTCCATTTAATTTGAGGCATCACAAACATGTTCTATTCCTAAAGTAACTCTCCGCATGTTATTGTGTCTTTTTCTCACATGAGTTTTACATAATAATGACAACTTAATTTTCCCAAATGGATAGTTTCATTAGTAATACTCTTTTACCTAAAAATATTCTGCAGGGGAATTCCCTGGTGGTCCAGTGGTTAAGATACTGGGCTTTCATTGCCGGGGCCTGGGTTCAATCCCTGGTTGGCGAACTAAGATCCTACAAGCTGCACGGCGTGGCCAAAAAACTAAAAAATAAAAAAAAATAAATAAATTTACGAAAAAACAATTCTGTGGCATAACCCATTGCTTATTCATCAAGGTCTTCTACAACTCTTTCCTGTGTTATTTTCATTCTTCCCCAAGATGTAGTCTACTTTCTAGCCACATTGAACTTCTCATTACCATATGTTGTGGGTTGAATTGTGTCCCCCCAAAACACATGTCCAAGTCCTAACCCCCAGTACCTGTGAATGTGATCTTATTCGGTAATAGAGTCTCTGTAGATGTAATCTTTGTAGATGTAGTTAAGACAAGGTCATCCTGGATTAGGGTGGGCCCTAATCCCATATGACTGGTATGCTTATAAGAATAGGAGAAGAGACACAGACACACATGGAAGACAGTCATGTGAAGAGAGACACACACAGGAGAATGTGATGATGGAGGCAGAGATTGGACTGATGTGTCTATAAGCCAAGGAACACCAAGGATTTCAGGCAACCATGAGACGCTAGGAAGAGGCAAGGAAAATTCTCCTCTAAAGCCTTTAGAGAGAGCATGGCCTTGATAACACCTTGATTTTTTATATTTATCGTTCAGAACTATGGGAGAATAGATTTTTGTTATGTCAAGCCACTTAATTTGTGGTACTTTGTTACAGCACCCCTTGGAAAACAGTATACCATATCTCTCTGGTTTTGGTCACACTTTCCCCTTTGCCTGGAATGTCCCCCATCTCTATTCACTAAGATCCTATCCATTGTCAGGGCAGTTTCTTTTATGGATCCCTCTGGATTCAGTCTTTCTCTAACGTATCCTTGGATTGCTTGTCTAGAGGTCCCACATGATGTGGCTGTTAGTCTCTTATCATCATTCTTCTGGTCCCCACCAAAATGAAAACTCCTGGAGGGCAGGAATTGTCTTTGCATCTTCCACCTTTTGCAGCAGTGCCTTGTTTATAATGCTTGTTTAGATTTTTAGAATTCCTTAGTTATCAGTTGCCTCATTACAGAAGTACAAGAAGGGAAAAATTTCAAGTATAGGTTAAAAATAGCTAGAGTTTACTTTACTTGAAATATTTTTCCTTAAACTCATACTTTACTTGTTGCACTTTTATGTAATTTTATGTTACATAAACCATAAAGTTCTCTAGAGGCATTTTACCATATCACAGAAGGAGAAAAAATAAATTGTATAAAGCATTCCATAAGAGAAATACAGTAAAATCTCCAAATTACTATATATATACATAATCCATATATTGCCAATTCAGATTAAACTGCTTAGTACAAAGGACACCTTGATGCCCAAAGTGATGCCAGGTGAAAATAAAGAAGATGTTCTGTAACGAATTAATTTACTCTGTAGACACTATTTTAAAAGTTTAAATCACCAGATGATATTGAAACCTGACAGGAGGAGATGAAGCAAGAGAATTTCTGAAGCTTACTTTCTTAAACAACAAGTGCTAAGCTAAAATAATTTCTTCCATTTCAAATCAAGGAATACACCTTTTGGCCAATTTAGGAAATAGCATCTGGATTAAAAATTCTTGTTTTTCATAAGTACTTTGGAAAAGATGAGAAAATAATCTGTATACAGAGTTTTCTTCATAAAGTTTCAAGAGTCAAAATCATAAGCAGTAATGACCGTTGTTTGGAATTGTATCTTTTCCAAATTTGTCAGTGGGTTGGCAAAGGTAGGAAAGTTGTTTTCTTCTGGGAGTATATGCCATTGTTTAGTTATTTGAAGGTATTGTAACCCTTAAAGATTGTAATTATAATTCCTTAAAGAGTGTCTGAATAATACTTCTCCATGAAAAGGAAGAGTTTATGGATGCTTGCCATCAAAAGGATTATTGGGAATTACTATATCAAAATGAGGCACCACAGGTGCTGTGTGATGAGCCTTCACAGTGACAGCTTTCACTGTTAAAATACTAGTGAAATGAGATGAGAATAAAATTTCAGCCAGTTCTCTCTACCTACATGAAAGGGATAGGCCTATTTTTCATAATATATCAAGCTCAGTTCTCTCCTACAATGACTTAACTTGTTTATAACAACTGCTACAAAGGTCAGCTTTCTGCTAAAGGGTCACCTCAAAGTAGCATTGTTAACTTTGCCATTTTTGTCTTTTGAAGTCAGATTCTATTTTATGAATCAAATTTCAACTTGTTTAACAGCCAGTATAGTTGGGCTACTGGACTTTTTTTGTCTCTTGAGATTCGATAGGTAGCTATTGCCACATATTTAAATGCGTGTTTCATGTCCACTAAATTTGTCTTGCAGTGCTAGAGTAGATTCTCCTCATTGTATGTGTACTAGCCTCCAGGTTTTAATCTTGAGATTCATGTTATTAAAGGTGAATAGCAAGTATGTTTTAGTAAAATGTGATAGTTATTAGCAACCAGAGAAAGAGAGCACCTGTACCTTTAAAAATTATGAACATGGCAATAGTATGAGAGGTAATTACTCAAATGCTGAAATTCTGAATTAACAGGATATTAAAAGTACTAAAAGAGTAATGAAATGTTCCTGTATTAGTTTCTTAGTGCTGCTACAACAAATTACCACAAACTTAGTCACCTTAAATAATACAAATTACTTTTTATATAGTTCTGGAGGTCAGAAGCCTGAAATGGGTATTATGGGAATAAAATCAAGGTGTCGGCAGAGCTGTGTTCCTTCTGGAGGCTCCAGTGGGGAATTCATTCCTTGCCTTTTCCAGCTTCTAGACATGGCCCGCATTCCTCAGCACGTAACCTCTTCATCTTCAAAGCCAGCTATTGCATCACTGAGACCTCCACTTCCATCATTCTATCTCCTCTGACTTTCCTGTCTCCCTCTTTCACTTATAAGGACCCTGTGATTGCATTTGGCTCAGCCAGATAATCTAGGATATGCTTCCCATCTCAAAATTGTTAATGTAATCATACCAGCAAAATCCCTTTTGCCATGTAAGGTCGCATATTCACAGGTTCTGGGGATTAGGACATGGACTTCGGAGGAGAGGTGGGGCGATTATTCTGCCCACAGTGCACAGGCTTCTAACTGCGGTGGCTTCTCTTGTTGCAGAGCACCGGCTCTAGGTATGCAGGCTTCAGTAGTTGTGGCACGCGGGCTCAGTAGTTTGGTGCACGGGCTTAGTTGCTCCACGGCATGTGGGATCTTCCCGGACCAGGGCTCGAACCCATATCCCCTGCATTGGCAGGCAGATTCTTAACCACTGTGCCAGCAGGGAAATCCCTTCCTTTAGCTTTTTATTTTGATCCATGTCATGTAACTTTTCTATGTTGTTGTTTTTAACTTTTCTATGTACATTGTATTTAAACAATATGCATTCTAAATCATTTGGTTGTCCTTTAAAAGATCAGAGCCTAAAACCTCTTTGTCCCTGGCTTTATTATATGACTAGAAGACTTTCTAACTGAATTTAATTAGAGAGTATAGAATGAAACCGATATGAATGTTCAGCAAAGCAACAGCCTCTAAGAGGTCAGGAGTGATCACAAACTGCTCTGTGCAGCTAAAATAGATTTCCATTCCAAGGTTCTGCTAATAAGAGCTTGACAATCGTAGAGCTTTAATACTTTCAATTTCACTAAGCAATAAATAAAATATTAGATCTGAATGTATTAATAAAAATGATATGTTTTTAATTATATAAGTGAATTAAAATTGTTTATTGATTCTTATTTTTTGTTTATTTCTCCAGTAAAACCAATTGGGCCAGTGAGAAATTTGATGAGGGGAGGAAGTTTCATTCAATGTCAGTCCAAACTACGTTTTATTTTTAAAATATCTAGTCCTCAGTCATTTGTAGGCTTTAAAATTCATAGAATCAGGACTTACACACATAAAGCACTTACATGAGGAAAAAGTCATTCATAGCAGATCTGAATAAACCCTCCTAATTAAACTTCCTAAGTCCAGATTTGAAACATCCTCTGGTATTTTATAAGAATTTTCATATTATGTTTATGACCAATACAGATTCTCTGTTGCCTGACCCTCTAAATTTTGCTAGAACACAGTACAGACACTCATACCTCCCCCCACCCTTTCCCGATCGTGTTCCCTATATTCAGCTAGAAGTGCAAGCTTTATTTTTTAAGCACTTTGAAAGGAAGTGAATAGATCTAAGAAGTGAAGCTGGAACATAACGGAGTAAAGAGTTTCCCACCAGCCAAGATTTTGGGGGTGGGGAGAAGAACTGAAAATCTTAATTCTCTATTTTTTTGTTTTTTCATGCAGAAATGAAAGTTTCTTTTATTTCACTCAAATGAATGAATCTAGAGAGACTTTTTTTGTTTATAACTTTCAGGACTAATATGAATGTTTTGGACAGCCTTTAGCAGTTCTCAACCAGGGACGATTTTGCTCCCCAAGGGACATTTAGCAATGCCTGGAGACATTTTTGTTTGCCACAATTGAGGTAGGGGTGCTACTGCATCTAGTGGGTAGAGAGGCTGTGGATGCTGTTCAACATCCAACATTGCACAGGGCTGCCCCCACAGCAAAGACTTATTGGCCTCAAATGTCAATAGTGTGAAGTTGAAAAATCTTTGGTCAAGAGGACACTATCTAATTTTTGACAGACTTTGATACGTCAGTATTTAAAATTTTTATTCTAAAAGTGTAAGCACTAGAGGGCAGTACCTGCCCAACAGTTGTGACTGATATTACTTTACTTTGGGGGTCTTTCTTTGAAGTTAAAGAGGAGCTCGTGATTTAGGTTACTTGAAGATAAGTGACTTTAGGAGACCCTTAAAGAACTATTTAAGTAATTCTAGGCCAAAAGACAGTTTTAATGACTACTCTTTCTGAAATCAGTAAAAGCAGAGCAAGCATTTTTTTTTCTTCTTTTTATAAATGATGCCATGTGAACTTTTGCCAGAGAAAGGGGGAAATTCACGCTACGTTTTTCACACACAGAAACACAAATGTCATTGCCACCTACACTTCTATTTGCTCTGTCAAAGAAGGTGATGGAAAGTCGCTATTCCTAGAGCATGTGGATCATTGTAATGCTGTGGAGGATGTGTCTGGGACAGGGGGACTAACAGCAGAAGGGCAGAGCTGATTGAACCCATTAAATGAGGTAGAGTCTGACTCAGCTCTTTGAATCTTCAAAACAGGTAAATAATAACCAGTTTGTTTGAAGGTATTTACACTAGCTAACTATGGAAGAATGCAATACCATTTTCTGTTTTTTTCCTAAGGATCAGTCCACTTGTAAAGAATGAAACAATATTTTCTCTTTTCAGTGTGAGATATCCAGGCTGAAGCCTAAGATTTTAGGTATTTCAATAAAAATTGAACCTCCCTCCCCTAAACAGGACAAACCATTTGCTAAACTCACATTAAACCTACACATTCCTTTTTATTTATTATTAAACATTCAAGGTATACAACACAGTATAAAGAATGGACATTTATGAACCAGTCCAACTGAAACCTTCTGTGCACCCTTCTCCAATTGCATCCTTCTCTTCCTGTCTCTCACCCTGCCATCATGCTCAGGTGCCCAGGTAAATGACTTTGATGTTAAACAATCCCATCTATTTCTTCATAGTTTTATTATATATGCTAAATATGCACAGTAATATATAGTTTTTGCATATTTAAAAACTTTCTATAAATGGCATGTAACTAAACAGTAATTTGTGTTTCCCTTTCAACGTTATGTTCATAAGATTTATCCATGTTGATAAAAGTATCTCCAGTTATACCAATATTATTTATCATCCTCCTATTATAGTTATTTAGGTTATTTCCAATTATTTGCTAATCCACATAATGATGTTATGTATGTTCTCATATGTAGCTGTTTTTGTGCATGTGTGAGAGTTCTCTAAGGCAGGAGCCAGCAAACTGTGACCCGGTCCATAGGGCTTTCCACCTGTGTTTGTATGATCCAGAAGCTAAGAATGGTTTTTACATTATTGAATGGCTTTTAAAAGTTTAAAAAGAAACACTGATATTTTATGACACATGAAAATTCAAGTTTCAGTGTCCATAAATAAAATTTTATTGGAACAGCCACGCCCATTTGTTTATATATTGTCTATGGCTGTTTTCAGGCCCAGTGAGTAGTTGCAACAGAGATTAGATGGCCTGCAAAGACTGAAATAGTTACTTTCTGACCCATTATAAAAAAGGCTGCTGCTTTCTGCTCTAGTGTATACACATAGGATGGAATTGCTAGGTGGCACATATTTATATTTTGCTCTCATCAATTAACTCTAAGCTTAAAAATGCAAAATCCTATAATCTGTTGCATCAGATTGTATATTTTCTCAAACTCTGAAACAGATATGAAAAGAATTCTCTGAATCTTATGCTTTCATTTGGTTTAAGTAATGAGCTTAAACACATCTTTGTTGTAGCTTCTTTCCCCTTAGCTCTGGGCAGGTACTAATTGGTGCAGTGGTGCAGAATACTAATTAGGTTTATCATTCTTTTGAAAGCGTGCTGGGAATGGGGAAAAAACTAGGAAAATTTTTATAATTTTTGAGCTTACTTTTAAGGCCTTTTTAAAAAAATAAATTTATGTATTTTAGTCTGCGTTGGCTCTTCGTTGCTGCGGGCGGGCTTTCTCTAGTTGCAGCGAGTGCGTGGGCTCCTCACTGCGGTGGCTTCTCCTGCTCCCGGGCTCTAGGCGAGCGGGCCTCAGTAGTTGTGGCTCGCGGGCTCAGTAGTTGTGGTGCACGGGCCTAGTTTCTCCGTGGCATGTGGGACCTTCCCGGACCACGGCTCGAACCCGTGTCCCCTGCATTGGCAGGCTGATTCTTAACCACTGCGCCACCAGGCAAGTCCCTTAAGGCCTCTTTTAAATATCCAAGAATATGTGATCTTAAAAAAACCCAAGTAGTTCAGATTGACTTTATTGGTCATTGGCTTTACTGCCCTCTACTAGAATGTAAACCCAATGAAGACAGCAATTTTTGTCTAGTTTTGTTTATACTTGTAAAAATGCCTAGCACATAGTAGATGTCCAAGGAATACTTAGTAGTTGAATGAATGGATATATAGAACGTAATCCATCTGAATTAAAGCTTGAAATTCATTGAACTACCTGGATATTTATAATACATCCCTTAATATTAAGCAACACTATATTTGGAATTATACAAGATATTTCCTGTTTTCATCTAGGTATTTTAAACAGTAAGGGCATAGTTTGTGACTTTGCTCTCCTTGGTGAATAATAATGATGATGAAAATAGCTAACACTAGTCTGTAAGTGCTAGGCACAGTTCTAAGTGCATTACATGTGTACAGTCATTTAATCCATATATTGATAAGAGCTCTAGGAGCTAGGTACTATCATTATCATCATCTCCATTTTTAACAATGAGGAAACTAAACACAGAGAGTTTAAATAACTGCCTAGGGTTATAAAGCTACTAAGTGGTAAAACAGAGATTTGAAGCCAAACAAATTTTGGAAGAATATATATATATATATTTTTTGCCAAGTCATGTGGCTTGAGGGTCTTAGTTCCCCCACCAAGGATTGAACCCGTGCCCTCTGCAGTGAAAGCGTGGAGTCCTAACCACTGGACCGCCAGGGAATTCCCTGGAAGACTGTTTAAATCCAGGAGGAGGGGTCTTTGAAGTCCTGTAGTCCCTCAGGGCAAGCCATATAATAGGAATATAATGTGAGCCAATTTTTAAAAAATGAATTAATTAATTTAGTTTTGGCTACATTGGGTCTTCATTGCTGTGTGCGGGCTTTCTCTAGTTGAGGAGAGCGGGTGCTACTCTTCATTGTGGTGCAAGGACTTCTCATTGCAGTGGCTTCTCTTGTTGCAGGGCACGGGCTCTAAGCTCACAGGCTTCAGTAGTTGTAGCACACGGTCTCAGTAGTTGTGGCTCGCAGGCTCTAGAGCGCAGGCTCTAGAGCACAGGCTCAGTAGTTGTGGTGCACAGGCTTAGTTGCCCTGCGGTATGTGGGTTCTTCTCAGACCAGGGCTTGAACCCGTGTCTCCTGCATTGGCAGACAGATTCTTAACCACTGCTCCACCAGGGAAGCCCCTGAGTCACGTTATTTACTTTAAAATTTTCTAGTAGCCACATTTAAAAAGTTTTTTAAAAATTGGTGAAATTAATTTTAATAATATATTTTATTTAACCTAATTAACAAAATATTATCATTTAAATATATAATCAATATAAAGATGGTTAAGATATTTTACATTATTTTTTCATACCAAGTCTATAAAATGTGATATGTATTTTACACTTATAGCATATCTGAGTTTGCAGGAGGCACATTTCAAGTGCTCGATAGCCACATGTAGCTAATAGCTACTTTAACTGAACAGTGTAGCTCTAAGTTATAGAAGAGGGAATGTAAACCTTGAAAGCACATAAGTTGTCCAAAGTCACGCAATTAGTTGGGTGACTCACAGGTAAAAGTAAAAATTTTATGATTTTGGAGGTTGTGGGAGCAGTGCCAGGGATGATGGTCAATGAGAGTTTCTAAAACTCTGAGAAATGGACCGGGACCAGGGCAGGCCTGTAGAAATACAGGGGTAATGTGAAGTCCTCTAGAACCACTAAGTAGGTCTCAAATGGATTGATTTTAATGGCCAAGAGGTTATTTGTTCACATTCTGAATTGAGGTTCATCTGGCACTTATTTGTCTTCCTAATATGGTGAGAGTAGTATTAATATACTGCATTTTTAGTAACTACCTGTCAATTATAGTAACTGGTCTCAATTATATTTGATCATTTCGCTAGCTGAACTCTACTTACTAGCTCTTTACCAATTAGAGAAACAGTCGTCATCATGAAGTTCTGATTATATGCAGAAGAGCTGGGGAGTGGGTGGTAGGTTCACTATGTAAAAACCATATGATCTTGGCTCTCATTAAGCTTGAAATCGAGTGGGAAAGTAATATTAGTATAGAGATTTAGTTAAATTTTAAACTATAGTCCTAAAGTGCTAAACTCCCAAAGTACTAAATTCATGGTTCCAGAAATGCAGAAGGAGAGAGAGTTCATCATGGATTCTGAGTTAAAATGAAATAACTAGTTATTTCAAAAACAACTTCATATTCATCCTAGCAGTCACACTGGCATTATTTACACATTATAGAGACAGTATGTTTTAAAGTTAAGCTTAATCTGTTTTGTTCCATTATGAAAAGGACCCTTTGAAAATATGAAAAAAAGAAAAACATGAATCCATAATTCTAAAGACAACTATTTCTGTATATTTCCTTCTAAGTCTTTTAAAAACATTAAAAAGACTTGTGATCATGAAATAGAATTGTTTATTTTGGTTTTCTCCTTAAAATTATATCACAAGCATTAAAAATGTTCATATATTTCATTTAAAATACCTACTTGACAATAGATGTGTCATCATTTGTTCAGCCATGCCCATTTGATGCTTCAGTGACCATCTTTGTAAACCAACTCTTTTTTGTACTTAGGTTTTTTTCCTTAGGTCCAATTCCTGGAAGTTGAGCTGCCAAGCTAAAGAGTATACCATTTTTAAGGTTCCTGATATATTTTGACACATTGCTTACTGGAAGTATTGTCCCCATCAGTGTGAGGCCCATTTCATGGCAGTCAACAGCACTGAAGTAGTCTCATTTGTTTTTCATTTGCTAAGTTGGGAGACAAAAAATGTTATTTTATTGTTTTAGTATCAATTCTTTGATGACTACTATTAAGTACGAACAGTTCCTCATATTTATGGTTATTTCTTTGTTTTTTTTTTTTTGTTTGTTTTTTTGCGGTACGCGGGCCTCTCACTGTTGTGGCCTCTCCTGTTGCGGAGCACAGGCTCCGGACACGCAGGCTCAGCATCCATGGCTCACAGGCCCAGCCGCTCCACGGCATGTGGGATCCTCCCGGACTGGGGCACGAACCCGTGTCCCCCACATCGGCAGGCGGACTCTCAACCACTGCACCACCAGGGAAGCCCGGTTATTTCTTATTTATTTATATTATTATATACTTTGTAATTTTCTCAGGTTTTATCAGTTTGTTTCAGTTCTTGATGTGTTAAGACATTGCTAGTTTTTTTTCTAAATGGATAGTGTTGATAGTTCTTTTAAAATAATATTCTTTTAAACAGCAGTTTTCAACATGTAGGGTTTTTGGGTTCTAAAAAATATATTATTTGGGGAAAACATTTAGTTTCCATTCTTTTTAGGCACTCTTTGAACTGCTTTCTTATGCTGTCAATGGGTGTGGGCTCAAGTGGTGTAAACTACTTATACTAAGCAATTACTTTAAGAAAAATAAAATTACAAAGATACATTTTCTGTAAAACATACACTGGGTATACAAAAGTGTGGTAAAAATATGTTTTTGGGAAAAAAATGCTTTGGGGAATATTTACTACTTTGAATTATCTGCACTATTTTCCTACGGTAGTGCCAATAGAGTAGATTGTGAAAAGATTTTCTGAGTTTATTTATGTATTTATTTTTTAAAGTTGATTTTTGAGATAAAATTCACATGTGAAAAGACTTTTACCTTCACATTTTGGAAGACTATATTGTTTAATTTAGAAAGGAGGCATGGACTGTGTACCTCTTCTTATGTACCCCAAAACCTGAAGTATGCCTTATTGTTAATTCCTAGTGCTCAGGACTGAATTTTTTTTGTTATTTTAAATTAGTGCTCGTTTCTATGGGCTGCAAACTTTTCCCAATAGCTGAAGCAGAGACTTCTGGGCACTGTTTTATTTCTTCTTTCTTCACAGTTTTAAAAGAGCCCCTTGCCTCCTCTGTTTGTCATTACGTGTACTGAAGTACAGAATAGAAAATGCAAAACAAGACAGCTGTACAGGAGGTTTTTCTTTTTAAAGAAGTTGATAGACAAATGGCACAGGGTTCACTGTTCTCGCCAGCTGAGAGTTTAGCTTCCAGAAACCGCTACTTTAGGGGAACAAGTGAAGTAGTGTGGAAGGCCTGAAAGGCTTCATTGACACAACAGCCGGGAGGCTCTTGTACTACTTTGTCTGGTATGCAGTGCCCTTCGGAAACCAGCTCTTCAGAACTCTACACCCCCAACATCCCCAAAAGCTTAAAATATTAGGCTTTTTTATTTTTGGTGGGTTTTTTTTTTTTGCCACTCTACTTGGTTTTCTAAGTGAAATTACTGAAAAGGAGTTTGTTTTTGTTTATCTTTTTCCTTTGAGTGTCAGTCAGTGATTCACATAATCTCTTGGCTTGCTTAGTGGTAACACTGGGGGTCTGGGCAGTAGGGCCAAATAGTTGAACCTAACAAATTAGTGGCCCAGCTTTAGTATTTGCTTTCTGAACTAGAATCTAAGTGCTGCAGCAAAAAGGAGTCCTTGGGTGGGGGAAATAAGACAAATTTGAAGCTGATGATTCTCAGCTGTCTTGAAGGTTGATCTGGAGAGATTTAAGTTTATGCTAAGGAATAACTTTCCAGTAGAACAAGGTATTAAAAGTTGTTAGATTTGTATCAGTGAAGTTGTAGACTCACTTGTAGACTTTGAGAGAGTGCTTCAAGGAAGACACAATCATCTGTGGCATGTTGGTTTGGTATAGGAGGGCTGAGGCCAGGCAACCTTTTCATCAATGGTTTTCATTCAAGTATTAATAGAGCTCCTATTATGTGTCTAGCCCTGAGAAAGGATGTGGCCTGTGCTCCCGAACTTTGAGGAGCTCAGAGTCGTTGACCCATAGACTGTGGAAGATCCTCAGAGATAAGCAGTTCAGCCTTATTCTGCAGGGAGCATTGAGGCCCGGAAAGTTGACTTGCTCGAGATTACATGGAGTTAGTGGCAGATTTTTGACTGGAAGCTAGATCATTTTACTCCCAGTTCGGTATTTTTCCATTCGACTATTGTTGAAAGTGCCTATTGCTGTCAGAGAACAATTCAAGACAAGATATGCTGAAGTGTAAATTGAATAAACAATTGCCATTGCACATGGGGAGAGTTCATTGTTACCTGGTGTTAACTGGAAGTGTGACAGATTTTGAAGAATGGGTATGGTGTGGACATTACCAAAGAACCAGAAAAATCTGGTCTCTGTTCTGTGTTGTTGGGGGATATTTGCATCCTTCAGTTCAAGTATGAGCCTTTAAATGTTATCTCTGTTGGAGCACGTGCACACAGAAAGTTCCCTTATTAAACATCAAAATGGAAGCTGGGTGAGGGTTGGGAGGTTGGAGGTGGGGGGGGAAGTGGAGTCCAAGTGATTCACAGATTTCTGAGTAAACTTGGCCATCACACATTGGAGGATGAACTTTGAGTTCATTGCTAGAACTTTGAGTCTACGACGAGAGGGGCCCTTGTGGAGCTCTTGTGGAGGTCTTGACATAAAGAACTTGAGTGACCCCCCTGGAACTTCTGCCTGGCTGCTAGGAATTAGTTCTTGGCCTTAATATTTGATCTCTTCTCACTCTATGCCTATGCCTATAGGTTTCCTTTCCCATTTAAGAGCATTGCTAAAAGCAAAAGCAACAAACTTAACCATCTGCTCCTTAAACAAGAGGGGATTTATTACTTTTAATCGAAAGGATACTTGTTCCAACAGGAGAAGTGTATGCCTCAGAGAGGAAAGCCTGTGACAGCACATATATTTTGGTTGCTGGTCTGCAGTCAAGTTGTGTGTGTGTGGGGTGCTCCCCAAAGTGCAAGCAGCAGATACAAGAGTTTAAGGCCAGAGAGAGCACTGCTGGTTCAGGGAACAGAAAGTTTAGTACACATGCAATATGGCTGGAGTATAGAGCAGGGGGCGGGGCCCTGAGGCATCTAGCAAAGGCAGTGGGGAGAGGGAGATTGAGGCTGAAGAATCCAGATCTGGAGGGCCTTATAAACTGTGTTAAAGAAAGTAGACTTTAACTCAAGGGCAATGGGGCTATGACTATGAGATTTAAATTTTAGATCACTCTGATTGCTGTATTGGGTTGGATTATAGGAGAGGGAGAGTGAGAAAGAGTAGAATCAGTGAGACTAATTAGAAGAATGTTGCATTAGTTGAAGAGAGAAGGGTTGGTGGCCTGAACCTGCAGGGACAGAACTGTGAAAAGCAATTTTGGCACTCAAGGCAAACAGCTAAAAATTGACCTTCAAACAATTCTGTAATTCAAGATATGGCTTGTAAGTGGGTGTGACTGTGATGTGCCTTCCAATAGCTTTCAATTTAACTAAATATTGTGGATAACCAGGTGCTATTCTTTTAAAATAATTGTGTAAAAAAAAAAAACAAAACCCCAAAACAAAAAAACTTCCCTCTCTGCTTTTTTGTCTCCAAGGGAAAAGCACCGTCAATCCCTAGCAGTTAGTCTGGGGCAGAGGCAGGGGGAGGGAGGGAGGTGATCAGATTTAGGAGATAGTTGAGAAGTAGGATGGACAAGGAAATCTTTTGAGGGAAAAAATTTTGAGTTCATTTTTTTTTTTTTTTTTTTCGGTACGCGGGCCCCTCACTGTTGTGGCCTCTCCCGTTGCGGAGCACAGGCTCCGGACGTGCAGGCTCAGCAGCCATGGCTCACGGGCTCAGCCGCTCCGTGGCATGTGGGATCTTCCCGTACCGGGGCACGAACCCGTGTTCCCTGCATCGGCAGGCGGACTACTCAACCACTGCGCCACCAGGGAAGCCCCTGAGTTCATTTTTAAAGTTGTTTTTTAATTGAAAGAGTAATACATGCCGCGGCAAAATTCAAACCGTACTAAAGCTGTACAATGAAAAGTATGTCTCCCTAACCAGAGTCAACCACTGTTACTAGTTCTTGTGTATTCTTCTAGAAGTTTTCTGTACCACTGTAAGCTTAAATTTTTAGTATTTTCATTAAAAATATTTCTTTTTATTAAAACATTTAATATTTTTCTTTTTATAAAAATGGGAGCATACCATACACCCTGCTCTTCCCTTTACTAATTCACTTAACATTATACTGTGGCAGTCTTGCCACATCTGCTTCATTCTTTTTAACGACTGTTTAATAGTCCATTGAAAGGGGACTTCCCTGGTTGCGCAGTGGTTAAGAATCCATCTGCCAGTGCAGGGGACATGGGTTTGAGCCCTGGTCCGGGAAGATCCCATATGCCACGGAGCAACTAAGCCCGTGCGCCACCACTACTGAGCCTGCGCTCCAGAGCCCACGTGCCACAACTACTGAGCCTGTGTGCCACAACTACTGAGCCCACGTGCCACAAATACTGAAGCCCGTGAGCCTAGAGCCCGTGCTCTGCAACAAGAGAAGCCACCGCAAAGAGAAGCTCGCACGCCACAACAAAGAGTAGCCCCCACTCGCCGCAACTAGAGAAAGCCCGCACGCAGCAACGAAGACCCAATGCAGCCAAAAATAAATAAAAAGTAAAATAAATTTATAAAAAAAAGAATGATGCATTTAAAAAAAATAGCCCACTGAATGAATGTGTTATCATAATTTATTTAAATTGGTCTCCAAACTGATGGACATTGGGGCTATTTCCAATTTTTGGTATTTGAATTAGATTTTTACATAAGAGAAGAGATATGAATTAATAAAGGAAGAATTTTAGGTCATGAAAAAAGGTTTATATATAAACAGGGACCCTGGCATTTTTGTGACTGAGGAACTGCTCTTGACTTGCCTAAGCCTTAGGGTGAATGTAGTTATGAGGGTGGAGGTGGGAGAGTAGAGTGTTTATGCAGACCTTTGAGTCTATGTGACTTAAGAGCTGGGCATGTCTAACAGGGATGGATTGAAGCTGGCGTAGACACTTCTTCACCAATTAAAGATCTTTCAGGGGAGGAGGCTGCCACAGCTGTGAACACTGACCATATTCCCCTCCAGTAGAAATGCCCTCTTGTCCACCCGTGGCTGTCAGTCACTGTATTGTATCCTAAATCTACCTGCTGTCACAGTTGTTTATCTGGGACCCCTAGCCATTGTGAGAAACAGGAAGTATTTGTAAAAGACAGAGAGTGGGTCTGATAGCTTGGGAGGAATGAGAAATGGGCCATTTTGTAAGGCTACCACCCACTTGGTCTTCCCTTTGGTTTAAGCACACTTTGTCCTCTCCCACTGATGTTGGAAGAGTTAGTTTCAGAGGCAACCATTTACCAGTTGCATGATCTTGGGAAAGTATCAATATCTCCAAACTTCAGTTCTCCCATCAGCAAAATGGGTATAATAATTCCTGGTTGGCACAGTGTTGGTAAGATTTAATAAGCCAATGGATGTGAAAGGGCCTGTGTTTCATTTTACTTTCTTCCAAGACCTTGCCAGAATGGAGTTTGTAAAGCAATATGTAAACCAACCCAAGACAGTGAGGCATATTCTATTCTTTCCTGGGATGTGCCTCCCCGTGTAAGCCTCCCATACCCTTGGCTTTTATGCTTTATTGAAGCTATTCCTGAAAGTTCATCACCTTTAGGAAAATATTACCAGATATCTTTACATTTCTATAGCACTTTATGGCTGGCAAAGAGACCTTAGCAACAATGATCTAATTTGAGCCTCCCATCAAACCATCTGGGGTAAATAGGGCATGTTTTATTCCCATGTAAAAGATGGCATAACTGAGGCTCAGAGAAATTGATATAAAGAAACTGAGACTCACAGAAGACACATTGATAGAGAGCAGGAAGAGGTCCCTCTAGACTACTACAGGACTGATGAGGTGAGAGGTAGCTTCCCTGCTCTCAATCTGCTTAGGCTTGGAATTCTTGAGTCTGTTTCCCCAATCATATTTTACATCCTAGTAAAATACATGTCACTGTAAATATTTGTTTATTTATTTGGCTGCGCTGGGATCTTAGTTGTGGCATGCAGGCTCTTAGTTGCAGCATGTGGGATCTGGTTCCCCCCCCACCAGAGATCGAACCCAGGCCCCCTGCATTGGGAGTGCGAAGTCTTAACCACTGGACAACCAGGGAAGTCCCCATGTCACTTTATTTATTTATTTAAAAAGATTTTTTTTGATGTGGACCATTGTTAAAGTCTTTATTGAATTTGTTACAGTACTGCTTCTGTTTTATGTTTTGGTTTTTTGGCCACAAGTCATGTGGGATCTCAGCTCCCCAACCAGGGATCGAACCAGCACCCCCTACATTGGAAGGTGAAGTATTAACCACTGGACCGCCAGGGAAGTCCCCCCATGTCACTTTAAAAATAATTTCTAACTGGAAAAAAATGTTGTATTAGTAAGACATTTCACAGTTTGCAAAATACCTTAAAATCCACGTATGCATTTGATTCTTACAATAACCCTATGCAGTAAGTAGAGCAAATGTGAGTAATTCCATTTTGCAGATGCGGAAATAGATTTAGGAATTGAGACCTGCCCAAGGTCAAACAATCAATAAGGAGAAGAGCCAGAATGGGAACCTGGCCTTCTGGCCACAATTTCAATGCCTTTAAAAAAAATTATTTATTTAATTTATTTTTATTCTTGGCTGCATTGGGTCTTCGTTGCTGCATGTGGGCTTTCTCTAGTTGCGGCGAGCAGGGGCTACTCTTTATTGCGGTGTGTGGGCTTCTCATTGCGGTGGCTTCTCTTGTTGCGGAGCACGGGCTCTAGGCACGTGGGCTCAGTACTTTTGGCTCGCGGGCTCTAGAGCACAGGCTCAGTAGTTGTGGTGCACGGGCTTAGTTGCTCCGCGGCATATGGGGTCTTCTCGGACCAGGGCTCAAACCCGTGTCTCCTGCATTAGCAGGCAGATTCTTAACCACCACACCACCAGGGAAGTCCCTTAAAAATATTTATTGAGTACCTTTGTGAACTGCTCACCATCTAGTTGGGAGAATGGAAAATAAACAAATGGTTACAATCAAAGACAAAATATACTTCGCAGTTTGGAGACTTGATAAGTGGTTTTTAATGACAGTGTGATGACACCTTTTCCTCAAAAGTTAATGATCACTATTGACTTTTGTAAAGAGTGGGAGAAAGAAGCCACACATACACATACCCATAACGAGCCCCCACTCCCTGACCTCAGTGAAAATCATCTGAATTTTACATTCCAATAAGTAACTGGCATTTTCTTGGCATGTTAATCTGTAGGGAATTACAAGCTGCAGGGTAGTAGTATATCATCAGAGAATGTCAACTAGATTACAGTATTATGTTACTTTGATGTCACTGCCCAGCATTGTTTTAGTCTTTTCCTTACTAACAGCTACATTTGCTAGATCTTATTTCAGCAACATCATGTAAAAAAAAAAGAGAATTTGTAATAATTTTCTTTATAAACAGCATATTTCTTGTTTGATAATAAAGACTTTGCTTACTTCTGTTCTCTTGCTTTCTCGGGGCCATAATTGGTTGTAGGTCTGATCATCCTTCTCAGTTCTCCAGGGCAACATGTGACCTGAAGCAGACTCTAAAAGAGGAAAGATAGGTCAGACTTAGAGATTCAAGATTAAACAGAGCAGTGTGTTTAGAGCACTAGACTTAGAATTAAAAAAAAAAAAAAAAAAGAAGGAAGAGTAAATCTCCCTTGTATAATGAAGAATTAACTTTACCCAAAGAGAGGCCTGGCCTTTGCCCTCAGCTACTGGGAGGTAATATCTAGGCCCCTAAAATGTCCTACCTGATAGGAGTGTCTTTGTCTGCCTGGGGGGTTTGGCCACTGACCAGTCTAACAATGTGATTTATGATGGTGGCTTTGAAAGATGCTGTATCAGTTCTGACCTCCAGAGGAACAGGAGACTACAGGTCAGAGGTGTGGGCAGTGTGTGACTGAGCCTCAATAAAAACTCTGGACACCAGAGACTTGGGTAAGCATCTCTGCTTGGCAACACTCTTTTTTTTTTTTTTTTGCAGTACGCGGGCCTCTCACTGTTATGGCCTCTCCCGCTGTGGAGCACAGGCTCCGGACGCACAGGCTCAGCGGCCATGGCTCACAGGCCCAGGCGCTCTGCGGCATGTGGGATCTTCCCGGACCGGGGCACGAACCCGCGTCCCCTGCATCGGTAGGCGGACTCTCAACCACTGCACCACCAGGGAAGCCCTGCTTGGCAACACTCTTGAATGTTGGCACACAGTGTAACCGGGAGGAGGTAATGCTATCCAGGACTCCATGAGAGATGACCTGAAGCTTCATGTTTGGGTCTCGCCCACATTTCACCCCATCTGTCTCTTCTTTCAGCTCGTCCTGATTTGTATCCTTTTGTACTAATACTTTAATAGTAAGTACAATGCTTTCCTGAGTTCTGTGAGTAGTTCTAGCAAATTCTCAAACTTGATGGAATAGTGGGACTCCTGCTCTTGTGACTGGTATCTGAAGTGAGGGCAGCCTTGTGGAGGACTGGGCCCATAACCTGTGAAGTTTGGCCTAAACCTGGTAGTTGGTGCTGGACATCACTGCGTTTTCCCAATACCTGATTTTAGATTTAGATTTTGGCACTCTGTAGCTTGGTTACTTCTCTCAGCTTCAATTTTTTTTTTTAATCCTTAATTTGGTGTCATCTCTGCCCTACTTTCCTCACAGGGTTAATTCTTAAGATCAAAATAAGTAATGTATGTAAAAGCTATTAATAGCAAACAAGAATATGCTATTTAAAAACTGTAATGGGGGGCTTCCCTGGTGGTGCAGTGGTTGAGAGTCCGCCTGCTGATGCAGGGGACACGGGTTCGTGCCCCGGTCCGGGAAGATCCCACGTGCCGCGGAGCGGCTGGGCCCGTGAGCCATGGCCGCTGAGCCTGCGCATCCGGAGTCTGTGCTCCGCAACGGGAGAGGCCACAACAGTGAGAGGCCCGCGTACCGCAAAACAAAACAAAACAAAACAAACAAACAAAAACTGGAATGGGTCATCAAAATATATTACTATTATTACAATGGAACTAAATGGTTGTGATGAATTTGGCAGATGTGTGCATGGGTTAGGCACCATTTTATTCAGTCATTCATTATGCAAACAATTTTTGCATTTATATTGTGAGCAGAGTGCTAGGGAGATAACAGTGAACAAGTCAAGGCCCTGCCCCTATGGGGCTTATATTCTACTCAGGGAGAGAGATAATAACACAGTAAATGAGGCAAATAATGAGACTGTGCTAATTGTTGTGAAAGAAGCAAATAGAGGGACATGATAGGGAGCAGTTCCATTGGAAGGGGTGCTTTTGAGACAGAGTGGCCAGTAAAGAGCTCTCAAAGGAGCTGACATTTGAAAAAAATTTTAAGGAAGAGAACTAGTGTTTTTTTAGGCAGAAGGACTAGGAAGGGCAAAGGTCTTGAGGTAGGAAAGAGGCTGGTGTGTTTGAAGAACAGAAACGAAGTCTGTGTGGCTGCTTCTGGGCAACATAAAGTGGGAGATGTGCATGGGTCAGATGATGAAGGGGAAGTTTGGATTTTTATTTTGAGAGTGACGAGAAGCTTGGATGGCTTTATGTGTGTGTGTGCGTGTGTGTGTGTGTGTGTGTAAAATTTTTTTATTTATTTGGCTGTGCCGGGTCTTAGTTGCATCACGTGGGATCTTCATTGCCGCATGCGGGATCTTAGTTGCCGCATGCAGGATCAAGTTCCCTGACTAGGGATCAAACCCACACCCCCTGCGTTGGCAGCTCAGAGTCTTAACCACTGGATCACCAGGGAAGTCCCTTCGATGGTTTTAAGTAGGCAAGTAACGGGAAGTGCTCTAAGGATTCCATCTGCTGAGTGGGGAAGAGGAGAAGCAGGGGGAGCTCTCCAGGGTCCTAAGGGACTTCGAAAAGGGAGGTCTGTGGGACAACCACTGGCTGTTGCTGTGGTTGGTCCTGGGGCTACAGCTGGTAACTTATTGTCTCCCTGCTCCGTTATCTACTCTAAATTCCACTCTCCCTCTCTTCTGGAGATCAGTCCACTGTCACCTCTGCTGGTCTTGATGGCTTACTGGGTGGTGTAACCCACACCCTTATTCTTGAGGAGGTCTGAGCCCTGATACCCTCACCCTTCACAGGCTGGGCTGCGCTTGTCATTCATGTCACAGTTAGGCCACAGAGTGCCAAGAGGTGCCCAAGTGGATACCTGAGTTCCACACATATCCCTGTCCCACGTAGTAGCAGTTCTACCTCCTTTTGCTGATGGGGCTCAGTATCCCTGAGGCCCCACTCAAAGCTGCAGCCTTGGGGAGTGACATGCATGATATAACTTATATATGTATGTATTATGTATATGTATTTTAAAATATTTATTTATCTGGCCGCGACGGGTCTTAGTTGCGGCATGTGGGATCTTTTTTTTTTTTTTTTTTTTCAGTTGCGGCATGCGGGATCTAATTCCCTGACCAGGGATCGAACCCGGGCCCCCTGCTTTAGAAGCGTGGAGTCTTAACTACTGGACCACCAGGGAAGTCCCTAACGTATTTTTAAAATGTCACTCTGGCTGTTGTGTGGAACCTGGATGGAAAGGGAGTGAGAGTGGAGGCAGGGGTTCCTGTGGTGGTTCAGGAGAGAGATGGTGGTTGGGGCCAAGGAGGTGGCCATGGAAATACTTCTTCTTGCTAGACTACAAACTCCAGGAAGGCTCAGAGCTGTCTCTTTTGTGTAACTTATATTCCAAGCTTCTAGAACAGTGCCTGGCACATAGGAGGTCCTCAAAAAATATTAGTTGGATCAATGAGTGAATAGTTACTTTCTGGAGTCAGACTGGAATCAGGTTTAGGATAAATAAAAGTGTAAGCTCTTCTAAAAAAAAAAAAAGCTGCAACTTTGTGTGTCTCCCAGTATATGGGCTACAGCAGTATTCCTAGGGGGTGGAGCATATTGTCTCCAGAACAAAGAGGTCCACCAGGGATTGTGTTTCCTTCTTTGTGGATGCAAGATGCAGCAATTTGCCTTTTCTTTAGATGGGTGTCCTAGCTTACCCCTACCACTGGACCCCAAATGACTACTGAAGGGGCAGTTCCCTGAATGTTCCTAGAGTTTATATCTCACCCTCTTGAGTGCTTGTGTCTTACCAAGGCTTTAAGGTGCTAGCCACCTTTTGCTCAGTCTCCTGAAACAGCATAATGTCATTGATGCAATGGATCGATGTGATATTCTGCGGGATGTCGAGATGGTCTAGATCTTTTCTGAATATATCACGACATAGATTTGGAGAGTTACCACAGCCTGGGGAGAAAACTAAATGAATGTTGTTCAGTCCACATGAATGCTGTTTCTGATCCTCTTTCCTGATTGGGGTAAAGAGGAATGCATTTGTTAAATCAGTGGCCACATATCATGTACTTGAAGTCATATTTATATGCTCTAGCAATGAGACCACGTCCAGCATGGTGGCTGCAATCGGGGTGGAGTTGAACTGGCAACAGTCTATAGTCATTCTCCAGGATCTATCTGTTTTCTTCAGGGCCCAGACTGGTGAATTAGACAGAGGTATGGTAGCGACCACCATCCCTGCATCCTTAAGATCCTAAAGAGTGGCACTGATTTCTATCTTCCCTCCAAAATGGGGTATTGTTTTTTATTTACCATCTTGTCTGGGGAGCAGAGGAGTGGGGAGAGGTGCACAGTTTTGGAGGTTTCCATTTGTCCTTCTCCACTGTGAAAGCTCTTATCACATAAACCAATAACCCAATGTGGCGGCTTCGCCAACTGCCAAATATAGCAATCCCAGCTACACGTTCAGGGACTGGGGCAACGACCACTAGGTGGGGCCATGGACCCAGTGGACCCCCTTTAAGCTGACTTCAGCCAGGACTCCATTTTGACCTGGCCCATGTCCCATCACTCTAATGGGGGTCCACAATGACATTTTAGGTCTCTGAATATCAGTATCATTTCAGAGCCTGTATCCTGCCGGATATTCCCCCCCAACCTCCTAGTTTACAGTCACCCAAGTAAAATGGCTGTGAGTCCCTTTGCAAGTATTACAGTGTATACTTGCTGTGACATTGCAGGCTCCTTTCTCTTGGTGACTTGGACACTTTTTCATTCAATAGATTTCAAGTCTGAAAGCAGTTTCAGGTCTTTGAACTGGACAAGGGATTATGACTTTTTTATAAAGTGTTTTTTTTTTTTTTTTGCGGTACGCGGGCCTCTCACTGTTGTGGCCTCTCCCGTTGCGGAGCACAGGCTCCGGACGCGCAGGCCCAGCGGCCACGGCTCACGGGCCCAGGTGCTCCGCGGCACGTGGGATCCTCCCGGACCGGGGCACGAACCCGCGTCCCCTGCATCGGCAGGCGGACTCTCAACCACTGCGCCACCAGGGAAGCCCTATAAAGTGTTTTTTAAAAAATATATTTAGCTGTGGTAAAAAACATAAAATTTATCATCTTAACCATTTTTAACGGTACAGTTGAGTAGTGTTAAGCACATTCACAATGTTGTACAACCCAGCTCCAGAAATTTCTCATTTTGCAATATTGAAACTGAATCCATTAAAAAACAACCCATTTCCCCCTCCCTGCAGCCCCTGGAAACCGCCATTCTACTTCCTGTTTATATGACTTTGACTATTTTAGATACTTCATATAAGCGGGAGCATACAGTATTTGTCTTTTTGTGACTGGCTTTCTTAGCAGTCCTCAAGGTTCATCCATGGTGTAGTATATGGCAGGATTTCCTTCCTTTTGTAAGGTTGAATAATATTCCATTGTATGTATATACTACATTTTGTTTATCCATTCATCCTTTGGTGAACACTTGAGTTACTTCCACCTCTGGCCCACTGTTAATAATGCTGCTATGAACATGGATGTGCAAATATCTCTTTAAGATCCTGCTTTCATTCTTTTGGATATATACCAGGAGTGGGATTGCTGGATCATATGGTAGTTCTATTTTTATTTTTTTGAGGAACTACCATATTGTTTTCTATAGTGGCTGCACCATTTTACACTCCCACCAACAGTGCACAAGGGTTCCAATTTCTCCACATCAAGGGATCATGATTTTTTTTTATTGGGGCAACAGTGTTCAGCTCCCTGTTCACCTAGTCTTGCATTCTTTTTATATATTAAACAATGCCCATCTATTTTGTCCCTAGGGATATCGTGTTCTATTAACCAACTCAGATCTCTGTGGGTTAAGCCCCCTTGGTTGGCCCTTCAATCTTGCTGTTCATTAAGATAATTGTGGCCCCCTGGTTCCTACTGTTGCCACTTGGCCTCAGCTGGTGGAGATGGGGAGGGGGGTTTGATTATCTCCATTGCTATCAATGATCCCAGCTCTGTGATTGCCTCTCCTGCTCTGCAGAGACGAGCCACCACTGAACTTAGTGATGCTGGTGCCCCTCTAGTGGCTGTGGTGAATGGTTTGTCTTCTGAACCTTCCATGAAATATAATCCTTTGGTGGGTCTTAAGGCCTCAAATAATAGATCCATTCCACTATGTCCATTCCCTAAGCTTTTTAATCCTTTCCTCCACCGTCTGATGTGGCAATTCCAGCATTCCAACTTTGCTCAGTGTGGGACATCACTTTTTCCAGGCTTCTAGGAGCACTCTAAGAACACATTGGAAACAACTCTGGTGTCCTTGCTGAAATGTAAACCCTATATCCCAAGAGAGTGCCCCTAAATTAATAAACTCTTTCTTATCCAGTTTTATATTCTGGTACCCTTGATCAAGCACACTCAAAATCTAATCCATGGGGCTTCCCTGGTGGCGCAGTGGTTGAGAGTCTGCCTGCCGATGCAGGGGACACGGGTTCGTGCCCCGGTCTGGGAAGATCCCATATGCCTCAGAGCGGCTGGGCCCATGAGCCATGGCCACTGAGCCTGCGCATCCGGAGCCTGTGCTCCGCAATGGGAGAAGCCACAGCGGTGAGGGCCCCGCGTACTGCAAAAAAAAAAAAAAAAAATCTAATCCATGGCATCCTCTCCTGCTCCTGCTGTTACATGCTGGGTGTTAGTTCCTTTTCTTCCTTCTGAGGTCCAACATGTTCTCAGCTGAATTGTGCTGTGACTTAGCACCAGTTATCATCCTGGCAGCCAGAAAAGGAGATGGGGTCAGATCCTGACCTCTGCCACCTTCTAGGGAGGGGCCTTTACTGGGGATAGGTGATGCTAGCTCTTAACGGGGAGGGGTGGATCACTTTTGTATGGGAAACCAAAATCTTCAGGGACATCTACCATCCGAGGATACCAGATGTCCCCACTCCATGTGTCAGGGTTCCAGTACAGGTTTTCTCAACTAGGGCCCTGGCCCTGGCACAACAGATCTACCCTGTCTGAAGGTTCTAGTTTCCTGCCTCAGGTGAAAGTTTGTCTTTGAAGTTCTGCATCTCTACTAGTTTCTGAGTTGGGTCTTCATTCTTTACTGCTCTCTTAACAGCAGGAGAGAAGAACCTCTTTGTAAGCTACCAAAGAAGCCTCAGGCTTTCACACTTAATTTCAGTTGGTTGGTAATTGCTTTTCCTTGTCTCCCCATAAGATGCCAAAGCAGTTTAGTAACAATCAGCCAATTTTCATGTCCTTGTATGAGTCATTTCCCTATACTTTTCAAATACCTGAATCATTTCACTGGCCAGGAAGGTCTCCTCCATCAGATCATTCTCCTGAATTACCACTGGTGAAAGTTTTTCTGGCTGGAGACTGTTCCTGTCTCTCTATTATTTTTCCAATAAATTTTGCTTGCAAACTGAATGGTTCCTTCTTTGGTTCCTTCCTCTTGCAAAAATACCTTATCATTTACAGCTAAGAAAAGCTTACTGGTACTTTCAACATTCTGCCTGGAAATCTCCTTAGCTACCTCCAATAAGCTCATTAGGTACATTTTCTATCTTCCAAAGTACCATAGGTGACAGTTTCATAAATTATTCCACCAGTATTTAACACAAGGTAACCCTTTCTCCAGCGTCCAATGGTAATTTCCTCCCCGATCATCCAGCCTCTACTAATAGTCTCTTGGCTGCCCTTCTAGCCTCTGTTTACTGCCTGGTCCCAATGCCAATGTCCTGTGTTTTGGGTTTTAAGTATTGCAGTTTCCTACTTTAGCGTTTCAGTTTCTACTGCTGAATAACAAACCACCCTCAAACTTAGTGGCTTAAGACAACAATGATTTATTAATTTCTCACAATTCTGTGGGCTGACTGGATGGTTGGTCTTTGGTCTTGCATGTTGTGCTGCATTTAGCTTGCGTTTGTCCAGAGGCTCGGATGTTTGGGATGGTTTCGCGCGGTTTCAGTGCCTCTTTCTCCACATGGTCTCATATCCCAAAGATGCTCGGCCAGGTTTCTTACTTGCAGCTAAATTTTAAGAGGGCCAGAGAGGACACTGTGAGACCTCTTAGGGCCTAAACTCTGGAACCTACACAATTGCACGTTCTACTGGTCAAAGCAAGTCACAAGGCAAACTCAGATTCAGACAGCACTTGGAGAAATAGCAATGCCTCTTGAGTGGGAGGAGAAGTAAACTCACAATACAAGAGTATGGATGGAGGTTGATTCATTGAGGGCCATTATTTAAGGATCTACCACACTTAAATTTAAGGTGCCTGTTAAAATGGAATACTATTCAGCCATAAAAAAGAATAAAATTTTGCCATTTGCAGCAACATGGATGGACTTGGAAGGCATTATGCTAAGTGAAATAAGTCAGACAGAGAAAGATAAATACTGTATGATATCACTTATATGTGGAATCTGAAAAAATATAACAAACTAGAGAATATAACAAAAAAAGCAGCAGACTCACAGATATAGAGAACAAAGTAGTGGTTACCAGTGGAGGGGGGGATATAGGAGTGGGGGAGTGGGAGGTACAAACTATTGGGTGTAAGATAGCTCAAGGATGTATTGTACAACATGGGAAATATAGCCAATATTTTGTTATAACTGTGAATGGAGTATAACCTTTAAAATTGTATTAAAAGAAGTTAATAGATCCTAAGAGTTCTCATCACAAGAAAAAAAAAAAAGATGCCCGTTAGACACCCAAGTAAAGATGCCAAATAGGTACTTAGCTGTAAGCGCCTTGATCCCAGAGCCGGGGGTTAGGCCAGGGAAGGAAATTGGGAATCATCAACATACAGACATGATGCTATGTGAATCATCCTGCCCTGCAGGTTCCTGGTTGCTGCGGCAGCGGACTGTGGAGGAGTCAGGGTGCCAGCAGGGTGCAGCGCTCTGAACGAGGCTGGATAAAGGCTGGGGGATGAAGGACATTCTGCTCTTGTGGCGGCTCCAAGTCCACTCCCCCACTGGGGTGTAGAGGATTCCACTAGCCCTCTCCTTCCACCTCCCTCCTTGATAGAGCCACAGGTGTTAGGGATGAGGTTAGGACAACTGGTCTGCACGCAGAGGATACAGGACAGGCAACCATTCCACTGCCTTGTTTTGCCACCTAAAGAAAGGAAACCAGTAAAACGGGGAACGAGCCACATTGCCCTGGTCAATCTTCTTTATGTTGCGCTGCATTTGCTGCCAGGTAGGACAAATTTGCAAAAGCAACTGCATTCCCATTGTTACCACTTGTGGCCATTTCCTCTCATTCTTCATCTAGAAGACAGTTTAGGCATCATCCCCAAATGTCCGACAACACTTTGTCAACCCAAAACTGGTTACCCTTATTTTAGATTTTTCTGTGTTTCTTAGGAGGAAGGGGCTGTTTGCTGTCATGGTTTTACTATATGGAAGAGGAAAAGCAAGAATGAGGTTGAGTCTAGTATTTTTGAAAGAAAGAGGTGATTTCAGAGCTATTCCAAACCAGCAGGAAAGACAGGGGAGATAAATCCAACTTGTCCAAAGGAGAAAGCAAAGAGGAGGAGGGAATAAGTCGGAGGCTGTGATGCAGATCAAGAGTTCTATGTTACCTGCTCTTCTCTAAGTTACTCTTCTCCGTATTGTCTTTACGAAAATGAAAACTGCCTATGTCCTTCCTTTCTGTAGCTGCATCAGCCTCTCCCTCCTGATAACTTAGGAAAAGCAGGGAATGTGTATTCTCCAATTCTCCCCAACCTTAACGCAGTTCTCTCCATACTCGTTAACTCTCCAAGATCTTATTTTTAAGCTGGTTTTGCTAATTTTTGCATTCTCCTCAAGCCTGCTTTCAAGCCCAGGCTGGGGTTGGGGCCGGAGCCGGGGTGAGGCAAGTACAAGAGTTTCTGGCTCCATCTCCCATTTCCTGAGCTGAGCTGGGCTGTACTAATTGACCTCGAGGGTCTCAGCTGTGCTAAGTTGTATGTTTGTTAGATCTCGTTAGGATTGTAATTAGTGCAGAGAAGCTAGGTCAGAGGCAACTGGTTGGATTGATGGTCTCAGGGGGCATGAATAAAGGCCGGGAACAGCAAACAGGTTCCTCGTTCTTGGGTGGGGTGAGCCAGGGGCAGGGAATGGTGGGACCTGTGTCAAACACACAGACAAATAGACACAGGGTCACGTGCAGAGAGGCGCTCAAAAACTGTTAGCGCGTGTGTGTGTGTGTGTGTGTTATAGAGTGTGTGTGTGTGTGTGTGTGTGTGTGGTGTGTTCGCTCCCACATTTACTCGGGTTTCTTTTCAACCTCTCCATATATGGTGTGGCTCTAGAGCAGCCTGGGGATTGGCTGCTGTTGTTGGGAGACTCGGAGGTAGGAAGAAAGCAGAAAAAAGAACGAACCCAGCAAGGGGAGGGAGTGTCAAGGGGAGGGGCTGTAGCTGAGCTTTGAGGGTTGCAGAATGGGGCTGGGTCCCCTTGCCTGTAAGGTTTAGAAAGGGGAGAGATTCTTCGGGGCTGCTTTTTGTGTGCAATGAGGTAGAGCTTACTGTTGGCAGCGGGTCTGGGAGAGGGCAAGGAAGGAGGCAAAGCTATTTCCCTAGGGTCGGCACGGCATGGTTTGTGAAGGCTGGAGCAGGAGTTAGAAAAACTCGTTTTTTTTTCCCTTTTCTTTTCACCCTAAACAACCTACAGTTATGCTGTGGAAATAGCATGCAAATTAATTCATCAGCTTTCCAGGTCAGCACCTCAGATATTCTTCCTAATGGAGGCCAGTCAGGACTGTACTGCACTCTGTTCCCCAAACCTCTACAAGTTAATGGGGGAAGAACAGGAAAAGTTGAGGAAAATGTCATTGAAATAGGAAATGGCACTTAGTTCTTTACCTGTCTCTACCCCTCGCCCCATTTCAACTCTGTGTGTACTGGATTTCCTCATCTCCCTTGCCTGGGGCCTCCCAAAAGATTCTCCCTTTTCCAGTTCATTTGTGTAAGAAAAGAATATAGCAAAGATGTTGGAAGAGAGGAAAGGAGAAAGAAAAATACACATCCTGAAAAACGTCTATCGGCAACTGTGTAGTAAGCAGGTTGCCCCGCACCCCTACTCAATCCACCCATTTGCCCCAGAACACGTGACTGGGAGGAAGTAAGGGAAATATTTCAGGTAAAGAAACTGGAGTGATGCAGTGAGGGAAGACGGATCTGGGAAGAGGGAAAAGCTAGAGTTCCAGCATCATTATCCTCCAGCCACAGTGCCGGTGCTCATGCTTCCTTAACAGAGATCACGCTAGCAGCCCACCACCAGCGTACACTCTAAGCTGTTTTTCTAGCGGGGAGCCTGGCTTTGTGCTAAGCTCTGAAATTCTTGAAGACAGGAGATCAAGCTTTCCCCCTTCTTCCTATCTCTGGCCTTTAGCCCAGTACCTGGTATTCTCTCTCCTTGAAGAAAGGCTTATGGGCACAGTCCGTGGACTGGATCAGCTCGTGTACCAGAACACAGTGACAGTAACCCCATCCCCTAAGCCTCATTCTAACCGTACTCCTACCACCTGAGCTACTGTTAATAGCCCACTGAGTCAAACTAAAGCTGCCACAGCAGCTACTTACCAGCTGGCAGGCATTTTCCATACATTGTCTTTACACTTCCACTTTGCAGATGAGAAAACTGACACTTGGAAAGCTTGTGCCTTGCCCAGGGTCTCATAACTAAAAAGTCAGAATTTGAACCCAGATCTGTCTGGTTCCAAAGCTGGCCTCATCTTACCACCTTGTGGCCTGGTTTTGGTGCCTTAAGACTGCAGGAGCCCAGTGCCCAACTCTTAGTCTCCCGGGGTCCCTGATCTTTCTTTTCTGCTTCCCCTCACCTTTCTCCTCTCCGGTGTCTCCCTCCATCCTCTAGCTCCCCTGGGAGCCACAGATAATTGGCATGTTGGGATATACATGTCATTCTTGCTTTTGTCTTTTTCTTCATTATGTGGGAGTGACAAGGAAAAGAAAGAGAGAAAAAGGAAAATGCTGGTAAAATAAATTAATACAAAAATGCAGACTTACATATAGAAAGTAAATATTTTAACCTAGACTTTCAATATTTGTGACAACGGGTAGCTCTGCTGACCATGCTTAGAGTTTAGGTGAGCAAAACTTGTTTGGAGGATAGGAAGTCTGGAGACCCAGGCTCCCTCCCCTCCTACCCCAGGAGACTCTGGGAATGACATGTAGGTGGCACTCTGGTGTGCTCTGCTCACTCAAGGGTACGTGTGATTTAGTTAACTACAGGATAAATCTGGGGGAAATCTTCATGACTGTGAATGGTGGGGACCGAAAGAGCATGAGAATCTCTCTTCCCTACAGGTGTTCAACTTGGACAGATTCCCCCATCTTGCTTACGGGGGTTATGGAGTAATGTCAGAGCAGAAGAGTGGCAATTGAGGGTCTGTGTTTTGCCCAAAGGATTTTCCTTGTTTCCCTCCTACCCCACTTTCCTGAATGTCACACGAGGGCAGCTTCGTGGCCAGGACGTACACACAGTTTGTCCCCATTTTCTCCTCTTCTCCCCTCTCACCCTTAGGTGAACTCTAGGTTTTGGCTCTTGGAGGCGAGAGGGGACCTAGGGAAGGGGATCAGGAAGCAAGGGGTCTACAGTTGACCCTTGAACAACGTAAGTTTGAACTGCACAGATCCACTTACATGCAGATATTTTTCAATAAACCCTACAGTACTACACAGCCTGCGGTTGGTTGAGCCCTCAGGTGCAGAGGAACCATGGATATGGAGGGCTGACTGTTAATTTACAGGTGGATTAACCCTCGCACTTTTCAAGGGTCAACTGTACTTCAAAGTGTTTTTTTTAACCCTTCATTACTTGATTCACGGGACTGTCCCCTTCTTTCCAAAAATCATTCATATGTCGCCTTCTTCTTCTCTGGACACTATCACTGTTATTAAACCTGATCTTAGAAACTTCAGAGGGAAGAAGCAATCAAAATGAGCTGTGTAGTCTCTACCACAGACAAGAATGTCGGGGAGTCTGGCAGCTGCAGAGGTGGTCAGGAGGGTGGTGGTGTGAGCATAAAGATGTTTTTCTAAAGCTGGGGCTTGATTAGTGTTGGAAGTAAGGTTCGAAGAAGGAGAGGGAGAGGCTACAGGAAACCCTAGCTTGGCCGAAAGAGGAACCTGGGCATATATTTGGCTTTCCCCTTCATACTACCCAGCTTGCATCACAAATCAGATTCCGTTTTAGTTTGGTTCTTCTGTGGGGTTGACTGTCCCCTGTTCCCCTGTGCTAGGCGCCCCTAGCCAAATGACCAGATCCATCCCATCCGTCCAGGGCTGTATCTCTGAATCAGTGTTGGGAAGGGTGTGAGAGAGGAAGCGAAGAAACACCTCATACAAGAAAGCCAGGCAGCGTGATTGCAATCAGAGGCTGCTAGGCTTAAGAAGCCAGTGCCCGGCGGCGGGCCTGGGGGTGTTTTAATCGCACAAACCCTCCTCGGGGCTGGGATAAATTTCACTTCTGTGTGCGTGGACAGGTGGCACTGGCTCCCACATCTCTTGAGCTAGGGCTGAGTGGCTGAAATTTCACCCTCAGATTGAAAACTTGGAATGGGACACAAGAGACGCCCCACACCTCCCCCTCTAAACTTAGGAGCCCAGATACATCTTTGGGAGCAGCAGGATATTCCTCACCACACCTCAGAGGGGTGGTGCGTGTAACACGGTCAGACTGTGCCTTCGTCACCCTCTCTCTCTTCATCCAGGTGAAAGTTTCTTAATACTGCTGTAGGGGTCACCTCCTCCCCAGATCTGAGGCAATTTAGGTCTCAGAGAGATAGATGGGGGGAAAGGAGTTTGGGAAATAAGGGCTGTAGGAGGGTCGGGCAGCAGCAAGAGCAACGAATTTGATCGTGTTTTTGTTTTCTTTTTTGACTGAGGTAAATAAAAAAGCTGTATCCTGCAACACTTGGAGATAAGAGTCTGTCCACCCCACACGTTCCAGACTCTGTCACCTTCCTCTACATCAGGCTCTTCCGGTACTGGCTATGCTGGCTGGGCTGTCTGAGGTGGGAGTCGGGGGTCTGCAGGTCCATCTGTCTGTACAGGTCCCTCAGCTCCCTGACTTCCTGGAGCACCCTCTTCGCCTGGCTCCAATTTGATGACGCCTCTCCCAGCAGCCGCTCTGTCTCCAGCAGCAGCTGTTCTGACTCAGAATCGGGAGGAGACCGAGGGGGGTCCTTGGCCTTTCGCTTCCCGTCTCCCAGTCCCTGAACCTCTGCCAGCAGCTCCTGAGTCTTCTCCAGTTTCCTTGCTACCAGGTCCTGGATCCGGGACAGCTGCCCCGGGTGGGGTGGGATGGGGGTCGGGGGGTCCTGGGCCTGCAGTTGGAGGGTGCGGGCTGCGGCAGTGTCCCGCTGAGACAGGATCTCCTCCAGGGAGGCACAGCGGCCTTTTTCTGCGGGGCTCAACTTCTTGGGTGCCTGGGGGGTGTAGGTGGCCCCTCTGTCTGGCTTTTCCCAAAGTCGGGGAAGGCCGCTTGCCCGGTCCGAGGAGGGCTGGATGCGGTCTGAGTCTGCTCTCCGCCGGCTGCCTGCCAGCTGGGCCACAGACTTGTCCAGGTCGACTCGAAAGCTCTCAGCACAGGAGGTTGGTTCCTCAGGGGAAGGGTCTTCCTCCTGGATCAGGTCCAAGGTCAGCATGCCATCCGAGGTAGAGGTTGAAGCCTGCAGAGGGAGAAGGAGGGAATGAAGGGGGTAGATTGTTGTCAGTGAGCATTTCAGGACTGACTGCCTGAAAGAGAAGCAAGCTGTGGTCATTTCCCTCCTCAACGTGCCTTCCCTGAATGAGAAGCCCCCACTCCTGACACAGCCCTCTGACTTTGTTTCCTATTTCTTATTCCTTTGATAGTGACTTAAACTTCTTTCTTTCTTTTATTTTTCTGTGATTTAAAGTAATTTCTCCTGGGGGACTTCCGTGGTGGTCCAGTGGGTAAGATTCCGCGCTCCCAATGCAGGGGGTCTGGGTTCGATCCCTGGTCAGGGAACTAGATCCTGCATGCATGCTGCAACTAAGAGGCAGCATGCCGCAACTAAGAGGCAGCATGCCGCAACTAAAGACCCTGCATGCCGTAACTAAGACCCGGCACAGCCAAAGTAAGTTAGCAAATAAATAAATATTTTAAAAAAATACCAATTTATTAAAAAAATAATTTCTCCTGCTTGTTTCCCATATTTTCCACTTTACTACGAGCTTCCTGAAGAGTGTCTTTTTCCTCTGTATTGTGGACTCTAAGCATCAGTTGGGTTTGACACATACAGGATGCCTGGCATGGCAGGGTAACTGTCCTTTTCCATCTGTATCCTCTGAGCCACACACCTCAACCCCCTCTGCTATTTGGACCTCAGAACTTCTTGCCTTAAAATAAAACTTGTTCTATTTCCAGAATACTGTAATTAAAAAAAAAGTGATAATGGTATTCAGCACCTTATATGTATTGATACATATGTTGTTTCAATCATTCCTCACAGCAACCGTGCAAGTGGGCATGATTACTGCCCCACTTTACAGTTGGAGGCGGGCAGCTTCAGAGTACGCTGCAAAGCTAGGTTCCAATCCAGTTCTGTCTGATTCCAAAGCCCATGTTCTTTCTTTCTTTTTTTTTAAAATTAATTTATTTTATTTATTTTGTTTTTGGCTGTGTTGGGTCTTTGTTGCTGTGTGCGGGCTTTCTCTAGTTGCGGCGAGCGGAGCCTACTCTTCGTTGTGGTGCACAGGTTTCTACTGTGGTGGCTTCTCTTGTTGGAAGCATGGGCTCTAGGTGCACGGGCTTCAGTAGTTGTGGCATGCGGCTCAGTAGTTGTGGCTCGCGGGCTCTAGAGCGCAGGCTCAGTAGTTGTGGCGCATGGGCTTAGCTGCTCCGCAGCATGTGGGATCTTCCCAGACCAGGGCTCGGACCCATGTCTTCTGCATTGGCTGGCGGATTCTTAACCACTGCGCCACCAGGGAGGCCCCCATGCTCTTTCTACTATACCTGAGTGCCTCTTTCCCTAGACACTTAGCGCTCAGACAATGAAAGAAAATCCTTGCTCCTCTAAGTGCCTGTGATACATAATGCTGTTATCCGTCAGGATAGCTAGCCACCAGACAGTAGCTTATGTTGCCTTGTACTGTATTCATCTCTTCTACTTTTCACTTCCCTTGTGGGTATATCTCATTTTCCCCAAAGGATGATACATTTATTGAGGGCAGGACTTTCAAATTCACAGTAGGTGCTGACTAAATATTTTTTGTTTGGAGGAATCAAGAAAGGGAACAGGGTGGAGGGACTTCCCTAGCCTTTGACCTTGGTACACAAATGCCTCTGGTGGGCTGTCTGAGATACAGTCCTGTCTGAGATGAACTGACATGGAGTTGGCCCTTCAGCAATGTTTACTTTCTTTCTTTCTTTTTTTTTTTTTTGCGGTACACGGGCCTCTCACTGCTGTGGCCTCTCCCGTTGCAGAGCACAGGCTCCGGACGCGCAGGCTCAGCGGCCATGGCTCACGGGCCCAGCCGCTCCGTGGCATGTGGGATCCTCCCGGACCGGGGCATGAACCCGTGTCCCCTGCATCGGCAGGTGGACTCTCAACCACTGTGCCACCAGGGAAGCCCAATTTTTACTTTCTTATGGTCTTACATACCACAGCCATTAGGTGTCCCCGAGTTGGGGGGCGGCGCGAGTGCTGGATTTTTGCCCTGTCTCGAGTTGGGTGTGCGAGATAGCTGTCCTCCTCAACGGTGACCTGAAGAGATGCACTGTGAGTCATGGGTGCTATTTGGAGACTCTGTCCCAACCCAGCTTCCCCTGAGGCCTGAACATGCCTGGACTGGGAAATAATCCCACCTCATGAACCGTTTCTGAGCAAATCCAAGGGCAAGGGATGTATTGGACATGAAGGGGCTCCTTAAGCTGGCCCAGGGCTGGCCCATGCATCAGAAAGTGGGGAAAGAGGAGGTGGCAGAAAAGACTTAGAAGTTAGAAGGAGAATAGGGTTTCAAAAGGGAAATAAAGAAGCAGAGCTGGTGGGGAGCTAGTAAATGGGGCCCACAGCATCCTCTTCCCTCTTCAGTGAGTCATTCTGCTCCCTCTGCCTCAGCATCCCCTTCCCCACAATAAACCTCCTGACCTCATCCAAGATGCGGTTCTTGGCGCGGGTGATGGCGGAGTTGAGGGCGTTGATCCATGATTCCTTCTCTTCCGGACTCACTGCCAGGAAGATCAAGTTGGGTGCCTGTGAGGAGAAGATTCTTGTTTCAGTCAGGGTTTTACATTTGGCCTCACCTTGACAGTGAAGAAGTAAGAAATTATAATCTCATTCTCTTAGACCCAGCTCTTGGAAGGAGAGAGATTCTACTTCTGGAGTCATCCGTAACTTAAGGAAATCAGCCTCTATTCCTGCAAAATGCCATTGCTTGGAGGCTGTTTTAGAAATGACCAATGAGGAGCTTAGAAGGGTACCAGATATTAATACGGCACTGGAGATAATTAGAGGAGGTTTGGGAAAGGACAGGTACTAAAATAAAGATCTTTAAATGTTTGAAGAAATAGAATGTGACAGGAATGGCTTCCCTGGGTTTCCTCAGACAAGAGAAATTGGATTCAGAATTTCAACCGCCTATCACAGTACAGGGAAAAGTGGCTGTCTCCCAAGAGGGGTGTGTTTGTGTATTTGTGTGTGTGTTAGGCAGAGAGAGACAGAGAGAGGGAGAGAGATATGATCTTTGTGGCTGGACAGTTTAAAGGCTGGCTTGCCTGGAAGGAAGGAAATGGCCATGATATTCTCAGGTTAAATAATAAAAGCTGGCAGGAGAGCAATAGTTCAGGGCCTCTGAGCCAAGAGAGCTGAGAGAGAGATCCTGAAGGGGCAGATGCTCTCCTCTGCTCCCCACACCCCTGACCTGGTCGATGTTCCGGTGGCCCAGGCGGCAGGCGGAGCGTACCGTGTTCCCAGGCTGTTTGGAGTGGGCAAGAGTGAACTTGCTATGATTCTTCTTGCTCCTGCTCTTGGATTTCCGGAGCTCTTCACACTTCTCATAGTCACTCAGGTCAAACACCTCTTGAACATTTTTCTCATCTTTTACCTAGGGGAGGGTTGGAGGTGAGGTGCTGAGGATAAAATTACTTAGTCGCTTCTCCCAAATTGTTAGTTACTGACCAGTCTTGGGAACCAGAAGAAGCCTGAGAGGGGAGGGATGACAGGTTATGGAAAGGCTGTCCTACCCAAGGCCCACAGAGGCCTGACAGTGGGGGGCAGCCCCCCATGTCCTGATTCCTCACATGGGTTTCCATTTAAACCCCTTGTCCCCACTCCCCTCAGCCAAGCTACCATTTCCAGAGCCCCAGTAGGTCTCTCTTCACTGTGACTCCCACTTTGTCCTTCAAAGGACATGGTTACAGGGCTAACAGTTTAATCCTATCATCCTGAAGTAAGCAAGACCCGGATGGCCCTTGATTGTCCAGAGGGAGGAGGTAAAGGCAGGGTCAATATCAGGGGATGTCTGGAGGGAACGAAGGGCTGCCTCCGCCCTCCCCTGTCCTATGTTTATGCTGTTGCCTTCTTATCCATCCCATTATCCCCTGGCTCCTTCCTTAAATATATACTATTATGAAGAGACTGATCTACCTCCTTCTTTTCAGAAGCTTCAGCACCATAGGAACAGCAGCCCCTGTGTTCAGTTTGTTGAGTTTGTTCAGACAGGGTGAAAAACACACCTGTAGTTCCTACCCCTCCTTCTTCCTTCCAAGATACCGTGACAACCCAACCTAGCTCCTGTGGGCTTGAGAAGCCACTTAATCATCCACTGCTCTCTAGGCAAAGATGCATTTATACTCTCCCTGGAGGACTACTTGGAAAAAAGTGTTCTGCTACCTGTTTCCATGATTCCAGTTTGAGCCCTTACTGCCAGGAAGTTCTTCCTTGTGTCTAAACTGAGCCCTTCCTGCTTGTAGACTCCATCTTGCACCCGGTTCCACTCTCAGCATTTCTATCCATCATTTGGCTCTTAACTCTCTTGTTGAATGTCTAATCAGAGACCACAGTTCCGTCTACATCCTCCAACCCCAACCAGCCTTTTATGAGTGCCACAAAGCAAATTCTACTAACATTTCTGCCAAGGTCCGTTTTAAACTTCTCAGGGTTTTTTCTCCTCTCCCCTAAGGTATTCCCATAGCCCTAATCTTCTGAAGCTGTGATTTGGCTTGCAAGAGGAAAGAAGTCTTCATCACTGGCCTGGACGGAGCAGCCTGTGATTAGAAAACCCTTTCACCCTCTGCTACTTGCGCCTGGGATTGGAAGACCCTGTGGAATGAGCCGTTAGGTTTTCCTGGGATGAGAGATGAAAACCACTAGCACTTGTCTTGTTAAAACTGAACAGTCAAAAGTAGCCTCATATGATCCTTGGAAGACATCTACCCTCTCTGACTGGAAGTATTTCACAAAAGAGTCCCCACGTCTCAAGCTCTGCCATAGCAATTGTGTGCCTGGAGGTGACTTCATTTATCCGCCTGGTTCTCTCTTCCATCCCCCAGCCGATCTCTGCTCTTGCATCTGCCTATCCTTCTGACTTGGCGCTGGACCCAGGGGGCTGACACAGACTCATTCAGGTGAATGGCTGCTCATACACCCACCTTTCTCCTCCAGGGCTCTCCCCTATCCTGGGCTCCCGGGTTTTGGACTAGGAAGTGACCAGAAGCCTTGAAGGCTTGTAGGTGAAAGTGGACAAGATGTTGGCAAGGGGTGTCCCAGAACAATTCCCAGAAACATGGAAGCAGGGATGCTGGGTGATGCATCACTCCTCTTCCCCTCCTTCCTCAGAGCTGAGACTATCAGCAGAGGCCAGAAATCTTGGAGAGGAAAGTGCTGGGTGTGTGTATGTAGCCAGGGGAAAAGAGTTACTTGTTCTGTTTTCCTTAGGGGAGGGGAGGAGAGGGGAACGGAAGGGGAGGGGAACAGAGGGGAAGGGAAGGGAAAGGGAGATATTCTGGCTTGGACACGACTGATAAGGAGCTCTGGGGAGCAGAAGACATTGACAGAGGTTAGCCCCTCATAAGGCAGGGGTAGCAGATGGGGTAAAGCAGTGAAACAAACATACTCCAGTGCCCGGGGAAGATGGACAACTCCAAGACCCTAGTTCTCCACTGTATTGTTTTTGCCCATCTAATTCCCACAGTCTCATTTATAATTACCACCCACAAAAGTCAACCCTTTCCCCTGATTCTTTCTCCTTAGCCCACAGAAAGGAATTTTTCCCATGCTTGCCAAAAAAAGATGCCTTGAACTCAATTTCCTCTACCATGAAGTCTCCCTAAGGTCTAGTTTCTGTTCCTATACATCAGCTCCATGATCATAAGGTGCCCTTTGACTAAGAATGAAGAAAACGATTATTAACAACAAATACAGAAGGATTTCTTTGGTGGGGGCAGTTGCAAAAAAATACTGGCACAAATTCTAGGGGAGAGGGTTAGGGATTTCCTGCATTAACATATAAATTACTGGGACTTCCCTGGTGGTCCAGAGGGTAAGACTCCTAGCTTCCCAATGCAGGCGCTGGGGTTCAATGCCTGGTCAGGGAACTAGATCCCATGTGCATGCTGCAACTAAGAGTCCGCATGCCACAACTAAAGATCCCACAGGACGCAACAAAGATCCTGCGTGCCGCAACCAAGACCCAGTGCAGCCAAAATAAATAAATAAGTAAAATTTAAAAAGCCCATGTAAATTACAAACATCATACTATATTAAAAAAAAATCTTGACTCTGTTGGCTCTGGAGCTTTTGGGAAGTGGACAGAATAAAGCCTATAGTCCTGGATCAGTTTCACCTTTAACCTAGGCCTTTGTAGCGTGGAAACTGGCCCCAAAGAAGAGTACTACCAATAGGCTTGTTCCCTATTTTCCTATGCCTTTCTCAGCAGTGGGCAGTTGGCCCCATGATCGGTCAGATGCTCCTGACTCACAGGATACCAGACATCCTAAGCTGTGGTCATTCCATCCTTTCCCCTGTCTCAGTACCCCTTCCTCCACAAACAAGGGTCAACTACGCTCTTTTGCCCCCTGACTCTGTTCTTTGAACAAATACAAACAAGAAAAAGATGTCTTGTTCCTTCCACCCTTTCCCTGATCACATGTTTTCCCCACTGACGTGTGGGAAGTTCTCCCTGATTGCTACTAGAGTTTTCTGCCATTATGGAGTTTAGGGAAGACAGGAGATACACTTTGACACTTGCCTAAGAAAAAAAAAAGCCAAAAAAGCCCCCCCTGGAAAGCCCACACCTTGTGGAAAAACCTTGGGTAGGATTTGGGGTTGGGTAGAGGTGACCATTAAAAATAAATTCTCCTGTCAAAGTGTTTTCTCACCTCACTCCATCACCAAGTTCTCAGTATAAACAGCAAGGTTTAAATACCCTTATGAGGGATCTCTTTGGCCCTGGCACAGCTTAGTTCTTTCTTAGCTGCCTCAGTAGATGTCCTGTTCAGATGAATACTTTCTCTAGGACTGCGCATGTGTCTATTTCAATACCATAAAAGGATTTATTTACCTAAATATAGTCTATGCAGAAAGCAGAAGAGGTTAGAACTCAGGGAGGACTTCGCCGTTAGCCCTGGGTGAGGGGGCGGGTGGAGGGTCATCCTACCAGGGGAACTCAGGACAGTCTCCTAGGCGATGCTGACACAGTCGCAGAGGTAGGGACTGGAATGACTTCTAACCTACGGAGGGGCAATTTCAGTTTCTCAATATTACTATGTGTCATTTATCCCATGAATTAGAGATAACAGAGAGAGTAATCTGGATTCAATATGTGGGCTCAGGTTCTGACCCAATGTGGACTGTGGTTTTCATTTTAACTATAGCCCCAAAGACACAGACACACAGGGATTCATAACTCCATTCTCCCTTCTGCTATAACTGGTGGGGGGCAGCTGGGCAGGAAGGAATGGAGAATGAGTTCCCTGATTCATTTTTTTTCAGTGGAGTGGGGATGGGGAACAGAGAACATGTTGGTTAGGGACACTGGCTTCAACAGAAATCACTGCCACTTACAAATACTCTCCCTGAGGTCATGCGAGACTGACCCTGGGTTGTATGTGTGTTTTCTGTGATTCAGGGCAGCTGCACTACTGATATGACTTGTATATGTCCCTGTGAGAGACAGGAAAGGGGAGGCTAGCTGGGTTGGGGTGGGGAGGGCAGGAAGGAGTAGAGAATAAGCTGAACAGTGTTTCAGCAGCAACAGCAAAGAAAAAATAATCCTACGGTCAGCTAGAGGCCAGGATAGGGTGGGGGCCAGCAGGGGACGCTTAAAACTTTTGGGACATTCTTGGGAGGGAGTTATCATGGTTGTCAGAAAGGTATTTCCAAAGAAAAATTTTTAAATAAGATGCAAACTCAACTTCTAATTCTAACTCCAGTCTCCTCATTAAAGGGTGACCTTTCTCTGCAGATAAGATGGGGGTAGAGACCAACCAGACCGCTGAAGTAGCTTTTGGAACAAAATGAGGAATGAGGTAAGGGGGAGATGAGAAGTAGATAAGACCCCTGCGGAGAGACAAAGTGGGGACTATGAGAAAACAGGGATAGTTAGCGGCAAAGGGCACCTACCTCTTTTTCGGAGATGTAGAGCTGGTCCCCTTTCAGCACCACGTAGCGGTTTTTCCAAATCTCCCTGAAAATCCCTTTCCCGCAGAATTTCCGGACCCAGCCGACCTTCTCAGGCGGTGAAGACTGATGATTTCCATCCTGAGGCCCCTGCCCCCCGAGCCAGATGAGAACCACACGATTAGGTGATTACAGCTTTTCCTCCTCCCGTTCCGTCCCCAGCGCCCTCCTCAGTCCCCGGTCCCCTCCTTCCCGCGTCCGCCCCGCCGCAGCTGGAGTCTGGGAGACCCGCGTTCGCTCCCCACTTCTTCAAAGCCTTTCACTCCAAGGAACTCGCTTCCCCATCGCTCCCCTCCCCCTTCTCCCAAATAAACAACTGGAACTGCCAGTGGAAGGGGTTAGGGCCGGGCTGGAGCCGAGGGGCGGCCTTCGGGTCTCCGCCGAGCCCCCCGCCCCCTCCCCCAGCCTCCCTCCTCGCCGCGCCGGGATTAACGGCATTTTATTTTATTTCTCATTGTCTTCTCGCCGCTGCAGAGCGCGATGCCGGCGGCCGGCAGCCGCCCGAGGAAGGGGAGGCCGGGGGTCGGGCAGAAACTCAGCCAAGTTAACCCCCAGCCCAAGTAAACAAACAAAAGCCCCCGCCGGTGCCTCGTCGTGGGGCCCAGCGCGCCGAGGCCGAGGCTAAGGGGACCGGCGATCGGGCCACGGGCCGGAAGGAGGGGGCTGGCGCGGGGCGTCCCCGGCCCCCAACCCGGCCGCCCGCGGCCCCGACGGGGCTGGGGTCCTCGGGGCACAAAGTCAGCGGCGGGCACGGGGCGGGCGGGCGCACTCACCCGCTTGGTGGAATTGTTCTTCTTCATCATTCCGGGCGGGCGGGCGGACGCGGGCGCCGAGGGGCGGCCCCGCGTCGGGGGCCGAGGCCGCTTCGAGGGGGCTTCTGCCCAGGGGGAGGGTGCGGAGAGGCCCCCGGCGCCGCCGCCGCCTCTCCTCCCTCCCTCCCTCTCCCCTTCTTTGTAGCTCCGGTTACACTAAAGGCCGGCCTCCCTCGCGCTCGCACACACACGCACGCCCGCTCCCCGCCCCTCGGCGCCCTCCATCCCGGCGCCCACGCGGCCCGGGCCCCCGAAAGCTCCCCCGCCGCCCGCCCGCCCGGCCCGGCCCGGCCGCTCCCCCGGCCCGGCGCGGTGTGGGCGGCCCAGCCCGCGCCCCGCAGCTCCATCCACCCGCCCGCTGACGTTGCGAGTTCAGAATAAAGGGCGAATCGCCGAGCCGGAGAGAGTGCGCTCCCTCCACCCCCCTCCTTTGTTTCTGACTCACTGAGGGTGAAGAAGACAGACCTAAACCCCGCCGGAGAACGGCGTCTGGAGGGGCAGGGAGTCCGAGACTCCCACAGACCGCCGGAGCGAGAGGTGGAGCCAGAAAAGACAGCCCGGGCCGACCTGCCGAGAGAGACGGCAGGGGCGGATGGAGCGGATGATAGAGAGACAGGGAGGTTTATGAAGACCGGCGATAACCTAGATCGGGATCCTCTCCCCCTCAAAGCCAAAACAAAAACAAGAACGTGAGCTGGGAGGGCGCGTTACCCAGGACTGGCAACTGGAATTCACACTCCCTAGGTGGTACAGATAGTGGTCTGGGCAGGTCAACCGTTGGGGAAAAGTTTTATGGAGGGTACCGATGTGTAGGGCGACTCCGTGGAAGAGAAGTTAATATTAATACACATTTCTTCCAGTTTACAAAGCCTCAGGCCTTATTTGAGCCTCAGGAGAATAACCCTGAGTACGAGGTACATATTATGATCTCCATTGCACAGAGAGAAAAGTGAGATTCAGAATGGCTGAGGGATTTGCAGACACACTGTAAGTGCTGGCAGGAATAGAACTGTCTTGTCTCCAGAGCCCTGGTCTGTTAGACCAAGTGGCTTTACAGACAAGCTCCAGGTGAGGCTTAAACTTCCTACTACCTGGTATCTCTCCCTGATCCACTGACACGTAAAAATTCCATCCTGTCTACCGCAATGCCCAGAGGATGCCCTAGCTGGGGAAGGCTCTGCTGATCACCCCTAAGCCAGATCTGCCTCAGAGCCCACACACCAGCATCTTGGTAACTTCATTTTTCTCCCAGTACCCATTTAACAGGAAGAGGAAAGTCAGGAAACCTAGGTTTGGGTACTAGTTTCATCACTGCCCCGTGGTCTTTGGTCAAGTCACTGAATTTCTTTGGGCCTCAGTTCCTCTACATATTAAGTAGTGACTGCCAATTCCATCAACAAGGAAAGATAGGGCAATATATGAGATAACCCATGAAAGTCCTTTAAAAATACAGTATTGCCCTCTAGGGCTAATTACTAAATAATAATGAGCTAACGAACACATTGCCTGGCATATGGTAGGCAGCCAGTAACTTCAAAATGAATACAAATCCCTGGCACAGAGAAGCAGGAAAAAGAAAGAACCCCTTTTTTCAGAGATGTCTCAAGATAAAAGAAAATGTTGGCCAAATTAAGGAGTGGAGTGGTCTTGGCTTTTTCTGGTATCTGTCAAATAAAGGAGGGGGCTTCTCTCTTTTCCGAGGCCCCCTTTTCCCCTAATCCAATAATATTCCTCTTAACCTCTTTTCATTTACCATACTAATTAATTCCTGTATTTTAGACTCATATAGAAATGTATCCTTTCAAAATGCTCTCATATATCATTTCTTTAACTCTTTAGTGCCACCTTGTGAGGTATATATCAATAGAATAAACATTACTCCCACTTGGAAAATGAGGAAACAGGGCATGGCAAATCAACGGACTTGCCCAAGTTTACACAGCAAGTTACTGGCTAAATAGATTAGAATCCAGGTTTTCTGACCCCACTCTGTTTAGGTTTCATACACACACACACACACACACACACACACACTCCCCTTTCCACCATCTCTATTTCCCACCCTCTCTATTTAAAAAGTGATTTAAAAAGAATGAGAAAATCCAGGGTATCTTCATAAGTAAGGAAGCAAAATGTCCCATCGTACTGGTAAGAACACTACCCTGTTTGATCTTTTGAGGGCTTGCTTGCCAGGTAGATAGGAGTGGTTTGGACTTTTAGTTTAAATAGATTCTGGTTTATGGGGAAAAAAGTAATTCATGACTTGCCCCATCTTCCTTTAGTCAGCAAATATTTGAGTATGTCCTGTATGCAAGGTACTAGGGTCCTATGTGCTATATCAGGCAGGAGCTGGAGCTTTGTGGAATATCAGGCAGAGGGACTCCTAAAAATCAAAACCCTCCAAAGTAATTTTCAGATTCCAGAACAGATGCATGTGGGCTGGAGAACCTTCCCTGCCTATTTGCTCCTGGAGATGTTACATAAATCTCTGGTTTTCTCTCTCATTAACCTGCACCGCTGCACTGCCTCATCTTATCATCCTGCCCCTACCTTCCCTTACTTTGTCTCCCTTTGTCTTGCTACTCATCCCTCTTCCCATAAGCCATACTCCTTCCCTGTCCTGTGCTTCAAGCTTTACTTCTCTCTACCAGGTGAACCTTGTGGCACCTGACTTGGGTTCTATGAACTGAGACTATTTCTGAAGACCAACTCGAAAGTGAGAAATCTCAGACTAACAACTTATGGGTTCCTTTTCTCATTTTCACAGCACTGTCTCCTCAGTGAGCTTGACATTACCGCACACACAAACCACAAAAATAACTCAGATAACTCAATGTCCTTCTTTGGTGGAGATAAGATACTGGTGGGGGGAGCTTCCCTGGTGGCGCAGTGGTTGAGAGACCGCCTGCCGATGCAGGGGACACGGGTTCGTGTCCCGGTCCGGGAAGATCCCACATGCCGCGGAGCGGCTGGGCCCGTGAGCCATGGCCGCTGAGCCTGCGCGTCCGAAAGCCTGTGCTCCGCAACGGGAGAGGCCACAACAGTGAGAGGCCCGCGTACCGCAAAAAAAAAAAGATACTGGGGATACTCATGGTGGGGTTACCTCCCTAACTCCATCACCATGGATAAGACACAACTGTCAGTAGCTTTATTCTTAAATTGACTATTTTATAAGTAACTCCACTTAAGCGACGAAGAAGTGAGCCATCAGAGATAAGGATTTTGAATTGCTGCCTGCATATTTACTGGGCAAAAACTGTTATCCAAACAGTTGTTTACCTAAAAACAAGCACCTTGGCTTTTGTAGAGTAAATGGGACATAGAGGTTTTGACTAGGCACTTCAATCTCTGGAAGAGAGGTCATTAAAAGCATGAGACCTTAATTAGGGCTTCCCTGGTGGCGCCGCGGTTGAGAGTCCGCCTGCCGATGCAGGGGACACGGGTTTGTGTCCCGGTCTGGGAAGATCCCACATGCCGCCGGCGTGTCCAAAGCCTGTGCTCCGCAACGGGAGAGGCCACAACAGTTAGAGGCCCGCATACCGCAAAGAAATGGACAAAAAGCATGAGACCTTAATTAAAATGACGTTTTTAGGGACTTCCCTAGTGGTCCAGTGGTTAAGGGTCCACGCTGCCACGGGAGGGGGGCCCCGTTCTGGGAACTAAGATCCCACATGCCACGTGGTGCGGCCAAAAGATTGAAAAAAAAAATGATGTTTTTAAAGGGAAAAAATAAAGGACCAGTAATAATGTAATCAGCTCCGTAAATCTTAAATAAAAATATGAATCTTTGATCCTTAATAAAGAAATGCCAACTTCTGGCATAAAACATCCTGAAGGTAAGGATCATTTCTTAGACTTAAAAAAATTTTTTTTTTTGCCTGCACTGCACGGCATGCGGGATCTTAGTTCCCTGACCAGGGCCCCTTGCAGTGGAAGCAAGGAGTCATAACCACTGGACCACCAGGGAAGTCCCTAGACTTCTTGATATTGTTAGCTGAGTAGGCACAATGGAAGCAGGTGAATAATGAGGAGAATGATATTAGAAAAATCTCTGTCCTTATTCTTATTCCAGAGCTATCTTGCCAAGAGAAAGGCAAGCACAGGTAATCCTGCTTGGAGGAAGGAGGTTTCTGTTTATTTGAAAAGACTATGTAACTTGTAAAACGCTACATTTAAAACTTGTCTCCCCTAGCCTTAAAAGTAAGGCTGCCTTACTTTTTTTATTATTAAAAAAAACACCAAACAACCAAAACAGAACAGAACTTCTTAGATCTTAGCTCTTAGCTGTAATATAGACAAAAGGCTTAGGGCTTCGCATGAGTGTAAGGTGAAGAAACAATGGTGGAGAGCTGAGAGGAATGGGGAAAAGGGAGATGGATCGGATGACCCTTCACCTCTTCCCTCTACTTCTTGAACTGCTGATTAATGTAGTGGATGACAGGAATCCAACCATTTTGTGTAGTGATTTTGTATCCCCAACTTGGAGACAGCAGTCAATCTTATTTACTATTATTAGTCAAATTTCCTTGGGTGGTTTACTATATACCTAAGTTCTAAGTGTTTTAAATGTATTCTCTCATTTCATTTAGTCCTTATGCTCCTATGAGGAGGTACTTTATTACTCTCCTTTTTTTTTGTTGCAGTACGCGGGCCTCTCACTGTTGTGGCCTCTCCCGTTGCGGAGCACAGGCTCCGGACGCGCAGGCTCAGTGGCCATGGCTCACGGGCCCACCCGCTCCGCGGCATGTGGGATCTTCCTGGACCGGGGCACGAACCCGTGTCCCCTGCATCGGCAGGCGGACTCTCAACCACTGTGCCACCAGGGAAGCCCTACTCTCTTTTTATAGATGAGGAGCCTGAGCCACAAAGAGACTTAATAACATTTCCAAAGCCACATAACTTGACACAGATTTGAGCCTAGGCTATCTGATGCTAGAGAATGTTAATCAACATAAAAGGTCTAAAAAATTTATTACAAAGCACCAAAGAGGGACTGTGATATGATTTGAGCACACGATAATTTCCTGGTATTAATGACATTATCAGTTTCCACTGCTTTCAAGAGAAGTGAAATTGACACCAGTGGTTAAGAGTCCACGCTTCCACTGCAGGGGGCCCTGGTCAGGGAACTAAGATCCCACATGCCGCGTGGTGCGGCCAAAAGATTGAAAAAAAAAATGATGACTCGTTTTTAAATGAGTCATTTAAAATAAATAGATAAATAAAAACCCAAATAAATAAATTTATTTATTTATGGCTGCATTAGGTCTTCGTTGCTGCACGCGGGCTCTCTCCAGTTGCAGTGAGCGGGGGCGACTCTTCGTTGCAGTGTGTGGGCTTCTCATTGCAGTGGCTTCTCTTGTTGCAGAGCACGGCTTCTAGATGCATGGGCTTCAGTAGTTGTGGCACGTGGGCTCTAGAGCCCAGGCTCAGTAGTTGTGGTGCACGGGCTTAGTTGCTCTGTGGCATGTGGGATCTTCCCAGCCCAGGGATTGAACCCGAGTCCCCTGCATCGGCAGGTGGATTCTTAACCACTGTGCCACTAGGGAAGTCCCATTGACATCAGAATTTATTATTTGTCTTGACATACTTAAAATATCCTTTGGGTAGAGGCAATGCCTTCTCTAAGTATGGTGTAAAGCCAGCTCATACCTCATCACATAAATTCCCATAAATAGTTGTTAACCCCAAAGAAACAAAAACAAATCACTTGTGTCTTTTCACAAAATGGATTTTTATTGTAGTCATACATGGTTTCTCAGTACCACAGAAAATTGCAATTTAGGGACAATTTTTGGATGGTTCTTACAGAAATATGATGGGTTTTCAGAAATGAGTTGTTCAGGAATGTGGTTAATGAAAAATAAAAGGGGTCAAGAGAAGAGTCTATAGTATGTGCATCTAATTTTTACTTTTTAAAACTCCTTTAAGCTCTGATAACCCTTTTCTCAAGTAAGATCCCAACAAAATTCGCCAGAAACTGAAGTGATTGTGCTATCAAATACAAGGAATACATTTAGTTATTTGATAAAGAAAACATGAGAGAAGTGTGTTGGAATGGGCTCAGACTTATTCTCAACTCACCACTGGAGTCTTGGTGTCTGTGCCAACAGTTCAGGAATCAGCAGGCTACCTGGAGATGGGTTATAACAAGAAGCACAAAACCCAAGTCTCTTCTCCAACACCCCTCTGGTCAGTGGAGAAAGCCTGCAGCGAGGCAAGAGGGGAAGTTGCGCCATTCTTCTCACCTCTCCATCACCATTTCATCTTCTGCTTGCTAACCTTGATGTAACTTGAGAGCTGTCCTTGCTTCGGCTGTGCAGTCCAGAAGCCAGAACTTCCTCTAGGAAACTGACCAGTAGACTTGAGGTTACTCAAGGGAAAAAAAAAAAAGCATCTCCAAAACAGAATGTCTTGCTCATGACATTTAACTAGATGAAAGGTTATCATGAATGGAATAAGCACTGGTCTGATATTTGGGTGCAGAATAGAAGCATCAGTTGAGCACTAAAACATCCAGACTAGAAGGAGAACCCCTTTGTGCGCTTCCCCAGGGTTCTCACTGTCTTTTAGCATTAAACTTGTAAGATCTGTTAAGACTAATATTTCAAGTTTGAAATTTCTAGTCAGGAACCCAGAAGTTTTAAGGGCAAGGCTACTATTGTACATCAACTCAGAACCATGTTCTATCAGCACCTCTTATCTAAACTCTTGAAACTGCCTCAGAACTTGTATTGTGCCTCTAGTCTTTTCTTTATCCAGTCTACTCTCCAAAGTGGCACCAACTTTCTAAGATACAGATTATATCCTGTTGCATACTCTCCCCTTGTCTGCTTTAAAACCTTTCTTTCGCTTACAGAATAATACAGATTAAAATTCAAGGCCCTTCATAATGTGGCCTCCTAATAATACTTGTATTTCTTTTGTTCTGAGAACTGGTTTGAGCTGTGTGTGTGTATACATATAAACGTAGTATATATATATATATGCTACTATCCTCATTTAAAAAATGAAGAAACCAAGCTATAGAGAAGTTAAGTGACTTGCTAAGATCACAAAAGCTAGTTAGTGTCTTAGCTGGGATTCAAACCCAGCTCTAGAATCTGTGCCCTTCAGTACCACACAATACTCTCACTTGTCTGGTTCTATCTCCCACCAACCATGCAGCCTATGTGCCTTCCGTGCCCAACCACTCACTGTTCCCTAAACGTGTCCTGAGCTTCCACACCTTTATGCTTTTGCTCTTATTATGTCCTATGTCTGAAATGATAGACTACCCCTTCTTTGTCTGATGAAATCCCTTTTATCCTTTAAGGCTGAGGATTAAAAGCCACCTTTTCTGTGAAGCTTTCCCAAACTCTCCTCCATGCTGAACTAATCACCCCATCATTATTATCACTTTGTCCTAGTGCTATTTTAGCACCATATTATTATTAATTAGGTATTCTATACATTATTGATGCCAAAATAGACTGTGAGTTACTTAGGGTCGGACTAGCACTTATTCATCTTGGATCTCCAGGGTTTACCACAGAGGCTGACACCTAGTAGGTACCCAATAAAGGTATACGGAATCAATGAAGTACTTAAAATAGCTACCCATTGGCAAGAAAGCCTTCTCTATAACACAGGAGTTTGGGGGGCATTACTTATAAGTATGCTGGACTCGTTCTCAGGATACAGATCTATAGCAGATTGAGGGTTGGAGAAATGACCAGGTACCTTATTATTACCACAGCTGTGCAGTCTCAGACCTGGAAGATTCTAGGTTTAGAAAATTTAAATTCCAAACTCCTTTGCAAAAGAAGAAAATGGTGAAGTAGAGGGAGAGGAGCAGAAGCTAAATTCATCTATTCCTCTACTGAACACCTCTGTTAATACTGGCATCTCTGTCTAGCCTGGCTCTTTGGCCAGTTGGACAGGAGACACTTTGAGGCCAGAAAACAAGTGTCAGGAAATGAGGCAGCATTGCCTTTCTTTTTGGAAAGATAACACAGAAGTTATTGATTAGGGACTTTTAGTAAGAATGAAACAAATATGCTGGGAAACCCTATAGGAATTTATGAGGTGATCTTTGCTTCACATGAGACTCGTACATGTGCAAAGGAAAGGAGTAACTTTCCTGAAATTATACTTAAAGATCCTCCTCTCTGTATCAACAAGACCCCACATTCTTTTTTTTTTTTAATTTTAGGTATCTATTCTTTTTTTTTAAAATTAATTTTATTTATTATTTTTGGCTGCATTGGGTATTCGTTGCTGTGCACAGGCTTTCTCTAGTTGCAGCGAGCAGGACTACTCTTTGTTGCAGTGTGTGGGCTTCTCACTGGGGTGGCTTCCTTGTTGCGGAGCACGGGCTCTAGGCGCACAGGCTTCAGTAGTTGTGGCTGGCGGGCTCTAGAGCGCAGGCTCAGTAGTTGTGGCGCACGGGCTTAGCTGTTCTGCAGCATGTGGGATCTTCCCGGACCAGGGCTTGAACCCGTGTCCCCTGCATTGGCAGGCGGATTCTTAACCACGGCGCCACCAGGGAAGCCCAAGACCCCACATTCTTGACTGCAAAGAGAAAACACTATTTATATTTGCCAGGCCTAATTTTGTTCCCCAGGGCCGTTGTGGCTTTTAAAAAAGTATCTATTTGGGGACTCTGATGAGTCATTGCAGAATGCTTTAAAAATTATAGGTGATGAACATATTGGTATCTGTACCCCAAACTTTAGACTATGTTTAAAAACAACAAAAAAGAATGATTTTTCTTTTCTAGATTTGTTTTGAATCAGTCTTACTTAAAAAGCAAACTCAAAAATCCCCTTCCCCTGTGGTACTATAATCTAATTCAATTCAGCTCAGTTCAATTAAATTTAACCAGTATTTACTGAGCATCCATTATGCGGTAGGCACTGAACTAGGTGTTCATATGAACACTTGTTATGACTCCTAACTTTAAGGGGCTCTCAGAGAGATACACAATCACAGTGCAACATGAGAGATGGTATAAACAGTGATGGTACCAGGAGCTAATCTAGTGGATTAGCACTATTGCTTGCCTTGGTTTGTGCTGTCATCAAGGGTGCTTTCCCAGCTCTATGTAGAGAAGGAAGGTGGGCAGAAAAAATCCCTGATTTTAAAAAGTCAACCTCAAAAAGTCTTGCATCACACATTGAAAAACAAGTTTCTTCACTTTTAAGTCTTTGGTAAGGGACTAGACACTAACATTTATAGGATTTTAAATTTTAATTACTAAAATAATTGAGCTAAACAACTGTGTTCCTAAACAAAGCTACATATTATAACAAAACTCTATCTATCTATCTATTTCCTCTTTTTTTTTTTTACTATACTCCACAGATAGAAATTACATGTGAGTTTCTTATTATAACAAAGACATTGCGGGAATTTAGAATCAAATCTGAAGAGTGGTATGATGAAAAACATGAATGGACATTCTGGGGGGCAGGAAAATAGAAAAAGACTTACAGGAAAATAATGAGAAAAAAACCCAAGATATTTGCCTTAATGGAGTAATAAGCTTCTAATTATAGCCAAATACTTAGCTGGAACATAGGAATTAGTGAGAGAGAGGGATAAGATGGAACTTTTTTTTTTTTTAAGACTTATTATTATTTATTTTATTTTTGGCCTTGTCAGGTCTTAGTTGCGGCACACAGGATCTTTTGTTGCAGCACACGGGATCTTTTGTTGCAGCACATGGGATCTTTTGTTGCGGTGCGTGGGCTTCTCTCTAGTTGTGGCGTGTGGGTTTTCTCTTCTCTAGTTGTGGCCCAAGGGCTCCAGAGCACGCAGGCTCTAGCTGGGGCGTGCGAGCTCAGTAGTTGTGGTGCGTGGGCTTAGTTGCCCCGCAGCATGTGGGATCTTGGTTCCCCGACTAGGGATGGAACCCATGTCCCCTGCATTGTAAGGCAGATTCTTTACTACTGGACCACCAGGGAAGTCCCAAGATGGAACTTTTTTTTTTTAACATCTTTATTGGAGTATAATTGCTTTACAATGTTGTGTTAGTTTCTGCTGTATAACAAAGTGCATCAGCTGTATGTATACATATATCCCCATATCCCCTCCCTCTTGCGTCTCCCTCCCACCCTCCCTATCCCACCCCTCTAGGTGGTCACAAAGCACCGAGCTGATCTCCCTGTGCTATGCAGCTTCTTCCCACTAGCTACCTATTTTACATTTGGTAGTGTATATATGTCAGTGTTACTCTCTCACTTCATCCCAGCTTAACCTTCCCCCTCCCCGTGTCCTCAAGTCCATTCTTTACATCTGTGTCTTTATTCCTGTCCTGCCCCTAGGTTCATTGGAAGCTTTCTTTTTTTTTTTTTAAGATTATATATATATGTCAGCATACGGTATTTGTTTTTCTCTTTCTGACTGACTTCACTCTGTATGACAGACTGTAGGTCCACCCACCTCACTACAAATAACTCAGTTTTGTTTCTTTTTATGGCTGAGTAATATTCCATTGTATATATGTGCCACATCTTCTTCATCCATTCACCAAGATGGAAACTTTAATACCTCAAAATACTGACTACAGTTGTCAGAGCTACTGCTGTGTTTTATACCTCTTTGCTTTTTGCACATACTATTCCCTCTGTCTAGAAAGCTGTCTCATCCCTCTCACATTTTATCTAGTGGAACGATGCATCTTTTAAAACCCAACTCGCTCTCACAATATTCCTCTAGGAATTTATTTGTTTACATGTCTATTTTCCATGTAAGCCTATGAGTTTTCTGAGGGTACAAGTAATACATGAATACATTCCTTTTGTAAAAGTTTTAAATAGTATACATAAAGCTCAAGTCTTCCGTGACTCTTCTTCTCCCCATTAGTCTCTCTAGAGATAACAATTTGATCAACAGACATTTATTAAGCACCTATGTGCCAGGCACTGTTCCAGAAGCTGTGAATATAGCAGTAAGTGAAATAAAAAAATTCTGCTCTCATGGAATTTATATTCCACTGGGGGAGGAGGGAAGATAAGCAAAATTGATAAGTAAAATATAATAATAATGGTGAAAACATATCACTTACTATTTGCGAGGTACTATTCTAATGAGATAGAAACTATCCTATTTTACAAAGAAATTGAGGCACAGGAATCAAGTCTTATATCTTGAAAGTGACCAGGTCGGGATGCAAACCCAGACAATCTTGTTCTCTTATTCAAGAGAACTCTCTCTAGTATGTTAGATGAAGAAAATGCTATGGAGAAAAATAAAGCAGGTTTGAAGGAGACTTGGAGGTGATAGTGGTGGTGTGAGATTTTAAGTCTAGTGGTCAAGGAAGACCTCACTGAGAAACTGACACTTGAGCCAAGACTTGAATAAGGCAATGGAAGACATATCTGGGAGAGGAGCAAGCGCAAGGGGTCCAAGGCCTGGTATGTTCAGGGAACAGGAAGGAGGCTGGTGTGGCTGGAGTGAAGTTGGGTAGTAAGAGATGAGATTAGAGAGATTAAGGGAAGGGGATGGAGGGGAGTGTGAAGATGAGATCATGTAAGGCCTGGTAAGGATTGTAAGGATTTTGCTTTTTACTTTAAGTAAGATGGGAAACATCTGGAGGGTTTTGTGCAGAGATGTGACATGCCCTGAATTACATATTTTCTCAGGATCGCTCTACTGCTGCATTGAGAACAGACTACAGGGGTTAAGGGTAAGGCAGCTGTAATGATCCCAATGGGAAGTGATGGTGGCATGAACCAGGGTGGTAGTGGTGAGGGGGCATCAGATTCTGGACACACTTTGAAGGGAAGGATCACAAGACTTACTGGTAAATCAGGATGTAGGTGAGAGAAAGAGGGGAGTCACGAAGACAACAAGGTTTTTGGCCTAAGAAATTAGAAGAATGGATAAGTCTGAGGGGTATTATATTTAAGAAGAAATATCAGAAGCTTGGTTTGATCATTGTTAAATATGGATGTTTATTAGACATTCAAGTGGAAGTGTCAAATAGTTAGATATATAAATCTGGAGTCTGGGGGAGAAGCTCAGACTAAAAATAGAGGTTCTCAATGGGGAAGGGTGTGATTTTATGCCCAGAAGACATCTGGCAATGTCTGGAAACATTTTAGGTTGCCATAACTGCTGGGGTGCTACTGGCATCTGGTGTGTAGAGGCCAGGGATGTTGCTGACCATCCTATAATGCACAGGACAGTTCCCCACAACAAAGAATTGTCTGTCCTCAAATACTAACAGTGCTGAAGTTGAAAAACTCTAGACTAGAGATGTAAATCTGGGAGTCATTAGAGGATAAAATTTAAAGCCACAAGACTACATGGGAGTGAGGTGCAGACAAGAAGAGAGGCAGTCCAAGGACAGAGTTCCAGGGATTCCAAAAACAGGAGAAATGAACAAAAGAGACAGAGAAGGAATGGCAAGTGAGGGAGGAGGACTAGGCGAGTACAGTCTCGGGAAGCTAAGTGACAAAAGTCTTTCAAAGTGAAGGAACTGATCAACCGTGTCAAATGCTGCTGCAAGTAAAATGAGTACTAAAAGTTGACTCTGACTTTAGCCATGTGGAGATCCCTGGAACCACAACAGAAGCAATTGTGGGGATTGATGGGCATGAAAGCCTGAATGGAGTGGCTTAAGAGAAGAGGTAAGGTTTAAAAGAAGGTGGAGGTTTAAGAGAATATATAAGGAGAGGAATCAGAGGCAGTGAGTAAAAACAACTCTTGAAGAATTTTGCTATAAAAGAGAACAGAAAATAGTATAGAATGTGGAAAGAGATAGGAGGTTAATAGAAGGTTTTTAAAGATGGGGAAAAATCCTAGCTGGTTGCTTCTGTGAATGATCCAATAGAGTGGGAAAAACCCATTCAGGATTGAGAGAGGAGCAGGTTTGGAGTGATGCGCTGGGGTAGGTGAGGGGATGGAATCTGGCGCCCCAGTAGGAGGGCTGGGCTTAGCCAGGAGCATTCTCCACTGTGATGTGAAGGCAGAGGATAGCAGCGGTAGTGGGAGCTGTGCAAGTTCTCTTCTAATGACTTCTCTTACCAGTTAATGTACACCTCGAGTAATATCTTCTTGATGTGTGTATCCTTAGTATAAAGTAGATGTTGAATTAAGTATTTGCTGAAGGAATACATGAATCAGATTCATATTTTTTAAAGAAGTTAAGACCTCAGCTTAAATGTCACCTATCATGCTATACTTTTGCTAAAGATTCAACAGCAATTTTGTCAGGAGTAAGGAAAAAGTCTGGCTTTCAACATTTATGTCGGAAAATATTAGGAATCTCACACACACACATCATCTTGCTCCTCACTGGATGTATATACTTTACCCAGAAAGAACTCATTATTTCTCAAATGGGCTGTACCTTTCCCCACCACCTCCTGTCCTCAATTATGCTGTTTTCTCAGTCCTGAATGCTCTTTCTTCCTATGGAAATCCAACTTACTCTTTAAGGTCTAGCACAAATGCTCTCTCCACTGTGAAGCATTTCCTGATTACTCTGCCGGAGTTAATTATATCTATTTTGGATGCATTTTATTTAACTTACATACATTAACACTTCTCAAATTTCTGTTCCTAAGAACCCCTAACAACAGAAGACAATGAATCTATTAGTCCTGAGGGTACAGTCCCAATTGGTTTACCAGCTTACAACTTTCTTTGAGGTCTGGTATTTTGTTTTAAAAATACATAACAATTTTGTTATTTTTCACAAAAGGACCTTTTAAATTTCAACATAAACATATTTTTGACAAGGAATTTAAATTAAATTCCAGTTAAATTATTTAATTCTACCCCTGAACATCCCCTCTCCCCGGCAATTCTAAGAAAACAGACACTCCAAAAGATGTGTCATGTTTATTTGGTGCCTTTGTGTGTCTCTGGTACTAATCATATCCTAATTTGAGAAATACAGATTTGTTTAAGTCCCCTATCTGGACATAAGATCATCAAAGATAGGGACATCTTATTTTCTTTGTATTTTAGGCCCTGCTTTGGAAGTGTACTTTATATAAAGCAGCTACTTAACAAATATCTTCCCTCTTGCTCCCAAACAGTATCATCAAAACATTCTGTCAATATCCTTGGCTCACATTTTTTTCTTGCTGCTCTCTGACTGAAGCAATAGTAATAGCAATAGTAAACAAAACAAAACAAAAAACCAACAACTCAAATATCTGTGGACAGGTGAATGGAGAAGCAAGCTGTGGTATGTTCACACAGTGGAATGGTACACAGCACCGACAAAGGAATGAACAAGGTTACATGGAACAATACAGGTGAATCTTAGAAGCATGTTGAGTGAAAAAGTATGATACAATTTTTTTATTAAGCTCAAAAATAAGTAAAACTAAACAATGCATTGTTTAGAATTAGTGATAAAAATACAACTCTCCCCATCAAAGCAAGGGAATTAAACACAAAATTTAGGATAGTCCTTACTTGTTGTAGGGAGATAAAGGATGTAATTTCAGCAGATCACACAGATAGATCCATGTTACTGGCAATTTTCTAGTCCTTAGGTGAAGGATCCAAGGGTATTCATTATATTTTCTAACTTATATTTACACATACTCTTTAATAAAAACATTATATTAATATAGAATTAAGAAAAAAAGTTATATCTATAGGGTTTCTATACTCTGAAGTTTCTCACAATCTTTAGCATGCTAATGTGAATATCTCTCCTTTCCAGGAGGATACAGTGATTTTTCCAAACTTAGCTGGCTAAGAATCTTTTTAAATGGAATATCTATCGATATCTCCCCAAACAAATTTTCTATAGAACAGACCTTGGGAAACACTGAATTAAGATATAAAATATTTCCTTGATTATAACCAATTCCATTGAGGTTACTTTACCCTATGATACTTTCTTACAAACAGTGTAACTGCCTATTAAAAACTGTAGCTACTCCTTCCCAGTTCCCACCTTAGTACTGGACACCTGATTTATGAAAAAACAAAAAGCAAAGCAAAACAAATAAATAGGAGCCCTTGGTCCTACTTCCTCTCCCCCTGTGAAGATACAGAACAAAAAAGCAACCAATGGGATTCTGCACGTATCCAGCACTGTGCCTGTGTCATTCATTGGAGTACCACGCGAGGAGAAAGGACTATCCTCATAGTCCACAGGGCAAGAGATGGACTCCTCAAAGACTGAACTGCCTGTCGTATCAGTTACGTAAAGATAGGAAAGGAGGTTATCATCTGAGAATGAAGAGAGCTACAGATGTACTTTCTCACCACTGGGAACATTCAAGACCACGTCAATTTGTCAGAGCAACCACAACTAGAGGAGTAGAATGGTGACCGCCATACCAAAACAAATAAACAAACAACCCCCCCAAACCCAACAGGAAACAAAGCTCCAAATTACCTATCTGTAGCAAACATGGATGTTGAAGACTCTGTGCAAGTCTATTAATTATAGAGGTACTGAGTCTGGAGGTTTCAAAGGGGAAATTTGTGTGAGCACAAATGGAAATCAAGTTACTAAAGCTTTTTCTCCAAAGACCACAAAAGTCACCTGGCAATTGGACTACCGTCAGAGTAAATTTTACCACTGCCCCAGTATATTCCTACCTGGCATAATAATATAATTCTGCTCTCGAATTACGTTAAAGTAGTTTTCAAAACAAGTGATTTGGAAGTATGGGTGACAATAGAGGTGGTGACAATGAGTATCCAAAGTCTTTTTTTTTTTTTTTGCAGTACGCAGGCCTCTCACTGTCGTGGCCTCTCCCGTTGCGGAGCACAGGCTCCGGACGCGCTGGCTCAGTGGCCATGGCTCACGGGCCCAGCTGCTCCGCGGCATGTGGGATCTTCCCGGACCGAGGCACAAACCCGTGTCCCCTGCATCGGCAGGCGGACTCTCAACCACTGCGCCACCAGGGAAACCCCCAAAGTCTTTTTTACTTTATTTTCCCCAAATGTAATAGTAATAACAACAGCAGCAGCAAGCAACACATATTAAGTAAGTGCTTACCCTGCACCAGATTCTCCTCTAATATTTTATATATATCGCCCAATCATCATAACAATGATATAAGGAGCTATTATTACCTCCATTTTACAGTTGAGAAAACTGAGGCCCAAAAAAGTTAAATAATTTGCCTAAGGTCATACAAGTGGACATATGGCAAAACTAGGATTTAAAAAAGGTAGTCAGTCTGTCACTAGAGGCCTTGCTCTTAATTGCTGTGCTACACTGCCTCTTAGACCAAAGAGTACAATAAGGTGATTTATAAATTAACAGGTCTCATTCAAGCCCAGAAGTTCTAATGATAATCCTAGTGAAAGAACTTATGTCCTAAAGGATGCATCATTCAATTGGGGAAGGTAATACAGTTTTGCAGGAGTGTGTAGAGGATAATCAACTACATACTTTACTACTAAATAATCCCAAGGGACATCAATTGACCTTTAAAAATTTGTACAACATCTTTCTCATCATTAAAAAACATTAAAATGTAGATAACATAGGAAATAAAGAAGTAAACGAGTCTCTCGTGTGTCACTACACAGGATTAGCATTTTTGAGCTTTTCCTTTCATTTAAAGTTTTTTATTGTCTAACCCAACAAATCCTGAAACAAATATGCAAACACTGGATAGGGTCTTACATACCACACAAAAAGGCACATCCTATAAACTTGTAAAAGATAATATCATTTTCCTAAACTGCAACCTTCTGGCTGCAAGAGACAGAAACCCATTCAAACTCGCTTAAGCAAAAGAAAAAAAGTGTACTCAACGACATGGGGGTGGGGGTCTATCACTGAACCAGTGTAAGTTCAGTGCCTCATAAGGGGCTGGAATCTGGAAGTGGAGGCTGCTTTGAAACCAGACAGTACATACCTCTCTGAATCTGTCTCTATTGCTGACTTTTTCATTTATTGGTCTCTTCTTTTAGCTTTGCATTATTCATCTGCTTCTTTCTTCTTTCTTTTGAGTTGAAGTAAAATGTTTAACTAATTTTCTCCATACAAATTGATGATTTTTTTCTTTTCTTTAATCTATTTTTAAAAAATTATTAGTTTTATTTATTTTTTGGCTGCGTTGGGTCTTTGTTGTTGCGTGCAGGCTTCCTCTAGTTGTGGTGACTGGGGGCCACTCTTCATTGCAGTGCGCAGGCTTCTCATTGCGGTGGCTTCTCTCATTGCAGAGCACGGGCTCTAGGTGCGTGGGCTTCTGTAGTTGTGGCTCACAGGCTCTAGAGCACAGGCTCAGTGGTTGTGGCGCTCGGGCTTAGTTGCTCCGGGCTTAGTCGCTCTGTGGCATGTGGGATCTTCCTGGACCAGGGCTCAAACCCGTGTCCCCTGCATTGGCAGGCAGATTCTTAACCGCTGCACCACCCAGGGAAGCCCCAAATGGATGATTTTTTAAATTTGTTTATTTTTAAGAATCAGGAGCAGTTAACTTCAGGGTTGGAAGGGCATGGTGTGAAGCTATAAACGTAAAATTTTTCTGGCTGGAAAATTAGTATTTAAACATCTTAAAAATGTTAATATTCTCTGATGCAGTAAGTTCATCTCAACATCGCTAGTAGTGCATTGAATCTAGGATCACAAAAATCTGAACCTGAATTCTAGCTTTGCACTTCCTTGCTATATGACCTAAGGCAAACTACTTAATTGTCTTCTCTTAATGTTTCAGTTTCTTCACTTGAAAATTGGAACCACAAGAATATTACCTTTTGGATCATGAAGATTAAATGAGATAATATATGAAATGAAGTCAGAAGATTGTCTGGCATATAGTACATGCCCAATTACTATTATCCCAAGTGAACAAATGGACAAGTGTGTAAAGATGTATATAAAATGTTTGTTATAGCACTGTTTATAAGAGTAAAAAAATTATAAACAATGAATATCAAAAAATATTTGTTTTGTTCACTGCCATATATCTAGTCTCAAGATAGCTCTTGGAATACATAGGTGCTCAGTAAGTACTTGTTGAGTGAACAAAAAACTGAGGATTGGTTAAATAAGTTGTGGCACAATCGGACAATAGAATGCTATTCAGTTATTAAAAATGACATATATAAGTATTTTCATTGAAAGTACACGTATAGTATATTCCACTTTATTTAAACATACATGTGTATACATTAATAGGAAAAAACCTAAAAGGGCATACATCAAGATGGTTGATATTTCCAATGGTGTGATGGTGGTAGTATGAATATTTTTATTATCTTATTTTTGCTTAACTGTATTAAATTTTTTTCCTATAAGGATTACGTATTGATTTTGTAACAAAACGCTATTTTTAATTAAAAAATATGTTTCAATGTACAAATAAATTGGAATCAGGGGACACATATTTGAATCTTGGGTTAAATTTAGTTTTTTAAAAGAGCATCTTGTTACAGTTATTCATTTATATGCCTATTTTTCCATTAGACATTGAGATCTTTAACGACATAGAATATGTCTTCATCTTTCTAACACCTTGCACAGTACTTTACACATAACAGCGCTCAATAAATGCTTGTCAGTGACAGGTGATACACTCCATCACAGCTCTTGGCAATGGTGTTTTAACACTTTGGTTACAGGAGAAAAGTAAACTCTCCCAAAAATCTCTACCAAGAGATGGTAGATGGTGATGGTTCCAACAGTTTCAAAACTGATTCTGAAATACCTACAAGTGAAGAAGTGTCCTCTGAATTCCTCTTCCTTTGAAATGTAAATTCTGTCACAGGATCCTAATTTTTCAGTAAATAATTCAGAGATCAAACCAACTCGTGGTTATAGGAGAAGGTCCAAGTCTCTAGTGTTACTTGTTTAGGTAGAAATCTATAAAGAACCTGTTGATAATATGAATCGGCATCCTCCCAGCTTCAAATCTATCTACAGAAATTCAAAATGCCAACCTGTTTTCTAAGCTCTAAACTGTACTCTCTACAAAAAAACACTAACGTCCTGACTTTGTCAGAATTATATTATTACCAAAGCTCAGGCATCATCTCGGGTAGTAATGAAAATAACAGCTGCCACTAGTTAATCAAGTTAGTCATTTTTATCCAAAGGGCAACACTGTCTTAAATCTCATTCTTAATTATCTCTGGATGACAGAAATCTTTAAACAAAACTAAATGATTCCTTACTTTTATACTGTTTTTTCTCTGCTTTGGTTTACAATATTTTTTAGTAGGCAGAAAGCATCACATATTTTCCATTTGATAAAAACATATTTTGCTATCTTGTGACATTTATAAGCAAGGGATTTAAAAAAATTATAGCTAGGGCTTCCCTGGTGGCGCAGTGGTTGAGAGTCTGCCTCCCGATGCAGGGGACGCGGGTTCGTGCCCCGGTCCAGGAAGATCCCACATGCCGCGGAGCGGCTGGGCCCGTGAGCCATGGCCGCTGAGCCTGCGCGTCCGGAACCTGTGCTCCGCAACAGGAGAGGCCCGCGTACCGCAAAAAAAAAATTATAGCTAGATAAATCTTCCTCAAATATTGTTTCAACTGAGTGCCCAGATTGGAAACAAACTGAGTTCAATTCCAGCTTTGCCACTTACTTACTAGCTCTATGACTTTGGACAAAGTACTTAACTACTCTAAGTCTCATCTGAAAAATAAGGTTGATGATAATAATAAAAATACCTACCTCACTGGGTTGTTATGAGAATTAAATAAAAATTTAATGAATACAGCAGCACTATCCAATAGAAATGCAAAGCAAGTCACAAATGTGAGTGGCTATGTAATTTTAAATGTTCTAGTAAGCACATTAAAAAGGTAAAAAGAAATAAGTAACGTCAATTTTAATAGCATATTTGACTTAATCCATATATCTAAAACATTATCAACTTAAAAAATTATTAATGAGATATTTTACACTTTTTGTGTACTAAGTGTTTGAAATCCAATATGTATTTTATACTTGTGGCACACCTCAAACTAGACTAGCCACATTTCAAGTGTTCAATAGTTACAAAGGCTAGTGGCTACATTTTGGATAGCACGGGTATAAAGTATTAAAACAGTGTCTAACATAGTATATGCTAAATAAATTTTACTTCTTAGTGTCATCATAATCCCCTCTTAGGAGTTGCTATGGATCAGTGTTTTTCAAATCATGTGCTCATAACACCAGCTAATATCTGGTGGTTCTAGGGCATGTCACTAAATAACACTGAAATACATAGTAAGAAAACTATTTCTTTTTATCTTTCTATCTTTCTAACCATATCAAGGAAAAAATGTCAGTTTGGTACTACAGGGCTTTGTTTTTTAAAATTTTAATTGAGATATAATTCATAGGCAATAAAATGTACCACTTTTAAGGATATCATTTGATGACTCTAACAAATGTATACAGTCATGTAACCATCTTCTTGATCAAGATATAGAACACTTCCAACACCTGAGTTAGGGCTTCTAAAAAATCAAGAAACTAAAAAAAAACCTCAATAACAACAAGAGCCATGAAGTCAACCCCATGTCCCTGAATATATAATGTCAAACTGCTTTCCAGAAAAGTTATGGATTTACACTTCTACTAGCAATATTTGAGACTGCCTCACTGTACATTTATCTAGAGGAAATATTCAGAGATAGGACAAGGGTTTATCAATATACAAGATGTTTACTGCAGTATTTATAGCAAGCAAAAAATTGTAAACAATCTAAATGTCAAATGGTAATGGTTAAACAGAGATGCGTCCTTAAAATTGAAACTATAGAGCCATTAGGATAATTTTAAGTAATTTTAATAACATGGTAAAATGTTCTCAGTATAATTAAAAGTGGGCAAAACAAGTACAAAACTTTATAGACAATGTAATGTGATCCTTATTATGTCAAAAACAAACATAACACACACAAAACTCAAAACCTTCAGGTAAAGAAAAAAACACTAGAAGAAAATATACCAAAATATTAACAGTGGTTAGCTCTGAGTTGTGTGGTAGTATGAATGATTTTGACTTTTATATTTAATTTGTTTTATTACAATGAGCATGAATTACTTGCGGGGGCGGGGGGAGCCTATTTTTCTTCATCTGTCTTTGCTAGTTAGAGAGAAAATAACTGAAAAATGAGACCATTAATTATTGTGCAGGCTTGTTAATGAGGGTTTCTTTGAATCCAGTAGTGTTATAGAGAACCTACTATGTGTAGTCATTATTATTGGTTTGAAAGGGAATCTGGCAGTAAGAGGATTGTTGACCTAGGTTTACTTTTCCTCCTTGTCAAAAGTCTTAAGAAAGTACTGAACTGACTGACAGCACTGGGGAAGACTAAAGAGCTCTCTTCATCCACAGTTCAGGCAGGGCTCAGGTAATGTTGGCAGCACTACTAATACATTCACCTCACCTCCCTTTTCTACTCCACTTCTATCCTGTTTCTGAGAAGACAGAGGGATTTCTTCTATTGGGAGAACAATTCCATCCGTACTGATCTGGTTCTTGGCCTTTCAGCTCACACAGCTAACCTAACATGTCAACTGCTGCCAGCAAGGACCAGAACTCTTTAACACTGATTGACTTGTGAAGAGAGAAGGCAAGCCAGCTCAAAACCCAAACCAAGATGCTCATTTATTTGCAAGGTATGATCATGTGCTTCAGAAACACAACAAGAATAATGACTCAGTAGATGAATGCATAATGGGTAGAGTTCATTTATGTATGTCTAGGAAACTTGCATTTTTATAATAACCCATATTCATTCTGAATATTTTAAGATAAATAATACTTCTCAATTCATATTAACTTGATCGCCAGGGTGATCCTGCTAAAATATAAGTCAGATGCCATGGTTCTACTCAAAACTCTACAATACACACAAAAACTTGTACACAAATGTATATAGCAGCATTATTCATAATAGCCAAAAGGTGGAAATGACTCAAATGTCCATCACTGACATATGGATAAACAAAATATGGTATTTCATTTCACACAATGAAATATTATTCATCCGTAGAAAGGAAAGAAGTATTGATCTAGGCTACAGCATGGATGAACCTTGAAAACATTATACTAAGTAAAAGAAGCCACTCACAAAAGACTATATATTGTATGATTCCATTTATATGAAATGTCCAGAACAGGGAAATCTATAGAGACAGAAAGTAGATTAGTGGTTCCTTAAGGCTGGGGGATTCTTTCTGAGGTGATGAAAATGTTCTAAAATTGACTGTGGCGGTAGTTGCACATATCTGTGAATATACCAAAAACCAATGAATTGTATACTTTAAAGGGGTGAATTGTATGGTATATGAATTTTACTTCAATAAAGCTGTTAAAAAACCCCCAATGTCCTACAATGCTCTCTAACTCATAGTGAAAACCAGTCCTCAAAATAGTCTACAAGGCCGTCCACGATCAGGTGCCTGATACTTCCCTGACTGCAACCCCAGACTCTACAGTCTCCTTGGATACACTGCATGATCCTGCCTTAGGACACAGCGCTGCTGTGCCTGAGATTCTCTTCCCCGCATCTGTTTTTGGCTCATTCCCTCAGCTCCTCCAAGTCTTTGCTCAAATCTCTTCTTAATGAGGCCTTTCCTGATACCATACTGAGCAGTGTGACTGAACCCTACTGCCTCTATGCATTACTGATTTCCCTTCACCTTGCTCTGCTTTTTTCCCCCATAGAATTTATCATCTTCTGATTTACTATAAAATATACTTATTTATTAAGTTATTGTTTATTTCTGTCTCTCTCTGCATTAAAATGTAAGCTTCTTGAGGATTAGGATCTTTGCTTTTATTCACAGAGGTGAGGTATTCCAATATTCAGTAAATATTTGCTGAGTGAATGAACTATTGACTATGCTCTTCTCATTTGTTCAATAAATGTTTATCTATTCTAGAACTCATAACTAGGGCAATATTACTTCTGACTGTTTCACAAAGACTTTGGTGAAAATATTTGTGGTGAGTAGAACAACCCATGTCATATATAATTTCAGAAGTTGAAATTTGACTTATTCCCCCCTCACTGAGGATCTATTAGGCCAGTATGACTAATGAGACAAATGAAGAGGGAAGTAGTAAGGGCCAGGGGGAAGTATATCCATAAGATGTGCAAATACTGACACAGGAGATGACAGTCTGCACACTGCAAACTTGCATGGACCCCAGAGACATAACAGACTAACTGCTTAAGGCAAGCACTTGCATGTGTTCAGGTCACTGCTGAATCTATTTACCTAGATCCTTTTTTAGGGCAGGTTCTCTGCTTTGAAAAAGGCATGAAAATTATGCCTGTATAGAGGTCCCTGTGATCAGTTACTATCTTTTATTTCTTTGATTTCATTATGTATAAAAGGAGAAGGGAAAGCAATACAAAATTCATATTAAACTTCATATGGCTACGGGGAGAGAAGAAAATATTGACTACCTCTCTTCATTCAGAAGGCAGTTTTATTAAGAATGTTGCTAAGGAGATAATTAGTTTCTGCAAAGTTCCTTGGTGTCTTAGCAGCAAACACACACCATCTATTTTAAATAGTGTTTAAAGCTAAACAAAGATAATTACAATTACACATCATCAGAGCAGGTCCTATAGAAACAACTCATATAACTACAAAAGGCCTGTAGAACTCTGTTTCACTGTGATCAGTGCTTGAAGCACTGAATAATACTGTCACAAAAGAACTATTTTAAAGAAATAAGGTACTTAAGAGATAGCAGCTGAAATTAGAACTCTAAATGGCAAGTTGAATTTCAGATTCAACTAATGTATATTTCCTTTTAAAATCTAAGGGACATTTTAAGTAGAACAAAAAACTTAAGAAATAAAAAATGTTAGAATTTTCAATGCTTTCACAGAGAATGGCAACCACATTTAACATGGAATAATAGTCCTTTATTCTTAAAAATAAAGCAGATATTTTATAATCAAAAAAAACCCTCTAAGTGACATTTATCTTCAGGTACCTTCTGGCTTAAAACTTAGCTTACTTATACACAGGCCCTATTCTCTCACCAAAAGTTACTTTCATTTCTGGAAATATGTCAGGGAGGGAAGGAAAGAATTGCTTTTTTTTTTTTTTTTTTTTTTAACGATACGTGGGCCTCTCACTGTTGTGGCCTCTCCCGTTGCGGAGCACAGGCTCCGGTCCCGCAGGCTCAGCGGCCATGGCTCACGGGCCCAGCTGCTCCGCGGCATGTGGGATCTTCCCGGACCGGGGCACGAACCCGGTCCCCTGCATCGGCAGGCGGACTCTCAACCACTGTGCCACCAGGGAAGCCCAGGAATTGCTTTTTATTTTTTGGTTTTGTTTAAAACTAAGATTTTGTTTCAATTCACAGTGAAGGCAATCTCAATGTATTTTAGAAACAGAAGGTATCCCAGGATGAAGGTTGTTCAAATTGCTACATGTGAGGTTCATGTGATTTTCTAGGATGCAAGAGACGAGTTTTGACCCATCTACCTATTACATTAAGTATCTTGCTCCAAATCATAAACTAGTAAGTGGTAGTGCTGGGATCTGACTTCAAAATAAATCTGTCATAATCTCAGATTTTATTTAATACATCAGGGAAATCAAGTGACCTGTATCACAGAAATATCTTGCAATTGGCATTTCCCACTCTGGAAGGATAGTAGCTTCTATATCAGCATATAACACTCTGAGCTACAAGATATGATTTCTTTTTTCTTTTTTTTTTTCAGTTGCACTGCAGGGCTTGTGGGATCTTAGTTCCCCAACCAGGGACTGAATCCGGGCCATGGCAGTGAAAGCGCGGAGTCCTAACCACTGGACCGCCAGGGAATTCCCAAGATATGATTTCTTTTCTGCTTATTACAATGCTCACCAATCCAGATCTTTGTGGGGCATATCATATTTTACATAATTCCAAGTATAAGAAGAGGGCACGGAGCTTCCCTAGTGGTGCAGTGGTTAAGAATCCACCTGCCAATGCAGGGGACACAGCTTCGAGCCCTGGTCCAGGAAGATCCCATATGACATGGAGCAACTAAGCCCACGAGCCACAACGACTGAACCTGCATGCCACACCTACTGAAGCCCGCGTGCCTAGAGACTGTGCTCTGCAACAAGAGAAGCCACCAAAACGAGAAGCCTGCGCACTGCAACAAAGAGTAGCCCCCACTCGCTGCAACTAGAGAAAGCCCGCGCACAGCAGCGAAGACCCAACGCAGCCAAAAATAAATAAATAAAATAAATTTAAAAAAAAAAAGAAAAGCTTAAAAAGAGGGCACTTATCATGGCATAGCTAAAAGTATACTCTGTTTCCTGGTTGCCATAGTCTCTCAAAATAATACTTCTGCACGGTAGAGTTTTGAGGTTAAGGCTGTGTCTTTGTCACTTATTCCTTTGGACTTTTAAGAAATAATCCATGTATTACATAGGAAATTGCACAGACTCCCACAAAAATTAAACCCTAACAATTCACAGAAACAAATTGTTCAACTTCTCCCCCCATATTTTATTGCTGCTCACAGCAGCCCTACTATATCCAGGTATAAAACTGAATTTTAAAAAATATTAACCTTCCCATTTACTGAGAGTCTGGGATTTCAATATGTATTAAGAGTTGTGAACTCTTAATTACTTAACAGTCTAGTAATACCCAAGGTAATCCACATTCATCATGAAAATTGAGCCTTTCCTCTAAAAGCAGAAACTGTTGCTTTCAATTACTTAAGCCTTTACAATAACTGGACTCTGAAATACAAATTGCACTGTCTTCTTACTGATAGTGAAAAATTTCACTATTTACTTATTGCTGGAGGCTATATATTTATGAAAGTAAATTAAAAAAACCAGGTTTTGGAACATTTATGTATTGCAAACATTAACTTTTTTCCAGGTTGTTAATTACCATAGCAACACCCTCTTCCTAAAAATTTCATTGATCGGGGACCACTGAACAATCCCATTCAAGATTTTACTGACCCTTCTATTGCTTAAGGATATCTGCTCAAATGTAATTTAGTGTACTGCTTAGCATATTGTTAAGTCAGACAAAGAAATACTGAGCTGGCTAGCTGGGAGAATCTAGTATAAAGCTTTTACAAAGCAGCCTTACTTTTTTTTTTTTCCTGCCTTTCTTAATTTTATATTAAAGATTATTTTCTCAGGACCTGGGACACTAATTTAAGGAAAAACCTAGATGTTTAGGTTGCTCTCCCATTTTTAATAGTAAAATGCAGTTTTATTCACAGTACTATTAATGAGCCAAACACATCTGAAAATATATGCATTTTTATTTCTATGTAATATGACTAAATTACAAAGAAATATATAAAAATCTTTGCCAATCTACCTTTCCATCTAAATCCAAAGTATTTTCAAAATTGAGATACAGATGTTTAGTTTTAAATGTCTAATGTTTCAAGTTAAAGAGAAAATGCTATAGTTCTTAAGTATGGGCCATGGGGCTACAAATACTCAATGGGAAATATTAACTCTCAGAAAGATCATTTAAAAGTCAATTAGTCTTTCTGAATTCTGATATTAAAGCCTATTTAAAAGCAGATAATTATATATACAATCATGAGAGAACTCATTTAGATTAAGAAAATAAAATCCATTATGGCTATCTAGTAATAAAACATTTTGAACACTAAATTATTAAATATTATTTAGAGAACAATACAATGTCAGGCATTCAAGTAATACTTATGAAGGAAATGCACAGTGATTAAAAGCATGGACTCTGGTTTTGAGTCTTGGTTCTATCTCTTAGTAGCCATGTTTACTTGGGCAAGTTATTTAATCTCTCTGCCTCAGTTTCCATATACAGAGTGGAGATAATAGTACATACCTTATATGAGGATTAAATGACTTAATATATGTAAAGTACTTAGTAAAGTTCCTAGCACATAGTAGATGCTCAATAAATATTTATTATTATTATTATTATTATTATTTTTTTGCATTACGTGGGCCTCTCACTGTTGTGGCCTCTCCCATTGCAGAGCACAGGCTCCGGACACACAGGCTCAGCGGCTATGGCTCGCGGGCCCAGCCCCTCCGCGGCATGTGGGATCTTCCTGGACCGGGGCATGAACCCGCGTCCCCTGCATCTCAACCACTGCACCACCAGGGAAGCCCTATTATGATTATTTTTATTAGCAGCAGCAGGAACAAAGGGAGGAACTTGCATAAAATAGTAGCGATAGTATTGTGTCACTCTGTGCTCAAAATTATTCAATGGTACCCCCACAGACTACTGAATTAGGTACAAAATCCTCAGTCTGACATTTTAGGATGCACGGTTAAGCTTCCAAATACTACCTAAGAGTTTTCAAATTAGAGCAAACTTCGCATAATGTCACTACCATTTTAAACTTTTCCAAGATCATAACCACACTTATACTTCGATTTCTGAAATCAAGGCCAACTAGATAAGGCGAAATTAAATAAAACACATAGAAATGCTGGATAAAAAATGACATACATACTTTTAAATGAATAGCTTAACCTCTTAAGAAATTAAGGGAAATCTCCAAGAGTCATCACAAAAAGGGAACCAAAATTTAGGTTGATAAGTATAAACCAATGCTTGTGACTACCCAATAGATACATGCCAATGTTCATAATATGCCAATGTTCATAAACAAGGGCACTGTATTTTAATAGCTGCAGAGGGTCAGGAGACAGGGCTTAGGCCTCAGTAAGAAAGGGAATTAGAATTAAGACTCTCGCATAATGTAGAGGCCCTCACTGAAAAGAGAGACTAGAAAAACAAAAATCTTCTATCTGCACAGGAAGATCACAAGGAAACTTGAAAATAAACCAGTATAAAGCTCTGCATGGTTCAGGAAACCTTTAGTACAGAAATTAACATTAAAAAAAGTTCTGAACTGATAATACTCTTTGGGTACCTGGCCTAAATGAAAGACAAACTACACAGAAGAGATATATCTTCAACTTAGGCTCCTCATGAGTCCTGTGAGTCTTCTTTAAGATAACTCGTAATACAAAATTACATGCAGAAATGAGCCATCAGGAGCTAATGTCAGCAGACACAACAGCAGAATTAGACCTCCAAGTACTTCAGATTATAGAATTAATGTGGTTAAAGAAAAATTTGAAAAGGATTTGAAAACATGAGAAGAAGAAATTAATGAAAAATCAGGCAAATTTGAAAAAGAAGCAAATAGAAATTACAGGCATAAAAATATTACCTTTGAAATTAAAAACTGAATGTGCAAATTAAACACAGATTATACATAGCTGAAGAGAGAATTACTGAACTGAAATACTAATGTGAAAAAAAGTACACAGAAGGCAGCACAGAGAGATAACAGGTGGATAATATAAATAAGAGGTTAAGAGACATGAAAACAGATAAATGCCTAACATATAGCTCCCAGGAATTCCAGAAGGAGAGAACAGAATAATTGGGGAAAAAGTGCAATATTCAAAGAAATAATGACTGGAAAATTTCCAGAAATTATGCCAAACATGTATTTTCATACTAAGTAACATAAATAAAAATAAATCCACATTTAGATACGTAGTACTGAAACAAGAATACCAAAGACAAAAAGATAATCTTAAAAAGAGCCAGAGAAGAAAATATTGCCTACAGATGAAAAACAATTGTATCGAGAGTAGCCTTCGTTAAGAAGTCTACTAAGAAGCAACAATTGAAAATAGTATTCCCTATATAGTATACCGGGGCCACACGGTACTGGCATTCGGGATCTTAGCTCCCCAGGGATCGAACCCACGCCCCCTTGCAGTGGAAGCACGGAGTCTTAACCACTGGACTGCCAGGGAAGTACCAGTATTCCACTGTCTTCTGATTTTTAGTGCTGAAAAAAACTATCAACCTGAAATTCTAAACTTAGCTAAACTAAGATATTTTTAGACAAAAACGTGAAGTTGACCAGAACCTGAAAGAACTACTAAAAGAGGTTCTTTAGTAAGAAGAATACTGGATCAGAAAGAAGGGCCAGGATGAAGAGGGGGGAGAGGCAAATATGTAGGTAAATCTAAACAAATATTGACTATTGAAAATAATAATGATTCATTTGGGGATTATAAAAACAAAGTAGAACCAATATGCTGGACAATGATAGCTTGTAAGTTGGGAGTAAGGTGATTAGAGATTTTTCTAAGGATCTGTTTGTGAGAAAGGCAGAAATAGATTAATTTTAACCACTGTTTCTTCATTCATTCAACAATTATCTTTTACGGACAGGTAAAACTAATATATAATAACAGAAGTCATAATAGTTATTATTTTGTGTGGAGTTGTGCAAAGGAGGGGACATGAGGAATAAGGGAGGCTTCTAGAGATACTGGTAACATTCTATTATTTGATCTGTGTGGTGGTTACATAGATGTAATCAATTTGTGCTATTTCATTGCTTATCATTTGTATACTTTTCTGTATGTAATGAAGTATGTACACGTAATATTTCTGTAAAGTTTATAAAAGGAAACTACTGCACAGTTTACACCAAAATAAAATTTTGATAGATTATAAATATATAACTTTAAATACAAGTCCTAAAAATAATGGAAAAAATAGAGGTTAGTATTTATATAATCTTGACTGGGAAAAAACTTTCTAAGCATGACATCAAAGGCAGAAATCACTGGTAACTTTGACTACATAAAAGTAAAAAAAAAAAAGTTTTATACAACAAAACACTGTGAATAATATAAAACAAAAATATCAAATAGAGGAAAATATATTTGCAAATATATTAGAAAATGGTCAATATCCTTAATTACACAGATATAATTCTTGCAAAGAATATGAACTGGCAATTCACAAACAGAAATATATAAATGGCCAGTGAGCTCTGGAAACTGACCAAGAGGTTAACTAATCTGCCTAAATTCATAAAAACAGTAAGAGGGAAATATTCAAATCCAGCCAATCTTATCTTTCAATTAATATTTGTTTAATGAATGAATGATTATATATTTAAGACTATAAGATGTTTTTATCATAGACTACAAAATGCAGGTTATAAAACAGAATGTACAATGAGGCAAATAATAATACAAAGTGAAAAAGTACACAAACACCTCTAATGCCTCCCTGTGTATCTATGTATACATGGCTCAGCATGGATCTCTCAGGGTCCCCAATCATTAAATTCAATTATCTGTCTTTCCTACTCTTAGTTTCCAAATTAATCTTCCTAAAATACTATGACCTTCTTGTAATTTTATTGCTTAAAACTTTCAATGATTCCTCATTTTCTACACAGGAAAGTAGAAAAAAATTCCTCAGCATGGAATTCAAGACCTTCTACAATTATGGCATTCAATCAACCTTTTCACTTATTACACACATTCCAGCTAATTGACTACTTGCTGTTCTTTTTCTATGTATGTCGCCTATAGTTTTCTGTAACTTGTTCATGTGGTTAAATCTGCCTAGAATGTACTCTCCCTCCGTATGTCCATTTTTTTATCCAAGGCTCAGGTTATACACTATCTTCTCCATGAAACATTTGATAGTTTCTCTTAGCCACTCTGAGAATCCATGGCTCTTTTACATCTCTCTCCAGGCACTTATTTTCTTATTTTTTATGCTCTATCTTTCCTAATAGACAATCACTTACTTGAGGCAGGATCTTTATCTTCTTCATCTTTGTATTCTTCTTACTAAATATTTACTGAATGAATGTACTTAATCAACAAAACAGAAAAACTCACAGAATTCAACAGTATTATGTTTGGGTATCTTTAAAGTGCCAGTCTGTTCCTTGAACATAAGAAACAAAACTGTTAACAGTGAAGATTGGTCATTACTCTCCAGGTCTTTGACCGAATTAAGTGATTTATGAACTTAATAGAGTATACATCCTTCATCTCACACAAACTCTAAATTATTCTATGAACTGATGCATTTTGGTCTACAGCAGTTTGGTCAGCACTCACCTTACTTTTCCTACATAAAGGGAATTTAAGCCTTCCTCTCTGGGAAAGGGGAAAGAGTTACAGGACTGAATGTTCTCCCTTACCTTTTCGTGTTATGCACAGTGGTTCCCCCCAGGACAATCCTCACTCCAGGAGTGGTACGGTTCAGGTTATAAACTGTTAGAGCCTCTTCATAGGTGGCTCCTCCAATTATAAACACAATGATATCCTGAGGTCTACAATAATGAAGGAAGTTAATATCATAGGATAAGGGGGAAAAAAGGCAAAATTTGCTGTTACTATCATATACACAGTTTTAATTTCTGAATCTTTCTTTTTTGGTAAAGGAAGCAGAATTAAAGCAGAATAGAATAAAAGGTTTAAAAAAAGTTTTAATTATCTGAAATTGGCAGGAAACAGAGCAGGAAATGCTGAATAGTGATTTGCTTTCTGTTTATGAGCGGATGTCATAATTTCTGTGCTGTGGATTTCAGAATAGCACAATAGCGTTTGCTGGAACCAAATGTAGGAATATTCTTTTATATTCAAGAGGCTGAAGAGTACTTCACTGTGATATGGTATCAATATAGCAGTAATTTATGCTTGTACTACACATCTCCTTTCACGTATAAGCCCTTCGTCAAATACTTAGTACAGTGTCATTACAATGGCTTCTGTCCAAGGACCTCAAAGTATTTTGGAAAGTACTGGTATATTTGGATGTCCCCATACCACGGGAACAAGAAACATTTAGTATTTTGAGTGCAAAAAAAAGAATGGGATACATAAATTAATGGCACTTCTAGAAATCCACCTCTTCTTAAAATCTTTGTTCCTCAATCCTTTGATAAACCAAGAAAAAGAAACCATGGAAACAAAAAACCGGTGGGTGTAGTTTTGACACTGGACATGCTGACGCATCAGCTCAGTCACTAGCCTCATTTAGGTTGCACTGCATAGTTTTACGGTGCTTCAATCTTTATCAAAATAGCTTTATAACAAAAGTGAGTGGTCCTCCTATTAGATCCTTCTGAAGATATGAACAAGGAGGAGATCACATTATTTTCAAAACTGTTAAAGTCTGCCTTGTTTTTCTTTTCTCATGCCACCAAGAGAAGATAAAATTACTTAATCTTAGTAGGCAAATAATTTTGTTAAATCACTTACCGGCCATTATTTAAAATGACATCAAGCAGAAGCAACCATTTTGGAGGTTATAGCACAAAACTAAATAGAAATACCTTGAGTCAAAGGATGTACATGCTTATATATAAATCATGGAAAGAAACCCAACAGCCAACCCTACATTTCCTTTCTGTTTGTCTCTCTGTCTCTTTCTAAAACACCTTGAAGGAATCACTAACTGAGAGAGTATTTGTTCTTGTGGGACTTCATGAAAACAGAATCAGATGTTGTGGCTATTTAAAAATGTTCTGGTGCAGCCACTATGGAAAACAGTATGGAGGTTCCTCAAAAACCTAAAAATAGAGTTGCCATATGATACAGCAACCCCACTCCTGGGCATATATCCAGACAAAACTATAATTCAAAAAGATACATGCACCCCTATGTTCACGGCAGCATTATTCACAATAGCCAAGACATGGAAACAACCTAAATGTCCACTGACAGATGAATGGATAAAGAAGATGTGGTACATATATACAATGGAATACTATTCAGCCATAAAAATGAATGAACTAATGCCACTTGCAGCAACATGGATGGACCTAGAGATTATCACTTACTAAGTGAAGTAAGTCAGAAAGAGAAAGACAAATACCATATGATATCACTTATATGTGGAATCTAAAATATGACAGAAATGAACTTATCTATGAAATAGAAACAGACTCACAGACATAGAGAACAGACTTGTGGTTGCCAAGGGGGGGATGGGGGATGGGGGAGGGATGGACTGGGAAGTTGGGATTAGTAGATGCAAACTATTACATATAGAATGGATAAACAACCAGGTGCACAAGGAACTATGTTCAGTATCCTGTGATAAACCATAATGGAAAAGAATGTATATATTTGTATAACTGAATCACTTTGCTGTACAGCAGAAATTAACACAACATTGAAAATCAACTATACTTCAATTAAAAAAAACTTAAAAAAATAAATGTAAGAATGTTCAGATAATCTCTGAATTGCAGAGATACCCAACAAAGGCTCCCAATAATGAAGGGGTGGTTATTTTGCAATTGATCTAGCAGAGTCAATTATGACATTTCTATGTGAACTTGGGACTTAAAATCATGCCTTTGAAATGCTACATTTTAAGACAAGGTAAGCTTCATTTGAATCTACCCACCTGAAACAATGTATTTAGCATCATGATGCTTTAAGTGTTCCATAGTGTTATATATTCTACAATCATTTTTTGTTACTTTAAAATACACTGTTTTGGGGAATTCCCTGGCAGTCTGGTGGGTGGGACTCTGTGCCTCCACTGCAGGGGGCCCTGGTTCCATCCCTGGTCACGGAACTCAGATCTTGAAAGCCACGCGGCATGGCCAAAAAAAAAATAAAAAATTATAAAGTAAAATATCTGTTTTTGACTAGATAAATGTTTGCACATGGTATAATATAAAAAAAGGGCATATTGTAAAAAAAAAGTAAGTTTCCTTCTCACCTCAGTCCTCTTACACCCCAGTTTCTCTCTAGAGGCAAACACTATTACTCATCTCTTATGAATATCCTTTCAGAGAGACTATCTATGTGTATATACATATATTTACAAATTTACATATTCATATTATAAGATACATGCATATGTATGTATATATTTAATATATATTTTATATACAGTCTATAAACTGCATTTTATATATAGTTGTGTGGACATACTGTGCATTTTAAATTTTGGTAGGTATCTCCAAGGTGTTCTACAGATGTCATTCTATTAGCAATTCAGGAAAGTGCCTATTTTTCCACATCCTGTCAGTACTGTGTATTATCAAGGCTTTTGGTCCTTTTAAACTAAGTTGATCACTTGCTCCTCCTCAATACTTTCTTTACTTGGTTTCCAGGACATCACATTCTTTTGGTTTTCTTCTTACTTCATTAGTTGACATTTTTCAGTGTCTCTTCATGGTCTCATCTCATCTCCCTGATCTCTTTATTTCTTTTCTTTTCTTTTTTTTTTTGGCTGTGTGGGGTCTTAGTTGCGGCACACAGGATCTTTCGTCGTGGCACGCTGGCCCTTTGTTGTGGTGTGCAGGCTTCTCTCTAGTTGCAGCGCACGGGATTCTCTCTAGTTGTGGCATGCGGGTTTTCTCTCCCTAGTTGTGGTGCGAGGGCTCCAGAGCGTGGGATCTGTAGTTTGTGGCGCGCGAGCTCAGTAGTTGTGGCACGTGGTCTTAGTTGCCCCGCGGCGTGTGGGATCTTAGTTCCCTGACCAGGGATCAAACCCACGTCCACTGCATTGGAAGGCAGATTCTTTACCACTGGACCACCAGGGAAGTCCCTCACTGAACCTCTTAATGAGTGTCCAGAACCCATTCATCGGTCCTCCTTTCTTCTTGATCTACACTTACTCCCTATATCTGTGTAATGTAGTAGCTACTAGCCACATATGGCTATTTAAATTTAAATTAATTAAAATAAAATAAAAAATTCAGTTCCTCAGTGGAACTAGCCATATTTCAAGTGCTCAATAGTCACATGCAGCTAGTAGCTACCTTATTAGATAGCATGGATATAGTACATTTCCATCATTGTAGAAAGTTCTATTGAACTGCACTTCCCTAGATGATCTCACCCAGTTTTGTGGTTTTTAAATACATTTATCTGCTGATGACTCCCAAATCTCTATCTCCAGCCCAGACTGCTCTCTTAAATGCTAGACTTAAGCATCTGTCTAATCGACATTTCTACTTGGCTGTTTAGTTTATTTCTGAATTCGGCTGTCCAAATCCCTAATCCTCTCCCCCAGGCTTGTTCCACATATAGCTCTCCCCATCTTAGTGGATGGCCAACCTATCTTTTCACTTGCTTAGGACAAAACTTTGGCGCCATCCTAACTTCTCCTTTATGGCTGCAGATATAGTGAGAGGAAGAGAGGGAGAATCTTGAATCTTATAGGCCATGGGGGGATCACCGAAGGGTTTTAACAGGTTACCATGATCAAACTTGCTTTTCTGAAGGAAAATTTTGGCAGCTATGTGAGAACGAATTGGGGGTTGCTGGTGGGAAAACCTGGAGAACAAAAGTCTACTGTAAGACTTTTGGGAAGATGTGATAAAAGTTGCAACTAAAGAAATACCAGAAGTGGAGGGGAAGGACTGGATATAGAAGACACAAAAAATGTAGACTCTTCATTCAGTAGTTGGTCAATGATTAAATGTGAAGGATGAGGATAAAGGAAGAATCTGTGATAACTTCAAGTATTCTGGTTTTGGTGACTAGGTATAGTGGTTTAAGTTTGAGAACAAAGAAAGCAAGACTGACTGAATTAAGACAAAAACATGCTGTTTTTGAGATACCTGTGGAACATCCCAATGGAGATGTCCACCAGACATCTGGACATTGAGACCTGATGATGTCCCTGAATACAGGTGGCAGCTGAAGCCGTGGGAATAGATGAGTTCTACCTAGGGGGATCATGTAGAATGAGAAGAGAACCAAAAGACAGAGTTTGGGAGGATTCTTTAACATCTACAGGATAAGCAAGAACAGTAGCTAGCAAAGGCAATTGAGAAGGAAACTGTCAGAAAGGTAGGAGGAGAACCAGAGGGAGAGGCCAAGGGACAAGTGAGTTTGAAGAACAGAATGGTTAAGTGTTAAATGCAGTAGTGAGGTAAATAAGTGAGGATTGAAAGAGACCACTGTGCACATTCCTGCAATGTGATTTTGCAAGAAGAGTTTCAGTGTATTATAGTGGAGCAAGAAGCCAGGGTACATGGATTGGAGAGGTGAGAAGTGAAGATAGCGACTTTATCCAAGAAGCTTGACTGAAGAGAAGACAGGTTAGAGGAGAATCCAGGCTCAAGGGCTTTAAATACATTACTTAACAGGAGAAACTTGAGTATGCGTGTAGTCTGTGGAAAAGTAATTAGAGGAAGACAAGCTGAAAATACAGAAGAAGGAAGGAGGGAGAGGGAGAAGAAGGGGGAGAGAAAGAGAGAGAGGAGAGAAAGTGGAAATAATTACAGAAAGTGCAAGTAATTACAGAGAAAGGCTTCCTTCAATGATGGCAGGAGTCTAAAACGAGTGTTGGCAGAGAGGTTAGTTCTGAATTGGAAAAGAGGATGTATTTCCTTTAGAATGAAGGAAGGAGATTAGGTAGATATATGTAACTAAGTTTATAAACATGGGGGCTAGACACTGAGGGAGCTAATGTCTGACAGACTCAATTTTTTCCACTGTGAAGTAGGAAACACTGGTGTGGGTCAGGTGACTTAGACATTATGGAAAACATTCTAAACTGATGTAGTGAATGAGACAAAGAGAGAGAACTACTAAGTTTGACTGAGTATCCCTGAAGGCCCAAGTGAAGTGAGAAACAGTGAATTTGTAGTGGCCCTGATCTATAATTTGTATGATTTCCTCTAGTAGCACAGAAAAGAGATATGAGCCTTAAGCCTAAATTATTAATCCAATATTAATCTGGTGCTTTAGGCTGCAGGGAAAGAGGTTCTTTATAAACTTATAGGAAAGCATTACCACTGTTCACGAATGACTAAAATTTTCTATACTATCAAGGTTCTTTTCCTTCAAGTATTTGCCTCCAGTTACTGGCCAGCTTTTTCTTGCTGAAAAAGGTCATTTGCTTAGGACGAGTTGTATAATTGTGATAGCAATAGTTTTCTACCAAGTATGATAAACTCTCAATTATTTGGGGACTGAATATTCAGGCAACATACAGGTTCTTGTCTTTTTCTACATCTGGTATGTGTTGTTTCAATTCTTACTAATATTTCTACAGAAGGGGAAGGGGAATATGAACATCTAAAACTCAAGTTCAGCTCTTGTCAGGATCTTTAGGGGTGTATTTCATAAGAAAGAGATCAAATAAACTACAATTGGTTGTAATTTTAAAAACTGATATGAGTCCCTGTAACTTTTACCATAGTATTACCCTCAAGAATATACACTAAATTTCTAAGGATATATATTTTTAAATCTTCCCACTATATTGGTTCTAGAGGTACCAATGATCTGAGATAATAATGGCTTCTGAAGTGCAGTCCCAACTGGTTTAATATTCATTAAAGAATGAGTTCTTTGGGAAAAAAAATTCCAGTGTTATAAGAATGTGCCATCAAGGAGACTGAGGACACTCTACCAACAGCTTGGTCTGTGTTGTAAGTATCTAGGGTCAGCCTAGGTGGAAAACAGGAGGAAAAAAAAAGGCTGTTACAGTATTCAGAAACAATAAAATCCTCAAACCTGAAATAAGTTTTTTTGCCAGAAAATGAGTATTTTTTACAGTAACATTCCATAAGCAGTGCTCTTGATGTTGAGGGACAAATCTAGCTTGAGACCCTTTATGCAGCTTATCTTGAGTAAATACTCATGAATTACACATAATACTCCATTAAGAAGAAGGGAAGCAGGTTTCTCCCTTACAGGGGTACAGTGACTGATGAGAAGAATTAGACAGTAACACTTTTGTTTTGAGCTCTTGATCTGGTAAGTCAATTTAAAAAGCAGATAAGGGACTTCTCTCTGGTCCAGTGGTAAAGAATCCGCCTTCCAATGCAGGGGACGCGGGTTTGACCCCTGGTCAGGGAACTAAGACCCACATGCCACAGGGCAACTAAGCCCATGCGCCACAACTACTGAGCTTGCACGCCTCAACGAGAGAGCCCACGTGCCGCAACTAAGACCCAACGCAGCCAAAAATAAATAAAATAAAATAAATAATAAATAAATCTTAAAAAAAAAAGAAAAGCATTTGAGTGGAGTAATAAGGATCACCCTGGAAAATGATGTCGCTTTTCCATAGCTGCCCTCTGCCTATCACTTGCCTCTAGAGTATATATCTTTCTTATGGAAAAGAAAGGCAAGAACTGGGAAGGAATAAATTCAAGCAGGTTTCTAACATAGCCAGAGAACACTATTCTTTAGTCTGATAATTTCAGGGTGCCAGAGTATTTTCATATTGATGGAGAGGGAAGAAGATGCCACGGGTGGTAACTGTGGGTGTAGGTTATATCAGTGTAACGACAAAACTTACATGTAGGGATAGGCTCTTAGAGCTTGACTCAGTTGTGTACCTAACAAAGATGACTATGTCACATTTGGTTATGAAAACATTAATAAATGTTTTCCTGAGCCTCCTACTACTTAGTCAGGCTGGCTTAAGGAGGAACATTGGTGAAAAAAAAAATTAAAAAAACATCCCTGACATTTTTCCTTTTAATTCCTTCCCCTGGTGAATTTTAAAAGTAGATGTTCTGATGAGGCCAACAGTAAAACATATAGTAAATCATTTTTATATGATGGTTGAAGCTAAGTGGAATACACAAGTTCAATTCTTTGTACACATCTTCCTGTACTCTGTAATTCACCATAGCAACCAAAAGCATTAATTAATGCAGATAGCAAACATTAGAAAACAGCAGTCTGTTCATGCTGTGTGTATATATATATATATATATATACACATACATACAAGGACACCTTGAGAACCCAACCAATTTATATCCTATTGTATTAGAAAAATAAAAAAATTTTCACACATAGTGTCTCTGGAAATCATTACTTTAATCGTTAATCATTCAGTTAAGCAGAAAAACAAACTTTTAAGAGGCAGTATTTTACCTACTTTGTGGACTGTTACACTTATGGCTAAAATTCAAATTTTTGAATCTAGTACTTACAGGTAGTAAAGATCATATGAGCATTGACTGTAGGAAAAAAGGCCAATGAGAAAGGATTGCTGATTTCATAGAAACAAAAACAACAAGGTTCTACTAAATTTGTATAAATGTGAAAGAGTACTTCCTTTTTGAATTGACTAATTCTGGAATGCATGACCAGATAGCTCCCTTTTCTCACCAAATGTTTAAGTTGCTTGTTTTTATCAGGGGTAAGAAGCAATTCTGGAGCGAGAAAAAAAAAATCTAGCCTGATAAATAGGATATGTGGGAGTCCCATCTGCCGAGAAAGAGCAAACCTAATTTGTGGATATAGCTATACTGCCAAACAGGTTAACCACTAACTTAAAGCTAAGGGCTAAAACATCCCTACAACTGTTCCTGGTTTTGCAAAGTTGTGTTCTTGCCAGATCTCCTTTGATATCTTCTAATATGACAATAACAAAAAAACGAAGAAGTTCTATCATGATGAGACTTAAGTTAACCATAAAGATGACTAAAATCAATGACTCTTTTAAATGTGATAACCCAGTGTGAAGACGGTGCCTAGAGCTGAGGGTGGGTCTAAGTGAATACAGAGCCAAAATACTGTACAGGCAAACTGCGAAAGTCGAAATTGTCTGGTAACGTCAACCAAATTTACTCTCTAGTTTAGATTTCCCAACTGTAAATCTTGTCGTATCAACTACTACAGATGCCTACATAAGAAATCTCACAATATCTATTGAACATCCATATGCAAAGCACTGTGTTAAATATTGTGAAAAACCCAAATATTAATAAAACATAGTTCTTACTTCAAGATTACAATACCTAGTGGGAAGGATAGATATGTATACAACTAACCACTGTCTCAGTATCCAGAGGTAACCATTATTAACAATTTCTTTCTTCTTTCTGTTAAACAGGGCCAGGAGGTGGCAGAGGTATCCTCTGTGCCCCCTACTATGGTTTCATAACCATTTCTCTGCCTTCTTCAAAATTTCCACTATCTTAGAAGCTTATGATATAGTTGCACTGTTTTCTCCTGACCTCCTTTCCTGGTCACTTTCTTATTCCCTGAAGACTTCAGCTCTGGTTTACTGTCCTCCTTTTCATTCCTGCTCCTTTCAAGATTTTCAGTGACTTTAACACCAACATGGATTACTCATCTCACATCCTGGTCTCCTCACCCACACTGATTCGTTCTTTCATCCCTCACAGCCACCAATATCCATGATTATAACATAAACTTTTGCATTACAAGTATCTACAATATGAAATCTTGAATTGAAGACCTCTTTCTCTAATAACCACTCCCTCAACTTTTAATTCACTTATGCTAATGCTGCTACTGTAATATTTCTTTGACCTCATCGATACCTCCAATTCATTCAACAATATTTTTTTCACTATCCAATACCCTCCTTCTTTTTTTGTTTCCTAAAATCCTGGTTGGACCCAGCTATCAGCCTTCTCCTCATTTAATCTAGTGCAGCTAAAAGTTGCTAGAGAAAACCACACAACTAGGTTCATGGGCTGTATTTTAAATTAATGACCACAGAACTCCAGTGGGCACTCAGTCGTGCCTAGAAGTCCTACTATATTTCCCTAGTAAATCTGATTACAAGCCTACAAGATAACAATTTCACAATGTTTTCTCTTTTTATCCTGTACTTTACCTGATAACTTGATGTCATATTTTACTGAGAAAATAGAAGTAATCAAACAAGATGGCCCCATGTTCTCAACATCAAAGCTGTTACAGTGGGGACTTCCCTGGTGGTGCAGTGGTTAAGCACCCGCCCGCCAATGCAGGGGACATGGGTTCGAACCCTGGTCCAGGAAGATCCCACATACTGCGGAGCAACTAAGCCCATGCGCCACAACTACCGAGCCTGTGCTCTAGAGCCCGTGAGCTACAACTACTGAGCCCATATGCCACAATTACTGAAGCCCATGCGCCTAGAGCCTGTGCTCTGCAACAAGAGAAGCCACCGCAATTGAGAAGCCCGTGCACCACAACAAAGAGTAGCCCCTACTCGCCGCAACTAGAGAAAGCCCATGCGCAGTAGTGAAGACCCAATGCGGCCAAAAATAAATAAATAAATTTTTTAAAAAAGCTGTTACAGTGAAAGAAGTACCTCTGCTCCTATCAAAATCTTCTCTGCTTGTGTTCTAGATCTCGTAAAGACTTCACTTCTGCAAGTCTTGCCCTTTCTCTTCTGCATTACCTATTTCTCCTTCTTTAGGATAATTCTCATCAGGTTATAAGTATGCTTTAGAATCTCTCATTCCCCTGAGCCTACAATCTCTTCTAGCTACAATCCCATTCTCTGACCCCTTGAAGCAAAACTTCTTAAAAAGTGTTATATACTGTTTGTTATATCTCTTGTAACCCTCTCTAATTTGGCTTCCAAACTCACTGAACCTGGGGAATAGTCTGATGGATTTTTCACTGTCCTGACCTTTTTTTTTTTTTTTTTTTTTTTTTTTGCGGTATGCGGGCCTCTCACTGTTTTGGCCTCTCCCATTGCGGAGCGCAGGCTCAGCGGCCATGGCTCATGGGCCCAGCCGCTCCGCAGCATGTGGGATCCTCCCGGACCGGGGCACGAACCCGTGTCCCCTGCATCGGCAGGCGGACTCTCAACCACTGCGCCACCAGGGAAGCCCTGTCCTCACCTTTTTTTTTTTTTCAATGTTGAGCCTTCTTTTTAATTTATTTATTTTTATTTTTGGCTGTGTTGGCTTTCTCTGGTTGTGGCACGCGGCGGCCACTCTTCATCGCGGCGCGTGGGCCTCTCACTGTCGTGGCCTCTCTTGTTGCGGAGCACAGGCTCCAGACGCGCAGGCTCAGTAGTTGTGGCTCACGGGCCCAGTCGCTCCGCAGCATGTGGGATCTTCCCAGACCAGGGCTCGAACCCGTGTCCCCTGCATCGGCAGGCGGACTCTCAACCACTGTGCCACCAGGGAAGCCCTGTCCTCACCTTTTTTATGTCTCAGAAGACTGGTCTCAGGTAACCACTCACTCCTTGATATTTATGACACCAAGTTTTTCTGGTTTTCCTCCTATCTTTCTGTCTCTTCTTCAGTCTCCATTGCTGACTCCAATTCTCTATTCAGTGCTTAGTCCTGCGTCCTCTTCTTTTCCCCTAAGTGATCTAGTCTAGTCCCATGGCTTTAAATCACCAAAATCTTGTTGACTCCCAATTTAGCATCGAACATTTCCATTTGATTATCTACCAGGCATCTGCAATTTAACAACAACTCTTGATTTCCCCCCAAAACCTGAGAGTTATTCCTGGTTTCTCCCTTACCCTTGTCCCATTACTCTACTCCATTAAATAAGTCTATTGATTCTACCTTTTCTCCTAGGTTCCTTATCCAAAGCACTTTCATTTCTTACCTGGACTATTGCAGCCACCTCCTAAGTAGTCTTTCTGCTTCTAACTTTGTCTTCAATAATCCATTCTCCCCACAAGGTGATCTCTTAATACATAATTCAGTTTATGTCACTTGAATGCTTAAAGCTCTTCAGTGGGTTCCTATGACATTTAAAAATTTTAAAAACCTCTTTACCAGGGCCTGTAAGACCCTATGTGATCCAGCCCTACTTATCTTCTCAACTTCTTATTTTCTTACTTGTTATGGTCCAACCACACTGGACTTCTTTCTGTTCCATGAACTTGCCAAGTTCTCTTTCTTCAAGGACTTTGTTCTGGTGTTCCCTCTATTTGTGTTGCTTTTCCTCCTAATCATTATGAGATTGGTTCTTTCTTGTAATTCAAAGCTCATCCTAAGTATCACTTCTTCAGAGAGGTTCTCTCCATCTAAAGTAGCCTTCCCCACCTCTACAAAGTTACTTTGTAGGTTATTACCCTATTTATTTCCTCAATAGCACTTATCTCATTCAAATTATATTCAAATTTCTTTACTAGTTTACTGTCTGTCTCCTTCATGTAAGTTCCTTGAAGGCAGGTACCTTGTCTTTCCTGTCACTTCTGTTTCCCCAGCAGTTCTTGACATATTGAAGGCATTCAAATATTTGTTATATAAAAGGATGAAGTAACTGAATAATTAACTATATATATATTTAGGTAATAGTGACAAATGCCCACAGATGCTGACAGCTGATGAATGTGCGTTTTGTTGGAAGAGCCTCATTTTGAACTTTGTTTGGAAATGAATTCCCCAAATTAGAAAGGTTTGCTCTCATAACTAATCATCCACAATATTCTTCTGGTGGTCTATTATGTCCCTTTAGCAATAAGTGGCTAATTTCTTATTCAATAATTCTTATATGAAATTCATAAGAAAATTAATATTTTTACTTTTATCATGTTAATTAGAAGGCTATTTAATAGAGTTATACTGTTTTTCAAAAAGCCTCTCAGATAGGTGAATAGCTTTGGGCTGGTTTTCATTCTTACCACTTAGCTGACATTTCTAAATTTTGATGCCAAATGAGTATACTCTCTGAATTTAACCCCAGATGTTCTGCTTCTCAACCTTGGATTTTTAAAAAGATTTCTTTTTTTTTTTTTTCTTTCTGTTCTGTTACCAAATTACAGAGTTTTTTTTTTTTTTAAAGGAAAAACGTGAAAAAATATATTTTATCATACAAGAGTTATTTATGTACCTCAAAATATTTTTCTCCTTTCAGAAATTCATTACATTTATAAAACACTATTCTTCCAAGGCCTTAGATTATGATTGGCTAAAATATAAGAATTATACCAACAGTAACAATTCTCACATTAATCTATCCAATAGGATTCAGCTACATATATTAGGCTCTTTATAATATGTGGTCCCAATAAAAAATACACAAGAATATAATTTATAACTAGGTAGAATTTGTGTATATTTAAAATTTCAGGTTGGCCTATGTAAGTTGTTCTGGATAACTTTTGTTTTCATTAAAACTAACAAACCACTGGATTAAAATGACAATTAATTGCTTCCTTCAGTTAATACCCAAAAAGAAAGCCATCCTTTTCTCCTGTGTGACAAAAGGCCTTTGTCAATTAGGTCTCAGTTTATATACTGGCCACATTTGGCAAAGTCCAGTCCTCACCAAAAATAGTAACAACCTGCTCTGGATGGTAATCAAGCAGCAAATCTATTTTCAGCCTTAATGTTTGAAACTCCAAATGCTAGATGCCATGGAACTGAACCTTAAATGGCATAAGTACACTGGTCTGAGACTAAAGGACAGGACACAGTATTTGGGGCTCTCCAAAACATCTGTTTCTTTATTCTAAAAGAAATAATGTTTCAGACTTAGTAGGGGAAGTTAAATCTAACTTTGACACATGTAAAACCAAAAGAATCTTAGAACTGAAACAACTGGGGAAGGAAGATTAGAATGATATAACCTTTGTTGTAGTCTTTTACATTACCCTAAATTTCCTATTTTCTTAGTGTCTCTGGTTTTTACTATTAATATCTTTGTCAGCTTACCTGTCTCTGAGTGTGCTGGGGCCTAGATAAGGATACAGGTTTTCCTTGAGCTTTGCTTTGATGAGATGGTCCAGGGTCTCATGTAAGAAAGGCTGATGCTGAGTATATACATTTTCTACTCCCTAAGACAGGGGGAAATGGTTCTTATGTCATTTTTTTTGGAAATTGCAATATAACAGTTAATGATACTCACATCAGAAAAGGACATGTACTCAATAGAGATTTCATGGGACAAGAGTCAAGCAGGAATTTTAGGAGAATTTTATAGTTAATTATTTTCATCAATTAGAAATGTTCTAATCTTATGAAAAAACTCTGTAATTTAAGGTTAGCTATTATAAAGGAATTTTTAAAATGCAGTTGCTTAAATCCTTTATTATCTCTTCACTGACACCCTTCCTTTTGTGGAAATATTATATGACATGTAGAGCAAATAAAAGGACTATGTAGCAAAGGAGACTAGAAACACTCAGGAAAATGGAAAAATTTCAGGAAACATAAGAAAGGCTAGCAGATTAAAACTAATTTTTAACCGTTTTAAGAAAATAGGTTAGTATTTTTAAAAGATCTACAATTGTTTGCTTCATCTTTAATTTCCATCAGAGAAAAACAACCTAACAAATCTTAAACAAATGGAATAAAATAGCTATGACTAACAGAACTGTCTGCCTTTTTACTCTTGGGTATTTCCTGGAAATATCTCATTATTCCCTTCTCAGCTATCTGGGTCAATGATGATGCGTTCCAATACAGAAAGTATTTAAAGAAAAAGCTTTCAAGAGGATGTCTGCTTTAATTTCATTTAACTGACATAGTACTAGATCAGCAGCAATCCTGAAGTTACTTTGAAGATCATATTCATTCACTCTCAGCTTCAGGGACTTCAACTGTTTCTCATTTAGGAAAGCATAGAGATATCATACCTTCAATCCTTTGAGGAACTGTTTGGTAATAGCCACAGCATCTTTGGGGCTGAAGAGGTCACTTCCTCTGATCCGTTTACCACCATATTCAACAACTGTAGGCACAAGCTTTTTTTTAAAAAAAAAGAGAGAAACAACCTCTTATTGCTTGTGGAACAGGAAGAAAATAACTATATTAAGGAAATGAAAACATGAGAGGACAGAATTATACATTTCTGTGAATAAAAACAGTATGACATCATTTGTCAGAGTTAAGGCTATAATACTAGAATTTGGTTCCTGTTTGATGGGATTAATATATAAATCTGGTTACCTTTCGATACTTCTCAGAAACACCTTTATTTCTAAGGTCCATCATTAATCCTGGTAGGCTATTGCTGCTGTGTCGCTCATAATGTAGAGCATAAAGCATCACCAGGCGCGCAGCATCAAACTCTGTCACTTTGGGGTTCTGCAGGAGTCTCTTTACATTCTGAAAAAAGAGAGAACTAATATTTATCCTCCCTTCACTTGGGTGATGTATAATATCTTAGTTCTAATAATTATTGAATGGTAGTGATACATCTGACTAAAATACATATGACTAAGATCACTACTATGGCAATGTACAAGTCATAGGTTTAGCAACTGTTTCAACTACAGAAAATTAAATGCCTTTTGCCTAAGATAAGAATTAAATAAGGACATAAATTCTCACTGTAATTGCTTTAAGACAAATATGAAGTTAACTATGGTTATTTCCCCTTTTCTTTCCATTGATTGAGATGGTCCAGGGTCTCATGTAGGAAAGGTTGCAATTTCCTCACTGAAATAAGGAACACATACTATTTCCACCACTATTTCTACTACTTCAATCAATACAGCACAGAAGAGAACTGACCAGTTGACTTGTAAAACTCTACTACCTTTTTTAGTGTCAGTGACCGACCAGTGAAATGGAGACAATTTGGTAGAATTTTACATAGGAGGACTGGGCTTAATCTCCAAGAAGCATCATATATAACAATATGTCTCAACATGGCTTACAGAGATATGAATATGTAACAGCATATAATCTCTAAACTGAATACGTAAGATCTAAGAGGGCAGGTACTGATAGCAAAGGAAGCTAGACAAAATCATGTTTAGGTTGTATCAGTCCTCACATTAAGGGACTTCCCTATACTATAGATTTATATTTATTATGCAGAACAAATTAATTAGAGCCAACAAATACTTTTTTTTTTTTTGGCGGTACATGGGCCTCTCACTGCTGTGGCCTCTCCCGTTGTGGAGCACAGGCTCCGGACATGCAGGCCCAGCGGCCATGGCTCACGGGCCCAGCCGCCCTGCGGCACATGGGATCCTCCCGGACCAGGGCACGAACCCGTGTCCCCTGCATCGGCAGGTGGACTCTCAACCACTGCGCCACCAGGGAAGCCCCAAATACTTTTTGATCACTCTCTAAGCAAAAGGCACTATGCCAGGCACTGGAGGGGACACAGAGATGAGAGTTGGAGACAGTTTCTGTCCTCAGTGAGTTCATAGACAATGGGGTAAAGGGGGATAAAACAAGTATGTTCCATTCTGCTATAAAGTATGTTTCTTAATGCACTTAGCTCTACGAGATTGGTAACTATGGGAATAACACAGAAGGCATATTGGTTTACATGTAAATTTTTCAGCAAGTTAATATTTAGAAAAGATCAGGCACAAGTTTCCTCTTTAAAGAGGAAGCTTTACCAATATGTTAAGGAAAAAAGATGAAAATCCTACAGAAGTGTTTTTTTTAGAAGTAACTGGTTTTGTAGCTTTAAGAACTGCTGTGCTTTCCACAATGTTAAGCTATGTGGGGAAAGGGCAAGTGCAAATGAAAAGGATGCAAAGATATTTCTGTGTTAAAAAGCAAAACAAAACAACCCCAAACTGACTAATATCCCCATATCGTATTTTTAACTTTGATGACACAAGTCTCTATGAGAAGCAAATACTTTTGAGACCTTATATGCCGAAGAATAAAACATGAGCCCCAGGAGTAACCACAAAGGATGGTCTGAGTGCATTTCCAGGTGCAAATGCCAGCGAAATTTAACTGTGTTAGCATTTTAATTAGGATTATTATTTTATCAGGGCTCTGATTACAAAGTTATATAGATTTTTCTTTCTCTTTTTTAGTTATATAAATTTTAAGTGATCTGCTTATAACCCTATTTTCCCGTAACCTTTGTTTATTTTTAGTGCATGATTTTGCAGAATGTGAAGCTTTTTCAGGAACACATATGTGGTATTATAACAGAAACATATGCATGCAAAAACCAAAAACTTAAAATCAGTGCAATGGGGGACAGGGGACACAAAGTGAAGAGAAGCTCATCTGGTTACTGAGGGATCAATTATAAAAGGTCTTAAAAACTAAATTTTGGAATTAGTTTGAGACACTGAAAGAGATGCTATTAATAGGAATATGGAAATCAGAGAAAGAAATGAGTTGGGCTGAAAGACTAGTAAGAGCCTTGGAGGGCACTGGATTCTGAGGACATAACAACTAACATCTGTATAGTACTCTGCAACTTACAAGATTCATTTACATACATTGTCTTTTTAGTACTTCACAACAACCAGGTCTCATGACTAAGAACTCTTTTCTTCACACTAAAGAGGGACTATGATGAAATGGGGAACCTCCCAGGTAGCTTTCAAGTACAAAGTTCTCTGGGTAGGATTCTTATTGTTGCTTTTTAGGTGAACATTTCACTATCATCATCCTTACAGGATCAAAAAGGAATAAATTTCTCTTCTACAGATTTAAACCCTGCAGTCATAAAATTTTCCTTACCTCTTTTTCCTTTTGTGGTAACGTTTCCACACAGCAGTGACTAAATACAGACTATTTAGAATATTTGTTTAAATGTTCCACTAATTTCTACTATAATATGGAGAAAGTTCAGGATACAAATTAATTATCAAGTAAAAATACACAATTTCATATGTTTCTCAGTCAACCTGGCATAAGTTTAAAACATCCATCTGGGATCTCTGTTGTTGCTTTTCTTATAGGCACAATGTTTCATTTTCTGCCCTTGCAGTCACTCTCTTTTTACCTCAAATCTACTCAATTTCTGACTGACCTGTCCCTGTACTTCTAAGCAAATCTGAGATACTCAAGTAACTGTAAACCCACAAAAACTGGTATGGGGACAGTCAAAGACTATTTGCAGTAATCAGTTTATACCCTTCCTATTTGCTCCTTTCTAATTACCTTTCCTTGAATCTTGACTCTTGGCTCTATTTCCCATTTAAAAATTCCACTTCTAATCCTTGAGATTTGGTACTGGTATTTAGAGTCCCCGGCTTGACTCTTAGCTCTCCCTCAATGGGAGGCCTTCTGATCCAATAGTCCAGATCTGGCCCAAGACTATGCTGAGTAGAGTACTTTGCTTACTTTTGAGCCCTTAGGACCCAACCCATGGCTCAGGTCAGTGTTCCAGTTAGACTTATCTATTCCCTCATGAAAAGAAACCTGTAGATATACAAGCTGAATTCTTTCTTCTTTTTCAGCTATATAAGTCCTTGAAGAAGCAGGGCCTTTCTGTCTGCCTGGATCCCATGTTATCCTTTGACTTCATTTTGAACTATTTCCCTCATGGCTACTTGACTCATCAACTTGACTGACAGTGACATACATTATATTGAGATTCCAGGGTACTAACCAGAGAAGAGGAGAAAAAGAATCTGAAAGACTTTAATTACATAGGAGGTATGTGTTACACAGTGGTATTTATATGTTGGAAATATGACTGAATTATATAATGAACTTTTTGGTATCTCTTTTCTTATTAAATTTCCCATAAACCTTGAGATTATCAAGGGAGAAAAGTATACTGTTACATAATAACAATGGCTGAATAAAGAGTGAAACAGAAAACTATTGTCCACTTAAGAAGATGGGATTTGGGCTTCCCTGGTGGCGCAGTGGTTGAGAGTCCGCCTGCCGATGCAGGGGACGCGGGTTTGTGCCCGGTCCGGGAGGATCCCACATGCCGCGGAGCGGCTGGGCCCATGAGCCATGGCCGCTGAGCCTGCGCTCCGCAATGGGAGAGGCCACAACAGTGAGAGGCCCGCATACTGCAAAAAAAAAGAAGATGGGATTCAAAAATCTTCCACTGAATTCTAACATTAGTGTAGGCCCAATGAAGGAATAGGAAAAGAAATGCAAAAACACTATCTTTGAAGGTCAAGTTTCAAAAAGGAGCTAATGTTCATTCAAAAGACATTGATTAAAAAACATTCTTCTCTTCTGATATTTAGAGATTCTCCCATTATTTTGGGCTGACTACTTTTATACTTTTCTGTTTTCTTCTACCAAAACTATGATATAGCAGTACGAGAAAAAACTTTCGTAATGACATGCCTATACTTTAAACCATTGTACAAATTACAGTTGAAGTCTGCAATTAAAGATAGTCCCCTTTTTTTTTTGCTTTAATTTAACCTAAAGAACAGGATCTGTACCTTGTTATCAACTATCACAGTAATGTAGTAAAACACTCAATGAATAGCATTATAAGCCAATAGATTAGAACAGCAAGATGAAATTGGTAGAAGTCTTCAACATGCTGATATGATTAAATAATGAGTCTAATCTAACCGTTTGAGAGAACAGTGTTATGGGACTATAAAGAGCTTATCTAGGAAAAATGATAGAAAGTAGGCAGGACCCAATTCCACTAACTGGTAAATACATGAGTCAGTATTCTTTTACTTAATGACTAGTCAAATTTAGCTTTGATGTAGGTCTTCTGCTGGTCAACACTGTTTCTGAAATACTAGTCAAATGATAGTTTAGAAAGTAAAGGATCATTTTTACTCTTAGTTGGTAAAAGTAAAATTGTCAGCTCAATGTGTCCAAAACAATTTTCTTACAATTTTAACGAGAAGCAAAAAAACCCTTCTAAAATCAGGGAGAATTCCAAGATCATGAGTGAATTAAAAAACATGTCTCGTATGCCATAAAGAAAAGAGAATGTACCATCAAACAATAATACTGAAAATAGCGATAGTTAATATTCATTGAATGTTGTAAGTACCAGGTACCGTATTAAGTGCTTTACATGTATTAGCTCATTACACCCTCACAAAAATCTTTGAAGTAAGTACTGATATTTCCCCCTATTTTACAGACAAAGAGACTAAGACTTGGAGTGGTTAAGAATCATTTTCAAACCCAAGCCATCAAAGATTCAAGCTATCAGCCACTATTCGATACTGCTTCAAACAGAACTCTTTATCTTCATTTCTCTAATGAATATTTGTTGTCCTTACTACGTGTTATTAATGGAATTTGAGATCTTTTACTCAAGGTCAGGAAAGAAGGATATAAAAAGACTAGATCCTCCTTCCAAATGAAAAGCTGTAATACGACAACAAAAGGGGGAGAAATTATTTACTTTCTGAAGATTTTTCTCTTTATGGTATGAAAAAAAATCTTCCTTACTAATCAAATGAGTCTTTTCCAAGGCTATGCATATGTCTCAATGATAGTACATTGCAGTTTGGTTCTAGTGAAATTCTTCTGAATCAAATTTTTTGTTACCCTGTAGGGTAACTGGTTAGAAGTGGCAGCAATTCATAGGTTAAATTTTAGCAATGTATGAGCTTTTTTTGCCTCACCATGATACAGTTACTATTCAGTAAAGCAAACCTCATCTTTACTCAAAAGTCAATTCATCGCTTATTATCACCTAAGGTCAAGCCAAGGAATGCTGTAACCCATCTAGGGGTCAGGCCCCTGGCATCTACTCATTATTAAAAGTTCTCTTTATTGACTATTTCTATCATGTTGTCAAAGAAATCCTTTATGACGGGGGAGTCCAAATCAACTGCTCACTGTAAAACCCTAATACCCTGGGCAAGAAAACCTTCAAAAGATAATTTTTAAAAATATAAAGTGGATCACAAATGGAATTCATATTTAAAAGTATCTGTTTTTCTTTTAAAATGAACAAAAAATAAGATTTCAGGCAAGGAATTACAGTAGCCTTTTCTAACTGCTTTCCATATGGTGAGATACAAATAAAGATACTAAAATTGGCTAGTGATTAAGTTTGGTTCTATTGTTTTAAAGGGAAAAATAAAATGATAAAGAAACATAAGGAAATTTAAATTTAGTTACAGGACACAATTCTGTTTTTACTTAATAAGAGAAAAAAATTCATTTTATTGAGAAAAATAAAAAGTTTTCATAGGAATGCTTCTGTTAGGCCCACAACTATAAACTCTTATTAATAGTGTTGTTTAAAGTAAGTTGGCCAAGTTAAATAGATTGTGATGTACCTTTACAAAGGAATACTATTTAGTGATTTAACAGAATGAGTGTTTAGGTTCTGGTCTGGAACAATCTCTGAGATACACAGTTAAGTGAAAAAGCAAAATGCAGAGCTATGTGTACAGTATGGTATCATCTGAATTTTAAAAAGAGAGAGAAGGAAATATACACACTCATAGAGGCTTGCACACACACAGAATAACTGTAAGAATGCAAGTGAAACTAACAGACTCAGTTTTTACTATGTATCTCTTTCATCAAGTACTTATATTATCTATTTAAGAATTAGAATTTATGATAAACCATAATGGTATATCATAACAATGATATAAAGAATATAAAACAATGTTGATATATGTATAACTGAATCACTTTGATGTACAGCAGAAATTAATACAACAGTGTAAATCAACTATACTTCAATAAAAAAATAGATTAAAAAAAATTCATATTTAATACAACTAAAAATATAAAGTCAGCCTAAAAGTTCTTTGTGAAGATTTAAGAACACAGAGATAAAATTAAGTGTTGACAGAAGTACTTTTCATAAATATAAAGCCAATAGCATCTTTATGATTTTCAAAATGATGGTGTTTTCAGAGGAACTCTTGATAAACATTTTTTTTTTTTTTTTTTTTTTGCGGTACTCGGGCCTCTCACTGTTGTGGCCTCTCCCGTTGCGGAGCACAGGCTCCGGATGCACAGGCTCAGCGGCCATGGGTCACGGGCCCAGCTGCTCCGCGGCATGTGGGATCTTCCCAGACCGGGGCACAAACCCATGTCCCCTGCATCGGCAGGAAGACTCTCAACCACTGCGCCACCAGGGAAGCCCAATAAACATTTTTAAAAATTAAAAACCAACAACTATCAACATAAATCACAGTGAAGACTTTGGTATAACTAGAGCAACCACAGGTGGGTGAATTTCTTTCTTTTGATTGTACCATATCTTTAAAAAATTGTACTTAGAGGAAGGAAACTAACCTTTACAAAGTACCTACCATATGGAAAGCATTTTATATCTCATTAAATCCTGATAACAACCTAAAAGTTTGAAATCATTATCCCTGAGGCTTGGGCAAAATAAGTAATTTTCCCAGAGAAACTTTGATACATAGAGATAGGACATAAGCCAGGATAGTCTGTGTTGTTTCCATCACACCATGCTGGCTTTATTTTACAAAGCAGAATTGCAGCAGGGAAAGAAAGAGACTAAGTTTTAGAATATAGGGTCCTATTAATAAGGAAATGTGCTTCTTATAATAAGTGGCTTAGAAACAGCTATTTCCCAAAGGACTCTCATTCCCAAGTTACTTACTCTCAGTGATACCACATTTTGCCACTTCTCAGGAATTTTGGAATTATCTCTGATTTGTTCTGCCTTGTTATCCTTATATCTAATCTGTCACTAAATAGTTATTTTCTCCCTTTGAAATGTCTTTTATATTTGCCCTTCTGTACATTTTTACTACTACCACTATGAGTCTTCTAGCCTCTCTGACTTTAATTTTTTTCATCTCCAAAGCATCCTTACTAGATTAAATTTCCTAAAATACTGCTTTCATCATATCAACTTCTACGTAAGACTCTACACTGGATCTCTTTGCCTATCTCAGCAAGTACAAATCCCCCTTACAAGCGTCTTCATAAACTAGTTCCTGTTTACCAATTCAATTTTATCTCCCATGTCTCTTGCACACCCACTCTCAACAGGTCATGCTGTTTATTATTTTCTGCATAGTTCTGCATCTTTTCTTTGCTGAAATCCTCCTCCAGATTCTATTCATTATTTATGGTCCATCTTAATATTACCTCTCTAAGAAACTGTCCCTAGTAACCTCAAATCTTTAATTATAGTCAGTACCACAATTTTGACTTAATTAAATATTAACTTGAAACACTGCCTAATTGTTATTCATGCTTTAGTTTTGTCTCTTCAACTTATACTGTAAATTTCATCAGGCTAGGGTTTGATTATGTCACTTTTTTCTAAAATCCTCTGATAGCTCTCATCATTTTAAGATTAAAGCCCAACCTCCTTTCAATGGCCATAACCAGGCCTCAATCTGTCCTTCTGGCTTATCTAAGACCACTCCTCATCTTATATCCAGCACTGGCTACACTGAATTAGTCTCTGTTCCCTTAAAAAAAAAAATTTTTTTTTTTTTCACATCTCCATGCCTGCATTCCCTCTGCTGAGAATTTCCTTCCTTTTCTCTGGTTGGTGCACTTCTACTTAATTACTTGTCCAGAACCAGACCTAATGTCATTGTCTCTAAGAAGCTCTAAGAAGATTCATCCTTAGGGAAAACAGTTGTCCTTCCTCTGTATTCCCATATCCCTTTGTAATACCTCTAGTATAGCACTTATTGCATATATTATAATTCCTGGTTTAAATTTCTTTCTTCCCTACTAAAATGTGAACTTTTTGAGGAAAAGGATGGTATCTTATTCATTTTTGTACCACTAGATCCTCACAGCACCATGAACATGGAGCAGGCATTCACATGTTTGTGGAATAAACAGCAGATGTTCAATAATAAAAACCTACATAATGCATTTTAATATATTATACCTTTAAAATCTTCCTAACAACACTGTGAGATAAATATCATTATACTTATTTAACAAATGAGGAAAATGGCTCAGAGATTAAGCCAACGGCTCCAGGTCACAAAGCCAGCAGTGGCAAATCAAACGCTGAAATTCAGATCTTCTGATTTTAGTCTAGCATTCTTTCTAGTTGACTAGGCTGCCCTCCTAAACACTCAATTAATTGCCTGAACCCTTTGAGATTGCGCATTTTTCTTCTACTGTCCCTCTTATCATACATCTATCTTAAATAATACTAATTTGTGTTCTTGTCTCAACTGCCTGTTACACTGTAAATTCCATGTTGGTTAAGAAGGATTACTTGCCTTTGTATCTCTTGCTCTGCCTGGCACAGTGCCTTACACATAGTAGGTGCTCATCAAATTGGATTGAATAGATACCTGGAGAGCACTAGAATGGTCATTTTGACAGGCCAGTTCTTGCTCAACCTCCGAAACCTCCAGCAGATTCCGCTCACTGACCAACCGAGACAGCTCTCCAACCACTGTCACGTGCTTTGATACAGTCCCAGACATCTTCTTGAATTGTGGGTAATTCTCCACAAAGGCCTGCCATGGGAAAAACATCAATTGGGGGTTCTGTTATTTCTTGATGAGGATAGGCATGTATGAAGAAGGAAAAAAAAAAAAGGCAGGGATTATTCTTCTGCCCAGACTAAGGCATCTAATACTTTCAATCACATGGCATTTTGTTATGCTTAAGAAGAGAAGAACTAGTATATGTCAGTAGACTGAGTCTTTATAGTCCAAATATGACTGATGAATGGAAAGAAGTACATGGCTTATTATGAAGTTTTCACTATATTTTTTCCTAAAGAGAAGTATTACAGAAAATAATCTCAAACCAAACAAAAGGAATCAAGGCAGAAATCAGACCCAGAATATTCCAGAAATGCTGCTTACATGAATAGTTCCAAAGTCTTGCATGTTAATCATCCATGTACATGTTCAATTTACCTTCATGTCTGCTATTGATTCTAGTTTTTGCTGTTCTTTTGGTTTCTTCTTCTGAAAGTCTTCCATGAGATTCTTTATGTTGCTACCAATCTCAGCAAAGTTCAGGTACATGTTCTGTGAAAAAGGAAGTTGGAAACACAGTTCTATCAACAAGTCTGACTTTCAGACAATTTAAAAGAAGTAAAAAAGAACACTGAATACAGTGAGAACTGAAGGGCAAGAAAATTTCATTATCATTACCAAATCTGGATATTGGCCAGGACACTGGTGATGAATACCATTACCATTTTCACAAAGGGCTAAGGACAGGAGGGAAGTAAATAAATTGGGTTCTAATTTTAAAAGTACAAAACTAAGTATGTGATTTTTGTGAAAAAAATATTGTTAAAGGGTCAGAAAAAAGTGTGCCTTCCCTTGAGATGCAGTTTATCTACAGGACGCCTCTATCATCCTTCTACGTGAAATCCCCAGCCTGCTCTCATTCTAACAAATCAATATTAACCTTCTTACATAAAAACAACTAAAAAAATTTAAAAGAATTTTAAACCACTTACGTTAGCGTAGAATTCATCATTTTCAGCAGATAGGACCACCTCTCTCAAGTCTTTACTGATCCCTGGCACTCTGGAAAGATCAATCCGATTGTTGTTTATGCCCAGTAGTTCATGGACCATGGCCTGATATGTCCACTAAATAAAGAATTATGAGAAAAAAAAAATTGGTAACTGACAAAACATGGAAATAGTACACGTTCAGGAAAACAAATAAAAACTGATAACATTCTTAGTAACTAGTCTTGTTTACATGGAGGTTCTCTATTTAGCTCAAATTTTATTAATACTTTGTGCTATACTAAGCATTAAGATTGTCATTTTAATTGGTTAAACATGCGACAGTCAAAATGCTTTTAGATCTCACACTTTTGGAAGAAGGGCAGCCAGATTAATATTCCTGATAGAAAGAAAACAAATTAGATCTATCATTAGCTCCAATTTTTGCCTGTGAATTAAGAGTATATTTTTGGCTTCATAGATAGGGCTATATTGGTACTGCAGTTACAAGCTGTACCATTTCCTGTACACTTCTGTGGTTTTCTGCAGCATAAGAAGTGTGTTCTTGCAGATCTGAGTGGTGCTATATTTATCCTGGGAACACTAATATTACCAGAAAAAAACCTTGTGAGTTGATCAAAACACACGTATTCAGAAGCTTGCCTCTGAATCCATTTTACTTTATATTTTGACTTAATATGCATTGTGAAGAAGGACCGGTTTCCAGTCTTACTTATTTCGTAAAACTGGAAAGGAGAAACCCCCAAATTTGCCTTCTCACCTTTTATGGAGAACAGGTTACTTTTAGTCACAGGCCCATTAGAGAAAACTAAGTATTTTCCAGCAAATTACCCTCTAAATCTAGAGTCTAAACACTAGATTTGTTAAAATAACTTCAGAGGTTATAAAAGTAGGTGCTTTATTTCCTAAAATATTTGCCAATGAGTCCTTGAAAAAGCAAGTTTCATTACAGCATTTAAAATAAGTACAACAAAATGCTTTATGCTTCCATAGACAGCATCCTGTGCATGCTTTCGCCATTAGCACATACTTCATAATTAAAATGATGTTTACCTTCTCCTCACTGGATCATGAATTCTTTGAGAGCAGAGACTGTTATCTTTTAACCTTTTATCTCTAGTACTTAATACAGTACCTGGCACATAATAGGTCCTCAGTGAAATCTGTTGAATGAATGATTGCTTTTCTTTGGGAAACTAAATTATAAGCAATTATTTTTCTTTCTACTTTTTTATATGATCAAAATTTCTTTAGTTATATTATTAAAATGTATATAAAATATGTAACACATAATATGTAATATATAGAATATATAAAGTTATATTACTTTGAATTTTAGGAATATAAGCTATCTAGCATATCATAGAGAAGTTGCATTCCACAGCACAGATTTCCCCTAGCATTAACATTATTATTATAAGCTGGGATGGAACTGAAATATAGACTGTGCCTTTTCCTATAAATTTAAAGTCGCTATTAATAAAGTATCTACAAAGTGTAAGGCACTGTGCTTGTATTCACAGAAGAACAAACATTAGTAAGACACAGTCTGCCTTGAAGGAATGTATAACCTAGGAGACTGTGAAAACAATCAAAGGTACAACACAGAAAGTGCAGCATGAGACATAAGATGTTTCAAAAACACTTAAAAGATGTTTCAAGTGGTTTTAAAGGATAAGAATTTTGAGAGGTGAAGATGGGAAGAGAATGTATTCCAAACATGCCAGAGTTCAAAGAGAGGTCACAACATGAATAAAATGATGGCAGGAAATCATGAGGTATATCTACACAGTAGTGGGCTGCAGGTTTTCTATAACGTTGAGCCTACATTGTGAAGGCTCATGGATGCCAAGTTCAGGAGTCTGTATTTCATCCAGCAGGCAAATGGGAAACAATTAAGATTTTTAAGCCAGGAGTAATAGGATCAGAACTTACTTTAGTAAAAGTAATTTAACAACATTGTATCCTTGAGATACATTAGAGTGGAGAGAAATTAAAAGTGGGGAATCAAGAAGATGACTATTTGAGGATTCCTATAAGAGATTAGATACACCAAGATAATGGCAATATGAATGGAAAAGAGCAGACACTGGAAAAGTAGAATCTACAGACCCAGAAGTTGCCTTAATTAGGGATGGTGGCAGAAAGGGACAGGAAGGATGAGGCAGAAGAAAGAGCTGAAGATGACTGTGGCTGGAAGAACACTGATACCAGAAGGCTAGGAAACACAAGGCAAAAACAAGAATAGCTGAAAATAAGGAGGCAAATAAATGGACCATGTTGTTCATTTCCACATCTGCATTTTGATGAATACCACTTGAAATCATCTTTTCATTATGCTAACAAAGGGCTCTGCACCTGGTTTAGCAATGGGGTGATGGCATCATCGCAGCGATCTAAAATAAGTAGCAATGGAGGAACCTCAGTCCGCCGGAATTCAAACAGTTCATATTCTTTAGTTATCACCTGCTGTGGGTAAGAGAGAAAGACGGTTTGGTGAACCAATTAGTAGCAGATAGAGATGATATAAATAGAAAATTAATACACAAAAACCACATTTAACAATAGTTTCTTGCACTTTCATAGGCCTTCCATAAAAGGATTCAAAAGCTTGACAAAGTTTAGTAGCATTCTGTTTAAGGGGTTAGGATTTGAAACTCTATTTTACAAGCGGTTTAATAGGATCAAAAGAAGTTAAGTAGCTTGCAAATGTTTCTTGGGTTAAACCTAAGAATCTTAGCTCTAATTTGTTGCTTTTGGTCTTGAATTACAAATGCCTACCTCTTTGCCAGTAAACCTAACACATCATCTCCTTAGTTTTAGATAAAATATTCCTTTAATTTCTGAAATATGAAAAAGAAATGAATGGTCTTGATGTTTTGGAACTGGAGATAGAGAATGCCATACCTTAACACATTCTGCAAGTCTCTTTGCTGTCTCTGATGAAAGCTGGTAACGAATCATGGGACATTTCTTCAGAGATAAAAGGAGAGCTGTCAGTCCTTGAGTTGCTCTGGATAGTTGGACTGGATCCCAATTTCGACCCTTTTTGTTAAAACATATATTCAGAGAAAATATTTGAATTTTATCTTACAAGTCCAATTACTTACTGAATTAACTCCTGCCCGATAAATAAACTTTAAAAAAAATCCTTTCTTTCCATACCTGGCAGCAACCCAGAATATTGAGGGAAAACAAATGTGGATTCACAGCAATGTAATCACCATAAAATTCCTGCAAACAAAGCACCAAGATCAGTCAGTCATTCCATAAACTCCTAACTGTATCATGCAATAATATTTTTCATATGTGATATAATACTATGTGATACAATCAAATTTGAGGAAATGTAGGTATAAAAGAGAAAAATTGATCATTTAACAATTGAGTAACAATAGTCAATGTGAGAGAATTAATAAGATAATCATAAAATAGTAGCAATAATAATAAATCTTTAACAAAAAGAAACCAAAAAACAAAGTTGTATAAATATACATATCATACTTAAGGAGACTTATCAATTAGTAAAAATACAACACTGCTAAAGATATACAATGTTACACTCAGTTAGATGAATAAGAGCTTTGCTGTCCAGTGTAGTCTCATGAGGGAGAATATGATTTAAAATAGGTCATTCTTTTTTCATTCATTTATCACCTAGCGCATCCTCCTGAAAATCCAAAACTTGTTTATTTGCTTCCCTCAGGACGATATTCTTCACTTAGGTGATAAATGTATTCAAACATCTGTGATAAATGTATTCAAGAACACTAAAGGGTTTAAGAAGGAAAAGGTAACATGAAATGTTCTAATGTGAAGTATTACATAGCATGCAGAATAAACATTTAGGAGTTGCAAGTTTTAACCTAATGACAAATCTGCTTACTACTTCTCAAAGCAAGATAATCACAAACAGAACTTTAATAAACCTCATTCACATCCTTTACTTCCTATTCTCTCCCAATCAGACATAAACTATAACTGTGTAGATGAATATTCTTATAGTATAGCTCATAAAACTAGCATAAGACATATCTGGCTCTGTCCCCAACCCTGTGAAACCATCCCTACCAATCCAGTACCTTTCCAATCTCCTCATTCCCACTGCCTCCTTTAATTCTATTCCCACTCAATTTGATACCTCTTCCAGACTTTCTAAATATGAGTATAGTCTGGTGCAATGCACATTTATTGTGTCTGATCAATAGCTTCCTTTCTTATGAGACAACACCTTCCATATTTTTAGACTCAAATCTTTAGAAAGGGCCAATATAAGATATGTATTAGAGGACCAATATGTTTACCTGAACCTCAGCCACCACTTCCTGTTCATCAGCTTCAGCTAATGACTTCACATCACTCTTGCTGATCACATTACTGAAATCTGAAACAGACATATAGGTTGTGGTTGACTCAGAGGAGATCACCTCTGCTGCAATTAGACATAAATGGGCCTGACAGTTAAAGTCTAATGACTAAGTGAAATTTAGTATACATTGTGGTATATGTCAAACACCTTCACATTGGAATGAACAGCACAAATATGTTTAAATCTGTAAATTCATAATACTTAAAAAAAAAAAAAAAAGGGGGAACCACCATTGTAGGCATTGGAGGATGCTAGGGAACCAAATCATTATATTGAAAATAGCAAATACTGGGAAAGAAGTAAGCTTTTATCCTTTTATATGCAAACTGTACCACCAGATAACCAAACGGTAGATGAGCGGAAACTCCTCTTTAAAGAAATTTTCCAGCTAAAAAGCATCATTCTATAATGATAGAATTAAAACACCATCATTTTTTTCAACCCCAAATGAATCAATGGATGGAACTAGGCATTGGGCATTAACCTCTGCTAGTATCACAGTAAGAGACAATCAGTGGAAGCACACAACACTACCTATGAAATATTCTCGCCAAAAAAAAATCAAATCTGAATCTAATTAAGCCTCTGTATCCAAGTACCAATTTACAAGAACTAGAGGACAGAGGGAACACTTTAAATTGCAAAGAACATGTTAAAGTACCCCATGCAGATGTAATCAGCAAGATCCAGCCTGTGGGAAACTTTAACAGAACAATGTAGTTTCTTCAATAAATAGACCGCATGGGGGTTGGGGTAGAGAGAGGACTTATAGAAGATTAAAGAAACTTAAACAACATATCAACCAATAGCAATGTGTGGACCTTACTATGATCCTGATTCAAACAAACAGTGGTGAAAAAAAAAGGCATGAAAGAATCTGAAATAATTTGAACACTGAATGAATACTTGAATAAATAGGAATTTTCTTCATTATTTGGATATAATAATGGTACTCTTTAAAACAAGTCCTTATCATTTAGAGATGCACATGGAAATATTTATGGATGAAATCATGTGATGTCTTAGGTTATCTTCAGTATAATATTGATGGGGGAGTAGACAGCAGTATAGCTAAAACAAGATTGGCCATGGTATGATAATTGTAGAAACTGGGTGATGGGTACATTGGGATTTATCAGACTATTCTGTCTACTTTTTACATATTTGAAAACTTCCATAATAAAAAAGTTTTTTTGTTTTTTGTTTTTTTGGTTTTTTTTGCGGTACGCGGGCCTCTCACTGTTGTGGCCTCTTCCGCTGCGGAGCACAGGCTCCGGACGCGCAGGCTCAGCGGCCATGGCTCACGGGCCCAGCCGCTCCGCGGCATGTGGGATCTTCCCGGACCGAGGCACGAACCCGTGTCCCCTGCATCAGCAGGCGGACTCTCAACCACTGCGCCACCAGGGAAGCCCAAAAGTTTTTTTTTAAATAAAGGAAGGGAGGAGCCTGTTATACAAGATGTTTAGTAGACATAAGAATATACAAAAATAAAATTATTAAAAAATGACATGAGCAGAAGGCCAGTTTTGTGCTAATTAATATAAATTGTGCTGAAAGTCTATAAAGAATAAAATCAGTATAGATAAACTCATTTTAGTTTATTTCAATCAAATAAAATTGTGAAATTGATTGCTCCACCCAAGACATTTCAACAGTCCATTTTTCCTAGGCTTTAGTGCTAACTACTTTAACATATATAATTTTTTTTTGACTTCATAGATTTACAGCCCAAATCAAACAAACTTTACAACCAGAAGAGTAAATATTAGACTTATTTTCGGTTATTAATCCCAACCACTGCATCAAATAACTTTTCAGAGGAAAAGGGAGTTTTTCATCTCATGATCTATTCAATTTTTAGCTAAGAGACTCAGCAAAACAGTAATTCTGTTAGATGTCCAGATAAATTTGACAGTATGGGGAATCAATCTCTCTCTCTCTATAAATATATATGTGTGTGTGTGTGTGTGTGTGTCTATGTGTGTCATTGAATACAAAAGTTTTTATACTTTCCTATCCTCAGTATCTAGCTTGTAATCAGACTTAAAAAATACTGGAATGACTGCACACCTATCAGGATAGCTAAAATGGAAAACAGGGACAACACTAAATGCTTGTGAGGATACAAAGAAATTAGATCACCTGTACACTGCTAATGGAAATGTAAAATGGCATAGTCATGCCAGAAAACATTTAGCAGTTTCTTAAAACACTAAACAGGCAGCTACCATATGACCCAGCAATTGCTCCCTGGGTATTATTTATTACAGAGAAATAAAGACTTATGTTCACACAAAAACCTATACACAAATATTTATAACAACTTTATTTGTATTAGCCCAAACTAGAAACAACTGAGATGTCCTTCAACAGGTGAACAGTTAAACAAATTGTGGTACATCCATACCATGGAATACTACTCAGTAATTAAATAAATAAATAAATAAATAAAAATGAGGACTTCCCTGGTGGCGCAGCGGTTAAGAATCTGCCTGCCAATGCAGGGGACACAGGTTCGAGCCCTGGTCCGGGAAGATCCCACATGCCGCGGAGCAACTAAGCCTGTGCACCACAACTACTGAGCCTGTGCTCTAGAGCCCGTGAGCCACAACTACTGAGCCCACATGCCACAACTACTTAAGCCCACGCACCTAGAGCCCATGCTCTGCAACAAGAGAAGCCACTGCAATGAAGCCTGCGCACGGCAATGAAGAGTAGCCCCTGCTTGCAGCAACTAGAGAAAGCCCGTGCGCAGCAACAAAGACCCAATGCAGCCAAAGATAAAATCAAATAAATTTAAAAAAATAAAATAAAAGAAAAAAAGAAAAAAAAGCTTAATTGAAAAAGAAAACCCGTGATTATTAGCCAAAAATAAAACAATAACAAAAACAAAAGTAGGATGACAGAAAAGAATAAAATTGCCTGTTTTTACCTCCTGGGGTTGTTTTAAGGGCTGAATAAAATATGAGAGAGTTCTTATAAACTACAGTGTCTTATCACAAATGTTAATTTTTTGTACCATTATTAAATTGTAGTATATGCGGAAGAAAGTATATATCTTAGACTATAGTTTAAACCCTAAAACTCTAAAGCCTTCAAGTAAACAATACAAATGCTATGAAGATCAATAAGGACATCTAGAGGAGAAAAGATGTAACTTCCAAAGCAGAATGTATTACATTAAAAAAATCCATATAAATTGTATAGTAACCACAAACCCAGTTTATTTCCAGGCCTTCACCCCCTTTCCCCTCCCCAAAAGTTATGCAAATAGGAGATATCTACCTGATGACTTGTACTTTCAAGTATTCCATAAAGTTGCAAAGAGAAGTAGACTGTTTTCATCTGGTATGTAAAGTAAATCTCTGCTTTTCCAACAAACTCAAGTATATCCTCCCTCCAAATAAATAAATCAGCTTCTATGCCTCCGTTCATAAAAGTGTAAAATAGAAATAAGTATACATACTTTTTTGGCAAAGGTAGAATGTGAAAGTTGACTACTTACAACTTTTGACTTATAAAGAAACTTGAAGGGCAAAGTAAAACTTAACAAAAAATTTGTTTTTAACCTAAGCAGTCTATGATGAGTGGAAGTAACATTTAGCTCTCAGAAACAGAATGTTGCTCCAACACTTTTAACACTTTTAATACTTTGAAATGACAAAAAAACTCACCAGGCTCTTTCAGTGATGGATTCAATTAACTTACTGATGATATGAAGTACCCAAGAACATATTAGCTAGGATTTAGTTACATAATTGAACAGGTGAAATAACATACTTACAAATAAAATATATACTGTATTTGGGTCTTCGGAGCTCCTGAATCAGATAATCCACATTCTCCTAGAAAAGAAAAGAACAAACAAATAAAATATGAGAACTGCTTAAGTGAAAAAGTAATAAATACATATCATCCACTGATTTATTTAAGTATTTACTGAGTGCCTACTGTGTGCTGAGGTCTAGATTAAGTGTGCGTATGTTGGGAGGGGTGAGGGCTGGGGATAAAAAAGAGCCACAATGAATACAATGATCAGGAATCATATGTAACATTAACTAGCTGCATTGCCTTGGCCAAATTAAGATTAAAAAATATAAAGGACATAGATGCTGAAATACAACATAAAATAGATAATAATTCTGCAAATTTGCCTCAAGCTGTTTGTTTATAAATTTTATTCATCTGATCAAAATTCTTATGTGGAACATCAAAATGTGTCTAGTCCTTTAAAAACCAACATTCAAGAGAAAATATAGTTAAATATATTCACTTGGGCTTTTAACTAATTGGGACCAGAGGCTGCAGAACTGCAATATTTGTGAAGTATTTGCAAACAGTAGGCTAAGACCTTTTGCATAATTACATTATTTAAAAATAAAACATGAAATTTAGAACTAAAAGTTGATTTTCAAATGGTCAAAACATAATAATTCCAATTACATACGATCATAATGCAGATCTTATCTACATTTGATACTGTAACATATGGTTAAATTTCAGTATAAAGTTGATCCCCAAATTATATGATATAAAATATCATTTTTGAATGTTAAAAAACCATACATTTCCTTACAAAATTAAAAGTAACGTAAGCAATACATATTGCTTGTTAAATGGGAAAAAGACTTTAAAAACTGTCATTTAGATTTAAAAAACACATTAAAAATTAACTTTATAATGTAATCTTAAGGAAAAATTGTTTTTGACAACACATTTTGAGTTTGGGAGAACATACATATGGCACTGAAAGAGCTTCTCCAATAAAAAATGTTAGGAAATGATAGACTGATAATCTCTAAGATCCCTCCCAGAGCCAAAATTTCATGACTAATATGAAACAACTGGAAACTACTGTATCAAAGAATTAATTGATGTATTAATTCAGGAACTATTTATTGAGTATCCATTATGTGGCAGGCATTGGGGACATAACAGTGTGAAAATATGCTCTCCTGGAGCTTACTGCTGGTAGGTGAGACATATTAATTAATCACACAAACCATATGAGACTTCAACCATGACAAGTAATAGGGAGAAGAAGATGGTGCTATAAGTGTTTATGAGAGGGGAGTTTGAACTGGTCAGCAAAGCCAGGAAAGATTTTCTTGAGGGAGTGAAAACGTTCCAGGCAAAGAGAAGAACCTGTGCAAAGGTCCTGCGGCATGACGGAATACAGTGGACTGAAAGGTTAGTGTGGCTAAGAGCAAAAGGGGAATGGTTTGAAATGAGGCTATAGAAATAGTAGGAACTAGACCATACAGGGCCTTGCAGGCCACACTTAATGGAGTTTTGTCTTTATCATAAAAGCAATGAGCAAACATTCAAGGATTTCAAGCGTGGTGACATGGTCAGATTTGTAAATTGGAGAGTAGATAATGTACAAGCACTGGAGTTAAGAACATGAATATAAAACAAGAGAACATACAAAATAAGATTGAAATAGTAAAGGATTTTTAAAGGAGGACTCAAGTTAGATTTAGAAGATGATGGCTGAAAACTGACAGAAGGCTAAAGAATCTTTAATCAGGGGAAGAGAACAAACAGAGGACAGGAATGAGCATGTAAAGGGATCATAAAAAGGCCAATGTGGCTGCAGTGGAGGAGCAGAGGTAGGACATAGGAGGTTGAATACATAAGGGCAGACCAGACCAGCTACAGGAGGGCTCTGAGGGCTACTAAATACAAATTTAATCATCGAAGTAAAATTGAGCCATTAAAGGTTCCTGAGCATAGATGTGAATAAAATGATAAAGACTCAAAACACTGATATAAGTATGTAAGATCAAATGGCAATAGTGGCCCTGAACCAAGATGGTGGAGTAGAAGGACGTGCTCTCACTCCCCCTTGCGAGAACACCAAAATCACAACTAGCTGCTGGACAATCATCGACAGAAAGACACGGGAACTCACCAAAAAAGATACCCCACATCCAAAGACAAAGGAGAAGCCACAATGAGACGGTAGGAGGAGCACAATCACAGTAAAATCAAATCCCATAACTGCTGGGTGGGTAACTCACAGACTGGAGAACACTTATACCATAGATGTCCACCCACTAGAATGAAGGTTCTAAGCCCCACATCAGGCTTCCCAACCTGGGGGTCTGGCAACGGGAGGAGGAATTCCTAGAGAATCAGACTTTGAAGCCTAGCGGGATTTGATTGCAGGACTTTGACAGGACTGGGGGAAACAGAGGCTCCACTCTTGGAGGGCACACACAAAGTAGTGTGTGCAGTGGGATCCAGGGGAAGGAGCAGTGACCCCAGGGGAGACTGAACCAGACCTACCTGCTAGTGTGGGAGGGTCTCCTGTAGAGGCAGAGGGTAGCTGTGGCTCACCATGGGGGCAAGGACACTGGCAGCAGAAGTTCTGGGAAGTACTCCTTAGCGTGAGCCCTCCCAGAGTCTGTCATTAGCCCCACCAAAGAGCCCAGGTAGGCATCAGTGTTGGGTTGCCTCAGGCCAAACAACCAACAGGGAGGGAACCCAGCCCCACCCATCAGCAGACAAGCAGATTAAAGTTGTACTGAGCTCTGCGCACTAGAGAAATGGTCAGCTCTACCCACCACCAGTCCCTCCCATCAGGAAACTTGCACAAGCCTCTTAGACAGCCTCATCCACCAGAGGGCAGACAGCAGAAGCAAGAACTACAGTCCTGCAGCCTGTGGAACAAAAACCACATTCACAGAAAGAAAGACAAGATGAAAAGGTAGAGGGCTATGTACCAAATGAAGGAACAAGATAAAAGCCCAGAAAAACAACTAAATGAAGTGGAGACAGGCAACCTTCCAGAAAAAGAATTCAGAATAATGATCGTGAAGATGATCCAGGACCTCGGAAAAGAATGGAGGCAAAGATCAAGAAGATGCAAGAAATGTTTAAAAAAGACCTAGAAGAATTAAAGAACAAAGAAACAGAGATGAACAATACAATAACTGAAATGAAAACTATACTAGAAGGAATCAATAGCAGAATAATTGAGGCAGAAGAATGGGTAAGTGACCTGGAAGACAGAATGGTGGAATTCACTGCTGCAGAACAGAAGAAAAAAGAATGAAAAGAAATGAAGACAGCCTAAGAGATCTCTGGGACAACATTAAACACAACAACATTCGCATTATAGGGGTCCCAGAAGGAGAAGAGAGAGAGAAAGGACCCAAGAAAATATTTGAAGAGATTATTGTTGAAAACTTCCCTAACATGGGAAAGGAAATAGCCACCCAAGTCCAGGAAGTGCAGCGAGTCCCGTACAGGATAAACCCAAGGAGAAACACGCCGAGACACATAGTAAACAAATTGGCAAAAATTAAAGACAAAGAAAAATTATTGAAAGCAGCAAGGGAAAAACTACAAATAACATACAAGGAGACTCCCATAAGGTTAACAGCTGATTTCTCAGCAGAAACTCTACAAGCCAGAAGGGAGTGGCATTATATACTTAAAGTGATGAAAGGGAAGAACCTACAACCAAGATTACTCTACCCAGCAAGGATCTAATTCAGATTCGATGGAGAAATCAAAAGCTTTACAGACAAGCAAAAGCTAAGAGAACTCAGCACCACCAAACCAGCTATACAACATATGCAAAAGGAAATTCTCTAAGTGGGAAACACAAGAGAAGAAAAGGACCTACAAAAACAAACCCAAAACAATTAAGAAAATGGTCATAGGAACATACATATCAATAATTACCTTAAAAGTGAATGGATTAAACGCTCCAACCAAAAGACACAGGCTTGCTGAATGGATACAAAAACAAGACCCATATGTATGCTGTCTACAAGAGACCCACTTCAGACCTAGGGACACATACAGATTGAAAGTGAGGGGATGAAAAAAGATATTCCATGCAAATGGAAATCAAAAGAAAGCTGGAGTAGCAGTACTCATACCAGATAAAATAGACTTTAAAATAAAGAATGTTACAAGAGACAAGGAAGGACACTACATAATGATCAAGGGATCAATCCAAGAAGAAGATATACCAATTATAAATATATATGCACCCAACATAGGAGCACCTCAATACATAAGGCAACTGCTAGCAGCTCTAAAAGAGGAAATCAACAGTAACACAATAATAGTGGGGGACTTTAACACCTCACTTACACCAATGGACAGATCATCCAAAATGAAAATAAATAAGGAAACACAAGCTTTAAATGACACAATAGACCAGATAGATTTAATTGATATTTATAGGACATTCCATCCAAAAACAGCAGATTACACTTTCTTCTCAAGTGCGCACAGAACATTCTCCAGGATAGATCACATCTTGGGTCACAAATCAAGCCTCAGTAAACTTAAGTAAACTGAAATCATATCAAGCATCTTTTCTGACTCCAATGCTATGAGATTAGAAATGAATTACAGGGAAAAAAAGGTAAAAAAACACAAACACATGGAGGCTAAACAATACGTTACTAAATAACCAAGAGATCATTGAAGAAATCAAAGAGGAAATCAAAAAATACCTAGAGACAAATGACAATGAAAACACGATGATCCAAAACGTATGCAATGCAGCAGAAGCAGTTCTAAGAGGAAAGTTTATAGCTATACAAACCTACCTCAAGAAACAGGAAAAATCTCAAATAAACAATCTAACCTTACATCTAAAGGCACTAGAGAAAGAAGAACAAACAAAACCCAAAGTTAGCAGAAGGAAAGAAATCATAAAGATCAGAGCAGAAATAAATGAAATAGAAACAAAGAAAACAATAGCAAAGATCAATATAACTAAAAGCTGGTTCTTTGAGAAGATAAACAAAATTGATAAACCATTAGCCAGACTCATCAAGAAAAAGAGGGAGAGGACTCAAATCAATAAACTTAGAAATGAAAAAGGAGAAGTTACAACAGACACCACAGAAATACAAAGCATCCTAAGAGACTACTACAAGCAACTCCATGCCAACAAAATGGACAACCTGAAAGAAATGGACAAATTCTTAGAAAGGTATAACCTTCCAAGACTGAACGAGGAAGAAATAGAAAATATGAACAGACCAATCACAAGTAGTGAAATTGAAACTGTGATTAAAAATCTTCCAACAAACAAAAGTCCAGGATCAGATGGCTTCACAGGTGAATTCTATCAAACATTTAGAGATGAGCTAACAACCATCCTTCTCAAACTCTTCCAAAAAATTGCAGAGGAAGGAACACTCCCAAACTCATTCTATGAGGTCACCATCACCCTGATACCAAAACCAGACAAAGATACTACAAAAAAAGAAAATTACAGATCAATATCACTGATGAATATAGATGCAAAAATCCTCAACAAAATACTAGCAAACAGAATCCAACAACACATTAAAAGGATCATATACCATGATCAAGTGGGATTTATCCCAGGGATGCAAGGATTCTTCAATATATGCAAATCAATCAATGTGATACACCATATTAACAAATTGAAGAATAAAAACCATATGATCATCTCAATAGAGGCAGAAAAAGCTTTTGACAAAATTCAACACCCATTTATGTTAAAAACTCTCCAGAAAGTGGGTATAGAGGGAACCTAACTCAACATAATAAAGGCCATATATGACAAACCCACAGCAAACATCGTTCTCAATGGTCAAAAACTGAAAGCATTTCCTCTAAAATCAGGAACAAGACAAGGATGTCCACTCTCACCACTATCATTCAACATAGTTTTGGAAGTCCTAGCCATGGCAATCAGAGAAGAAAAAGAAACAAAAGGAATACAAATTGGAAACGAAGAAGTAAAACTGTCACTGTTTCCAGATGACATGATACTATACATAGAGAATCCTAAAGATGCCACCAGAAAACTAGTAGAGCTAATCAATGAATCTGGTAAAGTTGCAGGATACAAAATTAATGCACAGAAATCTCTTGCATTCCTATACACTGATGATGCAAAATCTGAAAGAGAAATTAAGGAAACACTCCCATTTACCACTGCAACAAAAAGAATAAAATACCTAGGAATAAACCTACCTAGGGAGACAAAAGACCTGTATGCAGAAAACTATAAGACACTGATGAAAGAAATTAAACATGATACCAACAGATGGAGAGATATACCATGTTCTTGGATTGGAAGAATCAATACTGTAAAAATTACTATACTACCCAAAGCAATCTACAGATTCAATCTCTATCAAATTACCAATGGCATTTTTTATGGAACTAGAACAAAAAATCTTAAAATTTGTATGGAGACGCAAAAGACCGCAAATAGACAAAGCAGTCTTAAGGGAAAAAAATGGAGCTGGAGGAATCACACTCCCTGACTTCAGACCATACGACAAAGCTACAGTAATCAAGACAATATGGTACTGGCACAAAAACAGAAACATATATCAATGGAACAAGATAGAAAGCCCAGAGATAAACCCACGCACATATGGTCAACAAATCTATGACAAAGGAGGCAAGGATATACAATGGAGAAAAGACAGTCTCTTCAATAAGTGGTGCTGGGAAAACTGGACAGCTACATGTAAAAGAATGAAATTAGAACACTCCCTAACACCATACACAAAAATAAACTCAAAATGGATTAGAGACCTAAATGTAAGACTGGACACTATAAAACTCTTAGAGGAAAACATAGGAAGAACACTCTTTGACATAAATCACAGCAAGATCTTTTTTGATCCACCTCCTAGAGTAATGGAAATAAAAACAAAAATAAATAAATGGGACCTAATGAAACTTCAAAGCTTTTGCACGGCAAAGGAAACCATAAAGAAGACGAAAAGACAACCCTCAGAATGGGAGAAAATATTTGCAAACGAATCAATGGACAAAGGATTAATCTCCAAAATATATTAACAGCTCATGCAGCTCAATGTTAAAAAAACAAACAACCCAATCCAAAAATGGGCAAAAGTCCTAAATAGACATTTCTCCAAAGAAGACATACAGATGGCCAAGAAGCACGTGAAAAGCTGCTCAACAACACTAATCATTAGAGAAATGCAAATCAAAAGTACAATGAGGTATCACCTCACACCAGTTAGAATGGGCATCATCAGAAAATCTACAAACAACAAATGCTGGAGAGGGTGTGGAGAAAAAGGAACCTTCTTGCACTGTTGGTGGGAATGTAAACTGATACAGCCACTATGGAGAACAGTATGGAGGTTCCTTAAAAAACTAAAAATAGAATTACCATATGATCCAGCAATCCCACTACTGGGCATATACCCAGAGAAAACCATAATTCAAAAAGACACATGCACCCCAATGTTCATTGCAGCACTATTTACAATAGCCAGGTCACAGAAGCAACCTAAATGCCCATCGACAGACAAATGGATAAAGAAGATGTGGTACATATATACAATGGCATATTACTCAGCCATGAAAAGGAATGAAATTGGGTCATTTGTTGAGACATGGATGGATCTAGAGACTGTCATACAGAGTGAAGTAAGTCAGAAAGAGAAAAACAAATTGCGTATATTAATGCATATATGTGGAGCCTAGAAAAATGGTACAGATGAACCAGTTTGCAGGGCAAAAATAGAGACACAGATGTAGAGAACAAATGTATGGACACCAAGGGGGGAAAGCCGTGGGGGGTGGGGGTGGGGGTGTGATGAATTGGGCGATTGGGATTGACATGTATACACTGATGTGTATAAAACTGATGACTAATAAGAACCTGCTGTATAAAAAAATAAAATTCAAAAATTTAAAAATAAATAAATAAATAAATGGCAATGGTGTTCAGTGTGACAGGTATGGAGGTTAATCCAGGAATAAAGTGATGTGGGTCTCTGCTGGGATAGTTAGTGGCTTTGGAAGTAGCTGAGAACCTTAAAGACACCTTGAAGGAAAAACTGGCTGTAAGCAGTGACTGAGATGTGGAAAGGAGGAGAGTCATGGTTATAACTCTGATAAACCAGGATAATTATGATGCCACAAATGATAATATAAATTTACTTTGCCTTAATAATACTTCCAGATCATAGTGTGCTGTATTTGCCTAAGCAGACGGCAGCTGTTTATGTAGTACCTTTGTAGGTCGAAGAAAACAAATTGCTTTCAGGTGTTTCATGATCTCTCGATTTTGAGAATCAATGCGTTCAAAAAGGTACACTTCCTTCTGGAGAATTTCCGATTGTGTGTATACCATACTCACTATGCCGGTCTGTAAAGAAAAAGAATTAACTAATATTATGCTAGTCCAGAATAATAAAAACAAGCAGCCATACCTAACCCTTAAAATCTTTTTTTTATTAACACTACTTAGTTGGATAACTTAAATACTAACATATGTAATAACATTTACTGAGCATCTAAAATAATAAGTAATGTACCAAAATGAAACGTTCTTTCTGAACACGAACAACCCATAAATTTCCCATCACCTTAAAGAGTTCTTTTTTTAAATTTTGTGACCAATAAATTATAACCTGTCACCTCAGTTTGAGCCCTGACAGCTTTCCTTTAAAAACATAACGCTGAAAAAAAAAATAAAAAATAAAAAATAAATAAAAACATAACGCTGAGTGGAAATAACAGGACCATCCCAAAGTCCTCCGAGTGCGCTGTCTTATATATTATTTCTTGGCAGAGGCATTTAAAGAACGATTTCTGATTTCAATAAATTGTTCTGGGTACAAGAACCTCTGGCAGTGGTTAGAGCCATTCAGACTCAAAACCTTCTAGGCAGCTTTACACAATCTTTCAGTTGCACACTGAACTGACCCTCACTTATAAATCTTTAATTAAATACTATATCCTACAGTGGAATGGGACCAGCTATTGCAAGGGAGGAGGGTTCCCTCACAAACACTGAGCAAAAGCAAACTCACCGTCTCTTTATCCATGAGAAGTACTTTCATGCCCGGTCCGCTGTCCTCTATCATTTTGGAAATGTACTGCTTCACAGCAAAAACCACGTTCATGGTGGCGAATTGACAGGTTAGCACTATAGCTCTTCCCGCCCCCCCGTTTCTCTTGCTAAATTAACCCCCGGCCTCTTGTCCGGATCTCAGCAGCTTCCTCCCCGCCAGGCTTTGGCTTCCGGAAGTCCGGTCAGCTGTGTCCTGGGAGTTGTAGTTTCGCTACGCGGTTCGGACAACCAGCCTCCCGGCTGCTTGGAAGAATTCGGCTGAGACACCCTAGGCCGCTACGCCCGGACTCGATTCTCGACCCACCTCTAGCCCGGAGGTGTTTGAGGCCCGGACGCTCAGATCTTTCCTGGCCCTTGGCCCGGGGTCCGGGCCGCGGCCTGACGCCCCTCCTGCTGTCTTGGGGAGAGGGTGGCGCCTCGCGGTGTGGAGGAACTTGGCATAATGCTGGCTCGGAGGCAAGAACAGCAGAGCTTGGCCGTGGTCGCTATTTGCCATTAAAGCTTTCTTGGGTGGCAGTGAAGGATGGAGGGAAGGAAGATGGCCTTGTGTTCCCGGCAGATGCTAGGGACTCGGAGGGACGGCATTTGGTAAATCTCAAGCGGTATTTGCTAAATAGTGGCCGAGATTCGTCTTCCCCGCCTTATTTGTGTCATTAACAAGGGGAGGACACAGTTCGGGCAAAGTGAGGCCCTAATTGCTTTTCCGAAGACTGAGGGGTATCGGAAATTGAACAAATACTTATTGAACGAATAAACAGGGAACGCCCTTTAGGAATGTTCTGGGAGAGGCCTCGGATCTCCCAGGAGGGCCTGGAGGTGGGGTCTGCCGCCGGAACTGGCAGGCCGCGGGTCCAGCGGAGCCCGGAACCACCCAGTTTTCGGCTCCCTGGGCGTTTGGACTCCGTTGGTTTCAACTCTCCCAGGTTGCTGGGGACTTGCGATGCTGAAACAGCGGCAGGAGAAGAGTTAACAGGGTCAAAAATGGGTAGGGGACATGTACTGGGTGGGGCTAAAGCAAAGTAGCGCGGGGATTTTAAGGAAAAACTCAAAATTTTAATTTAAGAAACGACAAAAACTTAGCAACAAAATGAATCTTAAAGCCATCAACTTCCACATGTCTGCATTTGTGTTTATACCCCGCAGGTCTTCTCTCCATTATGCCATTTCTCGAAAAGGATGGTAAATGTTAGTTTTCTGCACCTTTGCGTTGGGGAATTGTAAAATTAGGAAGACAACAAGAAACAACTGCAAGAAATCAGTGACTTTAATTGCTTGTAAATATTTCTACCCAAAAAATGACCAGTGTTTGTTGTGTTCACAGTTTAATCAATAGGTTTAGCATTACCAAATCAATTTTCTTTCATTACATTGTATGAAGTTTACGTTAAAACTAGACCTAGAGCACGTCAACAGGAATCTGGCTGTTAAGATTACTTAATAAAACTTTGTATACAATTTTCAAATCCTTTAAGGGAGATCAGAAACCACTTGAAATACCATAGGTTTTTGTCACCTCTGAAATTGTGAAGATGTGTTTATTTTCTTTCCTTTTCAATTTTTCTACCACATAAATAAAACTTTCCTTTGGACATTTTTTTCTATTTTTGAGATACATTTTGCAAGAAAAGTTATATGAAAATGAATCTTTAAATGGATACAAATGAGAAAAATCTAATGTTATCTGAAAATTCTATTCTTATTCATTTAAAATGTTTTAAAAAATTTTAAATACATTAAATATTTTCTTCAAAGTATATTACAATTTAAAATATAGAAAACAGCAAACCAATGCTAATGAAAAAGTAACTGCAAATCCTGTAAGTTACCAATATTTGAAAATTAATTTCCACTCTTGTGTCATTTGGTTTTTGTTTTTTCTTACCTATAATTTGGATTTCAGTATAGTATAAGGTTGTTTTCCATTTTATGCATTTTTTAGAAAGAACAAGGAGAGAGAGGCTTGTCTGTGAACTTTGTGCTTTTTTAGACAATTGTCAATCTGTGAGTAATACATGGAAACTGCATCCTTTTAAGTATTTATATTTGGACAATTATAACATTTTAGAGGAGTAAGAAAAATGCCTATTTTGACAAGACTTACTGACTCCTTTGCCCGTGAAATTCCACTAATGTCAGTGGCAGTGTTATTTTACACGTAGGTAAGATACAATGTTTAATAGAATGTAAACATTTTGTACAAAATATTTATTATATATTTAATGGATTCTATGATGGTCCTGAAGTTTGGCAGCCCATTTCCTTTCTGAAGAAAACTAAAAAAGCCATTTTAAATGTCTCCAGATTAAAAACTTCTTTTGTATTCCCATACCTCTAAAAATAGGACTGAAACCAATGATCAAGTCCAAACTTTTGCTTTGTGACTCATCCAGGATAAACCCAGTGACTTGTTATGTTGTAGGCAAGACAGCAAATCCAGAAGCCAATATGAAGCACCTTACTTATTTTTTAAAAAACCAAGGGTGTAAATAAACCGTAATAATAAGAAATATTTTTAATAATAGAAACTTCAAATTTAAAAAATACTTTAAATATAAATGATTACATTAATTATAAACTTCCTAATGCAGTTACTTGAAAATTTTTTTTACTAGGTTCAAGGAATCAGAGCTTTAAGGGTGAAAAACAGGAAGTTAAAAATTATGGTGTTTATATCTGTACATTTTGTTTAGACTTGTAAAGATGTGTGTAAATGAAGTAATCAAGAATGATTACCTGAATAATGACATGTGCTTCAGCTTCTTACAAAGTGTGTACTATTTAGAGGTTTAACTGTCCATTTTATATTTAATCAAAATCATGTTTCTCCTCCATAAGAGCTCAAAGTTTGACATAAAACAAAGGATATGTAAATAAGTTTAGTATAATTGTAATGACAATATGGCCAACTCTTAATTATCTTAGATTATTAATTATTTACCATTCTCCTTGTTGCTATGTGTTAACATAGCCCTACGTAGGAGGGAAGTGAAGATGAAAGTCAATGAAACTCAAATTAATTAGATTTTCTGCTTGTTAGCAATTGGAAAAATATTTAGAAAAAGAATGACAGTATTGTTTGTGTCAGACAGCCCATCCTTATGCAGTGTTTTTAACCTTTCTAGCCATTTACTCATCTGAGAAGTGGTGGTAATATAATCTACCTTATGAAATTGTGAGAATTTAATGAAATAATGTGCAAGAAAAAAATGTGCCTGGTACATAGTAAAGGCTCAATAAATATCAGTTTTAATTATTTGAAATCAAAAGGTACCCATAACTTTTATTTTTTTACATATGGCATATTTCATTTTCTTTGTCAATAATATTTAAAAAGAGAATGGATTTCAGAATTTGTAAACTATATTCCAAATATAATTTCCATAATAACTGTATCTTGCATTACTATATGATAATAGAAATATTAATGGGAATATTTGGCCTGCTCCATCATAATTTCTTTAAAGCATACAGTTTTCACGAAGACAAAACTTAGGAAAAATGCTTCAAGTGATTTCAGAGACTTAGTGCCTACCCAGTCTCAAATCAAACAGAATTTGTTAAGTTTTTGTCATAGTTGGTAGTTTAGTACCAAACTTTATGGTAGCAAAAACGCTGAAGAGCTTTAAATCATTAAGTAAAAATTATTTGCATGGAGGGTTCTGTCTGTACATTCAGTAATTACAGTGATTCCACCTTTCTGGTGGTGATGTTAACTTTGATCACTTTATTTAGGTTGTGTCTGCTGGGTTTCTCCACTGTAAATTTACTATTTTTCTCCTTATAATTAATAAATATCATATGGAGAGATGCCTTGGTGAGTTGCAAATATCCTATTCTCATCATACACCTGTTAATTTTAACTGGAATCCGTTGATGGTTCTTCCTTGCAACAGTTGGTGTTTACTGAATGGTAATTATTTTCCTCATTCCTTCTATAGTTATTATTTGGAATTCTTCTGTAAAAAAGTGATCCTTTCCCCCCATTTATTTATACAATCGTTTATGTCAGACTCATGGATATTTAAGAAAATTGTCACTTTTAAATAATAGAAAGGTATAGATAGAGGTTGAGAGTGCAGACTCTGGAATCAGGCAGCCTGGATTTGATTCTGCTGTGTACTAGTTGCAGGACATTGGTAAGTTACATAAGCGATTAGTGACTCAGTTTCCCCATTTGTAAATGGAGAAAATAGCACCTATATCAGGTTAATGTGAGAATTGAGATAATACATGTAGTCTTTAGCCCAGCTTTAACTATTTTTTCTTAGTGAATATTTTGTACTGTGCTTAGTTTTGCTATTTATGTTTCCCCACCTACAAACAGAATAAAAAATATTTTGTTATGTGCTTGCCCCCCTGAGAAATTATTAAAATTCACAAAATAAATTTTAAAGTGCTGTGTAATGTTAAGGAGATGCACAAATTTTTATTTCTAAAAAGAAAAAAAAATTGAACTAGAAATTGCTAAGATCCCTTTTATGATCATGATTCTGTTTTTGGGCTGCTTTTATGTTAGAAATGTAGCTGATCATGAAACACAATGAAATTATTTTCAACATTTTAGATATTTCAAGAGAATAGGCAAGGCATATGAAATAAGTACCAGAAAATTCACGTTCTTATGAATCCTAAATTTCGGTAGTGGTAAAGGAGTCTTAACTATGTTTTTTATACTGAAATAATTCCTTTAGAAATGCCTAATTATTGATTTAATCAAGTATTTGATCAGGATCACTTATTTTTCTTCACTAGAAAGAATAATGTTGAAAAAATGAGATACAAAATATTTTGTTTACGCATCTTTCCATTTGAAGCAAGTGAAATTTAATGTAGGATGCTGTTATTTAAGATTTCTCTTAATATTAATAAATAAAAACAACGACCTTTTACTGAGCTTTTACTATATGCTGAGTCCTTGCAAATATCTCAGTTAATTTGTGCAACTTTCCTTTGAGGTGAGTATTATCTCCATATTACAGATAAACTGAGGTTCAGAGAAGTTGAATAACTTTCCTGAGGTAACAGAAAGCAGCACTGAGAGAAGCATATCTTTTTCAGTGGACATCTTACCCTATATTTCTTTGTTCACATCCTTATTAAAAAAGTAGATTGCCATTTCTTTGAGGATAGAGAATTTTTTCCCCATCCTTTTCACCAAGTACAGTGTCCTGTACACAGAGATGCCCAATAAATATTTAACATTGGTGATACTCATTACTGGGCAAACGGCTACAATGGCATGTTAAATAAAGTATAGAGTTTTACATGGACAGAACAAACAAAGAGATCAATATACTTATCTAGGTGATCTATACGAACAATTTTATTGAATGATGTGGAATAAATTCTGGGGAAAATAGCATGGGTTTTCTTTCCAATTCCCAGGTAAATTATAGGGATGTAAGACCAAACCATTCTGGTACTCTTGTAACAATGACATTGTCTTTTCTGACAATATGTTAGCAGTGATTAAAGAGAAGATTAATTTCATAGACTTGTTAAGAATTTACTTGAAAAGCATCAGCTTTAAAAAAAGTAATTTAACATTGAACTTTTTCTGCACCCAGACAGAGGGCGCTCTTGGACCACTAAGAAGGTATCAATAATTTACAGGATCTTTTCTTCTTCCACTTACAATGGGGTTACATCCCAATAAACCCCATTGTAAGTTGAAAATATCATAAGTTGAAAATGCATTGACTATACCTAACTTTCCAAACTTCATAACTTAGCCTAGCCTACTTTAAATGTACTCAGAACACTTACATTAGCCTACAGTGGGGCAAAATTATCGATCACAAAGCCTATTTTATAATAAAGTGTTGAATATCACACACACAAAACTTACAAGGTCTTTGTAACATTGGGTGCTGGTTCACCGAGTAATGGTAATGATTACGCAAATGAGGGAAAAATGCATTTTTTGGCCAAAATAGATCACAAAATGCTTTAATGTTTAATCTGTTTTGGTTTTAAATCTTATTGAACTGTTACATGAATTGACTGCTTTATAATTTTTTCATTTCTTGAGGAACTAGATAAAACATAGCTATCAGGTTCAAATCAACAGGCATTCAGTTTGGGAGATTATTTTAATAAATATGAAGTCTAAAATTTGAAGGCTGGGAATCTGATTATAACTTCTATTCATGTCTGACTGCAATTGACAGTAGATCTGTCAACATGAATATGTATGTTTTAGGCCATGTGCTGAGTACTTTCCATGCAACTAAATACAGCATGTGGTCCTTTTTTTTTTTGCCACGTGGCTTGCAGGATCTTAGTTCCCCAGCCAGGGATTGAACCTGGGCCCTCGGCAGTGAAAGTGCAGAGTCCTACCCACTGGATTGCCAGGGAATTCCTGGCAATTAACTTCTTTTTTAAAATGAGAAGATGGAAGCTTAGAGAGATTAAGAAGATTTCTGCTAAAAAGTGACAGAACTGGGATATGAACCTGGGAGGTGTGAACACCAGAATTCATGTTTATACCAGAAAACTATACTGCAAATGACAGTTTCCTCTGTTCATGGCAGGAAATATGCAATTAATTGTGAAACTGGTTTTTTTCCAGTTATTGTTGAAAGACTACAGCAACATCCAGGCTCACCACAATTTAATTTAGGCATAATATTGGGAAATTAGGCTTTTAATTTCCTGGTGATGTAGTAATTTAAATTCAGATGCTATAGAACTCCTGGTCAAGGAAAACTCAAGTTTAGAGAGTACCATGATAGAATGAGAAGAGTAATGAATTGGGAGCCAAGTAATCTGATTTATAGTATGTTTCACTACTAATATTTAGATGAGTTTCAGAGATGATTCAAGCTCACTAGACCTCTGTCTTTCAAATGAAGGAAATGGACTAGAAAACCTCAGGTCATAAATCTTTGAGTTTTATATTTTGCATATGGAAATTGTTTTATATCTTCACATTATACATCTTTTTCAATTTCTGGGAGCAGTATATTAATAGAAATCTAACAGTGTCATGCCTGCTTTAGCACTGGTATGGAGCCCCCAGAATAGTTCTACATAGGCATCTAGTTCTCAGCACTAGTTACTAGAGGATTTGTGGAGGGTATTTATTCTATCAACAAGCATTGAACACCTCCTATGTACCAGCCATGGAAAGACAGTCATTTGTCTTTGACATTTCTTAGGACATGCTGTCATTTTCTTTCTTTGCATAGGTTCCTGGGGATAGCTTTTTCTTGCTTTCTTAAATGTTGGTTAAAGCATTTCCTTAAGTGTGGGAAGAAGAAGGATGTATCTCCCTTCTTAAACTCCTGGAGGGGGGTGTGGATTTTATCAACTTTTTGAGAAAAGACTGTGTAAATGTAAGGGCAGAGTATCTCTATTAATATTCCTTTGCTTTCTCCTGCAGAATATTTAGGAACTATTCCTTTCTGGAAGTAAAGTAATGGCATCCAGACTTAAGATAGGAAAGAGGTAAAGGGAATGGTGGTCTAATTTTTATGTGACTATTTAATGCTGCTATTTTTAATTGAGTTAAAACATCTAAATTGAATGACACTTAACTTCCCCAAAGTCATTTTCCTGTGTAGTTCTTAGAGAAAATTGTCTGGGTCACCTATATAAGCATCTAGTTCTCAACTCTGGTTACTAGAGGATTTGTAGAGTGTATTCATTCTTTCAAAAAGCATTTATTTAATACCTACTATGTGCTAGCTGTGGAAATAAGCATTGCAGGAATTCCCTGGTGGTCCAGTGGTTAGGACTTGGCACTTTCACTGCCGTGGACTGGGGTTCAATCCCTGGTTGGGGAACTAAGATCCTGCAAGCCATGCGGCTCAGCCAAAAAAGAAATAAGCATTAAACAAAACAGACAAAAATTCCTAATCTCATAGAGTTTACAATCTAGTGAGGACATTCAGACAAAGAAAATAGGTAAAATTTATGGTAATTAGATGGTAATAAATTCTATAGAGAAAAACAAACCAGGTGTAAAGAAGGGAGATGGAGGAGTATTTATAGATTATAGATAAATTATAGATAAATCTATAAATTATAAAATATAAATTATAGATAAATCTATAATTTATCTATTTTAATACTAAGTGTCTCTTTTTTATAAGTGTCTCTTTTTTATAAAGTTCGCAGTTATAGATAGGGTGGTCAGGGAATCATTCACTGAGAAGTGCACATTGAGCAAAAACCTCAAGGAGGTGAGAGGAGTAAGCCATGTGTTATCTAAATAAAGAAACTTCCAGGAATCAATCAACCATACTCCAATAAAAAAATTTTTTTTAAGATATTTTCACTGGGTATAGAATTCTAAAACAAAGAAAAGAAACTTCCAGGTGAAAGGAAGAACAATTGCAAAACCCCTGAGGTGAGAGTCACCTGTTCATAAAAGAGCAAAGTGGCCAGTGTAGCTGGAATTGAGGCCGGGAGGGGGAAAGATAGATAATGGGAAACAGTTTGTGTAGGACCCTATTGTGAGAGCGTTGACTTTTATTTTGAATGAGATGAGAAGTCACTGGAGAGCTTAAGGAGTGGATCAATCCAGCTGCTGGGTTGAGAGTAAACTGCAGAGAGCAAAGGCAACAAGCAGAGAGACTAGTTAGCAGCATTTACAATAATCCAGGTGAGAGGTAGGAGGTCTTAACAAGGGAGATGGAGATGGTGAGGAAGTGGATGGATTCTGGAGACTGTGACAGAATTAGCTCGTGGTTTGGATGAAGGATATGTGAGACAGAGAGGACTCCCCGCAAGATAACAGGTTTTTTTTAGCCTGAACAACTAGCAGGATGAAGCTGCCATGAACTGAGATGGCGAAGAGTGCAGGAAAAGAGGTTTTGTGAGGGAAGACTGCCTTTCCGCCTTCAATTTCACTGTTACTACATCATTCACATGCCACACACCAGGAACTCTGCAACAATAGATTTTTAGCTTCTTCCTTTTCCAATCCGCCCTGTATGCCATAGGAATTAAGATTAGTTTGTTTAGATTGGGGAAAAGCAAATGCTGGATCAATAGCTAATGCATTTATTTTGTTTATATAATAAGGATTTGCCTTTGTATTTGTTTTTGAAGTTTTTAATTGTTCAATGAACGCTGAATAGAACTACAAGCAATATAATTATTGCCTCTGGTTTATTAGAGATGTTTTATAATCATGTTAATTATGTTCTAACTAAAAAAGGCTTGCATCTCTTCTTTATAATTGATGTTTATACCTTCTGTAAGATAAATATAAAGCCTGTTGTTCACATTTTAATATTCTTGAGGACTTGCTGTAAGATTGCAGGGAGTTTAAAAGTTGGCAGTGGAGTAGATTTGTATTATTAGTCTGATCTTAATGTTGTAACATACTGATCATGTAAAATATGATGAGTTTTTGTTATGTTATATGATATGTTTTTGTTATTTCACATGCAGAACTGTAACAACACAAACTAGAGAAGATGACATAACGTACAAGAAAGCAAGTAAATTACTATCTAATTAAAACATTTAATTCTAATATTAGCAGAGTTCTCTAGAAAATGTTATCTTTCTCAATGCTTTTTTGTCTCCTTTTTCCAGAAACTTCCCTCTACTCTGGAGGATGACTGTTGAGGAATATTTCTGATTTTAAGAGCTTAGTTTAAGAGCTTAGCTTAGTTTAAAAACAAATAAAATGTTATCTTTTTTACAACTAAAACTTGAAATCTGAATCTAACACTTCTTGATACTATTACGATTCCCTTGGCACCGCTGGACAATATTCTGTTTAGGGACCTTGGCTACAACTACTACATAAACATAGTGATATATAATTTATCTATTCTAATACTGTCTCTTTTTTCTATTAGAGGTGCACAATTGAAGAACCATTTTCACAGATTAATACATCTTGTTTCTGCTTTAAATTTTAAACTCATTTTTTCACCTTATAAAGATGCAAGAAGTAGATGAGTTATTGTGTAGGTAGATTGTAATATTGGCTTGTTATATATAGTTTTCTTTGCCGTATTTCCTTGACTTTCATGTAAGCAGTGAATGAGTTTATTTGTTCATTGCACACCTGATTTTGTATTTTTGTATTTTTAGCTCTTAGGTTGGGATTAGCCATCACATATATATACGCAGAAATATGATCTAAACTAAACCTTTAACAACTCTTAAATTTGAACAAAATATAATAGTGTGAGATTTTATTTACTCAGACCAGTTTTTGTATACATTGCAGTAAACCACCAAATGTATTTGAATGCTTGATTATGGAGAAATAGGCTTCCAGTATCACCTGGAAGTGTTATGATGATTATAACTCTTACTGAGATCATGAACCTAAAATTAGAGAATCTTAAGAATCCTAGGAGTTGGAAGGGAATGTAGAAATCATCTGGCCTGATGTAAAGTCTCTCTTCAACATCTCTGGCGCAAAATCATCTGTGATCTGCTTGAATATGTCCAAATAGAAGTGAACTCACTAATTCACAAGAAGGCTATTCCATTTTTGAAAAGTTCAAATTGTTAGACATCTGTCTACCTCTAATTTTTGCCCTTTGGACTTACCCTCTAAAAATGATATAGCATAAATTTAAAGTATCTTTCACATGAGTGCCATCTCTTTTGTTCTTCCTATCAAGTTGTTTTCTAGCTTTAAACATCCTAGGTTTCTTCAAAATTCTTTATGTGACATGGTTCCTAAGACCTTCCTACCTGGTTGACTTGCTCTGAACTTACTGAAGCTTATCAGGGTTTCATGTAAAGCAATAGTTGTTAAATTGCAGTGTGCTAGAATAGACTCATATGGGGTGCTTGTTAAAAATGTAGATTCCAGGCCTTCCCTGGTGGTGCATTGGTTAAGAATCTGCCTGCTAATGCAGAGGACACAGGTTCGAGCCCTGGCCCGGGAAGATCCCACATGCCGCGGAGCAACAAGCCTGTGCACCACAACTACTGAAGCCCGTGCACCTAGAGCCGGTGCTCCGCAACAGGAGAGGCCACCGCAGTGAGAAGCCCATGCACCCCAAGGAAGAGTAGCCCCCGCTTGCTGCAACTAGAGAAAGCCCGCACACAGCAACGAAGACCCAATGCAGCCAAAATAAATAAATTTATTTATTAAAAAAAAAATGTAGATTCCTGGGCCGTATTCCCCAGAGATTCTGACTTAATAGATCTGAGATGGGGCTGTAGAAGCTCTGCTTTTAATTAGTACTGCCTGGTAATTCTGACGGGTGAGGTCTCTGGGCCTCCTTTTGAGAAATATTGTTTCAAAATGTAGTACTAAGAGATCTCTGAATTCCTTACCAAAAGGCCTCAACTGGTGAGAAAGATGAATGTGTAAAAATGACCCTTAGAAGGCAGAACAGGGTGAAATGAACGTTGGGGACCACAGGCTGGACAAAACTTGGTGATCTTTAGCTAAATTGATGGCGCCAGTCTTGGGGGCAGTCTTCCCTGAAGTGGGTGCTGGTTCTCTGGGCAGATATATGGGAGGGGAGGGGTGGGAGGTAAAAAATATATACTGCCAACAAGTAGCTAAAAAATTACTATCTGCTTGCACGGTAAGATGAACTCTTGTAAATAACTTTTGGGTTAAAAAAAGCAAAATTGAAATTGAAGACAATACTGAGAACATTACATAGCAAAACCTATAGCATACAGAAAGTAGTATTAAAAAGAAAATACATAGCTTTAGAAATGCACTTAGAGGGCTTCCCTGGTGGCGCAGTGGTTAAGAATCCGCCTGCCAAGGCAGGGGACACAGGTTCGATCCCTGGTCCAGGAAGATCCCACATGCTGCGGAGCAACTAAGCCCGGGTGCCACAACTACTCAGCCTGCACTCTAGAGCCTGCGAGCCACAACTACTGAGCCTGCGTGCCACAACTACAGAAGCCTGCGCGCCTAGAGCTGGTATTCTCCAACAAGAGAAGCCACCACAATGAGAAGCCCACGCACCCTAACGAAGAGTAGGCCCTGCTCGCTGCAACTAGAGAAAAGCCTGCGTGCAACAGTGAAGACCCAATGCAGCCAAAAATAAATAAATTAGAAAAAACACAAAAAAACCTCTATACTGTCCAGATTACACCCAGAGTATTGACTTTTTATAATTAGCAAATATTCATGTAATTTTTTAACTAAAAAAAGGAAGATATATGATAAGGCCTGAAATCTGTGAAATAAGATGGCAAGTCAGTTAAAGTAGATACTTATCCAACTCTCAAGATTTTGTTGCTGTCATCTTGTCTCTCATTCTATTTGTTCCAGAACGCATATGTTTTTATTGCCATTTTAGTGGGGTTTACACAAGGTAAACACTTGAGTCCACTGTCTATAGTCTTTTTCTTCAGATTAAAAAACGAGCAATAAGATAAAAAAGATTTTATTTTAAAAGGGGGGTGGTAGTATTTTGTGCTACTTGTTGAACATTTTGAGATCTATTCTACCAAGGACAGCTAGCATATGTTCTTAGAAATTGATCTTCAGTATCACTTTCATTAGATAAAATTCTGAGTTGACTGGACCATATCTGACCTAATTTTTGCTAGCTCTTATTTTCTCATATATGCTTGAAAATATGCATAACTAAAGAAAATACCTAATGTAAAAATTAACTGTTGTATTTTGTGCCTATAGGATGAATATGAGCAGTGGAAAAGCAGTTTACCATTACTTTTTTTTTTTTTTTTGCGTTACGCGGGCCTCTCACTGTTGGGGCCTCTCACTGTTGTGTCCTCTCCCGTTGCGGAGCACAGACTCCGGACACGCAGGCTCAGTGGCCATGGCTCACGGGCCCAGCCGCTCCGCGGCATGTGGGATCTTCCCGGACCGGGGCACGAACCCGCGTCCCCTGCATCGGCAGGCGGACTCTCAACCACTGCGCGACCAGGGAAGCTACCACTACTTTTTAAAGGCCTGGACCACACAGCATTTATGTTGCTTTAGTATAAATCTACCTGATGAATAATTCAATTCTAGGAATGAATTAAAGACATACATGAGCTCAAATGATTCAGTTTTATGGCTGTTGTTAAATTCTTGTGGGGCAAATATTTGTTAAGTAAGATGAGTTATTTCAATCAATATGAAAATCACCCTAAAGCGTATTTTAATTTCACAATATTTTTCTGGATTCATTCCCTTGTGGATTATTCCATTGAAATGATTTTTCTTATATTCACCATAGCTTTATTTATGATCATAAAAATTTCAGCAGTGGAAAAATGATTGATTACATAATGATGGCTGTCCTCCTTGGAATACTGAGCAGTCATAGAATTTATGATGAAGAACACACTTACATGGTAAATTCTCACAAGAGAACAATGTGTGAGCAAGCAGCAGGCAAAGATATTTCATGCGGGAGGCAGTGTGATGTCATGAAAAGACACTGACTTTGAACCCAAAGCAACCAAGGTCTCAGCTTAACCCCCTCACAACTTGTGTGCTTGGCTCCCTGGACCTGTGTCTCCATCTATCCAATGGGATATTGTTAGCTACTCTGCAAGTTTATTGTGAAGATGAGAATTAAACCCCTACCTAGCACTGCCCTTGCCACACAGTGATAACATTATTTGAGCACCTACTACTATTGCAACCATAAAAAAGACTTAAACCTAAGGGAGATAGTAGAAACATACAAATATGGTAACCCCAGTGCTAGGGATATGGTTGGCATGTTGCTTTTCTAGAAACTGGAACCCAGGCAGTTGACAGTTCTGTGTAAGAGGACATTAGATGTTCTAAATGTCACTGTATTTTGTAAGTGAGGGCACCCATGCCACTCACACCTGCACCCTGTGTTCCTCTCTCTGAGGCTTTGGCCTCAGGGACTCAGGCTGCCTTTTTCTTCCCCAGTGCAACACCATTGGGCTCAATCTCTTCCAAGCCTAGCTCTGGATTGGAAGACTGTATTTATCATTCCTCCCAGCCTTTTTTCATTTAAAAATTTTTTATTACAAACCACTTTGGGGAGTCACAAAGAGCAAACACTGGGAAATTACAAAGCACATGAAGGTCTTGTAATAGTGGCATTGGGCTATGGCGCCTGCTTCTCTTTGGGATGGTAACTCAAGGGTGGAGCTTACTATAGTAAGCTGAATAATGCCCTCCTCCTGAAAGATTTTCTTATTAGCATTAGGATACTTGGAACTTGTGAATATGTCATGTTAGATGGCAAAGGGGCATTAAGGTTGCAGATGGAACTAAGGTTGCTAATCAGTAGATCTTAGTTAGCAAGAGTATCGCTGACAATAGTAGCTGGTGACTACTATAGTAGTATAGTATATTGATGACTATAGGAGTTGCAAGGTTAAACTATTTTCAAAAAATTTTTAGACATGATGTACCTTTTTCCCCCTCTGTTGATATTACATTGATGGTGCAAAAGCAATTGTGGATAAAACTGTTAGTCCCTTAACACAAATTAAGCAATGGTACCAAACTATACTATTTGTAGTCATTATATTCTTCACTGCCAGGCAATTGCAGAAATAAAGAGGGGAGAGGGGAGGAGAGGAGAGAAGGAGCAAGGAAGGGAGGGTGGGAAAGAAAGAAAGGAAGAAAGGAAGGAAGGAAGGAAGAAGAAGGAAGGAAGGAAAGAAAGAGGAAAAAAGAGGAAAGAAGGAAGAGAGAAAGCAAGAGAAAGAAAGAAATGCCGGTTTCACTTAAGACTGCTGATGAAGCAGGAAATTTTATTTTATTAAACTTCGGCCACTGAGTACATGTGTTTTTGATATGCTGGGTGATGAAATAGGTGAACATAAGCACTCCTGCTGTATACCATGGTATGAAGGTTGTTTTTTGGAAAAGCATTTGTGCAATTGTTTGAATTGTGAGTTGAACTAACCAGTTTTTTGGTCATGGAACACCATTTTACTTGAAAGAATGTCTGACAGTCTATGGATATTGAGACATGGGTATATGGCAGGTATTTTCTCAAAAATGAGCAAAGTGAGCCCATCACTTCAAGGAAAACAACTGACCAGATTTGTTGCCAATGATAAAATCTGGGCTTTCAAACAAATACAGGAATTTTGGGAAAGTTGTATCTGCCATTGTAAACTTGACAGCTTCCCACACTTAAAGATTTTCTAATGAGATTATATTCATAAATGTAATATATTGATATTATACAATGAAGTGTGTTAACATTTGGAAGATCTGCATAATTCAGTGGCTCAGTATTTTTCAAATGACCAGTACAAAATAAGTGCAAGATAGAGTAATGGGTTTTAATGTAACAGAGTGTGAAAAATTCATTGATGTGGGGCTTCCCTGGTGGCACAGTGGTTGGGAGTCCGCCTGCTGATGCAGGGGACACGGGTTCGTGCCCCGGTCCAGGAGGATCCCACATGCCACGGAGCGGCTGGGCCCGTGAGACATGGCCACTGGGCCTGCGCATCTGGAGCCTGTGCTCCGCAACGGGAGAGGCCACAGCAGTGAGAGGCCCGCATACTGCAAAAAATAAAAAAAAATTCATTGATATGCTTTCAGATTTCATATTGCAACTAGCCTTTTAGAGACTACTACTTGTTGAGTTTTGGTGTAGTATCAAAGAAAAATATCCACAATTATTTGAAGAAATCCTTGAAATATTCCTCCTTTTTATAACTATACATCTGTGTGAGGCTGGATCTTCTTTAACTATTTTAACCTTTTAAAATAACATATCCCGGGGCTTCCCTGGTGGCGCAGTGGTTGAAAGTCTGCCTGCCGATGCAGGGGACACGGGTTCGTGCCCCGGTCCGGGAAGATCCCACGTGCAGCGGAGCGGCTAGGCCCGTGAGCCATGGCCGCTGAGCCTGCGCGTCCTGAGCCTGTGCTCCGCAACGGGAGAGGCCACAGCAGTGAGAGGCCCGCGTAGCGCAAAAACAAAACAAAACAAAACAAAACATATGCCAACAAATTGAATGGAAAGGAGATATGAGAGAGAATCCAGATGTCTTGTATTAAACCATATATTAAAGAGATTTGCAAAAATGTAAAACAATGCCATCCTCTTCTATTTTTTTATTTTGAAAAATATAGTTATTTTTCTTAAAACGTTGTCTATGTTAACATATAATGGGTTTATTTTAAAATGAATTAATAAGTAGTTTTGACCAGATGGACTGTTGAGGTATCACTATGGCAGCACTGTGTTCAGGAAACTCTTATTTGACTTAAAAATGGCCCCAAACTGCAAGAGTAGCGATGCTGGCAATTCAGATATGCCAAAGAGAAGCTGTAAAGTGCTTCCTTTAAGTGAAAAGTGAAAGTTCTCAACTTAATAAGAAGAGAAAAAAAAATCGTATACTGAGGTTGCTAAGATCTATGATCACATGGAACAGAAATAACACAGAGAGTTGGCCTCATCCTCGAAGTTTCTGATGTTTTTTCCAGCATTTGCTAAATAGGCAAACATTTATAGAGCTCAAAACTTATTACAAGTTATTTTAAAGGTTTGGCGGATACAGATTTTCCACTTGTACTGGCAGTGTGACCTCCAGTTAACAAAGCATCTCAGTTCATGAATCTCTTCTGCCACTCATCCTGACAAGTTGGAGAAGAAGAGGCTGCCTTCAGATGGTGTTTCAACTGTGTGGTTGACAGGGTCTTGGCGCTCCGGTCGGGTATCAGGCCTGAGCCTCTGAGGTGGGAGAGCCGAGTTTAGGACATTGCTTCACCAGAGACATCCCGGCCCCAGGTAATATCAAACAGAGAAAGCTCTCCCAGAGGTCTCCATTTCAATGCTAAGACCCAGCTCCACTCAATGACCAGCAAGCTACAGTGCTGGACACCCCATGCCAAACAATGCAAGACAGGAACACAAGCCCACCCTTTAGCAGAAAAGCTGCCTAAAATCATAACAAATTCACAGACACCCCAAAACACACCACCGGATGTGATCCTGCCCACCAGAAAGACAAGATCCAGCCTCATCCACCAGAACAAAGTCACCAGTCCCCTTCACCAGGAAGCCTACACAACCCACTGAACCAACCTTACCCACTGGGGGCAGACACCAAAAACAATGGGGACTATGAACCTGTAATCTGTGAAAAGGAGACCCCAAACACAGGGAGTTAAGCAAAATGAGAAGACAGAGAAATACACAACAGATGAAGGAGCAAGGTAAAAACCCACCAGACTGGGCTTCCCTGGTGGCGCAGTGGTTGAGAGCCCGCCTGGCGATGCAGGGGACACGGGTTCGTGTCCTGGTCCGGGAAGATCCCACATGCAGCGGAGTGGCTGGGCCCGTGAGCCATGGCTGCTGAGCCTGCGCGTCCGGAGACTGTGTTCCGCAACGGGAGATGCCACAACAGTGAGAGGCCCACGTATCGCAAAAAAAAAAAAAAAAAAAAAGACATGAACCACAATGTTCACTGCAGCTCTATTTATAATAGTCAGGACATGGAAAAAATCTAAGTGTCCATCGACAGATGAATGGATAAAGAAGATGTGGCACATATATACAATGGAATATTAGCCATAAAAAGAAATGAAATTGAGTTATTTGTAGTGAGGTGGATGGACCTAGAGACTGTCATACAGAGCGAAGTAAGTTAGAAAAAGAAAAACAAATACTGTATGCTAACACATATATATGGAATCTAAAAAAAAAAAAGTTCTGATGAACCTAGGGGCAGGACAGGAATAAAGATGCAGACGTAGAGAATGGACTTGAGGACGCGGGAAGTGGGAAGGGTAAGCTGGGATGAAGTGAAAGAGTGGCGTGGACATATATACACTACCAAATGTAAAATGGATAGTTACTGGAAAGCAGCTGCATAGCACAGGGAGATCAGCTCATTGATTTGTAACCACCTAGAGGGGTAGGATAGGGAGGGTGGGAGAGAGACGCCAGAGGGAGGGGTTATGGGGATATACGTATATGTGTAGCTGATTCACTTTGTTATACAGCAGAAACTAACACACCATTGTAAAGCAGTTATACTCCAATAAAGATGTTAAAATAAATACATAAATAAATTAATTGATTTTAAAAAGTAAAAATATAAGTAGTTTTGAAATATCTCAGTTTTAATTTTAAATATGGTAAATATCAGTAGCTATAACCCACATAATAAAAAAACTCTTTGAAGTCCTCAGTAATTTTTTAGCGTATAGTGTTCCTGAAACCAAAAAGATTGAGAGCACTGAAACAGAAGTTTAATATGACATTTTGTGTGTTGATCTTATGAAGAAAGCTGCTAAAATTAAGTATGCAATGAACCTTGTTATTACTCTAAGTCATATTGACATTTTTAAAGGCCCCTAAGTAAATTTAAAAAATAAAATATGCTGTTTTGTACAAGTCAAAGCTTGCATATATATTTATATTTTTGGCCTAATCTAATGCCATAACAGCCCCCAAAAATTTATAGTAAAAAACTTAGGAACTTTTATAGAAGCATTGGAAAACAGATTTCTATATTATTCTGACAGAGTCCTATTATGCTAAAAGCCAGAGGGCTGAGCTGCTTCAAATGTTTGCAGAAATGATTTCTTTTTTTAAAGTAGCTCTGTCAGCTGGAGAACAGAAAAAGAACAAACTTGCTGAATGAGGATGGTTTGGAGCAGGCCAGAGCTCCTGTCATAATTCTGTAATTGGCATTCCTGCTGCCACTAGGAGAAACCTAATTGTATGGGAGATCTATAAGACTGTCATCTACATCTAACTCAGAGTGCTGATGTGAGTAATTTTTAAGTTCTAACACAAGTATAGAACTGGTTATGACCTTAATGGAGAGCAATGACCATGTGAGATGTTGTGTTTCTTGTCATCCTGCAACAGACGGGTGCAGTTACCTAAGCTGTGAACTGATCACGTGGTCTCTTCATTATGTTCCACAGACTTATTATCATCAGCACCAAACTATATATGTGAAATCCTTTTGAGAAATTAAAAGCATTTAATGAAAGAGATTTATTTTTGATAACAATATTCTTAGAGACATTTTAGTATAGTGGTTTTGGAGTTAGACTAGCAAGGCTTGAATTCTGGCTTTGCCACCGATGATCATGACTTGAAACGAGTTTCTTTAACCTGTGTGACCCTCAGTTTTATCTGTTATAATACTTAAAATAATACTTATCTCCTGGGCTACTGTGAGGATTACTGAAATTATATTACAGCCCCTCAACATAATAAAGTGTGCAGTAGATGATAGCTGCTGTTATTAATGATTACAATAATAATTACACTGATGGTAATTTCATACCTTAATGATAGAGGTTAGGAGGGACTGAAGATATTCCATATCTTACTCTTATTATTTACCACTGGCAAGCTCTTTGAGGCATAGAGACGTCTGGGTAATGTTGATATCAGTTAAGGACATAGCTAAGATTCTTATTTTCTTCTGACCATTTCACTTAGTTGTCTGGACAGCAAGGAAAAGAATGGGGTTGGCCAGCTGGAGGAAAAAATATTTTGTCCTCAAAAGACCATATTTAAAAGATGCTTATTATTGTTTAGTAGACCTTTTCTGGGCAGTATCAATAGCTGTTCAAGGAAGTGAGCCAGTGGAAAGGTAAAGCGATACAATATTTTGGTCAGGCAATTCAGCAATATGTATTAAAGATCTTTAACCCAGCATTTCTATTCTTTAGGAAACTTTTTTAAGGAAAAGAGACAAGGATGTATAAAAAGATATGTGTTTATAGATGTTCTTCACAGCATTATTTACAATAGTGAGTTGGAAACAAGTTAAAAGCTTAACAATAGAAACAGCTTATGTAAAGTATGGCCTAGTCATAGAATGAAAGAATATGTAACTACTAAAAATCACATTGGGTATAAAAAGCTTAGCCAGTAAACTAAATGTGTGAATCACCTGAGTATGAGACTCTAGCAAGTGGTGAGAACAATGATAAACTGGAGAGTTCGTGCACCACTCTAAGGCATTAAAATTCAAATTATAAAACAACACTTTTTGGCCAAAAAAGGGTGAAGTCTGAATTCTGCCCATAGGTTTACCAGCTTGAGACACCTACTGTTGAAGAATATTAAAATGTGGGAAAATATTCATGGCATACTTAAAAATTTTTTTACTTTATTGAAGAATAGTTGATTTACAATGTCATGTTAATTTCTGCTGTACAGCAAAGTGATTCAGTTATACATATACATACATTCTTTTTCATATTCTTTTCCATCATGGTTTATCACAGGATACTGAATATAATTCCCTGTGCTATACAGTAGGACCTTGCTGTTTTTCCCTTCTATATATAATAGTTTGCATTTGTTAATCCCAAATACCCCATCCATCCCTCCCAAACCCACCTCTCCCCTGGCAACCACAAGTCTCTTCTCTATATCTGTGAGTCTGTTTCTGTTACCTAGATAAGTTCATTTGTGCCATATTTTAGATTCCACATAGAGTGGTATCATATGGTATTTGTCTTTCTCTCTCTTTCTTTTTTGTTTTTGGCTGCACCATGCAGCTTGCAGGACCCTAGTTCCCTGACCAGAACTGAACCCGCGCCCCCTGTAGTGGAAGCGCTGAGTCTTAACCACTGGACCTCCAGGGAAGTCCTGTCTTTCTCTTTCTGACTTACTTCACTTAGTATGATAATCTCTAGGTTCATCCATGTTGCTGCAAATGGCATTATTTCAATGCATGGTATGTTTCTAAGTGACAAAAGCAAATAAGAAAAGTGGTATAGTAAAGGATGATTCCAATATTTTTTTAAAAACATGTTTTTATAGACCTATCCTTTTCCTGTCTGTTGGTTGGTCTTATCTATCTGGAAGAATATTTGCCAAAACAACAATAGCAAACACTTACATAGAGCTTACTATTTGCCTCAGATTGTTTTGAGCACCTTATACATGTTAACTCATTTAATCCTCAGGGCAAAAATAGATTCTATCACTACCCCTATTTTATAGATGATAAAGCTGAAGCACAGAGAGGTTAAGTAACCTGTTCAAGGTCACACAGCTAGAAAGTAGTAGAGGTGGGATTCAAACTAAAGCAGTAGAGTCTGGGCTCTTAACTACTATGCTATACTAACACAAAAAAGTTATAATTTCTTCTCTGAGTTTTTTTGTGTGGGTTATATTTTCTTTACGTTTTTTGGTAGCTAAAATGTCTTCCATAAAAAATATGTATTTTACATTAGAGAAATGCAAATCCAAACTACTATGAGGTATCACCTCACACCAGTCAGAATGGCCATCATCAAAAAATCTACAAACAATAAATGCTGGAGAGGGTGTGGAGAAAAAGAACCCTCTTGCACTGTTGGTGGGAATGTAAATTGACACAGACACTATGGAGAAGAGTATGGAGGTTCCTTAAAAAACTAAAAATAGAACTACCATATGACCCAGCAATCCCACTACTGGGCATATACACTGAGAAAACCATAATTCAAAAAGAGTCATGTACCACAATGTTCATTGCAGCCCTATTTACAATAGCCGGGACACGGAAGCAACCTAAGTGTCCATCGACAGATGAATGGATAAAGAAGATGTGGCACATATATACAATGGTATATTACTCAGCCATAAAAAGAAATGAATTTGAGTTATTTGTAGTGAGGTGGATGGACCTAGAGACTGTCATACAGAGTGAAGTAAGTCAGGAAGAGAAAAACAAATACCGTATGCTAACACATATTTATGGAATCTAAAAAAAAATAAAATGATTCTGATGAATCTAGGGGCAGGACAGGAATAAAGACGTAGACGTAGAAAATGGACTTGAGGACACGGGGAGGGGGATGGGTAAGCTGGGACGAAGTGAGAGAGTGGCATGGACATATATTCACTACCAAACGTAAGGTAGATAGCTAGTGGGAAGCAGCCGCATAGCACAGGGAGATCAGCTCTGTGCTTTGTGACCACCTAGAGGGGTGGGATAGGGAGGGTGGGAGGGAGACGCAGGAGGGAGGGGATATGGGGATATATGTATATGTGTAGCTGATTCACTTTGTTATACAGCAGAAACTAACACACCATTGTAAAGCAATTATACTCCAATAAAGATGTTAAAAGTATGTATTTTATAATCAGAAAAAGCACAATATTTTATTAAAAGTGCACATTTATTGCCTAAGCGTGTGCTCCTTTTGGCTTCTCTAATTACTGTTCTCCATTAATGAAAATTAGTTTGTCTGATTTGCTGGCTGAAACCTTAGGCCCTGAGGAAATAAAAAATAGGACAGGTAAGTTTTATGGAGGTGAAAGGGAAAGCACATCAGTAACAGGTTCTCTGGGACAGCGGAAGAGCATTGAGCAGGAAAGAGCCAGACTAGGTTAATGAGGAATGCAATGCGGGTGCCTATTGCTGGAGAGCAGTTTTGTTTGGGCCTGCCCCTATACCTCATCTAAAATATGGTGTTACAGTGCTCTTCCATATCATTTAACCTTTTCATTGATGTATTTAACAAATAATCATTAGGTTCCTCCTTGCTAGGCACAATTGAGCACACAATGAAAAATTGTTTAAGGAGTCTATAACTTAGTAAACGACATTAGGGAGTACTAGAAAATGATCACTACAGTAAAAAGATACTATGTACCTTGAGAGGTCAAAGTGGGGAGAGATTTATTTATTTTTCCAGCTTTATTGGGATATAATTGATATATAACTATATAAATTTAAGGAATACAAGGTGATGATTTGACACACTTATATGTTGCAAAATGTTTACCACAATAAGGCTAGTTAACACCTCCATCACCTCACTTAATTACCATTTGTGTGTGTGTGTGTGTGTGTGTGTGTGTGTGTGTATGGTGAGAACACTTAAGATCTACTGTCTTAGCAACTTTCAAGCATATAATACAGTATTGTTAACTATAGTCACCATGCTGTACATTAGATGTGCAGGGAGAGCTTCCTTTATCCAAATTTTTTTGAGCCCCTGCCAGCTGTTAAGCACTGTTCTTGGTACTGGGAGGACTGCAGATGACGAGACAAACACAGTTCCCACTCTTACTGTGCTTATATTCCCACATTGAAGACAGAGAAATAATTATAACTTAGCCTAGTGTAAAGGCACAAAAAAAGAAAGAAAATGCTCCAGTTCACTTTATAACCTGGCAAAGCCAGGATATCAAAAACATACAAATTAGCACCAGAAAAGAATATTATACCCCATTTTTAGTTATTAACACAGTGCAAAATCTTAAATATTAGAAAATAAAGTCAATAGTGTATTTTTTAAAAATAAATTTATTTATTTATTTTTGGCTGCATTGGGTCTTCGTTGCTGTGCGTGGGCTTTCTCTAGTTGCGGGGAGCAGGGAATACTCTTCCTTGCGGTGCACAGGCTTCTCATTGCATGGCTTCTCTTGTTGCAGAGCATGGGTTCTAGGTGCATGGGCTTCACTAGTTGTGGCTCATGGGCTCTAGAGTGTAGGCTCAGTAGTTGTGGGGCATGGGCTTAGTTGCTCTGCGGCATGTGGAATCTTCCTGGACCAGGGCTCGAACCTGTGTTCCCTGCATTGGCAGGTGGGTTCTTAAGCACTGCACCACTAGGGAAGCCCAAATAGTGTAGTAAAAGAATAACCCATCATGACCAAGTAGGATTTATTCCACGTTTATAGAATAGTTCAATATTAGAAAGTCTATAAATATAATTCACCAGATTAATGTACTAAAAGGGGAAAGATCATTTCAGTAGATGGATAAAAAAGATTTGATAAAATTCACCACCCATTCCTGAATAAATAATACAAATTCTTAGACAAAAAGGAATAGGAAGAAAAATTCTTAACTTGATAATGAGTTCTTAATGTATACACAGACATTATACTTAATAGTGCAACTTTAGAAGAATTTCCAGACAGGGGAATTCATCACTACTATTCAACATTCATTAGGAGGCAAACAAATATGAAAACATGAGAACAATAAAAGGCATACAGACTGTAAAAAGAAAATTGTTTTTATTTGAAGATGACATGATGATCTACATAGACAAGAAAATAAATGGGCAAACTATTTTTAAAAACACCATACACAAAAATAAACTCAAAATAGATTAAAGACCTAAATTTAAGGCCAGACACTATAAAACTCTTAGAGGAAAACATAGGAAGAACACTCTATGAATAAATTACAGCAAGATCCTTTTTGACCCACCTCCTAGAGAAATGGAAATAAAAACAAAAACAAACAAATGGGACCTAATAAAACTTAAAAGCTTTTGCACAGCAAAGGAAACCATAAATAAGATGAAAAGACAGCTCTCAGAATGGGAGAAAATATTTGCAAACGAAGCAACTGATAAAGGGTTAATCTCCAAAATATACAAGCAGCTCATGCAGCTCAATATCAAAAAAACAAACAACCTAATCCAAAAATGGACAGAAGACCTAAATAGACATTTCTCCAAAGAAGACATATAGATGGCCAAGAAGCATGAAAAGCTGCTCAACATCACTAATTATTAGAGAAATGCAAATCAAAACTACAGTGAGCTATCACCTCACACCAGTTAGAATGGGCATCATCAGAAAATCTACAAACAACAAATGCTGGAGAGGGTGTGGAGAAAAGGGAGCCCTCTTGCACTGTTGGTGGGAATGTAAATTGATACAGCCACTGTGGAGAACAGTATGGAGGTTCCTTAAAAAACTAAAAATAGAACTACCATACGACCCAGCAATCCCACTACTGGGCATATACCCTGAGAAAACCGTAATTCAAAAAGAGTCATGTACCACAATGTTCACTGCAGCTCTATTTACAATAGTAAGGACATGGAAGCAACCTAGGTGTCCATTGACAGATGAATGGATAAAGAAGATGTGGCACATATACAATGGAATATTACTCAGCCATAAAAAGAAATGAAATTGAGTTATTTGTAGCGAGGGGGATGGACCTAAAGTCTGTCCTACAGAGTGAAGTAAAGTCTGTCCTACAGAGTGAAGTAGGTCAGGAAGAGAAAAACAAATACCGTTTGTTAACACATATATATGGAATCTAAAACAAATATAAAATGGTTCTGATGAACCTAGAGACAGGACAGGAATAAAGATGCAGCCATAGAGAATGGACTTGAGGACACGGGGAGGGGGAAGGGTAAGCTGGGACGAAGTGAGAGAGTGGCAATGACATATATACACTACCGAATGTAAAATAGCTAGTGGGAAGCAGCCGCATAGCACAGGAAATCAGCTCAGTGCTTTGTGCCCACCTAGAGGGGTGGGATAGGGAGGGTGGGAGGGAGACGCAAGAGGGAGGAGATATGGGGATATATGTATATGTATAGCTGATTCACTTTGTTATAAAGCAGAAAGTAACACAACATTGTAAAGCAATTATACTACAATAAAGATGTTAAAAAAAAAAGAGTACCCGCCACTTGCCGCAACTAGAGAAAGCCCGCACGCAGCAACAAAGACCCAATGCAGCCAAAAATAATAAATAAATAAAATTAAATTAAATTAAAATTCAGAGATGACAATGTGGTGCAGTAAAAAGAGCAAAGGCTTTGGAGAACCCATTGCATTTCCTGGCTATGTGGCCTAGGATGACTTACTTAAATCACTCTGATCCTCTGTTTCCTTATATGAAAAATGGGAAGCCAGAAGAATGCTAATACCAAATTGCTTGTCTTCAGGGACTGTGGAGCCTGAAAGAATGAACAACCTCTGCTGGAGGCAGCTGTAAATAAATGTGTTCCTAGATTTGCTTTGGGTTAAATTCTGAAACTTCTCCTGGAATCTTTAATAAGTTCTACTTATTAAAGTATCTTAATAAGTAGAACTAAGTATACTTATTAAAATACTGTCTAAGCTATCTAGTAGTACAAATCTAAAGCAATCTCAAGGGATAGGGTCACACTTCAGTTACTTATCTACTGGAAATAAGACTTTACCTGAGTCACAGTTCAAACATAGACCTCACATAACCTTATACTAGGCCAAATGATCTTGACAGGATTTACTCCAGTGGTTACTATAGTGTAAGCCAGGCTCTTTAGAGCTTGCTGCTACCTGCTTGGTTCCTTGTGCTTAGTTTCACGGTGTCTGTTGAATTAAGGACACAGTTGACAACTGTATCCTAGAGCCTTGCCAAACCTGTTTGATTTAAACAAAGAACTCTTTTGAGCAGAATGGTTATGTACAGATCACCTAATGAAAACATGAATATCATTGAAGATTACCTACTATCTAATAACTTAATTTTTCTATCTGAAGGAATTCAACTTAAATTTCTGGTTTCATTATTTGGATATTGATATATTATTTTGGCTATTTCAGAAAGCTTTTTTTCTAGTATTTTTCCCTGTATTAAAAATGTCTGAGGACTTCCCTGGTGGCACAGTGGTTGGGAATCCGCCTGCCAATGCTGGGGACATGGGTTTGAGCCCTGGTCTGGGAATATCCCACCTGCCGAGGTGCACAACAAATGCTGAGCCTGAGCTCTGGAGCCTGTGAGCCACAACTACTGAGCCCGAGTGCCACAACTACTGAGGCCCGCGTGCTTAGAGCCCATGTTCTGCAACAAGAAAAGCCACCACACTGAGAGGCCCGCGCACCGCAGCAAGGAGCGGCCTCCGCTCGCTGCAACTGGAGGGGGCCCGCGTGCAGCAATGAAGACCCAATGCAGCCAAAAATAAATAATAAATAAATAAAAATTTTAAATGTCTTCTGGTCTTGGCTAATTAATCATCTTAATAATTTGAACTCGTCAAATTAGTTGAGGAAGTTTCTTTTCTACTTGAAATCTCTCATGATAGAATAGAATAGAATTTATATATTTCATAGGGAAGGGATAAGGAAAAGAACTATTTTTAATTCGGAATTTTAAGAAAATGCACTTTGTCTTAGCACTTACTCTTTTAGCACTGGAGGAGACTAGTAGAGTAGTCAATTAATTATTACAAAGAATCTTCTTTGATAAATAAAGTTGGAAATGTCCAGCTGATCACTCCTTCCTTTGTACCATTGCCCACCTTTTACTTATCTCTATACTACTGTAACTATTTATTTCCTCTGCCTCCCCTACAGAGGATAGGGATAAAGGCATAATCTTATATCCCTGGAACCAACCTAACAGGGTGCCTATCACATATAGAAGGCACTCAGTACAGTACTATAGAACACAGTAGGGACTTCCCTGGTGGCACAGTGGTTAAGAATCCGCCTGCCAATGCAGGGGACGTGGGTTCAAGCCCTGGTCTGGGAAGATCCCACATGCCGCAGAGCAACTAAGTCCGTGTGCCACAACTACTGAGCCTGTGCTCTAGAGCCTGCAAGCCACAACTACTGAGCCCGAGTGCCACAACTGCTGAAGCCCGCGTGCCTAAAGCCCACGCTCCTCAACAAGAGAAGCCACCGCAATGAGAAGCCCATGTACCACAATGAAGACCCAAGACAGCCAAAAAAATAAATAAATTAAAAAAAAAAAGAACACAATATATTTGATTTATATTATCTGAAGCCCGAAAGTTAAAGATTATTTAAGCAGGAGCTCATCACACCATTAATGGCATACACTGTGTATGCATACAGTAAAACTTTGTCTAGAAATTAAAAATTTTAAAATATTTAAAATTTAAATACAAATATACTTTTTTTTTTTTTTTTGCAGTACACAGGCCTCTCACTGTTGTGGCCTCTCCCATTGTGGAGCACAGGCTCCGGACGCGCAGGCTGAGCGGCCATGGCTCACGGGCCCAGCTGCTCCGCGGCATGTGGGATCTTCCCAGACCAGGGCACGAACCCGTGTCCCCTGCATCAGCAGGCGGACTCTCAACCACTGCACCACCAGGGAAGCCCCCAAATATACTTTTTTTTTTTTCCAGACAAAGTTAGGTAAAATTTAATGTTTATCATAATTCACAACAGACTTCGTGTTTCCCTTAACTTGGGCGAACATTTCTTCACCTGAAACAGTTTAACTATTATCAAGAGTTGCTCTGGAGGTGGATTTATTCATAACAACTAACCACACTGTGTATTTTGTGGACAAGGTAGTCATTCTTGCTGAGATGGTCGTGGTTCCCAGCACTGCTGACGTGGCCAGTAGCCTGACCTGCCTTTTTCCCTGTGCACAACTGAGTGTCTGCAGGAACACCGTGAGCTTCAGGGCTCCTTCCTTATAGGTGGACATTGAGGAATCCCCAGGGCTAGCAAGCACTAAGAACAGACAGCTCCTGGAAGCTCCTCAGGACTCCAACATGCTGGGCAGGTGACCTGGTCACAGTGCGCAGACTCACTCCTTCTAGAAGTGTTCATTTCTAACTCTCTCTGTCACAGCCAGTGACATTGGAGCTCAGGGAACACAGTTCCCACTGCACTGGGTGAGAGAACATGCATGATTCTTGGAAGTAAACCTTCACAGTGAATGGCTTGCAGAGCATGAGGGCGTCATGGTAAGAGGAAAGTCCAAATATACTTTTGATTACAAATTACAGAAAGCCAAATGGAATGAACTTAAGCAAGAAAGGGGATGTACTGGCTCGTATTGCCAAACTGAAGAAAGGGCAGGAGTCGCGCTGTTCTCATAGCTGACTGGCTCCAAGAGCTTAGATATCATCCAGGGTCTCCTCATTTCTTTCTTTTCACTTTTCACCTCTGCTTCTTTCTCTGTGTTGGCTTTAATCTTTTAAGTTGCTGTCACCATATTTCAAGCATAGCCTTAAGTAGCCCTGAGCTATATACTTATGACCTCATAACCTAAGAAAAATCCAACTAGAAAATTCCAGGGAGGGTCTCTGATACGTTGAACTTGGGTTATGTGTCATCTCTCTGCTAATCACTGAGGTCAAGGTGGATGGCAATGTTACATTTGAAAGAACTTGGGTCAGCAGCTCATCTCTGTGGCCAGGGAAGTGGAATACTATTATTGGCAAGTCCCTCCAATATCACATGGCTGCAGTCGGAGAGAAAAAGTTCCCCGAAGAAGATAAGTACTGTTATAGTCAGGCAAAATAGTAAATATTCATTGCATGGCCTATATTGCTAGTTTTCTTTTACTATTCCTTCCAATCTTCTTCCTTAGTAAAAGAATTTCTCATTTTAACTTGGCAAACGGCTACCCAGATTAAATAATATATTTACATTTATGAACTTTCTCTGCATCTGGGTGTGGTCACGTGACCAAGTTCTGGCCAATGATGTAAGCAGAACTATTGTGTGCAGTGTCTAGGAAATGTTCTAAAAGAACATGTGCTTCTTCATTTTTTTCCTCCTCCCTTTGAGGAACACTGGAAAGCTCTCACTCAAGGCCACTGTTGCTCCAGAGCTCTCCAGATCCCCTTGCAGCCCTGTAAGACTCTCCCCACTCTGCTTCCCCTATACTGTTTTGTTCCAAGTATGAACATAAGCCCCTGACCACGTTGCCTTCTCCAATCATGTAATTCTTATGGAGGCTTCCATGTTCTTTTCTTTTTTTTTTTTTGGCTATGCTGTGCTGCATGCTGCAGGATCCCCTTTTCCCAATCAGGGATCAAACCAGTGTCCCCTGCAGTGGAAGCATGGAGTCGTAACCACTAGACTGCCAGGGAAGTCCCGGCTTCCATGTTCTTATATGACTCCTTGTAGCTGGCCATGCTCATTAGTCTAGGGCCAGACACAAGACTCAAACATAATATTTCACTATTCCCAACATTAGACATAATTCATTGGTCTGGTGATGGGCACCAGACCCACTGTGGTTCAATAAGAGCCCTTCTTCCAGTTTTTTAGCTTGGCCAGAGAAAGCTGGTCTCAGATCTTCTCTGGTGGTGAGAGCACTGTGAGACGTGTGGCTCCTGGAGTTGTTACTCCCTCTTGTGTAAAAGAAGCCAGTCTGTGCTGGGAGAGAGTAAAGTTCAAATGTAGAAAGAACTTTACTCATGATAAAGGCTGCAGAGAATCCTGGAAACATTTGAGCCCTTGGTTTCAGTCACTCCTTCCTGAGGTCGCTCATAGGTTGGACCTTCCGCAACTCAGCTCAGACCAGGTTGTGGTGTTTTACAAAACTTCACTGAAGACTTGGGGTTAAAAGAAGAATTGTTGAGAGGATTAAGGGAGAAAACCATCATCAGTCCTTTAGTTTTCTGTGCCTGGCATACAATACACTCTAAAATGATAGCTGCAATTATTTCTATTTATTGAGATATTTGTTCTCAAATCGCTATATTTATGTCTTTACAATTCTTGTCATATAATGTCATTCAGCCTAAACTCCTAAAAGATCAAAAATAATTTTTCTAGCTTTTGTGCAGAACATGGAAAGCAGCATACAGATCAATACCTTTAACCCTCTTTAGTGTTCTTCATCAAGCCGTCTGTTCCTAGGCTTTATCACCTTGTACTCAAATCCCTTATCCTCTTTATTGTTCTCCTCCTATTTAAGCTAATGTTCCCTCATAAGCCTGTGAGATCCTTTATTCCCCAGAGTGCAGAGGCAATAATCAGGGACAAGCTCCTGCCAGAAGAACTGTTACCTCAGACATTATTGTTTGCTGTGGTCTCATCCTTGACAACAGAAATGAAAATGGCTCTGTTTGAAGGGACTTATAATTTGTGATCTAAGATAGATCATAGGGGCTTAGAAAAGCTAAGCAGGAACTAGATTTGACTTGTAAAATGGAATATTTATTCCATTGCCTTATGCAGATAAATACTTGTGAAGTATTTTTTATTAATATGCTAAGTAGTGGTGCTCCACTGAGAAATAATTGCCTTTCATGTCCCTAGAACCCACCACTAACTGATATGTCACAACTAGGAAGGAAATAGTTCTCGGCTAAAGTAGTTAAATTCTGTCATCACTCACTAACACGTGTAGAAGGAAGCAGGAAGTATGGATGTCACTAGGCCAGGCTACTATACCTTTCTGTATTTAATGTCAATAGCCCTTCCTGATTCTGCTTTCACACTATACACCGGGTAAGAGAAGTCTCCCTGTCTTTTCTAGTGCCTAGTTCCCCACAGTCAGGTATCATTTAATTGTACAAACCTCTTGCCACAATGATGGCAAACAATAAAATCTTATTGGATACTAATGTCCCTTAGCTGAGGCTCCTGCAGATAATGTTCTGGCCTTTTAGTAAAGAGACTCCTTGGGTTTTTTAGTAATAGGGCACTTTGAGGTGTTTCTTTTTTCTCTTACGTTCTTAAAAATATACCTACCATTGGACATAAGATGAATCCAGTGAAATATTAGATAGCTGAATAAAACTGCAGGTAAATGGAGAGTGACTCCTGACTGACTTGCCCAGGAGACAGACTCCCATCCGTTGTTTGTGGTTTGCAGAGTCTGTTTTAGAGACATGGTGATAAGATGTCATTACATGGCCTGTGGAATCTGTCTATGCCAACAAGTCTACTTTCCAATGAACTCCCAGGTGATGTACTGTTGCTGGTCTGAGAACCACGTGAAGTACGCGCTCTGTTCACGTGAGCACGTGTGGACGTGGCTGTTTTACACAATTCCAGGTACCAAGGGCTGGAGTTGCTCCCTCAGCCAGATCAGCTGCTTCAGACTTAGGCATGAGGCTTTATAGTATTGGTTACAGTTGAAGACTGTCGAACTAACTCCGACTCATTACTACCTCCATTCTGAGTTCCAGAAGCTGGGGCAGGGAAGCAGGAAGAATAGTTTTTTAAAAAAGAGAGAGATATGCTAGATTTTTCTTCATTTTGGAATAAGAAACTGTTGTTTCTTAACAACTGTTGAAACTGTTGAAATGACTGGGTTAGATGTTGTATTTGGTGGCAAGAGAAAGTCTAGTGTAACCACTGTGTCTATAATGTTAGTGAATTTTAAATGTCCACGTTCGCACCTTTTTCTCCCTTTTGCCTCTCTTCAGGAAAGCTGCTGAGTTTGCTGGCCATATGCTTATTCTAATACATCTTATATAGTCTTCATACATATTGTTGACTAATTAATAAATGGATTCCATCAACTGAAAGTATCCATTGAGCACTAGAGCCTGGATTCCATTGGGCTGCTGCTGTCATGTCTTCTTCACTAAACCTGACCTGGGCTTAGCCCATGTTTGCTCATCCCATACCAGGGAGCTCTGGTGCTCAGTCTATTTCATTCTGTACTGGACCCTTTCACCTCATACCTGCCTTAATCATGGTACTTGAGTTTCCTGAGTTCCTGCTCTCTGACTTCATCTTCTGTTTTTGGCTCTGAATTTGCCCCTCGGACTTGATGACAAGATTTTGCTTCTCCAGATTAATAATTAACCCCTGCCAGACCTCCCTAATATAGTTTTACACTCACCCTCTGGCTTCATTCACTCCCAGCGGCTGTGAGTAAATACCTTTCTCAAGTCCTCCTAGCCTCTGGGACCCTGCCCAAGGTTGGCCTGCTTTCCTCCTCACCCCCACTGGAAAAAAAAAATCAGACATCAAAAGCCTTACAATACAGTATTGAGCAAAACAGAGCATTTCCTACTAAAAGTATGTGACCCAAAGGGGGAAATTCTGAGTCACTGAAAAAAGATTGTTAGATTTTTTTTTCTTTTGAGAGAAAGGAATACAAAAGAGTCGATTCATTTGCTATTGAATAAAAAGTCTTTTAATCTATGTACTTAAAAAATATGTGACTTTCCTTTTATTAGAAGGCTGATGGAAGTGGAAGGAGGGAGACTGAGGCCAAGCAGAGGAGAAAAGGTGGGAACAGCAGCCCCAGCAGAGACCAGAGCAGGACCAGATAAGGCAGACTAGGGCCAGGATCCAGGCCCTTGTTTGGAAGCTAAGAAATCAACAAGTGCCCATAATTATTTTGTTACACCAAACATGTGTGGGGAAAGTATAATTTTTAGATACAGACAATTATTTGACAGGGGTCTACTTCACCTTAGAGAAAAATTTCCAGGTAAATCAGTGGCTGTAAATAAAAATCTAGGTTTGTAGTCCAGTTTTAATCAATAGCAGGGAAGCATATTTTCTCTTAAATATATAGTTCTCTAGTCCCAAGCACTTTATTTTAAATAGTGTCACTCCTAACATTCGTAGGCATGGGGCAAGAGTACAAATAGAGACCCATATACCACATGCCCAAATATTTAAAAGTTATGCATAGAGCTAAGAAGTTATTAGATAAAACATGCTTTATCTTCCTACCTTAACAAATATATTTGCATAACAACTTGGAAGGCAAGGTTCAAATTTAGAATTATTGGTCTCCTGGGGTTGTGGCCTGGGGTGTTGCAGCGTGGGAGGAGCTGGCCCACTGGTGTTTGTGATCACCCTCAGAAATCTTGACCCGGAAAGAGGCCCACATAGGCCCTGGAAGTGGGCTCAGGAATTCCAGATTCCCAAGCACCTAGCGTGTGCTCTAGAAGTGGGTGCCAGGCTCCAGATGTGTATGTCTCCTGATTCTACAGAATCCTAAGGCCATCAGAGGAAGGTAGGAATGGTACCTTTTCAAGTTCAGGGCTCAAAGCAGAGGCCCCTAGCCATGAGCCCAGTGGGTGGTATAATTTGTCACCTGGGAACCACCCTTTATAATTCCTACTCAAAGCCCCTGTCTTTTGCTTCTTTTCTTGTCTACTGTCTTCCCTCCAAATACACAGAGGTTACCAACTGTTCTGCTCAGACACTAGTTTTACTAAATAGGACACAAGGATGGTATCTTCCATTATTTCTCTCTTTGATTCCAATTCCCTCTACTAATTATCTGGGACCTTTCTTATTAGCAAAGTTAACCCAGGGGAGGAAAGAATGTGGGTGGCAATAAGTCTGGGGAAGAGACATGGCGTTTTGTTTTCACTGAGGAGAAGGCCTTAAGAATACTACTGTTCACTGGGTTTGTGGCAGATTCCATCCCTGGGTAGAGGAGCGGTGGCCCCTGTAACAGTCACACTGGGAGGGAGGGAACACTGCTTGCTGACCACAGCTGGAGGAACAGAAAACGCACGATGGAACAGGCCTCTGAGCAGACCATTTTGAATGAAAGGAAAATGAAAAATGTCAACACCGTTATCAGATACGTATTTATTTAGTACTCATGTGGTGGGCACTGAGCACACACTGGGCCCCCGGAATACTCACAGGGAACGGGAGTCAAAAGGGAATACACATCTCTCATCAAATCATAACCCATGCTTCTGTGAAGGTTCCAGTGCTTTTGTACAGATACCAGTGAGATTCAAATGAAACTGCCTTAAGCCCATTCTCCTGTATGGTAAGAGCCCTCAGTCTCTCCTGGAATTCTGGAGGTGGGGGTGTGCCTTATGCCTTTCCTTGTTACTGATTGGTTCAATGGATAGATTGGTTCACCATCTATAGTGGGCTGTTGCTGTTTTCCACCACATTGCCCCAAGATGTGAAATGACCACTTTCATTTTCCCCAGAAAATACTCCTCGCACAGGATATTTGTGTATGTGTTAAGCTTTGCTGAAGATTTGGAGGCGATGAAGAAGTTTTATATTGCCATATTGCTTGTTCCTTTCTCTTCGCTTAAAGACGCCTTGGGAATTCCCTGGTGGTCCAGTGGTTAGTACTCTGTGCTTTCACTGCTGAGGGCTTGGGCTCAATCCCTGGTTGGGGAACTAAGATCTCTCGCTAAGCCACACGGCACAGACAGAAAATAAATAAATAAATAAATGAAAAAGACTCCTCATTTTCCTGATCTCCTTCCACGGGGCTCCCCTTTTATAATTTTATTCTCCTTTTTTTGTTAGAGCCAAGGACTCAGTAATGTGTCATGCCAATTTGTGGATCATCAGTTCTAGTTCCCATCCTGAGACTCAGAAGGACGAACTGAGGCTTGCAAAGGCCACCACTCCCTTCTTCCATTTCTGTGAGGGGAAGCAGGCAGTATGAAGAAATTTTCGTTTTCTATATGAATTACATCACTGCCTTTAAAAGGCAGCAGCTGTAGTCAATTTTGGTTTTAAATAACATTACATATTTTCTTTCTCAGTTTACGCAATGATCACAAAGTAAGCTACGAGCTCTTTGAATTCTTTTAGTCCCTCAGGGATGTATAGTGCCAACCACATTGACCAAAAAAAGTATTCTATAAGTATATGATAATATGATTATAATATAATAATATATATGTAATAGAATTATAATATTTAATTTAATATTATAATATACCTATAATAATTATTATTATCATCATTATTATTATTGGCAGTAGATACATTTTGCTTCAAGGACAATTGAAGATTTTTGAACAGGGGAATGATGTGACCAGACCTTAGTTTTAGACAGGGCATGAAGGATAGTAGGAGAAGAGAGAGATGAAAGGCAAGAGACCAGTGGTGGACTTATTTTACAGTAGCTTAGGTCAGAGGTCATGAGCTAGGATTACGGCAATGGGAATTGGGTGAAAGGAACAGAATTAATGATTCGATGTAGAGGTATTGACAATAGATTCAGACATTAAAAGAAAACTAACCTGGGTTTAAGCAGGGACACTAGTGACAAACTGAGTCTGTGGTGTAACCTAACTGTAGATGTGTGTATGTCCAGTGCTAGGAGTATCCCACAGAATAGGCCAGAGCACTGGGCTGTGCTTCAGTGTTAAGAAGTAACCACCGTGGGCTTCCCTGGTGGCGCAGTGGTTGAGAGTCCGCCTGCCGATGCAGGGGACACGGGTTCGTGCCCCGGTCCGGGAAGATCCCACATGCCGTGGAGCGGCTGGGCCCGTGAGCCATGGCCGCTGAGCCTGCGCGTCCGGAGCCTGTGCTCCGCAACGGGAGAGGCCACAACAGTGAGAGGCCCGCGTACCGCAAAAAAAAAAAAAAAAAAAAAAGAAGTAACCACCATTATCTGAGTGTTAGAAGCAGTTTGCTGCATAAGGGCCTATAAATACTATTCATCTAGAGATGGAGGCGAGGAGGAAACTAAAGATCAAAAGGAAGTCATGTAGGAAGCAGGAAATCAGTGACAGAATGTACAGTACGGGCAGTAAGAATTGGCCCTTTCAGCTTCTTTTAGGAATGGATGTCTGTAGTCAAAGGCCACATTGTCCTTTTATACTCTACATCACCTTCCTTGTGTGTGTGTGTGTTTCTTTTTTGTGTTTTTTTGTGGTTTTTTTTTTTTTTTTTTTGCGGTACGCGGGCCTCTCACTGTGTGGCCTCTCCCGTTGCGGAGCACAGGCTCCGGACATGCAGGCTCAGCGGCCATGGCTCACGGGCCCAGCCGCTCCGCGGCACGCGGCATCCTCCCGGACCGGGGCACGAACCCGCGCCCCCTGCATCGGCAGGCGGACCCCCAACCACTGCGCCACCAGGGAAGCCCCCTTTTTTAAAAAAATATTTATTTATTTATTTGGTTGTGCCGGGTCTTAGTTGCGGCACGTGGGCTCCTTAGTTGCGGCTAGAGGGCTCCTTAGTTGTGGCATGCAAACTCTTAGCTGTGGCGTGCATGTGGGATCTAGTTATCTGACCAGGGATCGAAGCCAGGCCCCCTGCATTGGGAGTGAGGAGTCTTAACCACTGCGCCACCAGGGAAGTCCCACCTCCCTTTTTTTTTTCTGGATTAGGTGAAGGCTACGTGTCATAGAAGGATTTGGATTTCTAATGCCTGGTCTTGTTCATGAAATCTCCTTAAAGACTATGATTGTATTTTTGCATGCCTTACACATGGTGGGTGCCTAAAAATAGCAAAAGAATTCACTGAATGGTATTAATTCCCATTTTGTTGCTCCTGTAGAGGATCTAAATAAGGAGGCAAGTGTTCTGGCACTATATTCAGTATCATTTACTGGCAAGTAAGAGCAGAGCTGCCACTTGTGTGTGATCTCTGGCCCAGAGGAGGAGAAAAAGGACACTGCTTGGGGGAGGCTAGACCACTCAAACACTGTTGCAGGGGCAGCATCCCTGACTAGCACTTGTGACCTTCTTCGAGCAGGTCTCATTTTTCAGCCCCTCAGTTTTCCTTCCTTTCTTTTCCCATAGTCAATGCTTTCTCATAATCAATGTCCCTCAGGCCTTACACTTTTCTCTTGGGTGCCCCTAGAGTACTTTACTCATCCATGCATCTCCCTAGTTCTTGGTCTTGTTCTCATTTCTTCTGACCTCAGGATTCCATCTCTTCTTCGACTAGGAAGGTTACCTAACGTGCTAGGGTAAGGGTAACCTAAGGTAACATTTTGACGCTTTTCAAATTCAGATTTTTTTTTTCCAGCAGAAAAAACTATCATCCACTTACTTCTCTATGAGGAGCTGCTATGATCTGCAGGCTTGTCTACAGAACATAAGCAACATGGGAAAAACCCTAATGTTGATCAGTTCAGTAACTTGGAAAGAGGTAGTCAGAGGGTACCTATAGTCACTCAACTATACCACTTACAGGTGGATGGTAGCTCTCCAAGGCAGGAAAGAAGCACATACTTATAATTTAGAAAACATTCCTAGTGTTCAGTACCCATAGAGCTCAATATGGGCCATTTGTCTCATTAAAAAAGGAGAGTTTGGTGCAGTCTCACATCTCCTATCCCTTGAATGCTCTGTCAGTTTCCAGTAGCCTGAATTTGGCCTGCCTCCCAGGGCTGACCTAGTCAGGGGACAGAGTGACTTAGTCACTCCATTCCCCCGCCTCTCCTCATTGCCCCAGCCAATGTGTTGGCAGTCTAATTATTTGCTTTTCCTCCAAACCTAAGGGTGTCACCTGTGAGGTGGAGATGAAGCTGATCCACCTGGATGGCATTCCAATCAGGTAAGGTAGCACTTGCTCTCTTCAAAGCCTCAGGAACTGGCTTCTCTTCTTTACCTACCTGTTGCTAGGCCTCTGATGGCCTTAAACTCCCATTCTTACATCCTCAGGGGATTTGTCAGGACCAGAATAGGAACAAGCCCAAATCTTGCCAACAGCCTTGTAGTTAATGTCCTAACATAGCTCTCCTGGGGACCAGCACTTGCAATAATTGAGAGCTGATAGGTTCTATTTACAACAATGTACCTCCAGTGATCTTTACTACTTCTAGGGCCTGGAGGCAGGATTTTCTGCTTAGTAGTTCCCCTAGTGCCTAATCTTAGGAACCCTTTAGAAGATGTGGGAACGTAAATGGTATCACTGAACTCTTCTCTCTTGCTGTTTTATTATTCCTAGGTTCTTAAATTAATTGATTAAATAGTTGACTGATGAGCAAATGCTTGTGAAGACTAACAGTTCAAGGCAATTTTTAGATTCCAATTGATTGGTAAAGCCATTTATAGTTTAGGATTTTATGGGAAGTCTTTAAAACGACATGATACAGGTTGGGCCTTGAACTCTAGGGAGAAAACTTATAGACAGAAGAAAGGAAGGTGGGTAGTAGCATGGTAGAGTCCTCTAACTGGCTTGCTGGTGCTGATTGCATGTCTCTTCCTGACTCTGTGTTCAGTGATGTCATATTAGTGGCATGAAATTATCAGGAGTAGAAATATTTACACAATGGAAATTGCTAAAGGCTATAAATCAGGGCCTTTTCCACCTGGAGAGCTGGTTGTTAATATTTACCATTGATGGTAAAGAAAGCAGAACACCATCGGAGAGACGGAAATTAGCAAGCCACATTCTGGAGTTAGTACTAGACTGGGGTCAGATTGTATAGGATCTCACAGGGGAGACTGAGGAATTTTGGCTTTATCCTATAGATATCGAGGAATTGTTGATGGCTTTATATTAGCTGAGATGCTTTTCCTTACAAGCAATAGAAAAACTAAGTTCAAAATTGTTTAAACAATAAGGAAGACGTATTCTTATATAATAAGAAATTCAAGGAGGACGGCTGAGGGTTGGCTAATTCAGCAGTTCACCCAAGACCCAGATTCTTTTCATTTTTTTTGCTCTGCCATCCTTAGTATGTCACCTTGTCCTCCAAACAGAACAGCAGTTCCAAATCCAGCAACACTCAGCAGCAAAAGAGAATCATTTCTTATTTCTCTTTGTCTCTTTGTAGGAGCAAGGAAGTCCATCAGATTTCCTCAAATCTCACACTGGAGAGAATTTTATCATAGTCCTAAACCAAGTACTGGCAAGGGGAATGGAACCCCGTGATTGGTTTAGATCCATCAGTGTTTCACCCGTCTCCCTCCCACTCAGCCCCCACCCCTACACTGGAGTCAATCTCCCCTGAAGGCCATGGTCACATAGAGAAGGATGGCTGCTTAAACATGATCAGGATTCTATAAGCAAGGGCGGGGTAGGGGGATGGACAGTGGTTAAGCAAGCAACATGCTGCTACCCAGTTATATTATTATGAGTCTAGATGTGACTCTATTATAAAATAGAGTCTGATATGTACTACCAAAGCAATGGTTCTCAACTGCCAATTCATTCACTCATTCACTCAATAGATATGTAATGAATGACTGCCATGGGTAAAGCACTATGCTAGGTACTATAGATAAAACGGTGAACATATCTGGTGGAGCTTTGCAATCTAACTGATGAATCAAATATCAATGAAATAATCTACAAGTAAATGTAAATTTATAACTTGGTTAAGTGTTATGAAGGAACCCAAGATGTTTGTTTTCTATTTTTTAAATTGAGGTAAAGTTCACATGGTGAAATGTGCAGATCTTAAGTACACAATTTGATGTACATGTGTAACAGCTACTTCATCAAGATATAGAACATTTCCGTCACCTCAAAAATTTCCCTCATGCCCCCTTTCTATTCAATCTCCACTTGCCCCCAATATACAACCATAGTTCTTTTTTTTTTCTTTAATAAAGTTATTTATTTATTTTTGGCTGCCTTGGGTCTTTGTTGCTGCGTGCGGGCTTTCTCTAGTTGCGGCGAGCAGAGGCTACTCTCCATTGCTGCGCGCGGGCTTCTCATTGCGGTGGCTTCTCTTGTTGCGGAGCACGGGCTCTAGGTGCACAGGCTTCAGTAGTTCTGGCACTCGGGCTCAGTAGCTGTGGCTCGTAGGCTCTAGAGCATAGACTCAGTAGTTGTGGCACATGGGCTTAGTTACTCTGCAGCATGTGGGATCTTCCTGGACCAGGGCTCGAACCCATGTTCCCCTGCATTGGCAGGTGGATTCTTAACCACAATGCCACCAGGGAAGTCCCTGCAACCACAGTTCTGATTTCTATCATCATGGTTACTTTTGCCTGTTCTCGAATTTCATATAAATGGCTTCTTTTTCTCAACAAATGATTTTAAGACTTATCCATGTTGTTGTGTTTAAAGGGAGTCCATTTTTTAAAAATTGTATTCCATTGTTTGATTAGTGTATTTGTCATTTTTCTGTTGGTAGACATCTGAGATGTTTCCAGTTTGGGTCTATTATGAATAATGTTGCTATGAACATTTACGTAAAAGCTTTTTGTGGACATCTGTTTTCATTTCTATTGGGTAAATACCTACGAGTGGAATTGCTGGGTCACAGAGTAGGAAAGCGTTTCACTTTATAAGAACTGTGGATATTTTTAAAAAATATAGATTCATGGTCCTCAGTCCTAAGAATTCTGAGTTAGCCATCTGAGGTTCCTAGGCACATACGGTATGTAGTTTTTAAGACTCCACAGAACCACTGGTCTAAATTATAGTGGTGGTAGTGGAAAGGAAGTTATTTTGGTTTGATTTTCTTTTCTACCACAAAAGCATATAAATGCAAACAATTGCTGGGTGGCCTTTTTTGTTTGTTTTTTGTTTTCCTGGTTAGCTGCAAAATAGCTTTCTCTGAACATTTCCCCCTACTCTATCCATTAGCCCAGGTGTTGAAATAATCTCTCCTTTTAGTTTCTCTGCTGAAAGGCAAAGCTCTGTTTTTTTCTGCTCTTGCTTAAAGTGAAGTGAAAACTCAGGGAGCTCCTTGGAGTAGCCCTTAGAATTGCTAAAATGAGTAAACAGGCCTTTAGGGTGGATGAGAACTTTGTACTGAATGGCAGATAAGGCTGTGTGACCCTGTGTATACTGGTAGGGTTTTCTCTGCTGTTTTTACTTCCCTTACTGTTTTTCTACCTGTCAGCAAAAAATAATCACCTGTGTTCTGACTTCCCACAATGACACTGGACAGCTGCTTCTGAGCATTTAGCATAGTGACAGCCTGAATGGCTGCACATCACTACAAAAGAGGTTCCCTGCTTCTAGGCAGAGAAATTGACACATAGGAATAGGGAATCACTTAATGGATTAGGGGCTGGCTGAGCTGGGACCAGAACCCAGGTGGCCTGGCTCCCAGCCCGGCTGACCACACTGCTACCCATACAGCCTGGGCTGACCCAAAACAAGCAGCCCATTGAGCAACTGCACAAACAACAATGAGTGATGGATGGTCAGAGCAAGAAACAGGCACAAAGCAACTGCAACCCCATCACTTCCTGGCCCCTAAATTTCCAGGCAAGCCTATAAAGTGTGGTCACTTAAATGAGTTTGACCAGCAACTTGGTCCAGCTTTCAAATTTGGAAACTTTTTGTACTCACTGCCAAAAGTAAAGGTCAGCCTTGTACTGAGAGGTGGAGAAGGCCTTTGAACGTCATACCTGGTCATAATAAGTCTGTGGTAGTGGAGTTAAGACTAGAAAGACGTAGTTAACAGATGGGCATAACCTGGTCCTGGGAGGGCCTTGATGAAACAAGATAGCTTTAAATTTTTGAGGCCCCTCATCTGTGGACCTTTCTTCCTACCTCAGATCTAGCTGGCAAGGGGTGGGTGTGATCCATGGAGTTTGGTGACCAAGTCTCATCCTACTCCTTCTCAAATTTGCCACTGAGCAGTGTCCAAAATTTGTAGTCCCCACATGCTTGTCCCCCAAATGCCTCTGCCTGCCAACCTGTATTGCTGGTCCTGGATGTGCCTCATGCTAGGTACTCTGACCTGCTTGGCCTTGGTATAGCCCTAGGCCCTAAATCTTCAACTCTAAATCCAGGATATTCCCAAGAGATATAGCTGTCTAGGAAGTTTCTTGTTTCAGATGTCAATTTTCTAGTCTTGAGCTGGATAATTAATTCTAAAGTGTCTATGCTCCCCTCTTTACCTTTAGAAACTGAAGACTTCAGAAAGTAGTGAGGGGACAGAAAAGTTGACTGTAATATTTGTTTTTAAATAGGCCTAATGGGCACAACATTTTGAAAACGCAAACCAGTTGCCACAATGTTAGGAATCTGAATTAAAATGTAGCACTTCTTGGGCTTCCCTGGTGGCGCAGTGGTTAAGAATCCATCTGCCAATGCAGGAGACAAGGGTTTGAGCCCTGGTCCGGGAAGATCCCACATGCCATGGAGCAACTGAGTCCGAGCGCCACAGCTACCGAACCGGAGCGCTAGAGCCCACAAGCCACAACTATTGAAGCGCGCGCGCCTAGAGCCCGTGCTCTGCAACAACAGAAGCCACCGCAATGAGAAGCCCTCGCACCTCAACGAAGAGTAGCCCCCGCTTGCTGCAACTAGAGAAAGCCCCCACGCAGCAATGAAGACCCAACACAGCCAAGAATAAATAAATAAAATAAATAAACTTTAAAAAACTTACATTTCTTTGGTCAGATTATAGCAGGGGCTGGCTGCACTTTGTGTTTGTCATAAAGAGGTATTTATTAAATGGCTCTTCTTACTTGAAACTGTCCACGTTCGTCTAATATTTATTCATTCAACAAATATGGAAGGTCTGCTATGTGCCAGGCAAGGCTTATGTTCCCATAGCCATAGGTCCTTGTAAATCACACAGCACATATGTGAGTTCTGCCTTATACAATACAGTTTTGTGTTTTACTAAAGCATAAGACCCTTGATGCCTGGAATTATGTCTTATTCATTTTTGTGTCCCCAGGATCAATGAGCACAGTGCCTTGCACGTAGTAGGGACTCAATATTTGTGAATTGAACTACGCTACAGCATGGTTGTTGTACAAGGCTGTTAAAAGGTATTACCAAAAAAACACTACATAACTTGTTTTGCTTGCGCTAACAGTCTAAGGCAGATGTGTCAATAGGGTATTATCATTATGCAAGTAAGTAAATAGTGAGTATTTACAGAGAAAAGTATGCGGTTGGCCAAAAAGTTCGTTCGGGTTTTCCCCTAACATCTTACACTATGTTCACTGCAGGAGTGAAGGAGGGAGAGTGCTTAACTGGGTGGAGATTGGTCTGGAAGAAGTGTTAATTTTCCTCCGGTCAGCCCAGAATGATCGTGTAGAGTAACTAGAATTTCAGTCTTCTCAGTCTAAGTATTTTCATCCCTCTCACCTTTCTAGAACTACCCCGCCTCTTTCTGCTTCTTCCCAAAGGGCTGTGTCCAACTGACTACACCTCAAAGTCTCAAGAGTCCACCCAGTAGCCCTCCAGCTCCGGTTCAAGAACTCTCCAGAACAGGGGCTTTAGGTACACGGGCCAGGAAAACACGGGGTCACGCGCGGGGCAAGCGCCAAACTGGCCGCAGCTAGGGGAGTGGCGCTAAGGGCGGGGCTGCTACGGGGTGGGGCGGGGCGGGGCTGGGCGGGAGGAGGCCCGGGGGCCGCTTGGGTGTCACCACCAACCCGCTCCGGCCGGAAACTGGCGCTTGTTTCCGGCCGGACGGCCGAAAACCACCGATCCTGAACCAGCAGCCGGAGTCGAGTGTGGAGCAGGCAAAAAGCCACTGGGGGAGGCCAGTCCAGATCAGTCCCGTCTGGCTCCAGCTCCTGATCCTGTGCGGAACAACAGCGGCGGTCTCAGTCTCTGCCACCGCCTCCGCCTCCATCGTCGACGGGGGAGGGGCCGGCCGGACCCCGGGGTCACAGCAGAGGAATGAGGAGAGGCAGCCGGGCCCCGCGCTCCGCCCCGGCCTAGGGCCTTGCCCCGGGAGCCGCGAGGGTAACGGAGCCCCCGCCTTGTCACCCTCCCCCGTCTGCTCCCGCCCCTCCTGCCTCTTCAGACTCCCAAACTCTGACCCTCTGATCGCCACTGTTCTCCATCTCCTTTCTGATTATATTTCACCCTGAGCCACCTCCTCTCGGCACCCCCTCTTCGCCCTGACTGTTCCTTGCTTGGCCCCAACCTTTCCGCGGTTACTCCTCCCTTTCACCTGCGTCCCGCCTTCCCAGCCCCCCTTCCCCGTTCGTGGCCTCCCTTCGTCAACTGTGCTGGGCAGTTTGGACGGTCCTCCCTTATCAGCTAGACTTTCGGGGAGAGATGGTGGAGTTTTAAGGTGGCTAGGAGTGCAGGGTACTACCCTCATTGTAGGATAAAGTTCATTTTAAAGTCTCAATATAAAAGTAAAATGAAAAGAAAACAAGCTGTTCTCCCCTATCGATAGCCAAACTGAGGTGCGTCCAGTAATGGAGGAAGGGAGCGAAAAAGAAGTGTGTGTGTGTGTGTGTGTGTGTGTGTGTGTGAGAGAGAGAGAGAGAGAGAGAGAGAGAGAGAGAGATTGGTTCTAGGGCAGGCTTATGAACTTTAGAAAAAAGAAAAGTTGCCGTGAGCCGATGGAAACTTTAGAAGCTGATGATGAGTAAGCCGGGGGCTGCGTGATCTCACTCCTCTTCTCATAATTACTAGGTTAACGGTGTGGCTCCGGTCGGGATGGAACGGGATTTGTTTACTGGGCCGGCGTATTTTTAGCTTGTCGGCTCACAAGGACCAGCGCTCTGAGTCTCTCTCTCCGCCTCTCTCTTCCCCTCCGTCTTTCCTTCTCTCTCTTCTTCTTTTTTTCCCACCCCTCCCCCCGCACCCCCCCCACGGTCTAGATAGTCTCTCTGGAGCCCAGGTGGCTTCTCTGAGCACAATACAGATATAAAAATTAGGTTCAAAGAAATTTTCTGTAAGAGGTTCTCCCCAGCTTTTCAGGGAGTTTTCTTTTCATGAATGCAAAGGCAAAAATTAGTTGACTTTTAGTACATATATGTATAAAATACTTTATAGAAAATCAGAAACGGGTAATGTTCAGTCTTTGGCTTCTCATACTGTATATTTAGATCTTAGAGGACGCTGGATCCCTTTGTCTTTCAACCTATTTCTAAAGTGGGAAAGGACAAAGTAGAGAGAAGAGGTAGTGACAAGGCGGGTCCAAAAGGGTAGTTAGTCCTAAATCTTTTAAAAACATTTTCTATACTGTATAACTTTAAAAAACAGAAACTTTCTTTCCTAATAAATGAGATTGCATTCTTGATGGGATGGAGAAGACAGCAGGGGCTTATGCTGGGTGCCTAGGGAGAATCAGACTTGTAATTAAACATTTGCTGTGCATAATTTACAGATGAATACATTATGGGCAAACAATTATACTCTTTGTCCCCATTGTTTTTCCGAGCCTTTCTTTTAAAGGTTAGTAACCAACCTGCTGTGCTAGTCTATTGATATTTTGAAGGCTGGACAGAACTGTAAAATAAATGAAATTGATGTTGCTCATCTGGAAGCTGAATACCAGTCTGTTCTAATTTCCACTAGCTACCCAGCATGCCTCAGAGCACCTCCCTGAGTTAGTGGCCAGTTACTATGTACTTAGAGATTACAAATGAATACACATATTAGCTCATGCTAGGAATAATTGAAATGATAAATACGCTGAAAAGATTTTCCAAAACTGAAATAGATTATTTTTCGATTTTTTCCATTTCGGATTATCAGCACCTTTCTACCGATAATCATCCATTAACATGAATAATTTAGAGTTGAACAGATATCCACTTTGGACAGTACGCATTCAAGCAGGAAGGAATGATGGAAGGAAGATAGTTTCCAAACTGTTACTATTTTTGTTGTTGTTGTTGCCTGCTTTGACTTATCCCTTTCATTTAATGCCAAAGACTCCTTTGTGAAGAAAAAAAGTAAACCTTTGCCAAAGAAAGGGCTGTCTACTGACTTGTATAAGGCAGGCTGACCAGTAATGAATGTTAATTACTAGTTGGACTTTGTCTAGTTATGTTACCAACAACGTGGAAATTTTCCTGAAGCTTTATTTCGTTAATCTCTTTCTTTTGCGACCCCTATTGAAAATGATTTAATTTGAAGGGTAATATCTAATTTTTAAAAATCACACATGCTGTTCCAGAGTCTGTTGACTATCAATAGTTGTTTTAATTTATGAGTTAGTTCACGCCAATATTAGTGATGATATCTGGCAAATTCAATTCATATCTGTATTTAGCAACTTCCCCTAGTTGAACTACATATATTATTCCAGGGGTTAGGGGTGGGGATTGAAGGAGTGAATAAACTCTCGGAATAAGTGTAGGGCAGCCCAATAGCCCATCACTGTTTTCAGTTCTCAGAAGGCTTTGTTTGGAATTTTGAGATTCAATATATATGTAACTAAGTGAATTATGATGGAATAACTCAGTATTAAAAATAAGTTTTCAGACTGTTACGGGGGCACTAAGTGCCACTTGTTAAAGTTTTAGAGCTCCTGAATGTCTCAAGCATGCTAAGTATGCTGGCAGAGGACTTTATAAGGGAACACACGTTCTCCTTACGCCAGACATTCATCCCATCAAGGGAAAAATCCTGAAACAATGCTTTGAAGTGTGACTTCAGCAATATCTTTCCTATGCAAACTTAGGAGCTGTGGAATGGCAGCCTGGAATCTTTTCAACAGCCCCTGATAAGTCAGACAATTAAAATCTGTGTAACTAGAATGCAGATGCAGGACAGTTTTATCATGAATGCCTGAAATTAGTTGATTTTTTAATATGATAGAAGAAGGAAGTTGATTTTTTTTTTTAAGTTATAAATCCTTGCTGAATAATGACTGAACACTCCTGTGGATAAGGCAGTTTCCAAGTGTCAGTGACAGGCTTTGGGGAGATATAAAAGTTGTAAAAACAGGTGTTCTTGCCCTTGGGACAAGGGTGATGTTGGGGAAGGCAGTATGTAAATGAGAAAGCAGACTATTATAAGCTTTAACATTTAAGAAAAAACATATAAACAAAACCAAGTTTAATGTGCTACAAATGAAGTATGTAGAGACTAGAAAATTCGAAGTAACAAAGTATGAATGAAGTAAATTAGGGAAGATTTCTGAGTCAGTAAAATTTGAAATGGACTTGGGAGGCTATGGATTAGAGTCATAATGAGGCATGGGCTATGGAGTTAGATGATCTTGGTTCAACTTGTGGTTCTACTTTTTACTAATGTGACCTTGGGCAATTTACTTCTCCATCCTTATCTATATAATAGGTGCGAGCATTCCAATAAATAAAATAATTATTCTGTGTTAGGAGTAAAAGGAGATAAAAGATCTTCTGGGCAGAAAGTATAGAATGTACAGTGTGCAATGATGGTATGAATGACTAAGTTGTGTTTGTGGGGAGAATAAATGAGAATGACTGGAGAGAATGTGGGTTGGTCAAGTCATGGGTAGAGCAGGCGAGAGGGTGGCGGGGACTCAGATGGATGCCAGACTCTGTTGGGTGTTGATGAAAGGGTCAATAGAGTCATTGTAGGTCCTTGAACAAAGGATGGATTTAATGAGAAGTATTGAGCCCTCTGATCCAAGAACTCAGGGACAAGGAGTCAGGCACTGGTAAATTGTGACTCTCCTACTTCTCTTCTGGACCATCCTGGCCTAAAGAGATCAGCCAGGAGACATAAGATTCCTTGTAGAAATTTTTGTATTTACACACCTTACTCACTATGTTGAGCTCTGCTTGTGACTGTCTGATGTTGTACCAACCTGTGGGGAAGTCTCAAGGCTATGTCTGGATTCTCTTCAAGAGCTTATGGTAAGGGCAGTGTCATGTTTCCAGTGCATTGAACTTTCAGTCATCTCTGCTATTGTAGGGAGCACTAGTTTAGGTAATTCAGAACTTCAGAAAGAAATTTCTCGGTTTGAAAATGCATTATTTTAAAAACCAGTCATCTCTGCTATTGTAGGGAGCACTAGTTTAGGTAATTCAGAACTTCAGAAAGAAATTTCTCGGTTTGAAAATGCATTATTTTAAAAACCAGACTTATTTTAGTGTTTTGGGGATCATACTGATGAAATGAATTGGCATTTCTAAGCCTGAATTACCTGATAGTGAGGAAAGTATACTGATGGTGAAGAAACGTCAGTCTTGAATTAAAGATTTTGCCTCAGAAATCCATAAAATGAAAAGTCCATATGAGGGTAATTAAGACTGGGCTATACTGAGTATGTTAATGAAGACCAATTTCTTTTCAAAATCTGTGTGTGTCCAATGTGGCCTCAGGCTGTCTGCCTTATTCCTAAGAGCTATTGGTAGAAGATGCCTATGTTGCAGCCTGAATAAGTCTTTACTCACAATATCTGGAAGAGTCCTACTGCGTGATACTGCATTGTTGAAGATTAAGCTGGCTTTTTTTTGAAGGACTTGGGCTTTGTAGAGGCTCTTCAGATATTAGCTCCTTTGAAAATCTATTAGATTTTTCCTCCTGAAGTAAACTTGTTTGAAAATGTGGCCAATTTAAGAAAAAAAAAAAGGAATGAGGAGAAGTCCACACTTAAGAAGTAAACAAAAAAAATCACACAGCTGTTCTTCCATCCTTGTTCTTTCAGTTGACTTGCTTTCCTTCATCCTTGCCTACCCCCAGCCTTCTCATAATCATTACCAAACTATGTGCTTGTGATGTCATGGGCACAGGATTATTATTTACCACTTAAGTCAGGAGATTGAAGTATTTCTGAGCTAAAATTCAGAGGTGGAAAAATCAGTCATCTTAATTTATACAGTTTAGTTCAGGATTATTTTTAACTGTGTTTTTTAGGATTATCTCTTATACCTTATACTATAAGAAATAGTTTTTGATAGGAGAGACTACTAAGCTGTTATTTTTAGTGACCTGCTGTGAATTTAGTTCTACTAAGTGGTATGGAGGATTAGGAAAAATGACAGTTTTGTGCCCTTGAAGAATTTACAGCCTAGTTGGGAGTAAGGGTAATAGGAAGGAATGAATACCTATTGAGCCTCTTTATGCCAGAGAAAAATTTAAAGTGTGAAAGTGTATTATCATTTGCATAATACAGACCTCATACCATAGGTATTTTGGGAGAAGAGTACTCAGGTAGTTATGAGTGATGTCACAGAGGAATTGTGACTTACTCCAGATCTTAAAAAAAATTGTATTAGGTACAAGAAATGAAAATGAAGCAAATAACAAAAAAATCATTTAAATTTGGAGCTGAGAGGGATCAAGCAGAAGCCTGGGCACAGGAATATACTTGGAATGTTCTTGGGGCAGTGATGAGACTGACCTGAGTCGCAGTGAATAGTAGTAAAACACAGGTGGTTAGGATGGTCTGGAGCTATGTTTATAGAGGGTCTTAAAAGTCAGGCTTATAAGTTTAGATCTTAAACAATGGAAAATAGCTAACCACTGAGAATTTTTTATTAGGATTGTAATATGATGATATTGGGAAATAGATTGGCTTGGAGGGAAGGGAGATTAGCAGCTGGGATGTGTGAGGTGATGAGGCCTGAGCTAGAGTTGTGGAGGGTGGGTTAAGGAGGGGAAAGAGTGACAAAGAGATTGTGAAGGAAAAAATTGAAATCAGTGCGGGCTGGATGTGGAAGATGATGGAGAGTGTTCAATCAAACATAACGATAGCATTTTAAGCCTGGGTTTCTGAGATACTGACTGGGGTAAAGAAGTTAGGGAGGTTTCCTCATTTCTTAGGGAAATATGATGAGTTCAGTTTGAGATGTTTTGGATTTAAAGTGGCAATGAAACATCCAAATGAAAGGTGTTCCAGTTGTTAGAGAAGAGCCTACAGCTGGTGGAGAGGTGGGGGTTAATAATGCTTGAAAGTGTGGTTTTGCAGTTCATCAGCATAGATGTGGTAGCTGTAGCCAAGAAGATGAATAAATTCTCTGAAGACTAGAGTTTAGGGAAAGAGCAGAAGGCCAAAGATAGTGGTACTGATAAATACTACTATTCTCCACTCTTCAGGCCATCTTACTTGAGTTTTTCTGCCTCCTTTCATGTTTTCCGTTCCTCTGCTCCCCACTCCATCAAATATCCATTGAATGTCTCTTGTAAGCACTGTCTTAGGCACTAAGGAAGCAGATGAGTCAGACAAGATCTCAACGTCCAAGGGGGTTATGGGTCTAGTGGGAGGAGAGAGATGTGTCAGTATATAGATGGAATGAAGTGTGATAGGTATTGTGTTAGAGGTATGTAGCGGGCAGAGTGGGGGCCTAAAGGTCAATTCTGCCTTGGACATTCAGAGGTTGGAAAGTGCCTCCCAGAGGAGATGATATTTGAGCTGAGTCTTGAAAGATGAGTTAAGGATATACCCTACAGATGAGAGAGAGAAGTACACTCCAGGCTGAGAAAACAGCATAAACAAAAGCTTAAAGGAACGAAACAGTCAGGCTTCTTCAGGTAACTTTTAAGTAATTATTATGGCTGGAGGACAGGGTTGGAGGGCAGGGAAGAGGCTGGAGAAGTAGGTAAGGCCGATCATGGACAGCTTTATCTTGTGCTACACTAAATGATAAGCCATTTAAGGGTTTTTTAAGCATTAGGTGATAAAGTAAGTTTTGTGTTCTAGAAAGATTATTTTGTTAGTGGTATATAGAGGGTGGATTGGAGAGGAACGAAGCAAAAGACTTTTAAAATAACTTTATTATGTTTAACAGTAATACGTTTGTTGTTGAGTGATCATGTTTGTGGAATCATGGAATCAGAGAACTAGAGGGACCGTTAGGCTTCTTGGTGTCCCTCATTGATTTTCCAACGGAATACCTGAGATTTACTTAGGATCACAGAAGTAGTGAAGTGATAGCTTGGTCTGGAATTCAGTCTTCAGTGGCTGTAATGAGGTAGGTGATTAATAAATGTTAGCTCACCTCTCTCATTCCCTCACAAGTCCCGTTGCAGTGTTTGTTCCATTCTGCCACACTGCATTGAGCTAGAAGACAGAAGGACTTCTGTCGTTTCACTCCATTGTCCTTTTTACTAGTCCAAAGTGAACAGTGGTATTTTCCCAGGTCTGACTGAGGAAGATCTCTTCTGAGAGTACCATGGAGAATAGGGACTTTGACCTGGGGCAGTTGGATGCCCTGGAGTGGTGTGAATAGGATGTTAGGATTCTTCAGCGATAGTGATTCAAATGTAGAAGAATGTCAACGTATTTGTGTTATTGTGTGCGTAGATGTATTTATCTCTCCTGCTAAGTTGCCTTCAAGTTTTCTTTTAAACTTAATTTAAAATTGTACCAATGAAACTTTGGTAAAAGAAATAAGCTATGATAAATTGGGCACCGACAAAAAGTATATCTAAAAAACAAGATTTGTCATTATACTTGGATTCTAAGTCTTTCTTCCCCATGTTTTTAATTTCATTGGATTTTTGTGAAGGTAAATTATTTGGGTTTAAAGTGCGAAGTAAGAGTTTGGATTTTGCGTTTTAGTCTTTTTTGCTGGAGAAAAACAGAACAGGATAGAGGACATCTTAGAGGTCCTTAGATTCCCCTGGGGAAAGTTGGGACATGAGGGGATGTAGAAGGATGGATGCCTTCCACTGGTAAGTCTTCATCGAAACTTAACTGAATTATGATTTCTCTACTCCTTTCTCTGGGCTCTGTCAACATCTCCAGAGAAGGGCCTTGGATTGGATACTGTCCACTTCAGCAGAGCTGCCAATTCTTAATTCTTTCTCAAGTGGGCAAGGGTACATTTTGTTTTTGTTTATGAGTGTTTGGGGGAGGGGTGGGGAGAGAGGCGGCATGGAATAGCTACTCACAGTGAGTCTTTATCTGAATTCCTGTGTAACTGGAAGTTTCCTTGGCTTTGTTTTGCGGCATATGACTTGGTTACAGGGCATTTAAGCTACGTGGGAAGGTGGTTCTCTCTCCCTTCAGTTATCTGACCTAGGATGGCAATAAAAACTTCCTTTCTGTCCATATATGTCAGCCTCCACCTCACTCTGTTCTAAGTGCCGTTTGTGCACACTAGGTGGGGGATCTGAAGGACGCTCTTCAGTCTAAAACTGAGCTTATCAACTGTTCCCTTAAAGTTTAGGGGAACCAACCTGCTCCTGATTATTTTTGTGTTAATGACTCCCCTATTCTTCCAGTTACCTGGCCCTTTCTTAATTTAAAAATTTTGAATACTAAGATATTTTAAATATTTAGAAAAGTTCAGGGGAAAAAACCCTAACACAATTTTGAGCCCACAACCCAAATTTAATGAATATTAACATTTTGTCATATTTGTTTTAGATCTCTCACTCTCTTTAAGATATAAACTGTTAGGTATTAGATATAGCCAAAGTCCTACTCTGCATCCTTATCCCCTTCTTCTTTCTTGGGAAATGAATCCTGTTCTGAATTGTTATGTATCATTCCATTTCATGTTTTATACTTTTTAAGAAAATGTGTAATATAGACACAAACAACATATAGTTTTATTTTGAAATCATAAAGAGTCATACTGCACGTATATTTTGGCAACCTTTTCTCTCAACATTGTTTTTCACATTTGTGTACATGTAGATCTAGTTCATTTAATCACCTTAATCTTGATGCCTTTTTCCTCTACTGTCCTCCCCACTTGCCTCATGAAATAATCCTACCCATCAGAGTCCCAGTTTAAACCCTGTCTTCCATGAAAACGTTCCTGTTTTTTTTTCTCCTGCAGGCTGTGATCTTTCCTACTTCTGAATCCGCCTATCATTTTATTGGTACTGATCTGGTGGTGGTTGTATATTCTTGTATTTTAGTTTATTTGTGCCCTTAGCATGGCTCTTCTACTATACTGTGAGCTCCTTGAAAGCAGATAAGTAGTTTCTTTTATCTTTGTATCCCTCAGGGGCTTGCCACAGTAACATAAACATAGTAGGCATTTAGTCGCTATTAGTGACTAAATGGTTAATTAATGAATAAAAAAATAAAGACAGTCCTTTGAGTTGGTGAACTGTTTAATTATGAGTGATATAGTGGCCCTAATGAAAAATAAAGCTTATAAAGAAACATTCAGCACTGAAAATTATATAGAAATGCACATAAAAGTTGAGAGCAGTCAAGACTAACTTCCTGTAGGAGATGAGAGCAAACATTCCCTGAGAAATGAAATAGGAATTGATTGGTGATATCATCCCAATGAGGAAACTCCTGGGAATTGATCCTGATGGTATTTGAGGCAATGTGCTCCTGGGGCCAGACACATTTCACTAGCTCTCAAATTCTGCTATTGTCATCAAGGTCTTGACACCTTCACTGGAGATTTATATTGGCATTGGGAAAAAGCAGGCTATCTGTTCACTTAATAAATACTGCTGAGAAACAGGAATTCTTAGGCCTCTAAAAAAGAAAGCCTAAATAATGTACACATTTGTACATATATATGTACTTATACTTTTAACAGCACCTTTTTTATTGATGAGACCAGATTGTATCTCAGCAAAATATTTTTAAGCTTTTAATTCTGGAATGTGTAGTACCAGTATAACATTGTTTAGGCCTCACGGAAGCCCTTCCCTCCCCCCCACCAGGAAGAAATTAAATGTTAAGTTGAACTATAATGAAATTGCAATTTTAGAGGTAAAGTAAGTAAAATATCACCAATGGTTATTGCTTAAACTTATGTTTATATGTTAAACGGTTATTATGTTTAATGGTTATTATGTTAAATGGTTATTGCTTAAGCTTATATTTAATGGTTATTGCTTAAACTTAAACTGTGGTTAAACTTAACATGTCACGTCTTGATTTCCTATGGGGGTTCTGAAGAACATTATTATGGACCTTTCTGAGGGCTAATTCCAAATCTATTTATAATTCTAAAATGCACTTCTGAACTTTAATTTACAACCGATTATCTTTTGTAGTTATCTTTAGCTCAAATTTTTGATAAAATGTTCTTATTTCTCAGCACACATTTAGTATATTTGGGAAGGTTGTAGGGGAATGTGTGAAGGTTATAGGCCAGAGTACCTGGAAGATAAGGCTGAGATGAAAACTTACGCTGTCAGTAGCTACATATAATTGATTGAATTGGCTTTAATGAGCTTGCAGTTCCTTTGAGTAGATGACTACCCCACTATCCTTTCCTGCCACCCCCATGTCTCTTCTCTAGTCTTCATAAGGGAGATCTGGTGGTGCGAAGAGAAAATTGCTTGTGACCCTTGATTTTATTGATATTTGGAGACTTAACAGGGAAGAGGGTAAGAGCCCTGGCTCCTGGCACCAGATTCTTACCCATGGTTCCCCAAACAGTTCTTAGGGTAAGAGCGAGGAGGAATGCGGAAATCAGGAGAAAGAGCAAAGAAACAGAGTAGAGAGCGAGAGTTAGCAGAGGAGCAGAAATGGGAAAAAGGGATATGTATAAAAATTTAAAGAGGTTCTGTTTCCTCTCATCGTTCAAAACCGCTTAGAATTCTTTATAAACCTTGTACCTAAACTATATCAAAGTTGTATCCAGGCCACATACCTACTTGGAAAACATCATATATAGACGTCAGCTTTGAAGGTATCAGCTTTGTGTTCTAAAATAATTCTTTGAAAAGTTAGGTCATTTTAAATGAGTTGGTCTGCTAGTGCCTTTTGAATCATTAATAACTGACTTCAAAGGAAAAGAAAAGAATTCCTCTGAGGCTTTAGAATGAGTATGTCTTGATATTTACATGAAGATAGTCCCAAGTGAGGAATGGAGGCAAGACGATGGGAAAATATAATGCTACTAACAAAAATATTTTGGATCGCATGCTCGCATTTAAAAACTTTAAGGCTCTAATGAGTTCCTTTGTGAGTGTTTGCTTTCATCTTCTTTGAACTAGGAGCTCACCTGGCTGAGTGTTTGGACTCTTCATTTTCTGAAATTTTCCATCAGTACTAAGGACAAGATTATCTGATATGAAGAATACTTGGTCCCTGTTTACTGTCTAGGGATAGAGACTTCACACACTCCTCAGAATTCTGCAAATAGAATTTGAGAGTTAGACTTAAGATTGGCTGCATCCTAGTTTCTTTGGATGCCTAAAATAAATTCCTAGCTATTTGACACAAGGTGACCTCTCATTTTAATATTAAGTTCCTTCTCTCTCACATCGTCTTTGTAATTTTTGGTAATATACTAGTTCATTATGGAAATTAAGATTGAAAAAAATCATCTACGCAGATTTCCCTTGATGTTTGCTGTCTGGCTGAGACTATAAATTCCTTTCTACTGAACACCTGCTGTGTACTGGAATTTGGACAAGATGCTCTGAGGAGATGCCAAGGAAGTGTTACCCAATAAATAAACTAAACAAGTAGTAGGAGACTTGGCCCCTTGGGAATATATATTCTGGGTTAAAATAGGACATAGTGTTATATATTTACACACACATATTTAGAAAAAAAGAAATACAGGCTATGTAGTATTATGTATAATCTCACGTAGCATTTTAGAATGGAAAGGAAATTTACATATTGTCATCATTGTCTGGGTGAGGAAAATGAGGCCCAGAATATTTAAATGACTTGTTCAAGGTAGTTACCCTCAACAACAAACATTTTGTTAGATATCTGCCCTCTGAAAAGTTAGGCCTCAGGTATAGAAAAAGTTAAAGTTATCAAGAACTTAGTAAGTTATGAAGACTGAATGTTTGCATAAAAAGATAAGTAGTAATACAAAGTCATGGGCATTACGTGTCCAGTGAGGGGTACAGTTATATAGAGTTATACAGAAGTTTAGAGGGAGTGGGTAGGGAAAGTTTTTACCCTTAGGATAATCTAGGCCTTAGAGAAGAGAGAAGACTGGGTAATTATACAGGGGAAACATTCAAAGTATGAGAACTTTGAGCTGAGCCCATCTTGCTTGGGAGGCAGAACAAGTAGACATAGTGTTTCACCTAGGAGAGCAATGAGATTAATAAAGTTGGAGAGTTAGGTAAATTGGAGAGGGCCTTAAATCTGAGGCCAAGGAGTTTGGTTTATCCTTACAGTGAAAAATTCCTGAGCAGGGAATTGTATATATAAATTAGTATTTTAGGAAAATTGATTCAGCCGTGTGGTGTGAAATGGAGGAAGAGAGAGCAGTTAGAGGACTGTTACAAAAAGTCTCTACAGGGGTGATGGGAATGGAGAAAGGGGAGAGATTCAAGTGATTTGAAGAAAACTAAATAGAATTTGGTAACTGCTTTTATGGGAAAGGGATAGATAAGAACAATGCTCATGTTTTTATTCTGGGTTATAGCAGTAGGGGAGCTGGATTTGGTTGGTTTCTGATCTACTCTCCAAAGGGATACCCTGGTGGAAGCAAGCACTGAGTCTAGCCCAACACTCAGATAATACTGAATACAAAGAGTTTAAGTGGCTGGTGTGCATGTCTCGTAAGTAGTGGAACTTGGTGTAGAGCCCATTCTTTTGACTGTTGTTCAGTGCTCTTTCTATTATATCATACGACTTACGAGGAGGTGGGTCAGGTGGTTAAAAACACAGAGCAAATGCCTGGAAGTGAAATGGGAAGTTGAAGACCACATTATGATGAGGTTTAACCACAAGCTGTTTCAGTTCTGCATAGATTTTCCTTATATTTAGGCGCTAAATGTGTATACTTCTGTCAGGCTCGTAATGTAACAGTGATCTAGGTTTCTTAGAGCCATCTTCTGAGTTTCACTTCTTCACAGTCAAGGAAAAAGATTCTTTCAGATTTTGGATTTAATTGTATATATTCTCTGACCCCCAATTTTCAAGATAAAATAGTCCTTCTCCCTGCATGTAGTTAGGTTGCTTTGGTTACAAACTATAGGTGAAGTAGCCTCAAAGGCCACATTAGTCTTTTTGGAGGAGGAGAGTTTTGGACCCAAATCTTTCAAGCTTCCCTGTCAGCAGTTATGAACAGTTTCCTTACATAGATCTTATTACCTAAAAAGGGCAGTAAATACTGTGAATCAATAGGGTATTTTTGCTAATGGTGTGTTTTTAGAGAATTGAATGGCCTTCTGAAGAATCCTTTATGTTTTGTTTTTAAATATGTAGTCAGGTATATTTGAGATGTGACTCCTTTTTTTTTTTTTTTTTTTTTTGCGGTACGCGGGCCTCTCACTGGGGCCTGTCCCGTTGCGGAGCACAGGCTCCGGACGGACAGGCTCAGTGGCCATGGCTCACGGGCCCAGCCGCTCCGCGGCATGTGGGATCTTCCCGGACCGGGGCATGAACCTGTGTCCCCTGCATCGGCAGGCGGACTCTCAATCGCTGCACCACCAGGGAAGCCCGTGACTCCTTCTTACTCCCTTTTTTTCCCTTTCCTTTCCTTTTCCTTTCTACCAGGCTTTTATCTATCTGGTAACAGATACCTGCAGATGCAAAATAGCATTTTCTGGATCAGCTAACACTATGTATCTACTATAAGGGTCTGGCACTGTTATGTAATTTCATCAGCCAAGATTAAATATTCTTGGATTTTATGTTAGCTCCCTTGTAGTCAGCATATTCCAATGTTTGGCTTCTACAATTCTTATCCCATTTTAATCCTTGCCATGACTCTTCTTTTTTTTTTTTTGCGGTACGCGGGCCTCTCACTGTTGTGGCCTCTCCCGTTGCGGAGCACAGGCTCTGGACACTCAGGCTCAGCGGCCATGGCTCACGGGCCCGGCCGCTCCGCGGCATGTGGGATCCTCCCGGACCGGGGCACGAACCCGTGTCCCCTGCATCGGCAGGCGGACTCCCAACTACTGCGCCACCAGGGAAGCCCCATGACTCTTCTTTTATAACTTGTGACCTGCCTGGGGAATAAAGGGAAGAAAACTTTGCTATTTAATAGTGAAGCCCCTATCCTGAGCTCTACCAAGTGTTTTATATAATCACCTCATTTAATACTGATAACAATTCCGTAAGTTAGGTAGATATTCTTATACCTGCTTGCAGGTAATTCATCCAAAGTATTTATTACTATGTTAATAAAATATTAATTCACCAGAATATTTAGGCGCTGTTTAAGGTGCTGAGGGATATCACAGTGAATATCAGATGAGGTCCCTGCTAAGGCACAGAGAAGTTAAATAACTTGCCCAAAGTCACATAGCAAGAAAGTGGCAGAGGTAGGATTTAGGTATAGAACCGATGGATTCCAAAGGGAATGTCTGCAACAATTATTATCAATACAATATGCTGCTGTTTACATGTACTACATGTTCTCTGTAATTGCACAAATCAAGCTATAAAAATAGGTGGGTTCCCCCAGTATTTCTTTTTAAAAAGGCTCTTGATGAATCTGAGAAAGAAATCTGCCTTGGTGCTGGCAAGCACACCTGCACAGTAATGCTTTTCCTCTCTTCCCCTCCCCTCTACCCACTCTCTCTGAACCCACTCATACCTGGGCATGAACTGGACAGTGAGACCTGCTTTGGCATTTGGATGTGTTTGTGCTTTGAGCACTGGGAGAGTTTTATTTGTTTCCTTGACTTCCTTGCCCGCTTACAAGTTCTTTCTTGTAGCACAATGATGAATAATGTGTTGTTAACCTTGTGATGTGGTCATGCCAGTTGGAATATTTTTTTCTTTTTCCCTTGGTTCTTTCTGATGAGTATGTGACTCTTGGGTCACACTTGCTTTCCACAGTTCATTCAAATAGAGAAGACTTTCTGTATTCAGAGGAATAGAAAATAGTCTCGAGGTTGAGAAGGCTGTTAATATTCAATGTCTTCTGCCCAGCTGAAATCCAGTTTTGTTAGCATTTTAGATTTATTCTTTAGCAAGTGTGATCCAAGAGAATACTTGTTAGATTATGGCCATTATCACCATGTGCCATATCTGGAATGAGTGGTATTCTGGAGTTAGGAGCTTAAAAACAGGCACAGGGAGTTTTTTCATGAGCATTACCTAGCAGAAAGCATTAAAAGATGCTTAAGTCTGTGAGAGTGATGAGCTAAATTCCAGTAGGAGTTGAATTCTAGGGATTAATAAGGTGGGATCAAGTTTGTAAGTGTCAAAACTATTTAGTACTGGGGATCCAGTCAATTTAGTATTTGGATTCCAGGAATATCTGGGCATGGCTCATGAGGTTAATGAGATGATTTATGTGGGTGTGTCTAGCCTAGTGCTTGATACTTGATATGGTGCACAGTAAACGTTAGTTAAATCTTAAAAAGATACTTGAATGCTGAGTATTATCACTTTGTCTTCCTAGGGCAGCTTCCTCATCATTAACTGTTCCTTCTTTAGAAGAGTATTTGTTGAGCCTTTACCTGGGGGTAAAGCATTTGGGAAAGGGGTTGGGGTAACAAAGATTTATAATATCAGATTCTTGCTGAGACTTAACATTTATAAATTGAATCAGTTAGGCCTAGCATATAAGGCGGTATTTGTGATTTTGCTTTGCTAGAGTCAACCCTTTGCTTTTTTGATAGAAATAACTTCTTGACCCGTTGGTAGAATTAAAAATGCTTGCTTTTCAATTCCAGTTAAACTGGGTTTGATTTTTGATATTTGAGATAGTTGCCTATGATATTTCCTTTTACCCCCTCCATTTTTTTTAGTAAATAAGATAATATATTTGAAAGTGTTTTGTGAACCACAAAGCTAGTGGTTGCTATCACCACCACCATCATTACTAATAATAACATTAAAAATATTAATGGAATGGGATTCATTTTTACAGGGGTTGGTTTCCTGGATTAATTTCAAGGAGAAGAACTCAGAGGACAATGGGATATTTGCCAGATGACTTGTGTACTAATTGATACCTTTTGTAGTTTTTCTGGAAGGGAGAAGGAAAAGCAGATACCTGACACCCTGAAAACTTGGCCTGGTGCTATGTCTTCATGAAGGGTTACCTATACTATACCTGGTGCTCTGTGGTGGCAAGAAAATTTAACAGGATTTATCATCTGTTTGACCTTAGAGGCTTATAGTACATTTTACTGGAAGCATCTGTCTACATAGGAAACAACTCATCCCAGTTTATTGGTAAGATCAACCACATTCCTATATTATGGATCTTATAATAAATAACAAAATTATGTTGGTCCAGGATAGTATCTGCCTGGCCTCCCAGTGTAGGAAGATTGAGGAAACAGTGCCTTTGACCAAAATATTTGGTTAGGTGTTATCATTAAAGCCTTTACAGTCAACTTCTGATGATTGGTGTTCTTAGAGAAGACCATGTGATTTTTATAATCCAAAAGAGCAACTTGTTCAGTAAATTTTGAAAAAACCTCTTCCTTGTAAAAATTTCCTTGCCATCCTTTTCTGTCTCTAGGCCTGGCACTCAGTAAATCTTTGTTGAATAAAGGAAGTTAGCTGATACTGATCTTAGGGTTTTCTCTGGAACCAGCCCATTAGATGAACTTCTAGAAAGCAGGGATAATGCCTTATTAGTTGATGCATGATGTGTCCCCTCCGCTTAGCAGACTGCCTGGCACTGAGCGGGTCCTTAATAAGTGCTTATTGAATGATTGAGTCAGGAGGTTAAAGTTTTCATAAGGGGAGAGTTGTGTGACCTCGGTGCTGCTGTGCTGATGTTGGCCCTTCCTAAGAGGAAGAAGAAATGTAGCTTTTCTGCAAATAAACATGAATAAATGTGAATGTGAGGAAAGTGATTGCTTTGATGCTTCCAGGTATTTTACATTTTTGGACAAGGAGAAGTAATGTGTTAAAGGTTGGTGCTTTATCTCTTGGTTTTTATGTTTTATTCTGTTCAAAATTTAGTTATTGCTGTGATTTCTTAACGTATGAGAAGTGTATTATAGCTTCAAACTATCAATAGAAAAGAAAAAATCTCTCCCTATGTCATACATAATTTTATAATTTTGTAAAACTTAAATTTTACAGAACTTCAGACCTTAGGGATATAAGGCTAAGAATACAGTATTTTCAAATCCAGTTTATATTTTTAGTGGTGACGATCAGAACAAAAATGATGATTTGAGCATGTTTTCATGATTTTCTTTATAGATGATTTCCCTTCTCCAATATGGTTTGCTGAAGTGATTAAATTTCCCAGGTACACATTTTTTTCTTTGATATACATCTGTAGAAGTAAGAGATTTATCTGGGTGGCAGGAGGAAAAGACGTTTTCATATATCAATCCACAGTGCAGATTACATGGAGAATTGAAAGTTATCAGTATATATGAAGTCAAGTGAAGATTTCTGGAATGGGAGTTAACAGATTTATGTTCTACACACAGTTTTCTCGCTAGTTAGCTGTGTGGCTTTGGGCAAGTCACTTAATCTCACTCACCTGGTTCTCAGTGTTCTTATCTGTAACTTGAGGGTATGGAATGAAATGATCTCTGATATCCTAGTTCTAAAGTCCATAATTCTAGAGTGCCAAACAAGGAAAATAGACTGACTTTCTGTACCTTACCACCAGCCTTGTTCCAAATAAGACCTGAATGTGAAATGTTAATTATGTAACTATTAGAAGTGTATAACTAGGTAGACTAGACTTGTCAGATTGTATTATATGCTTGTAACTAATTTTATGTGCATAAATATGAGGCTTGCTTGCTTTTTTTAAAAAATAAATTTGTTTGTTTGTTTATTTATTTATTTTTGGCTGCATTGGGTCTTTGTTGCTGTGCGCAGGCTTTCTCTAGTTGTGCCGAGCGGGGGCTACTCTGCGTTGCCTTGCGCGGACTTATCGCTGCTGTGGCTTCTCTTGTTGTGGAGCATGGGCTCTAGTCACGTGGGCTTCAGTAGTTGTGGCGCAGGGGCTTAGTTGCCCTGTAGCATGTGGGTTCTTCCTGGATCAGGGATCAAACCCGTGTCCCCTTCATTGGCAGATGGATTCTTAACCACTGTGCCACCAGAAGCTTGCTTGCTTTTAAAAGAGAAATTATTACCACAAAAGGTACAACCTATACAAATGAATGAGACCCAAATAATGCTCAGGATACCCTGGATTGGAGTTTCTGCTTCTTAACTCTAACCTGGAAATAGAAATACGTGTGTGTTGGCAGGATTGTTGGGGGATGGAGAGGGTGGTGGTGGCTAGAAGACAGTGTGGGTGAATGTGGATAGTAGTTATAAAAGCAAAGTATTAAAGAGTTCTTCAGCTTGTGGACTTTGCATGGCTAGACTGATTTCATTTTGCTATAAATCCCTGGAGAACTGATATGAACCCTGTATTCAAATTCAGAATATGTAGGTCCAAGCTCCTTGCTATCTGGGTATCACTCAAGCTTTGTAAGCTTCTCTCTGTGTATGTGTTTTCCATCAGAAAAGAGGGGATTAAAAATCTCAAAGGGTATATAATTTTTAAAATTGTTATTAAATGAGGCCATATTTGTGAAAGTGCTTTAAAAACAAAAAATTACAGCGAAAGAGAAGCTATTCTTAGTGAACAGACAGCTGTACAAATGTATTTGTTCATATAGACCTTTATTTTACATGTCTATGGGGTGAATGGTGACATTTGAAACCCATAAATATTCACCAGCCTATTTTAGGTATAGATGAGCTCTTAGTTAACCACACACATGGACTACCATGAATAATTTAGAACCACAAATATTTGTTGGGCATCTACTATGTGCCAAGCAGTTTGTTAGGCCTGTTTAGAATTTTTAAAAGTATAAAAGAAAGGTGCCAAGCTCAAGGATCTTAATTCTACCTAGAATGTATCTTGTCCTCCAGCCTTACACATCCTAAAGACTAAGTTTGAGAAACTTCCCTAACCCATCAAGGTAAATTAGTTGCTCCTAATACCTCTTCCTACCCCACTGGGCACTAAAAGCGTGTTTAGATTTCTCACACCATACTGGAGTGCCTTGAAGGTAGGACTCTGGCTTCTCTTCTTCATTTGTATCCCCAGGCTGTGGTGGACCCGGCTTGGTAAATTTTGAATGAATGACTGTTAGTCAAATTGGCGAGGTAAGTATCCGGAAGGCCAACTAATATGATAAGGCAATATATGATAACAGCAAGTGCCAGTGAATTTTTCACATATTGTACCTGTGGGAGTTCAAATGAGGTTTAGATATAGCCAGGAAAGATGGAACAGTGGAACTTGCAGGTGGAGAATTAAAAAAAATAATAATAGTAATAAAAAGTGTCTTTCTTTGAACTGAATTATATCATTTTATAAAAGGCAGATTTTATTTTCTAATTGAGGCTTTTATAAAAATTAGTAGTTGTATGCTGAAGGAAGTTAATTTATCAGAAGGAATTTACAAAGTGAATTAATTTCCTGTGGATAACTAATCTCAGATAGGATAGTAATTGGAATTTTTTTCCCTTCTGCTATTTCTTCCCTTGAATGGAAGTTCTGTAATTGACAGTGAAATGACCAGTAGTTAGGAATCAAGAAGGGGAGAGAAGGTTGTCAGCTACTGAATATTTGAGGGTTGATTCTAGAGAAATAGTGTGTTTTGCTATTAGACTAGCCTCTGTTGATTTGTAGTATTTATTTTTCTCTCATGTCGAAAGTTCAGGGCTTCCCTGGTGGCGCAGTGGTTGAGAGTCCACCTGCCGATGCAGGGGACACGGGTTCGTGCCCCGGTCCGGGAAGATCCCACATGCCACGGAGCTGCTAGACCCATGAGCATGGCACTGAGCCTGCGCGTCCGGAGCCTGTGCTCCGCAAGGCGAGAGGCCACAACAGTGAGAGGCCCGCATACTGCAAAAAAAAAAAAAAAAGTTCAGTAATGAGAATATTTTTTTAAATAAATTTATGTATTTATATATTTTTTATTTTTAGCTGCATTGGGTCTTCATTGCTGTGCGGGCTTTCTCTAGTTGCGGCGAGCAGGGGCTACTCTTTGTTGTGGTGCACGGGCTTTACATTGTGGTGGCTTCTCTTGTTGAGCACGGGCTCTAGGTGCACAGGCTTCAGTAGTTGTGGCATGTGGGCTCAGTAGTTGTGGCTCGTGGGCTCTAGAGCATAGGCTCAGTAGTTATGGCACACCAGCTTAGTTGCTCTGCAGCATGTGGGATCTTCCTGGACCAGGCTTGAACCCATGTCCCCTGCACTGGCAGGAGGATTCTTAACCACTGTGCCACCAGGTAAGTCCTATTTTTAAGGGCTCAGTAGAACTTTTGTTTTTACACGCTATTCTTTTTTTTTTTTGTGGTACGTGGGCCTCTCACTGCTGTGGCCTCTCTGGTTGTGGAGCACAGGCTCCGGACGTGCAGGCTCAGCGGCCGTGGCTCACGGGGCCCAGCTGCTCCGCGGCATGTGGGATCTTCCTGGACCGGGGCAGGAACCTGTGTCCCCTGCATCAGCAGGCGGACTCTCAACCACTGCGCCACTAGGGAAGCCCTACAGGCTATTCTTTTAAAAGTTGAACTTACTGAGAATCAAACCTTGGGCTATCCTTGACCTTAGCTGAAAGGAAAAAGAAAAAATTCATTGTGTGTGGCAAATAGACATACTGGTCTGGATCTAAAAAAAAATAAACATTAACATGGTTTCTGTTTCTATTCAAGTTACTCTTGTGCCAATATTATAATAATAGACTTTCTCTGTGACTGTCTCTGCCCTTATTTTTCCAAAGGTCACTTCCATTGTACAAGCCTTCCAAATTATTAAATTTCCCAAATAACTGTAATCCAGGGAGCCTTTTATCAGTAGCACTGAAAAGACAAATACCAGTTCATAAGGAGTTCTCTGTGAACTTCTGTCTCATTTGTATATTAGCATTTGGCTATTTATGGGATTTGTCTCTTAGAAATTTATTTTGCTGTTTGTAGCCCGATAAAAACTAGAAACTTTTGAAAAGAAATAGTTAAATCTTGTTCTGACTCATACACATACCAGTTGTAGTGATAAAGTCCAGGGGCCAATTCTTGAGTCCTTACTGGTGTGTATACACAATAGCATTGTTTTGGGAGTGGTAAATTATATGATCAGGCTAAGTTTTTTTCTCTTGAGTTTGTTTTTGGGGGAGAAAATAGACATTCCCCAAGTATACACTGTAGTGGAGGTAGAAAACATCTCAGAATTGTGCAGGGTGAGTAGGATTATTCCTTCCAATAATCCAAAAAATAGACATTGTGCATGAGATTAGGTGAATATTATAGAGTCTTTGCATCTGGAATGAGGAGAGTAGTAAGGTGGGGAGATAGGGCTGGTAGATTAAGGCATTAGAATTTCGGTCAATATGTGTGAAATTGCTGTTCCTGGAGATTTGGGGATGAAGGAGCTATTTAGCTATGTCTGTACCTCTAGGAGAGGACAGACATTTTTCTTTTGCTCTTTTTTTTGAGGGACCATCCGGTAGAAGATGCAACTAAGGGAGTTCCCTTTACGACGTTTTCTTGAGGACTTGAGGAGTTGAAAGACACTGGAATGGGAGTGATAGAGCATGTACAATGTGTATGTGTTAAGACTGTGCCTTGGAAACAGTTGTAGGACTGGAGGGTTTGTTTGGAGAAGTAGGGGGAGCTTCTGAAGGAGAGATACAGAGGCTGTGTTGGGCACACAGTGGAGTGAGGCAGAGCGCGTGGGAGGGAATTAGGCAAGAAAGCAAATGACATTTTTTGAGGACTTACTGTGTGCTAGGCACTGCCCTAAAGGCTTTTCATATCTTAAGTTATTTAATCCTAACAAGAGGTCTGAAGTGTAGGCATTTCCCCCAATTGAACATGAAGGAACAGAGGCACAAAACAGTCATATTACTTACCCATGATTGCACCACCGTTACTAGTAGATCAGGGATTTGAACCTAGATCTGTCTGAATCCAGAGCCTATTCTCTCTCTCCAGGTGGAGTTGAAAGGAGTTGAAGCAGTGAGGGTGGACTTTCACATGGTGGACTGCCTGTGTTTCCTCAGTCCTCCTCCCTGGACTAAGTGTGATTTAGTGCAAGTGTCTGGTCTTGGGAGTCAGATTGGCTGGACTCATAAAGATTCTGGTTCTACCACTTTATAAAACTGTATAACCTTGGGTAGATTATCTAACCTTTGTGAGCTTTAACATCTCCATCTATAATATGGAGTTAACAATACAGACAAACCTCTAAGAGTTGTTTGGAAGTTTAAATGAAAACAATGTCTAAAACTTTAACACATATTACTTCTTTTCCTTCTTTTTTTCCATTTAGACCCATCTTATTATCTCTGGGTTATAACATTTAGTGATATATAGGTCTCTTTAGTATGGAACTCGGTCAATTCTTTTTTTTCTAAGAAGGTTATATTCTGTTTCTTTCACTTGGAAGGATGTATATTAACTAAAAACAATCTGCCAAGACAGTCTTTCATCTCTCCCGCCCACCTAGTCAAGAATTGTGTGAAAGTCTAAGGGTTTCTGTCCCTCCTCTTTCTCCCTGTCTGGATTCCTTGGGACTGACATCATAGACGTGGAGGAGTTGCTGACCTTTGAAAATTCTTGACAGTCTTGAATGTTGTGGTTTTCCAGTGAGTTTGGGGAGGAGTTGGAGAGTACTCAGACACAGCTGTAATGCATCACTGGGACCAGGAGAGTGGGTATAGTGTGAGAATGTGGACACTTTGGGGAATGTTGTAGATGGGAGAATGTAGGGTCAGTAGTTTCTCACGCATTTTAACATAGCTGTATTATCTACAGTCGGTATTTAATTTTAAGTCACTTTTCTCTGTTACTAAGTAGTTGGGCACTCGGATCATGCAGACTGGTTTTAATATTAGTCTGAGCTAAACGTTTAGGGAGAGAAATCTGTTGCAAATAAGATCATATTACAATCTTAAGCAAATGTATTTGAGATGAGCAGCGTTTACAACACTGTAAACACTTTGAGATGACTTGCCTGTTTACAACACTGATTATCTGATTATCGACAATACTGTTTTGTGTGTGTGTGTGTAGTGGGATACTGTACAAGTAGAATTCAGTTCATCTGAACAAAAATTGAGTACCTCCCAGGTGCTTGGATGCTAGGAATACAGGATGAACAAGACAAGATTCCTGCCCTCAAATTACTCATGGTTTAGTGGGGAGACAGACATGTAAATAAACACAAATACTGTGCAGTGTGATAAAGAATACGATAGAGCTAGAGTACAAGATGTAACACCAAGGAGGAAGCAGGCACTTTAACTTGAGAAGCCAGGGAAGGTTTTGTAGATGAGGTAATACTTAAGTTAGCCTTAAAGAAGAAATAAAAATTCACCTGCTAGGCCAGGAGTCGTTCCAGGCAGAGGGAACAACATTCACAAAGGAACTGAAATGTGAATCACGTAGTGTATGCTTGGGGAACTACCAGTACAAGGAGGGGAATGATGGGAGGTAGATAAGGCTGGAGGGTTAGGTAGAGCTAGATCATGAAGGGCCTCGTTTGCCATGTATAGGAATTTGGATATTAAGCTTTAGTCACTGACGATCCAATAAAGAATTCAGAGCAGTGGGATATAATACTATCATATTTGTATTTTAGATTGATCAGCCTCTACAAGCGACCATTGTGAAAAGTGGCTGGAGAGAGGAAGAGGGAGAAATTAGGAAGCTACTTACTGGGGTCCAGGTTATGAACATCTGAAGGTGTTGGATGGATTTGAGAATTTTTTAAGGTTAAAATTAGTAAACCTTAATAAAGGACTATTTGTGAGCGAGGATAAGGCACAAGAGAAATCCAGGGTGGTTCCCAGGCTTGTGACCTGAGTGATAGGAGGGATGGTGGTACCGCTTGTAGAATAGGCAATACCAGAAGAAGAATAGCTTGAAAGGGTGGGGGACAGAGATAGAGAATGGGCTTATTTTTTTCATGTGCTGAGCTTGAAGTGCCTGTGGGATTCCTGGGTGAGTTGGAAAGAGTTGGAGACTGTGAATGCATTTTTTAAAATGAATGAATGAATTAATTAATTTTTGGCTGCGTTGAGTCTTCGTTGCTGCGCACGGCCTTTCTCTAGTTGCGTTGAGTGGGGGCTACTCTTCGTTGCGGTGTGTGGGCTTCTCATTGTGGTGGCTTCTCTTGTTGTGGAGCATGGGCTCTAGGCGCACGGGCTTCAGTAGTTGCAGCACGCGGACTCAGTAGTTGTGGCTTGTGGGCTCTAGAGTATGGGCTCAGTAGTTGTGGCTCATGGGCTCTAGAGTACAGGCTCAGTAGTTGTGGCACATGGGCTTAGTTGCTCCACGGCATGTGGGATCTTCCTGGACCAGGACTTGAGCACCACTGCACCACCAGGGAAGTCCCTACAAAGATACTTTAGATAAGCAGCAAGGAGGATGGTGATGATCTTATCTATAAGACAGTGGTGCCGTTGTCTTTCTATAGAAGCCCATTTTAATAGGTCGAGGACTGACCATAAGGTGAGAAAGTAGCATCAGTGACTGTAGTCTAATTTAAGGAGTTTTGCAGGGAAGAAGAGAATAGCAGCCAGCAGGTAGGGCAGAGGAGGAAGCCTGAAGGAACTCCTTTTGCTTCGTTTCATTATTTTTTCTGTGAAGTCAGAGGGAAGGTCATCTACCAGGAGTAAGGGAAGTAATAAGGTTTTGGTGGGAGGCTCAGGGAGAATGGCAAAGGTGTGGGGTAGTAGCTGAGAAGACTGGTTAGGTACCAAAGTCAAGCAAAAGACTGCAGTGTTTCACTGAAAGGAATGAGATGGAACACCATATATCTGTAGTCACTTTGCTCTGTAGTATTATGTGATCTTGTCTTGTGCAGTAGCCCTATTTAGTAGCAGAGAAGTTGAATGTGGGGTCCATCCAGGTTGGGCCAATGAAATGGAAGGATAAGGATAGGTTTTTACAGGAAAATAAAGTCATCACTCATTGTGTTCATGTTCAGGTAGGTAAGAAGGAACAAAGTGGAATCTATCTGTTTTTCTCAGTCTTCTCCGCTCTCATCCTAGTCTAGCTCACCATCATCTCTTTTCCAGCAGTTTTCTAAACAAGTCTCCCTAAATCCACTTGTGTTCCCTACAAACTATTCGCACTGCAACCAGGATGATCTTTTAATGATTTAAATCTGATCATGTCCTATCCCTGCCTACAACCCTTCAAAGCCTTCTCATTACTTTTAGGATAAAATCTCAATCTTCATTAGGGTCCACTAGGCTCTTTCTTTTTTTTTTTTTTTTTTTTTCCCGGTACGCGGGCCTCCCACTGTTGTGGCCTCTCCCACTGCGGAGCACAGGCTCCAGACGCGCAGGCTCAGCGGCCATGGCTCACGGGCCCAGCCGCTCCGCGGCATGTGGGATCTTCCCGGACCGGGGCACGAACCTGCGTCCCCTGCATCGGCAGGCGGACTCTCAACCACTGCGCCACCAGGGAAGCCCTAGGCCCTTTCTTCATCCTCATTTTGCACCATTTTCACTTCTGTGTTCCTCCTTGCCACAGAACATAGATATGTTTCCTCTGCTAAGAGCATTCTTTCTTTCTTAGTTTGTCTCCAATGCCTACTCGTTTGTCAGTCCTTAGGTGTAATGTCACTTTCTTGGGAAAGCTTTTCCTGACTCCCTATAGGCTATAACACCCCTCCCCCCAATATTTTTCCCTATTATGATTATAATTGTGAAATTTTGTGGGTTTTTTCCTCCATACTGGAACCTTTGTGAGGATAGAGATTATGTCTAGTTCATGGTTGTGTTCCTAGTCCTGACCGTAGTGCTTGACACAGAGTAGGCACTCAATGAATTTTTGTTGAATTAATGAATAAGGTGGTTAAGGAATTGGATGTCTTAGTCTGAGGTGAGGATGTCTTGAGGTGAGGTAGCAGGTTTAGTAGTAAGGAAAAGCTGGAGGGAGATGAGGTTGTAGACAGAGTAAGATGTTGGGAGTTGAAGATTTAGAGGTGGAATGGTTTCAGGGCATGGCAGGGTCCAGGACTGAGTTGTTGAAGTGGAGATGGAGGTCTTTGCATTTGATGAGATTATGAAACTCTAAGGCAGAAATGTTGGATGGATTATGCAGGTGGGTGTTGAAATTGCTCAGGAAGGTGGTAGGCTTTGAACTGAGGAAGACATAAGGCAGGTGTCTAAGTCATTAATAAACACTGAGAGATAGGCACAGCCCTTTCCTATGGTGAAAGAATTGAATGGATAAGAATCAGTGCAGTTCTGGGAATCAGTAATGACTTAGTCCCTAGGGAAGCAGCATGGTACAGTAGAGAGAGCATGTGTTCAAGATATCTGGGTTCAGACTTTGGGTAACCCACCTGACTTTTCAAACCTTATACCTTTCTCTACTTGTAAACTGGGAATAATAAGCCTGCTCTAGGGGTTTTGTTGTTATTGAATAAGATAGTGTTTTTGAAAGTGCTTACTTAATATTAACTTGTTAGTTTTTATTCTTGATTGCTGTCATCACTTCAAGAGGGCATGAAAGTGTGGAAGTAGGGATGAGAGGCAAAGATAGCAGCAGAAGTGAATTTTGAACAAGGTACATGACTTCATTTATTCCACTTGTTGAGTTTGTACTGTAGGGTCAGCATAAACATTTATGAATGAATACAGGTAAAAGCAAGTATTGATATAAGGAAGAATTTTGTAAAAGAAAAAAAAAGGCACTGGCTGGCTTATGATAACATTGCAGTGTTGACCTACAACACATTTTTATGGAAAGAAATGCTTTATCTGTTCCTTTTCCATGAAAATTCCATCATTCCTGGGAGTAGATTTTATTGTTCTAGAGAAGAGATCAAGGACCATTATGTGAGAGAGAGAGGGGGCTGGTGATTTAGTTTAAAAAAGCATTTTCTAACAATTAGAACTGTCCAACAATAAAATGGACATTGTGGCAAAGAAATGAGTCTCCATCAGAGCTTGTATTCATGTGGAGACTGGATGATTTATCTGTCAGAGATGTAATAGAAGGATTCTTGCATTGGGGCAGACGTTGGTTTAAATAATCGCTAAAGTCCCACCAATTGGAAGGTTGGAGGATTTTGACTCCAGTTTAGATTTGTCTAAACACCATTCAATCAACAAATATTTGAGTACCTCTTCTGTTTCATTTGAAAGTTTGAAAGCCAGTGTTTTCTTTTTTTTCCTTCCTGTGTGCTGAGAGTCAAGGACTATGAGTCTTAGTTATTGCCTTGGATATTCCCATTTGGAATTTAAGAAGCTCCAGCCAGGTGTTGGTGGTGATGTAACAAAAGCTGCAGTCCTCACCTGTTGGGTGGGGTTAGGGTGGAGTCTATGGCATGCACCTGGAGACATCAAATATAAGAATGGGCTGCCAAGAAGTTTGGTTTAGTGCTTCGAATTTTTGAGCAAGTCATTCTAGATAATGTTGGACCTTGAAATTATTTATTTATTTATTTTTCAGATGACTTACTCAGAATTAATTCTTTTTTTTTTTTGGAAATTATTTTAAAAAAATTTTTTTTTTTTCTTCTGTACGCGGGCCTCTCACTGCTGTGGCCTCTCCTGCTGTGGAGCACAGGCTCCGGACGCGCAGGCTCAGTGGCCATGGCTCAGGGGCCCAGCCGCTCCGCGGCATGTGGGATCCTCCCGGACCGGGGCACGAACCCGTGTCCCCTGCATCGGTAGGCGGACTCTCAACCACTGCGCCACCAGGGAAGCCCTAAAAATATTTTTTTAAAAGAATATCCTACTACATTGACATATGAGGTCTACGATGCCATGACATCGATGGTTTTCATTGGCTTCTCTCACTCAAAAGCCTCTGGCTGGCTGGGAAATTGCCTATAAGCCTGTGGCTTAATCAACTCCTCTCTTCTGCTGAGTACTTTTTGTTGATTGTTATTTGTGTACTTACTGTATATTTCCCACATCCTTTCAGTAAGTTATTAGAGTGGCTTTACCAAGTTCCTTTGCATGTTTTTTTAAGAGAGAAGGTTGAAATTCATTTTGCAGCTGTGCTCTTGGTTTTAGATTATTCATGTGTTTAAGTTATTTGGGCTGCTACCATGCCCTGTGACCTAAGACAGTGACTAAAATGGGCTTGAAGAAGGAATTCTTGTCTGTATTAGAGGAAAGGGAAACCACTCATTCATCTGTGAATTTTGAAGGAATTTAATTCTTAAGTATTTTATCTGAGGAACTAAGTTGTTTAAAAACAACAACATTTTGAATTTGAGGTATCTTAGGCCAAAAGTTCTTTATGTAATGGTAGTCTTTTCTGACAGTTGTGATATTAAAATGGAAGTAAATTAGACATTGATAATATGCAGACCAAAAGAGAATGTAAGGATCATAGTTTCTGAGGCTGTAGTGAACTAAAGAAGTTCATTTTTTAAACCTGGGAAGAATCTTAGAAGTCATTGAATCCAAGTCTAGGATATACAAGAAGCAACTGACACCCTGTAAGTAATTTGACCAAAGTCACCCAGCTAATATATATAAGTGTAGGTAGAACTCTTCTGATACGAGGGTGGTGGAAGTGACAGTATGTTGATGTCTCTTTAGAAAGGAGAGTTTGTAAAACTTTGAGAGATGGATTGGGACTGGGACAGACCATTAGAAATAGTGGGGTGATGTGAAAGATGAAGTACCCTTGAATTTCTCTTCTTTTTATGTTTTTTTAAAAATTTATTTTTGTTTTTATTTATTTATTTTGGGCTGTGTTGGGTCTTCATTGCTGGGTGCGGGCTCTGTCTAGTTGTGGTGAGCAGGGGCTACTCCTCGTTGTGGTGCGCGGGCTTCTCATGGCGGTGGCTTCTCTTGTTGTGGAGCACGGGCTTTAGGTGCGCATGCTTCAGTAGTTGCAGCTTGCAGGCTCAGTAGTTGTGGCTCGCGGGCTCTAGAGTGAAGGCTCAGTAGTTGTGGTGCACAGGCTTAGTTGCTCGGCGGCACGTGGGAACTTCCCGGACCAGGGATTGAACCCATGTACCCTGCATTGGCAGGCGCATTCTTAACCACAGCGCCACCAGGGAAGTCCCACCCTCACATTTCTGATCTTCTGAGTTAAGCCTCAAATTGATTGGTTTGGTGGTGGCTGATGTGGAGGTTCAGTTAGTCACTTAATCATTTATTCATCAGGCGTTTATTGACTGTCGACAGTAATGTAGATGCTGTGCTAGATGTTGCGGCACAAATAGGAATTAAACTTGTCCCTCTGCTCCTGGACCTCTTGTACTCATGGAACAGTACAAGTATATTTTGCCATCTCTCTCCAAAAAAAAAAAAAAAATTTTTACATGAAGTTATTAAGTTAGTGGCCTACCGGTTTTATAACCCACAAATCACTGCTTTTTATTTGCCTTACTATTTCTAAGGAATTTAGATAATTAGGATCTGATCACACCACTAAAGAATCTGTGTCTTGGGGTCAGGGGAGGTATGATGAAAAAGTACCTGAGAATCACCCTTAGAGTTTAGGTTGTTTAGAAGGAGATGCTTCTGAAGAGATAGTCACCGGAGCCACTCTGTTGCCTTTGAGAACTCTACTTTTGGCATTCTGCCAAAGCAGGGGACTGGTGGGTTTGGTGGGGCAGGTATGTGCCTGGTGACTTTACCAACAAGTCCTCTTTTACAGAGAACTGTAAACCTGTCTGAAGTGGCAGATTTTGGTGAGAAGTTGTTTTTCACTCGGTTATTGCTCCCTCCGCTGGGACTGCTAACTTCAGAGGAATGTGGATTGGTGCCAGGCCGACAGGTCAGGGACATAGTTTCTGCCAAAGTCAAGTCTGAAAGAAGCGATCTTTTTCAGGTGAACTTACTTGGTGGTCATTTGTCCTGAGTGGAGAAAGGCATGTTTCCTGGGTTCATGAAGTTAGTGGACAAAGATTGACCTTTGTTATGAACCTTTGGGATCTCTACTCTGCTTTGCATAATCGCAGATTGTTTTATTTTGAGTATTCTTATTTTTAAAAATTTTTTTGGCCGCGCTGCTCGGCTTGTGGGATCTCAGTTCCCCGACCAGGCATCGAACCCATGCCCCCTGCAGTGGAAGCACAGCGTCCTAACCATTGGACCGCCAGGGAAGTCCCTATTTTGATTAAGTTTAGATATCAGTTTGCTCCTCCCATTTCCTCAGCTAGCATCAGAGTACTAGTCAACTCTGAAGTTATTCAGTGTATAGTATTCATTCATTCAGTAAAATGTTTGCCGAGAGCCGTTTGCCAAGCACTGTGCCAAGGGATACATGCTGGGGATACATTAGTGGACAAAACACACAAGCTCTGTACTTTCAGGAAACTTTTATGTTGGAGGAGGAGGCTAGACAGCAACCAACTAAAATAATTTTAGGGTATATCAAGTGCCAAGAAGGAAATAAACAGGTGCTATGTAAGAGAATAATGCAGGTGGGGAATTCTTCAGGGTGGTAGTTTGCTGCTTCCTTCCATTAGTTTGGATAAGCAAACTGATGGCTAGAAATGTAATACTCTAGAAAGGCAGAGGAAGAGCATTATTTGGAGTGGTATTATGGTTTTGTGGTTTATGTAGTAGTTAAGAAATTAATATAGGTGAAGTGGGTGAACTGTATGTAATGGATGGTAACTAGACTTGTGATGGTGATGACTATAGTGTTTATAGATGTTGAACTGTAATGCTAGACACCTGAAACTTACATAATAAAAGGAAAAAAAACTAATGTTAATGAGAAATTAGGAAACTAAATGTTACTCTTTATAATAAATTCTACTGAAATGAATGAGCTAGGATAGTTAGTTTCCCCATTTGGTTAGGAAGCTGCTGAAATTGGGCTATGATCATCCCGTTCCAGTGTAATTTGGGCCTTATGTGTTTATTTCCTCCTCAGGTGGAGGCCTGAATTTTGATCTATGTCCTCCCTACATCAGCTGCCTGAAAGTACTTAATGATCACATGACCCTGGACATGGATGCTGTCCTGTCAGATTTTGTCCGTTCCACAGGAGCAGAGCCAGGGTTGGCCCGAGATCTCCTGGAAGGTAAGGAGTCTTTGGGGGAGAATGAGAAGAGAGAAAATAAGATGTGATATTTATTGTTAGGATGATTTGGAACATTTAAGGTGAACAGAAAGACACTTTGTGTATGGCAGGCCTTACATTTAAGTTACTTCTAATAATCTACTTTGTGTATTACCCACCATAATTTTAAAATGCAAAATTCCCTTTTCACCTTGAATTTTTGGGTAGCTTTCTCCACTGTCAATTTAAGCTCAGGTAATGCAAGTGAAATTTGATATTAGTCCACTAAAACCATAATTTTAGATCTGTAAGACTTCCTTTTTATGTATAAATGATTAGATTTTCATATTTGGGATCATTCATGTTTTTTGTCTTTCCTTCCCTAACTTGTATGGGTCATTCTATATAGAGTGGATTAATTTAATGTTTTCATTTAGCTGCTTTTGTTTACTTATATCTGTATGTATACGTAAGTGTGAATGTTCTAGATTTTAAGGTCCTTTAGGTTTGGCCTCATGTCAGTAGGATTCTTTGTTTGGAGTCATAGTTAACGGATGCTTTTTGGTGAAAATATATAATGACGCAAATAGGTGAGCCTGTGGGGGAAGGAGCAAGTTCTTAGCACACATAGGTAATTTTCTAGGTTGTCAGCCCTTAGTAAGGTGTGGCAATATGACATTTACTTAGGCACCTGTGAGAATAATGTTGGTTTGGAAACGGAAGATCAGGGTTTAAATTCTAGTTTGATAATTCAGTATGGCTTTGCCCTTAACTTGTATTTTCAGTTTCATCTCCCACTACCTTCTCCCACAGTTCCTGTGCTCCAGCCAGGCCTGACCTGTTTCCTTTCCCTGATCATATTAAGTTGTCTCCTAAGTCTGCAGTGTCCTTTCCTCCGTTATTCTCTTGAAATTTTCCTCATCCTTCCGGATTCAGCTCAAATGCCTTCTCTTCCTCTTGTAACATGTGTTGAACACTTCTATGTGTTCAATATGTGTGAGGCACTTGAAATATATTACTTTATTCTCACAACCATTCTGCAAAATAGGTTTTATTATCCCAGTATTACAGCTTAAAAACTGAGGTCCAAGAAGTTAAGTAGGATTTGAACCTAGGCCATCTGGTTTCAGAGTCTGGCTTTTAACAAGTGTGTTACAAGTTAATGCTTGCATGTCGTCTCTCTTTCTCTCACACACACCCGTGTGCACACACACTCATACTATGAAAGAAAAGTTGAGGGTGCTGTGGAAGTTTAAGAGAGAAACCTAATTTGGATATAGAGTTCAGAAAGGCTTTTTCTGAAGAAGTGACATGTGAACTGAACACAGAAGGATGCACAGGAGTAGCAAGACAAAGGGATGTAGCACAGAGTGTTTATGTAAAAAAAAGTAGCTTATACAAGGACCCTGAGGTGGGAGAGAGTTTGGCACTGATAGTGAGCGAGGTAGGAAGAGTAGTACAAGAAAGAGTGGTAGGAAGCTGGTTAGATAAGCAGGAAGCAGAATATGGGGGGCCTTTGTAGGCCATGGTAAGGGTTGTGCATTTCAGTGTATGTTCGGTGGGAAGCTGGTGAAGGATTTTAATCAGGGGAGTGAAATGATTGGGTTTGAGTTTCTGAACAGTGTACTGATAAAAGATATGGAACCGACTGGAAGGTGGCCAGAGATGAAGTGGTAAAATCAGTTAAGAATGTTGCCATAGTTCAGGTGAGAGGTGATGGTGACTTGGACTACAGTGGTAACAGCAGAGTGAGAACTGGGTAGATTTAAGGTATAATTTAGAAAGGGAACCAAAGGACCTGATCCTCATTTTCTGTCTCTATCTTTCTGTCTCTTGCTTTTTCCTTTGAAAGTTAACCCTGGTTGTAGTGTAAAGAACAAATTATAGAGGGAGGGGACTAAGAGTAGAGAGACTAGGGAGCCCCCTCCCAAAAGGCCAGGTGAAAATATGAGGACCTGAATTGGGGTAGTGACAATAAAAATGGACAAGAAAGAATAGATTTGAGAAATGTTTCAAGGGTACAAACCACCTTGAGAACTGAGTAGATAGTGAAGGAAGAGGAGGAGTGGGGTCTGAGGAATGGTGAAGAGCTGAAATGACTGTAGTTTCTGGCCTGGAGGGGTTGTGATGCCATTACTGATTTAGGGACTATAGAAGAAGGAGAAGAAGCAAGCTTTAGGAGGGAAGATGATGGACATTCAGTTTTAGACATGTTGACTGTTAGGAGGACCTGATTTTAAGGACTTTAGCAGACAGTTGGAGATAACTATCCAGTGCTCAAGACAAATCATTTATTCATTCATTGGTTCAGAACAAAAGTCCTCCATTCTTTAACAAATATTTATTGAGTACCTATTATGTACTAGGTTCTAGATGCTTGAACAAAACAAAACAAGCAAAAATCTCTGCCCTTACATTCTAGCCTGAGAGATAGTCAATAAACAATAAACATGATAACCAAGTAAGTTGTAAAGTACATAGTATAAGGTGTTAGGTGCTGTGGAAAATGGTAAGGGGAATGATGAGGTAGGTTGTGAGTTTTAGTTGGGTAGTCAGGGTAGGCCTTATTAAGAGTGTGACATTTGAGCAAATATCTGAAGGAGATGAGGAATTGTGTAGATATATTGGAGAAGGAGCCTTCTAGGCAGTGGGAATAGTTGGTGGAAAGGCTGTAGATGGGAGCAGTCTTAGCACATTTCTGGGAACAGCAAAGAGGCCAGTATGACTGATGCAGAGTGCAGAGTGAGCAAAGGGAGTTGGAGCAAGTGGTGAATCTAATGGCTCAGAAATAAATTCATCTGGCATGGATGATTAATACAGCTTAACTGGAGAATTATAATTATAACAAGAAGCATAACAGCAATGGCAGTAAATACATATATAACACTTTCTGTGTGCCAAGCACTGTTTTAAGTGCTTTCAGTTAATTTAATCTTCTTAACAATCCTATGTATTATCACCTCCACTTTCATAGCCAGGGAAGTTGAAGCACAGAGGAAAGGTTAGAAAAGTAAGCAAGGTCATAGAAAGCCTTGAACGTCAGACAAAGGAGGCTAAACTTTATTCTGTAGGTAGTGGTAAGCCACTAAAAATTTGATTATGGAACTGAAATGATCGGAATTGTGCTGTAGAAAGATTAATCTCATGGGATCCTTTAGAGTAGATTGGAGGTGGGACACTAGGTGATATAGGAATTGAATTAAGGTGGTGACAAATGGAATAGAACAGAAAGAAGTGTGAACAATTATGCAATATGTTATTTATTGACTAATTTAACTGGAGAAAGCAACTGAAAAATCTGCTGTGACAAATCTATCCCTTGGGTGTTTATTTCAGCAGAGTAGTGATTCTTAAATTTGAGGGGAATTAACAATTCCCTTTGATAACCTGATGGCAGCTATCAGCTCTTTCTTTAGAAAAACACACATACCTCTAACTTTGTATACAGTTTCAGGTGGTTTAGGACACCCCAGAGCACATCTAGGCTCAGAACTCTCTGGATCTCAGAATTAGGAGACCTGGGCTTGAGTCCAGCTGAGGCCCTGGTGTGAACTACCCGTGACTTTGGGCAAGTAACTCTACTTCTTTAGGCTTCATTTCCTTTATCTGTAAAATGAGGTTACTAGGTCTCCAAGGGCCCTTTCAGTTCAGAGAAACAAATTCTGTATGCACACAGGGCTTTCTTAGGAAATAGACGATAAGTAAATAAAGAAGTTGTGGTATTCCAGATCGAAGTGTTATGAAGGAAATTAAAGTAGGGGAAGGAAAAGGAGAATGACTGAGGTACACATGAGTATATGCTCGCTGGTTTTGATAAGATGCTTAGAATGATGGTTCTGTATCTTTCCTCAATTTTTCTATACTCTCAGCTCCCAATTCACTTTTTGCTTTGTGTCCTGACAGGAAAGAATTGGGATGTGAGCGCCGCCCTCAGTGATTTTGAACAGCTACGTCAGGTCCATGCTGGGAACCTGCCCCCACCCTTTAGTGAGGGGAGTGGTGGCTCCAGGACCCCTGAGAAAGGGTTTTCTGATAGAGAGTCTACTCGCCCTCCCCGACCCACCCTACAGCGGCAAGATGACATCGTTCAAGGTATTGGGGTGCTGAGGGCTGTTTCCATATGCGGAGCAGAAAGAAAGGGAGGCAGCTGCTGACCAGTCACAGAATTTAGTGATCCTTTAGAGATGATTCCATTCCTCCCCCACCGCCCCAACCAAATGATCAGAGGTGACCTCAGCCTGTCCAGATGCTGGAACCCCTCACTTTCTGCATCTTGAGTGCCATCCTGTATAAATGCCATCTTCAAAGGGATAGAGGAAGAAGAATAACGATCTAATTGTTGAGATAAGGTACACATAAAGATAGAATTCAAAGGATCACTATCATCTACCCCTTTGGAGGATATTTTGTTAATATTTATTAGTATCTGTCAAAATTTTTAAATGCACGTATACTCTATCTCAGCAATTTTGTTTCTAGGAATTTATCATATATGTGTTGTGTGTGTGTGTGTCTGTGTGTGGTGTGTATCCTTTTAAATAAATACATACTTACCTAATTCATAAATAGACACAAAGACATGTAGTGTAAAGCTTGAAAACAACTTTTAATTATCCATTAATAGAGGAGTGGTTAAATAAATTGTAATCATCCATATTATGGAATACTTGGCAGCCATTAGAAAGAATTAAGTAGAACTTGATGTGCTATTTTGGAAAAATCTCTAAAATCTATTGAGAAAGGTAAGATGCAGAACAGTATATATAGCATGTTCCTGTTTATGTTTTTAAAAATTGTTATAAAAGTTATTTGTGCTTCTATGTGCATAAAAAATTCTAGGAATTCCCTGGTGGTCCAGTGGTTAGGACTGCGTGCTTCCACTGCAGGGAGGCACGGGTTCAATCGCTGGTTGGGGAATTAAGATCCCACATACCACGCCGCACGGCATGGCAAAAAAATTCTAGAAGGATACAAAACGTCGCCTCTGGGGAAGGGATCAGGAATTTTGAATGAGAGGGACATTTCTTTGTAACACTTCAAACCTTTTGGTAGTATTTTGATTTTTTACTATGGGCATGTGGTACTTTTAAAATACCTTTAAAAAGAGTTTAAAAAATAACACTATAAAATAACTTTAGACTAACTACTTACTTTATGCATCATCCCTGGCAGATATTGGATTAAGACCTGATACCCAATATAATTTTTAGGTCTTTCTGATAGTCATTATATAACTCAAGCCATGCAAATGAATTTCAATACTATACTGAGCAAATTATGATCACACTGGAATATCTGCTGGAGAATTATAAGTGCCATGTATTCAAAACAAATGAAATAATTTGGGGCACTATCTATATTACCGCCTTCCTCTGTAGTATGTTAAGTAAGAATTGGCTGTACCTATAAATTTCTGATAAATATGAGTATCAAGAATAGTTGTAGTAAATAATGTAAATAAACGTTATTGATGGTAGATAAGAAAGTTCCTGAACGTGTAAGATTTGTCATTAATTTTCTATAACGGAAATCCTTTTCTACATTCTCCAAGGCCCTGAAAATTATCAGAGAGATTATTTGACTCAGTGTAGCCAAATGAAACTCCATTTCCCTTATTCCCTCTTCCTCCCCCCAAACAATGACTAAGTTGCCAAATGAAGGGTCCCTATTATGTTGGGAAATGGAAGTGGAAGAAGACAGTGTCGTGGAGAGAAGTTCAGGCAAAAGGGTAGAAAGAGGAACGTATATTTGGTGCTAATGCGAGTGCCTGTGAAAACGCCACTTTCTATGTTTCTCCAACTGTATTTGGCATGAGAAAGAGGGTCATGAAATTTGGTAGCCAGTTAGACTTACAGTTTTTCCCTGACTGGAAACCTTGTCAAGAGGTAACCATCACCTCATGAGTGGAAAGTTCTCTGAGTGGGTTGTGTTTGTTCTAAGGTGACTCCATTTCTCATTGCAGAAAAACGCCTGTCTAGGGGCATCTCCCACGCCAGCTCCAGCATTGTTTCCCTGGCCCGGTCCCATGTCTCCTCCAATGGTGGGGGTGGGGGGAGCAGTGAGCACCCCCTGGAAATGCCCATCTGTGCCTTCCAGCTTCCAGATCTCACTGTGTACAATGAAGACTTTCGCAGCTTCATAGAGAGAGACCTCATTGAGCAGTCCATGCTGGTTGCCTTGGAGCAGGCAGGTCAGTGAGCACTTCCTTTCCCATGCTCTTCCCTCTGCTCTCCACGTCTAGGCAGCCATGTGGAGGGGCTGGGCTTGACAAGCGGCTTCCAGTCTAAGCCTGCGATCTGATTGATTGCAGTCAAACTTGGCAGTCAGTCAGAGAGACATGTACTGAGCTAGGTGCTTCTTCAAGTTAAAGGAAGGACACAAATAAGACACTTTCCTCTGGAAATTTCCTGTTTGATTGAAGGGAAACCAGATACACATGTGAAAGGCCTACAAATCAATACCTAAAAATCAATACATGAAAAAAATACAAATGAATTATAATTGGCTCTGGAACACCTTGTGTGTTCCAATGCTGTAGATGGTTGGTTCCAAGAACCAATGCTGTACATGATGCACAGTGGTGATTAAACTAAGTCACATTTATTTATACGAACCTTTCCCAAAAGATTTATTTACCTTTACAATTATGTTTGTCTTAAATTATATTTAAAATTTATTGGTATGTTGGGGTGAGGCAGCTGGGATTTCTGGGAAAGCTAGTCAGTTATTAAAAACCTCCCATGGAAGAAGGACGGGGGGGTGGGAGGTGGGGGCACAGAAAGGAAGGTCTTGTTTTTCATTTTGTGCCCTTCTATACTAATCGTGTGCATCTATTTACAGTTTTTTAAGTAGTAAGCAGTTTATCTGACTGCTGTGATTATAGGCCAGTTTTTCTTTCAGTAGACTGTCCAGTAATTCAAAAAAACTTTTAAGCATTATTCATAAATTATTTTCCTTGTATAAGTAATGGATCAGCAATTATAGGATGACTGCAGAATTGAGAATCATTTTCTTGGGTATTTTAAGTACTTTGTCTTGTTGCTCATGTCTTTGAAGTCGTGCCACATACATGGTGGCATGCTTACTGTCATATACGCAGATGATACTTGCGTGACACTTTGAATATGCATGTTGGCTTGTTTTTCTTTTACTGATGATGGATTTGTGCTGACCTTTATTGCTACAGTGTCTGCTGGTCTCCTGACCAGAGTGAAGAAATCAGAGCCAGACCAAGTAGCCAACACAGATTTCGACCTATGACCTAGGCCTCATCATCCAACCCAGGGTTGTTCAATCTTAGCGCTACTGACACCTAAGACCAGATGATTCTTTGTTGTGTGAGCTGCCTTGTGCATTATATTGTGTTTAGCAGCCTTCCTGGCCTCTACCCACTAGATGGCAGTAGCATCTCCCCACCACTTGTGACAACCAAACATATTTCCAGACGTTGCCAAATGTCCCTTTGGAGACGAAATTGTCGCTACTTAAGAACTGATCTAACCAGTTGTGCTCACCAGATTCTGATGAACCAGATATAAGTGAAGAAGATACACAGAGCAATAGAGTGATGGTTTGATTTTGGATAGGCTTCCTAGAGGAGGCAAATTTGGAGTCTGTTTTAGAAATAGGGGAGTAGGGAGAACTTTATGCACCATCTGCTCCTCTCCTTTTCCTCCTGTTTCTGTAGGGCGTTTGAACTGGTGGGTGAGTGTGGACCCCACCTGCCAGAGGCTCCTTCCTTTGGCAACTACTGGAGATGGAAACTGCCTCCTGCACGCAGCCTCTCTTGGTGAGTCTTGAAAATGGTCCTTCATTCCCTCATAGAAAGGAAGCAGTAGTTAAATCTCATGTGAAGGACTTGATCCGACTCTTCTTGATCTCAGACAGAAGTGATGGCTCAGAGCAAGGCTGTGTGTGTGTGTGTGTGTGTGTGTGTGTGTGTGTGTGTGTGCGCGTGCATGCTCACTGGTGCAGGAGGAGATGGAAGAGAGCCCTGCCCTAGTTTTTCAGTCTTGTTGAGAAATCGTATGGAGTACATAGGATTTAGCACAAGTCCCACTCTGAGAACTGGCCCCCAGAAGTAATGCGCAGCAGAAAGCAAGCAGTATACTGTATGTGTATGCATATAATTCCACTAAGTCTTTATTCTTTTGGTATATAAAAAAGATACGTTTTCATCAGTCCCCTGTGAAACTTGTTTATTATTATTTTTTAATGTATGTCTAATCTAGAATAATGTATTTTTCTTTTTCTTTCTTTTTTCTCTTCCAGTTTTATTGATATAATTATACATACTGTATAAGTTTTATACAGCATAGTGATTTGACTTACATGCATTATGAGATGATTACAATAAGTTTAGTGGACATTCATCATCTCATGGATACAAAATTAAAGAGATAGAAAAAATTCTTTTTTCCTTGTGATGAGAACTTTTAGGATTTATTCTCTTAACAACTTTCATATATAACGTATAGCAGTGTAATTATATTTATCATGCTGTACATTGTACCCCTAGTACTCAATAGTCTTGTAAATGGAACTTTGTACCTTTTAACTACCTTCATCCAATTCCCTCTGCCTTTGGTAACCACAAATCTGATCTCTTTTTCTGTGGGTTTGTTTTTGAAGTATAATTGACCTACAACAGTGTTGTACCCTGGCACACAACATGGCGAGTCAATATTTCTATATATTTCAAAATGATCACCATGTTAAGTGTAGTTACCATCTGTCACCATACAAAAATATTACATAATTATTGACTTGTTTTCTTTAAATTGTTATGCCTATTTATAATTCAATATATTATTTGCCTTAGCTTTTAAAAAAAGTCCCCATTTTCCAACCACCCCTCAAGCTTTGATGCTGATTACCATGTGCCAGACCCATCTTATCTGCTGCTACTCTGTATTTTACTTTATTTATTAAAAAAAATTTGTTTTTAATTGGCCGCACCACGAGGCTTATGGGATTTTAGTTCCCTGACCAGGGATCGAACCCAGGCCCTTGGCAGTGAGAGTGAGGAGTCCTAACCACTAGATGGCCAGGGAATTCCCACTCTGTATTTTAATTTGTTAGACTTGGTATCACGAGTAAAGGCTTCTTGTCAGGAGTCTGTAGGATGTGGTATATCCCCCACTTTCAGGTTCTCAAAGTTTCTGAACCTCCAGAATAGGAACATCTTTTCTTTCTTGATTACCTTTCCCCCAAGTCACAGCAGGGGTTTCTTTGAACCTGGGCTTCAGCCTGATTTCCTTCATGCCAGGGTCTGTGTATCATAATTAATAAGTGGAGTTGAGTCGAGGGTAGGGTGTCTTAACCATAATGTTTTCTTGCCATAGGGATGTGGGGTTTCCATGATCGAGACTTGATGCTACGGAAAGCTTTGTATGCACTAATGGAGAAGGGAGCGGAGAAGGAAGCATTAAAACGGCGCTGGAGGTGGCAGCAAACTCAGCAGAATAAAGAGGTGAGGGAGCTTGGGCAGGAGCACCTTGTTTCCCAAAGTTACCGAGGGGAAATGCTCAGTGCCTACCAGTAGGAAATGTCTCCTACTTAGGTGCTTAGGTCAGTGTTACTCCTCTTGTAATCCTGGAAATGGTTGAAAATTCAGATACCACCATAGGGTACATGCCTTCTGATAGAGTTATGAGAACTGGTGTGGGGAAGTGGAGACTTGTAGAGGAGGTATCTAACGTTGTGCATTTCTACCCGATAGGCACTCAATAAGCCTTTAGTGGCAGTCTTTTGCAAAATGAAATACGACAAGCTCATAGGATATTTGTGTTGTTTTGTGTTTTTGCATATAATAAGGCTAGACCAATTTTTAAGGACTTACGTTTTCAACCATTATAGAAGTGTAAATGCGTAAAAATAGTTTGGGCCATATATACCGTGTTTTGTATGTTCAGTTTATCTGTTAAAAAATTGTAAAAGCATGAGTTTGAATGGTACTTCTTAGAAGTTCAGCAGATGTTGAGTTGAGTTTAATTGGTACTTCTCAGGGATTTAGTAAATGTTAAGGCTGCTTTCGTATAAGAAAGCAATACTGGGAGGTTCCCTGGGGGTCCAGTGGTTAGGACTCCGGCGGTTTCACTGCCATGGCCCAGGTTCAGTCCCCACCACCACAACGCAGCCAAAAAAAAAAAAGAAAAAAGTAACACTGGACTGTTTGTACTTTCCATCCCTATAAACGGGCTGGGCAAAATATGGCCTGTAGGGCTTCCCTGGTGGCACAGTGGTTGGAAGTCCGCCTGCTGATGCAGGGGACATGGGTTTGTGCCCCAGTCCGGGAAGATCCCACATGCCATGGAGCGGCTGGGCCTGTGAGCCATGGCCGCTGAGCCTGCGCGTCCGGAGCCTGTGCTCCGCAATGGGAGAGGCCACAACGGTGAGACGCCCGTGTACCGCAAAAAAAAAAAAAAAAAAAAAATATGGCCTGTGGGTCAAATCCCACCAACTGTTTTTGTTAAAAAAAAATTTTTATTGGAACACAGCCTCCCCAACTCAATTCATTTACATGTGTTTGTGCTACAGCAGCAGAATATAGAAGCTGCACGTTGCCCCACCGCAAAGCCTAAAATATTTCCTGTCTGGCCCTTTACAGAAAAAAGTTTGCCAATTCCCTTCCCTTTAATAATGACGTTATACAGTTAAATAAAGATAATGAGTCTTCCTATTTCCTTTTGCCCTGGTTCTCTGCCTTCTATGTTTATCTCCTGCTCTTCATGTATATCTTTTTTATTCTTGCCATGTATATAAAGCTGGGTGTTTCTGGCATTAATATGGGAATATCTCTTCAGAAACTTAATTTCCAGCTTCTTTTCCTTCTCTTTTTATTGCTCTATCATAACTGGCCATAATATAGAACTAACAGACTTTTGTTTGTTTCAGTTATTAGAATTTCATGTTCTCAAGATTTAAAATATGGAAGTAGAATGTGTTATGTTTCTTTCTCAAAAATAAAGAACTCAACCTTAAAATTAGGATGATATTAAGATCAGAATCCGGTCTTTGATCAGCCAGTCTGCCCCGGAAGATTCCTGAGGGAAAGAAATGCACAGGGGCAAGGCCAAGTAAACAGCATTCTTTATTGACACCAAACCCCCTGGCAGTCTGGTGAGCTGAGCTGGACTATGTGGAGAGCTTTTTTTGCCTGAGCTAGAGCCAGCCTAGAGTTTGCCTTCCTCATTTTTGAATTCAGGCTATACCTGAACCTTAGATTTGACCACTTCAGAGACAGGAAAAGACCAAACCAGATCATGCCAGCTAGTAAAGTAGACGTGATAGCCACAGTCAGAGGATAGGTAGGCCCAATTCCAGCTATATTAAGCTGTTATAGTTACTATTTTAAAGGTGAAGTTAGATTATGATGGTATTTAGCCAGGAGACCCAGAAATACCCAAGTTCTATTCTTGGTCAGCCATCTATTCCCTCTCAAAGTCCTCAAATGGAAATACATGCCTGGAGGATAGTAGATATTGAAGGAGTGATCTTTTTACTCCTTTTGCCCAGCACATTGAAAGTTCCACATGGAAACAAGATAATTGTTTTAGCTCAGACCATTCATAGCATTATAGCGGGGTGGGGAAAGGGGTGACGGACTGGGGAGCTACTTTCAGCCAGTACCAAACACCAAACAAACTAAATTGGTTTTGATTTCCCAGGCCTCCTTGTTTTGTTGTTAAAAATGGTGGTAAAACACAGTAAGAACATTTTCAGCCTAGAAGGGTACACCACCTAGTGGCTGTGTGTATAAAAACAGCAAACAAAAATAGGTGAGAGCAAGAGGAAGACAGATCCTCATGAATGTGTATCAGGGACCATTTATCAGAGTGACCAGAGCACCCCATATATAACCTGTGCATTGTTCTTTTGTATTTTTAGTTGAAAAAATCTGTGATAGAATTTTACACATTGAAAATAGCTTTGTCTTTTTTTTATTGTTAAAGTAAAATGTGGTCACAATAGCTCTTTAATTCCTGTTAAATTTGTTCTGATACCTCTCATGTTTCCAGTGTGATTCTTTCTACTATGTCAATGTGTGTTTAAAGTATAAACTCATTTTAACACTTATACAGGCCAAATATAATTAATAATATAGACTTTCTTCCAAATCATCATATACATCCTAAAGCCAATATGGTATTTTAAGATTGTTTGTACTACTCCTTCCACTCCTTTAATAAAAAGTTAATAGTTTTACTGAGCATGTATTTACTGGTTACTGATCACATAGTAGGTACTAGGCATATTGCATAAAACATGGTCCTGGTTCTTAGGAGTAGTAGTAGGAGATGGACATGTAAATACATAATTGCAACAAAGTAACAGGTTATGACTTCTATGATAGAAGTCTACATAGCAGTTGAGGAGGGAGAGCACAAAGGAAGGAGTGAGTGGTTGATGTACCCGGGAGATGTAGGAAGGGCTTCATAGAGGAGTGATACTTGAGTTCTTTCCTGACAGTTGAGAAATTATTCACCAGGTGGATATGGAGTGGGCTGCTCCAGGCAGAAGGCACAACCTAGACAAAAGCTCAGAAGTATAAAACAACACAGTGCATTCAAGGAACTACGACTAATTAAATGGTATTAGAGAAGTGGGTTGGGAGCCAGGAAGTGGAGTCTCTGCTATGCTTAAGGAGTTTGAACCGTATCTAATAGGTAATGACAGGTCTTAATTTGTAGCAGGAAGCAAACATCATCATATTTTAATTTTAGAAAAATCTTTCTGGTAGCATTGTAGAAAACGGATCGTAAGAATGTATGACTGGAAGTAGTAAAACCAATTAAGGGTCCATTGCCGTAGTTCATGCTTAGTAACTGTTGACTAAAGGGTTAGTAAATCCTTTCACCCATCCCAGGTATGGGTTGGGTGAAAGGAGAGGAGTCGTAGATAACCCCCTGGTTTCTAGTTGGGTGTTTGGGTGATAGTGTTGTTTACAAAGGTAGGAAAACAGGAAGAGAGGATTTTTGAAGAGGTAGAAGTTCAGTTTTGACTGCACAGAGTTTGAGGTAGTCATGGGCAGGTGGCAGTCTTCAGTAGGCAGCTGGATGTGAACATAGAAATTATGAGGAAATCTGGGCTGGAGAAGAAGATTTTTGAATCCTGAGCACGTAGATAGCAGTAGATGAGATTATAGTAGTAGAAAAGATAACCTAGAAAGAACCAAGGCTAAAATCATTGACACAACATCAATATTTTTGAGGTAGACAGAGTTCAGAGAGGTAAGAGAAAGTAGTGTTGTGTGAGCTAAATGAAAAGAAAGTTTGAGGAGATCAAATGCCACATGAAGGCTAAGAAAGATGAGAACTGAAGAGTTTGCTGAATTTGGCAATTAGAAGGTAATTGTCTTTGCTAGAGTCAGGTGAAGTAGTTTGTGGGGGTGAGGGAGGGGGCATAGGCTGGAGGGCAGATACAGAAGCTAGACTGCAGTGGGTCAGAAAAGAATGGAAGAAGTGTGAGTGATCATAGACATTCTTTCATGGATCCTGACTATAAAAGGGAGAAGAGATTGGACTTTGTAGTAAAAATTGTTAGCCAAGTGGTAAGAGAATAGGGAGTGGAGTAACACGAGTTGGAATGGCTATTGCCTCTTGAACCTAGCCTCTAACTGCTTGATATTCCTTGCCTGTCTTTCACACAGTCAGGGCTGGTATACACAGAGGATGAGTGGCAGAAGGAATGGAATGAGCTGATCAAGCTTGCCTCAAGTGAACCCCGCATGCATCTAGGTACCAATGGAGCCAACTGTGGTGGGTAAGTATGTCTAACTGGAGGAGCAGGAAATAATCTTTGCTGAGTCCTCAGCGTCCAAAGACACTGTCCTCTGTGCTAAGAGGATGTTAGAAGGAGAGGAAGAGAAGCCATGGCAAGGGCACAGAAGGGTGTAACAGCATGGTATGTTCTAGGAAATACAGGTAGTTCAGTATTGCCAGAATATAGAGTATGTGGCGCAGAATGGTAGATGAGGCTAGGCCGTCCAGATTTTTGTGTGCCATGCTAAGGAATTAAAATTGTATTCTATCCAGACTTTGGGAAACTGCAGGACAAATGACCTGGTTTCCTCAATAAATAAAGACAAAGAAAACAAAAAGGGAGAAAGAACCTAAGTTTAAAGACACTTTAGAGACACATCAACCAGCTGGAATGTATGGACATATGTAAGACAGTTGGGGAAATGTGAATAACGTCTACATTATTGTTAAGTTTTTAAAGTGTGGTATTGATGGTATTGTGGCCGTTTTTAAAAGGAGTCCTTTATTTTTTAGAGATTGAAACTGAAATATTCATGGATGAAATTATATGATGTCTAGGATTTGCTCCAGAATAATCTGGTGGGGTGGTGTGGGTGTGGGGGCCATCCCTAGGAAAATATATCAAGGTCTAGGTGAAACAAGATTGACCATCTGTTCATAATCGTTGAGGCTGGGTGATGGATACCTGAGAGTTTAGTATAATATTCTTTCTAGTTTTGAATATGTTTAAAATTTTAAATTTTTCTATAGTTAGAAAGTTAAAAAACTATAACCTATCCAAACTTTATTGGGCGTAAGAATAATCTGGGAGGATTGTTTAAAATGCAGATTTTTGGACTTCCACCCTAAGGAAGTCCAGTTGAGTTGGACTGAGGTGAGGCCCAGAAATCTGCATTTGTAGCAAGCACCCAATGTTGAATAACATTGCTTTAGGGGGCAGGAAGCCACTAAATTGTGAGTTTGTGAGTGACGGGAGCAAATTCATGTATTTGAACACACTGACAGCAGAGTGGATGATGAAACGGAGGGGAGTAGTAGTAATGGGTGTGAGCAAGAGTGATGGGTTGCAGATAGGCCAGAGGAGACAGATACAAGAGACACTTAAAAGATGGAATTGGTCAAGCCAGGTGATTAATTGAAGATGAAATATAAAGAACAGTAAATATTTCACAGATTTCTGATTAGGCTACTAAGCAGATGGGTGAGGCTGTTCTTCAAGTAAGTGAACATAGAAGGAGGGATTTTTGTTTCTTTCCTGTTGTGTTTTGTTTTGTCCTTTTTTGATAGGACATGGTGAGTGTGATGTGTGGGTGGTTGTGGTGCGTAAAGTGATAAGCAGGATGAAGCTACACAGCTGTACACTGAGCTACTGGACAAAGAATTGGGGAAGGTTGTTGAACAAGATGGGTATTAAGAGAGGGATTACGTGCCGATTCCTAACACTACTTTAACTCTTGAACCTTCATATTTCTTTTCTTGTATTTCCCCATCTGTGAAACGGAAGTAGAAACAGCCATGGTAGCATAAAATAATCAGCTGTGTGTGTGGCAGCCTTAAGACTGGAAAACAAGGAAGGGACATTGTTTTTTCCTCTTTGCAGAGCTGGTCTTCATGGGTCTCTTGTTTTGTTTTCTTCCCTCTCCCTGCCACTGCACCCCTTCCACTCTCTTGCCTCCTGCAACTCTAGGGTGGAGAGTTCAGAAGAGCCCGTGTATGAGAGCCTAGAAGAATTCCATGTTTTCGTCCTTGCCCACGTGCTTAGGAGGCCCATAGTTGTTGTGGCAGACACCATGCTGAGGGACTCTGGCGGGGAAGGTGAGTCAGTCAGTCCTCACTCTACCCTGAGCAGCCCTATTTGCAGAGCCTTGGGCTAAGCACTGGAAGGAGGGCAGGAAAGGGGTTATATAGACCCTTGGGAAAAAAACAAGGTATAAATTAGAACAAGGCAAAATTCTCATGAGATTCAGAGTAAAGCAGCTGAGGTTAATTGATGTGGCTTCTTAGGAAAGAATTATTAAACATGGGTTGGAATGAGAGGGGGGGCTCAATTGGCAGAGTGGGGTGGAGGGATTTCCCACTAGGCAAGAATATAGCCTTAATAATAATCTCCGTGGTTTCCTGCAGCATTTGCCCCTATTCCCTTTGGGGGAATCTATCTGCCCTTGGAGGTTCCAGCCAGCCAGTGTCACCGCTCCCCTCTGGTGCTCGCCTACGATCAGGCCCACTTTTCTGCACTTGTGTCCATGGAACAGAAGGAGAATGCCAAGGAACAAGGTGCGGAATGCAATGTCTGTGTCTCTGGTGTCTTTTGGTCCGCTTTATTTTCACTTTGAAAAACTGAAATGAGAGAGAATGTAGGAGGAAAGAATTAAGCGACATGCAAGCTCAGACAGTACATGTTGATACTGTTTTACTAAGCTATAAGATATACAGAGGTTTTAAAATTAAAAAAAGAAAAAAGGTTTGGAGAAAAACACAGCCTGTATTCCCTGCTCTGGAGTAAAGAGCTAATACAGTAAGGTCATAGTACCTTCCAAATGATGCTTTGCTATATTCGTCTTGATAATGACTTTGAATTCCCTGAATCTCCATTAACTGGCAAGAACATCATAGGTGCTAGATGACTGGTGGGAAGTCATGGAGATTAGTGGCCTAAATTGTGTGCTGGGTTACAAGGGAAAACCTGCCTGTTAAGTTTTTAAATGCTAAGGTAATTCACATGTTACGAACTGAGAAGTGACTGCAGTTAGAGACCTTTGGTATGGTTCAGCCTTCTTTTCACTGAAGTCAGTCTGTGTTCAGTTGCCTTCCTCTCTCCTCAAAGAGACTCCTTGATCATGTTTCTTTCCTTCCCAGCTGTGATCCCACTTACAGATTCAGAGCATAAGCTGCTGCCCTTGCACTTTGCTGTGGACCCTGGAAAGGGCTGGGAGTGGGGCAAAGATGACAATGACAATGTCCGATTGGCCAGGTGAGGCAAGCCTAGCCTTTCTATCCGCTTTGTAGCTGCGATCTCTTCCACATATGATGTCCGATGTCCATCTCCCGGGGACTTTCCCTAAGCTCAGAGGCAAAGACAGTCGCATCCTAGTTCCAGTGTCTTTGGGAAGATGGAGAGGAGGGAGACAGATTGGGCACCAGGACTCTTGCAGCTGCCTTTTCTCCCTGTGAAAGACAAGGGAATCCTGGGATCTCCTTACAGTATGAGGAGTGTTCTTGCAGAATCCCCAAAACAGTGATCAGAAAATCAAGATAATCAAATCACACTTCTCCCAGCCCAAATGAGAAGGGTTTTAAATAGCTGACCAAAACAGTTTGGTCTGGGCTTTTGCCTTTCTGGAACTTAAACAGCAAGAAAAATATGTTCTCCGCCCCCCTGCCACCTCCCAGAAGTTGGCTTCCTCCTGCCTCCAAACTTCCCATAAGAGCTTATGAATGTAAAAGCTCCTCTCTTACCTCTTAGCCAGTGCCGCCTTCTTCGGGCTCCTAAAACTGAACCCAACTGAGACGGTTTGATTAAAAAACCCAGCGTTTATGGCTTTTTAAATAGTTCTCACCTAATTATGAAAAGCTCCTTCTGAGTAATACTTACAGCAACAACAATAATAATGGCTGCCATTTAGGAAGTATTTCCTAGTTTCCAGACACTGTGCTGGGCCCTTTTCAAATACTATTTTAATCTTCACAGCAACCTTGCAGGATAGATATTATTATCTATACCCATTATCAACCCCTCCCTGAGTTTCAGGGAGGTTGAAGTGACTTGCTCAAGGTCATAAAGCTTAGTAATTGGTGGAGCCCTAATTCAAACTCAACCCTGTCTGAGTTCCCAGCCATGTAGCCCTCTCCCACCCTACCTCCCAAATGGATCACACTGCTTTGCTTTTTAAAGGTCACAGTATTTTGAAATTCTTTTTTTCTCCTTTTCACAGTGTAATCCTGTCCCTAGAGGTCAAATTGCATCTGCTGCATGGCTACATGAATGTGAAGTGGATCCCAGTGTCCTCGGATGCACAGGTGAGGACTTCTCCCACCCCACCCTTGCATGTCCTCATTTTCATGTCAGGGAGAACAAGGAAATCTGGTGGTGGCTCCTTCTGAGTCTCTTCTGAGTAGTGGCTTATGATTCAAGGTTAGGAATAACTAGAAAATATCAGATAAATTCCAAACGACACTTTTTCTTGCCTTTCTACGTGTTAGTGCCCTTTGTTTTCTATATCTTCTTACCGGCCAGGCTCTTCTTTCTGATACTAAAACACATTCTTCAAGAAAAGTTTTCTGAACTTTTTGGTGAGCTTGAGATTGTTATTACTTTGTTCTAAGCCCTCTGTACATAGACCTCTGTGTTGGGCACCAGAGGAGACAGAATAGCTTAAAGGGCTCCTGATACAGTAGGTTCTGAGGATGTCATTATTATCCATAGAACAGGAACACAGGAGCAAGGGCCAACTGATGGACTCCAGTGCTGAATGTCTAGAACTTGAGGGGATGCAGAATGGTTAAGGCTTGGGGTGGTTATTCAAGACTTCTTTGAGATTAATTTTGAGCAGAATTTGGCATAGAGAAATTTATAATAAAGGCCATTCTAGTGTCTATAGAATATTCTCCCTCCTCACCCAGAGGCCATATATTTGTATAGTTGCTCATTGTTCTAGAAGAGCAAAATCCAGGCTTCATTTTGGTATCTCCTTATTACAGAAGGGCATCAAATTGCAGGGGGTGAGATAAAAGTTAGATATTAGATACCTCTTTCCCTGGTTCATGGGAGAGCTGATGAGCTGGGGAAGGACAGTGCCCTCCTGGGTGACCCTTCCCCTGTCATGACAGCAACCCTTCTCTGGAACTAGGCAGTCACTCCAAGGAAGGAGTTCATAGGGATGTTACCACCCCTCTTCCACATGGCTAATTCCTATAGCAACAGCTGCAGGGAGCCCCGTGAGCCAGATGGATGGGCTGGAGGTTCCTGGGGGCTTCCCTCAACCCAGACCAATGGGATAACTGTCGCATTCTTTTTTTTTTTTTTAATTAAAAAAAAATTTTTTTATTGAAGTATAGTTGATTTACAATGTGGTGCCAATCTCTGCTCTACAGCAGAGTGACTCAGTTATCCACATATACACATTCTTTTTTAATATTCTTTTCCATTATGGTTTATCACAGGATATTGAATATAGTTCTCTGTGCTATACAGTAGGACCTTGTTGTTTATCCATCCTATATCTGTCAGCCACTTTCTTGTCTCTTCCAGGCTCCCCTGGCCCAGCCTGAGTCCCCGACAGCCTCAGCTGGAGATGAGCCCCGGTCCACTCCTGAGTCTGGGGAATCAGACAAGGAGTCAGTTGGCAGCAGTTCTGCCAGCAATGAGGGCAGCAAGCGGAAAGAGAAGTCAAAACGAGACCGGGAAAAGGACAAGAAAAGAGCAGATTCTGTGGCTAACAAACTGGGCAGCTTTGGCAAAACCTTGGGCAGCAAGCTCAAGAAGAACATGGGAGGCCTGATGCACAGCAAGGGTTCTAAGCCTGGAGGGATGGGAACAGGGTCGGGGGTAAGCAGTGGCACTGAGACACTGGAGAAGAAGAAGAAAAACTCACTGAAGAGTTGGAAGGGTGGCAAAGAGGAGGCAGCTGGGGATGGGCCTGTAACTGAGAAGCCCACATCTGAGTCTGTTGGTAATGGAGGGAGCAAGTATAGCCAGGAGGTGATGCAAAGCCTGAGCATTTTGAGGATTGCAATGCAAGGGGAGGGGAAGTTTATTTTTGTTGGAACCCTGAAGATGGGTCACCGTCACCAATATCAGGAGGAGATGATCCAACGCTACCTTTCTGATGCTGAGGAGAGATTCCTGGCAGAGCAGAAGCAGAAGGAGGCAGAGAGGAAGATCATGAATGGAGGGGTAGGGAGTGGGCCTCCTCCAGCCAAAAAGCCAGAGCCAGATGGCGGGGAGGAGCTGCTGACTGCCCCTCCAGCAGAGTCCAAGGCGGTGGCATTGTCTACTGGCTACCCTGGTGGCTTTACTATCCCTCGACCTTCTGGGGGTGGAGTCCACTGCCAGGAGCCCCGGAGGCAGATGGCAGGGGGGCCATGTGGGGGGGGCCTGCCACCATATGCCACCTTCCCCAGACAGTGCCCTCCTGGGCGACCCTACCCCCATCAGGACAGCATCCCTTCTCTGGAGCCAGGCAGTCACTCCAAGGATGGAGTTCACAGGGGTGCATTGTTACCACCCCACTTCCACGTGGCTGATTCCTATAGCAACGGCTACAGAGAGCCCCCTGAGCCAGATGGATGGGCTGGAGGTCCCCGGGGGCTTCCCCCAACCCAGACCAAATGCAAACAACCGAACTGCAGCTTCTATGGACACCCTGAGACAAACAACTTCTGCTCCTGCTGTTACAGGGAAGAACTGAGGAGAAGGGAACGTGAATCGGGTGGGGAGCTGCTGGTGCACAGGTTCTGAATGGGGAAACCCTGGAGGGCAAGGGGGCTAAACAAAGAAAGTTAAGCTCAATTAATTGGCTCATAAGACCCAGCCTCCATGTTGATGGGGCAAATGCAGTAATGTTTGTGTGAACCTGGCCAGAAACTTTTAAGTGTGTATGCTCTGGAGAACTGCCAGGCTGGCAAGAGCAGGTCAGGGCTGGATGGTGGTGCCTCAAGGGCTCTACTGGTCCTTTGCCCATCTTGACTTAATGGTACTGAGGAGGTACAAGCGGGGAAAGATGGTAATTCTGTGTCATAATCCCTTGGGTCCATCCCAGGACCTAAGGGAAAGTGTAAGGGAAGATTTGATGTGAGGGGGTGGGGAGGTGGGCAGAAGTCTGGGGGAGGAACTGGCAAAGGAGGTTCTCAGTCAATAAAAGAAAAAAACAGACCAAAGTTCTTTTAGGTTGGAAAAAAGCACATGGTGGTGGAGTTGGGAGTGTGGAGGGAAACTGGGAAATTAGTCAAATTTTCTATTGAGTTGAATTAAGGTAGAAATTTAGTGTTGGATAAATTTTTCCTCTTGAAGGATCTGGAAAGACAAGGCAGTAACGTGTGCTTATGGATGCTTATTAGGAGGGGGCTGGCTTAAATCAGTTTAGTGAGATGGGAAAGGGAGAAACTTAAAAGGGGAATCTTCTTCCTCTTGAGTTTGATTTCCTTCTAAACAGCTATCTGTCATCCCTTCTAGTTCGAGAGGAGATTGCCAATTGCCCCCTATCTTTTTCTCATCCTTTTTGAGGGCTGAGCTAAGAAGGTTGTGATTTTTTTTTAAGACTTTAATTTTATTAAAAAACAACAACAACAAAAGTTCCCTCTGGGGAAGGCAAGAGAATGATGAGAAGAGCAGCTGTGTGTGTTGAATTTTCTCCAGGTGAATTGGTACAGAGGTGATCTTTTTTTAACTACTAGCAATAACCACATATTGGGGTTTGAGTGCGCCTTGGGAGGGGGGTGGGAGGAGGACAGACTTTTGGCCAGACTGTTTCAAACAAAACCAAAAACCTAAATAGAGCACTACCATCCTCTGCTGCTGTGTTTCTGTAGAAAGCAACTTATTTTTTGGAATTTTTTTTTTTTAAAGAAAAGAAACAAAAAGACCCCAGCAAGCAAAAACATTTTAAAAAATATTTTTTTTTCCTCCTATTTAAGTGATTCTTTCTCCTTCCTCTCTACTTTTGGAGAATGAACTTAACGTCCCGGCTTCTTTTGTTAAGCCATAGCTGACCTTAATCTGTGGTTAGTTTATTAAAATAATAAAAATACTTTGTAAGAAGAGATATTTTTGATAATAGGACTGATGTTGAAACTTGGGGTAGGGGTTAGGGGCAATTTATAAAAAGGTAGAGAAATATATTTTAGTGAACTATAACCACAGATCACAGATTACTCCCAATGAGCTGATCTGTCTTTGGGTTTCCCCCTCCCCCCCCGCCGCCCCCCCCCCATCCTTTTCCCCAGAGGGCGGGAGTGGGTCTGTGGACACAGTAGCGGGGAGCTCCTTTGCATTTTGCACAAAGCACAAGTCTGGACAGCCTATGCTCTGGCCAGCACCATTTCTAAGAGCTTTAAACTGGAGGACCTATCCTGGGCCAATTTTCCCTTTTCTTTAAATTTTTTTTTTCTGGGGGGAAAAAAACTCAACTATGCAATTGTATACACTCCTGGGTGCATATGAGGAAGGGGAATAAGTGTACTTAAGTGTCCAGAGTGTTAATTGGGGCTATTTTTCTGTATTTGGATTTCTCTTTTGAGGTATGTACTCATAAACCATCCTGTGGAATGTAATCCCCACATTTGATCCAAGGCAGACATGGGCTGGATGTGTGTGTTGGGGGACTCGTGTTTGCCCTGTGTTGCTTCTGCCCAATCAGGAAAGTTGTCATCCCATCTCCCCCTTGGTAACAAAGCCAGCCAAGACTGTCCTATTCATTGGAACTGCTCACAATTTAGAAAGTTTCCTTTCTCCTCAACAAACTTGAAAAGTCACTTATTTTCTAAATCTGATTGTTGATTTAATAATTTCCATGGCTGTTAATTCTTACGCTTTTATTTGAAAACAAACCTGGTGTTAAGGAAGCAATGAGATGAGGTCAAAGGAGATAGGTTCCAAAGGAGGGTGGAGGGTATGTATATATTTCTGGGCAGGACTGGGACTAGTGTGAGACAAGCACGCCCCTCAGGTTCAAAACTTAAGGAGATACCAAAAACTTAGTAATCAAGATAAATACTGTTTTAATGCAGTATTTTTAAAAATTAATGCAAAAAATCCATGATAAGCAAAATATCAGAATCTTAAAAAAGACAGAATCCAACAGGACTGGGGTTAGAGTGAGGGTAGGAACGCTGAATTGAGCAAGTACGGGTTGAGTCCTGTCTTTATTTAAAATTTTGATACTTTAGTCATTGTGGATTTTTTTACATTAGTTTTGATTTTCAAAATATACTGTGTTAAAATAGTATCTTGGTTACTGGGTTTTGGGGCACCCCTTAAATTTTGTGCCCAAAGTGAGTGCCTTGCTCACCTTACCCTGTTTCCGGGGTTAGAACAACATTGGTGAGACCACCACCTTATGAACTTCGTCCCCTAACATGCACCCAAACAACAGGTGGCTCAAACCCACACCAAGAATTTGCATAGCTCACCTAGCTTTCCCATAGGCATCCATCTATATCATAGGATTTTGGCCTGGACCAATAGAAATGGAAACAGACCAGGGACTTTCCCAGAGAATAAAACCAGGAAAGTTGATTCTCCACTGGACTGCTGTGTTTGGATTTGACCTGTTATTAGATTCTAGTTAATACTTTTGTTTTTAAAAACTGAGGACAAATGAACAAAAACGGAAACCTTGTGTCATGTTTGCTTTTGTTCTGATTTATAAATGAATCAATCGCAATTGCTTTTGACTTCTTTTCAAATAAAAAAGGTGGAAATTCTGGTGGGTGGCCTAGGGGTGAATATGGTAAAATAGGGCTTTATTTAGGCCCTCTAGCTTTTTCATTAAGAAATACATTTCTTTTTTTAATTTGGGAAGGTAACTATTTATTGACACATTAAAAAAAAAAACACCCTCTCTATTCTAAAGATGAGGGACCCTGAGTCAATGGATGTTTTTCCATAGGGATGAGTAAAGTTTGTTTTGCTTCATCCTTTGAGAGGGCTGTGGAATGGGAGGGTGGTGAAAAAATAATGCCTGCAAAATGAAGACAGACTGGTTGGTTTATGGTATTTGGGGAGGATGAGGGGGTGGAAGAGGCAAGCTCATGCAATTACTGTGTTGGGGAAAAGGGAGGAGAAGGGTACATGATGTGCACTCAAAATGAGCCAAATTCCTTAGTTAAGGAGGGTGTGGGTGAAGGGGGGAGGCAGACCCCTCAACCCTGGATGAGGGATGATATCTCTCAGGCTTAAATAAGTGCACCTAGTTCCTTTAATCCAGGCACTGGGGTACCTACTGAGGTTTTTATTGGAGAGGGAAGATTTTTCAGGGCTCTTATTTTTCCCCTTTTGATTTAAGACAGTGCTACCCCTCCACCCTACGTTCTCCATCTCAGCCCTGATGGAGCAAGTATACTATAGGAGAGGCCTCCAAATTCCTCCCTTAATCTATGCTGGTTTTATTGAGAGTTACAAGATTTAACCAAACGTTTTTCCCTCACACTGGATTCTAAAACAAAAGTAAAAGATTATATTAAAAGTTTGTTTTTTTTTTTTTTTAAGATTCAGTCTCTTATGGAGTGCGGATGGTGTTTAACTCAGTGCTGTACAGGGCCTGGAGGGAAGTTCCTTCCCTCTCCTGTTGGCTGTTTCTTCTCAAGTGAAACTAAAGCTCACAGACCAACACAACAGAAATTAGCAATGACTTTTTGTTGTATATTTGAGAATGATACTGAGCTGGAAAGAATGGAGCTGTTTCTGAATGAATTCTGAGAACCTAGCTTTTGCTATTCTGACTACTTTCTAAACAGCCACATGTCCAAGGTTCCAGTCACATTTTGTCTTTCCCAATAAAGGAGGTTCAAAGATAATTGTCCCCAGTTACTCGGACACCTCTGGACTCTGTGTTCTCTTCTTTCTCTAAGGAGTCAGTGCCCCAGACACACAACCACAGGTGAGAAGACAGAATCAGAAGCCCCTTCTCGGCCTGGAATCACCTGCACCCCAGATTTTTCTAATTTCCTTTTCCCTCCAGGCCCTTCAACAACAGATTCAGTGACTCATGTAGGCAGTCTGTCTCTTTCACTTTGTAGATACCTGGTCTGCAAATTACAGGCTGTTTTGCCCCCTGAACTTAAGATGACTAGCAAAATATCATGACATCCCCCATGGAGACTATCTCCATGCCACCTCCCTTCACTGGCCACTTGGGTAAGGGGCAGTAGAAAAGAGAAAGGGAAGCTGGCTGACAGTGGCGCAGAGAGGAGTGGGGGTGGGGAGGACCTTGGCCTCTTTACTGTGCTTATAACTGGATCTGTGACTCATCTTGTGAGTCACTCAGCTCCACCTCCTTCCTCTAGCTGCCCCTCCCAGCAGCCTTCACTCCTGGCACAAACCTGCAACCAGACTAGGATTCTGAAGATGGAAAAATCTGATACGGCCCCTTGCCTCTTCACCCTTCCTTTCATCCACTAAACCTCTACTGGGTGTGTGTAGAATGGACAGAGGGGGTCCTCCTGTTACTTAACCCTCGGCTGCTGCCCCCTTTGCATTCCTGGTGAGGTGCTGATCCAAGTCACCCATCTTTTTTCTGCCTGTGACCTTCCACCATTCCCCTGATGTTTTTTCTCTGTATTCCTCTGCTGCTCCTACACCTCAAGTATTAAAGAATAGAATGAGGCTCTTGAATGAAGGGTGGTGGGGAGAAGGAAAGTGGATCATGGATTTTTAAACTGTGGTACACAGCTCTTCCTATTGCCACAGACCTTGGGAAATATTTTCTTCCCCCCAAGAGACTGAGGCTGATGGAATGCAGGTGGGGGTGGCGGGGCTTGGTAGCTTTTAAGACTTCTAGAATCAGGCTTCTGGGCTACCTTCCTAGCAGGTGTATGCCTCTCTGTTCCAGACTGACTCCCTGCCTCAGAATATCTTCACTATTTCCACAGTTGCAGCCAAGACAGGGAACTTTTAAAGCTGAGGCCGGAAGGGTGTGTGTGCTGGTGGGGGGAAGAGAGAGTTGTCACTGGAAAACTGGGGCCCCCACCTAAGAATTGCTGCCTCTGTACAAACTCAAAATCAATAAAACAGCAGCTCGTGAATTCATTACTTTGTATTTTATTTTCTGTCTTTTTCATACCTAAAGTTAGAGTTTTGCATTCCTACCCCCAGTCACCGTTGCCTATAGTTCCTTTACTTCCCTCCTAGTGCCCTCCCCACCCATCTTTGCTTCTTGGGTTGCAAGGGGGAGGGTGGGGGGATGGGACTGTTGCACTTAACAGAGGTTTCCAACCCTCAGCCTTCAAAGTCCTTAACATGAATCATTAACTTGGAGATCTGATGTCTGGGCTGGAGGGAGGGCTCCTGTACCTGGAATGGGCCCTAGTTTCCAGCTGGTTGTGTGTGTGTGTGTGTGTGTGTGTGTGTGTGTGTTGGATTAAGTGGATCTTTTCCTTGAGCCTCCCACCCCCACCACCAGAACTTGCATGTAAACATACCTGTACCTGTGTCTGTATCCTGCAGATGTTTCAATTTCTCTCCCTACTTTTCCACTGGACCCTTCACATGAGATATGTTTCATGCTCTCTGGAGAAGGATACACAAAAACACTTTAACTCACCCCCCTCCCTAATTCCCTCCCCAGGCAAAAATACCCTGAGGGCCAATTTCCATTAATAAATTTCTTCTCAACCACTTCTGTTAGGTCTGTAAGGGGAGGCAGCAAGGAAGTCTGCACTACTTTAACATTCCCCCCACCCCCACCCCCTTTAAGAAGACAAAAAAACAAAAACAGCTTCCCAGGGAAGCCATCAGTGAGAGTCCAGGGAAGTGGCCCAATGATTCCAGTTTAATACTTGGCACTACTGCTCCCCTCAAACAGTCTCCAATGCTCATGAACAGAAAGACAATAGGATCTGGGTTTGGGGTAAAGCGGGGAATCTGGGTATTTTCTCACTCCCCCATTTTTTCCTCACCTTTCTTAGCCTCCTCCACTTCCTCTCCACTTTTCCAAAATTGTGTGTATTCTCCTTTAAGGGGCTGGGCATCTCTCCCGCCCTCTCCAGAGTCGACTGAAGTTTCCGAGGAGCCTTCTCTAGCTGGGCTGGACACACCTTTCAAAAGACCCCAAAGCGTGCTCCTTGCACCTCAAATGCTCCTTTCCCTTGAATCTTCCTCCTGCCCCTCTCCCTGACTTCCCTCCTCCCATCTACAAGATTCAGCCTCTCCCCAAGGGGCTTGAGCATCCTCGAGGTTTCCCACCCTTGACCGCTCCATCCCCGGATGGAGCCAGAGAAATGTGGTGGGGGGGCCGGGGCCAGAGTTTCAACGTCACCCCCCAGAAGGAGGAGCCAGAGATGGGGGTAAGGAGAGGAAACGGGCTTGCGCGAGGGGGGCACTGGCAAGAGGGTGTGAATGGGGATCGTGTGGAGAAAGAGGGAAGAAAAGGATCTAGAGGAGGAGACCTCCTCAGTTGATGGAGCTTGGTCTTTTTTGCAGTTTCAAGTTCATTGTCTCATTATCCATTAACCAGCCCCTCCCTTAACTACCTGCCAACCCCCCCCCCCCACCCCGTGCTGAGCTCCCCACAGCCACTGATCTCAGTTTATCCTGAGTGTCTGACTGTAGGCCTCCAGAGGTGGTTGCTGAAGTAACCCCAGACCCCAGGATTGGAGAGGCCTAGGGATTAACCCTACACCCTTCGCAGCTCTCTGGACCAAAGTCTGTCCAGGGGAGTGGGATGCCAGAGCCCAGGAGTCATCAGCTTGGCAGCTGCCTGGCCTCTGGATGCCTCCCAGGTAATAATGCCCTTCCAATACTTCTGATCTCCAAAGACTCCTCCAAATTTCATGCTCCTCAGACCTTGTTTCAAACCTCACCAAAGGTACCTCTGTACTCCTCTCCTGGCTCAAAGTGCTTCTGCCTGAGGTTTGCTCTCTTCTCTGGGCAGGGCTGGCTGGGAGCTTGGACCTTGATGGTCCCTCTGTTTTCTTGACCCTGTTACTCCTCTTCTCATTTACTTATTCAATAAATATTTGAGTGCCTACTATGTCCCAGGCACTTTCTAGGCTCTAGAGTAAAAGAATATAAATTCTCTCCTCCTAAGCTTTCATTCTAGTGGGGTTAGGGGAGGATCTTAATCTTCCCTCTTTAGATCCTCCTGTCTGAGAGGAGTGGGTGTATACAAGTGTGGGCAGTACTGGGAACAGTCATAACCTGGCTTCCCTTCTTGCCCTGCAGGGGAGCAGATCCTAGCATGGGCCCCAGGGGTGAGGAAAGGGTTGGAACCTGAACTGCCTGGAACCCTGATCTGCAGCAACCTGAGGGTCACCTTCCAGCCCTGTGGATGGCAGCGGAGTGAGGTGAGAAGGTTAGGGCAGTGCAAAGGACAACTAGTGGGAAGTGGGTAGGGGAGTCTAGAAGATGTAGACAAACATTACAGGAAGTGAGAAAGTGAGAGTTATGCTTAAGGGCTGTCTTCTGAGAGTATCAGGGATTGTCCATGGGGACCATCTCTAGGGAGGTTAGGGCTGCCAAGGTAGGACAAAGAATGAGACTTCAGATGTCTTTAGCATCAGTTCATGTGCTTCCTCTAGGAGACTCCCCTGAGCAGTGAGTATGATTTTTCCCTGGCCAACATTGGGCGATTAGAGGCTGGTAAGTGTGGGAGCTTGGTGAAGGGGCTCACTGGGAGTATCGGAACCCCTCCTCATCCTTCCTTTATTTTCAGAGGACAGCCTGAGTGGATGGAGTGGGATGGGCTGGAAGAGTTCCTCCTAGAGGGACCCTGATCCATGGCTGTACCGCTCTCTAGCTCTTTTTTTTTTTTTTAACATCTTTATTGGAGTATAATTGCTTTACAATGGTGTGTTAGTTTCTGCTTTATAACAAAGTGAATCAGTTATACATATACATATGTTCCCATATCTCTTCCCTCTTGCCTCTCCCTCCCTCCCACACTCCCTATCCCACCCCTCTAGGTGGTCACAAACCACCGAGTTGATCTCCCTGTGCTATGAGGCTGCTTCCCACTAGCTATCTATTTTACGTTTGGTAGTGTATATATGTCCATGCCACTCTCACTTTGTCACAGCTTACCCTTCCCCCTCCCCATATCCTCAAGTCCATTCTCTAGTAGGTCTGTGTCTTTATTCCCATCTTACCCCTAGGTTCCTTTTTTTTTTCTTAGATTCCATATATATATATGTGTTAGCATATGGTATTTGTTTTTCTCTTTCTGACTTACTTCACTCCACTCTCTCTTGACTTCAGTGAATGGCCTGTCCCGAGTCCAGCTCCTCCGTCCAGGGTCCCTGCTTAAATTTATCCCTGAGGAGATTCTGATTCATGGCCAAGACTTCCGGCTACTCAGAGTTGGTTTTGAGGCTGGAGGACTAGAGCCACAGGCCTTTCAGGTAAGAGGCCTCCAGCCCAAGGACTCCTCTTCCCCTTAGAACCTTGGCATCCTTTCCCTGGAAATTCCCAAGAGTCCCCTGTCTCCCAAGATCCCTCTCATCATTCTCTCTGCTTCTCTTCTCAAGGAGTGACTAAAATGATAGTATAATGAGAGTAAAGGCCTGAATTCTAGCCCAGCTCTGCCAATTATCAGGAGTGTAACTGCGGACAAGTTTCTTCCTTTGAAAAACAGGGAGGGTTGCATAAGATTATCCCCAAGATTCCTCCCAGAATTACCATTCTGTCATTCTCTGGTCCTAAATGTGTTCCCCTGACTCCAGTCCCCATGACCTGTGGAAGCTCCCTTCGTTAGGGATTGTCTTCGCTTTTCTTCTCTATTGGCAGCAAAGACAGTGGAGCAACACATGAGCCCTATTTCCTTCTTTTCACTTCAGTCTGAGACAAAGGATGGGATGTCCTTTCTTCTACAGGTGACCATGGCCATTGTCCAAGCCAGAGCTCAGAACAGTCAAGCCCAACAGTATGCAGGGATAACCCTGAGCAAGGCTGGTGAGTGTGGGGGCTTTAGGATAAGGAAAGGGTAGAGAGTCTGAAAAAGCAGAAGCTGGCTGAAGGCAAAAGAGCTGAGCTGGCTCTGGTTCCTCTTCCTCCTCCTCTGTGCCTCCCTCCTGCCCTAGGCCAGAGTTCTGGTTCCAGAAAACCACCTATTCCCCTCTTGGAGACATCAGAAGACTGGGAGATTGAGCGGAAAAAGCAGAGGGCCAGGGGCTGGAGGGTCAGCACTGTCAACGAGAGGTTCGACGTAGCCACCAGGTGATCCCCCAGTCCACCCAACACCTGCTGCCCCCTCAATCTTCCCACACTTCTCTGATCCTCTAAAACTAGGACTTCCCACAAACTCCAGCCTCCTAGGACATCCGCAAAGCTATCCCCTTTAACTCCTAGATCTCTAAACTTGAGATCCCTTGGAATGATCCCCTCCTAAGCAGCTTCCTTGTAATAACAGGTTCGCATTATAATGAGGTCACTGAGCCAAGCTGTGACATAACTGTCAATTTCACAGCCTCCCCCGTTACTTCTGGGTCCCTAACCGAACTCTGGACAGTGAGGTCAGGAGAGCATTTGGCCACTTCCATCAGAGCCGTGGACCGGTCAGTGTGAGGGTGAGGGTAACGGTTGGGAATTAGAGGGTCATGGGAGGTTACGGGTCATTGTGGAGGGAGGGGATCCCTGTGAGGTCAGTGTGGGGGCAAGGGTAGGGTGGGGCTAGGAGTTTCTCCCTCAATGATCCTTCTCTCATCCACGTGAAGCGCCTGTCCTGGCATCACCCTGGGGGTAGTGATCTTCTCCGCTGTGGTGGCTTCTATACAGCCAGTGACCCCAACAAGGATGATATCAGGTGAGGGGAGGTTTGATGAGAAGAATCAAGCGTTAGATATTCAGGGCAGACACCTTCCCTTACTTTCTGACTCTCTCCCCTCCAGAGTAGTGGAGTCGATGCTCCAGGCTGGGCATTCAGACGTTGTCCTGGTAGACACTATGGATGAGCTCCCCAGTCTTGCAGACGTCCAACTTGCCCACCTGAGGCTGAGGGCCCTCTGCCTACCTGGTGAGATAAACTTTGACCCCTTACCCCATCTCTAGGTCTGCTGACCCTAACCTGATTTACCCTTTTGCCTGCTGTGGATGAGTACCCCTTCAACCCACTGATCCTCAGTTTTCTACTCAACTCCCATCTCCCACAGACTCACTGATTTCCTGTCTTTTTGACCCCAAGATATTCTTTTTTTAAAAACGGCTTCATTGAGATATAATTTATGTACCATAAAATTTACCCTTCACCCATCTTAAGTGTACAATTCAATGCATTTCATTTTATTTACAATGTTGTACAACCATCGCCACAACTTAATTGTAGAAACCTCATAGCCATTTATAGTTACTTCTCATTCCTATCCCCAGACCCAACCACTACCCAACTTATTATTAACCCTTCTTAATTCTGGATCCTGAACTCCCAGTTCTCCTGATCTCTTTGCCCTTCTGACTCCTCTACTCTCTCTCAGATTCATCTGTGGCTGAGGATAAATGGCTCTCAGCTCTGGATGGAACACGATGGTTGGACTACGTCAGGTACTCCCTCTGACTCCTAAATGGTCTTCCATTAACTCTTCTCCTTGGTTCCCCAAAACGACTGTTATTTGTTTCTCCTTAGAAGGAGAGGGGGAAGGAATTGGGAGTCTGTCTCTGTTGTATCCCCTGACCCATCATTCCCTTCCTCCAGGCTTGTTATTCTCCCCTTCTCTTCCTCACCCACTCCTCCAGGTCTTGTCTTCGAAAGGCCAGTGACATCTCAGTCTTAGTGACATCCAGAGTTCGCTCTGTAGTACTTCAAGGTGAGTTTCTTGGGCCAACCCACTCCATTCCTTGCCTTTTCTCTTTACTCACCTGACTGGATTCTGCTCAGGGAGGGAGACCTATAAAGCTTCCTTGTCCCCTCCCAGTGCTAGCATCCTCTCGTTTTGCTAGGAACTACCCATCAGCTCTAACTCATCCTTCAGTGCTACTTCTCCCTCCCCACTAAGCTTGTGGTCCCTAACAGAGGGGTTCTCAGCCCTCTGTTCCTGTCCTTCCATCAGAGGATGGGGATTGGGGTTGGGGTGGGAAGGAAAATGTGGAAGCTGGTTGGACATTTATGATTCTGCTTCCTACATGTGAAGCTGGGTATTTCTATCTCGGTGGAGTGTATGAAGTGAATCACTCAAAGTCTTTGTTTTCTCTTCACTTTTATGTGCCCTCTCAATCCTACCTACCCCAAACTTTCCCCCTCTGTGCTGCTCACTTCCTCTTGCCATGTTTCTTTTTCTCACTCTCTTCTGCCCTAGTTTCTTGGCCTTCCTTCTTTGTCCCTTATCCCTATTTATCACCCAGAGCGCGGTGATCGTGATTTCAATGGCATCCTCTCTTCACTCGTCCAGCTGCTTTCAGCCCCTGAAGCCCGGACACTGCTTGGCTTCCAATCACTAGTGCAGCGAGAGTGGGTGGCAGCTGGACATCCTTTCCTGACCCGACTTGGGGGAACTGGGGCCAGTGAAGAGGTGAGAATGTTTGGGGAGGGTACTGGGAGAGTATTATTAAGAAGTACGGGGATGAGAAAATTAAATAGTAAAATCCATCGGAGGTGAATTAGGTCCAAAGGGTTCTGAGGTTGGGCTAAGCTTGAAGGGAGACCCAGATGAGTGAGGGACCACAACCCCCTACCTCAACTGAGATTTCCACTCCCTGACCTCCTTAGTGTCCTCTGTTCCTGTGCCCTTCATCCCCTGTTATTTTGTCATCCTCCCCATTTAGGTCCCCATAACCCCTTCCAACCTCTTAATTTCCCTCTTCTCAGGCCCCAGTGTTTCTCCTCTTCCTTGATTGCGTCTGGCAGCTCCTCCAGCAGTCTCCAGCTGAGTTTGAATTCTCTGAGTTCTTCCTTCTTGCTCTTCATGACAGCGTCAGGGTTCCTGACACCCTTACATTCTTGAGAGACACTCCCTGGGAGCGTGGAAAGCAGAGTGGACAGGTCAGTGAGTTCCACTTTTGACTTGTCTTTTTTTCCCTCCATTAAGAAGAACTCTCTGGGAGTTCCCTGGTGGGCTACTGGTTAGGATTTTGGGCATTCACTCCCGTGGCCCAGGTTCAATCCCTGGCTGGGGAACTGAGATCCCGCAAGCTGTGCAGTGCGCTGACCCCCCAAAAAACCCCAGAAAACCCCACTACTCTCTGAAGTTTAGTCTTGATTATGAAAAGTGAGGTCTGTGGATGGGAAAGGGGGAGGTTGATGCTCACTTTCAGGACTGGACTTTCACCCTATATCTGATTCTTAAGAGATGAGAATTTCATGATTTCTCTCTAGACTTGGGAGAAGGATTATATATTTTTGTTTGTTTAACCATCCTTTTCTTGTTTCCTCTATCCAGTTCAACACCTATACCCAAGTCTATACTGCAGGGTACGCCCAGCCCCCAGCTGGGAACTCTGTTAACCCACAGCTATCTGTCTGGGACTGGGACTTACGCTACAGCAAGGAACAGATACTACAGTTCCATAATCTTGGCTATGACCCAGAACACTGCCCAGATTCATGGCTCCCTAGACAGCAGGTGAGGTGTCTAAAGTTCCTAAATTCTTCTGACTCTCTCACAGGCTCATCCCACTAGATGAGAAGTGAAAAGACAGTGTCTGAGGTCCTCACTCCTCTTCTGTTAGCTGGCATTTATAGTACCTGACTGTCCCCAGGAAGACAGAAATCCTAAAGTCAACATAAAGCATCTTTTTTGTCCTCCTCATCCTTATTAGTCTTCCTGTCTCACGCAAACATTTTTATGTATCCCTAAAATCAACTTGAATCAGTCCTGAGGCCTAGTCTGAAGGCTAATAAGGAGAGCAGATAAAAGAGTTCTAGGGCGGAGGCTGGTAGTTTGATCACACGTGCAGTGCTGAGTGAGTGGCAGCTGGACATTCCTTCCTGACCCAGTTTGGGGAAACTGGGGTCATCAGTTTTCTAGGTTGTCAGTTGATTTCCCTTTCCTCCTTAGCCAAGCTTCATGGTTCCTGGGCCCCCCAGTTCCGTGTGGCTCTTCTCTAGAGGGGCCCTGACCCCCTTGAATCAGCTCTGTCCTTGGCGGGACAGTCCCTCCCTGCTGGCAGTCTCTTCTCGTTGGCTCCCTCGACCTGCTATCTCCTCTGAAAGCCTGGCTGATCAGGAGTGGGGGCTCCCCTCACATTGGGGAGCTTGCCCTTTACCCCCAGGGCTGCTGCTGCCTGGATATCTGGGACCCCAAATCAGGCTCTGGAGACGCTGCTACCTGAGGGGAAGGCCTGAGGTCCAGGTGAGAAGGAAAAACAGGGACTGGGAGTGGGAGAAGGGGCCTGACTGCTGAACCAGAAGTTCTAGGAGAAACCAGATATTTCCAGGAGCTGGAAAGGGAAAGGGCTGGGGGTCTGGGAAATGAGGTACCATTCTTGTTGGTATGAAAGTGGATAGGTCTGGGAGTGTGGGGAAACTGCTTGCGACTAATATCAAGTGGAAACTAGGGCATAGTTGGAGGGGGAAAGAGAATTAAGGATGCCAGGAGCAGAGAGCTGCAGCTAAAATAATATTCCTCTCTGCCTCTCTTCACCCCTTCCCCAGATGGGACTCTCAGCTCCCACGATCTCTGGCCTTCAGGCTGAGCTAGCCCATCTTCAGGAGTTATTAAGGAAATGGACACCAAGAATATCTCCTGAGGATCACCCCAAGAAAAGAAATCCAAATACCATTATGTCCCAGTCCCGTTGAAATTGCTGGCTTTCTCATGGGCAGGGCAGAGGGTGGTCTGGGGTGAGGGAGAGTTTTGTCTAATCCTTCAACTTTTCTCACCTGGTCTTGCTGCCTCAGCTTTCATACGCCAGCCCTTAAACAAGCTCACTGACTTGAGTTTCCATTGCAGATGGGTGGTGCTGACCTTATCCAACTCTTACCCTGCCCTGTTTGGTTTAAATAGTTTCTTGTGATTTGAAGAATTAAGAAACGAAAACAAACAAAAACAATCCAGAATATGATCGCATCCTTTTTTCAGGGCAATGCCATCCCTTTTGGATGGAAATTTTGGATACTGAGCTGGTAAATTGTGAGATCAGAGATACCATTTATCAGTGTCAACAAGATGGCCTACAGACCTCCTTCTCACCTCCTCTTGCTGTTCCTGTAATTCCGATTTCTACTTCTTCCTTTACAGTTTTCCATGGGTATGGGAGACACCCTGTCTCTTCCAATTGTATATTTTTGTCGTGACATTTCTATTTAAGGAGTTCATTAAAGCACAATATTTATACACGCTGCTGGCATTGTTTCTTGTGTCTGAATAAAGGAACCTAGCTAAGAGAGTGGGGGTGGGGGTGGGCGAAGGGGGTGTGACCCAAGAGAGGAAGGTACCGACCATATTATTGCTAAGGAAATAAGGGGATGGGTCGGGGGGGCTCTGAAGAATTCACAGGCAATTTGGGTTCTCTCTTCCGTGCAGATGGGTCAAAAGACACCCAGATGTTGCTGGGCGTCAGGGTGCGCTCTGGACGTTGAGACAGAGGACTCTGAGCTTCTGTGTCAACCACCCTTCAGCTTTGCTATCACTCCACCTCTGAGCCTCATGTTCCCCTCACTCTCTATGCAATAACGCCTAGGCGAGCTCAGACCTTCCGCAATCCCCTCGCTGAGGAAAAACGAAATACCTCAAGCCCAGGCCGGGGCTGTGAGGCCGTATCTGTCCAAAGGCTGCGGGTCGGGGCGGACAGCTGCCTCCACGCCTTGCGTTGGGGGGTTCCTCAGCACACCCTTCTCTGGGAAACGAAAGAAGGCTACAAAATACATGAAGAGTGAAGTTTTGTTCTCTCAGCTTTTGAATTGACATTTTCGGGAGCAGTGTGACCCTTTAACGTCTAGCACTGCATTAGGAGGGTCTAGGCGTTTCCGTTCGCCTGCCCCGCCCTGACAACTCCCAGACGCACTTCAAACACCGTCACCTCCGCCGCTTCAAGTATCAGCGGCTCCTAAGATGGCCGCGGCCGCTTCCGGCTCCTCCCCTGCCTAGGGCCCGCCCACCGCCTCACGTCAGCTTTCGCCCCGGAAGTGGAAGTTGTGACTGAGGTCAGGGGGCGGGATCGTTGTCTGGAGACGGCGGGAGTTCTTTCGCCATGGCGGCCGGGCCGATCTCCGAGCGGAACCAGGGTGACTGGAGGGGACAAGCCCGGAATGAACTCAGGGCGTTTGGGGGGCCCCGATTAGGGCCAGCAGTGTTTCCTCCGGGGCGGGAGATTGGGCCGTTCCGAAGGGTGCCAGACCTGCCCCGATGCCTGCTGGGGACGGGATGGACGGGTGCAGGCTGAGGCCTGTAGGTGTGATGCTATGTCCAATCCCCTGTTGCCTTCCCACTCAAAAAAAAAAAAAAAAAAAGAAAAAGAAAAGTTACGAAGTGAATTTGCTCTAGAACTCTAAGTTAGACTTAAGAAGTTTATCTGTTTTCTGGAAAGGAGGAGGTGTAAGGGCTTAAGCTAACGTCTTTTTTTTCTCTCTCTCTCTTTCCCTCTTTGCTCCTATACCCTGTCTCAACCCCCAAATCCCCCGCCTGGGTTCCATCTTCATGTTCCCGTTACCTCCCTATCTTCTCTCATCTCTGCCCTAACCTCCTAATCCTGTCCTCCAGATGCCACTGTGTATGTGGGGGGCCTCGATGAGAAGGTTAGCGAACCACTGCTGTGGGAGCTATTTCTCCAAGCAGGGCCAGTAGTCAACACCCACATGCCAAAGGATAGAGTCACTGGTCAGCACCAAGGTGAGTACATGGCAAGAATTGCAGTTATGTTTTGAGGGGACAGGCTACTCCAGGAGGCCCCCAGCAGTATTCATAACTGTCTTGGAATGAGCAAACTAAGGATTTTGTTCTCTTAAGCCTAACTCACAGTTTGTTTCTGGAACCATTCTCAGTTGAAGTGAGATTATTATTTCTTGTTCTTTGTGCTTCAGAAGGTAAATGAGTTATACCTCATTTGGAATCACTTGTTAACCTCTTCTTTGCACTCCCCCAGGCTATGGCTTTGTGGAATTCTTGAGTGAGGAAGATGCTGACTATGCCATTAAGATCATGAACATGATCAAACTCTATGGGAAACCAATACGGGTGAACAAGGCATCAGCTCACAACAAAAACCTGGATGTGGGGGCCAACATTTTCATTGGGAACCTGGACCCAGAGATCGATGAGAAGTTGCTTTATGATACTTTTAGCGCCTTTGGGGTCATCTTACAAACCCCCAAGATTATGCGGGACCCTGACACAGGCAACTCCAAAGGTTATGCCTTTATTAATTTCGCTTCATTTGATGCTTCGGATGCAGCGATTGAGGCCATGAACGGGCAGTACCTCTGTAACCGCCCAATCACCGTGTCCTATGCTTTCAAGAAGGACTCCAAAGGTGAACGCCATGGCTCAGCCGCTGAACGACTTCTGGCAGCACAGAACCCACTCTCCCAGGCTGACCGCCCTCATCAGCTGTTTGCAGATGCACCCCCTCCACCCTCTGCTCCGAATCCTGTGGTATCATCACTGGGGTCTGGGCTTCCTCCACCAGGTAAAGCTTTTGATAAAAAATATGTTTGGGGGCTTCCCTGGTGGCGCAGTGGTTGAGAGTCCGCCTGCCGATGCAGGGGACACGGGTTGGTGCCCCGGTCCGGGAAGATCCCGCATGCCGCGGAGCGGCTAGGCCTGTGAGCCGTGGCCGCTGAGCCTGTGTGTCCGGAGTCTGTGGCCTGTGCTCTGCAACGGGAGAGGCCACAACAGTGAGAGAGGCCTGCGTACCACAAAAAACAAAAACAAACAAACGAAAAAACATGTTTGTCTTGGGTTGGGGGGCTGGCAGGTAAGGAGAAGGAAAAAGAACCTGGAAAGGGAAGGACATTGAGTCAGTAAGTGATAAGAAAGGGATTGAGGGGTGATGATTGTGGAGGGAAGCAAGTTGTTGAATTTCTCCAGAAGGTGTTGTTTGAGTCATCTAGCATTGCTTCTGACTTTAGAGAGCTGGGAGGAGGGGGAAAGAGCTCATCCTTCCTGGAGAGGCCAGATTGGAACAGGCTCTCTAAAGGCACTCTCTTCTCACTGTCGTTAACTCTTTTTACATTTTCTCTATAGGCATGCCTCCTCCTGGCTCCTTCCCACCACCTGTACCGCCTCCTGGAGCCCTTCCACCTGGGATACCCCCAGCCATGCCCCCACCACCTATGCCTCCTGGAGCTGGAGGACATGGCCCCCCATCAGCAGGAACCCCAGGGGCTGGACATCCTGGACATGGACACTCACATCCTCACCCATTCCCACCGGGTGGGATGCCCCATCCAGGTGGGTGTTCTTTGCTGGGAAGGAGAGGAATGAGCTTGGTAGAGGAGCTCTATCACCACTTATGCTGCTGCTCTTTGTCCTTCAGCAATAATAAATAGTCCCAGAGTTCTCCTTTCTTTCAGACATTCTTTTGTAAAAGTAAATACAAGATACTTTACTCTGTTTACTTTAACAACTACCACCCTGTCTTCATTTCTTATTTCAGTTTTACCATACTTGCTATTTTTTGTTTCCTAAACTTTTACTTCCATTCTCTCCTCTGAATTCCACCCAAAAGCAGTGACCTAATTGCCAGGTCTAGGGGACACTTCTGCTCCTTATCTGGTTTGACCTTTGCTATACTTGAAACTGGCCATGTCCTCCTGTTTGAAAATCTTGTCTCTTTTGATTTTTCTGGATTCTCCATCTATCTCTCTGAATCCTTAATCTCATCCACCTTAATGGGCTCCTTTTTCTCTGCTTGTACCTAGGTTTTTGTGTTTGGCTCTCTTTTCTGCATAGTTCCATTATTTGTACACTGATGCCTCCTAGATCTGTATCTCTGTTCCATGGTTATTAACATTCCATACCCTTAATCTTGGTGTTTAATGGACAGCTCCATTCTTCTGCCATTCCCCTTCAAACCTATTCTTTCTCTAGTTTTCTTTGTTTTCAGGTGCTTGATTCAGAAATCTAGGAGTTATGTTTGACTATTCCCTGTCACTCCACTCTTAACACCAAGTCTTATTTATATCTGGCATCGACCTCCACTGCCAGTGCCCTAGTTCAGGCTCTCATATCCTCATTATTTCACACCTAATTTATTGTAGTAATATCCTGACACTTCGACTCTAATTATCTCTACCTTTCATCGACTTCCACAGAGTAATTTTTCTAAAATACAGATGTTCACACACCCTTGCTCAAAATTCTTCTGTTGCTCCCTTTTATCTACAGAGTGAAACCCAAACTCACTGCCGTAGCATTCTAGGCTTTTCACCATCTGGCTACTTCCCCTTACTCCTATGACTGCACGCTGCTCCTGATTACTGAGTTACTGGATTTCCTTTCACATACTATGCTGTTGATCATACACGTGCTTTGCACATGCTAATCTTTTCTGCCTGGAATATTCTGTTCCCATTCTGCTGTCCACCTGAAAAATTCCTTTTCCTCCTTTAGAATTACATCTTCGCTCAGACAGCATCTCTGTTACCTTCCCAAATCCTACTCCGTAGAATAATCACGCCATTTGTTATGTACTTTGCAGCACTATTACAGTGCCTAAATCATGGAAGGAGCAAGTGAGCTGCAGGGGGCAGGGAGTTGATTGGGTAGTTGGTTGGTTTGTTCTCTTGGAATGGAGTCAAGGCTAAGGGCACTTTTTACCAGCCTTATTTTCCATGCTCTTCTTCCTGATGTCACTTGCTTCTCCATTTTCTTCTCTTCCTGTCTCGTTTTCTTTGCCCTCTTGTCTAACTTCCTTTTGTCTCCTTTCTCTTTGTGTCTGTTTTGTTCTCATAGGGATGTCTCAGATGCAGCTGGCCCACCATGGCCCTCATGGCTTAGGACACCCCCATGCTGGGCCCCCTGGCTCTGGGGGGCAGCCACCACCCCGACCACCACCTGGAATGCCTCATCCTGGACCTCCTCCAATGGGCATGCCCCCCCGAGGGCCTCCGTTCGGCTCTCCCATGGGTGAGTAGGCTGTAGCCACCTCCCTCATCCTCACGTGGCATTCTTGCAGCTTCTTTTGTCACACCTCTTATCCACTGCACTTCCTTACTTTTCTTTCTTAGATTTCTTTTCACTGTCTCCCTGTCTATCCTCTCTCTGCATTGTCCCAGTGTGAACTGTCTCCTGTTTCTTGTTTTTACTAAGTTTTCCTTTTCTTCCTGCAGGTCACCCAGGTCCTATGCCTCCGCATGGTATGCGTGGACCTCCTCCACTGATGCCCCCTCATGGATACACTGGCCCTCCACGACCTCCACCCTACGGCTACCAGCGGGGGCCCCTCCCTCCACCCAGACCCACTCCCCGGCCTCCAGTTCCCCCTCGAGGCCCACTTCGAGGCCCTCTCCCTCAGTGATTTCTCATTGCCTTTCCTCTTGTTATAGCCTCCCAATATCTGTTCACTTCCTTGGACCAATCAGAGTTGCTGTAGCTCCCAGGGGCTAAGGCGCTAATCCCTCTCAGGCCTCCTTTTGTAAGTGTAATTTTTTTCACAGGAGGTTTTATTTTTTTCTGTGTCCTAAGTGTTTTGCAAATGCACAGACAAAATAAAACTAAACTCCTTGTTTATTCTTTGTGGTGTTTAACTTGGCAAAATAACTTCTTTTCTTCTAAGAAGAGATGTATATTGGGAGAAGAATGGTAAGGTAGGAGTGAGGGTGTTATTCCATGTTTTAAGGGCTTACTCTGTAATGTGCTGTTGCAGTTGCTGGACTGCTGTGTACTACAGCAGCTGTTTCCTTACGTCAAGCTTATACATAAGATGGAGACCCAGTATCCATGGCATCGGTTATTGTGAGTATTAAGTGAGAACAGAAGTAAAGTTCCTGGAGATATGATGGCAAAAATATAAAGTAACATACACAAAGCTATTCATTGCAGCACTATTTGTAATACCAGTAGATTGGAAACAACTCACGTATCTATCAGTAAGGGAATGGTGGAATAAACTGGTAAATCTATACAGTAGAGTACTGAGCAGCAGTAAAAAAGGAATGAGGGAGACTCTACATACTGTTTGGAGAGAGCTCCAGGATATGTTAAGTGAAGAAACTAACATGCAGAACAGAATGTATAGTGTGTTTCCTTATCTAAGGGGTGACACGTAATATATACATTTGTCTATATTTTAAAAATGGAAGGATAAACCAAAAACTAATGGAAGTTGTTACCACTGGGGGAAGGGAAGGGATATGGAGGAAACTGGATTTCTCTGAGTGTACTATGTTAATGTGGTTTTCTTTGGAACCATATAAATGTCTTAAATGATTGCAAAACAATTGAAATGGGACAGTAGGAACTCAGTAAGCTGTCATTTTCTTTCATTCTTCATACCACCAGGTATCTTGGGTAAGGGATTTGTATCTTTTTCCTATTTTTTCCTCATTCTCAGTCCTTCCAGACCTGATTTCCATCATATTTAAATCTGTGCTCAGACTTTCAGTAACTAGAGCAGTAACTAGACCAAATCCAATGGCCTGTTCTGTTCTTTGCCACATTTAATCCTGTTATATCACCCCCTTCTCTGAAGCTCTTATGTAACCACGAACTAAACTCTAGGAAAGAAAAGGTGAGCCTAGCTCTCTCGTTCTCTTGCATCATTCTCATTCATGTAACATGGTACATACAAGGGCTCCGTGCTGGTGGCTGCTGAAGATGCAAAGATGAGCAAGGTGGTTCTGCTGTCTGATCATTACCGAGGGGGTAGACTGACAAATAGGAAACAAAATATTTTGGGGAGCGTAAGGAAGGGTATCTAACCTGGCATGAAAGTCCTGGCATGAAAACTTCCTGGAAAAAAAGTGATCCTTGAATATAATCTTAAAGGAAGGTTAGAAGGTTCTCAGACAAAGGTGAAGGGAAGCTCATTCCAGGTGGATGGGATGTTTGTGAGCAGAAGCGGAGATTGACGAGTAGCATGGTATATAATTCGCTAAAGCTAATAACTGTTCTGTGCTGGAGGTGGGATGAGGTCAGAGCCGGTTAGGGAGCTCCCAAAGATCAGTGCTTCTCAGCCCTTTTTCACCTCAGGGCACAGAACCATTTCAAGCAACACATTGAGGTAAAGAGACGAGGGTTCTTCAGCCTCGAGGCTATTGGCTTAAGAATTCTGGCTATCCCAGGCCCTGCCTAGCAGTCCAAAGTGCTGAGGGAATTAATAACTGAGCATCATTGTCAAGGCACACTGGTTGGGAAGTTGCTATCCATGATGGGCAGCCACAGTAGGGATTTAAGCAAGGGGATGACAAATTGGTGTTTTAGAACCATGGTTGCACTGTAGAAAGTAGATATGGGGGAGATGAAGACTGGGGGCAAGGTAACAAGTTATGCATCTGGCAACAATTCAGGTGAGAGATGAGGGCTAAATGAGGGCTGTGACAAGTAGGGAAGAAAAGGGAGAGATGCAGTGGGGAGATATTTGAAAGGCAAATTAGGACTTGGTATTAGATTGGATACAGTGAATGAAGGGGAGGGTGGCATCAAGGATGAGAGTATGCAGCAGGAAGAATTTAGGGGGGCAGGATAAAAACGATAGGTTCAGTTTTGGATATTCCAACTTTGAGGTGTGTTGTGAGATATGCAGGTTGGGTCGTCTAGTGGATGTCTGATTCCATATGTCAAAAGCTTGGGGGAAGGACTTCTCTGGTGGTCCAGTGGTTAAGACTCTCCGCTTCCACTGTAGGGGCATGGGTTCGATCCCTGGTTGGGGAACTAAGATCCTGCATGCTGCATGGTGCAGCCAAAAAAAAAAACTTGGAAGATTAGATGTGATATTTCACATCATGACGATGCTGGTGTTCTGAGTCATAATGGGACAAACTGACCTTGTAATTTCAGAGTTCTGCTGTATGTGGTCATAAGCTGAGGTCCCAGGAGCACTTGGAACCCGGCACAGCACTGAAGCAGCCCCAGGTGGTGGGAGGCTTTTTTCAGTCTCTCTGTCCTTTCTGTCTTCAGGTTACCTATCAAATGAATGGACTCTTCTGAGATCTTACTTCCCCAACCAGGGATTGAACCTGGGCCACGGCAGTGGAAGCCCAGAATCCTAACCACTAGGTCACCAGGGAACTCCCCCTATGCGGTATTTTCTGCTGTTATCTGATATCGTGTTGATGAATTCACACCATAGAATAAATTAGTGCCTTTGCTGAATTCCCTACTTCTCTCTTTGGAGCCACTTTTTTTCTCAGGCATTCATTCTCAGAATCTCTGAGCTTTTCTTCATTCAGTGATTCTTGAGTGCCTCCAGTACTCACTGAGTTTGACTCCCTAAACTCTCCTTTATCTCTCCACCCTCTGGTTCTTTCAGACTCTAGTACTCAGCAATTCTCTGAACAGAGCTAGTATTGCTTGTGCACTTAGGTACTTCAGTTTGCACATCTGTTTATTTTTTAGTTTTTGTGCATCCTCTGACATTTTTTCCTAATTGCCCTCCCCCTATGCATGAAATTTTAATATCACCAATATTCTGTGTCTCTGCATATGTACTATGGCCCTTTGGAAGGACATAAACATTGTAATATCTAAGATTCCCATCCCTGAACCAATTTTTGACTTCTTGTGTGTGGGGGGGCGATACCACCCCCATTGAGAATGCATGCTCCAGACGATGGGTCCTCAGTGTTTTGTAGGTCATGGGACAGTCCTTTGAGAATATGGCAAAAGCTGTGGACCCTACCCAAGAAAAAATACATACATGCATATATATCCAATATCCTGAAGCAAAAATTCCAGAAGCTTCATGGATCCCGGTCTAAGTATCCCTGCACTAAACTGAATCCCTTAAGAACCTTTAATGAATCTCATTCTATTAATCTGTATCTCCCGAGAGTGTTGAAAGGTGCCTAACATATACAATAATTGTAAAAATAATGGCTAATGTTTATTGAACTCTTACTATGTGCCAGGTACTGTACTAAGTGTTTTGTATGCATTATCTCAATTAATCCTCAAAACAACCCCTTAGGTAGATTTTGCTGTTATGCCAATTTTAAGATCAGGAAACTGACACTAATTTACTTGACCAAGGTCACATGCTAAGAAGTGGTAGATGAAGTAAGATCTGTCTGAACTCCAGAGCCAATTGCTTAGTCACATTATACTACTTTATATTTACTGAATAAGTCCTTGTTGAATGAATGAATGTTTTGCTTTGCGACTTATTGGCTTTATATATAAGCTATCCCCTCTCTTTAACTGGATTATAAGCTCTTCAAGGATAGGAATTTTGGTGCTTCACTTGTTAGCATCTCTCACTGGAACTTTATGGTATCTTAGAGGGGCTGTCACTGACCCTGTTTTGTCCCTCTTTACACTCCCCATTCTGACAATCTCGTGTGCTTGGAGTGGTGTGCGTAAAAGCAGTGATAGGATATAGATGGGTGGCTGATGTTGAGGAGTAGCCATTTAAAAAAACTTTTTTTGGCATGCCACACAGCATGTGGGATCTTTAGTTCCCTGACCAGGGATCGAACCCGTGCTCCCTGCAGTGGAAGCACAGAGTCTTAACCACTGGACTGCCAGGGAAGTCCTGAGGAGTAGCCAATTTGATAGGTAAGTGGTAAAAGAAGCTACAGCAGGAAGTAGTATAAGGCAGTGGTTAAAAACCCTGGAAAGCTCTGCAACCCAGAGCTATGAAGCCAGAGACCTATATACTGTATGAATCTACTTATATAAAACTCTAGAATAGACAACTCTAATCTACGGTGACAGAAAGGAGATTAGTGGTTGCCAAGGATGGGGAGATTGACCGCAGAAGGGCACAAGGGAACTTTTAGGGGCAATATTCTTTATCTTGATCAAAAGGTTGCTTACATGGGTGTATACATTTGTTAAAACACATGGAACTATACACTTAAAATGGATGCATTTAAAATGAATAAGAGCTCTGCATCTATATTGCCTTGGTTCAAATCCTAGTTTTGCCACTTTTGAGTTGTGTGATTATATCAAGTTACTACTTAACCAGTGCCTCAATTTCATCTGTAAATGGTGATCATCTCATAGGTTAATGAGGAGGTGGGGTGAGTTAATCAATGTAACTGGTCAGAAAAGTGCCCAAGTCAGGTAAATGCTCTAACAATGTTAACTATGATTACTGTACACTCATTGATCACCTTCTGCTCCATAATCTTATTTCCCACACCCAATTTAAGCCATTTGTGGAGGAGAGCTGTCTGGTGGGGGGAGGTAAGAGCAAGTCTAGACTAGTTCTCAGCAGTGGCAGGAGGACTCCCAGTGCCCAGGTCCTCAGATGTGGGCATGTTGGAGGCACAGCAGGGAGACCAGTGAAGGTAAAGCAGAGTTGAAGCCTGGGAGAGACCTAGGAAAGAGGGTTGGAGGGAGCAGGTAGGGGCCAGAACATGCACAGCTTTTTGGATCTTGGTTAGGAGTTTGGATTTAATTTTTAGTATAATGGGAAGCATTGGAGGATCTGAGGAAAGGAGAGTGGAAATATCTCATTAAAGCTTTTTTTAAAAATTTGCAGTATAAAATACATTCAGAAAGACACACAGATCTTAAGTGTATTTTTACATCTGTATGCACCCTTTTAGCCACCATTTAGGTTTAAATGTAGCACATTCCCACCATGTAACCACTATTTTCTCTCACAGTAGATTAATTTGCTTTTTCTTGAACTTTACATAAATGAAATCATAAAGTGTGTACTCTTGGTCTGGCTTTTTTTTTTTTTTTGGCGGTACGCGGGCCCCTCACTGTTGTGGCCTCTCCCGCTGCAGAGCACAGGCTCCGGAGGCACAGGCTCAGCGGCCATGGCTCACGGGCCCAGCTGCTCTGCGGCACGAGGGATCCTCCCGGACCGGGGCATGAACGCGCGTCCCCTGCATCGGCAGGCAGACTCTCAACCACTGCGCCACCAGGGAAGCCCTGGCTTCTTTTGTTCAATATTTTGTGAGATCTTTTTATGCAGTTGTGTATAATAGTTCTGTCTTTTAAGTTTGTTACATAGTATTTCCTATATGAATATACCACAGTTTGTTTATCCAGGTTTAACCATTCTTTGGCTGCCACAATTTGTTTATCCAGGTTTAACCATTCTTTGGCTGATAGACATTTGAAGTTTTTGACTATTATGGATAAAGCTGCTATAAAAATACTTGTCTTTTTATGGGACATACGCACTCATTTCTCTTGGGAGCGTACTTGTTGGATCAGATTTGATTTGTTTTTAAAGGATCACCCTGACTGCTGAGAATAATGGGTTTTAAGTAAGCAAGATTGGAAGTAGGGAAACCAGTTAGGAGGCTGTTGCAGTAGCTAAGGAAGGAGATGGTGGTGGCTTAGACTAGGGCAGTGGTGGAGAAGTGGTAGATACAGAATAGATTTTGAAGGTAGGGCCAACCAGACTTGCTGATGTAGGGATAAGAGAAAGAAAGGAAACAAGGATGACTGTAAGGTTTTTGGCCTGAACACCTTGGTAAAAAGATGAGGAACTCGTTCAGAAGTTTGTTTATGTTCTGTTAGGTTCGAGATGGTTTTTAGATACCCATGTGATGATGTTGAATTGACAGATGGTGATTCTGAGTTTGGTGGAAAGGTCTGGACTGGAGATAGAAATGTGGGAATTAATAGCATATAGGCAGCATTAAGGTCCTGGGTCTACCTGAAGTGATCAAGGAGAAGAGAGAGTAGGTGGACGCAGAGCCGGGCCCGGGACTGAGCCCCTGAGGAACTCTAATGTTAATGGACCCAGAAAAGGGGCCTGTGAAGGAGTAGCTGGTGAGGTGCATGGGTCCTTGGTTCTAGGGAAAAGTGATGGTCTTTCCTCAGAACTTGAAAAATATATACAACCTTTCTCTCTAAGAGTACAAGATTTCTATTTTAGTAATGGATAAGTAGAGAGTATGCAAAGTAACCTTAAAGAGAAGAGATGGCTCCCTGCCAGCAGGACTTGGCTATAACCTAATTGAAAATATTAACATATTTCAATAAGGAATATGTCAACCTGAAGAGAGGTCAGCAGTGAATGCTAGCCAGTAAAGGGAGAGTCCATGAGGCCCACGTGGGCACAGCCTTTCCAAGAGCCATCCTGGAAAGAGTGCCTTAACCAGCAGAGTTAGAGTAGTCCAGGAGCATTGGCAAGGCTGCCCATAGCTTAAGAGATAGGGGTGGAGAACCGTAGCCAAAGAAGAGTTTTCTGAACCCATTGGCACGACTCCTTGCTGGGGATGGCCAGATGCCATTAAAGATACAACTACTCCTGTTCAGTTATGTCATTGTGCATTTATATGTTGACATTATTATTCTGATTTGGTTTAAGGGAGAAAATGTGCTGGACATGCAGACATGAGTTTTCCTTCAGTCTGAGGGACAGTTAAATTTCTCACTGTAAATTATGTTTATGTATTATGGTTTTATATTTTAGTAAATTATAAAGTTTGTTGGCAAAAAACAGTATTTCCAAGATGTAGCTTTGGAGTGTGCGAAACTCCAAAGGCCCACATCCTTGTCAGTGGTAAATTCAACACCACAAATGCCATCTGTCAGGTTGCTTGGGACACAGCCTGCCAGCCCTCTCCATGTAACATATCCCAGCATTTTGAAACCTCCATGTTTAGGAGAACAGAATCACATACTATTAAATATAAAAGGGATCCGATACAGCATCTAGTCCAAGCCCCTCATTTTCCAGATGAGAAAACTGAGGTTCAGAGAGGCAGAGAACTGGACCAAGAGCCCATAGCTTATTGGAAGTGAGAACCCAAGTCAGAGCCCCTGGTCAGTGTTCTGTGTAGCTAACCCAAGACCTTACCTAGAATAGGTAGACATATTCAGTATGAACATCCCAAAGCACCCTGCTCCTGCACCTCTGGAGCAAAGATTTCACCAACTGGTATGACTTGGATCTCTAAGCCCAGGTTACTGGTACAGGGGCAAAGGAAAGATAAAGGAAAGAATTGAAACCAATTCACTCCTTCTTGCCCTGGAAGCAGAAGTGTGAAGTGTGTGTGTGTGTGTGTGTGTAGTAAGAAAGTGGGGAAGAGTACTGAGGGAGTTCTTTTTTGAGTCATTGGAGCAAATAAATGGAAAGGGAGATGCCCACTTGGTCAGGCCTGTTAAACCGCTTCAGCTTCTCCAACCTCTGCTGTCGCCAGCAGAATGGAGGACAGGGAGGTCTGCATTGGAAATAAATAATCTGGACTGTTTCTGGAAGGAGATGGCAGGGATCCAGGAGTTTCTGCCTCTGGCAGTTCGGGATAGAAACCACACCTTGTTATTCCTGCTTCCTCTAAAACAGCCAGGTAAACTTTAAGTGTGAGCACTCCGGATTTAGGAGAGGGTTGTGCAAAGGAGTTTGGCTAGGAACCGTGAGGAAGGGGAAGGGAGGCGATCTGAAGGAAGAGAGAGCCCCTGAAATTCGTCGGTCCTGCCATTCTGGGATTGGGCCGCTGAGGAAGGGGCTTCCTCCTTCACCATCTCCTTTTTTGTCTTCCCACTTGCCTCCCTGATACCAGTTTTACTTTCCTTAGATCCTTTAGTCTTTAACTAGAAGGGGCTGTGTGTCATCTCCAGCTGTCCCTGTGACAGCCCCGCTAGCCCCGTCAACACTTCTCCTTGGAGCCCCGAGGCCCTCCCCATCCTCTTTTCTTCTTCCACCGCCCCCCCCCCCCAACAATGGTCTCTCCCGATGCTCAGTGGCACTGGGGGGTGGAGGGGGAGGGCGGAGGCGGGGCCGGAGCCTGCTGGGGGGCAGGTCTGCGCTGCCGCTTCCCCTGGTACCCGGAGCAGTCGCCGCTGCCGCCAGCCCCACGGCCGGGACCCCCGCCCTCACCCGGACTCCCTTATCCGGGGGACCCAGCCCAGGTAAGACCCCTCTCTCAGTCTCTCGGCTCTACCCCGCCCCGGGCAGAAGCATCCTCGCCTTGCCTTGCAGCCATTTTATCCTCCGATGCTTTGCTTGTGGGAAGGGTGACCGTCCCTCTTTAAGGCTGAGGGAATTGGTGGTGGTTTGAATGGACGTTTATTGTGGTTGCTGTGCTGATCAGAGAAGGAGAGAAAAAAAACATTGTGTGTATGTGTATATATATGTATATATATATATATATATACATATTTCATATATTTACATATATATAGGGAGGAGGGGTGTTTTTCTCTACCTTAACCAAGTCTCTACTACCCTCCTCAGATATTAACGGGCTGGGGGTTGTAAGGTGGAACAGGGTTCCTTCAAACTCCAATTCCCAACTCATCTTCCCCCGCCTCCCCCCATGAGTGATAAATGACCTTGGCTGGGGCCAGAGAATGGATGCTGCCTCAGTCTGTGCGCCTGGACTCGAGTTGCGCGGGGGGGGGTTGGAGGAAGGGCAGGAGAAGGAGGGAGGGAAGGGAATGATGAACGGAAACGCTGGGTAGGTAGAGGTGGTAGATGAATAGGCTGAGGGGCACGGATGGCGGGGGATGGAGGCAGTTGCTCCGGGGTGGGGGGAAGGGGTGTTGAGTAGGCACTCGTCCAGCAGCAGAATCAAGGGTGAGGGGAGGCGCTCAGAGAATCGGCTCAGTCAGTTCTAGGGGCTCGTCTCTTACACCAGAGCGGAGCGGGATGGGGACGGTCACCGCAGATGACGGCAGGGGCAGTCTCTGCGCGTGTGCGCGTGGAGTTCTCCCCCTGCACCCCTGCCTTTCCGTATTCCGTCTTGGGCATTCTCAGCTGACACCTTGATCTTCTTCCCTCAGATACTCCATCTTCCTAACCCTAGGGTAGCATGTAGGGAGGGGAGGTGCAGGCTTGGCTGTCCTGGGGTGGGGACCGAGGCTCAATCACCCAGCTGTAATGGGGAGGGGTGCTTCAGAGCCTCCCCCTCCATGGATGTTTTGATAAGTGACTGCTTCTTGATGACCTTGTCACCTGGGCTAGGGTGGGTTGGGAAATCCAGGTGGCTTCCAAAGTCAGGGGTTTTGATGGGGGGAGGGGGCTTCTGGACCCTCCTCCACTTATCCAGGGCTGATTCAGTTATCCTGAAAGGAAGCTTTTGCTCAGAGTCTCCCCGCCCCTCCATCCTCTGCAGAAAATCTCCTGGGCACATATTCCGGTCAGGTGAAGTCAGCCAACCTTAAAGGGCCCTGTAACCCTGAATCTTGTCTCCTTTAACCCCCACCTCTCTGAGTCCTGTCTCCTCTCCCACAGGCTTAGCCACCCTGTGCTGCTTTGGGGGCTAAAAATAACACCACTTCCTCACCAGCTCAAAGAATTTGTCTTCCTTTTGTCCATCCTGACCTCCTGGGCTTGTTGGCCCTGGGGGAGCTGGCTGTTGAGCCATCATATCCTGCTGAGGCTCTGGGGGCCTTCTCTACCCTTCCCGTACCTCTCAGGGGTGGATAGTGTTAACAAACAAGGGGCATGGCTCCTGGTGGGTCCATCTGCCTCCTTCAGGGTTTGGAGGGAGATTCTAGTTGGGAAAGAGGAGAGGCAAGCAAATTGCATGCACGAAGGGGATTCCACTGTTCCCTTTCTTTCATGGGGGATGGTTGGGTCCTGAACTGCAAAGAAAAGAAGGTGATGTAGGGGTCACTGGTTCTGGTCATCGTGGTCCAGTGCCCACATCTGACCTGAGGGGTAGGACTCTGCTTGCCAGTGCTTCTTTCTGAGCTACATAGTATTACTTACCCTCTTTGCCAGGGCCACCGTCTGTGTGTGTGTGTGTGTGTGTGTGTGTGTGTGATATTTAATGAGGGCCCTGGTTGGGTGGGAGCAGAAGGAGGCAGGATGTTTTTAGGGGAATGATCTCTGATCAGAATCTAGTCCTGCTTCCTCTGCTTCTATGAAGGAAGAGGGGGTTCTCCTATGCCTGCCTCTGGAGGGTGACTTTTATGGTGGGGAGGTCCAAGGCCCCCTTCTTTCTACATCAGCCTCCTACGCAATGCGGTATTTATGGACTCCCTTTTCCTTGACTCCTGGAGGAGGAGCAGAAAGGATTAAGGGGGATTAGGAAGGGAGGCCATGGGGGAATGAGGTGCAACTATAGACCTTAGACCCCCATGTTGGAAATGTATGTGTTTGATCAGTCATTTGCACTCCCACCCCCACCAGTGAAAGGGGGGCCTATTTATGACATCCTGAAGGAAGGTGGCAATAGCCAGTCATCACCTCTTTCTTAGATTTTGATCTGCCTTTTTTTCCATGACCTTAGGTTCCGGATCTCCCTTTTTGTGAGTCTTCCATTGTTTGTCTGGAGGGAGACAGTGTGGGTCCAGCTGCTGGAATTCATTTGCACACAGACAGAGGGGTCTTGGGACTCTGTTTTGGGAGGATACAGTAGCATCCAAGTATGACTCCCCTGCTTTGCCCTTGCTGCTTGCTGCTTCTTTCACATTTTTCAATCTAATAGGAAGGAAGGAAACTAATAGAATGTCTGTTGTGAGATTAAATTCTCACATCAACTTGGAGAAATAGAGATTGTTATCCCCAATTTAAATATAAGGACTCTGAGGCTTAGAGATGTTAAGTGACCTTCTCAAGATCAGTTAGTAAATGGCAGAGCTGGGATTTCAACCTTATGTCGTGTAACTGTCATGTGCTTTGCACTGAACCAGCTTTCTCCTTGCCAGTATCCCTTTCTGTTGCTCACCCTAAAGAGCACCCACAGGGCTTTTGTTCTGGTATCTTGTGAAGGAGTAGAGGGCATCTCCGTACATTATTATCACTGTGAAGAGTAATAACTAATATTTATTCATCAATTTTTACGTGCCAGGTATTATGGTAAAGAGCTTACACACATTATGTCATTTAATCCTTACTTTTCCCTGCTTAAATAAGAGGTAACTAAGGTTTGGAGGTTCAGAGACATGCCCATGGTCACTTAGCTAGTAAGTGCTGAAGCAGGAAGTCAAACCCAAGTGTGTCTGACTCTGGAAGCTGAGCTTTCACCCACTGAGCTATGTTGGGAGAAGACCCCTCCCTGTGAGGCCTATAAACATGAAACCTGAGGGAAGGACTGTGGAAGCCCCACCTTCAGATGCCATCAGTGGGCTGAAGGCAACAGGTTGGAGGACTCAGTGCTCCTTCTCTACCTTCTCCCCAAGCTCCACCCCCAGTAAGAAACCCAGACCAGACTGGAGTAGGGAGTTCTGGTTTCTCTATTTCCTCTGGTGTTCTTGGCAGGTTGGTGGTAAAGCAAAAGGTCTGATCTTGATGTGGGGCAGGGGGTCGTGAGAAGGGCTCTGGGTCGATGACTGTAACTTTGGAGCAAATCCCATGGATCTAGTCTCCAAGGTCAAAGTAAGGGGGCTTATACTGAATGGCCCGTAGTAGGCCCAGGTAGTCATCCCTTTTTACCGAGTGGGACTTGAGGCAAGGAGACCATCTCTGTAACACATGGCCCAGGTGGGGCTCTGTGTCAGCAGGAGCTCTATGTTGGCCTTCTTCAGTGTCTTACGCCTCACAACCTCCTTTTTCTCCCTCTTATTTTTTTCTAGATCTCCAGAAGCTCCTGGAAGAGAAGTAGCAGCCTTTTCTGAGTTATCCTGGCTCCCCAGCTTAGCCTCCGCAACCTGGCTCCCCCTCCCCTTCCTGTTCCCCCTCTCCCCTTCTCCCTTCCCAATGCACCCAACTGAAGTGGGTGTGGGCCAAAGCTCCTCTCCCTCCTTTCCCCTCCTAAACACACACTGGCCAAGCCCTATATTCTCCTATTCTGTGCCCGAAGATACTCGAACACACTTCATCTAAGTAACAGGGGGACGGGGTCTTTCTGACTCCACAAGTCCTTGAGCAAAATCTGAATAAGGAGTGTAGGAGATCTGGTGAAGTATTCCCAAAGCCCCATCATGGAAGAGGGTTTCAGAGACCGGGCAGCTTTCATCCGTGGGGCCAAAGACATTGCCAAGGAAGTCAAGAAGCACGCAGCCAAGAAGGTGGTGAAGGGCTTGGACAGAGTCCAGGATGAATATTCCCGGAGATCCTACTCCCGCTTTGAGGAGGAGGACGATGATGATGACTTCCCTGCCTCTGCTGACGGCTATTACCGCGGGGAAGGGGCCCAGGATGAGGAGGAAGGTGGCGCATCAAGTGATGCCACTGAGGGCCATGACGAGGATGATGAGATCTATGAGGGGGAATATCAGGGCATCCCCCGTGCAGAGTCTGGGGGCAAAGGCGAGCGGATGGCAGATGGGGCACCCCTGGCTGGAGTGAGGGGGGGCTTGGGTGATGGGGAGGGCCCCCCTGGGGGCCGGGGAGAGGCACAGCGGCGGAAAGAACGGGAAGAACTGGCCCAGCAGTATGAAGCCATCCTACGGGAGTGTGGCCATGGCCGCTTCCAGTGGACACTGTATTTCGTGCTTGGTCTGGCGCTGATGGCTGATGGTGTCGAGGTCTTTGTGGTGGGCTTCGTGCTGCCCAGTGCTGAGAAAGACATGTGCCTGTCTGACTCCAACAAAGGCATGCTGGGTAAGATTCTCAACGAGCACTCTAGCCCCGTCCTGCCCCAAACTCTGGAAACACTCCTGTTCCTGAGAACTGCTCCTGTCCTCACCACTGGGCTCCCAAGGACCCTGCTCCCAAGATGTCCCCAGAGGGTTCAGGGTTCCTCTGTAAACTCTCCACCCCCACCCCCTCCTCTGGGGGTTGGGTCATGGTGAGGTTGCTTATGCGAGAGAGGCCTGAGGGAGGGCAGCTGGGCTGGGGCTTGGGCCAGTGGTTGGGTGGTGGTCTGCTTAGTTCTGCAGGAGGTGGCCATGGTGGGATGGGCCCCCATTTAATGTTTCTTCAGAGCCTTCCCTCTTGTTATCCTGATCCATTCCCCTTTTGGGGGGAACAAGAAGTCAGTATCCAAATTCCTTGGTTTACATGAGGAGAGTCAGTTTGGGGTGGTCGGGGGGGGGGGAAGAATCCTCAGCCTTCAGCCAGAGAAGCTGGTCACACTTGCTCTTGGTTAGCCTTGGGAGTGTTCAGGGGCCAGCGATCGGTCTTTAACGGCCCTTCCTGATGGAGACCCAGAGGGAGGAAATCCCCTAGATTCACTCAGAAGGGATCAGGTCTTGCTCTGTCGCCAAGTTGCCATGAGATCTTGGGCAGTTCCCTTCTCCCTGGGGCTTGGCTTGGGCCTGGGTAAAATGCAGAGTTTGGAGTAGATGACTTTTAAGATCAATTCCAACTCTGATTTTATGAAGGAAGTAAGAAACAGGAGAGTTTTAGGACCAGAGGTATTGGAGCTGGAAAGAGTAAAGGATGGATTTTGTGCATGGGATTTCCTGGGAAGATTGAAACAATGGAGCTTCTTTCCCAGGAAACATAAGAGACACTTCCTGCTGCTTTGAGGGCATCACGGCAGAGAGAATAGAGGGGACCCTGGGAGGGTCTGAGAATCTAGGCAGATCCATTCCTCATTCCAGGCAAGCCAGAGATGGGGGTGTCACGTATGTGTGTGCGTGTACATGTGTGTGCGTGACAGCAAGAGAGTGAGAAGTAAGAGCGAGCAAGAAGGAATGAGGGAAAGAAAGAGGAGAATTCTAGGGATCTCCCATACCTGCATCCCTGCCTTTGAACCCCTGGCCTGCAGAGATGGCCTTCCATTTTTGCTCACATAATTCATCTTCTCTCACTTGCTCTCATCTCTGGGTAGACTTAGCTTCTAGAGGTCCTTCAGATCCTCCATCCATGCTCCTGCAGTTTCAGCTCATTTAAATATTTGGCAAGTGGAAGAATTGAAATGTGTCTGCTCATACCCCTTCTGCCCCTGTTTTCCTCCTTCCAGGCCTCATTGTCTACCTGGGCATGATGGTGGGAGCCTTCCTCTGGGGAGGGCTGGCTGATCGGCTGGGTCGAAGACAATGTCTGCTCATATCACTCTCAGTCAACAGCGTCTTCGCCTTTTTCTCATCTTTCGTCCAGGGTTATGGCACTTTCCTTTTCTGCCGCCTCCTTTCTGGCGTCGGGTGAGTGTCCACTTCCTAAGCCCCTGGAGAGCAGGGCTGGGTCTTGGTCACTGTTATATCTCTAGGGCCCAGCACAGTGCCAGGCACAACAGATGCACCTCAAATATGTGTGAGTTGAATGAATGAATTCCTTTCTCTTCCCACCATCTTCAGGCCAGCTTCTCCCTGTCCAGGACCTGTCTACTGCCTGTCCAGAATGCCATTCCATGTGTGGTTCACTGCTGAGTCTTCCACCCTATGCTTTAGTTCCATTCTGAGCCTGGCTCCATGAAGAGGCCTAGTGGGTCTCAGCTTCACCCCTGGGTACCTGTGGACCCTTGAGTTATCCCCTTCCCAGAGTCTAAGTATTTCCTACATTCAGTAACATACCTTGTCAATACCCCCACCTGCCAGAACTCTGAAGTCCTGACCCACCCAACTCCTACACTTCCTCAGCCACCTGCATGTACTCTCTGTATTGTCTCCAAGCTCTTTTCTGGCCTGCTCCCATATATGTGGCCTCAGATGCCTCTTTGCTCTTTTTCCTTTGGGGATTTCCCCTCTTTTCTGTAATTATATTCCCTCCCTTCCAACTCTGTAGTCATCTTCAACATTCAACGTTTGTTCCTTCCCATTCCCCGAGACCTGCCTGCCTGTTTCCCAGATTCCCAAGGATGAGTGCTTGATGGCTGGTGGTGAGGGAGCTTATAGGGCACGTGTGAGAAAGAGTCTCTTTAAAAGGTCCGGAAGATGAAAGGGACTTGGGGATCCAGAGCACTGGGGCAGGGAGGGGATCAAGAATATGGCCATTTTCCAATGCTGAATTCTTGCAATGCCCTCCAGGATTGGAGGGTCCATCCCCATCGTCTTCTCCTATTTTTCGGAGTTTCTGGCCCAGGAGAAACGTGGGGAGCATTTGAGCTGGCTCTGCATGTTTTGGATGATTGGTGGAGTGTACGCAGCTGCTATGGCTTGGGCCATCATCCCCCACTACGGTGAGCAGCCCCCAGAAGATGCACCCCAGACTCCCTCCTCTCCTATGCTCCCTGTGGTAGGACCTTCCAGCCTCTGGCCTCTCTGCTGATGCTGTGACTCTGTCCCTGCCAGGGTGGAGCTTTCAGATGGGGTCTGCTTACCAGTTCCACAGCTGGAGGGTCTTTGTCCTCGTCTGCGCCTTTCCTTCTGTGTTTGCCATTGGGGCTCTGACCACACAGCCTGAGAGCCCCCGTTTCTTCCTGGAGGTGAATGGGGCTGGGGCTGGCCTGGGGGAAGGGCAGCAGGGGCTCCTGTATTCAAACACCCACTGTGGGTTTGGTTTGGTCCTATGTGGCTGCTTTCCTTCCTCACAGGGTCCAAGGTCTGGGGGACTTTATCTTGCTTCCTTTGTCTTAGAATGTATTTCCAGAGGAGTTCTGTGGGTGGAGAAACCATGGGACCTGCTCAACCATGGGTGGCTTAAGGTTTTGCAGGCAGAGGTCCTGGCCCTGGCCCTGACTTTACAGTTCAAAAGAGGATCTACTGCCTACTCCTTCCCCCTCCAACTTTATCTTGATCCAGCAGGGTTAGGATGCTGCCCCTTCTCTGACTACATGCTTGCCCACCATCATCATTTCCCTTGTTTTCAGTTTTCTCTTTCCATTGGACCAGGGGATTCCCTAAGACCTGGGTTAGGACCCTGGATTCCCCCATTCTTACCCAAGTCTGATGATATCTTGCTGTACTCCCGCTTGGGCTCTTTCAGAGTGGATGATGGATGTGCCCATAGGTTACACAGGGGCACATAGGGGTTGGGGGTAGGAGCCTTTTTGTGTCCTGTGATTCCATAAGCCAGGTTGAGGGAGGGGGTCTATAACCCTGGGTCAGGGAGGGGCTAACCTGGATGTGGGGATTGTGTCTGTGGCTCTAGAACGGGAAACATGATGAGGCCTGGATGGTACTGAAGCAGGTCCATGACACCAACATGCGAGCCAAGGGGCATCCTGAGCGAGTCTTCTCAGTAAGCCACAGTCTTCCCCCTCAGTCCTCCAAGCCCCCACCTGGCCCCTCTTTGGATACCTCCCACAGTCCCCACCCACGTTCCTAGGCAGCTCTGGCCACACTCTCCCTCAACGAGATCCCTCAGTGTATCATGTCCACCTCCTGCCTCCCATTTTGCTACTGCGGGAGAAACTGAGGTACCTGGAAGGGGTGGAAAGTACAGACTGTGTGACTGCTCGCTCCTTCTCTTGACCCTAGGTAACCCACATTAAGACAATTCATCAGGAGGATGAGTTGATTGAGATTCAGTCAGACACAGGGACCTGGTACCAGCGCTGGGGGGTCCGGGCCTTGAGCCTGGGAGGGCAGGTAATGGGGTATGCGATGGTGGAGAGAAAGAAGGGAGTGGGAGAGATGGAGAGGAAGGCAGAGCTTGAGCCTGGGTGTGGGGGTGATGTGTGAACTGAAGGGAGGTGGTAGGGCAGAAAAATGGGGATCTTTAGGTGCTAAAACTAGTGGCTAGCAGCCACTGTCTGGCTTTGTCCTGTTCCACCTAGGTTTGGGGGAATTTCCTCTCCTGTTTTGGTCCAGAATATCGCCGCATCACTCTGATGATGATGGGTGTGTGGTTCACCATGTCGTTCAGGTGAGGAGGTGGGTGGGACGGGTGGTATGTGGGGGATGTGATGGTTTGTGGGTTGGGAGGGAGGTGGAGAAAATGGAAGTGAAGGGGATGAATAATGAGGAAGGTGCTTTTCAGAGCCCCTCTTATCCTCCACCCTATACTTCACTCATTAATCCAACAAACTTATATTACAGGCTGAACAGTATTAATTTCTGTTCTGTGCCAGGTACTCTGATGCGATGGAATAGATGTGGTCCCAGTCCTCATGCAGTTTACATTTTGGTCCAGGAGCTAGAGAAAACTAGCTGTAAAGCAGTGTGATGGGTGCCACGGTGGGGGAAGTGCTTCTGGAACACATGAGCAGGCTTTCCAGCCCAGATCTGGGGTGGGCTGGGGAGGGGATCTAAGTCCTAAAGGATGAATAGGAGTTAGATAGGCTGAGGGTGGGATGGGGAGACTGTTTTAAACAGAAGGAAGAGCAAATGCCTGGGAGGTAAGAAATAATATGGTGGGAGGGTTAGAAGAACCTGAAGTCCCCCAGAACCACAGCAATTGGTGAAAGATGAGATGAGGTGAGAGATGAGGCTGGGGAGGTGAGCAAGGCCCTAACATGAGCTGACTCCTCTATTTCGCCCTCCTCCTGGACTGCGTGGCCCTGATGCTGGAGCCCTGTCTGATTCCATTGCCCTTGACTCTTCAGCTACTATGGCCTGACTGTCTGGTTTCCCGACATGATCCGCCATCTCCAGGCAGTGGGCTATGCAGCTCGCACCAAAGTGTTCCCTGGGGAACGTGTAGAGCACGTGACCTTTAACTTCACCCTGGAGAATCAGATCCACCGAGGGGGACAGTACTTCAATGACAAGTATGTGGGGACCTCTACACTTCACTCCTTCCACCCCTTCTACCCTTTGCCTCCTTTGTGAGTCTGGGGATTTGGAGACAAGGTGTTTGGGGGCAAGGAGCCGTGGTTCTCCTCAGCGCTGCAGCTTCCTGTTACTTCACTAAGGAACTGAGTCTTGGAGGAGGGTTTAAGGATGAGGGGAAAGTGGCTCTCATCATCCTGGCCTTACAGGTTTATTGGGCTGCGTCTGAAGTCAGTGTCCTTTGAGGACTCCCTATTTGAGGAGTGTTATTTTGAGGATGTCACATCCAGCAACACTTTCTTCCGCAACTGCACGTTCATCAACACCGTGTTCTATAACACTGGTAAGGTGGGGTGGCTGGTGGCTGACAGACTAAAGGGTTGGGTGGATCTTGAGCCAGGGAAAAGGAGCCTTCTTCATTTCCTAACTCACTATTCTCAAGCTGAGCTCTCTGGAGCCTTGGAGGTGGTATGGGGGCCTATTAGCTACTACCAATAATTACAAAAATCTAATGGAAATTGAACATTTTTCTGTGATAAATAGAACATCTGACAAAAACATCAGGTTTCTTTGCCTTTGGCTAGAATTGAAACAGCTCAGTGTGGTGATATTAATGCATTTTTGAAGAGGGCAAAAATCATGCAAAACAGTGTCCTTGGGAAACAGATAAACAATAAAAGGGATATTTGGTGGAGAAAAGGGAGTCAATGCCTTAATCCATTTCTTTAATAGTGATTCTCAAACTGTATGCACATGAAAGGCTGGTTTTGTGAGCTAGACTGAGGTTTCCCACCTCTAAATGGAGTCCTGGGTGAGTTTTTCCACCTTGCAGGAAAAAATAATGGATAGGATTTTTAATGATTTTTAATATTTTGCTCATTAATTTATCCTAAACTCATGGCACTGCTACTGCTTATAGTCAGCTAGAGCAGACAAAAAGAATGAATGGGAAAGAAGCAGACACTATTAATGAGAAAACTGGGAAACAGCCAGCCACACTGTTTCATTTGGTAGACTATGGTCATTTTGTGCTGTAAAGAGTTCTAGTTCATATGGTGATGTTATCTGATGCTTTGCCATGAGTGCCCTGAATGATTCTGAGAGCCATCCCAGCTAAACCCCTCAAAGGCAGAGCCCTGGGCATAAGCAGTAGCAGCCTCCCTCTCACATCTGCCCTGTCCGCCTGTCTTGGCCTTTGCCCCCAGACTTGTTTGAGTACAAGTTCGTGAACAGCCGTCTGGTGAACAGCACATTCCTGCACAACAAGGAGGGCTGCCCACTGGACGTGACAGGGACAGGTGAAGGCGCCTACATGGTGTATTTCGTCAGCTTCTTGGGGACGCTGGCTGTGCTTCCTGGGAACATTGTGTCTGCCCTGCTCATGGACAAGATTGGCAGGCTCCGGATGCTTGGTAAGGCGGGGAGGCTGGCTGGTGGTGTGTCGGAACTGTTTAGGGGGCTGGGGGAAGGGGAAGGCTGTCACTGGGCTTCTCAGCTTAGTCTGTGGAAAGCTTAGCCAGAAGCTAAGACACAAGGTTCTGTCTCTCACGTCTTCTGCTTGGGGGTGGCTGCAGGACAGGGAGGGGTCTGGTGGGGAAGCTCTTCTGGGGGTAGGAGGTAGGCAGAATAGCAAGTTCAGGGCACAGGCTTTGAGGTCATCTGTTTTGAATCTCAGCTCCACCTTGGGCAAGTCACTTTACCTCTATGAGCCCAGCTGTCTCATCTGCAACATGGTGGTGATGACAGTACCTGTCTCATGAGGTTGCCTTATTAGCAATGCGTGTAAACCATCAAGTTGCTTGGCCCATAGCCTGCACTGAAGAAATGGTTGGTACTGAATTGTTAATAAGACAATTTTAAGGGAGGTTGGGGATGAGTGGAAAGCCTTTCTTTTGGGTACCTTGGCAAAAAGAGAGTCTCATCCTGGGCTGCGCTCAACGCTGGTCGACAGGACAGTGTGGGCTGTGGCCAGGCTCATGCTGCTTTCTCCTTCCTCGGCTCTAGCTGGCTCCAGCGTGATGTCCTGTGTCTCCTGCTTCTTCCTGTCTTTTGGGAACAGCGAGTCAGCCATGATTGCTCTGCTCTGCCTTTTTGGGGGGGTCAGCATTGCATCCTGGAACGCGCTGGACGTGTTGACTGTTGAACTCTACCCCTCGGACAAGAGGTAGTTGGAGTGTGGTAGGGGCAGGGCAGCAGGTTTAGTGCTCACAGGACAGGACAGAAAAGGGGTGAGGAAGGGGGCTGATTGGGAAAGGCATGTTTAGGGGTAAAAGGGTACATATTCCCCTTGAGTTTCTCCTCTACAAGTTGGTAGCTTTTATATTCACTCCTTGAAGTCTTAACTTAATTTTTTGGTGTCCTTTCCCCCTTGCCTCCCAATTTATCTGTATTCCCTGATGTGCATCCCTCACCTCTCTAATCTCTCCATCTTTCCTCTTCCTCTTGGACACTGCCTGCCGTCTCTCTTTCACTTTCCCACCTACCCACCCTTCCCCCACAAACCCTCCCATGCCTCTTCCCTTTGTCTCCCGCCTGGGCCGGGCCCCTGCATCCTGCGTGCTGCGCTGGGGGACCCCTGAGCAGGACCACAGCCTTCGGCTTCCTGAATGCTCTGTGTAAGCTGGCAGCTGTGCTGGGGATCAGCATCTTCACATCCTTTGTGGGAATCACCAAGGCTGCCCCCATCCTCTTTGCCTCAGCTGCTCTTGCCCTTGGTAGTTCTCTGGCCCTGAAGCTGCCCGAGACGCGGGGGCAGGTGCTGCAGTGAGAGTCTCTGGGGCTTCGGGGGTGGCAGGCACACTGTGAGACCAACAATTCCTTCTTCCCCTTCCCTGCCCTGCCATCCTGGCCACAAAGAGCCCTCATTCCCCGCTCCCGTTTGGTGTCTTAGCCGTGTGTTCGTGTGTATGTGTGTGCACGTGCGTGACCCCGTGGGCAGGGACTACAGGGAAGGCTCCTCCATCCCAGGTTTGGGGTGCAGCCCTGTCCCCCACCTCCTCCCACCCGTGACTTTGCCCAAGAGAAGGCTTGGCCCCACACTTCTCCCCGGTGTTAGTGAGAGGCCCTTGCTCTTCCCAGCGCCTGGGACTCTAGGACAGGCTTCCTGCCTTCCCCCTCATTCCCTCTGCCTGGGCCCTGGTGAAAGCACAGGCGTGTGGCTATGCCGGCGGCAGGGGCCTAGTGTAGACCACGGACCAAAAGAACTTAGAGTCGTAAGCGCGTAAAGTGCCCTCTCACGCCTCCTGTTGGATGCTGGGGGAGTAGCAATAAACCTCAGCCCCCTAGCCTCCATTTCCTTCTCAATTTGGGCTACAAGTAAGAAGCCTGAATTTTATGAAATTAGCTTTCTGATTCTTATTTATTTATATATTAAGTTCTGAGGCAGCTCAGCAGGACTGTGTGTGTGAGTGCTTGTGTATATTTATGTGTGTGTGTGTGCGTGCTGTGAGGTGGGGGTGTCGTTATGCTGTCCTCAGATACAAGCCAAGGGTAACTTCAGTGGACACACACACAACCCTGCCTCCCCCAGTACCTCCCCTAATCTTGTTTCTGTGCCGGGCCTGGGTGGGAGGAGCCCTAGGCCAGGCTGGGATAAGAATCCCACAGTCTAGGGAGAGCTGAGGGCACCTGACAAGGTCCATCTCCTCCCCTCCTCTCAAGAAGCACAGGCCTCCTCTGGAATGAGAGGCTCTACCCACTATAGCACAGACAGGCACAGCACAGAAGCCCTCCCACCTCCAACCTGTCCCCTCACAGGCAGGGGAGCGGTGGAGGGAAAGAAACCAGTCATATGGTCCAACCAGCAGATCAAAAGCACAAGGAGCTGGGGCAGGGCAGGAACTGGGGCCTTCCCAGCAACTCCTGTAAAGTGGGAAGAGGTTAGGCAGTAAGCCAGGGACTCCTAATGCAGGGACCAGAAGCCTCAGTCTCCCCATCTCACCCTTTCCACAGGACAGCCCCTGTAGGTTAAGCTGCCCCTGCCCCACCCTACTCTGTGTGGCTGCTTTCTTTGGTGCCCCTTTTCCCCCACCGTAGCTGTGATGTGTCGTAGTTTTTAGCTGTTTGTAAATGTTAAAAAAAAGTTAAAAGGAAAAAAGTGAAAACAACAATAAAAAAAGAAAATCCAAATTCACCTTCCTCATGCCGCGTCTGGTGCCCCCCACGCTATGGTCACTCCCATTTTGTAACAATGAACCAGGTGGTGACTGTTTAACTCTTTGATGTCTGTGCTCAAAGGACTGCCTTCTCCAGTGCCCAGTGTACGAGTGTGTGCCCTCTTCCCTCACCCTTCACTTGCTGGACGCAGCCCTCTCCCCTGCAACCCCCTGGAGGGACCCATCCATCTCCCTTACTTTCCTGGGGAACCCTAAACCCAACTCTGTTGATGTAAAAAATGAAAATATTGATGAAAAATAAAAAGGAAACAAATCCTTAAAATCTATGTCTGCTTCTTTGCCTCCACCTACGTCCAACTCTGAGACAGTCCTGGGAGGGGAAGAAGACGTGAGATGGAAAAACAACTCCTCTCTCTCTAAACTGAAGGCCAGACTAACATGATGCATCACATTTACTTCCTGAGTTGGCCTCTCTATCCTGACCTTTCCACTTCTACAGATGGAGCACCCCCTCAGTCTCCTAGATTTGAAAACTTGGGGTAATGTCCTACAACTCAATAGCAAAAAAACTAATAACCTAATTAAAAAAATGGGCTAAGGACTTGAATAGCCATTTTCCCAAATAAGACATAAAATGACCAATAGGTATATATAAAAAAATGCTCAATGTCACTAATCATCAGGGAAGTGCAAATCAAAACCATAATGAGATACCACTCATACCTCTCAGGATAGCTATTATATAAAGTGTTGGCAAAGATGTGGAGAAACTGGAACCCCTGTACATTGTTGGTGGGAATTCAAAATGATACAGCCACTCTGGAAAATATGGAAGTTCCTCAAAAAATTAAAAATAGAACTACCATATGATCCAGCGATCCCACTTCTGGGTATTTATCCAAAAGAATTGAAATCAGGATCTTGGAGAGGTATTAGCACTCTCATGTTCATTGCAGAATATCACAATGGCTAAGATGTGGAAACAACCTAAACGTCCATTGACAAATGCATGGATAAAGAAAATATAGTATGTACATAACAATGGAATACTTGCCAGCCTTAAAAACGAAGGAAATTCTGCTATGATAAACCATGAGGACATTATGCTAAGTGAAATAAGCCAGTCACAGAAAGACAAATATGCATGATTCCACTTTATCTAAAATAGTCAAATAGAATCAGAGTGGAATGTTGGTTACTAGGGGCTGGGGGAGAAGGGAATGGGGAGTTGCCAATCAACAGGCATAAAACTTCAGTTAAGCAAGATGATTAAGCTCTACAGATCTGCTGTATGACATTGTACCTATAGTCAGTGATAATGTATTGATTGTACCCTTAAAAAAATTGTTAAGAGGACAGATCTCAAGAGTTTTTGCCATAATAAAATAATATTTACAAAAACATTTTAAAAATCTAAAAACTCCAAAAATGAATACAAATAAACAAAAACTTGGAGTAATATTTCTTGAGAATAGACCCAACTTTCCTCCAAATCCTTGTGTGTTTTTTAAAAATGTAGATTCCAGATTCCATTCCTGACTTGTGGAATCAGAATCTTTTTTTGGAAGAGAGTTGACCTAGAATCCACATTTTAAACAAGCTCCGGTGGGAATTTTTATCTGTGAGGAAATCTGAAAAGTACTGCCTGAGGTTTACCATTGACGCTCCTCTCACTCTAGTCCATTTCTGTTCTAATCAAGCCATTTTCTGACTTTTTAAAAATGGTAGCTCTCAAATCAACTCCTTCCTTTCCATTTCAACAGCTGACTTCTAGGTCAGGGTTCTGCCTTCACCATTGGTTAATCTCTGTGCCTCCTATTTCCTATGCCAACCCACTTACACATCACTGCCAGATCAATCTGCCCCAAAATGCTCTTTGGCATCCTTTCCTCAACACCCTTCAATGACTCCCTACTGCTCAACCAGATGCAGTCTAAACTCTTTAGCCAGAAACGGTTGATACATGTTAACCAAGCTTTCTCTTTACTGTCTAAGTTCCATCTCCACATTGAGATCATCAGAAAGTTGCTTATCTAGACATTACTTGAGCTTCCCTCAGAATTATGACATTTGGAAGGCTCATAAGAAAAAGGGCTATGTAAAGTTTTCTCCCCCTTCTATACTTACTTCCCAGATTATAATCTTTTCACTGCTTTAGTGGTTTTTTTTTTTTTAAGTTTTTTTTCTCACAAACAAATGTAAATCCTTTTGGAAATGGACAGGTTGATAGAAAGCCAAACATTCCCCAAGTCTGAAGTTCAAATGTGTCTGTAACTGCTGTCTTGTCCAATAACTCTCTGCCCAGTCCAGCTTCTATGCCTTTGCTTGGGTTCTTCCCCCTGCCTGCAACAACTTTCCTTTCCTTTCTGGTTTAATGAAGCCATTCCTGACTATGCTAGGCTTCAAGTATCTTTCTTCTTCCAAGAACATCTGTAGCACTGGTTCAACAGGTCTTTAACAACACAGCAATTTACCTCATATGGTAATTTCTCTTTTAATGTACAGGATTACTTGCAACTCATAAGGTCTGGTGGTTCCTTAAGTCACAATTTAACACGAAACAACTGGGCAGCTTTTCCTTAATAGTCCAGGGCAAGAGCAGTAGTGAGTGATTGTATGCTTTCCTTAGGTTGACCTTGATGTGAAATGAATTGCTGTCTCCAGAGAACCTGTATATGCCGGTTGAATGGGGCCCAGGTCCTCAACTCTTACAAATACCAGACTGTATTGAAGGGAAGAAGGCCCCAGTAGTTTATTCTCACCCAACCCGTTTCGATCCCGGTCCTCCCTCTCTCTCAGGGTTCAGGGAGTTCCTCGAGTTTTCTTGCTCCCGCCCAGGCAGGGGGGGCTCGTGTCCAGTTGAGGGTTCTCCCTCCACTGGGCGGGGGTCCGCGCTTGTATGGCCAGGGCGTGGACCGGCCCAGCCAGTTCTTGTGACAGCGCCGCGTGGACCAGCCGATGCCGTTGCAGGGGGCTCAGTCCCTCGAAACGAGAGCTCACCACGGCCAAGCGGAAATGGGTTTCACTGCCTGGTGGGACCGCGTGGCCGCCGCTCTCATTACGCAGCTCCAGGACCTCGGGGTTCAGCGCCTGCTCCAACTTTGTGCGAATGGCGGCCTCGACGGGACCGATGGCCCCTGATCTGGCGCTGCCCCGGGACACACAGACGCGGCCAGCCATGGAGAACAGGCTTCCGACCAGCTGCCCACTCAGCATCAGCTACGGCAGAGACAAGAACGGGGGCAGTGAGGGTCAGGGCCTCGCTCTTGGTGAGAGACCAGTCTCTCAACCACCCCAGCCCCCGCCCCCCGGCCAACGTCCACACTGGGAGTCCGCCTAGACGCGACAGTGAGACGCGAGGCACCGCCTCTTTCCTCTGTGTGACGTGGGGGAATCTGGCCTCCAGCCGCGAGCCGCTGAAGGGAGGCGGTGGATTAAAGAGAGCCCGCGCGCGAGGCACGTTCCTTACTAAGGGGATTCGCAAAGAATGAGCTGGAGGTTGCAAGAGTAGGGTATGTGCAACTCCGGGCTTTTGGTTGAGCCAATGTCCCTATGTCCCCTCTGAACCCCAGGCTGGGCCCCTTCTACCTTGCACTCAGTCTTCGCTACCGCAGCTCCCATTCAGGGCCGGACTCCTGACGTTCCGGGCGAAATGTAGGCTTCGCGTCCTGAGGCACGCTGGGAAATGGAGTCCTCGCTACGCGATAGACCGGGCCGGCACCACGTGGTTCCCTGAGGGTTCTCGGGAACTGTAGTCTCTACTTCCCCCGACTCGTGAGGTCGTGGGAGGCTCTGAACCTGAGGAATTGTAAAGAAAACGGGAACTTCTGTGCAATTGATATTGAGATTATTCGATTCATTTTATTGACAATACATCTTGTAGATTATCTAGCCCAACACCTTTATTTTACATACAAGAAAATGGAAGTCCATTTCATTTATTGAATACATAATTATTGTGTGCCAGACCAGTCCTGGAGGCTGGGGAGGTAAGACAGACAGGCCCTGTCCTCAGGCAGTTTACAGAACACTGGAGAAGATGGACCAGTGAGTGGACAGTTGCTAAGGGCTGTGTGCTAAGGGCTGTGATGGGACTAAGAGCAGGATGCTGAGGAGGCATGTCGTCCAGACTTGGGGGAGAAGAGAAAACTTAATTTACAAGGCACAAAAATCCCTTTCTCAGCCCCTCCTAGTGTGGTAGCTGCACGCGCAAAGGCCAGGAGGAGAGAGAACTTTGGGGGAGTGGTTCCTTTGGGTGTAGTTAGATATGGTTGGAGCCCACGGGGCAGAGATGATGGTGATGGGAAGCTGAGTGAATGTATAGGCCTGTGGGGAGAAGGCCTCGTTAGGCAGTTTTGTTTTTATCCTAGGAACAGTAGGAAGCTAGGGAAGGTTTTCAGTGGGGATATAACAGGATGAGATTTTTCCAAGATGATATATAACTCGTCAATTCAACCAGTATTTTATTTTGTATCCTAATATTTTATCGATTTCTCCATATATGTATTTCCCCAACTTTTAATTTTGAAAAATTTCAAATCTGCAGAAAGGTTGAACAGTGCAAAACAGCATCCTCTACCTTTCACTGTTTTTTACATTTATATATATTATATACTTATACATATATACTTTTATGTTTAAGTACTTTATGTATACTTATATACTTTAAAAATGTATTTCTATACTTTTTTTGAAAATAAGTTGCAGATAGCATGACATTTCACCCTTAGGTACTCCAGTATGTATCTCCTAAGAACAAGGATATTCTCTTAAATAACTACAATACCCTATCACACTCAAAAAATTTAACATAATGTCAATTGCAAGGTTAGTACAATGAGCACCCCATTTATTCTTCACCTATATTTACTGACAACATTTTACCAGATTTGCTTTTTATCTCCCTTTTTTTTTTTTTTCTTTTTCCGGCACGCGGGCCTCTCACTGTTGTGGCCTCTCCCGTTGCAGAGCACAGGCCCCAGACCCACAGGCTCAGCGGCCATGGCTCATGGGCCCAGCCGCTCCGCGGCATGTGGGATCTTCCCGGACCGGGGCACGAACCCGTGTCATGTGAGTCCCCGGCAGGTGGACTCTCAACCACTGTGCCACCAGGGAAGCCCTAATCTCTCTTTGAATGTGTGTATATAATAAAAATATTGTTATCATTTTTGCTGAACCATTTGAGAGTTGCGAAAATCTTTACACTTCATTGCTATATACTTAAGCGTATATCTCCTAAGACAAGGATATTTTCCTACATAAGCGCAATACCATTACCACGCCTAAGACGTTTAATATTTGTTCAATACTGTTATTAATATAATAGTTGACATTCAAATTTCCCCAGGTGTCTCATTACTGCCTTTATAATTTATTTTTCGAAAGCCAATCAAGGATCATGCATTGAATTTAGCCATCTTTAAATTTTTATTTTGCAAAGATCCCTGGCTGCAGTGTGGAGAACTGTAGAGGAGGTAAGAGTGCAAGCAGGGAGACCAGTTGGGAGGTTAGTGTAGCAGTCTAGGTGAGGGATGATGATGACTTGGACCATGCTGGTGGTCATGCAGGTGAAGATGGAAATAAATTGTGGCTATAAGATATACATTGGGAGGGTAAAACCCACAGGATGTGGTAATGGGCTAGTTACGGGAGGGAAAGTATGAAGGATAACTATCAGGTTTGTGCATCTGGATGGATGGCATTTGTTCCCTAAGATACAGAATATTGGAAGAAGCACAGGTTTGGAAGGGTGGGGAAGGGAAAGACTAGGTGCCCAATTCTGTTTTGGACTTGATCCTGAAGTGTCTTTATGATATCGAAGAACAGATGTCATGTTGGATGTATGGTTCTATGTGTGTGTATTTTATTTTTAACTTTTTCTTAAGTGCTTTCAGAGTTATAGAAATACAAAAATAGTACAAATAATTCTTGTATACCCCTCACCCTGATACCCAGATTATCCAAATATTGACATGTTATCATGTTTGCTTTGTTTCTTTTTATGTATCTAACTACACATATATAATTATTTTTCTGAATCATTTGAGAGTAAATTTCAGACATAAGTCCATTTACCTCTAACTACCTGTGACGGTTAATTTTTTGTGTCAACTTGACTGGGCCACAGGGTGCCCATATATTTGGTCAAACATTATTCTGGGTGTTTCTGTAAGGGTGTTTTTGATGAGATTAACATTAAAATTGGTAGACCTAGTAAAGCAGATTGCCCTCCCTATTGTGGCTGGGTCTCATCCAATCAGTTGAAGGCCTGAATAGAACAAAAAGGCTAACCCTCCTGGAAAAAGAGAGTTCTTTCCTGCCTGACTGCCTTTGAACTGGGACATTGGCTTCTTTCCTGCCTTCAGACTTGAACTGAAACACTGGCTCTTTCTGGGTCTCCAGCCTGTTACTCTTTGACTGGAACTACAGCATTGCTTCTCTTGGATCTCAAGCCTTCAGACTTGGACTGGAATTACACCATCAGCTCTCCTGTGTTTCCAGCTTGCTGACTCACCCTGCAGATCTCGGGACTTGTCAGCATCCATTGTCATGTGAGCCAATTTCTTATAATAAATCTCTCTCTCTCTCGTTTGCTCTTGCCCTCTCCATATATATCCTATTGTTCTATTTCTCTGAAGAGCTCTGACTAATATATATTTGCTAATATGTATTTAGTAAAAAAAAAAAAAAAAAAAAAAAAAGACGTTTTCTCACATAACCACAATGTAATTGTCAAATTCTGGAAATTAACATTGATACAGTACTATAATGTACAGATCTTATGCAAAATTTGCCAGTTGTCCCATAATGTCCTTTATATAAAATGAAAAAAAAAAAAATTCTGGGCCAGTATCCAATCTAGGATCACATGCTGTATTCAGTTGTTATGTCTCTTTGGTCTCCATTAATCTGGAATAGTTCATTTGTCTTTTTGTCTTTCACGACTTTGACATTTTTGAGGAGTACAGAGCATTTATTTTGTTAAATATCCCTCAACTTGGGTTTGTCGAATGTTTCACTCTGATTCAGATTTAGGATATACATTTTTGGCAGGAAAACTGCAGAAGTGATATTGAATCCTTTCACTGAAGCATATAGGGGGCATATAATTCAATTTGTCTCATTGTTAATGATAATTCTGATTAATTGATTAAGGTGGTATCTCTCAGGTTTCTCAATTGTAAAATTTTCCTTTTTCCCTTTGTAGTTGTAGGAGATACTTTGAGTCTATGTACTGTTTTTCATTAAGCTTTTGTCTACTAGTTTTAGCATCTGAGAAGCGCATGTGAAGCAAGAGTCTCGCTGAAGACGAAATGAGATCGTGGGCGGGGGGAAGGCGGGGAAGTGGGTGAGGGGAGTGAAATGGCCTGGGAAAAAGAATAAAGTGAGAAAAGAATCAGATTTTCTATTAGAAGATCACTCTGGCTAGTGTATGAGGAATATATTAAGGGAATGGGAAGAGTGGAAGCAGGGAGAAGAGGAGAAAAGCCTTTGGCAGTAGTCTGGTGCAAGATAATCTGAGTGAAGGCAGGAGACAGGCTAGAGAGAAGTAAATCAACTAGAGTGCTGTTAAAGAGATGGAATTTCTAAGAAGGACTTGTTTTAGGTGAGGGCCTTGTAATTTGCTAATCCAGTGACAGTGGTGGGGAATGGTGGGAGGCTGTGGTCAGAGAAGGCCTTGCTGTGGAGGGGACATTTAAACAGATATTTGAATGACTAGAGGAAACCAATCATGTGGAAAGAGAGATCTGGCCAGAGGCAATGTATTCACTGCATGTGTTATGCCAGGCTCACTGTTGGCATACTTGGGTGTTCGGTAAAATGTACCGAATGGATAGTGAGCTAGTATGTGAATAGAGAGGGCCGACATTATTATTCCTGTTGCAAAAATAAATGAAAGCTTTGTAAGTTGCAAGCTCCCTAGGGCAAGTTTAGTGTCTTTGTTTCTAATAAAAACATAGTCATGACAATATGTACTATTTAGTGAAGGTTTGTCATGGACAGATTAAGAGACTTAGAGGCTTTAAGCACTGAGACATTATGGTGGCCGCCTCGTGTAATTAAAGAAAACAAAACGAAAACTAATAAACACTAATATGTAATGTGAGGAGTAAGATGCCCAACAAAGTATTCATCTTTTTCCTATGATGATTACTTCAGTATTTCTTCATTAAAAAATTAATTTGGGGGCTTCCCTGGTGGCGCAGTGGTTGAGAGTCCACCTGCCGATGCAGGGGACACGGGTTCGTGCCCCGGTCGGGGAGGATCCCACATGCCGCGGTGCGGCTGGGCCCATGAGCCATGGCCACTGATCCTGCGCGTCCGGAGCCTGTGCTCCGCAACGGGAGAGGCCACAACAGTGAGAGGCCCGCGTACCGCAAAAAAAAAAAAAAGAAAAAAGAAGAATTAATTTGTCCCTACTGATGTATAATTTACACATAAGAAATGCACACTTTTTAAGCATACAGCTTAATTTTACATGGGAATACACCATATCAAGATACAGAAAATTTCTAGCACCTCGGAAGGCTCCCAGGGAAGTCAATACCACCCTGCCACAGTTAATCATTATTCTAACCTCTAGCACCATAGATTAGTTTTGCCTGTTTTTAAACTTCTTATAAATAGAATCACATAGTATGAATACATTTGTGTTTGTCTTTTGCTCAACATTGTCTGTGAGATTCATCCGTGTGTGTGGCAGTGATTTGTTCATTTTCATTGTGTGGTATTGCAGTATATGAATATACTATATCCTTGTACGTGCTTTTCGTTGGATGTAAACACTCTTTTCTGTTTGGTGTATATCCAGGAGTGGTCATAGGATAAACTCAATGTTTATTTCTGAAATGGCAAATTTGTTCAAATTTTTGAGATCCCCTGCTTTGTTGGTGACAGGTACTATGCTAAATGTTTTACATTTATAAACTCTTTTAATTCTTGCAACAAGTCCATGAAGTAGCTACTGTTACTACTCTCGCTTTACCATTGAGGAAGCAGAGACCCTTAGAGGTTAGGTAAGTAATTTACCTATGGTCACAGATCTGGTAAACAAACCCAGAGAGTCAGGCTGCAGAATATGAGCTCTTAACCATTAAGCTATTCTGCCTCCTAATCCAGCATTTGGGCGTCTCAGGTTCCATCTCTGTACTAGGTTCTTTATATTTAATTCTCATTTATTCTAACAACTGTATTATGGTAGGGTATATGATTTTTATTTAATTGATGAGCTTCTGTTGTATTTTCTGTCACTCTGGCTACCACAGTCTACTGTTGATAGCTAGCTAGCATTTGGAGAGTGGTTTGTTGACTAAAGAGAAATATTTTAGAGAAGAAGATGCTAATTCTCTAAGAGTATAGTTTTATTTGTTTATGCAAAAAACATTTAATTACCCTACTAAGAGCCAGGTAGAAGGAATAAAGGACTCCTGATTTAAAGGTGAAGAAGACATGGTCTCTCCCTTGAAGTGGTCACAGAAAGGAAGTGAGACCAAGGTCAAAACACAGGGCAGAGTGCTTAAATGCTATCAGCAGGATATGAACAAAGAGATGTGGGTACACTGAGGCTGTGTGTGTGACAGTAGGGAAGCTTCATGAAAGAGGAGGTGATATCTGGGTGGAAACTGGAAGGATGAGGAGGGTTTTGCAGGTCCAGAGGAGGCTGAAAGCATTCTAGCCAAGGGCAACGTTATGTGCAATGGCAGGGAGCTGTGGAAAGGCCTTGCTCATCTTATGAATGATGTGAAGCTCAGTACGGAGGGGGCTGGGGGTGGAGTTGAGGAAAGGTGGAAGAAAAGGGGAAGGGAGAGAAGTATGGTTGGAATGATAGAATGGACCCAGAATGCCCTAAATGTTTGATTAACTAGATTGCCTGGTTAGGAACTCAGCTGCTTTTTGGTTAAAAATCCCAGAGGTGTTAAAGGAGATAAGATCCAGCCTGTTTGTGATGGTGTATGACTTTTACAAACGGCCTGCTCTGTTATATATTTTAATAGCTCTGGTAAGAATGCTGGGAAGGGAGGTCTGGGGAGCAATAGATAGTAACTGAACCTGATAAAATTTGTAGGATATTGGCCTATCCGGACTTATCTAATAAAGTTTTATAGCTAGATGGAATTTAAAGTATTAAGTCTAATTCCATCCCTCTCTCATGCTCTCTCACTCTCAAACTCTCCTGCTCTCCAGCTCTCCCTCTCTCTGTAACAGAGGCAGGAAGTGAGGTTGGGTAAGTTAAGTGACTTCATGAAACCCATAATCTAGTTAGTGAAGTAGTGTGCTTGGAGGGATGACGAGCACAGTCTTTGAGTCAGGCAGACCTTGGTTCTAATCATGTCTTTGTAAGTGGCTGTGTGACCTTCAGCAAGTGCTTAAACGCCTCTGAGCCTTGGTTTCCTTATCTGTGAAACAATTACAGTCATCCTTCAGTATCCATGGGTTCCGAATCTGAGGATTCAATCAACTGTAGATGGAAAATATTCTAAAAAAAAATCTGGAAAGTCCCCAAAAAGCAAAACTTGAATTTGCCCTGCCCTAGCAACTATTTACATAGTTTTACATTGTATTTACAACTATTTACATAACATTTACATTGTATTAGGTATTAAAAGTAATCTAGAGATACTTCATCTGGGAGGATGTGCTTAGGTTATACACAAATACTACACCATTTTATATAAGGGACTTGAACATCCTTGGATTTTAGTATCCACTGGGGGTCCTGGTACTGAGGTACAACTGTATATCTACTTCATAGGTAGCCCCTAACATAGGGCTTATCTCTTAATAAGGGTTTAATATAATCTCTTTTCCCTTTACCCTTCCTAACAGCACAGGGTCACTGTGATAGAAGTAAAAAAGAAATCAGGAGGTCAGCTGGCCCCTCAAGCAGGGCCTCGAAGGGTACCAGAGTTGTCATGGGGTCCCTACTACTGTATTTTGTTCTGTGCTCTGTAGGGCTGAAAAGTTGACACTATTAGAACTTCCAGAGCTGACTGGCTTCTTGGGGAGAGAGTTACACTAACAAAATACACAAGCAATTGATGAATAGGTCAGAATTCAAATTAATTAACTTCTAGTGATAGATATATCTTCCCATACTGGTTCTCCCCTTCTCAGTCTCATATTTTTATCCTAAAGTAGAATAATTGGAAAGTTGTTAATTGAGAGCAGAACCTGAGCTAAGAGGGTTGGATAGTCTTCAGAAACATTTCACCCAGACTATGAGAACAAGCTGATGCCTTCACCAGGGAACCTTCTATAACAGCCTAAGCCTTTGTGTCTAGCAGACACATACTCTTAAGTGTTAGAGAAGCACAACACATTCCTACTGTAATTGCCCCATTTAGATGGTATGTGGACCATATCTTTCTATTAACACGTGCATCTTCTGAAATACTATAATCAGTTTGGCTAGAATTATCTTCAGTTGCATCCTGCTATTGAGGAAACACTCCCATTACTTTTAACTGTACTTGGCTGTTTCACAAATCTATATCAGCATCTTACCAGGGGTAAGCTCTACAGATAGCTGATGTTAACTAATTTTAACTTACAGAGTTCACCAGATTTCCTCCATTTTCTAGAGGCATCTCATTACAGACCTCTTTGTACTAGTCTCAATTATCTGTATACCCATTGCCTGATAGGTAGCATGTACTCAATAAATGTCAGTTGAACAAAGGTGAGGTTAAAAGAGAACACTAGAGAAGAGCTCAGGGAGAAAAATTTAAGTCTATTCTTTTCTCTATAGCATACTACCTCCTGTCTTTGATAGGGACATAGTGAAGGGACAAAGTAGGTAATTAAATAGTTAATCCCACTAGGGGATTGTAAGTAAAGAAAAAGGTATGGGAGACCACTCTAAGTTAATGTTCACTCAATCAAGCAGGCCTGCGTAGCAACAAAACTATGCAACAGAAGCATGAGACGTGCCCCAAAACAATAAAACAATGGTGGCATGAGACCCACATCCTGCCCAGTGAGCTCAGTAAGCTGATTCCAAGGGCATGCTTCTCTCCACACACTAAAAACAAAGAAATATAAGGAAAGGGTGACATTATACTGAAACCTGAGATCATTTACCATTTTTAGTAAATGAGCGCCTTTTGGCTCATTTCCATTGCACCATGACAGTCCCAACTTGACCAAGTAGGGACAAGAGCCTCCCTCCCTCCCCCCCCCCCCCCCCCCGCCACGTGGAGGAGGAGCTGATGCTGGAAGTTTGACGTCTACTCAAGAATGAGGAAGAAGGTGGTCTTTTTCCCCTCCCCACTTTTCCTTTGATTATAAAACTGTAGCCCACTAAGTTCTCGGAGCACGGCACCCTCTCACCCAGCCACTTGGGAAGTCTCAAGTCTCACAAGTGTCCTATTCTAATAAATCACTTATATGTCACTTTGCCTCTCGCTGAATTCTTTCTGCGCTGAGACATAAAGAACTGAAGCTCCTCGGAGGCCCCAGACGCATTTCAGCGGTTTCAGCTTTATGGGATATTCAGGAAAGGGTGAAAATGGGGTGGGGATGTAGAACTCCCAGGGATGGGAAGCTGAGGAGAAAGAAATGGAACTTTCAGGAAAAATTTCTATGGAAGGTAGGTGGAGGATTACACAAACGAGTCTCTAGGGGCTGTTGCTGAAGTCTAAGAGAGGCAAACAAGAGGATCATGGAGGAAAAGGCTGAAGTTAAATAAGTAACACTGGATATGCTGTTGAGATGCAGGGAACAGTGGATTCTGGCTTAGGTACCTGGAAGATTGTTGGTGCCATTCAGGTAAAGAGAGCAAAGGGCGGTGGGGGGGGTGTTTGGATGAGTTTGCTTTTGGATAGGTCGAGTTATTGGGACAAACAGGTTGAAGTATCCAGTCAGCAGTCACGTATATGGGTCTGAGCTTCTGAAACAAATTTGGGTGTTAGTTGAAAGCATGGAGTTGGGTAAGGCTCTTCGGGGAGAGTGAAGAATGGAGGAGTGTGGGGGAGGGGCGAGTAGGGGGGCAGAGCCCAGCTGGACACCGGGATTTAAAGACGGGCAGAGGAATTTGGTGTTGCCAGAGTTGAGGGGTGGGGGTGGGGAAAAATAAAATTAAATAAATAAATAGGTTAAAAAAAAAAGGGCAAAGGAACAGAAGCAGGATGAGGAAAGACGAAGGGCGACATTTTGAAAGCCAAGGGAAAGCCGCCTTCAGCTTCAAGGCGGTTTTGGACGCCGCCGGGAGGTAAAGAGGAGGATAACTAATTCTATGCTAGGTCGGTCAAACTGGAGTCCGAGGAGCAGTGGCAGGTGGCATGGGGCTAAGCCACACTGCAGGCAACGAGTAAATTGAAAGGGGGAGGCCTTAGTAGTACTATATTCTTTAAGAAGTTTAGCTTTGACGAGCCAGAAAGGGAGGGACTTGGAGGGTAATTTAGGGCTCAAGGGGATAATCAGCTTCAGAATTCGGTACCCTTGAGTGGGAGTAACTCTACATCTGCCGGAGGCTCTCTGCAGTCCTTTTGGGTCCTTCTTGGGATTTCCCTTGGTGAAAAAAAACCTACCACTCTTAAGTTGGAAAAAACCTGCCACTCAATAAAAAACAGAACAGCGTGTTGTTTGAAAACCTTCGCTTTAAAAATCCTGGCATGCAAATAAGGGGCTTTAATATGGTTCACAGCGATTGGTAGGTACTTACCAAGGCCGTCATTTCCTCGTAGTACAAGATGCAAACGAAGAGTCTGCTTTCCGCTTTCCTATTGGCTGTTCGATCGGACTCAGCTTTTAGCCAATCAAACCACTTCGCTTCACCCCTCCCGGTAGCTCTTATAAATTACATCAAATTGGTTATCCTTGCCACATCCTTCTCTTTGAAAAAGAAGCTGTAACTGCATTTTTAGCCGTAATGTCAGGACGCGGAAAGCAGGGAGGCAAAGCTCGGGCCAAGGCCAAGTCGCGCTCGTCCCGCGCTGGCCTTCAGTTCCCCGTGGGGCGAGTGCACCGCCTGCTGCGCAAAGGCAACTACGCTGAGCGAGTGGGGGCCGGCGCGCCAGTGTACCTGGCGGCTGTGCTGGAGTACCTGACCGCGGAAATCCTGGAGCTGGCCGGCAACGCGGCCCGAGACAATAAGAAGACGCGCATCATCCCTCGCCATTTGCAACTAGCCGTGAGAAATGATGAAGAGCTCAACAAGTTACTCGGGGGTGTCACAATTGCCCAGGGCGGCGTCTTGCCCAATATCCAGGCAGTCTTGTTGCCCAAGAAAACGGAGAGTCACAAGCCTGGCAAGAGTAAGTAATTAGGAGGCTTGACACCAACCCCACTCACCCCAAAGGCTCTTTTAAGAGCCACCAAAGTGTCAAATGAAGGGCTGATCACGAAACAGCGCATTAGCTCTTTTTTTGAAAACTTGGGTGGCTCTAAAAAGAGCCTTTGGTCTTTGGTTCACTTTGTCTGGATTTATTTGCTTTTGGCTTTGTGGCTTTCAGTTTTCTTTGGTAATAGAACGGCCTGGATATTGGGCAAAACGCCACCCTGGGCGATGGTGACTTTGCCCAACAGCTTATTCAGTTCCTCGTCGTTGCGGATGGCCAGCTGCAGGTGACGAGGGATGATGCGCGTCTTCTTGTTGTCTCGGGCCGCGTTGCCCGCCAGCTCCAGAATTTCGGCGGTCAGGTACTCGAGAACTGCCGCCATGTAGACGGGCGCGCCGGCCCCCACCCGCTCGGCGTAGTTGCCTTTGCGTAGCAGACGGTGCACTCGCCCCACCGGGAACTGCAGACCTGCGCGGGACGAGCGCGACTTGGCTTTGGCACGGGCCTTGCCTCCTTGCTTTCCGCGGCCAGACATAACTGAAAATAATGCTACAAGGCCTAGAGCTCAGGTTCTCGCAACAAACAGGATTGAAAGAGCACCGACTGGAAAGCTTTTATAAGCTTTCCTAGGGGTGGGGTCAGGAACGAATTTTTCATTGGTCCTAAATTGGCTCCAGAAATGGCCAATAAGGTCAAGAGTCGGTGTTGTTACGTAGCTATTACTGATAACGCAAGGTCTCTACATGGCCCAATGGAAACGTAAGACTTTTGGAGCCTTGATTTGCATACGGTGGTTATAAAAGGATCAGGCCCGCCCATTCTCTTGCTACTTTTCCTTGCTAACGGGTGTTGTATTCTACAATGCCTGAGCCGGCAAAATCTGCTCCCGCGCCCAAGAAGGGCTCGAAGAAAGCTGTTACCAAAGCTCAGAAGAAGGACGGCAAAAAGCGCAAGCGCAGTCGCAAGGAGAGCTATTCCATCTACGTGTACAAAGTGCTGAAACAGGTGCATCCGGATACCGGCATCTCGTCCAAGGCCATGGGCATCATGAACTCGTTTGTCAACGACATCTTCGAACGCATCGCGGGCGAAGCGTCGCGCCTGGCGCATTACAACAAGCGCTCGACCATCACCTCCCGGGAGATCCAGACGGCCGTGCGCCTGCTGCTGCCCGGCGAGCTGGCCAAGCACGCCGTGTCCGAGGGCACCAAGGCGGTCACCAAGTACACCAGCTCCAAGTGAGTCCCTGCCGGGACGCGGCGCTCGCACAAGTCGCCGGGACGCTTGACTTTCCAAAGGCTCTTTTCAGAGCCACCCACCTTATCACCAGAGAAGAGCTTTGTTCACTTGGTTTCTCTCAGTCTCTTCTCACAAAGTAAGTTGCAGTAGTTGGATGAAAGTAATGGCAAATGGCACACGTAGCTTTTTAGGCCCTTATGACTTGAGGTTCTTGGCGCGTGACTGGCTTTGCTTTTGAATCTAGGCCGAGTCTTAACCCCTCACTGTGCTGCTTAGTTTTCTTATGAGTCAGTCAGTTCTAAATTAGGATTCTGAGACTGCTCCTTCCCACCCTCTGCTTGTAGACTGTTGTGTCCTGGTGGCTCTGTTAGGTACGTTTCATCGGTGTTCTAAAACGAAGTGAGTGATTTCGGCCATCCTCATTTAAGAAAGGACCCCAGGATGTAAGTAAGCCCGAGTCCTGCGAACACTGCATCACAGCCCTGAAGAATTCTCCCGAGAGTTTGGCAGCTGCTTGGGTGCCCAGTCACCAGTTACGCCCTGCGACGTGACCTCCTGTGGATACCAGTAGTTCAGGGTATTTAGGACGGAACCCGCGCTGCCTGGTCTCAGCCTTTCCGTGATTGGACGACATGAATATTCAAAATCTCGCGCCGCTCCAGAATTCATAGATTCTGGTTTCCACCCCTCACTTTGGTGCTTTGAAATCCCTGTTATTTTTTGGTTTGTGGATCATTTTTGCATTTAATTCTCATCTTGGAATGTTTCGGCCTCAAGTAACTGTAAGGCACTAGTCATTTTAGTCTGGGCTCAAACGTCACCTCTCAGAAACCTTCCCAAGTCATCCACTCAGGAGTTTGCGCCTCTCCTTCCTGCCTGACCTGGGCCCTCACTCTATTTTATCTTCCTCCTAGCAGCGGTCAGAAATTGTCTTGTTCATTTATATTCTTGTTTACGGTCTTTCTCCTCAAGCCCTTAACAGAAACTTTGCTGGTCTGGTTTTCCTCTATATCGTCAGTGCCAACCAGTACTGGGAACACAGTGGACACTTCAGTACTTATTGAATTAATATTTGTTGAATTAATTTTGCTGTCCCACTCCTTTTTTAATCGCTTCCGTGGATGGATGGGTGCGGTTCATCTTCATTAGATGTATGTGAAGACGTGATGAAAATGGAAATGTTTTTGGAGCTCCTTCCCCAAGTCTGTCCGTGGTCACCTCAGGGCAACAGCTGGGAGGAGGACTTTGTTAAGATTTTTTTCTTTCTTCTTTTTTTTGCTTTAAGGGGGAGGTGGCAGTTTTGTCCCTCCTTTATACTTCTCAGTTTGGCCTAATCTCTTGGATTTTCATTAAATTCAGAACATTGGTCACTGGAAATCCTTTTCCTTTCTCTGTTTATGACATCCTTCCATCCTGATCCTTTGTTCCTCACGGAGATGAGCTTTTAATTTATGTTCACCATCTCATTTGCTTTTCAGGAGACCCTATACGATAGACAAGATTAATATCCCTTTAAAAACGAGATTGAGAGAAGCGAAGTGATTGGTCCACTGGTCATGCAGCTAACCTTGTCCACCTTTGTATCCTCAGATGCGAGGACAATTGTATTTTAGTTTCACTTCATGTAATTACAGAATGTTGAATCTTTCTGTCCAAGCCTTGATTTTTCTGATAAAGACACTGATGGTCTGATGAGTTATTCAACTCTGCTTTTGGATAAGGGATCCTGGAGTTAACTGGGCTCCAGACATTATCAGAGACTGAATAAATCTTATGTTTCTTACATGTGTGTTTTCAGATGTGTGTAGATGCTATTGTTATTAATAAAATTACCAGTTAATTTAAAAGCTTGGCTGGATTATTGTATCTGCAATATAGTTTTTAACTAAATGAAATGAACAGATACAACCACTACTGGGTCTGTGGAAAAGCTGAGTGCCTCTGACTTGGAAGATGAATATTTATAAACCATCACCCAAACTTACTTCTACTCCAGAAGTGCACGGGGGCTGAAATAGCCTGTTATGAGGACACTGTTAATGCTCAGTAATTGGAAAATACATGACCACAAAACCAAACAAAAATCACCACAAACAAGAAGCACTATAAACAAGATAGAAGAAATAAAGTCCTTAAGAAAGTTTATAACACCTGCAGAGTACTCACTGTTTGCCAGATGATGTTCTAGGTCCTTTACACATATTGACTCATTTAATCCTCACAAGAACCTTATGAAATAGTTACCATTATTATGTCCCATTTTACAGATAAGGAAACTGAGGCATAGAAAGGCTTCTTCTCGGAAACTCTCCAGAGAATAAACTCTTGGTTCAATGTTTAACGGACCTGAGAAAGTAAGATCCCTCTCCGAAAACCTGGATTTTGGGGGAAATATTTATGCTTTAAAATTAAAATATAAAGAAATACCGCCTGCTTTTTTTTAGCATGCACCTTGGATATAAGTCTATGGTGGTGGCTGAAAGTCTTGGGTGGGGTGCTCTCATTCTCCATTCCAGAAACCATAGTTCAGCTCAGTTTTATTTGTCCCCGTAGTTGTAAGGCTCACCAGCTGAAATACTTTTACTAATGTGAGAGAGCTTTGGTTACTGACCGTGGGCTCCTCCCGTGTTTACTAGGAAGTTACAGAGTGAGAAAGGGGAAGGAGGTGTTAGAGTTTGGTATTTTAACTCTGGAGGAGAGGTGATTAATGATGGTGAGGTTTATCCTCCTAAAGAAACTCTTTGATCTTTCTCCTTCTCAAACATCTGTATACATTTGCTTAAGTTGGAGTTAATAACAATACTTGTTATAATAATAATTGCTTCTACTTCTTGAGCACATAAATATTTACCTTGTCCTCTGCTAAGTGGTTTACAAGCATTGTCTCATTTAATCTTCACAGCCACCACTTAAGATGGGTTTCATCCTTATTTTATAGGTAAAGGAGATTGAATTTCAGAAAAGTTAAATAACTTGTCCAGGATTGTTTAGGAAGTAAATGGTGGAACTACAACCCAATGCACACTTTTAAAAAGCTTGATATTCAAGGCCCTCCATAATCTGCCTCTTCCTTCTTCCACAGCTCTATCTCCTACTGCTATACAGGATTTCTGCTCTAGTTAACATGGTCTAGTCACCTTCCCCTAAACCCGTTTGCTCTTTCTCAGGGCTAGACTGGACTGCCCCTTCTTTCTGGCTTGGCCAGAGCTTTCTTTCAAGCCAAGGCCATAATATTCCACCTCAAATGACACCTCTCAACTAATTTCTCTACCACCCTCATCTCTTCTTTGAACAAACAAACGAAAACAAAAAAAACTTAACTGAGGTATAATTGGCATACAATAAACTGTACATATTTAAAGTATACCTTAAGTTTAGACATACATGTATACCTATGAGAACATGAGTACAATAAAAATAATGGACATATCCATCCACCCCCCCAAAAAAGGGTTTCCTAGTGCCCCTTTATAATTCTTCCCCCCGCTCCCTTCACCAATGTCCTCCTTTGGCCCCATCCTTGCCCTCAAGCAACCACTGGTTTGCTTTATGTCATTATAGGTAGTTTGTATCATACAATGTATCATTTGTATCTGGCTTCTTTCACTCAGCAAAATTGTTTTGAGATTCGTATATATTTCGGTGCATGTATCAGTAGTTCATTCCTTTTTATTGCTGAGTAGTATACCATTGAATAGCCGCAACTGGTAATTCAGTTACTTGTTGATCGATAGTTGTGTTGTTCCCAGTCCTTCCTCCAGTTTTTTTTTCTTTTTTTTTGGCTGCGCCCACATGGCATGAGAGATTTTAGTTCCCCGACCAGGGATTGAACCCGCACCCCCTGCAGTGGAAGCGTGGAGTCTTAACCACTGGACCGCCAGGGAAGTCCCCTTCCTCCACTTTTTCATGCACTCCAACTTTGTGTCGTGTTGGTTCCACAGATGAGCACAATAAACTTTCTGCTTTCAATTGGGAAGGAACTCAGATGGTGGATGAGCCATATACACAGATACTTATTCAAGTGGGAGAAAGTATTAGGGTTTCACTTTTGTTCTCCGAGGCTCAGAACGTCTCTAATCCATTTTATGTCCTGTGGCCAGAGTAGTCGTCTAAAGCACAGACGGTGGCCTACCTCTCTGACTCAGTTTGGCCTTTAAAAGAAAAACATGAGAGTAAAAAATGTAAAACTATCAGCAGTTCTTATACCATATTTGGTCTCACAGCATGGTCTGGGGAACTCTGCTCCTTTAAAACGGAGGCTAACATAGCTCACAATATGGCTAATCAGTGGTTGTGGCACAGGGAGGAAGCCTGAGGGGCAGCTCTGTTCAGGTTTCAGACACTGACCCTTAACTGGAAGACCGTCCCTGTGGCTCGGGAGACGAGCCATATGGGTGATTGAAAATCTGTATCTGCTAATTTAATAAATAATTATTAAGTATCTATTAATATTATTAAGTTCTGTAAGAAAGGCTCTCTAGGACCACTCTGACTCCTGAGCATTGTTAGGTATGATATAATTAAGTCATTCTTTCATTCAGTGATTTATTGAGTATCTGTTAGATAGCAGGCAATCTGGTTTAAGGTTAAACGGAACAGAATGGCTTCTGCCTTCCTGGACTTTTAGTGGCTAGAAGGGAAGATAGATATTATACAAGTGACTATAATAAAATGTGACACGTGTTAAGTTGGGAGAAGTACAGATACAGAGAGTGTAATGGAGGGAGGCCTAACTTAACACTGATGGGGCTAAGGAAGGCGTCTCTGAAGAAGGACTTGAAGGAGAGTGAAAGACAGCAAGCTCAGGGAGGTAGGAGGAACTGCAAGAAATTTAGTATGGGTAGTATTTAGAGGGTGAGGAGGTAGGCAGGTAGAGCCAGACCTTGAGGGATTGGCCCAGACATATGGAAACAGACTTTAAAGAACCCGATTAGCTTCTGGGCCAGTGTGACTGTGGAAACATCTGTACCCGTTCAAGCAACCTCTACTGCGGATGACACCTGGACCCTCGAAAGAGTGTCCATTCATTTCAGTGGCTTCCCTTAATGTGGAAATGGCTTCATCAGGCCATCCAGGCTGATGCCAGCCACCATCATGCTCTGAGGGGACCATGAGGTTCTGAGGGGGACTGTGAGATTCATAATTGGCCAAATGCAAAGGTTTGCCAATACCCAGAGCTGGTTGGGCTAGAGAAATGAGGTATTCTCATACACTAGTAGTGAGAGAAGAATTTGGTGCAAACTTTTTAGTGGGTAATTTCACAATAACTATCAAAATTCTCTTTTCATATATGAATACAAAACAAAACCCCCTAGAAAATCACTCTAAGATATTTGTGCAGGGATTGTAAATAGCAGCTTTTAAAAAAAACGTATTTTTAATTCTTGATAATTGAGAAATTAAAACATATACACAAAAAGATGCCAATGTACCACTTATCCAACTTCAACAATTATCAACTCAAACCAGTTATCAACTCAAGGCCATCTATCCTGTGTCATTTTGAAGCAGATCCCAGGCACCATATTATTTAATCCATAAAAATTTCCTTATGTGTCTCTAAAAGATAAGGACCGTAGTACCAAATCATGTCTAAAATAATTAACAATAGTTCCTTAATTTATCAAATATCCAGTTAGTGCTCAAATTTTTAATTTTAATCTCCCTATCTAATCTAATCTATATGTTTTAAAAGTACTTTATCTGGATCTGAAGCCAAATAAATCTACACATAGTGGTTGGTTGATGCCTTTTAACTCTAATGTATGTTTCCCATCCATCTCTTTATTTCTTGTAATTTCTTTGTTGAAGAAACTGGGTTGTTTTTCCTGTAGAGTTTTCCCAATTCAGATTTTGCCAATTACTTCTTGATGTAGTTTATCATGATCTTCTGTCTCTGTATTTCCTGTAAATTAGTAGTTGGATCAGAGGCTTGATTAGATTTAGGTTCACTTTTCCACTCCCTGGCAAGACTACTTCATAGCTAGTGCCATATATATATACACACACATATATATATATTTTCATATCAGGGGACATAATGGCTAATTGCTTCTCTTTTTGTGATAACAACACCTATTGATGCTTAATACTTAGATCCTTTAAATCACTAGGGGCTGCAAAATAATATTCTAGCACTTCTCCTTTATTAGCTGGAATTAAGAGAAAGCAGTATTATTTTTAATAATAAACACATAGAAACTACTTAGATATCTATTAGCAGGTGAAAAGAAAGTGGTAGGATCCCTTTTGGTATAAGTAAAAAAGGATATGTGTGTATGCATTGGTGTGTCTGCACTGGTAAGTAAGTAAAACATTTTTCTGGAATTTCATATATTAAAGCTAATAATAGTGGCTATTCATCAGGAGAGGAATTTGGTTAGTCCAGAAGGAGGCTTTTACTTTTTCCTTACATCTTTCAATATCATTTGAATTTTTGATCAATGTGCACTTAAAAACACTGTCAGCAGAAGTAAGTTATTTGGGCAGTTGGGGATTATTGGCCATAAAAAAAGCCCGAGTGATATGATAATATATTTGGTGAAAATAATGTATTTCAGATACCTATCCTAATGCCTGGCACACAGCAGATCCTTAACTTGTTTTAGTTAATTGTGAAAAACAGTTTTTAAAATCTTCAATAATATAACCTAAACAGTAGTAACAACAACAACAAACTCCAAAAGTCCTTGGGATTTATGAGCTGACCTACAGTTCTGGGGCTGGGACTCCACTAGTCCCAATCCTGTGAAAAAAACAATCACTTTAAATTGTGAACATCCACTTTAAAGAAGGTATTCTCTGAAGTGATTTTCCTGACTGGTCAACTTCACTGATAAGGCTTCGGCTACAGATTTGGTCCTCAGCCAGGCTAGGAGACTGGGTCACGGAGCAAAACAAAATCAGGTGGAGAAGACAATGCGTAGAACGTGCCTGGGAGAGTTGGTGTGGGTTACTGAGTAAGTCAGGAGCAGTATTTTGGGAGGATTATTCTGACCTTTAAATCTTTATTCTGACTGAGACTTGCAGGATAAATTGATGCTCCTGAATTTTACTCAAATTTTTTTTCTAAAATTTGCAAATCACAAACAATCTGAGGATGTCTTACTATATTTGCTGTATGCATTTAATAGAACCATTTCCCCTGTTCTTACTATTCCTTTTTATGTTCATTATTTGCTCCCTTTCAGACAATCATTCTAATTTCGCTTCTTTGTGTTCCTACAAAAATTGTATTGCTTTCTATGCATTAAAAATAATTATCCTCGCATACTATATATTCCACTTATGTGGCATTCTTGAAATAGCAAAGCTACTGAGATGAACAGATTAGTGGTTTCCAGGGGGTGGGTGTGAGGTAGGAGGTGGTTGGGAGTAAATTGTGGAGTTCTTTTGAGGTGATTGAACAGGTCTGTATCTTGATTGTGGTGGTGGTTAGAAGAATTTATACATGGAATAAAATTGCACAGGATTAGATGCACACACATATGAATGAAGTTTAAAGAAACTATGAAAAGTAATTCAGGTCTATAGACTAGTTAACGGTAATGTACCAATGTCATTATCCTGGTTTTGATATGGTACTACAACTCTAAGTCATGTCACCATTGGGGGAAGCTGAGTGAAGGGTACATGGGATTCTACTATTTTTGCAACTTCCTGTGGATCTATTATTATTTCAAAACAAAAATTTTAAAAAGTTGCAGAACATACTTTACTACTAACTAAATAGATGCAAAGTTAAACTAGAATGGCATATGCTTCCTCTGTTCCTATTGCTTATATACTCTTCTTTGGTACCAGACAATGTTCTAAACACTTTACATGTATTAAATCATTTTATCCTCACAATAACCCTATAGGTAGGTAGTATTATTATTTCGATTCTACAGATGTAGACATGGAACCACAGAGAGGTTAAGTAATGTGCCCACAGTCACACAGTCATATCAGCAAGAACCATATCCTATCAGCCAAGTGACCAAGGCAAGATAAAAATTCAGTCTCCTTTTAGTCACTGTACTACACCACTAATGTCAAAGAAGCAAGATGTTGATGCAGCATTTATAGCAGTTAACAATGTTAGAAATAATCAACAATTTAGGAATGCTGAAATAAGTTATATCAACTCTAAGGGAAAAAAAAATTAGTAGTTAGACTTAGTCTAACAAGCCCAGTTTATTGACTTGTTTTCAAGGAGGGAGAGCACACACCAAAAAAACTGTGAGGTGTCTCACCAACAAAAGAAAAACATACAGTACAATAGTAAGTACAATACATACAATAGCTTACAATAGTAAGCTGTGGGGAAGGATAAACTATAGAGTTTTGATGGGCTTAAAGCAAAGCAGGGCTGTGTGAAAGGATGGACATCAGAACTAGGCTTTCAAGTGCATTCAGGGTCCTGTTTCCTTGGAAACTACAAAGTATTGATGAAGGTGGAATGTTGTGTTTAGAAATCGCTTGTTTGAAGTTTTGTACCTGGGTTGAAAACCAAGGCTCTTCTCTGTGTCAGAGTGATTTAGGTCCTCTGGGCAGGAGGGGGATATTTCATTCTTACTGATACGATTTCACACAGCCAAAGTTCTGATAATCTGCGATTTTTAAGAGAACAAAGTTTCTCAGTGAATAAGAAAGCAGTGGTCCCTCAAAGAAGGGGATTCTGACTCTTTATAGCTACAGCATGTCCTTGGGACTTGTGTTTCCTGCTAATTTTTGACTAATTCTTTGACGTTCATCTCAGCCTGATGAATGGCAGAACAGATTTTTTACTTTCTCAGTCCTAGCAAATGTCTACTTTCTCAGAATGCACGTAAGTGGTATTGTGTTTTATATTTTATTCTATTTTTTACTTTCCCCCTTTCTAACGTATATGTTAAAAATTGGCCTTTCCCTCTCAACTCCCACAAAAACCTGCATCTCTCTTTTGCTCTCCATGTTGTGATGTGAACATGCACTCTGTTGACTGAAAGTGCTGCATTGAACTCCAGGATGTGCAAACACCATATTTTACCCCCCACTCTCCCGCTGACGGACATCCACATTTGCTCCAATTCCCCATCATCACAAACACGCTGTTATAAAGAAACATCATTGTTCATTTCCCTCATGGACCTATGTAAGAATATCTTTTGGATAAGAACCCTCATTACTAGGGTCCATTTATTCTTTATTGAATGAAGTAGTACCAGGCTCCCCTCCAGAATGGTAGGCTCAGACTTCCAACACCAAGGCATCAGGACTCCCATGAGACCACTTCCAGGTTAATGCTTGGGTCATCCAACTTTCTAAGTTTGGCCAGATTATCTGGTGTAGAGTGATATCTCATCTTTGCTTTCATTTTCATTTCTTTGATTATTAATGAGTTCAAGCATCTGTACATGAGTTTGATAGCTTCTGTGTTTGCTTTTCTGTATATTGCTTACTTATAGACTTTTCCCAACATTGTTCATGGAGTAAAACCTAGCCACTCCATAGTTTGGCATATGAGGCCCCTAAAACTGGCCCCTGATGTCCCCAGTATGAAAAGCTCATTTCTGATTACTGCCCTTTGTCCAGGCTACCTGTGGTCCAACAACAATTCTTCTTTGTTTTCACTCTCCTTTCTGCCTGGGTTACACCACCTTCCTTAGCTCCCAATCTAAATGTATCTCAGATCCTAGATATTCCTGAGAACCCACCTCAAATATCACCTCCTACAGGAAGGGTTCCCTTGTTTGTTCAGCTGGAATTGACCTTTCCCTCTCAGCTCCCACAGAGCTCAACCTGCACTCTCTTTATCATCCACTACAATAGGCCTTCCACTTTTGCTATTCATGTGGGTATCACCTCCCCATAAAGACAGGCATCAGGTTATGTGTGCAAGAACAGAAAGATTCAGAAGACATGTTCTGAGAAATATTGACTTTAAAGAATAAGTACGATGATTTTTACTTTATCCTTTGTAGTTTCCTCTAGCCAGTGTTTTTCTAACTATAGGTTGTAACCCATTAGTGGGTTATGAAATTGGTTTACTTGATAGAGAGCACCTTTTTCTCCCTTTTTTTAAGAAGAAGAGAAGAGAAAATATCACAGTATATCACAAATAGTAAGTATCATTTTGCGAAACTTGTTGCAATTTATATTCTTTTGTGAATGTGACTAGGAGGCCATGTAAAATGTGTTTCTTACTGGGGGTTGACGTCAGGAGAGGTCTGTTCTACTGTACTGAAAGGGTCATAGAACATGCCATCCCAGAATATGCCACTTTGGCATATTGATCATTTTGAGCTGTAGGCACTTGAAAAACAGGAAATGCAGGGACAGACTTTCTTTGAACTCCCCTTATCTTCTTAAGGACAGATTCTCCAAAGGAACTCAATTGTCATAAATGCCTTCCCTGGAGAGTTTCACTGACCAGGGAACATTGACACTTCACAGGATAGGAGACCAGAAGTCGAGACCACACTCAGACAAACTTTGTCACAAACTATCATGCCTCCCATCTATTCTTCTAGGGCCTATTCATTTCTCCTCAAAGTCATTTATTCTCCCCTAAGAGGCTTGGATCCCCTGTCCCCTTTCCCTATTAAGAAAGATATTTAAGTCTGAATTCTAAGCCACCTCAGTGTGTTACTCATTTTTATCCTGAGCATCTACCATGTATACATGAGGTATATATTGTTAGTAATCTTGTTTGCTTTTTTCTTGTTAATTTCTCTTTTTATTATGGGGGCCTCACCTAAAAATTCAAAAGGTCAGAGGGAAAATTAGTTTTCCTCCCCTACAGTACATGTATTGATGTTATTTGTATCTATTGTGTATATCACTTTTCCTTGAAACACTGACTCTAATATAAAAAAAAAAAAAAAGTAAAACACAAAATTTTTTTTTCCCCCGGCTTTAATGGAAGCAAACTCATGAATAATATTTTCAAAACCTACTCATTTGCTTAGTTCTTTTTTTTTTTTTTGAATTCTCCCAATTCATCACACCACCACTTCCCCCCCTTTGGTGTCCATAAGTTTGTTCTCTACATCTGTGTCTCCATTTCTGCCCTGCAAACCGGTTCATCTGTACCATTTTTCTAGGTTCCACATACATGTGTTAATATACGATATTTGTTTTTCTCTTTGTGACTTACTTCACTCTGCATGACAGTCTCTAGGTCCATCCACCTCACTACAAATAACTCAATTTCGTTCCTTTTTATGGCTAATATTCCATTGTATATATGTGCCACATCTTCTTTATCCATTCATCTGTTGATGGACACTTAGGTTGCTTCCATGTCCCGGCAATTGTAAATAGAGCTGCAATGAACATTGGGTGTATGTGTCTTTTCTTTTTTTTTTTTGAGGTACGCGGGCCTCTCACTGTTGTGGCCTCTCCTGTTGCGGAGCACAGGCTCCGGACGCGCAGGCTCAGCGGCCATGGCACACGGACCCAGCCGCTCCACGGCATGTGGGATCTTTCCCGGACCGGGGCACGAACCCGTGTCCCCTGCATCGGCAGGCGGACTCTCAACCACTGCGCCACCAGGGAAGCCCCATGTGTCTTTTTGAATTATGGTTTTCTCAGGGTACATGCCCAGTAGTGGGATTGCTGGGTCATATGGTAATTCTATTTTTAGTTTTTTAAGGAACCTCCATACTGTTCTCCATAGTGGCTGTATCAATTTACATTTCCACCAACAGTGCAAGAGGGTTCCCTTTTCTCCACACCCTCTCCAGCATTTGTTGTTTGTAGATTTTCTGATGATACCCATTCTAACTGGTGTGAGGTGATACCTCACTGTGGTTTGGATTTGCATTTCTCTAATAATTAGCAGTGTTGAGCAGCTTTTCATGTACTTCTTGGCCATCTGTATGTCTTCTTTGGAGAAATGTCTATTTAGGTCTTCTGCCCATTTTTGGATTGGGTTGTTTGTTCTTTTAATATTGAGCTGCATGAGCTGTTTATATATTTTGGAGATTAATCCTTTGTCCGTTGATTCATTTGCAAATATTTTCTCCCATTCTGAGGGTTGTCTATTCGACTTGTTTGTAGTTTCCTTTGCTTTGCAAAAGCTCTTAAGTTTCATTAGGTCCCATTTGTCTATTTTTGTTTTTATTTTCATTACTCTAGGAGGTGGATCAAAAAAGATCTTGCTGTGATTTATGTCATAGAGTGTTCTTCCTATGTTTTCCTCTAAGAGTTTTATAGTGTCCAGTCTTACATTTAGGTCTCTAATCCATTTTGAGTTTATTTTTGTGCATGGTGTTAGGGAGTGTTCTAATTTCATTCTTTCACATGTAGCTGTCCAGTTTTCCCAGTACCACTTATTGAAGAGACTGTCTTTTCTCCATTGTATATCCTTGCCTCCTTTGTCATAGATTAGTTGACCATAGGTGCGTGGGTTTATCTCTGGGCTTTCTATCCTGTTCCATTGATCTATATTTCTTTTTTTGTCTCAGTACTCTATTGTCTTGATTACTGTAGCTTTGTAGTATATATAGTCTGAAGTCAGGGAGTCTGATTCCTCCAGCTCTGTTTTTTTCCCTCAAGACTGCTTTGGCTATTCGGGGTCTATTGTGTCTCCATACAAATTTTAAGATTTTAAAACACAAAACTTAGGCTCAAATTCCATCCCGGCCACTTTTTAGCTGGGTGACCCACATACCCAGGTGTCTCATCTTCACCAGAAATTTTCTTAACTGTAAGACAGGGAAACAAACCTCTTCTTCCTTTCCTGAGCTCTTGTGGAATCAAATGAGAGGACATAAGTGAATGGCTTTTGTGATTCATAAGGCACTCAGGAACCCAAGTATTCTTAATGTCTGGGCCACAGTCTAGCAGAATCTCAAGATGCTAATCATCTAGAGATTAAATAATGTACCCATTGTTTCCTATGTATTAGTCTTTCTTTCCACAACATGATTGTAATGTTCCCAAAGGAAAGATTTAGGACTTATATCAATTAGTGTTTATCATAATGTTAATTAAATTGACTAATAATTATTAATTTATTGCCATGTTGAAACTCTGCTCTAAGTCTTTTGCATTACTTGTATTTATCTCATTTTATCCCTATGGTAATCCTATGAGGTGTCTACATTTATTGTCACTATTTTACAGATATTGAAACTGAGACATAGAACTCCTATTCTAGCTCCATATCTTTTCTCTTCCAGCTTTTCCCAGACAAATGAATCCGGGAACATTCTACTATTGCCTAGACAGTTCAGGCTGTCTCATGGTTACCAGAGGCGTCTAACCAAGGGCCAAAGACATTTCCCTGCACTGCCCCTGAAGCCTGGACTTCCCCAAGTGGAGATACAGCCTCTCCTCTAGGCTCCACACTCATGGGCACAGAGAGCATTAGTAAAAATGCAAAGCTATTGCTCTTAGTTTTAATACTCAGGTGCAAGTGACTGACAGATGGCCTTTTGGAGGTGGAGAGTTCATGGGCACCTAGACAGAGGGAAACCAGGGGAAGTCTGGGCCTGCTTCCAGAGGGCCCTAGGGCCTCAGGGCTCAGCATCCGTAGTGGTTTGAATAGTGTCCTCCCCCCATATTCATGTCTACCCGGAAGCTCAGAATGTGATTTTATTTGGAAATATGGTCTTTGCAGATGTAACTAAGGGTCTTGAGATGAAATCATCCTGGATTGAGGGTGGGATAAGTGAAAGGAGAGGGAGAGTTGGACACAGAGATTCAGGGAAGATGGTCCTGTGAAGACAAAGGCAGAAATTGGAGTGGTGCTGCCAGAAGCCAAGGAACGCCAGGAGACACTGCAAGCTGAAAGAGGCAAGGAAGAATTCTCCCCTAGAAGCTCTGGAGAGAGCATGGCCCTGCTGATACTTTGATTTCAGACTACTGATCTCCAGAACTGTGAGAGAATAAATTTCTGTTGTTTTAAGCTAGCAAGTTTGTGGTAATTTGCTATAGCAGCCCTAAGGAAAAGAACACAGCACGCTTGCAGCAGTTTGGGTGTGAGATGTCCTGAAGAGTAAGAAGAGTTTGCCACTGCTGCAGACCACAGTGGAGTCAATCTGGGTTCTTCCTGCCTTGGTATGGCCTCAGGGAGCCCTACAGACGTCCATGGCTGGGAGAGGTCAACCAGTGTCTAGAGGCCCTCAGTGACACTTGTGAAGATGTAGATGCCCTGAGGAACTCTGGGTTGAGCAGGTCAAGGGGCTCATGAAGGGGCCAGTCTGATAGCTGTGGAGTACCAAGTCTCCCATTCTTGAGGCCATTTCTTCTCCTCTGCCATCTCCCTTCCCTCCCTCCCACCTTTCCTCCAAGTACACTGCATACTCTGCTTCTTATCACACTCAAATCTCCCTTCCCACAAATAAAAAGAAACTAGTGTCTTTCGTGAATACAGGATGGTGTATTAGTTTCCCATTCCTGCGTTAACAAATTACCACAGATTTAGTGGCTTAAAACAACACAAATTTCTTCTCTTGTAGTTCTGGAGGTCAGAAGCCAAAAATGAATCTTAAGGGGCTAAAATCAAGTGCCAGAAAGACTGATTCCTTCTGGAGGCTCTGTGGGGAGAATCCACTCGTCTCTTCTGGCTTCTAGAGGTTGCTGGCATTTCTTGGCTCCTGGCCTCATCACCCCATCCCTGCTTCTGTCATTACATCACCTTCTCCCCACTGAGCCTTGTGCCTCCCTCTAGTAAGGTCTGTTGTGATTACATTTAGGGCCCACCCAGATAATCCAGGATAATCTCCCTGCCTCAGGGTCCTTAATTTAATCACATTGGCAAAGTCCCTTTTGCCATATAAGGTAACACATTCAGAGATTCCAGGGATTAGGATGCAGGCATGCTAATGGGGGGCTGTTATTCAGTCTACCACAAATATGAACCCCTCCCTAAAGCACCCCACTTCAAGCACTGATCCCATTAAGCAGGTCACTAGTGGTGAACTCTGCCCTCAGCAAAGGTCACCAAAAGCAGGCTAATGGTTGGCTTTAGCCATCTGTGGGCAAGGGTTACAGCCCAGGGAAGCTACCTTCTGCCCTCTTCTGGAGCCAACCTGCAGGAAATTCCTTCCAGACCTGCTGTTGGCCTGCAAATTCCTGAGAGTTCCCTGAGAGCTGGGAGGGGCCTGGATACTGGGTCCTTTTGAGTGAGGATTCAGAAGCCAGGGTTTCTGGGTAAGCAGGAGGAAGAGAGTCCACTGAAGCAATGAGGCCCTCAACCCTGTGTTCAATCAGGCACCTCCTGTCATTTCCCTTCCCAGCTTCCAGTACGTGCCCTTTACTTGGTGTTTTCTGCTTAATATGAACTTTGGAGTCCCAGCACTTTGGTCAGAATCCCTGGCCCTGGCACTCACTAGCTGTGAGAGCTTGGGCAAAATACTCAAAGCTTCCCAGTCTAAAATGAGGATGATAGAACATCTACTTGCCTTGCAGGGTTGTCATGGTGATTAAAAGAGATACAAAACATAAAGCATAGTCAGAAGTGACTGAGCTTAATGCATAAGTGGTTGTTATTTCTGAACTTCAGTGTACAATATGTCCCTATGATGACCACAGTTGCCCCTTGGGACACTTTCTCCTGGTGGCCCTCTTCTCTTTCCAGCTCTCCTTCTGCCTCTTGGTGTTCTCTTCATCTACCAGCCCCATCACTGGTCCTGCTTGCCCAGGATGCCTGCCTCAGTCCTCTTCTCTTCTCCTTGACCCCTGGGTAGATCTCATCTCATTCCTTGCCTTCTGTTACTCTTATCTATCTGCTAAGGGCTTCCCCCAAAGTATCTCCAGCTGAGCGCCTTTGCTGTTTAAATTAATATTCCTAACTCTTAGTGAATGTATCCTAGATGGATAACAGGAATCTCAACTTCAATGTTGGAAGGGACTTTATGCAGCTTCTTGGTTCCAAAAGCAATTTCTTCTCCCTAAATTCTCCACCTTAGTGAAAACTACCATTATCTCCTAGCTTCTCAAGCCAAGGAGAGGTTCCTTCCTCTCTTGCATTCTCCAAATACGTAAATCTTATCAAATTTACTTTCTACAATTCCCTCAAGTCCATCACTGTATCTCTGTCCACTCCTAGCCACTGCCTTAACTGAGGCCACCAACAGCTCTGATTAAAGGACACAAAGTCCAATAAACAATCCAGTTCCATGGCCAACTTTTTCTGGAAACAGGCTGGACATGATGAAACTTTTAAAAAGAACATGAATTTCTTTTTGCTTGATTTTGTTTTTTGTAATCTGAAAGTGGAAAATTACTTAAGTACCTAAAATAATTAAATTTTGATATTGACATTAAAAAATTGGGTACTACTTCACCCTAGGTTTTCAAACCAATGAAGACATTCCAGAAGTTTCCTATTAGGCCTAGGAAGTTTGACCTTCACAGAACAGTGGCAGGAATATCATCTTTGTCCTATTACCCAAAAGGTGTCAAAGCTAAAATGCCTGTGGCAGTTTGGGAAGCCCTGAAGGCACTGGAGAACTCCTCACACCTCCCAGAAGAGGCTCACAGTGAGAACCAGATTCTGTTGTCTTGGCCTTGTGGGGCAAATCCCCCAAACAGCTGCTGATTGGTGAGGCAGCAGTGTTTTGCCAAGGCCTGACTCTCCACTGGGTGACAGGGATTGGGTCAGACAGGCCCACTTCCTCAGAAAGTGAGTGTGTATACACCTGTTTCCACTGCCTGTTGTTTCTTGGCCCCATGTGAGGGCAGGGGGCTGTCAGCTGAGTAGAGAACACTTCCATGGCTGAGGCCCGGAGCCCGGCTGTGTAGCAGCCCTGGAAGAGGGATCAATGATGCAGACAAGGCCCTGCCCTTAAGGGGCTCACCTTTGACAGGAAACCAGGAAAGACCAACAAAGGAGGGCCTCCCCTGTTCCACCAGCAAGAGACCAGTGCTCCTCCCTCTCTGCTTTCTTTCCTCATTATCCTTCCACACCCTGCAAGCGTTGAGTTTGGTGAGCAATCCACTGCTGTGGTAGGAGGACAGATGTGGGTAGAAAAATGAGGGGGCGAAGGCAGGATATAGACATTCCTGCTAAGCTAGGAACCCCTGACCTGCCTTAGCCATGACAGATGCCTAGGCTGACCCCAAATTTCAGAGCCACAGGGAGATCTTAGATATCTGCTTTTAAATCTGATGTAGTATCCGTTCAGGGAGTATGATCCTGGGGAGGAAGAGCCCTAACACGGAAATCTATGTGCTCAGGGGTCTGCTGAGCCACTAATGGCTCAGACATGCTGGAAAGTCAATCACCATCTGAGAACTTCAGGCTGCCTCTTTGAAAACAAACTTCAGTGGGTGAGATGCCGGGTGTAAATGTGCCATCCCTGCACAGCCCTGAGTCACTGCTGCTTCTGCTTATATCTCACAGAGTACATATCCTGAGGATCCCATCTTGCAGTGTTGGTCTGAGCAGGGAATGAAACCCTGGGTCTGTATTAGTTTTCTAGGGCAGCCATAACAAAATACCACAGACTGGGAGGCTTAAACAACTAATTTTATTTTCTCACAGTTCAAGAGGTTAGAAGTCCAAGATCAAGATGTCGGCAGGTTGGATTTCTTCTGAGACCTGTCTCTTTGGCTTGCAGATGGCTGCCTTCTCATTGTGTCCTCACATGGATATCCTTCTGTGTTGTCTGTGTCCTGATTGCCTCTTCTTATAAGGACACGACTCATTTAGGGTCTATCTTAATGACCCCATTTTAAACTTAATTGCCTATTTAGAGGTCCTATCCCCAAATACAGTTACATTCTGAGGTACAAGGAATTAGGGCTTCAACATGAATTGTTGGGGGGCACAATTCAGCCCATAACAGGGCCTATTCTGAAAATCTCTGTGAGCCTGGAGTTGCAAACTGGGGACCCACTGTCAGGAGAAGCTGCAGTCCACATTGCTCTTTTTTCCCCCACACTCCTTGCAAAGGGCAAAAAAGTTTACAAAAGTATGTCTGCTTCAGTTTCTATTCCCCTCAGTGAATTCTCACCCATCTCTGGTAATGCTTTTATCTATCAACTGTGGTGAGACAACAAAAACACAAACTCTGGCCTCTTCCAGGTGCAAACAAGCGATGATCAAGGTTAAAAAGAGATATCATCTGAGACCCACATAAGTAGCTCCTATCTGAGTCTTGTGTAGTGTGGGCTCTACAAGATACTGTCCCACTCCCTCAGTTGAACAGGTTCATTCCTAAAAGACAGTAAGAGACCTTGGACTTCTGCTCTCATCTGGTGCAGGAATTGCCCCTCTGAGACCACGTAAAATCTCTGCCCTTACAGATCCTGGGACCAGCAAATGGGTGCAAGGGAGAGGAGCAGGGTCTGTTCTGCCTTCCGTTGGTTCACTGCCTTCCATTGGTTCACTGCCTCCCACAGCTTGAACTCTGAGCTCCTTGACCTGGATAAGTTCTCATATAACTACACAGAGCTCACGCCTATGCCTCTCGGGATGTCTTCCAGGAAGAATCAGTCTCCTGCTGTGGAGCCGAGAACAATACCGACAAGACCGAGTCCCCGGGGAGTGGCCTAGGTTATGGCGGCCCTTGAGCGGCCGTCTGTCCCTTTCCCCACAGCTGCTGCTTTGGGCTCAGGCCGGTCAAACCCACCCGACTGCCTGAACTGAATGCCAAGCCGCAGACACCAGATCCTATTTCGTCCTCTGGTCTATTCCTGCACACAGCTACCAGTACTTGTCTGAGTGGGGTTGGCATTTGAAAGAAAAGGAGCAAGGCTGAGGAAAGTGAGAATGTCAAGGGCTTAAAATAACAGGAGAAATCTTTGAGGCCCGCGCGGGAGTTTTGAGAGAGGGTGGAGTAAGGGGATGAATGGCCTCCGCTAAATTCTTCGCTGAGGAGTGATGCCCGGGCATTACCGACAACCAACACACAGGCAGGTTGCAACAATCCCTCACTTTCCCCGGCAGAAACGGGGCGGGACCGACCGAGATAGCGATTTCCCGCCGGAGCCAGAGAGCCACGCGGGGCGGGGCCCTTTCCGGCGGGGGTGAGGAAGTCAGACCTGCGCGCGGCTCTCAGCTGCCTGAAGGCCAGCCCCCGCGCGCTCAAACCCGATGAATCCTGAGCGTCCCCTAGTGACTCCGCCAGGCCTAACACCCCCACCCCCCCACTCCCCTACCCCCACCCCCCCTCCCCCACCCGGGACAGATTACAGTTCTGGGCCAAGGTCGAGTACGAAGACGCCCTAGAAGAGCCCGACCCTACGGGAGGACCCGTGGCTGCCTCCAAGAAGCGAAACTGGGCGCCCTGGCCGCGCCCAAGAACGCAGCGGCAAGCTCGCCAGGCCAGAGAATCCGACCGACCAAACTCAAAGATCTTCACACCCCGGAAGGCGGCCAGCAAGCAGGGGACTAGGCCGGATACCGAGGCTTTCTTTAGCCTATCTGTTGGAGCCAAACGCTCTGCCCGCTCTAACAGCCTCTCCCCCCCGGGCGTATGCGAGGGCCCGCCGGGAGAGCACGGCCAAGTGGCACAGCTTCTTCCAAGTGCAGTTGTGGGTGGCTCTGAAAAGAGCCTTTGGATATGATGGAACCTCGAGCCGAGCGCACACTTCTTAAGCCCGCTCCCCGCGGATGCGGCGGGCCAGCTGGATGTCTTTGGGCATGATGGTCACGCGCTTGGCGTGGATAGCACACAGGTTCGTGTCTTCAAACAGCCCCACCAGGTAGGCCTCGCTCGCCTCCTGCAGCGCCATCACGGCCGAGCTCTGGAAGCGCAGATCAGTCTTGAAGTCCTGCGCGATCTCGCGCACTAGCCGCTGGAAGGGCAGCTTGCGGATCAGCAGCTCGGTCGACTTCTGGTAGCGCCGGATCTCCCGCAGGGCCACGGTGCCCGGCCGGTAGCGGTGCGGCTTCTTGACGCCGCCGGTGGCCGGCGCGCTCTTGCGGGCCGCCTTGGTGGCCAGCTGCTTCCGCGGGGCCTTGCCACCGGTCGACTTGCGGGCAGTCTGCTTTGTACGGGCCATAGCGAACCGAGGCACAAGCTCACCAGCGCAGCGATACACAAGGACAGGAACCGGGATCAGCCCACCGCAGCGGTCTTTATAGGCACAGTCTTTTCCCGATTGGGCGGGACACTAATTGAAAGTCCCGCGCTGGCTGTCCATTGGTTGTGACGTCATCGGCCCTAGCGCCACTGATTGGCTTGGGCAGAATCCCCCCCTACCCCCGTCCACCCGCCTCCCTTTCTACTTTCCAGTTTGCCAACAGTTTTCCCTGCCTTGTTTTTCCTTTCTTTCAGGGTGAGAGTTAGTTTTGAGCGCAACTGTGTCAGAATGTTCCTCCTCAGCCCTTCGCTCCCTTGGAACGCGCTACCCGCGAAACCCTCTTTCTACGCTTTCTAGCTCCCGAATTGAACCTCAACCTTCTGTTTGGCCCCGCCGCCCCCGGAACGCCTTGTTGCCTTCTCAGAGCCCCCTAGCTTAGTTGGCATGACGGATCGTTGGGGGGTTTTTGTTTTGTTTTGTTTTCGCCTTTCGGTGCTTTTCGGATCGGAAAGTTATGCGCGGCCCCCTCCGGGCGCAAGATTCCGCCTCCGAAACCCTAAGTAGGGACCTGTACCTCCGCCGCGAAGGCGCCTTTTTTTTCCCCCTTTGACACAGTCGACTCACTTAAGCCAAACCCCAGGTCCGCCACACTCCCGAAAACTGTCCGCTCCCCTAACCGACTGGGGTGAACGGGGCGTGTACGTGTGTGTGAGAGAGGGAACGTCCCCTTGGTACTAGACCTCAAGTGTTGAGCAGAGGCCTGGGGAACCACTATACTATAGAGTCGCTCACTAGGCATCCGACTCCGAGTTAAGGCATCGCGGGTCGCCTGACGGAGCACTTAGAACGGAGTCGACCCTGGCGCCCAAGAGGCTTGCTACCTTCACCTGAGTTAACTAACCTCCCGGATCTACAACCCGTCGCCACCCACGCACGCACGCACAACACCAGTAGGGTACTCAAAGATTCCAGAGGATGGGCGAATGGCACTCCCTCCCGCTCTGTACCCCTGGGCTGCACGTCTACTACTGAGAAAGCTGAAGTTGAGCAAGCTAGGTGTATGGAACAACTCTTCTTATTTGAAAACGTGGGTGGCTCTGAAAAGAGCCTTTGATTTCACAGGTGCCCCTTCAGGTAGGGGGCTTGGGAGGGCTTCCGGAGACCGGCCTCACTTGCCCTTCGCCTTGTGGTGGCTCTCCGTCTTCTTGGGGAGCAACACGGCCTGAATATTCGGCAAAACGCCGCCCTGGGCGATGGTGACTTTGCCCAACAGCTTGTTCAGCTCCTCGTCATTACGAATGGCCAACTGCAGGTGACGAGGAATGATGCGCGTCTTCTTGTTGTCTCGGGCCGCGTTGCCCGCCAGCTCCAGGATTTCGGCGGTCAGGTACTCGAGGACTGCCGCCATGTACACCGGCGCGCCGGCCCCCACCCGCTCGGCGTAGTTGCCTTTGCGCAGCAGGCGGTGCACTCGCCCCACCGGGAACTGCAGACCTGCGCGGGACGACCGCGACTTGGCCTTGGCACGAGTCTTGCCTCCTTGTTTGCCACGACCAGACATGACAGCCACTGGCACTACAAAATACTCCCGCTTAACGGCTAACAAATTCACTCTCAACAGCGCCGCTTCACCCTTTTATAGGCAGAACGGCGATTGTCTACGGAGCAATTTGATTGGCTAAAACACATCTTTGTCCTGATGACCAATAGGATAGCTCAACCAGAATCCGCTCATTTACATAACCTCGTCCCCCTCGCAAGAGAGCCGCTGAAAACTCGCGAATCGCAACGCGGCGTAATCCGAACCTTAATTTGCGTACAGCCTCTATAAGTACCGAGTCGTTTCCGGCAACCTCGGTGCCGCTGTTGTGTTTGCGTTCGGGGAGGTCTGTGCAGCTCGTGCTTGCCGTTATGCCTGAGCCGGCAAAATCCGCCCCGGCGTCCAAGAAGGGCTCGAAGAAAGCTGTCACCAAAGCCCAGAAGAAGGACGGCAGGAAGCGCAAGCGCAGCCGCAAGGAGAGCTATTCTATCTATGTGTACAAGGTACTGAAGCAAGTGCACCCGGACACCGGCATCTCGTCCAAGGCCATGGGCATCATGAACTCGTTCGTCAACGACATCTTCGAGCGCATCGCGGGCGAAGCGTCGCGCCTGGCGCATTACAACAAGCGCTCGACCATCACCTCCCGGGAGATCCAGACGGCCGTGCGCCTGCTGCTGCCCGGCGAGCTGGCCAAGCACGCCGTGTCCGAGGGCACCAAGGCGGTCACCAAGTACACCAGCTCCAAGTGAGTCCCTGCCGGGATGCGGCGCGCGCACGAGTCGCCGGGCCGCTTGACTTTCCAAAGGCTCTTTTCAGAGCCACCCACCTACTCAGTGGAAGAAGCTGTCATGTTGTTTTACACGGGTTTTTTGTAGTCTTACTTTGCTTTTTGGTTTCCTCACGTAGTGAACGTTAATAGCATTCACAGTCTTTAAGTACGAACACAGCCATTTCTTCCAGATAAGTGACGGAGTATTTTTACCTAGTTTGGGAGAACCTAATGGGGTATAGATGTGCTAAGTTTTGTCAGAACTTTTGAAACTGGCTGTTTCAATGGTGTTGTTTTTTATGAACTTAGGTATGCAAGGTGAAGTTCAAATATCAAAGGTGCGACCATCTGGTGTTCCCAAGTGGTAAAACAGTGGTTGTAATTAATTTTTTGTACTGTGTGCTCGGTGATTATAAAAAAGGGATAACTCAACTTTTACTTGGTACTAACAAATTCGTTGCATTTGTGTGTCTTGCATTCACAAGCACCTGAGTACCCAGTTTATGTGTGTAGATTCCCCAATAGGGAAATTGGAGCTTGGTCTTGATACCTAGGAATTAACCATTCTTCTGGTAGGTTCTGTCTGCCTCATCTTAGATCAAATCACATAAAACTTGCCTAATACTCGGTGATAGTGTTCTCCCCAGAGAATTACCTCTTAGAAAAGCTTGCCCAATTTAAAAGACATGTCCATACAATGGAAATAAGATATGCATAATTTCCAAAGCAGGAAAATATTTGAAATGTTCGAGGAGCAGAAAGCCCCAATATAGCTGGGAATGCAGAGGAGACTGGCTTCAGAGGTTAGTGTCGGTGCTTTGGGAACCCTTGGATTGCTTTCTGTAGGGACTTGAATAACAGGACCTCATTAACCTTAAAGTAGATCCCTCTGGTTGCTATGGTGAATCAAAGATCCTGGACTGTCCATAGTAGAAGCAAGGGAACCAGTTAGGAGGGCTATTACAGTGTTGCAGGCTAGAGCAGTGACTCAATTAAAGTCTCTTTTCCAGACCAGCAGTATTAGAATTACCTGAGAATTTATTAAAGGTGGAATCTTCAGACCCTAATAATTTGTGTTAACGAGCCCTCTGGGTGATTCTGATGCATGCTAAAGTGTGAGAACCACTGGGTAGTCTAGACATGCGGGATTGGAGAACAGTGATAATAATGGAGATGGTGAGAAATGTTGCGATTAGGATTATATTTTGGAGGTAGTACTGTGGATAGGAGCAAAACCCCTAGGTTTTTAGCCTGAGCAACTGCATAAACAGTGGTGCTGTTGATTAGGATTGAATACTGGGAGGAGGGATAGGTTGGGGCATTGAAGGGAGATCCAGAATTCTGATTTAAGATTGAGAACCTTCAATATATGGAGTTGACATTCAACTCGATAAATGGAGTTGGCAGTGTGAGAGATGCATCTAGGGCTCAGCGAAGATAACATGAACCTGCTTTTAAAAAAAGTGCGCAACCTAAAAATTGAGAAGTATGTTTTATTCGGTGGACTTAGCTGAGGACTTAAGCCTGGGATACAGCCTCTCAGATCCAAGGGACTGTTCCAAAGAGGTAAGGGAGGAGCCAGGATATATAGGAGTTTTTGATGAAAAAAATAACCAAACATGTAGTCGAACATCAAAAGATTACTGGTAATCACAAAAACAGACATCTCAAGTTAATGATTTTAGTGCTTTCCTAGGTATGAGAAGATACAAGAGTTTGGGCTTATTGAAACCATTTCTTTGATATGCACCTTAACTATGTAGGGCCATTATCTTGTTTTTCTCCACCCTGAATCTCCTCAGGGTGCACCGTCAGGGGCGGCTGCAGTGGCTGAGGGCTTTTTGGCCACAACATCTTTTGCTTACTGAAATGGCAAGCGACATTCTTTGTCCACACTGTAAACACAGCACTGGGGATGAAGGCTATCACCTTATTCTTCTAGACTTTATTTCTCCTTATATGTTTCCTGAACGTATTCTTTGAGATTTGATTTCGTATGTGTTTATGTAGTATAACTTAGTAGTTGATAGCCCTATAATGTATGTTATTGACTATGTAGCATTTTTCTTATTCTGTTTTTCTAATTTTATGCTGATTTTCATTAAGGAGCTCACCTAATCCCTTATGTAGGTGGAGCTCAAACTTGACTGCCCATAGGTACCTGGAGAACTTTTAGAAATACTGATGTCTGGGTGCCATCCCTAGAAATTCTGACTTAAGTGATTTGGGACACAGTCATCACTTGGAATTTTAAAAAAAGTTCCCCAGGTGACTCTAATGAGCAGTCAAGTTTGAGAACCATTGCCACATGTGTTTCCCAGAAAACAGATCTTATCTACAGTTCTTAGCGTTGGCATGATTGGTTTAAATGTAGTCCTAACCACTTCCCACAGTGATTAGCTCAGGAATCTAGACCAATCTAATCAGCACTAACATTTCAGAAATTGAACTACTGGGAATGTAGATTGCTCTTATCTTTTGGTAAAGAATCTTCTTTGCTTTCAAGAGGCTGCAGCAGAATGCAGTGTTATGTGGGTGTGAAGGCAAGAATGATTGTAGGCCACAGGAGGGCAACTGCTGAGAGGAAGAATTGGAAAGCTGAGCCACTCATGGAGTTCAGCCAGCCTCAGAGCCTACTTGGATCTTGAAATATTTGAGAAATAATAATTTCCCAGAATAAAAGGAAAGATGATAGACCTTTTATCTTGGAAGATCTCAAATAGGGTAGATAAGGAAAAATAGAGGTGCTCCAACTACACATTTGGACTAAATGTCCACGTTTTAAAATCAATATTTGACCAGGGCCAAAGATTAATATTGCCATTAAAATGAAGGTCAGTCTAGGATTTTTAAAAATCTGAAATTTTATTTAAAAATTAAATAATTCTATTATTAAAAATTTTAGCTTGCATTAGTTTCTTAGGGCTGCCATAACAAATTCCCACAAACTGAATGGCTTAAAACAACGGAAATTTATTCTGTCATCATTTCTGGAGGCTAGAAGTCTAAAGTCAATGTGTTGGCAGGCCCCTGTCCCTCTGAAGGCTCTTGGCCAGGATCCTTCCTTGTCTTTCAGCTTCTGGTAGCCCCAGGTATTATTTGGTTTACGACAAACCCTGACATTTGTCTCAGTTTTCTTCCTGTGCATTTCTACATTTTATTATAAGGACACCTGTCATACTGGATTAGAGCCCACCCTAATGACCTTATTTTAACTTGATTACATCTACAAAGACCCTATTTTCAAATAAGGCCACATTCTAAGGCACTGGGGAGTTAGACTTCAACATATCTTTTGAGGGGACACAATTCAACCTATAACAGTAGTCAACAGCTGGGGTAGGCTGAATAGGGCTCCTAAATATGTCCACATCTAAACCCTAGAATCTGTGAACATTACCTTAAATGTCAAAGGGGACTTTGCTGGTGTGATTTTGAGATAGGGAGATTATGCTGGATTATTTGGGTGGACCCAAATGTAATCACCAGTGTCCTCATGAGAGGCAAAAAAAAGCCAAGGGAGGAAAAAGGTGATGGAAGCAGAGAAATTTGAAGATAGTACGATGCTGGCTTTGAGAATGGAGGCAGGAACCATGAGCCAAGAAATGCTCCTCTAGAACCTGGAAAATGCATGGAAAAGGATTCTCCCCTAGAACCTTTGGAGAGAGCAGTTTTGAGACCTGCCTGGTGAAACTGATTTTTGTGCTTCTGATCTCCAGAACTTTAAGAGAATAAATTTGTTTTAAGCCACCAGTTTATAGTTATTTGTTACAACAGCCGTAGGAAATTAATGCCACACCTTTATAGCAGGGGTCCCCAACCCCCGGGCAGCGGACCGGTGGGGGTCCACGGCTTGTTGGGAACCGGGCCGCACAGCACGAGGTGAGCGGCGGGCGAGCGAGGGAAGCTTCAACTGCTGCTCCCCATTGCTCGCGTTACTGCCTGAAACCGCCCCCCACGCCCGTCTGTGTAAAATTGTCTTCCACAAAACCGGCCCCTGGTGCCAAAAAGGTTGGGGACCGCTGCTTTAAAGGATAATTTTTTGACAATTGGAGAAATTTGAATATGGATTGCATATTGGTTAATATTACTGAATCAATATTAAATTTTTGGCGTGTAATAATGGTACTGTAGTTATATAGGAGAATGTCCTTATTTTTAAGAGAGACATGTAAATAAAGTGTTTAGGGAAAAGAATGAAATTTTGCCATTTGCAGGAACATGGATGGACTTGGAGGGCATTATGCTAAGTGAAATAGATCAGAGAAAGATACTGTATAATATTTATATGTGGAATCTAAAAATTACAACAAACTAGTAAATATAACATAAAAGAAGCAGACTCACAGATACAGAGAACAAACTAGTGGTTACCAGTGGAGAGGAGCAATTTAGGGGTGGGGGAGTGGGAAGTACAAACTACTGGGTGTAAGATAGGCCCATGGATGTATTGTACAACACGGCGAATGTAGCCAACATTTTGTAATAACTGTAAATGGAAAGTAACCTTCAAAAATTATATAGGGCTTCCCTGGTGGCGCAGTGGTTGAGAGTCCGCCTGCCGATGCAGGGGACACAGGTTCGTGCCCCGGTCCGGGAAGATCCCACATGCCGCGGAACGGCTAGGCCCGTGAGTCATGGCCGCTGAGCCTGCGCGTCCGGAGCCTGTGCTCCGCAACGGGAGAGGCCACAACAGTGAGAGGCCCGCCTACCGCAAAAAAAAAAAAAAAAGAAAAAATTATATAAAAATTTTTAAAAATGTTAAGTAAGGAAAAATGTCAATATGTTTACAACTGATTTTCAAATGGTTCAGAAAATGCAAATGCAGCAAATAGTAACAATTGGTAAAACTAGATGAAGATAATGCTGGTCATTGTACAGTTTCTTTCAACTTTTCTAAAGTTTTAAATTTTACAAAACAAAAAATTGAGAAAATTTTAAAAACTTGTAATCAGATTTAAAAAACTAGTACAGAAAACTTTCATAGATGTTAATTATTCCATTTTATTTTTACAGTATAATGTTAACTGATAGAATTTCAACATATTTTTTTTACTACATTATATTTAAAAGTCTTATGTATGTTTGAGAGTGATCATCTATATATTAACTAGAACTCTTAATGATATCCTTTGTTCATATTTTGCTACACTTATTAGAGATAACAGTGATTTATGTGGTTGCAATAGCCAAGGGATGCCCAATTAACATTGATTTAGACATTTCATCATTCTGCCTTCTAAGGTTGGAGGTTGAAAGTGAGGTTGGATAGGGGATTTTAGTGAAACACTGAGACCAAAGCTAGATATGGCAAAAACCATATCTAGAAACGTTATAGCGATTCTAAAAGCGTCCAGAAAAAAAACGATACATCACCTATAAACGAGCAAGAATCGGGGTTTTAGAATCTACCCGTTTGTCCCTTCTCTACCTTGAACTCCAGTTCTCATATTTCATATTCCCAACTTGGGAATTTGGTATTTCCTATTTGATATTTCCACCTGGATAGCTACCAGTAGTCTCAAAATTTTGTCCAAGACATTACTCTAGGCTTTCCTCCTCCAAACCTACTTGCCTCTCGTATCAGTAAATTGCAGCTCTTTCCAAGTGCTCAGTCCAAGAACCTGCAGTTAATCCTTGATTCCTCTCTTTCTGTCATAACCTATTTACAATTCATCAGTTTCATTTAAAATATATCTTGACTACTTTTCATCATGTCCACGGCTACCACCCATCTCTCTCCTGAGCTATTACTGTAGCCCTTTTGATATTCTCCCTGCCTCTACTCTTGCTCATCTATAGTCTATTTTTCAACATAGCATCCTGGGTGAGCTTTAGCGTAAGTCGAATAATGTCATTACTCTTATCAAACTCTCCAAAGGCACTCTAACCTACTTAGAATTAAAGACAAAATCTTTGCAGTGGCCTAGAGGCCCTTCAATGGCATACATAATGACTCTCAACTACCTTTCTGATCACATCTCCCTACAGATCCTTCCTTTGCTCACTGTGCTTTAGCCACAGTGGCCTTGCTTATTCCTTGAACTCCTCAAACTTGTGCCTGCCTCAGGGCCTTTGCACTTGCTGTTTTTGTTCTTAGAATACTCTTCTCCAAGATATCCTATGGCTCACTTTCTTCATTCAGGCCTCTGTTCACATATTAACCGAAAGGAATAGCAAAGTGAGACACGACGTGTGTCTAGACTAAAAATTGTCTAGATGAAATGTGGATGAAAAATGTCACCTGCCATATCAGTAATCAAAGGATGTTGTGGCCATCAAGCCATCAGCCAGCTGCAGCTACCCCAACTGTGCACCCTGAGGGGATTCGGGGTGGAGAAAAACAGGATACTGGACCTAGATAGTTAAGGTGCATATCGAATGAATGATTTAAATCATCCCACTCTTTCACCTTCCCATAGAGAAGTGCTAAATTCATTAACTTGAGATCGTTTTTTTTAATTTTCATTAATTAGAATTCTTTTGACGTTCAACTACCTGGTTTGTTTTTGCAAAACTGGTATATATTCTGGTTCCTTCCATACCGCCTTGGAATAGTCCCTCAGAGCTATCTGAAAGGCTGTCTCGGGCTTAGTCCTCAGCAAGTCACCGAATAAAATTTGATTCTTAACGCAGATTGTTTTTTTTTAGTCGACGTATAGATTTTCTATACGTGCTGGGGCGTGGTCTCAAAATATTGCGTTTTTTTTTTTAACGGTGTTACATTTGGTTTTCAGAGCTCAAGAAAAATGAATTTACAATCTAATTGCTGCAGAGCAACCACTGTTTAACTTTTTACCCCATCCTCCTGAGTAGATTTACACTGATCATCACCCATCGCTAACCGTTTCACTGGAAAAGGCAAGTTACTTGCATGAGAATGAACAATTACTCTAGCTAGTTCTTGATCGATAGACAAAATCTGGTCCTACCTTGGGTTCTTCCCTTCATCCTAAGGAAAATGGCAAGCTTACACTACGAAAGGAGTAAGTGGTACAGAAAAGAACTAACAGAAAATGAAAATAAATTGGATAACAGCTTCTTCCACTGAGAAGGTGGGTGGCTCTGAAAAGAGCCTTTGGAAAGTCAAGCGGCCCGGCGACTCGTGCGCGCGCCACATCCCGGCAGGGACTCACTTGGAGCTGGTGTACTTGGTGACCGCCTTGGTGCCCTCGGACACGGCGTGCTTGGCCAGCTCGCCGGGCAGCAGCAGGCGCACGGCCGTCTGGATCTCCCGGGAGGTGATGGTCGAGCGCTTGTTGTAATGCGCCAGGCGCGACGCTTCGCCCGCGATGCGCTCGAAGATGTCGTTGACGAACGAGTTCATGATGCCCATGGCCTTGGACGAGATGCCGGTGTCCGGGTGCACTTGCTTCAGTACCTTGTACACATAGATAGAATAGCTCTCCTTGCGGCTGCGCTTGCGCTTCCTGCCGTCCTTCTTCTGGGCTTTGGTGACAGCTTTCTTCGAGCCCTTCTTGGACGCCGGGGCGGATTTTGCCGGCTCAGGCATAACGGCAAGCACGAGCTGCACAGACCTCCCCGAACGCAAACACAACAGCGGCACCGAGGTTGCCGGAAACGACTCGGTACTTATAGAGGCTGTACGCAAATTAAGGTTCGGATTACGCCGCGTTGCGATTCGCGAGTTTTCAGCGGCTCTCTTGCGAGGGGGACGAGGTTATGTAAATGAGCGGATTCTGGTTGAGCTATCCTATTGGTCATCAGGACAAAGATGTGTTTTAGCCAATCAAATTGCTCCGTAGACAATCGCCGTTCTGCCTATAAAAGGGTGAAGCGGCGCTGTTGAGAGTGAATTTGTTAGCCGTTAAGCGGGAGTATTTTGTAGTGCCAGTGGCTGTCATGTCTGGTCGTGGCAAACAAGGAGGCAAGACTCGTGCCAAGGCCAAGTCGCGGTCGTCCCGCGCAGGTCTGCAGTTCCCGGTGGGGCGAGTGCACCGCCTGCTGCGCAAAGGCAACTACGCCGAGCGGGTGGGGGCCGGCGCGCCGGTGTACATGGCGGCAGTCCTCGAGTACCTGACCGCCGAAATCCTGGAGCTGGCGGGCAACGCGGCCCGAGACAACAAGAAGACGCGCATCATTCCTCGTCACCTGCAGTTGGCCATTCGTAATGACGAGGAGCTGAACAAGCTGTTGGGCAAAGTCACCATCGCCCAGGGCGGCGTTTTGCCGAATATTCAGGCCGTGTTGCTCCCCAAGAAGACGGAGAGCCACCACAAGGCGAAGGGCAAGTGAGGCCGGTCTCCGGAAGCCCTCCCAAGCCCCCTACCTGAAGGGGCACCTGTGAAATCAAAGGCTCTTTTCAGAGCCACCCACGTTTTCAAATAAGAAGAGTTGTTCCATACACCTAGCTTGCTCAACTTCAGCTTTCTCAGTAGTAGACGTGCAGCCCAGGGGTACAGAGCGGGAGGGAGTGCCATTCGCCCATCCTCTGGAATCTTTGAGTACCCTACTGGTGTTGTGCGTGCGTGCGTGGGTGGCGACGGGTTGTAGATCCGGGAGGTTAGTTAACTCAGGTGAAGGTAGCAAGCCTCTTGGGCGCCAGGGTCGACTCCGTTCTAAGTGCTCCGTCAGGCGACCCGCGATGCCTTAACTCGGAGTCGGATGCCTAGTGAGCGACTCTATAGTATAGTGGTTCCCCAGGCCTCTGCTCAACACTTGAGGTCTAGTACCAAGGGGACGTTCCCTCTCTCACACACACGTACACGCCCCGTTCACCCCAGTCGGTTAGGGGAGCGGACAGTTTTCGGGAGTGTGGCGGACCTGGGGTTTGGCTTAAGTGAGTCGACTGTGTCAAAGGGGGAAAAAAAAGGCGCCTTCGCGGCGGAGGTACAGGTCCCTACTTAGGGTTTCGGAGGCGGAATCTTGCGCCCGGAGGGGGCCGCGCATAACTTTCCGATCCGAAAAGCACCGAAAGGCGAAAACAAAACAAAACAAAAACCCCCCAACGATCCGTCATGCCAACTAAGCTAGGGGGCTCTGAGAAGGCAACAAGGCGTTCCGGGGGCGGCGGGGCCAAACAGAAGGTTGAGGTTCAATTCGGGAGCTAGAAAGCGTAGAAAGAGGGTTTCGCGGGTAGCGCGTTCCAAGGGAGCGAAGGGCTGAGGAGGAACATTCTGACACAGTTGCGCTCAAAACTAACTCTCACCCTGAAAGAAAGGAAAAACAAGGCAGGGAAAACTGTTGGCAAACTGGAAAGTAGAAAGGGAGGCGGGTGGACGGGGGTAGGGGGGGATTCTGCCCAAGCCAATCAGTGGCGCTAGGGCCGATGACGTCACAACCAATGGACAGCCAGCGCGGGACTTTCAATTAGTGTCCCGCCCAATCGGGAAAAGACTGTGCCTATAAAGACCGCTGCGGTGGGCTGATCCCGGTTCCTGTCCTTGTGTATCGCTGCGCTGGTGAGCTTGTGCCTCGGTTCGCTATGGCCCGTACAAAGCAGACTGCCCGCAAGTCGACCGGTGGCAAGGCCCCGCGGAAGCAGCTGGCCACCAAGGCGGCCCGCAAGAGCGCGCCGGCCACCGGCGGCGTCAAGAAGCCGCACCGCTACCGGCCGGGCACCGTGGCCCTGCGGGAGATCCGGCGCTACCAGAAGTCGACCGAGCTGCTGATCCGCAAGCTGCCCTTCCAGCGGCTAGTGCGCGAGATCGCGCAGGACTTCAAGACTGATCTGCGCTTCCAGAGCTCGGCCGTGATGGCGCTGCAGGAGGCGAGCGAGGCCTACCTGGTGGGGCTGTTTGAAGACACGAACCTGTGTGCTATCCACGCCAAGCGCGTGACCATCATGCCCAAAGACATCCAGCTGGCCCGCCGCATCCGCGGGGAGCGGGCTTAAGAAGTGTGCGCTCGGCTCGAGGTTCCATCATATCCAAAGGCTCTTTTCAGAGCCACCCACAACTGCACTTGGAAGAAGCTGTGCCACTTGGCCGTGCTCTCCCGGCGGGCCCTCGCATACGCCCGGGGGGGAGAGGCTGTTAGAGCGGGCAGAGCGTTTGGCTCCAACAGATAGGCTAAAGAAAGCCTCGGTATCCGGCCTAGTCCCCTGCTTGCTGGCCGCCTTCCGGGGTGTGAAGATCTTTGAGTTTGGTCGGTCGGATTCTCTGGCCTGGCGAGCTTGCCGCTGCGTTCTTGGGCGCGGCCAGGGCGCCCAGTTTCGCTTCTTGGAGGCAGCCACGGGTCCTCCCGTAGGGTCGGGCTCTTCTAGGGCGTCTTCGTACTCGACCTTGGCCCAGAACTGTAATCTGTCCCGGGTGGGGGAGGGGGGGTGGGGGTAGGGGAGTGGGGGGGTGGGGGTGTTAGGCCTGGCGGAGTCACTAGGGGACGCTCAGGATTCATCGGGTTTGAGCGCGCGGGGGCTGGCCTTCAGGCAGCTGAGAGCCGCGCGCAGGTCTGACTTCCTCACCCCCGCCGGAAAGGGCCCCGCCCCGCGTGGCTCTCTGGCTCCGGCTGGAAATCGCAATCTCGGTCGGTCCCGCCCCGTTTCTGCTGGGGAAAGTGTGGTATTTCTGGGGTTCAAGTGTCGGTAATTTGGGGCCTCACTCCCAACCTCTGCTTCTAATCAAAACCCGGGGGTTGGATGGAAGGGTGTTTGTACAGGTCCTAAGCCCACTTTCGTGATCTGGGCGTTAAACATATTGCTCCTTTTCTGCCGAGTTCACAGTGAGACTCACTCTACTTTGCGAAGTAATCTCTAAAAGCTTCAACCTGTGTTTGGATTCTCTTCCCAGACTTGGTAGTGTCTCTACATGTTTTATTCAGACATGTGGGAAGTTGGTCCCCAGGTTTTGGATTACTCAGCAAAAGAACAGAAGTGGGGCTCAGAGTTCAAGTTTGGGGAAGAGATCAAACAGGCAGAACATGGTCCTCCATTGGGGAGAGGAAGTTACCCACTGCTAGGAAATAGTGAGAATGGAGGCCTTAGAAATGATTCTTGTACCATTTGGGAGGTGGAAGTGCAAGGCCTCTAGTGGGCAGTGGCGTGGGGCAAGGTCTTGTAGAGCCCATCTCCACAGAGCTCAGATACAAAGGCTGTACAGGTCTTAGGTGACACCTCTTCTTAACCTTCTCAGTCACTTATCTGAACTTGGAAAAGGCCAAGACTTATGTTTTCTGCTTTGTCTCAGCACAGTGCCAGGTTAAAAGCATTCATTATAGAGATCAGTGAGAATTCACAGAAGGCAGAGGGAAAAGGAAGGATATTTACTTTTTGTTTGTTTGTTTTTTAAGCTTTAGTTATGTCTTTTGAGATGTGTCAGAAAAGGGGGGAGCAGTGTAGGGACTGCGGCCCCTCCTGCTACAGGTTGCAGTGTGTTTCTGCTCCAGGGTCACAGCAATTTCCAGAGCATGCCTCTGGGTCTCTGCCTAGACCCTTATTACCTGCTTAGGTCCCCAATGCAGGGTGGATCCAGGGCCTGGGTCTGTACTCTGAGTTAAGAAGTAGTGAATTCAAGGGGTGTGTGGGGCACCAACTTTGCACCCGTCATCTCATCCATTCTCATGGTAAAACTTTCAGGGACATACAGACATAGGGCTCTCTGAGGTACAGCTTGAGGTTCTCTGGTGAGTGACTTGTCTGGCATCTCAGGTTCAGGAGCAGCTGAGCAGACCCCAGAAAACTGCAATTTCGTGTCAAGTGTCGGTGCTCCACATCCTCTGCCTGCCTCTGAGATCACATTGCTTTATTTTACCAGTCTGGGCACCCTTAACATCCAGGAAGTCTTTCTGTATGAATCTCAAGGGAAGTTTAGTGGCACTTCTTTTTTTTTTTTTTTTTTTTTTTTTTTTTGCAGTACGCGGGCCTCTCACTGTTGTGGCCTCTCCCGTTGCAGAGCACAGGCTCCGGACGCACAGCCTAAGTGGCCATGGCTCACGGGTCCAGCCGCTCCGCGGCATGTGTGATCTTCCCGGACCAGGGCACGAACCCGTGTCCCCTGCATCGGCAGGCGGACTCTCAACCACTGCGCCACCAGCCCTGGCATTTTTGATATCCAGTCAGGAATAGCATAAAATTTTGTGTTCCTGTCACTGTAGAGGCCTACCCTCACAGCAATCTTTCAAATCTATTTGTTTGGGAGACCAGCATAAAAGAAATTCATCAAAAAAAAAAAGAAATTCATCAATGCAAGAGAACAATTTAAAATGTAAGTTTTAACATTTAATCATTTCTGTACTTAAATCATTCTCTACTCTCAGATTGAGAGTTAAAGGAAAATTAAGGGCAAGGTAAATAAATGCTTTTCCTTTAGTGATTAGGTTCTATGTGGTTAGATTGGTTTCAGGGAAAGTCTGCCCCAAACCTGGGATTTTTAGGAATAGAAAAACAGTATTTGTTCAGGTTTAATTCTGCCTTAGTGAGGGTAGTGGGGGACAGGTGCATGGGTGTGTGCAGAGAGAAACTACATGCCCTGTTGATTCTACCTTTGCTTCCTTGGAAGAGGACTTGGCCTTCGGGTTCACACCCTCTCCTGATCATCCTTCTCCTTCTCCAGGTCCTCATCTCAGCCTTCTCATGTTCTCTTTCTCTTCCAGGCCGCATCAATATTTCTGGTTGTTTCACCCATGCTGACCTTGGCTGTTTTTTTTTTTTCTTCTCTCCTTGAAACTAAAGTGATATCACGGCTTCCCTACTTTCCATATCTCTGCTCTCTGTCAAATGCTCCCAAATTGGTATCTTCTGAGACCCCTGTCCTGAGCTCTACACCAATATTTCTAACTGCCTGATGGCCAGGTCCTTCTGGATGGATAATAGGCACTTCAAACTCAGCTTCTTTCCAAAACTGCATCATCTTGCTTCCCAAAGCTATTTTTCCCCTCCTATATTCCCCATCTTAACTGAAAGGCACCTTCACTCCCTCTCCCCCATCTGTTCAGGTCAGCAGTTCCTTTTTTTTCTCATTCGTCCAAATTTCATGGGTCAGCAAGTATTATCAAATTCTCTACCTGACTTTCAAGTCTATTACCCTCTCTCCATCCATCTATGGTCCCTGTCTTAACTGACAGCCTCACCAGCTCTGTTCTAGAGGATTAAATATTCAGACTTGACTCTGCTTTGCTACTAAGCATACACTCTGTGTGAGAGCTGTCTTTTTTAAAATGCATTTTTTTTTTAGCCTGTCACTTTCATTCTTAAAAATTTTCTGCCTCCCTCTCTATTCCCTTCAGAATAAAGTTCACCTTCCTTTGCATGGCAGTCAGAGCAGTACAGGTTAATAACTGGTAGGGACTCTGGAGTTAGACAAACCTGAGTTTGAATCCTGGTCTCGCCCATATAACAGGTATCTGACTTCAGCAAGTAAATCTCTGTAGGCCTCATTTTCCCATTTGTAAAATGGGGACAACAGTATCTTGCTAATAATGTTGTTGGAAATATTAAAAGTGACAGTTCCTATAAAGTAGCTAGCACAGTGTCTGATCCAGAATAAGTATTCAATTACTTTTAGTTACTCTATTAATAGTTATTAAATTTAAAAATCCCAATAAAAATTATTTTAATACACATCTAGTTCCTGGTATTTCCCAGAGCCTCCCCAGGTTTCAGGTGCACTGCCAACTGAACAGAAGGTTCTAGCCCCTCAGAACAACTGCAATCCCCAAGTATACAATGTCTTCACACACTCCATTTCTTCTCTCCAGAATGTCCTCCCCTTTTTAGGTAACCCTGAGAATCCCTGCTCATCCTTTCTTCCCTTTCTCCTCTTTGCTTTTATCTCTTTAGGCCCTCCTCCTTGCTTCTCCCTCATCCTATCCTAACACCCCTTCCTATTCCCTACACTTGGCATTAGGCTGGCATCATTCCTCAGGATGAGGACTGGTCCTTGTTTATCTCTGTGGCACCAGCACCCAAGCAGTGCCTGGAACACCATAGGTGGTCAAGAAATGCTTGATGAGGGACCAATTCTCCTGGTCTTCAACTCTTTGTCTTATATGAGGGAGCTGAGCAGAAGATGCTCCCAGTTCTTGGAGTACTTGAAGTTACAGATCAAGAGCTGGCCTGGACTGGATATCTGGGAAGAACTTCCAAAGTCCTTGGGGGGGGGGTCCCAGAACATGGGAGCAGGAAACTGTCTGTGGCAGGGTGCCTGGAAAGCCCAGGTACCCCTTGCCCATGAATGACCACAGTCCCAGACAGCCTGCTCCTGGTGACAGGAACTGAGAGAAGAGTTCACTGAGCTACATTCCCGCCAGTGCCCCCAGTCTGTTCCTGAATGCAGAGCATCTGGGGAGGAGTGTCTGTTTCTATACCCACAAAGACATCAGATTCAGCCCTACTGACAGGATTTTTGGGGATATGGTATGGGATTGGGATGTGGTCAGGAGCAGAGAGTGAAGTATGTATAAAGAGCAGTAAGAAGGGGAGGAAGGATAGTAGAGGAGAGAAAGGGGTTGGGAAACAGAAGTCTAGGGTCCTCACTGCAATGAACTGGGGCTGATACCTGAGACCCCTTACAGCGTAGGGCCAGGGGTCCTGACCCTTAACCAGGAAAAGGCTGCAAAGAGAAAAGACTGCGATCTCCATTTCCTCGTATGTAAAACAGGATCCAATTGCACCCACTTCAGGATTGCTGTGAGGATGAAAAGAGATAATACAGCCCATACAAAGTGCTTAGAACAGAACCTTACATATGGTCATAAATCAATATTAGTAGCATCATTAATATCAGTGATGTAAATATTAGTGGCATTAATGTGAATTGATGTAAGTCACAGTTATAATCATGTCATAGAAAAAAGAATGACAGGCACACACACATACAAATTGGTGAATAATTTTCAACACACAGCCAGCTTCTAGACTGTGCGCCCCAGGAAGTAAGAATACCCAGGTCCCTAGATGGCTTATGGCTCATCTTTCACTCTCATTCAATTTCACAGTATCCCAGGATGGGAAGAAGGGCGTTTAAAATTTCTGTTGAATAGCTGAAGAAACTAAAGCTGCTGAGGGAGAGACACCTGGGAACGTGGGTCATACAGCTGGAAGACAGCAGATGTGGAACTTGAGCCTGGGTCTTATGTTTTCTTTTTGTATTAGATTCATTGTGTCAGAAGAAAAACACACACAATAATTACATGTAGAGATACACTATCACTATATATCTATAGTAGCTCTGATTTCTGCTGACTCCAAACTATAGAAAGATATAATTTTATATTACTACCTGCTGCACATTCACACATATCTAAAAAATTGAAACAAGTTATACAAAAGGATATTTTTTTGGTTTGGGATGCACCTTGATATTTTCAACCCTATTCTGTTTCATTAATAAAAGATACTTGTTCCCATTCTCTAAATTGATTTTATCACCTGCTCATGGGTTACAACCTGCAACTGAAAACCACTGCAATAGAGAAAATTACAAAGAATAAAGTAAAATCATCACTCAAATTTAAAAATTCTTACTGTTTTGTTCAACAAGAAGCCTGGCTGGGACTTCCCTGGTGGCCCAGTGGGTAAAACTCCACGCTCCCAATGCAAGGGGTCTGGGTTAGATTCCTGGTTGGGGAAATAGATCCCACATGCATGCTGCAACTAAGAGTCCCCATGCTGCAACTAAAAAGGTCCTGAATGCCACAACTAAGACTTGGTGCAGCCTAAATAAATAAATAAATAAACAAGAAGCCTGGCAACTGTTCATAGCTGGAAGCATTTATATGAGTTTGCAGAAATGGGAACCAAGTCCTTAGGCTCTGTGAGAAGACATGCACTATAACGAAGGCGAGCCGTGGTAGGCAGTGGAGAAAGGTGCAGATGAATTATCTGGAAGGTCAGTTTTAACCGAGGGATCCACGGAGCTCTTCTTGTAGGACAACTTGAGGTGGGGTTCAAGAGAAAGACAAGGAGAATTGTGAGTGGTGGCTGGTCCACAGGGTCCAAGGCCAGAAATGGGAAATGACTTTTCAGGGTTGGGATTTTGAGGCCGGCTTACTGGGGGTCTTGAATGCCAAACTGGGGAGGGGGTAAATTTTACTCTGTAAACAGTGTAGGGGGAGGGATTATAGAAGAGGAAACAACAAAATTAACATACATATGTAGAGATGCTCATAAATACTAGTAATCAGAGAAAGGCAAATTAAAGCAATAATGAGATAATCACTTTATACTCGATACTCTGGCCAGTCATGGAAAGTTGAATAATGCTAAGGGTTGGCCAGGATGGAGGGCTTAGGTGGTTGGTGCTCAGCTGGTGGGGTGTGACCTGGGGCAGCCATTCTGGAGAGCAGCCTGGTACTTCTTAGGCCAATTAAGGTTACACATCATGGGAACCAGCAGCTCTGTTTGTAGGTATTCATCCAAAAGAAATCCTCACACAGGTCTATCAGAGACCATGACAAGAATGATGGAACATCAGAAACAACGTGGGCATTCATCACTGGAAGAGTTGATAGAGAAAATGTGGTAGACACACTCCATGGAGCGCTCTGCAGCAGTAAGAGACAGTGGATTATATGGACACAACAATAAGGACAGATCTTAAAAACATAGTTCTGAGAGAAATAAGGAAATGAGATCTAATAGAATATTATTTATGAAAATTTTAAAAATTAATAGATTTTACAATCACACATAGAAATTAAAAGATACTTTAAACATAGTAGAATGGTTTTCTGTGGGGGGTGATGGGGAAAAGATAGGGAAATGGGGACAAGAGAGTAAGAAAAGTGGGGAACGCCCAAACGGGGCAATGAGGTAAGCAGGTGGGTAACATAATCAGGGCTGTGTACACAGAGGGTTAATCCGTAGTGGGGGTGCAAAGGAGTCAGAAATGAGCAGCGGCCAAGTCCCAGGCCTCAGGGGTGTAGCAGATGAGAGGTGCTGAGCGTGAGGAGAACAAGGCAAGCAGCCACAGCAATGGACTGGAGGGAAAGTTTTGATGTTATTGCAGGTAGAAGATTGCCTGAACCTGGATGGGGATAGAAGGAGGTGGTTATGGCAAAAAGTAATCAAAGGTGTCTCGAGACCTTCCTGCCTGAGCGACTGGGAGGATGAGGCCACCATCACAGGAATAGGCAGGCTGGGATGGGTAGCTGCTGAAGCATTCAGGCCACACTGGGTCAGAGCTGGCACCAGGCAGAAGCAAGTGGCCATGTCCTTCCGGCAGCTGGGATTGTGGATCGGGAGGCGGAGCTAGAGACCAGCTGGATTTTCCTATTTGCCCAGAGGAGCTAGAGGAGCCAGTGGGAGTGCCTGGGAAGAGCTTATAGGGAGATCAAAGAAGGGGCCTCTCAGGAATCTCCACCACTTAGCGATCTGGTGGGGAAGGGAAGATAGAGTAGAGTTTTGTCCTAAAAGCAGAGGAAAAATATCATGAGGACATTGGATCAGATGATTTCTTGGGTCTTTTCCAGAATCAATATTATATGGTTCTATTAAATAAATGTAGCAAATGTATTAAAGATCCTCAGATTATTTGGGCTTTTCAAATTTTAGGCAAATATTTTAGTAAGATTCAGGAGCATCGTAATGTATCAGAGAATGCCAAGTTATTTAAACTGCATGAACGTCAGTTTCTTGCTTTGAAAATGGGGATAACTACCTTTTGGGGTTGTTTGAAGATTTGAAAACTATGCAAACAATATAAATGGTACATAGTAGGTATTCAATAAATGGGAACTATTACTCATTATTCTCTTGTTTAAAAGTTAATTCAGGGACTTCCCTGGTGGCACAGTGGTTTAAGAATCCACCTGCCAATGCAGGGGACACGGGTTCGAGCCCTGGTCCGGGAAGATCCCACATGCCGCGGAGCAACTAAGCCCGTGCGCCACAGCTACTGAGCCTGCGCTCTAGAGCCTGCGAGCCACATCCACTGAACCCTCGTGCCACAACTACTGAAGACCATGCCCAGAGCCCATGCTCCGCAAAGAGAGAAGCCACCGCAATGAGAAGCACGTCCACTGCAACGAAGAGTAGCCCCCGCTTGCCGCAACCAGAGGAAGCCCGCACGCAGCAACGAAGACCCAACGCAGACATAAATTAATTAATTAAAAGTAACTAAATTAAAAAAAATAAAAATTAATTCAAATCAAAGAGTGGTACCTAAATTCAACGCCAATGGCCACTTCATGGTTAGAGAAACCAGAGGTTACTGTGCCTCCTTCCATCTCCATCTATTTTTCTCCTTCAATCCTGCTGCCACTATTCTTGTCCAGGGCCCTATAAGGCTTGCAACAGCCTCCTAACTCAATTTCTAATTCTCTGCCCCCTTCAGTCCACCTTGCACACCTCAGCCAGACTAACCTTCCCAAAATATCACTCTCAACTTGCTCAAGAATCAACAGAGATCTCCAGGCTCTATTCTACTGTGTCTAATCTCCTCTGCCTGATTTCAAGGTTCTCCAAGATTCATCTCTTTAGGGTGTGGTGAGCCCAGCTGAGAAGCAGACCTATCATCAGGCCTCATTAACTAAAAAAACCAAAGGACTGGTATGGAAAATCCCCCAGAGGATTGCCTGCTGAAAAATAGACATATGTGTAGTGAATTCTTTTCCTTTTCAATTTATAAAATTGAATTCTTTTTAGCGAATTCTCTTCCTTTTCAATTCATAAAACTCTATTTTTTAAGATTTAACTAATATTTATTGTCTGCCATGTGCCAGGCACTATGCTAGCCATTTTGAGATGGTTTATCCCCCTTCCTATATTTTGAAAACATTGAGTGTTTTTTATAATAAAGACTTACAAAGGAAAAACAAAGTGGCTCATAATCCTACTCTCTAGATTACTTCTGTTGATACACACACACATACACACACACACACTAAAAGTGATACTTTCCTTGAGAGAGAATCCAACAGTATAGAAAGGAATAAAATGAAAAGTAAAATCCTCCTCTTCCCAGTCTCCTACTTTATTTCCTCTTCATAATGGTAATAACTGTTACAGATTTCTAATATGTACTTCCAGAAAAATGTTCTATTTATTTACCAATACAGTTCTATTTATTTACCAATATTCCTTTAAGACAATTTACACAGAAGACACACTATCCTGCCCTTTGTTTTCTTTTTCCTTAAAAATATATTTTATCTATAAGTGAAAAAAGTATATATATATATAAATATAAAAGTGAAAAAAGCAAGGGGTGTGACCTTGAGATATATATATATATGAAGTCCTTCTATCTCAACCCTTACAGATATAAAAGTGCCTTTGAATCAATCTGCTTTATTCTTTTTAAAGGATGCACAGCTTTCACATAATGGATATTTCTTAATTTATTTACTCAGACTCATATTAATTAATATTTAAGTATTTTCCAGATTTTTGCCACTAAAAACACTGTTACAACTTATTATCCTTGTGCATATAATTGGGGTACATTTTCAGTATATCTGAAGGGTTTTTTTTGATAGGTATTGCTAAACTGTAAGCTTCCAATCTAAAAGTTTTGGTATAACTGACTCTGGACATTAGCAATTAGATTTGGTCAGTTTGTTATTTAGTTCTGAATCTCACGGTCCCTCTTAGACAGGATGAGCAAAATGTTAAGTGTTTCCTGATATTGCAAAGTTTCTTTCTTAAGGCCGTGGGCCCTCTCCAACCAATCAGAATCCCTGCTCAGGGCTAAACTTTGTGAACTCACGATTGAATTTTCCTCAGTCAGGTTTTGATTTTGGATTTGTGTTTCTTTGATTGATTTTTCCCCCCTCTTCTCTTCCTTTGCTACTTGGATTTTGTGTTTAATGGTTGGGAAGTTATTGCATTCAGTCTTATTGCGTTGTGAGGTGGTAGAAAGGAAATGAAGAGCTGGTGGCCACTCGTATGAGAAAATTGAACTTTGGCAAAGTTAAGATTTGCCATGGTTCATATAGCCTAGACTATCTTCCTATCTATGTATCATCTATCTATCTATCTATCTATCTATCTATCTATCAATCTATCTATCTATATCTTCTGATTGTCTGGGGTGGGGGGAATTGTACATTCTTATTTTAAGACAACCAAACAATTCAAAATGTTCGACGAATATAACAAAAACCAACATCCATAAATCACTCAAATTTTTGTGAACATTCTTCCTGATAATTCTCTATACATCCATACATATTTATATATACTAGTAATATTCTGCATTAAGGATAATTCTATCCTTTTGGCTCAAGTAGAGAAATAACATGTTCATCAATAGATAGAATATAAAGTTCAGAGTAAAAGGTTTCAAAGGAAGCAAATAAGAATGTTGTGAAAGATGACAGGAGCATCCAGTCTTCTAGACCATAATGCTGCTATTCAGAGAAACAGGGAGCCTGGAAAGGAAAGGTAAGACTTCAGACTGGTCCATTGTGAAGTCTGATTAGCCAATGGGACACTTAAGTGCCTCTATGACCATGGTAATGGAAGTAGACATGCAGACTGGGCAAGAATCATTTGTATATATATATCCTAGTGGAAGTCTTGAATTCACCCAGGGGAGGAAAGACTTGGCAGCCAGGGCTGGCTTACAGAGAGTATTTGAGCCACTCAGGGGTAGAAATGGGAAGGAAATTATTTTGTTAGCAAATCAGAGCATTGGGACTTCCCTGGCGGTCCAGTGGTTAAGACTCTGTGTTCCCAATGCAGGGGACACGGGTTCAATCCCTGGTAGGGGAATTGAGATCCCACATGCCCTGCAGCACGGCCAAATAAGATAAAATTAAAAAACAAACAAGCAAAACAAAAAAGGAAATCAGAGCATTAATTCCTCACTGTTACAGATAGTTAAGAACAACAACAAAAAAGCCATTTATTAACACAAAAACATGCATAATGCATATACTGTAATTTGGCAATATTCACAGGCTGGATATGGCTAACAGAGGATTCGGTCATGTCCTATTATAATAGTATTTAGTGGAGTAGACGAGGTGGGAACAGGGATCACTATTAAAATCGCTGTAAAGAAGATGTATAATTAATGGTTAAAGGACAAGATCTTGGAGAAATTTAGGAATAAATAAAAGAAACATATCCACTGATTACAAAATTCAATACTGTCAAAAACACAAACCAGTAGAGAGCAAACGTATGGACAGCCAGGGGGGAAAGCGGTGGTGGTGGGGTGGTGGTGTGATGAACTGGGAGATTGGGATTGACATGTATACACTAATATGTATAAAATGGATAACTAATAGGAACCTGCTGTATAAAAGAATAAATAAAATAATATTAAAAAAAACCCCACAAACCAATAATATTTAGTAAAACAAGCTAACTACATTTTTTATTCATACTTCTTTTTTGCCCCAAATGCTTTTAGGAAATAAGCTATTTTAACTTTTTCCTCCTGTAATATTTTGTCCTACAAAATTTTATTAGGATCATTCACCTAACGTTTTTCTTTTCCATCAAAGAAAGCGAAATTTAACATTATGGTAAAAAATTAGGGTAATATAAACTCAGATTCTAAATATTTTTGTTTGATTTAAAGAAAAACTGTTACCTAGATCAGTCATTCTCAAACTTTAATGTGTTTCAGAATCAACTGAAAGGTTTCTTAAAATACAAATTGCTAGCTCTCACCTCCCAGAGTTTCTCATGCAATAGGTCTGGAGTGAGTCCAAGATTTTGCATTTCTAACAAGTCCCAGGTGATCTGATGTTCCTAGACTAGAGACCACACTTTGAGAACCACTAGTTTAGATAATGGACATGTTCCCCCACCCCCTTCCTTTATTCTTTGGTTTCTTTTCAAACTTTTGATATCTCCTTCTCCAGAGTATCTCAGTGAGGATCAGATATATTCAATCTGCATTGCCTTTAAAGTTAAAAAAAAAAAATCACAGTGATATTTGAAATACAAATGCCATCAGTTGCAGTTGAGATTTTAATTTAAAGGAAAGCTGAAACATCTTGACCATTGAATCCTCTTATTTATTTCTCACTTGGACATCGTCACAAATGTTATTCTTGCCTCTCACCCCCTGATCCTCCCCCTCCCCTTTACTGTATCTCTTAATAGGATACCAGGCATTTAGTTCCTTCTTTTTTTTTTTTTTTATATTTATTTATTTATTTATTTGGCCGTGCCGGGTCTTAGTTGCAGCATGTGGGATCTAGTTCCCTGACCAGGGATCGAACCCAGACCCCCTGCATTGGAGCGCCGAGTCTTAACCACTGGACCACCAGGGAAGTCCGTCGGTTCCTTCTTAACAGTCTGACACAAGCCCCACCTCCACAGCCAAGCTTGCTCATTTCCCATCAGCCAGTGACTTCTGTAGTGTTGACTCCTATAGTAATCATCGGCTACATTTCTCGTCATACCGAATATGTGCCACCATGTACTTTTGGGCTGTGTATGTTAGTATGTATGTATGTATATGTATGTATGTATGTATTATTTTTATCCCCTATTCTGATAATAAGCTATTACAGGCAAGTCTCACATGCTTTGACTTTCTGGCATCTCCATTGCTAAGCACCATGTTTTAAACCTAGCTCACCAAGTGTTTGATGCTAATGAGAGCTGCCAAGTGTGGAGACCAATAATGCAATAGCTGGCTTATCTTTTGGGAGCTGACAAAATTTCTTCTGTAGAATTTTTTTCTTGGCTACATACAAGCCAAATTTAGCTGTAAAATCATAAGCCTAGATAGAACACTAAAAAAAATCTTTTACTTGCAAATGTAATAGCTGCAAAACTATAATTAGGTTTAAGGACCAGAGGCGTGGACCTACATTTCAATTCAAATCAAGGCGGTTTAGAAGTGATAGTATAGAGAATGGCTTCATGTATATATATATATATATATATATATATATATATATATATATATAAAGGAGAATTTACTTTTGCCTTGTCAAAAATTAAATTGTGGTTTCTGTATTGATGGTGGGTATGTTTCTGCCGGTCTCTTACTCTAGGCTACAACAGGCCCTAATGGAAAAGTCACATACCCGAACTGCTTCTTGAAGACTTGCTTTCACATTAAGGTTATATAGTTTGCTCAGATTTTATATAAGGTTCACACTTAGTTGCTTCTGCATTTGTCTCTTTGTAATGTTATCACTGAAAGACAAACCTCATAAACTAAATTCTCCCTTAAATGTAGCGTACGCGTGCACGCACAGGCCCTACCCTCAGCAGATAATTGTGAGGGGCCTTTAACACCAAAAACACAGGAAACCAAAAACACTTTCCATACACTAGCCAGATAATTTCCAGATGTACTTAAGTATTGTATTAATGAGCTCATCTCTGGTCTAACAACCTATATTTGTTTCAGTTTTGAATGGTTGGTGACTGGATTTGGTTTTGCTAGTGCTTTTGCACCTTTCCAATTGAGCAGACTGTAATGACACAATTACCCAATGTGCGCACAGCGTTAAGCCGCCCAGCCCACTCCCTCACTGTAGACCTGGTAAGTGAAACCCACACACACCACTTTCCACAGTCTGGTCCAACGATTACAAATGATACACGCCCAAAAGCAAACTGAAAAATGCTTTAAATCTGGGGCACGTATAGCCTTTCAGGCTAGCAAAAATTGACGCAGGCAAGTGAAAGGCAGCTTTTGGTAAGTGACTCGGGTTTTCAGGGCTGTTAGCACTTTTGGGCATCGGTACCTCCTAGACTCCTGATCCCACTACTAACCAACCCCCAAATTCAAAGTTACCTATACTTCAGGCAAGTGTCTAGCTCTTCTGATGACTGGGTGGTTGGCCCTAAAAAGGGCCTTTGGATTGTCACGTAGCACAGAAGCTGCAGCTTAACCTCCGAAGCCATACAGTGTGCGTCCCTGCCGTTTGAGCGCGTACACCACGTCCATGGCAGTGACCGTCTTGCGCTTGGCGTGCTCCGTGTAGGTGACCGCGTCCCGAATGACATTCTCCAGGAACACCTTCAACACACCTCGGGTCTCTTCGTAAATGAGGCCGGAGATGCGCTTGACACCCCCGCGCCGAGCAAGACGCCGGATGGCGGGCTTGGTGATGCCTTGGATGTTATCTCTCAAAACCTTGCGGTGGCGCTTAGCGCCACCCTTGCCCAAGCCTTTGCCGCCCTTCCCTCTTCCAGACATAGCGGACGAGGTCTGAAAACACCTTTGAGACAAGCAAGGTCGGCTTTTCCCCTGATATACAAGAGTAGCGGACCAGATTGAAAACCGAAAGCGCGCGGGCGGGAAGCTGTCTAAATGGGCCCAACCCCCTCGACAGTTCGTCATTTCTTTTCTGCTGTTTCCCTATCTCTCCCTCACCCTCCACAGCTCCCTTCAACGGACTCTCACCGTTTATTTTTATTTATTTATTTAACTTGTCTATTTTTGAAGTATAGTTGATTTACAATTTTATATCAGTTTCAAGTGTATCGGCAGCGATTCAATATTTTTATAAATTAGACTCCGTTTAGGTATTATAAAATACCAGTTACATTCTCTGTGCGGTACGATATATTCTTCTAGCTTATTTATTTTATATATAGTAGTTTGTATCTCTTAATCCCCTGACTCTTATATTGCCCCTCCCCTCTCGGGCTCCAGTCTTTTAAAAGATCTATTTGCCAGAGTCCCCGGGAGAATTCGGATCCCAGCTTCCGGATCCCGTTGCTGTTTTCGCCTCTGTCTCTCTCCCCGTGTTCCCCCGGAAGGCATTAAATTTAGGCTAGGAAGAAAGGAATAGTGGAGATGACCAGAGGAAGAGCAAATGGAATCCAGAAACGGAAAGGAGAACAGAGCACCAGCGCCGTGTACAACACCGACAGAAGGATCCCAGGCTTCGGAACCACGGTTACATAAAACTGCAGCAAAGGCGGTTCCCACAATTAGCCTGACAGACCCAGTAGGCGATCTCAAGAGCAGCGGCACCTTGGATGTGCGTGGAGGCGGAAGCAGGGAGAGCGCTGTAATTCCCGAGTCTCGTCTCTGTTTTGTTGATATGAGGCATGGAATTTCACCTCATCTAGGAGAACTCAGATCCTAGGAAAATTGGTCTGTATACTGCAAGATTTCTAACATGGAGGTCAGTGAATCCAACTCACTGTCATGCAAAGCTCTGCTGAAAGAAGCAATATATATAGAAAGAAGACTGAAGAGCCTCTGTACCTCCGTTTCTACAGATCCTCTAAATCCGACCCTTGTTTTCAGCCAGAATTCAGTGCCCAAATTGAGGCCCTACATGGAGCTAGCAAAGTTTGCTGGATTGGGTTTCACAAGAGGACATCTGCTCCATATTGAGAGTCATTACCAGAAACTTCCTTATGAAATCGGGATTCTACTGATAACACGTTCATTACCAGGGCCTTCTGTAGAATACAGGAGGAGATATGGTTTCTGCGTCAGAAATAATTATGTTTTTTTCTGAGACATTATTTTTTTGATGTTTAAAAAAAATAACAACGACAACAAAAACCAACTTATGTTCCTTCTTTCAGCTCAACCTTCTATATGCTAATGAATCTTAAATCTATATCTTTATCCAAACTTCTAGGCTCCAGACATGTAGATTCTCCTGGGTGTTCTTTAGTCATTTTAAACTCAAAATCCCCCAAAATCAAAATGTTTAAACTTAAAATCTCCAAGGTATGACTCTCGTGGGGGCTGAGGGAATATATTCTCCTCCCCCCACCCCATAAGAATGGGGTTCTCTCTCCGCTCTTTGGATGGTGCCATCATGCATCACATGCCTAAATCAACACCCTGGAATTCACAATAGATGTTGAAGGGTAGTAGCATATGCCACCCCAAAACATGACTGTAGGAATTCAGGACATGCTACCTCAAAATATGCTGCTTTGGTGTATTGATTATTTTGAGCAGTAATACTTTGAAAAACAGCAAATGCAGGGACAGAGTTTCTTTGAACTCCCCTCATCTGCCTAAAGACAGATCCTTGGAAAGGAACCCAATTGACAGAAATCCCGTCCCCAGGTGGTTTCATCAACCAGGGAAGATTGACTCTTGTCACAGGAGAGGAGACTAGAAGTCAACACCAAACTCAAACTTTACAAACTATCATACCTCCCATCTATTCTACGGGTCCATTCATCTTTCCTAAAAATTATCTACTCTCCCTAAGAGGCCTACCTGACCCCTCTTTCCTGTTAATCTGTCTTTGTTAATTTTCAGACCCAGCCAGGGACCCTAAGGGGGTCAAGGAAAAATCTTCCTCCCCTACACAACCCCTCACTGTACAGTACAGGCAGTAGTGTTAAGGACTGGTAGAAAAGAGGAAGTGTTTAATCAATGAGTAGGTTGTTGGGGGAATGAGTTTAGTTCAGAATGGGGTAAGAAAAAAAGCTCAAAATCATGGCTTCTCAATTTGGTCTAGGGCTGCAAGCTACTCAAAATGAAAGGGAAGCAGGCACATGGCCTGACTAACCCACAAACCAAAGATTCAGTCTCAAAATGGGATAATTGAAGCCCTGGCAGTGCTTGAAGTCAAAAACTAAACACAAACTGCCTTCCTGAAACATATATTTTAATTTAGTTCATTACTTTTGTATTAAAAAGAAACACATGCGCATACAAAACATTATATGCCTAATAATTCACTTACTAACATTTTCTCTTGCCTGTTTATTCCCTATGGTAAAATTTAAGCTTCTCATCCCTGTTTTCTTCCCCTCGTCAGTACTAAATAGTGAAATTTCAGTGCTGTCTCAAAACTGCAGATTCTTATTATTTCTGATGAAAGAAACTTCAGAAATATTAAAGGAGAGAAATATTCCCTCTTCCTCACAGCTGCAGCAAAGCAGAGGTTCTTCTTTATTATAAACTTGCTTCTGATAAAGTGGTGTATTGAGAATGCTCACAGGAGTATCACTCTGTCCAATGTGGAGAATAGGCGAAGTTGAACTAATATGAATCAGAATTCTGTTATTAAAGGTGACTTCTAAGGCAACCATATATCAGATTGTTATATTCAGAGAAATGTTACCTATGACCCATAATGATATACTATTCTGATTATCTTATTTGATTTGTTGCCCCGGAGTTAATATTTAAATTGGCATCACTGTTCTTGAGTAGAAATTCTTATTCAATTTCTTTATTAAGCCAGAGGAAGACTCTTGGAATTTTCTTATTCTCTACATTATAAAGGTAATATAAGTCCCATTAGTGTTAGATTCTATATAAATAGCTTGAGAATCTTTTTCTTGTTTAAATGAACACATCCATACAGCTTGGCCAAGAGTGCATACATTAAAGGAAAAAAAAAAAAAGAACATTTCAAAGAAATGTGTCATTTGGTTGGGCAGATTTGGGCTGTCATCGACACCTGCCCTGGGGTAGTTTCCTCTTCTGATGGGAATAGTTCAGTTGAGTAATTCGATCGTATGTTGTGAAGATTCTTCAGTGCTTTAAAATATACCCCAAGCCTGATGAAACTGGAAATCCATTATAATTTCATTCTTTTGCTTTAGAATATTACACAGGCCTTGTTGCTTATCCAGGATGAGCCATAACTTCTCTGAGACTCAGTTTATTTATCTGTAAAATGAGGAAAATAACATCTATTTCACAGAGTTGGGATTAAATGAGATAGTGTATGTAGAGAGTTTTACAATACTGAGTAGTGCTCTGTATATGTAAGACATTATTACAAAACCACCACAGGAGGAGGTAACAGTTGTTCACATCAGCTACACTTTTGCGCTGACAGTTTAGCTCTTCTCCCTAGAGCAGGAGATTGCTGCTGCCTAAGGATTCTAATATGAATCAGAATTCTCTTATTAAAGGTGACTTCTAAGGCAGCCATACATCACAGATTGTTATAAAGATAAGTTTCTACCTTGTGTTTAACGTTCAGGAAATCCTTTCAAAATCACTTTTATTTTATTTTGACTTCAGGAAGATGGTCATTCATACTGAGACCATAGAGGTAAGTTTTGAGCCTCTTGGGGGCTGCTTTTGTTCTCAGGCTTGAGTTTTTATAAGATTTGGATGCAATAATTTTTTTTAATCAAATAAGCATACGAGTAAAAGTTTTTATGTCAGTTATTACAATTTAAAGCATTGGTAACTGCTGTTTTATTACATGTAATTTTCCGAGAAATTCTTCAAAGCATATGAAATAAAAGGCAAAGGATCTTCAATTTCCTTACCGAGAATAGAAAAGATATGAAACGTTAAGCGTTAGAAAACACTTTATTGAAGAAAATATGCTAGCAACTCAGTAATCAACGAAAAATTTATTTGCTTTGACACTTCAAATTTAAATCTGACTGATAAGCAACTTTATTTAAAACTCTTCACCATTGTAAAGGAGAAATTAATATTTCTGGTCTTATCGTCCGTTACTTAAAGCGTTCCATCTATAGGACCAAATTAGCCATTGATGGATTGAGGAGGAGGAAACCGCATTCCAAGGGGAAAAGGCTGAAGGCTCTACTCTGTAAATTGGTACCAGTCAGCACACAGCTTTGGCGGAGATCCGAATCAGGTAAACGTTAAGTTTAGTTTTTGGTTCCTTCAACCACATATTTTGTTGAACCTCAGTCATAATGTAACTCTGACTTGCTTAGCTCGGTGTCAGAAGCTAAATAAATGTTAGCTATGGGAGAGGAGTTACAGTAACTAGGAAGTGGAAATGCAGGCTGAAACCTAGGGCATGCTTGCATTTCGAAAGAACCTGCTAATATATAAATCCCAAGCGTGTAAAAACACTTTATAAATTGCTCTTACAAACGTTACAGCAGTTTAAAGAAAAGGTCTGAAAAGAAAAATCTGTGATCGATAAGATTATAGAAAAGTACTGGAAAGGGGAGGTTATAAAAGATTAGCATAACAATCTTCTGCCCAATAAATAGGATTGATTTCTAGCCAATGAGATTACATGTTCGGAAATTCCTAGTTTTTCTGGCCCAATCAAGACGAGGCTATGTCTATAAATATGACTGCCTACGGGCTGGGGAGTAAAACCAGTGAGATAGCATGGCGCGTACGAAGCAGACTGCCCGGAAGTCGACCGGTGGCAAGGCCCCGCGGAAGCAGCTGGCCACCAAGGCGGCCCGCAAGAGCGCGCCGGCCACCGGCGGCGTCAAGAAGCCGCACCGCTACCGGCCGGGCACCGTGGCCCTGCGGGAGATCCGGCGCTACCAGAAGTCGACCGAGCTGCTGATCCGTAAGCTGCCCTTCCAGCGGCTAGTGCGCGAGATCGCGCAGGACTTCAAGACCGACCTGCGCTTCCAGAGCTCGGCCGTGATGGCGCTGCAGGAGGCGAGCGAGGCCTACCTGGTGGGGCTGTTTGAAGACACGAACTTGTGCGCTATCCACGCCAAGCGCGTGACCATCATGCCTAAAGACATCCAGCTGGCCCGCCGCATCCGCGGGGAGCGGGCTTAAGGCACACGTTTTAAGCTAGACGATTTAAAGGCTCTTTTCAGAGCCACCGACGTTTTCATAAAGAGCAGCTGTTTTCATAAAGAGTACCCACGTTTTCATAAAGAGCAGTAGGAACTCACCAGCTTTAAGCTTGGTGAGTTCCTAATGCACAAGTGTTAAGGGTAAAGTGGGTCGGGGAGTCTCGCACGTGCTGGGTGGTGAGGTTATGGAATTAAGGCAGACAGACGCTAGAGGGACCACCAGAGGCAAGGTCTGGGTCGTGTCGGCCAAGTACTGCTTTTATTTGCTGGCTTGATTTTAGTCCAGAGCGCCAACCTTGCTAAACTTTGCAAGAGGATAGAATATGTTCTACCAGTCGTTTGTAACGCGTTCCAAAGTGCTAGTACAAAACGTTAGCACAAATCTGAATACTGAAATTAAGTGACACTTTAGAAGGCCGTCATTATGTGATAACTGTTGGGATGGCAATCTGGGTTTTCAGCCCGATTGTACAGTTACTAGAACTAGGCCGGATGTTAGATAAAATCCTCGGTCCCCAAGTAGTTACTCGGGATTTCAACTAAATGGGGGCAAGAGTCCCGAGATGTGTAAGAACCCATCTTCCTCGTTGCATAAGACAGGAGGCGCAAACCGCGAAAAAAAATAAAATGTGGGCTGAGGTATTGTTGCAAAAACCGTAATCAAACTTCCACATAGTACAGAGGAGTAAAATGATGCAAAGATGAGAAAGTTAACTTGTCTTTAGCTGGCACTTCAGATCTCCAAGTAAAAGTGAAAACCAATTAACATCAAAAGACCACAAACAGGTGAAACTACTTTTTACATAATTTAGTGGTTAGTGTGAAATGGAACATTTTGATTGGTTAACAAGACATTTGTTCTAAGGGCCACTGAGGGAGCGCAGGCAGAACCTTATTTACATGGACTCCGCCCCTCTATGACGACACTGTTGGACATTAACCAATAAAAACGTAATACTGTGCTAGTCTTCATTTGCATACAGGCTCTATAAGTAGCGCGTAACCAGCCTGCTTCGGTGTAGTCGGGATCACTTCTACTGGCGTGTGGGGATTCTCCTGTGTGAAGATGCCGGATCCAGCAAAATCTGCTCCTGCTCCTAAGAAAGGCTCCAAAAAGGCTGTCACGAAAGTGCAGAAGAAAGACGGTAAGAAGCGCAAGCGCAGCCGGAAGGAGAGCTATTCTGTTTATGTGTATAAAGTGCTGAAGCAGGTTCATCCAGACACCGGCATTTCTTCGAAGGCCATGGGCATTATGAACTCCTTCGTGAACGACATCTTCGAGCGTATCGCGGGCGAAGCGTCGCGCCTGGCGCATTACAACAAGCGTTCGACTATCACGTCCCGGGAGATCCAGACGGCTGTGCGCCTGCTGCTGCCCGGCGAGCTAGCCAAGCACGCCGTGTCGGAAGGCACCAAGGCGGTCACCAAGTACACCAGTTCGAAGTAAGCGTGCAAGAGACGAACTAGAACATCTATTTTACCCCAAAGGCTCTTTTCAGAGCCACTTAATTTATCGGGGAAAGTGGCTGTAAACACTTGATAAAAGGTGGGTTTAGTTGTTGGTTGGTTGGTTGGTTGGTTGGTTGGTTGGTTGGGTAGGGTGGGCCCATGATCACGAGTGCTTTTGGATGTGGGGCTAGATTGGGACAGTGATTGAATGGTTGCCCTGTTAAGATCTAGGACCTCCCATGGTCCAGTGGTGCCACCTAGTGGTATGTGTCATGTTGCTGGTAACAAGTGATTGGTCCTTAAGGTGGTTCCTACCTAGTCTGAGTCCTCAGTGGGAGCTTAGGTACAGGAGGAGCGGGGAAGGGCTGTCTCTTATTAAACTAGTTAAGCGAGTTGGGTTTTATTTTATTCTAGCGTACAGATAGCCCTATAGTTTCCCCAGTTGCTGCTGTTCCTTAATGTTTTAATCTGTTTTTAACATAAATCTCTAGGTGTCTGTCACAAACTTTCAACATCGCCAGATGCTTTAGTACGTTGGCCTACCTAGCCCCGTGACCCTCAACCAGATAGATTTCCCACCCCACCCCCTCCATCACACTCCCCATGGGATATTGGCAGTATCTGGAGACATTTTTGATTGTCATCACCTGGGGAGAGGGGCGCTACTGACATCTAGTGGGTAGATGCCAGGGATGCTGCTAAACATCCTATAATGCCTAGGAGAGCCCCCACTACCAAGAATTATTTGGTGAATGATGTTGACCCTTGCGCCAAGGTTGAGAGACCCAGTGCCCAAAGACTTCCCTTCCTTCAGGATATTTTCCCTTCTGGGTTTAATCCTCATTTAGGTCAAACCTTTCCCCACTCCTATCCTGCTTTTGGTGAAGACTGAGCAGCACTTAACTTACTGTGCTTGTTTACACTCCTCCACAGGAAAATTATCTTCTCCAGGGCAAGGACCTTGTCTTGGTTCTGTAACTCCTGGTTATAAGGCCCACCTCCAAGCTTGCTAAACATACTTCCAGGTGCCTCTCCTGAAGTTCCCTGATAAGGTCCCGTTGGAGGTGGGGGACTGGTGAGGTGGTTTTTAGTGTTCTCAGGTGTATATTTTTAGAATAGATTTTGGGGGCATGGTGTACAAAAGGGCAGTTAACATGTGGGATGAATTTCTAAGGCCCTCTCAGTTCAAAACTTGCATAACTCAAGACCAATCCCGAAAAAGGCTGGATATTCTACCAAATAAAATATACCCTTGAGGCAAAAGGAAAAGTCTTAGCTTCCAATTCACTTGACAGTCGAGTTTTGAAATTAAGCCATTCCTGGTTAAACTTGGGGGAATTTAAAATGAATTTTTAAAATGCTTAAAATGAATTTTATTCATTTGTAATGTAGGAGTTCGAATTTACATCTAATTAAAAGTTGCATAAAGTGGGCTGTATGTGATTTCTTTCTTTCACTGGGAAATTAAGATTCTCAGTGAGTCATCTTTCCCTAGAGACTATCAGACAAGAGACCAGGGAAAGATGACTCAAATGAGAATCTAAAATTTCTAGTTGAAAGAAAAGAAATCATTATACAACACATTTTATGGTAGGAAAAATCACTCTATAAGTGAGAATTTACATGTGCCAGACCCTGTGCTAGGTGATGGGGATATACAGGTGCTCTCCTTCCCAAGTCCATGAAGTGCACCTGGAATTTTATTTGCGACCAATACATCAAGTATCCTCTGGGAAGTTCTTTTTAAGTTTTAGTTTTACCCAATTTTCACTGTAACATCTTTCAACTTTTTAATCATCTGATTTTTGTAAAATGGAATTCTTCATCGTTCCCTTTAAATTCTGTGACTAGGTGTCATTATTTCTGTACTCCTCATCCAGGTTGTAACATTTTCTTTTCACTTTAATATGTCTCTTTAAACTTAAAATTTTCACATAGACTATTTTTTAGGGTTTTTCATTATATTGGAAAGTTCTGGCTGTCCCACCCTCTTGCCCGCAAAGCAATTTAAGTCTCATTGTACTTGGCTCCCAGCATCTCAAACCTGCTGAAGCTTTCTTTGTTCACCACGATCCTAGCTTGAGAGAAATTTTATTTTCTTGTTCCCTGTGAGATTCATTTTCTTTTGCAGGGGGTATGACTATAGTAAAGCATGGGAATAAGCCTTTTCTCAGTCATCCCAAGTAAAATTTATCAGGAAATATTGTTGGCTTAACATGTCCCATATCCAACCGTACTCGACACTTCCACTGCTGTCTTCCCACTCCAAGCCACCATCACACCTCCCAGGTATTTGCAATGACTTTCTGACTGGTCTCTTTGCTTCCGCCTCTACCCTCACTCTATTTTCCACAAACCAGCTAGAGTAAACTTTCTGAAACCTCTAAGTCAGATCATGTCACTCCCACACCATCCTGCCCAACTGAAAATCCCCATATGGCTTCAGAGAGAAGGTCCACACTGATACAATGGCCCACATCCACCTCCTTTCTTACCACTCTCCCTTTTGTTTGTTCTGTTTCATCACACTTGTCTCCCTGCTCTACCTCGAATACACCAAGGCCCTCCTATCTCAGGGTCTTTGTGCTTGCCATTTCTTCTGGAAAAGCTTTTCCCCCAGATATTTATATGACTGGCTTCCTCATTTCTGAGGCTTCTGCTCAAAACTTCCATTACTCTTCAGTTCTTCCTTGACTTATGTAAGATAGCAAGCCCACCTCCCTCTCTCCCCCCATTTCTTGGTACTCCTTGTCCCCATACCTTGCTAAATTCTCTTCCGTGTATCATCTGAATACTAATGTATTTATTTACTTATTTGTTTATTACTGAATCAGAGACTGCTACTCATAAAAGCTGTTCTTCTTTCCTTACTTTAACCCCCTGCTTTATGGGTGCATGGCTTCTCAGTTAAAGGCTAATTTACCAGCTTTTCTTGCATCTGGGTTTGTTCATAAGACAAAGTTCTGAGCCAATGAGATATGAATGGAAGTGATACATATTATTTCTAGTTTGTGTCCTAAAAAGGAATAGATATGTACTGCCCTTGCCTTTTTACACTCTCCTCTGGCTGGGTTACAGATACAATGGCAGGAACTATGGCAGCCACTCTGGGCCCAGAAACAGAAGCCATGTGATGAGAATAGCAGAACTGTTCTACTAACCCTGGACGTGAGAGATGAATAAACTTGTATCTTGTTTAAGCCCATTTTTTTTTTTAATATTTGGCACAATAATGTAGACTGTTCTCCAACCAATACGTTGTCTGACTCTCCTCCTACCTTCTCAGAGTAAGTCCTATGAAGGTAGGTACTTTGTTTTGTTCACTGCACTTTGCCCATCATCTTGAGCTGTACCTGGAATAGAGTGGGCACTCAGTAACTACTGATGGGATGAATAGATTGATGAGGGAAGGAGTGGTTGAGAGGGAGGGCAGTGGGATTGGATTTATGAGATGCAGAACTCTAAGAGTTGGCTTTAACAAAAAATGATTTTAAAAATCTTTTGCCCTCTGAATGGGGAACAGCACAATATGGAGTGAAGGTCTAGGTGAAGTTGCAGACACCATGGTCCACAAATCAGTTTAGAAGCTTCATAGTGTAAGTTGTTGGGTATTTAAGGATACTTACCTACACTAACTCAGAAGCAGTAAGAGAGTAAAGGAAAACTTTTGTTTCCTCTACTATTCTCAGTACTTCTGGCCACCAAGTATGTGGGTTTTCCACACCAAGCAATCCTGACATTAACTACGTGAAGTTAGTGCAGACCCCACAGGTTAAGGGCTCAGTCCAAAAAGATTGCCCCTCCACCCCCTATACCAACTTCAGACGCCAATTACAAGTAGTGGGTCCCTAGGTTACACACACCTCTGTCAGTCTTGGCTACAGATCAGGAGTTCCCACAACCCCCTCCTCAGACTCAATAATTTGCTATAACAGCTTACAGAACTCAGGGAAACACTTACATTTACCAGTCTATTATAAAGGATATAGTAAAGGATACAGATGACCAGCCAGATGAAGATGTACATAGGGCAAGTGTCCTGAGTGCAGGAGCTTCTGCCCCCGTGTAATTGGGGTGTCCATGTGGCTTCCTGGCATGTGGATATGTTCAATGACCCAGAAGCTTTCTGAATCTCATAGTTTAGGGGTTTTTATGGAGGCTTCGTCAAGTAGGCATGATGGATTATTAACTCAACTTCCAGTCCCTCTCTCTTCCCTGGAGGATGGGGGGTGTGGGTTAACAGCTTCAATCTTCTAATCATAGCCTGGCCTTTCTGGTGACCAGCCCCTGTCCTGAAGCTACCCAGGAGTCCACCAAGAGTCGTCTCATTAGAACAAAATATGCTTCTATTACCCTGGAAATTCCAAGGGATTTAGGAGCTCTATGTCAGGAATTGGGGTCAAAGACCAAATATTAGAACAAATGATGTCCTTAGCACCCCTATCACTCAGGGAATTACAAGAGTTTTAGGAGCTCTGTGTTAGAAACTGGGGGAAGAGATCAAACATACATTTATCATGTCACAGTCCAGCCCCTGGTCTCTGGCCATGGACCCCTTATAGCAAACCAATTATAAAAGTCAAAAGATACTGGCTGAAAGGCAGTGTACTGTAGTAGTGATGGGCATTAGCTTTGAGTCCCAGCTAACCCACCTAAGAGCTATATGACCTTGGGAAAGTTTCTTTACTCTTCTGAACCTCAATTTCCTCATCTGTAAAATGAGAAAAATAATGGAACCTACCCTCAAGACTTGTGAAGATTAAATGAGATAATGTACTTAATGCACTTAGTACAGCAGCTGGAACATGGCACATATTCGATCAGTGTTTCTCCCATTATTGTGGCTGGGAAGGCACTTGCATGAGCACCCTTGTACCTCCAGAGCACATTTCCTTCCCAACAAGTTGTGCTTTAAGAGATTTCTAGTGATTTGAGAGTCAACTCCCTAAGCATCTTGCAGTAGAGCAGTAAGACCTTCTTTATCTTAAAAATATCCAAGAAGGCAATGCCACAATTTACTTGTTGGGCCTCTGACACTGTAGAATCTTTAAGTATCTGCTATGTGTCCCAAAAGGGAAAAAAATGAATTAAATAATAAAAGACCTTATTTCTAGTGTCTGTTACTAGTGCTCTGTAAAGGCCAATATAATCTTTGGCAAATACCTTTAAAAAAATATATCAGATGATGTTTGCAATACCTCCCATCAATGCTTTCAGAAAAAATTGAAATACTTTCATCTCAATACTTCTTTCTGATTTCTGAGTTGAAAGCTCTGAATTTTGAGGATTTAACACAAGAGCAAGCCAAATGAATAGAAATGATGTAGGCATACTACCAGGTAGCACAGAGAAGGACACACCTTATAACCAAAAGATATTTGGGAAATGTTTAATTAGAAATTCAAACATGGGCTCGGTGGAGTCAGGTTGATGACTTCTGAGTTCTTCGTTTCTGCTTGTTAATGTACTTCATGTTTTTCCTCTCAGTATTTTCAAGATGAAGCTCCTGTTCCTGTCACTATTCAGGGATGAAAGTTTCCCCAAGAATATAAGACTTCCTTACTCAAACTACAGTCCAAGGAGTGGTAAACAAGTAAGATGGCAGTCCCAAGACCTCAATATTTCTTTTCTTTGGCCAAGAACTCATTACACAATAGATGAGACATTTCAGATGGTTCTGCTAAAAAGAAGCATAAGAATCTAGAGAGTATCACTATCAACCAATCCAAGGAACTTTGCTTTAGATGGCCAAAACCAGAAACAGAGAGCAAAGTAAGAGAACTCATAGAGCTTGAACAGTTCTTTAGCATTTTGCCTTGAAGGATCCAAACCTGGATGCTGACGTATTGTCCCAAGGATGGTAAAGAGGTAATGGCTTGGGACTGGCTGAGTATTTTGAGAGAGAGAGAGATCGACAGATCAAGATCTCAGTTGATCTTGGGATTGAGGCAGCACAAGGCACCCAGAAGAAGGAATTCTTGTGGCAAAAAATGGAGGATGCAGATTTGTGAAATGAAATAAGGAACAATTTATCTCTGTTGTTTTACATGATCAAAGGCAATAATTTTAAATTATCAGAAGGTAGGGGGAAATCCATATCACTCTTTTGATATCAGTGTTTTTAACATTCAGGGGAACAGAAAATACCTAAAGATATCGGCTTTATTTTTTGTTGTTGTTGGCAATGATGTTTGAGCTTTGTGTAGGTCTTAGTTTCCAGTTAGTGGGATTATCATTTTGAAATGCATTGAAGGAAAACTCCTTAGGCCAAGAGGGAATGTGAAACAGAGTTCAGACACACCGCAGATATAACCCTGGACAAAGGCTGTTCAGTATTCTTAATAAAATTCCCAATCCTAGGGATGGGCCTTAAACTACTTGAGTTTCTCTCTGGAGATGTATATTTCCTATAGTTTGGCATGTCTACTTACTTAAGACCCCTATTATAACATGTAGAATAAGCAGGAGAAAGGCATACTGATTAACTTGTATATGCATCAACCATAAGATTACTTCCAGTGAGGGAGCATATCCTTGTTTTCGTAGGCTTCTTCCTTCTCCTCCCTGCTGCAATATGAAAATCAAATAAGAATGATTTTGCTTATATGAGCTTCTTTGTAGGCAACTTTTCCTGTGATGTCTTTTTAAGTATTTGAATTTTGATTTTCACAATTCTTTCACATTAATATCAAGGAACTGGGCAACAGAAATTATTATTATTATTAAATTTTATTTATTTATTTATTTTGGCTGTGCCAGGTCTTAGTTGCAGCATAGGGGATCTTGTTTTTTTTCAGTTGCCACATGCAGGCTTCTTAGTTGCAGTATGCAGACTTTTTAGTTGTGGCATGCATGCGGGATCTAGTTCCCCAACCAGGGATGGAACCCGGGCCGCCTGCTTTGGCAGCGTGGAGTCTTACCCACTGGACCACCAGGGAAGTCCCCAGAAATTATTCTTAAGCGAATTTTTTTTCAGAAATAGCAAGTACGCATAGAGAACACAATTTTAGGATTAGCAGGAAAGTTAACCAAGGTAGAATTGGAATTTCAATTCCTAGCCTAGGGGGAAAAAAAGGAAGGAATCTTTTCATTTGTCTAAGGGAATTTCATTGTATTTATGATTGTGGGATGTGTTTAGGCAGGAAGGGGCATAATAGATAAATCTTTCTGGATTAGCAAATGCAAATCATTTATAATGGGAAATAGCAAAGTCCCAACGATTATAAGAGTAAAACAAAACAACTCTGACTATTCTTCCTGACAGGAGAAAACAGTAATATATATGTACATGAATTACAAGCATGACTGAGTCTTCTAGATTGAGTTGGTGGATAACCATGTAGCAGGGCCCCACAACGGCACAGAGGTGTCAAAGTAAATACATAATCTGGCAGTGTAGAAGGATGACGTGTTCTTAAAATCTTCTGAGTATGCCACTGTATTAGTAAAGAGCGCAGGCTCATAAAACAGATCACCTGGTTTGTAACCCAGCCCTGCTCTTTATCAGTAGTGTGACTAGGGCAAGTTTTTGGACCTTCTATGCTTTTGCCTCATCTTTTTTTTTTTTTTTTTTTTTTTTGGTGGGGGGATGCCGCGCAGCATGGCTTGTGGGATCTTAGGTCCCCCACCAGGAATTGAACCTGGGCCCTGGCAGTGAAAGTGCTGAGTCCTAACCACTGGACCGCCAGGGAATTCCCTAGTTTCCTCATCTTTAAATTGAGAATAATAGTAATGCTTACTTTATAATGTGTTTTTGAAAGGTGAATGAGTAAATACATATAAAAATTCTTAGACTGATGCTTGACACAACATTTCAATAACTGTTTGTTGCCGTTGATAGTAGGGAACTCCTGTTGAGTGCTACGTAAGTTTTTCATCTCTAATGTACAGTGAAATATCTACTAATTCAAGATAGTGTCCCAAACATATGTTGCATTCTTCCCATTTTGCACCCCAAATTCCTTAAATGATAGAAAACTGACAAAAAAGATGGCAAATGGGTTAAGAGTGAAGAGAGCAAGAACAGCAAACATCTTGGAAATTTAAAATTTGGTTACTGACACAAAAATTCAACAGTAGGACTGAGTCCAGAATAGAATCAATACAGCTGGGAGAAAATAGGGGAGCTGAAAGATGAAGCCTAGAAATTCCTCCACAATGCCATATAAAAAGATATAAAGATAGAAAATATGAAAAAAAGTTAAATGACATGGATGATAGATTCAGATGTTCCAAAATTCACCCAATAGGAGTTTAGAAGGAGAGAATAGAAATAATGTAAAAGATAAAATACAGGTCTACCAAATAAGGTTTGCTGATTGTACACTGCACAGCTTCAGGAGCACCATTTAAATTATAATCTTTGTGAATGGTATCCCCTGCAGTTGTGCAGTGCACAACCCAAGTGTCATACATTGTGGTCCTGAGGAAATAAAGAAAAGGAGACTTTCACAGAATATATATCTTCAGACTGCAAGGTCCCATTAAATGCAGAGCATATAGATATGAATTAAAAGTATCTTTACCTAGAGACATGGCAATAAAATTTCAAAACACAAGAGTTAAGGAGACAATTCTAGAAACACCCAGAGAAAATTCTTACAAAGAAATGGAAATCAAATTATGTCAGACTTTTCATTTGGACAACACTGGATATAAGAAGACAATCGGTATTTTTTTAAATCTAGGGAAAATAATTTTGAAACTAAATTTCTATATCCAGCCAAACTATCATCTAAGTGTGGGTGACTTTTCAGGCCCTCCCTGAAAGAACTTCTGGAGTTGTATTCCTGCAAGAATCAGAAAAAATTCTAAGGGGAAGATGTGCGATACCAGAAGGGGGCCATGTGCCCAGTAAAATATATTGCTAAGTCTAAATAAGTTTAGATTCTAGAAAAATTTCTTTACGGCTTAGAATACTTGGTATTTATTCATCCACCTAATTTCATAATTAAATAAATTTATTGAGAAATTAGAAATCAGGTGATAGGAGAGAGATGAAATAAATGAAGCAGAAAAGGTTCAAATAACAAAGAAATATAATACATATACCAAGTTACCTGTAATATAAATTTAAAAAGAAATGTGCTATAAATGATAGATACAAAGTACTGTGAGGTTAGAGATACAGGTGACATTGTTCGTGATATCCTGGGTCATACAAGAAGCATTAATTTATTGTATCCATCATGTCTGTATTGAAATCTCCCTCTGTTTTGATTACTGATTCAAGTTTGGATTTTAAGATTTTTGTTTAGGTAACTGTGATTACAGAGTTTTTTTTACATGTATGGTTTCTGCTCCACATTTTTTCTACTATTTTGAAGAAACAAGAGCTCAAAACTGTTAGTGACTTCAAATATATACGTCTTTTGGTGTAGATCCTAAAAAATTGAAAAGAAAATCTGGACTTCAAATTCCAGATGATATTGACATGGCGAGAATGAAGAGAAATAAAATAAGCTAACTAATATTTGTTATATTTAGGAGGAGGATATAGATATTGTTCTAGAAGTTGTTAGAAAAGTGTAAGTTTAAATATATATGTATATACAAAATGTATATGTATAAAAGATGACTATAAAGCACTAGAAGAGGGATATTTCATATTCAGAAAAGCAGAAATCCATTAAGCAGTGATCAAGAATTATTTGCACTTGAAAGGCGATTGTAGGAAGAAAAATTCCAGTTGAACTAATATGAAACCCATTGGCTAATTGTGGGAGGGGAAATAAAGCTTTTAAATTATACAATGTAAAAAAAATTGTTTGCACCTAACACAGGTACACACACATGCATAGACTCACACGCGTGTGCATACAACAAAGATTTTTAATAAGTCAACAATCATAGTGGTGATTATGTTAACACAGACACATCTTTCTCAAGAATTAAAAGACCAAGTCGACTAAAACTTGTTTGAAGATATAGAGGATTTGAAGAACATAGTTAACAAAAGTAATCATAAGTATAAGATTATACCTACACCATCTTGTATCCAAAATGGAAAAAGTACATTATACTGAAATTCACATGCAATACTGATTCAAAACTGACCATGTATGAGATGACAAATGAAAACTCAACAAGTGTTGAATAAGCTGAAACCATACAAGATATATTTACTAATCATAATGTAATGAAATAACTAAAAATACTCTCCTTGATCTATACTGTTAGGGAAAAGCACATGGTTAAAGAAGATATCGAAATAAAAATTATATAGTATTTAGAAATAAACAAAGTGAGCACTATATATTAAAACCTATATGAAGAGGTCAGAGGACCTCTTCATAGCTTTAAATGCATTTATGAGAAAATAAGAACTATTAAAAATAATGAATTAAGCTTTATATTTAAAAGCTAATAAAGGAACAATAAAACCTGAAGAAAGTAGAAGGAATAAATTAGGATAGAAATCATTGGAGTAGATCATACTTCCCCACTCTCCCCAAAACAGAATTAATCAATAAAACCAAAATCTGGTTCTTTGAAAGAAAATTTAAAAGTTAATCCTTCGGAAAATTTAATATTGAAAGAAAAAGTACACAAATAACATCAGCAAAATTAGATATTGAAGTATTAAAATGGTATGTATATTTTGATACAGATATTTACAAATGTAGACAACTCATTTTTCAATACAAATGATCAAAGTTGCCTTAAGAAGAGTAGAATACCTGAATAAAAAATTAGCTATAGGAGGAACTGAAAAGATAGGCAAAGATCTACCCTTAAAAACAGCACCAGGCCCAGACAGTTTTACCAGACACTGGGGGAAGAGACAATACTTATTATATAAATTGATCATGATAATGGAAAAATATTAAAAGCCACCTACTAATATTATGGGGCAATGAGAGCAACAAATATTATTAAGATTAAGAGAAATAACCCCTGCAAGGCAAATGAAAGAGTATTTGGTACATAAAAATAATCCATAAAAGTTAGATATTATGAGCCAGAATATAGATTTCAAAGTAGAAAGAGAGGTAATTGGGATAAGAAACTGCGATACAAGGAGTTATTAAGTGTAAGGTTGAGATTTGAATTCTAGTTTATTGTGCCCAAAGCCTGTGAAATTTCAAGAAATTATTTCTTTAAAGTTAGAAAATATTATTTTCTAAAATAAATATGATACTTACAGTCCCATTGTACATACCTATTTCTTTTCTTCAAGGCTTTTTTCCTGCCCGTGCAGAAGTTGTCCTCAAAGTTACAGCCAGACTCCAGATGATTGCTGTTTCACTGGAGATCATGCCATTGCTTCCTCAAAATTAAATTATCTTTTCAGAGAACACCATATTTGGGGAATTTATTTCTCCAGGATGTGTAAACCAATTATTTCTAGCCTTTCTTAGAGATTTTCTATCTCCATTTAACTCACATACCGTGTTTTGGCATCTTTCCCTTCCACACATGCTCCTTCTCCACAATTTATTCTTTCGTATCCTAAGCCAAAGGGTTAAGGAATAATACGTGCTTAGTGTGACAAGAAGCTGAAAGGGGAAGGCAGGAAGATGAACTTCTTACCCTTTTGGGGTTTTGACCCCATATTTAGAAACAAACAAAGATATGAGGAATAAAGGGCAGCAAACAATTTTATTGGCTCCAATTTTACTGCCAGTGTGCATTAACAAAGAAGTCTATACCTAAAAGACCTTAAGGGGCTCCAGATTTTCAGCTTACTAGCATTTTCTTTTTGACAACCTGCTTTCCATTGCTAACCTTAATATACAGCTCTCTTAGGTAGGGTCTTTCATTTTTTATACTATTATCGCTGTGAGAACTTTTTCTATTTTTTATTTGTACTTTCCACTTAGATTGTCTCTCTAGTCCCATGGCTCTGAATACCACATATATATGATGATTCTCAAAAGTTTATCTCTAGTTCAGGATCCTTCCTTGAGCTCCACACATGTATCCATTGCTTTCCCAACAGTTAAATGTCAAATAGGAATCTTAAGATGTTCAATACAAAATTTTGCTTCTTGCTACTCCTGTCTCCCCTGCTCCACCAATTTGCTCCTGCTGTTTCCCAGCTCAGTCTATGGAGTTAGTTTATTGCTCAGGCCCCAAATCTAGGATTTGTACCTGATTCCTCTCTTCCCCATATTCCCTACATGTAATCAATCAGCAAGCTTTTTTTTTTACACTTCCTACAAAGTACATTCCAAATACCACCACTTAACACCCCTACTGCTAGTCCAAGCTACGGTTATCTCTCCCCTGAATTCCTAACTTTTTCTTGCTTCCACTGTTGTCCCCTTACTACCCCTGAGGGTCTGTCTCCAACTAACTCTGGTGGCAGTGAGGACTGCCAGACACCTTCCAGCCAGCTATGCCTCCAGTGTCTAATTCTTAGACTTGGAATTACAGGATAGGTCTGGCTATCTTTGGCTTCTTGGGGGAAAATTTCTAAATCCAGAAGGCACTGGTTTTTCTCCCGGCTGAGTTTGGGAGCCAGGAAAGACCCAGAATGGAACCAACTCTTCCTGTTTTACCCAAAACCAGTCGATCCACTTTGGTGATTCCTTCTCAGGCTAGGAAACTTCTGAGTGTTCTGAAATGGGCCTGGACTCTTGTAGAAGCTCCTGTGGTCCCCAAATGAGTTTAGGGCTCATCCTACAGAGCCTGGAAGGTGAGAAACGACCACTCTCCTCACACCCAGTTGCCTGTTCAGCTCCGTAACTGTCTACTCTGGAGAGTTGTGCTTAGGTCTGGAACAGACCTGGGGATTACAGGATGGGCCCAGGAGCTTCTCAGATGAAGCTCTAAACGTCTAAGATGAAGCCTCGATAGGTCCAACAGGCCCTGGGTGTTGTCCCTGCTGAGTCTGAGGGCGAAGGAAGGAAAACCCCACCTTCCTCCTCTCTCCCAGCCAGCTGCATCAATCCCCTCTGGGCCCTTGTTCTCAGTCCTGGAAACTTGTCTTCCGGGATAGGACAGGGCTTGGACCCTTGAGGGAGAAGTTCCATGGTTCCCAAATGCATTTCAGAGCAGCCCGTGAAGAGCCTGGGGGCTCCCTGCCCACAGGCCTGCGGTTCCGCCGGCCCGGGGTCCCTTCCTGGCTCTTGATGGTGGTGGAACCAGCAAGGAATTCATCAGGGCTTGACTGGACAGCCGTCTCGTACTCTCCACCTGCTCCCTCCCTGCTGCTACCACCGCCTCCAGCCGCCTTTATTCTTGAGGTCTCGCCCAGACAGCCAGCGACCCTCCCCTTCAGGTGGCCCCCTTAACCAGGCCTCCGCGGAGGCCAACGCCAGCCGCAAACTCCCGCGCGCCCCGCGCCTCCCGGCAGCACCTGCGCTAGGCGGCAGCCGAGGCTGCAACCGCAACAGGCGCCCGTGGGGTGGCGCGGCCGCCAGGTCCGTGAGCAGGATCGAGCCCTCCCTCCATCCCCCCTGACCTACCAAGGGGTTTTTCAGCTGCGCGGTTCCGCTGCAAGTGCCCACCCAGCTCATTCGGGAGTCGGGTTCTCACACCTGCCGGCCCCAAGCAAACAGTTACGTCGGATATGAAGGAGCAGCCCCTGAGTTGGGTGCTTTTTTGGGTACCGGGGCAAATCTGACACTCACAACCCCTTTCTCTCCTCTACCCGCCCGCCGCCTCTGCCGCCGACCTGACCAGAGCTAATTTCTTGCCCCTGCCGGCTCTGAGGAAGCAAGTATTTCTCACGGGGCTTTGGGGGGAGGTTGCAGAAAGCGTGCACCCGGCCAGCCTCCGCGCCGCTGGGCCCGTGCGCACTGGCGGTTGCAGCTTCTGTGGAGAGCTAAGGTCGCAATGTGCACAGGAGACCACAGGGTGGCGCCAGCAGCCTTCCGTGAGATACGCACAATGCCGCCGCCGCGACGGATCCGAGAGCTACCGCCGTGGTCTGTCCATCCGGGAGCCCGGTTCTAGCCAGTAAGTGTGGAGCTAAAAAAGTGTATTAATGACCGTTGGTAAGTAGCTGATTTACAATAGAATCTACTAACACGTCCCAGTTAGGAAGAGAAATGACTGATGAGTGATAACAAGCAGATTTGCCACTAAGTAAAAATATAAATATGGATTTACGCTATCTAGTACCCCCCTTTTTTTTTTTGGCAAAAGTTAATGAAACAATCCCTTCTAAATTGTTACAGAAAATGGAAAACACCAATTTACCTTCAATACATTCCTTTTACTTGAAGATATAATGTTGATCTGTTAGAAGTAAAAGGGCTTTTCAGGTTTTTTTGAAATCATGCGGACTGTTCAGCTGAGAAAAAGACTGAGTCACGGATGAATGAGATCAACCTCTTTACTGAGGATGGTGATAATGCAGGAAGACTGCTCTTTGAAGTTAGGTGATATTTCCCAGCATGCTTTTTGCATATCACTCTTTGTGATGGCATTTATGCTGTTCTCACAATATTTCCAGCTTCTTGCCTTAGCTTACTTTAGGATTTTACATCCTCTTTGTGTTTGGGTGGAGCTATGTAACCACTTCTGACCAGTGAGTTGGAAGTGGGAGTGTTGCGTGTCACTTCTGGGCTGGAGCATTTAATTTCTGGTTTGAGATGCTCCAGAACTCTTTTTCACTCTGGCACAACAACTGGCCTTCTTCCTCCCTCTCAGTTGACCCTAGTGTAATATAAACAACAAAACTTTGTTGGTGTAAGGTGCTGAGATTTTGGAGTTGTTTGAGCCTTAACATACCCTAGCCTATTCTTATACAGCCTAATTCATAGATGAATAGACCAGGTATAGAGCTGTGCATGTTTGTTATCCTAGATAAGGTGCGGTTGTTATCAGTATTTCTTACTTACAATTTCTTTGCCTTGCTCTCAGAAGACTTTCACCTCAGAGCCAAGCATCTTTTTTTTTTTTTTTTAAATAACAGAGCAAGAGGCAAGGTCTTCAAATAAAAATTGTCATGAACTTTGCCCTACCTCTCTACAGTATACTAGGACTCAGAACATCTCAACATGGGCTAACATATCCATTTCTAATACGTGACTTTGCCCCTAACACCCATAAGTATAAAATAGAGAAAGACACAAAAACTTACCTCTGGTTTATAGTTCCTTTGTCTCTTTGGTACACTCAGAGATTTTTTTTTTATCCCCAGGGTAGTGTATCATGATTTGGGATGGGTGAGAGATATGCCTTTCTTTTGTAAACTGGGAGAAGGGTGAGTGGGAAAGAGGAGGTGGAAAAGGTGAACCAGCTTCAAGCATTTACAACAGGCATGTTCTTAGGCTGCACAATGTAATGAAAGAGTGCTTATGGAAGTTGATGTTTGGGGGTTGATTCCCTTAAACTATCATTGCCAATGTACCTGTTAGAACATCTTTATATATCCCTGTGGGTTCATACACTCTTGGGGGACACCTATGCTGGTGAGTAAAGCAATCCATATGTGTGACAATAGGGAGTGGTGGTGACTGTAGAATAAAATGCTGTATGGTGCTTGTTTCACCAGTGTTGAATAAAATCTTATTGACCCATTTCTTGATTCTACAAATAAAATTATCAGGTTTGCATTTTGCTTCTAGTGTTAACTAGTGAAATTGCAAACCCTGACCTTAAAATGCAAGCCTTCATAATTCATAAAAGTACAATTAGAAACAATTGAAGATGTTCCCTCTCCCTTACAGACAGAAGGAGAGAGAACATTTTGCATCATAAACCAGCTCAAAAAATCTGATTTGATAAGGTTTTAAACCAAAAACATTCACAGGAATATCAAGCTTATTCTCCTGTGCACAGTGGAGCCGTGGTGCATATTTTCTAATGTTAACAACTTGTTTTGTTCTCTGTTAAAATAAATGTGTCCCTAGAAGTGTTATCTGAACAGTCTTATAAGACTCCAAAGACTTTATAAATTGTTGCAGTGGCATACAAAATGCTCAGGTTGGACTTTCTGGAAGCAGAGGCTGAGACAGAGTTTAGGGTACAAGATGATTATTAGGGATGAACCCTTGTGAAAGGAAGAATGAGGACAAAGGATTGGGCAGAGGAAGAAATCAGACTGCAATGAAGGCCTGACAGCCTTGATCGACCTGCTGAGGAGCTCTGGAGCAAATACTACTCCTGATAAGTTATTTGAAAAAGGCAAGGTGCAATGGTGTGTATATTATGCTAACATTTGTGTACAAAGGGAGAGAGAGGGAAGGATGTCTCCCTTTATTTGCCTATAAAAGCATAAAAGTCTCTGAGATGACAGAAAACAACCAATAGTAATTATCTTTTGGAAAGGACATTAGAAGGTACTATAGACTGAATATTTGTGTTTCCTCCCAAATTCATATGTTGGAATCTAGTTCCCAAAGTGATGGTATTAGGAGGTGGGGCCGTTGGTGAGTGTTGAGTCATGAAGGTGGAGCTCTCATGAGTGGTATTAGTGCCCTTATAGAAGAGACCCCAGACAGCACCCTCACCCTCTGCATGTGAGGACACAAAAAGAAGATAGTCATCTATAGATCAGGAATTGAGCTCTTACCAGACACCAAATCTGTAGGCACCTTGATCTTGGACTTCCCAGCCTCCAGATCTGTGAGAAATAAATTTCTGTTGTGTCCAAGTGACCCAGCCTGTGGTATTATTTTATAGCAGCCCAAACAGACTAAGACAGAGGGCTAGGAGTCCAAGATGGAAGGAGATTTTTAACTGTATATGTTTTTTGTACATTTTGGATTTGACCATATATTCAAAAACAAAAACATTCTTAAAAATACATAATGGGATGTTAAATGTTCAATAAATGTTCTCAGCTATTCTGAAAAGAGCATTGTGTTAAAAAAAAAACATGTAAGACCTTCAGGATGGCTGCACATAAATCACTTCATATAATCCCCATAATAACCTACCCCCCCCCAGGAATATGAAGTCCATTTTATGGATGAGGAGACAGAAGGCATGGAGGCTTACTTTCTATGGCACAAAGCAATCATGCAGCAGAGCCAGGTTTCAACACAAGTCTGTCTGGCTCCAACCCACCCTCCACTTATTACTAATAATTATAGTTAACAGGAGTGGGGCACTTACTATGTGCCAGGCACACTGCTAAGTATTTACTCATTTATAGCCACAATATTCCTAGGAGGCAGGTATTCCTTTTGAGTCCATTTTCCAGATGAGAACTGAGGTTTGGAAAGGTTGGTGACATGTCCAAGATCACATAGATAATGAGCAGCAGAGAAAATATGATTCACTCCCCAAGCCTACATTCTTAACCCCTCTGATATGAAGCCAAACTGTCTCTCCGAATGTCCAGTCCCCCTCCCCCGTGCTCCCCTTGCTGCAGGCACACTGGTGGTTTTCAATTCCCATCCCAGACCAAGCCCCTCCCCACCTCCCAGCCTCTGCATGTGCTTTTCCCTCCACACAGAAAGCTTCCTCCTGGTCCCTCCCTTATTTGCAACCCTAGTTCCTCTTCTTCCTCTAGGTCTGAGTTCCAATGTCCCCTCTTCAGTGTAGTCTTCCCTGACTTTCTACTTCGATTCTTCTCTCACTCAGATCCTTGTTTTTCCCATCAAGGCACTCATTACAACTTACCAAAAATTTTATGTTAGTTTCATTTTACTTGTATTTTATTTGCCTTTCCCACTAGAATGAAAGGCCCATGAGGGCAGAAATTTGTCTGTCTTGGTCCCTGACATATCTCCAGTAGCCAGAAGATTCCAGGTATTAATAGGTGCTCTGTAAGTATTTAATAGATTATAATCATTAGAATTTGCAGCTCACCAATAGAAGAAAGCAGATGGTTTCCAACCCCAAGCTAAGAGTTCTCTTGTGTTAAAAAAAAAAAAAAAAAAGGTTTCAGCTTCTGCTGCTCCAAGAGGTAAGTTAGCACAGCAAGCACAGCCTCGATGGAGTCCTCCCAGTGCCCTAGAAGGAAGTCTGCTCAAAGGTGTTCACCCACAAATCCCATACCAGGGACCTTGGGCCACAGAACAGCCCTGCTTGGCCTCCTTAAAGCTTCTTCTCTGCAGGGAGGGATCACACAGAATCTGATCTGCTGCCCAGAAGCTGCTGCATACCAGGGCTGAGCTGGATGCCTCATGGTCATGAGCCAGTTCATTCTTTGCCATCACCCCAGACGATAGGCATCTATCCCTATTTTACCCATTAGGAGACTCAGGTTCACAGTGGTGAGATGGCTTTTCCAGAGCCACGCAGCTGGTAAGTGGGAGAGTCACTCACTCCCCCTTTAACATTCTTCAGTGGCTCCTTGTCACCTTCAGAAATGAACTCCAAATTCTTTAGCACGTAACAGAGCAGGACCCTATAGAATTCTCCTGGGACAGACCCTTCACCACCTTGTCCTCTGCCTGCCTCCTTTTTGTAGAAAAGCTGTAGTCTCCCAGGCCGCCCCTGAGTCACAAAAGCCTGGCTCAAGAGTTAAGGACTGAAAGGATGTGAACATGTAGTGGCAAAAATAGCAGTTGGGCCAGGAGAACTGATAAGAATTTAAACAGTAAATTGGCCATATGGCAGTCACAGAATCTTTAGTTCTTATCTGAAGTATATAGATAACAGTATCTGATGCACATTTCCTGAGTTGTTTTACAGATGCTAAAACCCCTACCAAATGGAAGAAGTTAACTACTTGATGACCATGAGCACTGTAGCCCCCAGAGCTACCGGAGCCTGAGGATTGATAATGTTAACCCCTGTGACACCACCCTGTTACCTCACCATCAACCAATCAGAGAATTGTGCAAGAGCTGATCACATACCCTGAGACTCCCCTCCCTCCCGTTGCCTTTAAAAATGTCTCCCTGAAACCCATAGGGGAGTTAAGGTTTTTTGAGCATTAGCTGTCCCAGACTCTTTGTCTGGTGCCTTACAATAAATGGTGCACCTTCCTTCACCACAACCCAGTGTCAGTAGATTGGCGTTACTGCGTGCGGGTGAGTGGACTCATTTGGTTTGATAAGAGTAAATGTTGTATTAATCTTCTTCTGACTTTTCAGAGGGTAAGCACAGCCTTATTGTAGTCAAAAGGGACATAGGGAGACTTTTCTTTTTACAACTATAATTTAAGATATTACATTAGAACTCAATAAAGACCCTGTTTAAGTCACAGCATTTCAGATTGGATCCTCTGGCCTTCTCACCTGACTCCAGGAAGATGGCATAATATAGATACAATGCATGGTTTATGTCAAGGTTTTCTGTTGAACACTATTCTGGAAGGAGAAGAGCTATGTTTGTGCCCACTGCTGAGCCACAAAGCCTTGAATGGAATCTCTTAGGAGCAGCATAAGTAAGAGGATGACAACTACTAACTCAGGGAGGATTGAGATGGTTCTTAAGTTACAACCATATACTTTCCCTTTCCACTGCTCACTTCTAGATCCAAGTCTTGGTTCTTTTGATCTTAGAGACATCACTGCCCCAAACATGGCCCAGTCTTCAGTTCTGTCTCTACAGTTTCAAGAACTATGAACTATAAGACCAAATGAAATAGATAAGATTAGACGTCTAGGGGTACAAGGACTTCCTGGGATCATATCACTATTCTCCCTGTTTTGGTTAGGAATATTGTTATCCTAGCTCAGATAGATGGCAGTTGGTTCAGTTCAGAAGACTCACATGGGGAAAGGCCATTTCCAGTGTCAGATTTGTGGCACCCCCCCCCACTTCCCCAAGATAAGTGAGTTTAAGGGTGGTTTTTCCTTCACACATATTAAAAGAAAAAAATTATTTCCTCTGCTCACAACACTCCTGACACCAAATGTATGAGTTTTCCCCCCACATTAAGCAATTCTGATACTAATTACTCAAAGCACAGACCCCACGTGGTAAGGGCTCAGTCCCACAAGACTGCCCCCCGAGTTCCCACAACCTCCTCTTCAGGTTTGTAAAAATTATTGATAATATCAGGTTGGAAAGAATGAAAGAAAATGGATACTTTTACACACTGTCAATGTAAGTAAATTGGCAAAGTCTTTTTTTAAAAAAAATATTATTCAGCTGTGTATAAGCAAATCTGAATTTTGCCCATTAGGTTAAGCTATTATATTGAGCCATATGAAATTGCCAATATTTGAAAGATTTTGACTTAAAAATGAACTTAAAGGGCTTCCCTGGTGGCACAGTGGTTGAGAATCTGCCTGCTAATGTAGGGAACACGGGTTCGAGCCCTGGTCTGGGAGGATCCCACATGACGCGGAGCAACTAGGCCTGTGAGCCATGGCCGCTGAGCCTGCGTGTCTCGAGCCTGTGCTTCGCAAAAAGACTGCGATAGTGAGAGGCCCACGCACCACGATGAAGAGTGGCCCCCGCTTGCTACAACTAGAGAAAGTCCTCGCACAGAAATGAAGACCCAACACAGCAAAAATAAATTAATTAATTAATAAACTCCTACCCCCAACATCTTCCAAAAAAAAAAATGAACTTAAAGATAAATCAAAAGAAACTATCTATGTTGAAACACACACAAAAAAGAGTGAAATGTTTTCAAATTTTCAAGAGCATATGGGTCAGAAAAGAACTAAACCAGATCAAAATTGATTTTTCATCTTGGTAGCTCCATCTACTGGTTAGGTAAGGCAAGAATTTCCCTCCTACATAGCACATAAGGGGTGGATGGCATAATTTCAATTGCTCTATCAATTTCTCTATCTCCTAAGAGAACACTCTTGCTTTCCTGATCCCCAATCCATATACTGCACTGTCATTTAAGGGAGTATTTTATTGTGTCTGATGTCTCCAGAGACTACTTTTCACCTAAAAATTGAGAATGTGGTCCTAAGCCATTATTTCTAGATATCATTTTGAAGCAGGAAATGCGATGATCATTCAAATAGGAAACAATAGTAATAACAATTTCCAGATACAACATTAGATAATGACTTATTGAATAGGCTTTATGATAGTCAGAATTGCCAGAAATTAGGTTTCTTGGGTCCTAAGATATCCTTAGGGTTGGAAACAATCCTAGGATTATCCCACTTGTAGGGTCACAACCACCAAAAGGATCTCAAGGATAAAAACTAGTGAAGATTTCTCTATCGCTTCCTTGAAATCCTAAGTAAACCCTCTACTTTTGTACTCTAGAGTCCTTTGACAGCAGAGCCACTTTCCTTGGCCGACTCAGCTTCTGTTTATTTAAATCTTTATTTCTGTCACTTGAAGGCACTTGGAACCTGGCACCATTTTTTATTTCTACATGACCTGTCCTCTGGTAGGTAACTAAAACCTTCAAGGACACTGGAAAATGCCAAATAGTGTGCTCTCAGTTGTGATGAAACTAGGCTATGCCATCTTATTCAGACAAGTGAGGTTGAGGCCGATGGTTCTATGGTGGCATTCTTCATTCTCACTTGTGAAAACTTATCTCAATTTCTAGCCAACATATACATGTGCATCTGTGTACTACACTCTTTTAATTACATAATAAAAATAAACAGTTTAATTTTAAATGATGTGACTTGATTTTCTTATCCAAAGTAAAGGCTGAACATGTATAGGATTGCCATCTGGGGGATCCATAGGGAAAAAAAGTTAGATTTTGAGACTGAAGCCTTTGATTGCATGGCCCAGAATAGACTGATAGCTGGAATGAGTTAAGAAAAAGAGGGGAAAGAAAATTCTGTAGTAATTTTCTGTAATAAAATCTGTATTTGTAGTGGTCTGACAGTTTTTACAATGGTTGAACTGTGATTTGTACTCCATCTTGTGGTGTTAGCAACTTAGATTTAAGAGCCATAGCAGTAAAACATGACCTTATTTTTTGAGGCATTTAGTATATTTTAAAAGTTGATGATACATTTCTGGTAATAGTGGCTAGAATATTTAAATTAACCTTCCTTCTGAAAACAAATAAGTGTTGGATAAAATACAGAAAACGTATTCTTAAACACATTAAGGTGATGATTAGACGATAAAGAATCACCAGGTCTAAAGTAAGGAAAAACTGGAAGCCAGGGACATAAACAAGAATAGAAGCCACACTTTTTGCTAAGGGCACTTCCTGATCCTGCAAATTTGGTGTGACAGCCTCCTGTGGCTAATAGAGCAGAAATAAAAGATCAGGCTCTGCATAAGTTGCGGTGTCTACCAAAAATGCATTCCTATCAAAAGCTAGGACCCCAAATGGCTATAATCTTAGGATGAAGGTGAACTAGAAATGAAACATCCCCGCTGTAATACAATTAACTTAGAGCATCTTTCACACATTTTACTTGGTTTAAGCTTGTTCTAGGCTGGGAGTGTTCCCAGGTGCCTGGCAGGAAGGCCTTCATTGTAAGTCTCAAATTATTACAAAACTGTTTTTTCAGATACAACATGTAGCACATATTCAGAGATAATGAAAACAAAGAAACTAGATCTATGCATGAGAACCAGCAGATACATCAGGCAACAGAAACTGACTCTTGAAATAATAGAGATATTGGAGTTATCATAAAGACTGTAAACAATGATGTCTACATTGTTCATGAAACAAGTGAAAAATCTGAAAATACTATAACTCAGAAAGATACCTGCACCCCCCATGTTCACTGCGGCATTATTTACAATAGCCAAGATATGGAAACAACATAAGTGTCCATCAACAAATTAATGGATAAAGAAAATTCAGTGCACGCACACACACACACACACAGAGGAATATTACTCAGCCATAAAAAAGAATGAAGTCTTGCCATTTGCAACAACATGGATAGACCTTGAGGACATTATGCTAAGTGAAATAAGTCAGACAGAGGAAGACACATACCATGTGATCTCACTTCTATGTAGAATCTTAATAGAAAAAAAACGGAGCTTATAGTTACAGAGAACAGATTGGTGGTTGCCAGAGGTGGAGAGTGGGGGGTGGGCAAAATGGGTGAAGGGAGTCAAAAGGCACAGACTTCCAATTATAAAATAAGTCATGGGGATGTAACATATAGCATGGCAACTATAGTTAATTGTACTGTATTGCATATTTGAAAGTTGCTAAGAGAGTAAATCTTAAAAGTTCTCATCATAAGAAAAAAAATTCTGTGATCAATGTTAATTAGACATTGTGGTGATCATTTTGCAACATATAAAAATATTGAGTCATTATGTTGTACACCTGAAACTAATATAATGTTGTATATCTCTTATACCTCAATAAAAAATTTTGTTTTAATTGAAAATTTGGAAGAATTTTGCCTATTAGGGAGTTTTCTTAGCTTCAACTAAACATTCAGAATCACAAGACTTTCATAGGCCACACATGACACCAGTCTACTCAGAAAGATAAAAGATAAGAACTACAGCTTCCTGGCAGGACAATCTCAGGCATTATTCTTCTGTGGAAGTAGTCCTTGCAGCAGTCTGCACTGCCACCCAGGAGATATTATCTTGGTTCTCTGCCCCTCACGTTCCATTCCAGGACAGATGAAGAGTGAGGTGTAAGGGAAAAAGATATAGTGGAGCCACCCTGGCTTTGAAACTCCAGGTCCCAGGAACCAATATCTCTTGCAAAAACTTCACAGTGTAAGCAGATAGGGTGGGGGTGGGGGTGGGGTCCCTGGAGAAAGAAAACCAGGCATGGCTTTCTTGACATAATAGAAGCCATTTTTGGCCTAAGCCATTTTGTGATCTAAGCCTAGCCACACTGCTTGCCCTTGAACAGGTCTCAGTAATAATGATCTTAAGGGAGCAAAAGAACAAACTGTTATCAAGCAAGAGAAGTAACAATAGCAAAGATAATGAATCATTTGTAAAGACTCCCACTTCTGTTTCTATGGTAAAGACTAGCCTGAAGCACTTTCTTGAGCTGATCTGCAGAATTTAACACCCCCTACCACCCCCCCACCCCCCAACCTCAACCACCAGTTCAACAGGAACCTAAGGGATGATGAGGTTGGCCTTTTCTGACCCTCCTGACTTCAATAAACTTAAGCTTGGATCCTGTTGGCTGCCCAACCCCCTTTATGAATATGCATGTACCCTTAGCTTAAAACTTCCCCAATTTTGCTGTCTCGGGAGGGGAGACACTGCTTTGGGAAGGATCCCTGGTATTCTTACTTGCTGCAAGCAACAAACCGTTCCTTCTCTCAGTCTTTAGCTTGGTTGTGTCTTTTGACTCAGCACTCACCAAGAGGTGAACCCAGTTTTCAGGTAACAATAACATAGTTTCCAGTGTCCATGCAAGGTTTATGCAAGTTACAAGAGTCACTGCATTCAAGGAAGCTCAAAGTATAGCTTCTCGCCAGATGCTTATTTTTCCAAGTCCAGGTGTCAATCAGGAGTCTTTTTTTTTATTATCAATCAATGTATTTTAGTAATATAGTTGATATTTCACCCCAAGATTCCAGGAAAACAGACCTAGGTTAATTAAAGGTCAAATTGTCATGCAGAAGGGGAAACATTTTGGTTTTTTATTGGTTTAACATTTTAACTACAAAATGGAAATTATAAAAAGTGACAAAACGGACTTAGAGAAGAGTCAAACAGAAATTCTAAAATGATAAACCTATCCAAATGAGAATAAGCTAAAGCTATTTATTCAGAACTTGCTATAGCAAAGGTGTCAGCCACCATCCTTTAGGTTTAGTAGAGACTCAAAGGCAAGCAGAAGACTGGGAAAGCTTTATGGAAAAAAGGGAAGGCTTCAGGTATGCTGTGATTGGAGGCTGCTGGCATGGGGAAGCTGTAGGCAGGCTAACAGCTTCCAGCATCCAGCTGTAGAAGCAGGATGTCCTATATGACTGGTTAAAGGTGCATTTTTGGCCTTCTCTGGTTGGTCCTAAGTTAGAAGCAGGGACAAAAATTAAAGTTATTAATCACGTCCTGGCCATTTGGGACTGATTATTACAAGGGTTTTTGTTTGGCTTCCTGGATTGTTTGCTGAGAAAATGGTTGACTTTCTACAACTCTGACTTATAGATAGTAGGTTGACTTCCTGGGCTGGTTAGTGTAGATAATGGGTTGGTTTTCTAGGCTGGTTACTACAAATTGTGGGTCAGAGTTCTACTTTTATTTGTTATCTGGCCATTGTCCATTTGCATATTCAGTCTCTGATCTAGAACTTACTAAAATCATGCTTTTATCCCCATCATTCCCCTGCAACTGCTCTTGTCAAGGTCACCAATGACTAATTTTGCTAAATCCAGTGGTCAATTCTTACCTTCCTTTATGTATCTATCAACATTTATCTAACCTATCAACAACAGTTGATCCTTCCCTCTTCCTGGAAACGTTTTCTTCACTTGGTAGAAAAAAAAGAAATTCTGAAACAAAATAAAAATAACTAAAATTTAAAACTTAGTGGAAGAATTTAACAGGAGATCAATCATAGCTGAAAAGAGAATTAGTAAAGTGGTAGATCGGGAAGAAGAAAAAATTAAAAATGTAGAACAAGAAGGAAAACAGTAATATTAAACATAAGTGAAAAAATAGCAAATAGAGTGAGAAGGTCTACCTTATTTTTTAGTTAGTCTCAGAAGTAGAAGAGAGAGAAAACAGGGTAAATATTAGAAGAAGTAATGTTTGAGACAACATGAAACACACAAACCAACAGATTCTTGAAGGCTAACCAATTCCATACAAGGTAAATAAAGGGACATCAATACTAGAGAGATCACACTAAAATTGCAGAAGATCAAAAACAAGACAAAAATTATACAAACACCCAGAGAAAAAAGAGAGGTTACATTAAAATCAGCAGCAATTAGACTACTGACTGACTTTTGAAAAGCAAAAATCAAATGCAAATATCTTCAATGTTCTGATAGTAACTGCTTCTTGACTCCTATACTTAATAAAAATAGTCTTCAATAATTAAAGAAAAATAAAGACTGTTTCAGAGAAAAAAAGGTGAAACAGTTCTTCACCAGGGACCCACACAGAAGAAATCTCTAAACGATGTTTCTCAAGCAGAAGGAAAACGATTCCACATGGAAAGACAGACACAAAAATAGAGAAAGATAACAGTAAATACATAGATAAATCTAAATTAACATTGGCCATATAAAAATACATAAAAAGCCTTATGGGGTTTAAAAATGCTTAGAACTATAACAAATGATAACAGCATATACGTAGAGTGAGACTAAATGGAATAAAAGTATCCCAAGGTCTTTACACTGTTTAGTATGACAGTAAGGGTCATAATTATGACTGTGCTTGAAAAACTAAGGATTAAGATTGTAATTTTTAAACTAATCACAAAAAGGATAGAAACGAAGTGAAATACAATTAAAAATTTAGAAGGAAAAAAACTGAAGCAAAGTATATATAAAACAATAAAAAACATAACATTGTAATAGTTTAAAAGATAACCAATTAAAAAAAACCCAAGGGAGAAATAGAAACACAGAACAAAGAGGACAAATAGAAAAAGATAAAGCTGATAGATTTTAAATTAATTATATTAACAATTACATAAATATAAGGAGATCAAGTTGTACAGTAAAAAATAAATATTGCTAGGCTGGATTTAAAAATTAACTATATGCTGTATTCGAGAGATATACCGAAACTATAAAGTGACAGAAAGGTTGAAAACAAAAGGAGAAAAAACAAGCTTTATTGAAAATATTAACCAAAAAGTAGCTACATTAATAGACTTTAAGGCAAAAAACATGACTTCAGAATATGTCTCTTGTGGAATACCATCCATTTCTAATTGCCTTTTATGCTAACTGGATATTATGGGTAATGATATATAAATTAATTTCCATGAGTCATTTTGTTAGATAAAGAACTTTGATATTTTCTTCTTCACCCTCCAACTATAAAGGCATAATAAACTAATAAATCTTTAAAGATACCTTATCTTTAAAATGTGTGTATGTAATTACAGTCATGTTATAATTTAGGATGATTCCCATGCCACAGCAGGCCCTCAGAATTTCTTCCCTAGGCAAATCTTAGGTTATTAACTGTCCAGGGTCAGGGGAGACTGTAGGGAAAACCCAGGATGACACTGTCTCTGGCATGCAGATGGATGGATGGCAGTGCCAGTGCCAAACTCCTTGACTGCTCTTGTCCAGCTTCCTGCTGCTCTTTCGTCTCTGCCTCCCATAGTAAATCAAATGCTCATTTATGTGGCTTCTCTGAGGCCAACTGCTTCACTTATCACTGGGTCAATAGCAGGAGGTATTTGGACCAGAATAGTCTTCCACCACCCCACCGAACTTCAAACATTATCCCTTCCTCCCTCTTAATTTTGTGTCTTCAGAACACCAAAAGTGGTGAGGACAATTTCCCCATCCTTATTGTTTGGCTAACCCCTAAATTCCTGTGTTTCCTATGCATGTACCAAAGAAGCAGAGGTCTTACACTCTCTTGCACTCTCAGCCTTCTGGAGCTGGCAGATTTGGACAGAGTAGAGATAAGGTGGACATGTTCTCGGTTTCAGCAGGTGAACTGTCCACATTACCACTTGATGTAGTCTCATCTGTGAGGAGTGGCCATGTGGTCAGTCAGTTAGGGAGTTATGCTGTTAACTGAATGGTTGGCAGTTAAAGCTGATTGGCTTTTGACTGCCTTTAGCACTTTCTAGAGCTACCCTTCAGTTTCTCTCTCATTCTAAACAGCTTTTGTTCTGTATCTGCCATATGCCCACCTAAGTCAGAAGTTCTGAATATTCCTCTGTTGACTGTAATTGTCTGATAGGCTGTTAGAAGAGGTAAATAATTATAATTCAAAATGAACAATTGACTTCTCAGATACTAGGTTCCAAAAGTTAACTTAATGTATGATTTTGACCATTTGTGATATTGTGGTGACCTGTACAGTGACCTGTTGAGAGAAGTGTCTTTATTGGCCAAATTCCTCATCTTTCTGGTTCAGTGTAACATACAGAAGTTTCAAGAAAAGTTTATGGAATGGCAACCTAAAGGAGAGGGTGAGACTTTCTCTATGTTCCTCAAATCTCTTGGGGTACATTTACATGCATCATGACAAGAGAAAATCAGAATAATATAGGCATGACAAGGGAAGGAAATCTTCTGATCTTTTTCCAAAGCTAACTTCCAAATATAGAAACACAGTAAAGTTATTCCTCATATTCTAGGACACTCATTTGTTAGTTGGTGATGTCATTGTGTCAGAGGTTATACACATGAGTGTAGCAAGGATTTTAGCTCCAAATGTTACATGTCCCAGCAACACACCGAAACTTACTTCCTGCCTTGGAAGATGCACCCCAGAGGAACAGTTGTGTAACTCATGCCAGGCACTAATCTTTCCATGATCATAGCCCTATCCCAGTCCCAAGGCTGTCACATTACTGTTTAGAAATGGTCTTCAATAATTTTTGTTCCCCAAACACTGTCCATTTTCTTCTTTCCCTCCCTTACCTAGGCTGACTGTGTTGCCCCTGCCTGTTGGATCTTTGATGAGACTTGCCTTTGCAATAAAGACTTAATAGAGGTAGTAATGAAGCCACTATGGTGCAGAAAGAAGAAAAACAGTTGTACGTTTTGGCCTGCACTCAAACTTGGGTCACTCAGGTGGGAGGTAAAATGCTTGCTATGGAAGCACCAGTATTCTTAGTTTAAGGTGTTCTTCACAGATCATAACACATCCAATAATTCATGAGATTGATTCTCCCACAACCACCAGCAGGTCCTAGGACTTCATCTACCAGGATTCTTCAAAGAAATGGAGGCACCTGTCCACACCCTGGACTCAATGACTGCACAGATTCCAGCACATCAAGCAGCCCACTGTTTCTGGAGCTTGGTCTGGGATGGAAGAGAACTGCAGGTAGGACCCAGCTCCCTCTAAAGGATGAAAATTCTCCCCTGAGGAACCCAAAATTGTCCCTGTGTGAAGACCTCTGCGCTTCTAGGACACCTCTGATCATTACTACTAAGAATTCCCATAAGACCAAGTTTCAGAATGTTTCCTCCAGAGAACTTCCTACAGGGGCCTTTTGGTGGCCTTCACTCCGGCTGCTAGGAAACTGACTTGGTGAAACTGAAAAGTCAAAAGGACAGGTGTACCAGCACAGTGACTCATTTTTATTCTTGCTTCCTAATTTCCAAGCCCTGTCAGAGACTTGTGCTTCTCCAATATGTAAATGTTTTAAAGCCAACATAAGTCCAGAAACCACTAACTCCAGACGCTGATCTATTGCAATTATTTTCCCAGCACCACCCACAGTCTCCAGGGCCCTAATGACCAAGGGAGGGAGGACTACTGTTGCTTGGCTACTGTCTTGGTTGACGTGGATTTAGGTACAGGTATGTCCAGATTTATACCACGGAATAGTCAATCAGAATGCAGTGTGACAAAGGGCCTGGAGTAGACTAGACTCGCTGTAGGGAGGCCAGTTTTTGATCTGCTTAGATTAATGGAGGTAAGAGGTGATAGAGGAAGGGTATAGTAATGAAGTGGAGGTGAATCTGTAGAGAATCCTATAAACTTAAGCACTATTTATTAATTATACTGGAAATAAACTTCTGTGCTGGGAGGATGAGAGAGTCTATCCAAAAAGGATAGTAAGATCTGGTATGGGCAACAGGCTGGATGGTGGTGAGGATAAATGTACTAGGTAGGGATGGGAAGAGGTCTGGGTATGGTTTTACTGACAGATTGAAACACGGGACAGTATACTACTCCTCTGGGGATGCAGTACCTGGGTGTGATCACAGAGTGTCGAGGCAGAGGGTGGTGTGTGATGCTGACAGGGAGCTCACTGGTATGTTGAGTTCTAGCGTTTGTGACTCTAAGACGCATATGAGGCATTGACCTGTGAATTAGGAGTTGTGAGTTGGAAGTATAGGTTTGTAGTTTAGAAAGGGATGTGGGAATAAATGTAGATCTGGTTGATGTAGGTGGTAACTGAAAGCATGCTGGCCAGAGCTTGTGTGTGTCTGGTGTGTTGAGCAGAGGGCAGATAGACCCAAAGCTCTTCAAGGTCAAGGTGATGGTCGTTTTCCTTGTTGAAAACAAGTTTATGACTCAGCCTGGAACTAGCCTGGCTTCTCAGCAGGAGAAGTATGATTGCAGGTTATAGCTCCTGTCTTTCAAAAAGTCCTAAGTCCCAAAATGTGGGGGAGCTCCCCAGGCTCCTTTCATCAGTTAAATTTCCCCAGGGAAGAATGAGGAAAGAGACCTCTGTACTATTTGAACTTCACCAAAAGATCACCATGCTAATATTTTAACAATCAATATTTCTTTAAAATAGTCTACGCCTAATACAGCTAATAAATCAAAGCCTATTAATTTAGGAAATTGAATTCTCCCAAAAAATTAAATATTGATTGCAAACAATATTAATCTTTTCATACTATATACCCGTTCAAATGTTTTATGCACCTTAAAAAGCAAACACATAATATTATTATAATTATCGTAAGACTGATCATTACTTTTTCATGAAAAAAAAAAAAAGGCTCAAAGGACCAACTCCAAGAAACAAAATTGATCTCTTCACTATCTCTATCTTGATTCTGTCCCCTTTCCCCCTCTTTCTTCTAATTGTAATTCTGATTCTGATTCCTATTTCTTTCCTGGATTAGAATTGTACCTTACCTAACCTACAAGTTAGCTTACCTTCTCAGGCAACAGTTTGAGGTTGACAAGTGAAGATTTAGGAAAAGAAACAAAGAACCTGGATGAATTTCTGATATTCTTCTATCAGAATCTGTTGTGCAGTTGCACAGAATCTTTTTCAGAGTTAAGAGTCTGATCAGATAAATCAGATATTTTGTTATTTATAGTTTTGTCTACGATAAGTCTCCTATTAAAAACCTTTTGTTCTGGTGTCCTTGTTAGCTATTAGCACCATAAAAAGCTTCTTTTGGAACTACTGCTGGGTCTTTCTGGACATTCTAATTACTCTGCCTGTGGTGTAACAAAGGGAAGCATTGGTGGTTCAGTGGTAGAATTTTTGTCCCCAACACAGGGAAGGATCCTGTGTACCTGATTATGTGTGTCAACAGGTGTTAGCCTGAAAATTATATTTTTTTAAAGGGAAAATGAACTGAGAATCTGGCAACTGTTTATAGGGTTTTGTTTTATAGCTCTTGACACATTAGGAAGCTCCTGCGAAAGACTGCCATTTAAAAGTAATGGGTGTTAATGTGTTAGAAAGACAACTTGGTGATTAATCTTGTTCCAAAATTTTTTCACCTAAGAATAGCTTGGAATTTAAGTTTTTTTAACCTATTTTCAAGCCAGTTACATTCCTCTTTTTAATAATAAATTTATTCATATTCAAAGGTTTCCTTACTCTGACATTATGTCTTTCTACATTTTGTTTATAAACTGATGGTGATTTTTTTTTTTAAAGCCTTAAACTGGCATTCTGTGTTGAAATCATCAGGGTCGTTTTACTATTTTGTTTGGGAACTTGTTTGGGAATCTCTGTATTTGTTGAATAAAAATTGTAATGTGTTACATACAAGAATCAGGCTTTAGAGAGAACAAACTAGGGGACTTGATTTATAAAAAAGAAATGATAGATTACTTATATGTTGAGGCAAAATGAAAGGACTCATCAGGTATCGGGGAAAATTGAACCAGGATGATCAACTGCAAGACAGTATCATAGTAAAACTCTTAGATTTTAAAGATAAAGAAAACAAACAAACAAACAAACAAAAATAAAGAAAACATCCTTAGGCTTGCCAGGCAAAACTGTGAAATAAGTTATAAAAGCAACAGAATTAGATGAGCACCAACATACAAAGCAAGGCAAGAGTGGAGCAGCATTTTCAAGGAACTTATGTAAAGAAAGTGCAAATCAAAGATATCACGTCCAGTCAACCTCATTTTCAAGGTTCATGGTAAAGGGGAATGGCTCTGGTATGGTACTCTGGTGACCTTATACTTCTCTACATAGGCCACATAGGCAAGGCTCAATTGGAGTCTGACCCAAGTCTTGGCTGAATGCCTCGGAACATGGAAAGATAGGCAGTCTTGTGAGGTGCTATCATAAGGCTCTTTCTCGCTGATCTCTTACAGGAGGTTCCCTACCTTGGGACAGGCTACCAGCAGATAGTTTCTCACCTGCCTCCTTGCTTTTGTGAGACATAGAAATTTCCAACCTTGCCCCCACCCTTCTAGGGCTCAACTGTAAGCTATAAAACTGCTCAGCTGTAACATGGAAACTGGCTCCTTCGTAACAAAGCAAGCCATCACTTGTGTCTTCTTGTCATCTGATCCCTCTAGTGTGGTGTGATTTTGTGGAATTATGGATGTGGGGAGCTGACAACATGCTACATTTACTTATGCTGTGTGTGTAAATAATGAACTACTTCAGTTCATTTGAGACTCTTGTCTCCTTACTGACCAATTCTACAGAAGTGTGACTAGCAGCTGCCACTATACCATTGTCTAGGGACTGCTAGACTGCCTGACTAATTTGGTGCCCAGTGTAGGGCCAGTGAGGTCACAGTACCTTCTTGAAGAAAAGACAGAAGGGTCTGTGTAAGCCAGGTTAGGAGATATGAGAAGGCTCCCTGGGAAGTTCTCCCCCAAGTGGTGGTTATGAGCAGGAGCGGGGAGGGAATAAGGATCCTCCAACTATCCCACGAGTTAATGAACATTTAGAGGCTGGGCAATGACAAGGAAGGATCGAAAACAGTCACCTAAACAGTGTTTTAGTTGTTCTAAAAATTTGTTGAGACTGAGTAGACAGCCTCTTAAAACCAAAATGCAGAGCTGTGCTTACTGCTGTGGGGCTGCCACCCTCATGCTCTCCAAACCCTCTCTTCTCCTCCTCCTGACCTCAGATAATAAGAAGCCTCCCACTGTTCCAACTGACCTCACAGACTGGTCACACCTCCTTGCACTTCCTGAACTTTCTGTCAAGGGGGTAAAATGGTCTCTTGGCTGCTGCTGTAACCCATCAAGTGCAAGTGTTAAACTCCTTGGTCTGTGTTCCGGCAAAAGAGAGCGTGAATTCAACTGACAGAGTTTGGGTACAACTTGCATCAAAGAGAAAAACCAAGTTAAAGTTATGAGTGAGGCCTCTGAGTCAATTCAACACATAGCTGTGAAAATGTGTAATTGAAATTAATGAGTTACATGCTTATACTTTGAATGCTCTTAAAGTGTTAGAGGAGATTCTTCTGTTCAGGGTACTGTCATGTGTAAAAAAAAGTGCTAATGGGATAAACTCCCCTGGGGTTTGCCACCAGTGGATGGGTCAGAGTTTAGCATGAGTGCCTGTACCCTCTAATGTCCAAAGTTTCACTGTGTAAATAATACCCTCTTGGTTGACAAGTCAAAAAATTTAATATCAACAGCTCTGACAGCAGTGTTATCAGACTGCTACTAGCAGGAGTGACTGATAAACCCCAATAAGCAAGTAGCTTGCTTGTCAAGTAAAGTTACTTGGAACTAGGTGGATCAATCCCCCTGGCCATTCTCAATCCCTCTGGCAGCCAAAAGAAAAAAACAAAAACAAAAACAAAAAAACCCCAAAGCTGCTTTCTCTCACAAAGTAAAGAACTCTGTATTTCTTTTTTTCTATTTTTTTAAGAACTCTGTATTTCTGATATGGAAGCCACCACTGCATGCTAGACTTACAACTCCTGCCAAAGTTTGACCTGTTTGTTTTACAGTAAAAATTCTTGTTTCACGGTCTTCTGGCCTCCATGCTTTTTGATGAGAAATCTCCATTATAGTTAAAATTTTAAAAATACAGAAATAACATTAAAGTAATAATCTCCATTGCCTACAAACTGGACTTTCTAAAATTAAGTGTTTAAAATATGGTGGGTGTAATTTTAAAAAATGGTGGAATTAGAGCACTTAATTGGTGGTGTTTGGCTAGAGGACCAAAGAATTCCCAAATCTCAACCTGCCAATAACTTAGATTTGCTGGTTGGTGTGGGGGTCCCTGAGGGAGATGTGAACATAAAGAAAAGTGGCAAAGTGTATTGGTTATTACCAATAACAAACTTCCATTGGTAGGGCTTGTGCCATAGTAGAAGGAATTCCAGTAAACTAGACCAGAACATAAGGCTCAGTTCGAGGTCTGAGAGGTTTTTCCTTCTGTCTAAGCACAAAACAACCTTTACCAAACTTCCCCAAATGAATCTGATGGTGCAAGTGCTATGAGAGGAGAAGGCCAGAAAGAAGGTAGATGGAATGGGGATGCATGGTTGGAACCTCCCCCTGACACCAGTTGGGTTAGAATTTTTGCTGCTCAGGTAGAAAGCAGCAGTAATAACCACACCCTTTGGTATGACCTCAACAATTAGAAAGGGAAGCTCAATACCTGTCCTGGATTGTGAAGAATGAGAAGTGTTTACTCCCCCATTGGGTATTAAGGGTTGGGGAAGAGGAAGAGCAGAGAATGTCCCTTTTCTACATAAATATTTCCCTTGATTTTCTGATGTTATTCTAAGTAATAATAAGAGAGAGATATTAGGTAAGTCCATCAAAAGGCCATTTTCTTCGCATTGTCACTCCTCCTGTGTTTAATGCTGGGTCAGGAAATGGGCAACAAAGCTGGCCAAGGAATGTCATTTTAATAGTATAGCATAGCCTTCTAAAGTATGTGAGAACATGGCATAAAATCAGTTAATTTCAGGGCTACACTACCTAAGAGGTTACCAACACCTTCCCATTATATTTCCCTTCTTGAATTATAAATAATTGCATTATCTGTCTATCTATCTATCTATATGTAAAATATATACAAAATAGTAGGTATTACTACATATTTGAATATACTCATCAGGTAATGTTATACAGTGGGCAATACATGACAGCATAAGCCAGCTACATCAATGTGAATAATGTAAGATGTGAAATCTTATTATTAAATTTTATTGTTATTATCACCATTATAGTACAATTTTTTTATTGTTTCCTTTAGATAAATAACAATATAGAAAAATTAATGACCCAATAAAGAAATTTCCCTCCACTAATGTCCTCATCAAAATAGATAAAGTGGCCATCAAAATGAAAATTAAATTATGAAAGCAACTCCTCTCTGGTTTTAAAAAGTCTGCTGTGGATATAAACTACTATATATAAAACAGATAAACAGTAAGGTCCTACTGTATAGCACAGGGAACTATATTCAATATCCTATACTAAACCATAATGGAAAAGAACATGAAAAAGAATATGTATATATATGTATAACTGAATCACTTTGCTGTACGCCAGAAACTAACACCACATTGTAAATCAACTACACTTCAACAACAACAACAAAAGTCTGCTGTGGTTCCAACCAGTCTTTGGTCTTCAGGAGCTGTTACTTTTATTTCTGGTGTTTATTTCTGCCAACACTTCCAAAAATGGATCTAGGGATCCTCCGATGTACCACGTTTGTGAAGTTCCTAAAGGTAAAGTATAGCCGTGAAACTATCCAAGCTACAACTCCATATCCACAAAATTTAGAACCAGTGAGACCGCTGCAAGCAAAAAAGCCAGACTTACATTTTTTTTTTTTTGCGGTACATGGGCCTCTCACTGCTGTGGCCTCTCCCGTTGCGGAGCACAGGCTCCGGACACGCAGGCTCAGCGGCCATGGCTCACGGGCCCAGCCACTCCATGGAATGTGGCACCTTCCCGGACCGGGGCACGAACCCGTGTCCCCTGCAGCAACAGGCGGACTCTCAACCACTACGCCACCAGGGAAGCCCAGGCTTACGTTTTTTATTGCGACTTATCTTACCTGGAAGGGTGAACACCAAAACAGAAGAGAACAGAGAAAGAGTCTTAAATTCAAGTTTGCTGAAATACTAGGCAGTTCTTTTAGTTTGTCTCCTGCGGACTTAAATGACTATGGGGAAATTGACTGTGAAGAGATTGATGGTAAATAAAGTTCAAAATCATATCTAAAAGATTGATAATTCCTAGTGTTGGTTTTAAATGTGGGGAGAAAATTGCCTCGTACAATTTGGGGCATGTAATTGGATTTATACTTTGGTGGTGCCCGCATATGAGAGTTTTAAATTCATACTACATTTCACCTACCTGTTCCACTTTCTGGAATGTATTCTCGGTAAACAGTTAACCCCATGTCTCCTCCAGTCGTGGAAAAAACGAATGATAGCGGTTAGAAAATACCAAACCTAGTAAGAAGCACAACCTCCCTCCCTGATCGGGAATCGAACCCAGGCCACAGCAGTAAAATCCCTGCATCCTAACCACTAGACCACCGGGGAACTGAAAATTGCTAGCTCTTCTCCTTATTTCTGACTACAATGACCTTTTCCCTTTGCTCTGGAAGGCCTTGAGCCTTCCAGAAGGGTCACCGTCGTTCCAGAAATCCTTTCCTAAGGTCGTTCCCTCCCTGCTTCGTCCAAAAAAGGAGCCCGCAGGTGACGCTCCGAGCGCGCGCGAGGCCTGCCGGGTCTGCAAGTCCCGAGCGAGTTGCCTCATCCTGGCAGCACCTCAGAACTGGCCTGGTGACGCGTCTTTGTGAGGTGGCTGAGTGTGGAGAGAAGGTCACCGGTGACCGGGGAGCGTGCTAGGGGCCCAGTGGAGGCGGGAGGGAATGTGCGCGGGGAGAGAAGGGGCCGCGCACCGTGACCTGGCATCTCCATCGTCCAAATGTACTCAGGCGGATGTAGCAACGGAGACGGCTTGGATGGAAAACGCTTTCAAATCAGGCTCCAAGGCCCTGAACTGGATTCCGAATCTTCCCCATACAACCTGCTGCACCTGCAGTTTTCTTACCTTACTTGAGGGCAACTCCATCCTTCGTGTGCTCACGCCAAAAAACTTGATGCCGGTCTTTCACAATCCACAACCTAATCAGTTAAGAAATAGTTTTTCCTTTCTGATTAATTGCGCACTTTGATCCACACAGTCTTCTTCTTGGTCTGATTTTGGCCCTCGACTCTCCTGATAAAGGCGTGGAAATCGATTCAACTCGCGACGCTCGGTTCGCTAAGACTTCAGGGTTTGAGACCTTTAACCTCGGGAGCGTGGGGCAGGGCCGCGCTTGAGACTTTTCTTGGCCCCGCCGGTCCAAATCGGCCTCTTCCGGGCCTGTCCTCGGGGCCGGGGGCAGGGCCGGGCCGCCTCAGCGGGGCCCCTCTCGCCGGGTCTGGAGCCCCACACCTCGCGTGGCGCCGGCGGAGAAGCTTCCGGCGCTGTTGATTCAATTTGCCCGCGGCCCGCGAGACGCAGGGACGCGGTGCGTGCGGGCGCACACGGCGACTTTGTGGTTCTCGGGCACCCGCTGCCCTCCCGGCTCCTCTCGTTCTCCCTCGCGGGCAGTAACGTCCGGGCAGGAAGAGACCTGTAGGAGACGGGAAGCCTCTCCTTTAAGTCCTGTCCAGTCAGGATCCAAAAACGGTCTTGAAGAGACAGAGGGCGAGGTGAAAACAGATTAAGGGAAAAGAAGAAATCCCATGCGAATTCCTCATCTAAACGCACCCTGAAGATGAAGTCGGCGTCCGCAGCGACCCGGTCCTCCCGGCATGGTGAAGGTGAGTCGAGTTCCCGTGAGCAGTTGGAGCCAAAGCAGACAACCGTGGCCAGGCGGCCAGCGAGTAAGCAGCCCCTTTGCCTTCCCAGATGGGCAGCACTTGAACTTGTAGCACTTGAACGTCTCTCCCTTGGCTTTTGATGGATTCCAAGGATGCAACAGATAGGTCAATTTTTAAAATGCACTTACTTGGGGTAAGAGTACTTTAAAATCTTTTAGCAAAGGAAACGGTTTATGGCTGGTATGAACTACGACTTTCAGGTGTGGGGGAAATACGAAAACCAATACACTAGGGAAAGCAACTACTGTTAATGACACAGACCCAGGAATGGCACTTCAGCCAGGTAGGTTTGTCCCTTAGGTTGGGACCACTAATCTAGGACGTTCACAGTGAATATTTTAATTTTAATAGTTTTCAATGGAAATACACATTCCAGAAGTCATATAACAAACACACGAGGCCAGCTTTATGCCAATTTTACAAAAGCGAAAAGGAAAGATGGTATATAAATAACAAGGCCTAATAAAATGCCTTTAAATATTGTTTTTTTCCACCAACATTTTTTCCGCCTTTGGATAGGTAGCATCTAACCCCTTTTTCTATGAAATCTGACAATCACTGCAAGATACTAATATCAACTTTCTAGTTCCAGCTTACTCTTCCCTAAGCCTTTCCTCAGCATCTCCCCATCATCTTTTCTATACAATAAAAGTAAATTCTACTTCAGCCTTTAATTTGCAACCCCACACTCAACAATCAGCCTAGTAAATTAGGGTAGGCCTTCCTACCTACCCTACCTACCCCTACCTACCCCTTTGTAGGGGACTGTCCCTACAAAGAATAGAAAATTGCAAATCAAACAATTGTATTCATGGGTGTAAGGAAAATGAAGTTTTTTTTCAAAAAAATCTAGATTCATTGTTGAATGTTGCAGATATTTTGTCTCTCAATCAGCTCTGAAGGTAACTGGAGATTTTTCTCTGGAGGCTGCAATAGAGGATCTTTGGCTAACAGGTCAGCCATAATATGTGAAGGCACGTATCCTGCAATTAAATGAGAGGGATTAAGTGACAGCATATTTTGATGTGCATGGTGGCTACTTTAGTATATACACATTTCAAAATTTATTGAGCTGTGTGAAAAAGTCAAACCTGGAAGACTTTAAGATTTACTATCAAGCTGTTTATTACTACAAACAAGATAGTATGGGAGTGGCAAAAGGATACATGTATAGATAAATGGAACTGAATTGAGACACCTGAAACAGACCCACCTTATATGGTCAAATTATTTTTTTAAAAAGACACTAGAGCTATTCAATGGGGAAAGGAATATCATTTCAATAAATAGTGCTGGAACAATTGGATATCTATGTAGTGAAAAAACCTACAATCCCTACCTCACAATATACACAAAAGCTAATCTGAGTTGGATCATAGATCAAACCATACAAACTAAAGCTATAGCGTTTTATAAGAAAATACATGAGAATATCCTTGTGACCTGGTAGTAAGCAAAGATTTTCTAAATATGACACAGGAAGAAGTAAAAAATACAATGATACATTAGGCTTTAACAACATTAAAAAGTCTTCTCATGAAAATATACCATTAAGTAAGTGAAAAGTCAAGTCACAGATTGGAAGAAAATAGTTACAAAAGATATCTGACAAAGACTATGTCTCCAGAATATATAATGAACTACTACAGTTCAGATTAAAAATGGAAACACCCATTTTTTAAAACAGGCAAAAGCTTAAACACACTTCAAAGAGGAAGATATATTAGTGGCCAGTAAGCGCATAAAAAGTGTTCAATATCATTAGCTGTCAGGGAAATAGATATTAAAACTACCTTGAGATACCACTCCACTCAGTACCATGGCTAAAATTATAATGTCTGAAAACATCAAATCTTGGTGAAGATGTGGACAAACCGGAATTCTCATACATTTTTAGTGGGACTGTAAAATGTTATAACCACTTTGGTTTGACAGTTTCTTATACATTTAAACATAAATTTACATAAATATACTTTTGTTCCCAGAAACACTTCACCTAGATATTCTTCTAAGAGAAATAAAAACACATGTCCAGGGGCTTCCCTGGTGGTGCAGTGGTTGAGAGTCCGCCTGCTGATGCAGGGGACATGGGTTCGTGCCCTGGTCTGGGAAGATCCCACATGCCACGGAGCAGCTAGGCCCGTGAGCCATGGCCGCTGAGCCTGCGCGTCTGGAGCCTGTGCTCCGCAACGGGAGAGGCCACAACGGTGAGAGGCCCGTGTACCGCAAAAAAAAAAAACAAAAAAAAAACCACATGTCCATACAAAAAAAATTGTAGCGAGAATGTTCATAGCATTTTTATTCACAATAGCCAAAACTTGAAGCAACCCAAATGTCCATTATCAGGACACTGGTAAACAAATTGTGGTATATCCATGCAATGGAATACTACTCAGCAATAAAAAGTAATAAACTTTTGATATACTCAACAATATGAATAAAACTCAGAGCCATTATGCAGAACACAACAGCGTTCATATTCCATTATTCCATTTACAATAACTTCTCGAAGACATAAAACTAAGGTGCAAAATATCAGCACAGTGTTTTTCAAAAATAATGCAGAGGATAATGACAATGAAAACGATGATTCTACTAAGTATAACATTATTGATCGAGTAGTTACTAAATTTAGGCACAGCTAACAATGGCAGAATGAAGTAGACTACTCCTATTAGGCCCATTTTACAGAAGAAAGAATTGAAGCACATAAAGTTTAAGTTACTTGTCCAAGGCCACACAAGGGCTGAATCAGTTTTACAAACCAGAACCTGTGCTCCTGAGCACAGTTTGACCAGGTCTTTCTTCTCAGTTTTAGGTTTTTCTGGTTTTCTCAGCTGTAGGGATAAGAAGGGGAGAGAGAAGGAAAGAGAGGGTCAAAGAAAGAGTGAGAGATGGAAGTACAAGGATCTGTGGTTATCGAAGAGCAGAGCAGGAAACTATTGTGAATGTGTTTACATCAAAGGTTGTAAAAATTTGGGGGAGTCTGGGTTGGTGGTCTGCAAGCAAGCTATGGATTCTGTAGTGATTAAGTATTGTGCTGAGGTCAGGAGATGAATCATATATGTAAAAGCTGAAAGCTGAAACATTAAAGCTTCTAGAAGAAAATGTAGGAAAATATATTCACAATCTGGGGATAGGAGAGATGTCTTAGAGTAAGATGCCTTAACAATAAAAGAAAAAATAAAGAAACTAGATTTCATCAAAATTAAAAACTTTTGCTCATCCAAAATCACCATAAAGTAAAAAGGCAAGCCACAGACTAGGAGAAGATATTTGCAATATTCTTAACTGAAAATGACTCTAGTATTGAATGTATAGAGAACTCATAGAAATAATAACAAAAGCCAAGCCATATAAAAATGAGCAAAATACTGGAATAGACTTTCTTCACAAAGGAGAATTTCTAAATGGGCAAAAGACCTAAGAGATGTGCAATATCATTACTTATTAGGGAAACACAAATTAAAACTACAATGAGATACCTTTATGCACCCATAAGAATAAGTAAAACTTCAAAGACAGAGAACGGCAAATGCTGACAAGAATGTGGAATAACTTATATGTTGCTGCTGTTGAGAAGGTAAAATCGCACAGTCATTCTGGAAAACTGTTTTGGCAGTTTCTAATAACGTACACCTACCCTGTGACTGAGCAATTCTACTACAAAGTATATATTGAAGAAAAATGAATGCACATGTCTACAGAAAGGAATTATACAAGCATATTCATAGCAGCTTTGTTCACAATAGCCAAAACTAGAAATAGCTCAATTATCCATCAACAGTGATATGGACACACACAGGAATAACCTTCATGAATAACACCAAAATAATACACTCAAAAACACAGATGCATCAAAAACATTATGTTGCATGAAAAAAAAAGCCAGACACACACAAAAAGTATATTTATTTATGTGAATTTCAAAACAGTCAACACTAATCTATGAAGATAGAAATCAGATAGTTTACATCTACTTAATTATATGTTCTTGTTGAACCATTTTGAGGAATTTACAGACATCATGATCATTGAACCTAAGTACTTCAACATGCAAATGACTTCATCTCTTTGATTATCATTTATGGACCCCAATATTCTGTTTTTTAATCCACTAGACTGCGGTCAGCAAACTCTTTTCTGAAAAGTACCAGATAGTAAATATTTTAGGCTTTGCAGGCCATATGGTCTCTGTTACAGCTGCTCAACTCTGCCATTGTAACACAAAAGCAGCCATACATAATACATATGTGAATAGGCCTGGCTCTGTTCCAAAAAAAAAAAAAAAATTTACAAAAACAGGCTGTGAGCCAGATTTGGCCAGTAGGCCATAGTTTACTGACCCCTGCACAAAAATCACAATTCCTTTTCATGCTCAAATTATCACAACTTATGCCACTGGGAATTCCTTAAAGCTGGCTATGTGTTTCTGAAAAGATCCTAATAGTTTGTTAATGAACATTGCTTTCTGGTCCAAGCTTTCCCATGCTCACCTTGTAATTCCCCTGCACCATTCCTGGAAGTAGTCATTTCTTTAAGAAGTCTGCTTCATTTTGTGGGCAATGGTATTAAAGACCAAAACCTGGACACTGTGGATACTCATTGAGCTTTGGGTGATATTGCTTTTAAACCAATTCAGTTTACAGTGCTAAAATAGATTCTAACTGAATTTATTTATTTTACATGTATCAAATACCCATTTAAAAATAACAGTGTGGGGCTTCCCTGGTGGCGCAGTGGTTGAGAGTCCGCCTGCCGAAGCAGGGGACGCGGGTTCGTACTCCGATCCGGGAAGATCCCACGTGCCGCGGAGCGGCTGGGCCCGTGAGCCATGGCCGCTGAGCCTGGCGTCCGGAGCCTGTGCCCCACAACGGGAGAGGCCACAACAGTGAGAGGCCCGTGTACCGCAAAAAAAAATAATAATAATAATAACTGTGTGTGTGTGTATCTATTATAGATTTTTGGTTTGTGATTACCAGAGGTTTATATATAGTAATCTTTATATCTGTATCTATGTATGATTATTTTAAGTTGCTGATCTCTTAAGTTCAGACGCATTTTAACAACCCTGCATTTTTACTCCCCTCCTCCTATGATTACTGTTTTTGACATCATATTTTACACCTTTCTGTGTTTCCATTAACTACTTATTGCGGCTATAGATGATTTTACTACATTTGTCTTTTAACCTTCCTACTAGGCTTTATAAGTAGTTGATCTACTACCTTTATTGTATATTTGCCTTTACCAATGAGATTTTTCCTTTCATAATTTTTATATTTCTAGTTGTGGCCTTTTCTTTTCTGCTTAAAGAAGTTCCTTTAACATTTCTGGTAAAACTGGTTTCATAGTGCTGAACTCTTTTAACTTTTGCTTGTCTGTAAAACTTTTGCTCTCTCCTTCAAATCTGAATGAGAGCCTTGTGGGGTAGAGTATTTATGTTTTTCCCATTCATCACTTTAAATATATCATGCGACTCCCTTCTGGCATGCAGAGTTTCTGCTGAAAAGTCAGCTGATACCCTTATGGAAGTTCCCTTATATGTAACTTGTTGTTTTTCCCTTGCTGTTTTTAATATTCTCTCTTTATCTTTAATTTTTGCCATTTTAATAATGTGTCTTAGTTTGATCCTCTTTGGGTTGATCCTGTTTGGGACTCTCTGTTCTTCCTGGACCTGAATGTCTGTTTCCTCTCCCAGGTTAGGGAAGTCTTCAGCTATTATGTTTTCAAGTATGTTCTCTGTCCCTTTCTCTCTGTCTTCTCCTTCTGGGACCCGTATAATGCGAATGTTAGTATGCTTGATATTGTCTCAGAAGTCTCTTAAACTGTCCTCATTTTTTAAAATTTGTTTTTCCTTTTTCTCTTCAGCTTGAGTGTTTTCCACTGCTCTGTCTTTCAGTTTGCTATTCTATTCCCCTGTATCATCTAATCTGCTGTTGATTCCTTCTAGTGTACTTTTATTTCAGTTATCCTTCAGCTCTATTTGGTTCTTCTTTATATTTTCTAACTCTTTGTTAAACTTCTCACTGTGTTCTTCAGTTCTTCTCCCGAGTTCCTTGAGCATCTTGACCACTCCCTGTCCTTTAATATTTTTGTTGTGAAAACATCCACAATGTTTTCCAACTTTGTTTTAAACAACTACAGGTTCTCACACATTTCTCTCTTTCAGGTCCTCTCTCTCCATTTCTCCCTCCCCATTCTGATACAGAATAAAAACAGTTCTCTTCTCTCAGGATCTGGCCTGGGTCTCTGCACAAGCCTCCTGGGAGGTCTTGTTGTCCTTGACCATGCCTCCCCTTCTTCTTTTCCTCCTCCTGAAGTTTCCCTTTTGGCCCTGACCCTTTCCCCATGCCCACCCACTGACCCACCACCCACTGAGACTGAATGCAGTTGAGTTGAGTGCGTGGAGCACTCAACTCAATTGCATTAAGAAACAAGGTAATCCCTCTCACTCCTGTTGTGCCTGTGACTCTCTTTATAGTGTCAGCTGCTGTCACTAAAAACTATTGCTTGCATTTGCCATCCATTCCCTCCATTCCATGGCCTAGGTCTTACTGGGCTCTGTCAAGGGCCATTTCCAATGGCTTTTTGGCAGCCCAGGCAACTCTATCAAGACCCAAGTGAAAGAATAAATAAATCTGTTAGATTTTTTAAATCGGCACCAACATTAAGTATCCATTCATCATATTAAAGGAGATAAAATATTTTAAGGGCTTTGACAAAGTGGGAAGTAAATTGTAGATGCAAAAACAATCATCTGTTAAGTAGCAAAGCTGGGCGAGGGTGGGAGTTCAGAAAGTTAAAATTGACTTCTTGTTAAATGAAACCCCTACATGTTTCCCTACTTCAAGGGAAAGAAATCCAACATTACATTGGGATATATTAATTATTATGGAATGAAAAGATTATGATTAATGAAAAATCATTATGCTAAATTTATTAGTCATACTTCGAACATATACTCCAGTTTTTGATCACTCTGCTCTTAAAAGAATATAAGGGGCTTCCCTGGTGGAGCAGTGGTTGGGAGTCCGCCTGCCAATGCAGGGGACACGGGTTCGTGACCCGGTCCGGGAAGATGGCACGTGCCGCGGAGCGGCTGGGCCAGTGGGCCATGGTCGCTGAGCCTGTGCTCTGCAACGGGGGAGGCCACAACAGTGAGAGGCCCGCGTACCGCAAAAAAAAAAAAAAAAAAAAAAGAATATAAGGAGCAAAATCTGGAGAGTTCCCAAAGAGAAATGGTGAGAATCACTAGAAGCCTTAAAAAATTCATTTAGGAAAAGCCACAAGAGTTGTTTTTATTGAAACTATCTTCAAGAAAATAAAAGGTGTTGAGAAAATATTATTTGTTTGATGTTTTATATGCAACAAGATTGAACAAGGAAAATATGCTTAGATTTTTCTTTAGAAATTGATTGGTTGGTAGTATGAGCAAAAGAATACACAGATACTAAAACTGGCTGGTAAGAGAGGTGGTCTTTATTGATAGGGACATCCAGGGAGAAACAGGTAGCCTTGTGTTGAGTATGGCGGGCCATCAGAAAGCAGGGCTTCCTCAGGTTCTGTAGCTACCTCCACATTCCAATTCTAGGATTACAACTTGAGACCAGACACTCTGAGTCCTTCCCATGGTGCTATTGTTGAGTCCCAGTTACTGAGATTTGAATTCTGACATCTCAAATTTTGTTTCTGCCTACATGACTGTCAAAACTTAGGGATGATAAAAAGGCTTTCTGATTTCTGAAGGGACACTCCCAGGGAACTTTATCTCAACTGTAAGACTCAAAAATACTCATCCTTTAGCCCAGTTTAAAGCCCATTTATTTTCATTTGTTTACTTCGTTGTTTGCTTGTTTTTAGTTCTAAAACTTCTCTGGACCCTCCTCTTCCTCTTCATAGCAAGCAGCGTCTCCCCCTACTTGCTGCATCTTTCCTTCAACCCAGTGGATCACCAGGGTCTTCATGGCTGATAAAGAACTCTTCAAGGGGGCACATTGTAGGCGTCATTGTTTACTTTCTTGTAGGTTCTGCTCTTGTGATTTTTATGCTCCTAGGGGACCCTTCATAGTAATCCAGCCTCTTTAAACTATTATTTTGTTTTGATTCCTCTAGGTAGCTTTGGAGGAATGTCTAGCCATTGTGGAGACCCAGATGCATTTCTTTTCTATCTTTCCTTTTAAAGGAGGCAGTAAGAGGGTTCTTTGTGAGAAAATGCGCCAACTGAAGACTGTGATGCATCAACCCTTAGAGAAGAAGGGACCTGCTGAGAGGGGAGTGAATGAGCAGAAGACTCAGGCTGAGAAAGCAGGATTCTCCTCTGTGTCCCACAGTGGGTAAGAGACTCTTTGTTCAGAGACTTCTTCTGTCAGAATTAAGTCATTGCTATCGTAGCAGCTTTCAGGGTCTGTATTCAGGCTTTGTACCTTAACTGTAGTGCTTTCTCTTAAGACCTTCCTGGAAATTCTTTAAAGAAAAGTCTATAGTATTTTTATTTTATTTTATTTTTTAAAAAAGGTCCACACACACACACACACAAAAAAAAAAAAAAAAAAAAAAGGTCCACAACGTGGAACCAAGTTGTGTTTGATTTTTTTTAAGATTTTTTCATGTGGACCATCTTTTTAAAAAGTCTTTATTGAATTTGTTACAATATTGCTTCTGTTTTTTGTTTTGATTTTTTGGCCGTGAGGCATGTGGGATCTTAGCTCCCTGACCAGGGATCAGACCTGTACCCCCTGCATTAGAAAGCAAAGTCTTAACCACTGGACCACCAGGGAAGTCCCTGTGTTCTTATTATTAATTACTTTATATTATTCAGAGTAATTTGGTTTTATTCTAACTAATAATGCATGTATTCACCAAATATATGATCTCATGGGTGCTTGAGATTTCATGGAACTCTTCCAGTCACTTGAGTAGTGTCTCTTTTCTTAATTGATGGGAACACATACGAATCTCCTGTTACCTGAGATGTTTTGATGGTGAAAGCTGACCCACATCAGTGCCTGAGGAGGTAGACTTATACAGAGGCTCCTCCATCTCCACCCCATTCTCTTGGAAGCAGATGACCCTGGTTTCTAGAATGGCAATTTGGATAAACTCAACATTTTAAATTTATTTTTTATTGAGGTAACATCGGTTTATAACATTATATAAATTTCATGTGTACAATCTTATATTTCTACTTCTGTATACACTACAGTGTGATCAGCTCAATTTTACAAATAAGCTTACAAAATTGCCAAATAATGGCCTGTTGGCTAGATTTGTCAGTCTGTCTTTAATGGCTGTTTGCCTATAACTTTTGGAAAGCATTCAATTAATATGGGGATAATCTGTTATACAGTTACCTGTGAGCACCAGTTACTGAAATACTAAATCATCACTAACTTGCTTAGTGGTTGAAGTGCAGCTTTGGAGGTGGTTAGATTTTGCTTCATACTCCATTGGGTCACTGTCAATATGCACCGCTTAAATTTCACTGACCCAGAGAATAATGTTAGAGCTAAAATAACCTGAGAGTTATTTTAGAACTGAGAACACTCAGGCCCAAAGATATGGTTGCTTGATCACAGTTGCACAGTAGCCTTCAGCAGAAATAATATGAGAATCCTGGGCCCTCAATTCACAAAGCCTACACTCACTTTGTCAAACGCATTGAAAAAATTTATATTCTTGTGATCATTCTTTTTAAAAAATAGACTTTATTTTTAGAGCAGTTTTAAGTTCAGAGCAAAATTCATGGAAAGTACAAAGAGTTCCCATATACCTATCCCTTGCCCCGCACATGCATAGCCTCTTCCCCCAGTGTCAACATCCTGCACCAGTGTCGTATATTTGTTGATATTTGTTGCAATTGATGAACATCATTATCACCCAAAGTCAGTAGTTTACATTAGGGTTCATTCTTGGTATTGTACATTCTATAGGTTTTGACAAAAGTATGATGACATGCATCTACCATTACAGTATCATATAGAATGACTATTCACTGCCCTAAAAATACTCTGCTCCACCTATTCATCCTTCCCTCCCTTTTAGTCCCTGGCAACCACTGACCTTTTTACTGTCACCATAGTTTTGCCTTTTCTAGAATGTCATATAGTTGCAGTCATACACTATCTAGCTTTCTCAAACTGTCTTCTTTTACTTAGTAATATGCATTTAAGATTCCTACATGTCTTTTAATAGGTTGATTGTTCGTTTCTTTTAAGAACTGAAAACGATTTCATTTTCTGGATGTACCACAGTTTATTTGTCTGTTCATCTACTGAAGAACATCTTCGTTGCTTCCAAGTTTTGGCAATTATGAATAAAGCTGCTATAAACATTGTGTGCAGATTTTTATGTGGACATAAGTTTTCAACTCATTTGGGTAAATAGTGAGGAGTGTGGTTGCTGGATCATATGGTAGGAATATGTTTAATTTTGTAAGAAACTGTCTTCAGAAGTAGCTATAGCATTTTGCATTCCCACCAGCAATGAATGAGAGCATCTATTGCTCCACATCCTCACCAGCATTTAGTGTTGTGAGTGTTCTAGATGGTTGCCATTCTAGTAGTATCTTATTGTTGTTTTAATTGGCAGTTCCATGGTGACATTGATATTGAGCATTTTTATATGCTTATGTGCCCTCTGTATATCTTCTTTGGTGTCTGTTCACGTCTTTTGCCCATTATTTAATTGAATTGTATGTTTTCTTATTGTTGAGTTTTGAGAGTTCTTTGTGTATTTTGGATAACAGTCCTTTATCATATGTCTTTTTCAAATATTTTCTCCATGTCTGTGATTTGTCTTCTTACTCTCTTGACCATGTCTTTTGCAAAGAAGAAGTTTTAAATTTTAAAACTTGGTATTATATCTAAAGGGTCATCACCAGCAGCAGAAACTAACACACCATTGTAAAGCCATTATACCCCAATAAAGATGTTAAAATAAATAAATAAAAAGTAAAAAAAAAAAAAAAGGAGTCATTACCAAACTCAAGATCATCTAGATTTCCTGTTGCATTATCTTCTAGGAGTTTCATAGTTTTGTGTTTTACATTTAGGTCTATGATCTATTTTGAGTTAATTTTTGTGAAGGGTATAAGGTCTGTATCTAGGTTCATTTTCTTTGCATGTGGATGTCCAATTGTTCGGCACAATTTGTTGAAAAGACTATCTTTTCTCAATTATATTGCCTTTACTCCTTTGTCATAGATCAGTCAACTATATTTTTGTGGGTCTGTTTCTGGGCTCTCCATTTTGTTCTGTTGATTTGTCTATTCTTTCACCACTACCACACTTTCTTGATTACTATAGGTATATAGTAAGTCTTAAGGTTGGTAGTGTCTGTCCTCTGACTTTGTTCTTCTCCTTCAATATTATGTTGACTCTTCTGGTTCTTTCGCCTCTCCATGTAAACCTTAGAATCAGTTTGCCAATATCTACAAAATAACTTGCTTGGGATTTTGACTGTGATTGCCTTGGGTCTTTAAATGAAGTTGGGAAGAACTGACATCTTGATAATATTGCATTTTCCTATCCATGAATATGAAATATCTCTTCAGTTATTTAGTTCTTCTTTGATTTCCTTCCTCAGAGTTTCGTAGTTTTCCTCACATGGGTCTTGTACACATTTTGTTAGATTTATACCTAAATATGTCATTTTGGGGGGGTGCTAATGCAAATGGTATTGTTTCAGTTTCCACTTGTACGTTGCTGGTATATAGGAAAGAAGCTGACTTTTGTATATTAACCTTGTATTCTGCAACCTTACTGTAATCACTTATTAGTTCCAAGAGTTTTTTGGTTGATCCTTTCAGATTTTCTACATAGACAATAATGTCATTGCAAACAAAGACAGTTGTATTTCTTCCTTTCCATTCTGTAAACCTTTTATTTCTTTTCCCTATCTTATTGCATTAGCTAGGAATTCCAATACGATGTTGCAAAGGAGTGGTGAGAGGGGATAACCTTACCTTGTTTCTGATCTGAGTGGAAAAGCTTCTGGTTTCTTACTACTAAGTGTAATGTTAGTTATATGTTTTTTGTAGATATTCTTTATCAAGTTGAGAAAGTTTCTTTTTATTCCTATTTTGCTGGGAGTTTTTTTTTAATCATGAATAGGTGTTGGATTTTGTCAGATGCTTTATTTTGCATCTATTGATAAGATCATGTGATTTTTCTTCATTAGCCTATTGATGTGATGAATTACATCAGGTGATTTTCAAATGTTGGAGCCAGCTTTGCATGCCTGGAATAAATCTCACTTGGTGTGTTGTATAATTCTTTTTATACATTGTTGACTTCAATTTGCTAATATTTTGCTGAGAATTTTTGCACATATGTTCATGAAAGATATTGGTTTGTAGTTTTTTTCTTATAATGCCTTTGTCTGGTTTTGATATTAGGGTAATGTTAGCTTCATAGAATGAGTTAGAAAGTATCTCCTCTGCTTCTATCTTCTGGAAGAGACTATGGAGAATTGGTATAATTTCTTCCCTAAATATTTGGTAGAATTCACTAGTGAACCCTTCTGGGCCTGGTGCTTTCTGTTTTGGAAGGTTATTAATTATTGAATCAATGTCTTCAATAGATATAGTTCTATTCAGATTGTCTGTTTTTTCTTGTATGAGTTTTGGCAGATTGTGTTTTTCAAGAAATTGGCCCATTTCCTCTAGGTTATCAAATTTGTGGGATTAGAGTTATTCATAGTATTCCTTTATTATCCTTTTAATGTCCATGGGATCTATAATGATGTCCTCTCTTTCATTTCTGTTATTAGTGATTTGTGTCTTCTCTCTTTCTTAGTTAGCCTGGCCAGAGGCTTATTGATTTTTTCAAAAAAACAGGTTTTATGCAAAAAAATTACCTAGATACATTTTAATTGTTATTGTGATAAGTGCTATTTATTATTTGGAAACTGGCTGAGAGTAAATAATAGACCTATAGAATCCAGAATAATAAATGTGTTTCAGAAAAGAGCCTTGTTTTAAAAGTAGAATTAGCTTCATTTATATCTCAGTGACCCCTGAAAGTCAGAAAAGAGGATGCATGGTACTGATAAAGATACTAGGTTGAGAGTTTGAAGCCAAAATTTTTAATGATGGCTCTTCCACCAACCAATTACGGGGGTTCAGATATATCCCCCCTCAGCTTTATTGAGATATTTTTGACATATGTCAAATATCTTTCTTATTCTTTCTGAGCCTCAATGTCTTCATCTGTAAAATAAGATGAAGTCCCTTCCTGAACTAGTATTTTATACCTCTTGATGGACTAGGATGTTAAAGGGTCTGTTATCTTAGTAAATGCAGCCAAGACTGGGCCTTGGCCCCTGATGTATATCTGTGTGTCGTGTGTGTGTTTCTTACAAGGAACACTATGCTAATATTATATCCTGAGATAGAGCTGAAAGAGCAGATAGGAGAAGACGCATCTTCTTAGTTGGAAAAAGAGAATAACAAGAAGAAGGATGGAGATGATGGTGGTGGGATGGGAATGGGTAGCCAAAGTTGGTGTGAATGAGAAAGTTAGAGGGAACTGAGTGTAAAAAATCCAGAAATGACAACATTGAAACTATTGGATCACTAAAAATAGTAATTAGTAAGAGTTTATTGTGCACATAAAAACAGCTCATGAACTGGGAACTCTTAAACGGACAGTTAGAATGAGGCTCAGAAGTATATTGTTATAAGATAGCTTATATAGTAAGAATGCAGAGACTGTTGATTATTTACAATGATTTGTTATAGCATTAGAGTTTTCCTAATGATAGAGGTTTGGTTAAAACGGGCCACCTCATGCCAATTTGGGGGAACAGCTTAAGTTTTGTTTATGATTTTCAAAGGCACTTACGAGATGCAGCCCAATGTAATTTTTTCTTGTTTTGCAGATTAGGTTGAGTTTAACTTCAGTAATTTTCTTAATACTATAATCAAAGATTTCATTGTCATTATCTATTTTAAAATCTGTGTCATTATATATAGGAGTTCAATCTCCATCATCTGAGTCAAACCAAAGGGTGCAATTAAAGAGTGAGTCCAGAACATGTCCTAAATCAAGTCCAGTACCATTAAGGTTTTCTATGCATAGGGACAGATTGCCAGCAATGAAGTTTACAGTGATTACAGGCCATCCTTTGGCTTCTGAAGCTTCCTCTCAATGGCAGATTAATTGGCCATCAGTATTACCTGAATGGCCAAAGGATGGATACTAAATCTTTCTGTAAGGCCATTTTTCCTGTCATCCAGGTATGTGTAAAACCTGGTTCTAATATTAACTGAGAGTCTCCCTGAGCATTTAAGTGGCTACACTTAAATAATAATAACATAACAATCATTTTGATTAGTAAAGGAGGGTATGCATTGAATGGTAGACCTTAGTGGGTAGAGAAAATCCCTAACAGAAAAAGGAAAATGAGTTTGAATGTTTTGTGTTTGTAAAATAGCAATATCACAATAATTGTTATAAAAATAAGTCCTAGAAGAGAATGGGGAATCCGGCAGAATCATGTTCTGTGATCTTGGGTGTAAGCTGTCTACCTGATGTTGTCATCTGCTTTGAGCGAAGATTTTTTTTTTCCTGGAAATCTTTCATTTTAAGTCAGCTGAAGGTTGACAAGTTCAAGAGTCTGGTGGTGGTGTGGGGAGGCATCTCTTCAGTTGAGAGACATGGATCCAAGTTTCAATATCCTGTAATTTAACTGCTGTGTGAGAAATTTTGAAAAACCTGGTAGGCCCCTTTCCATCAAGGTTCAAGTGGAGTTTTTCACTGATATCTCTTCCAGAATACCTAGTCTCCAGGTTCCAGTGTAAGGGATACAAAGTCCTCATCAGACCAAGGATCTCTGAAAGTCTCCTTAACCTGTTGACTGTAAGCTTTTGAATATTGTATTAGTGCCCTACAGTATTGGGTCATATTAGAATTTACAAGGGCAGGATGTGCATGGGGTTCTCTTATCAAAGGCATGGGTTGTCCAGTGGTGATTTCACAAGGGTGTTAATTTATGCTTCCCAAAAGGTGTTGACCTCATTGTCATGAGGGCTGAGGGTAGCACTTTAGGCCAAGGTATTCCTGTGTTTTCAGTCAGCGTTGCCAATTTATATTTTAGAATGCCATTGGTACATTCAACTTCCCTAAAGACTGAGGCTGATAGGGACAATGATAATGCCATAATGTTTGAATAACCTTGGTTAGTTGTTTTAAAACCTGTCTAGTGAAGTGAGTCCCTCTAATATTTGAAATTTCATTTGGAATTCCCCACAATGGAAAAACATTTTCTAATAATTTCTTGACTACAATGTTGGCATCAGCTTTCCAACATGGGAAAGCTTCTATTCCTCTAGACACACCATTACAAGTACATATTGATAGCCCCTAAAGGAGACAATTGAAAAAGTTTAATCGTAAATATTCAAATGGTCCAGACAGTGGGGGAGCAGGCCTTGGAGTTACGTTAATGGTTTTACCCATGTTATATGATTGACAGTTTAAACATTGATTGTAAACATGTCTTGCTAATTTAGAACAACCATATCACTAACATTTTTTCATAATTTGAGTCATTTTGTCAATTCCATTGTGGGTAGTCTCATAAAGTGCTTGCAAGAGTGGTAGTTTGAGAGATTCAGGAAGCACCGACAGCCATTTGGGCCCTCTGAAAGTCCTCTTTTTTATGTTACATATTCGTCCTTCTTCATGACACTTTTGTATCTTTCAGCATCAGATCCAATTTTTTGCCTATTACACAAATTGTCTTAAGTAATCTGATTTGGCTCTACCGTGGACGGTAGGTTGTGGAAATTCAGGAAAAATGGCTATGTGCCATTTTATGGAGTTCATTTAAATTACAAAGTTTTGGTACCTTAGTAATTTCTTGAGTAGTAGCCTTAGCATGAAAGTCAGCCATCACATTTCCCTGGTATTCAGGGTCTGATCAGTGGGTACGAGCCTCAGTTTTTATGACAGCAACTTGTGAGGGCAATAATAGTGCAGAGAGGAGGTCAGCAACCTGAGGTCCATTTTTATAGGTGTATCACTGGACTTAAAAATCTTCTATGTTCCCAGAGCATACCAAAGCCATGGACCACTCTGAAGGCATACCTGCTATCAGTGTAGATATTTGCAGTTTTTTCTTTTGCCAATTCACAGGCTCAAGTGAGGGTAGACAGTTCTGTAGGTTGAGCTGAATTAAACTGAGGAAGGGACTCCTCTTTCTAACAGTTCGTGTTAAGTAGTTACAGTACATGCAGCTTGGCGTTCCCCTTCAGAATTTGTGGCATAGGAGCCACCAACACAGAGTACTAAATCTGGGTTGGCTAATAGGGTTTTCTGTAAAACTCATCTAGGAGTTAGATTTGGGGAGCCAAATTCAGCACCATTGAGTCTCTCTCTGTCAGGTAAGCGTAGGAAGGTAACAGGGTTTAAAGAGCAGCACAAAGAATGCTCAGATTAGGAGGCAGAAGTAGAGTCTCATGCTAATCTACTAGCTAAGAAATGGTGTGCACGCTCAATGTTTAGCAAACTCTCTACAACATGAGGAACCTGTAAATTTAATTCACTTCCCTGAACAAGTTTCCAGGAGGATCCCACAAAGGAATTTAAAGGCTGCAGCTACTGCCTTTAAACAATTTGGGTGTGCCCGGGCCACTGGACCTAATTGTAGGCTATGGGTCTATTTTTTTCCTCCAGATTTTTGCATAAGAACTTCCAAAGCCTGATTATTACATTCCTAAACAAATAGCATGAAAGGTTTAGGGTAGTTGGCGGGTTGGGGGCCGGGGGGCGGGTCCCAATGCAGGAGGATTTTGTAAAGCCCGTTAGTTTCAGTAAAGACTTTCTCATATTTTGTTTCCCAAGGAAGAGGTTCTTGAGTGTTATTTGTAGTCAATTCCTACATAGAGTGGAGTAGCTAACAAGGAAAAGTTAGGGACCCTGGCTTGTCAGTATCCTGCAGGTCTGAGGAAACCTCTAAGTTCTTAGTCATAGGTTGGGTTACGTGGGGTGGTACTTATTCTTTCTGGAGACAGAAAGTGTCCTTTTAGAGATAAATCATGACCTAGGTAATGTACCTTTCCTTGTGAAAACTGAAGTGTATCTCACGAGGCCTTATGGCCTTTATAAGCCAGTCGTAACAAATATTTTGAATTAACTCCTGAGTTCTCTCTAGATGAGGAACACAGAAGTAAGTCATCTGCATATTGAAGTAGAGTTTCTGAGATTTTGCAGTGTGCTTAAATCCTTAATGCATCTGAAGCAGCAGTAATAATAGTATTTTTCTGTACTTATATTACATTTGAGAAAGGCTTTTATACGTAATAGCTCATAAATGTTTACTGAATGTATCATTTGCTAGATATCATGTTAGGCACCTGGAATCAATAAGATCTGGTCTCGGGCTTCCCTGGTGGCGCAGTGGTTGAGAGTCGCCTGCCGATGCAGGGGACGAGGGTTCGTGCCCTGGTCCGGGAGGATCCCACATGCCGCGGAGAGGCTGGGCCCGTGAGCCGTGGCCGGTGAGCCTGTGCGTCTAGAGCCTGCGCGTCCAGAGCCTGTGCTCCGGAACGGAAGAGACCACAGCAGCGAGAGGCCCGCGTACCGCCCAAAAATAAATAAATAAATAAGATCTGGTCTCTTCCATGGAGAAACTCAAACCGGTGGGGAAGGAAAGTATACGAATAGATAGCTTCAACAGAACACTCTAACTGTTCTAACCTCTGGGTGTTTTGGAAGCCCAGATGAAAAGAGTGTAGGACAAGGCCATCTCTTCCTAAGAAGCTGTCACCCATTGAGATGAATTTCTGAAGACAATCCCATTTCACAGACCTCCGCACAAGTGAGTGCAGGGTCCTTCTTAAGGAAAGGGTTTTCTGCGTCAATGGAGAATCCATAGGCTCCCTGAGAGGACACTTAGGACAGGAACACAGGGAGAGATGAGTGGAGGTTTCCAAGTACTTCTCTTTTCCATTATTGAAGAACTGTTTACTGAGAGCCCCCTCTGTGTTTGCCTGTGTGCATAAGATGAATAAAAAACTCCCAGCACTGAAAGAATTCTTAGCCTAGTAACCAGTATAGCTGCTTAATGACATGAGAATTGTTGGACAGAAATGTGAATAAAGTGTAGGGTGGGTTAAAAGGTTCAAAGGGGGTTTTATGCTACTTGACCTGCCCTGATCCCCATTCAGGCTCCTTCCAACACCAGGATTGCCTGTTCCAGACCAGCGACCCTGGGCCTCAGGCAGATTTTCGCTTCTCAGAAAACAAATAGCACCTGTGCTTCCTGCTGGCACAATACAGACAACACTGCCTGGGTCTCCAAGAGAAAATGGTGAAATCAGAAGCCGTTGGTTCTGCTCTGGCACATCTGTAGAAACACAGAGGATGTCAAGTTGGTCTTATAAGTTCACCATTACCAAAGTAATGAATGATAATCTGTCTTCATTTTGATAAGTTAAATGCTTTATAGGCTTTGCTCTACTCATCCCAATATTTAAAATAAATTTCAATCCTGACTGTATTTCTAAAAAGGCAAAGAAGCTAAATGACTCTCACTTTGCAGATAAAGGAACTGAGGCACAAAGTAGTAAAGTGACTTCTCAAGTTTGCGGTGGGAGGACAGAGTGCATTGGGCTTGCTGATTCCTGCTCATACATCTAACCTCTTTGCCTCCCTCAGGAACAAGATAAACTAAAACCTTCTCTTCTACTCTTCTATATAACAAATAGTAGTTATATTGGCCAAGATATCATAGGATTCTAAATTAATTCAGAACATTTTTTGGAGATCATATTTTTCAGATCATTCTTTTGAACCCTATGGGCAAAACTGTAGCAGTTACACTGGAGAATACAGAAGCAATAGTATATAGCGATTAAATTAAGGGCTTGAGGATGTCTTGCCAATCAAGCCTTGGCTGTCTATGGAAAAGGCACAGATAGGTCCATTCTGGTGAAAGAAGAATCCCGCTGCCTAGACAAGTGGTCTCTTCTCTCACATAATGATTTTCCTTTCAACTTTTCAATTAACACCTAGCTTTGTTTACTGTATTGAAATGGATTATAAGCTGAAGAGAGGGACTGGGAGCAGATTTTACAGTAGAATTAGAGAAGAAAGCCATTTTCAGAAGTATAGGGCAAGGGGAAAGATGATCTTAGCAGGGGTCTTTTACACAGAGAAACACTTCATTCTCTTTACACATCATTCTCTCTACCACATTCTGGTCACTAAACACGTGCTAGAGTTCAGCGTGGAGGCTCTTTCGGTGAAATTCTCAAAGCACCTTCTGCTGAAGCGCCATAATCTATCAGTCACCCCCTTCCACCCTTAACTGTTTCCTTCCCACCTTAGGAAATATTCCTTGATCCAGGATCAGGCTCGAGAGTTGACCCACCTGCGGGAAAAGATGAGGATTGGGAGGGCTGTCTCTTCCCTTCTCATCCAGCACGTCAAGAACACAGTGAAGACCTTTGAAGAGCTCCTCAGCAGTAATAAGATTGACTGCTACATGGAGCAGCATTTCCGTGAGCAGCTGGCCAAGGGCAACCAGCTGGCAGAGAGCCTTGCCAGCAAGTTCAACACAGGTAATCTGGCCCCAGGCCTCAGGAGGGCCTTTAGTCCCTCCCAAGGACCTACGCTCACACAGGCCCACACTCATCCACGAGTGACTTTTCAATCTGGGGTCCTGCTCTGTAATCACCATCTCGGGGCCAGAGTAAGGACTGGCTGGTTAGGAGCAACAGAGCAGCACACAGGGTTGAGGATGCCATGATGATTACCTGCTCCTCCATCTCTCATGGAATATGGCGGCTATGACAGGAGCTATCAGTGGGGGGACGGCATTTATCTGAAACTAATTGAAAGAGAGGTGTAGTAGGGGCAGCTGGTTGTCTTGAAAAGAGCCCTAAACTAGGAATCTAAAGACTTGCTCTAGCCTGTATGTGATCATTACTAGTTCTGGACATATTCATATTCCTTTTGATATCTGTTTCCTCACCTAAAAAATGAGGTCAAATAATACCAGCCCCTAAAGTTTGCATGATTGTTCTTAGGACAAATAAACAATATTAATCAGAGTACTTCAAAAGAATGATAAAAGGGCTTCCCTGGTGGCGCAGTGGTTGAGAGTCTGCCTGCTGATGCAGGGGACACGGGTTCGTGCCCCGGTCCGGGAAGATCCCACATGCCGCGGAGCGGCTAGACCCGTGAGCCATGGCCGCTGAGCCTGCGCGTCCGGAGCCTGTGCCACGCAACGGGAAAGGCCACAACAGTGAGAGGCCCGCGTACTGCAAAAAAAAAAAAGAATGATAAAAGAATCTTGCTGATTTGGGAATGATTTAGGTGCTCTGTGTAATAGTACCTTTTGTGGAATATTTATTTCAGGAGCCTTTTACATAGAATATTGCCTGGAGACCTGAGGGCACATAGTGAGAGCAGGCTTGAGGCCACTGTGCAGGCTCCTGGTGGCAGATGCAGAGGTGGGACAGGGATGTCTGTCACCTCTACAGAGGCAGGAGTAGGTTCTGCATGAAAGCTGTGATGGGACACACAGACATGGGACTGGGAACCAGCCTTGTGGCAGGACTTGGAGGCTCTGCCTGGAGTGGTCCAGAGGCCAGCTGGACATGATCTGTGGGAAAAGAGACATTTTCAGCTTTTTACTCTGACTCAGGGCAGAGCGAGTAGAGATGATGATCTTCACGGTGGGTTCAGGAAAGTCTGCCAGACAAGTTCTCTAAAGACTCCACCCAGTGTCTCCTGAGAAAATTCAGAGTATCCTGGACTTGAGAGTCAAGCAGCTTTGTGTCTCTGATCCCAGAGAGAGAACCCAATGTGTGTTTGTATTTGGTAAATGAGAGCTGTTTAAATTATGACTGATCCTTTTTTAAATTTGCTTTTCAGATGACTGTATAAGTAAGAAGAATCAAAGAGAACAGGTGCTGCGGGACCTCAGGTAAGTCCAAATTTTCAGGGGCTATGAAAGATATAATCTGGTAAAGGATCCAGAGCGAAGGCCAGAAGATCAAAGGAGCAGGAGCGCTCACCCTCCATAAAAACCAAACAGCTGATTATATCATTACGCCATTATGTATCCTGAGCGACAACGTGGTCTCATTTCCTATTTTTTAAATTTATTTTTCTTTTGGTTCCAAGTCTCGTATTAATTCACTAATTTAGTAATATAGAGCTGCTCTAGCCTAACTCTCCAGTCTTAGGAGTCTCCTGTACTCCCAGGGATCACCTCTGATTTCCCCTAGATCTTTAAAAACTGGAGTGAGATTATACCTGATATCTTCAATTGTGACTCAACGAGTACTGGCAGGTGTTAAATGGCTACAAATTTTCTTTGAAAGAAGAAAGATTTATACTATAAATATGACATAGATAGATTTATACTGTGTATAACTATACTTAGGGAAGGAGGTCTAGAAACTACAAGATGCCCAGAAGGCAACATTGCCTCAGGAAGCAGTTTTAAATACTATTCAGTGGATTATGTCACAGAGTATGTTGAAATCTTATGGGCCTGTGGGTGTCTTGTGAAGGAACTGTTAAGTGTTACAGAGCCTGACGGGTCTTCTCTCTTTCTCAGGATGTTTGTGGCCAAGGCACTGGACACTGTTGTTCTCTCCTGCCTCCCAACTCTCTACCCCCAAATGGAAATGGATTGTTTGGTTTCTTCCCTAAAGGAACAGTCTCCTTGACTCCTGGGGCCTCCCCTGTGAGCCCCCAGGTCAATAGAGCTGTGGTGTTCGGGTGACTTTCACTTTTCCTTCTGTCTTTCTTACCCCCTAGTATCTTAAGGGAGTTGCAGAAGAAGGGTAAAATGACAGAAGTCCTAGAGACCAAGCAGGATGCCCGGCCCCAGACTAGGCCCCAGACCCGCTCCAGCAGCCATGCCCAGTCCGCTGCCCATCGCTCCCCTAGCAGCACCTCTCCGCTGTTTGATGAGCAGGAAGTGCGCGCTGCAGTGGATGTGGCCAGTAAGTATGCAGAGAGCCTCCAGTTTCTGGGTGCTCGCTTATTTGTCTAGGCCAAGGGGAGGCATCTTGGCAGCCAGACCCTGCAGATCCACTGTGATGCACCTGGTTGAGCACAGGTCTGGGGCTCGGTGCCGAGCACAGGCCCCAAGTGTGTCAGATAGCTTTTCTCCATTCCCAGTCCCCGACGTCGTCAGCCACCAGACCCCATCAGGCATGTACATGGTATTGGACTTGAGGGGAGGGGTCATGAATTGGGAACGGGAGGGGACAGATGCTCCTCATCACTGCAACACAGTCACGTCATGTTTCAGACTATGGATGCAAATATCATTAACATTGGGCCTCTGATTTTGGACTCTTTTGGGTAAACAGCCACAGTTCCTATTTTCTATTCACCACTAAATATTCTTTATCATTTGTGGATTTACAGATCCCACTCATCATTCTAATAATTCAGCTGTAATATCCTCTAAACCATCAGTAACTGGGACTGGCTGAATCCATCACCAGCATGCCCCTCTCCAGAATTCCCCAAGGAGGCCTCTTAGGCAGCCTTGCTAGGGATAGGAGGAGGAGAGTAAGTTTAAAATCAAACCTTCATTTTCTCCTGCTAAGCCTTCTCTTTATTTTCCCTGCTGAGAAAAGCATTTGAATTTTTAGGCAACTGTATGAGTCAGATTTTGGTGTGAACAACCAGGGACCAGGAAACCATCCTTAGTCCCTGGCTATATCTGCTTTTTGTTTTGTTCTCTTGTTTTTACCTTAACTGTCTGTTTTAGGCATGAATAAGCCATAATGGGTTTTGACCTGGTACTATTCCTGTTTCTCATTTTACCCTGAGAAGCAAAGCAGCGTAATGTTTCCTCACGAGTATAGCAGCCAAGGGAAGACAGGAAGTACACCTTTATTGAGCACCTATCATGCTTGTATTATTGACCACTACACATATGTTGCTTCATTTAATCAGGACAGCAGTCCTCTTAAGTTGGTGCTGGTGTTCTGATTTTACAGCACGGCTAAGGACACTGAGGCTTGGTGAAGCAAGGGAACTTACTGAAGACAGCCCAGCTTGGGGTAACGTTCACTGTGAGCCTGCCTGACCCTAAAGCTTAGACTGTCCAGTGAACTGCAGCCTCAGCATTCAGGGACCAAGCAGGGAGGGAGTCACTCCATTGCACACCTCTTTCTGTAGGCTTCTGGAGCGAGGGTTTTCCCCATTCCACTCTTTCTGCCCCTATGCCCCACACAAAGGCCTAGCCTCTGCAAAGGAGACAAGACCCTAGACACATTGCACTTCCACCCATGAATTTATAAATGAATGGGGTGCCCTTGATATGTATGTGACATCATCCAAGGGCCTATGGGAGTTTTGAGTGCATCCGTGGACCATAGGCACTTGGTTCCACCTCAGCGCAGCCCTGAGGGACAGCAGGAGAAAGGCAAATACACCTTCTCCTTACCTGCAATTCCTGCCACTACTTGTAAGAATGACCACATTTAAAATGTGGCTGCTGGAGTGGCACTCTCAAAGTACTGGCCTTATTTTCTGTTATTCCTATCTTTTCTGAGGGAGACTGAAGCCCTTCTTTTTCCCATCTGAAGTCATTATTTTCTCAGAGGGGCAATGGCTTATCACTACTCCTTCTTTGCTTTTGGGGTCAAAATGTCTAGGGTAGTTAACAAATGGTGTGTGGCAGCTTCACTGTGAGGCTGAATTCCTCTCACAGGAGGCTCTTCTCTGCTGCTTTCCACATGCTGTGTAGGGCACGCTCCCTGTGTTGTGTGGCCAGGGGAGAATGGGACAAGAAAACGCTGATCACTGTTAACTGACAGACTTGAACCCTCCTACACTCTTAGCTGAGAGTAAGTTGATTTTCTGGGGAGGAGATAAAGGGGCTTTGAAAGGGGTTGGGAATCACATTTTGAATGAGTTCCTACTTTAAGTGAGGCTCTGAACTGAAGGCTTTACTCTTTATTTCACTGTGATGTTAATTACATCTGGTATTATGTAAACTGGGGAAGGATACTGACTTAAGTAGGCAGTTCCCTAGAGGAACTTGGCTTGGTTGAGGGAAATAGGACTTCACTCCTCCCTGCTTAGAGGAGAAACCCGACTACTCTGTGGACCTTGATAATAATCCTTGAAAGGGGCGACTCTTGAACTTTTCTCTGAATTATGGCCCTGCCACCTAGCCAGGTTTTTTTCTAAAGGGAGCCAGCAAAGGACATGATGATGTTCTCATAGGATCATTGAGCTGTAAGATACCATATATTGTTTGGTTCTACAATCCCCCATGCAGAAATACCCAGGTCATTCTTTGGACGGGAGCCAGACAATCAGCTATATTTAAGAATTATTTTTACAGTCTCATGAGCCATTCTGGGTGGGATGCAACTCACCACTTGCCACTCAGACACTCCTTCAGCCTCAGAAGGCGTTCAGAGTAAGCTGAGGCAGGAGGAGTGGGAGCCACCCTGTCTAGGTTTTCTGCACATCTGCCAGAAGTAGAGACAATTTTCCCTTCTTCATCCTCTTCCAACAACCCCAGTACAGAACAACCTCAGGAAGGACTAGCTGCTCTGTTGCTGGCAAGAGTATAGACTGTTGGGTGAGTGGATCACCTGTTCACAGACCAGCAAATTGCTTCATCTCCTTAGTCTCATGACTTATACGATTGGCAATGAGTCCTGCTGTTGGAGGAGACATTTCTGAAGTACCTCCCTGGGAACATTCCAGCATTTGGGGATCATAGAGGGAGCTAGGAGAGGGGCCCCTGTACTTTTCCTGCGTGTGCTCTGTGACCCTCAGACACTACATCTAACAACTACTTCTTGATATCATAGGCCAGGGATGCCAGTAACCTTGGGGTGAAATTTATGGTCCTTGAGAAATGAGTTTTTAGCTGATACTCAGCACTAGGCTGGGGGTCACTGATATCCACCTTAGTCTTCATTCCACGAATTACTGCATTACTTTTCTAAGGCTGCTGTAACAAAATATCACAAACTGGATGTTAAAAACAACGGCAGGGGCTTCCCTGGTGGCACAGTGGTTGAGTGTCCGCCTGCCGATGCAGGGGACACGGGTTCGCGCCCCGTTCCGGGAAGATCCCACATGCTGCAGAGCGGCTGTGCCTGTGAGCCATGGCCACTGAGCCTGCGCATCCGGAGCCTGTGCTCTGCAACGAGAGAGGCCACAATGGTGAGAGGCCCGCGTATCGCAAAAAAAACAAAACAAAACAAAAATAAAAATAACAGCAATTTGTTCTCTCACAGTTCTGGAGGCTAGGAGTCTGAAATCAAGGCATCAACAGGCCATGCTCCCTTTTCCTTGCCTCTCCCTGACTTCTGGTGGTTGCAGGAAGCATCCTTTGCCTTGAAGATGCATCACTCCCATTTCTGCCTCCACTGTCATGTGGTCTTCTCCCCTGTGTATCAGTCTTGTTGGATTCAGGGTCCACCCTAATCCAGTATCATCTCATCTTAAGTAATTATATCCATAAAGGTCACAGTCTGAGGTTCCAGGTAGACATGAATTTTTGGAGGATACTATTCAACCCAGTATAATTATTTTTAAAACACTTCATTTCTGACTCCTCTGTTTGTTTCTCACTCATATTCCTTTCTGGACAGATGTGAGCCCAGCCACTCCTGCTGATTCAGGTTCATTGCCCAGCAACCATTCAGAAGCCATGTCTGCTCAGCCCTTCTATCCTTTGAGTGGCACCACACAACTGAGTGGGACACCAGACCCTGGGCTTCATGGCAGCAGCGGCCCATGGGACGAGATGAGGCCTCAGAAGATGAATGCATCTGGGAACCTATCCTCCTTCTCCTCTTTATACCAGCCCAACTCCAAGCCCTCTGGTAAAATACAAAGGAGAAGTTGGTGAAATAGAGCCCATTGACAGGAATGATACATTCCTTTCCCGGCCAGATGGTTTTTTGTTCCTCTGTTAGACCCTGGCTCACAGAAAATGGGTGAGAAGATGAAAGGCAACATCCCGTGGGTCAGCCAGAGAATGAAGTCCCAGCTCAGTGTTGGTGCTTTCTACGTGCCTCTCCCATTTCCCCTACCTAGGGACTCACTCTGGGCAGGACAATAAAGGAAGGCACTCTGAGGCACTCTGTAGGGAGGATGAGTTGCCTCACGTTTGTGTGTTCCCTTCCATGGGGAAGGTAGATCTTCCTTAGGTCAAGAGCTATTGCGGGATGGGAGACTGTTTCTATACACACACACACACACACACACACACACACACTTTGTATACAACTATAAGCCAGTCCTGCCTCTCAAACTTTGCCATTGGGTTTGGAGCCAGGCATCTGGCACTCAGTGGCTAGGGGTGCAGCTGTGTAGAGGAAAGCCTTGAAGCAGCTCAGTTTCTGGGATGCAGACAGTGTAACAATACAACATTTGAAATTCTCAGAGAAAAAGCTGGCCCTAAGCAAGATGTCCTGGTGGATGAAGCTAATTTTGGTCTTTCTACGCTTTCCTTTGTGCATCTTTTTCTCTCCTTGAAGGTGTTCCTTTCTCTCACTCCTCCTTCAGGTCCTGATACCTCCCCAGGCTCTTCCTTGTCACTTCTCACCAAAGGAAAACACTCAGTGTCACTCATTATTCACAGCCTGATCTAATTTCATCTCCACTTACCTTAGTCTTTCTGTCAGTGAGTGGATGTGATTGAGAGCCCAGGAGCTCTTTAAACGAAGTTGCCTGGTGTTTCCTGGGTGCCCAGTTGTGAGGAGGAAGTTGACGGAAGTATAGATATGGGCAGGGATCTTGCAGGGAGGCCCTGGGCAGAACCCCCCACCTGCCCATGAGTGACAGCCTTCCCCATTTCCTACCTCTCCCATGTCTTGGTGGTACGCAACAGGGGCCGACCTGCTGGAAAAGAATCTTGTTGAGATCCAGAACCTGCGCCAGCGCCTGGAGGAATCCATATTCATCAATGACCGCCTGCGGGAGAGGCTGGAATATGTGCTCAGCAATGCTCACCAAGGAAAAAGTAAGAAAGGCACCAAAACCTCCTGGTTCTGTCCACATCTAGGAGTCTCAAGAGGGCATATAGGTTTGCAGTTATAAAACACATTGGTGTGCAGTACTCCACTCTTCCTCACAGTCAGCCCAGAGAGGGAAGCAGGACAGGCACTATTGTCCCTACTTTACAAATACTGACCCCAAGTGACTTGCCTCAGGCAGGGCTAGTTTTCATCCTCAGGGGGCTGTCTGATGTGATGCCCATTCTTGTGACTCCTTATACTACCTGGTGCTGCCCCTGGGCTTGTGGCCTGACTGTCAAATGATAGAGCCAAGGCTTCCATGGTGCCCACTTCAGCAGAGGGAGGACCACATCCCACCTTCATGTTACTACCACATGCCCTGGATAGCACCTGCCACTCCCCCACCCCATGCAAGTGGCCCGTATTTCCACACTTTCCACCCAGGTGTTCTCGCTGGAAGACCAGTACTTCCACATTCCTTCTCCCTTGTCAGGATCAGAAAAAAGGTGACCAGAGCCCCTACAACATCACAGCAGCAGCCAATTAGGAGGAAAGACCCTGTTCTACAACTGCAGCCATTGACATGAGTGTGTGGCCCGTCATGGACTCAGCCACATCATACTATTGTCCCAGTGCATGAGGCTCCCAGGTTTTCTGTTTGGCTAGGGCTGAAACTTTGGTGAATGCAAGGAACTATATCTTTGAAAGAATCTGTTACCCAAATGTGTGACTTGACTGGGTTGTTGTTATTCCCTGAGACAGTATCAACCTTTGGCTTCCATGGTTAGAACCCAGAGTCCATGCCTCAGGTCTACAGGAAGAAAAGGGCCTTCAGGGAAGCCAGCTGGAGTTTTCAGGCCACTTCCATATTCCTCCTTTCCACAGCAATACTCTGCTGCAGAATCAAAGAGAAGAGGGTGGAGAGTACAAAAATTGCGCAGATCCACACAGCCCAATCTAGATAAGGCTGCTTCTTATGAGATCCCACCTACAAGTCCCTAGACTCACAAGCTCTAGTTGTGAATAGCACTGAGAAATTCACATTTCATATATAAATCCCTTCTCCCATCTTTGCAGGTAACCAGAGGGTCACTGGCTGTGAACTGAACACCAGCTTGGTGTCTCTTTCTCTCCCTTTCCCATTTCCAGCTGAGTGTAAATGAGGAAGGGAAAGAATGTCAGTTCCTGTCTGGAGCAGTCAGTGAAGAGAGTACCCTAAGTCCCTCCAGACTTCATTGCAGCTCTGTCTCTCCCTCCCTAGGAACTGCACAGCCAGCTCCAGATATCTCCCTTGCAACCCCTCATTCATACACTGAGAGTCACTATTCTGGCTCTGATAAGGACATCTTGTGACATGACAACAGGAGGGTCTAGAGATATGTTCTCCAGATTTTCCAGCCCTATCCAACAGCATTCGTGGATGTAAACTTGGAGGCATCAGATATTACCTTTAAGTGAATGGATCAATTTAATAAATTATTATTTTAAAATTGTTTACATGTATTTATTGAGTGTCTATAAAAAGTAAAATTTGGGCAGGAAAGAATAAAACCCAGAATGGCCTGAAATTCATAGCAAAGGTTAAAGGGAAAAATACATTTTCACTATTAGCTATCTCTATTTCAGAGAACTAGACCAGAAAGGCCGATGCTGGGAAAATGTTGGAGCTATTAAGAGTGGGGCCGTGGGACTCCTTGAACCCCATTACATGCTTGGAAAGAACAGAAAAACTATCACGTGAAAATATAGTAGCATAAAATCTGAACGTTTATAATGAAGACCATTTACCAGACCCGGGTGCACTCCCTTCAACAGAATGACAGAAGCTGCTTCTCAAAGTCATGAAGATCAGGGTTGCCTCCAGCCTGGAAAATAGCAGTTGTCCAATTTTCAGAAAGGTAGAAATAATATATTTCAATATATATAGAAGAGTAAATTTTATTTTGATCTTTTTCAAACTAAGAATGGATTGGTATTAATTAGATGACATGTAAGCACATAGAAAAGATTGGCACTGATAAGCAGAATGGGTTCACCAAGAGCAAGTTAAGCCATATTGATAACTTAGCAGGTCAGAAGAATGCCCAGAGAGCTGAGTCAAGGATAAAATTTAGGGCCATGTGCTCTATATTGGTCATGGCATTACTTGGTTTTAAGAGAACTTCTAGTTGCCAACTAAGAGACATAGTTTTGCTAGTTTTCAGAGGATGACAGAGTATTTCATGAAAAAAGGTACATGAGAAGAAAAGATTCTGAATACAGGCTCATCAAATATTGGAACAGCTGCCATGTGGAAATGAAATTAGACTATGGAGTTAGAGGACAGAATGAACACCAGCGGGTGAAAGTGACGTGAAGGCCAAGGTGGACTTGATGATGAGAGCCATTTCTACCAACTAGAACTGTCCAATGACAGAAGTAGCGTGCCTCATAGCAGAGAGAGCTCTCTGTCCTTGGAAGTATTCAAGACCAGAGTAGATGTTTCCTCATGGAGAATGTCTGAGAGTGAATCCTTGAAAGGAGAACTTGCTGAGCTAGATGCCTAAGGCACAATCCAACTGTAAGGTTCTATGATTCTTTAATCGATATTCACGGCTTGGTCTTTTAAATAGTTCTATTGCATAGTTTTTTATGTGCTTGTCTTTACTGGATGCTACCTTTCTCAGTAGGTTATCGCAAAGGCACTCACACCATCTCAATGGCTCTCTTCAACCCCCGTCAACCTCCCACAAATAAACCCAGCACATCTCCTGATGCCTCGGCACTAAGCTCAGTTTCCCTGAATTTAGGTGCCACTCTTATTTCTCTGAACCCAGATAAGTGCAGGTCACCCCAGGGGCCATTATATGGCCCTAGCTCACCTCAGATACCAATAGTGATGCTTCCTTCCACCTTTGCTTTAGATCTCAATATCAGTGTGGGTGTGACTGGGCTCACCTTCCAGCTGACTGCTTTGCAGTGATGAGAACCCAAACTCCCCCTCCTTTACCCCTTTCCAACCTGGGCTCACCAGAACACTCCAAGGAGATGGAATTCCTGAGGAGGCTGTGCTATCCTCTCAGTCCCAGCTTCAAGGGCTCAAATGGAAGGTAGAGCAAAAGAAGGTGGAGTGATAGTAGCTTTCATAGAACTGGAAGGAGAAGCAACAGGAGAACTTGTTTTTCCAGGATGAATGTCCTTCCAGATAAAGACTCCAAATGAAGTGGCCCTCATTTCATGAGCTGGAAGTGACTAGGGCAAGACAAGTGATGCCTATATTTTTAGAATCCAGTATATGTATTTTTTTTTTTTTTTTTTTTTTTGCGGTACGCGGGCCTCTCACTGTTGTGGCCTCTCCTATTGCGGAGCAATGGCTCCGGACGCGCAGGCTCAGCGGCCATGGCTCACGGGCCTAGCCACTCCGCGGCATGTGGGATCTTCCTGTACCGGGGCACGAACCCGCGTCCCCTGCATCGGCAGGCGGACTCTCAACCACTGCGCCACCAGGGAAGCCCCAGTATATGTATTTGATTGTGGGATACAATCCCAGTACTCACTGGAGGTGTTGTGTAATATAAAGGCTGTGCTTTATATTATTTTCCTAAAAGAATAACAAATTCCGACATCTTAGAAACATCTGGCCCCAAAGATTCAAATAAAGTGTCATGAGCCTTTACTGTATTAATTACAGCTGCTTGTCCCCACTATTTGCAGGAGGTTCTGGTTTGCCACTACTTTTTTGGTTTTTGCTTTAGACAAACAATGTAGGCTCTCAGGTATTTAAGCCAGTCCCAAATTCCTCATTTCTAACACCATAATAAAAAATCTAAAAAAAAAAAAAAAAAAATCTACCTCATGTGGTTGCTGGAAGCATTGAGTGAGATAGTGAGATAATGCCAAGCAACATAAGAATCACTGAACTAATGGCAATGCATATTCATTATATTTAGGATCTATCTCTTCTGTTTTGGGGTACATTGAAATGTACAAAGTGCTTTCACATGCATGATTATTCCATGTGGTGTGCGTCCATTTTTTTGCATTATCACATCCCTCTGGGCTCAATCTTCTTTGCTTTCTCAGGAGGGCACTCTTAGTCCTTCTCTTATTCTTTCAGTATTCTTTCTCAATCTAATCTCCCCTGTCTTCAAAAGAAATGTGGATACTGCCCTCAGCAACCCAATCTCCTTACATATTTAGTTTTTTGGGGAGGTAGGGGTGGGGACGGGGGGGGGACCTGTGCCACACAGCTTGTGGGATCTTTGTTCCCCAACCAGGGGTTGAACCCAGGCCTTCAGCAGTGAAAGCACAGAGTCCTAACCACTGGACCACCAGGGAATTCCCAAGTTTCTTTTTTAAAAAAATATAGTGGGCTTCCCTGGTGGCGCAGTGGCCCTGGCCAGGGAAGATCCCACTTGTCGCGGAGCAACTAAGCCCGTGCGCCACAACTACTGAGCCTGAGCTCTAGAGCCCGCGAGCCACAACTACTGAGCCTGTGTGCCACAGCTACTGAAGCCTGCGCACCTAGAGCCCGTGCTCCGCTGCAAGAGAAGCCACAACGAGAAGCCTGCACACCGCAACGAAGAGTAGCCCCTGCTCACCTCAACTAGAGAAAGCCCGCGCACAGCAACGAAGACCCAACACAGCCAAAAAAAAAAAATATATATATATATAGTAGTGTTTAGTTATGTCTTCCCTGTATCCATTCTTCCTGCTCTCCTTGCCTTCCACAATGTGAGCCAGCCTGCTTTCTCAGTCACTGTTGTACATGCTTACATTCTATGCAGGCTTGAGCAAGAAACAATGCTGTACTTACTAGAAAAAGAATAGTTTTAATCAAGATGCTGTCAACAAGATGACTTGTCTCATGAGATCAGCCCAGGGCACAGAAGTAATCACATCTGTGGCTCTTGGGTCCACTTATTCATTATTGCCACTTATAGCTCAAACTGAAGGTAGAACAAAAGGTGAGTGACAGTAGCTTTCACAGAACTGGAAGGAGAGGTGACAGTTCTACCACTGTACTTATTTCTGTTCCTCATACTTGCCAATAACTAGTACTTTTGTGTAGTCTTACATCTATTCTGGGTTTGGCTGCTATGATGGCCATGATAATTTGCCTTATAGACCTTCGTAATACATAGATCTTAATTGACTGAAGGACCCAGCTATGCTTTAAAATCTATCTCTGAGGCCACATCTCCCATGGGCTGCTCCCTGCCAGTAGCTGAGTGCAGTGAGAATGCAAAGGCAGACCCATTCCTGGGAGACATAGGACTCTCTGTTGGCTGACTTTGGCTCAGTGACTCCGCAATAACTTTGATGAATTTAGACTTCATGGCAGGCAGTCTTGGACACTTTCTCTCCCTGTCTTCCTTATTCAGAGTCAGATTTGCTTCATGTTCTAAGGTGTCTCCCATCCTTCCTAAGTACCTTCCTATTTACTTTCACATAGGTATTTTCCCTAATATAGTCCTTGTATATTTAATCCTGCTCAGCATTTGCTTTTTGGAGAATCTGAAATAACATAGTTGTCATGCTGCCAGCCCCTTCTATGGCTATGTGCTGTGGGCACTTTGAACTCTCTTTGTTCCAGACATAACTGTCTTGATATTGCTCCCCTTTCCTCACCCTGCCTCACAGCCACAGGGGAGTCTGTGCACTGTTATAATTAGTGGTTTATTTATTAAGCCCATAAACATAGAAGGTGCTGTGTTGATCACCTTTATTAGCTTATAGTCACCTGGCACATACCCATGAGCATAGGACATTCAAAGAGCAGAATAAACCATTAAATCAGAAAGAAATGAAGGTATTTCATACTGACAAATCACGGGAATGCTTAGTGGTTTGGCAGCCATGTAATTTCTCAGCCTTAAAAAAGATGAAATCTTGCCATTTGCTACAACATGTATAGACTTGAGGGTATTATGCTAAGTGAAATAAGTCATTCAAAGAATGACAAATACCATGTGATTTCACCACATGTGGAATTTTTTTTAATTTAAAAATAAATGAACAAGCTGAACCATACAAAAACAAACACATAGGTACAAAAACAGGGCAATGGTTACCAGAGGGGAAGAGTGGAGGGGGGAGGGAGAAGTGAGTAAAGGGAGTCAACTGTGTGGCAAGAGATGGAAAGTCAATCTTTGATGGTGAGCACACTGTAGTGTATACAGAAGTTGAAATATAATACTGTATGCATAAAAAATATTATAAACAAAAAGATGAGTAAAATGATACCCCGGCAGGGCACAGAGAGCCAGGCAACAGCCAAGGGGCAGCTGCACTTCCCTGAAGGGTCCCTCCCAAGGTAGGCAGTTCTAGCACTCAGGCTGACCCAAGACCCCACTGCCCGCCAAGACAACCAAGCAGAGTCTGCAGGGCAGCGGGTTCTGGGGGCGGATTACAGCCTAGTTGTATTCCTAAAAGCTCAACGCCATTCTGGCCTGCACTGTCAGGGAGAGCCAAAAAAATTTCCACCTGAAGCTTCTTATGGCCTGCAGAGAACAGGTCAAGAGGGGCCTCCTTGCCAGGACAAAATCTCCCCTTGGCCTTGGAGGACAGGTACCACAGAAGCTGGTTTTGAGCGACAGCGGCTCAAACAGTGATCTTGAGTTGAGATGTCTGCAAGTTACTCTCAAATGGTGTAGCAAGTCATGTACATTGGAGAGAGAGTTAGAAAGCAAATGTGAGGAAATGTTAAATGGTGCATTTAGGTGAAGAACATATGCTTTTACTATTCTTGCAAATTTTCGGAGGTTTCAAAGTAGGTTTTTTTGTTTTTTTAAGGTGTAATTGGTACTCAGGTCCCAAGTTCTCTTTAGATGGACACTGAAAGTGAGGCTGTAGGTATCTGAGATGATGGGAGGAGTGGAGGCGAGGGAGTGCCCAGGCTGCTCATCACATCTCCCCTCTCCCCGCGTGGGAGCTGCCTTGGACCCTGGAGACCGACCTCAATGGCCTCAGAATTCTGTGCAGAGACTTTAATGCATCTGGACGTTGGGGCACAGCACACTTCTGCAGAAGAAGTAAAGGCGGCTGCGTGTGACACTTCAAAAAACGAGCTTCTCTGACCGGGAGTCAAACCCGGGCTGCGACGATGAAAGCGCTGAATCCTAGACACTAGACCACCAGGGAGCTATGCACTCTGCGTTTGTAAGTGATGATAGGAATCCTGCGAGGGGCTGCCAAGGCTGTTCATCACATCTCCCTTCTCCCAGCCTGGGAGATGCCTTGGACCCTGGGTCCAGACCTCACTGACTTAAGGATTCAATGCAGAGATCTACTGCATCTGTGCCTTGGGGCACATAACACTTGTGAGGAGGAAGTGAAGATTACTGAGTGCTGAGATGCCACACACACACAAAAAAAACTTCCCTCATTGGGATCGAACCAGGATAGCAGCGGTGAAAGCGCCGAATTATAGCCAAGAGACCACCCAGCAGTTGTACGCAAGCCCTTTGTTAAGTGATGGTAGGAAGCCTATAATGAGTGTCTGCTGTCTCCCGCCCTCCTGTTCTGAGTGCCGCACCTCCCTCCAAGGAACTGTACCCGAAGAACGTTCCCTCCCTGCTTTCTCCAAAAGAGGAGCCCCACGCGAAAGGCCGAGCGCTCTGCGGGACAGTGGACGCGCCCGCGAGGCCCGCCGGGGCCGCAAGTCCCGAGCGAATTGCCCCGTCTGGGCCGCACCTCAGAAGTGCCCTGGAGCCGCGCCTTTGCCAGGCGACCGCGTGTGGAGAGCAGGCCGCCGGGGAAGGGGCTGTAGAGACAGGAGGGGAGGCGCGCGGGATGAGACCCCGGGATCCCCAACACCATAAAAGACTCCCGGCGGATGCAGGATCGGGGACGGCTGGACGGAAGACGCTTTCAAACAAGGCTGCGCGCCCAGACCTGGATTCCGGGCCTTCCCCTCACTACCTGCGGCGCCTGCCGTTCTCCTGCTTTAGATGACGCCAACTCCAGGTCCTAAGGCTCCGACCAAGAGTTGTCTCTCACGCAGCGTTTTCCTCAGACCCCACATGCAGTTAGTTAGGACTTCGTGTTTGCTTCTCAGTCCAGGTGGACTTTGGCCTACACAGTCCCTCCCTTTTGCCACTCTGGACTTGGGCAAACGATTCTCCTGATAAAGGCGGGGAAATCAGTGTAACGCTCGGCTCCCTCACCCTGAACCTCGGATGGGGGTGTTGGGCGACACTTGCGCTTTTACCTGGGCTGCGTCTCTCTTCCGGCCCCGTCCTCGAGGCCAGGGCCGGGGCCGGGTGCCCTCAGCGTGCTCCTCTCGCCGGCTCTGGAGCCCCGCGCCTTCCCTTGCGGCTGCAGGGAGGCTCCAGGGGCCGCCTGATCGGGTTTGCGGGCCCCAGCGGCGCGGGTGTGTGTTTGTGGTCCCTCGGGAACCCGCTGTCCCTCCGCCCCTGTCGGGAAAAGGACGACCGCCCCCTCGTCCTGTCCACGTGGGACGGCGACGCGACCGAAAGGCGGCGAATCCGTTCCTCTGGCTGCGCGTGGGAGGTGAAAACTGGAACCTGGAGGGGAGGGAAAAGGGGGAAAACCTCACGAAATGTCCTGATCTAAAGCTATTTTCAAGTCCGCCTCTGGGGATTCAGCCGTCCAGCGCTGGCGAGGATGCTGCAGTCCGGTCGCACCTTCGACGGCGCTTGGAGTCGACGCGGAACAAGGCAGAGCCCCGCGGCTTGGGGGTCAGTGCGCACGCTGCCCGCGCCTTCCTCGGGATCGCAGCACTTGAACCTCACGTGTGAAGGAAACGCGGTGACTGCCACAATAAGAAAGAAGGAAAACAAAGACTGGAGAAAATGACACGTGCTTCCCCAAACTTGTAAAGCTTTACTTTTAAAGGAAACCAGACAGAGAGACACAGACACACAGACAGACAACATTACATTAAAGTCTTTCAGCAAAAAGAAAGTCGTCTGCCTGCTGGCCGTGTGCTGTGAGGTGAACACGAAACCCCCTCCAGACACCGGCTTTCTGGCAAAACCGCCTTTACCTCTTTGTCTTCCTAGGTTAAAATTCGCTCTCCATGACCTGTTGAACTGGAAAATTATAAAAGGCAAATGAAAGACGTTTCAGACCTTGTAAAAGGTAAAACAAAACTGTTCCTCAAGAAGAATGTCAAGTACGATGAGGGAGGAATGAACAACTGTGAGATCGGCGTGGACCGCGCCTGCGTCCTCCGCGGCTGGGCCTGGTCTTTAAACGAAGTCAATACAGGCCTGGGTTGATGTTCGATGTTTTTCCAACAGCCAAATGACCTGAGACGTCAGCCTTTGCTACGGTTCCTGCTAAACGTGAAAGTGTGATTAAAGTACTGGACTTCAACTACACGACTAGAATAAGCCACAGGGGCACCTGAGCAAGCCCCTTTGCAGGGAAGGACACCGAAGAAGCGCTGCTGCGAAAGGGCTTTCGAGGAAGGAGCTCGCGGGTCAGGCGCGACAGAGCAGAGGGGGGGGAGGAGAGGAAGAGGAGGGAGGGGAGGGAGGGAGGGGAAGGAGGGGAGGGGAGAGAGGGAGGGAGGGGAGGCAGCGAGGGGGAAGGGAAGGGAGGGTCCTATGTTTTGCAGGTGGAATCGAAGCATCGATCATTTCCGAGAGCCCAGAGCACTGACCGCCTGCGCCGTGAAAAGGGCCACCGAGGCGCGGGTCCGCAGCCTCGGAGGGGTGGTGTCCACGCTGCTGGGATGCGAGGTCACCTGGGGCTCAGGCTCACCTAACCCCCGGCTCCTGGCGCTTCCGGAAGCTGGAGAGTCCGCGGGGGCGACCCCTGCACTCGGTGCATAGCTGTGTGTTGGATGCGGGATTGGGAAGTGAAACTGTGGGGGCCCCAGGGACCTCGCTTCGGGGGAGTCGAGGAACCCTAAACGAGGGCCTCTCGGGAGCTGCAGTTTCCTTACCTGAGGGCTCGCCTGTGCTCCCAGGGTCCTTTGCTTTCGAAAATATTTGTGGCCAGTCATTGCAAGAGATACAGTTCTTAGATGTGTCATTAGGGGTCTGAGGAGGAGCTGTTTCCGTAGTGTAGTGGTTATCACGTTCGCTTAACACGCGAAAGGTCCCTGGTTCGAAACCAGGCGGAAACACGTCCATTTTTTTCCTGAAACTAACATTCACGTTTAAACACCAAAGAACGGGGCGAGTGGGATGGATTGAGGTAGCGCGTGCAGCTGTATTTTTATCTCCCCGAAATACAGGAGGAGTTCCCTTATTGCCCGAAAGCCTACTCAGCACTAGCAACCATCCCTCCTTTGTCTGCTCTGTGTCGCTTTGAAGACAAGGCCACAGACAGACCAAGAAGGGCACAGGACAAAGCCAAGTTAAGGTTGTCTTTACATTCGGAAATCCCCTCACCTTCTCACGTGGCGCCTAAATCTCCTCTACACGCTGGCACGTATTTTGTCTCTGGAAACAAGAAGTTTATCCCTGTGAAGCTCACTTGCTTACCCCACCTCAGCACGCTTGCGGAACACGCTGATTTGCGTGACAGAACAAAAGAGACCGACCCAACTCGGCACCGGGTGCTCGACCCAAAGACACGTAGACGAATTTCAGGCTCCAGAATTGCAGCTGGTAGGGGCACGTAAAGGAGTCCTTACACGTGCCATTATCAGGAGAGCCCCTGTAGTGAGCTCAGAGATCAGGAAGTAGACGGAATCGCTCATCAGCCTCTGAGAGCCAAGTCAGCACCTGACACATAAGGAAACCGAGGTTCAGAAAGAGAGCATGACCTTGGCTCTGCCGCACACAGCGCTAAAGCTAGACCAGGATGGAACCCAGCCACTTACCTTGCGGCCTGGCCTCAGAGCCCAAAGCGTCACCCGGAACAGGACAGGTGAAAGGTGATGAGCAGCGGTGCAAGGGCTGGGAGCCTTTCACAGCTGCCTTCAGCCGCGGGCCGCTGGGAATCGCCTCCTTTTCTGCTCTGCCATTCTCAAAAATCTAACCTTACTCTTACAGTTTTCAACTGGAGAAGCCAAATTATGGAGGTTTGTTATGTCTGGTTGCCTGGTAGCTACAATTTGGCGTTTCACTGCTGCGGCCCGGATTCGATTCCAGGTCAGGAAACCTCTAAATTGCACTAAATCTTCCTCTTCCCGAACAGAGGTAGTTTGCCAGAAGGGCGATGCAAGACCTTCCTCAGGGTTCCTATTGCCAGGCACCCTCCATGTGGGGGAGGGGAAATGTGATGAACCACCAGGGCTTCTGCCCTCCACTCCACTCTTTTCTTCCTTTATTTCAGAAACCTAGTGTCTCATATGTGGAGTTTTCATCCAAAGAGAACCTGGGACTTAACTTCGAAAAACTCATTAAGAAAACAAAAACATAAAACCTTTTAAATACACAAAAATTTTGAAACACTAACATTGTCTATTCTGTACCTAATCTCACAGTTAACATTTTCCCATGCTTGCTTTCTCACTCTCTCTCCATATACATGATTTGCTACACCATTTGAGAGTAACTTACAGACATCTCAACTCAAGATCACTGGTTAGGCCACTGTTGCTCCTTTCCTTTGACATCTCCTTCAAAACCAGCTTCTGCGGGACCTGTCCTCCAAGGACAGGAGAAAGCTTCGTCTTCGTGAGGAGGCCCTTCTTGCCACTTCAGAAACCTGGAATCTGTTCTCTCCAGGCTTGTAGAGAATCTTCAGGTGGTGTTTTATTCGGCTCTCCCCCAAGTGCAGGCCAGGCATGCCCTGTGCTTGTAGGAATCCCGCCAGACCATCTGCCATCCAGACTCCTCCTGTTTCTCTTGTTGGCCCGTGAGGTCTTGGGTCAATCTGAGTTCTAGAACCACCTACCTTGGGAGTAACCGTCAGGGAGGTGCAGCTGCCCCCTTGGTGCTTACCACGCTCTCTGTGCCCTGCAGGGAGCATAAAGGGTTCTGACTGGATAGAAAGGTAAAGGATCTTTCCTGTGGTGGGAGGATGAGTGGAGCAGGTGGTAAATACATTAAAGGGAGAGGGAAAGTTCTCAAGAGCTTCCCAGAATTGTCTGCATGGGTGCTGTCAGGGCGGGTGGCTGCCCTGTGATAATGGTACTTAGTCTTGTCTTGGCCTTGACCTGGGCCAGGGTCCAGTCTGAGTCCAAGCAGACAGAGGCATCCTGGTTTGCAGAACATATTCCATTGTGCCTCTCTCCAAAGTGGGGTAGTCACTGAGCTTCTAGTTCCGGGATCCCAGGGGATGGCATCAATGGGTTGGGTTTTGTTCTTGAACTTTCTTTCTTGGTGACATGTAACTCAGGGCAGGGGGTTGGGGGAAGTTTAGCTCTGGATAAATTTGTGGTCTTCAGTGCTAGGTAAAAAAACAAAAGCAAAAAGAAAACAGAACAAAAACAAAACACTTTTAAAGACTTTAAAGAATTCTAATAATTGACATATAATGGCATAGACAATGTTTTTGTCATGTCATACTTATAAAGATGACTCCTTTTATGCATCTCACCAATTTAATAATCTCTAAGAGCTATTTTCTTCTAATAATGAAGAAAATATTGGTAGCAAAGAACTCCAGTTCTATTTTTGTAGAAGTCTCAGATTTATTTTCTCTTCAAAATCCTAATGACACTGAACTGCCTAATTTTGCTATATTATTTTTACTGGTCCAATAAGCAAACTTAAATTCCATAAATATTTAAGTTTATAAGATTTAAAAATATGTGTTGCAGTAAATTAAATATACCATATGGTATCTTTTAAATGGAGATTAAGTCTTATAATTCTAGAAGTAACTGTGTTAATTATTCCACCTACCATTTTTCAGTCATTTGCCTCATATTTTTATAGATTATAAAGTGGCCATATGGTAACAGGTTAAGAGGAAATGTCAGTACTTTAAGGGATGTTTGTGAGCATGGCCAACACTGTCATTTTTAAGAAGTGTAAAACACATGCAATGTCTGCTCCAGGAATTAAGGAGCTGTCACTGGACACTTGCTGTTTTCCTGAAGTGTTTTTATTTTTTAAAAATTTGTGTAGGGGGTTGTTCTTTGTTACCTGCCTTCTAGATCATGAGTCACCCTTTTTCCCTTCTTTGTTAGGCTTTCCTTGTCTTCTTTTTCACTGCTAGTGCCCCGGGAGAGGGGTGGGAGGACACACCTGGAAAGGACACAGTGCCAAGCTGTTGTGTTCCTGCCACACTTTTTTTTTTTTGGATGCCTCCAGATGTGGGCTCAGGAGGGCAGGGACCTTGGGTTTGCTCACTATGCAGTATCTCTCCCAGAGTAGGGCCTGGCATTTAGTAAGCCCCTAATATGTGCTCAGTGATTGAAGACATTCTAATGAGAGATCCTGGAAAGCAGAAGAGGAGGAGAGAAAAGTGGGTAAGATTGGGGGCAGTCTAGAGTATGAGGGACAGAGACAGACAGACAGACAAAGACAAACAGAGAGAGAGAGAGAGAGAGAGAGTGATTGAGAGAGAGAATGATTGTCCAGGAACCATATTTAGTGTGTAAAAGCCAAAGAGCTCAATTATACTCATGAGATTCAACAGAAGAACCAAGGGAAGATGAGCCAATAACTCTTTGTGTCCAGGTCTGCACTTGATGCATTATTAGCAGTAGGATTCTGTTGGTTCTCATGATTTGTCTCAAATGGGGTAATTTGTTTCTTCAAAAATAGCCAAACACTGTCAAGGAATTACATAGTGACAGTTATCAGTATGCTAGCTCACCCTGGTATAGGATGCACACAGTCATTAGATTGTGTGCATTCAACAAAGGCAAAAATGCAATTCACATGGGAAAGGGAAGAGGAACAAATGTCTGAGACCAATGGTTTCCCCACCTCCAACCAATAAGCTACTTGGCAGGAAGCAATCTCAGGTCATTCTAATCAGTCTTCTCTGGACCCGATTATGTAGGTCACCACTGAAAACAGTTACAATTGTTGGAAGACTTTCTAAACATCTTGGAGGTTTAGTTGCTGAACATATGCAGTAGGTGTCTCTGGGTAATGTCCACATTGTCTTTCTGTTGTATTTCTTGCTTAGTTGAGCCCAGAGGGCACCACTCCCGTTTTTAGAATATCAGATAGATGTACAAAGCTTGTTGTACTGGCAAGAAAAAGGGTCTTTCATCAGGCTGGAATAATACATTGGAATATAAATAAGCACAACTCCTATTGAAGCCAAACTAGGAACATATAAAAAGATGCCTTCAGCTTCTGGCAAATGTGGAGTGACAGAAATTATTGTATATTTACCCTCTTGCTTGAAATCTCACCCTTCCCTTCTCCCCTGCCCCCAAGAAAAGCAAAAGAGAAAAAGACATGAAAGGCTAGTTTTCCAGACACTGGAAATCCGGCAACAAAGGAGACAAACAAACAAGGTGAGCCCTACCATTGGCCCAGCTTACTGCTTCCAGAGAGATTCAAAGCTGGGCATGAAGAGTAGGATCTGAGGCTAGGTCCTCGATAGAGGAGATAAAGCTGAGAGTCTGTGGAGAGCAAGGTAGCTGGAGTCCATAGGACAAAGATCCAGTGATGAGAGAGATGGAAGAGAGAATCCAGACATACGAAAAAGATCTTCCTCAGGTAGTCAGCAGAGTTCTGATCAGGGTCTACTTGCAGAGGGACTGCATGAAGCCAAGGAAAGAAAATTCTGAAAAGATCATGGAACTGTGCCTGGTACTCACACAGGGCAGAAAATCTTACTCAGTCCCACCAGCCATACTGGACTACTCCTCATTCATCGGCCATTGGCAAGAGCCCTCAGGAAGTTTGCCTCACTAGTGGGACCACTCAGTCCTAGACTGATCTACCTAGAAATCATAAAAGTAAGCTCTAAAGACATTAAACTGATTACAAGTCACTTAACTGCTCCCCAGAATGAATCTCAAGTTTCATAGGAATGTCAAAATAGCCAGTTTCCTAAAAGGGAAACTCTGACAAGGTCTGGCATCCAATTAAAGAATACCAGCCATGCAAAGAGGCAGGAAAACATGTCCCATAGGGAGGAAATAATCAATCAATCAAAACTGAACCAGAATTGATATAATTTAAAATTAGTAGAGAGGATATTAAAATAGTTATTATAACTGTGTTACATATGTCCAAACAGCTAAGTAGAGATGTAGAACATATACAAAAGTTGAGACTCAAACTTCAGAGATGAAAAATATAATGTCTGGGATAATATATTCACCAGCTAGAATTAACAGCAGATGAGACATTGCAGAAAAAAAGAAAAAAAAAGACTGTGGAACACAAAGCCACAATTTTAAAATATCCAAAATGAAATTCACAGTCAAAAAACAATTTTTAATGAGCATGCATAAGTGAAGGGTAGGGCAACTTTAAAAGACCTAATATAATTGGAGTCCCTGAAAACACTGTATGGGGGGGAATTTTATGGAAGAATTTTTTTTTTTCCGGTACGCGGGCCCCTCACTGCTGTGGCCTCTCCCGCTGCGGAGCACAGGTTCCGGGCGCGCAGGCCCAGCGGCCATGGCCCACGGGCCCAGCACCTACGCGGCACGTGGGGTCCTCCCGGACCGGGGCACGAACCCACGTCCCCTGCATTGGCAGATGGACTCTCAACCACTGTGCCACCAGGGAAGCCCAGAAGAATATATTTTTGAAGAAACAATGACAGAAAACATTCCAATCATAATTAAAATTATAAACCCACTGATCCAAGGAACCAAATGAACCCTAACACAAGGAACGTGAAGAAAACCACACCTAACACGTTATAATTAAACTGCTCAAATCCATTGAAAAAGAAGGAATCTCAAAAGAAGCCAGGAGAATAAGACATGGTGCATACAGAAAAAAATAAAGATTATATGATATTTCTCATCAGAAGCAGTGGATATAAGAAGATAGTGAAGCAACATCTTTAAAGGACTGAGGGGAAGAAAAAGTTTACGTAGAATTCTATGCTTCTTCCCCCCAAAGAGTCTTTGAAAAATAAGGGTGAAAAATTTACAGACATACAAATGTTGAAAGACTTCATCACCAGCAGACCCACACTACAAGAAATGTTAAAGAAGTCCTCCAGGAAAAAGGAAACTCACACCAGATGTACACAAACTGATGGACAACAAAATGGCATCTGCAGGGAAAATATACAACATTTATTTTTATTATTGGTATTATTATTACTATTTAAATCTTTTTAAAAACATGGGACAGTTTAACGAAAAGTAACAACGATGGATTGTGGGGTTTATAACATATGCAAAGTAAAATGTATGACAATAGCATAAAGGCCGGCAGGGGAGAAATGTGAAGAGGTGTGGCATCGCTGGCAGGCAGGCTGTGGTAAGTTACCGATATACGCTGTAAAGTCTAAAGCAGTCGCTAAAATAGCAAAAGAAAGAGTTATAGCTAATAAGCCAACGAAGGTGAGAGAATGGAACCATATACAAAACCATGTAAATACTATGATAGAGCAGTTGTTCTTCCAGAACTTTACCCTATAGACATGTGCACACGAATGATTTTTTATTTGTTAAAAAAAAAGCATAGGACCAAATTAATTTCAAAGTTATATGGAAAGGTTTCAATAAATACTAGTACAAACAAACTATGGAAGAAACTTCATTGCTAAAAGGAACCCAGAAGATAACGATGAGATGAGGAATCCTGGATTCCAAGTGACCTGTTTTCCTCCAGAGCTCTTCTGCGAGGATCAGTGATGATCTCGGCCTACGTCCTCCTGTTGTGCATAAGACTTGGGGGACAGAAGAGTAATGGAGGGCTTCTGCACTTTTAGAGCAGTGTACAGGGTAGAAACAACCGCAAACCCTTTACACTCTAAAACGATGAGGCCCGTCCCTGGGTGGGCTCGAACCACCAACCTTTCGGTTAACAGCCGAACGCGCTTACCGATTGCGCCACAGAGACACCTGCAATTTGCCCTTCCTCTCCCCTCCCCCACCTCATCTCAATAGAGAGCAAGTCCGCCTTTCGCAGGACTGAGGAGCTGGCTCCAAACTTCGGACAACCGGAGACGTGGAGTCGACGCAGCGCGTTCGTTCCGTGGGAAAGCCGTGCGTCGGGCGATTCCGAAGGCAGAAGGGAGCACAGCGTCCCCGCCGCGCCTTGCTCCACACCCGCAGCAGTTGCCAGCGCCCCGGAGACGCCAGGGGTCGCGACCCTACCCGCCTGAGCCGAGTAGGGTCCAAGGGAAGCTGAACGCCCCGTGGGCTTCGTGATGGCTCCCCGTTTGCTCCGTCTTCACCCGACCATCTGGGCTTGGCCGCGGGAGCGGGAAAGAGGGGTTGGGGAGGGTTGCTCAAAAGGGAAATATAAAGAGGCGGGAATGAAGCAGGGGAGGCAAGGACAAAGCAAAGATAACTTCCTGGAAGGCTGTGCAGAGACAAGGGCTGGACACAGGGGAGATGAGAAATGCGTCAGAATTGGGAGGGGATAACGGAGGGAAGATGTGAAGGAAAATCAGGAGTGCCTGCAGTTATCCAACAACAAAGCAGAGCAGTAACTGGAACGGATTTATGTCAAAATGAGAAGAGCAAGAGTGCAGCTGACTGCCAGCACGGTGGCGCGCTGTGGTCGTATAGTGTTAAGTACTCTGCGTTGTGGCCGCAGCAACCTCGGCTCGAGTCCGGGTTATAGCAGTGTTTTCCCCATCTTTTGCGTTGTATCTACCAAAGCAACTCTTAGCTTGTCGCTGGCTTGTCCAAACGGAGTAAGGTAAGGAGAACGGAGGTCAGCCCATCAGTGCACTAGGCTATAGAGCTCTGGATGTGCTCCGGGTCTCACCATTTAAGAGAAAATATCTAAAGATCAGGTTCAAGCTCTAAATGAGTCTTATGTGTAACTTCCACAAAGGAAATGGTCTAGTCACACGGGGATTTTGTTTGGCTTTGGTTTTTGGTGCAAATGTTTCAAACATCAGTCATGTTTTTTTACACAAAATAAAACAGATTTTAAAGAGTTTACAGTATACTGCAAACCGATCATGGTCTACACTGGATTTTCTGACGTCCGCCCACCAATCCTAAAAGGAAATTATTAATGTGTGTTTACAGAACAAAATGCACAAATCATTAATGGGCAGCTATTTAACTATTGAAATGTGTGATCATCACCAGGATTGACAGATTTTTATCATTCAAGCATGGCCCTTTGATACTCTCCAGGTAATGCCTGTACATCTCCTGCTACTTTAAATTACTCTGATGTCTACCCCTTCAGATTAGGCTTGTCCTTTCTTCAAGTTCATATGAATGAATATATAATTTTTCTATCTAGCTATTAACAAGCAGCATTATGTTTTGATATATACGTATGTTATTGAGTTTCTCACACCTTAATTTTGGTGTTAATGATAAGCATTACACTAATGTAAAACCATGTCACAAATGATGGACATTTGGGTAATTTCAAACTACAGCTTTGGGGAAAGGCTCATATGAATGCCATTCTACTAGTTATTTGTGGATATGAGAATAAATGTCCACTGAAGGAAAGAGAGCAATGGACAGGAAATTGGCAAGGAAAGCAAGACCAATGGCCTTCTATCCTAGAGGTTTTAGTATGGGGGAATGAAGGGGAGCAGTGAGGCAGGTCATAGAGAAGTGGAATATTTACTGCCACTGAAGAGCACTAAAAAGGTGACTAGACACTAGAATATGGCTGCCAGTCACAGGTGTGTCTAAACACTCATGGTTCCATAACCTTACGTGCCACCAGCAACAGCTGCAGAAAATTGCTTTTTCTCACTCCTACAATTTCTCTTGAGTGCATCTAATGGCATACATAATTTCTATGCAGAAGCCAAGCTGCAAGAGAATCTCAGACAAATCTAGACACAGACTTTACATTTTTCACAAAATGTAACTCAAAATAGTTCATAGACCTAAAAGGAACGTGTTAAACTATAAAACTTCCAGACGATAGCATAGGAGAAAATCTATGTGACCTTGGGCTTGACACTAAGTTTCTTGGGTATGAAACCAAAAGTGCCATTGATGAAAGAAAAAATTGATAAATTGGACTTCATTAAAAGGAAAATCTTTGCTCTGCAAAAGACACAGTTAAGGGAACAAAAAGACAAGCCACAGACTGAGAGAAAATATTTGCAAAACAAGTATCTGATAAAGGACTTGTATCTAAAATACACAGAGAGCTCTTAAACCTCAATGATAAGAAAAATGTTTTAGTCCAGTTTAAAAAGTTGCAAAAGATCTAAACAGACATCCCACCAAAGAAGATATACAGATGGCAACGAAGCATATGAAAAAATGCTTAACATCCCATGTCATTAGGGAATTGCAAATGAAAACAACAATGGGATACCACTACACACCCATTAGAATGGTTAAATCCAAAAAACGAACAATACCAAATGCTACAGCAGATTGTGGAGCAACAGAAATCATCACTCATTGCTTGTGGGAATGAAAAATGATACAGCCATTTAGGGAGAGACTTTGACAGTTTCTTACAAAAGCTACACATAGCCTTACAATATGATCTAATAATCGTGCTCCTCCTAGGTATTTACAGAGATCTGTTGAAAACATATGTCCACACATAAATTTGCACACGAAAGTTTAAAGCAGCTTTATTAATAATTGCCCCAAACTGGAGGCAAGATGCCCTCCAATAGGTGAATGTATTGAACAAAATATGGAATAATACTAAGCAATAAAAAGAAATGGACTATAATCAAAAGAACCTTAAACACACATTACTAAGTGAAAAGCCAGTCTGAAAAGACTGCATACTGTATGATTCTAATTATATGACATTGAAGGCAAAACTATAGAGATAGTAAAAGAGAGTTAACCTTAATGCAAACCATGAACTTTAGTTAATAATAATGTATCAATATTGGTTTATTAATTGTAAGAAGTGTATCACATAAAGGCAAGATGTAAGTAACAGAGGAAACTGTGCAAAGAAGGAGTGAATATGACAACTCTGCTATGTGCTCGATGTTTTTGTAATCCTCAAACAGTTCTAACGAGTATTAATAATGCAAAAACAAAGATCTACTGACCAGAAGATTGGAGTGCTGAAGTGTAAAACCAAAAGGCAAGATAAAAATGATTTTCTCGTGGGTGCGCCGCTCCACTGCGGGCTCATTCTTGTTCTTAATTTTACCAAGACCCGCAAACTAGGGCCTACCTCCCCAGGAAGGTCAGAGGTCCCGCTCTCCAACTTCCTTCATCTCCACGCGAATTCCTCCCCACAAGCGTCCGCCTCCCTGGGCCCCTGACGACTCTCCCGTCACAGCTATAGTCCTTCAGTGACCTTCATTTCTTGATCCCCACTCCATAGTGCGATGTAGTCCAAGGATAGGATAGGAGAAAGGATAAGTAGTAACAAGGGTTTCAGTTTCAAGTGTTCCAAACCGCAGAGATCCAGCAGACAGACACACTTGGGGCTTCAAAGACAGGCTCTCGCCAGGTGGCTTCTGCCCTGTAGCACTAGCGCATGCGCGATCACTACGTGGCTTCAGAGCGCTGCAAAAGTACTCCTGTTGAGCTCAGCTCCTTATACCGGGAAGGGCCCCGCAGCTAAAGCTATGCTTTGGTTGGGAATCGAGGTCTCCCGAATGGGAGGCGAGAATTCTACCATTGAATCACCAATGCCTTGGTCTGTACTGCTAGACTAGGTGTCACCAGGCAGGGTCTCGGGAAGGACTTTGAAAAGCCAGTTCCAAAAATAAGTTTATACAGGCCTCTTTATTAGGCAGAACAACCCGCTTCCCCCCCCACCCCGAAAAAAAACCACACCCAGAGCAAAGCCTTGTGTAGGAGGCTTAGGTCAGGAAACACCACCAAGTTGCAGCATTCAAATCAAAATACTGGACTTCATTTCTTCACTGAGGATGCATTCTCTTTGCCCTCCCATTGCTTGGTGCCTCCCAAACCCTTTCCCCCCAATCTTGAGACAAGCACAAGTTCTTTCCCTAAACAGGCGTTCAGGACTCAGGGACGGTCTGGGAGGCTGGAGGTTTGGGGATGTGCCTGAGTTACTCCAGACCTGAGTGACTATTAAACCTCTCTCCTCCTAAGGCTTTTTTTTTTTTAAGCAATTTAATTTCCTCCTGCCCTGATTCAACTACAGTAACATAAATTATAACAAAATTTAATAGAGTGGACAGTTAAGTGAATTTAATCTATTCTCTTCAGGATAAATAAAATTAACCAGATAAGATGCTCTTCTGAGTCGCTGAAAGAGGCCAAGGATCAAATGGTCCTGAATTTAAGCTCTTGTGTTTGAGAGAGACCTACAAAAGGGTGAATAAGTGAAAATTTCCCTCAAGATTTCTTCCCTTTAGCCCCACCCTCTTTGGCCACTTGAAGAGGGCATGCCAGAGAAAAACGATTACATTCGATTCTGGGTAGATGCTAGAATGTTACTCTTCTATCTAATGTAAAGCTCTTTTGCCCTTTGCCTTGTCTGATATTCTGATATCCAAATTATTCCTTTTTTATTCTTTTGTTTACAATTAGCTTGGCACAGGCCAAGCACTAACCCACGCACAATCACTCCAGGGCCCCAGAGCCTCTCTCCTCTCTTGGCATCTCTTTTAAGTCCCTAGAAAAGTCTAAGGATCAAAATGGGCAGCTTTCAAACTCTTGTGTCTTACAAGACCTACACAAGAGCATTAAGTGAAATTTTCACGCCAAGGTTTATTCCCTTCACCACATCACACTATATCCTTCCCCTCTCCTTTCCAGCTCTTGACTTATTTTCAACTCTGAAGATCCACTCAAGGTCTTTTTACTACCTTACATTCAAGCAAAACTTTATTCTTGATCATTGTATTCTCTACCCTTTTCAATTGCTCTGCTGGAGTTTTGCTACTTTGCAGACTAATCATTATGCCTATCTAGCTAAATTTCTTTTCTCTTTTGTCTATCTGTGAGTGTGTGTGTGTCTGTGTGTGAGAGAGAGAGAGAGAGAGAAATTTTCCTTATTTGCTCCTCTCTCTCTCTTTCATTATTTAACAACCCTAGACTATAAACTATGCTAGGCACTGTTCTACCTCCTGAGAATATTTTATTTACGTATACAACCTTAGTTTTCTGGGAAATATGAATCTTTTTCATATGAAAATATGTCTTCAGAAGACAAGAGTCAAGTAAAATGTGATTTTGTTAGAACACAATTAATGCCAAAATAAAAGTTGACACATCACATATTCAATTCTGACAGTCAGGAAAGTCTTTCCAGAGGAAAAAGGCTTCTGAACTGAGACCTGAAGGATCAGAATGAATTTGAAGAACAAAGAGGGAGTTGTGAAAGGCCATCCCCTGTAGAGAGAAGCAAGTCCCTGAGAGTGAGAGAGTTCCTGACAGGTCAAGTACTTCACTGTTGTTGGATTTGAGAATTGGCAAGAGATATTCTGATGATAAGGAAGGGGGGGAAGCAGAGTACATGTCATAGAGGTAATAAGACATTTTAGTGAAGGAATATGGGGATGCTAGGTGGCTTTAGGCAACAGGCATGTCCAGATTTAGGCTGCGGAAGTGTCGCTCAGGATACAGTGTGGCAAATGGATTAGTGTAGATTAGACTGGCTGTAGGGAGGCCGGCTTTTTATCTGGTTGTATTAACGGATGGAATGTATTAATGTATTAATGGGTGGAAGAGTGTAGGCATAGAGTGGCAGTAAGCCAGTGGTGCACCCAATAAAGTTAAGCACGATCTCTTGATTATACTGCACATAAACTTCTGTGCCAGGAGGATAAGAGAGTATATCCAAAGAGGGTAGCAAGGTCTGGTTTGGACAACAGGGTGGCTGGTGGTGAGGATAAACACACTAGGTAAGGGTAGGAACAGATTTCGGTGTTGTCTTGGTGATTGATTGAAACGCTTGAGAGACAGTGCACACTACTCTTGGGGAGACACTGTGCCTGGGTGTGATCACAGAGTGTCGAGGCAGAGGGTGATGTGTGACGCTGACAGGGAGCTCACTGTTGTGTTGAGTTTTAGCGTTTGTGACTCTGAGACGCACAGGAGGCATCGACTTGTGATTTAGGAGTTATGAGTGGAAAGTGCAGGTTTGTAGTTTAGAAAGACGTGTGGGAATACATGTAGATCTGGTTGATGTAGTTGGTAAATGAAGGCATGATGGCCAGAGCTGGCCTGTGTCTTTGGTATTGGGCAGAGGGCAGATAGAGCCAAAGCTCTTCAGGGTCGAGGGGATGGTCGCTTTCCTTGTTGAGCTCAAGTTTCTGACTCAGCCTCCACCTAGCTTGGCTTCTCAGCAAGAGAAGCATGACTGCATGTCTGCAGCTCATATCTTTCCGAAAGTCATAATGGTTCCTAAGTCCCAACATGTGGGGGAGCCCCCTCCCAGGTTCCTTTCTTCAGTGTAATTTCCCCCAGGAAAAATTGGGAAAGAAATCTCTCTGTATTTCAATTTCATCAGAGGGCCAATATATTAATATTTCTTCTGCTTCTTTCTGTTATATTCACTAGTTTGTTGAGTAGTATTATATATATCTACTTTATCATCTGTTGATGAACAATTAGGCTGCTTCCATACCTTGGCAATTGTAAATAATTGCATGTATCTTTTCAGATTAGTGTTTTTTTTCTTTCAGATATATACCCAGGAGTAGAATTGTTCGGTCTAAAATTCTAATCCAGGGAAGAAATAAGAAACAGAAGCAGAATTAGACTGGAATTAGAAAAAAGCCAGAATCAAAATAGAGATAAAGAAGAAACACATTGGTTAACGGAGTTAGTTCTTTGTAACTGTTTTTTTTGTACAAGAATAATGAGTCAGTCTTGTAACCACTATAACAATAATATGTGTCTACTTTTTAAGGTGTTCAAAGTATTTGGATGGATATGTGACATACCATAATCATTAAAAGAGTAATTAATATTAAGTTTGCAATCAATGCTTGATTATATGGGAGAATCTAATCTCCTAAATTGGACTCGGTGTTGTGCTTAGTTTTAGCATTTGTGACTCTGAGATGCATATGAGGCATAGGCTTTGGTGCTTTGCTTACATAAGGAGCGGACTTATTTTTAGAAAAGTATCAATGGGTGAAATTATCAGAGTTGTGCTGTGAGCTGACAAAACTGATATTTTGATATTTTCATTTGACTGTCCCCACTCCATGCTGTTGCCTGATTGCGAGTCTCTTTCGCAAGCCTTTGCTTCGGGTGCCTGTCAGTCTGTGAGCTCTGTCTTCCAAAGACAAAGGGGCAAGCCTATTTTGGAACTTTTTTGTCTCGCCGCCCCCGGTTCTTCGGTCGCTCTGGAGATGCTTTCTGGAGAGCTGTCAGAGACGTGGCCAGGGAGAAGCATTGGTGGTTCAGTGGTAGAACATTTGCTTCCCACGCGGGAGAGCCAGCCTCGATTCCCAGCCAATGCACAGTGCTTTTCTCTTTTTTTCCCTCCCCGACTTTTCATGCTTCCTCCTTGTTTGCGTGGTGCACAGTCAAGTCCGAAAATTCCGTGGTTCTGGCCACCAGGAGTAGGAAAATGAGAACTAAAATCCTCAAGGCAGTTCTGAGCAGAAGACTGTAAGGAGTCGAGCTAAACTGGGGCTTTGCAGAGCCCTGTGGCCCTCAGGTGTTTGGACATACAGAGTAGCCTTTGGCTCGCAGCGCAGCAGCCACCTTACTTTCAGTTTTTCTCCTGGAAGATCCTAGGAACCCAAAGAGCCATCAGGTCACTGATTCACTCTCTGGACCTTGGGCTGACGGCTGGGCCATGTCTCACCGGAGAGCGAGAATCAAGAGAGGAAGGTCCCAAAAGAAGAGCATCTGCGGGGCCCAGCAGACACCTCAGTGTCCAGGGAGGCGCTAGCAGCCCAAGGAAGAGGAAGGAGTGTGGGGAGGAATCCGCGTGGACAGGAGGGGGGATTCGAAAAGGAGGCCTTGCACAGAGGTGGGGAGAGGCCTCTCGAGTCTGTGCACCGGACACTGTGCTAAATTTAACATCGTCAACCACTTCGGTCTCTGCGTGTCCCAGGGGCCCGTCGGTGTTGCAGGAAGGATCCTGTGTACCTGGCAATGTGTGTCAACAGGTGTTAGCCTGAAAATTTGTATATATATATTATTTTTTAAGGGAAAATGAGCAACAGAATCTGGGATATGTTTATCCGGTTTTATTTTATAGCTCTTGGAGGTTCCTTCTAAAGGATTCCGACTTGAGGGTACTAGGGGTGTGGCTGCCTTAAGAGAGACTAGGAGTGATTAATTTTCCCCCAAATCTGTGGAGGATTCCCCTACCTAACAGTAGGGGAATCAAAGATCAGTGACATTTTGGGAGTTACCCACCCTTTCTGTTTTAAAGAAAAACATGATTTATTCATTTTCAAGAGTTTCCATATTCTGAGATTGTCCTTCCACATTTTTAGTATAAAACGATGGCAATTCCTCAATTCCTCCCACACTTTAACAGGTAATAACCTTCTACCTCATCCCCACTCCTATTTTCTTCTTCTCCTTCTCCTCCTTCTTCTTCTTCACCAATCTGAATGTTATCTCATGTGGGTTTCCCTTTTAATGTCCCTTATTGGTAATGAATTTGAGCACCAATACATGTTTGTTAGCTACTTGGATTTTCTCATATAAGGGGTTCCCCCCCCAAGACCTTGTTGATTTCCCTATAGGTCTGTCTGTCTGTTTCTTCTTGTTTTGTAAGAATTCATTAAATATCTTCAGTACCAGTTGATTATGCTGACTGCAGATACATTCGCCCAAGTTGTGACGTGTCTTTTTACTCTTTATTCTGTGTTTTGATGAACAGAGATGCTTGATGTATTCAGATTGATCAGTCTCTTCATTAAGAATTAGTCTTTTTGTCTTATTTTTAAAATCCTTGCTTACCTTTGAGATCGTAGAAGTACCTTGCTACATAATACCAATTAAAATCATTTTAAGTTTCATTTCATTTTAGGTACTTAATCCACACTGAAATGATTTTGGTTACGGTAGAGGTAGGTGTCATATTTCATTTCCCCCGTCCCCTCCCCAGTGCATGTGATTGAACTGCATGCTACAATTGTTGAATATTTATAACGTTTTTAATACCTTTTCTTCTTAAACCCTTAATTTAGCTCAGTTCCTCTGATTTTTAAATTTTATATATACCAGATAAACTCAGTTCTTTTAATAATTCTAGTAATTTATCTTTCATATATGTAAATAATTATAGTATTCATTTTTCATCTTTACTTTTTTTTTCAAGTGTATACATGTTGATCCCAAACTCCCAATCTATCCCTCCCCCCCTTCCCCCCGGTAACCGTAATTTCATTCTCTAAGTCTATGAGTCTGTTTCTGTTTTGTAAATAAGTTCATTTGTATCTTTTTTTAAAGATTCTGCATATAAGCGATATCGTATGATATTTGTCTTCCTATCTGACTTACTTCATTTAGTATGATGATCTCCAGGTCCATCCATGTTGCTGCAAATGACATTATTTCATTCTTTTTAATAGCTGAGTAATATTCCATTGTGCATATGTACCACATCTTTATCCATTCATCTGTTGATGGACACAGGTTGCTTCCATATTTTGGCAATTGTAAATAATGCTGCAATGAACACTGGGGTGCATGTATCCTTTTGAACCATGTTTTTCTCCAGATATATGCCCAGGATGGGATTGCTAGATGATATGGTAGCTCTAATTTTAGTTTTTTTAAGGAACCTCCATAGTGTTCTCCATAGTGGCTGTATCAATTTACATTCCCACCAACAGTGCAAGAGGGTTCCCTTTTCTCTACACCCTCTCCAGCATTTATTGTTTGTAGATTTTTTGATAATGGTCATTCTGCCTGGTGTGAGGTGATATCTCATTGTAGTTTTGATTTGCATTTCTCTAATAATTAGCGATGTTGAGCATCTTTTCATGTGCCTCTTGGCCATCTGTATGTCTTCTTTGGAGTAATGTCTATTTAGGTCTTCTGCCCATATTTTGATTGGGTTATTTGTTTTTTGGTCATCTTCACATCTTATACTGTTTCTTTTTTTTTTCTTGCCTTTCCTCACTGGCTAATATCTCCATCGCAGTGGTGAAAAGATGTGGTCAGAGTGAGGCCTATTTGTCTGATTCCTGATGGTTCCTGATTGGTAAGGGTTGGGGGAGGGGGGAAAGCCAGTATTTTATCATCAGCTATAATGTTCGCTGAAGGTTTTTTGTGTGTTTCTTTTGGTTTTGTTTTTGAAACTACCCGTAAGCAGGTTAGGTCTGTTCTCTTCTATACTATTATGCTTAAGTTTTAAAAACTGGTAAATCAATGGTGAATTTTTTCAAACACCTGTTCTGTATCTTAGTGATTATTATTTTTCTCCCTTACATTGTTAATGTGGTAAATTAGATTAATTTATTTTCTAACAAGAATCAACTGTTTTCCAGGATAAGACCAATTTTCTCACAATATATATTTTTTAATACATTGCTTGATTATTTTTTTTAATTACAGCTATATTCAGCAATAAGACAGACCTATAATTTCTGTTTTTTACATTGCCGTTTTTTGGTTCCAATATAAACTCATAAAATAAGTTGGAGAAAATATGCCATCTTTTAATACTTTTGGAATTTATTTGCTCGGGAATCATTTCTTCTAATGAACTTTTTTCGTTCTGAAGCTCTCTTTGCAGGAAGATTTTTAAATTCTGATTTTAAAAAATTTAATGCTTGTAGGACTAGCTCATTTCCCCCTAGAATCATTATTGGAATATGTTCAGTTCCTCTCAAATTTTTAATTTGTTGGCATATATGTATTTATGAGATTCATTTATTGTTCCCATATGTCTACAGGTTCAGCAGCAATGACTTCCTTCTTCTCTCTTAACAGTTTTAGCAGTCTTTTCAAAGAGCCAACCATTTATACTTTTTCTTCTGTATTTTTATTTCTAATTTGAAAATTCCTGGTTTTATATATAATTTCTGCTCCTATCTGCTTTTGTTGTTGTCATTATTCTTTTTGTAACTTTATGAGATGGAGATTTAGCTCTTCAGAAATCAGCCTTGAATTTCATAATTTACATTTAAATCTGTGTATTGTCCTCTAAAGACTGGCTTAGCTGCACCTTCTGCATATACATAGTATTTTCAGTTTTGTTTGATACAGAATATTTTCTAATTTTCACATCTGCTTTGATACAAGGATTGGTAGAAGTGTTTGTAAAATTCCAAATACATGAGATTTTGTTCTTATATTTTATAACTGAATTCTAGATACTAGTTGATTCTCTTGAAATGTTATTTGTAGACACCTCTACAGCCCTAGAATGAATATATTTTCCTCTGAATATGTTCTCCTCTAATAGGCTCTTGAGGTTTGTTACCAGCTGGGAAACAACACACCAAGTTGCTGTCTTATGGTTTCTCAGACTACCCAGGCTGTGGGTACTCAAGGCTAAATCTGCTAGAGGTCAAGTCTGTGACCACGATTTCTCATGAACTTTTAAAACTTTCTTTTTCTTTATACTGTTTGTGGCACCAAGGCTGCCTTGTCCAAAGAGCTCTGGGATTTGAAGGGACAGGACTAGATCGGATGACCCTTACCCCTGAGGGCTTAAGATTTTGGGGTCCCAGCTTAATGTAGTGAGGACCTCCTATATGACTTCTCAAGTTAGTCTGGGACCAAAACTTGACTTCCATGTTTCCTGTACTCAAGGCCCCCTGGAACAGAATATGAAAGAAGCTATCTTGGCACTCCAACCTCAGAGTGTAAGCAGCTTTGATGCCTCTCCTTTTATTTTTTGCACTGGCACCTGCAAATGTTAGTGACAAGCTTGGCATCTACCATGGGTCTATCTTTTTTAAAGCTACTGATCAAGCTTTAAAAAAAAATCTCTTAGTTGAAACTGAAATAGATTGTATTCTCTTACTTTGAAAACTATACGTTTATAATCACCTGAATGTATAGGATTTTAGAATTCCTATACTTTTTGGAGTGACACACCAGAAAAAGGAAGCATGGTGAGAACATCCATCACCACTTGCCTACTGGCCTGCTGGAACCAGATTGTGTCCTGCACCTCCAACACATCCATGCTACATCCATTAGCTCTCCCTAAAAAGTGGTCTCTTGATGTCACATTGCCCACAAGCCCTCGGTTTGAGTACAAACAAACAAAAGTACATTTTGCCCTCAGTTTGACAGTGCGAGGAAGAAAGATCCACAGTCTCTATACATGAGCTAAAAGACACTTGGGCAAGGGACTCTGGGATTCGTTACACATTTGACAGCCCTATGGGGGAGGGAGGACATGGGCATCATGTGGGAATGTCCTCTTGGGTCCACATGATCCTTGCCTAATGGAAGAAGGCACAGCCAGAAGAGTGCAAGAGTGGAGCCCATGGCAGATCTCTTCTTCCTTGGCTCCAAGCACAAATTGGGTAGACAAGCATATGAACAAGGAAAGCACTAACTTTCCCCAAGATACAGTGATATACTTGTGTTGTTGTTGCCAACCATTTTATTAGGATGTTGTTACCTAAGAACTGAAGAAAGGAGACAAAACAGAAGAGAGTGAGAAAAAATTCTCCATTTTAGCTAATCCAGGGTATTGTGCCAATTACCTAGAGTCCTTGAACTGAGACGGTAACAAGCGAAGGCAATTGGCCCCAAGCGTTTGATTGTTGTAAAATTTTTGTTAAAGGTATTTAACACTGACAGGTTGGCTACAGGGTGGAAAAAAGGACAGGTCTGTCCTACAGAATTGCCAAGGATTTACAAGTAAGAACTTTCTACAGCATTATTTTTTATATGAATTTATTTATTTTATTTATTTATTTTTGGCTGCATTGGATCTTCGTTGCTGAGTGCGGGCTCTAGGTGCGCGGGCTTCAGCAGTTGTGGCTCACAGGCGTTAGAGCGCAGGCTCAGTAGTTGTGGCATACGGGCTTAGTTGCTCCGCGGCATGTGGGATCTTCACGGACCAGGGCTCGAACCCGTGTGCCCTGAATTGGCAAGAGGATTCTTAACCACTGCGACACAGGGAAGCCCTACAGCATTATTTTTGATACTAAAATATCAGAAGCAATTTATTATTCAAAAATTATATGGTGTTTAAATGTGCATTAATATATTCAGACAATTAAAATGCAATTGTTAAAAAGGGAGTTAGACAATCCTGATGATTCAGATGATGTTACTGATAAAATAATGAGATCAAAATTTTTGAGCATTTGTGGCACTCTTACATACATTTCCTTATTTGAAGCTCAGAACAACCCAGGAAAATGTGTAATCCATGGTAGAGGGTGAGAGGTTCCGAGGCACAAAAGGAAGATAAGCACTCAAGGAACACCAAGATAGAAAACGACAGGGGAAGGAGAAGAGGAGGAAGAGGCGGAGGCCGAAACAGCTGGATAACCCTGGTCGAGAGAGGGCGCTCTTGCCCCACAAGCCTCTCTGAGACCGCAGGTATCAGGACTGCCAGCTTCTTGGAAGAATCACCCTGCTTCACTCTTGTCTGAGACAAGACACTGAAGAACGCCTTGTCCTAAATGATTTCTCCTCTCAAGAACCGGCCGACAGAAGCGTCGCTCCGAAGTGGTCTATCGAGCAGGGTCCGGGCTTCTGCTGGATCATTTCCCGGGTGTCTCTTCTGGGTAAGAGTGGACCCCGCAGGATTTCCTGCTGTTCCCTGAGAGGCAGTGGGAGAGACGCCAACTTGGCCGGTTCCGTGGGCCGCGTGCGACCCAGGTCCCTCAAGCAGGAGGGACGATTCCAGGCTCCTGAGCCGGGCGCCTCAATGGACTGTGCCAAAAGAACCAGCATAAGAACGGGTTGCCTCCTGTCGCCGCAGGTTCTCTCTCCTCCCGTTGTTAGAAAACGTTGATTCAGCTCTCTTCATAAGCACTGGAGAAGGGACTGGGTCATTACGCGTGGGTTAGGGGGTGATAGGGTACAGCTTACTGTCCCCAAGAACGCTGCTGGGGTGGAACAGGAGGAAGGAGAAGGGAAAGCCGGGTGAGAGACCAAAAGAGTTGGCTAACCCGGGGCAGGGATACAGCGCTCTGGCCCCCGGAGCCTCCTTGCGAAGGCAGGCCTCCGGCCTCCATGTTCCTGGAAGGGGTGCCGATCTGGCCCCAAAGGGACTGTGGAGCTCGAGGCCTTTGGGTGACTTCTCCCACGCTTCCGCACCACCTCCGCCATGTGGCCTTTCTCTTGCAGATGCCTGCCGGCAAGCCTGCAGACAGGAGGCCTGAAGCAAGTAGCAGGGCCCATCCATACACTTTGGTCCCGGAATAGGAAAGCCAGGAAGATGTGGGTTGGAGCCCTGGGTGTAGGGAGCCTCTCGCCCTGGGCCTGAGCCAGTAGAGTGCAGTGAGGCACCACGGAAGAGAACTCCCCTGCCATACACAGAGAGATAGCGGAGAGCGCAAATACATACCCCTACTAGCACAAATTCCGAGGTCAAGTTTCCCACATTTGGGGAAATCTCTAAAGTCAGCACTACCTGAGTGCAATGGACAAGCGTCGCGCTGGGAAAGCCACCATCATGATCATGGCATCTTTCCTGCCAGGTAACTAGGGGCACATACCCCGCAGGCACAGTGCAGCCTCCCACCCCTCCAAGGTTCACTCAGGGTCGCCACCCTCCCTTCCACCCGCCCCACGCTGTTTTTCTAAACCGCTTTCCTCAAAGGAATTCAAGCGAAGACCTCTCCTCCCACATCTCCTCCCCAATCTCCCCCCAACACACACACACACACACACACACACACACACACACACACACACAGGAGAACTCACTGCACAGCTCACAACACCGACCACCTTTCAGCAGCGGCTCCAAACAGACCAACCCACAGCCATTGCGCTGTCTCAACTGACAGTTCTCTGCCCTTGCTTAACTGAGGAGTGCGTGGAGACGGCAAAGGCCTGGGAGGCCGGAAGGGGGCGCTGATGCCGTGCCAGTCATTGATCTGCACGTGTCGCCGCTCCAAACACCCCGAGTCTGGGTCTCTGTCTCGGAGAGACGCCTCGGGAGGATCCACCTGCACAGCGACTGACCACCCGACGCTGCTTCCTTTTCCTGGGAAGGCTAAGCCAAGGTCGTCCTGGATCACAAAGGAAGATACCTTAATGACCAAAAGTTATAAGAAAATATTCTTGACATTTTTATTCATTAGGGAAATGCACATTAGTACTATACGGAGATATCATTACACACCCTCCAGCATGGCTATATTTAAAAGAATTACTACACCAAATGCTGACAAGAATGCAGAGAAATTCCAACCATAGTTACTGGTTTGAAACCATTCTAGAGTATTATTTGTCAGTTTCTAATGAAGTTAATCTTGTTCCTACTCCATGACCCAGCAGTCGCAGTACTTCTATGAATGCACAAGTATACAAAAAGATTGGTATACAATATTCATCAAAACACCAAGAATATTCATCAAATAACAACAAATAACACCAAAATTACTTCGACAATACCAAAATTAAGAAGTGATATACACGATAATATAGTTATGCTTAATGAACATAATGTTGTATTTAAAAAGCCAGATACAAAAAAAATACATTCGTTCATTTGAATTTCAATAGCAGGCAATAGTAATTTCGGCAATAGACCTCAAAATAGTAATCAACTAAGAGAGAGAAGGTAGGAATTGCCTGGAAAGAGGCTCAGCGGACATTTCTGGGATGATGGCAATATTCTATAACTTGATCTGGGTAATAGTTACATTTGCTAAAATTCAGAAAACTATGCTTTAAAGATTTGTGCTTTTAACTCTATGTGAACTGTAGCTCAATGATTTACTGTTCCCATAAAAATTAGTGGATGATGGATGGAGACAAGCTGGTGTAGCTGACGACAACTAGCTTGCATTTTACTGTAAACTCATTAAAACCTCGTTTTCGTTTAGAAAAAAACCCAACACTGATACTTGAATGATCTTTACCAGAAAACCGGTAATGACGGCACTGTTTAATTAGCGGAACGTACAGACAAGCCTCCTTGAGAGGCTGTATTTCACCCTTAGAGACATTTTCTGTTCAGAGGTGAGACAACGCCACCCGCAGGTTTGTGCACCGTGGGATTTACTCCTCCTCTGACCGCATCGCGCTGTGTGGCCGGCGGTATACTCTGCTCTCTGACCGCTTCTTAAGGGGCGTAGCTGGTGCTGGCATTAAAAGCAAACCGAGCAGAAACTAACACACCATTGTAAATCAATTATAATCCAATAAAGATGTTAAAAAAAAAAAAAGCAAACCGAGAGACCAGTCACAGACACCATCCTACTATAGCTCGGATTTGAGCCGAGATTACTGCGGCCACCACATAGTATTAACCACCATACGGTCATGATGCGCCACAGGCAGGCTGGCAGTCACTGCACTTCCCGTAATTTTTTGAAGGTAAATATATCCACACTGCTTTTGCTGTTTTATTCTTGGACACCTACAGATGTTCGTGCTTTTCTCTCTTTCATGCTCTTCTCCGATTCTCCCTCCCCATTCTGCTACTTAATAAAAGCAATTTTTATTTCTCAGGATCTGGCCCGAGCCTCCTCACAGGCTTCCTGGGAGGTCTCGCTGTCTCATCCATGCCTCTGCTTGCTTTCGCTCCTTTTCACGTTTCCTCTTTTGACCTGATCTTTTTCCCGACGCAGCCATACCAAGCACACCTACTAAACCTGCGGGGCAGATGGTCGGGTGAAGGCGGAGCAAACGGGGAGCCGTCACGGAGCCCACCCGGCATTCAGCTTCCCTTGGGCCCCACTCGGCTCAGGCCTGGGGGCTCGTGGCCCCGGGCGTCTCCGGGGCGCTGGCATCTGCGGCGGGTGTGGAGCAAGCCGCGGCGGGGACGCTCGGCTGCCCTTCTGCCTTCGGAATCGCCCGACGCACGGCTTTCCCACGGGTTTCTCCGGTTTTCCCGGACTCTTTTGAGCAGGTACGACTGCACTGCTAAAGGCGGGTGCCTCGGCAGAGAGTGGAAGGCGTGCTTGCTCTCGCTGGGGATGAGGTGAGGGAGGAGAGAGGAAAAGTGAAGTATGGGTATCTCTGTGGTGCAACCGGTTAGCGCGTTCGGCTGTTAACTGAAAGGTTGGTGGTTCAAAGCCTACTCCGGGACGCATCTTTCCGGCATCTATAATGCAGAGGATTCGGGGTCCTCCCTTTTCTATACACCTTCTCCCTCAAAGGCCGAGACAGGCTCCTCCACTACTATGTTCCTGTACCCTGTATTTTGTGCACAACGGGAGGATCTAACTAAGCCCAGATCATCATCGATCCTCCGAGAGGAGCTCAGGAGGAAAACAGGTTACTGGGAATTGAAAAATCCTCAAGAGTAGACTCATCACTACCCTGTGAATTCCTGTAATCAATGAAGTTTCTCCCATTGTCTGTATAGTATTTATTTACCCCTTCGCATATACTTTGAAATTAATTTGGTTCTATGCTTTTATTATTACATGTAATGCTGCAGTCATCATTCTTGTACACATGCCCATAGGGTAGAAAGCCAGAAGAGCAATTGCTCTATCATAGATTCTACATAGTTTTGTATATGATTCCATTTTCTTGCCTTTGTTGACTTACTAGCTATAACTCTTGTTATTTCAGCGATTGCTTCAGGCTTTAGAGCAGACATCTGTAACTTACCACAGTCTGCCTTCAAGTGAAGTCATACCAGTTCACATTTCTCCCCTGCCTGCCTTTACACTTTTGTTGCCATGCATTTTACTTTGCATATGTTATAAACCCAAGGTTTATAACCATCCAAATAATAACAATCCAAGGTTATTACTTTTCTTTAAAATGTCCCATGTTTTCACCAGCCCTGGGACTGGCTGGACCCTAGCCCCACCCACTAGCAGGCCAACACAAGTATCGGGACACCCGGAACCCCCACAGTCAGCTGTGTCAGGAACCAGCCCCATCCACCAGCAGTCTGACACCAGCTCTGGGACTCCTGGGCCTTGCAGCCAAACCCCAGGACCCCGCTCTGCCCACCAGTGGGCCAGCACTAGCAGTAGCCCTAGCACCTGGCTTCACCCACCAGTGAGACAGCACTAGCCCCCGCCCCCCCCCACGGGGGTTCCACAGCCAGTTGCCTCTTGACCCGGCAGTGCCAAGTAGCGGCTGCAGATTCCAAACAAGGCAGGGCCTGACAACCAAAGAGACGGGGACCAACTAATCCTACCAGACCATGCACTGTGGTCAGCCAGGCACAACAGAAAGACCCATGCAGCCCACATACAGGGCACCCCTAGAGCATATAGATCTGGTGATGAGAAGGTAGTGGGTGGCTGGTACCCACAGGAAGTCGCCTACAAATGGTCACTTCTCCAAGACCAGGAAATGTAACCAACCTACCAGACACATAGAAATAAAAAAAGTACATTAGGCAAAATGAGGTGACAGAGGAATATGTTCCAAATGAAGAAACAAGATAAAACCCCAGAATAACTAAGTAAAGTGGAGATAGGCTGTCTACCCCAGTAAAAGTTAGATTTTAGAGATGCAGAGAGCAGAAAAAAGGCGATTCCCAGAGCCCAGGTCTGAATGCAGCTCATCACGCTTCACCACTCCCCGCCTGGGCGACGCTTTGGGCTCTGAGGCCAGGCCACAAGGTAACAGGCTGGATTCCATCCTACTCTAGCTTTAGCGCTGTGTGCAACAGAGCCAAAGTCATGCTCTCTTTCTGAACCTCACTTTCCTTATGAGTCAGGGGCAGGCTTGGTTCTCAGCGCGTGATGAAGAGTGGATCTGTCTACTTCCTGATCTCTGATGTGGCTCTGGGGGCTCTCCAGATAAAGGCACGTTACCGGCTCCTTTTCCTCCCCGACCCGCTCAATTCGTGGAGCCTGAAATTCTTCATCTTCGTGTCTGGCTCGAGCCCCTGGTACAGAGTTGAATTCGTCCTCTTTTCTTCTGTCACGCAGATCAAATTGTTTTGCAAGTGTGCTAGGGTGAGGGAAAGCCAAGGTTGCTTCACAGGGATGCATTTCTTGGTTTTCAGAGACATAATACGTATCAGCTTGTAGAGGAGATTTAGGCACCAGATGAGAAATTGAGGGGATTTCCAGATTTAAAGATAACCTGAAGTGGGCCTTCTCCTGTGCCCTCCTTGGAATGTCTGTGGTCTGGTCTCCAAAGTGACTCAGGGGAGAGAAAGGAGGGCTGGCTCCTAGTGCTGAGTAGGCTTCAGGTGGTAACGGAACTCCTCCTGGGTTTGGGGAGAGAAAAACGCAGCTACAAATTCTGCCACAACCCATCCCACTCGCCCCCTTTCTGGTTTTTAAACAAGAATGTAAGTTTCAGGAAAAAAAGAAGGGGGGAGAAAGGAACGCTTATTTGTTTCCGCCCGGTTTCGAACCGGGGACCTTTCGCGTGTTAGGCGAACGTGATAACCACTACACTACGGAAACCACGCGAACACAAGGAGGCGCTTAAAAACAACATCCAAGGGCTTCCCTGGTGGCGCAGTGGTTGAGAGTCCGCCTGCCGATGCAGCAAAAGCGGGTTCGTGCCCCGGTCCGGGAGGATCCCACATGTCGCAGAGCCGCTAGGCCCATGAGCCATAGCCGCTGAGCCTGCGCGTCCAGAGCTTGTGCTCCGCAACCGGAGAGGCCACAATAGTGAGAGGCCGGCGTACCGCAAAACAAAACAAACAAACAAAATCCAAGAAATGTATTGTCTTGCCACGACTGGCCCACCAAAAAACCTGGGAGCACCTGCGATCTCTCAGGCAAGTACACTGCAGCTCCCGAGAGGTGTTAGCTTAGGGTTCCTCACCTCCCGCGAAGCAAGGTCCCTGGGGCTCCCACAGTCTACATTCAGGCTCCCACATCCAACGCAGGGTCTCCAGTTCCTCAGCCTAGCGCCGGAGATCAGGGATCCCCCCGCAGACTCCCCAGCTCCCTGAAGCCTCAGGAGCAGGGGGTTAGGTGCGTCTAGGCCTCAGGCGACCCAGCCTCACAGCAGCGTGGACACCGCCCCTCCAGTGCTGTAGACCCGCGCCTTGGTGGCCCTTTTCACGGAGCCGGCGGTCAGTACGCTCGGCTCTTGGAAATGAGCGGTGCTTCGAATCCACCCAGGACCCATAGGAGTCGCCCTCGCCTCCCTCCCTCCCTCTCCCCTCCCACTCCCCTCCCTCCCTCCCCCCTGCTCTGGTGCGCCTGACCCGCGCGCTCCTTCTTCACAAGCACTTTCGCAGCAGCACTTCTCCGGTGTCCTTTCCTGCAAAGGGGCTTCCTCAGGTTCCTGGCGCTGTGGCTGATTCTAGTCGTCTAGTTGAAGTCCAGTACTTTAATCACACTTTCACCTTCAGCAGGAACCGTAGCAAAGGCTGACGTCTCAGGTCATTTGGCTGTTGGAAAAACATCGAACATCAGCGCAGGGGAGAGCCGAATAAAACACCACCTGAAGCTCCTCTACAGCCTAAAGAGAACAGATTCCAGGTTTCTGAAGTGGCAAGAGGGGCCTCCTCACGAAGACAAAGCTTCCTCCTGTCCTTGGAGGACAGGTCCCGCAGAAGCTGGTTTTGAAGGAGATGTCAAAGGAAAGGAGCAACAGTGGCCTAACCAGTGATCTTGAGTTGAGATGTCTGTAAGTTACTCTCAAATGGTGTAGCAAATCATGTATATGGAGAGAGAGTGAGAAAGCAAGTGTGGGAAAATGTTAACTGTGAGATTAGGTACAGAATAGACAATGTTAGTGTTTCAAAATTTTTGTATATTTAAAAGGTTTTATGTTTTTGTTTTCTTAATGAGTTTTTCGAAGTTAAGTCCCAGGTTCTCTTTGGATGAAAACTCCACATATGAGACACTAGGTTTCTGAAATAAAGGAAGAAAAGAGTGGAGTGGAGGGCAGAAGCCCTGGTGGTTCATCACATTTCCCCTCCCCCACATGGAGGGTGCCTGGCAATAGGAACCCTGAGGAAGGTCTTGCATCGCCCTTCTGGCAAACTACCTCTGTTCGGGAAGAGGAAGATTTAGCGCAATTTAGAGCTTTGCTGACACGGAATCGAATTCGGGCCACAGCAGTGAAACGCCAAATTGTAGCTACCAGGCAACCAGACATAACAAACCTCCATAATTTGGCTTCTCCAGTTGAAAACTGTAAGAGTAAGGTTAGATTTTTGAGAATGGCAGAGCAGAAAAGGAGGCGATTCCCAGCGGCCCGCGGCTGAAGGCAGCTGTGAAAGGCTCCCAGCCCTTGCACCGCTGCTCATCACCTTTCACCTGTCCTGTTCCGGGTGACGCTTTGGGCTCTGAGGCCAGGCCGCAAGGTAAGTGGCTGGGTTCCATCCTGGTCTAGCTTTAGCGCTGTGTGCGGCAGAGCCAAGGTCATGCTCTCTTTCTGAACCTCGGTTTCCTTATGTGTCAGGTGCTGACTTGGCTCTCAGAGGCTGATGAGCGATTCCGTCTACTTCCTGATCTCTGAGCTCACTACAGGGGCTCTCCTGATAATGGCACGTGTAAGGACTCCTTTACGTGCCCCTACCAGCTGCAATTCTGGAGCCTGAAATTCGTCTACGTGTCTTTGGGTCGAGCACCCGGTGCCGAGTTGGGTCGGTCTCTTTTGTTCTGTCACACAAATCAACGTGTTCCGCAAGCGTGCTGAGGTGGGGTAAGCAAGTGAGCTTCACAGGGATAAACTTCTTGTTTCCAGAGACAAAATACATGTCAGCGTGTAGAGGAGATTTAGTTGCCACATGAGAAGGTGAGGGGATTTCCGAATGTAAAGACAACCTTAACTTGGCTTTGTCCTGTGCCCTTCTTGGTCTGTCTGTGGCCTTGTCTTCAAAGCGACACAGAGCAGACAAAGGAGGGATGGTTGCTAGTGCTGAGTAGGCTTTCGGGCAATAAGGGAACTCCTCCTGTATTTCGGGGAGATAAAAATACAGCTGCACGCGCTACCTCAATCCATCCCACTCGCCCCGTTCTTTGGTGTTTAAACGTGAATGTTAAGTTTCAGAAAAGAAGCCGTGTGTTTCCGCCTGGTTTCGAACCAGGGACCTTTCGCGTGTTAGGCGAATGTGATAACCACTACACTACGGAAACAGCTCCTCCTCAGACCCCTAATGACACATCTAAGAACTGTATCTCTTGCCACGATTGGCCACAAATATTTTCGAAAGCAAAAGACCCTGGGAGCACAGGCGAGCCCTCAGGTAAGGAAACTGCAGCTCCCGAGAGGCCCTCGTTTAGGGTTCCTCGCCTCCCCCGAAGCGAGGTCCCTGGGGCCCCCAGAGCTTCACTTCCCGATCCCGCATCCAACACACAGCTATGCACCGAGTGCAGGGGTCGCCCCCGCGGACTCTCCAGCTTCCGGAAGCGCCAGGAGCCGGGGGTTAGGTGAGCCTGAGCCCCAGGCGACCTCGCATCCCAGCAGCGTGGACACCACCCCTCCAAGGCTGCGGACCCGCGCCTCGGTGGCCCTTTTCACGGCGCAGGCGGTCAGTGCTCTGGGCTCTCGGAAATGATCGATGCTTCGAATCCACCCGGGAACCATAGGACCCGCCCTCCCCTCCCTCCCCTCCCTCCCCTCTGCTCCTTCCTCGAAAGCCCTTTCGTAGCAGCCCTTCTCCGGCGTCTCCGGGCAAACGGGCTCCCTCAGGTTCCTGCCGCTGTGGCTTATTCTAGTCATCTAGCTGAAGTCCAGTACTTTAATCACACTTTCACGCTTAGCAGGAACCGTAGCAAAGGCTGACGTCTCAGGTCGTTTGGCTGTTGGAAAAACATCGAACGTCAACGCAGGCCGAGCCGCGCTTCCCGGCCTGTATTGACTTCGTTTGAAGACCAGGCCCAGCAGAAAGCCGCGGAGGACGCAGGCGCGGTCCACGCCGATCTCACGGCTGTTCATTCCTCCCTCATCGTACTTGACATTCTTCTTGAGGAACAGTTTTGTTTTACCTTTTACAATGTCTGAAACGTCTTTTATTTGCCTTTTACAATTTTCCGGTTCAACAGGTCATGGAGAGCGAATTTTAACCTAGGAAGACAAAGAGGTAAAGGCGGTTTTGCCAGAAAGCCGGTGTCTGGAGGGGGTTTCGTGTTCACCTCACACACGGCCAGCAGGCCGACAACTTTCTTTTCGCTGAAAGACTTTAATGCAACGTTGTCTGTCTGTGTGTCTGGGTCTCCCTGTCTGGTTTCCTTTAAAAGTAAAGCTTTACAAGTTTGGGGAAGCACGTGTCATTTCCTCCAGTCCTTGTTTTCCTTCTTTCTTATTGTGGCGGTCATCGCGTTTCCTTCACACGTGAGGTTCAAGTGCTGCGACCCCGAGGAAGGCGCGGGCAGCGTGCGCACTGACCCCCAAGCCGCGGGGCTCTGCCTTGCTGCGCGTCGACTCCAAGTGCCGTCGAGGGTGCGACCGGACTGCAGCATCCTCGCCAGCGCTGGACGGCTGAGTCCCCAAAGAGGCGGACTTGAAAATAGCTTTAGAGCAGGACATTTCGTGAGGTTTTCCCCCTTTTCCCTCCCCTCCAGGTTCCAGTTTTCACCTCCCACGCGCAGCCAGAGAAACGGATTCGCCGTCTTTCGGTCGCGTCCGGCGCGCTGCCGTCCCACGTGGACAGGACGAGGGGGCGGTCGTCCTTTTCCCGACAGGGGCGGAGGGACAGCGGGCCCCCGAGGGACCACAAACACACACCCGCGCCGCTGGGGCCCGCAAACCCGATCAGGCGGCCCCTGGAGCCTCCCTGCAGCCGCAAGGGAAGGCGCGGGGCTCCAGAGCCGGCGAGAGAAGCGCGCTGAGGGCACCCGGCCCCGGCCCTGGCCTCGAGGACGGGCCCAGAAGAGGGACGCAGCCCAGGAAAAAGCGCAAGGGTCGCCCAACGCCCCCATCCGAGGTTCAGGGTGAGGGAGCCGAGCGTTACACTGATTTCCCCGCCTTTATCAGGAGAATCGTTTGCCCAAGTCCAGAGTGGCAAAAGGGAGGGACTGTGTAGGCCAAAGTCCACCTGGACTGAGAAGCAAACACGAAGTCCTAACTAACTGCATGTGGGGTCTGAGGAAAACGCTGCGTGAGAGACAACTCTTGGTCGGAGCCTTAGGACCTGGAGTTGGCGTCATCTAAGGCGGGAGAACGGCAGGCGCCGCAGGTAGTGAGGGGAAGACCCGGAATCCAGGTCTGGGCGCGCAGCCTTGTTTGAAAGCGTCTTCCGTCCAGCCGTCCCCGATCCTGCATCCGCCGGGAGTCTTTTATGGTGTTGGGGATCCCGGGGTCTCATCCCGCGCGCCTCCCCTCCTGTCTCTACAGCCCCTTCCCCGGCGGCCTGCTCTCCACACGCGGTCGCCTGGCAAAGGCGCGGCTCCAGGGCACTTCTGAGGTGCGGCCCAGACGGGGCAACTCGCTCCGGGACTTGCGGCCCCGGCGGGCCTCGCGGGCGCGTCCACTGTCCCGCAGAGCGCTCGGCCTTTCGCGTGGGGCTCCTCTTTTGGAGAAAGCAGGGAGGGAACGTTCTTCGGGTACAGTTCCTTGGAGGGAGGTGCGGCACTCAGAACAGGAGGGCGGGAGATAGTACATACTCATTATAGGCTTCCTACCATCACTTACAAGTCTTTATGCGAGCAGCTCCCTGGTGGTCTAGTGGTTAGGATTCGGCGCTTTCACCGCCGCGGCCCGGGTTCGATTCCCGGTCAGGGAGATTTAGGTTTTGTTGTTTTGGTTTTTCTCCCTTCTTTGTGGCATCTCAGCACCCAGCAATCTTCACTTCCTCCTCACAAGTGTAATGTGCCCCAAGGTGCAGATGCAGTAGATCTCTGCACTGAATCCTCAAGCCAGTGAGCTGGGCCCCAGGTCCAAGGCTTCTCCCAGGCTGGGAGAGGGGAGGTGTGATGAGCATCCTGGGCAGCCCCTTGCCTCCACGCCTTCCTTCATTTCAGATACCTACAGTCTCACTTTCAGGGTCCATCTAAAGAGAACTCGGGACCTGAGTACGAATTACTCCTTAAAAAAAAAACAACAAAAAAAAAAAACCAAAACTTTGACACCTACGAAAATTTGCAAGAATAGTAACAGCATATATTCTTCAGCAAAATGTACATTTTCCCACATTTACTTTCTCAGTCTCTCTCCATGTACATAATTTGCTACACCATTTGAGAGTAACTCGCAGACATCTCAACTGAAGATCACTGGGCTGCTGTTGCTTCCTTCTTTGCCGTGTCCCTCAAAACCAGCTTTTGTGGTATCTGTCCTCTAAGGCCAGGGTAAGATTTTGTCCTGGCAAGGAGGTCCCTTTTGCCCTGTTCTCTGCGGGCTATAAGAAGCTTCAGGTGGAAATTTATTCCGCTCTTCCTGATAGTGCAGGCCAGGCACACCTTGAGCTTGTAGGAGGAACATGTCTATGCTGGTATTCCCCCGAGGACCTGCTGCCCTGTGGACTCTGCTTGGTTGCTTTGGTGGGCTGTGGAGTCTTGATTCCACTGCCCAGTGGAACCACCTACCTTGGGAGAGACCCTTCAGGGAAGTGCAGCTGCCCCCTTGCTTCTTGCCTGGCTCTCTCTCCTCCTAGGATTTTCGTTTGTTTGTTTATAACAATTTACTTTACTCACTTCCCCTCCATCCTCCTCCTTCCCCTCTGGTAACCATTACTCTGTTCTCTGTACCTATGTGTTTCTTTTTGTATGGCTTGTTCATTCATTTAAATTTTTAAAAAATTCCACATATGGGTAAAATCACACGGTATTTGTCTTTATTTACCTGACTTATTTCATTTAGCATAATACCCTGAAGTCCATCCATGTTGTAGCAAATGGCAAGATTTCTTTTTTTTTTAAGGCTGAATAGTACTCCATTGTGTATGTATGCCACATCTTCTTTATACATTCACCTGTTGATGGACACTTGGGTTGTTTCCATATCTTGGCTATTGTAAATTATGCTTTGGTGTATGTATGGGTGTATATACCTATTCCAATGACTGGTTTTGTATTTTCTGGATAAATACCTAGAAGTGGAATAGCTGGATCATATGGCAGAGTCTTATTCTTCCTTTTTTGCAGAATTTCCATACTGTTTTCCATAGTGGCTGCACCATTTTACATTCCTACCAACATTGTAAAGGGTTCTGACTCAACGAAAAGGTGAAGAATCTTTCTGTGGTGGGAGTATGAGGGGAGCAGGTGGAAAATTATCAAAAGTAGGGGATAATTCTCAAGAGCTTTCCAGAATTGTCTGTATCACTGCTGTCAGGTAGGTGGTGCCTTGTAATAATGGTGCTTAGTCTGTTTTTTAAAAAATAAGATAACCTCATTAAATTTTAAAAAAATAGTTTGGGAATGTCTTTTTGAGAATCTGGAGATTAGTAAGACAAGTTTCTGGAGGAACACAACATTGTTCTACTCTAAATCACCCTGGAACTGTTAAGTGACTTTCATATATTTAGATTATTTAACATTTAATTACGGAATCTATGCTTTAACAACCCAGGTAACAATGGTGCTTGGTCTTAAATGGTCCTGGCTCCAGTCTGAGGCATCCTGATTTGTGGTTCATATTCAACTGTGCCTCTCCCCAACATAGGGTAGTAACCAAGCTTCTATATCCAGGATCCCAGAGGAATCCAAGGACACGCTTGATTTTTTTCCCTTGTCCTTCCATAGACACCCTTGAGAAAAAGGATACATGAAAGTCTTTCACAAAAGCAGTTTCTGCCTGCTTTCCATCTGAGATACTTTCCTGTAAGAAGAACCAACCAAGGGAACAAACTTTAGTTGTCTTAAGGAAGCTTCTCTGTCTTTTATGCTTTCCTTAATCCTGAGTAAAATATCTCACTTGATGACCTGTAGGTCAGCATAAATAAACAAATACACACATATGAAAGTAAATTAAAGACAGGAAACTAGATGGCACAGGTATTGGGAAGATAGAAACGCAATTGCTCCCTTAGAAAACATCATTATCTACATCAAAACAAAGAATCTAAAGTTGAAAGAAGAGAAAGTAGAGTCAACATGGTAGTCTGTGTTTCCTGGTCCTTGGCTTGGCCCTGCACTAGGTGGTGGCCCAGTGATGTGAATAATTGACACTTGGCTTCATGGCTGGTCTTCTGTCCAATTCAAACATGTAATCAAGGGCTGACTTGGAACAGATATTCACCATTTTAAAGCAGCCAAATGCCCTGAGACCTTCAGCCTTGGCTAGGGAACTGTTTAAAACATGAAGGCCTGGTTAAAGTATTAGACTTGAAATTTGATCAAATAGAACAAAGTGACAAGAGCCAGAGAGAGCTCCTATTTCTGAGAGAAAGACAAGAAAGAGGCACTGAAATTTGAGAGGAATGACCTGGCAGAGCAATGTAATGAAGAGGAAGGAAAAGGTGGGGGAGGGGAGGAGTCCCACAGTTCCTGGCTTGCAAGGAGCTGTCTCATGCCTCTGATCTGTGCACGTCCCCTAGCTCCCGCAGCTTCCAGGAGCTCCAAGGTCCAAGTGGTGAAAACTTTCAGTTGGTGTTCTGTTCTCAAATCAGGAGTCCCGACTGAGATGTGGGATTCTGAATCCAGGTTGTGAAAATCCTGGGCCCTTTCTTCCAGGGAAAGGCAATACAGCCCTAAAGCAAGAGCCTATGGAGTGCTGAGCTCTCATGGAGATATTGCTCCTGGTGTAGAATGCAGTTGAATTTTGGACATCACATGCCCTAAATTTGGACACAGCAGGCAGCACTGAATTCAGGAAGGAGTGGGGCACTACAGTGGAGAGGTTGCCTCAACGTGAAAAATGTTCACTCAAAAACTGGGTAGAATCACTTTTTTTTTTAAAATACAATGTGCTCTTTTCAGAAAGGTCATGTTTGAAATACAAGAAATATAAGAGACATCTTGCATCCTTGGACTCCAAAGGAACTCTAGAGATAGATCTAAGCTCACTGAACTAAGCAAGAGCTGGAAACAAGTTTGGAGCACACCAAGCCTGCCTTCCAAGGATACACAGTTACAAAGAACCAAATGCTGGCAACATAAGAAAACTACTTTGAGGGCAAATTTTACCTTTAATTTCCAGAGCTTAGATGAAAATATTTCTATTATGTCCACCGACACTCTACTAATTAGGGCTTTTTGTTATCTGATTTAAACGATAAGGGCAAAGAGGATGAGATAACTGCTGAAATGACAGCAAAACTCAACCATGTAGGGAATCTACCTGAAAAGATTCAAAAGGAAGCTTTGATTCCAGGTAGGTTTATGCCACCAAACCCACTTAGTTGATAGCCCAAGGGACTGGTGACCCTGAAGTCTTTGTACCATACTCTAGAATGTGCTTACAAGAACCTAGGCTTGTGTCTCTTTCATTCTCTCCTCTTTCAAACTTCTCTAGCTTTGGGAGCCTGGGGAGGCTTCAGACATTGGAGACATGACAGAGGAAGTCATGTCATGGAACACATTTTGGGGCTCATGAGAACACCTGTTAGTTAAATGATTTCAAGGCGAGACTGACAGTCAACTGCCCTCCCATAACTTGTTCCTTACCTCCCTCAGAATGAAAGCTTCTGTAAATTCCATCTACAAACTGAGAAGTGGAAACATTACTTCTCTTTGGTAGAAGTGATATGTCTTATGGATTCAGAAGCCTCCTTCCAACCAGTTTTGACTGCCATTTCTCCTCAGCCCCATGGTGAATGCAAAGGCTTCCATTTTAGCTTAACACCCAGAGCTAACTTCACAGCTGCCAGCAGTGTCACTTCAAATTTCCCTTTGTAGGAAAAGCAAATATTCAAGTGTTAGTTTTCTAAGCTTTTTTTCTACAAAATACCCTGGGATGGACAAATGCTCTTCTTTGAGTTGATGTCTATCCAGGGAACAAGCCTGTAGTAATGTCAACAATATCATAATTCTCCATTTACCCCCTGTTCCTGAGAGAGAGGGCCAGGGGCTTGAAGAAGGACATGCTGCAGGAGGGCAGGAATAAATGAAAATCTAATGAGAGGAAGTAGAAGGATGGTGAGGCAAGTGGGACAGAAAACTGAGGCCTCCAAGGTGGTTCAAGCCTTGCCTTGTTTTGTTGAAAACCTAGGTAGTACAAATGCCTGATTTAATATTTGGGTGGACGGAGTAAGATGTGTGTTTGGGTTTGTGTGTGTGGGCACAAGAAAGTGGCATGGTAGCAGAAATCCAGTATGCTGAAGTTCCTAGTCATCTTTGTGTGGTGCCATTGTTCTATGTTTAGCATTGTTGTAGAGACACCCTTGGTTAGAATTGAGTGATAATAAATGGAGTGGTTCCATATCATCTGGAATTGGATCTTGGACCTGATTAGATGTGAAATTATTAATGACCCTGATGTCAGAGAACACTTTCAGTTCATGGCATGCAGTAGCAAAACATTTTCCCAAATCATCGTCTGCAGACACCTGTATTTAGATTCTCATAGAAAGTAAGGATTAGAGTGGTCAAAGAGTTGCTGCCATAGAACATTTTAGTGAAGATATGAGTATGATGGGTTGGTTACTTACATGTAAACTGGAGGAATTGGGGAAACAAAATGATGAGCTCAAGGTCCTAAGTTCCTAGCTCAAGATTTAGGTTAGGGACCTGAAAGATTCTATAACCGTATTTAAAACAAAACAAACTTAAAACCTTGTCTAGTAGTATCACTGTAGGCCCGAGCTCTGCAAACTAAACCTAAATTGAATTTTCAACATCACAGAATCTCTTATGTTAAAGTCAGGGAATTTATTAAGAAGGATTGGTATCATTGGGATGGGGTCTTATGGATTGATTCTGATGAAGGTGGGGCTCTTGAAACCCTAAATTGCCCCGAGCCTCAGGTTACCTGAGAAGCAGCCCTTCCTCCCTTGTTTGAGTAGGTTACCTCCACTTACCTGAAGAAGCTCGAAAGTCTCCCTATAACATCTGAGTAGTTGCCTTACATGGGTCTGCTGATCCTCCTCAGGACCTACTGCTACCATGTATCAGATTTGCTTTGTATCAGACTCATTTTTTAGAAGCAATGACAGAAAATTTTCCAGCCACAATTAAGATTATAAACCACTGATCCAAGGAGTCAAGTGATCCTCAAGCACAATAAATATGAAGAAGACCACACCTAGTCACATAATAATTAAATTGCTCAAATCAGTTGGGAAAAAAATCTCAAAAGCAGCCAGAGGGATAACACATGCTACATACAGAAAATAAATATAACGTCAGATTTCTCATCAGAAGCACTGCAGCAAGTGAAAAAGACAGTGGAGCAACATCTTTAAAGAACTGAGAGAAAAAAGTCAACGTGGAATTCTATGGCTCCTATCCTCAAAAAAGTCTTTCAACAATAAAGGTGAATAACGATATTTACAGACATACAATTGCTGAAAGACTTCATCACCAGCAACCCAAACCACAAGAAAGGTTAAAGCAGTCCTCCAGGAAGAAAGAAGCTCACATCAGAGGGAAATCTCCATATACACAAAGGGATGAAGGACAACAGAAATGGTATCTGCGTGAAAAATATATAACCTTTTTCCCCTTATTATTTAAATCTCTTTAAAAACATGGTACAGTTTAAAGAAAAGTAATAACCTTGGGTTGTGGGGTTTATAACATACTCAAAGTAAAATGAATGACAACGATAGCATAAAGGCAAGCAGGGGAGAAAAGTGAAGACATCACTTGAAGGCAGGCTGTGGTAAGTTACAGATGTCTGCTCTAAAGCCTAAAGCTGCCGCTGAAATAACAAAATAAAGAGTTATAGCTAATAAGCCAACAAAGGGGAGAGAATGGAACCATTTACAGAAAACCGTGTATATCTCATAAAACAATTGTGCTTCAGGCACTCTAACCATAGGCATGTGTACAAGAATGATGACTGCAGTATTGTTCGTAATAATAAAAGCATATAAGCAAATTAATTTCAAAGTTATATGTAAAGGGCTCAATAAATACTAGTACAAACAAGGGACGAAACTTCACTGTTAAAAGGAACCCAGAGGGTAATGATGAGATGACAAAGTGACCTACCTGTTTCCTTCAGAGCTCTTCTGTGAGGATCAGCGATGATCTCGGCTTAGGTTCTCTTGTTATGGACAAGACATAGGTGAAAAGGAGGGTAATAGAGGCCTAGCTTCAAGTTTATGTGAAAGGATGTGCAAGACAGAAATAACTGCAAACCCTTTAATTACATCCTAAAAAAGCCATGAGGGGCGTCTCTGAGTGGGCTTGAACCACCAACCTTTCGATTAATAACCGAACACGCTCACCGATTGCGCCACAGAGACACCTGAGCTTTACCTTCCCTCTCCCTGCTTCCCCACCTCATCCCACAGAGAGCAAGCACGCCTTCCACTTTAGGCGGAGCCACCCGCCTTTCGCAGAACAGTTGTGCTGATTCCAAAGCCTCGGAAAACCAGAGAAACTCGTGGGAAAGCCGTGCGTTGGGCGATTCCGAAGGCAGAAAGGCAGCCAAGCGTCCCCGCCGCACCTTGCTCCACACCCGCCGCAGATGCCAGTGCCCCGGAGTTGCCCGGGGCCGCGACACCCCGGGCTTGAGCCGAGTGGGACTCAAGGGAAGCTGAATGCCCCATGGGCTCATAACGGTTCTTTCGGTTCTTTGCTCCGCCTTCACCCGACAGTCTGAGCCACTGGCGCTGCCCTCCCTCAGCTCAGCCAAGGTAGGTGGGCCGGGAGCCGGAAGAAGGCGGTGGGGAGGGTTGGTCAAAAGAGGAAATGTAAGGAGGAGGGAATGAAGCAAGGGAGGCAAGGACAAAGCAAAGATACTTCCCAGGAGACCTGATCTGAGGCACCGGCTGGACGCAGGGGAGATGAGAAATGCATCAGAATGCGAAGGGAATAACGGAGGGAAGACGAGAGGGAAACTCACGAATACTTGCAGTTTTCAACAACAGAACAGCTAAATAATTGGAATCAATTTATACTAAAAGTAGTAACGCAAAAACTAGCCTCGCCGCCGGCTCAGTAGCGCGCCGTGATCGTATAGTGGTTAGTACTCTGCGTTGTGGCCGCAGCAACCTCGGTTCGAATCCGAGTCACGGCAGTGTTCCCCTTTTTTTTCTGCGTTGTATCTGTTACCAGAACAACTCTTTAGTCACCAAACGGAGTAAAGTCAGGAGAACGGAGGTCAACCCAACAGTGCACTAGGCTGAAGCGCTCTGCACTTAAACCACGTCTCACCATTTAAGGGAAAATACCTAAAGATCAGGTTGAAGCTCTAAATGAAACTCGTGTGTGGCTTCGACGACGGAAATGGTGTAGTCATATAGGGAATTTTTGTTGTTGTTGTTGAAATGTTTCAAACAGCAGTGAGGCTTTTTTACACAAAAAGAAACAGATTTTATTATTTTTTAACATCTTTATTGGAGTATAATTGCTTTACAATGGTGTGTTAGTTTCTGCTGTGTAACAAAGTGAATCAGCTATGCATACACATATAACCCCATATCTCCTCCCTCTTGCATCTCCCTCCCACCCTCCCTATCCCACACCTTTAGGAGGACACAAACCACCAAGCTGATCTCCCTGTGCTATGTGGCTGCTTCCCTCTAGCTATCTATTTTACATTTGGTAGTGTATATATGTCCATGCCACTCTCTCCCTTCGTCCCAACTTCCCCTTCCCCCTCCCCGTGTCCTCAAGTCCATTCTCTACGTCTATGTCTTTACTCCTGTCCTGCCCCTAGGTTCTTCAAAACCTTTTTTTTTTTTTTTAGATTCCACATATATGTGTTAGCATACGGTATTGGTTTTTCTCTTTCTGACTTACCTCACTCTGTATGATAGTCTCTAGGTCTATTCACCTCACTACAAATAACTCAATTTTGTTTCTTTTTATGGCTGAGTAATATTCCATTGTATATATGTGCCACATCTTCCTCGTCTGTTCATCTGTTGAGGGACCCTTAGGTTGCTTCCATGTCCTGGCTATTGTAAATAGAGCTGCAATGAACATTGTGGTACATGACTCTTTTTGAATTACGGTTTTCTCAGAGTATATGCTCAGTAGTGGGATTGCTGGGTCATATGGTAGTTCTATTTTTAGATTTTTAAGGAACCTCCATACTGTTCTCCATAGTGGCTGTATCAATTTACATTCCCACCAACAGTGCAAGAGGGTTCCCTTTTCTCCACACCCTCTCCAGCATTTACTATTTGTAGATTTTTTGATGATGGCCATTTTGACCAGTGTGAGGTGATACTTCATTGTAGTTTTGATTTGCATTTCTCTGATGATTAACGATGTTGAGCATTCTTTCATGTGTTTGCTGGCAATCTACATATCTTCTTTGGAGAAATGTCTATTTAGGTCTTCTGCCCATTTTTGGATTGGGTTGTTTGTTTTTCTGATATTGAGCTACATGAGCGGCTTGTAAATTTTGGAGATTAATCCTTTGTGGTTTGCTTCATTTGCAAATATTTTCTCCCATGCTGAGGGTTGTGTTTTCATCTTGTTTATGGTTTCCTTTGCTGTGCAAAAGCTTTTAAGTTTCATTAGTTCCCATTTATTTTTGTTTTTATTTCCATTTCTCTAGGAGGTGGGTCAAAAATGATCTTGCTGTGATTTATGTCATGGAATGTTCTACCTATGTTTTCCTCTAAGAGTTTAAGAGTATCTGGCCTTACATTTAGGTCTTTAATCCATTTTGAGTTTATTTTTGTGTATGGTGTTAGGGAGTATTCTAATTTCATTCTTTTACATATAGCTGTCCAGTTTTCCCAGCACCACTTATTGAAGAGGCTGTTTTTTCTCCATTGTATATTCTTGCCTCCTTTATCAAAGATAAGGTGACCATATATGCGTGGGTTTATCTCTGGGCTTTCTATCCTGTTCCGCTGCTCTATATTTCTGTTTTTGTGCCAGTACCATCTGTCTTGATTACTGTAGCTTTGTAGTATAGTCTGAAGTCAGGGAGCCTGATTCCTCCAGCTCCGTTTTTCATTCTCAAGATTGCTTTGGCTATTTTGGGTCTTTTGTTTTTCTATACAAATTGTGACTTTTTTGTTCTAGTTCTGTAAAAGATGCCATTGGTAGTTTGATAGAGATTGCACTAAATCTGTAGATTGCTTTGGGTAATATACTCATTCTCACAATATTGATTCTTCCAATACAAGAACATGGTATACCTCTCCATCTGTTTGTATCATCTTTAATTTCTTTCATCAGTGTCTTATAGTTTCCTGCATGCAGGTCTTTTGTCTCCTTAGGTGGGTTTATTCCTAGGTATTTTATTCTTTTTGTTGTGATGGTAAATGGGAGAGTTTCCCTAATTTCTCTTTCATATTTTTCATCATTAGTATATAGGAATGTAAGAGATTTCTGTGCATTAATTTTGTATCCTGCTACTTTACCAAATTCATTGATTAGCTCTAGTAGTTTTCTGGTGGCATCTTTAGGATTCTCTATGTATAGTATCATGTCATCTGCAAACAGTGACAGTTTTACTTCTTTTCTGATTTGGATTCCTTTTATTTCTTTTTCTTCTCTGATTGCTGTGGCTAAAACTTCCAAAACTATGTTGAATAATAGTGGTGAGAGTGGGCAATCTTGTCTTGTTCCTGATCTTAGTGAAAATGGTTTTAGTTTTTCACCATTGAGAACGATGTTGGCTGTGGGTTTGTCATATATGGCCTTTATTATCTTGAGGTAAGTTCCCTCTATGCATACTTTCTGGAGGGTTTTTATCATAAATGGGTGTTGAATTTTGTTGAAAGCTTTTTCTACATCTATTGAGATGGTTTTTCTCCTTCAATTTGTTAATATGGTTTATCAGATTGATTGATTTGCATATATTGAAGAATCCTTGCATTCCTAGGATAAACCCCACTTGACCATGGTGTATGGTGTGTTGTTGAATTCTGTTTGCTAGTATTTTTTTGAGGATTTTTGTATCTATGTTCATCAGTGATATTGGCCTGTAGTTTTCTTTCTTTGTGACATCTTTGTCTGGTTTTGGTATCAGGGTGATGGTGGCCTCATAGAATGAGTTTGGGAGTGTTCCTCCCTCTGCTATATTTTGGAAGAGTTTGAGAAGGATAGATGTTAGCTCTTCTCTAAATGTTTGATAGAATTCACCTGTGAAGCCATCTGGTCCTGGGCTTTTGTTTTTTAGAAGATTTTTAATCACAGTTTCAATTTCAGTGCTTGTGATTGGTCTGTTTATATTTTCTATTTCTTCCTGGTTCATTCTTGGAAGGTTGTGCTTTTCTAAGAATTTGTCCATTTCTTCCAGGTTGTCCATTTTATTGGCATATAGTTGCTTGTAGTAATCTCTCATGATCCTTTGTATTTCTGCAGAGTCAGTTGTTACTTCTCCTTTTTCATTTCTAATTCTGTTGATTTGAGTCTTCTCCCTTTTTTTCTTGATGAATCTGGCTAATGGTTTATCAATTTTGTTTATCTTCTCAAAGAAGCAGCTTTTAGTTTTATTGATCTTTGCTATTGTTTCCTTCATTGCTTTTTCATTTATTTCTGAACTGATCTTTATGATTTCTTTCCTTCTGCCAACTTTGGGGGGAGCTTGTTTGTTTTCTTTGTCTAATTTCTTTAGTTGTAAGTTTAGGTTGTTTATTTGAGAAGTTCCTTGTTTCTTGAAGTAGGATTGTATTGCTATAAATTTCCCTCTTAGAACTGCTTTTGCTGCATCCCATAGGTTTTGGGTCTTCGTGCTTTCATTGTCATTTGTTTCTAGGTATTTTTTATTTCCTCTTTGATTTCTTCAGTTATCTTTGGTTATTTAGTAGTGTATTGTTTAGCCTCCATGTGTTTGTGTTTTTTACAGATTATTTCCTGTAACTGATACCTAGTCTCATAGAATTGTAGTCAGAAAATACACTTGATAAGAGTTCAATTTTCTTAAATTTACCAAGGTTTGATTTGTGACCCAAGATATGGTCCATCCTGGGGAATGTTCCATGAGCACTTGAGAAGAAAGTGTATTCTGTTGTTTTTGGATGGAATGTCCTATAAATATCAATTAAATCCATCTTGTTTAATGTATCATTTAAAGCTTGTGTTTCCTTATTTATTTTCATTTTGGATGATCTGTCCATTGGTGAAAGTGGGGTGTTAAAGTCCTCTGCTATTATTGTGTTACTGTTGATTTCCTCTTTTATGGCTGTTAGCATTTGCCTTATGTATTGAGGTGCTCCTATTCTGGGTGCATAAATATTTACAATTGTTATATCTTCTTCTTGGATTGATCCCTTGATCATTATGTAGTGTCCTTCTTTGTCTCTTGTAATAGTCTTTATTTTAAAGTGTATTTTGTCTGATATGAGAATTGCTACTGCAGTTTTCTTTTGATTTCCATTTGCATGGAATATCTTTTTCCATCCCATCACTTTCAGTCTGTATGTGTCCCTAGGTCTGAAGTGGGTCTCTTGTAGACAGCATATATATGGGTCTTGTCTTTGTATCCATTCAGCCAGTTGTCTTTTGGTTGGAACATTTAATCCATTTACATTTAAGGTGGTTATCGATATGTATGTTCCTATTACCATTTTCTTATTTGTTTTGGGTTTGTTTTTGTAGGTCGTTTCCTTCTATTGTGTTTCCTGCCTGGAGAAGTTCCTTTAACATTTGTTGTAATGCTGGTTTTGTGGTGCTGAATTCTCTTAGCTTTTACTTGTCGGTAAAGTTTTTAATTTCTCCTTCGAATATGAATGAGATCCTTCCTGGGTAAAGTAATCTTGGTTATAGGTTTTTCCCTTTCATCACTTTAAATATCTCTCTCCACTCCCTTCTGGCTTGCAGAGTTTCTGCTGAGAGATCAGATTTTAACCTTATGGGGATTCCCTTGTATGCTATTTGTTGTTTTTCCCTTGCTGCTTTTAATATTTTTTCTTTGTATTTAATTTTTTTTTTTTTTTGCAGTACGCGGCCTCTCACTGTTGTGGCCTCTCCTGTTGCAGAGCACAGGCTCCAGATGAGCAGGCTCAGCAGCCATGGCTCACGAGCCCAGCTGCTCCGTGGCATGTGGGATCTTCCCGGACCGGGGCACGAACCCGTGTCCCCTGCATCGGCAGGCAGACTCTCAACCACTGCACCACCAGGGAAGCCCTGTATTTAATTTGTGATAGTTTGATTAATATGTGTCTTGGCATGTTTCTCGTTGGATTTATCCTGTATGGGACTCTCTCTGCTTCCTGGACTTGATTGACTATTTCCTTTCCCATATTAGGGAAGTTTTCAACTATAATCTCTTCAAATATTTTCTCAGTCCCTTTCTTTCTCTCTACTTCTTCTGGGACCCCTATAATTCGAAAGTTGGTGTGTTTAATGTTGTCCCAGAGGTCTCTGAGACTGTCCTCAATTCTTTTCATTCTTTTTTCTTTATTCTGCTCTACAGCAGTTTTTTCCACTATTTTATCTTCCAGGTCACTTATCCGTTCTTCTGCCTCAGTTATTCTGCTATTGATTCCTTCTAGAGAATTTTTAATTTCACTTATTGTGTTGTTCATCATTGTTTGTTTGCTCTTTAGTTCTTCTAGGTCCTTGTTAAACGTTTCTTATATTTTCTCCATTCTACTTCCAAGATTTTGGATCATCTTTACTATCATTACTCTGAGTTCTTTTTCAGGTAGACTGCGTATTTCCTCTTCATTTGTTTGGTCTTGTGGGTTTTTACCTTGCTCCTTCATCTGCTGTGTATTTCTTTGTCTTCTCATTTTGCTTAAATTACCATGTTTCGGGTCTCCCTTTCACAGGCTGCGGGTTTGTAGTTCCCATTGTTTTTGGTGTCTGCCCCCAGTGGGTAAGGATGGTTCAATGGGTTGTGTAGGCTTCCTGGTGGAGGGGACTGATGCCTGTGTTCTGGTGGATCAGGCTGGATCTTGTATTTCTGGTGGGCAGGATTGTGTCTGGTGGTGTGTTTTGGGGTGTCTGTGAACGTATTATGGTTTTAGGCAGCCTTTCTGCTAATGGGTGGTGTTGTGTTCCTGTCCTGCTAGTTGTATGGCATAGGGTGTCCAGCACTGTAGCTTGCTGGTCATTAAGTGGAGCTGGGTCTTAGCATTAAGGTGGAGATCTCTGGGAGAGCTTTCACCGTTTGATATTATGTGGGGAGGTCTCTGGTGGACCAATATCCTGAACTCAGCTCTCCTACCTCAGAGGTTTGGGCCTGACACCCGGCCGGAGCACCAAGACCCTGTCAGCCACATGGCTCAGAAGAAAAGGGGGAAAAAAAGAAAGGAAAAAAGAAGATAAATAAAATAAAATATATAAAGTTATTAAAATAAAAACAAAAATTATTATTAAAAATAAAAAATTAGAAAGTAATAAACAAAAGAAAAAAAAAGAAGGAAAGAAAGAAGAGAGGAACCAAACCAAAAACCAAATCCAATCCACCAATGATAACAAGCGCTAAAAACTATACTGAAAAAAAAAAAAAAAAGGACAGACAGAACCCTAAGACAAATGGTAAAAGCAAAGCTTAAGTCTTAGCTTCATTGGACACTGCACACAAAGCCTTGGGCTCCGTAAAACTCTGATTGGCTCATGTATAAAATTCAACCTCGAATTTTATCTTAGTTTCATTTGGAAGGGTCACTCCTGTCATGATCAAGGGTGGTATGAATGGCTCTCCTTTGGGGAGTGATCTGAATCTTCAGAATCTCCCTGCAACTCCAAATGGGATCTGGGCTCCAGACTTTAAATAAACAGTTTACAATGTACTCCAATCCAGTCATCGTCTTCACTGGATTCTCTGACATCCGACCTCCAATTTTTACCCTAAAAGGAAATTATTAAAGTGTGTTCACAGAACAAAATACACATATCATTAATGGGCAGCTATTTGAATATTGAAATGTGCAATCATCACCAGGATCACGACATAGAAATTTTTTGTCATTCAAGCATGGCCCTCTGATACACCTTCCAGGCAATGCCCACCCATCCCCTGATACTTTAAACAATTCTGATGTCTTCGTCTCAAATTAGGCTTGCCCTTTCTTCAAGTTCATGTGTCTGAATATACAAGTTTCTATCTAGCTATTATCAAGCAACATTATTATGTTTTTGATATATATATATATATATATGTATTTGTGTTTCTCACACCTTAATTTTGGTGTTAATGATAAGCATTACACTAATGTAAAACTATTTCACATATGATGAACATTGGGGTGGTTTCAAACTACAGCATTGGGAAAGGCTCATATGAATGCCTTTCTACTATAACTTGTGAATATGAGAATAAATATCCATTAAAGGTAAAGGAGCCATGGACCAAAAAATCAGCCAGGAAAGCAAAACCAGTGCCTTCTATCCTAGAGATGCTAGACTGGGGGAGTGGAGGGGCACAGTGAGGCAAGTCAGAGAAAAGTAGAATTTTTACTGCCATTGAAGGGCATATCCTCTTCAATCATTTCTCCACTCTCCAAGGTCCACTGAGGGAAGAACCGACAGTGGGAGCTTCACTCCAAAGTGGTTCAGTGCACAGATTCTGGGCTCTACTGGAGCATTTTCTGGGCATCTCTTCTGGGTAAGAGTGGACGCCGCAGGATTTCCTGCTGTTCCCTAAGGAGCAGTGGGAGAGATGCCTACCTGGCCAGGTTCCTGGGCTATGCCACCCAATCCCTCAGTGAGGAGCTTCGATTCCGGGCCCTTGTGTCTGCCAAGAGAACAAACAAAGAAGGTGTTGCCTCCTACCACCACAAGTGCTCTCTCTTCCTCTTGTTAGAAAACGTTGATCCAACTCCTTTCCCTATCACTAGAGGTATGTTGGGACATTTCTGCTTGTTGGGAGGGGTGACTTACACTCCCGAAGAACACAGCTGGTGTAGAGAAAGAGGTGGGAGAAGGGGAAGCCTTATGAGAGGCCATGGAGTTGGCTAGGCCTGGAAGGGAAAGCGCCGTTGGTCCCGGGAGCCTCCTTGCGAAGGCAGGCCTCTGGCCTCCATGTTCCCGGAAGCGGTACCTGCTTCTGACCTGCCCCAAAGGGACTGTGGAGCGCGAGGCCTCCGGGCAACGTCTCCCATGTTTTTTCACCACCCTTGTGGTGTGGCTTCTCTCTTGCTCGTGCCTGCCAGCCAGCGGGCCTCCCCAGCAAAGTGCCGCACAGGGACCCCACACGCACACACAGGCAGGACAGTCAGGAGGCTTGGCGCAAGAAGCAGGACCCATCCATACACTTTGGTCACGAAATAGGAGGGCCAGGAAGATGCGGCTGCTCACCGGAATTCCGAGGCAGTTGAACACAGTGTGGCGCGCCTCTTGCCCTGGGTCGGCGTAGCACAGTGAGGCATCACGGAAGAGACGTCGTCTGCCATGAACCAAGGGATATCAGGAGAGAGCGGCAACTCAAACCCCCGATCCCACCAGCACCAATTCCCTCCCACAGGTGGGGAAATCGCAGCCATCAGCTTTTCAGGAGTGCAGTGGATAAGCCTTACACCCTGGGGAAAGCACCTTCAAGATCATGACAACTCTTTTGTCAGGTAACTAGGGGCACACACCCTGCAGGCACCAGTGCAGGCTCCCACCCCTCCAGTGTTCGCTCAGGATCACCACCCTCCCCTCCGCCCGCCCTTTGCCATTCTTCTAAACTGCTCTCCCCAAAGGAATTCAAGCGAAGACCCTCCAAACCTCTCCCATCCACCCCCACACCCTCTCATAAACCCACCCACAGCCCGGCCCATCAGACTAACCACCTTTCAGCGGTGGCTCCAGAAGGAGGGACCCACAGCCTCAGCTCTGTCTCATCTACATACTCTACCCGCTGCCTCTGCACACTTGGTCCACATCCTCTCCCCCTCCCTCTCCCTGGCTATCCTCTTGTCCTACAGGGGAAGCAACATTTGTCCCAATAGGTCTTCAGCGTGAGTGTCCAAGGGAAAAAGGAAAACATGCTCATTGTCTGGTAGAGACCACAGGGATTTTTTTTTTTTTTTTTTTTTGCGGTACGCGGGGCTTTCACTGTTGTGGCCTCTCCCGTTTCGGAGCACAGGCTCCGGACGCGCAGGCTCAGCGGCCACGGCTCACGGGCCCAAGGCGCTCCGCGGCATGTGGATCCTCTCCGACCGGGGCACGAACCCATATCCCCTGCATCGGCAGGCGGATTCTCAACCACCGCGCCACCAGGGAAGCCCAGACCACAGGGATTTGAATCAAGAGCAGTTGGAGAAGTTGCCTGGATCACCATCCTTTTGGTATTCATTTTTACACCTACCTTCTGATTATGGCACCGATAACAGTTTTCCGTTTGTGGTAGTGAGATGAACTGAAAAGTCAAATTACTCAGGGAAATGAATGTGACTCGAATGAAAGAGACTATGTAAACAATATATTCCATCCTCGCTCAACTGATGAGTGTGTGGAGATGGCAAAGGCCTGGGAGGACGGGCACTCTCCGCTGATGCTGTGCCAGTCATTGGATCTGCACGTGTCGCCACTGGGAACACACTGAGCCTGGGTCTCTGTCTCCGAGAGCTGCCTCGGAAGGATCCACCTGCACCACAGCGACCGACCACCTGACCCTGTTTCCTTTTCCTGGAAAGGCTAAGCCAGGGTCGTCCTGGATCACAAAGGAAGATATCTTAACGGCCAGAAGTTATAAGAAAATATTCCTGACATTTTTATTTATTAGGGAAATGCACATTAGTACTATAAGGACATATCATTACACACCCTCCAGCATGGCTATATCTAAAAGAATTAGTACACCAAATGCTGACAAGAATGCACAGAAACTGCAACTGTAGTTGCTGGTTTGAAAACATTCTAGGGCACTGTTTGTCAGTTTCTAATAAAGTTAATCTTGTACCTACTCCACGACCCAGCAGTTGCAGTACTTCCATGAATGCATAAGTATACAAAAAGATTGGTATAGAATATTTATCAATGCACCAAGAATATTCATTGAAAACAATAACACCAGAATTACTCCAATAATACCAAAATTAAGAAGTGATATACACAATAATATGGTTATGTTTAATGAACATAATGTTGTATTTAAAAAGCCAGATACAAAAAAATGCTTTCATTCATTTGAATTTCAATAGCAGGCAAGAGTAATTTCGGCAATAGACCTCACAATAGTAATTAACTAAATGAGATAGGGTAACAATTGCCTGGAAAGGGACAGAGTATACTTCTGGGATCATGGCAATTTTCTATAACTTGATCTGGGTGATGATTACGTTTGCTAAAATTCCACAACTTGTTAGTTTTTTATACAAATTAGTGTATATATGTCAATCCCAATATTCAAGTTCATCCATTTCCCCCCCCCCCAGGTTTTTCTCCCTTGGTGTCCATACATTTGTCCTCTACATCTGTGTCTCTATTTCTGCCTTGCATGAAGATATGTGCTTTTAACTCTACGTGAACTATAGTTCAAAATTAGTGACTGGTGAACGAAGGCAAGCTGGTGTAGACAATGAACAACTAGTTCGCATTTTACTATAAACTCATTAAAAACTCGTTCTCCTTTAGTGTAACAACCCTCACTTGTATTTGAATTATCTTTAACAGTAAAACGGCTATGACCACACTATTTTATTAGTGGAAGATACAGACAAGGATCCTTGAGAGGCGGTATTTCAACTTTGGGGATATGTCCTGCTCAACAGTGAGACAAGGAACCGTCCTAGGTTTCGCTTTGACCGGCGCCCGCGGGTTTGTGCACTGTGGGATTTACTGCTCTTCTCACCGCATCGCGCTCGGCGGCCAGCAGTAAACTGCTCTCTGAACGCTGCTAAAGGGCGCAGCTGGTGCTGGCATTAAAAGCAAACCAAAAGACAGGTCATAGACACGAACTTGCTGTAACTTTGATTTGAACCGAGGTTGATGCAGCCACAACACAGCACTAATCACTGTACAGTCACGATGCACCAGAGGCCAACAGGTAATTTCTTTGACATAACTATTTTCACATTATTTTTGCTGTTTAATTCTTAGACACACATGCTCGTGCTTTTCTCTCTTTCACGCCCTTCTCCGGTTCTCCCTCCCTATTCAGTTACTTAATAAAAACAATTTTAATCTCTCAAGATCCGGCCTGTGCCTCACAGGCTTCCTGGGAGGTCTGTCTCATCCATGCGTCTGCTTTCTTTCGCTCCTTTTCACATTTGCTCTTTGGACCTGATCTCCTTCCCGCTGCAGCCAAGCCGACCACATCTACTAAACCGCTGCCCAGCTGGGGAGATGGTCGAGTGAAGGAGGAGCAAACGGGGAGCTGTCAAGGAACCCATCGGGCACGCAGCTTCCCTCCGGCCCCCCTCAGCTCAGGCCCGGGGGCGCCTCCGGGGCGCCGATATCTGCGGCGGGTGTGGAGCAAGGCGCGGCGGGGACGCTCGGCTGCCCTTGGGCCTTCGGGATAGCCCGACGCACGGCTCCCCCACCGGAAGGAGCACGCTGCGTCGACTCCTCCTCTCCCGTTGTCCGAGCCTTTGGAGCCGTCGCCGCTGTCCTGCGAAAGGCGGGTGGCTCCGCCTACCTTGGGACTGCTTACGTTCTACATAGATGAAAGAGGACGCTTCCCCGCGTCTCTGTGGCGCAACCGGTTAGCGCGTTCGGCTGTTAACCGAAAGGTTGGTGGTTCGAGCCCACCCAGGGACGCCTTCGTGGCCTTTTCAATATGTAATTTAAGGGTTTGCAGTTATTTCTGCCTCATACATCATTTCTACGTAAACTCAGAGGAAGGCCTCCTTTACTTTTCTTGTCACCCGTGTCTTGTCCACAGCAAGAGAACCTAAGCCAAGATCACTGCTACTCTTCTGATCCTCACAGAAGACCCCCGAAGGACACAGGTCACCTGGAATCCAGGATTCCTGGAAAGAGGGTAGAGTCGTCAGCTCATCGTTACCCTCTGGGTTCCTTTTAACAGTGAAGTTTTATCCATTGTTTGTACTAGTATTTACTGAACCCTTTACGTATACCTTTGAAATTAATTTGTTTCTATGCTTTTATTATTACAAACAATACTGCACTCATCATTCTTGTACACATGTGTATGGGTGGAGTGCCAGAAGGGCAACTGTTCTATAAGAGAGTTTACATGGTTTTACATATGGTTCCATTCTTTCACCTTCCGTTGGCTTATCAGCTATAACTCTTTTGTTATTTCAGCGACTGCTTTAGGCTTTATAGCATACATTTCTACCTTATCACAGCCTGCCTTCAAGTGATGTCATTCCTCTTCACATTTCTCACCTGCCTGCCTTTATGCTATTGCCCTTATGCATCTTACTTTGCATATATTATAAACCCCAAATCTAAGGTTTTTACTTTTCTTTAAACTGTCCCATGTTTTTGAAGATATTTCATTGATAAGAAATGATCTTATATATTTTCCATGCAGATATCATATCTTTTGTCCTTCATTCCTTTATGTACACCCAGAATTCTATCTGGTGTGAATTTCCTTCTTCCTGGAGGACTCCTTTAACATTTCTTGTGGTGTGGATCTCCTGGTGATGAAGTCTTTCAGCATCTGTATGTCTATAAATGTCATTATTCACTTTTTTTTTTGAAAGATATTTTGTGAGGGAAGACACATAGAATTCCATGCTGACTTTTTTTTTCCCTCTCAGTTCTTTAAAGATGTTGCTCCACTGCCTTTATTTTTTGTATGTAGTATGTCTTATTGTTTTGGCTGCTTTAGTGATTTTTCCTTTTCCTATGGATTTGAGCAGTTTAATAGTAATGTGCTAGGTGTGGCTTTCTTCATATTCTTTGTGCTCAGGGTTCATTTGCCTCCTTGGATAGGTGGCTTTATAATTTTCATTATAATTGGAATATTTTCTGTCTAGTTTCTTCAAAATTTTATTCTTCAAGAAACTTCTGCAGGTCATTTCAGGGACTTCAAACATTCCCACGATAGGCCTTTTAAAATTGTCCTAGCTAACACAATCATACTAGGGGACTTTAACACCCCACTTTAACCAATGGAAAGATCATGCAAAATGAAAATAAATAAGGAAACACAAGCTTTAAATGATACATTAAACAAGATGGATTTAATTGATATTTATAGGACATTCTATCCAAAAACAACAGAATACACTTTCTTCTCAAGTGCTCATGGAACATTCTCCAGGATAGAACATATCTTGGGTCACAAATCAAGCCCTGATAAATTTAAGAAAATTGAAATCATATCAAGTATCGTTTCTGACCACAATGCTATGAGACTAGATATCAAGTACAGGAAAAAAATCTGTAAAAAACACAAACACATGGAGGCTAAACAATACACTACTAAATAACCAAGAGATCACTGAAGACATAAAAGAGGAAATCAAAAAAATACCTAGAAACAAATGACAATGAAAACACGATGACCCAAAACCTATGGGATGCAACAAAAGCAGTTCTAAGAGGAAAGTTTATAGCACTACAATCCTACCTCAAGAAACAAGAAATATCTCAAATAAACAACCTAACCTTACACCTAAAGCAATAAGAGAAAGAGGAAAAAAAAACCCCAAAGTTAGTGGAAGGAAAGAAATCATAAAGATCAGATCAGAAATAAATGAAAAAGAAATGAAGGAAACAATAGCAAAGATCAATAAAACTAAAAGCTGCTTCTTTGAGAAGATAAATAAAATTGATAAACCATTAGCCAGACTCATCAAGAAAAAAAGGGAGAAGACTCAAATCAATAAAATTAGAAATGAAAAAGCAGAAGTAACAACTGACTCTGCAGAAATACAAAGGATCATGAGAGATTACTGCAAGCAACTATATGCCAATAAAATAGACAACCTGGAAGAAATGGACAAATTCTTAGAAAAGCACAACCTTCCGAGACTGAACCAGGAAGAAATATAAAATATAAACAGACCAATCACAAGCACTGAAAGCCAGGACCAGATGGCTTCACAGGTGAATTCTACCACACATTTAGAGAAGAGCTAACACCTATCCTTCTCAAACTCTTCCAAAATATAGCAGGGGAGGAACACTCCCAGACTCATTCTATGAGGCCACCATCACCCTGATACCAAAACCAGACAAAGATGTCACAAAGAAAGAAAACTACAGGCCAATATCACTGATGAACATAGATGCAAAAATCCTCAAAAAAATACTAACAAACAGAATCCAACAGCACAGTAAAAGGATCATACACCATGATCAAGTGGGGTTTATCCCAGGAATGCAAGGATTCTTCAATATACACAAATCCATCAGTGCGATTAACCATATTAACAAATTGAAGGAGGAAAACCATATGATCATCTCAATAGATGCAGAAAAAGCTTTCAACAAAATTCAACACCCATTTATGATAAAAACCCTCCAGAAAGTATGCATAAATGGAACTTACCTCAACATAATAAAGGCCATATATGACAAACCCACAGCCAACATCGTTCTCAATGGTGAAAAACTGAAACCATTTTCACTAAGATCAGGAACAAGACAAGATTGCCCACTCTCACCACTATTATTCAACACAGTTTTGGAAGATTTAGCCACAGCAATCAGAGAAGAAAAGGAAATAAAAGGAATCCAAATCAGAAAGGAAGAAGAAAAGCTGTCACTGTTTGTAGATGACACGATACTACACATAGAGAATCCTAAAGATGCCACCAGAAAACCACTAGAGCTAATCAATGAATTTGGTAAAGTAGCAGGATACAAAATTAAGGCACAGAAATCTCTTGCATTCCTATACACTAATGATGAAAAATCTGAAAGAGAAAATAAGGAAACACTCCCATTTACCATTGCAACAAAAAGAAAAAAATATCTAGGAATAAACCTACCTAAGGAGACAAAAGACCTGTGTGCAGAAAAGTATAAGACACTGATGAAAGAAATTAAAGATGATACAAATAGATGGAGAGATATACCATGTTCTTGGATTGGAAGAATCAACATTGTGAAAATGACTCTACTACCCAAAGCAATCTAAAGATTCAATGCAATCCCTATCAAACTACCACTGGCATTTTTCACAGAACTAGAACAAAAAACTTCACAATTTGTATGGAAACACAAAAGACCCCGAATAGCCAAAACAATCTTGAGAATGAAAAACGGAGCTGGAGGAATCAGGCTTCCTGACTTCAGACTATACTACAAAGCTACAGTAATCAAGACAGTATGGTACTGGCACAAAAACAGAAATATAGATCAATGGACCAGGATAGAAAGCCCAGAGATAAACCCACGCATATATGGTCACCTTATCTTTGATAAAGGAGGCAAGAATATATAGTGGAGAAAAGACAGCCTCTTCAATAAGTGGTGCTGGGAAAGCTGGACAGGTACATGTAAAAGTATGAAATTAGAACACTCCCTAACACCATACACAAAAATAAACTCAAAATGGATTAAAGACCTAAATGTAATGCCAGACACTATCAAACTCTTAGAGGAAAACATAGGCAGAACACTCTATTACATCACTCATAGCAAGATCTACCTCCTAGAGAAGGTGGAAATAAAAACAGAAATAAACAAATGGGAACTAATGAAACTTAAAAGCTTTTGCACAGCAAAGGAAACCATAAACAAGACAAAAAGACAACCCTCAGCATGGGAGAAAATATTTGCAAATGAAGCAACTGACAAAGGATTAATCTCCAAAATTTACAAGTAGCTCATGCAGCTCAATATCAAAAAGACAAACAACCCACTCCAAAAATGGGCTGAAGACCTAAATAGACATTTCTCCAAAGAAGATATACAGATTGCCAACAAACACATGAAAGGATGCTCAACATCACTAATCATTAGAGAAATGCAAATCAAAACTACAGTGAGGTATCACCTCACACCAGTCAGAATGGCCATCATCAAAAAATCTGGAAACAATAAATGCTGGAGAGGGTGTGGAGAAAAGGGGACCCTCTTGCGCTGTTGGTGGGAATGTAAATTGATACAGCCACTATGGAGAACAGTATGGAGGTTCCTTAAAAAACTAACAATAGAGTTACCATACAACCCAGCAATCCCACTACTGGGCATATACCCTGAGAAAACCATAATTCAAAAACAATCATGTACCACAATGTTCATTGCAGCTCTATTTACAATAGCCAGGACATGGAAGCAACCTAAGTGTCCATCAACAGATGAATGGATAAAGAAGATGTGGCACATATATACAATGGAATATTACTCAGCCAATAAAAGAAATGAATTGAGTTATTTGTAGTGAGGTGGTTGGACATAGAGTCTGTCATACAGTGAAGTAAGTCAGAAAAAGAAAAACAAATACTGTATACTAACACATATATATGGAATCTAAAAAAAAAAAAGGTTTTGAAGAACCTAGAGGCAGGACAGGAATTAAAGACGCAGACGTAGAGAATGGACTTGAGGACATGGGGAGAGGGAAGGGTAAGCTGGGATGAAGTGAGAGAGTGGCATGGACACATATACACTACCAAATGTAAAATAGATAGCTAGTGGAAAGCAGCCGCATAGCACAGGGAGATCAGCTCGATGCTTTGTGTACACCTAGGGGTGGGATAGGGAGGGTGGGGCGGAGAAGCAAGACAGAGGGGATGTGGGGATATATGTTTATGTATAGCTGATTCACTTTGTTATACAGCAGAAACTAACACACCATTGTAAAGCAATTATACTCCAACAAAGCTGTTTAAAAAATTTAAAAAGAATAAGTTATCGTTTTTCATCTTTAAAGTTTTATCTTGGCTATTTTTATATGTTCCACGTTTCTACAACTCTTTGGAATGTGTAACACAGTCATGATAAATGTTTTAAAGTCCTCTCTGTTGATTTTACCATCATGTCAGTTCTCGTTCAGTTTTGATTCATTGACTATTCATTCTTCTCCTTATTCATCATGTTTTCCTGCCTCTTTGCATGCCTCACATTCTTTGATTGGATACCAGACATAGCCAAAATTTACTTTCTTGTGTACTGGCTATTTTGGTATTCCTATAAATCTTCTTGAGTTTTGTTCTGGGGTAGAGTTAAGTGATTTGTAAACAGTTTGATCCCTTTGAATCTTGGTTTTATTATTTTTTAGGTAGGTCAGTCTAAGGCTGACTAATCCAACTAGTAAGTCACAACCTTCTTTGAGCGTTCTCCGTGGCTCTTATGAGTAGTTCAGTCTGGCTGTGGGGAGAGAGTACAATTGCCTGTACACCAGGCACTGTCTCATGATATTTTTGAAAGTTTCTTTTTTTAGTCTCAGGCAGATCTCCACAAGCATGCTTGTATCAGAACTCCACTCACTACTTGAAGGAAACCCTTTCCAAATGCCTGGATTCTCTCTGTTCATCTCTCTCATCACTAAATCTGTCCTATGAACTCTAGCTCCCTTGTTCCCCATTGATACTCAGCTTCATCGCCACAATCCAAGGAGTTGGCCTCAGATCCCCTCCTTGTGCTCAGCCTGGAGACTCTGAAAACAGTAAGCTGGGCCAATGGCAGGGCTCACCATATTTGTTTCTCATCTCTCAGGGATTTCTACCCTTTATTGCCTGATTTCCAGTGTCTTGAAAACTAATATTTTATGCCTTTTGTCTTTTTGTTTTCTTTGGGGACAGGGGAGAAGGGTAGGGTCAGGTTTCAGGCAGAAAAGTAAATCTCATTTCTGTCACTCCACCTTTACCAGAAGCTGAAGGCTGCTCTTCACATGTTCCTAGTTTAACTTCAATAGGAGGTGTGCCGCTTTATAGACCAATGTATTTTTACAACTCAGTGAAAGATCCTTTTTCTTCATAGTCTTTCTAGTACAGCAAACTTTCTATAAATCTATCTGATACTCTTACAACAGGTGTTGGACTCCTGACTCAACTAAGCAGGGAATATGGCAGAAGGACAATGTGGACATTACCCAGAGGTACCATATTGCATATGTTCAGCTGATAACTTCCAAGATGTTTAGAAAGTCTTTCAGTAGTTGTTATGGGTTTTGGTGGTGACCTACTAAATTGGGTCCAGAAAAGATTGACCAGAATGACCAGGTTGCTTCCTGCCAAATAGCTGATCGACTGGAGGGGAATAACCACTGGTCCCAGACATTTATTCATCTTCCCTTCCCTTTGTGAATTGCTATTTGCCTTCTTGGACACTCACAATCTGTGGACTGGTCACCTTCCTACTCAAAGTTGGGTTAGTAATCCAATAGCTGTCTCTATATGATTCCTTGACAGTGTGTGTCTATTTCTGAAAAAAAAATGTTCCATTTGAGACAGAACGTTGGAAGCAACAGAATCCTGCACCTGACAATGCTTCTGGTGCAGACCTGGATACCAAGAGTTGTTGGCTCACCCTCTCTTGGTTCTTCTGTTGAATTTCACGAGCACACATGAGCTCCTAGGCTTTTATACTCTAAATCCAGTTCTTGAACATTCTCTCTACTCTCTTTGTGGGTGTTTTTGTCTGTCTGTCTCACTCTGGCCCTCATACTCTAGACTGTCCCAATCCACCCACATTCTTTTCCTCCTCTTCAGCTTTCTAGGACCTTGTGTTAGAATTCCTTCAATCACTGAGCACTTATTAGGTGTTACGAAGTGTCAGGCCCTGGTCCAGGAGAGATGCTGCATCCTGAGCAAACCCAAGGTCTCTGCCTGTGGTGTCCCCTTCTGGAGGCATCAAAAAGTGTGGGAGCATAACTTGTTCAAGCCCTGTAGTTCCTGGCTCCTCTGCCCACCTGGGCCTAGGGGCACCAGTGGTGTTCGACACAAAAGAAGCATAAAGAAGAATGGAAAAATAGATGAATCCAGATCTAGAAGGCAGGTAACCAAGAACCAAAAAAAATTTTTTTTAAATAAACAAGCCCTTCATGAAAACAGCTGGTCTTCAGTGACAGCTCCTTACTTCCTGGAGAAGATACTTCATGTGTTTTACATTTCTTCAAGTGACATGATGGCTGTTCTCACCAACATACTCTAAAGGTACCCCCACATCCTCTTAACCTGTTAACCTACGGCCACTCTGTAATCTATAAAAATACACACCAGCATTATATAAAAACGGGGTTTTGTTATTTCCATCTTAATTAAAAATTCTCCAGGCAAATATTATACTTTAATTAATTTAATATCAGTCTAGGCACTTAAAGATCATGATAGATCTTAAAAACACAACTTGAGCTGAATCATAATAGAGAAATGAATGTTGGAATCATATATTGAATGACACCTAAAAACATTTACCCCCAAATTGTAAGTGGAATAATTGTTACAATGATTTCTAGAATTATAAGAGTTAATCTCCTTTTAAAAGTTATTAAATGGTATATTTAATTTACTGGAACACATAATTTTAAATTTTATAAACTTAAATATTTATTGGAATTAAAGTTCTCTTATTGGACAAGTAAAACCAGTAGAGGAAAATTAGGCAATTCAGTGTCACGAGGATTTAGAAGAGAACATAAATCCAAGGTGTGTATAAACTAGAATACTCTGCTACCAATATTTTCTACACTATTAGAAAATCTGAAAGACAGAGTAAAGTAGTTTTTAGACCAAAATTATTAAACCAGTGTGATGCATAAAAGGAGTTATCTCTAGAAATATGACATGACATAAATATTTTCTATGCTATTATGTCAATTTTTAGAATTCTTTAAAGTCTTTAAAAGTATTTGAGATTCATCTTTATTATCGACTTATTTTTTTTTCTTATACCTGGCATGGAGACCACTAATTTATCTAGGCCATTAATTTATCTACTTTTTAATTTCCCCTGATTTACATTTCAGCAAGAAAGCAAGTTCAGGGATCTGTGAAGGAGAAGAGAGAGAAAAGGGTCAAAAATGTATTTGAAGAAACTATGACTGAAAATTTCCCGAACCTGAAGAAGAAAGCAGATATCTAGTTACAGGAAGCACAGAGGGTCCCAAGCAAGGTGAACCTAAACAGACTGACACCAAGACATATCATAATTAAAATGGCAAAAGTTAAAGACAAAGACAGAATTATAAAGGGAGCAAGAGAAAAACAATGAGTCATACACAAGGGAAGCCCCATATCAGCTATTTCTGCAGAATATTTGCAGGCTCGAAGGGAAAGGCATGATACATTTAAAAGTGCTGAAAGGGAAAATCTACAACCCAGGATACTCCACCTAGCAAGATGACCATTTAGAATTGAAGTAGAGATAAAGAATTTTTCAGACAAGAAAGAAAGTTCAAGAAACCACATGGACACCATCCACTGGGATCCTAGAAATAGAAGCTCAGTGACTACCCATTTTGGAGAGAGGCACAATGGAATATGTTCTGCAAACCAGGATGCCTCTGTCTGCTTGGACTCAGACTGGACCTGGGACCAGATCAAGGCCAGGACAAGACTAAGTGCCATTGTTGTCACAGAGCAGCCACTACCACCCCCCTCCCCCCACCCCCTGCCAGCACTGATGCAGTCAATTCTGGGAAGCTCTTCAAAACCTTCCCCTCCCTTTAACACATTTCCCATCTGCTCCCCTCATCCTCCTACTACAGGAAACATCCTTCAACTTTCTGTCTGGTCAGAACTCTTTTCGCTCCATACAGGGCACCGAGAGCCAGGCAACAGCCAAGGGGCAGCTGCACTTCCCTGAAGGGCCTTTCCCGAGGTAGGTGGTTCCAGCGCTCAGGCTGACCCAAGACCCCACTGCCCGCTCTATGGTGTAGACACTTACTAATTCCCAGGATGTGCCGCCTTTCTCGCAGGAAAATGGTACCAGTTCCAAAGCCTCGGAAGAACGGACGGTTTAGAGCAGTTAATCACACTGGACCTGAGACCTGGTCAAGGTCAGGAAAAGACAACACTAAGCACTATTATCACAGGGCAGCCACCCTTGCAGACAATTGTGACAAGCACTTGAGAATACTCCCCCTGCCTTTGACGCATTCATTTCCCATCTGCTCCTCTCATCCTCCCACTCACTACAGGGAAGGATTCGTCACCTTTGTGTCCTGTCAGAACCCTTTACGCTCCCTGCAGGGCACAGAGATCCAGGCAACAGCCAAGGGGCAGCTGCACTTCCCTGAAGGGCCTTTCCCGAGGTAGGCGGTTCCAGCGCTCAGGCTGACCCAAGACCCTACTGCCCGCCAAGGCAACCGGGAGGAGACTGGAGGGCAGCCGGTCCGGGGGGATTCCTACTAGCACAGAACGTGTCTGGCCTGCAGTTCGGGGGGAGAGCCAAATCAAACACCGCCTGAAGCTTCTCTACAGCCTGAAGAGAACAGACTCCAGGTTCCTGAAGGGGCAAGAGGGCCTCCTCGCGAGGACACAGGCTTCCCCTGGTCTTGAAGGACATGTCCCGCAGAAGCTGGTTTTGAGGGAGATGCCGAAGGAAAGGAGCAACAGCAGCCCCACCAGTGATCTTGAGTTGCAATGTCTGCAAGTTACTCCAAAAGGTGTCGCAGTTCATATATATGGAGAGAGAATGAGAAAGCAAACGTGGGAAAATGTTAACTCTGCACGGTTAGGTACAGAATATACGATGTTAGTATTTCAATTTTTTGGTATGTTTCAAATGTTTTATGTTTTTTACTGTTTTGGGAACTCAAGTTCCAGGTCCTCTTTGGATGAAAAACTCTGAAAGCAAGACATTAAATTCCTGAGATGAAGGGAGAATGAAGGCGAGTGGCAGCTCAGCCCTGGCTGTTCATCACATCTCACCTCCTCCAGCCTGGGCGATGCCAAGAATCCTGAGGCAGGACCTCACTGGAGTTTAGGGGCTCAGTGCAGAAGCACTTCTGCATCTGGACCTTGTGGCAAAACACACCTGTGGGGTTGAAGAGGAAGACTCCTTTGAGTGGAGACGCTGAGAAAAGAGCTTCCCTGACCGGGAATCGAACCCGGGCTGGAGCTGTGAAATTGCAGAATCCTAGCCACTAGACCATCAGGGAGCCACACTGGAGCCCGAATTTCGCCTCTCCAGGTGATAACTATGAAAGTAGAGGTTAGGTTTCAGAGATGCAGAATTGGGAGTTCCCAGGGCCCAAGGCTGAAGGCAGCTCTGCAAGCCTCCCAGCCCTTGCCCCACTGCTCATCACCTTTCACCTGTCCTGTGCTGGGCGACACTTTGGGCACTGAGGCCAGGCCGCAAGGTAACTGGCTGGGTTCCATCCTGGTCTAGCTTTAGCGCTGTGTGCGGCAGAGCCAAGGTCATTCTCTCTTCTGAACCTCAGTTTCCTTATGAGTCAGGTGCTGACTTGGTTTTCCGCGGGTGATGAGCAATTCTGTCTACTTCCTTATCTCTGACCTGGCTCCAGGGCCTCTCCTGATAATGGCACGTATACCGGCTCCTTTTTGTGCCGCGACAACTCAATTCGTGGAGTCTGAAGTTCTTTATCACCCATCTTTGGCTCCAGCCCCCGGTGCAGAGTTGGGTTCGGTCTCTTTTGTTCTGTCACTCAAATCATATTGTTCCACAAGTGTGCTGAGCTGTGGGAAAGCCAAGTGTGCTTCACAGGGATGAACTCCTTGGTTTTCAGAGACGTGTCAGTGTGTAGAGGAGATTTAGGCGCCAGATGAGATGAGGGGATCTCTGGACATAAAGGTAACCTGAAGTTGGCTTTGTCCTGTGCTGTCCTTAGAGAAACTGTTTGTGGCTTGGTCTCCAAAGTGACTCAGACAAAGGAGGCCTTGTTCGTAGTCCTGAGTAGGCTTTCAGGTGGTAACGGAATGCCTCCCATGTTTCTTGGGGATTGAAAATGCAGCTGCGTCTGCTGCCTCACCCCATACCCCTAGCCTCCTTTTTGTTTTTAAAATGTGAATGTAACTCGGAAAAGTCAAACTGTTTCCACCCGGTTTGGAATCGGGGACCTTTCGCGTATAAGGCGAACGTGATAATCACTACACTGCGGAAACAAGCCAAATGCGTGAGTTTAACGATACATCTGTGAAAACTGTAGGTCCTGCCACCACTGTTCTGGCCACCAACCTTTTAAACTGAAGAATAAACCTGGAAGCACCAGTGGTCCCTCAAGCAAGGAGACTGCGGCTCCAGACAGGCCCTGGTTAAGGTTCCTCGCCTTCCCGGAAGCGAGGACCATGGGACACCGCACCCCCCCACACAAGTTTGACTTTGGGATGCTGCATCCAACGTAGGGTCTCCAGTTCCACAGCTATGCCCCCGGGTGCAGGGGTCGCCTACGCTGACTCCTCAGCTCCCGGAAGCCGCAGGAGCCGCGGGCTAGGTGCCTCTGAGCCTCAGGCGCCGCCCAGCAGTGTGCACGCCTGATTCCCGGGCTGCGGACTCGAGCTTCGGTGGTTCTTTTCACGGAGCCAGCGGTCAGCGCTCTCGGCTCTTGGAAATGAACCGTGCTTGGAATTCAGGGAACCGTAGGAACGTCTCTCCCCGCCCTCTCCTCTGCTCAGATGCTCCGGATCTTCCCGCTCTTTCCTCTCAAGCCCTTTTGCCTCAGCGCGCTTCCCGGGTTATCAAAGGTGATCTCTCCGGTATCCTCCAGGCGAAAGGGATTCCTCCGGTTTCTATCTCTGTCGCTTAATTCTTTCAATTCACTTTAAGTTCAATATTTTAATCACGCATTTATGTTTTAGCCACTACGTAGCAAAGGCTATGCCTTAGGGCATTTGGCAGTTTTAAAACATGGAATGAACATATAACATATCAAAACTTGTGGGAAACAGCTTAAATCAGTGCTGAAAGGGAAATTTAAGGCCCTAAAGGTTACATTAGAAAAGAGGTATATAGATGTTTGGATGGAAACAAAGCACTAGAATGAGTTTCCTCTTATAGGTGTTAAAAATAGCACTTTTAGGAAACTGATGATTGTAAATGTTTAATTTTGTCTCATATACAGTTGGCATTGGAAGTTTAGCCCTTCCTTGAATGTATACTGCAGATTTTCAAAAAAGCAAGTTATATATTTATTATGTTTAGTGTGGTTTGAAATACTCCCTTTCATATGTTTTAAATAAAGTGAAATTTATGTGAAAAGAAAAGAAAAGAGGTATGAAATCAATAACCTAAGGTCCCACATCAAGAAACAAGAAAAAGTAAAAGAAATCAAGCAAACAGAAGGAAGAAAATACAGAAATCAATGACATTAAAAACAAAATAGCAATAGATAAAATGAAAGCTGATTCTTTGAAGAGATCAATAAACCTGACAAAGGAAGAAGAGAGAAGACAAGTACCTAGTATCAGGAATGAATAGAGACTACAATCACTACAGATTTTGCAGATATCAAAAGGATAATAAGGGAATATCATGGAAAACTCTACACAGATAAATTTGACCACGTAGATGAAATGGACAAATTCCTCATAAGTACAAACTACTACAACTCACTCAATATGAAACTGATCGTTTGTATAGCTCTATAACTGTTCAGGAAAGTCAATTTGTAATTTAAATATTCCAAGGAAAGAAATCCCAGACCCAGATGGTTGTGCTGGGGAATTCTACCAAAAGATTAAAGAAGAATTAATATCAATTCTATACAATCTCTTCCAGAAAATAGAAGAGTACAAAACACTTCTCAATTCATTCTATGAAGCCTGTATTACCCTGACACCAAAACCAGGGGGGAAAAAGTTCAAAAAGAAAACTATAGCTATCTTACGTAAATATATAAATATTCTAATATCCTACAAATTTCCCTCATGAATATAGATGAAAAATCTTAACAAAATATTAACAAATAGAATTCAGCAATATGTACAAAGAATTACACACCATAACCAAGTGGGGTTTACACCAGAGATAAAAGGTAGGCTCAATAGTCAAAGAAGAAAATAGTTTAAATGCTCATAGCTATTATCATACTCAATGGGGAAAAGATGAAATCTTCTTCTCTAAGATTAGGAAAAAGACAAGGATGTCCACTCTACTACTTTTACTCAACATAACATTGGAAGTCCTAGCCAGAGCGATTAGGTAAGGAAAAGAAAGAAAAGAAATCCAAACTGGAAAGGAAAACGTAATACTGTCATTATTTGCAGATCAAATGATATTTTATATAAAAAACCCTAAAGATTCCACAAAAAACTGTTAGAACTAATCAATGAATTCAGTAAAGTTGCAGGATATAATCATAATACAAATAATACAAAAATCTGCTGTTTCTATACACTAATAGCAAAAAATCACAAGAAGAAATTAAGAAAACAATCCCATTTACAACTGTATCAAATATAATAAAATATCTAGGAATAGATTTAACCAAAGAGATGAAAGACCTGTATACTGAAAACTATAAGACACTGATGAGAAAAACTGAAGAAGACACAAAATAACTGAAAAGATACTCCATGCTCATGGGTTGGAAGAATTTACATTGTTAATATATCCATACTACCCAAAGAAATCTACAGATTCAATGCAAACCCTATAAAAATTTCAGTGGCATGTTTTACAGAAATAGAACAAACAAACCTAAAATTTGTATGGAACCACGAAAGCTCCCAAATAGTCAAATCAATCTTGAGAAAGAAGAACAAAGCTGGAGGTATCATGCCTTCTGATTTCAAACTATATTACAAAGTTATAGTAATCAAACAGTATGTTATCAGCATAAAAACAGACACCTAAATCAATGAAACAGAATAGAGAGCCCAGAAATAAGCACACAATTAATTTATGACAAAGGAGCCCAGAATATACAACAGAGAAAGGACAGTCTCTTCAAAAATGGTGTTAGGAAAACTAGAGAGCCACATGCAAAAGAATGAAACTGGACCACTATCTTACACCATACACAAAAATTAATTCAAAATGGATTAAAGACTTAAAAGTAAGACCCTAAACCATAAAACTCCTTTAAAAAAACACAGATGGTAAGCTCCTTGACATTGACCTTGGCAATGATTTTTTGAATTTGACACAAAAAGCAATGGGAACGCAAGCAAAAATAACAAGTGAAACTACATTAAACTAAAAAGCTTCTGCACAGCCAAGGAAACCATCAATAAAATGAAAAGTTAACTTACCAAATATTTGAAAATCATATATCTGTTGAGAGATTAACAGCCAAAATTCACAAAGAACTTATATAACTCAATAGCAAAAAATTCCAGGTAATAATGGGCAGAGAATCTGAATGGACATTTTGCCAAAGAAGACATGTAGATGGCCAAGAGGTACATGAAAACGTGCTCAATATCACTAATTATCAGAGAAATGCAAATCAAAATCACAATGAGCTATCACTTCACACCTGTTAGGATGGCTATTATCAAAAAGACAAGAAATAACAAGTGCTGGTGAGGATATGGAGAAAAAGAAATCCTTGTGTCCTGTTGGTGGGAATGTAAATTGGTGCAGCCACTATGGAAAACAGTATAGAGGTTCCTTAAAAAACTAAAAATAGAACTACCAGATGATCCAACAATTCCACTCCTGGGTATATGTCCAGTAAAAATGAAAACATTACTTTGAAAAGATATGTGCACCCCCATGTTCACAGCACCCCCACAGTAGCCAAGACATGGAAGCAACCCAGGTATGCATCAACAGAGTGTTAGATTAAGAAGATGTAATGTGTGTGTGTGTGTGTGTGTGTGTATACACACAATGGAGTATCACTCAGACTTTAAAAAGAATGAAACTGCCATTTGCAGCAATGTGGATGGACCTAGAGAATATGATGCTTAGTGAAATAAGTCAGACAGAAAAACATGAACACTATATGATATCACTTATATGTGAAATCTAAAAAAGCAAAACAAATGCATATGCAAAACAGAAACACACACAGACATAGAAAACAAATTTGTGGTTTCCAAAGGAGAGTGGGAAGAAGATATGTACAAATTAGGGGTATGGGATTAACAGATACAAACTACTATATAAAATAGTTAAGCAACAAAGGTATACTGTATAGCACAGGGAATCATATCCATCATCTTGTAATAACCTATAATGGAGTATAATCTGCAAATATACTAAGTCACTATGCTGTACACCTGAAGCTAACACAACATTGTAAATCAACTATACTGCAATAAAAAGAAAAACCCTAACAAACCACAAAAACAGAAGTATGGGCGATGGAGATAAGCCGGTATAGACTAGGGCAAGGAGTTTGATTTTATTTTAAATGCACTAAGCTAATTTCTCCCTAGAAGCCCCACTAATATTTAAAATATCTCAACTAGAAAAAATGGCTATGATGGCATGATTCCTTAGTGGAAGCTACAGACTGCTTGAGAGCAGGCATTTCACATTTGGGAGTAGCTTCTGAGCATGCTCAGACATGGGGCCCGTCCAAGGTTCCCAGTGGCCTGGCTGTAGGTTTGTTCACTGTGGGTTTTCCTTCCCTTCTTCGGATCGTGTTGCGCTGGTAAGTCTTCAGTAAATCCTGCTCTGTGGCTGCAAATAACGGTCGCAGTCAGTGCTGGGGTTAAAAGCAAACCTAAAGACTCAGTTCCTGTCAAGATAGATGGCAGACACTGTGGTTTGGATTGAACGACTACAGGCACAATACAGACTTAACCTTGCTGGCAGATGGTGTGTTTCCTTTAATATTTTCGACGAAAAGTATTCACACTATTTTGTTGCTTTGTTCTTCGACAACTTGCTTCCTGACAGGATGCAGCAGGAAGCACAAATACTACGTGCTGATCTTTCCAAAAATGTTTAGTTTGATCAGAATGTAGGACACGGAACAAGATAATTAGCCTGTCCTCTTCAGAAATTCAATGCCATCAGAAACAACAAAAACAAAGACATCAGGAGAGAGTTCCAGGTAATAAGGACCAAAGTGTAATTTATAAACATTAATTAGAACAGGGGAAGATACCAGTATCACAACACACACACTTCTTAATCTCTTGCTCATATATATGTATAATATAGATGCATATGTTAAATGCATCTGTATCTACATACATGCACATGCATATGACATTTTTTAAACAATTGTAAAATTTATACCTGGAGCATATATTAGATAATAGTATTGAATTAGTATTAATGTCCTATGATTTGGTAATTGAATTGTATTATGGTTACATAGAACGATGCCCTTAACACCAGGAAATACATGCTGAAGTATTTAGAAGTGGGCATTTTGTCTGCATTTATTAAAGCAACATGAATGGGTGGGTGGGTGAGTGCAGACAGAGAAAAGGAGTAAATGAATGTTAATTGTTGTATTTAGATGAACAGAATAGAGGTGTTCATTGTATGGTTCTTTCAAATTTTCTGTAGGTTTGAAATTTTTCAAAGTAAATAATTGTGGGGGGAAATGATTGTAAAACACAGGAGACTGTGAAGAGCTGAGTCCTGGACTAAAAATTGGCTCTCAATGTCTCTCTCCCTTGCAGAAGGGTGTCAGTGCTCAATGCCATCCACTCATACAAAAAAATGTAAGTCAGAAGTGTGCTGTACAAACCCATCTAAAGGATCCCTTCCTGCCACCTAGGATTTGTCCTCCTTACATGAATCAGCCTTCTAACCCGGAAGTCTGGTAAGTTGGAGGCTACTTTATATGTTTCAAAGCTTCTGAATGAGATGTCCTGAAGTTATATTTGATAGCAAAAGACAGACAGAGGGTACGAGGAATTTATTTTTAGAAAAAAAAATCCAAATGAGAGTGGAGATATTTGAAAGCTACCAGTTCCATCTAGGTATGTTATCTCTCTCTCTGTGGGCCCTAAACAGAGACCTCTAGGATGGAACTTTTGTTAGAGTGTATCGGAAATACAACAGTGAACAGTAAGCTCTCGGGATCCTTCTCTGGCAGAGATTCTATCACTGTGTCCTTGGGTCCCCTGTTAGGTGGATATGTACGAGACCGCGGCTCTGCTTACAGATGCCCAACTGTGGAGGCAGAACTTTTTGTCTGAGTATCTTGGTTCCCAGAAGGTGAGACACAATGAATATTTTCTTTGTAATAGCAGGTGTACAATAATATTAATTTTGGAATGAAATGATGCACTCAGACCTGGTTTCTATCACTCTGGGGTATAAATGCAGTGGGCACTTTAAAGTTTGAGTTTCCTGCTTTAAGCTGAAGAAAGAAAGCTTTATAATTTTGATTTGCACAAAAAGATGATAGCCAACAGAATGTATATAAAATAGACTCTATTCTAGGATCTTTATAAACCCCCAACCTTCAAGGAAAAAGGACATGTGCTGAAGAGCTCATGAATGGTCTGCAGCGACACTATTCTGGCTTATTCTTCACCCAAATCCTTGCCATTTTCTTCCAGCTGCTGCTGACTCCAGTTATCCACAGGATGGGGGTGGGAAGGAAAAAGGGTTAGGGCTTCTCAAGATTATCTGAGAATCTAGGTATTGGTGTTCCTTAGGCAGTTATCACATTTGCAGGCTGAAGGGCTGTGATTTCTGTAATCAAACTATCCATTTGGAGTAAAAGTCTGGAGTGGCTGTGAAATCCTGCTCTTCCTTTCAGGTTTGGAATTTTGCTTGTTTTGTTGTTTTTCTCATCAATTGGGGAAATGTTTGTGACTATGCTTTGTTGAAATAAGACAGAACGTCTCATAGTTCCAGCATTAGTTGTTACCTGAAACAGAAAATGGAAACAAAAACTGAGAATTTTCTATCAGGTTCTGCTGATACCAAACTGAGGTTTGATTGAGAGCTAAGAGAGGAAAGAGTCCACGTGCCACCTGAATGCAGTTGAGTGGATAAGCTATGGCGGTAAGCCTACAGTCTGTAAAGAGAAAGTTGTGCTAGCAGATTAGAGGGAAAGTCCTCTGAAAGATACTGTCTGCACTGTGGTGTGGAACTTAGGCCCCCACCAGCTCAAAATACTGATAGCCCTGCTCAAAGCTGCTGTACCTTTAAGCAGCTTTTAGCTAGATCCCTACCACCTCCTCCTCAGTATCAGTTTACTCTCCATTCTACTCTTGTGGAGAAAAATGAAGGCCTTTCACACCTCTCAGGAGAGATGTGCCTAGCTTCAAGCATGCACATTCAGAAACAGGAAAGAGAGGATATTTTGAATGGAAATCTGGCTCCTAAATCCATGTCCGATTCCTTTTAAATAGGAGGGTGGTGCCAAGGGAACAGCCCTGGAATGTGAAACCAGGAGGCTCTCAGACACCACCTGTGTAATGTAATTTATAATAAGAAATGTATATTTGGTCTTCATCTCTGTTTCTGGCATAGAGCTCCTAAAACCCTTGGAATTTCCTAAGTGATGGAGGGATAAAGGTTATTGTGTTATGTTAATGAGGTAACTTTTGGAAAGCAAGGAATGTGGGGGGCTTGTTGCCAGGAAGGTCCACCTTGTGATTAGAGGGCTGGAATTTCCAGTCCCAGCTCCTCACCTCCTGGGAGGGTTTTTAGTGTTGTGAGAGCTTCCGGGTTGGTGAACACATGGAGGTGCTGGGAGAGTGGCTTGCTCTGAGAGGGCGTGGAAGCTCCACACCCTTCCCCACTGCCTTGCCCTATGCATCACTTCCATTTGCTGTTCCTGAGTTATATCCTTTTATAATAAACCAGTAATCTATTGATAGTAAGTAAAATGTTTCTCTGAGTTCTGTGAGAAACAATTCTAGGAAATTAATTGAACCTGAGGAGTGGGTGGTGCTATCCTCTGATTTCTAGCCAGTCAGTCAGAAGTACAGGTAACAACGTGGGCTTTCAACTGCCCTCAGAAATGGACAGGGTATGGGGGTGTGAGGCAGGCCTGAAGGCCTGAATGCTTAACCCTTAACCTGTGGAAGGGGAAATCTCCCTTACCACGTTGGAATTGGTACCAGAACCTATATACCATTCAGGTACAGTTCCTTTGCCCATGAGGAAACAGTAGGTCAAGAGGTTAAGTAGTAACTAAAGCCACATGACCTGTAAATTGAGAAACCTGGGACTGGAATCCAGGCTTCAATAATAGGGTGAATTTTGTAACTAAGTGGTGGATTTCCCAGAGCTACTCATTCCTGGAGCCTGGAGTCTTGGGGACCTGTAGAGGGAGCACCTTTCTAGGTTGAAAAAACTATGAGAATTCTCGGTTGTGAAATAGTTTTGGTCTCCCCATCATCTTTTGTTTCGATACCCAGATGTGGCAAGAGAAAAGAGTGATCTGAGAGTGATCTCACCCTGTGGGTTTTGACCACTTACCTCTGGAATATGACTCAGGTGAGCCAGAAGGCTCTGATTTTCTTTCCTGATGTCTGTTTTCATTGTACAGCTGGGCAGTGGACTCCAAGACCTGCCTGTAGAAGTGAGAAGTGCATCCTGTTCCAGGAAATAATCACAGTTTAGACAAGTTACATACATTTGCTTAAGAGGATGCTCTCTGCAGTTCCTTGTCCTGTGCTTCTGTCTCGGCTCAGAACAAAATTGGCACTCAAGGGTTGGGACTGCAGCGTGATGGGGCAGAAGCTTAACTTTCACATGGCCCTTAACAAATGCCAGAACGTTCATACGTATTATCACACCTAGCGGCTGCAATTAGAAAGAAACCTTTGGTGTGGGAAGGGGCCAGGTCACTGTCCCAGCACAAGACTGTGGAATGATGGCCTCTGTGTGAATGCAATCTAAGAGGAGGATGTGGGAACAAGAACCACCTTGGGGACCATGAAGAGTGACCACGACAAAAGGGAGGGGGTGAGCATGGCAGCCGTGGAGACCCTCACTCTGCTGGAAAAAGAGCTCAGAAACCTGAGTTCTGCTGAATGACGATCACACAAGAGGAGAAGAGCAGAAAGTATACAGCACAGGAGTCACAAGAATGGCTTTGGAGGTCAGACAGCTCTAGGATGGAGGCATAGCTCAGCCTTGGGGCAAATCTATCAGATTTTACTTACTTAAATCTACTTACCTATCAAGTAAGATTAATAGGACCTGCCCCATCTGCCTAGCTGGGCCATTTATAAGAAGTAAGTGAAGTAAGGTATATCAAAGCTCTTGAAGTCTGTGAAGCCCTGCACAGGAGACTGGTCCTTAGAGAGATACACATGGCCAGAAGGAGGCAAACTTGGGCCTCCCCTACCATTTCTTTGGTCAGGAATGCTGAGATGATGTTCCAACTTTTCTGGAAGGCTGGCATTGATGAAAAGGATTTCCTTCAGGTGCTGGCACAGGTTCTGGATCTCATCTACTGCAGCCATTCCCCCAGGACACGGAATGATGTAGAAGGTGGAAAATCCTTATCAGTAATGGGGTGGCTGGGGCCTCTCAGCAAGATCCCTGCCTTTCACCATTCTTCTGCCAATTCATCTTCTCATCAGGGAACACCAGGTAGCTTCCTTTAAGAGCCCTTAGGCTTTCAAACAAAGCGTGGCTCAGGGCCAAGCTCACTCCATACAGCCACCTCCTACACAAGGATCTGGGAAGTATAAGGGAGGTTGACACAAGGTGGGAAAACACTGAAGGCCTCTGAGTAGGTCTTGTCTAGCACTGGGAAAGGAGCGGCCCCCTCTTCAGTATGACTTTGTGGGTACTAGGAAGGTATTCCTCTCTCCTAAATACCTCTCCCATCTGATTTATGACTGAACATCTTTAAGAGATGGCAAAGACCTCCCTCTGCACCACAGGGTGAAATGGGAAGCAGGAGTGAAGATACCTTTGTAAGGGAATGGACTGAGTAACAAAAGATACGTACTTATACCCATCTCTGGCAAAAAGACAAAACCTGATGTGGTTTATATCACTATGAAACACTCAGTTAACAGTGAGCAAATTAAGATAGTTTCTTTCTCATGCCTAGAAGAGAATATAAAATGTATTGTCCTCTAAAAATCCAAACTTTTGTCCCCAAAGGAAAGTCATTCAAGTAGGGGAAAGGAGATGAAAGTTGAGGTCTTAGTGTGCACACACACACCAATGAGTCTGTTAACCCAGGGCCTCTTACTCATGGAGGAGCTTCACTGGCTAGTTTGGGTGGGTTTTTTGGAAAGGGGCATGCTAGTGGCATTGCTGCTAGATTCAGCCATTTCTCTAGTAGATAATGCTAGTTGTTGGTTTAGATTAGAATACTGCACTGAGACTAAACCCACAAACAAACAAAAATAACCCCACCAAATCTTGTGTTGCACAAAGAATGGGAACCCTGGCCATTTACCCAAGTGTTGCCAAGATCAGAGCCTTGGCCTTAGGGACACCACCGATATTCTAGTACTAAGATGGAACCTCATGGGGAGACAAGCCACCTGAGGGGAGATGGACACTGGTGCTTGAACTCAGGTACCATGATAAGTGGGCCCCAAATATGGGCAAGACTGCCAATATTCTTGGACAGCTAGAAAAGCCTAAGGGACGCCGTTCCGGAACTATAAATAGCAAGAACAATTCAGAAAGGCTAAGATGCTTCATCTTAAAGAAGGAAGTTTATTAGAGAGACTCCGTGCATGTGTTGAAGGGTGGCAGAGAGTTTGCCATTATCCCTTCACTCTGCGCTCTGGTTTGCCTGGGGTTCCTCAGCTTGCATATGCCAGTGGGGGACAGAGGGACGGAGGTGAGGAGTGGACCAGGAACAATGCAAATGACCAGACTCACCAAGGAGTAAGTTTTTGTACTTAAACCTTGGACCCAGAACTGTGTTCAGCCTAATCACTTTTTCAAAGTTAGTTTTTCGGGACTGCCTGCAGAGATGATCTCAATCAGCGTAGACAGAGGTGGTGAGCATGTAAAAGCTACCAGAGCTTTATTATTCAGTCTTCTGGTTTTGGGGGGTTATTCTCTTTAACTGGGAGTACTCACTGGCTACATCCACAGCAGAGGTCGCCTCCTGCACATCACACACAAAGGCATTGCTGCTGGGAGGCTGGTGGGAGTCGTGGAGACTGGAATGAGTCAGATACCTTTCATCCAGTGAGTCCTCCAGGACTTCATTCACTTCTTCCTCCTGGAGCCCCCTGCTGAGCCTGGGTGGGGGATGGAGAGGAGGGAGGGTGGAGGGCAGGCAAGACAGGAGATTAAACTAAGGCAACCTGGAACCACAGCCTCACAGCTGGTCCTGATCTGAAGCTCATGGAAGAGGCACCAGAAACCAAAGGGGCCATCCTCTCAGAGAGAGAAAGCATAACAATCCACTTCTGACTGGGGTTATAGTGTGCCTGGAGTTGGGGTAGGAGAGAGAGCAGCCAAGTGTTCAGTGTACTGACCTCATAACGCGGATGAGGAAGTAGACTCAACGACTCCTCTAAAATACACTCTGACACATCGAACACACAGAGACCTATAATATTGGCTTTAAAATGCTGTGGACAAATTTTATGTAATAGTATATGAAGGAGTCCATTGAATAATGGCTGCTGAGGCAATGTAACCTCCTAGGGCTCTTGCAGCTTTTAGACCTCTCTCTCTCTCTCTCTAAATGTTTGATATGATTGACTTTATTTTTCAAGATATTTCTGGCTATGAAACATCTGCCAACATATCTCAGGAAACTGTGCAGAAACCAGATAGGCATCTCACTTTAGCTTTTAACCATGCAGGTTTTTAGAAAATAGAAACCAGGGATCTCTGGCTGGTTTACCTTTAGGTCAGAATGACTCTAGTTAACCTAGCTTGAGAAATTACTAAGAAATGGTAACTAATACAAGAACTGCAAAGAGAACAGAAAACATGGATTAATAGGACGTATCATTGTATGATGAACGAATGAAATAGGTACAATCAGCAGTTTCTGGTTTCTCCTGGATCTGGGACCTTTGGCCTCTGGGTCTCTTGCTTCTGGAATCCTCTCTAGATTTCACCATTCCATTATCAGCCCTTTCATCATTCAGAGTTACCTGGGTGCCAGTGGTTCCTGTCCGTCTTCATCCTTCCTATCATGATGATTTCCTGTGAACCAAAAATAGAGACGGCTAGTAGGAAATTGAGCAGGTCCCATTTCATGCCTTACAAATACAAGGGCCTATCTGACAGAGCCATAATACCCTACATGTTTGTTTTTTGGGGGGGGGGGTTACTTTATTTATTTATTTAGAATTTTAGAATTTTATTTATTTTTTTATACCTACATGTTTGTTCATAACACTCTGAAAGAATTTTTCCAGGAGGGCTCAGGTCGTGTCTTTAGAGGAGTAGCCTGGCAGGCTTTCCTGAGCAACAATGAACACTGTTGCTGGTGTGGTGAATCGTCCCCATGATGCGTCCTGTTCCCCAGCACACAGGATACTTGCCCGGCTGTATTCTATACTTCTTCAGCTATAACCTTCATTTCCCCCACAAGCTTGGTTGATGGACCATGGCTGTGAGTCCCATTATTCCTCTCACACAGACCCTGCAGCAGCCACTGAGGAGTAAATACTTTAGAAGAAACCACCTGTTTCTAAGCACCTGACTGGACCAGGGGACCTCTGCATGCTGATGACTGTAAAGAGAATCTTCCCTTCTTTTCCGTTTCTCTTTTTTTTTCTCTCCTGACCCTGCCCAGAGACCAGCCCAGTTGCAGAACCGTATTGTCGAGGCAGCTGAGCAGGGACCTTAACCACAAATGAGAATCTAGCTCTCTAGTCCAAAAGGGACCTCTCGTCTAAAAAGTGTGAAGAGTGTCACCTCTTTTTTTTTCTTTCTCAATTTTCTTGCCTCCTTGCTCTTAAAGTAGCCCCAGTCATGTGGAACTGCAAGACAGTGAGACAGGAGAAACGACTGGGAGAACCCAATCTTTCTGAACAGAGGGACTTGGAAAAAGGACACTTGGGAACTGGAAAGTAGGGAAGAAATGCCAGAGAGGGGAGAGGCTGGAAAGCTGTCTACAAACTGTCAAAAATCCCAGGGCTCATCCCCAAACTGAACATGTGTGGAACAGACCCAAGGAATCATGGCAAAGGATTAGAGATCTGAATTACCATATAAAACACCAGCTAGTGCAAACTAAACCTAGTGACATAGTTGCTGGACTGACCCAAACAACACATCAAAGGCCCTGAACACTAAACTGACACTGGAACTACTGCCCATAGAAGGTGAGACAGAACTTGCAGTCTGAACCTAGAAGGGGTTGATTGCCCGCTAGGAAATAATTTTCAGAGGACTTTAACAGGACCCAGTGTCTCACAATATAATATTCAAAATGTCCACAGTACAATCTAAAAGTACTCAACATAATGAAAACATATAATCTGGGGGCTTCCCTGGTGGCGCAGTGGTTGAGAGTCTGCCTGCCGATGCGGGGGATGTGGGTTCGTGACCCGGTCCGGGAAGATCCCACATGCTGCGGAGCGGCTGGGCCCATGAGCCATGGCCGCTGAGCCTGCGCTTCCAGAGCCTGTGCTCCGCAACGGGAGAGGCCACAGCAGTGAGAGGCCCACGTACCTCTAAAAAAAAAAAAAAAAAAAAAATATAATCATCTCAACAGATGAACGAAAAGCATTTGACAGAACTCAACATCGATTCAAAATAAAACTCTCAGCAAATAAGGAACAAAGAGGAACTTCCTTAAATAAGTTGAAAGGTTTATTCAGCTGTACCGTGCCTGCTCATGTTTGTGTTAGGAGACATAGTTTCTTCTCTGATGTCCGCAGTCGCCATCATAAGACAATAAGTAGAAGGTTTGTTTGTTCATTGAAATACGGATAAATAAAAGAAAACAAACAATAGCTCAACTTGATGAAAGGCACTATGATCATTAATTAGAAAACTCAATATTATTAAAAATGTCCATTCTCCTCAAACTTTTCATAGATTTAAAGCAATGACACTCAAAATCCCAACAGGATTTAAATAGATAATGACAAGCTGATTGTAAAATCTACATGGAAAGGCAAAGAACCTTGTTTTAGGCAAAGAGTTCTTAGATAGAACTACAAACTTATGATCCATAAGATGGACTTCATCAAAATTAAGAAATTCTTCTCTCTGAAACGGAGTTAAGAGAATGAAAAGATAAGCCACAGACCGCGAGAAAATATTGACAAATCAAATATCTGATAATGAATTGTATCCAGAAATATAAAGAACTCTCAAGACTCAATAATAAGAAAACAAACAACTCAACTTTAAAATGGATAAAATAGGTGAACACTCACTTTTCCAAAGATATTTGGATGGTCAATAGGCACATGAAAAGATCTTCAAAATCATTAGTCAATGGGCAAATGAAAATTAAAACCACAATGAAAGGCAACCACACACCTATTAAAAGACAAAAAGCAAAAGAACAACCTGAAAATATCAAGAGCTGGTGTTGGGGAACAGTTGGAATGCTGACTCATCACTAGGGGGAGTGTGAAATGGTACAGCCACACTGGAAAACAGCTTGGCAGTTTCTTCGTGTGTGTGTATGTGTGTGTGTGTGTGTGTGTGTGTGCGTGTGTGTTACCAAGAAACGTTTTTATTTTGCTTGCAGTACATTTTTGTTGATTGCACAAAAGCATGTTTTGTTTTTGCCATTTAATCATTATCACACAATCCTATTCTGAAAGACAAATGTTCATTAAAAACGAAGGAGAAATGAAAATGCACAACCTGAATTACCTAGAAGGCAGTGTCTTATAAGTTAAACATACACTCACCCTATGACCCAGCAATCTCACTCCTAGATACTTACCCAAGTGAAGTGAAGTGAAAATGTATTCTCACACAAAAATCTGTATGTGAATCTTAACAGCTATTATTCATAATTGGCCCAAACTGTGGATGAATGGATAAACAAAAAGTGGTACGTCTCTATAAGGGAATAGTACTCAGCAATAATAAAGGAACAAACTACTGATACATTCTGGAGATGAAAAGTCTAAAGGGACAGAAAATAGACCCAGTGGTTGCCAGGGACTGGGTTTGGGGAAAATGGCTGACTACAAAGAGGCACAAGGGAACTTTTAGGAGTGATGGAACTATTCTACATCTTGATTGTGGTGGTGCTTTTATCACTGTATGCATTTTTCAAAACTCACAGAACTGATATTACAATGGGTCATTTTACTGTATGTCAATTATCCTTAAAAACCAAAACTGATTGGATGGCTGCTGCCTCCTGGTCCAAAAGCCTGTGATGAAGGAGGCAGTTGTAACAATGTGGCCTCCAGCCCCGTGTATTCTCCCCTGTACTCGCCCCCAGCCAGTCCTCACATTGTCATGGTCCCCAGAATGTGAGGTGAACGGCAGGTGGAGTGTAAGCACCTGACAGTCCTCTTCTTTTAAAATTGTAACCCGAGTGCCTGATATTATTACTGATTCCTGAGGCATCCACTTCAAAGACAGCTATCTCAAAGAATCACATGGGCAGCTACAGGACTAGATGAAGAAGCAGGCTGCCCCACCTCTGAAGTTTCTCTTGATTTAGAGATCCCTGGTTGATTTAGATAACTGGTGTTTGACCGCTTGTTTTTCTTTCCTGCACTTTAATTCCCCCTCTTCTGTTTTAAATTCACAAATAGTGAACCCACAAAACCCTAGGCACCCCAGCCTCAACCCAAATTAAACAGAACTACAGGCCTGTGCTGTCTCCCTCTCTACCCCTGACCTCACTGGGCGGCCCTGGGGGAGCCATGTACCCTCCAGGAAGTGTGAGTAATACACCTCACGTTTCTCAAAGTTCCCTGATGGTTGTTGCTGAGGTGTATCTTGCAATCATAATAAGAACCACAAGGGTTGGTCCAGCCATAACACTGGCTCCAAAACGGGAAATGTCTGTGGGGGCTTCCTCGGGCCCAGGGGAGGACCCCCAGGTTTATCTAGCTGACAGCGTCACTATCCTTTGGCTGAGACTGGCACAAAGCAGCAGGGCATCTGGCTAAAAACTCACACTTAGAGTCGTGGAGGCACGGAATCTTATGTGAGGCTAGGGCCTTGGGAGGAGCTAAGGGTCCTCAGACACCTGTAAGCCAACTTACCAGTGGTGAGTTTGCTGGCAAGTCTCTCTGCCAGCTGGCTTCCTTGGGCCAGTAGCTCACAGAATCTCTGTCTCTGGTAGCAGGTAACGTCAGTGCTCCTGAGGAGACTCTCAAAAGACTTGACTGTGTCCTTTGCATGCTGCATGAAAAAATAACAGACACCTTTCCCTTCCTGTAGCTTCTGTCGTAAGTGGGTCAGTTCTCGGGCCTGAGCCTGAATTAGGGGATCATATCTCCTAGAGTGGGAAAGAAAAGTAAAAGTGAAAGTCATGAATGATAAGTTATGGGAATTTCAGCAGAGATATCTCTTAGATTACTCGTAAGAAATTCCCCATGTTGAATTCTTGCACAGCTTGTGAGCCTTGCCTGTGACAGAGGGAATGAGTAAAATAGCATTGGGTTTGTCTCTTTCTTTTTTATTAATTTTGCTTTAAAAAGAAGCCTTGCAGTTCCTCACTTCAGTCCACATCCATTTCAATGTCATATGCAACATCAAGCATTATGCAGAAAGTGTGTGTGGGCGGAAGTCAGGTACAGAAGTATTGGACAGGTACATCTGATACTAATTGAAAGGATGAAAAGAAAAATCAGTGAGAGGGTCAAGATGAAGAGCATTCCTTTGAATGACAAGAAGATAAGCCGTAATTAGTAAGGAGGCACGTAAGAGTAACAATTAAAATTCTGAGTAACAATTGCATTACTCTATGTGGGATTTCACAGTTTTCTAATTATTGTACAAATATTTCTCATAGATTCCAATCTAGAATGTGAGCTCTGTGAGGCTGGAGACAGGGCTGTGTTGCCCAACTAAACAGTACACAGTAGCGTGTATACACCCAAGTAGGCAATCAGTTAATACGTAGAACCACGTAATCCTAATGCTAGAGTAGACATTGTCACCTACCCCATCTGATGCCTGAATCTCCTCACCACTAAGTGATCTTCTACAGATTGTCTTTCAAACTCTATTCCTTAGAGTTCCTATAAAGTGTCAGAGGAGGTAAAGGCAGAGACCAGGCAGAAACAGGGCTCCAGACCTAGGCCTCCTTCAATCAAATATCTCTGCTTTAGTGGGTCTTACACAATTGAGCTTCTCAGATTTCATTTTAACCAAGGTTAAAAGACGTCTCAAATGCCACAATCTACCCTATGTTTGAAACTCTCTAAGGATGGGCAATGCTGGTCCTTGCAAATTAATAATTCATTTTGTAGGCAACAGCTGCTCAATTATCTATCTACTCAATGCCCCTCCCAGTTAACACACCACATTGTCTGATACTTAGAAAAAAAAAATCAAAGTTGGGGAGGAGAAACATTATTATCATGAAAGGTACTTCGGAAAACTGGAAATTAGGAGTGTCTGCTTGCCAGCCATGGCCAAGCCCCGGGCCTGTCAAGAGTAGAGGTCCTCGCAGTCCCCAGGCTGCGACCACCCCAGGGGCCTAGTCTTACAGAGGCCCAGCCCTGAGGCTGCATAATCTGGGGCAGCCACCATCAAGAAGCCCCTCTCAGGGGTCAGTACTCCTTTGCGAGCATGGATTCCTTAAGTCAGGACTGCATAACTAATAAAAACCAAATCTGGGCTTCCCTGGTGGCGCAGTGGTTGAGAGTGTGCCTGCCGATGCAGGGGACGCGGGTTCGTGCCCTGGTCCGGGAAGATCCCACATGCCGCGGAGCAGCTGGGCCCGTGAGCCATGGCCGCTGAGCCTGCGCGTCCGGAGCCTGTGCTCCGCAACGGGAGAGGCCACAACAGTGAGAGGCCCGCGTACCGCAAAAATTAATTAATTAATTAATTAATTTTTTAAAAAACCAAATCTAATATTAAAAAAAGATGACAATCACCACACTTATAAAAAGTAAGAACAAGTATAATAATTACAGCAAATATTTGTTGAGAGCTTGCATTTTATCTTCATAACTCTCTGAGGTAGACACTGTTCGTATTTCCATTTTACAGATGAGGTAGCTGAGGTAACTCAGACACTGGAAAGTTAAGTACATTTGCCCAAGGTCACACAGCTAGAAGCCACATTGCTAGTATTCCAACCCAGGCATGTGTCTCCATTTTATTCATATAGTATTTGAGGGAGAATCCAGAGGCCTAACTAGTCCACCATCCAGTTCCCACAGCCCCGCAGGCTGTCTTTGTCTAGTTCTGGGCCTGCCATGTACATTTCTGCCCTTCTCCTTGCACAGATTTGCTCTTTATTCTATCAGCCTGGGCTTCCCCACTTCACACACTTTCCCACATAGCTTCCTCCTTACCCAAGCCTTGCAGCTGGTCTCATCTTCTCTGCCAGCTCCCCCTCCTCAAACAGCACTTCCTCCTCCAGCACAGATTCAATGAGGTCTTTGTACTCTTCACACTCTGGGGAAACAGAGACGCTGCCTCAGGGGAAAGCTGGACAGGCTGCTGGGTCACTGCCTTCAAGGGACGAAGGAGGGTCCATCCCGGGGACTGATGTAACCTCGGTAGCAGGCTCTACGCAGGGATTTCCACATCTGATTCCTCAGCCTCCCCATGTTAGAGCTGAGGAAAGAGAAGCTCACAGGCAGGTATAATAACTTTCTCAAGATGATTCAACTGGAATGAAGCAAAGTCAGAATTCACATACTCTGAGTTCTGACTCCAAAACTTTACCAAGCCTTGTGGCCTCTTAAGTAGAATATTAACCTGGGGCATGGAGTAGGAATTTCCCGTGTTTTGGGGAAGGCTCCAAGGACTGTAGGGCTGACAGTTGTCCCACACTGAGAGTCTCTGTAATCCCCCAATATTTCAAAGATTTAAAAAAAAATTTATTTATTCATTTATTTTTGGCTGTGTTGGGTCTTCGTCGCTGTGTGCGGGGTTTCTCTAGTTGCAGTGAGAGGGGGCTACGCTTCATTGCACGGGCTTCTCATTGCGGTGGCTTCTCTCATTGTGGAGCATGGGCTCTAGGCCGGCGGGCTCAGTAGTTGTGACACACGGGCTTAGTTGCTCCGTAGCAAGTGGGATCTTCCCAGACGAGGGCTCGAACCCGTTCTTAACCACTGCACCACCAGGGAAGTCCCTCAAAGATTTTAAAGTTTATCTGGAGACAAACTGTGTAAAAATGTGTATGAAGGGAAAAAAGTCTGAAAGACATATGCTCAAATGCTAACGGTGCTGTGTGTTAGTCTGGAGGCAGAACTAATACACAGTGTTTGCCAAGGCCCTGTTCTAGTAGATTTTAGAGAATTATCATCCTGTAATCATCACCACTACCTGAGGAGGTAGACACTAGTCCTATTACCATTACAGATGTGGAAATTGAGGCAGAGAGAAGGTAAACAACTTGGGTTTAAATCCAGGAAGCCTGGTGCCAGGGTACATGCTGTTAATCACTGCACTGTATTACCTTTACACGAAGATGTTGGATGAAATCTTTCTTCTTCTGCAGTTTCAAAAAAAGCTGTGTTATGATTATAATAACTGATACTAAAAAACCTAACATTCAGGGCTTCCCTGGTGGCGCAGTGCTTGAGAGTACACCTGCCGATGCAGGGGACACGGGTTCGTGCCCCGGTCCGGGAAGATCCCACATACCGCAGAGCCACTAGGCCTGTGAGCCACGGCCGCTGAGCCTGCGCGTCCGGAGCCTGTGCTCCGCAACGGGAGAGGCCACAACAGTGAGAGGCCCGCGTACCGCAAAAAAAAGAAAAAAAAAACCCACAAAAAACCGCTAACATTCCCACACTCCAAAGCTTGTCGTTTCACTTCTTTGACAAGTAGGCTTTAATTTCTACTTTTCAGCCCATGTCAGTAAGTTGGATAGCAAATTTTATCCCCCATTGGTTTATTGAAAAATAATGGTAGAAATTTGAAAGCAAACTCAATTTCAGGGTCAGTAAGAATCCTCCCCTTATATCCCTGTCCCTCTCGTGCCCTCGCTCCCCTGTTCCTCAGTCACTACAGCTCCACCCCTCCACTCTCTGTTATTGATGTTCTCATCTCCAGATATCTGTGGTTCACTTGGGAACAGAGAGCTTTAAACTCCTTTAAGGTAGGTGGGGTCTCCTATCACTTCTTTCTCCCTGAGTGCAGCTAGAACTGTGCTTTGCAAATGGGTGCTCATAAAAGTTTGAATTAAATCCTGACATGTTTAAGCCAACAAGGATCTGACACGTGTTCCTGGGAGAGAAAAGAAAGTTTAGTGCCTGAACCGAGATCTCAGCCTCTATTCCTCCATACACCCCCACTGCAAACTTTACTCCTTTGTGCCTCAGTGTTTCCATCCTCTGCAAAATGAGGGTAAACGACCCACTTCCACCATTCTAGGAGTATAGTAAGGATGAGATTTATTTTATTTGATGGGATGAAGAAGAGAAAAGAAAGTCTGGAAGGTGTTTAGGTGCTTAGAGGGAAGGTGGACAATCATTTATCACTTTGGTGACTGTGAACCCATAGGACTTACTGTATTTCTGCAGCTGTTTGGCCAGGGAGTAGGCAGTAGCTTGGGACATGAGGAATTTCTCTGTGAGGTCTTGAAAGTCCTGTTTGCTTTTTTCCAGCTGGGAGCGCAAGTACTGGTTGGTTTCCAGGATGCTCATTTCACTTCTCTGACCGGAGAAAGTGGTGAGAGATACTGCCATGCTGAAGCTTATGGTGGAAGAAGTAGAGCCAAAACCTGGGGAGAAGAAACCCAAACAAATAATAAATTAAAAACAAGTGATGGATTCTGGTGATGGCCGCACTGCCTGGTAAATTACTAAAAATCACTGAAGCATACAGTTATATTAGGTGAGTTTTATAGTACGTAAATTATACCTCAATAAGCTTTCATTAAGTGAAAAAATGTATTTAAACAGGTGTAAAGAATGCAGATGTAATTCATTACTTAGTTCAGGCCAGACTTTGTCAGCATTCCACAACTGAGAATCCTTAACCACAAAAATAAGGCACAAGATGCCAAAGCTCAGAGGTCAGGCTCTGACAAGAGTGCCCGAGGGAGGACCCAGTGTGCAGGTAACCATGCGGAGTCACAGTAACAGAAACGGAAGGTGGCGCTGTCATGGAACCTTGGGAGCCCCTGTCTTCTAGTTGCCTAGGCCACACTGAGACTCAAGGCTACCGGCTCTGTTCTGAAGGTCACCACTGATGGGGACACCCCCTCAGCAGCTACTCTCAGTATCTTGTACTGAAACCACAGGCCTGTCTCTTTCAAAAATTTAATACTATTTTGTACTGTTTATTCTTGCAAGCATAGAAAACACCAAGGAATCGAGATTTTCCCAAATTCTTTCATTGTCTTAAGGACTGTCATGAAGACACTTTTCTTACAGAAAAACTGAAAACTTTTAGTTATATTAAGGGGGTAAATACACAGTCAAAATTATATTATTATTTTTAAAGGAATAAAAATGAAGTATTAGCCTAACTAGCAAGGAAAGGAACAAAAATGTGCAACTTCAAAGAAAGCAGAGAAAAGAAAATAATAAAGCAAAAAAATTTTAAATGATGAATCGAATGGTTGTAAAATTTTGTGAATATACTAAAAATCACTTAACTACATATTTTTAAATGGTGACTTTTTGGTATATGTAAATTATATCTCAAAACTCTAATAAAAAGGATTCAGTAAAGAGAAAAGCAGTAGAATGAAAAATGAAATAAACTTTAAAATCTGGTTCTTTTGAGAAAAAATAATGAAATACAGTAAAATTGGCAACGTTCTGGAAAATTTAATCAAAGAAAAAGGAGAGAAAAAGAAACTTTAAAAAGAGAAAAGGGATAAAATAAATATGAAAAAATTTTAAATTCTAAATGAATACTACCTGTCAACCCTTACACAAATTTTAAAATTTCAAAAAAAGAAAAAGAAAAATTGAAAACTTTTAGATAGTCCTGGTGTTCTTCTTTGATTCTCTAGTTTTCTCCGCATCATTTTAATATTGTGGGAAAAAAATCCTGAGTATAATACTGTGCTCCGTGGGTGCATAATTAATTTATAAGTATTACCAGCCAGATTGTGTCTTATTTACCTTCTTGCTGGAGACCAATGTTATGGTGGCTTGTTTTCACTCACTAGGGAAGCATGGAGGCTTCTCATTAAACTTGAAATCAGGTTTGACCTCCCTGCCTCCAGTCCCATGCTCTTCTTCTCCTGTAGGTTGCTTTGTGTTTTAATCTGTATATAAGATGTCGTGCTTGTCACTTGTAAATGTCATCCTAGCGCCACAGGGTTTCTTTCCAACTTGTCAAAGTCACTGAAATACTTTTTTTATGTTTCTTTGAAACACGCAGTGGCCACCTAATTTGGGATGACTTGGAAATGAATGCTGTTCCTTTTGCCCAGAGCAGTTGTTCATAGAACTCTGAGTGATAGTTTGTGTTGACCCAAAGCTATTGACCTGTGGTTGTATTCTCAGCCAGAGCATAGTAAACATCAAGATCATGGGTCTATGGTTGTTGGTGGTGACCACAGCACTCCTGAGCAGTGGGACCTAGTGACATAGAAGCTGAGGTTTTAAAGAGGGGCACAGACAGACAGGACAGAAAGTGATCTCCTGACCTCTGCTTACTTCCTAGGTATCAATTCGTCCCTGGTTTTGTGAGCCTGAGACTAGGGCAACTCCCCTGAAATATCTATCTCTTCTCGTCAGCTGCCTAGCTTTTCCAGGCTGATGGCCTACACATGTGGGACCACGGCCACCTCCATAAGTTCTACTGAACATTCACGACAAAGTGAAGGAAGGAGGACAGACTACCCAACCCGCTTGCCACCCTGCTTCTAGACTGTAGTGTTGGTGTGTGAGATTTCCCAAATTGTATATGACTTCAATCCCTTTAAATGTATTTTAGCTTATTTTATGTCTTAGTGTCTAGTCTCCTGGAGAATGTTCTCAGTGCACTTGAGAGAAATTCTATTCTGCTCTTGTTGCGTGGAGTGTCTATAGGTGTCTGTTAGGTCATATTATTTAAATCTTCTGTCTCCTTCTGCTCTTCTGCCTGGTTGTTCTATCCACTGCTGAAAGTGTGGTATTGAAGTCTCCAATAATTATTGTTGAATTGTCTGTTTCTCCCTTTGATTCTGTCAGTTTTTGCTTCATGTATTTTGGGACTCTGTTAGATGCACTGTGTTTAAATCTATTACATCATCCTGATGGGTTAACCCTTTTATTGTTATAAAATATTACTCTTTATCTCTGGTGACATTTTATTGTTGTAAAGTCTCCTATCTATTTTGTCTGGTGTTAGTATAGCCACTCCAGCTTCTTTATGGCTATTATTTGCAGAATTATACTACATTACATGGCAAAAGGCACTTTGCAGAGGTAATACAGTTGACCTTAAAATGGGGAGATTGTACAGGTGGACTGATCTAATCACAGAAACCCTTTAAATCTGGGTCAAGAGGTCAGAACTAGGGAGTTGGAGAGAGTCCAAGCTTGTGAGGGATTCAGTGAGGCTTTGCTGGCTTTGAAGGTTGGGGGAGCCACAGGCAAAGAAACAAATTCCTCAGTTCTACAGCTTCATAATTACTGCTACCTACATACATTCACTGACAACTTTAAAAATGCATTTACAATGCATGCTGTACAGATTCAGACGGATTCCCACTGCCTCTGACCACCCTTGTCTTCTTTCAGGTTACTGCATCTGTCGAAATTGGGGGACACAACTGCCAGGGCTTTGTTCAGCCTCTTCTCTTCTCTCACGTGTGTATGGCTGTCTGGAGCCAATGACACTGTTGAGGGCGGGCTGCTGAGCACAGGTTCCTCGTGTGCTTGGAAGCCACAGGCTCCTGATACATCTAGACTCTGAACACCACTTACCTGGAAAGCCCAATACCCTCCTCAAGCTTCCTGTCAGCAATAAATAGATTAGTACATTCAAGCCTTGCCCTTCCGTGCACCCCTGAGGCCATGGCCTCTAACATCTCAGCCACTTTTGGATGGATATGTCCCACCCTAGTGCTACTCTCCTTCCTGGAGGTTCACTTCCTTCATCCCTACAGCACACTGAGAAGCTACTAGTGACCAGCCCAAGGGCCAGCTTGCAAATCAGGGTTAAACAGTGACCTGAGGAGGCTTTGTCTAGATCAGCCAGAGGTGTAGGTGAATATGCCAAGGAGATTATTTCCAAATGTTCTACACTACAGAAACACCCCAGAACCGACTTCCCATGGAATATACAACCTGGAGCAGCGGTTGTTTCACCTCAGGCCAAGCACTAATCCCTCCAGGATCACAGCCTGGCCCCCAAGGTTGCCAAGCTACTGTTTAGACAAACTCTTGAATATCTTTTATTCCAAAATCACAGCTGGGTTCTCCACAGTTTCTTCAGTTGACAGCATCATTGCTCCTGGCTGCTAGGTCTCTGCATGGAACAGACTTACCTGTGCAATAAACAGTCCAGCAGAGGTAGTAAAAAGGGTGACTCTTCTAATCTTGCATGCACAATGATGATTCCCACACATGCTCTGCAGAGGCAGAAAATAAATTGTGGCAGAGTGAATAGCAAACACATACCTTGGCCAAGAGTCAACACTGGGTCCTGCACATGAAACCGCAGATACTGCCACTGAACTACGGATGTTCTAAATTCAAGGCTGGGTGCAAGCTCATAACACTCCCAATAGGTCACGTTCTGCAACCACCATACCTAGACTTGGGGACACCACAGCTCCCAACTACACTGAGAGCCCTTGTGGTTTGGGAGCGTGGTGTGGACCAGAACTGCAACTAGAATCCAATTCCTCCTCAAGGCTACAAATTCCCACCTGGGGTCTGGAATCCAAAGCTGTGCCTGTACAAAGGCCAGGGTGCTCCAATGACACCTCTGAGACTTGACTACTAAGAATTCCCCAAGCCTAAGTTCCATAATGTTCCTCTAGCGAGTTTCCCTAGAGGGATTTTCAGGGGCCTCCATCCCAGCTGCCAGAGAACTGAGTTGAATGAATTCAGAAGTCAGAAGTTCAGGCACATCAGAGGACTGCTGTTGGTCAGTTACTCCTTTGATGAGTGTGGTCCAGATGCTTTCAGGACCTTGACCGATAGCTGAAAAGCAAACATTCGAGTGGTGCAAACCTTTGGAATTTTGTCTTCCAAAAACGGAGGCGGGGGACGGGAGGCTCCCAGAGTGAGACCCAGGATCTCCAGTATCATAAAGGACGACGGATGTGGGAACGGGGACGGCCTGGGTGGAAAAGGCTTTCAAGGAAGGCCCCAGGGCTCTGAACGAAACTCTGGGTCTTTCCCCTAAAACCTGTAGCAATTGCAGCTTTCCAGCCTTAGTTGATGATCCGTATGCTCAGGCCAAACACACATCTCTTTTACGCCGGTCTTTCTCTCACACCACACTTCCAATTTGTCAGAAAATCGTATTTTTTCTTTGATTAATTGAGCACTTTGATCCACACATATTTTTCTTGGTCTGATTTTGGCCCTCGACTCTCCTGAGAAAGGCGTGGAGATCGATTCAACTCGCGACCCTCGGTCAGCCAAGGGTTCAGGGTTTGAGACCTTTAACCTCGGGAGTGTGGGGCCGGGCCGCGCTTGACACTTTTCTTGGCCCCGCCGGTCCAAATCGGCCTCTTCCGGGCCTGTCCTCGAGGGCCGGGGGCAGGGCCGGGCCGCCTCGGCGGAGCCCCTCTCGCCGGGTCGGGAGCCCCACACCTCGCGTGGCGCCGGCGGAGAAGCTTCGGGCGGCGTGGGTTCATTGGCCAGCGGCCCGCGAGACGCAGGGGCGCGTTGCGCGCGGGCGCACACGGCGACTTTGTGGTTCTCGGGCACCCGCTGCCCTTCCGGCTCCTCTCGTTCTCCCTCGCGGGCAGTAACGTCCGGGCAGGAAGACACAGGTAGTAGAAGGGCAGCCTCTCCTTTAAGTCCTGTCCACTCAGGATCCAAAAACGGTCTTGAAGAGATAGAGGGAGAGGTGGAAACAGATTAAGGGAAAAGAAGAAATCCTATGCGAATTCCTCATCTAAACGCACCCTGAAGATGAGGTCTGTGTCCGCATGGACCCTGTCCTCCCGGCGCTGGTGAAGGTGAGTCGAGTTCCCCTGAGCAGTTGGCGCCAATGCAGACAACCTTGGCCAGGCGGCCAGCGAATAAGCAGCCCCTCCGCCTCCCCAGATGGGCAGCACTTGATGGCAACCCAGATGGGTTGTTATGTGGACTTAATAAGTTCTTGCACAGTAGAGCCCCGAGGAACAGTGCTGGTCCCACAGTGAACCTCCGAGAAATCTGGTATTATTTCCACTTCTAACTGTACCACTGCTGACTTTCAACATTCCCCAGATAAATTAGTGTTTAATGGTTTAACTGATCTCTTCTGCCTCATATTAGTGACCTGAATCTGGAAAAATGTTTGGTTTTGATGTTGATCTAAGTGGTGATCTAACTGCAATGGGGGACTGGATCCAACTTCATCAGTTTCTTGGACCTTGGACAGGCATGATGATTGTTCAGCTCACGGTAGACAATATTTTGCACATGCTTCCTGCAAGAAATTTCAATATACAGTCAGTTAAGTATTATAAGAAAAGTCCAAGTGTGTACCAGTGACCCAGTCTTTTTGGTTGCTTTTGTTTGTTTGTTTTGTTTGTAAGAAATAAAGGAGGGAAATATAATTTATCTGGAAGTTGTAGAAGATTTCCTCTCTCGGTTATAGTGCAGTGCTTGTAGCAAAGCAGCACTGACCCTGAAAACAACCAAATAAAGGCTGGCTTAAAGAAATTCTGTTTGAGGTCGTTGGAGAAATACCTATGCACCTAGGACCCCCAGGATCAGAGAGAGAGAGAGACAGAGAGAGACAGAGAGAGACAGAGAGAGAAGCTTATTGGAATGAAACTGATTCTCTACCTTTTCCTCTTAGCGCATTTGCCAGTTCTTGGCAAGGCACAAGTGACTGGGAAGCTGGGGACAGGGCAGCTGCTGAGGGTCAGGGAAAACAGCAACACTCTAAGTAGTGTCAGAAATCTGGCAAAAAAAAAAAGGAGGGGGAGGAGGGCCAGGAAGAAAGGAGGGGTGGAGGAGGGGAGGGGAGGGGGAAAGGGAGGAGAAGATGGGGCAGGAAGAAGAGAAGGGAGATGAGAAGAAGAAGAAGAAAGAAAGTAATGTGGGCTGTCCACGTATTCAGACTTAAGGAGCCAATATCCTGGAGTGGCTTGATGAGTGTGTTGGATGCTTGCTTCAGGATTTCCCCTTAAAACATTTGCAAATTAAGCCATGCGCATGTATGACACTATGAGGGCAAGCAGAGTGTGGCTGAAAGAGAGTGGAATTTCCACCAGTATCATGGTAAGAAGGAGATAAAAATGGAAGTTCAGAATTCCTCAAGGGGCAGGACCCAAGGAAACACCTCAGGGTCTCAGGTGGGAGCCCTAGCCGTCTAGAGCATGCACTGTGAGAAAACTAGCCGTGGACTGAGACTTCCCTGCAAATCAGCGCAGTCAAGGACTGGATTGAGGTGATCTTCCCCTCTGCTGCCTGCTGGGGGAGAGGGTGCACAGTCTTCAGAGAAAGATAACATCATGACTCTATCTATCACTTTTCACACAACAGGTTCATCCTTCAGTCACAATATTCTAGGATTATAAAGGAACAGAAGCAAGGAAACGTGGAAGTTGACTCAACAGATGATTGAGATATTGAAGTTAACAGGTAGGAACCTAAAGTGATATGTTTTAACTGTTTAGAAAATAGATGACAGGATCAGTCTTTTTCACCAACGATAGAGAATCTATTTTAAAGAACCAGTGGAAATTCCAGGAGCTGGGGAGTCAGCGGGGGCGACTCCTGCCCTCAGGTGCTTAGTTGTGGAACTGGAGACACTGCGTTGGATGCGGGATCCCGAAGTTAAGCGAGGGCCTCTCAGGAGTCACAGTCTTCTCGCTTGAGGGGTCGCTGGTGCTTCCCGGTTTATTGTTCGCTTTAAAACGTTGGTGACCAGGATACTGGTGGCAGGACCTAGGTTTTCATGGATACAGCTGATGGCCCTCAGCACCGTTTCCGTGGTGTAGCGGTTATCACGTGCGCCTCCCACGCAAAAGGTCCCCGGTTCGAAGCCAGGCAGAAACAGACTCGACTGCGCTGGCTTTTTCCTGAAATTTACATTCCCGTTTAAAACATGAAATGGGGGCGAGGGGAGTGAGGTGCAGCAACCTGCGCAGCTGCATTTTCCATCCCCAAGGTACAGGCCAGGAGTTCCGTTGCTGCCTGAGAGCCTGCTCAGCACTAGGAGCCAGCCGTCCTTTCTCCTCTCTGAGTCACTGCGGAGTCCAGGCCACAGCTTGCTGACCCAAGTGCGCAAAGGACAAGGCTGACTTCGGCTCATTTTTACATCCGGAAATCCCCTCACCTCCTAAGCAGGCGCCTAAATCTCTTGCACATGTTCACCCGAGTTATGTCTCTGGAAACCAAGGAGTTCACTCCTGCGAAGCACCCTTGGCTTTCCCACACCTCAGCACACGCGCGGAGCACGTTGCGTGACAGGCCAAAAGAGCACGAACCCGACGCCGCCGCGGGTGCTCGACCCAAAGACACGTAGATGAAGAATGTCACGCTCCACGGACTGAGCGGGTCGGGGAGGAAAAGGAGCCGGTAACGTGCAGTTATCAGGGGAGGCCCCGGAGCCAGGTCACAGATCACGAAGTAGACGGATCCTCTCATCACCCACTGAGAGCCCAAATGGGCCCCTAATTTAAAAGGAAACTGAGGTTCAGAAAGGGAGCATGTCCTTGCGTCGGCCGCACGTAGAGCTAAAGTTAGACTAGGATGAAACGCAGCCGGTTACCTTGTGGCCTGACCTCAGAGTCCAGAGTCGCCCAGGTCGGGAGAGCTGAAAGGTGATGGGCAGCGGGGCAGCGACTCGGGCACCGCGCACTACTGCGTTCAGCCTAAGGGGGGCTGGGAATCGCTTTTTTTTCTGCTCGGCCCTTCTCAGAAATTCAACCTTTACTGTCACAATTTTCAAGTGGAGGGGCCAAATTTGAGAATCTGTCTCCTGCGCGGCTCCCTGGTGGTCTAGTGCCTAGGATTCGGCGCTTTCACGGCCGCGGCCGGGTTCGATTCCCGCTCAGGGAAACCTCCTTTCGTGCAAGAAGAATCCGACTCTCTTTTCCCCCTTCATCTCAGAAACCTGATGGTTTCACAGAGTTTTCATCCAAAGACAACCTGCGATTTGAGTTCCAAAAACTCACTAAGACATTTGAAACATACAGAACACTTGAAATACAAACGTATATTCTGGACCTAACCGCGCAGGGTTAACATTTTCCCACGTTTGCTTTCTCACTCTCCCTCCATATATATGAACTGCGACGCCTTTGGAGTAACCTGGAATCCGTTCTCTCCAGGCTTGTAGAGAAGCTTCAGGCGGTGTGTGATTCGGCTCTCCCCCAAGTGCAGGCCAGGCACGTTCTGTGCTACTAGGAATCCCCCCGGACCGGCTGCCCTCCGGTCTCCTCCCGGTTGCCTTGGCGGGCAGTGGCCTCTTGGGTCAGCCTGAGCGCTGGAACTGCCTACCTCGGGAAAGGCCCTTCAGGGAAGTGCAGCTGCCCCTTGGCTGTTGCCCGGCTCCCTGGGCCCTGCAGGGGGCAGAAAGGTGAAGGATCTTCCCTGTGGTGGGAGGATGAAGGGAGCAGGTGGGAACTGCGTTAAGGGGAGGGGGAAAGTTCTCAAGAGCTTCCCAGAACTGTCTGCACGGGTAGACAATTTTGTATGCATCACAAGAGTTTAAGAACTTCTGTCTAAACACTACTTTATGTTGTCTTCCGGATTTTCTAATGATGTGGAAAGCATTGCTGGCACAGTATTCTAGCGTGTACACGTCTTAGATTTATTTTCTCTTCAAAATGCTCATGACACTGAACGGCCTAAATTTCCTCTTCTGGTTTTACTGATCCAATAAGCAAAGTTTAATTCCAATAGCGATTGAAGTTTGTAAAATTTAGGACTATGTGTTCCAGTAAAATACATGTGCCCTAGAATATCTTTTAAATAAAGATTATGTCTCAGAATTCTGTAAAATCATAGTGAATTAATTATGTCAGATAAAATTTGGGGGTAAACCGTTTTAGGCGTCACCCAATATATGATTCTAAAATGCACTTCTCTATTAGGATTCGGTTCGAGTTGCCATTTTAAGATCTATTGTTCTCTTTAAGTTCTCTGGCTGTTATTAAATTGAGTTAATTAATGTATAATCTTTGCCCGAGAGTATCTAATTAAGACAGGAAAAACAAAACACTGTCCAACTCGGTATAATGCAGTCGCATATTTTTATAGACTGCAGAGTGGTCAAAGTTTCACAGGTTAGGAGGAGTTGTGGGGATCTTTAGGGGATGATGGTGAACGCAGCCATCACGTCACCTGAGGAAGTGTAAAACCCATGGCATAAGTGCTCCAGGAAGTAAGGAGCTGTCACTGGAGACCTGCTGTGTTCCTGAGGTGTTTGTTTACTATTATTATTTTTTAAATTCCCGGTTCTTGGTCACCTGCCTGCTAGAAGTGAAGTCATCCATTTTCCCATTCCTTCCTATGCTTCCCCTGTTTCACTCACTGCTCCTGCCCTTAGGCTCTGGCAGGTGGACGAGCCTGACTGTGTTCCCACTGGGCTGCCCCTTTTGGATGCCTCAGGTGCAGGTGCAGTGGCGCAGGGACTTTGGGTTTGTTCACAATTCAACATCTCTCCTGGAACGGGGCCTGGCACCTCATAAGCACCGAATTAAGTGCTGGGCGATTGAAGGCATTCTAATGCAAGGTCCTGACACGCTGAACAGCAGAAGACGGTGGGGAAGATTGGGGGCAGCCTAGAGTGTGAGGGACAGAGAGAGACAGAGAGACACAGGCACACAAAGACAGAGAGTGAGTGAGAGGAAGGGGGGTGGGGAGAAAATGTCCTATCACATTTAGCATGTAAAAGCTGAAGAGCTCGGTGTTTTGCTCATGAGATTCAACAGAACAACCATGGGAAGGGAAGGGAAGGCAAAAACACTAAGAACCCAGGTCTGCACAAGATGCATTACCAGGAGCAAGATCCTGTGGTTCCAACAGTTTGTCTCAAATAGGATAATTTTTGTACAAATAGCCCAACACTGTCAAGGAATCATATAGAGACAGTCACGGTCATGTTCATGCACGCTGGTGATATAGCAGGGAGGCCAGTCATTAGATTGTGTGCATCCAACGAAAGCAAAAATACAATTCAGAAGATAAGGGAAGAGGAAGAAATGTCTGGGACCAGCGGCTTCTCCCCACTGCAGTCCATAAGCTGCTTGGCAGGAAGATATCTGGGGTCATTCTCGCCAGTCTACTCTGGACCCCATTAAGTAGGTCACCACCGAAAACAATTACAGTTGTTGGAAGACCTTCTAAACATCTTGGTAGTTTAGGTGCTGAACGTATGCAATAGGGTGTCTCTGGGTAGTGCCCACATCGTCCTTCTATTGTACCTCTGGCTTACGTGAGTCAGGAGGGCACCACTCTGCTTGTGACGTGTCAGTTAGCGATGCAGAAACTTTGTTGTGATGGCAAGAGTATGAAGAAAAGGCTCTTATGCTGAGTTAGAAAAACACATTGGGATACAAATCGGCCCACCTCCTATTGAAGTCAAGCTAGGAACACATAAAGAATGCCTTCAGCTTCTGGCAAAGGTGGAGTGATAGAAATCAGATTTACCTCCTGCCTGAAATCTCACCGCCGCCCAAACCACCACCCCCCCGCCAAGAAATGGAAAAGATAAAAGACATGAAATACCAGTTTTCTAGACACTGTAAACCAGGCAGCAAAGGACAGCAACCCCTGAGAGATGAGACACGAACAAGGTGAGGCCTGCCACTGGCCCAGCTTACTGCTTTCAGAGAGTTTCCAGGCTGGGTGGGCACCAGGAGGGGCATCTGAGGCCAACTGCTTGGATGGTGGAGATGAAGCTGAGTGTTGGTAGGACAGCAAGGAAGCGAGAGTTCACAGGACAAAGATCCAGTGATAAGAGAGATAGACAGAGAATCCAGGGTTATGAAAGTGTCTCCCTGGAGCACTCCGCAGAGTAATGATTGGGGTATGCTTCTGAAGAAATGGCCTGAGGCCAAGGAAAGAAACTATTAAAAAGATCATGGAACAGTGCCTGGTGCTCACACAGGACAGGCAATTGTACTCGCTTCCCCCAGCCAGACTGGACTTGGATTACTCATAATTCGTGGGTCATTGGGAAGGACATTCAGGAAACTCTGGTTTCAGTAGTGGGAATAATGAGCCCTAGAATGACCGACCCCCAAAATCATGAAAGCAAGATCCAAAGGGATCCAACTGTTTACAAGTCGCTTAACTGTACCCCAGAACAAAACTCAAGAAGATTTAGAGGAATACCATAATAGCCAGTGCCCAAGAAGGGAAACTCTGACAATGTCTGGCATCCAATCAAAGAACGCCAGGCATGCAAAGAGGCAGGAAAACATGAGGTGTGAGGAGGAGACTAATCAATCAAAACTGAGCCACAACTGACATGATGCTAAAATTAGCAGAGAGGACGTTCGTTAAGACAGTTATTATGCCTGTGTCGCATATGTCCCAAGAGTTAAGTAGAAATGTAGAACACATACAAATGGCCAGAATCAAACTGTAGACATGGAAATGATAACATCTGATATTATGTAATTCACCTGATAGAATTAATAACAGATTAGACATTGCAGGGGGAATTTAAAAAAAGAAAAAAAAAAGGATCAGGGAACATAAAGCCATGAACAACTGAGAGTATCGTAAAATGAAACTACACACAAAAAAAGTTTTTTAATGAACATAGCATCACTGACTGGTAAGGTATGTTTAAAAGGCCCAATATAGGAGTAATTTGGAGTCCCTGGAAAGACCAGAAGAGAAGGAACAATTTTTGAAGAAACACTGACAGAAAAATTTCCAAAGAGCCAAATGAACACTATGAGTGCAAGAAACACGAAGCAAACCACACTTTGCCACATCGTAATTAAACTGCGCATGACTCCATTGAAATAGAACAATATCTTCACAGCAGAGGGAAAAGACACAGTATATACATAAAACAAAAATAAAGACTATGTCAGATTTCTCATCAGGAGCAGTGAGAAGACAGTGGAGCAACATCTTTAAAGAACATGGAATTCTATGCCTCCTCCCTAAGAAATGTCTTTCAAAAATGAAAGTGAATAATGACATCTACCGACATACAAATGCTGAAAGAATTCATCACCCGCCGACCCACACTATAAGGAATGTTAAAGGAGTCCACTGACACCAGATGGAAATCTGGAGGTACACAAAGGGGCAAAGGACAACAGAAAAGGTATCTGCCTGGGAAAATACGTAAGATTTTTCTTATTATTTAAGTCTCTTTAGGAACATGGGACCGATTTTTCTAAAGTAATAACGGTGGATTGTGGGGTTTAGGACACATGCAAAGTAAGATGCATGATGACAATAGCACAATGGCCGGCAGGGAAGAAATGCGAAGAGGTGTGGCATCGCTTGAAGGCAGACTGTGGTAAGTTACAGAAGTCTGTTATAAAGCCTCAAGCAGTCGCTAAAATAAGAAAAGAAAGAGTGAGACCTAATAAGCCAGCAAAGGAGCGGAACTGGAAGCATATACGAACCATGTCAGCACTATGTGATCCAGCAACTGCTTCTCCAGGACTCTTCCCTCCAAGAAGACCTTGTACAAGGGGCCAAAGATACCTGTACAAGAAGGATGACTGCAGCATTATTTGTAACCGTGAAATCGTAGAACCAACTTAATTGCAAAAGTATATGGAAAGGGTTAAATAAATACTAGTACGTGCAAGTACGGACGGAAGAAAGTCCATCGTGAAAAGGAATTCAGAAAGTAACGAAGACAGCCGTATTCTTTCGAGGATTTCCAGACGACTTCTTCCGATCGCACCTTATGTCCTCGTGTTGTGAACACGACACGGGGGACAGGAGGGTAGTAGTGGAAGACCCTTTTTCGACCTTTACGGGAGAGGATGTGCAGAGCAGAAAGAACCATGAAGCCTTTACTTTCTAAAAGAAGCGGAAGAATGGCGTCCCCGGGTGGGCTCGAACCACCAACCTTTCGGTTAACAGCCGAATGCGCTAACCGATTGCGCCACAGGGACGCACCTGCAACGTTTTCCTCTCACCCCATAGTGATCAAATACCGCATCCGCGCCAAGCGGAGTCGCTCGCCTTTCGCAGGACAGCGACGCCGGCTCCAAAGCCTAGGACAACCGCAGACGTGGAGTCGACGCAGCGCGTTCTTCCCGTGGAAAAGCCGAGCGTCGGGCGATTCCGAAGGCAGAAGGGCAGCCGAGTGTCCCCGCCGCAGATGCCAGCGACCCGGAAACGCCCCCGGACCTGAGCCGGGGGGTCCCCGAGGGAAGATGAAGGCCAGGTTTGGCTCCGTGACGACTCCCCATTCGCTCCGCGCGCGCCGCCCGCCCTCCGTTCGGCCGCGGTCGCTGGGGCGCGAGCCGGAACCAGGGGCTGCGGAGGGTTGGTCCAAAGGGGCAAACGCGAAGAGGCGGGAAAGAAGCCGGCGAGGTGGGCACGAGGACAGCTTGACTTCCCAGGAGGCCTGTGCAGAGGCACGTGCCGGATTTGGGGAGATGAGAATTGGGTTTTGGTTTGGTTTGCTTTGCTTTGATCATCATGTACCAGAATTGAGAGGAAGGGAGTGGAAAACGGAGAGCGGGCATGAGAGAAGACTATGAATATCGACATTTGTCCAGGCACAGCGCAGTGATTGGAATGATTTTACGTCAACATCGTAAGAGCAAGAACTCCTGCGGCCGCGGGGACCGTGGCGCGCCGTGATCGTATAGTGGTTAGTACTCTGCGTTGTGGCCGCAGCAACCTCGGTTCGAATCCGAGTCATGGCACCCTCCTCTGTCTCACGCGGCACGGTGGCTCCCCTTTTACTTTGTCTTGAAACTTGCACCGGCCTGGGGGCCAGAGAGCACTGCTTTCCCCAGGCCACCTGGCGGCAGGAGGTCAGGAGAAGGGAAGGAAACCCCACCCAGGGCACTCACCTCGTGTCTGAGCAGAAGGAAACCCAGGGCAGTGGTTTCTCTTCGGTCCTGCTCCAAAATAGGGAAGCCGGGCAAGGAGCCTTCTGTGCTGTAACTGGTGAAAAATGTTGTTTCTGTGTTACTCAAAATCTGCAGGATCTTAAAGACCAGATAAAAAGTTTTATCAGATAGGCGACTCCCCCTGCCTAGACCTGTTTTGCTGGTTTAATCTTGGCTCCTGGGAATCTCTGCTCCGAGGACTTTTTCAATCCTTGGCTATTGTTCCCTTTAGAGTCACCGAAGTAACCTCTCTAGTGCCTTTCTATACTCTCAAGGATTTTAAGTGCCTGTCGGCAGCCACTCAAAAGACAAATGGTATCCATCAGGATTGGACAACTGGAAGACCTTAACAGTCACCGCACAAATGATGATAACGGTGACTACAGCACCCTCCGCCCTGACGACACAGCTAGTGGAAACCAGCGAATATGTGTGATTCTTCTGCCTGACTACATCAATGCTGGTACCCGAGAGTACCGTTAGACTGAGAGCATGACCAAAAGCGGAGAATTGGTAAAAATCAGACACAAATGGAGATCACACTTGAAACTTCCCTGAGCAGACAAACCCGTTTAGTCATACAAGGAAGAGCTCATTTAGCTTATTTTGCAAAACAAGTGAAACTTACCTTGGGCCACTTCTTGTTTATGCCTCTGAAAATCATAAACAAAGCCTAAAACTGTTCGCCAAAATTGATGGGAGGTAACCACTTTTAACCAATTCCCTATCACGAGGAAAACTCTAATGTTGTAACCAGTCACTGCGAAGGACAAAACAGCCGCTGCCCCCTCATGAGATAAGTTGCTTTCTAACAGTGTAGCACCTCTGAGCCTCCTTCCATATTCCGTTGGAGTGCTCCCAGTTCCTGAACGGTAAACCTTTTTGTGCACGGTAAACCTTCACTAATTACTGTTTCGCTGATCACCGGTGGTTTAACGTCTGCTATATCTGAACTTTGACGGTGCCTCGACATTTTCATCTACCAGATTGGACCAACAAGGGAACTCCACATCATGCTGCTGTTGTCCCATTGCCTGGACTTAGTGACTACTCAGTCAGTCACGCAGAATCATTAAAATCATTGCCATTGTCCTCTGTTTTATTTGTTAACAGTCACTGTCCAGACTCCTTTCACTTTACCTTTGCCTCTTCTAGAATGTCATGGAAATGGGATCATAGTGCACACACTCTTGCCTGCACACCTCTTCATCTTTGCACAACGTCTCTGACTTTATCAATTGTTGAGTAAAGCAGATGTCACTCCTCTTTCATTGCTGAGTTGTATTCCATGGCAGTAACATAGCACAGTCTGTTTACCATTCACTCGATAATAAGCATTTGAGCTGTATCCAGTATGGGCTATTGTGAATAAAGCTGCTTTGAAGAGTCTTTCCACAAGAGATCTTGTGGACGAAGGTTTTCATTTCTCTCAGTGAAGAATAGCTGGTACCAGGGAGTAGTATATGCTCCACTTCATAAAAACCACCAAAGCCTTTTCCAAAGCAGTTGTACCATTTTATGTTACCACCAACAATATGACGGTTGTGGTTATTCCACATCTTTGCCAAGATTGTTGGTGCTTCCTCTCCTTATAATGTTAGCCACGCTACTAAGAGTAGTGGTATCTCAACATGGTTTTAATGTCCGTTTCTGTGACAGCTAAAAATATTGAGGACTCCTGGTATGCTTTTTTGGCCATGTGCATATCTTCCTTTCTGAAGTATCTGTGCATATTTTTTAACCCATCTGAAAAAAAGTGGGGTTTTTGATCTTGGAAAAACTTGTTACTGTGTCGGAGGAGCTCATTATACATTATAATGACAGGCGGTGAGGGTTGTCAGCTATGTGTTGTGAATATTTTCTCCCTGTCTCTAGCTTGCTTTTCCATTTTAGTGGCCTCCTTGGATGAGAAGATACGGCTGACGTTGATGAACTCTAATTTATCATTTGTCTTTGTTTTATACATTCTTTGGGTCCTGGTTAGTAAATCTTTGCCTACCACCAAATCACGAAGTATCCTCAAAATGCCTTATACCTTTAACTTTTATGTCTTGGTCTATGATGCACTTCAGATTGACTTTTGTGTGTAGTGTGAGATAGAAATACAGCTGCCCCCCCTCCGAATATGGAACCTATTTCCTTTCCCCATTGAACTGCTTTTCTTGAAAACTCATTCACTAATTGAGCTATGGGTCGGTTTCAAGTCTCTGAACCCAGTCCATTTTCCAGTTGTGTACCCTGATGCCACTTGCACCCTGCTGGTCTATGTTGTGGGGGGCGGTCACAGTAACTCTTAAGGTCAGGTAGTGCAAGTCTCCCCATTCTGTTCTTTTCCACACAGAGCGATACATTTTGCAACATGTAATAACTCAGGTTACCATCCCCCAGGTCAAGATATGCATGCCATCTCATCATACTTCTCATTTCCTTGTGGGACACAGGCCCTCCCTCCCATGTACTGGCTGCCCCCTTGTGGCCAAAGAGCCTCTATTGTACTCTCTGGGGATAACAAACGCCCAGTTGCCTGCAGGGCAGCTGAACCATGCCAGAAAGATCTACAAGACTCAAAACAGTCGGGATTTTCGGATGCAGGGGCGGGGGCGGGGGGTGGTGGTGAGGGGGCGGCGGGAAGTTAGCTCACTTTTCAGGCCTTTGGGCTTAGAGAAAGTTTCCTTTCGTCATTCCTAACCGTGGGAAGTACAAAGCTTTGTGCTGCTTAACATTTCCTCTTCTTTCTGGGCAGAGAGAGTCCCACAGAGCATACCTAATTTGCGAAATTGTTCGCTGGGTGCGATGTTGAAAACTGGAGGCTGAGGGAGAGCTCTATCATGTTTTGTTTTGTGTGAATAAAAGAAAATGAGGAAGAAGCGGAGATACAGAGAGGGGAATAATAGGCTGGATCCTGAAAAGCGATCGTAGGGTCTGGCCCTGGATGTCAGATTTTGGAGAAAGAGAAGACATTGATGAGCATATCCAGGGAAGGACTTCGTTGGAAAGAGCAGACACTTAAGGCTATTTTATGACGTTTTCCATTCGTTTATATGTACTTCTCCTTTCCCATCTTTGTAGATAAGGCACAGGAGAGCTTGATTCGTTCGTTGGTTTTTGGAATGCATGCTTAAACAAAAGTGACTTCCATACTTCAAATATTCATCTGTGAACCTCCTAGACTCCTCTTAGGTGCCACCAACTGTGCATTAAAAGTAAAATGGGTCCAACCTGGGGACTCTACCTGGGAAAGTGCAATTAATTTTAAGGGGGTGGCTGAGAGAGAAATGAGACACTCAACAATGGTTGCTTCCCTTACTGCAGTGGTTTTCATATATGCTGCACACCCAATCGATCGATCCTTTCCTCAAATCCTTTCCTCCTTTTCTCAAGCAGTTGAGAAAAAGAATTCACTGAGTTGCATCCGGGAAATGCATGGATTTCGTGGCTAGGGAAGTTCAAGTATTTCCAAGTGGGAAGATTGGGGACTGCCTACTCACTTGTACCCGGGCCATCGTTGTCTGCTGTGTCTACTTGGTCTGGACTGGACAAGGGGACTCCACTCGCCTTCGCCAGCCAGGGGGAGGACGCGGTTCCAGAGGCGGTCAACTTCATGGTGACTCCAGATCCTGAGGCCTCATAGGATTTTTCTTCACTTTCCCTTTCATGTCTCTTCTGCCTGCCCAATAAGAGAGGATTCACTGCCTTTCTCTCTCTCTCAGGACCCATTTGGGGGTCCCTTGTGGACAGGACTGAAGTGGGCCTCTGGTTCCCCCTAGGTGTCCCTCCTGGCTTGGGCGTCTCCGGAGCTCAGGCTGGCCCAGTACGGAACCCCCCGGCTGGTGGGACCGCGGGGAGCCCAGAAGGCTACACTGGCGGTGGTGGAGGTGCTAGCCCCAGGTGGCAGGCGCCACAGTCAAACCCTATTCTTCCCCGTGCACCTCCTTCTCGGGGATGCACGGGGCAGCTGGAATAAAGCGGCCCCTAAAACTTCTCTGCCGACTGAATCCAAAGAGGCATGAAGTCCCAGAAGCGGGGAGAGGAACCTCACTGAGCAGACTCAGACTTCTTCCTGGCTGCCTCTCCTGGGCAGGCTCAAAAGAAGCTGATGTCGAGGATGGAGCCAAAGAAAAGGCTTCATGGCAGAAAATGCCGCGATCTCGAGAGACATGAAAGTCTTAAATCCTGACGCCTAGATGAGCAGGGGGCCAAGTTGAAATCCACCCCTGTGCCCTGATCAGGAGACTCATCTGCATGAGTTCAGAGGCCAGGAACAGGAGCGACTGTGCACATCTCTGGTTCTCAAATGGGGGCGATTTGGGCTCCCCCCCTCATCCCTGGCCGCCTCTGTGATACTGGGCCTTGTCTGGACACGTTTTTTATTGTTAAGACTGGGGGAAGGGGGACGGAGAGTTTCCACCTGGTATCCAGTCAGCAGAAGCCAGGGGTGTCACTAAACATGCTTCGGTCCTCAGGCGGAGCCCCCCCCCCACAAAAAATGATCCCGTCCAAAATATCAACACTGCGCAGGTTGAGAAACCCCCGTGTAGATCAATGTCCACACACTTGAGAGATGAGAAAACATGAATTTCTGACTACTGGGATGTGGGGTCTGAGGAAAACCATGGCATCAGAGAGAACTCCAAGATTGCTGACCTGGGTATAGAGAACGATGGAGTTGGCATTGACTAAGGTGGGAAAACTGCAGGTGCAGCAGGTTGTAAGGGGGAAGATCTGTTATCAAATGGCACTCGGGTCCTCTGGCCCATCGCACAGCAAAGCCAATCAACGGACACCAGGTAGTGGTAAGTAAAGTACAGCGTTTATTGCAGGGTGCCCGAGCAAGGAGAACGGGCAGCTAAAGCTCAAAAGACCCAAAATCCTGGATGGCTTTCAGGACAGTGTATTTAAAGGCAGTGTGAGGGAGAGGGTCTCAGGGTGCGTGATCAGCTTCCACACAGTTCTCTGGCTGGTTGATGGTGAGGTAACAAGGTGAAGTTTCAGGAATCAACATCATCAATCTTCTGGCTCTAACTGGTCTGGGGTCTACGTGCTTGTGGTCAGCAGTTTCCATCTGGTGGGGAATCTGGGTTCTGTAAAAACCACTTGGGAATGTGCATCAAACAGTGTTATCTGTGTCCTTCAGGGAGGAACTACAGGTCCCGTGGCTCTGCTATATGACTGATATATTGTGAAAATTCTTACCAGTTCTCCTGCCCGACTGCTGTTCTTTGTTTCTGCATGTTTTCATTCCTTTAATCATTAATTTTTGGGCCAGACTTTTTGCAACTCAGGGAAGGCTCAGGAGACTAAAGTTTTTCTTTACGGAGCGCTGGGGGCACGACGGGATGGGTTAACCCACAAAGCCCATCCGGGGATTGCTCGTCTTTAGATCCGGAATCCAATTTAGCGCCTTGGAGCCTGGCTTAAAAGGGTTTTCCATCCAAGCCGTCTCCGTTGCTGCATCCGCCTGAGTCCTTTTGGACAATGGAGATGCGGGCTCTCGGTGCGTGGCCCCTTCTCACCCCGGGCACATTCCCTCCCGCCTCCTCCCGGCCACCGGGCCCCTCGCACGCTCCCCGGGCCTCGCCGACCTTCTCTCCACACGCGGCCACCTCACAAAGACGCGTCACAAGGCTAGTTCTCAAGGCTAGGTGCGGCCGCGATGAGGCAACTCGCTCGGGACTTGCGGACCCGGCAGGCCCCGCGGGCGTTCGGGCTCCTTTTTTGGAGGAAGCACGGAGGGAACGGCCTTAGGGAAGGATTTCTGCAACGACGGATGACCCCTCCGGAAGGCTCAAGGCCTTCCAGAGCAAAGGGAAAAGGTCCCTGTAGTCAGCAGCACGAGAAAAGCCGTCCACCAGCAGCTCCCTGGTGGTCCCGTGGCTAGGATTCGGCGCTTTCACCGCCGCGACCGGCCCGGGTTCGACTCCCGGTCAGGGAAACCTTTTGGGCAGCTTTCCATCCCCTGAATTGTGTTGCGGCGTGTTCCCCACACCGAGGCAAACCAGAGTGGCCGATTCCCAGGGCACCTAGGTCGTTCTCATCTCCAGGGCAGCCCTACCCCACCCGCGCCCGCACAGCGCCACATCCCCTCATCTCCACCGCACAAGTGGCTTTCCAGGGCCTCCGAGCATCTTGCTCAGCTTTACACAGCCCTGCAGAGGTTCAACTCCCTGTGGGGTTCAAACCCACGCCCGTTGCCACCCGGGGCGCAGGTCATGTTGAGCTCTGAGTAACCGAGAGAGGCCAAGCCGAGTCTCGGTGTTAGTATCAATAGATGCCCTGGAGAAATGCTTATTAGGCGCTCGGCAGAGGTGCCTGGAGGCGATATCCACGAGGGTTGAGAGGAAGGTGAGCGCTGGGTCGGATCCTGGAGGTTGTTCCACTTGTAGATTAAGCGGTGTAGGGAGTTAACATCATTTAACTGACCCAACAAAGGCAGCAGGTGAAGTATGCGCAGAATGGAAAATTGTAACACTGCTGCCGTAAGCAGAAGGTAGGAGTAAAAATCAGCACCGCTACGTCAAAGCGATGCTACCCACCACAATCAAGTCCCACAGTTTCTACAATGGCTGTTGCATTTAAACCCTGCACACTCTCCCAGGCACTGGGCGCGTTATCCCTTTTCCCTTGAAGAGCTTTTGGGATAAATGTTGCGTCCACTGTAAGGCAACAAGAGAGAGAGCGAGAGCGTGGCAGGTGTAGCGGAGGGATCCTCAGAGGCAGCAGGTGGTGTGTGTAGACGATGGGACAGCGCAATGGCTGCGGGTCGGTGGGTTGGGCGTCACTGCTGAATGGCGGTCAGTCTTGTGGGCCGGGCAGTGGGATCTCCTGTGTGTTGGGTAGGCGGGAGTGGGCGATCGGTGGCTTTTCGGAGATCGGTTTGGAAGAACAGCGAGGGGAGGGGAGGGCAGGGTGTTGACCGTGCCTGCGGGGTGCATGCTCATAGTTACCGGGCACGGGAGAGACTGTGGTCACGAAGGTAGTTCTCCCAGCACGAGGCTCGTCTACTGCACTCGGGGCGTGCTGATGTAGGGATTTGTGCTAATGAGAGATTGCGTTCGTGCTCTCCCCTGATACCCCTCGGTTCACGACAGACGACGTCTCTTCCGTGGTGCCTCGCTGCGCTCCGCTCCCAGGGCGCAGGGCGAGAGGCGCAGCCCCAGCCAGCGCTCCACAGCTTGGGAAATCGGGTCTGCACCCGCATCTTCCGGGCTTTCCTGTTTCGTGACCTAAGTGTATGGATGGGTCCTGCTTCTTGAGCCACGCCTCCTGTCTGTTCACAAGTGCGGGACGTGCCTTCTCCTCCAGCCCGCTGCCGGCCACGCGCGTGTGTGTGCGCGCGCCGGGACCCGCCCACTGGGCCCCGCTCTGGTCTGGGCAGTTCCCGCAGGCTGGCCGGCAGGCATCTGCAGGAGAAAGGCCACGTGGCCGCGGTGTTGCGAAAGCGTGGGAATGTCGCCCGAAGGCCTCGCGCTCCACAGTCCCTTGGGGTCCAGATCGGAAGGAGGCACCCCTTCCAGGAAAAAGGAGGCCCGAGGCCTGCCTTCGCAAGGAGGCTCCCGGAGCCGGCGCGCGGTATCCTTGCCTGGGCAGCCAGCCCTTCTGGCCTTCCACCCGGCCTCGCCTTCCGCCTTCTCCTCTTCCACCCCAGCCGTGTTCCTGCGGAGAGTTAGCGCTCCCTCCACCCGCCCCTCGGGGCCCCCCGCCCACCCTATCCCACCCCACCCCACCCCACCCCACCCCACCCCACCCCCATCCCTCAGAAATGATCTAGCTGCCTCTCCGGTGCTTACGGCGGGAGTTGGATCAGTGTTTTCCTGCAACGGGAGGAGAGAGAACCTGCGGCGGCAGGAGGCAACCCGTTCCCTTGCTGGTTCTCTGGGCTCAGCCCATCAAGGGGACTAGCTCAGGGGCCTGGGTCTCCCGCGGCCCGAGGAGCCGGCCAAGTTGGCGTCTCTCCCACTGCTCCTCAAGGCGAACAGCAGGAATATCCTGTGGGGTCCACTCTTACCCAGAAGAGGCACCCGGGAAATCATCCAACACAAGGCCGGACGCTGCGCGACGGACCACTTGGGAGCAACGCTTCCGTCGGTCTGTCCTTCCCTCCTAGGGCTTTGGGGAGCGGAGAAATCATCTAGGACGACGCGCTCTTCAGCGTCCTGTCTGAGACAAAAGAGGGAAGGAGGGTGTCTTCCAAGAAGGCAGCAGCGCCGAAGCCTGTGGTCGCAGAGAGGCCTGAGGAGCAAGGGTGCCCTATCTCGACCAGGGTTATCCAGCTGCTGCGGAAAACTCACCTGGCTGAGGCCTCCTCCTCCGCCTCCTCCTCATCTTCCGCCTCTCTGCCCGCTCATCCTTCGCCTTCCCCTCTTCCTCCCCCCTTTCCTCTTTCCCCCTCTTGTTTTCTATCCTGGGGTTCCTTGAGTGCCTACCTTCCTTTGTGCCAGGGGACCTCTCACCTCCACCGGAGGGCTGCAAAACATACAAAGAAACAAAACCAAAAACATATCCTGTTGAGGGCAATTTCTTAAAGTCTTCTTGGGAATTAACTAAATGGGCACACTTGCCATTTGCCTCCCTTTACCGCCGTCCCCTCTAGTGGAGACTAAGAACGACACAAATTACCCTCAACAGGAATTTTTTTTTTTTTTTTTTTTGCAGCCCTCCAGTACCGTGAAGGGAGCATGTTTTTGAAGCTCCAGGTGTGTCTGCTGGATCTCTGAGGTTTGGAATACTTGAAACTGAAACCATTGTTACTATTATCCTTTCTCCTATCCTATCCTTGGGCCACATCGCACTTGGAGTGGGGATGAAGAAATGAAGGTCACTGAAGGACTGTAGCTGTGACAGGAGGGGCCTCAGGGGCCCAGGGAGGGGGACGTTTCTGGGGAGGAATTCGTGCAGAGATGAAGGAAGTTGGGGAGTGGGGCCTCTGACCTTGGTACGCCTGAATTTGCCGGTCTTGGTATAATTCAGGACAAGGAACGACCTGTCTATGCCAAGGATATTGCCCATGGAAAAGGGGAGAGGCAACCGAAGAAAAGCAAGCATTGGCCTGGAATCAAACCTGGTTCTACCGCATGGGAGGTGAGAATTCTACCCTTGAGCCACCAACGTTTCCGCCTGTGCTGCTCGACTAGGATTCCTCTGGAAGAGGCTCGGGAAGGACTTTGAAAAGAGTTCTGAAAACAACAGGCCTCTTTGGTAGACATACAGAACAAACTAAAAAACGAACAAACAAGAAAACACCCAGAGCAAAGGCTTGCATAGGAGGCTTATGTCAGGCAATACCATCAAGCTGTGGCTTTCACATCAAAATCCTGCGGGCTTCATTTCCTCACTGACAATGCAGTCATTTTCTTTGCCCGCCCCCCCATCACTTGGTGCCTCCCAAGCCTGTCGAGGCAGAGGGTGATGTGTGACGCTGACAGGGAACTCACTGTTGTGTTGAGTTTTAGCGTTTGTGACTCTGAGACGCACAGGGGGCATGGATCTGTGATTTAGGAGTTGTGAGTTTAAAGTGCAGGTTTGCAGTTTAGAAAGGGGTGTGGGAATACATGTAGATCTGGTCGATGTAGTTGGTAAATGAAAGCATGATGGCCAGAGCTGGCGTGTGTCTTTGGTGTTGGGCAGAGGGCAGATAGAGCCAAAGGTCTTCAGGGTCAAGGGGATGGTCGTTTTCCTTGTTGAAAACAAGTTTATGACTCAGCCTGGAACTAGCCTGGCTTCTCAGCAAGAGAAGCATGACTGCACGTCTGCAGCTCCTATCTTTCAGAAAGGCATAATGGTTCCTAAGTCCCAACATGTGGGGGAGCCCCCCCTCCAGGTTCCTTTCTTCAGTGTAATTTCCCCCAGGAAAAATTGGGAAAGAAGTCTCTCTGTATTTCAATTTCATCAGAGGACCAATATGTTAACCTCGACACTATTCTAAAAATTAGTCTGCTCCTTATATAACCAAAACACCAAAGCCTACGCCCCACATGCATCTCAGAGTCACAAATGCTAAAACTCAGCACAACACGGAGTCCCTTTTGGGAGATTAGATTCTCCCATATAATCAAACATTGGTTGCAAACAATAGTAATTAATCTTTTAATAATTATGATATATCACATATCCTTCCAAATGCTTTGAACACCTTAAAAAGCAGACGCATACTATTGTTATAACGGTTACAAGAATGACTCACTATTCTTGTACAAAACAACAGTGTTTCTTCGTTATCTCTCCTTTGATTCTGGCCCTTTCCTTCTTCTAATTTCAGTCTAATTCTGCTCCTGTTTCTTATTTCTTGCCTGGATGAGAATTTCACTTGCCTAACCTAGCAAGTTGGATTATTTTCTCAGACTCTCTAAGGTAAGAGTTTGAGGTTGAGAGTTGCAGGTATAGGGTCATAAACAAGGGATCTGGATGAATTTCTGATGTTTTTACGGCAGGGGTCTGTTGTACGGTTAGAAAGAACCTTTTTCAGAGCTGTGGTGTGAACTGATGAAGTCGATATTTTGATATTTTCATTTGAATGTTCCCACTTCATGCTGTTGCCTGCTTGTAGGCCTTTTTCGCAAGGCTTTGTTCCGAGTGCCTGTCAGTCTGTGAGCTCTGTCTTTCAAAGACAGCGCTGTAGGCCTATTTTGGAACCTCTTTGTTTCGCCGCCGCGGGATCCTCGGTCGCTCTGGAGATGCTTTCTGGAGAGCCGTCAGAGACTTGCATAGATAGGGGCATTGGTGGTTCAGTGGTAGAATTCTCGCCTCCCATGCGGGAGACCCGGGTTCGATTCCCGGCCAGTGCAGAGTGTCTCTTCTCGATCCCTTTTCCGGCCCAGACTTTTCACCCCTTGGTTTTTGCCTGCTGCACACACAAGTCCGACGACGTCGTGGTTCTGGCCACAAGGAGTACGAAGATGAGAATTAACACCCGAAGGCAGTCCTGAGCGGAAGACGTTAAGGAGCGTCTGAATGGGGACTTTGCAGAGCCCTGGGGCTGTGACGGAGTACAATATGGCAGCAACCACCTCGCTGGCCAGTCGGTACCTTTCTACCTGCAAGTGTCCTCCACCTCCTACTCGTCCTCCTTCTCCTGCCCCACTTCCTCCCCTCCTTATCCCCCTCTTCCCTTCCCCTCTCCTTCTCCTTCTCCTTCCCTTTCCCCTCCCTCTCCCTCCCCCTCTTCCCCCCCCCCTTTCTCCTTCACCATCTGTAATGTTCCCTCATTGGGATTTCACTTCTAATATCCCTTATTGGTTATGAACTTGAGCACCCTTACATATTTGTTAACCATTTGGATATTCTCTTATAGGTTCTCCCCCACCCCCATCCCCACCCCCAAGACCTTGGTGATTTTCCTACAGGTCTTTTTTTCTTGTTTTGTAAGAATTTATTAAATATCTTCAGTACCAGTTGATTATGCTGACTGCAAGGACATTCGCTCAAGTTGTGACGTGTCTTTTTTACTCTTTAGTCTGTGGTTTGATGAACAGAGATGCTTGATGTAATCCAATTGATCAGTCTTCGTTAAGAACTGGTCTTTTTTTTTCCTACATTTTATGATATATTCTTATTAGTTATCCATTATACATATTAGTGTATGTATGTCAATCCCAATTGCCCAGTTCATCACACCACCACCCCACCCCCGCCGCTTTCCCCCTTGGTGTCCATACGTTTGTTCTCTACAGCTGTGTTTCTATTTCTGCCCTACAAACCGGTTCACCTGTACCATTTTTCTAGGTTCCACATGTATGCGTTAATATACGATATTTGTTTTTCTCTTTCTGACTTACTTCACTCTGTATGACAGTGTCTAGATCCACCCACGTCTCTACAAATGACCCAGTTTCGTTCCCTTTTAAGGCTGAGTAATATTCCATTGTATCTATGTACCACATCTTCTTTATCCATTCATCTGTCGATGGGCATTTAGGTTGCTTCCATGACCTGGCTATTGTAGATAGAGCTGCAGTGAACACTGGGGTGCATGTGTCTTTTTGAATTATGGTTTTCTCTGGGTATATGCCCAGTAGTGGGATTGCTGGGTCATATGGTAATTCTATTTTTAGTTTTTTAAGGAACCTCCATGCTGAAGAACTGGTCTTTTTACCTTATTTTAAAAATCCTTGCTTACCCCTGAGATCATGGAAATACCCTGCTATATAACACCAACTAAAATCATTTTAGGTTTCATTTCACGTTGAAATGATTTTGGTTACTGTGGAGGTAGGAGTCACCTTTCATTCCCCTGTCCCCTCCCCAGTGCATGTGATTGAACTGTGTGGTATAATTGTTGAAAATTTAAAATGTTTTTAATACCTTTGTTTCTTGAATCCTCAATTTAATCCAATTGAATCCTCCAATTTAGTCTGATTTTAAAATATTTGTATATACCAAATAAACTCAATTCTCTTAATAATTCTAGTAATTCACCTTTCATCCATGTAAATAATTATAGTAGTCATTTTTCATTTTCACTTCTTATACCTTTTCTTTTTTCTTGCCTTTCCTCACTGGCTAAGATCTCCATCACAATGGTGAAAAGATGTGGTCAGAGTGAGGCCTATTTGTCGGATTCCTGAGGGTTCCTGATTGGTAACGGAGGTGGGGGGTTGGGAGCCAGGGGTTTATTACCCACTATAATGTTTGCTGAAGGTTTCTTGTTTGTTTTTGTTTCAGAAGCTACCCTTAGCAGATTGGGGCTGTTCTCTTCTAGCCTATTATGCTAAAGGGTTTTTTTTCAAAGTTAAATCAATGGTGAATTTTTTCAAATACCTCTTCTGTTTTAGTGATTATGATTTCCCTCCTCTACGTTGTTAATGTGGTGAGTTAGATTAATTTATTTTCTAATGATAATCAACTGTTTTCCCAGGATAAGACCAATTTTTCACAATTAAAAAATGTATTGCTGGATTCAGTATTTTTTTAACATTGCAGCAATAAGACAGGTCTGTAATTTATAGTTTTCACATTGCCTTTGTAGGGGGTTGTTGGTTTCAACATAAACTCATAAAATAAAGTTGGAGAAATGTGCCATCTTTTAGAATTTGTTTGCTTTGGAGTCATTTCTTCTAATGAACTTTTTTTTGGTCTTGGAGCTTTCTTTGAAGGAGGATTTAAAAATTCTGATTTAAAAAATGTAATGCTTGTAGGACTAGTCCATTTTATTTCCCTAAACTCACTATTGGAATATGTTCATTTCCTCTAAATTTTTAATCAGTTGTCATATGTGTGTTTATGATATTCATTTATCGTTTCCTCATGTCTACGAGTTCAGTAGTAATGGCTTCCTTCTTTCCTCTTTTTTTAAAAATCTATGTATATTTCTTTTTATTTAGAATTTCCACAAGCTGTGAAATTGGGGTTTGAGATAACTTTTTTAGCTCTCAAGGATCTTGGAGACCTCTGCTGACATTTAAGAGCCGTGCAAGGCCTAAGAAGAGGCACTGGAAGTATTTAAGAAAACACTCTCCTGTGTCAGTCCCACATTCGCCTCCCACTCTGGGCTATTATTTCTTTAAAATATTTGTAAAAATTTTTTAAATTTCAAAAATACAAAAAGTACAAAAAATAAATATGCATCCCTCACCTAATTTTAAACGATGTTATCCTTTTGCCATGTTCTTTTTGAATTTTCATAAGAACTAAAAATACTGCAGATGTTGCTGAACTTCTCCTCACCTCCTTAATCACTTTACCCCATTCTCCCATTTCCTTCTAGAAATAACCATCCTCCTGATGCTGGTGTGACATTTCTTTACATGTTTTGGTACATGACAATAAATGGTTAAAGACACATATAATATATCCATCTTTTTTTGTTTTAAGAATTTATATGAACACCATCATACTATGTCATCTTTTGTCACTTGATTTTTTTCACTCAACTTTTTTTTTCAGTTTCATCCATCTTGATAGATAGAACTAGTTCATTCATCTTAATAGCTGTAGAACAGTCCATGGAAAGTATAAACCAGAGTTTATGTATCCTTTCCCCTCAGAGGACCATTGGGTAGTTTACGTGTTTTTATAAGTACATGCAGTGCTTCAGTGAACCTTCTTGCACATGTCTTCAGAAGCACACGTGTGGGGGGCCTTCTTGCCTCTTAACAGTTTTATCAGTTTTAGTGGTCTTTCCAAAGAGGCAACCACTTACTTTTTCGCTTCTGTAAATTTACTTCTAATTCTTAAATCCCTGGTTTTCTACATAATTTCTGCACTTATCTGCTTCTGTTGTTGTTGTTATCCTTTTTTGTAACTTTTTGAAGTGGAGATTTAGCTCACTAGCGATCAGTCCTGATTTTCATAATTTACATTTAAATCTGTGTATTGTCCTCTAAAGACCGGTTTAGCTGCACCTTGTGTGTATACACAGTATTTTCCATTTTGTTTGATTCAGAATATTTTCTAATTTTCATTTTCATGTCTGCTTTGATACAAGTGTCGACAAAAATTCTATTAACAATCAAGTTAAGAAGAAAAAAGAGGATTTTATTCGAGTCAAACTGAGGATTATACCCTGGCAGAGAGACTCTCAGAAGCTCTGAGAACTGTTCTGCCTGTTAGAAGTGGAAGGCACAGTCATGTACATTTCTGAGACAAAAGGTCATACATCCAAATGACATACTGACATTTTACATAAAGTTCACCAAAGATACATAGTCCAGGTAAGCATGTACAAAGCAAGCGGGAAGTCACTTGACCACTTACGAAGTTGGGAAAGAATGCTAATCTTTTAAGAAGTTACATTGCTAGTGTCTGAAGAAATGAGGGCGGGGGCGGGGGTGGGGTGAGGGGACAATCTCTGCAGTCAATGGGGCATTTACACCTCTGAGGAGGTCTGGTTATGGTATAATGCAGATGCACTTTTCACATGAAAGTGGGGAGAGAGGAGGCCCAAGAGGACAGAGAGAGAGAGTCTTATGCTTAAATTTTCTCAACCTACTTTAAAATATAAATTTCATTTCATCACAAGGGTTGATAGAATTGTTGTTAAAATTCCAGATGCATGAGATTTTGTTCTTATGTGTTAAAACTGAATTCTAGATGCTAATTGCTTCTCTTGAAATGTTATTTGTGGATACCTCTACAGCCCTAGGATGAATATATTTTCCTCTGAATATAGTCTCCTCTGATAGACTCCTGGGTTCGTTAGCAGCTGGGAAACAACACACCAAGCTGATGTCTTATGGTTTCCCAGACTACCCAGGCTATGAGTACTCAAGGCTAAATCTGCTAGAGGTTGAGTCCGTGGCTACTATTTCTCATGAACTTTAAAACTTTCTTATTCTTTACACTGTTTGTGGCACCAAGGCTGCCTGGTCCAAAGAGCCCTGGGATTTGAAGGGGCAGGACTAGATCGGATGACCCTTACCCCTGAGGGCTTAAGACTTTGGGGTCCCACCTTAATGTAGGGAGGACCTCCTATAAGACTTCTCAAGTTAGCTGGGATTAAAACTTGGCTTCTGTGTTCCTTGTGCCCAAACAGAAGATGAAATAAGCTATCTTGGCAATTCACCTCAGAGTGAAAGCAGTTTTGAGGCTTCTTTTCCTTTTTTTTTGCACTGGCACCTGCCAGTGTTAGTGGCACGCTTGCCATCTACCTTGAGTCTATGCTTTTTAAAGCTACTGATGAAGCTTTAAAAAACAGAGAAACAGGGCTTCCCTGGTGGCGCAGTGGTTGGGGGTCCGCCTGCTGATGCAGGGACGCGGGTTCGTGCCCCGGTCCGGGAGGGTCCCGTGTGCCGTGGAGCGGCTGGCCCCGTGGGCCGTGGCCGCTGGGCCTGCGCGTCCTGAGCCTGTGCTCCGCAGCGGGAGAGGCCGCAGCGGTGGGAGGCCCGCGTACCGCAAAAACAAACAAACAAAAAATAAACAAACAACAGCAAAAAGCCCTCTTCATTGAAATTGAAGTAGATTGTATTCTCTTACTTTGAAAACTATACCTTTATAATCACCAAGGATGAATTTAGAATTCCTGGACTTCTTGGAGTGACACACCAGAGAAATGAAGCATAGTGAGACCCTCCACCACTGCTTGCCTACTGACCTGCTGGAACCAGGTTTTGTCCTGCACCTCCAACACGTCCATGCTACATCCACTAGCTCTCCCTAAAAGCAGCCTCTTGACACTGCACTGCCCACAAGCTCTAGGTCTCGGTACAAAAGGAAAAAAAAACCAACACACAAGTGACTTTTGCCCTCAGTTTGACAATGCCAAGAAGAAAGACCCAAAAATTTTACACATGAACTAAAAGACACTTGGGCAAGGGATTCTGGGATTCTTTGCACATTTTGGGAATGTCTCCTTGGTTCCATATAATCTTTGCCTAATGGAAGAAGGCACGGCCAGAAGAGGGCCACAGTGGGGCCCATGGCAGATCTCTTCTGCCCTGACTCCAACCACAATATTGGCTAGACCAGCATGTGAACAATGGTAGCATTAACATTCCCCAAGCAACAGTGGTGTTGCCAACCATTTTATTGGGAGGCCTAAGAACAGAAGAAAACAAAGAGATCAGAATAGAGCACTGGGTGGAAAAATCTCTGTTTCAGCTAATCCGGGGTATTGTGCCAGTTGTCCAGAGCCCTTGAACTGAGATGGTAACGAGCTATGGCAATTCGCCCCCCGGGGGTTTGATTGCTGACAAAGTTTTGTAAAAGGTATTTAACATCAACAGATTGGCTACAGAGTGGATAAAAGAACAGTCTGTGTCCTACAGAATTGCCAATGATATATGTGTAAGAATATTCTCCACACACTGTTTTTCATAATAAAATGGCAGAACCAATTTATTATTCAACAAGTATGTAAGGTTTAAATGTATATTAATATTTTCCGACAATGAAAACGCACTTGTTAAAAAAGAGACAATTCTGATGATTCAAATGATGTTACTGATAAAAATAAGAGGTCACCATTACTGAACATTCGTGGCACTGTTACACACAATTCCGTATTTGAAGCTCAGAACTACCCAAGGAAATGTTTAACCTGTGGTGGAGATGAGAGGTCCCCTGACACAAGGAAAGGTAGGCACTCAAGGTAAGGTAGAAAACAAAGAAGGGGGAAGAGGAAGGGGGTGAGGACCAGGGGAAGATGAAAGAGGAGGAGGCGGAAGGGGAGGAGGGGAGGGGACGGGAGGAGGAAGGGGAGGAGGAGGAAGAGGAGAAAGGGAAGGAGGGGAGGAGGGGAAGAAGGGAGGAGGACGAGGGGGAGGTGGAGAGGAGGGGGAAGAGGAGGCCTCAGCCAGGTGAGTTTTCCGCAGCAGCTGGATAACCCTGGTCGAGATAGGGCACCCTTGCTCCTCAGGCCTCTCTGCGACCACAGGCTTCGGCGCTGCTGCCTTCTTGGAAGACACCCTCCTTCCCTCTTTTGTCTCAGACAGGACGCTGAAGAGCGCGTCGTCCTAGATGATTTCTCCGCTCCCCAAAGCCCTAGGAGGGAAGGACAGACCGACGGAAGCGTTGCTCCCAAGTGGTCCGTCGCGCAGCGTCCGGCCTTGTGTTGGATGATTTCCCGGGTGCCTCTTCTGGGTAAGAGTGGACCCCACAGGATATTCCTGCTGTTCGCCTTGAGGAGCAGTGGGAGAGACGCCAACTTGGCCGGCTCCTCGGGCCGCGGGAGACCCAGGCCCCTGAGCTAGTCCCCTTGATGGGCTGAGCCCAGAGAACCAGCAAGGGAACGGGTTGCCTCCTGCCGCCGCAGGTTCTCTCTCCTCCCGTTGCAGGAAAACACTGATCCAACTCCCGCCGTAAGCACCGGAGAGGCAGCTAGATCATTTCTGAGGGATGGGGGTGGGGTGGGGTGGGGTGGGGTGGGGTGGGGTGGGATAGGGTGGGCGGGGGGCCCCGAGGGGCGGGTGGAGGGAGCGCTAACTCTCCGCAGGAACACGGCTGGGGTGGAAGAGGAGAAGGCGGAAGGCGAGGCCGGGTGGAAGGCCAGAAGGGCTGGCTGCCCAGGCAAGGATACCGCGCGCCGGCTCCGGGAGCCTCCTTGCGAAGGCAGGCCTCGGGCCTCCTTTTTCCTGGAAGGGGTGCCTCCTTCCGATCTGGACCCCAAGGGACTGTGGAGCGCGAGGCCTTCGGGCGACATTCCCACGCTTTCGCAACACCGCGGCCACGTGGCCTTTCTCCTGCAGATGCCTGCCGGCCAGCCTGCGGGAACTGCCCAGACCAGAGCGGGGCCCAGTGGGCGGGTCCCGGCGCGCGCACACACACGCGCGTGGCCGGCAGCGGGCTGGAGGAGAAGGCACGTCCCGCACTTGTGAACAGACAGGAGGCGTGGCTCAAGAAGCAGGACCCATCCATACACTTAGGTCACGAAACAGGAAAGCCCGGAAGATGCGGGTGCAGACCCGATTTCCCAAGCTGTGGAGCGCTGGCTGGGGCTGCGCCTCTCGCCCTGCGCCCTGGGAGCGGAGCGCAGCGAGGCACCACGGAAGAGACGTCGTCTGTCGTGAACCGAGGGGTATCAGGGGAGAGCACGAACGCAATCTCTCATTAGCACAAATCCCTACATCAGCACGCCCCGAGTGCAGTAGACGAGCCTCGTGCTGGGAGAACTACCTTCGTGACCACAGTCTCTCCCGTGCCCGGTAACTATGAGCATGCACCCCGCAGGCACGGTCAACACCCTGCCCTCCCCTCCCCTCGCTGTTCTTCCAAACCGATCTCCGAAAAGCCACCGATCGCCCACTCCCGCCTACCCAACACACAGGAGATCCCACTGCCCGGCCCACAAGACTGACCGCCATTCAGCAGTGACGCCCAACCCACCGACCCGCAGCCATTGCGCTGTCCCATCGTCTACACACACCACCTGCTGCCTCTGAGGATCCCTCCGCTACACCTGCCACGCTCTCGCTCTCTCTCTTGTTGCCTTACAGTGGACGCAACATTTATCCCAAAAGCTCTTCAAGGGAAAAGGGATAACGCGCCCAGTGCCTGGGAGAGTGTGCAGGGTTTAAATGCAACAGCCATTGTAGAAACTGTGGGACTTGATTGTGGTGGGTAGCATCGCTTTGACGTAGCGGTGCTGATTTTTACTCCTACCTTCTGCTTACGGCAGCAGTGTTACAATTTTCCATTCTGCGCATACTTCACCTGCTGCCTTTGTTGGGTCAGTTAAATGATGTTAACTCCCTACACCGCTTAATCTACAAGTGGAACAACCTCCAGGATCCGACCCAGCGCTCACCTTCCTCTCAACCCTCGTGGATATCGCCTCCAGGCACCTCTGCCGAGCGCCTAATAAGCATTTCTCCAGGGCATCTATTGATACTAACACCGAGACTCGGCTTGGCCTCTCTCGGTTACTCAGAGCTCAACATGACCTGCGCCCCGGGTGGCAACGGGCGTGGGTTTGAACCCCACAGGGAGTTGAACCTCTGCAGGGCTGTGTAAAGCTGAGCAAGATGCTCGGAGGCCCTGGAAAGCCACTTGTGCGGTGGAGATGAGGGGATGTGGCGCTGTGCGGGCGCGGGTGGGGTAGGGCTGCCCTGGAGATGAGAACGACCTAGGTGCCCTGGGAATCGGCCACTCTGGTTTGCCTCGGTGTGGGGAACACGCCGCAACACAATTCAGGGGATGGAAAGCTGCCCAAAAGGTTTCCCTGACCGGGAGTCGAACCCGGGCCGGTCGCGGCGGTGAAAGCGCCGAATCCTAGCCACGGGACCACCAGGGAGCTGCTGGTGGACGGCTTTTCTCGTGCTGCTGACTACAGGGACCTTTTCCCTTTGCTCTGGAAGGCCTTGAGCCTTCCGGAGGGGTCATCCGTCGTTGCAGAAATCCTTCCCTAAGGCCGTTCCCTCCGTGCTTCCTCCAAAAAAGGAGCCCGAACGCCCGCGGGGCCTGCCGGGTCCGCAAGTCCCGAGCGAGTTGCCTCATCGCGGCCGCACCTAGCCTTGAGAACTAGCCTTGTGACGCGTCTTTGTGAGGTGGCCGCGTGTGGAGAGAAGGTCGGCGAGGCCCGGGGAGCGTGCGAGGGGCCCGGTGGCCGGGAGGAGGCGGGAGGGAATGTGCCCGGGGTGAGAAGGGGCCACGCACCGAGAGCCCGCATCTCCATTGTCCAAAAGGACTCAGGCGGATGCAGCAACGGAGACGGCTTGGATGGAAAACCCTTTTAAGCCAGGCTCCAAGGCGCTAAATTGGATTCCGGATCTAAAGACGAGCAATCCCCGGATGGGCTTTGTGGGTTAACCCATCCCGTCGTGCCCCCAGCGCTCCGTAAAGAAAAACTTTAGTCTCCTGAGCCTTCCCTGAGTTGCAAAAAGTCTGGCCCAAAAATTAATGATTAAAGGAATGAAAACATGCAGAAACAAAGAACAGCAGTCGGGCAGGAGAACTGGTAAGAATTTTCACAATATATCAGTCATATAGCAGAGCCACGGGACCTGTAGTTCCTCCCTGAAGGACACAGATAACACTGTTTGATGCACATTCCCAAGTGGTTTTTACAGAACCCAGATTCCCCACCAGATGGAAACTGCTGACCACAAGCACGTAGACCCCAGACCAGTTAGAGCCAGAAGATTGATGATGTTGATTCCTGAAACTTCACCTTGTTACCTCACCATCAACCAGCCAGAGAACTGTGTGGAAGCTGATCACGCACCCTGAGACCCTCTCCCTCACACTGCCTTTAAATACACTGTCCTGAAAGCCATCCAGGATTTTGGGTCTTTTGAGCTTTAGCTGCCCGTTCTCCTTGCTCGGGCACCCTGCAATAAACGCTGTACTTTACTTACCACTACCTGGTGTCCGTTGATTGGCTTTGCTGTGCGATGGGCCAGAGGACCCGAGTGCCATTTGATAACAGATCTTCCCCCTTACAACCTGCTGCACCTGCAGTTTTCCCACCTTAGTCAATGCCAACTCCATCGTTCTCTATACCCAGGTCAGCAATCTTGGAGTTCTCTCTGATGCCATGGTTTTCCTCAGACCCCACATACCAGTAGTCAGAAATTCATGTTTTCTCATCTCTCAAGTGTGTGGACATTGATCTACACGGGGGTTTCTCAACCTGCGCAGTGTTGATATTTTGGACGGGATCATTTTTTGTGGGGGGGGGGCTCCGCCTGAGGACCGAAGCATGTTTAGTGACACCCCTGGCTTCTGCTGACTGGATACCAGGTGGAAACTCTCCGTCCCCCTTCCCCCAGTCTTAACAATAAAAAACGTGTCCAGACAAGGCCCAGTATCACAGAGGCGGCCAGGGATGAGGGGGGGAGCCCAAATCGCCCCCATTTGAGAACCAGAGATGTGCACAGTCGCTCCTGTTCCTGGCCTCTGAACTCATGCAGATGAGTCTCCTGATCAGGGCACAGGGGTGGATTTCAACTTGGCCCCCTGCTCATCTAGGCGTCAGGATTTAAGACTTTCATGTCTCTCGAGATCGCGGCATTTTCTGCCATGAAGCCTTTTCTTTGGCTCCATCCTCGACATCAGCTTCTTTTGAGCCTGCCCAGGAGAGGCAGCCAGGAAGAAGTCTGAGTCTGCTCAGTGAGGTTCCTCTCCCCGCTTCTGGGACTTCATGCCTCTTTGGATTCAGTCGGCAGAGAAGTTTTAGGGGCCGCTTTATTCCAGCTGCCCCGTGCATCCCCGAGAAGGAGGTGCACGGGGAAGAATAGGGTTTGACTGTGGCGCCTGCCACCTGGGGCTAGCACCTCCACCACCGCCAGTGTAGCCTTCTGGGCTCCCCGCGGTCCCACCAGCCGGGGGGTTCCGTACTGGGCCAGCCTGAGCTCCGGAGACGCCCAAGCCAGGAGGGACACCTAGGGGGAACCAGAGGCCCACTTCAGTCCTGTCCACAAGGGACCCCCAAATGGGTCCTGAGAGAGAGAGAAAGGCAGTGAATCCTCTCTTATTGGGCAGGCAGAAGAGACATGAAAGGGAAAGTGAAGAAAAATCCTATGAGGCCTCAGGATCTGGAGTCACCATGAAGTTGACCGCCTCTGGAACCGCGTCCTCCCCCTGGCTGGCGAAGGCGAGTGGAGTCCCCTTGTCCAGTCCAGACCAAGTAGACACAGCAGACAACGATGGCCCGGGTACAAGTGAGTAGGCAGTCCCCAATCTTCCCACTTGGAAATACTTGAACTTCCCTAGCCACGAAATCCATGCATTTCCCGGATGCAACTCAGTGAATTCTTTTTCTCAACTGCTTGAGAAAAGGAGGAAAGGATTTGAGGAAAGGATCGATCGATTGGGTGTGCAGCATATATGAAAACCACTGCAGTAAGGGAAGCAACCATTGTTGAGTGTCTCATTTCTCTCTCAGCCACCCCCTTAAAATTAATTGCACTTTCCCAGGTAGAGTCCCCAGGTTGGACCCATTTTACTTTTAATGCACAGTTGGTGGCACCTAAGAGGAGTCTAGGAGGTTCACAGATGAATATTTGAAGTATGGAAGTCACTTTTGTTTAAGCATGCATTCCAAAAACCAACGAACGAATCAAGCTCTCCTGTGCCTTATCTACAAAGATGGGAAAGGAGAAGTACATATAAACGAATGGAAAACGTCATAAAATAGCCTTAAGTGTCTGCTCTTTCCAACGAAGTCCTTCCCTGGATATGCTCATCAATGTCTTCTCTTTCTCCAAAATCTGACATCCAGGGCCAGACCCTACGATCGCTTTTCAGGATCCAGCCTATTATTCCCCTCTCTGTATCTCCGCTTCTTCCTCATTTTCTTTTATTCACACAAAACAAAACATGATAGAGCTCTCCCTCAGCCTCCAGTTTTCAACATCGCACCCAGCGAACAATTTCGCAAATTAGGTATGCTCTGTGGGACTCTCTCTGCCCAGAAAGAAGAGGAAATGTTAAGCAGCACAAAGCTTTGTACTTCCCACGGTTAGGAATGACGAAAGGAAACTTTCTCTAAGCCCAAAGGCCTGAAAAGTGAGCTAACTTCCCGCCGCCCCCTCACCACCACCCCCCGCCCCCGCCCCTGCATCCGAAAATCCCGACTGTTTTGAGTCTTGTAGATCTTTCTGGCATGGTTCAGCTGCCCTGCAGGCAACTGGGCGTTTGTTATCCCCAGAGAGTACAATAGAGGCTCTTTGGCCACAAGGGGGCAGCCAGTACATGGGAGGGAGGGCCTGTGTCCCACAAGGAAATGAGAAGTATGATGAGATGGCATGCATATCTTGACCTGGGGGATGGTAACCTGAGTTATTACATGTTGCAAAATGTATCGCTCTGTGTGGAAAAGAACAGAATGGGGAGACTTGCACTACCTGACCTTAAGAGTTACTGTGACCGCCCCCCACAACATAGACCAGCAGGGTGCAAGTGGCATCAGGGTACACAACTGGAAAATGGACTGGGTTCAGAGACTTGAAACCGACCCATAGCTCAATTAGTGAATGAGTTTTCAAGAAAAGCAGTTCAATGGGGAAAGGAAATAGGTTCCATATTCGGAGGGGGGGCAGCTGTATTTCTATCTCACACTACACACAAAAGTCAATCTGAAGTGCATCATAGACCAAGACATAAAAGTTAAAGGTATAAGGCATTTTGAGGATACTTCGTGATTTGGTGGTAGGCAAAGATTTACTAACCAGGACCCAAAGAATGTATAAAACAAAGACAAATGATAAATTAGAGTTCATCAACGTCAGCCGTATCTTCTCATCCAAGGAGGCCACTAAAATGGAAAAGCAAGCTAGAGACAGGGAGAAAATATTCACAACACATAGCTGACAACCCTCACCGCCTGTCATTATAATGTATAATGAGCTCCTCCGACACAGTAACAAGTTTTTCCAAGATCAAAAACCCCACTTTTTTTCAGATGGGTTAAAAAATATGCACAGATACTTCAGAAAGGAAGATATGCACATGGCCAAAAAAGCATACCAGGAGTCCTCAATATTTTTAGCTGTCACAGAAACGGACATTAAAACCATGTTGAGATACCACTACTCTTAGTAGCGTGGCTAACATTATAAGGAGAGGAAGCACCAACAATCTTGGCAAAGATGTGGAATAACCACAACCGTCATATTGTTGGTGGTAACATAAAATGGTACAACTGCTTTGGAAAAGGCTTTGGTGGTTTTTATGAAGTGGAGCATATACTACTCCCTGGTACCAGCTATTCTTCACTGAGAGAAATGAAAACCTTCGTCCACAAGATCTCTTGTGGAAAGACTCTTCAAAGCAGCTTTATTCACAATAGCCCATACTGGATACAGCTCAAATGCTTATTATCGAGTGAATGGTAAACAGACTGTGCTATGTTACTGCCATGGAATACAACTCAGCAATGAAAGAGGAGTGACATCTGCTTTACTCAACAATTGATAAAGTCAGAGACGTTGTGCAAAGATGAAGAGGTGTGCAGGCAAGAGTGTGTGCACTATGATCCCATTTCCATGACATTCTAGAAGAGGCAAAGGTAAAGTGAAAGGAGTCTGGACAGTGACTGTTAACAAATAAAACAGAGGACAATGGCAATGATTTTAATGATTCTGCGTGACTGACTGAGTAGTCACTAAGTCCAGGCAATGGGACAACAGCAGCATGATGTGGAGTTCCCTTGTTGGTCCAATCTGGTAGATGAAAATGTCGAGGCACCGTCAAAGTTCAGATATAGCAGACGTTAAACCACCGGTGATCAGCGAAACAGTAATTAGTGAAGGTTTACCGTGCACAAAAAGGTTTACCGTTCAGGAACTGGGAGCACTCCAACGGAATATGGAAGGAGGCTCAGAGGTGCTACACTGTTAGAAAGCAACTTATCTCATGAGGGGGCAGCGGCTGTTTTGTCCTTCGCAGTGACTGGTTACAACATTAGAGTTTTCCTCGTGATAGGGAATTGGTTAAAAGTGGTTACCTCCCATCAATTTTGGCGAACAGTTTTAGGCTTTGTTTATGATTTTCAGAGGCATAAACAAGAAGTGGCCCAAGGTAAGTTTCACTTGTTTTGCAAAATAAGCTAAATGAGCTCTTCCTTGTATGACTAAACGGGTTTGTCTGCTCAGGGAAGTTTCAAGTGTGATCTCCATTTGTGTCTGATTTTTACCAATTCTCCGCTTTTGGTCATGCTCTCAGTCTAACGGTACTCTCGGGTACCAGCATTGATGTAGTCAGGCAGAAGAATCACACATATTCGCTGGTTTCCACTAGCTGTGTCGTCAGGGCGGAGGGTGCTGTAGTCACCGTTATCATCATTTGTGCGGTGACTGTTAAGGTCTTCCAGTTGTCCAATCCTGATGGATACCATTTGTCTTTTGAGTGGCTGCCGACAGGCACTTAAAATCCTTGAGAGTATAGAAAGGCACTAGAGAGGTTACTTCGGTGACTCTAAAGGGAACAATAGCCAAGGATTGAAAAAGTCCTCGGAGCAGAGATTCCCAGGAGCCAAGATTAAACCAGCAAAACAGGTCTAGGCAGGGGGAGTCGCCTATCTGATAAAACTTTTTATCTGGTCTTTAAGATCCTGCAGATTTTGAGTAACACAGAAACAACATTTTTCACCAGTTACAGCACAGAAGGCTCCTTGCCCGGCTTCCCTATTTTGGAGCAGGACCGAAGAGAAACCACTGCCCTGGGTTTCCTTCTGCTCAGACACGAGGTGAGTGCCCTGGGTGGGGTTTCCTTCCCTTCTCCTGACCTCCTGCCGCCAGGTGGCCTGGGGAAAGCAGTGCTCTCTGGCCCCCAGGCCGGTGCAAGTTTCAAGACAAAGTAAAAGGGGAGCCACCGTGCCGCGTGAGACAGAGGAGGGTGCCATGACTCGGATTCGAACCGAGGTTGCTGCGGCCACAACGCAGAGTACTAACCACTATACGATCACGGCGCGCCACGGTCCCCGCGGCCGCAGGAGTTCTTGCTCTTACGATGTTGACGTAAAATCATTCCAATCACTGCGCTGTGCCTGGACAAATGTCGATATTCATAGTCTTCTCTCATGCCCGCTCTCCGTTTTCCACTCCCTTCCTCTCAATTCTGGTACATGATGATCAAAGCAAAGCAAACCAAACCAAAACCCAATTCTCATCTCCCCAAATCCGGCACGTGCCTCTGCACAGGCCTCCTGGGAAGTCAAGCTGTCCTCGTGCCCACCTCGCCGGCTTCTTTCCCGCCTCTTCGCGTTTGCCCCTTTGGACCAACCCTCCGCAGCCCCTGGTTCCGGCTCGCGCCCCAGCGACCGCGGCCGAACGGAGGGCGGGCGGCGCGCGCGGAGCGAATGGGGAGTCGTCACGGAGCCAAACCTGGCCTTCATCTTCCCTCGGGGACCCCCCGGCTCAGGTCCGGGGGCGTTTCCGGGTCGCTGGCATCTGCGGCGGGGACACTCGGCTGCCCTTCTGCCTTCGGAATCGCCCGACGCTCGGCTTTTCCACGGGAAGAACGCGCTGCGTCGACTCCACGTCTGCGGTTGTCCTAGGCTTTGGAGCCGGCGTCGCTGTCCTGCGAAAGGCGAGCGACTCCGCTTGGCGCGGATGCGGTATTTGATCACTATGGGGTGAGAGGAAAACGTTGCAGGTGCGTCCCTGTGGCGCAATCGGTTAGCGCATTCGGCTGTTAACCGAAAGGTTGGTGGTTCGAGCCCACCCGGGGACGCCATTCTTCCGCTTCTTTTAGAAAGTAAAGGCTTCATGGTTCTTTCTGCTCTGCACATCCTCTCCCGTAAAGGTCGAAAAAGGGTCTTCCACTACTACCCTCCTGTCCCCCGTGTCGTGTTCACAACACGAGGACATAAGGTGCGATCGGAAGAAGTCGTCTGGAAATCCTCGAAAGAATACGGCTGTCTTCGTTACTTTCTGAATTCCTTTTCACGATGGACTTTCTTCCGTCCGTACTTGCACGTACTAGTATTTATTTAACCCTTTCCATATACTTTTGCAATTAAGTTGGTTCTACGATTTCACGGTTACAAATAATGCTGCAGTCATCCTTCTTGTACAGGTATCTTTGGCCCCTTGTACAAGGTCTTCTTGGAGGGAAGAGTCCTGGAGAAGCAGTTGCTGGATCACATAGTGCTGACATGGTTCGTATATGCTTCCAGTTCCGCTCCTTTGCTGGCTTATTAGGTCTCACTCTTTCTTTTCTTATTTTAGCGACTGCTTGAGGCTTTATAACAGACTTCTGTAACTTACCACAGTCTGCCTTCAAGCGATGCCACACCTCTTCGCATTTCTTCCCTGCCGGCCATTGTGCTATTGTCATCATGCATCTTACTTTGCATGTGTCCTAAACCCCACAATCCACCGTTATTACTTTAGAAAAATCGGTCCCATGTTCCTAAAGAGACTTAAATAATAAGAAAAATCTTACGTATTTTCCCAGGCAGATACCTTTTCTGTTGTCCTTTGCCCCTTTGTGTACCTCCAGATTTCCATCTGGTGTCAGTGGACTCCTTTAACATTCCTTATAGTGTGGGTCGGCGGGTGATGAATTCTTTCAGCATTTGTATGTCGGTAGATGTCATTATTCACTTTCATTTTTGAAAGACATTTCTTAGGGAGGAGGCATAGAATTCCATGTTCTTTAAAGATGTTGCTCCACTGTCTTCTCACTGCTCCTGATGAGAAATCTGACATAGTCTTTATTTTTGTTTTATGTATATACTGTGTCTTTTCCCTCTGCTGTGAAGATATTGTTCTATTTCAATGGAGTCATGCGCAGTTTAATTACGATGTGGCAAAGTGTGGTTTGCTTCGTGTTTCTTGCACTCATAGTGTTCATTTGGCTCTTTGGAAATTTTTCTGTCAGTGTTTCTTCAAAAATTGTTCCTTCTCTTCTGGTCTTTCCAGGGACTCCAAATTACTCCTATATTGGGCCTTTTAAACATACCTTACCAGTCAGTGATGCTATGTTCATTAAAAAACTTTTTTTGTGTGTAGTTTCATTTTACGATACTCTCAGTTGTTCATGGCTTTATGTTCCCTGATCCTTTTTTTTTTCTTTTTTTAAATTCCCCCTGCAATGTCTAATCTGTTATTAATTCTATCAGGTGAATTACATAATATCAGATGTTATCATTTCCATGTCTACAGTTTGATTCTGGCCATTTGTATGTGTTCTACATTTCTACTTAACTCTTGGGACATATGCGACACAGGCATAATAACTGTCTTAACGAACGTCCTCTCTGCTAATTTTAGCATCATGTCAGTTGTGGCTCAGTTTTGATTGATTAGTCTCCTCCTCACACCTCATGTTTTCCTGCCTCTTTGCATGCCTGGCGTTCTTTGATTGGATGCCAGACATTGTCAGAGTTTCCCTTCTTGGGCACTGGCTATTATGGTATTCCTCTAAATCTTCTTGAGTTTTGTTCTGGGGTACAGTTAAGCGACTTGTAAACAGTTGGATCCCTTTGGATCTTGCTTTCATGATTTTGGGGGTCGGTCATTCTAGGGCTCATTATTCCCACTACTGAAACCAGAGTTTCCTGAATGTCCTTCCCAATGACCCACGAATTATGAGTAATCCAAGTCCAGTCTGGCTGGGGGAAGCGAGTACAATTGCCTGTCCTGTGTGAGCACCAGGCACTGTTCCATGATCTTTTTAATAGTTTCTTTCCTTGGCCTCAGGCCATTTCTTCAGAAGCATACCCCAATCATTACTCTGCGGAGTGCTCCAGGGAGACACTTTCATAACCCTGGATTCTCTGTCTATCTCTCTTATCACTGGATCTTTGTCCTGTGAACTCTCGCTTCCTTGCTGTCCTACCAACACTCAGCTTCATCTCCACCATCCAAGCAGTTGGCCTCAGATGCCCCTCCTGGTGCCCACCCAGCCTGGAAACTCTCTGAAAGCAGTAAGCTGGGCCAGTGGCAGGCCTCACCTTGTTCGTGTCTCATCTCTCAGGGGTTGCTGTCCTTTGCTGCCTGGTTTACAGTGTCTAGAAAACTGGTATTTCATGTCTTTTATCTTTTCCATTTCTTGGCGGGGGGGTGGTGGTTTGGGCGGCGGTGAGATTTCAGGCAGGAGGTAAATCTGATTTCTATCACTCCACCTTTGCCAGAAGCTGAAGGCATTCTTTATGTGTTCCTAGCTTGACTTCAATAGGAGGTGGGCCGATTTGTATCCCAATGTGTTTTTCTAACTCAGCATAAGAGCCTTTTCTTCATACTCTTGCCATCACAACAAAGTTTCTGCATCGCTAACTGACACGTCACAAGCAGAGTGGTGCCCTCCTGACTCACGTAAGCCAGAGGTACAATAGAAGGACGATGTGGGCACTACCCAGAGACACCCTATTGCATACGTTCAGCACCTAAACTACCAAGATGTTTAGAAGGTCTTCCAACAACTGTAATTGTTTTCGGTGGTGACCTACTTAATGGGGTCCAGAGTAGACTGGCGAGAATGACCCCAGATATCTTCCTGCCAAGCAGCTTATGGACTGCAGTGGGGAGAAGCCGCTGGTCCCAGACATTTCTTCCTCTTCCCTTATCTTCTGAATTGTATTTTTGCTTTCGTTGGATGCACACAATCTAATGACTGGCCTCCCTGCTATATCACCAGCGTGCATGAACATGACCGTGACTGTCTCTATATGATTCCTTGACAGTGTTGGGCTATTTGTACAAAAATTATCCTATTTGAGACAAACTGTTGGAACCACAGGATCTTGCTCCTGGTAATGCATCTTGTGCAGACCTGGGTTCTTAGTGTTTTTGCCTTCCCTTCCCTTCCCATGGTTGTTCTGTTGAATCTCATGAGCAAAACACCAAGCTCTTCAGCTTTTACATGCTAAATGTGATAGGACATTTTCTCCCCACCCCCCTTCATCTCACTCACTCTCTGTCTTTGTGTGCCTGTGTCTCTCTGTCTCTCTCTGTCCCTCACACTCTAGGCTGCCCCCAATCTTCCCCACCGTCTTCTGCTGTTCAGCGTGTCAGGACCTTGCATTAGAATGCCTTCAATCGCCCAGCACTTAATTCGGTGCTTATGAGGTGCCAGGCCCCGTTCCAGGAGAGATGTTGAATTGTGAACAAACCCAAAGTCCCTGCGCCACTGCACCTGCACCTGAGGCATCCAAAAGGGGCAGCCCAGTGGGAACACAGTCAGGCTCGTCCACCTGCCAGAGCCTAAGGGCAGGAGCAGTGAGTGAAACAGGGGAAGCATAGGAAGGAATGGGAAAATGGATGACTTCATTTCTAGCAGGCAGGTGACCAAGAACCGGGAATTTAAAAAATAATAATAGTAAACAAACACCTCAGGAACACAGCAGGTCTCCAGTGACAGCTCCTTACTTCCTGGAGCACTTATGCCATGGGTTTTACACTTCCTCAGGTGACGTGATGGCTGCGTTCACCATCATCCCCTAAAGATCCCCACAACTCCTCCTAACCTGTGAAACTTTGACCACTCTGCAGTCTATAAAAATATGCGACTGCATTATACCGAGTTGGACAGTGTTTTGTTTTTCCTGTCTTAATTAGATACTCTCGGGCAAAGATTATACATTAATTAACTCAATTTAATAACAGCCAGAGAACTTAAAGAGAACAATAGATCTTAAAATGGCAACTCGAACCGAATCCTAATAGAGAAGTGCATTTTAGAATCATATATTGGGTGACGCCTAAAACGGTTTACCCCCAAATTTTATCTGACATAATTAATTCACTATGATTTTACAGAATTCTGAGACATAATCTTTATTTAAAAGATATTCTAGGGCACATGTATTTTACTGGAACACATAGTCCTAAATTTTACAAACTTCAATCGCTATTGGAATTAAACTTTGCTTATTGGATCAGTAAAACCAGAAGAGGAAATTTAGGCCGTTCAGTGTCATGAGCATTTTGAAGAGAAAATAAATCTAAGACGTGTACACGCTAGAATACTGTGCCAGCAATGCTTTCCACATCATTAGAAAATCCGGAAGACAACATAAAGTAGTGTTTAGACAGAAGTTCTTAAACTCTTGTGATGCATACAAAATTGTCTACCCGTGCAGACAGTTCTGGGAAGCTCTTGAGAACTTTCCCCCTCCCTTTAACGCAGTTCCCACCTGCTCCCTTCATCCTCCCACCACAAGGAAGATCCTTCACCTTTCTGCCCCCTGCAGGGCCCGGGGAGCCAGGCAACAGCCAAGGGGCAGCTGCACTTCCCTGAAGGGTCTTTCCCGAGGTAGGCAGTTCCAGCGCTCAGGCTGACCCAAGAGGCCACTGCCCGCCAAGGCAACCGGGAGGAGACCGGAGGGCAGCCGGTCCGGGGGGATTCCTAGTAGCACAGAACGTGCCTGGCCTGCACTTGGGGGAGAGCCGAATCACACACCGCCTGAAGCTTCTCTACAAGCCTGGAGAGAACGGATTCCAGGTTACTCCAAAGGCGTCGCAGTTCATATATATGGAGGGAGAGTGAGAAAGCAAACGTGGGAAAATGTTAACCCTGCGCGGTTAGGTCCAGAATATACGTTTGTATTTCAAGTGTTCTGTATGTTTCAAATGTCTTAGTGAGTTTTTGGAACTCAAATCGCAGGTTGTCTTTGGATGAAAACTCTGTGAAACCATCAGGTTTCTGAGATGAAGGAGGAAAAGAGAGTCGGATTCTTCTTCCACGAAAGGTTGTTTCCCTGAGCGGGAATCGAACCCGGCCGCGGCCGTGAAAGCGCCGAATCCTAGGCACTAGACCACCAGGGAGCCGCGCAGGAGACAGATTCTCAAGTTTGGCCTCTCCACTTGAAAATTGTGACAGTAAAGGTTGAATTTCTGAGAAGGGCCGAGCAGAAAAGAAGGCGATTCCCAGCCCCCCTTAGGCTGAACGCAGTAGTGCGCGGTGCCCGAGTCGCTGCCCCGCTGCCCATCACCTTTCAGCTCTCCCGACCTGGGCGACTCTGGACTCTGAGGTCAGGCCACAAGGTAACCGGCTGCGTTTCATCCTAGTCTAACTTTAGCTCTACGTGCGGCCGACGCAAGGACATGCTCCCTTTCTGAACCTCAGTTTCCTTTTAAATTAGGGGCCCATTTGGGCTCTCAGCGGGTGATGAGAGGATCCGTCTACTTCGTGATCTGTGACCTGGCTCCGGGGCCTCCCCTGATAACTGCACGTTACCGGCTCCTTTTCCTCCCCGACCCGCTCAGTCCGTGGAGCGTGACATTCTTCATCTACGTGTCTTTGGGTCGAGCACCCGCGGCGGCGTCGGGTTCGTGCTCTTTTGGCCTGTCACGCGACGTGCTCCGCGCGTGTGCTGAGGTGTGGGAAAGCCAAGGGTGCTTCGCAGGAGTGAACTCCTTGGTTTCCAGAGACATAACTCGGGTGAACATGTGCAAGAGATTTAGGCGCCTGCTTAGGAGGTGAGGGGATTTCCGGATGTAAAAATGAGCCGAAGTCAGCCTTGTCCTTTGCGCACTTGGGTCAGCTGGCTGTGGCCTGGACTCCGCAGTGACTCAGAGAGGAGAAAGGACGGCTGGCTCCTAGCGCTGAGCAGGCTCTCAGGCAGCAACGGAACTCCTGGCCTGTACCTTGGGGATGGAAAATGCAGCTGCGCAGGTTGCTGCACCTCACTCCCCTCGCCCCCATTTCATGTTTTAAACGGGAATGTAAATTTCAGGAGAAAGCCAGCGCAGTCGAGTCTGTTTCTGCCTGGCTTCGAACCGGGGACCTTTTGCGTGGGAGGCGCACGTGATAACCGCTACACCACGGAAACGGTGCTGAGGGCCATCAGCTGTATCCATGAAAACCTACGTCCTGCCACCAGTATCCTGGTCACCAACGTTTTAAAGTGAACAATAAACCGGGAAGCACCAGCGACCCCTCAAGCGAGAAGACTGTGACTCCTGAGAGGCCCTCGCTTAACTTCGGGATCCCGCATCCAACGCAGTGTCTCCAGTTCCACAACTAAGCACCTGAGGGCAGGAGTCGCCCCCGCTGACTCCCCAGCTCCTGGAATTTCCACTGGTTCTTTAAAATAGATTCTCTATCGTTGGTGAAAAAGACTGATCCTGTCATCTATTTTCTAAACAGTTAAAACATATCACTTTAGGTTCCTACCTGTTAACTTCAATATCTCAATCATCTGTTGAGTCAACTTCCACGTTTCCTTGCTTCTGTTCCTTTATAATCCTAGAATATTGTGACTGAAGGATGAACCTGTTGTGTGAAAAGTGATAGATAGAGTCATGATGTTATCTTTCTCTGAAGACTGTGCACCCTCTCCCCCAGCAGGCAGCAGAGGGGAAGATCACCTCAATCCAGTCCTTGACTGCGCTGATTTGCAGGGAAGTCTCAGCCCAGGGCTAGTTTTCTCACAGTGCCATGCTCTAGACGGCTAGGGCTCCCACCTGAGACCCTGAGGTGTTTCCTTGGGTCCTGTCCCTTGAGGAATTCTGAACTTCCATATTTATCTCCTTCTTACCATGATACTGGTGGAAATTCCACTCTCTTTCAGCCACACTCTGCTTGCCCTCATAGTGTCATACATGCGCATGGCTTAATTTGCAAATGTCTTAAGGGGAAATCCTGAAGCAAGCATCCAACACACTCATCAAGCCACTCCAGGATATTGGCTCCTTAAGTCTGAATACGTGGACAGCCCACATTACTTTCTTTCTTCTTCTTCTTCTCATCTCCCTTCCCTTCTTCCTGCCCCATCTTCTCCTCCTCCCTTTCCCCCTCCCCTCCCCTCCTCCACCCCTCCTTTCTTCCTGGCCCTCCTCCCCCTCCTTTTTTTTTTTGCCAGATTTCTGACACTACTTAGAGTGTTGCTGTTTTCCCTGACCCTCAGCAGCTGCCCTGTCCCCAGCTTCCCAGTCACTTGTGCCTTGCCAAGAACTGGCAAATGCGCTAAGAGGAAAAGGTAGAGAATCAGTTTCATTCCAATAAGCTTCTCTCTCTGTCTCTCTCTGTCTCTCTCTGTCTCTCTCTCTCTCTGATCCTGGGGGTCCTAGGTGCATAGGTATTTCTCCAACGACCTCAAACAGAATTTCTTTAAGCCAGCCTGTATTTGGTTGTTTTCAGGGTCAATGCTGCTTTGCTACAAGCACTGCACCATAACCGAGAGAGGAAATCTTCTACAACTTCCAGATAAATTGTATTTCCCTCCTTTGATTTTTTACAAACAAAACAAACAAACAAACAAAAGCAACCAAAAAGACTGGGTCACTGGTACATACTTGGACTTTTCTTATAATACTTAACCGACTGTATATTGAAAGTTCTTGCAGGAAGCATGTGCAAAATATTGTCTACCATGAGCTAAACAGTCATTGTGCCTGTCCAAGGTCCAAGAAACTGATGAATTTGGATCCAGTCCCCCATTGCAGTTAGATCACCACTTAGATCAACATCAAAACCAACCACTTAAAAAAAAAAACAAAAAAAAAACCAACCACTTTTCCAGATGCAGGTCACTAATATGGGGCAGAAGAGATCAGGTAAACCATTAAACACTAATTTATCTGGGGAATGTTGAAAGTCAGCAGTGGTACAGTTAGAAGTGGAAATAATACCAGATTTCTCGGAGCTTCACTGTGTGACCAGCACTGTTCCTCGGGGCTTTACTGTGCAAGAACTTATTAAGTCCACACAACAACCCTAAAAGATAATGTAGGATATCACCGCCCCCTTGTTGCAGAGAATACTGAGGCACTGAAAAGCTGAGCTAACCTTTTAAGGGTCTCACCCCGTGACAGTGAGAGCCAGCACTCAGACCCAGGCACTTTGCCTCCAGAGCCCTTCCCCTTGGCCACCATGCTCACGGGTAACTGAGAAAACTTCACTGAGATTTGCATCCCCTCCTTCTTGTTCAACCTCCAAGATTTCAAAGAGAAAAGGAAGATTGAAAGGAAGGCCTACAAAACACTCAGAACCAATTAATGCAATGAAGAAGAAGAGAGAGGCTAAACAGAACCATTTAGTCTTCCCAAAGAAACAGACTCTATGCCTCTGGGGAGGATGCAATCACATCTCCAACCAGATGACTTTATGGGCCTTGATTTTCCTGATCTGAACTAGGGAGTTCCCAGAGGGGCTCCCAGAAAAAGGTGACAGTGCCTTCTGTGTTCAGGTTTAGAGGGAACAGCTAAGCATTCCTGCCTCCTTGACTTCAGGCGAGAGGAAGTGCTCCTCGAGGGAAAAGAGGTAGGGAGGACATCCCATAGAAATCAGACAAAAGCATGCTTTTCTAAGTTCATTAATGAACAGATCACTTTCATATTTAGCCATATCTATGTACCTTTATCATTGATTACCTGACATTTTTCATGCTTTGATTCACATTTTTATTTGGAAAATTTATTTTTAAAATTAATTACCTGTCACTACCACAACTGAAATACCACTATGAATTGCCACAAGCAGGATGTAATTCTAAAATTAAATAAAAAGAAAACAGGTGTTCTTATGGCTTATAGCAGAGTTAATAAGCAAAGCTCGTGAGTTTGCACAAACATTCCCTGGAGGTCTGGGCAGGGCCGGCCTTTAGGGCAATCTAGAGCAGCACTGGGGCTGGAGTGACGGATGTGAGAAAACCCTGGTTGTGCCTGGTTTACCACTGCCCCATAGTAGCCCTTAGGGTATGGAATGCTTCTTCTTTTCCAGCCTGGGAACCATTAAATTCCTCCTCTTAATCAGAGCTCAGAGACCACATAGAGATCAGTATAGACCCAGAAGCTACTGGTACTAGGGATGAACCAAATGGACTAGAATGAATATAATGTTGAGTGAGAAGTCAGGACCTTGAAATTTAAAAATCTTATGTGTACTGACTCGCTAGATGAATGACCTTGATCTGCATTATCTAATACAGTGGCCACTAGACACACATGGCAACTGAGTGCTTGAAATGCCTGCCACTAGTGAGGAGATGTTGAATATTTCTTTTTTTTACTTCATAATATGTAATTAATTTAAATTTAAATACTCTCATGTGGCTATTGGCTACACTACAGGACAGCACAGGTTAGAGAGTAACCATTATACCATAATATCACCTGCTTTATTTCCCTGTAGAGATAAACAGATTTCGTAAGATCTCACATCTCATAACAATTCTGAACGCCTTTCTCCATCTGCTTAGATAGAGTTGAATGTCAATTCAGCCGCGAGTACTCCAGGGTAGGGCCGGCTGTGCAGCTGACTTTGCTTCCTCATCAGATCCCGACACCTTCACCCAGGGAATAAGAGCCTCAGCCAGTCCTGCTCTCCCACAGAGGGGTCTCAGCTGCCTTGGCTAGTCACACAGCTCTACCCAGGTGGTAGAGCTTTCCTCCTTTCCTTCCACGTTTGATTATTATCGCTGCAGCACTGTGCAGGCGCCTATGCTGTATACTGCAGGGATTTCCTTGTTTTGGAAGGCAGCTGGGACGAGAGTAAGGCAGTCATGTCAGCAATTGCGGGACAGTGGTCGAATTTTTGTCCCATCCCCAGGACACTGCTTTTGATTCCCCAAAATGGAGATTTACTGAATTTTGCAAAGCTAATTTCTCTATTGCACAGACAAGACTGAAGAAGTAGTATTATTCCTGAGCAGTCCATTGCAGAGATATTTTCCAATTTCTTTATCATTCTCCTGCTATTGGACATTTGGGTTGTTTCCAGTTTGGGCTGTTATGAATAAGCTTCTATGAACATTCTTATTATACGTGTCTTTGTGAGCACATTTCCCCCCCCAGCCCCCCCCCCCGCCCCACTTCCATTTCTGTCGGTTGAATACTTAAGGAAGTAGTTGATGGAACCTAAGAGGCAGGGTGGAGATTTAATTTTATAAGAAACTACCTAAATATTTCCCAAAGTGGTTGTACCACTTTATAGTTACATCAACATGTATGAGAGCTCTCTGATTCTTGACACATATTCTCTCCTGGACCAAACTGTAGGTCACGCTCCTCTGAACTCTCTTCTCAACTACGTCTTGATTCTCAGACTTCAGGGTTTGTGTTTGCATTGTCCAATTTTAGCAAGAATCCTGCTAAGTCATTTTAAACAGACCCCCCCCATGATAGTCTCCTCCTCCTCCACCCCCGTACCCCAGCTGATGCTTGATCACTTTGGCCGGCATTCAGCAAGAATCCCTTAGCTTGGTTTAGCCATAATCTCCCCTTACTCCTGATGTTTCCTCTTAGTAATGTTCCATTCACTAACCCTCGCCGTGCTTCTTGGCTATAAATTCCCACTTTGCTTTGTTGTATTCAGCGTAGAGCCTGATCTCTCTCGCTGTCTTACCACAAAACCGCATTGCAGTCGTCCCCCTCCGACATATAACGCATATTTCAGTGAGTTCCACAAACAATGCGTTGAAAGTAAAATGGGCCCAATCTGGGGGTCACACCTAGCCGGCTGAGGTGCCCCTGAGTGTGTGACATTCTCGACAGTATATGGTTGTTTTGTCTAGTTTCCCCACACCCAAAAATCCTCACTTTAAAACCTCTGGGCAATCGTTTTATTTGCTAAAACTTTTAAAGTGGTCTTACGCTAAGTGCATTAAAAAGAAACCTATCTGTTGCATCCTTGGAATCCATCAAAAGCCAACGGAGAGACGTTCAAGTGCTACAAGTTCAAGTGCTGCCCATCTGGGGAGGCAAAGGGGCTGCTTATTCGCTGGCCGCCTGGCCAAGGTTGTCTGCATTGGCGCCAACTGCTCAGGGGAACTCGACTCACCTTCACCAGCGCCGGGAGGACAGGGTCCCTGCGGACGCCGACCTCATCTTCAGGGTGCGTTTAGATGAGGAATTCGCATAGGATTTCTTCTTTTCCCTTAATCTGTTTCCACCTCTCCCTCTGTCTCTTCAAGACCGTTTTTGGATCCTGAGTGGACAGGACTTAAAGGAGAGGCTGCCCTTCTACTACCTGTGTCTTCCTGCCCGGACGTTACTGCCCGCGAGGGAGAACGAGAGGAGCCGGAAGGGCAGCGGGTGCCCGAGAACCACAAAGTCGCCGTGTGCGCCCGCGCGCAACGCGCCCCTGCGTCTCGCGGGCCGCTGGCCAATGAACCCACGCCGCCCGAAGCTTCTCCGCCGGCGCCACGCGAGGTGTGGGGCTCCCGACCAGGCGAGAGGCGCCCCGCTGAGGCGGCCCGGCCCTGCCCCCGGCCCCCGAGGACAGGCCCGGAAGAGGCCGATTTGGACCGGCGGGGCCAAGAAAAGTGTCAAGCGCGGCCCGGCCCCACACTCCCGAGGTTAAAGGTCTCAAACCCTGAACCCTTGGCTGACCGAGGGTCGCGAGTTGAATCGATCTCCACGCCTTTCTCAGGAGAGTCGAGGGCCAAAATCAGACCAAGAAAAATATGTGTGGATCAAAGTGCGCAATTAATCAAAGAAAAAATACGATTTTCTGACAAATTGGAAGTGTGGTGTGAGAGAAAGACCGGCGTAAAAGAGATGTGTGTTTGGCCTGAGCATACGGATCATCACCTAAGGCGGGAAAGCTGCAATTGCTACAGGTTTTAGGGGAAAGACCCGGAGTTTCGTTCAGAGCCCTGGGGCCTTCCTTGAAAGCCTTTTCCACCCAGGCCGTCCCCGTTCCCACATCCGTCGTCCTTTATGATACTGGAGATCCTGGGTCTCACTCTGGGAGCCTCCCGTCTCCCGCCTCCTTTTTTGGAAGACAAAATTCCAAAGGTTTGCACCACTCGAATGTTTGCTTTTCAGCTATCGGTCAAGGTCCTGAAAGCATCTGGACCACACTCATCAAAGGAGTAACTGACCAACAGCAGTCCTCTGATGTGCCTGAACTTCTGACTTCTGAATTCATTCAACTCAGTTCTCTGGCAGCTGGGATGGAGGCCCCTGAAAATCCCTCTAGGGAAACTCGCTAGAGGAACATTATGGAACTTAGGCTTGGGGAATTCTTAGTAGTCAAGTCTCAGAGGTGTCATTGGAGCACCCTGGCCTTTGTACAGGCACAGCTTTGGATTCCAGACCCCAGGTGGGAATTTGTAGCCTTGAGGAGGAATTGGATTCTAGTTGCAGTTCTGGTCCACACCACACTCCCAAACCACAAGGGCTCTCAGTGTGGTTGGGAGCTGTGGTGTCCCCAAGTCCAGATATGTTGGTTGCAGAACGTGACCTATTGGGAGTGTTATGAGCTTGCACCCAGCCTTGAATTTAGAACATCCGTAGTTCAGTGGCAGTATCTGCGGTTTCATGTGCAGGACCCAGTGTTGACTCCTGGCCAAGGTATGTGTGCACAGGTAAGTCTGTTCAATGCAGAGACCTAGCAGCCAGGAGCAATGATGCTGTCAACTGAAGAAACTGTGGAGAACCCAGCCGTGATTTTGGAATAAAAGATATTCAAGAGTTCGTCTAAACAGTAGCTTGGCAACCTTGGGGGCCAGGTTGTGATCCTGGAGGGATTAGTGCTTGGCCTGAGGTGAAACAACCGCTGCTCCAGGTTGTGTATTCCATGGGAAGTCGGTTCTGGGGTGTTTCTGTAGTGTAGAACATTTGGAAATAATCTCCTTGGCGTATTCACCTACACCTCTGGCTGATCTAGACAAAGCCTCCTCAGGTCACTGTTTAACCCTGATTTGCAAGCTGGCCCTTGGGCTGGTCACTAGTAGCTTCTCAGTGTGCTGTAGGGATGAAGGAAGTGAACCTCCAGGAAGGAGAGTAGCACTAGGGTGGGACATATCCATCCAAAAGTGGCTGAGATGTTAGAGGCCATGGCCTCAGGGGTGCACGGAAGGGCAAGGCTTGAATGTACTAATCTATTTATTGCTGACAGGAAGCTTGAGGAGGGTATTGGGCTTTCCAGGTAAGTGGTGTTCAGAGTCTAGATGTATCAGGAGCCTGTGGCTTCCAAGCACACGAGGAACCTGTGCTCAGCAGCCTGCCCTCAACAGTGTCATTGGCTCCAGACAGCCATACACACGTGAGAGAAGAGAAGAGGCTGAACAAAGCCCTGGCAGTTGTGTCCCCCAATTTCGACAGATGCAGTAACCTGAAAGAAGACAAGGGTGGTCAGAGGCAGTGGGAATCCGTCTGAATCTGTACAGCATGCATTGTAAATGCATTTTTAAAGTTGTCAGTGAATGTATGTAGGTAGCAGTAATTATGAAGCTGTAGAACTGAGGAATTTGTTTCTTTGCCTGTGGCTCCCCCAACCTTCAAAGCTAGCAAAGCCTCACTGAATCCCTCACAAGCTTGGACTCTCTCCAACTCCCTAGTTCTGACCTCTTGACCCAGATTTAAAGGGTTCCTGTGATCAGATCAGTCCACCTGTATAATCTCCCCATTTTAAGGTCAACTGTATTACCTCTGCAAAGTGCCTTTTGCCATGTAATGTAGTATAATTCTGCAAATAATAGCCATAAGGAAGCTGGAGTGGCTATACTAACACCAGACAAAATAGATAGGAGACTTTACAATAATAAAATGTCACCAGAGATAAAGAGTGATATTTTATAACAATAAAAGGGTTAATCCATCAGGATGATGTAATAGATTTAAACACAGTGCATCTAACAGAGTCCCAAAATACATGAAGCAAAAACTGACAGAATCAAAGGGAGAAACAGACAATTCAACAATAATTATTGGAGACTTCAATACCACACTTTCAGCAGTGGATAGAACAACCAGGCAGAAGAGCAGAAGGAGACAGAAGATTTAAATAATATGACCTAACAGACACCTATAGACACTCCACGCAACAAGAGCAGAATAGAATTTCTCTCAAGTGCACTGAGAACATTCTCCAGGAGACTAGACACTAGGACATAAAATAAGCTAAAATACATTCAAAGGGATTGAAATCATATACTATTTGGGACATCTCACACACCAATACTACAGCCTAGAAGCAGGGTGGCTAGCGGGTTGGGTAGTCTGTCCTCCTTCCTTCACTTTGTCATGAATGTTCAGTAGAACTTATGGAGGTGGCCGTGGTCCCACATGTGTAGGCCATCAGCCTGGAAAAGCTAGGCAGCTGAAGAGAAGAGATAGATATTTCAGGGGAGTTGCCCTAGTCTCAGGCTCACAAAACCAGGGACGAATTGATACCTAGGAAGTAAGCAGAGGTCAGGAGATCACTTTCTGTCCCGTCTGTGCCCCTCTTTAAAACCTCAGCTTCTACGTCATTAGATCCCACTGCTCAGGAGTGCTGTGGTCACCACCAACAACCATAGACCCATGATCTTGATGTTTACTATGCTCTGGCTGAGAATACAACCACAGGTCAATAGCTTTGGGTCAACACAAACTATCACTCAGAGTTCTATGAACAACTGCTCTGGGCATAAGGAACAGCATTCATTTCCAAGTCATCCCAAATTAGGTGGCCACTGCGTGTTTCAAAGAAACATAAAAAAAGTATTTCAGTGACTTTGACAAGTTGGAAAGAAACCCTGTGGCGCTAGGATGACATTTACAAGTGACAAGCACGACATCTTATATACAGATTAAAACAGAAAGCAACCTACAGGAGAATAAGAGGGCGGGACTGGAGGCAGAGAGGTCAAACCCGATTTCAAGTTTAATGAGAAGCCTCCATGCTTCCCTAGTGAGTGAAAAGAAGCCACCATAACATTGGTCTCCAGCAAGAAGGTAAATAAGACACAATCTGGCGGGTAATCCTTATAAATTAATTATGCACCCACGGAGCACAGTATTATACTCAGGATATTTTCCCCACAATATTAAGATGGTGTGGAGAAAACTAGAGAATCAAAGAAGAACACCAAGACTGTCTAAAAGTTTTCAATTTTTCTTTTTCTTTTTTTGAAATTTTAAAATTTGTGTAAGGGTTGACAGGTAGTATTCATTTAGAATTTAAGTTTTTTTATATTTATTTTATCCCTTTTCCTTTTTAAAGTTTCTTTTTCTCTCCTTTTTCTTTGATTAAATTTTCCAGAAAGTTGCCAATTTTACTGTATTTCATTATTTTTTTCTCAAAAGAACCAGATTTTAAAGTGTATTTCATTCTACTGCTTTTCTCTTTACTGACTCCTTACTTCTTTTTATAAGAGCTTTCAGATATAATTTACATATACCAAAAAGTCACCATTTTTCAGTATGTAGTTAGTGATTTTTAGTATATTCACAACATTTTACAACCATTCGATTCATCATTTAAAAAATTTTTTGCTTTATTATTTTCTTTTCTCTGCTTTCTTTGAAATTGCACATTTTTGTTCCTTTCCTTGCTAGTTAGGCTAATACTTCATTTTTATTCCTTTAAAAATAATAATATAATTTTGACTGTGTATTTACCCCCTTAATATAACTAAAAGTTTTCAATTTTTCTGTAAGAAAAGTGTCTTCATGACAGTCCTTAAGACAATGAAAGAATTTGGGAAAATCTCGATTCCTTGGTGTTTTCTATGCTTGCAAGAATAAACAGTACAAAATAGTATTAAATTTTTGAAAGAGACAGGCCTGTGGTTTCAGTACAAGATACTGAGAGTAGCTGCTGAGGGGGTGTCCCCATCAGTGGTGACCTTCAGAACAGAGCCGGTAGCCTTGAGTCTCAGTGTGGCCTAGGCAACTAGAAGACAGGGGCTCCCAAGGTTCCATGACAGCGCCACCTTCCGTTTCTGTTACTGTGACTCCGCATGGTTACCTGCACACTGGGTGCTCCCTCGGGCACTCTTGTCAGAGCCTGACCTCTGAGCTTTGGCATCTTGTGCCTTATTTTTGTGGTTAAGGATTCTCAGTTGTGGAATGCTGACAAAGTCTGGCCTGAACTAAGTAATGAATTACATCTGCATTCTTTACACCTGTTTAAATACATTTTTTCACTTAATGAAAGCTTATTGAGGTATAATTTACGTACTATAAAACTCACCTAATATAACTGTATGCTTCAGTGATTTTTAGTAATTTACCAGGCAGTGCGGCCATCACCAGAATCTATCACTTGTTTTTAATTTATTATTTGTTTGGGTTTCTTCTCCCCAGGTTTTGGCTCTACTTCTTCCACCATAAGCTTCAGCATGGCAGTATCTCTCACCACTTTCTCCGGTCAGAGAAGTGAAATGAGCATCCTGGAAACCAACCAGTACTTGCGCTCCCAGCTGGAAAAAAGCAAACAGGACTTTCAAGACCTCACAGAGAAATTCCTCATGTCCCAAGCTACTGCCTACTCCCTGGCCAAACAGCTGCAGAAATACAGTAAGTCCTATGGGTTCACAGTCACCAAAGTGATAAATGATTGTCCACCTTCCCTCTAAGCACCTAAACACCTTCCAGACTTTCTTTTCTCTTCTTCATCCAATCAAATAAAATAAATCTCATCCTTACTATACTCCTAGAATGGTGGAAGTGGGTCGTTTACCCTCATTTTGCAGAGGATGGAAACACTGAGGCACAAAGGAGTAAAGTTTGCAGTGGGGGTGTATGGAGGAATAGAGGCTGAGATCTCGGTTCAGGCACTAAACTTTCTTTTCTCTCCCAGGAACACGTGTCAGATCCTTGTTGGCTTAAACATGTCAGGATTTAATTCAAACTTTTATGAGCACCCATTTGCAAAGCACAGTTCTAGCTGCACTCAGGGAGAAAGAAGTGATAGGAGACCCCACCTACCTTAAAGGAGTTTAAAGCTCTCTGTTCCCAAGTGAACCACAGATATCTGGAGATGAGAACATCAATAACAGAGAGTGGAGGGGTGGAGCTGTAGTGACTGAGGAACAGGGGAGCGAGGGCACGAGAGGGACAGGGATATAAGGGGAGGATTCTTACTGACCCTGAAATTGAGTTTGCTTTCAAATTTCTACCGTTATTTTTCAATAAACCAATGGGGGATAAAATTTGCTATCCAACTTACTGACATGGGCTGAAAAGTAGAAATTAAAGCCTACTCGTCAATGAAGTGAAAAGGCAAGCTTTGGGGGTGTGGCAATGTTAGGTTTTTTAGTATCCGTTATTATAATCATAACGCAGCTTTTTTTTGAAACTGCAGAAGAAAGATATCATCCAACATCTTCGTGTAAAGGTAATACAGTGCAGTGATTAAGAGCATGTACCCTGGCGCCAGACTTCCTGGATTTAAACCCAAGTTGTTTATCTTCTCTCTGCCTCAATGTCCACATCTGTAATGGTAATAGGACTAGTGTCTACCTCCTCAGGTAGTGGTGATGATTACAGGATGATAATTCTCTAAAATCTACTAGAACAGGGCCTTGGCAAACACTGTGTATTAGTTCTGCCTCCAGACTAACACACAGCACCGTTAGCATTTGAGCATATGTCTTTCAGACTTTTTTCCCTTCATACACATTTTTACACAGTTTGTCTCCAGATAAACTTTAAAATATTTGAGGGACTTCCCTGGTGGCGCAGTGGTTAAGAACGGGTTCGAGCCCTCGTCCGGGAAGATCCCACATGTTGCGGAGCAACTAAGCCCGTGTGTCACAACTACTGAGCCCGCCGGCCTAGAGCCCATGCTCCACCATGAGAGAAGCCACCACAATGAGAGGCCCACACAATGAAGCATAGCCCCCGCTCACTGCAACTAGAGAAATCCCGCACACAGCGACGAAGACCCAACACAGCCAAAAATAAATGAATAAATAAATTTTTTTTTAAATCTTTGAAATATTGGGGGATTACGGAAACTCTCAGTGTGGGACAACTCTCAGCCCTACAGTCCTTGGAGCCTTCCCCAAAACACGGGAAATTCCTACTCCATGCCCCAGGTTAATATTCTACTTAAGAGGCCACAAGACTTGGTAAAGTTTTGGAGTCAGAACTCAGGGTATGTGAATTCTGACTTTGCTTCATTCCAGTTGAATCATCTTGAGAAAGTTATTATACTTGCCTGTGAGCTTCTCTTTCCTCAGCTCTAACATGGGGAGGCTGAGGAATCAGATGTGGAAATCCCTGGGTAGAGCCTGCTACCGAGGTTACATCAGTCCCCGGGATGGACCCTCCTTCGTCCCTTGAAGGCAGTGACCCAGCAGCCTGTCCAGCTTTTCCCTGAGGCAGCGTTTCTGTTTCCCCAGAATGTGAAGAGTACAAAGACCTCATTGAATCTGTGCTGGAGGAGGAAGTGCTGTTTGAGGAGGGGGAGCTGGCAGAGAAGATGAGACCAGCTGCAAGGCTTGGGTAAGGAGGAAGCTATGTGGGAAAGTGTGTGAAGTGGGGAAGCCCAGGCTGATAGAATAAAGAGCAAATCTGTGCAAGGAGAAGGGCAGAAATGTACATGGCAGGCCCAGAACTAGACAAAGACAGCCTGCGGGGCTGTGGGAACTGGATGGTGGACTAGTTAGGCCTCTGGATTCTCCCTCAAATACTATATGAATAAAATGGAGACACATGCCTGGGTTGGAATACTAGCAATGTGGCTTCTAGCTGTGTGACCTTGGGCAAATGTACTTAACTTTCCAGTGTCTGAGTTACCTCAGCTACCTCATCTGTAAAATGGGGCGGGGGGGTGGGATGAGGAAACCTAAAGCTGAGCCTCTTGGGAGCCGCAATTTCCTCCGCTGAGAGAGCACTGGTGGTTCCAGGTTCATTCTTTAGTTTACAAGGTTGGATAGTAAACTATAGGATAGTGGTGGCAGGACCTGAGCTTTTCATGGACATAGGTTTGAACCCACACATAGGTGATTTTTTTCCATAGTGTAGCGGTTATCACATTCGCCTCATACGCGGGTGGAAACATATTTCTTTTCCCTGACATTTATATTCCCATTCAACAAACTAAAAAGGGGGGCAGAAGGTGTGTGGCAGCGGGCGGACCTGCATTTTCCTTGGCCCAAGATACTTGGGAGGAGTTTCGTTACTACCTGAAAGCCTAATCTGCACTAGGAACCAGCCCTCCTTTCTCTGCTTAGTCATATTGTAGACCAAGCCACAGCCAGTTAATCCAAGGAGGGCGCAGGACAAGATGGACTTCGGGGTAATCCCCTCACCTCCTCCTCTGGCGCCTAAATCTCCGAAACACGCTGACACGTATTATGTCTCTGAAAACCAAGTAGTAGTACATCCCTGTGAAGCACACTTGGCTTTCCCTCACCCTAGCACATGTGAGGAACAATTTGATTTGCGTGACAAAACAAAAGAGAACGAATTCAACTCTGCACCGGGGGCTCAAGCCAAAGACCCAAAGATGAAGAATGTCAGACTCTGCGAACTGAGCTGGCCGCGGAGGAAACGGAGCCGGTAAACGTGCCATTATCAGAAGACCATCCAGCATCAGGTCACAGATCAGGAAGTAGATGGATCCGCTCATCCCCCGCTGAGAACCAAGTCTGCCCCTGACTCATAAGGAATCTGAGGTTCAGAAAGAGAGCATGACCTCTCCCCAGACCTGGATTCCGGGTCTTCCCCTCACTACCTGCGGCGCCTGCCGTTCTCCCGCCTTAGATGACGCCAACTCCAGGTCCTAAGGCTCCGACCAAGAGTTGTCTCTCACGCAGCGTTTTCCTCAGACCCCACATGCAGTTAGTTAGGACTTCGTGTTTGCTTCTCAGTCCAGGTGGACTTTGGCCTACACAGTCCCTCCTTTTCACGACTCTGGACTTGGGCAAACGACTCTCATGATAAAGGCGGGGAAATCAGTGTAACGCTCGGCTCTCTCACCCTGAACTTCGGATGGGGGTGGGTGGGCGACCCTTGCGTTTTTTCCTGGGCTGCGTCCCTCTTCCGGGCCCGTCCTCGAGGCCAGGGCCGGGGCCGGGTGCCCTCAGCGCGCTCCTCTCGCCGGCTCTGGAGCCCCGCACCTTCCCTTGCGGCTGCAGGGAGGCTCCAGGGGCCACCTGATCGGGTTTGCGGGCCCCAGCAGCGCGGGTGTGTGTTTGTGGTGCCTCGGGGGCCCGCTGTCCCTTCTCCCCTGTCGGGGAAAGGACGACCGCCCCCTCGTCCTGTCCACGTGGGACGGCAGCGCGCCGGACGCGACCGAAAGACCGAATCCGTTCCTCTGGCTGCGCGTGGGAGGTGAAAACTGGAACCTGGAGGGGAGGGAAAAGGGGGAAAACCTCATGAAATGTCCTGATCTAAAGCTATTTTCAAGTCCGCCTCTTTGGGGACTCAGCCCTCCAGCGCTGGCGAGGATGCTGCAGTCCGGTCGCACCCTCGACGGCACTTGGAGTCGACGCGCAACAAGGCAGAGCCCCGCGGCTTGGGGGTCAATGCACACGCTGCCCGCGCCTTCCTCGGGGTCGCAGCACTTGAACCTCACGTGTGAAGGAAACGCGGTGACCGCCACAACGAGAAAGAAGGAAAACAACGACTGGAGAAAGTGGCACAAGCTTCCACAAACTTGTAAAGCTTTACTTTTAAAGGAAACCAGACAGAGAGACACAGACACACAGACAGACGTTGCATTAAAGTCTTTCAGCAAAAAGAAAGTTGTCGGCCTGCTGGCCGTGTGCTGTGAGGTGAACACGAAACCCCCTCCAGACACCGGCTTTCTGGCAAAACCGCCTTTACCTCTTTGTCTTCCTAGGTTAAAATTCGCTCTCCATGACCTGTTGAACTGGAAAATTATAAAAGGCAAATAAAAGATGTTTCAGACATTGTAAAAGGTAAAACAAAACTGCTGCTCAAGAAGAATGTCACGTACGACGAGGGAGGAATGAACAGTCGTGAGATCGGCGTGGACCGCGCCTGCGTCCTCCGCGGCTTTCTGCTGGGCTTGGTCTTCAAACGAAGTCAATACAGGCCGGGAAGCGCAGCTCGGCCTGCGTTGATGCTTGATGTTTTTCCAACAGCCAAATGACCTGAGACGTCAGCCTTTGCTACGGTTCCTGCTAAACGTGAAAGTGTGATTAAAGTACTGGACTTCAACTAGACGACTAGAATAAGCCACAGCGGCAGGAACCTGAGGAAGCCCCTTTGCTGGGAGACGCCGCAGAAGGGCTGCTACGAAAGGGCTTTCGAGGAAGGAGCAGAGGGGAGGGAGGGGAGGGAGGGGAGGGAGGGGAGGGCGGGTCCTATGGTTCCCGGGTGGATTCGAAGCATCGATCATTTCCGAGAGCCCAGAGCACTGACCGCCTGCGCCGTGAAAAGGGCCACCGAGGCGCGGGTCCGCAGCCTTGGAGGGGTGGTGTCCACGCTGCTGGGATGCGAGGTCGCCTGGGGCTCAGGCTCACCTAACCCCCGGCTCCTGGCGCTTCCGGGAGCTGGAGAGTCCGCGGGGGCGACCCCTGCACTCGGTGCATAGCTGTGTGTTGGATGCGGGATCGGGAAGTGAAGCTCTGGGGGCCCCAGGGACCTCGCTTCGGGGGAGGCGAGGAACCCTAAACGAGGGCCTCTCGGGAGCTGCAGTCTCCTTACCTGAGGGCACGCCTGTGCTCCCAGGGTCTTTTGCTTTCGAAAATATTTGTGGCCAGTCGTGGCAAGAGATACAGTTCTTGGATGTGTCATTAGGGGTCTGAGATAGAGCTGTTTCCGTAGTGTAGTGGTTATCACATTCGCCTAACACGCGAAAGGTCCCTGGTTCGAAACCAGGCGGAAACACATGGATTCTTTTCTGAAACTTAACATTCACGTTTAAACATCAAAAAACGGGGCGAGTGGGATGGATTGAGGTAGCGCGTGCAGCTGTATTTTTATCTCCCCGAAATACAGGAGGAGTTCCTTTATTGCCCGAAAGCCTACTCAGCACTAGCAGCCATCCCTCCTTTGTCTGCTCTGTGTCGCTTTGAAGACAAGGCCACAGACAGACCAAGAAGGGCACAGGACAAAGCCAAGTTAAGGTTGTCTTTACATTCGGAAATCCCCTCACCTCATGTGGCGCCTAAATCTCCTCTACACGCTGACACGTATTTTGTCTCTGGAAACAAGAAGTTTATCCCTGTGACGCTCACTTGCTTACCCCACCTCAGCACGCTTGCGGAACACATTGATTTGTGTGACAGAACAAAAGAGACCGACCCAACTCGGCACCGGGTGCTCGACCCAAAGACACGTAGACGAATTTCAGGCTCCAGAATTGCAGCTGGTAGGGGCACGTAAAGGAGTCCTTACACGTGCCATTATCAGGAGAGCCCCTGTAGTGAGCTCAGAGATCAGGAAGTAGACGGAATCGCTCATCAGCCTCTGAGAGCCAAGTCAGCACCTGACACATAAGGAAACCGAGGTTCAGAAAGAGAGCATGACCTTGGCTCTGCCGCACACAGCGCTAAAGCTAGACCAGGATGGAACCCAGCCACTTACCTTGCGGCCTGGCCTCAGAGCCCAAAGCGTCACCCGGAACAGGACAGGTGAAAGGTGATGAGCAGCGGCGCAAGGGCTGGGAGCATTTCACAGCTGCCTTCAGCCCTGGGCCACTGGGAATCACCTCCTTTCCTGCTCTAGGCATCTCAGGAATTTAATTTTTACTTTCACAGTTTCCACCTGAAGACACTAAGTTGGACGTTTTGCGTGGCTCCCTGGTGGTCTAATAGTTAGGATTCGGTGCTTTCACCGCCATGACCTGGGTTCAGTTCCCGGTCAGGGAAGTGTCCTTTCGCTGGCATCCTGATTTTGTAGTTATGTATTCATTCCACTGTGTCACTTCCCAAAGTGGGGCTCTGATAGAGCCTCTATACTTTAAGGATTCCAGTGGATAGCATCCAAGGTGCTTTTTACTGAACTTTCTTTCTGAAATGTAACTCCGAAGAAAAACCAAAAAGTTTAGCTTTACTGTATCATAGAGATAAATTAGTATGTACCTAGTGTGCTAGGTACAAGAAAAACAATTCAAGTTGATAGTAAGGATAAATCTCGAATACTTTTAACACTCTAGAGAATTCTAATAATTAACATATGATTGTACAGAAAATGTTATATTTCTAGAGATGACTCCTTGTATGCATCACAACAGTTTAATAATTTCAGTCTAAAAACTACTTTATGTTGTTTTACAAATATTACAATAATATGGAACATATGGGTAGCATAGTACTCTAGTTTCACAAGTCCTGGATTTATTTATTTTTCCTGGATTTATTTTCTCTTCAAAATTCTAATAACATTGAACTGCCTAAATTTTTATACTGGTTTTACTTGTTTAACAAGAAATTTTTAATCCAATAAATATTTAAGTTTATGAAATTTAAAATCATGTTTTCCAGTAAATTAAATATACCATATAATATATTTTGAATGGAGATTTACTATTATAATTCTAGAAATCAGAGTAACTTAATTATTCCACTTACAATTTGGGGTATCATTTACTGTATGATTCCAACGTGCATTTCTCTATTATGTGTCAGCTCAACTTTTGATTTTAAGGTCTATTTTTATCTTTAAGTTCTTTGATTGATATTAAATTAATTGACGTGTGGTCTTTGCCTGTATAATTTATAATTGAGACAGAAATGAGAAACACTGTTCTACTATGATGCTGCCTCGTATTTTTATAGATTAGAGAATGACCATATGTGAACAGGTTGAGAGGAGGCTCAGGTAACGTTTATGGGAGGTTGGTGACTGTGGCCATCAATGTAATTGCAAGAATTGTAGAACACATGGAATATCTGCTCCAGGAAGTAGGGAGCTGTCACTGAAAGCCTCCTGTTTTCCTAAAGTGCTTGTTTATTTAATAAAACAATGTTTCTGGTTCTAGGTTACCTACCTCTAGGCCTGAAGTCATCCATCTTACTGTTCTTCATTATGCTACTCTTGTCTCTATCACTTCTAGAGCCCCTAGGCCAAGGTGGGCAGATAAGCCTGGGAAAAACTGCCAGGAACCAATTATGCACGCGCTGCACTGCCTTTTTCGATGCTTCCAGATGTGGGCTCCACAGAGCAGAGACCTTGAGTTGGCTCATGATGCAGCATCTCTCTCCCCCTCCCCCCATAGCAAGGCCTGGCATCTAGTAAGTGCCTAATAAGTGCTCAGTGATTGAAGGCAATCTAGTGCAATGTCCTGGAGAGCTGAAAAGGAGAAGAAAGTAGGTATGTTGGTGGAGGCCTAGAGTATGAGGGACAGAGAAAGACAGACAAAGACACACACTAAGAGAGTAGAGAGAATGTCCAAGAACTAGATTTAGTGTGTAAAAGCCTCATGAGATTCAACAGAAGAACCCAGGGAAGGTCAACCAGTAACTCTTGGCATCCAGGTCTGCACAAGATGGATTGTCAGGTGCAGAATCCTGTTTGTCACGGTGATTTGTCTCAAATTGGATAATTTTTGCAGAAACAGCCAAACACTGTCAAGGAATCATATAGAGACAGTCATTAGCATGCTAACACAGCCTTGAATAAGAGGGTGACCAATCATTAGATGTGTGCATCCAAGATGGCAAAAATATATTCATGAAGAAAAGGGAAGAAGAATAAATGTTTGAGACCAGTGTTTTTTCCCCCTCCTATCCATAAACTGTTTAGTATGAAGCAATTGGAAGTCATTCTGGTCAGTCTTCTCTGCACCTGAATAAGTAGGTCACCACCAAAAATAATTACAATTATTGGAAGACTTTCTAAACATTTTGCAAGTTTAGCTGCTGAACATGTGCAATAAGGTATCTCTGAGTAATGTCCACATTGGACTTTTGTTGTACCTCGGGCTTAGTTGAATCAGGAGGGCGCCACTCCCCTTGTTAGAGTATCATATAGATGTATACAAAGTTTGTTGTGATGGCAAGAATATGAAGAAAAAAGCTCTTTCATGGAGCTGAAAAAATGGGAATACAAATTGGCACACCTGCTACTGAAATCAAACTAGGAACACGTAAGGAGATGCCTTCAGCCTCTGACAAAGGTGGAATGACAAAAACCAGATTTACCCTCCTGCCTGAAATTTCACCCTCCCCTTCTTGCCTGCCCCCAAAGGGGAAAAAAGGCAAATACATAATGTCAGTTTTCTAGACACAGAAAATCGGGCAACAGAGGACAGCAATCTCTGAGAGATGAGAAACAAGCTGAGTCCCGCCATTGGCCCACATTAATGCTTTCAGAGAGTTTCCAGGTTGGGCATGAGGAGGGCTATCTGAGACCAGCTCCTTAGATTGTGGAGATGAAGCTGAGTGTTGGTGGAGGGCAAAGCAACTAGAGTTCACAGAACAAAGGTCCAGTGATGAGAGAGAGAGAGAGAGAGAGAGAATCCAAGAATATGAAAGTCTCCCTCAAGTACTAAGCAGAGTTGTGATAAGAGCATGCTTGTGAAGAAATGCCTGAGACCAAGAAAAGAAATTTTTGAATAGATCATGGAACAGTGCCGGTGTTCACACAGGACAGGCAATTGTACTCACCACCACCAGCCAGACTATACTACTCATATAATTCATGAGCCTTTGGGAAGAACACTCAGCCCTAGAATAATCAGCCCTAGACTGATCTACCTAAAAAATCATAAAGCAAGATCCAAAGAGATCAAACCATTTACAAGTCACCTAACTGTACTCCAAAACAAAACTCAAGATAATTCATAGGAATACCAAAATAGTTAGTATCCAGAAGGGAAATTTTGACAATGTCCAGCATCCAAGCAAAAAAAATGCAGGGCATGCAAAGAGCCAGGAAAATATGATGCGAAAGGAAGAATGTAATCAATCAAAATTGCACCAGAATTGAAACGATGTAAAAATCAGCAGAGAGGAGTTTAAACAGTTATCATGACTACGTTACATATGTCCAAAGAGTTCATTAGAAGTGTGGAACATACAAAAATGGCAAAAAGCAAACTTTAGAGATGAAAACTATAACATCTGTGAATCAACAACAGAGTAGACAATGCAGGAAAAAAGATTAGGGAACACAAAGCCTTGAACAACTGAAAATATCCAAAATGAAACTCCAGTTAAATTTTTTTTTTTAACTGAACATAGCATAATTAAATCGTAGAGTAACTTTAAAAGGCCTAATATAGGAGTGTTTGGAGTCTCTGAAAATACCAGGAGAAATGTTTTGAAGAAACAATTTTGAAGAAACATGACAGAAAATATTCCAATCATAATGAAAATTATAAACCTGCCAGTCCAGGGAGCCAAATGAACCCTGAGCACAAGGAACATAAAGAAAACCATACCTAGTCACATTATAATTAAACTGCTCAAATCCATTGAAAAAGAAAATAAAATTCCCCAGTGCAGCCAGAGAGAAAAGACACAGTACATACAGAAAACAAAAAGATTATGTCACATTTCTCATCAAAAGCAGTGGAAGTGAGAAGACAGTGAAGCAACATTTTTAAAGGACTGAGGGAAAAATAAAGTCAAGGTGGAATTCTATGCCTCCTCCCCCCCCCAAAAAAAAACTCTTTGAAAAATGAAGGTGAATGACAACATTTACAGACATACAAATGCTGAAAGACTTCATCACCAGCAAATCCATAATGCAAGAAATGTTAAAGGAGTCCTCCAAGAAGAAGAGAGTTCACATCAGATGGAATTCTGGATGTACACAGAGGAATGAAGTCCTACTCTATAGCACAGGGACCTATATTCAATATCCTGGGATAAACCATAATAGAAAAGAATATGAAAAAGCATATATATATATTTGTATATATACATATATATGTATATATATATAAACTGAATCACTTTACTGTACCAGAAATTAACACAACATTGTAAATCAACCACACTTCAATAAAAAAAATTTAAATAAAAAAAGCAAAGGAATGAAAGGACAAGAGACATAGTATCTGCATGGGAAAATATATGATTTTTTATTATCAATTAAATCTCTTTAAAAACATGGGAGAGTTTAAGGAAAAGTAATAACCTTGGATTTGTGGTTCATAACATATGCTAAGTAAAATGCATGACAACAAAAGCTTGAAGGCAGGCTGTGGTAAGTTACAGATGTCTGCTCTAAAGCCTAAAGCAATCAATGAAATAACAAGAGAAAGAGTTATAACTAGTAAGCCAACAAAGGCGAGAAAATGGAATTATATGCAAAACCATGTATAAGCTATGATAGAATAATTGCTCTTCCAAGATTCTACCCTGTAGCCATGTGTACAAGAATGATGACTGTAGCATTACTTGTAATAGGAAAAGCATAGTACCAAATTAATTGCAAAAGTATATGGAAAGGGTTAAATAAAGACTAGTACAAACAGTGTAAGAAACTTCATTGGTAAAAGGAGTTTACAGGGTAAAGATGATGAGTCTACTCTTTCGTGAATGCCGGGATTCCCAGTGCTTTCCTCCAGAGATCGTCTCTGAGGCTCAGTGATTATCTGGACTTAGGTCCTCCTGTGTCAGGGGGCAGGAGCCTAGTAGTGGAGCATGGGAGAGGATGCGCAGACTAGAAACCTTGGTACATCCTTTACATTCTAAAAGGGTGACACGCGTCCCTGGGTGGGCTCGAACCACCAACCTTTCGGTTAACAGCCGAACGCGCTAACCGATTGCGCCACAGAGACACGACGAGTCCCTTGTCCTCAGGCCCACAGAGAGCAAGCATGCCTACCAAGCTAGGCGGAGCCTCTCGCCTTTCCCAGGACAGCGGCGCCGGCTCCAAGCCTCGAACAACCAGAGAGGTGGAGTCCACGCAGCGTGTTTGTCCCATGGGGAAGCCGTGCGTTGGGCGATTCCGAAGGCTGAAGGGCAGCCGAGCGTCCCCACTGCGCATTGCTCCACACCCGCCGATGCCAGCGCCCCGGAGAGGCCCGGGGCCTGAGCCGAGTGGGGCCCAAGGGAAGCGGAACGCCCGGTGGGCTCTGTGACGGCTCCCGGCTTGCTCCGCCTTCACCCGACCATCTGCCCCGCAGGTTTAGTAGGTGTGCTCGGTATGGCAGCAGCGGGAAAGAGATCAGGTCCAAAGAGAAAAGGTGAAAAGCAGCGAAAGCAAGCAGAGGCATGGATGAGACAGCGAGACCTCCCAGGAAGCCTGTGAGGAGATTCGGGCCAGATTCTGAGATGAGAGTTGTTTTTATTAAGTAGCAGAATGGGGAGGGAGAATCGGAGAAGAGCATGAAAGAGAGAAAAGCACGAACATCTGTAGGTATCTAAGAATAAAACAGCAAAAGCAGTGTGAATATATTTATGTCAAGAAAGTCACCTGCAGGCCTGTGGTGCATTGTGATTGTATAGTGGATAACACTGCATAGTGGCTGCAGCAACCTCAGTTCAAATCCAAGCTATAGCAAGGTAGTGTCTATGACCTGTCTTTCCATTTGCTTTTTTTTTTTAATTGACTACAGTCGATTTACACTGTTGTGTTCATTTCAGGTGTACAGCAAAGTGATTCAGTTATACATACATATCTATTTTTTTCATATTCTTTTTCCTTATAGGTTATTCCAAAATATGGAGTATAGGTCCCTGTGTTATACAGTAGGTCCTTGTTGGTTATCTATTTTATATATAGCACTGTGTATATCCCAAACTCCTATTTATCCCTCCCCCCCTTTCCCCTTTGGTAACCGTAAGTTTGTTTTCTACCTCTGTGGGTCTACCTCTGTTTTTTATATAAGTTCATTTGTATCGTTTTTGTTTTGTTTTGTTTAGATTCCACATATAAGCGATATCATATGATGTTTGTCTTTGTCTGGCTTACTTCACTTAGTATGATAATCCCTAGGTCATCCATGCTGCTACAAATGGCAATATCTCCTTTTTTATGGCTGAATAATATTCCATCCATTTGCTTTTAATGCCAGCACCAGCTATGCCCCTTAGCAGTGGTTGGAGAGCAGAGTTTGGCACTGGCCGCAGAGCACGATGTGGTGAGGAGTAAATCCCACAGTGCACAAACCCGCGGGCGCCAGTCAAAGTGAAACCTAGGATGGTTCCTTGTCTCACTGTTGAGCAGAACATATCCCCAAAGTTGAAATACCGCCTCTTAAGGAAACTTGTCTATAGCTTGCACTAACGAAATGACATGGTGATTGCCCTCTTTTCCGGTAAAGATATTTCAAATATCAGTGGGATTTTTTACACTAAAGGAGAACGAGTTTTTAGTGAGTTTACAATAAAATGCAAACTAGTTGTCATGGTCTACACCAACCTGCCTTCATCCACCATCCACTGATTTTTATGGGAACAGTAAATCATTGAACTATAGTTCACATAGTGTAAAAAGCACAAATCTTTAGGGCATAGGCACAGTTTGTTGAAATTTGGCAAATGTAATCGCCACCCAGATCAAGTTATAGAAAATTGCCATCATCCTAAAAATGTCACTTGAGCCCCTTTCTAGGCAATTCCTACACTAGATCACTTAGTTAATTACTATTCTGAAGTTTATTGCAATAGATTACTATTGCCTGCTCTTGAAATTCAGATGAATGAATGTTAAGTTTTGGTAACTGACTTTTGTTTCATGCAACATTTTGTTCATTAAACATATTCATATTATGTATATCACTTATTAATTTTGGTATTATTGGAGTAATTTTGGTGGGGGGTTGGTGTTAATTAGTGTTCTTGATGAATATTCTTAGTATTTTGATGAATATTCCATATCAATCTTTTTGTATACTTGTGCATTCATAGAAGTGTTGCAACTGCTGGGTCATGGAGTAGGTACAAGATGAACTTTATTAGAAAGTGCCAACAGTATTTTAGAATGATTTCAAACCAGCTATACTACAGATGCAATTGCTCCACACTTGTGTCAGCATTTGGAGCACGAATTCTTTTAAGTTACAGCCATGCTGGAGGGTGTGTAATGATACCTCCTTATAGTGTTAATGCTTATTTCCCTGATGAGTAAAAATGTCAATAATATTTTCTTATAACTTTTGGTCATTAAAATATCTACCTTTGTGATCCAGGAAGATCCCAGCTTAGCCTCCCCAGAAAAAGGAAACAGGGTGGTGTGGTCGGTCGCTGCCGTGCAGATGGATCCTCCAAAGCTTCTCTCAGAGACAGAGACCCAGGCTCGAGGTGTTCCGAGTAGCAACAGGTTCAGATCCAATGACTGGTCCAGCATCAGCGGACATGCTGGGCCTCCCAGGGCTTTGCCATCTCCATGTACTCGTCAGTTGAGGGAGGGGGGAATATATTTTTTAAATATTCTCTTTCAATCCATTCATTCACATTCATTTCCCTGAGTAATTTGAGTTTCCAATTCATCTCACTACCACAAGGGAAAGCTGTTATCTGCGACATAAGCGAAGGTAGGTGTAAAAATCAACACCAGAATATCAATAGGATGGTGATCTAGGTAAATGCCCCAACTTCTCCAGCTGCAGTTGTTTTGAATCCCCGTGGTCTCTACCAGGCAATGGGCACGTTTTCCCTTCTCCCTTGGACACTCACTCAGAAGACCTGTTAGGATAAATGTTATGTCCACTGTAAGGCAAGAGGAGGGGGAGCAGGGCGGACCAAGCCAGCAGAGGCAACAGTAGATGAGACAGCACAGTGGCTGTGGGTGTCTGTGATTCTGGAGCCGCTGCCGAATGGTGGTCAGTCTGGTGGGCGGGTGCGTGTGTTCTGCGTGGGGGGGGAGGGGCGGGGGGATTGGGAGATCTTCGCTAGAATTTCTTTGTGGAGAGTGGTTCGGTTCAGGTGGAGGGGAGAATGATGACCCTGAGTGAAAGATGGTGGCCTGTGGGGTATGTACTTAGAGTTACCTGGCAGGAGAAGTACCATGATCTTGAAGGTGCTTTCTCCAGGGCAAAGTCTTGTCCATTGCCTTCATGACGTGCTGACCTCTGTGATTCCCCTACTAGTGAGAAACTCGACTTCAGAATCTCTGCTTGATAATACCTAGATAGTAAAAAGTATATATTCATTTACGTGAATTTGAAGAAAGAACAAGCTTAACCTGAGGGGTGGACATCAGAATAGTTTCAAGTAGCAGCAGATGGATAGGCATTACCTGGAAAGTGTGTCAAAGGGCTTCATCCATGTATCAAAGTGTTTCATCCATACTTGGTTGGTAAAAATTTTCTATGTTGTAATCCTCGTGATAATTTCACATCAAATAGCTGTCTGTTAATGATTTGTGCGTTTCGTTCTGTTAATACACCTAAATAATTTCCTTTTTGGATAAAAATTAGCTGCCACATGTCTGAGAACCCAGTGTAGACCACTACCGGGTGTAAGAAAAGGGAAAGCAGACGCCAGGTGTAAGGGTAATGCCGTGACTCGGATTTGAACCGAGGTTGCTGCGGCCACAACGCAGAGTACTAACCACTATACGATCACGGCGCGCCATATTCCAAATGACAACAACTACCCTTGGTGTATGTCATGTGACATAAAAGGATTCCAGTCACTGCGCCGCTTTATTCTTGGAAATTGCAGGTATTCCTATTCTCTCTCTCATGCCCGAGCACCGGTTTCCCCTCTTTTCCTTTCAATTCTGATATAGGATGATAGAACAAAAGAAAACCAAAAACCAATTCTCATCTCCCTAAATCCGGCACGTGCTTTCTGGGAAGTCTCGTTGTCCTCGTCCCCACCTCGCCGGCTTCTTTCTCGCCTCTTGCGTTTGCCCCTTTGGACCAACTCTCCCCACCCCCTGGTTCAGGCTCCCGCCCCACCGATCGCGGCCGAGCGGAGGGAGGGCAGCGCTCCCCGCGCAGAAGATCGGGTGAAGGCGGAGCAAAGAACAGAAAGAACCATTACGAGCCCATCGGGCACTCAGCTTCCCTTGGGCCCCACTCGGCTCAGGCCCGGGGGCGTCTCCGGGGCGCTGGCATCTGCGGCGGGGACGCTCGGCTGCCCTTCTGCCTTCGGAATCGTCCGACGCACGGCTTTCCCACGGGACGAACGCGCTGCGTGGACTCCACCTCTCCTGTTGTCCGAGGCTTTGGAGCCGGCGCCGCTGTCCTGGGAAAGGCGAGAGGCTCCGCCCAGCGCGGAAGGAGTGATTGTTCATCCCGGGGGGAAGCGGGGAAAATAATGTTCCTTTGTCTCTGTGGCGCAATGGCTTAGCATGTCGCGGTTAATCGAAAGGCTACTCCTTTTTAGGAAATACTCAAAGGCATTGTGGTTTTTTCCTACACTGAGCATACTTTCCCGAAAAGGCTCCGCCACTAGGACCCTCCTGTATGTGTCTGGTGCATAAGAGGAGAGCCTAAGTCAAGAGCGTCGAAGAAGAGATTGCCAGGATAAGTCCCTGGGAGTCCAGAATTTCCTGAAAGAGTGCAACTAGCAACTATCTCTTCACATTTCTCTTCTGCCTGTCTTTATTGCTATTGTTGTCATGCATTTCACTTTGCATACGTTATAAACCCCACAATACATCATTATTTTTAAAAATCTGTCCCACGTTTCTAAAGAGATTTAAATAAGAAAAAATCTTATATTTTTCCCATGCTGATACCATTTCTGTTTTCCTTCATCCCTTTGTGCACATCCAGATTTCCGTCTGGTGTCCGTGTTGTTCTTCCTGGAGGACTCCTTTAACATTTCTTGTGATGTGGGTCTGCTGGTGATGAAGTCTTTCAGCATTTGTATGTCTGTAAATGTCATTATTCACCTTCATTTTGGAAAGACTTTGGGGGGGGGGAGTCATAAAATTCCACCTTGCCTTTTTTGCCTTCAGTCCTTTAAAGAGGTTATTCCACTGTCTTCTCACTTTCATTGCTTCTGATGAGAAATCTGACATTTATTTTTGTTTCTGTATGTACCCTATCTTTTTCCTCTGGTCCCTTTGGGGATTTTATTCTTTTTCAATGGATTTGAGCAATTTAATTATGATGTGACTAGATATAGTTTTTTCATGTTTCTTGTGCTCATTCATTTTGTTCATTTGGCTCATTGGATCGGTGGGTTTATAATCTTTAGTCTGATTGGAATTTTCTGATATTGTTTCTTCAAAGATTGTTTCTTCTCCCTATGTATTTTCAGGGACATCAGTCACGCGTGTATCAAGTCTTTTAATGTTGCCCTACCACTCAATGACACTATGTTCATTAAAAACATTTTTTTGACAGTGAGTTTCATTTTGGATCTTGTCAGTTGTTCATGGCTTTGTGTTCCCTAATCTTTTTTTTTTTCCTGCAATGTCTAATCTGCTGTTCAACCTGGTGAATTTATTGTCTTAGATGTTATAGTTTTCAACTCTAAAGTTTAATTTTGGCCATGTTCCATATTTCTAGTTAACTTTTTGGACATATGTAACAGTCATGATAACTGTTTGACGTCCTCTCTGCTGATTTTTACATCATGTCAGTTGTGGTTCAGTTTTGATTGATTGATTAGTCTCCTCCTTATGCATCATATTTTCCTGCCTCTTTGCATGCCTGGCATTCTTTGACTGGATACCAGACATTGTCAAAGTTTCCCTTCTTGGGCACTGGCTATTTTGGTATTCCTATAAAACTTCTTGAGTTTTGTTCTGGGGTACAGTTAAGTGACTTGTAAACAGTTTGATCCCTTTGGATCTTGCTTTGATGATTTTTTAGGTAGGTCAGTCCAGGGCTGATTATTCCCACCACTGAAACAAGAGTTTCCTGGGTGTTCTTCCCAATAGCCCATGAATTATGTGTAGTCCAGTCTGGCTGGGGGGAGCAAGTACAATTGCCTGTCCTGAGTAAGCACCAGGCATTGTTCCATGATCTTTTTAAAAGTTTCTTTCCTTAGCCTCAGGCAATTTCTTAATAAGTATACACTGCTCATTACTCTGCTGAGTACTTGAGGGAGACCCTTTCATATCCCTGCATTCTCTCTCTCCCTCTCTCTCTTATCACTGGATCTTTGTCCCGTGAACTCTAGCTGCCTTGCTCTCCACCAACACTCAGCTTCATCCCCACAGTCCAAGGAATAGACCTCAGATCCCCCTCCTGGGGCCCAGCCTGGAAACTCTCTGAAAGCAGTAAGCTGGGCCAATGGCAGGACTCATCTTGTTTGTGTCTCATCTCTCAGGGGTTGCTGTCCTTTGCTGCCTGATTTCCAGTGTCTTGAAAACCAGTATTTCATGTCTTTTGTCCATTTTTTTCCCTTTAGGGGTGGGGAAAAGGGGGAGAGTGAAATTTAGGCAGGAGGGTAAATCTGATTTCTGTCACTCCACCTTTGTCAGAAGCTGAAGGCATCTCTTTATGTTCTTATTTTTACTGCAATAGGTGGGCTAATTTATATTCCAGTGTATGTTTCCAACTCAGGGAAAGAGCCTTTTTCTTCATAGTCTTGCCATCACAACAAACTTTCTGTACATCTACCTGTTACTCTAACAAGGGGAGTGGTGCCCTACTGACTCAACCAAGTGGGAGGTACAATAGAAGGACAATGTGGGCATTACCCAGAGATACCATATTGCACATGTTCAGCAGCTATATTCTCAAGATGTTTGGAAAGTCTTCCAATAATTGTAATTGTTTTCAGTGGTGACCTACTTAATTGAATCCAGAGAAGACCAGCCAGAATGACTATGGATTGCTTCCTGTCAAGCAGCTTATCAGTTAGAGAGGAAAAACACAAACAAAAAAACAAAAACACCGGTCCCAGACATTTATTCCTCTTCCCTTTTCTTTATAAGTTTCATTTTTGCTTTGGTTGGATGCACACGATCTAATGACTGGTCTCCCTCCTATACCAGGGTGCATTTGCATGCCCATGACTGTCTTTATCTGATTTCTTGACAGTATGTGGCTATTTCTGCAAAAATTATCCCATTTGAGACAGACTGTTGCAACGTACAGAATTCTGCACCCAATAATGCCTCTTGTGCAAACCTGGATCCTTAAAGTTATTGGTTCAACTTCCATTGATTCCTCTGTTGAATCTCATGAGCAAACAAGAGCTCTTTGGTTTTCACATACAAAATCTAGGATGTTTCTAGGTTCTAGGATATTTCCCTGTCTCTCTCTTTGAGTGTTTGCCTAGTTGTCTCTCTCTGTCCCTTATACTCTAGGCAGCTGTGGATCTTACCCACTTTCTTCTCCTCCTCTTCAGCTTTCCAGGACCTTGCATTAGGATGCCTTCAATCAGCAAGCACTTATTAGGTGCTTACGGTACCAGACCCTTCTCCAGGAGAGATGCTGCATCAGGAGCAAACTCAAGGTCCCTGCCCCTACTGCATCCATATCTGGATGACTCCACATCTGGAGTCATCCAAAATAAGAATCACAGCGGGACCAAACCCCGTCATGTTTTTCCCAGGCTTATCCACCTTCCAGAGCCTAAGGGCACCAGCAGTGAGTGAAACAAGAGATGCATAGCACAGGGGAAAATGGGTGACTTCAGATCTAGAAGGCAAGTAACCAAGAATCAGGATTTTTAAAAAAATAAACAAGGACCTCAGGTAAACAACAGGTCCTTACTTCCTGGCTTAGACAGTCCATGTGTTTTACACTTCTTCAAGTGACATGATGGCTACATTCACCAACATCTCCTAAAGTTTCCCACACATCTTAATCTTTTAACCTATGGCCACTCTATAATCTATAAAAATATGAGGCAGCATATTAAAACAGTGTTTTGTTATTTCTACCTTAATTAGAAATTCTCCAGGGAAAGATTACACATTAATTAACCCGATTTAGTATCAGTCAAAGAACTTAAAGATAATGATAGATCTTAAAATCGCAAATTGAGCTGAATTGTAACACGGAAATGCAAGTTGGAATCACATATTAGATGATACCTAAAAACATTTACCCCAAAATTGTAAGTGGAATAATTAAGTCACTATGATTTCTAGAATTATAAGAGTTAATCTTCATTTAAAAGATATTATATGAGGGGCTTCCCTGGTGGTGCAGTGGTTGAGAGTCCGCCTGCCGATGCAGGGGACACGGGTTCGTGCCCCGGTCCAGGAAGATCCCACATGCCGCAGAGCGACTAGGCCCATGAGCCATCGCCCCAGAGCCTGTGCTCCGCAACGGGAGAGGCCACAACAGTGAGAGGCCCGCGTACCAAAAAAAAAAAGATATTATATGGTATATTTAATATACTGGAACATAATTTTTTTAAACTTTTATTGGAGTATAGTTGACTTACAATGTTGTGTTAGTTTCAGGTGTACAGCAAAATGAATCAGTTATACATATACATATATCCACTCTTTATTAGATTCTCTCCCCATATATGTCATTACACAGTATTGAGTAGAGTGGAACACATAATTTAAAATTTTGAAAACATAAATATTTATTGGAATTAAAGTTTGCTTAAGGAATACTAAAACCAATACAGGAAATTTAGGGAGTTCACTTTCATCAGGATTTTGAATAGAAACTAAATCCAAGACTTATACAAACTAGAATACTGTGCCACCCATATTTTCCACATTGTTAGAAAATCTGGAAGACAACATAAAGTAGATTTTAGACCAAAATTATTAAACCACTCTGATGCATACAAGCAGTTCTCTCTGGAAGTATGATAGGACATAAATATTTTCTATGCAATTATACATCAATTATTAGAATTTTCTAGAGTGTTAAAAGTATTCGAGATTCATCCTAATTATCAACCTGAATTTGTTTTCTTGTACCTAGCGTGGAGAGCACTAATTTATCTAAAGCGAAACCTTTTTTCTTTTCCTGAGGTACATTTCAGCAAAACAGAAAGTTCGAGGAAAAAAAAAAAACCCATGGTTACTATCCACTGCGATCCTGGAAATAGAAGTTGGATCACTACCTCACTTTGGAGGGAGGCACAATGGAATATGTACAGTAAACCGAGACGCCTCTGAGCTTGGATTCAGACTGGACCTGGGACTGGGTCAAGGCCAGGACAAGACACGATTAAGCATTATTATCATAGGGCAGACAACCACCTGACAGTTCCCATGCAGGCAATTTTGGAAAGCTCTTGAGAATACTCCCCTCCCTTTGACTCATTTCCCATCTGGTCTTCTCATCCTCCCACCACAGGGAAGGATTTTTCACCTTTGTGTTATGTCAGAAAACTTTACGTTCCCTGCAGGGCACCGAGAGCAAGGCAAGAGCCAAAGGGGCAACTGCACTTCCCTGAAGGGCCTTTCCTGAGGTAGGTGGTTCCAGCGCTCAGGCTGACCCAAGACCCCACTGCCCGCCAAGGCAACCGGCAGGAGTCCGGAGGGCAACCGGTCCGGGGTGATTCCTACTAGCACAGGGCGTTCCTGCCCTGCACTTGGGGGAGAGCCGAATAAAACACGACCTAAAGCTTCTCTACAGCCTGAAGAGAACAGATTCCAGGTTCCTGAAGGGCAAGGGGGCGTCCCCGCGAGGACAAAGGCTTCCCCTGGTCTTGGAGGACAAGTCCCACAGAAGCTGGCTTTGAGAGACACGCCAAACGAAAGGAGCAATCTTGAGTGGAGATGTCTGCAAGGAACTCTCAAGTGGTGTCGCCATTCTTATATACGGAGAGAGAGTGAGAAACCCAACGTGGGAAAGTGTTTACTGTGCACTTACGTATAGAATATACGATGTTATTACTCTTGCAACTTTTTTGTATGTTTCAAAGGGTTTTGGTTTTGGTTTTTAATGAATTTTTGGAACTCGAGTCCCCGATGCTCTTGGGATGAAAACTGTGTAAATAAGTCTCCGGGTTTGTAACATACAGGGAGAAAAGAGCCGAGGCGAGAGCTGGCCAGCCCAGGCTGTTCATTACATCTCACCTCCTCCAGCCTGCGCGATGTCAAGGACCCTGAGGCCTGGACTCACCGGCATTTGGGGACTCAGTGCAGAAGCTCTTCTGCATCTGAACCTTGAAATAAAACACAGATCTGGTCGGGGCAGGAAGAGGAAGACTCCAGCCAGTGGAGATGCTGAAGGGGAAAAAAAAGGAAAAAAAAAAAAAGAAAAAGAAAAAAGGCTTCCCTGACCGGGAATCGAACCTGGTACTCAGCGGTGAAAACGCCGAATCCTAGCCACTAGACCACCAAGGAACCATTGAGGAGCCTTGACTTCGCGTCTCCAGATGAAAATTGTAAAAGAAGTAAAGATTACACTTCAGAGACCCGGAGAGCAGGAACGGAGATTTCCCAGAAGCCCAGGGCTGAATGCAGCTGTGCAAGGCTCCCAGCCCTTGCCCAGCTGCTCATCACCCTGCACATCTGCAGTCCTGGGCGACGCTGTGGGCTCTGAGACAGGACACAAGGTCCGTCCTGGTCTAGCTTCAGTGCTGTGTGCTGCGAGCCAAGGTCACGCTCTCTTTCTGAACCTCGGTTTTCTCTTGAGTCAGCTGCCGACTGGGATGTCAGCAGGTGATGGGCGGATCCGTCCACTTCCTGATGTCTGCCGTGGCTCTGGGGGCTCTCCTGGTTAACGGCACCGGTACGGGCTCCTTCCCCTCCGCGACCAGCTCAGTTAGGGGAGCCTGACATTTTTCATTTCCGTGTCTTTGGCTCGAGTCCCCGGTGCACAGCTGGGTTCGGTCTCTTTTGTTCCGTCACGCAAATCAAACTGTTGCGTAAGTGTGCCTAGGTGGGGGAAAGCCAAGTGTGAAGGGATGAACTTGTGTGAAGCCAAGCCAGGGATGAACTCCTTGGTTTCCAGAGACATAACTCGCGTGAACATGTGCAAGAGATTTAGGCGCCTGCTTAGGAGGTGAGGGGATTTCCGGATGTAAAAATGAGCCGAAGTCAGCCTTGTCCTTTGCACACTTGGGTCAGCTGGCTGTGACCTGGACTCCGCAGTGACTCAGAGCGGAGAAAGGAGGGCTGGCTCCTAGCGCTGAGCAGGCTCTCAGGCAGCAACGGAACTCCTGGCCTGTACCTTGGGGATGGAAAATGCAGCTGCGCCCGCTGCCTCAGCCCCTGCCTTTCGGCCGTTTTGCTTTTTTGAAAGAGAAGGTAAAAGTTTCAGAAAGGAAGAATGTTTGTTTCCGCCCGGTTTCGAACCGGGGACCTTTCGCGTGTGAGGCGAACGTGATAACCGCTACACTACGGAAACACGGCAGGTGCTACAGCTTAGTGACACACCCCTGAAATCCGTAGGTCCTGCCACCACTATCCTAGTGGCCAACTTTTTAAACTGAAGAATGAACCTTGACACCCCAAGACCTCTCAGGCAAGGAGTCTGCGGCTCCCAAGAGGCCCTGGTTTTAGGGTTCCGAGCCTGCCCCGAAGGGAGGACCCCCCGAGCCTCCCACAGTCGGCCTTTGGGCTCCCGCACGGACCGCAGAGTCCTCGGATCCACAGCTATGCCCCCGAGGGCAGGGGCCGGCCCCGCTGACTCCTCAGCTCCCAGAAGCCGCGGGAGCCGAGGGTTCGCGCAAGTGCCCTTTGGGCCTAAGGGGAAAAGGTAGAGAATTAGGTTCATTCCAGTGAGCTTCTCTCTCTCTGGAGCTGATCCTGTGGGTCCTAGCTGCATTTCTCCAAGGCCTTCAAACAGAATTCCTTTAATCCACACTTGACTTAGTCGTTTTAAGCGTGAAGGCCAGCTTGCTACAAACACCCCATCATAACTGAAGGAGGAAATCTACAACTTCCAGGTAAATTCTATTTTCTTCCTTTGATTTCTTCAAACAACAACAACCAAAGAGACATGTCACTGGTACATACTCGCACTTTTCTTATAATACTAAAGGTATGTCTGACTATCTGTGAATAGCTCTTGCTATAGAAACATGTGCAAGAGATTGTCTACCATGAGCTAAACAATCGTCATGCCTGCCCAGGGTCCAAGAATCTGATGAAGCTGGATGCAGTGCCCCACTGCCTTTAGATCACCAGTTAGATGACCATCCAAACCAACCAGTTTTCCAGAGGCAGGTCACTCATATGAGGGAGAAGAGGTCAGCTAAACATTTAAACAATCGAAATTTGTTCTGGGGAATGTTGAAGGTCAGCAGTGGTAGTTAGAAGGGGAAATAAAAGACTTCCTAATGAGGATAATAGCAGCTTTCTCGAGCTTTACTGAGTGACCAGCACTGTTCCTCGGTGGTTTACTGTGGAATAACTTACTAAGTCCACATAAAAACCCTGGAAGATAGTGTAGGACTTTACCACCCCTTATTGCAGATGAGAATACCGAGGCACTGAAAAGCTGAGCTAACCTTTTCAGGGTCTCACCCCCGTGACAGTGAGAGCCAGCACTCAGACCCAGGCACTTTGCCTCCAGAGCCCTTCCCCTTGGCCACCATGCTCACGGGTAACTGAGAAAACTTCACTGAGATTTGCATCCCTTCCTTGTTCAACCTCCAAGATTTCAAAAGGAAAAGAAGATTGCAAGGTAGGCCTACAAAACTCCCCAAACTAATTAATGAAATGAAGAAGAAGAGGAGGAGAAAGAGTAAACAGGGCCTTTGGAGAAGCCACGACGTTACACGCAGAGAGAATGACGATGAGCTTGTTAAACACATACTAACTGGAAACTATTGAAAGACTAAGAAGGACCTATCTTCCAACAATTGAAGGCCTAAACTTTCCCTTTCCATGGCAGTCTCCACCCAAGAATACATTTCAAAGCTCCCAATATAGTGTATACAGAGGTGAATATGAAACTCATACTTCAACATTAGTAGTAAAGAGATTATTTTTGAATTTGGTTTATTTTTTATACAGCAGGTGCTTATTAGTAATTTTATACATATTAGTGTATATATGTCAATCCCAATCTCCCAATTCACCCCACCACCACGAACCCCTTTGCCACTTTCCCCGCGTTGGTGTCCATATGTTTGTTCTCTACAGCTGTGTCTCTCTTTCTGCCCTGCAAACCGGTGCATCTGAACCATTTTTCGAGGTTCCACATATATGCGTTAATATACGATATTTGTTTTCCTCTTTCTGACTCACTTCAAGTAGTAAAGAGACTTTGAATGAGTTAGTTCACATGGTTCCTAATAAAAATGGGAAAGAGTTATTAGGATGTTGTCATGAAAAAAGACAGTATTTATAAAAGAGCCAGAAGTGAGAAGAGAGGAAACACACACACACACACACACACACACACCACACACACACACAAAGCCTGAGAAAGGGGAGTTTTCCCTTTCCTTGAGGAACAGATAGCGGAAAGCCATCAAACACCTAGTCTGGACGGGTTAATCTAGTGACGTTCCGAACTAATCAGGTAAACGCTTTTGGCTATGTGTGGCTGCTCCAAAAATTCTTCAGAGTTTAGTGGTGAAGTGAATGTGGCCGCTTTTCTTTGTGTATGACCTGCCAGTGTCCTCCATTTGACACCTCTGAGTTACTTAAGCCTAATTGAACTACTTTCCTCATCAGAATTTCTCAATTTCATATACCCTCCCCCTTCCTTGACTCATATTGATTCTTAACAGAGCAAGATTTGATCATGAACACTTGCTTCTCTCTTTGCCGCAGTATGAACAGTGGAATGTCAGCTTAGGGTCATGGTTGTGAGCAACATATAAGTAAGTAGTCAGACATCCGATACTGAAGGGAAGCCAAAAATCTGAGGACAACAAATATATCCCAGTAAGTACTTTGAACTTACTTTTCCTCCTAGCCCAGGACAAAGCCGAAGAAAAAGTATCAACATCACTTTAACAATAACCAAGTGGCATTAAACTTTTAAAAACTGAGGCATAATATGCATAAAGTACAAAGAGTGTACAGTTCCCACACCATTACCAGTGTACACCAACGTGCATCACTGATGGAGCAACCTGAATAACTAAGGTATGGAAAATTACCAGACCACAGAAGGCTTCCTCATGACTCTTCCCATTGCAAGAGCTCAGAGGAATCACACACATACCCCTCCCAACCTCTCTGCCTGTTACTTTCACATAAATTGGATCACAGGGCATGCACTGGGTTTGGGGGCCTGGAGGGGCATGGGTCTGACTTCTTTCACTCAACATTATGTCTATGAAATTTAACCCTATTTTTCACGTACTTCTTTGTCTCTCTGTGTAGTCCTTGTAAGAATATAACTCTACATACTTTTCTACTGTTGGACATTTCAGTTGTTTCCACTTGAGGATATTCTGAAAAGGTACGAACATTTCTTTGTGACTTTTGGTGGACATACACATTTTTCTAAGGCACCGCATTCCAGCAGAATAATGCCAGTGTTGACTTTAAAAATAATACTTTTGGGGGCTTCCCTGGTTGCGCATTGGTTAAGAATCCGCCTGCCAAGGCAGGGGACACGGGGTCGAGCCCTGGTCCGGGAAGATCCCACGTGTTGTGGAGCAACTAAGCCCGTGTACCGCAGCTACTGAGCCTACGCTCTCGAGCCCGTGAAGCAGAACGACTGAGCCCTCATGCCACAACTACTGACGCCTGCGCGCAGAGAGCCCGTGCTCCGCAACAAGAGAAGCCACCACGATGAAGAGTAGGCCCCAATCACTGCACGTAGAGAAAGCCCTCGCCCAGCAACGGAGACCGAATGCAGCCAAAAACAAATAAGCAAATTAAATGTAAAAAATTTACAGATATAAAAATCTATAAAAGTTGGGAGGGGGTTTTTTTGTTTGTTTTTTTCCAGCAAAAAGGGTTTATTCAGGAATAGCGGAAGAATTGCAATTCAGGACAAGCAAGCTATAGCAAAAGCCATAGGCAAGTCCCACAAACAAAGGACAGGAAGGAACCTTACTTAGAGAGAAAGAGGAGGAAGCTGAGGGAGGTTGTCGTGAACCCAAGCCCATTGGAGAAAAGTGAAAGTTCAGGGTGATTGGCAGTGGTTTCTCATTGCCAAGTTGCTGATTTCTTGCAGGAGATGCAACGTACATGTTTTTCTGTTGGGGCCTGTAATCGATGATTCTTTCCTATTGATGCTTCTTCTGTTTGGGTCTGTAATTGACGATACTTCCTGTCTTTGAACTTGAGTGGTACCCCGTGAGAGCTCCCACTTCTGGTCTCCTGACTTCATTTTAGTGACGTTTCCCTTTATTAGTTTTCAAACCTGTCACAAGGAATTTTGAATTTTCTAGTTTAATCTATTTTAATGCTTTAGGAGACTTACTACATCAAACTATTATCACTACAACCTGTGGCCCTAGCAACTTTCAAGTGTTCAATAGCCATATGTGGCTTGTACCTATCATATTGGAGAGCACAGGTCAAAGGTGTAGCACAGCTAAAAGTATGATTTCTGAGTCACAGCATATAACTGTGTATGGATGACACTCAGTTGATGCTGTCAAATATTTTTCCAACCTGTTGAACTTTTTTATACCCTTTCCAGAAATGAATAAGAATTTCCAGTGCTCTCCACCCTGTCAACATTTGGTTTTGTTTGTCCTTTTTTGTTAAAAGTAAGCTTTATTGAGGTGTAATTTACATAGGAAAATCTGCCAATATTAGAGTATTCTACAATCTTTTCAATGATATCATTTCTTTGCAAAGCTGGATTTTGGTGCTTGCTGTGATAAAAAGCAAGTGCCATGCAAAAAATGAATGTGTAACAAGAAGCAAGGAGGCGCTTTGAGAAGGTTTCAGAAGCTGTGCAGTGCGCAGCATTAAGGTTATGATTCTGCCGTGTCAGAGCAGTGAAAACACAAGCCACTCTACTGATCTTTCGTCAAGGGAACACATAAGAATAGCCACAGCACCAGCCGCAAACCTACAAAATATAGAAATATATGTGAACCCAAAAAGCAACAGTATTCCCCAACGCAAGTGCTGTTGTGAGCCAGCCTATAAGGAAATTAGGGCAAACTGGAAGGACAAAGACAGAGAGAATTTGCAGGCAACCAAAGATGATTCGTTAATTAAATCAATTTAATGTTAGTCAAAGGATTAAAGTTAACTCTTGAACTTGTAATTTAAGCTGACACATGATGGAACATGAGAATGTTGGAATCATATATTCGTATATATGGAATCACATATCAGATGACACCTAAAAACATTTACCAGAAATTGTAAGTGGCATAATGGAGTCGTCTGGTTTCTAGAATTACAAGTATTCATTCCTATTTAAAGATATTAGTGTATTTACTGTACTTGACTAGTATATTTAATATACTTCAACAGATAAATTTAAATGATTAGACGTTGGAATCTTACTGAATATGTTTGCTTATTTAACCGGTACAACCAGTATAGGAGATTTAGGAAGTCCAACTTAACTCAGATGTTCAAACCAAAATAAAGCCAAGACTTACATACTAGAATATTATACCACCATTATTTTATACATTATAAGATAATCTGAAAATATATATATAGTCATTTTTAGGCCAAAATTATTAAACCAATCTAAGTTTTGTGAGTAACCTCGATAAAAACACAACACATGACATAAACATTCTAAATGTCATTATCTATAAAATGTATAAATTATTTAAATTGCTTAAAAGTATTAAGGGTCATCTTTGTAATCAATTTCATTTCGTTTCTCACTGTTGTTCCAAGTAATCAAGACCATTAATTTAATCTACAGCTAAATCTGTTATTGTTCCTTGTCACCGATTCAACAACAAAATTTTTCCTTATATAAGTACCACATTGAAAGCATACGTAGTAAAGCGTTTTCCCCTGTAATTCTTAATTTTCTTATTTTAAATTTATGTAAGCGATTATTACTATTCTGAAATTAATTGGGGAATTAATTTTTAATTCATTTAAATTTTCAGAGGCCTGATTTGTCCATTGTCTCCCAAGGAAGAGAAAGTATATGGTTTTGTTTCTCAGAAAATATACTCAAAGGGAGAAAAATTCATCAAACTAGTGGGCATTATTTAACGTGAAAGCAGAGGCAACGGTATGGATTAACAGCAATTGACAGTGAGGGAAACAAAATGAAATAAGTCAGCCACATTAGGTCCTTGAAGGAAACTCATTAATGAAAATCGGAGTACTTCTGTGATGTGCTTTTGAGTCTCCAGGGCATGTATCTGTGCATGACGTCATTGCTCCTCATCCATCTGTACTAAGGACTGAACTGGCTTACATTTCTGGAAGGTTTAAATCTTGACTTGTAGGCTTGTCACAAGTGCTCATGTTGCTGACTTTGTTGCTTGTTTGTAATAATATAAATGTCTTTCCTCTGCTTTCTGTAGTCTGATTTAAGTAATCCCTAAAGGACATTTGTTTGAATTTTTTCGGTTATTCAGAGACTTGAGTATACCAATGAAAGAAAGCTGCGTATTCCATCCTAAAAATTCTATATTCTTCCTGTATTACTCCCCTTTATTAATGTGGAGCTCCATATGAGGGAACCATTGCATATTAAGATTATCCTTATTGTAGCTCCTACACTTTTGCAGTTATTGACAAGGATTGCCTTGGCCCATGAGGTTTTTACCAAATAGAGGAAAGGCAAGAGGTGGACAGCTTCTCACTGCTGCAGTGTCACATACCAGGAAACACTAGAATCCTCAGGACAAGCATCAGACAAGAAAGACTCATGGTCCAGATTAGCTGTCATCTTCTACCTAACAGGGAATAGATCCCTGTCAACCACCAACCAACAGGGATTATCCCCAGAAGTTCACTTCCTAAAATTAAAACCAGAATCCCGCACTGAGAGGAGAAATTAGTGATGCACAAATGAGAGGGAGAGAGAGAGAGAAAAGAAAAATCCTTGTCCAGTAACCACACAGTATGAAAAAGCCAAAATACTCAATTTCTGCACATGAGATTTAACAGAACAGAGCAAACGTGAGCTAATAACTCTAAGGGTCCAGGACTGAAGCAGGAACCTGTAGGGGGGCAGGATTCTGTTGGCTCCCACGATGTGTCTTAGATGGGATAACTTTTACAGTCACAGCCAAAAAACTGACAAGGAATAACATAGAAACACTTATTCCCCTTTTGATACGAGGAAGGACAGGCATTAGATTGTTTTCATCAAATTAAAAATATAAGCAAAATTTATAAATAAAAGAGAAAAGGGGAGAAGGAAAAAACCTCTGGGATCAGCGACATTCTTCTCTTGGGATAAGTTGCTTGGCAGGACGTTATCAAAGAGGTCATTCTGGGCAGTCTTCTCTGGACCCTGTTGCCTAGGTCAGCAGAGAAAACAATTACAGTTCTTGGAGGAGTTTTAAAATATTGAATGTTGAGCTTTCGAACATATGCAATAGAATATCTCTGTTGAATGCCCACAATGTCCCTCTGTTGTCCTTCCCCTTAGTTATGTCGGGAGGGCACTGCTCCCTTTATTAGTTAGACTATCATAGAGAGATGTATACAAAGATTGCTGTGTTGGCGAGTAAATGAAGAAAGGGACATTGAAAGACCGGAAAATAAAATGGAATATGCTTCAGTCCTACTTCTGTGGGAGGAAAACCTGAAGGATTTACCAACATTAGAAGCATAGAAACACTAAAGGTAGCACTTGCACTTCCAGTCCCCTACGCTATGCAAACACCCGCAGGAGTGGTCAGAGGTGTGTGTACGATAATGATGGCTGCAGCATATTCGTCATCGTGAAACCATGAAACCAAGTAATACACAACCATGGAAGAAAGGCCTTTATCAGAAACAATGCAGAGGAGAGTTATGATGATGAGCTCACCGCTAACATCATTCATAGAACAACTACTAACGTTCACACATGAAAAGCTTAAGACACATAAAATATGACTTTCTTGTCCCAGTCTATAGACTTGGCCGAATAAAGACTATCCCACCAGACCGTGGATTCCTGGATCTCTTTCAGGAGGCCCTAAGTTAGGCAAGTATAGAGTCCAATAGAGACGACAGACAATAGAGCTGGGAAGGGGAGTGTGGCCCAAGACTGGCAGCAGTCGTGAGGTGGACAGGACCCCGAACGCAGTTCGGTAAACTTTGTGGGAGCAGATGTACAGGTAATAATCAGCATGGAACACCGGGAATGGTAATCAACACGGAAAACGCTGAATGGGTTCTAAAACCTCTCCCACCGTCCCTGGGTGGGCTCGAACCAAAACCCTTCCGATTAACAGCCGAACGCGCTAACCCACTGCGCCACAGAGACAGCAGCACGTGACTCTTCTGGACGCTCTATGGAGTAGACACTTACGAATACCCAGGATGTGCCGCCTTTCTAGCAGGAAAATGGTACCCGTTCCAAAGCCTCGGAAGAACGGACGGTTTAGAGCAGTTAATCACACTGGACCTGAGACTGGGTCAAGGTCAGGAAAAGACAACACTAAGCACTATTATCACAGGGCAGCCACCCTTGCAGACAATTGTGACAAGCACTTGAGAATACTCCCCCTGCCTTTGACGCATTCATTTCCCATCTGCTCCTCTCACCCTCCCACTCACTACAGGGAAGGATTCGTCACCTTTGTGTCCTGTCAGAACCCTTTACGCTCCCTGCAGGGCACACAGATCCAGGCAACAGCCAAGGGGCAGCTGCACTTCCCCGAAGGGCCTTTCCCGAGGTAGGCGGTTCCAGCGCTCAGGCTGACCCAAGACCCCACTGCCCGCCAAGGCAACCGGGAGGAGACCGGAGGGCAGCCGGTCCGGGGGGATTCCTACTAGCACAGAACGTGCCTGGCTTGCACTTCGGGGGGAGCTGAATAAAACTCCTCCTGAAGCTTCTCTACAGCCTGAAGGGAACGGATTTCAGGTTCCTGAAAGGGCAAGGGGGCGTCCCCGCGAGGACAAAGGCTTCCCCTGGTCTCGGAGGACAAGTCCCACAGAAGCTGGCTTTGAGAGACATGCCAAACGAAAGGAGCAATCTTGAGTGGAGATGTCTGCAAGGAACTCTCAAGTGGTGTCGCCATTCTTATATACGGAGAGAGAGTGAGAAACCCAACGTGGGAAAGTGTTTACTGTGCACTTACGTATAGAATATACGATGTTATTACTCTTGCAACTTTTTTGTATGTTTCAAAGGGTTTTCGTTTTGGTTTTCAATGAACTCGAGTCCCCGATGCTCTTGGGATGAAAACTCTGTAAATAAGTCTTCGGGTTTGTAACATGCAGGGAGAAAGGAGCCGAGGCGAGAGCTGGCCAGCCCAGGCTGTTCATTACATCTCACCTCCTCCAGCCTGCGCGATGTCAAGGACCCTGAGGCCGGGACTCACCGGCATTTGGGGACTCAGTGCAGAAGCTCTTCTGCATCTGAACCTTGAAGTAAAACACAGCTCTGGTCGGGGCAGGAAGAGGAAGACTCCTGCCAGTGGAGATGCTGAAGGGGAAAGAAAAGGTGGTGGGGGGGGGGGGAAAGGCTTCCCTGACCGGGAATCGAACCCGGGCCGCAGCGGTGAAAGCGCCGAATCCTAGCCACTAGACCACCAGGGAACCATGGAGGAACCTCGACTTAGCGTCTCCAGATGAAAATTGTAAAAGAAGTAAAGATTACACTTCAGAGACCCGGAGAGCAGGAACGGAGATTTCCCAGAAGCCCAGGGCTGAATGCAGCTGTGCAAGGCTCCCAGCCCTTGCCCGGCTGCTCATCACCCTGCACATCTGCAGTCCTGGGCGACGCTGTGGGCTCTGAGACAGGACACAAGGTCCGTCCTGGTCTAGCTTCAGTGCTGTGTGCTGCGAGCCAAGGTCACGCTCTCTTTCTGAACCTCGGTTTTCTCTTGAGTCAGCTGCCGACTGGGATGTCAGCAGGTGATGGGGGGATCCGTCCACTTCCTGATGTCTGCCGTGGCTCTGGGGGCTCTCCTGGTTAACGGCACCGGTACGGGCTCCTTCCCCTCCGCGACCAGCTCAGTTAGGGGAGCCTGACATTTTTCATTTCCGTGTCTTTGGCTCGAGTCCCCGGTGCACAGCTGGGTTCGGTCTCTTTTGTTCCGTCACGCAAATCAAACTGTTGCGTAAGTGTGCCGAGGTGGGGGAGAGCCAAGTGTGAAGGGATGAACTTGTGTGAAGCCAAGCCAGGGATGAACTCCTTGGTTTCCAGAGACATAACTCGCGTGAACATGTGCAAGAGATTTAGGCGCCTGCTTAGGAGGTGAGGGGATTTCCGGATGTAAAAATGAGCCGAAGTCAGCCTTGTCCTTTGCACACTTGGGTCAGCTGGCTGTGACCTGGACTCCGCAGTGACTCAGAGCGGAGAAAGGAGGGCTGGCTCCTAGCGCTGAGCAGGCTCTCAGGCAGCAACGGAACTCCTGGCCTGTACCTTGGGGATGGAAAATGCAGCTGCGCCCGCTGCCTCAGCCCCTGCCTTTCGGCCGTTTTGCTTTTTTGAAAGAGAAGGTAAAAGTTTCAGAAAGGAAGAATGTTTGTCTCCGCCCGGTTTCGAACCGGGGACCTTTCGCGTGTGAGGCGAACGTGATAACCGCTACACTACGGAAACACGGCAGGTGCTACAGCTTAGTGACACACCCCTGAAATCCGTAGGTCCTGCCACCACTATCCTAGTGGCCAACTTTTTAAACTGAAGAATGAACCTTGACACCCCAAGACCTCTCAGGCAAGGAGTCTGCGGCTTCCAAGAGGCCCTGGTTTTAGGGTTCCGAGCCTGCCCCGAAGGGAGGACCCCCCGAGCCTCCCACAGTCGGCCTTTGGGCTCCCGCACGGACCGCAGAGTCCTCGGATCCACAGCTATGCCCCCGAGGGCAGGGGCCGGCCCCGCTGACTCCTCAGCTCCCAGAAGCCGCGGGAGCCGAGGGTTCGCGCAAGTGCCCTTTGGGCCTAAGGGGAAAAGGTAGAGAATTAGGTTCATTCCAGTGAGCTTCTCTCTCTCTGGAGCTGATCCTGTGGGTCCTAGCTGCATTTCTCCAAGGCCTTCAAACAGAATTCCTTTAATCCACACTTGACTTAGTCGTTTTAAGCGTGAAGGCCAGCTTGCTACAAACACCCCATCATAACTGAAGGAGGAAATCTACAACTTCCAGGTAAATTCTATTTTCTTCCTTTGATTTCTTCAAACAACAACAACCAAAGAGACATGTCACTGGTACATACTCGCACTTTTCTTATAATACTAAAGGTATGTCTGACTATCTGTGAATAGCTCTTGCTATAGAAACATGTGCAAGAGATTGTCTACCATGAGCTAAACAATCGTCATGCCTGCCCAGGGTCCAAGAATCTGATGAAGCTGGATGCAGTGCCCCACTGCCTTTAGATCACCAGTTAGATGACCATCCAAACCAACCAGTTTTCCAGAGGCAGGTCACTCATATGAGGGAGAAGAGGTCAGCTAAACATTTAAACAATCGAAATTTGTTCTGGGGAATGTTGAAGGTCAGCAGTGGTAGTTAGAAGGGGAAATAAAAGACTTCCTAATGAGGATAATAGCAGCTTTCTCGAGCTTTACTGAGTGACCAGCACTGTTCCTCGGTGGTTTACTGTGGAATAACTTACTAAGTCCACATAAAAACCCTGGAAGATAGTGTAGGACTTTACCACCCCTTATTGCAGATGAGAATACCGAGGCACTGAAAAGCTGAGCTAACCTTTTCAGGGTCTCACCCCCGTGACAGTGAGAGCCAGCACTCAGACCCAGGCACTTTGCCTCCAGAGCCCTTCCCCTTGGCCACCATGCTCACGGGTAACTGAGAAAACTTCACTGAGATTTGCATCCCTTCCTTGTTCAACCTCCAAGATTTCAAAAGGAAAAGAAGATTGCAAGGTAGGCCTACAAAACTCCCCAAACTAATTAATGAAATGAAGAAGAAGAGGAGGAGAAAGAGTAAACAGGGCCTTTGGAGAAGCCACGACGTTACACGCAGAGAGAATGACGATGAGCTTGTTAAACACATACTAACTGGAAACTATTGAAAGACTAAGAAGGACCTATCTTCCAACAATTGAAGGCCTAAACTTTCCCTTTCCATGGCAGTCTCCACCCAAGAATACATTTCAAAGCTCCCAATATAGTGTATACAGAGGTGAATATGAAAATCATACTTCAACATTAGTAGTAAAGAGATTATTTTTGAAGTTGGTTTATTTTTTATACAGCAGGTGCTTATTAGTAATTTTATACATATTAGTGTATATATGTCAATCCCAATCTCCCAATTCACCCCACCACCACGAACCCCTTTGCCACTTTCCCCGCGTTGGTGTCCATATGTTTGTTCTCTACAGCTGTGTCTCTCTTTCTGCCCTGCAAACCGGTGCATCGGAACCATTTTTCGAGGTTCCACATATATGCGTTAATATACGATATTTGTTTTCCTCTTTCTGACTTACTTCAAGTAGTAAAGAGACTTTGAATGAGTTAGTTCACATGGTTCCTAATAAAAATGGGAAACAGTTATTAGGATGTTGTCATGAAAAAAGACAGTATTTATAAAAGAGCCAGAAGTGAGAAGAGAGGAAACACACACACACACACACACACACACACACACATACACACACACACAAAGCCTGAGAAAGGGGAGTTTTCCCTTTCCTTGAGGAACAGATAGCGGAAAGCCATCAAACACCTAGTCTGGACGGGTTAATCTAGTGACGTTCCGAACTAATCAGGTAAACGCTTTTGGCTATGTGTGGCTGCTCCAAAAATTCTTCAGAGTTTAGTGGTGAAGTGAATGTGGCTGCTTTTCTTTGTGTACGACCTGCCAGTGTCCTCCATTTGACACCTCTGAGTTACTTAAGCCTAATTGAACTACTTTCCTCATCAGAATTTCTCAATTTCATATACCCTCCCCCTTCCTTGACTCATATTGATTCTTAACAGAGCAAGATTTGATCATGAACACTTGCTTCTCTCTTTGCCGCAGTATGAACAGTGGAATGTCAGCTTAGGGTCATGGTTGTGAGCAACATATAAGTAAGTAGTCAGACATCCGATACTGAAGGGAAGCCAAAAATCTGAGGACAACAAATATATCCCAGTAAGTACTTTGAACTTACTTTTCCTCCTAGCCCAGGACAAAGCCGAAGAAAAAGTATCAACATCACTTTAACAATAACCAAGTGGCATTAAACTTTTAAAAACTGAGGCATAATATGCATAAAGTACAAAGAGTGTACAGTTCCCACACCATTACCAGTGTACACCAACGTGCATCACTGATGGAGCAACCTGAATAACTAAGGTATGGAAAATTACCAGACCACAGAAGGCTTCCTCATGACTCTTCCCATTGCAAGAGCTCAGAGGAATCACACACATACCCCTCCCAACCTCTCTGCCTGTTACTTTCACATAAATTGGATCACAGGGCATGCACTGGGTTTGGGGGCCTGGAGGGGCATGGGTCTGACTTCTTTCACTCAACATTATGTCTATGAAATTTAACCCTATTTTTCACGTACTTCTTTGTCTCTCTGTGTAGTCCTTGTAAGAATATAACTCTACATACTTTTCTACTGTTGGACATTTCAGTTGTTTCCACTTGAGGATGTTCTGAAAAGGTACGAACATTTCTTTGTGACTTTTGGTGGACATACACATTTTTCTAAGGCACCGCATTCCAGCAGAATAATGCCAGTGTTGACTTTAAAAATAATACTTTTGGGGGCTTCCCTGGTTGCGCATTGGTTAAGAATCCGCCTGCCAAGGCAGGGGACACGGGGTCGAGCCCTGGTCCGGGAAGATCCCACGTGTTGTGGAGCAACTAAGCCCGTGTACCGCAGCTACTGAGCCTACGCTCTCGAGCCCGTGAAGCAGAACGACTGAGCCCTCATGCCACAACTACTGACGCCTGCGCGCAGAGAGCCCGTGCTCCGCAACAAGAGAAGCCACCACGATGAAGAGTAGGCCCCAATCACTGCACGTAGAGAAAGCCCTCGCCCAGCAACGGAGACCGAATGCAGCCAAAAACAAATAAGCAAATTAAATGTAAAAAATTTACAGATATAAAAATCTATAAAAGTTGGGAGGGGGTTTTTTTTTTGTTTTTTTCCAGCAAAAAGGGTTTATTCAGGAATAGCGGAAGAATTGCAATTCAGGACAAGCAAGCTATAGCAAAAGCCATAGGCAAGTCCCACAAACAAAGGACAGGAAGGAACCTTACTTAGAGAGAAAGAGGAGGAAGCTGAGGGAGGTTGTCGTGAACCCAAGCCCATTGGAGAAAAGTGAAAGTTCAGGGTGATTGGCAGTGGTTTCTCATTGCCAAGTTGCTGATTTCTTGCAGGAGATGCAACGTACATGTTTTTCTGTTGGGGCCTGTAATCGATGATTCTTTCCTATTGATGCTTCTTCTGTTTGGGTCTGTAATTGACGATACTTCCTGTCTTTGAACTTGAGTGGTACCCCGTGAGAGCTCCCACTTCTGGTCTCCTGACTTCATTTTAGTGACGTTTCCCTTTATTAGTTTTCAAACCTGTCACAAGGAATTTTGAATTTTCTAGTTTAATCTATTTTAATGCTTTAGGAGACTTACTACATCAAACTATTATCACTACAACCTGTGGCCCTAGCAACTTTCAAGTGTTCAATAGCCATATGTGGCTTGTACCTATCATATTGGAGAGCACAGGTCAAAGGTGTAGCACAGCTAAAAGTATGATTTCTGAGTCACAGCATATAACTGTGTATGGATGACACTCAGTTGATGCTGTCAAATATTTTTCCAACCTGTTGAACTTTTTTATACCCTTTCCAGAAATGAATAAGAATTTCCAGTGCTCTCCACCCTGTCAACATTTGGTTTTGTTTGTCCTTTTTTGTTAAAAGTAAGCTTTATTGAGGTGTAATTTACATAGGAAAATCTGCCAATATTAGAGTATTCTACAATCTTTTCAATGATATCATTTCTTTGCAAAGCTGGATTTTGGTGCTTGCTGTGATAAAAAGCAAGTGCCATGCAAAAAATGAATGTGTAACAAGAAGCAAGGAGGCGCTTTGAGAAGGTTTCAGAAGCTGTGCAGTGCGCAGCATTAAGGTTATGATTCTGCCGTGTCAGAGCAGTGAAAACACAAGCCACTCTACTGATCTTTCGTCAAGGGAACACATAAGAATAGCCACAGCACCAGCCGCAAACCTACAAAATATAGAAATATATGTGAACCCAAAAAGCAACAGTATTCCCCAACGCAAGTGCTGTTGTGAGCCAGCCTATAAGGAAATTAGGGCAAACTGGAAGGACAAAGACAGAGAGAATTTGCAGGCAACCAAAGATGATTCGTTAATTAAATCAATTTAATGTTAGTCAAAGGATTAAAGTTAACTCTTGAACTTGTAATTTAAGCTGACACATGATGGAACATGAGAATGTTGGAATCATATATTCGTATATATGGAATCACATATCAGATGACACCTAAAAACATTTACCAGAAATTGTAAGTGGCATAATGGAGTCGTCTGGTTTCTAGAATTACAAGTATTCATTCCTATTTAAAGATATTAGTGTATTTAGTGTACTTGACTAGTATATTTAATATACTTCAACAGATAAATTTAAATGATTAGACGTTGGAATCTTACTGAATATGTTTGCTTATTTAACCGGTACAACCAGTATAGGAGATTTAGGAAGTCCAACTTAACTCAGATGTTCAAACCAAAATAAAGCCAAGACTTACATACTAGAATATTATACCACCATTATTTTATACATTATAAGATAATCTGAAAATATATATATAGTCATTTTTAGGCCAAAATTATTAAACCAATCTAAGTTTTGTGAGTAACCTCGATAAAAACACAACACATGACATAAACATTCTAAATGTCATTATATATAAAATGTATAAATTATTTAAATTGCTTAAAAGTATTAAGGGTCATCTTTGTAATCAATTTCATTTCGTTTCTCACTGTTGTTCCAAGTAATCAAGACCATTAATTTAATCTACAGCTAAATCTGTTATTGTTCCTTGTCACCGATTCAACAACAAAATTTTTCCTTATATAAGTACCACATTGAAAGCATACGTAGTAAAGCGTTTTCCCCTGTAATTCTTAATTTTCTTATTTTAAATTTATGTAAGCGATTATTACTATTCTGAAATTAATTGGGGAATTAATTTTTAATTCATTTAAATTTTCAGAGGCCTGATTTGTCCATTGTCTCCCAAGGAAGAGAAAGTATATGGTTTTGTTTCTCAGAAAATATACTCAAAGGGAGAAAAATTCATCAAACTAGTGGGCATTATTTAACGTGAAAGCAGAGGCAACGGTATGGATTAACAGCAATTGACAGTGAGGGAAACAAAATGAAATAAGTCAGCCACATTAGGTCCTTGAAGGAAACTCATTAATGAAAATCGGAGTACTTCTGTGATGTGCTTTTGAGTCTCCAGGGCATGTATCTGTGCATGACGTCATTGCTCCTCATCCATCTGTACTAAGGACTGAACTGGCTTACATTTCTGGAAGGTTTAAATCTTGACTTGTAGGCTTGTCACAAGTGCTCATGTTGCTGACTTTGTTGCTTGTTTGTAATGATATAAATGTCTTTCCTCTGCTTTCTGTAGTCTGATTTAAGTAATCCCTAAAGGACATTTGTTTGAATTTTTTCGGTTATTCAGAGACTTGAGTATACCAATGAAAGAAAGCTGCGTATTCCATCCTAAAAATTCTATATTCTTCCTGTATTACTCCCCTTTATTAATGTGGAGCTCCATATGAGGGAACCATTGCATATTAAGATTATCCTTATTGTAGCTCCTACACTTTTGCAGTTATTGACAAGGATTGCCTTGGCCCATGCGGTTTTTACCAAATAGAGGAAAGGCAAGAGGTGGACAGCTTCTCACTGCTGCAGTGTCACATACCAGGAAACACTAGAATCCTCAGGACAAGCATCAGACAAGAAAGACTCATGGTCCAGATTAGCTGTCATCTTCTACCTAACAGGGAATAGATCCCTGTCAACCACCAACCAACAGGGATTATCCCCAGAAGTTCACTTCCTAAAATTAAAACCAGAATCCCGCACTGAGAGGAGAAATTAGTGATGCACAAATGAGAGGGAGAGAGAGAGAGAAAAAAAAAATCCTTGTCCAGTAACCACACAGTATGAAAAAGCCAAAATACTCAATTTCTGCACATGAGATTTAACAGAACAGAGCAAACGTGAGCTAATAACTCTAAGGGTCCAGGACTGAAGCAGGAACCTGTAGGGGGGCAGGATTCTGTTGGCTCCCACGATGTGTCTTAGATGGGATAACTTTTACAGTCACAGCCAAAAAACTGACAAGGAATAACATAGAAACACTTATTCCCCTTTTGATACGAGGAAGGACAGGCATTAGATTGTTTTCATCAAATTAAAAGTATAAGCAAAATTTATAAATAAAAGAGAAAAGGGGAGAAGGAAAAAACCTCTGGGATCAGCGACATTCTTCTCTTGGGATAAGTTGCTTGGCAGGACGTTATCAAAGAGGTCATTCTGGGCAGTCTTCTCTGGACCCTGTTGCCTAGGTCAGCAGAGAAAACAATTACAGTTCTTGGAGGATTTTTAAAATATTGAATGTTGAGCTTTCGAACATATGCAATAGAATATCTCTGTTGAATGCCCACAATGTCCCTCTGTTGTCCTTCCCCTTAGTTATGTCGGGAGGGCACTGCTCCCTTTATTAGTTAGACTATCATAGAGAGATGTATACAAAGATTGCTGTGTTGGCGAGTAAATGAAGAAAGGGACATTGAAAGACCGGAAAATAAAATGGAATATGCTTCAGTCCTACTTCTGTGGGAGGAAAATCTGAAGGATTTACCAACATTAGAAGCATAGAAACACTAAAGGTAGCACTTGCACTTCCAGTCCCCTACGCTATGCAAACACCCGCACGAGTGGTCAGAGGTGTGTGTACGATAATGATGGCTGCAGCATATTCGTCATCGTGAAACCATGAAACCAAGTAATACACAACCATGGAAGAAAGGCCTTTATCAGAAACAATGCAGAGGAGAGTTATGATGATGAGCTCACCGCTAACATCATTCATAGAACAACTACTAACGTTCACACATGAAAAGCTTAAGACACATAAAATATGACTTTCTTGTCCCAGTCTATAGACTTGGCCGAATAAAGACTATCCCACCAGACCGTGGATTCCTGGATCTCTTTCAGGAGGCCCTAAGTTAGGCAAGTATAGAGTCCAATAGAGACGACAGACAATAGAGCTGGGAAGGGGAGTGTGGCCCAAGACTGGCAGCAGTCGTGAGGTGGACAGGACCCCGAACGCAGTTCGGTAAACTTTGTGGGAGCAGATGTACAGGTAATAATCAGCATGGAACACCGGGAATGGTAATCAACACGGAAAACGCTGAATGGGTTCTAAAACCTCTCCCACCGTCCCTGGGTGGGCTCGAACCAAAACCCTTCCGATTAACAGCCGAACGCGCTAACCCACTGCGCCACAGAGACAGCAGCACGTGACTCTTCTGGACGCTCTATGGAGTAGACACTTACGAATACCCAGGATGTGCCGCCTTTCTAGCAGGAAAATGGTACCCGTTCCAAAGCCTCGGAAGAACGGACGGTTTAGAGCAGTTAATCACACTGGACCTGAGACTGGGTCAAGGTCAGGAAAAGACAACACTAAGCACTATTATCACAGGGCAGCCACCCTTGCAGACAATTGTGACAAGCACTTGAGAATACTCCCCCTGCCTTTGACGCATTCATTTCCCATCTGCTCCTCTCACCCTCCCACTCACTACAGGGAAGGATTCGTCACCTTTGTGTCCTGTCAGAACCCTTTACGCTCCCTGCAGGGCACAGAGATCCAGGCAACAGCCAAGGGGCAGCTGCACTTCCCCGAAGGGCCTTTCCCGAGGTAGGCGGTTCCAGCGCTCAGGCTGACCCAAGACCCCACTGCCCGCCAAGGCAACCGGGAGGAGACCGGAGGGCAGCCGGTCCGGGGGGATTCCTACTAGCACAGAACGTGCCTGGCTTGCACTTCGGGGGAAGCTGAATAAAACTCCTCCTGAAGCTTCTCTACAGCCTGAAGGGAACGGATTTCAGGTTCCTGAAAGGGCAAGGGGGCGTCCCCGCGAGGACAAAGGCTTCCCCTGGTCTCGGAGGACAAGTCCCACAGAAGCTGGCTTTGAGAGACATGCCAAACGAAAGGAGCAATCTTGAGTGGAGATGTCTGCAAGGAACTCTCAAGTGGTGTCGCCATTCTCATATACGGAGAGAGAGTGAGAAACCCAACGTGGGAAAGTGTTTACTGTGCACTTACGTATAGAATATACGATGTTATTACTCTTGCAACTTTTTTGTATGTTTCAAAGGGTTTTCGTTTTGGTTTTCAATGAACTCGAGTCCCCGATGCTCTTGGGATGAAAACTCTGTAAATAAGTCTTCGGGTTTGTAACATGCAGGGAGAAAGGAGCCGAGGCGAGAGCTGGCCAGCCCAGGCTGTTCATTACATCTCACCTCCTCCAGCCTGCGCGATGTCAAGGACCCTGAGGCCGGGACTCACCGGCATTTGGGGACTCAGTGCAGAAGCTCTTCTGCATCTGAACCTTGAAGTAAAACACAGCTCTGGTCGGGGCAGGAAGAGGAAGACTCCTGCCAGTGGAGATGCTGAAGGGGAAAAAAAAGGTGGTGGGGGGGGGGGGAAAGGCTTCCCTGACCGGGAATCGAACCCGGGCCGCAGCGGTGAAAGCGCCGAATCCTAGCCACTAGACCACCAGGGAACCATGGAGGAACCTCGACTTAGCGTCTCCAGATGAAAATTGTAAAAGAAGTAAAGATTACACTTCAGAGACCCGGAGAGCAGGAACGGAGATTTCCCAGAAGCCCAGGGCTGAATGCAGCTGTGCAAGGCTCCCAGCCCTTGCCCGGCTGCTCATCACCCTGCACATCTGCAGTCCTGGGCGACGCTGTGGGCTCTGAGACAGGACACAAGGTCCGTCCTGGTCTAGCTTCAGTGCTGTGTGCTGCGAGCCAAGGTCACGCTCTCTTTCTGAACCTCGGTTTTCTCTTGAGTCAGCTGCCGACTGGGATGTCAGCAGGTGATGGGGGGATCCGTCCACTTCCTGATGTCTGCCGTGGCTCTGGGGGCTCTCCTGGTTAACGGCACCGGTACGGGCTCCTTCCCCTCCGCGACCAGCTCAGTTAGGGGAGCCTGACATTTTTCATTTCCGTGTCTTTGGCTCGAGTCCCCGGTGCACAGCTGGGTTCGGTCTCTTTTGTTCCGTCACGCAAATCAAACTGTTGCGTAAGTGTGCCGAGGTGGGGGAGAGCCAAGTGTGAAGGGATGAACTTGTGTGAAGCCAAGCCAGGGATGAACTCCTTGGTTTCCAGAGACATAACTCGCGTGAACATGTGCAAGAGATTTAGGCGCCTGCTTAGGAGGTGAGGGGATTTCCGGATGTAAAAATGAGCCGAAGTCAGCCTTGTCCTTTGCACACTTGGGTCAGCTGGCTGTGACCTGGACTCCGCAGTGACTCAGAGCGGAGAAAGGAGGGCTGGCTCCTAGCGCTGAGCAGGCTCTCAGGCAGCAACGGAACTCCTGGCCTGTACCTTGGGGATGGAAAATGCAGCTGCGCCCGCTGCCTCAGCCCCTGCCTTTCGGCCGTTTTGCTTTTTTGAAAGAGAAGGTAAAAGTTTCAGAAAGGAAGAATGTTTGTTTCCGCCCGGTTTCGAACCGGGGACCTTTCGCGTGTGAGGCGAACGTGATAACCGCTACACTACGGAAACACGGCAGGTGCTACAGCTTAGTGACACACCCCTGAAATCCGTAGGTCCTGCCACCACTATCCTAGTGGCCAACTTTTTAAACTGAAGAATGAACCTTGACACCCCAAGACCTCTCAGGCAAGGAGTCTGCGGCTCCCAAGAGGCCCTGGTTTTAGGGTTCCGAGCCTGCCCCGAAGGGAGGACCCCCCGAGCCTCCCACAGTCGGCCTTTGGGCTCCCGCACGGACCGCAGAGTCCTCGGATCCACAGCTATGCCCCCGAGGGCAGGGGCCGGCCCCGCTGACTCCTCAGCTCCCAGAAGCCGCGGGAGCCGAGGGTTCGCGCAAGTGCCCTTTGGGCCTAAGGGGAAAAGGTAGAGAATTAGGTTCATTCCAGTGAGCTTCTCTCTCTCTGGAGCTGATCCTGTGGGTCCTAGCTGCATTTCTCCAAGGCCTTCAAACAGAATTCCTTTAATCCACACTTGACTTAGTCGTTTTAAGCGTGAAGGCCAGCTTGCTACAAACACCCCATCATAACTGAAGGAGGAAATCTACAACTTCCAGGTAAATTCTATTTTCTTCCTTTGATTTCTTCAAACAACAACAACCAAAGAGACATGTCACTGGTACATACTCGCACTTTTCTTATAATACTAAAGGTATGTCTGACTATCTGTGAATAGCTCTTGCTATAGAAACATGTGCAAGAGATTGTCTACCATGAGCTAAACAATCGTCATGCCTGCCCAGGGTCCAAGAATCTGATGAAGCTGGATGCAGTGCCCCACTGCCTTTAGATCACCAGTTAGATGACCATCCAAACCAACCAGTTTTCCAGAGGCAGGTCACTCATATGAGGGAGAAGAGGTCAGCTAAACATTTAAACAATCGAAATTTGTTCTGGGGAATGTTGAAGGTCAGCAGTGGTAGTTAGAAGGGGAAATAAAAGACTTCCTAATGAGGATAATAGCAGCTTTCTCGAGCTTTACTGAGTGACCAGCACCGTTCCTCGGTGGTTTACTGTGGAATAACTTACTAAGTCCACATAAAAACCCTGGAAGATAGTGTAGGACTTTACCACCCCTTATTGCAGATGAGAATACCGAGGCACTGAAAAGCTGAGCTAACCTTTTCAGGGTCTCACCCCCGTGACAGTGAGAGCCAGCACTCAGACCCAGGCACTTTGCCTCCAGAGCCCTTCCCCTTGGCCACCATGCTCACGGGTAACTGAGAAAACTTCACTGAGATTTGCATCCCTTCCTTGTTCAACCTCCAAGATTTCAAAAGGAAAAGAAGATTGCAAGGTAGGCCTACAAAACTCCCCAAACTAATTAATGAAATGAAGAAGAAGAGGAGGAGAAAGAGTAAACAGGGCCTTTGGAGAAGCCACGACGTTACACGCAGAGAGAATGACGATGAGCTTGTTAAACACATACTAACTGGAAACTATTGAAAGACTAAGAAGGACCTATCTTCCAACAATTGAAGGCCTAAACTTTCCCTTTCCATGGCAGTCTCCACCCAAGAATACATTTCAAAGCTCCCAATATAGTGTATACAGAGGTGAATATGAAAATCATACTTCAACATTAGTAGTAAAGAGATTATTTTTGAAGTTGGTTTATTTTTTATACAGCAGGTGCTTATTAGTAATTTTATACATATTAGTGTATATATGTCAATCCCAATCTCCCAATTCACCCCACCACCACGAACCCCTTTGCCACTTTCCCCGTGTTGGTGTCCATATGTTTGTTCTCTACAGCTGTGTCTCTCTTTCTGCCCTGCAAACCGGTGCATCGGAACCATTTTTCGAGGTTCCACATATATGCGTTAATATACGATATTTGTTTTCCTCTTTCTGACTTACTTCAAGTAGTAAAGAGACTTTGAATGAGTTAGTTCACATGGTTCCTAATAAAAATGGGAAAGAGTTATTAGGATGTTGTCATGAAAAAAGACAGTATTTATAAAAGAGCCAGAAGTGAGAAGAGAGGAAACACACACACACACACACACACACACACACATACACACACACACAAAGCCTGAGAAAGGGGAGTTTTCCCTTTCCTTGAGGAACAGATAGCGGAAAGCCATCAAACACCTAGTCTGGACGGGTTAATCTAGTGACGTTCCGAACTAATCAGGTAAACGCTTTTGGCTATGTGTGGCTGCTCCAAAAATTCTTCAGAGTTTAGTGGTGAAGTGAATGTGGCCGCTTTTCTTTGTGTACGACCTGCCAGTGTCCTCCATTTGACACCTCTGAGTTACTTAAGCCTAATTGAACTACTTTCCTCATCAGAATTTCTCAATTTCATATACCCTCCCCCTTCCTTGACTCATATTGATTCTTAACAGAGCAAGATTTGATCATGAACACTTGCTTCTCTCTTTGCCGCAGTATGAACAGTGGAATGTCAGCTTAGGGTCATGGTTGTGAGCAACATATAAGTAAGTAGTCAGACATCCGATACTGAAGGGAAGCCAAAAATCTGAGGACAACAAATATATCCCAGTAAGTACTTTGAACTTACTTTTCCTCCTAGCCCAGGACAAAGCCGAAGAAAAAGTATCAACATCACTTTAACAATAACCAAGTGGCATTAAACTTTTAAAAACTGAGGCATAATATGCATAAAGTACAAAGAGTGTACAGTTCCCACACCATTACCAGTGTACACCAACGTGCATCACTGATGGAGCAACCTGAATAACTAAGGTATGGAAAATTACCAGACCACAGAAGGCTTCCTCATGACTCTTCCCATGCAAGAGCTCAGAGGAATCACACACATACCCCTCCCAACCTCTCTGCCTGTTACTTTCACATAAATTGGATCACAGGGCATGCACTGGGTTTGGGGGCCTGGAGGGGCATGGGTCTGACTTCTTTCACTCAACATTATGTCTATGAAATTTAACCCTATTTTTCACGTACTTCTTTGTCTCTCTGTGTAGTCCTTGTAAGAATATAACTCTACATACTTTTCTACTGTTGGACATTTCAGTTGTTTCCACTTGAGGATATTCTGAAAAGGTACGAACATTTCTTTGTGACTTTTGGTGGACATACACATTTTTCTAAGGCACCGCATTCCAGCAGAATAATGCCAGTGTTGACTTTAAAAATAATACTTTTGGGGGCTTCCCTGGTTGCGCATTGGTTAAGAATCCGCCTGCCAAGGCAGGGGACACGGGGTCGAGCCCTGGTCCGGGAAGATCCCACGTGTTGTGGAGCAACTAAGCCCGTGTACCGCAGCTACTGAGCCTACGCTCTCGAGCCCGTGAAGCAGAACGACTGAGCCCTCATGCCACAACTACTGACGCCTGCGCGCAGAGAGCCCGTGCTCCGCAACAAGAGAAGCCACCACGATGAAGAGTAGGCCCCAATCACTGCACGTAGAGAAAGCCCTCGCCCAGCAACGGAGACCGAATGCAGCCAAAAACAAATAAGCAAATTAAATGTAAAAAATTTACAGATATAAAAATCTATAAAAGTTGGGAGGGGGTTTTTTTTTTGTTTTTTTCCAGCAAAAAGGGTTTATTCAGGAATAGCGGAAGAATTGCAATTCAGGACAAGCAAGCTATAGCAAAAGCCATAGGCAAGTCCCACAAACAAAGGACAGGAAGGAACCTTACTTAGAGAGAAAGAGGAGGAAGCTGAGGGAGGTTGTCGTGAACCCAAGCCCATTGGAGAAAAGTGAAAGTTCAGGGTGATTGGCAGTGGTTTCTCATTGCCAAGTTGCTGATTTCTTGCAGGAGATGCAACGTACATGTTTTTCTGTTGGGGCCTGTAATCGATGATTCTTTCCTATTGATGCTTCTTCTGTTTGGGTCTGTAATTGACGATACTTCCTGTCTTTGAACTTGAGTGGTACCCCGTGAGAGCTCCCACTTCTGGTCTCCTGACTTCATTTTAGTGACGTTTCCCTTTATTAGTTTTCAAACCTGTCACAAGGAATTTTGAATTTTCTAGTTTAATCTATTTTAATGCTTTAGGAGACTTACTACATCAAACTATTATCACTACAACCTGTGGCCCTAGCAACTTTCAAGTGTTCAATAGCCATATGTGGCTTGTACCTATCATATTGGAGAGCACAGGTCAAAGGTGTAGCACAGCTAAAAGTATGATTTCTGAGTCACAGCATATAACTGTGTATGGATGACACTCAGTTGATGCTGTCAAATATTTTTCCAACCTGTTGAACTTTTTTATACCCTTTCCAGAAATGAATAAGAATTTCCAGTGCTCTCCACCCTGTCAACATTTGGTTTTGTTTGTCCTTTTTTGTTAAAAGTAAGCTTTATTGAGGTGTAATTTACATAGGAAAATCTGCCAATATTAGAGTATTCTACAATCTTTTCAATGATATCATTTCTTTGCAAAGCTGGATTTTGGTGCTTGCTGTGATAAAAAGCAAGTGCCATGCAAAAAATGAATGTGTAACAAGAAGCAAGGAGGCGCTTTGAGAAGGTTTCAGAAGCTGTGCAGTGCGCAGCATTAAGGTTATGATTCTGCCGTGTCAGAGCAGTGAAAACACAAGCCACTCTACTGATCTTTCGTCAAGGGAACACATAAGAATAGCCACAGCACCAGCCGCAAACCTACAAAATATAGAAATATATGTGAACCCAAAAAGCAACAGTATTCCCCAACGCAAGTGCTGTTGTGAGCCAGCCTATAAGGAAATTAGGGCAAACTGGAAGGACAAAGACAGAGAGAATTTGCAGGCAACCAAAGATGATTCGTTAATTAAATCAATTTAATGTTAGTCAAAGGATTAAAGTTAACTCTTGAACTTGTAATTTAAGCTGACACATGATGGAACATGAGAATGTTGGAATCATATATTCGTATATATGGAATCACATATCAGATGACACCTAAAAACATTTACCAGAAATTGTAAGTGGCATAATGGAGTCGTCTGGTTTCTAGAATTACAAGTATTCATTCCTATTTAAAGATATTAGTGTATTTAGTGTACTTGACTAGTATATTTAATATACTTCAACAGATAAATTTAAATGATTAGACGTTGGAATCTTACTGAATATGTTTGCTTATTTAACCGGTACAACCAGTATAGGAGATTTAGGAAGTCCAACTTAACTCAGATGTTCAAACCAAAATAAAGCCAAGACTTACATACTAGAATATTATACCACCATTATTTTATACATTATAAGATAATCTGAAAATATATATATAGTCATTTTTAGGCCAAAATTATTAAACCAATCTAAGTTTTGTGAGTAACCTCGATAAAAACACAACACATGACATAAACATTCTAAATGTCATTATCTATAAAATGTATAAATTATTTAAATTGCTTAAAAGTATTAAGGGTCATCTTTGTAATCAATTTCATTTCGTTTCTCACTGTTGTTCCAAGTAATCAAGACCATTAATTTAATCTACAGCTAAATCTGTTATTGTTCCTTGTCACCGATTCAACAACAAAATTTTTCCTTATATAAGTACCACATTGAAAGCATACGTAGTAAAGCGTTTTCCCCTGTAATTCTTAATTTTCTTATTTTAAATTTATGTAAGCGATTATTACTATTCTGAAATTAATTGGGGAATTAATTTTTAATTCATTTAAATTTTCAGAGGCCTGATTTGTCCATTGTCTCCCAAGGAAGAGAAAGTATATGGTTTTGTTTCTCAGAAAATATACTCAAAGGGAGAAAAATTCATCAAACTAGTGGGCATTATTTAACGTGAAAGCAGAGGCAACGGTATGGATTAACAGCAATTGACAGTGAGGGAAACAAAATGAAATAAGTCAGCCACATTAGGTCCTTGAAGGAAACTCATTAATGAAAATCGGAGTACTTCTGTGATGTGCTTTTGAGTCTCCAGGGCATGTATCTGTGCATGACGTCATTGCTCCTCATCCATCTGTACTAAGGACTGAACTGGCTTACATTTCTGGAAGGTTTAAATCTTGACTTGTAGGCTTGTCACAAGTGCTCATGTTGCTGACTTTGTTGCTTGTTTGTAATGATATAAATGTGTTTCCTCTGCTTTCTGTAGTCTGATTTAAGTAATCCCTAAAGGACATTTGTTTGAATTTTTTCGGTTATTCAGAGACTTGAGTATACCAATGAAAGAAAGCTGCGTATTCCATCCTAAAAATTCTATATTCTTCCTGTATTACTCCCCTTTATTAATGTGGAGCTCCATATGAGGGAACCATTGCATATTAAGATTATCCTTATTGTAGCTCCTACACTTTTGCAGTTATTGACAAGGATTGCCTTGGCCCATGCGGTTTTTACCAAATAGAGGAAAGGCAAGAGGTGGACAGCTTCTCACTGCTGCAGTGTCACATACCAGGAAACACTAGAATCCTCAGGACAAGCATCAGACAAGAAAGACTCATGGTCCAGATTAGCTGTCATCTTCTACCTAACAGGGAATAGATCCCTGTCAACCACCAACCAACAGGGATTATCCCCAGAAGTTCACTTCCTAAAATTAAAACCAGAATCCCGCACTGAGAGGAGAAATTAGTGATGCACAAATGAGAGGGAGAGAGAGAGAGAAAAAAAAAATCCTTGTCCAGTAACCACACAGTATGAAAAAGCCAAAATACTCAATTTCTGCACATGAGATTTAACAGAACAGAGCAAACGTGAGCTAATAACTCTAAGGGTCCAGGACTGAAGCAGGAACCTGTAGGGGGGCAGGATTCTGTTGGCTCCCACGATGTGTCTTAGATGGGATAACTTTTACAGTCACAGCCAAAAAACTGACAAGGAATAACATAGAAACACTTATTCCCCTTTTGATACGAGGAAGGACAGGCATTAGATTGTTTTCATCAAATTAAAAGTATAAGCAAAATTTATAAATAAAAGAGAAAAGGGGAGAAGGAAAAAACCTCTGGGATCAGCGACATTCTTCTCTTGGGATAAGTTGCTTGGCAGGACGTTATCAAAGAGGTCATTCTGGGCAGTCTTCTCTGGACCCTGTTGCCTAGGTCAGCAGAGAAAACAATTACAGTTCTTGGAGGATTTTTAAAATATTGAATGTTGAGCTTTCGAACATATGCAATAGAATATCTCTGTTGAATGCCCACAATGTCCCTCTGTTGTCCTTCCCCTTAGTTATGTCGGGAGGGCACTGCTCCCTTTATTAGTTAGACTATCATAGAGAGATGTATACAAAGATTGCTGTGTTGGCGAGTAAATGAAGAAAGGGACATTGAAAGACCGGAAAATAAAATGGAATATGCTTCAGTCCTACTTCTGTGGGAGGAAAATCTGAAGGATTTACCAACATTAGAAGCATAGAAACACTAAAGGTAGCACTTGCACTTCCAGTCCCCTACGCTATGCAAACACCTGCAGGAGTGGTCAGAGGTGTGTGTACGATAATGATGGCTGCAGCATATTCGTCATCGTGAAACCATGAAACCAAGTAATACACAACCATGGAAGAAAGGCCTTTATCAGAAACAATGCAGAGGAGAGTTATGATGATGAGCTCACCGCTAACATCATTCATAGAACAACTACTAACGTTCACACATGAAAAGCTTAAGACACATAAAATATGACTTTCTTGTCCCAGTCTATAGACTTGGCCGAATAAAGACTATCCCACCAGACCGTGGATTCCTGGATCTCTTTCAGGAGGCCCTAAGTTAGGCAAGTATAGAGTCCAATAGAGACGACAGACAATAGAGCTGGGAAGGGGAGTGTGGCCCAAGACTGGCAGCAGTCGTGAGGTGGACAGGACCCCGAACGCAGTTCGGTAAACTTTGTGGGAGCAGATGTACAGGTAATAATCAGCATGGAACACCGGGAATGGTAATCAACACGGAAAACGCTGAATGGGTTCTAAAACCTCTCCCACCGTCCCTGGGTGGGCTCGAACCAAAACCCTTCCGATTAACAGCCGAACGCGCTAACCCACTGCGCCACAGAGACAGCAGCACGTGACTCTTCTGGACGCTCTATGGAGTAGACACTTACGAATACCCAGGATGTGCCGCCTTTCTAGCAGGAAAATGGTACCCGTTCCAAAGCCTCGGAAGAACGGACGGTTTAGAGCAGTTAATCACACTGGACCTGAGACTGGGTCAAGGTCAGGAAAAGACAACACTAAGCACTATTATCACAGGGCAGCCACCCTTGCAGACAATTGTGACAAGCACTTGAGAATACTCCCCCTGCCTTTGACGCATTCATTTCCCATCTGCTCCTCTCACCCTCCCACTCACTACAGGGAAGGATTCGTCACCTTTGTGTCCTGTCAGAACCCTTTACGCTCCCTGCAGGGCACAGAGATCCAGGCAACAGCCAAGGGGCAGCTGCACTTCCCCGAAGGGCCTTTCCCGAGGTAGGCGGTTCCAGCGCTCAGGCTGACCCAAGACCCCACTGCCCGCCAAGGCAACCGGGAGGAGACCGGAGGGCAGCCGGTCCGGGGGGATTCCTACTAGCACAGAACGTGCCTGGCTTGCACTTCGGGGGAAGCTGAATAAAACTCCTCCTGAAGCTTCTCTACAGCCTGAAGGGAACGGATTTCAGGTTCCTGAAAGGGCAAGGGGGCGTCCCCGCGAGGACAAAGGCTTCCCCTGGTCTCGGAGGACAAGTCCCACAGAAGCTGGCTTTGAGAGACATGCCAAACGAAAGGAGCAATCTTGAGTGGAGATGTCTGCAAGGAACTCTCAAGTGGTGTCGCCATTCTCATATACGGAGAGAGAGTGAGAAACCCAACGTGGGAAAGTGTTTACTGTGCACTTACGTATAGAATATACGATGTTATTACTCTTGCAACTTTTTTGTATGTTTCAAAGGGTTTTCGTTTTGGTTTTCAATGAACTCGAGTCCCCGATGCTCTTGGGATGAAAACTCTGTAAATAAGTCTTCGGGTTTGTAACATGCAGGGAGAAAGGAGCCGAGGCGAGAGCTGGCCAGCCCAGGCTGTTCATTACATCTCACCTCCTCCAGCCTGCGCGATGTCAAGGACCCTGAGGCCGGGACTCACCGGCATTTGGGGACTCAGTGCAGAAGCTCTTCTGCATCTGAACCTTGAAGTAAAACACAGCTCTGGTCGGGGCAGGAAGAGGAAGACTCCTGCCAGTGGAGATGCTGAAGGGGAAAAAAAAGGAAAAACAAAAACAAAACCGAAAAATACCATCCCTGACCGGGAATCGAAGCCGGGCCGCAGCGGTGAAAGCGCCGAATCCTAGCCACTAGACCACCAGGGAACCATGGAGGAACCTCGACTTAGCGTCTCCGGATGAAAATTGTAAAAGAAGTAAAGATTACACTTCAGAGACCCGGAGAGCAGGAACGGAGATTTCCCAGAAGCCCAGGGCTGAATGCAGCTGTGCAAGGCTCCCAGCCCTTGCCCGGCTGCTCATCACCCTGCACATCTGCAGTCCTGGGCGACGCTGTGGGCTCTGAGACAGGACACAAGGTCCGTCCTGGTCTAGCTTCAGTGCTGTGTGCTGCGAGCCAAGGTCACGCTCTCTTTCTGAACCTCGGTTTTCTCTTGAGTCAGCTGCCGACTGGGATGTCAGCAGGTGATGGGGGGATCCGTCCACTTCCTGATGTCTGCCGTGGCTCTGGGGGCTCTCCTGGTTAACGGCACCGGTACGGGCTCCTTCCCCTCCGCGACCAGCTCAGTTAGGGGAGCCTGACATTTTTCATTTCCGTGTCTTTGGCTCGAGTCCCCGGTGCACAGCTGGGTTCGGTCTCTTTTGTTCCGTCACGCAAATCAAACTGTTGCGTAAGTGTGCCGAGGTGGGGGAGAGCCAAGTGTGAAGGGATGAACTTGTGTGAAGCCAAGCCAGGGATGAACTCCTTGGTTTCCAGAGACATAACTCGCGTGAACATGTGCAAGAGATTTAGGCGCCTGCTTAGGAGGTGAGGGGATTTCCGGATGTAAAAATGAGCCGAAGTCAGCCTTGTCCTTTGCACACTTGGGTCAGCTGGCTGTGACCTGGACTCCGCAGTGACTCAGAGCGGAGAAAGGAGGGCTGGCTCCTAGCGCTGAGCAGGCTCTCAGGCAGCAACGGAACTCCTGGCCTGTACCTTGGGGATGGAAAATGCAGCTGCGCCCGCTGCCTCAGCCCCTGCCTTTCGGCCGTTTTGCTTTTTTGAAAGAGAAGGTAAAAGTTTCAGAAAGGAAGAATGTTTGTTTCCGCCCGGTTTCGAACCGGGGACCTTTCGCGTGTGAGGCGAACGTGATAACCGCTACACTACGGAAACACGGCAGGTGCTACAGCTTAGTGACACACCCCTGAAATCCGTAGGTCCTGCCACCACTATCCTAGTGGCCAACTTTTTAAACTGAAGAATGAACCTTGACACCCCAAGACCTCTCAGGCAAGGAGTCTGCGGCTTCCAAGAGGCCCTGGTTTTAGGGTTCCGAGCCTGCCCCGAAGGGAGGACCCCCCGAGCCTCCCACAGTCGGCCTTTGGGCTCCCGCACGGACCGCAGAGTCCTCGGATCCACAGCTATGCCCCCGAGGGCAGGGGCCGGCCCCGCTGACTCCTCAGCTCCCAGAAGCCGCGGGAGCCGAGGGTTCGCGCAAGTGCCCTTTGGGCCTAAGGGGAAAAGGTAGAGAATTAGGTTCATTCCAGTGAGCTTCTCTCTCTCTGGAGCTGATCCTGTGGGTCCTAGCTGCATTTCTCCAAGGCCTTCAAACAGAATTCCTTTAATCCACACTTGACTTAGTCGTTTTAAGCGTGAAGGCCAGCTTGCTACAAACACCCCATCATAACTGAAGGAGGAAATCTACAACTTCCAGGTAAATTCTATTTTCTTCCTTTGATTTCTTCAAACAACAACAACCAAAGAGACATGTCACTGGTACATACTCGCACTTTTCTTATAATACTAAAGGTATGTCTGACTATCTGTGAATAGCTCTTGCTATAGAAACATGTGCAAGAGATTGTCTACCATGAGCTAAACAATCGTCATGCCTGCCCAGGGTCCAAGAATCTGATGAAGCTGGATGCAGTGCCCCACTGCCTTTAGATCACCAGTTAGATGACCATCCAAACCAACCAGTTTTCCAGAGGCAGGTCACTCATATGAGGGAGAAGAGGTCAGCTAAACATTTAAACAATCGAAATTTGTTCTGGGGAATGTTGAAGGTCAGCAGTGGTAGTTAGAAGGGGAAATAAAAGACTTCCTAATGAGGATAATAGCAGCTTTCTCGAGCTTTACTGAGTGACCAGCACTGTTCCTCGGTGGTTTACTGTGGAATAACTTACTAAGTCCACATAAAAACCCTGGAAGATAGTGTAGGACTTTACCACCCCTTATTGCAGATGAGAATACCGAGGCACTGAAAAGCTGAGCTAACCTTTTCAGGGTCTCACCCCCGTGACAGTGAGAGCCAGCACTCAGACCCAGGCACTTTGCCTCCAGAGCCCTTCCCCTTGGCCACCATGCTCACGGGTAACTGAGAAAACTTCACTGAGATTTGCATCCCTTCCTTGTTCAACCTCCAAGATTTCAAAAGGAAAAGAAGATTGCAAGGTAGGCCTACAAAACTCCCCAAACTAATTAATGAAATGAAGAAGAAGAGGAGGAGAAAGAGTAAACAGGGCCTTTGGAGAAGCCACGACGTTACACGCAGAGAGAATGACGATGAGCTTGTTAAACACATACTAACTGGAAACTATTGAAAGACTAAGAAGGACCTATCTTCCAACAATTGAAGGCCTAAACTTTCCCTTTCCATGGCAGTCTCCACCCAAGAATACATTTCAAAGCTCCCAATATAGTGTATACAGAGGTGAATATGAAAATCATACTTCAACATTAGTAGTAAAGAGATTATTTTTGAAGTTGGTTTATTTTTTATACAGCAGGTGCTTATTAGTAATTTTATACATATTAGTGTATATATGTCAATCCCAATCTCCCAATTCACCCCACCACCACGAACCCCTTTGCCACTTTCCCCGCGTTGGTGTCCATATGTTTGTTCTCTACAGCTGTGTCTCTCTTTCTGCCCTGCAAACCGGTGCATCTGAACCATTTTTCGAGGTTCCACATATATGCGTTAATATACGATATTTGTTTTCCTCTTTCTGACTCACTTCAAGTAGTAAAGAGACTTTGAATGAGTTAGTTCACATGGTTCCTAATAAAAATGGGAAAGAGTTATTAGGATGTTGTCATGAAAAAAGACAGTATTTATAAAAGAGCCAGAAGTGAGAAGAGAGGAAACACACACACACACACACACACACACACACACACACATACACACACACACAAAGCCTGAGAAAGGGGAGTTTTCCCTTTCCTTGAGGAACAGATAGCGGAAAGCCATCAAACACCTAGTCTGGACGGGTTAATCTAGTGACGTTCCGAACTAATCAGGTAAACGCTTTTGGCTATGTGTGGCTGCTCCAAAAATTCTTCAGAGTTTAGTGGTGAAGTGAATGTGGCCGCTTTTCTTTGTGTATGACCTGCCAGTGTCCTCCATTTGACACCTCTGAGTTACTTAAGCCTAATTGAACTACTTTCCTCATCAGAATTTCTCAATTTCATATACCCTCCCCCTTCCTTGACTCATATTGATTCTTAACAGAGCAAGATTTGATCATGAACACTTGCTTCTCTCTTTGCCGCAGTATGAACAGTGGAATGTCAGCTTAGGGTCATGGTTGTGAGCAACATATAAGTAAGTAGTCAGACATCCGATACTGAAGGGAAGCCAAAAATCTGAGGACAACAAATATATCCCAGTAAGTACTTTGAACTTACTTTTCCTCCTAGCCCAGGACAAAGCCGAAGAAAAAGTATCAACATCACTTTAACAATAACCAAGTGGCATTAAACTTTTAAAAACTGAGGCATAATATGCATAAAGTACAAAGAGTGTACAGTTCCCACACCATTACCAGTGTACACCAACGTGCATCACTGATGGAGCAACCTGAATAACTAAGGTATGGAAAATTACCAGACCACAGAAGGCTTCCTCATGACTCTTCCCATTGCAAGAGCTCAGAGGAATCACACACATACCCCTCCCAACCTCTCTGCCTGTTACTTTCACATAAATTGGATCACAGGGCATGCACTGGGTTTGGGGGCCTGGAGGGGCATGGGTCTGACTTCTTTCACTCAACATTATGTCTATGAAATTTAACCCTATTTTTCACGTACTTCTTTGTCTCTCTGTGTAGTCCTTGTAAGAATATAACTCTACATACTTTTCTACTGTTGGACATTTCAGTTGTTTCCACTTGAGGATATTCTGAAAAGGTACGAACATTTCTTTGTGACTTTTGGTGGACATACACATTTTTCTAAGGCACCGCATTCCAGCAGAATAATGCCAGTGTTGACTTTAAAAATAATACTTTTGGGGGCTTCCCTGGTTGCGCATTGGTTAAGAATCCGCCTGCCAAGGCAGGGGACACGGGGTCGAGCCCTGGTCCGGGAAGATCCCACGTGTTGTGGAGCAACTAAGCCCGTGTACCGCAGCTACTGAGCCTACGCTCTCGAGCCCGTGAAGCAGAACGACTGAGCCCTCATGCCACAACTACTGACGCCTGCGTGCAGAGAGCCCGTGCTCCGCAACAAGAGAAGCCACCACGATGAAGAGTAGGCCCCAATCACTGCACGTAGAGAAAGCCCTCGCCCAGCAACGGAGACCGAATGCAGCCAAAAACAAATAAGCAAATTAAATGTAAAAAATTTACAGATATAAAAATATATAAAAGTTGGGAGGGGGTTTTTTTTTGTTTTTTTCCAGCAAAAAGGGTTTATTCAGGAATAGCGGAAGAATTGCAATTCAGGACAAGCAAGCTATAGCAAAAGCCATAGGCAAGTCCCACAAACAAAGGACAGGAAGGAACCTTACTTAGAGAGAAAGAGGAGGAAGCTGAGGGAGGTTGTCGTGAACCCAAGCCCATTGGAGAAAAGTGAAAGTTCAGGGTGATTGGCAGTGGTTTCTCATTGCCAAGTTGCTGATTTCTTGCAGGAGATGCAACGTACATGTTTTTCTGTTGGGGCCTGTAATCGATGATTCTTTCCTATTGATGCTTCTTCTGTTTGGGTCTGTAATTGACGATACTTCCTGTCTTTGAACTTGAGTGGTACCCCGTGAGAGCTCCCACTTCTGGTCTCCTGACTTCATTTTAGTGACGTTTCCCTTTATTAGTTTTCAAACCTGTCACAAGGAATTTTGAATTTTCTAGTTTAATCTATTTTAATGCTTTAGGAGACTTACTACATCAAACTATTATCACTACAACCTGTGGCCCTAGCAACTTTCAAGTGTTCAATAGCCATATGTGGCTTGTACCTATCATATTGGAGAGCACAGGTCAAAGGTGTAGCACAGCTAAAAGTATGATTTCTGAGTCACAGCATATAACTGTGTATGGATGACACTCAGTTGATGCTGTCAAATATTTTTCCAACCTGTTGAACTTTTTTATACCCTTTCCAGAAATGAATAAGAATTTCCAGTGCTCTCCACCCTGTCAACATTTGGTTTTGTTTGTCCTTTTTTGTTAAAAGTAAGCTTTATTGAGGTGTAATTTACATAGGAAAATCTGCCAATATTAGAGTATTCTACAATCTTTTCAATGATATCATTTCTTTGCAAAGCTGGATTTTGGTGCTTGCTGTGATAAAAAGCAAGTGCCATGCAAAAAATGAATGTGTAACAAGAAGCAAGGAGGCGCTTTGAGAAGGTTTCAGAAGCTGTGCAGTGCGCAGCATTAAGGTTATGATTCTGCCGTGTCAGAGCAGTGAAAACACAAGCCACTCTACTGATCTTTCGTCAAGGGAACACATAAGAATAGCCACAGCACCAGCCGCAAACCTACAAAATATAGAAATATATGTGAACCCAAAAAGCAACAGTATTCCCCAACGCAAGTGCTGTTGTGAGCCAACCTATAAGGAAATTAGGGCAAACTGGAAGGACAAAGACAGAGAGAATTTGCAGGCAACCAAAGATGATTCGTTAATTAAATCAATTTAATGTTAGTCAAAGGATTAAAGTTAACTCTTGATCTTGTAATTTAAGCTGACACATGATGGAACATGAGAATGTTGGAATCATATATTCGTATATATGGAATCACATATCAGATGACACCTAAAAACATTTACCAGAAATTGTAAGTGGCATAATGGAGTCGTCTGGTTTCTAGAATTACAAGTATTCATTCCTATTTAAAGATATTAGTGTATTTAGTGTACTTGACTAGTATATTTAATATACTTCAACAGATAAATTTAAATGATTAGACGTTGGAATCTTACTGAATATGTTTGCTTATTTAACCGGTACAACCAGTATAGGAAATTTAGGAAGTCCAACCTAACTCAGATGTTCAAACCAAAATAAAGCCAAGACTTACATACTAGAATATTATACCACCATTATTTTATACATTATAAGATAATCTGAAAATATATATATAGTCATTTTTAGGCCAAGATTATTAAACCAATCTAAGTTTTGTGAGTAACCTCGATAAAAACACAACACATGACATAAACATTCTAAATGTCATTATCTATAAAATGTATAAATTATTTAAATTGCTTAAAAGTATTAAGGGTCATCTTTGTAATCAATTTCATTTCGTTTCTCACTGTTGTTCCAAGTAATCAAGACCATTAATTTAATCTACAGCTAAATCTGTTATTGTTCCTTGTCACCGATTCAACAACAAAATTTTTCCTTATATAAGTACCACATTGAAAGCATACGTAGTAAAGCGTTTTCCCCTGTAATTCTTAATTTTCTTATTTTAAATTTATGTAAGCGATTATTACTATTCTGAAATTAATTGGGGAATTAATTTTTAATTCATTTAAATTTTCAGAGGCCTGATTTGTCCATTGTCTCCCAAGGAAGAGAAAGTATATGGTTTTGTTTCTCAGAAAATATACTCAAAGGGAGAAAAATTCATCAAACTAGTGGGCATTATTTAACGTGAAAGCAGAGGCAACGGTATGGATTAACAGCAATTGACAGTGAGGGAAACAAAATGAAATAAGTCAGCCACATTAGGTCCTTGAAGGAAACTCATTAATGAAAATCGGAGTACTTCTGTGATGTGCTTTTGAGTCTCCAGGGCATGTATCTGTGCATGACGTCATTGCTCCTCATCCATCTGTACTAAGGACTGAACTGGCTTACATTTCTGGAAGGTTTAAATCTTGACTTGTAGGCTTGTCACAAGTGCTCATGTTGCTGACTTTGTTGCTTGTTTGTAATGATATAAATGTCTTTCCTCTGCTTTCTGTAGTCTGATTTAAGTAATCCCTAAAGGACATTTGTTTGAATTTTTTCGGTTATTCAGAGACTTGAGTATACCAATGAAAGAAAGCTGCGTATTCCATCCTAAAAATTCTATATTCTTCCTGTATTACTCCCCTTTATTAATGTGGAGCTCCATATGAGGGAACCATTGCATATTAAGATTATCCTTATTGTAGCTCCTACACTTTTGCAGTTATTGACAAGGATTGCCTTGGCCCATGCGGTTTTTACCAAATAGAGGAAAGGCAAGAGGTGGACAGCTTCTCACTGCTGCAGTGTCACATACCAGGAAACACTAGAATCCTCAGGACAAGCATCAGACAAGAAAGACTCATGGTCCAGATTAGCTGTCATCTTCTACCTAACAGGGAATAGATCCCTGTCAACCACCAACCAACAGGGATTATCCCCAGAAGTTCACTTCCTAAAATTAAAACCAGAATCCCGCACTGAGAGGAGAAATTAGTGATGCACAAATGAGAGGGAGAGAGAGAGAGAAAAAAAAAATCCTTGTCCAGTAACCACACAGTATGAAAAAGCCAAAATACTCAATTTCTGCACATGAGATTTAACAGAACAGAGCAAACGTGAGCTAATAACTCTAAGGGTCCAGGACTGAAGCAGGAACCTGTAGGGGGGCAGGATTCTGTTGGCTCCCACGATGTGTCTTAGATGGGATAACTTTTACAGTCACAGCCAAAAAACTGACAAGGAATAACATAGAAACACTTATTCCCCTTTTGATACGAGGAAGGACAGGCATTAGATTGTTTTCATCAAATTAAAAGTATAAGCAAAATTTATAAATAAAAGAGAAAAGGGGAGAAGGAAAAAACCTCTGGGATCAGCGACATTCTTCTCTTGGGATAAGTTGCTTGGCAGGACGTTATCAAAGAGGTCATTCTGGGCAGTCTTCTCTGGACCCTGTTGCCTAGGTCAGCAGAGAAAACAATTACAGTTCTTGGAGGAGTTTTAAAATATTGAATGTTGAGCTTTCGAACATATGCAATAGAATATCTCTGTTGAATGCCCACAATGTCCCTCTGTTGTCCTTCCCCTTAGTTATGTCGGGAGGGCACTGCTCCCTTTATTAGTTAGACTATCATAGAGAGATGTATACAAAGATTGCTGTGTTGGCGAGTAAATGAAGAAAGGGACATTGAAAGACCGGAAAATAAAATGGAATATGCTTCAGTCCTACTTCTGTGGGAGGAAAATCTGAAGGATTTACCAACATTAGAAGCATAGAAACACTAAAGGTAGCACTTGCACTTCCAGTCCCCTACGCTATGGAAACACCCGCACGAGTGGTCAGAGGTGTGTGTACGATAATGATGGCTGCAGCATATTCGTCATCGTGAAACCATGAAACCAAGTAATACACAACCATGGAAGAAAGGCCTTTATCAGAAACAATGCAGAGGAGAGTTATGATGATGAGCTCACCGCTAACATCATTCATAGAACAACTACTAACGTTCACACATGAAAAGCTTAAGACACATAAAATATGACTTTCTTGTCCCAGTCTATAGACTTGGCCGAATAAAGACTATCCCACCAGACCGTGGATTCCTGGATCTCTTTCAGGAGGCCCTAAGTTAGGCAAGTATAGAGTCCAATAGAGACGACAGACAATAGAGCTGGGAAGGGGAGTGTGGCCCAAGACTGGCAGCAGTCGTGAGGTGGACAGGACCCCGAACGCAGTTCGGTAAACTTTGTGGGAGCAGATGTACAGGTAATAATCAGCATGGAACACCGGGAATGGTAATCAACACGGAAAACGCTGAATGGGTTCTAAAACCTCTCCCACCGTCCCTGGGTGGGCTCGAACCAAAACCCTTCCGATTAACAGCCGAACGCGCTAACCCACTGCGCCACAGAGACAGCAGCACGTGACTCTTCTGGACGCTCTATGGAGTAGACACTTACGAATACCCAGGATGTGCCGCCTTTCTAGCAGGAAAATGGTACCCGTTCCAAAGCCTCGGAAGAACGGACGGTTTAGAGCAGTTAATCACACTGGACCTGAGACTGGGTCAAGGTCAGGAAAAGACAACACTAAGCACTATTATCACAGGGCAGCCACCCTTGCAGACAATTGTGACAAGCACTTGAGAATACTCCCCCTGCCTTTGACGCATTCATTTCCCATCTGCTCCTCTCACCCTCCCACTCACTACAGGGAAGGATTCGTCACCTTTGTGTCCTGTCAGAACCCTTTACGCTCCCTGCAGGGCACAGAGATCCAGGCAACAGCCAAGGGGCAGCTGCACTTCCCCGAAGGGCCTTTCCCGAGGTAGGCGGTTCCAGCGCTCAGGCTGACCCAAGACCCCACTGCCCGCCAAGGCAACCGGGAGGAGACCGGAGGGCAGCCGGTCCGGGGGGATTCCTACTAGCACAGAACGTGCCTGGCTTGCACTTCGGGGGGAGCTGAATAAAACTCCTCCTGAAGCTTCTCTACAGCCTGAAGGGAACGGATTTCAGGTTCCTGAAAGGGCAAGGGGGCGTCCCCGCGAGGACAAAGGCTTCCCCTGGTCTCGGAGGACAAGTCCCACAGAAGCTGGCTTTGAGAGACATGCCAAACGAAAGGAGCAATCTTGAGTGGAGATGTCTGCAAGGAACTCTCAAGTGGTGTCGCCCTTCTTATATACGGAGAGAGAGTGAGAAACCCAACGTGGGAAAGTGTTTACTGTGCACTTACGTATAGAATATACGATGTTATTACTCTTGCAACTTTTTTGTATGTTTCAAAGGGTTTTCGTTTTGGTTTTCAATGAACTCGAGTCCCCGATGCTCTTGGGATGAAAACTCTGTAAATAAGTCTTCGGGTTTGTAACATGCAGGGAGAAAGGAGCCGAGGCGAGAGCTGGCCAGCCCAGGCTGTTCATTACATCTCACCTCCTCCAGCCTGCGCGATGTCAAGGACCCTGAGGCCGGGACTCACCGGCATTTGGGGACTCAGTGCAGAAGCTCTTCTGCATCTGAACCTTGAAGTAAAACACAGCTCTGGTCGGGGCAGGAAGAGGAAGACTCCTGCCAGTGGAGATGCTGAAGGGGAAAGAAAAGGTGGTGGGGGGGGGGGGGGGAAAGGCTTCCCTGACCGGGAATCGAACCCGGGCCGCAGCGGTGAAAGCGCCGAATCCTAGCCACTAGACCACCAGGGAACCATGGAGGAACCTCGACTTAGCGTCTCCAGATGAAAATTGTAAAAGAAGTAAAGATTACACTTCAGAGACCCGGAGAGCAGGAACGGAGATTTCCCAGAAGCCCAGGGCTGAATGCAGCTGTGCAAGGCTCCCAGCCCTTGCCCGGCTGCTCATCACCCTGCACATCTGCAGTCCTGGGCGACGCTGTGGGCTCTGAGACAGGACACAAGGTCCGTCCTGGTCTAGCTTCAGTGCTGTGTGCTGCGAGCCAAGGTCACGCTCTCTTTCTGAACCTCGGTTTTCTCTTGAGTCAGCTGCCGACTGGGATGTCAGCAGGTGATGGGGGGATCCGTCCACTTCCTGATGTCTGCCGTGGCTCTGGGGGCTCTCCTGGTTAACGGCACCGGTACGGGCTCCTTCCCCTCCGCGACCAGCTCAGTTAGGGGAGCCTGACATTTTTCATTTCCGTGTCTTTGGCTCGAGTCCCCGGTGCACAGCTGGGTTCGGTCTCTTTTGTTCCGTCACGCAAATCAAACTGTTGCGTAAGTGTGCCGAGGTGGGGGAGAGCCAAGTGTGAAGGGATGAACTTGTGTGAAGCCAAGCCAGGGATGAACTCCTTGGTTTCCAGAGACATAACTCGCGTGAACATGTGCAAGAGATTTAGGCGCCTGCTTAGGAGGTGAGGGGATTTCCGGATGTAAAAATGAGCCGAAGTCAGCCTTGTCCTTTGCACACTTGGGTCAGCTGGCTGTGACCTGGACTCCGCAGTGACTCAGAGCGGAGAAAGGAGGGCTGGCTCCTAGCGCTGAGCAGGCTCTCAGGCAGCAACGGAACTCCTGGCCTGTACCTTGGGGATGGAAAATGCAGCTGCGCCCGCTGCCTCAGCCCCTGCCTTTCGGCCGTTTTGCTTTTTTGAAAGAGAAGGTAAAAGTTTCAGAAAGGAAGAATGTTTGTTTCCGCCCGGTTTCGAACCGGGGACCTTTCGCGTGTGAGGCGAACGTGATAACCGCTACACTACGGAAACACGGCAGGTGCTACAGCTTAGTGACACACCCCTGAAATCCGTAGGTCCTGCCACCACTATCCTAGTGGCCAACTTTTTAAACTGAAGAATGAACCTTGACACCCCAAGACCTCTCAGGCAAGGAGTCTGCGGCTTCCAAGAGGCCCTGGTTTTAGGGTTCCGAGCCTGCCCCGAAGGGAGGACCCCCCGAGCCTCCCACAGTCGGCCTTTGGGCTCCCGCACGGACCGCAGAGTCCTCGGATCCACAGCTATGCCCCCGAGGGCAGGGGCCGGCCCCGCTGACTCCTCAGCTCCCAGAAGCCGCGGGAGCCGAGGGTTCGCGCAAGTGCCCTTTGGGCCTAAGGGGAAAAGGTAGAGAATTAGGTTCATTCCAGTGAGCTTCTCTCTCTCTGGAGCTGATCCTGTGGGTCCTAGCTGCATTTCTCCAAGGCCTTCAAACAGAATTCCTTTAATCCACACTTGACTTAGTCGTTTTAAGCGTGAAGGCCAGCTTGCTACAAACACCCCATCATAACTGAAGGAGGAAATCTACAACTTCCAGGTAAATTCTATTTTCTTCCTTTGATTTCTTCAAACAACAACAACCAAAGAGACATGTCACTGGTACATACTCGCACTTTTCTTATAATACTAAAGGTATGTCTGACTATCTGTGAATAGCTCTTGCTATAGAAACATGTGCAAGAGATTGTCTACCATGAGCTAAACAATCGTCATGCCTGCCCAGGGTCCAAGAATCTGATGAAGCTGGATGCAGTGCCCCACTGCCTTTAGATCACCAGTTAGATGACCATCCAAACCAACCAGTTTTCCAGAGGCAGGTCACTCATATGAGGGAGAAGAGGTCAGCTAAACATTTAAACAATCGAAATTTGTTCTGGGGAATGTTGAAGGTCAGCAGTGGTAGTTAGAAGGGGAAATAAAAGACTTCCTAATGAGGATAATAGCAGCTTTCTCGAGCTTTACTGAGTGACCAGCACCGTTCCTCGGTGGTTTACTGTGGAATAACTTACTAAGTCCACATAAAAACCCTGGAAGATAGTGTAGGACTTTACCACCCCTTATTGCAGATGAGAATACCGAGGCACTGAAAAGCTGAGCTAACCTTTTCAGGGTCTCACCCCCGTGACAGTGAGAGCCAGCACTCAGACCCAGGCACTTTGCCTCCAGAGCCCTTCCCCTTGGCCACCATGCTCACGGGTAACTGAGAAAACTTCACTGAGATTTGCATCCCTTCCTTGTTCAACCTCCAAGATTTCAAAAGGAAAAGAAGATTGCAAGGTAGGCCTACAAAACTCCCCAAACTAATTAATGAAATGAAGAAGAAGAGGAGGAGAAAGAGTAAACAGGGCCTTTGGAGAAGCCACGACGTTACACGCAGAGAGAATGACGATGAGCTTGTTAAACACATACTAACTGGAAACTATTGAAAGACTAAGAAGGACCTATCTTCCAACAATTGAAGGCCTAAACTTTCCCTTTCCATGGCAGTCTCCACCCAAGAATACATTTCAAAGCTCCCAATATAGTGTATACAGAGGTGAATATGAAAATCATACTTCAACATTAGTAGTAAAGAGATTATTTTTGAAGTTGGTTTATTTTTTATACAGCAGGTGCTTATTAGTAATTTTATACATATTAGTGTATATATGTCAATCCCAATCTCCCAATTCACCCCACCACCACGAACCCCTTTGCCACTTTCCCCGTGTTGGTGTCCATATGTTTGTTCTCTACAGCTGTGTCTCTCTTTCTGCCCTGCAAACCGGTGCATCGGAACCATTTTTCGAGGTTCCACATATATGCGTTAATATACGATATTTGTTTTCCTCTTTCTGACTCACTTCAAGTAGTAAAGAGACTTTGAATGAGTTAGCTCACATGGTTCCTAATAAAAATGGGAAAGAGTTATTAGGATGTTGTCATGAAAAAAGACAGTATTTATAAAAGAGCCAGAAGTGAGAAGAGAGGAAACACACACACACACACACACACACACACACACACACATACACACACACACAAAGCCTGAGAAAGGGGAGTTTTCCCTTTCCTTGAGGAACAGATAGCGGAAAGCCATCAAACACCTAGTCTGGACGGGTTAATCTAGTGACGTTCTGAACTAATCAGGTAAACGCTTTTGGCTATGTGTGGCTGCTCCAAAAATTCTTCAGAGTTTAGTGGTGAAGTGAATGTGGCCGCTTTTCTTTGTGTACGACCTGCCAGTGTCCTCCATTTGACACCTCTGAGTTACTTAAGCCTAATTGAACTACTTTCCTCATCAGAATTTCTCAATTTCATATACCCTCCCCCTTCCTTGACTCATATTGATTCTTAACAGAGCAAGATTTGATCATGAACACTTGCTTCTCTCTTTGCCGCAGTATGAACAGTGGAATGTCAGCTTAGGGTCATGGTTGTGAGCAACATATAAGTAAGTAGTCAGACATCCGATACTGAAGGGAAGCCAAAAATCTGAGGACAACAAATATATCCCAGTAAGTACTTTGAACTTACTTTTCCTCCTAGCCCAGGACAAAGCCGAAGAAAAAGTATCAACATCACTTTAACAATAACCAAGTGGCATTAAACTTTTAAAAACTGAGGCATAATATGCATAAAGTACAAAGAGTGTACAGTTCCCACACCATTACCAGTGTACACCAACGTGCATCACTGATGGAGCAACCTGAATAACTAAGGTATGGAAAATTACCAGACCACAGAAGGCTTCCTCATGACTCTTCCCATGCAAGAGCTCAGAGGAATCACACACATACCCCTCCCAACCTCTCTGCCTGTTACTTTCACATAAATTGGATCACAGGGCATGCACTGGGTTTGGGGGCCTGGAGGGGCATGGGTCTGACTTCTTTCACTCAACATTATGTCTATGAAATTTAACCCTATTTTTCACGTACTTCTTTGTCTCTCTGTGTAGTCCTTGTAAGAATATAACTCTACATACTTTTCTACTGTTGGACATTTCAGTTGTTTCCACTTGAGGATATTCTGAAAAGGTACGAACATTTCTTTGTGACTTTTGGTGGACATACACATTTTTCTAAGGCACCGCATTCCAGCAGAATAATGCCAGTGTTGACTTTAAAAATAATACTTTTGGGGGCTTCCCTGGTTGCGCATTGGTTAAGAATCCGCCTGCCAAGGCAGGGGACACGGGGTCGAGCCCTGGTCCGGGAAGATCCCACGTGTTGTGGAGCAACTAAGCCCGTGTACCGCAGCTACTGAGCCTACGCTCTCGAGCCCGTGAAGCAGAACGACTGAGCCCTCATGCCACAACTACTGACGCCTGCGCGCAGAGAGCCCGTGCTCCGCAACAAGAGAAGCCACCACGATGAAGAGTAGGCCCCAATCACTGCACGTAGAGAAAGCCCTCGCCCAGCAACGGAGACCGAATGCAGCCAAAAACAAATAAGCAAATTAAATGTAAAACATTTACAGATATAAAAATCTATAAAAGTTGGGAGGGGGTTTTTTTTTTGTTTTTTTCCAGCAAAAAGGGTTTATTCAGGAATAGCGGAAGAATTGCAATTCAGGACAAGCAAGCTATAGCAAAAGCCATAGGCAAGTCCCACAAACAAAGGACAGGAAGGAACCTTACTTAGAGAGAAAGAGGAGGAAGCTGAGGGAGGTTGTCGTGAACCCAAGCCCATTGGAGAAAAGTGAAAGTTCAGGGTGATTGGCAGTGGTTTCTCATTGCCAAGTTGCTGATTTCTTGCAGGAGATGCAACGTACATGTTTTTCTGTTGGGGCCTGTAATCGATGATTCTTTCCTATTGATGCTTCTTCTGTTTGGGTCTGTAATTGACGATACTTCCTGTCTTTGAACTTGAGTGGTACCCCGTGAGAGCTCCCACTTCTGGTCTCCTGACTTCATTTTAGTGACGTTTCCCTTTATTAGTTTTCAAACCTGTCACAAGGAATTTTGAATTTTCTAGTTTAATCTATTTTAATGCTTTAGGAGACTTACTACATCAAACTATTATCACTACAACCTGTGGCCCTAGCAACTTTCAAGTGTTCAATAGCCATATGTGGCTTGTACCTATCATATTGGAGAGCACAGGTCAAAGGTGTAGCACAGCTAAAAGTATGATTTCTGAGTCACAGCATATAACTGTGTATGGATGACACTCAGTTGATGCTGTCAAATATTTTTCCAACCTGTTGAACTTTTTTATACCCTTTCCAGAAATGAATAAGAATTTCCAGTGCTCTCCACCCTGTCAACATTTGGTTTTGTTTGTCCTTTTTTGTTAAAAGTAAGCTTTATTGAGGTGTAATTTACATAGGAAAATCTGCCAATATTAGAGTATTCTACAATCTTTTCAATGATATCATTTCTTTGCAAAGCTGGATTTTGGTGCTTGCTGTGATAAAAAGCAAGTGCCATGCAAAAAATGAATGTGTAACAAGAAGCAAGGAGGCGCTTTGAGAAGGTTTCAGAAGCTGTGCAGTGCGCAGCATTAAGGTTATGATTCTGCCGTGTCAGAGCAGTGAAAACACAAGCCACTCTACTGATCTTTCGTCAAGGGAACACATAAGAATAGCCACAGCACCAGCCGCAAACCTACAAAATATAGAAATATATGTGAACCCAAAAAGCAACAGTATTCCCCAACGCAAGTGCTGTTGTGAGCCAGCCTATAAGGAAATTAGGGCAAACTGGAAGGACAAAGACAGAGAGAATTTGCAGGCAACCAAAGATGATTCGTTAATTAAATCAATTTAATGTTAGTCAAAGGATTAAAGTTAACTCTTGAACTTGTAATTTAAGCTGACACATGATGGAACATGAGAATGTTGGAATCATATATTCGTATATATGGAATCACATATCAGATGACACCTAAAAACATTTACCAGAAATTGTAAGTGGCATAATGGAGTCGTCTGGTTTCTAGAATTACAAGTATTCATTCCTATTTAAAGATATTAGTGTATTTAGTGTACTTGACTAGTATATTTAATATACTTCAACAGATAAATTTAAATGATTAGACGTTGGAATCTTACTGAATATGTTTGCTTATTTAACCGGTACAACCAGTATAGGAGATTTAGGAAGTCCAACCTAACTCAGATGTTCAAACCAAAATAAAGCCAAGACTTACATACTAGAATATTATACCACCATTATTTTATACATTATAAGATAATCTGAAAATATATATATAGTCATTTTTAGGCCAAAATTATTAAACCAATCTAAGTTTTGTGAGTAACCTCGATAAAAACACAACACATGACATAAACATTCTAAATGTCATTATCTATAAAATGTATAAATTATTTAAATTGCTTAAAAGTATTAAGGGTCATCTTTGTAATCAATTTCATTTCGTTTCTCACTGTTGTTCCAAGTAATCAAGACCATTAATTTAATCTACAGCTAAATCTGTTATTGTTCCTTGTCACCGATTCAACAACAAAATTTTTCCTTATATAAGTACCACATTGAAAGCATACGTAGTAAAGCGTTTTCCCCTGTAATTCTTAATTTTCTTATTTTAAATTTATGTAAGCGATTATTACTATTCTGAAATTAATTGGGGAATTAATTTTTAATTCATTTAAATTTTCAGAGGCCTGATTTGTCCATTGTCTCCCAAGGAAGAGAAAGTATATGGTTTTGTTTCTCAGAAAATATACTCAAAGGGAGAAAAATTCATCAAACTAGTGGGCATTATTTAACGTGAAAGCAGAGGCAACGGTATGGATTAACAGCAATTGACAGTGAGGGAAACAAAATGAAATAAGTCAGCCACATTAGGTCCTTGAAGGAAACTCATTAATGAAAATCGGAGTACTTCTGTGATGTGCTTTTGAGTCTCCAGGGCATGTATCTGTGCATGACGTCATTGCTCCTCATCCATCTGTACTAAGGACTGAACTGGCTTACATTTCTGGAAGGTTTAAATCTTGACTTGTAGGCTTGTCACAAGTGCTCATGTTGCTGACTTTGTTGCTTGTTTGTAATGATATAAATGTCTTTCCTCTGCTTTCTGTAGTCTGATTTAAGTAATCCCTAAAGGACATTTGTTTGAATTTTTTCGGTTATTCAGAGACTTGAGTATACCAATGAAAGAAAGCTGCGTATTCCATCCTAAAAATTCTATATTCTTCCTGTATTACTCCCCTTTATTAATGTGGAGCTCCATATGAGGGAACCATTGCATATTAAGATTATCCTTATTGTAGCTCCTACACTTTTGCAGTTATTGACAAGGATTGCCTTGGCCCATGCGGTTTTTACCAAATAGAGGAAAGGCAAGAGGTGGACAGCTTCTCACTGCTGCAGTGTCACATACCAGGAAACACTAGAATCCTCAGGACAAGCATCAGACAAGAAAGACTCATGGTCCAGATTAGCTGTCATCTTCTACCTAACAGGGAATAGATCCCTGTCAACCACCAACCAACAGGGATTATCCCCAGAAGTTCACTTCCTAAAATTAAAACCAGAATCCCGCACTGAGAGGAGAAATTAGTGATGCACAAATGAGAGGGAGAGAGAGAGAGAAAAAAAAAATCCTTGTCCAGTAACCACACAGTATGAAAAAGCCAAAATACTCAATTTCTGCACATGAGATTTAACAGAACAGAGCAAACGTGAGCTAATAACTCTAAGGGTCCAGGACTGAAGCAGGAACCTGTAGGGGGGCAGGATTCTGTTGGCTCCCACGATGTGTCTTAGATGGGATAACTTTTACAGTCACAGCCAAAAAACTGACAAGGAATAACATAGAAACACTTATTCCCCTTTTGATACGAGGAAGGACAGGCATTAGATTGTTTTCATCAAATTAAAAGTATAAGCAAAATTTATAAATAAAAGAGAAAAGGGGAGAAGGAAAAAACCTCTGGGATCAGCGACATTCTTCTCTTGGGATAAGTTGCTTGGCAGGACGTTATCAAAGAGGTCATTCTGGGCAGTCTTCTCTGGACCCTGTTGCCTAGGTCAGCAGAGAAAACAATTACAGTTCTTGGAGGATTTTTAAAATATTGAATGTTGAGCTTTCGAACATATGCAATAGAATATCTCTGTTGAATGCCCACAATGTCCCTCTGTTGTCCTTCCCCTTAGTTATGTCGGGAGGGCACTGCTCCCTTTATTAGTTAGACTATCATAGAGAGATGTATACAAAGATTGCTGTGTTGGCGAGTAAATGAAGAAAGGGACATTGAAAGACCGGAAAATAAAATGGAATATGCTTCAGTCCTACTTCTGTGGGAGGAAAATCTGAAGGATTTACCAACATTAGAAGCATAGAAACACTAAAGGTAGCACTTGCACTTCCAGTCCCCTACGCTATGCAAACACCCGCAGGAGTGGTCAGAGGTGTGTGTACGATAATGATGGCTGCAGCATATTCGTCATCGTGAAACCATGAAACCAAGTAATACACAACCATGGAAGAAAGGCCTTTATCAGAAACAATGCAGAGGAGAGTTATGATGATGAGCTCACCGCTAACATCATTCATAGAACAACTACTAACGTTCACACATGAAAAGCTTAAGACACATACAATATGACTTTCTTGTCCCAGTCTATAGACTTGGCCGAATAAAGACTATCCCACCAGACCGTGGATTCCTGGATCTCTTTCAGGAGGCCCTAAGTTAGGCAAGTATAGAGTCCAATAGAGACGACAGACAATAGAGCTGGGAAGGGGAGTGTGGCCCAAGACTGGCAGCAGTCGTGAGGTGGACAGGACCCCGAACGCAGTTCGGTAAACTTTGTGGGAGCAGATGTACAGGTAATAATCAGCATGGAACACCGGGAATGGTAATCAACACGGAAAACGCTGAATGGGTTCTAAAACCTCTCCCACCGTCCCTGGGTGGGCTCGAACCAAAACCCTTCCGATTAACAGCCGAACGCGCTAACCCACTGCGCCACAGAGACAGCAGCACGTGACTCTTCTGGACGCTCTATGGAGTAGACACTTACGAATACCCAGGATGTGCCGCCTTTCTAGCAGGAAAATGGTACCCGTTCCAAAGCCTCGGAAGAACGGACGGTTTAGAGCAGTTAATCACACTGGACCTGAGACTGGGTCAAGGTCAGGAAAAGACAACACTAAGCACTATTATCACAGGGCAGCCACCCTTGCAGACAATTGTGACAAGCACTTGAGAATACTCCCCCTGCCTTTGACGCATTCATTTCCCATCTGCTCCTCTCACCCTCCCACTCACTACAGGGAAGGATTCGTCACCTTTGTGTCCTGTCAGAACCCTTTACGCTCCCTGCAGGGCACAGAGATCCAGGCAACAGCCAAGGGGCAGCTGCACTTCCCCGAAGGGCCTTTCCCGAGGTAGGCGGTTCCAGCGCTCAGGCTGACCCAAGACCCCACTGCCCGCCAAGGCAACCGGGAGGAGACCGGAGGGCAGCCGGTCCGGGGGGATTCCTACTAGCACAGAACGTGCCTGGCTTGCACTTCGGGGGAAGCTGAATAAAACTCCTCCTGAAGCTTCTCTACAGCCTGAAGGGAACGGATTTCAGGTTCCTGAAAGGGCAAGGGGGCGTCCCCGCGAGGACAAAGGCTTCCCCTGGTCTCGGAGGACAAGTCCCACAGAAGCTGGCTTTGAGAGACATGCCAAACGAAAGGAGCAATCTTGAGTGGAGATGTCTGCAAGGAACTCTCAAGTGGTGTCGCCATTCTTATATACGGAGAGAGAGTGAGAAACCCAACGTGGGAAAGTGTTTACTGTGCACTTACGTATAGAATATACGATGTTATTACTCTTGCAACTTTTTTGTATGTTTCAAAGGGTTTTCGTTTTGGTTTTCAATGAACTCGAGTCCCCGATGCTCTTGGGATGAAAACTCTGTAAATAAGTCTTCGGGTTTGTAACATGCAGGGAGAAAGGAGCCGAGGCGAGAGCTGGCCAGCCCAGGCTGTTCATTACATCTCACCTCCTCCAGCCTGCGCGATGTCAAGGACCCTGAGGCCGGGACTCACCGGCATTTGGGGACTCAGTGCAGAAGCTCTTCTGCATCTGAACCTTGAAGTAAAACACAGCTCTGGTCGGGGCAGGAAGAGGAAGACTCCTGCCAGTGGAGATGCTGAAGGGGAAAGAAAAGGTGGTGGGGGGGGGGGGGGAAGGCTTCCCTGACCGGGAATCGAACCCGGGCCGCAGCGGTGAAAGCGCCGAATCCTAGCCACTAGACCACCAGGGAACCATGGAGGAACCTCGACTTAGCGTCTCCAGATGAAAATTGTAAAAGAAGTAAAGATTACACTTCAGAGACCCGGAGAGCAGGAACGGAGATTTCCCAGAAGCCCAGGGCTGAATGCAGCTGTGCAAGGCTCCCAGCCCTTGCCCGGCTGCTCATCACCCTGCACATCTGCAGTCCTGGGCGACGCTGTGGGCTCTGAGACAGGACACAAGGTCCGTCCTGGTCTAGCTTCAGTGCTGTGTGCTGCGAGCCAAGGTCACGCTCTCTTTCTGAACCTCGGTTTTCTCTTGAGTCAGCTGCCGACTGGGATGTCAGCAGGTGATGGGGGGATCCGTCCACTTCCTGATGTCTGCCGTGGCTCTGGGGGCTCTCCTGGTTAACGGCACCGGTACGGGCTCCTTCCCCTCCGCGACCAGCTCAGTTAGGGGAGCCTGACATTTTTCATTTCCGTGTCTTTGGCTCGAGTCCCCGGTGCACAGCTGGGTTCGGTCTCTTTTGTTCCGTCACGCAAATCAAACTGTTGCGTAAGTGTGCCGAGGTGGGGGAGAGCCAAGTGTGAAGGGATGAACTTGTGTGAAGCCAAGCCAGGGATGAACTCCTTGGTTTCCAGAGACATAACTCGCGTGAACATGTGCAAGAGATTTAGGCGCCTGCTTAGGAGGTGAGGGGATTTCCGGATGTAAAAATGAGCCGAAGTCAGCCTTGTCCTTTGCACACTTGGGTCAGCTGGCTGTGACCTGGACTCCGCAGTGACTCAGAGCGGAGAAAGGAGGGCTGGCTCCTAGCGCTGAGCAGGCTCTCAGGCAGCAACGGAACTCCTGGCCTGTACCTTGGGGATGGAAAATGCAGCTGCGCCCGCTGCCTCAGCCCCTGCCTTTCGGCCGTTTTGCTTTTTTGAAAGAGAAGGTAAAAGTTTCAGAAAGGAAGAATGTTTGTTTCCGCCCGGTTTCGAACCGGGGACCTTTCGCGTGTGAGGCGAACGTGATAACCGCTACACTACGGAAACACGGCAGGTGCTACAGCTTAGTGACACACCCCTGAAATCCGTAGGTCCTGCCACCACTATCCTAGTGGCCAACTTTTTAAACTGAAGAATGAACCTTGACACCCCAAGACCTCTCAGGCAAGGAGTCTGCGGCTTCCAAGAGGCCCTGGTTTTAGGGTTCCGAGCCTGCCCCGAAGGGAGGACCCCCCGAGCCTCCCACAGTCGGCCTTTGGGCTCCCGCACGGACCGCAGAGTCCTCGGATCCACAGCTATGCCCCCGAGGGCAGGGGCCGGCCCCGCTGACTCCTCAGCTCCCAGAAGCCGCGGGAGCCGAGGGTTCGCGCAAGTGCCCTTTGGGCCTAAGGGGAAAAGGTAGAGAATTAGGTTCATTCCAGTGAGCTTCTCTCTCTCTGGAGCTGATCCTGTGGGTCCTAGCTGCATTTCTCCAAGGCCTTCAAACAGAATTCCTTTAATCCACACTTGACTTAGTCGTTTTAAGCGTGAAGGCCAGCTTGCTACAAACACCCCATCATAACTGAAGGAGGAAATCTACAACTTCCAGGTAAATTCTATTTTCTTCCTTTGATTTCTTCAAACAACAACAACCAAAGAGACATGTCACTGGTACATACTCGCACTTTTCTTATAATACTAAAGGTATGTCTGACTATCTGTGAATAGCTCTTGCTATAGAAACATGTGCAAGAGATTGTCTACCATGAGCTAAACAATCGTCATGCCTGCCCAGGGTCCAAGAATCTGATGAAGCTGGATGCAGTGCCCCACTGCCTTTAGATCACCAGTTAGATGACCATCCAAACCAACCAGTTTTCCAGAGGCAGGTCACTCATATGAGGGAGAAGAGGTCAGCTAAACATTTAAACAATCGAAATTTGTTCTGGGGAATGTTGAAGGTCAGCAGTGGTAGTTAGAAGGGGAAATAAAAGACTTCCTAATGAGGATAATAGCAGCTTTCTCGAGCTTTACTGAGTGACCAGCACTGTTCCTCGGTGGTTTACTGTGGAATAACTTACTAAGTCCACATAAAAACCCTGGAAGATAGTGTAGGACTTTACCACCCCTTATTGCAGATGAGAATACCGAGGCACTGAAAAGCTGAGCTAACCTTTTCAGGGTCTCACCCCCGTGACAGTGAGAGCCAGCACTCAGACCCAGGCACTTTGCCTCCAGAGCCCTTCCCCTTGGCCACCATGCTCACGGGTAACTGAGAAAACTTCACTGAGATTTGCATCCCTTCCTTGTTCAACCTCCAAGATTTCAAAAGGAAAAGAAGATTGCAAGGTAGGCCTACAAAACTCCCCAAACTAATTAATGAAATGAAGAAGAAGAGGAGGAGAAAGAGTAAACAGGGCCTTTGGAGAAGCCACGACGTTACACGCAGAGAGAATGACGATGAGCTTGTTAAACACATACTAACTGGAAACTATTGAAAGACTAAGAAGGACCTATCTTCCAACAATTGAAGGCCTAAACTTTCCCTTTCCATGGCAGTCTCCACCCAAGAATACATTTCAAAGCTCCCAATATAGTGTATACAGAGGTGAATATGAAAATCATACTTCAACATTAGTAGTAAAGAGATTATTTTTGAAGTTGGTTTATTTTTTATACAGCAGGTGCTTATTAGTAATTTTATACATATTAGTGTATATATGTCAATCCCAATCTCCCAATTCACCCCACCACCACGAACCCCTTTGCCACTTTCCCCGCGTTGGTGTCCATATGTTTGTTCTCTACAGCTGTGTCTCTCTTTCTGCCCTGCAAACCGGTGCATCGGAACCATTTTTCGAGGTTCCACATATATGCGTTAATATACGATATTTGTTTTCCTCTTTCTGACTTACTTCAAGTAGTAAAGAGACTTTGAATGAGTTAGTTCACATGGTTCCTAATAAAAATGGGAAACAGTTATTAGGATGTTGTCATGAAAAAAGACAGTATTTATAAAAGAGCCAGAAGTGAGAAGAGAGGAAACACACACACACACACACACACACACACACACATACACACACACACAAAGCCTGAGAAAGGGGAGTTTTCCCTTTCCTTGAGGAACAGATAGCGGAAAGCCATCAAACACCTAGTCTGGACGGGTTAATCTAGTGACGTTCCGAACTAATCAGGTAAACGCTTTTGGCTATGTGTGGCTGCTCCAAAAATTCTTCAGAGTTTAGTGGTGAAGTGAATGTGGCCGCTTTTCTTTGTGTACGACCTGCCAGTGTCCTCCATTTGACACCTCTGAGTTACTTAAGCCTAATTGAACTACTTTCCTCATCAGAATTTCTCAATTTCATATACCCTCCCCCTTCCTTGACTCATATTGATTCTTAACAGAGCAAGATTTGATCATGAACACTTGCTTCTCTCTTTGCCGCAGTATGAACAGTGGAATGTCAGCTTAGGGTCATGGTTGTGAGCAACATATAAGTAAGTAGTCAGACATCCGATACTGAAGGGAAGCCAAAAATCTGAGGACAACAAATATATCCCAGTAAGTACTTTGAACTTACTTTTCCTCCTAGCCCAGGACAAAGCCGAAGAAAAAGTATCAACATCACTTTAACAATAACCAAGTGGCATTAAACTTTTAAAAACTGAGGCATAATATGCATAAAGTACAAAGAGTGTACAGTTCCCACACCATTACCAGTGTACACCAACGTGCATCACTGATGGAGCAACCTGAATAACTAAGGTATGGAAAATTACCAGACCACAGAAGGCTTCCTCATGACTCTTCCCATTGCAAGAGCTCAGAGGAATCACACACATACCCCTCCCAACCTCTCTGCCTGTTACTTTCACATAAATTGGATCACAGGGCATGCACTGGGTTTGGGGGCCTGGAGGGGCATGGGTCTGACTTCTTTCACTCAACATTATGTCTATGAAATTTAACCCTATTTTTCACGTACTTCTTTGTCTCTCTGTGTAGTCCTTGTAAGAATATAACTCTACATACTTTTCTACTGTTGGACATTTCAGTTGTTTCCACTTGAGGATGTTCTGAAAAGGTACGAACATTTCTTTGTGACTTTTGGTGGACATACACATTTTTCTAAGGCACCGCATTCCAGCAGAATAATGCCAGTGTTGACTTTAAAAATAATACTTTTGGGGGCTTCCCTGGTTGCGCATTGGTTAAGAATCCGCCTGCCAAGGCAGGGGACACGGGGTCGAGCCCTGGTCCGGGAAGATCCCACGTGTTGTGGAGCAACTAAGCCCGTGTACCGCAGCTACTGAGCCTACGCTCTCGAGCCCGTGAAGCAGAACGACTGAGCCCTCATGCCACAACTACTGACGCCTGCGCGCAGAGAGCCCGTGCTCCGCAACAAGAGAAGCCACCACGATGAAGAGTAGGCCCCAATCACTGCACGTAGAGAAAGCCCTCGCCCAGCAACGGAGACCGAATGCAGCCAAAAACAAATAAGCAAATTAAATGTAAAAAATTTACAGATATAAAAATCTATAAAAGTTGGGAGGGGGTTTTTTTGTTTGTTTTTTTCCAGCAAAAAGGGTTTATTCAGGAATAGCGGAAGAATTGCAATTCAGGACAAGCAAGCTATAGCAAAAGCCATAGGCAAGTCCCACAAACAAAGGACAGGAAGGAACCTTACTTAGAGAGAAAGAGGAGGAAGCTGAGGGAGGTTGTCGTGAACCCAAGCCCATTGGAGAAAAGTGAAAGTTCAGGGTGATTGGCAGTGGTTTCTCATTGCCAAGTTGCTGATTTCTTGCAGGAGATGCAACGTACATGTTTTTCTGTTGGGGCCTGTAATCGATGATTCTTTCCTATTGATGCTTCTTCTGTTTGGGTCTGTAATTGACGATACTTCCTGTCTTTGAACTTGAGTGGTACCCCGTGAGAGCTCCCACTTCTGGTCTCCTGACTTCATTTTAGTGACGTTTCCCTTTATTAGTTTTCAAACCTGTCACAAGGAATTTTGAATTTTCTAGTTTAATCTATTTTAATGCTTTAGGAGACTTACTACATCAAACTATTATCACTACAACCTGTGGCCCTAGCAACTTTCAAGTGTTCAATAGCCATATGTGGCTTGTACCTATCATATTGGAGAGCACAGGTCAAAGGTGTAGCACAGCTAAAAGTATGATTTCTGAGTCACAGCATATAACTGTGTATGGATGACACTCAGTTGATGCTGTCAAATATTTTTCCAACCTGTTGAACTTTTTTATACCCTTTCCAGAAATGAATAAGAATTTCCAGTGCTCTCCACCCTGTCAACATTTGGTTTTGTTTGTCCTTTTTTGTTAAAAGTAAGCTTTATTGAGGTGTAATTTACATAGGAAAATCTGCCAATATTAGAGTATTCTACAATCTTTTCAATGATATCATTTCTTTGCAAAGCTGGATTTTGGTGCTTGCTGTGATAAAAAGCAAGTGCCATGCAAAAAATGAATGTGTAACAAGAAGCAAGGAGGCGCTTTGAGAAGGTTTCAGAAGCTGTGCAGTGCGCAGCATTAAGGTTATGATTCTGCCGTGTCAGAGCAGTGAAAACACAAGCCACTCTACTGATCTTTCGTCAAGGGAACACATAAGAATAGCCACAGCACCAGCCGCAAACCTACAAAATATAGAAATATATGTGAACCCAAAAAGCAACAGTATTCCCCAACGCAAGTGCTGTTGTGAGCCAGCCTATAAGGAAATTAGGGCAAACTGGAAGGACAAAGACAGAGAGAATTTGCAGGCAACCAAAGATGATTCGTTAATTAAATCAATTTAATGTTAGTCAAAGGATTAAAGTTAACTCTTGAACTTGTAATTTAAGCTGACACATGATGGAACATGAGAATGTTGGAATCATATATTCGTATATATGGAATCACATATCAGATGACACCTAAAAACATTTACCAGAAATTGTAAGTGGCATAATGGAGTCGTCTGGTTTCTAGAATTACAAGTATTCATTCCTATTTAAAGATATTAGTGTATTTAGTGTACTTGACTAGTATATTTAATATACTTCAACAGATAAATTTAAATGATTAGACGTTGGAATCTTACTGAATATGTTTGCTTATTTAACCGGTACAACCAGTATAGGAGATTTAGGAAGTCCAACTTAACTCAGATGTTCAAACCAAAATAAAGCCAAGACTTACATACTAGAATATTATACCACCATTATTTTATACATTATAAGATAATCTGAAAATATATATATAGTCATTTTTAGGCCAAAATTATTAAACCAATCTAAGTTTTGTGAGTAACCTCGATAAAAACACAACACATGACATAAACATTCTAAATGTCATTATATATAAAATGTATAAATTATTTAAATTGCTTAAAAGTATTAAGGGTCATCTTTGTAATCAATTTCATTTCGTTTCTCACTGTTGTTCCAAGTAATCAAGACCATTAATTTAATCTACAGCTAAATCTGTTATTGTTCCTTGTCACCGATTCAACAACAAAATTTTTCCTTATATAAGTACCACATTGAAAGCATACGTAGTAAAGCGTTTTCCCCTGTAATTCTTAATTTTCTTATTTTAAATTTATGTAAGCGATTATTACTATTCTGAAATTAATTGGGGAATTAATTTTTAATTCATTTAAATTTTCAGAGGCCTGATTTGTCCATTGTCTCCCAAGGAAGAGAAAGTATATGGTTTTGTTTCTCAGAAAATATACTCAAAGGGAGAAAAATTCATCAAACTAGTGGGCATTATTTAACGTGAAAGCAGAGGCAACGGTATGGATTAACAGCAATTGACAGTGAGGGAAACAAAATGAAATAAGTCAGCCACATTAGGTCCTTGAAGGAAACTCATTAATGAAAATCGGAGTACTTCTGTGATGTGCTTTTGAGTCTCCAGGGCATGTATCTGTGCATGACGTCATTGCTCCTCATCCATCTGTACTAAGGACTGAACTGGCTTACATTTCTGGAAGGTTTAAATCTTGACTTGTAGGCTTGTCACAAGTGCTCATGTTGCTGACTTTGCTGCTTGTTTGTAATGATATAAATGTCTTTCCTCTGCTTTCTGTAGTCTGATTTAAGTAATCCCTAAAGGCCATTTGTTTGAATTTTTTCGGTTATTCAGAGACTTGAGTATACCAATGAAAGAAAGCTGCGTATTCCATCCTAAAAATTCTATATTCTTCCTGTATTACTCCCCTTTATTAATGTGGAGCTCCATATGAGGGAACCATTGCATATTAAGATTATCCTTATTGTAGCTCCTACACTTTTGCAGTTATTGACAAGGATTGCCTTGGCCCATGCGGTTTTTACCAAATAGAGGAAAGGCAAGAGGTGGACAGCTTCTCACTGCTGCAGTGTCACATACCAGGAAACACTAGAATCCTCAGGACAAGCATCAGACAAGAAAGACTCATGGTCCAGATTAGCTGTCATCTTCTACCTAACAGGGAATAGATCCCTGTCAACCACCAACCAACAGGGATTATCCCCAGAAGTTCACTTCCTAAAATTAAAACCAGAATCCCGCACTGAGAGGAGAAATTAGTGATGCACAAATGAGAGGGAGAGAGAGAGAGAAAAAAAAAATCCTTGTCCAGTAACCACACAGTATGAAAAAGCCAAAATACTCAATTTCTGCACATGAGATTTAACAGAACAGAGCAAACGTGAGCTAATAACTCTAAGGGTCCAGGACTGAAGCAGGAACCTGTAGGGGGGCAGGATTCTGTTGGCTCCCACGATGTGTCTTAGATGGGATAACTTTTACAGTCACAGCCAAAAAACTGACAAGGAATAACATAGAAACACTTATTCCCCTTTTGATACGAGGAAGGACAGGCATTAGATTGTTTTCATCAAATTAAAAGTATAAGCAAAATTTATAAATAAAAGAGAAAAGGGGAGAAGGAAAAAACCTCTGGGATCAGCGACATTCTTCTCTTGGGATAAGTTGCTTGGCAGGACGTTATCAAAGAGGTCATTCTGGGCAGTCTTCTCTGGACCCTGTTGCCTAGGTCAGCAGAGAAAACAATTACAGTTCTTGGAGGATTTTTAAAATATTGAATGTTGAGCTTTCGAACATATGCAATAGAATATCTCTGTGTAATGCCCACAATGTCCCTCTGTTGTCCTTCCCCTTAGTTATGTCGGGAGGGCACTGCTCCCTTTATTAGTTAGACTATCATAGAGAGATGTATACAAAGATTGCTGTGTTGGCGAGTAAATGAAGAAAGGGACATTGAAAGACCGGAAAATAAAATGGAATATGCTTCAGTCCTACTTCTGTGGGAGGAAAATCTGAAGGATTTACCAACATTAGAAGCATAGAAACACTAAAGGTAGCACTTGCACTTCCAGTCCCCTACGCTATGGAAACACCCGCAGGAGTGGTCAGAGGTGTGTGTACGATAATGATGGCTGCAGCATAGTCGTCATCGTGAAACCATGAAACCAAGTAATACACAACCATGGAAGAAAGGCCTTTATCAGAAACAATGCAGAGGAGAGTTATGATGATGAGCTCACCGCTAACATCATTCATAGAACAACTACTAACGTTCACACATGAAAAGCTTAAGACACATACAATATGACTTTCTTGTCCCAGTCTATAGACTTGGCCGAATAAAGACTATCCCACCAGACCGTGGATTCCTGGATCTCTTTCAGGAGGCCCTAAGTTAGGCAAGTATAGAGTCCAATAGAGACGACAGACAATAGAGCTGGGAAGGGGAGTGTGGCCCAAGACTGGCAGCAGTCGTGAGGTGGACAGGACCCCGAACGCAGTTCGGTAAACTTTGTGGGAGCAGATGTACAGGTAATAATCAGCATGGAACACCGGGAATGGTAATCAACACGGAAAACGCTGAATGGGTTCTAAAACCTCTCCCACCGTCCCTGGGTGGGCTCGAACCAAAACCCTTCCGATTAACAGCCGAACGCGCTAACCCACTGCGCCACAGAGACAGCAGCACGTGACTCTTCTGGACGCTCTATGGAGTAGACACTTACGAATACCCAGGATGTGCCGCCTTTCTAGCAGGAAAATGGTACCCGTTCCAAAGCCTCGGAAGAACGGACGGTTTAGAGCAGTTAATCACACTGGACCTGAGACTGGGTCAAGGTCAGGAAAAGACAACACTAAGCACTATTATCACAGGGCAGCCACCCTTGCAGACAATTGTGACAAGCACTTGAGAATACTCCCCCTGCCTTTGACGCATTCATTTCCCATCTGCTCCTCTCACCCTCCCACTCACTACAGGGAAGGATTCGTCACCTTTGTGTCCTGTCAGAACCCTTTACGCTCCCTGCAGGGCACACAGATCCAGGCAACAGCCAAGGGGCAGCTGCACTTCCCCGAAGGGCCTTTCCCGAGGTAGGCGGTTCCAGCGCTCAGGCTGACCCAAGACCCCACTGCCCGCCAAGGCAACCGGGAGGAGACCGGAGGGCAGCCGGTCCGGGGGGATTCCTACTAGCACAGAACGTGCCTGGCTTGCACTTCGGGGGGAGCTGAATAAAACTCCTCCTGAAGCTTCTCTACAGCCTGAAGGGAACGGATTTCAGGTTCCTGAAAGGGCAAGGGGGCGTCCCCGCGAGGACAAAGGCTTCCCCTGGTCTCGGAGGACAAGTCCCACAGAAGCTGGCTTTGAGAGACATGCCAAACGAAAGGAGCAATCTTGAGTGGAGATGTCTGCAAGGAACTCTCAAGTGGTGTCGCCATTCTCATATACGGAGAGAGAGTGAGAAACCCAACGTGGGAAAGTGTTTACTGTGCACTTACGTATAGAATATACGATGTTATTACTCTTGCAACTTTTTTGTATGTTTCAAAGGGTTTTCGTTTTGGTTTTCAATGAACTCGAGTCCCCGATGCTCTTGGGATGAAAACTCTGTAAATAAGTCTTCGGGTTTGTAACATGCAGGGAGAAAGGAGCCGAGGCGAGAGCTGGCCAGCCCAGGCTGTTCATTACATCTCACCTCCTCCAGCCTGCGCGATGTCAAGGACCCTGAGGCCGGGACTCACCGGCATTTGGGGACTCAGTGCAGAAGCTCTTCTGCATCTGAACCTTGAAGTAAAACACAGCTCTGGTCGGGGCAGGAAGAGGAAGACTCCTGCCAGTGGAGATGCTGAAGGGGAAAAAAAAGGTGGTGGGGGGGGGGGGGGAAAGGCTTCCCTGACCGGGAATCGAACCCGGGCCGCAGCGGTGAAAGCGCCGAATCCTAGCCACTAGACCACCAGGGAACCATGGAGGAACCTCGACTTAGCGTCTCCAGATGAAAATTGTAAAAGAAGTAAAGATTACACTTCAGAGACCCGGAGAGCAGGAACGGAGATTTCCCAGAAGCCCAGGGCTGAATGCAGCTGTGCAAGGCTCCCAGCCCTTGCCCGGCTGCTCATCACCCTGCACATCTGCAGTCCTGGGCGACGCTGTGGGCTCTGAGACAGGACACAAGGTCCGTCCTGGTCTAGCTTCAGTGCTGTGTGCTGCGAGCCAAGGTCATGCTCTCTTTCTGAACCTCGGTTTTCTCTTGAGTCAGCTGCCGACTGGGATGTCAGCAGGTGATGGGCGGATCCGTCCACTTCCTGATGTCTGCCGTGGCTCTGGGGGCTCTCCTGGTTAACGGCACCGGTACGGGCTCCTTCCCCTCCGCGACCAGCTCAGTTAGGGGAGCCTGACATTGTTCATTTCCGTGTCTTTGGCTCGAGTCCCCGGTGCACAGTTGGGTTCGGTCTCTTTTGTTCCGTCACGCAAATCAAACTGTTGCGTAAGTGTGCCTAGGTGGGGGAGAGCCAAGTGTGAAGGGATGAACTTGTGTGAAGCCAAGCCAGGGATGAACTCCTTGGTTTCCAGAGACATAACTCGCGTGAACATGTGCAAGAGATTTAGGCGCCTGCTTAGGAGGTGAGGGGATTTCCGGATGTAAAAATGAGCCGAAGTCAGCCTTGTCCTTTGCACACTTGGGTCAGCTGGCTGTGGCCTGGACTCCGCAGTGACTCAGAGCGGAGAAAGGAGGGCTGGCTCCTAGCGCTGAGCAGGCTCTCAGGCAGCAACGGAACTCCTGGCCTGTACCTTGGGGATGGAAAATGCAGCTGCGCCCGCTGCCTCAGCCTCTGCCTTTCGGCCGTTTTGCTTTTTTGAAAGGGAAGGTAGGTAAACGTTTCGGAAAGGAAGAATGTTTGTTTCCGTCCGGTTTTGAACTGGGGACCTTTCACGTTGGAGGCAAATGTCATAACCGCTACGCTACGGAAACACGGCAGGTGCTACGGCTCAGTGACACACCCCTGAAATCCGTAGGTCCTGCCACCACTATCCTAGTTGCCAACTTTTCACACTGAAGAATGAATCTTGAAGCCCAAAGATCTCTCAGGCAAGGAGTCTGCGGCTTCCAAGAGGGCGTGGTTTTAGGGTTCCGAGCCTGCCCCGAAGGGAGGACCCCCCGAGCCTCCCACAGTCGGCCTTTGGGCTCCCGCATCAACCGCAGAGTCTTCGGATCCACAGCTATGCCCCCGAGTGCAGGGGTCGCCCCCGCTGACTCCTCAGCTCCCAGAAGCCGCGGGAGCCGGGGGTTCGCGCAAGTGCCCTTCGGGCCTAAGGGAAAAGGTAGAGAATTAGGTTCATTCCAGTGAGCTTCTCTCTCTCTGGAGCTGATCCTGTGGGTCCTAGCTATTTCTCCAAAGGCTTCAAACAGAATTCCTTTAATCCACACTTGACTTAGTCGTTTTCAGGGTGAATGCTAGCTTGCCACAAACACCCAGTCATAACTGAGGGAGGAAATCTACAACTTCCAGGTAAATTCCATTTTCTTCCTTTGATTTCTTCAAACAACAACAACCAAAAAGAGAGGTCACTGGTACATGCTTGCAACACATAAGTAAGCAGTCAGACATCTGATCCTGAAGGGAAGCCAAAAATCTGAGGACAACAAAAATATCCCAGTAAGTACTTTGAACATAATTTTTCTCCTAGCCCAGGATAAAGCTGAAGAAAAAGTGTCAACATCACTTTAACAATAACCAAGTGGCATTAAACTTTTAAAAAATGCGGCATAATATGCATAAAGTACAAAGAGTGTACAGTTCCCACACCATTACCAGTGTACACCAACGTGAATAACTGATGGAGCAACCTGAATAACTAAGGTGTGGAAAATTACCAGACCACAAAAGGCTCCTCATGACTCTTCCCATGCAAGAGCTCAGAGGAATCACACACATACCCCTCCCAACCTCTCTGCCTGTTACTTTCACATAAATTGGATCACAGGCCATGCACTGGGGCTGGGGACCTGGAGGGGCATGGGTCTGACTTCTTTCACTCAACATTATGTCTATGAAATTTAACCCTATTTTTCACGTACTTCTTTGTCTCTGTGTGTATTCCTTGTAAGAATTTAACTCTACATACTCTTCTACTGTTGGACATTTCAGTTGTTTCCACTTGAGGATATTCTGAAAAGGTACGAACATTTCTTTGTGACTTTTGGTGGACATACACATTTTTCTAGGGCACCCCATTCCAGCAGAATAATGCCAGTGTTGACTTTAAAAATAGTACTTTTGGGGGCTTCCCTGGTTGCGCATTGGTTAAGAATCTGCCTGCCAAGGCAGGGGACACGGGGTCAAGCCCTGGTCTGGGATGATCCCACGTGTTGTGGTGCAACTAAGCCCGTGCACCCCAGCCACTGAGCCTACGCTCTAGAGCCCGTGAGCCACAGCTACTGAGCCCTCATGCCACAACTACTGGTGCCTGCGCGCTGAGATCCCATGCTCCTCAACAAAAGAAGCCACCACGATGAAGAGTAGGCCCCAATCACTGCAACTAGAGAAAGCCGTGGCCGAGCAACGGAGACCCAACGCGGCCAAAAACAAAGAAGCAAAATAAATGTAAAAACTTTATAAATATATAAAAGTTGGGATTTTTTTTGTTTTTTTCCAGCAAAAAGTTTTATTCAGGAATAGTGGAAGAATTGCAATTCAGGACAAGCAAGCTATAGCAAAAGCCATAGGCAAGTCCTACGAACAAAAGACAGGAAGGAATATTACTTAACAGAAAGAGGAGGAAGCTGAGGGAGGTTGTTTTGAAACCAAGCCCTTTGAAGAAAAGTGAAAGTTCAGGGTGATGATGGTTTCTCATTGCCAAGTTGCTGGTTTCCTGCAGGAGATGCAGCGTACATGTTTTTCTGTTGGGGCCTTAATCGATGATTCTTTCCTATTGATGCTTCTTCTGTCTGGGTCTGTAATTGACGATACTTCCTGTCTTTGAACTTGAGTGGTACCCCGTGAGAGCTCCCACTTCTGGTCTCCTGACTTCATTTTAGTGACGTTTCCCTTTATTAGTTTTCAAACCTGTCACAAGGAATTTTGAATTTTCTAGTTTAATCTATTTTAGTGCTTTAGGAGACTTACTACATCAAAGCAGTATCATTACAACCTGTGGCCCTAGCAACTTTCAAGTGTTCAGTAGCTACATGTGGCCTGTACCTATCATATTGGAGAGCACAGGTCAAAGGTGTGGCACAGCTAAAAGTACGATTTCTGGGCCACAGCATATAATTGTGTATGTATGACCCTCAGTTGATGCTGTCAAATATTTTTCCAACCTGTTGAACTTTTTTATACCCTTTTCAGAAATGAATAAGAATTTCCAGTGCTCTCCATTCTGTCAACATTTGGTTTTGTTTGTCCTTTTATGTTAAAAGTAAGCTTTATTGAGGTGTAATTTACATAGGAAAATCTGCCAACATTAGATTATTCTACATTCTTTTCAATGATATCATTTCTGTGCAAAGCTGGATTTTGGTGCTTGCTGTGATAAAAAGCAAGTGCCATGCAAAAAGTGAATGTGTAACGAGAAGCAAGGAGGCGCTTTGAGAAGGTTTCAGAAGCTGTGCAGTGTGCAGCATTAAGGTTATGATTCTGCCGTGTCAGAGCAGTGAAAACACAAGCCACTCTACTGAACTTTTGTCAAGCGAACACATAAGAATAGCCACAGCACCAGCCGCAAACCTACAAAATATAGAAATATATGTGAACCCAGAAAACAACAGCATTCCCCAATGAAAGCGCTGTTGTCAGCCAACCTATCAGGAAATCAGGGCAAACGGGAAGGACAAAGACACAGAGAATTTTCAGGCAACCAAAGATGATTCAGTAATCAAATCAATTTAATGTTAGTCAAAGATTTAAATTTAACTCTAGATGTTGAATTTGTAATTTAAGCTGACACATGATGGAACGTGAGAATGTTGGAATCATATATTCGTATATATGGAATCACATATTAGATGACACCTAAAAATATTTACCAGAAATTGTAAGCGGAATAATTGAGTCGTCTGGTTTCTAGAATTACAAGTATTCATTCCTCTTTAAAGATATTAGTATATTTAATGTACTTGACTGGTATATTTAATATACTTCAACACATAAATTTAAATGATTTTTTTAATGACATTGAAATCTTCCTGAATATGTTTCCTTATTTAACTGGTACAACCAGTATAAGAAATTTAAGAAGTCCACCTTAACTCAGATGTTCAAGCCAAAATAAAGCCAAGACTTACATACCAGAATATTATACCACCATTATTTTCTACATTTTAAGATAATCTGAAAAAATATATATAGTCACTTGTAGACCAAAATTATTAAACCAATCTAAGTTTTCTGAGTAACCTCGATAAAAACAAACCACATGACATAAACATTTTAAATGTCATTATATATAAAATGTATAAATTATTTAAATTGCCTAAAAGTATTAAGGGTCGTCTTTGTAATCAATTTCATTTCATTTCTCACTGTTCTTCCAAGTAATCAAGACCATTAATTTAATCTACAGCTAAATCTGTTATAGCTCCTTGTCACCAATTCAAAAAAATTTTTCCTCATATAAATACCACATTGAAAGCATAAGTAGTAATGCATTTCTCCCAGAAATTCTTAATTTTCTTATTTCATATTTACATAAGTGATTATTACTTTTCTGAAATTAATTGGGAAATTAATTTTTAATTAATTTAAACTTTTAGAGGCCAAATTTGTCTATTCTATCCCAAGGAATAGAAAGTATATTGTTTTGTTTCTGAGAAAATATATTTAAAGGGAAAAAAATTCATCAAACTAGTGCACATTATTTAAGGTGAAAGCAGAGGCAACGATATGTATTAACAGCAACTAACAGTGAGGGAAACAAAATGAAATAAGTGAGCCAAATTAGGTCATTGAAGGAAGCTCATTCATGAAAATCGGAGTACTTCTGTGATATGCTTTTGAGTTTCCAGGGTATGTATCTGTGCATGACGTCATTGCTCCTCATCCAACTGTATTAAGGACTGAACTGGCTTACAGTTCTGGAAGGTTTAAATCTTGACTTGTAGGGTTGCCACAAGTGCTCATGTTGCTGACTTGGTTGCTTGTTTGTAATGATGTGTCTTTCCTCTGTTTTCTGTAGTCTGATGTAAGCAATCCCTAAAGGACCTTTGTTTGAATTTTTTCAGTTATTTAGAAACTTGAGTATACCAGTGAAAAGAAAGCTGCGCATTCCATGCTAAAAATTCAATACTCTTCCTGTATTAATCCCCTTATTTCTGTGGAGCTCCTTATGAGGGAACCATTGCATATTAAGATCATCCTTATTGTACCTACTACACTTTTGCAGTTATTGACAAGGATTGCCTTGACCCTCGCGGTTTTTCCCAAATAGTGGAAAGACAAGAGGTGGACAGCTTCTCACTGCTGCGGTGTCACATAGCAGGAAATACCAGAATCCTCAGGACAAGCATCAGACACGAAAGACTCATGGTCCAGATTAGCTGTCATCTTCTACCTAACAGCGAATGGATCCCTGTCAACCACCAACCAACAGGGATTATCCCCAGAAGTTCACTTCCTAGAATTAAAACCAGAATTTCGCACTGAGAGGAGAAATTAGTGATGCACAAATGAGGCGGAGAGAGAGAAAATCCTTGTGCAGAAACCACACAGTATGAAAAAGCCAAAATGCTCAATTTCTGCACATGAGATTTAACAGAACAGAGGAAACATGAGCTACTAACTCTAAGGGTCCAGGTCTGAAGCAGGAACCTGTGGGGGGGCAGGATTCTGTTGGCTCCCACGATGTGTCTTAGATGGGCTAAGTTTTATAGTCACAGCCGAAAAACACAGAAACAAACGAACAAACAAAAACTGACAAGGAATAACATAGAAACACTTATTCCCATGCTAATTCCCCATTTTATAGGAGGAAGGACAGGCATTAGATTGTTTTCATCAAATTAAAAGTATAAGCAAAATTTATAAATAAAAGAGAAAAGGGGAGAAGGAAAAAACCTCTGGGATCAGCGACATTCTTCTCTTGGGATAAGTTGCTTGGCAGGACGTTATCAAAGAGGTCATTCTGGGCAGTCTTCTCTGGACCCTGTTGCCTAGGTCAGCAGAGAAAACAATTACAGTTATTGGAGGATTTAAAAATATTGAATGTTGAGCTTTCGAACATATGCAATAGAATATCTCTGTGTAATGCCCACAATGTCCCTCTGTTGTCCTTCCCCTTAGTTATGTCGGGAGGGCACTGCTCCCTTTATTAGTTAGACTATCATAGAGAGATGTATACAAAGATTGCTGTGTTGGCAAGTAAATGAAGAAAGGGACATTGAAAGACCGGAAAATAAAATGGAATATGCTTCAGCCCCACTTCTGTGGGAGGAAAACCTGAAGGATTTACCAACATTAGAAGCATAGAAACACTAAAGGTAGCACTTGCACTTCCAGTCCCCTACGCTATGGAAACACCCGCACGAGTGGTCAGAGGTGTGTGTACGATAATGATGGCTGCAGCATATTCGTCATCGTGAAACCATGAAACCAAGTAATACACAACCATGGAAGAAAGGCCTTTATCAGAAACAATGCAGAGGAGAGTTATGATGATGAGCTCACCGCTAACATCATTCATAGAACAACTACTAACGTTCACACATGAAAAGCTTAAGACACATAAAATATGACTTTCTTGTCCCAGTCTATAGACTTGGCCGAATAAAGACTCTATGCCACCAGACCGTGGCTTCCTGGATCTCTTTCAGGAGGTCGTGAGTTAGGCAAGTATGGAGTCCAGTAGAGACGATAGACAATAGAGCTGGGAAGTCCGGGTGGCCCAAGACTGGCAGCAGTGGTGAGGCGGACAGGACCCCGAACACAGTTCGGTAAACTTTGTGGGAGCAGATGTACTGGTAATAATCAGCATGGAAGGCCTGGAATGGTATTCAGCACCGAAAACCCTGGATGGGTTCTGGGGAAAAAAAAAAAAGAAAAGAAAACTCTCCCACCGTCCCTGGGTGGGCTCGAACCACCGACCTTTCGGTTAACAGCCGAACGCGCTAACCGATTGCGCCACAGAGACAACAGCGCGCGCCTTTTCTGGACTCTCTTTGCAGTAGACACTTACTAATTCCCAGCATGTGCCGCCTGTCCCGCAGGAGAAACGGTGCCAGTTCGAAAGCCTCGGAAAAACGGAAAGTTTAGAGCGATGAATGATGTTCTTTATCCTGTTTGAAACTGGTGCCTTAGGTGCCTTATCCGAAACTAAAAGGGCAGCAGAATGGCCCGACCCCGCCTTGCCCCTCACTCGCCTCAGATGCCAGCGCCCCCGGAGACACCCGGAGCCCGGGCCGGGACCCTCCGGGCCTGAACCGAATGGGGTCCAAGGATAGCTGAACTCCCGGTGGGCATCCATGACGGCTCTTCCTGTTTCCTCGCCGACACCCAATGAATGAGACTTTGCCCACCCTTCCGAGAGGCCTCCGGGGGCCGGTGTGGTGTTTTGGTTTCCTGTGTCCGTCACGCGATTTCCACAACGGCAGCAGTCGCCGTGATGGTCGCCCCTGCGTCCCCACGCCCAGAACAGGGTCTGGCACTCAGCAGGACGCTCCGGGTTTCCCGGCCATTCTGTGATCCCTCAACGTCCTTTCCACGGATTTCTTTTCTTCCTGTATCAGCCAGAGACCCCTTGTGGTCCTTGCACTCATAAACCTTGACTGACCTTGAAGTTCTCCTGGAGGAACGCTTCGTGTTGTTTGTTGCCGCTCAGCTTCTTGATTTTCCAGAAGGAAGTTTCATCTTCTCCTCAGCCCGGTGCTGTGAACTTCCTCCTGGTAACAAGGGCCTCCTTCCTCCTTGAGTCAACTCTCGTCCAGTCCCTGGGACGTCTCCCAGCAACACTGGGCATCTTACTGACTCTGTTTTTTGGCCGACAGCTCTTTTCTTTTAATGCGAATTTTTCTGTTCTGTGTATTGGATAAGGGGAGAAGTGGCTTTGGGAGAAAATGAAGAAGTAAAGGGGAAATGAAATAACGCAGATTATTATTTTGAGACATAGTGTGGATTTATACCTATTACACACGTAAATATTTAGTGTGGTGGTATTTTGTGTACATAAATACTGTATACACTGTCAGACAACTCGGATGCACATGCTCTATGAGCCAGCAATGAGTGCTCTTGGGTACCTGGGTATGTGTACACTTCTTTTAAGCCGTGCAACTTCTGGGTCATGATATATTAAGAAATTGGAATGAAACTGACTTGCCCAAGCTGTGAGGAAAGAGTCTGCGACTGCTGAAGTGTCATAGCGCTGCCTTGTGGCCTCCACAGCATGTCGTTGATTTTGAGTCACCCCAGGTGAGTATGGCCTGGTTTGCCTCAGTGTTTGGTGTAAACGTTAATTGTTACTTGCACGGTAAATCTAACAAATCTACAGTGGTTGTAAGAAAAACTTAGCCCCCCTTCATCAGAAGTGTATGAAGAAGAAAAGGAGAGGTCTCCTGCCTCCCATGCCCATCCCACTGCTGACACACTTTATATATTACACGTAGGAGGTGGTGGCAGCTTTGGAGTGTCATCGGTGCTGTGTAGCCAAGGGACCCAGGAAGTCCCAAGTCCTGCCCTGACAATCGTCTGCCCTCTCTGGGCAATGGGAAAAGTGTGAAGGCGAAGAAAAGTAACACTATTATCTGCAGAAATTTTACCTCAGGATGGGACACTCTGGCAAACTGAGGCAGAATGTGTGGTTTATGATGGAGACTTTCAGGGGCTCTTCCCTGGCCCGAAGCCCAAAGTGGATTTTACCTCATTTTCTGAGGTGCAAGTGAACTGAGAGAAGTCAATCAAAGGAGAGGAGCAGAGAGAAAGCAAGACGGAGGACCACCCACGCGGGTCAACCGTATTCAAGTCTTGTCGGGACCGTAGAAGAAATGCCCTGGGATTATCGCTGGGACGCGTGGAGGCTAAATAAGTACTTCCCCATCTCTGGCGGCATAGAGGGAGCACGTTTCAAGCAGGTTCCATGGTGTAATGGTGAGCACTCTGGACTCTGAATCCAGCGATCCGAGTTCAAATCTCGGTGGGACCTTTCTGTTTAGTTAGAAGAAGGATTTTTTACTCCTCAGATGGGACGCGCTTTCCCGCTCCCGCGTCCCGGAGAGGCGCGGTCCGCGCGGCCCACGCGGACGTGGAGGGCAGGTGAGGGGACGAGCCCGCGGCGTCCCCGCTGGACCCTGGCGACTCTGCCCGTCGCTGGCCACCGGAGGCCCCGGCCCCGCCGCCCAGGGGCGCAGCGACCGAGCCGGTGGCACCCCCTCGTCGGGTCACCCTGGGTCTCGGGGGCAAAAGGCAGAGGCTGCGCCCACTGAGTCCTGCCCCGCGAGGGGGGTTCGCACCGCACGTCTTGTAACTAACTGCGCGCTTGTCCCTGTGAGTAAAGGGTCGCGGTGCGGGGCTGTGACGTCGCTGAGCAGCCAGGGTGACAGCGTCTTAGCTTTCGGGTCGAGGGTTCCAGACCTGGATGGGAAGTACTGTATTGTATTCAGGTGCCCTATTTATTATTCCGAATATTAATGGATCCTATCCCAGTTTATACCCATTTTATTCAGAACTGCTCGCTCCTAAGTCTCCGTTGGACACGAAAAGCCGCTGTTAGGCTGAGATTTGAACCTTCACTCCAGGAAACCTCGTCCTTTCTTTCCAAGCTCAGCCAGAAAGGGGAGCCCCGGCCGCGGATTCCGGCGTCTGAGGAGACCCCCAAGTCCCTGACCCACGGCCGCCCGGCCCGGCTCCTCCGGGGCCGAAGGTGAGACGAGCCGGGGCCGCTCCGAGTCCGGGACCGGCGGGCGCCCCTTCGTCCTGCCGCGACTCTGCTCCACCGAGAAGACGCCCCAGGACGTGACCGGATGGAAACACTTTTGTCCTCTACTGCTCGGTAGAAACGTGTGGATGAGGCTTGTCATGGACTTGAATAGCTAATTAAAATGTTCTCTTCCAGGTGCTAAGGAGCATCTCTCTGAGTCTGAGATTTTGGAACTTTCAGAGGTTATGAAGGACCGAACGACACAGCTGTCTTTGGAGGACTTGACGAGAAAGGTGTGAGGCCGGCGAAAAGATCCGAGGAAGGGAAAGAGCAGGAAAGAGGAGAGAATGACACAGAAGGGAGAAAGGGGCTGGAAGGGAGAGGAGCTGGGCGGGCACTGCAGCGGGGGCAGTCGCTGGGTTTGGGCGACCACAGCTCCTCACTCTGGAGCGCTCCCACCCTTTACCGACCTGCCCGAGAACCCGGTTCCACCCCAAATCGCCAAGCTGCTTGCCTGGCATTTGTTCTTGCAAAGTTTCCTTTGCCGTTGGGTTTGGAGGGGTGAGGTGGGCTGTGTTGGTTTGCAAGCCACTGGAAGTCCTGGCGGCTGCCTTGGAGACGACTGGCGGGTAGGGAAACACACAAACTCCACTCTTCCCTTTGCAGGCCGGTCTGCAGGGCCTGGGGTGGGAAACTGGAAAATCAGAGTCTCAATATTTATTTAGAGATAAGGAGATAAATAGCCAAACAGTAGGTTATGTGAGTTGAAAGTGGTTATCCCTGGAAAAAAAGAAATGTGGGATGGGATCAGGGGACTACTGCTTCCCGTAACAAGTTTTGGGGCATATGTAACTTTGTACCACATGTGTGATATTTTTAAAGTTCATTGCTTGTATTTTGAATATAAATTTTTATGTAGTCATATGTATCACTCTTTTAAAATTCTGGGTCTTGTGTCATGTGTAGAAATGTTTTCTACTGTAAAATCATGATTTTTATTTTTTTTACATTGGGGCATTCTTGAAGCAAGGAATTGGACCATTATTCCCCTTTTGATGAGCTGATCACATGAGCTAATATACTTGCAGATCCTCCCAGCCCAGGAGGTTACTGCTGGTCAGAGACGATTGCTTTACTCTCTCTAGGAGGGTCCACAGCCACTCAAAAGTATCAGTAACTTAAATAAAATCCCACCGAGTCTTTATGCAGTGCTGTGCCCAAAACACAAGAGCTTACACTCAATGATTACATGTTAGTGCCGTGTGCCCAGGCATAGTCTACACGTTTTACATGGGTTTACTCATTTAATCCTTTCAACAGGCCTATATCATATCATCGTCCTCACTTCCCACATGAGAAAACTGAGGCGTGAAAAGGTTAAGTAACTTGTCTCATCGCTCAGTCAGTGAGCGGGATTTGAAAGCAGGAATTTGAACGGAAGCCCGCCTGGCTCCACAAGATATGCTCCCAATCAAAGAGGAACAAAAATGGTAAAGATGCTTGACAAGAAATTTAAGTCTGTATATTTCTTTTGAAAAAAACACCAAGGAGGAGTCACGTAACGGGCATAAAACTGTCCTAAATATCCTCATGACCCACCTGCCTCCCAAACATCCTTCTTATCCCAACAGCTGCTCCCCGCACATCTCCAACTTAAACACAGTTCCTGCCAGAACTAGGTTTTTCCTTCCCTTTATCTTTTCCTCTCACCTACGCCATACTTCTTCCATAGCTATTCTGTTCCTTCACTTCCAGGTCATTCATTTTCTTTAAATTTAAAAATGTTAAATATATATATAAAGAAGTAAATAAGCAGCCATCCATAGTCCCACCTCCTGGAATTAACTACTGGTAACATCTTTACGTATTTTTCTTCGATTCTATTTTTAAGTTACTCTAATTTTTGCAAAAATTATATATGCTTATTATGTAAAATTCAAATGATGCAGAAAATGCAAATATGTAAAATTTTGAAACATCTGAAATTCAAAAATAACTTCTGTTAAGGTAGGTAAATATTGATGGAGTCATTTTGGTATGTCTATATATATATTTGTTTTTATAAAATTGAGCTCTTATAGATTCTAGTTTTATTTTAAAGTATGCAATTTAATAGTGCATAAAGTTAATGGAAGAAAAAGATACAAAAATGAATAAATTGCTGAAATTTCAATCAAACTGTTTACCACAAGAGAGAGACTTTTCTAAAAGAACCCTCTAAGGCTAATAATAATAATGATAATAATTAAGACATTAAAATTTGGAATGATTCTTCTTATTACTTTTTAAAATCAAATTTCTTGAGTTGTAATTTGAAAATACTACAATGCATCCATTTCAAGTTTGATGACTTTTGACAGATGAATGTACCCACGTAAGCACTACCCTGTTCAAGAAGGGAGAACATTTCCAGTACTCCAAAATGTCCTCTGCCGTCGATCCCCCTACCACTTCCTGTCCCAGGAAATCAGTGATCTAGTTCCTGTCACTATGGATTAGTTTTGCCTGTTCTAGAAATTCACATAAATGGAACCACAGACTATGTACTCTTTTCATCACTCAGCATGATGTTCTCGGGAGTAATGCATATTGGGGCCCTGTATCAGGAATTTGTTTCATTTTATCAAAGAGTAGTTAGTATTCCTTTGAATGAATATATCACAATTATATCCGTTCACCTCGTGCTGGACATTTGCATTGATGAACAAAGCGGCCATAAACAAGTCCCGTTTGTGGGCATATGTTTCATAAATTCCATATAAAATCTTTTCTTCTTTAATACGAATTTATTTTGTGAGTGGATGTTACATTCGCAAATACAAAATGTATTCAAATGTTACAAAAACCTCAAGTACAAGCTTATCTTTGATTGTTTCCTATCAGGACATACTTAATATAAGCCACACACTATGCTAGGTGTGTTATTAGATTATCTCATTTAATCTACACAAGTTCACGAAGTACGTAATATTATTTTCATATGACGCTTGCAAAATCGGCCTAGCAAATCGGAGTTGGCCCAAGCTCAAACAGAAGGCACCAGGACTGAAAAGGAGCCCTCCCCCGGAGCCCCCCCACCCCGCCCCGCGAGGTTGGGCTCCTAACCCCAGAGGCAACCCAATGTCTTCGTAATAACCTCGCTATGTCTGATAGGCCTGGAAACCAATATCCAAGCAGTTCCTAGTCACGGTATTTATTGTTCGGCTTCTTTTGGTCAGAAACTCCTCGATCAGGGATCCAGAGCATAATACCGTGGACAACCTTGAGACTAAGGAAATCTGTTAAAAACTCTAAAAACCCGTTCTCTCATCAGTAGGGCATTGAAAGTTAACTTTCGTCTTGGTTCAGCTATTTTATATTTGAGCAGGGAAAACGCCCGCTGCTGGGGAGAAGAGCACTTTTGTTCTTTACTTTCACTTCCAATGATCTACATACTCGACCTGGGTCCTGTGCTTTTTAGCTAGTTTTCTTTGGACCTAGTTTTCTTTAGACCTACCCTTAAGTATCACTCCTTCCCCATCTCCATCTCCATCTCCACTCGCCCATCTTCACTCCCCCTCTCCCTGCCAGCACCCCCACGAGTCGCAGAGGCTTCCGGAGCTGAGCGGATCTAGGAGTGCCGTCCCCGAGGTAGCCACGAGGGGGCGACAGTCTTTTCGTCCATGGTCCTACCTTGACTGACTGGCCCAGCAGTTTCTGTTTGCCAGGACTTCGTGGATCAGCAGTGACGGTGAAGCAAGGGAATACCAGATCCTGGGAAAGGAGTTTGTGAAAAGCCCACAACTGCCAACGCTGGGCCTGGGGTTTTCTCCTAAACTGTAGCTCAATAGGGAAAAAACTAAAACTACTCCTTACTAAATGAAAATATGTTATGTACAACTCCTGCGGCTACTTAACGAAAACGGATGTGAAGGTAATTTCTTAACTTGCCAGGCCAGTGAAGCAGGTCTCGTGCAAACTGGAGACTGAACGAGAACTGCTGTTTTTTGTCTAGGCAAGTAAGTAGTGAGAGAAGGGCTGAAAAGAAAGGCTAAACGAAGGAAAAGGAACAGGACTGAGAAATACGAAGAGACTGCTTGAGATGGAAAAAAGGAATGAGTATGCGAGTTACCTACCGAAATCCCCAGCCATGATTACAAACAGAAGCAACTGACCACTTCACAATATTAGTTCAGAATTACAAAGCACGGAACCGGTAAGTAAACGCATCTACCTGTTCGGTGGCTTTTCACCACACAAACCAGTAAAACACCAGTTACGCGGCATCCGGTTATTTTCTTCGGGTCCGTTGGCGTAGCGAACGCTGACGTCCCAGGGAGACCTAGAGTTTAACCACACTTGCGTTTTACATCGTTTACACACGGAAAACGTTCCGCGCACCGCGAACCAAACACTGCGAACCACAACCGTGGTTTCCTACAGCAGCCCGAATTTTCGCTGCTCAGCGATGTGGAAACAATACCTCAACATACAGGCGAGTCAAGCGGGCGCCGCCATTTTTAGCGCCCTAAAGAACGTATTCCAGCGATGACAGCCGAAACCCCCACGCACGCACAACGAGTCTTCAGTAACTCAACCGCCGGCACTTTGCATAACGTACTGCTAACACAGTTATAGACACGAGCGCTGTCTCCAGCCGGGTCAAACTCACGTTTCAACACTTAAACACCGCGACTGACCACACAAGCGGGTACACTACAGAGCCGCCCGTCGCTGGAAGTACAAAAACACGGAATCTTCACACGACGCGCACACAATTATACGAGCCTGATTTTACACCTCATAAACATCAGGGGAAAGCGCGAACGCAGTCCCCCACTATCACAAATTTTGCAGTCGAGTTTCCCACACTTGGGGAAATCGCAGGAGTCAGCAAACCCGAAGTGCAATGGGTAAGCCTCACCCTGGGAAAACCACCTTCCTGATCATGGTATTTCCTCTGCCAGGTAAGTATGAACTCCGTTTACTCGGCCCTGACACACCCTCAGACGCCTTATACTGTACACACACGGTCACTTTCCTCCCCGCAGCCCCGAGCCTTCCTGCCCCTTCCAGATAGCTGATCCATGCACTTGCAACCAACAGCCCTCGATTCGCTCCCATACCACGGGAGATCATGTGTCTTTCACCACCAGATCACGAACCAGCAGACCCTGCGCTGAGATATCTACATACGACACGCCCCATCCGTCAAGCCAACGGGAATTACCGCTCCCATCCAGCCCACGCCCCGCCCTACTCCGCGCCTCCCTCCTCCCACGCCGTCCAGACGAGCCTACCAGAGGGCGGGCGCCCTCTGGGGGAAGTGACGTCGACCGCTCGCTCTTTTCCTCCCACCCGCCCCCACCCGTTGGGGCCGTGCGCGCGTGGCTGGCTGCTTAATCTCTGTCCTGCCGAGCACCTGTCTGGCGGCCTGCTGAAGCCTGAGCACCTTTGGGGAACTGTAACGGCTTTCAATGCGCAGAATAGAGAACATTTAGGAGTCCAGGGGAAAGCGGTTCCTTTCAAATCCAGTTGTCTTTGTGATGTACTATTGTGCGTATTCTAGTAAAACGCATTAACCATTATGACTGGCGGTGAACTCTATTCCATTCTTGAAAGTTCAATTTCGTTCATCGGAAATTTCATTCATTTTATTCCCCGTCTTCAGGTGTTGTTTTGACTCTGTCCTTGAACAGATTTTAACACCTATCTGCTACCCTCTGAATTCGGAGTCAAATACCTTCTTTAGCACATGTCCATTTGTTATCAGTACGCAAGTCATGATTTTACCTTTGTCTGTAAATTATTTTTATTAATTATTAATTTTTTTTTTTGCGGTACGCGGGCCTCTCACTGTTGTGGCCTCTCCCGTTGCGGAGCACAGGCTCCGGACGCGCAGGCTCAGCGGCCATGGCTCACGGGCCCAGCCGCTCCGCGGCATGTGGGATCTTCCCGGACTGGGGCTCGAACCCGTATCCCCTGCATCAGCAGGCGGACTCCCAACCACTGAGCCACCAGGGAAGCCCTGTAAATTATTTTTTAACACTTCTCCTGCATATGTTCCGTGCGTTATGAGTTGCACATTTGGGGAAGTTTTCTCTTTCACATTACATTTGTGCTGAAAATTCTCTGCCCTTCCACATTCCCTCTATACCTTTCTCCCCTGATCTGTGTGCCTGAGGCTGACCCCCACAACCAGCATTTCCTGCTCTTTCCTGCCCTCGGGATCCAGGTGGGTACAGCCAAAGGAAGGAGATCAGAAAGGAGAGGAGAGAGATGTGAAAGAAAAAGTTTGCCTGCCTGATCAGCAAACAAAGGATGCTGGGCCATCAAGCCTCAGCCACTACCCCCTGACAGTGAGTCCTGAGGGAACTCAGGAGGGAGACAGACCGGCTGCTTGCCGTTAAGCCGTCAGCCAATGCAGCCACCCCCAACGGTGCACCCTGAGGGGGCTCAGGATGGGAAAGAACCGGATACTGGACCCAGGTAGCTGTGGTGCATAGCAAAGGACTGATTTCAGTGAGCCCAGACTTGCATCTTCCCATACGTAGAAAAGTACTAAATTCATTAACTTGAGATGTCTGGTTTTCTTTAATTAATAGTAATCTTTTGATGTTCCCACAACCTGGTTATTGTTGCAAAACTCCTATATATCCTGCTTGTCCCTCACCTCTTTGGAGCAGTCCCTCAGAGCTGTCTGAGAGGCTGCCTCCGAGGCTTGGAGTCCTCAGAAAGTCCGCTGAATAAAACATAACTCTCAACGTTTAGGTTGTGCTTTTCTTTTTTTTTTTTTTTTTTTTCAGTTGACAGAAGTCAGAGTATTTTTAAAGTCTCCATCAACTTCCCTGCCAAGCCTCAGTTTGGAGTCACTACAAAGACGACAGTCCTGTGCAGTGATCCTCCCCAACATTACACTGGGTCTCGTAACTACTCCTTTGTCTTCCTATTGCTATGGACTGAACTGTATCCCCCTAAATTCATATATTGAGGCCCTAACCCTCAATGTGACAGTATTGGAGATAGATCACGAGGGTGGGGTTCTCAGGATGGGATAGTGCTGGGAGGGGGGGTTAAAGAGGGGGATTTTCCCCTTTTATCCCTCTTGAGTTCTTTAGGCTAGATTAATAATAAAACTGACACAAGGCAGGTTAACAGTAGAAAAATAAACAAATTTTAATTCATGTACTGGGAGATCTTGAGGCAGGAGATAAATGGCCCCCTGGCTGTGTAACCGAGCAGGACCCCGTGGGGCCTTTGTGGGGGGAGGACAGGCCTTTCCCCATATTCTCTGCTTTTAGCTCCTCTCTGAAATACCTAAATAATAGTGTTTGATGCACATTTCCTGAGTTGTTTTGCATATGTGGAAAACCCCACCTCTCCAACAAATGGAAGATGTTAACTACTTGACAACCATGAGCACATAGCCCCAGGCCTCCTGGAGCCTAAGGACTGATAATGTTAACCCCTGTGACACCGCCCTGCTACCTCACCATCAGCCAATCAGAGAATTGTGCACAAGCTGATCACACAACCTGCAACACCCCCTCCTTCACCTGGCTTTTAAAACTGCTTTGCTGAAACCCTTTGGGGAGCTCAGGGCTTTTTAGGGCATGAGCCACCTCATCTCCTTGCATGGCCTTGCAATAAACCTTTCTCTGCTCCAAACTCCGATGTTTCAGTTTGTGTCGGGTACACAAACTTGCATCAGCAGCTGAGCAGCAGGAGTCTCTCTGCTGTGGACAGATGTTCCAAAATACAGACAAAGGCAGGGGCAGAGCGGAGCTGAGTCCTGCCCAGGTAAAAGATAAAGACACACGTATTTCTCATTCTTGAGGTCAAGGAGACCTTCCCGACTACACATGTGCAGAAAGGCTCCTCGGGGGGCCAAAAAGGGAGGGGGGGCGCCACCCCATAATAAGTGGTGTCAACCTTCCCGCAGGCCTCTGCGCTGGAATCCACCTTGGCTAAGGGATGTGCGCGCACACAGGGGAGGACCCCGAGTTATACCAAATACGGACTCAGAGCCAAGCAAAGCAGGATGATTGGCCAGAGGAAACCTGGAAGAAATGCCCCATATAAATGATTTCAACTACCACGAAGGTGCTTCTCTCTGAGCCCGCTCCTGTGTGTCTATTCACACGTGCTCTTTTTTTTCCTCCTAATAAAACACTTCACTTGTTTCTGTACTTTCTGTATCTTTGTTGAAATTCATTTCTACAAAGCAGACAAGCTAAAGCCTTGTCACTAGCCACTGGCCCTCGTAGTCTAGTGCTTAGGATTCAGTGCTCTCACTGTCAAAGCCTGGCTTCAACCTCTGGTCCGGACACTGAGATCCTGCTTGAAGCCACTGCCAGCGAAGGCCACACGAGATCAATTTCATAGAAATGGAACCTAAGAAGTTGCCAAAGCAGGTAGCTTTTGTATTTTTTAGAGAGAAAAACTATAAGTTTGTGAGTAATTGACAGGACAAAGGAACTTAGGTTTTGGGCACTCAACTAGTAAACAATCTAAGTGGAGTTTGGGCTTGGGATAGTAAATTAAAGAAGTAGCATTGTTTGTTTATATAAGCTTCTCAGCTTGAATTCCCTATCTCTGATAATAAGAGTGTCTGTCCTTCTACCACCAGTTGCAGGGAGTGCACCTTTTAAGAATCTTTTTTTTTTAAATTAATTTTATTTATTTTTGGCTGCATTGGGTGTTTGTTGCGGTGAGCGGGGTCTACTCTTCATTGTGGTGCACGGGGTTCTCATTGTGGTGGCTTCTGTTGTTACGGATCACAGGGTCTAGGCTCGCAGGCTTCAGTAGTTGCAGAACCCGGGCTCAGTAGTTGCGGCACGCGGGCCCTAGGGTGCGCGGGTTTCGGTAGTTGTGGCACACGGGCTCAGTTGCTCCACAGCATGTGGGCTCTTCCGGGACCAGGGCTTGAACCTGTGTCCCCTGCAGGTGGATTCCCAACCACTGTGCCACCAGGGAAGTCCCTCCCCACCCATCTTGAATAGCGAGGAATAATGGTTAATTGCCTGCTGAAACTGTTGTCGAATTTTCTCAATGTTTGTTTCTACCTGGAAAGGGGTGTTGACATATGTGCAACAAGAAGTATTGGCAATTGCACATACCTCTCCTTGTTCTGTCAATAGATAATCAAGGGTCAATCGGTTGTCAAATACCATCTTGGCCAGGGAACCTAGACTTGTTTTGGGTTTTGGACTGTTGCTATAAGATGTAAAATCTCAGCCCCATATCTTACAGGGGAATTTTTTGCATTTAAAAGTCCTCTTTCTTTCCAGATAGCTGCATGGGCAGGTAAAGCAAGGAAGGCATATTTTGAGTCTGTGCATGTATTTATAATTTTTCCTTCCCCTAAGGTTAAGGCTCAAGTTTGGGCTATTAGCTCAGCACTCTGGACTGACATGTTAGGTGGCAAAGGTTTTGTTTCTATAACACTATGAGTGCTCACAATAGCATACCCTGTCCTACTGATTCCATCTTTAACAAAACTACTGCCATCAGTAAACCATTCTTCCTCAGGGTTGTCTACGGCCTGGTCTGTTAGATCAGTGCTACAGGCATAAACCTGGTCAATGGTTTCAAGACAGGAATGTGTTAGTTCTGGGCTTTCAGCGGGCACCAGTGTAGCCGGGTTGAGGGCATGGCAAGTTTTGAGGGTTAGCTCTGAGGAGTCAAGGAGGCTGCCTACTTAGAAAGGCAGCCTCCAGTTAGCCAGTGGTGGCCTTTAATCTCCAGAATCCCTTGTACTTGATGGCGGTCTGGACTTCCAGTGGCTGTCCAAAGGTAAGCTTGTTAGTTTCTTCCACTAATAAAGCAGTGGCAGCTACCACCCAGAGGCAGCCAGGCCAACCTTGGGCCACGGAATCTAGTTGCTTGGAAAATAGCCTGTAGGCTGAGCAGCTTCTCCTAGCTTTTGCACAAGGACCCCCAGAGCTGCCCCCTGTTTTTCAGCTACGTACAAGACAAATGTTTTTTTTTTTAAATTGGGGAGACCCAGGAGCTCTGGTGAGGGCCTGTTTGATATTATTAAAAGCCTTTTCTTTTTCCCCAGTCCAAAGTAATGGTTCTGTACCTGGGCCTTTAGTGACTTCATATAGAGGCTTAGCCATTAGTCTGAATCCTGAAATCCAAATTCTGCAAAATCCTGCCATGCCCAAGAAAGTACGAAGATGTTTTTATGTCTTGGGGGCACTTAAGCCTAATATAGCTTGTTTTCTATCTGGAGATAACTGTCTACTTCCAGGGTTTATAATATATCCCAGATATTTAATTTGTTGCTTTGAGATTCGTGCTTTTTTCTGGGAGATCCTGTAGCCCCGGGACCCAAGGAAATTAAGGACTTCATTAGTATTCTGATCTGAGGCTTCCGTGGTGGGACTACATATTAATATGTCATCTACATACTGTAGAGTGGCCCCTTCTTTCAGATGTATTTCCCTTAGTTCTTTTCCTAGGGCCTGGGTGAACAAGTGTGGGCTGTCCCAAAAGCCCTGAGGCAATACTGTGCAGGTAGATTGCTGCATTTGGCCCGAGTGGGGGTTAGTCCACTTGAAGGCAAAAAGATACTGAGATGAGAGATGAACTGGGATGCAAAAGAAGGCATCCTGAGCTCAAGCCCAGTAAACCATTTGGCATCTCCAGGAACCTGGACTAATATATTATAAGGATTGGCCACAAAGGGGTGTAGAGGGACCATTGCATCATTTACTGCTCTAAGGTCTTGTACCATTCGATATTCCCCATTTGGCTTAATAATTGGCAGAATAGGGGTATTGCATGGAGACTGACAGGGCAGTAAGAGGTCATGTTTTAAGAATTTATCTATGAGGGGTTGCAAACCTTTTTTTGCTTCCAACTTTATGGGGTACTTACTGTCTCTTGTTAGGATAAGCGACTTCTGGCTTAAGGCTAATTTTTACAGGTTGGATGTTTATAGCCTTCCCAGGGATTCCCTTGTCCCAAACTGCAGGGTTTACTGCGTGTCGAATATAGCTGGGAATAGGCCGTTGTTCTTCCAGCTGATTTGTCTTAGTCAGAGACAAGAAAAGGGGCTGCTAGGGGCCTCCTAACCGTAATATGGCTCCAAGGGAGCCCAGAAGGTCTCTCCCCAGTAGTGGGGTAGGACACTCAGGCACAACTAAAAAGCCATGAGAGATCAAACGCTGTTCAAACTGGCAAGTGAGACCCAGTGAAGAAATGGGTGCAAGGCTTTCTGTCAACACCAGTCATGGTACAGCTTTTGGAGGAAAGAGGCTCAGTGTGAGAGATCAGGACAGAGTAAGTGGTTCCTGTATCAATTAAAAAAAACTGATTTTCTTACCTGCCACGTCAAGGACCACCTGGGGCTCCTCAATGGAGATAGACATCTTGCTGGGGGGAGCTGCCAGAATCCCTGGGCCACCTCAGTCGTCCGGCATGGCCATCTCGGGAGCAGGAGCCCCACTTCCCCTTCGGAACTGGGGACAATCCCACTTCCAATGACCTGTTTGTTTGCAGACTGGGCACGGACCGGGGGGTTCTTTTTGCCACTTTTGGGCCCAGGGGCCAGTTGACTTACATTTGAAGCACTCCCCCTTGCTAGTTTTACCTCCAGGTGGATGGTTAAACTTCCTTGGCCCCCCTGGGTTGTCCTGAGGTTGCGAGGCATGGCTCACAGCTATGGCCATCAGTTTAGCTTGAGCCCTGGCCTGCCTGTTTTCACATCAGTTTCTCTCTTCTTTCTCAGCTTGATCTCGACTATTAAAGACCCCAAAGGCCACCCCTAGGAGTTGGGGAATCGGGATTTGTGGGCCTAATTGTAATTTTTGGAGTTTCCACCTAATGCCTGGGGCAGACTGGCTGATAAGATGTTGTCCCAGCAGGGGTTGACCCTCAGGAGTGGATGGATTAGCGTTAGTAAACTTTCTAAAAGCCTCCACAAGCCATCCCTGAAAGAAGGCTGGATTTTCTTTTTCTTCTTGGGTCATTCCTTTAACCTTTTCAGAGTTAACTGGCTTTTTTTTTTTTTTTTTTTTGCGGTATGCGGGCCTCTCACTGTTATGGCCTCTCCCGTTGCGGAGCACAGGCTCCGGATACGCAGGCTCAGCGGCCACGGCTCACGGGCCCAGCCGCTCCGCGGCATGTGGGATCTTCCCGGAACCGGGGCACGAACCCGTGTCCCCTGCCTCGGCAGGCGGACTCTCAACAACTGCGCTACCAGGGAAGCCCTTAACTGGCTTTTTGATACACTTTCTCATCCCTTCTAATACACACTGTATCATGGGTTTCCTGGCTTCTGTTCCCTCCCGGGAATTATAACTCCAACAAGGCTTCTGATTTGGGACTGTGTCTCCACCCATAACAAAATGTTCAGGCTGGTCCCTGGCAAGCTGGTCAGTGTGCCCCTGTGCTGCTGCCCAATTCTGTTTTTCCTCACGGACACAGAAAGTTGATAGGACTGTTTGGACATCCTTCCAAGTTAAATCGAAGGCCACAGTTAGGGCCTGAAACCCTTCAACAAACTTACTAGGGTGTTCATAAAATCGGCCCGTTCTCTGTTTGCATTGGGCTAAATCGGTTAAAGAGAAGGGCACATGTACTCCGATTGTCCCTTTGCCATTTGCCACTTCCCTAAGAGGGCATCCTTTTCCCGATCCTGGGTGATAGGAAGTTCCACTATGAGTTACTCCGGAGTGACTAGTCTCTCCCTCCTGGGGTAACAGCGGGTATAAAGGGACATAGGAAGGTGGAGTTTGGGATTGGTCAGAGGATCTGGAGAAGTAGGTGCCTCCGGAGAAGCAGGGGAAACTTGGCTCCCTGCGCCCCACCCCCACCCCAGAGAGCTGGGGAAGCTTAGAAGGGGATCATCTAAAATGTCAGGAGTGCTTTCTGATTCCCCAGGCTTTTGATTACAGGAGCCACATAGAGCAGGCTTTTGGCAAAGGACCATGAAGGCTTGGATATATGGAATCTCAGTCCATTTTCCCATCTTGCGACAGTAAAGATCCAATTGCAAGATGGTATTGTAATTTAGAGACCAATTTTCAGGCCATTTAACTCCATCCCCACCCCCACCCCCAACTTATATAAAGTCCAGGCCGTGTTATGGTAGAGTTTACGTTTTTTCCTTTTCAGCCCATCTATTTAAAAAATTTTCCAGTTTTTAAGGATACATTCCAGAGGTATTTTTTCTGGCTTAGAAGAGGACCCTCCCATGCTGAGTAACCTGCAACTGAGAGCACTCCTAGAAATGAAGTCTGGCATCCCAGAGACATTTTACCAGGAAGCTTCTGTTGAAAGCGGGTCGGAGTGTCCTCTGAATACACTTCTTACCTAATGGGATTTTGAGCGTCGTCTACTCTCCCATCAATTCCTAACCAGAAGTCTCAGGTCGACCCAGTCCCTTGCGCGAGGGGTCCCCGATAGGGGACGTTTGAACCAGTGCCAGTGCATTGCCAGGACTCTCCTTGAGGAGGATCTGTTGTCTATAAAGCTTATGTCCTATAACAAGTTTCCCTATGTTGGGGTGTATTCCTTGAGATTGAGCATTTATAAAGCCTAGGATGTGGGCTGCTTGGAAGTGGCGAGCCCAATAGGTAGTCTGTAAAGGTATGGGCTGCCAAAGCCTGGAGTGAAGAGGATCCTAGAGGTGCAAAAAGGAACTCCTACAGGAATTGGAGTTGGGTGCAATGGAAAATGTCACGGAGGAGTCAGGACCCGAAGGCCTAGAGGTGGGAGTATTCCCACAGGGGATTTTTTGGACATAGAGTAAGGTGAGAGACTAGACAGCAAAAGAACCCAAAACCCTGCAATAAGATTGGGGAGAGCCTGATGATTCCAGCTGCACAGGCAACAGCAAGTTTGGACAATGTTTCCCATGTAATTTAACATATCAAATGAACCCAGTATGTTTAGGATCTCTCTTTGGGATGTTCCAGGTGCCCTTTGAAGCACCCCAAAGTTAGCTGGAGGTCAAAAGAACTTTAGTTAGAATTTGATACTTGGGAAGTCTGTCAAAAATCTCAAAAAGTTTTAAAACACCTGGTCAGATAGAATCAATCGTAGGTTGCTATGACACAATTATTTCTTGACCTAAGGTGAGAAAAAAGATTTCAAAAATAAATACAGATCTGGGACTTCCCTGGTGGTCCAGTGGTAAATAATCCTCCTTCCAATGCAGGGGATGTGGGTTTGATGACTGGTAGGGGATCCCACATGCCATGGGGCAACTAAGCCTGCACACGACAACTACCGAGCTCGTGCACCTCAGTGAAAGAGCTCATGTGCCACAAACTACAGAGCCCACGCGTTCTGGAGCCTGCGCACCACAATTACAGAGCCCATACGCCACAACTACGGAGCCCAGCGCTGCAACTATTGAAGCCCGCAAACAGAGAGCCCTTGCCACCATAATCAGAAGTCCGCGCACTGCAATGAAGAGTAGCCCACGCTGTCCACAGATAGAGAAAGCCCGCATACAACAACAAAGACCCAACGCAGCCAAAAATAAATAAAATTTTTTTAAAAAAGAAAGGCTATTAAATAGTCTCTCCAAATTTTGGTAACTTGAAACTAACTTATATGATAGTGATAGGGACAGAGTAAATGGACAAAGTAGGTAATTAAATAGTTAATCCCACCAGGGGTTTGTAGGTAAAGAAAAAAGTATGGGAGACCCCCAAAAGTTAATGATCACTCAAGAAAGAGGGTTTGCTCAACCACAAAACCAAGCAGGCCTGCTTAGCAACAAAACCATGCAACAGAGCATGAGATATGCCCCAAAACAATAAAATAATCCTGGCATGAGAGCCACATCCTGCCCAGTGAGCTAAATTAATGACCCCCAGGCCATGCTCTCTGCATGAAAAACAATAATATATGGAAAAGTGACATTTCAAAATGAAAGACTCTCTTTTTACTGAGACCTAAAATAATTAACAAATGAACATGTGTTAAAGAAGGTATTTGACTCCGAATTCAGAGGGTAGCAGATAGGTGTTAAAATCTGTTCAAGGACAGAGTCAAAACAACACCTGAAGACGGGGAATAAAATGAATGAAATTTCCGATGAACGAAATTGAACTTTCAAGAATGGAATAGAGTTCACCGCCAGTCATAATGGTTAATGCGTTTTACTAGAATACGCACAATAGTACATCACAAAGACAACTGGATTTGAAAGGAACCGCTTTCCCCTGGACTCCTAAATGTTCTCTATTCTGCGCATTGAAAGCCGTTACAGTTCCCCAAAGGTGCTCAGGCTTCAGCAGGCCGCCAGACAGGTGCTCGGCAGGACAGAGATTAAGCAGCCAGCCACGCGCGCACGGCCCCAACGGGTGGGGGCGGGTGGGAGGAAAAGAGCGAGCGGTCGACGTCACTTCCCCCAGAGGGCGCCCGCCCTCTGGTAGGCTCGTCTGGACGGCGTGGGAGGAGGGAGGCGCGGAGTAGGGCGGGGCGTGGGCTGGATGGGAGCGGTAATTCCCGTTGGCTTGACGGATGGGGCGTGTCGTATGTAGATATCTCAGCGCAGGGTCTGCTGGTTCGTGATCTGGTGGTGAAAGACACATGATCTCCCGTGGTATGGGAGCGAATCGAGGGCTGTTGGTTGCAAGTGCATGGATCAGCTATCTGGAAGGGGCAGGAAGGCTCGGGGCTGCGGGGAGGAAAGTGACCGTGTGTGTACAGTATAAGGCGTCTGAGGGTGTGTCAGGGCCGAGTAAACGGAGTTCATACTTACCTGGCAGAGGAAATACCATGATCAGGAAGGTGGTTTTCCCAGGGTGAGGCTTACCCATTGCACTTCGGGTTTGCTGACTCCTGCGATTTCCCCAAATGTGGGAAACTCGACTGCAAAATTTGTGATAGTGGGGGACTGCGTTCGCGCTTTCCCCTGATGTTTATGAGGTGTAAAATCAGGCTCGTATAATTGTGTGCGCGTCGTGTGAAGATTCCGTGTTTTTGTACTTCCAGCGCCGGGCGGCTCTGTAGTGTACCCGCTTGTGTGGTCAGTCGCGGTGTTTAAGTGTTGAAACGTGAGTTTGACCCGGCTGGAGACAGCGCTCGTGTCTATAACTGTGTTAGCAGTACGTTATGCAAAGTGCCGGCGGTTGAGTTACTGAAGACTCGTTTTGCGTGCGTGGGGGTTTCGGCTGTCATCGCTGGAATACGTTCTTTAGGGCGCTAAAAATGGCGGCGCCCGCTTGACTCGCCTGTATGTTGAGGTATTGTTTCCACATCGCTGAGCAGCGAAAATTCGGGCTGCTGTAGGAAACCACGGTTGTGGTTCGCAGTGTTTGGTTCGCGGTGCGCGGAACGTTTTCCGTGTGTAAACGATGTAAAACGCAAGTGTGGTTAAACTCTAGGTCTCCCTGGGACGTCAGCGTTCGCTACGCCAACGGACCCGAAGAAAATAACCGGATGCCGCGTAACTGGTGTTTTACTGGTTTGTGTGGTGAAAAGCCACCGAACAGGTAGATGCGTTTACTTACCGGTTCCGTGCTTTATAATTCTGAACTAATATTGTGAAGTGGTCAGCTGCTTCTGTTTGTAATCATGGCTGGGGATTTCGGTAGGTAACTCGCATACTCATTCCTTTTTTCCATCTCAAGCAGTCTCTTCGTATTTCTCAGTCCTGTTCCTTTTCCTTCGTTTAGCCTTTCTTTTCAGCCCTTCTCTCACTACTTACTTGCCTAGACAAAAAACAGCAGTTCTCGTTCAGTCTCCAGTTTGCACGAGACCTGCTTCACTGGCCTGGCAAGTTAAGAAATTACCTTCACATCCGTTTTCGTTAAGTAGCCGCAGGAGTTGTACATAACATATTTTCATTTAGTAAGGAGTAGTTTTAGTTTTTTCCCTATTGAGCTACAGTTTAGGAGAAAACCCCAGGCCCAGCGTTGGCAGTTGTGGGCTTTTCACAAACTCCTTTCCCAGGATCTGGTATTCCCTTGCTTCACCGTCACTGCTGATCCACGAAGTCCTGGCAAACAGAAACTGCTGGGCCAGTCAGTCAAGGTAGGACCATGGACGAAAAGACTGTCGCCCCCTCGTGGCTACCTCGGGGACGGCACTCCTAGATCCGCTCAGCTCCGGAAGCCTCTGCGACTCGTGGGGGTGCTGGCAGGGAGAGGGGGAGTGAAGATGGGCGAGTGGAGATGGAGATGGAGATGGGGAAGGAGTGATACTTAAGGGTAGGTCTAAAGAAAACTAGGTCCAAAGAAAACTAGCTAAAAAGCACAGGACCCAGGTCGAGTATGTAGATCATTGGAAGTGAAAGTAAAGAACAAAAGTGCTCTTCTCCCCAGCAGCGGGCGTTTTCCCTGCTCAAATATAAAATAGCTGAACCAAGACGAAAGTTAACTTTCAATGCCCTACTGATGAGAGAACGGGTTTTTAGAGTTTTTAACAGATTTCCTTAGTCTCAAGGTTGTCCACGGTATTATGCTCTGGATCCCTGATCGAGGAGTTTCTGACCAAAAGAAGCCGAACAATAAATACCGTGACTAGGAACTGCTTGGATATTGGTTTCCAGGCCTATCAGACATAGCGAGGTTATTACGAAGACATTGGGTTGCCTCTGGGGTTAGGAGCCCAACCTCGCGGGGCGGGGTGGGGGGGCTCCGGGGGAGGGCTCCTTTTCAGTCCTGGTGCCTTCTGTTTGAGCTTGGGCCAACTCCGATTTGCTAGGCCGATTTTGCAAGCGTCATATGAGAATAATATTACGTACTTCGTGAACTTGTGTAGATTAAATGAGATAATCTAATAACACACCTAGCATAGTGTGTGGCTTATATTAAGTATGTCCTGATAGGAAACAATCAAAGATAAGCTTGTACTTGAGGTTTTTGTAACATTTGAATACATTTTGTATTTGCGAATGTAACATCCACTCACAAAATAAATTCGTATTAAAGAAGAAAAGATTTTATATGGAATTTATGAAACATATGCCCACAAACGGGACTTGTTTATGGCCGCTTTGTTCATCAATGCAAATGTCCAGCACGAGGTGAACGGATATAATTGTGATATATTCATTCAAAGGAATACTAACTACTCTTTGATAAAATGAAACAAATTCCTGATACAGGGCCCCAATATGCATTACTCCCGAGAACATCATGCTGAGTGATGAAAAGAGTACATAGTCTGTGGTTCCATTTATGTGAATTTCTAGAACAGGCAAAACTAATCCATAGTGACAGGAACTAGATCACTGATTTCCTGGGACAGGAAGTGGTAGGGGGATCGACGGCAGAGGACATTTTGGAGTACTGGAAATGTTCTCCCTTCTTGAACAGGGTAGTGGTTACGTGGGTACATTCATCTGTCAAAAGTCATCAAACTTGAAATGGATGCATTGTAGTATTTTCAAATTACAACTCAAGAAATTTGATTTTAAAAAGTAATAAGAAGAATCATTCCAAATTTTAATGTCTTAATTATTATCATTATTATTATTAGCCTTAGAGGGTTCTTTTAGAAAAGTCTCTCTCTTGTGGTAAACAGTTTGATTGAAATTTCAGCAATTTATTCATTTTTGTATCTTTTTCTTCCATTAACTTTATGCACTATTAAATTGCATACTTTAAAATAAAACTAGAATCTATAAGAGCTCAATTTTATAAAAACAAATATATATATAGACATACCAAAATGACTCCATCAATATTTACCTACCTTAACAGAAGTTATTTTTGAATTTCAGATGTTTCAAAATTTTACATATTTGCATTTTCTGCATCATTTGAATTTTACATAATAAGCATATATAATTTTTGCAAAAATTAGAGTAACTTAAAAATAGAATCGAAGAAAAATACGTAAAGATGTTACCAGTAGTTAATTCCAGGAGGTGGGACTATGGATGGCTGCTTATTTACTTCTTTATATATATATTTAACATTTTTAAATTTAAAGAAAATGAATGACCTGGAAGTGAAGGAACAGAATAGCTATGGAAGAAGTATGGCGTAGGTGAGAGGAAAAGATAAAGGGAAGGAAAAACCTAGTTCTGGCAGGAACTGTGTTTAAGTTGGAGATGTGCGGGGAGCAGCTGTTGGGATAAGAAGGATGTTTGGGAGGCAGGTGGGTCATGAGGATATTTAGGACAGTTTTATGCCCGTTACGTGACTCCTCCTTGGTGTTTTTTTCAAAAGAAATATACAGACTTAAATTTCTTGTCAAGCATCTTTACCATTTTTGTTCCTCTTTGATTGGGAGCATATCTTGTGGAGCCAGGCGGGCTTCCGTTCAAATTCCTGCTTTCAAATCCCGCTCACTGACTGAGCGATGAGACAAGTTACTTAACCTTTTCACGCCTCAGTTTTCTCATGTGGGAAGTGAGGACGATGATATGATATAGGCCTGTTGAAAGGATTAAATGAGTAAACCCATGTAAAACGTGTAGACTATGCCTGGGCACACGGCACTAACATGTAATCATTGAGTGTAAGCTCTTGTGTTTTGGGCACAGCACTGCATAAAGACTCGGTGGGATTTTATTTAAGTTACTGATACTTTTGAGTGGCTGTGGACCCTCCTAGAGAGAGTAAAGCAATCGTCTCTGACCAGCAGTAACCTCCTGGGCTGGGAGGATCTGCAAGTATATTAGCTCATGTGATCAGCTCATCAAAAGGGGAATAATGGTCCAATTCCTTGCTTCAAGAATGCCCCAATGTAAAAAAAATAAAAATCATGATTTTACAGTAGAAAACATTTCTACACATGACACAAGACCCAGAATTTTAAAAGAGTGATACATATGACTACGTAAAAATTTATATTCAAAATACAAGCAATGAACTTTAAAAATATCACACATGTGGTACAAAGTTACATATGCCCCAAAACTTGTTACGGGAAGCAGTAGTCCCCTGATCCCATCCCACATTTCTTTTTTTCCAGGGATAACCACTTTCAACTCACATAACCTACTGTTTGGCTATTTATCTCCTTATCTCTAAATAAATATTGAGACTCTGATTTTCCAGTTTCCCACCCCAGGCCCTGCAGACCGGCCTGCAAAGGGAAGAGTGGAGTTTGTGTGTTTCCCTACCCGCCAGTCGTCTCCAAGGCAGCCGCCAGGACTTCCAGTGGCTTGCAAACCAACACAGCCCACCTCACCCCTCCAAACCCAACGGCAAAGGAAACTTTGCAAGAACAAATGCCAGGCAAGCAGCTTGGCGATTTGGGGTGGAACCGGGTTCTCGGGCAGGTCGGTAAAGGGTGGGAGCGCTCCAGAGTGAGGAGCTGTGGTCGCCCAAACCCAGCGACTGCCCCCGCTGCAGTGCCCGCCCAGCTCCTCTCCCTTCCAGCCCCTTTCTCCCTTCTGTGTCATTCTCTCCTCTTTCCTGCTCTTTCCCTTCCTCGGATCTTTTCGCCGGCCTCACACCTTTCTCGTCAAGTCCTCCAAAGACAGCTGTGTCGTTCGGTCCTTCATAACCTCTGAAAGTTCCAAAATCTCAGACTCAGAGAGATGCTCCTTAGCACCTGGAAGAGAACATTTTAATTAGCTATTCAAGTCCATGACAAGCCTCATCCACACGTTTCTACCGAGCAGTAGAGGACAAAAGTGTTTCCATCCGGTCACGTCCTGGGGCGTCTTCTCGGTGGAGCAGAGTCGCGGCAGGACGAAGGGGCGCCCGCCGGTCCCGGACTCGGAGCGGCCCCGGCTCGTCTCACCTTCGGCCCCGGAGGAGCCGGGCCGGGCGGCCGTGGGTCAGGGACTTGGGGGTCTCCTCAGACGCCGGAATCCGCGGCCGGGGCTCCCCTTTCTGGCTGAGCTTGGAAAGAAAGGACGAGGTTTCCTGGAGTGAAGGTTCAAATCTCAGCCTAACAGCGGCTTTTCGTGTCCAACGGAGACTTAGGAGCGAGCAGTTCTGAATAAAATGGGTATAAACTGGGATAGGATCCATTAATATTCGGAATAATAAATAGGGCACCTGAATACAATACAGTACTTCCCATCCAGGTCTGGAACCCTCGACCCGAAAGCTAAGACGCTGTCACCCTGGCTGCTCAGCGACGTCACAGCCCCGCACCGCGACCCTTTACTCACAGGGACAAGCGCGCAGTTAGTTACAAGACGTGCGGTGCGAACCCCCCTCGCGGGGCAGGACTCAGTGGGCGCAGCCTCTGCCTTTTGCCCCCGAGACCCAGGGTGACCCGACGAGGGGGTGCCACCGGCTCGGTCGCTGCGCCCCTGGGCGGCGGGGCCGGGGCCTCCGGTGGCCAGCGACGGGCAGAGTCGCCAGGGTCCAGCGGGGACGCCGCGGGCTCGTCCCCTCACCTGCCCTCCACGTCCGCGTGGGCCGCGCGGACCGCGCCTCTCCGGGACGCGGGAGCGGGAAAGCGCGTCCCATCTGAGGAGTAAAAAATCCTTCTTCTAACTAAACAGAAAGGTCCCACCGAGATTTGAACTCGGATCGCTGGATTCAGAGTCCAGAGTGCTCACCATTACACCATGGAACCTGCTTGAAACGTGCTCCCTCTATGCCGCCAGAGATGGGGAAGTACTTATTTAGCCTCCACGCGTCCCAGCGATAATCCCAGGGCATTTCTTCTACGGTCCCGACAAGACTTGAATACGGTTGACCCGCGTGGGTGGTCCTCCGTCTTGCTTTCTCTCTGCTCCTCTCCTTTGATTGACTTCTCTCAGTTCACTTGCACCTCAGAAAATGAGGTAAAATCCACTTTGGGCTTCGGGCCAGGGAAGAGCCCCTGAAAGTCTCCATCATAAACCACACATTCTGCCTCAGTTTGCCAGAGTGTCCCATCCTGAGGTAAAATTTCTGCAGATAATAGTGTTACTTTTCTTCGCCTTCACACTTTTCCCATTGCCCAGAGAGGGCAGACGATTGTCAGGGCAGGACTTGGGACTTCCTGGGTCCCTTGGCTACACAGCACCGATGACACTCCAAAGCTGCCACCACCTCCTACGTGTAATATATAAAGTGTGTCAGCAGTGGGATGGGCATGGGAGGCAGGAGACCTCTCCTTTTCTTCTTCATACACTTCTGATGAAGGGGGGCTAAGTTTTTCTTACAACCACTGTAGATTTGTTAGATTTACCGTGCAAGTAACAATTAACGTTTACACCAAACACTGAGGCAAACCAGGCCATACTCACCTGGGGTGACTCAAAATCAACGACATGCTGTGGAGGCCACAAGGCAGCGCTATGACACTTCAGCAGTCGCAGACTCTTTCCTCACAGCTTGGGCAAGTCAGTTTCATTCCAATTTCTTAATATATCATGACCCAGAAGTTGCACGGCTTAAAAGAAGTGTACACATACCCAGGTACCCAAGAGCACTCATTGCTGGCTCATAGAGCATGTGCATCCGAGTTGTCTGACAGTGTATACAGTATTTATGTACACAAAATACCACCACACTAAATATTTACGTGTGTAATAGGTATAAATCCACACTATGTCTCAAAATAATAATCTGCGTTATTTCATTTCCCCTTTACTTCTTCATTTTCTCCCAAAGCCACTTCTCCCCTTATCCAATACACAGAACAGAAAAATTCGCATTAAAAGAAAAGAGCTGTCGGCCAAAAAACAGAGTCAGTAAGATGCCCAGTGTTGCTGGGAGACGTCCCAGGGACTGGACGAGAGTTGACTCAAGGAGGAAGGAGGCCCTTGTTACCAGGAGGAAGTTCACAGCACCGGGCTGAGGAGAAGATGAAACTTCCTTCTGGAAAATCAAGAAGCTGAGCGGCAACAAACAACACGAAGCGTTCCTCCAGGAGAACTTCAAGGTCAGTCAAGGTTTATGAGTGCAAGGACCACAAGGGGTCTCTGGCTGATACAGGAAGAAAAGAAATCCGTGGAAAGGACGTTGAGGGATCACAGAATGGCCGGGAAACCCGGAGCGTCCTGCTGAGTGCCAGACCCTGTTCTGGGCGTGGGGACGCAGGGGCGACCATCACGGCGACTGCTGCCGTTGTGGAAATCGCGTGACGGACACAGGAAACCAAAACACCACACCGGCCCCCGGAGGCCTCTCGGAAGGGTGGGCAAAGTCTCATTCATTGGGTGTCGGCGAGGAAACAGGAAGAGCCGTCATGGATGCCCACCGGGAGTTCAGCTATCCTTGGACCCCATTCGGTTCAGGCCCGGAGGGTCCCGGCCCGGGCTCCGGGTGTCTCCGGGGGCGCTGGCATCTGAGGCGAGTGAGGGGCAAGGCGGGGTCGGGCCATTCTGCTGCCCTTTTAGTTTCGGATAAGGCACCTAAGGCACCAGTTTCAAACAGGATAAAGAACATCATTCATCGCTCTAAACTTTCCGTTTTTCCGAGGCTTTCGAACTGGCACCGTTTCTCCTGCGGGACAGGCGGCACATGCTGGGAATTAGTAAGTGTCTACTGCAAAGAGAGTCCAGAAAAGGCGCGCGCTGTTGTCTCTGTGGCGCAATCGGTTAGCGCGTTCGGCTGTTAACCGAAAGGTCGGTGGTTCGAGCCCACCCAGGGACGGTGGGAGAGTTTTCTTTTCTTTTTTTTTTTTCCCCAGAACCCATCCAGGGTTTTCGGTGCTGAATACCATTCCAGGCCTTCCATGCTGATTATTACCAGTGCATCTGCTCCCACAAAGTTTACCGAACTGTGTTCGGGGTCCTGTCCGCCTCACCACTGCTGCCAGTCTTGGGCCACCCGGACTTCCCAGCTCTATTGTCTGTCGTCTCTACTGGACTCCATACTTGCCTAACTCACGACCTCCTGAAAGAGATCCAGGAAGCCACGGTCTGGTGGCATAGAGTCTTTATTCGGCCAAGTCTATAGACTGGGACAAGAAAGTCATATTTTATGTGTCTTAAGCTTTTCATGTGTGAACGTTAGTAGTTGTTCTATGAATGATGTTAGCGGTGAGCTCATCATCATAACTCTCCTCTGCATTGTTTCTGATAAAGGCCTTTCTTCCATGGTTGTGTATTACTTGGTTTCATGGTTTCATGATGACGAATATGCTGCAGCCATCATTATCGTACACACACCTCTGACCACTCCTGCGGGTGTTTGCATAGCGTAGGGGACTGGAAGTGCAAGTGCTACCTTTAGTGTTTCTATGCTTCTAATGTTGGTAAATCCTTCAGATTTTCCTCCCACAGAAGTGGGACTGAATCATATTCCAGTTTATTTTCCGGTCTTTCAATGTCCCTTTCTTCATTTACTTGCCAACACAGCAATCTTTGTATACATCTCTCTATGATAGTCTAACTAATAAAGGGAGCAGTGCCCTCCCGACATAACTAAGGGGAAGGACAACAGAGGGACATTGTGGGCATTACACAGAGATATTCTATTGCATATGTTCGAAAGCTCAACATTCAATATTTTTAAATCCTCCAATAACTGTAATTGTTTTCTCTGCTGACCTAGTCAACAGGGTCCAGAGAAGACTGCCCAGAATGACCTCTTTGATAACGTCCTGCCAAGCAACTTATCCCAAGAGAAGAATGTCGCTGATCCCAGAGGTTTTTTCCTTCTCCCCTTTTCTCTTTTATTTATAAATTTTGCTTATACTTTTAATTTGATGAAAACAATCTAATGCCTGTCCTTCCTCCTATAAAATGGGGAATTAGCATGGGAATAAGTGTTTCTATGTTATTCCTTGTCAGTTTTTGTTTGTTCGTTTGTTTCTGTGTTTTTTGGCTGTGACTATAAAACTTAGCCCATCTAAGACACATCGTGGGAGCCAACAGAATCCTGCCCCCCCACAGGTTCCTGCTTCAGACCTGGACCCTTAGAGTTAGTAGCTCATGTTTCCTCTGTTCTGTTAAATCTCATGTGCAGAAATTGAGCATTTTGGCTTTTTCATACTGTGTGGTTTCTGCACAAGGATTTTCTCTCTCTCCGCCTCATTTGTGCATCACTAATTTCTCCTCTCAGTGCGAAATTCTGGTTTTAATTCTAGGAAGTGAACTTCTGGGGATAATCCCTGTTGGTTGGTGGTTGACAGGGATCCATTCGCTGTTAGGTAGAAGATGACAGCTAATCTGGACCATGAGTCTTTCGTGTCTGATGCTTGTCCTGAGGATTCTGGTATTTCCTGCTATGTGACACCGCAGCAGTGAGAAGCTGTCCACCTCTTGTCTTTCCACTATTTGGGAAAAACCGCGAGGGTCAAGGCAATCCTTGTCAATAACTGCAAAAGTGTAGTAGGTACGATAAGGATGATCTTAATATGCAATGGTTCCCTCATAAGGAGCTCCACAGAAATAAGGGGATTAATACAGGAAGAGTATTGAATTTTTAGCATGGAATGCGCAGCTTTCTTTTCACTGGTATACTCAAGTTTCTAAATAACTGAAAAAATTCAAACAAAGGTCCTTTAGGGATTGCTTACATCAGACTACAGAAAACAGAGGAAAGACACATCATTACAAACAAGCAACCAAGTCAGCAACATGAGCACTTGTGGCAACCCTACAAGTCAAGATTTAAACCTTCCAGAACTGTAAGCCAGTTCAGTCCTTAATACAGATGGATGAGGAGCAATGACGTCATGCACAGATACATACCCTGGAAACTCAAAAGCATATCACAGAAGTACTCCGATTTTCATGAATGAGCTTCCTTCAATGACCTAATTTGGCTCACTTATTTCATTTTGTTTCCCTCACTGTTAGTTGCTGTTAATACATATCGTTGCCTCTGCTTTCACCTTAAATAATGTGCACTAGTTTGATGAATTTTTTTCCCTTTAAATATATTTTCTCAGAAACAAAACAATATACTTTCTATTCCTTGGGATAGAATAGACAAATTTGGCCTCTAAAAGTTTAAATTAATTAAAAATTAATTTCCCAATTAATTTCAGAAAAGTAATAATCACTTATGTAAATATGAAATAAGAAAATTAAGAATTTCTGGGAGAAATGCATTACTACTTATGCTTTCAATGTGGTATTTATATGAGGAAAAATTTTTTTGAATTGGTGACAAGGAGCTATAACAGATTTAGCTGTAGATTAAATTAATGGTCTTGATTACTTGGAAGAACAGTGAGAAATGAAATGAAATTGATTACAAAGACGACCCTTAATACTTTTAGGCAATTTAAATAATTTATACATTTTATATATAATGACATTTAAAATGTTTATGTCATGTGGTTTGTTTTTATCGAGGTTACTCAGAAAACTTAGATTGGTTTAATAATTTTGGTCTACAAGTGACTATATATATTTTTTCAGATTATCTTAAAATGTAGAAAATAATGGTGGTATAATATTCTGGTATGTAAGTCTTGGCTTTATTTTGGCTTGAACATCTGAGTTAAGGTGGACTTCTTAAATTTCTTATACTGGTTGTACCAGTTAAATAAGGAAACATATTCAGGAAGATTTCAATGTCATTAAAAAAATCATTTAAATTTATGTGTTGAAGTATATTAAATATACCAGTCAAGTACATTAAATATACTAATATCTTTAAAGAGGAATGAATACTTGTAATTCTAGAAACCAGACGACTCAATTATTCCGCTTACAATTTCTGGTAAATATTTTTAGGTGTCATCTAATATGTGATTCCATATATACGAATATATGATTCCAACATTCTCACGTTCCATCATGTGTCAGCTTAAATTACAAATTCAACATCTAGAGTTAAATTTAAATCTTTGACTAACATTAAATTGATTTGATTACTGAATCATCTTTGGTTGCCTGAAAATTCTCTGTGTCTTTGTCCTTCCCGTTTGCCCTGATTTCCTGATAGGTTGGCTGACAACAGCGCTTTCGTTGGGGAATGCTGTTGTTTTCTGGGTTCACATATATTTCTATATTTTGTAGGTTTGCGGCTGGTGCTGTGGCTATTCTTATGTGTTCGCTTGACAAAAGTTCAGTAGAGTGGCTTGTGTTTTCACTGCTCTGACACGGCAGAATCATAACCTTAATGCTGCGCACTGCACAGCTTCTGAAACCTTCTCAAAGCGCCTCCTTGCTTCTCGTTACACATTCACTTTTTGCATGGCACTTGCTTTTTATCACAGCAAGCACCAAAATCCAGCTTTGCAAAGAAATGATATCATTGAAAACATTGTAGAATAATCTAATGTTGGCAGATTTTCCTATGTAAATTACACCTCAATAAAGCTTACTTTTAACATAAAAGGACAAACAAAACCAAATGTTGACAGAATGGAGAGCACTGGAAATTCTTATTCATTTCTGAAAAGGGTATAAAAAAGTTCAACAGGTTGGAAAAATATTTGACAGCATCAACTGAGGGTCATACATACACAGTTATATGCTGTGGCCCAGAAATCGTACTTTTAGCTGTGCCACACCTTTGACCTGTGCTCTCCAATATGATAGGTACAGGCCACATGTAGCTACTGAACACTTGAAAGTTGCTAGGGCCACAGGTTGTAATGATACTGCTTTGATGTAGTAAGTCTCCTAAAGCACTAAAATAGATTAAACTAGAAAATTCAAAATTCCTTGTGACAGGTTTGAAAACTAATAAAGGGAAACGTCACTAAAATGAAGTCAGGAGACCAGAAGTGGGAGCTCTCACGGGGTACCACTCAAGTTCAAAGACAGGAAGTATCGTCAATTACAGACCCAGACAGAAGAAGCATCAATAGGAAAGAATCATCGATTAAGGCCCCAACAGAAAAACATGTACGCTGCATCTCCTGCAGGAAACCAGCAACTTGGCAATGAGAAACCATCATCACCCTGAACTTTCACTTTTCTTCAAAGGGCTTGGTTTCAAAACAACCTCCCTCAGCTTCCTCCTCTTTCTGTTAAGTAATATTCCTTCCTGTCTTTTGTTCGTAGGACTTGCCTATGGCTTTTGCTATAGCTTGCTTGTCCTGAATTGCAATTCTTCCACTATTCCTGAATAAAACTTTTTGCTGGAAAAAAACAAAAAAAATCCCAACTTTTATATATTTATAAAGTTTTTACATTTATTTTGCTTCTTTGTTTTTGGCCGCGTTGGGTCTCCGTTGCTCGGCCACGGCTTTCTCTAGTTGCAGTGATTGGGGCCTACTCTTCATCGTGGTGGCTTCTTTTGTTGAGGAGCATGGGATCTCAGCGCGCAGGCACCAGTAGTTGTGGCATGAGGGCTCAGTAGCTGTGGCTCACGGGCTCTAGAGCGTAGGCTCAGTGGCTGGGGTGCACGGGCTTAGTTGCACCACAACACGTGGGATCATCCCAGACCAGGGCTTGACCCTGTGTCCCCTGCCTTGGCAGGCAGATTCTTAACCAATGCGCAACCAGGGAAGCCCCCAAAAGTATTATTTTTAAAGTCAACACTGGCATTATTCTGCTGGAATGCGGTGCCTTAGAAAAATGTGTATGTCCACCAAAAGTCACAAAGAAATGTTCGTACCTTTTCAGAATATCCTCAAGTGGAAACAACTGAAATGTCCAACAGTAGAAGAGTATGTAGAGTTAAATTCTTACAAGGAATACACACAGAGACAAAGAAGTACGTGAAAAATAGGGTTAAATTTCATAGACATAATGTTGAGTGAAAGAAGTCAGACCCATGCCCCTCCAGGTCCCCAGCCCCAGTGCATGGCCTGTGATCCAATTTATGTGAAAGTAACAGGCAGAGAGGTTGGGAGGGGTATGTGTGTGATTCCTCTGAGCTCTTGCATGGGAAGAGTCATGAGGAGCCTTTTGTGGTCTGGTAATTTTCCACACCTTAGTTATTCAGGTTGCTCCATCAGTTATTCACGTTGGTGTACACTGGTAATGGTGTGGGAACTGTACACTCTTTGTACTTTATGCATATTATGCCGCATTTTTTAAAAGTTTAATGCCACTTGGTTATTGTTAAAGTGATGTTGACACTTTTTCTTCAGCTTTATCCTGGGCTAGGAGAAAAATTATGTTCAAAGTACTTACTGGGATATTTTTGTTGTCCTCAGATTTTTGGCTTCCCTTCAGTATCAGATGTCTGACTGCTTACTTATGTGTTGCAAGCATGTACCAGTGACCTCTCTTTTTGGTTGTTGTTGTTTGAAGAAATCAAAGGAAGAAAATGGAATTTACCTGGAAGTTGTAGATTTCCTCCCTCAGTTATGACTGGGTGTTTGTGGCAAGCTAGCATTCACCCTGAAAACGACTAAGTCAAGTGTGGATTAAAGGAATTCTGTTTGAAGCCTTTGGAGAAATAGCTAGGACCCACAGGATCAGCTCCAGAGAGAGAGAAGCTCACTGGAATGAACCTAATTCTCTACCTTTTCCCTTAGGCCCGAAGGGCACTTGCGCGAACCCCCGGCTCCCGCGGCTTCTGGGAGCTGAGGAGTCAGCGGGGGCGACCCCTGCACTCGGGGGCATAGCTGTGGATCCGAGGACTCTGCGGTTGATGCGGGAGCCCAAAGGCCGACTGTGGGAGGCTCGGGGGGTCCTCCCTTCGGGGCAGGCTCGGAACCCTAAAACCACGCCCTCTTGGAAGCCGCAGACTCCTTGCCTGAGAGATCTTTGGGCTTCAAGATTCATTCTTCAGTGTGAAAAGTTGGCAACTAGGATAGTGGTGGCAGGACCTACGGATTTCAGGGGTGTGTCACTGAGCCGTAGCACCTGCCGTGTTTCCGTAGCGTAGCGGTTATGACATTCGCCTCCAACGTGAAAGGTCCCCAGTTCAAAACCGGACGGAAACAAACATTCTTCCTTTCCGAAACGTTTACCTACCTTCCCTTTCAAAAAAGCAAAACGGCCGAAAGGCAGAGGCTGAGGCAGCGGGCGCAGCTGCATTTTCCATCCCCAAGGTACAGGCCAGGAGTTCCGTTGCTGCCTGAGAGCCTGCTCAGCGCTAGGAGCCAGCCCTCCTTTCTCCGCTCTGAGTCACTGCGGAGTCCAGGCCACAGCCAGCTGACCCAAGTGTGCAAAGGACAAGGCTGACTTCGGCTCATTTTTACATCCGGAAATCCCCTCACCTCCTAAGCAGGCGCCTAAATCTCTTGCACATGTTCACGCGAGTTATGTCTCTGGAAACCAAGGAGTTCATCCCTGGCTTGGCTTCACACAAGTTCATCCCTTCACACTTGGCTTTCCCCCACCTAGGCACACTTACGCAACAGTTTGATTTGCGTGACGGAACAAAAGAGACCGAACCCAACTGTGCACCGGGGACTCGAGCCAAAGACACGGAAATGAACAATGTCAGGCTCCCCTAACTGAGCTGGTCGCGGAGGGGAAGGAGCCCGTACCGGTGCCGTTAACCAGGAGAGCCCCCAGAGCCACGGCAGACATCAGGAAGTGGACGGATCCGCCCATCACCTGCTGACATCCCAGTCGGCAGCTGACTCAAGAGAAAACCGAGGTTCAGAAAGAGAGCATGACCTTGGCTCGCAGCACACAGCACTGAAGCTAGACCAGGACGGACCTTGTGTCCTGTCTCAGAGCCCACAGCGTCGCCCAGGACTGCAGATGTGCAGGGTGATGAGCAGCCGGGCAAGGGCTGGGAACCTTGCACAGCTGCATTCAGCCCTGGGCTTCTGGGAAATCTCCGTTCCTGCTCTCCGGGTCTCTGAAGTGTAATCTTTACTTCTTTTACAATTTTCATCCGGAGACGCTAAGTCGAGGTTCCTCCATGGTTCCCTGGTGGTCTAGTGGCTAGGATTCGGCGCTTTCACCGCTGCGGCCCGGGTTCGATTCCCGGTCAGGGATGGTATTTTTCGGTTTTGTTTTTGTTTTTCCTTTTTTTTCCCCTTCAGCATCTCCACTGGCAGGAGTCTTCCTCTTCCTGCCCCGACCAGAGCTGTGTTTTACTTCAAGGTTCAGATGCAGAAGAGCTTCTGCACTGAGTCCCCAAATGCCGGTGAGTCCCGGCCTCAGGGTCCTTGACATCGCGCAGGCTGGAGGAGGTGAGATGTAATGAACAGCCTGGGCTGGCCAGCTCTCGCCTCGGCTCCTTTCTCCCTGCATGTTACAAACCCGAAGACTTATTTACAGAGTTTTCATCCCAAGAGCATCGGGGACTCGAGTTCATTGAAAACCAAAACGAAAACCCTTTGAAACATACAAAAAAGTTGCAAGAGTAATAACATCGTATATTCTATACGTAAGTGCACAGTAAACACTTTCCCACGTTGGGTTTCTCACTCTCTCTCCGTATATAAGAATGGCGACACCACTTGAGAGTTCCTTGCAGACATCTCCACTCAAGATTGCTCCTTTCGTTTGGCATGTCTCTCAAAGCCAGCTTCTGTGGGACTTGTCCTCCGAGACCAGGGGAAGCCTTTGTCCTCGCGGGGACGCCCCCTTGCCCTTTCAGGAACCTGAAATCCGTTCCCTTCAGGCTGTAGAGAAGCTTCAGGAGGAGTTTTATTCAGCTCCCCCCGAAGTGCAAGCCAGGCACGTTCTGTGCTAGTAGGAATCCCCCCGGACCGGCTGCCCTCCGGTCTCCTCCCGGTTGCCTTGGCGGGCAGTGGGGTCTTGGGTCAGCCTGAGCGCTGGAACCGCCTACCTCGGGAAAGGCCCTTCGGGGAAGTGCAGCTGCCCCTTGGCTGTTGCCTGGATCTCTGTGCCCTGCAGGGAGCGTAAAGGGTTCTGACAGGACACAAAGGTGACGAATCCTTCCCTGTAGTGAGTGGGAGGATGAGAGGAGCAGATGGGAAATGAATGCGTCAAAGGCAGGGGGAGTATTCTCAAGTGCTTGTCACAATTGTCTGCAAGGGTGGCTGCCCTGTGATAATAGTGCTTAGTGTTGTCTTTTCCTGACCTTGACCCAGTCTCAGGTCCAGTGTGATTAACTGCTCTAAACCGTCCGTTCTTCCGAGGCTTTGGAACGGGTACCATTTTCCTGCTAGAAAGGCGGCACATCCTGGGTATTCGTAAGTGTCTACTCCATAAGAGCGTGCAGAAGAGTCACGTGCTGCTATCTCTGTGGCGCAGTGGGTTAGCGTGTTCGGCTGTTAATCGGAAGGTTTTTGGTTCGAGCCCACCCAGGGACGGCGGGAGAGGTTTTAGAACCAATTCAAGGTTTTCCGTGTTGATTACCATTCCCGGTGTTCCATGCTGATTATTACCTGTACATCTGCTCCCACAAAGTTTACCGAACTGCGTTCGGGGTCCTGTCCACCTCACGACTGCTGCCAGTCTTGGGCCACACTCCCCTTCCCAGCTCTATTGTCTGTCGTCTCTATTGGACTCTATACTTGCCTAACTTAGGGCCTCCTGAAAGAGATCCAGGAATCCACGGTCTGGTGGGATAGTCTTTATTCGGCCAAGTCTATAGACTGGGACAAGAAAGTCATATTTTATGTGTCTTAAGCTTTTCATGTGTGAACGTTAGTAGTTGTTCTATGAATGATGTTAGCGGTGAGCTCATCATCATAACTCTCCTCTGCATTGTTTCTGATAAAGGCCTTTCTTCCATGGTTGTGTATTACTTGGTTTCATGGTTTCACGATGACGAATATGCTGCAGCCATCATTATCGTACACACACCTCTGACCACTCGTGCGGGTGTTTGCATAGCGTAGGGGACTGGAAGTGCAAGTGCTACCTTTAGTGTTTCTATGCTTCTAATGTTGGTAAATCCTTCAGATTTTCCTCCCACAGAAGTAGGACTGAAGCATATTCCATTTTATTTTCCGGTCTTTCAATGTCCCTTTCTTCATTTACTTGCCAACACAGCAATCTTTGTATACATCTCTCTATGATAGTCTAACTAATAAAGGGAGCAGTGCCCTCCCGACATAACTAAGGGGAAGGACAACAGAGGGACATTGTGGGCATTACACAGAGATATTCTATTGCATATGTTCGAAAGCTCAACATTCAATATTTTTAAATCCTCCAATAACTGTAATTGTTTTCTCTGCTGACCTAGGCAACAGGGTCCAGAGAAGACTGCCCAGAATGACCTCTTTGATAACGTCCTGCCAAGCAACTTAGCCCAAGAGAAGAATCTCGCTGATCCCAGAGGTTTCTTCCTTCTCCCCTTTTCTCTTTTATTTATAAATTTTGCTTATACTTTTAATTTGATGAAAACAATCTAATGCCTGTCCTTCCTCGTATAAAAAGGGGAATAAGTGTTTCTATGTTATTCCTTGTCAGTTTTTTGGCTGTGACTGTAAAAGTTAGCCCATCTAAGACACATCGTGGGAGCCAACAGAATCCTGGCCCCCTACAGGTTCCTGCTTCAGTCCTGGACCCTTAGAGTTATTAGCTCACATTTGCTCTGTTCTGTTAAATCTCATGTGCAGAAATTGAGTATTTTGGCTTTTTCATACTGTGTGGTTACTGGACAAGGATTTTTTTTCTCTCTCTCTCCCTCTCATTTGTGCATCACTAATTTCTCCTCTCAGTGCGGGATTCTGGTTTTAATTTTAGGAAATGAACTTCTGGGGATAATCCCTGTTGGGTGGTATTTGACAGGGATATATTCCCTGTTAGGTAGAAGATGACAGCTAATCTGGACCATGAGTCTTTCTTGTCTGATGCTTGTCCTGAGGATTCTGGTATTTCCTGGTATGTGACACTGCAGCAGTGAGAAGCTGTCCACCTCTTGTCTTTCCTCTATTTGGTAAAAACCGCATGGGCCAAGGCAATCCTTGTCAATAACTGCAAAAGTGTAGGAGCTACAATAAGGATAATCTTAATATGCAGTGGTTCCCTCATATGGAGCTCCACATTAATAAAGGGGAGTAATACAGGAAGAATATAGAATTTTTAGGATGGAATACGCAGCTTTCTTTCATTGGTATACTCAAGTCTCTGAATAACTGAAAAAATTCAAACACACGTCCTTTAGGGATTACTTAAATCAGACTACAGAAAGCAGAGGAAAGACATTTATATCATTACAAACAAGCAACAAAGTCAGCAACATGAGCACTTGTGACAAGCCTACAAGTCAAGATTTAAACCTTCCAGAACTGTAAGCCAGTTCAGTCCTTAATACAGATGGATGAGGAGCAATGACGTCATGCACAGATACATGCCCTGGAGACTCAAAAGCACATCACAGAAGTACTCCGATTTTCATTAATGAGCTTCCTTCAAGGACCTAATGTGGCTGACTTATTTCGTTTTGCTTCCCTCACTGTCAATTGCTGGGTTCACATATATTTCTATATTTTGTAGGTTTGCGGCTGGTGCTGTGGCTATTCTTATGTGTTCCCTTGACAAAAGTTCAGTAGAGTGGCTTGTGTTTACACTGCTCTGACACGGCAGAATCATAACCTTAATGCTGCGCACTGCACAGCTTCTGAAACCTTCTCAAAGCGCCTCCTTGCTTCTTGTTACACATTCATTTTTTGCATGGCACTTGCTTTTTATCACAGCAAGCACCAAAATCCAGCTTTACAAAGAAATGATATCATTGAAAAGATTGTAGAATACTCTAATATTGGCAGATTTTCCTATGTAAATTACACCTCAATAAAGCTTACTTTTAACAAAAAAGGACAAACAAAACCAAATGTTGACAGGATGGAGAGCACTGGAAATTCTTATTCATTTCTGGAAAGGGTATAAAAAAGTTCAACAGGTTGGAAAAATATTTGACAGCATCAACTGAGTGTCATCCATGCACAGTTATATGCTGTGACTCAAAAATCATACTTTTAGCTGTGCTACACCTTTGACCTGTGCTCTCCAATATGATAGGTACAGGCCACATGTAGCTACTGAACACTTGAAAGTTGCTAGGGCCACAGGTTGTAATGATACTACTTTGATGTAGTAAGTCTCCTAAAGCATTAAAATAGATTAAACTAGAAAATTCAAAATTCCTTGTCGCAGGTTTGAAAACTAATAAAGGGAAACGTCACTAAAATGAAGTCAGGAGACCAGAAGTGGGAGCTCTCACGGGGTACCACTCAAGTTCAAAGACAGGAAGTATCGTCAATTACAGACCCAAACAGAAGAAGCATCAATAGGAAAGAATCATCGATTACAGGCCCCAACAGAAAAACATGTACGTTGCATCTCCTGCAAGAAATCAGCAACTTGGCAATGAGAAACCACTGCCAATCACCCTGAACTTTCACTTTTCTCCAATGGGCTTGGGTTCACGACAACCTCCCTCAGCTTCCTCCTCTTTCTCTCTAAGTAAGGTTCCTTCCTGTCCTTTGTTTGTGGGACTTGCCTATGGCTTTTGCTATAGCTTGCTTGTCCTGAATTGCAATTCTTCCGCTATTCCTGAATAAACCCTTTTTGCTGGAAAAAAACAAAAAAAAAAACCCCCTCCCAACTTTTATAGATTTTTATATTTGTAAATTTTTTACATTTAATTTGCTTATTTGTTTTTGGCTGCATTCGGTCTCCGTTGCTGGGCGAGGGCTTTCTCTACGTGCAGTGATTGGGGCCTACTCTTCATCGTGGTGGCTTCTCTTGTTGCGGAGCACGGGCTCTCTGCGCGCAGGCGTCAGTAGTTGTGGCATGAGGGCTCAGTCGTTCTGCTTCACGGGCTCTAGAGCGTAGGCTCAGTAGCTGGGGTGCACGGGCTTAGTTGCTCCACAACACGTGGGATCTTCCCGGACCAGGGCTCGACCCCGTGTCGCCTGCCTTGGCAGGCGGATTCTTAACCAATGCGCAACCAGGGAAGCCCCCAAAAGTATTATTTTTAAAGTCAACACTGGCATTATTCTGCTGGAATGCGGTGCCTTAGAAAAATGTGTATGTCCACCAAAAGTCACAAAGAAATGTTCGTACCTTTTCAGAATATCCTCAAGTGGAAACAACTGAAATGTCCAACAGTAGAAAAGTATGTAGAGTTATATTCTTACAAGGACTACACAGAGAGACAAAGAAGTACATGAAAAATAGGGTTAAAGTTCATAGACATAATGTTGAGTGAAAGAAGTCAGACCCATGCCCCTCCAGGCCCCCAAACCCAGTGTATGCCCTGTGATCCAATTTATGTGAAAGTAACAGGCAGAGAAGTTGGGAGGGGTATGTGTGTGATTCCTCTGAGCTCTTGCATGGGAAGAGTCATGAGGAACCTTTTGTGCTCTGGTAATTTTCCATACCTTAGTTATTCAGATTGCTCCATCAGTGATGCACGTTGGTGTACACTGGTAACGGTGTGGGAACTGTACACTCTTTGTACTTTATGCATATTATGCCTCAGTTTTTAAAAGTTTAAGGCCACTTGGTTATTGTTAAAGTGATGTTGATACTTTTTCTTCGGCTTTGTCCTGGGCTAGGAGGAAAAGTAAGTTCAAAGTACTTACTGGGATATATTTGTTGTCCTCAGATTTTTGGCTTCCCTTCAGTATCGGATGTCTGACTACTTACTTATATGTTGCTCAGAACCATGACCCTAAGCTGACATTCCACTGTTCATACTGCGGCAAAGAGAGAAGCAAGTGGTCATGATCAAATCTTGCTCTGTTAAGAATCAATATGAGTCAAGGAAGGGGGAGGGTATATGAAATTGAGAAATTCTGAGGAGGAAAGTAGTTCAATTAGGCTTAAGTAACTCAGAGGTGTCAAAGGGAGGACACTGGCAGGTTGTACACAAAGAAAAGCGGCCACATTCACTTCACCACTAAACTCTGCAGAATTTTTGGAGCAGCCACACATAGCCAAAAGCGTTTACCTGATTAGTTCGGAACGTCACTAGATTAACCCGTCCAGACTAGGTGTTTGATGGCTTTCCGCTATCTGTTCCTCAAGGAAAGGGAAAACTCCCCTTTCTCAGGCTTTGTGTATGTGTGTGTATGTGTGTGTGTGTGTGAGTGTGTGTGTGTGTGTTTCCTCTCTTCTCACTTCTGGCTCTTTTATAAATCCTGTCTTTTTTAATGACAACTTCCTAATAACTGTTTCCCATTTTTATTAGTAACCATGTGAGCTAACTCATTCAAAATCTCTTTACTACTTGAAGTAAGTCAGAAAGAGAAAAACAACTATCGTATATTAACGCATATATGTGGAACCTAGAAAAATGGTTCAGGTGATCTTGTTTGCAGGGCAGAAAGAGAGACACAGCTGTAGAGAACAAACACATGGACACCAACGTGGAGAAAGTGGCAGAGGGGTTGGTGGTGGTGGGGTGAATTGGGAGATTTGTATTGACATATATACACTAATATGTATAAAATTACTAATAAGCACCTGCTGTATAAAAAATAAACAAAATTCAAAAATAATCTCTTTACTACTAATGTTGAAGTATGATTTTCATATTCACATCTGTATTCACTATATTGGGAGCTTTGAAATGTATTCTTGGGTGGAGACTGCCATGGAAAGGGAAAGTTTAGGCCTTCAATTGTTGGAAGATAGGTCCTTCTTAGTCTTTAAATAGACAGTTTCCAGTTAGTATGTGTTTAACAAGCTCATTGTCATTCTCTCTGCGTCTAACGTCGTGGCTTCTCCAAAGGTCCTGTTTCCTCTTTCTCCTCTTTTTCTTCTTCATTTCATTAATTAGTTTGGGGAGTTTTGTAGGCCTACCTTGCAATCTTCTTTTCCTTTTGAAATCTTGGAGGTTGAACAAGGAAGGGATGCAAATCTCAGTGAAGTTTTTTCAGTTACCCATGAGCATGGTGGCCAAGGGGAAGGGCTCTGGAGGCAAAGTGCCTGGGTCTGAGTGCTGGCTGTTGGAATGGGTGCCCTAGAGAAATGTGTATGTCCACCAAAATTCGTAAAAGAAGGTTTGTACCATTTCAGAATATCCTCAGCTGGAAACAACTGAAATGTTCAACAGTAGAAAACTATGTAGGGTTATATTCTTACAAGGAATACATGCAGAGACAAAGAACTACATGAAAAATATGGTTAAATTTTATAGATATAATATCGAGTCGAAGTCAGAACCATGCCCCTCCCCCCCTCAAACCCCGTGTTTTCCTTGTGATTCTATTTATGTGAAAGTAACAGGCAGAGAGGTTGGGAGGGGTATGTGTGTGATTACTCCGAGCTCTTGCACGGGAAGAATCATAAGGAAGCCTTTTGTGACCTGGTAATTTTCCATACCTTAGTCTGGGTACTGCTTCGTTATTCAGGTTATTCAGGTTGGTGTACACTGGTAATGGTTTTGGAACTGTTACTCTTTGTAGTTTATACATATTATGCCTCATTTTTTAAAAGTTTAAGGCCACTTGGTTATTGTTAAAGTGATGTTGATACTTTTTCTTCTTCTTTGTCCTGGGTTAGGAGGAAAAGTAAGTTCAAAGTAGTTACTGGGATATTTTTGCTGTCCTCAGATTTTTGGCTTCCCTTCAGTATCGGATGTCTGACTACTTACTTATATGTTGCTCACAACCATGACCCTAAGCTGACATTCCACTGTTCATACTGCGGCAAAGAGAGAAGCAAGTGTTCATGATCAAATCTTGCTCTGTTAAGAATGAATATGAGTCAAGGAAGGGGGAGGGTATATGAAATTGAGAAATTCTGATGAGGAAAGTAGTTCAATTAGGCTTAAGTAACTCAGAGGTGCCAAAGGGAGGACACTGGCAGGTCGTACCGAAAGAAAAGCCGAAGCCGCCACATCCATTTCACCACTAAACTCTGAAGAATTTTTGGAGCATCCACACATAGCCAAAAGCGTTTACCTGATTAGTTAGTCATCTTCACCAAATTTACCTATCCGGACTAGCTGTTTGATTGCTTTCAGCTTATTTGTTTACCAAGGGTTCTTGGCCTTTCTTAATGAATAGAAATTGATAACAGGCCAGACAAGGAATTCAGGCAAGGCTTTACTGCGATCCCTGACGCAGGAAAACAAATAACAGGTTCCCTTGCTTGGAGGTGGGGGCCGGGGGCAGCGGCCAGCTGGTTCCTTATATGGGGCCAGGATAGGGGTGGGTTCCGGGGTTGGGCTGGGCAGTGGCTTAGGTTTGCCCATCCATTTGGTGGTGTTGTGTGCAGGGGGCATGTGCAGTTCCCTATTTTTGCTACCAGCTCTTCAGAGATGGCAGTTAGGTTTTTGGTCTTTTTGTATCTTGTTGTTCATAATTCTTCCCAACGGAGCATGCACGCAGTTATTTTTAGTCTCATATAGTTTCTTTGTATTTTGTTGAAGGAGGAGACGTTTTGATCTTGAGGAGATAGCAGCCAGTGGTGGCTTGAATTGAGATCTTTGTTTTCTGCTCAGGAATTGAACGTGGCTGGCCTGGGTGAAAAGCAGGAATCCTAGCCACCAGTCCACAAGGGGTTAGGGCTAGAAGCAAAGTTGTCCTGGCTCTTGCCCGTATTGAAAAATGAATTTTTCAAGGAGGCAAAAACTGTAAAAACAGGTTCAAAGTTTATTTTTAGAACCACAGCACAAGTGGGAGGGCACACAGAGAAACAGTTTAAGACGGAAGCAAGGCAGAGATACACACCCGGAGATAAAGGGTGTGGCCATCCTCCCTAATGAGGAAGAGCGCACCAGAGAGATGATTCAAATCACTTATATAGGGCATTTCTTCTGGGTCTTTGTTTACCTTTAGCCAATTATCTCGATTCTTTTTCACACCTAACCTGTCCTAGTGCCCTTCCCGACATGCGTGTGCATCTTTTTGCCAAGATAGATTCTGGCCCAGAGGCCTACGGGGAGGTTGACATCACCTATTATGGAGTGGCTCCCTCCCTCCCTTTTGACCCCAGAGGAACCCTTCTGAGCATGTATAGTTTGGGAGGTCTCCTTGACCTCAAGAATAAGAAATATGTGGTCTCTTGATATTCTATCCAAGTAGGACTCAGCTCCACCGTGCTGCTGCTATTAGTTTTACCTTGGAGTATCTGTCCACAGGGGACGGGTTCCAACTGCTCAGCCTGGGGCCCATCTATCTTCTGCCCCAGTTTGTCCAGGTGCAAACACTGCAGGAAAGGGTCCCAGGTCCCAGCCTGTCTCAGTAAGACAGAGGGTAGTAGATAGATGTTAAGATCTGTTCGAAGATAGAATCAAAACCTGAAAATGGAAATAAAATGAATGAAATTTCCGATGAATGAAATTGAACTTTCAAGATGGAATAGAGTTCACCGCCAGTCATAATGGTTAATGCGTTTTACTAGACGTACACACAATAGTACATCACAAAGGCAACTGGATTTGAAAGGAACCGGTTTCCCCTGGACTCCTAAATGTTCTCTATTCTGCGCATTGAAAGCCGTTACAGTTCAAAAAGGTGCTCAGGCTTCAGCAGGCCGCCAGACAGGTGCTCGGCAGGACAGAGGTTATGCAGCCAGTCACCCGCGCAAGGCCCCAACGGGTGGGGGCGGGTGGGAGGAAAAGAGCGAGCGGTCGACGTCACTTCCCCCAGAGGGCGCCCGCCCTCTGGTAGGCTTGTCTGGACGGCGTGGGAGGAGGGAGGCGCGGAGTAGGGCGGGGCGTGGGCTGGAGGGGAGCGGTAATTCCCGTTGGCTTGACAGATAGGGCGTGTCGTATGTAGATATCTCAGCGCAGGGTCTGCTGGTTCGTGATCTGGTGGTGAAAGACGAAATGATCTCCCGTAGTGTGGGAGCGAATCGAGGGCTGTTGGTTGCAAGTGCATGGATCAGCTGTCTGGAAGGGGCAAGAAGGCTCGGGGCTGCGGGGAGGAAAGTGACCGTGTGTGTACAGTATAAGGCGTCTGAGGGTGTGTCAGGGCCGAATATGCAGAGTTCATACTTACCTGGCAGAGGAGATACCATGATCAGGAAAGTGGTTTTCTCAGGGCGAGGCTTATTCATTGCATTTTGGGTTTGCTGATCCCTGCGATTTCCCCAAATGTAGGAAACTCGACTGCAAAATTTGTGATAGTGGGGGACTGCGTTCGCGCTGTTCCCTGCTTATTTATATATTTTAAAAACAGTGTTGCTTTTCGCTGTGATGGTGGTATTTTTACCACACAGGATCCTTGAACGTTACCTGAACGTTAACCGTGTGTTTTCAGGTATGGCAATTGAAGTATGTGTGTGGACTATTACTGATATTCCAGAAACACCTTTTCATTTTACTTTTGCAGGAGTATTGTTTGTTATTAAGTAATTGAATGAGCCAAGTCAGTGACTGTCAGTGAAAGAGAAGATAGTTGCAGGTCATTGTAATACTACTAACAGCCGTAAGTGGAAAGATTCGGTTTTTGCGGATCTCTGCTGTGTTTCCAGAAGGCAGTAGAGAGCACAGATGTCTGATAAGGCAACGTATCGCGGCGTGGAAGGTGAAAAAGCGTTTTCGTTCTCGTATGTATGCCGAGTTCTTTTTCTTTTCAATTTCACTGTGCTTCCTTGTTACACCTTAAAATTTAGAAAATTTCAGTTGTTTTACGTTTGTGTCTGGGAATTTAATTGTTTTTTATCACACAGACTTGCGTGAGATCAGATGCAAGAAAGTTTTTGCAGGATCCTGAGCAGATGCTTCAGGAAACTCAATGAAGAAATGAAGTTCTCAAGAAAAGAAAAATTGGAGTTCTCGTCGGTGTGTTACTACTTCTAATGTCCAAAGTCTAAAAATAGGAGTGTTCTGTTACTGCTGTTGGCCGAGAAGAGTGTTTTGTTACTGCTGTTTGCCAGAAGCTAAACACCCTGCTGGGTCAAGGATCCAGAGCAGTAGAAAGAAATGTGAGAGGAGCTCTAGATTGTTGCAAGCCTCCCTGTTATCAGCTGATAAATTGCATGTGCAAATAGTAAAAAGCGCTGGTGACTTCTCTAACCTTTTCAGGGTCCAAATGAATGTGGTAGCCACTTCCCTTTCCGTTTTCAAAGTCTCAGCTGATGTCCTATGGTCGAAGTTAACCCAGAACTATGCAGAGAAGGGAGTTCTGGGAGATTTTTTTCTAGCCTAGTAATATTGATACGAATCTTGCACAAAAAACATCTTCTGCACTTGACATCCATACATAGGGAGATATCTATATTTATATATCTTTTCCTTTTCCTCCTTTGGTAGCCATTCTTAACTTTCAAACAAAGCCAATAACAAAATTATGCTTATCTCAAACAGTGAAAAAAAATGCCAATCTTTCCACAGAAGAGAGTAAAGTTTGAATGTTTTTTGTTCTTCCAGCAGAGTCACATTCTTTTTACCTTAGATATGCTGTAATAAATACTGCAATTAAAAGTTAACTCTTAGCAACAGATTTTGTTAGCTGGTAGTGGGATGAAAGAGGAAAAGAGAAAAATATTGCTTGATACATATAAAACTATTAGTAATATAATAAGGAAATATTCATACCTGTTATGGACCTCCTTTCTGCAACTGTCAGTGATATCTATAACAACTGTCTTCTTAGCTACTATCAACAAATAAAATTCAGCCAGATAAATGTGAACATCTAGTTGTCTTTATTCAACGATTTAGGGACTGCTGTCATTATCAGGGGCGGAGTTGTTCTCTGCTGTTGACTGTTTGGGCACCACTAGTGATTGTAGCTAGATTAGCCATGATGAGTGGAACCCACGTTGCTGAACCACACATAAAATGCAACCCTGCTTTAAAGTCTGCTAAATCCAACATCTGAGACATCTTGGAGTTGGTTTCTTTTACCTGCTTTGTTTTCCTTTTTAAGAATATGTATTGAACGGGTCACATTTTTCTGTTTCTTTGCGTGTTTAGTATTTTTTATAGTTTACTGGGCACTTTGAATGATGCAATGTAGAGACTCTGGATTCTGATATCTTCCTCCAAAGAGTATCAACATTTGTTCTACTACGCACTTTGATTACTGGCCAGTGACCTTGAACATGTGTAGGACTGGATTAATGGTTTCTCAGTAGATCGGAGGAAAGTCCAGGGTGTTTCCCAAAGCCCTCTTTGGTGTGACTCAACGTCCAAACCCTGCTCATCTTGTCAGGTCTTGGTTTTATCCTTTTTTAGGGAGGATCAAGAGTAGGCTTCACACTAGGTTGTGGTCTTTACTCCTAAAGCAGCCTTTCTGGAGTATCAACTGGATGCTCAGGGTGGTAAAGAGTCGTTAACAAAGCCTGAATTCCAATGTTGCCAGCAGAGACTTCTAAGATCTCTGTTCTGTTTTCCATCCTGTAGCATCTGTTGTCCGGTAAGCCTTGGTAGTAGCTCTCCACACATGAGCAGCCCAGCACTCAGCAAATGACTGGCAGGAGACCCATTATGGATTTCTGAAAACTAGCCTGTAAACTGTCTTCTCCTTTCTGGTTCTCTGCAGATTCCAGTTGCTTCAGCTGTCCTCTGATATCTACCTTAGCTCGGTGTGAACACCATGCTCTGCTGGGATTCCAGATTGCTATATACCACAATCAGGTCATTTCCGCAACCCTCTCTCAGGCAATCATAGTCTTGCACTGCCTCTGTCCAGTGTCTATAACAGGTGCTTCACATATTTTGTCCATTTTTATAGTTGTTTACGGCAAGAAGACTAAACTGGTGGCATTACTATACTATAGCTGTAGGTGGAAGTCCTGGATTCTTTTCAGTGCCTTAAAATTAAGTTTTAATTGCACACATTACTGATGTCTAAATAATCTGAACACTGTTTTCCACATTTAAAATGACCTGGTCCAAGGATTTTGTTTTTACTTTATTAACAAGCACAACTAAACCAATCTAGGCTTGTTGGATTCACTTTCAGCGTGGTGACCCCCCAGCACCACAAGGACATCTGGGCTGAGGATCCTGTTCTTTGGCTATATTCCAATGCTTTGACTATATGCCACTCCAAAGTATGCCAATTTGGCATAAGAATTATTTTGAGCTAAAGGCATTTGGAAAACAGCAAGTACAATCATTCTTGTCACCAGAGACAGGAAGTCAAGGCCGAGAGAAATCCACACAAACAGACTTTGTTTAAATAACTCGTATCTTCCTTTAGTCTTCCAATGTGTTTTACTTTTCCATAATCACTTCTCTTTGTTCAACCTAGTATATAAATACTTAGGCCTAGCCACTTCTTTGGGTTTTCAATTTTCCTGTTGGAGCTCCCATGTACATGTGAAAATCTGGATGTTTTCCTCCTCTTAATCTGTCTTATGTCAATCTAATTCTCAGGCCTAGCTGGAGACCCTAAGAGGGTTGAGGTGAAGTTTGCCTCCCCTACAGGCTGTCCTAGGACCACAAAAGAAAGGATTAGTAAAAGACTATCTGTAAGGGGCCAGAACTGGTCCCGGTAGAGGGGACTTGGTGTAGGCTTCGTAGACCTAATAGGAAATGCTAGAATTCCCAGAATCATATGGGTGGAAGGGTGAGAGGCTACCTTAAAAGACAATGGTTGCCTGGGGAAGCCCAGAGAGACCAGCTGTCATATAACTGGAGACCAGTGATACATTTCTCCTTTGAATCCATCTCTTTCCTCCCCTTTCCTCTTCCTCCTCCCAGTTCTGCCGTTCTTCCCTCTGAGTCTTCCTTCCCACTTCTACCCTGCCTGTGTTTAGGCTGCACCCGGGGCCTGGGTCTTCGTCCCACCAATGTCTCTCTCCATGTGTTTGGGTTTTTAATCTTTCTTCTACCAAGAACTCCTTTGGTGATCTGCTGAAACCTGCACACCCTTCTCAGAATAATGAATTTTTTTATTAAAAAAGATATTTATCGAACATCTCCTATTTATATACACTATTCTAGGTCCTGGGGTGAGAATAATGAATTTTAATATGTTGAATCAAATACAGTTTTCTTTGTGAGGCTTCCCCAGTCTGATAGAATGAGCAGGAAGGCTGAGCTTACACAATCAACCTCCCATGCCTCGACCCAAGATGACCCTAGAGTTGAGGTGGTGAAAAATAAGAGATCTTGGGTTCCGCCGGTCTCAGAGGAATTAAAACTACTGGACATCACAATTCTATACTAACCAAACTGAGACAAAGTAGTGGTTCCTGGGACGGAGTTCCAAGGAGAAGGACCACGCGCCCTCTCGTGGCCACTGCGGGGAGCAGTACAGCCCTGCAACTGCGGATACTAATCCAAAGAAAACCAAATAAAACGCACTGGAAGCTGGGCTATGCTCAAGCCTTTGAAATTAGAAGTCGTGCACGCTACAAACTGAGCTAGCAGGAAGACGAAAAGCCGTGAGCTTCTCTTCTCCCTACCAGCTTGGTATCAGTTGCCCAAATGGAAAATGTCTGCGCCAAGACTGAAGGCAACCACGGCGAGTTGCTGATGAGGAAATAGGTTTGTAGAGAGTTTAATGGATTTCCTCCGGCCCAGGGCTCATCGGCAGTAAGTCACGGACCAGGCCTACGATCGTCCTACTTCCGACTTCAAGGAGGAACCGGGGTAGTGGGTAGAAACTGCTGCGCAGAGGTGGGGTCGGGTTGAGGGAGCGACTCCGCCCTCCTTTGGGACTTTTACAACGGCCTCTCCCTGTGCTCATTTCCGCTCAGATGGAACCCCAGACTTCAATGGAAAGGACGTCCAGGATAAAAGGGTCTTTTCCAATTCATCCCAAGAGGTCCCACCGAGGTTTACCGGATCCACCTCCTTAGTCCTGTTACTGGAATTTTCTAACTTTCCACGACAATCGTGAATGCTTTTCTCCAAGGTCTTCAGTCACAAGGGAGAATTCAGGCAGCGCCAAGTGCCCTTTCGGTGCTTCAGCCCTGCGCATCCTCCACCTCTTCTGTGAGGCTGTTGGGGAAATAAGAAATCGAGACTCAAAGGAGCACGCATGTTGACCAACTGAGTATTAGCTAAGTTTATTATTGAGAAAAAAAAAAAAACTCAGAGTGCATGCTTGCAGGTAGCCCGCACATGACTACAAAGCTGTCGTGGACTTCCAGCTCTATTTATGTGGGATTAAAGCTACAGTTGTCATCATCCTACCTTTAGTAAACAGTCAGCATTACTCAGTCTGCTCCAGGAATGAGATTAAGCTTACTCAGACGTTCTGTTCTTCAGAATTTTTATCAGTATCTCTCTACGGTTGCTTCTGACAGTGCCTCTACCCGACAGTACAAGTGGTTGGATAACATTCTTCAGCATTCCTCCGCAAGGCACAGGGCGCAGGGGAAGGGGGAGAGGAGGCGCGCAGCCGACTCCCGGCCTCGGAGCGCTGGGGCGGAGTCGGAGTCCCGTCTCACCCTCCAGCGGTGAGCAGGGGATTGTGCGCCCCCTACGGCGCGGGGCCGGGGGCGCCTCGCCACCTGCTCCGAGGTCTGGACTCCGGTGACATCTCACGGCGTTGCGGTCTTTAACCAAGCATTTCAAAGAGGAACCTCAGTCATTCGGATTCGAGAGCATCCAAGAGTACACAATCATGGTCAGCGCGGTGGCTGACAAAGAGGAGGTAGGGGGAGGGTAATCAAAGTTATTTAACGAAAATAGGCATTTTCCGTTTTCTTTTCGCCTTTTCCTTCAGTGGCCAGAGCACTAGCTCGCTCTCTCCCCGTCCGTCACTGGGTTGCCTCCACTCCCACTGGCTTTCTTCTCCTCTTCTTCAGCTTTCCCTATTCAACCCCTCAGGACGCACGACCCCAGACCGAGGCTGAGTCGTAGTCCAGGGTGGGGAACTCCGCTCGGTCCCGGGGCGCACGTGTCCAAAGTCAAGGCTTTTGCCTTGTTCTCAGTCAGCTGCGGGAATAAAAGCGCCTCCGGCTTTGAGAAACCTTTCCAGCCTTCCGTTTCCGGAGTTACTCGTAGGCCTAAAAGCTTAAAGCACACACTGTAATTCTTGGTTGCCTAAAACCCTGCGGCAGAATGCATCCTTCACCGGGCATTTATTGAGTGCCTACTGGGTGCGAGGCCCTGCCCTGGAGGGCGGGCTGCATCGCGAGCAGTTCTGAGGTCTTGCCGGTTGGAGTCCACATCTAGAGAAAGGCGCAGAACGTGGGCAGCGCAGTGGGGGCACAGCTGGTTCGTGTCCTTCGCACGCGCGCCCACAGGGTCAAGTGGGGACTCACGGCGAGCGAAGCTAAGAATGGTAACGTGGACTTCAGCCCGGGAGGCTGCGGTCGTCACCTGGAGCCGGGCGGCTGTTGAGGCGGGGAGCAGGTGGGAAGGCCATCGATCTGGCGTTCGGCAGTCAGAGTCCCCTAGCTGACTCCCAAACGTTCTATCGATGTCCAAACGTGCCCGATGACACCAACTCTTGGCTTCAATGTCTCCCGCGCGCACCCTCGGCTTCCGGAATATGAGAATCTAAGGATGTCCCCAGCCAGAGGTTGAAAAGCAATTTCTTGAATCAGGAAACGAGTTATGGGGAATATGCCCTCACGTCTCTGTAGCGCAATCGGTTAGCGCGTTCGGCTGTTAACCGAAAGGTTGGTGGTTCAAACCCACCCAGGGACGTCACCTTTTGCTTCATCGAAGTCCTTGCTAGCTACTTGCAACTTTAGGTTATCTATTCGCCACCTCTCACAGTTCTGGAGGCTGTAAAGTCCAAGATCAAGGTGCTGACAGAATTCAGTTCTTGTTGAGGGCCTCCTCCCCAGCTTGCAGAAGACCTTGTCACAGCATCCTCACATGGCAGAGAAAGGAAACTCTGGTGTCTCTTCTGTTTTTATAAGTACTAATCCCAGCATGGGGGCTTCATCTTCATGAACTCATTTAAACCTAATTACCTCCCAAAGGCTCCACCTCCTAATACCATTACATTGGGGAGTTAGGGCTTCAACATAGGAATTTGGGACGGACAACATTCAGTGCAGAATATGTGGTAACACAGAGAGACATTCCTCAAGTGTCTAAAATGGCTTTATGGTGACCAGATTGCACAGACTTAACAGTCACATGAAGGTGGGAGAGAACTTGTCCAGCAGTTCTTTTCTTTCTTCCTGGAGGCACTGTGTGTGTGTGTGTGTGTGTGTGTGTGTGAATAGAAAAATCAAGGGATTATAGAAAGGTACATACATTGAGAAAATTCTCACCTCCACTACTCAAGCTCCCAGTTCCCAAAGGCCAAATAATACCAACCTGGTAGTTTTTAATAAACAATTTTATTTTTAATAAACTAAAACAATTTTATTTTCAATAAAGTCAACAGGCATGACTTTATTATTTTTATAACAAAGTAGTCACCTACTTTATAAGTATATATTAAAAACCTCAGACAAACCCAGCTGTAACTCAGACTTGACTATAGGATGTTGAAGCCACAAGGCAGGCCATTAACCACACTCACAGCCTTTCCTCTGGGAGCTTGGACAAGTAACAATCTCTGTGAACTTCTTAAAGCATCATGATCCAGAGGTTCCGAAGGATTTTCTTTTGCTTCTTTCTTCCATTGTCTGCTTGTCTGATCTGAGCTAGAAATTCACAGACATTAATCCAACAAACAAAAACGAAAAGAAAGAAACTAAAACCCCTGCATTTTGAAATTTCATTCACATTACCAGCATTTTTGTGGAAAAGAGACTCTAGCTATGGTATGAAAAACATATACCAGTTATAGAACTTTGCTTTAATGAAGTTGGAAAGCTCTGACAAGAAAATAAGGTTCTGACAAACAATGATTGGAAGAAAATTTAACCTAGGGTTTATAATGATCAGAGGGAAAAAAGATGGAATCAAATACATACATACATATCTCCAGTCCAGATATCATACAGGTCTAAAGACAACAAACAGATGTCAAATAAATGAAAGAATTCAGGAAATACAAAACCTTTTTTGAAAAACCTATTTGACACTAAAGCTCACCTCATAATGAGATGCTTTCACAATTAAAATCTCAGGAATAGAACTATGCAACACAAAGCATGAACCCTAATGGAAACTATGCACTTTAGTTAATAATAATGAATCAATATTGGTTCATCAATTGTAACAAATGTACCACACCAATGCAAGATGTTAATAACAGGGGAAGCAGTGTGGGTGGAGGAGAGGGAGTATATGGGATTTTTTTTTTTAATCACAAGAATGAAAATTGCTGAGTATTTTGCATTTGTCCCTCCAGATACATTCTCATCATTTTCCACCCTATTATATGCCCCAGAAAGTTAATCTTTTTGAACTGTGCAAAAGGGCTCCTCTACCCACCGACTTCTTGCTGGCTACAGCCAATGGGATTCACTAACTGGGAATGGGAGTGTAGGAGGAATATGAGGTCAGGGTAATTATTTCCTGCAGGTTGGCAGTAGTTGTGTTCTCCACCCCCCCCAAGACCACAGTTATTGTTTAGTGGCACTCTACTACAGTTACAGCCTTACCTACAACTATCACTTTCCCAGGTTCCAGGAACAGCTCTCTCCCCTTGCCCAATCAGGTCTAGTAATTGCTCTCCACTCTTGCTAGGCCTGGGATGTCGCACCATCTGTTTAGTGGCTACATCCCTCTCTTAGAGCCCAGGGTTCCTGAGTTGGGAGGTCCCAGGAAACCCTCTCAGTCCTCAGCAGGTCTGGGTTTCAGAGAGCCTCGGGGAATATGCCACAAAGTTATCTGGGAGCTCATTGCATCTCTGTTCAGCTCATAAGCAGAAGAATAATTACACCTTTCTTCCTTCAAAAAATACCCCATAATTTTTTCAAAAAATTTTTAGTCTTGTAGGGAAAATCCTTTCTAAGCATGACAAAACTCAAAATCCCTAAGGAAAAAGTTTAATACATTTAGCTACATAAAAAGTTTAAGAATTCGTTTAGCAAAAAATCAATCAAGCAAGCACTCAACATCTGGCAAAGCCAAGGCCTGAGTGATTCAGCTTGTAAAGCTATAACAAGTCACTTTTAGATTCAGAAAGTTTATTACTTACATAGACAGCAAAAGGAAGAGTAGTTGAAGGTATAGACTTCCTGGGCCTTCAACCCACACATCCAAAGGGATGACACTGAAACAAAAGGGGTCAGTGACTACAATGCAAGTTGTGGGATACCTGTTATTGAGAAGCCAATTCTAGACTGCAGCTAAGTAGTTTTACAGTCTGCAGCTGTCCCCAGGGAAGGGACGAGGAGGTGAGCAGAATGCCTCATATGTGATTAGAACCTGAAGGGCAATGAGAAACTGTCCCAGGGTAGACAGGGAGGGGAATGGAAGCTGTCTCCTGGCACTCTTCACAACCCTCCCATCCTCTCTTGCTTTGGGACAATCACAAGGTGCTCTGCCTTGTGGTAAGATTCAGAATAGTTTTAGTTCAAGCCTTGGCTGGTGTGGCCTGTGCAAATACATACAAGGTCACCTGGGTGCCACAGCTGAGCCATTCCCCTACAAAATTCAAAAGACAACAGTTTGGTAAAATACTTGAAAAACTACAACATAGAAAAAGCCTTTTTTATTTAGTATTTATTTTTATCAAGCTTATATATGCACATAGTTTAGAGAGTCAAACTCATAAACTCGGTAATGAAAACCAACAGGTCCCTGAAACTCTCCCCCATTTCCTACTCCCTAGAAGTAACTTCTTTAAATTCTTTTAATTAGTGATTTGTTATTCACCTCTGTCTCTGTAGACAAATATTGTTAATTCTCGGGCTTCCCTGGTGGCGCAGTGGTTGAGAGTCCGCCTGCCGATGCAGGGAACACGGGTTCGTGCCCCGTTCCGCGAAGATCCCACTTGCCGCCGAGCGGCTGGGCCCGTGAGCCATGGCCCCTGAGCCTGCACGTCCGGAGCCTGTGGTCCACAACGGGAGAGGCCACAACAGTGAGAGGCCCGCGTTCCAGAAAAAAAAAAAAATATATATATATATATATAGTTAATTCTTGATTTTCTAGTTTTAGGCACTTTATCTCTCTTTTCCGTACTCCCCCTACACTTACCACTTCACACACACACACACACACACACACATTTCCCACTCCTCCATCTTCCCAATTGTGATGGCTAATTTTATGTGTCAACCTGGCTAGGCCATGGTACCCAGATATTTGGTCAAACATCAGTCTAGATGTTTCTGGGAAGGTATTTTTTAGATGAGGTTAACATTTAAATCAGTAGACTCCGAGTAAAGCAGATTACTCTCCATAATGTGAGTGGGCCTCATCCAATCCATTGAAGGCCTTAAGAGAAAAAGACTGAGGTCCCCAGAGGAAGGGGGAGTTCTGCCTCCAGACTCTGCTTTCAGATTAGAGTTACAATATCTGTTCTTCCCTGGCTATCCAGCCTGTTGGCCTACCCTGAAGATTTTAGATTTACCAACCTCCACAATAACATGAGTCCATTCCTTAAACTAAATCTCTATATACATACGTGTGTATCTTCTATTGGTTCTGTTTTTCTGGGGAAGGAACCCTAATACATCAATATACTTATATCTTAATTTTGATGAGATCAATGATTATTATTTTTAATATATAAACTATTAACAGAGAAGCCGCATAATTTAACATGATCACTTTTTGAATATAATCTTCCCTTGGCAGTAACAATTATGTTACTTTTCCATTTGCTTAGTTTTCCATGTATTTATTACTGAATTATAACCAATTTCTGTAAATCTCCCCTCAAGAGCTTCCTCATTCTTTTTTACAGCTAGCTGAACTATATTTCATTGTATGGTTGTACTGTCATTTATTTAGTCACCCCCAAAACTGATGGACATTTAGAGAGTTTACAATCTTTTGTGTAATAAAAAGTGCTCTGTGAATAACTTTGTATACACTTAATTTCACATAAGTATAGGAATATTGTAGGATAAACTTCTAAATGTGGATTACTGAAGTTAAAAAAAGTTTAAATTTTTGATAGATATTGTTCAAAACACCCTGTAGAACTTAAACCAATTTACCCTCTCTTTAACAATATTTATTAACTCTCCAACATATTAAACTTTAAAAAATTTACCATATTATAGTTGAAAATATTATCTCAACTTAGTTTTAAATTGCACTACTTTCATTAGTAGTAATGTTGAATGTTAAGTATCTTTTCATATGGGCAATAGCCTTTTATATTTTCTATTATTTATATGTTTGCTACTTTTTATTGGGTTATTGGCTTACTTCTTATTGGCTTATAGTTCTGTAAATATAAGGGAAATTAGCCTTTTGTACATGATGTATGTTCTAAGAATGTAGATATCTAGCATGGTATGGTAAATTTGGTGCCTCCACAGGAAGGGAAGAGAACCAGAAGAGAAGTTTATTATACTCACAGGTCCCAGAGGGGGTCACCGCGGGCGTGCGCAGGGCCACACAGGAGTCCAACTAGCAGTGTGTTCAATTGAACAGGTGGGGAGCAGTGAGAGCCAGGACCTGTGGGCCAAAGCCTTCACTGGGGTCCTGAGTGGGGTCTAAGGAAAGCAAACCCAGTTGGGGAAAGAGAGGAAGGAAAGAGGAGGAGGAAGGGGGCGGGGCCGGGAGAAGAGGATGGAGGAGGGGAAAGTTAGAGTCCAGGGGTTGGGTTGCTTATCAGGGTGTTTCAGCTGTTTTTGAGTGTGCATTCACAATTAGGGCTGTGAGAAGGATGTTGATATGCCAAAGCATTAACTCAAAATGGAGGATTTTTAACACAATGTGAGTTGCAAATACTTCCCCAAATTGTCATTTGTCTTTGGACTTTGCTTATGCAGATTCCATTTGGTTTATATAGTCAAACTCATCAATATTTTCTCTCAGGACTTCTGAGTTTGTGTCATAGTTAGAACAGGCTTTTCCACACATACACACATACACACAAGATAATAAAATAATTGTTTCATGCGTCTACAAGAACTTTTATGTTCCTTTTCATTATTATTTAAATCTTTGATCAATTTGGAATTTACCCTTATGTAAAGGGTATGATATTCATTGACCATTATTTTTTCCCATTATTTTGTCACAGCCCTTCTGTTGACAGCTACCTAGTTATTAAAAAATTGGTCATTAGAATTATTGATTTGAGTCCCTCTTTCTAATGTATTACATTTCTTCATGTATTTTGGTCCATTTCTGGACTCTGTGCTGTCCCATTAATTGTTGTTTACGCATACACGATATCTTACTGCTTTAATCATCATAATTTATGGTATTTTAATATTTCATAGGGTTAACCCTTCCTCATTGTTCTTTTAAAAAAAGAATTTCCTGAGTATTACTGCTTATTTTTCCATTTAAACTTTAGAATTATATTGTCCAGTTTGAATAAAAAAGAAAAATATTTTTGATATTTTAATGAAAACTATGTTAAATTCAGACACCAAGTTAAAGAGAGGTGTTATCTTTATGACGTTGAGTCTCCTAGCCAAGAACATGGTACATCTTGGTTGATAGGAAAGGAAGTTGCCCTAATGCAGTGGTTCCTGAACTCGAGCATTTATCCAAATCACCTGGAGAGCTTAAGTCTCAGATTGTTGGGCCCACCTCCAGAGTTTCTGAATCTGTAGGTCTGAGGTAGGGCTTGAGAATTTGCGTTTCTCAAAAGTTTCCAGATGATGCTGGTGATGTTTGTCCCGGCACAACACCTTGAGAATAATCGGCTAGTGTTTTGATGATTTTGGAGGTGGTTGGCGGGATATATAAAGGAGATTAAAGCACATTTACAAACTTAAAAAAAAAAAAGCAGGACTGGTAAATGATCCTTAGGGAGATGTGGGAAAGACCTGTATGAGGAGTTAAAAGCGAGTGTCCGCGTTGTGGTGGAGAAGCCTGATGACTGGGGACAAACTCTCCTTCCACTCACTTTGAAAACCCACTTTACTCACACCACTCATCCCAACACTGAATGAGAGATTTAGCAGGAACAAATATCAGACAAACAACTTCAGGCCTTCGGGGTAGAACAGAGTTCTCCGGTCGATCAATAGCTAACTCGAAACGCTTGGGCGCGGCGCTCCAGAGAGTCCGCTTACATCCATCTGACGAGACCGCTGCAATCTCTCCACTTGCCAGCTCCGGGCCTTCGTCCTTGCTCCTCCCTCCCCTTCCTATCGTACTTCCCCCTTTCTTTGCTCTTCCGCGTCCCTCCTCCTCAGCTCCATTTCCAGCGCCCTCTCCTCTTTTTCGTTTCGAGATCTTCCTAAACTAGTTGTATTTTACAGCCCTTTGAGGCTGATGAACGTTTCAAAACCTAAAAAGCAAAGGCACGCTCCTTAGCACCTAATGGAGAACATTTTAACTACTTAAGAAGGACCTTCAACACTTATCCAAAATTTCCCGCAGACGAGAAGAGAACGAAAGTGTTTCCTTTTGGTCATGTCCTAAGATGTCTTCTCAGTGGAGCAGAGTCGAGGCAGGACGAAGGGGGAGCCCCGCGGGGAGGAGGAGGAGCCTCCTCGGAGGAGCCTGGGTTCGGGCAGCTGTAGATCTGTGACCCCTGGTCTCAACCTGAGATGCTGGAATCGGTACCCGGATTCCTCTTCTTTGCTAGATTTGGGGCGAGTAGAGGCGATTTCTGGAACAATTTACCGAAGTTTAAAACAACAGTGACCACAATGGCTATTTAGAAGCTGCTGGTTCAGTTGGCAGCTAACAAGAGAAGATTCAATAAAACAGAGGTAGGCGGGGAAAAACAAGCACCGCCCAACGTGGGGCTCGAACCCACGACCCTGAGATTAAGAGTCTCATGCTCTACCGACTGAGCTAGCCGGGCGCTGCCTTGTGCATCTTCTTACAGGAATATAATTTCTGTCGAGGGACAGCTTGCACGGTCAAAGATACACACAGCTTAGTTTGAAAGAGTTCTCTGGCTCCAGGATTTTAAACGCAGCACTAGCTTTTGTCACCGAGAAACTCCAGGCTTCTAGAGTGATGGGACTGCACGGGGCTAGAAGAACTTGCAGAGGGCACGGGAATCACTAGTCCTGAAACCTCGACGTTTCTTCAAATTCCTTTTACACAGGTTTTGAGACCTTTTGGACAGCAAATTCTTTTGGAGAACCCGGTTTCTAGGACCCGGAATCCAGAAGAGGAGGCGAAAAAGCACGAGGGAATGGGGATGAGAGGCGCAAACTGCCGCGAGAAGTAGGAGGGGCGCGGGGACTTGTGCTCCCGGGACCTTGGTGCTGCAGCCTCGTTCTTCCTTCTTCTCGGTCCGAAACCCTTCCCCCCGCCCAAACCGTGACCACCAGGGGATGGGGTGGGGGTGAGGCTGAAGGACGCGTCAGTCGGAAATTAGGTCCAATTGACTATTCATTTGGGGGCACGATTTTGTTTTTAAATACTAAAATTTTGTGGGACCTAAAGGTCCCACTGAGATTTAAAGTCGGATGGGATTTAGAGCCTCAGGCGTGGGCGCTCGCGGGAGATTTCACTCCACTCTCCAAAACGTTCATTTCTCCAACCTCTGGAAGAGGCGCTGAGTTCCGGAGTCACCAGCGAAGGGCTCTATCCTCTGCTCAGGTGAAGGCAGGCCTTGCTTGCTGCTCCGAGGCGCTCCACACCGCCCTGAAGCAGCTTTGCCAGGGCTGGTTAGATTCGCTTAGGTGGGAGAGCCGCGGAGTAAGCTGAGTGGAGACAGTTATTTATCTAATTCGTAGAGTGCACTTCTGCGATGCAGCCTTGAGCAAAGACGGATTACAAGCTTTTTTTAACCTTTAAAGGGTTCCAAAAAAGGAGGCCACCCAGGTGAACTACAATCACATGCCGTGGCTCGGATTCGAACCGAGGTTGCTGCGGCCACAACGCAGAGTACTAACCACTATACGATCACGGCGCGCCACCTCCAAGGCGGCGCACTACGGTTGGATTTAATGTCTTTACAAACAGGATTGTCTAAGTGGTGCTGCAGCTTTCTTTGCTTAGTTCGCGTGATTCGCCTAGGTTAGAATCCCAAACGTTTCCACCCATAACCTCGAAGCCCTGACACCCGAATCTGGGTCTCAGAATCCCGCCGTGCCCGCGCCATCATCACCCCCTCCGCTGGACGGCGGCGCACCCAGTCCCGACGAGGTCTGAGAGCGTCGCCTGCAGCTCGGGGACCGCGTCCCCAGTCGCCCTCCTCAAGCCACTACTCTCTTTCCCCTCCAAATAATCAAGCCGCCCCCACTAGGCAACCCGAGGATTTTCCTATTTACATCTCCACCTTGTACCCTGGAGTTGAGGTTTCTGTCGCCCGAATGTTGGAACCGCCAGAGAAGCGAAGCTGGTGAGCTGCTAAACGGCGTGAGGTCCCCCTTTATTATTTTTCTTGCTTCCCTCACTGCTCCTTGGCGCACTCTCTCAGGAACTTCGGAGTCTTGGACTGACTTCCTTATTCTGACTCTTTAGTAAATCTAAGTCGCCTCCGAGTATTCAGAAAAACATATCCGATCAGCCTCCATTTCTGACATTCCCTAAAGACCCCCAAAAGGAGAACTATCGTAAACTGGTGCGAAGCAAGAGGCCAAACGCAGCAGATGGGCTTGCCTAGGTTCGCTCACGGTAGAGTCTCCCAGAAGGTTCAGAGTTTGAGGACGGACGGGTGGTCAAAGGCTTTTTTTTATCCCCCTATTTGCTCTACTCGAGCTTCCGGAGAAAAGAAGATATCGGTAGTGCGTTGGCCGGGAATCGAACCCGGGTCAACTGCTTGGAAGGCAGCTATGCTCACCACTATACCACCAACGCACACGAAGAAAAGCTTCCGTGTGGATCCTTATGACTAGTTCGTCATGGTTTGCTCCGACCAAAGTCTCATATTTAGGGATTCGTGCTAAGAGAACTATTCAACACAAAGCCAAAGGACAAAGAGGAAAAAAAGATCTCTAGGATTTTACCTATGATTATGTTGATAATGTTGTGGTAGTTTTTCTAGTCGTTTCAGAGGTTTAGGGAAGGAAAATCATCAATTCTAGTTTATTGTCTTTTGAAGGGAGCCTCTGAAATCAAGTGGACGAGTTAAGGCCTTAATGCGAGTGTTAATCTCTGTACATATATCGTTAACGCATTTGAGAGTACTTCCTCAGCACGAATGCATAAAGGTAAAGTTGCCATTGAAAAGATAACCCACATTTTAAAGCTTTGAATACATATTGCCAAATTGCTGTGTGGAGCGATATCACCAATTTTCACTTTTCAATGAGTATTACCAAATTACCTCAGGCAACTAGATATCATCATTCTTTTTATCTTTACGAAAGTGCAACATAAAAATTTGGAGTCTCATTTTAACTTGCATTTATTGTATTACTATTGAGGTTGATCATTTTTCATAAACTTACTAATTATTTGTATTAGTTTGGGACTTACTAAATCATACGCTTTGTCGATTTTTGCTATTGGGTAATTTATATTATATGTATATTACTTACATATTAGTTTGGCATTTGTCTTTTAATATTATTTATAGGATTTTCAGACGGGCAGTTTTCTGTTTTTATGTAGTCTAACCTATCAGTTTTATCCTTTATGATTTCTGTGTTTGCTTTTACCTTGAAAAAGTCTTCTCCAGCCCAATAAGATAATTATCCACCGATTTTTAAAAATTGTTTCAATTCTTACATTTAATTATTTAACCCATCTAATATATGATATGAAGTAGTAATTCCACTTCTATGAATTTATCCTAAAGCAATCCCTAAGGATATACAAAGATGTATTCACACAGATGTTCATCAGTGTTATTTGTAAAACCAAAATTTTAGGGGGGAAAAACCTAAAAGTCCAGAAATCCATTTTGATGAAAACCCACATTTTTTTTTTTATATATTGTACATTGCTGGTGGGAGTATAAATTGGCAGGACCTCTAAGGAGGGCATATTGGCACTACCCGTCCACAAATGCACATGTCTTTTGAACCAACATTTTAATTCTTGGACATTTATTCTACACACGTACAAAATAACATATGTAGAAGATTATTTTTATGGCCGCAAAGGATTAGAATAACCGAAGTGTCATCAATAGGAAGCTGGTTTGACTAATTATGGAATATCAATATAATGGAATACTATGTGCCATAGAAAAGAATGAGGAAGCTCTTCATGTGTAATCTGCAACTATTTCTAAAATTAAGTGAAAAAGGCAAAGTTCAGAAAAGTGTGTATAGATTGCTATCATTTGTGCGAGGGAGGGGAACGTACTTAAATATATACGTATGTATGCATGTACTTGTATTTACAATCTATTTATATTTTATATTTACAACATACTTATATTACAATATAGTTATGCAACTTACTACTGGCTGCCTTATTAGAAGAAAACTAGATGGCCGAGGTGAAAAGTAGGTTTATCAGTTATGCCTTTTTGGATATTTGAATCCTAAACCATGTAAATATATTACCTTTACAAAAATTAAATAATTAAATTGAAAGAAAATATCATGTTGCTGAAGTGTATTTATTTCTACTGGAAAGTGTTAGAAATATATTAACTTTAAAAATAGCTGGTAAAAACGTAAAATAGGTAGCTAGTGGGAAGCAGCCGCATGGCACAAGGAGATCAGCTCGGTGCTTTGTGACCACCTAGAGGGGTGGGATAGGGAGGGTGGGAGGGAGGGAGACGCAAGAGGGAAGAGATATGGGGACATATGTATATGTATAACTGATTCACTTTGTTATAAAGCAGAAACTAACACACCATTGTAAGGCAATTATACTCTAATAAAGATGTTTTTAAAAAAAGCTGATAATTAAATAGTATGTACAGCATTATTCCATTTTCTATTTCAAAAACTGGATAATAGCTACCGGTGGTTGGTAGAATGGTAAACGATTTTTTCTTTATGTTTTCCTGCATTTCCTGTATTTCAGCTAAGGTCACCCATGTGGCAACTAAGTAGAAGAAACAAAATTAATCATTAAAAGTGTTCTATAGGAACTGTCATTAAAAGTATTTTGTAGGAAGAAAAACGAACACAAAGTATTGTGTACGTAGAAAAAAATGCTCTTTCCCTGACCGGGAATCGAACCCGGGCCGCGGCGGTGAGAGCGCCGAATCCTAACCACTAGACCACCAGGGAATGTGCAGAAGGTTTGCGACAGAGCACATATGAGGCTAACTCAACGTGTGTCTCCACCCTTTTTGTGACACATATTGTTTCAACCACCTAGATTTTGAGATTCTAGACTACTGGGCCTTCCCCACGTCAAAGCTACCTTTTCCTCATATTTCTTTTTTGGAGTAGAAAACCCTTGAGAGAACTCCTCTGCATGGCTCCCAGAGCTGAGGGAGGATCGTGTACACACGATCGCAGTTCCCAAGACCAGAGACAAATGTCTGGAGAAAAGATAGAAGGACAAATAGGAAACTCTCAGCTTCCTGTAGTTGCAGTGATTTCCTGAATTGGGATCAGCAGAAAAGTAGAGGTCTCCAACTGGGCTTTGCCAAATTGACTAGGAATTTTCCTTAAGGAATATAAAGGTTGTCGTGTAAGTAACTCTAGGAGATCCTGGTCCTATAGCAGCTTTTTTTTTTTTTTTTTGCATCTCGTGTGAATTTAAGCCAAACTCTGTTGGCCAAAACAAATATTACAGACAAGTGAAAGTGACTCAGCCTACGGGTGCTTGGTGGTCAGCAGGATCTGAGCACAACTCGCTGGTGGGAAACTAAGAGAAAGAGTTTTGGAGCTTCAAAATTTTCAAATATGAAGAAGGAAGAGAGGGAGTGAGGAGAAAGAAAAGAAAACTGGGGTGCATACCTAGACTAAAGGAACCTTGAAAGCCATACCCATCAATGTCTGCAAATTAGCTTTATATGAGACAGAAAAGAAAGCAAATATGGCAAAATGTTAACAATGAATCTAGGTGAAGGGTAATTGAATGTTCAATATTTTATTCTTTTAACTTCTCTGTAGTTTTGAAATTTTTCAAAATAAAAATTTGAGAAAACCAAAAATGAAACAAACAATCAAAAGCCTCCCCTCAGACCTTTTTTGGTCAGATGACTGCAGTGTGATTAATTCTTTGCACATGAGTTCAAATATAAATTTTAAAAAGCCACCCCCATGCACTAACATCAGAAAACACCTTTGACAATAAGTGAAAACGAGAATTAAAAAATTGAATCATATATGTGGACATATCAGCAGGGCCTGATAGAAAAAATGAGTGATAGGATATGGGGTGTTTCTGGGGGTTTTGTTGTGCTTTCAAAGTATCAATGTTGTTTAAAGAAAGTATTAATTCTCCAGTCATCCAATCTCCACCTTCCTAGGGAGAAGAGTAACTAAATGCTAGACATTTATTTTCACAAAACCCAAGTAATCCTGGTGTCATATGTCACCAAGGAGCCTAACAAAGCCCATTCCTTTTGCTCCAGCTCTATTCCCACTGGGCAGCTACCTGTACTCAAAGGCTGATAAAGAGTATCTAACCCTCAGAACAAAATCTTGGGATTGTATCCAGGGTGGGTGCAAGGTAATAGATTTTATTTCCCTATGTCACAAAGGAAATCAGCCTTCTTATGTTTTGGTGAACAGTCCATTTTCATCAGCTATTCTGCCACCTGCCGGTAATTTTCAGTAACATGAGAAACTAGGAAGTATCAATAGTATTAACAACAGCAAAACCTGCTCTCTCTAGCCAAAGGACCAGGGAAGAGGTAGCCTAGCAAAATAGAAAACTTTTAGATAATAACTGCTCTACTCCAGCCAAATGCCACAGAAAGAATTGTGGCTCACCTCTACCCATACCTAGTAAAGTCTAGGTATATGGGGTACCTAGACTTCCTCTCAGCAGGCCAGTAAAGAAGCGGTCCTCCTCTTCACTGCTGGATTGGTATCAGAGGAAACATGGTAGAGAATCGTACTTTCACCAACACCTGGTGATAACAAGGTTACTCCTATTTCCCAGTATCAGTGGAGGCCATACAGGGAGGTGGAACTCCTACCCTGCCCATCAGTAACGAGGAGCCCCTCTTCTCAGGTGTTAATGGAGACTAAGTGGGGAACCTGGATTCCTACACCCACCTGGCTGTAACAAGGTACCTTACCCCCACTTCCTCTACTTGATTAGTATCAGAAGAAGCCAACTGAAACAGAAGGTTTAAATATGATCCAGAGTCCCAAATGTCCAGGCTTTAATAAAAAAGCACTCATCATATCAAGAATGAGAAAGATCTTGAACTGAATGAAAACAGACAATACCTAGATGATCAACTCGGTAGAATTATCTGACAAAGATTTTAAAACAGTCATCATAAAAATGTTTCAACAAGCAACTATGAAGATACTTGAAACAAACAAAAACATAGAAAGTCCCAGCAAAGAAAAGTTTCAGCAAAGAAATAGAAGAACTGAATGGAAATTTGATAACTAAAAAATACAGTAACAACAAAACCCCTCAATGGATGGGCTCAACAGCAGAGTGGAGGGGACAGAGGAAAGAATCAGTGACTTGAAAGATAAAACAATGGAAATTACTCAATCTGAACAACAGAGAAAATAGAATGAAAAAAAAAAAAAAGAACAGAGTCACACAGACTTGTGGGATTATAACAAAAGATCTAACATTTGTGTCATCAGATTCCCAGAAGGAGAAGAGAAAAAGAACAGGACTGAAAAACGTACTAAAAGAAATAATGAGTAAAACTCCCCAAATTTAGCAGATGATAAACCTACAGATTCAAGAAGCTGAGCAAACCCCAAAGAAGATAAACCCAAACAAATTCATGCCAAGACACATCATAGTCAAATTGCAGAAAACTAAAAACAAAGAAAAAAATCTTGAAATCCGTGAAAAATGACACCTTACATACCATGGATAAACAATTTGAATGACAGCACATTTCTCATCAGAGACCATGGAGGCCAGAGAAGTGGCACAAATTTTTCAAGCACTGAAAGAAGACTGTCAACCCAGATTCCTATATCCAGCAAAAATATCCTTTAAGAATGAAGGGGCTACCACTCAACAACAAAAAAGACAAAAAACTCAATCAAAAAGTGAGCAAGAGATTTGAATAGAATTTCTCCAAAGAAGATATCTAAATGGTCAGCAAGCACATGGAAAGATGCTCAATGCCATTAGTCATTAGGGAAATGCAAATCAATACCACAGTAAGATACCACTTCACACTTTCCAGAATGGCTGTAATTTTTAAAAATGGAAAATAACAAGTGTGGTGAGGATGAGGTGAAATTGAAACCCTAATACACTGGTGGCAGGAATGTAAAATGTTGCAGCTGCTGTGGAACACAGTTTGGAGGCTCCTCAATATGTTAAACATAGAATACAGTCCAGTAATTTCACTCTAGGTAGATCCCAAAGAACTAAAAGCAGGTACTCATACAAATACTTGTACGTTTATACTCATAGCAGCATGATATTCATAATAGCCCAAAGTTAGAAACAACCCAAATGTCCATGGATGAATGAATGGATAAACAAACTGTTGTATATACATACAATGGCATATTATTTGGACATAACAAAGAAGTACTGACATGATACAAGTTGGATGAACCTCGAAAACATTATGCTAAATGAAATAAGCCAGACACAAAAGGTAACACATCGTATGATTCCGTTTATATGAAATGTACAGAATGGCCAATCCACAGAGACAGAAAGCAGATCAGTCATTGCCAGAGGTTGGGGACTGACTTCACAGTGGGAACAGGGCTTCCTTTTGGGGTGAGGAAAACATTCCAGAACTAGATAGTGGGATGGTTGCACAACGTTTCGAAGGTACTAAATGCCACTGAATTGTACACTTTAAAATGGTTAAAATTGTGAACTTTATGTTTTATGTATTTTACCACAATTTAAAACTTAGTAAAGGGGAAATCCTAGCAAGATTTTTTTGTAGATATAGACAAAATTATTCTAAAACTTGTATGGAAAGGCAAAGCAACTAGAATAGCTAAAACACGTTTTGAAAAAGAATTAAGTGGGAGGAATCAGCTTATCCATTTTCAAGACTTATTAAAAGGCTACAGTAGTAAAGATGGTATGGTACTGGCAGAAAAATAAATATACAGATCAGTGAAACAGAATAGAGAGCCCAGCAGTTGACCCATACAAGTATGCCAACTCATGTTGTTTTTTACAAAGGTGAAAAAGCAATTCCGTGGAGAAAAAATAGCTTTTTCAATATATATTGCTGAAGAAATTGGACATCCATAGGCAAACAAATAAACAAAAAGCAAACAAATAAACAAAACCCTCAACCTAAGTCTCATACCTTATACAAAAACTAACTCCAAAGTGGATCAAGAGCTTAAATGTGAAGTATAAAACATTTAGAAAAAACATAGGAGAAACTCTTCATGGTCTAAGCCTAGACAAAGTTTTGACACCAAAAGCAATCCGTAAAAGGAAAAATCAATAAAGTAGACTTCATCAAAATTAAATGTTTGCTCTGCAAAAGACCCTATTATGAGAGTGAAAAACAAGCTGCTAGCTGGGAGAAAATATGTGTAAACCACATACCCAACAAAGGACTATTGTCTAGAATATATAAGAACTCTCTAACTCAACAGTATAAAAAACAGTCCAGTGAGGAAACGGTCAAAAGTCAAGAAGGAACATTTCCCCAAGAGGATATACAGACAGCAATAAGCACATGAAAAGATGTTCAGCATCATTAGCCACTAGAGAAATACAAATTAAAACCACAATTAGATATCACTACATACCTATCAGAATGGCTAAAATTAGAAATAATGACAACCTCAAATGCTGGTGAGAATAATGCAGGGAAACGATCACTCATACATTGCTTGTGGGAATGTAGAATGGTACAACCACTCTGGAAAACAGTTTATTTTTTTTAAAAAAACAGTTTATTAAAAAAAACCCTAAATATGCAATTTTCATAGGAACCAGAATTTGCACTCCTGGGCATTTATCCCAGAGAAATAAAAACTAATGTTCACATAAAAACCTATGCACAAAGCAGTGTAAAGCAATTATACTCCAATAAAGATGTTACAAAAAAAACCTATGCACAAATGTTTATAGCAAATTTATTAATGAAAGCCAAAAACTGGAAACAAGGCAGATGTCCTTCAGCAGGTGAATGGTTAAAGAAACTGTGGTACATCTATAGCATGGAATACTACTCAGCAATAAAAAGGAACAAACTACTGATATACACACAACTTGGATGAATCTGCAGAGAATTATGCTGAGTAAAAAAAGCTAATCCCCAAACGTTACATACTGTAACCTGTTTATATAACATTCTTAAAATAACAAAATTTTAGAAATGGAAAATGGATTAGTTGTTGCTAGATGTTAATGTGGAGATGGAGATTGGAGGGAAGTGAGTGTGGCTACGTGGGGGATCCTTGTGATGGAAATGTCCTGTATCTTGCTAAAGCAAGGATAGTCCATACAGTGAAAAGACTTCTGCTAAACCAGTTTAGGTCATGGTAGTGTGAGACCACCTAGGATTAAGAATATCTAGTAGTATTCCTCAACCAGAGTGGTACCACCTCCTGGGAGGCCTTTGGAAATATGTAGGGGCATTAAAAATTTACATTGACTGGGGATGCAGATGGCATTTGACAGGGGATGGGAGACAAGAATGCTAAATGTACTGCACTGAGCAGGACAGCTCCACACACACAAAAATTGTCCCTCCCATAATGTCAATAAGGCCCCACTGAGAAACACTGAAGGCAGCTTTACCCTCAAGGTCCCTAAGACACATCTCAATATGTTTTGAACCCTAATCTCTCTTTTTTCATTACTTTCACAGCCTGCTCTACCTTTTCTCAGTTACTCACATTCACCTTCACATTCAAAAGGATAATCCTTTTTTCAGATGTTAGAAGATCTGCGGCTTCCATAGAGTCCAGGAGCCTCTGGTGGTTGGCTCCATAAAAAATAAATAATGTCTTTTTAATAGTGTGCTAGTGGTCAGGACTTTATACACACCACAAAAGAAACATGAAACATAAAAACACTTTATGGCAACATGACAGAATTTTCTACCCAAATAGTTAATAGAGAGTTCCCCTTCTATAAGACCTCAAGATAGAAATTAATATAAACCCAAATAAACAAAACAAAATCTATGAGGGCATATACTGTAGGGGATATTCTTCAGCAACTTGGGTATTTTTTAGAACTACTTGATGACCATAATAGAATTGCTTCAAAGAGAATGCAAAATACTCTTGGAGCAGGAAGAGCAGAATCTGTTTGCCTATGATTCTATTATTGCTTTGAGCTACGTGTCGACTGACTTACTCAGGGTTGATTTAGCAAGTGTCTACCTTGCTCTTACTGCTATCCACAATAAAGGCTCCCTGCCTAGGTGGTGACTAGGAATCTGTGCTATCACAGTAAAGAGGAGTCACGTCTTATCTATTCTAGCCTTCTAGTAAGAGGCATATATATCCCCGAGAAATTGTGGTTGAAATGTCAAGTACTTGTACTTGAGCATTCTTCTGAGGACAGGGCCCATATCTCTCATTAGGTTTTCAAAAGGAGTTTGTGACCCCAAAAGTTCAGAACCATTAATTTATAAACTCTCAATCCCAAGTAATCTCACACGGCCAACCTCCTAATCAGTTCAGCAAGAGGAAACTTATCTTTTACTGCGTTGGCAGTCTTAGATTTTAGAACCATTTTATTTTTGGAACTCTCACCTTCATACAGGGAAATGTAAGCACCGCTTTCTTCACCTTTGCAGGAATTGATAAAAACATCAAATGTGTGGGTGAAGGTGGCACAAACAATACGTCTTTATATAATAACTCCAAATGAGTAAAATGGCAAAATTCCAAGCTATGAAAAAATGAATGCTTTTTAATTTAATTTAAATTTAAACTCCCACTTCCAAAGATATTTGATTTACTTTTACATTTTGGGAACGTTTTTCCCAAAAGAGATTTGAAGTGAGGTGTTAAAAGTAAACACCTCACTTGTAACCAAATACAGCAAACAGCTAACATAAAAATAGAAGATTCAAAAGCTTTAGAAAAGACAAACTATAGAGCAAAAATCTGAGCTAATATAAATACTATAATTGAGCATTATATTTACCTCTGGATTTATGAACAGTAAAAAAGAAAAAGAAAATGAGTTATATAATTCCCATCGCTTCTTAAAAGGAAACACATCAAGCTGCCAAAAGAGGCAAACTTTTGTTTTGTTTTGGCTGCTTTGGGTCTTCGTTGCTGCACGCGGGCTTTCTCTAGTTGCTGCGAGTGGGGGCTACTCTTCGTTGCGCTGTATGGGCTTCTCATTGCGGTGGCCTCTTTTGTTGTGGAGCATCGGATCTAGGGCCGCGGGCTTCAGTTGTTGCAGCACGCGGGCTCAGTAGTTGTGGTACACCGGCCCAGCTGCTCCGTGGCACGTGGGACCCTCTCGCACCAGGGATCAAACCCATGTCCCCTCGCACTGACAGGCAGATTCTCAACCACCGCGCCGCCAGGGAAGTCCCGCAAACTTTTATTACAAGGTGAATTTATCAAGTAGGCCCTTATACCCATAACAACTGAACACCATAACCATCACTGCCTTTATCTGAAATGAATTAAAAAAGTGTCTTGTGGGCTTCCCTGGTGGCGCAGTGGTTAGGCGCCTGCCTGCTGCTGCGGGGGCCGCCGGTTCGTGACCCGGTACGTGAGAAACCTGCATCCGGCATGTGGCGGGGCGGCTGGGCCTGCGTGTCTGGAGCTTGTGCGGCGGGAGAGGCTGCAGCAGTGAGAGGCCCGTGTACCGCAAAAACAAACAAACAAACAAAAAAACCCCCACAAAACAAGTATCATTGTTTTCTTGTTTTTGTTTTTTCATTTGACACAAAATAAAGAAGCTATCAAATGATTATCTTCTTTTTTTTTTTAGCATACTGCTATAAGGGTTGTAACATAGTTTAAATGAGTCAAAACACAAATTTTGTTGAACTCCTTAGGTATATAAAAGCTGGATGCCAGCCTGTCTCTATTCTTATTATTTACTAATGATAGGCCCATTCTCCGAGCCAGCATTCTAATTTGAAGATCTAGGGATTGTTCTTTCTGTTCTGCCAATACTGTCTCTCACATCCCTGTCTAAATCTGTATATTTTCTGTTTTCCTTTTCATCCTTTAAACTCAGCCACCTTTGAACCTATAAAAGACATTATAATGCAAAGAGTATTGGCACCTGAGTCAGGTAAATCTGGGCTTGAATTAGGTAAACCTTGGGCAAGATGGTCCTTTGAACTTCAGCTTCCATATCTGTAAAATGGGAATAAAATCTACCTTTCAGGGTTGTTGTAAGGATTAGAAATATTATCATGCAAATCACTCAGCATAGCATATGGCACCAGCAGATATTCAGCAATGCTATTATTTAAACTACTTTTATTATGATGATTACCCTTGTCCAGGTCGGTCTGCTTTACTGTGTCACATGACAATTCTCCCTACCCATTTCTAAGACTACTCCCCTATTGTAAAACCAACATAATACTCTCTGCTGTGTTTCTCCTATCATTTAACCTTGTCTATACTTTCAAAGGTAGCACTACCCTCAGCCACAGCTGGGATGTTTTTTATCCTAGCACAAAGGGACACAAATTAGTAGCTGTTATCCAGTTCATTCCACTACTTTTCCTGTTGCAGCTTCTTTACAGCTTCCTAACACTGAATGAACATGTAGTAACTTACAACTACAATATAAATGAATCCAAAGGGGTAAAGGAGAAAGGTCTGTAAATGGGATGGGAAAGATCTAAAGGACCTGAACCATGCTCCAAATCATCCTGGGGCAACAATGAGTTAGTGACCATCTTCTAGGAGAGAAGGGAAACTTTTCCTATCAAGAGCCATGGATTTAGAGAAAATAGACTAGTTTAAAGCTTTATAAGGAACAGAATCATGAGAGAAATGATCTACCTTTAAAAATAGACATTGTCAAAAGTAGTAAAAATTAGTCTCAAGAACAATATCTGAGCATCAGCAAGTCCTATAGCTTTACCTGCAAAATATATCCTAAGACTGGCCACTTCTCATTGTTTCCTTGGCCACAGTCATAGTTCTGAATGGCTGACCCTGCTTCCACTCTTCCCCCACTTCCAAAATCATTTTCTACAGATCAGTGAGAATTACCTGATTTTAAAATTTGGCTTATGATATTATTATGGTGTTTTGATTTATACTTTTTTCCCTCCTCTTTCTTATCTTCTTTTGAATTAATCAAGTTTTAGTCTTATTTTGTTATTTTAATTCCCCTTTTTCTCCTCTTGGTTCAGAAATAACACACTCTATTTTTTCCTATTATTTTGGTAACTACCCTTACAATACATACTTAAATATTCATTAATTAAAATAATTAATTAAAGCATAAATCCAATAAATCTTGACAAACAATATGACAGCTTTAATTACAATTCCTCTCCTGCTTTATGTGTTACTATTGTGTTTTTTTACTGCCAGAAGCAGTTGTTGGTTTTTTTTTTGATGTAATTTTATTTATTTATTTTTTTAACATCTTTATTGGGGTATAATTGCTTTACAATGGTGTGTTAGTTTCTGCTCCATAACAAAGTGAATCAGCTATACACATACACATGTTCCCATATCTCCTCCCTCTTGCGTCTCCCTCCCTCCCACCCTCCCTATCCCACCCCTCCAGGCGGTCACAAAGCACCGAGCCGATATCCCTGTGCCATGCGGCTGCTTCCCACCAGCTATCTACCTTACGTTTGCTAGTGTATATATGTCCATGCCTCTCTCCCGCCCTGTCACAGCTCACCCTTCCCCCTCCCCATATCCTCAAGTCCGTTCTCCAGTAGGTCTGTGTCTTTATTCCTGTCTTACCCCTAGGCTCTTCATGACATTTTTTTCTTCTTAAATTCCATATATATGTGTTAGCATACGGTATTTGTCTTTTTCTTTCTGACTTACTTCACTCTGTATGACAGACTCTAGGTCTATCCACCTCATTACAAATAGCTCAATTTCGTTTCTTTTTATGGCTGAGTAATATTCCATTGTATATATGTGCCACATCTTCTTTATCCATTCATCCGATGATGGGCACTTAGGTTGTTTCCATCTCCGGGCTATTGTAAATAGAGCTGCAATGAACATTTTGGTACATGACTCTTTTTGAATTTTGCTTTTCTCAGGGTATATGCCCAGTAGTGGGATTGCTGGGTCATATGGTAGTTCTATTTGTAGTTTTTTAAGGAACCTCCATACTGTTCTCCATAGTGGCTGAACCAATTCACATTCCTACCAGCAGTGCAAGAGTGTTCCCTTTTCTCCACACCCTCTCCAGCATTTATTGTTTCTAGATTTTTTGATGATGGCCATTCTGACTGGTGTGAGATGATATCTCATTGTAGTTTTGATTTGCATTTCTCTAATGATTAATGATGTTGAGCATTCTTTCATGTGTTTGTTGGCATTCTGTATATCTTCTTTGGAGAAATGTCTATTTAGGTCTTCTGCCCAATTTTGGATTGGGTTGTTTGTTTTTTTGTTATTGAGCTGCATGAGCTGCTTGTAAATTTTGGAGATTAATCCTTTGTCAGTTGCTTCATTTGCAAATATTTTCTCCCATTCTGAGGGTTGTCTTTTGGTCTTGTTTATGGTTTCCTTTGCTGTGCAAAAGCTTTGAAGTATCATTAGGTCCCATTTGTTTATTTTTGTTTTAATTTCCATTACTCTAGGAGGTGGGTCAGAAAGGATCTTGCTGTGATTTATGTCATAGAGTGTTCTGCCTATGTTTTCCTCTAAGAGTTTGATAGTTTCTGGCCTTACATTTAGGTCTTTAATCCATTTTGAGCTTATTTTTGTGTATGGTGTTAGGGAGTGATCTAATCTCATACTTTTACATGTATCTGTCCAGTTTTCCCAGCACCACTTATTGAAGAGACTGTCCTTTCTCCACTGTACATTCCTGCCACCTTTATCAAAGATAAGGTGTCCATATGTGCGTGGGTTTATCTCTGGGCTTTCTATCCTGTTCCATTGATCTATCTTTCTGTTTTTGTGCCAGTACCATACTGTCTTGATTACTGTAGCTTTGTAGTATAGTCTGACGTCAGGGAGCCTGATTCCTCCAGCTGCGTTTTTCGTTCTCAAGATTGCTTTGGCTATTCGGGGTCTTTTGTATTTCCATACAAATTGTGAAATTTTTTGTTCTAGTTCTGTGAAAAATGCCAGTGGTAGTTTGATAGGGATTGCATTGAATCTATAGATTGCTTTGGGTAGTAGAGTCATTTTCACAATGTTGATTCTTCCAATCCACGAACATGGTATATCTCTCCATCTATTTGTATCACCTTTAATTTCTTTCATCAGTGTCTTATAATTTTCTGCATACAGGTCTTTTGTCTCCTTAGGTAGGTTTATTCCTAGATATTTTATTCTTTCTGTTGCAGTGGTAAATGGGAGTGTTTTCTTGATTTCACTTTCAGATTTTTCATCATTAGTATATAGGAATGCCAGAGATTTCTGTGCATTAATTTTTTATCCTGCTACTTTACCAAATTCATTGATTAGCTCTAGTAGTTTTCTGGTAGCATCTTTAGGATCCTCTATGTATAGTATCATGTCATCTGCAAACAGTGACAGCTTTACTTCTTCTTTTCCAATTTGGATTCCTTTTATTTCCTTTTCTTCTCTGATTGCTGTGGCTAAAACTTCCAAAACTATGTTGAATAAGAGTGGTGAGAGTGGGCAACCTTGTCTTGTTCCTGATCTTAGTGGAAATGCTTTCAGTTTTTCACCATTGAGGATGATGTTGGCTGTGGGCTTGTCATATATGGCCTTTATTATGTTGAGGAAAGTTCCCTCTATGCCTACTTTCAGAAGCAGTTTTTTTTTTGTTGTTGTTTTTGTTTTTGTGTGTGTGTGGGTTTTTTTTGCGGTACGTGGGCCTCTCACTGCTGTGGCCTCTCCCGTTGCAGAGCACAGGCTCCAGACGCGCAGGCTCAGCGGCCATGGCTCACGGGCCCAGCCGCTCCGCAGCATATGGGATCTTCCCGGGCCAGGGCACGAACCCGTGTCCCCTGCATTGGCAGGCGGACTCTCAACCACTGCGCCACCAGGGAAGCCCAGAGGCAGTTGTTTTTTAAATGCAATAATTATTCGTTTAGATTTAGCCACACATTTCTTGGTTTACCAGTTCTTCTCACATCTAATCCATCCTCTTTGCTCAAATCATCCTTTCTGTAGTAAATCTTTTTAACAGTTCTTTTTTTTTTTTTTAACAGTTCTTTTGACAAGGATATATTAGTGGTAAATTCCTTCAGGTTTCAATTTGTTTGAAATGTTTTACTTATTTTTGATTCTGGAATAATATTTTAGCTGAGTATAGAAGTCAAGGTTGGCAATTATTATCTCTCAGCTTATCGGACCCACATTGCAACTTTGTTTGGAATAAAACAGAGACAAGACCACTCTGCAATTACAAAAATGTGCAAACATCCCCTCTTAACATGCATATTTGCTACTTTTTGTTGTTGTTTTAACCAATTTTAGCTCCAATCCCTCTTTAATCCTTCCATCTCCTAGATAAAAATTTAGATACCCAACCATTGAAATACCCCTGCTTCTTGACAACATTCAGTCCAGAATTGGCCCTTACTATTCTAAATTCTAGTTGAGAATCATCCAACAGCAGCCCAGTCTCTACAAGAGGTTCCTCCTAACTTCCCCTTACTGAACTGATTCCATAGTCCCACTGCAGCATTCTCTTCCTTGCTGCAGCAAGAAACCCAATTTTTTTTTTTTTTTTTTTTTTTTTTGCGTTACGCGGGCCTCTCACTGTTGTGGCCTCTCCCGTTGCGGAGCACAGGCTCCGGACGCGAAAGCTCAGCGGCCATGGCTCACGGGCCTAGCCGCTCCGCGTCATGTGGGATCTTCCAGGACCGGGGCACGAACCCATATCCCCTGCATCGGCAGGGGGACTCTCAACCACTGCGCCACCAGGGAAGCCCAAGAAACCCAATTTTTTGACTTCAGGTTTGTTCCCAGTGGTCTTTGGTCAATGGGCTTTGACAAGGATGTTGGTAAAAATTCTCCAATAATCTCAAAGGGCCCACAGATGACTTCTGACTTTAAAATTTTATTATGGAAAATTTCAAACATTTACAAAAAGAAAGAGACTAGTATAACAAATCCCTGTGTATCCATCGCCCAGTTTTAACAATGATCACTTCATGTTTCAATCTTATTTTACCCCCACCCACTTCTCCCACATCTTGGATTATTTGGAAGCAAACCCCAGCTATCATATCTTTTCACCTGCAACTATTTCAAGATGTATCGCTAAAAGATAAGCACTTTTTAAAAAGTATCACATCAACAACTTTAATAATAATTCCTTATAAATCATTAAGTATCCAGTAAGTGTTCATCAACATTCAAGTTTCTCCAAATATCTCATAATATTTTTTCTTGAATTAGAATACAATAAAGTCCATACTCTGCAACTGCTTAATGTTTCTTAATTCTCTTTTAAGGCTATAGGTTTTCTCTCCATCTTTGTCTTTTTTTTTTTTTCCCAATTTATTTTTTGAAGAACCCAGGTCATTTGTTCTGAAGAGTATGCCCACAGTCTGGATTTGCACCTCTGAGGTATCATTTTATGTCTCCTGTATTCCTTCTAAATAAGTAGTAAGCTAACTACCGGTTGATCAGATTCAGACTGAAGGGGTTGGTTTCTTTTTTGCAGGACTACTTCATGGGTGGAATTGTGTACTCCACCTATGATCAGAAGGACATGCTTGTCTCTCCTTTTGTGATGGATAACAGCTATCATTGATCATTGACTAGATACATTAATTCATTAGGAGTTACAAAATGCTGATATTGTAAAATGCCATTCCTTCTTCATTCATTTGCTAGAAAACTTCTATAAAGAGAAAATTTCCCCTCATCTTGTGTTCCCACAGAAAAAATAGGATAAATGCTTACTGCTTTCCAGTTTCAACATAATGAATTAGTTGTTCCCCTAGCATTCTCCAACAATGACCAATGAGTTTGTATGTTTAAGAATCACTGTAAACTCATAGATTTAAACAAACCTGATATGTTTAGATCCATTGCATATAGTATCCATTTTGACACTCAAATTGTCCCATCTTTGGCCAGTGGGAGCTGTTCTAGTTGCTTCTGAGTCCTTTTGATAGAATTCTAACAGTTTTTGAAAACTTCCTTGCTTATCTTGGACAATTCCTGCCCCATACCTGAAATTAGCCATTTCTCCAAGGAGTTCCTTTTAGTGTGAAATGGTATTGAGATAGCTCGGATTGGACACCAGGGGTGTTCATTGCTACTGGGTTATTGTTTCTAGGCCTTTTCAGGATAAAGTTAGAGTATGTTTTAGGATAAAATACACCATGAGCTCTGTATAACTATGAGTATATACCATGTATAAGAGTATAACTATGAGTTATACTTCCAAGTTAAATTCAGAATATAGAGTTTTTACTTAACTTCTTAGAGTATATCCCACTTGGGATGTCATAGTCAAATTATTGTGTTTTAAAATCATTTGGATAGTTTGGTTGGGGTCATTTTACATTTTTATAATAAAAGCCCTTGTGATATGGCTTCATGTGGTGGAGAGAAAATTTTTCAGATCTATATGTATAAAAAAGAGAAGAGTACTCTGTGGACTTCTAAATTCTGAATTAAATGTAGAGTAACTTAAGATGCTTTAATGACAGTATTTGGAATCAGTCCTTCTGTTAATTTCACTTGGCAGGTACTAAGAGATGATGATCCCTGGTGCCTATGGCTGCAAAAATACAAAATGGCTAAATTCCTTGGTTGCAATATCTTAAAAGGTCACTAGATTATGCTACTTCACAAAAGTATCTTTCTGAATCCCTTTTTCTCTCAGTTTATCTCTCCAAGTTCTTCTTCCCTGTGGATTATTAACCTTCAAAAAATTCTGTCCCCATTCCTTCTTCTTCTCTTTGCCTTTGCTAGCTTCCTCCCCAGAAACTCAGGAGCTTGTATGTTTGTGTGTATACTTGGGAAGAGGAATTGCTACATAAACTAGGGAGTGAGAATGGAGGAGGTAGGGGGATAGACAGCTGCAAGGATCTGAGCTGGTAGACTGAAACAAACCCTCATCCTAAACAACTCAGAGCTCAGATTTCTTCTTTAGACAGCTGGCTTTTTAAGTCCTGAAATCTCTACAAAAATGGGGGAGGGGCTGTGAACTACCTCTGCTATGCACCTTATTTAATGTCAGCTACCTCCTAGATATGTTCTGTAGAAACTAAACGCAATGTTCAGTACAGCAGGGATGAGGGTGGTGAATGAAATGCATACAGTTGTCCACTCTTAATTTTTAAAGGCCAGGAGCTCATTACTGAAAATGCTGAAGGGCTGCCTGCAGTAGGCAGTGACTAGAATCATATAAGCTCGAACTGGATATCTGACTTGCTTGTCATATTTCTGTCCTCCCACCCGCACTTAGCACCCTATACTCCATATTGTTTCTAATTCTACCCTCCCCACTCCCCCCACTCCAACACCCTACCCCCACCAATGCTCCTGGAATCTTGGACTTAGCTATTTTTAAAACAGTCAACTCAGTAGCCACCTCCCTCCCCTGCTCAGCTGTCCAGTACTCCAGCCAGCCATATACTCCCCCTTCCCCCCATACCAGACCTTCTCTGGTTCCCTGACCTCAGTGAGATTGCAGCCGGTCTGGGGACCTAGGGGAGACATGGAGAAAGAGACGGGGGATCCCCTGGCTGGAGCTGACTGACAGTAGACAGTCATGGCTGGAGAATTGGATATCAGACTAATGTTTGACCTCTGGAAACAGTAAGTCAAAATGAAACTGCAATTCCTCTAATAAGCTTTTGGAGTTAGAATTGAAGTTAGAATTTCATAAAATTACGACATCTACTTGGATGTCTCTGGTCCAAAAGCTAGGATCTCTCCCATACCAAGGTGGCCCAATCTCCATTTCTCCTTCTGTCTTATTTCTTTCTGGCCTCTGGCCATTAGAAATTTAAACCTCCGTCTCTCCTCTGAGAGTCAGCTCTCTTCTTATCTTGTTACCTCAAGACTTCTGATGAAGTCTCCTTCTTTAATATGTGTCCCACATTTCCTATTCTGTGGTTTTCTCACCAAGGCCAAATTTAGCCTGAGATGATTAGCCACTGATACCCTTCTATCCTGCTCCTACTTAGCAGTGCCCTTCACATTGGGCTTCCAAGGCTGGGGGTTACTCCTCGTTGTAAATGATTTCTCCCCACAACTCTAGTCCCATCATCCTGTTCTTCCTCCTGCATGACTCTCCCTCAATCGTATCCTTATCCCAGGAGAGGGTAGTTTGGCAAAAGGGAGTTAGCCCCTCCCCAAGCTCTGTTCTCATCAAAAGATTGAGAACTTCTAAACTTGCAAGGTAAGGTTAATGGAAAGAGTGGTTCTTCAGTGAGGTTTGGAAAAATACAAGAAGAAATGTTGACTTACAAACAAATATTTATTTGCATGCTTGGCTTGCATCCCATTATCCCCTGAGAGAGAGGGATTATAAGTTTTGCTCTCTAGAGTAGATGAAAGAGACTGGTTCCCTTTTCATTTGAATACTGACGTTCCAGAGAACAGGGATGGTTATACCACCCTTACCCCTTCTCGCTGAAAATTCTGACACAAAGGAGGAAAATAAATGAATGACCTCTGGAGGGTGTCCCCTCCTGATAGGGAAGGGCAAATAAGAGGTATGTTTCTGAAGCATTTTCAGATCCTAATTCTGTTGGGGAGCCCACTAGTATGATTGAGATCTGATCTATCCACATGATTCCTCCTTTTTTGACATTTTTGCTGTTTGGTAGCTCAGAATGGGGCAATACAGTGGACTCTGCCCCCCTGAGTTCACTCAACCTTTCTTCCACCCCCACCTAGGGGTATTGCATAAGGGACCTGAAAGTGGCCACAAGAGCAGGGCACAGAGGCTTAACAGCCTCGCTTTTAGTTCAGGGAGCCCCATTCTCCCCAAACTCCAGTCTGCTCATCTTTTTCCTGATCTCCCGAGATTCTCTTCACACGATTCTGAACAATCTTCAACTCTTCTCTTTCCCCATGCCCAGCCAAATCTCTTTTTTCAGTCCCTTACAGGACGTCCGGTCAAAATTCACTAGGTAGGAGGGTCACCAGCTGGAAAGAACCGGAACCTGGGGGGACCTGGCTGGATAGGTATGGGGGATCCAGGCCAGTCCCCTAGTCCCTGGTGCCCCCATGGCAGTCCCCCAACTCTAAGCATTCTCACTCTCCTGCTGCTCCTCTGTGGACATGGTAAGGAAGGGTTAGATAAGGGTTTGGGGAATCTAGGGGGTAGGCTGCTATGTAGGGGTGGGCATGTGAGCTTGGGTGAGTGAGAAGAGATGGGTGCTGAGGAATTCCAGTCACTCGCCCCACTCTCAGATAGGTATATTTTATTCTCCATTCAACTTGGGGAAGGGCACTGGGAAAGCCCTTGATCCACAGGGAGAATAGATCTAGCAGGGCTTACACATGTTTAGCAAGATTGAAAGAGGACAAAACTAGAAAGCTGGGGGGCTGGGGGCTCGCGGCTGCGCACTGGGGACTGTGGAAGGCTCTCAGTTGGGTTTTAGGACCGGCTGGAATCCCCTGATGAGGTCTGGGAGAGTTATGGTTGAGCGGGGATCTGGGGACCATCTCACAATCCTCTCTCCCTTCCGTCCTCAGCTCATTCTCAGTGCAAGATCCTCCGCTGCAATGCTGAGTATGTATCTTCCACTCTGAGCCTTAGAGGTGGGGGTTCACCAGGAGCCCTTCGAGGAGGAGGCCGGGATGGAGGGGTGGGCTCCAGCGGCCTCTGCCGAGCCCTCCGCTCCTACGCGCTCTGCACTCGGCGCACGGCCCGCACCTGCCGCGGGGACCTCGCCTTCCATTCTGCTGTGCACGGCATCGAAGACCTGATGATCCAGCACAACTGCTCCCGCCAGGGCCCCACGGCCCCTCCCCCACCCCGGGGCCCAGCCCTTCCAGGCGCAGGCCCGGTGCGCTCCTCTGGTCCCCCAGCCCCGGACCCCTGTGACTATGAAGGCCGGTTTTTCCGGCTGAACGGTCAGCCCCCAGGCTTCTTGCATTGCGCCTCCTTCGGGGACCCTCACGTGCGCAGCTTCCATCACCACTTTCACACGTGCCGTGTCCAAGGAGCTTGGCCCTTGCTGGATAATGACTTCCTTTTTGTCCAGGCCACCAGCTCCCCCGTGGCATCGGGGGCCAACGCCACCACCACCCGGAAGGTCAGGGACTCAATTGCTCCTCCAGATCCTCCCAGGGTCACCTCAGGGTACCACTCCCATGTCGTTCCCACTATTTCTCAGCAATGCTCCCTATTCCCTCTCCTCCTCAACCGCTGTCACATCTTGAATCACTCCCTCCTACCAAACACTCGCTCCTGTAAATCACTTTCCCTCAGTGGGAATTTCACGCCAATGCAGAAAACACTGAAGAGAAATTTGGAAAGAGGAAAGTTGAGGAGCCCTGGGTTGAGGAGTTACAGAAAGGAAACTTTTCCTTCTCCTGTGGGAGTTTCCGAGGTTGAGACCAAATAAGAAAGAGAGGGGTTGAGCAGGGATAAAGCAATATTGAAACATAAAGAAGGGATCAAGGAGTGAGAACCATGATAAGCCTTTCATCTCTGCTGGGATCAGATCCCTGACTATGTAATGAGGCCTGACTGGTGGAAGCGGGTAGGATGCACTGAGCCCAAAATAAACTGTTTTCCCTCTTGCCCTCACAGCTCACCATTATATTTAAGAACATGCAGGAATGCATTGATCAGAAGGTCTACCAGGCTGAGGTGGACAATCTTCCCGCAGCCTTTGAAGATGGTTCTATCAATGGAGGTGACCGACCTGGGGGCTCAAGTTTATCCATTCGAACTGCTAACCCTGGGAGCCATGTGGAGATCCGAGCTGTCTACATTGGCACAACTATAATCATTCGGCAGACAGCTGGGCAGCTCTCCTTCTCCATCAAAGTAGCAGAGGATGTGGCCAGGGCCTTCTCAGCTGAGCAGGACTTGCAGCTCTGCGTTGGGGGATGCCCTCCAAGTCAGCGACTCTCACGCTCAGAGCGCAGTCGTCGGGGAGCTATAACCATTGATACTGCCAGACAGCTGTGCAAGGAAGGGCTGCCAGTTGAAGACGCTTACTTCCATTCCTGTGTCTTTGATGTTTTAATCTCTGGTGACCCCAACTTTACTGTGGCAGCACAGGCAGCTCTGGAGGATGCCCGAGCCTTCCTGCCGGACTTGGAAAAACTGCACCTCTTCCCCTTGGATGCTGGGGTTCCTCTTTCCTCAGCAACCCTCCTAGCCCCACTCCTTTCTGAGGTCTTTGTTTTGTGGCTTTGCATTCAATAACTAGGCCAGCAATCTCATGACTGGTTTAGAAGTGATTTGTGGATAGAGATTGGCAAGGAAGAACGTAAAGAATCACTGAAGGAAACAGTGGGGACTAAGAGACACGTGAAACAATGACATTTATCCAGAGTGAGAGAGGCTGCAGTCCAGGGTTGAAATGATCACAGAGGGAGGATTCTGGGCAAGGTTTCTGCATTCCAGACCTCAGTAAGGGCTCTTCACTAATTTTCCCAGTCTTGTTTATAGTAAGCAAATTGTTCCAGTCCATCTACTCCTGAGATCACCCCTACAAGCTTAGAGGTTATGGGGTCCTGACCATCAGTAGAAAACTTAAGGGTTCAGACTTTTAATAGAGAAGAACTGAAAGAGAAAGAGGTGATCATTACCCATCAGAAACTCAAAATCTAATGATATTTTCTCTTGGAAGGTGGAAAGAGGAGGAAATGATAAGGAGAAGAGTCTATTTGATAAGAATATGTGGGTAAGATGTGTTCTGCTTTCTTGGTTCAGAGATGAAGTGGGGGTTGTCTGGATTTTTGGTGAAGGGAATCTCTGTCTTTGGAGAATAGCACAGATAGGAAAGAAGCTATCATCCCCACCCCTAACTAATCTGTTATTAAAGTTATGAATTCTTCACATTTATTGCCTATGTTGAATCTCTTTACAGACGCTTAAGATGGCATAAAGACAATGTGTTCACTCCACTGAAAGAGGGCTCAGAAGTATCAGATATTGTTTCTGCCCTCAGGAAGTTTACAGGCTATTAGGGAGACAAAGCTGATTCACGTGAAGGAGTGATGAGAGTGTAATTATTCACTAAATTCTATGGTACTATGAATCCAAATGGGAAGATGGTTGATGAGAACTCAAGATATAATAAGAGGTAGTAGAGGAGATGGGATTTGAAGTGATCTTTGAAGATTGAGTAGGATTTGAATTAAGGACCTTCCAGGCAATGGACACCATCTGGATTTATACATAGATTCATGATTCAGTGAGGAAATCAGCAAAACTCAAATGAAGTAGACAAGAAGTAATGGGATAGAAGGGTAGATGGACAGAGGCCAGATTATGAAGTGCCTTGAAAGTGGGGCCAAAGAGTTTAAATTCAATTAACAGCTAACATTTATTGAGAGCTTAAAACTTGCCAGGTAATGTTCTAAACACTTTTTTGGTTTTTTTTCGGCCATGCGGCATGGCTTAGTTCCCCAACCAGGGATTGGACCCGGGCCCATGGCAGTGAAAGCGCCAAGTCTTAACCACTGGACCACCAGTGGTTCCCTAAACACTTTAAAATTATTAATTCATTTAATCCTCACAACTCTCTAAGGAAGGTAATATTCTTATCTCTATTTTTATACAAGGAAACTGAGGTACAGGAAGATTAAGCAACTTGCCCACAGTAATACAGCTAATAAATGGTAGAGCTAGAGACTGAACCCAGGCAATTTGGCTCCAGAGACCTAACGAACTCTAAACCACAAAACTATGCTGTCAAGGAAACAGCCATTAAAGATTTTGGTTGTGGAGCTTGGCAGGGAAGGGGAGCTGCAGGCAGTGGCTGCCACCACAAAAACTATTCTCTTCTATCATATGAAACCCAAAAGGGAGAGCTGGAAAAGGGTGGGAAAGGCCCCAAATTGAAGGAATCTAGTTTGTAGAAGAAAAGACTGAAAATAGAAGCTGTTCTAGTTCAGGATGTTCGAAAGTAACAGTTCTGTTCTGAACAAAACTATGAAGGAGAGGACATTAACATTCAGCATTGTCCCCCTGCTTCTGGTCTCAGTCTCCCCTTTAGGCACTCCATTATCTAGGGCCTGCCCTCCCTAACATAATTGTGTATTCACCCTGTCTCCTCCCTCTTCTCTCAGTCTCACCCACCTGACCAAACTCCCCCAGGATACACATACACACCAGTCATTGCTTACCAGACAGGGGGTCCTACCTGGACTGCCATTTCAAAATTCTTTTGCAATTCTTCATCCTCTATTCCGGTCTCTCCACCTTCTCTAAGGACCATAGCCACTCTGCCATTCCCACAAAGCACAGTCTCTGTAATTTTTTTCTATTTTTTTTTTGGCCACACCACGAGGCATGTGGGGTCTTAGTTCCCTGACCAGGGATGGCACCCACGCCCCCTGCAGTGGAAGCAGGAGTCTTAACCACTGGACCGCCAGGGAAGTCCCTATATGACCTTTAGCTAATCTAGAAAACAATCTGTTCTAATGGAAGAAAACTGGAGGAAACATATCCATTGCTGTCTTCACTTACAGATAACTTAGGCATTTTAACTCAAAACATCTTTTTTAGAAACTGCTCCTTATATTGGTTCTCTTAACTCAAAAGAGTACGTAACTTTGTCCCTCAGGTGTGGGAATTTCAAGTAAGTTAAGAAGAATTTCATAGCGAATTGGTGAGTGAGATTCTTTTATGGCACCTGTCATGCAACACTGCTTCCTTTGCCCAAACTTAGGTTAACCCTATTACCAATGGAGTATTTAAAAATGGGTAGCTCAAAATAAGCACATGAAAAGATGCTCAACATCATTACTCATTATGGAAATGCAAATCAAATTTTAAAAAAACAATAAGAAAACACTACACACCCACCAGAATGGCTAAAATTTAAAAGACTGACCATATCAAGTGTTGGCAAATTGTGAAGCTCTCACATGCTACTGGTGGGAATGTAAAATAGTACAACTACTTTGTAAAATGGTTTGGCAGTTTCTTTTAAAGCATATACTTACCTTACAATCTAAACATTCCACTTCTAAGTATTGAAAGAAGAGAAATGATAACATGTGTCTGCACAATGACTTGCATACAATATCACTCAGCAATAAAATGAAATAAACTACTGATACACACAACAATATGATGAATTTCAAAATAAGAATGGAAGTGAAAAAAGCCAAACAACAACAAAAAAGACTACATACTCTATACTTCCATTCATATAAAATTATAGAAAGTGTAAACTAATATATAGTGACAGGAAAAAGATCAATGGTTGCCTGGCGATGGTCAGGGGGAGGGGGGAGGGAGGGATGGTTTACAAAGACACATGAAGAACTTTTTTGGAGTAACATGTTCATTATCTTGATTGTGGCAGTGATTTCATTTCAAAAGCCATGAAAATATACACTTCAAATATGTGCAGTTCACCAAACATCCAGTATACCCAATAAATATGTAATTTAAAAAAATAGGTAGCCTGCATTTCCCTCTTCCTTTGGTGGATCAGTCGAAGGCTTAGTATGACCACAGTATAAAAAGGAAGATTAGAACAGAATTTCCTTCTTCTAGGAAAACACAGAAAAGAGGAGGATGATGGGGAAAGGAAAGAGAATATTTAAATATTGTACACTCTCTCTTCTACTCCTATCACAAGGACCATATTCCTTCCTCCAGACTGTCTTTCTCCAGGTCAGAGATCACAGAAAGGACATTTTCTGGTTTAAAAACATCAACCCTGTGCCTCAGTTTTGTCTTTCCACTTCACTTCACATTCAGCAGATAGTACTGATGACTAAAAAGAATTACCCAGTGGGGATGGAGCAAGCCTTCAGGAAAAAGAAAATTAATTTCTTAGATTATCTGATCTGTTGACCATTTGAGAGAAAATATTAATAAGTATTTGACAGAATTGGCATTTCAGACATAAACTGAGGATAGGTGCATAATAAACTAAATAAATTGCTTAAATAATTATAACTTCATAACAAACAAAGGGTAGTTCAGGACACAAAACAATCAAAATACACTACTTAGCTCCACAATTGATGCTATTTACACAGTGATAATAATGTAAACAATGACTACTGATTTGGCCCAAACTGTTATATAACTCTGTAAGGAGGATGAGGTAGGAGGAACAGGAAGGTAGGGATACAATGTGATGTAAGATGCTTAAAATTTCAAATACTATAACAAAAAGAGAGCAGATATGTTTAATATTTCTAAATTAAGAAACAAAAGAAGAAACATATAATTTAGAAATATGAAGTAAATACCAGATGAAAAAGCTGAAATAATTGAAAGAGACCATCTCAGTGGAGTGAACTGAGGACTGCTGGGTTTTTGCATAAGCATCAAATATTATGTGATTTTTAACTACATTATGTTACATTATTTTGATTTTAAAAAGAGAGGGCATTTCCACCTTGGCCAGTCCTGAGCATTTCCCCTTAGCTTCTTATACTTGTGGACACCTCAACCATTTCTCAGGTCTACCCAAGCCCCTTCTTACCCACTTCACTCCACCTTGTATACTTCATGGCAAGTTCCTTCCCACATTTCTTCTCAAGGAAACAGATAATTTCCATGGTCCGGTAATTACACGTTCTCAAAATCAGTGCCAAGAAATTGCACCAGCGCTAAGGAAAGGAAGGAAGATAGAACGTTAGAAAATAATAGGCCTTCCTCAATTTTTCTGCCTACTCCCACACCAAATTATTCATCCTCCTCCTAATAGTTAATAAGAAGAAATAAGTTACATATGTTTTCTGAGGTAAAATTTGTGTGTGAATGGAGGGTGGGCTTTGAGAAAGTGAAAGAGAAATCAGGAAAGATAACTGGATTCTGCCTCCACTGCAGGGCTATTATGGAATCATTCTTTGCTACTGGTTCAATATTTTTAATATCAAAGGTTTTGTGTAATTGGTCTTTGATACAGCATTTCTACTTCTACCTATGAGGAACTAGTTAAGCTGGATTTTTTAAAAAAATTAATCAGTCTCTTCAACCTGCCCTCCAACCCTGCCTCACCCCAGTGAAGAATCGAAAGGTCCTTTGCTGAAACTGTAGCACCTGGAACAGAAAATGTTCTGCCACGGTTTAATTTTCTCTTTATGGAGATCACTGTCCTGCATCTACCACGACCAAGCCTGGGGAGAATACCATCAGTGCTGGAGAAGAAGCCGAAACCAGAAGGATGAGCAATGGGATGGGCTACATATGTTACACATTAGCTGATCAGGCTAAAATAATCCTCTATGGACTGACTTTTACCCTTATCTAGAATTTTTGAAGCACCAAAACTATGCCAGGCCATAAGACAACATGGTTCCTATCTTTGGGAAACTCAGTTTAGTGGGAAGGAATAGACAAATAAACAGATAAATGATCAATATTCATAATATATATAAGTATGTCCAATATGCTGTTAGGAATACAAAGAAAGTGACAATTAAATCTGCTTGTAGAAATCAGAGAAATCGTTACAAAGGAGATGACTCTTTTCTTTTTTAAAGGATAAGAGATGCTCTAGTGGAAAGATTTTTGAGCCATAAATTAGATGAATTTTGTCCTAATTGCATGAAGTTAAAGTCACTTGAGCTCTCTACATTGCAATATTCCTTTCTACAAAATATCTGCCTGCCTATCTAGTGAGAATCTAATGCTTGTGCAATTGCTTTATAATGCACATGTATATTTAGCTCTATGTACATTTGTAAAATGCTATTAACATAGAAAGTACTGTTAAATGAATAAAAAACAGAAATGTGTTTTAATATGTAATTTCTTCCTCTCAGTCACGAACACCATATTCCCTCCTCTGCTCCTTTCTCAGGATCAAAGAATCATCTGTGTCACTCAGTGGAGTGGTCTGGGTCAAGTTTCAGGTCTCAGAAAAGCTTCTGTATGGACTAAGGATCTCAATAGTACTTTAATTTATCCACTGGGTGGCAGGGCTGAGCCAACTGGATTACTGAATTGTGTAAGAAAGAATTTCTCAGAAAAGGGGAAGCTGGTTTAAGCACAAAATGTCCCATCTCTCTCATGTTTATAAACATTAACACAGTCCAAATTTCCCTCATAGAGAAAGAAACCATCACCCCTCACCACCTCACCACCCTCACCACCCTTGCTCTATACATAATTGGGCCACAGGCCTTGAGGAGGGACTGGTTATGTTCAAGTATAGCAGAAGGAACTGAGATTGAATTTCTTATTGTTGATAAGAAACTATACTAGGTTCTGAATTAGTAACATATTCTACTCCAGAGACATATCCCAGTCTACCAATGCAGTTTATATTTAATAACATATTTTCTCTATGAAATGTACTCTGCTAGATGCTATGAAGAATAAAAAAATTAAAAAGACACAGATCCTGCTCTCTAGGAATTAATTACCTAGGAGAGAAAAGAAACTTTACATGTAAGTTCCATATGAGAAATATAAACAATGTGGAATGGAGTATTCAAAGAGAATGAAATCCTATCTGGTTACAAGGTGAGAGATGAGGGGATTTGGGAATCAGGAAACGTTTCATACAGGAAAAGTCATTTGGCTGTCTACTGAAGAGTGGGTAGGATTTCAAAAAGTAGAGTTGGGGAGGAAAGTCAGGCATTCCAGGCAGAAAGAAAAGTATAAACAAATGCAGAGAACGATATATTAGAGGAATACTGAGTACTCAGGTTTGGCTGACGTGTAGGGTACATTTCTGAGGACGTAGAGAGAAATGAGACTGGAAAGTTTGGTTTAGGTCAATTTGTGAAGGCTTTAAATACCAGGTTGAAGCATTTGAATTGGATTCAGTAAGTGGTGGATTTTGGAGCATCACAGGAACAGATAGGAACTCAATTGTGTTAGATTAAACTAGTCATGGTCTATAGATTATAGCAGAAAGATCAGCTAAAAGCTATTAAAATAATCTAGGCAAAAGTAACAAGGACATGAACCAGAGTGAATGCAGTGGAGTAAGAAATAAGGAATTCTAGAAACACTGGAAAGATGGCCTCTTCAGAATTTGGCAGTTGATTGAACGTGGGGAATGTCAGAGAGGAAGGAATTGAAGACAATTTCAGGACTTTATGCCTTGATAACCAGGGGAATATATAATGGTCCCATTAAAAGAAACAAGGGTAAGAACTGAGGTTGAGCACGGGGGAAGATTATGAGCTCCATACTAGACAAGTTGAATTTGAGATGCCAACTGGAAATCTCAAGACAGGCTAGAGGTTTCCTTGAGTGATGTACAGATGGGCAAACTGAACAGCAAAGCTTGAAGACAGAAAAGGAGAGGGCCAAGGAGAAAAGCTTTCAGTGGGGGGGGGGGTAGAGAAAAAAGGAATTGCTAGCAAGGGAGAAAAAGGATAAAATCCAAAAGTCAAGATGAACGTTTAAATTTAAAAAGATGGCAGTTTTCAAATTATATAGGAGTCAAGGGAAATAAGGCCTAAGAAACTACTCTGGTTTCCTCTGGAAAACTTTAAGAAAGGCATTTCAGTGTTAGCAGAAGCGAAACTACAAAGGGACAAGTTTAGCCAACAGAGAAAGCTGGTATAAGTTACTCTCTTAAGAAATTTGACAGTAAAGGAAAGAAAATATATGGGTGATAGCATGAGAGGGGGAAACAATTTTTTTATATAATAAGGCAACTTTAAGAAATATGTCTGCAGTAGTTCTGAACAAATTAATTTACCTCCTCTCCCCATCTTTCCCTGAAGTTGGACAACTTCTACATCTCCATTCCTTCCTCAACATAGTAGAAAAACAGACCCCAATAAACACGAAATGTGGGCTTCCAGATGAGGGGTTTTTTAAATTGAGGTATAATTGCCATACAACATTATATTAGTTTCAAGTGTACAACATAATGATTGGATATTTGAATATGTTGCAAAATGATCACTACAGTTAGTCTAGTTAACATGTCACCATATATAGTTACAGAATTTTTTTCTCGTGATGAGAACTTTTAAGATGTACCCTCTTAGCAACTTGCACATATGCAATACAGTATTATTAACTATGGTTGCCATGCTGTACATTACATCCCCATGACTTATTTATGACTAGAAGTTTATACCTTTTGACTCCCTTCACCCATTTCGCCCACCCCCCAAACCCCGGCAACCACCAATCCGTTCAGATGAAGTATTTTTTGATAATTAAAGCTAAACTGAAAAACAAGAACCCTTACAAAGCAAACTAGAGATAAGACTCTAGATTAAGTATTAAGAATCCTGGGTTTGGAGAGTGGCTCCACCAGTTACTAGCTGTATGTCCTAGGGCAAGTCACTTAACTAAAATAAGGGAATAGTCTTTTTAAAAAAAGACTGCTAGAGTCCCCTTTAACTCTAACATTTTATGAGTCTTGCTTGAATCCTTTACAGTGAAGATCAAACAGGATACCATGTGTTAAAGCACTGAGAGGCAGGACAACACATTAGAAAGGGTACATATAGACAGGTCTGGGTTCAACATCTTGCTCTATTTACAAAATCTGTGACTGCAGGCAAATTACTTAACCCTCTGAGCCTGACTTCATCAACCCTGAGTCACAGGGTTATTGTGAGAATTAAATGAAATAATCTACCCTAAATCCTTTCTGAAACAAGATGACAGATTAAACAAGATTAAACAAGATTAAACAAGATTAAAAGGATAAATAAAATATTATTGAGCTAATTATGTAAAGGAACTGGTCCATTATAGGTGCTCAATAAATAGCCAAAAAGTCACTTTGAACTCTAAGTTCTCAGTTATCTATGACTTGGAGGCATACGCAAAGTTGGTCAGCCTCAAATGCCACACTCCCTTTATTTGTCTTTAAAATAATATTCCCTAGAGGAGAATGGAAAAGATAAGAGTAAAAGGGAATTTTACAGAGTGGAGATGACAGTAGCAATTAAAAGGAAAAAAGAAGGGATTATTAGGAAACCTGAGTCTTTAGAGTCCTAAATGTTTATCACACCAGAGGTTAAAAAAAAGAGAAATGCAACCAGCTCCTTGTTTCTGATTGGCAGTTGAGCACTGAGGGCACTTCTCTTCATGAACGATTTGGCTTTACTCAACCACCTCCTGTAAAGCAAACAACAATCACCACTTGGTTTCCTATTGGCACTGGGATTGAAGAGGGTGGGGAAGGAGCAGGTAAAGATGATCTAATTTGCAAAACTGGACTTAGCCCTCCTTTGCTGTTCCTTACTGGACCTGCCCTCTTGCACCCCACAAATGTTTGTACTCTGTTTTCAGGACAGCAGTTTACAAGATTTTTTCTTCTTTGGCACAGGAACTGAGAAAGAAGAATCAGAAGGCACATTTTCATCAGAATACCAGGTTATAAGGTGAAAGGTTGTAAACAACTCTGCCAGGGGGGACTCCATTTCAGAACATGCTTTGGCTACAGGCCTGGTAGGCAGCAGCTGCTGCCAAAGTGAAATAGGTTTTTGGCATTTAAGGGAACCCAGTCGTAGCACAGCGCAAACAAGTGGTCTGTACCAAGTTTTGAACGGGAAAGAAGAAACTGGAGCCCAAGAGAGGAACTTAGAGCAAAAGGGAATGGTATTATGGGTTTTTTTAAAGTCAGAAGTTCACAGATGAGCCCAAATAAATATCAGCATTCCCTTTTCTCTAAGATGTCCCAAATCAACACCACCCTGGTCTATTACACTCACCTCTCCTCTCAGTCCCTCAAAATTTATGTAGTTACACATCACACACTGTTTAACAATATTGATTCATGTATTTCTTTGTAAACATCTTGATATTTTGTATTTATGTACTTTCGTATCTATCAAGCTAAAAATTCTCTCAGAAGCTACAATTCAAAATTTTAAAATTACTTTAATGAGAGTCCCACCTTCCCTGCTCCAGATAACTCAATCAGTACTGTTGACCAACTGAAAATAACTCAGGCCTTATTGCTTAACTTTCTTGAACAGGGTGCTGCCTCAAACCCACACACCCTAAGGATCAACATGTTCCCTTTTTTGTTCCTGGGGGTTGGTGCTGTGCGTGTGTGTGTGTGTGTTTTCCAGTAGTCTTTTTTTTTTTTTTTTTTTTTTGCAGTACGCGGGCCTCTCACTGTTGTGGCCTCTCCCGTTGCGGAGCACAGGCTCCGGAAGCGCTGGCTCAGTGGCCATGGCTCACGGGCCCAGCCGCTTCGCGACATGTGGGATCTTCCCGGACCGGGGCACGAACCCGCGTCCCCTGCATCGGCAGGCGGACTCTCAACCACTGCGCCACCAGGGAAGCCCTTCCAGTAGTCTTGATGCCTGAATTTTGAGCTTGCTTGATGGTGGGGTTGAGTTGTAACTTGTTAGCCTTAGAGTGTCAACCCAGTTAGGGTGTGTGAGGAAGGAAAAAGGATATTTCACAGCATTGAATAGCCGTCTTTTTGCTGGGAGGGTAGGATTTCTGGATGTTCTAATGCTTCTTATTTACTTCCCCATCTCAATCTTGGGAACACTGTCTTTCTCTTTCCAGCACAAGAAATGAAGTCATCTCCTGATTCCCCAACAAATGGGAGGGAATCAGGAATCAAAGACAAGGGAGAAGAATCCCTGTATCTCTGCACACAAGTTTTTCTTATTGCATGTATGAAAAATTTCTCAGGAGTCGGTTCCTAAGGCATCTCATGGCCAGCTAAGGAAAAGCCCATCTGACAGAGAGACAAATGACAACACAGGACGAAGAGTCAAGGCTTCTTTTAGCATGAATATATAGTGTGCTAGTGATCCTTCTGTTTTCTCTTCCCTTTCTCAACAATTTCTAAACAGCTTAGGGAAAAAAACAAAACACAACAAAAAATGAAAAACTTTTCAAAGACAGGGGAATGCTTCTTTCAAACAGGAATACGGCCATCTTTCCTCGGACACTTTGGTTACAAACAAGAGAACTTTCTTGCTTTTAACTAATTTGAAGGCTGTGAGGAACACAGGCAGCAGATTTAGGGATGTACCTTTGACTTCGTAAGTTGGAGAGCGGACGAAGACAAGAAAGAGTTAAAGTAACGGTGGGGGGGGGAGTGAAAAGAGTGAAGCACCCTTTTTTTTTTTTTTCCTTTCCTGGAGAAGCGGGGAGTGAGAGATAATTAGAGCCTAAAAAACACACTTTACTGAAGAGGTAATGAGGTAACTGGCGGAACATAAAGCGCCCCCCAACTTTGCAGTTAGAGACTGAAGAGATGAGGGGATAAGCAAGAGGATGTGGACACGCCCGCATTGTTTCCGGTCCCAAGAACAGAGTGAAGGGCGCATGGGCTGAGGCACACAGCCCCGCGCCCGGGGGCTAGAAAGGGAGGGAGAAGGCGGATCAGTCCCAGATACTCGCTTTCCTGTGAGCGCTAAAGAGAGGTTAAAATTTTGTGACAAGCTCTCTTTTCCTTCCCACACAGCAGGTTTTTTAGGGGGTGGGGTGGGGTGTTGTTTGTTGGTTTTTAAGAGGTGCGGGGCAACAGAAGGACAAAGGGGATGTTCCTGAACAGTAACAGCGGCACTCCCTGTCCTCCGCCCCGATCCTAAATTATTCCGGAACTCGGATTGTTTTTCACACGACTTGCGATTTGTGAGTCGGAAATAAACAGTTGCCTCTAAATTAATTGCATTGGCTGAGGCTAGTCACGAAATTCCCTCATAAGCACATTTTCCTTTTACCTCAAAACATCGCTGGCACCCCAAAAGTATCCTTCGAAGGACTCTGGCCTCTGATAAATTTTACGGGCAGCGAAGCCCTCCTTCCTTTGGGCCCAAGGGAAGCCGCCCCACAGCCCCTCCGCCCCACAGCCCCTCCGCCCCCTCCTCCTGGCCCTGCAGCGATGCACAACAACTATTTTCCCCGCCAGGAGCACACTGTGTCCACGCGCTGCTGCGGCCTCACTGATTGGTCGGGCTCCTGGTAAACAAGGAACAGGCAGCCAATGGGAGGGCTGTGCACGAGGGCAGCACGAGCCTCCAGGCCAGCGCTCGCGTGGCCCTGCCTGCCGGGCTACTATATAGAGCAGTTTCCGGCTCTTAGTTGTAACTCTCGTTTCGTCTCTTCAGGCGGTGTACTTTTAGCCTTTCCGCGGAGATCCGGGGCTCTCTTCCAGCTGTTGGAGGAAAGAAAGAAAAGGACGGGTTTATTTTTCTCTTGAAATCCCTTGGCCTAAGCCGCAGCTTACAATTTCTGTGGGCATCTTATCGAAAATTTAGTAGAGGATTGAAGAGTGAAATAATTTTAACTTATTGCTAAGGGTCCTTTGATTTGGGGTTCTGTTTTTCCTCCCTCGTTTTTAACTCTTAAGCCAACCCAGCCCAGTTATGGTGATGTTCAAGAAGATCAAGTCTTTCGAGGTGGTCTTTAACGACCCCGAAAAGGTGTACGGCAGTGGGGAGAAGGTGGCTGGCCGGGTGATAGTGGAGGTGTGTGAAGTCACTGGAGTCAAAGCTGTCAGGATCCTGGCTTGCGGAATGGCCAAGGTCCTGTGGATGCAGGGATCCCAACAGTGCAAACAGACATTGAACTACCTGCGCTACGAAGACACGCTTCTCCTGGACGACCAGCCAACAGGTGAGTGACCCAGCTGTTTGCTGGAAGGTGAAAGCTGATTCGAGAAGAGAATTGATACGAATAAATGGAGCCTACAGTGTAGATTCTAAGTTGCTCAGGTTGTGTGGTTTGCATTTTGTGTGGCTTCCTTATCTTTTTTAGTTTTAACTTGCAAACTCCTCCCACCCCCCACCCAAAAAAGGGTGATGTGTGCAGTTTCTTATGGTGCTGTGTTCTGTAGGTGATCCTGAGGGATGTTGCCTTAGCTATTGAAAGATTTTCTGTGTGCGTAACTTGTTTATTCTGTTTGCTTCCTGTTTGAGATGATAGTAGCTTAAGTGTCCTGGTTGAGCCTTTTTGAGCACTGCAGGGCTTTGCAACTTTTTGGCCCAATGAAATGCATCAGAATCTCTCGTTTAAGAACATAAGGGATGAAAATGGGGGTTCTACAATACTCTTATATGCTGCCCAAGAATTCCATATCGCACAGATGCATTTTAAGTGTAACAAGAAACCTAATGGCTACTCACTTTTCTCTCCCTTCAGGTGAGAATGAGATGGTGATCATGAGACCTGGAAACAAATATGAATACAAGTTTGGCTTTGAGCTTCCTCAGGGGTATGTATCAGCTAAATGCATCTGTGGACTTATCTTCCCCTCCTTTGATCACTTACTCTTCTTGGAGAGCATTTTTAAATTAATTGTTTCTTCTTTCTTGATAAAGGCCTCTGGGAACATCTTTCAAAGGAAAATATGGGTGTGTAGACTACTGGGTGAAGGCTTTTCTTGATCGCCCCAGCCACCCAACTCAGGAGACAAAGAAAAACTTTGAAGTGATGGATCTAGTGGATGTCAATACTCCTGATTTACTGGTGAGGTTCATTTTAAGATTCTATTTTTCTGGATTTCAGGGATAATAAGTCAAGTGTCTAGGGCATTAGAGTGAAGCCCCTCAGGGAATCAAGTCCTAAGTCATCAGGGTGGGAGGGAAAGCTGCCTATTCTAAATTAGCAGTGGCAAGGAAAGAGAAGCAGAGAAAGGATCTCTAGGAATTCTCAAAACACGTTTTTCTTCTCCATTCTACATAGGCACCTGTGTCTGCTAAAAAGGAGAAGAAAGTTTCCTGCATGTTTATTCCTGATGGGCGGGTGTCTGTCTCTGCCCAAATAGACAGAAAAGGCTTCTGTGAAGGTAAGGATCTAGTGCTTAAAATGGGAGAGTATTAAAACAGGAACTGTGGGTTTGGGGGTGAGGGCAGGAGACAGGGACAGATGAAAAGTCATCAACTGTACTAAGCATCAGTTTTCATCTTTCTCGTTGCTAGGTGATGAGATTAACATCCATGCTGACTTTGAGAATACGAGTTCCCGCATCGTGGTCCCCAAAGCTGCCATTGTTGCCCGCCACACTTACCTTGCCAATGGCCAAACCAAGATGCTGACGCAGAAGTTGTCATCCGTCAGAGGCAATCATATCATCTCAGGAACTTGTGCATCATGGCGTGGCAAGAGCCTTCGGGTGCAGAAGATCAGGCCTTCTATCTTGGGCTGCAACATCCTTCGAGTTGAATACTCCTTACTGGTGAGTGGGTGGGGCTGGAGAGAGAAATTGTTCATCTGTCAGAACAATAGTGGTGTTTTCTCCAGATCTCCAGTCTAACAAACCACCGTCTTCTTTTCTAGATCTATGTTAGCGTCCCTGGCTCCAAGAAAGTCATTCTTGACCTGCCCCTGGTAATTGGCAGCAGGTCAGGCCTCAGTAGCCGGACATCCAGCATGGCCAGCCGAACCAGTTCTGAGATGAGTTGGGTAGATCTAAACATCCCCGATACCCCAGAAGGTGAGCTAGACCTAATGTCTGTTCTTCCTCTCTGGCCTGCTTGGGTTTGTAAAATTGGTGATGGTCAAGCATTCCTTGGCCAGGCTTCTTATCCCCATACTTTCTCTCTCTAGCTCCTCCTTGCTATATGGATATCATTCCTGAAGATCACCGATTGGAGAGTCCCACTACTCCTCTGCTAGATGACACAGATGGTTCTCAAGACAGCCCTATTTTTATGTATGCTCCTGAGTTCAAGTTCATGCCACCACCTACTTACACTGAGGTGAGAATTGTCATTTTACCACTACATTTGCCCTAAGCCTACTATAGGAAGTTGACTTGGAGGAATTGCTAAACTGGGTTGTTCTTTTAGTTCTCACCCAAACTAAAATGTTTTCTTTCTTCCTCCCAGGTGGATCCCTGCATCCTCAACAACAATGTGCAGTGAGCATGTGGAAGAAAAGAAGCAGCTGTACCTACTTGTTTCTTTTCGTCTCTCTTCCCGGACTCGTACTTTTTTAGAGACTCAGCAGTCTCTACAGTGGGGTACCGGTCCACCCCAGCCTCTGACTCTCCAGTGTAGGAGGTGATCAGCATGCAATCTCCTGGGCTTTAATGGGTGCACACTCGTCCTCAGCCAGTGAGATGTGATACGGGGTATTTTGCTGGATGGGTTTAAAAACATACTAGAAAAATTCAGGCCAATCCCATTTTCTTAAATCTCTTTGAAAATTGAGGCATTTTCAGTAGTTTTGAATAAGGGGTAGAAATGGCCTCCTGGCATGGTCTTCCCAGTGTTTTATGGAGGGGATTATAGATTGGTATAACAATAGATCTTGAACCTCTGCCGTGTAGAGGAGAGCCAATTTAGCAAACCAGGAAAATGAAAAGGAAAAAAATCACGGCCAAAACTTTGGGAAAAGGATGTTCTTAAAATCGTTGTTCCCCTTTGTTTGTACACTTATAGAAAAAAAAAAATCCCTCCAGAGCTGATTTGGTTTGGACTTTGGAGTGAGCTTCCCACGTGGATTAAAGGGAAGAAGCTCAAAGGTTGTCTTTGTTCAGAAAGTACTTTAATCAGGTATAAAGCGGTAGTAACTGTACCCCACCAAAGGTCTTAAAAGCCATTTTTAGAGCCTATTGCACTGTGTTCTCCTGTTGGCAAACATTTTCACGTGGGAGAATGTGTTTTTCTTTTCATGTGACTCCTTGGAATTGATTCTGAGGTGATGTTCTTAGCACTTTAGTTTGTGTCAAATTTGGGATTTTTTTCCTTTCTCAAGTGTAAGCTAAAACTGGTCTACTATGTCTCTAGGGGTAAGCACAATGACAAAAAAAAAAAAAGTGTTACTGCTTTTGAGACTTTGTCCCAGTGTACAGAATTCTGCAATTCTGACACTCTTAACTATATGAGAAGGGTTGCTGCTATCAGCCTTGCCCACTGTGACTTCTCCAAACCCAAGGAGGAACTCTAAATCAAAATGCCCCAACACTGTGATCAGAGCATACAGATGTTGCCATGAGAAACTAGAGGGCAGGTCTTCACAAAAGCTGTGCGGGCTCCCTTCCTGCCCAGTGTTAGGAGACAGGGATGTTGACAGCCCCTCTCTCACTGCAGCCTCTAGCACTTGCTCAGTCTCCCTCAGCCTTAGCACTTTGTTCACTGTCCTGTGTCAGAGCACTGAGCTCTATCTTCCCTTTCCTGAGAAAGTATGTGGGCTGAAGGTGGTTTCATTCTTCTGTTGTTTTTTAATTGTATATCTTTTTGTATGACAAAAACTATATTTTGTACTTAACCAGATATATTTTTTCACCCCAGGTGGGGGTATTCTTTGTAAAAAATAAAATAAAGTTTTTTTTAATGGCAAAAAAGTTTGTTTTCTGGTCTCTGAGATGGTGTTGAAGACGTTATTAGAAAGAAAATGTGCCCAAAGGAGCTTTCCCCCTACTTCACAATTCACATTGTTGGAAACCTTGTAGAGAAACCATTTCCTATTGACCGTAATGAATATAGTCAGAATGCGGGTTGGTGGGGTGACAAGGGAAGGAATTTGAGCTACATTGTCTTTTGTCGAATTCACTAAAGAACTGTAGTGGGATCTTCTGGTGGTCCAAGCTAGTTTTCTACATCTATAGTTAATCATTACTAAATTCCTTCAACTTTGGAGTGCATGAAGCTTTGATTTTTGTTTTGTTTAATGAGCTCTTGAAATACAGGGAAATGAAGTTTGTGAGGGGATTTGGAAGGAAAAGGTTATGGGTCTTTTTCATAATTTGGTTTCATCATAGTTTCTTCCCAGTATAAGCCTGGTTTATATGCAGGAAGACATAATACAGGACATAAGGATTTAGAGTTATGACCATCGAGTTATTTGAATGCAGCTACCGTTTTTTTATCTCTGCAGCTCCCATTACAGTTCGTATCCAAGTACATGATCGTAACGTAGTAAATGTTTGCTGAATATTCAAACCAACCCTCATTCCTTATGATATGCTTCAGCAGTTTCTGTTACTTCCTTGTACAGTAATAACAGATTGATGGCGCAATTCCACCTCTAATTGAAATGATTTTTATTCCGAAAGGAGTGACTAGTGATGAGAAACCCCGAGATGGCAGAGGTTAGCGTACGTTCTGATTTCTGGTTCATTTAAATCTGCAGACAAATCTAGTCCTAGCCCTTATTTGGGGGTTGGCTTTTCTATGGACCTCCACATAGTAATTGCAGACCTCAGGCTCCTGGAATTTCATAAAATCAATGTAAATTGAACAGAAAGTAGGATTGAAAAGATTCTTTTCCACTTCAATCTTTGTCTGCATCTATCTTTCATTCTCAGTAGCTCTTTTGCTCTCTACTGGCCGTTGTCGTTTTTTTTTTTACCAAGGTGTCAATCTCTAGCTCTGCTGCCATGGTGACTGTGACCTTTACTCTCACCTCTGCCTCCTTTTCTTACCTGTTCAAGAATTTAGTGCCTCCGCCCTTTTTCAACTCTGTGACCAGAAAACTAAGTCAAAGTTGATGGAAAAGTTTTTCTGGAGCTTGTTTTGCAGGGACTGGAGGGATAGAGCAAGGACAAGAGCAGGCCAGAGGGCAGGACAAAGAGATGGAGAGACCATGGAGCACAAAAGCCTGGTTGTTTGTGTATACAGCCTGGCTACTGGTACGTGATATGAGAAGGGGATGGAGAGGGTAGATAACTTACACCCAAGGTCTGATAGAGATTTGATCCTTGAAGGGCCAGAACATATGCACCTCCTCCTGATACCCTAATACCTCAAATCCAGCACTGGCCAACAGAACTTTCTATAATGATGGAAACATTCTATATTTGCCCTAATACGGTAGCCACTATCCACATGTGACTAGTGAGCTCTGAAATGTGGCTACTCTTCCTGATGAACTGAATTTTTATTTCTGTTTATTTTAAATTTAGTTAGCTCCCTGTGACTAGTGACTGTCATATTGAACAGCACAGCAAAATCTGAGGAAGGAAGGAAGCAGCTATAGCTGTTCATCCAGAGGAAACGCATCCCTCCCTTAGAGCACAAAAGTCTCCACTGGACTTCCTTTTGCCTTCGATACACAACTTCTACCCCACCCCAGGACATCTGCACATAGGCTTGCTTAAGTACTCTTCCTTAGGTCCCAGCCCAGCTGTTTCTCCATTTAAGTGGGTGGATACCTTGGGTCTTCCTTTCCTTTGCACTTCTCATATGCCTTTTAATTTTTAAAGAGCTATAACCTACATGTACAGCCATTTGAGGAGATCCAGTTCTTAGTATCATTTATTCATTAGGCCCAATCTGGTATAGGAAGATCTGAGAGAAGACAGAAAGAAAACTAAAGAGAGAAAAGAGCTAGAGAAAGTAAAATTAATAAGGAAAGAACAGATACTTCCACAACCAGGATCCTTGGCTACCTTGATAACTCTGAACAGACTGGAAAAACAAGGATATAACTTGGGTTGAGGCATCGGGAGGGAAAAGTATGGAGAGAAGATCTGACCAAACACCTGGTCAACAAGAAACAATCACCTAAGAGCTGAAGGTTATGAAGTGGGGTAAAAGAGTTACTTTTGCCCAGTTCTTTCAGTAGTATACAGACCCCTTCCTAGTATTTTTTCCTCGGACTATCTCTAGGTGATGGAATGCATAAGATGGGTAAGGAGAATGTTTTACTGACCCTCTGATGGCCTCTGTCCCAAGCATACTGACCTCAATAGTTCTGGAGTGGAAAGAAAGAAACTTTTGCCCCATTCTCTGTTCTGACTCTACGTTCACTTCCATTTCCAAAGCTGAAAAACTCCCTCTCAGAGATGACTGCAGAACCAGGGCTGCAGGTCCTGGCCCAATAGGTGAGCCTATAGCCTAGAAGAAGTTCAGGGATCAGCCTCCCTATACTATTAAGGAGAAATAGTATAGTGTGGTAATTAAGCACAATACCAACTGGAGCCAAACTATCTAAATTCAAATCCTACTTCCACCACTTAACTAGCTGTATGACCTTGCAACTTGTTTAACCTTCTCTGTGCTACAGTTTATCTGTAAAATGGGAAAGAGTAATAGTAACAACCTTAGAAGTGAGGATTTTAAAAATATATGTGGGGAAGGGAGGCGCCATGGCGGCGGCAGGAGCACATGTGGCGGCTTCGGGGCCCGCGTGGCGGCTGGCGGGGCTGCGGGAAGAAGACGCTCCCCACCCGCGCCCCAAGCTGTGAAAAGGGGTCATGCACCCTCCTCCCGTCACCGTGCCTTCATTTCCGGCCACCCCGCGCGGTTTATCCCCACCTTCTCAGTGATGATTGAGGCTGGATTTTCATCACTTTCAGTTATTTCCAGAATGCAGCCACTTTTCCCAGTTCTGGGGGAGAACACTGAACCCCACTTCTGGATGTTCCCAGCCACAGACTGTGATCCACATCCAGTGAGGAAACTCCACTCTTTGTGCAACTACTAAGTGGCTACTGACTGGCTTCTGACCAACAGAATACAGCAAGTCATGGGAGGCACTGGAAAGAATGATGCTGACTGAACCAGAATATCCATGATGCTTTAGAGATCAGTGACCTTTGAAGACGTGTTTGTAGAACTCACCCACAAAGAGTGGGACCTGCTGGACACATTGCAGAGAAATATGTACATAGATGTGATGCTGGAGGACATACATTGTCTCATCTTCTGGCAAAAATCGTGACCATTAAAAGCAAGAAATAATATCCAGGCAAGTTATTTTCCTGGTGGTCCAATGTAGCTGTAAGAAAATAGTAAAGTTCTTTAAGTGTGAACCCTGGTCATCCACATGTGAAACCTGGGAATGAGGAAAAATGAAAGACATTCTCACACAAAAGCTGAAGGAGTTCAGTACTATAATACCTACTCTTCAAGAAATGCTAAAGGGAGTACTGGAGGATGCCAGTAACTTGAGGCCATATGAAAATATAAATTTCTCTGATAAAGTGTTCCAGGACTGACGCCCTCCTCAACCCCAGCACCTAAAACACGGATTTGATTGAACTAACCTGGTGATGAACTGCTTCCCAACTAGGATGTGACATCTGATTTCTCACTGTCTTCAGCTCCTGTGTTCATGGCTTGCCTCAGCATATTGGAGGCACTTATGTGGTTCCTCAGTGAGTTGTGTGCCTTCCAAGGCCAACCACTTGTTGACAAAAACGTAACTTCTTTACTTCTTTTGTGAATACATGGCCTCACAAAGGCTGAAATATTTAGTGAAAATGTACTAAGGACATAATTTCTTTTTCACTCCCTGACCTACACTCTCAGTCACTGAGGCATGTGGTAAAACAACAGGGAATCAGAGTCATGGTCATGACTTGGCTGGGTCAAGTTCTAGGCCATGTGGGAAGACTCCTCTCTCCTCTGAGAAGAGACTTCTGCTTCAACCAACAGGGAGCAGCTGCTCTTATGGTCTGAACTGAAACCCCATAAATTCATATGTTGAAGTCCAGACCCTAGTACTTCAGAATATGACTGTATTTGGAAATAGGGCCTTAAGAGAGGTGATGAAGGTAAAATGAGGTCATATGGCTGGGCCCTAACCCAATGTGCTGGTGCCCCTATAAGAAGAGAAGATTAGGACACAGACATGCACACTCAGCTCATAGAGGAAAGTCCATGTGAGGACACAGCAAGAATGTGGCCAGGGGCTTCCCTGGTGGTGCAGTGGTTAAAAATCTGTCTGCCAGTGCAGGGGACGTGGGTTCAAGCCTTGGTCTGGGAACATCCCACATGCCGCGGAGCAACTAAGCCCATGCGCCACAACGACTGCGCCTGCGCTCTAGAGCCCGTGAGCCTCAACTACCGAAGCCCATGCACCTAGAGCCCTTCCTCCGCAATAAGAGAAGCCACTGCAATGAGAAGCCTGCGTGCAGCAACGAAGACCCGACACAGCCTAAAATAAAATAAATTTTTTTAATTAAATGAAAAAAGAAAAGAATGCGGCCATCTGCAAGCAAGGGAGGGAGGCCTCAGAAGAAACTAAACCTGTGGACACCTTGATCTTGGACTCAAAGCCTCCAGAACTGTGAGAAAATTAATTAAGCCTCCCAGTCTGTGGCATTTTGTTCTGGCAACCCTAGCAAACGAATACAGCTTTATTTCTCCTTAAAAAAAATGTGTATATATATATATATATATATATATATGAAGAGTTAAAACAATGGCGAAGTTATTGTGCTTGTTATCTAAAATAAAAGAGGAGGCATATTCACCACCACTGCCTTGATTAGCTCACTCCCAGGCATGTCCTCAAATTTGTTCCTCCTCTCTGACCTATCATAACTAACACCACTCTCTCTTTGCTCCTCTTGATTCCCTTCCTGTGTTGGGGTAGCAAAACAGTCTGAGAAGAGGTCACTGTACAGAGGCTGACTCACCCTGTAGTTAATTTTGTGGTGGGAGAGGTGGCCCACTATTGGGACTCCCACCCCCAGGCCAGGACAGGCCCTCTGCACACCCCCATGGTATAGCTCTGGGACCACTAAAGTTTTCTCTCTCATACTCCCAGCGTGCTTTACAGGCCTCTGGAGTAACTCTATCACCTTCTGGGAATTAATTAATTGAGCTTTCTTAACTTTTCAGTATACAACTCCAGAGGCAAGCTTCCCACCATTTGGAGTGATGAACTGAGAAATAGAGAGTGCTGTTTGTGACACTACAAAGAACTCCCAGACTCCTTATTTGAAGGTATTGCATCTCATTTGATTTATTTCCCTGAGGTGGGCTAGACTGAGTAGCACAAAAGCCAGTGGAGGCCCCACTGATGAGGCCCAGTTTAGCCTATTTAGGCTATTCCTGTCTTGTCCTGACCTTTCCCTTCGTGTGACCCTGCTGTGCTTTCTATGGAGCCTGTTATGAAAAGGTTGGACAGACTGAAGACTGGGATTTTTCTGACTACCAACTGATTGGTCATCTCCAGGCCATGAAGTGATGGAAGAAGGAAGAGGAAAGGCAGAACATGGGGACAGAATTGTGACACCCATGGGCCTTGAGTCCTGGAATGTAAGCAAGGTCCATTCTCATTCCCTTTTGGGTGATGGAGCTGCTGACCACCTCTCCAAGTCAATCAGATGGTCGGTAAACAGGTTCTTGGAAATGTCTGGCTGGGTACCCAGCTAAGATATTTTTAACCTCATGGACAGATGGACAGGGGAAGGATTTCAGTTGCTGGGAGGGGAGGCGGGGTTCAGGAGCGTGAGAACTGTGTTTCCCTTATATGGTTCTGTGGCTAAAGACCCCTCCCTCTCCAGTTTACCTGTCTAAATTCTGACTTCCTCCTTCATCTATCCAGGCTCACAGCTTCCTTCCTTCATCTCCTGTTCTCCCATTTCTCTCTATGCGTGGGCTTTCATGCTTGTCTCATCTTCCAACTCTGAGGAATCTTTGGTTTCTGTTCCAGACCCCAAGATGTTTTTAGCTCCATATCCCTGAAGATCAGGGAAAAGGTGGTTGGGCAGGGACCAATGGCTCCTTCTCTCCCGCTGGAGAAAGGTGTCACCTGCCATTGGTACACAAAGGGCTTCTCTTCAGTTCTACCTCCCCAAGCTGTCCTGCAGGAGAGCTCCATTCTCCCCTGTAACCTCATGAAGCTCACTGCCCCCAGCTCTTGGGAACAGAATTTGAGACCTTGGAAGTCCAGATTTGGGCCACATACACCTTTGGGAAGTGGAAGAAATGTTGATAGAGGTCAGAGGCAGCAAACCGAGGGCCCATAGGTAGAATCAGCTTGCAGGCATTTAGAAACTTGTATAGCTTCTTCCTAAATATTTGAATTGGTTGTAAACATTAAAAAAACAGATCTCACTAAAATCTATTGTTCTGGCTTCCCTTAAAAAGCAACCACATTTGGTAACACTGGGCCCACATTCCTTCATGGCATCAACCTGCTAGAGCTAAAAGGGTCAGGCAGACTTGTATCTGCCAGTTCTCACCACTCCCTATTGCATTACACTCACCTGCTTCACTCCTTTATACCCTTGGCTCTTGTCTGGTGTTAAGGTTTTTGCCTTAGGTTGTCACCTCTGCTCTAAGTAGAGCTTCTTCTCAAATATTTCCTCTGAAGGACCCCTAAGATTAGGGAAACTGAATTTTCCCCCGGGCTTCTGGAACAGTCCAAAGTAGCCTGTCACAAGCCAGAAATGTCTTTGAAGTACCCGTTTTATGTTTAAAAAGTGCAAATTTTGATTCACACTGCATAATATATTTGTGTAATTTTAGTATAAGAATAATTTATCTTCCCCCAGCAAATCTTAAAAGTAAAATTGACATTCTGGAAGGTGTGTAGTCTGTGGCTCCAAATATTCCTCACCACATCACCCATTGATAACCTAATTTAAGTAGCATAATGCTAAAGACATGAGGCAAAGAGAGACATGGAAAGAAAGACGTGGTTAGAGAGTCAGAAAAGGAAAGGAATCTGAAAGACAATAAGAGAGTCTGAGTGGCAAGCTCTCTTTCTGGCTCTCAGCCACCCCTCCTGACCTGGCCCAGTCCAGCTCCTGAGAAGTTTATAAACATCCCTGATAGCTCTGGACAGGTGTTAGAATGGTGGCTCAGGATGGAAAGCAAGTCTCAAAACAGGAGCCAAGTAAGGGAGAGGTGAGGGCCCAAGAGCATCCAAGTATGGTCAGACAAGAAAGACTGTCCAAGGGCCAAGAGAGAGGCTTGGAGACAGGAAGCAGAGGGCTGAGAAAAGGACCGGTCAGCATTTGGCCTTCCTTTCACTGACCCCATCTTTGTTTCACATCCTCTTACCATCTCTGCCCAAGAAAAATGAGGTAAAAGAGTTACCTTGACCTCCTTAGTTGACGGAATTTCCCCTCTAGAATGGCTATTTCTCTGGCCATAGCAGAGCATAAGGAGGATGAGTACCAGGGCTTCTTTCCCTGTCCACATGGGATTTCATCTATTCTCTCCAAGATAGGAAATATCCCAGATCTGTGTCCGTGACTCAGGTTAGTTTGTCCCCCCAATCCTTTTGGGTAAGGCAAAGACAGGTCTAACCTCCTTCCTATTCTAGCACTATTAAGACTGCCCTGAGTGTAACAGAGAACGTAAGACACAGGATTTGGATATTTCTCCTTGTCTATTTTATACCAAGGGAAATGGAATTAGAGAATGGAGAAGATTCAAGGAGAGGCAGGGATCCAAGTCTTGGGAACCTCAGCCCACAGCTGAGAATTCCAGGAGGAGTAGAGGTTTGAAAATGAAGAACAGTCCCAGAGTCAGAGGTCACCGGGGCATAGCCCCTCCCTGCATTGGTCAGGACTGGGTCTGAGGAATCCCTGGATTCCTTCCCCCCAAATTTTGGGTGCCCAGGGTGATCGCACTTAGCCTCTCAGGTCCTGCAATTAGGGTTGGATCACTGTCTTTCCACTGACTCCCATTAGAGTTGCAGGGGGAACCTCCCTTCCCTCCGGAGTACAAAATGGCAAATTAAGTCCTGTTGGGGATAAGGCAAATAACTTTCTGAGGCGATACTAGGAAACTAGAACTTGTTATTTCCCACTTTCTGGTCCCAAATGACCTTGGGGAAAAAGTGAGTCTCAGTAGGGGAAAGGTCAGTGGAGAAAGGGTCACCACTGGTCTGGCCAGATTAGCTAACTGAACTATTCCTGTCTAGCTCATTTCTCTTCTCTGTCCTTTGGCCAGACATGCTACATGAGGGGAGATAGGGAGGACCTGCCCCACAGGCCCCTTCCTCAGTCAGAAATTCCTTGGTGGCCTGCTTGATTTGAGTCCTGGCTTGCTGATCGTGACCTTGAACTCTGCTGCAGGGGTGTCTCCTTCCTTGCTAGTTAATGGACTTGCTGATCCTTCTGCTACTTGGGCTGAAGCAGGTTCCTGGAAAGGACTGGCTAGTTGCCTGAGGTATGTTTAGCCTGCCCAGCTGAGAATAAGGTGGGGAAATCCAGCAGACGGAATGAATTCAGCAAAAGCTGGACACATCCTGACCTTTGTTCTCAGAACCATCTGGATTCTTGCAGGTGGATCAACGTCAGCTTGAAGGATTTCCTAGTGGACATCTAACTCAAATTCTCTTTCATACATGAGGAATTTGACGCTTGGAGACTACATGACTTTCCCAAGGGTACAAAGCTATGGAGTGGTGAAACTAGGACCATAAACCAGTGCTTTGCCCAGTTGAGATGGCAGCTTTTCCCTTTGGCTTAGTTCTTAAACTAGCCTAGGCCTACAAGCCACCCTTCGTTCCTTTCAAAGTTCAAACAGCAATAAAAACGAATTGAGGAAAATACATGTCTTTACCTCACCAACCATGGGTGTCCTGTCCACCCAATATTTGACCCTCCAATTTTCTTTGGTCTCTACTTCCAATCTTCTAAACTGCATGCTATAACCAGGTCTCTCATTCAGCCCTCCCTCAAATCACTTGAGTCCCTGAGCTTAAATTTGCAGACCCCAATCTCAAGCTTCCTGCCCGAGGTGGGAGGGGACCAGTAGGCTAGGGATGGAACATGGGGTATGGAAGGACAGGATTCTTGACTGAGAACCTACCCTGCCTGGGGCCAGAGCAGCCTAGGCTGTGGTCATGGGAGCAATCTATTCAACATAAGCAGGCACGCAGTCCAGGGCTGAGCAAGAACCACGTGGGGCCTCTCTAAATGTTTGCAAGTAGTGCTTGGACCTCTACCCTTTCAGGTGGTCCTCCGGAGGACTAGCAGCCCTGACTCTATTTACTGAGTCTTAGGCTTCTGCCTCAGCCTGCCCAATAGAACCTATGGAAAGTAGGGGAAAGGTCAATGGAAACAGTCTAGCTCATTCCTGGAACTGTTCCGGAATCTGGGGAAGCTGCTGGGTCCCCTGTCTCTGGCTTTGTTCAGCAAGGTCACCTGCCAGGAAGGGCAGGAGGCCAGATAGGAAAGAGTCCAAGAATGGTCTGGTCTCTCTGACACTTTGTCTTTGAGGAAGTACAACTGATCCCAAGAGGCCACTCTAACCTTTATCCTTCCCCTGTTTCATGGGAAAAGGATGTGTGTGTATAGAGGTGGGGGCAGGGGTGTGTTCAGTTCTCCTCTACTGTCTCTTGTCTAGAATCTTCTTTGTTCCCACTCTTTTGAGTACACATGCTGGCATTAGGTGGGATTTAGGAGGTCAACTGTGCCCCCAACATAGACACAAACATAGTTAACCAGATTAGGTCTGGTATGTGTGTATATGCAGGGGAGAAAGGTAAAAGGAGATTTTCCAGGGTCTTTTATTTTTGTTTTCTGCTAATTTCTCCCTAGCTACAATCACAGGCTACAGTGTGACTACGGGAAACCCCAGTGACAGGTCCCCTGGCCCCTCCCCCTACTCCACTCACACAATACCTCAGAGAACTAGAAAAGGAAACACATCAATCATCCAAATTGCTCAATAACTCTGGAATGTTCTATTTCTATTCCTGTTTCCTTCTCTGTTCTCTTGGCTCCTACCTTAACGTCTACTACCACACCCAAACCAGGCTTTTAAGGTGCTTTCCCTCAATGGAGTCACAGCCCCTATTCATTCTTTACAATTGGGTCAGAAGTATCTAACATTAGATTGCCAGTCTCTATCACTTGATGCCATAGGGATTTCAGTCTGCCTACCTGAATATGGCTGGGGAATTTCTTGAAGATTCTCCTACATCCCATCTTCATGGCTTTCAAATGTTTAGTAAGGTTGCTATGACAGCATCCCAGCTATCTGTTCCTGCCTCCTTATCCAGTCCCTATTCTGGACATGCAGCTTGCCCGTGACTGTTGCATGTCAAGTGGCTGGAACCAATCAGTACATCTAGGGCTTCCTCGGAAGCCAATCAGAGCCCAGGGAAGTGACCTCACCCAAGGGAGAACTGTGTGGGTGAGAAAGCACCTCTCAGAGCTGAGTGTCCCTAAGTCACCCCCTTCCTCTGCACCCTCCTTACTTCCTGTAAAGCAACACTGCCTACCCCCTCCCCCTCCCCACAAGAAGGGAGTGAGAGAAAGGCTAACTAAACTCCACAAAAGAAGAACTAAATTCCACAGAAGGGAAACTGAAACTCAGCCACACAGCAGCTTCCGGAAGTGGAGAATAGGATATTTAGGGGGCTCCTGCTTCACAGACACACCTTTCGAAGTGGGGTCTCCAGGGCCTGGAAGAGGGCGAGTGTGCTGAAGAAGAATCGGCACTTCCTCCCTATTTCCTCCCCACACCTGGCTTTCTTGACTCTCCCCACAAAAATAATTGTAATCATTCCTTGTAAACAAGGACAAGATCAAGGTCAAGCGTGGGAAAGTGAGGGCCTGTGTCCCTGTGAACACATGTGAACACACGTGAATCATGTCGTCCCCACTGCCTGAGGACCAGAAGCCCAGAAGCCAGCTGGTCTTCAGGGCGTGGGCTGTATACAGCTCTCTCTGCGCAGCCCTGCAGATGAGCTCCTGAATGTGCCTTGGCAGAGCTAGATGGGGATTAGGTGTCCCACCATGGGGGTAGGAGGGAAGGGGCAAAGGACAGGAAGGCTGTAACCCCCAGTGTGTCACACTGGACTCTTAACAGGTGAGGAGAGAAGAATGGCTTACTAGGCATCCCCTTCATTCCTCCAGCCCTCTCCCACTAGGCTTCACCCTGGACAGAGAGACAGATAAAAACATTTTATTTAAAAATATAAAACTGGCCTTATTCCTCCTAACTGCTCGCACCCCCAATTATCTCCACAAAGAACTATAAATGGGTAGGGGCATGTGCACAGCTGTCTCAGCTCTAATGATTCCAGTCCTTCTTTCGACCCTCCTTTCTCACTTTCATACAATTAAGACATTGGTCCTTTGTCCTTTCCCCAAGATATCAGAGGTGATACAATACCACAGGAGAGAGGGAGGGGAAGGGTAGAAAAGAGAGCTATCTGTTGTCACTCTCTATTCCTATCTCCAGGGACCAAACAGGTTATCTGGATACTGAGCAAATGATTTGCTTGTCCACAAAACCTAATAATAGGGGACAGCTACTCTCTGTGTCCTAAATCAAGAAAGATATGAACGTCCAGGGTATTGTTTAGAGTCCTTCTTCAGTATATAGCCTCATCCATATTGTCATCACTGTCACCCCCAAAGTCCTCTCCATTGTCAAAATATGACATGATGTAATCAGTTTCCTGAAATAGAAGGAAAGGAGGGAAGAAGGAAGGAATGTCGGCATGCTTTCAGCATTCTCCTTCATCCCTGTGCACCAGTCCCCTTCCCTCCCAATCGCAGCATTCCAAGCCTATAGTTCTCTCTGAATTCAAGCTGTAGTTCACTCCTGAGAAGAGCCTAGGGACAGGTAAAGTGGAGGGCGCTATCCTTTGGAGGCACTATCTCCTTTGGCCCTCCAGCCTTCTGAAGTTGAGATCCCCAGAGCTTATGCGTGGAAGAAAGGGGGCCTGAGAATGAAAGGAGGTCCCCTTCACCTCTTCATGCTCTTCTTCATCATACTCCTCTTCTTCTTCCTCTTCCTTCTCTTCTTCTTCTTCTTTCTCCTCATCTTCCTCTGAAGTCACTTCTTCTTCCTTCTTCTCCAGGGTCTTATGTGAGGATGAATAGGAAGAGAAACTCAGATCACCGAAGGGAAAAATTGAGGCACACATGGGCCAAAGGGGAGGAATGAATCTGGGGCCCAGGTGCTCTCTATGCACATTTCTTCCTTACCTCTAGTTTCTGTATTGTCTCCTCCTTATCTTCTGTGGTCTTAGGGGGCCTCTTGGGGAGTAGAATGGTGGTCCCTGGTGAGAGGATCAAAAGGTGAACCATCAGAGCAAACTTCCTAGATGGCTTTCTACCCCACCCTCTTGCATAGACCATGTCACTCTGCTGCCCTCATGTGGCCACCGTGGCACCCAGCAACAATACTGGGTAGACTGGGTAGGTAGGAATTGGGAGGGCAGGCAAGACCACCAGCAGCCTTGGCCCTACAGCTGATGAAGGAAACCTCTCCTTTCCCTCCTTTTTCCAGATACACTCACGCTCCTTCTGTAGCTTCCGTACTCGGATCTTTAGCTCCCGGGGTAGACGTCGCCAATCTAGGAATAGCGGGAATGAAAAAGTCAGCAAGACTCTGCCCTGGGGTGTCCTATGAATGAGGACTCTTTGAAAGGACAGGTAAGGATCAGGGTTAAGGGTGAGGAAGGAAGGGGCTGGGTCAAAGCTGCTTGGAACAAAACTGTGGCTTGGATGCCTCCAGAGGAGTGGGGGCCATTTAATAGGTTTTTAGGTAGAGTCTGAGAGTGTTTTGGAGCACATCTAAGGCTCCTGAATAGGGTGAAGGTGGAGACAGAGGAGGGTGGACAGGGTGGTGGCTTGTGGCTTGAGGCATCTCAAGCATTTGAAAGAAGGGAGGTCAATGAAAGGGCCCATCACCTACCAGGGTTCCAATCTATGGCGTTGTCAATCGGCCCTGACATCTGATATTTGTCTGAGTAACGCTCCACATCTGAGGGATCAGAGGTCAAGGGTCAAAGTTTTATCCTTTCAGAGCCCTAGAACAGGGTTCTTCCTGAGGTCCAGCCCTCTCAAAACTCAGAAATTGTCTTTTTCCTCACCCCAGACCCAGAGCCCAGGGGGTCAGCTTCCATGAGGACCTTCAACACTCTTCTAACCTGTCCTTTTGCGACCTCAAATTACAATGTTTTTGTTATCTCCCTTAATGCAAAGGCATGGCTATATTGACTGGTAGTGTGGTACAGTGGAAAGTATACTAGAGCAAGAAACGAGGGTTTCAGTGTTCCCTTTACTCCTCGTTAATGGGACTAACTTAGGCAATTGTTTCATCTCTCTGAACTTTAGCTTCTAGGGCTTAGTAGGAAAGCACTGGTTGTCAATACATTGAAATACTGTACTTCCACACCAGTTGGTAAATATCCACTATCCCAGACCTCCTAAGTACATCCTGTACTCCAGTCCCTCCTGGCTCCCTGACCTCTCATGATCCACAAACCAAAGGGGTAATATTTTAATTACAGGGCTTCTCAGACACCCCTTCTCAAGTTCTTCTGATTGGTTGGTACCTGCAATATCCAGATTGTTAAAAATTTTAATACATCTCCTCATTTCTATCTGTAAAATGGGCATCTTAATACTTAACCTCCTACTGTCCAAGACTTCTGTGAGACTCAAAACAAACCATGGATACCATAATGCATTTCAAATGCAGGGGTAATTACTGTGATCTCCCCAGTTAGGCAGTGAGCTTTCTGTGCCTCTTCTGGCCTCTCTGGGCCCCAGCGGTGCTAAGTATAGGGCACTACTCATGGAGGGCACTCAGAACATGATACTAGCATTCCAACTGACCTCTCTTGGGGACAGCAGGCCGGATGAAGTAGGGGAGCTGCCTCATGGCCCCTCGAAGCTCCTGCTTCAGTGCCAGGACATATTCCCCTTCCTCTCCTGAGGGCAGAGGCACTGGGTGGAACTCCAAGGGCTAAGGAGGCAGAGGCAATGGTCAATTCAGAGAGAAAATGCTGGAGTACAAATCTGGGAGGGCCTCTCCTCTCCCCACAATTCAATCCAATGCTCCCACTGAGCAGAGGACCAAGGCAAATGGGTGGAGCAACACAGCATTTTGAAAGCTGGGGAGCTGAGAATGTAAAAAGTGAGGGTAGACACTTCCTTGTCTGGAAAACATCCCATATAAGGTGGGAGTATACAGACAGGGAGGGGCAAGATGAGGATGATTTTATGATGGCTCAGGAGGAATCCAGGATCATACACAGTCAGCCAGGGGCATATGGGAGTCTTGGGAAAGGAGGGCAGACACTCACAGGGAAGAGTGGAGAAGGCTGCAGGGTGGGTGGGGGCAAAGCATCCCCCTTCCCAATGCCCACAGCCTCCATGCTGAAGGTCAACTGGCCACGGCCACGACCCCGGCCCCCACCCCGGCTGGCCATGATGGAGGGGGCCTGGGGATTCAGACATCCAATAGGAAAAACCTGATAAAGACAAAAACACAGAGAAAAAGTACAGTAGAACAGACAGAAAGCCAGGGAGGTACAAGACACTCAATCTTTTCTCCCAGAGACCTGAAAAGCCAGTTTAATTCAACAAATTTTGAGAAGGCATAGTGCCAAGCAAGGTATTTCTAAAAATATAAAATATGGATGAGACACGGTTCCAACAGGACAGATGATTGCAATATGGTGTGACTGTAGCACAATGAGGAAAGTGACTAGACCCTTGGATAAAACTTTCCTAAGCCCCTAAGTTAATTTGACGTTTATCACCATCTGCATATCTACATATGATCTTTGAATTCTTTCTCTCCCTCACTTTCCAAACCCAACCAGGCCTAAACTCAATCTAATGCAATGCATTTCAACAAAACATTTATTAAGCATCTACCATGAAAAAGGTAGTGTGCCAGACACTGGGAGGGAACAGGAATGAGTCATCAGTCTCACTGTCATTTGAGTGGGAGTGGAGATGCATGTGATAAGAGCCATTACAATCAAGTTGATCTTTTTAAACACCACCTGGAAACACAGAATCTTAGAATGGAAGGACCCATGGAGTCTTCTAGCCCAAACACCCTCCCAGTACAGTACTACCCTCTGTAAGTTTTTGGTTATTCAGCTTCTGGTGGCATTTTCCTAAGGAGAGGGTGTCCATTTTCCTCCAAGACAGCCCATTCCACTGGAGATGAACTGAAAGTTCCTCCTGCTACCGTAACTGAACTTTGCCTCTTCTCATTATTTTTGAGAAGCCAGTCAGAGAGCATGGGGGATAAAGAAAGTCATCAAATGAAAATGAAACTTGAAGGAAATGAAATCCCAGTAGCAGGGAAGATACCTAGCACCCAGATCTTGGCTCCTAATACCATTTTTCAATAAAAGGAACCAGGGCTTCTTGGAGAAATGGCCGATTCTAGGACTGGGGCAGGAAACATACAAGATGAGCCTGAAGCATCTTGTAGTGCCAGAAAGTAAGAAAGTGCTCAAAACCACAACACACACATTGATGGGGCTGTGTCAAAGGGGCATAAGAGTCGACTGAAAGAGCTCCCAATGGCCAAAGCGTGAACAATTTGAGCAATAAAGTAGTATTGGATTATAACACCAAAGTATAAAATAAATATCCAAGAGACCATACTGATATAAATAAACGTTTGAACAAATTAATACGTGGTAGAGAAAAAAACAAATTTCTCATGCAGAATTCCAAATAAATTATGTAGATTCCACCCCAAAAAGGGAGAGTGTAATTCCCCACGCCTTAAGTATGGCCTGTGTATAGGGAATTTTGTCCAAAACAATTTTGGAAAGGTGGGGGGAGTAACTTTACAGTGTAGAAACTGGACAAGCATTACTTCAGTCAGATGACCAAGGTTTCAACATGAACAAAATTAAATCATATTGTTAGTATGTACCCTTAATATGATGTGATATCCTCTTCCCCAAAACTGATAACCCCAGTCTAATCAGGAGAAAAAAGCCAACAAATTCCAACAGAGGAGCATCCTATAATATATCTGACCAGTACTCTTCAAAACTGTCAAGGTCATCAAAAACAAGGAAAGGTCACACTTCCATTGTAAAAGAGAGAGAGCTGTCCTAGCGGTGACCTTCATAAAAACAAAGAAAACCATTCCTTTTGTTTTCTCATTATAGAAGTAGTATATATTTATTTTAGAAAATTTGGAAAAACATAAAGGTATATATAAAAATACCTATTATTTCATGACCATGATGTAGTAATAATCATTTTTAGTATTTGCATATGGATCCTTTCAATTTTAGTTATGTATGTATACATACATATACATATATGTTTGTGCATGTAAGTATATGTATGTATAGACATATTCAATACATAACAGGGCCATGATAACTAAATATAATGTGGTATCCTGAATGGGATCCTGGAACAGAAAAAGAGCATTAGGTAAAACTAAGGAACTCCAAATCAAGTATGGACCTTGAATAATTATAATGTATCAATATTTGTTCATTAATTGTAACAAATATACCATAATAATATATGACATTAATAATAGGGGACACTGGTGCCAGGGCATATGGAAACTTTCGGTACTATCTGCTCAGTTTTTCTGAAAATCTAAAACTGTTTTAAGAAATAAATTTTCTTAATTAAAAAAAAGCAAAAAACTTGAGTAGCAATTCAAAATTCACAGTTTCTCAGACGTTCCTTGTCTTTCATTACCCTGACAGTTTTAAGGAGTACTGGTTAGGTGTATTATAGGATGTTCCTCTGTTTGAATTTTTCTGATGTTTTTCTCTTGATTAGACCGGGGTTGTGTGTTTCAGGGAGGAAGATCACAGAGATGAAGAGCCATTTTCATCACTTCATATTAAGGGAACATACTAAAAATATGTTAGCTATGGAGCAACAAGAGAAATATAGTATAGAATTATGATCTCTTAAATTAGTGATTCATAATATAATTCCTCCCACGGAAAGCTAAGAGGACTGGGATGGTGAGGGGAGGCTTTAGGAATCACAAGGTCTCAAGTTTGGAACAGACCTTAGATATCATGTATTCATTCACTCATTCTTTCAACGAATATTTATTGAGCATCTACCATATGCCAGACATAATGCTAGACAACGGGGATCATATTGAATCCTCTACTTTAGACCTGCATCCCTCCTTTGAAAAACCATATTTAGTAAATTGTTATCCACCTTCAATTTAAACTTTTTAGTAAGAGAACTCCCTCTCTCACTTTGCAGGTCATTCCATTTTTGGATATTTGTTCTTCAATCAATATTCAACAAATAAAACAAGAAATACATGGCTCAACAAAATGCACTCCACTAAAGATTAGTTAGGGGAAGAAAAGATTTTAAAATATGTACCAGGTAATCTGTTTTGTCAAACACATACACCCACCCAGATATATGAATTAAAAGTTGTTCTTGAAGGATATACAGCAAAAATTAACATTGGTTAATTGGAGGTGATGGGTTTTGGGGGTTTTTTGATGATGTGTATTTTATGGGTTTTTTTTCCTGTACTGAATAGGTGCTGCTTTTGTAATAAGAGAAAAATATTCATTAAAAAATTAAAAATATAGTAAAACAGCATAGTAGATGAGATTAATAATATGCAGCAGGAAGGAGAGGTGGGAAAATGTGTGCCTGAGGAATTTGGAAAGTTTCAAGTCCAAGTGCCAAGAAAAATGTCAGGAAAAGATGGCTGTTAGTTAATAGATTAAACTGTGATCTGACTTAAAGAACACATTAGAGGAGAGAGGATGTCTTATGGACACTAGAGAAGTAGTAAGAATTTGCCACCATGTCTTCAGGCCCTTTCAAGGGAAAAGACACTCTAAGTAGACAGCTTAGATGTCTTTCCACCTGATAGATACAGTTCTAGCAGTGGACACAGGAGCTGTTTTGACTGCAAAGCAGTGAGGAGTTAAGAAAAGGCCATGAGCTTTCAGGTTAGACAAATCTAACTCCATTTCCACATACTAACCAAGTGACCCTCAAGGATGTGGGGTAAAAAGAAGACAAAACTTTAGTTAATTAAGGCACTAAACTGGTTGGGAAACTGTAAACTATCTGTACCCCACTCAGCTCAGGAATCTACAATGAGTCTCTTCTATTTAAGATTGTGATTGAGTCTAAATTCTTGAAGATGTTTAAGGTTTCCCATAACCTGGTCCCAGACTGCTCCTCCATAAACATCAACCCTCCCTAGTGTTGACCCCTGTACTCTCCTTCCCCTGCAAACAACAACATCTCATATACATTATACTCATTCCCAATTAAGCATAACTGTGTGATGTGGTAGAAGTTACTATGAAGCAGGTTTCAACAGAACATACAGAAAAACAATTACATCAAATTTAAGAAAGGCAGTACATGTAGTAGTTAAGAACATGGATTTGAATCCCAGTTCAGTCATTTTCTAGCTATACAACCTTCAGCAATTTATTTAATAACTGTAAACCTGTTTCCTTATTTGTAAAATGGGAATAATAATAATTTAAAAACCATCTAAATTCATTCAATGAATACTTACTGAGTTCTTATTAAGTGCCAGGCACTGTTCTAAGTGCTAGGGATGTATCAGTGAGCAAAATGGACAAAAAACTCCTGCACCCATGGAGTTTAAATGGAGCTTACATTCTAGTGGCGTTCTCAGTATACAAATGTTTCAAGCCATGAGACTGGGTGAGATTCCTAAAGGAGTGGATGTGAAGAGAGGAAAGAAGAGATCCAGGGACTGAGGCCTGGAGCACTCTAATATTTACAGTTTGCTATATTTGTAATAAATAAGACAAGGAGTTAACACTCATATTAGAACTCATGGAAATCCAAACGAAAAAAAATCACCCCAGTAGAATAAATGTGCAAAGAACATGAATAGAATAAATGTGCAAATAGGCAATTAAGAAAAGAATAGCCAATAAAACCATTCTTTACCTATCAAATTGACAAAGATTTAAAAAATAATCAGGCTGCCACGGGTTTTTTTGAGATGGACACTCTCATACCTTACTGGAAGGACTATAAACACAGTCTTTTGGGGGAGCAATTTGACCCCTTGAATCTACAGCCTTTTAAAAGTTTATATCCTCAACCCAGTAATCCCACTTTAAACACTTATCCTAAAGAAATCATCAGATATATAGTCAGAGATATAAGTAAAAGCATGTTTATCAAAGAGCTATCCATGGTAGCACAAATTCTGAAATAACCTAAATGGTCCAACAAAAAAAATGAATGGTTAAAAAAAAATCAAACATCCATCTTAGACCATTATGTAGACATAATAATTATTTCAAATAATATTTAAAGGCAGAAAATGTTCACAATATAATGTAAAGTGGGGGAAGCATGATATAAAGTTGCACTTGTTGTATGGCCCTATGTGTGTAATATAAACACACAGATGTATACATATGTATACAAGCAGAAAATAACTTGAAAGGATACATATTAAAATAATAACACTATATCATGGTCATGAAATAATAGATATTTTATACCTTTATGTATTTCCAAGTTTTCTAGGATAAATGTATATTACTTCTATAATCAGAAAACAAAAGGGATGATTTTCTTTATCTTTAAGAATGTTACCACTAGGACAGCTCTTCCTCTTTTACAGTGGAAATGTGGATTGCATTTTGTTGAGCCACGTATTTGTTTTATTTGTTAGATACTGATTGAAGAACAAAGTGAGATAGGAAGTTCTTTTACTAAGAAGTTTAAACTGAAGCTGGATAACCATTTACTAAATATGGTTTATCAAAGGAAGAATGCATATCTAAAGTAGAGGATTCACTATGATCCCCATTGTCTAGCATTATGTCTGGCATATAGTAGATGCTCAATAAATATTTGCTTAAAAATGAATGAATGAATGAATATATGATTTCTAAGGTCTGTTCCAAACTTAAGACTTTGTGATTCCTAAAGCCTCCCCTCACCATCCCAGTCCTCTTAGCTTTCTCCCTTCTCTGGACTGTGGGAGCAATTATATTATGAAACACTAATTTAAGAGGTCATAATTATATACTGTATTGTATTTTGTTTTATCTTTTATTAATTTTTCCCTAATTACATCGGAGTTTAAATTCTTCCTCCCCAATTAATTCCACCCAATTAACCTTTATTGGGCACTGTGTATTAAATATTAGAACCTGCCCTACAAAACCTTATATTCTAAAAAGAATAGAAACATCAAAGAGGGATTGAGCACTAAGTGCTCCAACAGAGGTATGCCTACAATGCTATCGTCAGACTGGGGAACAATTAATTCTGCAAAAAAAGGTGAACCAGGAAAGCTACAGGTAAAGGTAACATTTCATCAGAGTCTTGATAGATAACAGGAGTTTGTCAGGCTCTTAACAGTAATAGATTTAGGGGAAGCTGACCCCATAGCAAAGAGTCAGAGGTACCAGAGTGAGTCTTTCACTGTCTCCTTTAATAAATCTCCCCTTTGCGCGAAAGAAAACTACGGTTCTCTGGCATAAAATCAACAGAGCAATGGGAGCCCAGAGGAAAAGGGTAGGGAACTAGAAGCGGGCTGATCCAACAGGCTGCCGAAAAGCGTTGTCTATCTAGCAACTTGGCCTTGGTGAACTAGTTCGGAAGGTGTGGAACGGAACCAGGTCAGAGCCACCAAGTCGGGGCCTTACCTGCTGCCCCTCCCCCACGCGGAAAACACGCCGCAGCCAACTTGAAATTCGCTGGTCTTCCTCAAGCTGTTGGCGTTCTAGGTCCGCCTCCCAGAGCTCCCCATTGGTGAGTTCTCCCGGCCAATCTTGGAGAAGCCGAGGAGGGAGGTCCGCCCACTTGAAACTGAGGAGTGGAGGGAGGGAGAGAGCTCGCCGGAACTCAGGCTAGAGAAGCCGGGTGAGGAGAGAGATGGAGTTGCAGAATCAACCAAGGGTCAGTCATTTCACACCTCATCTCAGATGGAGGATCCCCTTGGCTAGCGACAGTTCACAGAGGGAACCTGACTCTCACATCTCACCGAGGGACTCTGTTGAGGGAGCTTACACAGAGAAATGAACCTCTGTGAAACCTGCTTCTTAGGCGTCGTTCTTTTTGTGACTCTGTCTTCACACTGGGCCTCTCCTTCTTTACTCCAACCTTCCCTTCAATCCTGCACTGCCTCCCTCCAGCACCACCAATGAATATTTCTTTTCTAGAAAAATATTTTCCTGTGGGTTGCTGCCATGTCTGTGAGAAGATGGAAAGAGGGTTTGGGAAAGGAAGGATTAGGAATCAGATAACCAGAGTTGAGGAGACAGGGAAGGAATCCAGTGTTTCCTGCATTTCCCACTGCCTTCCAGTTCCTCCTAGCCCTTGGTAAAAGGGGGCACGGTGGGAGGAGGAGTCCCACTTTCGCAAAAAACAAACAGAGGGAAAGAGTTCAGAGTAGAGATAGAATCTAGGAGTTAGTTAAGAACAATAACCCAGACGTCAGAGAAAATGGCCCTGGGAGTGAAGCCTCTGGACTGGGAAGGCTGTAGGTGGAGTGGCAAGCACAAAGTCTTTGCAATAGGACAGAAACAGAGCTGTGAGGCTTTGGAGAACTTACTTAACTTTGCTAAGTCTCAGTTTCTTCATCTATAACAAGAAAATAATTCCCACTTTATAGTGTTGTTGTGAGGATTGGAGATAATGTATGTAAAGTACTTGGCACATGGTTGGTTTCCAATAAATGGCAGCTGGTAAAATTGGGTAGCTTCCCTGCAAATATTTCTCTCTCCCCCTTCTCCAGGAACATTGTATCTTGTGTCTGGTGGCCTCCAGCCTCTGAATTACCTCAGGTGAGTTTTCCAAATCCTTAGGCTTTTTTCCTCACTCCCCCTCCCACTCCCCCTGATGCCTTCCAGCTGGACACAAACTCATTCCTAAAATATGCAGATGGAAGCTATGGTAACCATGGAGACAGGGCAGATGGTGAGGAGAGGCAGAGACAGACAGTGAGAGAAACCGACTGCTACAGACAGGGAGAAGACTTTAAGGAGCGATTCAAACAGAGACCTTTAAGTGAGATGGAAAAATAATGATTCTAAGCAAGACTGAGAGTAAAGAGATGCAATGAGAGAGGGTGTGTTACAAGGTTCACTCTTCTCTGCCCCTTTTCTATCTCTCTCCTTCCCACCCCTCCAAGAATATGGAGAGGAGACAACTGGGAATGCCCCTTGCTGTATCTAAAAATGATCCCAGATATCCAACCTCTTCATACTTATCTAAGAGGTCTGTACAAGGGAGCTGAGGTCCAAGTTTATTTGTGGTACATGGTCCGTTTTGGGGGAGGTGGAATGAAGATGTATCGCTGTGTGACTCCAGCTCCCCCTGACATTTGAACTATGAGAAGGCAGCCACAACTCTTGCCTCGCTCTGCACAGTAAGGACCCCGGCTGTGGATCGCCATCGCCTCTCTCCACCCCTCTGCACAGTGTGCCATGTGCTGTGTGTGGCAGGTCAGATGTGGCGCACAGGCGCGCATCAACACACCAAGCTCGGAGAATGGGGATCTGCTGAAGCTCAACGAAGAACTAGGATGGTCCCAGTCTGGGTCGCGGAGGAGTCTCCTAAGGAACACTTAGGTTTGTTGTGACTGAGGGGAGGTCGGCTAAGCAAGGGAAGTCAGGATTGGAGCCTCTAGCTTTTGAGGGTTTATGTGTGCATGAGTGGGGTAACGGTTTGGTGCCCGACGCCCCCACCCTCAGAGACTAGGCTATAAATAGAGAGGCAGAGCTCCGCCCCCCCCCCCAGCTTCTCTCCTCCCGAGCCGGCGCTGTGCCCGGGGCGCACCGGGAGGAGGGACCAGGATTCTGTGCCCGGGCGCAGATACTGACACCCAGGGAATCCGGGTGCCCACCCCCACGCCATGTGGGCCACCAGGAACCCGGCTCCGCCACCCCAGCTGCCCCGTGGCCCTGGCCTCAGTCCTGGCCCGGAGGAGATTCTGCGGACTTACAGGTATCTATTTGGGTGCACAGCCTGGGAAGGGGAAAGAGCAAGGAGTGATGGGGAATGTAGCAGGGGCAAAAGAAACCCGCAATTCTCCCCCTACCCGTTTTAGGTCCCAAACGCAAGCTGCCTCCCTCCCCCCATTCAGTTTGTGGGGCTGTGGCAACCTAAAAGAGGTTAGGAATGGGACTGTGTGTGAATGTATGGGTGCATGTGTGTCGGGGGGGCGGCGTTCAGCATCCTAGGAAGGGGGATTCCAAGTACGGATAAGAAAAGGGGGATGCTGGAAAGGTCTGATAAGCCGTGGGGTGAGGGTGGCGGTGCGGATATCCCTGCGCGTGCACGTACGCATTTGCACTGGCGCTCGTCCTTCAGTGCGGGTGCACCCTTCCCACCTCCTCAGGCATGCGCTGGGGGGATGGGGGCGGCTCAAGGCAGGAGTTAGAAGAAGGACTGTGTGCAGTGCCGGGGAGATCTCCCCTGCCCCACGCCGATCCTTCCACCAGTGCCTCAGTTTCCCTGCCTGAATCAATAAATAAGATCTTTCTCTTTTTTGCAGGGATTGGCTTCGCCACTGAGCCTTCGGGCCTCTGCCAGCCACCACCCCCACTCCCCTAGCCATCCTCGGCAGGTCCCAGTCCCGGCTCCATCGGTGCTTTCGCCCCAGCGGCAGCTATGCTGCACACCGAGGGCCACGCTCTTCTTCGGGCCGTGGGTCAGGGTAAGCTACGCTTGGCCCGTTTGCTTCTGGAGGGGGGCGCCTACGTGAATGAGGGTGATGCCCAAGGGGAGACTGCGCTAATGGCGGCCTGTCGGGCCCGCTACGACGACCCCCAGAACAAGGCGCGCATGGTACGCTACCTTCTGGAGCAAGGCGCGGACCCCAACATCGCAGATCGCCTAGGGCGCACGGCGCTTATGCACGCTTGCGCCGGCGGCGGGGGCGCAGCGGTGGCCTCCCTGCTCCTTGCCCATGGCGCAGACCCTTCAGTCCGAGATCACGCTGGCGCCTCGGCGCTTGTCCACGCCCTGGACCGCGGGGATCGCGAGACCCTTGCCACGCTGCTGGACGCCTGTAAGGCCAAGGGCACGGAGGTCATCATCATCACCACCGACACCTCGCCCTCGGGCACCAAGAAGACCCGGCAGTATCTCAATTCCCCACCGTCCCCGGGGGTGGAGGACCCCGCTCCCGCTCCTCTTAGCCCGGGGGTCTGCACGTCGCCGTCGGAAATCCAACTGCAGACTGCAGGAGTAGGAGGACAGGGATTGTTATCCCCTCGCGCCCAGGAAGAAGAGGAGAAGCGGGACGTATTTGAATTCCCTCTTCCTAAGCCCCCCGATGACCCCTCCCCTTCTGAGCCACTCCCCAAACCACCCCGTCATCCTCCAAAACCACTCAAAAGGCTCAACTCCGAGCCTTGGGGCCTAGTGGCCCCTCCTCAGCCGGTCCCTCCTGCCGAAGTGAGGCCGGGGATTGAGCGCCTGACCACCGAATTCAACGGCCTGACCCTGACAGGTCGACCGCGTCTTTCCAGACGTCACAGCACTGAAGGCCCAGAGGACCCGCCCCCGTGGGCGGAGAAAATGACGGGTGGGGGTCCTCTCTCGCGCCGAAACACAGCGCCAGAAGCTCAGGAGCCTGGTCCCCCTTCAGGGCTGAGGCAGAAACTGAGCCGCATGGAGCCGGTGGAGCTCGATATCCCCGGAAATCTTTGCCCCGACTCGCCGGAGTGCAGCCGCCCGTCCCTGGAGCGCCGCAGATACAGCGCCTCCCCGCTGACCCTCCCTCCAGCCGGCTCTGTTCCCTCCCCGCGCCAGTCCCAGGAGAGTCTGCCTGGGGCTGTGTCTCCGTTGAGCGGGCGGAGGCGGAGTCCAGGGTTGCTGGAGCGGAGGGGCTCGGGGACGTTGCTTCTGGACCACATCGCGCAAACACGGCCTGGTTTCCTGCCCCCGCTCAATGTCAGCCCCCACCCTCCCATCCCTGACATTCGCCCCCAACCCGGAGGTCGGGCGCCTTCGCTGCCCGCCCCTCCCCAGGCGGGGGCGCCAGGCTCTCCCAGGACCAAGCGCAAGTTGGTGAGGCGCCACTCCATGCAGACTGAGCAGATCCGCCTGCTAGGGGGCTTCCAGAGTCTAGGCGGGCCAGGGGAGCCTGGGCGCTGAGAGGAGTGAGAGGAACCAAGGAGGGTGGGGATCAAGACCTTGGGAAGGGTGGAAGAACCAGCTCACACACACACCTCGGACATAGGGGTCTGTTGCATGTGCTCATGGGCTCGGCGCACGCACACATGGGTAAACGTGTCTACAAGCACAGTACTTGCACTTGCAGGGAAGGGTAAGTACTCTTATTTATTGGTCATATAGACACATGCACTCATGCCCTGGCCACTTCACATGCACATGGGAATTACTCACACACCGGACCATTTGTGCTAGGGCCCCAAAAGGGTCCCAAGCTCACTTGCATTTGTTCAGAGGCGTTAGGGAGCCCCTACTTATGAGTAGTATCCAATCTCTTTGACCTCCTGCAATAGTAACCCCTTGCTTTCCATGTATGCCCTGCAACACAGCCCACTCATGATTTTGGACACTCTACCCTCTTCGTGAATATCCCACCCCATTCTACAGGTCTTGCTTCTCTCTCCAGGCTTGGCTCCTTGTTCACACCCTGCTTCCAGCCCTAACCACTTTTCAGGATATCTTCTTCACTCTCCTTGGGAATTTGCTGCAGCAATCCCCAGCCTCAGTTCTGCTGCTGCCCTTCCTGCTCTCAGCTTTACTTCTCAGCTTTCTGCTTTTTCTTCCCATCCTGTTCCCCCAACCAATACAACAGGTTGTCTCATTTTTCCAGGAGGTGGGTCATGGGCTCTAAGCTGCTGTTCTGTCTGTCTGAGCTTATGAACACCCCCACAGGTAGAAGTGGGGAGTAACCCTAAATCACTCCTCTCTCCACTCGACATATCAAATAAATGTGTTCAGAAGTCTCTGTTTGGTCACTTCTGCTGGGGGTGGAGGGTGTGGGGAATGAGGAATAGGGAGGGAGGGTGATGCTAACTATAGCTATAACGATCTAGGGGATACTTCGAGGTTCCAGCCACCTTCTTTCCAGGAGACCAACTGTGGTTGTAGAAGAAAAGGCAAGTGTCCCATGTCCTGAAGGTTTTATGCCATCTGATAGGTTTTCATTTCCCTCAGTCTCCCCTATGTCCATCCTCAAATTCTTTAACTTAAGATTCCTACAAAGAATCCCTCCCTCCACCATCAGCAGATATATCCCAATAGATTAACTGTCCCTCTTTCAAGCTTCCTATGTCTTGACCACTCACAGTTTTTCCTTGGGGGCCTAACTTTTATCTCACCAGGTGCATTTCATTTTCTTCTACTTCTTGCTTCTGTTTTCTGTTTCCGCATCCTTGAGTTCTGAGCCACCGTAGGGTGGAGAGAGAGAGTGAGAGAGGAATCGTGTAATCTCGCCTAGGTAAAAATGGTATGATAGTCAACTGACAAACAGGGTGTGTGTGTGTGTGTGTGTGTGTGTGTGTGTGTGTGCGCGCGCGCACGCGTGCACGTGCACGTGTGCATGTAAGAGTAATTGGAGGAACCCAGCCTGACAGGTACCTGTGAACGAAGGTACCTGTCTTAATCTGTCCCCCTGGACCTTTCAGCTTGCTGGTTTTCTTCCTATAATCTAACTCTCCCTTGCTCTAATGAGAGGTATGGGAGCAACCCATTCTACTCTTCCTTACTCCCTCCCTCAACCTAGAATAGGTGAAATCAGAAAATGCCCCAACGATGTGGTTTAACGAAAAGATTAAAATATTGGGGATCAGAAGATCTATGTCTGAACCCTCCTTTGCCATCTTCTGGCTATTTAATTTTGGACAATTTATCTAGCCTCTCTGTCAGCTTCTTTATCCGTAAAATAATAAAGTCTAGTTAGTGATTGTGACTATTAATGACAGTGCACGAAAGTACATTGTATAGTGTCTGACAAACAGTAAGTATATGCTCATTAAATGCCAGTATCTTTCCTTGCTTTAGCTCCACCACCAATTGCATGTGATCTTGGACAAGTCACGTCACTTCTCTGAGCCAGTTTCCTCATCTACATCTGTAAAATGAAGTGGTCGGACAAAGGCTCTCTAAGAATCCTCTCACTCTGTCTACAGTTCTCCCCAGCCATGCATCCAGGCCTTTTTTTTTTTTTTTTTGCCTCTAGCCTCGGCCCTGGGGTCTGGCCCGCTTTCTAGTACTCCCCACAGGACTCCCAAAGACGCGCCCAAGCTAAGCCTCTCCAGTATAGAGGATATCGCTTTTTCTCTTTGTAATTGGTTGCTCAGAACCTCCGCCCTCCTCAGTAATTTGCCTATGGCGGAGCGGCAGCCGGCCAGCTCCCGCCCCCTCTCTGGTGATTGGCATAGGACCTGGCTCACCCCCGCCCCCGCTTGACTGACGGCTGGGCTCCGGCACCTCCTTCAGTCCCTGGGCGCTCGCTGGCGGGGGAGGCTGGGACCGTTAGCTCGCCAGGCTGGCAGGCTCTGGACCGCTACTCCACTGGCGGCCGGGATGGAGACGTTGCGAGCGCAGCGGCTGCAGCCTGGAGTGGGCACCAGCGGGAGGGGCACTCTGCGAGCGCTTCGGCCCGGAGTGACTGGGGCCGCTGCAGCCACCGCCACACCCCAGGCGGGCCCCCCGCCGGCCCCGCCGCCCCCCGCACCGCCCCCGCCGCCTCTGCTCCTGTCTGGGGCCGCCGGGCTGCCGCTGCCCCCCGGCGCCGCCGGCAGCCCCGCAGTGCTGCGGGAGGCCGTGGAGGCCGTGGTGAGGAGCTTCGCCAAACACACGCAGGGCTATGGCCGAGGTGAGTCTGCGGGGTCTGGCCTCCTGTGGGACACCCTCTCTGTAAGGGAGCTTTGCTCCCACAGTCCTTTGGATCGCTTTTCCTGGCGCAGAGCCTTCACATGCATTTCCTTTTGGGGAGTTTCCTTCTGGGCTACACACACACACACACACACACAGACTCGCACACGCACAGACGCACACATTCATACACACGTTTAAGCCTCCCACCCCTCCCCTTTATTGAATTACTACTATGTTCTCCAGGGACCCCTTTTTACAGGTATAACCCTCTTTTCTATCCAACCTTTTCTCCTTTAGAAATGGAATTCCTCCTGTAGCTTAATGCCTTAACATCTCTCTGCCTTTAGTCCCCGTTGTGTGGGATCCTATCCTTTATCTCAGATCCAAGACATTTCTCATCCATATCCTCTCAATCTTTCTTCTGTGATCTCAGCAATTCCTGGGCTCCCTGCTAATTTACTCCATCTCCTTAACCTTGACTTTTAAATTCTTTTCTTACTTATGTCACTCTGAGATTTCCAATGCAACTTCAGATTTGCTGGGGAATTAGGCAGTGCTTTCACAAGTTCGCTACAATTGTGCCTTTAAATCTGGACCCATACCATTGAGCCCACACCAGCTTCCTGTGACTTAATACCTCTTTGGTGTCTTTTTAAGTATGGAACCTCACAACTCCAGCCTCTCTGTCTGGCTGGCTCTGTTTTCCTGGCCCTTGCCCAGGAACTGAGGATAAATCCCAGGCCTTGGCTCTCTCAATGTTAAATTCAGTGGAAATGAGCCAGGCAGAAACCCTATTTCCATTAGAAATCTTCATCTTAAAGATGTCTAATTTCCAGGGTTTCTGAAAAGGGGGATGTGAGAATTTTCTTCGTTGTTTTTGTTTAACCAGTGCAGAATTTCCTGAGTTTGAGTTCCAGATTTATAGTGTAACAAGAAATATATAGTGAGCGGTGTGGGATACAGCATTCAGGTCTGGAATTTCTGAGACATCACTTCTCTCTGCTTGGCTAGGTCCTGCCTGACCTGGAAGTGACTATCTTTAATTTTCTAGTTTAACATTAATACAGAGAAAGGTTGTGGGGCTTTCTCTGTAGATAGTAATGACTTTTTTTTTTTTTCCTCCCTGAGAAAATGCAGTGAAAAGAGCATACACACAGGCTTTGGAGTAAGACTAGTCTGGATTAAATCCCAGATTAAATCTCTGTCACTTGCCAGCTGTGTCTCTGTGGAAGCAATTTAACCTCGCTGAGCTTCAGTTTCCTCAAGAATTATGATGTGGACTAAATGAGATATTGCACCTGACACATAATGGGTACTTTAAAAAATGACAAGTATTCTCTCAAATTTATTGGTTCATATTTCTTTGGGAAGAACACATCATTTTCTCTCATTGTTAAATCCTAACAGTGTAAAACCAATGGTGCCTATGAAAACAGATTTTTAGATCCATTTTGCTTTATATGTGCAATGATACATTTCCCATCAGTTTCCCTTTGTTCTTCAGCATTTTGAACTCCTACCACGGGGCAGTCACTCTGCTAGGTGCTGGGAATGCAAATGCACATGATCCTGAAATTCATCATGAGGGAATATAATTGTTTTTCTAGTTTAATTCCTAGACTTCATAGAGCAATGTAATGGAATTGCCATTAGCTATTGTCCTGTTGCTTCAGGTCTCTTTTAAGTCGAGACCAAGGGAAGGTCTTTGCCTCTGGGCATAGGAGTAGCCAGGAGTGGGCGCCCTAAATCTGAAGCCGCCTTCTTAGAAACTTATAGGTGTTTATTAAAATTGTAGAGGAGTGACAGTTTTCTTCTCTGGGTTACCTGGAGAGGCTCTTGTCTAAACTGAGCATCCTGTAAAACCTTTTTCATTTCCTTAGAAAGGATGAGGGAACAAGGGGATTGTACTGACCAACAGCAATCAGTCAGGATTCAGACTCTCCAGCAATTCTCCCCTCCAACCTCCCTACCTCCCACCACAGTCCTTCTCATTATTCTTGAGTTTCTCATTTCCAGTCTGGGTGTCCAGCCAGTACTTTGGGAAAGTTTGGCAGATATTTTAGCTTCAGGCAAGCGGAATCTCTGCTGATTTGGCTCAGAAGTCCTTCACCACATGGAATCACTTATTCTGCTTCAATTAATAGGTAAAGCTGCCATTGGCATATGTCCACATACCTTTGTGACTGATGGCATGGTATTTGGGGGCTGGCTCTATTCCCCTGAATATAATTTACTTTAGTCGTTGCCCAGACCAGTCCTCAATCCAGCAATGCTTTACTGCATCATCTTCAATTCAGATCTTTCACCATCTTCTTCCTGACTGCTCTAAATTTACCTTTGCCAGGCACAGTCTTTAGATTTACCTGACTCATGTAGGATCTCAGCATTTGTTTTTTTTAAATTCTTCTGTCATTTCACTTGTTTGTCCTATATCTCTCCCCGCAGTCCCTGCCCAAGATACACACCTAGCTCAGTATGCTACAGGATCTTAATCAGTCTATAGGATTTGGAATCAGAGAACCTGGCCCTGTCAAATAATGGCTGTGTGATCTTGGATAAATTACTTTATCTCTCTAGGCCTCATCTGTTCCATTCATTCATTTAACGAATATTTATTGATCACCAGTGGTGAACAAGACAGGTACTCAGTGCCTATCTTCATGGAGCTCACAGTCCACTTTATAGAGCCTCTGTGAGGATTAATGGTGCAGTAAAACAGGATAGTACAACAGAAAGAGGGTTGGTTTTGGAGGCAAACAAACCTTGGTTCTAAATCCTGGTTCTGCCACTGTGGCCTGTTCCTTAGCTTGTTCACCATTTGTGCAATAGCTATTATAATACCTATCTTAATAGTTCTGCATGGATTAAATGAGATAATGAATGTAAAGCACACAGCACATAGTACTCAATGAGTGGCTGCTATTATTACGCATGTGGATATGCTTTGATAGCTGTGCATTTGATAGGTATTGTTAGCATTACCGTTTCCTTTGCCCCTTTTTCCGCATGGCATATAGACCCCTTCTTCTAATGGCTGACAGCTGGTAGTCTCTAAGCAGGCACGATTGCCTGAATGACCAGGTCACTTTCCTTCCTCTGTAACTTCTGTGTTGCCCTCTTCAAACCTATCTATTTTAAAATTATTGCTGTCCCTTTATATCACAATATGGTTACATGATTGGAAATTCTGCCCAGCTACTCCACTAGGCTGAACAAATGAATCTTGTGTGGTATTTTCTGTTTACAGTTTTTCCTTTCCCTCAGAATCACAGACAGCTTCTTTGCTGTAAGCGAGTATGTAGTTAAAATGATTGATCTGAATGTTTCTAATTTTTGGAGTGTTGGATTAGACCCTGTATTACTTTCCTGTGGCTGCTGTAACAAATTATCACGAAGTTGGCTTAAAACAACAGAAATTTATTCTCTCACAGTTCTGGAGTCCAGAAGTTCAAAATCAGTATCACCGGGCCAAAGTCAAGGTGTCACAGCAGGTTTGTGCTCCCTCCAGAGGCTCTAGGGGAGAATCTGCTTCCTTGCTTCTTCCAGCTTCTGGGGGCTGCCAGCATTCCTTGGCTTGTGACTGCCTCATTCCAATTTCTGCCTCCATGTTCATGCTGCCTTCTCCTCTTCTGTGTTTCATCAAGTCTCCTTCCCTAAGGACACCTGTGATTACATTTAGGGCCCACCAAAAATCCATGATAATTTCCCCATCTCAGATCCCTAACTTAATCACGTCTGCAAAATCGTTGCCACATAAGGTAACATTTACAGGTTCCAAGGATTAGGACATGGACATCTTGGCAGGGGGCATTATTCAGCTTACCATAGTCCTCTCCCAAAGTCACATCACTTTTCAATCCTTCCCTTCCATCCCTTCCAGAGACTATGCACCGTGGGCTATTCAGGGATACCTTCTACAAACTGAAATAGGAAATGTCAGATGAAGTATTGTTAACCAGCTTCCCTATCTTCATAATAATGTGAATTAAGCCAGGCCAGACTATTCTCATCATCCTGTATGATCAGAGAGAACCTTCTCACTCACCTCTCAATTTCATTATCTGTTTATTATCTATTTATCCATGCTGCCCCACTACAAGATTGTATTTATTTTTATAAAATTTTTATTATAGTTTCATGTGGTGTTTTATTTAATTTTTTAAAAAATATTTATTTATTTAGCTGTGCTGGGTCTTAGTTGCAGCAAGTGGGATCTTCATTGCAGCATGCAGGCTGTTAGTTGCAGCATGCAGGATCTACTTCCCTGACCAGGGATCAAACCCAGGCCCCCTGCCTTGGGAGCATGGAGTCTTAACCACTAGACCACGAGGGAAGACCCCATTGTTGTTTTAATGTTTTTACTCTGGTGGGTATACAATCTGTCTGTCTTGCCTCTTAGACATTCATCTAATATTTTATCTCCTAAGGAAAAACCAAAAGTATTATCTTTCTTGTTGTTGTTCAACATTATGGTACAAGCACTTAAATATTCCTCACTATCTTGGTCTTTCGTGTCCCTTTCAGCCCAGCATCCACCAGTGACTTCCAAAAATTAATTGTAGCTGTCAGATATGTATGTCTCAGTAATTGCTACCCTCCTACCTCACTGTCCCTTTAACCATCCTTACGTAAACCATTATATCCATGATTCCTCACTGAAAATCTGATCAAAGCTATGAGCACCCTCCCTACACCCACACACACACACAGACACACACACATGCTTAATTTTACTTAGAGTGTTAGGGGACTTGTGAACCCCCACGAAGTTCAACCATGGACTGGACCTTGGACCCTGGGTTAAGATTCCCAAATTGGAAAAACCATGGGCATCAGAATTTCTACTTTCATGCCCCACTTCTGCCACAGCTATGTGACCTCAGCCAAGTCATTTCTTAGCCTGACTTGGACTAGAAAATCTCTAAAGTCCCTTTCAGCTCTAGAAATGAATGAGTCTTATGAGCATTTTCAAACGTAGATCACAATTCATTGCTTTTTTCCTGATCACTTTGCCCAGTTTCTCATTTCATGCTCACATTTCTGAAATAAGACTCCCTGTTTCATTTGGCTTTGAGTAATCATTTAAAAATAGTCCTGTACTCTGTGCCAAAAGGGATTTAACTGGACATGGAATGGACATATGCTTTTTAATAGGGCCTTCCCCATTATAGCAGTCTCCTCCCCTTCCTCTTTATTTCAATATTCTCCCTGTTGTTTGTATGTCAGGAGAGCTGTCACCCAGCACATTGTGCTAAATTGTCTCAAAGAGGGAACTGGGCCTGAAAAGATCTCAATGAAAAGAACAAGGGTGGCTAAGCTTTCTGGGCAGCAGTGACCTCTGAAGAGCCTCTGCTAAAACCAAGGGTGGGAAAAAGAGAGTTTTCTTTTCATGCTGTCTTTTAATGGAAGAATGAATATTTTTAAAAGTCAGTTAAATGTAGAGTATTAGTAAAGAGCTTATGCTGCTTTTCAAACCCTGGCTGGTACATGGAGTGCTTGCTTCAGTTGCAGAGCAGGTAAGATAAGTTCTTATTGGCCACTAGCTTTTGAACACCTTCCTGGCAGGGAATGTATGTTATTCATCTTTGCATCTCTAATGCCTAGAATAGAGCTATGCACCTATTAAGTGCTCAAATTTTTGTTTAATGTGTGTGTGGCAGCCATGAAAACGTGTTTAATATCTCCAGCTGCCGGGAGCATAATTGACTGACAGCCTTAAACTGCTGTCCCCTCTGAGTTCATCACCACATTTACACTGAGGCCACACATCCTGCAGGCTGCTTCCAGTCAATGACTGAGCACAGCAGGGGTACTAACTCAGGCACATCCTAGTGAGATGTGGGATTCCTTTGGCTTGAGGACTTCCTACTGGCCTGGCCAAGCCTTTCTTGGAACGGTGCTGCAGTCTGAGACTCACATATCCAAACTTCCTGCCTTCCCTTTCTCCTTCCACAGGTGTCAGACCTAAAACATGGTCTGAAGGCTCTCCCTTCTCCTGCTTCCTCCCCAGTAAATCTCTTGCCTGTCTGTCCCATCTTGGTGTCTTCTCCTTGTCAGATCTTAACTAATGTAATATAATAGAATTAACGAGTCCTTGTTGTAACTAAGAGTAGAGAGTGGTCATGTTGGAAGATATTGGAGAATGTGTGTGATGAATCTTTATTACGAGGCTTTAGTTAAAGCCATTTGAAATGTTTGGAACCTTAGAGTCAAAGAGATCCTTTCTAGGCCTTCCCTGGTGGCACAGTGGTTGAGAGTCTGCTTGCTAATGCAGGGGACACGGGTTTGAGCCCTGGTCTGGGAAGATCCCCCATGCCACGGAGCAACTAGGCCCGTGAGCCGCAATTACTGAGCCTGCGTGTCTGGAGCCTGTGCTCCGTAACAAGAGAGGCTGCCATAGTGAGAGACCCGCGCGTGAAGAGTGGCCCCCGCTTGCTGCAACTGGAGAAAGCCCTCGCACAGGAACGAGGACCCAACACAGCCATAAATAAATAAATTAAATTTAAAAAAAAAAAGATCCTTTCCAAAAACAAACTGATTTTATCCCTCCTTCCATTTAAAACTCTTCAAGAGATTTCCATTGCTCCTAGGATAAAGCCAATATTCTAACATGACCCACCAGGTCTGACCTGATCTGGTCCCTGCTTTTTTGTGTGTGTGTGTGTGTGTGCAACCTCACCTTGCATTTATACTACCCCTCACTCTCTCTTTTCTGGCCACACTAGTCCCTTTATTCACCATATTTCCTGCTGCTTCAGAGCCATCGTACATGCTATTCCTTCTGCTCAGAGCACTATTCTCTCACCTTTTTGCCTAGGGAATTCGTACTTATATCTGAGCTTAAATATTACCTTGTCAGGGTAGCTTTCTTTGACCTTCTTAATTAGTCAGATGCTCCTACATTTACCACCATTTACCACTCCTTTATGGCATTTATCACTGTTGCAATTTTTCATTTGTAAAAATTGTATGGTGTATGTGTATGGTTTTGCTCACTATTGTAACAGCCTAGCACCCAGCACACAGTCTAGCACAGAGTAGGTACTCAGTACATATTTGTGGAATAATTGAATCCAAGTATTGAGGGATGAAGGGAACTGTTCTGGAATTTCTGGAATACAGTGTCAAGTCTGGAGTTTGATTTTACCCTATATACAACTAATAACATAGCCGGTTACTGTTTCATGGATGCTGGCAGAAGTCAAGAGCCTTCTGGGTCAGAGACAAAGGACTTTATTACTCATAGAACAGCAAGTAGCATGAGCATCCTGTTTGCTTGCATTGGTTTCCCTTGTCTCCCAAGTCTGATGTGGAGGGCTCAGGTGGATGCTTACAGGCCATGGGTTGCATTACAGGAGAGGAACACTGAGCTTGGGGAACCTGCCATTTTATAGCAAACAGTAAGCAAGCTTGTTCTTTGTCCCAGAGGGAGATATTACTTCATCCCTCAAGGTTTCTTGCTGCAAATTAAATCCTGAGAAAGGGCCCAAGTAAGGAGCAGTCAGGGCCTTGAAATCTTGGCATACCTAGCAAGATGGAAAGTAGTGCAGGAGACCTGTGGAGGAGTGTTTCCCAATATACAGTCCTTCCAAAGATCATTTATGCCTAGGGAAAGCCTCAGAATTCATTCCCTTCCTCCCTTCCCTCCTTCCCTCCTTCCTTTCTTTCTTTCTTTCTTTTTTCTCTCTCTCTTTTTCTTTCTTTCTTTCTTTATCTCTCTCTCCCCCTCCCTCCCTTTCTCTCTCTTTCTTTCTTTCTCTATTTCTTTCTTTCTTGCTTGCTCTCTCTCTTCTCTCTTTCTTTCTCTCCCTTTCTCTCTCTCTGTCTCTCTGTCTCTCTCTCTCATATATATATATAGTATACACATAGTATTCCAGAATGGAAAAGGAATCTATTCATGGGTTTGCTCACCAGAAGCACAGCCTTGAAAATGGCTAATACGGCCATATTTCCTTGAGTGACAGTATTATATAATTGACTCTGGAACATTGACTCTGGAACCAAGACTGCCTGGGTTTGAGTTCTTGCTCTTCTGCTTTCTAGCTGTTATATCCTTGGGCAAATTATTTAACCTCCCTATGTCTCATTTCCCTCATCTGTAAAATGGGGAAAATAAAAGTACCTGCCTCATAAGATTGTTGTGATTAAATAGGTAAAGCACTTGGAGAAAATGTGACATACAGTAAGTGTTCAGTAAATGTTAGCACTTATGATCATGGTGGTTATTGCTCTTCTAGGCCAGCTGACCAATTGTGGAATAATCTACTTCATCAGTCAGTGATAATGGTATGCTGACCTTGGAAACTCTGGCCTCCAATATTTATGCTATTCTCCTTTGGTGTCTAGGACTAATCAAATGTGAACCAGGGAAGTAGCGGAGGAGGGCAGGCATACTCTGGTCTTCCTATGCAAATGGACTTAATCACAGCATAGGCTTATTAATTAAAATGCTTTTAAATGGTAATAGGTAGGGAGCTAAGGGGGCTAGATTCTTAATGTAAGTACAGGTTACAGATACTGTATTGAGGCAGAGCACTGCTTGGAAGTGTTCTTACTGCTGAACTTAACTACTTCTCTTTTTGTAGTGAATGTGGTGGAGGCACTTCAGGAATTCTGGCAGATGAAACAGTCCCGTGGGGCTGACTTGAAGAATGGGGCTCTCGTGGTTTACGAGATGGTTCCCTCCAACAGCCCTCCCTATGTCTGCTATGTCACCCTGCCTGGGGGAAGTTGCTTTGGGAGTTTCCAGGTAAGAGTTCTGAGGCAGCAGTAGCAAAGATAAACGCTTAGGTGCTACTAATGTCTTTCTCTATCACTTTGGCCATTAAATCTCTATCCAAAGTCACATATTTGAGGACTTGGACCAATTCTGGGCAAATCATTCTGAAAAGCATCTGAGGCTCATCTGAGCAGAAAAAACCTCAGTAGCATGCTTTTCTTTTAACCATACTCAAATTCAAAGTGGGCTTGGGTTTTTGAAGGCTGAAAGAAAAGCAGACTACTAGCATCTAACTCACGTTCTAATCTGGCTTTCCAACTTCCTGCTATCTCTTTTTGAGGACGTAGAATAATACTCATTGCCCCCGGTACTTTTTCATATCACTATCACTAAGGAAAGCAATGTTTGAGTTCTCTAAGAGATCAAAGGGGAGGGACTATATATGGTGGAAATAGTACTCACCTAAGCGTTAGGAGATCCAAATTCTTGTTCCCCTGACTGCTAACAGGGCAAGTTGAGTAATTTCTCTGGGCCTCAGTTTCCCCATCTATAATATGAAGGAGATAGATTAGATTATTTCTAACCAGTATTTCCGGTACTAGCATTCTACAGTTATATGAAAGTCCTGTAGTATATGATGATGAAAAGCGTTGATGCTATTACAGGGTAACGAGAAATTTGACTAGTGTGAATATTATCATCAAAGATGGATTTTTCACATTGCAGATAGGAAGGTAGCCTCCTGAAATGTCAACTTAGAGCCTGAGTAGGAATTTAGAGAAGAGACTAGACACTTTTCTGTTTTCTGTATGGTTTGTATAACCCTTAGACAAAGTTATACCCTCTGCTCTGTGCTTCCATAGTGCCTTGAACTTCCCCTATCATATCATTTATCAAAACATATCGTAATTGACTGTTTCTCTCTCCTAGTGGACTATGCTCCACGGAGGCAGAGGTAGGGTCTGTCTTCTTTCTTGTTCAGCTTTAAATCTCTACCATCAAACTCAGTGCCCAGCAGAGAATAGACACTTAATAAATCTGTTGCATGAATGAGTGCCACTGTAGCTCAGTTCCTGCCTCAAACGGAAACAGACCTAAGGAAGCTTCATTTCAAATCGGGTGCCTAAATTTTTCTCTCAGAACCCCAGCCATTTCAGAGAAATAAACATATGCCCAAGATGACTAATGTTTATCTTTTGCTACTAGAAAATAAGACCTTTCCTTCCTTTTCCCACCTCATCATACTGTTGATTAAAGATTTAATAATTTTATGGGGATGCCCCAAACTGGACCATCAGAGTAATTTGATTTCTGTTATTTCCTGAAAGAGTAGAATTATCTATCTTGGCCCCTTTTAGCTTATATCTTTTATATCCACTTTGGCAGGTGAAATTTCTCCTGGTGGTTTTCTTCATAGATGACTTTTCAGAAAGAGCACTATATAGTAGAAAGAGCAGCAGGCTAATAAATAGTGAGAGAAGTGGAAACAGAGAAACTGAATAAGCAAGAAGACAGGATTAATGCACAAAACTCCATATGTTGTTTCAGAGAGACCTGTCAGCTAAAGGAAACTGGGAATTACTGATATTAAGGATGGTTAAGTAGCAAACATAACCTGGTCTACTTTTTAAAACTATAACATCACTTTCTTCCTTTTCTCTCATCCTAATCACAAATGACAGGGGCACAGAGGCCTTTGAGGCAGCCAGTGAAGATGAATTATAAAGGTGGCTAGGGATCTGAAGTTGAGTGATTTAAGACTTTTGAAAATCAGCCTTGTTCTATGTTACTACATATGTTGGATACAATGTAAAAACATGAATTAAGTTAAAATTTTTTCTTGTTTTCCTCGGGTCAGCTTTCCTTTCCCTAGCCACCTCTCTTCTCTTTGCTTCTACTGGGAGCGGGTGGGGGAAGACTATAAAATCCTTCCTCAGACCTTAGACTCTGTTCAGGGATAGCTCCGTAGCTCACTACATTATTGGGGAAACTGCCTGCACATAGCTAAAAGAAAAGTCCAAGAATCCCAAATGGGTGCTTCTGATAGAGACTAGAGGGCTCCTCTGCAGAAGCAGCTTAGACATAGCTTTGTTCTAATCTTAGGTTATCTAGAGGGATGAAAAAATTCTTGCCTGTCTGCAGAATAAGAGAACAAGATACAGATTTCTAACAGACTGGCCAGAATCTGGCTTTTGAGTAATTGATTCTCTTGACAGTTTAAACAGGGGTATTTTTCATATCCAGTGATTATATGCTGACCTCAGCAGTCTTCTTCATCCCGCATTCAATTTGGTATGAGCTACAGCTGTCTCCAGTTCCTTAATGACTTCAGGATGTTGAATCAAATTTATGTTTCCAAATGCCCCAACCATTTTACAATAAAAACTTTGGAGGGTGTGTTGAACAAACTGATTTCGCCAAAGAGTATCCAAGTATCTTCTATCCCAAGTGTTTCCCTCCCACTTTTCCTTCCTCTCTCAGTTACACATGCGCACATATTTTCTCTGTCTCCCTGCCTAGTTTTGCCCCACAAAAGCTGAAGCCCGGCGGAGTGCTGCAAAGATTGCGCTAATGAACTCTGTGTTTAATGAACATCCTTCCCGAAGAATCACTGATGAGTTCATTGAGAAGAGTGTCTCTGAGGCCCTGGCATCTTTCAATGTAAGTTACTTGGAGTTGGAAGGGAGGAGAGTGGGGGATGGGAGAATTGGCTGATTGGGAAATCTTGTATATTCCCGGGAAACAGAGCGTGAATTCTTGGTTTTCTTTCCTGTCTGCATTTCTGTTCTTTCTGTTTATTTTCTGTCAGTCTTTCGTATTATATGCTCCACATGTCTCAGTCTCTAATTCTATGTGTGTTTTTGTTTTTGTTATTTTGTCTCTTTCCTTATGTCTCTTTGGTATCTAGAAACCTTTACTTCAAGATTTATGGAAGTTTAGAGGTATTACAAAATAAAAATTGAGCTTGAATTTCACTTTTCCCAATTTTGGTTTAAGACCTTAGTCCCTTCTTCCTTCACTGTTCTTTTTTTTTATGATTGTTTTTATTGTCACTTGTTTCCTGCCTCCATTACTTCATCATATTAATGAAGAACACTTTATAATAAAAGTGTCTTGTCTTTTTACCTGTCTAGGAATGGGGAGTGTAATTTATTTACTCCCTTTAAAAAGAACATCTGTTCTTTAAATGATAATGATAATGATGATAACCATAGCTAATCCTAACTGAGTATTTATTTTGTGCCAGGGACTCTTTGAGGGGATTTATATGTATTTTATCTCATTTGATCTTCACAACAATCCTATAAGGTGTGAGTACTATTATTACCCCTGTTTTACAGATGAGGAAACTAAAAACACAGAAGTGAAGCTTTGCCTAAAATAATATAGCTTGTAGATGGTAGAGCCAAGACTAGAACCCAAGTCAACTTACGGACTTTTCTAGCTTAGAGGTACATCTTAGAAATTAGCACTGCCTTCTTCCTCCCTCTGCACAAGACCATTGATAGGGAGATAAAGTCAGATCAATTTTCTGTTTATGTTTTCTTTGCATTTATGATGTAATTACATATACTAACTCCTTCAGTTATCTGTTTTGTAGATTAGTATTGAACACTCTGAATCATAATCCCTCTGTAGCCTAGGACCCATCTGTTTTTCTCCTATTACTTTTTGCCCCAGTCAGCAGTATCTGCAGGGAATAAAAATATTTTTATATTAATCAAATCAGTTAAAATTAAGAGAGCACATTTTTCACTCTTAAGTCACCTAGTGTATTATAAAATGAAACATTAGATTGGATTATAGAAAGCAGTGGTTATGAGCATGGGCTCTGAATTCATCGTTTTGAAATTATGGTTCTACTTGTTATGTGACTTTGAACAAGATATTTAATCTGTCTTGGTTTCCTCATCTGTAGAATAGGATAACAATTATACCTATCACATAGGATTATTGGATAAAAGAGAATATGTTCCAGCACTTAGTACATGTTATCTGTTTAGGTGCCTTTAGGTGCAAGTAATAGAAAATCTCACTTCAAGTTGACTTAATAAATAAAGGAAGGAAATGTATTATCTAACATGATAAGAAGTCTAGAAGTAGGGCAGATTTCAGGGCTAGATAATTCGATGGATCAAGAATGTCGTCATCTAGGATGGCAGCCCCAATCTGGACTTCAAGCCTGAAGACCAGTCCCATTTTGACATAAAGGACGAGTTCTGATGTCCCATCTGTAGGAGCACACTCTTGGGAGGGTCTGGCAGGGAGACACTCAGGTGCAAAATCTCCCGCAAAATTGGCTGCCTGGGACTCTGGTCACTGGATCTGAATAAAGCAGACATTTAACCTGGGGGGAAAAGAAAGAATGTCATCATCTACTGGCCCAAATTCTTTCCATCTCTCAACTCAGCCATCCTCTAGATATTGGCTTTGCCCTTGGGCTGACTCCCCTCAGGGTACAAGACAGCTACAGAGTTCCAGTTGTTAAATACAGACAAAACTAAACTCAGAGACAGAAAGAGGCCATCTTTTCTCGTGTCTCTTTAGCAGTAAGGAATCTTTTCCCAGAAGCTCTCCAGCAGAACTCCCCTCTACCGCCCAATGCCCAGAATTCCCACCTTAAAACCAGTCACAGGCAAAAGGGATTAGGATTTACCCACTGGAGTTAGGATAAAATCACTCTTCTCTGAGGCAATTGGGGGATGTATAGGCACTAGAATAAGATTAAGGTTCTTTAGTAAGGAAGAAGGAAATAGATATTGGATAGGTCACCAGCAGTGTCTGCTACAAAGTGTTTAAGAAATGTAAACTATTCTTCTTCTCATGCCAGTATTCTTTTTTGATTAACCCCCCAAATTGAGAACTTAATGGATTTCTCATTAATATCCCAATGGAATTCCCATACTCCAGAATAACAGTTTTCATTTGGTCTTAGCCATGGGCAAAGAGTGATGTCCACATTCTTTGCTTTTAGCTTTTGTCCTTCAAAAGTCCTGAATCTGATACTATATTATGTCTTTTGACAAATCACCTAGCCTCTGTGGGTCTGAGTTTCCTCATTTGTAAAATAAGTAGGTTAAATTAAAATTAACTCTAATTCCTTTCCAATTATATTCTAATGTTCCTACCACTAATCAAGTATTCTGTGATTAAATGTTTATTGAATAAATGGAGCTCATATATCACCTTGTTAGGTGTAGAAGTGTCATATGTGGTGGAACTTGCCAATGGTGGGTCATTCCACACTCGTGTACTCCAAATAGGTTACAGATGTGCCATGATATTGATCCCCTCAACTCTCAGGGGAATTGAACAAGGCCTAGGGCGGATGGACTCCTCTGCCCCACAGCCTCTGCTGGCAGCTGCTCTGCCAGCAGCCTTCTCTGTATATCCCAGTTGGCTGTACAGATAGGGTCATTATTTTCTTTGGGCCATATCATGGAAAAGTTTGGAGGTACTGAATAAGGTATCGCATTGAACTATTAAAGATAAAAATGAAAACTATTGCTTGCTTTAAAGCCCTAAATCCTAATGGCGAAAATTACCACCATTTTCCTTCCTGCCTCTAGATTTTCACTTCTAAATACAAATTTTGTGATCTTTGCTTCACCACAAAGATTAACTACATGTGGCATGATTGTTTCTCATGAGCCACAAAACAAAGTGGGTTGATTTTGAGTAGTTCTGACTTCTTGTTAATTCTAGCACAGTGAAAGCAAATAATAATAATAAACTAGCACTTATGGTATACTTACTAAGTGCCTGGCATTATTTTAGGTGTGATACATGTACAGTAAAACCTCATGATAAAGCATCCCACAATAAACTGAATTTGGATATAACTTGATTGGCTCCTGACCCCTATCCAGTCCCCTTGCTCAAAGAGAGCAGAATAAAGGTCTTATCTTGGGAGGGGGTGGGTGTGTGGAACTGGCTAGAAAGAGCAGGAAACCTCTCAGGAAGCAGGAGGAGAAAGTTGGATCCCTGTGTTCCCAGTAGTCTCCTGGCCTTATTCTTCTAGATCAGGTTGACAAAAGGGTCACTAGTAAACCAGGAGATGCCCTTATTTTGGGAGTCCCTGCAAGACCTAGGATCTGGAATTATCTCCAATAATATGAAACCACCACCCAATAGCACAAACCAGAGCCAGTACCTGAATGGATTTGGATTGTGTAACTGGACACCAGGTCCAATACAATAATGCACCCAAATTATATGATTGGAATTGTTAGACTGCATTTATCTCTTTTTAAGTTTAAAAACTCTTTAATTCTTAAAACAATCCTGTAAGGTAGATCTATGATTGTTCTCATTTTACAGTTAAGGTAGCTGAGGAACAGAGAGGTTAAATAACTTCACCAAGGCCACAAGACTAGTAGGAGCTCTAGTCCACGCTCTTAACTTCTATACTGTATTGTTTTTTTGTACACACTAGGCTTGCAGGTAGGACAATGTATCTTAGTTCTACCCCTGTGGGGTCATGTCGCCAGTAGAAGACACATGAAGCAAATGTCCAGGAGGCCAAACTGCTACCCAGAATTTGCCATGCTTATGACTTTTATTGTTGCCCTTTAAAATGCATTTGTCAATTGTCCTCTAGGCTAGTCCAATCCTGTATGCTGAACTCACTCTGTTATTTTAGCTAAATCAGGACTCCTCTCTATGTTTCAGTGTTCCCCCTTTTGTAAAATAGGGAAAACCAGGTTGACTTTTCTCTGTCACCTAAGTTAAAATGTGTGGTGACTTTGGAGGCCTCTAGGACTGTGCTGACCAGCAGAATAGCCACTAGCCACATATAGCTATTGAGCATTTGAGATGTGGCTAGTATGAACTGAGATGTGCTGTAAGATGAAAGAGACACCAGATTTTGAAAACTTAGTACAAGAAAAAGATGTTTCATTAATAATTTTTATAATGATTATAGTTGAAATAATATTTTGAGTTTATTAGGTTAAATAAAATATGCTATTAAAATTAATATTTATTGTATATTTTTTACTGTAATGTGGCAACTACATTAAACATGTGGCTTACATTATATTCCTCTTGGACAGTGCTCTTTGAGGTGATAATCCTGATTGAAAATCTATTTGTCTTTTCCTTTCCTCTGTTACCAGGGCAACAGGGAAGAAGCTGACAACCCAAATACAGGGATTGGTGCCTTCCGATTCATGTTGGAATCCAACAAGGGCAAGTCAATGTTGGAGTTCCAGGTACTATACTATTCTATCTACTTCCCTGGCTCTGATAACATGGGTCAGCCTGTATACACACACACACACATACACACGTGTGCGCATCTCCTACTAACACTCAATTGGAAAGGAAGGCAGAAAAGGTTATTAGGATATTTTTCAAAATATAAATATCTTCCTTCCCCCAAAGATGTATCAGAGTTGGTATAAGAGATGCTGCCACAATTACATTTTGTGAAAGTTTCCCCATTTAATTCTGATGCAACCCCCCAATATATATGCCACTGTCCTGGCACTTCATATTTTCTTCCTCCAGGAGCTAATGACAGTTTTTCAACTGCTGCACTGGAATGGCAGCCTTAAGGCCATGAGAGAAAGACAGTGCTCTCGGCAGGTAAGAGTTCCTATGGGTGAGGGGAGTCTGGCAGAAGGACTATTTTTTTAAAAATATTAATTTATTTATTTTCGTTGCACCGGGTCTTAGTTGCGGCACATGGGCTCCTTAGTTGTGGCATGTGAACTCCTAGTTGTGGCATGCGAACTCTTAGTTGCAGCATGCACGTGGGATCTAGTTCCCTGACCAGTGACCAGGGATCGAACCCGGGCCCCCTGCATTGAGAGCACACAGTCTTAACCACTGTGCCACCAGGGAAGTCCCAGAAGGACTATTTGGAGGTGGATGTTGTGTTAGAATAAGCAAGCCTACCAGGTTGTGAATCTTGAAAGCCTTACTTAAAGGCTTCATTCCCATAATCTTTCCTTTTAAAATCTTAACTGTGATTCTTTTACCTGCCTTGCTTCTCCCACCAGGAAATTCCCCATAAGAATCTCCTCAAAGGACTCCAGTGCTGACTTCAGTTACGACTCAAAGGCTGAGAGTTCCTAGTCCCAGTTGGGTCAATGTGGTATGAACCTTTACTTTGTCCATGACTTTGACATTCCTCTCCCCCTCCAGGAAGTGTTGGCTCATTATTCACACCGGGCCCTAGACGATGATATTCGCCACCAAATGGCATTGGACTGGGTGAGCCGGGAGCAGAGTGTGCCAGGAGCGCTGTCTAGAGAGCTGGCCTCTACTGAGAGGGAGCTGGATGAAGCCCGGCTGGCAGGCAAGGAGCTGCGCTTCCACAAGGAGAAGAAAGATATTCTCATGCTGGCTGCTGGGCAGTTGGGCAACATGCATTCTTCCAGTTGCTAGGCATCTACCCACATACTCCCCATCCTCTCCAGGCCCGTTTTTTATATGTCCTTTCTAAGACTTAGTGTGATTTCTGTACATACTTTCTCAGTTTTATACTTTAAAATACATATATATATATACATACATATATATATATATATATATATATATGTATAAATTCTACACCTGGATTCCTATTTGCTGAGAGATCCCTTTTCTTACTTGTAGTTTTTGGATGTAGTTGCTTTTAAAACATCTCCACGCCACTTTACAAGAAGAGCAGGCTGTCTTTGGAGCTTTGTTAGCTCTTACACTCCAGTAACTCTGTGTAGTCATTTCAATAGCACAGAGTGATTGACTAATTGTTCATGTCTCCTTCTTTTAAAATAACAGGGAGCTTGAATAAGGACTGTGTGCCCCACCCTCACCCTCATTCCTGCTTTCTCTTGGACCCAACAGGACCTGAAAATGAAGACTTTGGCTTTGGTTTCTCTTGAGCTGGGGCTACTTGGTACCAAGTTGTTCCTCCAGTAACTAGATATTTCCTAACCTACACCCCCCGCCTCCACACCACTACCTTACTCCTCCTCTGCCTGCAAATGGTACTTCATTTTGGGGGCTTCCTTACTTTATTATTTGGAAGGAAGTGGAGATCTGGTTTCTTATTTTTAAAATAATTGCTGAGAAACTGCCCAGAAACAAGAGAGGGAGTATAAACACAATCTGTAGGGGTTTATCACCTATGTTGCTTCTGGGGCATGCATACCATACCATACCAGTAGTCCAGATTTCCAGTATACTCTACTGAAGGGGTCAGGGCTGAAGTTGCTTAACTTTCAGTATTCTTTTTTTACTCCTCCCCTGCTCACCTAGCTTAGTTATGCCCTGGCTATAGATCTTCCTGCCTGCAAAGATTGGTAGAAGATAAAGAATATTTCCCTCCTTTTTCTCCTCCCATCGTTTTTCTCTTTGGAAACATTATCTGTCCAATTCGGTGAGGGCTATGTTCCTCCTACTCCCACGAAGTGGCTGCTGTTTACGACCTTAGATGTATATACCTTAGATTCACATTTGTTTTCCCTCTTTTCTTTCCTCTTCCTCCACATTGATTATTAGAGCATGAGTTGATCAGAAAAATTAGATGAGACTTTGGCATTATGGCACTTCCTAATTGGAACCATGAGAGACTGCAGGAGGGGAAAGAGAATCAATGATCAGCTACCTGTGTTTTTAATACTATTCTCTTCCCCCACCTCTTTCCTGGGTAAAATAGGAGAGAAATGATCTGGAGTACAGCTAAAGCATTTCCCTTTGGGAGAATTTTTTGTAGGTCTCTCTAAGATATATTTTCTCCTTGTTTCTGTAATCACCTTTATACTATATTATAGCTCAGTGCACTTCCTAAACTGAGTTTGGGAAATTAATGTTCCTGCAATTACATTTTCCATTTAACAATTATACACTTTGCTTTTAGAAATGCGTTAGGAAACAGGCTACAGTTTGCTCTTTTGGATCAGATAGGGAAAAGATGAAAGTCAGCTTTCTTGCTTTTGAAATCATCTTAGTGACCAGTACATATGGGATCAGAGGCAAGGAATCTAGCAACAACTGCATTAGTGCTTGAAAGGGATTTCCTTGAATTCTCCAAGCTCCATCTCTGTATTCCATGAAGCACATGTAGGGTTGGAGCAGAGGCTCCTACATTAAATAATAGGTGTGTCTATTCAATTTTTATTGATATTTATAATCCAGATATCATAAACCCTCATTTCTCCTTTGCTCTTTTCTCTGGGAAGTGTTAAGGGGTGTTGAGTTATGGGAAGAACTTGTCTTTGCACCTCCTGGATTATTTTTCTCAAATACCAACCAGTAAGATCCCAAAGAACTTGAGAAAAATTGTTCCCTGATCTGTCTACTTTTGGTGTTAAAGTTTTACTTACCTTTTAGTACTTTCTATGTATTTTATATGTATAATTTTATACAATTAAAAATAGATTTTTGTCTAGTGAGCCAGATTGATTCTTTCTTGAGACCTATGTATCAGAGGAGCTCTAAAATGACCCTTTCTTTTACATATATATGAAAAAAGAACTTTTCTTAGTATTTTTTTGGTGGTAGAAATAAGGTTGTACTGCTGGGGGAAGGCACCTGCCTCTGCTTCTCCAGACATTTGAGGAGCCTGAATTTTGTTCTTGGCCCTTTCTCCTGAAGCTCTACCCATTCCGCTGGCAGTCGTACCCACTATCATACAATGCTCAAAACTGTTCCTCTCACCCCAAACTGTTTTTTTTCTTTTGCGGTACGCGGGCCTCTCACTGTCGTGGCCTCTCCCGTTGCGGAGCACAGGCTCCGGACGCGCAGGCTCAGCGGCCATGGCTCACGGGCCCAGCCGCTCCGCAGCACGTGGGATCTTCCCGGACCGGGGCACTAACCCGTGTCGCCTGCATCGGCAGGTGGACTCTCAACCACTGCGCCACCAGGGAAGCCCCCCAAACTGTTGAGCTTTTACATCTATATTTCCACATATTGGACATTACCACCTGAATGACACAAGCTCTTTGAACTTACATATCTAAAATAAAACCATTTCTCCATACGTGCTCCTCTGACTCCCCAGATCTGCTATAGAAATTATTATCTGCCCAGCTACCTAAGCTAGAACCTCAGATCCATCCTCAATGCCTCCCTATTATCATCTAATCAGTCACTTACTGTTGAGTTTACTTTCTGTACAAACTTCCCAATCTGTTTTGTCCATATCTACTGTCTTAGTTCAGTCCTTTATCAACTCGGGGCTGGACCACTGCAGTAGCTTCCTAATTAGTCTCTAACTTCATTCTTAACATCCTCCACACTACTATCAGATTTCTTTCTAAAATACTTATGACTGTACCACTCCCTTGCTTAAACCATCACTTAGCTATCTGTACCTTTAGTGGCACTTCCCAAATTTTATATGTGAACCCTTGGTATTATCTGAGAAGATTTTAGGTGGTACGTGGCCAAACATTTTTCATTTTTACTAGTTATGCTTTTAGCTGAATTTGTAATAGAAAAATGTTTTCCATTTATGGCAGTGATATTTAAATTTAGTGTAAGTTTGTTTAAAACGCCAGTCTATTTAAGGAAAAAACACAAATTGAAAATAGTATGGGGGCTATTTGCAAATGTTAAAAATTATGAATACTAAAATATTGAATTAGAAAAATTTCTTGCCTATAGGGTAAGTTCCAAATCCTTAGCATGACATACAGTTTGGCCCTAAACTATATTTCCAGCTTTATTTCCTGATTACACAGCATCAGGCATATGGAATTTCTTGCCATTCTGATATTCATTCAATAATATTTACCAAATGTCTACTATGAACCAGGCACTGGTCTAAACTTTGAGGATATAGTTGTACATAAGAATCTCTGCCATAAGGATTACATTCTAAGGGGAAAAACAGACGATAAACAAGTTAGAAAGTAAACAAGGTAATTAAAGATTTGAATTTAAGTTCCGTGAAGGAAATAAGAATGAAAGATGGAGTAGAGAAGACCCCTCTGGGTGACAGTAGTATCTCAGGGAGACCTACAGGACAGGGTTGAACTAGCCATGTGAAAAGCTGGAGCAAGAACATCAGGGACAGAGAGTTACAAAAAGTCCAGAGATGGGAAAGAGTAGAACATAGTTGAGGGAAAGTATAGCGAGAGCTTAATGGGTGAGAGGGAAGAATGGTGGTGGAAGAGTTTGGAGACATAGGCAGAGCAGGCTGTCTGAGTTTGAACTTTATTCTAAGTGCAAAAATAAGTCAAGTAAGGGTTTTTAGTAGAGATGTGACCAACTGATTTTTTAAAAGATCACACTACATATTGCAGAGAACGGATTAGTGTATCTTAGTCTCAATACAACTCCTTTGCCTGAGAAAGTACCCAGACTTAAAGGCCAAGTTTAAATGGAAGCCCTCCCTTAAATGCACTCTTACTTCCCATCCTATTAGAAACTTTCTTTGTATTGCCTTAGTGCGTTGTGATGGCAACGATCACTTTCGTAATGTTATTATAAAGTGATTGTTGATAATGCAAGTATTTCCCCTTGTCTTGCTAGCACCTCTTCTAATATTAGACACACATATAGGCATTCATAACTGTTTGATTTAAAAATTAATAAATAAGTGAATATGCAGTTCACTATTGTTTGTGTAAGGCCTACGTCGGATTCCAGAATGTGGGGGCAATATTTTCCTTGCCTCAACTCCTGGGTTTTTAAACGTGAAATATCTGTACTATCCTCAAAGAAGCTAAAGCCCCTATTTTGTTTACAGCCATGATATTTTAATTCCCAGAGGTGGTAGGCAGAGTTTGAGAGATTTTTAGTTTTATTTTTTTGGCCGTGCCAGGCAGCTTGCAGGATCTTAGTTCCCTGACCAGGGATTGAACCCCGCCTGCAGTGAAAGCGGGAGTCCTAACCACTGGACCACCAGGGAATTCCCAGAGAGATTATTTTTTAAAAAAGAAAAGTTGATATCTGTCTCATCAATCAACACGGACACCCAGGTCTGCTGATTTTCTGAGAGAGAAAGGCCATGCTGCAGTACGTTACAGAAGCAGCTTTTTGAGGCAGCATTGCTGACCGAACAATTTTTTTTTTTAATGCTTCCATCACAGATCCGGCTGCTCCTCGGAAGAGTATAGGCCTGCAAGTTTTTAGAGAAAAAACTTTCTTCAACTTCCATTTCCTGGTATGGAATGAAAAGAGACGAAAAGCAACCCTCTAATAAAATTAGGCTGGGCTTCACTGTCAGTAGTGTTTCTCGTTGTCTGCTCTAGGTAAGAGTAAGTCACTAGCTCCGCCCACACCCCCAGCGTGTCCCACACGGGGTTGCCCCCTTCTGCTCGCGACCCGCTCAAGATGGCTACAGGAGCACTTCCGGTATCTTCCCAAAGTAGGCCCGCCTCCACTGCGTATTATTACCGCGCCGAGGGCAGGACTTAGAGTTCGTTTTTAATTGGTCAACTTGACTGGAGACCTTTCCCATCCGCGACAGTTTCCCGAGGAGCCAAGTGCTTGAGCGCCACGGACGAGAGTTAGAGCTTAGGCAAGATGGCGGACGTACTGGATCTTCATGAGGCCGGGGGCGAGGATTTCGCCATGGATGAGGATGGGGACGGTGAGGACAGTGGAGGCGGCTGCGGGAAGCGGGGAAGGTGCGAGAGAAGGACGTATTAGGAAAATATAATCTTTCCCCCCAGTAAGGAGGATGGGAGCCGGGGAACTGGGTTTCGGTTGGTTGGAGACTCCGCCCCCGATGGGAGGAATGGGGGCGGGCCGGGAAGGGACTGAACCTGGAGGTGGTGGGGTCTGGTTTCAGATAATGTCTTGGAAGGAGACTATTGTTGTAAATAACTGTTATCTTTCTCACTTATTCTTTCACTTCTGGGGCTGCAGAGAGCATCCACAAACTGAAAGAAAAAGCGAAGAAACGGAAGGGCCGTGGCTTTGGCTCCGGTGAGTGTTTGTGGGTGGAATGGGGTCTAGAATGGCGAGAGCGACGAGCTTTGGAGTCCCCATAAAGACTCATGGTGAACAGTGGGAGGAGGGGGATTTCCGGTGATCTCCTGTGTCTTTCTAATAGAAGAGGGGTCTCGAGCGCGGATGCGTGAGGATTATGACAGCGTGGAGCAGGATGGCGATGAACCCGGACCACAGCGCTGTAAGTAAATGGAACCTGTCTTGTCTGTAGAGAATTAGGGGCCAATGAAATAAAACCCAGTAGGAATGGGGTCAGAGGTAGCTTAACCAGTCTCTGTGGAGTCTGCACACACTCTACTTCTGTGATCTTGCTTGAAGTTTTTCTTTCATGTGCTCAAACAACCTCCCTCCCTTCCCGAACAGCTGTTGAAGGTTGGATTCTCTTTGTTACTGGAGTCCATGAGGAAGCCACGGAAGAAGACATCCATGATAAATTTGCAGAGTATGGAGAAATAAAAAACATCCACCTCAACCTGGACAGACGTACAGGATATCTAAAGGTATTCTGAGTGATACTCCATTGCTTCTCTTCACGCATAAACCTTAGACAGCATTGGTAGTTCTCCCATGTTTGCTGTGGTTGGCCAAGAGTAAAGTTGAAATAAAATGACTTTGGGAATTGATTTTGTTAGACATAGCAAAGAGACAGGCAGAAACAGACAAGTTGTATATATAATAGGGATATATAACGTACATTTGTTGTTTAGAGTTTGTGGATTTTTCTGTTTGAGTAGAAAAAAGCTTGGTGGAATAGGAGAGTTTTGATAATCTGTCTTTTCACTTGTTCCAGGGGTATACTCTAGTTGAGTATGAAACATACAAGGAGGCCCAAGCTGCTATGGAAGGACTCAATGGCCAGGATTTGATGGGACAGCCGATCAGCGTAGACTGGTGTTTTGTTCGGGGTCCACCCAAGGGCAAGAGGAGGTAAAGTGGAGAGGGGAAACACTATCTTAGTGGAGGAAATATGAGCAAAACAGAATAAGGACATGGCATTATGTCCCTCTGATGGACCCTGCCCCTTTTCCTTCTCCCTAGAGGTGGCCGCAGACGCAGCAGGAGTCCAGACCGGAGGCGTCGCTGACCCATCCTCTGTTGTCCAGGTGTTCTCTCCAGAGATTCCATTTGACTATGCAGCCTTGGAGAAATAGGGCTGGGGTGGAACTCACTGCATCTGTACTTAATCTCTTACCCTACCTGCTTAGTGTTTCTTTTGAGTTATGAATAAATGTCCAATTTTTGTTTTCTAAAATTACTTTCCTGTTCTAACATTGCAAGCTCTGAAGCACTGTTTACAGTAAGACACTCTGGGTCACTGCGAAGATACTTCTTCCAGGGACTGAATTCTGTGTGAGTTTCTACATTAAATATAGTCTCAAGTCTCACCTAGGGTCAAAGTAGAAACACTGCTCAGTATTTCTTTCTTTCTTTTGGAAGCTAAGGGAGCCAGGGGTACAAGTGAGATGTTCTCATGATACTAGAGAATAATTATTCTGTTCTTAAATATGCTCTTCTGAGCAAATGGATGTCATAGGAATGTCTCTTTTGTTTCTCCTGCCTTTCTTGCTGCCACCTTTGTTTGTACTTTCATCTGTCTAAGGGTCTGAATCTCCTGCTGGGGCATTCTCCCAGAACCTCCTTCCCTGGAGGAGTCTATACTAAGTTCTTGGTGCCCTCTTCGGCAGCCAAGGGTGAAGGCCCCATAGAGGAGAGGATCCAGAGGAGCACTGAGGAGGCCAAAGAGGAAAAGGATGTGGCTGAGGCTGGGAGGCACTTCAGTTAGCGTGGTGGGAGAGAACCAGTACCAAAGACCCAGCAGGTTATAAGATGTCTAGCAGAGGACGAAGGTCTGGAAGACAAGCAGGGCCAGTCGCAGACCCTGAAGATGAACATGGGGGCGATTGTCTAAGGAGCGGCAGAGGGCAAATTCACTGGCAGGGGCTGGGAACTTAGAAAATACACTCAAATTCAGAACCACTCAGCTTCTGAGTTGATGGATGGGCAGAAATAGTGAGATGGAGCTCTCCCCTTATAAGGAAGAGAATGGTACAAGCCCTCTTCCCCTCCCCAACCTGGGACTATACGCTCCCCTCCCACCAGAGATTATGACAGACGTGCTGCAAAAAAGGTTTCGATTGAGGTGCTGTTGTGTTACATGAAGCTACAAAGTCTATTTGAAGTCTTGTTGGTGTCCAAGAGCAAAGGAATACTGATCACCCTTCTCCTTAATTCTTGCCCAGCTAACTCCACTTCAGAGAATGATGGCTAGTGGCTGGTTAGAATTGAAGGCATTCAATAAAGTTATGTGCAGCATCAGCTGCTAGAGATATGGTTAGCAACTCACTTTTGGTTTGATAGCTAGCTATCAAATTTATGAGGCTAGAGGCAATAGTTTTAGGGTACGGGTTAGGGCCTGGCGGTTGGGGTCTCACCATGGTTCCCCTTCCTTGTCCGGGGACTGGACACACTGAGGACAGTGCGGCTATAGCAGACGGTCATGGCAGTCAGTGGCAGCAGAAAGAGGCAGCAGAAGGTGAAGAGGTGGTCTCTTGCCATCAAGCCTTGAAGCTGCTTTTGGTGACACTGAGTGAAGGGGACTGGACCAGCTCAGCAGACGGTGTGGAACAGAACAGCTGGAGTGGAGTCAAGGACTATTAGAACTGGTCTCCCTTTCCCCTCCCATGCCAACCTACCCACCAGTTCAACAGTATCTCTTCCCAATTCTTTTTTTTTTTTTTTAATGAGATTGTTGAGAAAACTTGGGAGCTAATACAGTGCATAATTCCAATTCGTTCTTAATTTCCTGCAGTGCTGAGTAATGGTACATCCATGATGCCATATTTAAAAGGTTAGGAATGTATCTTGAAAATCCCTATCTTCCTCTTAGGCTATGTTTGTTAAATCTGGGACTTAAAGAACCCTGTCTTCTCAAGTACTGTTCTAACATTGCATTTTATCAAAGGATATCTCTACCACCTCACCAACGTTTTTTTTTTTCCTCACCAACATTTTAAGCTGAACTTATTTTCCTGATGTGTCTATGATTCTGTGGAAAAAAGAACTCTTGTGTAAAATGGGTGCTGCTAAAATTTCAGGCCATTTTGCAGTCACTGTAAAGTGACCTGTAGTAATAGTCATGTGTACAACTATAATGGTGAAACAACGTTAAATAATAAAATGTAACGTTTTCCAAATGCTGTTGGCTGCCCTTTCTCCTTTTTGGTAAACTGGGTTTTTGGTTTGAATCAGTAATGAGTATTTTTCAGTTGAGAGCTTCAGGGTTAGTACCTGAGTTTCAGGTAAGGTAGATTGAGTCACTACTAGTTGGATAAAAGGCAAGCTTAGTAGGTATCAAACTTCTAGATACAAGGAAGGCATTTGGAAAGTGATTTCAGCAGGCATGAGGGACTTTTAGGAAAGGTGAATAGTATGAGCCACAGACATACAATTTTATGAACTGCTTGGAGTTATGATCAGGCTATTCTGAGCTAGTTGGGAAGTGGTCTTTCCTCTTCCCCTATCTTGAGTCCATATGTTTCTGGCCGTTTTCTTGGGGGGTGGGGGCGCGATTTTGCACCATGCCTAGAAATACTTGACAGGTTGTGAGAAGGGGTTTAAAAATAGGCAGGACTTCCCTGGTGGCGTAGAAGACTCCACGCTCCCAGTGCAGGGGGGAGGGTTCGATCCCTGGTCAGGCAACTAGATCCCACATGCATGCCACAATTAAGAGTTCGAATGCCACAACTAAGGGGCCCGTCTGCTGCTACTAAGACCTGGCACAACCAAATTAATTAATTAATTAATTTAAAAAATAGGCAAGTCTCCTGGACTTATGTTTTGGTCCATAGCCCTACCTCTGACTCCTTTCCCTATTTTATGTGCAATTTACCTACTGTAGAAGTCTTTACCTCTGATACTTGAAAACTTGAGTCTACAAAAATAATTTCTAACTACACCAATATTCCCTTTACCATACTAACAATTTTTTATTGACACTAATATTTTAAATGCAACATATGGGCAATGCAGAATTTATACAAGAGGTCGCTAATTTAGAGCCCAAAGTAACACCTTTTGCACCTGAATCATGTTACCGTCAGTTTGCTATTGAAGCAAATAGAGATTGCATTGTTGTCGTTGGATTGTCAGGCTCTAAGAAAGGATGAAATGCATCTCCTATTCCATAATCTTGTGGCCTATATGTTTCAAGTGATTTATCCAAAGTCATCCAGCTAGTTAGTGGTAGAGCCTAGACTCAGGAAAAACAGAGCAAAGTAATACAAACGAACAACAAAAGCAATCCTAATTCTAATTCCCAGTCCACATCTAAAATTTGCTTCATATAAACCCAACTAATTCCTTTTGCACTGAGGCAACATGCTGCTTTTTAAAACTTTGGGTAGCAGAGGTCCTGTTTGCAACATATTGTTGGAAGCAATATTTTTTGTTTGTCTTAGAACTGCAGTCAGACTAAACTGTTGTTAGTTATATTTCTAATATTTGAGGATTTAAGGATCAAATCTTAAATCTGACTCTGTAATGCATTATTCCAGAGACTGAAATTTTAGCCCTCTCCCTGACAATCCTAACCCTAGACTCAGAGATGCTGCTTTACACCCTCCTCCCAGATGGTGGTAGTGGTTCTGGCTTTTTTGAAGAAATTGCTTCATATTTAGCTTTTTTTTTTCTAGATTTCTAGTTCATTTTCAATATTGAGATTTGATTACTTGGTACTCAAGTTCAGATGCTCCCTTTTGTTCCAGTTTTGATACCCATAATAAAGCTAGAGTAAAAAATACAAATCTGATTATGTCATTCTCCACCTTTTACTTTAGTGTCTCTCCACTGCCCTCAGGATAAAGTACAAGCTTAATATTTGTGATCTGGTTCTTCCTTCCCCTCCAGGCTCATTACTCACCATTTTCTAGTCCTCAACTTTAGCTGCAGCTTCTTTGAGATCATCCACCCTCCACCTTCTCCAGCATTCCTCCTGCTGTAATTTGTCTTAGCACCTATCTTTCAAGAATCAAATTGTAACATCTCTGGGAAGTCAGGACGCTTTCCCTGACTGTCCAAGAGTGGGTCTTGGACAGTTCTTCAGCTCCTTATGCTTACCTTTAGCATAATGCTTAACTGCACGCTGTATTGTAATTGCGTACTAATTTGACTCTGCACTAGTCTATAAATTTCTTGAAGGCAGGACTTTGTTGCTCTATCCTTGATAGAGCATTTGAATGCACCTGGGGGATGCACATTAGTTTCTGAATTGATGAATGAATGTACCACAAAGTTTTACCCAAAGCCCCTGATTTCACTGTCTTCTTAATGTCTTCCCGTATATGTTTCCACCATGCCCTAGAGTTTTTCTGCAATAATCTGAAGAAGGTGGGACTCGGAGGAGGCAAAGAGGTGGAAGCCAAGTGTAGTAAAAACAAAGGCTCTTAACAGAAGTACAAATTAACATGCAGTGATCTTAACTTGCAAGAGAGAGAGCAGAGGCCCCACGCTGAGGATTAACGGTGACCACGGCCAAGCACACCCCTTGAATCCGAAGGCTCCTGTTGTGTACCCAAATTCTTGTCCAGTCTAGCCCTGAGTTCCGACAAGTCACTCACCTTCCAGGCAAGCGAGAAAACGAGTACCCAGGCTGCTCCCAGAAGTTTCCTTCCAGTTGAGCGGGGTTCAAGCGGGTGGAGTACGGCTGCCTGGCGGTCGAGCCCAATGACCACAGGCAGGAAAGCTGCGGCATACATGGCCGTTAGTTCAGGAACATGAGTGTCCGACATGCGATGTCCCCGGCCAGCCATTGAACAGTGATATTACTGGTGGCATAACTATATCTATGGTCATGACCACAAAAGTGACCAGCAAGTCGGCAGCTGCTAAATGGGCAAAGAGTCGTCTTACCGGAGAGGGGCGGAGCTGGCTGGGTTGCGGCCGTGTCACTGACAACAGCACGGCCAGGTTCCTCCAGCCGAAGAAACAAACAGCGCAACACTCACTCCCACTCGGACCTTGGCGGCAGCTGAGAAGGTGAGCAGCTCTGCGCCCTCCACCTCTACTCCTGATCCCGCTGCTGACCCCCAAGGGGTGCCGTTGCGTGCCGACATGGTGACCTGGAAGGGAAAGGGGTAGGGGGATGAAGTGTGGGTTTGAAGAGGTTAGCTGCGTCCACTGTTTCTTCTCTCTCCTTTTAAGGATATGAGTTGGGTATTTTGCGAATTTCGTCCACTAAAGCCTCTGTCTCTGGAGACTCTCCGTCTGTATTCTGGAGGTCACCTGTCCAACTGTCAGGGTCCTGCAGGGAACAGGGATCTGGTGCTGGCTTCTACTTCCATAGACTTCTTTAGCCCCTAGAGCCCTGGATTCGGTCGTAGCGTGCGAGTGAGTGTGTGTGTGTTGGGGGTGTTCTGCTGGAAACACCCCAGGGTTGGGGGCAACCCTATCCTAGCGGCCCTGGCGGGAGCACTGCGGCGCAGTCTCGCTACGCCCGGACTCCTGCAAGCCCCGCCCTTGGTCCAGAATATTTAAAGAAGAATGTGCCTCTGGAGGTGTGCTTAGGAAACAGAGATCATCTGATTAGAGGACAAGGCGACGGAGACACGCACAAAAAACACGCAGGTATAGGCCCAGAGACAGGGGCTTCTCGTTCTGAAGTTCCGCTTCAGGGACGGCTCCACTCCCTTTATTTTCGGACGATGTTTGTCCCTCGCGCGGCACCGTTGGGTCGTCCAGGAGGCGTGACTAGGGGCGGGAAGTGGGGCGGGAGCGAAGCTGTGGAGCCGGGGCTGCCGCTGTCATGGACGCCTGGGTCCGCTTCAGCGCTCAGAGCCAGGCCCGGGAGCGGCTGTGTAGGTGCGGCCCGAATAGGAATGGGGGGAGGGCGGGCAGAGGAAGACCATCTTGAGGCGAGGTCAGTTCACACTACGGGGGTCATAAAGGGTCAGATCGGGCTACGGGGGCCCGGACGGACCGAGAGGGGCTGATTTGAGCCGGCCGTGAGGCCGTGGTTCGTTTCTGCTCGCGGGAAAGATGGGGAAACTGAGGCACGAGTGGGCCGGCGGGGAGGCCGCTCAGGGTTGCGTGTTCATGTAAGACCAGCACTTTCCTCACTGGGCGATGGTGGAATGAGGAGCGTTCGCTCCGTGGCAGATAGCGACCTGGACTCTTCCCAGAGCGGAGGAGGCACTCCGAAGTTCCCGTGTCCCTCACCCTACTGTCACCCGCTAGCTCCTCTGCCTCCGCCTTGCCTTCTAGTCTCGATTCATCTCAAGGGCCTGGAAAATCTCTTAGTTCACCTATTTTGAAGAATAACCTGTCCTCCAACTATCCACCACTCCCTCACATATCACATACATGCTCACACTGATGTGCTTGTGATGGACCCCCTGCCGCCTTCATTGTCCTCTTCAGGCCTTACATTATCAGATCTCTTATTTCCTGAATTCGAAGTAGTGCTTCCCAACCCCTTCTAGGCTCCTTTTTATTCTTACGCCTGTCTCTTCCCCTGGCCTGGAGGAGAAACAGTGAGATATGGCCATGAAAAGGAGGAAAGGGAATGGTCTCAAACAGGGGAAGGGGGAGTCCATACTTGCCTTTTGAAGTACATTTTTGAGGGGGAGAGGAGGGAGGTCTCCACCTTACCTTACCTCTCTCTCCTCTCTCTCCTCCAGGGCCGCCCAGTATGCTTGCTCCCTTCTTGGCCATGCACTGCAGAAACATGGGGCCAGTTCTGAGTTACAGAAACAGATTCGACAACTGGAGGGTCATCTGAGCCTAGGGAGAAAGCGTAAGTAATTGTGCCTTTCCTTTTATTACCTCAACACTTCCTCCATCCCCAGCTATTCTTCCTTAGTCCCTCCTTGTTTTTGACCTTCTCTGCCGATTCTCCCTCATTTGCCTCTACCCGTATCCTCTGCAAGCCTCCCGATTGAGGTGAGAGAGCAGGTGTAAGAGTAATGAAGGATTGGAAAGAATGAGGCAAATTTGAGAAGACTAAACTGGGACACAAATTAATAAAAATTGGACGTAAAAAAAATTGAACTATTTCTACTCTTTTTTTAAAAAATTGTTCATTATTGTTCCTGTTACTTGCTCGACTTTCACTCTCTTGCTTTCTCTCTTTTTCTGTGTCTTGCTCTCTGTTTGCCTCTCTACTTTCAAATCCTTCCTTTTCTTTGCTAATCCCCACAAGTTCTACGCCTCGGTAACTCAGCAGATGCCCTTGAGTCAGCCAAACGAGCTGTGCACCTATCAGATGTTGTCCTGAGATTCTGCATCACTGTTAGTCACCTCAATAGAGCCTTGTACTTCGCCTGTGACAATGTCCTGTGGGCTGGAAAGTCTGGACTTGCTCCCCGTGTGGATCAGGAGAAGTGGGCCCAGCGTTCATTCAGGTTTGATATCCTTTTATCCTACAAGACCTATCATATTCTCCATACTGCATAGCTTGCCTTTCATGAGAGAATGATCTTTTAGGGCCTTCCCATAATATACACATCCTAATCACTTGGCTTCTAACCTTCATTTAGATCTTAAACCATCAGAGAATAATGAATGGGGGCAGATGGAAGACAGATGCTCTTTCATGATGAATGACTAAGATTGGACAAGACTCGATATTCATTACATTGCTTTAATTCCGCTTTTGTCTATACCACAGGTTTATGCCCCTCACTGCTTACTCGTTCATTCATTCATTCTAAAAATACTTAGTAGCTGCTTACTATGAGCCAGGGAATAAAGCAAAGAGCCCAAGAGCTATGGTTCCTGCTCTCATGAAGCTTCTAGTCTAGTAGGGGAGTCAGATATTAAAACAAATAATCACCAAACCAAATATTTGTGGGAAGTACAGGGTGTTATGAGATACATAACAGGGGAAGCTAATTTAGATCGAAAGGTCAGAGAAGAACTCTTAGAGAAAATTAAATTTTATTTCAGACCTGATGTCTGAGTAGAAGTTATACAAAGCAAACAGTAGCAGAGAAGACCATTCCAAACAGAAAATAGCTCATTCTAAGGCCTTGAACCAAGAAAAACTTCATGGAATTAGAGCAGTAGAAAGAAAGCCAGTGTGGTGGACGGTATTGAGTAAGGGCATAAGTTCAAACTGGACAGGTAGACATGGACCAGATCATTCATGCAAGGACTTCTAGGTAATGGTAGGATTTTTTTCATTTAGTTTTGTTTAAATTTTATCCTAAGTACAATGGGTTCTAAGTAGGGGTGTGACATGATTCAAATTGCATTTAAAGAAGATCCCTCTGGCTGTAGTGCGGAAAATGGATTGCAGTAATGCTAAAGAGGAGAAGATGCCCTAATATGGCCAAGAAATGATGTTGGCTTGGACTAAGGCGCAGGCTGTAATGAAGGTGGAAAGGAATATGATTTGGGAATAAAATGATCTCTATACATATTATTTGTTTCCCTATGACTTGCTTTGTTATTTTATATTAGCATCTTTCCATCTCCACTTATGTCTCTCTTTTCTTTTCATCTTTCTCAGTGATTACAGTTATAACAAGACTTATGGTGTATGAAGGGTGGGGGCAGAGGCATGGCTGGAGTGGTATGGAAAAGCAACTCGCTAGAAGAGTTTATATGCCATGTTTATACTTTTATTCAGTAAATATTTATTCGGCTCTTACTATGTGCTAGGCACTGGTCTAGACAAAGGGATACAGTGGTAAAGACAAACAACATCCCTGCTCCTATGGAGCTTACATTGTAATGGGAAGGGACAAAGAAACAATAAATAAGAAAAACATCAGAGAGTGGTAAGTGCTGTGCAGGAAATTAAAATAGGGTCATGTGATAGACAGTAAATGGTTTGCTACTTCAGAATCGAGGGTCAGAGAAGTCTTCTCTGAAGAGGTGACATGTAAGCTCTGACCTAAAGTGCAAGGAAGAGCCAGCCATTTGAAGATTTTGGAGAGAGATTATTCCAGGTTGAGGGACGAGGTAGTGTAAAGGTCCTAAAGCAGGAACAAGCTTAATGGGATCAAAATATAGAAAGAAACCAGTGTGGCTGGAGCATAGTGATTGAAGGAAAGAATGGTACAAGATGGAATTAGAGAGGCAGGGTCAGATGTTGAGTTCTGTAAGCCTGTCTAAGGTATTTTATTCTAAATGTGATAGGAAGGAAACCATGGAGAGTTTTAAGAAAGGGTACAATGTGATTTACGTTTATGCCAGCTACTATATGAAACTAGATTCTTGGGGGTGGGGGACAAGAGTGGCAGTGGAGAAACCAGTTAAAAGACTAAAGTAGTAGTTCAAGCAAGATATGATGGTAGCTTAGACTGTGGTGGTGGAGTACAATAGATAGATGTGGATTCAGGATATGTATTAGAGGTAGGACAGTTATATTGAATACAGACTACTGTTGTCAGAATGGATTAAAAATCAAAAAACGTAGATTGTTCTTAAGGAATTTATAATCTAACAGATTTGGCAAGCTTGGCGTCGTTTTTTTGCTTGTTTTCTTTTAACAAGAGTATTGGATTTAAATGGTCTATGTGTTTGAGTCTTTGAAACAACTGAAGGTGTTTTTTTAATATAAATTTATTTATTTTATTATTTTATTTTATTTATTTATTGTTTCTGGCTGCGTTGGGTCTTCATTGCTGTGCGCGGGATTTTCTCTGGTTGGGGCGAGTGGGGGCTACTCTTCATTGCGGTTCGCGGGCTTCTCATTGCTGTGGCTTCTCTTGTTGCGGAACATGGGCTCTAGGCGCGCGGGCTTCAGTAGTTGTGGCATGTGGGCTCAGTCGTTGTGGCTCGAGGGCTCTAGAGCACAGGCTCAGTAGTTGTGGCACACGGGCTTAGTTACTCCGCGCATGTGGGATCTTCCCGGATCAGGGATTGAACCTGTGTCCCCTGCACTGGCAGGCGGATTCTCAACCACTGCATCACCAGGGAAGTCCTGAAGGTGTTCTTTTAAAAAATTTTGCATTATTGTAGTTCAAGTTGAATGTGTGTATGCTAATGGGTTGCCAAGTGGAAAAGTGAAATATGAGGTTGAACTTGGAATATTTCGTGATGCTCATTATTGTAAGCCAGAATCTTAAGGTACACATAAACTCATTAGTTACAGAAAGGTGGAAGGACATTTCTCATAGTGGGTAATAACATTCACTTCTGGTATTCTAATATGTAATCCTTTTGCACTATGGGGGAAAGAAGTTTAAATATTCTGTTGGATATGCTAAGTGGGTATATGTATCTGTACTGACCTTTCTCCCCTGTGTATCCCAGGTACTATCTGTTTTCCCTCATCATGAACTTGAGTCGTGATGCTTATGAGATTCGCCTACTGATGGAACAAGAGTCTTCAGCTTGTAGTCGACGACTGAAGGGTTCTGGAGGAGGAGTCCCAGGAGGAATTGAAACTGGGGGACCTGGGGGTCCAGGGGCTCCAGGAGGAGGTCTGCCTCAGGTGGCTCTGAAGCTTCGGCTCCGAGTCTTGCTCCTGGCTCGGGTCCTTCGAGGTCATCCCCCTCTCCTGCTGGATGTGGTCAGAAATGCCTGTGATCTCTTCATTCCACTGGACAAACTAGGCCTCTGGCGCTGTGGTCCTGGAATTGTGGGACTTTGTGGCCTCGTGTCCTCCATCCTGTCTATTCTCACCCTAATCTGCCCTTGGCTCCGACTCAAGCCCTGATATTCTGGTACAGGATAAGGAGGGGATCTGAATTGGTGAGATGGAATTTTAGATTGTCCCCGTGTACCGGCCTCATTCTAACTCCACTCCTTGGTTAAAGCTAAAATCCAGAGATTTGGGAGTAAGAGGGAGGAGCTTTGGGGAAGATGAGGTGAGGAGAGGTGACTTGTGAAGTCACTTGGATGATTCACATGTTCAGATCTGCTGGAGCTTTTGTTCTTTTCCTCCTTCATTGCATTGTCTGTGTCTCTCTTGACTCTTTTTACTGTCTCTTAAGTCTATTTAAGATTCTGTCTCTGTATCTCTTTTGTACCTTCTCAGTCCCCTGTCATAGGAATTTAATCAGCAGGATTACTTTTTGGTATGGGAGGTAGAAGGCATGGTCTATAAGGTTCTAACTGCCTTCTTCTTTTTCCTCACAAAGGTGACTTGTGGCTGTTATTTTCCCCTTCAGACTCCAGATTTAATTTTGAAGGCTTGATGTCCCAGTGGACTCTTCCCACATGCACCAGAAGTAGTTTCATGCTTCCTTTTCCTCTCTCATGTCTACCTCACCAAGCTTTCTCATGATTTGCCCTTACCTTTCCCTCCACTCACACCTGCAGGTTTCTGCTCACACTCTGATTTCAGGGCCTTGTTCTAGCCTTTCCATACCCCTTCTTTGCCTATCCAGAATGATGCTATGTTTAGCATCTTGTTGTAAATACTGTATAGTGATTCTGTGTAAATAGCTGAGGCCCAAGCCCATGATGGATAGCAAAGCCTTCCAGGTTAGCAAATTAAAGATCAATTTGCTCACTGATGTTTGGTCTGGTCCCATGTGTTCTGGTCATCTGAGGCCCCTGTTTCTGTCACTATGGTTTGCGTTTTCCATAGGGTTAGCCACTGGCATCATTACCCACAGACTTTTATTGAGCATCTACAGTATGTAGGGCATAGTACTAAGTGATAGAGATACAGAAAGCTAAGAGGCTCCATGGTCCCAACTTCAGAAGTTTATAGCTTAGTTGAGGAGATGGGGGTCTAATGTTAAAGTAATAATACTGGTTCCACAAAGCATACCCCATACCAGTTCATGGTTTATAGTTCCTCCAAAAACTATAATGCCATAAGGCAGCATAGGCTAAGAGTCACAAACAGAACTAAGTGGAATGGAGATGGTAAGTCTTGGTTTGTGGGTGGGCTGTGTCTTCACATGTTGGGACTCTGAGTAGGTGGGGAAATGATATCACTGTTATCAGCTCTTTCATTTTCCATATTCCAGGTTGAGATAAATAAGGTTAGGAGGTAAAAAGAATCTATCTCCCACTCCTACCTTCTATTCCAAACCTGAGGAAAGCATTATTGCTAGGCAACAACAAAGGATAGAAAAAAGAGGAAGAGAAAGAAAGGACAGAAAGTCAAGAATTGTGTTCTCTTTGGATACTGAGATGATGCCTCCAGGGGGCAGCACCAAGGCAGAGAAATACACTAAAATCGCTCATTCCTCCTTTCCTTGGTCTGGGGCTCCCCACACTTCCCCACCATTACTCCTCCCATTCCTTCCAACTTTATTTTTAGCTGCCAGTGGGAGGGGGCAGGATAGGAGGGAAAGTACAGAAAACAGAGAAGGAGAGGGACAGAGGCACAGAGGACTTCTCACGCAGACAGAGAACATCCAGACATGGAGTTCCCCCTCATCCCCCACCTGTTCTTGCCCCTGATGTTCCTGACAGGTGAGGGAGGTTAACGTCTTGGTTTCTGGTGGGAACGAAAGATATATGGATTGTTTAGCATTGGGATCTTTATGGTTAAAATTCTTTGGGAGTTAGGTTAAGAGGTTAACTGATTCTATGTTTCGTGTGTGTGTGTGTGTGTGTGTGTGTGTGTATATGTGTGTGTGTGTGTGTGTGGTGTGTGCGTACACATGCGCATGGGTTTGCATTCTTTTGCCCACACATATGACTGCCTGGCAAGGGCTGAAGCTGTCCAGTGCCTTGTGTAATATTTGTGTCCAATTAAATAAAACCTTGTCCTAAGCCCTGGAAGAGTGAGGCGACCAAAAAGAAACATGATGTGAACTTCCACATGGCTAGTCTGATTACTATTATCCCCCTCCCTACTTCTCCCTGCCCTTGGTGGTCTCTGGGTTCCTGAGACATAACTGACTAACTGTGTGGTCAGAACTCTGGGTTTATCTAACCAATGTGCTACAGTTCCTGGTCATACAGCCTTGCCAGTTTCCTGGATGCAAAAAGGCTCACATACAAAACACTTTTCTGAAAATGAGCTTGGTTTGAGACAGAGCTATAGCCATTGGTGAAAGTGGTGGTGGGGTGGCCTGAGTGGGGGTTACTTGAAGGAACAAGTCACAGGGAAAGAACCATGGGAGGGACAAGAGGCCTGGAATTTTTCCTCATCAGTGCCCTGTAATCTTCGTTTCCTAAAATACCAGCTCTGATTTTAAACAGATTGGGGTTGGGAGGGAAGAGTCAGCAAGAACATGATTGAGGGGGTCTTTAGAGTGGGCTGAGAGTTAAGGAAGAAATGCAAGTAGGCAGGGGGCAGTTGGGAGGGGGGATGAATTACAAAGGAAGTGGATCGTGAGAAACTTTGGGAGTGATGGGACCCTTGGAAAGGATGTATGGCAAACCATGGATGTAGGCAAGTGGCTCCACCCAGTTAATTACCACTGAGGTTTCCAGGGCTGGAATCAGCCAGAGACCTAGACATTGGAGAAAGAGAGTGAGAGTGTAACAATGATACTGGGAGTCAAGAAGAGACAGGAAGAGAAGAAGAGACCCAGACATGCAGTGTTCACTAACCTCCTCTTGTTTTCCCTATGGTCCTGGGTTTGGGGAGAATTTGTAAGGAATAGTTGTTCTGGGGCTGCAGAAAGGCCTTCTCCCTCTTTTGACCCTCACAGCTTGGAGAGGAGGATGTGTAGGAGGAATGATGTAGAAAAGGGGAACTTGACCCTTCCAGACATGTCTGTAAATGAAATTTGGGGGATAGGAATGGAAATACATCTGTGCAACAGCATGGCAGAGGGCCACAGGTTAGACATCTGGACCCAAACACAGGAAGAAAATCATCCTTGCTTGGAGTATATGACATTCACAGAGTCCAGGGCAGCTTATGAGTAAAAAGAAGGGAGATAGGCTGAGATCAAAAAGTTCCCTCCACGGTTTCTCTCTGGTTGTACCTCTGGGCATTCATTAGGTTCTCTGGCTGATTCCTGCTAACCTTATTATCCTGGCCCCCCAGGTCTCTGCTCCCCCTTTAACCTGGACGTGCATCACCCACGCCTATTTCCAGGGCCACCGGAGGCTGAATTTGGATACAGTGTCTTACAACATGTTGGGGGTGGACGCCGATGGTGAGGAGGAAACCAGGGGGCCGTGGGATTGGGACTGTGATAGAGCTGTTAAAGGGGAGGCAAGGTAGATGGAAATATAAACTAATCTGGTTCTTTGGAAATGGCTGGGGCTCTAGACTTGCCGTCACCATGCCCTTTCCCTCTGGCCTATCTCAAGTGTCATATTTACGCTATGCTTGTATTCATTTCCTCCTCCCAGGATGTTGGTGGGTGCGCCCTGGGATGGGCCTTCAGGCGACCGAAGGGGGGATGTTTATCGCTGCCCTGTAGGGGGCTCCCACAATGCCCCATGTGCCAAGGGCCACTTGGGTAAGAAGACTCCTCACTCTTCCACTCCTAACCCCTAACCTTGATACACTGGTAGCTTTGACCCCTTACACCTCACATTTTTTTTTTGTTTTTAAGTTTTTTGGAGCATAGTTGATTTACAATGTTGTGTTAGTTTCAGATGTACAGCAAAGTGATTTAGTTATTCATGTATCTATTCTTTTTCAGATTCTTTTCCCACATAGGTTATCACAAAGTATTGAGTGTAGTTCCCTGTGCTATACAGTAGTCCTTGTTGATTATCTATTTTATATATAGTAGTGTGTGTATGTTAATCCCAAGCTCCTAATTTATCCCTCCCCCCTCCATGTTTCCCCTTTGGTAGCCATAAGTTTGTTTTCAAAATCTGTGAGTCTGTTTCTGTTTTGTAAATAAGTTCATAGATAACATTAAAAAAAATTAGACTCCACATACGAGTGATATCACACCTTACTTCTTTACCTCCATATCCCACGTACTCCTCTTCCTGACTTGATCCGGACCTCTTCTCATCCTCTTCCAAAATCATCCTGAACTCAGTCACCCCATCTGTGACCCCATGATCTCATGCTCTTCCACTCCACTCCAACCAGGTGACTATCCACTGGGAAATTCATCTCATCCTGCTGTGAATATGCACCTGGGGATGTCTCTACTGGAGACAGTTGGTGATGGGGGATTCATGGTAAGCTGAGGAAAGGGTGGTGGCGGGGTCTCTGACGGTTTGTGGTAGAGAAAAGGGTGGTATGATAAGGGAAACTGGTCTATGTGGAGGGGTCAAGGAGTTAAAAACCCTAGAAAGCAAGGAGGGGGGTCTTGGGGAGTGGTCTCAATGCCTCTTTTGACAAAGAGCATGTTCTGAGGGTGCCCTCCCAAGCCTGGGAGTAACTCTTTCCTCTACCCATCCCCAGGCTTGTGCCCCTCTCTGGTCTCGTGCTTGTGGCTCATCTGTCTTCAGTTCTGGGATATGTGCCCGTGTAGATGCTTCGTTCCGGCCCCAGGGAAGCCTGGCACCCACTGTACAACGTGAGCCAGGAGAAGGGCCTGAGGACTCAGCCCCTAGAACGGGGTGCAGGGTGGGAAAAAGATGGGGCCACAGGGTATGATGCTTGACAGGGGAACTGCATGGCTTATCCTCACTGCTACCTAACATATCCACAAAAGCTCCATGTTTCCTAACAGATGAGAATTCAGACTCTTTACCAGGTCGTCAAGACTCCATGAACTGACTTAATCAACTTCAAAAACTCAGCTCTCACTATATCCCTTCATACCCTGCACCTTGGCTATAGCCTTCACCTCACCATTCTCCTATGTGTCATCTATTTTTATACCTCCATCTCTTTTTGTTTAAAGTGTTCTCCACCCAAATGCCTTCCTGTTTTGTCTCCTCTCCTCAAACATCTCCAGTCTTCAGTATCTTCTCAGTCGCTGCCTCCTTTGATTCTCCACCATCAGGACTGACCCTCCTTTTTTCTCTCACATCATAGAGTGGTGCTATGTTTCTACTAGCGCTTGATTCCTTCTTCTTTGTTTTTTTAGTCAATTGTATATATGCCCATCTTCTCTTTTATTCATTTTTATATTTACCCAGGACCTGGCACACTATCTTCCGTATATGTAAAAGTGCCTAATAAATGTTTGAATTAAATGTGCCCTCCTGTGACCTCTTCCCTTGTTGTCCCCATGCCCAATGTCCTTTACCCCTCTGTTCCCCATCACCATACCCCTCCTCCTAGGCTGTCCCACATACATGGATGTCGTCATTGTGTTGGATGGCTCCAACAGCATCTACCCCTGGTCTGAAGTTCAGACCTTCCTGCGAAGACTAGTAGGGAGATTATTTATTGACCCGGAGCAGATACAGGTAAGAGAAGGCAACATGGACGGGCTTGGAGGGGGAGAGACAGGGAGAGAGGAGATAAATGTAGGTAGCATCTTCAGTAGTATCCAGGTGCTCGTCTCCCCTCCCTCGCATACCTTCTCCACCCCCCACCCCCATACACACACTCCATTAGAGTGCACACTTTATTCTCAGGTGGGACTGGTACAGTATGGGGAGAGCTCTGTACATGAGTGGTCCCTGGGAGATTTCCGAACCAAAGAAGAAGTGGTGAGAGCAGCAAGGAACCTGAGCCGGCGGGAGGGGCGAGAAACAAAGACTGCTCAAGCAATAATGATGGCCTGGTGAGGCACTGGGAAGGGGGGTGTGGGAAGCCAGAAGGGTTAGGGGAGGCTTTGGAGTGCAGTGTGTACATCCCAAGATGTCTTGCCAGCTTATTTTTTTTTTTGCACGCTAATGTAGGTGGGGGAAGGCTAAATTGGCTGTCATCGCACTCATTGCATTTCTACAAATTGTCTGTGTCTGTGTCTCTCCATGTTTCTGCTTTATTTATCTCTGCAGACAGAATTCTGTCTGTCTATATACCTCCACTCCCACTTTGCTCTTGGCCCTCGGGTTTTCCACCACTCATGTCCTAGCCCATTTTCCAAATGTGACAAAACTCATCTCTGGGAAGACTCCTCTGACCTGACCATTCTCCTTTATTCTACGTTCCCTTAATATTTGTCCTCCTAAATACAATATTTGCTGAATGAATCTATGAGTGAATGGATTTTATACTTACTTGCATTGATGATATGCTGCTCTATATGTTCTATGACATTCAGACATTTGAGCTCTTACTGTATGCCAGTCTCTGCGCTAGACAGTTGGGGAAATGGGCTAAAAGGCAAGAGGCCTGGCCTCGGTGAACTGCCGACAGTGTTAAGTACTGTGTGTATGTGTATCTATCTGCACACGTCTGATCACACCTCACTCCTTTCTCTCTCTTCTCAGCACAGAAGGATTCAGTCAGTCCCATGGGGGCCGACCAGAGGCTGCCAGGCTACTGGTGGTTGTCACTGATGGAGAGTCACATGATGGAGAGGAACTTCCTACAGCGCTAAAGGCCTGCGAAGCTGGCAGAGTGACACGCTATGGGATTGCGGTGAGAACAGCTCTGGATCTGGAATGATAGAAGGGACTGGGGAGGGTGACACTGAGGACTGGGAACTTAAGGAAAACGGGCATTGACCACTTCCCAGACATCAGCCGTATTCCCTTTCTTCTCTTTAGTTGGCTGTGTCCTGTACAGCTTTACCATCTCACAGCACACAGCTAGCAGACCCCACCTTTATCTCCTGACCCCCAGGTCCTTGGTCACTACCTCCGGCGGCAGCGAGACCCCAGCACTTTCCTGCGGGAAATCAGAGCTATTGCCAGTGATCCAGACGAGAGATTCTTCTTCAATGTCACAGATGAAGCAGCACTGACTGACATTGTGGATGCATTAGGGGACCGGATTTTTGGCCTTGAGGGTAATGATTACCCTGGAGAAACAGAGGACAGGGTAGGGGGAGTTCTGGGGTATAGGTGGTCTTCTGGAATAAGTTCAGAAGGTCAAAGGGGAAACGGTCTTCCCTTATATTGCCTTATGATGTTTTCTCACACTCAAGGGTCCCACGGAGAGAATGAAAGCTCCTTTGGGCTGGAAATGTCTCAGATTGGTTTCTCTACTCATCGGCTAAAGGTTGGACAGACTCTGACCCCTCTCAACATCTGACTCCTTCCAGCCTCTAACTCAGACAGCTTCAACCCCAGGGCTCTTCTGGATTCCTCCTTTAACCAATGTCCATGCTGACCTTCCTATACCTCACCAACTGACCCCAGCATGCCCTCAGTGACCCTCTCACTCCTGGAGAGCTTTTTCTTCTTATTCCCCACTGTCTTTTCAGCGACCCCATCTGGTTCTGCCCTACAGGATGGGATTCTCTTCGGGATGGTAGGGGCTTATGACTGGGGGGGCTCAGTGTTATGGCTTGAAGAAGGTCGCCGCCTCTTCCCGCCACGGACGGCCCTGGAAGATGAGTTCCCCCCTGCGTTGCAGAACCATGCAGCCTACCTGGGTGAGTAGCAGAGAGCTGCAAAGGATTAGACGGTGGAGGGGGAAAAAAAAATGCTTCCTCAGTGCGGAGGGTGGGATGGAGGGTATAAGGTACTCACTCTTAACTCATGCAGTTTCTCACTGATCTCCTGCTACCTTCCTTTGGGACCCCCTTCTGTGCCTTTAGGGAAACCTCCTACTCTGACCCCATCTTCTTTCCCTTTCACCCCCGATTCCTTGTCCACTTCTAGGTTACTCAGTTTCCTCCATGCTTTTGCGGGGTGGACGCCGCCTCTTTCTCTCAGGAGCTCCTCGGTTTAGACATCGAGGAAAGGTCATCGCCTTCCAGCTTAAGAAAGATGGGGCTGTGAGGGTCGCCCAGAGCCTCCAGGGGGAGCAGGTAGGGCATCCAAGGGAGGGTGAGACCCTTGGCTCCTGAGGGACCTTCAGGCTGTGGGGGGAAGAGAGTGAAGGGACAAGAGAGGGGCCTTAAAAGTCTGTGTTGAATTCTGGTTGGCAGAGTCTGTCAGGGATGTGAGGACCAGATTGGCAGGTGCTTCCCACTTGTCCATAATCTTGCCTTCCCTTTCCTCTGGGGTCACCACTACCCACCGCTCTCCAGATTGGCTCGTACTTTGGCAGTGAGCTCTGCCCATTGGATACGGATGGGGATGGAACAACTGACGTCTTGCTTGTGGCTGCCCCCATGTTCCTGGGGCCCCAGAACAAGGAGACAGGACGTGTTTATGTGTATCTGGTGGGCCAGGTGAGACTTGCTGGGATACCCTAGAACTTGTCTGTGGGGGGCAAAGGGAGTGAGGGAAGGCACACACATTTGAGGGCTGGCTGAGAGGTTGGGACTGTCAAATCAGCATCTTCTGCCTTCTCCTCACCTCCACCAGCAGTCCTTGCTGACACTCCAGGGAACACTTCAGCCAGAACCCCCGCAGGATGCTCGGTTTGGCTTTGCCATGGCTGCCCTTCCTGATCTGAACCAAGATGGTTTTGCTGATGTGGCTATGGGAGCGCCCCTGGAGGATGGGCACCGTGGAGCACTGTACCTCTATCACGGGACCCAGAGTGGAGTCAAGCCCTGTCCTGCCCAGGTCAGGAGTGCCCCGACGAGGCAGGGGCATGGTGGGAGGAAGGGGAAAGGAGGTGCACCCTTTGGTTATCATTGCTCCCCTGGGCTTGAGACCCAAACTGAACAAGTGCCTTTTTTATCAGTAGTCAAAAAGGTGAGGCGGTGGGGTAGGAAACATGTTGCTGTATACTAGAGACTCCTGAACACAGGCAAGTTTCTCTCATTCCTCCTCATGCCTGAGGGGAGAATTAGAAAAAGCCAGGTGGGAGGCCTGGGAAACCAGTTGTGTGAGTCTCTGCTCAGTGTCTCCTCTCTCCCTCTCAGCGGATTGCTGCTGTCTCCATGCCACAGGCCCTCAGCTACTTCGGCCGAAGTGTGGATGGCCGGTTAGATCTGGATGGAGATGACCTGGTAGATGTTGCTGTGGGTGCCCAAGGGGCAGCCATCCTGCTCAGGTGAGTGGCCCCAGCTCAGGTAGCAGTAGACAGCATGGCATAGCTGTTAAAAGCAAGGGCTTTGGAATCACAGAGTTACATTTGGCTTTCTTGATCAACTTACTCTGTGCCTCCGTTTCCTAGTTTATAAAATGGGAATAATAATCGTACCTGCCTTAGAGGTTTGTTGTGAGGATTAAACGCTATAATCTGTGAAAAGATCTAAACACAGTGCCTAGCACACGGCAAGTGCTGATTAAATGTTAGCTATTGGGACTTGCCTGGTGGTGCAGTGGTTAAGAATCCGCCTGCCAATGCAGGGGACAAGGGTTCGATCCCTGGTACAGGAGGATCCCACATGCCGCGGAGCAACTAAGCCCATGCACCACAACTACTGAGCCCGCGTACCACAACTACTGAAACCCACACACCTAGAACCCATGCTCCGCAATGGGAGAGGCCATCGCAATGAGAAGCCCATGCACCAAGGCCAAGAGTAGTCCCTGCTCGCCGCAGCTAGAGAGAAAGGCCACACGCAGCAGTGAAGACCCAGGCAGCCAAAAATAAAAATAAATTAATTAAAAAAAATGTTAGCTGTTATCTTACTTCTGTCAGAAGGTTCAGGGGAGGCGGACACATGTGTCCCCTAGCTCCTTATTCTTTCCTTTGACCTCAGGGAGGCAGACACTGGGGACTGCCTTTCTCAAAGGGTTTTCTTCCCTCTGCTAGACTTTCTTTCCCACCCTGTTCCCAGCTCCCGGCCCATTGTCCACCTGGCCCCTTCACTGGATGTGACCCCGCCGGCCATCAGTGTGGTTCAGAGGGACTGCAAGCGACGCAGCCAGGAGGCAGCCTGCCTATCCGCAGCCCTTTGCTTCCAAGTGACCTCCCGCACTCCCGGTCGCTGGGATCGCCAATTCCGTGAGTGACTAGAGTGCATGCTAGGCAGCTCTCAACCCCTTGCATGCCATGGTCTTGGGACCCCGCTCCACCTGCACTCTTGCCTGCCCCATTCAGATGTGCGGTTCACAGCATCGCTGGATGAGTGGACAGCTGGGGCCCGTGCAGCGTTTGACGGCTCTGGCCAGAGGCTGTCCCCTCGGCGGCTCCGGCTCAGTGTGGGGACTATCACTTGTGAGCCGCTGCACTTCCATGTGCTGGTGAGGAGGGGGCAGGAACTGCTTTGCATCAGGGCCTGGGAGTGAGAAGAAGGCTGGATCAGAGGGAGGACTTTCTGCTGGATCGGCAAGAAAGCCAGAGTCAGCAAAGTGAGAAAGATCAGACTGTGGAGTCAGGCTGATCTGGGTTTGAATCCTGCTCTGCCGTTTACCACCTGTGAATTCTGGGAACTCATATAACCTGCAAACCTTAGTTTCCTTGCCTGAAAAGGGGGGATGATAATAACAACTACAAAATAGGAGTTAGGAGTTAGCTGTCTTAGAATTAAATGTAATAGTATTGATAAAACCTTAGGACAGTGCCCAGCACACAGAAAGTGCTCAGTAAATATCACCATAATTATCACATTCTGCTAGGATTCCTGGGTCGTATCCCTAATCCTGGCTCCCCATGATCCTTGACTCTGGTTTCTCTTAGGATACATCAGATTACCTCCGGCCAGTGGCCTTGACTGTGACCTTTGCTTTGGACAACACCACAAAGCCAGGGCCTGTGCTGGATGAGGGCTCACCTACCTCCATACGAAAGCTGGTCAGAAGTGCCAAGCCCTGCCCTGCCCTGCCCTGGGTCCCAACACTGCCCTTCTCAGTGAATTCAAGAGAAAGCGGAGGGAGGAGACATGAGATCACAGTGAAATCTAACTTGGGCACCCACTCTTTTCACTTTTCCCTCAATCCCATTCCTTTCTCCCACACCTTCCTCTCAGCCCTCAGCCCCTTCTCTCTCCTCTAGGTCCCCTTCTCGAAGGACTGTGGCCCTGACAATGAATGTGTCACAGATCTGGTACTTCGAGCTAATATGAACATCAGAGGCTCCAGGTGGGATGGACATGAACTGGCCAAATGGGGGTGACCCGAGACAGATCAGAAGGGACTTGAAGGGAGATGGAGGGTTGTTTCTTGCCCAGGAAGACAGAAGCGAGGCTTCTGGCGCTCCTTCAACTCTGGTCTCTCTTTTATCCACGACTCCTAGGAAGGACCCATTCGTGGTTCGAGGTGGTCGGCGGAAAGTGCTGGTGTCAGCAACTCTGAAGAACAGGAAGGAAAATGCCTACAACACTAGCCTGAGTCTCAACTTCTCCAGAAACCTTCACCTATCCAGTTTTACTCCTCAGGTGCCCTTGGGGGAGGGAATTTGGGAGGAGGACAATTGGGGTATTGTCTGTGAGGGGCCCTAGGGAAAGGCTTGCTGTGTTTAGAGGCTGCAGGCAAGAGGGCAGTTGCAGCCCCACCTTAGCCTCCACCCCGCTTCCTCTGCTCTCAGGGGGACGGCCCAGTGAAGGTGGAGTGTGCAGCCCCTTCCCCTCATGCCCGCCTCTGCAGCGTGGGGCATCCTGTCTTCCAGGCTGGAGCCAAGGTGAGTTGGGGCCCAGGATGAGAAAGGGCCTCTGAGAGATCAGGGGCTGGAATCTGCAGGGCCTGGGAGTTTAGGAAAGGAGGCACACAAGGGCTCCTGTTCCTCTGTATTGTCCCATGAGGAGAAATCTACCATGTCCCTCTCCCCCAGGTGACCTTTCTGCTAGAGTTTGAGTTTAGCTGCTCCTTCCTCCTGAGCCAGGTCCTTGTGAGTCTGACTGCCACCAGGTGAGAACAATGGGCATTTCCTCCCAGGCCTCTCCTGTTGAGTCTTGGTGGTGGTGGTGTGCGGGTGGGAGCAGGGGTGGAAACAGCGTGACTCCTTTACTCTAGAGAGGGGTGTCTGAGACAGGGCTGGGATGCGAGCCTCTCCCCCTGACCCTACAGCAATAGCCTGGAGAGAAATGGCACGCTTCATGATAACACAGCCCAGACCTCAGCCTACATCCAGTATGAGCCTCACCTCCTATTCTCTAGGTATGGCTCAGCCCCCCACTGAGACCCCATTCTGACCCCAGACTCATACTCTTTATGTTTCCCCCCTCTCCCTCCGTGTGCTTCAGTGTTCCCAAACACCAAACCCTTAGGGCTGCTCTATCTTTTTGCCCTCAGTCCCACTCATGCTGAAGCTTCTCTTAAGCATCTTTCTTTCTTAGGTATAGTACTTATGCATCCTAGTTGTAGGGCTTTGCTGGGCCCTGGGGGTTGGAGCTGGTGTGATGGGATATGGGGTGTGGCCATAAAGTTCGTACCAAGTCTATGTCATGTCTCATTTCTGTCTTCTCTATGTACCCCCATCTCTTTATCCTTGTGCTGGCCCTACCTTCCCTGAATCCATGTCTGTGTGCTGATCATGTGCCCCTGTGTCTGTGTCATGGCTGTGACCATGTGCTTCCTGACTTGGTGCCCACGCAGTGAGTCCACTCTGCACCGCTATGAGGTTCACCCATATGGGACCCTCCCAGTGGGCCCTGGCCCTGAATTCAAAACCACTCTTAGGGTGAGAAGCTGGAGGGGACCTTGGCATAAGCAGAGGGAGGGGGAGGAGTTCCTGGGAAAAGGATGGGAGGAGTCTCTCTTAGATTTCAGTGGTATTGAGGGTAAAGGGGAACAGATGAGGAAGAGTCTTTCTCTGTCTCTCACCTCTTCCCATTTCCAATCCTCCTTTTAGGTTCAGAACCTTGGCTGCTATGTGGTCAGTGGCCTCGTCATCTCAGCCCTCCTCCCAGCTGTGGCCCATGGGGGCAATTACTTCCTGTCACTGTCTCAAGTCATCACTAACAATGTGAGTCTGGGCTAGGGGGCGTATGGAACCCTGCCATCTTGATTTGGTGGACTCACCCAGCTCCCAGCATCCTGGGTCACTGCTCTCAGGGCTCCTCCCTCCCTGGGGGCGCCTTTCTTTCACATATGTCGCTTCGTTGAGAAGAAAGAAAGGGATCACCCAGGGAAGAACTACAAGAGTGTGGGTGGCGTGCTCCTGCTCAGCCTGGAGTGGCCGGCCTCTCACCATCAAGAGGGTCCCTCAAGTTGGATCTTCCTCTAGGCAAGCTGCACAGTGCAGAACCTGACTGAGCCCCCAGAGCCCCCTGTGCATCCAGAGGAGCTTCAGCACACAAGCTGGCTGGTATGAGTCACAAGAGGGTGAAGAAGGTGTACAGAGTGGGAATGCAGGGGGGGAGCAGTAGAGTTTGGAGCCTTGGGCTGGAGAGTAGAGTGGGGAGTGAGGGATATTTCCACCCCAGCGTCCTGATGTGTCTCTCTCTTCTGGTAGAATGGGAACAACTCCCGGTGTCAGGTCATGAGGTGCCACCTTGGGCGACTGGCAAAGGGGACTGAGGTCTCTGTTGGACTACTGAGGCTGGTTCACAATGAATTTTTCCGAAGGGTAAACTTTTCCTTTTCCACTGCTTTCCCCTGCTGCTCCTATCTGGGACTTTAGCATAGCCTTTTCCGGTAGACAGACTCATGTTCAAGTTCGAGCTTTGCCTCCTACTCACAAAGTTATTTAATTTTTCTAAGTTTCTTTCTCCTCATCTCTAAAATGGGGAAGAAAAGACCTACTTCATAGGGTTGTTGTAAAGACTAAGTGAATAATGAGATGAACTCACTAGAAGCTAGTTACTGTTCTTGTATTTTCCTCCATTTATCATCTCTTAGTGTTATATCAATAATCAACCGACATTATGCGGGCCTCTCACTGTTGTGGCCTCTCCCGTTGCTGAGCACAGGCTCCGGACGTGCAGGCTCAGCGGCCATGGCTCACGGGCCCAGCTGCTCCGCGGCATGTGGGATCTTCCCGGACTGGGGCACGAACCCGTGTCCCCTGCATCAGCAGGTGGACTCTCAACCACTGCGCCACCAGGGAAGCCCCAACCAACATTTATAGGATACCTAAATTCAATCAACCCATCAAATGCCTGCTATATAAAAAGCCCTCTATTAGGTAGACACTGAGGAGAATATCCCCAACATTTAGCACCATGCCTAACTCATTGTAGTGATTTAATACATTTTTATTAAATGAATGAGTAAATAGTTGATATTACATGCAGGGTAAGCATGGAGGGTAGTGGGAAGTGATATTGTATAGTGAAAGAGATCTAGATTATCAAAGATCTTTAAAGCCAGGAAGATGAAATAGAACCTAATATGACAGGCAGTCAGGAGACATGTGAGTTCCTGAGCAGGGAAATGACCTCTTAATTATAACAGCTGTTTAGTACTAGGGGTTTATATTGTGCTTTCCCATGTTCCGTATACTTTGAATTACACAAGATCCCTGGGATGTAGGCATCTTTCAGGGAAGTTAAGTCTGACAGGCCATCCTTCCCTAACTCTGGTTCTCTCCTTATCTCTCTTTGGTATCCTTTTTTCATTCATTTATTTATTCTTTTAACAAAGATTTATTGAGAAACTAGGGACACATAAATTACTAACACACAACCCTTGACCTCAAGGATCTTATAGTTCAGAGGTGAAAGACAGAGAAGTAAACACTATTATAACCTGATCCAGGGTGATGGGGGTTAGGAGGGAACACTTTCCTACTTCCCAGAGGGGATGACATCTAAAGGAAGGGTAGGAGTTAGCCAAAGAAAGAGGAGTTGAATGCATTTCAGGTAGAGCAAACAGAGTATATGAAGGGCCATAGGCTTTCCATCTGTTACCCTTCTTTTCTTTCCCCATCAGTCTCCAACCTTTTCCTCTGGTTTTGAACATCCTGGAAGTTGTGCCCCTCAGCCTCATCTTTGCCATTAGGGTTCTGAGAGCCTTATCACCACCTGATGATGGCTCACTTTATTTTTTTTTAATTTTTTTTTAATTTTTTTTATTTTTTTTATACAGCAGATTCTTATTAGTTATCTTTTTTATACATATATTAATCAATCCCAATCTCCCAGTTCAGATGATGGCTCACTTTAAGTGTCTTTCCATCCACAGGCCAAATTCAAGTCTCTGACAGTGGTCAGCACCTTCGAGCTGGGAACTGAGGAGGGCAGTGTCCTACAGCTGACTGAAGCCTCCCGTTGGAGTGAGGTGGGGCTGGAGACTGAGTCTGAGAACTGTGGAACTAGTGAGAGTGGCAGTGGCCTAAGGGCACCTGTGAGATTTTTCAGAACAGAGGTGTCTTCATTAGGCAGCAGTCAGGGAGTCAGAAGTGATAAATCAGAATGGTGGGGTCCCACTGCCTCCATTCCTACCTCAGTCTCTTTCCTTTTAGTCTTCTATTTTGCGGCTGGCTTTGCTACAATGTTGGGTGAGGCTAGCTGGGCAAAACGGTGCAAATAAAAAACAACTCTCCTTCCTATGCAGAGCCTCCTGGAGGTAATTCAGTCCCGCCCTGTCCTCATCTCCCTGTGGATCCTCATTGGCAGTGTCCTGGGAGGGCTGCTTCTGCTTGCTCTCCTTGTCTTCTGCCTTTGGAAGGTAAGCACTGCTGTCGTGGGGAGTACGGGGCATGGTGCTCATGAATTAAGGAATCCTTGATTATAGCCGGGAGAACCGGATTTGTGCTGGGCAGCTAAGCAGGCTGTGGGTGTCATGCCCAGATCTCCTTCACTCTCCTCCACAAATGTTGGTTGAATTAAACTAAGCCAAATAAAATAAATTTGAATCTCAGTTTTGGAAGCAGAACAAAATTGAAGACTTCAGATACATCTGAGGGCTGTTGGCCGGGTCCCCAGGCAGGGCATTTGGTGAAGGCTCTTATCTCTTTCCCTACAGCTTGGCTTCTTTGCCCGTAAGAAAATCCCTGAGGAAGAAAAAAGAGAAGAGAAATTGGAGCAATGAATGTAGAATAAAGCCCTAGAAAGTCCTCCCTGGCAGCTTCTCCAAAAGACTTGCATAACAGCAGAGGTTTGGGGGCTCAGATGGGACAGGAAGAAGCCTCTGGACTATCTCCCCAGACCTGCAGCCTGACTTGACCTTTGAGTCATGAGGATGCTGCTGGCAAGGGATGAGGCCTTACCTCAGACGAGAAGGGCTGGCACTAAACACTCCCACCCTGTGCTTCCCTCCTTACCATCCTGGTTCCAGAGCCAACACTGGGACCTTAGTGTAGGGTCCTTTTTTCCCCATCCCCGGGAATTAAGAATTTTTTGCCTAGGTCCCTGACTTCTTTCAGTTTCCCTCTACATCCTCCCTCACAATTTGGAAAGGACGAGGGTTATCTTCCTCCATTTCCCACCTCTCACCTTCCTGCCTTCTCCCCACTCCACAGGAGAGAGCTGACGTTGGCTTGAACGAAGTAAAGTCAACATCTGCTGCTTTCCTGTGGAGTCTGGTGATTCAGAGGGCCGGATGGGGAGAGTCAACAGGAAAAAAGGAGGGAGGAGGAAAAGCCACAAGAGACATTCTGTACAATTCCAAGGAACAGAGAAGCCTTTAGACAGGCAACTGCCATCCCCCTGAAACCTGAGACTTTCGTGGTGCACTCGCCCGCCCTCAGGTGCTGGTGAAACGGAGCTGCCCCAGGCCTTCTGGGCAAGGGTTTCCCAACTCTCCAGCCTTCCCTGGGAGCAAAGCCAGAGCTGGGTGCCCGATTCTCTGGAGCCAGGGGCCCCCACGTGGCTAGAGCTGGAATAACACAGAAGACTGGATACCCTAGGCAGTCTTCTCCTCTCTCAGGCCTCACACACTCATGAGCACTCCTTGGAGCCTCCTTACAGAAACTAGAGAGAAGGGAGTTGATGGTGGGAAACCCTTTCACCTTACTAGACTTGGGAAGCAGCAGCCCCATGGGGTCTGAATTAAGGAAGAAGCTGAAGTAGGTTGCAAGAGGTCTCTGGGAAGCAAGCCCTTACTTACTTGGCACTGTTTATATAGCACAAATAGCTCCTAGGAAATGTTTCTGGGGCATCTCCAGTCATACCTTGTAGGGCTTCTCTGGTACAATCAGTTGGACAGCCCTTGCTTGATGTTTACTGGAAATTCTCAAGTTAGTTTCTATCTCTGGACCACCCCACCACCTGACTCCCATTTTTTGGTCATGGCCAGTAAAAAGAAGTGGATTCTCATTGACAACTGGGTAACATACAGTTCTCTGTAATCAAGACTTTGGACACCAAAGTTAGTTACTGGTCTCCAGAGGGCAGCTCTGACAGCCATTTGAAGAATCAGCACCCATTCAGAGCTGAGAAGAGAGGGGACCTGATTGGGCAGTTGACTAGCCGCCACAGACTCTGTCCTCCAGGGCTGTTCTTGAGATCTGGTCACAGTGTTTATTTTGGCATGTCTCTGGCCTTTTGCAGACAGCATTGTCTCTGTTTCCTAGCAGGGTAGACAGTATATCAGATGGTCAGAACAAATAAAGTTCAGTGTCAAATGACTTCTGGCTCTCTTTGAGTTCCCTGGGATATAGACTGCTCACAAACGGTGAGAGGTGGAGTCTCGGTTTACCTTGAGACCTTATACAATTGAGTCCCTGGAAGGCAAGGTTATGAAGTATTTGAAATGTTTTCTGTGACTCTCCCACTGGAGATGTACTCTAGCCTCCTGCAATCCTCACCTACTTAAATGAGCGTAGAGTGTAAAATGTGTAGGTTTGGTAAACACATAGGCCTATACCGAAATCCCAGGTCTGCCATTTATGAGCTAAGTGGCTTTGGGCAAGTCATAACTACCCTGAGGCTCAGATAAAAAGCTGTGTAGAGCAGTGGTTAAGAATGAAGACAGACTTGGGTTTAAATCTAAGCTCTACCACTTAAATCCTGCTTGACCTTGAACAGATTTAACTTCTCGATGTCTTGACTTTCTTGACTTTCAACTTATTAGGGTTGTGAGGACTAAATGAGATGATTCAAGTAAAGTGAACATATAGTAAGTACTTAATAAATGGTAACTATTGTTATAGTTACCTGGCCTATAAGGCTGGGACAACCATTCTGTGCCAAGCTGGTGAGTTATTTTGTGGCAGGAGGATCCATGGTGGCCCTTAGTACAATTCATATAGGCTATAGTTTGATCAACATTTATGCAGCACACTTCTTTCTGGGGCAAGGACTGAGGCCATGGTTATGTTGACAGATTTCCCCTCTTTATCCCCAGTCAGCCTGCAAAGGGAGATGGGTATCCTTGAGGACTGGTTCATCTAATTCTCTCTCCACATGATTAAAAAAGCACTTTTAATATTTTTCTCCACCTAGAGATCCCTGTCTTCTCTCTTCCTCAGCGCCAGAATGGGACTTTCTCTAACCCCAACCTGTTCTTCAAAAAGCCTGTTACCTCTTCCTTCCTTTGAAGCAGAGCCAGTTTGAGAAGCAACTGTAGAAACACCAGGCTCTCCTCAGACACACAGGTGTTGCTTTCTTCTCATCGTTGCTCCTTTGTTCCTTTATTCATTCTTTTGTTCATTCACTCATCAGACATTAAGCACCTAATATGTGCTAGGCAATTTGAATAATATAAAATGCAACTCCTACCATCAAAGAGCCCAGTCTAGTAGGGGAAACAAACATGTAAACATATAATGGAAAATACAGAGAGCTGGTTGCTAGACGACATATCAGTATTAGAAATGTGTCGCACACAAGAGGCACACTTTTTTAGGTGAGGTTGGAGGGACTTTAAAAGTTTACAGGAAAAAAAAAAAAAAAGTCTTGAGGGGCCACCAAGTGTGAGAGGAGGCATTCCAGGGAGGATTAATCACCAGTCGGGAAGGGAACTGTAGTAGATTGGAGCAGCCTGAGCATTAGACTGTTTGTGAAAGTAGTGAGAGATGAGACTTGAACAGGCAGAGTGCAGCTCCAGATGAGCCTAGTAAACTACGTTAAGAACTCTGACCTTTATCCTGTAGGCTTTCACATGCATTTGAGTGTGCTCTCTCTGGCTGAAGGGAGGAGAAAAGAGAGACGGGTAGACTGACTGTTCAAGCACGAATTGCTGAGAATCTGAATTTAAAGGGCAGTGGAAATAATGAAGACGGTTTTGTGCGCATTTTTGTGGAAGGGAATGCTTAGAATAAAAAAAATCGCTCCTCTCCCTGTGCCCTTTACTAACGTAGAGGTGCGTTGGGATGTTAGGCCTGGTCCCCTTTCTCCACGTTGCGGTGGGTCGTGCATCATCCACGCTCGGTCCTTTGCTCGGCACTACAATCTCCTCCCGTTTCCAAACTGCTCTCTTCAAATCCTTCTTTGTGCCCGGGTTTTTGGCCGCGGAATGGGGGGAGGAAGCAGAGGTAACTAAGTCGGCAAATATCTCTGGATATAATCAAATCTTCGTCACCAGTGGTTAAATGCGACAGTTTCTAAGAGGTGTGCACACCGGGAGACTCCTGCGGCTGCGCTCCGGGGGACGGGGCTGAGGCGGGGCTTGGGGTGGAGCCGCAGCCTGGAACTGCGGGGAGGGGCGGGGCAGGGCAGGGGGAGGGGTTTTAGCCGGATCCCGGGTCTGGGGACCTGAGGTCCCTTTTACGATTGAGCAGGTCGGAGCTGGGGGCGGGTTCGGTTTGGGAGGGTGAGGTTTGAGACCAAGCCCAGGCGGAGACTGCAGGACTTTTGTCTCCGCAACGGCGGAGTGAGGCTGGGCCAGGGGCGGAGTGTTAAGACCAGCCCTCGGATTCTTGCCTCTGATTGAACGGGGTGGCCCCCCCTGGGGCGGGTCCTGGTTTGCTTTTGACAGCTCTCTTACACAGCTGCAGACGAGTCCGGTGGGTTCAGGAACCTGTGACCCCGCTCTCCGCGCGTCCCCGTCCCCCCGTGGCCCCGGCCCCGGCCATGAAGAGCATCTTCTCCTGCTCCAGCTCACAGGTGGCGGTATGTGCTACAATGTCTGGGAGGATGGGCATGGGGCTGGGGTCCAAGCCCTGTGGTGACAGAAGTCCTGAGTCCCATCTCCACGCACCGTCGCCTTTTCTCTTTATCGGTCTTTCTAGCTCTTCCGCTCCCGCAGTGCAGCCCTCCCGCCCTGCCTTCCTCAAGACCCTGTCTCCCACAAGGTCCTTTCCCTTGGCCCTTTCTTGTCCTCCAAGCATCTACACCCCCAACTAATGATATGTTTCCGGCAGCCCCTGCCCCCTCCCAAAGGCTGTGTTCTCTACTTCTTCTCTGTTTCCCAGTACTGAACTACCTTCAAGTATCTGTCCTATCCCCAGCCCCTGCTCAGCCCCAAGCCCCTTTCTGTCTCCCAAGTATTGCCCCACGCCCCATTTACCAGCCCTGCCTTGTCCTCACAAGCCTGCCCTCCTATATGGCCTAATCCTTGCTCTCAGTCCAGCAAGTACTTCCAGCCCCGTGCCTTCCCCTAGCACTTCCTCATAGAGTCTTCTCTGTCCTTGCCCCCATCTCACCCCATGCCACTTCCACTTCCATTCTCTCATCACCACCACTGGCTCTCAGACATCACTCCAAACCTCTTTCCAGTCGGTGCTCTGACAGCAGCAGCCTTCTCCTGTTCTCCCCTTCAAGCTCTGCTCCTCTCTGTCCAGTGGCTGTTCAACTCCCCGACCTCCTTCTGCCTGCTCTCTGCAGGTTAATCTTGCAGTCCGGCCTGGCCGGCCCAACAGGCACTGCCAGAGGAGGACAGTTGCCTGGCTGCTCCCCAAGGAATGGGTAAATTGCCTGCAGAATCCACTCTGGCCAGTTCACTGCAGTGCCTGGTCATCATACTGGTTCTTGGGCCACTCAAGGCCTTCTGCCTGCTTCTCCCCACAATCTTCCTTCATTCTAGACCCTCACCCAGTTGTTTAGGGCCTATACTCTCTGCTTCCTTTGACTGAGCTGGGGAACGGTAATGGTGAGAGGCGAAGAGGATAAAATGGATTCACTCTGAGAGTTCCCAGTAGAAGTCACTGTCCTCCCCATGTTCTCCCAGAACAAAACACAGGGAGGAAGACTACAGAAGGGAGTGGCTAAGGGAGGGTATAGCTTCTTCTTCTCTGAAGATCTCTTACAGAGAGACCCCCTATCTAGGGATGAAATTTTGTGTGGAGACTGGGATGACAGTTCATTTTGAAGTGAAGTAGCCAACTACCTGTAGTAATATTGCTTAGCCTAACTTGACTTTGTGGTGTCATTCACTGAGCAAACGTGAGAAATGCTCAGCTCACCCTGCATGGGCAGGCCACAGAAGCCTGGAAGTGACCTACGAGGCAAGAGTAGGAACTCTGTTGAGGCCTGTTCTCATCCCACTTAATGTTTGCTTCCCCACTTAGTTTCCACACATTAATCAACCAATCAAAAGGCATTTACTGAATGACTACTAAAGGTACCAGAAACTGAGGCTATCCAGAATGTCTTAACTCAGGATTTTCTTATTCACGTGGACTCTTTCTTGGTTACTGAAAGTCCTCCACATTGCCCTGCCCTTTCAGGTTTGTGGAGTCTGCCTGCTCCTTAGGAATCGGGAAACTATCTCATTCATCCTGATTCTCCAATTGTTGGTCAATACCTACTTTCCAGGATGCTGGGATGAACAATGGGCTGAATGTTGGAATTCTAAAGCATTCCTCTGTCCTTCTTCATCCCAGCTCTACAGAGGTTTGGCCATGAAGAATTTCTACCCATTCTAAACTCTTCTTAGTACAAGATTATATGTAGTAAATTAGGTGAATTTAGAACTACTTAGCTGGAAAGAAAAGTGTTTCCTCAGTCAGGGTATGGATCCAACGAGATTGAAAATAGACCAGTTTAAGCTGTAAATTGTTTCCTCTTGAAACTTCCCCACACTTCTCATGATAAATTCCTCCACTCCCTGGGTGGCTAACCGCTCTGAACCAGTTTGTCAGAGAAATAGTGTGACAGCCTTCCTGACCGCCCCCAAAGCCTGGCTTCCCAGTCATGGCAGAAGATTGCCCCTTTCCATCCCCGCTCCCACCCCTGGATCCAGATTGCACCCTCAGATTGAGATAAGGACTGAAGGATCTGTGACCATTTAAAAATTAATCTAAGTCATCCAGAATACGTATAGGAAGTTTCAGAAACAAAAAAACAAAAGCCAGCTCCTATAATCTCATTTTGATCTAGTCAAGTAGAGGATACCTTTGAGGGTGTCTTACATAGGCAGCTTACTCTGCATATGTAGGAAGTAAGTCAGAAAATAGCTTTAAACAGTAGGCACTGGATCAGCTTAGAGGAATGTCAATTGCATTTTAAAAATTGAGAGACAGCTCCTGGTTCCTCCAGGGCAGCATTTCCATTTCCATTCACCTGCCCTACAGAGGTACCCACTCTCTCTGCTGTTTCTCTCTCTACTGTTGGTGTGTTCCACCTTGATAGGATGGTCATAGACACATGGCCAGAGATAAGGAGAGCCTGCAATTACTTCTACAAAGCCACCCTCCCACCCCCCACCCGACCCCCGCCAATCCTACGGGAGATACAAAGCTTATCCTTGTTTTGAGCCTGCTGATTAATTTGGTGATTGCTCCCTTGAGGCTGTGATGGTTATCCTCTTTCCCAAGGTGCTGGGGTGAACAATAGACTGGATCTTGAGATTCGGAAGCATCCCTCTGTTCTTTTTTTTTTTTTTTTTTGTACTTGCCATGTGGCCATGCAGGATCTTAGTTCCCCTACCAGGGATCGAACCCGTGCCCCCTGCATTGGGAGTGTAGAGTTTTAACCACTGGACTGCCAGGGAAGTTCCCCTCTGTTCTTCTTCACCCTAGCTCTGCAGAGGTTTGGCTGTGAAGAATTTCTACCTATTCTAAATTCTTCTTGGTATAACAAGATTATAGGAAGTAAATTGGGTGGATTTAGAACTATCTAGCTGGAAAGAGAATTATCTACCTTGCTAAGAAGCACCTTTACCATCTATACAGCTTGACTGTCATACATTACCCGATATGATCAAGATCCCTTCCTCCCACTCCCCTGGATGGAGAATTCTGAGCCCAGGAACACCCAAAATGTGCCAAGCAAGGCTAGGAAGGATGGGGATTAGGGCTGACATTTATTGTGTACCTACTACGTGACAGACAGTTCTAGGTGCTTTATATAGTGTTACTTTATTAGCAAACTGAGGTTCAAAAAAGTTTTACATGCCTCAATTCACAAGGATAGAAAGTGTTAGAATCAGGATTTTAAATAGAGAACTTCAGATTGAGGTCAGCTGATGGTGGCGTCCTGTGGTGGAGGTGTAGTTCTAGCTGTCTGCTTTTTCTGAGGGTGATATGGCCCCCCATGGGGCATTGGATAACGTGTTATTACATCTCAGTCTGTTGGTATGTGGAGCAGTCATTTTGCTTATTATGTCCTTTGAGAATTAACCTGTTTGGAGACTCTTCTCCTTGTACAGAGTAGTGTCTGAAGGTGGGTGGTTTTACCCTGGAGGCGGTCTTAGACTGTTTATTTGAAAATAAGTAAACCTTCCATAGCTCCGTAGTAAATGGCCTGGTGGTGAGAACTAGAATAGGGCATCTGATGGCCTGGGTTCTAATCTCAATTTTACCACTATTTTGTGGTGTGACCCTGGACAGTTATCTAACCTCAGTGTGCTTCAGTTTCTTTTCTGTCAACTAGATAAAATAATATCAGCCCTAACTACTTTCTAGGGGTGTTGAGAGGGTAATTGAAATAGCACTTAAAAGAGCTACGAGGAATTACCTCACGAGTATTACCTCAGAATCCATCTACCTTAGATAATTTTATGGTTTAGGCATTTAAAGTCTTTCCTGTTCTTGAGTAATAATTTGCCCTGGCTATGTATCTGAAAATGAGTTGGCTTCCATAGACCCCTTTTTTCCCCCACCTTCTCCTATAGCCTCTTCTTGTTGCAATTACACCTCATAAAATGCAATGTGCTGCCACCAGTCCCCCACTGCTTCCTGTTTTTTTATAAGGATGCCATACACTTGTATAGCTTTTTACAGTTTACAGAGAGATTTTATATACGTTAGCTCATTTAATACCCACAGCATGATGAGGTAGTTATTATTTTCCTCATTTTATAGATGAGGAAACAGATTAGAGGTGTTCAATGACTTACTCTAGGTAGCTGAAGTATGTGAATTACTGAAGTAGCTGAACGAGGCCGTGAACTTAGGCCTGCTGACAAATATTCACCTAGGGCCCTTTTCACCATTCCACAGATTTTTGCATCCTTTCTTCCTTTCCTTTCCTTTCCTCTCTGGACCAAACCAGGCTTTTCCATGCTTTCAGCTCTGGGTGTTTTTACACAGCTCTTTCATGTTCTGTGATACTTCAATTATTGTAATTACCCCACCACCTGAAAAAGTCAAGCTGGCATGGTAGAACAATGTGTGCCCAGGTATGGCTGTTGTCTGGGACAGCTGCTCCCTGCCAGGAAAATGAGGAGGGAGGGAAGGGTGGAGGAGGGGAGCTGCCTCCTCAAGCCGAGCTAGAGACCTGTCTTTGCCTTTTGGTTGTTGTTGCCATGGAAGGGGAAGAAGGACTAGCCTGAGGGCATAGGTATGAGAAGGGAAAACGAAAACTCTGTGCCTCTGCTCCTAGTTTTGGGCCCCAAAGCCAATGGGTAGAGATGCTATGGATAGGTATTTGGACTCCTAGCTATGACCCAAAGCTAGGTGCCTTGATTTCTCAAATATCTGAGAACAAAGAAACAGAGGAGCACGGGGCTTGGGGCATTGAGAGGCAAGGTGGACCCAGTCCAGAGTGGTCAGTTTGGTTCAGTTTGCTCCAGCAAGACTTAAAGAGCAAAAGGGAAAGGAATCATGGCTACGATTGCTAGGAGGTTGTGCACCTATCAACAATAATCATAATGCTGATAAAAAGACACTTGAGGGCCGCGGAGCGGCTGGGCCCGTGAGCCATGGCCGCTGAGTCTGCGCGTCTGGAGCCTGTGCTCCGCAACGGGAGAGGCCACAACAGTGAGAGGCCTGCGTACCGGAAAAAAAAACAAAAAAAAAAGACATTTGAATTACTATGCATTCAGTCCTTAAAAATGATTTTTAATTCAGTAGTCCAAGCACCTTTTGGTCCAGGGCTGGCAAAACGGGCAGTAGTCCCCAGTGGCATATGAGTTGGTGACTATTTAACTGGCCCACCTAGAAGGACTAAATGATCTAGACTGAGCGACTTGTGGAACATTGAAAGGATCTCAGGGATGTCCCTTTTCCCTTGCTTGGCATCCTAAACATGTTCTTCTTTTCTTTCTCCACTCTACCCCCGCCTCTTATATTCACGCAATCTGTGGCTCTGGACCAGGTGGAGAGATGGAACCGTCGTGATCAGAAGCTTCTGGAGGCAGTGCAGCGGGGGGACGTGGGATGTGTGGCTGCCCTGGCCTCCAGGAAATCTTCCCGACCCACCAAGCTAGACTCGAACGGCCAGTCCCCGTAAGTAAGACTTCTTGATCCCCACCCTTGGTATGTGGCTCTCTTTAAAAACCCAAACCCCAGGATGATGTAAGACCAGGAAATGCCTACAACGTCAGAGCCCTTTTTTGTCTTAATTAGCAAGTATATCAATAAATCTTTGCTACATATCAAGTGCTGCACAAAGTGGGGGAAGAAGATATTGTCCCTGAGGTCCACACACCTCATGACCCACATCAACAAAATTGACCAAAAAAGGACATAAAGCCCATGAAACAAACGGAAAACTGAAACATACACTATATAGAGTATTTCTTCATTGTACAAATAGGAGGGTGTGTATGCTTGAGAAATTAGGAGTGCAGTGGTGGCCATGAGAGTCATGTGGCTGGAAGGAGTGATTAGAGCAAGAGGGATATTAGCCCTTGTCTCTTCCCAAGTCAGCCTGCAAATGTCCAGCCCTCTGCTCTGGCCCACTCTGTGACACTTCCAGTCTGCTAAGTGTCCTGTGCTGAGTTACAGGTAATTATGTGTTCCCTGGACGCCCCTGCAGTACTCTGAGATTGCTTGAGACCTGTAGCTCTTATTCCTACCTTTGCTCCCAGCCTCCTCTGAAGTTTTAACAGTAGGCCATTTATATAGGCTTCTCTTTCTCAGAAAGTCAGGCTACGGGAGCTTCCCTCTCCGCTTTTGGGATTGGCTTCGGGGTGACGGAGCTTAGTAGGCAGTGCTTATTAAGGTTCTCCCATTCCTCATCCCCTGGTCCCTTCATCCTTCTGCCTCTCGGCGTTGATTCTGGCAGGTTTCATCTGGCAGCCTCCAAAGGCCTGACAGAATGTCTGACTATACTACTTGCGAATGGGGCTGACATCAACAGCAAGAATGAGGATGGTGAGTTAGACTAAAGCACTGGGTCATGCTGCTTGCTCTTCCCTTTACAGCAGCAGTCGGTGGGTGGGGGGCCAGTGCTGGGCCCTGCTGGAGGTTCCAACTGTAGCCCTCCTGCTTCTCTCCTCATAAGTTCTGGCCAGTCTCCTTCCAGGGGTTCCGCTCCCTGCAAGCTGGGCCTACCTCACCCCCATTCCCACCTCCACCGCAGGTACCAGGCACTTGGGGAACAGGAATTTCTGGCCCCATGTGGCTGAGAGCCTCTCTCTCTAATCTCCCTCTGATTATATGTGCGTCTCTTGCCTTCCCTCCCTGTGAGTCATCGGTATGCATGGGGCCACCCACTCTCCCTCTCCCCTTCTTTCGCTTCCCAGGGAGCACCGCCCTGCACTCGGCCACCATTTCCTGCCAGCCACAATGTGTCAAGGTCCTGCTGCAGGTAAGAGCAACCTCTGATACTACTCCTGTGAAAGGAAGAAGAGGACCCAGGGATGCCTTACTCTGTCTTGTACTCACAAGCAATATTTGGTCAAATGTACCCCTCTCATTCCCAATAAGAGAGCTAGTAATCACTTATTCATTAGTTCGCCAACATTTGTTTAACACCTGCTATGTGCAGACACCCTGCTTAATGCTGCCCTTGCGGGCATGTCGTAAAGCAGCGTTGCCAGGGACTGACTGCCAGTCAGTTAATATGCATGTATTGAGCTCAGCCACTGGCAGAGGCACTGCAGAGACTAACTGCTGTGATGATGGGCTGGTGGAAGGATGGCAGAGGTGTTCACATTAAACCCAAAGCCTGCTGTCTGTTTTGAGGAGTTTGTGGTGTAGGAGTACAGAGAGAAATATACATGTGAAATGACATATGGACAATTCAGAACTAAGTCTCCCAAAGTTCAAAGGCACAGTTCAACAGGCCACTGTGCAAATGGATGTTCTGCTTTGTTCTTCCTGGCCCTTTCCAAGTTTCCCAGTTATGATCCTAAAGTACCAGACATAGACTCAGTTGTCATTTTCCCTAACATGTTTATTTACCTATAATATGATTTTTCTTAGGCCCTAGGTTTATGAACCAGGGCTGAAATTCAAGGCTGCCTATCATTTGCAAGGAATAAATTGGACTTGCCCAGTAGGTAGCCAGAGTCATGGCCCTCCTGCCCCTCCCCACAGTAATGTGAAAGCTGGTGGCCCAACAGGGGGTTATGGGATGAGAATGTTAACACCACGCTCCATGCTGCTTCCCTGTGTGGCTGTTTGCAGCATGGTGCCAATGAAGATGCTGTAGATGTGGAAAATCGTACTCCATTGCACTGGGCAGGTGTGTGCCAGGGGACTGGTGGGAAACAGGGCTGCAGGGACCAGAGGATGGGGAGGGAGAGGGGGATAACATTTGGTGGGAAGAGCAGACCAGAGCTAACTGCTGAAATGGTCGGAGGGAATGCTGCGTCATGGTCTGACTAGGTGTCCTTCCTGCTTCCCCTTAACCCGATCATCCCGCAACCCTCCGTAGCCTTCTCTGGCTGTGCCTCAAGTGTGCTCCTCCTGTGTGATCACGAAGCCTTCCTGGATGTCCTGGATAATGTGAGTGTCAGCTGGGCAGCTGGGCCCTACATGGGGAGACTGCTGCTTTCTCTGAACTTAATTATGGTCATTAATTATGGAACTTAAGCCAAGTTCCATGACCAGGGGTTGTGTAGCACCACCTCCTCTTCCTTCTCCCCATGCCCTTCCTCCTCTTCCACACAGAGAGGTTAGGGCTTATCTTCTGGAGAGCTTCTAGCCCTCTGAGAAGGAGTATTTAGCCCCAGGATTAGGGCTTTTTCCTGGAGAGGTGCGGGAACAGGAGAGTTGGTTGCATTGTGTCAAAGCCCTGGTTCCCCTGGTTCCTCGTGAACCCCCTTCCCACAATCTGTGCAGGATGGACGTACACCCCTGATGATTGCGTCGCTGGGTGGTCACGCAGCTATCTGCTCACAGCTACTGCAGAGAGGCGCCCGGGTTAATGTCACTGACAAGAATGACAAGTGAGCCTTCCCCGTCTTCCCACCCCAAATCCCGACCCTGACCAATCTAGAAAGGAGCCACTGGGCAAAGTGTGTGTGTGTGTGTGTATTGGGGAAGAAGGCAGGTTGGTCTCTGTTTTCTTGGGAACCTCTCTTCTTCTCAGTGGTGGTTCAGAAGAGCACTGCTTGTTGCTTCACTCTTTTCCTCCTGGTGAGTTGAGAACGTTTTCCTTATACTTTCCTATTCTGTTGCTGACACTGCCATCTTCCTAGCATAGGTGACTCTGGAAGTAGAATCAATACCTCTGGATCCACTAGTTTAATTTACTGGTTTTCGAACTATCTTCTAAGCAATGGAATACTTTTTCCCCAGTAAAGAATTTATGCAGGACCTCAATCTATAAAGCAGATGGAAGTGGAGCCCTTCCAATTGGCCCCCTGCTTTCTGATGCTACAGCTCCAAGGAATGACATTTGAAAAGTTCTGGTCTGGCCTCGTGCTTTGTCACTGGCTGGTGTTGGTCTGTGGTGCTCCTGACCACACTGAGTGAGAGCTGACCTTGTGAGTGGATTTTTTGAAACCAGGACTCCTGGGTTCCATGAGAAAAGCTTATGCTCAGATTTGTCCCAACCCATAGATCGGCTCTGATCCTGGCCTGTGAAAAAGGCAGCACTGAGGTGGCTGAACTGCTCCTGAGCTATGGAGCAGATGCAGGGGCGGTGGACAGCACGGGGCATGATGCTTTGCGTTATGCTCTACGCACACAAGACAAGATGCTGTGGAGGCTGCTGCAGCAGGCCCTGAACCGGCAGGGGCTGGGAGGTAAAGCCAATACCCTTTTGTAACTTCAAGATGCTCCTCGATAGCCTTAGAATCAGAGAAGCGTCTTAGAATCCCCTTTGTTTCCATGGCAATAATAATTGTCACTTTAGTTGAGAGTTTACTTATTTACTGCTGCTGCTATGAGATGACTCCAAATTCCCAAAAGCACGGTCACAAAGTTCTTCAAAGCAGCCTTGTCTTTCACTGAAGGCAACTCTGGCTAGTACTGTTGCTAGCATTTATGAGTTGCAGTTGTACATCTATTTATGTGATTTGATGGTCAATCTCTCTCTCTCCCCTACTAGACTGTAACCCCCTCAGATGACAGTCCATCTCTGTTCCGCTCACCATTGAGGTCCTGGCGCCTATAACAGTGCCTGGCACAGTGTCCAATAAATAAGTGAGTGAATGAAATGAATGAGCTGGCATATCTCTGAGATAGGAAACGAAGGTTGCTGGACAGCTAGGGAGTCATCAAATAGGGGTGGCTTTCCCTATTCGACATGTGTGGTAAAGGATTAACACTGAGGGGCCACTCCTTTCAGAGAAAGTCTGAAGGCAGAGTGTGGGCTAGAAGCACGTGGGCCCTGTCTCCTCTCTCATTTTCCCCATGTCTTTTCATATAGGTCAGGGGTTAGTTCAACACCCAGATCTTGCATCCCAGGTAAGACCCTAAGTGCCTTCTCCTTTTGCTTCTGACCCACCCCAGGCTTTCCCGCTGGGATATCTCCCAGGCAGTGATCACCGGGGCATTGAGACAGTCTAAGAGAAGAAAGGCCCTCTTGGACTAGCTGCCTGGGTTTACTTCACTGTTCCTTTTTCTCCATAGGCCTCTCCATCTGAGCCTCAGGTGGGTTCTCCACCTAAGAGCCCATGGAGAGCAGAGCCTGAGGAGGGGCAGGAGGAAGAAGAGGATGAAGATCCCTGTTCAGAGGAGTGGAAGTGGAAGTATGAAGAGGAGCAGAGGAAAGTTTCCCAGTTGGAGCAGGAGCTGCTGCGAAATATGGAAGAGTGTAAGGCTCAATCTGCAGCTTATCTGGGCCTGGAGAGCCAGATTCAAGAACAGGTTCGGGAGCTGGGGCTCCTCCTATCACAAGAGCCCGGAGCTCCGGGAGACCTGCGCTCTAGTCTCCGGCCTGGAGGAGATGGCATGGAGCAGGGTTGTACCCTCGACCTGCTGGCTAAGTGCATACAAGAGCTAAAGAAGCAGCAACAGGCAGCAGCCGCAGCTGCAGCAAGGCCAGTATTAGCTTCCAAGAAGGCTGAGGATTCAGCTGGAGGGGTGATCCAGTATGACGCCCACGGAAGGTCCCAACCAGAAGAACAGGAGCCACCCCACAGCCCAAGGTCTGAGACCATTGGGAGATCCACAGGACAGCAACCGACCGCCAGTGGTGGGCAGGCCCTTGGCCCTGATCACACTGACCAACTGCATGCTGGCCAGGAGCCGAGGCCCCAGGCCCCAGGGGCTGAACCAACAGGCACAGTGGCTGAACCAGTGCACACAGCAGCCATGAACCAGCTCCTGCTACAGCTGAGGGAGGAACTGGCTGCGGTGTGGCGAGAAAAGGATGCAGCCCGGGGGGCTTTATCAAGACCAGACCTGGAGGGAGCTGTGGGGACGTCCCGGGCTGAGGCTGCAGCAGCAGCCTGGGAGAAGATGGAGGCCAGGTTGGAGCGGGTGCTGGTGAGGCTGGATAGGGCAAAAGCAGGATTACAGATGAAACCTGAGGTCCCTGCCCAGGAGCCCAGAGAGGGATCCCCAAAGGCAGGCCCAGGGGCCATCACCAAAGAGGGTGAAGGGAAGGAGGAAGGAGCTCCTGGGGCCTGGGGAGAGCCTCTAGGGATGCCTGGAGGGGAACAGATGCCAAGAGGAGGCCTGGCAGAGGGACAGCTGGAGAAGGAGGTGAGGCTGAGCGACAGTAACTTGCTGCAGGAGTTGGGGGAGCTGGGCCAGGAGCGGCAGTGGTTGCAGGGGGACCTGCCGTCCCTGAGCCAGCGGCTACAACGGGAGTGCGTGCCCAAGCCAGAGGCGCAGGTCCAGCTACAGCGGGAGTGCGTGCCCAAGCCAGAGGTGCAGGTCCAGCTACAGCAGTTGCGGTGGAGCATGGGGCTGCTGACAGATGAACTGGCCCTGGAGAAGGAGGCCACCGAGAAGTTGCGGAAGCGCCTGGCCTCCCAGAGCAGAGGCCTCCGGGGACTGTGGGACTGCCTGCCCCCAGACTTGGTGGGCAGGGGGAGTGCACGGTGCCCAGCGGCCGATCGCCTGGAGGAGCTGCAGGCCTGCGTCAGCGCCCTGGTGGCCAGGCACCGCGAGGCCCAGCAGGTGCTGGCTCGGCTAGAAGAGGAAAACCAGCAGCTGCGGGGCTCCCCTGCCCGATGTGGGGAACCGGGCGCCTCCTCAGAGGCCTCAGCGTCCCCCCAAGTTGAAGCTCTGGAGCAAGACCTGGGGAAGCTGGAGGAAGAGCTGCGGGCGGTTCAGGCCACGATGAGCGGGAAGAGCCAGGAGATCAGGAAGCTGAAGCAGCTGCTCTACCAAGCCACGGAGGAAGTGGCTGAGCTGAGGGCCCGGGAGGCGGCCGGTCTGCGGCAGCACGAGCAAACTCGGGGCTCACTGGTGGCCCAGGCCCGGGCTTGGGGCCGGGAGCTAAAGGCCCTGCTGGAAAAGTATAATACGGCCTGCCGGGAGATGGGACGGCTGCGGGAGGCGGTGGCCGAGGAGCGGCGCAGGAGCGGGGACCTGGCTGCGCGTGCGGCAGGGCAGGAGCGCCAGGCCAGCGAGCTGCGCGGGCGGTCGGAGCAGTTGGAGAAAACGGCGGAGCTGCTGAAAGAGAAGGTGGAGCATCTCATCGGGGCTGGCCGGGACAAGGAGGCCAAGGTGAGCAGACCAGGCAGCCGAAGGGAGCATCAGGGCAGGTTTCTGTGAGTTTAGGATTGGCTGACCGGAATCTATCTTTGGTTCGTCCGATTAATACCCCAAACAGAACACCAGTCATTTGCAAGGACCGCACTATGTTCTCCTGGGTCTGAGGGGGTCTGGGATTGAGATTGGAGGTGAGGTAAGTTATAAATACAAGAGAGAAGGGGGCTTAGGTATTAGAATTTGGGACGCAGGGTTCAGAAGCAGTGTGGTCAGGGCTACCACCATTGGGGTACTATGGTTTAATCGGCATTTTGACTTAGGTAATGTATTAGCCTGCGAAGACAGCGGATGCTGTGGTGAGTCGCTGTGGTTTTGCTAGGGTTCTGAGGAGGTGCCTGGTCTAGGGGTTGCTGACGGGTTAAGAGAAGTAGACTAGACTGTAGTCCCTTTCTCCCCTCCCACTTCAGTCAGAGTGGGCTCTACAAAAGATTTCCATTGGCAAAGAGGGTGCCAATGCAGAGAAAAACAAAAGTTTGAAAACCATTGTGTTAGATACCCGAGTTTCCTAATGATTGCTCCAAAGGTGAATATAAGTCTACAGGCTTCCAACAGACATGTTTTACAAACTCAAAAACATCAATTTACAAATGAATTTAGTAATTGTAGAACTACCTGTGCAGTGAGTGAATTCGGACTTATCAAAGTTTGTGTACATGATCAAATTTAGAAGGATTAAAAAATATAGGGAATATATATTTTGCGGACTATAAAGGACATAAAAGTAGAAGGAATGTTATACAGAATAGGAATCAGTGTGGGGTGGGGCTAATTAAAGAAAGGAATTTTCTGTTGGTGTTGAAGGGGAAGATAAAAGTAGACAAATGAGCAAAAAAAATAGTGTAGTGGGCTCCGAACTGAGGTTGTCTGCATTTGAATTTCAATTTCAAAACGAACTGATTGGGAATTCCCTGGCGGTCCAGTGGTTAGGACTCCTGGCTTCCACTGCAGGTGGCCTGGGTTTGATCCCTGGTCGGGGAACTAAGATCCCACAAGCTGCACGGTGTGGCCAAAAAAAAAAAAAAAACAAACCAAAACTGATTGATCTTGGGTGAGTTATCTAAGCCTCAGTTTTCTCATCTATAAAATGCGGATAATAACAGAGCTGTTGTGAGGATTACATTAAATAAGACATTATATTAAAAATAGGACAATTTTTGGTAAATGGCTGGTACTCAGTAGAAGTTAGCTAGTTTTATTATTCCTACTACCACTATTCCTATTACTGCTGGTTATCATTAACTGCATTTGTACCTCAGTCTCACAAACCACAGAAACTCATCTCCATTTCCCTCAGTGGTCAGTAGGCCAAAGTAGGTCAGGATCCAGTACAGAGTTAAGAGTGTGTCCCATGAATTCAAAGGGATCTTGGTTCAAATTATGATTTCTTCACTTATTAGCTGTATGATTTTGACAAATTACTTAACTCAGGCACCTTATCTACAAAATGTGAATAATAATAGTTCCCTCAGAGAAGGATTGTTCGTCTCAGAACAGAAGAAGAGCTGTTTTGAGTATTAAGTGAGACAATGTGTGTAAAAGTATCTGGCAGATATTAAATACCCAATAAAAGGAAACTCACCTTGACTTTGGGTGGTATTGGGGTGGGAAATGACTGGGGCCTCCTTGGTTCCTTTTCTTTCCTTTTGACCTCAGATCAAGGAATTGTTGAAGAAGCTGGAGCAGCTTTCAGAGGAGATTCTAGCAGTTCAGGGAGAAAATGCTCACCTTGCCCAACAGCTGCAGGTATGTCTGGCCCTCGGGGGAATGGACACTGCTAGAGAAGAGGGTGCACAGTGGAAGTGATGTACCTGTGGGAGAGATTCTGGGGATTCCAGAGGCCTGGCTAGGCAGTGGTCTAGGCTGAGCCAGTGATGGGCCAAGGGAGCCTACCTGGCACAGCTGAGCACTTCACTTCATTGTTCCTCATGCTTGGGGGATGAGGGTGAGTGTGAGAGGCTGGGCACGTGACCTCCCATTGATGCTCACTCCCAGGATTCCCAGAAGAACCACGCAGAGATCATCTCCACCTATAGGAATCATCTGCTGAATGCTGCTCAGGTGAGCCTGGGGGCAGGTAGAGGCAGAGAGCTGGCCAGGGGCCATTGCATTTGGCATCCCTTCTCTTACCTGCACAGACTCGTCTCTCAGGAAGCTGGACTTTAGATGTCCCAGTACCAGGTTTCTGGATATCATTAGGCAGATTGAGAGAAGTTATGTATGAATGTGAGGGGGAGAGGTGTTTGCCCCTCCTTTTCAATTCCCTGATTGACCGTAAGGCTTTTTCCTGTCCCCTACGCCACTTCTCAGTGTCCTCCTGAGCCAGCTTATCCCTCGCCAAGGAAGAAGAGGTGGGTGGCTCGCTCCTTTATTAGGAATAATAATAACTACAAAGAATCGAACACTTACTGTGTGCCCGGTGCTTTGCTCCATATTCACAGTTGTAACCTTCACAGCAGTTCTAAAAAGCCGGCATGATTATCTTCCTTGTGAAGATTAGGAAACAGCTATTGAGAAGTTAAGTAGTATAAGTGAGGGCACTGAGTAAGTAGCATCCTACTCTACCATAGAAACTCTCCCTTTCCTGTCTCTCTCATTTCCTTTTCTTCATCTCCTTTTGTTTCTTTCATGCTGCCTACAGGGCTACATGGAACAGGATGTGTACAATATCCTAGTGCGAATCCTCAGCATCCAGGAGGAGTGAGGCATCCTGTGCCCTGAAGAATATGGGATCTCTCTGTTGTGAGTTGTGGTCTGAGGGTGATGAGGGAAGGAGCTTGGGAGAAAGGAGGCTTAAGGATAGAAATTGGAGTCTCCTTTTGCCCCATGTGGTAGCTGACACCAGGGAGTCCTGTGGGGCATAGAGCGTTTGAGGTGAGGTCAATTGAGAAGACATGATATGGGGAATCACTGGGTGGAGTCAGAAATCCGTGAGCAGGTAGACTGAAGGGGTCTGACTTATGAGATGGAGACAGAAAAGAGGAGTTGAATGACCCTCCTCAGGTCTGGGGTAGAGAGATGCCAGTGAAAGATGAGTGATGGTGGGATAGTGGTGCACAGTTGTTTCCTAGTGTGGGACTCTACAGATTCCAGAATCTCTCCTTCACTCCCACACCATTCATTCAAAGTGTAGTCATCCTCCATCCTTCTCCCTGCCCCTATGCAGGCAGCCATCTTCTCCAGTCCAGATAGATGAGGATCATCTTTAGCATCTTGCATGGGTGGGAGGAGACTGAGGGTATAGAAGTGTGTGCATTTCATCCTTGAATTTCTTCTTTCAGGGAATAGAGCATCCCTGGTTGCCAGAGCCTCCAACAGGCTGTGGTGGGTGGTGGGTTGGCCACTACGGGTGTGTGGGTGGGGCTTCACCTGATGTTATGGACCCCAGACCTGAGAACCTGAACCCTGGACTCAGCGTGGATGAGATCAGAGGAGGTGTGGATGGAAGCCAGCTCTGTGGAGAATAAAGCAGGAGGCAGGATGATGTCGGGTGTTGTTTTTTCTGCCTAAAGGGGCATGGGGGAAGGAATCCTTTTCATTCCTTTTTGATCACAAATGGCCCCATAAGTTAGCTGCTTTCAAACTTTGATTATGATCCATAGTAACAAATACATTTTACATCCTGTGTGTACGTACCTGAAATAATATTTACCCTATTCTGTTCTATATTCCATCAAAAAATATTGGTTACAATACATCCACTAATGGGTCAAGACCCAGTTTGAAAAACAGCCCTCTGTAAAAATGGAGATTGACATTCTTCCTTTCTCTTTCTCAAATCTGCTTCTTACTGACTGACACACCTCTAATCTTTTTTCTCTACCTTGGGACTCCTCAGTCCACTATCTTTTTTAAGAAGGATAGATGGAGAGACCTAGATTTTCTTCAAGATGTACAATCTAAAATATTCTATCGGGCTTCCCTGGTGGCGTAGTGGTTGAGAGTCCGCCTGCCGATGCAGGGGACGCGGGTTCGTGCCCGGGTCCGGGAGGATCCCACATGCTGCGGAGCGGCTGGGCCCGTGAGCCATGGCCGCTGAGCCTGCGCGTCCGGAGCCTGTGCTCCACAACGGGAGAGGCCACAACAGTGAGAGGCCCGCGTACCGCAAAAAAAAAAAAAAAAAAAAAAAATATCGTGTGTTAAACCATATGTCTAGATTTGAGGTGCATGGTCTTCTGTAGTCAGTGTTCTTTGCCCCAGGTGCAAAGAGGGATGAAAAGTCTGATTCCTGGAAGAGGGAAGAAAGGGATACTCAGCTTTGGCTTCTTCCCCCCAGTTCTGTTCTCAGACTGAAAAAGTGTATCTCTCTGGTCCACTTCCCCTGGGTCTCCTCCCCTTCCTGCCCCTTCACCAGCCAGATTGCTAGGTGAGAGTGAGGCAAGTGAGTTCCTCCAAAATCTGTTATTGCTGTTTGGTGGCCGCCACACTGATCCCTCCCAGTTCCTTCTCGCAGCCCACCCCCTGCTGGGTTATGCTGGGTCAGGCAGCAGCGGTTTGGCAGTGGAGACTGACTGGGCTGAGAGAAGAGTGGGGAGGGGCCGTCGTGGAAGGCAGGGGGCCACTGGAGGGCTGCAGAGCCTCGCTCCAGGGTCTGGCCAGGAAAAGAGCAGCTATGTAGATTAGGTCCTAAAGAAGATGAGGGTCAGCTTCGGGGTTTATGTGGATGGGCACAAGACTGCTTTAAGGTTGGGAGAATGAAGAGAGGAGGAATTGATGGGGAAAAAGAAGGGTGCGGCTGCCAGAAGAGCATCAAAATGTCCAAGTCGTTTCTATCAAGGGGAAAAGAACCTCTCTTTTCCTTTCTACCCTTAGAGTTACCAAAGAATAGAAAAGGACTGTTACATTCCTTATTATATATGCAGTGTGGGGTGGGAAGAATGAAGAAACTGCTGAGATAAGGGTCCAGAGAGGGGGAGATCATTTTGCTAAGTTCAAGTATGAGTCAGGAAACAGCTCTGGTAATGGAAGCCAGGCCCTTGGCTTCCTCTGGAGCTCCTGGAAGCTGATCCCAGGATGGCTGAGCTGTGGGAATGGTCAGTGATGTTAATGATAACACAGAAGTGGAACCTTCTCCAGCCCCTGGTCTTCCTAAACAATCTCCCTCTATACAACCCCATAAACTGTTACCCCAACACCCCCAAGCCCTGAAATTTTCCTTGATTTCATAAATCTTTCTTTCTCAAAGTAACTCTAGTCTTCATGTTCCCCTCTTTCCTCCTGGGCTGTGTCTTCAAGTCGGACCTCAGTAGGGACTTACTACTCCTGCTTCACTTCCCCTTCGTGCTCCAGCCTTCAGATGTGAGTGCATGCGTGAGAGTAGGTGAAGCTCGGTGAGCCATGATGCAGTTCAGACCGTGTTTTTGAATGCCCTCGATCTGAAACTTGGTTCTGATTTGCAGGTTCCCTCCTTTGTCTGGTAACATTACTTTATTAAACTGATATTTAAAGGGCCTACTAAGTGCCAGGCACTGGGGATAGAGAGAGCTTGCAGGCAGGATCAGACTCAGGCGCCCTGGTTGCTAGTTTTATGTTATCCTGTAGGGATGCTAGAACTTATAACTGCAATTAACTCTTTTTTTTTTTCCTTGTGAATTTGTTTTTATTGGGATATAGGGGATGGGTTGCGAAATATCTCCATGGGTTATGCCCCATCAGAGAAATGTCCATTCTAATCTCCCTGGAATAGCTTTTGGAACTTTTTCTTGGAGCTTCTGCTCTTGCTATCAGCAGCCTCTTTAGGTCCACTGCTGAGCGGCTCCTCCTTGGAAGAGAATTTCCTCTTTTTCTTGGGGACTCAAATTAACTATTAAAGGAGATCCCTCCTTTATGAAGTCACTAGGAATCAAGGTGAGGTTGATTTTTTTTTCTTTACATTTTTACAGCTTTATTTGGGTATAACTGACATACAATAAGCTGCATGTAAAGGGTACAGTTTGATAAATTTTGACATATGTATACACCCATAAAACCATCACACCATCAAGATGATGAACATATCCATCACTCCCACAGAGTTCCCCCATCTCTCTCTTTTTTTTTACTCCTCCCTCTTCTCCTTCCCCTGAAAATTCTAGAAGATACAAACTAGTCCATAGTAACTTTTGATATAGAGGACTTAACAGAACAAAAAATGAGCTCAGGGGGCTTCCCTGGTGGCACAGTGGTTGAGAGTCCGCCTCCCGATGCAGGGGACGCGGGTTCGTGCCCTGGTCCAGGAAGATCCCACATGCCGTGGAGCGGCTGGGCCCGTGAGCCATGGCCGCTGAGCCTGCGCGTCCAGAGCCTGTGCTCCTCAACGGGAGAGGCCACAACAGTGAGAGGCCCGCGTTCCGCAAAAAAAAAAAAAAAGAGCTCAGGGCCTGATGAAGATTCAAGTGTTGGAGGGAGCAGTTGGGATTTAGAACCAAATACCGGAGCTTGAGGTTCCACCATTGCTGGCAGCAGAGCAGCAAGGAAAGAACCTGAGTGTCGGGAGAGGGCAGACATCCTCCCTAGGGACAAAATCCACAAAGTAGTTGGGTATGGTCCAGTTCAACAGGTACCTGGGGATGTTAGTATGCTGGCACCTTCAGTCTTACAGCTGTGGGGTCTCATGGGAAGGATTATACTGAAGGTTTAAGCTAAATGAGAGGGTTACTCATATAATTTATTAAAGCACTCTTTTTGTATGCCAATTATTGGTTTAACCATCTTGCTGCTGCTAGACTGAGAACTCCTGCAAGGATTTTATGTCCTCACCACCTAACAATCTTTGAACAGCATTCAAATATTTATTGAACAAATGACATTATCACTTAGGTCCCAGCCGACTAAGTATAAAATGCTATGAATTTTTCCAGTACCTAGTTTGGGTAAACTGCTCTCACGCTGGTACTTTCAAGGGACCTGCCTGCGAGTGATTAGCTTAGTTGAGAATGGGGCCTCTGGAAGGTCTACAGCTTTGGAGGAAGGAGAGCAGGCAGTTCAGAGTGGCAGAAGGGTGCCCTTTTGGGGTGAGAAAACCTCCCCTCTGTTCACTTTCAGCTACTTCAAAGCTGTGGGGTCTCTGGTGACAGTGTATTTGAGGTAGGGGGTAGGGGACCACAGGCAAAGTTAGGGTTTAGGTACACTTTGGATTTTAGCAGCCCATGCTTTCTTACCCTTAGGGAGAGAGACTCTAAGTAGGAACCTCTTTATGCGATCAGATTCCAGTTCCACACCATCTTATTTGCAGCATTCTTCCACCTCAAGCGCATACGCGACTTTGCAAGGGTCACAGCGGTAGTGAGAATGGGAGATAAAAGAACTTCTCTCCTGATCCACTCACTAGAGGAGTTAATCCCTCCCGGCCGGGCTCTGAGTCCCTGCCCCTCCCGTCTCAGGCTCCGCCCCCTCCCCACTTCTCCCGCGGTCCTGGCGGGCTTACCCAGGAGGGGGGCGGCCCCAGCCCCAGCGCTGGGCCGGGCGGAGCTCCCGCCCAGGCGGAGCTGCGGCTGCAGCGTCCAGCTGCCGGACCGACCTCCAGCCGGGCAGACTGCGGGAGCGGCGCCGGGCCCCCTCCCCCCACCTCTCCAGCCCACCCTCTGAGCCTCCCGAGCCCCCTCCCCGCTCCCTGCAACTGTGCTGGTAAGTCCCACTCTCCGTACCAAACTTTTTTGCTGCCGAGTTTGAGTCCTACTGCCGGACCACGAGATACAATGTAATTGGGGGGGGGAGGGGGTGAATTGAGAATAGAATGAACTCTTCACGACACCATAGCGTCTCTAAAATGGATCAGATCTCCCCCATTTCCCGAATTGGTAGAACTCTTGAATTTAGATGGTTAAACTTGTAGATAAGGAGCTGAGGGTATTTCCTCCAACTTCGCTACCCCCTCCCCCATTTCTCTGAGATTTAGCCCTTCCCGATACTTTCTCTCCATATTCCAAGTATCTTTGGCTCCCTAAAAGCTCATCCCTTCTCAACTCCGGCGTGGCAAAGCCCCCTCCCCCAGGTGCTTCGGGTCCACCTCCTTTCCCATTCCCCCTGGGACCCCGCGACCCTTCGGGCGGTACACTCCCTCCGGGTCTACCGGTCTGGCACACCGGCCAAAGACGTGCAGGGGCTGGGTTCGGCTGTGGAGGGAGGGGCTGAGGCTGGGTCCAAAACCCGGCGGGCGGGGCCGGGAAGGGGAGGTGTAGGGGGCCGGACTGGGCGGAGCAGGCGGCATTTGCGGCCGGCGCCGGGGTGGAGAGTTGTGCGCCGGTCCCTGGGCCTGAGCTCGGGCTCGGGCTCGGGCGCCTGCGATGTCTCAAGATGGCGGAGCTGGGCGAATTAAAGGTACCGGCCCCCTCCCCCATCCCCATCTGGACTGAGCCCGGCTGTACGCCGAGTCCGGGAAGCGACCGAGACTGGGTGCTGAGGGCTCGGGTGGGGGCCGGAGACGTGGCGGGGACTGCCTGCCGGGGATGGTGAGAAGCGCCTGTGGGCGACGAAGGGGCTGCGGCGGGGCTCTGGGGGCGGGGCCGCGGGGCAGATATAGGGGTGGGGCCGAGGGGGAATTGCCGCAGTTGGGGGCCGAGGCGCAGGGGGCGGGGACGCGGGGTAGAAGTCGGATTTGGTAGTAGGGGCAGATGTAGGAGTAGGGCCAGGAGGAAAAGCTGCTGTAGAGGCAAAGGGGGCGAGTCGAGCAAGGGCCAGAGATGCGACAGTAGGGGGCAGATGTTGGATGTGACTGGGGGGCAGATTACGGGTAGGCTTCTCGGGGGAAAGGCGCTGAGAGGATAGAGGCTTTGGGGCCGCTATTGGGATCTGAGCCTTGGGAAGTACCAGTAGGCGGCTGAGATCTAGGGGGCGGGGCTGTGCGGGGCTAGATCGAGGGGTGGGGCAGAAGCATCCTGGAGGCTGAGAGGAAGGTCCTGCCTTAGTGAGTCGGTATCTTTGGGCAGAGGAGTGAAACTATGGGATAGAAAGGGAGAAGTTCTTGACAAAGCTAATGGAGAAATAAAGGCAGGACGGAGGAAATTAGGATGGGGAGAAAGGTAGAGGAGCAAGTTTTTAATCATATTCCTCAAAAGGGGCCCAAAGCCATAATGTCTCCTGTGAGGGGAAGAATTGTGGAGGGCTAGGAAGGCCTGCCCGTGGCAGGGTCTCCTAGAGATTCATAGAAGTGAGTCCTTTAAAGAGAGAGCTTACCACTACCAGAGACTTGAGGATAACCATATCCGAGGACATCTCACAGAACCTTTAAAAACCATGGGGTTCATCCCCCTGTCTTCTGGCTTTATTCTGCCTTTTGAAATGGAGCCATTTTCTTGGGAGGGCCTGAGGTCTAGTTACTGGGTCTAGCTGCCTAGGAGAGCATGCAATTCTGCACCCTGGCTCAGGGGCTGCTCACCTTCTCCTCACCCTCCCAGGGCCTCTGTTTAGAGCTTCCCTCTTCTCTCTTCCACTCCTGTGGAGGAGGGGGAGGATCACTTATTTTCTCTGGGTAGGAGAGAAGCAGGATATTAGTTCCTGGCAGATGGAGTAAACGGGTAAACAGGAAGGATACCTGGATTTCACAATTCGCTGTTAACCTCTCACCCCAAGTTTTGGTCCTGTTTCTCTCCCACAGAAATAGGACTGAGGGGTGGGTGGTTATGTAAATGACACTGAGAAAGGATTTGGGGGAGTTATGAGCGTTGAACCCTGACCTGAAAACCCTGGCCACAAAAGCTTCAGAGGCTTGGGGAAAATAGCTGAGGTAGATCGAGGTGTTGGGAGGGGTGGGCCGTGGGGCACAATCCTCCAGCCACCTGGCCCCTTTCTTCTCTATGGGGCTGTCTGGCCTGAATCCTCTTCTCCCCCCTCCTTCTCCCTGTCTCCTATCCTCTTCCCAGGAGCTGGGATGGATCTGAGTGTCTGAGAAAGAGCAGGAGAGGAGATAAGCAGCTTACAGGAGGGTCCAGGCTCACCGCAGGGATGGAGGGAAAAGGCTGTAGTGGACTGAGAGGTGTGCTTTGGGGTGGCATGCTGTCTGCACCCTGCCCTCACCTATTAAACTGCCAGGCACAGGGAGATAGGGCTGCTCAAGCCTGAGGTGATCTGAGGGTTGCTAAAATGGGACCTAGATGTCCGTTTGGGCAGCTTCGCTGTCTGGCAGTAATCCACTGGCTGCAAAGCACCTTTCTGATTAGCGCTGGAGGGAAAGTGCATTGCCCACCTACTAGCTCAGCCCCAGTGTCTTTGGCAGGACAGCCCTGTGCAAGGTAGGATTCTCATGCTTCTCTGGTCTCCACAGCACATGGTGATGAGTTTCCGGGTGTCTGAGCTCCAGGTGCTCCTCGGCTTCGCTGGCCGGAACAAGAGTGGACGGAAGCACGAGCTCCTGGCCAAGGCCCTGCACCTCCTCAAGTCCAGCTGTGCCCCCAGCGTCCAGATGAAGATCAAAGAGCTTTACCGCCGACGCTTTCCCCGGAAGACCCTGGGGCCCTCCGATCTTTCTCTGCTCTCTCTGCCCCCTGGCACCCCTCCTGTAGGCTCTCCTGGTCCTCTAGCTCCCATCCCCCCAGCCCTCTTGGCCCCTGGCACCCTGCTGGGCCCCAAGCGTGAAGTGGACATGCACCCCCCTCTGCCCCAGCCTGTGCACCCTGATGTCACCATGAAACCATTGCCCTTCTATGAAATCTACGGGGAGCTCATCCGGCCCACCACCCTCGGTATGGCTCTTTGTGATCCCTGGGTCTTCCTGGACTCCATGCCTCTTTCCCAAGCCTTTCTTAGGCTTTAGTCCTGTGGGATCAGCACCCTGGAATAGGGGCAACTTCTGTGGCTGCCTGTGCATGGGCTTGGGAATAACTGCCCCTTTGTGTCCTCAGCATCCACTTCTAGCCAGCGGTTTGAGGAAGCGCACTTCACCTTTGCCCTCACTCCCCAGCAAGTGCAGCAGATTCTCACATCCAGGTACATCTCTTTCAGTCGTCCTGCCTCATCCTTGGGTGGTTACCCTTAGACTCTGCTCTCTGACTTTCTTCTCTTCTGCCCTGCCCTCCTTCCTCTCCATCCTCCTGCACCTGCTTTGTCCCTCATTCTCTTGTATGTCCCTTCTCTATTCTCTGGACATCTAACTTTCTGTGTCTCTTTTCACCCCTGCCCTTCAGGGGCCGCATACTGACATCTCTCCTCCCTCCCTCTTCCAGAGAGGTTCTGCCAGGAGCGAAATGTGATTATACCATACAGGTGCAGCTAAGGTGAGTTGACTCTCCCTCCCCTCAGGGCTCCCACTGAGGGTGGGAATGAAGTAAGGGTATGACGGTTACTATTAGGAGATACCTTGCTCTGCCATGTCCACCCCAGCCCTAGGATTCTTGTTTGGAAGCTGAAGGCTACAGATATCCATGACTGATTTTCTGAGGTTGCCTGCCTCTCTCTGCAAGAGCTGCCTCCCACCCTTTCATCTTCTCTCATCTCTTACCAGGTTCTGTCTCTGTGAGACCAGCTGCCCCCAAGAGGATTACTTCCCCCCCAACCTCTTTGTCAAGGTCAATGGGAAACTGTGCCCCCTGCCGGTAAATGCTCTTCCCTTCTTCTGGCAGTAACCCCTTCCCTGTTTTAGTTCCTAAATGTTACATCTTTTATGAAAGAGACATGCCTGACATAGTAGGTGCTCGCTTTACTGACTGAATCAATATAATCTAGGGAGTACCAAGATAGGGCTGAACAAGGGTTCTCTCAGAACCCAGAGGGGGGATATTAGTTCAACTCAAAGGTTCAGGAAAGATTCTCAGAAGTGATGACCCTAGAGCTGAGGGTTGGAAGAAGTGGGGTATCCCTACTCTTCCTCTTCAAGAACTCAGTGAGCAGGTTCCTATTTATCTGGTCAGTGAGTAAGTTCTCCTTTTTCCCCAGGAATGAACCCTGCTGCCAACCCTAGAGAGTGCCCCAGTTTTTTGAGTCACTGAATGGGCCCCCGTCTCACTCATCTCAGTGAGTGAGCTGACCTTCTCTCCAGAAAGCGAGTGACCTAAGACAAGGTGTCTTAACCAGGCCCTCCCTCCCTCCCTCCCCCAGGGTTACCTTCCCCCTACCAAGAATGGGGCTGAGCCCAAGAGGCCCAGCCGCCCCATCAACATCACACCCCTGGCTCGACTCTCGGCCACTGTTCCCAACACCATCGTGGTCAACTGGTCGTCTGAGTTTGGACGGGTGAGCGTGGCTGAGGCTGGGGGCCTGGAGAAGCCTGCAGGGAGTGAGAGGGAATCATCCAGTGCACTGGGCTGGGGAAACATCTTTCTCTTCATGGGTCTCTCTGCATTAACTTGCTGTCTCTGGCCCTCATGTGACAAGGTGGGGGGCTGCTGGTGGTGGTGGTGCAGTGGTATACGAAGCAGAGGCTGATTGTCTCCCCCCGCACCTCCAAGTAGAATTACTCCTTGTCTGTGTACCTGGTGAGGCAGCTGACTGCAGGAACCCTTCTACAAAAACTCAGAGCAAAGGGCATCCGGAACCCAGACCATTCCCGGGCACTGAGTGAGTAACATCCCGTCCCTCTTCTCTCTGACCAGTATCCAATTCTTCCTGGCCCTCAAGCCTTTACAGTTAAAACTCATACCCCTCTTATGACAACTTACTTCACCTCTCACATGAACCCCAACCCGTGCCGTACCCGTTACCAATCTTTGTGGTTGAAAAGTGGGGCCACTTCAGGCATTGACACCCTTGCATTCCCAATTATACATCTGCTTTGCACCTCGCAGACCTTAACTCCAGCCCTGTTGGAATTTGGGTTCTCCAGACTAGAAAGTGTCTTTAAGTATCATCAACACTAACCCTCTTGTGATGCTTCAATTCCCTCTAGGTCATCTCTGCCAAAGTGTCACCCAGCTGTATTTAAGCATCTTCAGGGATGGGGAAATCTCTCCCCGCCACCTAGCCTTCGTAATGCAGATCCCAGACCACCCCCATGTGACATCCCATTGGCCCCCAAAGGCGCTCTACCCAGCCGCCTCTCAGCCAGAGCCATCTGCTTCTGGCCTCACCACCTCCCGGGCTTCTCTCCAGCCTTGCTGACCCCATGGCTCTGGCCCCACTCTTGTTTCAGTCAAGGAGAAGCTGACCGCTGACCCGGACAGTGAGGTGGCCACTACAAGTCTCCGGGTGTCACTCATGTGCCCGGTGGGTACAAGGGAGAAGAGAAGGGGGAGGAGTGGTGGGTTAAACCTCTAGACTCAGAGGAGGGCTCCTAGGGCTATTAGAGTGAGGCTCTCTGGAACATGGGGACTCTGACCAGAGAACTCGTCTCTCCTCAGCTAGGGAAGATGCGCTTGACTGTCCCTTGTCGGGCCCTCACCTGCGCCCACCTGCAGAGCTTCGATGCTGCCCTTTATCTACAGATGAATGAGAAGAAGCCAACGTGGACATGTCCTGTGTGTGATAAGAAGGCTCCCTATGAATCTCTTATCATTGATGGGTAGGGCTGTTCTGCATTCAGCTTCCTTTTACCTAGGACATCCACTAGGACTGGCCCCTGCCCCCATATATAAATATATATCTGTAACTTACTTCCCCTCCCAACTCTTAACATATCTGTCTCTTTTATATAAATATTACCTATCTATTTATCTATCTCTCCCTCCAACATTGAGGACTTCACTACACACCGTACTAAGTACTTTGCATGCCTTATCTCATTGAGTCCTATGAGGTGCCAGTAACCCTGTGTGAGATAGGTACGGTCATTACAGGTGAGGAAGCTGAGACCTAGAGAGACCGAGTATCTTGCTCAAAGTTACAGCGTTCGTAAGTGGCAGAGCCAGTGTATCAAACTGTTACATCAAACAATTACCTGACCTCTTACTGAACATAGCAATAAAGTTCTTTTGATCTAGCGACTCCTAACCTGCTTCCAGAGCCTACATTATGGTTCTTGTTCCCAGTGCCTCTTTTTTTTTTCTTTTTGCGGTACGCGGGCCTCTCACGTTGCGGAGCACAGGCTCTGGAAGTGCAGGCTTAGCGGCCATGGCTCACGGGCCCAGCCGCTCCGTGGCATGTGGGATCTTCCCGGACCGGGGCACGAACCCGTGTCCCCTGCATCAGCAGGCGGACTCTCAACCACTGCGCCACCAGGGAAGCCCCCAGTGCCTCTTTTTGAGGTAGCTTATAGAGTTCTGTTATCTCTGCTCCTTCTGTTTTGTTCCTAGTACTACATGGAACACGTGCTTAGAATGTACTTATTTTAAAACTCAGCATTTAAAATTTTCAAAGCTCTTTTATGCACCTTACTTTATTTGATTCCAACAACTCAGAGAGGTCAGGAGGGTGGATAACATCCCTAATTTACAGGTGAGGAAACTGAGGTTCAGGAAGGTGAGTCCCAGAACTCCCTGGCTACTGTTGCAGCCATCTCCCAGCCACATGAATTCCTATCTCTCCCCTCCCCTAGTTTATTCATGGAGATTCTTAATTCCTGCTCGGATTGTGATGAGATCCAGTTCATGGAAGATGGATCCTGGTGCCCAATGAAACCCAAGAAGGAGGCATCTGAGGTTTGCCCCCCGCCAGGGTATGGGCTGGATGGTGAGTGACCCCCTGTCCCCCAGTTGAGCTAAGTCTTGTATGTCCTCTTCTCTGAGACACAGTCTTCTTACCAACCACAGGCCTCCAGTATAGCCCAGTCCAAGAGGGCAATCCATCAGAGAATAAGAAGAAGGTTGAAGTTATTGACTTGACAATAGAAAGCTCATCAGACGAGGAGGACCTGCCCCCGACGAAGAAGCACTGTCCTGTCACTTCAGCTGCTATCCCAGCTCTACCTGGAAGCAAAGGGTATGAAGAAATAGGCTGAATCTATAGCAGAAGGGAGAGGAAGAAGTCAGGAACGCTTTCTGATCACTGGGCAAACTCGGGGGCAGAGAGGGGACTTGAGAGGCTGAGCTGGGTGAGGACATCTGTGATTCCTTCTGTCTCCTCACAGAGTCCTGACATCTGGTCACCAGCCATCTTCGGTGCTACGGAGCCCTGCTATGGGCACGCTGGGTGGGGATTTCCTGTCCAGTCTCCCACTACATGAGTACCCACCTGCCTTCCCACTGGGGGCTGATATCCAAGGTATGACACTGATCACAAGGTGGGGCCGTGCACTGCCATATCCTCCCCCAAACCAGCTCACAACCCTTGCTCCTTTTCAGAGCTTTTTGGCTGTTTTGCAAAGGGCCACAATCCAAGGAACTTTGATACTGTGTGTGTGTGTGTGTGGGTGGGTGGGTGGGTGTGTGTGGTGAAGGGGTCAGATAGGAGGTTGATTTTAATTTTTCTTCTCCTACCAGGTTTAGATTTATTTTCTTTCCTTCAGACTGAGAGTCAGGTAAGTGGTCCCTTCTCCATCTCAGATCGCTGAAGCCTCCTTTTTAGGCACTGATGGGCCCCCTTACTCTCTCATTTTCCCCAGGGACCTTAATGTGCTTCTCCATGAAGGAAGGAAACTGCGGTACAGGCAGTTTATTTCCCTCCTAGGCCCCACTGGGATTTCTTCAGATTCTGACCCATGTCTTACTCTGTCCTCTGTTACTTACTGTTCTGTCTCCATAGTTTTTAGTATAGTTCTGTGCCTGTCTGCTCACCCCTCCCCACCCCCCCAAACCCATGTGCACTTGAGCACCATGACTGCCCCAGCCGGACATTCCACACATTTCAGACGCCCACAGGGCCGAGAATCTAGCAAGCTGGTGGGGCTGTCTCCAGGCAGGGAAGAGGGGTGGGGTGTGGGGAAGTAGGGGAAGGAGTCAGAGGGAGGCTCTCCTGCTTCTCAGAGAATACTTTGGGATCCTGAGGGGTTTATTTATCCCATATGATATTTCTGAGATGAGTGACTGGGAGGCGGTTTGTAAAGTCAGGATAAAATCTTAAACCATGCTCTTGATTCCTCCCAGCACTATGGTCCATCCGTCATCACCTCGCTAGACGAACAGGATGCCCTGGGCCACTTCTTCCAGTACCGAGGGACCCCTTCCCACTTCCTGGGCCCGCTAGGCCCCACGTTGGGGAGCTCTCACCGCAGCACCACTCCGGCACCCCCTCCTGGCCGTGTCAGTAGCATTGTGGCCCCTGGGGGAAACTTAAGGGAGGGGCATGGAGGACCCCTGCCCTCAGGTCCCTCTTTGACTGGCTGTCGGTCAGACATCATTTCCCTGGACTGAGTCCCCTGGATTGTGGAGCCTTCACCGCCTCGCAACACTGAGCAAGTATGCTGTGGAGTCTGGAACCCTGGCCCCTCTGACCCATCAGAAGGGCTTTGGTCAAGGCCAGAAAGATCTTCATGGACACCTGTTTTTGGCCTTATCTCTGCCTGACAAGGCTAGCACCCAAAGGGTTAATATTTAACCTCTTTTAAAGGACATTTGGGGTCTGTTTTTGGAAATGTTCTTTGATGTCCAGCCCATTCCTTTGGGTCTGTTAACCTAGGCAGTGGGAGGCAAATGGGATGGGATGTGAGTTGGGGAAAGGGCTGAATCCTCAGCCTTGACTGTCTAAAGCCTCGTGGGGAAGGGGCCCTTCTCGTGTCCCCCAGATGCCCTCTCTTCCCATTCCCCAAAGCCGGCTGTGTTCCTTCCCCATATCCATTGTCTCTTCACGTCCATTCCGTTCTCTTTGGCCAAACAGACAGCTGGAGTAACTGAGATAGGCAGACACATGGACAGAGAACTCTATTTTGGGTTGCATATTTTTTGTGTGTAAACAAGAAAAACCAAAATACTCCAAAGATGACTTTCCCTGCCTCCTGCTTCCCAGTGTGACGGAGGAGGAGATAAGGCCTTAGCCCTGATCCCCAGGGGTTTGGGAGAAGGGCCTGGCCAATCGCCTGGGTCTCTCTATTTATATATTTAAGTAAGTTCACAATGATGCTTATGCTGACCAGCCTGGAGCCTGAGCTTCTAAAGGCCCATGGCCCTGTGGTTAGGTCTGGCTCATTCTGCACCTTTCCTGGGAGGTGGGAGCACCCATGTGCTCTCTCCAGTCTCCCTTTTCAGGCTCCTCTAGGGCCTAGGATCTATGTTGTAATTTTACTTTCTATTCCCACAGTTGTAGCAAAGTTCTTACCCATAATAAAGGTTGTGGATGTTCTGTGAGTGTCACGGAGGTGGGCTGGGGAGGGGATTAAGCACTTTGCTTTCCAGATCCCTGGTTTGTGGGGGGTGGGATGGGCCACGTTCTGTTCTTCCCTTGCAGGCTCTGGGTCCGAGTGAGCTCCACTTCCACATGGTAGGGGTGTCACACTGAGGATTTCCAAGGGCAGTTCTTTCTTCCTTTCTTTCCCCCACACCCATAAAAACACTAGACCATTCAGCCCAACACTGTGGAGTCCTTAAGTCCTTCCTCATCCTTACCTGCCCAGATGCTGTAGCCAGAGCCTGAGGGCAAACTTGGTCCCAGTGCTGACCCTCTCTTTGCTATCTGCCGTGGCTGGGGTCGTCCGCAGCAGTGTGGACGTGGGCAAGACCAGAGGTCGAGCTCCTCCATTCTCTTCTAGTTCCACCGCACTGCAGAATGACAGCTCCTGTCTGGGCTGTGCCTTGTGGCTTAGCCCACTTCTGTATCCATAAGGTCATCTGATCCTCCCAACCACCACAGGAGAGGGGTGGGTGGATGTTAACCTCATTTTACAGAAAGGAGGGTTAAATGACTTGCCCCCATGAGAGAGTAGGACTGAAACCCAGGTCTTCAGTGCTAGCCAGTTGGACAGGAACTCTTGGAGTATCATGGGCAATATCTTTGATCTCATGTGCTCTCTTCATTATCAGTTGACCCACTCCCTCCCTAAATCTCCCCCACAGCACAAAATTTCCTCTGAACTTCTCAGTGTGTATGTGTTGGTGTGTTGGAGGGTTAGGGAGAAGCTCCTACTTACAGGACAGAAGGCGGTAGGTCCTGGGGAAGATGTCTGGGTGTCTCTGTCCCATCCTCTGTGGCAGCCACCGCAGCTGCTACATCTGGTCCCAGCCACATAAGGGCGTTCACCTCTCTTGGGTTTGGTTGGATCCGGGCCTGGAGCCAGACATGTTGATCCCTTAGTCATGGCCTCTCTCAGAAGACCTGTTCTGGATCACAGCCTACCCACAGGTGGAGTGGAGAGACTTGGGGCAGGGACAAGGGGAGAGGCTACTGGATTTCTTGGTTATCTCTGACCTTCCCTCTCCCCCTCCTTAGTCATAGTCGGAACCAGTCTGTTTGGTTCTCCTAAGCCGCATTTCCTTCCTCTACTGCCAGCCCTACCTGTAGCTGCTGCTGTGACTCCTGGGAAATGACAAGTAGATAGAGAATGATGTGATGGTATTTGGGGAGACCCCAGCTCAGCCTAGGAGGGTAGGCAGACTAAGAGAGAAGAAAACAAAAATGAGAACTTCCTGTCCCTTTTTGGGGCTTTGTAAATGCAGCTGAGGAAGTGGAGAGTAGAAGTGGTGGAGGAGGGACATGGGTAAGGGTCGTGGGCTTGGGAACTCCAGACCACCCACACTCCATCGGGTCCCATGTGGTCAAGGCAAGTGTGGCTGTTCTCTGGGCTTTGGTGGGTTAGAAGCTGTTAAGGGCTCCCAGGTCCCTGTCTCACCTCCCATAACCCCAGAGGGACCCAAAAGAACTGGCCCTGGGGCAGCTGTAGTCCACTCTCCTCCCAAAGCTCTCGAAGTCCTCCGTCCAGCAGCTGGGAGTGAGGGGGCAGGAGGTCAGAGAGGCCACCGCCTGACTCCTCCAAGTCCTGTGTTTGCCCTTCCCTCAGCCCACACCCAAGGTGGTCCCTCCTTCAGGGCAGGGTGCAGGTTGGGTCAGTGGATTGGCTACCTCTTCATCAGGTTCCACGTGCCCACCTGCAACAACAGTGGGACCAGCAGGTGAATGGTGGTGTTCCTGGTCAGGGACACTCACTCACTGTTTACACTGCCCCCTCCTCCAGTGGGCACAGATGCAGTTGTAGCCCCTTGTGATTATGGGACCTGTTGATACCACATTTCTGGGCCTACTTCTCTGTCGTTCTGAGACTGGGAATAGCACTGTTGGGTAAAGGGCAGATTTCTTTCCTGGACTTAGGGCCTTGCCCTCAGACCGCTCACCTGGGGGTACCCAGAGGTTGGGGGAAACGTTGAGAGCGCATGTCCTTCGGGTCAGCAAGACAGTCTGATCGCTGGACTGCAGAACGACCGCCACAGCCAGATCCACACCTCGATTCGTGGGCAGCTCGGCCCCAGGAGCCCTGGGCTGCTGATCCAGGGCCGAAAAAGGGCAGAAAGGGGGTCGCTGGGGGGAGGGATCCGCTGGGGTTAATATCTCAGAAGCGAGGCGTGGCTTTCAAAAACTGGGCGACACCCAGATGGGGAAAGAGGCCACGGCAGGCGACTGGCCCCCAGGCCTCTCGCCTCCAGCCCCCACCCGATCCCAGTCCCTACCTTCGGCCCTTCACCCCCCGCCCCCGCCCCGTGCGCCCCCGTCTCCGGACCTGGAGCGGAAGCCTGGCGGAGGCGCCTGGAAACGGCCTGTGTGAGAGGACGAGTTGTCCCCGCTTGAGGCCGCAGTACGTGGGCCACGGCCCGAGCCCCGGCCCGGCGCCCAGGAGGCCACACACGCTCTGCGCGAAGCTCACCGACTCTGGCCGTCCAGACAGGAGAAGCACCCTCGCCGCCGCCATAACGCGGCTCTGGGGTCTCTGCGGCCCACTCCGCGCCCTCTAGTGGCCCAGCGGGCTTCCCCTCGGAGCCTTCCGCCGGGTGGGAAGGAAGCCCGGCTTCCGGGACTTCCCCCGGGAAATTTAGGCATGACACTTGGGGATGAACCAGGGGTGTGATAGGTAAATGACAAAGGGGAACACCTCTAAATCCTCAGCTCCTCTTTTCCTCCCATCTTCTGTTTAGGAAAATGATCCCCAGACGGAGTGATTTCTGGATTCACGTGTCATCTCCCACCAGCCATGGGCGGAACGATAAGCACCCCTCCATGGCACTCTGCACACCTATCTGGTATAGCAGGTAACACCTCCAATTAGTGAATTACATCTGTCTCTTAGCCAGACACCCAAGAAACATTTTTGACACCTTCCCTTTTTTTTTCTCGTTTAATTTATTTATGGTTGTGTGGGGTCTTAGTTGCAGCATGTGGGATCTTTTGTTGCCGCCTGTGGGCTTCTCTATAGTTGTGACATGCAGGCTTCTCTATAGTTGTGGCATGCAGGTTCCAGAGCGCCAGGGGCCTAGTTGCCCCAGCATGTGGGATCTTAGTTCCCCAACCAGGGATGGAGCCGGGCGTCCCCTGCATTGGAAGGCGGGTTCTTAACAACTGAACACCAGGGAAGTCCCACCTTCCCTTTCTTTCTTTTCACTCAAATGGCAACCAAGTGCAGCAGATTCTACTTCCTTAAACTTTCTCAAATCCATGTCTTAATCTCCAGCCACCATTGCCCAGTTCAAGCCTTCCTCATATTCTGCCTGAGATACTATTACAAGTCTTTAAATAGTCCTGCCTCCACCAATTCATTCTCTACAGTGCGGCCAGAGTGATCTTTCTAAAATACAGATCTGCTCACTTTGCTTCCCACTGCTCTCAGGATAAGATAAGCTACTTAACACAGCATCCTTGCTACACACCCACCAGTCCTTGCCCCTGCCTGTCAATTCTGGCAGGACATAGGCCCTGTTTTTCAGTCACGTGTTATTCCCTGTTCCCCCAAGAAACAGGCTGTGCTTCCCTCTGGGATCCTTTTTCCCTTCCACCTGGCAAATCCCCATCTTTCAAAATACGGATTGTGTCACCTTCTCTATGCTCCCTTTCCTGCCTGACCCTTTTCCCCTTTGCCTCTGTACGATACTTTCCCACTATAGCCCCCCCCCCGCAACACTTCCTTGTACTTATCTGTCTCCCTCCACTAGGCTGTATGCTCAAGGCTATTCATCTTTGCATCCCCAAGGCCTGGGGACATACCGGGCACATAACTGGTGCTCAGTAAATGATGGTAAGTGCCTTGAAGGCAGAGATGGTATTGTATTTATCTTTGTATATTATACCTAGTATAGTGGCTGGCAATTAATTGGCATTCAAATGTTTAATGAATTAGAACTAACACTGGTAAGAGGAAACTGAAGAGATTATAAAACAACACCTGCTTTAAATGAAACTGAAGCTGCTGGGACAAATTATGTCAACTAGATTAGTCATCTGTCCATGGTACTAGGAGAGAGAAGTTAGAATTGCCAGTTTTTAGGAACCATGGTGAAGAGGAAGGCAGTGATTTATTGAGTGCTTACCACATGCCAGGCATTGTGCTAAGTGTTTCACATACATAATTTCAGACGTGTTAGAAGCCCGGAGCTGGCAAATGTAACTTTTATCCATAAATTCTAGTGTGACTGCTTGGGCCAATCCACCTGCTAGCCCTGAAAATAGCTTTTATCCCCCCTCTGTGGTAGTCTTTCACATTCCCTACATTGTGTGTGTGTGTGTGTGTGTGTGTGTCTGTGTGTTTAAGATTACAGTTTAACAAAGTAAAGAACAGGTGTAGCCTTTTGAAAATGGAACGAACAGCTTTGGGAGAAGTTTTTCTCACTGTCAGGGATGTTCAAACACAGCCTTAGCTTGACTTCTTGGTGGGAACTGATGCATGTGATAGACGATTAATCTAGTTGATTTAAGGTTCTTTCCCCTGCCAAGATTTGATGAGGGTAGAATATAGTGATGATTCTAAAACAGGATCAGCAAACTTAAAAAAATATGTCAAACTCTTTCTGGTGTATTCTGGGTGGTAGGGATAGAGAGAGGGTTTCAGTACAAGAATCTGGAACTTATCCTACTGCAAAGAATGCATCTAGGCACCTCCTTTATTCTTCCTTCCAATCCCCTCAGATCTTCTGAGGAAGACTCTTCTTCTGGGTCATTGTCTCTTCACGGTGCTCTCGATGTATGACTCCAGCAGGAAGATGGTTTCATCCACCTGGATCTCACAGGCATCCAACCTGAGTGAAAAAGTGAAAGCATTTGCCCACACTGAACATTCATTAGCATATTTAAGATTAGAGGCTGGAGTGGGTGTGGTCATGGAGAATTTCTTGGTTACTCCTGAAAGTACTGGGCGGAAAGCAAGAGAACCAATAGATCATTCCTCCCACTTACTGAGCATCTCTCTTACGTGCCAGGTACTGTGGAAATTGCTGAGGATTCAAAAGATAAGGCCTCTGTCCCAGGAGAAGTTACATCCTAACTTGCAGTGAGGAGGAAGATAGCACCTGCTAAAGGCACAGGTGTAAAAGGACCTAGTGTGTTTTAAAATAGAAGCTGAGAGTGGCTAAGGCTTAAAGTGATTAGGAATAGAAGGGAACACACTTCATCAACCTGATAAAAGCCATCTACGAAAAACCCACACCTAGCATCATACTTCGTGGTGAAAGACAAAGCTTTCCTCCTGTGATCAGGAACAAGACAGGATGTCTGCTTTTACTTCCATTCAACATTTTACTGGAAGTTCTAGTCTGGAAATTAGACAAGGAAAACAAATAAAAGGCATCCAGATTGAAAAGGAAGAAGTAAAGCTATTTCTAATTCACAGATGACATGATCTTATATACAGAAAAAGCTCAAAGGATCCACAAAAAAACCTACCACAGCTAATAAATGAATTTAGCAAAATTATAGGATATAAAATCAAAACACAAAAATCAGTTCTATTTCTATACACGGGCAATGAAAAATTCAAAAATGAAGTTTAAGAAAACACTAAAACAATTGCTTAGGAATAAATCTAACAAAAGAGTGCAAGACGAATACCAAAAACGACAAAACTCATTGAAGGAGACAAAGGAAGATCTAAGTAAATGGAAAGACCTTCCATGTTCATGAGTTGGAAGATTTAGTATCATTAAGAAAGCAATACTCCACAGAGTGATCTACAGATTCAAAGCAAAATCCCTATGAAGGTCAATGGTGAGCAGTGAAAGGAAATGAGGATGAAGAGATAGGCTGTTATGAGACTGTGAAAGGCCTTATATGTTATGCCAAGGAGTCTGGTCTTTATACTGTAAACGAGGAGTCAATATAGCATTTAAAGCAGAAGAGTGATATTGTCAATCACTTTAAAGATACTAACTGTGAAAGCATTATAAGAAATGGTTTGAAGCAGGAGGTGATTTGCAAAGGTCTGGCAAAGAGGTGAGGAGGGCCTGCATGGGAAGCAAGATGAAAGGCCAGATTTGGGACACACTGAAGTAAAATCAGCAGCTTTGGTGAATGAAAGTGTGTGTGTGGGTGGGGGGCGGCTGGTGAGTGAGGAGAAGCTGAACATGTCTTCAGAGTTTTTAGCTTAGGGAAATAGGTGGATTAAGTTCTGTTAATTGAGGTGGGGAAGAAGAGAGTGAGTTTCGGTTTCCTCACCTTAAGTTGGAGGGGTAGCAGGATATCAAGATGGACTTGTCTGCAAGGTATTTTGAAACATACGTTTGAAGTTTATGATGCTTACTTGTTGACATTACGTTTCAGGGTCTCTAGCTGCTGGCGTTCAGGGGCTGTGATCATCTCCTCTATTTCTTGTAGCTGTGCCTCCTCTGCACCTGTAGCCTGCATAGATGCAATGATGGCTTCTACCCTCTGAGACTTTTCCAGTAGACGCCTGTCAGACAAACGCAACTCTGAGGCATGTCCTCTAGCCTTGGAGATTCTTTTATCCCATAGCCCTGGGGCATAGCTCCCCCTTTTACCATGTTCCTGGTCAAAGTGGATAATGTCACTCTCTAAGGAAGGACATTTTCTACAAGCTTAATTAGAAATGTGACTTCACTCCTGAAACTCTTGCTGCCTCTCATTTGTACTTAAAGTTTGGTGCCAGTTTATACATTGCTCATAAATTTAATCTGCAAAATTATTTCACTGGGGACATACAAGAAAAGTGTATACTAATGCATCTTTATGCCAACCTAAGCCAATAATTCAGTACAACCAGACTGGTTATTGTCTCTGTTGGTTTCCACTTCTACAGGAAATTTCCCCATAAGCCTTTTGGCCTTGTAAAATGTAATTACTCAACTGAAAATGTTACTCACTTGTTTTCTTTGGTTTCAAATTGCCTCCTTTCTATCAAGTTGGCTACACTCTGAGGGAAGAAAAGACAGGAAATGCTCACAGTTCTATTTAAGCAGCTCAGGCAAAATGGCTAAAGGGGGCATGAGGGTGAGACATCTCTGTGGATGGACTGGGGAGGAGTTACCTTGTAGCATCTGTGCAGCAACATTCGGGCAGCTGACAGGATGTTCACAGTATATAAATAGAAGGTCCTGGATGGGGCATGGTCTGGTGTTTTGGGAATTTCCTATTTGTCCATAGAAAGAAAAATAAGACTTTATACTTTTCTTCAGAACTGGCAAAGTAAACACCTGTCCCATCTGGAGCTACTCAGCCCTCTCTTTCACTTATACTTTCACTCTTCCCCAGTCACACAGCATCTGTGTTTATGGTACAATCAGCCACATGGAGGGTTGGGCTGCCCTGTTTTTTCCATTTGACTGTCAACATCCTGAGTGGAGAAGAAAGAGAAGGCACTTAACATTTACTAAGCAACTCTTATGTGCCAGGTAGATTGTATCTGATCTTATAACAAGCCATATCGTCTCTGTTACCACCATCCATCACCATTTTGTAGATGGGAAAAAAGATGGTAGGTAATTTGCTCAGTGTAACTGGGTAAGAGGCAGAGCTGTGATTCTGACTCCAAAATCCATTCTATCTGTTTCCTCATAGGGTATACTACACGGCTCTGCATGTAGTGGTGACCCGATAGATTTAATCTACAATAAACTTAAGGCTCGAGGAAAGGACAAATCACACGGACTAGGAGTTAAAGTAAAAAGGGTAGGGTGATTCTGGGGTAATTTCTTGGCTATGCCTCTTTTTTACTAGGCCAGTTAAAGCTCCACAGTTATCTTTCAAGTGCTTGCTATGTCTTTGTTAATCTTTTTTTTTTCTGTCTCAGAGCTGGATACAGTTTGTTTGGGGTTCAGAATGTTTGCTTCAGGAGTTCCTCTCATCCTAGGTCAGCTCTGTTGGTTGGTGATTACTGTTACCTGGAGTGATATGAAATTTTCTGAGAGCATTTTATAAAGCATATCCTTTGCCTCTTTTGCTGGAATCATTGCAAAGTCTTCTACCTGTTTCTGCTCCAGGTGTTTCTTTTGTAAAACTAAACGGAATATTCTGGCACAGCGAGACCCAAATCTGTAAAGGAATAAAGAAAGCAAATGGCATGCCGACGTAGATTAGCTTTAGCTCTTAGTCACAGACGGTGCTTGTTCGGTTTCCATGTGTGGAGACAGGACCAGAGAGGAACAGCAATCAGAGAATTCCTTCATAACTCCACAGATTGATGACAATACTGCTAATCATAAGAGTCACCAACTGCTGACTCACTTGAATGCCTCAGTTCGTGCATTTGTAAGTAAAGGCTTTAGGAAGGATGGTTAATTGGCATCACTGGGAATTAAGCAGCAGGGTATTTAGGGTAAAGAGCTGTAGTAGGTGGGATCCATAGCAGTCCAGCGGAAAATGGGGCAAGATGTGCCAAGGTGTGTCTATATTGGTTACTGACATAATGACCAAGTCACTTGTTCAAATGGGGTGTGGAAAGGAAGTATCTGACCCCCAACCCCAATCAGGGTGACCCCCTTACCTCTCTTGTATGACCGACTCCAGAGTGGCTGTGGCTAGAGATCCTAGAGCCTTATGTAGGTCTTTATGTAGAGGGTTAAGGTTACTCCGTAATGTTTTGGCCTGGTCATTGTGATCTTAGTTTTATCCCCGAGTCTTTAATTTAAAACTTAAATACTATTTTGTTTTTCACACTAGTCTCATTTATGGTATGTAAGTATTTCGAAACCTTAATTAACTAAGGTGCTTAAGTCAGAGTTTTGCTTAACTAAAATTTGGTTCGTTAAAAGTCCCTTTCACTTCTTTATCATCAATGTTTTAGTTCAATTTTCTAACTTACTTAGTACACTAAATATCATCAAATCTTTTCTAAGTCACCATTCTGTTTCATAGTTCACGCTGCCTGACTGTAAGGAAATAACCACCCATAAGGATACTGATGACATACATTCCTCCACCACTGTCGCCAGACTTTCCAACAAACTCAAGCTATTAAAAAAAAGGAAAAAAAAAAAAAGAGAGCTTGTGTTATTTGAATGGAAAGTCCAGTGATCCTGTTTCCAAAAGAGCAAATCTGGCCAAGAGTCTGCAGCAGGAAGCCCTCCTATCAGATGATGGTAGAGAAATTGTCTGAGCTGGCTAGGTAGAGAATGAGGCTACAGAAGACTGATAGCAGGCAAAAATTAATCGTAAATACAGCAGAAAAAAGAAAGAAAAGACTTACTGGATCATCTGCCAGCAGAGTGAGATACTGATCAAGAACTTGCTTAGAGATGTTGTAGCCAACAGGTAGGGATCTGAAGATCTGTGGAGCAAAAGATACAGTGAAAATGGGCCTGGGAACTTAGAACTGCTGACATTGCTGAAATAAAGATGTTCTAATTTTAGATATCACAAGTATAACAATGTCCAAAAGCACAGCAGCATTGTTGGTAAGAGTAAAAAACTAGAAACAATTCACATGTCCAGTAATAAGGAATTCATTAAAATAAAGTACATCATGGCCATTAAGTGGAATATGATACGGCCATTATAAAGAATGAGGCAGATCTAAAAATACTGACATGAAAAGAAAGTTTACATATACTGTCATATGAAAGAAGCTAGTTTAGAACAGTACATAGAGTATAACCCCATATTTTTTTGTTGTTAAAAAATACAGGGCTTCCCTGGTGGCACAGTGGTTGAGAATCTGCCTGCCAATGCAGGGGACACGGGTTTGAGCCCTGGTCTGGGAAGATCCCACGTACTGCGGAGCAACTGGGCCTGTGAGCCACAACTACTGAGCCTGCGCGTCTGGAGCCTGTGCTCCACAACAAGAGAGGCCGAGATAGTGAGAGGCCCGCGCACCGCGATGAAGAGTGGCCCCCGCTTGCCACAACTAGAGAAAGCCCTCGCACAGAAACGAAGACCCAACACAGCAAAAATAAATAAATAAATAAATATCTACATTTATGTGAGACTATACATATAAAAAAGTCTGAATAAAGATATGTACCAAACTACTGACAAGGATCTCTGGGGCTGGGATTATGCAAAACTATATATTTATTTAAACTGGGGTATGTTACATACAAGAAGCACAGATTTTAAGGGTACAGTTTGATGAGTATTGACAATTGTATATACCCACATAACTACCATCTGCAAGATACAGAACATGCCTGGCATTCCTGAAAGTTTGGGGAACTACAAGTTTAAAAAAATTATACATTTCTATGCTGTTTGAATACAGGTCATGTAATTACTTTTGTCATCAGAAAAAAACTTGTATTTAAATTTTGTTATATAGTAATTTAAAAAAAATTTAAATAATATAACTATATTTAATGTGGATAAATATTAGTATAATTACAAAAAATTAGTATAATTACAAATAAAACATTTGAAATATTAAATATTAAATTTTCAATAAATAAAACAATGAACAAAGCATTTAAAACAAATTTAAAATATACAAAATATATTGAAAAAAACAAATATAAGGGGCCATATAATGTCCTGAGTACCAAGGCCCAGATTCCAAACAGTGGATTCTTGGAACAATTAAGAATAACTTATACTATATATACAATGAAATACTACTCAGCCATGGATGGACGGACCTTGAGATTATCATACTAAATGAAGTCAGAAAGACAAATACCATACAGTATCACTTCTATGTGGAATCTAAAATATGACACAAATGAACTTATCTACAAAATAGAAACAGACTCATAGACATAGAGAACACACTTGTGGTTGCCAAGGGGGAGGTGGGTGGGGGAAGAATGGATTGGGAGTTTGGGATTAGCAGATGTAAACTATTATATATAGAATGGATAAACAGCAAGGTCCTACTGTATAGCACAGGGAACTATATTCAATATCCTGTGATAAACCATAATGGAAAAGAATGTATATATGTATAACTGAATTACTTTGCTATACAGCAGAAATTAACACAACATTGTAAATCAACTATACTTCAATAAAATAAATTAAAAATAAAAAAAGAATTACTTATACTTTGACTAAGGTAATGGTTTAGGTTTTTAAAGGTTGAATTCCCAAGAGACCAAATATTTCAGTACCTACCACCTGAGAATAATCCCCATCCCTCCTCAAATAGCAAAAACCCTTCCTTTCAAGGTTCAGACCTCAACCTAATCTCAGGCTCTATGTATAATAATTATTATATCCAAGAGCCTGTCAGAAAACTAGTACAAGAACATGAAGCTCACCTCGTTGGAAGACAATGGCTGGGTGAAGGGGGCACTAGAGGAAGTGGTAATCTCACTCATCCGGAGCATGGTCCGCACGATCTCGCTGCTTGTCTGGGTTTGAAAAGTGAACTGGAAATCAGAATTCACTCTGCTGTGCTGGCTCTGGCTATATGCCAATGGCCACATCTGCAAATAAGTGAATATTCCTGATAGCCACTGTCCCACCCACTTAGATATCACCTGGTCCATCCTGTTGGCAACTGCACTGACAATGCCTTGGTCACGGAAGTGCTGGTGGAATCTGTCAAGGTTGGCCTGCCAATAAATCCCATCATCTGGAATGGGCTGAGGAGGAGAAAAAGATTAGAGAGAAACATTTAGATACAAGGAAGCATTTTCTAGTGAGAAGCTTGGATTTAACTGTTCACCGTTTCTTTTCCTATATAGTAGCAACTAAATTGGTTGGAGGAAAAAACCATTCAACCATGTGGATTTAGTGCCTCCACAATGACAAATTCACAACCCCCAACTTCAAACAGATTTTCTTTGCTTACCTCGAATCTTTGTCTATTTTAACTCTTTTCCAGTATTCTCAAAATCTCCCATTTGCCCCTCCCTTCTCTCTCAGCAGATGACCTTGCTTCTTATTTCAGAGAGCAAATAGAAGCCATTAGGCCAGAACTCATTCAGCGTGGTGCACACATCCCTACCACATTTATTTAAAAAAAAAATTGAGCTTCTCAAAGAGTTGGTCATCCCAGCTGTACCCCCATCCACAGATTTACTCAACCCATTTCCACCGTTACACTGAAATGCCAAAGTTCCTGAGGAACCTGTTGCTAAGTTCAAAGAATACTGTCCAGTTCCAATCTTATTTGATCTTTCTAAAGCATATGACATGGTTGGACATTTTCTCCTTAACTCTATGTGGCCCCTTAGACTTTATGACACCATTCTTTCTTGGTGCTCCTTCTAACCACTCTGGCTACCCTTCCTCAGTCCCCACAGATTCCTTTTCCAGATCCCATCTATAAATACTGGTGTTCCCCAGGGTTCTGTCCACAGCCCTCTTTTCTTTTCACTCTACATATTCTACTTAGGTGATTTAATCTGCTCTTAAGGTTTCAACTGTTCCAAGTCTATTACTTAATTCTAGAACTCTCTATTAAGTTCCAGGTGCATAGACTCAACTGCCTACTTCCATCTGTGACTTAAAATTTTCAAGTTTTCAGCTAACTACACTACAACCAACCCAGTTTCTTAAGCTAGAGACTTGAATACCATCCCCAACCCCTTGCTCTCCCTCATCTACTATCCAATTACCCAGTTCTATCTATTCTTTTTTTAAAAATTTATTTTATTTATTTATTTTTGGCTGTGTGGGGTCTTCGTTGCTGCAAGTGGGCTTTCTCTAGTTGTGGCGAGTGGGGGCTACTCTTTGTTGCAGTGTGCGGGCTTCTCATTGCGGTGGCTTCTCTCGTTGCAGAGCACGGGCTCTAAGCGCGTGGGCTTCAGTAGTTGTGGCTCGTGGGCTCTAGAGTGCAGGCTCAGTAGTTGTGGTGCATGGGCTTATTTGCTCCGTGGCATGTGGGGTCTTCCAGGACCAGGGCTTGAACCCATGTCCCCTGCATTGGCAGGCGGATTCTTAACCACTGCGCCACCAGGGAAGCCCCCTATCTATTCTTTATATTAATCAGAAGTCTACTTTTCTTTATCCTGACTGTCATTACCTTATTTCAGGCTCTACTCTTGACTCACCTGGTTACTACAGTAGCCTCCTAACTGGTTTTCATTTTTCTTTTTCATATAGTGGACACTATAAAAAAGGGCAACTGGGTTTTCTGCATTTAATCTTGTTCCTTTTGCATCGTTCTCCCCATTTCTCATAGAGCAGTGCTTCTTTTTACCTTTTGGGCTCACAGTTCCCCTGAAGAAAGCTATGGAGTGCTCTAAAGAAAAATGCACATAGTACAGGTGGACTCTCTGAAACGCATCCATGGAGTTGTACAAGTTATAAACCACTGTACTATAGTAATATTTCTAAAATGTAAATCTAGCCACTTCATTCACCTGCCTAAAATTCATCAATGGCTCCCCATTGTCTTCAGGTTGAAGTCCAAACTTCTTAGTTAGTCAATCAAGAAATATTTATTGATGTCTTGCGAGTATTCCAGGTGCCAGGGACAAGACACTGTCCTTGAAGAGTTTATAGACTATTGGGAGTACAGAGACAAACACTTGTACAAATAATAAGTAATTTCAGCTACTTATAAATGCTGTGAAGATGAAATGCGAAAATGTGGTAGAGACTGGAGTAGAGGGTGGGCAATGGTGCTTGAGCTCTAAGAAAGTAGCATTTGAGCTGAGATCGGAATGATGAAAAAGAGGCAACTACATGAAGATCTGAGGGAAAAGTATCTGAAGCAGAAGAAATCCTAAGGGCAAAAGCCTGAAGACTAGAAAGAGTATGATACATTTGAAGGATGGAAAAAATGATAGAAGCTGGAACATAGTGAATGACAGAGTAGGAAGAGCTGAGGTTGGAGAGCCTTGTCTCCAGCAGATCATGTAAAGACCCAGCTCGGGCTTCCTTGGTGGTGCAGTGGTTGAGAATCTGCCTGCCAATGCAGGGGACACGGGTTCGAGCCCTGGTCTGGGAAAATCCTACATGCCATGGAGCAACTAAGCCCGCGCACCACTGCTACTGAGCCTGCGCGTCTGGAGCCGGCGCTCCGCAACAAGAGAAGGCCGCAACAGTGAGAGGCCCGCGCACCGCGATGAAGGGTGGCCCCCGCTCACCGCAACTAGAGAAAGCCCTGGCACAGAAACGAAGACCCAACACGGCCAAAAATAAATAAATAAATTCATTAAAAAAAAAAAAAAAAAAAAAGACCCAGCTCATGTAAGGCTTCATAATCCACAGTAAAGAACTGGATTTCTTCTAAGAGTAATGGGAAGCTATTAAAGGAGTCAAAAATCAGTGATGTGTTGGGATTTTTTAAAAAGAACAATTTAGAAAGTCATTTTGGCTCTTAAGTAGGTATGAATGCAGGTAGGGAGACCACTTAGGAGAGTGTTGGCAAAGTCTTGACTACAGTGATAATGGTTTGGACTAGGGTGATGGCAGTGGAAACGATAAGAAATAGTCAGATTTCAATTATTTTTAGAAATTGGGTTGACAGGTTTTACTGTGAGATCAGATGGCTCCTAGGACTTTGGACTAAGCAAATGGTGTCCTGGGTGGTTGGCCTTGGTGGTGTCCCTAACTAAGATGAGGAAAGCTTAGGAGGGAGTAGATATCTGGGAGCAGGAAATCAATTACTCTGTTTTAGCCATACTACTTTTGAGATGCTTATCAGATGTTTTTACAGGGATGCTGAGAAGGCATTTGAATATAACAGCTCAGGTCTATACGTATCTTTCTAAACTCATTTATCACCACTCATCCCCATGGGTCTCTATGGTCCAGTCATACTGACCAATTTAAACTTTTTCTAGGCGCTTTTTCTGCCTAATCTATTACCTCTGTCCAATGACTGAAGTAAGTTAAGCCTCAGAAGGGACACAGCAACAGAGTTCACTCTTTGTTAGTCTATCCCTGGCCAATATTTAATGAAGTTCATAATCCTACTACTTCTCGATCCAAGAACGTTTAAGCTCTTTTGGGGCTTGTCATCTTAGTGCTCTTTCTGGCTTGCCTCAGGGTGAGGACTCCTAACCAAGAAGCCTCATTACCTCTTTGTTATCTGTGGTATGTTTTGGTCTCTTGGCCTTGGGCTCCCCAGTTGCATCTTCGTCAGATGATCTCCTCCTTTTACCTTTCCCTGCCAAACAAAACAGTTACACAGTTAGGCTACATCTCATATGATAACAGGAAATGACCGAAGGTGAAAGCAGGTGTCTCTATCCCAAAGACATCTGTAGCTACCTCTAGGTTAGAGATGTTGAGGAGACTGAGGAACTACAAGAAATTCAAGTTAATGATGAAGTCATCTGAAACTCAACAAGTTCAAAAAGAAATTCATAGTCTTTCTCCCTCAAACTGCTCCTGCTCCAATGCTTCCTTTCACAGTGAACGGTACCATCATCCTCCCACATACTCAAGCCAGACACACAGATGTCATTCTTGATTTCTGTCTTCCTCACCCTTCCTATGTCTAATTTTTCACTGGTTTGTGAAAAATTGCCCCATCCTTTCTACAGACAGAAACATATTTTAAAAATGCAAATTAGATCATGTTACTTCCTTTAAAATCCTTTAGTAGTTTTCCTTTGCTCTTAGGATAAAGAACAGGTGCTTTACGAGGTCTTGCATGATCTAGCCCCTAACTGTCTGTCTAACTTTAACTTATGGCTCTCTTTCCTTTCCTCACTGTACTTTAACTATACTGATCTTCTTTTACTTTCTCAAATTCCTATTTTTTTCCTCACTACATACTATTCCTTTTGCCAAAAATGCTTATCCTCTGTACCCCTTCATACCTTACTTCACTGGTTGGCTCCTACTTCTGCTTCAAATCTTAGTTCAAATGCCACTTTCTCCAAGAAGCATGTGCCCAAGTCCCCAGGTAAATCTGGTCCCCTGTTATATATTTTCATAACATCCCATATTTTACCTTCATAGTACTTATCGCAGTTTGTTAGTTATATATCCATCAGGCTATTTGATTAATGTAAGCCTCCTATACTAGACTTAAGCCCCATAGGGGCAGGGACCATAATGGTTTTTTCATCTCTTTATACCACAGTATCTGGCATAGAGTAAATCCTTGGTAACTGCTTAATTGATTGAGTCATTCATTTAACAATCATTAAGGAAGAATCTACAATTAGGTCAAATCACAGATCTAGGGGCCAAAATTCCTTACCTATCAAGCTCAGTTTAGGAACCAGGTACATGTCCTTTTCACTGATGACAAGAGTGGGGGCAGGTGGCGGTGGCCCAGGGTCTGAATTCTCAGTGGCAGGCACCAAGGGGCAACGCTGCACGAAGTGTGTGTCTGCTAGTCGCACAAATGTGTTTGAGACCTCAGCATAGTCCATGGTCTTGCCATCTGTATGACAGGAGGAAAGAGGCAAGTGAGATGGCCTCAGATAACTAAGGGTCCTCTCCTGTAGCCAGCCAATCTATGCTTTTGCTAACAGCTGTGGATACAGTACTGACCCTCCATAGTCTCTGTGAGCCGATCTGCTACTTTCTTCACGACAGCTGACATTGCCATCTTGCCATTCAACAGGAGCTCCTCAACAATCAGCTCGCCAGTGTCACTGTACAGTGTTTTGGCAGTATAGATGTATCGGGGATACCTAAGCATTCGCAACACCCGGCTGCACTGGGCTTCATACTCTACCACACCACGTTTGTGCACCTGATATATCACCAGGTTATGCTGGATGAGGACACAAAGGGCTTTTTTTACCTAGAGAAAACACAGAAGAAAGAGAAGAAAAATCTGAAGATGCAGCTCATTATTGCTGGCAATTTTTGTCCAACAGTTTCCTAAACATCAGGAGATGGCTGGAATCTCTGTGTGTCTTCCCTCTCTCCATTGGAATAGCTAATAAGAAGCGAATGTCAATGGAAGAAATCAGGAAGAGTCCTTGCTATCATGCTCATATTTCCTCTGATCTTTATCTTTCAAAGTACAATTTACTTCCCCTCTGTTATTTTTTTTTTAAATAAATAAATTAATTAATTAATTTTTGGCTGCATTTGGGTCTTCCTGCTGCACGTGGGCATTCTCTAGTTGCGGTGAGTGGGGGCTACTCTTCGTTGTGGTGTGCGGGCTTCTCATTGTGGTGGCTTCTTTAGTTGCGGGGTGCGGGCTTTAGGCTCATGGGCTTCAGTGGTTGCGGCACGCGGGCTTGGCAGTTGTGGCTCGCGGGGACTAGAGCACAGGCTCAGTAGTTGTGGCGCACAGGCTTCGTTGCTCCGCGGCATGTGGGATCTTCCCGGACCAGGGCTCGAACCCATGTCCCCAGCATTAGCAGGCAGATTCTTAACCACTGCACCACCAGGGAAGTCCCATCCCCTCTATTATTCTTATTCCTTAAACACAGTACTGAAATTAATAGACTCATGAATAAATGAAGTATGGCATATGGCAGAGGAGGAGCAAGATTTGCCTCAGAAGCCACGATGAGCCACTTTGAGAAGCAGAACCCTGGGCACTATGTCTCATCATCTTTCCCCTCCCAAATAACACTATTCTAATCCTAGCACAGACTTTGCTTTCTTTTCCATTTTGTGGGGTGGGGAGTAACAATATTCAAAGGTAGGTTAAAGAAATTAATGAAATGGAAGCAAATTACTGTGATCCAAACATACCTGATCCAATGATGTTCCTGTGTCATGGGCAATAACTCTTAGTGGCTGGCTGCCAGTTCTGATTAGGTGGACTCCAATTTTTTCTACGATCTCTCCAAAATGCTCTTGCAGCAACAAAGAACACAGTTTAATTTCTGCTTGAGTCATTGTGCTGAGGAGTCTCAGAGCTAGGAAAAAAAGAAAAAGAGGGTATGATGGGAAGTTTTTCTTTTATGTTGGGAGTAGAGCTGCTGAGTGTAAATTCATGTACTTTCTGGAGAGCAATTTGACAGCACATATATCAAAAGCCTTAAAATCTTGCATATCTTTGACCTAATACTTTTGTTTTGGATATTCTCTTCCAAGGGAATAATAAAAACATGTCACTTTAGAATACTGATATTCTGGAAACAATCTCATAAGTGATTATATCAATAAATTATGGTATACTCAAATAATGGAACACTATGCCAACATTCACAATAAAGTATAATATGTATTAGTGCAGAAAATTGTTCATTACAAAGCAAAATGTAGAGGAAAGTTCAATTACTGTGGAAATAGCCCCACACGTATGCATGAAAAAAAAAGACTGGAAGACTATATATCAAGTTTATCTTTATGGGATCATGTGTGATTCTAGTTTTCTTTAAAGATCGGATGTAGATGGTTTTGCGATCTGTCACAGACCTCAGATTCTATACTTCATTGTTTGGAAGAATTAAGACCACTATTCACAGACTATTGGGACTGAACAGGCAATGACAACTTTGCAAAATAAACTAAGAGGTAAATGAGAGCTTCTCAACAGGGTGTTTCAAATAGGGGATGAAGTATGTTGTTGGCAGGGCAGTATTTAATTCTGAAATTTCTATTCCTTGACAAAGTATATACAAAGAGAAACAGACATAGTCCACTGTATAATCACTTCCTTATTATCACAAGTGCTATCAAACACTGGTTTGTTCACTTATTTCTCCCAATTCCTCAGAAGCCAAGACTCTGCCTTTCAGTCTCACTATCCCCATCCACAGGTCTTTGGGGAAGCATCCCCAGACCCTCTGCCATCCCCGGAAAGTATTTCCAAGGAGTCCGGCTCCTGGCTCTTCACTTCTTTACCGCAGGTTCCTGTCCCGGACTGGGTCCCTGGGTCCAGAGACAGGGCCACCTCGTTCAGACCGCATTTTCCACTAACCTCTGGGTCAATGCCACGTAACGCCACCGACTTCCCCACTGCAGCTTCGTACAGCGCCCGCTAGCCGCCCGCGCACAGGGGGAGCCCAAGGTCCTTTCGCGCAGGAGCACGGCCACCGAGGAGGACCGGCAAAGAGGCAAAACATGTGCCGCTCTACCCCAGCGTTTCGGTGGTTTCCGGGGACGCTCTTTCTTTCTTCTCGCTGGGAGATTGGAGGACCGGCGAGGGGCTGTTTGAGGAGCCGGCGGGCGGGCCGCGGCTGGCGGACTCTCCTTCCTGCACCTCTTTGGTGCTGGGAGGCGGGCCTCGGGGTCGCTGTTTGCGCCGCCGCCTCTGTGGGCCGGGCGAACTCACGTGACCCGCGCTGGCTCTGAAGCGGCTGGCAGCACTAAGGAAGCGGCGGCGGCGGCGGCGGCGGCAGAGGCGGCGACAGCAGCTGGGAGGTAGCGACCTGGAGAGCGACCGGCCGGCTGCCCTCTCGGACGGCCGCGGCGAAAGAGAAAAATGGCGGAGGCCTCGGCGGCCGGGGCCGGCGCGGGCGCCGCGGTTGCCGCGCACCGGTTTTTCTGCCACTTTTGCAAGGGCGAGGTCAGCCCCAAACTACCGGTAAGAGCTCTGTGTCCTCTGCGCTCGGGCATCGGCCTGGATTCCTCTCCCCGATATCCCGGAACGGGTCTTAAGCTTCCCGCCCATCCCCGACTCCCCTGACATCGGTCTCCCAAGTACTTGCTGCCTCCCAGTCGCTGGCCCCAAACCCCGGGCGTCCCGGTCCTGGCTCCGTAACTCCCGCTCGCATGCTCCACCTGCCCCTCACTCTCTCTCCCCTCTTGACCGGCCCTCCCCCTCCATTTTTTTTTTTTTTTTTTGGTCTTCTTCAGCAAGTTCTCTTCTGACATCCCCTCAGTTTTCTTGCACTCTTCTTCACCTTGTCTCCTTCCCACGATGACCTCTCTTTTTCTCCCACTCGATACTCTTTCCGCTGTTGCTTCTCACCTTTCTCTATTTCCTTTTCCACTTTTCACCAGATCCTCCCCTCCCCCATCCTCATTGAAGCAAAATAGCGGATTGCTGAGGATTGTCCTTATTCGGTTGTCTCTAGGGAAGAAAGGAGGAAGAAAGCACGGAAAGAAAGAGAGGGTTGGAAGGTAACTGGGATGGAGAGGGGGATTTTGCTATTCAGGGGTTTCCAGCGTTCTTGTGAAAGTGAAAACAGCAGTGTACTAATGACTTGCAGACTGCCTGCGCTCCGTATCACTGTTGAAGGAAATGGCTTTAGGAAGAAGGCAGAACATACTGTTTCAACTTGCTTATTTTAGTTGTCATGCTGCCAGTGTCTTTAGCACCACCTGCCTTACCCACCCCTCCTCCCCCGTTCTATCTCTTCACTTAATAGAAGAGATCTAGGACAGAATGCTGGGGACCGCATCATCTGATGTAAAATTGGTTTTCACCACTATTTGCCAGACTGTGTTAGCCCCTAGAGAGGTAGTGCTATGGCTGTGACAAAAAGTGCTTCTGCAGCATGCTAGCCAGCTACAGCATGCCAGTCGCACAGGCTGCTTGGGGTTGGGTTATAGCTACCACAGGGAGACCCACCAGGGTGAGTGTTAATCCTACCTTTGGCCACATCTTTAGAACTAGTTATGTTTGTTCTTTTCCTTAGAAGTATCTGTGTTCAGCCTTAACACAGGGTGCCTGTCTAACAACTTCCCTCAGTGTTTATAGTGGCTCATACAATCTGTAAGAAAGCCTGCTAAAGTGTGTCTGTATATCTTATTTCTTGGAAACACAAACGGAGTCCAGTGAAAAGTGCCTAAAAGTTATTTTAGCCTTTTTCACCTAAAGGTTGTGCGTTTATCAGGCTTTTACAGCATTTTCTTTTCTTCTCTTTTTGCCCGACCGCCAACTTCATAGTTGCAGTGTCATCTACATGCTGTTTTAGTTTTGCTTGCTGATTTGGCTGTGTTTGTGTCTGTGCTTTTTGCCATACTTCAGTGCTGAGAAGAGCAGGTGCCTTGTTTTTTTGTCAGCGGACATCAGAGCCTCCAGAATGCTCCCTTACTACTGAGAAGGAGTCTGGAATTCAGCCAGTATGTGTGTGACCAGTGACATGTTGAATGTGATGTCCTATTGAACAGCGTGGCCTCAGCTCTTCTGATCTTTAAGTTGCTGTTCACTGTTTGCCTTTAGGAGTGAGAAAACAGTCTAACTTTCCGCAACTTTTTATATCTTTTCTTCTTACCATCTCAAGTCCTCACTTCAAAGTGCTCTTGAAAAGGGATCATTTGAAAGACTTTTTAGGTGTTTTTCTAAGCCTTAGTTTGATACATGGAGGGGAAGTTGTTGATCTTTTTAGACTGATTTATTATCTGTCATGCCTGATTTGTAAATTGAGGCCTAACACTATTAAGTGCAACTGAATACTTCCTGCAGACATACCAGGTTCTCTCAGCTGAATGTCCTGGAGGTGATACTGAGGAGTACGTGGTTCCTGCCCTTAAGCACCTCACAGTTTTGTTGGAAAAAGTAACAGCTAAGGTGAATGAGGATGGATAATAATGTGCTTTAGAATTCAGAGAGGGGGAGACATGGTAGCATTGGTGATGTGAGGTCGGGGAAGACAGATGAGATGGGATTTAAATTGAGTTTTGAAGGATAGGTAGAGTTCAGACTGAGGAGACAGCATAGACTGAGGTAGAAAAGGAAGAGTGAGTTGAGGAAGAAGGGAGAAACATTTAGTAAATCATTGTTGCTATGCATTTTTAGGAAAGGTGCAGTGAGGTTAGGAATATAGTTTTGATTTGTGGATGAGCCAGTGAGTTTCATGTTTCATGGCCATTTCTGTATCCTTAACCCTAGACTGTCATCTTGAAAATGTTGATTGTAAGAATGACCAGGTTAGTAAGTGGCTGATTCAGTACAAATCAATCTCTGCTACTGAAAAACCAATTCAGCACTGGTTAGTCAGTAATATTATCATATATATTGGACAACATTGAAGTTTTTTAAAAATAATTTTTTATATAAACTTGGGATTCCCTCACTGTAAGTACTCAGCATTCATTAGGCATGCATTGTTTCTTGAACTGGATCAATGTTGTGGTAAACCTGAATGTCTTTCTGCAGATAGCCAGAATAAAGTTTTTCTTTGTCTGGGGTTAATTTACATCTCAAGAGGGTACTTTGGTGGTAGTTGGATCACAAGATCCATTACCCAGGAGTGTTGCTCTCTCTGAACACCAGAGGCTGGTATTGAGTTTTACATCAGCCTTTAGTGAGCTATTGCTAGGGAGGTTTCTTCACCCAGTCAGTGGGAGGAACTGCTTCAGAGCCATCTCATCTCTTGCCAATTTATTCACCACATAAAATCATAATTTTGTTCAGTGGGACTAGGTTGCAAGGTTTTACAATTCTTTATTTCTTTTCCCTTCCCCAGTCTTTAGGTTACAGCACTTCATGATACATTTGGAAGTATACAGGCAATAGCAATAGCTTGCTCAATGTTCATCCCTGAAACTACCCTTAGGTTTTTATTGTTTTTCTTGTCAGTCCTGCTACTCTGAAAGATTCACAGGCCCAGCTAACTTCAATGGCTGTTTTAAAAGTTTTTTTTTTTTTTGGTTATAACTTCTGAGAGAGATTGGAGTGTGTCTATTAAGCCACATTTGGTTGAATTAATTTAATTTGATGAAATAACCTCCTTACTCCTAATCCTGATCTATCCATCTCAGCTTTGTGTGTTTTTGATTTGGATCCTCCCAGATAAGAAGACAAAAGTTTCTTTTAGAAAGAAGATATTAAGAAATGAGGGGGAAATCATGAAGGGAATTTTAGAATGAAAATATATTCAGTGGTATTGTTATCATTAGGTTTCTAAAAAGCCTTTATTCTAGAAGTGAGTAATGATTTAGGAATTTATTTTTTAATTAACAGTGTTTTCCTATTTACAGTGGAAATGGTTTTAGTAAAATTTAGTGAATGTTAAACTTGGATTTTAAAATAAGAGATTTTGATTATATGGTCTGAAGCCCTAGTCTTTCAAGTTTATATATATAACTGGGTAAAATGGCATTGTATATTTTTTGGTCATCAGATGACAAAGGAAATACTTAAGTAACTTAAAGTTATTTTGAAAATACAGCAGAAGCTTCTACCTCACCTGACTATCCCATTGAGATAGCCAAGACTGATGGAGTTAACTATGTGACACTTAGGGATGACTGGGTAGTGCCACAGAGGGCTGTGTCATGGAATGTAAAGGTGTCATTCCATCTCCATACTACCTTCCCCCACTTTTAAATCAAGGTCAGGGAATATTACCTTATGAGATTAAGTCCTGTAGCGTCATTAAGCAGGTGAGATAAATCATATGCAGAGTAAACTACTTTTGGTACTGATGAAACTAGGGTGATTCTTAAGTGTTTTATGGAGATCAGAGTATCCAAAGCCAGAGAAGAGACCAGTGTAATTAAGGACTGCAAGTGTATTGCTCACCTCTGAGGCTTTGTCTGAAGGAAGTAGCTGGCTTCTCTCCCTCTCACATCTCCTTATTATATCACCTTTGATCTAATGAAATGTCATCCTTATCAATAAGTAATATTGGTTTGGTTCTTTACCAAGTGCTATACAAGTCATTGTCATTGTGCTGTACTTGTAATGACTCTAATACAGGAAAACTTTCTAACCACCCCATAAGAGTAGGTAAAAAGTAGACTCCCTAAAGACTTTGTGATTCTTAAAACTCTAAGCTCACTGACCTTGCTTTTTAAAGTTGCATGATTCTTAGAAAGATCCTAGAACGGTGTCTAAGTAATGTTAGTAGTTTTGTTGAGCTGAGGGAACAAATTAGTGATTTGAGCTGGGTTTTATAGGTTTTAATAATTAGATTTCTTTTTTTAAAATAAATTTATTTTATTTATTTTTGGCTGCGTTGGGTCTTCATTGCTGCGCGCGGGCTTTCTCTAGTTGCGGCGAGCGAGGGCTACTCTTTGTTGTGGTGCATGGGCTTCTCATTGCGGTGGCTTCTCTTGTTGCAGAGCACAGGCTCTAGGGCACATGGGCTTCAGTAGTTGTGGGGCATGGGGTTAGTTTCTCCATGGCCTGTGGGATCTTCCTGGACCAGGGCTTGAACTCATGTCCCCTGCATTGGCAGGCAGATTCTTAACCACTGCGCCACCAGGGAAGTCCCAATAATTAGATTTCTTAAATTCTGCTATTGGTGACTTCAGTTAAAAAGTGTGCTTGATTATCTAGCATCTTTCTGGTGCTATATAGCAATTGCTTATTAAAAGTCTCTTGAATGATAGTCTCTTGACCCCGTAGTTATATTTAAAAAGTAGTGGTGTTAGTGGTATGAGATCTTTATCTAAAAGGCTTCAGTGGAAGAAAATGCAGGTACTACCATGTGAAGTTTGAACATATAGTGTCAGTAAGTATATTCCCTGCAAAGATCTAGAAGTAAGAAATAGGTATTCTTACGGGTAGAATGCTAGTTCTGGTCTTGAAATTCTACTGATAAATAGACATGTATATCTTGGGTAAATCTGTGGGATTTTTTTCAGTATGAGGAAGAACAAGAATCTTTAAACTCACTGCAGATGAAATTCCTTATATTTTTTGGGGAAGTACCAGCTGATTGCTAACACTTTGTGTTTCTTTATGTTTACTTGGCTTTTTATGACCTTTGCTTACGTCCAGGGAGAGGATGCTAAGGTCTTTCAGACAGCCATCTTATTAGAAGAGGAAAAAAAAAAGTGGATTGTTTCTTATTCTCTGTAGTCAAATTAGAAGGGGTCTGAGAATAAGAAGCCTTTGGATACTGACTTATTTTTATGTCTCCACAGCTTAATATTGATAAATAAAGGAGATAATGTAGAGTAGTGGCTCTCAACTGGGGGCAGTTTTGCGTTTTAGGAGGAAATTCGGCAACATCTGTAGACATTTTCTACAACTGGGTTATTGTCACTAATGGGGGAAGGGGAGGGTTGTTTCTGGCATCTATTGGATAGAGGCCAAGGATGCTGCTAAACATGCTTCAATGGACAGGACAGCCCCCCACAATGAAGAATTATCGGGCCCAAAATGTCTAGAGCGCTGAGGTTCAGGAGCCCTGGGTATAGAAGGATAAAGGGATAGTCATTGGCTTCTCGTGTCAGTCGTGCTTAAGGTTTTGTCCTGGGTTAGTTTTGATTTCGAATTTTGGGATCCTGTTGAGAATTTTCAAGAAGATAATTGAGACCATATAATTTTAGCCAAAGCCCTGATGGTTGGGATTGTTTAGAACAGGAGTTAAGTGGCTGCTATTCCATTATAGCAGTATCTCTTGGGGTCACTTTCTTTCCTTGTGGTTACTGAGACCAGAGCAATTGGATCACTCCTCTCAAGTTACACACTGTGGGGCAACTTCTAAAAGAAAAGTATCCAAATTTTTTGTCAGTTGGGAATTGAGGTGGTAACACCACATGTAACTTAGTACGACATCTGGAAATTCCAGTTTGAAAACAAAGCAAAAAGCAGACAAGTCTAACTTAGTTTTTCTATAGCTCATCTTAGCATTAATCAAGTTTTACTTTCTGTATTTCTTGCTCTTGAAAGTTTTCCTGAGCTTAGGAGATGTTGTGCTTAAACGTTGTTTCTTCAAACTCTTGGTCGAGTGGGTGAATTAAAGTTATCAATTCTTGTTCTAATATTAATTCTTCAAAGGGCTGGAGTTGAGTCATCTGACCCTCTCAGTATATCTTAGTATATCCCACTGTAAAATACTACTGAGGTGTGCGTATTGAAAGCTTGAGTGGGTATTCGGAGAAATGGAGCTATGTAATCTTTGATTGAAAGGTTGTGTAGGAATGAGCAGTCCTTATTTGTAGAGAAATAAGGCCTTTACCATAGGAGAAACATTTTAGGTAGTTCTTATAGTTTCACATAAAGAAGTTTAGGTTAGATTCTGAAGGATTTTTTTTTTTAATCTTTTAAGTTCAATTGTTAGCAGTTCAGGGTTCCTTAGAAGCCTCCAATGCATATATAACAAATAGAAGTGGTGATTTTAAACTAGGCACACTTTTCTTGTATGTTAAATAGATTGCCCAGCTTCTTTTCCCAAAATAGGCCAGTTAGTTTTGTTTTCCTTGAAGAGCTGTTAAATTAGATAATCTCTCTCCTTGATGATTTCAACGGTGTCACAAGGAAGTTCTTAGTAGGCAAGGTATCCTATATTCACCTCTTTGCCACTCACTTTCATGTTGTGCAGATTTGAATAGACTTAAACCTAGAGGACCGTCTTCCAATAAAGGTTTTATTGTGTTTACTTTTCAGCGTGCTTAGAATTTACATTCTCAGAAGAAAGAAAAAAATCCCATAGTTATGTGTCCTTTCTTTTCTTTTTCTGGATTGACTAAAACCTATAGGTATCCTACAGTGATGCTGATCTTCTAGCCCGGTAGTTCTCATACCTGTCAGACCCAGTGCCCTCTTTTTATAATAAACATTTTGAAACACTACCTTTAATGAAATGAAATTCTTAGGTAATACAACTTCCTTACATATACATTTAAAAAATTCTCTAGATGTAAGGTAAAGGATAAATAAAAAGAAAGTAACTCATGACAAAATAATATGCATTTCAATGTGTAAATACTCAGAAGTCCATTATAGAAAGATATATATAATGTAGTAGATATTGGCACCAAACACAGACATAACAGCTACCCAAGGAGATTAGCTATAAGGGTAATTATACCTTAAATAGCATGAGTGGTAAGCCCCCAGAATGGTGAACAATTCTTGAAAAAGGTACAAATAAAGTATAATTTTCTCTTGTTTTATTCAGTAGTTGTTTTTCTGGACATACAGTGCATGGTGTTTATATATAGAAAGAGTTGGTGTTTATATATATAATGGAGTTAGGTTCTAGGCTTTGGTAATTATAAAGATATTTTTTATCTACTCAACTGTCCATAGGAAGTTTAAGAATAGAGACATTTCTTTGTGCTGGAGTTTCTTATGCTTATGGACTCTGCCCATTAAATTAAGTAGCATTTCTTAATTGCTGTGACAACACTTCAGTAGATGTCCAAAATGTCCCACAGATGATTGTATTATCCTCATTGAGAATGACTGCTAGTCACAGGAAAACATTTTCCTGTTTTATCACTCTTCTTTTCTCTTGCTTATTGTTCACTACTTTAGTGTAGTACTTTTAACATATTGCAAGATTCAGTCTTTGTCATTTAGACTTGATTTACTTTTCCTTTAGACAATTTCTCCTGTATGCCTTTAAATTTCTCATTTCCTCACCATTCTTGTCATCATTTTTGACTAACTTGTTGAATGGAACTTAGCTGCTTCTAGTGAATCTTCTGTAATTTAAGTGGTAGTCAGAGGTACTTTATTCTCAAATGAACTTATGAAGCTGTTGATTCCCTGATTTTATTTTATAGTACCAGTTATTAGGTTCTGATTTTGTAATACAGTCACTGCTGAATGGTTAGAGGCATTCGTATTCCTAGTTAAGACAAGTTAGGTTGAGGAATGGAAATTTTATACCTTAAGCCTGTTGGTTTGAAAAAAAAAAATTACTGTTATTTTGATAGTTGATGTAGTGTGAAAACAATTTATAATGGTACATTTACTTTTTGTTTAATAATATGTAGAAGGCAAATTCGGCAAATTAGCTTTCACTGCTCTTCTTAATTTGCATGTTTTAGATTAAAAAGTGTTTGGAAGTAATATGAACAAGTGAGAATAAGGAAAGTATTTAATTCCCTAAACTTTTCAACTTTGTTTTCCTGATCACTAAAATTATTGGTTTATTATTCTGTGCCAAGTGTAGGTGCTGATTCAGTTAGGGAGTCCTGTTTTAATAATATACTAGCATTCTGGTTCTTTGCTTTTTTTAAATTAATTTATTTATTTTTATATATTTTTATTTTTTGGCTGTGCTGGGTCTTCATTTCTGTGCGAGGGCTTTCTCTAGTTGTGGCAAGCGGGGGCCACTCTTCATCATGGTGCGCGGGCCTCTCACTATGGCGGCCTCTCTTGTTGCTGAGCACAGGCTCCAGACGCGCAGGCTCAGTTGTTGTGGCTCACGGGCCTAGTTGCTCCGCGGCATGTGGGATCTTCCCAGACCAGGGCTCGAACCCATGTCCCCTGCATTCGCAGGCAGATTCTCAACCACTGTGCCACCAGGGAAGCCCCTGGTTCTTTGTTTTTGAAATGCAAAATTTTATTTGAGCCAAATTGAGGATTATAATCCTGGAACAGACTCTCAGAAAGCTCTGAGAACTGTTCCCTACTAGCATTCTGTTTTAACAGACAATCAGTATTAGATGAGGAGATTCAGAGTTCCCAAGGTTTTTAATAAGGTCAGTAGTGTAACATACGTCTTTCTCATCTTGCAACACTAGTGTTGTAAAAGGGTTCCAGAAGTATGTCTGTTTCTAATCCTGAGTGTGAATTATTTCTCTGAACTCAAATCTTTAGTGATTGTTCCCCTGGCTGTTAATCAGGAAGAAAACCAGTTTACAAAAACAAACAAAAAAAACCACCATTAGGCCACAGTTTTTTAGTGTTATACAAAGATACCTATATAATTTAAATATTGTTTGGAGAGCTGTGATTCAGTTCCAGGCCAATAGAACTGCCTTTATTTATGGTCTCACTCCCTAAGAATAGTAACATTCACAACCATCATCATTTTGTTCCTTCATTCCAGGCTGTGATTGAACATTGACATTATCAGGGACTCCAAATAGGAATGTATAATCAACCAACCTTCTTTAGTTCATTGTGTAACAAGGCAGAAAATCAGGTCACGAGACAAAGCGTTACTTGATATAAGCTTGATCAGATGGACAAGAAGCCAAATTTTCTAAGAAAAAAAAAAGACTAAACTATAAGAATTATCAGAGAAAAAGTTAACACAACATAGCCAGAAAAGATTTAGTTACAGTGTTCTTTGCTTGCTTACACTAAAGGCAGCAAAAAGGAGAACAACTCAGGGGCATAGATATAAAATGGTAAATGATACTAAAAGTTTGCCCTTAGTTCTGTTGTGTACCATCATAGTTTGGAGGAAAATTTTGTCTTACGTTCAGTTTAGGCTGATAGAATCTTCTTACATAAGCTGACAACATTCATTCAGCAAATATATTCTAAGCTCAAATTCCAAGCATTGTGCAGAAAGAAAAGCATGCTTGGTGGGGAAAGAAAAATAACCTGGGATTAAAAGTCACTGAAATCATGTACAAAGTTTATGTTGTCATAATAAAATCACACTTAGGGAAGTAAAGGCACATAAAACAAACTTCTGTGAATATCCTGATCTTAAGTACTTATCCTCAAAAGAAGAATTGAATGAGTGAGACTTCTTGTTTTCCTGAAGGAGAGTTAGGGGAGACAAGTAAATGAGGACAGCATTTGTGTTCTAGTTTTACAGATGGAGAAACAGGTCTTCCCAAAGACCATGAACTGGTGGAACTGGGAATAGAACTCAGAAATTCTGTTACTGACCTGGGTCCTTGGACTTTTTAATCAATAGAAATTGATAAGAGGCCAGACGAGAAATTCAGGCAAGGCTTTATTGGGACTCCAGCATGAGGGAGTGAAAATAAGAAAACAGGTGCCCTTGCTCGCTTTCTGAGGTGGGGCCTAGCTGGTTCCTTAAATGAGGTGAGGGTAGGGGCGGGTTGGTCTGCCCACAGGTGGTGCCCTGTGTAGGGATCATGTGCTTTTTGTACCCAACACCTCCAAAGAGTCAGTTGGTTTGTGGCCTTTTTGTATCTTACTGTTGATAATTGCCCCAACTGTGCCTCTGTGCAGTTATTTTTAGTTCCTTAGTTTGTCCAGGTGCAAGCACTCCAGTAGGGGGTTCCAGGTCACAGGTCCCAGCCTATCTCAGTTCTGTTATCTTTGTTTTGGGGCTCACTTGATGCTTTTGAAAAGGGAGGAAGTGCAACCTGGCTTGTAAAGGGATAATCATAGGGGATTATGGAAAAAGTCTCTAGAAAAAAGTAGTGTCTTTGATGTTAGAGATGTGAGTTGGCATGAAATTCATGGTGTGGTGGGTTCTAGCCTAGGTAGGAACTGTGATGTATTTCAAACAGTTTGTGTTCCTAATCCTTCTAGTTAGGAGTTTCTGAACAGTTTTGCCTTGTGATACTCAAAGAGAATGTGAACAATAGAACATGACTGACTTAATATTGTGATCTTAGATTTTGACTCTGTCAAATGACACAGGAAATAGGCTTCTCTTTTAGATAAAATAAAAAAAATAGACTTTGATCGTGACTGTATAGAAAAGCAAAGCTGTGGAATTAGGAAATAAATAGTAAGCCTTTATATTTCATATTCTGAATAAACATTGGATATAAATTTGTATAAAGTTCAAGGGTATGTAAATTTCACAGCATGGGACTTCACATAAATAAGTCCTGGCTTACGGGTCATTGTTCTACCAAGACCTCACATTTTGTGATAACTGATCCCTTGAAATATAAGAAGGAAAAGAAAATAATGCATTAAAACCACCCTTTCCCTTTCTCTCTTGTATTCCAAGTGCTTTGTGTCCTCCAGTTCTGTTCTTCTAAGTTGGTAAGCATCAGGGCTAAGCTGTACTTAGGGAGTTGTCCCTGATTCAGACTATTAATGGTGAAAGATATTTCTGCCTGTGGGTATTTTTAGGCGAAATAGACAGTGGAACATCCGAAGTAGTGCATTCAAGTGTACCTGCTACTGAGTGTCCTCACTTAGGTTGTATATAGTAAACATTCAGACCCTAGAGGAAAGCAGCTTAGTTTAGTGGAAACAACTGGGTTCCTGTTTCCAGTGATTCTGGGTAAGTAACTTAGGGTTGTTATACTTCTCTTTTACAGATAGGATGATAGAAATGACCTAATGAAATTTTTTGATAAGACTTAGTGACTGTGGGGACTACATACATTGGCAGTATTTGGGGGGAGGGGTTGGTGTGAAGATTTGATATATTCATGTTTAAGTAAAGGAGAGATATCCATAGTGCCAGACATATAATGGGCCCTTAATTCACTCTTATCCTTGGTTTTTCCCTCTCCCTCTAACCTATATTATGCTTAAAATTTAAAACTCTGTTACCTCAACAGATGGATGGATAAAGAAGATGTGGCACATATATACAATGGAATATCACTCAGCCATAAAAAGAAACGAAATTGAGTTATTTGTAGTGAGGTGGATGGACCTAGAGACTGTCATACAGAGTGAAGTAAGTCAGAAAGAGAAGAACAAATACCATATGCTAACCCATATATATGGAATCTAAAAAAAAAAAAAAAAAGGTTCTGAAGAACCTAGGGGCAGGACAGGAATAAAGATGCAGACGTAGAGAATGGACTTGAGGACACGGGGAGGGGTAAGGGTAAGCTTGGACGAAGTGAGAGAGTGGCATGGACGTATATATACTACCAAATGTAAAATAGATAGCTAGTGGGAAGCAGCCGCATAGCACAGGGAGATCAGCTGGGTGCTTTGTGACCACCTAGAGGGGTGGGATAGGGAAGGTGGGAGGGAGACGCAAGAGGGAGGAGATATGGGGATATATGTATATGTATAGCTGATTCACTTTGTTATACAGCAGAAACAAACACACCATTGTAAAGCAATTATACTCCAATAAAGATATTGAAAAAAAACCAAACAAAACTCTGTTATATGAATGTGTGAGGATGATTCTAAGGCCAAGGCCTGGGTGTGGGAGGAGTGTAGAGTCAGAGAGAGACTGTGTTTGGTTCTGGTTTGATCTTCTTACAAATTCTCCTTAATTCATGGATGTTCACCCAAATTGAAGTTAATAGTACCTCTGAAGAAAAATTAGGAAAAATTGAAATGCCAAGTTAGCCATCTTTAGAAGTGATCCAAGAGATAAATACTTAAAATCCAATCTTAAAATCCAGTCCAGTCTGGTTGTAATCTCAGTGTAGGGCAGGAGTAAATTGTGATTGTAAGTAAGAAAATACAGCCAAGTAATTGTATTATATTCTAACAGGAGAAAGAATTTGTCTATTAGAAGAGGGTGTGGGAATTGTGGGTCAGCAGTGAAAGAATAGAAAAGGAGTCAGAGGCAAACATATGCTGTGTTCTTCTTGCCCAGAGGGAGAGGAAACCCAGATCATTGATTTTTGAGGATGTGGTTTATGTTCATAGTGGGAATGGATATATTAGGCTATCCTAGCATGATGACACCAGCTATATATCCAGTTGCCTACTGCTCTGATTGTCTGCTTATTTAGCAGGTGATTATAATCTGGAATAACTATAATAGCTATATTTATTAAATGTCTACTATCTAATGTGGCAGTCACTGAGTTAAGTATTTTGCAAACATCTTAAACTTTACAGTAATACAGCATCGAAGCAAGCATCTCCATTTTACAGATGAGAAAATTGAGTCTCAGAAATGTAATGTGACTCTCCCAAGACTTCATATCTAATAAATAGAGACCTGAGAGTAGAATTCAGGTCTCTGATTCCAAAAATCTTTCCTCTATGCGTATGCCTCTTTCCTCTATTTAGGTGGATTTATTTATTGAGGAAGACTGTGCTGAATTGTAAAAGTAAATGGGCCACTTGATAACTCTTTTTCATTGAAATTAAATGGGCATTCTGAGATGGCCTCTGAATTTGTTTTTATGTGACTCTTCCTCTAAGAGACAGATCTTCTCTAGGTGCTAAATTATATTTCTGAGCTTGTAAGATTGAAGGTTTCAGACCCTGGATGGTATGTTCATCAGGGTACTGCTCCCCTGTAAGGGAAGGAGGGGGCTGAAAGGCTGCTGAACCTCCCAAGTCCTTGTTTGGCCTTGACATAAACGTTTCCATTCAATCCTCAGCAAATTATAGTTCCTGTTCCCTTCTCTAAAAGAATAGTTATTTTCAATCAATGAAGTGTAATGAAAAGAATATGGAGTTTTGAATTCAAGAAAGACCAAGATTCAAAGCTCTTCTTCATCCTTTGGGCAATTTTCTGGTTTTCTGTTACTGCCTAAAAAATCACCCCAAAATTTAGTGGCTTAAAACAGTATTATCTTTCATGTTCCTCTGGATTTACAGAGTTCAGCTGGTCAGTTCTCACTTGAGATCTTTCATGCATTTGTAGTCATACAGAACCTGGAGAGGGAGCCATCTGAAGACTCTATTGGGATGGACCTTCAAGATAGTTTTTCCCTTTTACAATCCAATCCTTCTCTGATGTCTTAGTGCTCCTCTACGCCAGCAGAGTAGCCCAGACTTTTGTGGCTGCTCAGGGCTTTAAGAGTCAGGAAGCAGAAACTGTTAGGCAGTTAAGAGCATTGTCTGGAATTGACTCAGTATTCTACAGGTAAAGAAGTCACAGGGCCCTCCGGATTCAAAGAGGGTGGAGTGGAGGGTTACATTGCAGAACAGCATGTGGGTTGGGAGATGTTGTTGGCGCCATCTTTGGAAAATCAGATCTGCCACAGACAGCTTATTTCTTTCTTTCTTACAACTTCATGTTCTTATTTGTGTAGTAGAAATAACAGTGTTTTCCTCACAGAGTGGTTAACAGGAATAGCACAATGCCAAGCATGTAGGTGTTTCATAAATCTAAGTACCCTTTCCCCTTAATTCTCTAACATAATAGATTATTTCTAATCTACTTTTACTTTACACAGTTTTTTTTTTTTGTTTTTTTTGTGGTACACGGGCTTCTTACCGTTGTGGCCTCTCCCGTTGCGGAGCACAGGCTCCGGACGCGCAGGCTCAGCGGCCATGGCTCACGGGCCCAGCCGCTCTGCGGCCCGTGGGATCTTCCTGGACTGGGGCACGAACGCGTGTCCCCTGCAACGGCAGGCGGACTCTCAACCACTGCGCCACCAGGGAAGCCCCTTTACACAGTTTAGTACATAGTTTGGTTAACACTTTCTTGACCTGTGTTTCTCAGACTGATGTAACTTAAAACAAAAGAAACCTTTTTCATGGAAAATTTCTAACATATTAAAAGTAGAGAGAGGGACTTCCCTGGTGGCACAGTGGTTAAGAATCTGCCTGCCAGTGCAGGAGACACGGGTTCAAGCCCTGGTCCGGGAAGTTCCCACATGCCACGGAGCAATGAAGCTCATGTGCCACAACTACTGAGCCTGCGCTCTAGAGCCCGCGAGCCACAACTACTGAGCCCTCATGCCACAACTACCGAAGCCCATGCACCTAGAGCCCAGGCTCCGCAACAAGAGAAGCCACCACAATGCGAAGCCTGCGCATCACAATGAAGAGTAGCCCCCGCTTCCCGAAACTAGAGAAAGCCCGTGCACAACAATGAAGACCCAACGCAGCCAAAAATAAATAAATAAATAAATTTATTTTTTAAAAAAAGTAGAATAGTATAAGAAGCCCACATGTACCCAGGTTCAGTAATTATCCACTCATGGCCAATATTCTTCATTCACCTCCACCCTTACATAACATCCCATCTCCAGATTAGTTTGAAGCAGTTGCTGGAAATCAGGGGGAAATTAGTGTGATTTCAGAAGAAAATGGCGGTAGTAAATACAGTGCTATCAGGCCTTTAAAAAGAAAATCTAGAAACTGGAACTATAGTATCTTCAGAATGTTATTTTTGGGTTTTTAGGCTTCCAAGAGAATGGTTTTCTCAGACCAGACCTTTGTTCTGAGATCAGACTACTAAAGTATGTAGGAGACAAGTATGCATTTTTTACTCTGATAATTAGAGAATGACAGGCTTGTGAATTCTGAAAAGTTCTCCGTATTTCCTGTAATGTTGATTTTAGGAGGAATAGTTCATGGCTGAGAGGTTGGTTTGTTCTATAATAAGCTACTTTTATCAAGAATAATTCACAGAGCATTTGGAAGGAATTTTGGTTCTCTTCCCTGTAATCAAAATAGAATTACCTAGAAAGGTTTGATTGTGCTAGTAAATGGAAGGAGTACCTAGTGGCAGGAAGTAGCCACTAGGTACTCCTGTAATTATAGTACTTCTGTAATTTGGTTTATGCCTCTGAAGTGTCCTGTTCTGTGAAGGAGCTATCTATGATGGCTGACAGCCTGATTCCTAGAACCATGACTGGGATCATTGAAGAGAGGATTTGTACATTTCTCTACTCTAAATCAGTGTGATTCTTGCTTCAAGTCTTTTTTGTCTTCCCAATTGTAATATCTGCCTTTTGAAATTATTTTCTCTCTATCACAGCTCTAAACATTATTGGAAGTTTAGTATCAATGTAGACCACCCTTTAAGTCTAAAGACCTTCATACCTACTGCACTTTAGCCAGCTACCCCCATAGCTGTATCTTGGACTTTGTGATCATCCAGAACATTGCTACTTCTGAAATCTTAGGCTTCACTCTCCCGTGAGCAGGCCACAACTTCTTAAGCTTCCAGCTCTTTTCTTTACTTCCACTCCAACCGTCCTCTAATTGTATTAGATTCTGGTACTTTGACTCCTAGTTGTGAGGTGTGTGGCAAGTAATTTCATGTTTGTTTATTCAATAAATATTTATTGAACACCTTTCTGTCCTAGGGATATAATGGTAAACAAAACTGATCTGGACCCTGCCTTTATGAAACTTAAAACTTATTGAATGGTGACAGACATTAAAAAAGCATTAAACAAATGTCTAATTACAAATTGTGGTAAGTGCTATAAAGGAATGTAGTGGAATAACTGAGGGCATGGAAAGGAGACGTGACCCATGAGCCCCGCCCCCAGCAAACTGGGGGCTGGTGAATAAGCCAGAACTGCAAACAGTCCTGAATGCTTTGAGCCTCCCCCCCCAACCCCCGGCAAACCGGGGGCCTGTGAATAAGCATTGAGTGCTTTGGGCACTGATCCATGAGATGTCCTCAGTATAATCAGAATGGTGGGAACACAAGGAAATGTCCTTGTGCTACTTCAGTGTAATCAAAATAATGGTGGGAACCTTGTGCTGCTTTTGCGCTCAAGGACGAAGCACGGCATGTTTTCAGGAAAGCCCATTATTGCTTGTATAATCAATAGAAGCATAATGTTGCTGCTTTGGCACTTCTGGAATGTTAAGAAAATAAGTCTTAAAATGTAAACATAGATAATGCTTTAATAAAAGCTACCACAGCAGGACAGACGCCGCTGTTTTGCCTGAGCGAGCGGCAGCCCTCTACTGCTGTGCTTCGGCACAATTCATCTCGTGTGATGAGCTTACTTTCGGCCCTGTCATAAGATAAACTACAACAAAGGAATGAACAGGGTGCTATAGGAGAAAATAATAAGAGGAAACCACTTTAAATTGGATGATGAAAGAGGGACTTTCTGACATGACCTTAAAATGGAGACCTAAAGGACTAGAAGTCCCTTGCCATGCAAAAAGTTAGGGGAAGAGTGTTTCAGTCGTAGGAGCAGAATGTATGAAAGCTTGAGGTAGGAATGAGCTTGATGAGTTAGAAGAACTGAAAGGAGGTCCTTGTAGCTGGAATTCACTGAGGGAGGGTAGCCTGAAATGAGGTTGGCAAGTTAAACAGAGACCAGCTGAATTAGGGCCTTGTAAGGCATGTTTAAGAGTTTGATTTTATTCTAAGTGTTTTTGGAAATAGTTGAAAGGTTTTAAGATGGGAAATGATATATGGTCCATTTTATGTTTTAAAAATATCATTCTGACTTCTTCATGCAGAACAGATGGGAAAAGACTAGAAGAGAAGCAGGACAACACTTAAGAGGGTTATTCATTGTCTAGAGCCAGTGTTGCCTTGGGTTAAGATAGTAAGGCAGTGGGGCAAGGAGTAGGTTTGAGAAATGTGTTCATGGTAGGAGTGCCAGGATTTGATGGTTGTCTGTGGAAGGCGAGAGGGAGGTGTTAGGAACGACTCCCAGTTTTCTGGTATGAACAAACTGATAATGCCGCCTTTTGAGAGTGTGTGTGTGTGTGTGTGTAAGAGAGAAAGAGCATGAGAGAAAATACGTATGAGGATAAATGAATCTGGAATTCAGAAGAGTGGCCTGGGTTAGAGAGAGACATTTGGGAGTTGTTTCACATATGGGATATTTATTTATTTATTTTTATTTTTAATTTTTTTCATACAGGGGATTTTAAAGCAATGGGAATGAGTGAGAGAGGAAGAGAAAAGAAAGAGGGCCTGGCACTGGGATGGTGACAAATCACATTTTGTAATTGGTATTTTTTTCTTTTTAACTTTAGAATAGATTTAAGGTTAGCCTTCTAAAGTCAATCTCACTTCCTTTCAGATAAACTTTCTTAGTGGGAGAGAAAGGAATGTAGTTACTGCTGCCTGGGAGGGTGGGGGATTCATATCGTCTCCAGATTATTTCATTTCTGGAGCAGTTCACAGTATGCCCATTATGAGTGTTTCTCGTGTTTCATGTGTATAGAGGAGAGAAAAGGTTGAGAGATTTCTAATCCACAGGGTAAAGTTCATGCTAATGTGAAGTTTTCCACAGTCTGGTTCCAGCCTGCCTATTCATACTCATCATACCATTCCCCTCCAACCTCCATGCATGCTGTATTCTGTTGTTACAGTTTTTAACCCATAATTTCCTTTTTTATTGAGCAAACAGAGTACTGTTTTAAGTCTCTGTTTCAGATAAAGCCTTCCCTGATTCCATCAGGCAGACTTCGGTATTTGTTTATATTCCCAGTGTGCACTGATTAAAGAAAGTCTTTTATTAAATTTTACTGTTTCTTGCATTGACTGTCTCCTCACCAAACTAATCTCCTTGACAGAAGGGATTGGTCTTTTTTCTTTATATCTCTTTTAAGAAAGCATTTGAATATTTGAGTTACCATTCTGACTGTCTTTGTTTGAGTAGGCAAATACAGCTTACATTTCCTTCTGATGAGACAAACTTTCAGGTTTAGAAAATATAGAGAGCAAGAAAATAGTTGAAAATGTCTTTCCCAGATCTATTTTAATAGGTAGTTAAAATATACTTTTTTAAGACTATGGTAAGGCAGTCTCTAAATTATATTCTTTCTTATCAGCCCCAAAACTTGATATTTAAAAGAAATATTTACTTATTTAAAAGAAAAATTCATGGTAGTTAAGGAAATAGAAGCTGATCTAATGGGATTGTTCTGGTTATTTAAATGATCATTTCTATAGAATACCTGAGAACATTGTTTTATTTGGAACCACTGATAATCAAAAAGCAGATCAGAAATATTGTAAAACATCACTGTAAATTCCTAGTCTACAAATTGATTTATTCTGTGATTCAGTTTATGTCTCCTGTATGTACATAGTAAAAAAAATACAGCAATTTCTGTACCCATGAATATTATAATCTTCTACTGCTCTGATATATGTAGTGGAACTTTTTCAGTAGATTTGAATAGAAAATTAGATAATGAATTCATTCCAGTTTAAAAAAAAATAAAAAACTTTGACATTCTTCTTTTAGTTCTCAGTGGGAACTGCTTGTGAAGCCATCCTGTAGACATCTCATGGAATTCTTTATTTGCCAGAGTATAACAGAAAAAACTGTCCTGGGCGTCAGCAAGTACATACAACATTTCACAGCATCAGCTTGTGTACTGCATATTATTCTGAAACTATATGCTTAGCTTTCTGATGAACGACTTTTATTTGTCTTCCTTTCTTTTATAGGAATATATTTGTCCCAGATGTGAATCAGGCTTTATTGAAGAAATGACAGATGATTCCAGGTATTGTACAAGCTCATGAATAAATCAGGCATTCTGTTATCAGAATTATTTTTCTCAGCATCAACTTAATGAATAGAAGGGAATTTGTTTTATAACATACTCTATTGAGAGAGAGAGAAGAGAAGTGGCAGAGCGAAGGGGAAGAAAAATGGGAAAATTTGGAAAATGATGTGATAGTGGGTGTGATGAGATCTACTGTGGCATTCCTTGGAAACCTCTGTATCCATATCATAGTAAATCTGGTAAGTTTTCATATATTTTCTAAGAGTTTGGGGATCTCTTGGATTATTGGTTGGTTTTTAGTGACCACTCTGTGGCCTGAAGGTAAATTTCTGTTATACCTCTTTGGTGGGCTGGTGAGTGACTTCTGACAAAGATATCTAGTAAGATAAACAGGCTGTTCTAGCCAGGGAAACTGAGTTGTTATTCTTGCGGAAGCCTTGGGTCCCTTGTCCTTATTAAGATTATTGCGGTCAAACTTATGCCATCTTGCCACTGTAATATCAGTTTGTTGGTAATGCTTGATATTGGCTCTTGTTGCTTTTACTAATGGTATAAAACGTATAAAAAGGGGACATTATTTCTGAAAGTGACAGTGTTAAGTATTCCTTCTTGGTCAATATGATTAAAACTATGAAAGCTTAACAAAAAGTAGAATAGTGTTGATAGGAGGGCCTTTTTGGGGTAAATGTAATAATGCATTTGTTCTTTTTTGGCTATCTGGTTAAACATTGGTTGGACAACTGAAGAAATACTGACTGGGTAAAAAGAATCTGTAATCTGAAGCTTCTTTTAATCTTGGGATGACTTTGGGGCAGTAAAAAATAATGGCAGTAAATAATTCCTTTACTGTTGCTGTTGGCAGAATATAAAGTTGAAGGTCCCTTCCACAACCAGGAAAAACTACACATTTTACAGTATGTACAATTAGTTTAACTTTATTAATGATCAGTGATTATATATGTATAAATGAACTGGAGCTTCTAAGGCAATGTATGGCATGGGATCTAGTTTGGTACAAACACTTAAGTGTTGATATAATAATCTTGGTTTTAAATAACACAATACCAATTCTAAATCTATAAAGATTAGCTTGATAGCAAAATTAGCAATTTTGTGTGGATGGCATGCTAACTTGGGATATCTTTTTATTTGTGCTATTATAATTGCATCTAATACTTACTTCAAGCAGGTATGCTCTGCATGCATTGAATGAAGAGCATATTGGTTGTTGGGGGGCGATTTTTTCAAAGTTTTTAAATACTAATCCTGCTTTCTTTAGCCCTGTATACAAAGTATGGTTATAAATGAGGTTTGTGAGTAACTGCAGGATGAATCTTTTCTAGCGGGGAACTATGAATTCTATGGATCCTGCTCTCATTTGACTTAATTCTTTTCTTTGTGCCTTTGTAAGTCAAAGGTTGTCCTGTACAGGTGCTATTGGTACCAGATACTCAAATGCAAAGATTATGTCTTTTGAAATATCAGTGTTTTAAATAGTTGAAGAAATCTTTGTCTTGGAATCAGTCTTAGAGGTAGCATGGTATTCCCTTCTATAAAGTTCATAAACATGTGCTTATTTGAATACTTAGCAATTACAGTAGTAAGTAGTGGATGGTAAAAATTAATGAGAGCGAGTCCTTATGTAAATATTGGATAATGGGTTCCATTTGCTATTAGACATTTCAGCTAGAGGGGCATCTTGTAAGTTTTCTTAAGCTTTGTAACATTTCTCAGAATGTTGTGGTTGTTATTATCCCTTCTCTATGATTAGCCTTATCATTCTTAAAATGGAAAGGAATTTTAAGGAAAGGGAGTGCTGAGGGAGTTTCAGGGGGAGAAGAAGCCCAAAAGATAGAGTTGATAGCTTTAATTACCAAAGATGTTTGAATTCTTGCAACTATATGGTAAAGTCAGGAAAGAGCCCTGGAAGCCTATCTAGGCTTGAGTAATAAAATGGATACATAGTGGTAGTTCAATTATTTATTTAGCATAGATGTACTGGTACTTTTGGGCTTGTTCTACATTTGAAGTGTTTTTTACAAAAGATGTTTTAACTTCTGAAGCAAATACAGTTGTTAAATGGTTTCTAATTAGAGAATAAGGCCTGAGAATGATGACATAGAGAATGGCGTTAGCCTCGTTGTTTCACTTTTGGTTGCAGACTAACTGGAGTGTGTTTGTTTCTTCAATGAGCTGAGTGCAGTGCCTGGATTGGTATTGTAATTCTGAAAATGAAAGTTATTTATAATAGTTTGTGGACTTTATTTCATTGGGGTGAGTGTGTGCATGCTTGTGTGCTAGTGTGTGTACTTTGGTCCACATGTGTGTGTCTCTTGAAGTAAAAGTGATATCCAGCAGTTCTTGTGATACTTTCCATCCCGTTTCCGCCAAAGTGTGCTAGCCAGTTTCCTCTCTTCTTTGCAGATTTCATGGGGACAGTGGGATCAAATATTTTTCCCCAGTCTTTGGGAATAGGTTTATACATGTGATATTAATTCAACAACTTTTACTTTCCAGTTATCAATATAGGATATGGTAAAGCAGGGTTTTCACAAGTGGTGAGTGCTCTGTATAATGGCTGATACATAATAAACACATATATTTGTGGTATTAATAAAATACAGTCTTTACCCTCTGAATTTATGTTTACGAAAGGAGGGGAACAAGTAGAAATGGATGAGGAAAATTCTAGATATTTTATTTTTTATTTTTTTTTGCGGTATGTGGGCCTCTCACTGCTGTGGCCTCTCCCGTTGTGGAGCACAGGCTCCGGACGCGCAGGCTCAGCGGCCATGGCTCACGGGCCCAGCCGCTCTGCGACATGTGGGATCTTCCCGGACCGGGCCACGAATCCGTGTCCCCTGCATCAGCAGGCGGACTCTCAACCACTGCGCCACCAGGGAAGCCCTAGATATTTATAATACAAGGTTGAATTTAGAATCAAAGTCAGTGCAGAGGGGTGTGGAGGAGTCTTGTTTGGTTGGTGAGTTTAGAAAAGACTTAATGGAGGATGGGCCCTGAAGGGTGGGTAGGATAATCATAGAATAGGATAAGCTATCAGAAGAAGAAAAAATATTTATTGAGCCCTTTTGTAAGGTGCTAAATATAGTACCAGACCCCTTGCATTACTACATTTAATCATTCCCAATAGTTTCAAATGTTGTTTTCATCGGTTAAATGCTTTTTTAATGAAATATTATTTTGAGAATCTTGTTTTATTTCTTAGCTTCTGAGAATAGATGTTTTTCTTCCTTTGCTCAGATTTGAGCTGCATTGCTGGCTGTGGATCCTTCTTCCTTCTCTGTGATAGTCTCTCTCCCCAATTTTTTAAAAATTTATTTATCTTATTTATTGATTTTTGGCTGGTTGGGTCTTCGTTGCTGTGTGCGGGCTTTCTGTAGTTGCAGCGAGCGGCGGCTACTCTTCGTTGTGGTGTGCGGGCTTCTCATTGCAGTGTCTTCTCTTGTTGCGGAGCATAGGCTCTAGGCGCGCAGGCTTCAGTAGTTGTGGCTCGCGGGCTCTAGAGTGCTGGCTCAGTAGTTGTGGCGCACGGGCTTAGTTGCTCTGCGGCATGTGGGATCTTCCTGGACCAGGGCTCGAACCCATGTCCCCTGCATTGGCAGGCGGATTCTTAACCACTGCACCACCAGGGAAGCCCTCTCCCCAATTTTTCATTTGGCTTACCCTTGATTTTGTAGTTTGTTATAATATTTTTCATAGATTAATCCACATGCCAGTTCTTCATAATTTCCTTTGAGGGTGTCATGTTGGGATGAGTTATTTTTCCTTATTGGGATTTGCTCTCATTGTACCATTCTATATTTAGCTTCCAGGAGGGAAGCTTGTTCCTGGGAATAGAATCACTACTCATCGCTTTTTCTCTTCAGTTTTTTAGGTGGTGGCAGCAGCACATCAACACATTTTGCAGAGGTAAGTTTTCCGTTGGCTGTATGGATTCTTTAGATAGTGGGTGGGTGTTAAAACCATGACAGATTTTCACTTCCCAGTGCAGCAAAACATCAGAATGTATAAGAAAAATATGGGCAAGAGTAGTCTTAGAAAGATTTGTGTTCAATAGTTGGGGCTTTGGCATGTTACTTTTAGTAAACCTTTGATTAGGAGAGAGCTGTGCTATATTTGAAACCTGGTGGTGTTTTCAGTTCTGTTTTCTGCTTCTATATTGTGTATATGGTGTGAGAATAAAAAGCTTGTATTGTTTTTTAAATAACAGTGTTGCAGACTCTTAATGCTCTGACAGTCAAGTAAAGAACAGGCCAGGATGAGTTGTAATTGAAGTCACAATGAGGCACAGTCTATGATTTTACACAGAGGTACTGGTTTCTAGAGATTACCTTTAATGAATGTGGTAGTTTGTAATTGGAATTTCAGGGCTAGATTAAGGATAAGATATTTGCTTGCCTTCCAGGTCTCAAGATGGGACCTACAATTAATTTCCAGTTCTTTATATAATGCGGCATCCGTATTTTTTGGGAAAAATAATCTTAACTAGGATTTGAAAATAAGACATTAATCTGTATCCTTGAATACCATTTTAAATTAAACGCAGTAATTTTCTTTTTCATTTAATCCATTGACTTAAAATCTGGTTGTTTTGGACCATTATAACCATTTTTAAGTGTACAATTTAAGTGTACAATTTTAAGTGGCATTAAGTACTCTTTGTTTATTAGCATTTAGAGACTGTTACCTCACAAGGGACAGACCAGCTCTGCCTACAAAAAACACTGGTTTGCTTTTGCTCCTATTGCCGCACAGCTTGGTTAGCTCTAGAAAGCTAACAGATGCTAAAAGAAAAAAAGCACCTTAAATCCCATAATTAGAATTTCTTTGTGTTTCAGGATCACATTAGCCTTTTTTGGAGATAGTTTAAGTACCTGAAGAACTAGCAAAACTTTTTGGTAGTTATTTGTGTATAAATTAAAACTGTATTTGCAGTGTATTTGAAAACTGGTATTCAGTAAGAAACCCATAAAACCCTAAGCTTCTCTCCTTTATCCTCTGAAAATTATCTTAAGACCTGTAGCTCCCAGGTTTTTAAAAAAATTTTTTTGGACTTGCTGCTCAGCTTGCTGGATCTTAGTTCCTCAACCAGGGATTGAACCTGGGCCCTGGCAGTGAAAGCGCCAAGTCCTAACCACTGGACCACCAGGGAATTCCCAGCTCCCCAGATTTTTCCGTTGTTAGATTTATAGTCAAGAAACTTAATGAAATGTTTGGGTAACAGTCCTGTTTTATTAAGGTATTTTCTTTTACTTATGGTCTGTGGTACTTCTTTTTTTTTTTTTTTGTGATACGCGGGCCTCTCCCTGTTGTGGCCTGTCCTGTTGCAGAGCACAGGCTTTGGACGCGCAGGCTCAGCGGCCATGGCTCACGGGCCCAGCTGCTCCGCGGCATGTGGGATCTTCCCAGACTGGGGCACGAACCCGAGTCCCCTGCATCGGCAGGCGGACTCTCAACCACCGCGCCACCAGGGAAGCCCCTGTGGTACTTCTTAATATCCAGCATTCAGCTTTTTGCTTAACTCTGAACTGCCTTGGTACATGGGTTGATTAGTGTGATTCAAGACAGATTATGTCTTTGAACTCCCACTTTCTCATTTTGGTGGATGGAAAAATATTACTTAAAATTGTTTCTGCTAGCCAGGCCTGGAAGCCTTTCCGGTTTTAGTAGTTTTTTTCCTTGTGTATGCTATTCCTGATTACACAGATTTTCACTTACTGGTTATGCATATGCATCAGAAGAGACTTCATCTGATTTTCCTTAAGTGTTAGTTCTCTTTTAGGAGATGGAAATACATTGGTCTGTCAGTTTTATAGATATGACTCACCAGGAGGAGATGCATTCAGAAGAAAAATAAATATATATAGTCAGTTTCCTAACTTTAGTAATGCTAAATCTGACACTGACTGCATAAGTTATCCTTCAGGTGTTGAAGTAATTTTGCTTAGTCATAGCCTGTGACTTCATGTTCTTAAGGGTTTGTAGCAAGGGCATGATTATGCCCAGTTTTCCCTTGTCATCATGCCTGAATATTTCAGTTTTCTCCTTCTTAAACGATATTTTGCACTTAAAAAATAGAAAAAAAAAGTATTTTCTTTTAATACTGTAGAAGTTGTAAGGGATTTAAAAAAATCATCTAAGAAGTATATGTTTAGTGCACTTCCAGCACTCTGCTAGAAGTAGGGGCAAGAAGCAAATGTTATGGTTGCCTTGCCAGCAAGGAACTTATAATTTATTTTGGGAACAAGTGCAAACATGAAACAGATATGAAAACAAGTGTGTACAGAGAGTATAATAAACTTATTATGGGGATGTAACAAGTACAGTAGAAGGGAGATTAGGTGGGCTGCAGTCTTTGGGAAGACTAAAATCTTTAGGAAAGAGGTCAAATGACATAGTGATATGCACGGATCCAGGCTGCCTGAGTTGAAACCCTGGGTCTACTGCTTACTGACTAGGTAACCTGGGCAAAATTACTTAGAATTTCTCTGTGCCTCTGTGTTCTCCTTTATAAGTTGGGGAAGATAATAATACCTACCTCAGTGGGTTGTCATGAGGATTAGGTGAGTTGATACATGCCAGGTGTGTGGGCCAGTGTGCCTGCCATATAGTGAGCGCTTAATAAATTTTAGCCATTATTAAGACTTCATGGAGAAGGTAAAACTCCTTCATGGAGAAGGTAAAACAAGGCTTCAAGTACTAGAGCCTTAAAGGGTATGTGGAATTTAGATAAGCAAAGAGGTGAGAAACGCTATCTCAAGATAGTATTCATAGACCATAAGGTCTTATACCCATGTCCCTGGAGGAAGAACTTAGAAAATTATGTGTGGAGAGGACTTCCCTGGTGGCACAGTGGTTAAGAATCCGCCTGCCAATGCAGGGGACATGGGTTCGAGCCCTGGTCCAGGAAGATCCCACATGCTGCAGCGCAACTAAGCCCGTGCGCTACAACTACCGAGCCTGCGCTCTAGAGCCCGTGAGCCACAACTACTGAGTCCGTGTGCAAGAACTACTGAAGCCCGTGCGCCTATAGCCCGTGCTCTGTAACAAGAGAAGCCACCGCAATAAGAAGCCCGCGCACCGCAACGAAGAGTAGTCCCCACTCACCGCAACTAGAAAAAGTCCATGCGCAGCGATGAAGACCCAGTGCAGCCAAAAATCAGTCAATCAATCAATCAATAAAAAGAAAATTATGTGTGGAAACGAAAGCTGTTTTTCTTTTCTATATTTCAGTTGGTAATTTCAGCGAAGGCTTATGCTCAATTTTGCTCTGTTTTTCTTCAGCCAGAGTTGCTTGTACAATGAAGAGGTTATTTTCTTAATTAGCATTTACTAATAGCTGAATTCTTAAAATACTAGATATATCAGAAGAGGCTTAGTCCAAGCAAAATTTCTAATATAATTGGTATTGATTGTTTTTTCTGAATTGGGTCTGGGGTGGGGGAGATAGGGAGGGTGTATGAGGATGGAGGAGTGTTGCTAGTTAAATGGGAACTATGAGTGATGTGTGAGGGTCAGTGGAGAGTGAATCTAGAAATGTTGCTAGCAGTTTGTATATAGAGAGGACATAGCTATACTGAGGTTCCTGTTGATAACCTGGGGAATGGAGCCCATGGCTATCTGAGGGGTTTCATTGACTACTTGAAAGCTTCTGACCATGACCTGGTGCCAGTGAGACATCTGATCGGAAGGTCTCAACTTACCTCAGTTTTATCACTTCAGTGCAAGAGCGGCTGTAGCTGCTGCCTCAGATTAGCAGAAAATAAGATAGATGGCTTTCTAGAAAAAGAACTCCCAGGTGTGCAAGAAGGCAGGGTACTCTGAGCAGTCTGATTTATATTTATTTAAATAAAGTTTGTTTTGCTACATATGCAACATTACAATGGGCAATAAAAAAGGTATTAAAAAGCATCTGGAGTCCCACTATTTTAAGAGCCCCCTTTCGCCATACATTTCCTTTCAGGTTTTGTCTTGAGGCCATAGATATTGAAAAATATTGTAACAACATTAAGATTTTTTAAAAATGAAAAATCTTCCATATTCTCATTACCTTATTTTTGCTTTATTTGTTTGTTTATTTTTAATACTTCCCATTTCTCACATTCATGCTTCATAACTTTTCAGATATAATCATAGGATATACTGTATTGTATTTCTGATTTTTAAAATTTACTTAGGATTATGTCATAAATCTTTTTTCTTATCTCTTCATAGTTATAAGAATTATATATTTTATGACTTCATATTATTTCATGCCTGTGCTATATTAAACTGTTATCCTGTGTTAAAACCTGTCTGGTTATATGTGATGGTTGATAATTGATCATACCTCTTCCCTCCATCTGAGCGTCTAGAACATACTGAGAAATAAAACATAGACGCCAGGCAGATGGAAATAAAGATTTAGTTTTTATTCAGCCAAATTGGAGAGCACAGTTGATCTGTGGCCAAATGGACATCCTAAGTCTGCACAGGATGACCCACTTGAGAATTAGAGGCTGCTGAGCAGGCACAAATACTCAGAACCACTTCTTTTGCATTTGTGCAGCCTCCTTATAAATGAACTCCATCCATTGGAGAAATGCGAATTAGCAAAACTTTTGCTCATTAGCAAAACCTTTTGCCACTCACCAATCAGATGCATCACTCCTCTGGTAGGGAAGAGTAATGAGGAATGAATGAAGAGGTCAGAGGTGAACATGAAAGCTCTGATTCCTCCCTCCTCCCCTTTGGGTTTAGTAATTTAAGTCTGTAGTTAGCAGGGGATTGGGACTAGTACCTCTGGTAGTTAGGGGAGGAGATCAGTAGGCTTTGAGGGCAGTTTTACTTCCACCTTCATGAAGGCTCTCTCCATTACCAGCTCATGCTCTTTTGTGTGTGCTCCTGGGACCTGTGGAGAAAGCTCTGAAATAATCAAGAACAACATAAAGTTAAATTAAATTGAACTACAATAAATAAAAGTGTTCATATTCTACTGTTTTTGACCTACAAAGATGGTAATTTTAAATGATTAAACCTAGTGAAAAGAAGTTAAAGATTTCAAACCTTTAACTTTCCTTTACCAAGTAAATCATCCTTTACCTGTTTGCTGTTCTTCCCAGTCTCAGCCAGAGGGCTTGTACTCAAATGCCAGGTAGAGTTTGGGTTCTTTGAGCAGCTGCAGCCTGGATGGGATCTTAAAGGTTGAATTAACTCAACCAAATCTTTCATCTGTCTCACTTTTTAGTATGAAGGGTTAAAATAGCTCATTTCACAGTGCTGCCTACTTCACATCCAGCCCATTTGGAAATATCAAGTAAAACTCCTGAGCTCTTCAACAGTTGTTTAAAGAATAACTATGTTTATGTCATTCGTGACTAAGTTCACACCAGTAATACTGTTGCCAAGCAAAGACCATAACATAAACTCAATGGTAGCTGAAGGAAGAAGAGTGAAACAGAAAACAGTCTTGGTGTCAGCCTTGCCAGTTTTTTGTTCAGTGACTGCCAGTTGACCAGAGTCCATAGCCTCTAAATTTAAACTCATTTGGGAAAAGGTGCCTTTCAAGAGATTGTTTATGGCAGAGTGTTTACATTTTGGGGGGTGGGTGGGCATTGGACATCGTATTTTTTTCTTTGTGAATGATATTTTAATACTCTATTTTTATAAAATTTAGGAATTTGCCATAGTCACCCATAGTCTTTTGTAAAAAAATTTATTTATTTAATTTACTTTTGGCTGCGCTGGGTCGTCGTTGCTGTGCGTGGGCTTTCTCTAGTGGCTGCGAGCGGAGGCTACTCTTGGTGGCAGTGCGCGGGCTTCTCAGTGTTGTGGCTTCTCTTGTTGCGGAGCATGGGCTCTAGGTGTGTGCGGGCTTCAGTAGTTGTGGCACATGGGCTCAGTAGTTGTGGCTCGCGGGCTCTAGTGCGTAGGCTCAGTAGTTGTGGCACATGGGCTTAGTTGCTTTGCAGCCTGAGGGATCTTCCTGGACCAGGTCTTGAACCCGGGTCCCCTGCATTGGCAGGCGGATTCTCAACCACCATGCCACCAGGGAAACCCCTCACTCATAGTCTTGAGATTTGTTTTGAGAGTCCTTTCTTTCCCAGCCAGCATATTATAAACCTCATAATTTCCTTTTATTTTTGAACCTTATATTCCAGGCATCCCTGAGCTGATTTGAGGATGAGCACTGTTTTTATTTTTCTTTCAATATCCACTGCTCCTGGTAGTCATTCTAGTCCTTCTTATTCTTTTTAAAAAACTATTCTAATTTTCCTTAATTTATTGAACAAATAAATTTATTTTCTAGAGACCCAATGCAGCCAAAAATAAAATGAATAAATAAATAAATTTATTTAAAAAAAAAAAAACTTGTATCCAGGCTATGTAGAGACCTTTTAAAATGGAATAATGAGAAAACAACCCAGTTTCAGAAAACGGCAAAAGATTTGAACAATCTACTTCACCAAAGAAGATATATAGATGGCAAAAAAAAAAAATGCTCAACATCATTAGTCATTAGGGAACTGCAAATTAAAACCACAGTGAGGGAATTCTTTGGTGGTCCAGTGGTTAGGACTCTGCTTCCACTGCAGAGGGCATGGGTTCAGTCCCTGGTTGGGGAACTAATATCCCACATGCCGCGTGGCATGGCCAAAAAATAAAAACCACCAAAATGAAATACCACTATACCACTTACAGCATGGTTAAAATTTAAGACTGACAATATTAACTTTTGGTGAGGCTATGGAGCAACTGAAATTGAATGTAAAAATGGTACAACCACTTTAGAAAACAGGCTAGCTGTTTTTTAAAAAAGATAAAAGTACATCAGCCATATGATTCAGCCATTCTACTCCTCTAAGATATGTACATAATTGTTCATAGCAACTATTTGTAATAATAAAAAATTAGAAACAACCCAAATGCCTGTCAACAGGTGGATGGATAAACAGATAAATAAAATTTAAATTATTTCAGAGGTAATTTGTTTTTTTTCCATTTACTCTTTGTTTAGTGATTCCTTGGCCAAACCCAACAAACACTCCCCCCACCAAGACCCTTTTAGTAAAAAGCGTGTACAGTAGAATGGTCTTATCAGGCATTCTTACACTGCTTTGTCACAGCTTTGCCACAGCTTTCTGGTGAACCTTCTATAAGTTAAGTATTTTATAGACACCTGTCTTCACTTTGTGGTGATGCTGCCTTTTTTGTACAAGTGTATAAATACATCCATTTTGTTTAATCTTTATTCTATGGTGGAAATGTGGATGTCATTGTTACAAAACACAAGGTTGTAATGTTGATCTAGATGGTTGACTATGCTTAGGACAGAAGTTCATGATCACCTTTGGCTCAAGTTTTTATTTTTAGTATGGGAAACTGGTCAGAGGCACGTGGATCTGAGCTCAGTGTTAAGGTCCAGACATTGGCTTGTTTCTTTTTTTGTTTTTAAATTAATTAATTTAGTTTTGGCAGCATTGGGTCTTCATTGCTGCGTTGTGGGCTTTATCTAGTTGCGGTGAGCGGCAGATACTCTTCGTTGCAGTGCGCGGGCTTCTCATTGCGGTGGCTTCTCTTGTTGCACAGCACGGGCTCTAGGCACACGGGCTTCAGTAGTTGCAGCATGCAGGCTCAGTAGTTGTGGCTCCTGGGCTTAGTTGCTCCCTGGCATGTGGGATCTTCCCGGAGCAGGGCTCGAACCCGTGTCCCCTGCGTTTGCAGGCGGATTCTTAACCACTGCGCCACCAGGGAAGTCCTGGCTTGTTTCTATATGAAGGAAATAGTTTCTTGGTATATAAATTTTTCCCCCTGTGCATATACTTGAAAGACTTCTCTTTTCTCCTCCATGAAATTGGAGAAGTATACATTTCTTTAATTCGGAACTGCTGAATTTTGAAGTGTTAAAAGTGAATCCTCTCTTTTTTCAGCATTTCTTCTTCCTGTTTCCTCTTTCTCCTTTTCTTAAAACCAGTAACATGTGCTTTATTTCTGGTTTTTACTAGTTCTGGGACCATTTGGACCCCACGATGTTTTTCCAAGATTTTAGACCCTTTCTAAGTAGCAGTCTACTGGACCAAGATAATAGAGCCAATGAGAGGGGTCACCAAACTCACACTGACTTCTGGGGACCAAGTCGGCCGCCACGGCTGTCAGTGACTCAAAGATACAGATCTCGAGGAAGTACTCGTCCTGATAGATCCCCTGCTTTTGAAAGGTGAGTGCAAAGTTGTTATTTAAGTTCTTTTAAAGGATAGTTTCAATGAAGGACATATTGACATAATCTAATCTTTATAAGGTTTTCATACTTATTACCTTTGTGGACAAGATGGGGATATATATACAGAATGAAAATGAAGCTAAATTGAGTGTCTATACCCAACTAGTATAATTTACTGATGATGATAAACTGACGGATGATAAAACTAATGATATAGGTCTCTGGTTAATATTTTTATTAATATTTCAGATTAATATATCAGTGATATGTTTGTCAAAACTTCAGAAGATACTGAAAGGGATAGCAGATATATTGGATGACATTAGGATTCAAAAAGACCTCAATAGATTAGAGCAGTGGACTTAATATGAAATTTAATAATGATATAGTCTTCTGCAAAACATTCATGCAACAAATATTTATTGAGTGTCTTTTATGCTGGGACACTTGTACTGGATACTGGGGATATAATGGTGAGCAAAACAGGTGGTGGTACTTGATCTCATGGATCCCATTTAGCAGGAATAATAAACACTAATTTTTCTAAAGTGTTTGCTGTATGCGTAGGATCGTGCTTCATGCTTTTTCTGCTTATCTCATTTAATCCATATAAAATGGTAGGTATTGTTGCTATTCTCATTTTATATAAGAATAAACTAAGACTCAGAGAAGTAAGGTAACTTGGATCAATGGTGAATCTAGGACTTGAACCCAGGGATATATGCATCTTGTGCTGCACTGAGATAGCAGCTGCTAGCCACATGTGGTTATATCAGTTTAAATTAATTAAAAGTTAAAAAGACTCAAAATTCCTCAGTCACACTCGCCACTTTTCAAGTGCTCAGTAGCCACAGATATCGAGTAGACACCATATTTCACAGCACAGGTTATAAACATTTCCATCATCTCAGAAAGTCCTATTGGACACTGCTGTTCTAGAGTCTACACTCCCCTCCCCTCCACACACCTAGATTTTACTATTAATATTTTACTATACTTACATTATCACATATCTATCCATTGATTTGTCCATTAGTTCGTCTTATATTTTGTAAATTTCAAAGTTAGTTGCAGACAGTCTTTCTTAGGACAATTATAGACTATGGGAAGTCTGATTTAATGGGATTGTCTAGGACAAAAGCCAATGATATCTTAGACTTTTAATAACTTATGGTGCTCAGAGGTAAATCCATCATTTCCTGTGCCAGTTAAACTGTATCTATATTACTTTCCCTTTACTACCTGGCTTGGACCCTGTTGTTGAACTCCTCAACTACAGTTCATCTAAACTTTTACATCCTGTGCTTTTTCTCCCACCCGCTAAACTGCCAGTCAGTGCTGTGGTCCACTTTTCCATGCTCCTTTACTTGGCGATGGATAAGTACTGCTGGAGGAAAATCATATAAATGTGCCCACTGGTGCCCCTGCAGCTGGTAAAGGGCATTTAATCTCCATTAAACTGTCAGTGCTTTTAATTTGCATTTCCCTCTGCAAATATTTTGAACGATCACTACATTTCAGTCTCTGAATTTCCTATCTAGTAGGTGATTCTCAGCAGCTTATTTGTATTCTTCATTATAAAAATTAGGACTTTAGGCATGAACTCCCCAAATCCCTGTGCCCAATTTCTTTGACATCAGTACTTATTTTTCCTTCCAGTCTCCTGAGATGAGGTATCCTTTCTTTTTTTCAAAGCAACTCCATCAGCCCATGTACCTATTTCTTTTGGGATTTTGTTTCATTCATTTTCTTCTCCCTGTTCTCTTTTCCCCCTTTACTGCTCCCTGCCCCATTCCCTTATACCCCTCCCTCCTCCTTTAGCTCTGTGGTTTTCAATTTTGGCTATACATTAGTGTCACTGAGGATATTTTTTAGAATACAGATACCTGGGCCCTACCCCCAGGGATTCTGATTTAATTATTCTGGGTGAGGTCCAAGCATTTGTAATTTTTAAAAGCTCCTTCGGTTATTCTGATTGTAGCCAGCGTTGAGAACCACTGCTTTAGTTACTGCCTAATCTTATTTCCTTCCCCTTTGAATAAGATTTCTTAAGGGGAGCCTATGTTTATTTTGTGTACTTTCTCATCTCTTATTATGCTTCTGCTACTATAGTCTGGCCCTTTTTTCACTAAAATCCCTGGTGACCTTCTATTCTGGTTACATACCCAGTGGATACTTTAAAATTTTTATCGTATGGGTCCAATTCACTGAATTCAACATTTTTGGTCTTTTTCTTCCCTCTAGAAATTCTCTACTTCTGTGACTTCCATGATAGTATATTTTCTTGACTTACCTATTTTCTGACTTCTCCTTCTTGTGGATAGTATTTCTATATATTTGTTTTCCTAAGGTGTTTCCTTCATTTTGGTTTTCTTCTTACCCTTCAACAAGGTTTCTTAACTTTGGGACTATTGACATTTTGGCTGGATAATTTTGTTCTGTAGGGCTCTCCTGTATGTTGTAGAATGTTTAGCAGCATCCCTCGCCTCTACCTACTACATGCAGTAACCAACCCCCCCCTCCCCCAAAGTTATGACAACCAAAAATGTCTCCAGATATTGCCAGATGTTCCCCTGGGGGAGCAAAATTGTCTCTGGTTGAGAATACTGCTCTGTAAGCGTTTTCTGGCCATTATTAGGTTCTCTCACAGTTCTAATAATTACCTGTATACAAACACTCCCAAATCTATATTTCTTTTTGACCTTTCTCCCTAATTTAAGATTTGAATGTATAACCTCTTGTTAGATATTTCTATTTGGATGTTCCATAGGTACTACAAACTCACAAAAATGGAAACCAAACTCTTTTCTTCCAGACCTGATCCTTTTTCTTTATTTCTGATTTTGATTGGAAGTACCACTCTCTACCTAGGCATTAATCTAGAATCTTTTCTTTGTCTCATCCAGCTCATATACACATCCAATCAAACATTAAGTCTTTCTGTTTTTTTTTTCCTATTTCTCAACTCCCTTTTTGTCCAGCCATTTTCCCCCTAGTTCATATCTACATCTTTTCTTGTTTGCCTGCACTATTGCATTAGCCTCCTTAAAAGCTTTATCATTCTTAAATTTACTCCCGTATTACCCTTGCAGGATTATGTGCCTCAATTTTCAGATCTGTATCACTTCCTGCCTTAAAATCCGTTGTCATGGGGTCTATAACTTCATATACAAGGCCCTCTTTATAGAGGTTTTGAACTCTCCCGACTTCTGTAGCCTTGTTTCTGGTCACTTCTTGCTTTTTTTTATTCTACCAATACGAAACTTGTAGTTTTCTACATATTCCATACTGTTTCATGCTTCTATATGTGTTCTTAATCTGTTTTCTCTGGCAGAAGTACCTCTACTGCTTTTTTAACCCAATTAATCAGTCCTTCACTGAATTTAGGAAGCCTCCCATGACCCCCAGGACTGTATCAAACGCTCTTCTTTTGTGCTTCCCCAAAGCTCCTTATGCATTCTTCTATTCATACTTCTAACTACACAAATTGAAGTTATTATAATACTAGGTAGCATTCATGAAGAATACATACTGTGCCAGGCTTGACATTCATTAGCCCATTTAATGTTCCCAGTAACCCTATGAGGTAGGTATTATTGAGGAAAATTGAGATTCTGCCTTAGTAGAGCCTCTGTTAGTTATCTATTATTGCATAACAAATTACTCTAAAACTTGGTGACTTAAAACAGTAATAATCATGTATTCTCTCTCACAGTTTCTTTGGGTCAGCAGTTTGGATAGGGTATGGGGAAATAGTTTGTCTTTGCTGTATGATGTCTGGGACCACAGCTAGAAGACTTAAAGCTGAAGACTTGACTGGAATTTGCAGGCTTATTTGCTTACATGTCTGGTGGTTAATGCTTGCTCGTGGCTGGGGGTCTAGTTCGTGCTGCCAGCTGGAAAACCCACCCATGACCTTCCTTAGTTTGAAGAGTCAAGACAAGTTTTTTGTTTTTTGGGGTTTTTGCAAGATGTTCATTAATTTGGATTTGTCTGGTTGTTTCTTCATTCAGATTAAATATCTGAGCAAGAATACAAAATAAATGATGTATCCTTCTTGGTGTATCACAACAGAGGGTGCACATGATGTCAGCTTGACCCGTCATGGGTGATGTTAAGTTTGACCATTTGGTTAAGGCAGTGCCTGCCAAATTTTTCTTATAAAGGTGCCCTTTCTCTTTTGTAATTAATATATAATCTGAGGTGATACTTGGAGATTGAGTAAATATCTGGTTCTCTAGTAGCTTTTTACCTAATGATATTAGACTCCATTGATGATTCTTGCCTGAATTATTACTATAGTGGTTATACAATAATGATTTTCTATTTCTTTGATTCTTTCTACAGCTATTACACAATCTGTTGTTTAAAAAAAAAGTTTTTCTCTCTCCCTGCCCTACCTTATCTGTCTACTTATTTTAGCCCAGACTCATGCATTTTGTTTTAATCATTATTCATTTTGTTGATCAAATAATCTCAGTTTGGCCAGAGAAATTGGATCTAAGCATTTTAGGTAGCAGCCCTTGTTCACAGCCCTTAAATTAATAAGAGAGTTGGGACATATAAGTAAAGTGATCATCTTGTGTTTCTCTGATTATTAGCTGATAATTTCTTGCCAGTTGGACAAATGGAGCTTCTGCTGCGTTTCCTTTTAATGGAAATAAAATCTTTCAAGAAGATTTTTTTTTTAGTTGTCAAATAACAGGGAGATTTACCCTAATTTGTCACTTCTACCGTATGAATGCTTAAAAACAATATGAATGCCGTTAGGCAGCCATATATCCTGTCTGCAGTCTACTAGAGACGTAGGTGACTAGCATTTACCAAATGCCTAGGATTTTTTAGGCACTAGGCTGTATACTCTCTTCTCACAGAGCCGTTGAGCTGGGCCATGTACAGTTAAAGAAGACAGGGTCAAATTTTAAAATGTTTTGCTCAAAAATTCCTTGCCAGACTAATAAAGTAATCAATGTGAAGATATTAGCTTGAATCAGTTCTCCTTGGTTGCTTTGCCTCTTTATACCATAGGAAATTGTGGTCTGTTCTGCTACTACATTGTCTCTTTAACTGATAGTAAGAGTGGGAGAAAGACATGAGCTTCCTTTTCTCACATGTCCTTTACTGATAATCATATTACCTTAGTAACATGCAAGCAACAAATAACCTGATTTAATGATGGCTCAAACAAGCTTTTTTTTTCTTACACATAACAAGTCTGTAGGTAGGTCACAGCAAATTAGTTCAGTGTGTCAACCGTGTTAGGGTTGGATCTCTGTGATTCTCTTGATCTTTCCCTCATGCTTACTGCCTTAGGACTTCAGGAAGGAAGAAAGGGGAAAGGGATAGCACCAGTTTATTTGTCCCATATTTTGAAGGAAAGGAAAATCTTTTTCACTGCTCCACTTCCACCTCTTCACTTCCTGCCTGGAAAATTCTATTCGCTGGGCACTTTGTCACATGCTCCCCACACTCAGCTGTAAAGAAAGCTAGGAGAGCATGGATTTAGCTTTTCTGTCCTTTGCCGTAGGAGGTGGCAAGGGAGAAGGCTGTTGAGAATGGATGTGGGGTCAGCCTGTCAGTGTCTGCTAATTAGCTATTTTATTAGCTACTTCAGCTAATAGAATAAGTGGCATGTTATTTCATTATTTTATATTAAACGATGTTATAGCAATCTTCTGAAGATTTTAATCCTATTGCTTGTAAAATATATTAACCATGGGCACCCCTCCCTGACCCCTTTTTTGTGGATGTCATGAACTCAGTGATTTTGGCTCTAAATCAGTGTTTTCTGCGTTTTAGTCATTTAAGTACTGTATTGATGAATTTTTTCCTCTCTGTCATCATCATTATTATTATTTAATGTTTTCTTTAAATGGACCTACGTTTTTCTTTTACCTATGTTACCAAACTCAGGTTCAGCTGCTTGCCTTTCAAAAGCCAGTACTTGAGAGACCAGCGTTGGTAGGAAGGGAAAGGTTGCTTTATTTAGGAGACTGGCAACCTGGGGAGAAGGCAGACTTGTGTCCAAAGGTCAACTCCCCTGCTTCTGATCAGGGGGCAAGAGCTGTGAAAGGGGCGTTTCAGGGGTGTATAGGTGGAGGGAGGGGGCTATGTGCAGAACAGCACAGTCAGCTCCAACAGTCATCTTGAAGTTGGTCATGCGGTGATCTGATCAGCATCATCTTGATTGTTTTAAGTACAGTTAATCTTCAGTTCCAGGGTTGGTTTATTCCCATTTCCTTGAGGGTAGTTCTCAGAATTGTTAAGATGGAGCAGCTTATGTCATGGCTACAGTCTGGTCATCATGTAGTTAACTTCTTCCACCTGGTATGGGTTTCAGTATCTGCAAAACAGCTCAAAAGCTATGGCTCAGAATATTATCTGTAGCCCTTGAAGAGGAACTAATAAAGGTCCTTGACTTTGTTTAACGACTAAACTATTGTTTGGTTTTGTTTGACTGCTTTCCTTTGCTTCTGTATTTTCCCATTTCTCTGATTAATTTTATTCTAAAGTTTTTCTAGAGACAAGAGACAGGCAGAGGACATGGTGGGGTCTGTCCCAGGAAGGCCCCATAGGGTCCTTCTGTTACACTTATTTAGATGTGTTGTGAAAAGAAACTTCACAGTATTATCTGTGTAAACATTATTGACTGTATAGTCATTAGCTGTTTGTTTGTTTTTTTTTTTTTTTCCACTTAAGTAGAGACTACTTCCTGCTGTAGGATCAGAAAATGCCAGATATTACATTTTCATTCTAAGTACACACTTAGGAAGAAAATAGCCAACCATTAGAGATGTGTAAAAATGGATTTTGCTGTGTTTATATGGAAAATAAAAAATCCAATTTACGTACCCGTTTATACCTGTTGTAGTTTTTTCTCACTGCTCCACGGGGGTAGGGACAATATCTAATTAGATATCTTTATTATCTAATTTTCTTCACATAGCAGGATATTTTGTCGAACTTCCATGTCGTTACTTATAGACCTGCCAGATCTGTCGCATTTAAACACATGAATAGAATTCCATCTTATGAATGTATGGTAATTAATTTAGACAATTCCCTAATGATGAACATTGGAGAGCTTTTAGATTTTCTTTTTTCATCATTATAAACTATAGTGCATTGAACACTCCTTCTTGTTTATATATTTTTGTATGTCTATGAGAATCTATCTTTCCGTATTTTTAATTCTTTTTTTCTCTGTACTTCATTTTGGGTATTTTCTATTGACCCACCTTCAGTATCATTAGTCTTATCTTCTGCTGTTTTTGATCTACTGTTAAACCTATCAAAGGAATTACTTATTTCAGATATGATGATTTTCATTTCTAAAATTTCAGTTTGATTGCTGTATGGATTCAGATTCTTTGGTGATATTCTCCATCTTTATTTGAACATACTAGTCATAGTTAATTTAAAGCCCTTTTTCGGTAACTTCAGTATCTGGATCACCTCTGTGTCTATTTTTTTTTAACATCTTTATTGGAGTATAATTGCTTTACAATGGTGTGTTAGTTTCTGCTTTATAACAAAGTGAATCAGCTATACATATACATATATCCCCATATCTCCTCCCTCTTGCGTCTCCCTCCCACCCCCCCTACCCCACCCCTCTAGGTGGTCACAAAGCACCCAGCTGATCTCCCTGTGCTATGCGGCTGCTTCCCACTAGCTATCTATTTTACATTTGGTAGTGTGTATATGTCCATGCCACTCTCTTCGTCCCAGCTTACCCTTCCCCCTCCCCGTGTCCTCAATTCCATTCTGTACGTCTGCATCTTTATTCCTGTCTTGCCCCTAGGTTCTTCAGAACCTTTTTTTTTTTTTTAGATTCCATATATATGTGTTAGCATACTGTATTTGTTTTTCTCTTTCTGACTTACTTCACTCTGTATGACAGACTCTAGGTCCATCCACCTCACTACAAATAACTCAATTTCGTTTCTTTTTATGGCTGAGTAATATGCCATTGTATATATGTGCCGCATCTTCTTTATCCATTCATCTGTTGATAGACACTTAGGTTGCTTCCATGTCCTGACTATTGTAAATAGAGGTGCAATGAACATATTTGTACATGACTCTTTTTGAATTATGGTTTTCTCAGGGTATATGCCCAGTAGTGGGATTGCTGGGTCATATGGTAGTTCTATTTGTAGTTTTTTAAGGAACCTCCATACTGTTCTCCATAGTGGCTGTATCAATTTACATTCCCACTAACAGTGCAAGAGGGTTCCCTTTTCTCCAGATCCTCTCCAGCATTTATTGTTTGTAGATTTTTTTGGTGATGGCCATTCTGACTGGTGTGAGATGATACTTCATTGTAGTTTTGATTTGCAACGAAGAGTAGCCACCGCTCGCCACTCGCTGCAACTAGAGAAAGCCCATGCACAGCAACGAAGACCCAGTGCAGCCATAAATAAATAAATAAATAAATAAATTCAGTATATATTAAAACCAAGTTGGAAATACTTTGTGTAAAATGGAGTTGAGTTTAGGCTCAGTTAATTATAGACAGATGTTCCCCAGGTGAACGTCCAGGCAGGATGTTTAAAAATTATGCATGCTGGAGGACAGTTCCTTTTTGGTCCTGGCTTTCCTCCCATTTCTTGCAGGGTGACTAGCACTGCTCTTTCCTTGCTACTAAATACGAATGGTACTACCCTATTTACTGTAATTGGCAAAACCATCTCCTTGGATTCCTAAGTTGCTGTGTAGGGACAATATTAAGAACCACAGATGTAAATTAGATGTTCTTAGATGGATCTAGGTGGTCAATCAGTATGTTATCTTCATCTGTCTCTCTCTTTGTTGGCATCATTATTAAATAGCTCTCCTGTGTAAAATGAAAGATAGCTAATGGTAGTTCCAAGTTTATAAGAACATTAGAGCATTCATCCCAGAGGATATGTGCATCTATCAACTCCCAGGGAGGATCTCTGGCTTGGCTTGTGTTTTGTGCCCACACGTCTGGTGGTGAGTGTATTATTCTTGTGTATTTTTTGAGTTAAGGGTCTGTCCCCTCTCATTTATTGAATAATCCACCTATTCGAAATGTTACCTTTGTTATATATAGAGTTTCATATTCATCTCTATCTGGATTCTCTGTTATGGTCTGATCTTTATTTGTGTACTCCTGTGCCTGTGTCTTACTGATTTACTTTCTATAATTTTATAGTATGATTTGATAGCTAGTAGTGAAAGTCCACTTCGTTATTGTTCCTTTGCAAAAATTTTTGGATGCTTCTCTTACATTTACTCTTTCAAATGAATTTTAAATGCAATTTGTCAATCTCTGACCTCTCTCCCATCCCATTGGGATTTTGATTGGAAGTTCATATTAATTTGGAGACAGTTGGTACTTTTTATAATATTGAAACTTCTCATCTAGGCCCATGGCTCATATCTCAATTTGTTTGGTTCTTTTTTTATGTTATTCAGTAAAGTTTTATGGCTTCACTTAATTTTAAACTGATTATTAGATAGATTGTTACCCAGCCCCGTGCTACTTAATTGAATTCTCTTATTAGCTCTAATAGTTTTTCATTTTGTTCTCTAAGGTTTCTAGATTAGCAGGTGTATCAGTTGATTGATACAAATATTGCTTGTATTTTTCCCCTATGTTTATGCCTCATTATTTTTTCTTATCTGTTGCATTAACTATATTATCAAAACAAAGTTGTCTAAGTGTAGCCATCTTTATCTTCTTCCTGACTTAAATGAGAGTGAATTAGTGTTTCTTTATTAAGCATATTCACTTTTGGTTCCTAATATGGTTCCTATCACATTAAGAAAGGTTTATTTTATTCCTAATTTATTATGAGCTTTTAATTGAGGATGACTAGTGATTTTATCAAATGACCTTTGCAGTCCTATGAAAATGACCCTTATAGTTTTTCTTCTTTAAACAATTAATGCATTTTATTAACTAATAGATTTTATCACGTTGAACCAACAGTTTGAATTCAACAGGCTTCGAATAAAAACTACTTTGTCAAGGAGTGTTAATCTTTTAATACACTATTCGAGTTGATTTCTTCCTAATCTTTTTTAGGATTTTTGCATTGATTCATAAGGGAGCTGGTAATTTTCTTGTGTTATCTTTATCAAGTTTGGGTATCAGGGTTGTATTAGTTTGATAAAATGAACTGGGAAATCTTGCTTTGTTCTTAGGCTTGGGAATAGTTTAAATAAGGAATTATCTATTCCTTAAAGGTTTGGTAAAAGTTACCTGTAATTTCATCTGGACCTAGAATCTTTTGGGGGACCAGATCTGTTACAACCTTTTCAGTTACTTCTAGGGTTAATGGTCTAGGGTGGAATTTCATTCATTTTTGTATTCCCAGCTTCTAGGTAGTGTCTGTTTTATAGTAGACATTGTATATACTTGTGTTGAATGAATGGTTAATTGTAATTATGTTGCTAAGAGGTATGTATGGAACATATGAATTAGTAGTTATAATAGCTAAGAGTTTGTGCCAGGTACTAGTCTGAGTGCTTTTCAGGTATTTATTTAATCTTCACTATAACTCTCTGGAGAAATATCTCCGTTCTACAGTAGAAACTGAGGCACAGAGAAGTTAGGTAAATTGCCTAAGGGTATGAAGCCAGTTAAATATTGGAGCCAGGATATGGCAAAAATGATGATATTTGTATTTGGTGGGATTATGAATGTTTCAAAATAATTGAAAAATTTTAACGGTATCTTATAGTCTTCCCAATTAAAAAAAAAAAGAATTAAGCATTTTCCTAACTTTCTCAGAAATTTTTCTTCCAAGAGACACATACTAGTGTGTCAGTAAGTAGAACTTGGGAAGTTTTAAATTCAATTTATTTTCTCTTTTCTTTCATGTAAGTGTAAATGGAACACAACACATCTTTGGGGCACATTACTACTCTGCCTGATTAGCAGGTCTACTCAGATTGTTCTGCATGATTGTTATTACTTTGCAGTAGTTGTCATTATAATGTCACCCAGTGTTTTGAAAACACTTTACAATTTTGTATTTTATGGTTTTTTTTATTGATTAAATCCTGGCTTGGCTTCTTCCTGATAACAGTTTGTCCTGTTGATTTGAGAAGTAGTATAACTTTTTATCCTGTTCGTCGGGTTCTCAGCTAGTGGTTTCCATGGACTACATCTCAGGCTTCTGATCATTCCACCCATTTTACTGTAGACAGAGTACTTTGTCATTTAAGAAATCAGATGTCAGGGATTAGCCTTTGTGGGATTATTAATGTGCTCCTCACACAAATTTAAGGAGCTCTCCTGAAATGAGATGTATTTTCTTTGGCTTTTTCATTGACATGAGTGAAGCCTTTTTTGCTCATATAAAGAAGGGTAGGTCTTCAATTGTTCATCCATTCTGCAAATATTTATTGAGTGTGCCTAAAGTCCTCTAATCTGCAGCTTTCAAATGATAGTTTATCTGGGTGTAATCAGGTCATCTTATCTAACCTTAAATAATTATCTGACCTGTGCCAGAAAAGTAATTTATTAATTTACAACTCGGGGAATTCTACTTCAGTGACTGGAAAACTCATTGCTGCTTATTAGCTTAATAATGTCTTTGAATTTCCTAGATATCAAGAAATGAAAAGCAATCAGATGGTTGCTTGGTGTGTGTAGAGTCAGCAAAGGAAATTGTATAGTCTTTTGGAGAAATTTCATTTGGATTGTGATAAGCCTAAGGAATTATTCATATTTCATCTTTTTAAAAAAATTAATTTTATCTTTGACTGCATTCGGTCTTCATTGCTGTGCGCAGGCTTTCTTTAGTTGTGGCGAGCAGGGGCTACTCTGCGTTGTGGTACGCAGGCTTCTCATTGTGGTGGCTTGTTGCAGAGCATGGGCTCTAGGTGCGTGGGCTTCAATAGTTGTGGCACGTGGGCTTCAATAGTTGTGGCACGTGGGCTCAATGGTTGTGGCTCATGGGCTCTAGAGCTCAAGCTCAGTAGTTGTGGCACATGGGCTTAGTTACTCCACGGCATGTGGGATCTTCCTGGACCAGGGCTCGAACTCGTGTCCCCTGCATTGGCAGGTGGATTCTTAACCACTGCACCACCAGGGAAGTCCTCATATTTCATCTTAATGATTTTTTTTTAGGATGGAAAAGTATTTATGTTTGTCATTTGTTCCTTTGCTTTGTATTAGATCAACCCTAATACATTCATATTTTCCTGGCTTCATAGAGATTACCACCCTTTATTTTGCACTTATTACATTAAAACCTATCTTTTGTTTCAGTATGGTACTCTTATTTTTGTTTGTTTGTTTTTGGTGGTATGCAGGCCTCTCACTGTTGTGGCCTCTCTCGTTGTGGAGTACAGGCTCCGGACACGCAGGCTCAGTGGGCATGGCTCACGGGCCTAGCCGCTCCGCGGCATGTGGAATCTTCCCGGACCGGGGCACGAACCCATGTCCCCTGCATCGCCAGGCAGACTCTCAACTACTGCGCCACCAGGGAAGCCCATCAGTGTGGTACTCTTAACATTTAAGGTTTCCTTCCTTAAGAATATGTTTTCCTGAAGTTAACCCTAGGTTCTGGGACTTAACATTTTCTGACCACTGATCACAACTCAGATTTTGAGAAATGACTTCTTTTCGGTTGTTAACTTTTTTTGTTGCTATTTAAAAGTAATAGGTTTGTTTTGTTTTTTGGCATGGATTAAAAAAACAACATTACCCAGAAATAGCCACAGTTATTATACCTTGATACATAATTATGTAGACCTTTTCCCATATATATGAGATATCTACATCTATATAATTGAAATGGAATCATACTATACCTATTTTATAATCTCCTTTTTTTATCTTAATAGATTATATATGTCTCTCAATGTCCATCTGATTGGGCCCCATCTTGGGGTCTCTTAAGTCATTCAGTAAACATTTGTGTATTACTATGCCAGGTGCTATTCAGGATGTTGGGCATACAGTAGTGAACAAAACAGTAAAAAATGATTGCCCTTGTGGAATTTACGTAGTAATGGGGGATGACAGACAAGCAAAATAAATTAAATCGATAGAACGTTAAGCAGTAGTAAATGCTTTGGGGAAAAAAAGGCAGGGAAGGGAGTTAGGGAGTGTGGGAGAAGTGATGTTTCAAAAAGTATAGTCAGCAAAGGCCTTGTTGAGAAGGTTTTTGAATAGACATAAAGGAAGTGAGGGAATGAGCCAAGAATGTGCCAACAAGGAGAGTCTAGTGTGGAGCAGAGTAAGAGAGGGGAATAGTAGGAGATGAGGTCACAGAGCAGTTGTTGGGGCTGGGGCTGGGTAGCTGAGTATGAGATCATGTAGAGACTGGTAGCCTGTTATACAGGCTTTTATTCTGAGTGCAGTGGAAATCCAGTAGGAAGTTTAGGGCAGAAGAATGACATGGTCTAACTTATGTCTTAAAATGATCATTCTAACTGCTGTGTTGATAATAGAATGGCCAGGGGTATGTGTGTGTACAAGAGGCACAGGGGCAAAGACAGAAGCAGAGAAACTATTTAAGAGGCTGTTGCATTAATCTAAGTTAGAGATACTAGTGGCTTGGATGAGGGTTAGTGCAAAAAAATGGTTGGATTCTAGATAAAGTTTGATAATGTGCATGATAGGATTTGCTGGCAGATTGGATATGAGGTATAACAGAAAGAAGAGTTAAGGATGACAAAAAGGTTTTTGGTTTGAACAACTAGAAAAGTGGAGCCACCATCAGCTGAAATGCGGAATACTAGGGGGAACAGGTTTGGGGGAGAAGATCTAAGAGTTCAGTTTTGGACATAACAAGGTTGAGGTGCTTATTACACATTCAAGTGGTGATGTTGAGTAGGCAGAGGTCTTGGCTAGAGATAAAATCTGGAAGTTGTTGCCTCTTTATGATACTTAAAATTATAAACCTGGATGAAATTGCCAAAAGAGTCAAGATAGAAAATAGAAGAGCTCAGAGAATTGAGCTCTGGGCCCTCATTGATTAGAAGTTTGGAAGATAGGAGGAATAAGTAGAGGAGTCTGAGAAGGGAGCTAGGAGGAAAACCTAGAGAGATTACAGCTTTGGAGACTACGTGAATACTCTTATCTGGTCTTAGCATACCCCTCCAGACCCTGTGGATTGATTTTTCTCTTCTGTGGGTTGCTAAAATTAGATACATACACCTCTTCCCCTACCCCTTTTAGCTACCTAGTACTTTAACAAGAAAAAGTTTTTGTTTAAAAAAAAATTCAGTGTAAATACTGTATGTATCAAGTGAAGATAATCTCCTAACAACAGCTCATACACTTACTGGGGTCACCCTGAGCGGTCTCTCTCTGTCACTGCTGAGGTGGAACCAACATCTCATTTCCAGAGGGTACGCAGCCGATAAAGGGGAAATCAGCAGCTGAGCCATTGAGATGTCCCTGGCAATTCCAAGTATTTGTATAGGGTCAGCTTTAGAGCTTCAAGGAACTAGGCTCTCTCTCAAACTTGATTATTACCATTTACTTATTGGTTAGTTCAAGCATGTGATAAACTGTTCTTCTAATTAGTCATCCCTCAGTATCCATCGGGAGCATTGGTTTCAGGACCCCCCTCCCCACCGCCCCCGCGGATACCAAAATCTGAGGATTCTTACCCCTGATATAAAATGGTGTAGTGTTTGCAAACAACCTATGTACATCCTCCTGTATACTTTAAATCATCTTTAGAATACTTGTAACACTTAATACAATGTTATGTAAATAGTTATAAATACAATGTAAATGCTATATAAATAGTTGGTGGTGCACGGCAAATTTAAGTTCTGCTTTTTGGAACTTTCTGGAGTTTTTTTCCCCCCCCAATATTTTCAGTCTTTGGTTGATTAAGTTCGTAGATGCAGAACCCGTGGATGCAGAGGGCCGAGGTACAGCGCACCCCATTTTATTGCACTTCACTTTACTGCACCTAGCAGACAGTGCGTTTTTTACAAATTGAAGGTTTGTGACAACCCTGCGTCTAGCAAGTCTGTCGGTGCCATTTTTCCAACTGCATTTGCTCACTTCATGTCTCTGTGTCACATTTTCATAATTCTTGTAATATTTTGAACTTTTTCATTATTGTATTTGTTACAGTGGCTGTGATCAGTGATCTTTGATGTTACTACTACAACTTGCTGGAGGTTCAGATGATGGTTAGCATTTTTGGCAATAAAATATTTTTAAATTAAGGTTATGTACAATGTTTTAGACATAATGCTATTGCACACTTAGTAGACTACAGTGTAGTGTAAACATAACTTTTATATGCACCGGGAAACCAAAAAATTTGTTTATTGCAGTGGTCTGGAACCAAACCTGTGATATCTCTGAGGTATATCTGTACTAGCAAGCAGGGAGGGTATATTAGTTACTTATTGCTGTGTAAACAGGTTATCCCAGAATTTAGCAGCTTATAACAACAGACATTTATCATCTCACAGTTTCTGAGGGTCAGGAATTTTGGAGCAGCTTAGCTAGGTGTTTTTGGTAAAGGTTTTCATGAGGTTATAATCAGAATGTCTGCTGTGGCTGCAGTCATCTGAACCCTAAACTGGGGCTGGAAGATCCACTTCCAAGATGGGTCAACTAACATTGCTGTTGGCAGGACGCCTCAGTTCCTCACTGTGTGGACTTCTCCATAGGACTTCTTTGGTGTCTTCATGACTTGGCAGCTGGCTTCCCCTAGAGTAAGTGATCCAAGAGAGAGAAAGGAAGAAGGGAAAAACCGTAAAGCCTTTTTATATCCTGATCTTGGAAGCCAAGCACTGTCCTTCCAGCCACACTTTATCTGTAAGAAGTGAGTCACTAAGTCCAGTCCACATTCAAGGGGAGGAGAATTAAGCTCTGCCTCTTAAAGGGGAGGCGTATTAAAGAATTTGTGGACATATTTGAAAACTACCACAGTTTAACCTTTGGCCAGAAATTACTTATATTTCCCCCATGTGCAAAATACATTCACCTCCTCCCAAGACCCACCAAAAGTCTTGTCCCTGTACAGCATCAACTTGAAATCCAGGTGGTTGTCATTTACTTAAGTCCAAGTGTGGATGAGTCTCTTTGCGTGTAGTTCCTCAGACATAATTCCTTTTGATGTGGAGATCTATAAACCAAAGAGGCAAGTTTTCTACCCCTCATATATACCCAACATATAGTGATGGGACAGGCGTATAATAAACAGGTATAGAGATTTCTGTTTAAAAAGGGAGAAGATGAAAGGCACAAAGAAGTCACTGATGCGTAGCAATTTTAATGTTTGTCTGGATAAGTGTTGGACGTTCCTTGATTAGGACTTAGTTCTACTTCTGCCCAGGAATGCTTCTCTGTAGCTCTTGTTTCCTCCTTCCTGGCTCTTGATTCCACCCTATGAGTCATTCTTTTCCATAAAAAGTAGTCCAGATTTGCAACTTCATAGTTTTCTTAGCCTGCTTCTTGCCTGTAGAATTTTGAGGGCCCAAAGGGTCTCTTTTCATTTTGTACTGCCTCTGTACCTTTCAGTTTAAGCTGGCAGTGTTTCTTTTTACTATTATTGAGATTCATGCCATTAACAAAACTTATGCTCACAAATCTTTTTTATATAATCTCTTTTTTACCTTGGGCTTCTGCTGGGATTGCTGAAGGACAATACTTGTAGTGGGATAGAATTATATCCCCCCCACCCCCAAAGAAATGTTCAAGTCCTAACTTCCAGTACCTGTGAATGTGACCTTATTTGGAAATAAGATCTTTTATACATGTAATCAAAATAAGATGAGATCATATTGGGTTAGAGTGGCCCCTAATCCAATGGTGTTTTTATAAGAAGAGAGAAATTTGGATACAGAAGACACAGAAGAAAGTCGTATGACGACTGAGGCAGAGATTGGAATAATGTGTCGCCAAGCTAAGAAACAGCAAGGATTGCTGGAAACCACCAGAAGCTGGGAGGGAGGCATGGAATAGATTCTCTCTTAGAGACTCCAGAAGGAACTAACCCTAACAGCATCTCAGTTTCAGATTTCTGACTTCCAAAACTGTGAGAGAATAAATTCCTGTTGTTTTAAGCTACCCAGTTTGTGGGAATTTGTTACGGCAGCCCTAGGAAACTAATACAACACATTTAAGCTTCTTAGAAGCTCAGTTGTTTAATTGAATAGCTCTCTAGGCACTATGTGAACTTTCTGAGGTCTTTTCTTTTTTTTTAAATTTATTTATTTTTGGCTGCATTGGGTCTTCGTTGCTGCGCACGGACTTTCTCTAGTTGCGGCAAGTGGGGGCTACTCTTCCTTGCCGTGCGCAGGCTTCTCAGTGCAGTGGCTTCTCTTGTTGCGGAGCACAGGCTCTAGGCACACGGGCTTCAGTAGTCGTGGCGTGTGGGCTCAGTAGTTGTGGCTTGCGGTCTCTAGAGCACAGGCTCAGTGGTTGTGGCGCACGGGCTTAGTTGCTCCGCGGCATGTGGGATCTTCCCGGACCAGGGATCGAACCCGTGTTCCCTGCATTGGCAGGCGGATTCTCAACCACTGCGCCACCAGGGAAGCCCCTCTTTCTGAGGTCTTAACAAAGAATTTTTATAGCCACGCTCTTGGCTTCCTCTTTAACCATTTTCTTGGCAATGCCCATGATTTGATCTTTGCTCAGAAACCATTTCTTTCTTTTTTTTTAAAGCCATTTCTTAATTTTAGTATCATTTGCCATCTGGAGAGGCCAGGAATTTTCAGAATTATCTAGTCTTAACTCCTTTTTAACTATTCTTCCTTTAATTTATTCCTCTTCTCTTGCATTTTAATACAGCAAGAAGAAGTCAAAAGGAACCTTCAACACTCCTGTCTGGAAATCTTGTTAGCTACATTATCACCCCATTCATGAGCCACAACTTCTACTTTCCATGTTATGTCAGGCAACAGCTTTTGTCACTACATAACAAAGATCCCTTTCCCTCCCATTTCCAAAAAGATTTTTCTCACTTTCCCTTAAGTACTCACCTATAACTTCCTCAAAAGCCATCATGCTTCTACAATTTCTTAAAGGCTCTTCAAACTTTTACTCACTCTCTCCTCAAAGTCCTTCCAACTCTGCCCTCTGCTGTGTTCCAAAGCTACTCCCACATTTTAGGTTTTTGTTACAGCAGTACTCACTTCTAGGTATCAGAATCTGTATTAGTTATCTATTGCTGTATAACAGATTACCCCAGAACTTAGAGGCTTAAACAACAGATATTTATTATCTCATAGGTTCAGTGGGCCAGGAATTTGGGAGCAGCTTAGCTGGGTGGTTCTGGCCCAGGGTCTCATGAGCTTACAGTCAAGACATTGGCCATTGCTGTAGTTATCTGAAGAATCAACTGGGAGTTACTCAACGTCTGGCAGGTTTGTTCTGGCTCTTGTCAGGAGGCCTCAGTTCTTTATCATGTGGGCCTTTGCACGGGACTGCTTGATATGGCACCGTCCCAGAGAAAGTAATCCAAGAGAGGCTGCAAGGAGGAAGCCACAGTGCCTTTTATGAACTAGCCTTGGAAGTCACAGTTATCCCACCATATTCTGTTGTTAAGAAGTAAGTCACAGTATGGTACTGGCATAAAAACAGACACCTAAATCAATGGAATAGAATAGAGGGTCCAGAAATAAACCTTTGCATATATGGTCAATTAATTTATGACAAAGGAGCCAAGGTTATACAGTGGAGAAAGGACAGTCTCTTTAATAAACGGTGTTGGAAAAACTGTACAGCCACAGGCAAAAGAATGAAATTGGACCACTGTCTTACACTATACACAAAAATTAACTCAAAATGGATTAAAGACTTGAACATAAGACCTGAAACCATAAAATCCCTGTAAGAAAACAGGCAGTAAACTCTAAGACATCAGTCTTGGTCATGATTTTTTTGGATGACTCCAAAAGCAGAGGCAACAAAAGTAAAAATGAACAAGTGGGACTACATCAAACCATAAAAAGCTTCTGCATGGCAAAGGAAATCAAAATGAAAAGGAAACCTACTGAATGGGAGGAGATATTTGCAAATGCTGTATCCAACAAGCGGTTAATATCCAAAACATACAAAGAACTCATGCAACTCAACAGCAACAAAAACAACCCAATTTAAAAATGTGCAGAGGACTTGAATAGACATTTTTCCAAAGAAGACATTACAGTTGGCCAACAGGCACATGAAAAAATGCTCAACATCACTAATCATCAGAGAAATATAAATCAAAACCACAATGAGATATCACCTCATACCTGTTAGAATGGCTATTATCAAAAAGCAAGAAATAACAAGTGTTGATAAGGATGTGGAGAAAAGGGAATGAACCCTTGTTCACTGTTGGTAGGAATGTAAATTGGTGTAGCCACTATGGAAAACAATTTGGAGGTTCCTCAAAAAATTAAAAATAGAACTACCTTATGATCCAGCAATTCCACTTCTGGGTATTCATCTGAAGAAAACAAAAACACAAATTTGAAAAAATATACGCATCCCCCTGTTCATTGCAGCATTGTTTACCATAGCCAAGACATGGAAACAACCTAAGGGTCCACTGATGGTTGAATGGGTGAAGAAATTGTGGTACATATATACAGTGGAATGTTATTCAGCCGTGAAAAAGAATGAAATATTGCCATTTGCAACAACGTGGATGGACCTTGAGGGCATTATGCTAAGTGAAATAGGTGAGACAAAGAGAAAGACAAATACTGTATGATCTTATATGTGGAATCTAAAAAAAGAATTCAGTAACCGAGTTCACAGATATAGAGAATAGATTGGTGAATTGCCAGAGGCAGGGGTTGGGGGGTGGGTGAAATGGGTGAAAGGGGTCAAAAGGGACAAATTTTCAGTTATAAAATAAATAATGGGGATATAATGTATAGCACGGTGACTGTATCATCAGGGAAATGCAAATCAAACCCACAATGAGATACTATAGTTCGTTACAGTATTATCATTTTAATACTGTATTGCATATTTGAAAGTTGCTAAGAGAGTAGATCTTAAAAGTTCTCATCACAAGAAAGTAAAATTTTATAACTATGTGTGGTAATGAATGCTAATTAGTCTTATTGTGGTGATCCTTTGCATTATATACAAACATCAAATCATTGTGTTGTACACCTGAAAAAAAATCATATAACGTTATATGTCAGTTATACCTCAGGAAAAAAAAAAGTAAGTCATTAAGTCCAACCTACACCCAGAGGAGGAGTATAAAATAACTTGTGAACATATTTTAAAACAAACACATAGTATAGTTAGCTATTGTTGAACTTTTACAAAAGGGCCCTTTAAATAGCATCTTGCACAATGTGCATAACACATAAAAATGGAACTACCCTTGTTGTAGGGAGGTGGGTCCAGAATCTCCCTGGCTTAGCATCCCTTTCAGCCTCTCATTTTGCTGCCAAGTATCCAAGAATCATAGTTTGAAAACTAACCATACAATAAGATTCCTTTCCAGCTTAATTCATAAAAATCTATTAATACATAAAGTAGCAGAGCTCAGGAAGACAGCCATAATAGAAGAGTAGCACTCTACCATGTAGTGGACTGATTTCTGGTGCTCTCTATTGTATAATAGTCAGTGAAAAGCCATTGTGTTTTGGGGAAGGAGTTGGTGATTAGTCAGCCATGGATATCTATAGAGTACTTTCATTAGTCTGTTCTCTTATCTAATTTTTTCCCTTCAACAGAGTACTACAACAAATCATTGCAGGATTCATTCCTGGATCCCCATTTTCTTGGTAAGTAATTAATTGCCTTCTGTCTTACTCTCCTGCAGTAGCATCATTTTAGGTATGGTAGTATCTGTGCCATAGTGAGAAAGAAAGAGCTGCGTAGGTGAGTATATAGGTGTAATTGGCAGGCTGTTAAAGACTGCCATTGTCTGCTGAGCCCAAACTTAATCAGAACTGATTCATTATAATTCAGGCTCATGAGGGCTATCCTGGTCCCACAGGATGTCTGGGTACTGGGTGTGTCTGATTCCATTCATATTCAGGTGTGAGGGTTGTGTTGAGGTGGGGAATGAGATGGTCCCTACCAGGCTTGGTATCTGATTTGTGTGTTTCTCCTGTAGATCATATGGGAAGATTTTATTCCTTAAGAATTTCTGAAATTGAAAAGATACTGCTTAACTTCCTTTTTTTTTAAGTAAGAAGGTTTTTCAGAAGAAATAAGAGTATTAGAGTGACACGTACGGTACGGGTTAAAGATGGAATTTCCTCTTGTCTGGACAGTTATTTGCCATTTCTGACTCTGCTCCAGAAGGCTTCTTTGCTCAAAGGGACCTCAGTCCTTCCACACAGTTACCCTATTTTCCAGCCTCTCGTTTCTTTAAATGTGTTCCAGCCAGAGTCTGGATATCTGTCATCCAGGCTAGTACACCAACAGCTCCAGAAAGAGGTGCTGCCAAGTCCCTTTTGTGATTCCTCTAAGTTGTGATTCAGAGACACTGCTGTGGCTGCTTCTCTACGTGAAAGCTCCTCATTGTCCAGGACCAAAGGCCGAGTCTTAGAATGAGGGAAGTCTGCTGTTGATTTTCGCTGATCACGAAGGGAAAACTCTCCTTAAAAAGCAGCTCCATCTATGTTTAAGTTAAATGGGCACAGAGAAGACAAACTTTTCTTAACCAACAGGCAATGAGTCACTCTTTTTGCTCTGGTTTGTCATGTGGTATTTTAGGTAGCTTCACATTTTATGCTGTATACAGTTAAGCAAAAATTCCTAGAGAATGAGAGACTGCCTCTGGATAATCTGTTTGACCTTGAAATTATTGAGAAATTCTTTGCCACTTGATTCTAGAGAACTGGTGACTTTCCAGCTCTGAGAGAGAACAGGATTCCTCTGCCAATCTTTCTGTGGTGTAAGGCGGAGCCTGGTCACACCATCTAATGCTCTGTGTCTCATCTCATGTATAGGAGCGGGATGCTGCACTCCAACCCTGGGGACTATGCCTGGGGTCAGACAGGGCTTGATGCCATTGTAACTCAGGTGAGGAGCTGCCTTTTGAGGGTGTCTGTTCAGTGTGTCTCATGGTTCCACAGGCTTCCTGCTTTCCTTCTGCTACTTTCTGAAATGGCAGTCACTCTGCTTTCCCTAATAGTTTGAGCTTGTGGGTTTCCATTTTACTAAAGGGATAGATGGTTTATGGGTTTAGCTCAGCATCCATGTACTTTCTTGGTCCTAGGGACTTTCTAGAAGATAGCTTCAACTCCAAAGGAAGAAAAGACTTCTGTAACAAACAATATTTTATATTTTTGGCCTCTTGTTCAGTCCTATGAGGATCCTATTAACAAGTACTTCACAAAAAAGAAGGGTCTGCTCATATGTTGAAGCAGGGATTTCTGCTAGATGGAACAAAGTAGGGGAAGGAAGCAGAGAAAAAGGTATTCCCATGCTATGTATAATTGCTTCCACTTGTTTATGTTTATTTTAATTTAATTGGTTTTTCATTTCCCTTGTGGATTGCTGAGAATAGAAAGCATGTTGTTTATATCTAAGTCTTCTTGTAGGCAGTAATTTACCTATTTCTTGGCTTACCTTGTGCTATTTTCCATACTCTGACCCTTTTTTTCCTTTCAGCAAAATGAAGTTTTTGAACTGGTTAAGTATTATGTTTTGTTACGCTGTAGTTTTATTCGTGACATCACAGCCCTTTTGCTGTCTCTGAAGTTGCTTTATGCCCAGAGGTGGGCCCTGCAATGATGGATCTGTCTGTGGGCTTATACTAATGTCACTCTGAAATTGTAAAGCAATCATGAGTGTTCTGGCAGCAGGAAAGGGAAAACCCAAGCCTCTCATAGCCTTGCAGAAGTAAGAGCAACTAACATTTTTAATATCTGCACTGTTCTCAGCTGGAACAGCTCCCTCCCTAGGGATAGTTAGATGTCTACCACTTCTTCTTTTTCTTTTTTCTTTTTTTTGTAGCTTTTAGGACAACTGGAAAACACAGGGCCTCCCCCAGCTGACAAGGAAAAGATCACATCTCTTCCAACAGTGTCAGTAACTCAGGAACAAGTTGGTAGGTTCATTTTCATACGTATTTTGTCATCTTATTATCTCTGTTCAGAATCTGAGCCATTTCCTATACTAAAGATCTTCAAGTGAAGCTGTAGCACTCCTAAAATTTATACCTGGGTGCCAGGTATGGAAGGTACCTACCCCTTCGTTAGGGTTAGTCAACAGGTAATTCCTGAGCAATTACCATGTTGGTTTTCTAGATGCCAGGCAGGAAATAAAGAGGTACAAAGGTATAGAAGACTTGATTTCTTGAAGAACTTACCAGGGGAAGCAGAACTTACCAAATGATTAGACAATAGTTTAAAAAGTGGTCGAGCAGATGATACTGACTTTGGGAGAAAAGGAAGAGAAAAAATGGGGGGCTAGGCATTTGTTTCACATCTACCCTGTACTCAGGTACATTAGACATAGACATTATTTTATTTATAAGCACTAAAAGAACTTAGTGATAAGGGACATTATTTTGGACTGGGAGTTTCTTTCCCCATAAATTCCAGTTTAGAGTCAGAAGATTTTAAAGACAGGATGGGCCATATTAGAGAGATTATTCTATATATGGAAAAGTATGAACCAGTGAAGAATGTCAGCATGGACATGGTGTCTGGATCAGGTATAAGGAGTGTAACCTCATTAGACCTGAAATAGAATCTGATTTGGGGAGTAGTGAGAGGTATGACTGGATAGGAAGGGTGGGGCCTTGTTGTAGAGGACCCTGAAACTGGCAGAGTAGTTAGGGCTGGATAGTTTAGGTAGTAGGTAAGTTTTGTAGGTCCCCAAATGGAGGAATGAGGGAATTTAAGTGGTCTTTAGGGAAGATTAGTTTGGAGGGTAGTGTCTAAAATAGATGGGAAGGGACTTCCCTGGTGGCGCAGCGGTTAAGAATCCGCCTGCTAGTGCAGGGGACACAGGTTCGAGCCCTGGCCTGGGAAGATCCCACATGCCGCGGAACAACTAAGCCCGTGTGCCACAACTACTGAGCCCGCACTCTAGAGCCCATGAGCCACAACTACTGAGCCTGCACTCTAGAGCCTGTGAGCCACAACTACTGAGCCCGCGTGCTGCAACTACTGAAGCCTGTGGCTAGAGCCCGTGCTCTGCAACAGTAGAAGACACCGCAATGACAAGCCCACAAATTGCAGCAAAGAGTAGCCCCCACTCAATGCAACTAGAGAAAGCCCACGTGCAGCAACGAAGACCCAACACAGCCAAAAGTAGATAAATAAATAAATTTAAAAAGCAGTCATTAAAAAAAAAAAAGATTGAAAGAGGGAGGAAGCAGAAACAGATTTAAGGGGCTGTTGCAGCATCCTGATGGGGTTCAGGTGACGGTGGCAATGCTAACAGAAAGGAAGGGGTAGACTCAGATCGAAGAAAGCCTTTTATCACTGATTGCATAATGGGATAAAGGAGGGGAAAGGGTGAAAGATGATTCTAAGATTTTGCAACTCTATAACCACAGAGGTGGTGCTGACATCAGGGATGGGGGAATTGTGAGCCGGCCCTGGTTTGGGTAAGGGGGTGATGTGATGTTTTTAATTTTGAATTTGTTGATTTTGAGGTACCAGCTGAGAATCCAAGTGAAGATGAGCTGGGAATTGCTATGAAGCTGATATTAGGGAGAATTAGCTGGTAGCAAAATATAGGATATATCTGGAAGGCCTGGAGTCAGGGATGCTACATGGGAGGCTGTTACAGTAGAGTAGGCATGAGAAGTAGAAGCTAAAATTAGGGCTCATGTGATGGGAATGGAGAGGAAGGAGTGAATCTGTTAAGTGGTATTTTACTCCAAATGCCTTGAGTACTGTGGAGCATGTAACATACATAGCCCAGCTACTGAAGAGATAGACTAGCTGGTATTACTAGCCAAACTTGGGAAACTTGGAATTTACTGCCTGGTATCCCCTGTTCAGTTTGTAGCCATTTTCTCTGAGAAGAGGGCTCCCTGTCTCTGGACTTAGAGCCTGAGCTACCCTTGGGCCTTGCAGTTCTGTAGCACTATCCCCTGGTACAGCTTCTAATGAACAGCTTGTAAAAGAGGCTTTAGGGTAACCATGATGAAATAGGATGTGTAATGTAGAAAGTAGTAGGGTAAAAGTGGCTTGAGACACTGAATGGGAACAGCCAAGATTGCCGAGATGAGTTCCTTGGTTGTGGTGGACAGATTGCCAGTGTTTCCTAAGTAGAAACTGCCAGAAGGCTTTCACACACTTGGGAAGATGTTTTTCCTGTTTCACTTAAAAGATAATCTAAGCCCCAGTTCTTCCAACTCTTTACATTGAAAAGTAGGCCTTATGTAGTTCCTGTCTGGGCCTTATTGGAACAGGCACATTAGTTAGTCCTCCTTCTCATACCCCTGTCTACTACCACCTCTATTCCCAGTTTGAAATAAAATTCATGCTTCCTATCTGCCTCCACCTTGGGTGCACTTTGTCTTTACTTTGTGTATTCCTTTGGCTGTTAAAGACTTTGGGCTAGTTTTTTTCTTCCTTCTTTTTGCTTGTTTATTTTAAAAGGCGTTTCCTCCTCCAACAGATAAGGGTTTAGAGTGTCCAGTATGCAAAGAGGATTACACAGTTGAGGAGGAAGTCCGGCAGTTACCCTGCAACCACTTCTTTCACAGCAGTTGTATTGTGCCGTGGTTAGAACTGGTAAGTATGGACAGCTCTCATCTGTGATGGGGCAACTGTGCCAGTCATGTCTTCTTGGGGGGATGGTTCACAGTAAGGATGTAGTTAACAGTTAATTGGTACATATACACAATGGAATATTACTCAGCAATAAAAAGGAACGAAATTGGGTCATTTGTACAGACGGACATAGAGTCTGTCACACAGAGTGAAGTAAGTCAGAAAGAGAAAAACAAATATCGTGTATTAACGCATATATGTGGAATCTGAAAAAATTGGTATAGACGATCTTATTTACAAAGCAAAAATAGAGGCACAGACACAGAGAACAAACGTAAGGATACCAAGGGGGAAAGGGAGGGGTGGGATGAATTGGTAGATTGGGATTGACATGTATACACTATTGATACTATGTATAAAATAGATAACTAACGAGAACCTACCGTATAGCACAGGGAACTCTCCTCGGTGCTCTGCAGTGACCTAAACGTGAAGGAAATCCAAAAAAGGAAGATATATGTATACGTGTAGCTGATTCACTTTGCTGTACGGTGGAAACTAACATAACATTGTAAAGCAACTATACTCCAATAAAAATTTTTTAAAAAACAAACAAAAAAAATCAAACAGTTAATAGAGAGCCAGGCAGATCAGATTTTAGTCCCTGGCTAACTCCTAGTAGCACCATTCCTGTGTTTTAGATTATTAATCTGTTTGGAACTTCTCTGACCAGGGGTTAGCAGACTACAGCCTGCAGGTCCCTGTGGCCTGCCACCTATTTTTGTAAATGCAGTTTTATTGGAACGCAGCCATGCCCATTTGTTTACAAATTGTCTATGGCTACTTTTGTGCTACATCAGCAGAGTTGAGTAGTTGCAACATAGGTGGTGTGGCCTGCAACGACTAAAATATTTACTACCTTTTCCTTTACAGGAAAAGTTTGCTGACTCCTGCTCTAGACCATCTCAGGTCATTGCTTCTAGTTAGTTCTGCTTGGTGATATGTGTTAGCTATTGTTAAGTTGCTGCCTAGAATTCTCTGTCAATTCTGTTGACATTCTGTTTGGGCGATGTCCTGGTGTTACACATGGAGCCCAGCGTGCACTATGTGAGAATTCATGCCCTTTTGGTTTTTCTACCTGCTAACTCTCAGGGTTTCTTAAGTGTTTAGTTCTTCCAGCTTTCGGGTCAGGCTGTTCATGTAGACTGATATCTTTCTGTTTCAGCACGACGCATGTCCTGTATGTAGGAAGAGCTTAAATGGTGAGGACTCTACTCAGCAAACCCAGACCTCTGGGTCCTCTGCAAGCAACAGATTTAGCAGTGACAGCCAGCTACATGACCGATGGACTTTCTGAAACTAAAGACCGCCTCTGAGCCAGGGCTATGGTAGACCTCTTATCACAGCTGTTAATTGTATCAAAACAAAAAAGTCGTAGGTGAATTTAGGAATCACCTAAGAAACCCAAACCCATAACATTAATTCATTGAGTGTTTTTCTTCTCTAAATTTAAAGTTAGTATCTACAGATGGAATTGTATCTACAACCAAATGCCTCTCATTCTTGAATTCAGAGCGATAATTTTGTAAGTGCGAAACTTAATTATGTGGGTTTCCCCTGCCAGAATAGAATCAGTTCCTTAAAGTCTAGCTAGGGTCCTGCTATCTGTCATGTTACCTTGTGATGGATGTTTCCACCTCTTTCTCCAACCTCCACCCTATCATAAGTGTACTTTACACTAAATACAGTGGAACCAGAGCCCTAAAGTCCTGCTGATATAAAGTCCTTCTGTTTTAGTTGTACAAAAGCATCTACTTTTGGCCACATTAGCCATGAAGTGAGATCAGATTAATTCAAGAATCTGAGACACTAACGATTCTTGTTTTTTCTTAAATTTTCAGAGAGCAAATCAAAGAAAAATTACAGTGGGAAGGAGAAAGTGGCTTATCATTGTATTCTTTGGTTTTCTCATTTTTACTTTTAAAGACTACTTCACAAGATGCAGCTTCTGCAGAAACCAACCTGACATGTCTTAGGAGTCTTATGTTGGGAGGAATCTGATTCTGGTTCCTTTTTGGGAATGAGTTGGGCAGCATACAGGCACAGAAGGACAGATGTTTGAAATCTTTGGTTCCGAGGTTTTTTAGTGATCCTCAACTCATTGTTTATCCTGGGGACCTTAAAATAATTTTCCTCACAGAAATAGAATTACTTCATTACTGCTTCTACAGCTAAGTCATTGTTTTTTGTAATTCACTGGTCTTCAGGAATTGAGATTTTATGTTGTCCCATTTTAATTTTTTAAGCCCATTTATCATCTCTGAAACCTTTCTGTTTGCTTGGTTCTGTCTGTACTTGGAGTCATACTGATTATTGTGATCATGCCCAAACAACTTGGCCTAGGAGACGTAGGCCTTCTTTTTTCAGCCTAACAGTGTCCCATGCACATGCACATGCTCTTTGGCGCATTTAAGTGTTTAAAGTTGAATAAATGAAGAAGATTAAGAATGTTGTTGGAACTTCAAAGTCTCAAAAATAAATGATGGGGACATGTAACCACTGTTGGTGCACCAAAAAGGGTGACAGAGGGGCAACAATGGTATGGTCATATCAGCCCTTCATAGTTTGGAATGATCAGAACAAGAAGGCTGCTCTTTGGTGAGTCTCTCTTGGCTAGGAGTCTTTCCTCGGTTTTTGTTGACTCGTTGTACACTGGTTTTGGGGGTGAGGGATGGGGTTAGAGATATCTTTGTAATTTAGTAGAGGACAGAGGAGTAGGAGAGGGAAGAGAGAAAGTGGGAGAGTTTAATTTAATAGCCTACCTCTAAAAATTGTGACCATAAGTTATGATTCAGGTTGGGCCCAGAGAGAATAAAAGATGTTTTCTCATATGCCTTATGTTATCCTATGTAGAGATCGTTTCTTTGGAGAATGTGAACTATTTACTATGGCTATTGAAATGTAGCCCAGAAATACACACTGGTTTTGAATGGTGAGGGGTGAAGAGGCTGAGGGGACATGGGAGGTATGTTGTGAATATTTAATGGCCATTACTTAGATGGAGAAGGGCTAGGCTGAAGTTGGAGCACATTGTAGTTTTCAAGTGGAACAATATCAGCTGTCTCAGAAAAATGATGCCAGCCTGGCAGTTTTTGTCTGCTTGTTAGTGCCTGGAGATGCCAGAACAGGCAGGTGTATTTTTACTTAACACTAGAGAACTAGAAAGAATCTGAGTAGCTTTACAAAAGGATGCAAACAAAGTGCTGGACAGGGATTTAACTTTTCAATATATGGAAGAGCAAATTGCATCAGTCTTAAGTTATCTGAAATTTTCTTCACTTTTTTTGTGCTTTTAGACAGAGTGCATAAATCCGTTTGCTGTTTCTGAGACCCCTCCTACTTAATGAATCTGTAGTGTTTCTTCCTAGAATAGGAGGCATCTCAGACTTCCAGGTTAATTTAGGTAGTGTATTAGGGTTCTCCAGAGAAACAGAAGCAGTAAGGTGTGTGTGTGTGTGTGTGTGTGTGTGTGTGTCTGTGTCTGTGTGTGTGTGTCTGTGTGTGTGTGTGTGGGTCTGTGTGTGTGTGTAGAGATTTATTATAAGGAATTGGCTCACATGATTATGGAGCCAAACACAGTTTGATATAGTTCCCAAGGCAGAGGACTACATAACCCAGACTTCTCAGGTGTTCATTCGTTTACAACTGGAAGGCTTACAGACTCAGGAAACTGGAGCCTTACTAGGAGTCAAGGGAGAGATGATTCAGCTTTCCCTCATTATCAAAGAGAATAGAAAAAAGTTGCCATTTCAAATCTTGGGCCCTTAGACTTGAGGCCTTTACATTTGTACTAAATGGCCTACCCTTTGAGTTCCATGCATAGATAAACAGATTGTTTTCCTATTCATGAATGTCTTTTTTTCTTATTCTTCCTTTCGTTCATTGTAATTTGAAATAAAAGAGGAAGTAAAACTATGTTAGCACAAAATTAGGAGGGACTTGCTAGAGGTTGGTAGACCTGAAAGTGGAGAGGTTATGTAGGGCAATTCCTTGCTGGCCTCCAAGTGATTATTGCTTCTTGGGTAGTTTCCAGATGGGTTATTCTGGCTGGACAGAACTGGGCAGTTGGGTGGGCAGGGCAGAGTGGTGAACATTTAACCGATATCTCCAACAGAGAGAAGGAATAATCCTTGTATTAAAAATTAATTTTCCTGCAAATTTCCTATTGCCAGTTCTCTGAAGAGTTGGGAAACCTGAAGTATCCAGATAGCTTCCTTAGTTGTCAACATTTGCTGCATAACAATTGAGCAAGTGCTTGTTAAATGTTTTCCTTGAGCAGTGCTCTTCTGGTCCAATAGTTAGTTGTCAAGTTGGAAGGAGGATTTGGGGGCAAGAATTTGTTTCTTCCCCCCGCAACAAGTCTCAGTTGGATTAAATAGTTATTAGGAGAAAAATTCCTTGTTTATGTCTTTGTATTGCACATTTGTATATATGCGTGTGTGTGTGTGTGTGTGTGTGTATATATGTATATTCATAGACATATGCATATATGCACATTTCACTCTAGAGGAAGAAGGGATATGGTGGGCACCGAAGTAGATAAAGTGAGCAGGGGTACAGCAGAGGACTGGAGCTTTAGTCTGATTCTCTCATTGCATGTGCCTCAGGCCCATGTGTTTCTGTAGTTCTCTGTAATAGGGCACTGTTAGCTTGGGCAGGCACCCCGTTATGCGGTGTGGCAAATGGATTCACTGGAGCTAAAAGTCTGGTCATTTCTGAAGGTTGAGGATAAATGGCTTTGAGGAAAGGGTGTTGGTCATCTCTTGTTTCTATATTATAATTAATTGAACTAAGACACAGTTATCTATTGCTTTCAAAAAATTTTCTTGGTAAGTTATTGATGACACCTTGACTTCTCACATGAACTTCTGCATGCTTCAGTTTCGTTCTTCCTGGTGTCCAAGTCCTATTTCCTCAAGGAATACAGATATATCAGACTTAACAAAAACTAATCAGGAGGGGATCATAGTTTGTCTGTTTTAAACAACAACAAAACAACCCCTGGGGTTTTGGGAGGTGAAGGGTACCTCAGAGTTGGTTGCTAGAGCTCATCTAGGCAGGCCACTGACATCTGTGAAGGAAAACAGATTTTTAGGAGGAGAAGGAACAGGGCTGGTGAATGAATATTTGGATGTTAGGGAGAATCCCTCTTTTGTCTCTGTGGTAGAGAGGTGGGAAGATAAAGGTGCTGTTTACAAGAATAAACCAGTGGAGATTTGGGAGTTTGCGGGGGGACTAGCAGGAGAGAGTACTCCTACTGAGAGTTTCCAAAATGAATCTAACATAAGTTCTGATGTAGGGAGTTCAGGGAAAGATTTGGTGGGGTAAACATATCACAGGTGTTTATCCTACGGTGGGAAATTATAGCTTGCAGTAATGTCAGCATCTCAGCACTCAGGCTGGGAACCCCAGGTCTGCGCCATGGGTTTAAAATGGAATGTGTAGAATACAATGAGTACAACTGGAGATCTTTTCCAGGATCGAGACAGGATCAAAATGTCTTAGCTAATGGACATTAAGAGGCTTTGATCTCTCATACCTGCCAGATAAGTGGAATTACAGGCACTCAACTCTCTAATTTTATACCTATAAACTTTGTGTTTTGCCAGATTATACTTAGATGGTGTCCACAGAAGTGGAGTCTATATGTTGCCTTTCCTCTTTCACCTGAAACACTTATATCTGTAAATCATGAGATGTAGGCTTGTCGTTCTTTACCTTTTCTAATAAGATATACCATTTTTAAGGTCCCCAAATTATTAGACTCGCTCCCAACAAGATTATAGTTGTATTTTTAGTATCTTTTGATGGAAAAAACACATAGCAAAAAGCTGCTATGATTTTAGTAATGCTTTTAAATCAGTTTGTCTTTATTAGTCACACCAGAATCTATATCCAGTTGAAGTACAGTATATACATATTTGTAAGATATATTATTTATTCAGACTGAACATAATGCTTACATAGACCTCTTAAAATAACTACATGGCCTCACAGAGGTTCAAATTCCTTGGGTTGTGAATCACTCATATAGATTGAGGTTAAGATGTGTGTCCAGAAGTCTACCTATTCATGCATGGAAATTTATAGACTTATTTGAAAGGAGTGGTATCAATACACTTTGAAAGCCGAGATATAAGTATTTCAAATTTTTGTTTAACCATCTTGAGATAAGCAGAATAAATAAATTCTTTAGAAGTGGGACCCTTGACTTGCTGTTGCTTTGTTTATTCTGCTTAGTTCAAGTCAGAGCTAGTAGTCTAATGCTCTTGAATGTCTTGATAAACTTGGCCAGCAATCGTGTGTCCTTTCTGCAGATTTTTTATGTAGACTATAATTAGCATAATAGCACAATGGATAAAACCTTTTCTGTAGTTAGACATGGCTTCTGTGTGAGACTTCCAGTGATTGTATAATATTGAGTGGCTTCAGAAGAGTCTTTGAATAGTGAAAAGTAAAAGACATCTCTACTCATGTGAGCTTAAAATTTAGTTAGAAAAACAAAACTAACACATAAAACAGGTAAAGATTAAAGTGAGTGTAGTACAGTGGAGAAAGCTTTGGAGACCTGAGTCAGAATTCAAGTGGTTCTGGGTTTAAAATCCAGAATCTCATTTGATTCTCAGAGCAGTCCTGTGGAAACAGAAGATAGAGTAGGAAATACTGCATTTTACAGATAAGTAGCATCTCAAAACTTCATTTGCCCAAGGACATGTAGCTGGTACGTTGCAGGGTCAGAATTTAAATCCAGATCTTCTGACTCCATGCCTATTTCTACCTCCATAAGACACAAAATCCAAAATCCTTAGTTTGAGGTTCAAGGCCATCACTAATAAGGGTCTTACCCATCTCTTTCAGCCTTCTGTCTCTCTGGTCCCACAAACCTTAGCTCCCCCATTTGGCAGGTCCTGGCCAAGGATCACAGGTAAGGTGTCTGTTTCCCTTTGATGGCTTGCCATTTAGCCCCAGTTAAATTGTCTGTGTTTCTACCTCTTTATTCATGTAGTTCCTCCTAGCAGGAATATCCTGCCCCCACCTCTCTGCTTAACTAAGACAAGAGGTTATCTGTCCAAAGAGACAAGAGGATTTATGAATTTAGAGAGAAAAGAAAAGGCTGCAGATAATTGCTTTGACATTTACTAAAAAAAAAAAAAAAGAGAAATGACCAGAGAGATTGACAGGTACTTAGTTGAAGCTAGACAGTTAAGATCTGTGGAGCACCTGGTCTGCACAAATCTTCCTCTTCCTCCAGCACTGCTATGTGGATGCCGCTCAACACCAGGGTCCCTTCGTTTCCTCATTTTCTGCCAAGTCAGTTACTGGGTCTGGTGCCCTTCCTCTCCTATCCTACCTGTCTTTGCTTGTTTCCTCTCTCTTCCCTTAACAGTGTCAAATAAAAATTTCTTCCAAAAACATTGGTGTTCTCATTTTATTTGACTCACTTGTTTATTTTACTTTGTTGGAGGGCAGGGAGGAGAAGTTCTTCCTGGGTACAAAAACACACTTATCCAATATTTGAGTGAGAACTGTACGCCAGCTGCTTTTGTGAGAGCTGCTTTTTTATTTACTGGTGACTGAGGTAGGAAGAAAGTTAGGTTTGCTCTGGCAGTGAGGAGGGGAGGTCAGGGAACACATTCATTTGCCCATCTTGTGTTCTCCAGATTCCTGGCATATTTAGCATCTCTTCCCCTGTGCCCTGTTATTTCCTTCTCTATGCATATTGTAATGTGAAAGATGCCAAGCTAAAGAGAGTCAGATTTATCTTGCTGTAACTTTTTTAAGACTTTTATTTTGATGTGGACCGTTTTTAAAGTCTTTATTGAATTTGTTACAATATTGCTTCTGTTTTATGTTTTGGTGTTTTGGCTACGAGGCATGTGAGATCTTAGCTCCCTGACCAGGGATCAAACCTACACCCCCTACATTGCAAGGCGAAGTCTTAACTACTGGACCACCAGGGAAGTCCCTCTATAACTTTTTTTAAAGTTTTTTCTGGCACAAGGCTTACAAAGCTGTAGAAAGAAAAAGGAAAGTTTGTTTTATGCTACAAACTTAGAATAGTAACAAAATACCTGATGTAATTCATCCTGGGATGTGTGTTTGATAGGCTCTTATGACTAGAGGGAATGGAACAGGAAAGAAGGGGAGGTATTGTATGTGTTGTGTCTACTGCTTAAAGTTGCAGTTGTGATCTTGTGAAACCTACCTGATCCTGAAGCAAGTGGGAAAGAAGCCAACCTTTGATCTCTTCTTGCTGGAAGGTAAGACAATCGAAGAAATAGATGCCACTCAACAAGTTCAAGGTTGGTTTTCCATGTATAGCACTGAGTGGCTAGCACAGTGATAGGACAGGGATACTCATTGAAATTAGTTTCATGAGCTGAGGGAGGCATAGAGATCCAGGAAAGTTCCCTCATTGTATCACATGTAAGCATGATAACTTGACCTACATGATTTCTCTGGTCCTGAGAAAATGTGTGTACTTTGGTTCTGCTGAACACTACCACTTCCATAATTCTGCTGAGTCTTGAGGTGGGAAGAGTGATAAAAGGAATGACCTATCAGAAGTTCATTCTCCTCACCTGACTAGAAAAGGGAACAGAGCTTAGAGATTTTTTCCTCTCACATAACTTGGGAGTCAATAGTAGGTTGTATGGCTAGACCCAATCTCCTTTTCTCTTTAGAGTTTTTAATACGTATGAAGAAATAAAATTGATTTTGCCAATGAAATAGCCTAACCATTGAGAAGATTTAGATTCAATAAAGAATTATGTCTGAAGGGTCAGACTGCTTGATGTTCACCAGTTTCTCCCTGAAAACTGGAGTAGGCTTACACTTGTCAGGGGCTTGCCAAGGATCACAGATGTGGTCTTTGTTTTCCTTTGATAGTTTGCAGTTAAGGGGTTGGAATAAGGGAGCGTTAGGTGGTCCTGTTTCTGGAAATGGGAGGAAGCAATCTCAGAATGGGGAGAGTGGTGATGGAGTTGAGAGGGAAAGTGCTTAGCATGTAGTAGATAATCACTGAGAGCACGGAGTTTGGAGTGAGACGGTCCTGTATTAATTCCCATGCACTGGGGCAACATTTAACCTCCTTATACCCATTTGCTGGTGAGTAATTGGGGAATATTGACCTGGAAGCATTGCATGAGGTTAGAGTCACCATATGGAAAGCCTAACCTGTCATACAAATTCTTTAAACAAATCTATTAAGAGCCTGCTATGTGCCTGGTACTGTTTTTGGTTGGGGTAAACAAGACAAAGGTTCTGCACGTATAGAGCTTACATTCTGGTGGCACAGTGGTAGTTATTGAATTGAGGAAGGCCTAAATAAGGCTTGGAGTTAAGAATGCCAAGGAGAGGCAAAAACCTGCATCAGTTACTGATTATGCAAACGTGTCGTTGCAAGTTCCAATATCTTTTTTATCTAATAGGGAAAACTAATTGACATTGATAAACGATGCTCAGAGGACTCAACTACAAGGGTTTTATATACTCAATCTGGCCATCAACCTTTGGTGAAGAGCTGCATTGTTTAAAACCCACCTCCAGACCAAGTCTGTTTCTTGCCTTGCTCATCACATTATAGCCAAACGTCTGTTGCCTCAACTTGTAGCCCTCTGTTCATCCAGTAAGTAGAGGTATTTGTATTTGCTTGCCTCTCCCACAGGCTTGCTTTCCTCATGGGTGTGACCTCCTACCCAATGGAAAGTCTGATTCATCTATCATCCCCTAGTTACTATGAAGTCTTTAGTCCCTTTGGACCGATTTTGCCCTCATACTGGTGTGATGTTTTCATGTGGACAGCCAGGGGCCTAAGGAGCATTTCCCTGTCCCACTCTGGGCTTCCTTTCCACCCTTCTCCTGGAGAGTAATCAAGATGTTAAAGGTATAGCACCCTCATTTCTTGGGGTGCTAAAAGCTCTTCTGAACATACCTTGAAGGGCCACTAGGCTGGTGACCAGCATCATCCAGACCTTTTCTTGCAGGAAGCCTGAACTGAGAGCACCTTTACTGTGGCCAGACTTGGGGTGTCCTGTTTCAATCCCATTACTCTGTAGTTCACTCTCTGGTTCAGAAGAGAATCAATGGATCAGGAGAGAGTTTTGGAAGTTACTAATACCTCCTTTTGCATAATCTCAGGACATCTTTTTTATGATCCCCAAGGATACCTCTCAGTATAATCCGTTGCCCACATAAGTATTTTTTAACATTTGTGGGTGGTGATGATGACGTACATAAGTGGCAATAAATAAATATAGAATCTATGTGTGTCTCAGTGGGGATGCAAATAGGCCTACCTTGAAGGAACTCAAGTCTTGCCAGAGAGACAGCTAAAATAGCTTAGTTACCTTGGAGTTGGGTGTCTCCAAGTCTCATTTAAAAACCATCTTCTGGAGTGGGTCAAGCAGTTTAGTCTAAGTTAAAATCGTGGGTTTTGGGCTTCCCTGGTGGCGTAGTGGTTAAGAATCCGCCTGCCAATGCAGGGGACATGGGTTCGAGCCCTGGTCTGGGAAGATCCCACATGCTGTGGAGCAACTAAGCCCGTGCGCCACAACTACTGAGCCCACGTGCCACAACTACTGAAGCCCGCGCGCCTGTGCTCCGCAACAAGAGAAGCCACCGCAATGAGAAGCCTGCGCACTGCAACGAAGAGTAGCCCCGCTCGCGGCAACTAGAGAAAGCCTGTGTGCAGCAATAAAGACCCAACACTCAGCCATAAAAAGAAATGAAATTGAGCTATTTGTAATGAGGTGGGTAGACCTAGAGTCTGTCATACAGAGTGAAGTAAGTCAGAAAGAGAAAGACAAATACCGTATGCTAACACATATATATGGAATTTAAGAAAAAAAAATGTCATGAAGAACCTAGGGGTAAGACAGGAATAAAGACACAGACCTACTGGAGAACAGACTTGAGGATATGGGGAGGGGGAAGGGTGAGCTGTGACAAAGCGAGAGAGAGGCATGGACATATATACACTACCAAACGTAAGGTAGATAGCTAGTGGGAAGCAGCCGCATAGCACAGGGATATCAGCTCGGTGCTTTGTGACCACCTGGAGGGGTGGGATAGGGAGGGAGGGAGGGAGGAAGATGCAAGAGGGAAGAGATATGGGAACATATGTATATGTATAACTGATTCACTTTGTTATAAAGCAGAAACTAACACACCATTGTAAAGCAATTATACCCCAATAAAGATGTTAAAAAAAAAAAGACCCAACAGAGCCAAAAATAAATTAATTAAAAATAAATAAAATCTTGGGTTTTGTAATAGATATGGATTTTTGTCCATTATTTACTAGCTGAGTGAACTTACACAAATTACCTTTGATCCTGATTGTCACAGGACAAGAATAGTACCTAACTGAAAAGGCCATGAAGATTAAACGAAGTAATGTATCACTTAGCACAATGCCTGGCACGCAGTAAACAGTAAATGATAGACATTGCTTATTGATATTATCTGTTACCTGTTTGGCCTTATTAGTTTCATGTTCGGAAAGGAACCTTATTTCCACATTTGGTGAGCATCCATATTTACTGACTCTAATACTTAAATATGCTGAGAGGATGATAAAGGCTTTCTATCTTAGAACCATCACAAGTAGAAATACTTAAGGTGTATTAGGAGAACATCAATACTGGATTATAAGGGGCAGTGGCTTCGTCATACTCCCATTCTATTCTCCAAGACTTAGCACCGTGCCTGGGATACGGAATCAATAAGTTTAGATGAATGAAAGAGGAGTTTCCATTAGATCAACTGGAACAGAGTATTCACGTAAGTAGTAGAATGAAATTTTATAGAGATAGAGCACCTCCAGTGCCAGGCTAAACTAATCACTGTCTCATAGACAGTGAAAAGCCATTAAAACTCTGGGGTGGTATGTACAAATCAGCATTTTAGAAAGATGTCTGGTGGCAGTATGGATTAGAGGCAGAGACAGTATCTAGTTGATGGACCACTTACTAGGCAAGAGCTCAGTGCCAGGCTCTGAGGTAGGTGTGGGAGGTATAAAGATGAGTAAAACATGGGCAGATTTGAGATCTGGGGCTTACCACTTAGGAGACTGTTGGAATATTTTAAGTGTGAGATGATGAAGACCTGGAAAACACCTTTGGAAAGAAAGGAATGAATGTGGGAAAGAACTAGTAGTACTTAGTAACTGACTGGATGGGGGAAGAGAAAAAAGGAGGAACCAAGGTTTTGACTGAATCATGGACAGAAATATGGTCTCAGGAGGATAGGTTTGATTTTGAGTGATTTGCTCTTTTTTTTAAGACTTTATTTTTTATTTATTTTTTGACCTGGGCCTACACTGGTGAAAGCACTGAGTCCTAACCACTGGACCACCAGGGTGTTGCTAAGACTTTATTATTTTGTATTTTTAAATTTTGGGGGGGGGGGGTGGCTGCGCCACGCGGCATACAGAATCTTAGTTCCCCAACTAGGGTCAAACCCGTGCCCCTTGCATTGGAAGCATGGAGTCTTAACCACTGGACCACCAGGGAAGTCCCAGGAGGTGCAGGTTTAAATCATGAGGGTAGATCAGAAATTGGGAGAGATAGTAGAGAGAAAAGATTGAAGGAGTGGGGAATGAGTCTCGAGGAATGAATTTTCATGTTTGAGAGGTGGGAGGAGGAAACAGGCAGAGAAGGAGAGAAAAGAACAGCCAGAAAAGTAGAAAAACCAGGGGGGGACAGAGTCACAGAAGCCAATAAAGATGAGAGTTTAATAAGGAAGAGAATGGAAGTGCTGAACGCTAAGCTAGTTAGGTCAGATGGGAAGACACCAGGAAGCAAGGAAGAAAATAGAAATCAACCTAGACTGAAGTAGAAAATTTGGATTAACTACTAACCGTAGGTGATGATGAAAACATTTGTTAAAAGGCTCTGCGACAGGTTTTTATTTGGGGGTGGGTGGGTGTAATTTACATCTATTTTTCTTAAAGTCAAAAAGATAGTATTTGAAAGTTCATAAAAGGTAATAGCAGTGTCTTTTTATTCTCAGAGACAACCACTATCAATTCTTTGAGGTGTTTTACCATATTCCTACATAAAATGCTAATATTACCACTCTTGATGATAGTTTAGACATTGTCTATTGATTTTCTGTTATAGAAGATGAGGATATGGTTCTCTCTTAAACCCCTACCCTTCTCTGCATCTTTCAAAAAAATCATATTATAAATCTTAGTTTTTACATAATTTGGATTCTGTAAATGTTACTTATTACAGAGCCAAGTTGTGTGCTATGATTATGTTTCCTTTTGTAAAATTTAGTGTTTTCCATGGAGATGATGATCACCTTAATTTTTTTTAAACAGGCAGAGTTTTCCATATCCATATCTTTAATCCCTCGTCAGATCTGTCATGAGCCATCAGAGAAATGGTCAATTCCATTTTCACCCCCTAGAGATCTTTCAGAGTCCTGTATCTTTTGCTTTCTTCAGGACTAACTGCCCTTTTTGGCCCTTTTTAATTCTAGAATTTTTTTATCCCCTCCCCCTGTTAGATTTCTTGTTTCCTGGATCCCATTTTATCCACTCTACCAATTCACTTTCTTGCTTTACTGAAGCACATCCTCTGGTCGCTCCTTAAGAAAGGTCATATGAAAGGCAATTTTTTTTTTTTTTTTGGAGTCACTGTGTGACTGACAGTGTCTTCATTTTTCCTCATGTTTGATTGGGTATAGAATTCTAAGTAGAACATAATTTTCAGCTTTGAAGACTTGCTCCATTGTCTAGGAGTATGAAGAAGTCATATATATAAAGCTGAGGCTGCAGTGGCCATATTTAGGCTGTGCCAAAGTAGTAACAGAGCAGGGGAGCATGCACAAAATGAGGAAATATGCAGAGATGGGAGGACTTGCTGCCCCAGAGAGGACACAGTAACTGTTTTGGGTTCTTTTGGCTTTCTGGTTTCTGATTCCAGAAACCAGAACTCATGAGGGCTAGCTATACTTCTTCTTTATTATTTTCCCCCCTTTAATCTATGGCAATTTGAGTGGGTTTCTGTTTCTTATGACTAAATGCTCTTTAAGAGAACTATCCATTTTATCCATCTTTCTTTCCCAGCCTGAAGGCTCAGTGCCTATATTTAGAAATAGAGCCACATCTCTGAGAGACTGAATTGGGAATCAGGAGGCCTAAATTCCAGACCTTTCTGCTTTTACTGGCACTGTTCAGTGAGTGGCTTTGGGTAAGTTGCTTTTCCTGCTGTGATTCAGTCTCAGTGTCAATAAAAATGGGATGGCTACCTCAGAAGGATTTTTTTTAATTAAAGATGAAATGAGATACCTTTGTATCCATGCTTTGAGGAAAGGCAGCATTTGCCAATGGGAGTGATGGAAAAGGATTTGAGTAATGGGAAGGACTCTTCTCCAAGGAGACTGCCTATCCAGGACCTGAAATAACTACTTCTGTCTTTAGCTGTTGACCCTGCTTACTGTCCCACCTGGTGGCACTGGGGATATCGGGAGACCACCTGTGACTCAAACAGAGAAATAATGGCCCTGAAGGTGGATATCCAGCTTCTGGCTTCTGGCACACCACTGGTAGGTCTCACTGTCCAATGCCATAGCTTGGTTTATGGTGAACACCAACTGAGATGATATTTCACTGATACCATCTTTCCCAGGATCCTATTTAAGTCTCAGTTGCTCCAGTCTCAGGGGAACAGTCTCAAGACTTGTCCTTGCACAAAAACACCATACCCACCTCAGCCTCTTCTTTTTTAAGCTACACAGTTGCTTCCCCTCCTGGGAAGTTGAGCTGAGGATGTGCATTCATCCTGGACTAGGAAGAGGAGTGTTAGCCATGGAAGCCGGGTGTATACATGGTAATCTAAATTCACTCACATATAAATGTTGAGGCAGAGATGAGGGCTGCTCCATAGACATTAAATACCACCCTCTTAGAAGAGTAGCCTACAGGCTATACCCGTATCTGAGGGAGATCTGCAATCCCAGTTCTTCATTAATTCAGAATTGGTTTATATCTTATTTCTACTCTTCAGCTGGAACTTCTTTTGTATACATCTAATCTTTGGTATAGCCCTAGCGACAGGTATTATTGTTCCCAGTTTACAGTTAAACTGAGGCACAGAGTGGTTAAGTGGGTTGCTAAAGTTGACAAATATTGTAGTATCTAGATGTCAAACCTGGATTTCATATATTTATAGTGTGTAAGAGCCTGAGGGCCAAATTACCAGGCTCTTTTGCAACATATAGCAGAGGCAGAATGTCTGGTGGGGAGGGCAATAGAGTTAGTTCCAACAAAAAAGAAAAAGAAACTATTTTTCACCCTTTCATTAGTGTCAAGAAGAATGGGTCCTTTTCTTCCCCACCAGAAAAAAATCATGGGATCCATCCCTCATGAGTTCAGGATTTTCCCTGATGGCGGCTGTCTCTGCTCTGGGGATCTCGGGATGGGCTGTCCTCACGACCAAGCTTGTTCTCCACAATTGCCAGCAGAATGGCCAGGGCAAAGCAGGCTCTGCCAGGAGCTGCATGTTGTCAAGAGCCCCAGGAACTCGAAGCAGATGTTGGCTCTGCTGATGTCCTTGGCCTCACTTTTCTGAAAGCACAAGGGGAACTCCTAGACAAGGCCTTACAGGGATCCAAGACCATCCCCCTGCTTCAGGCAGTAGCCTCGGTTGGCTAGAGTCTGATGGAGGTGGAGGAGGGCTTGGACATGAGAGTCCAGCTGGCTGGGAAGTAACACAGTTAATTAAATGAGGTGTACTGGAGAGAAGATAGGAGAAAAGAGAGAAAGAGAGAAGAGGCATAGAGAGACACTAAAGGCTATATTTTCAGATTTTTTTCCCCTAAATTAAGTTGGGTTGCTGGTCAAAGAATATGAACATTAAAAATTTTTTCTACTATGTTATTGGATTGCTCTCCAAAAAGATGGTTGAGATTCAGATGTTCAGCAAGAATATTTAATGTACATTTCTTCATGGACTTGCCAATACTGGTTATTATCTTTTACATTTTTGCCAATCTGATGGATGAAAAATTAGACCTCACTGTTGTTTTGCCTTCGAAACTATGACTAGTGAGGGTGAGGATCTCTTCATACATTTATTGGTCATTAGTATTTCCTCTTCTATGAATTGCCTGTTCATATTCTTTGCATGCTTAAAAAAAAATCAACTTCTAGGAACTTTCTCTATATTAGAGATATTAACCTGTTGCCATTTTTTCTTTCTTTTTTTTTAACAAATAGTTTCTTTCATTTTGTTGTCTCTTGACTTTATTTTTTTCCATAAGGAAAATTTACATTTGTGTGTAGTTAAATACAATATACTTCTCTTTCCTAAGTCATTTGTGTTTCCTTTATTGTTTAAGTAAGTTACCCTCAGGCTGAGGTTACAATTTTGTTCCAATATTTTAATTATTTTACCTTTATATTTATATCTTCTAATTTTAGCTAAGAAAAATTATTTTCATGTCAAAAAGCCCAAACTGAACAAAAGTCAAAACCAAGAAAATACCTGAATTTTCATCAAAAGGGAAATGGTTGAATGAATTTTGATTAATTTACACAATAGAATATTATATATTAAAAAGAATGAGTTCTATAAATATGGGCCTAAAGGCAGATGTCCATAATATACCATCATGTCAAAAAAAGGCAAATTGCAGAGCTATGTATATAAAATAAATATTTTTATTTAAAAAAATCCTCTGTGTAGATGTTAAAAATGTATTTAAGCACTTTTGTAGTTTGTAACCAAACTACAATGGGATAGGATTTTTGGATAGGTAATTACATCCACAGGGTTTAAAATTCAAAGAGTAGAGAGGGGTATACAGTTAAAAGTCTTCTTCCTACACCGACTACCCAGTGATCTATTATTGACCAATGTTGCTTTGTTGTTGTGGACCCTTCTACAGATATTCTGTGCATATATAAGCAATTCCCTATTTTTCCTTTTTTAAAAAACAACAATAATAACAACAACGAATGATGTTCTACATTTTTCTTTTTTTTTTTTTTTTTTTTTTTTTTACATTTTTCTTTTTTCACTTACCAGTATGTCATGGAGACCATTCCATATCAGTACATAAAGCGCTTTCCCTCTTTAAAAATTGCTGCACAGTATTTATAATTATGTGAATTTATTGACATAGATTTCCATCAGTGAGCATTTTGATTATTTCCAATCTTTTTTCCAAACCCTACCTGGACATACATCATTTTGCAAATGATGAATCTCTAGAAATGGCATTGCTGGTCAAAGGGTATATGCATTTGCAATTTTGAGAAATGTTGCCATATTTTCCTCCATAGAGGTTGCACCAGCATACCTTTCCACAAGCAACATATGAAATGCTTCCTCATGCCCATGCCAACAACATGATGCTAATTTGAGAAGTGAAAAATGGCCTTAATGTAGTTTTAATTTATATTTATCTTATCATGACCGAGGCTAAGCACATTTTTACATGTTCAAGAGACATTTGTTTTTCCCTTTCCATAAAGTTGCCCGTTTCCTATTGGGTTGATGTCTTTGGTGGTGTTTTCAGATTGATTTGTAGGTGCTCTTTCTATACTCAAAAAATTAGTCCTTTGTGATAGGAGGTAGAAATATTTTTCTAGTTTGCCATTCATCTTTCCCTATGGTAGTTTTTGTTTTGCAGGAATCTTTTTGTTTTCATATAATTATGTGACATGTATACAGACCATCTCCACCCCAAGACTGAAAAAATTCTCCCATGGTTTCTTCCAGTATTCGTATTTTTTCATGTTTTAAATTAAATTTTTTGGTCTTCATGAAATTTATTTTGGTGTAAGGTGTGAGGTACAGAACCAACTTAATTTTTCAAGTTGTCTACCAGTCATTGCAGTACGTTTAGTTGAGTGAAACTTCTTTTCACCGTTGACTTGAAATGCTTTGTCATATATTCAATATATCTGTGTGTATGCATGCCTATTTCTGTACATTCATTCTGTTTATATATGTGCCTGACAAATTTTAGATTTATATTTTAATTCCTAGAAAATAGTAATTTATATATTTGTTAATATTTTAAATGTCTAATCATTTTTATAGATTTAGAATATTTTAATATTTAGTCCCCCTCTTTACTTTTTAAGAATTTTTCTATTAACTTAATTTTCTATCTAATTTTTATAATCTGCTTATCTGGTCTCTCCTTTCCCACCTCTACCAACAAGAAGACCTACTGGTATTTTTAAAATTGGGTTATGTTCTATTTATATTTTAACTTAGAACTGAAATTTTTGTGACATTGAATTTTTTGATCCAAGAACATGATATTCCTTACCGTTTTTAAAGTCTTGTGTTTTGATACGTGTGTAGCTCGGCCACGTTTAGAAGTTTTTTCATAAAGGTCTCGTCCATTTCTTAAGCTTATTTCTGAGTATTTAATATTTTATATCACTGCTGAAAATATTATCGCTTTCCCATTGCATCTTTTATGTTTGTTTGTATCTTTATATCATTTTAATTTATATCATTCATTATATCTTTTAACTCTTCATTGTTTTTCACACCTGAAAGATAACTAATGATTAAATATTAATTTCATACCCAGTTACCTTCTCTTACTCAATTCTGTAATTGTTTTTAATAATTTTTCAGTTGTTTCTCTTGGATTTTCTAGTCATGCAATCATATTATTTGTAAATAATGATAATTACTTCCTTTTCTATTTTTATATCTCTGATTTCTTTCTCCTGTCTAATTGTATTGGTTAATATCTCCAGAAAATATTAAATAATAGTGGTGATAATGAGTCCTGTCTTTTTTCTTAGTTTAATGGGAGATTCTTCAGTTGTTTCCTTATTAAGCATTGTGCTAGCTTTGGGGATGAGATATATTTTATTATGTTAAGGAATATATATTTATTTCTATTTTATTGAGTTTTTAAGATATTTAGAATAAATACTGAATGCTTTATTAATTGGCTTTTAAACATCAACAAAAATGACCCTATGATTTTTCTTTATTCACATATTAGTATGGTGGTCAATGCTAATAGATTTCCTAAAATTGATACATCCTTACAATCCTAAAAAACAAAACAAAAACAAAAATAACATTTGGTCTTGGTATATTAGTCTTTTAATATGCTGCTGGCTTCTGTTTCATAATATTTAAAAAAAATTTATTGGAGTATAGTTGATTTACAATCTTGTGTTACTTTCTGCTGTACAGCAAAGTGAATCAGTTATACATATATATATATATCCACTCTTTTTTAGATTATTTTCCTATATAGGTCATTACAGAGTACTGAGTAGAGTTCCCTGTGCTATACAGTAGGTCCTTATTAGTTACCTATTTTATATAATAATGTGCATATATGTCAATCCCAATCTCCCAATTTATCCCTCCCTGCCCTTTTTGCCCCTGGTAACCACAAGTTTGTTTTCTACATCTATGACTATTTCTGTTTTGTAAATAAGTTCATTTGTACCATTTTTTTTAGATTCCACATATAAGGGATATCATATGATATTTGTCTTTCTCTGTCTGACTCACTTCACTCAGTATGACAATCTGTAGGTCCATCCATGTTGCTGCATATGGCATTATTTTGTTCTTCTTTAATGGCTGAGTAATATTCCATTGTATATATGTACCACATCTTCTTTATCCACTCCTGTGTCGATGGACATTTAGGTTGCTTCCATGTCTTGGCTATTGTAAATAGTACTGCAGTGAACATTGGGATGCATGTATATTTTTGAATTATGGTTTTCTCAGGGTATATGCCCAGTAGTGGGATTGCTGGGTCATATGGTAGCTCTATTTGTAGTTTTTTAAGGAACCTCCATACTGTTCTTCATAGTGGTTGTATCAATTTACATTCCTACCAACAGTGCAAGAGTGTTCCCTTTTCTCCATACCCTCTCCAGCATTTACTGTTTCTAGAGTTTTTGATGATGGCCATTCTGACTGGTGTGAGGTGATACCTCATTGTGGTTTTGATTTGCATTTCTCTAATGATTAATGATGTTGAGCATTCTTTCATGTGCTTGTTGGCTATCTTCTTTGGAGAAATGTCTATTTAGGTCTTCTGCCCATTTTTGGATTGGGTTGTTTGTTTTTTTGTTATTGAGCTGCATGAGCTGCTTGTAAATTTTGGAGATTAATCCTTTGTCATTTGCTTCATTTGCAAATATTTTCTCCCATTCTGAGGGTTGTCTTTTGGTCTTGTTTATAGTTTCCTTTGCTGTGTAAAAGCTTTTAAGTTTCATTAGGTCCCATTTGTTTATTTTTGTTTTTATTTCCATTTCTCTAGGAGGTGGGTCAAAAAGGATCTTGCTGTGATTTATGTCATAGAGTATTCTGCCTATGTTTTCCTCTAAGAGTTTTATAGTGTCTGGCCTTACATTTAGGTCTTTAATCCATTTTGAGTTTATTTTTGTATATGGTGTTAGGGAGTGTTCTAATTTCATACTTTTACATGTAGCTGTCCAGTTTTCCCAGCACCACTTATTGAAGAGGCTGTCTTTTCTCCACTGTATATTCTTGCCTCCTTTATCAAAGGTAAGGTGACCATATGTGCATGGGTTTATCTCTGGGCCTTCTATCCTGTTCCATTGATCTATCTTTCTGTTTTTGTGCCAGTACCATACTATCTTGATTACTGTAGCTTTGTAGTATAGTCTGACGTCAGGGAGCCTGATTCCTCCAGCTCCATTTTTCGTTCTCAAGATTGCTTTGGCTATTCGGGGTCTTTTGTGTTTCCATACAAATTGTGAAAATTTTTGTTCTAGTTCTGTGAAAAATGCCAGTGGTGGTTTGATAGGGATTGCATTGAATCTGTAGATTGCTTTGGGTAGTAGAGTCATTTTCACAATGTTGATTCCTCCAATCCAAGAACATGGTATCTCTCTCCATCTATTTGTATCATCTTTAATTTCTTTCATCAGTGTCTTATAATTTTCTGCATACATATCTTTTGTCTCCTTAGGTAGGTTTATTCCTAGATATTTTATTCCTTTTGTTGCAGTGGTAAATGGGAGTGTTTTCTTAATTTATATTTAGTTTTTTAAGGAACCTCCATACTGTTCTCCATAGTGGTTGTACCAATTTACATTCCCACCAACAGTGTAGGAGGATTCCCTTTTCTCCTCACCCTCTCCAGCATTTATTGTTTTTAGATTTTTTTGTTGATGGCCATTCTGTTGATGGTGTGAGGTGATACCACATTGTAGTTTTGATTTGCATTTCTGTAATAATTAGTGAGGTTGAACATCTTTTCATGTGCTTTTTGTCCGTCTGTTTGTCTTCTTTGGAGAAATGTCTATTTAGATCTTCTGCCCATTTTTTGATTGGGTTGTTTGTTTTTTTGATATTGAGCTGCATGAGCTGTTTTGTTTGTATATTTTGGAGATTAATCCCTTGTTGGTTGCTTCATTTGCAAATATTTTCTCCCATTTTGTGGGTTGTATTTTCATTTTGTTTATGATTTCCTTTGCTGTGCAAAAGCTTTTAAGTTTAATTAGGTCATATTTGTTTTTTGTTTTTTTCATTGCTCTAGGAGGTGGATCAAAAAAGATATTGCTGCAATTTATGTCAGAGAGTGTTCTGCCTGTGTTTCTCTCTAAGAGTTTTATAGTTTCCGGCCTTATGTTTAGTTCTTTAATCCATTTTAAGTTTACTTTTTTGTATGGTGTTAGTGTTCTGATTTCATTCTTTTACATGTAGCTGTCCAGTTTTCCCAGCACTACTTATTGAAGAGACTGTCTTTTCTCCACTGTATATTCTTGCCTCCTTTGTCATAGATTAGTTGACCGTAAGTGTGTGGGTTTATCTCTGGACTTTCTGTCCTGTTCCATTGATCTATATTTTTGTTTTTGTGCCAGTGCCATACTGCTTTGATGACTGTAGCTTTGTAGTATAATCTGAAGTCAGGGAGTCTGATTCCTCCAGCTCCGTTTTTCTTTTCCAAGATTGCTTTGGCTATTTGGGATCGTTTGTATGGAAACACAAAAGACCCTGAATAGTCAAAACAATCTTGTTTCATAGTATTTTATTTAAGACTTTTGCTTCAATATTCTTCAATAAGATTGATTTTTAAAATTTTTTGGTGTTACTTTCATTGGGTTTTGGAATACATGTTATGCTCACTTCACAAAAAGAATTTGATTACATTAGTTAATTATCTATTTTATTGCTTGTTTTTCCTGAATAAACTGCTCAACTTACTTAATAGTTCTATCATTTTCTATTTTCTTATTGATTTCCACATTTAACTTGATTCTTTCCTTCTACTTTCCTTAGCTTTATTTATTACAAAATTGATTATGTACTAGCCAATAAAGCAAATATCAAAGAATCTTTGTCAAAAAGATCACATTCTCTGCAATTAGCATAGATGTAAAAATTGTTTTTAAATCCTATTTTTCACAAATTGCATCTTCTTTGCCTATCATTCTTTCTTTGTCAGTAAGATGGTATGGGGAGAAATACATAGGTAGAAGATGCTTTTGTTTATGTTCTAATTTTGTGGTTGTGCCGTGGGCTCATTGGTGTTAATTATATTGTTATGCTTTAGATTTTTAGATATATGTTACATATTTTGTACATATAAAATAATATATTTAAAAAATATATGATAAAATCATATATATACATACCTGTGTACATACACACTATGATACCATGCATATAAAATTGAGAACACTGATCTGAGAAGGTTTACCACCCGCCCACCATTTATGAAGAAAATTACTCAAGTAGGTACTACACAGCCAAAAAGGAAGACAAAACATAGTATTACTGTAAGATATAAGAAACCCCAGCCACTGAATATGATCTGAAGAATGGAAGACATCTGGAAAGAAATGAAAAGGAAGTCCATTTGACCTTGAAATTTGTAACATTCTCTTTTGAGGCAAAGATTTAATTAATGTCATAAGATTATATTTCTTTTTCTTTGGATCCAATCAAACTGCTTGATTTAATTGAATATTTACATAATTGTAATGTTGTTAGTACTCCTTATAGAATAAATCTACAGGCATAACATGGATCAGTTAACTGGTATTACAGAACAAATATAAATGTTACAAACCTTGACAATGTAAAAAGTTTTAAAGTACCTTACAAAAATTAGGTGGGTTAGAGTTAAAGGAGAGTAAGAAAGAAGTCTAACTGGTATTTCCTCAATTTTCAGAGGGGAGTAAAAAAACATGTAAAATTAGTAAAGCAATAAAGATGTAAGTATTTTTAAATTTATGAAGATGAGCACTAGAAGGACTAAAACATTTAATATCATTAACAAATATTGGAAAGCAGGAGGTGATGTCAGGGTGTTAAATTCCTCATGGAGGAGGGCCAATTGATACTCTTTGAAGTAACAGAAAATAAAGGTATATAATTAAAATTATAACCTTAACCATCAAAGGGGTTAAATGAAAAAATTTTAAAGTAGTGAACCTTTTTTTGGGAGGGTGTACTGTGGGTAGGGAGAGAGGTAAGTGTAAGGAAATTTTTTTTCTCACTGTATGTTATTTTGCTTGATTTATTCCACCTTAGGGACATATTACTTTTAATTAAAATTTTTTTTCAAGAAAAATAGAGTGTATTGCAAACACATAACCTATAAAAAGTAATTTTTAGAAATGAAATGGAGGACGAGGAAAAAGCAACTGTAATTGTAGGGGCCTATGGTATGTCAGGTACTTTATATGCATTGAATCATTTAATTTTCATAGATATTGTTATCTGCTCTTTTCAGGGAAGGATGCTTGCATTCTTTTCCTCCAGGGTATTTCCTAAACATTCCTAAATCCAGAAAACCAAGAGGAACTTTGATTCCAACTCTTTTTTTAAAGCAAATACTCAATAATTTTATTATAATGAACTAACTTTGAGGCCAGATCCTGAAAACTGGCTTTGTTTGCAGTAAGATATTTGGGAAGTTTATAAACTTTTTGCTATTTGCTACATTAAAATAAACTCTTAATACACATTTCTCCAAAGAAGATATACAGATTGCCAGGAAACACATGAAAGAATGCTCAACATCTCTAATCATTAGAGAAATGCAAATCAAAACTACAATGAGGTATCACCTCACACCAGTCAGAATGGCCATCATCAAAAAATCTAGAAACAATAAATGCTGGAGAGGGTATGAAGAAAAGGGAACCCTCTTGCACTGTTGGTGGGAATGTAAATTGATAGAGCCACTATGGAGAACAGTATGGAGGTTCCTTAAAAAACTAAAAATAGAACTACCATATGACCCAGCAATCCCACTACTGGGCATATACCCTGAGAAAACCATAATTCAAAAAGAGTCATGTACCAAAATGTTCATTGCAGCTCTATTTACAATAGCCCGGAGATGGAAACAACCTAAGTGCCCATCATCGGATGAATGGATAAAGAAGATGTGGCACATGTATACAATGGAATATTACTCAGCCATAAAAAAAAAAGAAATTGAGTTATTTGTAGTGAGGTGGATGGACCTAGAGTCTGTCATACAGAGTGAAGTAAGTCAGAAAGAGAAAAACAAATACCGTATGCTAACACATATATATGGAATCTAAAAAAAAAAAAATGGTTCTGAAGAACTTAGGTGCAGGACAGGAATAAAGATGCTGACGTAGAGAATGGACTTGAGGACACGGGGAGGGGGAAGGGTAAGCTGGGACGAGCTGAGGGAGTGGCATGGACTAATATATACTACCAAATGTAAAATAGATAGCTAGTGGGAAGCAGCCACATAGCACAGGGAGATCAGCTCGGTGCTTTGTGACCACCTAGAGGGGTGGGATGGGGGGGTGGGAGGGAGACGCAAGAGGGAGGAGCTATGGGGATATATGTATATGTATAGCTGATTCACTTTGTTATAAAACAGAAACTAACACACCATTGTAAAGCAATTATACTCCAATAAAGATGTTTAAAAACAAATAAATAAACTCTTTAGTACAATAAATATTTTCAGAATTAAAATAATTCCGAAGGTATTTCAGTTACACACTTCAGAAGGTTGCTCACCAGATATCTGATGAGTGTTGCTGACATTGAATATAGTCTTACATAAATAAATACAGAATATTTGACTCTGTATTTGGACAAATAGTATCTGGACAATAGTTCAAAAGAATCCGGCTTTTTCTTTTGTTTTCATCTTTTTTTTACATATATGTGTATATCTATTTTTTTTCAGATTCTTTTCCCTTATAGGTTATTACAAAATATTGAGTATAGTTCCCTGTGCTATACAGTAGGTCCTTGGTTGGTTATCAGTTTTATATCACGTGTTCATCCCTCCCCCACTTTCCCCTTTGGTAATCATAAGTTTGTTTTCTATGTCTGTGGGTCTATTTCTGTTTTGTAAATAATTTCATTTGTATCATTATTTTTTTTTAAATCTCACATATAAGTGATATCATATGATGTTTTTCTTTCTGTCTTTAACAAGATTTCTGTTAGGACCTATAAGATAAAAACTATAAAGTACTATTAAGGAACATGAAAGAAAATCTAAATGGAGATTAATTGTTAATTTTCTTTATATTTACCTATAAATTTGTCACAATCCTAATAAAAAATCCCAGCAGCAACAGCAGCTCAGTGATCTGGTCCCCAGTGCTGCAGCCTTAGCCTCGACCTCTTGTTCCCTCTCCTATGTTGTTACACCTTCGTGCTTCACCATGTCTCCAACAGAATGTCCTGCTGACTTTTGATACAAAACATTGAAAGTTTAGTGATATGCTTTTGTGTCTCACTACAAGCATTATCTGATTTGAAAAGAAAGAGAAAGAGGATTGCAATTATTCCTTCAGCCAAGGGGTGTGGTTAAAAGCAGAGACTCTGGAGCCAGACAGCTTGTGTCCAAGTCCTGGTCCCAAAACTTGGTGACAAGCAAATTTCTTAGGCTCCTGGGACAGGTACTATGCTCAGCCCTTAATAAATGAATGTCTTTGACAAACACTGAGCAACTATGACGTGTCACGTGACACAGGGCACAGAGAGATAACTAAAACAGCAGAGACAGACTATTTTAGTGGTTAAATGCAGCCTCTAAAATCAGAAAGACAGGTTTGTAATCTGGCTTTGACAATTATTAGCTGTATAATGTTCGGCAAGTTTTTTAACCTCTTTGAAAATCTGCTCATTGATCTATAAAATGGTGATGATAATATTCTCTTCCCAGGGTTGTTGTGTAGGTTACATGAAGCAACCTATGTAAACTACTTAGTATAGTGCCTGGCATAGAGTCAGGGCTCAGTAAGTGTTAGCCATGATTATTTTTATGGTTCCTCATATTTGAGACAATTTACAGTGTCTCAAGCACATCCACACACATGATTGTGTTTAGTTCTGATAAAACACTGAGCTATTATGGTTATTTAAAAATCTGTCATTTGAACTAAGCATATGGAGACTTAGGCATTGTGACCAGCTTAAAATCACAGCTTCTAAGTGTGGGAGCAAGGATTCTAACCCCCAAGTTATGGGGTCTTTCTCTTGGAATTTCCTTTGCCTCTTTTCTCACACTCATCCAGCCATTCAGGAACAGCTGCAACACAAGGAGGACTCTGATAACGATAATAAGGTCATAAAGTATATCAAGGAATAGGGAAGGAGAAATTCTAAATGAGGGATCTGGAAAGGCTGCAAGATGGCAGTGGAGTTAGGCCTTGACAGATGTCTGCTGACTTTGGGGAGCTGGTGCCTTACAGGTGCAGCGGTGAGTGTGCTGGGGAGATTTGGATTCCAGTCCTGGCTCTGTACTAGCTAGCTGTGAGATATTGAGAAGGTCATATGCCTTTTCCCGGCGTGGTTCCTTAGGGACTGGTGCAGCGGGACGGGAGGGGGCAGGGTAGGGACTGCTTCCAAGAAAAGAGCGGCAGACAGGCTGGCCGGCTTGCAGGCGCTGATGCAAGAGTGGCCGGGCTTCGCGGTGCCTAGGGCCGAGCTGAAGCAGAGTGTGTAAGTCTGTCGTGGGCCGTTGTGGAGGGCTGTGGGTAGGTGGGGTCCATGGGACAAGGATGCTCCTGGAATAGGTGACCTTTGTGCTCCGGACCGGGAGCACCCTGGTGTGGTGCAGATAGGGCCTTGCTGGTTCTGCACTCTGACCGCTAGAGGGCGCTGCCTTCCAGTCGAAGCCTTCCTGAGACCAACCTTTGGCCCCCTGAACGGCCGGGGCGCAGGGGGCGTGCGGGCTAGCCAGGGAAAACCTAAACTAGTAGCGGAGGTCTGGGGGGTGCAAGATCGGGTCTGGTGGCTCCTGGGGTCACAGCCTGTACTAGGGCGGCAGCTGGCCCTCACTAGCAGGAAGAGGTGGTGGGGAGGGAAGTCTGGGGACTTTCTGGGTCCACCAGGTGCCGGAGGCATTCTCCTCTGCCTCATAAAATGTGGCCAGCCCCGGAGCGGGCAAGGATGAGGGTGCAGACTAGGTTGGCACCAGGCTGGCACCCTCACCTTTCAGCCTTTTCCCGGCGATTCCTGAACTCCGTTGGCTGCCCAGGGCCTGTGGACTCTCAGTATGGAGAGCTCGCAGCCGCAGCCGACAGGACACGCCCTCCTTTCCCCGACCTTTTAAAGCGGGAGGCACCTGGGTTCAGATCCAAGCTTCGTGTGATTTCGTGCACGTTCGTAAAATTGCTCAGCCACACATTCCTCTTGTGTTTAAAGCTGCCTCATGGGAATGTTGTGACGATTAAATGACACATGAAGCTGTGCCCAAGGTTTTCTGGTGGGGACAAGATTGTAAAGAAGAGGCTCCATTCTCTTCTCTACCAAAGCCCAGACCTAGCCTGTCAGAGGAGCTGGAACACTAGCAATCCGCTCCACAAATACCTCTGTTTGCAGATCTCCCACAAAAGTGAAAAAGATGCCCAGAGATGGGATCTCAGTAATCACCGTAACACCAAATTCCTTAGAGTAGAGCCAGATTTGTATGTAAGCCAAAGTTAGGGTCAGCAGGCCCTTGGAGCACTTGTCTGCTTTCTCAGGCCTCCGGCTCTGACCCCTCTCAACACATTAGAGCAGGGCTTCTCAACCTTAACATAAATGTGCTGTGGACACTTCTGTTGTCTCGTGAAGCCTGTGGAGCCTGTTCTCAGAATAACATTAAACAATTCATAAAATAAAATACATAAGATAAGAAAATAAACAAATTATTTCAAAATGGTTGTCCAAACATTAGAAGAATGTGTGATAGAGTAGTATACATGCTTTTTAAGATGTGGCATCAACCTAATAAACTATTGTAATTTCATAATAGTGATGAGCATATAGGACATTTTGAGAAATCTGTAACAACCGTAAGGAGATTTGAAAGTAACTAATTTCTATTGATGGCAAGTTCTAATGTGGTTTGTTGCCTACATCATAGTTGAAGCAAATGCTTTCAACTAGAGACTGGTGAAAATAAAGATGTAATGTTGGGCTTCTCTGGTGGCGCAGTGGTTGAGAGTCCACCTGCTGATACAGGGGACACGGGTTCGTGCCCCGGTCCGGGAAGATCCCACATGCCACGGAGCAGCTGGGCCCGTGAGCCATGGCCGCTGAGCCTGCGCGTCCAGAGCCTGTGCTCTGCAACAGGAGAGGCCACAACAGCGAGAGGCCTGCGTACCGAAAAAAAAAGTTAAAAAAAGATGTAATGTTTCCCCCCGATTCACAATCCCATGGACCCTCAGTTAAGAGCTCCTGCAGGACAGGGTCCTCATTTTGCATGTAGGGAAACTGAGGCAACCAGGTCTCCTGATTCCTACGTGAAGGGTCTTCCCACTAAAGTGTATAACTCTGGAACTTGGGGAAAACTATCTCCAAACCATTATCTTCACCCTGGAATCCCCAGGTTTACTCTGCCAAAAACATGCCAGTGACCCAAAGTCTCCCTTTTTTGCATCACCCCCAGAGCATACATCTGGGATGTGAGCTTCCCCCAAGGCGCCTCACACGGCGAGCACCAAGCTCCATGGAGCCCAGTGGCTTTTCCCAGGCCAGGCTTTGAGGGATCCAGAGGAGAGTTTATTCAAACCTTGGTAATTTTCCTCTGGTAACTATCTCCTCTTCATTGATAAGAACAACCATTTGTCATTCATCCCCCATGAAGACTGAAATTAGCCTGGAGGATTTAAAACAGCACAAGGAATTTAGGCTTTCTCAGGTGCAGTTACTTCAAGGAGTTCACCTGGATTTCCCTCCCATGAACACACAGTGTAGTTCTTTCCCATTTGAGGATACTGTCAGAACAGGCTGTATCCCTGAAAGCCCCCTGGAGAAGAGCGAGCATGCCAGCCCCGTGGGCATGAGGAACACTTCTCTTCCCAGGCTTCTGGGGGCAAAGAACATTTCAAGAAACGGGGTTTTTCAGGGACCTCACTGGAAGCCTGTCCTTGCCTGAGCAGTCCTGTCAACTGTCCCATCCCTGCTCCCAGACCCCAGGTCCCCAGTGGGGCTCTTTACCTCAGGACAGAAATTCTTCTTTCCTGCTCTCAGGCTGGGGGCTCTGGTGAAAGCACTTTGAATGAGCTCTCAGCCCTTGACTTGTTCATTTTTGTTGAAACTCCATCCCCCACGTCTGTCATTGCAGGTGCCTTCATTACTGGTAGTTATGGTCTTTGAAAGCCAGAGAATGGGTTCTTTTTTAGCAGTCAGGGGTCTTCCTGCTGCTCTCCTCCACCCTTACTGTGAAAGTTTCTCTCCTCTCTCTCCTCCGTGTCCTCCTTTGCCATTTTATCCTTTTCCTTTTCCTTTTTTTTTTTTCTTTTGTTGCATGTTAGAAATAGACTAATGTGCTGAAAGGGCTGAGAAAAACCACTCTTTGAAATTATTTTCTTCACCTTGGGGGAGAAAGCTTTTTCACTTGATAGTTCATAATAAGGATAAGACTGATAATAGAATAACTAGAAGATATAAGGACAGGATGTGCCCTCAAGTATAAAGAAAGGTGCCTAGTCTTTTCTTGAGAGAAGACTTTGCTTAGAAGTAGGACAGAGAACAGAGCTGCTGCAGGATGAAGGGGAAGATGGGCTAGGAGCGATGCAGGGAGGCTGGGGGAGCAGGGGAGATGAGGGGTGAGGGCGGCCAAAATGGTCCTGTATGTACGGGTGAAGGGATGGATGACTGACCTTATTTCTTCACTTGTGACCCCCTCACCCATTTCTGTTCTGTTCTGTTCCTCCTTGGTTGTTGATGGCCGGGGAGATTGCAACGATTATTCCTAAATTCTAGGCTTGTGCACTTTGGTGGAAAGAGCACTGGTCTGAGAATGAAAAGCTTTGGGTTCTAACCTCTGCAAGAGTGGGCCAGGCTCTGTGCCAGAGGGGACCCAGCAAAACAGGAAGTCTCCTGGTTCTGTAGCAAACACCTGTCATGATTGCCAACCAGTGCTGTGCTACCCAGGAGGCCAAGTGGGGTTGGGGGAAATTTTTCATGACTAATCTAGAGTCCCTTTCACCCTTGTGTGGACAGGGAATTCCTGTTTTGTAGTGCTCTGCGCCTCCCTGCTCCAAAATTGTAATAGGACTTCTGGGGTTTGAGGTCCATTCACGCGGCCCCATTGAAGCCATCATCCTAAGTGTTGTCAGGTGAGACAGACATCGGGAACACCTCGTTACTCCACCAAAGTATTCAGGTTTCACAGTAGAATGAGTCAATTCCAGGAGCCTGGGGTACAGAAAACCTTGTTGGGGAGGGGGGTCTTTCATCCCATTTCCCTGTCTCTCACCAGCATCCTGGTCACAGGGCCAGTCCAACACAGCCCACAGGACACCTAGCCCTGCAGACATAAGCTGTTAAACTGGGCCTGGTATCTGGTGACCCAGTATCCTTCTTTGCTGTCCTTACACTCGTGGTTTAATTTATGACCTCCCTGTTCTCTAAAAAGGAGTTTTGTCCATGCTTGTCTCTGTGGGATACTTGGAAGGTTGGCTGAGAGGGCATTCAGTATTTCACATCATCCAGAGATTATGCAACGAAGATTGTTACGAACATGAAGAGGAGTTGAAGATAACAGGGCTGTAGCTGCGTGAAGGTGGGGCACCTTCATCCCGGCAGCGCACACATGCATTCACAGTGGTTATTGCAAAACCCTCAAAGTTCTGCAAAGACCTCAGGACTTGAAACTGAATCACAGAGGGCTCCCTTCTCACCCGTCAGGCAGCATCGGTTCATCTTGTAAATAGTTGCATACATCATTTTCCTAAAACGTTGCCTCTGATCCCTCCTCATTGAGCATCATCGTATGGTAGGTGCTGGGGGGCTCACATGACTAAGCGCCAGGAGAACGCCGCTCTGCTGAGAGGCTCCACCCCTGTGAGACGAGGCTGACCGCTCTAGGTGCTGCGAGTTGCCCAGAAGTGAGACAAAACCCAGGAAGGAGAGAGGGAAGGAAGGCTGCCCCGTGCACCAGATACTGTCGGCAACTTTCACGGACAGTGACATTTGAATTGAGCTTTCAGAGAAGGGAGGATTTCAAAAGGTAAGTGTTTTTCAGATAGAGGAACAACAGGAACGAACAAGGAGTGGGGACGTTCGGGGCTTGTTTGGAAACCCGTGGAGCGACAGGTGGCTAGAATGTAGGCTGCTTCCTGGTCGGGGGTGGGGGGCTGGAGGGGCAGCCCCTTGCCCACAGCCTTCCAAATATTTATTTTGTCAGCCTTGGGATGTCTAAGTTACCTGAGTCCAGTCACACAATTTAGCAGCTGATATATTGTTTCCAAGATATTACTAGAATGCGCTCAATGTTAAAAGAAAATCCGGTTAGATGTTAAATCATATTTGTATCTCGCTTCTACAGAACTGTGAGGTCTTAGAGACAGAAGGAACTAACACCGTCAGCTAGTCCAGTCCCTCGCCGGGTGCAGAAACTTCTATGCCGGTGGTTCTCAAACTTGAGCGTGTATCAGAATTACCTGGACGGCTTGTTAAAATACAGGTGTCTGGGCCCAGTCACAGAGTTTCTGATTCAGTAGGGCTGCGGTGGGGTCCAGGGATTTGTACTCCTAGCAAGTTCCCAGGTGCTGTTGCTGCCGCTGTAATTCTCCTTGCAAACTGTCTTACGTAACACCTCTTGCCTGCCCTGCTTTCATCTCTCTAGTGGTGTGTAGCTCATGACCACCCAAAGCACCCGCCCACTGTTCTTTGTTGCCTCCAGTTGTTTAAAAATTCTTTCTCATGTTACCTTCAGATCTGCCTCACTTTCACTTGCAACCACTGCGTCTCGTTCTGCCAAGGGCTCCACACAGAACATGTCTCTGGATGGTGGTTAAGTCTCAGGCCTGGGCTCACCTGCTGACTCTACCACTAAGTATGTGACCTTGGGCAAGACTCTCAACCTCTCCGAATTTTCCTCATCTGTAGAGTGGGAATAGTAATAGCACTGATGTTTAGATTAAATGACAAAATGTGTGTAAAATAATTAGCCTGGTGCTTGGCACATAGTAAGTACTCAATAAATGTTGGCTATTAGCATCACCTGGCTTTCCTTTTCTACATGGGGTCTCATCAAATCTGTGAAGAAAGCTGATCATTCTAGCTAACATTTCTCCCTTCTGGGCTAAATATCCTGTTCCTTCAACTCTTCCTTATGGCACAGTGTCAATATTTCCTTCATCCTTGCTACTCTCCTCCGGAGTCTAGTTTGTAAAGTTCCCTTGTCAAGTGTGTGTGGGTCTCAGACCTGCCACCGGCCTCAGCATAGTCAGAGCTTAGTATATTCACTGCAGCCAAAGATCACTTTAGCTTTTGTGACTAATTTCCACATTTCACTCCACCACGTCAGACTTTTAGGCAATGAAGATGCCTGAGACCACATCTGCATGTAGAGTAAATTTTGTTATTCTGGCACATTTCCCCTTGAGGCTCACCTGGCTGCATCTACACATGGCTCTTACTGTGTGTGAGTGTGTGGGGTGTTGGGTGGGGAGAGCACCTCTGAACCTTGGTCTGATCTGGGGCTTACACTTGCTTTGTGACGGGCGTGACATTCGGCAACCTGGGTGACAGGCCATGTAAGGAAGCACGTCAGAGGCTGACAGAGAAAAGGGATCTACTCCCCTTCTCTGCCTTGCCCTCAGCCTTTCCTGGCTCCACGGGCCTGGTGGGGGACCCAGAGTCTCCCTGGGAAAGTGCGAACTGACCCCTCTGGCACAGCCAATAGTTTTCTGGAAGGAAACCAAACCTCAGGGCCAGAGGGCACTTAGAGCAAAGCCGTGTAGGCATTTCAATCCCGCCGCTGTCTCCACTGGCCTCTTGCCCAGAGTCCTTGGTAATATCATAAGAGGAGGGAATCAGGGCTGTTTTATTGTGGGGACGTGGTGGCAGCTTTGGGGGTGTGGGTATCAGGGCGACAGGGCAGGCCCTGAGAACAGCACCTCTCAGTTGCAATTCTAACTTCCAGCCTGTAGTGAATGGCTCACTGGGAATATTGACCTCAAGTTCTGTCTTTTAAATAGAAGGCAGAGAAAATCTGTCTGCCCAACTCACTGGTATGAGGGAGAGTCTGTTTTGTCTCTTCCTGGTCACAGAGGACAGCAGTTCCTTTGCAGCCAGGCCTCCCTCCTGCAGAACTGCTGGCTCGGCAGCCCAAACACTGCCACCTGCTCCACACGCAGATCTGTATGGGGATAACCTGAGCTTCTCCAGGACACAGCAGCTTGATGGCAGAAATGGCTGCAGTTGCAGCTCTGTCTGTCTTCTGGGCTGGGATGTCCCCTCACCGCCACCGCAAAGCCACACTGTGCTGTATGAGCAAATAGGAAGATGGTTCCTCTCGGCATCTCCCTGCCTGTTGGATGCCAATGTCGTGTAGCACGTGGCTCTAGAGCTGCAGATCCCCGTCCTCCTCCGATTATCGCCCCTTGAGAGCTGCCCCACAAGCTGCAGTCTTGTGAGTCCCAGTGCTGAGCTCCTCGCTAAGCCTCCTGCCAAGCTTTGTCTTTGGCCAAGGGAGTTGAAGAAAGTAGCCTCACACATCTTGTGACATCTGCACTTCTTCAGCCTTCCCACAGCCGCTAAGAATCCCAGGACTTCCTGATGCCCAAGTCTTTGAATCAGGGACTTCACATTTTGTCCTCTGGAATATTTCCAGTCTGATGTAGGGGAAAGGAAAAGATAGTGTTTAGCAGAGGATCCACTGCTGTGGGTAGAATTTCAGCACTCCCATAGCTGGCTGAGGCAGATCAGATGGGATCATCCTTAATCTGACTTGGGCTTTTGAGAAGAAGATGTACTGTCTTCAGTGGATAATGAGTATTGTGGGGTTTTTTGTTTTTTCCGGCATGTCAGAATTCTAAGCGATGGGGAAAAACAGGGTGCACATGAATTCCTTTGTTCTCCAAACTAGAGTGTCAGGAAGTCCTGGGACCATCCTGAAGGAGGCAATACTTTGAGGCAGGGGTGTCTTTTATTTTTTAATTTTTATTTTTTTAATTTTTAAAAATTTATTTATTTTTTTTAAGGGGTGTCTTTTAAATCATGCCACAGACTTGGGCCCACTAGGCTGTTCCTTGTCTTGATTCTCTCTCACTGGCCTTTCACCCATGGATAGGATGGTCCCCAGTCTCTCTGTGAGGACTGGAATCAGGCTGAGGCTTTGGCCTTGAGATCCCTGGCACTTTCCTTGCTGTTTTCCTATCCTAAGCTTGTCCCTTTGGGGTCCCTGAGAAACTTGCTCTTTCAGACAGGGTCCGAACTTCCCAAGGACCATCGATCCTCCATTTCTGTGTCTTTCAGAAAGAGGCAAGTAGAGACCTTAATCCATACTCCGAGAGTGCCCAAACTTTGGTACATTCAGGAACCCAGGACATGGCCTGTTCTCGCTCTGCACGTCAGTTTTCTTCCCCCCCGTGGAAAAATACTGTGTATTCTGACCCCTCAGCTGGGAAAAGGAAGAGGGAGGGAATGACTACTAAAGTATCCTTTGCAGCCAGCTTGCAAGTATTAATAAGTCACAGCTCTCCAGGGGTCCTCAGGCCTGCCCTGACCTGCTACCTGGTTGCTGAAAAAAACTAGAAAGTTTAGATCAGCAGTCATGTGGGGCCACAATGTGTGAACCAGCCGAGGACCACAGCTTTGCCCTCCCTCCTGCCCATTGCCTCTCACTGCTGTAAAACATTTATCTCAGTTCTGCATCTGGACCCTGGCCTAATAAATCCCTCCAAAGGTATGCAGACTACACAGACTGCTTCTTCAGGTGTTGGATAAGGCCAGAGTAACATAGGGAGTAAAAGGGGAGATTGTCATAAACATTGACTCAGGTCAGGGACAGAAAACCACTGGAGCTTAAAATGTCAGGCTCTGAGTAAGTTAATGAGCTGCTAAAAAGACAAGGATAATCAGATCTGAAGTTGGAGCAAAAATTTGAGCATATCAGGGAATATCTCAAATGTGAAGGGTGGAGGCTAGAATCTTGTACTAAACCAGGCAGACTGGTAGTAGAAAGGGCATAGCCTTGGAATTTTTTTTTTAATTGAACTACAGTTGATTTACAATATTATATTAGTTTCTGGTATACAACGTAGTGATTCAATATGTTTATAGATTATATGCCATTTAAAGTTATTATGTGGGGCTTCCTTGGTGGCCCAGTGGTTAAGACTCTGCGCTTCCACTGCAGGGGGCACTGGTTAGATCCCTGGTCAGGGAAATAAGATCCCACGTGCTGCACCATGCTGCCAAAAGAAAAGAGAAAAAAAAATAAAGTTATTACAAAATAATGGCTATCTTGCCCTGTGCTGTATAATATATTCTTTTCTTTTTTTATAAATTTACTTTTATTTATTTTTGGCTGAGTTGGGTCTTCGTTGCTGCGCACCGGCTTTCTCTAGTTGCGGCGAGCGGGGGCTACTCTTTGTTGCGGTAGCTTCTCTTGTTGTGGAGCATGGGCTCTAGGTGCGCAGGCTTCAGTAGTTGTGGCGTGCAGGTTCAGTAGTTGTGGCTCGCGGGCTTAGTTGCTCTGTGGCATGTGGGATCTTCCCGGACCAGCGCTTGAACCAGTGTCCCCTGCGTTGGCAGGCAGATTCTTAACCACTGCGCCACCAGGGAAGTCCCTGTACAATATATTCTTGTCACTTATTTATTTTATACATAGTAGTTTGTAACTCTTAAGCCCATACCCCTATCTTGCCCCACTCCCCTTTCCTCTCCCCACTAGTAACCACTAGTTTGTTCTCTATATCTGTGAGTCTGTTTCTGTTTTATTATATTCATTTATTTGTTTTATTTTTTAGATTCCACATATAAGTGATAACATACAGAATTTGTCTTTCTCTGACTTATTTCACGAAGCATAATGCCCTCTAGGTCCATCCACGTTGTTGCAAATGTCAGAATTTCATTCTTTTTTATGGCTAAATAATATTCCATTATCTATACTACATCTTCTTTTTTCCTGCATCTGTTGATGGATACTTAGGTTGCTTCCATATCTTGGCTATGTTAATAATGCTGCTATGAACATTGGGGTGCATGTATCCTTCAGATTAATGTTTTCATTCTCTTCAAATATATGCCTAGCAGTGGAATTGCTGTATCATAGGGTAGTTCTATTTTTAGTTTTTTGAGGAACCGCCTACTGTTCTCCATAGTGGCTGTACCAATTTACATTCCCACCAGCTGTGTAGAGAGCTCCCTTTTCCCCACACCCTCTTCAGCATTTATTATTTGTAGACTTTTTGATGATGGCCATTCTGACCAGTATGAGGTGACACCTCATTGTAGTTTTGATTTGCATTTCTCTAATAATTAGCGATGTTGAGCATCTTTTCATGTGCTTTTTGGCTATCTGTATGTCTTCTTTGGAGAAATGTCTATTTAAATCTTCTGCCCATGTTTTGATTGGGTTGTTTTTTTTTTTTTTTTTTTTGATATTGAGCTGTATAAGCTGATGGTATATTTTGGAAATTGAGCTCTTGTCAGTTGCATCATTTGTAAATATTTTCTCCCAGTCTGTAGGTTGTCTTTTCATTTTGTTTATGGTTTCCTTTGCTGTGCAAAAGCTTATAAGTTTGAGTAGGTCCCATTTGTTTATTTTTGCTTTTATTTCTTTTGCTTTGGGAGGCTGACCTAAGAATACATTGCTATGATTTATATCTGAGAATATTTTGCCTATGTTCTCTTCTAGGAATTTTATGGTGTCATGTCTTATATTTAAGTCTTTAAGCCATTTTGAGTTTATTTTTGTGTATGGTGTGAGACTGTGTTCTAACTTCATTGAATTGCATGCAGCTGTCCTGCTTTCCCAACACCATTTGCTGAAGAGACTGTCTTTTCTCCACTGTATATTCTTGCCTCCTTTGTTGAAGATTAATTGACCATAGGTGTGTGGGTTATTTCTGGGCTCTCTGGTCTGTTCCGTTGATCCATATGTTTGTTTTTGTGTCAATGCCATGCTGTTTTGATTACTGTAGCTTTGTAGTATTGTCTAAAGCTGGAGTTTTGAGAGGAAAAGTAACTGCTAAGCGATAGAATCATTTCTGGAAACATGGAAGACTAGATAATCTGAAAACCCTTTCTCTACAAAGTTCGTAGAAATACTGGGTAAAATATACCAAACTTTTTTTCAAATAGGTAGTTGAACGTGGACGAAAGGAAATAAATCTCTAAGTTCCAGAAGTGAAGAGAAAGCTGAAAACCAGTAACCAAGCAATCTGTTTTGCAGGGTCACTTTGGGACAAGAGAAAAGACCTAGAAACTGAGACCCTGCATGGACACCAGACCCTCAGAAGGCTACACTCTCAGTGAAAGGGTGGGATAAAAAGCAGTCCTGTTGACAAAAGGAGATTCATTTTTCACTCACTCATTCAATTCATTTTTGGAAAGCTTGCTATAAGCTAGGCTTATATTCCAGGCACTGGGTATACAGTGACAAAACAAGTACAAATCCCTACCCCTGGGGAATTTATATTCTGGTGGGGAAGAGACAGAAAATAATTAATAAGCATATAAATATGATAAAAGGAGATATGTTTATGGAAAAAACAGGACAGGGTAAAGCAGATCAGGAATAACAAGGAAACCATCTGTCTTGGCCTGGACTCTGGAGAGAAAAAAGAATCCTCTCTTGCAAATTCCCAACCACAGATCTGCCTTTAGGAGGTGCTAGCGCTTTAACTGACATTAATTATTTTCATGATCTGGGAACACTAAGGCAAATAAGTAACATAAATTGACCCCAGGCTTTTGGTGCCTTTCCTCATCATTCTAGGAGTATGAAGAGGTGCTGCTTGACAAAAACAACAGAAAACCCTCCACCCACGCTGTCAAGGTTTCCAGAGATAAAGCCCAGACAAACTTGAGCTCACAATAAAAAATATAAAGCTATTAATGGCAGATTTAAGATCTTAAATCTGCCATTAATGGCATCAGCATCTGATGCCAAACCCCATGCTCGTAACTCTTACCTGCATGTCCTCTACGCACACACCAGGGCAGGACTCAACTATACCGTCATGGGCAGGACCCACAGCATTTAGGTTCACAGAACCTTAGAGTTGGAAGCAATCCAAGGAATCTCCTACTCCAGTCTCCTAACAATGCAAGACATCCTTCTGTAACATGACACAGGTCAACATCAGCCTCTGCTTGAGTACCTTTAGGGAAGTAGAGCACATTCCTTCCCTGGATAGTGGGAGGCCTTATTATAGAGGCAAAACAGTACCACCTAAGGAGACAGACAGGCTCTTTAAGCCTTCTGAGCCAGGAGATCTCAGACAGGGTAATTAACCAGATGAATTTAAGCCTTCTTATCTGTAAAATGGGGATATTGTCTCATAAGATCATGCTGAGTGTTAACAGAATAATAGATATAAAGCCTTACCAGACACACAATAGACAATGTTATTTTCCCTTCTGCATTAACCAGATCAGAGCCACTGATCTGGTAAATCTCATTCAGTTCCACATAACGGTGGGAAAGAGTTTTGTCATTAAAAAAACAACAACCAAACAATCGCTCATTTCTATTTAACTTTGAACCAGCACTGTCTCTATATTTCAAGGCCTCTTCTATTCCCAGTTTGAAGGCTTGTGGTTATTTATCCCACCTGGACTGCGGTAAAGGGTGAGTTTGAGAAGTCTCTTGATTGGGGACTGAGTGTAAGCTCCACTGTGAAGGCTGCCTTTTTATTTTTTTGACCCCGTGGCATGTGGGATCTTAGTTTCCTGACCAGGGATTGAACCTGTGCCCCCTGTATTGCAAGCGCAGAGTCTTAAACACTGGACCACCAGGGAAGTCCTGCCTTTTCTTTTGATCATCCAACTTTTTTCATTTTAGAAGTTTCAAGAATAAATTCTACTGATTTCGGCTCCTTAGTTTAAAAATTGAGGCATTATTTAAATGCAGTACAATTCATCCATTTTAGGTGTATAGTTTGGTGAAATTTGGTAATCGTAGACAATTGCATAGGCACCCCACACTCAAGATATAGGACAATTCCCTCACCTGCAAGTTTTCCCTTTAGGCCTTTGATTTTAAAAGGGACATTGACAAGTTGGCTGGGACCCAGGGCAAGAAGTCTTGAAGTCATGACATAGGCAAACCACCTGAAGGAATGAGGGGTATCCATTGCTACCCAGAGAAAAGAAGGCTTATGGGGGATACATCAGCCTTCAAATAGTTGAAGGGCTGCTATGTAGAATAAAGAGTAGACTTAGTGTAGCTCAGAGGGAGCCATCAGGACTCAGGGACAGAAATGAGAGATATTTTGATTCAATATAAAAAAGTTTCTCCAATTTAAAAAAACAAAGAATTCCTGTAGATCAAACACTTGGGAAGTGATGGAGTCAAAATTTTTTTTTTTTTTTTTGCAGTACGCGGGCCTCTCACTGTTGTGGCCTCTCCCGTTGCGGAGCACAGGCTCTGGACGCGCAGGCTCTGCGGCCATGGCCCACGGGCCCAGCCGCTCCGCGGCATGTGGGATCCTCCCAGACCTGGGCACCAGGGAAGCCCGATGGAGTCAAAATTTGAACCCAGGTGTTCACATCTTTTTAAAATATTTATTTATTTTTGGCTGCATTAGGTCTTTGTTGCTGTGTGCAGGTTTTCTCTAGTTGTGGTGAGTGGGGGCTACTCTTCATTGTGGTGTGCGGGCTTCTCATTGCGGTGACTTCTCTTATTGTGGGGCATGGGCTCTAGGTGTGCGGGCTTCAGTAGTTGTGGCACGTGGGCTCAGCAGTTGTGACTTGCAGGCTCTAGAGCGTAGGCTCAGTAGTTGTGGCGCACGGGCTTAGTTGCTCTGCGGCATGTGGGATCTTCCCGGACCAGGGATCAAACCCGTGTCCCCTGCATTGGCAGGCGGATTCTTAACCACTGTGCCACCAGGGAAGTCCCCAGGTGTTCAGATCTTAAATCCAAACTTTTCCCCTTCTACCCTCCACTTTGGAAGATATACAGGAGGCCCAGGGAGTATGGAGTGAAGGTAGAGGTAATCTGGTATGAGTTAGCTGCTCAGATGTTTGTCATTGACCACCATTTACCCCCTGGCTCCGGCCATGCCTTCACCCCAGGGCAGCCAAGACCCAGCAATGACAAGAGGCCCTTGGAGCATGGGTGGAGGAGGGCAAGGCTACCCTGTCCTCAGCCTGTGGTTCGCTTTGCTTCACTGCTTGGAGCAATCTCTTGTCCTGATTTCCAGTGTGGGCTGAGGATCGAGGTCAGTGAGAAGCCCAGCCCTAGGTTTGCCTGTGTGGGTGCTGCTGACAGGGGTCAGCTGCTCGTGTCTGGGACTGAGCACAGATGCCAGCCCGCTGCCCAGGCACTGGCCCAGGAGTTGCAGCAAGTACCTCCACCTGCCCAGCAGGGCTTGCGTGAGAGGTTCTGAGCGTGGACGGGGAAGGCAACTGTTGGAGAATAGAGACAGAGCACCCTCAGGTGAGAGAGAAAGAAAGAGGAGAGAGTGTCTGAGAAGAGGAAGGGAGCTGGGAAATGAGAGCAGGGAGGGGCTTTACTGGCTCAACTTCTAGGGAACATGCAAGTAAGAACTCACAGGCAGGCGGAGGAGGAGGAAGGATGGGCGTGCGAGGGGCTTTGCTCCATTTACTGGGACTCCTTGACCTGCTGGCCTCCTGTTGGGTGGGGATGACACAGGTACTGCTCCCCAAGAAGACCTCAGGGCTCGAGGATGGTCAGGTGATGGTCCTCAGCCCTGCCCTCGCCATGGGGGATGGTGGAGGCTCCCGAGGCTTTGGGTGCTGCTTGGGTGTGACTGAGGCATCTGCCGAGGGGAGAGAGCCGAGGAAGGCCCCTCCTCCCTAACTGGCCTCCCCCTCTCCCCTCCTTTTCTCCGGGAGGGAGGGAGTGGGGTGGGGTGGGGACAGCAGGGCGCCCGGCATCACTAGGCAGGTGGGCCGGAGCGTCGGGTCGGGTTTGCTGAGGGTTTTCCAGGTTTGCCCAGCTCAGGGCCCAGCCAGTTGGCAGGAAGCAGGACAGAGGTCACTTGAACTCAGACCACACGTCCCTGTTAAATACATCAGCTTTTAAATCAACCTTTGCTCAAAGTCCAGCGAGTTCCAAGACTAGAGCTCACCAGCAGAGAGAGAATTCCCTGGTGAACCCAGTGACTCCTCTTCTTCCAGGACCCAGGTAAGAAATAAGTTGGCTTCCCTGTGGCTGAGGGCACTGACCACCTGGGCCCGAACCCCCTTCTTCCTCCTTTTCCTTTTCTACACAGTAGCTGGCTGTCCAGGGCAGAAGAGAGGCTGGTGGGGAAGGAGCCAGGTGGTGTTGGGGTTGAGGTGGAGGGATTCTCCACACTCTGAGGTTCTCTCTGCTTGAGACGCCCCGACCTTGGCAGGCTGGGGTCTGCTTCACAAAGGAATTGGTAAACTGATCCTGAGAAAAAGCTTTCCCAGGGTTGCATGGGGGTTCGATGTACAGCCAAAGGGAGTGAGACAACAGACTTCACAGGTCGCGGGGAGATTCTCCCTCACAGGACCTTCCCACTGTACAAGGGCTTTGGGTAGTAAAGATTTTCTTCTGGAAGCAGCCCTTAAAGGATACAACCTAACAACTTTCTCACTGGATAATAAAAACATGCGTCTCTCCTCTTTTTTTTATCACATTAGAGTGCTGAGAATTGTGGAGAAACCAGCGGATTTCTAGGCTGGCTGAATTTTAAAACATAGATCCCCAGGCTCTGCTTTTGGAGTGTCTAGTTCTTTGGGTCTTGTGAGGTCCTGAAAAATCTTTTTTTTTTTCCCCCCAACATCTCCCCCACTCCCTCCCCAGATGATTCTTGTGGGCAGGTAGGTTTGGGAACCACTAGTAGCTTATTTCCTAAGCAGAAGTGGTCAAGGGATTTAAATGTGACTGTCATCTCAGGGCTTCCCAGCTAAGGAGACTCCTGATCTGGGCTGGCTCTGCAGGAACACGTTCCTCTTTAATTATAGTCCCTGCAATGTTGCACCCATGAGCTCTCAGTCCCCTTTCCAAAAGTCACAGGGGATCTTTGTCTCAGGCCACGGTTGTCTAGTCACCTGGAATCACATGTTCTTCCCTGCAGCAAATAACTCAGGGACTTTGAGTTTGTGTGTTATGACAAAGTGAATTGTTTTTATCTTTGACTCTTTTGTTTGCTCTTTGTATCATAAACCATGAAGTGGCTAGTAATGATGTCCTATGTTCATAGACCACTGGCTAGACAGCCGTTTCTCATCCTGTAGAAAGAACATGGGACTGGAATACAAATAACTTGGGTTTTGATTCAGTTGTTTGTAACGGGCCATTAGACAAGTCGCTTCACCAACCAGAGCCTCAATTTTATTGTCTATCAAAGACTCTCATCTTTTCCCCAAGGCTGTATTGAAAATAACATTATAAATATGTGTTCATGCATAACCACAAGTGTGCTTACATTTCTTTTCTTTAAAATTTATTTATTTAATTTATTTATTTTTGACTGTGTTGGGTCTTTTTGCCGCACGTGGGCTTTCTCTAGTTGCGGCGACTGGGGGCTACTCTTCGTTGAGGTGTGTGGTGGCTTTTGTTGCGGAGCACGGGTTCTAGGTGCGCAGGCTTCAGTAGTTGTGGCACATGGGCTCAGTAGTTGTGGCTTGTGGGCTCTAGAGTGCAGGCTCAGTAGTTGTGGCGCACGGGCTTAGTTGCTCCGCGGCATGTGGGATCTTCCCGGACCAGGGATCAAACCCGTGTTCCCTGAATTGGCAGGCGGATTCTTAACCACTGCACCACCAGGGAGACCCCTATGCTTACATTTCAAATGTGTCTTTCCAAGGGCTCTGTGGAACAGTGGGGCAGCCTTGCCGTCAGCTGGGGGATCTTGTCTTTTAATCTCATCGAGCCTCTATTTACTCATTTACCAATAAAGAGTTGAGACTAGATGATCACGAATGTCCTTTTCAGCCCACCAAGTACAATAGATCCTGGAGCTTTGAAGGCTGGCTCCTGCTTGTCATTTGGTTAGGAATTAAAATGTTACCTCCCCAGGAATGGCTTTTAAATTTAGCTTCCTCCCTCCACCTCACCACTGCATCTCATCATTTGTAGCCTTTATCATCAGAAGTCATCTTCTGCACTTTTTGTCACCCTTTGGCAGACGTTAAACTTCAAGAGAGCAGGGGTCTTGTCCTTTGTGTTACCTGCTGTAATACCAGTTCTTAGAACAATACCTGGTGTAGAGTAGATGCTTAGCTATTATGATAAATGGAAGTTAGTGTGGCAGGGAAGGAGCCACAGGCATGGAGTCAATACGTTTGGATAAAATGCTCTTATCAAAGATGAGGCTGAAGAACTCTGATAGTCTCTCAGGCACCTAAGGCCCCGAGTCTGATCAGGTGGGAATGGGTGTCTCCGGTCACACCCTGGTTAAATGATTTTCACATTTGTTGCATAGGAGTTGGATGAGAGTAGCAAGGTAGAGCTAGATGTATTTTCCTCGAGATCTCAGCAGCTCCTTTCCTTGGCCCTTCATGATAATCTCTTTGCCTGGTGGGTATCATGGCTAAATGATTAAAAATCAGAAACCTGAATTCCAGAGCAGATGTATTCTCCCTCTCTTATTTCCTCATTGGTCAAATGGGCATAATAGAACCTAGTTCTTAATGAGGATGAGATTGGAGAAGCTCATAGTGTCTTGTGCACCTTAAGTGCTACTATCCTGATGATCTTCAGACAGCTTTATGATGGGCATGACCCCAGGGAAGGAAGGAACCCAGGCAGTGGGAAGGAGTTTTGATAAATATGAAAGAGAGTCCCTCGTCAACTCAATGGCAGCTGTGGTCTGAGATGGCCAAGCCTCACAGGACATAAACACTGAAGCTCCTCTGTAGTCTATAGAACTGAGTCTACAGTGCTACCCAGTCTAACCTGACCCGCTTCTTACTTTCAACATATGCCTATTCTCTGGGCTTTGGGAACCAGTCACCACCCCTGAACATCCCTGTGCTACTCCTTTTGCCTGGGATGCCTTCCCCCTCCAAGTCTAACTACTTTGGTTCCCTAACACAGCCCTCAAGGTTGGGAGGCTGGGGGGAGGAACCCAGACTCAACTGGGTTTGAATCCAGGTTCTGTTGCTTATCCAAATAGCTATGGGAAACCAACTTTTATATTTTCAGGGACTTTTTTTTCTTGTAAAATGGACCATTAACATTAAATGAGAACTCATAAAAGGTAACCTAGGCTGGCGCTTGGAGCCTAGCAGGAGCTCAATAAGTGTGTATAACAATAACAAACATTTTCTTTTCCATATTCCAGCACCCGTGTTTGGTAGTTGTGTCTATAACTTTCTCCACTTCACTCCGGGCTCTGTGAGGGCAGAGCAGTGTCTAATCTGGGTTGAGCCTCGGTAGTAGGTACTCAATGTAAGTTGTTGATTACATAAATGGTACTTGAAATTTAGAGGCTGGAGTGATTCCTTCAGACTGTGGTGGTTGGGGAAGGATTTGTATTTATATTTGAACTTAATTCAAATTTATATTTGAACCTAAAATTTGAACTGAGCCTTGAATAGGTCTTGAATTCATTCACTTGGAAAAAATGTGACCTACTATAAATAAGTAATCGGAGGGTGGGGGCAGGTATTTCAGGCAGAGCATGTGGTGTGAGCGAAGGGCAGGCTGGGTGTGGGTGACTGCACGTGGGCCAGTTTGGTATCGCTGGGGAGCAGAGGGGGATGGAGTCGGGCTGGATTATGTTGAACCTCAAAGCCTGAGAAAGGAGTCTGGACTTTAGGTTCTTAAATGTTGTTTGTTTTTTTGCGGTACGCCGGCCTCTTACTGTTGTGGCCTCTCCCGTTGCGGAGCACAGGCTCCGGGACGCGCAGGCTCAGCGGCCATGGCTCACGGGCCCAGCCGCTGCGCGGCATGTGGGATCTTCCCGGGCCGGGGCATGAACCCGTGTCCCCTGCATCGGCAGGCGGACTCTCAACCACTGCGCCACCAGGGAAGCCCTTAAATGTTGTTTTTAGAGACTAACATGGTGAGAGTAAGATCAGGAAGTTTGTCTTGGGGCAGTGGCTGGGAGAACCTAGAGGCTGGATACATAGGAAAAGAGCGAGGGTGCAGAAATGCAAGTTCAAAAGGCCTTGTAAAACAAGACGCCAGTTTTGGGAGATACTCTTGTTCCAGCCAACCCTCGGCTATTTTCAGGTACCAATTCTATCAGCAGCACAAGGATATCCTTTCTCCGAGGGCACCTCTGTGTCCACATGATATCGACTTTATCTCTTTCCCAACTTGCGGAACTTGTAGATAAGCAAGTAGAGTGGGGAAGGTCTTGAACTCCAACCAAGAGTCCTACCATATAGGACAAAGTATCATTCATGATGCGTGGGTAGGGGGAAACGACATTTAGTACCAGCAGGCCAAATGAACTTCAAGATAAGCGGATTCCATTCCTTATCATAGATGAGAAATAAGAATTACTCACTGGTCCTATGATCACCCTTCTCCGTTGGAACACATTTCATTAATTTCCCACACTTGAAATCTATGGCTACCTAAGACCAAACAGTAACCATCACAGTGGGAAAGTATAATTAGCATAAACATATTTTGGAGCCCTACTTATTTTTCTATTTTTGACACTAATCATTTAAAATTAATAAACTTGAGTGTTTGAATTTCCACACCTCTTGCTTTTTTTTTTTAATATTTATTTTTTGGCTGCATCAGGTCTTAGTTGCAGCATGCAGGATCTTTGTTTGCAGTGCGTGGGCTCTTCGCTTCGTTGTCGTATATGCATGAGCTTCTCTCTAGTTGTGGCATGTGGGCTTAGTTGCCCTGTAGCACGTAGGATCTTAGTTCCCGGACCGGGATCGAACCGGCATCCCTTGCATCGCAAGAAGGATTCTTAACCACTGGACCACCAGGGAAGTCCCCCACACCTCTTTCTTTTCTTTCTTTTTTTTTTTTCTTGCGGGCCTCTCACTGTTGTGGTGTCTCCCGCCGTGGAGCACAGGCTCCGGACGGGCAGGCTCAGCGGCCATGGCCCACAGGCCCAGCCGCTCCATGGCATGTGGGATCTTCCCGGACTGGGGCACGAACCTGTGTCCCCTGCATTGGCAGGCGGACTCTCAACCACTGCGCCACCAGGGAAGCCCTAGGTAAAATATTTTTGAAGAAGGATGAAATTGAATTGCATTTATCTCCTCCTAGCTCAAGACATCTGTCAACACCAGCTGAGATATACTAGGATTTCTTTTATGCTGTTGGAAGAAACAGTATGTCCCGAGGCTCTGAGGCAGGCTTTGATAGAAGGTAGATATTCCTGACCCAGGGCTGGAACCCCTTGACCAGGGCTGATGGTTGTAGGGAATTCACCATCTACAGTTGCTGACTTAACATCACCAGTCTCCACCAGTTGTATTTTTCCAACAGAAGTCTAGTGATTGCTTTGTCTTACTTATGACATGGATGCAATGTAAATGCTGAAGAGGCAGCATTTCTCACAAGGGTACGATGTGCAGACATGCCTGGTCAAGCTTCCTCCTTGCTGAAGTTCAAAGTGTTTTATAAACCAGCATGGAGTTTAGTGCAAAGTGAGTCACATTCAAGTTGAATGTTACCCGAGAGTTCCTGCCCTCTCTTCCCCGCTCTTCATGCCTCAATGAAACAGAAATAATTTACTCTATGGTTACATCCTAGGTTATACAAATATCCTTCCCCAGTTGCAGTAACTAGGATTAAACATTACTCCCCACTGTCTTGCTAAGTTTTCACCGTTTAGTTTTTCATGGCTCAGGTGTTGGTTACATAAGTGCCTTGTGAGGAGAGACTATGTTTTCTTTGTGGTCTGATAATGACTGCACCATTGATTCCTAACTATTAGATAAGATGGTGGTGGGTCCAGAGTACTCGTGACTAACTGTATTTATAGAATGATCCACTACATCCTGGATTTTGGGAGACAAAGAAGACAATATTGGGGCATTTTCTTACCTGATGGTAGTCATTGCACCTGGCTGTCACTGATGACAGTGCCCTTCTGATTTTCCCTCTCTAAGAAGAATGCTGTTTATCCCACATCCTTTCTCTAATCTTTTGGAAATCCAGTGATGTTGTCTGGTGAGTGAACCTGTTCACTCATCACTCCCCAGTGACCATGATCCACCCATACATCCGTATATCAAGTGATGCTTCCCTCACTCCATCTTCTCCACCCTTTTCTGTCCCTTGGGTCCCTTGGCTGGTGTATCTTGTACTCACATCTATTAGAGCTCATCTGCTCCAGGTGTTGGGACTCTGTGGTCAGCTTAGCTCTGTAAAAGCTTCCTGGAATCTTATACCTCCTCGATATATGGCATTTGGTTCTATTTTTATAATTCCCTAACTTTCAGACTTACATGATACTTCTGGGTTTAGGGAAATCTGAGTTTATTATTTGAGCTTGATTTCATGGAGAACAAAATCTCAGCCCTGACTTTTCAGCAGCTAAAACTAACGTTGCAGAGGTGGTCCAGAGTGAGGAGATAGAGAATCCCTGGCCTGACAATCAAGATTCCTGCCCATCCCTAGTGCATCACTCAATCTCTTGACTGCTTCAAGAGGAAAATCAGGAAGATTGCTCAAATGTCCTCACAGGAAATGGGATTCCCATTGACTCAGGACTCTTACCAGAGAGCAGGGAAGATGGGGCACCTGGAGTGGGCTTCTCTACTCCAGATGCTATTCTTAGATTGCTTTACATGATCCATCTTCAGTAATCTTTGCTGAGTCCATATGCATTTCCTGTTTTAGGTGTATTTCTATCTCCAGCTCAGAATTAAGGAAGTCACGCATGTTCTCACAGCTGGCAAGTGGTGACACCGGAATCCAAAAGTGAGTTTGGCTTTAAAACTCTTGTTCTTTCTAATGTATTTACCCAAACTAGAATGCTGAGGGAAGATGGAAATAAAAATACAGACTCCCTTCACATAAGCTGCATACCTATATGGCCACTTTAGACTTTTTGTTAACTGGAAACTACTCTGTTCTAGACATCATTTAAGAAGACTTTTCCTGTGTCAACCCCTTAATTTGCAAAACTGCTCCCTCAGCCCCTTCTTCTTCCCTCTCCCCATTCATCCTGCCCAGCCAGTCCCTGCAGCACTTCATCTTTCCCAGGGGACACTTGTGGCTTCTCTTCCTCAAAATTCACACTGGCCCCACTGTCTCACATTCTAATGAGTTCTGGGCTCACTGTGAACATAGAAACCCTCACCTCCTAGCCTTCTGTTTGTAAACATGTCACGCTCCAACTTGGGGTAAAAGTTACCACTTTCTCCTTCTATTCTTGTTAAATATTATAGTGAGAAGAAGCCATGAGAAACCATGCTGATCGTTCCGCTATAAATTCATGCTGATCGTTCCGCTATAAATTCATGCTGATCGTTCCGCTATAAATTTCTTAGAAATTTTTATTCAACGCGTTGACTCATTATAGTGAAATAATGCTTCGGCTTTGGACAGCCTTTTTGCCAGGGTTATAACCTGCCCGTCCAGGGATTCAAGTCTGTTACTTTATGTGAAGTTTCTTAAAACTTTGAAATAGATGCCAGATTTTAAAAATGGGGACATTTTGCATAAATCTAGACTTCCAGGTTCTCTTGAGAGATTGGAAGGTCTGGCACACTGGGCTCTTATTTCCTCATAGCGGCTGTCTTTTGGCGGTAAGTACAGCGAATCCACCGTCCTCTCCTGGCCACCTTCATGGATGTATCAGTTTGAGCTCAGTGGAGATTTTGGTCCACATTCTTGAAGTTCCTGATTTGTTTTGGTAAATTGACCTCGTCTTCCTCTTTATCTCATTTTTTCCACTTCTCTCCTGCCTCGGTAGAGGTGTTCCATCTCATCAAGGCCAAACCCATTTGCTGTGCTCTCCATATCATCCCTTGATATACAAACATTAAAAATAAAACCATCCACCAACCCTGCTTTCCCCTTAAGCTGCTATCCCAACTCTCTCATTTATCTGTTTCACGATGTAATTTTATTCATGGCCTCTGTTATTTACTAGTATTCACTTGCTTCTTAGTCCCTTATCTGTCCTGAACTTGCATTTCCTAAACTTAGCGGCATTTTCTGTTTTCATTCTCTTTACCTCTTAGCGTCATTTTGCATTGTTAACTATCCTGTCTTGAAATTCTTCTTTTAGCTTGGACTGTAAAGTCTTGGCCTTCTGATCATTCCTTCTCAGCTTCATCTTCTTGTCGCCTAGATGTCGGTATCATGCAAGGCTTTATCCTCGGCTCTCTTCCTTTCATGTTCTCACTCCCTTGTGTCACCGAGCACTGCCATGAGGACTCTAGTCCATCATCTCCTGAGCTCCAGGCTCACACTTCTGTCTACCTGCAGGATGTTCTGCCAAGTCCTCTGATGTAAAACTGCCTCAAACTGACTTTGCCATCTCATTCCTCATAACTACACCATTTTTTTTTTTTTTTGCGGTACGTGAACCTCTCACTGTTGTGGCCTCTCCCGTTGCGGAGCACAGGCTCTGGACGCGCTGGCTCAGCGGCCATGGCTCACGGGCCCAGCCGCTCCGCGGCATGTGGGATCTTCCCGGACCGGGGCACGAACCCGTGTCCCCTGCATTGGCAGGCGGACTCTCAACCACTGCACCACCAGGGAAGCCCACCATCTTTTTTTTTAATTTAATTTTTAATATTTAAAATTTATTTTAATGTTTATTTATTTATTTGTTTATTCATTCATTTTAGCTGCACCGGGTCGTTGTTGTGGCATGCGGGATCTTTTAGTTGCAGCATGTGGATTTCTTAGTTGTGGCATGCATGTGAGATCTAGTTCCCTGACCAGGGATTGAACCCAGGCCCCCTGCATTGGGAGTATGGAGTCTTACCCACTGGTCCACCAGGGAGGTCCCAGCACCATCTTTTATCTTTTTATTTTTATTTATTTATTTATTTATTTATGGCTGCGTTGGGTCTTCATTGTTGCGCACGGGCTTTCTCTAATTGTATCAAGCAGGGGCTACTCTTCGTTGCGGTGCACGGGCTTCTCACTGAGGCAGCTTCCCTTGTTGTGGAGCATGGGCTCTAGGTGCGTGGCCTTCAGTAGTTGTGGCACATGGGCTCAGCAGTTGTGGCTCGTGGGCTCTAGAGCACAGGCTCAATTGTTGTGGCTCATGGGCTTAGCTGCTTTGCGGCATGTGGGATCTTCCCAGACCAGGGATTGAACCCGTGTGCCCTGCGTTGGCAGGTGGATTCTTAACCACTGCGCCACCAGGGAAGTCTCCTGCAACATCTTTTAATGGTACGATTTTTATGCCAGTCACCAAGGCATGAACTTGTGAGTTTTTTTTTTTTTTTTTTTGCGGTATGTGGGCCTCTCACTGTTGAGGCCTCTCCCGTTGTGGAGCACAGGCTCTGGACGCGCAGGCTCAGCGGCCATGGCTCACGGGCCCAGCCGCTCCGCGGCACGTGGGATCTTCCCGGACCAGGGCACGAACCCGTGTCCCCTGCATTGGCAGGTGGACTCCCAACCACTGCGCCACCAGGGAAGCCCTGGTTTTTTTTTTGACCTCTTCTTTTCTAACACCCAGCCCAAGTGGGCAGCATTACTTGGAAGATGTATTAAGTCTTGAGCTGCTGTAACAGAATACCACATGACAGAATAACAGAAGCCCATGTGGCTTAAACAGAAATTTATTTCTTCACAGTTCTAGAGGCTAGAAGTCCAAGATCAAGGTGCCAGCATTGTTGGTTTCTCCTGAGGCCTCTCTCCTTCGTTTGCAGATGGTGGCCTTCTTACTGTGTCTTCACATGGCCTCTTCTCTGTGTACATGCACTTCTGTGTCTTCTTATAAAGATGCCAGGCCCCACCTTTGTGACCTTATTTAGCCCTAATTATCTCTTTATAAGGCTGTATCTCCAAACGGTCATAAGGCCTCAACATAGGAATTTTGGGAGTGACAAAACTGATTCCATACAGAAGGGGAGTCTAGGAAAGTTATCAAGGGTGGTTAGTAGAAAAAACTGAGCAAGGGTAATAAATCCAGGGAAAGTATACCACTTATGGGGAAACAGACAGAATGAAAAGATGGCCACAGAATTAGGGTATCCTGGCAGCTCAGAGCTGAGAGGAGCCAAAAGCACAGCTACGTTCACATTGAGAGGTGACCTTAGAAGACTGAATTGTGCATGTACCACTCTGTGCAATGAGGCCTCTTGAACCCACAGCAAAACTGTGTGTGAGTGAGGTAAGCAGTAATTAGGGAGAGGAATAGGGACCTCTTGTATTTCCTGGACACTAGCCACGGTCAGTGTAAATAAATATTTTGGACATCTGTGTTGTACCTGTCCTGTCTGAGACCATCTCTGCATGGAGAAATCTGAGAGGACAGGATTGAAGAGTTAATACCACATGTCACTCAGTCCTCTCTGTAGTTCCTCCACCTCTGTCACCTCCATTCTATTCTCACAGCTGCCGGCTGGGGCAGGCCTTCGTTGCATGTGAGTAGGACCATTACAAGAGCATCTTTCTTGACTTACCTCCAGTATGTCTTTGCTTCGGGCCATCCCTCTTGGAGCCCACCTCTGATCCTGTCCTTCCTCTGCTTATAACCTTTGCGTGGTCCCTGACCACCAAACTAAGGCCAGATCCCTTGGGCTGGTATTCGAGGCCTTTACAGTCTAACTTGTCACCTATGACAAAAGGACATCTTGGCTGCCCTCCTGTTGTCTTTTCTTCAGTCACGTTGAGTTTTAGCTCTTCTTTGACCATACCCAAGGACTTTCCCACTTCCATGCCTGAGGTCCACACTATTCTTTGTGGCTAGAATGTTCTCTTCCTACTTCTGTACCTGTTGAAATCCTACCTATCTGTTGTCAAATGTCTAAATCAAATCCTACCTAATTAGTGAAGCTTTCCTTAATTTGTCCCATGTTGTAGGTCTCATGGCATTTATACTCTGCTCATAATGGTAGCTCTTTTTGTACTAAAACTTTTCCTTCACCCCCATTTAACTATAAAGTCCTTGAGGATAGAGCTGTTGTTTCACTTTATTCCATCAACTCCTTAAGAGTGTTTTGCGTATAAGTGTGAGGCAAATATTTGTGGCACGGACAAATGAAATCACATTTGGGGTAATATGTCTTCTTGATGTTCAGTAGAATTTTGAGGGGCCTGTGTGCATGATCCCAAACAATCTGCACCCACTTCCATATGCTAACTGGAGAATCTAATTGATTGGCCTCAGACAGGAATGGAGCTTGGGTTTCCACCCATAGCGTGATGGAGGAGGAGAAATGGCCTCAGCTCTTAGGGTGGTTAGGTTTGCTGGCCAGGGGAGGGCTCCCTCAGACTTAATTCCTTGGACCAAGAGCCCACGGGAGCTGTTAAAGGTTGTTTTCAGCTGCTGGATTCTGTTTCCTGGCTCAGAACTAGAACGTGGGGAGGGAGGCAGGGTCACAGCCTTTAGGTTGCCACAAACTTCCAAGCTGTTGGCCGGGCAGGACTGTGGGCAGAACTGGATCCTGAGGGCCTCTCCTAACCAGGCTGCCACCTTGGTTTCTCAAATTGAGTAAAGGTGAGCTCATAGCCGTTAATATTTCACCCAACCTTGACATTCTTCTCTGACCCATGAGGGTGTTATCCCAAGACTGAGGGGAGAGAAGGGAAGCTGGGAGCAGCAAAGGGTAGTTTTGATCACTAGTTTCTTAAACTCGTGGGGATTCTAAAAATGCTTATGTTCAGGTTTCAAGCCTGGATTGAGTAAGTAGATCTGAGGCGGGGTTTAAGCATTTGTTTTTATAAATCTCTGCAGGTGATTCTGTGGGCCTGCTGGGATTGAGATTAAATTTGTAAGGTGATTGTGAGGATTAAATGAGATAATGTAGCATGCCTGACATATGGTGAGTTTTTAAACGGTAACGTGATTTATTATTACTGGCATCACCTGATGGTCTATAGATGTACACTGTCAACTAAGTAGATCTGTTCCCTCAGATGAAACCAGCTGCTGACTTTGGGTAGACAGCTCCCAGGGCTGAGGAGACGAATAAATATCCTCTAATTATTTCTGACTTCACTTTTCCAGGAGTTGTCTTTTCCTTCTTCAGAAGAATTTGCTCTTCCCTGGCTTGTGTGTTAGCTGATCTATAGCAATTTCAGGATTCTTTTACAAAATAATACCTGCAAGCTTACAGGAGTTAGACAAATAACTCTGCTTTAGAGCAGGAAATAATTCGGAGAACCCTGTGTTCCATTTTGTATTGGGAGATGCTTTGTGTTCTTGTCAGGTTCCCACTGACCTTGAGACTCTCAAATATTTCTCAGGAGATCATGGATTTTTGATGAGCTAAGTGGCTTTAAGATCCCTTCACTCCTAGCCCTCCCCTGCACTGGAGGGGTACAGGGGCGCTTAAAGGCATTCACGCCCAGGGTATTTTTTAATGGGACCTTTCCATTTACAGCACCTATCGTGGAACAGGGGACTCTCTGACGTGCCAGGTGACAAGGCAGGCAAGCTTCACTACAAGTCCCACTGATGTGGGAATCAACTGAAATGGAGTCTCACTCTCTCTCCAACTAGCCCTGCTGAGGAAGGTCCTGTAGGTTCCAGCCCCAAACACACAAACTGAAGGGAAAATGAGGCTTCCTCTTAGCCTGGGCCAATTAAGCTGAACCCTTCTGGCTGTTTGAGTCTCACTTTTGTGGTTGTGTTCCTCTCAGGAACAGCTCCTGCCCGGACTCTTGGCTCTGTGCAGCACCGCTGGGGAGGGTGGGTGTTGACTCGGATCGTGTATGGGTCCATGTTGATGGCTGCCTGGAGCCGGGAGACCTTGGCTACCTTGGCCTTGGGAGAGTCCCCTGGGTCCTACCAGCTATTTTTCTCCTGTGGAAAATAGCCCAGTGGCTTCAGTTCTTTCTTTGGTCACATTCACAGGTCCTACCTACCCTCCTCTGTTGTCATTAGCTAGAGTTCCTAACTTCTAAAATGTACCTACTTTTTCTTTCGACCTTGGATATATTATTGCCTTTCCTGGTAGCAATAATCGAATCCTTTTAGAAGAAGGTGGGGTCTAAAGGTATGATTAATAATAAAGTTTGATAAAAAAAATCTCTTTGGCTCTCACCACTGAGTCTTTCCTGCCCACCAGCACTTTGTTCTCCTTCCCACAGACAAGAAACTTTGTTGCCAAAAATTGACTTTTCCCCCCAGAGCTCAGAAATGGTTAGAGCTTTCTTCCATTTCCAGTATTTTATTTTGGCTGTTTGAACTGTGGAGTAAGGTCTGCTGAGGGTTTGATGGACTCCAGCCTGAATCAGATGATCCCTGATATGATATTACGGAAATCCATAGGCCTTCACTAATTGCATATCTCTCCACCATAGGATTCTGATCTCTGGATTCTCAAGAAGCAGAAGATGGGGGTGGGGGCTGAAGAAATAGCAAACAGTATCCTTTTTTTTTTTTTTAAACTATTACCTTACTTATTTTTAATTTTTAAAAATTGAGGCATATTTGATTTATACTATTATATTAGTTTCAGGTATACAACAGTGATTCAAGATTTTTATAGACTATACTCCATTTAAAGTTATTATAAAATAATGGCTATATTCCCTGTGCGGTACAATATATCCTTGTAGCTTATGTATTTTATACATAGTAGTTTGTACCTCTTAATCCCCTACCCCTATCTTGCCCCTCCCTCCTTCCCTTTCGCCACTGGTAACTACTAGTTTGTATCTGTGAGTCTGTTTTAAACAAACAAACAATTCATTTGTTTGCTTTACTTTTTATATTCCACATATAAGTGATAATATACAGTATCTGTCTTTCTCTGTCTGACTTATTTCACTAAGCACAGTACCCTCCAAGTCCATCCATGTTGTTGCAAATGGCTAAATTTCATTCTTTTTTATGGCTGAGTAGTATTCCATTGTGTGTGTGTGTGTGTGTGTGTGTGTGTGTATCACATCTTCTTTATCCATTCATCTGTTGATGGACACTTGTGTTGCTTCCATATCTTGGCTATTGTAAATAATGCTGCTATGAACATTGGGGTGTGTATCTTTTCAAATTAGTGTTTTCATTTTCTTTGGATATATACCTAGGAGTGGAATTGCTGGATCATATGGTAGTTCTATTTTTAACTTTTTGAGGAACTTCCATACTGTTTTCCTTAGTGGCTGCACCCACTTACATTCCTGCTAACAAGTGTACGAGGGTTCCCTTTTCTTCACATCCTCATCAACATTTGTTAATTGTGGTCTTTTTGATGATAGCCATTCTGACAGGTGTGAGGTGAATGATATCTCACTGTGGTTTTGATTTGCAAGAAAAGGAGGAAGAAACAGGAAACAGTAGGCTTAAATACAGAGATCCTTCCTAGTTAGGCCCTGTGTTCCAGAGTTCCAGGCATCCTTATCATGGAGCAGTGACAGAGTCTTGCTAAAGTGACTGATGCCAGCCCTGATTTAGGGGTCAGTGTAAACCAGGCTGTGGACTAGACAAACCCAGGACTGGAGCTGGACCAGAGCCCAGCCCTCGTGATTCCTAGTTGAACTGTCTCTCTACAAGATGGCACAGGAAACAAACAGTTTCAGGGCCCTATGTAAGGCCAAGCTTTGGGGGTTTTGATCAGCTTTCTCTATCGGTACAGTTGAAGGTGTTAAATATTTCATCAGTTTGGTGTGGGGGGCAGCATTAATCCTTTAGTGGCTGAACTGTGGGAAGAGCAGACAGGGTGGAAGGACGTAATCTGGGCCTGGACAGGAGCTGTTTCCCACCCAGAGTGGTAGCATTTCTATCAGTATTTTTATCAGTGTGAACTGGCTCTAATTCTCTGTGCTTCAACCGTAGATGTGAAAAGAAACTCTGACCTCGAACACCTGAGGCTTCAAAGACATAAGTGCAGATCTGAGTGATTCCTGTCTGGCTGTTTGAAACTTTAAAGAAAGAAAGAAACACACAAACAACTTGAGATTTTGCCCAGAAACAGGGATTTGTGTTTCCTTGTATATCAGACTCTCAGTTCTCTATTGAGATACAGGAAAACTTTGTCTCTTCTCTCCCCAAACACTGGACTGCCCTACGAGCAAGGAGGATTCATCTTCCATCCTTGAGAAAAAGAGTAAGATCCTGTGGTTGCCATTGCAGAGTGTGAGAGGGCTGAATTGTAGGGGTGGGTACCTTAGAAACGAGCATTCATACGCTGATCAGAAACATACTCATCTCTTGATGAAAGCATAGCATCTAATGGCCCTTATTTTGAATAGTTTTAAGGACATGTTTCGAATTTTGTAGGATTTGGATGAGGTTTCTCTATAATTATTGATACTTCCAAATTTCAGAGGGCTTTTATTTTTTTTCCCTTCAAGGCTTTTCAGGCCTAGGAAATTGAGAGCTGATAGGGATCTAGGGGTAAGTTTGGACATAGATGTAGATTCCAGTTGGAAAACGGAATGCTTGCAGGCTGGATGATCAGTAGAAAGAAAAGTCATGGGTCAGAGTCAGAGGGGCCACACACAGGTTCCTGCACGTGAGGAAGCCCCACGCTGGCGCTGCCCTCTTCTCCCCTAACTCCCTACTTTCCCCCTTTCCTCCCAAAGCAGCATCTTCCTGGCGGTTTGTCATGATAAGACAGAGCTGCAATGCTCTCCCAGGTGTGGATGGTGATCGTGGTGACTGTGGTTTCACTTTTCTCTGCCCTTGATCCTCATTGGGGTGAGCTTAGGCCTCAGGCCCTCATAAGAGATCACTTGAAACATTGTCTATTTATTTTTTTATTAAAAAATTTTTTTATTGGAGTATAGTTGATTTACACTGTTGTGTTAGTTTTGGGTATACAACAAAAGTGAATCAGTTTTACATATACATATATCCACTCTTTTTTTTTTTATTCTTTTCCCATATAGGCCACTACAGAGTATTGAGTAGAGTTCCCTGTGCTATACAGTAGGTTCTTGTCAGTTATCTATTTTATGTAGACTAGTGTGGAAACATTGTCCATTTATTTCTTGTTTCCTTGGCTCCTTAGTCATTCATGCCCCTGGTGGCTCGGCTGCCAGACCCTGCATTAGCCCAGGGATCGGGCCGTGGGAGGCTTTCTGCTCCATTTGTACTGTATGTTTCTGTGGGCACAGAGTCAGAGGTGGCCATCTCCAATCACAATGGCGTGGCTTCTCGGGAGCCTGGAGCACTTTGCTGTCTCTCCTCCGCCCTCCACCCCCATGCCCTGTGCGGTCATCTGCTCCTGTCCCTCCAGGAGAAACGGATGGTTTATTCTGAGTTACTGGAGGGAGCTGTGACGAGGGGAACGTGAGGGCTTGCCGTGCAGGCAGATTAACCAGCAGAGTCTAGCCTACTGCTCTCGGGCCTCTGCTCTACACCAGCAGTTCTTGGCCTCTATTCTCAAGCGCTTAAGCCAGGAGGTGCTGGGGACCCCTGGCAGGAATCTTTTTTTTTTTTTTTAATTTTATTGAAGTATAGTTGATTTACAATGTTGTGTTAATTTCTACTGTACAGCAACGTGATTCAGTTATACATATTTTTCATATTATTTTCCATTATGTTTTATCACAGGATATTGAATATAGTTCCCTGTGCCTAGCAGGAATCTGACCCTTAATGACTGGGTGCCAGGGCCCCAAGCTGTTGGTTTTCACACTTTTCCTTTCCTCCTCCTGTGGCCCAGAGCCTTGCTCTTGCAATGGGGTGAAAGGAGGGGCAGGATGGGTGGAAACGGAAGCGCCTCAGGAGGGAGAGATCTGACATGGCAGCAGGAATCCTCTCTCTGTCGGGCATCCCTACTCTGTTCTGACTAGAACTTCAGCGTCCTAGAAACCACTTTTCTATCTGTTTCCAATGTACCAGGTCAGCTCTCAGGCCTGGCTTCTCTGATTTTTAATTGTTTGAAGTCTTCCTTATCTTGTCTCACCTCACCACTCTTACTAATTCTTCAGCTCTTGGAAAAGTCATTTCTCCAGGAAGCCATTCTTAATTCTTCCCACCCCATTCCCTACTACCAAGACACTCTGTTATATTCTCCCTTATCACGCTCTTCTTCCCTAGTAGATCATTCATCACGTGTTTCTGTAGAAACATGTTCTCCCTGATATGAGAGGCAAAGTATAGGTCTGTCTTGTCCACAGATTTATCTTCAATGCCCAGAACTTGGCAAGCTCTTCAAATATTTAAATGAAAGTAGACTTGGATTTTCTTAAAATTTTTAGGTAATGTATTTGGAACTAATTTCTTTTGGTCAGGGGACAAAGGAGAATTTGGTTTTGGAGCTATTGAAACGGAAGCATCTCTGTCCAGTACCTAGCCGGATACATGGGTCTGAAATTCACGTGAAAGGTCATCTTTGGGGAGAAATAGATTTAGAAGTCACTAGCAAGTCCTGGAAGGTGGCTTCCTATACCCCGAATGTTGCTACCTGAACAGTCTGGATTTGGTGTGACAGAAGAATAGAGGTATAGGAGATGGAGGACAGATTTCTCACCCCAGTTAGATTTTCTGTCTTGTGGATTTACCCATTTGTTTTTCATCACAGAAATGGCCTCCACCTTCAACCCCCGAGAATGCAAGCTGTCTAAACAGGAAGGGCAAAGCTATGGCTTCTCCCTGCGAATTGAGAAGGACACTGATGGCCACCTGGTCCGGGTGGTTGAGAAGGGTAGCCCAGCAGAGAAGGCAGGTCTCCAGGATGGAGACAGAGTTCTTAGGATCAATGGTGTCTTTGTGGACAAGGAAGAGCATACGCAGGTAAATGGGACATTTGGGGTTCTTCTGCTTCTAGGATCTCTTCAGCTCCCACATCTCTGCTGATTCTAGTTTTGGGGGTCAGTGGAGCCTTCCTGGCTGCCACTGGCAAGGCAGGACACCTTTACGGCTATATTCTGCCGGCTAATCAAGTCTCCCATGATTGACCAAGAACTGTAAAAATTATTCCTAGGTTTGAATAGTGTCAGGTCTAATGTGCATTGCATATTTGCTACATGAAAGGAACTATACTAGGCAATCTCATATTCATTATTTTGTTAAATCCCCACCACAACTCATGAGGTTCATATTACTATTCCATAGATGAGGAAGTGGGGGCTCAGTCACCTTAGCTTGCTAATGTGTTCATGTAGTGAACGTGGCGGAGGGTCTGACCGTACCCCAATTCTGTCTGCCGCTAAGTGGGTGCTCTTTTCACTGTCCTGTACTGTCTCCATAGACCCAGGAGGACCTGTTGTGCTCTAGGGCAGCACTCGTCCCTGAAAGGACCAGTGCTAGTAAAAGTCCCCTGGGCTAGGGCTTCCCTGGTGGCGCAGTGGTTGAGCGTCCGCGCCCGTGAGCCATGGCCGCTGAGCCTGTGCTCCGCAACGGGAGAGGCCACGACAGTGAGAGGCCCGCTACAGCAAAAAAACACAAACAAACAAAAAAAACCCACAAAAGTCCCCTGGGCTAGGGTTGGGCTATTACAGTAGTGCTAGAGGCCCAGCCTAATCTGTATCTGGATCTCGGGAGGAGCCTGGGCAGAGACGGCTGGGGCACAATCGGCTAACTATTCGGGTGTCGGGGGTCAGCTAGTAGAATCTCCAGGGCCAGATAATGAGCCAGATGGTGAGCCCTCCCCCGGCCCCCACCCCCGTGGTTGATAGAGGGTTATTGTTAAAGTTAACCTTTTTCTTTCTTCCTCCTAGGTTGTGGATCTGGTCAGAAAAAGTGGGAATTCAGTGATTTTACTGGTCCTGGATGGGGATTCTTATGAGAAAGCTATGAAAAAACAAGTAGATTTGAAAGAGTTGGGTCAAAGTCAGGAGTCGAGTTGGAATGATAAGAAGCTGCCCTCTGTGATGAATGGAGGAGCACAGACTTGGACACAGCCACGGCTCTGCTACCTGGTGAAGGAGGGGAGTAGCTATGGTTTCTCTCTGAAAACTGTCCAAGGTGAGCTTGAGGGTGGGGCAGGGACGGACAGCTTTCCAGAAGAAAGATACTGTTATCTGTTAATGACTCCTTTGACTAATTTTCAGTTGCTATGGAGATCCAACAGCAGCCTCTCTCTCCCTTTCCCTCCCTGGCCTTTCCCTTGCTTTGCGCAGTTGTGCAAAGACACAGCAGCACTGTGTGGGGGACACTGGGCACTCCGGTCCCCCAGTGTTTGTCAGTCTGAGCCTTTGAGGCCAGAGGGTTAGAGGGTTGATGCTTCTTCGTGGGTAAAGACGGAGGGGAGAATGGAGAAAAAGGGGCAAGAGAAGGGAGGTTCTCCACGATAGCCACTCTTGAATTAGAATGATATCTCTTTTCATCTCTCAGAATGCCCAGGTAGTCACTTATTCAAAAAATTCTTGAGTACCTATTCATGTATTAGCCACTCTTACAGTTAGGTGCTGAGGACACTGCAAAAATCCCCACCCTCCTGTGGCGTTTAAATAGTGTACCCTCAGCTGTGGCCAAGCTCTGACGTGACTTCCTGACATCTAGCTGAGAGGTGCAGTGATTTGAGAAATCCCAACCATCAGAAAACACTAGAAGTTCTGTTTCTAGAATTTCAGAGCTGCAGGCTGACCCACGCTCAGTTGCCCATGGTTTTCTAATGATTCCACTGGCATTGAGGTTGGAACCATAGCTGTGTTAGCCTTTTGGTTCCACCTCTAAGGTTGCTCCTTCCCTGTTCTTTCTGGTATTGGAGAGGTACTGATAGTGGGTCATAACTTGGTAAGTGCTAAACAGCAGACCAATAGTAAACATAAAATAGTTTCCAAGGCTTATTTAACCTGTAGCAAGAGAAATAAACTAGCTATAAGAGGTATTTCTCAAGTTTGTCAGTTATTAAAACACAGTGATGTAGGTGGTCAAGGGAAGCTTGGCATTTCTCAGAGGTTGGTTATCAGTAAAATGGTAAAAAAAAAAAAAAAAAAAAGAAAAAGAAATTGTAATTCAGACTCTACTCATTTGGCCTTTGTGTAATGTCCATGGTGAATGGTTTAGGTTAGCGTTATGAAGGAAATTTTTTCTTCATGACAAATACATAGCAAGGTAACAGGAGAAATGTTAAGTATTTAAGGAAGCAGAGTTTAAATTACTGTTATTCTTTGCAAACTGTTTATGTAGTCATTATGAAGCTACCCTTTGCCTAGGCTGATAGATTAATACCTTGAAAGAACTGACAGCATTTCTTTAAGAAGCACCTAAATCATACCACCTACTAATACACAATGACTGTGTGGATGCTTTCCTCTCCTCCTGTGCCTCTGCCCTCTTTAGCCTGCGTCAGTGAGATTTATTCACTCCACTGGATGTGGTGGTTGATGATAGCATTAATTAAAGAGGACAGAATGGAGCAGACGACTTCTAATTCTACAAACGCAAAGAAAGGGAGTATGACACAGGGATGAAGTGTGGGCATGATTTGGTACTTTCTGGTTCAAGAAGCCAGTGCCACCTGAGATTGCTTCTTTGCATTTAGTTGGGCTCAGAAATCCTATTCAAATCAACAAAAGCCAACTGAGTAATGGCTCTGTCAAGCTTTGCGCTATGAGCTCTAATTGTCATTCTAAATCAGAAGCCAAGTCTATTTGAGTTAGCCCTAAAATTTGAAGTTCTAATATTGTATTATTGGGAGAAAACCCTTTGCTGTTGGACTTTCTGTGTAATGGAGTTGTGACACTTGTTCACCTGTTACCCTCTTTCAGGTAAAAAGGGAGTGTGCATGATTGATATAAAACCTCAAGGTGTGGCTATGAAAGCCGGAGTCCTGGCTGATGATCACTTGATTGAAGTGAATGGAGAGAATGTAGAGGATGCCACCCATGAGGAGGTGGTTGAAAAGGTATATCTCAAAGGAGTACTTTTCTTACCGTATCTTTTACTCTGCTCTCATTGGAAGTGACAGGAAGACAGGAATGGTAGTTTATGATGGGAGGACTATAATAATGGGAAGCTAACCCTTTGTATTAAGAGCAAACATACTCACTAGTGGTATAAAGTGTTAATATAGGGTTTTGGAATAAGGCCTTTGCTAGTTTCAGGTTGTCTTGAAGAAAAGTGTTCTAAAGAACCATTAACTTTATCTTTTGGATCTTATTTGTAATTGATTGGAATTAATTCCAATTTAGAGGGGGTTGGAATCCCCCTCTAAATTTATAATAAAGTGAATGTTGAGCCAATGTTACTAAAATGTTTTAATACAAGCTGGAAGATAACCAGTGTGGTGATGAATATTGAGCTACACATGGGGAGTATTTGAAGACCTGTTATATTCCAAATCTTATGTCTAGCATGGTTCCATGACACATGGAAACCACTCAGAGGATTTTTTAAAATAAATTTATTTACTTATAAAATTTAAAAATAAATTTATTTATTTACTTTTGGCTGCGTTGAGTCTTCGTTGCTGCGCGTGGGCTTTCCCTAGTTGCGGCGACTGGGGGCTACTCTTCGTTGTGGTGTGCGGTGGCTTCTCTTGTTGCGGAGCACTGGCTCTAGGCACGCAGGCTTCAGTAGTTGCGGCTTGTGGGCTCTACAGCACAGGCTCAGTAGTTGTGGCACACGGGCTTAGTTGCTCCGCAGCCTGTGGTATCTTCCCGGACCAGGGCGTGAACCCGTGTCCCCTGCAATGGCAGGCAGATGCCTAACCACTGCACCACCAGGGAAGTCCATCAGAAGTTTTCCTTTGGGGTCATATAGAACCTTGAAAATTGACCAACTTTATCTTCTCTTGGTAGAAGGATCTTTCAAAGTAGACCTTTACTTTCTTTTTCAAACTCCTTTCCTAGTCTTCACCTATATACCTTTCTGGGTACACAGCTTTCACTTGGGTTCAGTTAGCATCTGTGTGGGTGAGGTCATACTTAAGAAGGCGAAAAACAACAACTGTATGAGGGAAGACACATAATACCAGTGAGGTGGTAGAAAACAGTATTACAGCTTAAACTTAGGCCTCACATCTCATATTTCCTATTGAATCTATAGACTGTGTGCCCTGATACAGAAACTTTCCTATTTCCCAGCATCATTCTTGGAGATTGATGTTGGTCCTCACCTGCGTATGTTGTTGCAGGTGAAGAAGTCCGGAAGCCGCGTCATGTTCCTGCTGGTGGACAAGGAAACTGACAAGCACCATAGTGAGCAGAAGATAAAATTCAAGAGAGAAACAGCCAGTTTGAAACTGCTACCCCACCATCCCCGGGTTGTGGAGATGAAGAGGGGAAGCAATGGCTATGGTTTCTATCTGAGGGCAGGCCCAGAACAGAAAGGTAAGGCACTAGAAGAACAGAAAACCTGGTAGCGTAACCATCCAATTCCTCATCCCAGTCTGACTCCAGAGTTCCTTTAGGCCCCCACCCCCCCATCAGATTCATGAAGGAAGTAGTAAGAAACTAGGAAGCGTAGCTGGGTCAGTTTAACTCTGTGCATATGGGGGCCTGATGATGGGCATCCCTAGGTTTCCACAGCAGAATTATAAGGCAGAATTTTGGATCTGGGCAGTAGTATGCTGGTAAATTGGCTCTCTGGAAAAAAAAAAAAGCCCTAATTTGTAGCATGTGTTGTTTTTTGTGGTGTAAATACTCCCACCATGTCTGATTTCAAGCCACCAACACGCTGTCACAGAACGCAAAGTTGAGAAGTGTTTTCATGAGCTGGTGTGAGGCAGCTCCAACACACCCCTAGGTCTGAGGCAGAGGGTGGGTTGGGATCTGGGACTTGAAGAGAACCAGGAGTCTTTCTGGTTCCTTGTAATTCAATAAGGAAAGAACTAAGGTCCTCCTACAGAAGCTGAATACATTAAAAAAATGTAGGTTCAGGCCATGTGAACTGTTATTCACCCAGAAGTTGCTATTTTCTTTTAATCATATATTTATATTAATTTATGAAACATTAATTTGGTTCATATAATGTAAAAACCTCCTCAGGGCCCTTGAGAATATCAAGTGAATCAGACAAGAATTCTTCAGTCAAGAAGCCTCTTGTTTAGTAGAGGAGATAAGACATGTGTATCCATAACTGAAGGTAGATGGTGAGAAGCACCTTAATACAGGGCAGATAAAATACTGTGGAGATTCAATGTTGGAGCAAGTTTTTCTCACTAAAAATGAACTGGGAGGCCTCTTAGTAAAGGCAGCACTTGAGCTCAGGCTTCGTATTATGAGTAGAATTTGGGCAAGTTGATGGAGTGGGGACAGGAAGGCCAGTCCATGAAGACAGGATTGTGTGAAAAAAGCAGGAAAACACAGGCACAGTTTTACTGGCATCTAACGTGTAGCACAGAAAACCAAGTTAGAAAGCTTGGTCGGCGAGAAATGGACCTTTAGTGCGTGTTGAGGAGTTTGGACTTGTTTCTATAGTCAGTGGGGAGTTAAATGTTTTTTGAACAGTGTGAGAGAGAAGAAAAATTAAGCCTACAGTGTCTCGGGAGCTTTACACATCTCAATTACTCCTGATAATTCTGCAAGAATTGCTGAAATTGAGGACTTGAAGAAGATAGGATAATTTCTGTAAGGTCAAACAGTTAGTTGTGGTACAGCTAGGATCAAATTCAGGTCTGTTTAGTTCCAAAGCCCATGTTCATGCTGTTGCCCTGGGGAGTGACTCGGTCAGACATTGCATCAGGATGAATCTGGAGGCAGGTCTGCATTGGAGAAGGGGAGCATTAAGGACAGGGAGAGAAACTGGTAAGGTGCTGTGGCAGTTTAGGTGGAATTTCAGGTAGAGGATCTAGGACTCGAGAAGAGGAGATGTGTAAAAATATTAAGGTAGCACTGAAGGACTTGGCTGATTAGACATGGGGAGTGGATGCTGAGGAAGAATCAGTTGCAAAGTGTCAGTGCCTGGGGAGATGGTGCTCCCACTAACAGGTGACCAAGATGAGGGAGACGGGCCAAGATGATTTTTGGTTTGAATACATTACATTGGAGGAATCTATGGGATATCCAGTTGGAGATGCCAAGCAGCTAGCTGGAAAAGTGAAACTGGAGCTTGTTAAAACTGAATGAAGGACAAAAAAAAGTGTGAGAGATCTGGAGGCATCTGGTGAAGATAGTTTAAGTCACGAGGATAAGGCTAAAGACACATCCTTGTGGCGTCCACACACAAACGTGTTCACAACTGAATTTGCCCAACTGCTACGAAAATGCCAGCATGGGTTTCCTAGGGTCTGAATTCTTTGGTTTTGTTCATCATTCTTCCCTTCCCCCTTTTTTCTTTACGGCAACTTCTACATAAGATGTACAGATACAAGTATGCACACTGACTTCCTGGGACTTTGCTGACCCTTCTTACTGCTGAGCATGCTATTTTGTTAAGATTGAATCCCAAACACTTTTAGTAACAACATTCTTTAAAACCCTTTCATTATTAATGGCTGGGTTTGTTCTTGGAATGAGTTCTGACCAAAGAATGAGGCTGGATAGGATGTGTATAGACATCCTAGGGTGCCAGTGGGAAGGACAGGAGTTGTACTCAGCATGCCTTTTATATCTATTTTATAAGGGCTTTAGGTTCCAGCAGAAATACCCCAGTTTGTTTTTTAGTGGTCTTTCTGATAATTTTATTAAATTTTTTTTTGGTGGGGGTGAGTAGGTCAAATCGTTAAGGACATAGATTCCGGAAGTCCAGCAGAGAAGGCTGGCTTGAAGAACAATGACCTGGTGGTTGCTGTCAACGGCGAGTCTGTGGAGTCCCTCGATCATGACAGTGTGGTGGAAATGATTAAAAAGGGTGGAGACCAGACTTCACTGTTGGTGGTGGACAAAGAGACGGAAAACATATATAAACTGGTAAGTAATACAAGGCCACATATTCATGAATTAAGGTTGGGTCCATTCAGTCATGCCCTCAAACTTTGGCTAAGTTACCACTTTGATCTTCATACTGGAAGGGGCATAAAATCATCATAAAGGCTGCATTGAAGCTCAGATTGGTAGAGATAAGAGAATGCCAAGTGATTGGTACATGAGTTTTAAGTCCTTAGATTCAAGATTTTGAAAGAATTTGCAAATATAACTGCAGAATCTCTCTTGGTGACCTGGGAAAAACCTATGAACAATAGCCTGGAAATAAGCAGATGTAGCCCTAACTTTCCCAAATAGGGAATAATTGGATTTTAAACTATAGACCAATACATTCTATCAATCCTGTGTAAAAGCCTAAAAAGGATTATTAAACAGTTTATAAGCCCTTAGCAAGGGAGTAGAAACACAGATTCACCAAGACCAACTGGTGTCAAACTAACCTTATTTCCTCTGATCACAACAGCTATTATCTGCACATTTTAAGGTTTTTATAACAGTTTTGTCACAAGAACTGAGGTTCACTCTAGCTTAGCAGACATTTGGGGGCTTCCTAAGGCACCATCTGCCTTGCTGGGTGTTGGTCACAAAAATGAACAAAGATGAACTTGTTCTATGTGATATGCAATAATAGAAGCATCCAAAGGTGTATAAGTGATATAGAGGGAGGAATATTATGAGAGGTGGTGGTAGTACTAGCCTCCTTTTTAGATGAAAAAAATGGAACTTAGACTAAGTGATGATTGGCGAAAGTCACACAGCTTAGCAGACTGAAGCCGGTGTGTGAATGCAGGTTTTATTATGCCATAATCCCTCCCAGCACAACATTTTGATTAGATACTTCAAGACACTTGTCTTGATGACACTGCCCCTATCCAAAAAATGCAACTTAAGGTTACATTAATTGACACTTAGCTTCTGGAGATGGTAGTATTACTGTACTGAGTTGGTCAGACTATACCTGAAATTACCAGTAATGTAATCTTGGGTAAGTTACCCTCCCTGTGCCTGTTTCTTTCGTTGCAAAATGGGCGTAGCTACAGTGAAGGGTGGCTATGAGTGTTAAATGAGTTAATATTTGGAGCATTCAGAATAATGCCTGGCACATATAAATGTTTGTTAAATCAACATTGTATCCAGTTCTGAGAACCTCACTTTAAGGCCAATGTCAAGAAAGGTAACCAGGGCAGAGGTTTCGTAAGACCCTACGTGAATATTTAGCTTGAACAAGCATAGACTTTGGGGAAGAAAGAACATCTTCAAGAATTTGAAAGGCTAAATGGTAACTATGTAAGGTGATGGATGTGTTAATTTAACTTGATTGTGGTAACCATTTCACAATGTATATGTCTAGCAAATCATCATGTGTACACCTTGAATATATACAATTTGTCAATTATAATTCATTAAAGCTGGGAAAATGTATGAAGCAAAAATTGACAAAATTGAAAAGAGAAGTACAGTTCTACAATAATAGTTGGAGACTTCAATATCCCACTCTCAATACTGGATAGAATAACCAGACAGAAGTAAGAAACTAGAGGACTTGAACAACACAAACCAGCTAGATCTAACAGACATACACTCTATCCAACAACAGAATACACATTCTTCTCAAGTGCACAAGGGATATTCTCCAGAATAGACAATATGTTAGGCCACAAATTAAGTCACAATCGCCAAAAGATGTAATCAACCCAAGTGTCCACTGACAGATGAATGGATTTAAAAAATGTTATCTATCTATCTATCTATCTAATCTATCTAATGAATTTGGAAGGCTATTATGTGCAGGAAGTAGACTTATTTTTGAGGTGTTCTATGGGGCACAGCTTGACCAAAATAGAGAAGGCACAGGGAGCTAGCTTTTGGCTTAAGGACAACTGAAGCTGCCAGGAACAAGCTCTGCAGAGCAGGGAGCTCCCAGTTGGTGGAAAAAATCAAGCAGAAGTCAGGTCACTGCTGTAGCTGTTGTAAAGGGAATTCTGGCATCAAGTCCTTGTCAATGTCTCTTAAACTTATGACAGCATGACTGAACTATAATTTTAATGTTTTGGTTAATATGAGAGAAATTGGACCTAAAAAGATGCTTGTTGCCATCTTCTTCCTCCGTCTTCACTACCGCCTCCACCCCAAAGTAAGTTCCATAGATGGGTAGGTGGGAGGTGGTTGGATCTTTGATATATGTCAGTGAATAAAACAAACACCTAAAACAGTTCCTGGAACATACTAGACACCCAAATATTTGAGTGAAGAAGGAGTAAAAACTCATTAAGTGTTTAATGTTACTGTCCTCTGCCTCAAGATTAGCTGCTACTGTCAGATACAGTTGATTTGCTTGTTTGGGTAGTGACATCAGTGGTACTTTTGCAGGTGATGAGTCACTTTGACAATTTTCCACATTCTATTTTATTTTTTAAATTTATCTTTGGCTGCATTGGGTCTTTGTTGCTGTGCACGGGCTTTCTATAGCTGCAGCGAGCGGGGGCTACTCTTCATTGTGGTGCGCAGGCTTCTCATTGCGGTGGCTTCTCTTGTTGCAGAGCACGGGCTGTAAGCACATGGGCTTCAGTAGTTGTGGCTTGCGGGCTCTAGAAGGCAGGCTCTGTAGTTGTGGCGCATGGGCTTAGTTGTTCCACGGCATGTGGGATCTTCCTGGACCAGGGATTGAACCTATGTCCCCTGCATTGGCAGGCAGATTCTTTTTTTTTTTTTTTTTTACATCTTTATTGGAGTATAATTGCTTTACAATGGTGTGTTAGTTTCTGCTTTATAACAAAGTGAATCAGTTATACATATACATATGTTCCCATATCTCTTCCCTCTTGCCTCTCCCTCCCTCCCACACTCCCTATCCCACCCCTCTAGGTGGTCACAAAGCACGAAGCTGATCTCCCTGTGCTATACAGCTGCTTCCCACTAGCTGTCTATTTTACATTTGGTAGTGTATATATGTCCATGTCACTCTCTCACTTTGTTACAGCTTACCCTTCCCTCTCCCCATATCCTCAAGTCCATTCTCTAGTAGGTCTGTGTCTTTATTCCTGTCTTACCCCTAGGTTCTTCATGACTTTTCCTTAAATTCCATATATGTGTTAGCATACGGTATTTGTCTTTCTCTTTCTGACTTACTTCACTCTGTATGACAGACTCTATGTCCATCCACCTCATTACAAATAGCTCAATTTCGTTTCTTTTTATGGCTGAGTAATATTCCATTGTATATATGTGCCACATCTTCTTTATCCATTCATCCGATGATGGACACTTAGGTTGTTTCCATCTCCTGGCTATTGTAAATAGAGCTGCAATGAACATTTTGGTACATGACTCTTTTTGAATTATGGTTTTCTCAGGGTATATGCCCAGTAGTGGGATTGCTGGGTCATATGGTAGTTCTATTTGGCAGGTGGATTCTTAACCACTGTGCCACCAGGGTAGTCCCAATTTTCCACATTTTTTTAAATTATAAATTTATTTACTTATTTTTATTTTTGGCTGCATTGGGTCTTCATTGCTGCACGTGGGCTTTCTCTAGTTGTGGCCAGCAGGGATACTCTTTGCTGTCGGGCATGGGCTTCTCATTGCGGTGGCTTCTCTTGTTGCAGAGCACGGGCTCTAGGCACATGGGCTTCAGTAGTCGTGGCACAAGGGCTCAGTAGTTGTGGCGCACGGGCTTAGTTGCTCCGCAGCATGTGGGATCTTCCTGGACCAGAGCTTGAACCCGTGTCCCCTGCATTGGCAGGCAGATTCTTAACCACTGTGCCACCAGGGAAGCCTCCAATTTTCCACATTTTAAAGAGAAAGAAATGTGGGAAGATTTGCAAGTATATCATTGAAAGGTCTGAAGTTAGCTGAATTAGGTAACTAGCAGGTTCTGTGCTGGTGCTTCTCTTGGTAAGAAAGGAAGATGTGGTCTTGGGGTTAGTAAGACAGATGATACCAGGACCCCAAATCCAGTTTTATCCAGGTTGCTAAACAGTATGACTTGGGGCAGAGCACATGTACTCACCTTCAATTGCTTGATTTTCTACTCATTGCCTAACAAATGTCCTGGATGCTTGTGGGCAATAATTTAACTACTGATCCAAGATCTTACTATACCCAAATATACCCTTTTAATTCTCTCAACTAAAACCCACACTCAGCTAAACTCTTCATTCTGTAACACAAACCAGTCATATGTTTCCTGTTCTCTGCCTCTTTTATATTTGAGACCATCACTGCCTTCTTCACATGGATGGTCTGGGAGTTGAGATGGGTTAGAAGTATTTAAAGATAGTGAGGAGTCTGGCTTAACAGAAGTGTCAGCTAATGGTTACAATAATAAATAGTAAAATAAATTGAGTACAGCAGATACAGGACTGGAGGGGGAGGGGGAGAAGCAAGTAGCAAATGGTTGGAATTGGCTTTTGTTACCATATGTGATCACACGATTGCCAACCTCCTCTACCCGCTCCCTCAATTAATTACTGCGTGTAATTCAAATAGTGGTAAAAATAATGTCTCATGTTTCACTTTCTCTAATGTGTTTAAGGAGCTCTGAAGAGTTCTGAAGACCATCTTATTGAAGGGGAAGGGCCAGGTGAACCTGCTCTGCATGAGGTACTGGGCAAGTCACTCAATGTCTATAATCTCCTAACAGGGAGATTGCCTATGGTTTGTTCAGTGACTCGCTCACTATCATGGAATCAGAATAAACTGGCAGTTCTGTTAGACTTATTTTTGGATCCTTGTACAACATTCTATACTGCTTTTATTTTATATATATTTACATTTATTTTCACGTGTTTACACTCATTACTCTATAACCAAGCTCAATCTTCCTTTATACCTTTTCTGTTTGGGGTAGTAGAGAAATTTTACAGCCCACAGCCAGATGTATCTGGAAGAGGAGTGGAACATGGAGGATACCTTATAAGTTAAACCAGCACATTTAATAAAGTGTAACTTCCCATACTTACAATTAATGGGTTTTTTTTCCCTTTATTTTCAAAAGGCTGGCTTTTCTCCATTACTCTACTATCAAAATCAAGAACTGCCTAATGGGTCTGTCAAGGAGGCTCCAGTTCCTACTCCTGCCCCTCTGGAGGTCTCAAGCCCAGATACTACAGAGGAAGTAGCAGATCATAAGCCTAAACTCTGCAGGCTGGTCAAAGGTGAAGATGGCTATGGCTTTCACTTAAATGCGATTCGGGGTCAGCCAGGCTCATTCGTCAAAGAGGTATGGTGATCTGGTTCCGGCAGCCCAACAGACAGTCACAATTAGGAGAGTCCCAGTTTCTCCCACTCACTGATGGCTCACTAAAAAGGTTACATTGAAGGCTTACACTGAGGGTCTCACATGGGTTCAAATAAATGCTGTTATGGTCTTGTACCCTTTAAGATAGGTACTAGTACATCCTAAGCTCACATCTTTCATTTCTTAAACATCTGTTCCACCTAATTGTCTCTATAGATACTTTCAAATCAAATACTGTAAACAGAGTGAGTTGACATGACTGTGGTGACCGTCACTAATGATTCTGGGAGTGATACTTGTTTGCTTCTGTGCATTTGGCAGAATGCCCCTACCCTGCAGGGACTGACAGTGGGGTGGCTATCTCTACAGCTCTCAAGTTGGGAACAAAGGAGGCAGACCTATGAAATCTAATGCCTTCAACCCAGAAGACATATGATATTCAACCACTGTGACACTACTCATCTGAGCACAGAAGCTGTAGCTTTCATAAGGAGAAAAGCAATAGAGCACCATTCTCAACTTCTCTACCTCAAGGAGAAATAATAACATGATTAAGAATAAATTCTCAATGTCCTCATCTCTCCTCTGAAGAATAGCTAGTCGAACATTCTGTTATCTGTGTTTGGAAGTGATAACTCAGAACCTCTGCCCACAGGTACAGAAGGGTGGCCCTGCTGACCTGGCTGGGCTAGAGGATGAGGATGTCATCATTGAAGTGAATGGAGTGAACGTCCTGGATGAGCCCTATGAGAAGGTGGTGGACAGAATCCAGAGCAGTGGCAAGAATGTCATACTCTTAGTCTGTGGAAAGAAGGCCTATGATTATTTCCAGGCTAAGAAAATCCCTATCGTTTCCTCCATGGCTAATCCACTGGATGACACCCCTGATCCTGAAGAAGGAACGCCAGAGGAAGCAGAGCAAGACTCGCACACGGCAAAAGAACGAGTGAGTGGTGATGCATTTCTTTTACTGATCTAACTAACCAGAGTCTGGTAAAGTCCTTAATAAGTGCACCATGTGTCTATGTTTACCACAGATTTCCTAAAATACTAGAAAATGACAGCGTAAAGAGAACTAGCAAATTTATTTATCGTGGCAGAGAGGAGATGGTATAAGAACAGCGAACATCTTATTTTTCATAGCATGGAGTTGATGGTAACTTATCAAAATTATAATGGGAACCACCAGAAGAAACTGAATCAGACTATTTATGTACAAATTCTGGATCTACCATTTATCAGCCTTGGGTAAATGGATTTATTCTCCGTGCCTCAGTTTCCCCACCTATAAAACAAGGATAATTTGTCAGATTGTTATCAGGATTATATTAATTAAGACTGTTAAAGTGCTTTGAGCAGTGCCTGCTTCATGGTAAGCATGAAAATGAATGGTGGTGGTTAGTGACAGTATTGTTTTTAAAATAATTGGCAGATATTCAAGTTTTATTACTGGGGAAGGGTAAGCATTATTCCGTATGTATTTGGATTAGATAAATTCCTTGGTAAGTCTCAATTTCTTTTCACAGGTGAACTTGAGGTCCAAAAGTAAACTGACCTAAGTTCATAAAGAAAATGTATGGCAAAGCCAAGACTCTAAAAGTTTTATATTCTTTCTGTTACATTATTTCTATTGATTGGTAATATAAAAAACAAATACTCATTTTTTGGGTTTTTTTTTTTGTGGTACGTGGCCACTTGCAGAGCACAAGCTCCAGATGCGCAGGCTCAGTGGCCATGGCTCACGGGCCCAGCCGCTCTGTGGCATGTGGGATCTTCCCGGACCGGGGCACGAACCCGTGTCCCCTGTATCGGCAGGCGGACTCGCAACCACTGCACCACCAGGGAAGCCCAACAAATACTCATTTTTAATGAATACATGCTGTCTTAGTCTGTTTGGGCTGCTAAACAAAATAGCATAGACAGGTTGGCTTATAAACAACAAACATTTATTTCTCACAGTTCTCGAGGCTGGGAAGTCCAAGATCACGGCACTGACAGATTCAGTGTCTGGTGAAGGACTTCTTCCAGGTTGCAGACTGCTGACTTTGGCCACGCCTTCACATGGAAGAAGGGGATGTGGAGTTCCGGGAGGCCTCTTTTATGAGGGCACTAATCTCAATCATGAGAGATCTACCCTCATGACCTAATCACCTCCCAAAGGCCCTACCTCCTAATAACATCACCCTGGGGAACAGGATTTCAACTTACCCATTTTAGGGAGGTACAGACTTGCAGACCATAGCATACATGATAGCCATTGACCTTGTATTCTAGGTGTCTTTAAAAAATTCTATAATAACTCTATAGGAAGTCATTATAGTACTATGCTAACTTTATAGAAAAGAAATTATATATATATGGACATTAAGAAGTATGTTAGTGTCAAACAGCAAACTGGAAACAAAGCCAAGTATAGAATTCAGGTCACCTGGCTTCTAGTGAGTGACTCTACTCCCTGATTTAAGTCATGCAACTCTAGAGTAGATCATCCATCTCCTGATGTTCACACTCTTACCACTTATAGATCCTTTGTTTTCTTTTGAACAGGCCCACAGTACAGCCTCTCATTCTTCTTCCAATTCTGAAGATACAGAGATGTGATGAGAACAAGCGATAGCTTTGGCTGATAGCTGTTTCTGGGTATTTAATAGGAATCCTTTCCTAAGGAATGAGCTACCACCGGTTTACTGTCTCTGTTAGAGAAGAACTCCTCTGGAAACCAGTTTGTCAATGTGTGATTGTCTTCTGTTGTCATCTGTTTTAGGGGCGGCTACTGCAGATAGCTTATTTATGGTCAACTTAGGAAAAGTTAAGGCAGGAGCCAGATACTTTTCATTTGATTTCTTTCAAGCTTCAACTTAACTACATTTCTCTGTATGCTGTTATCTCTTCTGTAGGTTCCTAGAGCACCAAAGATGATTTACAAATTTGTATGTGTGAGAACTGCTAATTAAAGTACCTGAGCAGATAAGCCTATTAAAATTATCCTTTGTAAGAATGTTGTTGTTGCTAAAATAAATGCCATTAAAAATGCCTTTTGAGTATGCTTAAATTTTGCCTGTTAGCTGATGTAACCTTAATAAACTTTTTATTTGTTTTTGGTAAACTTTTTATGCTTTAACCTTCATGTTGCCTCTAGAAACCCAAAACACAGTAAAACTCAGAATAAGATCTTAGTAATAAAAAGAGACTTCCTGGTAATAAAATTCAGGATTTTCTTAAATTGCATATCTGAGTGTTCTACAAATTTTCCAAGAGCTTCCTTTTACAGATGAAGAAATTGAGTCATAGGATAGGAAAGTGACTTATTCCAGTTAACAGTTATTCATTGTTTTACCCCACAGCACGAGGGGCAGATGAAAAGAAAAAATGAGATATCATCACTGACTTGAATTTAGAGTAATTCACTTTTAAATAATAAGTTGAAAGGAAATCAAGAAAAATGACATACTTTGAAGTCTCTCTTGGTAGACTCTAGTTCAGTTGCATACCACTCCTTCCCCAGGACAGATAACCTCTTGGTTATTTTAAGGGGACAGGGTCTGGGGAGTAAGGGTGGGATGCCAATTCATATTAGATCACACAAGCATAACTTTTTAACCAAGCTATCCTTGATAAAATAATGCTAAGTCCAAAGTGTTAACAATCTCTGATTTTAATGACAGTCAACCTCAAGGGAACGTTATAACCTTCTCCATGTGATCCTTGACTTGAACAGAATCTCATGTGTTTGGCCCATGTGTTTGGCCCAGCTACCTTAGATCTCTCTTAGCCCAGAATTCCAGTGTATTTTCTCCCCTTAGTTTCTTGGCTCTGTCCGGTCCCACCACCCAGCATACTGCACCAGCCTCAAACCCAAACAGGGTGCTCTTGGCTGAGTACTAGCTTGAGTTACTTCTCTCTCTCATTTCTGTGATCATGAGTAGCTGATGTACCCATGATTACAGTACCATCTGAGGAGGCAGGTGTAAGCTGGAGGTAGAATATGCTACCACAACATTTTTTTTGTTTAAAAAATGTTAGGCCCCGGTCCCCTCCATTTTTTCCCTCTTATATCCAAATTCTGACACCACTGGCCTGTAGCAGTCTATAATAGGCATGAGTTCAAGGTGTCATATGCTTCTCTGGTGCCTGTTTGTGGGCCAAATAGAGGAAGAGTATGCTGGAGAGAGCACTGACCAGGAAGATGACATCAAACCAACGGTGATAGAAGTTGAACTGTAGCTCTCCAAGGACCTCGGTGACTATGGTGCGGTACTCCAGAGGCATGCTCATTCGGATCAGCAGCACAGAGGAGACGAAGTACATGCCCTGCAAGTCAGATTAATCAAGAAGTCCCTCTGAATGTAGTGACAGACAAGTCCCAGGACATTGTTAAAATATTTAAAAGTATAGAGCACATTTCTGGCATTTTACAGCTGTGCACATAAAGCTAGTTCATTAAACTTACCATTATCTGTGCTAATAGCAGGACAATGACATTGGAGGACTTACTGCTGGATATGGCATAAAAGAACTGTCAAGAAAGGGAGGAGAGATGAATTTATATAGTACTGCTAGATTCCTGTGTCGAAAACATTAAGTACTACAGTTAACATTTAATTGAAAATGTCTCTTCCATGCCACAATCCTGTATAGAACCATTCATATGATTAAGGCTATAAATAAGATATTTAAATAGACTGCCCCAAAAGGATCCAGTTATACTTTTCCCATATGGGTAAGTTGGTGGTTTTAGGTATTATAACATGAAAGGATTCCACCTTATCAGAAACTATGTGATACATATGATTTTAACATCATTATAAATCATTAAAACAAATTACTCCAGGCCACTCCAAGCCCTTGAAATTGTTACTAGGCTCCTGAGCTCTTCCCAAAATTGTGCTAGATGCTTGGTGATCCCTTCTTCCCTCCCAACTTCTTCTCTCCTTTCATTCGAACAATTCTTGGATTTTGAAATCCTTACCTCTTCTGACAGAGAGGATTTACCTTCCAGCTCCATGAAGCCTTCCTATGCTGATCAGAAAACAGCTGAACATTCTGCTTCTCCTACTTCCATATCCTCCTTACAAGCAACTCTCACAGTTATTCTTCTACCCTCAAATACTATCTCATTTATTCATTCCAAATACCTGCTCAGCACCTACCATGTGCCACGTTCTGTTCTAGATGTTGGTGACATATCAGTGAATGAAACAGACTGTGACCTCATTCTATGACCTTTGGTAACTAACTGTACTTATCTGATTGGTGTATGATGTAAATACATCATCATCAACTCATGTATTAGTTTAACTTTTTCTTTTACTCTGTTGTATGTCTTTTAAATATTTGCGACTGTTGTTTAAGATCTCAGAAGGCAGAAATGTTAATTAGGTAAAATCATCTCACAGTGCCACATGTAATTAAATTAGTACTTTTAAACTCTGTGATACAACCTACCTTGGTAAGAGTGATCAGCAGTCCTCTGATAGACGTGACAATGATTATTCCAACCAGAATGAAGGAAATGTGCTGGGACCAGAACTTCACCTGTCAACACAATAGGAAGGAAAAATATTTGTTAAATCTCTGTTCAGAGAGATGGGAAAGCTAAGAAAATGCATTCTTATCACTTATGTAGCTGTGAGAGGGAACTTCATTAGCAAGTAAGTGGCAGCGAAAACATGTACAGGAAGACTGCAGTGGATATCTTAACTAGCAGACTTAAAACTTAAGGACAGAAGAAAGCAAGTGCAATGAAGTGATGAAAATAACTCTAATAACCAGAAGAAACACAAAGCTAATAACACAGCTTCAAGTGAAAAGCATGAATTAAAAGGAAACTAAATAGCAGCCTGATAATTTTAATATCTGAATGACAGTTCTCTGATCACCCAAAACTATAAGAAACTTTTCTTCTTATAATAAAAGAATATGTAGACATTCTCAGCTATAGTCTAGGAAATAGCTGACCTTCATCTGAATCACATGATGATACTTTCTTCTCCTCTTGGATTGCTTCAGAGTGAGAGGCAGCTGTGATACCCTGTGCTTGATTCAGGGCTGAAAAGCATCTGAGGGGGAGCTGCATTGCTAACATCTAAGAGATGTTATTCAGAATTATGAAATGTGAAGTACGTATATAGATGAGTTATAGATGGAATACATATACACACACAGCAGCTAGCCTCAAAGCACTGATAAGGGCATTTCTAAAAACTCACCCCAGTAAAAAAGTGTAAAAGAGGAAAACACATGTGAATAAAGAGTGAAGCATACTTTACCGTATAATTTATACACTACTTGAAGGAAAGATGCCATGCTCCTTCACATGAAAAAGGATACACTATTGATCTATCATCAAAAAAATGTGTGCTTTGAGCTGTTTCTCAAGGACTGGCGCTCAATTTGCTCTGGTGTATTTTCATGTTATCCAGCTATGAGGGGCATGTCCAGCTGAGATGGCTGGCTGGGGGTAGCATGCAGTCTGTGGCCAGGATCATAGCACAGCTAAATGGCACTCATAGGGACTAAGAACATGACATTGGTCTTATTATCAAAGTGCTAATCAGCTAGAATCACTGGCTATATATATACCTGGAAAATATACTATTCTACAAATAAAGACATTAAACTTAAATTGGGACAAGAATGTGTTTAATAACAGTAGTATTATAAAACACGTAGAAAGATGATTAAAAAAACCTTTGTGCACAGGTGACAGTTAACACTTTTAGCTCAAAACCCACATGAATTAATTGATACGGTTAATTTTTTATAGCAGAAATCATTTCAGTTCTAACACGAAAACACTAATTAGTATTTAATTTTCTACCAGAGGAATCAAAGGTGAGTTATGTTTGAAGATGTCATCAAGTATCACAGAAAGAAGTATTTGAATATTTGTTACGGAGAAGCTGGTGAGTGGTAGCTGCTAGAGAAGAAGAGGAGGAACTACAGAGATAATCACTATCCATGACAATAATAATTGCCAGTCGTTACTTATGGTTTTATGCCCTTTATGAATTTGCCATAGGAATATGCCAAAATATAGAGGAGAGTGAGAAGAATGAAAGCAGAAGCAAGTACCTAGAATAAGGAGTTAGAATCTAAAGAATTGTTATTTAGAGCAGATAAAATAGAAAGAAACATAAGAAATAAGGATTTTGATACAACTCTTACATCAAATTGGATCCCCAGATAATTCACAGTGATCTCAATGCCTCTTGTGACTGGATCAGTTTTCCCAACTCGGTCAAAAACGATATTAATGGTTGCCTGCAGAGACACAGACCTTTACATTAGAGTATCTCAATAATCACCATTTAAAAAAATGATTCAAAATAATGAATTAATCACCAAATGTACCTTACAGGTAGATATTCCTAAAAATGCAATTCTACTCTCAATCTAAATCATATATAAGAAATCTATTTTGGCTATTCACACATAGGCAAACAAAAGTCCCTATCTACACTATCTTTCTTTTCTGTAGAGTCTAAAGGGGAATAAGGCTATGACATATACAAATTAATTTAATAGGATCCAGCAAGGAAACATTTTGGTAGACGAGCTTAGGGTAAGAGAATCGAGGAATTCCAGGGTAATTCCCTGTGGTTATTTTCTGACAGCTCTAATAGCAATCACTAAAACAACAAAAATAGAGTTATAGCTGACAAGCCAACAAAGAAGATCAAATGGAATTACGAAAAATACCCAATTAATCCAAAAGAAGGAAGAAAAAAAGGAAAAAGGGGAAAAAAGAACACACGAGATGAATAAAAACATACAGCAACATGGTTGTTTTAAACTCAACCATATCAATAATCACATTAAATATAAATGGTCTAAACCAGGGGTTGGCAGACTCTGCCACTGTCATATAACTGTAGCTACAGACAATATGTAGATAAATGGGCTTGGCTGTGTTCCAATAAAACTTTTAAAGTAAAAGCACGTGGTGGCTGGATTTGGCCTGTGGGCTATAGATGGCTGACTCCTGGTCCAAATATGACAATTAAATGGCAGAGAGCACCAGATTAGATAAAAAAGCAAGTTGCTTACAAGAAACCCACTTTAAAGATACAAATATGTTAAAAGTAAAAGTATGGAAAAAGATATATTATGCTAACGCTAATCAAAAGAAAGCTGGAATGTCTATATTAATATGAGACAAAGTAGATTTCATAGCAAAAAATAAAAGGGTCATTTCATAAGAATAAAAGAATCATTTCAACAAGGGGCACATAATGACCCTACATGACATACATGAAGCAAAAAAGTGACAGAATTTAAAAAAAGGCAAATCCACAACAATAGGTGGAAATTTCAACACCCCTCTCTTAGTAATTAAGTAGTCAGAAAATCAGTAAGAGTACAGAAAACTTTAACAATACTATCAACCAACTTAACCTAATTGACACTTGCAAGCCATTACACCCAACAGGAGTAGAATACACATTCTATTCAAGTGTACATAGAACATTAATCATGGTTAGCCATATTCTGGGTCAGAAAACAAGTCTCAATAAACTTAAAAAGTTTCAAAGTATATTCGCAGATCACATGAAATTAAATTAGAAAGCAATTACAGAAAGATATTCAGATGATCCCCAAATATTTTATAACATACTTCTAACCCACAAGTCAAAGAAGAAATCAAAAAGGAAATCAGACAGTATTTTGAACTGAATGAAAATAAAAATAAACATCAAAAAAGTTGCATTTTGTGAGACGCAACTAAAATAGTACTTAGCAAGAAATTTATAGCATTAAGACACCTATATTAAAAAAAAGGTTTCAAACCAATGATCTTAGCTTCCACTTTAAGAAATTAGAAAAAGAAGACCCCAAAAAAGCAGAAGAGAAATAATAGCAGAAACCAGAAAAACAACAGAGAAAAATCAATTAACCCAGATGCTGGTTCTTTGAAAAGTTCAATAAGATTGATAAACTTCTATCGAGACTGATCAGAAAAAAAGAGAAAAGACACCCATTATCAATATCAAGAATTAGAGAGATATCAATTCACATCCACTAAAATTATTATAATTAAAAAGATAGATAATAAGTGTTGGAGAGGATGTGGAGAAATTGCAACCATCACACATTGCTGGCAGGAATGTAAATTGGTACAGATGCTTTAGAAAACAGCCTGGTAGTTTGGCAGTTTATTAGAAGGTTAAACATATAGTTAGCATATAACCCAGCAATTCTACCCCTACAGGTATCTACCTAAGAGAAATGAAACATCTGTCCACATAAAAACTTATACATGAATGCTCACAATAGCATTATTTACAGTGGACAAAAAGTGGAAACAACTCAAATGTCCATCAACTGATAAGTGGATAATTTAAATTAATGTGGTATATCCATATAAGGAAATAAATATTACTCAGTCATAAAAAGGAATGAAGTACTGATAGAGGCTACCACATAGATGAACATTGAAAACATTTTGTGAAGAAGCCAATCACAAAAGATCACATTGTATGATTCTATTTACATGAAATGTCCAGAATAGGGAAATTTATAGAGACAGAAAGTATCAATAGATTAGTGGCTGCCTGAGGCTGGGGGAGAAATAGGGAATGACTGCTAGTGAGTATGGGATTTCTTTTCGGGGTGATAAAAATTGATTGTGTTGATGGTTACACACTTTGTGAATATTAAAAACCATTGAATTGTACACTAAATGGGTGAATTGTATTGCATGTGAATTATATCTCAATAAAGCTGTTACATAAAAAGAGAATGAGAGAAGTGACATCATTACAGACTTTATAAATATTAAAAGGATAATAAGAGAATACTATGAACAATCTTATGCCAATAAATTTGACAACTTCAATAAAAATGGATAAATTCTTTGTAAGACACAAGTACAAAAGTTCACTCAAGAAGAAATAGATAACCCTGAATAAACTTTATACATATTAAAAAAATTATATTTGTAGTTAAAAAACTCTCTGCAAAGAAAACTCCAGGTCTAGATGGCTGATGAAATCCACCAAACATTTAAGAAAGAAATAATAACAATTCCATGCAAACTGTTCTGCTAATTAGAAGAGAAAGAAATACTTCTCAACTTATTCTCTAAGGTTAGACACCTAAACCAAACAAAGACATTAACAAGAAAACTACATTCTGGTATTCCTCATAAACATAGATGCACAAATTCTTAACAAAATTTTAGTAAGTTAAATCTAACAAAATATAAAAAGGATAATACATCATGGCCAAGTAAAGTTTACTGCAGGAATGCAAGGTCAGTTTAATATTCAAAAAGTAATGTAACACTATATTAGCAGACTAAAAAAGAAAAACCATATGATCATCTCAATAGATGCAGAAAAGCATCTGACAAAATCAAACATGCTTTCATGATTAAAAACACTCAAGAAACTATGAATAAAAGAAAATTCCTCAGCCTGATAAAGGGCACCTAGGAAAAACCGACAGCTAACATCATACTTAATGGTGTAAGACTGGATGCTTTCCCCCTAAGATCAGGATGACTGCTCTATTTAACTCTGTAACTGGAGGCTTTGGTCAGTGCAGTAAGGCTGGGGGAGGAGGATCAGAAGAAAGGTAGGATGGAATTGTTTATGTAGAAAAATCCTACGAAATTTATAAAGAGCTTCTAGAAATAATAAGGGAGTTTAGCGAGGTTGCAGAATATAAGATCAATATACAAGAATCAATTGTATATCTATATACTAGTAACACTTGGAAATTAAAATTATAAAAACATTTTCATTTATAATAGCATCAAAAAATTAAATACTTAAGAGATAAGTCTGATGAAAGTTTTGTACACTAAAAACTATAAGGGCTTCCCTGGTGGTGCAGTGGTTGAGAATCCGCCTGCTAACTCAGGGGACACGGATTCAAGCCCTGGCCCGGGAAGATCCCACATGCTGCGGAGCAGCCGGGCCCGCTCGCCACAACGACAGACCCTGTGCTCTAGAGCCCACGAGCCACAACTACTGAAGCCCGCGGGCCTGGATCCCATGCTCTGCAACAGGGGAGGCCACCGCAGTGAGAGGCCCGTGCACTGCAACAAGGAGTGGCCCCTGCTTGCCGCAACTAGAGAAAACCCGTGTGCAGCAACAAAGACACAATGCAGCCAAAAATAAATAAATAAAATAAAATTTAAAAAGAGTAATAAAAACTATAAAACACTGTTGAGAGAAACTAAAGAAGATCTAAATAAATGAAGAGTTGTACCATGCTCATGAATTGGAAAACTCATTGATCAAGACAGTGTGGTATGGGCAGAAGTAAATATATAAGATACATATAAATCTCAATAGAAAAAAAGAGAGTACAGAAACAGACCCACACACATATGGTCAATTAGTTTTTGACAAAATTGCAAAATCACCTCAATGGAGAAAGGATACTCTTTTCAACAAATGGTGCTAGAACAATTGGCTATCTATATGAAAAAAATGAACTTGGATTCATACTCCAATATCATATTAGAAAATTAACTCAAGATGGATCATAGACCTAAATGTAAAACCTAAAACTATAAAATTTCTAGAAGAAAACATATGAAAAAAATCTTTGTGACAAACCTTTAGACAAATATTTCTTTTTTTTTTTGCAGTATGCGGGCCTCTCACTGTTGCGGCCTCTCCTGTTGCGGAGCACAGGCTCCAGACATGCAGGCTCAGCGGCCATGGCTCACGGGCCCAGCCACTCCGTGGCATGTGGGATCTTCCCAGACCAGGGCACGAACCCGCGTCCCCTGCATCGGCAGGCAGACTCTCAACCACTGCGCCACCAGGGAAGCCCTAGACAAAGATTTCTTAGATACAACACCAAAAGCATAATCCATAGTAGGAAAAAAAAAGATAAATAGGACTTCATCAAAGTGAAGAATTTCTGGTTTTCGAAAGATACTGCTAAGTGAATGAAAAGCCAAGCCACTGACTGGGAGAAAATATCTGAAAATCACATATTTTATAAAAGGCTTCCAGACTATATTGAAAAACTCTCAAACCCAATAAAAAGAAAACAACCTAATTAAAAAATTGGCAAAAAAATTTGAATAGATACATTGCCAGAGAGGATATACAGGTGGCAAAAAGGCACATAAAAAGTTGTTCAACATCATTAGACATTAGGAAAATGCAAATTAAAATGATTCAATACCACCTCATACTTATTAAAACATCTAAGATTAAAAAGACTGACTACACAATGTTGGTGAGGATGTGGAATAACTGAAACCCTCAAACACTGCAGGTGGGAATATAAAATGGTGCAACCTCTTTGGAAAAGTTTGGCTGTTTCTTCAAAAGTCAAACATACAGCCATTCTACACTTAAATGCTTTCTCCCAAGAGAAAAGAGAGCATATGTCCAAATACAGACTTGTACATAGATGTTCACAGCAGCTTTATTGTAATATCCCCAAATTGAAAACAAACAAATATCGATCAGCAGGTGAACAGATAAATTGTGGCACATCCATACAATGGAACACTACTCAGCAATAAAAAGCAATAGAGGGCTTCCCTGGTGGTGCAGTGGTTGAGAGTCCGCCTGCCGATGCAGGGCACACGGGTTCGTGCCCCGGTCCGGGAAGATCCCACATGCCGCGGAGCGGCTGGGCCCATGAGCCATGGCCGCTGAGCCTGTGCGTCTGGAGCCTGTGCTCTGCAACAGGAGAGGCCCCAACAGTGAGAGGCCCGCGTACCGCAAAAAAAAAAAAAAGTAATAGAGAGGCATTACAAAGGGGCCTGAGGAAACTTTTGGAAGTGATGATGGATGTGTTCTCTATCCTGATTGTGGTGATGACTGTTGCACAGGTATATATATATATATCAAAATTTACCAAATTGTATACTTTAAATATGTACAGTTTGTTGAATGTCAATTACATCTCAATAAAGCTGTTAAAAATGTTATGCTCTACTAAAGGCTGCATCTCAGGAAAAGCCTTTAGTAGCTTAGTTAATTGAATACACTATCTTCATTTATCCTCTCCCACTGAATGAATCAAGATTTAAAAATGTCATCTGAATGGGTATTAGCATCAATTTATTATAACATTAGATCTGTTAAATCCAGAATCCTCCATTCATCTACACTGATCAAAATTAACTAACAAGCTGACAAAGCTCCTCTTTGTGCAAGCACAGCCCCAGTGGGAAAGTCACCGAACTAGAACGTCAAATCAGCCTTTTCTATAATCACACTGAAATCCATTAATACCTGCAGATGAGTCACAAGTACAGACAAATAATGCAGTACATAAAATGCACATAAAGAATAGAGCATTAAGGGAGAGCCACAAAAGAATAAGAGCTGTAAGCACAGAAGATGAATTTATCTGTAGAAATATGTTTTAGAATTTACTTTTTTGGGTATATACAGATTATTAAAAAGGACAGGTGGTTTCTATTCTGAGCTGAAGGTAGGAATTGCGTTATATACAATCACGTACTCATGCGTAATGTGGAAAGCAGGGTGTAAAATAAGAAACTTCAATATTCACTCTTCATATATTTCATAATCTAAGAAATTATTCATGATTCTCTCTGCCATTACCAGGGAAAATCACCTAAATCCTGACAATTAAAAATAATATACTTACCATGAAAATTTTCCAAACACAGTAAATAGAGAAAAAGTAACCCAGAAAATTAAAATATTTCCCCTTGAAAGTTTTGGAGTATTCTATTCTCTCCTGAGGGAAAACAAACACAAAACATGGTTAGTCTCAGCAAAATTACATTTATATTCCACAAAATTCCTGCCTCTATGAATCACTGTTCAGGCTAAGAATTAAAACCACACATGATAATAATATTAAAATAACAGTAATAGTAGTAGTGGGAAAAATTTATTGAATGATTACTTTAAGCCAGAAATTAGGATAAACACCTTACATGCATTATCTACTTTAATCTTCATAACAACTCTTATGAGATATGTTCTCTTTAATTTTACAGATGAGAAAACAGAGGCTTAGAGAGGTTAAATAACTTGCTTAAGGTTGCAGAGCTAGTGAGTAAGGGAAGTTAGGCTCAGGTGTATCTGTCTTCAAAGCCTATGTTTACCTCTATCCTACATGGCTATTCCTGTGAAGTAATCCTCAAAAAGGATTAAAATAGTTTGAACAACCTTAACTAATAGATTTTGCATATTTAAATTACATTGCATTTTAGGTGTACAAAGGAAAGTTACTTCTTGTAGTTAGGTCCCTTCTTGATCTGGATCCTTTAAAATAGGGCTAGACCATGGCAGATTGGTGTCTTACTGCTCTTACACTATTATTAACTTGCAAGAGAACAAAAAACAGAGGAGCTACCATAGGAGCTACCCTCTTGATCCTGGATCATCAGTAGGAAGGGGTGCGTGCCACCTTCCTAGATGACTAAAAGCCTCTTCTGACTATACCACTAATTTCTATTTTTGAGAGTGTTCCATTAAGGGTTTTGCTGCTGGTAGGAGCAATGTCACAAAGAGTGCAGCCATCAGTGCTTCATGGCTGATATTGAAGCTATGAGGTGCCTCTTACATGGCTTGGCCATAGAGGATGCTAAAAAGCTATTTAGTCTTGTTCTCTCTTCAATCATATTAGTAAAAACCACACTTCAGTTTCCTTGCTCTGTACCTTGGTAGCATATAGATCAGCCGTTTCCAGGAAAAGCTGCCTGCTTAGTTCTTCCAAAGCATCCACTTCCTGTTGAATAAGGGTAAGATCTGGCACAAAATGGGCATCAAGGTTTAAATCACATAGAAGTTTCAAGGAACAGCAATAAAGAAAGCATATGCTTTTGGTTTCTTCTACAGTGGGTCCTAGGAACTGCCCATATTTTCAATTTCCTGCTTATAGCCAGCAGTACTACTTTAGAACAACTTTTCCAACCTCAGACACAGGTGTATAAAAGCTTTTCCATCAAGAGTGTCACGACCAAACACCTACCACTCAGTTTCTCACTAGCTCAAGTGGCTCAGAGAGATGGTTCTGTTTATTTTTGCTTTATCTAGTTAGATTAAGTCAAATGTAATCTTTGGAATCTCAAAAGGTTACATAGTAAGAAAAACACCTATAATATAGCAAAGTTTTCTCCTGAAATATCTGAATAAATACAATGTTAGGGAAGGGAACTAATGTTTACTGAGTTCTAATACAGGCTGGGATTTATAGACATTACCTTCTTTAGTTCTTTACAGATATTATCTTCTATTATTTACAACAATCCCATGAGATAGGTGTTATTATCCATTTTGCAGATAAGGAAAGTAAAGCTCAGAGAGTCAAATAACTTGCTCAAAGTCACACAGCTAATAGGCATGGAAGCAAAGTCAGATCTGCCTTACTCCAAGGCCTGCTCTTTCCATTACGCTATGCCACTTTCGAAGAACTCAGTGAGGTCGTGTGATTATCCTCTCCATTTAGGAAAGGACTCAGAGATCTTAAATAATCCCGATACTTTTTTGACTTGACTTAGTGTTGCTAAGATAGCTTAAACCTAAACTTTGGCTTTTATGAATTTTTAAGTAATAAAAATAGTAAAGACAGCCCTTTCTAAAACAGAAGCATTGGCTTTAATCCAAATCCTCCCTCCTCTCTGTGAGTTTTCCACTATTACCCAAATCAGCAAATGCCCTTCAGCTCCTTCCTCAGTACTGGCTGCTGTTGGCATGGTCCAGGCCACTGAATAATGCGGTTTAATGAGTTACACGTTTGGCTCTTCCATGATTAGGCAGTACGGTCCTTGAGGAGAGAGGCTATCCTCTGCTCATCATTTTATCCCTTAGCACTCTGCTGGAAATAGGAGATGAGAAATGAATTTAAAGTCATCTTTTTTTTCTCTCTCCTGTGGTCATCCTACTTTTTTTTCTTTTTCCAATTCTTACCTGCATTTCACACCAGAAAGATATATCATAATTTATAGCAAGAATAGGTTACATTCTTTTTCTCCAATTGAGGCACAGGGGAATCTGTTCTTCCTCAGGCCAGAGAATGAAGCAGGAATATGCTATTTTACCTCTAGTCCCCCACCCCAAATTCCAGCTTAATAACCTGGTAGCCACAAAGAGATTTGGTTACTCAATTTGGGAATCAGTTTAACACTGCAACCAGCTGGGCCAAGACAAGTCCATTATCCCAATCTCCTTGATTCTTTAAACCAAAAAGTCACTGGAGATACAGAGCTGCTTAAAATTTGTTTGTTTCTAAAACTGACTGCTTTAGAAATGGGCCCTTACAATCTCATATACAAACCATCCATCTGGGGGAGGCATTGTTTTGCGGTGGTGTTTCAGAGGTGGGAAATGCAACAGTGTAGTGGAAAGAACTGAGCAGACCACAGTTCTCGTCTTATCTTTGCCACAAGCCACTGTGTGACAACTTCTCTGGGTCTATTTTCTCATCTGTAAAATGGAAAGACTGACATGTTAGGACCCCTTCAGTTCAAAGACAATGGTTTTATTATTTTATGATCTTCTATGGCTGTTGGAAAGATGACTGTACACATTGTATTTCCTAAGCCCAGCCCTGGCCAGCTGAACTCTGTTGCAGTCAGGTATCTTAGAAGAGAATATCCCAATACTATTTTTTCTTCTGCCCTTGGTCCAGAGTTGAGAAAAAGAATCAAGCAGAGGGATAAAGGATACTTTCACTTCCTGGTGCTGAAGTGGTAACACTCTTTATCATTCCCCAGAATCCTGATGGTTTGTTATGCACCTCCCCCTTCTGGAACATAGTCCTCCGTGTCATTGCCATCCTGAAATAAAATATAAAACCTCAGCAAGGAAGCATGGACCCTCGTACTCCATTCTCATCCGCTTTCCAGTCTCATAACTGCTCCTTTCATTTGCTGAGCTGTTCAGGGAAGGATTCAAATTCTGGAGTCCCACTTTTCCACTGCTTACAACTGAGGGAAAAGCATACACTCCCAGAAGGAATGTGGAATAGGTGAAGGAGCACAGAATTGGAGTAGGCAATAAATTTGAGGACTGCCTCTACAACTTGGAAACTGTGAGACCTTAGAGTTTTCATTTCCTCATCTCTGGATGATTGTGAAGATCAATGAAATAATATATTTAATTATTACCATTATCATTTAAAAACAAAATAAAACAATAGCTAACATGCCTAGCTAAAGGATCAGGTACAGGGTAGGAACTCAATAAATGTTTTTTTCTTTCCTTTTTAAAAGCAGACAAAAGAAAAACAAACAAACAAACAAACAAAAACCTCGGAAAATCACATAAACCTGGCCTCTTCTAAAACACCATTCTCCCTTTAATGACAGTCTCCCCCTACTACCGAATAAATCAATGGAAAACTTGTCCTTCCTCTTGTCCTGTCAGTCTGTGGAAGGACCTACCGCTTCAGTGGTGGCTGCTGGCATTTTCCAGCCCATCACATAGAATAGGGTCCTTGTGAGGAAAAATAGAGCATTTATGCATAAATGGCTTCTTGAAGAGTACAATAGGCCAAGGCCTACAGGCTTAAAGTAAACCAGAATGAGTCTAATAAAAAGAGTTGTAGAACTAAAGAAAAATTTAACTCAAGGTTAACCTCAAAAGGATGACAAGAGATAGAAGTGGTAAGGATAAAGAAGCAGCATTGGTATTCATGGTTAGGACCAATACAAATGGAACCAATGGTACCAAATACCAAATGGTATTTTTGTGGGCTAAATTCTTTAAGCCATTGGCTAAAATGATATTAACAATAAAGAATATTAAGTGTGTTAGCCACACTGACTTAATTGTTTCCTCCTTAAAATGTCCTTTACCGGGATACTGAGTAAATGGAATATAGCTCCCAAGTTGTATCAGCTCCTTCTGCGTTTTCCTTTAATTACGCATGTGCACCGTAACTCAGCATTATTGGAAGATGTAGAACAGCCAAGAAGAGGCTCAGACCTAGGGATATTTTGACTTGGCGAGACTCATAAGTCTTAGTTTTCCTATTTTCATAGTTGGGAAAGCTGGAGCAAAAGGGAAGAGGTTCTATCCCACTCATTTACATCAACTTACCATGCTGAATTAAAGGAAGGCAGAGGGAGATAGGGCGCACAGAAGTGCATTTCTGTTGTCCTTAGTTTCAATGTCTATAATACAATAAACATAATGACTGGCTGTGGAGTGGAACCTCTTGAACATGTAAAGATGACAGACACTGCATTGTGGCCCCAGAACAGGCAAAGAGGTAATCACTAGAAGAAGTATGCACTTGGTAGTAGTTTGCACGTAAAGAAGCTGAAAAATGTCTACTATGGTTTAAATACTCCATTCTGCCATTTTCTGGTGTCCATTGCTTCTGGTTGGAAGTCAGCAATTACTTTTTTAATTAAACATTTTCTTTTGAGATAACTGTAAATCCACATGGGGTTATAAAAAAAATACAGAGATACCATGTACCCTTTCCCCACCTTTCCCCAATGGAAATCTTGTGGGTACAATATCACAACCAGGATACTGACACTTATAGAGTCAAAATACAGAACATTTCCATTACTACAAGGATTCCTCATGTTGCCCTTGTATAGCCCACTTCCCTCCTCCCACCCCCAGGCCTTCTTTAACCCCTGGCAACCACGAATCTGTTTCCACTTCCATTTTGTCATTTAAAAAATGTTATATAAATAGAATCATACAGTATGCACCCTTTGTGAACTGGCTTTTTTACTCAGCATAATTTTCTGGAGATTCATACAGGTTGTTGCATCTATCAGTAGTTCATAACTTCTTATTACTCAGCAGTATTCTGTGGTATGGATAAACCACACTTTAACTATTTATCCATTAAAGGATATCTGGATTATTTCCATTTTTGGCTACTATGAATAAAACTGCTATAAACATTAAGGCACAAATTTTTGTGTGAAGATAAGTCTTCATTCCTCTGGAAGAAGTACCCAGGAATGCAATTGCTATGTTGTGTAATAGTTGCATGTTTAGTTTTTTTAAGAAACTGCTAAACTGTGTTCCAGAGTTACTATACTATTCCACATTCTAACCAGCAATGTATGAGTGATCCAGTTTCTCTGCATCCTTACTAGCATTTGTTGTTGTCACTAATTTTTATTTTAGTCATTCTAATATGTATGTAGTAATAGCTCATAGTTGTAATTGCATTTCTCTAACAGCTAATGACGTTAAAAAGCCTTTTCATGTGCTTAATTGCCATTTATACAACGTGTACAGTGAACGTCTGTGCAGGTCTTTTGCCCAACTTCTAACTGGACTGTTTTTTTTTTTTTTCTCTAACTTGTGAAAGTTAGTTCTTTCTCAGATATGTGGTTTGCAAATACTCTCTCCCAGTCTGTAATTTTTCTTTTCATCCTCTTAGCAGGGTTTTTCACAGAGTGAAATTTTTTCATTTTGATGAAGTCCAATTTATCAATTTTTCCTTTTATAAATTGTGCTTTTGGTGCCAAGTCTAAGAACTCTTGTGTAGCCCTAGATTTCAAATATTTCTCCTATTTTTCTACCAAGTTTTATAGTTTTACATTTTTTTTTAGTTTTTTTTTGTTTTTTTTTTTTGTTTGTTTTTTTGCAGTACGCGGGCCTCTCACTGTTGTGGCCTCTCCCGTTGCGGAGCACAGGCACCGGACGCGCAGGCTCAGCGGCCACGGCTCACGGGCCCAGCCGCTCCGCGGCATGTGGAATCCTCCCGGACCGGGGCACGAACCCGCGTCCCCTGCATCGGCAGGCGGACCCTCAACCACTGCGCCACCAGGGAAGCCCTATAGTTTTACATTTTGAATTAATTTTTGTATAAGGTGTGAGACTTACACTGAGATTCATTTAAAAAAATCTATGGATGTCCAATTGTTCAAGCACCATTTGTTGAAAAGGCCATCTTTCCTCCACTGAATTGATTTTGCAAATTTGTAAACAAATTAGTTGGGCATTTTTCTGTTGGTCTGAGTCCTCTATTCTGCTCCATTGGTCTACGTGTCTATACCTCTGCCAATATAATCCTTGATTATAGCTGTATAATAAGTTTTGAAATCAGATAGACTGATACTGTTCATTTTACTTTTTCAAAATTGTTTTAGCTATTTTGAAAAAGTGTCTAGTACTTTTGTGTCTCCATATAAACTTTAGAATAATTTTGTGTGTATCTACAAAAAATCTTGCTGGGATTTTGAAATGACTTACATTAAACGTGTACATCAATGTGGGGAGAATTAACATCTTTACTACGTTGAGTCTTCCAATCTATTAAACACGGTATGTTTCTCTATTTAGACCTTTGATTTCTTTCATCGGCACTTCATAGTTTTCAGCATATAAGTCCTGTACGTGTTGTGTTAGATTTATACCTAAGTATTTCATTTTTTTTGAGTGACTGTAATTTGTACTGTATTTTTAATTTCTAGTAATATAAAAATACAATTAATTTTTGTATGTTTACTTTGTATTCTACAACCTTGTTCAGCAACCATTACTTTTTTTGTTGTTCCCCTCTATTTATCATTTTTCTCTTGATGCTTTCAAGATTTTTTCTTTATCTTTGTCTTTTAGCAATTTGACTATATGAACCTAGGTGTAGTTTTGTGGTTCCCCTACTTAATCCTCTTAGATCTGTAAATTAATGTTTTCCACCAAATTTGGAAGGCTTTTGGCCATTATTTTTTCAAGTACTTTTCTGGCCCCTTTCTCCTCTAGGACTCCAACTACAAGTATTTAGACTGCTTGATATTGCTTCATCCTGAGATTTTGTTCATTTTTCTTCCATCTTTGATTTCTCTGTTCTTCAGACTGAATAATTTCTATTGATCTGCCTTCAAGTTCACTGATTCTTTCTTCTGCCATCTCAATTCTGCTAAGTCTACATAGTAAAATTTTCATTTCAGTTACTGTAGTTTTCAGGTTTGAATTTTCTTTTGTTTCTTTTTTAAAATATAGTTTCTATTTCTCTTTTGAGACTCCTTGTCTGTTCACTAATTAATATTACGCTTCCTTCATTTCTTTGAATGTATTTATAATAGCTGTTTTCAAGTCTGTTTGCTAAATCTGTTATCTGGGCCCCCCTGGAGTTGTGTCTATTAGTTGCTTTTTATCTTGAATATGGGTTGCACAGTTCTGTTTCTTTGTATGTCTAGTAAGTTCTGATTGAAAACTTGACATTGTAGATATTATGTTTTAGTGGCTTTGGAATCTGTTTTATTTTTCTGAGGACTGCTCTTTTTTTGTTCTAGTAAGCAGTTAATTTACCTGGACTCGAAATGTGAAACTGTCATACTTACTGTGTGCAGTAACTAACGTTTCTGCTCAGCTTTTCAACTCTTAGCGGCTCTTTCTTTAGCCTGACTCTCTGGTGGTTTCCTCTGAGCCTGAGCAGGTTAGTGGTCAACAAAGAATTTGGGCAGATTTTATAATCAGATTTTAGGCCTTGCTTACCCTCTCTGTGGTCCCTTTGTTTCTAGGGATCCCTCCTGAATTTCTAATTGCTTTGCCAGTCCTGAGTTGTACCTTCTGACACCTCAAGCCAAGTAAGAATTTCACTTTCTGTCATCCAACTTGTCTAACTTACATACCTGTCACTTTCTGTCATCCAACAATGTCTAACTTACATACTGTTCAGACAATGCACTCAGTCAAAGACACAACGAACTTGCAAATCTCATTAAGAGGCAATGCTGTCTTTCAAGGGTAGACCCCTTTCTAGTTTCCGCCTACTTCTCAGCTCTCTGGTATTTCCTCTACACATGCATAGTTTAGTGATGAGGCAGGGATTTGGGCAGAGCTTATATGTAGATTGTAGATCTCAGTCCTTCTGCATCTCTCTTGCTTCCAAAATTTTCCCTTTAAATTTTCCAGTTACTCTGCTGATTTGAACTCTATCAATCTGTATACTTGAGTGGGCAGTGGTTGAAGAGCACTCCGAGGCAAGAAAACCACAAACATGCAGTTACCTGACACTCTTCAAATTTCTACCTGTCTCTGTTCATTTTCCATTGCCTTTGAATATTTGTTTTTAACAATTTTTCCTGTTTCTAATTCAAGGGTAGAGATAAGGTTTTTTCCTCATAGTAATAGCTTGCATTAACTTTTACATACTCTACATACTCTAGGTTTTTTGTTTTTGTATGTCATAAGCTGTGTGAAAAAGTATAGATTCAGAATTTGTGGGTTGAAAGGGATCCTAGAGACCTTTTAGTTAACCCCACCATTTTACAAATGAGAAAACTGAGATAGTTTAGTATTTGCTCAAGATGACTTAACAAGTTTCTTGTAAAGTGATTGTCTAGTTCAAGTTCTTTTCCTTATGCCATGGTGTGTAGTTGCATAATTGTATTTTTTATCTTCTACAAAACTACAATTTCAAAACTAATATTGTTTGTGAAAAAAGACTATACTTCAGTTATATCATAGATCTCCAAAACAAAAGCTTTAAAATCTAAGTCAACAGAAAAATAAAACAAAATAACAGGTCACTTAATTCTCTCAAACTGAAAAAAGCTGAAAGGCTTTGATCACTAACTCAGCATATTTATACTATCTGAACTAGGTTTTTGATGAATATTTTCCAAATACTATAAACCTTATCCTCTATTCAGTGTTCCAAGTGAGAAGACAGTATGCCTCTTTCCTGCCCCCATTTTCAACCATTAACTTTTCTGTACATAACAGATACTATTTTTCGTGTATGTCATCTCACTAGGGCCCTCTGCTGTTAAATTGAAAGATGTTTTCTGGTCACTACTCTTCTGCAACTACGAGTGTTTCTGCAAACATTTTTTCAATATTTTGGTAAATAGCAAGGACATTGTATGAACCTCGAAGGTCGCAGTGTTGTCATGTTAGCTGTCTATCTGCCCTGTTAGCTCCACTGGGTAAAGAACTGTGATAATTAGGTTAAGTTGGGAGGCTGATTCTTCTGAGAGCCACTCAAATTAGTAAGACCTACGGCAGGACCACAAACCATCCCAGACCCTGACTTAACAAGGTCTATAGGGGTACATGTATAGATCAGAGCCAATTCCTCAGCATGACTAGCGATGAAATGGCTTAAAAGTGCACATCCACAGTGACATGGGTCATGACTTTATATTCATCTCTCTATATAAATAAAATAAATATAGTACAAGGGAGAATGACCATGGGAATCAAAATAGTATGTTCCTATACAAGTATCTTTTAATATTGAACAATGTTGCTCTTGTTGTTATATTCTAAAAATCTACATTCATATTCATTCATGTAAAATAAACTGTAGAGCATGAATGTGAACAAAACATATATAAGTAAACAAATGTACACACATGTGTATCTACTTCCACTCCCTTAGTAAAGATGTATACAAATGGAGATAAAGAATTAGTTGGTGAATCTGGACCTCTTTATCATTCTAATGTTTATTGTTCTCTCTTATATTAAGTCTTCTTTGACTTGATTATGTATCTTACTACAGTAAAGTGTTGAAAGAAGAAACATGTAATGGAAAAACACTCATGCAATTTAAAACTTCTATGACATCATTTTTATATGAGTACTAATAACTCTAATAAAAACAGTAGACCAATAAGCTTCATGAAGGTAGGAACTGATTACCTCGTTCATCATTCTATCTCTATGTAGTATTCAGCATTTAGTACAGTGCCTCGCATAAAGTAGGCTTTCTATATAATTATTAAGTGAATGACTATATGAATGAATAAATAAAGGTAAAGTATTAAAACCAAAGGTAAAGTATTAAAACCAAATGTCCTGCTGAGATTATTAATAAGTTAGATAGTTTTCCCTGGCTATGTATAGTTCACTGTTCTAAGAACTCTACATGTTAGTCAACTCATTATTATTATTTCCATTTTACAGATAAGGAAACCAAGACATAAAGAAATAAAGCAACTAGCTCAAAGTCACACTGTGAGTTGTAGGCCAAAGATTCAGATTCAGATAGTCTGAATCTAGAGCCTATGCTTTTACCCGCTGTGATACAGATTTCTAGAAATGTCACCTCGAAAACATACATTTTAAAAGTAGTTTTTAAATAATAAAAACAACAACAATAGCTGGAAGACTTGAAGGATTTTTTAAAGTAGTTGGAGAAAGGGAAGTTGAAATAAGGCATGAAAAAGTTTGTAAAAATGTAGCACAATAGACTTTTAAAACATCCAGTGTAGAATACCTTCAAATATAAAAGTTATTCTAAAATTTATCTCAAGAGAATTTATCTAAAGTTAGGAACTAAGGTTGAATTTGAAAATTTTCTTTCACATAAGATTAGACACTAAGTCTTTGATGGTTCCCTAACTTAAAAATGAAATGAGATGAAATTCCCTGTTAGCACCAATTCATGTCAAATTTCCTTGTTGAAAAATTCTAACAGCATTAATGTGCTGATATCTTACCTTTTCTTTTTGCTTATGATCATATCCATGGTTTGGAGTAGTCGCCGTTCCAGGGCTACAATATCTGTGTCAGTCACATTCCTATAATAAGCACAAGCTGTTAGCAAAGTTTTGGGTTCCATCCCTGGGCATAATACAAGGCAGCTGGAGAAACACATAAACCTCAATTGTTACCCTATAATTCAAGGAACTGTATTTTTTCTGAGGAATATTAAAATAACTATAATAAGCAAAAATGTTTTTGTTGTCATTTTTTAATAGCTAATTCTTCTGGGGCCTCAGGGAAGTGGAAGGTAACTAGCTCTCTTATAGACTTGCTTAACTTTGATCCAGTGACATTTAGGATATACGTGTATGCACAGTTTTAACCTGGCATTGTCAACTACTGTTCTACTTTTGGGAGGAACTGATTTGCTGAAGTTGAGACTAGCTCACATTGCTGTCCACTAAAAATGTGTCTTTAAAAAGTGGGGGTGAAAAGGGGGTGGAGAAGATCAGATTGAAATTGCCATTTTAATAATAAATAAATGTAGGACAAATAACAAGGGCAAGCAATATAAGTGATAAGACTTATTTGAAAGATTCCTAGGTCAATGCCCATAAGGACAGAGAAGAGTAAAAAGGCAGTGTCATAGATCTAATATTTAAGTATTAATGATGGTGGCACGATGTGACATATGTATTAATAAGTAATGGGAAAAAAGAAAAGAGACAAAACTCTTGTTACCTGAGGAAGTAGGACAGGTAAGTGTATGGGCAGTTGACAGCACCAAATCCAGAAAGAAGAGCCATGAGAGTCACCCCAATCACACCTACCCGGCTGATGAGTTGTTCTATGGACAAGATCCCTAAAAATATCAAAGCACATTAATGTCAGGTGATACAGGTAAAACGGCTTTCACCTGCACAGCAAAAGGAAACATCACTGAAAACAGCAACCATTACTTTTAGCTAACTTACATAAGCTAAATTTTAATTATTAATATGTAGATTTTTCTCTAATAAATATGTCTATTGATTTTCTTCTTATCTCAAATGCTTCCAGAATCATTCTATTCTTGGGTAATGGTAATAGTAAAATAATAATAATAACAACAGTTATAAGTAACACTTATTGTCTATTTATTCAAGGTAGTGTGAACTCTAACAAAGTAAGGTAGTACTTTTAGTAAAAGGTTTGGCAAAAAAATTAGGAAAGCAAATCTGCTGGAAAAGTATAAATAGCAGATACTACTTCTTACTATAGTTAACTTCAATCTATACATTTTCCCCTAATGTCATAAGCTCTTTACCTACCTTTGTCTTATTCATTTTTGCCATCAATACACACATAATGCATCTAATAAATGGGCTGAATTTATAGAATGAGTAATTCAAATGTAAGTATGTGAGTTTTTGATACTCAGTTGTATTCTAATTATCAATTGTTTCCTGTTATTTGAGAAGGCTGAAAATCAACTTGGTAGTTAAAATAAACGCTATTGTTGATGTATTGGGGATACATGAGAGAAAGCAATGCTAAGAATAACTCAGGAAGTTTAGTGTCACAGAAAAAAACTAGTTTAAGTTTGTTTTCACTTCCTGTTTCTAGGATAGAATCACTTCAGCCAACCACTCCTAAGGCCTAATGCCAGAGCTGCCATTCAGGAATTCAACTAGCTTTGAAGCTGAACTTCCAATATTTGAGTCCTCTTGTGCCTGTATTTCCACTACACCATTTTAGAGGTCATTATGACTGCTGGTCTCTAATCTTTTGCCTCCTCCAACCTTCCATTTCCTTCTTTGCTGAGCTTGGACTCCAAGCTTGTTTGCTTTAACTTCTCTCTCCAGGACTTTCAGTCCTCTACTCTTCTCCTGGAGCACTGATCCTGCAAACTCCCAACTCTGGATCAGTCTAACACTCTGCCTTCCCTGTGCCCATGACTGAGCTGCCCCAAACTGCTAGAATGCATACTGACACTGATACCATTACAGGTGTATGGTCTCCAGTCTTAACAGAAATCACACACTACTAAGGAATCCTTTTCTCCCCCTTGGTCAGCCATTTCTCCCCCTACCCCTCAGCAGATACTAACTCATTTTTCCAATCTGTTCTTTTTAGCTAATGTGCTTATTATATAAGAAAGAAGTTATTAGACATAAACTACCTTCATTCTACTATAAATATTTGCATCTGTAATCATCCTTCCAACTTGCCCCCCTCAGAACAAGACGGTGTCCGAAGCTAAGACTTCTCTACCTGCGCTTTTGATCTAATTTCCCTTCCACCTCCTCCAAAATCTTGTTCCATTTCCTGTCCTCTTATCTCTCATATCTTCAATCTTTCCTCCTTTGCTGGTTCTTTCCTTTCAGTTTCAAGCCTCTTTCCTAAGAAAAAGTCTGTCCTTGGCCTTGAGTTTACATCTAGTTACCAATCCTCTCTATCTACCCCTTAATAGCCAAGCTTCTTTCACCTCCATTTATTCTTCAATTGGCTGCAATTCAGCTTTTAACCCATTCTTCTTCACCCAATGAAAAGTACTTTCATTAATAATTGTAATGACAATAGAATAGGTAACACTCACCAAGCACCTGTTATATAACAGGTACTGTTTTAAGTATTCTACTTACAATTAATTTAATCCTCATAACAACCCTATGAGGTGGATATTATTGAATATCACATTTTACAGATGAGGAAATGGAGGCACAGAGAGGTCAAGTAACTTAGTCAAGGCCACACAGCTAACAAGGGGCAGAGTCAGGATTAAAACCCAAACAGTCTAGCTCTAGAGCTTGGACTCTTAGCCATTATTATAATATGGTCACAAATTTTCTTCTGGTTGCAAAATTCAACAACATTTTCCAATCCTTGTTTTATTTAATCATTTATGACACTGAATCATTCCTATTTAAAATTATTTTCCTTTCTTGGCTTTCATACCACCATTTCCCTTGGTTTTCCCGTTTCCTTTTCTACTTGCTTTTTCTTGGTCTTTTTTTTTTTGCTCTGCACGGGCCAGAATTCCTTCTTTCATTTCTGTCTATACATTTTCCTTGGATGATCTTGCCTGTTTCCCCAGTCTCACCTAATGGCATTTAGCTGACGTCTAACTTTTCAGATTCCTGAAATTATCTCCAAGAGGACAGATAAATCCATACCTTTTTCCTAAGTTCCTGACTTGTGTATCCAATTACCTACTGAATATCACTTAGATGCACACAGGCAACTCAAATTCAACATATCCCAAACTAAAATTATCTTCCTTCTTCTGTATTACTTATCTCAGCAAATGACATCACCAGCTATCTAGTCACCCAAATAAAAAATCTATACCACTAGTCTCCATTCTGTCTCTTACTCACTCTTGAATACACCAGTCTTTTTTTACCTCAGGGCTTTACATGATGTTTCCTGTGCCTTCCTGCTGGGTCTACCTTTGATCTTGTCCTTTAAATCTCAGCTTGAATACCACCTCCTCAGAAAGGTTGACGCTAAGGCCTTGCATTAAATTTGATATCCTTATCTGCATTATTCTCTATCATAGCAACCTGTTTGCTCCGTGATGATAATAATCACAATTGGCAACTATGTGTTTATATATTTACTATGTGTATGTATATTTGATATTTATAACTCAAAATTGATTTTTTCAAATTAGAAAATTATAAACAACACTTTCCCTCTCCCCACCACATATACACTCACCATGTTTTGGGCTGAGAATGGGAAATGGATCTCCTAGTTTCCAGAAGAAATACATAAAGGTCAACCATAAAAGACAGGAAAAAAGCAGTCGCTGTTTATGCACTAAGAAAGAGGAGACAAGGTGAAATAGATATATGATAAAGAGCTTTCTCTACATAAGTTTATGGGATCATTCTAATTAATATTTGGTTGGCTTGCTCACTTGGCAAATGAATGATGGAACAATATAAGTTTTAGAAATGGTTTTCTAAACCTCTTACCATCATAAGAGAAATTTGGCTGAAATTAAGATGTGGGTTGAGTTAGGGGAGACATTTCTTTTTTTTTAAGAATGCAAGAATTCTTGGGTTTCCCTGGTGGTGCAGTGGTTAAGAATCTGCCTGCCAATGCAGGAGACACGGGCTTGAGCCCTGGTCCAGGAAGATCCCACATGCTGTGAAGCAACTAAGCCTGTGCGCCACAACTACTGAGCCTGTGCTCTAGAGCCCGTGAGCCACAACTACTGAGCCCTTGCGCTGTAGCTACTGAAGCCCGCGTGCCCTAGAGTCTGTGCTCTGCAACAAGGGAAGCCACTGCAATGAGAAGCCCCTGCACCACAGCAAAGAGTAGCCCTCTCTCCCCGCAACTAGAGAAAGCCTGCGTGCAGCAACGAAGGCCCAATGCAGCCAAAAATAAATAAATAAATAAATTAAGAATGCAAGAAGTCTTTTAAAATGACAGTTAAAGGGGGGAAAAAGGTCATTTTCTGATAAAGTACTAATAACAATTCCCAGTACAAATCAGAAAGTACAAATAGTACCCTGCATTGGAAAAATGAAAGGAAAGATATTATAGTAGAAACAAATAAAGCTGTGGCAGGACAAATAACCTAATAATTCATTCAGTATTTATTTTGTACCAATCTTTTTTTTTTTTTTGCGGTACGTGGGCCTCTCACTGTTGCGGCCTCTCCCATTGTGGAGCACAGGCTCCAGACGCACAGGCTCAGCGGCCATGGCTCACGGGCCTAGCTGCTCCGCAGCATGTGGGATCTTCCCAGACCAGGGCATGAACCCGTGTGCCCTGCATCGGCAGGCGGACTCTCAACCACTGTGCCACGAGGGAAGCCCCTTGTACCAATCTTTTAAAGATGCTGTGTATGAGGTGCCCTCAAACAACAGTAGCTACTGAAAGTAATATAGAAATGAAACTCTCTACACCCTCAATCCCTAAGAATACTCATCTTATGTGCTGACATGAGGGTAAAATACTCACATAGTCGGATGTTGCTCACAATAAAATAGCCAATGTAAAAAGGCACCATGAAAACCAGGATCAACAGAATTACACACAGGTTCATTTTCCAGTGAAAATAACGGGAGCTGAAACAAATGTCAAAGAACATCACTAGGAGGGGAAGAGGGCAGCTACTTTCACTCTCTTTAGTCTTCCAAAGGATCTCTTGCTCTTTGAACTCAATACTGAATATATCCCATCTAATTAGTCAACTAGGTTGTTACTATCTGCTCATTTATAGAGATTAAAAAATACAAAGTTCTGAAAGGTATATATGACCATCTTAACCTCCTAAGAATTTTACTTATTAAATTGAGTATGTTAATGCTCTAGTCATATTCATAGACAATATATAATAACATTTATCAATATATATTATTGGTAGAATGACTTGTTTCACTTACCAGTGGGAGTCCTATTTCAATATGAGTTAAAAGAAAATAAATGTTAATATGTGTTATAAAGACACATAAATACTTCTTCTGTACTCTCAGTACATCTGATTTGCATGACCACTTTTACTACTGCTTATAAAATATATTTTACTTATTGATTAAAATATTTTTAGGGCTTCTTTTTATAACAATTTATTGAGACATAATTCACATGTTTAAAGTGTACAATATAATGGTTTTTAGTATAGTCACATCATTGTGCAACCATCACTACAATCAATTTTAGAACATTTTCCTCACTCCATGATGAAACCCAGTACCCATTAGCAATCACTCCCCTTTCCTTTCAACCTCCCCAGCCCTAGGAAACCACCAATATACTCTCTGTCTCTATGGACTTACATATTCTGGACATCTCATGTATGTGGAATCATGTAATATGTGATCTTTTGTGACTGACTTCTTTAACTTAGCATAATGTTTTCAAGGTTCAACAATGTGTAGCATCTATCGATACTTCATTCCTTTTTATGGCTGAATAATATTCATACCGTTGTATGAATATACCACATCTTGTTTATCCATTCATTAGTTGGTGAACATTTGGGTTGTTCTACTTTTTAGCTATTATAAATAGCAATGCTATAAATATTCATATAGGAGTTTTTTGTGTAGACATGTTTTAATTTCTCTTTAGGTATCTACCAGGGAGTGGAATTGCTGGGTTATATAATAACTCTATATTTAATTTTTTGAAGACTGCCATTATTTTGCAAAGTGGCTGTATCATTTACCTCTTAGCCATAGCAAATGAGGGTTCCAATTTCTCCACAGCCTTGTCAACACTTGTTATTGTCTTTTTGGTTATAGCCATCCTAGTGGGTGTCAAGTGGTATTACACTGTGGTTTTGATTTGCATTTCCCTGATGGCTAAAGATGTTGAGCATCTTTTCATGTGCTTAATGTCCATTTGCACATCTTATTTGGAGAAATGCCTATTCAGATCCTTTGTCCATTTTTTAATTGTGATATTTGTCTTTTTATTATTGAGTTATAAGAGTTCTTTATATATTCTAGATTGAAGTCCCATAGCAGATTCATGATTTACAAAAATTTTCTCCAATTTGTGGGATATCTGTTCACTTTCTCGATGGTGTCAAGTTTATTGATTTTAAACTTACTTAAAACTAGGCCTTGTTTCAAAAAAGGTTAAGTGGTTAAGTGGTTTATGAGTACATATAAAATACAGGATGATGAAATAAACTATAAGGAAATAAGGAAGGAAAAACAGTGGCAAAATATAGGTAGAATATCAGGGCAGGCCTGATGGTTATTATGAAAATGCTCACCATAAAGTTCTAGAAACTTGCTACAGGTGGGTCATAAATTTAGCTTTACGTTTTCTAATAGTCAATGTAAAATAGAAAAATTGATCAGTTAGATAAATCATAGTGCATGTAAGAAAAACAAATTACATAAAGTAAGCATAATTACTACTGATTTATTATTACTGAATTATTACCATGATCATATTGAAATTTCTCCAAAGATTTCATAAAGAAGAAAATATGAGGGCAATTAACAATGTTCTTCACAACATCCTTTCAAGAGAAACACTGATGAGTTTCAGCGGGCTATTTCTTCTGCTTACTCCTTAGTGTAGATGGCAGGAATCATAAAATAAAGAGCTATTCAGTAAAGGCTATCCTACAGAGAGCCAATACCATTTGGTTTAGATAAACTGACAGCTTTTGCTCATCTGGATTACCCACTTTTGAGCATATGGAGAAACAAACAATATGCACATCCTCCAGGCAATCATGCTTAGTATTTCAGCTAAGTTTCTGAAAGATATTGGGAGGCAGTGGGTTTGAAATGACACATGTAATCCATATTGCCAATTAAAAGCAAACCATATATTTTAACTGTCATTTGAGCTGAGGGTAAAATAACATTCTCTTGAGAAAATAACATTCTCTTGAGAAAATTAAGGATACCAGCAAGATTACATATTTGAATAGGAGGCTATACCACTTCTGTTTAGAGAGGAGCCAAAAGAATACTCTTGGTCAGGTCCAAGATTTTCCTTTGAAAAGTATTCTGAATAGTCAATGCACAGGTAATAATATATGATCACGGTCCATAATTCTGTTACATAGTAGGACCAAATGTTAGTATGAAAAAATAGCTATAACTGAAGACATGTCTCAGCCTACCCAATCCCCCAAAAAGCACCTAAAGAAGAATGAGATTTTAGCAATGCTACTTCCATACTCTTTAAGATAAGCTATTTGAGGAATATAAATCCAAGTAACTGAGTGAGGTGTCTTACTATATGGGATTGTTAATTATAAATGAGTCAAAAGTTGGGGGACGTCAGCTACCAAAAACAATAATTTTGGTTTTAGACTATTTGAGTCATAGTCCTTTCTATACTACTTAGATCACTACTTATGGCCAGCCAGGCACCTGTTTTTATAAATGAAGTTTTACTGGAACACAGTCACACCCATTTGACTACATATTGCCTATGGCTGCTTTGGCTCTACAACAGCAGGGCTGAGTAGTTGCAATAGAAACGGTGTGGCCCACAAAGCCTAAAATATTTACTATCTGGCTCTTTACAGGAAGGTTGCTGACCTCTGCTTACATATCAGTAAAACTTCCAGGTTGTGAAAATAAATTTTATTTTCCAGTTTTATTGAGAAATAACTAACATAGACCACTGTATAAGCTTAAGGTGTCTAGAATGATGGTTTGACTTACACATGCTGCGAAATTATTACAAAAGGTTTAGTTAACATCATTCTCTCGTATAGATACAAAAAAAAATCTCCTTGTGTTGAGAACTCTTAGGATTTACTCTCTTAAATTTCCTATATATCACACAGCAGTGTTCTAGAACTTATTTACCTTATAACTGGAAATTTGTACCTTTTGACCACCTTCCTCCAATTCCCCCTCCTCAAACACCCCGCCTCTCGCAACTACCAATCTGATCTCTTTTTCTATGAGTTTGGTGTTCTTATTTTTGTTTTTAGGTTCCACATATAAGTGAAATCATACAGTATTTGTCTTTCTGTCTGACTTATTTCACTTAGCATAATGCCTTCAAGGTCCATCCGTGTTATCACAAATGGTGGGATTTTTTCATTTTTTATGATTGAATAATATTCCATTGTATATACATTCCACACTTTATCCATTCATCCTTTGATGGACACTTAGGTTTTTTCCATATCTTGGCTATTGTAAATAATGTTGTTATGAACATGGGGTGCAGATACTCTTTCGAGTCAGTGTTTTAATTTCCTTTGGATATATTTCCAGAAGTGGAATTGCTGGATCATATGGTAGTTCTATTTTCAGTTTTTTGAGGAGCCTCCACACTGTTTTCCATGGTGGCTATATCAATTTACAATCCCATCAGCAGTGCACAAGGGTTCCCTTTTCTCCACATCCACACCACTATTTGTTATCTTTTGTCTTTTTTAATTTTTTGAAAAATTTATTTATTTATTTATTTTGGCTGTGTTGGGTCTTTGCTGCTGCGTGTGGGCTTTCTCTAGTTGTGGTGAGAGGGGGCTACTCTTCATTGCAGTGCGTGGACTTCTCATTGCAGTGGCTTCTCTTGTTGCGGAGCAGGGGCTCTAGGCACACAGGCTTCAGTAGTTGTGGCGTGCAGGCTCAGTAGTTGTGGCTCACAGGCTCTAGAGCGCAGGCTCAGTAGTTGTGGCACACTGGCTTAGTTGCTCCATGGCATGTGGGATCTTCCTAGACCAGGGCTCAAACCCGTGTCCCCTGCATTGGCAGGCGGATTCTTAACCACTGTACCACCAGGGAAGCCCTCTTTTGTCTTTTTGATGTAGCCACTCTAACGGATCTGAGGTGTGGTTTTACTGTTTTCATTATGGTTTTAATTTGCATCTCCCTAATGACTGGTAATGTTGAACATTTTCTCATGTACCTGTTGGCCTGTAAATCTTCTTTGGAAAAATGTCTATTCAGGTCCTTTGCCCATTTTTAAATTGGATTATTTGGTTTTCTTGCTATTTAGTTATATGAGTCCTTTATATGCTTTGGATATTAACCCCACATCAGACACGTTTTTTCAGATATGGGATCCCAGTAAATCTTGCACCATAAAGAAAGTAACATAGGTCTCTTTAAGAGGATAGCTAATTAGTACTCTTACTCACCTGCTATTCAATACTCCTAAGATTTCAAAGATGATGAGCTCAAACATGGTGCAAGAAAATGCAAAAGTCACAGAGAAGATCACCTGTACCACATACTGACGCACCTGTTAAAAGTCAAATAGAGACTAAAAGTCACTTCCTTATGTGAAATATTGAGTTGATAACCTTCTGGTTACAAGTCAGAAAACTTATATTAAGGAAATTCTCAAGTTATTAGAAACAGGGCCATGACAGTAACTAGTCTGGAGCTAAAGAAATAGATGAAAGTAGGTGGTACTTCTAATTCATGGGTCATTATTATCATCCTCCTCCTGTGGATGAAAAATTTAAAGCACAAGAAGATGAAGTGACAGGGTCAGAAGCAGCATTTAGAATTCCTCATGCACACTGACAAAAAAAATTACAGATTTATATATACAGGTTAGTGCTAAAAGGGTTACTTCAACATTCTGCAGACCTTGGACCAGTTTTAGAACCTTCCCTAGGAGGCCTTAAAGTATTGAGCAGAACAGAATCTCTGGAATTCTGGGCTATTTCAGACAATAACTCAAACTCCCTGGGGAAGTTTAATGGAGAACATACTAGAAATGACCCCAGATAGTCCATAACCATTGAGCTTATTACTAAATGAGAAAGATTAATTAGGAAATGTCCAGTGTAGGCTGTTGTCTTTCTGAATTCAAGGCTTAAGATACGAATCGAACCAACCTTAGAATTTGGTATGAACTTAGGATGTACGATTGGTAATTAACACTGAAGGCCAGACACCAAATGAATGAGCACATTTATGAGACATTATAAGTTAAATTCTCTCCCAAAGAAGAACTATCTGCTACTGGTATATATACTGATATGACTAAGGCGTGATATTTCTTGATCCTGGCTCCTGGGCTATACACAATTTGCCTCAAAAAAAATAATCAACTAAGCTTGATTATATTCTCCAATTTAAGAATTATATAGTGGCAAAAACTTCCCATCTTGGGAGTAAACGTGATTTTTCTTTTTTTTTCTTGACCATCACAGGTCATGGAAGTTCAAGCATAACTCATTTTGTTTTTAATTGAAGTATAGCTGATTTACAATGTTTCATGTGTACAGCTGATTCAGATATATATATATATATATATACACGTTTTCAGACTCCTTTCCATTATAGGTTATTACAAGATACTGACTACAGTTCCCTGTGCTCTACAGTAGGTCCTTGTTGTTTATCTACTTTATATATAGTAGTGTGTATATCTGTTAAAACCAAACTCCCAGTTTACCCCCCCCAACCCCCCACTTTCCCCTTTGGTAACCGTGAGTTTGTTTTCTACGTCTGTGAGTCTACTTCTGTTTTGTAAATAAGTTCACTTGTATCATTTTCTTTAGATTTCACATATAAGTGATATCATATGATATTTGTCTTTCTCGAACATGATTTTTCTTTAATGGAGGTATTTTTCTTGTCTCATTTAAAACAATCTAAATTCATATAATATTAGCATAATCAAAATGATCTCTTCTCACCTCGTAGTCCTTAAACAGTTGTCGCATGAAAAAAAGCCACCCAAATCCAAAGAAAAATATCTGGGGGAGAAAGAAGATAGAAGGTCAATATACATAATCTTTTGATAAATGTCTTCTACAGACTATTTTACGATAAAAGGTCGCCTAACTAAATAGCTTATTTCAGAGATTAAAGACGACATCCACCCATATAAGATCTACTTATTAAAGTCCTCAACACTGGGACTAGATGTTGAAAGGCTCTTCAATTTTTGAAATTATCCTTGTTTAAGTTAGACAAAAAATTAAAGTATATATTTTTCCTGTAATCTTATGATAATCATTTTATGAGCCAGAGAAATTAGCAAACAAAAAAGGAGTCACTGAAACTTGCTTCTTACAGATGATTCTTGCTCACAAGTATTTAGAAAAACAAAACAACTTCAAGGAAAAGGAGTTATTTTTAAGATTTTTTTTAAAAAAGGAAAGTAGTGGGGCTTCCCTGGTGGCACAGTGGCTGAGAGTCCACCTGCCGATGCAGGGGACGCGGGTTTGTGCCGCAGTCCGGGAAGATCCCACATGCCGCGGAGCGGCTAGGCCCGTGAGCCATGGCCGCTGAGCCTGCGCGTCCGGAGCCTGTGCTCCGCAAACAACAGTGAGAGGCCCACGTACCGCAAAAAAATAAAAAGGAAAGTAGTAGACAGAGTGATATTTTCTATATGTTTTTCTTCATGGACCTTTCTCTGATTCTCCACCATCTTGCCTAATCCACTAAAGTGGTTTCCATCTCAGTATAAAGCCAAAAGATCGCAGGATCTCACGTTGTCAGTTTTGGTTCAAGCTGGCATCAGAGACAGTAGCCACATGACAGCTCTGTTCAGCTTTCTAAAGCTCATTTGTTTTCCACTGGTAAATAGAACTTTCTCTACATACACACACTCTGACACAACTCCTCTTTTCTTCTTATATTGGCTAGGAACTTTATTGAAGAATAACATTTTTTTAAAATTATAGTTGCTTTACAATGGTGTGTTAGTTTCTGGTGTACAGCAAAATGGTTCAGTTACACATATATATACATATTCTTTTTCATATTCTTTTCCATTATGGCTTATTACAGAATATTGAATATGGTTCCTTGTGCTATCCAGTAGGACCTTGTTGTTTATTTTATATATATAGTAGTTTGTATCTGTTAATCTCAAACTCCTAATTTATCCCTCCCCCACCCCTTTTCCCCTTTGGTAACCATAAGTTTGTTTTCTATGTCTGTGAGTCTGTTTCTGTTTCATAAAAAAGTTCATTTGCATCATATTTTAGATTCCACATATAAGTGATATCATATGGTATTTGTCTTTCTCTTTCTGACTTACTTCACTTAGTATGATAATCTCTAGGCCCATCCACTTTGCTGCAAATGGCATTATTTCAGAAAAAAAAATCTTTTATGCCTTCCCACTGAGTTTAGGAGCAAGTGTGAACTTTTGAGCATGGTTTAGCAGACTCCTCCTCCTCTTGTTGTGTCCCTCCTACCCACCAAATTCATATTTTCAGCCACATGGAACTGCTTTTGCTTCTTTAGATACAACATTCTTTCATACCAAGACCTTGGCAGATGTTATCCTCTGATGGGAACTTCTCTCCAGTCCCCTCCCTACTTATCCTACAGATCGCAACTTAATTATTACTACCTCTTGAAGGCCTTCTCTGGTCTCCCAAATACAGGTAACTTGCTCTTTTTATATAATCCTATTCTACCCTGTATTTCCCTTACCAAAGCACTCACCACACAGTTTTTTAATGTCTAATTTAAATACACGCTTTTTTTTTTTTTTTTGCGGTACGCGGGCCTCTCACTGCTGCGGCCTCTCCCGCTGCGGAGCACAGGCTCCGGACGCGCAGGCTCAGCGGTCATGGCTCATGGGCCCAGCCGCTCCGTGACATGTGGGATCCTCCTGGACCGGGGGCACGAACCCGTGTCCCCTGCATCGGCAGGCGGACTCCCAACCACTGCGCCACCAGGGAAGTCCAAATACATGCTTTTTAAAAAGGCATTAGACTGTAAGTTCTGTGAGGATAAGGATCATGTTTGTCTTGTTAATCTTTGTATCTTCAGCACACAGCACAATGCCTGGCACATAGCAGGCTCTCCATAAATGTTTGCTGAATGGATAAATGGTCCACAGTGAAAGATGTTTTGTTCTTCAGGAACATTCAATATCAATTTTTTGGTAATAACTTCTATGTGCTGTGCTAGGTGCTGGGGACAAAAAGATGAGTAAGATAGTTACTACCCTCAAGGAGGTATAGTATAGTGGCAAAGACACTAAATAATCATAATGTGAGACATGCACATGATATTGTAAAAGAATATGAAAGAGGGAAACTAAACCAATCTGGCAGGGGGTTAGGACACATTTTTCTGGGGATGATAATACCTTAGAATGAAGGAGGATTTAATTTAGGGTTAAAACCTGATATCATGTGCAAATTTGGGGGTTATATGCATTTCTCTAGAGAGAGGTTCCAAGGTATTCACCACACACTCAAAGGTTTCCACCATCCCTAAAATATTAAACAAACAAACACTCTTAAAAGATGAAAAAGAATTAGGCAGGTAAAAGACAGGTAGTGGGGGTAGAAGGACAGGGCTTTCTTTTCAGACAGCAAAGAGCATGAGTAAAGGCACAAAGGTAAGAAATATTGGGTTGGCCCAGAAGTTCGTTCGGGTTTTTCCATAAGATGTTATGTTACAGAAAGACCTGAATGAACTTTTGGGCCAACCCGATAGTATGGTATATACTGGTAACTACACACGGTTTGGTGCTGCTGGAAGATAAAATTCAAAGAAAGAAGTGGTTAAAAATAAGGCTAAGAGAGAAGGAACAGAGAACTAATGACTGAAAGCCCTGGAGGCCACTGTAAAGAGCTCGGATCATAGTCTGTAGGTGATGAGGAGTTATTTAAATACAGAAAAGACATGGCTGGGTTTATTTTGTATAGAGCATTATGGTAGCTATTTGAGGGAAACAACACTGTAGAAAAAGAAACATGATAGGAGGTTGTTGCAGCAGTCCCGATGAAAGATGATAAAGGCCTGAATTAAGACATCGGTGGTTAGAGAGGAGGCAACAGATCTGAGTACTTAGAAGGTAAAATCAGCAGGGAGGAATCAAAAGTGACTAGTTTGGGATACAGGATGAAGAGTGAGGCCACCCACTTTACATAAAGACTACTGCAAGAAAACAAAGGTTTGGGAATGAGGGTGGGAGATAGGACTATAATGGATTCACTTTTAGATGTGCTAAGTGCTTGAGGGCAATCCAAATTGACATAAAAGACAGATTAGGAAGGTAGGGCTGAGATGCACCTAAGAGCTGAAACCACCAAAGAATATGAGATCACCCAGGAATAGTATGTAGAGTGAAGAAGGCAATATGCCAGGAAGAAAACAGTAGAGGGAAGGAATGGGAAGAAGAGACCAGGAAGGAGACAGAGGAGGAATGGTCAGAGAAATAATAGGCACCAGGACACCGTGGTATCCTGAAACCAAGGAAATAGAGTTTAAAGGAGTGTTAAATGAAGCAGAGACGGGCAATAGAACCAGCACTGAAAATGCTCAAAGGACTTGGTAACTTGTAGGTCAACGCTGACCTTTGGAAAACAGTTTGAGTAGTGAGGTGGAGGCAGCAACCAGATTCTAGTGGGCTGGGGATGCCTGCGGCGGGGAGGGGGGGGCGGGGGTGGGTAAGTCAGTAGAGACAATAAACACAAATCACCCAAGGGACAGCCAAGAATGAGACAGAGAGAAAACAGAGAGTAGCCTAAAGAAGCATGTGGGGTAAAGAGAAACATTTACAGGCCAAGGGGAAGAAAGCAGTAAAGAGATAAACAAATATGAGAAGGAACTGATAGAACACTGGAGGTGAGTTGATGATGTTATTAATTTATTATTATTAGCAACAGCTACCTTTTACTGACCATGTGGTATATTCCAGGAACTCTAAGTGCTTAGCCTTGCAATCTCATTAATCATGAAAACCAGATAAGGTAGTTTGATTGTCTTCATTACAGAGAAAGCTGAGGCTTAACAGAAGTTAACCCATTTATAGTAAGTTTCGGAATCAGGATTCAAGCTGAAGTCGGGGTGGCCGACTCCAAAGCTTGTGCTTTTAACCACTTCCCAATAAGCTCCTCCATGATCAAAGGCACAGGTGGAAAACATCGCCTTAAACAGGAGTAAGGGGCACCTTATTTTCTCACATGGGAGGAAAGGAATTGGGAATGGTCGCGGATATAAATAACTGCTTAGATTAAGATATAGGAAATAGAAGGAGCTCATACCTCCTGGCCTCAGTTTTGTTGATAAAGTAGGAGGCAAGGTGGTCTGCTAAGAGTAGGAGAGGTGAAAATGGAAAAGGGAGCTTTGAAAAGAGTGATAAAGACTCAGAGAAATTATGAGGGGAAGGAAACAAGCAGCCGTTAAAGTCAAGAAAAAAAATGATTCAGTGAGCTAAGGGTGTCCGTAAACTTATGGCATTGGCAATCTGCACAGTTGTATGATTTTCTACAGAAGGCTTTAGGCCCCTGAGTTAGTAGTAGACAAACTATAGCAGTGATCCAAGCGTGGACTTTTATACGTAGGTAAAGAAACAAGAGGGTATGAGAAAGTAGCTTGGATCCATGAATCCAGACCGAGTAGAAAAGAAAGAGGGTGAATAGATTAGGAGAAAATACCCCTAGACTACCTGGGAGATCCTTTGGCTATTATAAATCATTACCAGGGGCTTCCCTGGTGGCGCAGTGGTTGAGAATCTGCCTGCTAATGCAGGGGACACGGGTTCGAGCCCTGGTCTGGGAGGATCTCTACATGCCGCGGAGCAACTAGGCCCGTGAGCCACAACTACTGAGCCTGCGCATCTGGAGCCTGTGCTCCGCAACAAGAGAGGCCGCGATAGTGAGAGGCCCACGCACCGCGATGAAGAGTAGCCCCCGCTTGCCACGACTAGAGAAAGCCCTCGCACAGAAACGAAGACCCAACACAGCAAAAATAAATAAATTTAATAAACTCCTACCCCCAACATCTTAAAAAAAGAAAAACATTACCAGTGGAGACATTTAAATTTATAGTTTAGAGGCCATATTTAAATGAAGTCATGACTACAGATGGAGAAGTTAGAAATTTAGGGAGTAGTGTATATGGTGGAGATGGATGAAAAAAGAATAAAATATTTCACTAAGAGCACTCTGAAATGGGATTTAGACAAGGAAAAGAAAACAAGTGAAATTGGTAAGTCTATATGAGGGGGTGGGAAACGGAAGAAAAAGAGAAAGAGATACATACCTTTATATTTCATTGTGGGCTCCTTTCACATTGAAGAAACACTTAAAAAGAGTTTTACACAACTAATATAAAAAAATACCAGGAGAATTCAAGAAGTCCAAGATTAATATGAATTCTGGCAAGATTACAGAGGATCTAAAAAGCATACAAAAGGTAAAAGCGATTTCAAACATTTTTGCAAATAAAATAGAAAGTGCACAGCTCTTATTCAAAAAGAATATTTTTGAAATTGTGCAGTCTTGACCTTGGGACTTAAGAGTGTACTTTGGAACTGATAAGTCTTACGACTGTAGAGAAGGCTGAAAACAGAGGTTAGATAACAGTTGCTTTTACAAAAAATAACTCCTACATTGAAAATTAGCTACAGATTTGAAAAAAATAGATGGCCATTGGCAGGACAGTTATTAAAGAACTGACAATAAAAGATCCCTTTCTTGGATCATTTATTTACACTTTTATTTATTTAACAAATATTTATTAGTGTCTAATACGTGCCAGGCCCTAGGGGTAGAATGGCAAACAAGAGAGCATGGACACTGCCTTAAGGAATTTATAATCTATGGAGGAGATAGACAAGTAATTATGAAACAATGTGATAGTGCTGTTATAAGTGAAGCGGGCAAAGGGTACTAGGAAAACATGTATAGGGACATCTAGTCCAGTCTGGAAGAGGTTTTTTGGATATCCATGTTGAGATCTGAAGGCTGAATAGGAGTTAGCCAGGAGAAAGAAGTGGAGGGATATGGGGAAAAGGTCCAGAAAGAGAACAGACTGGTGGAAACCTGGAGGCATGGTAGCATGGCCAGGTTAAGGAATGAAAAGAAGTTTAGTAAGGCTAGTGTGTTATAAATTGAAGTGAGAAATGGTGAGGGCCAAGGCTGAAGTGAAGAGGTAAGAGCTGGGTCTCATCATAAGAGACCCCATAAGCCACATTAAGGATGTGAACTTTATCCTGTGACAATCTCTACACCAGGATGTTGCCTGAGGCAGACCAGCTTCAATATGTGACCTCTGATTTCAGATTTCGTTTCAAATAAATCTTTCAGTTCATACAAAACAGGAAAAATGAGGGGAAGGTGTTTCTAAGGTACTCACACCTCTCCAGAAAGGTGCTTTTTATTAAATATTTACTAGGACTACTATGTGCCAGAAACTGATCTAGATGCTGGGGAATACAGCAGAAACAAGACAGAGAGTAACCTGGACCTCATGGAGTTTGCATCTAACGAACACAAACAAACAAGTGATAGATATGAAGAAGAAACTAAAACTGGGACATGAGACAGAAGGTGGCTGGAATGGAGGCTACCTTGACTGGGGGTAGGGCATCAGGTAAAGCCTCCCTGAAGTGACATTTTTACTGATACCTAAATGATGATGAAGTAGCCACATAAATATATGAACAGAGAACAATTCCACACAAAGGATTCTTAGGGTCTTAGTTCCTTACTTGTAAAGAGCAGGCTTGAGAATTAAATTTAATATTGCATGTGAATGCATGTGTGAAAGTTAAAGTATTATATGGCATACAAGATCAGAAAGCCACTTTCTTGGTTCAACTTGTCAATCAATTATATCCATGTTAAAAATGGTTATAACCATCTTAGTGTTATAATGTAATGCCAATTTCCTCACTGACATTCTAATTTTTTTTCTGAGTGAAAAAAATGCTACTTAAATATTGTCATTTTTCTTGAGTTGGTACTAGGTCTAAAAATAACCCTGAGTTGTCATAAAGGGCAACAGGAAGCCTTGGAAAAGTTAGAAAAGCAAGAGAATTACATGTCCAGATTTTTGTACATTGATGCATTTGAAAATTATGCAGCCAATAAAAACTATAGTTATGAAAACTTACAAAGAATGGTAATTTTAAAAACAAAAAATTTATCGTATCAGGATGTTCCTTGTTTCATGCTCTCTAAAATGTTTTAATAAAACATTTTAATAAAATATTAATAAAACAATGTTTTAATAAAAGGTTTTCAAGAAACAAGGACAATGCTCCACTCTGAAGACAGAAGCATTAGGATAAAGCAATACAAAAACAGAAAAAAAAAAACCCGAAGATTTAGTTTACTTTAAACCCCCAGAAGGAACAGTTTCTGTCATGTGCCACTTGAAAAAAAAGAACAATTAAGAAAGAATACTTTAAATTACTGGAAAAATGGGGGTGGGGTGGAGGGAAGATCAGTAATTAGGTAGTCTGAGCTTCTACAAATTTTATCAGTTGGCCAACAAATATTTATTGAGTGCTCACACTTGAAGGGAGGATAGAGCTATGAAGAATGTATCTCAAAAAATAAATTCATAAACAAATACATAAATATCAGTGCTATGATAAATGCTGTGAAGAAAATAAAACAGAGTAACTCAATGAACTGACATGGTAAAAGCAAAAGGCTCACTAGATGAAGTTTCTATAGAGCAGGGACAAGTCTGTCTTATTTTAGGTTTGTATCCTCAGAACTTTATATAATGCTCGATAAAAGTTTGCTGACTGTACGAATGAATGAAGGTGGCCAATCGGGAAGGAAAGAGGGTTAGGAAAAGATCCGAAAGCGTGGGCAGCAAATAGAGGATGAAGGATGGAGGTGTTACTGTACAAACGAAACCTGATACTTATTAGATCTCTGAAGTGACGGCGGCAAATTTCTCCGCATCCGGATTCAGGATTTGACAGCTAAACCAGCAAAGCCCTCACGTGTCCCCAGGAGCCAGCAGGGATTGGCGAGTCGCTCCCTCCGCGCCCGGAACCACACTCTTCCCTAATCCATGAATCAGCGGCGCAGTCCAGAGCTTCGGGGCGCTTTGGGGGCAGCTCCCTTCTCATGGCATCCGCTTTGAGAGCTAAGGCCACCTGACCTCTCTCAAAAGTGAACGGAAAACCTGGGGGTGGGGTGGGAGGCGCGGACCGCCGCAGGACGCCTCCTGACAGCTAGGGGACAGGGAACCAGATGCAGCAAATCCCACACTCTCCCCGAGCTCTGGTCACGGGTGAGGTGGGCACTGGCCGCGGGCGAGAAGACCGAGACCCCGGGCCAGCCCGCATCGCTGAGGCCCGGAGGAGACGACTCGGGAAAGGGAGGCTGAGGAGTCCTGGGGCAGAACGCGGTGGCTCACCTGGGAGGTAATCATGATGCTGGAGTCGATCAGGAAACTCATGGCGAAGTATAAGGAGGGCTCGTGCCTCCACTTCCCACTCCCCAAGGCCACAGCACGCTCTGACCACGGGCCCCCTCACACTGGCAGCTGTCGCCCGCGGGCCACTGCCAGGACCTCCGCTCGCCAGCCCGACGCCATCAAGCTGCGCCCCAGCCAGCCAATCAGCAGCTACGTCCAGCGTTTCCCGCCTCGGGCTAGGAGTGGGCGGGTGCTGAGGAGCTGAGGGTCAGGGGAGGGGCCAGGGAGGGGCCGCTCTGGGGGGCGGGCCTTAATTAGAGGTGGCCTGGCTAAAAGGGGCGGGATACAACAATGTGGTCTGAAAATTCAAAAGCAGATGTATTGCAAGGTAGCGTTTCCATTTCTGAGGCTAAAGGAGGTGGGGCCTGAGCTAACATTTTAAGTGGTAATTTTATTTTATAATGGTCATAGCTAATAAGATGAAGTTAATAATAATTATTATTATATTGAGTTAGACCATTTAAAAAAAATGAGACCATAAATCAGGCATCGTGTTCTAGATGTTACAACTTATACTTGGCTCCACAAACAACTGCATGAAGAGGGAAGAGTGGAAAGGCAGGTTTTAGCAAATATAGCTAACCCAGTAAATTTCTGATGTGATAACAATAAAAGCACACCATCTTTAACAAGGGAGTGATCCATCTCATTGTACTTGATGCCCATCAGACCACACCTGGAGTATTGCATTCTTTTACCACGCGGAGGCAAGTAGATGTATTGGAGAATGCTCAGAGGTGAGTCACCAGATGAGGACAGATGAAAGGAATCGAAGAAAGAAGACTCAGGAACATTGACAGCTGTCTTCATTTGAAAGAATGGATAGACTTGATATGGCCCCAAGAGATATTTGTAGGGCAAAGGACTGGAAGTTAAATGAAGATAGATTTAATTCAAAACAAGGAATAATTCTTTAAGAGTCTGAAGAGTTATTTTAGGAAATAATCTCCCCCACCCCCTCCACCCATGTTGGAATTGCTCACATGTAGACTGAATCACTACTTCATCCATTCAATACTCATTGCGTGAAGGCTTAATGCACTGCTGTAGGGCTTATCCTCTCCCACCAGGACTCTACCTATTCCTTGTAGTCCCTGTAGTCTTGGCCTGAAGCCGGCTCCAGCTGAGGGCAATCACCCAGTGTGGGATTCAAGGCTGCAGTCAATACCGGAAGCACAGCCTTGAGTGGACCTGCATCTTCCACCAGAGTGCTTAGATTACTGCAACCTGAGTAACTGAGACTCAGATTTATTACACACAAGGGAATGTGTCTTTCATTCTTAGACTTGAACTCCACTCATACTAAGCAGCCCAAACTACCTATCAGATGTCCAATCCCCAATCCCGAAGGCGAGGGAGCAGCGGAGGCAGCCCCACTAAGGGAGAGTCTTCAACCAGAGAACTTTGTGTCCCTGGCTACATCTGTCAGGGAAGCAGTAGCATCTGTGTAGGCATATGATGAGTTAGACTGTCATCTATCAAGACTGTGTGATAGTGCAGAATGCTGGGTTAACCTATTAAGGCAAACAGTTTACCTTGGTGGCTTACTGGAGTGCATGGTGGGGATCAGGGTCTCAATGAATCTGGCAGCAGAAAAAGGTATGCAATCTCATTGGCCCCAGGGCTGTGTAAAACTCTGAAAGACACCATTCAGGATTCTCCCTGTTGTTAACAACTGTATCCAGGTCAAGGACAGGCACGGATGACCCAAAGAACCACTGCCCCCTGCTTTTGATGGAATGTCTCCAGAAAACCTTCGCACTAGATTAACGTCCAATTGACTGTCCTTTCAAAGCAGGTGTCTTTCCTGGTGGTGGTGGACTCTGTCACCAAGATGGCTTGTCCTCTTACCCTTACCTCAGTACTGTTCTCCCAGTTCATGCTAGCTGCTGCAGTCCTGTCCAGCGGTGAGATCTGCTTCTGCCTCCATGGACTGTCAAGCCACCTGGGCTCTAACTAAGCCCCCTGGTTGTATCCATTTTCCAAGGATGCTTTCCAAAATAGTTCATGTTCGTAGTTGCTGGCCATTGTTTACCATTCATCTAGGGATTGACAGCCAGACAGCCACATAGATCTACTCTTAAAGAGTCTGCTGACAACATGACCAATCTGTGTCCCTTGGACCAGTGTTTGTTCACATCAATTTTTTGCACTCTTTTTCATAGCAGCTACAGCACCTATCTTCTCACACCGTCCAGCACCATCCACATCCTGACAGCTAACTATATTCCCCTCTTCCTCCAAATTCATACAAAAGACTGAGCCTAGGAGCTGACACAAACACTAGATCCTTGGGAAACATCCTAGCACCTCTTCTCCTGCCCGTGCCAGTGGCCGGATGACTTCTGTTAGGAATTTTCATTTTAAACTTTTTGTTGTGATATAGTAGTAGATTCACATGCAGTTGTACTAAACGTACAAATGGATTTTTGAGATATATGACATGACATCACCAATTCCATGGCATCCTACTCCAGTTGTCTTCTTCCATGTATAGCCATCCTACCATGTAGCTTTCCTTGCTATGTCAGGTTCACTGAGACCTTGAACCCCACTCTATACCCCAGTAATCCACCAAGGTAGGCTGGCCATGAAACCCCAAATATTCAGAGAGGAGACATTTCCTTCCCAGTGGTCCCAAGGACAGCATCTATACTTGGTACCTAAAAAGTGTATAGGTGCAGTTTTCTCAAAGTGTGGTGCTGTAACTGCTTGGGAAGCTTGTTTAAAATGTAGATTCATAGGCCTTAAGGCAGACCTGTGGACTTAGGATTTCTGAGGGTGGCTTCCAGGAATCTGCATTTTTAACAGCTTCCATACACACTGACAGAACTGGAGGACTGGTTGTGAGACTCTGCTTCCCACCTCAAAGCCCTTCTTCAATGGGGAAAGGTCAGCTCTGATTTGCCTGGAGAAAGGGGACTGAGAGCCAGAGTGTTTTTTGTGTGTGTGATTTTTAAAAATTGATTTATTATATTTTTGGCTGTGTTGGGTCTTCGTTGCTGCACGCGGACTTTCTCTAGTTGTGGTGAGTGGGGGCTACTCTTCGTTGCGGTTCGTGGGCTTCTCATTGCGGTGGCTTCTCTTGTTGTGGAGTACGGACTCTAGGCACATGGACTTTAGTAGTTGTGGCACACGGGCTCAGTAGTTGTGGCTCACGGGCTCAGTAGTTGTGGTTCGCGGACTCTAGAGCGCAGGCTCAGTAGCTGTGGCGCACGGGCTTAGTTGCTCCACGGCATGTGGGATCTTCCCGGACCAGGGATTGAACCCGTGTCCCCTGAATTGGCAGGCAGATTCTTAACCACTGAACCACCAGGGAAGCCCCTACTCATTATTATTATAATGAATTTACATTCACAGTTTTCCTTCATTATTACTCTGTTTAAACATATATTTAAAATTTCTGGTTGCCAATTATTCCTGTTGGATTGAAAAGACTGATGATTGTATATCTGCCAAATTTGGAAAGACTCAGAGGCATTATTTAAAATATATAACATTAAACCTTTTCCCATTTATTAAATCTAATTTGGGGATTCCTTATTAATATAATTATAATGCAGAGTTAATTTGATCCATGTAAGTTGTGAATAAAAGGGAAGAATACATAGAGAGGAAATTTAAAATTGAATATATAAATTGGAATTCACGAAAAAAAGTAAAAGATGTGCATGTTTTTCCCATAAGAACTGTTGTGAACTTCTCCACACTTAAATTTGGGTTTCCTGTCCTCTGGGCCTGCGCAGAGCAGAAAGCTTTCCTTATCTCCCCACCACTTCCTGCTCCAGGACTAACTTCTTCTCTGGATGACTAACATCAAGAACGTTCCCCTCATTTTAGAGAAGCCCCCGCCTTTCTCACTGGATTGTGATTTACCATCAGGACTTTGGAAAGACAAGTACCAATGAGCATGATATTTTGTTATATACTTTTTCCACTTAGAAATATATCATGAACATATTTTCTCATGCCAAAGATTTTACATTTTTCATTGATTCAATAACATTCCAATCATCTGATTATGCCATGATTTATTTAACCAGTATGCTTTTTTTTGTTTTTGTTTGTATCTTATGTTTTGTTTGTATCTTATGTATCTTATGTTATGTATCTTATCTGTAATAAGATAATAACGTGGTGAAGAATTTGGCCCACAAGAAACACTTACCCAAGCCCTCAAGTTTCTCTGGGCAAGGGGCAGTCACCATGTCTATGGCTCAGCAGATCTGGGGCCACACACATTAGCTCCTCCAAGGTTGGCTCCTGTGGTAGCCTGAGGTGGGCCTGCAAACTTCTGAAGATTAGTAAGTGGCTAATGACTAGTAAGATGTCAGGCTTCCCTCCAAGCAAGTGTTTCCCAGAAAAATTTCAGAGGTTTTCCTTGAACCCTTATTTGGAGGGGACGGGAGGGAAACATTGCAGCACTTTATTTATTTATTTATTTATTTATTTATTTATTTATTTATTTTTTTGTGGTACGCGGGCCTCTCACTGTTGTGGCCTCTCCCGTTGCGGAGCACAGGCTCCGGACGCGCAGGCTCAGCAGCCATGGCTCACGGGCCCAGCCGCTCCGCGGCATGTGGAATCCTCCCGGACCGGGGCACGAACCCGTGTCCCCTGAATTGGAAGGCGGACTCTCAACCACTGCGCCACCAGGGAAGCCCGCAGCACTTTATTTTCATCTGAAAATGAATGCCTTCACAATTAAACCTTATCATTCTCTTAAATAATCTGGAGCAGATGGTGGATTAAGTGTTGCAAGACCATTTGAGGGGCCACTTTTTTTTTTAAAATAGCAGTTCTGGAATGTTTTTGCTTTGTTTCACTCTTCAGAACATATAGGCACTGAGCATTCATTGTCCTTGGTTTTGCAGCCTTGGCTGAAACTCTAAGGCATAGGAAATATTCCATTTAACATTCTGTTACATATCCACTAAGTCGGACTTGTAAATTATATTCAGGTCCTCTATATTTTTGTGTTCTATTTATTTGTCAAGAACTGAAGGAGGCGTGTTAAAGTCTCTAACTACTACTATTTTTCTGTCTATATCTCCTTGTATTTCTGAGGGCTTCTTATAGATGCCATATTTTACAGTGCAAAATGATCCATACTATGTCTTTGTTCCATGTTATATTTTATATCAATACAAATAAATATTTGGTTTGGTTTAATGATTCTGCCTTCTTGTTTTGTGTGTCTGTTGTTAATTTTTCTTTTTTCTGTTCTCTCTTTTTTTCTGTATGGACTATGTGTTCCTTAATTTTTTCCCCTGGTACTTTGGAAGGCATACATTTTGTTTTAAAATAACACACACAACCCTATATTTTTCTAACTGCTAAAATAGAGAATAAAATAATATCTTTGTAAGTAAAAAATATCAGGGTACTCTACTTCCTCATATTTCTCCTTCTCCCTTACTCCTTCCACCTCACACAGTTCCCAAGTTTATGTTGGTATAACCTGGGATTTTAAGCCTTACTATTAAAAAATTACTATGTGTTAAGAATTATTTATGACATTTGTATTCTGTTTTGTAACTATTCTTACTACAGTTACATTTAATTCATTTTATGTTTAATGTCTTCAGTATTCATCACCAGCCTCTTTCATACTTGGCCTTCTTAAATTCTTTTTAAAAATTCTTTCTCTTTTGGCTTGAGTGAATCATGAGATAAATTTTTCTTTAAAGAAGGGTTTGCAGGAATTTTAAGTTTTGGCATAATTGAGAATGCCTTTCAATTGCCTTTACTCATGAATGCCATTTGGCTTGTTGTGGGGTTCCTGGCTTAAACTTTTCATCCTCAATATTTTACAGATGTTCTTTTCTGAAATTTAATATGTTATGGAGAAAAATGAAGCCAGCTTGATATTTTCTTCCTTTTTAGCTAACTTAATAAATATCCTGTTAATCAAAGTTGGCTCCAGAGGGACTAACTCCACATTGGGAGGGATGAGATGGCTACAGTTGAGAGCCAAGAGTTTTGCTTTCTTGTCCTCACCCTAGCTTCTCTTTTCCTTTAGAGCTATCACTAAATATATCACTATCATGGCCAACAGTGGTCTCTGAGAGAGAGGGGAGATTTCTCCTTCTTATCCCTCTAGACCAAGTGTACAAACCCTTCTCTCAAATCTCTGTATCCCAGTTGAGTCTAAGGTGTATCATTTAATAATAACACTATACTAAATGACAGTAATTAATCACATAGAAATAATATTTATGATAATGATAATAGCTAATACTTACCAAGTGCTTACTATGAGCCAGGTAAGGTTCTATGATCTTGACAAGTACTAAATCACTAACTCCCTAATTTAGTCCCTGACTTGCTTCTATATGGCACATGCCATTGTTCCTTTATCTGTTGGAAGCATACTGAGCACATTGGAACTCTTTGGATTCCAGGCTTAAGAGAATGAGGGTCAGGCAGAGAAAGGAATTCCCTCTTCTTCCTATTTAAGGCTCACCTTCCAAGTCCTCTTTTCTCAACCAAGATCTTTCCCTTTCCAGGATTATACATTGAAATATATATTTTCTTCACAGGAAGCCTCAAGTCCTATTGACAAGGTGTGATCCTACTCTATGTTCACAACTGGGCAAGAATGTGAAAACCTAACTGCTCATTAGCAGTACACAAACCACAGCAGGAGTTGTTTCTTATATTTCTAAAATTGTAGAATTATCTCTTTATACTTTCAAATCACAATTTATCTAGTTTTTTTTTCTGGGTACATGGTGAATTCCTTCCAATTTGTGGTTTCAGGTCTTTTATCAGCTCAAGGAAGTTTCCTCCCATTATGTCTTTGATGATTGTGGTTCTCGTGTCCTGACTCTCCTTCAGGAGAACCAATACCTATGTATTGGATTTCTATTGCCTTCTCTCCATATCGTTTATCTCTTCTCTGATAACTTTCATCTCTTTGTTCTTCCCCTTGGCACTCTGGGAGAATTTCTGATGTTGACACTTTACAAAACTGATTTGGCTTTATGTGCTGTTAATTCTGCTCTTTATTCTTCTTAAATTCTGCCATGACATTGTTTGCTAACTCTGCCAGCTCCTTTTCCAATTCAGTTTGTTATCTTATTATCTTGTGTTTCATCTCTTGTTTTATAGAGCCCAGGTTTTCTTTACATCTTTTTGAGAGCATAAAATAGATTTCAAGATTATTTTTGTTTTCTTAAGTAAATATCTTTTGAAATTATTCTATTCTTTTACTCTTGGTGACCGCTGTTTTCTTCTCATGTCTCCTATACCTTTCATAGATTCTAGGTTGTTAGCTGTCTCTTTGTTGTTGTTTTCCTTGTCTGTTACTCATCTGTAAAGATGAGAGTCTCATCTGTCCGGGTCTATGTATAGGACCTAACTAGACACAGTAATTAGGTCAACAGGATTTTTTACAAGTCAAGAAATGTCTTTGACTACTGGATAAGTATATAAAAAATATTTAAAGGGAGGACAAATAGTCTGTAATTCATGAAAGATAGAGTTGGCCTGGAAATTATTGCTTCATTATGATACAATCATGAAAAAAGAAGTTGGAGAAAGTTGAGGTTCTGGTCTGAGAGACATTAGAGATGTCCCTATTTGTTGTAATGTCATAAGAATGTCCCTTGTCATAATGTCTGCCTTAAAGATGTAATTGGGGGCTTTTTGGTTGTTGTTGTTACAATATATTCTGCTGGTTTAGCTCACTTGTGTTTATTTGATCTCATCCATTTTCTGCTGGTTTTATTAGCCTAACTCAATTCCAGAGGTGCCTTGTTCTTTCTTCCATCTACAGGTCTAGCCAGTGTGGAGATGACAACTGTAGCAAATAAGAAAGATAGAAAAATGCATTTGGAAAACTTAGATGAATTAGAAAAGCTGAACAGTTTTCAGGAAAGCTGAATGTTAGAGAAGAACAGAAGCTGGAGGGGGAAGAAAAAGAACTCAAAACTCTGTCCTGGCCAAAAACATTATCCTTGGCTGAGGACTTCCCTGATGGTGGCAATTGTACTGTGGTCTGGGATTTGCATTATAGTTATCATTTATGATTCTGATCCTGCCTATTTCCAAGAAGCATTTGGAGACGATTACAATACATATCATATGTACAAGGAAATCATTAAAACAGAGAAAAAGGAGCGAAAATTGGCATCTTTATCTCAAATCTTGCTCCTCTCTAGTTTATTCTCTGTACAGTAATTGGAGCAGTCTGAGGGAAAGTGACTAATAAAATGCAGTGAAACTGATGGTATGTGACTTCCAAGCTTAGGTCATAAAAGGCATTGAAGCATTTGCCTTGATCTCCTGATTCAGTCGCTCTGGGGGAAACCAGACACCAGGTCATGAGGACACTCAAGCAGACCCATGGAGAGGCCCAAGTAGAGAGATACCAACTTGCCAGCACCAACCTTCTGGTCAAGTAACCACGTGAGTGTGTGGATCCTACCACCTCAGTCAAGCCTCGGACGACTGCAGGCCCTGTCAAAATCTGACTGTAACCTCATGAGAGACCCCAAGCTGCTCCAGAATTCCTAACCCTCAGAAACTACGAGAGATAATACACGCTTACTGTTGTTTCAAGCCATTAAGTTTTGGAGTGATATGTTACCAAGCAATAGATAACTAATACACAAATCATCACAGGCGACATTTGTACTAAATATTTGCATGGTATAGCCTGAGGCTCTATCCTTGTAACCTTTGATTTTCATTTCTTCACCACTCACTGTTCAACTGTTAAGCCAAAGCCACATAGTTTAGGTTTTTGTTATAGCCACACCTAACCTCAATTTCTGTAAACAGATGAGATAATGCTAGATCCTGTAACAGATAAATCTTGAGAGCTCAGAAGATTAATACAATAAAAGTTTATTTTATGTTTCATGTAAAGTCCAAAAGTGCAATTAGTGGGAATTGGTAGGGGTATCGGTGGGAGGGGGGGCTGGTCCTCTAGTCTACAGTCATTCAAAGGCTCTGACTGCCATCGTCAACATATGGCTTCCAAGGCTTCTCTGGGAGATGACATCCAGCAACTCATGTGAAAATTTCCCTGCCTTCCTTTATTTATGATAAAGCAAGCCTGCCTGCCTTCAGCCTGGAACTCTTGGGACCTTCACGGAAGCTCTTCCTCAGATATATTGCTATGAAGTGTCAGCCTGCTCTGGTGCTGGGGAGTGCTTAGCCAATTATCTCCTTCCTGCCCTGGGAGATGTCTGAGTAGTGTTCATTCATTCACCAAACATTGCTATGTTCTAGGCACCGTGCTAAGTACCAAATATTCAGAGATATATAGTATGAAATCTCTTTTTGAAATCACTTTTTTTTTTTTGCGGTACGCGGGCCTCTCACTGTCGCGGCCTCTCCCGTTGCGGAGCACAGGCTCCGGACGCGCAGGCTCAGCGGCCATGGCTCACGGGCCCAGCCGCTCCGCGGCATGTGGGATCCTCCCGGACCGGGGCATAAACCCGTGCCCCCTGCATCGGCAGGCGGACTCTCAACCACTGCGCCACCAGGGAAGCCCTGAAATCACTTTTGATAAGTGCTATGATAGAAGGGTACACAAATACTGAGAGATCACAAAGGAGGGAGCAACTCACTTTGTATAAGGAAGTTTGTGAAATTTCATAAAGAAGACAACTGAGCTGAATCTTGAAGGATGAGAAAGAGCTGATTACAGAAAAAAGGCAGGACAGGGCAGAGTCCTGAAATACCATGGAATTTCTTCATCACTAAGTGCCAGGCTTGTCCATATTTGGGGACCAGCCAATGTTTTTGTAAGGCTGGGACACATGCATATGTGGATGGATGTGGGAGACGAGGCTAGAAAGGTGGTGTACCTACCAGTCAGAGGCTTGTAATTAATAGAGACAATTTTGGCAATATTAAATTTAAAAAAAAAAAAAGGAACTCTGGGCTGGCTTAGAGAACTGAAGGAAGGCCGATGAACCATGATCTGAAAAAAGAAGAACTAAGCATCTCCCAGAAATCTAGGTAAGCAGGAACTAATTGTGAGTCTCTTTAAGGGCTTCTGTCAAGACAAATGAATCTCAACCAAGTTTCGGTCCCTCGGTTACTCCACTCAAGATTCACATTCCAGGGAGTGAGTGTATGGTTGGCCCATTTGAGTTAAAAATAAAAAACAAAAAATAAAAACAAACAACAAGACCTGACTCTTGACCACGGGAAGTCAGGGTAAACATTACTAAGAGTCCCACCAAGACTATATCCAAATGAGGAAGAGTATTTCCCAATAGAAGATGTTATTATAGAGGAAGGGAGAATAGATTCTGGGCAATTAAAAATAGACATCCTCTCTAGGTGGGTTTCAATCAGTTATAAGGCTTTGTAAGTCATGTTAAGGAATTTAGAATTTCGGGGTAAGCAATTGAGTCATTGAAGGATTTTAAGCAGAGAAGTGACATGATAAATCTCAGGCAGAATCTAATCTCAGGCTAATTTTATTTTATCTATTTTTATCTGTAATGAATAACTTTAACTCTTTCTACAGTTCTCAGTGACACGGAAGAGAACAAATCCTATTATTTTGTCCCTTCCCAAAGCACCAAAGAAGTATACTTCGATTTTTCCTGAGATTTGTGTAGAGAAAGAGAGGGGACAAACTGACCAAACCTCAATTGATAAGGAGAGTTTCATGTTCTTTCTAAATCAGATTCTCCTCCATTCCACCCAGCTGTGTGCTGGAGCTGGCTTGTACTGGCTCGTAAGAGCCATTTGCTAAATTTCTTGGAATTTTGTGAGGCAGTTTTAAGTGTACAGTCATTATTAACAATTAAACTACGTAAACTTAAAAATGAAACAAAGGTAATGCACAGAGTTCAATCACTTCTTAATTATTTTACTATTATCTATGCTCTTGAGGTTATTTATGTCTATTGTATGGTGGAAATATTTATAATTTTATGCTACTGTACATCTCTTCTCATCTCTGTGTCTAGTGACATTATGTTGGTGGGTTGAAATTGGTGATGGTGGGAGAATTTACAGCAAGGAAATTGGCAAACACTACAAACCAGGGCCTCTTTACCCTGGAAAGATCTGGTTGTTACACGTTTACCAGCATATCACTGCCCCTCCCGGTCCCCCAGTGCTCTTGTCCCTCAACCCCTTAATTTCAAAGGAAGAACACCAGAAACTGCTCTTCACAGGGTAGCATGGCTGACAGGTCAAAAGAAAAAACAAAGATGGTGAAAAGTCAAGTTAGTTTTATTGTTTTGTAACAGTCTAACATGTAACTATTAGCTCTGACATAAAGATGTGGAAGGTTGGAGAATTCAGGACACAATCCCAATAATGCCTTTGCCAGAGATTTTCCCCAAGAAGTTTGTTGTGAACATATTTCTTAGTTGAGTCTTTACTAATCCTGTTTCATAGATGGAAAATTTGCAGAAAAAGGCAGTGACGCCATCTACTTTTCCCTCCAGGAGACTTTATGAATTCTTCCATAATATACTTTGTCTGCCTGGGAGAACTTCCAGAATGCGTGGGGCTGGAGGCTACAGTATATCCCATTGCTACCTCGTTGGCTGCAGTGGAGTACCACTCTCTCCTGGCTTTGGGAGCAGCAATGTCTAGGGCAGTGGAGATGACTTGTCTTTCATAAAAATCTTTCCTCTTATTTAACTGCTGAACCTAGACTTTTATTTCCTTTCTCTCCTTCCTCCCCAAATTACATATTTAGTTGTAATATGATAATTACAAGAAGGAAAACTCTCCGTGCCTATTTCACTATCACTTTTAGGTACACACCTACTTTGCTTTACAGATTGTATTTATGTTTTTGTTTTTTTTTTTTGCGGTACGCGGGCCTCTCACTGTTGTGGCCTCTCCCGTTGCGGAGCACAGGCTCCGGACGCGCAGGCTCAGCGGCCATGGCTCACGGGCCCAGCCGCTCCGCGGCATGTGGGATCCTCCCGGACCGGGGCATAAACCCGTGCCCCCTGCATCGGCAGGCGGACTCCCAACCACTGCGCCACCAGGGAAGCCCCTGTATTTATGTTTAAGAGTAGTTTCCAACCAACCAGGCAAACGTTTTTCATCCACACTTTGCTACCTTGGGCTGTGTGATCATTTGCGCACAATATGCGTAGAGGGGTGACTCTGGGTTAGAGGAAGGAGACAGGAGGAGGTGTGGGGGATGGGGGCGCTGTGTAGTTGGTATGCTCATTCCTACCTGGCATGCCCCAGTGACCCTCCTCAGAAACTCAGGAAGAGCAGTTGTTTACACCCGTCTCGCCCCGGGCCTTCCCCATGCCTTGGACTAAAGAGCTGCTGTATGTGGCCCCTTCAGCCTCCGTGAACTCCCTTCTGCCCTGAATCAGAGACTGTCTCAGGGACTGGTGCATCTCTGTACACGAGCCCTAGTAAGCTGAGTCCCTGCAGCACCACTTTCAGCAATGAATTTCTTGCATGATTAAGGATGTTCTTTTTTTGCACTATAATTCTCAGGAATTTAAAACGACAGAAGAATTGACCTCCCCCCACCACTCCCATTTTCTTCCTTCACTCTACTCACTGGCTCACTTTTAATCAGTCTCTTAGTTAACAATCTGTACAGTTTATGAAAGTGGTGGCTGTTATTGCTTCAGTATACATTTTACAAAAAGGACTTAACAACAGATTTGGATAACACCTTCTTCCCTTTCCTTTTATTTCCAAATGAGTGAGTTAAAAAAAAAATCGCTTATTTCTTCTAGCATGCTCCTAGTGTTTCTTTTTTCTTTCTTTTCTTTTTTTTTTTTTTTTGCCAGTACGCAGGCCTCTCACTGTTGTGGCCTCTCCCGTTGTGGAGCACAGGCTCAGCGGCCATGGCTCACGGGCCCAGCCGCTCCGCGGCATGCGGGATCTTCCCGGACCGGGGCACGAACCCATGTCTCCTGCATCGGCAGGCGGACTCTCAACAACTGCGCCACCAGGGAAGCCCCTCCTAGTGTTTCTTGCATATCAATTCACTTGATCTATCTTGTGGAGGAGGGGCAGAAATTATTACCCACAATTAACCTAAGAAGAATTATCATATCAAGCAGGTAAATGACATCTTGGGGTTCCCAGAGTCAGAGAGGTGCAGTCCACACTTCTGATTTGAACGTCAGTGTTCTTTGTGGGAAAATCTGATCCCCAGGTTGCACTGATCTTCAGGAATATTTGTCCAATTCTGTGTTGCATGCTTCCTCTGGGTGCCAAGTAACAAAGTCATGATGAAAAGCAGATAGGCCTTTCTATGATGCCCCAAATATGAGGCCTAGGGAATTACAGAGCCAAGTTTGAAACTTTCTAACTGAACTTGAGTAACTCTATCCCTCCTGGTCATAGATCTCCCCTGATGGAGGTCTTATAACTGCTATTAGGCAATTAGCCGTCTTATTCTGGAGAGAGCTGTGCTTTTGATGTCATGCTGTCCAGTGCTTTTTTTTAATTGGCAGATCCACATACTGTAAAGGTTTAATCTAACAGGGGAAGGACCAGGATTAGGATTTAAAGCTTGGCCTTCATGGAGCCCAGGGGCGATTACCATCTTGAGTCAGTCATAATTATTTGCCTCAGAAGAGATACTGAGGGATCCAGCTGTACCGGGTAAGGTCCTCCACAGACACACCACTGCCTGTGAATGGAGCCTGGCAGCAGCTGTGTGGCAGCTTAAGGTGAGGCATGAGGCGACATTTTCCATGGCTAGAAAGTAAATCGCCCATCTGTCCCCAGCCATTTTTCAAGGTCAAATAGGTTCCTACCAAACATATGGTGTCAAGATTCTGTTTTGAGCCTTCTCTGAGAAAACGGATCTCCTGAGTGTCTATTCCACACTGAAAAACTCTCACCAGATAACTGCAAGGCAAGTTGGGAGAGTCAGAAGCTTCCCACCTGTCCTTCTTCCCAGTCTCCCTGCTGCTGGAGGAATCTCTCAGACACCACTCAACAGGCTCTAGACTTGGCAGCTAACTTATTAATCCTTCTGATACCCCTGGAGGTACGTTGGTGGTAAATGCCACCTCTAGTTTGTGGACAGAAAACTGAGGTACAGAGAGGTTAAGAGATGACACAGCTACCAAATGGCAGAAATAGAAAAAAAAAGTCCTGGTCCTTTGATGCCTGTGTCTGTTTCTTCCAAAATAAGCTTCCTCGTTTGTTGGGAAGACTGAGAGGGAAAATGGCAACTTCCCCGCTGGTGGGGTAGGTACAGACACTGAAGCAGGCTGCTGCTTCATTCAAGGAAACACACACACTTAGGCCCCAGCAAGACAAGGAGACAAGCAGCCTTCACCTACACCTCTACAGCTGGTTCCAAAGAGCACCAGCAGTTTTCACTTGGAATAAGACATAGTTTTTTCTTTTCTCTTTTGGATTAAGTCCTAGTTGATATAGACACTTTATTCTGGTAATGATCAAGCTATTTTCAGGCTCTGAGTTTACATCTTCTCAAAATGGGTCTTCAGTAGCAAAACTGTAGGAGCAATAGTGCAGCCATTAGGGAGAGTGCAATGATGTCTGGTTCTCAGGCCTGGGATTTTGTTACTTCTGTCATTATACTGAAGAAAGTCTGTCTGGAATAGTGTTGATTGCCAGGGGAAGGAAGAGTCAAGTAGTAGCCAGAAAGTCACCTGTCTACAAGACAAATATACCTCTCTATTCAACTGTCCATTGCCTGATACATTCCTTCACTGAAAGTTTGTCACTTTGGATTAACCTAGGTAAAATACATTTTAGGCTTTCCCTTTTAAAATGTAAAATTTCCCTGGATTAATTACAAAAAAAAACACACCTTAGAATGAATTTCATTTTTAGACCATTTTGCTTTAGAATGGAGCACCAAGGAATGGGAATACTGTCACAGGGGAGGAATAGTTTTGGAGGAGGCTTTGCTCTAGAAAAGCATATCTAAAATGAATATCTTAAAAGGAAGGTGGTAAACAGAGGGCAGCACAAGGGATTTGCATTCTTTGGGATGGTGCTGGTTGGGGGTAAGATAGAATGAAGGCAGTTTTTTCTGTGTACCCTGGTGGTCTCCTGTCCAGATCCCAATTGTATTTTCTATCCCTCCTATCTTAGCCTTGGCACTGCAGCCCATGAAGCATAGCTTTGTTTTAGATGGACCAGCTTGGATATCAATTTCTCCCTCTGCTCTGGGAACTGATTGGCTCTAGGTAAAATTGCTCCCTGTGTGAAATATGTACTTATACCTGAGGATTTTCCCTGACTGGACTCTATGTTTGAAGAGAGTTGGTTGGGGGGATAAAGGGTAGGAGACCTTCAAGATCCCTGTTGTTCCCTTGTTAAGCCTTTATGTCCCTTCCGGGGATAAAGTCTGGCCTGGGGCTAGACTTTGAGACCCTTGCTGTTTGTGTTCCCAATTTGTAAGAGGCTCTTTCTAGTGCCGCTCTGATGGCCCTTTTTGCACATGTCTTTTGCCTGAGAAAGGCCTGAGGGTTAATCTCCTCAAGACAGGCCAGTAGGCAGGTATCCTCTGGCTCAGAGCTGGGCTTGCTCCCAGCCCCTGATGAAAGGAGGTGTAGATTTCAGGCTGAGCACTGATGTTGGAAGAGGACAGGAAAGAAAAGGACCTCCTTTGCTTCAGGGAAGAAAACTGCGACCAGGGTTCAAAGCCTTTTCCGTTCTGGGAGAGGCTATGGGGTTTGTTCTCCTTTTCTGAGAGCACCCAGTGCAGAATTCCCACCAATACAAGGGATGTAATTATATCAGAACCCAGGGGCTACAGTGACCCAAAAGAAAGGCCAGTGAGAACTCTGGACATCTCCTAGACTGATGATTTAAACCAAACACTCCAAAATGGTGAAATGAGGTTCGGAAGCCACAGGAACAAGTTGAGACCCTAAATAATGTGACCAATTCCATAGGAAAGTTGGGCTCACGAGTATAAGCTGAACTTGCAGATTGGTGCCCCACAGGTTAAATTTGGCTTGCACACATTTTCTTTGGCCCACATGGCATATTTAAAATTTAGTTGGCAACATTAAAAATGTGGGAGGGCTTCCCTGGTGGCGCAGTGGTTGAGGGTCCGCCTGCCGACGCAGGGGACACGGGTTCGTGCCCTGGTCCGGGAAGATCCCACATGCCGCGGAGCGGCTGGGCCCATGAGCCATGGCCACTGAGCCTGCGCGTCCAGAGCCTGTGCTCCGCAATGGGAGAGGCCGCAACAGTGAGAGGCCCGCGTACCGCAAAAAAAAAAAAAAAAAAAAAAAAGTGGGAAACTTCACTTAAACGTTTGGATTTCTGGCTTCTCTTGAAAAATCAGATGGCCAGGTAACACTGTCTGGTAATCGCTGCCTGGAAATGAGCAGCAGTTGCCCTCTGCTTCCCAAATTCCACAGCCATAGCTCTCCCATGGCATTAGAACAGGCGCACTTCACCAGTGCGCTTAAGTTCGGGATCCCTGATACATGTCACACGGTGTCTGCTAGGGAAGTGCTGGGGTGAAAAAGTTCAGCGGAGTTTGTGAGCTTGAGACAAGACTGGTGAAAAGCTATGAGACAATCACAATTCTGATTGGAAGGATTTCTATGGGGACATGGGGATGAAAGCAGAATTCCCTGTGGCATAGAGGGGCAGGGCAGTCATGAGACTGGGAACTTTGACGGGACAGTGGGTTCATCTGGATAGCCTTTATATACGGGAAAGGCAGTTTCCTAGTTGTACGGCATGCACGGTTCTACCGCAGTGCCTGTCCAACCAGGATGGGTGTGAGGGGAGGGACAGAAGACTCAAAGCATGTTGGCAACTTTAGGTTTCATCTTGCCATAGGTTAGCTCGGGTGTTTTCTTTTCTTTTTTCCTTTGGCACTGCTTCATACCGTTAGATCGTCTGACCTGGCCCGGCTGCTGGCTTTGCTCAGCCTGCTCAGGGGTCTGGTGTCATCCCCAGGCAGCTCCGGACACAGTGAAGGCGCCTTCTCAGGCGGCAGCCCCTGCTTTGATACCTTCTCAGGCGTCAGCTCTTGTTTCTCAACCTCCTTCCCCACTTCGGGGGTCTCCATTTTCTCCCCCTCCAGCACGGCCAGGGTCTCCTGGCCTTCCGTGCTCACTCTCTCTGCCTCCTGCCTGTTCTCTCCCACCTCTGGTTCTGCTTCCACCTCCGGTTCTGCTCCCGCCTCCGCAGGCTGCCCCTCCCCCTCCCCCTCCCCCTCCCCTTGCCCCTCCCCCTCCTGGGCTCCCACCTGAGCGTAGGAAGGCAGTGTCTCTTGGTAGGCCCTGGACAAGTCCCCTAGGGGCCCGGTGCCCATCTTCTCCTCGAATTGACTGAAAGGCTTGGCAGAAAGTGGGCTGGCCTCCACCATCCCAACCTCAGTAAAAGGGAAATAATGGGACACGATTTTCTCTTCTTCGAGGAGCTGGTAGCCCTTGGCCTTCTGGATGGAGGAGACAGCAATGGAGTGGAGGGACTTCTCAGGAATCTCCCCCAGTGGCTTCTCCACTGGCTTCTTGAAGGCCGATCGGATTCTCTTCAGGCCCAGGTAACTCACCTCCAGAATATTGAGGAGGAGGGACACAGAGGCCATGGCCAGCATGAACAGGATGAAGATGGTTTTCTCGGTGGGCCGTGACACAAAGCAGTCCACCACGTTGGGGCAGGGCCACCTGCTGCAGCGATAGAGAGGCAGGATCCGGAAACCGTACAGGAAGTAGTGGCCCACGATGAAACCCACTTCAAAGAGGGTCTTGAAGATGATGTGGCAGACGTAGGTCCTCAGCACGGTCCCCTCCAGCCGGAACTTGGTGCCTTTGCTGCTGCTGCTGCCCTTCTTGATGCTGCCCTGGTCCGCTGGGACGGGCGACCTCTCGCCGCCGCCGTTGCCCGGCGACTGCTGGCACAGCTCCTCGGCCGCGCGCTCCTTGCGCTTCTCCTCCATGCGGATGTGGTGCACCGCGTGCCCCACGTACACCAGCGACGGCGTGGAGACGAAGATGATCTGCAGGACCCAGAGGCGGATGTGGGAGATGGGGAAGGCCTCGTCGTAGCAGACATTCTCGCAGCCTGGCTGCTGGGTGTTGCACACGAAGTCGGACTGCTCATCCCCCCACACGAGCTCTGCGGCCGTGCCAAGGATGAGGATCCGGAAGATGAAAAGCACCGTGAGCCACACGCGGCCGATGACCGTGGAGTGCTCATTCACCTCCTCCAGGATGTTCCCCAGGAAACTCCAGTCGCCCATGTCTCACCCACCTGGAGGAAGGAGAAGGCAAAGCTGAGCCGCTACAATGCAATCTCGAATCAGCCTCTCTTTGCTAACTCTCAGGGTACCTCTCCTTCCTGAGTGACTGGCAAGGTCAACAGTGTAAACAGCATGTACTGAGTGCTTCCTCTGTGCAGACTAGTATTAGGGAACGAAAGAAGCATAAAAGAATCTGCTTCCACTGGTTTCCTCATCTGTAAAATGGGTTCACTTCACAAGCTGCCTGAAATCGGATAAATGAGGCAGTATCTGTATGAGCCTTGAACTCCACCCCAAAATAAGCGTTCATTGTTGATCATAAATAGAAACCCATGGTTACATGGATTTAAATCAGAACCGTAAGCTGAACTGAGGTTCATGAGTCATAATGCTGAAGAAATATTCTAATCCATTTGTGTCTGGGCCCCCAACAAAATTTTGCTATGTATGAAATTGCCTGTAGTCACCTTACTTTTGACTGCGTTAGGGTATATAATGATTGGATGTTGGAAGTGGAAGGAAACATTTTTTTGAATATCTACTTTATGACAGACCTTTGACATTATATTTTTTCATTCAGTTTGATCCTGCTAGACCGTAATCTTCATGAGGGTATGGACCACACCTGTTTTATTTACTGCTGTATACTCAATGCCTGTCACAGAGCCCAGAACATAATGAGAGCTTGATAAGTGTTTAACTGATTTGATTCCACCACCTGAGAAAACTGAGGCTCAGAGAGGTTAAATAATTTTTCTAAGATCAGACAGCTAAATAGTAGTGGTTCTGTCTGTCTGATCCCAAAGTCTGGGTTCTTTCTGTTGCCCCATTGAGATACATTGCCTGTGATTGGAGCTATACAATTTTGTGACTCCTGTACTCTCTTTTTTTTTTTTTTTTTTTTTAAGGGCAACGTATTAGTTTTTTCCTGCTGTGGTAAGATTACCATAAACCTAGTGGCTTAAAACAATACAAAATGATTTTCTTACAGTTCTGTGGGTTATGTGAGCAACATGTACCTTACTGAGCTAAAATCAAGGTCTCAACAGGACCGTGTTCCTTGTTGGGGGTTCCAGAGGAGATTCAGTTTCTTTGTCTTTTTCAGCTTCTCATGGCTGCCCACGTTCCTTGGCTTGTGGCCCTCTTTCTCCATCGTCAAAGTCAGCAATGTTGCAACTCTCCCACCTTTCTTTCTTTGTGACTCCTGTACTCTTAATTTACGTTTTCTCTTCTCTACGTTGAAATCTGGAAACCTTTCTTAATAGCTTTACAAATTGAGAGCAGTATATATATATTATTATTATTATTACTCTTTGAAACCCAAAGAATGGGAAGAGTGCTTTCGGAAGAAATCATGTTACAGGGTGAGGAAAGTCCTCTAAGACAGTTTTAGTGTCCCACAGAATGAAAAGGGTTTAGGGTCTATAACTGTGGCTATTTTAATAGAGCTAAAATTTGGTCTGTAGGAAAAAAAATACCATTAAACATGCTAGTATATAATGCCCCTAGCAACAGCAATGACTAGTGAACATGGGATTGAACTGACAGGGGTGATGTGTGCAAACTGGGTCATTTGTCCAGTGCAAACCTGTGGGGCAAGCTGGTAATCTCTGAAAGACTGATCAAAACCTCCACCTCAGCTGATGTTCCCCAGGTTGAACTTCTCTAGCGCTGTGACGTTTACTCATCACTGCCCTCAGACCAGGGCATGAGCCCATGCTAGAGATGCTGGTCCAGGCTTCTCCAGCTGTGCCCCACCTTATAGGAACAGAAGTCCGTGGGGCCAGAGGAATACACCCACCACATTTAATGACAGGGATATTTGCTAAACACTTGAATGAGTGATGAGAAGTGGTATCTTAAATTAGGTGGGATTTTCATCTTTAGGAGAGGATAAGCTTCCTTCCAACCTGCAGTTTGGAGCCTGGCCAGACAGAACTTGTTGGCCGATACTGATTGCAGGTGTGAACAATGCCCAAGCTATGCTCTCAGCTGTTTCTTGGTGAAGAGCAGAGAGTGTTGCTCCTCTTGAACCAGAAACTTCTAGTTAGGCAAGGCATCCAACAGCAGCTTCTTTCCTCCTGGGAAGGTGAGAGCAGCTGTGGCATCCCTAGTCATGACTCTGACATTGGGAAGAGTTCCATTTAGGGATGGGGAATTGAGAGTGGGAGAGGGTCCTCTACTCAAAACCAGCCATTCAGAATCCCAGTCACATGTATGTAGTTATACTTCTACCTTTAACACTCCTCAAACTGCAGCTAAATCTAGTATTCGCCCTATTAAAGAGTGGTAGCCATTCCCATTGCCTTCTGGAAAAAGGTGGAAAACACCACAACCAGGTAAACAGCCCAAGCATAAATCCTATTGGTGGAAGAACCAGGAAAATCCAAGGTTTTTTAACCAAAAAGTTCAATCTAAAATTCATGTCAAAACAATAATTTGTGTAATTTACTCCTATGAGATCAAGTCTGGCTTTAACGAACTCTAAATTTAGTGGTGTTGATGGCTTATCCGCATTGATATATCAACTCATTTTACAATCTTACTTGTACCATATTAGTCCCTTTGGGATTTTGTGTGTATTTCACTCATGTACCCACATGAATGTGTGTGGTGAGCACAAGCTCTCAGGACTGTATGTCTCCCAGTCTTGTTTCCCCTTTTTAGGATCAAAAGCTCTTGGTGGACAGGGACCATTTTGTCTTTATCCTCCGTGAACCATCATGACACAGAACAAAGACCTTACAGACTGGGAGCTCCATAGATACCAGTGGATAGGACTAATGGTAATCATTTGAAACCTGAAATTCTCAATTCCTGAGTGCATGTAATACCAGTATTATGTACAGCCTAGGGAACTCCAGTCCTCTTCGCTGCGGCTAGCAGTGGGAGACTGACAACTTGCAAAGAAATGGTAAATTCCAAAAAAGAATAGTAGATTGATCCAAAACTAGCTATTTTGAGGTATTGTTTTGTATAAAATTAAAGCTATAAACTGGGGCCAATAATTCTTGACCCATGAGTGTCACGACACATGTTCATGACACATGAAGACCCTCCTGACCAACCCATTCATAATTTCCAAACTAAAGCCAGACAGAGCTGTGTCCTTCCATACCCACCCTGCAATGCTAGGATTGCTTGAGTGGTTTTCTTTCTTACTTTTTTTTTTTTAATGTCTAGTTACAAAATTTCTTATAATATAATGGAAGAAGAGAAACTATAACTTAGGACAAAATCTTTCCAATGTCATGCTATTGAAACAGGCCAACTATGGCGTTAAGGAGAAAAGCTTTAGAGGTGCTAAGGAAAAGTGCCTCGGGTTCTCCCCTTCTAAAAATGAAAATTATAATTAAAGGAAGTCAGATCAGAGTAAATCTGGGCAAACTGTTCCACTAGAGCAGGGCAAAATCTAAACCAAAGGATTTCTCATCATCAAAGAGGCAATTCTCTGTTTTATTTTCTTGTGAAAATCTATTGCAGGTGGAAAATAAGCTGCCAGAATTCAAGCCTCCACCCCCAGGGTGTCCACCAGAACCCCACTAGAGGATTATGGTTTTAAGTAATGATTGAAATAACACCTTATGTTTGGGTAGCCCTTATCTATTTATAAATGATACGTTTTAGCAAATCTTGTTTCAGTCCTCATAACAACCTGTGAACTATGCCAGTGGCCCTCAGACTTGGATTTCAGAGACTAGTACAATAACAACCACAAAATATGGTAACCAACATAGGGCTACTGACTCCTTAGTTTGCCAAACAAGGACCTAAAACTTATTTAATTGCTAACTATGACTGCAGTCTATTTTCACCATCATTTCATAAAAGGGGAATTTTAATACCATAAACCTAGGCAGGACATAATTTCAGAATAAAAGACAGGCCTTTAAATCAAACACATTTAACTTGGTGAAAAATTTACTACACTGTTTACTACGTTATTGTCACATTTTTGTCACAGGCTGCCAAAAAATTCATCTCGGACCGGAACTGACAGGTCTACAGATGGATGTTTGAGAACCAGGGAACTAGGCGTTATCAGCCCCGGTTACCAGAATGGGAGACGGAGTGGGAGGTTAAGTAAGTCTCCCAAGAGGGGGGTCAGCCAGTGAGGGCAGAGCTGGGATGTGAGCCCTGGTCTTCAGCTTCAAGCCCAGGGTGATTTTCAGGATAGCATTGCCTTCTCCTGCCTTTTAAGAGGCAGAACAACACATACACATTCGTGTTAACAAGTTCCACAAAAAGGATTAGAGGCCACTTACCACTCTGGTGGGTAAGGGAGTGTAAATGCGCTTCCGTGTTTCTAGAGAAGCCCCTTTAACCTCCAGCTCTTGTAGGGACCACGGAACCTGCTCCCAGGAAGAGTTTAATGGTCCTTAGCAAACCCATCCCTGTGTTCTAGTAAATGCTCCAACATCAAGAATGCTGAGCATGAAGCCTCTGCTACACCCACAGCACTCAACAATTATTACTATTACTCCTATCGCAGAGTTTAGGTGAAAAATTACAGAAATCTTTCATAAACCTCAAATACTTGGTTTGGGTCCTCAGGATAGCTGGGGACATGTTAATTCATTCTGAAAAATGAAAGGCCTTAAAAAGTCAAGTTGTAGTTAGAATTTGGACATCTCTGCCACCATCCCACACTTGTGACCCCAATTCCTACATTTCTTTCCCTTCCAAACCTCTGCCAACTCTTAGGGCGATTCCAAGAAGGTTTTCGGAATTGGACTCTAAGCCCAGACATCCCAGTCCAAGACCGAACTTTAGTGGCAAACATTTTTCCTTGTGGAGAATTCCAGATATAGCCCTTAGATTAGGCTGGGAAAGGAGGGGGGTGTGAGAAGCCTGCAAACTAATATCACCCACGGAAAACTTGCCAATAGGAGTAGGGTCCCCCGGAGAAATAGGTACTCTCTTCTCCTCTTGGCGCTCAGCAGTAAAATGGCGAGCTTGGCCTCGAAATTTCCTTTGGTGCCTAAAAGCCCACCTCCCACTTCTCTACCCCGCCCCTACTGTGCTGCGCGACTAAGCAGATATGACTGGATTGGCCCTGATGGGTAGGTTTTACTGTCCAGCAATATTTTAAGCTCCCAGCCAGACAGCTTTTATGAAGGGAGGGATGCTGGAAAACAATAGGAGAGAGAGAATGGGAGAGCTGCGTTGGGCACTGATGGGAGGAGGGGTGGGGAAAAGCTGATGTGGGAAAGCTTAGCTGGGGCTTCTGCAGCCTCCAAAAGTTTCTTTTAGCAGCAGACTGGCCTTCTACAGCAGGAAATCTTTGGCTTCTCTCCAGAGGGCATGAGCCCTGGGGGTGGTTTCCTAGTCCCTTTTTATCAGCTTAGAGAATCTTAGGGATGTAGGGACAGTCAGAGGTCACCGAGTCAGACTGGGCCAAAGTCACCCCAGCAAGAGGTCAGCTGGTCCCTTTAAAGGATGACATTTCATCTTCCATTGGTGGTTTGTTCTTGTGTCTCGTAACTTTCAGCAGGGCAGTCTCCCTCTTGGAAAAGGAGTCTTAATACTCCAAAGAATTCTGGCACCATTTGTCAAGGCAATGACATTTCCCACTTCGTTTCACCCATAATTACAAATACTTTTGAGAAGCTGAAGAATCAAGGGGATTATGCAACGTCAGGGACCGTTTTAGACTTTAGTGCCTCCATCTGTGAAATGGGGGTATGATGATTTTGCTTACCAAGAGGATCTTGGATGAAACACCAGTATGGCTTAATGAGGAATGATGCTTGGGAAGCTAGTGTGGAGGGGGCATGAATGCATGTTCTCTGCCTCTCTGAGCCTGCTCCCTTTCCACTGTCTGGGACTGTCTATTGCACTGGTCTAGCAAATGGTTGTTTTGACCACATTTTCCAAAACAAAAATTGGGGCATTTTATTCCACAAGCTTACTTGTGGAAACAATGGAGCAAAAATGGTTGAAACTGGGATCGTTTTAGGAAACCTGCAACGTATGATACTAAATCGAAGGCAACTTTGAGAATAAGCCAGGGGAAAAAGGGTGCTTGCTTCAGCCACACCTCTTATTTCCTGTCCTTTCTGGTGTCGTGGGCATATTGCATTTTGACGGGGGCAGTTTGAAGGAGAATGGTACCAATGTTGTATGTCTTAACTTCCATTTTTATTAAAACGTTCATTAGCCCACAGCCTTATTTACTTTAGAATTCTGATTTCTTTCCAACTTCTAGGTTTGAGGGCCTGCACTGATTGAGACAATGCCTTCTAGGGAATCCCTCAGTTAAAAACAGACGGTCAAGATTGTTCCCAATATCAATAAGGCAAGAAGTCAGAGATGAGAGGGAAAGAAACCCAGTCATCCTTTCTTTTGAGAACATTCAGTAAATATTGATTCCTGAAGCTTGTGCTTTCCCTGAGACATTCCACAACCTTCCAAATGAACTTTACTCATCCAGGGCATCCCAGACCAATTTGGCTACTGTGGTGGGGTGGCCCCATCTCTTGACATCATTGCGTGAGAGATGATAGTAGAGCACATACTTGCTCTACGTCCTGGAGCATCAATAACGTCCACATGGCTCTGAACCAATTAGTTTCACAGGTTTGGATGAATCCAGCTTTCTAATTGAGCACTTCCTTTGCTTTTTTATTCTGTTGACACTGAAGACATTCTACTAATAGTGCCCAATTGATTGAATTATTTTTGTTGTCAGCTGCAAAGTCGTTGGAAATACAAACACTTAATTCCACACCTCTTGAGGAATGTTTTGAAAGAGATGGGGAGAGAGACTCATCTTAGCTGTTGGGTTGTCTATTCCTACCAGGAGTCAGAGTCAGCTTCTCAGGTCTTTCAGTGGGATGTCTTCTCATGATGGCCCTATTATTTTATTGGATGTAAATAAATCGTTAAAACATGAGACATAACCACATTCAAATTCTAATTTTATATTCGGTAATTACTTAGAATAGATTATTAACATTTTGGATAATATAATGGTGGCATTCTTTTACCAGGGTGCATTTTCGAAATAGCGAAGCAGTTACGTGTTTGCAAAGATTATGGGATTTGTAGTCAGGAGACCCGACTCTGGGTGTGGCTCTTTTGCTTCCTATTTGTGGGCAATTTGCTCAGCTTCTCTGAGTCTCAGTTTTCTCATCTGTGCAATAGAGATGCTAATAACTGCCTTTCTGTTTTGTAAAAAGGACTTTTTATGATGATGGTGGCTACCGATATAACCCACACAATGCTGTGAATCCTTGTTCACTTGTTGGTTATGTTTGCTGTGATCTCCTCTTGCTCTGAGTACGGCTGTGTCCTGCACCCCAGGGTCATGGGTTGGTCTGTTTCTAAGTGAACCTTGACCACAGGGAGTGTCAGAACTGGCAAAGACCAGAAGAGATCACCGGCTCCAACCCCTTCATTTTACAGATGAGGAAAACCAGGCTCAGGGTGGAAATGACGCTCTAATGTTGTGGTATGTCTCCGAGGCCCAGGCACTTTCCATGGCTCCGGTGCCTCCATGTCGGGGGCACAGACTTATATAAGCAGCAGGGTTCTTTAGGGAGAACCAGGTGAGCCCTGGCACGAGTAGAAGGGCAGGCAGATACATGGGGCCTGAGGGGACTGTCCTTAGTCAATCCCAGTGACTGGAAATAGGGGACTCAGAATCTCTCTCTCCTAGCTGCTGAGGTGTGGAAGGGGAATGGGGTTCTGAGAAACCCAGGACCAGGGGCTGTGGGTGAATCGGGTCCCTTCCCTGAGTGTCTCAGGCCTGGCTCTGACTTAGTGGGCGATGTTCAGAGATTCATTCAACAAGTATTTGTTAAGCTCCCACCTTTTGAGGTGTTTGGGACACGTTGGTGAATAAAACAAAGAGCCCTGCCACAGCAGATCTTATATTTTGTGGGGGAGGCAAATTCACTAAATTCACTAAGTACAATAACCCAGTGAATCATATAGTAGGTGAGAAGGTGATAAGTGCTACCAAATATGAACAAGTATGATAGGATGTGTGGGCGGATTGGGAGAGCCGGTGGAGGGGAGGTGGTGCTGACAGACCTCGCAGAGAAGGTAAGGTTTGAGCAGCTGTTGAAGAAGGTGAGGGACGGAGGCGTGAGGGTGTTTGGGGAAGGCGCTCAGCAGCGGAAGCAGGCCCGAGGGGCTGAAACAGAGTGGGCGAGGACAGAAATTCTTGGGAAATGTAATTTTTGTCTCTTGTTTGTCCACGTATGGTTTGTTCACCCACATGTCTTTAAGACTCCAACACCACCGAGAAACGAGATGCCACCCAGCATCCAATGTGCAACTTTGCCCTTCCTTTCCACTACATACTTTAAAAATGTTTTTTTTTTAATTTCAATTTTTTTAAAATTGAAGTATAGCTGGTTTACAATGTTGTGTTAGTTTCAGGTGTACAGCAAAGTGATTCAGTTATACATATACATATATCCACTACACCCTTTTTGCTCAGCTGTCACGGTACCTGGCACTGTGCTGGGAACACAAAGATGGGTAAGGTACGGGCCCTGACAGGATGCCTACCACACATATGTCTGCTCAAGGAGAGGGGGACTGTGGGGATCTGGTCTCCCAGCCCCCAAACCCCAGATCTGGCCTTAGGGTGAGGCCTCCATCTTCATCTTGTAGGAAACTGAACAGCGATGCTGTGAGGCCAGGCTTTGGAATGAGACAGTCTCAGCATTGCCACTAGCCCGCTGCCTGATCCCGCGCCGGTGACTTTCCACATCTCCGCCTCAGTTGTTTCTTCTGAAAAATGGGAACCAGTGTCCACCGCAAAGAGTTGTAGTGATTAAATAAAGCAACGCGTGTAAAACTGAGTTCAATATTTGGCATTTGGAAAGCACTTGATAAATAGTAACTGCCATTCCCACTATTAGGAAGAAGGTTCGGATCAAGGTTTCCTTGCTTCACCAGCACAGGGATCGATACTTTCTTTTTCTTGTTTGCGCCGCCTGGGAAGGTGAGCCATGGCCCTCTCTGTCCATCCTCCCTGGCCAGCTTGGTTGTGAGACAGATTCTTCTTCATCACAGCCATTTGGCCGAGGTTCAAGGGCTCCCGTGCCCTGAGGGGCAAGGGGTGGGGTGGAGGGCGGATCGTGGGGCACTTTCACTGGGGAGAGGATTTCCCGCACAGACAAGTTGTCAGGACAAGGCCCGGCTCTCTATTGAATGGAGCAGCTCATGCATGAGAGCAGATTGTGCCAGTTCTATAGAGCACGACCCCTCGGCCCAGGCTTCTCCTGCTAACAAAGTTATCTTTCTCAATCTGCTTAGGCAGAAGGGGGACACACTTCCCGTCCTTGTGCTGAGCACACGGAACAGGCAGGACCCAGGCCAGGGCTGGGACTGGCTCTGGCTCTCAGCATGGCCCCTCCACTCCTCCCCTCTCCCGGCTCAGAGTCTTGGGTTCTCCTCAGCAGCCCCATCACCTTGGCGAGAGGAGCACAGGCCGCAGAAGGTGGCCATCGGCTGGCTAGGGGCGAGACAAGGGAGTGTCCTGGCATTCTAGGTGCCTGTGGAAGGGTGCAGAGACAGCATCCAAGAAGAGGGGTAGGGGAAGAGGCTGCTGCAGCCTAAAATTCACTGGGGTGGGAGCAGTTATTGATGCTCCAGGTCGGTGGGTTCTCCAAACCAGCAGCATCAGTATCGCCTGGGAACTTGTTAGGAAAGCGAACTCTCAAGCCCTACCCTGGACCTACTGAATCAGAAACTCTGGGGTTGACACCAACAAACTGTTTTAACAAGTCCCGCAGGTGATTCCGATACTGCTCGAGGTAACCCCAGCTACTAGAGTCGATCATCCAGGCCCTGGTGCCCAGAACTTTGGTACGACAGCCCTCTCCCACATCCACTGCAGCTCCTGACACGTTGCCGCCAAGACAAGGCCCTAGAAATATTTCTTTGGGCCTATCCAGAAAGCAAACAACTCTTGTTGAGTTCCCTGCTGTCTCTCAGCTGCCCTGTTAGCCCATCCGACATCTGTAATATCATAAATCAGAAGGTGAGAAAAAAAAATGTTGTACTTTTATCTCCATTTTATCAAGCTCTAGTGAGGCTAAGTAATTTGCTCATGGTCACAGAAAGAAAGGGGCAGAGGCAGGACTGGAACCAGATCTGCTTGACTCCAAAGCCTGTGTTTGCTCTGGCTGCTCATCTTGTCTCCTTTAATTAGGAGATTCAAGTCTACAGCGCTGACCCTTCAGAGCATTTGGGATCTCCGGTCTTTGTGCTAACCAGTTAACATCTGGGTATTTAAAAATGTCTTTTTGTTTGTTTGTTTGTTCTGAGATACCAGCATAATTGCAAAGATTTTCTAAATAGATGAATTCACTAGGCACATATCCACATTAAAAAAAATTACAAAGGTATGGCATGTGTACTTGCACGTCGGAAAAAAAGAAATCAAACAAGATAGGAGCCTATAGGATAAAAAGTAAAGATCTCTTTTTACCCCCTTCTTCCTATCCCAAGATCATTGTAACCATGCTTAACAGTTTGGTGTGTGTTCTTCCAGACCCTTTTTGCTTTTTTCACTTGATATATCTTGATATCTTTGAAGTACACATAGAGATCAAAGGCATCCTTTTAATGTCTGCAAGAGTATTTCATAATAAGGACATCCTATAAATTTGTTCAGTCTGTTCTCTATTGAAGGACATTTAGGTTGCTTCTTTTTTTTTTGGCTATTACAAATTTTAAAAATAAACATCCATATGTACATATTTTTGAGCACGTGTAGGAATATTTTTGAAGGATGTCTTCCTAGAGGTAGCATTCTTTGTTCAAAAGGTAGGTAAAATTGAAAAGTTGGCGGGTACTCCCAATTACTCTCAATACAGACTGCACCAGACTATGCTCTCAATATAGCTTGTGATAGGGCACTTCATGATATATTCTTACCATCACTCGCTATTGTCTATCTTTACATTTTTTATTTTAATTTGCATTTTTCTGATTACTGGACAGAAGGAGTGACGCATTACATGTTTACTAGCCATTTGCATTTCTTTTCCTCTGAACTGCCTACTCATATCCTTTGTCCATTTTTGATGGGTTATTTGCCTTTTCCCTGTTGATTCATAAGCTCTTTTTATAGACTATGGTTATTATTTCTCTGTCATGTATGTTGTAACATTTTTTCAAAGTATCCCTTGTAACTTCGTTTTTAGTGTGCTTTGCTATAACAGAGGATTTATATATATATATATATATATATATATTTTTTTTTTTTTGTGGTACGCGGGCCTCTCACTGTTGTGGCCTCTCCCGTTGTGGAGCACAGGCTCCGGACGCGCAGGCTCAGCGGCCATGGCTCACGGGCCCAGCCGCTCCGTGGCATGTGGGATCTTCCCACACCGGGGCACAAACCCGTGTCCCCTGCATCGGCAGGCGGACTCTCAACCACTGCGCCACCAGGGAAGCCCCTATAGACTATGGTTATTATTTCTCTGTCATGAATGTTGTAACATTTTTTCAAACTATCCCTTGTAACTTCGTTTTTAGTGTGTTTTGCTATAACAGAGGATTTATATTTTTATCTAATCAAATCTGTCATGAAAAAATTTATGGTTTCCTGACTTTGTGCCTGGCTTGGAAAGGCCTCTACATGTCATTCACATTCAGGAAACCAGTTAGAAAAAAAAAATCTGCCAGAGTAGATTCTGTTTCAGTTCAGCGTTTAAGCCCGTATCCTTGAAAAAACTGAATTGTCAGAGCAATGTGAGTACTGCTGATTCTCCTCCTAGTTTTTAACCTCTTTTTTTTTTTCTCCTGGCCCTTTTTATGTATAATAAAGGAATTATACAATTTTTATTCATCAACTTGGTGTAATTGGCCACAGATTTCATCATCATCCCCATTTTCAGGGGCCTGTTCTGATTTGCGAATCAGAAAACCAAACCTGGGAATCATCTGTGTCCTTTTGCTTCCTGTAGGTGTTTTTGCTTCTCCTCTTTATGATTCTGGTTGCCTGATTTTTACTTATATTCAGATATCATGTGTGGGTGGAGAAAGAGAGAGCAAGAGTGTTATTATTTTCTGTTTTACAGGCATATTTTCTACTCTTTTATGAGGAGGAAATTTTCTCTTTTACAGGCATATTTTCTACTCTTTTATGAGGAGGAACTTTTCTCTTTTTCTTTTTCCCTTTGCCCCCCCCCCTTTTTTTTTGGTGGCAAATAAAATAGCTATAGTCTGGGCCAGTTACCCTGAATTCCTAAAACGCCTGACTCTTATCACTTGATTTCTTTTTTGACTTAAGTGAGGGGTTTGTATCTGACCGGATTCATCAGGAAGAATATGGTTCTGGCAGCAGAAAAACTTCATTGTCTAGGGCTTAGTCTAGTTGCTCTCTCAATCACTAAGGACTTCAGTTTCTCCATCTTTGGAGGAGGGATAATGCCAATCTCATGTAAATCATCTAACATGGCTCCTAGTCCAAAGAAGACTCAAAACAAGTGGTATTTCCCATCAAGCCCTCAGTTTCCTGACCTGTAACATGGATGAACATTGAGACACACCTTGCTGAGTTGTTTTGAGTGTTAAACAGGAGAATAGAGAATTTAACAAATAAATGGGACACAAAGGTTCTTCCGAAGCAATCTTGGTTCCTTTTAGAGTCATGCTGCACTTGTACCACTAGATGGCGTCATCAACACGGCTAGCTGGCTAAGATGGTTCTGCCTGAAGTCCGAGCGAAAGGGGATCCTACTTCATTTTCTTCCCTCTGAATGCAATCAGTGTGGCAACAATTATCACAGTTTAGCTTTCGTGTTTGCTGTAAATCATTTATTACTGTCAGACCTTTTCTTAGGCAATAGACTTGCCCTGAGGAATGGTTGGAAGTGGGACCCAGAAGCCAGAGAGGTCTTTCTGAAACACAAACTGGACCTGCCTATACTAAAAACCCTTCTGTAGCTTGCTATTACACACAGAGGTATTGTTCAACATTTTTACTTCAAATTAAACCTTACTCTGGAAATGAGTATGGAAAATTAGTCACTCAGGTGGAGGGAGACGGGCCCCAGGTCCTGCCTCTCAGGAGCTCCAGGAAACGATGCTCATTAGCCACTGCAGGATGAAGCTTGTGCCTTTTAACAAGGCGTATAGGGCCCTCTGCCGTGTGGAGCCTGCCTATTTCTCCAGCCCACCTCTTGCCACTCATAGCTTTGCACTTGACCCTCAGCATCCATGATCTACTGAGTTCCCTGTACAAGTCACCTGATTTTTGCCTCCATTCCTTTGCCCATGCAGTCCCCTCTACTTCAACCTCCCTTCCCCAACTGACTCATCTGTTAAGGCTCAGTTTGGGCTTTACCTTCTCGAGGAATTCTTCTCTGACCTTATCTAGTTTGTTTTCCAATAGTTCATTTATGTTTCTGTCTCCCCCACTAGTCTATGAGGTTTCTGAGTGCAGGAGGTGTGTCTTCCCTGTGTCTATTGTAGGGAGGCTGGGCAAATGAAAGAACTCAATTTGTTTTCGGTAAGCAAATAGATGAATGAGTGTTGAGTAGAGGGAGAGCAGTTCAGGTGGATGAGATGGCAGGAGATGAAGACGTAGAAGTGGGAAAGGAAAAGGGTGCTTCAGGGAGTGGATGGCTTGAATCTGGGAGTAAGGGGAGCACTTCCCAGGCTCCAGGCTGAGCCTCCCCCGGGAGACCAGGGTGAGCTCTCTCCTCTCAAAGCCCCAGTGGTAGCCCTCATGAAGAGTCACTGGGGGTGGGGGATTGTAACTCCTTCAGCCATATGGAAGCTGTAAGAGAAGCTGCAGCAGTGGCCTCTTCTAAGAATCATCTTAAGGAGCCTCGGATTGAGGGTCTAGAGCCATACAGGTTGCACCTAAAAGCAAGGACCCTGCCAGGGATGACCCCTGCCAGAATTCTCTTTTCCCTTCCTCTTCTGTGATAGAAAGATACCTGAGGATGTCCACTGAGGGTACCTGAGAAGGACAGGAAAAAGTCCCTCCAGGTTAGTGAAGGTGACCTTTCTGTGATGGGCTGATACAGGGGAAGCAGCCAGTATAGTTCTGAGGGAAAATCCTGCAGGGAAAAAGGGGCAGAGAAGCAGGCAGGTGATTCTGGTTACTTGTGGTTTCAGGTATGGGCATCAGTCCTGAGCTAGCGCTGTGGGTGGGACCCCAAAGAGCTGACCACAAAGCTGTCACCCTTCGGTCTCTAGCCTTATAGGGCATGAAGATTTCAAAGCACTGGGAGATTTGTTTTCCCCCTAAAAACAGCAATGGAATTGCCATACTCCCTTGGTTCCAGGTTGGCCTTTTGAGGTATTATGTCACCTTCCTGTTGCCTCGTCCTGAGCCTTTCCCATGAGGACGGCACCACAGTGTCCTGTCGTCTGGTCCCTGAACGTGGAGTCTTTACTTGTTCACGCCTGTAAGGTTATAAATCCCTGCAAAAGCTTAGTTTGAGTGTCTCTGGCCAATTCGTTCCCTACCCCACCCTCCAAGGTAACGCGGGGAAAGACGCTGCCCATTTCCTGAAAACTGGCTACCTCAGGGCTCTGTACTTCCTCAGATACTGTGGCTTCTGAGGGATTTCCCTCAACTTTTGTGCTTCTGACATGACTCGCCAAGGCCAGTCTCCCAGGTACCTGGCCCTTTTTCTCTAGGCTGTCCACCAAACTAGGTCAGAGCCAGGTTATACTCTCACAGGCATGAAGGGACTCTGGACACATAACAGGGAGGGTGTGGGAGCCCCAGAGGAGGGACCTCTAACCCCCCTGGCATTCCTACAGTCAGAGGGCTTCAGATGTGCCCCTGGGACCCACTGAGGCGTGTTAGTTGCTCCCCCAAACTGTGTAGGGGGACATCCTGGTAACAAGCCCTGTTTTACCTTATGTGTGAGAGCTGGCAAAGGATAGAGAAGAGTGTTGAGAAAGCAGAGATGGAACTGTAAATCCTCCAAAAGGAGGAATTCCGCTGGTGGGTAAGTGCAGCTCATGGCCGGCTTTGCTCACATTAACCCAGGGCTCCAGGGAGGCAAATGCCTTCCTCTCTCAATTTCAAACAAGAACCTCCCTGAAGGGCTGAGGGGGCTCTTGGCCTGAAACTGGGAGGGAAGCCACTTGGAATTTATTTTTTGTTGAATTTTTTCTTCCTTTTCCTTCTGAGAGGGTCCCCAGGCATCCAACACAACAATGCCTCTGCAGGCAGCCTGACACGGCTGTCATCAAATGCAACTGAAATCCGTATCTATGGAAACAGGCTGACTCCTTCTGCCTCCCTCACTCCCCGCTTCTGCGTTGGCCAGGATGGGTCTAGACTCCGGGCCCTGTGCTCTGATGTAAGGGCTGCTCCAGCCGGTCCCCTGACCATCCTCTGGGGTCCACCCACCTCTTACCTTCTCCTATCAGATACAGACGAGGTGCTGGGAGGAGGGTGACCTCAGTGTGGCGGCAAAGCCTCAGACGGTGCCAGAGAGACGGTGCAGAAGGAAGAGTGCTTGTGTGCAGGGATTCCAGGGAAGGCAAGCAGGGCAGCTCCGTGGAGACAGAGCAGACCTGGGTACCCAGAGCTCGATGCTCCTATTCTGGCTTCTGAGCTCCGGGCCCAGACATTTACGTGGTCAACAAAATGTATTCCCTGCCTCCTTCCACTCCCTCCCAGGCTTGGCTAGCATTCTCTGGGTCTTTCTTTCCTTCGCCTGAAAAGATAATTCATTATTCCTTAGGGGTCATATGTGATGGTGTTTGGTTTGAGAGGTTTATTTATTTATTTGGATTTGAGACAAATGAAAAGCAGTCTGCTTCAACTTGGCCGAATGGACCGAAATGGAAACAAGGACAGCAGAACTCTCTTTACCTCCCCAGTCCTGATCTGCTGACTTACTAACCCACAAGTTTTCTTGCAGAGGCAGCATACCTAAGAATATGATACAAATGAATTTATTGACAAAACAGAAGTAGATTCACAGACATAGAAAACAAACTTATGGTCAACAAAGGGGAAACGGGGGAGGGGGAGATAACTTAGGAGTTCAGGATTAAAATATACACAGTGCTATATATAAAATAGATAACCAACAAGGACCTACTGTATAGCAAAGGGAACTATATTCAATATCTTGTAACAATCTATAATGGAAGAGAATGTAAAAAAAGAATATATATATTTATATATGTATAACTGAATCACTTTGCTGTACATCCGAAACTAACACAACAGTGTAAATCAACTATATTTTAATAAAAATAAAAAAAAAACCAGACACTGCAAACAGTTCTAGTTTGTGCGGGAAGTTGGCTGCGAGGCGGGGGGTGGGCAGGGTGATGATATTTGGAGACCTCGCCATTCAGGCAAAACATGTCATTTAACAGTCAGAAGTTCTAAGGAAATTATTTCGATTCCATCTGCGTGCCTCTGCCTGGGGAAGTCCAGGAAAGCTTCTAGAACACCACAGGTATTGGCCTTGTGTCACTAGGGGGCGATGCTGTCTCTCTTTTGCTCCAGGCACAGTTTTTAGGACAACTTCAGACAGTGGGCCAAGAGAGAAGCCAATTCCAGGTCTGTGAGGAAGTTGAGTGAGCCTTATTTATCACACCAGAATAGATGGGCATGGTCTCAGTGGGACAGGCTGAGATGATAGGAAATGCAAAGGGGCAAGACCTGGGCCTTCTCTGGGGCACTGTGTATTGTGTGACCACATTTCCTGGGCTAGTCTTCTGGTGCCCTCCCTGGTGGAGCTGGATGCCCCAGAGGACATCCTCCACCCACCCCCTGCCTTCCTTTTCTTCCTACTCACTAGCCCCTTTCATCACTGAAATATTCGTCCTGTCTCCCACAGTCCCCCAAACCCAAACTACCAAACCTCAGAGTTTCTCTGCTACATCTCCCTTCCCTCTCCCAGCCTTGCCCCTGTTTCCTCTGGTCCTGCACAATTCTGCTATATCCCTGATTATACCACGGGCAATATTCGATCATAAAATGGCAAAAGTAGATTGTATAGAGTGTTGGTTCATGTGATGGCAAAGCAAAGGATAAACTTGAGCAGATGGCAGACCCCGATCTCGGAGATTAGAGGCACAGGAGATAGAAACATTCCGGGGCCATTCTGGTTAGAGTAACAGAGAGTCCATTCTAAGAGTCAAGGCTGAGACTGTGTGAATTTAACTCATCCACCTGAACGCTACAGGAAGCCTCTGTTGCTGGGGGCAGAGTTGGTGGATCTGCTGGGGCCGTGGAAAGTGGTCGGAGGGGACTTTCTCTGCTGTGAGCTACCTACCGTTAGCCTGGCCCTCCAAAAGCCTGCTGGCTGATTACAAGCGATAGCTTGCATCAACAGAGACTCCAGGCAGCTACTTGGGAGTTCATTCTCCCCTTGGCCTGTCTGCACACCCCTTAGAGTAGAGACTCCAGAGGAATTTCTCTCCTCACCAGATCCAGCAAGCACATTTGCACCACCTTCTGCAGGATGAGGAAGTCTTGCGTGGAAGACCCCGTAGTTCATCATTGGCTTTCTCAACATGGTCTAGTGTTTTCTTTGTTCTCAGATGCTAAAACCAGACAGCCTGGCTCTGAGCCTCCCACTCACTAGCTATGCGATATTTGGCAGATTAACTCTTCGAAGTCTCAGTTTTATCATCTGTAGATGGGGATGATTGTTATGGGGACTTAATGAGATAATCTCTGTAAAGTACTTGGCCCAAAGGCTGGCACATAAATGGTTGTTATCATTATCTGGAAATGCAGTAGAGTGTGGTGGCTAAGCCAGCTGGCTCAAATCTGGACTCTACCACTTACTAGCTGTGTGATATCAAGCAAACCATTTAATCTCTCTGTGCCTCAGTTTCCTGGTATATAGAATGCAGTTTAATAATAGCACCTACGTCATAGAGTACTTGTTAGGATTGAAGAGCTAATGCACGTAAAGCACTGAAAACAGTTCCTGGCACATAGTAAGTACCCAAAGGAGGCTATAGCCCTCATTGCCTGTGGAGCAGTGGGTTAGATTATCCAAAAGTGACCTGCATCTGGCTCTGGAATGCTATGATGTGTGTTTTAGGAGAAGTATTTCAACTTACTTTGCACTAAGATGAATCTGTGCTTGTTGCTTATACAACTAGTAAATGCTGGGGCCATGGACTCAGTACACAGTTGAGGGAAGCTTGTTAGAGATACAAGATGTGACACAGAGGGTTCAGAAAACAGATCATTTTGAGGTGCTTGCATGGCACCTTTTCACCAGTGGTCCTGGATAGTTTATGTTTTACTATATATCAACGTGGAGAGACAGATTTTATTGTCATACCAGTTTTGCAGGTGGACAGATAGGTGAAAGAGACAGATTATGTGTCCTGCTCCAAACTTGCAAAGGCAGGATCTGTACTCCACCCACACACCAATTGCATTTAAAAATAAAAATTAATCAAAGCAGCTTTTGGCATTGCCTGACAAGACAGGTCATCTACAGTGTGTATGACATGTCATTCAGCCCTGTTGGCAGCCTCAGGCACAGCAGCAGTGCATCTGGGGTAACGCCAGGAATGAAGCACGTCTCAGGGCTTCTATCACACATCCCTGATTATTTATTTATTTTCAGAGTCTCCAATAAGAAAATGTTAAGAAAAAAAGAAAAAGGAAAAAAAAAAAGAAAGAAAGAAAACCTATGGGTAGGAATGAGGAAAGCCCAATCTAGAGCAATCTAAGAATGTCTTAAAATTAAAAAAAAAATGTAATGAATTTTAGGATGCTTTCTAGGTCCTGGACCACTTTGATAAGAAAATCTCTAAATTATATTGTTATCTTCTAGGCGGAAGATATTGAAGAATAGAAAGATCAGAGTGGGGGTGATGTGCCATCAGTCATTCTAAAAAAGTGAGCAGAATTAATCTGCAGAAACAACCTATTAGAGTTGACAACTGTTTAAGTAAAACGGATGAAGTGGAATTGGGAAGAAAATACTCTGCTCACTTCTTAAATGAGATGATGTTTCATTAGCAGAGAGAGTTAAGGGGGTCTATAGTCCTTTTCTGATGATCTGTGGAGCAGTAGCCTGGATTATCCAAAAAGATACTTACTTTTGGCTTTGGGAAATGTCATGACATTTGTTTTGGCAGTAGAGTAATTTTCCAGCTAAACTTGTTAGCTTGATTAAAAATATTTTATTGAAGATTGATGGGCAGGGCTTCCCTGGTGGCACAGTGGTTAAGAGTCCGCCTGCCGATGCAGGGCACACGGGTTCGTGCCCCGGTCCGGGAAGATCCCACATGCTGCGGAGTGGCTGGGCCCGTGAGCCATGGCCACTGAGCCTGCACGTCCGGAGCCTGTGCTCCGCAACGGGAGAGGCCACAACAGTGAGAGGCCTGCGTACCGCAAAAAAAAAACAAAAAAAAAAACCCACTTTGTGCCAGGCACTGGGTTAGGAGCGGAAATACAATGTTACACAAGTTAGACATGGTCCCTGTCCTCCTAGAGATAGACATGGACCAAATAATATGTATAAGTAATGGGTTAATTAATATTTTCTCAATGAAGAAGACAGAGGGAGAGTTAAACATACATACAGTGAAGAACTGGCCTTCCCAGAATGTTAGAAGTATGAAAGCCCTTTGAAAACTGTGAAGTGCTAACTGAAAGATGGAGCAATCCCCTGCTCTGTCTTTGTCTAGACTCATGGTTAGTCTCTGAATGGACACAAGGTTGCTCCTGCTTAAAGTCTGGGCCACTGTTTCTGCTGGAACTTTGTCTCTTGAAGGAGGCCAACTTCCTTCTCCAAACTTTACATGGTGAATGTGAAAGGCCCCAGGGTTGGGTGGGATTAGGTTAAGAAATTGTTCTGTCCATTACTGGAGCAGAAAGATCGGTTCAGCTGTATGAACTCAGCACCCAGCTTGGCTGGAAATCTGACACACAAGAAGAAAGCGCAACAACTTCTCCATCAAAATTATAAGTTGGAAGTTCTGCTACTGTCCATCACTCATGCTATCAGGGACTGACGCAATGTAGTTCTCATTCACCAATAATATCCTAAGAGTTAGACATAGCGGACGTGAATGTCAATGTTATTGTGAGACTGAAAGCAGTACACGCCTAAAATTCAAGAGTCTTTTTTTCTAATAGTTAGCACTTACTCAATATACATTATATGGCTTGCACTTTTACATTTAGCATTTCGTTTAACCATGTAAGCCCTATAAAGTAGCTATTGTATTCCCATTGTACAGATGGGGGAATGGAGGTTAAATACATTGATTCACTTGTCCAAGGTCACAGTGCTAAGAAGTGACAGAATCAGGATTTATACTCAGTTCCCCCTGAACTTTAAAGCCTGTGTTTTTTCCATCACGTGGTACTTGTCCTTTGGAGAATGTAGAGATAGAGATAACAGCTGGAGTTCAAGACCCTGGTAACATTATTTGCTTTCCCTTGATAAAGAGACAAGCAGGGGAGGGGAGGAAAGAGTCTACAACTGAGCTTTGAACTGGGGATTAGTGGAAGCAGATCCTACATCATTTTAAGTTCAGCATGTTTTATTGGGTGGGCCCTGGAATGAAAGGCTAGGAAATAAGATGTCTGCTTTGAGATGGGGGTGGAAGATCCTGTACTCTCACATGCCCATTAAAGTGAGAGATAAAATATAATCAGTCAGGAGAGGGCTTGGATAAAAGAAACCGGGACACATAACTGGCAAATATAAAAGAGCATAAAAAGGACCAAGACGCAGAGGATCACAGAAAAAAGGGACACGTAGCTCATCGCCAAGCTCGAGTTATTTCTGTTTAGAGAGACACCAAAGTCTTCCCCTTCCCCTTGTCCCTTAGTCTTGGGAATGTGAAACTCTGGGGGTCATTCATGCCAACTCCATCTCCTTTATGGCTCCTTGTATAGTTAGATCCAACCTTTTAAGGAAGAGGGCCCTGGCAGATATGTCTCATGGTTTATGCATAACCCAGTATCTTACATGTTTCCTGCTGTAAATTTTTGCTTATAAATTGCATTTTTGAAACTCTATTGTAGCCATTCCTGGGGGTGGGGAATTCCTTTGTAAACAGACCAGTCAGCTGCTATTTGGCTGACTGCTATAGTAGATTGGAAGAAGAGGCTGTAGAAGAACTGTGCAGGGAGAGCAAAGTAAGAACCTTGAGAAGATTAGTGTCTGGGGATTTTTGTTCTCCAATCTTCCTTCATTTTGTTCTGTCCATAAGAAATCAACCTTGGGGGACTTCCCTGGTGGTGCAGTGGTTAAGAATCCTCATGCCAATGCAGGGGACACAGGTTCGAGCCCTGGTCCAGGAAGATCCCATATGCCGCGGAGCAACTAAGCCTGTGCACCACAACTACTGATCCTGTGCTCTAGAGCTGGCAAGCCACAACTACTGAGCCTGCATGCCACAACTACTGAAGCCCACGCACCTAGAATCCGTGCTCTGCAACAAGGGAAGCCACTGCAGTGAGAAACCCGTGCACCGCAACAAAGAGTAGCCCCTGGTCGCCCCAACTAGAGAAAGCCTGCGCACAGCAACAAAGACCCAACACGGCCAAAATAAATAAATAAATAAATTTACAAAAAAAAAAAACAAAAAAACTGCCTTCTCCTCTGAGTCTTCTCCATGTGCCTTATAAAATGTTAAACTTCCAACCGTATGATTTTGCCTGTTGCCATTTCTTCTATTCTTAGAAATGAAAAAGCTTTTGCCCCAAAGGGATCTTTTTTCTCCCTCATGTTAGTTTTAAGTTTAATAATTTTTATAACCTCTTTAAACTGGACTTTTTTCCACTAGCATAGTCAAATAGAGTTCGTGATTTTACCTGCTTAGGAGTTAATTAGCTTAGCTTAAGAATGGACTTAATGTGGCTCTAACTTAACTTAAGAACCACTGAAATAATAACCATAATAATGATAACACTGAATATAGTCAATGAAAGAAAATTGTACTGCAATAGGGGGTAGTGCGGGCTTCCCTGGTGGCACAGTGGTTGAGAGTCCGCCTGCCGATGCAGGGGACACGGGTTCGTGCCCCGGTCCGGGAAGATCTCACATGCCGCGGAGCGGCTGGGCCCGTGAACCATGGCCGCTGAGCCTGCGCGTCCGGAGCCTGTGCTCCGCAAAGGGAGAGGCCACAGCAGTGAGAGGCCCGCGTACCGAAAAATAAAAAAAAATTAAAAAAAAAAAAATAATAGGGGGTAGTGGCTGATTCATTTGTAGTATTTGTTTCAACACACTCAGCTGTTGGTCTGACAAAGATCTAAAACCCATCATTCTTGACAATCTGTTCAAAGTCTGAAAGTGTTTACAATGAAGATGATCACCCTTGTCTCTTGAAAAACTTGAAAAAACAATTAGTTATCCCCTTGTTTTGTTGGGATAATCCCATCCTAGCCATACCTCTATTATGGAGTTTATTAAATTGCATTATAATTATTGGTTAACTTAGCTAGCACCTCCAATAAAATGGAAGTTCCTTGAGGGCATATTAATTAAAATTCATGTCAGTAAAATTTCACTGATCCTTAAATAGTGTCCAAAAATTCCTTGAGGGCATATTAATTAAAATTCATATCAATAAAATTTCACCGATCCTTTAAGTAGTGTCCAAAAATTCACTAACAAAAAAAAGAGGGGTCAAATTAATTAGGTTAATGAAATAATTGGGGCTAGCCAGTGCAGTCAGCCAGCAGGGAGTTCCCATCCAAATTTATCACCACCTGTCTGAGTTTCGGCAACTCCTGGTGGCAGTTATCTTTTCTAGCTTAAATATTGATGGGGATGCTTCCGGGTCCTATTGTTGAAATTTCTAGGGCAAGAGCAATAATTCTAGCAATGTCCTGGTTAGTAGTGCCCATTTGTTGGCCCAATTCAAGTAGATGCATCCAGAAGATACTGGGGATGCTGGAATTCATTCTCTACTTCTCTGCTTACAAAGGCAAATTTATCTATTATTTCCCCAATTTTTCCCCATCCTGCCTTCACTTTCATTCCACATTCCTTCTCTTTTCCCCAAATTAAAAACAAAAAAAATCAGACTACTATATTTGAGAATGGGGGCTGGATGGAGGATAGGAGCCAACGTTCAATTGTCTTAATCTAGTTCATTGTCACTGCAGGAATTTTACTGTACTAGGTGCTCAAAAATTGTCAAGCAAATGAATAAATGTAGTTTGTCTCACTTAACATCGCCAAGCACTAACTTGAACTTCTTTGAAACTTAGACAAAAAAAGGTATAAATAACCAATAGAAGAAATCAACGTTTGGCCCCATTAAATCTTGGGTATCTAGAATACAGACTAGCCAATAAGGTACAATGGCATACCAGCAAGTCTAGATTTAAAAACCTGAAAGAGCTACATTGCATATACACCAGATTAGCCTAAATTCTATAGTCAAAACTTTGCCTAATTCTAGCCTAAAGAGAGGCTTGCATTTGGGTGGATCTGAAGGTGGCTGTGGTTGTGACTCTGGATTGGATAATTGGTGCCGAAATAGAGCAAAGTGTACTAAAGCTTCCAACATGGTTGATGGCAGGAGCAGAAAATAAATGGCAAAGAAAGAGAAAGTAGACCTTTAATTTTTGAATATATATTATTAGATCCTGGGACCACAGCATTCATCAAATTATGTTGGCAAAGACTATGTACAACCATTTGTACATAGCGTGTTGGAAAAAGCATGTTCAGATGTATTGGAACAGTGTCATCATAACAGATAAACAAATCCTGGCCAAAGATGAATTAGTTTAACAAACGATGATGAGACTTAGTATTAATGGTTAGCAGGTAAATTGTCTGTGGTATAAGAAGAAAAGCAAGAACAAATGTGATGGCTGAGACATGTGGAAGTGTTTCCAATGATCACCTGGGTGACTACAGTGGTGTTGGCTCCACTAGGTAAGCAGCTTTGGGAACTGGGGTTTCTTTACATGATACTATCAATTTATACAATATTCCTTTAGAATCATCCACATATTTACCACTTCTGTTGCCTCTTTTCCTTTTTGCATCTCCAATCTACCATCTGGGATAATTTTATTTCTCCCTAAAATACTAACTTTAGTTTTTCTCTCAGTGCTAGCCTACTTTTGATGAATTCTCTGTTTTTGTTTGAAATGGAAGAATTTAAAATTCATTTTTGGTGATGGATTTTTTTTTTTGATGAGTTATAGAATTCTAGACTAGCAGTTATTTTCCTTCAGCACCTTAAATATGTCATTGCCTTCCGGTTTCTATAGTTTCTGGTGGGAAGTCATCTGTCAGTCTTATTTTGCCTCTTTGTAGGTAATGTGATTCCAACTCCCCCTTCCCTTGCCCCCTGCCACAGATTCCTTTAGTTTTTTTCTTGATCTCTGTTTTCAGCAGTTTTGCTATAATGTGCCTAGTTGCGGGTTTTTGTTTTTTCTTGGTTTCATTTTGTTTTTGTATTTATGTTGCTCGGATTCACAGAGATTCTCAATATGGGGTTTGATGCCTTTAATGAGTTTTGGAAAATTCTCAGCTATTATCTCTTCGAATATTGCTTCTTCCCCATTCACTCTCTCACTTCCTTAAGGACTTAAATATCATGTCCATTGGACCTTGCACCATGCCCATATGTCTCATGCTCTTTTTCGTATTTCTCTCTCTCTCTCTCTCTCTCTGTGTCTGGAAATTTTCTATTGATTTTTTTCTAGTCTGTGAATCTACTTTTCATCTGTGTCTAATGTGCTGTCAAATCTGTCCATTGAATTCTTAATTTGAGTTATTGTATTTCTTTCAGTTTTAGAATTTCCATTTGATTCTTTTAAAAATAGATTCCAGTTCTCTGGAGAAACCTTTCCATCTTATCTATTTTTTGAATATATTATTCATAGTTATTTTAATTTGATAATGTCAAGATCTGAATCTCTCATGGGTCTGTGTCTGGATCTCTCATGGGTCTCTCATTTTCTGGGTTTTTTCCCTCTTGTTTTTCACACATCTGGTCTTGTCTCCTGATGCACCCATACCTTTTGTTTAAATGCTAGGCATTGTGTATAAAATTGGGATAATTTGAGGCTCTTACTGACATTATTTTACTTCAGAGAATATATACATTTGCTTCTAGCAAAAGTCTAGAGGGAAATTATCCCAATCCAATTGATGATTGATTTAATTGAGAACTGAGATTTATCCTTTTTGAGATTTATCATTTTTTGTCTATTTCTAGTTCACATTGACTCCTAAAATGTAGCCTTTCAGAGGTCCTTAGTGAAAGCCTAGGGTGTTATCCGAGCTTCTCCTCCTTGGTGGACTCTGACCCCAGTTTTTGTTTCCCCAATGTTTAAGGCTGCCAATGGCTCTGCTCAGTCTCCCAGCCTCACAGACAGCACTTTTGAATCAACAAATGTGTCTAGGAGAAGAGTGAAGCTGAATGTTGTACTCATCTCTCCCTTGTCAAATTCTTTGTCCTCAAGTGTTTGATCCCTTGGTAGATCTCTGAACCTTCAAATTGATGTTTTTCTTTCAAATATTTTATCCAAATTTTCTAGCTGGAAGGAGAATTGATCTTTACAGTTCCAGTCACAGCTGGAAATCTCAATTATGTCAATTTCAAATATGAATTTTCCAGATACCTCTGATGTGGTCAGTCTGTATTGAGCTCAGCAGTAAACCTGGTTTATAATGCTTATATTGCATTAAGAATAAACAACAACAACCCAACAACAATAACAACTTACTTTAGCTTAGGTGCCCAGGGTAGCATGAGGATGGTTTTTCATGATCCAGTAATCAGTATGATCCCCCACCCCTGGTCCAAGGTAATACTGCAAGGAAAGAGAAATCCACCTCCCTTTCTGTACCTTCTCAGAAAATCTATAATCTCTCCATCAGGGTAGAATCCCTGCTTGATTTACCCTTGTCACCACAGCACTTATAGTATCTTGCACAAGGCTTGTGCACGTGTTCGATGACTTACCCCTCCATTACTTTCTGTTACGTAGTAGCTTGAACAAGATCTCATTATCCAGTGCAACAATAGCAGTCTGGCGGTTTGCAGACTTGTATTCTTGACACTGTGTGACACAGGGAAAATAATTTCCTCTCTCTGGGACCCAGTTTCCTTATCCACAAAATGAGAGGTTTGGACTAGATGCTTTTAAAGAGACAGCTTAAATTGTAAATATTTATAAATATAACCATCCTAGCCATATTTCAATCTTTAAAGTAATTTTTAAAAATGAATTTCTAAGTGACAGGATATGTGCTGGATGATTTTGAAATAAGAATTCCTTCCCCTAGGAAGTTGTTCCCATTATCATTACCTCTACTACTTCTACCTGGAAGGAAGAACACTTACTGGGAGCTTGCTGTATGTCAGACACTGTGCTAGTGATTCTCAGCCTTCATTCTCCACTAGAAACTACTGTGGAAATTTATACACTGTCCAGACCACATCCCCAGAGAATTTTTTAAATGACCTAGGTGGGGCCAGGGATTAGTACTTTTTGAAAGCTCCCACATTCTAATTCTAATGTATAATCAGGATTTAGAACCACTGTGCATGGCACAATGATGCTTACAGCATCCTTACAACAACCTGATGAGGTAAGTGTTACCAACTCTATCTTATAAGTAAGGAAACTGAGCTCCATTAAAGAAAAGAGTCTGGCTCATGGCTACACAGCCAGCAAGTCTGATCTTTTGATTGCAAGTCCAGAGCACTTTCCTCACTCAGCAAACACTGATCGAATATTTTGCAAGTTCAAGATGCTAAATTAGGTACTTGGAGTGATGCAAAGATGATAGGGATATGGTCTCTGCTCTCCAGGTGAAAGAACCCTGGGCCAAATGCCTATTAGTTAATTAGTTAGGTGTTTTTATACACATTGTCTCTTTTAGTTCTAAGAATTACTCTCTAATGGGGAATATCATCAACTCGAATTTAATACGAGGAAGCGGAGAGTCAGAGAAATTCAACAATTCAGTAACTTGCCTAACTCCAAATAGAAGTAATAAGTGATAGAGCCTGGATTTGAATCCAGATCTACCTGTCTCCAAAAGCTGCTTCACCAGGACTTGTACTTTAGTAAAGTAGGTGGGAAACATACACCTACTGGAATACAATTAAGTGTAATTGTATTACAATTAAGTGTAATAACAGAGCACAACCTGGGTTAGGAGAGGCTTCTTGAGGGATGTAGCAGTGCTTTGGTAACTGACTTCTGAGGGATTTCCAGCTCTGCCTTCTCCTGTAGAATGTAACTACCAGGATATTTTGAAGAGTATGATAAATGTAATCATGTCAATAGTTTCCTATAGAATTGGTAAGAAGGACAACCCTTTAATATCTAATTAGCAAGTGGAAAAACATCTTCTCCAGCAAACCACAGGGTGATCCTGGCATCAGAAAGCAAGTCAGTGTCACCCTGGTCAGGGGATTAATTTATACTGCCTCATAACCCTGGAAGGAGGCTGGACCCAGCCCGAATGAAGACTTTAATTGGCAGTAGTATCCATCTCCTCATCAGGAGCACTGCAGCTCAGTCATTTGAGACATGTTGCTTGGCTCTGAAGGCTCAGGGTTCTGCTATTCTCTTCTCTAACCTGGTAGTTAGGACGCTCCATGTTCTGGGCCAAGATGTGTCTTCACTGAGTGAGAGAGCATGCCATGGATGTCTCCTGGCCAGCAGAACCTAGAGAATTACAAACCCAGTCACTACATATACTTTGTGTATGATCATACTATAGTACAGTGGTTAAGAGAAGAGGCCTTAGAAACAGATCTGGGCTTGAATCCTGATCTTGCTGCTTACTAGCAAATTACATTTACTCTCTGGGCTTCAGTTTTCTCATTTTAAAGTGTTAATAACAATACCTAGCCATAAGGTTGTTGAAAGGAATGAATAATATAATGTATTTAAGATACCTAGGTCGGTATATACATAGCACATAGTAGATATTCAGTAAATATCAATGATAATAAAGTATACTTTTCTAAGTTTGGCTTTTGGTTCTGGGAAAGCATTTCATCATGCTCAGTTTCCATTTTAAAAAAAGGGGGAAAAAGATCTGGCCATCTTGTAAACCTAGCTTGATTGAGATAATTGGTTCACAAGAATAGAGAAGATTTCAAGTGACTATATAGTTCATTCCTCTGTCTACAAGCATTGCCTGATAGATGCATGCATACAAGCATGTCCCAGATAGATGAGAATCTATCCTATTTTAAAAGATTTACAGGAAAGGGATACAAATTACAAAACTGCTGTGTTGAACAACTGAGCAAACCCTTTCTTAGAGCTATTCTAAATCCTTAGTGCTGAAGCCTAGATTTATTTCTTCTCATCACTTTGCTAGATGAGTAAATTCCGGACAGAAACCATGTCTATTTTACTCACTGTGTTATTCCTAGCACTTAGCACATAATAAGCATTTGGTATTTGTTAAATAAATGAATGGATGAAAGAGAACCCCAAAATTTTGAAATTGAATCATAGAATACTAGAGTTTGTTGAAAACATAGATGTTGACTAGCCCATCCCTAGGCCAAAGACAGAGCCATCTTCTCCAGATTCTTTGTAAGGACTCTTGCTGCTCGTATTTCGATACTTCAGTGACGGTTAACTCACTTCTTTGAGATAGCCTATTTCATTATTAAACAACTCTGACTATTAAAATTTTACTTAGGTAGAGCTAAAAAATTGATTTGATTATTGTTAGGTATCTGTGCATTTTCTCTTCATGAGTCCTTTCTGACTCCTTATCTTTCAGTATAATAATACTTTAACCTTTTCTCGTGGCTTTTTTTTTCTTGCCTCCTTGTTCTGGGTATCTAATCCCAATATTCTCCAAGGTCTTCAATGCCTTCTTAGCTGGGAAGCTGGGAAATAGGCTAAAGTATAAGAAGAAATGTTTCCAGAGATTTAATCTACAATCTGAACATGCTGGTCCAATTTCAGTGTTCATCAATTCAATTCCTGTTCAGGAAATTACATCCAACTGATGAAAATCCAAAATAAACAGAAAATCTTAAAGCATCCAGATGCAGGGAGTGGACAAATTAGATATAGGAGAACAAAGAAAAAATTAGAGTTGACTTCTCATAAGAAACAATGGAGGCTAGAAGAAAATGGAATGACATATGTAATAGGTGGGAAAAAAAACCCCTGTCAACAAGAATTCAATATTCTGTGATAATATCCCTAAAATCTGAGGTGGAATAAAGCCTTTTTAGATAAATAAAAGCTGAGAGAATTTGTTGCAGCAGACCTATATTACCAGAAATGCTGAAGGATACTTATTAGGCTAAAGGAAAATTATACCAGATGAAGATTCAGATCTACAGGAATGAATGAGGAACATAAATATGTAGGTAAATGTGGAATACTATCTTATTTTTTTCTCTTAATTTCTTTAAGAAAAAAGTGACCACTTAAGACAAAACGAAAAAATATATTGTGGAGTATATAATATAAGTAGAGGTATAGTATATGACAATAATAGTACAGAGAATGAGGGAGCAAATGGAAACAGAATGTTGTAAGATTCTTAAATTTCATGTGGAATAGTACAATATTAATTCTAAGTAGACTATGATAAGTTAAGGGCACTTATGATTATATCTAGAGCAACTACTAAGAGGAAAAAAAACCCAAAGAGATAAAGCTTAAAAGCCAATAGATGAAATAAATGAGAATACCAAAAATGTTCAATTAATCAAAAAAACTAAAAGGCTGGGAAGGAGCAATAGAGAGGGAAAAAATCCAGATGGGACAAATAGAAAAGAAATAGCAAGTGGTAGACATAAACCCAATGATCTTGATAATTACATTAAATGAATATGGACTAAATACTTTATTTAAAAGATAGAGAGATTTTTTCAGATGAGAAAAAAACCCAAGGCTCAATTATATATATCTAGAGGAGACACAGTTTAAATACAAAGAACACACATATAGATTCACTGTCAAAGGATGGAAAAAAAGATATACAATTAAACAGTAGTATAAGCAACTTGATGTGGTTATATTAATATCAGTAGACTCAAGTCAAGGAGTATTTCCAGAGATTAAGAGGGATGTTTCACAAATGATGAAAGGGTCAATTCATCAGGAAAACATAACAACCCTAAATATAAATGCATCTAATAACAGAAGCAAAACATGGCAGAACTAAAAGGACAAATGGAAAAATATCCAATTATAGTGGGAGATTTTAATAATATTCTCTAAGTAATTTATAGAACAAGTAAATAAAAAAATCAATAAGGATAAAAAGCTTAGAATAACACAATCAACAACTTGACTTAATTGACATTTATAGAACACTCCACCCTATTACAGCAGAATAAACATTCTTTTCAAGAGCCCAGGGAACATTGACCAAGTTGGACCATAAGCTAAGCCATAAAATAGCTCTCAGTACTTTGAAAAGATTACTATCTTACAGAATATATTCTCTGACTATAATAAAATCAAATTAGAAATCAATAACAAAAAAGTAACAAGAAAAATTCTCAAATATTTGAAAATTAAACAACACATTTATAAATAATCCGTGTCTCAAACAAGAAATCACAGGAGATACTGGAAAATAGTTTTCACTGAATGAAACAAAATGTTGGCATATATCTAAAGAAATGTTTGAAGAGAAAGTAAAAGCTTTAAATACTTTTGAAGAAATGTTTAAAATCAATGGTGTACATTTCCACCTTAAGAAGCTAGAAAAAGAAGAACAAATTAAACACAAAGAAAATAGAAGGCAGGAAATAATAAAGAGCTGAAGTCAATTAAATAGAAAAAAAAGGCGAATAATGGAGAAAGTAATAAAGCTAAAAGTTGGTTCTTTGATAAGATTAATAAAATTCACAAATCCTTAATAAGGCTGATCAATGAAGAAAACTCCAAAATTAGGAAAGAAAGAACATGATTACAGATGCTACAGATATTAAAAGGACAATAAGAACGATTTTATAAATAATTTATGCCAATAAATATGACAATTTAGATTAAAATAGATAAACTCATTAAAAAACACAACAAATGGACTCAGGAAAAACAAAAAAAATTGGAAAAAAAGAAAAAAGTTCTAATTATAAGCCTTTTCATGAAGAAAACGGCACGTCCTTATGGTTTTATGGTGAATTTTATCAATCATCTAAGCAGGAAAAATACTATTCCTACATAAACTCTTTCTGAAAACAGAGGAGGAGAGAACACTTCCCAAATTATTTTATGAAGTCGGCATTTCACTGATTCCAAAATCAGAAAAAAAGACTTCACAAGAAAGGAAAACTGAAGACTGTTATCTTTCAAGAACATAGATTTAAAAAAAAATCCTCAACAAAGTACTGGCATACTAAATCCAACAATGTATGAAAGGATAATTAAAACAATTTTTTTAAGGTTAATTTATTAAGACAAAGTGGAGTTTATCACCAAAAATACAAGGATAGTTTAATGTTTGAAAATCAATCAGTATAATTCACCACATTTAGAGAATAAAGAAGAAACGTGATATGATCAACTCAATAAATACAGAAAAAAATTGGAAAAATTCCAACACTCATTCACGATTAAAATGCTCACCAGAGAAGGAACAGAACCTCTTCAATCTAATAATAGACATCAATGAAAAATTCTACAGCTAACATCATATTTAATAGTAAAATATTGAATGCTTTTCTCCTCAGATCAGAAAAATGCTCCCTCTACTTCTACTCACTATTATATTGAAGGCCCTAGCCAGTATAATATGACAAGCAAAATAAATAAAAAGCATATAGTTTGAAAAAGAAGAAAAGAAGCTATCTTTATTCTCCAATGGCATTATTGTTGTGTATTCTAAGGAATCTAAAAAAACCCCCAAAACCACAAAACCCTACTGGAACTAAGAAGTGTACTTAGAAAGTCATAGAATACAAAGTCAATATGAAAAGATCTGTTATGTGTGTATATACTAGTGGCAAAATATTGGACAATAAAATTTTAAAATATTGTTACAATAGTGTCAGAAACATCAGATACTTAGGAATAAATTTAATAAAAGTGCAAAATATCTACCCTGAGAAGTACAAAACATCACTGAAAGAAATTAAAGAAGACCTAAACAAATAGAGAATGATATCATGTCCATGGACTAGAAGAATCAGTATTGCTAAGGTGCCCATTCTCTGCAAATTGATCTATAGATTTAATATAATCCTAATGCAAATTCTAGTGGGTTTAAAAAAAAAGTAAATTGACATGTTGATTCTAAAATTTACATAAAAATCCAAAAGACTTGAATAGTCAAGATAATATGAACAAAAAACATCCAAATTTGGGAGTTCCCATTATCGGATTAAATAAATATTTTAAAACTATAGTATTTAACACAGTATGGCAGTGATATAAACATAGAAAAATAGATCAATGAAAGAGAATATAGAGTCCAGAAACAGACCCATACATATACGGTCAATAGATTTTTGACAAATTATCAAGTCAATTCAGTAGAGGAAAGGAAAATTTGGGGACTTCCCTGGTGGTGCAGTGGTTAAGAATCCGCCTGACAATGCAGGGGACATGGGTTTAAGCCCTGGTCCAGGAAGATCCCATATGCCATGGAACAACTAAGCCCGAGTGCCACAATTACTGAAGCCCGTGCACCTAGAGCCCGTGCTCCCAACAAGAGAAGCCACCGCAATGAGAAGCCCGCACACTGCAACGAAGAGTAGCCCCCACTTGCCACAACTAGAGAAAGCCCACACGCAGCAACAAAGACCCAACGCAGCCATAAATAAATAAATAAATAAAAAGGAAAATCTTTTCCCAAATGGTGCTGGAAAAGCTGGGTAAATGTATGAAAAAATAAGAACATTTACTCTTCCCTCACATTACATGCAAAATTAATCTGAGATGGATCATAGACCTAAACATAAAAGTTAAAACCATAAAAATTCCAGAAGAAAACATGAGAGAATATTTTTGTGACCTTGGAGTGGAAAATATTTCTTAGAGAGGTCACAAAAAGTGCTAACCAAATAGAAACAAAATGTCAATAAATCAGATTTATCAAAATTCAAAACTTTTCATCAAAAGGCACCATTAAAATGAAAAGGCCAGCTACAATCTAGGAAAAAAAAATTGAAAAACATATCTGACAAAGAATTTCTTTCCAATATATGTAAAGAATTCCTACAAATCAATCATAAAAAGATAATCTAAGAAAAAGAATGGGCAAAAGACTTGACACTTCAGAAACGAAGATGTATAAATGGCTAATATGCACATTAAAATGTGTTCAACATCGTTAGTCATTAGGAAAATGCAAGTTAAAACTGCAATGAAATATCACTACATACCCACCCGGATGGCTAAAATTATAAAGACTGACAACACCACATGTTGACAAGGATGTGGAGCAACTGGAACCCACATACATTGGTGGGGGGAGTGTTAAATGGTACAACCAATTTGCAACAGTGTTTGGAAGTTTTTTAAGAAATTAAACATACACCTACTCTATAAGCCAGCAATTTAACACTTAGGTATTAACCCAGGAGAGGTAAAATCATGTCAGCAAAAAGGCTTTTGCAAGAATGTTCATAGCAGCTATATTCATGAAAGCCAAAACCCATAAACAACCCAAGTGTCCATCAACAGGAGAATGATTAAACAAATGGTGGTATTTCCATACAGTGGAATTTTATTCAGCAATAAAAGGAACAAACTACAGATATACAAAACATAAATGAATTTCAAAAGCATTATCCTAATTAAAGAAGCCAGGCACAAAGGACTATGATTTTATGATTCTGCTTATATGAAAAACTAGAACAGGCAAACTTATAGTGAAGGAAATCAGATCCATGATTGCCAGGGGACAGGGAATGGGGCAGGGGGAGGGGGTTGACTGTAAAGAGGCTGGGGGAATTTTCCGGAGTGATAGAATTGTTCTGTATCTTGATTGTAGTGGTGAATATATGACAGTATACCCTTGTAGAAACTTAGCGAATTGTATGCTTTGGTGGGTGAACTTTATTGTGTGTAAATTATATCTCACTAAAGATGATTTAAAAACACAATCTTGTGAGGATAGGCATTATTATCCCTATTTTACAGATGGGAAAACTGAGATCAGAGAGGTGATATTAACTTGATTAAGTTCATACAGCAAGTAAGTGGCAAAGCCAGAGTTTAAACTTCCATATGTCTTTTATGCCAAAGGCCAAGATCTTTCTGTTACATAAAGAAATTAAAAATGATTTGTGTGTGTGTGTTGGGGGGGTTTATACATGCAGGCATCTTCTATTTCTTTAACTAGCATGGAAGCTCTTCAAAGGCAGGGGCTTTCATATATTCCTCTTTTCTGGGTCTAGTTTGCATAATGCTCTGTAACAGAGTTAGGAAGTCTGTAGACATGAGCTTGCCCATCACTCCTGTGTGCAGTGACTTTGAATAGATCACAGGTGTGTCTCAGGTATTGATACCCTTTTCCTACGGGTATCTGGGGTCCCTGGGCTAGTTGCCCTGGCTGAGATCAGCTCCATGTGTTTAACCCTGGGTGCTATACAAATATTTTTTTCTATTCCATGAAAAAGATAAAGAAACACCGACTTAGGAAGTGCTGCTGGGATTTAAAAGTGAGAAAGGATAACTCTGGCTGAGATGCTCTGAGTCAAGGACCCATGGGGAAAAACTTGCTAATCAGAGAGGAAGGGAAGGGAGTAGGTAAAAGGGGAAGAGAAGGTTGGACTGGAGCAAGACTGGGCTTGACACGTGTTTCGGGACAGTGAGCAGAGCCACTGGGTTGGAGCTGGGCTTATGGAGATGTATTTAAGTGAGAGAGATGGATGCTTTTCTGGTGAGGGTCTGTCATCAGGTCTAAGGAGCTGGAATGTGCTTTGCAGTACAGAGCTCCCTGTTCAGATTTCACACAGGATTTAACGTGTGAGGCTGGGGGTAGGGAAGGAAAAGTGTGCGTTTTTAAGAATAACATGCTGTTCCTGTACTTTGTGGCTGAGGGTCCTGCTGGATGCTGGGAAGGGCCAGCCCCTCAACCTGGAGCCTCTGGTGTAGTCCAGCTTTCCTTTCACACAGCATTTGTTCCCAGCCCCTGGCTGCCTCCCCAAGGGAGGACATCCGTGGGGACAGTTCCTGTTTCCCTGCCTTTGCAGCCCTTGCCTTCCTGAATGTGATACGATTGTTTCTCTGGGCACGGTGAAAAGATGCCAGTGGAGAACGGAAGTATCTCATGCCTCAGCAATTTTTTTAAGGCAAAATAGAAAAGGCTATTGAACTTGGGAACCCTGGACCTGGAGTCCTCTCTTCCTGGTGTGGGAGCGGGGACATTGTACGGAGTCTATCTATCAGCCCTGTGGGCCAGATACCCAACATGGGAACGATTTGACTCCCATCCATCAGCTAAACGGTGACAATAGTACTACATTCCTTCTTGCTCTCAAACTGCTATATTTATGCTTTTCCCCTTGGGAATCTTGGGACATGGAAATGGAGGACTTTATCCTCTGACCCCTCCCCCTCCTCTCTTTCCACATCCTCATCCTCTTTAAATATTCTTTCATTCACTCATTTATTCACTTGTTCAACTAATATTTCTTGAGTATCTATTATGTGTGAGATACTGTGCTAAATATTGAAAAAAAAGCATGCTTAAGAGAGACCCCCATTCTTGACCTCATGCACTTATAGTCCAATGGAAAAGATCCTCCACTGTGTGAAGGCATAGTTATCCCAGGCATGGAAAGACAGAAAATACAGAAAAAGAGAAATGACAACATAAAGGAGTATATCTCAAAGCTCTTTGAGGGCCAGGTTTTTGTCTAATTGATCTTTAACCCTCTTATAATACATACATGCATTGCACATATTAGGTATGCTATGATTGTTTGTTGAATTAGTAATGACAAAGTGGGTGAGAAATCACATAATATAAAAAGAACATAGGCTCTGGAGTTCCACAGACCTGATTTGGATGTTCAACTCTACCACTGCTGTGACCTTGAAGAAGTTGCATAACCTCTCTGGGTCTCAATTTCCTCATTCGAAAAATGAGGATGATAATACTATTGCTAATATAATATACTATTACACAGTAATAATAATATTACTATGGGGATTTGGTAAGAATCAGTGAGTATGTAAAGTATGTAAGTATGGAAAGTACCTGGCAAGCAACGATCAGTAAATAGCTTACATAATTCTTTGGTGTCATCAACAGTGAATAATAAAGGTGAAATGAACAGTAGAGAAAAAACGTTAACCGTTATAGAAATATGGAGAAAGGTGTGGTTACAGAGGGCTGAGGCTCACATAGAGATGGAGAGGCACTGAGCTGTGCCTGGAAGTTCACCCCCAGGTGGATAAATGGAGAGGGAGAACGAGGTAGTGCGAAGGGCATAAGCAGCAGTGAGGTGCTGGACATGATCATGGCAAGCCTCTGGGACATGGCAGAGGAGGGGGTGGACTAGCTTGGAGGGCTCCTTCAGGACTTGGCTCCAAACCAGTGGAGTCTTAAAGGTGGAGCTGGCATGTGCTAAGAGGTGTTTGGAATAATCCACCTGGAGCAGCATCTAGGGTACCTAGAGGGGAAGGTGGGGAGAAGTTAGGAGATTACACAATAATCCAAGTGGCATGGGGGCCTAGATTCAGGGGACAACAGAATAAAAAGGAAAGTTTGGATGTGACAGAACTTGTGGTAGAACAATGAGCAGGACCAACTTTAGAGAAGCTTGTCTAGGGTCACAGAGTCAGGAGGTAAAAAAAACTCCTCCTCCCAAAGAAATGGAGTTCACCAGGATCCTTCAGGGGTCTTTTCCAAAATCTCTGCCATATTGAGTCTTGTTCTGATACGTTTTTTTTTAAATTTAATCTCTTCAGACTATGTTTTTCTACCTCTAAGTATGCCTTGTAATTTTTTTTAAAAGGTTATATCATATAGACTATATTTTCTGTTCAAAATGCAGTTAAACTAGAAATCAGTAACAAATTACAATATATATTTGGAAATTATGAAACATAATTCTAAGTAACTCATAAGTCAAAGAAGAAGAAATAAGGGAAATTAGAAAATATTTAAATCTTAATGATAATGAAAAATACTGCCTATCCAAATTTGTGGGATTTAGTTAAAACAATATGTAGAGGGAAATTTATAGCATTTAAATGCTTATGTCAGGGTAGAAGGGCTGGTGACTAATGAATATATTATAATAGTTTCTACTGTTGCAAGACGAACTACGCCAAAAGCTAACGGTGTAGAACAACAATAAATATCTATCCTCATAGTTTTTGTGGCTCAGGATTTCAAAACATGGCTACGTGGTTCTGGCTTGAGGTGTCTTGTGAGGTTGCAGTCACATCATCTGATGCCTTGTAATTTTTTGTTGAAAGCCGGACGTGATAAATCTGAGGAAAAGGAACCAAGGTAGATTGGTCTTTGGTGTGAGGCTTTATGTTTATCTGGTGAGGAGTTAGGCTGTGTTGACTATTTGCTGTAGCTTCAGTATCAGAGGATAAAATGTTCTCTAGTGTCCTTGTTTTTGTCTCCCCTGTTGTCTCTGGGTTTCCTTAGAGATTCTTCCCAAATAAGGTCATGGAAGTTTCGAGGGGGCAGGAGTTGAGCATTTTCCTTCCCCAGGTCAGTTAGGCTCTGGTAAAATAGCTTTCCTTGGGGGAAGGCCTTATTAAGGAGAACAGAGAGCTCTGGGCATATCTGAAAATGGTTACTTTCTCCACCCTCCACCCCCTTGCTGGAAGAATGACGAGGTTTTTCTCTAATTTTCCCAGTGAGAATCCAGTGAAACTCAGGAAAGTGTGGGGGACCCCTTAAGACTGCCATCACTTCAGGTTTTAACTCTCGAGCTATTCCTCACTACACCTCCAGCAGTTCATCAATTGTAATTTAAGTATTGCCTCCATCTATGGACTTCTGCTCCTAGTAAGTGGTGATTCTCTGTATCTGCCTAGTAGCCTCTCCAGTTTTCAGGGCAGTGGTTTGCTCTATGACCTCATTCTCTGATGGATCTGAGAAGAGCGATTGATTTTCAGTTTGTTCACATTTTTTTCCTGTTGTGAGGAGGGGAGTGATGACTTCCAAACTCTTTACACATTGGACGAGAAACTGGAAGTCCCAGGGGTCTTTCCCATTTGAAATAAACTTACTTTTGACTGGCTGGTCTGAAAGCCAGAGAAAAACAGTTACCGAAGTTTTTAGAGGCAAAGGGGAGGAATCGTTTTGTTTTGTTTTTTTTAATAATGATTATTCATCATTCACTTATTCAAAAGCATTTCTTGAAGGCCTCAGAGTGCATTGCATTGTGCTGGGAGTAATAAAAAACAGTAAGATGTGGTTCCTGATCTAAAACTCATGATATCCTCCCAATTTCATTCTCCCCACCTAAAGTTGTCTTCCACATCTGAAACTTGTTTTTCCTCTCCATTTCAACCAGTATAGCATAGGAACTAGCACATTATTGGAATCAGAGAGATCTCAGCCCAAATACTGGCTCTGATACTCATCATCTATGTATCTTGTTTACATTTCTTAGCCTCTCTCAGGATAATAGTCCATATCAATGGATTTTCATAAGGATTACTTTATAACCACATGGCATGGAGGAGGTAGTTAGTAAATAGTAGCTATTTTAATTATTTTCTCTGATAGTACCAGAATGCTATCACGTAAAACACACACAACATAAAATTCACCATCTCAACAATTTTTAAGTGTATTGTTCAGTATTGTGAAGTATATTTACATTGTTGTGCAACCAATCTTGAGAACTTTTTCATCCTGTGAAACTGAAACGCTAGAGCCATTAAACAATTCTTCATTTTCCCCTGCCCTCAGCCCCTGAAACCATTGTTATGCTTTCTGTATTTATGAGATAGCCTCTTTTCTGAAAAAGCATGAATATGAGTATTCATCTTGAATGGGCCTCTGGAATGAGACCTGAAGACATTACATCATTCCCTGGGCTGGTCTTTGGTATATTCATGCAAGAAAACTCTACACCTTGCCCAGCTGAATCATGGGCTGAGCCCTGGGTTCTCCCAGCAAAATGCCAGGCTCCCTGGAATCAACAGGAATAAGCCAGTGATCCCCTACATTGTGATCTCCATGATTTCAAGATGAAAAGGGTAGGGACACGATCCCTGAGCTGCAGCTCACCTTCTCATGCTGTGTGTTAAGGTCGTTGTTGGGCCGCTTGAGCTCTGATCTGCAACCCTTGTCCCCATTAGGAGCAGAATCTGACCTTCATGTAGGTGACTCCAAACTTCTGGCTTCAACTTTAGTCTTTTTTTTTTTAATTAATTAATTTATTTGGCTGTGTCAGGTCTTATTTGCGGCTCATGGGATCTTCATTGCAGCGTGTGGGCTTCTCTCTAGTTGCAGCACGCAGGCTCTAGAGCGCGTGGGCTCAGTAGTTGTGATGTGTGGCTTAGTTGCCCCGTGGCATGTGGGATCTTAGTTCCCCGACCAGGGATGGAACCTGCATCCCCTGCATTGGGAGGCGGATTCTTTTAGTCTCTATAAATGATATTTCCATATTTCCAGCTTCCTATTCCTTATTCTTGATGTGTTCATCAAGAGTTTTGTATAATTTCTTAACTTGGGAGTCTTCATTTTCCAGCTCCTCTTGTGTATCACTGCCAGATCAGTGTTTGAAAACCTGTTTCTGTTCACAGCATTACTTACAATCTTTAATATTTCACAATTGCCTATCAGATATTGGCAAGACATATCAGTCATAGGTCAGACATATCAGTCTGCTATTGAATGTCCTCTGAACTTTGCCTCTAATCCTTTCTATGTATATGAACTAGCTGCGGCTGCATAACAAATTATTCCAAACTTAGTGGCTTAGAACAGTGCATATTTACTATCTAACAGTTTTTATGGGTCTGGAATCTGGGTATGGCCTAAATGGGTTCTCCAGCTCAGGGTATCTCAGAGACTGCAATCAAGGCATCAGCTGGGATGACATTTATCTCCAGGTTTGACTGGGGAGGATCTGCTTCGAAGCTCACCTGGTGGTGGTTGGCAGGACTCAGTTCCTTGTGGGCTTTTGAACTGAGAGCCTCAGTTCCTCACTGGCTGTAGGCCAGAGGCTCTGCCCTCAGTTCCTTGTAAATTGGGCTGTTCCATAGGGCAGCTCATAACATGGAAGCTGGTTTCATCAAATTGAATGAGAGAGAGAGGAGAGAGAGAGATGATGAACAAGATGGAAATCAGCCCAGTCTTTTATAGTCTATTGCGTGGTGGGGGCGGGGAGGGATTACACAGGGAGGGAGTGGATATCAGGGGGCCAGTCACTCGGAGCCATTTCAGAAGCTGCCTATTCTACCAGCCTTCTTGACTGCTCCTCCACTGTTGATGCCCTGGGTTCTGGCCCAAATCTTGTGCTGGCTGAGACTTGAATACCTCCCGCTCTTTCACACCTCTGTGCCTTTACTTAGGCCATTCCTTCCACCTAAATGCCCTCTCTACCTCCATAGCTATCTATGAATCCTTACGAGCACAATTCAAATGCCACTACTCCTGCAGAGGCTTTTCTGACCAGATCTAGAGTAGACCTTCCACTTTGGAGTCCACTTTAGGAGCACCCAGGGACACATCTCTTTATTGGCTATTATCACGTTCTGCTCTGTGGGAGACTGGTTTGTTTAAGTGTAATCCTCAACCCTCAGTAAGCTGGGTTCTTTGAGGGTAGAATTATGTCTTAGTCAACTTGTAAATCTCTTTTGGCCCTAGCACAGTTCCTGAAACACAGTAAACAGTCAAACATTTGTTGAATTGCGTACAATTCTGAGGCCTGAGAGCCCAGGCTCTATGCTGTTAAGAGCAGTGGCAGGAGAAAGAAACCCCATGCTTCTCAGAAAAGCACGTCCTGCTGCGACTCCAGGGATTAGTCAGGGACTGTTCTAGTCTCCCACAGCCCATGGTTCCTGCAGATGGATCTGCTGGGGACTAGAAGTCACTGATATCTGATCCTGTATAGGAACTCATGAAGAATAGAGTCAGGTTGTCTTATTCCATTTAAAGAAACTCTCCTCATGACCTCAGCAAAGCCAGTGAACCTAAATACAGGACTTTACATTTATCTTGATTATATTTCATCTTGTTATATTGGGGAGATCATTTTGGATCCTGACTCTTGTCAATCTTTGTGTTTTCTATTCTCAGCTTCATTTGTGCTATACATTGATAAACATATCCCTGTGTTTCCATCCAATTTATTGTTAAAAATATTGAGTGGGACAGGGCTGAGGCCAGTGGGCCGAGGCAGACAGCAGTGGGTCTATAATGTCTGGGTACAGCCCTCTCCTACAGCAGCTGGTAGGGCTTGGCAGGGACACCTCTGGTAGGCACAGTGACACACTTGGCCCCCTCCACCCGGAGTGGTCAGGGCAAATGAAAACAACCACTTTCAAGTGTTGTATAAGACTCTGCAACAATAAAAACTCACATGTCTGCATTTTCTAATTGCTTTCACATTGATTATCTTGTTTGGGCTTCACAAAAACCTCATGAAAGAGGGTGTAAAAATATTACTAAACTGAGTTTCAGAGAATTTTGATGAAATTAAGGCTGTCAGAAGTGACTTCCTGAGGCTCATGTAACATTAAGCAGGAGAGCTGGCCTCAAATCCTCTTCTGACTCCCAAACCTGTGATTTTTTTTTTTTTACTTGCCTAATAATAATAGCCATTTTCATTGAAAGTTAAAACTTCTTTTTTCTCTCTTATTGTCGCTCACCTCACGTGTAAGGACTGGCTAGTTGTGTCTCCCCACTAGACTCTACACCGCATGAGGACAGGGACCATGCTGTCCTGTTTACAGCTGCGTCCTTTGTGCCTAGATGGTGGTCAGCACAGTGTATGTGCTCAATGAATATGTGTTAACAAATAAATGATTAAACACAAACTATTGTCTATAATGTAATTGTTAATAATACCAATCTTTATCTTATTTAGAAAGGCTAGGGTTTAAAATTGCTCCCTTCCACTAAGCGCTGAATAAATACAGCAATATGGCTATACCCTCTTCTCTTAATAAAGAACTCAAGACACTTTCTAAATACACTCTGTTTATCCTCACATGCACCTTGACAATAGGTATGGGTTAGAGGTGTTATCATCATATCACCCACAAGAATAGAGAGATTCTTTATCTCACTGAAGACTGCACAGACATTTTCAGAGCAGCTGTTAATAGATTTTATGTTTCTTTATCTTCAGTCCATTGCTGAGGCTGCTAAAGCCTACTAAAGCTATCAGACACCAGAGCCTTAGGCAGCTTTTCAATTCTACAATTCTCCCAAGTTAATTCACGGAAATGGCTGCAGGATTGTGCAAAAACAGCTGGTTACCTCCCAGCAGAATTAGCTGTAACCAGTTTAGTCACTTGCTGAGAGAAAGCAGGAAATCTCATGCAAAATTCAGCAACATTCCTCATCATATAATAGCAAGTAAATCTATTTCTGAGGAGACCCAGGTGCCTGGCTGGCTGAGGAAGATTCAAGGGCAGACAGAGATCTGTAATCTAAAGAATGGGAGAGATTTTAGAGCCAGAACTGGGTCTTTGATTTGGTGACTCTGGTATAGATGGGCCAAATATTTTGAGAATGGTGAGAATGATTTGTCAGTGAAATTACAGCAGAAATGTGGACAGATGGAAAACCTTGAGCCCCACTCAGGCAGTGGCTGCTGTGCTGACAATAGCAGCTCCTTTCCCCAAACTGAGATGGGCAGCAAACTATTGCTCTCCATTCCCACAGGTCGGTGATGGCTTGCAAGGCAGAGATGGAGGACAGTTGCCCAGGGGGAGTCAGACCATAGCTTATTTTTCAATTATATATATACATATATGTTTTGTTTTGATCTTGGTTTATAATTCCTAAAAGGGTTTGTTTTTGTTTTTTAATTAATTAATTTATTTATTTTGGGCTGTGTTGGGTCTTCGTTTCTGTGCGAGGGCTTTCTCTAGTTGTGGCAAGCGGGGGCCACTCTTCATCACGGTGCGCGGGCCTCTCACTATTGTGGCCTCTCCTGTTGCGGAGCACAGGCTCCAGACGCACAGGCTCAGTAGTTGTGGCTCATGGGCCCAGTTGCTCTGTGGCATGTGGGATCTTCCCAGACCAGGGCTCGAACCTGTGTCCCCTGCATTAGCAGGCAGATTCTCAACCACTGCACCACCAGGGAAGCCCCCCTAAAAGGGTTTTTTAAAAAATTTTTATTGAACTATAGTGATTTGCAGTGTTGTGTTAATTTCTGCTGTACAGCAAAGTGACTCAGTTATACACACATTCTTTTCCATATTCTTTTCCATTATGGTTTATCACAGGATATTGAATATAGTTCCCTGTGCTATACAGCAGGACCTTGCTGTTTATCCATCCTACATATACTAGTTTGCATCTGCTAATCCCAAACTCTCAATCCTTCCCTCCCCCCATCCCTGAGTAGCATTATGTATTTTTTAATTAAATTTTTTGGAAAGAATTATGAAGTTCCAGAAAAGCTACAAGTACGGTAGAAGTAACTATTTTTCCTTAACCGTTTGAGAATTGGTTACCAACCTGATTCCCTATTACTCTGAAAACTTTTTGGTGTGTATTTCCTACAAATTAAGACATTCTTCTATATACCAACAATACAATGAACAAAATCAGAAAATTAACCTCAAAGCATAACTGTCATCATACCCCATTTAAAATTTGTCAAGTGTTGCAGCAATATTCTTTACAGCAAAAGTATCCAGTTCAAAATCATGTGTTGCATGTGTCAAATCTCTTTAGTTAACTTCAATTTGGAAAGATTCTGTGATCTTCCTTGACTGTCATATCCTTGACACTTTTGAAGGATTATAGGTCAGTTATTTTATAGAGTGTCCCTTCATTTAGGCTGTTTCCTCAGATTAGATTCAGGTTATGCATCTTTGGAAGGAATAACACAGAAGTGATTCTATGTTCTTCTTAGTGTATCATACCAGGTGATACAAAATTTCACTTTTTCTGGTTACTGATGATGTTAACTTTGGTTGCTTTATTAAGATGATGTTCCCCAGGCTCTCTAGTCTTAAGTTACTTATTTCCTCTTTGTAACTAATAAATATTTTGTGTAAAAAAAAGTAAAACTATGTAACTGTCCTATTCCTCAACAAACTTCCAATTTATTCGTTTACTATTTTACTTCTGTAAGGATTCACTGTTTCTCTCCTAATTTATTCAATGAATTATAATTTTTACTATCATTATTTTGACATTCAAATTGTCCTCAATTTGACCACTGCAAGCCTCTTTAAGCTGGCATTTGTGTGGTTTTTACATATCTTTATCATTCTTTGAGTACTCTGTTGTCTCTGGCAAAAAAAAAAAAAAAAAAAAAATGTTATAGGCTCATCTTATATTCCCTGCCCCAGTCTTCAACTCAGACATTTCTCTAAAAAGCCCTAGTTCCTTTAAGTGGAGAATGATACTTAGAAGTCAGGATCTGGGCAATAGGTGTGCTTATGACTATGGGGTATTGCTGCTCCCAAGACCCCTCAATGGAAAGAGCTAAGGAATATGTGTGTATATATATATATGCACACACTCAATTCTATATTTATATGTATAACTATATATATATTGCAAACTATACCTCTAATTCCAATCCAACATCACGGAGTTTATTCTAATTTTCTTCTTTTCTATATTTGTAACTTTGTTTTGTGATGATGAGAAACCTGGCTCCCACTGTCTATAACATATATATATATATATTTTTTTGATTTTTAATAAATTTACTTATTTATTTTTGGCTGCGTTGGGCCTTCGTTGTTGCACGCAGGCTTTCTCTAGTTGTGGTGCACAGGCTTCTCATTGAAGTGGCTTCTCTTGTTGCGGAGCATGGGCTCTAGGTGCGTGGGCTTCAGTGGTTGCGGCACGTGGGCTCAGTAGTTGTGGCTTGTGGGCTCTAGGGCTCAGGCTCAGTAGTTGTGGCACATGGGCTTAGCTGCTCTGAGGCATGTGGGATTTTCCCAGACCAGGGCTGGAACCCGTGTCCCCTGTATGGGCAGGCGGATTCTTAACCACTGTGCCACCAGGGAAGCCCCTATAACATATTTAATTACTTGATCAATACCGCTGTGTGAAGCCAATCTCCCAGCTCCATGGCCATCCTCTCATCTGCAAAGACGCCCTCCTCACTCTACTCTAGCTCTTCACACAGACTAGGAAGATGGTCCTGAGCCTGGAAGGAGACTCATAAAACTACTCAACTGCAAATGTGTGCTACCTTGGGTGAAAAAGGAAGTATGACTCAGAGTCCAGAGAGTGAAAGGCTATAGAGGATTTATTCCCATGCCTTGAAACCTAATCAAGGAAGTCTAACATTTGAGGATTTATTCCCATGCCTTGAAACCTAATCAAGGAAGTCTAACATTTGCCTAGCTTAATGTCAGAACTGTCATGGACCAGGGACTTATTTTTTACCTTCTATTTTCCTCATATTTGAACCAGAATGTCTATAGATATCATCCTATGATGGTTCCACTATTGCATGCTGGGAGTCGATAATTGGTCTCTTTAGTTTCACAGGTCCTTAAATGGAGAGTAATTGTGTCCCAGGAGTGGTACTTAATAGGTTACACCCAGGATCCTCATCAGCGCCTGATTTAAATGATTAGATTTTGGACTTTGAGATGATGAGATTTAGATTTGGATGATGAGATTTTGTTGATGATGTGATGTGATAAGGATCATGGGATGGTGTATTAATCATCCAGGGCTGCCATAACAAAGTACCACAGACTGGGTGGCTTAAAAAATGGAAATTAATTTTCTCACAATTCTGGAGCCTAGAAGTCTAAGACCACAGTTCAGCAGGGTTAGTTTCTTCTGAGGACCTCTTCTCTTGGCTTGTAGAAGGCTGTTTTCTCTGTCTTTACATGGTCTTCCCCTGTATACATCTGTGCCCAGATTTCCTCTTCTAATAAAGGCACCAGTCATATTGCATTGGGACCTACCCTAATGGCCTCATTTTAACTCAGTTACTTCTTTAAAGACCTTATCTTCTAATACAGTCATAATTCTGGGGTACTGGGTGTTAGGACTTCAACATATGAATATTGGAGGGGTACAGTTCAGCCCATAGCAGATGGGCTATTTTGTATGTGGGAGGGACATGAATCACTGGGGACTCGCGGGGTTGACTGTGGTAGGCAGAATTCTAGGATGGTTCCCAAGATTCCTGCCCCGCCTCCCTGGGGTGTATACCCTGTATAATCCTTTCCCCTTGAGCATGAGTGGGACCTTTGAATATGATTGGATAGTCACTCCTGTGATTACCTTGTGTTGTATAAGATTCCACTCTAATTGACTGGAGAGAATGAGCTTTACCTTCCATCCTTGAAGAAATAAGTGGCTAGGTTGTGAGAGAGCCACATGTCAGGGAACTGCGAGGACTTCTAGGAGCTGAGATTAGCTTACACTGACACCCAGCAAGAAAGCAGGGACCTCAGTCCTACAGCCACAGGAATTGAGCTCTGCCAACAGCTGTATGAGCTTGGAAGAAAAGGCAGAGCTCCATAACAAAATGCAGCCCAGCTGACACTTCAACCGCAGCCTTGTAAGACCCTGAGCAGAGGACCCCACTAAGCCATACCTGAACCCCTGGCCCACAGGAACTGGGTGATAATAAATGTATGTTGTTTTAAGCTAAGTTTCTGGTAATTTGTTACATGGCAATAGAAAACATTACATCATCCATAGTTTCTAGCCCTTGTCTGCTATTAGCTGTCATTCTCTTCACTTGCTACACTCCCAAGATCTAACCAACTTTGGACTTCCTACCAACAAACAAGCATACAAACAGTTTTTGCAATAAGTATTGGGATTCATTAAGCTCATTTTTGCTTCTTGGGAATCTCTAGGGTTGGGTTTCATGGAAGGAGCCAACAGCTGGTACCAGTTTGTTATCCTGTCTCCATAGTACCCAGATATGCATTTGAAGAAGATTGCCCTTGATTCTATGTGGTGAGTGAATTGGCAAGACCAGCTGCAGAGAGAGCAATTAGGAGGCTGCTGTAGAAAGCCAGGTGAAAGAGGATAGTGACTTGGTGATGGCAAGGAATCTGGGGAGAAGGGGTTGGATTTGAGGAAAGGCAGTAGAAGTCACACTCAACCTCAGTTCCCAGAGATAACCAGTGTTAATATTAATATCAACCATGTTAATATTTTGGTGTATTTTCTTTCTGTCTTCCTTTTCTAAATATCAATATGTATATATGTAATACCCTATTTTTACAATGATGGGATGGCGTTGTGCTTATAATTTTGTGTATTGACAATTACCCTTATCTTGTTGTGATCCATTATCTGAAGCATTAGATATTGTTTTAAAATATTATATTTAATAAGTGATTGTCTTTTTCATGGTCCCTGGGGCCACACTAAAACATATTAATGGAAAATACCTAGAAGAATTTAGGAGGGGGAGAATGGAGTGAACGATGCTGAGAGCTAGGGGGAATATACACCCATAGATGCCACTGATTATCTTACTGTGAGAGAGGGTAAGAGTGGATGCCGTCTGTATTGACCTTAAAGCTGGGAGGTGTGGTTTGGGGAGCAGCCCATGACAACAGTACATCCCACTCCCTGCATCAATCATAGCTCACTGTCCCCAGCTGCCAGATGCTGGTTATAACCTACAACATCCCATACCAGTCAATATTTGTCATATTGTAACTACTCACTGGGTGCATAATGTGATCTGGAGTGGATAAGGGTAAATTTTCAAATGGCCTTTTAGAAGGGAAGCAGGAACAAGTTGGATATTAGGAGAGCAACTAGCTGTTAAATTAAAAAAAAAATCCATTAAACGACAAATCGACTATCCCTCGAGAACCCATATGTTCTACTCAGGTCCCACCAACTTCCCTGCAATCTTCTTCTCAGAACTTGCTTTCTGCTTTCCAAGAGTCCTTACATAGGTAACACAACACTCACACACACACGCACACACACACACACACACACACACACACACACAACCTTCTGCCTCTCCCCTGACCCTCTCCCACGAGTACGTAGGAGTGCAGGGCAAGCAGAGCAAGTGGTCAAGTTAGTGAAGACTTATCTTTGGTCTCGTCTAACAATTCCCCCTTCCCACTTTGCATTCTCCCAACCTATCTCCACTCTTCGCCTTCCCTTACCAGGGACAAAGCAGGGTCTCTTTCCCACACACACTTGGAAAGTTGTCAAATAATTTCAGCCAAGGTGTTTGCTGATAACAAAGGTGCTGTGGCTGATAAGGAAAGTGTTAGCTGATAGGCTTAACATCCCAGAAATATTTGCATTTTCATAGGGGCCTTCTGAAGGGAGAAGCTGTCTGGGGCCTCAAAGAAAGAAAACACGTTGGGATGGCTGTGGGGGCCTGAGATTTGGGGGCAGAGTTCTCTGGCATAGTCTCAGACCATGCTAGTCTTTGTTGAAGTGTTCCCCACCCACCTGCAGCATCCCTTTCAAATAAATGCCTAACTGCTCCTAGATGGATAGGCAGAGCAGCTAGCTGGACTCCTGCCAAGCCCTCCAGTTCTGCTTTCCTCCTGGTCTCTCTGGGAGGTTGGGGAGTGCCTGTTTCACCCGAAATTGGGAGATGTGATATTAAAAGATTATTTCCTTTGTTGGCTGCATAGGTATATGAGAAACAATTTTCTATAAAGACTGAGATTTGAAATGAGCTACTTAAACAAGCTGGACTATCAAACTCCACTTCTTATCGCGCTGTTGAATATAAATCTCCAAACTGGCAAACAATCACATACAACTTAGTATCATAAAACAACAATTGATCTTGTACGTCTCCTGTGTTTTGTTGGTATAGGTTCTAAATAATCTTTCATGGGAAGAACTTAATTTTATTCTGAGATTCTCTCCTATTCTTCTTTTTAAAAATTATGCTACTATTTTTTAAAAAATAAAATTATTTATTTATTTACTTTTGGCTGCGTTGGGTCTTCATTGCTGCCTGTGGGCTTTCTCTAGTTGCGTTGAGCAGGGGCTACTCTTTGTTGCGGTGTGCGGGCTTCTCACTGTGGTGGCTTCTCTTGTTGTGGAGCACAGGCTCTAGGCGCGCAGGCTTCAGTAGTTGTGGCATGCAGGCTCAGTAGTTGCGGTGCTCCACGGCATGTCAGATCTTCCTGGACCAGGGCTTGAACCTGTGTCCCCTGATTGGCAGGCGTATTCTTAACCACTGCACCACCAGGGAAGTCCTCTCCTATTCTTTAAAACATCCTTCTTTCCTGTGTTTGCTATTTTTCCTATGTTTGGTACTATTATTTCCAACCCTTTCTCTTGTGTTTTATATTATTATTATTTCTATGTTTAGAAGTATTATCTATGTATGGTATTACTATTTCCCATGTTTTTATACTAACATATCTTTTAAACATCTTTTTGGTATTAAAACATCCTTGGTATTAAACATGATAAGTGATAATGACACGAGGCAGAGGCTTGGCTTTTTTCACTGCTTTGCCCCCAGCCCCTAAGACAGTGCCTGGAACATAGTAGACACCAGTGAATATTAACTGAATAAATGCCTATATGAATGATATATCTTAGAAATTATTTTCTTATCTGTCACAAGATTGGCGACTTTATATCACTTCCTAAATTTTTAAAAAGTTATTGACTCATAAAATCCATGGATTTAGAACACAGAATTGGGAGTCAGACTAACCTGGTTCCACTTTGACTTGATCTTGTGCAAGTTGTTCAATCTCTACAGGCCTCAGTTTCCTCATCTGTGAAAAGGGAGTAATGCCAATAGTCACTTCACAGGGTCATTTGAGGGTGGCAGGAGACGGCATGCAGGTGCTGGGGGGTGGGGGGTGGGCCTCCGGTCGGGATTATCAGATTCCACCCCGGGATGGGACTGGGTGCTCATCACCCTGGGCAGTGAGGTGCGACTTTGCATCCCTGTTTATGCTTTGGAGGCAGCTTATCCCCCAGTTCTAGTAGCTCTGCTCCTTACATCTGAAGACCTTAGTGGTATCTTGATGGTAGAATTACCGGACACTAGGCTTTCCTTAGCGGTAGATAACGAGAGTAAACTGAGCATGCTCTTCAGTGAATTATGATTTTCTTTCTTAAAAGTTTAAAATTTACTTTAATTTTTCAATAATTCCTATTTTTATTACTCAAAAAACTAAATATTAGCAATTTTATTACCTAATTATTGTTTTTTAAACTCAAAATAACTAGGAAGTATTATTACTATTTTATGGTTATGGAGACAGAACTCAGAGAGATTAAACAGCTTGTTCAAGGTCTCTAGTTAGTAGGTCGAAGAGTTAAGGTTGGACCCTAGGTCTGCTTGACTCCCACAACTGTGCTGTAACTACATGTGCTGCTGCATGGTAGAGAGAAAACATCTATTGTTTATTTTAGTGGAAATTTTGGAGATAGGACTCTCTTTATTACCTCCCTTGGTGAGATGAAAGTAAAATAATCCATTCAGACTTTTAACTAAATCCCTTTCCACTCTCAGCGCTAAAGAACAAGCCTTGCCACTTACTAGATGTGTGCCTTTGAATAAATTACATACCCTCTCTGAACTTCAGCTTTCCCCCCTGTGAAGTAGGAATAGTAACTCCTGCTTCTCTCTCTAGGTTGTTGTATGTGAAGATACCTTGTAAAGTGCTATATACACCTGAGGTCTTTTTGCTGTTGGTGGGTCCCCATGATTTCCTAGCTGACTTCCTCTCTTTCACGGAACTGTTTTATTGATTAGAGTCCCTTGTAAGGCTATTCCTTATATATTTTTAATTAACTGGTTTCTACTTTACCCCTAATTGTCCACTTTCTTCAGCTTTCCCTTTCTTTTCCCCCCTTGGACTGTCTTTCCATTACTCTCTGTTGATTAGTCAGCGAGCAGGAGTTTTTCAAGTGCCTGGTATTTTGGTCTGTTTCATACTCCCCCACTATTCCCCCACTAGTTCCCAATCTGCCGCTGCCCTTGGCTTTCAGTTAGTCGTGCTTAAGTAGTCTCCAGAGGCTTCCGATGCATTACTGCATTTTAAAATTCTGCCTTCCAGTATTTTCCTTTTTTTTTTTTTTTTTTTTTTTTTTTTTAGCGGTACGCGGGCCTCTCACCGCTGCGGCCTCTCCCGCTGCGGAGCACAGGCTCCGGACGCGCAGGCTCAGCGGCCATGGCTCACGGGCCTAGCAGCTCCGCGGCACGTGGGATCTTCCCGGACCGGGGCACGAGCCCGTGTCCCCTGCATCGGCAGGCGGACTCTCAACCACTGTGCCACCAGGGAAGCCCTATTTTCCTTCTTAATACTCCCTGTTTTGTTACAATTCCTTTTTCCAGGCGAGACAGCTGATTGCACTGCATAAACGGTGGGGAACAGTGGCTCCTGACCTTGGACGGTGGCGTGGCTAAAATACAGAAATGTCTCAACGTTAGGTGGGATTCAGTCCTGCTTCTAAATGGGTTTCAGTGGTCTGAGTCTGCATTTAGGATCGAAAACGTAGAGACATGCTCCCTTCAAAATGATCCTTATTGTAAGCATTAAAGAAATTCTTGAGCCACCACCCTCCTTTCATCAGAGAGCGACTGCGCCGGCTGCCAGGCTCTGTGTGTGTGTCAGGAAGGAGGCACAGTCCCTGACCAGCAGGGCGACTGGGGGCCACACCCACAGACAGCAGAGACACGAGCAACAGCTAAGCGGAGGCATTCATCCCCGCTGGGGCTTCTTCCCACGCCCCAAAAGGGGTCAGTGTCAACCTGAACTCTCCCAGCCTGTACAAACCCCAGGCTTCTGGAGACCTCACCAAAATAAAAATGAATTCCTCCTTTTCCTCCTCAAACAAATGAAAGTCAATCTCATCACAGTACTTCCAGGGGTTCATATGTAACCTCCAGTATCTACTCGGAGCAATCCTGCCTAAGGACGACCTCCCGAGTGGAACCTGGTCTCAGAGCCCTGATCACAGCTGTGAGTTCACCCCAGAGAGAGGCCTGGCCCGTGTGGGCCTTATTTATGTTTGTCGGCCTCACACTCCAGCACCCTGTGCCCACAGTGCCCCAGGGAGTCAGGCTGGATGTGGAAAGCAGTTGTTCCCTGGATGGGGAAGGGAGGAAGACTTTTCCCATTTGATTTCTCCTAAGCTCTGGCCCAAGCGCCGCCCTTACTGCATTATCTCCCTGGACTTAGCTGGAAGCCTCTCTCCAGAGGCTGTGTGGCATGAGGAACACGTCTTCTATTTCCTGACAGGCCCAGGCCACTGTGTTAGTTTGCCAGGGCTGCCATAACAAAGTATCGCAAACTGCGTGGCTTAAACAACAAAAGTTTGTTCTCACAGTTTTGGAGGCTAGAAGTCCGAGATCAAGATATTGGCAGAGTCGGTTCCTTCTGAGGGCATGAGGGAGAATCTGCTCCATGCCTCTCTCCCAGCTCTGACAGTATTTGGTGATCCTTGGCTTCTAGACCTATGACCCCAATCTCCGCCTTCATCTTCACGTGGCGTTCTCTCTGTGTCTATCTCTGTGTCCAAATTTCCCTTCTTTATAAGGAAGGACACAGTCACATTGGATTAGGGCCCATCCTGCTGACCTCATCTTAACTTGATCATCTACAAAGATTCTGTTTCCGAATAAGGTCACATTCACAGGTACCAGAGGTTACGACTTCAACATCTTTTGGGGGAGACACAATTCAACACATAACAGCCACCCATCTCAGATTACTCAGCTTCTCCTCAAAATTCCTTGGTATTTCCACACTCTTGCTCTTCTCTGTTCCTGGCCCAGGCTAACTCCTTCCCTGGGCCTCCTAATTCCATCCTTTTTAACTTCCTCCTGAACCCTCCTATGTCAGTTAGCCTGTCTTGGGCCCCTCTTTAGGATCTCCCAGACTTATACATTTGTTAGGCTTTATGTCTGCTTCCCTTGGCCCTGCCATTGCTGTTTTATGTTCTCTTGTTTGTTTTTTCTCCTTCACTGCCTTTTGTGTCCACTTCCCCATAACTCACTCCCCGCCCCCGCCTCCACCCCCCAAACTTGCTCTGTTGAAACAACACTTGTTGATGCAGTAGAGCCTGGTGGCCAAGACTGCAGGCTTTGAAGTCAGACTTCCTGGGTCCAAGTCCTTGTTCACTTAATCTCTTTAACCTGCAGTTTGGTTCCTCTGTAAATGTGGATAATGACAGCGTCTACCATAAGGGGTATTGAGAGGATTAAATGAGATAATGTATATATTACGTTAGCACAGCTCCTGGTACACAGTGAAGTCTCAGCTATGTGCTAGCATTTCAATTTTTGGTGATTTCAACTACTCCTATTGCTATGAAGATGATAATTATGTCTATATATTCCGTTGTAATTTATTTACTTTCTATATTTTAACTACCTGCTAGACAGTTTATTTAGATACATTACGAACATTTCAGTACATCCCCAAACTAAGCCCTCTCCTTGCATTCTGTCTCCTACCACACACAGTCCTGAACTTCTATCTGATTTTTCTATTTCTGTTAATGACACCGTTACACTTTTATCAGTTCTGAACACAAAGACTTGGAGTCACTACTCCCTTTTCTGTACTAAATGTATCCAATCAATAGCTACGTTCTGTAAGTTTTATCAATGAAATGTTAAAAATTTCTGTATCTATATCTATCCCCTCCTTCCATTTCATTGCCCCAAGCCTAGTTCAGGCTATTGCTCCCCCTAGACTATTCCAGTAGCCTTCTAACTGGACTCCTACTCTCCAGTCCCTTCCCATCAGGATTTCTTACACACACTGCTTCCAGACTACCCCTTTTAAAATGCAACTTGATCATAAATCTCTCCTTCAGGAAAACATTCAATGGCTCCCTACTGTCTGCCAAATAAAGCCCAAACTCCAGCATTCAAATGCCTTTATTATGTGGCTTTTCTTCCTTCTAGCCTCATCTCCCTGAAGCCCCCTAAGAGCTGACTACACAAAACAAATTGCAATTGTTTCAAACATGCCCAGTGCTTTCCCACTTGTGGGTCTTAGTTTAAGATATTTCTTTTTAATTGGAGTACTTTATCCCACACCTTATCTTTCAATGGTTTTCTTAAATATACTTTCCTTTGGTAGGCTTCCCTGAGCCACTTTTACAGGTGAGTTTTCTCTTTTTGCTGGCCCTCAATATCTTATTTAACATCTACCCCTCCTGTGGCCCTTAACACAATCTGTCCTGTATTCCCTAGTAGGTGAGAGGACAGAGACGTTCCTGGCTCATTTTCATATCTCCTGTACCTTCTAAATCAGCGCCTCATACCCATAAATGCACATAATTGTTAGGACTCCTGACCTGACTTGAAGAGTACTCAACTTTCCACATCAAGTTTCTTTTTCAAAAGGACTTCAATGGGCTAAGAGTGACAGAGCAAATGTGAATGAATACTGCAATGAAGTGTAAAGGCAGGTCGTTACCCTACCCATCACCTTCCAGTGGTATAAATGAGTAGAGTCTGGGGCTGGGCTGGAAATGAGAACAGGGAGAATCAGGCATTGGCTGGGGAAAGGCTGGCCCACTGGGCTGGGTCATGGCCCCTCAGGCTTCCTCTTTGTCATCTCAGTGCCTTCCTCACTAACTCAGGACCCTCAGACAAGCAGCAACTTCTCTTTGTCCTGTTGGCCTGAGTTAATCAAGAACAGAGAGGCTTTCAAAGCCATGGCTTTATTCACAGAGACCTGTGGAATGCAAAGTACTTTCTTCTTCCATTTTCAGAACAAACAGCTGAGGGTCAGGAATTCTGCTCCCCACCCCCCAAGCCCCGCTAGCCATCCCTTTCCTCCCCCTGGTGTCTCACCTTCAGATCCCTCTACCCCACAAGTGCACTATCATATGACTGTGGGCACCCCCAGGGAGGCGCAATTTAATCTTCAACCTGTTCCTCCAAGGAGATGACTTTTCTGGAGCACATTTTTGGGAGACCATAAATGTTTTAGGTCTGATCATCCAGCATTCCTTTTCCTGCCCATGACCAGCCACTCTATTAATGCATGTCCTTGCTTCCATCAGCAGTCTCTTTGTAAACTTGTTTTATTATCTCTAGCTGCACTAGTAACCCTTCCCTTTCTATCACGATTCCTCAAGCCTAGTTTACCCCAAATCACTTATGTGTTTGGAGACCACTGCACTGGGCATGGGATGGCTCACTAGGGCATGTCCAGGTGCACAGTCATCCTTGGTCTGTCATGGAAACAATCCCAACACACCGTGCCCTTCAAATACTCTCAAATCAACCAAGTCTTTTTAACCATTTGTGAAGTTGAATTCTGCTTCTGGGGCAAACATTTTCAGAAACTAAGAGGACGCTTTGTAAAGTATTTAAGCTCACCAGAAACATTTGTAAATAAATCTAAGGTATTCTTTATATCCTTGTCACTACTATTATCACTCAGATTAATCTGGTTTTAGTACATTATAACAGAAAGGCAGTATTCCTCAAGGGCACTAGAACTAACCACAGTTCGATCCAAAGTTCTTGTAAATGTAGCAAATGTCAAGAGATTTTTGCTTTCTGAGCTGACCTCAGTAATATGATGTCAGTAACTCCCAGGGGCTCTGGGGACATCCAGCTGGTGCAATAGCCATCTTTTGAAAGGGGTTGGTCAACTACAACCATACCCAGCAATATGGATGAATTTCATGAAAAAAATATTGAGAAAAAGAGGCCAGCCCTAAAAGATAAAATATTATATGATTCCATGTTTTAAAGTTCAAAAGCAGGGAAAACAAATCTGTTGTGCTAGGTGTCAGAAGTCATTACCTCGGGGAGGTAGTGACTGACACAAGATGTGGCGGGTGCCATGGATGTTGGTAATGTTTCTTGAACAGGTATGTTCACTTTGTGAAATTTCATAGCGCTCTACATTTGTAATTTGTGTATTTTTCTGCATATGTGTTATATTCAAAATACAAAAGTAAAAAAAAGTGGGGGGAGGGGGTGGTGGTTTGTTAAGGTTCTGGCTGCTATGCTTGGGATCAGGGTGAGGTGAGAGCATCATGTTACTACAGCACTAAATTAGCTACTTTAATGACTCCTGAAGGTGGCAACTTCCTTACAATTCCCACACATGGCCATAGAAGGGCAAGTAAGAACATACGGTAAAAACTTAAGGAATTCTAGGAATTGTACTGGGCATTCCTCATGTTCTTGGATACTCTGCTTTTGAATCCCAAAATAAGGAGGCAGGGTGAGAAAGACAATTCTCCCATTAGGAAAGCCGAAGCGAGGAAAGCAGTCTTCTTCCTGCTCTCTGGACTGGGGCATGGCTATGTGGCCCAGGCTTGGCCAATGGAGGCTTTGGCCCTGACCTTTGAATCTTTGGGGCAGCTGAAAATGTTTAAGGCAGCAGAGGCAGAGATTCAGGTACCTAGGGATTCAGTGTTGAGTTTCCAGTAGAAGCAAGAGTCTCTCAGCAGTGGAGCTTACCACAGCTTTCTAGATAACCTGTTTCTGTTGCTTGATCTAAATGAGTTCTCAGGTACCTAGCCTCTCTTGGGTTCTGTCTGACTTTCAAGAGCCTCCTCATCAGTTGAAGATGACACCTAATATCCTTCTAAATGCCTTTTCTGATTAAGGCAACCAGAGTAAGTTTCCGTTATTTGCATTCAAGGACCTTGACTAGCACAAAAGCCCCCCCAGTAAAAGAGAGGTCCAGTTCTGCTTGCATTTCTTTACCCCAATTTTACATGGCTTCTAATTCACGAACTAGAGATTATTTGGGGTTAACTATGCTCCTGTTTCAAAAACACCAACATTTTTGCAGGGCAATTAATTATTCATACTTCGTTTCAAATCTCGTTGCTTTATCCCTTATATCTATATAAGATCAGTACTTTAAGAAAATAGGATGGAGGAGGGAGGGGGAGTTCATTTTGGAACCTGGGGCATTGCAGGGAGGACAGGAATGTGATAAGATTTCGAGGTGGGGAGCCTTGGGAAGTCAGAGGGTCTCGTGAGGTCACAGGATTCGTATGGGGTGAGGAAAAGAGGACACCGTGAAATAGGAAAGGGCTCAGAGCTATGTATCAGAGAACCCGAGATAAATTCTACAATTTAACTTTAGGCTGGGCTTTTGCATTTAAGTATTTTTTGTTTGTGTTAGGATAAGTAATTGGGAGCTCTGGCCTGTTAGAGTTCTGGGAGTGATTATAAGTGATTTATCATGTTATTGCAACTCCCAGTTTATGTACAGACACCATCAGGAGAAGCTGTGTGGGTTCAGGATCCACCCTGCCAGACTCTGATCTTTGTAAAGCAACAGGAGCTCACTCAGAACAAGTTATGCCAGGCTAAGCTCATTTCCTTTGTTGACGGGGTTACCAGGCTGGTGAGTTTCAGCAGGATATAGACCTGCGAGCCCAGTACAGTTAAGTGGATTTGTAATTGGTTGAACAATCACACACAAAAACTTATGATTAACGAATCTGTGTCAACTTTAAGGGAGGTCTCTAGTCATTTGCTGCAGGGTCTCAGTCAAAGTTTTTATTAATGGCTTGGATGGTTTCAGAGAACATACTGATCAAATTTGCTGAGAGGGTAAGCGACTAGGTTGGATGATAAGATCAGGATTTAGAAAGCTCTCAGCAGACTAAAGGATGTCGCAGATATAACAAGATGGGATTTAATAGGGATAAATGGGAAGTCTTACACTTAGTCCTAAAAAGCCAGTCCTAAAAAGCGTGTATGTGGACAGGCTGGAGATGACTTAGCATAACAGGAACACAGCTGAGGGAGACTTACCCTGAAGCGGGGGCACCATGCGCCCTAGTGGGTAATGCTGCTCAGGCCACACCTGGAGAGTACGGCTTGTTCATGGTGCTGCCTTGGAGAGCAACCGGGACAAAGTGAAACACGTTCCGAGGTGGGGGTTAGAAGCCATTTTGTTCATGTCTCCTGAAGGATCTGTAGCCTGGAGACGAGAGGGCTTGGATTCAGGCCACCTGTTTTTAATTATTTGTAGGCTGGTAAAGTGGAAGGTGAATTAGGTACGTATTGGTGGTCTCAAAGGGTAAAACGCACAACTGTGGGTGGGAGTTGCAGCTTCCACCTAAACTATAAAACTTAGGAAAACCTTCCCACAATTAAGGACGCAGGAAGGCCTAGTGGTAAGACCACAGGCTTAGGAGTTAGACCTTGGCTCGATTATCTCAAATACGTCACTTATTAGCTGTGCCTTTGGGCAAGTTTGTTTTACTTTTAAATTTTCATGAGAATTAACTGAGATACTATGGCACCTACATGTGGTGTGCTACACATAGGAACTCAATAAATGAGAGATCTTTTTCTTTTTTTTTTTTTTTTTTGCGGTACACTGGCCTCTTACTGTCAGGGCCCCTCCCGTTGCAGAGCACAGGCTCTGGACGCAGCAGGCTCAGCGGCCATGGCTCACGGGTCCAGCCGCTTCCGCGGCATGTGGGATCTTCCCGGACCTGGGCACGAACCCGCGTCCCCTGCATCGGCAGGCGGACTCTCAACCACTGCGCCACCTGAGAGATCTTTTTAGGATGGCAGTTATAGTTGCTTAAAAGTCGAATGAGTGGCCTCAGGTGGAAGTGAGTTTGAGCACAGCTGGAATGACGGAGAGGGGATTTTATGTATCTTATGTGGTGGTGGTGCAGAGGTTAGTTAGTAGGGCCCCTTTAATTCTGAGATGTGATATCTTTTGTATAAAGTGACGTGGGTGTCCCAGCAGAAGAGGGAAAAAGTGGTATGCCTCATAGCTGTAATTTCTTTCATTTCTTTCCAGAACTGCTAGGTTTGTGATTTACAATGCCCAAGAAGTTGTTTTTTTCCCCTCAAACCGTGTACACGTAAAACTTGACCTAAGGGTTAGATATAAAGTGTAATTCATAATCTTAATAATAGCTTCTCTTTATTGAGGCTAGATTTTAGGGTAGTCAGTGTGTAAATCATCTTCCACATACCTTTATGATAACATTTTAGTATAATGCCATAAGAATATTGTATAGTAAATATTATATAACATTTTAATATAATCCCATGAGAATATTCTACAATAAATGTCACAGGAACATTGGGAAGGAAGCAATTAATTCTAACTGGAGGATTAGAAAAGGCTTCTTGGAGAAAGTGGCATTTGAGCTGGGTCTTAAAGAATGAGTAAAACTTTAATTGATGGGTGCCATGGGGGAAAGGCCTTCCAGGCTGGGAAATGGCTTAAACAAAAGCACAGAAGTAATTAGTGGAGATAACACTAATGGGAAGCCATCTTCCCAGGGCAGACTCTGCCTTTTTTCTTATGGATGCCATCATCCTTGCCATCACTGATGGTAGTATGTTAATATGAAAATATAGGAAAGGTTTTGTAGTCAGTGACGTTATCATTGTCCCCATACTGACGTTATTTTTTTTGTTTTATTATTAAAATAGATGGAATGCCTATAATACATATGCAGAGCCCTGAGGTCTGAGGCAGATGACCTAGGGCAACGCAGGGAAGGAGATTCAGACAGTGAGATCTGCACAGCAGGAAAGGAAATGTCTGATCTCACTCTGAAGTGGGTCTTCTCCACCTGCCTGGGAGAGGCTTTTGTGACTTTAAGAAGGCCATTTCTGGTGAGATTAAGTCCACCACCTGGAAGGGGCTCTGTGGATGGGAATCCATCAACACTCAGGCTTGGAGGCCCTTCACTGTTTTTACATACATTGCTTTATCCACTGGACAAGGCCTGGAAGATGAAAGTGACTAGGGGCCAATGTCAGGTCACAGGGAAGCAAGACCCAAGGCCAGGGTGGTTTTCCTATAAATGGAAGGAAAAAGACACCCTCTCTGCCCACCCTGATCTGTTTGCTCCCAGCAAACTAGACCTTCTGGGAGACACTATACCTAGCTCTAGACCAGCCTTAGGGTGGGACCACAGCTGGTCTATCAGTGAGCAAGGGACATGGTTAGTGATGACTCCAGAATTTCCATATTGGTGGCACTTAGGGACAGAAATTAGGTTGGAGGGGATGTTAGGATGCATGTCTTAAAGCTATTTCTGCATAGAAGGCACTGTTTTTACTTAGATTGTATAGTATAAATCAATAATGATGTGTCAATGTAGGTTCATCAATTATAACATTGTAACACATTTTATATAAGATTAAGAAAATGACCATTGTCCACATCAATGGGAGAGGTGTCGATGGAAGTGAAAAGGATTGGGCTTTAAGTCACCCCTTAGCTGATGGGCCATGTAGAACCTGGGGCAGAGCACTCATTCCTGGGATTATTCCTGGGCTTGAGCCCCAGGCTAAAATGGGATTCAGGGGTAGGACTCCAGTGTCTTTGGTAGAGAAAATGTTCAGTCCTCTCTGGAGAACTGGGAAACTAGAAAGGAGCTCAAACAGAAGCCCAGTTGAAGAGGAGCTGTAACTTAGGGAATAATTCAGGAGCCCAGGAGTCAGCCCCACTACACCTTATCTAAGAGTATTGGTCCCATTCCATCACCCAGCATTTGTCTATTATTATTATTATTATTATTTTAATTGGCTGCACTGTGCGGCTTGTGGGATCTTAGTTCCCTGACCAGGGATTGAACCCAGGCCCTCAGCAGTGAAAGTGTGGAGTCCTAACCACTGGACTGCCAGGGAATTTCCCCATCACTCAGCATTTATTGAGCATACACTTTTTGTTAGATGTGGGGAACTGAATAGGGTGCCACAGATGGACATATTAAGATCCTGACCTCAAAGTACTGCAGGTTCAGGGAGAGAGTGATCAAAACTAAGTATATGATTGAGGTGGAAGTCAAGAACTGGGGAGGTGAGCATAAGAAGGTGGGATTGCTTAGATCAAGAGTACTAACAGACACCTTTTATCAGGCACTTACCATGTTTCACGTCCAGTACTAAACCCTTTGTTCATATTACCTCACTCACTCTCACAATAACCCCAAGAGGTAGGTATTCATTGTACCCATTTTACTGAAAGGCTATGTGACTTTTTCAAGGTCACACAGCTAGACTCCAAAGCCTGTGCTTGTAACCATCACACTAACAGCCTTGCAGTGGGTCTGAGAAATTGGGGAGGGCTAAGACTGGAGGGAGGTGCCACTAATTAAGGGGCTGGAGAAGAGTAGGCAGAGGCAGGAGCTGACCTACCCGTTCAGACTAACAGATGCTAACTGATGTATATTTATCCAACATAGCTTATCTCCCCAAGGATTCGTTCTGATAAGAAGAAGTAAGATCTTGGGCACTGTAGCCATGATGGAAGTGGGAGAGGAGGCAGCAGTATGGTGAGAAGATATAGGGGAAAAAAGGGTTTAAGACACATTTTGCTAAACTCATAATTTTTGTCAAGGGATGGCCCTGGCTATAGATAAGACTTGTCCAGCAATTGGGGAGAATTTGAGAATTGAGCCAGCTGAGAGGGACATCACTGTGCTTCTCTGTCCAGTCAAGCTGGAGCCATTCCCTCTGAGGAAGAGAAAGCAGCTGTAGAGAATTCTCTGCGGATTTGGGGATTAGCTCCATGAAGAATGGTGCTGGCCAAAGAGAAATAACTAGTACAGGTCACCCAGCCGGGACTTTGACGTCAAATTCATTAGTTAAGTAATTAATTAGGACTTTCATTCAATCTTCGAGTTCAATTTTTTATTGGAAGACACAGTCCTTGCCCTCAAGCAGTTTTTCTCTGAGGTGGTAGGGAGGGTGGGGGACAGGAGAATGGGAGTAACCAGTCTTTTTACCTCCGCTAAAAGTTGTAAGAAGTGAGACACAAGTGAGCCATAGCATTAAACCACTAAAAGCAACAAAATAATATAGTGATTTGACTTATTTCTCAACCTTACATCTGTTTATATTTTATTTTTGGAGGATTTTTCCCTTCCTTCCCATCACTTAAACACTGACCTCTTTCCAGGCATCTCAGCTCAGTCACACTCACAGTGTGTGCCACAAGATCCATGGTTCTGAGGAAATGGCAGCACACAGCCAGAGACCAAAATGTCCCAGGCTTCTGGGCAAAGAAAGGTCAACCTACAGCTGGCGACAGGGACATAGCATTGTTGGCAACCAACTCCAACCATCCTCTGTGATCAGCAAATGAAAAGGTGTGTCTGTGATGACTGTGCTGTCTCATACAGTCCTGATGTCAAATAATCAAGGATTTTTTTTTTTTTGCTGAATTTGCTTTCTTTAGATGTAATTTCATTCTTCAAAAAGATAATTCTTTATGTATATAATAGAATGTACCTTAATTATTTTGCTTTTAAGAGACTTTTCACATAAATAAGTTAACATATCTGAAGTAGGAAAAAAACCCAATCATCCATATGGGGAAGCCCTGCATTTTAATCTTTGGTTTTGGAAAACACGGTCATGGGACAGTGAGGAAATCAAGAATGAGATTTAGGATTTTGGGCATGGTAGCTCCCCAAAGTGAGTTCTGGCTTACAGTCTGTTGAGAGAAATTGGAAAGGGAGCTAATATCCATGATCACCTCCCTTGTGCATGGCTGTGGCCAAGTGCTTCACACACCGCCTCATTTAATCTTCCTCTGAGGTGGGCACTATTAACCCCACTTGCAGATAAAGACACTGAGGTCCACCATTAGTGCCCCTTGAAAAGACTGAACGGTGGTTTCCTTAAGTTCAAATTTTCTTTTTCCAAGGTGCACCTGTAAAGAAACTACATTTTTCCCAGCAGAAGAAAAAAACAAAAGCAAGGGAAAGTTTAGTTTGCTTAGAAGGCATGAGACGTCCTTCCCTGCTCTGCTGGTGTCACAGCCCCTACTCTTCCTCCAGTAAATCTACAGGTGATATGTCATTTGGCTCGATGACAGCTTTGGAGATGATCTTATATTTGCACCTTCTTCACACCAGAAGGGGAGCTTTGAATCTCCCCCAGGACTCCGATATCTTGCATGTGAGTTATTTGAGATAAGTCCCTGGACCTGGCATGATAAATCTGTCCTGGAACCTTCTGCTTTGACTCAAGAGAAACTAAATAAAAGCTTTCAGAGTGCCATTGTGTATTATCCACACTGTTTCAAAGGGATCCCAAGTGGAGGATACAATATACTGTTTTAATTACAAGGGGATAATAGCCTAAAGTAAAGGAGTTTTACCAAGAAGAACTGACTCTCACAAAAGGAGCAATAAATGCTAGTGTGATTGTTATTATTGGTTTTATTCAGGGACAGACCTCAGTAAGATTGGGACAGAGGCCAACTTGTACTTGAACGCCATTCTTCCCTGCCCCATACATTCCATTCTTCTCTGGGCATCGTTTCTTTCCTCCTCTTTCCTAATTCTCAAGCCCCAGAGGAGCCCAGTTCTTTCTATTAAGAGGAAAACCTGGGTTAAATGCATTTATACAAAAGTAATAGGGATGTAATGTGTTACTTCTCCCAGAGGTATTTACATTTTAAAACTTTGGCCCAGGGAGGGCAATACTTAATTCAAAGGAGCAAGTCTCCAGTGGTGGAATTGCAGGCCTTATGGAAGCGAGAATTTCAAGAGATCTTTTGAGAGGAGGATACCAAGGGGATAAGAGGACGGACAATAGTATCTTCTTATTTTTAATGCAATAGGATAAGGGCCTAACATAAGGCACTTCAGTAGGATGAAATTAGTTTCCTCATTTCCCCATACCAAATTTATGAAGGTGTCTGTTGGCCTTGCCTCTGCATAGGTATAGCCCTGGTTTCACCGACTGCTTTCTAAATCCAAATGACTCATTTGAGAAGTGGCATAGCTCAGCTCAAGTCAATTCAACTGGTGAGGATATAAATTCACCATCGAGTGGTGACACAAAGGAGTAAAATGTGGTCCTTACCTTCAGTGAGGTTATAATTCCCCTGGGAGAGGGTGATGATTCTCCTCAATCTAAGATAGTGCATTATTGAGGGCTGTTAGCTTTAAAACATGAAACTCAAAAACAGTCTTCCATCTTTTCCCTCTGCTCCCTTGCAGCAAGATTGCCATTTCGAACATACTATATAGAAGATTTGAGCCTCTACTTGGTGTTACCAATTTGCTGGGACACAAAGGCATTTACTAAGAAGTTTATAGTGTCCCTTTCTCTGCAACAAATCAGCTTGATGCCATCACCAGTTCTTCCATTTCTATGGTGTGATAGTGTGGTTCATAATAAGAAATATATATTTGGTCTTCTCCATTTTTGGCACAGATCTCCTAAAACTCTTGGGATTTTCTAAGAGATAAGAATGATAAAGGGATCTTTTGTTATTAATAACAAGCTCCTTTCAACAACACCTGAGTTTATGTTAATAAAGCCCCTGTCCATATCTGTCTTAACCTCTCATTCACTCTCTCTCTGTCCCATTGATTCGGGTTGCAGCCCTTTAGCCTCATCTTTCTTTCTGGACCATTGTGGATTGGACACCTTAGTTGGACTATCTCTGGGTCTCAGGCCCTCTTTTACCCCCCAATGCTGATTTCTTTTCCCCGTTTTCTCAGTAATCCCGCTGCAGTTGCCTCTGGTCCCTTGCCCAGTTCAAGCTCTAGGAGACCAGCGCAGGTCAGAACCCTAGGCCTGTGTTTACTTACGAGGGGAAGTTAGGCACCATGACCTTGCTTAGCAAGAGTGGTAGCAGTAGCCACTGTTCTTTGAGGTTATTTAGATCAACTGACAGGGATTGAGTGATTGGGTAAGCCCCTGGAGAGTCCTGAGATCCTAAAATAAATTTTGTACCATGCAGTTTCTCCATGAGGTATTGTGGAAGTCAGGAAATCCTCCCACATCACCCTGGAGGGATAGAGTGAGGAATATATATGTATTAAGTGTAGAGGATGTATTAAGCTTTGTACAAAGGTAGTACTGACGGTCAAAACTAAAAAGAACTATGCATCTGAGGCATCTACCTGAATCAATCGAGGTCATCCAGCTCATGAAAACGTGTTTTTTGCCATACAGATGGGATGTCTGCCATCATTTTAGAGCTGAGTTTCTCAAAATATGATTCCTAGACCACCTGTATCAGAATCATCTAGGGAGCTAGTTAAAAATGTAGACTCCTAGGATGGGGCCAAGTTAGGATGCTCTCGGCTGCAAATAAGAGAAAAACTCAACCCAGAGGGACTCTAGGAACTCGTTAATTCAGAGGTTCAATAACCTCTTCAAAGACATCCTTTCTATCATTCTTCCCTTGTGTCAGCTTTGTCCTCAGGTTTGTTCCCGTCATGCTTGGAAAATGGCTGCCATATCTCCCAAAGGCAGCCACAGTGATGTCCAGCAGAGGAAAAGACTCCTTTAATGAGCGATGAACACTTTTCCAGGAGTCTCCCCGCTAGGGCTGGCTTTACGGGCATGAAACCTGTGCAGTCACATAGGGCCCTGTGCTCAGAAGGGCCTTCCTTTTACGTGGTTTAATGCTTGCTTAAGACTCTCACTGTCTTGAAATTCCTGGTAATTTTATCTTTGAACTTGTGTTTTGTAAGTGAAGTCTGATGGGACAATGGAGCGTGTACACGAGCAGAACAGTTATGTGTCTCTGCCCTTCTTTGCTACTCCATTCGCATGTAGCATTCGCAGTGTCCCATGAGCACAGAATGTGTGGGCGTTCAGCAAAACTCAAAGCTTGTACAAAGTAAGCATGTTATGGAAGCTGTTGGCTTCAATGGAGTGTTCATAGAATGTGTGTACATCAAGAAGTAAAGTAAAACAGTTGAGTTTTGTACAGACTTTTCACTGTTCTGGTAAGAACAAAGTATGTCTATGAGCTATATAATACAAACTGTGTGATTTCAGCGATTCTGCAAACAAGTTAAATTTTCTTATATTTGTATTTAAAATTGCTGTTACACAATATAAAGGTAAACACATGATAATAAAGAAATACCATGACAAGATTAGAGAGAGATTACAGAAGAAGGGAAAAATACAAAATCTCCCTCCATTTTCCTCAAAAGTCAACAAAGGCCTTGTAAGATTTGTGGGGTGTGTCAAGGAAAGGGACTGAGTTTCACTTCTGGGTTAGAAGAGGGACCACATGCACAGGAAGGTGAGAGCTGATGAAGTGAACTAATTCCAGAACCAGAGACCACAAAAATGTAAGTGTTCTGAGAAAGTGCAGACATCTTGGGGAGGGCACTGAACTTTCCACAGGATGTGGACTGGAGATTCAAGCCAATCTTATCTGGATCTCAAGTGGCAGAGTGCCTGCAGCTGACATTTGGGTTATGTTTGATTTTTATTTTATTTATGACATCAAATTCATTTCCTTGGCCTTCCATAATCTTGCCTCACCCTATGAAGCCAGCCTCAACACAGAATTCCTCTGCTCCAGCTAAGGTAATGCTGGAGTCATCTTAAGAACAGGCTTCGCTAACTTGGGGCACCCAGCCTTGCCTCCATTTTCCCCGGTTCTCTAATGCTCTTCCTTCCCTAGTATGCAAACTCTATGTCCCTCTGTGCTTTGCCTAAGCCTCCTCGTAAAGGTTTGACTGCTTCCTGTCTACACACTCTCTCTGTTTCTGGCTGCTTTTTGCTCCTATGAATCGTAGCCATGAGGTCTTTCTCTCTCTCTTCTTTTATCTTCCAATAGACTGTTTTTTAGCGCTGTTTTAGGTTCACAGCAAAATTGAGTGGAAGATACAGAGATTTCCCATATACTTCCTGCTCCCACACATGTATAACCTCCCCCATTATCAACATCCCACACCAGAGTGGCACATCTGCTACAACTGATGAACCTATATTGACACATCATAATCGCCCAAAGTCCATAGTTTACTTTAGGGTTCACCCTTGGTGTTGTATACTCTTGGTGTTGGACAAATGAATAATGACATGTATTCATCATTATTATATCATACAGAGTATTTTCACTGCTCTAAAAATTCTGTGTTCCACCTGTTCGTCTTTGTCGCCCTCGACCAACCACTGATCCTTTTATTGTCTCCATAGACTTGCCTCTTCCAGAATGTCATATTGTTGGAATCATATGGTATGCATACCTTACAGATTGGCTTCTTTCACTTAGTAATATACATTTAAATTTCCTCAATGTCTTTCCATAGCTTAATAGCTCGTTTCTCTTTAAGTGCTAAATAATATTCCATTGTCTGGGTGTATCACAGTTTATTTATCCATTCGCCTACTGAAGGACATCTTGGTTGTTGGGTCTACTGTTAATCAACATACTGTTTTGCATATGTCTCCAATTACTGTTCAGATTTGCTTGGCTTTCAACACTGCCATGCTGTGGGCTCATTAAAGCCAGAGCCCTTCTTGTTCCTTGGATGCCCCACAGTGCTTAGCAAGGTGCTTCGTATTTACGCAAGATGCTGACAACCTGACTTACACCTTTACCTTTGGGGCAGTCCATGCACAAGACCCTCTGCTTGTTCTGCTGCCTTGAGCCTCGCAGTTTTGTTCCTACACTCAGCGAGGACCCTCCTCTTCTGGAACTGTTGAAGCCCCTGCTCAGCTCACTTTCAAATCAAATTTCTCTGCAGATGCACTGATACCCCTGAACCGAGGAGGTGGGTATTCCCCGGCAGAGTCCACAGCCCTCAGTTCACGAGCGCCCAGTTTGCCCTTAATGAGTCGGTAGGATCAACCCCAGCTTTGGAAGACCCTCTGCCACAGTCTGTAATAGGTACTGCTCTTTGACGGGCAGACTGTCATAAGCACAGTACCTCAAAGCGTGGCCATTGGGGACAGGTGCTGGTTCTGGGTGATCCCTCCTCCTGCAGCCTCCTGCAGCCTTGCAAATTCAGTGAAGGTAAAGAATTAGCACGAGAGACATCTGAGTCCCCTCACTAGTCTCTGGGCCAGGTGGGCAGCTTCCTGTAGAGTGACATAGAGAATGGGTTGAGGGTTCTCCAGTGGGGGCTGGATACTCCATGCCTTGTTGTATTGTGAGCTCTGTGGACACTCAGGGCAGTATCATGGTGGTGTCCAGTAAATGCTTATTGAATGGATAATTGAAGCGTGATGACCTCCTGTTTCCATAGTTCTTTGTTGGTGGCTACTGACAAGGGAAAGGCTCTGGGGAGAGGGACGATGGGGAGGAGGGAGGGACGAACACAAATTCTCACCACCAGTGACACTTCTGGGTGGTGAAGCATCCAGGTGTCAGCCTTGCAAGAGGCAGACACTGGCCGGGGTGTCCCCTGGGCTCCCTCTGCAACCAGAAGTGAACCTTCTCAGTGAGGGTCAAGGACAAATGCAGCCTTTTCATGGCCTTTGCCCATGGACAGCATTCTTGGGGCTGAGCGGAGGAGAGACCGTGGGGCAGGAAGAGGGAGGGAGGTCCTGAGGAGATAACGCCGGCTGTGGCATTTTATCAGGAATGCTGCTCACAAAAGAAGAGGTGATGAGGAAGCGTTAAAAGTCAATAAGGTGATACTGATGTGCTCTGGGCCAACCTCTTCCTGCCGGTCATGGTCACACAGAGTGGACAGTGGTCCCGTTCAGCCCTCTCCCCAGGACCAACCTCCCTACCTCCCAACTCAGTGCCCTCTCTGGGCCAGGACACAAAGCTCTGCAGGCCCGTAGGGTGCAGGGACCCTCTCCACGCTGCTGCCCTGATCCTGGGAAGCAGAAGACGCAACTGCTGTGTCTCCATGGCAACCTGGAGGGCCTGTCTCTCCTTGTGTGGGAGTGTGGGCCACCCTGAGCTGGGTGACCTTGGGCAAGTTATCGAGTTATTTGAATTCTATTTAAGTGTCCTCATCGATTAAATGGGGCTTGACAATACAATATAGTTTCTGTGAAGATTAAAATGAGGTTAACTTATATAAAGTCCATAGCACATAATTAATTAATTAATTCAACAAATATTTAATGACTAGCTGTTACGTATCACTCTCTATTCTAAGTGCTGGGGATACAGGAGTGAACAAACCCTGCTCTCATAGAGCTTATATTCTAAAAGGGGGAGTGAGATAATAATAACAAAAATAAGTAAATATATAAAACATCAGATTGTGAGAAGTGCTTTGGAGAAAAGTAAATCAGGGTAAGGGCCACAGAGGATGATTGGGGAGGAGGTGGTTATTTTATACAGACTGATCAGGGAAGGTGTTACGGACTAAATGTTTGTGTCTCCCCAAAATTCATATGGTGAAGCCCTAATCCTCAATGTGATGGTATTTGGAGATGGGCTCTTTGGTAGGCAATTTGGTCATGAGGCAGGGACCTGATGGGATTAGTGCCTTTATAAGGTGAGATGCCAGAGAGCTTGCTTTCTCCTTCTCTTTCACGTGTGGACACAGCAAGAAGGTAGGCTTTGTAAGTCAGGGAGAGAGCTCTCACCAGAAGCCTGGCTGGCTGGCACTCTGATCTTGGACTCCAGCCTCCAGAACGCTGAGAAAATACATTTCTGGGGCTTCAGCCACCCCATCTGTCTGACATTTTGTTATGGCAGCCTGACTAGACTAACACAGAAGGCCTCTCTGACAAGAAGACGAAGACATTTGAGCAGAGACTTGAAGAAGTAAGAGAGCAGGTCATGCAGATGTTCGGGCGGAATATTCTAGGAAAATGGAAGGGTAAGAGCAAAGGCCCTGAGGTGCCAACATGCTTAGTGGATTCAAAGACTATCAAGGTGGGGTTTCCCTGGTGGCGCAGTGGTTGAGGGTCCGCCTGCCGATGCAGGGTACACGGGTTCGTGCCCTGGTCCGGAAGGATCCCACATGCCGTGGAGCGGCTGGGCCTGTGAGCACGGCCGCTGAGCCTGTGCGTCCGGAGCTTGTGCTCTGCAACGGGAGAGGCCACAACAGTGAGAGGCCCGTGTACCGCAAAAAAAAAAAAAAAAAGACTATCAAGGTGGCCAGATTGCCTGGTGAGGAGTGAGAGGAAGAGAAATAAGAGATGAGGGAGAAAGAGATCTTAATAAATAAGAGATTATCATGAACCCCTTTAAATAATCAATTTTTTTCACCTGCTCTTTTCCTGAGCTTTGCATTTGGAACAACAGAACAGGCTTGTGGGGAGAGGGATGGACTGGGGGTGGGTGGGAATAGGAATAGGGTTTGACAGAGCCCTGCCTTTCCTTCTGTCTCCATCCTTCTCTAAGTCCACCTGCACCTCTCAGTTACCTGTGAGTCTATTTACTGACTCAAGAGCAGTGGCCAACAGAAGGCCATGTGTGAAAGACTGCTTTACTTGTTGACAAATATCTCCCCTGCGTTTGCCTCGCTTCTCTGTAGGTGACAACCCATCCATTGGCTTCGGGCTGGGCCATGGGACTTACCTCTGGCAAGTGGAGCACGGGCAGATGCATCAGAGTTGAAGATTTAAGTGTTCTGGGGTGGTTTGGCTCTGTCCCCTTTGGAGCCTCTTCTCCTCCGGGAGTGGCTGCCCCTTCATCATGGGTCACTGAATGAGAAGACAAGCGGGAAACCAGTGGAGTCCCACCAGAGCCACAGCCAATCCACAGCCCTCAAGAAAGTATTGTCTGTGCTTGTAAACCACTGAGATTTGGGTTTTGGGGTTGTCACTGCAGCAAAAATCTGACCAATAGAATCAGATTCTGAGCTAGGCACTTTCAAATGTTACTTCATTTAATCCTCACACCAGCACTTGCTTGGACAGTGGGCATTCTCGTCCCAATTTTGTAGATGAGGAAGCAGAGGCCCAGCAAAGTCAAGCAACTTACCATGATTGTACAACCCACAAGAGGCAACGTTCACACATAGGTCTCGCCGACTTCCCATTCCATGTGCCACTTCTGCTCTTTCACACACGATCCAGTGGAAGATTAATAGACAAAGATGTCCCCATGACAACCCCCAACCCCCTCCGAGTAAGGTTGGACCTCTTTCCCCCGCAAGCCCAATGGACCCCTTTCCTCTCTTCAGGCCCTCCCTCCCCTAATCCCCACCCCTTCCACCTCCACTGCTGAAAGTGTTCTTTGCCTCTCACTTTCTTCCAAATGGTTATTCAAAACTACCTTTTGGGGGAAATCTTTACCAAATGACAAAAGAGAAAGTTTGGTCTCTCTTGCACTTATTATTTCCAAAAATATGTGAAAAACCTCTCGGCAGTTTCCTCCCCATTCTTGATCCCCAAATGCACTAATTTTTTTCTTTATACCATAAATGTGTAAATGACCACATTTAGTGAGCACCTACTAGGTACCAGCCACTGTACCGGGACTGGGGAGTGAGAGATGAGTGAGATACTTTGTTGGAAGACTTTAAAACCTAGCGGGAGCCAGCATGTAAACAGATCGTGTTATTAAAAGTGCTGTAAAATAAGTAAGAACAGGGTTATGGTTGCACAGAGGAGGGGTCAGTGCTCTGCTGGAGAGCAACGAATAAGAAGGTTCTCTGGGGAAGATGGTACTGAGGTGAGTCTTGAAGGAAAAGTGGGAGCCAGCCAGATGAAGAGGCAGGGAAGGGGACAGCATGAGAAAAGGCTGCCAGGGATTCTTGGAGAACCTCGAGAAGTTGGGTTTAGCTGAGGTATAAATTGCAAGTGAGGTCTGCAGTGGTGGGGGGAAGGTCTAGAGGGACAGAGCAGATGTGACACCTGAAAGCCTGGTACATATAACTCAATGGGTTAAAATGCCAAACGAAGGTAAGAGAGTCAGCCCACACCCTGGGGTGTAGCATTGCTTGAGTAAGAACAGCACTGCTGTGTAGGCCTTAAGGACAATTTTCGTTTTCTTGAGCAGAATTTTTATTTATTAAAAAATTTTTATTTTATATTTGCAGGATAGCTGGTTGACAATGTGTTAGTTTCAGGTGTACAGCAAAGTGATTCAATTATACATACACACGTATCTATTCTTTTTCAGATTCTTTTCAAATGTTACTTCATTACAGAGTATTGAGTAGAGTTATTGTAGGTTATTACATATAGGTTATTACAGAGTATAGGTTGTTATAGAGTATTGGTAGAGTTATTCCATAGTATTGAGTAGAGGTTATTACGGAGTATTGAGTGGAGTTCCCTGTGCTATACAGCAGGTCCTTGTTTATCTTTTTTATATAGTAGTGTGTATATGTTAATCCCAACCTCCTAACTTATCCCTTCCCAACCTTTCCTGTCTGGTAACCATAAATTTGTTTTCTAAGTCTGTGAGTCTGTTTCCGTTTTATAAATAAGTCCTTTTGGGTCATTCTTTTAGATTCCACATGTAAGTGGTATCATATATTTGTCTTTCTCTGTCTGACTTACTTCACTCAGTATGATCATCTCTAGGTTCGGTTTGTTTTCGAAGCTTCCAGTCCCTTCGCACCCTTTCCCCCGTTGCATCCTGTGTGTTCCTCCCCTGACCCCATAGCTTATCAAAACCTTTTCTGATAGCCTTCCTTCACCCTAGAGTGCAAGGGTGAAGCACCCCTGTTTCCAGGCACGTCTACATTCTCACAAGGGGTCAACGGCACCCACAGCAACAAACATCTGCTGACATTCCATGAGCCAGGCTCCGTACTAAGCGCCACATGGGCACACGTTACATCCTTTGATCCTTAAGATTACCCTGCAAGGAAGGCACTATAATTATCTCTGCTTTAGAAATGATCAGCTTTAGGGAAGACCCTAGGAAGAAAGCAGCCAACAGGTGGGAGAATTTTGGGGGGGAGACTCAGGGGGTGAGCAGGATTCAGGGGGTGGGGAGCAACTTCCAGCTCCCATATCCCATCACACAGACTGACTATTGACATGTATTCCTGAGCTCATCGTCCTTTTTTTTTAATTTTTAAATATTTATTTATTTATTTGGTTGCATTTGGTCTTAGTTGCAGCACGCGGGATCTTCGTTGTGGCGTGTGGGATCTTTCGTTGCAGAGCCCCAGCCCCTAACTTGACTTACTCAGATTCCTCCTTCTGGTTCTCTGGGTTCCCTTGGTTCCAGTGCTCACTGGATCTGGCTCTGCTCATGCAAAGCCAGCTTCTTACCCTCAGAGGCAGGCAGGCTGGATGCTGAGCAGGGATGCTGATACAGTTGGGTGCTCAATGAAGCATACTGATGAAGGAAATATGGTAGCTGACATTACAGAGAACACCTCTGACCAAGTCTCATGGGCTATGTCAGTTAATCAGCAAAATCCCCATGTTGCTAAATCCCACAGTTAGTTCTCAGTCCTCATCTTACTTAAAATGACCTATAGGCTACACTGACTTTCTGTATTTGCTCTCCAAGACACCACACTCTGCAGTGGTGCTCTAGTTCTCTCAGTGTAAAAGCCAACGTGCTCACAGTGGCCTATGACACCATCTGGTCCCGTTACCTTTCCCACCTTATCTTCTACCTTTCTCCTCCTCCTTACTCAGCTCCAATCACACTGCCTTACTAATGAAAGGAATCAGAATATGCCATCCCAAAACATGCTGCTTTGGTGTATGGATTATTCTGAGCAGAAGACAATTGAGAAACAGCAGATGTAGGCTGAGCTCTCTGTCCTCTCCCTGTTGACCTAAAAGCAGGGTATAAATTTTCCCTTGGGAAGCCGTCCCCTGATCCTCTTCCCGTATCAGGAAAAGGAGACAACTCTTACTGGAGATGGCACGGACTTGAATCTGCATAAGTAAACGTTACCGAAAGAACGCTTATCTTCCATTAGCTTCTCTCCATGTGTTTACCTTCCCACAATTTACTTCCCCAAGAAGCTCTAAAGTTTTCCTTTGTCTTGTCACTTCTCCACAAATTTATTGCTTTTTAAAAACATGGTATATAAGATCTCAGTCCTAACTACTTCTTTGGGTTTTCACTTCTTTTTCTGTGAGACCCCTGTGTACATGCAAACAAAATTAAAATGTTAACATCAAATAAAATTTGTTTGCCTTTCCTCCTGTTAATTTGTTTTTTGTCAGTTTAATTTGCAGGTCACCAGGTATAGAACATAAGAGGATAGAGGAAAGTTTTTTCCTTCTCTACACTCACTATTCCTCAAACATGCTAGGTGCACACCCTCACCTTAGGGCTCTCGTACCAGCTGATCTCTCTGTTATCATATTCTTTCCCCAGATATAGGCTTGACCCACTCCCTTTACCCTCAATTCTTTGCTCAAATGTCACCCTGTCTACCTAAGAGGCCTACCTTAACCACCATGTTAAAAACTGTGACCCATCCCAGGCACTCTCAATCTGGCTTTCCCTGCCCTATTTCTCCCCTTAGCACTTGTCATCTACTAACATATTGAAATAGTTTCCTTGTTTATGACTTTTTGCCCCTACCTCCCATTAGAATGTAAATTTCAACCAAGAATGCCGTACCTAGAAAGATAGCTAATAGTTATGTAGTACTGTGTTCCAGGCCCTCTTCCAAGCCCTTTACATATGTTAAGTAATTTAATCTTATATCAGCTCTATGAGGTAGGTACTCTTATCTCTATTTTATGGCTGAGAAAACCAAGGTATGGAGAGCTGGTATGACTTACCTAAGGTCACATAACTAGTAAGTGGTGAATCATGGACCCAGATATTATGATTCCAGAGTTCATGCTTTTAACCCCAAAGTATACTGCCTTTTGTTGCATAGCACACAGTAGGTGCTCAATAAAGGTGAATAGTGTTATTGTCACCTTACAGATGTGGGCACTGAGGGACAAAGCTCATGATTTAATAAGTAACTTGCTCACACAGGGAGTGGCTGAGCTGGGCTCTGAACCCAAAGTGCTGCTTCTATTTCCAGCTCTTAACATCATGGATGGGGGATGAATATAAACTGCTGATAAACATCACTTTTCATAGTTTCTCACTGCATGAAAAACTACACAAAATTTCCCCTTAACGCACATGTCCAGGAATTCTCATTAAATGCCACAAAGGAGGTAGGAAAGAGCATCAATCTCCAACATACTAATATGCAAACTAATCTCATATAGGTCAATTAAACATAACTCAGGAGCAGAGCTTCTGTTTCCCAGAAGGATTCCAATTTCCCAGTAATCTACAGAAATGCAGAGGAAATGAAGAATTACTTCCACTAACCTTACTCTTTTGTCTAAAGACAAATGCTGAAGTTGAGACCTGCGTCATATTATGACACTAGATTTGGGTGGAGACTGGCCGTGCACGGTCATTGCTCTTCCTGATCCTGGCCTGATTAGTCATTTTTGTCAGTTTTCCAAGTGTGTGTTGGTTGTGTGTATTCCAAGTAGTCCTGGTGCTTGCCTGGCCAGCTCTCCATCTCATGGAGACATTCCCACTCTGAGAAAGTCATTTATTTACATGTCTGCATTCCTGACTTCGTCCGCCATCAAATCAGTTAAGAAGCACTGAAGGCAGTTGCCAGGGACCCTGGAAGAGTCTGTGTTGTTTCTGAATGCTGACCACACAGGGAGCTTAGAGAGAGAGGGCAGAAGGTAAAACCTCTCCTGGCTAGAGCAGCATCTAATGACTGCTAGGTCTTATGCAGAACTGTCCTGTTAAAGGAAGAGTCTTAAAAACACTTCCAGGTTTCTTCTTCTTTATCCCCAGCTTAGTCTGTGTCTTCAACTCTCCCCAGCAATGAGTCATCTCCCCTGGGCTCCATGATAGCCCTCCTCACTTTGGATTGCCACCATCTGTTCCCTGTGTCTCCCCAACTAAACTGTGAGATCCTTGGTGGGTCTTATTCATCTTTGTATCCACAGAGCTCAGTGCACAGTCACACAATATTGGGTATGAAATGATAACAGAAATAAAACCCCACGTGGTCTCAGTCAAAGGGAAATGGTGAGCACACGGCATTTATTTATTCATTTTTTCATTAATTTTTTTGGAGTATAGTTGATTTACAATGTCATGTTACTTTCTGGTATACGGCAAAGTGAACCAGTTATACATATACGTATATCCACTCTTTTTTAGATTCTTTTCCCATAGAGGCCACTACAGAGTATTGAGTAGAGTTCCCTGTGCTATACGGTAGGTCCTTATTAGTTATCTATTTTATATATAGTGGTGTGTATATGTCAATCCCAATCTCCCAATTTATCCCTCCCCCACTTTCCCCCTTGATAATCACATGGCATTTATGTTCAAGTTATGGGACCCATTTCCATCTCTGACCAACCTGTCAGTTACACTTTTTGCAAGAGGTTTACAAGCCCTCTCTCCTCTGTCACATGACAGATAGGACAACACAGAACATGGGGGGCGAAAAGAAGACAGGCAGCTGAGGGACTCTAAGATGATGAAGGGATGCTGGTGGATGAGGTACCACATGTATTGGAAAAGATCAAAACCTTCATAATAGTGAGGATACATTCTCTGTATTCAGGGTGTGCTCAGACCAAACTTTTGGTGATGACATTGAGATTTTCCTGAAAGCAGGGAAGTGACCTGTCCCCCAGGTAGGGCTGAGACAAGGATAGTGGGGAACATGGGAAAGGAAGGATCAGAAGAATCAGGGTAAGGGAAGGAGAAAAATCTGGATCCACCAAAACTGGGACACTCCTTTGAGTACTGTTGGCTAAGAGCCGTCATCAGTTCCTCACTGAGGAGGGGCTGCTTGTCACCAGCAGGGTCCTGCTGTGAGGCGATTGCACCTGTATACAATTATGTCTGCCATTTACCAAACAGTAAACCGTATACAGTTCCCATCCCCTCGCAAGGATGAAATTCATCCTTTTAATGTCTTCATCACTCTCCAGGTGTTGGATCTGAACCCTGTGGATCTGACAACTATTTTGGTCCTGATCCTGCAGTTCAGTCCGGGTAGGACTTGGTTCTTAACAAAGCTTATTCTTGTACGTGTGTGCTCTGGCTAAGCCTGGAACATAGTAGGTACCCCATTGTTGTTCAATGGATGAATGAATTTGGTTCAGGTGCCTGATGCTATTACTGGTACAGCCTCTCCACAGTGCCCACTCAGGACCATCTCTCCAAGGCTTGTGCCCCCTACGCTGAACCCACCTGTCTCTAGTGGTTTTTTTTTAAATCCTAAACAAATGGCTAAGCATTAAGGAATCAGGGTACAGCTCACAGTACAACTCTCTGCTTTGTCACTTCACTGAAGAGAGAAAAACAAAACCTACTCAAAGGAGTATCTGAATGGCTGAAATTTATTCCGTCCAATCATCTCCTCAAGTTCAAGTTAAACAGTGACAGATTCTGTTTTGGTTTCCTTTCTTTGAATTCCCCAGATAGGAAAGCATCTGCCTTGATGAAAATGATTTATCACTGGAATTGTGTTTAGTGGAGAGAGAGAAATAGGGCCTGCTTGGCGAATACTGACTATGAATTTCTGGTGTGAACCAACCAGAGCAGCTCTTCAGTTGGAGGCACCACTGGTGAGGACAGGTGCACAGCCAGCTGACTCTACCCTTCGGGCTCAGGCAGCTCTGGATTTGAGTCCTGGCTCTAATGCTTTCTACCTGTGGGAACTTGGGTGTGCTCCTCAATGTTTCTGAGCGTCCCTTTCCTCACCTATAAAATGGGGAATTATAATGCCTACTCGACAAATTGCTCTTGTGAAGTCATATTATTATGGGAAGGAATCTCATCAATAAATTCACCCAAAGGTACTGATAATGGACTTTAACTTAATGTACTAGATCCTTCCAAAGACATTTTAATAGGGCCTAGTACATTACTCCAGGGAATGAAGCTCTGATGAGGGCACAGGACACTCAAGGTCTTGGGAAAATCACACTACGTGAGTTAGAAAAACAAAAGCTTCCAAAATCAACAGAGCTAAGAGAGTGGGCCTCAGAAACAGGGAGGGTAGGATGTGCCAGGCACTGTTCTTAGGACTGGAGATTCAGTGGTCAATTGAGACAATCAAACCCTTACCCTCATAGAGCTTACATTCTAGTTGGGACAGACAGGTAATAAGCATATAAATAAATTAAATATATGGTGTGTCAGGGGCTTCCCTGGTGGCGTAGTGGTTAAGAATCGGTCTGCCAATGCAGGGAACACGGGTTCGAGCCCTGGTCTGGGAAGATCCCACATGCTGTGGAGCCACTAAGCCCGCGAGCCACAACTACTGAGCCTGCGTGCCACAACTACTGAAGCCTTTGCGCCTAGGGCCCGTGCTCCACAACAAGAGAAGCCACCGCAGTGAGAAGCCCATGCACCGCAATGAAAAGTAGCCCCCGCTCACCACTACTAGGGAGAAGCCCGTGTGTAGCAACGAAGACCCAACGCAGCCAAAAATAAATAAATTAAACAAATAGATTAAAAAATACATATATATATGGTGTGTCAAAAGATGTATAAAGCAAGGGAAGTTTTGGGGGGGTGCCGCTGGGTTTTACAATTTTAAACAAGGTGGTGAAGTATACCATCCTGAGAAGGTGACATTTGAGCAAAAACGGAAGGGATGAGGATGTCTCTAAAAGGTAGTGGGCAGTCTGGGTGGGGGTGGAGCTGGGTAGACAAGGGGTAGAAAAGGATGTTACCAGGTCCCAGCTTCAGTCCTACTGTCAGTGTCTGGTGACATTGGAGAGAGCCAAGGGCAGTCTTCGTGCTCATGATGTTTTTGTATAGGACAGGTTGGCAGGGATCCTTTCTGCTCCTTCCCGTCACTGCCCCACTGGATCTCTGCCTCTGCTGCCTCTCCAGCAGCTTCACTTTAACAAAGCAGATGGGTGAGCCCTTCTCCGGTCAGATTGCTATGTGTGGTTGTGCAGGTTGAGTACTGTAAGGATGACACATTGAAGGAGGTTCCATTTATACTTTACACATTCTCGATTTGTACACAGTATTATAATTTTCTGGCAGGTGGCAGTAAAGTGTGTGTTCTAAAGAAAGCAGTATATTACAGTCCTTTTCTGACAATTGGAATAAAGCATCTCGAGGGCTTCCCTGGTGGTGCAGTGGTTGAGAGTCCGCCTGCCGGTGCAGGGGACACGGGTTCGTGCCCCAGTCTGGGAAGATCCCACATGCCGTGGAGCGGCTGGGCCCGTGAGCCGTGGCTGCTGAGCCTGCGCGTCCAGAGCCTGTGCTCCTCAACGGGAGAGGCCACAACAGTGAGAAGCTCGCGTACTGCAAAAAAAAAAAAGCATCTCGAAGAAGGGGAACTTTTCTCCAATTCACATTTAAGACACCTTGGAGCCAAGCGGCAGCCCTGAAGTTCCAGATTTTCAAAAGGTCCCACCAGTGGTTTGTTGGGGATAGATTGATTGGTTAAGTCAAGTCCTTCCTCTGCTGAAAATTCTACTGTGGCTCCCATCGCATAATGAAGAAAATTCCCCAGAGAGGCATATAAGCAGTGAAAATTCTAGAATTTCTGTGTTGAAGAGACTCTGGGTAGCAATCTGACTGGAAGGATGGAGAAGCCAAGGAAACACAGGGTGAAGGTGCACTATCGGGACAAGCATATAGAGTTCATTTAGTTTGGGGAGCAGCACAGCACATTGTCCCTTGACCCCAATTCCTTCTCAACTTGGTCTCTGCCACTTTCTCTTGCCTCATCTCTCATTAGCCCTCCACCGAATCTGTGGCCAAGTGGCACTGGCTACTAGAGGTGGCAGATCATTTGCACGCAAGGCACAAGATATCCATTCCCCCTCCTGCCCCACTGTGGTTGCCCTTAATCATTGCTTCCTCTGCAGAGCCTTCCCTGATGCCCAAATCTCGCTCCATGCACACTTGGTCACTCTATTCTCGTGCTCACAGACATTTTATAATAGTCCCTTTTAAGTATTGTTTTCTCTCTCTGTAATAAAGTGGCAGGTTCGTCTGTCTATATACCCCACTAGACTTGGAGCCTGGACTGTGTCTCATCAACCTTGGTAAACCCTCCCTGACCCTGTAGTAGCTCAATAAATGTGCCAACAAGCACTGTTTCTCAAGTATAATTCCTAAGCATCTTCTGGTGATAATAAAGAAAATGATCTTTTAAAATCATACATCTCAAAACTGTGGCACACGTCACAAGCAGCTTCTAAATCCTTTAAGTCCTAAAAGGCTGTTTTTTCCATCTGTCATGTCTGCGTTGAGCCTGATAATTTCTCAGGAACTGAGATATAAATATACATCAAATGAGCACACATGCAGAGAAGAATAACACCTGCGATTATGGGGTTATGGGTCAAATAGCCCAGGCCACAGTCTTCATACCTGATGGTATATGTTCATCCCCCTTTGGGATTGGAGAGAAATCACATACCCCAATATGGCAAGACTGGGTTACCGAGAGCCCTGGGTCTGTACCACTGGGCAGCCCCCTGGGTCTCATTGTAGCCGTCTCTGTAGGCCTTGATCACTGGGGAAACGTACAGAGCATGTGGCCTTTGTAACCCCAACACATAAGTCTCTTTGGAAAGTTGCCATTCTCAGGCGTTAAGTTCGTCGATGGGCCAAGTCCCAGGGTGACTCTGGGGCAGAAATACCCCAATTTAAAAATATTCTCCAAGTGGCTCATAAAATGTGCACAAGTTCATTTACTCTCCAGCCTCATGTGCTGTGACAGCTGGCCTGTCTGTGTTTATTTGTTCCCCTGACTCGTGATTATGCAGAGGGACGGCGTTTGTCTCAGTCTCCTCCATGAGAGGCAGGGAGCCCCTTATAGCAGAGGTCAGCCACCTCACATGAGTGGTGGGCCCGGCTGTGGACTCTTGTACTTCAGGGGCGGAGATCAGGAGAGTGTTGATCTTCCTGAGGAGGCTGGGGACAGGTTAGGCAGCAGTGGACAGGGCCGGGTATCATCTAGGTGGCAGTGTGGCCACCAAGAGAGGACAGTGTGCTTGTGTTTTTTCCACTGGCCGTGGAAGCCAGCCCTGGTGCCACCTTAATTCCACTTCCTGTAGGTGGCCAGTCCTGCCTTTGCTGTGTCCTCGGAGACACAGTGGAGGGAGTCAATAGTCTAATAAGGCAGAGTGCCAGAGGATAGTTGGCAAACATACATATGACTTAAACAATAGAACCCACAGAGTTGAGAACAGAGGGCTGTCTCGAAATTCCCTTTGGCTGGCAAGCTGACCTGGGGATAGCTCAGCTAGTGGGCCAGGGCTGGAGAGGGAATTCCTCACCTAAGGTTTTGGGGAATGCCATCCAAAGAAGACGTTCAAATAGGCTGCAAAAAGCAGGGCGACTGGGAAGATCAAATAAGGCCTGGCCTCCATTCCCCAGTCCATGACCTCAGCAGCCCATAGGCCCCGACTGACCTGAAGGGGTCCTGGACCCAGCTGTGACTACAGCCACCTCAAGTGCCCCTGGAGGGATAAAGGGGCCATATTTTAAAGCCTGCCTACGTTACTTCAGTTGCAATTGATTCTCTACTTCATGCCTCTTCTCTCGTGTTTGATGTGATCCTCGAACTGAACTTCCTGACCTTGGATTTCAGCTTTCAATGCCGGGGCCATAGACATCCCACCTTGGGTTGCTCTGATTTGCTCTTCACCTTTATGTGGATCATTACTGTTTGTAAAGCCTTTCACATTCCTGACCTCATTTGATCAACACATCAACCCTGAGAGGTAGGTAGAATTACTAGCCTCATTTCATGGATGAGAAAAATGAGGCTCGGAGAAGAGAGGTGACATGTATGAGGTCACTCAACTGCTAAACAGTGGAGCCAGAAACTGAACCCAGACATTCTATTTCTGTTTTGACATGTCAGTTATGTCTGTACCTCACTGATAGCCACACTTTTTTTAGTGTCGTATGTTTGAGCATGCCCTCCAATGTATGTATGCTTAATAATCTATAAAGTGTGTGATGGTGTTAATATAGTAAGTACATTATACAACATGTAAAAACATATTCAAAAGGGGTTAAAAAAGGAAATAAATAATACTAAAAAAAAAAAAACCACAGGGGCCAGCATTTGTTGGCAGAAGCTGGGAACTTGGGGATTAATTTTATTATTTGGACTACTGTTGCATATGTTTGAGATCTTCCATAATAAAACTTTAGAGAAAACAAAGAAAGAACAAAGAAACAAGAGAGGGCCAACAAACAGCCATGGAAGCTTTGGCCGGGAATCTCAGATGCAGGCGACGTAAACAGAGAGGGCCTAGGAATTGCCCTTGGCATCACCTGGCTCCTGTGTGGCACTCTCGCCGGGCATGTGGGGTGACAAAGGCAAGGGCTCAGTTAATTCTGCTTCTGTGATTTCAGCAACATCACTGGAGTTTGTCTCAGCTCCTCCCTTTGTGAGAGGCTCTGCGGTGTGGTGGTCAAGAGGCTGGACTCCAGTGTTGGACTGCTGGGTCGCTCTGTCCCTCACGTTATTTAATCCTGGGAAGTTACCTAACTTCTGGGTGCTTCGGTTTCCTACTCTGCAAAGAGGAGATGGTAACAGTGGCTACTTCATTGGGTTGTTGTGAGGCTCAGATGACATACATATCATTTACATAAATTAACATATAAAGTAGTAAGGCAGGGTTTAAAACATAGTAAGTGCTACATGCACGTGCTATTGTTATGAGTTATTGTTCTCTCTGCCCTTAATCTTCCTAGACATAACGGGATCTGAATTCTCAGGGACTCTGCTTTCCCTGTTTCCATCCCTGACTCAGTCTCTGAAAACGTCTGAATTAAGAAGATGCCAGCCCTTTCTGGGTAAGTGCAATTTGGAAAAAGGGAAAACGACTCTGCCATACGTTACACATCATGGGAAACAAAATCTGGTGGAAAGAGGTAAGGTGGAGATTCAGGAAAGCAGATTGTAGTATAAGTTTGGCCCCACAGGACATGCTGTCCACTTCACTGGGTCCCAGTTTCATCATCTCTGAAGGGAGTGATTTGGAGCAGGTGGTCCCAGAGTTCAGAGCTGACTTTTTTTTTTTTAATATTTATTTATTTATTTATTTTTGGCTGTGTTTGGTCTTCGTTTCTGCGCGAGGGCTTTCTCTAGTTGCGGCAAGCGGGGGCCACTCTTCCACGCGGTGCGTGGGCCTCTCACTATTGCAGCCTCTCTTGTTGCGGAGCACAGGCTCCAGACGCGCAGGCTCAGTAGTTGTGGCTCACCGGCCTAGTTGCTCTGCGGCATGTGGGATCTTCCCAGACCAGGGCTCGAACCCGTGTCCCCTGCATTGGCAGGCAGATTATCAACCACTGCGCCACCAGGGGAGCCCCAGAGCTTACGTTTTTTGACTGTGTTCTGGTTTACGTTCAGCTGTGATCACTTAAGATTTTGAATTTCAAACACTCTCTTAGGTTTAGAGCCCGATCATAAGCTCTCCTGACCTATGGTTCTGACATAGGCCATGTTCCCATGTTCCCACACACCAGGTTACGCTTCAACACAACAAATCATGAATTATGTATTAAACTTTTAAAAGAGCAAATGTATCATATTTTTTATTATATGTACATGATGATTGATTGATAATGTAGGAATTCATAGCAGAATTCCAAATAAAAATACGCACGTCATATAAGCTGATTTCTATTTAGGCAGTTATACATAGCTAGCTATATAAATCTCTATCTACTTATAGATATTTTATGATACATATATCTAGTTATATACAGGTTAGATAAATCTGAGATACATATCAGATACCAACCTATTTCCAAGATCCTTGTGTCACTAGGAATATCTAGAATACTGCACTGAAGAAAAAAATGGTATTCATAGTTTAAAAAATTTCATGAAAAGTCACAAATGTGTCTATATATCTATATAAATATAGATGTTGATAATGTAGATTATATAGATATAATCACTGTTAACGGTGATTATTTCAGGGTGGTGGCATTTCAGGTGACTTTCTACATTCTTCCTTATGGTTTATGTATTGCGGAATATTTTTTTACACTGAGTATCTATTATTTATATAATCAGAAGAAAAGGTCCTTTTTGTGGTGAAAAGTAGAGTATCTAAAGGACACTGATTAGATACTGGTATAAAAGATAAAATTATTAAAGGAAAAAATTAACAAAATGTCTGATGTAATAACTAAACAAAGAATACCAAAATCTCCTGAGGTAAGAAACCTCTAACACATGTTTTTTTTGTTTGTTTATTTGTTTTTAATAAGAAACTTTATTTATTTATTTAGGCCACACCGCATGGCACGTGGGATCTTAGTTCCCTGACCAGGGATTGAACCCGAGCCCCCTGCATTGGAAGCACAGAGTCTTAACCACTGGACTGTCAGGGAAGTCCCTCTAACACATGTTGTTAAATGCAGTGTTTCAGATCTTTTTGTTTACGGTAGAGTTCTAGGGCTTCTTGGATCTCTCAGAGGACTGACTACAACTAGGAAATGCTAGAAAATGTTTGAAGCTGGAAAAATTTAGCCTTTTGAGGATGATCAAGGACTTTGACACTTGGGTAAAACATTTCTTAGTGTAGACTGCTAATTTTCTTTAGTTTCATGAAAGTATTCACTTCAGTCATTTGTACTGGGTGTTTCAATGTGTTAATACTGGGGCACCCTTACACTGGTCCCCCATCTCAATCTGCCTTCCCTCCACAACACACACACACACACACACACACACACACACACACACACACAGAACTCAGTGCTCCTTTGGAAGAGAGCCCCTCCCCAAATGCAATCCTGCCCCTGCATTGACCCAGGCTGCCATCTGGGCAGCAGTTCCCACAGCCAGGCTATTGGGAGAGCAGTGAGGGCTAAGCAATAACAGAGGAAACTGGAGCAGCTCTGAGCTGATAGCCTTCCAGACGTTGCATCTGGGGCAGGTGAGGGGCCTGGGCACACTTCCTTCACAGTAGAGCTTGTGTCCTTTGCTCCGGAGCAGGTTCTTTTGGGGAACAGAGTCTCGCTGAACAGAGTCTCAGTTCTCTCTGCTCTGGAGGTGGGTGCAGGGGATGATGAGGGCTCACATCTCAGGAGCTGGTGCCGCAGGACTGCTTTGGAGCTGCTCATCTGTCCCTTGTGGCCTTGGGGGAGGACCCCCCCAGAAGCCAATCAGGCAATATCCCATTTGGCGGGAGAAGAATTTCCCTTAGCCTCCTGCATTCCTCTTACCTGAGCCCACTCTCATTAAAAAAAATTCTACACAAAATACTCATTTAGTGCTTAATATAAGAGTAGCAGTGAATATTTACTATGCACTCATAAAGTGCCGGGGGCCAAGGTAAATGCTTTACATGTGTGGGCTAATTTAACCTTTACAATAGCTCTATGAGGTAGGGACTATTATCACCCCCATTTTACAAATGAGAAAACTGAGAAATAGAAGTTGCTTTCTCTAAGTCACACAATGAGTAAGTGGCTCAGTAGAACTCAAACCCGGGTCTATGTTTCCCCTGGCCCATGCTCTTAACTGCTGATCTGTGTGTAGCCACATACTCATAAACAAGACAGGCATTGTCCTCGTCTTCATGTAGCCCATAATCTAATAGGAAGAAAGGACCAAAAAAAAAAAAGAAGAGTTGATTATGTGTGTGAAACAGGAACGAGAGAAGAGAATGCAAGGTTTATGGCACTCACAGCAAAGAGAGCTGACCCAGGCTGGCCAGATGGTTCACCTATATGTGTGAAGGTGAGGCAGAAATGCATGTAAATTCAATATGGAAATTAGGGACTCTCCTGCAGATCCTTTACTTCATCTTGTCCAACAATCTTGGAATTCCATCTGGCAAGGAGAGTGGGGGATTCTTTTCTCTCCAAAACATTTCTTTTGGCAAATATTTGAAACTTGATCAGTGATCTACTGGGACTTTGTGTGAGAGGAAACAGAGTCCTCTCATAATAATAACACAAGCACAGCCATTCATCAGTTTCATCCCAAAGCCTCTCTCCTTTCCAAGGCTCAGTGTGGAAGTTTGCAGGCCAGAGACATTAGAAAGGGCTAATCTTGAGTGTTGGCCTCTTGGAATAGAAATTTAATTTCAAAAAAGTACATGATTATTCATATTTCTGCCTGTCTCCATGAAAATCAAATGTACTTTTATTCTAAGTACTCTGATAAAGAAATGATTTTTTTTCCCCTAATCTTTTCCTTGCAAAGATAGCAGAAAATAGGGTCAAAATATGCTACATCTGATGGAGCTTCTTCAGGGCAGGAAAATGGATTGGAACTTTATGAAGCATTTATTAAGGGAATGGTGAAAGTCAAAGGTTTCTCCTGAAGCTTATAATTGCCAAGTCAACAATTCTGGAAAATTTCAACCAAGTTCTGTGCTGCCTGGTAAACATGCTTTCACCATTTTGATTCATTTTAACACTCGTTTATTGAGCCCTTACTACAGAATGCAGTGGGAGAAAGGAAATTTAACTTGGAGTCCAAAAACCCTGGTTCTGAACCCATTTGTTAATGGCTTGGCCTTGATTAAATTCTTTAAACTCTCTGCTCTTCAATATCTTCATCTGTTGAATAAAGATCAAGCTTACCCGACAAGGTCATTTAAAGGATCAATACAGTGATCTCAAGGGAACCAATAAATGACATCCCCATTTTCTGCCCAAGTTGGTTAAAATGGAAGAAAGAGACAGAGGGACAAGGAGTAAGGAGGACAACATGTCTTTCTTACTGATGAGACGATGTTCGATCCTTAGCTTAGGGTGTATAGCTACAGTGGACTTTTCTTCCCAGTCACCCAGCAATGCTGGACACAGCCGTGTCCCTGTCAAACGGTGAGCATGGAGGAGCAGGCTCAGTGCTTGCTTCCCGCCCTCAGGCAAGGCAGCTTCCCAAGAGGAAGGCGGGGAGGGGCTGAGCTACCCACACCCACAGAGTTGCATCGTAATGTGTGTGGGTAACAGGCACTTTGGCCTTCGGGGCCCTTTCCCCCATAAAAAAATGTTAAAAATTATATATGCATTAGCTTAAAGATGAATATATTAATATTATATTTTAAAACACTTTCTTTGACTTAACCTAGACATTTATTTTTTTCTTATTTTAAAAGAAATTAAAACATTTTTTAGGTTTAGGGTGGGCCCCTAAAAGTATTGTGGACACTAGCCACTGTGCTGAATGGATAAGTCAGCCCTGCATGCCCAGTCCTTGTTCCCAAATTTCCCAACTAGATCATCCCCTCCTGCTGTCTCGAGCAGGATTCAGTGAGGCCAAAGCGGAGGCACTAGGTGTTGTTCCAGATAGAGATGTGAATTCAGGGAACAGAAGGCTCCCAGACCCCCATGAAAGTAAAGTGCTAAAGAGAAATGTGTGATGTAGCCTGGACTGTGAATAACACCAAGGTGAATAAGACGTTCTCTCTGCCTTCAAGGCAAAGGGAAATAAGTGCGAACACAAGTCACGTGCTGAGGGAATTTCCAGAAACAAATGCTTGAGGTAGCGATATTTGAGCTTGGCCTTGAAGGATAAAAGACTTTTTCTAGCCAAGGTATAGGATGGGGAGAGGTCATTCCAGGCTGTGAGACTGGCTAAAGATCCAGGTTCACTAGAACACAGGGATGTTCTGGGAATTGAATTCAAAAGGCATCCACTCACCATTCTCTTCCGGCTTCCGTGGACTGTCTGTTTGTTGTATCATTATTTTATAACAATGGATGGGAGGGAGGAAAGTTATCATTTATTCAGTACCTACCGTGTTCCCAGTGCTTTATGGGCATCACCTCATTTAGTCTTCACCCCAGTGGTTTGAGGTGGATATCGTTATCCCCACTTTTTCAGACAAGGAAGTTGAGACACTGAAGGTATAAATGACTTTACCCAGGGCCCCAGAGCCTAACTGGCATCCGCGGAAGCCAGAACCCAGGGCTCTTGATAGCCAGCCCAGGGCTCTGTTCCCCACTCCTTGGAAACTTCAAAGGGGTGTTCCGAGACTATACAAAGAGGAGTTTTTACAGTAATATTCTAGGTAGAATGTTGTCTCAGAGCTTCATTTCCGGCGTTCCACCATGCATGCTCTCAGACTCGTGGGATGTTTCTCCTCTCCTCACACTGATCGCCTGTCTGTTGAGGCCTACCTTGGCCTCCCATGCAGGATCCAGACCTCTGCTGTTCTAGGACCTCTGCTTATGATTCCCCAGGAGGGGCTGGTTCTAGGCACCCTACCACAGGTGTTCCTGCGTGCCTGTCCCAAGACCACCGTGGGCTCGTGAGAGCTAACATCTAGTGGTCAAGTAGCTAATATTCAGGCACTGTGCTTAACACATTCTTACTCGCTTAATCCTTTCAACATTCCTCTGACATAGGCATTATTAAAATTTTATAGATAAGGACTCTGGGACTCGGAGACACCGTGTAACTTTTCCACGGTGAACTGGAGGCAGGGTTTAATCCCTGCAGCCTGACTCCAAGCTGTCACCCTGAACCACAATGGGGTCCAGCCTCTTGTAACACTCAGAGCTTCACATCAAGCCTTTAATATTTGGGAGAAATTGGCCTCTCTGCTTTTCTCCAATTAATTTCAGTTTCTCAAAGTGCTTCAGTATTTGGGATCTTTTCTTTGTTGTCTTTCAAGTTCTCTTTCATAGGCATGCCTTTTATTCTCTTAGAATTTTGTCGTTTGAACAATTTCTTGTTCAGAAATTATTCCCTTATATCTGTATTTCATCCATTCCTTTTGTTCTGGTCCTTTTGTTATTTTCTTTTTTTCTTTTTTGCTCCTTGCTTTTTTAATCTTCTCCTTGCAATGGCCAGGGGGTAAGGATGGAAACTTGAACGTGGAATTCTTGGGCACAAAGGCACCTCAGAAGTCCTCCCTTTTCCCTCTAGCAGGACCAAGTCATGAGGAAGCATCTGTGGACTTTACCTCTTAGCATCCGTCACCCTTCTTCATCAACACCAAAATTCTGCTTTGGGGGACCTGACCTTTCCCTGTTGATATTCTAGGAAATAAAGCATGGGGGCGTCACATTGCCTCGGCTTGAATCCCAGCTCTGCCACTAGACCATCTGTGCAAACTTGGACTGCTAGTTCAAACTCTGTGGCTCAGTTTCTTAATTACAATAGTACCTGCCTCATAGGGTTACAGTGAGAAAAAAAATATGTGTAAATATAGTGCTTAGAACAGGGCCCGGTAGAAAATAAACACACCACAAACATGAGTGGTTTGTATCATTAATCTTTTCGCAGGCTTGGCTGAGAGAATATTCTTTCCCTGGAATTTGAATCCTGAGCAGAATGACAAAAAGACAGAAAGCCATTAAAGCTGATTTACTTGGATAATTGTGCCCTGAAGAAGTGGTTAATCGGTTCCTGCTCCCTGGATCCTAGGGCCGTCCTAGTTCTGGTCCTTCTTGAATCTGGATCTGCAGAAGTTTCTTTTATTCTGCATCCCACTCTCAACACTCTGCCAACAAGTGTGCCCCCCTCCTCATTTTGCTCTTCCTCTTCAAAGATCTTTCTTCTCCTTCTCCTACTTTCTCTCCTCCTCCCTAGTTTAAAGTAGTAAACGTTGGTTTCTGATACTTTTTGCCAAGGAAATTTACTGAGCCAGCATCCCTTGAAAATGGTCCCTTAGCCTTGGCTTAAATACTTCCATAAAACAGCTCTCTCTCTCTCTCTTTTTAAATTTCTTATGTTCTCTCCTTTTATTTTTTATACATGGTTATTAGAGTATAACTGCTTTACAATGTTGTGTTAGTTTCTGCTGTACGACAGAGTGAATCAACTATATGTGTACATATATCCCCATATCCCCTCCCTCTTGCATCTCCCTCCCTCCCACCCTCCCTATCCCACCCCTTTAGGTCGTCACAAGGCACGGAGCTTATCTTCCTGTGCCATGCGGCTGCTTCCCACTAGCCATCTATTTTACATTTGGTAGTGTATATATGTCAATGCTACTCTCTCACTGCATCCCAGCCTCCCCTTCCCTCACTGTGTCCTCAAGCCCGTTCTCTACATCTGCGTCTTTATTCCTGCCCTGCCACTAGGTTCATCAGTACCATTTTTCTAGATTCCATATATATGCGTTGTCTCTCTCTCTTTTTAAATTGGTAAGCTCTAAAAGTACAACCTCATAGGAGGCAGAAAGCCCTTATAGGACCCTGGAGGCAGAATGTTTGGGTTGGGAGCCTGGCACAGTCATTTACTTACTATGTGGCTTGGACAAGCTATTTAACCTCTATGCCTTGGTTTCCTCATCTGTAAAATAGAGGTTAATAATAGTAACCACTTCACAGTATTGTTGTGACGATTAGCTGTCAGAATACTTGGGAAGCACTTAGATGCCTGGGAAGAATAAGTTGTTAGACCCCTTCCTCCTCCTCCTTCCCACCTCGGGTCCTAGCTCCAGCCTTTTGAGCTGCCCAGAATGAGCCAATCTTCCTCTTCATGCCAAACTTTCAAACACCAAGATACTCTGTTCCTGTCTCTCTTTCTTGCAGACTCAGCCCTACTTCCTCCGGACCTCACTGCAGACCTCCTCCCAGACAGGGCAAGCCCCTCTTTGTGGGCTATGCTGATCAAACTGGAGAGATCCAAACCCTAGTCTTCAACTTGCCTGCCTCATTACTTTATCAAAAATAAAACACAAACAGACATCTTATAAGGCTTTGTGTTAAAATTTACCCACACCCCCCCTACCCTTGGAGAGGGTCTGTGCCAACAACTTCTGGACTCCAGCGTCTTTGAGCACGAGTTCAGGAGAAGGATGATGCATGAAGGCGCAGAGGCACAACAGCCGTGGGAAAACCTTCTTCCTTCCCTGCCTGGCTCCACCTTGGCTTGTGCAGAAGCAGATATACTTCATGCATGTTGCCTGCTCTGCTCTAGAATCACGGGCACGGCTCTGTGCTAAGCTGTTTCTGGTTGCTGACATGCCACTGACAAGCCTGAATGGTTTCCTCTCATAGGAAGAGCTTTCCCCACGACGTGGAGAGCAAGACTCTGATTGATAATAACATCAGTTGCGTGGTACTTTGTAGTTTGGAACACATTAGTTCAGTACAGTATTGTGATGGATTTGTCAGAGCCAGAACAGCCTTTTCACAAAAGGAAGACCCTTTTTACCGTGGGGGCGTTGAGGTTTGGAGAGGTTAAAGGACTTGCCCAAGTCACACAGCCACCTAGTGACAGAGGTTGCATTTGAGTTGAGTTTAGAGTTCTTTGTGACATGACTTGTTCCGAAGGCTTTGGGGCTGCTGTTGGATTCATATTCCTGTGATTGCGTCACTTTGCCCTTGAGGCTGCAGGACCTCCAGTAGCCTCTTTCTCCATGGTCAGCAGAGACACCAAAAAGCAGGTGGCCTAAGAGCCTTTGGACCTACAGATTTTTGAATGTAGAGACACAGCTTGTGATCTTAAAGACTCATTATGCTTGGTAGGTCTGCAGGTGTGTCCGGGAGAGAAGAATAGGCCAGTGGATTGGAAATCATGTCCTGGGGAAACTCAAGTTCCATTGTCTATTCATTGTTCCACTTAAGAAGGGAGCCTTCTGACTGAGAGCCTTGTTCTTTGAGATCTTTACAGAGATTTTAGGGAAAATAAGTTCTTTGTTGGCCTCTACTTGGGTTTTCTTGGATTCAGGGCTCCCAGGATGAAAGAGGAGCCCAGGATTCTATGGTGGAAAGGTGCTGGGGTATCCTGCCCAGCTCTGTCTTTGACCAACTATACATCCCTCACCTTCCAGCCCTGGACTGGCAGTAGAACGGAAGTTACCCAGCCCTGAGCTCTACCTGTAATTGCTGGGTGGGGAGGAAGGGGAGACCAGAAGTGAGGAACAGGTGGGCAAAGCAGAAATGATTTCACATTGGGTGTGATCCAGGATAAGACAACTGGGAAATCATCCTGTGGATCTCTGAAAATTGGAGGAGAGTCCTGACTCACCCCTTTCCTCAGCTCCCTGCTGCCTGCGGAACAAATTAACGTGGTTTGCAAAGCTCTTAACAATCTGGTCCCACACTTTGACTTCTTTGCAAGCCAAGCTCCCACATACCTTTCAGTCCAGCTGTGTAGAATTATTTTCTGGTTTTCAAAAATGCCAATTTCCTTTCTCGCCTCAGGTCTTTGCTCATGCTGTCTCATGCTGCCTGGGATGGACTGCCCCCCCATTCCTCTGCCTGGAGAACTTCTGCTCACTCTTTAAGACAACACAAATGTCACCTCCTCTGGGGAGTTTCCCTGGCACGTTTATTACTTGTTACTTTCTCAGTTCCCACAGCATTCTGATCTTAGCTCTATTTGTAGCCTTTCTCATATTTATTTTGTGTATAATTTATTTTGTCATGTAATTTATTTTGTGGTTGAGTGAACAGACATTGAAACCAGACCGCCTGGATTCAAACCCTAGCTCCACCACTAATCAGTTGGGTGACCTTGGGCAAGGTCTCTGTTCTATCTTTCCTCCTATGTAAACTGGGGATATAACACCACAGAGGTATTATGGAGATTAAATGAGCTCATGCGTATTAAGGACTTAGGTCACCGTCTGGCACTATAAGTGTCAGTTGTTATTATTATTATCATTATCTGTTTGAAGTCACCTGTCAGTGTCCCCTCCTATTCAGGTCTACCTGTGCTTCAACCTTCATGATTTGGCCTCTTGCAGGCCCACAGTCAATAAGTCAGACCTGGAAGTGAGTGGGACTCTCTCTGCACCCTTGCGTGTAGGTGAATAGTTGCCGACATGCATGGTTCCTGATTTCCATTCTATGTTCCTCTGAGATCAGAGCTCCAACTTGATCCCTTCTATGTTCCTTGCCAGTTCCTGCATTGCCCAGCCCCCTCAATCCAGGTAGACCTGTTGGATACCAAAATGTCCTTGTAGACTTGGTAATCTAAACCAAGATAGCATTTTTCTTCCAAATAGTTCTCCATGCCTGTATAACTCCCATCTGGTAACACCACTCAGAGGGGTCTAGGAGCATCTGGAACTTTATTACACCCTTAAGTTTTGGTCTCTTTTAATGTATATGCTATGTTTGAGTCACTTGAATATCTAGTTCTCAGCAAAGTACCAAACTCTGTGCATTTTTTTAAATAGATGGATGGATGATGGAAAGAATGAATAAATAAATGGATCAGTTATAAGTGAGCCATCCATTAGCATTAACGCACCCTATACATTCCCACCGTATAATGGTGTATGAGGTTGACTGCACCTGGATTTTCCGTTACTGACGGCTGAAAGCATCCTAATTAAAACACACCTCTGAGCGTTTGCTCATTTCTATTCTCCTTATCTGGAATAACCTTGAGTTTTCAACACAGTGCCATCATCTGGAAGGTTCTAAGAACATATTTTGTGCTCCCAGACTGCTGGATGGGTAAGGGAGGGGAACAGCTCCAAGAGCAGAACAGTCAGACATCCAAGACAAACTTCAACTTCTTCCAAGCTCTGGCTTAGTAGGGAGAGAACCAGTCACTTAGAATCATAGAGATGTTGAATTTTAGAACTGGAAGGAACAGTCAATTTAATTTAACCCAATTCCTTCCTTTTACCAAGATGGAAAGTGAGGGCCAAAGAGTATGAGTGACTTCTCAAGGTCACTCTGCTCTCTAAGTGTCAGTTAGGACCTGAGCTCAGGTCTCCTGAGTCTGTGATTAGCGCATTTCTCCCCAGCCTCTCACTGTCCCATCAGCCTCTGTCTTCCACACATGTCCTCACTGCCACAGGCGCAGCTGGTACCTCAACCTGAGGGATGCATGGGAGCTCATGGAAACCTGGGCAGTACTGGAAGCAGGAGGCACTGGTGGTAACTGTTCTGGGGGTAGTGGGCTTAATGGCGGTGGCAAGAGCTTTGACAAAGTTTGGTTTAGCTGTTCAGGGTTTAAACACCTACTCCTGTTTACCCACAGAAGTAATCTCCCAAGATTTTTGAAGGGTTTTTTCAGGATCTGTCAAGGTCACCCTTATCTCTCCCAGTGTTTCGCCACTCACCCAGCACACTTCCTTTTGTGTGTTATGTTGTGGTGGGGAAGGGGTTGTTGAATAGGGGAGGCCAGTGTTTTTTGTTTTGTTTTGAATTGTTTTGTTCAGAAATTCTGTTTTTTCCCACGAGCTGTCTGCAAGGCTTTGAAACGAGGGCTGAGAATCACACGGAGTAATTTATTTGGGGCAGAGAAAGGAATGTGTCAGCAGCACCAAATTACCTTGTCTTAGAAATTAAAAGTGCGTTACTTACCTTCAACATGGTGATATTTATATTAACAAGAAAGTTGAAATGCCCAATAATAGGGCATTACATGAACTTTGTTAAATCTACAGAGTAAGAAATTATGGAACGCAAGGACTTAACAATAGTTGGAGGGGACATATCTGCTGGAATCAGCCTAGAGGGTCCCACACAGATGCTAGTCTTTGGGAATTCTAGTGCAGTGCTAACATCCTTGTAGACAGAAGCCACAAACATATTATATTGCCTTTGGGTGCCGTTTCCTCTCACTACACTCCTGATAATCATTAAAAAGGTGAAGATGAAAAAAAAAAAGGTGAAGATGATGTATATCTATTGACATAGAAAATGTTCCTGACATATTGTTAAGTTAAAAAAAAAAGCAGATTACAAAGCAGTGTTCATAATACAGTTCTAATTTTGTAAAAATATTATAAGAAGTAAAATGTGGTACATAAAAAAATAGATATCAATATTTTAACAGTGGTTACAGGTGATTTTAACTCCTGTTTATACTTTTTCTGTATCACTAAATTTTTACAATAATCTGCTATTACTTTTCATAATTAGGAAATACTATAAACGTTTGAAAAAAAATAAAGCTTTCTGTTTGTGGGTGGGCTTAGGGATTGGTTTATGAAAGGAATATTGCTGAGGGGGGTCAGTCCTTGCGTTAAGAAACTTGGGTGGGGCTTCCCTGGTGGCGCAGTGGTTGAGAATCTGCCTGCCAATGCAGGGGACACGGGTTCGAGCCCTGGTCTGGGAGGATCCCACATGCCGCAGAGCAACTGGGCCCATGAGCCACAACTACTGAGCCTGCGCGTCTGGAGCCCGTGCTCCGTAACAAGAGAGGCCGCGATAGTGAGAGGCCCGCGCACCGCGTGGAAGACTGACCCCCGCTTGCCACAACTAGAGAAAGCTCTCGCACAGAAACGAAGACCCAACACAGCCAAAAATAAATAAATAAATTAAAAAAAAAAAAGAAACTTAGGTGATCAATGAATGTTATTATCCTTTCCTATGAAGAGAGGGAGGCAGGGGGAGGGTATCCTTGGTGTAGTGTGGGGTAGAGATTCTTGAATCTGAAATTCTGGAGAGGGAGATGTACTCCTGGAGTCCCCAGTCAGAGCTTGGCATCATTATTTCCCACCCAGAGACCATCTTAACTAGTTTTCTCATCTCTATAGTTAAACATTAGTCCTTAAATAAATGTTTAGGGCTTAGCCTGGGAAGCTAACTACCCTTTACGACATTATTTCTATGGGAAAATATGCTCCAAATTCCACACCATCAATTCACATTGGAAGTTTCAGGATGCAACCATTTTCAGTTTGGAGCCATACTCACCCCTTTCCCCCTAATTCACTAATTATTTCAAAAATCCCTATTAGTTTGTAAAAGATTGCAAACTTGTGAACAAATCCTTTGGCTTATGCTTCATTTGTTAGTCCAGCACACAGTCAAGGGTTTTCAAGACTGAAAGGGATCTTAGAGATTGGCACCAATAACTAATTTTTGAATGAATATTACTTCTCATTGGTTGAGCTGCCCAGGGATCAAGCAGTTATGCTAGTGATTTATGTCTTCCTCAGAATTCCTCCTATCCTTACTATAATAGTTAATTTTATGTGCCAACTTGACTGGGCTAAGGATGCCCACATAACTGGTAAAATGTTATTTCTGGATATGTCTACGAGGGTGTTTCCAGAAGAGATTAGCAGTTGATTCAGTAAACTGAGTAAAGAGATCTGCCTTCACCAATCTGTGCTGGCATTACCCAATCTGTTGAGGGCCTGAATAAAACAAAGAGGCAGAGGAAGTTGGAATTCTCTTTATTCTTGAGCTGGGACATCCATCTTCTCCTGCCTTTGGACATTTGGTCTTGGGCCTTCGGTTTTGGGGACTTATACTAGTACCTCCCCACCTAACCCCACCCTGGTTCTTAGGCCTTTGGCCTTAATCTGGGAGTCATACCATCAGCTCCCTTGATTCTCAGGCCTCTGGACTCAGACTGAATTATACCACTGGCCTTCCTGGCTGTCCAGCTTGCAGATGGCACATTGCAGCATATCTCAGCCTCCATAATTTCGTGAGCCAATTCTCACAATAAATCTTCTCTTATATGTCCATTTATCTCTATATATCCTATTGGTTCTGTTTCTCTGGAGAACCTTGACTAATACACTCCCCTTTCCCCAATTGTTGAGAGAGGCTTTAAAGAAAAAATTCTTTGTTTTAGGCAGGTGCGTTTATTTTCCCAATACATTTACAAATTCAGTGAGGTCAGAGCTGGGTCTTGTAATCCTGAAGCTCCTCTAGCATTTGGGACAATTTCATGACCATCTAGAAGGTGCTTAATAAGCACTTGGAAATGTTATGAGGCAGTGGAAAGAGTGCTGGATTAGGTGTGATGAAAGGTGGGCTCTGGTTTTGGATAGCTGTGTGAGTTTAGAAAAGTTATAAAAAGGAAGGAGTGGACAAGCTGATCTCATAAGGTTTTTCCAGACCTGACAGATGAAGATTGAACAGAGAAACTCACTTCATGTCAATGGAACAGATTTCATCCTGTTTGCTAAGAGGCTTCTAGGTCAGGGGAGAGGTAGAACATGTTGGCCTCTGTTAGATTTGTCAGCTGTTTCAATTACTTTGGAGGTTGGTGGCACCTAACCTTTCCTGACTTTCTAGACCTAGAGCAATGATCTTTGACCTTTTCTGGGGCAAGAGTGTTTTGTGAATCAGATCAAGAATATGGTCCCTCTTCCCCTAAAGCTTTGTGTATGAATATAGGGGTTTCTAGGCTCCATGAAGCTCACCATAAATCTTCTAGAGGTCCATGCATGTAATATTAAATTAAAATCCTCTGGCTAAACTCCAAATCATCAAGTACATGATTTGGCCAAAGATGTTTAAAAGCAGCTCAAGATCCAAAGTTTTGCATCTCCTCTCAGAAACCTTCAGGATCTAGAGTCATCTTCTAGCTCTTGGATACAAGTTGTTCCAAGATCTACAGAGGTCAGGAAATCGTGTCTGTTCCCTAGTTTTTTTTTTTTTTTTTTTTGCGGTACGCGGGCCTCTCACTGTTGTGGCCCTCTCCTGTTGCGGAGCACAGGCTCCGGACGCGCAGGCTCAGCGGCCATGGTTCACGGGCCCAGCTGCTCCGTGACATGTGGGATCGTCCCAGACCGGGGCACGAACCTGTGTCCCCTGCATCGGCAGGTGGACTCTCAACCACTGCGCCACCAGGGAAGCCCACCCTAGTTTTTAATATGTTAAGCTCCAGTGACTTTCAGCTAAACGCCCTAGCAGAGGTCAGAGGGTCTATTATCAATCAATTGGCTTGTTCAGCCCCAAGGGAAGTCCCAGGTTTCCTCTATTCTTTGAGAGATCTGGCTTCTGCTGCTGAACTTGGACAAGCCGCTTCCCCACTGGGGGCCTCAGGATCCTCATCTGGTCCAGTCGCTCTTTAAGTTCTCTTTAAGCTCCAGTGTCCTGTTATCTGTGAGTTCTTGATACCTGTGAGACACCCCTCTAAGAAGTCATGATTCTGGATCCTAACTTTGGTCCACTCCTGCTACTGAGGAGATTCCTGCCCAGAGAAGAATTTCTAGAGCACCCTGCCTGAGAAGCATTTGGCTTCCTGGAGGCCTGCAGGGGGAGGGCAGGAACAGGGTTTTCTTTTGGTTTTCTGTTCTGGGAAGAAACTTACTAAGAGCCATCTCAGAGAGCAGATGTCCACTGGCACGTTTGTATCCAAATGAAACCCTCACCCAAAGGACCAGAAAAAGCAGGCCAGCATCAGGGATTTAGCGATACCCTGAAGAAATAAAAATCTCTTCTCCACTCTCAGGCATTCTCCCACTTCCATGACTCACCTCCTGTCATTCCAGAAAGTCATGCACAGGAATTAATTTATAGGTCCTGTCCAGAGGTCTTTAAGTAAACAGTGGTACCAGTCCTTTCAGCTACCCAGGGGAGCTTGATTTCAGGCCCCAGGGAGGAAGCTAATGACTTGTAGTTACTTTGCTATTGTTTTCCGAAAACAATTTGACTTCCTTTCTGATAGCTTCAGAATTCCTTCTTTACAAATTAAAGCTCTGGAGCCCCGGGAAGGGCTGAGCTCACCAGCTCAGTTGCACAATGCTCCTTGCTCAGCAGCAAGATCTCCTTTCTGTGAAAAGTTCCAGAGGCTCCTGAGAAGATGGTGGGCAGGTATCTCTGGGGATGCAAGACCTGTATGAGAGTGGAAGGGACCTCTGTGTCTCTGCCTCTCTCCTGAGATCTCACCTCCAACCCAGAGCTTGCAATAGTAACAAAGGTGTATGGTGTCCAAAGAACAAATTTGTGAAGATAGTGTTATTATGACCATTTTACAGACAAGGATGTTGCAGCTCAGTAGTTTGCCCAGGATCACACAACAAGTAAGGGACAGGGTTGAGATTCCATCTCCAGCCTTCTGACTCCAACTTACGACCTCAAAGAGGCTGTGCAGTTGCACAGAGGCCAGCTGTCCAGAGCTGGCAGACTTCGGTATATCATCTGAGAACTGAGCCTTCATGTTAGACCAGAATCAACATTTGAAATCCACTGGATGTGGGATTTAAGTGATAGATGCCTGTCCATTCTCCAAAGCTGGGGCTGGGTTTGGTCTGGTGTTGAGGGAGCTATTTCCGAACCTTCCTTCTGCCAGAGAAGCTTGATGGAGGTTCTCAGCAGAGTGGCCAGTCCTTTCTTGCCATGAACTATGATCCTCACTGGCTTTCTCTGGCGGTCTGGACCCATTACAGAGATGTTTTGACTCTTTCTTATTAGGGTGCTTGTGGGGATTTTATTTATTTATTTATTTATTTATTTATTTTTATTTATTTATTTTTCGCTGCGTTTGGTCTTCGTTGCTGCACACGGGTGTTCTCTAGTTGCAGCGAGCGGGGGCTACTCTTTGTTGCAGCGCATGGGCTTCTCATTGCAGTGGCTTCTCTTGCTGCGGAACACGGGCTGTAGGTGCATGGGCTCCAGTAGTTGTGGCACATGGGCTTAGTTGCTCCACGGCATGTGGAATCCTCCCGGATCAGGGCTTGAACCTGTATCCCATGCATTGGCAGGCGGATTCTTAACCGCTGCACCACCAGGGAAGTCCTGGTACTTTTATTTTTGAAGGGAAGTAGACTTTCTCACTTTTTGCTACTGTTGATTACCACTATGCCCCCAACCCCACGACTACCACCACTTAGAAGGAAAGTTGGTAACCTTCTAACCTCTTGTACCTCTTTTGTGCATATTGCTCACTTTTGCATTCATTACACTGCGTTCAGCTTATTGGTGCACTGGGCTGTCTCCCAGCCTTGCGGAACATCAGGCCAGAACTTGCATCTCATTTATCTTTGTATGCTCTGTCCTCACATATAGTAGGTCCTCAGTATACCTTCACTGAATTAATGATTAGTGAATGAATGACTCTACAGAGCGGGTGCTGTTCCTGAGACTCTGGGAGGAGGATGCTGTGAGGGAAGTACAAGTCTGCCTGGAAAAGCAGTTGTCACGTGCTCTCGGGTACAAAGGGAAGGTAATATGTGAATGGCACTTTTGGATGCGCGCAGTGCACAACCTGCATGGCCATATCTGGTGGCCTTGCTTAAAGGCGGCCATAATAGTTATAGCTATTATAATAGTGATCACACCATGTTCCACTGTTAATCTTTTATCTCTTTACAAAGTAGTCTCCCACCTATAATTTAATTTTCATCTTCAGAACAGACACATGATTCATAGTATGCTGTATGTTTGTATGTATCTATCTGTATCTATTTATCTATCGATCTGTCTACCTCTCTCTATGTATTCTATATGTGTGAGAGAGAATATTTATTTAGCACTCACTATATGTCAAACGTGATATACATCTCATTCGATCTTCATAACCAATCTATAAGTTTGATAGTTACTAGCATTATCCTTACTTTAAAAATGAGCCAGATGTGGCTGTCAAGGAGAAAAAAAAATTGTCCTCTGTCCTTTAGGTTCAGTAATTTGGGGGCATGTGAATTAAAATCACGAAAGAGACTAAGAGCAGAAAAAGAGAATTTTTTCATATGCATAGGGGAGCTAACAAAAGTAGTTAGCTCACTAAATGGTTAAAGTTAGAGGCTTATGTATTTAATTTAGGGAAGAGAGGGGTGGAGTAAAGACTTCTACAGGAGGAATAAACAGGTTTCTTTAGAAAAGACAAATAGGTTTTTAGGAGACCAAATGGGAGATAATAAGAAAGTTTGTGATAGGGACTTCCCTGGTGGCTCAGTGGTTAAGACTCTGCGCTCCCAATTCAGGGGGCCCGGGTTCTATCCCTGGTCAGGGAACTAGATCCCACATGCCGCAACTAAGAGTTCGCATACCACAACTAAGGAGCCCACCAGCCGCAACTAAGACCCAGCGCAACCAAATAAATAAATAAATATTAAAAAAAAACAAGAAGAGGTTTAAAAAAAAAAAGAAAGTTTGTGATAATGCTTGTTTATGCAAGTAGAGTGGTCTTTCCATCTTCTTCATGGCCATGAAACTCCCCTGGAGAGGGGATTTATAGTAGCTTCATTTCCCAGAAGTTTCTGCTTCTAGTCAGATAAGGGAAGCTCCAAGAAGGCTTCTTTCTGCCTCTGATGAATCTCAAATGTCTTCAACTTAAAATAATCATATACCAACTCTGAGGTTCCAAATGGGTCCCCACATGGCAAAAGAGGTCCCACAGCTGCTGAATGGAGTCGAGATCTGAACCCAAGCGCTCTAACCACAAGCTTTTTTGCCCCAAGTTCTGTCTATTCTACCTTGAGTACTTAGCTGACTGAATGTGAGACTTACCTTTGGGAAAAACAAAACAAAACAAAACAGGGAATAGTCTTAATCTTCTAAATGCCTCTAATCCTCTTTAATAACTTGACCCCAGGAGCCAGAGCTGAATCTAGACACTAATTTGGGAGGAGATGTAAAACTTTTGCTCTTGAATTAGGTTTTGAATGTTATTGGCTAAATTATTAAGACAGGCTTGGGGTATTGTATCTCTATTTTACATGCAAGGAAATACCTCTACTTTGGAGTGATTTGTCTCAGGGCACTTGTGTTAATGGCATATTTGACGGAACGTTTCTTGACCTTGTATTTTAAGAGACTTGCCAATAGATCACCTAGCACCATATCTTGGACTTGACTGAAAACACCTTTCAAAATAAAGGTGAAGCAAACCCTTTTTAGTCCTTGTGAGGTGGGTAGGTGGGGGTAGACCAAGGATGCATCATTTGTTAGAAGAGAAAGAGGTGTGCTCCGAGTATACACTGCACATTCTAGTCACTGCTTATAATTCAACCAAAATATCATAAGACTCCCAGTCTTCTTGCTTTCAAGGACTTCCATTCAGATCTAGAGGACAAATGCCATTCTAAGATTTCCCAGAGGAAGGTCCCAATTTTTGTCATAGGATGCAATCCTTGGACCTGGGACTCACAGAGCCCCAGTGAGGCTGCATCCAGCTGTTGCCTTCATGTCCTGACTTCAGTGGGAGAGAATCAGGCTTGGCTGATACTGGATTCCCCCTCCTCCTTCTCCTCTTCCCATTTCCATGGAGGCTGCAGGCCCAAGCCCACCACAGAGTTCAATTTGTGAACCCAAAAGATCCCATCTGCTTTAAGCCCAAGAAGAGGTATGGATATGACTTAGACCTTTTCTTTGGGGCTAAAACTAGAGACGTGTGGAGAGTAGATTCATAGGTCAGAGTACCAGGGGCAAGGAAGTCTGTGTTTCTTTTGCTTTCTACTTCTTGGAACAGGGTGTTCTTTCCCATTTTAGCCACTATCCGGAAAGTAAAAGTCTTAAAGGGGACAGCTTATGCCTGTGGTGTCTGAATCTCCACTGGCAGAAAAGTGTGACCTCAGCCCACAAACCAGGGCTCCAATTACCCATTTATGCCCTCCAGTGAGGCCGGGGCGGGGGACTCATCACTCTTGCATGTAGGTGCGGGCAGAACTTATTTGCATGCGTTATCCTGTAGGCACTAAGGGAAGTGGCTCTTTAAACATCTGGACCTCACCGTCTTGGGAAGGAAACTCAAAGAGTCAGAGATTCATTGGATAGAGGAGACACTGAAAGGTTTGTTCATTTGCCCTCTTGTCTATAAGGAGACGCAACGAAGATGCACTTTTCAAAATGCCACCTTTAAAAGACTCGTAGAAAACGTGACTGTGTCTCTTCCCGGAAATCTCAGATGATGCTGGACCACCTTCATAGTCATGGTCAAAGACAATCTCTCCTGCTAGGGCTGGAGCCCATCCTTCTTGTGCCGTCTGCAGGCCTGTTTGCTCCCAGCTGGAGGGCCCCGTGCTCCCCTCTCTGACCAGATAAACGGGTTTCATGAGAATTTCCTTTACAGCCATGGGGAGAAAGTGCCTGGCCTTTAGCATCAGGCAGACATTTTCTCCACCTATTAACTGAATAATCTTGGGCAAGTTGCTAAACTTCTCTGTGTCTGAATTTTCTTTTCTGTAGAATGGAAATAATAACGTAGTATCTAACTTGCAGTGTTGTGAGGTGAGAATGCCTGGTCCATAGAAGGCCTTCAGTAAATGTGCCTTTCCCTTTCCCCTTCATTACAGCACAGCAAAGACATTGCTCTATATGAATCTGTTTTCCAAATGATTTTTCCTTACATAATTTAACAGTTTATTACATCATTATGCATTGAGGACAAATACATATAGATACTGCCATTTATACTAGTTGTTTTGTCTGAATAGCTCTTTTCTGCAACTAGAATGTCAGCTTCTTGTGGACAAGGGATGGTCTTACCTCCCACTTAGTGTAGGCTGGGCCCATAGGAGTGGCCAATGAATTCTTATCCAGGAGACCCTGATGGGTGGTTCAGGTAAGCTTTAGAAGGTCATCTTTCTGTCTTTTCCTCTCCAAGTACAACAATGTGAAGTGTGCCTAGAACAAAGCCTAGCACATGGTGAATGTAGAATGAAGTCCATTTTGCCATCCCACTTCTACAGCTTTCCTTACAGGTATTCTTTGACCAGATTTTGGCTTCCTCTCTAAATCCTCTGAGTTCTCCATATTTTTTGAGTGGAACACAGACCTTGGCACCCCTAAGACCCTTTCTTAAGCTGAACGTGAGAATGACGGGGAGGACATGACAGAACCTCCGTGCCCACCCCTGGCTCTTTGCCTACACCTCCTTTTCCGGGGCATCGGGCGTCCGCTCGTGGCATCCTTCTTAATATGTGGTGATAGCCAGATTCAGCCCCTTTAGACAATCACCTTGGATCTATAGCCCAAATGACAAAAGTTTCCTAACTTTTGTCAGGGGCCTTATGGTGAGGAATAAACCGGAGCTCTGAAGACCTTGCCAAAGCAGCTTAGCTTTGGGCCATCAAATACACTCTGTCCTAGATGCCATCTTGAGCAGAGTACCTGGCTGGAGGGCTGCTCGACTTCGTTGAGCTGGGATGATCTGAGTTCAAGAACTCAGTCTTCTCTCAGCACTTACTTGGACCTCCTGGATCACCTCTAGCAACCCATCCAGTTTCTTCACTGTCTTATTCTCTACCTGCCAAGCAGAGTGGAAGCATTTATTTTCTGTGCCCTGCACTTGCTCCAGGATCTTGGGTGTACCTACATCTCGGCAATTCTTCCCTTCTGGGCACTCAGAGGAAAATGGCATTCTCTCTTCACCTTCAGCCACGCCCTCAGCTGGACCCTCCTTTGACAGCTGATGACCTAGGAGTTAATACTCCACTAAAACTTCCCCGCTCTCAGATGATCCTTCAACTGAGACTTACGGGTTCTTTAACTGGCCATCTCCTGGCTGAAGATAATAAGGTATTCCCAGGAACCCACAGCCTTTTCGAGTGACTGAGATGTAAGGACAAAGCCATAGTGTGGAGAAAATCTCTGCTTTGGAGAGGAATCTGGATATCACCAGGGCTCCCTATGTTTCACATGTTGAATTGCATCCCAGGAGTTTGCACCAGCCATGGGAAGTACAGGCAGGAGGAGGCAGGCATTGCATTGTATTGCATTGTATTGTATTGTATTGTATTGTATTGTATTGTATTGTATTTTGCAGTCACATCCACAACACTTACCATGTACCAGACAGGTGCCTTACACATCTGCATTAGTCCTCATGATGACCTAGGAGGTAGTTATTATTATCCCTAATTTACAGTTGAGGGAACTAAGAGGCATAGAGTTTATGCTAACTTGCCCACTGTTACATAACTGGTAAGTGGTAGAGACAGGATTCAAACCCAGACAGTCTGGTCCCAGCACCTGCTCTGAAGCTACATAGGAAAAGAGGTGGGGAAACTCTGGCTAAGGAATCAAGAATCTTGAGTTTGTTTTCAGCAGGGCTGCTGTCTCCCTAGACACAGGAAATTTGGCCCCATGTTCTTTCCCCTCTTGCTGATCCTAAGCTTATTCACCCATGAAAAATATCACCCACTAAAGAAACAAAGTTTTGCAAACTGTTGGAATATTTGTGAATATATGTGAACGTGATGATGTGGAGCAAAGGAATGGATCTGGGCTCTGGTCTTGCCTCTGCCATGTACTATGTGTGACATTGACGAGTGGCCTTGAGTCTTCGGGCCTCAGTTTTCCTGGCTGTCCCAGATGATCTCTGGGGTTTTCTTCTAGCTCTCACAATCTGTGGGATCTTGGTCATTGGTTTGTCTGATTTCAGTCCACTCGTAGTCACCTCTGTCGTTGACTTTTATCACGGTCCAACTGGGTCCATGGCTAAGCATATAAGTTGAGGAGTTGAGGAAAGTAGTTGAGAATGAGGGGAGCTTGAGGGTAGAGATGCCTCACGGTTTCCAAATTTGCCCACCTGTGACATGTGATTTAATAAGAGACAGCCTTACTTCCGTCAGCTCAGTTCCAGCTGGGAGGCCTGTATGCTTTTGTGGAAAGAGCAAAGAGGTGACTTTTGGCATTGGCTAAAACTTCTAATCCGGACCCTCCCATTTACTAACTGGGTCACCATGATCGTGATTTCTCTGCTCCTCAGTTTCCTCAAATGTGAAATGTAGAACTGTCTACCTTGAGAACTGGACATCGGAATGATTAAGTGAAATAAAAATATTATATCTATATCTATATCCATATCTCTCTCACCCCTAGCCCAGTGCCTGCCACATAGAAAGCACTCTCTTTTCATTAGAGGAGAAGGAGAAAGTCCTGGCCAGTGGAGATGCCCTCTCCCTGCCCTTTAGAGCTTTCAGGTTACCTCTGGTGTCTGTTCTGGGTGTGGGTGCTCATGATTCGTGAGTCTTAGCTCACTCGTGTGGGCATAGTAGAAGTTTCCCAAAAGACCTGCTCTGGGAAAGAGCACTCTTTTTTTCTGACGACAGGAAAAGGATGGGGAAAAGGGATCTCCAGGGTAGTGCCAGCTTTCCCGCTGACGCCCCAGGAAAGTGGCCCGGCAGAGGGTGAGCAGGCAAAGACTAGGGAGGCAGCGCACCACCAGCCGGAGGGAGAGGGGGCCAGCGGGAGGACTGTGGCGACAGTGACAGGGGCAGGGCAGGGGGTGGGGGAGGAGGACTCAGTCTCCTTCTGGGGAGAACGCGGTGAGGAGAGACTGCAAGGAGGTAGACGGGAGAAAACTCTTTAAATGAGCAAAGATTCTAGGAGCACAAGAGAGAGAGGGGAGGGAGGGATCTCGAGGGGGAAGGGGGAGGAGAGAGAAATAGTAGGAAGAAGTGGGCGGAGGGAGGGTGACAGATAGCGATTAAAGAGAGGGTGGGAGAGGAACGACCGACAGGCTGGAGAGCAAGGAAGAGTGGGCAGCGGGGTAGAGGCGGCCAGAGAACCAAGAAGCCAACTGGAATTCCAGACAGGAGGAAAAGAGGAAGGTAAGGGGAAACTTGAATTTTAAGAGATAAAACTACCAGTTGATGGGAGAGAGGCAGAGAGAGAGCCTTGAATCTCCAGCTTTGTTGCTGGATCACAGCAAAACTCTCTCTCTGCACCTGTGGGTTTCCTCCCTGCCCCTCTCAGCAGTCCCTGTGATGGTGAGCTTTGGGTATATTAAAGAGAACAGCTTATGAAGCAGCAGGTAAATCACTTACTCAATTTAGAAGGAGCTGTAGAAATGCAAGCGGAGGGCCTTTGCCGTCCATCTACCTCTCACAGATGCGCTGTGCTCCAGGGGCATCTTACAAGCAGGACACCAGGTCATTTCCAGGCACTTTTGTGAAGATTGGCATTGGCCCTTTAAAAACCCCAGCCATCGCTGTTTTACCATGCTTCCTCTAGGCTTGGAATTCTTTTTGAAATGCTTTCCACAGCATCTAGGAAAGTGTTTTGATTTTTTCCCCCCTAGGGCATGTTGGATGGTTTAAAAATATTCCCTGCTTAGTTTCCTACGGAGTATCATGTCCCCGCTGTCCATTGTGAGCAATCTGGTCACTTGCTGTTGGAGGAAAGAGGCTGGTGAGATCTGGAGAGGAAGCCGGGGAGAGGTGCCCACTGCAAGGTCTCCTTTCCTCCTGGGCGCAGGGCAGGAAGGTTCCTGACAGCCCCTTGATCTCCCTTCCGAGCATGTGGTAAAGGAGCCTGGACTCAGGGCCCAAGAGACCTGGGCTCTGGTGCACTGAGGGGCTGCGTGACCTTGGGCCAGACAGTTCCCCCTTCTGGGCCTCAGTTTCCTCATCAGTAAAATGAAAGGTTTGAAGTAGCAGGATCCCTCTGGTTCCCTTCAGCAGTAACACTGTCCAAGGCTGAGATTCCTTAGCTCAAATTGCACCTCAGAACCACTACAAAAGGGGAGGCTGACACAGGAGTTTACATCCTTACTGTGCCTTTGTTCACTTTTTCCTTCTTCCCCCTTTCTCAGTATCCTGTCATAATGGAGGAGTTCTTGGTTCTGACCCGTCAGCATCTCACTGGGCTGTCTCCTGAGCACAGTTCTGGCACAGCGGGCCCGACTGGCCTAAGAGAAGGAAGGGCAGTGTGGGGAGCGCTGGGCAGGGGGTCGGGAGGCCAGGGAGGAAGCCAGTGACACTGAACAGAGAAGAGACCAAGGCCACCCCCCTCTGCCTGGGGTGGTGGCTTCACGGCTGAGGACACAAGCTGGTCTTTAGAAGCATCCTAGCTTAACTTTCACATCATCAGGCCAAGTGGTCGCCATCTCTTCCACCCACTAACCCTGGAGTCACAGCCCAGCCCAGACCCTGTTCTCGTGGGACAGCTCTCTCCACCCTCCGGCCAGGTTCCCCACGGTGGCATTGCTGTCTGGAGCCTTCTCCCCTCGCTGATCCTCCAAGACTTTTCCTCACTCAGCAGCTGTAGAGCAGCTCCAGTGACCACTGGGCATACGGCAGGCAGTACCGGGACGTGTGTTTCCTGGCTTCCAAACCAGCACCCTCAGGGCATCCCCTCCCCGAGACGCGTGAAGTTCAGAGAGCCACGGCAGTAACACAACTGTGTTGCCCAGCTTGGCCGCTGGCTTGGAACCCCAGAGATGTTCTTGCTGGGCTGTTGAGACTGGTTATTGTTCTTGTCTCCTAACTGCCTCACTCCTGTCCCCCTGCCAGGTACTGGTCTAAAGTCCTAGGCCATTAGAACCGGAAGAGGTCTCCTAGATTGCCAGTCAACTTCTTCTTTGACAAATAAGGAAAACAAGGCCTAGAAAAGGCAAGTGACTTGCTGAAGATGACACAGTGAGTCAGGGCCAGTTGAGTTGGGAGAACATCCCGCTCTGTTCACTCACACCTAGGGCTCTTCTGCCTTCCGTCCTTGGCTGTGTTTTCTGAGCCTCCATTTCTCCCCAAACCTCCCTGCTTCCTGTGTGGAAGCATCTCTGTAATCCTGCTTCCTGGTGGTGACACCACCTGCCCACCTGCTCCTGCTCATCTCCGCCGGCTGGTGGGGGGCACATGCCGTGGAGGGTCCTGGGCTCTCGCAGCCAGCCGGGCTACCGCAGGGTAGCCTGGCCTCTTGGGTCCTGACTGATCCCCGCTCTGGGCCCAGCCAGTTAACACGGGGCAGGGAGCCTGTCTGTGTGGATCGATCAGGACAGGAACTAGAAGACCTGCAGTCCTTAGGGCCAGGGAGACCCAAGGCCCAGGCTCTGCCTTCTGTCTCAGGAAAGAACTCCCCTACCGGGGAGTCCAGCAACTCTCTGTATGAACTGGCTCCACTCTGGGCTCCAGGATTGAACTGACTGAAGGGGAGAGATGCCCACTTTCCCAGGAAAGCTTCAGTTCTCCTAGGAAGGAAGGTGACTTCCTTTCTACAGTCAGAAGCTGCTGGCTCCTGGCAAATGACCGCTTGATGCCACTTCGTGAATCAATTGTTTCTGACATTTTAGCAACTCATGGGGAAGAAGAATTCAGCCTTCAGTAATCCACTCACCTTCATAAGGAAAGGGAGTCAGGAGGTCTCAGAATCAGAGGTATTGAAATAACACAGAGGGATCTTAGAGCTTATCTGATTCAGGGGTAAGGCAGAAGGAAGGGCCTAGGCATTTGGAATCACATTTGGGTTAGAATTTCAGCTGTGTAAACCTTGGGAAAATTATTTAATGTCTCTGATCCTCAGTTTCTTCATCTGTCAAAGAGGTTAATAATAAATAATTTCCTTGTGAGGTTTTATGAAGATTAAATAAAATAATGTATTTTAAATGGCTACCCCATAGTAAGTGCTCAATGAGCAACAGGACAATAGAGTGGAATCCAGGTCACCTGGTGCTCAGTCCAAGTCTCTTTGAATTGAGACTCATTTGATGCAAAGGCCTTTCCACAGTGAAGGCTCACCATGACATGAAATTCTGAGAAGGTACTGCTTGGTTTTTATGACCACAGACTTTTTTTCTGGGTTGACTTTTGCTGACCTCTAAGTTGGGAGTCAGAATATCTGGATTTGCCTCTTGGCTTTGCCACTTTGCCACTAATTTGCCATACCATTGCAATTGGGCGAGTCACAAACTCCCCAGATGTTCTAACTTAGAGCTGGAAAGGCCTTAGCAACCATCCAGCTCAACCACTTAGTTTTACCCATGAGTGAACTCAGGCTCAGGGAGGGGGAATGTCTTGACTAGAGTCACAAAGAAATAGCTGGAACCAGAAAGAGCCTCCCTTCTGAGGCTCTTTTGTCCACAGAGGACTTAGAGAATCTTAATCCAACCTGGCATCTTCATGATTCAGGACTTCAGGAGAGGGCAGGTGTGTTTAGGGGTCAGGATGCCTCTTCTCCTCAGATCACAGAGTAGACAACCTCCTATTTCTCTTTCAAGTAGAACTGAGCCAGCTTCAAACCTACACACGTGGACATGCCTTTGGATTGGTCATCAGATTCCAAAGTGCTGCAGCTCCTCAGAAGGAGGGAATTATATGAAGCACATATTTTATAATATGGACTCATGTGGAGTCCATCTCCAGGCCCCAAAGCTCTAGTTAAAGAAAAGTTCAGGGGCAGGCTCGACCAATTACGAGAACACAAGGGACCTGATTGGAGCGGGACTCTACGCCTCCCTTCCTCTCCACCTGCCTCTCTTCTTTCCACCTAGTGAAATAAATCATTTAGAGTTAAATTAATATCCTTCCCGTTGCCCATGTTTTCCCCATCTCTGATAGTCACCCTCCCCCACTTGGTGGCACATAGGGCGTCCTTGCTGTGTCCCTCTAACCGGCCTGCTGCATGTCAAATGCTGCATCAAGTTGACTAGTTGGGTCATGTTTGAGAGGAGTTTTTACTGGAAACGGCAGAAAAGAAAACAAGGAACTAACATTATTGAGTGTCTACTATGTGCCAATTACTGTTCTAGATGTTTCCACTTACTCACACATTGTTCAATCCCCATGAGTAAACATTCCCCTTTTTTCAGATGTAGAGGAAACTGAGAGGTTATGTTACTTGCCTGAGGTCACACAACTAGAGGGTGATGGAAGCAAGGTTCGATTCCCACTCTTCCTGGGAACCACGAGTCCCACCACCTAACTCTTTCTGTTCCCATTGCTCTTGTTATGATCTGACATCAATGGAACACCAGAGCCTGCTGTTCGGCCAGCCAAGAACCCGGCAGTCGACACTGCCACAGCCAAGAACACTTACTGGCTAAAAAAGGAAATAACTTTCTATATGTGAATTCTGGCCAAATGGTGGCAGATGCTCAAGAGTCTGGGAATCCTGACCACTCTGGGCTGAAGGCCTCCACGTGATCATCAATTCTAGGAACAGCATATGCAAGGGATGGCCAGTCCACAAGCCAGAGGCTAAAAGGAAAAACCTTGGGCCTCTTACGGGAAAAGATCTGCTTGGGGGGTTAAGACGCTGGAGCTCTGGTCACAGGTTTGTCACCAGCTGTCAGTCCTATCAGTCCTAGGGCCTCTTTGCTTTTCTTTCCCTTTAAGAGACACAGAGAGAAAGGCAGGAGCCAGGCAGACCAGGTTCAAGTCCCTGATGCAGCATTTGCTACTTGTGTGACTCTGTACAAGTTACTTAAATTCTGAGTCTCAGTTTTCTCGGCTGTAAAATGGAATAATACTGCTTTCCTAGCAGGGCTGAAGTAATGGTTAGAAAGTAATGTTAATGTCATGTAAGAGTTAGGAAGTATAGTTATAAAATGCTTCACACATGGAAAACACTCAACTTAGTGATATCTGTTATTATGATTACTTAACTTCCCCGGACCCTTGTCTTCATCTTGTATAGAAATAAGGGGTTGAGTTCGCTCGATCCCTAGATCCCTTTTAGCTTTACTTTACTATGAATCAATGACAAGATGTTGGAAATAATAAAGCATTTAATAAATATAATTTTCATTAATAACTGCATAGGTATTAATCAACCCCTTCTGGTAATTAATAAAGACCTCCTGATATTTCATTGTAATTGAATATCTCCATTTGCCAGCCCCTCCCATCCATTCCTTGTAAATATGTCTTCTTCTAACTTTTTAAGAAGAAAATTACTTATCCTCGCATAATTCTCTTTCTCTACTTTGCCTGCTCCCTTCTACATCCTTGGCTTTGAAACAACTGTCGGCCAGCAGGATCTCTGAGTGGACCACTCTGTCCTTGCCATAATCAAATAATTAAATTTAAAGAGGAGTTAATTATCTGCCCTTGGCTGGAGTAGCAGGAAAACTAAAGTGATAGTTAATCTCCTCCATCTGTCTCTTTTTCCCCTCTCTCTCATCTCTAGCTCCCTCTCCCCTCTCTAGTGGTCAAGGTTCAGGGGTGCAGGCCCCCTCTGGACTTCTCATTCTGAGGCCCACACTGCCCAACTCGGTAGCTGTAGGTATATCATACATCTATCTGGTTGAAGTAGCTACCCCAAACCTAAATCAGGAAAAGAGTGAGAATTCTAAATGTAAGAATTACCCTTAACCGTGCACAAATCAACTCTGTATTCTAATAGTTATCTCACACATATCCCTGTGGCAGTTATCTTGTGTAACAGAGGCCAGCCTTTGATGAGTAAGGCTTTTCAAAGAAAGGAACTTAAGGTGAGTTAGATAGAATCTAGTGCAGTTCTTAAGGCAGGGGCATCACTGTCAGAAGAGACAACAGCTGGCTTTGGTGGCAACTTACTAGCAAGTCATCCTCAAATGATTTTGCTCAAAGCACCCTCTCTGAGCCTTGTAAGAAGGGGACGGGGCCAGTCCCTAGTTCCTCCAATTACTGTGAGAATCAAATGAGAATATATATATATCAAGAAACTTGCAGAGTGTCTGGCACATAGAAGGGTCTCAATGAGTGTTAGGTTTTCTTATAATTATTGTTATTATCACCTAGATTCAAATTCTCTTTTTGTGTAACTCTGGGTAAACTAGCAAATGAAGCTGAGAATCTCGAAGGATAATAAAGATTAATGAGGTAGCTGAGGACCAAGACCACTCTCTCATGTAATCCTCCCTACATATCCATCTTAGAGAGAAACTACTGGGGTGAGGGAAGATTAGAAAAATGTACATCAATGAATAAGCTCCAAAAGAGTTCCAAGATGATGGTTATAGTTGGCATCTTCACTTTATAAAGCCACCTTTGGTGTAGCATTGGGGTGCACAAACACTTTCTGAACCGAGCTGCACTGACATGATACCATGTCTAAGGCATCCTTTGAGTGAGGCCCTTTGGGTCCTTTTACAACAGAATTCTCTTCATTGGGAAGCAAGTCAACCCTGCCCTTGCCACATTCCACTGTATGGTGAGAGGAATTAGAGCACGGGCCCAGGGGATTGTTACTATTACTGTGAATAACAATCTTTATTGAGAACCAGAGGTCTGTTAGATACTATCCAGTACATGTGTCATTGTCCAGAATCAGACTCAGCCTCTGCAGAGTGGTCTTAAAATCTAATGTTGACAAACTTGGGTGAGTTTCGCAGTGATGTGGGGGAGGCAGAGAAGGAATAATCCATGGTGACCAAGTCTCTGCTCTAGACATGTTCAGTCCTGCTCAGCCAAGCGGAGGACTCTCTCATGGGCAGAAGGACAGCTCAGTGGCTTTTCTCTCCCTGGTGTCCTGGTCACCATAGTCATTGTGCAGATGTCCCTAGGGCCAGCTTCCCAGGGAGGTGCCTCTAGTGGCATTAGGTGTTTTGAGTGACCTGAATGCTGTCATTCATCCACTGTTGTTTCTAAAAAGTACACGAGGGCTTCCCTGGTGGCACAGTGGTTGAGAGTCCGCCTGCCGATGCAGGGGACATGGGTTCGTGCCCTGGTCTGGGAAGATCCCCCCCAAAATGTACATGAATCAACCTATCAGGTGCAGGGCAAGATATTAAGCAATAAGGGGGAAGAGAGGGTAAGGTGATTCAGGGGGAGGATCCAGTGATGAGCAGTTATGGGGCTTGTCTTCAAGGACTCAGGGTTGAGTTGGAGAGATAATACACAGTCAGCAGAACAAATAATTCTCCTTAGGTGTGTGAAATCCCAATGGTTTTACAATTTAACCCAAGGCCCAGCTGCTGACTTGGGGGGGGCACAGAAATTGTTGTCAAATAGTATATCGTAAGGGCTGTTATATTTGGTTTCAGAGGACAGAACTAGAATCAACAGAAGGAAGAGAATTTTCAAGGCATCCCCATGGTAGCTTCTTGCTCACTTGCAACATGCCTTCTTGAGCAGGAGAGACGGGGGTGCAGTTTCAGCTGTGTGCTGGGTGGCGCACCTGTCACCTGCAGCCTGCCTAGCTTATGCTGCAGCCACTACTAAAGGACTGCAACGAGCGGGGTGACTACCGAGTGCAGTGCCTTATGTCCGCACCCCATTTGGGGGCTTTGTCAGAGGTAATGCAATCTTACTGCTAGACCAAACATTTTTTTTCAATTATTAAGAAAGCATTTATTATGCACCTAACGAGAAAGCCTAATGCAATAAGAATACAAAGCAGAAGACAGGCTTTTGACTTTGAGAAGTCTACTACCCATCTAAGGGAAAAAGCCGTTAAATCCTTGAGGGCAGGAATCATGCCTGATCTGTTTATTAATCTAACAGATATCACTGCGTGCCTAGTATTTGCCAGGCCTGGGACCCGTGAGGTATTATTTCAGTACCCAGCACAGTAGTAGACACATAGTAGGGACTTAGAAAAAATACTTGCGGGTCGGCTGTTAGACAAGAAGCTTTTGGAGAACAAGTGTAAGGCAGCATATAACCCAGTGTGGGAATGTATCCTGCCTGCTGCATGGTAATTTAGCATCTTCAGAGTTCAGGAGACATCAAAGAGGTATGAAAGCAATTTGCAAAGACGTCTCCATTTCCACCTAGATCTGTGGGGTCAGAAGAAGAGGTGCTGGCTATGAGTTCATGTTAATTTGGGTTGCTCTAAATTGGTTGTCTTTAAAAACATTGGCTGCCTAGGGCGGCAACAGTGCCAACATGGAGGAGCACCGGATTGGGAACGTAGACCCTGAATTTTATTTCTAGCCATATAATACATGAAGTAAAGGAACAAAATCATTCATGCTCACTATGCACAAAAACCTTCCTTTGGCCCTTTCCCTCTTCTCCAGGTGTAATGTTACTATTACCAAAGACGGTCCCTAATGACTTCTCCAAAATTTTTGCTTCGTCCCAGGACATGACACATTAAAAGAGGATGTGGAAGGTCTTGGAGTAAAGAACGTTCAGAGTTGGGATGTTCTTGTCCAGGTTCTAGGGACCATCTCTCTTTGCCTTGGGGACTTCAGGACTTGCATCGGTTGCAAAGGGCTGTAGAATTCAATTACCCAGGGCTCTATGGAGGGTCCAGGCCCCACCCTGAACCAGAGTCAACCTGCCTTACATTCCCATAGCCCCCTGTGTCTCCCTAATGTCAACACACATCGTGCTTTATTGCAATTATGTGTTTGTTCTCTCTCCTTAATTAAGGGAAATAAAGGCAGTTAAGCTCAGTAAAGGCAGGGACTCCTTGCTTGTCTTTTTAACTGTTGCATCTTCAGTGCCATCATCATTGCATGATACCTGGTAACTGGTAACCACTCAACAAACTTATTAAATGAATGAACGAAAGGGAAGGACATCGTAGGCAGAGGCAACATGGGGAGCCAAGATAAAGAGGTGAGAAACTGTGGGCCGTGAATACACGTGTGGGGAGTTGTGTAGCTTAAGTACTGAGTATGTGAGGGGAACAGCAGAAATAGAATGGATGAGGCTGTGCTGTGGAGGGTCTCAAGTGCAAGTTAAATCGTTTGGACTTTATAAGCATTAGGAAGCCAGTGAAGGTCACAGATAAAGCAGTGGGGTATACTACCATTTTTATTTGACAGAATTTATTCATGGCATGGGCAGCTGCCTTTGCCCCTCCTAACACACTTCCTGCCAAGAAATGGATAATAATCTACAAAACGTTTTATGTGCTGTACACCCAGAAAACTCAATGAGTGTTTCTTTGGCTGAGTTTGTCGGGGGCCCAAAGGGACCCAGAGGTGTTGGGAAACTGACTTCAGCCGGGGACTTTTCATATTATAAGCTGAGCAGCTGGTACACGATAGCAATGTTAAGTTTCTCTGACCTTGTTTGAGTCATCCAGGATGTTGCAAACGAGAGGTTTTTCACCCTATATACTGCTGCCAGGGCCCACGGGGTCTGCCCTAGCCCACACCTCCCCAGCTGGTTAGTTTCTCATGTTCTCGCCCGATGAGGCATCCTAAGACTGTCTTTCTGATATTCTGCGATGTTCCTTTCTTGTACCTGTGTTTTACTTCTTCCAGGTGGGACTCCTTGGACTACAAGTGAGGCAGTCAGCAGGCAAGCCTCTTGGCAGACTAGACCAAAGCATCACATTCTTTGCCTTGAACTATTTTTATATTTCCTTGGGGACTTGCAAGGAATGAGTGACAGAGTCAGAAGATCAAGGGAAAAATCTTCAGAAGTTGAGGAGAGTTTGGAAAACTTGCCCCAAATCCTGGAAGAATATAACATTTGTTTCTCTCTTTCTTTCTTTTTGATTGCCATTTCTCTTTCCTTCTGGCTTTCTCCCCTTCTTCTCTTCCATCTGTTTCTCTCTTCTTCGTAATGCACATCTCTCTACCTTCCACTTTCTCCTATTCTTGTCCTGCCCCACCACTTTCTTTGCTAGTCATGGCTGCCTTTTATTCAGTTCTTATATTCTGAGCACTGTGCTAAGTGCTTTTTACCTATCGCCTCATAATACTCTATGAGCTAAATAATAGTATATCCATTTCACAGGTGAGGAAGTTGAGACACAGATCCAGTAACTTCCCCAAGCTCAGCAGATATTCACAGGGATTTGAACTCCATTTAGCTAACCCCCAAATTAACTTCCCTTAACGGTTACAGGGTCTCTTTTTCTCCCATTTCCAACTCCCCCTTGTCTTTTCCCTCTTTTTGCTCGTCCTCTCTCCCCTTCTCTCCCTCCCTTCTCTCTGACACTCGCCACATCCTGGCCTTCACATGTGTGCTGATGACCCTGAAGGTGCTGAGCACTGTACACGTGCCCAGAAGGGATCACAGACCATTCAGACTCTTATCTAATCAGCCATTTTCCTTTTGGACTAACGCTCCACAATTTTCCACTTTTGGAGGCGATGGAGGGGGCCCTTCATCATGTGAGGAAAAGGGCAAATGTCTGATCACAAACCAGAGGAAAGGGCTCAAGACTTGGAAGGGTCTTTGATATGGAAGGGAACAGAGATAAGGCCCTTTCCGCTTACTCACGGACTCTCATTCCCAGGGACGCTGTGTACTCCCAGGGTTGGGGAGTGGAGGGCTGGGAGAAGACAGAGCCGGGAGGCTGGTCTCTGTCAAGGTATCAACTCAGAAGCCAAAGCCTGAACCGTGAAATATGGAACCTCGCCCTGTCCTTCCTCATATGCATAAGGATAGGAACCGGGATAGGATAGGAATCAGGGGCACACTGGCAGCAAACATGTGAAGGTTAAAGTTTGAACTTGACAACCTCTAAGGTCCCATCAGAATCCGAGGTTTTAAAGTTCCAAGAAAAGAATATTTACCTTCAATTTCCCCCCCCCCTTTTTTTTTGGTCATTCTGTTGATTAGGACTGGTTGATTAAAGGCTTAAGCCATAAGGACATTTATTGTTCATCAAGTAAGAATTCTGGAGGTAGAAGATTCAAGAGTTGATTCAGAAGCCTCAGGGCACTGGTTGGCATTTCTGAGATTCTCTGGGAAGCTTCAGGCATCTTGACTCACACAAACTGTCCACAGGCAGGAAGTCGTGGGGGTGAAGAGGACTTCAAGTGAGGCTCTATTTACTGGGGGATGGTAAAACATTTTCTAGAGCACTCCTTCCACATCAGACTCTCCCCACACCTCACAGACCAGAACTAACTGCAGTGGAGGCGGAGAAAGTGATAGCTGGCCTTCTCACCCTGCTTATGGGACACAGCAAGGAACAGGGGAACACCAGGTAGAAAACACCAGTGCCTGCCACGCCCTCCTTCATTCACTCAACTAAGATTTACTAAGTACCCACTCTGGGCCGGGTGATGATGGTACAGAGGACAAGAGAATTCCTGTTCTCAAGGAGCTCCTACTGGAAGAACACAGACAGGCAGAGGATCACAAAACAAGATGGCAAGTGCTAGGAGAGGACTGAGTGTCCCCAGGGCCACCACAGAGCTGAAGATGCTCAGCTTGAGGAAGCAGGGAGGGCTGGGAAAGCAATGACTGGGTTAAGTTTTGAAGGGTAAATAGGATTCAGCTAGAGGTGAGGAAGCATGTAGGAGGTGGCTGAGCGGAGAGCATTTGGGAACCTTCCAGGACTTGGCATGCTGGACACGACAAAGGCAACTGAAGGGGATAGGCAGGAAATGAGGCTGAAGAAGCATGCCAGGGCCTGATGAGGGAAGGTTCTGTGTGGGACTTAAAGGTTTGGGGCGTTTATTCTGGATGTGTGGGTGAGCAGGTCTGTGTGTGGGAACCTTCTGTCTGCAGAAAGACAAGCTGAGCTGTACGGCTGGAATGGCTGCACTGCAGTGAAGTGTAGATCAGCACTGCCAGCTGCTAACCAGCTGGGGGAACCTGTGAAACCTTTGAATGTTTTTGTTTCCCACCTCCCGATAGAGTTGGCCCATGCTGGATGGCTCTGATCGTTATTGAAATAGAAATAGAAACAGAAAATGCTTCCTAAGGGGCCAAATTTGCCTCTCCCACCCTCACCTTTTTCTCTTCCACCTAGTTCTGGCCTCTGGAGTCAGAAAAATATATATATATATTTTTTCCACCTGACAGCAGCTCAAACATATGGAACACGTGAATTATGATTTTCAGCATATCACATACCTCATCTCATTTAACCCTCCAAGTCCTCTGGTGTAGCTATTCCCATTTTACAGACAAGGAAACAGACTCAGTGAGGTAAATGTCCAGAGTCACATTTGCAGGCTCCTGTCCTGTGCTCTTTCCACTACTCCAGTGTTTGTCGGGTGAGGTCCTTTCACTGCCTACATCAAAATAACCTAGGCTGCTTGCTGCAAATCCAGATTCCTGGGGGCCATCTCAGACCTCCTGGAGTAGAACCTCTGGAGATAACAGCACAGAATCCACATTATAACACACATCTCAGGTGATTTCTAGATCCACTAAAGCGTGGGAATCATGCTCTAATCTTGCTATCATGACTACTCTGTCTTCTCTTTCATTTTTGCTGCGGGTGGGGGAGAAGGAAGAGAGCTTTTTAGGTGAATCTGACTTCTAAGCTGCGCTCTCTTAAGGGACGCATTGGTATGGGTCAGTGGAATCACAGAGCATGATTGGACCTTCCAGATGTTTGCAGAAAGCATCCCTCTGTTTTTCTCTCTGTCCCATTTGCAGGAGTCTTGGCATCTGTCTTCTGCTGAGCCAAGATGGGTGACTGGAGCTTCCTGGGAGAGTTCCTGGAGGAAGCACACAAGCATTCCACGGTGATCGGTAAGGTCTGGCTCACCGTCCTCTTCATATTCCGCATGCTGGTGCTGGGCACGGCTGCCGAGTCCTCCTGGGGGGACGAGCAGGCTGATTTCCAGTGTGATACGATTCAGCCTGGTTGCGAGAACGTCTGCTATGACCAAGCCTTCCCCATCTCGCACATTCGCTATTGGGTGCTGCAGGTCATCTTCGTCTCCACACCCTCTCTAGTGTACTTGGGCCACGCCGTGCACACGGTGCGCATGCAGGAGAAGCGGAAGCTACGGGAGGGCGCGAGGGCCAAAGAGGTTCGGGGCGCTGCCTCTTACGAGTACCCAGTGGCCGAGAAGACAGAGCTGTCCTGCTGGGAAGAAGCGAATGGAAAGATTCCGCTCCGGGGCAGCCTGCTCAACACTTACGTCTGCAGCATCCTGATCCGCACCACCGTGGAGGTGGCCTTCATCGTGGGCCAGTACCTCCTCTATGGCATCTTCCTGGACACCCTGCACGTCTGCCGCAGGAGTCCCTGCCCCCATCCTGTCAACTGTTATGTGTCCCGGCCCACGGAGAAGAATGTCTTCATTGTCTTTATGCTGGCTGTGGCCGGACTGTCCCTTTTCCTCAGCCTTGCTGAACTCTACCACCTGGGCTGGAAAAAGATCAGACAGCGATTTGTCAAGTCACAGCAGGGCATGGATGAGTGCCAGCTTCCTGGTCCCTCTGCCCGCATAGTCAAGAGCTGCACACCACCCCCTGACTTCAGTCAGTGCCTGGAGAATGGCCCTGGGGGGAAATTCTTCAATCCATTCAGTAACAAGATGGCCTCACAGCAGAACACAGATAACCTGGCCACTGAGCAAGTGCGAGGCCAGGAGCAGATTCCCGGAGAGGGTTTCATTCATATCCGTTATGCCCAGAAGCCTGAGTTACCCAATGAAGGCTCCCCAGGTCACCGCCTCCCCCATGGCTACCAGGGTGACAAGCGCCGTCTCAGCAAGGCCAGCAGCAAGGCCAGGTCAGATGACCTATCAGTGTGACCCACCGGTGTGGCGGAACCAGGACCAGGTGGGAACAAAGGAGGCTCAGAGAGGGAAGGTGTGTCCCTTCTGACCCCATCTCTCTCATTCTCATCACTGCTACTCAGTTTGGGCCCTGGATCTCAATGGCATTGCTCATTTTTTCCAGAAGCTATGACCAGGTCTTTGTGGGTGCAGTAAGAGACATGGCTACCTACCCAGGCTCCTTCACCCTCCACTCAGAATCCTCAGTGAAGCCTTTCATATTACTCAGTGAATGGGATAGAGGAAGGGACGGGGACCATGGCAAATCTGACCTGGGAGGGACAGCCAGGGGGATAGGATGACTCTCTACATACCAGCCACACACCAGATGGATTCTCTAAGCCCCTCTGGTGTCGTTGACCCGATCACCCTTCCTCCTGCAAGGAAGAGCCCAAAGTTCCCGGCCAGCAATGAGCATGAATCAAGGAACTTGCATTATATGTGCTCTTGAACATGTTGTCTCCTTGGACCATACCTTGGGGTGGTGGTCAGGTCGCCATGGGATGCCCTTGGCTGCCCCTCCCTCTACCCAGTCTTACTTAAAAAGAGTCCCTTAGAACTCGACCAGCAGCCTCAACTTTACAAGTGCCTTGGTATGTACCTCTGGCAAATGTCTCACCTTGGTGATGTTGCAGCCTTTCCTTCTGCCAGGGTGTACAACGAGCCCGGGGAGGGGGTTTGAAAAGCTCTCCTAGGGAGTCACTGTGCACACTGACTCCACTGGCATTCCTGCCACCACGTATCAACCTGCAGCTCTTTTACCGTTCAACCTGATGGTAGAAACCATCCCTTCCAGTCCTCCCTTGGCTGTCCATCCAGTGCTCCCCTAAAAACCTTATTGACCAGAATGCCCAAGAAGCCATCATCCTCTCTCACATTCTGACCAGATCACCAGCCATGGAGGCCAGTGGAATTTCCCCAGGTCTTATTAAAACAAAGAGGGCATTGTGCTTCTCAGATTCCCCTTGGGAAAAAAAATAATTCTGCTGTGAAGATAAAAATGAAAAAGGAGAGAAAATACTGGAAAACTATTTTTCCCTCCTGTTTGCTTCCCTTGCTGACTGCCAACTTAGAGTGCCAAGAGGAGGTGTGATGACAACTATGGAGGCCCCCATATCTCTCTTTCCCTGGAGGATTTAGCAGGGGCATGAAAGCAGAAAGGGAATCTCCAGCTCTCTTGGCAGGACCCTTGTTTAAGAGCACAGAGATGCCTGTGTCTCCCCAGTGCTCCTAAAGAGACTGCCAAAAAAGCAGTGGGGACTACAGAAAAGCCCTGCCTTCCCAGGAACTGGCCAGGTTTCTCTCTTCAGTCCATCTGTAATAGGTGGTTGCCATTTTGGATGAAGGTAAAGGATGCTCAGAAGTGGCTGCCGAAACTTATAGGGAGACAGTTACTTTTAAAGATGCATGTGTGTGTTTGTGTGTGTATGTATATGCTGATAAGCTGGGTGAAAGGGAGGGAAGTCCTGAAGTAAGGAAAGCATGCCTTAGAGACACTTGTGTCTTCCTGCCCTTTCCTCCAGATGCCTGGCAGAGGGGCTGAGCCTCACTGTTTTCAGTGTCATTAACCTAAATAGATAAGCATGAGAGGTTGGGACAGAGGAGGCTGAAGCCTCAGAAGGAGGCTTCAGCCTCTGCCCCACCTGCCTATCTCTGGGCCCCTCTGCTGATACTTGGTTGTTATTGGTGGGTGGAGAGAAGGATGAGGGTAGAGGGGTGGAGGAAACTGACTGGGATGCCATTTAGGGAAGAATGACTGGTCATCCCAGCTTCCTGGAGGGGACACCTTTTAATCTATTCTCTGGCACTGGCATTAAGACTCTCTCTCCAAAACAAAGCAAAAAAGACTCTCTTTCCTTCCATCTCTGAAGTGTGTTTGTTTTGTGAAACGAGTGTTCTTGGATTAGAAATTCTGTGAGATCAGTCCTGATGATGGGGCTTTCAGGAAGGAAAAAGGAAATAATATGTGTCGTTTGTCCTAATAAAGTCTGGCCCTACATTTATCTCTCCTTTGTGTCCCTTTCATGTTGTGACTACAAGAGAAGGATGGCAGACTTGGTGGGGGAGGGGAGCACTTGGAGCCAGTCACCAGTCGATCAGTATTGCAAAGAGCTTTGGAATCACACACGCCAGCGTGAAAATCCCAGCTGCTCATTTACAGCTGGACTCCAGCAAGCTACTTAATCTCTGAAGCTTGGTTTTCTCATCTGTGAACTGAACCTAGTAATATCTACCTCATATGTTGTTAAAAGAGATACTATTTATAAAGAGTACAGCAGACTGCCTGGGAAATAACAGTCTGTCATTAAATGGTTATTATTGTTATTATCTTCATTATTTTTGTTGCTATGTTGAATACATAGTATTTGAAAACCTGGGATGTTGAGGGATGGTTACAGAACTTGCCTTTATGGAGCTCACAGTCTACCTAAGATGATCAACTAAACCACATAGAGGAAACAATTAGAATAGAATGAAATAGGAATTCATTGATTATCAATTCTAGGAACTATAAGGCTCCAGGAAGTGATACATATGAAAATACTACATAGAAGAGGACAGGCCTGACCTGAGCCTTAAAGAGTGGCTAAGGTTTTAGAGAAGTGAAGACCTCAAGGATGACACTGTGAAATAGGTCTGGGTATCCCCATTTTACAGACATGGAAGCTGAGTTCCAGGAAGTTTCTCTGACAGTGGGCAGCTTCTTACTGGCTTCGTTGGGTGAAATCTCATCTCTTTGGAAGAGTAAAAATGATTCTTGCTCCAAACAAAGGGTCCAGGGACCACTCAGTCCTTCACCAGCAAATGAGTGCCATTTCCTAGAGAAAGAAACAAAGGCTGGGAAAAAAACAAATGGAAGTATTATCTGAACTACCAAGTGGTCTTGTCTATCAGGGCAGGAAAGCTCTTATAGGGACTTCCCTGGTGGTCCGGTGATTAAGAATCCATTTTGCAATGCGGGGGACTCCAGTTTGATCTCTTGTCAGGGAACTAAGATCCCACTTGCTGCAGGGCAACTAAGCCCACATGCCGCAACTACTGAGCCCACGTGCCACAAGTAGAGAGAAACCCACACACCACAATGAAGACCCAATGCAGCCAATAAATAAAAAAATATTTTTTTAAAAAAAGAAAGCTCTTTTTCTTTTTTAAAAAGAAAAAAGAAAGGTCATAGAACACATCTTGTGACACCGGTGTTGAGATTCAAGGGTGTTCCTAACATCTGGCGTCTATCCAAGGGAAAGGTGCTCAGCCCAAATGTGCCTGAGCAGTCTAACTGGAAAAAGCATCTGGGATCCATTTTTCTTCCTAGAAAAGAAGTAGAGAATCTCATGGTTTTATAAACATAGCTATTAACATTTGACAGTTTGTGTAACACCGAGACTGCAAAAGCCAAGGGACTTATTTTATAGTGAGTAAGATTTCAACCTCATGTATCTACTCTCATTTTATTTCCTTTCCCTCTCTAAATGTTCACCACTAAAGAGGTAAGCTGAGTACTAATCTAATGAACACACTTTGGGTTGTAGGCTCCTACAGGCCCCTTTCCTTAATTTCCTTCCTCCAGTGCCAGATAAGACCAGAATTTCTACCACTAGTGTTTCATTCCTATGGCTGAAGTGTTTAAGTGGTTAATGCTAATAACACTACTATGAAGAATCATATTATGAATGAGTTTTCAGATTTCTTCTTAATAGCAAATTTTGACAGCAGAGGGAAAAACGAAAGAACAAGGGCACCAGGTACTTGGCAGGTGTCTTGAAGGATTGCTTTCATGATGTAGAAATGAAGAAAACAGCAAGACTAAAGAGGGGAGCCAAAGATAAGCAGCCCACTTCCCAGTCCCCGGTAGATCCTGGAAGCGCCTGCATTTAAGTCCATGATTTGGCCCTTACTGTCCATGTATTGGACAAACAAATTTACAAATGACAGCTACGTAACTAGAACACGATCGATAGTTTATCCCCATTGGTCACCTGATGGTCAGCAGAGATGGGTATGGTCTATAGTTTTTTATTGTCATTTCAATTGGAAAAGAGAAAAACTTGCATTCAACAAACATTTATTGAGCACCTACTTTGAAGTGGCACTCTGTTGGGCTTTAGGAATACAGTTTTATAGAACAGGTACGGTTCCCTCCTTTTGGAGCTTAGAGCCTAGTGGGGAAGACTCCCTCACACAAGTAAATGAACAAAATAATTACAAATTGTGATAAGTGCCTAGAAAGAAACAGACTGGGGGGCAGGGTAGCTAACAAAGGTGGAGGGAGAGACCTTCTTCAGATAGGATGGGCGGAAAGACCTTTCTGAGGAGGTAATTTGAGGCTGAAATCTGACGGCTGAGAAGAAGCCAGCTACTGATGGGTAGGAGAAGAACCCAGGTAGGGGAACCCAAATTCCTTCCAGGAAACTGCAGAATCCAGCTGTCCCTGACCTCAATCTGGTCCAACATTTTTGAAAGACATAATTCAAGCAGCACCTAGATAGCACCTAAAACAACACTGTTGGGCACCAACTGTTGCAAAACACACCAAGCCTCAAGGGACAGAGAAGTCTTTTTGCTCAGAGAAGCAAAAGGAACATATAAAAGGTCTTAATTAAAACAACTAAATATCATATGTTAACATTCTAGAAAGCCCTATTTGATGTTGCAACTATTATTTCCATCAGTATCAATTCTTGTAACGTACTTGGGGCCTTCTAAACTAGGCCTGTTTCCTAGAGTCCAGGCTGGTAGGCAGAAGACTGTGTCCAAAGGGGCTCGGAAGGAGCCAGTAAGGCGTGGTCCAGAGGAGCCTTGGCATCAGAGGAGTCAAAACAGCAAAACATCAAGTGCACAGAGAGGGGGAAGTGAGGAGGGAGGGGGAGCACATCCGCAGGGAAGCCAGGCTACGGCAGCCGTGCAAGACGCTGGTCAGGCAGGCCCCGCTGGGGACATCTCTCCACTGGATCTGGGTTTGGAGCTAAACCCCCAGACTCAGAGGAGGCAGTTGACATGGGCAAAGCAGAGCTTCATCCTAGGGGCTGGATTACTAGGCGGACCACCAGGACAGAGTCTTGGACAGAGTACAAGGTGGGTGCCCATTACCAGCATCAGTAAGGTGCTGATAAAGTCATTGCCAGTAATATATATGATTTAATAGATGCCTTCAACACCTTAAACCACAGGAAGGACCAATTGTGAGACTTCCAGGCACCTCAGCAAGCATGGCGGTGGGCAGGGAGATGATTTTTGGCCTGGAACCTAATATTGCTCTGAAATCACCCCAAGCTAGCATCTACTTCCTTCACCTACACATAAGGCCAGCACAGCCCTGGGGAGGTCATGGCTTGGACACAAGGCTTAAGTCCCCTCTGTCCCTTCAACCTTTTCCATTACCCCCATTCAAGACCCTTGTGTGAAAGGGCACCCGTACTTGCTAACAAGGGCTTCCTCAGAGAGAAACTGAGAGCTATGTGTGAACCCATTCAGGAGAGCGCATTGCCCTGGGCACTGCAGCCTGGCCACTGCTAAATCCCCTTAGGTGGCAGCTGCTGTTCCAACAGGGGATGTTCAGGGCAGGGTGGAATTGCTTTATGCCTTCCTGGGACTCTTCTTCAAATGAGCTGGAATATAAATTGGAGGGGTTTAAGCTTACAAATGTTTGAGGTAAAATTATGCATTCGAAAACCAATGTAAAAAAATGTGTGGGGCGTGACTTGCTAGAGAAAAGTCCATTTTAAAAACCCTCATATTTTGATAATAATTATGAAGCACACTTGTAGTTGTTAAGTGCTAACTCTTTTCTAGGTTCTGTGCTGAGATTTCATGAATTACCATTTCATCCTTACAATAATCCTACAAGGTCAGCTGACCCCACTTTACAGATAAGGAAAAAGAGTCAGTAACCTGCACAGCTAGTAGGCGGTAGAGCTGGGTTCCAAACACTCATCTCTCAGTCTACAATGTGCTTCACTTAAGTGCTTGTCATATATTCTTGAGTAAAAAGGCGAGATACAAAATTGTATGTACACCATGATTACAATGAGTAAAATAGGTATTTATAAGAACAAAGACCTGAAAGGAACAAACAAAAATGAAAGCAGTTTTGCCAGTATGGTGGATCTGTGGGGGTGCTTTAATTCTCCTTATTTTCTAAACTATTTTAATATTATCATGCTATTTTTGTAATTAAAAAATTTAAATTATATTTATATTCAACCTTTGGTCTAAATTTGGTGTTCCCCTGGGGCGGCTGCCAGGAGCTGCCTCTCTTCGTTTCCGCAGTTCTCATGCCTGGGAACATTTTTCTTTCTTTGGGCTCTGACTGCCACCCTTAAATGGAATAAGATTAAGCAGGAGGCACCCACCCCAGGGTCTGGGCTACCGACTGTGTGACAGTGGATGGTCTGCCTCCGGAAATAGCTGAGCATCAGAGGGAGGGTGGAAGGCACCATGCGCACCCATGAGCTCCTGCACACCCTCAGTGTGGTGGGTGTGGACAGTGCCCGCTCCACGTCAGGTCAGGGCCATGGACCATGCACTGTTTGGGTGGTTTAGAAGGATATCAGTGGGACAGAAGCCTGCCCTCAGATGCTCAGACCTAGTAGGAGAGGAGAATGATGCCAAAGCCCAGGGGACAAGCTCAGAATGGTAAGCATGAGAAAAGCAGCAGTGTGGTTCTCAGAGCAGGGAGGGGACCTCGGGAGAGGGAAAGCTCGGGGAAAGCTGCACAGAGTAGGTGCCACTTGAACTGGGCTGTGAAAAATGAATAAGGTTTTATTGGGCTGGCCAAAAATTTCGTTCGGGTTCTTCTGTAACAGTGTATGGAAAAACCCGAACGAACATTTTGGCCAGCCCAATATTACATAGAGAAAGAAGACTTTGTAGTGAGAAGAAATAGCGTGGTATGTTCCAGGAGCTGGGAGGAGCTGAGAGGGGAACACTGGGGGAGATGAGGGCAAGAGGTGGGAGGATTCTTGAAAGTGTGCCTTTCACCTTGTAGGTGGTAAGGAGCTATTGAGTTTCTTCGGGCATCTGGGGAGTGGGGTGATCAGTTCCTGAGGTCGCCTAAGGCAGCAAGACGCTGCAGAGGGAAGACCCTGGAGGCTGATCATCCATGAGGCTCCCTTTAATCTGGGGATGAAGTGAGAGGATACAGACAGAGCCTCAACGATTGGGACTTGGTGACTGGTGAGGAATGGGGTGGGGATGGTGGTAGGAGAAGGAAGCCAGAGATAACTAAGAGGTTTCAGGTCTCTGTGAACATTTATTCATTTATTAAACAAAATTCACTCTAGGAAAGGGTAATGGGTATATTAGACCACTTTTATGTATCACTTCAGATCCTCTCAGTCTTACCTGCCTCTTATTCCAGCTGCCTGCGGGCATGGACCAGCTGCACACAGGAGCATCTGACCTCCCTCCAGGGTGCCCCTATTGACACAGTAGTAGAGATCTGCTCAGCACCTATGCCGGCACATGGACACCCAGAAGTAGGGGGTAATCAGTGCAACACAGGGCAAACCTCTGAACAGGGGGAAACAGCAGCCCTTCCTCTACCCCTGCTACCACTACCCTGGTGGTTCCAAGGCCTGGTTATTAGGGCTTCTCCAGGGTGTAGCCCTTTGGATTGAGTACCCCACTTAGCAGTGCCCAATAACACATCTTCCTATGGGCTCCGCCTCCTTCCCTGCCTCTCTCTCCTTGCTCCCGAACTGTACACCGTGATGAAGTGTAAACACATCAGTTCTGCCTCAGGCTCTGCTCCCTGGGGAATCCAGACTGAACCAATGATTCCATTTTGAAATCTAGTGGTTTTCACTCTACTCAGAATTGTAGCACATTCAGACCAAGCCTGGAGCGTCAAGGTTGGTAGCGATACTTCACTCCTAGAACAAGTAACGGTATGTAGGTCACAAATCCTGACATTTGATAGAATTCTGAAGTCCAGCATTTATAGGGATTCTCATAGTTTCTTGTGTGTTAGTCTTGTCCATCTGGATAGATCTTTACCTCCAAGACTCTGTACCTCACAGCATTTAGGACAATGTTGGGCAGGCAGAAGATGCTAGAAAACATCTGCCAAGTTGAACTGCACTTGTTCTCTTTTATTTCCCTGAATTCCGCATAGTCTTCAGCCGCCTCACTTAATCAACAAACTAGTTTCCAAAAGGGTATGTCCTTCTCTTTGTACTGCTAGCGCATGGTGAAATGGCACCGATGGAAACTTCCACTGCGTCAAAGTGTGACGTGACTGCGCTCCAACAGACACTGTGTGATTATACAGTGGTTTATCTAAAGAGCTCCCCTCCCCGTGCATCTGGAGCTTCTGCCTGGGAAATATCCAAGCTGGTTGCGGCTATCTCGCCCCTGCGTCCCTCTTTCCAGGACATCCCCCCTCCCGCCCACCACTGACACACCATGACAGCGCCCCAGTTTTGTTCGAATTTTCAGTGGGAAAGGAAGTTAAAAGTGTAGAAAGAAATTATTCTCCCCTCCTCAGTTAACCAAGGACTTCATTGCCACTAATTTTTCTCTCTTCTTCCCCATCCCTTAAATGGTCTCAAGATTTGGGGAAAATAAAAAATTACTACACACATACACACACGCGCGTGCATGCACGTGCACACACACACAACGGGGCCTCTATCTTAACATTTATAGCAGCCTTTAACCCAAAGGGCCTTCTGGGAGAGGCAGGCAGCCAAAGTGATGCTGGCCTTTCTCTGGGCCTCCTGTGTCAAGCTCAGGCAGGAGACCATGAGCATGGAGGTGTTGAGTTTGGACCGTCAGGGCACTTCAGCTGGTAGAGAGTGAAAGGCGCCCTCTGATAGCTGGGGCTGGGGGCTGTCAGGGCGTGGAGAGAGCTGCTCAGGTGGCAGCTAAGCTTTCAAAGGAAAACACCTCTGGCTTTTCAAACGCACACTCTTTCTGCTTCCTTTTCCTGGCACCCACTTAGGCCCTGCCATTCCAAGTCCCCTGCTCACTCCTTCCAACACCTTCTGTCCACCATGCTGACTTTCCCTTCCCACCCAGCAGAGCCCTGGGTCATGGGCAGATGGATTCATGTGCATATGACTCGTCTTCCGACTAAACCCCAGGACGTCAGAGTACATCTGACATTTCTTTTCTGTTGCCCACTGTCCCTAGCACAAGAATCATAGGATTTTTAAATAGGGAGAGGCCTCTAGCAATCAAACTTAACTCTTATTTTCCAGGAAACTGAGTCCTGGAGAATCAAGGGTTCTAGAACCTCACTGCTGAGCTGCCATTCAGCCCAACCTCCTGATTGCTGCTGTGACCTTCTCTCCACTGCCTGCCAGTGGTCGTCCAGCTTCTCCTGGGCACTTCCATTGGCAAAGCCTGCAAATGGTTAGGTTTAACTGGCCTGGCTTCCCAGACCCAGGGTCAGAGCCCAGATTTCTACTTACATAACCTCTTTGAGCTGTATGAAATAGTATAATAGTATTTAACTCATAAGATTGCTGTGAAGAATAAATTAAGCAAATAATACCTAGTATCAAATGATTACTTAATAAATGTAAGTTATCATTATGCCATTTTCTAAGACGGCCCAGCCTGTCTTCAGATGGATCTGTTAGAAATTTAGTTTTCTTTTAGTTAAAGTCTTTTTCATGTAGTTTCCGTCTTGTGTGAGTTGCCCAAAGTCAACCAGTGAGTTAGTGGCAGAACTGGGACCAGAACCCAGATCCCTTCACAGGCCAGGCTCTCTCTGAAGCACCTGCTGCATAAATGAAAAAGAAAACAATCTGCCATAATAAAACACTGTTATCATTATTCCCATTTTTTTTTTTTTTTGCAATATGCGGGCCTCTTACTGTGGTGGGCTCTCCCATTGCAGAGCACAGGCTCTGGACGCGCAGGCTCAGTGGCCATGGCTCACAGGCCCAGCCGCTCGGCGGCATGTGGGATCCTCCCAGACCGGGGCACGATCCCATGTCCCCTGCATCGGCAGGCGGACTCTCAACAACTGAGCCACCAGGGAAGCCCCATTATTCCCATTTTAAAAGGTGAGATAACAGAGTGATTTTTGACTAGCCTCAGAGCTAGTTAGGGACAGAACCGGTAACAATCGTCTTCTCTCTAGTCCGGTGCTCTGTCCCACTACACATGCAGCTTTAATGAGGCTCTCTCTCCCCCTACCATCTTAGCAGATCAGACAGGATGGCATTTGTAGATGTAGATATATAGCAGCCTGTCCTGAGATCACACCCATCTCCCTGCACACCCTTTCTCAGGCTGGTGAGTTGGTTAAAGAACAGGAATAGTTCTGGCCTGCAAGTATGTTGGAGAGACAAGATTAGTCCTTCAGTTCTACAGGTGGTCTTGCATCAAAACCATAAATAATATTCTGCTTACAGCTCTATTTAAGGGTTGGCCCTAAAGGACTGTAGGAGAGAAATCCTTCCACTGTGCAGAGCTTTGACTGGTTCCTTTCATGGTGCACCTTGTCTAGAAGGGGAAATGACCTGACACCTGGATCGAAGCCAATTCTAATGACTGATGATTTGGAAAAATAGGGAATTTGAAGGGATAAGACCAAAGGATGTATGACAAAGAGTTCTGGGAAAGAGGTATATGAATGGACCAGTCATAATGAGCCCAGGATGTGAAAATAGGTTTGTTCCATGAGAATGTTCTCCCAAAGGTGTCCATAGTGCAGGAGGCTCTCAAACAGTGTACAAGATATCCTGCCCTATGAATGTTAGTCAGCCTCTTTCCCAGTCACCTCAGTATTTGCTCAGTGAGGTTATGAACCTCAGCATGGTGGCAGGGTTAAGCTTATAGAAAGTCTACAACACGCAATAGGCTTCATCTAGGCTGACCTGGCCACAATCACTGCTGAGTATCCAACTTCCCAGAAGCACTGACTAACCTTGAACCCTCAATATGGTACCACGACCTAGAGGTGCCTGTCTACCACTTGCCTGGAAGGCTGACTACATTAAATCCTTTTATCATGAAGGGGGCAGAAATTTGCTTCTCATTGGAATAGATATTTATGCTTTTGCCATCTCTGCCCACCATGCTTCTGTCAGGAATATCACTTGTAGGCTTAATGAATGCTTGATTCAGTGTTGTGGAATTTTACATGAAGTTGTTTCTAGCATTATGGTAATGCTAGTTTCTGTAACAAAAAGAAATAGTGGTTTAACACAAATAAATATCTCTTTCTTGATCATGTAATTGTCCAATGTACATGTTTCTTCTTGGTGGGTTGCAGAATTCCTTCATGTAGTGTTCAGGAGCTATCTCGTGGCTCCACTCTTCCCTAGAAACTCAGAGTTCTTAACGTTCACGTGGCAGACAGGAGAAGAAAATATGGATTTCCGCCGTCAGCTCTTAAAAGTCTCAGCCTGGAAATGACATCATTACTACTCATATTCCATTGGTGATAGCTAGTTACATGGATACAAGGGATGCTGGGAAATGTAGTCTACCCCAGTGTCAATTCCATACTATATGAATACTGGGTGGACAGCTAGCCATCTAGGTCTAATGTTATCAGTCTGAAGGCAGGTAGACTGGTCATCAAATATCAGCTCATATCTTTCTTCGCATAGTTACACACTTAGTGCGTGTACACACACACACACACACACACACACACACACACACATTCAAAATCCCATCTAGTCACCTTATCCAGCTCAAAGTCCAGGATGTCTGGGTGAGGTACAGTTCTCTCTTGCAAGTCTGGATATACCTCCTTGTGGTTCAGAACTCAAAGACAAGTATCTTCCCTCCACTAACCACCATTCAAAATACAATGTGGAGGCAGAAACAGGACAAATGCAACAAAATTCCCTTTCAGAAAACAGAGGAATAGGAGCCACATGGTAATCACTTGTTCATACCAATGATGAAATCTTGCTGGGTAGACACAGTAAGGACTGTCTGCTCCAGTGCGTGGGTGAGATTCCTTGCTTAGACCTTAGTTCTGATCTCCGGAGGAATTTCCTTGTCCATTGTTCTTCCTGGTACCTGACTTCACCTTTGGAGGGCTTGTCCATGTCCATTTTCCTCCGTGGCCTCGTCAGCAGTGAGTCCTGCTGGGCTGGCCATCCTTGGGACTACACAGCATTCACAGCTTGCTTTCAGCTAGTACAAATTTGGGAGCCTAAGACCTATTTTATATTACAAGGTGGCTTTTGGTTTTTGTTATATTTTTGCTTTTGTGTTTAGGTGGTCAGGATCATGATTTCTCTGACAATGCAATTCTCTTAAAAACAGTAGTCTTGTAATCTATTTGCTTCCAGTCAATTTTATGTGCCAGTAGCCGTACCCAGAAATCTCTCCTAGACATAGGTCTCAATACTGCCTTATTTCTTTGTTTCTTCATCCTCATGCTTCTCTCAACTCATTGGAGGCTACCCTGAGGTACTCTGAAGCAATAAACTTGAGTACAGGGGTAATAACTTGATCTTTTGAATAGACTACGTCACTCTATGTAACTGAAATCTGAATGAAACCCTGTTTCACAAATATATTTCCATCTTAACTCCCATTGTTTGAGGCCCAGCTGGATTTTCCCATCCCTGCGCAACATCCCGTATCTCTTTATTATCCTTATCACCTTTAATTTCCACTTCATTAACAGATCACTAAACCGAAATCATCTCAGTGTCTGCTTGTGAGAAACTTGACCTAAGATCCTGGTGTATGTCTGTCTCCCTTTTAAGATGTAAGTTTCACCATGGCAAAGACTTAGTCTGTCATGCTCATTACTGTATCTCAGTGCCTAGACCAATATCTGGCATGTTATTTGAGGTGCTGAATAATATCTATTGATTGAAAGAATGGAATAGGCACAACTAAACATTTATTTAGTAAATGAATGAAACAAATTTAGTGTTCTCCTTGAGACATGTTCTGATAAACGTATTTTCTTTCATTTCATTACATTCAGTGATGGTTTACCACCCAGTAATGTTTTGGCAACCCTTGTAAACGGCACTTTGGAAACCTGCCTGGTTGGCCCATGACCAGCCCTCGTTGAGTGAATGAACATGGTGTGTGCCTAGGTCTAGGAAGAGAAGAGGACACACAATGGGGGGAAATGAGGTCAAGCAGGGCTTGCCTACTAGGTTCAGTCCAGTTGGGGCAGCTCCACCATTGGCAATCAGTATGGAGAGAGAGCTTTGCAAGCTGCCACCACCCTTCAATACAAGGAGCCTCACTTCCTTTTGGCCAAGCAAGGAAAAGGCAGGTTTCCTTGTAGAGATGTGGGAGAGAAGGGAATATGGCAGTTCTAGATGTTTCCCTCTGATAAGATTAAACTCTGGGGCCTGATGTCTTGTGCCTCTTTAGAACTTTGCAGAGGGTGGAGCAGGGCTGGGTGCAGTTAAAACTGACTAAAAATAAACGCTGAAACAGACATTGTCAGGAACAGGTGCTTCGGGGAAGTAGAGTTTGACTCCTGAAAACAAGTACCTCATAGGGCTTTGTGCGGGGAGGCGGGGCACCTGGCGGTGGCAGTGAAGTTTGCTTTCCTGCCCAAGACTTTCATCCCACCCTCCACCTCTAACACCACCACATACCACGGCCCCGCCACGGCTCTCCCCCCTTTGCTTCACCACCTCCTGCCCAATATAGATTCCCGAAGCCACCACCTTCTGACACAAGGATTATAGAGTTTCTCAAAATAAGTTGTACTGAACAACTGCTGTCCCCAGAAACAGACTGAGTGGAAATTCCAAGGCCCTTGGACAGGGTCTCCCACTCCCTCATGCTTAAGCCCCTGCCCCCATGCCCCTGTAGGCGCCTGACCAAGAAGCAAATGGAAAGAGCAGGTCTTTCCAACCCTGTACTTCCTTTTTACATCAAAAAGAGGTTGGTCAGGTCTCGGTCAATGCATTGAAAGCCCTTTTGTAGTGTGAAACTCTTTAAATACAATGTCCTGTAAGCTCATGTATAGAACTGGCCGAACTGAGCAGCCCTGATTGAATTGTGATGCAGAGAGAGATGTGTGGCTGAGCCTCACCCACTTTGCTCCATCTCAGTCTCTCCCTCCTGTGGGCCTGGAGGAGCTATAAGGATCCCTTCCATCGTAGCTCAGGAAGGGAGAGTGTGAGGACCAGACTGCCCCAGCAGGAAGGAAAACACCGAACAGAGCCAGGAACTGGAACTAAATTATACACAGGCCAATCTTCCTACCTTGTGTCAGGATTGTACCAAGAAAGCTGGGCTGAACTGAGCCTTCAAGCCTCTGTGTGTGTGTGTGTGTGTGTGTGTGTATGCATGTGTATGTGTGTGTATGCACGTGCGTGTGTGTATGCATGTGTATGTGTGCGTGTGTGTATGCATGTGTGTATGCGTGTGTGTATGTGTGTGTATGGTGGGGGGTGCAGATGGGGCGTCAGGTGGCCTCGGCTGAGGGGAGAGAGGCCTTCAGGGCCAGGAGCCCAGGCAGAGCCAGAGACCATGTGCGCATTGTCCCAGTCCCAAGAGAACTACAATGTTCACAGTGTCAGCACTTGCAGACAACAGTGAGGAGGCAGTCGTGAAGCAACCAGTTCATGGACAACTCTGAAGGTCAGTAAGGGAAGCCTGGATTTGATCCAATAGGCAATAGGGCACCACTGTAACTTTCTGAGCAGAGGAACATCTCATGAAAGGGCGCCCAGAAGAGCAGTGGCTGTGCTCAAGTAAAATCAGCTCTAAAGAGGCACATGTTTGGACTGGAACAAGCACTTCATGGTGTCTCTTCTTCCCTTCTACCATTTTTGCTCTCTAAGTTTAGATGCCCAAATGTGCTGCCTAGGCTTTTGCTCAGAGGTCCAGCTTCCATCACCCAATATGAGTCCATCCTCCATCCTGATGCTGTGGTGATTCTCCTGAAGCACAGACGTGGCATGACATGTGCTCCCTCCTTCAGCTCCTTCAATGGATCCTAACTGATTAAATTCCAACTCCTAAGCCTGCTCTCACCTCCTCCACAGTTACGCTACAGCCTCCCTTTCCAGTTTTCTCCTGGGCACATCTACCCACACCTGCCCGTCGACGACCCCCACTCCGGCTCTCCCCACCTTTCCGGCTGATTCATGCTGCACCCTCCACCTACTCTCCTTCCCTTCTGCAGCCTCCCTTACCATCTCTCAAGCCTGCTGTTGAAGATCTGTTCTTCTTTAAGGCCCAGTTCTAATCTCATGTCCCTTGAAAATCCTTTTAAGATCCTCTAGTCTGAAATAGTCTCTCAAGACACTGCATTTGTATCACCACTGTATCTAGTCTAGCACTTATCTGTCTGCCTAGTATCAGAGTTATTTATAAATGTCTGTTTCTCCTATTATGCTGTGCACTCTTAGCACGCAAAAACAGAGTTGAAATAGATACTTGAATGTCCTGTATTAGCTAGCAGAGTTTATAAACTTTTGGGGGGAACAGTTCTATAGATATTTGAAAACTAAGCACAGCCAATGTGAGCCCAGGACACTCTGAACTTTCAAGCCCCAAGCGCTTCCTACCCCTTGTCCTATGGTAGGTGAGGTCAGCACTAGATAAGAAATGCTGCTGAGAAGGCCAAGCATCTCCCGCACCCCTCCCAGCCCAGTGCTGTGTCCAACAGTGGATCCAGGCTGGCGATTTGGAGAAAGGCGCGACGTCAGTATCCAAACACTAGGATGTGATCCACCGCACAGCTTGAGTCCCTTGGTTCCCACCCTGGATCTATAGCCTGAGGCTGACATGCTGCTTAGTGTATGAAGACTTTGGAGGGTGGGGACACAAGCACTTAGCAACGAGGAGGCTGGTTATTTAAGAGAAACAGCAGAGGTCATTTATTGAGCATGCCTATACGCTGGGCTCTGGACCAGAGACTATGGGAGACATAACCCTGAAAGATTAAGAATGATGGTTAAAAAAAAAAAAAAGAATGACGGTTAAGTACAAGTCAGGACAGGACAGTCTGCAGCCTACAGATAGGTTGTGTTCCTGAACAACATGTGTTGAAACTTAGCATGCTTGCTTCAAATAAACTATGAACAGGAGAGTGAGGCTTCAGGTTACCCCACAAGAGCCAGTTGAACTCATAACGCAGCTAACTATAGTACCTGAACACTACAGAACTCAAGCAGCCTTTAAAATCTGATTCCAACAGAAAAAGTCATTTTGCTTTCCAATATGGGATGCCCTCTCCACCAAGCACAGCCCTAGCCTAGGCTTGGAGGTCCTCTCCTCTGCACAGGACCACTTACTGTGGCAGAAATTCTGAGTGCCTTGGACCCTCAGCAAATATAAATGGAAGGGAGGGAGAGTCTCTGAAGCTTCTAGTGTTTAAGTGGGTGCCTAAGTGTCTCTAGCAGCAAGGAGGAGAGGGGAATTCAAACGCTTCCGTCTGAGGTGGGAGTCCTTGGCTGGAATGGCCATCTGTATGGAATGGACATTCGCTGACCATGATTTGTAAGCTGAGAAGAGCCTACATACTTAATTAGATGAACTGAAGAATATTAGAACTGAAAAGGTATTTAAGATCAGCTAATCCACTGAGGATTTTATAGAGGAGGAAACGGACACTAAGGAAGTTAGATGACTTGCCTGTGGTTACACAAAATGAATGGCACAACCAGGCTGTGAACCCAGACCTTCCACAAGTGAGCAAATCATTTCACCTGAGTTCAGTTTCATCGTCTGCCGGGTGGGAATGATGATCCTTCCCCACTCCCAGGGCTGTTGGGAGGTGTGCCTGAGGGCATCCTTAAGAAATCTTTGTAAACTGTAAAATGCCATGCAGGTGGAAGCTACTTGTATTTCCTCTACTCCCAACTGCCTGTCATTCCTCTCTTCAAACTTAGTGGTGCAATGAAGTGATATAGGAGCCAGGATGTGTGGAGGCAGGATACCCAGAGGCAGCCCCAAATCCTCCTGGTCTACCAGCCTAAGAAGCTGTGTGGCCTGTTAACCTTTGTCCCCTGTTTTTCCTTTCTTTTACCCCCAAAGCTGACATTTCTCTTTGGACAGGCAGTAAAAAATATATGCTCACTCTTCTGACCCAAGCAAGAGGAGCCCAATTTCCAGGAGAAGGTTTCCAAGCTTCAAATAAGATGCGTGCTTGCAAGAGACAACACTAGAAACACCCCCAGGTGCCTATAAGAATGGCACTGGGAGCCCCTTGGTGTCTCCCAGTAGGAGGCAAGAGAAAGCAGGGAGTCCTCAGCAGAAGGCCCTTGGGAAACAAGCCGCTTTCCCCCAGGTACCCCCTTTGCCCTTTTGAACATGCTGGTTTAGGGTCTGCCTATGTTCCATCCCATTCCACTTGCAGATGTTCTTGCAATAAGTTAAACACTATTTTGTAACTGCTTGCCATTGATGGGTTGCTTTTTTTTTTTTTTTCAATTGCTCTATGCCACCTTCAGAAGTGTTTCATCCACTACCACTGTCCAGTTATGGGGTTCCGATAGCTGGTGAGAGCCCATACATCTGGGTGCATGTGGCTTGTAAGGAAATCCTTGCTGAGTTCTGATTGGTTGATTTTCCTTGTGACCCAGTTGATCCCAACATCTCTCTGAAGGCAGGTAATGTAATGTCTCAGTGAAGTCACATGGCAAATGTGTTTATCTCTTGTAAAGTATAGAACAGCTGTAAGTAAAAATCATAGTGGGAGCTAACATTTATGGTGCAGTGAATGTGCCAGGCCCTGTGATGCGCTTGTTACTTGGAAGAACTCATTTAATCTCACAATAACCCTCCGAGGTGGGTTAGCTATTATTACTCGCATTTTACAAAGGAGGAAACTGAGGCTTAAATAACTCACCCAGGGTCCCACAGCCAGTAGGTAGAGGAAGTGGGATCTGGTAATGTTCATCTAGGTCAATGGACTTGGGCTGTGAAATTCCCGGAAAGTGACTTAAAAATAAAGGTATACCTAAACTATTGGTACTTTGTTTATGAAAAGTGCTCTCGTGTGCATAAAATGGAAAAATGGTCACCCTTCACTCTTCTGAGCTCAGGTCAGGACCGAGTTTACTCTGGTCTGACATGAGTCCTGCAGTCTGGGGAGGACCTTGCATGTAGCAGGCTGTGGATGGTCACCAAGTTCTGATGACAGTAGGGTCACCTCTGTACGCCAGTCTGAAGTGCCCCCAGAGGTCTGAGCTGGATCCCTCTCCAAGGTCACATGATTCTGAACAACAAGAAATTATAGGAGAGTTCCAAGGAGCGCCCTCCTGCCCAGGGCACCCGTGCCGTTATACTTGTGGGTGCCCGTCCAGTCTCCAGGCAGGAGCTGTGTGTGCTCCTGCAGGTACCGTGTCTGAGCCACACCGGCCGTCGCAGCACGTGTGACAAAGCGGATACTAACCCTCCTCGCTCCGTCCTCCCCCTCTCCCGTGGCCTCCACCATCTCCCTTGCCTCTTTCAGGCGGCCACCCTGGGGGATCTGTTGCTGGCATGCTCACTGAGTAGGGAACAGTCAGGAGAGGGAAGTGAACGGGACTGTGGCAGTGTCCTTGTCACCACAGCACAGCTGAACCTGGGCCTTATCCAGCCACACTCTTAGCTCCGGCTGCCACGGCAACCACACCCTCGGCTCTGTTTCCAAAAGTCAAAGTGGTTGTCCCCAGTGACCCCTCGGGGACTGATAGAGCTGAAAACTCAGAGCGAAAGTGACTCAACAGAAAATAGACTGAGTCAGAGCTTAAAAACTATGCCTTTCTCAGTCCCCCACCCCAATTTTTTTTTTTTAATAAATTTTTTTATTTATTTATTTTTGGCTGCATTGGCTCTTCGTTGCTGCCCGTGGGCTTTCTCTAGTTGCGGCGAGCAGGGGCTACTCTTCGTTGCGGTGTGCGGGCTTCTCATTGTGGGGGCTTCTCTTGTTGCAGAGCATGGGCTCTAGGCACACGGGCTTCAGTAGCTGTGGCACACGGACTCAGTAGTTGTGGCTCACGGGCTCTAGAGCGCAGGCTCAGTAGTTATGGTGCACGGGCTTAGTGGCTCTGCAGCATGTGGGATCTTCCCGGACCAGGGCTCGAACCCATGTCCCCTGCACTGGCAGGCGGATTCTTAACCACTGTGCCACCAGGGAAGCCCCCGCACCCCAATTCTGCTTCTGTCTCTGTCTCTTATCCAGTAAGTGTGCAAGCTGTCTGTTCTATGCAGTGGAAGGATGCCACACGTATGAAGTGAAAATGTTATGATGGTCCTTTAGGACTTCTCTGGAAAGAATCTCAGTAAACATGTTGCAGACACACAGGGAAGCCCAGGAGGCTATAGGCCTACGTCACACAGATCATGGGGTGATCTCATGGCCTCTGCCAAGATTTGAGTCTCTGTTAAATATTAATCCACAAAAGCGCATTTCCTCTCCTTCAACAGGGAATAGCATGAAGAAAACTCCAAATATCTAAAGATATCTGGAAAGGAGGATATTGCCAAATTACCGAACAAAAACCTTTCACTTCAAGGTGAAACTGTATCCCCCTCTCGACCCTGACCAGCCCCACTCCAGCTCTCTTACAGGTGGTCATGGAGTCTGAGAGTGTCTGATGCAACCTCATCTCTAACCTCGGACGTGATCCTCCAGGCCGAAAAGGGGCAAAAGGCAGTGAGCCCACAGTTCTGTCTTCCTGTGATCTGGAGAATTCCTCACTCTTCAGGAGATGCTGAGGTCACTGCACTTCACAGACAAGTCTCCATGACGAGAACAAGGCAGGTACCAGGGAGCCACTCAGCCCACGTTTTCTTCTTCTGGTGAACACCTTCTGCATTGCGGCTTGGCCCATTTCCTGATTTGTCAGTAAAACAAGGTCAAAGTAACCAGCTCAGCCTGCACTGCCATTCTGACCAGTCCTCCAACCTAGATCTAATAAATGTACGAAATGTGAATGGAAAGGATAGATGTTAAAAACACAGGAGCAGAGGAGAAGACTAGAGAGGGGATGAAAGGGGAAACAGAGAAAAGTTTAAAAGGTCCTTGAATAAACCAGTAGTGCTGAGGAGCCATGCACTGGGGAGTGTGACCAACTCAGTTCACTGTACCTGAGATCCCATAGAAAATAAATGAATGAATGAATAAGTAAAGTGGTGTGTCTCAGAATTAAATTCTGAGAGAGTGCTCTGGATTGAGACAAAAAGATGGCACCACTCATTCACAAAATAGACAGCCCACTGGTTATTTAAAAACTCACCCATATTTGGTCTGATTTGATATATTTGAAAACGTAAAAAAAAATTCCCCTTGCAATTATAATACACTGAAAAAAAGTCCAAGTTATTGCAGAAAATTCTACAACTTTTCTTCGGTCAAACGCATAGAGATATAGTAAAAATGCCAAGAAAGGAAGAAATAACCATGTGTGTGCCTGGTACACAGCAAGTGCTTAATAAATATTTATTGCATAGTGTACTAATTCAGTAATGCATATCTCGTCTACTGTATGTACTATATACATACACTCTTGTGCATGCTTTATGTATATTTACTTGTATTTTTTTAACTGATAAAATTTCCTTTATTTTCTTCATTTATATAACTCATGCAATCTTCCCTCTTTGGGGCTTTTCTTGCTTTAGTTTTTAAACTGGCATTTGCTTTCACAAAATAACCTCAAGGAACTTCCTTATTTCCCAAGCCTCTCTTCTCAGTGTATCTCAGTTCTGTTTTCTCCCTTTCTTCCTCACACAACACACAGCACAATCTAATTGCCTTTATTTAACTTCCTATAGACAACTCAATATATACCTCTTTATCAGAATTTAACAGTTATCCATAAAACAATAATGTTTTATTTATTTACTCATATATTTTATTACAAACACAATTAATCTTGTACTTAACAAGATTAATTAAGTCCCCAGTGGGGACTTCCTTGGTGGCCCAGTGGTTAAGAGTCTGCCTGCCAATGCAGGGGACACGGGCTCGGGCCATGGTCTGGGAGGATCCCACATGCCGCGGAGCAACTAAGCCCGCGGACCACAATTACTGAGCCTGCGCTCTAGAGCCCACAGGCCACAACTACTGAGACCACGTGCCACAATTACGGAAGCCCATGTGCCTACAGCCCATGCTCCACAACAAGAGAAGCCACCGCAAATGAGAAGCCCCTGCACCGCAACGACACTTGCCACAACTAGAGAAAAGCCCGCGCGCAGCAACAAAGAGCCAACGCAGCCAAATAAATAAATTTATTTATTTAAAAAACCAAAAAAAAAACAAGCCCAGTGATAAAAGTCTTAAGAGAGCAACATACAGTTATTAATACATTAATACATATGTTTTTGATGGCATAAATTGTTTCTATAAAACGACTATTCCTTGACAGATTTGAAATATGTTCAATTTTTTAAAATACTTGTATGTACTGTATTACACAAAATGGGTGATTTATAGGAATTCTAAGATTATTTTCAAGAACACAAGGTAAAAAATGCTTCTAAATAGAACTTCTTACCTGTTAACCTGTCAATATCTAAACTATGGTTTTCATAGTTACTGAATGTCTGGCTATTCATTGGCTTGGCTAGTCACCTGAGAGCCACACCCCACTGAGTCCTGGGGGAAATATACTTAAATATTTCAAGTAAAGCAATGCCTTGTAACAGTACTTGATTCTCCTCAATATGGCCTAGCGTGCTGGTCTCAACTTCAATTTTTCACCTTTGTCCTCCCTTGAGGTCCAGCCACCTCTGACTATGAATGTTCGCAGCCTGGAATGCCCTGAGTAATTTGGCTGACACTTACTTCAGGGTCCAGCCTCGGTGCCACTTCCTCTGTAAGGCAGCCTCAATAACCACGACAGAATTAGTCACTCTCTTCTCTGTGTTGCCTGGTGCTCCCGTGGTACTTTTCACCCACGGTTGTGAAAGTCACATATTTTTCCCTATGTGACTTCTCCTTTGGCTTCAGAATTCCTTGAAGACCAGGATCAGGACTTATTTGGCATTATATTCCCCCCCAGGGCTTGGCATATGGTAGATAGGCAGTAAATATTTGTTGAATAGACTTATTAAGGCATTTCTGGCCTGCATTCAACATCTCTTTTTATACCTCTGCTAACTACGATGCCCAGCAGGTACGGTCCAAGCCGACCCCAGCCTCAAGAAGCAGAAGCTGAATGTCCTAACTCCTTTGTTGGGTCGGCTCCCTTGGCAACAGTGAGCACCCTCTAGCTCCCCCAATCTTCTTTCTCAGTTTCTCTTTCCTGCTCATCTCTCTTCTGTGTTTCCCCAGAAGTGAGAATAGGAACAAAATCTCTAATACACACTGTATAAAAAGGCTTACGTTCTAAAAAATATTTCTGTAGAAATGCAATTAAGCTACATCTTATATACCTCTGTAGCTCACCCCGCAATGCCTAGCACAGTTCTTGGCTCAAAAAATATTTCATCAGCTGATACGTGGTTTTATTAATGATTTAAAATACCAGGGAACTTCAGATATTTAAGATAGTAAAAATGATTCATTATTAGGATATCATTTTTGCGGGGTACGTAAGTGGGGTTAGGAGATTAAGTGCCTGAAAACTCTGTGCCTGCTCTATTACTGCCCCCATAAGCTACTGGGAGACTTGGCATATGCTACTGTGGTTAGCAAAACTTGTTTCATAAACTCAGTAAAGACAGACTTCAGTTCAACCCATGAGAAAGTAACACCAATTTTGAACGACAGCATCAAAATGGCTGGAGGGTGACTGTACTGTGAGCAGAGCCCCAGACAGCCCCTACAAGCCTCTTCTGGCTGGACCTCCAGCCTCCGGGCATTTCAACTCAGCAACCACACAGGGATGTCACAGGTTTAGAACATTTGTGGAATAGAAGGGACTTTAGAGATCATCTAGTCAACTTTTTCCAGCCCAGAGAACTTAGACTCAGGAATACACTAAAGGGACAATGGGAGAGCCAGAGCTATTTTCAATACTTCAAAAACTCCAGTGGAATTCATGCACTTACCAAGAATCCATGACAAAAGCTCTCTCTTTTTTAAAAACTAATTAATTAATTTATTTTTGGCTGCGTTGGGTCTTTGTTGCTGCGCGAAGGCTTTCTTTAGTTGCGGCGAGCGGGGGCTACTCTTCGTTGCGGTGCACGGGCTTCTCATTGCGGTAGCTTCTATCGTGGAGCATGGGCTCTAGGCACGCAGGCTACAAGAGCTGTGGCTCACCGGCTCTAGAGCGCAAAGTGACGCACGGGCTTAGTTGCTCCCCGGCATGTGGGATCTTCCTGGACCAGGGCTCGAAACCCGTGTCCCCTGCATTGGCAGGCGGATTCTTAACCACTGCACCACCAGGGAAGCCCGACAAAAGCTCTCTTTAAACGTCTGATTTATGTTTGCTTTTCATTAAGCTTTGTCAGTTCTGTGTTATCAATCTCTCTCTGGCTGTTTAAAGTCTCTGATTAATTACATATGGAGAAATAATTCTTTAAAACTCAGGGGTTAGGGGAGGGGGAGATCAAATCTTTCAAAACATGAAGTCCGTGCAGAGAGAAACAATAAAAGAGGTCCATAGCGGTGAGAAGTTTGCAAACTACTGACCTCATCCAACACTCTCACTTTCTGACCCAGGGAAGGAAACCGAGCTGGAGAGTTTTGCCTGGGTCACACAGCAGGCTGGTGGCAGAGCCGGGGTGAACCAGACTTCTCTTTCCTGGACCAGTGCTTTCAGGGTTCCTACACTGTAGCATTCTCAGTTCCTTGCCCCGAATCTGTCTTTGCTTCCTGATTTCCTAATATCACTGGATGGCGCAGGGAGAAAGGAGCACGCTGCACCCAGAGGGAAGGAGACCAAGAAGAGCCCCAAGAGAAGAAAAAGCTGGAGACTAGCGACCCCCACTGCTCAGAGTGTGATGAGAAGTGCAAGTGTTCTGGGCAAAGGACCTCAGGACAGGAGCTCAGGTGGACGGTGAGGAAGACAGACGGAGGTGGCTGAAGGAAAGTACACTGGACAGGAATCAAAGATAAAGATGGCTGTTTTCTGGAGGCCAGGCCTTCCTTATGAAAGGGGCATCGAGGATGCGAGACACTTACTCCACTCGCTCGTGATGGCAAATCATTGGCCCTGTGGGGTGGGATGAGTAAGAACGTGGTTTAGTAGAGACCCAGGAAAGACAAAGTGAAACAAAGGCAAAAATGCAGAATCGCCACTGATTGTGTAGGGGACACACTTGCCTATTGAGATTTCCCTGGTCTCCTCTCCCATTGTACCTATTGCCTGTCTCCATAGCTCACTTAGTAATAACAAACAGATACAGTCTATTCTAGGCAACTCACTCTAGCCTCACAACGACCCTAGAAGTAGGTATTATTATTATCCCCATTTTATTGATGAAGAAATGGAACAGAGAGAGGTTAAGAAATTTGCCCAAGTCTCACAACTAGTAAGTGGCAGAACTGGGATTTAGATCTAAGCGGTCTAGCCCGAAGTCTGCACTCTTAACCACTTGTTATATAATTAACGCCCCCTGTTGAAATGTTCCTTGGCCCTCTCAGTCTCTGACTGTGAATTCCTGAAGGTCAGGAACTTGGTTTTACTCATTATTGTATCCACACTCTCCTTAGTCAAGTGCCTGACATATGGTATATTCTTAACAAATGTTTGTTAAACTGAACCGAAATCCCCCTCTTTGTCTTCAAATCCCCCATATTTCTAAGATTCCAGTAGGTCCCCTAGCTGACATAGATTTTATTCGACCATCTCCACCCTAATCCCTACTCACCCAACAGGCTTCTTCTCATGAGCAGTGCCCCCACTTAGACTACTTTTATTTCTCCTCCCCTCACACCCCTAGATTCTACAGGGCCTCCCATTTGACAAGATTCTACACTCAGCAATCAGAAATATTAATTTGTGCTAATATTAACAGCTTATAACTTGTTGCCTCTCCTAGTGGGATTTCCTAACCCAAATGGAAAAACACAAATTCATTAATTCAGACAATTCAACAATTCTTTACAGTCTGATTCATGGAAGGTTAGGGCAAGGCAGGATTTTAAAGATCATCATGTTCAGTCTCCTCTTCCTATAAAGGAAGAATCTGGGTCCTGGAGGGAGAAGTGACTGGTTCTTCGTCATGCTGCCAGTTAGAAGCAGAGCCAACTCTCTTTACTGATGGATAGGAAATGGTCCTTCCCTTCAAGGACTTTGTGATGGAAAGATTGCTGTAGGTACTAGTAGGGGTGGTGTTGGGAGTAGAAAGACCTTGTCAAATCATTCCATGTAGGTGGCCACCTACTTGGTTGTCCCCTGCTTTGGACACCTAGTGGTGGTCCCTAGCATTCTGGTCCGGAGTTGGGGAGCCTGCAAAAGTAGGAAGCTGTGATAACAGCTAGGAGCCAAATATTGCAAGGACCTCACTTAATGTGTGCTAATAGTTTCAGTACAAGTAGCACCAACTTCGTGCAAACTCATTTTAAGATCTTTGAATCGACAGAACAGATCAAGAAGCAGGCATTTATTTGTTTCAAGTCTTGGGTTTTGGGGAACATTTCAGTTGAGTAGGTTTTTATTTTAGCTAGTCCGCTCTGTTGGCTCCCTGTAAAATCCTGTTTTTCCTCATGGCTCCATTCCCGTCTTTTCACTTATACACTTTTCCTGACTGCTCTCATCCATTCTCATGGCTTCAGCTTCTGACCTGGCCCTCAAATCCTTACCAACTGGCAGTTTTCTCCCCTGAGCCCCAATCCCTATACTGAATGCTTTCTGGACATCTTCACCTGGGTGACCCACAGTCTATTAGACTCCATAACTTTTAGGAAGGCTTCATCAGTCCTTTTCTCCAAGGCCTACCCTATACCTACTACTCCAGATTGATCAATATCTTGTGATGTACTCTCATAGCACTCTGTGCCTACAGTTTATTATTATTGATAATAGTTGTGATGGTCAATTTTATGTTTCAACTTGACTGTGCTATGATGTGCCCAGATATTTGGTCAAACATTCTGGGTGTTTCTGTGAGGGTGTTTTTGGATGAGATTAACATTTAAATCGGTAGACTGAGTATAGCAGATTGCCCTCTATAATATATGTGGGCCTCATCCAATCAGTTGAAGTTCTGAATAGACAAAAAGCTGCCCCTCTCCCAAGTAGTGGAGAATTCTCCTGCCTGATGGCCTTTAAACTGGGACATCACTTTTCCTGGTTCTACAGCAGCCTGCTGGCTTTGGGACTTGAATGGGGACATCAATGTTGCAGATTTTGGACTTGCCAGCCTCCATGGTCACCTGAGCCAATTCCTTACAATAAATTTCATATATCCTATTGATGCTGTTTCTCTGGAAAACCCTGGCTAATACAATAGTGAGAGCTATTTATTGCCTTGTTTTACTATGTGCTATAAGCACAAACACATCCTAACTGCACTTAACATTCTCTACAGCCATACGTGGCAGGTATTATCTCTATCTTACAGACGAGGAATCAGGTTCAGCATGGGATATTAAGTGTCCAATGTACTCTCATTCCAAAGTCCAGCACTAGGCTGCACTGAAGGACTCTTCAATTTTCTGGTTACCTGTGTGTCCCTTTCACTGAACTGGAGGTTTCCTTTCCTCTCTCTGCATCACTCCAATTCATTAAATCCTAGAAAAGAATATTTTACCTTTTCATCCAAGTTGCTTATGACAGATATTCCAGTCATCTGAGGAAGAGAAGTTAGCGAAAGTGGTAGAGAGCACTAGAGGCCCTAAATTTTGGGTATGCTGTAACGTGTTACCACAGAACTCTAAATATAAAGTGATGGAAATGTCCCACGACCAACATTCTCAGCACAATGCTTCATGCCTACTGATGTCTTCCTTGCCAAGATTTTCAAGTCTGTCCATTAATTAACTTTAAAATGTTAACCCTGAGAACTCTAGTTTTATGATGAAAGTCAGTGGAAAATAGAAGGAGCTTCATTCATTTATTTACTTATCCATTCATATCTATTGAGTCACTACCATTTGTAAGTATTGGGCTAGGCATTGAGGTTGACAAATATTTCTAAATTATTGATACAGGTAGATCTCTTTTAATGAGAGTATATGTTCCTATATGTTACCAGGCATACTTTATTTTCAGAAATAGAAATGAAATGAGATGTGCTATACAAACATAAGATATGTTTTTTAGGAAATTTGAAGACATCGAAGGTTTTTGAGCAGTATCTGAAGTCTGGCAGCATTCTGCAGAATGAATTAGAGAAAAGAGAGAGAGATTGACGGCAGGGACATAAATTAAGAAGTAATTGCAATAAGTTGGAGAATGTTGTAATTAGGCAACAAGTTAATAATGTTCTGGCCTCAGGTACTGAAAGCAGAAATGAAAAGGAAGTGGGGTGGGTGAAAAAGTATGCAAAGGAAGATTTGGCAAGATATGGTGACTAGCAGATGTTAAGGGAAGGAAGACAAAGTGACTCTAGGAGTTTGAGTATGGGTGACTAGAAGAATGGAATTTTGGAAGGAGGGAATGGTTTGGCGGCAAAAGCCCTGTTTCAGATACACTGAGTGTGTGGGAATGTGGTCTCTGGGAGGGGCTTCCTGGTGGCAGATTGGTGAGGTGAAATGTAGGATTACCCAAACCATGTCTTCCTCTTCCATTCAATTACCCCTTTAGTTGATTTACAAGAATACTATACGATCATTTAAAATGATGTACTTGGAAATATATTTATTTATTAACATGAAATGAAGTTTGCACATTAAGTGGAAAAAACTAAATAGAAAAGTCTGGAATGGCTTACCCCAAATGTTAACAGTGGTTGCCTTTGGGTGGTAGGATTATGGTGATTTTTTCCCCATTCTTTATGAATGGCATTTTAAAACTAAATATGCTATTTTGCCCTCATCTGAGACCAGTCCCAGATCAGGGACTGAATGAGCTCTGCTCTTCCCTTTAGTCCGTGTGGCTCACATCCTCCTGGGCTGGTGTCTGAGAGCTTCCCACAACTCTACCCCTGAAGGACGTTCCCACCCTGCTCACGGGGCAGCCAACAAAACTGCAGTGGCCACAGCTCAGCCAGCCTCGGCATCAGTCCCCTCCCTGATGGCAAAGCTCCCCACGTGCAATGTGTGGCTGGGACATCGTTGGGGCTGTCATCCTAGGAGGCGGCCTTCTCTTTGAAGAAGTCAGGCTAAGAAGCCACGTGAGAAGAAGTGATGAGGGGACCCTGTCAGAACACAGGAAGCTCAGAGCCTGTTTCTCCTGAATGAGCAACAAGACCTATCAGTGGCCTCAGGTGGCCCTGCCCAAACTCTCTTCTCTCTCCCCATTACCCCAAGAACTCTCTGAGTGTGGAAGACTTTCCCCAGGCCTTCCTGATGCAACAGAATGAGTGCGGGATTGGCACCAAAGCACGAGAATTTGCATTCTTGCTCCCCCACCTCCTAATCGAATGTGTGCCAGGCGCCGTCACTCTATGTGTATTAACTCATTGAATCCTCACACCACCCCTAAGAATCTGGTGACTATGATGTTACTGTTTCTCCTGGCCCCAGAGAACTGTTGACCTCTCCCCTCACCCTGACCTTCTCTCTGGCTGCTACCCTACAATGCTCTTCCATCTCAGCTAAGCTCCTGCCCAAACTGTCTCTAGCTTCTCGCTCAAGTTTGCTTCTCATCCCACTGCAATCCTCTTCCCTCCGACTCCCCCAGTGCTCTTCAGGCTGCCAACTCCTATGTATATTTTTCCTCACTTTACATCATCTCTCTGTGCATTTGATTAAGTTGACCAGTATCTCTTATTTGGCTTCCAAGATATTCTCTGTTTCCCCCCACTCCCTCGCCCTATATTATTAACCTTGTTGAGACTCCACGTCTCTAGGAAACCATCTCGGATTCCTGCCTACCTTCTGTCGAGCCAATGACACCCTCTTCTGTGTTACGTCTGGACCTTGCACATGTCCTTTTTGTTATACTTATCACATTACATTATAATTTGTTGACCTGTGTCCCCTATTAGGCAGAGTGCTCCTTAAGGGCAGAAATCATACTCCATTTCTCTCTTCTAAGTATTTAATACATAATAGGTCCTCAGTAATTTGCTTATTAAATAAATAACTGAGTAAATTGATGAGAACGGCCAGGCACACAAATAGCTCATTTAATAAATTTGCTAAGGAAAGCCAAAAGGTGGTTGCAAATAGGAACAAATGGTAGAGAAATGTGGTTTTGCGTGTGTGTTCGTTTTATTTGGGGGGTGGCTAAGACCTGAGAAAAAGTGGTCCCAGGAGAGAGAAGAGGTTTTTAGGATAGGGGAGAGCTAATCATGTTTGCAGACTGAGGGGGAAAGCCCGTGGTGAAGGAAGAAGCAAGGAACGGGTATGGGGAGAAGGCTGAACAAGAGCTTGTAAAGAAAATCAGGATGGGCCCCAAAGCACAGGTGGAAGGATTAGCCATGGACAGAGGAGAAGCCAGGGCTGTCTCCTCACCAGCTCGACCCTGCCCTTCTCAGCGGCCACCGGCCCCTCTACCAGCCCCCTCAGCTGGGGCTCCCACCTCCTCAGGCACCAGCTTGTCTGCTACCACCTCAGCTGCCTGCACCGCCAAGACCCAGCAGGGAGGGAACAGGTGGTGCTTCTCTGCTCGGTAATTCCTGAGCTCTAGTGGCACGGTAGCCATCAGATGCTAATAATTCCTCTCTTCGACCACAGAACAAGGCCTTGGTTCTCTTACAGCCACCCGAACCCCAGAATGCCTTCCTTTGACTTCCTCTTACTTATTATCATTCTCTCCTTAGCTCTTACCCCTGACAGAATCAGAAAACATTGTGGGTGACGCCCTATTACTATTATATATACTGGGCATGAAACGGTCAAAGAAAACTCTTAGTGTGTGTGTGTGTGTGTGTGTGTGAGAGAGAGAGAGAGAGAGAGAGAGAGAGAGAGAAAGAGAGAGAGAGAGAGAGAGGGAAAAAGAGAGAGAGATGGTGGTGTTGTTGGGGGGGTGGGTTCCAATGGTGAAGAATTTGTTTTTAGCTCAGATCTCAATCAGGAAGTTATTCACTCCAGCAAAGGCACTAAATAGATTGGGTCAGAAAACAAAGATGGGTCACTGAATGCTCAGAGAAGTGTAAAGAGCCGTCTGGATCTGCAGCCTCTTGCAATTTAAGAGTGAGAAGCTGCTCCGGAATAATAATCAGGGTAGGCAGACAGGATTTTACAGAACTTTATATCCAATCATTCATTTGACAAATATCTGAGTGCTTACTATATGCCTGGCACTGTGCTAGACACTCAGAGGTAGAACTCTCAACAAAACAGATCAAAATCACCACCCTCGAGGAACATGCATCTAGTGTGGGGAGACCAAAAATAAACACCTGAAATAGGTAAATGATACGGTGTGTTTGAAGATGACGAGTACTATGGAAATCCATAGACTCCAGCATGGCCCCTAGCGATCCCACCTCCTGGAAACACAACTTGTGTTTCCTCCCACACTAAATAGGCCTGGCCTGTGAGACTGATTGGATACTGCAGAAATGACGGCATGTGACTTCCAAGGCTAGGTTATAAAAGACATTGCAGCTTCGGCCTGGCTGTCTCTTAGATTGCTTGTTCTGGGGTAGTGGTTGCCATGTCATGAGGCACACACTCAAGCAGCCTGGGGAGAGGTCCACGTGGGAGGAAACTGAGGCTTCCTGCCAACAGCCATGTGAATAAGCCATATTAGAAATGAAGCTTCCAGCCCCAGTCAAGTCTTCAGATGACTGCACTCTGGGGCGACATGTGACTTACAACCTCATAAGAGATACCAGCCAGAACCACCTAGAACTCCCTAATTCCTGACCCACAGAAACTGTGAGAGATAAGACATTTCTATTGTTGTTTGAAGCTATTAAGTTTGGGGGTTACACAGTTACTGTGTAACTATTACTGTTACACAGTAATAGTTAATACTATTATTAACTATTAGTAATTGTTATATAATAGTAATAGTTATTACTATTATAATAGTTACTGGGTAACTACTACTGTTACACAGTAATAGTTGACTAATAAAAAAAGGAGTGACAGCAGATGGGATGGGGGTGCAGTTTTAAATAGGATGGTCAGGGTACACCTCGCTTCAAAGGAGGCACTTGAGCAGAGATTTGAAAAGCAGTCTGGGAAATAGGCAGGCAGATATCTGGGGAAGAGCATCATGGGCAGAGGAAACAGCCAGTCCAAAGCCCTGAGGAGAAAACATTCTTGGAGGATTTGAGGCACAGTAAGGACTGTGTGGCTAGAGGGGGAGAGAAGTTGGTGATAAGGTTGGAGAGGTAATGGGGGAGGGGCAGTGGCTGATCATGAGAAATGAAAAATGACTATTGGATTTAGCTCCATAGAAGCCACTGTTGACCTTGATAAAAGTAGTTTCAGTGAACTAATTGAGATGAACGCCTGCTTGGAGTGGGTTTCCAAGATAATGGGAGAAAGGAATTGGAGGCAGCAACTCTTTCAAGGAGTTTCAAGGGGAAAAGAGAAATGCCATGTAGCTGCAGAAGAAAGTGGGTCAAGAAAAGATTTATTTTTTAGATGGGAGAAATTACAGCATGTGGGCATGCTGAAGAGAATGAGCCAGTGACAGTGGATGATGGGGAGAAGTGCTGGAGTGACGTGCTTGAGTAGGTGAAAGGGGACGTGATTGAAGGCATACGTGGAGGAGCTGGACTTACAGAGAAGACGGAGGGTTCGTCTTAGGAAAAGTCGGAAGGCAGAATATGAAACAGGTACTGGAGGAGGGCAGATGTCATGGTGGGAGGCTGTACAGTTCTCGTCTGATTATTTCTCTTTGCTCATTGGAGGAAGTCAAAGATTATAGTAGCAATACAATGATAAAAACTGTGTATAAAATGAACCAGCATATAACAAAGATAGAATAAAGGCCCCAGCAGAAGAAAAACACATCTCAGTACAGCCTGTTGTTTAGAAACAAAGGCATGGAACATAGAAGAGAATCTACAGAACTGGGATAACAGAATTACGACTTCAACAAGAACACACGGGAATCTCTCAGCCAGACCTAAGGACTTTTACCAGTTCCTTAGAGAGTCTCCTTAAAACCTTCACAGTTTACATATGCACTTACATGTGAGTTAGCTATATGGTAAGACGTATGAAGTTTAATTGCAGAATGTGAGTTATATCATTCTTAATTTTCACATCTTCATCAAGACCTAAGGTTAAAAGGTTTTTTTTTAGGTCTTGCTATAGAAAGATATCTGGACTGGACGGATCTTACCTGATTTTGAAGTCAACATGTGGGTGTCCAAAGTTCTTGTCCTGAGGTTTTACCAGGAAGGTATACTATACTCTATATCATCATATAATGTTATGCTCAAAATCATCCCTCCAACTCACCCAAACAGCATCCTTGGATTGAATTGGTACCCTTGTCTGTCCCTTTCCTCCAGGTAAAATGTTTTAGTTTGGGACCTTCAAACGTATCCTTCTTACTGCCTGCAATTATTAAAATGAGGACCAGTCATTAGCTCTGACTGGTCCTGGTCCCCTCTCCCTTTAGGTTCATTAAGCCCGCATTCAAACAGAACCCATGGCCAGATGCCCTAAGTGCTCTGACATGCTTTGATATGTTTGAGCTCCCTAAACAGGCAAGCAGCTCAGCTCTTCCGTCCTGGACACTCCCACACCCTTTTGTTCCATAAACTGAGGGTAGGATAATTCTTTTTTATTAAGACCCATCTAGGATAAGTTAAATAACCTGCTGATTTCCGCCGAAATACCATGAGTTATTTTCAAGTCTCCTTAGGTAGCACTGAGGGAGGTTGGTGGAGAAAGAGGCAGGGGGAGTGTTTGACTCATGTTTGAGAATTGTTCTACAATAAAGAGATTTTTAAAAAATAATTAGATTCCTTCTGTATGTGACTTTCATTCAAACACAAAGCTTCTCTTTAAGTTAAAAAAAAAAAAAAAAACCTATTATGCTTACAACTGTGCATTACCAAAAGCCTCAAATTAAATTGCAGGAGGATTGAGAAAATAGGGCTATTAAAATATTTGAGTTATTTACTGAAGTTGAGTAAGGAGGAAAAAAGACTTCCAGCTTCTTCCTACCTTCTATCCCCCTCTCTCCCCCACACTCTCTTCCTCTGTCTCTCACATTTTGACAGGGGAAATAGCTTTGGAGCACGTTATGAGGGGACCTAGGGAACATGATCCTGCCATGGCTTTAACTGGCTGCCATATGGACCCTCAGATGGAGTGCAGAGTTTGTCCTCTATCCTGCTCTACTCCTCCTTTTCATATCATTCCAATTGGAATCATCCATTCCACATGCACTGAGTTCCTACTATGTCTAAAGCACTATGGAAAGACATAGTCTCCTCAGAAGGAAAAATTACACATGAAATAAGTAAAGCACTAGATTTTTAAAGTCTATACATTTAAAGACACCACATTATGTTACGAGCGGAAGACAGAGGAGAACTAAGATTTTTCCTTTGCCTCCTATTTTCCAGGCACAGAGCTACAGGATTTATAATCTCTCCTTTACTCTTCACATTAAAACCATGACATAGATACAGCTCACTTTTACAGTTAGTGGGAAAAAGCCTTAGGAATGATGAAGAACTCACCCAAGTCCGCACAGATGGTAAGAAAAAAGACGTCACTTTCAATGAGAATAGATGAATATGCCAGAATTTTAAGGATCGACAGGAAGGAGAGGGGAGAGCAACCTAGGTTGAGCTGAGGAATTCCTGGAGCCAGCTGTAAGCAGTGGAAGGATTCTGTCAGGGAACAAAGTCAAAAGTCCATTATTTATCCCATAATGGATCCTACCCACAGTGCGACATCCATTATGGGATAAAGTCCTGCCCTTGCTGGAAAACACAGAACCGCTAGATCCAGGACTTGTGAGGGAGAAGAGTCTCAAACTCACCACCATCCAACATCTATTAAAATCTAGACCAGCAGATCTTACTGAGCTGGTCCCCTGGAGAACTGCTTTTACTGAACTGAGCTTTGGTATGGTCACCCCAAACGAATTCCATCCCAGTGTAGACCATTAGAATTGTCGAGGAACTCCCCTGTCACATTATATAAGATCTTTATGAGCTTGAGAAAAATTTTCTTTCTGGTTTTAGGAATAAGTTGAATATAAATATATATTCCTGATATCTATAACCTATCAAGAATGGGTTGTTATGGCTTGTTTTTACCTCATGACCCCTGTGAGCTGGGCAGTTAGTTAGCTCCTCTCTTTTTGATTGATCTCCAGAAAGCTTGGACCAACGGGCAGCCTACCAGTAGCCAAGAGTTGGGGCTCTTAGGGGTCTGTATATATTTGTATCCCCCTTATTCCTCATCCTTATTTTTCCTTTCTTTTATTAATCTGCTTTTAATTTAATTTAATATTTTACATAAATTTAGTATCTTATCTTGATCAACTGTATCTCTATGAGCATCTTAAATCCTTTTTCAGAACAGGGGAGAGAAGGAGGAAAGAAGGAAGAAAGGTGGAGGTAAGGAAGGAGAGACTACTAAAAGTCCCAGGATACCATGAAAGTCTAAAAATCAGAAAGGGCAGCCAGCTCTTAACAATCACAGGGTAATGAATAGTACAGAGACAAACAAAAGTCAAGAGTAGAAACTGAATCAGATTTCTATTTCAGCATCAGAGCTGGTCCATTGCAAGAGCCATGAAGCAAGATGCACTGTTAGGAGGAGCATTGTGAGGCAAGGGGTCTGTGACCCCACCCAGACTTCCCAGTGCAGTAAGCTGGGGTGGGGGGTGGGGAATAGAAGAGATGAAATGTCATTTCTTCATTGCTGGTCATTAATAATGATTTGGAAATGCCAGATCGTTCATATTATCCTTAGATTAAACTTCTGCAAGTTTCAGTGATTTTGTTAGACCTATGGCATGGAAGTCTATATTTATATTTCCATAACCTGGAAATGCTCAAATTCTCTGGCTTTTTAACACCCCGATAACAATCGCCCAAGCCCGTCCTCTATGGCTGCAGGAAGTCTAGCCTCTTATAAGGCTCACCTTCTCAAGTATTGAGAAGTGGTCACTGAGAAAAGCTTACTTGTCCCATAAATATTCTCTGTCACATGTCATCTCAGCCAGAGCTCTTGCCCCAGAACATCAAGGTGCCAAGACCCTGCAATTCAAGACCTCTTGACCTCTTGTCATCTCAGAACTTGATCTTCCAGGAATAGCAGCTCACTCCACATACTGTGTCTTAAGTGTGGGCACAAACATGTTCTTTAACTCCCCAAACATGGCTCACACTGGACAAGGGACGTGCAACAGAGAGAGTAGCTGATACATGCCATCACCTCTCCATGCTCCGAACCTCAGCCCCACCTCCACCAGACCCAGAGCTCTTCCCCTCTTCCGTCCAGAGCCCACCTTGTTTCTCTGCCTCTCCAGATGGGAACATCCACTGTCTCCTGCCCTCCTACAGGGTACATTGTGGTTCTTCCTTGGTGACAAAAATGGCCTGTTTGGTATTAAATAAAAGCACGCAGCACACCAACCACCCAGTCCAGTTTGTTCCTGGTGTGTAGCAGGAAATCAGGCTTGTGTGGCCCAGCTGCTGTCCCCTGGTCCCCCGGTCTCAGAGTGTAAATGCTTGAGCAAAAAACCCCATCCATGCCTTGCATGCACTCACGTTGTTCACAATAGCACAGCTCAAATGCAAGAAAATGTTCAAATACTACAGGTAATAGATCACACTCCAGATCATCCACACAGCATACTTAACATGTCTGAAGCAGGCTTCCCCAGGGACAATGAATGGATACTTGTCTTACAGCTACCTGACCAAATCGATCACTAAAAGGACCCTCTCAGGACAAGAGCAGGTATTCTCATTCTCCAGCTTCCCCACCCAAGAGGCAGAAGCTGCCGAGTCCCCAGCTGGCTGTTGTCCAGCTCCATCAGGGTTAAAACCCATTCTCTACCAGGCAACATATTACCCCTTTATGACTCCTTCATTGTGTCTATTTCTGATTCTGGTTCTAACATTCTTTAAGGGGCAAAAGAGCTCACATACCAAACTAGGATATCTAAAAGTGTCCAAACCTACCGGTAAACTAAATCTTTAGTGTCACAAGCAATGCAGTGGTGCTTGTGATATGTTGTTACTTATGCTTTTTTTAAATGTAAACTTGATCATTTTAGTTTAAGGCTGTGTCTCCATATATAGTCAGTTGAATATGACAATAAGTAATTGTTTTCTAAACTTCATAATTTTTAGTGACTGAGTAATGGATCAGTCTCTGAGTGAGTCATTCCAGTTAACCTAATGACTAGAATAACTATATGAGTTTCGTTGACTTCAGTCAGGCTTCTAAAGCTTGGACGCCCCTGGGGTACTGATAAGATAGGCCCCCTGAAACTGAAGACCACCCCCAAATTCATAATGAGCTTCCCAAGTGCAGCCACGGTTTGAGGACCTTCCTGAGCCATCACTCGCCTCTCTGACACCTCTTTAACGATAGCAGCACTCAGGTGCCAGTTAAGGACACTTTTCACTGAATAACAAGGACCTTTCATCAAATGTGGTTTGACTAGATAGAACACCCACAGAACATCCTAAGGTTTATTTTCAGCTCTTGACCACTTGCTTCTGTTTGTGTTGGCTCATTTATCGAGTTGCTACGTGCCAATCTCTGTGATAAGCTATTATGTACATTATCTATAATCTTTAAGAAAATCCTGTGAAATGAACATCATTTTCCTATTTTACAGATGATAACATGCAATTCATAAAGTTTAAATGCCTTGCCTAAGGACATATAGAAGTAAGCGGCAAAACCGGGATACAAATGCAAATCTTCCTAGATCCAAAGCTTTCACTTTTTCTTATTTCTGTTCTGGGTATTTCCTGCTGGGTTATCAGAGAATAAGTATTAGTGGCCACCTGTGTAAGTCAGTGTGCGATAATGAGAGATACCACACAGTAATTTGCACAGGTGAAGTTTAATATAAAGAATTATTAACTACATCAGGGGATTGGAATAATGAGAAATTGTCTAGTAAAAAAGTAAAGCAGAACTCTTATATCTCAATGATAAGACAAACTACTTATTTCTTTTTAATGGGCAAAGAATTTGAATAGATACTTCACCACAGAAGATATATGAATGGCTGGTAAGCACATGAAAAGATGGGAATGTAAGATGGTGCGGCTACCTTGGAAAACAGGGTGGCAGCATTTCTTAAAAAGTGAAACAAAAAAAGTGTAACCCAGTGATTCCATTCCTAGGTATTTACACAAGAGAAATGAAAATGTATGTCCACACAAAGACGTGAACGTGAATGTTCAGAGCAACATGATTCATAATAGCCAAAGCCTTGAAACAAATCAAATGTCCATCAACTGGTGAATGACTAAATAAATGGGATCCACCCATACAGTAGATTATTATCCAGCCATAAAATGGAATGAAGTACTGAACAAGTTCAATGTGGATGAACTTTGAAAACATTCTGCAGAGTGAAGGAAGCAAGAGACAAAAGATCACATATTGCATGATTCCATTTATATGAAAAGTTCAGAATAGACAAATCTGTAGAGGAAAAAAAAAGTAGATTAGTGGTTGGCTGGGGTGGAGAATGGGAATTGACTAAAAGTGGGTATGAGGGATTTTTATGGGGTGATGGAAATGTTGATAAAGTTGGATTGTGATGATGGTAGTACAGCTCTGTAAATATGCTAAAAATTATTGAATTTTACACCTTAAATGAGTAATTTTTTTAAAGTAAAGAGAACTTTAAAGAATACAGGAAAAGTAGATATGAGGAGCAGCCACTACCACAAGGGCTCAGAGCACCCCCAGAGGAGCACATCCCACACCAGCCACTCCACACCCTCAGCACTCCTCCCGTCACCTGCCTTGCCTCCAACTTCAAAGAAATTTGAAGCAATCAGACATGAATTCCAACTTCCCACCTTTTTACTTGCAACCTCCTTCTCCTGTTTTCTCCAGACCCAGAGGGTGAAGGGTCCCTTTTCCCAGTCTAAGCTGGTCACGTGCTCCTCATTCCATCCTGCGCTGTCCTCCCGGGCTCTGCTCCACACCTAATCCACCACCACCACCCCCCACCCCCCTCGAAGTCAGCCTCTCCTTCCCCACTGCCCTCCGCCCCATATCAAAATGCACACACCTCCTCCATCCCAAGAAAAAGAAAACGCCCTCTCCAATTCTGCCACTCCTTCCGCTACTTCTTTGTCTTCTTCCCTTCTTAACTTCTCAAAAGAATGGTTGGCAACCATGCATTTCCATTCTTCTCCCACCTATGTGTCAATTCACAGAAATAAGGCTTCTGCCGCTTACCCTTCAACAGTTGCACTCTGAAAACAAAACAATGACCTCTTCCCAATTGCCCAATCAAATAGATTCTTTTTTCAGACCTCATTTGCTTTGCCCTCTCTGACCGCTCCCTTTGAGAAGCTCTCTTCTCCCAGAGTTTCTCCTGGTATTTGCCACTGTGCCGACTCCCCTTCTGCCTGGTGCTCCCTAGTATTCTGACTTTGGCCCCATTCTCTTCTCAGACCACATCCCTCTCCAGGGCCATCTCTTCACTTTCATGGCTTCATCAACCACCTCAGGGCTGGTGGCTTTGCAAACTCTGTCTCCACACCAGGCCTCACCACTGAGCCTGGGAGTCAGAGAACCAACTGCCTTCTACATCTCTCCATCTGGGTGGTCTCCCAAAACCCGCTTCTCCTCCAGGGCTCCCTCTACCCATGAATGTCACCACTAGCTACCTAGTTTCTCAACCAGAAACCTTGGGACGATCCTAGTCTTCTTTTGCTCCCTCACTCCCCATAATCAAATCAGTAAAGTGTATTGTTTTTATAATACAATTCGAAAATCTCTCTTTAAAACTGACCCCTCCTTTCCATCCTCAGTGCCACTGCCTGGGAAAAAAGCAATATCACTTGTAGTGTGTGTGTTGTTTTTTTTTAAACCCAGACATGGAATTATCACTGGTGCAGAACTGATCACCTCTGAGGCTGGAGCCCCTTCGGTAATGCTGATGGGGAGCCTGGTTTGGACCCTCTGCACTGGGTCAGGGTTTGTCATAGAACAAGAATCACGAACCCAGTCTAGAAGATCCAGGCAGGTCACCCTCACTGGGGTGGGGTAAAGCTGGGGAGGCATGCAGACAGCGGAGAGGTAGGGACTGAGCTGAACTGGAAAACACGTGCCATGTCTGAAGGCAACGATGTTCCTTTGCTCTAGTCAATTACAACGTGGAAATGCAGGCCTAGAGTTGCCAATTTCCCCCTCAAAGCTAGAAATTCAGATTTTTATCTAAAAATCTCCCTTTTACAATGTTGGAAATGAATTCAAAAGATTTTTTTTAAAGTATCATGTAGTCAAACAAAGTATATCTACAGGCCTGAGAGGACTTGTCTATGACTTCCACCATAGAAGGTTTTCTATCTGGGGAGGGACGTGGGAGAAGCAGTGTTTTGGGAAGACGTTTCGGTAGCAGTGTGCATGGTTTCCACCGCAAGGAAAAGGTGAAGGCAGGAAAAACTAGCTGCGAGCCCAGGTATGGAGAGCAGTGGAGCCGGACTAGGGGATGGCAGTGGAGCGCGAGCAAGCCACGGATATCTCCCACGCCACAGACCAACCGAACAAGACCCAACCAGAGATGAGGACTTCGTGGCATCGTTTTCCAAAGGAACCCGGTGCAGTCTGAGTGCCCGCCTCCATTTCGAAGTCCACTCACGTACTGACATTTGCCTGCATTTCCTCAGCCCCACCCCCATCCTTCTGAGGCGCCCGAGGGACGACCTTGGTGCTGTCCACGTGGCACTGACCAGGAAGCGTGCCCGCTGGTCCCAGAAGTGCCATCATCTCACTCCGTTACCTTATGCAAATGGCAGGCTCGCAGAGCCTGCTTCTCCATCTGGACACCCGAAGGAAGCCTTCTGGACAACCTAACCTTCCTCTCAGAGACAGTGAACGGAGCAGTGAGGAAACGTCCGCAAAGCCTCTACACCCACCTGTTTGCCGAGGGAAGGAGTTGCTATCTAAATTATTAAGGAGCCGGACCTGAGCCGAAGGGAGTCATGGAAACTTCATTATTATGCGTGCTGTGTGGCTGTCTTTTGAATATTCTGCTTTGCTTGGTTTCTAATTTCCTTTTCCTACGGAAGTCTTTTCTCGCTCATAAATCTTTGCATCTCAAAGTTCTGTTCTTTCTTCCTTTGTGTTCTGAAATGGGAGTTCTCACAACCCCTCCAGGGTTAATCTACTCCTCCCAACATTGCTGGCTCTGAGCGGCACTGGGGGCGATTAAGAAGAGTCCTGGAGGGAAGGGAGTGGAGGGGGCGTTGAGGAGAGTGAGGTGGGCAGGGAACCCTCCCATCGCACCCTCTGCCTCTCCCAGCTGGCCAGGGAAACACTCTCCAACCGTTCTCCAGAACAAACAAACCAAGTACCACAAGCGTGTTGTGAATCTGACAGCAGGCTGATCACAGAAGCGGGACTTACTATCCGCCCCGCCCCCGCCCCCGCCGAATGGCACGTCGCCCAGAATCAGCAGCAAGTGCCCTCTAGTGGGAATCAGCGGCTCCCTACCTGAGAGGCAAATTCTCACGTCCTCTCTGAAACGGGGACCCAGAGAGCCTTGGCATATGACGCTGATAAATGGAGTATTTACAAATGGAATGGAATATTTATAAATACAATATTTCCTGCCATGTCAATAAACAAAGGATGTCACAGTCACCAATGATTGCCGCTCTCCAACGTGAGCTGGTGAGCCCTGAGGAAACTCGGGGCTGAAAAAGATATCTGCCATCTAGCAGCCATCAGACTGCAGCCACTCCCTGCAGGTGAGCACGGAGGAAACTCAGGATGTGAAAATACAGGCCCCAGATAATCTAAGGTGCATATCAAGGGAATGATTTCAGTGAGCCCAGACTCTTGCCTCTTCCCCTACACAGAAAAGCACTAAATTCCTTAACTTGAGATAGCTGGTTTTCTTCATATAACAATAATCTTTTGACGTTCCCAATTACCCGCTCTTTGTTGCAAAACTCCTATATATCCTGGCTCTTCCCTTCCCCTGCTCAGAGCAGTTTCTCAGAACTATCTGAAACGCTGTCTCCCGGGCTGCAGTCCTCATTTTGCCCCAAATAAAACTTAACTCGCAACACTCACGTTGTGTGTATATTTTTTTTAAGTCAACAATACAACAAACAAACAAACCCCCCAAAACTGCTGTTTTCATCACTAAAAGCCAGAGAGAAAGGCGTCCTTTGGTATCGAGGAATCTCACGTATGAGCAAATGTGTGCCACTCTCATTAGGTCACATTCTCTGGCAGAAGCAGTACGCACGGGAGGGACCAGTGGTGACCCCTGGGTGGGGTGCCAGTGTGGGGTCACTCCACAGGCTCACTCTGGGAATCTGCTCCCCCTTTCCCCTTGCCTTTGAAATGTCTTGAAGCAGACACAGCTGTTTAAACTGGCATCCCTGTTCATCTCTGCGTGCCCAGTGCCTAAGAGTTCAATGCCTGAACGGACTTTAAATTGCTGTAAGCCTGTTAATTGCAAAATAACAGAAAAATTTCAGGGAGATCGTGGTTGCGGCTGCATTTCTACCACTCTGCTTTCTTATACAGACATCCCACTCCCCAGAGCTTTGGACAGATAATCAAAAGAAGAGGGTTGGTGTTAGGCTTAATTTTTTATGTCCTGAGGGTCAACATGGTGTAATGGGAAAATCTTGGGTTTTGGAGTTGGATGCAACTAGATTTCAATAGGAGTTCCTCCACTTACTAGTTGTGGGACCTGTAGAAGTTTTGAAAACTTTCTGCACATCAGTTTCTTCATCTTTAAAATGAAAACATTAGTACCTATTTCAGAATCTATATAGTTCATTTAGCACAATGCAAACTAAATCATGCATAGACCCATATTTAATGACATGGAAATTGTCGTGGTCGGAATGCGGGTGGGAAAAGAATTTCCAGACATAAGGCAGAATGTAAAGAAGACTGAATTTATTAGAGGGAAGGGTCACTGCCAGAATAAAAGGCCGACTTCCTAGTAGTCTGGGAGACTACTTCCAGTTTGGGCTCAGCTTTCTAGTTGAGCCCGAACATGTGGTACTGATCGGTTTTTATAGCCAGAAAACAAAGGAATGGTCAGAGGTGAAAATTTTGTTTACTGATTGGTCAAGGCACATATACCTTCCTTATATAGGGTGGAAGTGGGACAGCCCAGATGCCTTTCCTTATTTGGGACAGGTCCCGTAGCCCAGGTGGGCGTCGCCCAGGTGGGCTCAGGAATTTCATAACCATGCAACCTGGTGCGGAGGGCTGATTAAGAGTCCGGCAGTGGTGTAATGCTGACGCTTTTTCAGGCAGGGTTGTCCTTTGTCCTTGAAGCACCACTGTCCTTGGAGCACCACAGAAATTTTATGACTCGTTAAGTAAAAAAAAGAAAGTTATTTGGGAGATTGGGACTGACATATATACACTAATATGTATAAAACAGATAACTAATAAGAACCCGCTGTATAGCACAGGGAACTTACCCCACTTCGTTGTACAGTAGAAACTAACACAACATTGTAAAACAACTATACCCCAATTAAAAAAAAAAACATCATGGGCTTCCCTGGTGGCACAGTGGTTGAGAGTCCGCCTGCCGATGTAGGGGACATGGGTTCGTGCCCCGGTCCGGGAAGATCCCACATGCCGCGGAGCGCCTGGGCCCGTGAGCCATGGCCGCTGAGCCTGTTGGTCCGGAGCCTGTGCTCCACAACGGGAGAGGCCAAAACAGTGAGAGGCCCACGTACCACAAAAAAAAAAAAAAAAAAAAATTATAGAAAGTGTTACAGAATGTCACCATTTTGTAAAATGAAATAACATTTTATTTTGTGCAGTTGTCCCAAGTATTCTGCTGTGTTTGGGTCCACTGCTACCACATATATGTAGCATCATGATAGAAACAGGGGGACCCACCTAGCCCACGGGTCCCCTTCCACTGCTGCAGTCTCTGCCCAGCTGGTTCTTTTTTTTAAGCCTAATTTACTTATTTTTTATTTTATTTTTATTATTATTATTTTTTTGGCCGTGCCGCGTGACATGAAGGATTTTAGTTCCCCAACCAGAAATGGAACCCATGCCCCCTGCAGTGGAAGTGCAGAATCTTAACCACTAAACCTCCAGGGAAGTCGTTTCCCCCACCCCCACCCCCCACCTCCCCCTGCCGCTGGTTCTTTTTAAGGCCCCTCCCTTTGTGATTTATCTCTTATGATTCCCCAGGGAGGAATCTCTGCACTTTTACCATCACTACCTACTCACCTCCTTCTCCACAAAAGCATCCTCTGAAGATTGGCATTCCATGCCTGAGAGTAAAGAATACTGGTGAGCTGATGAGAAGAGCTGCTTTACACTTTTAGGTTTTATACGCATTTTGGGCTAACGAGAAATGTAATCTAAATTCACAAATTCATCTAAATTTGTGACAGAGACACTACACTGTCACAAATTACTATTTAACCAGTAATTATCTTGTCTATAAAATCATAGAGAAAATGCACTGAAATGGGAATGCCACTGCCATGTTGTACTCTGTTAATGATAGTGAAAGCTGGTTTGACCCTCTGAAAAACTATCCAACGAGAGCCTTCAGTATGGAGTACCCTTTAACCCAGTAATTCTGCGAATCTATCCTAAGAAAATAATTTAGAACACATAAAACCTTTATGCACAAAATGTTTATTATAGCATTATTTATGCTAGTGAAAAACTAGAAAAAACTGGAAACAGTAATAATCGTTTAAGAGGTAAGTAAATTATGATACACTCAAAGGTTGGAATAGTTACTTAAGATTGTTATCACCGGTCTCCAAAGGTGGTGGCCAATATGCATGATGTTTTTTTCTTTCTACATAAATATTTACCTATTCTATAAGAGTGAGAATAGTTTTGAATTTGGAAAAAATATTCTTTATTATCTAAAAAAGATAGAGTTCAGACTAAATAATCTCTAAGGTTGGGTTCTTTGGAAGCAGATGTTGAGATGGAGTTTGGTATAAGATGTTTTAGGGGTATCAGCACTGTAAAGAAAGGGAGAGGAAGAAGGATTAAGCAGAGGAAGACATTAAACTGTAGTAAAGACCTGAGAAAATCTTAGCCACCTCAGATGGAAGTTAAGAGCAAGCAATGCCCACAAGAGTGTCCCACATTGGGTCAAAATGGCCTGACCTTTACTCTCTCAACCCTCTCAATCACCAAATGCAGGCTGCATGCAGAAGGGCATGACCTCTCTGTTGATCACACTCCCTGCAGGTGGGCAGTAAGTCTTCCTGGAAGAGAGATCTAGGTGGTGTATTTCCATTTATACTACATCCCTCCTAGGTCCAAGTTACTATGCTCCATTTTTATATGCTTATTTATTGAACAAACATATTAATAACAATAATGCAATCTTACATAGCACTTTTATAATGCTTTCACATATGGCATGCTTCCCTAATTTACAGTACTGAACCAAGAAGACTCTGAGGGATGTTTTTTAAAGGCACCCCCTCACAGCTTTTTCATGACAATTGCTTTCACCATACTTCAATAAGACCATTTCATCTAATGTTAGTGCTTCCTCTTCTCAACACATCTCTCTCCCTCTACCAGGAACCCTTCTCCTTTTCCCTGTTGGAGAGCTATTGCTCTAGTACTGGCAAAAGTCCTTTCACTCATTGTGACATCCTACCCCAACCTCTTCTTCAGGTACCTTCCTCTCTTTTTTCTACAAACTGACTGCTACCGGCTAAAATTAGAAAATGACCAATACATTATGCACACATGTTCTAATGACTAATGACAAAGCACTGTTCTTCCAAATACACTCACATTTCAAACATGATCACCAGATATCACACCAAAAGCACAGGCAACAAAAGAAAAAAATTAGACTTCAAAATTTATAACTTTTGTTTATCAAAGGACACTATCAACAAAGTGAAAAAGATAACCCACAGAATGGGAAGAAATATTTGCAAAGCATATACCTGATACGGGACTGATATCCAAAATATATAAAGAACTCCTACAAGTCAACAACAAAAAACAAACAACTCAGTTCAAAAATGAGCTTTTTGTTTTTGGTTTTGCTTCTGTTAGTTTAGTTTTTATTGTTTGTTTTCCTTTTTAGGTTCATTTATTTGTTCGGTTGCTCTCTTCTTTTTTGTTTTCTAGTTTTTGTGTATGTGTGTTTCTTTGTGTGTTTTTGTCTGTTTGTCTTTGTTTTTATCCTGTGTCTTGGGGGTTTGTTTGTTCATTTTCTTTCTTTCTTCTTTTTTTCTTTTCTTCCATGCTGTGTGGCTTGCAGGGTCTTGGTGCTCTGGCCACGGGTCAGGCCTCAGCCTCTGAGGTGGGAGAGCTGAGTCCAGGACATTGGACTGCCAGAGAACTCCTAGGCCCAGGGAATATTAATCAGCAAGAGCTCTCCCAGAGGTCTCCATCTCAACACCAAGACCTGGCTCCACCCAATGGCCAGCAGGCTCCAGTGCTGGATGCCTCATGTGAAACAACTAGCAAGACAGGAACACAACCCCACCCATTAGCAGACAGCCTGCCTAAAGTCATACTAAGGTCACAGACACCCCAAAACACACCACCTGACGTAGCCCTACCCATCAGAGGGACAAGATCCAGCTCCACCCACCAGAACTCAGGCACCAGTGTCCCCTACCAGAAAGCCTACACAAGCCACTGGAACAACCACACGCACTGGGGTCAGTCACCAGAAGTAAGAGAAACTGAGACCCTGTAGCCTGCAGAAAGGAAACCTCAAACACAGTAAGTTAAACAAAATGAGAAGACAGAGAAATATGCTACAGATGAAGGAGCAAGGTAAAAACCCACAAGAGCAAACAAATGAAGAGGAAATAGGCAATCTACCTAAAAAAGAATTCAGAGTAATGATAGTAAAGATGATCCAAAATCTCAGAAACAAGCAGCCGCATAGCACCGGGAGATCAGCTTGGTGCTTTGTGACCACCTAGAGGGGTGGGATAGGGAGGGTGGGAGGGAGATGCAAGAGGGACGAGATATGGGGATATATGTATATGTATAGCTGATTCACTTTGTTATAAAGCAGAAACTAACACACCATTGTAAAGCAATTATACTCCAATAAAGATGTTAAAACAAACAAACACACAAACAAAACCTTGGAAACAGAATGGAGAAAATACAAGAAACATTTAACAAGGACCTAGAAGAACTAAAAAACAAACAAGCAGTGATGAACAACACAATAACTGAAATTAAAAATACTCTAGAAGGAATCAATAGCAGAATAACTGAGGCAGAAGAACGGATAAGTGAGCTGGAAGATAAAAGGGTGGAAATAACTGCCAGGGAGCAGAATAAAGAAAAAAGAATGAAGAGAATTCAGGACAGAATCAGAGACCTCTGGGGCAACATTAAACGCACCAACATTCGAATTATAGGGGTCCCAGAAAAAGAAGAGAAGGAGAAAGGGTCTGAGAAAATATTTGAAGAGATTATAGTTGAAAACTTCCCTCACATGGGAAAGGAAATAGTCAATCAAGTCCAAGAAATGCAGAGAGTCCCATATAGGGTAAACCCAAGGCGGAACACACCAAGACACATATTATTCAAACTATCAAAAATTAAATACAAAGAAAAAGCAGCAAGGGAAAATCAACAAATAACTTACAAGGGAATCTCCATAAGGTTATCAGCTGATTTTTCAGCAGAAACCCCGCAGGACAGAAGGGAATGGCAGGATATATTTAAAATAATGAAAGGGAAAAAGCTACAACCAAGATTACTCTACCCAGCAAGCATCTCATTCAGATTCAACGGAGAAATCAAACACTTTACAGACAAGCAAAAGCTAAGAGAATTCAGCACCACCAAACCAGCTCTACAACAAATGCTAAAGGAACTTCTCTTAGTGGGAAACACAAGAGAAGGAAAAGACCTACAAAAACAAACCCAACACAATTAAGAAAATGGTAATAGGAACATACATATCTATAATTACCTTAAATGTGAACGGATTAAATGCTCCAACCAAAAGACACAGACTGGCTGAATGGATACAAAAACAAGATCCATATATATGCTGTTTACAAGAGACCCGCTTCAGACCTAAGGACACATACAGACAAAGTGAGGGGATGGAAAAAGATATTCCATGCAAATGGAAATCAAAGGAAAGCTGGAGTAGCAATATTCATATTAGATAAAATAGACTTTAAAATAAAGACTGTTACAAGTGACAAGGAAGGACACTATATAATGATCAAGGGATCAATCCAAGAAGAAGATATAACAATTATAAATATATATGCACCCAACATAGGAGTACCTCAATACATAAGCCAAATACTAACAGCCATAAAAGGGGAAATCGACAGTAACACAATAGTGGCGGACTTTAACACCTCACTAACACCAATGGACAGATCATCCAGACAGAAAATTAATAAGGAAACACAAGCTTTAAATGACACAATAGACCAGATAGATTTAACTGATATTTATAGGACATTCCATCTGAAGCAGCAGAATACTTTCTTCCCAAGTGCACATGGAACATTCTCCAGGATAGATCACATATTGGGTCACAAATCAAGCCTTGGTAAATTTAAGAAAATTGAAATCATATCAAGCATCTTTCTCAACCACACTGTTATGAGATTAGAAATCAATTATAGGAAAAAAGGCTGTTTAAAAAAAAAAACACATGGAGGCTAAACAACATGCTACTGAATAACCAAGAGATCACTGAAGAAATCAAAGAGAAAATAAAAAAATACCTAGAGACCAAAGACAACGAAAACACGATGATCCAAAACCTATGGGACACAGCAAAAGCAGTTCTAAGAAGGAAGTTTATAGCAATTCAATCTCACTCAAGAAACAAGAAAAATCTCAAATAAACAATCTAACCTTACACCTAAAAGAACTAGAGAAAGAAAAAAAAAACACCCAAAGTTAGTAGAAGGAAAGAAATCATAATCAGAGCAGAAATAAATGAAATAGAAACAAAGAAAACAATAGCAAAGATCAATAAAACTAAAGGCTGGTCCTTTGAGAAGAGAAACAAAACTGATAAAACTTTAGCCAGACTCATCAAGAAAAAGAGGGAGAGGACTCAAATCAATAAAATTAGAAATGAAAAAGGAGAAGTTACAATGAACACTGCAGAAATACAAAGATCATAAGAGACTACTACAAGCAACTCTATGCCAATAAAATGGACAACCTGGAAGAAATGGACAAATTCTTAGAAAGGTATAACCTTCCAAGACTGAACCAGGAAGAAATAGAAAATATGAACAGACCAATCACAGGTAATGAAATTGAAACTGTGATTAAAAATCTTCCAACAAACAAAAGTCCAGGACCAGATGGCTTCACAGGTGAATTCTATCAAATATTTAGAGAAGAGTTAACACCCATCCTTCTCAAACTCTTCCAAAAAATTGCAGAGGAAGGAACACTCCCAAACTCATTTTATGAGGCCACCATCACCCTGATACCAAAACCAGACAAAGATACTACAAAAAAAGAAAATTACAGACCAATATCACTGATGAATATAGATGCAAAAATACTCAACAAAATACTAGCAAACAGAATCCAACAACACATTAAAAGGATCATACACCATTGGTCAAGTGGGATTTATCCCAGGGATGCAAGGATTCTTCAATATATGCAAATCAATCAATGTGATACACCATATTAACAAATTGAAGAATAAAAACCATATGATCATCTCAATAGATGCAACAAAAGCTTTTGACAAAATTCAGCACCGATTTATGATAAAAACTCTCCAGAAAGTGGGCATAGAGGGAACCTACTTCAACATAATAAAGGCCATATACGACAAACCCACAGCAAACATCATTCTCACTGGTGAAAAACTGAAAGCATTTCCTCTAAGATCAGGAACAAGACAAGGATGTCCACTCTCACCACTATTATTCAACATAGTTTTGGAAGTCCTAGCCACGGCAATTAGAGAAGAAAAAGAAATAAAAGGAATACAAATTGGAAAAGAAGAAGTAAAACTGTCACTTTTTGCAGATGACATGATACTATACATAGAGAATCCTAAAAATGCCACCAGAAGACTACTAGAGCTAATCAATGAATTTGGTAAAGTTGCAGGATACAAAATTAATGCACAGAAATCTCTTCCATTCTTATACACTAATGATGAAAACTCTGAAAGAGAAATTAAGGAAACATTCCCATTTACCATTGCAACAAAAAGAATAAAATACCTAGGAATAAACCTACCTAGGGAGACAAAAGACCTGTATGCAGAAAACTATAAGACACTGATGAAAGAAATTAAAGATGATACCAACAGATGGAGAGATATACCATGTTCTTGGATTGGAAGAATCAATATTGTGAAAATGACTGTACTACCCAAAGCAATCTACAGATTCAATGCAATCCCTATCAAATTACCAATGTCACTTTTTACAGAACTAGAACAAAAAATCTTAAAATGTATATGGAGACACAAAAGCCCCTGAATAGGGCTTCCCTGCTGGCGCAGTGGTTGAGAGTCTGCCTGCTGATGCAGGGGACACGGGTTTGTGCCCCGGTCCGGGAAGATCCCACATGCCGCGGAGCGGCTGGGCCCGTGAGCCATGGCCGCTGAGCTTGCGCATCTGAAGCCTGTGCTCTGCAATGGGAGAGGCCACAACAGTGAGAGGCCCACATACCGCAAAAAAAAAAAAAAAAAAAGACCCTGAATAGACAAATCAGTCTTGAGGGAAAAAAACAAAGCTGGAGGAATCAGACTCCCTGACTTCAGACTATACTACAAAGCTACAGTAATCAAGACAATATGGTACTGGCACAAAAACAGAAAGATAGACCAATGGAACAAGATAGAAAGTCCAGAGATAAACCCATGCACCTACGGTCAACTAATCTATGACAAAGGAGGCAAGGATATACAATGGAGAAAGGATAGTCTCTTCAATAAGTGGTGCTGGGAAAACTGGACAGCTACATGTAAAAGAATGCAATTAGAACACTCCCTAACACCATACAGAAAAATAAACTCAAAATGGATTCAAGACCTAAATGTAAGACCAGACACTATAAAACTCTTAGAGGAAAACATAGCAAGAACACTCTTTGACATAAATCAGAGCAAGATCTTTTTTGATAAACTTCCTAGAGTAATGGAAATAAAAATAAACAAATGGAACCTAACGAAACTTAAAAGCTTTTGCACAGCAAAGGAAACCATAAACAAGATGAAAAGACAACCCTCAGAATGGGAGAAAATATTTGCAAACGAATCAACAGACAAAGGATTAATCTCCAAAATATATAAACAGCTCATGCAGCTCAATATTAAAGAAACAAAAACCCAATCCAAAAATGGGCAGAAGACCTAAATAGACATTTCTCCAAAGAGGACATACAGATGGCCAAGAAGCACATGAAAAGCTGCTCAACATCACTAATTATTAGAGAAATGCAAATCAAAACTACAATGAGGTATCACCTCACACCAGTTAGAATGGGCATCATCAGAAAATCTACAAACAACAAATGCTGGAGAGGGTGTGGAGAAAAGAGAACCCTCCTGCACTGTTGGTGGGAATGTAAATTGATACAGCCACTATGGAGAACAGTATGAAGGTTCCTTAAAAAACTAAAAATAGAATTACCATATGATCCAGCAATCCCACTACTGGGCATATACCCAGAGAAAACCATAACTCAAAAAGACACATGAACCCCAATGTTCATTGCAGCACTATTTACAATAGCCAGGTCATGGAAGCAACCTAAATGCCCACTGACAGACGAATGGATAAAGAAGATGTGGCACATATATACAATGGAATATTACTCAGCCATAAAAAGGAATGAAATTGGGTCATTTGTTGAGACGTGGATGGATCTAGAGACTGTCATACAGAGGGAAGTAAGTCAGAAAGAGAAAAACAAATATTGTATATTAACGCATGTATGTGGAACCTAGAAAAATGGTACAGATGAACCGGTTTGCAGGGCAGAAGTTGAGACACAGATGTAGAGAACAAACGCATGGACACCAAGGGGGAGAAAGCCGCGGGGGTGTGGTGATGGTGGTGTGATGAATTGGGCGATAGGGATTGACATGTATACACTGATGTGTATAAAATTGATGACTAATAAGAACCTGCTGTATAAAAAAAAATAAAATTAAAAAATTAAAAAAAGAAAAAACAAATATCATATATAAACACATATATGTGGAATCTAGAAAAATGTTATAGATGAACCTGTTTGCAAGGCTGAAATAGAGACACAGATCTAGAGAACAAATGTATCGATACCAAAGGAGGGAAAAGTGGAATGAATTGGGAGATTGGGATTGACGTATATACACTAATATGTATAAAATAGATAGCTAATGAGAACGTGCTGTATAGCACAGGGAACTCTAGTTAGTGCTCTGTGGTGACCTAAATGCGAAGGAAATCCAAAAAAGAGGGGATGTATGTATACATACAGTTGATTCACTTCGCTGTACAGCAGAAACTAACACAACATTGTAAAACAACTGTACCTCAATAAAAGTTAAAAAAAAACAAAAGAAAAAACAAAGTGAGCCTTTTGACTTAAATACAAATTTCTCCAAAGAAGATATACAAATGGCCAACAAGCATATGAAAAGATAATCGCCATCATTGGGGAAATGCAAACCCAAACCACAGTGAGATTCCTCTTCACCTCATTAGGATGGCTATTATAAAAAAACAAAAAGAAAACAGAAAATAAGTGTTGACAAGGATTTGGAGGAATTGCTACTCTTCTGCATTCCTGGTGGGAATGTAAAATTGTGCAGCTGCGATGGGAAATATTATGGTGATTTCTCAAAATATTAAATACAGAATTACCATATGATTTAGCAATTCACTTCTGGATGTCTCCCCAAAAGAACTGAAAGAAGGGATTCAGATAGATATTTGCACACCCATGTTCATAGCAGTACTGTTCACAATAGCCCCCAAAATGGAAATAACACAAATGTCTATCAATGGATGAAGCGGTATATACATACAGTGGAATATTATTCAACCTTAAAAAGGAAGGAAATTCTGATATGTGCTACAACATGGATTAACCTTGAAGACATTATGCTAGGAGAAATAAGCCAGACGCTGAAGACCACATATTGTATGACTCCATTTATATGAAATGTCTAGAAATGGCAAATCCATAAAGACAGAAAGTAGATAAGTGGTTGCCAGGGGCTGGCGGAGGGGGAATGGAGAAAGACTGCTCAGGAGTATGAGGTTTCTTCTTTTTTTTTTTTTTTTTGTGGTACGCGGGCCTCCCACTGCCGCGGCCTCTCCCGTTGCGGAGCACAGGCTCCGGACGCACAGGCCCAGCGGCCATGGCCCACGGGCCCAGCCGCCCCGCGGCATGCCGGATCCTCCCGAACCGGGGCACGAACCCACGTCCCCTGCATCGGCAGGCGGACCCTCAACCACTGCACCACCAGGGAAGCCCATGAGGTTTCTTTTGAGGGTGATGAATGTTTTGGAATTACAAGGTGGTGATGGTTGCACAACCTTGTGAACATACTAGAAATCACTGAATTGTATACTTTAAAAGCATGAACTTCATGATAAGTAAATTATAGCTCAATTTTTAAAAAAATTCAAGTAGTTCCAACTTCATGAAGACTTCCCTGAGCATCCTGGTTAGTTAACCACTCCCTCCTATGCACAACCTTTAGATCACACCTTTATTGTAGACTTATGTAACTTTTTGTAATGTACCATCTCTTCTGCTGATTCTGAGTGCTTCTAGACAGGACTTTGTCTTGTCTGTGCCTGTATCCTCAACTGGCCACAGTGCTTAAAACTCAGGACGGTAGATAGAGGTTGAATTGGAAAGATTATCTACTTTCCAAGACTTTACCATACACAGCAATATTGAGCAATCTATTTCTTGGATATAACAAATATTATTTACATACTGTGTGTAAGACTTTAGTGATATAAAAACAAAGATGCATAGTGTCTACCTTAGAGGAACTTACAAATTTTTGGTGGAAATAATTGTACTTAAGTAAGTACAATACAAGGCAGAAAATAAGTACCATGTGAATGGCATAATGATCCACACCTAAGAGTTTGGCAAAGTAGAAAATTACTACCTTGGGGCTGATCAGTAAGATTTTGTGGAGGTAGAGGCATGAAAGTGATCTTTAGGGATGTAGCAAGATGTTAAAATAAAAGCTTCAGTTGAGGCACATTCCAGAGCTATGTGTTGGACCAAAACATAGATGGTAAAAAGGGGAGAAGGGAGAGGCATGTAACTCTCAAATGGTCACCCACATTGACGGCATAAAGGGATGCTGATAGGAAGCTTTTTGAAATGGATTTCTTTGGAAAGAACTACTGTGTATGAAGAATTCTACCCTCCTCACTAAGGGTGAATGAGGAGGAGAAGGGATATCCGCTCCTTATCTCAAACCAAAGGACAGGACTTTGAGGGAACCATCTGCGGAGCTTAATGTGTGTCTCCTACAGTTTGAGGGACACAGGTCTGCTGACTGGATCACACTGGAGAAATCAAAATGTCGAGGGCTGAGGTGTGGGGAAGTAGCTACACTCCCAGAGTCTGTCTGGGTGAATGGTGTCTCCTATGGACCAAATGAGATCCCCGAGGGAAAGGGAATTGACATGGTTATGCTTAGCCCCTGGTCGAAATGGCCTCCTGCGGGGGTGAAAGCTGGAAATGAACTGCTGCTGGACGTGTAGATGCTGCAGAAGTGGGGAAAGGGAAGGTCTCTGAGGAACCCATGAAAGTCCCTCAAGAGGGAAATTGGCTTCAAAGATCTTCAAGGTCCAGAGAGCACCAGCTAGATCACTTCCACAGCATCAATCAACCAAGAATTCTATGAATCCACGAATTCCCCTCCCCAGGCTCCAGACCCTGAAAGGGCCAAAAACAAGTTTGTAAGATGGGAGAAGAGAAGAAGGAGCATGAGAGGAGGAAAGAGAGAAGCCAAGAGCCCCTCTCCCCCGATCTTCAAATTTCAGACTTCTAGCCTGCAGCCAGCTGAAGCTGGAGGAGAGGACAAACTTCAACTGTAAGTTGAAGTTACAACAATTCTCATCTCGGACTCCCATTTAAATGCCTGGTTGACATTTTGTGCCCTAAAAAGTGACAGCACTGTCATTACCTCTGAGGGACAACCTTTGTCTTTTCTAAATGTAAGAGAGGAATAGCCCCTTGGTGCAGACTTAAAAAGATAGTGGGAGACAAAAATGAATTTGCTTTAAGATTCCATTCTACCAGTTGTGCTCGTCCCATGTGACCTTTATAGGTAAAAATTGAAGAAGGGGCCTCCAGCAAAGGAATAGAGGTGACTGGATCCAAGCTCTACTTGGAAAAGGAAACACAGATAAACATATCCATCCCCGGGATGGGGATGCAGGAGGGCGGCTGGGACTGTAGACAAGGGGCTGACAGGAAGGACCTCCAGCGCCAAGCTAAACAGTCATTTAAATACTGGATAGAATTTCAGGAGGTTTTGGTACTTATTTCACATATTAAGTACCCGAGATCAGTAAAACTAAGTATTTATTACATTTCAAATATAAAAATTCATAAGCATAAATGCAAATATACTGAAATATATTAACCATATCACTTTAATATAAAAATAAAATATTGCTTAAAGGAAATTCTACATAAAATAGTTTAATTAGGGTTTAAAATGAAGTAAAATTACAATTGTTTTTAAAGTGATATTAGTCTATCAACGATATCATCAAGCTGTGAAAAACTTTCCAGTTGCTAAAAAATTCTGAATGTATGCTGGTTAAGGGAATGATAAGGAGATAGTTATAAGACGTTCTTAAACATCAGTATTTTCTCTAGTCCCTTATCTTCAAACAACCCTATCTCTTCGTTAATAAGTTTGAGGAGATTTTTTTGGGGGGAGGCAATATTTTCTTTCTTTGCAGGGACAATATTTGTTTGTAACAAGCTGTTTTTGTTTGTTTGCTTCAAAGGAAGTATTTCTCACTTGTCTTCATCTTCCTGTCTCATCTTACATAAATGGAGATTCTAATGTGGACACCATATTAATACCAATAGCGTTCTGTTCCTATTCCATTTGGTGGAAATCTTTGTAATAGATAAGAACTACTCTTGCATTAGAAGCTTTGCTTTGGTGGTTGTTATTTTCTTCTTTTGTTTAAGGATTATGGAAGTATAGAAGATGGCTTTCTAAACAAGTGCACTTATATCTGATTCAAGATTTTAATGAAGCATGTCTCTGTGTATCAAGACATAAATGATTCAGATTTTTTAAACTCCAAAATAATCGTATCACACCAACAGAAATGCCAGTATTCCAGGACTTTAAAACAGCATGGAAGACCAGAGTGGTGGACCATTAAACACTGATATTGTAAATCATTCTTCCGTGGGCAATGTGGAGCCAATAGAGACATTTAAACAAGGAGATGACAAAGATGTATAGACACAGATGTGACCGGTAAGACTTGTAGAGAGTATTAAGCCCACCTTCTTCTGCCAAAAGGTCAGCAACTTCAGCTTGAGTCACTGACAATCACATAGGAAGGTGATTAATGAGGGGAAGAAAGCTGGGAGAGAGGCATGAAAACATCTGTTGTTTCCCCCTCATCATCCAGTCACCCTTTTCTGGTAAAAACAATTCCGAGTCTCCTTTGAAGAACTACCTGTACCCTTTTTGCTCATGTGGGTGGGTTTGACTTGCCCTTCAACTCCAGAGATGGTTGGAAATAATTTCTTATAACTTAAAAAACACGTCTCATCTTGCAAATGACCGAGGCCCAGGACTTGTTTATATGGGGGGAAATCTTTGTTTCTAGATATACTGAGTGGTAAAGAGATAGAACTGCTATAGCCATTGTGTGACCCAGGGAGGAGCTAGGAGGCACCAGATAAAGTTTCACAGAAAAGGCAAAAAAGTGAGAGATGGAGCTGGAGGCTTCAAAAGAACCAGAAACCATTATTATCTGAGCTTTTACCCAGCTAAGCCTTCTGAAGTTTTCAATTACATGGGCTAATTAATTCTTTTTCTTTTTTCATATTAAGCCAGCTTGAGTCAGTTTTCTGCCATTTGCAACAAAGTTCTAAATGATATTCAGGAAAAAAAAAAAGCCATCAATCAGGACTGAGGTGATGGTAGGAAGAAAGACTTACGGGTGAGAAGTCATGAAGGAAAAACAGTTTCAATCTCCCATGCTACCATGTTGCATGGTATCATCCATGCAAAATGTCACACAAATTACTACCCCTTCCCCAATGAGTTGAGCAGTATAATATCTGTGGCTCATAGTGTAGGCTCAGATGTCAGACAGACATGGGTCCACATTCAGACTACCTAGACTCTGCCCTTAAGATCTGGGCATCCTTGGACAAGTTACTTAGCTTCTGTTCTCTAACCTCAGTTTCTTTCTCTATGAAATGGTGATAGGACCTTCCACTTAAGTTACTAGAAGGATTAAATGACACACTGCATGAGAAAGATTTAGCATAACGCTAGGTATAATGTTATTGATTGTTTCTCTTTTCCAAGCTTGCTGGAGATTATCACTTATAATGTTATTGATAGTTTCTCTTTTCCAAGCTTGCTGGAGATTATCACTGGGGAAAAATTTTGTTGGAAGTGAAACTACCAATGTTACCTGCCTCCATGTTTATCTTTACCTCCTTTCCCATCTTAATGGAAAGAGGTGACCCTTAATGAAAGAGGATTTCAGGCTCTCTCCGCCTAAGGCTGATCTTAGTTGGAGAGGTGACACACCTCCTGTCCAAGACTGATCCTTCCTCCTTTCTTCTTTATCACAGCTCCCATTTCCTTAGCGATTTTGCCCCATCAATGATACCTTTTTGTGTTAATTGTCCCCCCTGCCCTCGCAGTGGGCAATTTTCTCCCATTTTGTAAAAAACTCTCCCAGAATAAAATAATCCCCTCCTATCAGTAGTTCTCGAAGTGTGATCTGAAGAACTCCTATAACAGAATCACCTGGGGACCAGCTAAGCCTCTGGTTACCTCGCCATCACCCTCTCTCCCATGTATGCTGTGGATACTTCACTTTCCCATGTTCCTCAAATCTTCAAGAAGTGCCAAACCTAACCCCCCACCCCACTGATTCTGCAGAAAAAAAGAAACTATCCCCCCGTAAACCCCTCTAATTCCCACACTATAAATGTAACTCCACGTATGCCTGTTCTTTCTTCTTTCCCACCTGTCAACATTGACAATACGTACCTTCTCCTTCTGAGGCTAATGACTTTTACATTTATTTCTCATCTTTTCCTACCCTCTTAAGCACTTCACTCGATTATCCTGTCTCTTGTATTTTCAGCCTCTCCCTATCTATAGCCTTCTTTCTATCAACATTTAAACATACATAGAAACTTATCCTATCTTCAAAAGACAGTTCTCCCTTAACTTCCTGAATCAAACACCTCCCGATACTGTATTTGTTCACCTCCTCTTCCCAGCTAAACTTCTTGAAGATGTCTACACTTACTTCCCACTCACTACCCACTTCTATTTAATTTTCACCCCACTATTTCATTGAAACCGCTCTCACTTTCGTGACCAAAGAATATTTTGTCAAATCCAGGAGACACTTGGTCCGTCCATCACTTGACTTCTCAGTTCCATTTGACACTGCTGTCCATTCCCTTCTTCTTCGAACCTTTCTTCTCTTGGCTTCCTTGATACCTAAGTCTTTTCTATCTCTGCCACTCCTTATCATTCTCCTTCTCAGGCCTCTCTTTCTCTGCCCCTCCCTTAAATGGTGGTGTTCCCTACATTACTGAGCAAGGGCTCGCTGCCTGATGTGCATAGAAGCCAGTACTATGGCACTGATTTTTGAGAAAAGAAAGAGCTTTATCACGAGGTCGACTGACAAAGAGACAGGAGGCAAGGTTTTCAAACCTGTCTCCTCAAGCCAGAGTCTGGGGTGAAATTTAAGGGGTTAGTGGAATTTCAAACCTGGATGGTGATTGATTGGTTTGTTTTGAATTAGTCCATATGAGCTACTCATGCTGCTGGAAGTCAGCTTTTCCTTATTGAAGAACTTCTCACTTTGTAAAGGGCTCTGGTGGCAAGATTTCTATTCTTTGAGTTCTGTAGACTGAAGATTCTTGGTTCCAAGGTCATCCTGGAGACACAGGTTCCTGTCTTGCACATGCACAGTGCTATCTCCGTAAAATAACTCCAGCTTTGATTAATCAACAACCTGTTTTAAGGAAGTTTAACCAGTTTAAGCCGGTGCTATTTCAGTTTGATTAATCAACAACCTATTTAAAGAGACAAAAACAGTTGAAGCTGGTTGATGTTTTACGTACTATTTCAATTCTCCCCTTTTTCTTTGTACATTCCTCAGTCTTTTTTTTTTTTTTGGAACGCGGGCCTCTCACTGTTGTGGCCTCTCCCGTTGTGGAGCACAGGCTCCGGACCAACAGGCTCAGCGGCCATGGCTCACGGGCCCAGCCGCTCCGCGGCATGTGGGATCTTCCCAGACCGGGGCACGAACCCGTGTCCCCTGCATCGGCAGGCGGACTCTCAACCACTGCGCCACCAGGGAAGCCCCGTTTCTCAGTCTTGAGGCAAATAGGGCAATGACCATTCTAGCTGTTCCTGCTGATTGGGGGTGTGAATTTTTATAACAGGAAGGAAATTGTTTTGCATTTAATTATAAATATTTGCAAATTCTAGCTTGAACTCTTGTCTTGAGCAATGATCATGTGAGTGGAGGAGGCCTTTTTAAATATACATGATAGACAGTAAGTACAAAATCTGATGAGTGAAAGGATTAACCCTAAGATACACAGAACTATGACTCCTAACTTTAACAGTCCTTCAAAAACAGACCTTACTCCTTTGGGAATCCATGAAAACATGTTATAGTATCTAATTCTTCTGCAATATGAGCTACTCATGCTACATGATCATTTTCAAAACTGCAGTAATACTTTGTGTTAAGGAAGGGTTTCCCATATAACATTTCACAAGGGCTCATTTGGAGCTTGCCTCTAGGGGCTACTTTTACCCTAAGCAGGGCAACTGGTAAGACCTTATCCCAAGTTAAGTTGGTTTCTTGACATATTTTGGTGATTGTCTCTTCTAAGGTAGGATTCCTCTTTTCAGTCTTTCCCGTAGACTGAGATCTCCATGAAGCATGTAACTTTCACTATATTCCGAGGGTCTGAGACACCCCTTGAGTTATCTTGGCTATGAAATCTCCTCCACCGCCACTTTGAATAGAAAGAGGCAGCCCAAAAGGAGGGATGATTTCTCTTAGTAGGCCTCTGTTACCTCAGAAGCTTTCTCTGTTCAGCATAGAAATGCTTCGACCCATCCTGTGAAGGTGTCCACAAATACGAGCAGATGTCTATTATTACCCATGGTTCTTGGCGTAACAGTAAAGTCTACTTACCAATCATCTCCTGCTTTTGTCCCTCAGGTTTGCACCCCTTTCATTATCAGGCGTGGCCTGGTTTTAGGATTGTTTCTGATGCAGATCAGGCAATTTTTTATTACTTTTTGGATGGGCCTTTGAATTTGCGAACCAACAATAAACCTTTGTAGCCAATGATAGGTTGCATCCCTCCCATAATGGGCTCCTTGATGTAGATGAGTAATAATTCTTTCCATTAAATGCTCAGGTGTAAGCACTAGTCCCTGTTCATTATAAATCCAGCCTTATTTGGTTGTTTGGTACCGAATACCATCTAAGTCTTCCGAGAGTCATCGTGAAATCCCCATTCGTCTGCTCTCTCTAGATCCATTTCCATTTCTGACTGCCTGTTTTAGAGCCCGATCAGCCAAATTATTTCCTTTAGCTATATAACTATCAGTCTTTTGGTGGCCCAGGCAATGTACTATGGCTACTTCTTTCAGCATTATAACAGAGTCTAATATGGCCAGTATCTCCTCTCCGTGTTTCTTTTCTTCCTGATATTAGTAGACCTCTCTTTCCATATGGCCCCATGGGCATGCACTACAGAGAAGGCATACTTAGAATCAGTATAAATGGTAACCTTGGGGACTTCCCTTGTGTTCCAGTGGTTAAGACTCTGTGCTTCCACTGCAGGGGGCATGGGTTCAATCCCTGGTCAGGGAACTAAGATCCCACATGCAACATGGCATGGCCAAAAAAAAAAAAAAAAAAGCAAAAACACTATTAAAAATAAATAAATAAACGGTTGCCTTTTCCTTAGCTCCAAGGTGCAGGGCTCTCATGAGGGCTATGAGCTCTGCCTTTTGGGCAGAGGTACCTGGAGGAGGGCTTCTGCTTCTGGGACTTCCTGATGAGTTACTATTGCATATCCAGCCTTTCGAAGTCCCCAGTCCATGAAGTTGCTCCCATCCATAAACATTTCCATGTCTGGCTTTTCTAAAGGCTGATCAGTCAGGTCAGGTCTGCTAGAATAGACTTCTTCAATTTTTTTATGGTATGGAATGCCTTATGGCATTCCAGAGTGCAGCTTAATGGTTCATTGTCATTTCCTCTAAGAGCCTCATATAGGAGTTTGGCCATGTGTCCAAAGTTAGGAATCCAAATATGACAAAACCCAGCCATTCCTAAGAATCCTTGCAATTGCCTTCTGGTGGTGGGTACAAGCACCCTAGCTAATGCTTCCCTTCGATCCGGCAGTCAGTTTCTTTGTCCTTTTGATAACTCAAATCCTAGATATTTTACAGTTGGTTAAGAAATTTGCACTTTTCCCTTGGACTTTATATCCCTGGTCTGCCAAAAATTTTAAGTGAGGATTGTATTTTGGTCTGAAGCTTCCTTAGTTTTACTAGCATCCACATATTGAAGTAACATTCCCTCATTTAATTGGAGGTCCCTTAAATCCTTGGCTAAGGCTTCCTTGAAGATGGTGGGAGCATTCTTAAATCCTTGCGGGAGTGCCATCCAACAATATTGTTGTCTTATATTAGTCTCTGGATCATCCCGTTCAGAGGCAAACAGTTCCTGGGACTCAGGACTTAGGGATATGCAATAAAAGGCATCTTTTACATCCAGAATTGTTTGTAAACCAGCAAAAGTCTCCAGATAAAGCTGCATAAGGATTTGGCACACTGAATGTATCCTCTACAATTTGGTTAATGGCTCCCAAATCCTGCACAAAATGATAATCTTTTGTCCCAGGTTTTCATACCGGCAGGATTGGAGTGTTATATGGGGAATGACAAGGTCAGATTAATTGGGATTTAAGACAGGTGGTTAGCAGAGGCTTTATACCTTCTTTTGCATACCTCTTTAAAGGGCACTGCTTTAAATTTAGAGTCTTGGTGCCTGGACAGAGTTCTGCTACTATTGGGTCAGCCCAAACATATGCTCTTACCTTTTGTAGAATTTCTTCAGGGACTTCTGGTTGAGGCTCGTCTCCCAGTTGTAATAGTGCAGCTTGGAGGGTGCACGCTTGTTTTTTCTGCTGAGAAAGTCATTTAATTTTGTCAGTAGACCTTGCCTCAACAAGGGAGTAGGGCATTCAGGCACATATGGAAAGCTGTGCTTTAAATATGCTTTTTTCCAATTATACAGATCAGAGATAGAAAAGGAGGAGGGCACATATACAGATCCCCTGGGTTGACCTTGGTCATTTAGACCTGTGGGAACTTGTCTCCATGGATATTGCCCTGCCTGAAGCAGAGTACCCCCTGGGTCAAACTGAGTACCCTCGCAGGTATGGGGAGGGGAGACCCTGTTGACTATCTGGTAAGGAAGGCTACAGGGCTGGGGCCAGACCTGGGGCTCTAGGAGGATTGCTGATGGAAGCCTTGGCACCACTCGGAGGGATTTCCCCCTTCATAAGGCGGGGGAAGGGCGGGAGGCACCAAAGGAGGAGACAAATGTAGTTGAGATCATCACTGGCTCTGACTCAGGGAAAACAGGTTTTTTCTGAGGGCCTTCCTCTGAACCATAACTTTACATATCTTCTGCAAATTCTTATTCTGATATAGAGACTCAGGTTTCGCTGCTGAGAACTGTTCAGCAGTTTTAACTGCTGAACAAAATAACTTAGAAAAAGTAGTCGAGGTCAGACGTCGTGAGCCCACTACCTGTGCTTGCCTACTCCTGAACTGAAGAAAGTTGGTAACCACAGTGCAAGGCAGAGCTGATGGTAGGACAGCCAATGTTCTCCATCTGGGAGTTCCTTCTCTGAAGAAAAACAAGCCCTTCCTGAAGTCTGAGTTTTGTAGCTGGCTGACCAGATTTCCTTCACTATATTGCTCAAAATAGTATGTGTGTGTGTGTGATACACGCACACACACATACACACACACTTAAAAGCAGTTCAATGCTAGCTCCTTGATAGCTTGGCTCATACAAAAGAGGGTTAAAATTCTCAATGAAGACAAACTAAAATGTGTCTAACTGTAAAAGGCTCCTCCCTTGTAAGAAACAGGGATAAAGCTGATTTTGTCCCATTTCTCCTCTCTTTTGCAAACCAAGTCTAATTGTAAAATAGTCCTACAATTAGAAGACCCATTCTTGCGCCATTTTCCCCTGACCCCAGTTAATACTGGGCCAGGCAGTGGTACAAACGAAAATCATTTTCTTCTTTTTCATAACTCCAGTATACCATATATAGTAGGAACTCAAATAGAACACCAAGAACATAATACATTAAAGATTACAGAATAAAATCACATCACTAAAAGAACCATCTTGTTATCAGAAAGGACAAGTACAAACAGAACAAAGCACAAACTTACTGATAGAGATCTATACCCAGATGACTCTGGTTATTATCTGCATTAGAAACATTATCTCCATCTTCAAAATACTTCAATCTTCTCAGGCCATTCTCTAGATGTATTTAAGAGCTATTTTCTCAAAAATGTTCTTGTCAAGTTTTGCTTGTGTTTTGGAAGATTTTTTGCTTTATTTTACAGTTGGCTAAATGTAGGCCAAGTTTGACTACTGTATTTCTTATTTAAACTGCAAGTAATTATATATTGTAAAATCACTGTCCTGTTACTACCTTAACAATCTCAACCTTCCTAAAATATCTATTTGTCTAATAACATTGCCCCACCTGTTTTTTTTCTCTTTAATCTGTCTTTCCTCAAATCACTCTAAAGACACAAAGCTTTGCTTTTTAATCCATGCTGACCTCCCATTTGGAAATTGATGATTTCTCCTAGCTCCCATTTCACTGATTTTACTCCTTATATTTCCTAATTACTTTTACTGTGCTTACTCTATTCCTTAGACTGATTGATATGATCATGTTTTTTTTTTCTTTTCCCCCCCCTGCCTGTTAAATTAGCAGGGGTACTGTTAACATTCCCCATTTTGGAAGTGTTTTCTCCTCAGGATAACCAGAGCAAAATGACAGGAAGCAGATTCAGTAAAGCCTTGCTGCAGTCATCCAATAGTTAACCCTATTGGCCAATTCCTCACAAATAAAACAGTCACGGACAAACACAGACAAGCAGAGAAATCCAAAGACCGCAGGCTCTAACCCAGGGTTTGGGACTCTAATCCTTTGAGTACGTCAGCAGCTGTAACCTTTTATATGGGCCCCCTTAGGGTGGGGCTTGAACCCACAAACCTGACTTGCCTCCGGAAATGTTGCCACCAGAGCCCTTTGCAAAGTGAGAAGTCCTTCAATAAGAAAAACCTGGCTTCCAGCAGCATGAGTAGCTCATATGGACTAATTCAAGACTAACCAATCACCATCCAGGTTTGAAATTTCTCTAACCCCTTAAACTTTGCCCCGACCATAGGTCAAGGAGACAGGTTTGAGAGCCTTGCCTCCCGCCTCCTTATCAGTCGACCTCAAGATAAAGCTCTTTTCTCAAAAGCCAGTGCCATAGTATTGGCCTCTATGCGCGTTGCACAGAGAGCCCTTGCTCCGTAACACTCAAGAGTCCTGTCCTAGCCCCCTGTTTCTCTCCTACTCGACTCACTCACCCTGGGAATCTTAACCACTCCTATTGTTTCAATTAATAACTATGCGTGGAGGAGTTTCACCTATATATTCCTACTCCAAATTTATTCTGAGTTCCAGATCCATGAAATCTAGAGGGCATTTGTACTTAAATGCCTCACAGGTAACCTCATAATGTACATATTCAAAATTAACTTGCTAATTTCTGCTCAACCTCCTTCCGGTAAAAGGCATCCTCTGCAAGTTGCCCGACCCAGGAACTAAGAAGTCATCCTTGACGCCTTCCTCCCTCTCACTCTCTATTGTTAACTCTGCCTCCTAAAGGTTTCACACCTGGAAGCCTGCAACAGCCTGGCCTTTCTCCAGTTTTGCCCCCTTCCAATCCAGGGTGATATCCTGGAGGAAAAGATCACAGTTACACTAGCTATTAGGTTCTAAATACTTGCTGTGGTTAAGTTTAAAATTAAGCTCCAAGCTTCCTATCAGCCAAGGCAAAAACGAAAGAAAAGTAATCTTCATATGTTTTAATGTTTGTTCTAATGCTAACACTAAAACAAATTTCTCCAGAGGCGATTTATATAGGGAGCAATAAGTGATGTAATGAACAATGTCCTCAACAACATTCCTACGATATATTCTATAATTTCATTCCGCAAGTATTTATGGAGTACTTATGACTCAGGCACTGTGTTCACTACTGGAGATAAAACAGTGAATGTGGTTGTTTCTTATCTCATAATTCAAACCGAGTTTTGGCATAATATTAAAGCTAACCCTCTGAGGACAATTTGGTGGGAAGAGGGTTTATTTCCCAAGCCAAACCTGCCTGATGGTAAAGCCAAGGTCACAATATCAGTTGCTCAGTCCCCCACGGCCTACCACCCCCAACCCTTGCCACTCTGCAGCCCCAGAGCATGATTTCAGGATTTCTACCCTTTCTTTTAAACTGCAATTTACTAACACTACAAGCACCACCATACATAACACACCAAATATTTACAGGGCTTCCCAAGTGTTGTCTCCCATGTGCTGACAAACAGTGCCACATGGAATCTGTCATTTTCCAACCTCACTTGCTCTGGCTTCCTGCAGAGATCTGTTGCTAAGACAGCCACAGCACTGCTCCTCAACTACACACGGGCACCCCAGCAGCACAGGCTCATCCATGTCAAAGGTGCTGCTCGTGATGCCTGACAAGTCTGTGCTGAGGCTGCCAGGGTAAGGGTGTGGACTAGGGTGGCCTGTCCATTATGCAGAAGGGAATGGCATCCAGAGGCCAACATTACATTGCCTTGAAGCTGCTCTGATGTGCTAGCACAACCAGGACTGCTGAAGCTGCTCAAGCACCAGGGCCCTTCTGCACTAAAGTTATACCACGTTTTCACTCAACTGCTGAGAACAGCTTTCCCCACTGAGGTTACACTTCATTACACAGGTTCCGAAGCTGAGTTGTCTGGTGCTCCTGATACCTTACTTCAGCTAGAAAAAACAGCTTTCAGTTTTTAATAGTATCAGGACACACAGTAAGACTCTGAGAAGTCAGTCCATGGGCTAGGCCAGGGGGAAAACTGTGACAATGTGCAGTGTTCCAAACTGACCCTTCCTGACAGTAGGACATTCAGAATTTTCTAGGTTAGTGAACTAGTTTAGACTCAGGTCAGGAGCCATACTCCATAAGTATGGTGCCCTCACATCTTGCCCAGTTTGATTCAATGACAGAATCTAGAATGATAAAAGAATTGGTTGGATGGTGTTAAAAAAGAAAACCACAGGCCCAAAGTGGCATCACTAGTGCTAAAGTCCATGATACCAAACCTAGATTTATTATCTAGGTTTAGTACCCATGTCTAATTGCAGTTTCTGCCTCCCCCAGAAATGTAATGTTAAGGGACCAGTATGGAATTTTCTGGTTAAGCACCAGTAAGGTAACCTGTCACATGGTCCCTCTCCATCAACCCCCATTCCCACCCCCAGAAGAGGCAATCTGCATGATAAAACCCTTGCGGGGGGAGGGGGGGCTTCCCAGAAAGGGAACCCATCTTTTCTTTTTTTAATACCTTCTTGCCCCACCCTCCTGCCTATTAAAAGCCTTCTATTTTGTACAACCACTCCCAGCATTCTTCTAGTTGCTAGATGGGATGCTGCCCAATTCATGAATAGTTGAATAAAGCCAATTAGATCTTCAAATTGACTGTTGAATTTGTTTTTTTTTAATGTAACATATTCAGACTCTCCTCACAACTTGACCTTTGCCTTGAGATAGACACAGATGGTTTCATTGTGCCCTGTTGCAAAGATCTGGAATAGTGGTTTGGGGCCGCTGTATATTCATGAGAAACCAGACCAGCAGGTGGTTGAGGCTTAGCTAAGGTGCTTAGTCACTGGGACATCTGCACGCAGAGCCTGGATTTTTCCACAGGAAATATTCTGGATGTAAATAAACACATCAATGAGCTTGAAGTTCTATACGTTTGCAACGATTTAAGCCTCTAAACATAGAAGGGAGACAGCAAATGAAAATTAAATATAAAGCGCCTAGTGCCGCCCTTCGCAAACGGTACTTGGCTCTTAATTCAGGAACCCCAACTTCCAGGACTTCAAGGAAGTCTTCTACACTCAGTAGACTCAAAATAAATCGGCTCCACTACCCAATTCTATCTCCCCCTGCCTTCACGTCGCCTACCCAATCAGCTTGGCAAACTCGCAGACTCACTCCTACACACGCTGACCGCCAGCTCCTGGAGACTTCCAACCTGCCGGCCTGAGGGGCTAGGCCCACTGCCGGGGGCGGGGTAATACCTCCCGGGGAGGGCCGGCGGCGCGCGGCATTGTGGGAGTTGTAGTTCTCGCAACTCAAAGCCTCCGGAGAGGAGTCACCGCGGGACTCGTTTTCCCGTGCTCCTCTGCGCGGGTCCGCTTGGGGCAGGTCCCCGGGTGGGTGAGAAAGTGGGTGGGAGCTTGCTTATAAAAAAGTGGAGCCGAGTGATCTGTGTTAATGGAGTCACTGCCGCTCAGGAACTCTGGGCAGGTTCCTGTCCCGTCAAGAGTGCTGGAGGCCGAACTTGGAATCCAAGTTTAAGGTTCCCTAGAGGACGAAGGATAAGGAGCTGAGCTCCCCGCTCCCCCTCCCAGTCTGCGGCGGGAGAGGCCAACCCCGACACTGGTTAAAACTCCCGGGGAGTCATCGCTGCTCCCACCTCCGCTTCTTCCCCCACGCTCCCACTCGGGGTCCCCTTACACAGCTGGGAGTCGCAGCGGTCGCAGCTTGGGCGGGTGGATGTGCTCGCCCACCGGTTCCCGGGAACTTGGGGGCGGCTGCTGAGCCCCGTCGATCGCGGAGTACTTGTATTCGCTTTCTGCACCCTCACCCCGGAGAGGAGCCGAGGGGTTTCCCCCATGATCTCCCGGATCTTCAGGGTGCGCATGTGGGCCCCTGTCGGCGTCCTGACCTCGCTGGCGTACTGCCTCCACCAGCGGCGGGGGGCTGACGACCAGAATTCCGTCGACCGAAGCCTGCTGGAGCTGAAAATGGTGCAAGTCGTGTTTCGACACGGGGCGCGGAGCCCTCTCAAGGCGCTTCCGCGGGAGGAGCAGGTGAGAGTTCGGCGGGGCTGGTGGGGCGAGGACTGTGTGGCCAACCAGTGGCGGGACGGGCTCTTCGCCCCAACACACACCACCTTTGGAATTTTACGCTCACGGAGCGGGGGTTCGGGCTGGGTCCAGACAAAGGGAAAACAGTTTGAGCAAAGGTGCTGGCCTGGTGCCCGCCCCTGACCCCCCAAGACCCCTCGGACTCTTGGATTGTAGGGCAGACCGGAAACTTCCAGTTACGCCCCCCGATGGCTGTGATGAAGCACTGTGATGAAGCACAGCTAGAAGTAGTAGTGTGCTTCCCATGGTGCGTATAAATCTCCTAGGATCTTGTTAAAATGCAGATTCTGATTCTGCCGACGTGAGGTAGGGCCTGAGATTCTGCATTTCTAATAAATATTTGTGGGAACTTGAGTACAAGGGTGTAGTGCATTTATGTGTGACCATTTTGGCGGTTGTCAAAGAGTTGCAGGGACCTTTGTGCCAGGAACCACCCTAACTGGGATCGCAGTGCATAACAGAGGTTAATACCTTTGGGAACAGAATTTACTGCAGCTTTCTCTCAGGGTTTGCTGGATACCATTTGAGAACCTGAAGATTTTTTTGGTAATAAGTGCTGTGTCTTGGAGCTCTCCTTTTTTATTTTGGGTTCCTAAACCTATTGTGGAAGGAATCTGAGGTAGGAAGAATAATTTTTAATTGTTCAGTCTTGTGGCTTATGTCTTAAAATCTACCTGGTTTTGGTCAGGATAATTATGATTAAAGTACAAGTAGTCAGTTTTGAAAATGATTACCCTTTCTGGATTTGATTCTTGGGGAGAGCCAGTAAAGATCTCTGGCCTTTCATAGCAGGCAGGCCTGTGATTAAAGAACTGTCTTCCTAGTGAAGATAAATAGGAAACCTGAAATCCCCAGGCACCCAGGTGTCAAACTTAACCTGTGGGGTGCTTACTATTCTTACTATTCTCCAGGTTGATGTTGGAGCAGGTTAAACAGGATGTCCAAACCTGATACTAGACATACTCATGGTGATAGCTGCTTTTAAGAAACCCTCAAGGTTGTACAACTCACATTGTACAACTGAAAACCCAGTTTTTAAAGCTGGCCACACATGAAATCAAACCTCTAAAGCACTTCCCACAGAAATGAATAAATTTTGTCAGGCATTTAATTCTATTATCAGATTTCTAGTTAGCCTTTCTATATGGCTATACCACATTCTATCTGGTGCCTGAATTCCATGCCTTTCCTTCTCTTTCTTTCTTTCCTTTTTTTGTATACTTTGACCTTTTTTTTCAGTCTCTTACTTTACCTTTTTATATTAGGTCACTAAGTTTTCCTTATAGTTTTGTACATAGCCCATCTCTTGTGTACTCTCCTTTCTTCGCCATTTATTCTCGGTACAGAAAGGCTGTATGGAAAATAACATACAAGAATAGAAGACAAAGTTGTCAGTGGTGGCAGTGAATAAAAGCCTGAATGTCTAGGCCTGGACCTCCTACAGACAGTATATGTGCTCCCTAAAGGACCCAGAAAAAGATTTAGATTCTTTTAGGGCTTTCTCCTGAGCCAGTGGATGTGTGATGGGTATCTTCTGCCTTTATGCTGGAAGCGGCAGTTGTAGCTCAGGTAGACTGCCGGCTTCATTCAATTTCTGTCTTTGTAGCCACAAAATATAGAGAATCTGAGTCCTCGGTGTTATTTTGCAATTAGATAAGGCACATTACCTCTTTTGCCTGCTTACATTCTCTAGACTTTAGGCAGATGCACTGAACGTCTTTGGTTATCTTGTATAAAGTCTTGCGCATAAAAGCGAGGGGTAGAACCAACTCTTGTCCAACTTAGGCTATGAGCAAGTATCATCAGCCTCCTGTAACTTGTTTCTGGATATTCTCTCTCAGGTTTTTTTGTTTTTCAAGCTCCAATTTAATAGAGGTTGTTATCGGGATTTTCTAATCTTTGTGGCTCTGCTATTAATTATAGTCAGAAAGGACTTTGACAACATTCTAAAACTAAAATTGCCTTTGGTAGATATTTCCAGACTTCTGACTAGTTTATAGATAAACTTATGTGACAAGTCAATCCATTCAGTTATCACACAAATCCTCAGAAAATATCATTGTTTAAAACTAGTTGTTTTACTGAGTTGTTTTCTTATGGCTTGAATGGCTGATGAATTAACCTATCTTCCTAAAAGTTGTATCTGTGCTCTGGAGATAAAACTCTGGAACTTGATTGTCCATTTCTTCTGGTTGTTAGATTAGATCCAGGTACACTTTCAAAAGATAAATTTGGCCCTACTTTTGGATTTCCCTCAGCGCCTCTCTATATGATGGCAAAATAGCCCCCAACCCAGGAAGATTCCTCAGTTTTTATAAAATAAAGTCCAACCCATTCCAGCTCCACTGTTCATGAAGACATTTGGGTCCATATTTATTTGATAGTGTATATGAGCTCGGAAGGATAATGTCAATATCAGTGTTGATTAATACTTATTCAAAACTCATCTAAGAGCAGCAGTTTTCAGGAAGCATTACACAAAGGATGTGCCAATCAATCCATTCATTCCTGTGCAGTGGTGGTTCTTAACCTTGGTGGGACCTTGGACTCAACTGGGGAGCTTTAGAAAATACTGATGCCTACGTCTGTCTCCCAGAGATTCTGATTTAATTGACCCAGAGCATCCAGATATGGTAAAAGCTCCTCTGGTGAAGCCTTAGAGTTATCTGGACTGGGTAGCATTTAAAAAACGGAGGCCCCATCCCCAGGAGATCTGGATGTCATTAGCCCAGGAGGCGGCTCAGGCATCAGTAACTTTAAAACAATTTCCCAGTGATACTACTGTGCAGTGTGCAAGGTTTCAAATCATTAGTTTATTCTAAAATCTACACCTGGAAGTTCTTGTTTACTTTTACGTAGATTTTTTTTCTTTTACCTGAATGTAGCATATCGATCCCAGTGTAGTACTGTCTTCACGGAAATGTGCTTTGGTGAGATGCTATCATTCTCTGTCGAGGGAACAATGAGAAACAATCCCACAAAACTCATTGCTGTGACTACTGAAAAGATGTTCATTATATCCTCTTTATGAGGACCCTTGGGAGGAATTTGTCTGTTAGCATGAGAAGTGGTGTGCTTCTCCTGAACAGTTGCCTTGCTTTTATCTTTAAGCTTGTCTAGCTGATCATGTTTCTCCGTGTACATAAAAGCCAGAAAGCTTAGTGCTGACTCTTTTGGCCCACCTACAGTAAGTATATGGATCTTCATGGCATGTATTTTTTTGAGAAACTCTTATTACTCTATCCATATTTTTGGTCCCTATATACTCATTTGCTTTTGTCTTTCTTGTCTACTTTGAATTGCTTATCTTACTATATTTTAGGTATTGCTACCACTTACTTTAAGTTAGTTCTTGAAAATGGAGTATAAATAAATAAAATTATAAAGTTAGTCTTTGCCACTAACTCCGAAGCTGAAAAGCAGGCACGAGAATGAGAGTGTGTATGTGGGATGGACACCATGTATGGAGCTCATGTATCATCCATCCTTGAAAATTTGAAAATGTGTACTCTAGACTTGACATCACCTAGAACTCAGGAGTCATCTCCTAGGAAAACCAGAGATCCTCTCTTGGTGAATGCACCTAACAGGAGGAGGTTTTGTAGTGTGGCTGAGCGGGCCCTGTGGACCTGGTATCAGGACCTGTGCTTAGACACTGGGCTTACAAGGATGGATAATTCAATCTCAGCTGTAAAAGAGAAAAGAGTTTACAATGTGATGAAGGAGAGAGACAAAACAGATTCCAATTATAGGAATATGCGGGGAGTGCTGGGAACTCAAAGGAGGTGTCTGAAACTTAAATCGTACAAACCTGAACTCAGTTTGTCAGCTATTCTTCTGTCTTGGCCTTAGTTTTAGTCAAGGAGTTCCTCCATTACCCTTTACCACCTTAGGAACCCAGACTCAAAATCAAAGTCATTTTCTCTTTATTCTTTCTTGTTTACCTACCAATATAGCCTCCAAATAAAGCTTTTATCTACTCACTTGCCAGGTTTGACTCAAAAGTCTTGGATCCACCCCTTCTATTCCTGCTGCCTTAGATGAGGCCTTAGGCTCTCACCAGCTCTATGGCAGACATCTTGAAATTGGCTTTTCTGCGTTGAGTCTTTCCATTTCAATTGTGATCTATACTGATGGCTTTCAAACTATTCTATGGAGCCTGCTGGCGAAGGGGATGCTGAGTGGCTAGGGTTCTGAATTCCCACTCCTACTTAAACTAGAGGAACTCCAGTTTTTGCCTTTAAATATACAAATCTAACTCAACCTGATATTTGCTAATTTAAAAGTTTGAAAACCACTCCCACATTCAGGCAAACCAAGCCACTTCTTTCCTCTATATATTCTTCCCCATCTCTGCTTTGCTCAAGCTTTCTACCTATTCTTAGAATTCTGAATACCACCCTCTCTTCTTACCTGCCTCTTACTCTCAAGTCTGGTCTCTGCTTGTCTAAATCCTATTCATTTCAAATACCATTCCTTCCATGAAACTTTTCCTGAATCCTCAGCCAGAAGAGAAGGTCTGTCTTGCCTTTGAACTACTATGGCCTTCCTCTGGTTTCTTGTAGCACATAGTTTCTATTTTAGTTCTGCTATCATTTACATACATAGCTTGCTGTCTCTACTAACCGGAAAATCCAAAAAAGGCAGGGTCATGTTATCTCAATCTTGGTATCTTCCACAGGATCTAACAAATCGTTGAAGCTATTTTTTTCCCCCCTTGGCCGCGCAGCTTGTGGGATCTTAGGTCCCCAACCTGGGATGGAACCTGTGCCCCCTGCAGTGGAAGTACAGAGTCCTAACCACTGGACTGCCAGGGAATTCCCTGTTGGAGCTGTTAATTATGCCTACTGTGTGCCAGGCCCTTTGTTGGACATCCAAAATGCAGAGGTCAATAGATGACACAGGCTCTGCTCTCAGGAGCTAAGTCTGCTGAGCAGGACAGACTAGTAAAGGGACTTGTCTAATACAGTTTGGCAAAGGCTACCAAAAAGATCCACTGAGGCTGCTGTGAGAGCACAGGCCCAAGGTCACAGCTTCTGGCAACATTTAAGCTGTTTTGTGGAATGAACAGAAGTCTTTCCAGACGAAAGGGAAAAGAAAATTCCAGGCAGAAGGAACATGAGGTTGAAAGGCCAGGAGGTGTGGGGATGGTGTTCTAGGCAACAGAGTTGTGTGGCTAGAGAAGAAGTGTGTAGGGCAGGGAAGAATTGGTGAAGAGAGAGAGGCAGGGGCCATCATGCAGCTATGAGCCCTTGAAGGGTTTTATGAAGGGAAGTTATAGTGTTAGAACTTTGAAAGGAGGAACAGTGATCAAAAGATTGTAGGAAGAAGGTCTCGGCTCTGAACACCCAATCTTCTGATATCAGTTGCTGTAGCACCAGCAGGGGAAGAGGCTCAGGTGTTTGGATACCGGGTGCAGGTGAGGCTGAGACAATGCCTTTTGGAAGAATGGACCTGGGACTCCCAGTAGCCGTCTCCTGGGATATTTCTGGGAGGCACCAAGATAAATACAATGCTGTGTGACATCGTAGGTTTTCAAAAGTTAGTTTTAAAACAAAATGAAGCAGTAAGAAATTGAGTTATATACTGTAAGTGCTGTAGGAATTCGGATAAGAAGACAACCACTGAAAGCTGGCGCAGTCACAGCTGGGGAGGTAAGGCTTGAGCTGTCATTGAACCTTGGAGAGAAGCTGGATGGACAGAGACGGACAGGAGTCCCTCCGAGCAAGGGAAGCAAGCTGAAAGAAGATGTAGAGGAAGCAGTGGGTATGGTCTGGCCTGGGTAGGGGAAGAGAGAGGCGTAGTGGCAGTACAGCTGGGGACAGAGGCTGGGCCAAAAGTCCTGAAAGGCAGACGCTTCTCTCTTGGAACATTAGGAAAAAGCTATTGATATGATGAGAGTGGCCTAGCAAGATTAATTGGGTGGTTATGTATATATGGTTTGGGGGGTGGGAGGGAGAGAGCCTGTCACAGGACTTTGCCTGAGGTAATAAGGTTTTATACTCTAAGAATAAGATAAAAGAAGGACCAGTGGGAGTAACATTTTTTCTAGCCAGTGATCCACAGGGTCTGGGGTGGGGATGGGGGAGCAGTGGGGTGAGTCAGAGGTTTGAGTCTTGGCAACTAGGAGGATTGGGGTAGCCTTGAGAATCATAGTCAGTTGGGAAGAGGGGCTGGTATATGGGATTAGAAGAAAAGACTTTTGTTTTTAAAATTTAAGGCATCACATGGGACTCAGTGCATGTAAGAATTTTATGGGCAGTTGGCAGTTGGAGCTGTGAGGCCTCTGACTACTTGTTATGTTTTGAAAATCAGTACAGTTGGGGCAGGAGCCAGACTGCAAGGAATAAAGGAAGATGGTGAAGAAGTGAAGGTTTTTTAGGGGGCAGCTACTTATTTGAGAAGTTGGATGAAAGGAAGGGAAATACGTAGTAGTTACAAGAGTCCTTAAGGAAGGGCCATAAAAGCCTGCAGGTTGATTTCTTAAAAATTCTTAAGTATACGGTCACTGAGATTATATCATATTCATTCACTTATTCCATCATTAGTTCATTCATTCATTCGCCACGGCACTCTGGCTGCTTCTCCCCTTTACTTCAGTCTGGGCTTAGTGCCAGAGCAATACCGTAACAGTGAGCACTGGTGTAGCAATAACAGGACTTGGGCTGCGGACACCTGGAATAATAAGTCGCAGTCTTTTCTTCCCTTAATTGGAGCTGGAGTTAAAGTTTCTTTCCTTCCTTCCCATTGGAAGGTTGCTTGTCTAGTGTCAGTGTGATTCTAGCTATGTGCTGCTGGATATCAATGCTCTTAAGTTTCAAGAACCTTTTTAAACAATATGTTGTTTTTTGTGGTCACAACAGGTAGAGTGGAAACCCCAGCTACTAGAGGTTCCACCCCAAACTCGGTTTGATTACACAGTCACCAATCTAGCTGGTGGCCCGAAACCACATTCTCCTTTCGACTCTCAGTACCACGAGACCACGCTGAAGGTGAGCGATGCTTCCCTGCTCTGGGAAGCCGCCTGCAGAGCTGTGATGGTCTGCTCTGGCCTGAGGTTAGCAGGCCACCAGGTGTTTTCATTCTCCTCTCCTTCCTCCCCCACCTCAGGGGGGCATGTTTGCCGGACAGCTGACCAAGGTGGGCATGCAGCAGATGTTTGCCCTGGGAGAGAGGCTGAGGAAGAACTACGTGGAGGACATCCCCTTTCTTTCGCCAACCTTCAACCCACTGGAGGTCTTGTGAGTCACTTGAAAAAGGGATGTTGCACCCAATGTAAGGTCCTGAGCGTGAGAAAACCTGCCCTGATGCCCCAGGTGGTTCCCACTCTCATCCAAGGTAGTCTGGGGGGATGTGTGGTCGATCTGGCTGTGACATCTGTCATCCCATTGATCGCCAGGGTTTGATTCTGCTGACCTGGCTGGCTAGGCGGGTGTCCCCTTCCTCTCCCACCTCTCCATGTGTGTCCCTCCCGAAGCTGCACACTCGGTCGAAGAGGACGACCTTCCCCGATAGAGGAGGACCATTCTCCCGGTCAAGGGTAGACGAGAAGCTGCTCTCCCCTGTTAGAACGTCCAAGGTAGTCTGGGAGCAGTTACCCTAGTACAGTAGGATTCAGTGAACAAGTGGTCACCGGAGGTCACATTCATTGGCCTTCAGGTCCCTTGGGCAGCCATCCCACAGAGAGATAAAGGATACTTCCCTGCCCTATAGCTCCCCTTATGTAGTCTTGAAAGCCTCCCAGCTGCTCTGTGGAATAAGGTGGAGTGTACATATGAATCTTCCTTTTATGAGTTAATCTACCTTTTTGGTTTTTTTCCCAGCATTCGTTCCACTAACATATATCGGAATCTGGAGTCTACCCGGTGTTTGCTGGCTGGGCTTTTCCAATGTCAGAAAGAAGGTTTGAGTTTGGGCTCTACGAGTCAGCCCCTGTCCCTGAGGAGCCTTTTCTTCTCACTTCCAAAGTCCCGCTCTCTCTTTCTTGGTATCTGTCCCCTTGGTCTCTCTCCTCCTGCTCAGGTAGCTTCCATGGTGTACCTACTCCTCTGGCAGGCCCCTCCCTGTCTGGCCTGCTGCTGCCCTTGTCAGCCTGACCTGCACACCTGCAGCAATGCGTCAGCTGCTCTGATGCGCCTCTGGCTCCTGACTTTTTCTCTCAAGCATCTACACAAGCTGCATGAGGCAGCCCCAGCCAGGTCTTGTGAACAGTACTGGGGCCTTTTTGTTTAGTAGAGACGCTGCTGAAAAGGAAGGAGGGCAGGAGGGACACTTTGCTGGGACCTGGGTCTGCTGCTACTGCCCTGATCTTGGTGATAATCCACAGCATGACCCAGATGGTATTAACAGTATTCCGTACCGCCTTTCCTAGTTAAGAAAATCTGTCGAGTTTGGGTTTTGACCTGTTCAGCCAGTGAATGAGCACAGCTAGCAGTTCTCAACCTTTTCACCACCAAGAACTACATTTAGTATTTTCCTTTATGGATCTCATGTGTTGAGGCCCTTTGACTATCAAATGAAGCCATATCTTGTCATTTGTAATTGGTTGAAATTTACATTTAACTGCTGGTCTGAGTTTCAGATCATCATGACCTCACCAATATTAAAATACCAAAACGATGCCATAAGGCAGAGGTTCTTGTTATTTTCTTTAGCTTCTGTAGCAGTATCTCAAATAGAGATAAAACTTCCATCAGGCTTTTAAAAAGTGTGTAAAATACAGAACCTCCAGGCCAAAGGAGGCTGGCCTTGCCCCCAGCTGGCTTGGGTACTGCTGCTAATTCTGGCTGAAGCTGGCTGAACACAAACAGCAAGCCTAAGTAACATAAAGCAAACAGGATGGGCTGCTCCTTACCTCTTGGGAGCCCCTGAGTTTAGGAATAATCCGTAGTGCCTGGCCTTCTGAAAGCTGTTCACTTGCTCAGCTTCTAAAAGGCAAATGTCCTCTCCTCAGAACCACCTAAAGTGTAACTGAGGTAGGAAAGGGGTTTCTTGGTGCAAGGAAGGAAGTGGTATCATCACCAGCCTCTGGTGTGTCTGCCTGGGTAGCCGCTCCCTGCACTGGACCCAGACATCCTCACAGTCCAGTCTGACTCCTGTCACAGCTACTTCCATGCCTTGGCCAGTATCAAGGGATTTGAATAGACCTAAGAACCCCACAAGGTGCTACCATTGGTGGAAGTGGTGCAACTTTGGGATATTGTTTCAAGAGTAAAATCCTAGAGAAGGCCCAGAAGGTTTTGAGTAAACTACAGAGAATCAGGCTGGTGGGGGGAAGCTGGAAGGTGTTGGTCTGCACCGTTTTGTCTTTCATTCATTCAATGCGTATCTGAGTGCCAACTCAAATGTGCCTTACTTATCATAAACTGTAGGTCCATTATCCAGACACTAATGTCGGGTACCAGGTAGGAATTATCATGTGTTAATTAGAGGTTTAAATCATAGTTACTATTATTCTCACATTTAAAGGACTTACTATACATCAGATATTGTTCTAAGAGCTTTGCGGATATTAACTTGTTTAATTCTTGTGATAACCCTGTGAGGTAGGTAACATTATCCCCATTTTACAGATAAGAGAACTAAGGCACAGAGAGGCTAAATGACTATCTGAGGAACAGATAGTAAGTTGGTAAATGGAGGAGCTGGGATTTAAACGCTGGTAAATGGAGGTAAATGGAGGAGCTGGGATTTAAACGCTGGCAGTCTGGCTTCACAATCCATACTCTTCGCTCTTGTGCTCTCCTGCTTCTCAGAAAACATGTATATCTGGAGAGGGCCTCTGATCATTTGGTCTATTCTTTTTTACAACGTTTCCTGTGGAACCCCAGGATTCTTCAGAGGGGTCAGAAACTACAGAAAAGGAGGGGGTTGGGGCATGCAGGTAGACTATACTTTGGACCCCTACCTTGAAGCCATCAGCACCTTTTCTTTTATTACCTTATCTAATAGTGGGAGAAAAAAGCTTCCACTGCTTTAGAAACAATTGAAAATTGCTGATACTAGTCTCATCCCTTCAATTTACACATGAGCCCCAGAGAAGGGAAGTGACTTCCCAGGGCCATCCTACTGGTTCGTTATAGATTCAGGCCTAAACTCATGACTTTCAGTCTGATTTGCTTTTTCTGTCCAGACCAACAAAGTGTGTCTGAATACTGGTATTCTACTCAAGTCACCATAGGCTACTGTTAAATACTGAGGTTTTGGCTATCAATAATTTGTTCGGAAATAATAGCTCTTTGGGGTTTAGATTCACCTAATCACTCCATGGATTGACCTCAGTGAATTCCAAAAAGCTTCTCTGCCATCAGAGAAGGTGAGGCTTGAGCTGGGTAGAACAGGGCGCTACCACAGGCCATTGCCATCTCTGGCACAGAGCAAAGCATGGGAAGGTGTTAGAGCACTTTTCTTGGGCATCGTTGGACGGGACAAGGGTACTCGTGAGCTCTGGACAGGAGCAAGCTGCTGCGAGGTCTGTAGGAAACACTGTAGTCTAGTCTTTGGTTCCTGGTAGTTCATCTGGAAGCCTGGGTTTTCTTTTGGGTAAGGCCATAGGGTCTGAGAGAATTTGTGACCCTGTGGCCACCCTTCTCAGATTGTCATGTCAGTCACCATATTGGCCTATAGGATCGGACTTTGGGAAGCAAGAATGTCACCTAGTTCTGATAAAGTGAGGGAGGACGCATTCTTTATTAGAATCCCCAGGTACTGGTGGTACCTCGAGGCGACGTTTTTTGGACTGGGCCATGGACGTGCCAGTCTGATCGGCACCTGTACCTGCTCTCGGCTATAGGTGGCCCAGCAGGAGAGGTTGTGCTGAACAAAGCAAGGCTGCTACTGCTTTCTCCATTGCTCAGACCGCAGCAGAGCTCCTGTTGGCAAGGCCAGGGCATGTTGAAGGCATTCACTGTCCTTAAGGGGATGATCTGCCTCTGGGAGCAGCTCCGTCTGTATAGACAGAGAGAAGAAGAAGGGGGTGGAGCTGCTGGGAAGAACAAGCTGAAGCCTCTTCCCACCTGTGCTTCCCACATTCCTTCCAGGACCCATCATCATCCACACTGATGAAGCAAGCTCTGAAGTCTTGTACCCCAACTACCAAAACTGCCAGAGGCTCCGGGAAAGAACCAGGTAACTGCCCCTGATTCTTGCTCACCAGGGGTGAACAGGCAGTGTTTTACCGCCTTAGCTGGCAGGCGCTCCCTGAACTGAGGGCCTGCCCAGGCTGGCCTTGCTGGTGGATAAGGAATGAAAGAGATTGCATTAAGCTCAGGTCTGCCATCAACTGTCCAGGAAGTGAGGCAGCTCTTACTCACAGTGACAGGCTAATAGTGAAGGTACAGGATGCCTGGGGAGAGCCACGTGCTGGGCTGGAAAGATGGTGTATACAGCCATGAGTGGGGCTTTGCCGTTTGCCAAGCATTATCCTCTCTTCAATCCTTCAATGCTCTCAGATGGGGCAGATGAAGAACCTTACAGAAAAGATGATTAAATAAAGATGAGTAAGTCAGTCATCAAACTGCAAATCCAGATGGACGAGCAGAAGAAGACACAGCTTCCCTTTTTCTTACCAACGTTCTGCCGTGTAGGATAGATTGGTTTGGGCTGATGGCACTTTGCAGTTTTCAGGTATTTCTGGTCTGCACTAAAACTATGTAGTATGTGTTCCCCCAGAAGAAGGAGAATGCTGTTTTCAAGCAGACCTGGCCATGCTTGCATTGTTTTTGATAATGCTAGAGTGGGATTTGGAAAATCCAGGTTATTATTCTAGTCCTGGTACATACTAACTTCCTTTTACAAGTCATTTGACCTCATAGAGTCTTAGTTTATTCATCTATACCATGGCAATAATACTAGCTAACCCCAGTGAGTCGTCGTTGAAGGTTAAATGAGATCCCAAATGAAGAATGAGATATACTTTGTCAACTGTTAATCACTATACAGTATGATGAAATATAAGGAGTAACTTTTTATTCTTTGGCAGAGGCCGGAGGCAGGCTGCTTCTTTGCAGCCAGGGATCTCAGAGGATTTGAAGAAGGTGAAGGAAGGGATGGGCATTGCCAGTAGCGATGGAGTGGACTTCCTCATCCTCCTGGACAACATGGCTGCTGAGCAGGTGGGCTGGCTGTCCTCCTCGGGCCCTGGGGGTGGGGGACCCTGGGGGAGGCTTGGTGGGCTGCCTTCTGAGTTAGAACTGGGTGGAGAGCTCCTGGCTTGGAGGCAGCTGTGATAGGACTTGCAGACAGAATGGACGTGGGAACTGAGGGATAGGGAACAATCAAGGAGGACCCCTTACTGGGTTGGGAGCCCAGACATTTAACTCTCAACCAGAGTTTCTTAAAGCACATTCACCAGAATGCTCATGATGTGAGTGTGTATTACGTGGGCAGGCAGGGGTGGGGTGGGTGATGGTAGGGAGAGATTATTGTCTAAAAATTTTGGAGTCCCTCTTTATTGTTGGAGAGTCTATACACACGTCAGCATGTTAAAGAATCTGAGAAGCCTGTAGTAAAGAAAGTTGGTTCATCCTTAAGTCTGTTTTTCTCAAACTTGTTTAGCCATAGAATCTTTCTTATCTAATAAATACTGAAGACCGCACAATAGGAAATGCTGTCCTAGATTCAAAAGTCGGAAACCCGGGCTTTCCTGGTGGCGCAGTGGTTGAGAGTCCGCCTGCCGATGCAGGGGACAGGGGTTCGTGCCCCAGTCCGGGAAGATCCCACATGCTGCGGAGCGGCTGGGCCCGTGAGCCATGGCCGCTGAGCTTGTGCGTCCGGAGCCTGTGCTCTGCAACGGGAGAGGCCGCAGCAGTGAGAGGCCCGTGTACCGCAAAAAAAAAAAAAAAAAAAGTCGGACACCCAAAGGCAGTATAGCCTGGATCTTCCTTCCTTCTCTTGTGAAGATGATGGTGTGCCCTGAAGGCAGAAATGCACCTTGTGCTTATGTGTAAAATAGGTTTAAGTTTAATAACCAAGAGTTTGCATACATAACATATTTATATGGCATACTTTTTAGAAATCATCTTGGGGAAAATGAAGGCCAAGTAGAAATTTATGAATTCCTTGCCTTGTATTCTATTCAATTTTTTGGTTTTTTTTTAGCTTAAGAAAATACAAATTTTTTTTACTTTGGGGTAGATGAGGAGTATCAGAAAAAGGAAAAACAATTTTTTTTCCTGGGCCTTTAGATCTCGAGGAATAGCTTCCGACAGGCCTTGGGGACATAGATTTTTGAGCTGTTAAGGCTCTCCCCAGGAGAAGACAGGCCCCTAGGGCTCCATGGAAGCTGACTGGCTGCCAGGCTCAGTGGATGAGAAGCATTTCCTTCAAAAACTGTACCTTGGACCTTTCAGGTGCACAGCCTCCCGAGCTGCCCCACGCTGAAGAGGTTTGCATGGATGATTGAGCAGAGAGCGGTGGACACAGCCTTGTACATCCTGCAAAGGGAAGACAGGTAAGGAGCCTCTTCAGCTGCTGGCATAAAGTCACGCTCGGTCATACCTCCCAGTGTGTGGGGAAGGGGGCTCATCAGGCCTGCTCACACTTGTTAGCTGGCGTCTCTGTGTGCAGAGGCCGAGATCACCCCATTCTCCTGGCCTTCTGAATGGACTCGGCCCTAGGTCCTTACATTTCCAGAGCTGGGACTAGTGACCTAGTGCTTCCATTCACTGTTACACAGACCCGGGAGCCACCACTCGACTGGATTTCTCTTAATCACTGACTTTTTCCTTTGCTTTAAGTTTCAAAAGATTGGGGTGGCGGGGATGCTGAAGGAAGAATCATTATTGCTACTTTATTCATCACATTACAATTTACAAAGCACCTTCCTGTTCTCGCTGTGAGGTGGGTGTCATTATCCCTGACAAGTCCCAAGTCCTCGCTTTAGAGATGGAGAAACTGGACCTGAGAGATGTGGGCTACCTTGCCCAGGCTCAGCTAGCAAGTGGCAGAGGCGGGACTTGAACCCAGATCTTCTGACCGCCAGTCCTGTGTTTTCTCTATTTTACTGGTACTTAGGGCTCTGTTTTTAGAAGACATATTTCCTGACTACCAGAATGGGGAATGCCTCTCTTACCAAATTTCAAAAAACACCTTTCTGTGATTGGTTCAAAGCATTCAGCTTGTCCTCAGAATAGGTGACTTGGTAGAGAGGGGAGATGGGAAGTAGAGGAACAGTCCTGGGGAAGATGAGTGGGAGGAAAAAGCAGCTAACATTTCAAGAATTTGCTTGGTCTTGCATAAGCATAGGAGCCTCTGCCTGCTTTTCTCCCACACAGAGTCAGTGTGTCCACTTTGCACTTGCCTCGGGCATCTGAAAGGCTCCAGTCGCGCCACTCAGCTTGCTGCCACTCCCTGTGACTTGTCTCCTTCCTTCATCTTTTCCTGAAGTGGCCCCACTGGGCCTAAATTGTCACTCACTGCCTTCCCCTCCACCAACACATACACACATATTTAGTAAATATAGCTTTGCGGCCCGTGTATTGTCCGTTGCATCCGCTCATCTCAGCCCGTGTAGCGTGAAAGCAGCCATAGATCATACGCAAACAAATGGGCACAACTGTGTTCCAATAAAACTCCATTTACAAAAACAGGCAGGTGGGTTGGATTTGGCCCATGGCCATAGTTTGCTTTCTCCTGGTGTAAAGCGTCTCACACAAGACCTGATCCATTCTCCTTTCCGTTAGCCCTGGTTTCATAAAACTGATGTTTCTTCAAGGACAAATGGTTACAACTTCACAGTGCCATCCAACTTGGCTTGGCCTGCACACATTCTTCTGGAAAGCGTATTTGCATACTCCTCAGCTATTGCTTCAACTTTCCTTGATTTATAAATGTGGCCATTTACCCAGTCACCCTGAGTAAAGATTGGTCTAAGCCAATCATGGCAACCCCGTTTCCTTTTGTCAGTGATTGGGTTCTGGGAATTCTGGAAGAGGTTTTCTTTTCCTCTTTGGTAAAAAGTGTGAGGCACCCAAACCAAGCCTTTTTGCTACTTACTAGCCCCCATCTTTCAGCTTTGTTTGCTACTGTGAGAAGAAGTGCTTTGAGTAGAGGCACCACCTTGTGATCATGAGGTTGACAGTCCTGAGAATGAAAGTGGTGGAGCCACAGTGCCAAGCCTGGGGGCACTAGTGTTGAACTTCTTGTTAAATAAATAAGAAAAGTCCTTATGGTCTAAATTCCAAAGAAGCGTAGGAAGTGTAGTTTAGGCAGTTCCTTTGGATGGCTTTTCTAAAGGCCTTCTGGAATTCCTGGAATTCATTACACCGTGTCCTTCCCAGTTTTGTTCTTTTAACCATGAAGGCCTGGTTCTCCATGACTTATCCTGTCTCAGCTGTGTTCTTACCAGGTCTATATCCTGCTGCTGTTATTGTTGGCAGTCTTTGCGCACAGAGAGCCCTCAGACTTGTGGCAGCGCTGTTTTTCTCCTTACCGCCTGTCACTGTCCCTCATGCATCCCTTGTCTTTTCTCAGCTCTGTCTCATTGGGCTCATGAGGTTCAAGGGGGCAGAACTAGCCTGCATCCCTTGTGTGCCAGGTGCCCGCTGGGTACTTAAATATTGTTTACTCGCCATAGGGAAAGCCTTCAGATGGCAGTGGGCCAATTCCTCCACATTCTGGAAAGCAACCTGCTGAAAGTCGTGGACCCTGCCACCCCGCCCGGCAAGACCAGGTACCTGGCCCAGCAGCTCAGCTTGGTGTGGCTGGGGGCAGTGGGGGTGGGGGTGGGGGCGGGGTGGCGTCTGGCTGCAGGGAGAGAACCCAGGTTCTAGGAGGGCAAGAAGGAGGCTGAAAGTAGATGTTTAAGAGGCCACGTGTCCCAGAGACATTCACAACATTTCTACCTTTCTTCCTGCCACACCTGTCCTACCATGTTCGGAAATTTTATTTTAGTAAAAAAGAACCCTAAATTTATTTTTTTTTTTTAACTAATTGAACATGTGTCCAATGGAGTAGCTAATTAGGACATCACACGGATTCGGTATTATAATAGCCCCAAACACGGATAATTGCTTAATGGATTGTTTGAACACCTTCACTGAGTATACAGGAAGGTAGGATATCTACTGGGCATTTAAAAATGTTGGAAGTGGCTTGTGAACGTCCACTGCCACTTTCGGAGTGCCCGGAACCCCAGGTTAGGGACCATGGATTTGGAATGTTATGTGTCCTGGGCACTTGCTAAGCAAAGTGTGGTCTGCAGATAAACAGCTTCACTGTCACCTGGGGTTGTTAGAGTTTCTGGCCCCAGCCTGACCCACTGAATCAGAATCTGCATTTTAACAAGACACCCAGGTGGTTTGTAAGCACCCTAATATTGGAGAAGGACTGTTGTAGACTGCCTTCTTGAGAGAAAGAATTGTACGTAGTTAGAAATGCGCGATGAGTGTGGGAAAGGTAGGGGACAGTGAGTTGAAATAGGAACATTCAGGAACTTTGGGCCTAGATTTATAATAGCAAATCATGTGAATGACCTTCCCTGTCCTTCACAGACCTGCAATGACAATATATTTCTTACTGACCTTTGCCACCTTGCCCCGCCTCGGCCTTGTGTCTGTAGAGTACTGTAGGGTCCAATGCTAGCCTTCTAGGTTGAGGGTCAACAAATAAAATCCTCAGTGTTTCCCAAGAGACAGATACAGGGTTCAGGTAGATATAGATTAAAAGGCAACTTTATTACTGATTAAAGCCCATTTAGAGAATGTATTGAGGGCCAAACAGGCATATTAATGAAATGGACTTAATTCCCCCAAACTGCAAGCTTCCCTAACAAGGAGAGCTTGCTCTGCTAAACTCATCACACAGCTGAGAGTAGGAAGAACATTTGCTGTAGGCAGGCGGGTCCCGAAGAGAAGAGAGAGGTAGAGCTGTGCCACACATGCCCAGTTTCTTCTTCAGAACTCACCGGGGGAGGAGTAGGTGGTTGGTCGGGCAGGAGGAGGCCCGGAGAGCTACTCCAGTGTGGATCCCTCCTCATGAAAAGGAGGGGCGTGCGGGATGAGGGTTCTCCCCACGACCTACTTCAAAGGAGTTTTTAGTAGGCTCAGCTGATTCGTAGACGCCACCGGTGTCCTCACTTGCGAAGGCAGCAGTGTCCTGGCCTCCAGAGCCCTAAGGTCAAGAATTAATTGTGAAGGGCTGTTTTCTTCTTGCAGAAAGCTGTACCTCTATGCAGCTCATGATGTGACCCTCATGCCTCTCTTAATGGCCCTGGGGATTTTTGACCACAGATGGCCCCCGTTTGCTGTGGACCTGACCATGGAACTCTACCAGCACCGGGAATCTAAGGAATGGTTTGTGCAGCTCTATTACCGTGGGGAGGTAAGAGCTCTGCGGTGGGGTTGGGAGGTGGCTGGGCGACCCCACCCACCTGGTTTAGCACCAAGTCTCCCTCCGCAGGCCCAGGGAGTCTCCACTGGCACCTGAGCTCTCTGAATCCTCTCAAGGCTGTGGCCCAGGGTTAAGGCAGAACTGGGCATATAGTGGCAGGCTGGGACTTGGGCCTTATCCCTTATCTTCTAAGAATAGGACCACCCTTCTCTTCTCCTGAGTGTCTCTGCCAGGATGTAACACCCTGACTGTGAGGCCTGTTTTGAAAATTAATGATGATGTCTTTGGGAGGTGATGTTTACTGTCAGTACTCTTGGTGCCTTGGCTGCTTCAGCAGGTTGCTGTCCAGGGCAGGGGCTAGAGCACTCCCCACGGCTTAGACCTTTAGCCTTCCCAGCTCAGGAGTAAACATGAGTGTGTTTTCCCAGTCAATTCAACCAACAGTTCTTGAGGGACTTTCACAAGCAGGGCATAGTGCTCTTAATCTGGAAGTTGACCAGTTAATGGGACCTTCCTGGCTGTTATATGTGTGTATACACACACCATTGGGTCAAAGCCTTTCAGAACTCCGGGCACAGCTGAAAACAGCCAGACAGGGTCCTCAGTGCCCCTGCTGAGTTCTGTCTCTTCCACAGGAGCAGGTGCCGAAAGGTTGCCCTGACCGGCTGTGTCCACTGGACAAGTTCTTGAACACCATGTCAATTTATACCTTGAGCCCAGAAAAATACCACACACTCTGCTCTGAAGCCCAAGTGATGGGACTTGGAAATAGAGAGTGAGTGATTTGTACAAGTAGGATGTGTTGATTTTTTGAATAAAATGCCTTTATACAATGCCTCCAGCTGTTGTGTTTGGGAAAGGCAGGAACAAGGGTTAAGGTACTTTAACATGAGGGAAGGGTATTTCCCTCCTGTAGGTATATTAGGGTCTCTTCTTGAAAGGAAAAGGCATGTAATGTTGAGACCGGAATGATATATCCTATTTTGTGGCTTGATTTCCATGGCCAGAAGCAGCTTCCTGTGACATAGGCTGGGGACATCATGACCCTGTAGAATTGAGTGTGGGTTTGGACTTCAGTTCTTTTTTCTTATCTTCATTTCACAAACATATATTGAGCACCTACTAAGCAGTGATCATTATAAAGGTGAAAGGTTACTGCCCTCAAGTTGTTTCAGTCCAGTAGGAGAGGCAGATAAGTAAATCAGTGATGACAATACAGTATATTTCATTCTGTGATAAGGTACATCAGGGTCTACTTGGGTACAGAGAAGACACCCCCAGCCCCAGTTGTCAGGGGCTGGGGGGAGCAGTTAAACGCTTCTTGGGAAGTTCTGTCCTGATCTGAATAGAGAAAATGAGGGAGTAGGAGTTAACCAGGTAAGCAAGAAGGAAGTGGTGTTATGTAAAAGGCAGGCTTGAAGGTCAGGGCACGTTGCTGGGCAATGAGGTGCAGCCCTGCTGTGGGGACCTGGCAGGAAGGGCACTGGCTTCTGGTGGCTGGAGCTCCAGGAGCGTGGATGAAGGCTCGCTTGGCGGGTCGGGACCACTCTTAGCATAAGTCCTCCACCTTGACCTGGGTCCCCAAGGTTACCTGGTGATCCCCCTATTTCCTTATCAATTTTCTCATTCTTCCCCAGAATCTATTTCAAACTTTCTCTGATCTCAAGCCACCAACACCTTTACTTCTCAGAGAAAATAGCAAGCACAAAAACCCCTCTGCTTCCCATCTTTATGTTGTTGACTCCCAGATCTACTTCTCTAGTTCAAGTTTTTTCTCCCGAGCTTCAGACACTTATGTCCACTTGGATGTCCCACAGACACAAAATTTTCCCTCTCTCCTCCGAGATCTGCTCTTCCTACAGCCTTCCCTATTTGAATGGAAGACGCCTCCACCATCCACTCAGATACTAAACCAGAAATCTATCCTTGTCTCCTTCCTCTCACACTTTTTTATGTCTAATCAGTTAAGTTCTATCAGTCCTACCTGTTTATTTCTTGAATATACTCATATCTTTTTTCCTCGATCTTCAATATCCCCTCACCCTACTAATTGCTCTATTTCTTATTTCACTAAGAAAGTAAAAGCAATCGGAAGAGAACTTCCATATCCATCACGCCACCCCCAACCTGCTAACCCAGCTGCATTGGTGCCTATAAGGCCCTCCTTCCTGTTACTAAGAATGAACCATCCCTACTCCTATCCAAGGCCAACCCTCCAGCTTTGCAGTAATTCCTCCAATTATTTCTTTCCTCTATTGTTAATTTTCTCTTCCTACCATTTATTCCCATTAGCTTACACATATGCTGTAAAATCTCCTGTCTTAAGTTTTCCCACATCTTTGAACTACTATGCTCTTTTCTTCTTCCCTTTGTAGCAAAACTGCTCAAAAGTGTTGTTCATACTTGCCGTCTCTGATGCTTCCCTTCCCCTTCTCTCTTGAACCAACTGTGATTTGGCATTCACCCCTCCCACTCCATGGAAACAGCTTTGTCAACATCATCAGTGACCTCTGGGTGCTAAATCCGTAGCCAGCTTTCAGTCTTTGTACTCAGCTTCTCATCGGCACTCTTGGAATATTTTCTTCATTTGGCTTCCTTGACAAATACTCTCTTGGTTTTCCTCATTTCTCAAATTCTCAGTTTTTGCTGAATCTACCTTTTAAAAATCTCTAAGTGTTGGAGTATCTCGAGGCTTAGTCCTTGGACCTTTTCTCCTACACTTACCCCCCTAGGTGATCTCAAGCAGTTCCATAATTTAAAATATTATTTACATAATGTCTCCTAAATTCATACCTTCAACCTGGACCTTTCCCCTGAATTCTGGTTCCATTTCCAACTGTCTACTCAACATCTCTGCGTGGGTATTTAAGCTATTTAATATGTATTGAACTTCCCATTGTCCATGCTAAACTCTCAGTTCTCATGCCTCTTCGACTTCTCCCACACGCTTCTCCCTTGAGGTAAATGGCACCACCATTAACCCAGCCGGTTGGGCCAAGAACTTTGGGGTTACCCTTAACTCCTCTCTTTTTCTCCTGTACTACATCTAATCCGTCAGTTAATCCTATTGCACCTCTCTTCAAACTTTATCCAGAATTGACCACTTCTCGAGACTTCCATTGCTACTATTTTCATCCCAGCATCACCTCTCACCTGGATTATTGCAAAGTCTCCTGTTTCTGCCCTTTCCCTCTCTGCTAACTTATCCTCAACACAGGTGTTGCTTTTAAAATACGAGTCAGATCATGTCACTCTTCTGCTCAAAATTCTCCCCGGGCTTCCCATCTCAAAGCGAGAGCCAGTCATAATGGTCGTCAAGGCTTTTATGTGACTTCTCTCCTACCTGTCTCTTCTTACTTCACGCCGGCTGCACTAGCCGCCTTACCGTTCTCGTCTGCCAAGGAGCCCCAAGTCGCGTCCTCACCTCAAGCTCTTTGCACAAGCTCTTCCCCTCTCTGCAATGCTCTCCTAGACATGGGCATGGCTAGCGCCCTTTCTTCATTCCGATCTCAGCTCACTGTCATCTCAGGGAGGCCCTTCCCTGTTGTCCTACATAAGATATTTCATATCCACCCCCTCACTCTACCTCCAGCCTAGTTACACTCTATCACCTTGTGTTATGGGTGGAATTACGTCCCTTCAAAATTCACATTTTGGAGTCCTAACCCCCAGTACCTCAAATGTGACTATATTTGGAATAGAGTCTTTAAAGAGGTAGTTAAGGTAAAAAGAGGTCATATGGGCTTCCCTGGTGGCGCAGTGGTTAAGAATCCGCCTGCCAATGCAGGGGACATGGGTTCCAGCCCTGGTCCAGGAAGATCCCACGTGCCGTGAAGCAGCTTAGCCCATGCACCACAACTACTGAGCCTGCACTCTAGAGCCCGTGCAGCACAACTACTGAGCCCACGCATCACAACTACTGAAGCCCGCGCACCTAGAGCCCATGCTCCGCAACAAGAGAAGCCACTGCAATGAGAAGCCCGTGCACCGCAACGAAGAGTAGCCCCCACTCACTGCAACTAGTGAAAGCCCGCGCACAGCAGCAAAGACCCAATGCAGCCAAAAATAAATAAATAAAGTAATTAATTTTTAAAAACCATATTTCTCAACTTAAAAAGAAAAAAAGAGGTCATATGAGTGGGCCCTAATCCAATATGACTGGGTAAAGAAGAGAACATTAGGACTCTGACACAGAAGGAAGACCATGTGAAGACACAGGGAGAAGATGGGCATCTGTAAGCCAAGGAGAGAGGCCTTAGCAGAAACCAACCCTGCTGACACCATGATCTTGGACTTCCAGCCTCCAGAACTGTGAGGAAATAGATTTCTGTTGTTTAAGCTACCTGATCTGTAATATTCTGTTACAGTAGCCCAAGCAAATCCAGGATCCACCTTGTCCTGTCTGTTTTCCCCTGTGGTATTTCTCAGTGCTTGATATTACACATCTGTGTATTTATTTATCTCCCTGATGAGAACGTAAACTCCACGAAGGCAGACTTTACCTTGTTCACCGATGTGTCCCCAGCACTGAGAATAATGCCTGCCATGCACTAGTGTTCACACATTTGTTGAGTGAGTGAGCACCTCTGACGCTGCTCTCCTGGGCCCATAATCATCCTCCCAGGTTACTCAGTGCCTTCCTAACGGGTCACTCCCTTTCTTGTGCTCCGTTACCCTTTGAGACGTGGCCCCTGCTTATATCTCCAGCCTCGTCCCTCACACCCCCTCATGCATCGCCCCCCGGCCAGACTGAACTCTTTCAAGAACAGTTAGTCCCGCTCCTCTGGCTCTTGTGACACACTGTTTCCTCCCCTGGCCCCCGACACACCCTCCCTTTGCCCATGTATCCCTCTCATCTTTTTTTTTTTTTTTTTTTTTTAAATTAAGCAATTTTTTTTAAGGAGAGAGAGAGAGACATTTATCTTAAGAAGTTGGCTCACACAATCCTGGGGACCAGCAAGTCTTTAGGAAGTAGGCTCAGGTAAGAGATGGTGTTGCCATCTTGAGTCTGATGGTTGGAAACTCAGGCAGGGTTTCTACATTGCTGTCTTGAGAATTCCTTCTTCTTCTTCTTCTTCTTTTTTTGGCCGTGCCTTGTGGCATGTGGGATCTTAGTTCCCTGATCAGGGATCAAACCCGTACCCCCTGCATTGGAAGTGTGGAGTCTTAACCACAGGACCACCAGGGAAGTCCCTATCCCTCTCATCTTGATGCCTCCCGTGTTTCTGTTTGTCCCTCAGTAGGGGGCTGCCTGTCTTGTCCATTATTGTGTTCCTAGAGCCAAGCACAAGACGTGGCACAAAGTGGACTTCAGCCAAGATCTACTGAATGGATTCTGACCTCTCCCTCTCCTTGTTTCCGCTTTGCACAAAGGGGCTTCTATGTACTCTTCCCCACTCACCACCAGGGGGAAGCATGGAGTAAAGAAAACACGCGGCTTCTACTGGGTTCAAATTCTGAAGCTAGTATTTGTGACCCTTGGACAGGTGTCTCTGAGCCTGTTTTTCCTCTCATGTAAAACAGAGATAATTATACCTACTAATTAGGGTTGTTGTGAGAATTGAGTAAATATAAGGGCGTTCAAACTTTCCTTTTTGCCCTTTGGCTATTTCTTCCCCACTAGATTCTTAGCTGTAACAGGTTTCCTCAACTAGTAGGAAACTGGGATTGTTCTTTCCAGCCACCCTCTCCGTAGGCAGTGCCTGCCCTTACGGAGAAGAGTGAGCCTGTGTGTGCGGGAGAACTCTGGCCCCTCGCCCACCAGTTGTGCAGCTGTGGGCAAGTCATTTAACTTCTCAGAGCTTATGCTTTCCCAACTATAAAACAGTGATGTTGCTATTTGCCTCCCTGACGATTTGTTCTGAGGATGGATGTGCAAAGCACTTCATAAACTCCTAACCAGCCCTTGCCCTTGACTCCTTTCTCTTAATGCTTTTGAAAATGAGTGTTGTTAAGGTTAAAATAATTTCCAGAGGGGATCTCATCCTTGGATGGCAAAGTAAAGGGCCTCCCAGGATAGAGGAGAGCGGTCACTCCTCTTCCCCCACATAACCGGGCTTGCTCGGGTAGGCTGATTTCATGGGGAACTCACCTGCCAAACCCTCCTGAGGGCCTCATGGCTTATCTTACTCAAGAGCTCTTGGTCTGGTACGCAGTGGGATGAAATAGCTGTTAGTAGACAGGGCCAGGCATTGCTCTGTGCTGGCACCCCTTTAATAGTTGCATGTAGACAGTTTAAAAGAACAGCAAGGACATCAAAACTCTGAAAGTTCCACCTGGAGAGAGGGAGGAAGAAAGAGTTCCCATCCCACCCCACCCCCAGGCCTCAGAGCACTGGGTCTTGGCATGGTAACCTGTTTGTATTTATTATAAGAAACTTGGGTCTTTGTAAGTGATACCTGGCACCCCTTTTCCTTAGCTGGACTCCTCTAGGGCACTGCCCATGTACCTGCGAAGGAGGCTGGGAGGGGCTAAGAGCAACTACTTTGTTTACTATATGCCAGGGACGTATCATTCTTCAGCTTTGGGGCCAAGAGCTGTGGTTCGCTGTGTACCCTGGGTCTGCTAGGGCAAGTGTGAGTCCCTTTGGCTGGCTGGAGAATTGTCTGGGGAGAGGCTGTGTGCTCTGTTCAGACCCTGACTTCTAGTGGCCAAGGGGACCAGCCATGCAGTCCTGACCCTCTCAGTCCACCCCGCCAGCCTCTAGGAACCTGGTCCCTGTCCAAGGGTGAGTGGAGAGAGGGGAGAAACACTTTCCCCAATAAAAAGCTGGTCTTCCCTGAGCGCCTTTCTCTCCACCTGGCTTTTGAAATGCACACTTCCCTGAAGGTGGGAGGTGGTGGAAGAGGGCTGGTGGCATGGAATCTCCATTTCTGAAGCAAAAATCCAAACTAATGTGTAAGGACTTGAGAGAGAACTGGTCTTGGAGTCACGAGCTGTGAGTTCAAGTCCTACCTCTGTATGTACTTCCTGTGTGACCTTGGACATTCTGTTAACTTTCCATTAACAAGCCTGCATATCCTCGTTTGTATGGTGGGACTCAAATATAGCGCCTCCCTCACAGAACTATCCCAGGGGCCACATATGTAAAGCACTTCATAATGTAAAAAGTGTTATAAAAACGTGAGGCATTGCTCAAATTATTGCCAGAAAAGCCTCTTTGTGGCTCCTTCTGAGTGTTCCTCAGGCAGCCGTGGCGGTGGGCGCCCCATCCTAGATGGCCTGCCATTGGGGGTTAAGATCCTGGTGACTGTTTTAGAGGCACTTAAGCCACTTGTGGGATGGTAAGAGAGCACCCACCTTGGAGTGAAGAACCAGGGACTTGAATTCCACCTTTACCACTTTCCCGTGCTCTGTGACCGTGGGCCACTCACGTAACATGGCCAAGTCTCTCTTTATCTGTATATTGTGACCGTGGGCCACTCACGTAATGGCCAAGCCTCTCTTTATCTGTATATTGAGGATGATGATACTCTCTGCACGTTGGAGAGGGAAAGTGGTGGAGAGTGTAAAACAAAATCACTATATAAAAGGGTCTGGAACGTGGTAGCTTCTTAAGTACAAACTTTGAATCTGCATCTTCATGTACTTGGGGCTTAGAGAAACTACAATTCAGCAGCTTGTTACATGCCCTGAAGTTTTGAGTTGCTCCTTGTGGTGTAGGGATGTTTAGAGAGTGCAGGCATGTGCTTTGAAATCAAAAGTAGGGCCTAGGTAAACCAGTAAAGGAAGTGTGCTGCGGGGTAGGTCTGTTTATATAGGTTGGAAAGCAGGGCATTTTCCCCTGAGGCAGGTTTTCCACGGAGGAAAATCTGGATTCAAGAGAGATTAAAAGTGTCAAAGGTAAAGGAAAGATGTAAGAAAATGGCCTGTACTGAATCACTGCAAAGGACAGTATTCATCAGAGAATTAATTTGGAAGGAAATAGAGTGTGAAATAGCAGCAAGGCTTTCAACTCTGGCCTTAGAAATCCAGTCAGTGCTTCAGAGGCTTGCCAAGGCCCAGCCTGGGAGCTACCTCCAGAAAAGCAGCCAGGGGATGCCCAGAGACCACAAATTGCTGAGATCGGGAGGAACTGATTGAGTGTGTAATTAAGGGGAGGGTTGTATAACACTTGGGTAAGTAGAACTTGATGGGGTCAAACCAGCAGGGCTTCTGGGAGATGAGAGAGCAGTCCCTGGAGCTGCTAGTAATGGAAGCCAGATGCATCATGTTAGACACAGCTTACCTGGGCCTGTGGGGAGAAGGATGGAAGAGATCAGGAAGGAGAAAGGTTGAAAGAGTGATTGCTCCCTAGATCAAAGTGTCCCCAGATGCTTAACACCCTAGTGGTTCAGTTCTAGGTGTAAGGTGGCATTCTGGAGCAATGGGCAAAATCCCCAGAAACTGAAGATCAGAGAGGCTGTGACTTGGCCAAGATCACATAGCACGATGCAGATGTAATGGATGCTGAATCTTGACTGTGGGTCCAGAGTGTGTCTTGGTACACACCAGTGATGGTGACAGCTAGAAGGGAACTGTCAGAATGTAAAGGGGGCATCTTTGATCACGTGTGGGGATTAGGAATGGAAATCATTCACGTAATATTTGTGGAAAAAATGATCATGTGTAGGCTGAATACTGAAGCAATTAGGCATATTTATGAACGCTTGAGTTCCTATAGCTATATCCCTAGCATTCCCCTAGTACAAGAGGCCCCTCATGATAGGCCCTCTGCCCACCTCTCCTACCTCTTGCTCTTCCCTCAGTTCTTGAGACGTTGGCTCCCTCTTGTCATTCAGACCTCAGCTTAAATGCGACTTTTTTGTATGAGAATATTTCCTTATGCGTTTATGTGTATGTTTAATTTAGTGTTTATTTTTGCAGAGACACAATAGAAACTCAGTGGTTAAACAGACAGGCTCTGGAGCCAGACAGCCTAGGCTGATGCTCCATCCGTTAGGATCTGTGTGATCTTGAGCACGTGTCTTAACTCCTCTGTGCCTCAGAACACTTAATCTATAAAATGGGAATAATGACAGTACTGTATTTACTTCATAAGATTTTGTGAAGAATAAACATGTAAAGTGTTTAGAAAAATACCTGGCACATAGGAAATGCTCGATAAATGTTAGTTATTATTAGTAGTAGTATTAGCATTATCCTGTCTCTCCCTCTATAATCAGCAGGAACCTTGTCTGGTTTGTTCACTGCTGTGTGTTTCTCCAGCACATAGATCATGACCTGGCGCATGCAGCCTCAACACATATTAATTGAGTGAATTTTCTGAATTAATAAAGTAACTAAATCAGTGGTCAATCATTCTTCAGGGAGAGGTTTCATGTTGTACAGTAGGCCTCTGCCCTTTTGGACATGTTTTTCAATAGTTTGCGTAAAAATATAACTGAATAAACATAGAGTGCAGGCTAGTCACATTTACTAAGTGCATAAAACTGGGAGGAACAGCTTATTGAATGAATGAATGAATGAGAGTGAATAAATGATAAGTATGTTAGATATGTCCATGTTGATATCTTTCTTTTGTTCCTGGGCCAAATATTACAAGATGTAACTTACTAGGGATAAATACAGAGTTCTTGATCTCACAATCAGTTGCCCACAACAGTATAGGGGTTGTAGTGAGCAATTTGTTCAGTGTGAATCAATAATATGACGTGTTCCTCAAAATTCTAAGTGTGCTGTGTCTGCACTGGTCCCTGAAATGAAGGAGGTGATGGCCCTGTTTTGTCCTGTGCAGCCCGGAGCACACCCAGAGAGCTGTGCTCAGATCTGAGAGCCAGACTTGGTAGCAGAGACAGACAAACATGTCAACTGGAAAAGGACCATCAAGGGGGAGGAATGGAGATGCTGAGGGCACATCGAAGATTTTTTTATGTGGATCCCAAGGACCACACTCAGACCGGTATGTAAGCTATAGGGACATATAGACTTTAGATCAATATAAGGATAGTCGATGAAATAATCAGAGCTGCCATGCATGAACTGGGCTGTCACTGGAGGATTTTGAGCTTACACTGGCATTTTGCCAGACTATGGAAAAGGGTCGCACACCAGCCAGGTGGTGGAATAAATGGCCTTTAAAGTCTCTACCCACCCTGAGAATCCGTGCTCCTATGATTCCACAGCATCCTTCATTCCCGGTGAACAGTCTGAGTCAGAGGCAGGCCTCGTTTTGTTTTTCATGTGGTCAAGGATGGGGTTTGGTCCTCTAATTTGATGATTCTGAACTTTAAAGAAGAGGGGAGTGCTTGAGAATCTGGTGACCTCAGTATAACCCTGTTAAAAGTGTTGCTACCATCACCTTGGGCCGGTTGGGCTTTGAGACTCCAGGGAATAGTGGCCCTTGAAATAGTACCTTCTTGCTACTGCTCCCACCATCCCATCTCAGAATTTACACTCTGGTGCTTCTTTCTCTAAGGTTTTTCTGTGCTGCCTTTCAGTGCCCAGGAGAGCAGCAAGAGGGCTCCCTGGGTCTCTCTTCTGAACAAAGAAACACAATTTCCAGCTCCAGCTAGAACCTTCCTACTGCCCAGCCAGCACACATCTTGTGAACTTTTGAATTTACTCACTAGCGCAGCCATTTCAGATCTTCTCTTTTTGCATTGTGAGCCCCGGGATGAATCTCAAAAATGCTTTGATAACTCAGCTTGTACAAGGCATATGCATGTATGTTACCTGATATCCGTCTCATAAAAACTGTGACATCCAAATGTAAAGCTGCTGGCTCCGAGGGAACAAAGCTCTGAGGGATCAAAGTCAGTGTTCCAGGGAGAGGCAGAGGCAGGACTCAGAGTCCCACCTTGGACCTTGAGTTCAGCTTGGTTTTCTCCCCATATCCCCATACCTGTCCTCTGGGATGTGGCTTTCCTTTTGCTTTGCCTCCTTCACCACATGTGGTACCTTCTTCTTTTCACTTTCCAGTATCTTCCAAAGCTTACATCCACCTGTGCTCTGGTTCCTTTTCTGCTTCTTGTGATCTTCCTGCCAAGGATGGTAGGAGTACTCTTGCATCCTCAATCCCTCCCACTCAATTGGTTCCTTCCTTTCTGTCTTAAAGTAGTAATATTTCCATTGTCTTAAACTTTATTTCTAGCTATCATCTTATTTCTCTTGCCTAGTACTGCCAAACCTACTGAGTGTATTATAACTCATTATATCTGTCTCCTTGTCTCTTTCACACTCAAACCCACCCTTTTCCCTGATACTTACCCTTGCAATCTGGCTTCCTTTTTTTTTTTTTTTTTGCTTTATCAAAACTGTACTCTGGAAGACCAAAGCATCATTTAATCAATTTTGAGGCCCATCCTTAGTGCCCTCTCATTCTTCAATTCCTCTGTACCATTTGGCCCTGTGGACCATCTCCTATTTCTTGAAAACCACTTTCCCACCCTCTCAGGACTTATACAACTCTATACATTTGTCGCTATTCCACTGACTGATTCTTTTTTATCTGGACAACCATTTCCTCATCAGTTACACGAGAGAGGTGGGCTAGATCATTTCTAAGCTTTCTTCCTATTCTATGAATTTCAGTTTCTTTGGTTGAAACTTCTCCCCGCTTCTGACTGTGCCAATCCTTCATGACTTAGTTCTTGGCCTTCCATGTGACTCTCTTTTCTCCCACTTCCATGGACAGATAATCTATACTCATCTCCATGTGGAAAAATTCACATCTCCATAACCAATCCAAACCTCTCATCCCCCTGCCTTTACTTCCAGCTGTGCACACATAGATGCCACTCACTTCACAATCACTCACTTCATACTCAGCACTTCCTCAACCCCCAACAAGCACTTGTCCCCAACTCCCCCAATTTTTATCCGTGATACCCGAGGCTTGGGTAAGGTGGGGTGAGGAGGGGAAACTAACTGCTTTTAAACTATATTCTGAGAATATAATAATAAAGTAAAATATAGGCCCAAGTATCTGGGGGAAAAGATTTAATAAAGGAGAGAGACAAAATGAAATCACTTAACTCCAAATTCTCCTCTCTTTGCTATAAAGGGAACCAATCTTCAAGCCAAAAATGGCCAAGCAAACATGGTTAGGAGGGATCAAAACCTTAAAGAGGTGAGCACATAACACCGGGTTGCTTTTAATGACTTCAGATCTTCATATCCAGTGAATAATACCCTGAGGTAGATAAAGAAGTTATAAATGTTACTTCAGAGAATTATCTATGAGAAATTAAGATATTTTCAGATTTTGAGTCTCAGAGAGCCAAAAATACAAAGGCAAATGTGGTCCTAGTTTTTTTAAACCCGTGAAATGTTAGATTCCAGAATCTGAAGACCAAGAGCTCCTTGGCCCCCGGTAGAGCCTAGAGTGGACTCTGAAACTAATAGAAGTCTGTGAGCACTTAGAGAAGAAAGCAATAATTACCATTCGGAGTCAGTAGTTAGCTAAAGTATTTTTTTGTTTGGGTTAATAGACCAATAAGTCAAAGACTCCCAAGAAATTGATAAAATCTTTTTGTTTAGTTTATGTTTCTCAGTCTTACATGTTGGCAGTTTCCTTTTCTTTCATGTCATACCTGTGCTTGTAATCACCTGTTCAGTGTCTGGCTTCTTCAATCAATAGGCTATGAGCTTGGTGAGGGCAGGGTGGGACCATTCCTGACCACTTCACTGCTGTATCCATAATTCTTAGCTTTGTAGGTACCGATTAAAAGAATAGATAAAAGGATTAATTTCTTAATGGGTAGGTGGAAAATGTAAACTGGATGATAATAGATTTATAAGTGATTGCAAAAGTATACTTAAAATATTAATGAATTACTGAATTGATGCCAATGTAAAGATTAGCTCTAACTATAAAACTCTTGGGAGAAAACAGGAGGAAGGCTTCATGACATTGGATTTGGCAATGATTTCTTGGATATGACACCAAAAGCACATGAAAGAAAAAAAGTGGATAAGTTGGACATCATCAAAATTTTAAAAGTTTGTGCTTCAAAGGACACTATCAACAGTGAAAAGGTAGCCCATGGAATGGGAGATACAAATCATGTATCTGATAAGGAATTGATACCCAGAATATATAAAGAACTCCTACAACTCAACAGACACAAACAACCCAAGTCAAAAAAGGGCAAAGGTGACCATATGTGTGTGTGTTTATCTCTTAGCTTTCTATCCTGTTCCATTGATCTATATTTTTGTTTTTGTGTCAGTACCATACTCTCTTGATTACTGTAGCTTTGTAGTATAGTCTGAAATCAGGGAGCCTGATTCCTCCAGCTCCATTTTTCTTTCTCAAGATTGCTTTGGCTATTCGGGGTCTTTTGTGTTTCCATACAAATTGTGAAACTTTTTGTTCCAGTTCTGTGAAAAATGCCATTGGTGATTTGATAGGGATTGCACTGAATCTGTAGATTGTTTTGGGTAGTATAGTCATTTTCACAATGTTGATTCTTCCAATCCAAGAACATGGTGTTTCTCTCCATCTGTTTGTATCATCTTTAATTTCTTTCATCAGTGTCTTACAGTTTTCTGTATACAGGTCTTTTGCCTCCTTAGGTAGGTTTATTCCTAGGTATTTTATTCTTTTTGTTGCAATGGTAAATCAGAGTGTTTCCTTAATTTCTCTTTCAGATTTTTCATCATTAATGTATAGGAATGCAAGAGATTTCTGTGCATTAATTTTGTATCCTGCTACTTTACCAAATTCATTGACTAGCTCTAGAGTCATGTACCACAATGTTCATTGCAGCTCTGTTTACAATAGCCAGGATATGGAAGCATTCTAAGTGCCCATCGACAGATGAATGGATAAAGAAGATGTGGCACATATATACAATGGAATATTACTCAGCCATAAAAAGAAATGCAATTGAGTTATTTGTAGTGAGGTGGATGGACCTAGAGACTGTCATACAGAGTGAAATAAGTCAGAAAGAGAAAAATAAATACCGTATGCTAACACATATGTATGGAATCTAAAAAAAAAAAAGGTTCTGAAGAACCTAGCGGCAGGACAGGAATAAAGACGCAGACATAGAGAATGGACTTGAGGACACGGGGAGGGGGAAGGGTAAGCTGGGACGAAGTGAGAGAGTGGCATGGACTTATACACACTACCAAATGTAAAATAGATAGCTAGTGGGAAGCAGCCGCTTAGCACAGGGAGATCAGCTTGGAGCTTTGTGACCACCTAGAGGGGTGGGATAGGGAGGGTGGGAGGGAGACGCAAGAGGGAGGAGATATGGGGATATATGTATATATATAGCTGATTTACTTTGTTATAAAGCAGAATCTAACACACCATTGTAAAGCAATTATACTCCAGTAAAGATGTTAAAAGAAAAAAAAGGGCAAAGGACTTGAATAGACATTTCTCTAAAGAAGATATACAGATGGCCCATAAGCACGTGAAACAATGTTCAGCATTACTAGTCATCAGGACAATGTAAACCCAAACCACTTCACACCCATTAGGATGGCTATTATTAAACAAACAAACAAACAAACAAACAGAAAATAACAAGTGTTGGCAAGGATGCAGAGAAATTGGAAGCCTTGTACATTCCTGGTGGGAATGCAAAATGGGTATAGCCACTGTGGAAAACTGGCAATTCCTCAAAAAAATCAAGCTTAGAATTACCATATGATCCAGCAATTCTACTTCTGTAAGTTAATGAAGTTGACTTACATTAAAGATTAACTAAAGGGCTTCCCTGGTGGCGCAGTGATTGAGAGTCCGCCTGCCGATGCAGGAAACACGGGTTCGTGCCCCGGTCCAGGAAGATCCCACATGCCGCGGAGCGGCTGGTCTCGTGAGCCATGGCCGCTGAGCCTGCGTGCCCAGAGCCTGTGCTTTGCAACGGGAGAAGCCACAACAGTGAGAGGCCCGCATACCGCAAAAAAAAAAAAAATTATTTAAAGAAAAAAAAGTTAAAGCAGGGACTCAAACAGATATTTGTATACCCACGTTTATAGCAGCATTATTCACAACAGCCAAAAGATGGAAGTAACCCAAGTGTCCATTTCCAAAAGAGGAATGGATTAAAAGAAATGGGATATATACACACAATGGATATTACTCAGTGCTAAAAAGGAGGGAAATTCTCATACATGCTATAACACGGATGAACCTTGAAGAAATTATGCTAAGTGAAATAAGCCAGTCACAAAAGGACAAATACTATATCATAATTCCACTTATTCAAGGCACCTCGAGCAGTCAGATTCATAGAGACAGAGAGTAGAATGCTGGGTGCCAGGGGCTGGAGGGAGGAGGAAACAGGGCGTTATTGTTAATGGGCACAGAGTTTCAGTTTTGCAAGATGAAGAGTCCTGGAGAGGGATGGTGGTGATGGTTGAACCACAATGATATACTTACTACCACGGAATTGTACACTTAAAAATGGTTAAAATGGGGGCTTCCCTGGTGGCGCAGTGGTTGAGAATCTGCCTGCTAATGCAGGGGACACGGGTTCGAGCCCTGGTCTGGGAGGATCCCACATGCCGCGGAGCGACTAGGCCCGTGAGCCACAACTACTGAGCCTGCGCGTCTGGAGCCTGTGCTCCACAACAAGAGAGGCCGCGACAGTGAGAGGCCCGTGCACCGCGATGAAGAGTGGCCCCCCGCTTGCCACAACTAGAGAAAGCCCTCGCACAGAAACGAAGACGCAACACTGCAAAAATAAATTAATTAATTAATAAACTCCTACCCCCAACATCTTCTTTAAAAAAAAAAAAAATGGTAAATTTTATGTTAGTTCATTTTTAGCACAATAAAAAGAAATAGGTGGAAAAAAAAGAGTAATTGTGAACTTCAGGACTTTATTCTGGGCCCTTTCATCACTTGGAGAGAACCAAAACAAACAATGTTAGAACAATTTTCTAAGGACTTTAAGATTCTGGAACAATGGATTAAAATTAATATTGAAATTAAGGAGGAATAACTGTAAAATTCTGAATGCAGAATATAAATAAGCAAAATTGATACAGGATTAGGGCAATGACTTATTTTACATGAAAAAGATCTTGGCGTTTTCATTTCCTAAAATTCCAAAGTAACCCCACAGCAGAAATATATATTTTTTTAAAGATCACTTTCCCCTATTTGTAGAACCGTGTTCAGGTAAAAGGAGGTAACGGTCTCACTGTGCTCAGTGCTGATCAGACAAGACTGGGGCACCGCTCTCTTCAGTTCTCGGTATTGTACTTTCAAGGAGTTTATAAGCTGTAATAAAGCAGGATAAAACTGTGAGAACTGTTAGGGAACTCAAAACCAGACCTCACGGTTCTTGGTTGATGAATAAGGGGATTTAGCCTGGGAAAAAGAAAATTAAGAGGGACAGAATAATTGTTTTCAACTACCTGAAAGGCTGGCCTGTGAAATAAGGACTGTCTTTATTCTGTATTTACTCTTAAGAGCAGAATTGGGATAGACAGAAAGCTAAAAGAAGGCTGATTCTTCGTGTGGCAGAATTTTCTAAATATTAGAACTGATGACATTCAGTAGAATGGCCTCCCGGTACTGGGTGGCCACCTGTCAGGAACGCTGTAGGGCAGTAGGTGGGTCCTTTCCGACACCATGATTCTAGCTTCCTTTCATTTTCTCAGTCTTGGCATTGTTTGACTCCTCCTTCTTCTTTCCCCCAATATATAATGATGTTTTCAGGGCTCTTCCTTCACAGCCCTCTTGGCTTTACCCTTTACTCTTCACTGCCATTGCCAGCAGCCTTACTTCCTCATCCCTGGATGACTTGTGCGTGCTGCCAGTCAGCTCTTCCAGCTTTGGGGCTGCTTGCTTCAATCCATTCTGCATGCCCCTGCCAGACTCATTTTATAAAATATTTACCATGTAATTCCCCTGATCAAGACCAAAGAGTGGTTTCCCACTGCCTCCCACGTCAAAATGAAATTTCTTTTCTTGCCTTTTGGGGCCATTCTTCTTTCCCTGTCTTTTCCATCTCACATTCTATTACTCAAATGATCTATTTTGGTTAAGCTGTTCGCTTCAATGTCAACTAGCCTGATTGTCTTCACCGGTTCATTCCCACTCCATTCCCTCATGTGTGCTGTCCTTCTGTGTATCCCCCGCCCCCCCCACCCCCGCTTTATTATAGAGACCACCTCAAGTACCACAGCCATACAAAATCTTTCCTGGCCACCCAAACTCACGCTGATCCTTCCTTTCTTTCATTCACCGAATAAATATTTACTGATTGCTCTTAGAATGCAGGTACTATGCTAGATGCTCGTGAACAAGTGATGAGCAAGAAAAATTCGGTTCCTGACTTCATGGAGTGGGTGAGATAGAATAAACAATTGCTGTAGAGGACACAAATAGGATGTTGTGCTACAAAATGATGATGTGTATATGTGTGTGTGTGCGTGTGCGCACTGAGGATGGGTGGATGTTTTGATGGGGTAATCAGAAAAGGCCTTTCTGAGGAGGTAACAATTAAGCTGAGACCTGAAGGATGTGAAGGTGTCAGTTCTATTTTACAGCCATTGCTAGTATATATCTCTTCAATTAGATGTAGGCTCCTTGTAGGCAGCTGTTATACTTTCCTTTTACTCCACTGTGCCCAGCACAGTGCAGGATCTAAGATAAATGCCCAGTGTTTCTTATAAGGCCCTTGCTGAAACCATGGATTCTGTTATATAATGCTAAAGACCATTTCTTTCCTGGGCCAAGTGACGCCTAGTTCATACTTTGTATGGATGTGATCCTTGTATTTCCTTATTGGTATTATTACACTTTTAAATAATAATGATTATATTTTAAAGGCCTTGCAGACACTAAGTATAATAGGAATGAAGAGGATTGTAGGAATTCTCTAGCTTCATTGACAAGGAAAAGACAAACTAATCTTTATGACAGTGTATTGACATTTCAAAACTAGCATTTAATTATTTACATACTGTAGTATACTAAAAGTACATATACATTTGTATAAATAAATCTGTGTGTGTGTATAAAATTTTTTAATAGCTCAACTACTGACAGCTGTAACAGAGAACTTCACCAAAGCCTTGGAAGAACTTTTGCAGTTTGGAGAACAAAATAAATCACAGTAATCCATGATTCCCTGTAACCAAATACACTTTGAGTGAAGGCAATGGTGATGACTCAGTGTCTAGCAAGGTGCTGGGCCCGGCTGGACTGCATTTGATGCTGGGAACTGAGCCGCCAGAGGCCAGAGCTCCAGAGATCTTAAAGCCCAGCCGAAAGCACATGCTTAGATCAGACTGATTCATGGGGAAGGGCGAGAGTTTCCAGGAAAAGAAACTCTCGGTGGAGCTGTGGGGTTTCTATGTGGGAAGCGGAGAAAATGAAAGCTCCTGAAAGCTTGGCAAAGACTGAGAAATAAATACAGGCTCCCAGGAGTCTTCAACGGAAGAAACTTAGGCTGTGACCAAAAAAAAAAAAAAAAAAAAATTTTTTTGAAAAGTTAAATCCACCCTCAACACTAATTAACTGGACACTGAATACCACTGAGATTTCTAAGTCCTTTTTGCCTTTGACCCTAGCTCCAGCCACAGGAGAAAGAAAGAGGGAGTCTAGCACAGAGCTGTGGGCAGGTTGTACAGTATGAAGAGCCACACATCAAACCAGTCCAGTCCTGTCCCCCTCTCCCCGTCATGGGGAAGACCTGCACTTTCCTAAGGCTGGGTTTTTTGTTTTTGTTTTTTTTTAACCTGTTATTTGGAACCCTGGGGTCCCTCATAATTGCTTCAGGCTCTGAGGGGGGATTTTGCAAGGGAAGCCTGAGTTCTTGTATGTTTGGTGAAATAACTGAATTTTTAAATACGTGTGAGGAACTCATTTCTGAACCTTCTCTTTATCTTCTTTCTGTGATCATATACTCACCTTCTTCCTCTGGCAGTATTGGTTGCCAAGCACAACTAAGTACTGAGCCAGAAAGTTAACAGTTGAAGTGTGGTTACCTATAGGCAGAAAACAGATCGGGTCTGTTACAGTAACCCAGATAAGGAGCCATGTGAGGGAGAGAGAGAGAGAGAGAGAGAGAGAGAGAAAAAGAGAGAGAGAGAGAGAGAGAGAGAGGCTTTTTTAATTTACACAATCCTCATAGCATACCTTCTTTTTAATCTAGTTTATGATTTAACTCCCTCCAATATAAAATATTGGGCCACAAACCGGCTTCTGGGCTCTATAAACTGTTTGCTTTAAATGTGTCATTAAAATTTTACCACCAAATTAAGATTCCTTGACTTTTCTTAAATATAAGTGTTTGTGATTTTGAAAAACATGACTGGCCTGGGTTAGAGAAAAGAAAGTGACAGTAGGCTCAACTTATTTAAGCAGCAGAAGAAATATGATGCAATTTGATGTTTTTTAAAGCAAAAGAGATGAGTCTGTGAGTTTAAAGATTTCGTAGAATAAGCAAGTTTTTGCATGTGATCTTCCTGTGGTTCTCTCACCCCTCCCCCAGCCTATCCTCCACACCCCAGGGCAGTAATCTCTCTGCAGAGCCCATCTCATCACCAGATTCCCGTGCTTAAAACTTGGAAGTTCAAACTCCTCAGCGGGCCACCCCAGGTTCTCCCGTGGCCTGTTCTCTTTCTGGGCTAATTTCTTCTCTCCACCCCCTTTGAAGAGCCCAGCTGGCTGCAACAAGCAGGCCTTTGCTGCCCCCACTTCCTGTTTAAAAGCCTACCACCACCCTCCACCAGGAAGTACTCCCTCCTTCAAGAGTAAACTCAAAACCACCTTTCGTGGAGTCTTCACTGTACCTTCTTCTCTGGCCCGTGGCACTCCGTCCGCACCTTCACTATGGCAATGCACGGAATGGTCAATTCACACACGCACTTCCCGGTCCCAGCCTTAGCACAGTTCTTAACACACACTAGGCACTCTCTAAATGGTTGCTGGTTGCTGAATAAATGAGTCTTTGGGTTAAATACAGCTTTCCTCTCCTCTCAGCACTTTAAAAGTAGTCAGAAAAGGAAAAGGAAGTGACTAAAGTGTAGACAGTTTAAACGGAACACAGTACCCACCCTGTCTAGGGTACTCCCGACCACTGGGAAGGAGAAAGCAAGAATAAAGATAGAGACCAGGATCCCAGCTCTGCTGTGGAGCTGCTGGAATTTCTCACAACAGCCAGGACCGGCTACTTCATCTGTGGGGCTCAGTACAAAATGGACATGTGGAGGCCCTGTTCGAAGATTATTAAGAATTTCAACATGTGGCAGCAGGGCATTAAACCAAGCCGGGCCTTGTGCAGCTGCACAGGTCGCATGGCCAGGAAGCTGCCCTGATGACAGAAGTTGCATCACGATCACAGTATCAAGAAGTACAGGAGAGCAGGGAGGCTGGGAGAAATTTTGGATCAATTTTTTGGATCATAGCTTTAAAATATGTAAAATTGTTTTAAAACTTATTTTCTCTTGCCCCAACCCCCTCATAGGGCCTCTTCAGTTATGTTTGCTTGTTTTCATTTATAAGTGCAGATCCTTTAAAAAAGTAATTTTATTTCACATTGTTTTAGGGAAAATACCACATATGCTTCATTAGTCCTTAAGAAATAATGCTATGATCCACACCTCACCACTTACCCCAGAAATGAAGTTACACATCATTATTGTATCTCCTTCATTTAATCCCAAAATTTTGACAGGGGCAGGAGTGGGAGAGACTGCCTTGGCTTTCACGGGATTATGTTAACATGAAACATCTTTATCACCCCTTCGCTGATTTTTTTAAAAATCTTGCATCATTAGTTCTCCATGCAAAAGCATCCAGCCTCTCAAATGTGATTTTATTTCATAGCAGGAGTGGCAAATTAGAAATTGTTACATTTAAACCCCAAATGAACTTGGTTTATCAGATGTCATCATGATGAAATGTATAAGCTGATAATGTAAGTGAAAGAAGATTTACGAAGGGGTCTTTTCAAAACCCAGCTCCTTTGAAACGGGTAAGTTGGTCTGCACTGCTGCAAGTTCTCCAGCAGGGGGCAGCGCGGAGTGCCACATCCCCAGCCTCTCCCAGCAAGGGTCCACAAGACTCCTGCCTGCCTTTGGCTCCCTCCTTGGGACAGACGCAAAGGGACCACACAGCATTAGTGACCACAGCACTATGAGATGCAGCAGGAAGTGGGGCTGCCCACGAAGCCGGACCAGTGGACAAACGCCAGGTCCCAGCCTTCCTTTCAGGGCTCTCATCTCATGCTCCCCATGCCTAGCTGTTTCCCTGTTCTCTTCTATTACTTCAAAGCCAGAGAACCTAGGAACAGGGCTAAATTCATGAAACAAAATGCTCGTTGTACTCTCCTCATTTCTCCACAAGGTAAAATTTTCACCGCCCAGGACCCTCTGTAAAGATCTGACTGTGTCAGAATTCTTAAACCAGTGAGCCCAGTTTTCTCAACTGCAAATGAGATGATTACGACCTACTTCCTAGGGCCCCTCAAGAATTTGCAAGGGAACGCAAGTAGAGTGGACGTGACTGGTAGAGGAGGTGCTCAAATTAAATCTCACTTTTGTGGTCCGGGGCTCTTGTGTTACTGAGAAAATAGTGCTGCTGAAGGTGGAAGAGAAAATGACTCTCAGAACACTCTCGGGGAGAGAGAGAAACATTCACAGGTAAAACTCAGACTGTGGAACACCAGCAGAGCCCAATCTGTACAAGCCTGTCTGCAGACGACTCTGCACCTGCTGCTCCTCGCTTAGATTCTCTCACCTGAGAACAAACACGCACACAGATGCCCACTTGCTTAGCTAAAGACGCCTACAACTCAAATACACACACCACAACAAACCTAACTGTACAGAAACACAAACAGCTGGTCCCTTAGAGGCATACCTTGCGGGACACACGCTGACGTGCCGAAGGTGTGTGCGTGGAAGTGAACTGTGTAGACTGAGCAGGGCCTGCAGAGGGGACGCGGACAGGCAGCAAGGTGGGGAAGCAGAACGGACGACAGAGACCCACGATTGCGGGTGCAGTAAGAATGCTTCACCTTGACAAGCTCCAGGGACATTTCATGGCTTCTCAAATAACTAAAAATATACCTTTGGCCTCTTAATTACTTCACACCATTACATTGGCTCTCACAAAAATTCCCAGTAAAGACCATGAATTGCCTCTAGAGGTGGGGCATGGGGACCAGGGCTGCTCTTCTGCCTATAGCTAGGGTTTCCTGATTGGGACAGAAACAGCACAGGATCAGTCTACACGAGTAGTTACTCCTCAACAGCAAGCAATACGCTTCATCTGCAAAAGCACTTTTATGTACTTCCCCTAACCTTCACCCAGATCAACTCCGATACAAAGCTACTATGCTTCTGGGTCACATGGCAACTAATAAGCCCAATACTGAACAAACAGGAATCCAAATGGACAAAAAAGGCAATTCAGTTTTGTAAGAAACAATATATTTTATTTTTCTGACACCACAGCTCTGGTGAGTGGTTTTGTACCAAATTTAATGGAGGTTACACAGAACGTTTGACGCATGGGACGGGGAGGAAAGGGAAGGAAACACAAAATTAAAAACAAAAACAAAATCTTGGATAGCTTTTAGCATCTGTTCCACTCCCACATTAATAAAATTCACTTGGGAATTCCTAATAAAAGGAGAACAGAAAACAAGGTGGGCAGGGAAGGGGTAGGTTGGGGAAGAAAAGACGAAGGGCAAAGAAGACCATTGAGCATCCCAAAGACAGACCTTTCCCTCCCAGAGCCGGGACAACGCTCGGCATGGAAGGCGAGGCTTCGTTAGATTTATTTCCCCAAAATAACACCGTGTATTGCAGCTGCCAAAGGGAAAAAGAGAGGAGGGAAGCAGGGGGTCACCAGTGGGGGACACAACAGGAGGAAACTCACTTAACCAAGAAGATAGGGAAGGAGAGAGGAGGGAAAACAAGAGAAAAATGTGAAGGTGGGTCTTCAGATTGGGAGAGACAGACAGTGCTGAAGAGCACTTGAACTGAAAAACAAATGTCCTAAGCATCATTATTTTTAAAAAGAAAAATCTCCCCCCTCCCCCCACCCCTCGCTGAACTTAGTTCCTCTTTTTGTGCTTTTCATTAATACTCTGCTCTGAGGTCGTAGTTTGGTTTTTCTATACACTGGAGTTGAAAGAAAATAGTCCAAAGGTCTGAAGATGGATTCTCCACCTAAAGTAAACAGCCCAGCATTCCTGTTCTCTTGTCCCAAAGACTAAAGTCTCTGCTAAAATCCCTTTTACAATATAGTACAGTACACACAAAAAAAATAAAGCCCAAAGCAAAAACAAAACCAGAAAAGAATCCTGGGAGAAGCCAGTCCAAAGGACGTAAACATACAGAGAATGGTGCAACACATGACCCATGGCAATTCTCAAAGCACGGCTACAGATTCCCAAAAGTAGGTGCCATCATGGGATACCCAAGTCCACAAAAATAATTTTTAAAAAATAAATCTTAAAAAAAACACACCTGTTGATTAAATGAATAATTTGTTTTCAGATAAATCCATACATTCTCGAGTTCCCCCCTCCCCCAAAGCAGCCCTTGGGTCTCTGTTCTCCTATTGCATGACCAACAGTACTCCTGGAACTCCCTCAAAGCAGCTCTCAGGACCTGGAATCTCATCTTGACAAGGATCGGCACATCCAATCTTAGCAGCTTAAAACATCATGTTTCCTGGGTTGCCAGGTCCTTGGCTAAATCCACCCATGCCCACGTCAGCGGCCATGCTCCGGGGCCTCATCTGTGGGGGGATCATGATGTTCTGTTGGGGTCCCATCATGCCCTGCATGGACATCATCATGCCTGGAGAGCCCACAGGCCCAGGGTGGGTGTAGAGCCCGGCAGGCCCTCGATCCTTGCCAGGAATCATGCCCACGGCAGCAGCTGGATTGCTCATCAGGGTGGGCTGGCCGGGCATTGTAGATTGTGCTGGTGACATCATCCGATGGTGAGGTCCCATCATGCCTTGCTGGAGAAAGGCTGGTGGTCTCATTGGGTTGTGGCCTGGCATGGATGGAGCTGTACCAAGAGGGATGTCCGGAGTTCCCACTGGCCCTGGACCTCCCATGCCAGGTAATGCTAGTCCCATTCTGGGGGCTTGTTCGCCCATCATCCCCTGCATGTGCGAAAACCCAGGTCCAGGACCCTGGGGCTGTTTACGGCCTGGGACTTCCCCTCGAGGGAAATATTGCAGTGTCTGGCTAGGCTTCTCAGATGGAATAATGCGAGACAGATCAAACTCAGGTATTCCGGTGGCTCCAGGTCGGATGACCTCCTGTAGATCTGGGTCTGTAAACACTGAAGGCATGCTGTTCCCCAGGACAGCGAAGGAGTCAGGACCCCCTGGGCCTCCAGGCTTGCAAAGTGCTGCATCTGCTGAACTTTGGGGCAGGTTGCTGGGGCGGCCAAGGGGCCCTTCTCCTGGGAAACCCATCCCTCCTGGGAAGTTGCCCTGCCCCCCACTGGGGCCATTGTGAGGAAATGGAACCTGCTGTGGAGGAGATTGAACTGGAGGGAAGCCCTGGGGGAAACCCATCCGTCCTTGAGGTACCATCGGAGGCTCCTGGGACCCATGCCCCATGATAGGATTGTGTGACATCAAGCCAGGCCCCATCGGGACCCCATGAGGAGGTATGGTGGGTCCCATGGCATTCGGAGAGGGCATCTGATTGGAGTGAGAAAGTGGCTGGGTCATTCCCATTGGGCTGAGGGTTGGCATTGGAACCACGGGGTTTGGACCTGAAATTCGAGGATTCTGTGTATTAATGCCCAGTCCTAGAAAAATAAAGATATCAAAGGAATCAACTTAACCGAAAGCAACTCAGGAAAACTATCATAAATCAAATTAACAAACTATTGTGCATCAAGTGTGCACGGTACTGTGCTGGGGAAACATACAACGCACAATCTCTGCCCTCAATCAGATGATAATACATTTTGGGGCACACAAACCAACAGCTCTACAAGACAATATATTATTGAGTCTTAAACTGTAGGACATAAAGGTATATAGAAGACAGCCAGGAAGAAAGTCTCCTGTGTGAAAAGTTACAAGTGAATATGCAAATGAGTACAGTCTTCTTCATTGGAGACATTTAATACAGAAGAAAACAATTTGCCTGGACGGCTTAGTATGGTCCTTTTCGGAGAAAGAGGACTAACCAGTCCTAGGAGTCTAAGAATCAGCAACAACAACAAGGAAACCAAACAGGCCTTTTTCAATTGATACTTGACATCACTATTTTATATTACCTTACAGAGAGAGCATTTCCAACTCTACGTTACGTGAAATGGTAAAGAAAAAGCTAACTTTTAATGGAAAAGGAAAACACACAGGTTCTACTATGGTCTCTGGGACATTTAAATATTTGGTCTCTCCATGGAGTCAACCACTGAGAATGGTAAGGATGGTGCTTGATGATAAAGAGCATCCCTAACAATCAGAATGGAACTGGAACCAGAAACCCATGGCTCAAAAGTCACGGTCTCTTTACTGACCATCTTCACCATCCCAGATCATGTCCTATTAGTGAGATTTGGGGAGATGGGAGGTGTAGGGGTGAAGGAGAACAGAATGAGTAGGGAAGGGAGGAATTTTATTCTCTCTCTAGTTCTAAAGAAAGTGATTCTCTAGGAAATAGGGGCTTTCCATTGTCTGAAATCCTGCGGCTGCTTGTGGTTTGAGGATGCCCTTCCAGGAAAATATCTGAGGACTAAAGACATTCTGATCAGCATGTTAAAAAGATACCGCTCTCAGTTTTGTGCCAGGAGGACCTCCCCAACCTCCACCAAAAAAAAAAAAAAAAAAAAAAAAAAGCATCTAGGTACACAGAAGCATCAAAACTTCCATAAGAAAGTGACAAGATCACCACTCTTATTCAACATAGTTTTGGAAGTTTTAGCCACAGCAATCAGAGAAGAAAAGGAAATAAAAGGAATCCAAATCGGAAAAGAAGAAGTAAAGCTGTCACTGTTTGCAGATGACATGATACTATACATAGAGAATCCTAAAGATACTACCAGAAAACTACTAGAGCTAATCAATGAATTTGGTAAAGTAGCAGGATACAAAGTTAATGCACAGAAATCTCTGGCATTCCTATATACTAATGATGAAAAATCTGAAAGTGAAATCAAGAAAACACTCCCATTTACCATTGCAACAAAAAGAATAAAATATCTAGGAATAAACCTACCTAAGGAGACAAAAGACCTGTATGCAGAAAATTATAAGACACTGATGAAAGAAATTAAAGATGATCCAAATAGATGGAGAGAGATACCATGTTCTTGGATGGGAAGAATCAACATTGTGAAAATGACTCTACTACCCAAAGCAATCTACAGATTCAATGCAATCCCTATCAAACTACCACTGGCATTTTTCACAGAACTAGAACAAAAAATTTCGCAATTTGTATGGAAACACAAAAGACCCCGAATAGCCAAAGCAATCTTCAGAACAAGAAAAGGAGCTGGAGGAATCAGGCTCCCTGACTTCAGACTATACTACAAAGCTACAGTAATCAAGACAGTATGGTACTGGCACAAAAACAGAAAGATAGATCAATGGAACAGGATAGAAAGCCCAGAGATAAACCCACGCACATATGGACACCTTATCTTTGATAAAGGTGGCAGGAATGTACAGTGGAGAAAGGACAGCCTCTTCAATAAATGGTGCTGGGAAAACTGGACAGGTACATGTAAAAGTATGAGATTAGATCACTCCCTAACACCATACACAAAAATAAGCTCAAAATGGATTAAAGACCTAAATGTAAGGCCAGAAACTATCAAACTCCTAGAGGAAAACATAGGCAGAACACTCTATGACATAAATCACAGCAAGATCCTTTCTGACCCACCTCCTAGAGTAACGGAAATAAAAACAAAAATAAACAAATGGGACCTAATGAAACTTCAAAGCTTTTGCACAGCAAAGGAAACCATAATCAAGACCAAAAGACAACCCTCAGAATGGGAGAAAATATTTGCAAATGAAGCAAATGACAAAGGATTAATCTCCAAAATTTACAAGCAGCTCATGCAGCTCAATAACAAAAAAACAAACAACCCAATCCAAAAATGGGCAGAAGCCCTAAATAGACATTTCTCCAAAGAAGATATACAGAATGCCAACAAACACATGAAAGAATGCTCAACATCATTAATCATTAGAGAAATGCAAATCAAAACTACAATGAGATATCATCTCACACCAGTCAGAATGGCCATCATCAAAAAATCTAGAAACAATAAATGCTGGAGAGGGTGTGGAGAAAAGGGAACACTCTTGCACTGCTGGTGGGAATGTGAATTGGTTCAGCCACTATGGACAACAGTATGGAGGTTCCTTAAAAAACTACAAATAGAATTACCATATGACCCAGCAATCCCACTACTGGGCATATACCCTGAGAAAACCAAAATTCAAAAAGAGTCATGTACCAAAATGTTCATTGCAGCTCTATTTACAATAGCCCGGAGATGGAAACAACCTAAGCGCCCATCATCGGATGAATGGATAAAGAAAATGTGGCACATATATACAATGGAATATTACTCAGCCTTAAAAAGAAATGAAATTGAGCTATTTGTAATGAGATGGATAGACCTAGAGTCTGTCATACAGAGTGAAGTAAGTCAGAAAGAAAAAGACAAATACCGTATGCTAACACATATATATGGAATTTAAGGGGAAAAAAATGTCATGAAGAACCTAGGGGTAAGACAGGAATAAAGACGCAGACCTACTGGAGAACGGACTTGAGGATATGGGGAGGGGGAGGGGTGAGCTTTGACAGGGCGAGAGAGAGTCATGGACATATACACACTAACAAACGTAGTAAGGTAGATAGCTAGGGGGAAGCAGCCGCAAGGCACAGGGATATTAGCTCGGTGCTTTGTGACAGCCTGGAGGGGTGGGATAGGGAGAGTGGGAGGGAGGGAGATGCAAGAGGGAAGACATATGGGAACATATGTATATGTATAACTGATTCACTTTGTTATAAAGCAGAAACTAACACACCATTGTAAAGCAATTATACCCCAATAAAGATGTTTAAAAAAAAAAAAAAAAAAAAAAAAGAAAGTGACAAGAACTATAAAGAAGCCTGCTTTCTTATCAACGAATACTGAATTAAGCTAATAAAAAATACTGTGATCATTCTCTTCCTCTAGGCAAGACACTTTAGTTTTACTGAAACTAACTCAGATAGTATACTTTGCCAACTTGGTGAACGTCCAGCCATCAAGAAAAGACTTCAAGAAGTTTTCCTTTGTCCAGAGCTAGCTCCATATCCTATCTTCCTGATTTCTTACCTGGCATATTATTCATTGATGGCAAGTTGGGAGAACGAGCTGGAGGGGAGTCGTCATCTGAGCTGGCCACGGTCTTGATGGCATCGTGGTATAACGGGGTAGAACTGGGCATTGCAAACTTGGACATTCGAGACATCATAATAGACAGTGGGTTCTGGGAAAGGGTCGGCTCTGGAGGCATGGTGTAAGGTGTACTAGAGGGAAGACTTCCCGGGATACTCACAGAGGCAGACTGGCTGGCTGTAGGAGGTGGGGGGCCACCTAGGAGAAGAAAGCAAAATAAAAAAAGGGCAGGGAATTAGATTTCTCTTGAAAGCTACTGGGCCTATCGTTATGAACGAGCAGGGCCAGGAACGAGACAGATGAACAGGACAGTGTTATTAGACCCAGGACGTGAATCATCAGTCTCTAGTCAAGCTCCGTGTGTGTGCAGAGGGAGACTGCAGTGTGAGATGGAGGTGACAGCTCAGCAGATGGGAAGACAAACGCACCAAGAATGCATAAGAAATATTAGTTCAAACTTGGGAAAACCATGGGCTACAGGCAACTCTTATGGATCTCTTTCCCTTGCCAATCACAATTTAGAATTCGACTCAGGCATTAGTATGCTAGGAAGCCAGATTAGCAATCCCACCCCAGGTACTAACCGAATCGCCCTACACACGCTCTTGATTGATTTTCTGCCACCAAGATGTCTGAACTGAAAAGGTCTGAGGGGGCAACTCCACTGTACTGCTTTTGTGAACTGCTACCTAACGGAGAGACACACTTGAGCTTGGGAGGATAAATCTCCTATCCTATTCTGATTCTAGTCTTCCTCAAGTGGAGACAGCACAGACCTAGTATTTATACCTCAGTGCTCATCTTCCACTGACCACCTCTGGTCCCATCCACAAAACCACCATCATCAGTGAGAGCTTCTCCTAGGAAGAAAATACTAATAAATTGTAGCTGATCTCTGAGAGCAGCAGTTTACCAAGGAGAATGTTTCGGTAACAGTTTCTATGGTCAACACATATTTACGAGAACCACTCAAGTCTCTCAGCAGCCTCTCCTCTTTGCTTGGGATGATACTCAGACTCTCTTGACATGATGAAGGGCAGCCCTTTGAAGTGGGTGGATCTAGTATTTAAAGGCACATTTACCCGCTGTTGAGACATTCTATTCCACCACTGTGAGTTCACTGTGCAAATGTAAATCATTCAGTGAAATGACACACATTTCCCACTTTCCTCCCAGTCCCATCTGAGAAACATATTCTGCACTAAGAGCATAACCCCCTGGAAGTACTGATTACGCACTCTGCCACAAATACGTCCATCTTGGCAAAAGCCACCTCCTTTGGTTGCATAATCAGGTTAAGACACCAGTTTTCTTAAAGGATGTAAATCAGGATTTTGCAATCTCTGGCTTTAAGGTGCAACTGTGAGGATGAAAGCATACTGACCTGACTCTACACTTCCCAGCATGGCTGGGGAGGCCATGGTGAGGGGTGCTTTATGGTTTGGAGGGATCCCGGGGCTCTGAAGGGGAGGTTTTGGAGAGGAGGTCCATCCCGGTGACGGGGCGGGAAGTGATGGAGACTTGAGGTGAACAGGCGAAGCAGCAGCAGACCCCAAGACAGGGGGGGACTTAATGGAAGCAGCAGCAGCTGGGCCCGCCAGCATGCCTGCCAGCTGCGATGGAGTCTGGGGGGACTTGAGGTTCCCCGAGGGCGAGCCCAGCATTGGCGACTGGACTTGGCGCATCGTGGGAGATTTCAGAGGGTTAATGCCTGGGGAATGCACCTGGCTGCCTGCCACAGAGAGATCCACGGGCTTCCGCCCCAGGCCGCGCTGAACGGAAGGAGCGGTGTTGAGGCTAGTGGGGTTACTAGAAGGGTTGAGAGGTAGTGGTGGCATATGACTGAGCCGGCTGTTAGTCCTTTGGTCGGGCCCAATTGGTTCTCTGAGATTCCGCAAGCCACTGTTGCTGCCTGGACCCTGAGACATGGGGAGGAACGGCCTGGGGCCCATGCCATACTCTTGCTGAGGGTGCTCGCCAAAGGGCAGGGGCACCATCTTCTGCTGAGCAGGCAGCATGTCTGCACCGCCGGCGCGGAGTTTCATCATCTCCTCGGGCCCCACCCCAGCCTCTCTCATCTTCTGAGGTATCATCTGAGAGTTGGATCCCATGTTGACATTTAGACTGACATCTCCCTTCATCCCACTAGGAACCATCCCAAACTCGAGTTCCCGACCGGGGCCCATCTGTGGGGGCATTCCTTTTGGAAAGTCACCCCTAGAAGGGCTCAGCGGGCCCTCTACTGGTATTCGAGGGAAGATGGGATTATTCCCCGGCTCCATGTGTCGCTGGGAGCCTGGGATCAGCCTGTTCGTCTCCATGCCAGGCCTGATGCCTTCCATGCTCATCCCCGGGGGCAGACCCAGCTGTTTCTCTGCCAGCTGCTGTTGAAACATCTCTTCAGACAATCCTTGGGGGTTTGGGAAACGTTCCCCTCGGCCAGGACCACTGAAGACGCCCTGGCCAGGCGGGAAGTTTCGACCGTCTGGGATTTTTGGCACATCGTCTGGCCAGCTGACTCCAGATAGACCCGGTCTAGATGCTGGGTTGGGGACATTAGGCCCCTCCATTTCGGAGTTCATCATTCCTGCAAATCCAGGGAGGCGCATCTGGCTACCTGGCATGTTGGGGTGGGGAGCCATGGCCCTCGGGGGCAGAGAATGGGGCATGTTGATCCCGTCAGCAAAGGGCTCTGCACCCCCAGGCCCCCAGGCCTCACTGGGGGTCATCTGGTACGGAGGGGGAGGCCCTCGGACCACTCCCCGCGGCCCGTGCTGATGGACCATCATGTCCTGGAGGGAGCACTGCTGCACGACCACTTGCTCCTGCTTTCTCCTCTTCTCCTCATAGAACTCCTGCTGCAGTTTCAGCCACGCTATCTGCTCAGGGGTCATGTGATCCAGGTGGTCGGGTCCAATGGGCCCAGACTGGGAGTTCATGGAAGGTGGAACCATTTCATCCGGAGAAAAGGGCACATCTCTGTGTCCCTGAGGGCCAAATGGAGCCCCCACGTCTGTCCGGGGCCCAGGTCCCTTACCTAGGCTTTGGGATTGAGCCATCATGGCCTGTATTGGCCCTTCTGGTTTTTTCTGAGGTCCATCTAACACCCCAGTATTCTGCTGGGGTCCCCCACTCTGTCCTCCCGGGAATTCTTTCTCATCAGGGAAAAGCATGCGCTGGATATCTCTGAGCGTTTGTAAGGAGCGCTCCCGGTGCTCCAGCTGCTCCTGAGACAGTCCGTCGGGGTTCTCTCCCAGCGGGGGGGGCTCTCCACTGGACACCGGTGGAGGTGGGGGGCCTTTGGGATCTGCTGAAGAGCTACTGCTCCCCTGGGAAACGGGAGTCACTGCTCGGTTGTTGGGCGTCGAGTTTGGCCCGGTACCGTCTGGCGGCAGTGGAGTGGAGCTGGCAGGGCTGCCTACAGAAGGAATCAGTTTGTTTTCTACCCCAGGACTATCCCGGTCCAGGGGACGCGGGGGGGCGGCAGGCTTGGGTGCTGGTGCCGGAATGGGTGGAGTTGGCTGCAGTCTGGTGTTCTGGGAGGAAGTCTGGTCCTGGTTGGCTGGAGCGGGGGGCTGTTGCGGGAGAGGTTTCGGATCATTCCGAAGGGCAGATATCTGTGTGTTCTGAAGATAAACGAGATTTTAAAAATCATTGGTGAACTGAACAGAAGGGCAATGAAAAGAGCAAGATATGTTATAAAGGACTTGTCCCAGCCACATAAATCTACACTGACACTTGCTGTAGAAACTGCTCATGTACAACCCCACTCTGGACATGCAGACATTTTGATTTCTTTCTCACACTTTGCTGTCAAACGGCATCCTCTTTCCCTTGCTGAATAACTTTAAAGCATGCCAAGGGAAAGCCACGCTGCCAAAGTGAATACATTTGAGTATCTATTTCGAGGAACAGGTTTGATATCACATGTCTACTATGTGTTTCTGATTCAGGGAGAGATTAGTTTCTTGGTATGTGGGAGGCTGTACCTAACACCTTTTTCTTTCCCCGAAAGTATAACTGGGTATGTAGACTTCTCATTGTCAATCAAAAAGTCTAATGTTTTCAACTGAAAGAGAAAGTCGTTGTCACCTCCAGCTCTGTACTCTGCCTGTCAGAGGCGGGAGGTACGGCCGCTCCACTTCAGTGTTTCCCCTGGCACGGTGACTAGTGAAGTACTCCTATCCTTGAGTTTCCAGAGGCCTGACATCTCCGATTTCTGTTTTCAGTTTGTGATCACTGATTCCATACGAGAATTTGTACATTAACTGTAGTAAGACCATCTGTAGGCAGGAAGGGTCTGCAGAGAAATCTGAGGCTATCTAGCTCGTGGTGTCTCTTGATCTGTTCTTTCCAATAGACAGCACGCGGCCCTTTCTACAGGCTGGATGATCGCCTTATTATTATTTATTAAGTACCGATGCTATACTAAGTCCTGGGTAAAGGCACGCTCACCTACAATAGGTGACACGGACGCTGTCAGTGTCTGGAAGAGGGACTCGTAATGTTCTGGGTCTACACCTCGGCACTGCTGGAAGTACTGGTACTAGAGAAGGGCGGTAATGAAGAACAGACAGGCCCAGTCTAGCGACTCCATCAAGGGATCTCTCACCAGCCCCCAGTGAGCCGCGTGATCCCTTTTTGATGTTCACTTGCTCCTACCTGTTCGCTTAATCCAGCCTGTATTTCCAAACCCCTAACACTCTTACTTACATCCCCACCTACTCTCTGGAACGTTTATCAAGGCGCAGATTTGTACAGGAATCATCATACATATCCCTGAACACGAACAGTTCACGTTCCGTGGGTATGTATGCAAATGTTCCACTTGCTGGTATTCTCCACGCATCTGTGTCTGCAGACCGAGACTGGTGGGGTAAGACTGGCTGAACTTGGATGACTCTGGATGTTGCAGTGTCCTCTGTCTCTCTGACTCCTTAACTGGAGTGTGGAGGTCACCTTAATTTTCTCTCCAGTGCTAGTTTAAGTTTGGTTTTGTTGTTAAGGGTGGTCACTGATTTCCTACAAGGTGACCGTGACAGAAGAAACAGTTTAGTACCACCCTTTATATTTTAGATTTGGAGCAATGGTGATTGGACTATTCCCAATTCACTCCTTATAAACTCCTTTTCTGATTTCATTTTAGTACCAGAGAAGGTGGAGGTGAAAACTGTCTTAATGACTTAAGATCTGTCATTAAGTCAATAAAATGTCGGTTTGAGTTGCAATGTACCCCGTGCATTCCAAAACAATATAAATTATAAATAAACAAATATTTTTTAAAGTATAAATTTAAATATATATACATTTAAAATATTATATATATCCATCGTCTACCCTTGAGTAGCAGAGATGCAGAGGGACATGAAATTCTTTTCCTAGGCCTAGGAAAGCCTAAGTCTGCTATGTCACAGGGGGGACTTCTATGTTCATATACAACAAGGACGAAATGTCATCCATTCTGTATTGAATTGTCACTTCAGTCGTTTATTGTCATTTAACTTTTCCCATGTTTAAGACTCATCCAAGTTTTAGATTTTATGCTTCCTGAACGCAGGGACTGTATCTTGAACCTCTAGTGTCCCCACAGCATTCGGTGCAATGCCTTGACAATGTGAGACACAAGAAATATCTTTTGGTTCAATTTGGAACACTACATGTATTAAAACAACCATTATATGCATTTTCTAATGTAATTTATAGTAGGTGCTTAAGTTCCAGAGAGGAAACAGACTAACATTTACTATAATTTTGGAAATATCAAGCAATTAAAAGCATTCAATGGTTCTCTCACTTTGAAATAAATAAGAATCATTTTGAAAGTCACTGAGACCTTAATTATGGTATCATCAGCACGTACTCCAGTACTGCAGTTTTTGTTGCTGCTTTTTCTCTGTTCTTCAAGTACCTCAAGAGTGTTTGCTATTTTTTAAAATCCTGCTCTTTACAGAGGGTCTGAATTCAGAATTTCCCAGAGATGGCTACATGACGGAAATCCTAAGATATCTAAATATCTCCTTTTTTATTTTGTACCTCTTCTCTCCTAGTAATTCATCAATATATCAGCGTGTTAGTAGAAAAGGCCAATGCAGTGTGATATGCCTAAAACCACACAATTAGGTTAAATGCTCAAAATGTAGTTTATACCATCAAGATTACCTCCCATTGAACCTTCATACACTGTTGGTGGGAATGTAAACTGGTGTAGCCAATATGGAAAACAGTGTGGAGATTCCACAAAAAATTAAAAATATAACTAACATACAATCCAGCAATTTCAGTCCTGGGTATTTATCCAAAGAAAACACAAACACCGATTAGAAAAGATACATGTACCCTTATGTTCACTGCAGCATTATTTACAATAGCCAAGATATGGACGCAACCTAAGTGCCCATCAATAGGTGAACAGATAAAGAAGATGTGGTACATATACACAATGGAATATTACTTGGCCATAAAAAAGAATGAAATCTTGCCATTTTCAAAAACATGGATGGACCTAGAAGGTTTAGGCTAAGTGAAATAAGTCAGACAGAGGAAGACAAATACTGTATCATTTCACCTACATGTGGAACCTAAAAAACAAAGCAAATGAACAAACCTAACTAAACAGAAACAGAGTCATAGATACAGAGAACAAACAGGTAGCTGAAAGAGGAGGTGGGGGTTGGGGAGAGGAGAGAAATAGGTGAGGAAAATTAAAAGGTACAATCTTTCAGTTACAAAATAAATAAGTCACGGGTATGAAATGCACAGTGCGGGGAGTACAGTCAATGAGTATGTAATATCTTTGTATGGTGACAGACAGTAACTAGACTTATCATGGTGATCATTTTGAAATGTATAGAAATATCAAATCACTACGTGTATACCACAAACTAACATAGTGTTGCAGGTCAATGACCACAAAAAAACTCATAGAAAAAGAAATCCGATTTGTGGTTACCAGAAGTGGGAGGGCTGGGGGAGGGAGAATTGGAGGAGGGTAGTCAAAAGGCACAAACTTCCAGTTATAGAATAAATAAGTACTAAGAATGTAATGTACAACATGATAAATATAATGAATGCTGCCATATGTTCTATATAAAAGCTGTTAAGAAAGTACATCCTAAGAGTTCTCACCACAAGGAAAAAATATATTTTTTTTCTATGTCTTTAATTTTGTATCTATATGAGATGATGGTAATCATTTCGTCACGTATGTAAGTTAAAGTATACAGTATACAGCACAGTAGGCTGTACACTTTTAACTTATATGGTGCTGTCGGTCAGTTGTATCTCAATAAAACTGGGAGAAGAAAAAAAAGACTATCTCCCTATCAGTGAAATTCACCATCTCCCACCTTTACAGTCACTGCAGAACCTTTAAACCATTATTCCGTTTCCAAAATGACATACCAGAGGGGCTGTGCTTCTCTCTGTCTTGCTGTTAGAGATGTTCTGGATGTGGAAAGAGACAATAGTTTCAACCTGGCCCTTCAATACAGCTTCTGCAGCTCTGCAAAGACAGAAGAAATGCACACACTAGGACTTGTTCCTATTTCACTAACTGTAAATTTAAAGCACTTTAACCCGATTAAACTGGTATAAGAGAGGAAGGAGAAGTATAAAGAACCACCAGCAATGTTGAATGAGAAGAAATCAAGAGAAAAAGGTTTTCATTATTTGTCTATCATTTACCATCAAACTTCTGAAATTAAAAGATAGCCATTAGCAAATCTCAAAAGAGGTACTAAAAACCCCCAGGATTTTCTCCTTCAAAGCCATCCACTCTAGTAGGTGTTTTATAGAGCATCCTAGTTCAAAATCCCAACCCAAGAAGGGTAAAATGAATTCTCACACCTAATAATAATTAAAGGCTGCCAAGATTCATTCTATATCTTAATTTTTAAAATCTTAAATGAAAAAAACTAGGGTATATTCACATTTTAAATAAATAAATAAATATCCATTGACCCATCCATCCACTAGAGACATATGTACCAAAATGTTCACAGTAGTTATCTCTGTAAATTCCTGAGATTTTTTTTTTAGTTGTTTACATTTTCTAATTATTCCAAAATGGACATTACTTGTGTCATTTTAAAAAGAATACTAAGTTGCAGAAAAGTGTATATTGTGCAATCAATCCCTTTTGTGCTTAAAAAAGTATATATATGTATATTTGTACAAGCACAAAAAATTTCTGGAAGGAAAGCCAAGGAAGTATCATCAATGGTTGCCTCTGGGGAGTAGAGGTGGAGAGGTTTTATATTTTATTTTACCTCTTTCTGTAGCGTTAACTTTAAGTAATAATACAAGTGGGCAAAAAAAGGATCAATCTTCAAAGGGAGTAAGAACTTAGATGCCCAAACACGCAAGCCACGCCAATAGCAAGACATAGCCATCAACTTACTTATTGGCCATCTCAGTAGAAAACACATACACCACTTTGGCGGGAGTCTTCTGAGCAGGTGTGGGCTCTGGGGCAGTAGTCTGGCCATGGGAGGGGGTGGAAGACCTGGGGACTGTAGCATTTGACGGGGTCATCGAGTGTGGCGTGTGCTGGGAATCCTGGGACTTTATGTGGTCAGCAGAATTACATTCTAAAAGAATGAAAAGAGTCATGTCATAGAAAGAATAAAACTCTTTTTTCTGCCAGCATTTACAGCATCATAATGCAAACACCTTGAGAATTTCAAGGAGGAAGTACTTTGCTAAGAGGAAACCTCTTCTATTCATAAAAACACTTCTCCCTAAATGACTAATTACAAAGCACTCTTCCCCCACCTCCTTACTTCTCTACTATGCATTCTTCAGATATTAGCATAAATGTCCCTCCTTCCTGGAAACCCCTTTTGGATCCTCCTGGACTGGCTGCCCCTGCTAGTTGAACCCATAGCCCCCTAACGCCCCTTATTTCAGCATTTATCAAATTTACTGTAATTGTTTAATGATCTGCTGTCTAGGTGCATTCAAACCCTTGAGGATAGCAACTGTTTCTGTTTTGCTGACCATGGCACCCCCAGCCCCCAGCATAGTGCTGGCGCTCGTAACAGGCCTCCTACAAAAACCTAAAGAAGAAAGGAAAGACAGGGGAACGATCACCCAGGTTCTCATTTCAAATTTGGGTCAGGAAGTAACACTTCCACTGCTTGAATACTAGTTTCATGTTCTGGCCTATAGTTAAGATTTTTTATTTTATACTAGGAGGAAAAAGCCTAAAACCACAACCATTGGTCCTATACTCTTTCTGGCTCACTCCATTTTGGTGCCTACTGTATCTCTACTACATGTAGCCACTCGTTCCTGCCACACTGAAACTGACTGTGACAAACCTGGACTAGTGCCAAGGCTGCCTCTTGTGCCTACAACTCTGGCCAAATGGCAGCCAGAGTGCACAAAAGCCAAGTCTTGAAGGATGAATTTGATGGAGAAGAGGAGTGTCAGACAGACCGCTCCAGGGTGGACCCTGGCATAGACAAACTGGAGCTAGCTACCGGCTTGACACTTAAGTACAAAGAGTATGGAGGCCAGAAACATCCACGAGAACGTGGCTAGGGCCGTGGAACATCCTAAAACGCTTACATCCTCAAGAGCAAGAAGTCAACAAGGTGGTTCCAAACTATTCTTCAGTTAGTAGGAAAACGACCAGAAATAGTTCCATCTTAAACTGCGAGAACTCCTGAATCTGATGCGCCTACTCTCCCCACTTGGCTGCTATTAGGCTCTCTGGCATCCACCAATGTCAGAGGCCTTTCCTCAGGAATACCTACTTCCCTCTGAGTCTCAAATATCTTATAGACATACCTTTCATGTCAGAGTCATCGTTTGGAGTCCCAGGATCTCTCTGATCAAAGGAGTCGGCGGAAATACTTCGCTCCCTTTTCCCCTTGCCCTTGGCACCATTTCCAGCCCCATTCTTCAGCCCCATGCTCCCACCTGGGCCAGGGAGTGCTTTAGGGGTATGGCCCCCACTCTTGGAGTCACAGGGGGATGGCTGGGATTGGCTGGCTGAGCCCCCCTGTTTACCCTGATTGGAGAATTTGGAATCCAGCTGGGGGTTTCCAGATGGGGACATCACTGTAGGGGGACGGACCATCACCTCCTGCTTTGACTTAGGGCTACTAAAAGAGACAAATAACAAAGGGAGATCAGACACCGGATGCAACTGGGCAGCACAAATTAGGGAGGACTGATTTTTATCATAGGTCAAGGAGACCTGGACCACTAAGTAACCACCCCACCTTTCATCGCAGCCACTTGCTTGCTCCCTCCTCCCCTGCTCTCATCTCAGAGCTCTCAACAGAGAGGAGGATCAAGCAGAGTGGCCTGCCAGGCCTTGGGAACCCTGGAGTCACATGGGGACCCATCTCTAGGGCTTCTGTCAATAAAGGACAACGGTTTCTATGTACATAGAGAAATGACTCTCACACTAAGACTAGCTCAGAGTAAACAAACAGACATCGTTAAGATCAAAATACCACCCGCCCCTCGGCTGATGACAAGGAACAGCTGTAACAGGAGACTAGCCTCCCTGCTGGAAAATACGAGCAGGTCCAGGAGAGCACGAGGAAACCTGCCCATGACTGGCAGGTTAGGGAAACCCTCCAGGACATACTCCCTGAACAAGCAGGATCACACCAGAGCAGACACACTAACCACTGCCGCCAGGGGAGAAGGAAACAATTCTTTTAGGGCATCAGCTTAACTTCCATGGAACAGAGGAAAAAGCCTCTGGGTGGGAGTCCAGGGGCTGGTGTTTATTTCTAGGACCTTAGGCCTCCTCACCATTCCAGGTCTCGGTTTCCTCATTTGCCAAGTTTAGCTCACTGTACTGGCTGGTCTTTAAGGTCTTTTTCTTTATGTTTTGGTGAGGAGAGGGGTGGTAAATAGGAGCGGCCAGGTAATAATGGACAAATAATAACAGAGGAAAATTCTAACCTAAACTCTGATTCACTATTCTATCACTATTTACTTATCTTTTTTTCTTTCCCCATTCGCTTCTAATTCAACATGTTGTTCCACCAATGAGCATTCACGGTCCACTATGACATCCCGAAAGGGCAGCTGGGCCAGGCCCTAGCCCTCACCTCTGTGTGTTTCCTGACGGAGAGTTCCTCACTTTAGGGTTACTGGAATGCATTGATTGAAATCCTGAGCTTGCAGCCACAAACAGGGACGGGCTCACCGAGTTCCTCTCGGGCTGCAGCAGAAGCAGCTGCTGAGGACAGCGGCAGTGGCCCACTGCTTGCTGGGTGAGTCCCTTAGCGCTGGCCACCTGCACGCCTTTTTCCTCTTTGTTTTTCTCCGCTGTGGAAGTGGGTCCTGTCCCCTTGCGGCTCCAGCATTCTCTGGGTGTGTGCCTCCTGCTGCCAAAGGAAAATCTCGCATCTCCAGGGCACACTGGGAGCAAAAAGAGCAAAAACAGAGACATCAAACACCCTTACAGCAGGACCAAGGCTAAAGCACCGCCAACTTGATGGTGCAGAGCTAGATGGTTCCTCAGCTTCCATCAGGGTTAAAGAAAAGGGAGATGTTCATATTCCGGCCAAAAGGCCCTGGTGCTAATGCAGCTGAGGGGTGACTAAGACTTTCTGCCAAGCATACAAGCCTCCCACCCAAGCTTCGTGTACCAGGCATTTGTAAGCAGATGAGAAAGACATTTTTATCTTTAGCCGTATATCCTCCCTTACATTTCTCTACGTCCAAATACAAAACCCTCAAAAACCTGGGTTTTTCTTTCTTCAAAACAATGCTTTGAAACCACTGAGTACTCCAAATCCATAGCAACTATCTGGTGTTTCACCTCTGATGGCTCTGAAATGTAACCAACCCAACCCAATTTCAAACCATGAAACAAATTACTCTCTGTTTATATTCTCAGGGCCTCAGGGTGGGGAGACATTAAAGGAGGTACTTCTGAAATCAACTACTGAGCCAATACAATCAGTTCTGTCCCCTGATTTCTATCGTCTTTCTACTAAATTATGCTGAGTACGTGTCCTGTGTTCTCACTGCTTAATGACAGGAGCTGTAGGCATGGGTAAGCATGGGAATGATCCATAATGCGGAAGGTAAAAGAACATCTTTGAAGGCTAAGATATTTTTTGAGCCAATTTGCAAGGCTAATTTGAAGCATAAAGGTCAAGAAAATATTCCCAAACCTAGCCAGAGAACAAATGAGAAAGCCCTTTATTTAGGGAAGCCTAAACAGGGAAAACCAAGATACACTTTCAGTCACTGCTCCTTCCAGGGCAGTTCCAATGTGGTTTTTTGGCAACCACTGTCCCCCCGCACCTCCCGCTCTACCTTCTGGTATCTTATCCATGGGGTATAGGATTGAATGAGGATATTAGATGCAGGATTAGTGGCTAAAGAATCAAAGGGAGTTAGAAGTAGCTTAGGTGTTACATACACTTTGAGAGGCCTCAAGAACTGGACTAAAATTGGGAGGGTCCATTATATTCTAGGACTTGGCACTGAATATGATCATTGTCAAGTGTTAGATGTCTATTTCTTCATTTAGAAATTTGCAACAGTCCCAGCGATTTTACCTGAGACCATGAAAGGAATTTATGGAAGTTCTGAGTGCACACAATCACGTTTTTTTCTTTTAAATGAAGAAGTCAGGAAAAAGAAATAGAATACAATGTTACGGAATGTTTCTATGCTGACCTTGGGAGAAAGCATCCTAAAAATATTTTGGTCTTGATTATATTTAAGGTTGTATGTTTATCCCCCACCACCTTTAGCTTTTTTTGTTTTTCCAGTTTAGACTATAAAACTGATTGTGGTTGTCAAGTTCAACATAATATATGATCATACACCATATTGTAACCTCCCACTAAACATCGGGAATCACTGGTAAAACAGAAGTGGTAAATGAATCTTGCATGGACAAAGCCATCAGAAAACATTCACCTCAGGAAAAAAAAGAAGTTATCACCTATATAGTCCCCTTCTGTAACTTCTTCTGGTACTTTCTGTCTGCATCACACATTCTAGCACTCAATCATACGTCGAATTGAATAGTCCCATGTGTTTTTTGTTTTTTGTTTTTTTTTGCGGTACGCGGGCCTCTCACTGCTGCGGCCCCTCCCGCTGCGGAGCACAGGCTCCGGACCCGCAGGCCCAGCGGCCATGGCCCATGGGCCCAGCCGCTCCGCGGCACGCGGGACCCTCCTGGACCGGGACACGAACCCGCGTCCCCCGCATCAGCAGGTGGACTCTCAACCACTGCGCCACCAGGGAAGCCCCCATGTGTATTTTTTATCTCCCTATGTAGACTATGCTCTTTGAAGACAAGAACCTTGTTTTAAAGTTCTTCGGTTTTTCTATAATACTCAGCATGATGTACTAAGAATGTGGTTGGACTCTTGGTGATGTACCCAGTTCCTCTCAGAGCAGAAACACCTGGCACTTGTGTTGCACTCTCCTTCCAAAGAAACTCTAAACATATTACAAATATCAAATCACCTCAATGTGCCAGGCATTTCTGATGAGCTGGTAGCAAAGATTATTTCTAATAATAATAATCAACGGCATTTTACAGATGAACGGACGGAGCACACAGGTGTGAATGGGCTTCTCCCAGGTTTCGCATCAGTGCTCTCTGACCTGCTCTTTCCTCTAAGCCATCTCCTTACCATTACTTTATGGGTGGAGAGACAGCACAGAAGGCTGAAACAAGCTTGTGGGCTCACCTAGTGATGGGAATAAAATCCAGGTGCTTTAACCCCTAATCCAAGGGAGTTGTTGAAATAAGTCACCCTAGCTTTAGCCTGACACCAAAAACAACCAAGCAAGAAATCTGCCAAGTATCTTATCATACAACACCAAAGAATAAAATGAGACTCTTTCAGCTCCTACATTTGCAGGTTAGTGCTCAAATGTTTACCTTTAAGGACTAGAAAAGATCTTCCACAGAATGGTTAATTGTAGCCAGGGAGAGATATTTCCCTAAATCTCCTAACTCTAAGATCTGCTTATATAATTTTTCTCTCTTTTCTTCTTAAATAATTCTTAAAATTTTTACTATGTGTACATACTAACTCATTCACAACAACCACAGAAGGCAGGTCCTACTACTATCCCTATTTTAGAGATGAGGAAACTGAGGCTCTGAAACAGTAAGTAATTTGCCCAAGTAAGTTGGGTCACACCCCAGTAAGTGGTGGAGCTGGCATTCAGCCAGACACTGGCCATGCTCTTCATCACTGCAGTGCCTGGCTAAGCATGGACTTGGTGGACAAGGTGAGCCAGTACATAGAAAATGCTTAGCAGCACAACATAAACATTCAGGTTAGACATGACTACTGCCATTCTCTAGCAAGCTCACCCATCCTGCCTAATGGCATTTCTTACCTTCGCCGTCTCCAACCATCATCCTCCTCTCCTAGTGCATGGCCTTGCCCAGGACTTAACAGGGATAAGAGAAGTAACCAGGCAGGATTCCTCACCACCAAATCTGCAAATCTCTTTTTATCAGTACCTTCCCATCTTTCTTCCCTATTAATGAAACCGAAAAAAAAGCCCACTTCTCCCCAAAGGTCAGTCCTACCACAGGTGGTCTAGGTCCCAACCCTTCCAGCTTACTGAGCAACCTCACTCTCTCCAGTGGCCACCTCTCTACATCCTGCATCTCCTGGATATTTCCAATCAGCTTTCAGACATGTTGTAGTATCTTCCAGATTAAAAAAAAAAAAAAAATTAAAGCGAAACAAAACCAGCTCTGGCATTCTATTCCCCTTTGGAGCCAAGATTCTCTACCAGAGTTGATAAGACACAGTCTTCAGTTCCTTACTTGCCATTCACCCTTTAACCATTTTAAACCAACTTCTACCCACAGATCACAAAAACCATGACTTTTGTTAAGGTCACCACTGACCGCTTTTCTAACCTCATCTTACTCCATCTCGTAGACTCTGCCAGTTGATCACTTCCTTCTTGAAACTCCCCTCTCTTGGTTCCCATAATACCACACCTTCCCAGTCTTCCTCCTTCCTCTCAAGTCACTCTTCATCTGCTTCCTTTGCTGGCCCCTTCTCTATCCAATCTCTACAATTTTGAGTTGCTCACGACTCTACCCTGGGGCGTCTTCTCTTCTTATTCTATAAGCTCTTTACATGCCAACAACTCCCAAATTTCCATCTCCGGCTCAGCTTCTGCTCTGCTGACCTGTATACACAACTGCCAACTTGACATCTCACTAGATGTCTGAAACCTAACAAAGACAAAGATGAATTCTTCTTCTGTATATAGCCTCCCTCCCCAAAGTATTTTCCCTTCAGTTTTCTATGTTTTAGTAAATGGCACCTTCATCCACCCAGCTGCTCATGACAGAAATTTGGAGTCATTCTTGACACCTCTCTCCTTCACCCCTAACCTTCCATATCAAGTTGAATATTTTTGCTGAGTGAAGAAAATCTCAGCTTCAGTGTTTCTTCTTCAGAGAGAAAGGATACTGTATAGCCACTAATCTAGACAAAATTCTCCATTACACTCTTTTCATAGCATCCTGTGTTTTTCCTTCACAACATTTCCCATGTTGTATGATTATGTGATCATTTGCGTAACATTCATCTCTCATGCTAGGCTCCATGAAGGCAGGGATCAAGACTGATTTGTTCATCCTTGTATTCCTAGCACTTACTATAGTGTCTGACACGTGCTATTTGCTCAAAAAATATCTGTTGAATAAAAGTTGAAGCTTTTCCCCAAGATCATCTTTCTAAGCCACGCATGCTCTCTAGTGCTATCATCCATCAGGCTACTCACCAAAACCCCAAGGGTCACGATACAGCAGTGCTCATCCTGGAGGGGAGGAGCTTGCGGAGTCCAGGAACCCCTGTCTCAAAGGTGACCCTCACCTGGATGAGGATAAAATAAAGAAGAAGAGTTTCTAAGTGATTAGGGAAAAAATCAATAGTATCATTGTTACTATCTTAAGAGAAGAACAGGTTTCCTATTTATTCTAGAGTATTAGTTTAAGAGGAAGTTATCGCCTCCCATGTAAACAGAATCACCTTCCAATTATTACAGGGTATATTATCCAATCTGTAGGTATCTCAAGGGCCTTGTGGCTTTCCCTCCTTCCCAACTGCATATTTTCTTTTCAGAAACTGGAAAAATATTAATAAAAAATAAAATCAATTTTTCTACTTTTCTGAACATTTAGTAGGAAAAAAACCCCTCACATTTTTGCTTCTTCCCATTCCTAATTAGTACAGGGAATTGAGAGCTGACTGTAAAGGTGAAAGATTCAAAATTCCAGATACACTTTTGAATTCACAAAGTGCACAGCATTCACAGTTCCTCCCTACTCTCAACTGTAACTCTACATGTCAAGCATGCAGCAAGGAAATTTATTTTCACATACTTTTGTGGGAACATATGACTGAACAACAGGACCATATGATTTCCTTTGCTTGAGAGCCTACTGTGTGTGAAATGCTATACTGACTTGAGCTAGATAATTCAATAAAACACTAAGTAACTCACCAGGCAGAACAATTTCCAACATTAGTCCTTGTAAACTAGAATTATAACACCAAGCCTCCCCCTTTGCCCAGAATTTATAGTTTTGAAATGGCAAGGAAGAACCAAGTTCCAGATTGTCCTAAGGCCAAATTATTTAGGAATCTTTAAAAGGAAACTCTATAAGGTTACAACAAAGTTGTAAATAAATTCACAAATTAGTCTAACTTAGGTCAGAATCACCTCTATAATTCCAATTTCAACTCTTCCAATGATCCTTTTCCACTCTCCTGCTCTAAGAAGTCAAGTTTATTACAACTATGTCATGTTTAACAAATTTCGTTTCTATGCTATGACCACTACACCATAAAAGGCATAGTATCAAACTTAGAATGTGGAACTAAAAGGCCTCAGGATTCCATTCCTAGCTCATTCTTAACTTCTGGCATGCCAACTACTCAAAGGCTTCCTCTTAGAAAAAGCACACAATAGGAAGAACCAATCTTTCCCAAACATGTGGAGAAAAGAAAACTATACTATGGACTTATACAGAAAACTTTGGTCCAAACAAAATGCTAATATATGTTTTCATATTCAAAGAGTAAAAACTCACCTACTGTCCTTCAAGCTAACAAACTTTAAGCAAGCAAGTAAATTTATATCAAGCTCAAGAGTTTCGACAGAATTTAACCATTCAAAAACGAACGTCATCTATCATCATTTAGAGTAATGGCTACCCAAAGTAAAATGTCAGCACAAATATCCCTTCTTTGTGAAATTTTCCTTGATTCCAAACTATCCCCAGGAATGTCCTCCATGGCCCCATAGCATTACACTCATGACACTGTTAGAACACTTTAAAAATTGTTTCCCTGTTATATATAGTCAGGGAACCCCCTGAGGAAAGGGTCATCATCTCAGGGACCAAAAGAAACTCAATAAATGCTGGTTGATTTGTTTATTATAATGAGCTTGAGGCTTGTGTATTGCTACTCTTGCCTCACATTCATACAAATCAATGATGACACAATAAATACTTGTTTAACTTCTTACCATCTGCCTTTCCTAGGAAATAATTTATTGCAGAAGTCCCTGTTCATAGGAAAGTACAAGGTAATTGCACTTACAGTTATGACTTGCATTTAACTTGATGACCTCTGCCTTGGGAGCTGCTATAGTAATGAACAAATATAGTTTTAACTTACAAGAGACCCTACAGAAGCAGGAACAAAATCCAAAATGCACAGACTGAATCACAGAAGTTACGTGCTCATCATCGGGCTCTTTACCTTTCAAGACGTCCAATTTGCTCTCTCTTCTAACATTGGGACACAGAGGAACTTTCCAAGAGTGATCTCTGCCTCCCAAACAGAAAGGAATTTTTAGGTCAAAGTGGAGTAACACCAGCTAGTCCCACATTCAGTCCTACAGGAATGAGAAGAATGGAAAAGTTCATAGCCCATCACACCATCGGCAAAGAAAACCACCCATTCCCCAATGCTCTGTGACCAAAACAATATTTGGAAGAAGGAATAGTAAGAAAATAATTAGGTCAAAAATGGGGAAGGAAGGCAAAACCATTAAAACTCAAAATGCAAGACGCTGGAGCACTATAGCCTACTTCTATCCTATTGAAGACTGGGAAGTTTAGAAAAGCAAAATCCATCGGGCACAAAAGCCTCATTCTAATCACTGTTTTTAACTTTCTCCCCACAGTTATCACAGGTTGTAAAATAGACTTTTATTTCATATCTTCTCTATGCCCTTGTTCTTAGCATGATGAAGATGCTGAAAAAAAACTACAAAGCTTAAAAGGCAAGTGGCCATTAGATAATTCAACTTTCAAAACTCAGCAGGTCTACAGCAGGACCTCTTAACCTGGGATCCACGACCTCTTAAGGGGTCTCTGGAGAGACTTAGGAGGGGTGGCACCTGTGAACTTGGCTGGCGAAAATTTTGATCTTCACACTCACTAACCTCCAAGTAAAAGTTAGCACCACCTTTAACTGTGAGTGTAGGTAACAACCCATAGTAGTATTAGCAATCCCCTGACTATGTCACCAAGAGGAACCACAAAACACTTCACATCACATTACAGTTGTTGCACATCTCTCAACATAATATTTACACTCATCGCTACTTCAAAATTATAGTATCATTAGGTCTGAAGCTACATTTTGTTATTTAATGTAAACATACAAACTACTGTATTACAATTGTTTAACAGTTTGATAACTGTTTCCGTGTCATTTGTAATTCTATATATTTTATGTTATACATTTAAAAAACATGATTCTCAGAAGAAGTCCTATGCTTCATTAAATTGCCAAAGGAAAACATGGGACGTAGAAGATTAAGAACTTCTGATCTAGAGCACATAAAGTTTCTATAGACCCTAACATAGTCACCAAGGCAGACAGACAAGTAAGTCATTCCATTAGCAGTACTTCATAGTTGAAGAAAATTAAGCCACCAGGAAGCCAAGTAATATGTCCAAGGTCACACAAATTTAGAGTCAGCATCAGCCTAGGTTAACACTCACAGCATGTACAGTCCCACTCTCTCATGGGGACCTTTGCTTACATTTCTACAATTGTCATCAGTATCCTGTTTTACCACTAAATGGGGAAGAGGTATCACCTTTCAAAACTAATATAAAACCAAAACCTGGACAACAGAACAAGGTAGATGTATAAGGTACTTCTTTTTGTTCCCTGATCAAGCATGCTGCTGTAATTGTTACAGAAGCTGAATTTGGTCTGTTCCAGAGATAGCAGTTTTTTACAAGTGAGAAAAAGTTGCGCTACGTAAACTTTCATTCCCAGAAGTGTCCAAGGCACTGTGCAGATAAGCATTAACTTGTTAAGTGCTGCAATGCATTGTGAGTGGTTAGGGCAGTGGTATCCCCACTTCATAAATGGGAAAACTGGAGAATAAGTATGAGAGATTTGTTTAAAGTCACACATAAGTCAATGGTAAAGCCAGCTTCCTGATTCCAAGTTCAAGGCTCTAACCACTATACCAGATCACCATGATCAAATATTAAGTTGATTATAATGCTTGTGAAACCTCTGTACTTTTTTCCCCCTACAAGCCAGAGAGCATTTTTTTTTTTTTTTTTTTCTCTTCGGTACGCGGGCCTTTCACTGTTGTGGCCTCTCCTGTTGCGGAGCACAGGCTCGGGACGCGCAGGTTCAGCGGCCGTGGCTCACAGGCCCAGCTGCTCCGCTGCATGTGGGATCTTCCCGGACCGGGGCATGAACCCGTGTCCCCTGCATCGGCAGGCGGACTCTCAACCACTGCGCCACCAGGGAAGCCCAGAGAGCATTTTCTTTTGATCCGTGGGAACAGACACACTTTTGAAGGCTATGGGAAAAATATCCCATAGAATAAATTCCAAAGTACGTAAGTGCTTTTTCACTTACACTAGTCATCTAAGAATCCAGGTCAGGAATCCTTAGCTCAGGAGCCAAGTTACTACATAAAACCTGCCTTATAAGAAGAGAACAGTTTGGAAATTGTTCCTTCATCTTTTAGTCAATGACCTTCTTATCGATCTACCATTATGTTTAGGAACTATTATCATCTTACATTCAACACTGTTATTACAAAATAATATTCTAATGGTTCAATACCATTAGATCCTAGATTCTAAAACTATGAAAGGTCATCCCTATCTCAACTCTGCATTAAATTTTCTCTTATCGAAACCACTAATTAATGGAATCCTCATTCCCCAAAGCATCCTTATGCCATCTAACTGCTTTTATTAACCCATTTCTGTGTTTTACAGGTTGGGTCTTTTTCAATAGTTAGTAAGGAGGTCTTTCTTAAATTTGTACTTAGGACCATAACATTGTTCACACTAAATCCTTGTTAAACCTTCCCATATCATTAGTATCCAGTCAAAAACCAAAATCAACAGAACAACCATGTTGTACAATCTCCATGAAGAGTGAAAAGTTCTTGTCCACACAGGAGTCTTATCTACCAATATTCATTTGCACCCCCTACCCCTTACTCTCAACTACTTATCCTTCCTACCTGCTAATTCTGATTCATCACTTTGTGCTCAGTGTACAAGAGTCCAGATCTCTGACCTAAGAATAAACACTTAATTCTTGAATACATCAAATGCTAACAAATACTCCATCACACACCATTGATCAAAATGTAACTCTTTACACAGCCACTCAATCATTTTCCCACTAAAGTCACTGCCAGGGATCTGTCCATGTCTGCCCTAACCACAGTCTAACTCTGTACCAATTCTACCCCACCTTAGTCTCTCGTTACCAACACATAGTTATGTCCATTTCTCTACTTTGTTTAGTAACTTTAATAGTCCCCAACTGTCTGCAATCTAGGCTCTAAGTCACTCCTCTCTATCACAGGGCAGGGCTCTGGAGGACAGATTTCAGGCCTCCTCCTTCAGGCTTGGGAGCCTTCACCTAAGGCCCCCAGCAACACTGTTATAGGCCTCTGGCCCTTCCCTCTGAACATAATAACCAACCCTGCTGTTTTTTCCTTGGGATATCTCCATTTCACCAGGCTCGCCCAACACTAACCAGTGACATCTTAATAGTCTTTGCAACTTTCAAAGGTTAATGGCTACAGCTCCACTTTGGAAACCACTGGTGTGTCCACGACCCCCACAATGACTCAGTGACCTAGACATCCCCACCTCACCTGCTGGAGCCCTTTACTACACGAACATTCTTCTTCGCTTTCACTTCTCCCCAACCCTCCAACAAGTCACTGGCCTGCAAAGTCCTCTGTACTTCACTATCCATCTCCGGGGTCTAACAGACCCCACCAGACTCAACTCGAATTCCCTCATTTAGCTCTCCATCTCGCCCCTCGAATGCCCCTTCATCCCAGGACCCTGGGACCGTCCCATCTCATCGTTTAGTCTCTCCAAGCACCGCCTGGGACACATCCTCTAAAAAATAAACCGAGAGATGCCTCCGTCTCTCCCCACCACTCAGTGAGCGGTGGGTAGAGGACGCCCCCCCATCTCCCCCTACAGGTTTCTCTACACTCAACTCTAAATCTACGACCTCGACCCCCACCGCTTCTCTCCCCTCACCCCACCCCCCCCAGCCCTTCGCGGCTTTCGCTACCCCTGCCCTCAAACCCGCTCAAAACACGCGGACGCGGACCCTGCCCCCCCACCCCCGGCTTCGGTCCTTCCCCTCCCCCTCCCCCTGAGGTGCCACTTACCCCCGAGGCAGGAGTGGGGGAGGGGAGAGGAGGAACAGAGTATGGGAGGGGGCTTCGGTCCGGGGCGGCTCTCAGCCCCGGGGGGCCGGGGCCCGGGCCAGCGGCAGCGGCGGCGCAGCGTCTCCCCCCGGCGGCGGCAGCGGCGGCGGCGGCGCCGTCCCACTCCCGCAAGCACACATAGGCTCCATTGTCCGCCGGCGCCTCCCCCTTTCCGGCACCCCCCTCCTGGTACCGCCCCTTCCCCCTCCCCTCGGCCCTCCCCCAGCCGCACCGCGCCACGAAAGGTACCGCCGGCCCCGCCTCTGACGCGAGCGAAGGAGTGCCCCCTCCCCCCGGCCCCGACGTTCCGCCCGGCGGGGGAAGGGGGAACGCCCCTCCCCGCCTCAGCAAGGGCCCCGCCGCCGGGAAGGGCCCGCCCCCCTCCAAGGGAATGTCACTTGTCCCCCTTCCGGAACGCGCGTAATGGTACCAACCGGCCGCTTCCTCCTCCCCCTCCCCTGCCTTCCCGAAGAGGCACCGCCCCCTTAGCCCCGCCCACCAAGTAGCCTCCCCTCCTCGACCCCGCCCCTCCCTCCAATATTTTACTATGGAGCCGCCCACCGCCGGCACCACCTCCTGCTTTGCATGGACACGCCCACCAGGTCCCCGCCCCAGTTCGTCACCCGGCCAGAGGTGACGCCTATTCCCCACCTTAAAGCGGCAGAGCCCCCTTTCTCAACTAAAAGAACCTCCCAAAAGGCCGGTGGGGTGGGAGGGGCGGCCAGGGAGGGTCGCTTCTTTCCCGCACCTTCCTCCCCACGCACGCACTCACCCGGGCCTCCCCACCGCCTCTCGCAGCATTGAGAAGCAACCCAGTGGAAAAGGCGCGGAGGGGGGAAGGGCAGCGTAGAATTTGGCCATCTTTGACAGAAATACATTGGGAGCTGCCAAAGGAAGGGGTCTTTCCCTCACACTTCCCTGTTGTCCTGGTCCCGGCCTAGTCCTCAATCTTCAAGGCGACCCCCCGCGCACCTCCAGGATGCGGTTCCACCCTGCCCCATCCCCTCTCCCGTCCCTTGTCTTCACCCCTCAATCTCTGCACTGCCTTTGCTGTTGCCGGCTTTCTCCCCTCCCAAGGGTGCAGGCCCCTCTTGGGGTTGAACTCTCCTCCAGCTTCTCCAAAGCACATTCTCGCCAGGTCCTGCAGATGCGTTAGCTGGTGCAGGGTTTCCCCTTCCTTATGGGGCCCGGCCCAGCCCCGCTCACGCATCGCTACCTAGTGCCCATTGAGGACCTCTACCTAGATCCTCGAATCGCTTCACGACCGCTTTTTTAATCGCAGCATCACTTCCCTGATTTTTGGAAGGCCTGTGCTTTGGAGAGCTCAAAGCCCGGGCATCCCGGCACTGTCCCCTGTGAAGTGAGAGGGTAACCCATTAGACTGCACTTTTTCTTAGAAGGAAAAATGATGGCATCATGGTGAGCGCATGTTGCTGAATAAAGCTCAGATTCCCACTACTCCTGTTTTATCTTTGTGGCCCTTGTCGCTGCCCTGCCCAACTGTTATTACAGACCTGTCTGCTCCACAGCCCTCCCCAGAACACAGTGTTACATCTCTGTGTTTGTAGAGTCTTGATCTAAGATGTTTCTGCAACTATATGCACTGGCCCGGCAGCTTTTCTGAATCAGTTAAGCGAAGACTGCTTATGTTATAGTGTACTGCGTATTCTCCCCGAAGATAGATGGAGGCAACATGGCCAAAAGAAGTAGATAAATTTTCTTCTGCTTTTGCTTCTATCACCATGGTTTTAACCAGGTACTTATCTCTATGTCACTTTCCCTGTCTAGAAAATAGGAAACCTTCCTTAGGGCAATCTTTTAACGAATGGTGCTGGTTGTAAAGGATGGTACAGGAGAGCCCAAAATGATAAAGCTTTAGAAACCATTTAAAACTGTAAGCTGGTCATGTAAGTTTCTATACCATGGCTCCCCAGCTTAGATTCTATGAAAAACTGTTTTTTTCATAGCAAGATGTTTTCTCTTTGTCTTCTGTTATAACTGAGCATATAAATAAAGAAAAAAGACAAAAGCAGGTATAAACAATATAAATTTAGGATCGATTGAAGGATTCCAAATGGGAAATAATTAAAATGCTTTCTTGTCAAATTTTGGTGATAGAATATTTGATGAAACATAGTAGGCACCTCTGTAAAAGAAGGCAGGAGGAAAAAGTCAGGTATGGACATATGAAAAGACAACTAAATCCAGAAATACACAAGAAGCATTTGGGATTGCTAAGGTAGATGGAAAGAAGGGATTCACAGACTTATCTGTAAGAGAAAACCACTACTAAAATAAACTCTGGGCTGGGGTGTTCCAGACCAGATCACCTCTGCTCAGAGAGCTCAAAAAACAAGCTCATTATAATAATGACACACATGCAAAAAAGTCTTAACCATTTTACTAGGCCTTACACCCTCACTTAACTCTGACACTTTATATGTGTCAAAGTTCGGAATTATTTATTGAACCAGAAGAAAAAAGCAAATGAATATTAAATGTGCAACACTAGGCTAAAAGAGCAATAATACTGAGAATTTAAGCAAGCCGAAAGTCATGTTAATTTAGCTACCTTGCACAAGGGATAGAAATGCACTTTAAAATATTATTTATTGTAATGAAATAGTTTATCTATTTTTACTAGAATTTTTTCCTCTGAATTTTCTAACTTCCATGCATTTCCATCTCACTTGAGAAAGAATTCTATTCTGCTGTACAGGGATCTAGTACACTGTATATACATAAATACTAATGGATAATGATGAAATCATTGTTAAAAGCATCCTATAAATAAAAGCTTCAAACTGTTTCTGTCACTCTAGAAATTCTAAGGTAAATCATTTTTTAAAATCCAAATGGTAGTATTGTTAAAAATAAAAGCTTTCAACACTAAAGAGATCTGGGTTTGATGTTTTACTTTCTGAAATTTGCTTCTCATAATGATGATATGCACTCACTGTGATACAAACATGGATTGTATGTCTGGCTTCTTAGTTCTTCAAGTAATCACAGCATCTGTTATTTAAGTGTGCCGCCAGTCTTTTCTACCTGTGAACTCTACCTTCGAAACACTTTTGTTCTCTCAGCTCTTGATAAACGTATACCTAAATCTTAGGGTTGGAAAGAAACACCTCCTACTTTACAGATGAGAATTCTAAGACATAGAAGTTTAATGACTTGCCAAAATTATGCCCATTTTTAGGGACTAGAATTTAAGTCCAACACTCTACAGCACTGTTCTAACCTCCAAGGATTATTCATTCCTAACAATATTTACTATTGTAGGAGAGAACATGAAATTCTGCCTTAGGAATGATGAGATCAAGACTCAGAAGGGTTGAACCCACTCAGGCAGCTGCTGCTAGGTTTATAAGAGGCCCTAATAAATCCTTGCCTTGGTCAAAGCCCTTAGTTTGTCCACGATTTCCTGCTGCTTATACTGTTTCTTACCAATTCATCTGTCTCATTGTCTAAAGCAAAAGTGGCAAATTTCAACCCCAAAGGAATACTACCAAGATAGTCATTTATGACTGAAAATGAGGGGTTAGAATGGAATGGCATCTTGACTTTCACAGTGCTGTAATAAAATAGTCAGGAAGGGATTTCTTCTTTAGGTTGCCCATGGAGGAGAAAAAGATCTCCCTATCCTAGCTTTCACCAGTCCATTTAAGCCAATGGGGAGTCCCAGAGCTTCATCCCTGCCAGGAAAATTGAGGGCTAAGTGTCTCTTTTGTAAGGAAAAAATCAAAATTCCCACCTCCTGCCTTCCTGCAGCTCCACCTGGGGCCACTGGCACTCTGATGTGAGCTTGGGTCTTGTTCTGTGTCCCCACATATCTGTTTTCCACAACCTGGGAATTAGAGGCACCCTGTCTGTAAAAGCTCTGACAGATCTGTGATGTGACACTCAGATCCCTTTAGACAGTACCACCAATGTTTCTCCTTCACATTCACACTCAAACCTTCATGGTTGTGCCTCCTACCCTCATCGCCTGCCTTCTAAAAGTCAAGCTTTGTGACATTCAGCCCACAAATTCCTGAGCCCTAATTGATTGATATATTAAATGCTGATCCACTTCCCCAGCTTTCCAATTTAGCCATAGTCCATCATGGCTTAACAACCTATGTTTTCCATCAGCTCTAACCATTTCTCCCCAGATTTCTTGGTCTTCAGGCCAGTTCTTCACATCTGTCCTTACAGTCTCATGTCCCCTTTCCTCTTCAGTTTCCACTAATTAACTATTTCATTTCTTATTATTAACCTCTTTCCCAAGAATAATTCTGGGAGAGTATTTCTACTACTTCATTTCATTTTATTCTGCTAGACATTTCTCTAGGAATTTTGCCCCTCAGATACACTTATATTATTTTTCCTGGGTTCTGCCTTCACTGCTGAACTCTTCCCACTTCCCACAATCTCTTCCCAGCCTCTCTGTGATTGGTACCCAACTACTGCAGCTTTGACCTCACCTCTATGGTTTGCATCCAGGTTGCTCTTATTAGTCACACTGCCTTTTGGAATCCTTGACCACCCATCATCCCAGCAATGGAAATTCCTAAGGCTGAGATGTACGTACATTTGTTTCCACTCCTGGGCTGGCAGACATTACTAGAAAAAAACCATGAAAACAAGAAAATGGATCTCAATCAAATTTCAGGTGATGAAACTTCAATTGAACTTTATTAGTTTTTACTTGGCAATCCTTTTATGCATCCTCATTGCCTCCTATGTCATTTCCCACAGCAATTATTCCAAATTTTATCCACTACTTCTCCTACATTGTAGGACCAACCTTGTCATCTCATCTCACCTCAGAAGGGTTTTGCTCAGTTCTCTCTCTTCCATTTACTTTCTCTTTAGTATCTTCAGTAAAATCTTTCTTACACAAATACTCTTTTTTTTCCCCTTTCTTTTCATTCCCAACTTATCCAAAGGGTAACCTACATTCTCTGCTACCACAATTCCTTTTCTTCCTCAGTAATTAACCCAACCACTTACCAAAATTCTTTCTCCAGTATGGCCAAGCCTAATCACCAAATCCATCCAATGAATATCCTTTCCTTACTCTCTTACAGTTTGAATTCCAAGATACGATGATATTCTGGTTTTGTCTTCCTCCCCACCCCCAGCTTCATTGAGATATAATTGACATATAACACTGTATAAGTTTAAGATGTACATATAATGATTTGATATATGTATACGTCGTGAAATGATTACCACACTGTTTAGTTAACATCCGTCATCTCACATAGTTACAATTTTTGTGTGTGTGATGAGCACTTTTAAGATCTACTCTCCTAGCAACTTTCAAATATGCAATACAGTATTGTTGGCTATAGTCACCATGCTGTACATTACATCCCCAGAACCTATTTATCTTATAACTGGAAGTTTTTACCTTTTGAATACCTTCACACATTTCCCCCAACCCTCTACCCTCTGCCTCTGGTAACCACCAATCTGTTCTCTGTTTTTGTGAGTCTGGGTTTTTTAGATTTCACATATAAGTGAGATCACACAGTAATTTGCCTTTCTCTGACTTATTTCACTTAGGATAATGCCCTCAAGTTTCATCCAAGTTATGGCAAATGGCAACATGTCCTTCTTTTCTATGGTTGAACAATATTTCGTTGTGTGTGTATGTATATATATAGTGTATATATATAGTATATGTATATAGTATATATATATGCGCCACATTTTCTTTATTCATTCATCTCTTGATGGGCACTTAGGTTGTTTCTATGTCTTGGCTGTTGTAAATAATGCTGCAGTGAACATGGGGGTGCAGATATCTCTTCAAGATCGTAATTTCACTTCCTTCGAATAGATAATTAGAGGTCTGTCTTCTTTTTTTAATTTTTAAATTTATTTATTTAATTTATTTTTGGCTGCACTGGGTCTTCATTGCTGCGCTCAGTCTTCCTCTAGTTGCAGCGAGCGGGGGCTACTCTGTTACGGTGCGCGGGCTTCTCATTGTGGTGGCTTCTCTAATTGCGAAGCCTGGGCTTTAAGCGCGTGGGCTTCAGTAGTTGTGGCATGTGGACTCAGTAGTTGTGGCCCACGGGCTCTAGAGCGCAGGATCAATAGTTGTGGCACACAGGCTTAGCTGCTCTGCGACATGTGGGATCCTCCCGGACCAGGGCTCGAACCCGTGTCCCCTGCATTGGCAGGTGGATTCTTAACCACTGCGCCACCAGGGAAGCCAGAGGTCTGTCTTCTTTCTTGATTTTAATACTTCCTTGACCTGAACATTCCCTGAATGTTCCTTAAACTCCTTGGTTCTTTGAGCTTTTCTGTCTCCACTTCTCCCTCAGATCTCTCTCTCTCTCTCACTCTCCTAACTTTAGCCATCACCTCTCTGCGGATGATCAACACACCTTCAAGTCTAGCTCAGGGCTCTCTTGAGCTTAAATCCTGCGTTTCTATCCATTCAGCTTGCCCATCTAGAAGGCAGTTTAACACATCAAAAAACAAACTCACCATCTTTCAAAATTGTCTCTGAATTCACTGCCTCTCACTTAGGCTCAAAACTTTGGAGTAATCCTGACTCAAAGTTTCCAGCTGTCTATGTATTTCTCAATCACCAATGTCCACAAATTCCCACTTAAATCAATTTCTTGTTTTCTGTTCCCAAGTTGAGACTGACTGTTGGAATAATTTCCAAGTAGACATTCCTGCCTCCAGCTTTTCCCCCTATCAGTCAATTCTCCATGCTCTTTCCAGATGGAGATCCCTAAAAGACCTCTGTGTGTGTGTGTGTGTGTGTGTGTGTGTGTGTGTATATATAATCATCATATATAATGATATATGATATCATATATGATATCATTATATATGTGATATAATTATCATAATATATATATAATATGTATATTATCATTTGTGTAGTACCTATTCGTCTCTAATTACCCTAGCCCTACTGGTTCTTCTGGGCCCAGCTAGGGCCTCTCTACCCTAACATCTCAACAATGTCGTATAGCAGGAACAATATTGGCTTTAGAGTCACCTGGACCTGGGTTTGAATATTGGACTGCATTTTACTGGTCAAATAACTTCAAACTTCAATAGGAAAAAACGTTATTTTCTTTATCATTAATTTCAGTCGTAGATGTCTATATCACCAATTTTAGAACATAGCCTAGACACGCAAACTTTTAATGTCATCTACCTTCAATTGTAGTTGCCAATCCTCCCCTATATCCTGAGAGCAGAATCTGACACCTCTTTGTGTTTTGCAGTCATTTAGTCATTGCTATATTTATTGAGCATCTACTAGGTGCAGGGCATCTTGAGGGGGTCAAAAAAATGAATCAGATATCCAATTTTGTCCTCAAAGTATAATTAGACTTATACGGAAGATTCATTCATTGGGGGAAAAAAAAGTTTACTAAATGCTTAATTTGTGCCAGGTATTGTGCAAAGTACTGAAGATTCAAATAAGAGGACATGTTCCCTGATGTTAGGATCTGGGATCTATCTAGTTAGGAATACTAACAAGTAAACATTTATAATCAAGTATAGTAAATGCTGTGATATGGATAAATACCAGGCATTTGGGGCACACAGAGGAGGCGTATCTAATCCAGACAGCAGAGTCAGGAAATGCAATAAGACCTGAGTGGAATCTTAAAGAATGCGTAGGAGTCAGCCAGGCAAAGGACTCAGCAATGTGCAAAGGCTCAGCTGTGTGACAATGTATATAAATAACCACAATACAAGATAGAAAGTAATATAATAAATAAGTGGCAGAGCAGAGGCAAAAAGTGGCTGTCAGAGGAGATACATTATTGGGAGTTCCATGAGGTGAGCAGAAACTGCTTTGTGGAAGTGGAGGCATTTGAAGCAACCTGAAGGGCTCGGGGGTCAGGTTCAGACATGCCATGGGGCCAGATGCCTCTTTGCCTTCTCAGCATTCTATGCAGTGCCCTGTACACCATGGCACAGCGCCTTGTTTGCTGTGATGATGGTTATGATTACGATGATGATGGTGATACCTAGGTTTTTCTCATGAAGTTGCCTCTTCCCTCTTCCCAGAATGTTTACAAGGGGAGACTCATGATTCAAAAAAGTCATTTCTGGGTGGAGGGGCTCTCAATCAGACTGCCTAGCTTTGAATCCCAGCTCTGCCATTAGAGGGCTGTGCGACTCTAGAAAAATTACTTAACGTCTCTAGGGTCGAGTTTTTTCTTCCACAAAATGGAGTAATGATAGTATTTCCTCACAGGGTAGTATGTGGAACAAATGAATGACTAATGTAGATGTCTAGGAATAGTGCCTGGCATACAGTAAGTGCCCAATAAATGTTGGTTATTATTATTACATTTGTTCATCTCTGGATTATCCACAATGGGATTGGCCTTCGGAGAGATTTTAGAAGCACTAAAAAGGCCATCTCCTCAATACTTCACTTATTCTGACATCAAATCTCACTCACTGGTATCTCTTCAACTCTCCTAATACACTCCTTTAAATTCTATCATTAGAGATTCATACCTTTGGGGGACTTCCCTGATGGCACAGTGGTTAAGAATCTGCCTGCCAATGCAGGGGACATGGGTTTGATCCCTAGTCCAGGAAGATCCCACATGCTGCGGAGCAACTAAGCCTGTGCACCACAGCTACTGAGCCCATGAGCCACAACTACTGAGCCCACGTGCCAAAACTACTGAAGCTCGCATGCCTAGAGCCCATGCTCTGCAAAGAAAGAAAGAAAGAAAGAAAGAAAGAAAGAAAGAAAGAAAGAAAAAGAAATTCATACCTTTGGATTTAAGATGTCACTTCCCCAATCCCTTGGGAAGGAACATAATAGGGCGTTCGCCCTGTTTTATTTTAATAATTTGTCTGGCCAGACCTCTATCTTTCTTAACTGCCATGTGTACTGAGGAAATATTATGGAGAAGAAAGAAAAGGCTAATTCTGAAGCTTGGAGAACCTTCCCCAGAAACTTAAGCTAGAAGGAGATACTCAGAGGGCTTTCTGAGGGCAGTAGGTCCTCTGGGATTGGAGTAAGAGGTGAGATAGGAGAGAGATGACAAGAAGTAATGAGGACAACAAAAACAAGGTCATTTGTGTCAGTAAAGACAGGCTTTACTAACTTAACAAACAGTGCTGACCTTGACTTTGGAACTCTTCATCCACCACTCCTTTCTCCACTCTGTGCTGTGTTTTGGAATAAATCATTCTTTTCAGGATACATCTTGATTCTTATTAATGAAGGAGACTATACAGGTGACCAAGCACCCCTGGTTTTAAAATTTCATAATGACTTTTACATGTTGGCTTTCTTCATGATCAAAAATTAATAAATACCTACTATCTGTCTTAGTGCCAAATTAAGTAGAGCGAGAATTTCATTAGAGGCTGAAAAAATAGTCCCTCTCAGGGACCTTACAGTCCAATTGAGGAAGCAAAAAGATTTCAGGGCTTCCCTGGTGGCGCAGTGGTTGAGAGTCCGCCTGCCGATGCAGGGGACGCCGGCTCGTGCCCTGGTCCGGGAAGATCCCACATGCCGCGGAGCGGCTGGGCCCGTGAGCCATGGCCGCTGAGCCCGTGAGCTATGGCCGCTGAGCCTGCGCATCCGGAGCCTGTGCTCCGCAACGGGAGAGGCTGCAACAGTGAGAGGCCCGCGTACCGCAAAAAAAAAAAAAGATTTCAATAACAATTAATTCCTAAATTGTATTACAGACATGACACAAACTCTAGACTTGAAGGAAAAAAAAAAAGCAGTGAGGAAAGTCTGGAGTAGCAAGCAATAATTTGAAGGGTCAGAAGTTGAACTGGGCCTTGAAGAATAGGATTTGGGCAGTTCCAGGAGGGGACAATGACCCCAGAGGAAGAGAGACAAGGAGCAAGCCAGGGACTGAAAAGAGAATAGCATATGTGTGGACCAAAAATTACAACAGTAAAGGTCATTTCCAACAACCATAATGACAGCTGTCCATTATTGAGTATTTAGTATGTGCCTGTAACAAGCACTATTCTGAGCACTATGTTTATGTTGTCTCACTTAATACCCATAATAACGTCATGAGGTATGATCTGTTATTCTCATTTTACAGTTGAGGGCTCAGATGGTTCAAGGAGTATGTAACTGTCCTAAATCGTGCAGCTAATTGGGGGCTGAGATTATAACCCAAGTCAACCTGAGGTGGAAGCTTTTAATCACCCCACACTACAGCCTCTCTTCAGTGCGGGTATTAGGATGCAATGGGCATACAATTGGTTAAATAAGTTGGGAATTCATGACACAAAATATAATTTAGAGAAAGCATGCAAGAAGGATACACTGTGAGTTTAAAAAAAAGCCACATAAAATAAGCTATAAGGATAGATTCTACAACATGTGGAATGTAGCCAATACTTTATAATAATTATAAATGGAGTATATATAACCTTTAATAATTGTGAATCACTATATTGTACACCTGTAACTTATATAATATTATACAGTAACTATACTTCAATAAAAAAAAGAGTAACAAAAACCCTAGTATTATAAAAGTAACATGCTTACTTTTTCTTCATGATTTATTCTGTTGGTAACTTTCAACCAAAAGATTGTTCATTCTAAATAAAATAATATTGTAAAAAGAAAAGTACCGTGCTTAAAAATTTACAGCCTCAAAAAACAAGAAACAAAACAAAAACAAAAAAAATTTACAGCTTTTCTATGAATAATTTTTATAATGTCATTTACTGGTAGACATTTAACAAAGGTACGTGTATTTGAAAATACTAGCAAATATTGCAATAGATGCCTATATTTATCAAAACAGAACCAAAAGCATGTGTATATATGCATTTATATAGCTAAAACAACATTCTAAATCTCCACTAATAAGAAAAAGTCATAGTCTACTGAACACTGCTCGTGGAACAGGGACCTTCCTTTCAGTATCATCCTGCATGTGATTTATAATTACACCCATTTTACAGGTGAGAAAACCAAAATGAAGAGGTTAAATGGCTTGCCCAAGCCTCACAATAGTCAAACAGCTCAGTCCAGATTTGAATGCTAGGCTGGCGGCAACGCCTGTGCCCTTGCTGCTATCCTACACAGCCTCTCTCTTTGAGCAAGGGGAAAACTGTGTAATAATAATACCACTGCAACATACACGGTATTTTTCAAAGCATTTTCACATTCATAGCAACAGCTGGTCCTTATGATAACCATGTGACAGGTTTGGAAGATAACTCCAGCATAGTGAATAATAATAGTAGTCATAATAATCATTAGAATAATAATATTAGCCAGCACTGATTGAGTGTTCCCCATACACCTGGCACTATGCTAAGAACTTTACATGGATTGTATGGTTGGTTCATAACAACTCTATAAGATAGGCTCTATTATTATCCTTACTTGCACATGAGGAAACTGGGGCTCTCCTAACTGGTGTTAAGAGAGGTCACGTAACTTAATGAAGGAGGCTGGGCTCAGATAAGTTACAGAACTAATTCAAGGTCATGTGATAACGAGTGTGATTCCTGGACTAGAGCACAGATCCCCAGATTCCACATCCACACATGCCCTTTTCATGTTACTATTCTGATAATGAATCTGCAACTACAGGAAGGACAATTTGAAGAGAGAGCTTCAACCAGCAAGAAGAGCAGCTGGAAGACTAGTATGTAGAGATGATGCAGAGCCAGGTAGCATAGTGTGAGGGGGAATGAAGAGGTGGCAAAGCCAGGGGATATCTGAGGAAGGTTATAGCAGCTCACTTCTGCAGCATGTAAATATAAGAGGAAGAAAAAATAGCTTAAGTTTGGCTTCTAGCCATAAAATTGGTGAAAAGAGGAGCATTGTGGCCAGAAATGAGAGTGGTTCAAAAATGGCACTGGTCCGCAGTAAGATAACACTACACACCAACATAGGATGGATTTTAAAAAAGACAGACAATATCAAGTGTTGTGACAATGGAGAGATGCTGTAACTCTCATACATTGCTGTGGGAAGGGAAAATGGTGCAGCCGCCATTGAAAACAGTTTAGTAGTTTCTTAAAAAGTTAAACATAATTTACCATATGACCCAGCAATTCCACTCCTATATGTCCACAAAGACTTGTATGTGAATGCTCTACAGCGGCATTATTCTCAATAGCCAAAATATGGAAACAATCCAAATATCCATCAACTGATGAATGGATAAATAAAATGTGGTATATCCATACAATGGAATACATTCAACAATAAAAAATAATCAAGTACTGATACATACTATAACATGGATGCACCTCAAAATCACTATCTAAGTGAAAGAAGCCAGACACAAAAGACTATATACATTGTATAAGTTTATTGACATGAAATGTCCAGAAAAAGCAAATCTATGAAGACAGAAAGCACATTTAGTGGGACTGGGAATAAGGATCAACTGCAAATGAGTATGAGGAATCTTTCTGGGGTGAAGCATATGTTATAAAACTGGATTTTGGTGATGGCTGCACAACACTGTAAATTTACCAAAGAAGCTTTGAGTCATACACTTAAAATGGGTGAAATTATGGTATGCAAATTGTGTCTCAATAAAGATGTTCTTTAGAAACGTGAAGCTGGTTTGTGAAGGCAGAAAGAGAGTTAAGTTTTAGAATCACAAGTGACCATTAAACACTAAAGTGGAGATGTCCCACCAGGTAAGAGGGTAGGCTAGAGGTGAGAGCCAAAGCAATAAAAATGGATAAGATCACGAAAGAAAAAGAAAAAGCACACAAGACAAAAGGAAGAAAGGAAGATGCCGATGGCAAAATTGGCAAACGTTTGGTGTCACTACCATTTAGGGGCAAGGATGATGGTTTACCTGGGCTAATGTGGTATTTACTCTGGTAGCGACGCATCTATAGCTGATATTCAGATTTACTTGTATTCTCTAAGCATACACCCACTGAGAGCAAAGGTACGAGCCCCACAGCATGGCAAACAGTAGGGTAAATCTACTTGGGGGAAAATTGCCTCTAAGTGACTAAGATACACAAGGCTAACTGGGAATGGACTGAATATGTTCCCTGTATTTTGATGTTAAAAAGAGAACTGCACAAAAAAAAAAAAGAGAACTGCACACACTTTTACCCAAATTAGAAGTAACATCAGCATTAGGGAGTGCAGTTTTCAAGAGCAATGATATTTCACTTAGTTACTAACAACCAAGAAGGATCGATATTATGCTGGACCACCCCTGGAATCAGACTCTTTGGCCCCAAATATTGACTTCTGAATTTAGGAGCCAGCAGAGACTCAGGTAAACTCTACAACTGCTTTCTCACCTCAGAATTAGTGGACCCTTCCTCCTCCTGCCCCCACCCCATCCCTACCCAAAGCTTAGAACTTTGGGGAGGAGACCCTCCCAGGCTAGGGACTAAAGATGTCTTCCCTCTCCCAAGGCCTGACAATCCTTTTTGTTTCTCCTTCTGTCACATTTCTGGTATAAATGAAGCAAAATTAGACTACAGACCTTGGCTGTGAAAATAAAGGGTTAAAAAAAAAAAAAACTCAAAAAATCAGGGAGCTCGGGCTTCCCTGGTGGCGAAGTGGTTGAGAGTCCGCCTGCCGATGCAGGGGACGCGGGCTCGTGCCCCGGTCCGGGGAGATCCCGCGTGCCGCGGAGCGGCTGGACCCGTGAGCCATGGCCGCTGAGCCTGTGCGTCCGGAGCCTGTGCTCCGAAGCGGGAGGGACCACAACAGTGAGAGGCCCGCGTACCGCAAAAAAAAAATCAGGGAGCTCAAGATAGGAATGGAAGCCCAAAGTTGGAACAACACTGGCTTCAGGACCACCTACCACCCACATCATATGGGGGTGGGGGGGGTCAGCTCAGCAGGGGTTCTCAATCCCGGGTGCAAGGTGGACACCAAGGTAGAATTTAGATGTAAGGAAAATAAACCTTTATTTTCACTAGCTTCTAACTGAAATTTATAATTTCCTTCAATTCTGAATGTAGGCAAGAGATCAAGGTAGAGCAATTCATGACTTTTTACTAATAGAATCACAGATATTTTCACATCATCTTACAGCTGTGGCAGATATCCTAAATATCATTTACACTCATCACTACGACAAAATTACAGTAGTTATTAGATCTGCCAGTAGATCTTTTTTATTAATGCTCTAATAAAGAAACACATGTAATACTATATCACAAATTTGATGCCTTTAATATTTTGATATTTCATTATAACTATTTTTGTTCACAATTTCTTTTGTTTTATGTGTTTAAAATCATTATTCTGTCCATAGGCTTCACCAGACTGCCCAAGGGGTTCCATGTCACAAAAAAGGTGAAGGACTCCCTGGCTGGAAAAACTCCCCAGTCCTCATCCAGCACCACCAAAAATGAGCCTCCCTGCTGCGCCTGTGGTCCCACCATTAGTGAACATTTCCTTTGGGTTTTTAAGATTCCCATTAAATTGCAAATGCCCCCAGAGGAGAAGAACTTCTCCAAGTGTTATTAGTTAACCCCTTAAATGGGGCTGTTTAGCAGCTAGCTGAGCACAACACCCTACAATTCAGTTAAGCAAACATTTATTGAGCTCCTGCAACCGGTAAGGAACCAGGCTTGGGGATGGCAAGCGAAACTCTGCAAGGTTTCTCCCCTCAAGGGTGCCAGCAATCTAGTAGGCGGCATAAAACAAGTACAGAAAAGACAGGGGAAAGAGAAATGCTAAGGGGAAAGTGCAAAGAGCAAAGATCGTTCTGGGGGAGGGATGGTTCGGGAGGAAAGAGACTCCCTCATGCTTGCATTCCAGAAGGAGTGACTGAGTGTTCACTCGGTGCCCGGTCCACAGAATACAACCTTAGTCAAGGTCACTGCCTAGGGTTAAGTTAAACAGGTAAAACACGAAGTAAGCTACTGGCATTGAGTTCTCTATGGGGTATAAAAGGCCGGGGAAGCACAGAGGAGGGAGTAACTCATGGGGGCGGGGAGAGCCTAGAAAGACTGTTGGTTGCGATGAATGTGGCACGGAGGAAGTGACATATGAGCTGAGTCTAGTAGGATAAGTTTTAAAAAAAAAGGGAGAGGAGAGAGAGAGAGAGATGGGGGAAGGGAGGAGGAGGGGGAGGGGCACCGCATTCCTGGCAGAGGTATGTGTAAAAGGGCCTGTTCTGAGAATGCATTTTCAGTAGGAGTTTAGGGATAGTGGAGGAACCCGGCAGGAGACGGGGGGTGGGGGTGGGGGACCTGGAATTGTATAGCCGGGCTGTACTGTGTGAACGGACCTTACATTTAATGCTGAGGAGTTTGCATCCTCTCCCTCTGGAACAATCAGAAAGGCTTCTTGAAGGAGGAGACATTTGAGCTGGGCCTGAAAGCCTGAGAAAAATTTCAACAGGTGGAGATGGGGCAGGGAGGGGAGTGTTTCAGGAGAAACGAACAGCACAGCCAGGCACAGGGCCGATAGCATATGGCTTGGTAAGAACGGTGCTGGAGCCGCGGGTGATCCAGAGCGCGCGGCACGCGGCGCACCTGACGGGGGTTGGGGGATGGGGGGGATGAGTGTTAACAGTTCAGGTTCCCGGCCGCCACGCAGACCCGCCGAGTCGGGACGTCTGCCGGCAAGCGCGTGGTTACCCATATCTTGACGCGCAGTTGTTTAGTGACTTAATAGGAGAGAAGGCTAAAAGGATGGTAGGCTTTGAATGCACGGTAAGAATCTGCATTTAAATCGGAAGGCAGTGGGGAGCTCCGGAGAATGGACCCAGAGGGAGAGTGGTATTTATCAAAGCCGTGCTTACGAAGATTTAGAGACAGGAGAGATGAGGTTGGAAAGTGCGGGGACCGAGGCAAGGGCTGTTACAGACGTCCAGGTAGGGAGTATAATGAAGTATGGCAGTGGCAGGGGGAAGAGGAGGGAAGGGACAAACGGAAAGACGTTCAGATGACAGACTCTACATGGCTCACTGGGCAACTGAAGTGGATGGAGGGGCTGAGTCACAGAGGACTCCAGGGATTTGAGTTGGGCAGTGAGGAAAACAGTAAGGCCTTTAAAAGCAAAGCAGGGGAGGAAGACGCCTTTACTATAAAGCAGGTGAGGAAGCAAGGTGTTGAGGTGTGAAGTGGCGGCACAGTCAGAGGCCAAGAATAGCGATATTTCTTTTAAGGGAGCAGCCACTGGTTAGTGGTGTACAAAATGAGGCACAGGTCGCACACCAAGACTGGGATGGGGCAGAGGAAGGCTGCAAGGGCTGCCTTTATCACCGTTTTGTTGAGGATCCCCTAACAAGGTGAAGGGCAATCTGAGCTGTAAACCCAGGCAAGCCCCTTCTCTTCTCAGGAGCTCCCGTTTCCTCCTCGTTGGAAAACCAGATGATAATAAAACTTATCACCCACTCATCTCATGGGAGTGCTGTGGAGAGCAACCAATATGCGTACGTAAATAAGTCCAAGGCACTTGGCAAGAACAAAGTGTGCTGGAAACGCTAAACAATAATAAATTCAGCCACTTCCTCGTCATGATAGTGAACAAGGTGTCTTTCTAAAAAGCAGATATGGTTAACCGGATACTAAATTTGTGGCTGTCTCTAACAACAGGTAATTATTTTGATTTTCAAGAATTGATTTTCAAGAATTCCTTCATCAGAGAGTCTCAGAGTGACCCTAATATCTCTATGAAACTGAGGCCTGGACCAGACAGCAATTAATAAACATGAAAATTACTTTGTCATCCCCCCTCCCATTCTTAGTATCAATATGTGACTAATATTAGCATCCAAACTACAGACAGTCCCCACCAGCCCCCTAAACTGTACACTTTGACACACCAAGAGAGGTCCCTCTCTTGGCAGAAGGGTGCCGTATAAAATATTCAGATCCTAGGTAGGATATGCGCAACCTACACGGGAAAGAAGGCTGTCAGAAAAGAACAGTACTCCTAAAATGACAAAGATAGGAAATCCATTTTAAAGGAACACATCTCTAATTATATGTTCCATGCATAGCAAATCTCTTAATAAATCCCACCACAATCTCTGCTCCCCTAAAGAGCAGACCTGATAGGTAATAACTCCCCTCCTCTGTGGTAAAATCCAATTTTCACACCGGGTAAATGAAATAACTCCACTGTGAACCAAGGTCGGGTTGGGGTGAGCCGTTAACAGAAGGTTAGGGGCTGTGCATCATGTAACAGCTCTTCTGGGAACCCCTTCCAGAGATTTGCTCCTTTCATGCCAGTTGATACTACTCGGCCAGAAAACCTCCAACCTCCTAGGTTACAAATGCTATTTGTCACCTGGATTGGTTATAAATGAGTACTACGGTTCTGGGGTCACATAGGTGCAAGGCCTGGCTTTGGCCTTTATCTCTTGTTTGGTAGGAAGGTTCCTTACCATTTGTGTACTTTTAGGAGATAAGCTTATACCACATTCCTGACAAATTGACCACGAGAAGGGGAGATGCTACTGAAATTTACAATGGTAAAGGAGTAAAACACTGGAGGAACAAAAAAAATATAAAGCCAAAAATCCAGCCAGGATGTATGTACTGTACAGACTTAATCAGGAACAACAAAGTGGACATCCACAAGGAATACACACACACACACACACACACACACACACACACACTCTTAAAGATAACTAGAATGTGGGTCAGAAACACATCTCAGGATACATAAGAATTTAGTAAAGGGGATATCACAGATAAGTAGAAAAAGGAAGGCTTGCTCAAGAAATAATGTTGAAATAATTGTCCTACTGTTTGGGGAAAAAAATTCAGATCCTTATCTCACATCATATAATACAAAATTCCAGAGGGATTAAAGAGATAAATATAAAAATGAATTAGTTTTTTAAAAAAAACTAGAAGAAACATAGATGAATATTTATCTGAACTTGGGGACAGGGAAAGATATTCTTAGAATAAAATCAAGGGAAAAAAATAAATAATTCAGTAGATTTGACTACATAAAAATGTAAAATTCTGTATGTTAAAAAAATCACAAAACTAAAAGTCAAACAACCTAATGAAAACAAAATATTTCCAACAAGTAAGATTTCAACAGATATGACTGAAAAGAAGTTAATATTCTTAGTATATAAAGAACTCACACAAAGCAATATGAAAAATGTAAATACCTGAGTTGAAATTTAACACTTCACATACGCAGAAAATTAACAGAAAAAAAAATCACTTGAACTTACGAAAAAATTCATTCTAGCGAGTACTCAAAAAAGTAATATAGGGCTTCCCTGGTGGCACAGCGGTTGAGAATCTGTCTGCTAATGCAGGGGACACGGGTTCGAGCCCTGGTCTGGGAGGATCCCACATGCCGCGGAGCAACTATGCCCGTGAGCCACAACTACTGAGCCTGCGCTTCTGGAGCCTGTGCTCCGCAACAAGAGAGGCCGCGATAGTGAGAGGCCCGCGCACCGTGATGAAGAGTGGCCCCCGCTTGCCGCAACTAGAGAAAGCCCTCGCACAGAAACGAAGACCCAACACAGCAAAAATAAATAAATTAATTAATAAACTCCTACCCCCAACATCTTCTTAAAAAAAAAAAGTAATATAATAAATAAATCATATTTTCTATGCAGGCCTGGCACAGGATAAACATGTGGTAAATATTTGTTGACTTGTTCAAATTAACAAAAAATAAGAAAATCCCAATGTTCAGTGTGTGGTCAAATGAGTGCTCTCACATGCAACCTGTAGGATTACATATGAAAGCAGGGGTCAGCAAACTGTTTCTGTAAAGAGCAGACAGTAAATATTTAGGGGTTTGCAAGCCATACAATCTCTGTTGCAACTATTGGGCTCTGCCATCGTAGGATGAAAACAGCCAGAGACAGTATGTATATGAATGAACTGACTGTGTTCCAAAAATATGCTATTTATGGAAACTGAAATGAGAATTCCAAATAATTTTAATGTCATGAAATATTATTCTTCTTTGGATTTTCCCCCAATCATTTAAACATGTAAAAACCATTCTTATCTCAGGGACTGTACAAAAACAGACCATGGGCCAGATTTGGCTTATGTGTCATAGTTTGCCCTGTCCTAGAGCAACACTTCTGGAAATCAGTTTGGCACTATATATCAAGAGACTTTAAAGAGGCCATACACAGGCTTGCCAGTATTAAAATAATCTGGTACAAATAATTTTTAAAATGAAAAGTGGAAAGTTTGTACTCTTTTCCCTAATTGCCCTGTAATTCCCTTTCTAGGAATTATTTATAAGGAAAAAGGAAATGAGGAAACTCAGACAGAAATTTATGCAAAGAAGTATCTAAACATCCAGTAGACTGGGAATGGTTAAATAAACCTTGGTACGTTTACAATGAAATATGCAGCCATAAATCTTTTGCAAAAAGTATTTTATGACATTTGAAAAATGCTCGTGATAAAGTTATGTGAAAAAGGCTGGATATAAAATGTATACATTGTCCTATCCTAATTTTGCAAAACATATGTACATACAATTTATATAGATAGAAATATACACATATATGTACATAGAGAAAAGACTGAAGGAAATGCAATAAAATGTGAATAGTGCCCTAGATGCTGGGTTCATGAGTGATTAAATTTTTGTTTATTCTTTTGTTTTAGTATTCTGTACAATAAATAGTTATTACCCTTGTACTTAGGAAGACACTAATATTGTATTTAAAATAAAATAAACTGGGAAAAAAATCCAGAATCTGAAGTTTACACAGAATACGCAGAGAAGAAAAAGAAAAGAGAAAAGCCTTTCCAATGCAACCTAGATGTAAAATCTTGACAAAATCTGCAATGAAAAACAGACCCAGGCAACTGAAATTCGCCTGGGTCTAAAACTCAAGCAAAATCACCACAGGAGGAAAAAAAAAAGTTCTGATCGAAAGCAGCTGAGACCTGGAATCTATGACTGACCCTACACTGAACATATCCCCCAAAAGAAGCACAGATTAAAGAACCTGTCCTTGTGCACAGTGTGGCACTCAGACGCTTCTTTTTTCTCCTCTTCCAACAACCGCACCCCCCGCCGCCCCCCCCCCCACATTGCCAACAATAAACCAAAAAACAACCCCTGTCTCAAGCTTTAGAAAGACAGAATTCTATAAGGAAAGCTTGCTTCTTTCATTTTGTTTTTAAAGAGGTATGGCTTTTGCTCTTCCAAGTGTTAACTAGCCATTTACACTTGGATGCATCTTTTGCTGGAAAGAGAGTGGGGAGTTAGGGCAGGAAATGGAGGGTTCCCAAGCAAACTTCATCTCTATCAGTTTGGTCCAGAACCTGACCTACACACAATTAGTGTATGGCTATCTTTTGGGGAGGTTACTGTTTGCTACTTGATATTCTACCCCTTTATGTTGGTTGCTTCATTTAGTTCTAATAAGAAGCCAGTAAGGAGGACTTTCCCCAACATTATCTAAGCAATTGTCATACCAGTCAAGACCTACCAGATAAGGCCTAGAGGAATCAAATAATTTGTCCAGGGTCATCTAGGTAATAAGGGGCAGAGCCTGGTTTCAAATCTTCTAAGTTTGTGGCATTGGTGGCTGAAATGTTTCTAAAGCCAGATTTTAAGGAAAGGCAGGGTAGAGCTCAAGTGTTACCATCAAACACACCTGAGTTCAAGGTTCAAGATCATAGTATGAGTTGATTTTTCTTAGCCTCAGTTTTCTCACCTATAAAAATGGGGATAATAAAACCTACTTCTCAAAACTTTTGGAAGTTCAGAAACAATATAAGGAAAATACCCAGCACATTGTAAGTGCTCAATGAATGGTTGCTATTAGGAGAACACAACTACTACTAATTTCCTTTGCTAAGTCAAAGCTTAATCAGAAGGTTTCTTCTAGGAAAACAAAGGAGAGTTAAAGTAAAGTAGGGAAATTGCTAAGGTAACCTGGGAAAAGGCTTTTCCTTCCCCTCATTTCCCAGAGAGCTTTAATTCTTTTCTATTTAAGATAAGGGAAGCATGTTTGGGAGAAGTTTGGAAATGGGAGAACGTTATGGCAGGTTCATGCCTTAAAAAGCAAGTCTAAACTCTTTAAGACCACAAACTACAGTGCATGGTGCTTTTCTAGAAGGGTAGAAGCAATAAACATATTCCTGTAGGAAGACTCAGTCTCACAGAGCCCATGAGATGAGCCAAAGGAGAATCTTCTACCCACAAAGAGGAAGGTGGTAACGTCCTTCACTTCCTTTGTGGTTTTAACCTAAACCACAACTCCTCCCTGTTAGTTATGTCTTTTCTTTACATACATTCAGATGTGTGTTAGCTTTCTGCCACCTAATATGTCATTCCCTTCCCTGCCATATGGAAAAACAGCATATGCTTCTCTCCCTCCAAAGAAAGCTTCTCCAGCACACAGAAATGGTTTTGAGCTGCTCTCACAACCCATCTATTCTATCCAGAGCCGGTCTGTTCCCAGAGACCTCTGGAAGACTCCAGAATTCTTCCAAAGCCCGGGCCTGTGGCTTGGAGGCAGGGAGGGTGAATACATGTACTGTACATCACTTAGGCAAAAGAGGAAAAGCCTTGCTCTGAAATGAATGAGGACATCAGGGCTTTCAGTTGGGGACAAATCGAGGAAATAGAACATCTTGTTTTGTTTTTGCTTTTTTTTTTTTAAGGAGGAAAGAAGAATTAATGAAAGGGGAAATAAGCACAATGTTCAAGCCAAGTAAAGGAAAATCAAAAAATACCCCAGAAGTGGTAGGTTCAGGAAGATGGGCGGACGGCTGTCTCCTAACTGCTGCTGTAGCTCCTGAGTTAATATTTGCCAGACTGAGCATTCCTGTGAGTGCCGGTGGGATAATGGGCCCCGCTCAGCACCACGTGAGTTCTCCATCTCAGCCGAGGGACGGGATTTCAACCATATCACACACAGCTCTCATTACTTGTAAGGAAATGATCTTACTGAGGAAAGCAGCACAAGCCATAAACACATTTACTTAAAAAGGCAAAGCTGTTAGGCGTGCCCCTTAACTTCATGACTAATACCGTGTGCTGGTCTTAGCTACCGATGTCCTGAGTCCAGAATAGCAATTCCCAGAGCGGATCTGAGAGCCTTTCGGGTCATGGGCTGTGATATGAGAGGGGCACACTCGGGTTTAACTTTCTTGCCAGAAGGCGTAGAATAACGGTCATTTTCTAAGGAAGAATTTATTAAGCACCATCAATGTCAGGCAGTATATCTATTCCATAGTGTAGGAAAAGGAAGTTCTTTGCCTCTGAGACGTCTGTAATTTTGTTAGGGAACCAGTATGCCAAATATCAGAGTTCTAAGCCTAGAATCATTTGATCCATTCTCAACTTTTCCCTCCCTCCATCTTTTAGATTAAACAACAATAACATTGAAACCTAGGGAGGCTGATTGACTGTCCTTGGTCACTCAACCAGTAAATTAGCAGAGATAGAACCAACGTTTCCTAACTCCAAGTCTGGGTACCATTCCCTTATGGTTCACTTTTGATACTTCAAAAGGAACAGCTAGAACAAATAGCTACACAAGCTAATATGATACAAACCATGTGTACAGAAGTACTGTGGAAGACAAATGAAAGGAATGCAGAGTCTGAATTGAGTTAGTCCAGAAAGGTTTCTTTGGAGGAAGTTCTGAAGGATGTGTTTGGTAGGAATTGCCAGAAATTCAGTTTAATTCAACAACAATTTTCTGAGTGCCTAATGTGTACCAAGCACTTGGCATATAGAGGAAGAAGCCCCAAAAGATGAATATCACACAGTGGTGCCCTAAAAGACAGCAGTACTAACTAAATTTATTAATGGCAAAAGGGGAATGACTGAGGTAAGTTACACAGACAGTTATAAGACAGCAGGAGGAAAAAGCAGATTCTTGGAAATATTGTGATGGCAAAGAAAAGCTGGCCAGGAACCATGAGGAAATATACAGTGAGAGGGAGAATTCAGATTGTATTAAGGTTTTACAGAGAGGCAAATTTTTCTAAATGTAAGCGGGGTAAAAGGGAAACAATCAATTAACTTAGATTTCAAAAATTTTGGAGTTCGTCCTTGTAGACATAATGTCTTGATTCATCACATGATCGTAGCCAGATTCATTCAGAGATTGATATCATGGAGACATTTTTTTAAAAAACCCACAATGAGACAATAGGTAGAAAACTTTGGAAGCACTGCTCCAAAGCTCATACTAGTAAAATGCTAAAGACAAGAGGACTTAGAGATCATTTGGTCCAATGTCTCATTACAGATGGAAAGATTAAGGTCCAGAGAAACAAAGCAAAAACTTACCTTTTCTCTAAGGAAAGCGAGAAAGGGTTGGGCCCAAAACTAGAGCCACTTTGTTCTAACTCTAGTGCTAATATTTTCCAAGCCAAAAATTGGGACACAAAATACAAGAGCATTTATAGGCCTAATGGAACAGACTATTTAAGATAAAAACAAAAGGTTACTGTGGTCCTTGATGATGCTTCCAGAACATTCCACTGCATTGGTCCTCTTGTTTGCCAGAGGCACGTTTCAGAAGGGAATCACACTCTACTCAGAGTCATGAGAGACTTCCACAGTCATAAGAGAAGCGTCAGAATCGGTCTCTACCCAAGGTGAGCCCTGGATGAAAAGAAATGCTAGAGGGACTACAGGCAAGTCCTTCATAAACAGAATGAGATGATAAATAACATAAGAGTATCAGTTCCCAGGGCATCAGATTTTCTGCAAAGCCTAACATGCGCAGGGCTCAATAAATTCTAAATATAAACTAAAGTAAACTGATGATGACCTTGGCCAGGGCACTCCTTGGGCATCATAAGATACTCATACAGCAGCAATTTTAACCCTGTTTATCTGTTACTTGTATAAATGCAAATCCAATTATTTTAATATCATGGTTAGATATTTCTCATTATTCAAAAGCCAAAACAAAAAAAAAATCCCCAGTATTCGTGTAATAACTGCCAGAAGATTTGTGGGTTATTCTTGCACTAAAATAAGTCATCCAAGATATGCATCAAGCCCTGTCCACGCAAAATAATATATAATGATGATGTCCTTTATGTAGACATTTCTCTTTCGATGGTAATAGATTTGCATGAATTCATACTCATTTTCTCACCTAACTCCTCTAGAGACAGAGACCAGCAGTAAGTTAAGTTGCTAACGTTAAGTGACTGGAACCCATGGCATCTGCCTCATTATGCTGATATGGAATAAACAGCCGTATAGAAACATCATCCTAAGAGTTAGAACAGAACACCCAGGCCGATGCAGGACTCACACTTGACGATGTCATTACTGTCCTAAGTCACGCAGCATTTCTCATTCATTAGGACCATATTTCAAATTTCAATAACCGTGATGTTTAGTAATAGTTTCTAAGAATATAGACTTACAGAGCTTTGTGCTTTTGGTTTCTATATATTGAATTCCTCCCTCTCACTTCCTGTTTTTGCCTTGACTAGGAAGTGAGCTAATTCACTTTTATGATTCAGTGTGTACTATGGTGTTTTATCAAGAAATAATACCTTTTAAGGACTTCCCTGGTGGCTCAGTAGTTAAGAATCTGCCTGCCAATGCAGGGGACATGGGTTCGAGCCCTGGCCCGGGAAGATTCCACATGCCGCGGAGCAACTAAGCCCGTGCGCTACAACTACTGAGCCGGCGCTCTAGAGCCCGTGAGCCACAACTACTGGGCCCATGTGCCACAACTACTGAAGCCCGCGTGCCTAGAGCCCGTGCTCTGCAACAAGAGAAACCACTGCAATGAGAAGCCCGCGCACCGCAACGAAGAGTAGCCCCCACTCGCCGCAACTAGAGAAAAGCCTGCACTCAGCAACAAAGGCCCAACGCAGCCAAAAATAAATATGTGAATAAATAAATTTTAAAAAAAAGAAATAATACCTTTTAAAATGTATATATTTGCATATTCATCAACTATCTCCAGAAAAACATGGAAAACTGGTTATCTCTGAAGTGGCTGGGGGATGGGACAAGGTAGAAGGGGGCCTTTTCATTTTTATCTTTTTGTGAATTTTATACTTTGGATACGTATCATCTATTCATTTAAAAAATGTTTAAATTTTTTTAATGAATAAACAAATATTCTTGTCGAGCTTCTTAATCCCAAAATATGTTGCAGCTGTGACCAAGATTAAATAGCAGTTGATTTCCAAAGTTTTAAAGGCATTGGCTCCATTCTGATCTAGCTTGCCTCTTATTCCTCCACAATGTTTCTTGTGCCACATTTCCTTTTAAACATCCAGCAAAGTTAACTTGAAGAAAAACATCCCAAGAACTGTGTGTCACTATTCAAAATAACTGGACATTCTTGGAGTGTGCCAAAACTATAGCCAGGAATCAATGAAATACAGATTCTGAGTGCTAGCTACATTTTTAAAACTTTGCAGAATCCAGTGGTATATAAACGCACATAAATTTTATCTGGTTTACTCCAATTCTCTTGCGCTTATTAGATTCAATTACCAATTATTTGACTATGGGCAAAAATCTCTAAATTGTAAGATAAGGTTGAAGCATTGAATAGATAAATATGGTGAATGGTTAAGGGACTTATTGCAACATTGTAATACAGCACTTTAAAATGAGAGGAAAGAAAATCCCCTATCCCTCCCCTCCAGTGTTGTACTTGTACCACCTAGAGACTTAACCTTGGAATTTTAAAAAATAAAAAAAGGAAGCATGATGCAATGGAAAACACACAGACTACAGGACCACACAGAGCTAAGTCTGAGTCACCCAAGTTATTAGTTGGGTGTCTTTGACAATTCATTTAGCTCTTATTTGTTAAATACCTGCTACAGTGAAGGCACTTCGCTGGGTGCTGGGCACTGGGCATAGAGCAGAGAACAAAGGAGAAGTGAGTTTATCATTTGGTGGGGAAGATGGACAATTAAATTATAATAAAGTTTGTGAGGGAACGTGACAAGGAGCTAACCTAGTCTAGGGGTCAGAGTTGGCCTTTTGGAGGAGTGATGTTCAAGGTAAGACCTGAAGGATGACCTGGAGTTATCAGGTGAAGCAACTCCCTCATTTTCAGGTCCTTGTCTGTAAAACAGGGATTATGACTGCTATCTCAGACGTTTTCTCTGAAGATTTAATGCGTTTTGATATCTAAAGCGTTTGGTGCAGCAACTGGCACATAGTAAATGCTCAATAAACGACAGCTATTATTATTTGTTCATTTTGTACAGCCTTCTCCAGTTTATATATGAGGCTGTGCTCAAAAGTGTAAAACTTACAAAATGAACCTTCAGCCGAATATTTATGTTCTCCTGCACGTGCTACACAGGAGGGGAAGGGATAAGCAGGCCAAGTACACATCCTCTCGGCAGGAATGCCCTCAGGCTCAGGGCAGCACACTCACCGTGACCATGGAGGCAGGGCCCCAAATCTTCTTTGTCACAGGGCTAACGTGTTATATGAGTCAGATCTGAAGTCCTGGCCCCCTAAAAGGCTGCTGGGTCTCCCTGTTTAATCAGACATGAAACAAATGGCGTGCCGCGGCAGAGGCGTACAAACACGCTTTAATTACAATATTGTAACACCAATTAGAGATCTGTCTAATCGAGGACTCGGCACTTCCTGCTCGGATATTACTCCCATGTTGGGATAATTACTGCTAATTAAGCTTGGAACTAATTAGGCTAAATGATCTCATTTATACCAACAAAGATGACTTCTAGGAGTTCATAAGAAAAACTAGGGTGATTTTATCATTCCTGGACTATTTGGCATTTCACACTGGAAATGAAACACCATCTCCTGCCACCAAGGTGTGCAGATAGCTTACTCCTCTGGAATTCTGGTCCCAGATGGCAGCGGGTTCTTCATTTGTCTACGCAGGTTCTCCTACACAGTGAAACAAATACTGTAAAAATGCTGTCCTCTCAGATCATTCTGTGTCCTTCCACAGATGACAGTCTTCTCCCCATGAAGGGGCAGCCACTGAGATCAGTGACAGTAGTAAAGGGTGACTACTCACAGCTTTGTTCAGAGTCCCTTTTGCTTTCCACGTACACTTCATGTACAATCAACAGTCTTACCACAGTCTTCAGAGCATACAGTATGACATGGGTTTGGGTAAATTATTTATTCTACCTAAGTCTCAGTTTGACAGCTCTAGTGTAGGGCTCATGATAATGCCATGCAGCATTTCTGTGAGGATTAAGAAGGTAACACATACGGAATGCAGGATGGTACTTGGCACATGGTAGCCCTCAATAAGCAACAGGACTTTCTTTTTCTTTAAGGCACCATAATACTCACTTCTGATCTAAGTCCTCATGTTACCTGTCTTGCTACTCTTTTCTGGCATGGTGCAGTGGTGATGGAAAAAGCACATGACAGGGAGTTAGGAAACCTAGTTATTTTCAGGTTTATCCCTAACTAGCTGTGTGACTTGAGCAGGTCACTTCTCCTTCCTGGAAAATAACGACACTTTGCTGCATGTACTGAGCCAGGGCCAGTATTGACAGTTCCACATGAATTTTTTGACTTAACCTTTATAGCAACACTCCTCATTTTAGAGATGAGGAATCTGAGACCTAAATAAATAATTTTCAAAAACAAAAACAATCTGTCACTGTTGTGATATGACAAGGTCAGGAATTGAACCCATGTCTCACTCCAGAGCCTGCCCCTCTTAATCACTGTTACACTAAATTGCCTTTTTTTTCCTTCCCATTTGTAACTGAAGCAAGTAGAGAAGGCTTCTCTGAGAATCTGTGGTTCTGTCCTATGGGGTGAACCTCTCAACTTTATTCTTAGCCAGCAATACTAATCAATTATGAAGTCTTTATTGTGTGTCTAATATATGCGGCATTCTAGGGAAAATAAGATGCTCCCTCCCCAACACAAACACCTGACGAACTTCATCATTAGACTACCTGCCTTAGAGTTCCTGTACTTTGACAAATGTTTGCCCCTATCAGAATTACATATCTTAACTCTTTTCACAGCAATGAAACTAACTTCCATCTTGTGGAAAATCCTCATTTATGCTATCTTCTTTGGGCTCTACCACTGGGGCTTTTGTTTTTTTCCCTCTGAGAAAAAAATTCATGTAAAACCAGGGACTCTGGTTCTCTTTTATCCTCAGAGTCTAATTAGAGACTGCATAAATATTAAGTACTTATACACAGACAGAAATTCTTTGCTGGATTGTTCTACTGGGGGAAACAAAACCCATAAATAAAGCCCAAACCTCTGTTCTTAAATAATAGAGAGAATTGAAACCTTCAAACCAGGTACCTTTTCTTCTAGAGAAGTGTTAAGGCAATCAAAATGCAAAGGCTGGCTGATCACCTATGGTCAGTTCAGATCAAGAATTTCCTGCAGCCTATCTTGGAAGTGATTTCTGTTGTTGCCAGAAGAGCCTAGAATGTAAATACATCGGCCACCTGACTCTTAGCGGCCTTTGCAGCAAAAGCCTGCCTCCAGTCTTTACCCCACTAGAATGTAAACTCCAGGAGGACAGAATTGTTTTGTATCTTGTTTCATCTCCAGTATCCAGAACAGAGCCTAGCATATAGTAGATGTTCAATAAATGTATGTGGAGCACTGGGTTCCAGTGCAGGACTTTGGGGCAAAACCAAAGAAGCTTCTACACCTTTTCAGACATGTGGAGCTCTGGGAAGGTGCATCTTTTCTCCCCTTTGGTGAATGCTTCTGGCATCTCCTCAGGAGGTAACCTTAAATAGTCTGGGCTGTTCTTTGACTCCTATGTCTGCAGGGCTGCCCACGGCCACATCCTGTGGTGAAGGCAGTCCCTGGGTCTGATTCCCTCACTCCAGGGTCTCTCTGTGGAGGAAAATGACATGGGATGAGGGAAGAGGATGCTTTCTCACCTGTTGAGGAAGAATCCAAGGACCTCAACATCACCCTGCGGAGGGGCTGGTGGGTAGACCCTGCCTGAATGCCCAGAACACTGAGCATTTCCCAACCCAGACGCTTGGCTTTGACGGAAAAGTGGATCTCTGTCTGCAGCTAACTCTTTGGAGATTGAAAAACACTTAACTACCCTTGCCTCTGTCTGAAATAGACTGCCCAGGGGCAATGTCAAGTTGGTTCCTCACTTGCAAGGTGAGAGCCTTAGTTATGGTTGGTCAGAAAGCACAAAGAGAAGGAAGAAACAATGGAGCTGGGAGCAGAAAACTCAAGTCTCAGACTGGGTAGCTTAACTTTCTTCCTGTGTAAAATGGGGGTAATAAAAGCAATCCTCCCCACCTCAGAGTTATAAGGACCAAAAGGGGTAATGAATGCTACCACTGACCGCACACTGCAAATGTCACATAACGGTGAGTTATTACCTCTTGCCCACTAATTAATTGTCTCTAATTGTAATGGTACCTGCTTGGGAATGTCTGTGACCCACTGTGTCCTCAGGGACGCCTGGGTGGGCCCCATGGTGTATGGCTGGTGGATGGGAGACGTGCAGGCAGGTTCCCTGAGACCAAGTGTGAGTCTGTCTTTGCCAGAGATTGGTTTGGCTGCTCATCTGGCAGGATGTTTCCAGAGATTTACACCCAAGCAGCAGATGACACACACAAGGCCTTCTTGGCCTCCATCTCTTACTTTGCTGGAGATGGATCTATATGGCTGAAGACCTATGGGAGCTAAGGGGTCCTTCCTTATTTCCTACCGGTCACAAGGATTGGTTCCTTACCATTCCTAAGAGCATGGGCTACCCTAGCAAGTGAAGGACTTAGAGAAAGGCCCTTGGTCACAGGGAACCCCAGTGTGACATATTAGAAGAGCACAATTTTAAGGAATCCTGAAAGGGAGCAAAAATTAGCACAGGCTTTAAGACAAAATAGGTGATTAATTTGAGGATGAAAAATGAATATATTAATGAATAAATAAATATTTGGGTAAAGTGAAGAAACCTTTTATAAGAGGAATCATCATGCCATTCTCCTGATTCTCATTTTGTCTTTTGTGTAAATACAGTTTCAATGTATCATTTTTGTTTTCTTAATACAGCTGAGATAACTCAGCTTCCGGTGCTATCTAGGGCATGCCAGACAGAGAGCCAGGGCCTCTGTGGCTAGGGTGGTGAGGGAAATATTCTGAATCCCCAAATCACAGCATAGCAGGTCTAAGGGAGAATTTGGGTAAGTCAGCCAACCCCTTCATGTGACAGATAAGAAAACTGTGGGGCTTCCCTGGTGGTGCAGTGGTTAAGAATCCGCCTGCCAATGCAGGGGACACGGGTTTGAGCCCTGGTCTGGGAAGATCCCACATGCCGCGGTGCAACTAAGCCCATGAGCCACAACTACTGAGCCCGCGCTCTAGAGCCCGTGAGCCACAGCTACTGAGCCCACATGCCACAACTACTGAAGCCTGCGTGCCTGGAGCCCGTACTTTGCAACAAGAGAAGCCACCACAATGAGAAGCCCGGGCACCGCAACGAAGAGTAGCCCCTGCTTGCCGCAACTAGAGAAAGTCCGTGCACAGCCACAAAGCCCCAATGCAGCCAAAAATAAATAAATAAAATAAATTTATAAAAAAAAAAAAAGAAAGAAAACTGTGGATCAGAAAGGTTACATGATGTGCCCAGGTCCATAGAACTATGCCCCTCTGAAGACAGCATGTTGGGTTATTTGCCTGAGAAAACATACCAGCTTTCCTCATCTGAGGCAAAAGAAAAACAAAAGTGTTTTACATTTGTTGCTACAGAAGGGAAAAAAAAAAAATCAATGAAGTTGCCAAAAAACAAGGCCTCCCATTTAAAGGCGTCAGAGAAATGGCCCAGTGAATATGGGCCTCCGAGCAACCCAAGACTGGTTCCTACAAATGACAGAGGTACCAGGAAGTCGCCTGAGGCAGAGGTGTCAGTGAGACTGTGTTTTGTCTATTCTTTCACCCCATTTAGCCAGGAAAATCCCCAAATGGGGCTGGTATCTTTAGGACTATGTACGTCCATCCATTCCCCTTTAACGACTATGACTGTCCCGGAAAATATGATCCACTCTTGCTTCAAGTATCTGTTAAAAGAATATGATCACACATCTGGAGGGCTGAAGGGCTAGAATCTCCCTAGTAAGAACTTCACCATGAGGCCTAACTTTAAAATGGGTCTTCCTAAAAAGTCCTTGAAGTTAGTCTTCCCTGGTAGAAAGAAAGTGGTCCTTCTTTGAGGTTGGGGGTCTGATTGACATTTCTCTGCATTCAAGCTTTTGCTCATTCATTTATTCATTTATCCACCTGGCACTTATTGGGTTTCTATTCTGAGCCACAAAATAGGGTAACTTTGGGAAGACAGAATCCCTGAAATGAAGGGGTCATTACTCTCCAGTAATTACCCATACCTCTATACCCGTGAGGACTAGATTATCTATCCTTCTTCTTATCTGAGAAATGTTTTCCTCTGTTGGAGGGGTGAAGAGGGGCAAATTTTAACTGGTTGGTTTAATGCATCTGATCATCTTCAGGCAAAGGTCACGTGTCATGCAATTGGAGCTAAAGTGAAGAGGGAGGTTGGCAGGCAGATCAGAGAGCAGAAAGGGCAGACCACAGGCAGAGGAAGGGTTCCATAAGCTTCTGGACAGTAAAGCAAATGTCAAATATGAAAAGGTCTTGCCATTCATTCATTCAACAAACACGTGTTGAGCATCTACCGGGTGCCTGATACCACACTAGGGGCAGAGTTATAAGATTAAATAAGTGGACAACCTTATTCTCAAGGATCCCAGGATTTAGAGGAAGAAACACGAACATACACAACATTATGATGAAATGAAATAAGTTCTAGAAGAAATATGTACACAGTGCTAGATGGAGAAAGAAAATGCTGAATTTGGATACATTTTTAAGGTACAGTCAGTAGATTCTCATGACTGTTTGGAAATAGAAGGTGAGGACGACAAAGAATTCAATGAGCTCAAGAGTTCTAGCTTAGGGGACCAGATGAAAGGCGGGATTATTTAAGTAGGAAGGGGAATACAAGAAGAGATTCTGGCTTTTTAGATGAAAGTGCATGCATTTTGTTTTGCTCGTGGTGTCCATGGGTGGTTGTAAATATGTCTGGAATTCAGGAGAGAAATCAGAAAATAATGTTGTATTTGGGGAGGGGGATGCAAAGGGATAGGATGAGGAAGAGAGGCAAACGTAGAGCATAAATATATAGGAATTTGAAAACATGATCCCTGCCCCTAAGAAGATAATGCAAAGTTCCCATCTACCCCATTGCTTTCATGTAGGTCACAAATGGCTTCAAACTGTCAACTGCAGAAGGCACTTTCCACCCTATCTCCTGCCTGACTTTGCAGGATTCACACTATTGACTCCTCAAGGCCTCTTGCAGTTGTCTCCCTGTAGCTTCTGTGATGCCACCTTTCTAATTCTCCTCTCACTTCCCATTTTTTCCCAGCTTTCTTCTACTTTTGTTTTTTTTTTTCTTTTTTTTTTTTGCGGTACGCGGGCCTCTCACTGTTGTGGCCTCTCCCGTTGCGGAGCACGGGCTTCGGACGCGCAGGCTCAGCGGCCGTGGCTCATTGGCCTAGCTGCTCCGCGGCATGTGGGATCTTCCCTGACCGGGGCACGAACCCGTGTCCCCTGCATCGGCAGGCGGACTCTCAACCACTGCGCCACCAGGGAAGCCCTCTTCTACCTTTCATGAAGTATCAGGGATCCCCAGACTTCCATCTCAAGACTTCTCTTTTCATTCAACATGCTACTCCTGGGTGATATCCCATAGCTTCAATTGCCACTTACAAACAGATGGTTCTCAAACCAATATCTCTATCCCAGACATCCTCTGAACACAATAGGTGACATATAGAAAGTATATAATCAACATTTGTCTGTTGAAACTAACTGAGCTTTAGCCGGACTTTTCCCATCCACAAGCTGCATTAGGACATCAGGATGTCCCATAGTCTTCAGATTCAGCATAAACAGAAGTAATCTTCTCCTGTGGCTGATCTTCCTTTTTTAACCCCTATTCTTTTTTTTAAATTCAGAAAATGGCACCTTTAATACCCAGATACCTAAACCGGAGTCCAGAGTCATCCCAGGATATACTGTCTCATTACCATGTTGTCTTTCAGATTCTACCTCCAAAATGTTTTAAATACACCCCTTCCTCCTCATTCTCACTGCCAATGCCCTTCACCCCGTCCCCCCCCCCCCCCAGTTTCACTGTGAGAGTCGGCTATTCAATATCTCTGGCTCTAATCTTGCCCTGGTCCAAAGTGCTGTCAGAATGATCTTACAGGATAAGTTTCAAAGTCCTTGTGGTGGGACAGATCCTTTCTCTCCTGGCCCCTTGCTCATTTCTGTCTACTCTCTCCAAAAAGAATCCTTTTTAAGAAAATATTTACTAAGAAGTCTTGGTTCTCGAGTGGCTTTATGACCTCACACATTCTGTTCCCCCTTAGTGGGTGCCCTTCCTCCACTTGCCTCCCTTCCCCATTTGTTCACCCAGAAGGCTCCTCTAGACCTGTAAAGCTCACTGTTAGAGTTTTCTTCTTCCCCTGCTTCCCCCGGCTGCCTGGTGGTCACCTTCCCTTCTCCAGGATTCTGTTTATCATTTTTTGCCACTTTATATTGGACTGTTTATTCATCACTACACAGTACTCTCCCTTAAGGGAAGACAATTTATCTGTGATTCCTAGGGATCCCTATCACCTGGAACAGTGGTAGGTACTCAGGGAATGACTGAATAAATGAATGAATGAACGAGAATGATGGGAAACGGGACACACGTATAAAAAAGCCGTGGGAAAAATGTAAGCATGTATACAACGATACACATAAAGAAATGCACCTTCTCTTGGACAACTTCTGCTCTGGGCCTATATAGAAGGTAGCCTTTCTTCAAAGATGTCCTCAAGTCTAATTCTTTCACTTACTATGTCTTTTAGAAAGACTGTGGGAAAGAGGGAAGCAAGTAAAAGAAGTCTGCTAAAGTCCTCTTGAATTTGCCCTCCCATTTCATCTGATCCCTTTCTATATTTGAAAAAAAGAAAAAAAAGGGCTTCCCTGGTGGCGCAGCGGTTGAGAGTCCGCCTGCCAATGCAGGGGACACAGGTTCGTGCCCCGGTCCGGGAAGATCCCACATGCTGCAGAGCGGCTGGGCCCGTGAGCCATGGCCACTGAGCCTGCACGTCCGGAGCCTGTGCTCCGCAACGGGAGAGGCCACAACAGTGAGAGGCCTGCGTACCGCAAAAAAAAAAAAAAAAGTAAAAGATTCTCACTCAGATAGCTGTATAGAAATCACAAACTATTAATTTTTGTTCTGGTTGGAACCAAGTAAAATGACAAAGAGACTGGCTTGTTTTTGCCTTTTTTCCCCAACAAGCTTTCTGGTTCAACATTGCCCAGGTATGAAATTTAATGAGAGAAGGGTTTTAAGCATTCAGTGAGATGCTGGACCAAATGTGATCCCTTGCAACTCTGAAATTTTGTGATTTCACGAAGTCCAGCATTCTAGGTTGAATGGTCAACGGGGTATTTGTTAGGAAGAATTTGTTCTGTTAGGTTATAAAGCCTCTAAAGGCCGTGGAACTCACCTTTTATGAGATAATTTGGCCACATTTTTGCCCTAAAGCACTTAAAACAGAGCCCTATTGGGAGAAGTAACGTGACTCGAACTTTCTTGGGATGAGTGGGTCCCTTGGAAGTCTAAAAAGATAAGGCATTGGCTACAGGGGTCAGTGGGATCATTAGCATATCAAAAGCTTGATACACAAGGCCTTCCAAAAGAAAGGAGACAGTAGGCTTTATCAAGGAGAGTGAATGGGGTTTACCAGTGTTCGTGTGCACAAGTGAGTTACAGAGCAGTATGCGTGCAATTTGAAAGTGCGAGATTATTAGAGCTGAAATGAAACATAAAATTTGAAATAGATAGCCAGCAGTTGAGCAGAAAGGCAGTCAGACCTGCTGGGTCACTAGCAATGCCACCCTCAAAGTAAATAAGGGGATCTCTGCATTAGGAGGAGGAAGAGATTGATTCTTGAGATTGGGGTGGGGGTGGAGGTTGTAGGACAAGAACGGATTTAGGTTTCTTTATGCAGGAACACTACTTGCTTTCACTTCTTTTTTTTTTTTTATAAATTTATTTTATTTATTTATTTTTGGCTGCACTGCGTCTTCGTTGCTGCACACGGGCTCTCTCTAGTTGCCACAAGTGGGGGCTACTCTTGTTGCGGAGCAAGGACTCTAGGCAAGCGGGCTTCAGTAGTTGCGGCACGTGGGCTCAGCAGTTGTGGCTCGTGGGCTCTAGAGCACAGGCACAGTAGTTGTGGTGCACAGGCTTAGTTGCTCCGCGGCATGTGGGATCTTCCCGGTCCAGGGACCGAACCCATGTCCCTTGCATTGGCAGGCGGATTCTTAACCACTGTGCTACCAGGGAAGCCCGCTTTCACTTCTTATATTCTCATAATTTCCTCACATATTTTCCTTCAACAGAGTTAGGCATTACTCCCTACTGAGTGTCAGTTACAAGCCAAGTTTGATGCCTTAAAAAAATATTGATTTTTGTACCACTAATTGTTGAACATATCTGGTTTTTTAAAATAATATATTTTCTCCTTGCTCTTACTGGACTCAAAAATAAATGAAAAAAAATGAATGGGTTCCATTTTGGTCTTCCCTCCTAAATTTCCCTTAGACATATATCAAGTATGTGTGAAATGTCAACTCAATTAGAATATTTTGGAAATAAATTATCTATGATGGTGAAAAGCAGGCCAGAGTAGAATTGCTATTGTAATAGTAACATGTTAAGGAGATTTTTAAAATCTTACCCTGATTTCCTAGCTTCTGTACAGTCAATGAATTCACTTTTACAAGAATTCATTATCAAAGCCAATGGGTTTGTAAAATCCACTTGTTGGAGTTGTGTGTGTGTGTGTGTGTGTGTGTGTGCGTGCGTGAGGTGAGGGAGGGTTAGGAAGGGGTTGCTTTTTTTAGAAAACAAGAGAGGAAAAAAAGAATACAATATCACTTCATTGAGTCAAACACAACTGCAAACAGGCAATGTTAGTATTTGTCCCTTTCCCACATTGGAAGATGTTCTTTTCCCCCCTTCAGCTTCCTAACCACCCATACTCTATTTCCCACAGGGTCCAATTCAGCCTTTTTTTCTAGCTTCCATACAAGATTAGTTAATAAAAGACGCCTGATGCAATAACCTCCCATATCCAGAATCCTTCTCTGATTAGCTTTCTCCCAGCATCCCCACTACGCCTCCCTCTCCCCCATGGGATATCATAAACATAAAGAAACCCTCATAGCTAGGTCTTAAACCTATAAACAAAAGACAAAAGACAATGAAGCTTTAGCCTCACTTTCACAGCTCCCCTCCAGGGTCCTGCGCCTAATTAATTTTGAATATTCTTTTCTTCAGGAGGGTCCCCCAAATTGAATAAATTTCAGGTTCCCCCAAACCTGGACCCATCTCTGCCTATACATATATTTGGTTCTCAAGTACCCAGCTAACCCCTTTCCCAATAAGGCCCCAATGGCCGTTTCACCTGAAGAATGGAACCCACAGTTGTTTAATCCACACAGATGTATGAAGGGGCAGGGCAACCACACAGCGCAGATTTTTCTGGTATGCTTCCTATTTCAAATGTACCCTCTTGTCTCTAGAAATGCTTTCATACCAACCACATCCTTTGTCTTGATAAATTCTTAAAATATCTCCCCCCCCCATACCTTTAGAACTGTTCATATACAGGGCCCTTGATTGTAGGCTCTCAAAGAAGGTTGATCAAAGGGATAAGAATTTTAAAAACAGGGCTTCCCTGATGGCGCAGTGGTTGAGAGTCTGCCTGCCGATGCAGGGGACACGGGTCTGGAAGGATCCTACATGCTGCGGAGCGGCTGGGCGCATGAGCCATGGCCGCTGAGCCTGCGCATCCGGAGCCTGTGCTCCACAACGGGAGAGGCCACAACAGTGAGAGGCCCGCATACCGCAAAAAAAAAAAAAAAAAAAAAAAGAATTAAAACAAACAAACAAACAGGAGTTTGGGGTTCTAGCAGCTTGGAAATTGCAAGTGTTATGTTGGTTATCTAGGAAAGGGCCAGCAGCTGGGTGGAGCTGGAGGGAAGGGAATTAAACGTCTACTGGACACCTACCATATACCAAGAGCTGTTTACCATTTTACAACCATATTGCATATAACCCTGGGAACAACAATCCCCATTTTAAATTCCCTAGCACTTTGCTTAAAGGTCCAATATTTTCATGATTTAAATGATTGTAGAGGAAGTGAGGCCAATCTCATGGAATTTGAGTTGATCTGGGGAATTTATTCAAATTCTCAATCACAGAATACTCTGGTTCTCAAGGCAGCCAGCTTTCTAGGGCCCTTGTAACTTAACAGAGGCAGTCTTGGAAGGGTGTGCTCCCCAGCTTTCAGGATATCTTCACTGTGACATAGGAAGGGCTCACCAGCAGCATTTGGCCAGGCAGGAGAAGGATGCTGAATGACAATAGCAAGCAACTTGTAAATTCTGTCTCAGGCATATTTTCTTCTGAGATGGATGGTATTAGCAGCCTTGCAAGAGGAAAAGAAGCCTACTGTATTACTTATGTGTCCACAGTTAAACTGTGAAAAGAACAGTGGAAATGCACTGAAGAGTTGTATGAGTTCAAGCAAGTGATCTCACTTCCTTGGGCTTAAATTTTCTATTGTATAAAATTAGGAAGTTGGAATAGATGATGGCCAACATTCTTTTGATCCTTGATATTCTATCATATAGTTGTATGCAAGTACATTGGGTCTCAATTTCCTCATCTGAAGAACATCTATCTTGGTTTCATCATGGCTATAGGGCTATGAGAAAGAATGGAAAATGGAACTCAAGAAAATCAACAACAGTGCTACCCGATGGAACTTCTTGCAAAGATGGAAATGTTCTCCATCTGCACTGTCAAATTTGGTAGCCGTTAGCTACACGTGGCTATTGAGTGCTTGAAATGAGGCTAGTGTGACTGAAGAACTGAATTTAATTTTATTAAATTAAATTAAATGTAGATGGCCACAGGTGAATATTGGCTACCATACTGGATGGGGCAGATGTAAACTTCATTTAAGCCAGAACTTTATAAAGACAAAAGAATAAGAGAGTGGTTTGAGAATTATTACAACGGAAGAATAAAAGAAGGCATGAGTTTAATTCAGGCAGTTTACAATCAGAGCACTATTATTGTTTCAGACCTTCTAAAAAGAAGGATTTTTTGTAATGAAGGCAATAATAGTATCTTACAATTATATATGATTTTATGCTCTCCAAAGTTCTTTTGTGACAATAATTTGGTCCTCACAACAACCCTGTGATGTAGAAGACAAATAATATGATCTCATTTTACAGAGGAGCAAATTGAGACCCGGATGCTTGCCTAAGGTCACAGATTTCAAACAGTAATGAAGCAATACTTTAAATCAATCAATACAGACTTCATTTCTCTGGTTCCTTTCACAGACAGTACAACCTCCAATCCTACCTCTTGCCTAACTTCATTGTGGAAGTGGTAACAAATTATACAATACTCTTAAATATGATAATAGGAAAGATGAGGAAAAGCAAGGGACTCAATAATCTACCAACTAGACCATCAAACCCTAAAAGAATCAAAAGTTAGTTGTGTCTCTTGTGAGAAAAAGAAAGGAGTGAAAAATTAAGTCCCACTGTGTGCCAAGTGTTTTGCAGATTGTACGTGACAGAACAAGTTCTATGAGACAGCATTCTCAGCGTTTTATCATTGATAAAGTTATTAGTCTGAGATCACACGCCTATTGAGTGGTACAGCCGGGATTCTGTTCTACAGCTCCTGGCTGTTTTCAGAAGTCACATTCACATTCAAAGGAAAAGAAAGATTCCCACCCCCTTCCCACCCTCCCACAAACTCTCCCCATACACACACCTCACCACAGAGCATGCTGCAAAGCGGTTAAGCATGCAGGCTTTGGAGTCACTGAAACTAAATTTGAACTTTAATTTTGACATTTCTCAAGGATTTTAATGCTTCCGAGTCTTGGTTTCCTCAATTGCAAAATTGGGGAACCTTTTAACCTACTTTACAAGGTTTTAAGGTGGATTAAATGAGATAATATGTGAAAATACTTAGTACAGTACCTGGTACAAGTGCTTAGTGAATGGAAGTTATTAATATTTTGCATTATTATTAAGGTGCTACAGACTCTGTGGTCAACTCTAAAAAGGTATTCCAAAACTATTTCAGACAAAGGTGCATTTTTGCTAAAGTCTACCAAGTAGACAATCTCTGGAGGACAGAATACACTCACTTGGACAATGTAGGTTGAGTCGGAGATTGTAGCTTTAGGATCAGTGATTGAGGCTGAAACATCAAAGTGATGCCTTTGCTCAAAAAGGCCCTGGAGCTGTAATATGTTTCCTGACTTTTCATCTCCTGGAAGACAGATGTCAAACCTGGGCCTGTCTTGAGCTCTAGTCCCACATATCCAATTCTTTGTTGCCCATCTCTACCTGAATGTGACACCTGAATAAACAGCCAACGTTCTCCAAAGAGAATCCATTCATTCATTCGTTCATTCGGCAACTATTTATGAAGCACCTCATATATGCTAGGCTTGATTCTAATAATTGAGATATAGTTATGATATGGACACAGTCTTGGAGCTTATTTTTGTTAGAGGGGAACAGATACAATGTACACAAACAAGATCATTTCAGATTATGGCAAGTGCTGTGAAGAATAAAAGCAGGATGACGTGATAAAGAGTGCCTGTGGGCAAAGGGTATGGTAACTGATTGGTTAGGGAAGGCCTCTCTGAGGAGATAACATCTAAGCTGAGACCTGACTGACAAGGAGGGCCAGTTATGTGAGGGCAGAGTGTTCTGGGCATAGGGTACAGCAAATGCAAAGGCCCTGAGGCAGGAATAAAGTTGGCGCATTTCAGGGACTGAAAGAAGGCCAGTGTGGCTAAAGCTGAAGTACTGGAGAGGGTGCCAAGAGATGAGGTTAGAGGGAACCGGGGCCAGATCATGTAGAGCTTACACTAGGCCATGGTAAGGAGTTAGCATTTCATTCTAAATGCAGTGGAAGGCCATTTGGATATGATTAAGCAGGGAAGCAATGGGATCTGATTTGCCTTTTAAAAAGATTATTCCTAATCCTGCCATCCCCTCTCCCAAACACATAAATGTAAGTACATAAGTGCATGCATCCAGTTTCTCTTAAGAGCATCATCATTTTGCCAGTTATCTGTCATGCGTGAGTCTCTCCCCACCCCCATTTAATCTGTTGCCAAATCCTATCAAGTCGGCCTCTTGTGTTTCTGAAGTTCAACCCCACCGGCTCATTCCCAGTGCCGTCATCCTAATTCAAGTCCTCACCACTTCTCACCATTACTCTAGTAGCTCTCTAACTGGTCTTCCAGACTCTTGACTGACCCTTCCACCCCACATACTCTTGCCAGATAAATCTTCCAAAAGTAAAGGTCTGCTTATGTCACTTTTCTTGCTCAAGAACTTTCAATGGCTCTCCACTGCCCTAGAAACTCGATTATAATTCTCTAGCCCAGTGTCTAAGATCCTTCGCCATGTATCCTAAGCTACTGTTCTCTCCATACGTGCCTACATTCATCCTATCCTTTGGCTAAACTGGTCTATTTACTCTTCTCAGCACATGGCTTGCTTTTATTTATGCTGTTTCCTGGGTCTGAACGGATGCTATCTCCAGTTACATCTGTGAGATGCCTTACACTGTTCAATCCCTGGAGTTAAATGATACCATCTTCGTGATGCTTCCTCTGCTCTTTCTGACTAGATGTGAACCTCCCACAGGGTTTTGCCTGACTCTTTTCAAAGCATTTATTAAATTGTTCTTTGTATTATAGTTCTCTGTGTCCATGTCTTACTCTGTACTAAATTATTACCTCCTGGAGGATGTTGACTGAATCCTATTCATTTTTTATGCTTGTTAGTCCCTAGCAGAGAACATAGTATACAGGAGGTACTTGATAAATATTTATTGAATGAATGAAGGAACAAATAGACAATTAAACCTAAAATTCATCTTTAGGTGGCATCGTTCAATAAGATGATTTTAGAAAATTATGAATAATCATTAGAGGGAATAAGAAGGGCCTAGCCCTTTAATCTTCACCATGGCATTTAAGGGCTCCCGGGAAACACAAATAAGCATGGAAATAGGTTTCCATTGTTTTACATGGAATGGATGTGAGAAAAAGTCACTTGGGAGTTGCCTGAAAATCATGTACTGGGTTAACAGTGCCCTAGGACACAGATTCTGTGTCTGTGGCTCCCACTACCCACAGCCCTTCAATCCCCAAGGTCGGTTTATGGGAAATAATGTAGAACCATTGCCCTTAGCAATTAATTTTGAGTTGAGTAGTTCCTTTTTAGAAACAAAGATAAAAGTTTCAGCTAATTCCCTAATTCTTCACTCTACTATATTAGCATTCCAGAAAGACTGAATTAGCGTGTTGGGGTTTACCTCTATCAGCTGTGTCGGTGAGTTCATTTATCTTCAGCGATGTTGCTTTGGAAGAAAAGTACTGAATGAACTTCCTCACCGAGCAAAGGTTTCTCTTTACGTAGAAAATGGGCACAACGCTTGCTTGGGAAGCAACAAGGCAACCTTTCCTCATTCACTATCTTTTGCTTCATGCACAGACCTTGACTCTCTTTATGAAGAAGGATAATCAGATGTCCCCATTGTTATTTAAATTATACATATTGCTAGTGCATTGTTTAGTTGCAAACCACCTGTTATTAATTATGTCTGAGAATCATGATGCTCCCATGAACTAATGGTGCCTTGTTTTTATCACTATTTAATGGTTAAAAAGACTCCTCCTGGAAGGTTAAGGAATCCACCAAAGATCAGTCCCTCAGCGAGAGAGCAACGTGGCAGTCAACACTTCCTCAGTGTATGGCTCACCTCACGCTGGAGTGGCGCCCTCTTATGAATCCCATCCGTGCCCACACACCTTCTTCCCTACCAACAAGCTGGATACCAGTCATGATTTGAGCAGTATGGTTGGTTCCCTGGATCTTCTGTGCATCACTTCTGTTGTTTTCTTTTCCTTTCTTTTTTAACTTTACAACTGTAATTTATTTTGAAATATGAAGTCCTCATATCATGTGCTGAGGACTGGAAATTGACTTTATTACCAAGAATTTAGGTAGCTAGCTTTTACCAGCTTCTTAAAATCTCGGTTTTCTCTGGGCCTAGCTCCTGGCTTTCAGGACCAACTACTGTTCAATTGCCCAGAGGGTCCAGGAAAGAATCTTTTCTTTCAGACGCTGTTTTTGGGTCTAAGAGAGATCAACAGGAAGGAAACGGTGTGAGTCCCACCTATCCTTAGAGAGGAATGAGGTATGCACTCTCTAGGCTGTGGTTCGCCGGGGGAAGGAGGAAGAGAGTGCACTTCTTTTATGACGTTTGGCTCCTTGAGGTCAGAAGTACTCTCCTGTAGTTCAGGAAAATGAAGTAAAAATGCCATTTCTGGATTTCAGCAAAGTAATTTGCAAGGGGTACATCCACGGGTGGAGGAGAAGGGACGTGAAAACATGGGTGCAAATCCTGGTTCTGCTAACAAACAATCCTGGGCAAGCTCTTTCACCTGTCTCGGGCTCAGTTTGCCTAACTGTAAAACAGGAACAGTAATATCTGGTTCATGGACGTTTTGCCCAGGTTAAATGGGATGGCATGTGTAAGGCCCCTGATATTCTTATAAACAAGATAGAGAAATATAGGGTATGACAGAAGAATTTGGTGGATTGGTACCGAACAACTAAAAGATTTCCTACGACCTCCCAACCAGCTCTGTCTTTGGCTCTGTCTGGCTCAATTTGTATAGCAATACTTTTGTTAATCCTCGGAGAAACCTTTTTAAAAAGATCTCATTTGTGGATGTTACAAAATTGGGAGAGATGAGTGTCAAATGCAAAAACAAAAAACAAACCCCAACAAAACAAAACAAAAGCCCAAAGTAAAAAATCCTTAGAAAGTCAATTCTAACAAAATAAAGTTTAAAGTCCAGGTTGCCTACATAGCAGTAGGTGTTAAAATATATATATATGTAGATAAGGAGAGTAAAGAAGAAGGGGCTGCGGAAGGAGGAGTTTATACTTCCGTGATGAGGCGCTGGAAACATCAAATGTACTCAGAGGTTGTACCAAGAGAAGTATTGTACCTAAAGCAAGGGAGGTGATAGTTCTCTATTCCATACGAAACAAAATGATCAATTCTGAATGCCTCTCTTTAAAAGGGATACAGACATCAGAATAGCGGCCAGAGAGATTTCTATATCATGTCCTATAAGGAGCTCAGATTGTTCAACTTAGAGAAAACAAGTCTTGGAGGGGCCCACATACTTGTTTTCAAATACGGGAAGGGCCACGTGGTGCTAAGACAGTGAGGCTAACTTTAGATGTCTCCACACATAGAACCAGGACCAGTGAGTAGATGAAAGCAAAGCTCACAAAAGGTGCACTGAGCTGCCCAAGTGGCCCTGCCCTGCTGGTGCTCCTCAGAGGCCACAGGGCTCCTTGGGGGAATGTCATCTTCGGGGTTCAAGCACCAGACAGAGACCGAACCAGAGGAACTCAGATTGTCCTTCTCCTCTTAGAAATCCATGGCTCTCTTTGACTCCAGGGTCTCTCAGTTTTCGCCTGAGAAAAGGTTTTGGGGAGACAAGTCCAAAAGTAACTGTTTTTACTAGAATACATTGTTTTTATTATTTATTTTCTAAAGTCTCTGAGTCCTGGGCAAGCACTGATTTCCATCAGTGGCATAGTACTATGGAAAGGGCACTGGAGTTGGAGACAGACTAATTTGGGTTAAACTCCAGCTCTAACACTTATTTGCTACTTCACTTCAGGCAAATTACTTGACCTCTCTGAGCCTCACTTTCTTCATCCGGCAATATTAATACTTAATTTAAGGGTTGTTGGGAGGATTGAATGAGATACCATATCTCACTGATTCTAAGATGCCTATTTTTCACGTTCAATAGTACTGAAATCAAGATGTATTTTAACATTGATGGTACGCCATGGTTTAATTGGGAGAAGTTTTTTTTTTTCTTTCATAGTGTCACATAAAGTAATGTGGATCTTACAAAAGTCAATTGCAACTTATATTCAAAGGAATATGCTCACATATATTAAACACTTAGCATAATAACTGGCATACGAGTGCCCAATACAGTGTTAATTCCGTTCTTCCTTTTCTAGACAACTGCTTCAAAACCTCTTGAGGAGCAGGGAGGGCCTCAAGAATTAATTATTGGAATTGGCCTACAGATTCTCAATACAGAAAATTAATGAGAAGGTTCACACCAGATGCTATGGAGGGTTATTTCTACTCTACACACACACACACACACACACACACACACAACACACATACACACACATAATATACATTGGGACTTCCCTGGTGGCACAGTGGGGTTAAGAATCCGCCTGCCAATGCAGGGAACATGGGTTTGAGCCCTGGTCCGGGAAGATCCCACATGCCACAGAGCAACTAAGCCCGTGCACCACAACTACTGAGCCTGTGCTCTAGAGCCTGCAAGCCACGACTACTGAGCCCATGTGCCACAACTACTGAAGCCCGGGCGCCTAGAGCCCATGCTCCGCAACAAGAGAAGCCACTGAAATGAGAAGCCCACGCACCGAAATGAAGAGCAGCCCCTGCTTGCCGCAACTAAAGAAAGCCCACGCTTAGCAACAAAGACCCAACACAGCCAAAAATAAATTAATTTAAAAAAATTAATGAGAAGGTTTACACCAGATCCTATGGAGGGTTATTTCTACTCTACACACATACACATATACTATATATGTATATATACACTCTTTCTCATCCCATTTCCTTGTCATATAAACTTTCTGTACTTTCCCAACTGTGCTTGTTCAGTTTATTTTGTTTCACACATTTTTTGAGCGTAAGGCTAAATGTTTTTGCCCACTTTATCTTAGGAAAGAGGATATCCCTGCCATCACCAACACTCTACCCACTTCTCCAAAACCTACCATCAAGTTTAATATCCTTCAGCTCTGACTTCTTTCCTCTTCTGGTGCTCAATTCAAGATGCTTTACTTTGTCACAAGAAGCATATAATAAACTCAATGCTGCAAGGATACATCAGTCAGGGAAATTTTTTCTTGACCCCGCTGGTCCAGAACATAATCATCAGAGAGGTTTTTGTAGTCAAATACTGTGGTTATAAATGTGGATTTTTCCTCATACAAGAATGTTATCTGTGCTTCCCTGGTGGCGCAGTGGTTGAGAGTCTGCCTGCCGATGCAGGGGACGCAGGTTCGTGCCCCGGTCCGGGAAGATCCCACATGCCGCGGAGCGGCTGGGCCCGTGAGCCATGGCCGCTGAGCCTGCGCGTCCGGAGCCTGTGCTCCGCAACGGGAGAGGCCACAACAGTGAGAGGCCCGCGTATCACAAAAAAAAAAAAAAAAGAATATTATCTAATCCTTTATAAGATGTTATCAAGTGTATTGTCTCACTATTATTTTGTGTTAGTGAGTTACCTGGGTTAATTACATATTACACAAAATTCACTTCTTTATAGCTGCCTTCCATTTTACTACTTAATGGTGATATATCATCTCATCTTACAGCAATATTAGGAATTCATTTGCTAGCTCTTTCTCTCTAATCCAACTTCTGCACAGTGGATTGGTGCTTAGGACCCTCACCAGAAGATGTGCAGCGGCAAAGCTGAGTTTTGTTTTTGTTGGTATAGTCAGTTAGCTAGTTTATCAATGTTTATTGAGGGCCCACCATACACCCACCACTGTGCTAGGTTCTGGAACTAACCAGAAAGATAAAAGCTAGACCTTCAAGGTATTCATCTTCTAGGCCAGACATGGAACAGAAGCCATACTGAGCCAGGGCTCTCTTAAGTGGCTGACACTTAACTGACTAATCTGTGGTCTCCATTCCCTCTGCAAATGTAAAGACAAGGCCTGCGACATGCTGAGTGATCACAGCCAGTAGTGGCTACTCTAGCAGGCCTGCACCCTGCTACTCCCACCTGTGGAGTTGTCTGCTCACCAGAAGCCAATCTGTTTGTTCCCAAAGTTGTTTATGTTAGTTCTTCCTATTATCGTAATAACACAATTTAATTAAAGTTACTTAAAGTAATGAAATATGAGTGCAAAAGAGATAAGTTGTTTCTATAAGATCCAAGTTGAATGTTTGGGAAAGGCACATAAAGGTGAATTACTGAAAATGTACTGGCAACTTAGGCGTGGGAGAGCCAACTGTAAAACATCATTAAATCTAGGGCTTCCCTGGTGGCGCAGTGGTTAAGAATCTGCCTGCCAATGAAGGAGACACGGGTTCGAGCCCTGGTCTGGGAAGATCCCATATGCCGCGGAGCAACTAAGCCCGTGCGCCACAACTACTGAGCCTGCGTTCTAGAGCCTTCGAGCCACAGCTACTGAAGCCCGCGAGCCTAAAGCCCATGCTCCGCAACAAGAGAAGCCACTGCAATAAGAGAAGTCACCGCAATGAGAAGCCCGTGCACCGCAACAAAGAGTGGCCCCCGATCTCCGCAACGAGAGGAAGTCTGCGCACAGCAACGAAGACCCAACGCAGCCAAAAATAAATAAATAAATGTATTTTTTTTAAAAAAATCATTAAATCTGGAAAAATCGGATTGCCTCACAAAATGTCTTTAAGCTCTCACTGCACTTTAAAGAAACTGAGACAAAATGATTGTGAAAGCCTCCGAGGTGTGGCTTATACGAGAAGTAGGATGCAAAGCACTAATGGGAGGCCCTAAACTCAAAAGACAGGGCTTGGCCCTACATCAAAAACTTGAGGGATGTTTTAAGTTGAAATAAAGGCTTAAGGAATGATTCCATCATTTTGTATGATTCTTGCTTTAACTAACTTGTTCAGCTAAGTCACCAACTATTAACTGAATAGGGTATAAGGGTTTCTACTGTTGTTAACATAATAGCCTGTTAAGAGCTATAATACAGGGTGTGCAGGTAGACAAGATGACTTCTTCCAAGGGAGGAGAGGGCTTAGGATGGGCTCTATGACGGAGGTGAGTACTGAACTGTGTGCCCGAGGATAGAGTAGGAGTTCCTAGGGGAATAAGGAAAAGCCAGTCACTTTCCAGGGAAGGTACTGTCACATGACTCTGTTTTTAGACTTTTAAAATCAACCCAGAGGCAAGTTAGCATAGGTTTGATTCTTTATTCTGCCATTACTATCTGTCTCTAAGCAAGCTTCAGCGTCTGCATCTGGAAGGCGAGGATAATTGCAGTATGCACCTCAAAGGGCTATTGAGAAAATTACCGGAGATGACCTTTAAATAATCATGCATTAATAAAAACAGATGCAAAATTATCTTAAGGCTTTCTGGGAGCAAGGGAATAGGCATGCTGCAGACGTTTCTGGAGGTGATGGAAATGTTGCATACCTCTTCTAAAATCTCCTGCCACGAGCGCAAGCAGTAGAAGATTCAAGAGAAGGGAAGGTGTGGTGTAAGCCCCCAGGTGCTGGGAGGCATGTCTGCTCTTGAGATGGGCAAGACAAGTAGGAAAGCAGGTGCACTTGACAACCAGCTCTCAAATTCATACATTACCTCTCACCAACCACTTCCACTAGCTTATTTAGTTCTTTCAACAAACCCGTAATTTTACAGATCCTTCATTTTACAGATGAGAGAACTAACTGGGTCTCATAGAAGTTAAGCATATCACTCAAGGTTGTACAGATGATAAACAGAAATGATAAAATAGAACCCTGCTCACCTTATTCCAAGTTCTGTGTGCTTCCCAACACCCCAGACTGTCTTTCTCATGAGCCATTTAGTTGACAAACCATGGGCTGCTATGTCTTGTATTTATTCATCTGTTAAAACTTTTCATAGGACAGGATGCTGCAACTAATAGCTAAAATGAGGGTTGGAGATTATCGAGGATTTCAATTGTCCTGCCTATCTCTGACCTCCATTACCAGGGATAATCAGAAGCAAGCTCTAGCAATTTTCTGAAACTTTCATTAATTTTAAATAAATTTATACAATGTCATTTTCCCCCCTTTATCCAAATTAAAATGTCCTTGTCTTTTCAGTTTCTCATTACAGGCAAATCCCTTGTATGTCTTGCAGACAGTCTGTTGTTTTTCTCTGGATCCTTTGTATTTCTGCTTTGTTTTCTTTGAAATGAAAGGACCCAATGCCGAATTCTGATTTTAAGGTGAAATCATAACATCAATGTATATCATTAAAGTGTTTTATTGTAATTACAGAAATAGTCAATGCCAAATTATGTGCACTATATTATTTTCTGCATTATTCTTTATCCCATTCTCAAAGTTAATACAGCCTATTATATCTCATTCATTCTTCTGACTACGGCTGCACAGCAAGCAGATGTCTCCATTGAGCAATCCACAATGAATCCGAGATCTTTTTCCTGAGCACTTACAAGTAGAGTAATTCAGAGCCCATCAGTGAGTGTGAGCTGTTTCAATTGTTCCTTCCAGTGTACATTAGCGTGTACTTGTCTACATAAAATTTCAAGGAATCACAGATATTGGAGATGGAAAAGACCAGTTTGTTTACCAAGCCTGAAGGAAATAATCCTATCAGTTCATGATGTTTTAATGATGCTTATTAATAATAATTACAATAACTGTTTATATTACATGGTTTCTTTCATTCTAAAATCAGTAAGATGATACTTTTTTTTAAAGCAACATTTCTTTTCTAAAAGGGAACTGGGGCTCGGACATCAACGTTAACCATACCCTACGCCAATCCAACGAAGCCAAGAATTCGACTCAGTTCAGTACAGTAACACCTCTGAGCACCAACCACTTGTAAGGCAGGGACCCTGTTGGGTATTTTGAAGGACACATCGGTGAATAGAACCTAAGGCCCTGTCCTCTTGTTTATTATCTGTTAAGGGATTTGTGATAGTGAACACATATGTATAGCTATTATGATCATTCCAAGAAAAATACAAGTAACATGGACACCATGGAGCTGGAGAGATTTCTCAGGCTCCAGGAATTGAGAAAGACTTTGTGAGAAAGGTGATATTTGAGCCAGGCCTTGAAAAAAAGATGAGCATATAGTCCATTGACAGAGCTTGGGAAAAGAGGACTTGAGCAAAGAACCAAAATAAATCAAAACAATAGATCTTAGCTGGGTTTCTACCTCACAGCGTAAAGACAAGTATGGACATTCTCACTGCAAGTGGATATGGTACGTATGCAGAAGATGTCTACTTGGCCTCTATAAACAGGATTAAGATGTGGAAACTCCATTTAATTAACAACCTGAAATAACAATCAGAACACACAGACTACCAATCGTGAGTATACTTACGGAGACAAGACAGAATGTTTTAAATTAGGATGTCTCAAAAATTTTTCAGAAATCCTGGTATTGTATGTAAGGAAAATTGGGAAGTCCCAATTACAGAGAAAAATCTCCAATCAAAGTGTAGATGGATAAATGACCTATCTGCCGGTACCTTAGTACTACTTAATACCACTCAGTACAGCTGAGAACTGATACTGGCGTACCATTTTGCCATTGGAGGGATTTGCAGGCCCTTGCTGGTTTGCTGGACAACTATAGATCCCCAACTGAGGATGCACAGAATAGAGGATTCCATTTTATGATTCCTTCAATAAAAATATAGATAAGTATAGATGAGAAAAATGCCAATATGCCTCTATGATTTTTCCTTTAATTTTTAAAAATTTAAAAACATTTTTAAATTGAAGTTTAGTTGATTTACAATGTTGTGTTTCTGCTGTACAGCAAAGTGATTCAGTTATACATATATATATTGATACATTCTTTTTCATATTCTTTTCTATTATGGTTTATCACAGAATACTGAATATAGTTCCCTGTGCTATACAGTAGGACCTTGTTGTTTATTCTCTATGATTAATCAGAGTAAATATTTCTCCACTTTTAGTCAAAGAGCCTAATCTTTGAAAACTCTATTATCTGGCGATATATTACCACAGTAGTTAGCTACTTTATACCACCCTTTATAAAACGCTTGACGTGAAGAAAAAGGAAGCTATAGAAGCCTTCTAGTACTTTGATATTCGTCCCCTCAAAACCATTGCAAACGCCAACTCCATCATGAAGCCTTCCCAAGTTCCTTCCACCACCATTCCCTTCACCACCAAATTAATGTTCTCTCTCTTGATTCCACAGTCCTTCGAACCATTGCTATATGCTTTATCATTTGTTGTGTGAGCACCTATCTCCCTCCACCAGAATGAAAGCACCTTAAAGAGAGAGATTCAGCCTTACGCATTTTGCATTTCCACAGTGTCAAGCCTATTTTTCACTGCCTGACCCACAATAGATATTCAACACATGTTTGTTAAATCATTTCACCAGGTCTGAGAGACCTTATTTTGACATATTTTAATTATTAAAAAAATTTTCCCTTTGAACCCTTTCCAAAATTTGCCCTTGCTGTCTAATCACGGCACTCAGATTCAGATGCAGCATAAGTGTGTGTATGGCTACCGCTATTCTTCATCAATCAGCATGTTTGTCTGGTAGTGAACTGCAGAATTATTGCCCTAAATCAGACCTGAATCATGACTTAGTCATATTCATCAACTCTGTGATTTTGGAAAACTTTAGAGTCAGACTGACCTAAGTTCAGATAGACTTACACACAAGCTCTGATTGTCACTTACTAGTTGTATGACTTTGGGCAAGTTAAACTCTCTAGACCTTAGTTTCCTCTACTATGAGATGAAGACATGAATAGCACCTATCTTGGTTTAAATATGACAACACGTGGAAGGGTTTGGTTAAGTGCTTTACACATAGCAAGTACTCCATTAAGTATTATTATTGTATCCTCATTCATAAAGTAGAAATAACACCTGAAACTTATATAATACTGTACCTGTACCTCAATAAAAAATAGAAATGATAATACAAGACCTGCAGGACTGCTATAAGGAATAAATGATATGACAAGCAAAATTTTGCCCAGCACATTGTTTAGTCAATGTTTCCTTCCTTCCTATGTGCTAGAATAATTGCTACAATTGACTGAGCACCTATTACATTCTAGGTAATGTGTACCAGTCACTTTAAATATATTATGCCATCTAATTTAATTCATATAATAAGCTATTGAAATAATAATCATTAGCCCTATTTTACAGATGAGTAAATTGAGTTTCAGAGAGAATAAATAACCAGCCCAAGGTCACATCACTAGTTGATGACAGATTATTCCAGAAGAAGCTAAAGATAAGAGGAATCAAGTACAGAACAGAGAAGTAGAGGAAGAAAATACAGGAAGAGAATATAGGCAGAAACTCCTTAACCTTAGTATTCCTATTTGTCCTCTAGCCCCCAATTCCAGGATGATGCTTGCTTTTTTTTTTTTTTTCTCCATGGCTTGCAGCATGCGGGATGCGGGATCTTGGTTCCTGGACCAGGGATGGAAACTGTGCCCCCTGCAGTGGAAGCACGGATTCCTAACCACTGGACTGCCAGGGAAGTCCTGATGCTTGCTTTTTAAACTAGCCTCTGGGATCCATACCAATATAGTCTCCCTTTCACTATTCACCTACTTTCGTTTTCAATAAATATATGAAATGATGTCACTCATTAAGAAGTAACTCTAGGGCTTCCCTGGTGGCGCAGTGGTTGAGAGTCCGCCTGCCAATGCAGGGGACGCGGGTTCGTGCCCCGGTCCGGGAAGATCCCACATGCCGCGGAGCGGCTGGGCCCGTGAGCCAGGGCCGCTGAGCCTGTGCGTCCGGAGCCTGTGCTCCGCAACGGGAGAGGCCACAACAGTGAGAGGCCGGCGAACCGCCAAAAAAAAAAAAAAAGAAGTAACTCTAATACACTTCCCTCTCTCAATTTCTTTCCTGGTTATAAATTTGCTATTTGTTCCCACGGTCTCATCTCAGTTATAATAATCATCATCCATGAAACATTTTAATTTTTAAGAGTCTGGTTATCCTTAATTTCTTAAACTTCCATAATGGGCTCATAATAGACATGTCAAGTACCTTTGTTGCCAGCTACATGGAAGGGAAGATGGCCCTTCCATAGCTCCTACTAAAAGGCAATCCAGTTTTGTACCGAACGACAATCCCCCGTTCCCACCCACCTCCTTTTGCTATAACACCCTAGACTAGAGGTGTAGTTCTGACCCTTGGGCAACTCCAATCACAGGCTGGTTAAAGTCCTGTAAGGAAGGGAAATGGAAAGATGAGTTGGATTCTTTCTTGGGAATCTGAATTAGGGAATTCTGAGAGAATGAAGCAATTAACAGGGAATACTACAAATGGAAGAATATAAGGACAGACGCTATGAGGAAGAAGCCAGGAAGGAAGTAGGGTAGAGATGGTAGGGTTTTGGACATGGGGGGGTCTTAGCAAGTCAAAGAAGCAACAATTCCGTGTAAGCAAAAGCTATGAGATTGAGAGCAGTTACTCAGAATAAAGCTAGAAGACCAAACCAGCAGGTAGCAAACGGAGCCCAAGTAAAGCAGACACACAGTGAGAGGACGGGATGGATAGAAGACAGAAAGTTGTCCCTAGAGCTGTTTCAGTAGCTGAAAGGTTTCTAATTCTGATTCCAGGTTCCATCTGTGAGCATCCTCACAATGAACGCCCCTTTTCTTGAGGAAATTTCAGTGAGTCAGTTCTTTGCAACCAGAATGCCTTTTCTAGAGGGTTCAAACCTTTTTTAGAAGATGAAAGTTAAGTTGTACTGTTCCCCTTCTTTGTTTCACATGGGTCACAATTGCGGATTCCTGGAAGTCAGTCACTCGCCTTACTATCCTGATTGTCCCGACTTCCCCAAATATCTCTATATTTTCCCTGTTCTGAGATAGAAGAAAGTTCTCTTCAGCTACTACCTAAATATCAAAACAAATTTCATCAACTCATTTATCACCTGATTCTTCGAAATAAATAATAAACTCTTAGGTAATGGAAGCACAAATCCAAGAATGGGAAACATGACAAATAAGCTGTAGGGGAGAAAAACTGGACATAAGAAAAAGGGGATTCAAGGGTATAAAAATACTTCGTTATGAATGTGTAACTTATTCTTTGCAAAGGGGGGAGAAGAATGAATACCCTAATATAAGAAGTTTCCGTTTTTTAAAATGTGGGACATAAAATTGTATAATTTAAGATTTTTACCTGTCATTCTTTTTGTATTTAGTTAAATTTATTAAAAAGCTATATTTCAATATAAACTGTTTATTCATTCAACAACATTTATTGATCACCTGCTCTGTTTCACCCGATGCTAGGCATTAGGGGTACAAAAGCCAAAGACAGCCCCAATCCTCGATGGGGCCACAGACCAGAGTGGGAGCCAGATGATTCCAGTGCAGCGTGATAAGGGCCACATAAGTGAATGCCCAGCCCAGGGACAGTGGAGCAGAGGTAGGGTGGTTTGGGTCTAAGGAGCTTTCCAGAAGAAATGCCCAGGATCAGTTTTAAAGGAGTAGCGGGAGTTGGCTTGGAAAAGACAAGGCAGAAGAATGTTGCAGGCAGAGGTGCCTGGGCACCGGCACAAGAGCTAAAATCCTGCATTCTTTAGAGTATGGTTGCCTTAAACAGCCCAGTATATCATGGATTTCTGTACAATAAATCACCACTCCTCAGAGCAAGTGTGCCCTTGACCTGCATTCAAAAAGTCCCTCGTCCACAGACCCTCAGTGAAATTTTCCTCCTCAAACATATACTAACTACACAAGCCCCAAGGGTTATAGAGAGTCCAATATATCTAGTATTAGGCAAGATAAAGCTACCTCAAGATTCACAAGTTTCTCTTCTGAACAAATGATGGCTTGGCTTCGTTCAACCACCATTACTGTTAATTTTGAGTTTGTGAATTTATTTATCAAGAAAAAGAGTGATTCTGGTTTTCACGGAAATCATTTCAGTTCTCCAGAGCTTTAGATTAGAGGCATGTTGAATCTTTAAGTGAATAGCATAAAAATGCTTTTGATAATTATTTATATCATTAAAAATTAGATTGACAGCAATAATATGTACAGTATTATTTTCCATCATAGTTTATCATTTATCAATAACCAAACATTACACATATTTCTAGAGAGTATATTCTTACATTCTAAAAAGTGTGCCGGTATACTGTTTCACAAACCGATTCCTGTTTCCTATCTTTAAAGTCAATAATGTCTTTCTCTTATGTAGCTCCTTCCAAGGATTGTTATGTAAGGTTAAGCAAGATATCCAATGTCAGAAACTTTAAGCAATCAAGAATAAAAGAACAATATAAGTGAAAAAATTATTATATGTGGTTTTCAAAATTCCCTTCCCTAGTTAGAAAGTAATTATATATTATATACTATTTTTTTCCAGACAGAAATAAGACCAATTCAAAGAGAGTCAGTGATTTACTAATCGTCAAAGCAGCCTTGAACTGGTCCCCCTTGCTACAAGGAAGATGATATTTCTAAAACATGGCAGAAGAACTTACTCTGGGGTTCTAAAAATTGCATTAAAAGCTACCATGTAAAATTTTCAAATTATATCTTTTCAAAGCTTTAGCCAATTTCAAATGAATAGTGCTTGGAATTACGCATAGAAAACATGCTTAATAAAAATGTCATTCACTCTCAACCCTCTTTGTCCCACTCTTGGCCACATTTCAGAAGCAATTTATTACTCACATCCTAAAGGCATCATATATATATATATATATATATATATATATATGCACACATACATTTATTTATTTATTTATCATCATATCAGCAAGTCTTCAGCAATATCCTTCAGGAGTTGCATATCATAAAGATCATCAACAGTCCTGTCATCCCCAAAAGCATAACATTAAACATACAGCATGTATCATAAACACTATAATTGCTTAAACCGGTCCCTTGCATCCGCAAAACAGCATGTAAGCATAATGCAAAAAGGAACAGCACAATTTCTGTGAAAAAGCTGTGAGAATGGTGAAGCTAAGAGATGTACCCAGTGCCCGTCCATTTTAAATTCATACTTATTATACAGGAAGACATGCATTCAAAATCGTCGATTCTTTTGAAAATGGTTCTTAAGTCTCCTTGCACATGTGCCTACACGCTGACTGGCAAATTCTCTTAAAATCCATAAGTTAAAATCCCACTTTTTCCTATTGTGCTTTTCACTTCAAAATGTCAACACAGTTTGGGTGTAGAGGAATTAATCCCATATATCCACAAAAGTCACATTGCCCCTTTGGTAACCATAGTTCTTGAACTGGGCCTTGTGTAAGGTGACCAAAAGATCAGATTCATGGAAGATCCTATGCATAGAATCAGAGAAATACTCAATAATGCAGCTGGAAGGAAACAGAGAGGATTTAGTCCAACCTGTTCATTCTAAAAGAGGTCCGGAGAAGAAGAACGGGGAGTCAGTCCTAGGTCATAGATTGGCAAATCCCAAACCAGAAACTGGTCCAATGTACTTTGTAAAAAAACATGTAATTATTCAATAAGAATTGGGGATCCCTCTCTTCTGATCAACATTCTAAATCTTAGTCTTTAAAAAGGGGGCCAAAACTAAAGCAATTATTTTAATGCCATGTCAACACAGTACTTTTGACCTGAATATCACGGTGATTTGGTGACTGCCTCACCCCTTTGCTTCTCAACTCTTGAAGAGACTTAACCTAAATGGGGAGATTTAAGCAGTTGGCCATCTTGCCCCTATGTTCTTGTGAGTCCTTGGATGAGACACATAACCTTACTCAAATATAACAGAAGGATAACAATATAATTAACTAAACAATATTATTTAATTACAAGAAAGGACTAAGCAGATATCATTTTAAAGTGGATTACCATGTCAAGACTTAAAGGAAATGTAGAAAATTTCCATTTTACATCTTATATGTATATCTCTTTGGGAGTGGGTGGGGCCACAAAATTTCCTTCAGTAAAACTACATGCAAAAGCAGTGCTTGTAACCAAGGAGTTTTGGTACTGTCTTCCATGTTGTACTGGTTTTAACTTCAGTAGGACTAGAAGCTCTAGCACTTTTATTTATACAAGTATCCACACACTGTACCTTTTAAAATATCATCACAGTCTTCATTCTTATTCCCCCAGAGTTAAGGATGACTGGGATCACTGCTGCCTGGCTCCCCAGTTCTGTTCAATCTTTTCCCCAGCCAGATTCTTGTTTTCTTCGCTTCTTAACTCCCCACTCAGATTACCCCTCTCTTTGGATTACTCTTCCAAGGCAACTGGAGCGCCTCCCCCAAAGGCAGCTCCCCAGTGAGTAACAAGGGGGGTTGGGAGGAGTGTCTCGGAAGTGATCAAATACATGCAGATGAAGTCATACAGCTCACAGGAGAAGGCAGTGGCCACAGGTGCCAAATGCAGGCGACTACCCAAGCGCCGCATAGGGCAGTTGCGACAATGCGGGTCAGCAACCTCACTGAGTAACAATGTTGGGTGCGTAGAAATGACTCTTTTTCACACGACTTGACCACACAACCTGTGTGGAGTCTCAAAGTATAGGCGCCAGACCTATGATTTATGTGTGTGTGGGGGGCATATCTGTCCTCCTTTTAAACTACGAAATTAATCTAAAAAACGATGGATTGACAACATTGAAGACAACACCTCTGAGTACTGAGAAAGACGCGATGTAGGAAATAGTGATACAACTGTTAACACAAATCTGCCTGCAAGGAAATAACTGGCATTTCAATCAAATATTCTCTCCAAACAAGACCATAAGTGGGGTGTCGGCGTGCTCCTACCTTTGACCTCATAAAACCAGTAAGATTTTAATAACCCAACCAAAAGGCGACCCATGGAAGAGATTTAAAAAATGTCCTCCCTTTATAGACACGTGCCCTTGTTGGTAGGGATAGGCAAAGCCATTTCATTACACTGCTGTCTTTGCAATTCCAAGATGACAGTGATAACGGTGGAGTGGCCTGCAGCTAAGTGTTTAGTATCAACTGGAAGAACTATGGAACCAGTACAGTGAGACAAGAGCCTCACTAACCACATGCCCCCCGCCCATGCGCATCTGGTTTAACAGTGCACAGAGGCTATAGCTAACGTGAATCACCCAGATAATGACAGTTATATAGGCTGGCTCACAATGAGTGTGAACTTGTTTAATAGTACAAGTGTAAAAGGGTTAGCAGGCATTATTTGTGTCTCCGTTGTATTGTGCAGAGGAGGGTGGGGGGAAGAGAGAGAGGGAATTTTCTGCTGTCTTTGGAAACACTGGACTCCGTGTGAGTAGGAATGCCACCAGCGGAATGCAAGTTGGCCAGGGCAAGAAGTGCTCAACCACAAAGGCAAAAAGACAGTTAGCTTATGCCTAGTTACAAACTTCAGGTCAATGACTTATACAACTTTACGCCCTGCATTACCGTATCTGCATGCTGTTCAATGTATATTATCAATCTTTTAATTACTAATTTGTTTATGCAGTTAACGTTGATTCTACCACCAAGACTGCAAGCTCCCTGAGAGCAAGGGTGCATCTGCCTTGTTCTTTCCTACATCTTCAGTGCTCAGCAAGGTGCCTGATACATAGCAAGTGCTCCTAAAATACTAGTTGAATAAACAAGTGAACGCACGAATGAATTCATGCAAATTCATGTTGTGACACATGTTTGCCACGTTTGTGCCTTGAGCAGGGCTCAGTGTGCTGTTATAACAGAGCACAGCAAAAAGAACTCCAAAAGGCGCCTCTCTTTGGCTGGCCCAATGCTGGGGTAGGCAAAGTCAACTGTGGAGGCCAGGTAAGGGTGGCTGGCATAACAACTGACACGCAGGGCACTCTGAACCCCAGGGTGTGATCCAGATGCAACCACAGCTGCATTGAGCCCCCTCAGATCGTTGCTGGGCTTTAGTGTCCTCATTTAAAACTTGAGGAATAACCTTTCTTTTCCCTTGCAGTTCTGAAATTCTAACCATTTAGGAAGATATCTGGACCCTGAAATCTTGCCAGAGACAAACCATGGTAAGACCTTCTGCTTACAAAGTAGAAAACAATTAATTTCTAAACTATGAAGTTCCGTTCTAGTTCAATGAAACATATTGGGGGGTAGGGGTGGCTTCTTGCCAGATCCCAGACAGTTAATACCTTCCCTTCATCCTTTCCCACACCCAGAAGTCAGGTTCTCTAGGCCGCAATGGGAAGAGCATAAATATTCTCAACCAGGGCTGGTGCTTTGCTTCAATCTCTAGCTATCACAGGGAGTCGGTCTGATAAACATTTGCAGTTAGAATGGAAGGAAGCACAGCCTCCCAGACTTTCACCGATTTTTTTTTTTTTTTTTTTTTGGACAAGTGGCAGAGTCACAGAAAACCTAGAATTAGGTAAGAAAACAAAATTCCTTCAGAGAATTCAAAGAGAGCTACAACTGAGAGCCTTGAAACAATCACTGTTATAAGAACAGAGGAAGGGAAACCCACAATTCAAGAAAACAAGCAGACCTTTTTTTTTCTTAAAAAATTTTTTTATCTGACTATTAGGCACCGATTTTAGTCCTTTACTCGCATCTCTCAAGATGTCACTTTAAAAAGCTAAGGTTTTATCCACAAAACCACCAGCGAGTAAACAGCCTTCACATTCTTACCCTCACACACACAGTAAGATATTTACTCTCTGATAAACAGCAATTGTAAATAAATCTTGTTTAATCTCTAAAAGCCAAAATAAAAATCTTTAACCTCCAAGGTAGAGTTTATAGATGTGCCTGCACGCCCTGCCAGCGCCAGAAAACACAAGGTCTTGAATAAACTCCTATAACGGGAGGCGTATTTTCTGTCTCAAGCATCTTACATTGACCTTCTTTTTAAAAAAAATATGTACCAAGGAGGAGGAAAGGGGAAAACCCAACCCCTCCCACCCCATTCTCTGTACAAATCGGCCAATAAATCTAACGAAAAGACACAAGAGAAAAGGACAGAAGCCAACAGGTGGAAAAAGGCTTTTTGTTTCCTTAGAAATGCTCAGACACTTGATCTGTGTTCCTCGGTCTATTTGTCTCAGGGTGTCTTAATGATGGTTTTATTATCGTGATGATGATGATCAAGAACAATGATAACACTTCTACTTTGTGATTCCACAGCATTTCTAGCTCGAAGCTTTCTCCACGCGTTTGAGACAGAATGGTATGTGTTCCGTTTTACCAAATCCCAGGGAGGCATGCAGCATCCCCGGTCGGCTCTCTGGATTTTACAGCCGGGGAAACTGAGGCACGGGGCAGCCCACAACTGCTTCACGGTCCCTACCACCAGAGAAATCCCTGAGACGGGAAAAGTTTCTGGATCGTCTGGCGGCAGAGTTGTCTTGCCCTCCCTCCTAGCCTGCCATGCCGCTCTTCCTCGGAGCGTCTGGGCTCGGGTGGTAAGGATTGGGGTACCTCCCCTTCACGACGAGCCACGCCAGGGCAGGGTGTGGGAAGTCCACACACGCACACGCACACAGGCACACTCGCACACACAAAGCTCTGTGCAATCTCTGCAGGCACTCGGCAGAGCCTCAGACGGCCCTTGCTCAGCCTGAGAAGGCACAGCTCAAGCTTGCAAGGAGGCCTCCTTGGGCTGCGGGCTGGGGCTGCTCCGAACGAGGGCTCTGCCCTTCTCTCGCTCTCTTTCAGGCTGCTCTCTCTCTCTTTTTTTCCCCCCTCACACCCTCCACCCTCACACCCTCCTCCCATCCCTCTCCATCCACCCCTTCTCCCCCAACAACCCAGAGGCACAGATCGTGTTACTGGGGTTCCCTAGAAAGAGGGGCCATCCCCAGCTCTGAGCGCCTGCAAAGACTTCCAGGGGCAAGGCTAGAGCTCCAATTGCAGGACCCCAGCGCTCGTCCTGAGCAGCGCAGAAATGAGACCCCGACTTCCAGGCACGGGCGAACCAGCCTGCCACAGAAGAAGGAATTGTTAGGGCTCTTACCTTTTTTATGAGGAGAAATTCTGGAGAATCATTTCAGAAACTGAGGGGGGAAAGTGAATGAAGACAAAAAAGACCCTTTTCCTGCAATCCCTGGCCTCCTGGTATCAAGACACTAGGACAACATCAAAGCAACTTAGGGGGAACACTTTAGGGGCCTATTGTCTGCTCTGGTCTGATCTGTTTTTCTTCTGACTCCCCCTCTTGCTGCGGTGACACTTGGTACGGCCCAGGCATTCATGCCAAGTAGCTTTCACACATGGAAGCTTGTCTCAAGCAATTGCTGACAAGCCACAAACAAGACATTCTCCCTCCCTTCTCCGCGCCCCCCCTCCTCCCCCCTCCACCTTTTCCTCCCCCCCCCCCCCACCGTCTCCCCTCCTCCTTTCTTCTGAATGCAAACTAAAACTCTCCAGTGACAGGCAGGCTCGCAGGCTTGGCCTAGCTGCGCACGCAGACACACACACACACACACACACACACACACACACTCTCTCTCTCTCTCTCTCTCTCTCTCTCTCTCTCTCACTCTCACACGCAAGCAGCTCAGCTAGTTGCTGCTGCACTGGTGGAGTTAAGAGACAGGAAAAAGCCTAGGCTGAGTTGGGGGCAGGGAGAGAAAACGAGAGGGAGAGGGAGAGCGGGAGAGCAGCCTCCTGTGTCCTGGTAAAATGGCAGAAGAGAGGTGAGCCCTCTGCAAAAACAGCAGTGGCCACTCACGTGTGCACACAGACACACACTGGGAGGCAGTCTGAGCTCCAGGAAGAGTGAAATCAATGACTCCACAAAGGAAAAAGCCTTGTCCCGTCAGCTGCAGCTTGGGGGAGTGGGGAGATAAGAGAGTGGGTGGACCCAGGGCTGGGGTTTCTGTTGAATGTTTAGGTGGTTTTCTTCTTCACAGTAGAAAAAAAATGTGTCCCCTAAGGATCTAGTCTTTCTTCACTGCATAATGGAGTCTAGAACTGAGCTACTAGTTAAAATAAAACCAGGAAATGTGGTAAATGTGTGAGTAAACTTAACTGTGGGTTCAACTTGTACCCAAGATATTTTTAAGTGGAATTAAAAATAATTTTTTTTTTTTTAGCAGAAACCCTAGAGAGCGGTAGCAAGGAGAGTAGTAACAAGTAGTATAAACTCTGGGAGCTGTGAAGTGTGATGCTAAAGTTACTGATTGCCAAGCTGCTGGAATTTATGGAGGGTGGGCACTGAGAGTTGGAGGGGGGAAGGGTGAGTCTCTGTGAGCTGTTTTCGAGGAATGAGGGGGGAATGAGGTAGGATAATGAACATGGCAAGAAGCAAGCAGGAATTTGATTGGTGTGGAGGGAGGAGGAAGGTGGGGGTGTAAAGGAGGGAAGAGAAAGAGAGGAGGAGGGAAGAGAAAGAGAGGAGGAGGGAAGAGAAAGAGAGGAGGAGGGAAGAGAAAGAGAGGAGGAGAAAAACCACCGCATTAAAAACGAAGAAGAAAAATGGAAGCCCAGAGATTGAAACATGCGGAGTAAGTGAGATGGCAAAAGAAGGCATAAAACGTGAGCAAAAAGGAGCACAAAGGATGTGCAAATTTGCAGATGGCATGAAGTCAGGAGGGCCAGTCGAGATCAAGAAGAAGGATGGGATGATTACGTGACATTCATATTTTTAGCCAGTTGTGGAGTTATAAACCTGACAAGGTCTTCTTTGCCTGGGCCGGGATGGTTACCCTTCTACAAGCAAGACCTGAATGGAAGCTCAGCTCCTAACTGGAGCTACCAGATCTGTGTTTTGCAGGAAGGTTATTTATATTCTAGTCCTCTGACTCTTCCTCTACAAAATGCAAATTATGTGAACACACAACACTCATTCCTTCGTTGGGGTACAATAAAGAATAAATTATGACTTTTTACATTTAATGCTAGCTAAATGGCTCGTCACTGCCTAAAAGTCACCACATCAGACACATCCTTGTTCCTGCTACCTTTTCCCCTTAGTTTGCTTCTCCATTATGGCTGATCCCTACAATTGTCTGTTCCGACCCATATTCACGATAATAATGGTGATGATAATGAAAATAATTCCTTTTGATTATTTACTTGATTCTCAGCATTTTCCAAGCATTTTTTTACCATGAAGTCATTTCTATTAAGACCACCTCTATCTACAGATGATAAAAAATGAGGCACAGAGAGGTTAAATAACTTGCCTGAGGTCCCACAGCAAGGTAAAGATGGAGCTGAAATCAGACTCAGGTCTGTGTGATTCTAACGCTCCAGCATTTACCCACCATTTTATGTCCTCTGACCTGAGTAGCACAGGTTCTCCATGGCACCCCAAGTCCACTCAGCCATATAAGTGCACGGTTTCTTTCTGCACCCCATGGCTAGGTTTGGATCCTCTCACCTTGAGCCAGGGGACCTTCTGACCTCTCCTTAATGGGCTGCTGATTCACCGTCCACTTCCAAGTGGTGGTGACTCACTATATACAATGAGGCCTCCTAGTCAAGAATTGCATAAAGGGTCAACTTGACCTTTAATGACTGTATGATTTACAGATTGCCAGGCAATGGAGAAAGGCAGCTAAGACCAGAAAGGCTTTCCTTCCTTAAAAAAATTTACAAAGCAAACTAAGAACACCCACAAGGTGTTGATGGTAATGATGACGATGACAAGAGCTAACATGTATTAAGCACGTATCTATATTAAACAACCCCATAAAGTATAAACTATTATTGCTCCCATTTTCCAGAAGAAGAAGCTGAGGCACAGAGGTTCAGTAACATGCTACGTTCACTCAGTCAGGAAGTGCTAGCTGAGCTATGGTCCCAGGCAGCCTGCCTCCCCAGAGACTGTGCTCTCCCCCACTCTGCTGTACTGCTGAGGGAGTGAAAAGAGTAGTTCCAATTATTAGAGTGAAAATCTAAGTGCTCAGTGAGAGAAAGAGGAGAGAGGCAATAATAATCTTCATATTTTCACATGTTCTCCATGAGTAGCTAGTGAAGAAGAAAGCATGTACCAGGGCCCCCAAACAGCCCCAGTTTTCTAATTCCTCCACAGTCCCACTTGGCAGAGGATAGAGAATCTCCAGCCTCTGGGTCAGACATGTTGGTAGGAAGAGCAGTTCAGACTATCTTGCCCCCAGCAGTGATGGCTTCTACCTGCCACCTCCAAAGAGAGAAAAGAGAATCCAAGTGGATAAGTGAACAAGGTCAATCATGAGTGTTTCTAAGTCTATTCTGCAAGACTTCTGAATGTTAAGCATGGGGTGTAGAAGAAATTACCCTAGATTCTTGGGCAGAAGACCTCGTGCCAATTCTACCACTCACCAAGCCCTTGTCCCTGAGCTTTGTTTCCTCAATTATAAAATGAGCTAATGACATTAGCTCTAGAACCCTCTCCAGCGCTGAAATGCCATCGTTCTAATAACTGTCCAGTTGATGAGGAAAAGATTAGCAGCCAAGGTAGCTGATGAGATGTGTGTTTGTGTGCATGTGTGCATATGTGTACTGGAGAGGTTGGTGGCATAAAAGGATAGGGCAAGAAAGATCCTTGCTGGGCTGGTCTCCCCACATAATGGCACATCCCTTCCAAAATACCTTCTACATAGTAGCTATTTTCACTTTGTTTTGTTTCATTGCTAGAATTTCCACCAACTACAAATGTACATGCAAAACTAATAATCTTTTTAATTGAAGTATAGTTGATTTACAGTGTTGTTCCGATCTCTGCTGTACAGCAGAGTGACTCGATTTTATCCAGATATACGTTCTTCTTTTAATATTCTTTTCCATTATGGTTTATCCCAGGAGATTGGATATAGTTCCCTGTGCTATACCGTAAGACCTTGTTGTTTATCCATTCTAAATGTAATAGTTTGCATCTACCAACCCCAAATTCCCAGTTCATTCCTCTCCCTCCACCCCTCCCCCTTGGCAACCGCAAGTCTGATCTCTATGTCTGTGAGTCTAAAATTAATAATCTTTTTAAAAAGCAAAACTCTAGAGGGAATAAGGAAAATCAGCCTCTTATACTTCAGTGTGAATTATTTCATTAGTCTGCTTTCCTCCAAACACCTAGTTCGTATCCAACAGTCATTTAGATTGGAGGGTGAAGTGGAAAGACCAGGGGAGGAGCAGGTAGGTAGTTTTAGAATTTAGAGGACTCCTTGGTGTAAGGAAGGCCTGATCTGGAGGTTGCTCAGAGCAAGAGAAGATAAAGGGGCACTAAACGATGGCATAAACTATGAGAAAGAGAGGAAATACTAAAAGCAAATAGTCTGTTTCAAAATTACTTCTGGGGCAAGCCTGGAGTTAAAGCAGGGAGAAGGCCTTTGCTTTATCTCCCTCCACACCCCTTTCCCCCCCTTTCCCCCCCTTTCCCTGCAGCTGGCACATACGTATGATAGGTTCCTCTGGGGTCATTGTGGGGCTTAAGTTCCATCTAAAAGACGGTTTTTATGAAGGAAAAATGCTCAGCTTTCCAAACATCCAACTTACAAATTCACCCTAAAAAACCCAGCCCATTCATAATTTGATATCTATCTATATGTATATGATTCATAATAGATATCTACAGGATATCTATCAATACATTTAACTGTGGGGAGAAAAATGTGGGAGTCAGGAAAAAGAGGCTTTTCTCTCCACATTTCTCAAAGGTGAATTGTCTGACATAAAGGAGAGAATCAAGCAGAAAATCAAGAAACAAGTTTCAAGATTTCCTAAGATAAAGCGCAATTTACAGGCAGGGAGGTTTAGAACTCAATCTAGAAAGAGCCACCTCTTCTAATCATAATTTTAATAAATTATATAAAAATATACCCCCCCCATGATTAGAAGACAGTGACGTTTCTGTGCTCTGGAATTAAAAGAGCCGAGTTCCCATATCAGTGTGCTTATAAGCTAAATGACCTTGGCCAAGTCTTTTAACCTTTCTGAGCCACAGTTTTATGATACTTCACATGATATCATGAAGTAATGATCTACTATGTCAGTGAGCTTTATAAAGAGTAAAGTGCTATACAAACTTTAGCTGGTAATATGTAATAACATGTAATAAGAATAAGAGCACTAACTATGTTCCAGGCGTGCTCTTTTCCTGCGTCATCGCATTTAATCCTCATAACTCACTTTATGAGTAGAGTACTACCACAGGGACACAATATAGTGTGGTGTTTACATACTTGGTCTCTAGAGCCAGACATGGCATTGAGTTACAGACTCTGCTACTCTGTGATTTTGGACAAATTACTCAACCTTTTTCAGTTTCAATTTCTTCATTTGTAAATGAGGATATTAATAGTACCTTCCTCATAGGATTATTTTGAGGATGAAATGAGATAATGAATGCATGTGACATAATTAGCACAGTGCCCAGCACATAACAAGTAATCAACAAATGTGAGATATTATATTAGTTCTCATTTTACAGACTTGCTGAGATTAAGTGCTTTGCCCAAGGTCACACAGCTCATAAATATAAGGGTCCCAAAACGTGGTTCTGTTTGATCCAAAGCTCCTGCTCTTTACTGTTCTTTTATATTGTCTATCTCACCATCGACTTTTTTGAACCACAGATAATTGAAAGGACATACTAATTGCATCATCATTTGTTTTACCTTTATGAGCTTCCCACTTGAACTATTAGTCTGCAAACATAAGCACTCAGGGAATATATTTTCCATACAGAGCATCTTGGAGAAACAATGCTATCATTTAAAAATACTACTTGAAAAGATCCCTCAAAGTAATCCAGAGTGGAGTTCAAGCACCTCAGAAAAGTACTGTGACAAACTCATGTTTTAGAAATTAAAAATTATTAGTTTAAAATTTTCTTTCTTTTTTTTTTTTTTGCCGTGCCACGCAGCTTGCTGGATCTTAGTTCCCTGACCAGAGATTTAACCTGGGCCCTTGGCAGTGAATGTGTGCAGTCCTAACCACTGGACCGCCAGGGAATTCCCTCATCTTCTTTTCTTAGCTAAGCTTCAGGTCAATAAAGAGCATTTAGTGACCAAAAGCTACAGTAGAAGAAAGAAGAATAAGGTATCCAGGTAATCCACAAACTGTAATATGCCTCCCCCCAAACTTTAAGAGATGGGTAGAAAATTGAGAACTACAATTTTTACAGGCCAAAAAAAAAAATAGTTTAAAGGAACACAACTAAGTTGAAATACACGTATTAACAAGAGATACACATTATTGAACTCTGAAGAGAGACAGCAGGTAAAAATAGACCATCATTGTAGTGGGAAATAGAAATTCCCCTCTCCTTCAGAATAAATGAATATAGCTTCTTCATTCTTTTCAAACAACAATAAATCAGAAGAATGGACTCACATGTGGGTACACTGAGAGGATAACCATTCTGAAAGTGACCAACAGATGAAATGCCCCAAGGTCTTAACAACATTTTTTTTTTTGTCCTTCTAAATGAATTAGAAACTTTAATTGTCAGAATCAAGAGAGTAATACAAACAGATTTTATGCTTGAGACTATAAAAAGGATGTTGCAATGTAATTTACATGCTATTTGCTATAGTTACCAAAGGTTGTATATAAGCATTTGTGAAAACACTACCTTTCAGAATAACTATGAATCACAGAAGAAATTATCTATGCCATTCTCAGAGGACTCTGGCTGTGGTAGGGCAGACATGAGAACTGGCCTGTGAATCAGATCAGGATGTTAACACCATTTTTTTAAAGTACAGTTTTTTATTTTATTTTATTTTTCTCCAGGCAACTTTCTGAAAAAGCTTTAATTGTTGCCAAAGACCTATGGGTGCTTTTAAAGGAGTCTGATTAGGTGATCAAGGATAGTCAGAGATCTGCTTGAGTTCATATGTATTTCATTTTACTTATAATTGTTATTTAAGTGGGGTAAGTAATGATAAATTGAGTTCTATGCAGTTCATGAGATGTGGCACATATGTATATGCACACCCACACACAGTCCTCTTGGGAGAAAGTTCAGCCTTGAACTACATTAAGTACCCCAACATTGAAAGTCTTAAATTGTCTATTATGAACAAAGTATATATGTAATAATACAACTGGCATTTTAGTGGGATGGAAAATCCATTTTCTCTTGTCTCCTCTCCCTTCTAACCAGGATGTAGAAAGGAGCTTAGAAGAGCCTGAGAAAGGCCTCAAGAATCAATGTCAGCCAAGGCAAGGGAGGAACAAACTAGAACATGGTGCATTTGCCTTGGGCTGTGTCTGTAACGCCTCTTCCCTGAGATCAGCTTCTGCGTGAAGCTTGCAGCTCATCAGAGCAGAAAGAGGCAGCAGAGCTACGGGTGGGAGCAACTGGTTTTGGTAAACAATGAGCCAACTTCTCCCCCAAGGGAGCAGATCAGAGGAGAAATAATAAACGGTGGAGAGAAGCTCTCCAGCAGTTACAAGTCAGCCAGGAAAGGGCCGCCTCTCCTGATTGACCTTGGTGGCTGCAGCGCCTGAGCTTCCCTGGCCTCGGCAAAAGGGCAGAGGGATTCAGGTATGATCTGGGGCACTCAGCTGCTCCCAGGCCTGCTTAGAAGCCAGCATAGGCAGCAGCTACCTAGGCCACTAGCCACAGCTAAGTAATTCTCTGCTCAAACTGGCCTTGAGTTCACTTTGGGCTGACTCTGAGAGGGATACATATAAAAGGATTTCTTACTAGCCTGGCTCCAGAGCTCAAGTTGTTCCGCCCTGCAGAGCTGGAAGGAGATAATTGCTCTGAAACTATTATAGTTGCATTCATAGTACATCTGGACCTGAGGTTGTTTGACCTCTGAAAACCTGGAATGGAAATAATGCAATTACCTGAGCTAAAGACAATTTAATTAAAAAAAACACAGAAGCCAGGGAAAGAAAATTTATCTTTTACGCCACAAGTCTTTTGCCTAGCAATGGAATGTGTACCTTTCATAAAGATGAAAGATGCTTAAAGACTGAATATAAGGTGATGTTTTCAATTCAATTCAATAGCAGTTGCTATTACCTGTTGTGTGCAAAACACTGTACTGGAACTGGGGACACCAAAATGAGTGAGGCTCTGTCCCTGTTCTAAAGGAGCACGCTGTCTAGACAATGGAAAAAAGACACACACACAAGTAACCACAAGCCGTCATGTGATAAATGAAGCCAGCAAGTATCACAGGCATTTTGAGGCGCCTGCCCAACACATTCCCTCCGTTCTTGGCGAGTAGCTCCTGGACTACCCACTCAGATAAGCTTCAGCACTTATCTTTATACTATGCAACCAATGCCCCCAGCCAAAAGATCCTCTCTCCCAGAAATTTAAAATTAGGACTCTCAGAAGTGAGTTGATCTGTGAGCTCTTGAACTGAGAGGACTGCTGAGAAAAGAAAAGTAATGAAATCAGCCTAGTCAGAACGGTAGAGATGGGAGTCCATGTGGCCTGAGAGAGAAAGAAGATCCCTGGTTGTCAGCTTTGGAAACCATGGTTTTAGCTCTGGTGGTGGCTTCCTGAATTTAGGCTCCTTAAGATGTTCCTGATTCTAAATCACCCCCCTCCCTCCCTCCTCCTAGACTAGAGCTAATGAGTTCCTTTTTCTTGTACCCAATAGAGTGGGAGTGAAGCTCAGTAATTCGGTTCAATCCTTCTCAGTTGGCAAGCACTGTACGAGTTCCAGATGCACACCAAATAGATTGAACTCACAAGACTTTGAGGCCTAGTAGGGATTCTGGTAGTGGGGAAAAGTACACTATGTAGTGCTATAAAAGAAGGGCTAAAAGAATCTGAGAGGGGAACAGCATTCATTTCTTCAAGGGAATTTTGGGAAGCCTTCACAGAGGATGCGCATGTGATCTAAACCTTGAGTAGGATTTTAGTGGATTTGGTGGAATAATGCATTTCAAGCAGAGGAAAGGGTGCTTCCTACTGAGAAAGCAGGAAGGTTATATTAAGATATTACTTCTACGCTTCACTGCCTCTCTAATTTTCAACCAGGCTCCAGAATGGCAAGCTAGTTTGCTCCCTATGACCTGTGGACCAAATCCAGCCTGTTGCATTTTTGTACAGTACAGCCTGCAATCTAAGGATGATTTTTACATTTTTAAACTAATGGTTGGAAAAACATCAAATGAAGAATAATGGTCATGACATGTGAAAATCATATGAAATTCAAATTTTGTTCTCCGTTAATAAAGTTTTATTGGAACACAGCCACCCTTATTCCTCCACATGTTGTGTACAGTTGCTTTCACACTGAAATCACGGAGTTAAGTAGTCGCAAGAGAAATCATATGGTCTGCAAAGCCTAAACTATTTCTATCTGGCCCTTTGCAGAAAAAGGCTGTGGACCCATGTCCTATACTTCAGCCTCCAGAGGTTTCCTTTGAACATCTGGGATGTGAAGTTGTAGCCTCCAGAGAGGGTACATCAAATATCCATTTACAGACAAAACGGTATATCAGTATGTACTTTGTAGGGTTGTTTTGAGAATCATCCATAATACCTGTCAACTGAATAAAGAGATGTGAAATAGTTTACATATTTTGGATCCCATATTATATACAGACACAGATATAGAGATATCGGTATAGATAGGAAAAAAACTGAAAAAAATATGCAAAGAGCTATCGATATTGATTACTTCTGAGATGTGAATTATGGAGAACTTTATTTATAACACAGCAATGTTAATAATATCAATAATAATCACCTTTAGTGACTGCTTACTGTGTGCCAAGCACCGTGCTCAGTGCTTTATGTATATAATATCTTATTTAAATTTCCCAGGAACCCTATGTTATGAGAAGTATTATTGCCCTCATTTAACAAATGAGGAAACTGAGGCACAGAAGAGTTAAGTGACATGTCCAAGATCACCCAGTTAGTATTAGTAGAGCCATAACGTAAACACAGGCAGTCTGCATCCAGTGTTTTCCCTCTTTCCAGCACACGACACTCGCACTTCTTTTGCTATGTATTTCTTGTTAGATCTTTTTAACACTGACCATCTATTACTGTTGTAATTAGGAAAAACACACACTTTAAAAATAAATATGTAAATACATAGTATGGTTCCTAGGCACATGGTGATCGTTGACGACGACGATGATGACAAAGAGGAAGGTGATGATGACAACTTACATTTATTGACCTCTTCCTGTGATCCAGGTTCTGGTACAATGTACCAGGCACTTTGTATGCTAGTTTAATTGAGGAGGTATTTGATGACTTGTTACTCCTGTCACCGTCAGGTGTTTCTCAGAGCCCCAGAGATGGGTTGGGGCTGTGTGGGTCTGGGATGGAGCGTGACATCACAAGTTTCCATTCCAAGGGCTAGGGAGAAGCTGTTCTTAATACTTCCCCCACTTCCTTGCCATTTTAAGTGGCCTGGGAATGAACAGGTATATACAGGTGGACCAAATGGCTGCTGGGGTCCAGTGAAGAAGGGTTCTAGTCTGATTCCAGCATCTACTTTTCAGCCCTGTGATCTTGTTCTAGGCCTTAAAGCATTGTCACAGTTGGGCATATTTGTCCTGTTTCTCCAATTCCCCCTTGTGTAGCAGGGCGGTAGGTGTTCGAGGCCGCTGGGGAAGGCCCTGCTGCCCTACTGGCAGGCCTCCCATAGCCTGAGAATCTCTCATGAAAGATTCATTCCTTTGGGTTAAAGCTTTGCCAAGGAGAGGTGACACATTAAGCCACTGACACCGTAGCGATTTAATTTCATGGAATCATAAGATGTTAGAGCTAGGAGCCTCGTAGAGTCTAAAGCCTCATAGTTCCTACCTCTAAACCCATTCTTTTCTTTTTCCCTCTACAATGGGAGAGGTGTCCCTGCTCCTGTCTGAGCTAATCCTTCTCCTTGTACTCTGAATCCCACCCCCCGCTCCTTCTCAAAGACCTCCCTTTACCCATTATACCTTCCCTTTCCATACTACCACCCCTCCCCCTCTACTGGCTTCTTTCCATCAGTATTTAAATAAGCTCAGGTCTCCCTCATTTTAAAAAATAAAATGAAATAAAAAGCCTCCTGGGCCTCATACCCCTCTTAACTACTACTGCCTTACCTCACCTCTTTCCTTCTCAGCCAAACTTCTTACGAGAATTGCCTATAAACTCTAAGGGGCAGACCACAGAACTCCAGGTTTTTAGGGCAGGCATATGTTTTGGGGGACCTGGTTCATCCTGGAGGAGGAAGAGTAAGTGGCACAGAAATAGGCTGAGGAAAGAAGGAGAGGAAAGTGGGAGGTCCCTGTGGGCAAACTGCCTATTCCATACTTTTACCTAAAATCAATACTAACCCTTCACAGCAACAAACAAGTTATACTGGTTTGGGTACCTTTTCTGAGTATGCCACCTAGGTGCAATGGGGGATACCGTCTAGTAATACTTACCACATCACTGCCTTTGAATTGTTCACAGTTTCATCTGGGAGGCAGGATATACACACTCAATGAAGATATCAATACCAGAAGTGCGTGATTAAGGTTAAATGAATGCTATAAATTCATGGTCCTCAGACCACAGCATCAGCATCACTTTGGAATTTGTTAGCAAGGTAAATTCAGGCTCCACTCCAGGTCTACTGAGTCAGAGACTGGGGATCCCAGCAATCTGTGTTTTAAAATGCTCTCCAGGGCTTCCCTGGTGGCGCAGTGGTTGAGAGTCCGCCTGCCGATGCAGGGGACACGGGTTCGTGCCCCAGTCCGGGAGGATCCCACATGCCGCGGAGCGGCTGGGCCCGTGAGCCATGGCCGCTGAGCCTGCGCATCCGGAGCCTGTGCTTCGCAACGGGAGAGGCCACAGCAGTGAGAGGCCCGCGTACCGCAAAAAAAAAAAAAAAAAAAAGCTCTCCAGTAAACCAGTAGACAATTTCAGATCATTTCCAAACTTAATTGTACTTCTCTGCTGGTGGAAGAGCAGGAAGGATCTGAATTGAATTGGGAACTTGATTGTTAACAATACTCATAAACTAGTGTGTGACACGGGTACACGATGACTGGTGTGGGAACAGGAGCTGCCACACTGCAATAGCCCGAATTTTGTCCAGTAATAAGTTGGACCTGAGTTTAAGCCAAATGGAACCAACAGATTAGAGATTAATTAATTAATTAATTAATAAAATGCCCTCCAGGAGATCCTGATGCAGAGTCTAGAGACCCAGTGGTGTAGGCAACAGGGACCCCTGGGGCTGGAGGATCAGGTCAGACTCATGGGGCATTGGGTACTTAAATCTGATTCAATGAGATAGAGCGAAGGGTAGAGGGTGATCCAGGAAGGATGAACCGGGTCAGTGAAAATATAGGGGTTGGAATACATAAACTACATAAAGGCTGGCGGGAGTGGGTATGGTGGATGAAGAAGGTGGGGAACCAGGAGCTGCAGCCGGGCCGAAGGGAGGTCCCTGCAGGGGATGAGGGCGGGGCCCGGGAGCCTTAAACGCAGCTCTCCTGTGGGGAAATAGAAACCTCTTCTGGCTCTCTCCATAGACAGGGCGCCACCTCCCACATCCCATTTCTTTCTCCCCTTTACCTTCACAGGCATTCTCTCCCAGCCTCTCATCTCCAGAAGCGAGGCTCGCCCCCCTCCTTTGATCTTCGCTGCTCTGATCCAGAATGGTCTCTTTCCCTGCCTCCCCATCAGTACTTCCTCCTTCCTCCTCCGAATCCGCCCCCTCACTCCTGCTACAGATGAGAAATTATAAACCACTCCTTTGAAAAAATGTTCCTAAAGAGGTTCCATGATTTGAACAAGTTCCTATTGAAAGCGTCAGGGGAGCTACACCTGCCTCTTAGATTCTGACAGTGCGTACCAGGGATTCATTCAGCATGAATCAGAGGATGGTCGTCGGAGCCGGCTTTTCACTGAGCCTCACGGTTAAGTTCCACAGGGCCCCGCGGAAGGCTGACGGTGTGGTTGGAAGCAGCTCTCTGTGGGAAGTGCCTCCCGAAGCCCAGAGGAATGCTGTAAGGCCGTGTGTCCTTGTTTCCCAGCGGGACCTTCTCTCAAGACAGACCCTCCAAACGCACCTTTAGGCTCTGATGTTTAGAGCACCTTATTCCTGGAGAGGCAACTTGACGTTATTCGATGTGCAGTGGGTGATGAATGCGCAAGGGATTCCTTCTCTCTTAGAAGCTTTCATCAAGGTTTTGTTTGCTTGTTTGGTTTTGGCCCTGAGCCTTGTGGGATCTTAGTTCCCCCACCAGGGATTGAACCTGGGCCCTCGGCAGTGAAAGCGCAGAGTCCTGACCGCTGGACCGACAGGGAATTCCCAGAAGACTGAGGTTTTAAGTTTGAGCTCTTCTGTCTGCTAGCCAGGTGATTTGGTCTAATGCAATTATCTTCTCTTGGTTGCCTTATCTGTAAAATGGGGATAATGAATACCACCTGACAGAGTCACTGTGCAGATCAAATGAGAGGTAAGAGTGCATTGTAAATGACACCAGCCCGTATAACACCCCAGTGCTGTGGTGGCCTCTGAATCGGTCCCCTGTTCTTCCATCTTCTCCACACTCCTTTAGAGCTTGTCCACTGTAGTGAACTGGTTTTCCCAAAATGTGATTTTTATTATGTGGTAGGATAATATTCCAAGATATTATCTCTCCTACTCCATTTCATCTACCAATATTTCTTTTCATCCTTTACCTTTCAGTCACTAAGTGGTATGAGGAACAAGAAAAACAGAGACAAGCTGGGACTCCTCCAGCCTTTCACCACCTCCAAACCCGGAGACACATCACAGCCTTGACAAGGAGCATGTGGCCGGGTGCCTCGTGGAGCTGGCCTGCACACCTCAGGAATGGAGATGTCTCAGGGGCCCCAGCATGGAAAGTAACAGCCGAGGATCAGCTGCCGTCCCCAGGGCTTGCTAAGCCTCACAGAACTTGGTCTCCACCCTGCGCGTGGCAGTGCTGGCCCATCCTTGCTGAGGTGTTATTTTCACCACAGGGTGGAACGGGGGCTGGAAATAAAGTTCTGTTTTGGTTCTTGGATATTTTAGTTTGATGCTTGACATTTAAAAAGCTGTTGCTGACCACGTTGTTTCCCTAATCAAAGGGCCTCAGTGACTTCTTACCGTCTTCACACTCAGGTCCATATGTCATCCTGTCATCTAGGCTCTCTACTGTCTAATCAGCCCTTTACACATCCTAGCCAGTCCATCAGATTTCCTCCAGCCCAGACCTGGCTCCTGAGCTCCTGCTGAGTCTAGCCCACTACCCACTAGGGTCTCCACCCCAATGTCCTCAATGTATCATCTCACACATTCCTCCTTTACTTCTTCTGGTTCCTGTCACTGCTGATGGCCCCACAAGAAATACAGCTATAGGAGCCGAGCTCTGGGAGTCATGCTAGTTCTCTCTCGTCTTTAATCTATGTATACATCAAATTAATCACAACACCCAGTAGGACCTATTTCCTAAATGGTTTTGGACTCTGTTTCTTTCTCTTCATTCCCACTCCCGCCGCTTTAGCTCTGGCCTCATTCTCTTTTATTCTGACTATGGCTCTGGCTCCTCCCCCTCCCCCCTCCCCTCCCCAGCCCTCCCACACCGCAGACAGAGAGGTAGCAGAGCGTAGGGGTTAAGAGTTTGGTCTTGGAAACCAAAAATCTTCTTACTGCTCCTACTGCTTGAGTGACCTTGAGCAAGTTTGTACCTCTCTCTGGAGTTGATAAAGGTCATCGTGAGGTTGAGGTTTATAAACCGCAGTTGGCCCTAAATAATGTGAGACATTGTTCTCGTTATCTTTCCAAAATGCAAATGTGGTATGTCATCTCCTCTGAAATCTTTCACTGATTGCCTCATCCCCTGAATAAAGCCCAAATTCCATAGAATGTCCTCGAAATGCCTCAAGATCTGATCTCTACCCGTCTTAACTACCTTGTTTCCCATCTGTCATTATCCACCCTCCACCCTGGCCTCCAGTGTCCTTCCTAAAGAGCCTTTACGTGCTGTCCCTCGTGGATGCAGGGCCTTGGCTCCCCTGTGAGCCACTGAGCCCCCACCTCATTCCCCAGGAGGATGACACCCTTCTGCACCTACTTTACACAGGCCTCTATCGTTACACTCACCACACTCGGATACACTTTTGTTCGTCATGTGTGTGCCTCCCCCGTTTGACCAGAAACTGCTTGAGGGAAGGAATAATGTCCTATTCATCTTTCAGACCCATAACGGATATTTCCAAAAAATTTTGTTCAGTGCACTGATGAATCAACAAAATAAAAGCCGTGTTCATCCCTGAGTCTCCTCCTAGCGACTTCCTGCTTGGCACGCCACCCCGTACCCCCATCTGTTTAGATGGTACCAAGCCTTCAAATCAAATCAAGTCCCACCATCCTCAGAAAGCCACATGAGACTATTCAACTACCCCTTGGTTAACACCAAGTAGGCCTCTTGGGCATGACCCTGTTCTGCCCTGTATTGGAGCCATTCTCATACAGATCACCACCAATTCTTTATTAAAGTATCGGTTCTTTGAGGGCAGCATTTAGCTTCCTGAGCTCCTTATCCTTTATGGCCTTCAGCACAAGGGGTGTTCAGCATCCATGAAATAATGAGTCAGTAAATGAATGTATGCAAGGAGGAACAAATGAATTAATGTCTCCCCTGTCTTAACTTATTGTAGCAGTTGCCTGTTTTGACACATCTGGGGATATATTCTTACATGATCTCATGTATTCTCTCTGCAAGAGATTGTAAGCCCAAGACTCATACTGCTTTACACTGCTTTTCTGTTTCCCGTAACCCTGATCACTGTGCTGAAAAAAAAATGGTACAAATTTCACAAATACTTCTTGAAGAAATGAATCAGCCCCTCTGACTAGTAATGGAAGTAACAGAATGTACAAGAGGAGAAATTGGTCTGGTGTATTACAACACGTTCTACCCAGTGTCCTGCTTCTTCACGTCACTGTTTTTCTCCTGTTCCACTCTTATTCAAGTCTGTTTCTCTAGCCTGTGGCTAAACATTACAACCAGCTTGGTTCCTACTACTCTCGCCCTATTCAATACCGATAGCAGTTTTCCTGGGGATCCTTCCTCAGTTAATGCCTGCCATTGCCTGCTCCTATTCAAAGTCAACCCTGAAGATGAACCTGTGGGCTTATCATCAGCCTTCAGGCCTGGTGAGATCAGAATGATTTTCTTATAACAAAAACAGCAGCAACAACAATAATAATAGCTACCATTTAGTGAGAGCTTGCGATATGACAGGTGATGAGCTAACTGCTTAAAATATTTTTATATTTAAAAATATTTAATAACAATATCTGATTCTATTTCATCATGAGAGTTGCATCGTTTAGGAGTATATAGACTGAAACATCAAATGCTAAACAACAAGGTCTTTCTGTAGAGCACAGGGAACTATATTCAATATCTTGTAATAAACTATAATGGAAAAGAATCTAAAAAAGAATATATATATTTATATGTATAACTGAATCGCTTTGCTGTACACCAGAAACTAATACAACATTGTAAATCAACTATACTTCAATTTAAAAAAATTTTTTTTAATTAAGAAAAAGATCAAATGCTGAGCATTTTTTCTGGATTTTATCAAGTAATTCTCCTAACAATCATAATAGCTAACTGATAAATAGCCAGGCACTATTTTGTACATTTCACATATATTAACTTATTTTAAGCCACACCGTAATCTGCTGAGGCAGATGTCCTATTATTATCCTCACTTTACAGATGAGGAAACTGGTACAGAGAGGCATAGAGAGATTTACCAGCCTGCTGAAGTTACAGTGGTGGAAGTGGCTGAGTTTGAATTCAGGTTAAGGGAGTCTGGCTCTACTGTCCATGTTCTTCATTACTATGTTTATTGCCTATGGAGTAGTGCTAATATTATTCTCATTTTATGGGTTTATTTATTCATTCAGCAAACAGGTATTCCTAGGTGTCCTAACAGGCTCTAGGGATATTACAGTGAATGAGGCCAGGTCCCTGTCTTCATGGGGCTTCCATTCTAGATGAGGAAACTGAGGCTGGGAGGTACTTGCCGAGCGAGTACTGCTGTTCAGGCTGAACACAGCAGTGCTGGGACCCTCGGGTCTGACTCTAAGGCCAATGATCTTAACCTTAGACAACACTGCTTTTCTGAACAGAGTCCATATCAAAGGGCCCGGAGGACCTTGTAAGGATTACTGGAGGTGGCAATGGGTGGTGACTCTGAGCTGTACCGACAGCGATCTCTTTCACCTTTCCTTTCCCACTGTCCTCTCTCCTTCCCCCTCTCCTTATCACTTTCCTGCACCTTCAAGTGCACAAAGGTAGAATTTACCTCTGACGGAGGCACTCAGGGCCAGAGAGATTGCTGAGGAAAAGAAGCTCAGCACCACTGCTGACTCTGGGCATTGCTTTTCTCACCTTTAAACTATCTTTTCTCTTTTAATATGACCAGAAACACTATTTAGTAATCTTCCTCTCTTCAGTCTTCCTGATAATCTTTGCACCCCCACCTCCCCAGCAAATTCAAGACCTTCATGGTCCTTACAAGGAAGAAGTTCCATCCGACCTCAATCTCTCATACACTGTCCCAATCCTCTGGTCTAAGTCAGTCTGCCTGAATCACTGGGACAGTTGGTGTCCCTGCGCATCTTTCCTTTTCACTATGTTGAATCACTCCTGCTCCTCTAGGCATTCAGCCTATATCTGTTTCTCAAACTCACATCCCTGTGACATCTGCTCTAAGTTCCTATTATCATGCTTCACTTGTGAGGCACAAAACTCAACATGGTCTGCATTCAGGAAGAATCAGGCCTATTGCCAAGAGCAGAGGAAGCCAGTCTGATGGCCCTTCTGAGCACACTTTCTGGTGAGGATGCTATAGGGCTGAGTGGTCTGGGGAGCCTGGCTGTCTGTAGCCCGAGCAAGTGCTTATCTGAGGATGGGCTGAGGGTCCTGGAGTGATCTCAGCCTTCCTTCCTGAGTGCTGAGATCTGGAGACTTGGAGAGGGAAGGAGGGATGTACAGGAGTCCCACAAAGTGTATTGCAGGCAGGCTGAGGTTCAGCTTTACTCCTCCCTGCAATCCTGGGCCTGGGAATACAAGAACCCCTTTCAGCTTTCACAGACATCTGGGGAGAGGGGAGGGAACAGGGCTTGGCTGCTTTGCCCTCAGTAAAGTGTCCTGTATGCCACAGATGTGGTATTCCCCATTACTCAGGGAGCTCTCTGAAGGTCCCTGGTGACTCTAAGTCAAGTCCCCGTAGGACTAACGCAAAAGAGGGAGTTGGTCAGAGGCCTGATAGGTGTGGTAGAGAGAATCCACACCCCCTCCCTGTGTCATATTGTGTGACTTACTCCTGTCTCTGAAACAGCTACTTTTCAGGGATATACAGAAAAAGCACCAAGTTCACTCTTAGTCTTAATCCAGATTCCCTCCAAGGCCGGGGCTTGTGTACTGAAGATTAATTAGGGGAAGTTATGCTAAGGAATAGGATAGGGAGGTCTGTGAAGATCGAAACAGGGAAGAAAGAGAAGCCAATCCATGATGACTTTTGTTATCTGATCATCACTGTGGGCAACCAGAGCTCAGTCCTACATAGGACCCTCTGAAGAGCCCTTGTACAGTGCCTCTAAGAGTTGGCAACCTGCAGGGTGGAAGAAGGAAGTATTAGTCCACAAGCTTCTGCTCCCTGTTGATCAAGTGTTGTTCTTTTGGTGTTAACATCCACACACTTCCAGGTTTGCCTGTGTATCAGAATGGCTGAGCAGGTTCCTGCGGGCAGCGAGAGCAGAGAAGCCAGGAAGAGAAAGCCAGTGCTGGTCAGGGCACCTGAAGCTACAATGCTGCCAGATTTCTCTGGCTTGCAGCTGGTTGCTGCAGCAATGGCTGAAATAGTAAGGTGGGCCCAGAAATGTAGGTGTGGCACTGAATTCAGAGGAGGAATTCTCTTTCCACTCCCTCTGCCTTCAGATTCAGATCCCCCAAATCCTTCAAAGTTCAGTTCAGTCCTCTCCCATGAAGATTTTCCAAAGGAATCTCATCATAGTCAACTTTTCTCCTTAATCTCCCAGACCACAGTCACTTAATTAACATTTTGTGTTTTTTTGTTTTTTTTGCTTGATTTGTGTTATATACTATAAAGCTTTCACTCCTTGGATTATAACTTGAAGGCAGAGACAATTCATCCCACTCCTAGGGCCTCTAGAGTAGTAGATGTAAAACAGGCCTGTCAATCAGTGTTCATTGAATTGAATGGTATAAACATTATTAGCAATAAGAGCTCTGCAGTTTTCAAGCATCTGTTTGGAAGCGTTTGCTTTTTGTTGGCATCATAGACTAAGCTGTAGGGATGGAGGAGGTGAATGTGGGTGAAGGTTTTGTTTAGGGCTCTAGATTATAAACTTAGCCACTGGAACCAGGACACTTTCCTACTCCTCAAAGTCTTTAAGTTATCTCTAGCAGAAAATGTACCCTGTGACCTCTTCTTTGAAGACATGACATGTGCTGGACTGAATGTCCCAGCTGGTCATTTCTTCCTGTGCCCTTGCTATCACTTCAGCATGGCTGCCTCCCTCTCTCCTTCGTAAAGCCTTTTGGGGCTAGATCTACTCAAGTCACTGAATATTGACCCAGAGCCTTCTATAGGTAACTCCATGGGTTCTCTGTCCCTTCTCCTGGGAAAAAAATAAAAATAACAAGATTTTCTTCCCCATGCTTCCTAGAATAGTGAAGGATTTGCTCTGCTCTACTCAAATTCTTTTGCCCATTCCTTGCTGTTGGCCAAGGCACTAGTGGGCAAAATAGCAGATTAGGGGAGTGGCCTGTATCACTGGAACTAAGATTGCTACTGTCTTAAGACAAAGGTAACTGGTCTTTTGAGAATTGAACCAATGACCTTGACCTCATTGGCACAATGCTTTAGTTGACACAGGCTAGCCCATCATGCACTCCTTGTTATCTGTACTAAAGAAGGGGAGCCCTGGACATGAATAATAGAAGTCATAGGTAATTCAACTCAACAAACAGCTAATGAGGCCGTATGGCATGCCAGGCCTTGTGTTATACAGGAAGGTGCTGTGAAAAGACCATCATATTTGGTATCAGAATTCCTGGGTTTGAATGGTGGCTCTGCCACTTAATATCTACGTGCCCTTAGGTGACTCATTTGATCTCCAAATGTCTTAGTTTTCTCGTGGGTAAAATGGGGACAATAATTTTTTGTTCACTGGGATTTTTGTGAGATATTATATGTGAAAGTACTTTTAAACAGTTGAGTCTGAAGTATTATTAGTTTTTATGTAAAGATGAACAAGACCCAGTCTCTACCTTTAAGGCTCTTAAATTTTTGGCTGAGCCCGATGGGGCTAAATTTCTCCCAGAGAGAAAAATGTCCTTGAGGAACAAAGTCAGGGCCCCAGCCCACTTGAGCAGAAGCAAACCTTCTTGTGGGAATAATTCTTCTTCCCTCCATGGGGGTCTCTCTAGCTTCCTAGCCAGGGAAGGGGCTGCCCATGTTAGGCCATCTGAATGGGCAGCAGCTAACCACTAGGTGAGGGGCCCCAAACCTCAATAATGTGTATACAACCTATGCAGAATTGACAGATATATTTGGGTAGACCCCCGAATAGGATATATGTAGATATTTTGGAGCAAACTGTTCTAGACAAATGGTTTAAAAATCAAATTTGCTGGTATGATTGAAACCTTCTCCCCACAAATTCTGCTTGATTTGAGAAGATATGTACATTCTGACTGGGGACCAGTCAGACCTTTTACAACTAATTAAGTTGTAGAAATATGCAGTCATGAACATGTTTGGCTAATATGTAACAAAACACATTAAGTGAGAAACTAGAGTTATCCAAGTTTGGGAACCCTGTAAAGTAATTAGAGTTCAGAGAAGTTTGACCAAAAAATGGAGACCTTTAAAAAAATCAAGACTGGGAAGATTAGGGGATTTAATTTATTAGAAAAATCATGAAGCCAGGAATAAATGAAAAAATTGAGAGATGAATGAAAAAATCACATCATTTACTGCTTTGACATTTATTGAGTGTGATGGGGCAGGATATGTTCTAGCTGCTGGGGTGGGTAGCAGATCCTCGTCACCTGGAGCGTGTACCCATCTGCCAGCCACTGAGGACACACAGCTGCACCCTTTGCTGGAGACTGTAGGTGGAAAGCACTCCCCGCAGTGATACCTGGGAGGTTATGCCCCCTCATCCCCACCCCCACCTACACATACTCAGGGGGCAGCCTGCAAATGATGAGATGACTGATGTTCGGGGGGGCGTAGTGAAAACTCACCCCCTTGCCTCGAGGTGGGACAACTCTGTGTTGTTATTCAAGACCCAGAGCCCCCCTCCCCCTTCCCCCCATTAGACTTAAGCTAGACTTCAGCTGAGCCCACAGCTGATCTCCCCTTGCCCTATTCTGTTTCCCTCATTCCACGGTCTCACCTGAAAGTACTCCCTCAATAAATCACTTGCATAAGAGCCTTCATCTCAGGCTGTGCTTCTAAGGAACCCAACGGAAGGCGAAGAGCGACACTGAACAGATCGGCAGCAGTCTCCGCCCTCTGGGAGCTTGTTTCGCTAGAGGATACCGACAAAGGTACTTCCAGTGTAGAGTAACGGTGATACTGTCAGAAAATACACGGTGCTCTGGGAATACGGGTGCCCACAGAGGGCTTCTTAGAGTTGAACATTTCTAAGCTGAGAACTGGAGTGCGACTCCGAGCTGGCTGGGTAAAGAGGTGGGAAAAAGAATTTGCCAAGGAAAAGAAAAAGGAGGCATGGAGGTACACATGGGAGACACTGCAAGGTTCAGCCTCACGATTACAAAGGATTCAGCATGACTGAAGCCGAGGCAAGAAAAGAGACCCAAAGAGGTTAAGGGAGTTCAGATTATGAAGGGCCTAGTGAGCTACTAACAAGTCTGTAGTACTGTACCCAGGCAAAGGAAAAACAATGAGGCGTTTTAAGCAGAGGATACACCATGATAAGACTTCCATTTTTATTATTTATTTATTTTATTATTTTTTTTTTTGCGGTACGCGGGCCTCTCACTGCCGCGGCCTCTCCCGTTGCAGAGCACAGGCTCTGGACGTGCAGGCTCAGCGGCCATGGCTCACGGGCCTAGCCGCTCTGCGGCATGTGGGATCTTCCTGAACTGGGGCATGAACCCGTGTCTCCTGCATCGGCAGGCGGACTCTCAGCCACTGCGCCACCAGGGAAGCCCAAGACTTCCATTTTTTTAAAAATTTCCTGGGCTGTAGAATGGAGAAAGAACCTAAAAGGGCCAGGCTAATTGTAGGGACACAGCACCAGCCAATATTGCAGTTTTAACGTAATGGTTAAGGGCTAGAGCATTAGCATTAGAGAGGTAGGGGTTTAAATTCCAGTACCAAAACTTCCCAGCTTGGGCAAGTTACTTATTCTCCCTGAGCTTCAATCTCCTTAACTGTAAAATGGGACTATTAACAGTACTAAACTTTCAGAACGGGCATGAACATTGACGAACCTAATGTATGAAGAGGATTTTATTTTATTTTATAGCGCTTGGCACCATGAAAACACCATCAAAACTATCTCTTATTATCCATGTGGTCTGACCTAGGGCAGAAACAGTGGGAATGGAGAGAAGTAGATGGAGTTAAAAATTGTGGGAGGAGGAGGAATTGAAGGGACATGTGACTGTTTGGATGTGGAAATCAAGTAAAGAAAGGTGTTGAGGATTTCTGGTTTGGGCAGCAGACTGCAGCACCCCTCATAGAGATGAGACTTTTCAGGAGCAGGTGAGGATTCTGAATGGAAGCCATGGCTAGTTCTGGGCGTGTTGATTTTGAAGAGTCTGTGAGATACCCAAAGTGGAAATGTCTGGCAAGTAGTTGTCTAGTTCAGGAGAGAACGCTGAACAGGAGATGCAGTGGTGGGTGGAGTGTGCACTGAGGACAGAAGAGAGGGTCAGGCACTGTGCTGGACCCAAGAACAAAGGTGAGGAGACATGACTTGCAGCTCAGGGAACTCACGGTCTGGTGGGGGAAGCAGATAATTAAACCTTATTACCATACAATGGATATATTTTTGAACTGAAGCTATGGGGTGGATCCCAGGGGATGAAGGAACTGAGGATGGGAGATGATTCCAAAGGTCAGAACTAAAACTGGAGACAGTCAAGGGGTTGGAGGTGGGGCAAGGAAGGAAAGGGTGGAACAGCTTGGAAAGTATTTTTTAATACACTTAACTCAGAGACGAAATAATTGACTGTAACACCGTCACAACATCAGAAAGAGTTTTAGTGCCCTTGAGTTCCGTGCCTCTCAGAGTTCCAGGCCTCCTCAGGTTCTGAGGGGCCCTCGTAAATAGAGGCCACCACAGTGTGGGGAGCTGAAACCAAGCAGAAACCCCCTATTGAACAGAGTGTCATTGTTTTGGAAATTGGGACATCGTGTGCAAGCTTTCTTTGGAAAAAGCTGTTGTATCAAACAAACAAACAAACAAAGCAAAAAGCTATTGACTTAATAAGTCAATGTACAGATAAGGAATCCGAGGCCAGAGAGATGAATTTGTTTAAGATCATACAGCTAACTAGGGGTCAAGCTGGGCTTAGAATCTAGATTTGCGATTCTCAAGCTAGTGTTCTTTCTTGCTATATCTGAAATCTTGTACTTTTAATGTGCCCCGTCCACATCAAACTGCACCTTCAGATTTTTCTGAACTGTAGTAAAAGAGGTGTGTACTTTAAATCACAGGAATAACGCATGGGAGGAATATTCTTGTGGAGTAGCAATCAAAATCATTGATGGCACGTGGTCGTTCACAGTGACAGACATTTCACAGCTGAAACCCCTTTCGATTCCTATCAGGGCAGCAGCAGAAACTTAACCCAGGTGGAAGGCCCTCAGCCTTGCTTAGGACCCAGACATTCCTTCCTGTCAAGGGATCCCATTTCATTAGAAATGACCTAAATTTGAACAAATACCACAGCCTGATGGTGGTATGAAAGGTCTACTATGACCTCTGTTTAAAACATCATTCTCAAGGAAAGGTAGAATCATGACTTAACAGATTTAGAATGAACACTCATTAGAGATTTTATTTAATTCAATCAGTGAGGGAACTAGGTAGATGTTACAACTGGTTCAAAAAGGAATCTGAAAGGGAACAGACCCATTTCTAGATCAGGCATATTGACATGAATGTGTAAAAAGAAGCAAAACTAGCTTCTTCCTCAGGGGGGTCTGGGAGTCATTTGAACCTCTACCAGAAGCGATGGAAATTTGCATGTCTATAGACAAGAATTATATTTGCAATGCTATAAGTTATCTATAATGTACAGAGTTGTATAACATACAGCTCCCATTGAATCAAAATCAGATAATACAAAATGGTGTGCTATAGGGCTTCCCTGGTGGCGCAGTGGTTGAGAGTCTGCCTGCTGATGCAGGGGACGCGGGTTCGTGCCCCGGTCCGGGAGGATCCCACATGCCGCGGAGCGGCTGGGCCCGTGAGCCAACGCCGCTGAGCCTGCGCGTCCGGAGCCTGTGCTCCACAACGGGAGAGGCCACGACAGTGAGAGGCCCGTGTACCGCAAAAAAAAAAAAAAAAAGGTGTGCTATAGACAACACATAGTTTTCCAGTGATGCGAAAATTTTCTCCTACACCTATGAGGAAAGCAGAGACACATTTCACAAACAAACATGGGAAATCCCAGGTTCCTTTCCCTGTTGCATATATATGTATACATATATATATATATATACACACACACACGTGCACGTGTGTTTACATATAAATAAAAGTTTCACAGAACGTTTAAGTACTTAGCCTTACTACATGCAATGCATCCTGATATTTTCTATTCTCATGTTAATGCTGGTACCTACACAAATTAATTTCATGACTCATCAATGCATTGCTACCCAGTCATGAATCAAAGATTCACAGTTTGAAAACAGGGGACTAGATCAGTGCTCCTCAAACTATCTGTTGTGAAGAACCCATTTTGAATTTTTTTCTTTTTACAATTTCCAGTCCTTCATATACAGTTGACCCTTGAACAATGTCCAGGTTAAAGGTGCCAACTCAGCGCAGTTGAAATCCAGGTATAACTTTATAGCCGGCCCACCCTACCTGTGGTTCTGCATCTGAGGATTCAACCAACCAAATCGTGTAGTACTGTCATTGTATTTACTGAAAAAAATCAGCATATAAGTGGATCCACGCAGTTCAAACTCCTGTTGCTCAAAGGTCAATTGTACTTATAATTTCGTAAAACACAATAAAAATAAATTACTAGAAAAATGAACTGGAAAAAATCCCCACAGATTTACAAAACGCAAGCTCAAATTTTTATTATGAGATTCAACAGACATAAAATTGGATGTTGGGGCAAGGTCAAATTGCTATTAAAGTTTTCAAATGCTTACTCAGTTTCTATTCCTATTTCCCACACACTGGAATGGTGGTGGATTCCACTGGTCCTTGGACCACACTTTGAGTAGCACTGACGAGGTGATTCCTAACCAGCTCTGACAGTCTTGGGATTTTTTATTTTCCAGGAACCAGCACTCCCTTAGCATACCTCAGTCAGTGGGAGATTATTGAGGCATACCTGTGGCAATAAGAAGAGAGACACATCACAGGAGCATCTGGCAACAGTGAGTGAAATGCCATATGGGCATTTGGGCGGACTAACCCCAGAGGTGGTCCTTCATCTCTGTACTGTTCACCACAAGCATGACCAGGCTGTTCTCTCCAGCTGCTCTTCTGTGTTCATTCTGTGTTCATCTGATGCATCTCATGGTACTGATTGATTTTGGGGGGAGTTTCCCAGTTCAAATTCCTGAAAGAACTTTACTGCCCTATTTAATCATCACTCCTGTTGCTGCAGAACTTCGTGTACTACTGGGGTTACTTGACAAAATTCAGATTGCCTGACTTTGTATCAGGAGTCAACTATGCATTCGATCAGAGGGCAGAGAGAAGGCTCCCATGGTAGAGAACACGGCCATCCTCATTCAAGGCACAGCCAGGGCCTCTTCCTTCTGCACAGCCGGGAATGGAAGGATGAAGCCAGTTGTCCTTTGAAGAAAAAATTGACCCATCCAGAATACATTTTATAATTCTCCATTCCAAACTCTGAATAATACTGAGATATTACTCCCCCCAGAGACTTAAGAAGGGCAAAGCTGTCGCAGCAGCAGCTCTAAAATACCTGCACATACAGGCCCTTCTGACTCCACCACTATCCTACCCTAGAGCTAGATAATAAAAAGACTTTGGAGAATTTACCTATACTTGTGGGGTATTTCCACATCCCTGTAAAATCAGGAAACCCTTTGCCTTTGTGAAGTATATTTCTTAAGATCTTTGCAAGTCTTCAAGCTCTCAGTTAAAACAATAGTTTATACTATCCCCCATAAAATGCAGTAAAGCATCATTTCAGAAGAATGATGACAAACTCAATGAAACATATAGAACAACCAAGTTGTACTGAGATGTAGACAGTGGGCAGTGAACAATTTTCTCTCAAAAGCTGAGAATCATTGCCCAGCATAAGTCATTCTGGTATCTGAGTAAATTACAAATTAATCCATGTCCTCCACTTTAAGGGCTGCTCATGAATAGTCACAACTGGTTATGTCAAATCCTTGAATGCTGAAGTTCTTATACCTCAAATCCATATCCTTGCATTTACTTCATTTCATACCAAATGAACAGGCGTGTTACTTGATGTTTAGATTTCTTTGGCTTGTCGGTATTTCTCATATATAAGACGTAACGTGTATAAAGTGCTTAATACTATATCTGCCACATAGCAAACACTCAATATACGTTAACTCTGACGTACATATATATTAAACCTATACTATCTAGATTGCTTGAGTTATTTTTTGTGTACGTGGTTGTATTGCTGCCTGCTTGGGTTACAGCTATCTTCACTATTCAATATGATTCTGCTCTCACATTCACAGAGCTGTTGTTTTTCTGTGGTGGTCTCTTCCACCAGTTTTCAAGCTCATCTTAGAAGGTCTTTTACAGTCTGGTTAACTCCCTGCACTTATTAGTACCAAGAATGCTCTGTGCACAGTGGGTATCCAGCAAAGGCTGCTGGCGGGCTGACTGAGTGATTTGCTGTCACCTCCCCTCCAGCCCATTATAAGCTTTCATCACTGCAAATATAAGAACCTCCTTATCTACATCTCCTGCCATCCAAAACAGTCTTCCTAGATCTCCCTGCCTCATTGACTCACCATCTCATTTCACCCTTTCTTCCTTTTCCTGGACCTTCTAACTTCGTTTTTCTCCCCAGACTATCATTTTAAGTCAATGAACACATTATTGTGGAAAATGTTTCCCGTTTGCTCCTGTGTCTTAATTTGGCTGTACCCATTCCTATGGAGCCTAGCTGTGTAAATGAGACAATGGCTCCAAGAGCCACTTGTAAAAAATGAAAAGCTCCATGCAGACTGTCAGGGAAATTAAACACATACTTTAGACCATAAGCTGAATCTATGAGAGGGAAAGCTTCCTTAGCTCTTCTGTGAAGCTGTATTTGGGTGAATGTTTTCAAAGGAATGTTCTGAATATGGAGGGGGGTGGGGTGGGATGAAGCCTTGGCCATCTGGATGAGAAAGATTCAGATGCTGAAACAGATCTCTGGAGTTAATGAATTTCACAGTCCTTTGCCCTTACTTTGCTTTCAGTCTCAATCTAGGAACAGACACCTGGTTTGAGCTCGTTAAGTGGCAGGAATAAGTAAGGAAGTGACACAGAGTTGAGGCAAACTTCTCTGCAAACCACTCTCCTTCTGAAACTAAGCAGGGAGCTCTAGGAGTGAAGGTAACTCAGGCAGCCTCCTGGCTCTGTGCTGAGCATGGCACCAAGGTTCACGCACATTTACGCACACCTGCAGCTTTTTTTTAAATCAAGTCTGGGCTAATTACAGAATTTCATTGTATTTTCATACATATAATAATCTAGTTTACTCTGTAAATGATTCATCTGCAATTCAATTGAACAGCCAAGGAGAACAAAATGTTAAAATAAACGTGTTTAAATAAAATACAATATGTATAATTAGACATAACAAGTCCCCCATATCTTAGTGTTTGATGTGCACAATAATACAAAACAGGTCATTTGAGGCTATGCCAAATATGAGGGATTAGATGACCTTTAAGTTCCTGCCAAGCTAGAGAGTCTATGATTTTGTGATCTGAATGAAAAATGAAAAATTCAGTGCGTCATCCAAATGTTTACAATAATCCAGCTGTTTTTGACGTCAGGTAGACAAAACACCCAGACAACTGACAGAGGCATTTCATTTTCATCCAAATGTTTTTGCATTGTGTTGATTTAGCCTGACACATAGCAAAGTTAAGTGACTTTCTCAAGACCTGTGACAAAATCTTCTGAATATACTGGCAGTAAAATTGTTTAGAGGTTTGCCGTTTTAGTATCTGTAGCACCAATGTTTTGCTACTGCCCTACTGATAGCTTCTGCATCCGTGAGATGAAAACAGTCACTTCAGTTCTCTTCATTCTCCAGGTCTTTGCTCTCCTCATTCTGCCTACCCCTCCCCAACTAAGGCCTGTGTTAATCTGGCCTCTGACCCATGACAAAGTGGGATCCTCCATCACAGGGCTGTGCATCGTGGCCTTTGTCTTCGAAGCTGCTTCCATTCACGGTGATCATTGTGTCTCTAGGACATCGTTATCTGGGCCAAGGGCTGCCAGAACAAAATTTCTAGCCATCTTAAGTGTTGATTGCAGTACAGGCAATCACAGCCACCATTCATCCTCCCATTATCATGGTCAATTATACAACTCATCTAGATTTGGCTGTGATTCACAGGACTGGCTGAGGTGACTGATGCTGACCAAAAGTCCTATCCACACTCCATAAATCTAAATGCTGTCCTTGAGTTGCAGCTGCAGCTTCTGTATGCAGAGCCCTATGCTGTTTGCAAATCAGCCCCTTTGACTCAGCTTCTTCCGGTTGCCTTGACTCCCAGTGAATTTCCCAGTGCCTGATTGCTGCCCATTCCAGGCCCATCTGGTACCTCTCATGCCCAGATGTCTCAAGCTTGACCATTCGGTTTGAAATTGTGCTGCTCTGGCGTCTTCCCCTGCAACCTTTCCTGGCTTCTTTTCTTCCAGCACCCGGCACCCTCACTTCCTTTACCATTGCCTCCTTCCAGCCCTCTGCACAGACGCTGCTGTTGCTACTCAAGTCCCGCCTGAGTGTGGATAGTGTGGCCTTGGCTGTCCAGAGAGCTGGTAATAGAGCAAACTCCCTATGTGACCTTGAGCAAGTCACAACACCTCCCTGGGTCTCACTGTCCTTATCTTAACATGAGAGCATTGGACTAAATCAGGTCTGAGGCCCGCTTCAGTTCTAAAATTATATTATCTCTTTAATACTGTTAGACTGGCTGCCTTCCAAGTTGTCACTGCTTATCATTCTATCTAGTTGTTATGCAGGGATTTTGGGGGGCGGGGGTGAAAAAATGAGGCTCTGGGACGAATATCTTGAAAAATTGTAAAACGCATCTGCTCCCCTTCTCATCTTCACGAGCCCCCTCCTTTTCTTCTCTGTTGAATTTAAAACTCAGAGACTTAAACATACACATTATGACAGTTCTGTCACTTCCCCAAATTACAGGGTAAAAAACAGAAAAATGTGCAGGTAAGCTTAGCACTCTGAGTGTTATACAAGCAATGCTGCTTCTGGGCCCAGGATGGGGTTCGGGGGTGGACAGGGGCTCTGCGCAGGGAAGCCAGAGAGAAGTGGAGGAAGAGAGACGTAAAGGGACTGAGGGAAGGTGCCTGCATTCATGTGAATATAGGAGAGGAGTGTTCACCTGGAGCATCCAACTGGTACTGTGTGTGGAGTTTAGATTTGTTAATTTCAAATGAATATAACATTTTTAAAAAAGACGTTTAGCATATGTACAGTGTTTGGATGCTTCCAGTGTTTAGACTGCCAGAGAAACAATCATCTGTGGTAGCAAAAGCTTGTCCATTCCTCACATGGATGGTCCAGGGAGATCATGTTAACTGCTTTCTCCTCACACATTTCTACAGGTAAAGTCAGGTTAATCAATATCCAGGGTAGTTTTCAAGATGTCACAAAGGGTGTTAATCTAAGGAGGGGGTGTTGACGTGGAGAAGAAGGCACTTGCTTCTATAACCTCTTCTTATGTGAATGGAACAATAGGGTTTTGGCTATTGTGGTTGTTTTTATAATTTGAAACTGCCAACTGATACAGTGATTGACTTTCCCACAACATACACCTGGTGGGGATTAAAAAAAAAATCACTTGACATTATCTCTGATTTTTGGCCTCTAAGCTCAGGAATGGTTCTGAATAAGCAACTCTGCTTCCAGATTAAATCATAAGAGATCAAATGTACGTCCTGTGTTGGGTAGCACTAGATGAGAATGGGACACCCACCTCTGTTTGGAGCTAGCCAGAGACATTATCCTGCTTTGGTGAGACGGGCTGTTGTCAAGGGAACAGTGTATGACCAGGGAGGATGGATTTACTATGCTGTTCACCCAACAACTCTTCTACCCTCACATATACTCCTTGTTTCTCTTTCTCCCTTTTCTCATATCATTTCCAATCTCTCTCCCCTGTGACCCATGGATTGAGAGTTTGCTTTAAAACTCTTTCAAGCATTCTGTTCCTCTCCACATCAACTTCTCCAATGGCCAGGATGACCTCGGGTTATAATATCCCCTTTCTAACAGTTTCTGGAGTGAGTGAAAGCAAGAGGGATCGTTAGAGTGGTTAGGAACAGAGATACTTATCCTTATGCAAAGGCAATCACTAAGACTCCCAAGGGTGGGGAGAATCAGCCTAAAGAGCTGAATTGGATTAGACTAGCATGGAGCTGTAGGTAGGCAGGGGTGAGTGTAAGGTTTTGACGCAGCTTCAGATTGAACCAAGCTGGGGATGGAACTGACAGAGATGATATGGAAGACAACCTGAGCAGCTCCTGGATCAGAAAGGAACCCCCAAGTGAGAAAGCACAGGACAAGTCTCAGCTGATGGGACTCTGATACATCATGACCTCTCAACTGTTGAGGAGATGGTGGGTCCAGAAAGAGGATGAGGAATCTGGAAAAGTAGGGGAGATCAACCATGCATAATTTTTTTATTCTTGTGGGGGTTTGTTCTACAATTTCACAGCTTACAAAGTATAATCACAAATACTGTCTCATGCAATTTCCACAATTACCCAATATAACTGAGAAGTAGTTATAATTAACTCTATTTTGTGGTTCACTCATTCATTCAGTATACTTGGAGAGACTTTTACACACAAGGCGCTGTACTAGATATTCAAGATACTACAACAGACAAGACTACATCTACAGCTGAAAAGTAATTGCAGTGAGTGAAGTGTGATAGATTACATTTGGGGAAAATAAGAGTGCCAGCAGGAAGATTTAATCTGGTCTAGGGAAGTATTCTCAAAAGAAGTGACATTTAAGATGAGAACTGAATGGTAGGTAAGTAAGGTTGAGCTAGATGAGGGGCAAGGGATGGAAAATATTGCAGTTAGAAGTACAATGGAAAACAAACAAACAAACCCAGAGACAGGAAAGACAGAGAAAGCAAGTGAGCTGGTTCATTCTAGGAACTGCAAAGGTGTGATCACAGCAAGGTGAAGAATGTCAGGGGATGGAAGAAACAGAGCTGGAAAGAGAGGCAGGAACCAAGTCTTGAAAGGTCTTGGAAGCCATGTTAAGGAGGATAAATGAGAAGTGAAAAAGATGACACTGAGTTTTCTGGTTTGGACAATTGGTGGATAGTTGTGTGATTTTACTGAGATAGGAAGTCTGGGAGGAAGACCAGGTCTTGAGGGAAAGATGACACGTCATGTTTGAGACATCATATGTCACTGTGCCTTGGGCAGTTGGAGAAAAAGGTCTGGAGCCCAGGAGAGTACCATGGGCTGAAGATAGCAGTATAGTAGTATTTCTTCATAGATGGTTATTAAAGACAAAGAAGTGGGTGAGATTATCCAGGGAGAGTTGACAGAAAGAGGAGAAACAGGCCCAGGATAGAGTTCCCTGGAACTCTAAAAGTAAAGAGATGGGTAGAGGAAGAGAGCCTATAAAGGAGAGTGAGAAGCATATTGTTTTTGTTGAGAGAATATGCTTTGGAATCAGACAACTCTGGCCATATGTCTCTGGGCAAGTTACGTTACCTCTCTGAGCCCTGATCTCTTCCCTTTTAATTGGGTAATAATAGTACCACCCTTATGGAACAGCATCTAGGAAGTTTAGCATAATCTTGGCACACAGTAAACATCAATTAATGCTAGCAATTATTTTAATAAGAAAAATAAGGATGATAACAATGAGAGGAAACAGCAGCTATAGAAGTCAGAAGGTGATATCATAAAAGCTGAGGGAAGAGTGTTTAGGAAAAACTGGTCAATAGGGACAAATGTGATGAGAGGTCAAAACTAAAAGGCTGAAAAAGGTCTACTGTATTTAGCTGTAGGTAGGACGTTGACGACCTTTGCAATATGTTTCAGTGGCATGGTATGAGAGGGGAAAGACCTGGAGACAATGACTGGGGGAAAAACAGATGCTCAGAAGGGTCTGGTGGCTTAGCGGAGATCATGCAGCCAGCAAACTCCATTGTCATATAGTGACCAAAGCTTAGATCATGAGACTCCAAATTTGGTTTGCTTTCCACCTGTATTACTCAAAGAAGGTGATTTAGTAAGTAAACATGACTCCATGACTTGTGCTGAGTTAGCTGAGGAAGGGAAGGAATGAAAAAATAAGAAAGGATGGGAGAGGGGGTGATGGGAGTATCCAGCAAGGGACAGAATGTGTCAAGAAGGGTAGTTAGGCAGACCCATTCCCAGGAAGGGGTTATGAAATCAACAAATATTTATTGAATGCCTATCATGTGTTAAACGTGTGAGGACTGTTGATGAAAAAGACAAGACATGACTCCCGCTTCCAGGAACAAGACATAAACTTGTGAAAGATGTAAGGGCTAAACCAGTTGTTAAAGGCAACAATAGAAGAACCATCCCCAAGCAATATGTGATTTATTGTCAAATGAACTGTAGCATTCCATGAATGAACAAACTTCTTCAGACCTTTCCAAGGAAGGCTCACCCAGTGAAGGCAGAATTCCAAATTGCCAGTTTCCCCTAGATGAACTGGCCGCCTGTCAGCAGGGGGCAGGTACTGAGGTTTCTGAGAGTTGTGTGATAAGAATGGGGCTGCGGAGAGGAGCGCAGGCAAACAAGTCTTTGTGGGGTAGGGCCCAGAACTACTGGTCCATAATTAGGTTGTAGATGAGAGGGCTGTTCTCCACCTGGCTTGGGGGGTGGGGGGTGGGGGGATAGCAGAGGGAAACTAAGAGACAGAAAGACACAGAAAAACAGACACAGAGATATAGAGAAGAATATATCAAAAAAAAAAAAAGGAATGAAGAAGAATACACTGTCGCTACTCATTGGATAAATGAACAGAAAATCCGAGGAGACACAATCCACAGCATATGGGAAAGGCTGAGCCACATACTGGGAAAACTTCGAAGTCAGACTCAAACCTAGCTCTTTATCTGTATACATTTAGACAGGTTTATTTAATTTTCTGGGCTTCCTTTTCTTGCCAGAAAGCCGGGGCTAGCAATGCCTTCTTCGCCAGCCTGTTGTGAGGCCTGAATGAGATAATACGTACATAATATCCAACACACAGTCTGATCCAAAGTCAATGCTCCATAAATATCCGTTGCCAATGACAGTTCAAGGTGATTACAGATGGTCACCTTTTGCTGAAGAAGTTCGAGATGCTTTATAAATATTAGAATAGGAAGCCTCCTAAGACCCTGGAAAAGTGGATAACAAATGTTCATCCCTCCTTTATGCATGGAGAACCTTGGCTCTGAGAATCAGAGTTTTGCCAGAGGAATAAGCAATTCTGTGGGAGGATGGGGAAAGGAGGAGGAGGAAGAAAAGCCCTCAACAAAGATTCTTGAAGCCCGCCTTCCTTCCCTACTGCCCTCGAGCCAGCCGTCCAGCCAGCCAGCAGGTGGTGGGGTCAGATTACACTCTCTAACCCGGCCCTACCACTAGCCGTGACTGGAGCTGGCTGGCTGGGGAGTTTGCAAGGATGCAGTGTAACCCTGCGCATTTATTTCTCAAAAAATCAGGCAGCATTAAGAGAATGAGCTCTGATCAGACCCAGCATCGGCTCCTTTGGAGAGCAGTCTGCAAATCAGGTTCTCTTTGGCAAGCTTTTCCCATCTCCTCCATGACAGCTTGATAATAGTCTGTCCTGGTGGAATTTTTCTCCCCCAGGACATTCCTGCAACTGAGTTTCAAAACACAGGAGAGCCGAGCGCAGAAACTTAAACAGCCTTCCGTTCTCATTAGCGCGCTGTGTTTCCCTGTTGTTCCGATCTGCCACCGTGGTCCCTATGTGTGAATATGATCACTTGTTAGAGTGGTCTATTTATATGGTCCTTCTCTTTAATTTAGCCCCATTACTCAGCACCCTAGAAATCAAGAGAAGTCAGTGCATCGCGCTAATGATTTCTAAGGCCCTGGTTGCTAGGTGCGCCTGCGGAGAGCCGAAGCCGAGAAGGCTCTCAGCATCTGAACCAGCGCCACGCCGCCTCCGCGAGCCCATCCTCAGACGCACACTCCAGGGAGGCACATCGTCGTCATGGCTGACTTGAGCGTGTGTGTCAGAAATAGGCTCCTGGAGAATGCCCAAGAATTGAGGTTGAATGGGACCTGCACGCACACGTGCACAATTGTGGCGCTTTAGAAAGGCCTGGCAGGGAGGAGAGGCCTAGAATAGCAATGAAGTGTGAGACCTTCAGGGGGGTTTGGCAAACAGTAGGTGCTCAGCAAGTAGTGGTCAAATGTGAAAAAACAGAACCAAAGCAACCAGGAGAATGGGTCAGATGCTAGATTCTTAGGCCTGAGACTTGGAATGAATCATCTTCTAGTCCCCCCTGGGCCTTGGTTAAGCCCCCACTTGAGCAGGGGACATATCTCTCTACAATTTAAACCTCCAAAAAGTAGGAAACAGGAACCCCCTCCTCCTCCCTTAGAACTCGGTACCTCATCCCTTATCAGGAAATTCTCCCCTCCTCTATGCAGCAAGCTCATTTCCTCTGAATCCGTCCTCAGCCGAGATGGAATGGTACGTTTGTTGGCATGTTTTAAGGACCCTCCTTATGCACATATATGTGAATTGACTCATGCTGTGACTTCGTCTTCTCCTTGACAGCTAGTCTCAGTTCCTTTTGGGTTTGTCAGGGATTGTACTAAATGGCTACTTACATCACAACTCAAGGAATAATCAGGCTGGATATGATGAAAAAACTGGAATGCTACTCGTCTGTCTTGTTCACACCAATTTAGGATTAATAACAATGGCTAAATTCATAGAGCACTTGACCATGTGCCAGGGCTACATGTGTATTATCTCATTTTAACTTCCAGCAACTTTATGAAGAAGGTACGAATATTATCCCCAAATTATAGACAAGAAAAACCAGGCACAGAGAGGTTGGGGGAGCTGCCCAAAGTCACACTTCGGAGTGGCAGAGCTTGGATTTGAACTTGAAGTAGTCGAATGTCGGAACTGGTGTTCCTGACAACCCTACCATGAAGCCTCTCTATCGATGTCTGTATATCACAATTCCTCCCCAGCACTGCCACTGGCCATTCATGAACCTGCTTTTGTTCAATACTTTCTTTTCTGCTCAATCTTTTTCCATCTCTGAGTGAGCATTTTATCTTTCCTCTACAAATTATTTCTGTATCCACTTATTTGTTCAACAAATATTGCTTGATTACCTCCTGGGTGCAGGTTCTATGGTATTAACTGTTGGAGTGGCAGCGGCATCTTCCTGGTGGCCTTAGTCTACTTTCCTCCTTTTCTCATCTCTTGCCTTTCCTTACTTTACTCCATAGGAAACAAAGTTAAGAAGGATTTTCAGGGTGTGACTTTGAAAGGCTCTCAGAAATTATCTACCAACCCATTCACTTGACCCATGAAGACCCAAGTCTACAGAGCTAGTATGTGGCTGAGTCTTGTTCTAATTAAAACTTATTCTTCTCCCTCTTCTCCTTGCTTTAACCTTAGTACCAGGTATATCATCGATAATAAGTATTACTTGGACATCTGTATTATTCTGTGACTCAATTTTTTTGTCTGTAAAATGGGAATAGTATTGCTACTTACCTCTTACAGTTCTAGTGAGAACTAAATGAGTTAATACATGTAAAGAGCTTAGATTAGTACCCGAATTAATAAATGTTTGTTTATTATTATTATTTTTAATTCCACTTCAGCATATTTCATTATTTATTTATTAAGCCAGTATTTCTAGATATTTGTCATATTAAGATGTTTTTGTCCTGAACATGGACTTAAAAAATGAACTTCAGTTGATCTTATGATGCTATCAGTGAATTAATAGAAGATATTGTATATAATTTAAAAAGCACTATGAAGGCTTCTCAGCCCTCTCTTCCACCCAGAGACTTTGGCAAGGTCAGATCACGTATTTTCCTTGGCCTCCAGATACCCTGAACATTGGATCATTACTGGTTCCCACTCCCACTCCTACTACACTGTGGGAAGCTCGAGGACATAGCCTAGTCCTGTTTGCCTTTTTATTGTCAGCTCCAAGCACTCAGTAGCTGGCACCCAGTAGGTATTCAGCACAGATTTGTTGTCAAATGAAAGAATGTAGTATCTGCATACTTGTGTTCTTCCCTCCCCACCCTTCTACTATCATTCCCCAACTTCTTTTTAATACATATGTATTTTTTCTGGCTTGACTTTTAACTCTTTTTCTAATTACCACAGAGTTTAAAACAAAAATATAAACGTCAAATGCAGCCAGATAGGTGGCTTACATAGAGACCACAAAAAGGAACATGTAAGCAAAAATCAATCAGAAGTCTCCAGTGCTATAGAGGGGAGAAGGTGATCCAAGTCCAGATAATGCCAGCTTTTTAGATAGCTCTAAGCCTAGAGAGACGGGACAGAGCGGGTGGTTGAGAGCGGTCACCTTTGTAGTTGGACGCACCTGGCTTGAATGAGTGCACTGACCTAGATATCTAAGCTTCTGCTTTACCACCAATAGAATGAGGTGATAACTGGTACCCTTCTCCTAGGGCTCTTGCAAAGACTGAGATCATTTCTGTCCAGTGCCTGGCACATTTAGAGGCCTTGATAAGTATTAGCTGTAGAGGGGAAGCTGGCCCTCCACAGTCTCCACCCCCATCCCAGGCAGGTGAAATGGTTCCTTGAGAATATCCCATGCCCTTTATTCTAAATCTGTGGTCACAAAGCGCTTGGTCTCTTGAGGGAAACTGACAACTAATTCTGGGGATTGGTGAGGGATCTCTTCTTTTCTATGTGAATGTGTTTGCATTCTGGTTTATCAATCATTTCTAAAAGGCATTTCTTACTTGAGGCTTGCAGATCTTGGACCTGTGGTGACTTTCCCTCTCCCCTCCCTCCATACAAGATGCAGCCACATGGAGAGAACCTGTCAGAAAGAGCCAAGCATCTCTCACCGTGTAAAGAGCGACAGCAGTCATTTTCATCACGACCATCACCATCATAATAGGTTAATCAGGCGCAAGTACTTAAGGACAAATGTGAGCCATACATATAAGAATAATAATTTAAAGAAAATAAGATCATTCATTTTAACTCTACTCTCCACTCTCCTGAGCTTTGCTGGAGTTATACAACCAAACAAGCAGCAGGCAGACACCCGGTTGAATATGGTTACCAGAAAAAAAATCCCTGCCTTTGCCTTGTGATTGGCTGAGTGTCTCCTGAGGGCCGAGAGCTTTTTAAGCAGCTGGTGCAAATGGATGCCTTTCTGAAATTAACCAGTTGATGAATGTCACAGGCATTAGGCTCCATTCCAGGGTTGGGCCAGGCTGTGCTCAAACTGCATGTTTTCCTCACAGCCTCCAGGGTCTATGACTAACAAGGAAATGAATGGTCCAACGTGGGTGGAATGGGATGAGGGTCGGGGGGGGGGGGCAGTTAGAAGGGAACTGCAAGATGCTCAGCCCTTGGAGGCAGGTGCTTCTCTCCCTTGTGCATCATTGGATCTGTGTGCAATCCCTGCCATGACCACAGTTTCTGGATATTTTTTCATATAAGGTCTCAGTCCAGGAGGTTTATGTGTGTGGGATGAAGGCCCCGTCTTTTGAGTAGACGGATTAACCCTGGCTCAGGTACTTATTAACTGTGTGAACTTGTGCAGATATTACCCATTCTGAATTTGAGTTTCCTTACCTGTTTATGGAGGAAATAAGACCTGCTTCCCATGGGCATTAAATGATATATATAAAAGCATGCTTCACAGCACCTGGAACATACTGGGTGTTCAGTAAATGGTAGGTTGGTGGTGATGATTACGACTGTTTTGAAGAAGCTGAGAAGGTCAGCTAAATCCAGACATCACAGACCAAAAGTGCTATTGTCAGAGACTTTCTTTTTTGGGTTCTTCTCCTGGTGGGTCCTCTTTTAAAAAATGGATTCAAGTTTTGCATATACTGAGGTGTTAGTAATGCATCTTAGTCACATATCTCAGCATATCCAAGGTCTTTCTTCTTGACCTTAAAGAGGTGAGAGGTTATAAGACTAGCTTTGCTTACATCATGATTTTGCCAAAGGTTGGACCCATGCCTGAGGGCTACCAAAATGAGTCTGATAACCGTGAGTTCCTCTAATTAGCCTTTGGAATGGGATCTACACGTGCATGTGCTTTATAGTCCTGGTGGTTCTGTCCTGACCGAGCACTGGGGTGGACCAGGAGGCTGGGCTGGTCCTAACTCTACCACCCTCTACTTGGCTTTGGCTAAGTCTCTCTTTGGACCTCAGTCTCCTCATTTGCAAAATGAGAGGGTTGCATTTTATTCGTGACGGACACCAGGAGTGAGAAAGAAGAGTGGTTAAAAGAGCAGACAGGGCTTCCCTGGCGGCACAGTGGTTGAGAGTCCGCCTGCCGATGCAAGGGACACGGGTTCGTGCCCCAGTCCGGGAAGATCCCACACGCCGCGCAGCGACTGGGCCTGTGAGCCATGGCCGCTGAGCCTGTGCGTCCGGAGCCTGTGCTCCGCAACGGGAGAGGCCACAGCAGTGAGAGGCCCGCGTACCGCAAAAAAAAAAAAAAAAAAAAAGAGCAGACAGAGTTGAGTCCAGGCCAAAGAAGTTGCTGAAGGGAGAAGCACAGGGCTAGTAAACCTGGTTAAACGAGTAATTCCTGCTTCCCAGAGGACCAGTACTTGGGAAACTAGACTCGCTATCTCTGAGCCCACCTTGGGAATGTTATAGCCCACTGCCGGGTAGGCAAAACTGTATGTGTATCCTAAAGAGGCAAAGGTTTTATGAGGCTAAACGGCTACCCGGAGGGGGAATTAGATTTCAAAGCCTCTGCGTTTGGCTCACTGTTTAGCCACATGCTGCACCTGTCTCCTGCTTTCTTTCTATTAACACAGGCTGCCCCTCAAACACCTATTGACCATCAGTTAATGGCCAGCAAATCAGCCAACCTGCTGGTACTAACTACTCTTCACAGCCCAAGAATTTGTGCAATAAGTTGTATTCTTCTTAGCGGTTGTTAGCGTACGTATCCCAAGGCCAGTTGTTGAGCCTGGCAAGATGATCTTTTAAGTATCTACTTACTTTTCTGGCCACAAGGCTCTGTTGCCTAGAAAAGTCCTTAATGAAAACAGTTACATAAACAAACAGTTGATCAACATAGGCACAGTTTTAGGAACTGCTGGACATCAGCTGGTTGGTGGACATTCGTTATGACAAGCAGGTTCATCTAGGAGCCGCACCCCCGCAACCCCCGTTGGTTCTTTCACCTCTTGACCCCAGCCATGGTGCAGTTATGATGTGCCCTGTGCCTTTTCTCAAGTCCCAGTCCTCTTGTGTGTTGCTCAGTGATGTGGGAGCAGGAGACCTGGAATGAGAAAAGCCAGTTCCTATGCCTGCTCTGCTGCTTTCCTTCTGTGTGACAGTGGGCAGCCAGAAACTCCCTCTGAGCCTCAGCTGTCTCATCTGTAAAATGGGCAAGAACAATACGAGACTAAGCTGGTCATGGAGATCAGTAGGTGTTACCTGCTGGAAAAAATCACTGCAAACCGTAGGGCTCTGTGAAGCCTGGTTGGTGCTTCTGTATTTCGTTGTATATATAATGTCTAATACAGTGGTTCTCAACCACATAAGCATCATCCAGAGACCCTTTAAAGAATACCAAGGCCTGGGCTCCACTCCCAGCTATTCTTATTTAATTGGTTTTGGGTGGAGCTCCGGCACTGGTATTTTTAGAAGTTCCCAGGTGATTCTGATGTGCAGCCAGGGTTGAGGACTACATTTGGCTCATAGCTGGAGGCTCAGTTCTGTTGGATGAATGAATGATTCTAATTATGACTTCCTCTCCCTGCCCCTTTGGAGGAGTGTGCTTTGTACCGGATGGAAGTTTGCTTCCTGTGTCGGGTTACACTCAGGTGCCTGGCTATTTCTAGAACTGCTTTGTGAGAGCATCTGGATGTTCACGTTCAGAAGATGCTCACGATGACTAACATGCTGGTGGGCTGCACCTCTGAAGGCTACAGTGGGGGCAGCCTTGCAGCTGCTTCACTTGGCCACTGGGCTAGCATCTTTGAGTGGCGGTTGGCCAGGCTGGGGGTGGGTAGAAGGGAACTGGGATTCCCTGGCCTCTGATCTACTCCCGCCAATTAGGTCAGGCCAGCCTTTGGCTATTTTAAATGCTTTAGGAAGTTCCTAGAGTCTTTCCCATTGTTTACCTTGTGGAGATACTTCCCTCAGGGTTTTTTAATAGAACAACTCAACACGAAATTAATTTCCTGGGCGAGTTGGTAGTGAGGCACGATGGTGTTACAACTTTAGAATTTTCACTTCAGCTTTTGACCTTCCTTCCTTCCAGGAAGTATTCTTTTATAGAATTCAATTAACCTAAGTGTGTGTGTGTGTGTGTGTGTGTGTGTGTGTGTGCGCGCGCGCGCGCGCACCTTCATCTTTATCTCTCTTTTATACACCAAACACACCATGATTCGGTACCTCAGATTTACTACAGATAGATATGTCAGGGACTCCTTCTTTCTTTTCCCACCTCCCTGCCAGTCACTTTCTCCAGAATTCCTTTCTGATCCCCTCAGAAGCTTCCTCCTGGACTTCTAGTAGTCTTCTTTTTATGGCACTTCCCACATTTTCATGTTTTTACATTACAAGCACCTTAAAGAAAAGGGGGGCATAGTGAAAGCACAGGCAGAGCTGAGCTTAAACTCCAGCATTGCCACTTATTTGCTAGAACTTGGAGGATTTACTTCTCTGAGCTTCAGTTTCTGAAATCAAGCCAATGATGCCTGACTCTCAGGTCTCAGGACTACTGTGGGAATAAATGAGATAAGATAAATAACTCGACAAAGGCAAAGCCTGGAGCAGAATGGTGGTTATTGCTGAGGGCAGGGTGTGTGTGTGTGTGTGTGTGTGTGTGTGTGTGTGTGTGTCCTCCCACAATGCTCAGCATACTCCTTTGCCCCTTAAAGGTACTCAACAAACATCCACTGATTGCGGGTGGATGAAGAGACCTGGGGATCCAAATCTTAGGACAGTGGCAAGGAAGCCACTTTCTTTCCCCTGCCTCCTTGTTAAATCAAAGATATATACACCTCCTACGGTTTTGTTCGTTGGTTTTTAAGTGATGTTCAGTGCCCTTTGTACACTTCAACATGCAGCAGTGTATTGTAACCAGATGGGATCATTTGGGTTCATTACTGAAAGCTGCTTCATGAGGCTGAGCTAGTTCAGAGAGGAACCAGGGCCTCAGCAGAAAGGGGAAGGCCTGACCAGTGTTGACTAAATGCTAGGACTCTCAACTGTGCTAACTTACTGACATAACATGATCCATGGCATGGCAGAAGCGCTATCACCCACAAAACAGACAAGGACACTGAGGTTCAGACAAGTTAGGGAATTTACCAACTACACAGAACAAGACACAGCAGGACGGGGGATTCTTGGCTCTAAAATCCATGTACTTGCCATTATATCATACTGAATTTTGAATCAGAGGACCTGTGATGGAACTGTGATTCTGCCACTCACCAGCTGGGTGGCCTTGGGAGTGCCACTTAATCTTTCTGAGGCTGCAGTTTCCTCCGCCTAAAGGGAGGTTGGACCACTAGGTGTTGGCCGTCTGTGCCTGTCATTGTTAGTCTCTGCAGCCCTCTAGTGGTGCCTTGCAGGTCACGGAGTGGTGCCTTACCTTTCCAGTGCCATAGTGACAAAGGGCAGATGCAGACTCCCAGGACTCCTGGGAGCCAGGCATGCTTTTGACCTTCACTGATGACCAAGATAAGTGGGGCTCAGAGGAGCCTTAGAGATAGAGATGAACAGACTGGTTCCCAGAATACATTATTATTTTTAAAACCTTTGGTCGTATTTTCTCTAGGCTGTACCTAAAACTCTCACTCTTGAAGGATAAAGAGTGAAAACCTCAAATATGGATGGAAATGTTAATTTTAGAATTATTTGTGGAATATATACGCTCCTGACCTTGTCTGCATCCCACCAACTGTAGTATCATCAGGCCACCTTGGCTGCTGGAGGGATTGTTGAGGAGACACTGTGTCGGGGGCCAACACAGGTAGGTTCAAGCTCTGGCTCTGCTATGTATGTACCAGCTATGTGATATCACTGGTCCATTCACCTTTCTGCAGGCCAAACTCTTCATTGATAAAATGAGGGCAGAGCCCTTGCAAAGTCTGACATGTTATGCTTGTGCCTGGAGTTTCTTTTTTAGAATGGCAGATTTTTAACATTCCACCCGATCATTTACTTTGCTATTCTTGCTGATGGAAAAATGCTTTTCTGGGATAGAGGGTGTTATGTAAAGATATTACCTGAAGCTATGAAGCCGAATAAGATGAACAAACATGGCCTTATGTAGCGTCTACATGTTGATGACTCTTATATCTCCAGCTGAGCTTCTTCTCCAAGATCCAGACTTAGAATCTAAATGTCTATTCCATTTGGAACTCTAATAGATATTTCAAGCCTATCATGGCCAAATAGAGCTATTGATTTCCCACTCCCAAATATATTCCCCCACTCCAGCCTTCCTCACCTCAGCAAATGGTATCACCATCTACCTAGTTGCTCTGGGAGCCCTATTTGATTCCTTTCTTTCACTCATATCCCCACATCTAGTTCTTCAATGAACTCTTCATCTCTACCTACAAAATATATCTCAAAGCTGACACTTCTTCCGTCGTCACTGTCTGCTACAACACATCACCCTCTCAACACCTAGATGACAGCAATGGCCTCTTAACTGGTCTTTGACTTCCACTCTTTTCCCTCTAATCCATCCTCAACAGTGAACATGCAAAATAGAAGAACAGATTGTGTCACCCCCTTGCTTAAATTCCACCAGGGGTTTTGCCTTTGCATATACAATCAAATCCAAATGCTTTACCATGGTCTCCCAGGCACTGGCCGGTCCAACCCTGCCACTCTTGCCAGCTTCCTTTTCCTCCAATTGCCCCTCACTCACTTCATGTTGCTCTGGCCACCCTGGCCTTCCCTCTTCCCTAAGATACCAAAGTCTTCCTCTTCTCAGGGCTTATTCTGTCCTTTCTGCCTCCAGTGCTCTTCCCCTAGATCTTGGCATGGCTGCCTCTTTCTCGTTACCAACATCACCGCCTCTTGTAATTGTGACCTCCTCTGAGGGGCCATCCCTGGATACCCTAGTGAAGTAGCGCCTTAGTCACATCCCCGTATTTTGTGTACTTTCTAGCCCTTACTCATGCATGATATTATTTATTTGTTTGGGAGTTATCAGGACTCTCCACGCTAGAATATAACCTCCTTTAGGGCAGTGAATGTATTTCTCTTGTTCACCAGTGATTCCCCAGAGCTGTGAATTGAACCTGTCACATGATTTTGTTATCCAGAAGAAAGTCTTTTTTCGATCATGGTGCTTTGGCTCCATTCTCTAGTCTTAGCTGAACACAGTGCTCAAGAAAACCTGTAGGTATGATTTATTTCTGGCTCTCATAGTAGCATTGGGTGGGGCATAAAGAAACAAAACATGAATAAATGCTGCTTTGGGCTAGCAGAGGTGGAGGCAATGCAGGAGCGTATATATGTACGTTTGGTGAGTGTATATGTATGTGTGCCTGCATGTATGTTGGGGGACAGGATTTCATTTTATAGTTGAGCATAGTAGATGACTTTCAGTTGCATTATCCATTATCTACCATTCTGAGCCTAACTTAGTGTAAATAAAGCACCAGGTGGCAGCAGGGGAGTATTACTACATTTTCTTAGCACTTAAGGCAGTTTTCCAGCGGATGAGAGGCTGTACAAAATGGACAATTAGACACAGTCCCTGCACAAAGAGCTTGCAATCTATAGATGGATCAATTGTCATTATATAAAGGTCTGTATCTTCATTACCAAAAACATATATGCTGAATGTCCTTCTCTGCAAGATCCTAGGCGAAGACTGCAGTGTCTTAGCAGACCAAGGGGGGCCTTGCTTTGTGGAGATTTTTATTAGAAAATAAAAAACAAAGGAAATACAAATGGCTGCATGAGCCCTGAACAAGTTAAGGAGTGATCATGTATTGCAATTATTTGTCTACTTGTTTTACAGTTTATTGTTTGTTTCGTCCTCTAGACTGAAAGTTTCTTGAATGCAGGGTCCAGTCTTTTTCATCTTTGAACCCTGAAACACTTAGCAGAGAGCCTATCACGTAAACGAGGCTTAATGAATGTTTGTTGAAAGAATGAAAAAAAAAGTTTTAAAAAATGAGACAGGAAAACAATAAATATTACTACGTAGGAAGACATTAGCAGTATGCCTTGTATAAAATATTGAGTTGCATGCTCTTAATCACAGTTTATGGTCATGTTCATCTTTCTTCCTTTTCTCCTCTTCAAGAAAATTCAAGAATACTTCCATGCCTCACTTCAGTAGAATATTAGCCATTGGGAGCTCTTTAGATCAGGAAATCTAGTTGAATGAATGAGCTTATTATTCAGAGAAAACCCTTAAGACATATTCCCATTTAGCTGATTAGCATCGCCCACCATTTTTATAGCTAAAGAGCATCACTGTGGACCTGGAGATCATGTTCTGCATTTTATAATCTTCAGCATGTTAGTATCTATATTATCACCCAAGCAATGAAAGGCAAAGGCCATGTCTTACAACTCAGTGCTTGAGCCTCTCTTGAGATGAGGTTCCCTTTTTTTCCATGCCAGCCCACCACCTCCCAGCCCCACAGCAGAGGGGGCCTAGAGCAGTTTCTCCCTCCCTGGATGGAGGGGTGGTGGGGTGGGAAGGAGAGGACTGATAGGCCTCAGAAAAAGGAAAGGCAGAAAAGAAGAGCGCCCCAGGCCAGAACCAGCTATGGCACAGGGGAAGGGAGGAGGAGAGCTCTGTGGAGAAGGGACTTGGGGTGTCTTGAGGCAGGTTCATGCAGGGATGGTTTTCCCTAGGTTAGACTGCTTGAGCCTGCGAAGGCAGGTGAGATTTCAGATTAGATTAGGGTTGTGCTGGAGTTCCTTCCTAAATATAGCTTAAATTCTAAGGAGAAATCATTCTTATGTATCTCCTCCGTCCCCAAATCCAGTATCAGCCACCAGTCCAGGGGCTCTGAATGTAAATTTCCTTTAACAGAGGGAAAGTCTTTCCTTCCACAATGATAGGTTAAAAGGTTTAAAACTGCAAATGGAGGCAGCACATTGGTGTGAATGAATGGCAAAATACACCTGAAAGTCAGCTCCTTTCCCATTTTGTTTGAGGGGAGGGGAGAAAACCACAGAATAGTAGGGGCTGGAGACTTCAGCCAAGCTCTTTCTTTTTCATCCTTGTGCAGAGAAGGGAAACTGCTGGACCAGCTTTCTCTGCAAAGATCAATATAGGCATTTTAGCAGCTTCTAATCTCTGTTTTCCCATGATCTGTTCCACGTTTATGATAACCTCTAAAAACTAATATAAACCTATTCTGAATTATAGAGGATTATCTTAAAAACTGAATGTGGCCATCTAGTTTTGGTACCTGAGTTTGTGTCTGTTTCTGATCATACTGCTGCCAAGTGAAGGACAAATAACATCCCCAGCTCATCTGTAGATGAAAGTTTTGTACTAGTTCCAGAAAGTGAAAGTGCTGGGAGAATTTTCATCACTATTGTGTGACAGAGAATAGAAATGTCAAACTTGAAAGAATCTGTGCATATCAGAGAGTACAGCATTTGTATGATATTAATATTTTAAGTGTTTTACTTGTATTCTTTGTTCATACCAACTTGCTGCAGTTCGATGACAAAAAATAAATCAATATGCAATAAGTAATTTTTTGCTTAAAAGAATTTTTTTAAATTATAGTATTTTATGTTGGGAGGGGTACACCCTTAAATTGATGGACCCATACAAAAACAAATCTGTGGTTAAATGAGCTCCTTTTTTAAAAAGAAAATTATCAGCACTGATATGACAGTGATTTAAGTGCACATCCATTGTGCACAAAATCAAAAGAACCAAGTTAATAAGATGTTACATTTCTATCAATGAACTCTGCATTGGTGATTTTGCTTAAACAAAACAGTATTACATGTCACATTAACTTAATGAGGTCAATTTGAATTTTATTGGTTTTGCTTATATTTAATTTGTAAGTTGATTTGGTTTTATGGTTGCTTATATAAGAGCTATACGTATAAAGAGTGGAGTTTACATCTAGTTTTATGATTGTACGTATTTACAGTCGATCCCCTTTACCTGTTTCACTCCCTTCCCTGCCCTTTCCCTCTGGTAACCGCTACTCTGTTCTCTGTATCTACATGGTTTTTTTTGTTTGGTTTGGTTTTTCTGTTTATTATTTTTGTTTGTTTTCTATATTCCATATATGAGTGAAATCATATGGTATTTGTCTTTCTCCATCTTAATCAGCTGATTTTTAATGCTTTCAGTTTCTCTCCTCCTATTCTCTCATAAGCTCACTCCAATCATGCTTCCACCCCAACTATTCTACCAAACCTGCTCTTTTCAAGATCACCAGTGACTTTCACGTGGCTAGATTCAATGGGCCCATCTCAGTCTTCATCTCCCTTGACCTATCTGCGGCATTTGACATTGTTGATCATTTCTTCCTTCTGGAAACACTTTCCGCACTTGGCTTCATGGTCACTTTTAGCTCTCTTCCTACCCCACTGGCTGCTCCTTCTCAATTACACTGGCTTGTTCCTCCTTTTCCTTCAGACCCCTTAATTTGACGTTCTCCAAGGTCCAGGTTTTGAACTACTTCTCTTCTAATTCCTCTGGCGATGTCACCTAGGCTTTTTAAAAAAAAATTGAGGTATAATTTACATATAAGACTACCTAGTCTTACAGTTTTAAAATTTCACCTAAATGCTGTTGACTCCAAATTTGTCTATAGCCCAGACCTTTCTTTTGAGCTTCAAGCTTTTATACCCAAATGGCTACTTAACATCTCCACTTGTTATCTCGTAGGCATCTCAAATGTAACAAAACTAAGCTTCAGGTCTTATGTAGTAAATGCTATGCTCCACTGCCCACATTCCCCTTCAGGAATGAGGCCTGTAGAAAGGTCCCTGTATAAGAATTGCTCTCCACTGAAAGGAGCTGTCTTGCCTAAGGTAACATCCTCACTGGTAGCAGCTCTCATCCAATGCCAGAGAGGCCTGGTCCCCTGGCCTCAACTTGAGACAATGCTAATGAGTCATCCCAGCTCCACATGGGATCAACTGCAGCCTCTGTCAAAGCTGGATCACAGTTCAGCTTCTCTGTCTGCCCACTTGTACTTTTCTCATTCTTTTTACAGGGGGTGTTCCAGAGAACAGTCTCTGGGAACGGTAATCTCTGTCTCAGATCTGTTTCCTGGGAAACATGCCTCAGATAGCAGATACTGAGAATGGTCCTAGGGAACAAACTCTCAGAAAAGGATTTTGGAACTGGATCACCAGCCTGTTGGCTGGGAATGAAAGCCTCATCACTGGCAGTGGGTGGGATACTTATAGCCCTTGGTATTCTGTAGTGTTTTTAAAATGATGCAGTGGTTTATTATCATCAGTTGTTCTATTAATGATTGAGAGGTGTGTTGATATCTTTACTATAATAGTGGATTTATCTGTTTATCCATTCAATTCTATCATTTTTCCATGTTCTGCTATTAAGTGCATATACAGGTGGGCTTGGTATAGCTTTTTGAGAATTAACCCTTCTATCACTATAAATATCTCTCTTTAATCCTGGTTGTATATTTTATTCTGAATAAAAATTTTGTTTCTTTGTATGTTTTGTTTCACTTCAGCTAGTTTAACAATATGAGTCAGTAAACCTTATTTTTGGTCTCAGCCATATTTGCAACATTTCTTTTCTCCTTCCTTATTCAGGACCCCATTTAGTTATACCTTCTCTGAGGCTTCTGAAGACAGAATTTATTACCTCTGGCAAGCGTACTGAGCATGGAATCCACTGAGCAAAGATTGCATGTGTTTTAATTTTATTGAGCATGATTGCATGTATTTGTTTTAATTATGGATTGGCTGCTCTTTGGACATACATCAATTGTCCAAAATAGGTGGAAGGGGGTGGGATCATGTGATATAACATGACTGTCCAGGGACACTCCTTGATTAGGGCCTATGGAGTTGCCACTCCCTTAATGAAAAGTAGAGAACTTATATACCACTGATGACCAAATATAAGGTAAGCCTAAAATACAAGATGATCTTCCTTATATTTATAAGATTTATTTTTGCTTTTGCATATATCTCTGGTTCATGTCTTGTTTAATGTTGTCTTGTATGACTAAACCAAAATATACCCATTTTCTGTAGATATCCATATGGAACCCTATTGCTTTTTTTTTTTTAACATCTTTATTGGAGTATAATTGCTTTACAATGGAGTGTTAGTTTCTGCTTTATAACAAAGTGAATCAGTTATATATATACATATGTTCCCATATCTCTTCCCTCTTGCATCTCCCTCCCTTCCACCCTCCCTATCCCACCCCTCTAGGTGGTCACAAACCACCTAGCTGATCTCCCTGCGCTATAGCTAACTTCCCATTAGCTATCTATTTTACGTTTGGTAGTGTATATATGTCCATGCCACTCTCTCGCTTTGTCACAGCTTACCCTTCCCCCGCCCCATATCCTCAAGTCCATGCTCTAGTAGGTCTGTGTCTTTATTCCCATCTTACCCTTAGGTTCCTGATGACCTTTTTTTTTCTTCTTCTTAGATTCCATATATATGTGTTAGCATACGGTATTTGTTTTCCTCTTTCTGACTTACTTCACTCTGTATGACAGACACTAGGTCCATTCACCTCGCTACAAATAACTCAATTTCGTTTCTTGTTATGGCTCAGTAATATTCCATTGTATATATGTGCCACATTTTCTTTATCCATTCATCTGTTGATGGACACTTAGGTTGCTTCCATGTCCTGGCTATTGTAAATAGAGCTGCAATGAATATTTTGGTACATGACTCTTTTTGAATTATGGTTTGCTCAGGGTATGTGCCCAGTAGTGGGATTGCTGGGTCGTATGGTAGCTCTAATTGTAGTTTTTCAAGGAACCTCCATACTGTTCTCCATAGTGGCTGTATCAATTTACATTCCCACCAACGGTGCAGGAGTGTTCCCCTTTCTCCACACCCTCTCCAGCATTTATTGTTTCTAGATTTTTTGATGATGGCCATTCTGACCGGTGTGAGATGATATCTCATTGTAGTTTTGATTTGCATTTCTCTAATGATTAATGATGTTGAGCATTCTTTCATGTGTTTGTTGGCAATCTGTATATCTTCTTTGGAGAAATGTCTATTTAGGTCTTCTGCCCATTTTTGGATTGGGTTGTTTCTTTTTGTTATTGAGCTGCATGAGCTGCTTGTAAATTTTGGAGATTAATCCTTTGTCAGTTATTTCATTTGCAAATATTATCTCCCATTCTGAAGGCTGTCTTTTGATCTTGTTTATGGTTTCCTTTGCTGTGCAAAAGCTTTGAAGTTTCATTAGGTCCCATTTGTTTATTTTTGTTTTTATTTCCATTTCTCTAGGAGGTGGGTCAAAAAGGATCTTGCTGTGATTTATGTCATAGAGTGTTCTGCCTATGTTTTCCTCTAAGAGTTTGATAGTTTCTGGCCTTACATGTGGGTCTTTAGTCCATTTTGAGCTTATTTTTGTGTATGGTGTTAGGGAGTGTTCTAGTTTCATACTTTTACATGTAGCTGTCCAGTTTTCCCAGCACCAATTATTGAAGAGGCTGTCTTTTCTCCACTGTATATTCTTGTCTCCTTTATCAAAGGTAAGGTGACCATATGTGCATGGGTTTATCTCTGGGCTTTCTATCCTGTTCCATTAATCTATCTTTCTGTTTTTGTGCCAGTAGCATACTGTCTTGATTACTGTAGCTTTGTACTATAGTCTGAAGTCAGGGAGTGTGATTCCTCCAGCTCCATTTTTCGTTCTCAAGATTGTTTTGGCTATTCAGGGTCTTTTGTGTTTCTATACAAATTGTGCAATTTTTTGTTCTAGTTCTGTGAAGAATGCCAGTGGTAATTTGATAGGGATTGCATTGAATCTGTAGATTGCTTTGGGTAGTAGAGTCATTTTCACAATTTGATTCTTCCAATCCAAGAACATGGTATAACTCTCCATCCATTTGTATCATCTTTAATTTCTTTCATCAGTGTCTTATAATGTTCTGCATACATTTCTTTTGTCTCCTTAGGTAGGTTTATTCCTAGATATTTTATTCTTTTCATTGCAATGGTAAATGGGAGTGTTTTCTTGACTTCATTTTCAGATTTTTCATCATTAGTGTATAGGAATACCAGAGATTTCTGTACATTAATTTTGTATCCGGCTACCTTACCAAATTCATTGATTAGCTCTAGTAGTTTTCTGGTAGCATGTTAAGGATTCTCTATATATAGTATCATGTCATCTGCAAACAGTGACAGCTTTGCTTCTTCTTTTCCGATTTGGATTCCTTTTATTTCTTTTTCTTCTCTGATTGCTGTGGCTAAAACTTCCAAAACCATGTTCAATAAGAGTGGTGAGAGTGGGCAACCTTGTCTTGTTCCTGATCTTAGTGGAAATGGTTTCAGTGTTTTCACCATTGAGGATGATGTTGGCTGTGGGTTTGTCATATATAGCCTTTATTATGTTGAGGAAAGTTCCCTCTATGCCTACGTTCTGCAGGATTTTTATCATAAATGGGTGTTGAATTTTGTCAAAAGCTTTCTCTGCATCTATTGAGATGATCATATGGTTTTTCTCCTTCAATTTGTTAATGTGGTGTATCACGTTGATTGATTTGCGTATATTGAAGAATCCTTGAATTCCTGGAATAAACCTCACTTGATCATGGTGTATGATCCTTTTAATGTGCTGTTGGTTTCTGTTTGCTAGTATTTTGTTGAGGATCTTTGCATCTATGTTCATCAGTGATATTGGCCTGTAGTTTTCTTTGTTTGTGACATCTTTGTCTAGTTTTGGTATTAGGGTGATGGTGCCCTCCTAGAATGAGTTTGGGAGTGTTCCTCCATCTGCTATGTTTTGGAAGAGTTTGAGAAGAATAGGTGTTAGCGCTTCTGTAAATGTTTGATAGCATTCGCCTGTGAAGCCATCTGGTCCTGGGCTTTTGTTTGTTGGAAAATTTTTTTTTTTTTCTTTTGCAGTACACAGGCCTCTCACCATTGTGGCTTCTCCCGCTGTGGAGCACAGGCTCCGGACGCACAGGCCCAGCAGCCATGGCTCACAGGCCCAGCCACTCTGTGGCACATGGGGTCTTCCCAGACCGGGGCATGAACCCATGTCCCCTGCATCAGCAGGCGGACTCTCAACTACTGCACCACCAGGAAAGCCCTGTTGGAAGATTTTTAATCACAGTTTCAATTTCAGTGCTTGTGATTGGTCTGTTCATATTTTCTATTTCTTCCTGATTCAGTCTTGGCAGGTTGTGTATTTCTAAGGATTTGTCTGTTTCTTCCAGGTTGTCCATTTTATTGGCATAGAGTTGCTTGTAGTAATCTCTCATGATCCTTTGTATTTCTGCAGTGTCAGTTGTTACTTCTCCTTTTTCATTTCTAATTCTGTTGATTTGAGTCTTCTCCCTTTTTTCTTGATGAATCTGGCTAATGGTTTATCAATTTTGTTTAACTTCACAAATAACCAGCTTTTACTTTTATTGGTCTTTGCTATCGTTTCCTTCATTTCTTTTTCATTTATTTCTGATTTGATCTTTATGATTTCTTTCCTTCTGCTAACTTTGGGGTGTTTTTGTTCTTCTTTCTCTAATTGCTTTAGGTGCAAGGTTATGTTGTTTATTCGAGATGTTTCCTGTTTCTTAAGGTAGGATTGTATTGCTATAAACTTCCCTCTTAGAACTGCTTTTGCTGCATCCCATAGGTTTTGGGTCATCGTGTCTCCATTGTCATTTGTTTCTAGGTATTTTTTGATTTCCTCTTTGATTTCTTCAGTGATCACTTCGTTATTAAGTAGTGTATTGTTTAGCCTCCATGTGTTTGTATTTTTTACAGATCTTTTCCTGTAATTGATATCTAGTCTCATAGCATTTTGGTCAGAAAAGATACTTGATACAATTTCAATTTTCTTAAATTTACCAAGGCTTGATTTGTGACCCAAGATATGATCTATCCTGGAGAATGTTCCATGAGCACTTGAGAAGAATGTGTATTCTGTTGTTTTTGGATGGAATGTCCTATAAATATCAATTAAGTCCATCTTGTTTAATGTATCATTTAAAGTTTGTGTTTCCTTCTTTATTTTCATTTTGGATGATCTGTCCATTGGTGAAAGTGGGGTGTTAAATTCCGCTACTCTGATTGTGTTGCTGTCGATTTCCCCTTTTATGGCTGTTAGTATTTGCCTTATGTATTGAGGTGCTCCTATGTTGGGTGCATAAATATTTACAATTGTTATGTCTTCTTTTTGGATCGATCCCTTGATCATTATGCAGTGTCCTTCTTTGTCTCTTGTAATAGTCTTTATTTTAAAGTCTGTTTTGTCTGCTATGAGAATTGCTACTCCAGCTTTCTTTTGGTTTCCATTTGCATGGAATATCTTTTTCCATCCCCTCACTTTCAGTCTGTATGTGTCTCTAGGTCTGAAGTGGGTCTCTTGTAGATAGCGTATATATGGGTCTTGTTTCTGTATCCATTCAGCCAGTCTGTGTTTTGGTGGGAGCATTTAATCCATTTACATTTAAGGTAATTATCGATATGTATGTTCCTATTTCCATTTTCTTAATTGTTTGGGGTTTGTTATTGTAGGTCTTTTCCTTCTCTTGTGTTTCTTCCCTAGAGAAGTTCCTTTAGCATTTATTGTAAAGTTGGTTTGGTGGTGCTGAACTCTCTCAGCTTTTGCTTGTCTGTAAAGGTTTTAATTTATCCATCAAATCTGAATGAGATCCTTGCTGGGTAGAGTAATCTTGGTGGTAGGTTTTTCTCCTTCATCACTTTAAATATGTCCTGCCAGTCCCTTCTGGCTTGCAGAGTTTCTGCTGAAAGATCAGCTGTTAACCTTATGGGGATTCCCTTGTGTGTTATTTGTTGTTTTTCCCTTGCTGCTTTTAATATGTTTTCTTTGTATTTAATTTTTGATACTTTGATTAATATGTGTCTTGGCATGTTTCTCCTTGGATTTATCCTGTATGGGACTCTCTGTGCTTCCTGGACTTGATTAACTATTTCCTTTCCCATATTAGGGAAGTTTTCAACTATAATCTCTTCAAATATTTTTTCAGTCCCTTTCTTTTTCTCTTCTTCTTCTGGGACCCCTATAATTCGAATGTTGGTGTGTTTATTGTTGTCCCAGAGGTCTCTGAGACTGTCCTCAGTTCTTTTCATTCTTTTTTCTTTATTCTGCTCTGCAGTAGTTATTTCCAGTCTTTTATCTTCCAGGTCACTTATCCATTATTCTGCTATTGACCCCATCTAGAGAATTTTTAATTTCATTTATTGTGTTATTCATCATTGCTTGTTTCCTCTTTAGTTCTTCTATGTCCTTGTTAAATGTTTCTTGCATTTTCTCTATTCTATTTCCAAGATTTTGGATCATCTTTACTATCATTATTCTGAATTCTTTTTCAGGTAGACTGCCTATTTCCTCTTCATTTGTTAGGTCTGGTTGGTTTTTACCTTGCTTCCTCCTCTGCTGTGTGTTTTTCTGTCTTTTCATTTTGCTTATCTTACTGTGTTTGGGGTCTCCTTTTCACAGGCTGCAGGTTCGTAGTTCCTGTTGTTTTTGTTGTCTGTCCCCAGTGGCTAAGTTTGGTTCAGTGGGTTGTGTAGGTTTCCTGGTGGAGAGGACTAGTGCCTAGTATTCTGGTGGATGAGGCTGGATCTTGTGTTTCTGGTGGGCAGGTCCACGTCTGGTGGTGTGTTTTGGGGTGTCTGTGGACTTATTATGATTTTAGGCAGCCTCCCTGTTAATGGATGGGGCTGTGTTCCTGTCTTGCTAGTTGTTTGGGATAGGGTGTGCAGCACTGTAGCTTGCTGGTCATTGAGTGAAGCTGGGTGTTGGTGTTGAGATGGAGATCTCGGGGAGATTTTCACCGTTTGATATTACGTTGAGCTGGGAGGTCTCTTGTGGACCATTGTCCTGAAGTTGGCTCTCCCACCTCAATGGCACAGCCCTGACACCTGGTTGGAGCACCAAGAGACTGTCCTCCACACGGCTGCCAGTGTTGGAGGGTCTCCTCCAGAGGCAGAGGGTGGCTGTGGCTCACTGTGAGGACAAGGACACTGCAGCAGAAGTTCTGGGAAGTACACCTTCACATGAGCCCTCCCAGAGTCCACCATTAGCCCCAACAAAGACCTGGGTAGGCTCCAGTGTTGGGTTGCCTCAGGCCAAACAACCAACAGGGCCCTATTGCTTTTTAAAATGATATTTAAAATGCTTATTTATGCTGTCATAAAACAGATAAAATTGTGAGGTCATACTTCTAAGAAAATTACTAAATCCATAAACTTCTCTCTTTCTCTCTTGCCCTCCCTCCCTCCCTCTCACCATTTCAGTCAGTATACCTCTTGAATGTCCAGATATTTTTATTTGTTTGATGTCATTTAAAGCTGATTAATCTTTCTCCACCAAAATTACTTGGTAGTTCAAAATAAAATAATTAAGAGTGTCCCGTAACATGTGACACTTTGCAAATATGCTTCTTTTCTGAATGAGTGTTACAAGCGAAATGAAAAATATTTCCACAAAATGCTTATACACAAATATTTATAGTAATTTTATTCATAATAGATCCAACTGGAATTGACCCAAATTTCTATCAACAAAGTGAATAAATAAACATGTCATGGTATATTTCTAAAATGGAATACTAATTTTAATTTTAAAATAGCAAGTTATTGATATGCAGAATCTCAACAACTTTGGTCACATTTGGAAGATCCATATTTACATGTCGACCTTCACTAGGTTGTGAAGGTCAAGGAAGGTGTAAAGGGGAGTGGGCTGGGGTAAGGTGTAAGGCCTGGCTATGTTAAAATGGAAAGGACAGTCTCTTTGAGGTGGGAACATCTGAGATAAGATCTTAAGGATGAGAATGAACCAGCCATAAGAAGAGTTAGAGGAAAGTACTCTAGGTTAAAGGAACAGTAAGTGCAAAGGCCTTGAGTCAGGAAAGGAAGAAGAGAGACCTCCTGTGGCCGAAGCAGAAGAACAGAAAGAAGCCTAATTATGAGCTAGATGGAGAGTGGTATGAGATAAGGCTGGAGACAGAGGCAGGAACCAGATTATGTACAGTTCTACAACCTGTGGTAAGAAGCGTACATTTAAAATCAACTTTATTGGGGTATTATATATATTTATTGTATATAAATATATATGAATTAATATATTTATAAATACGTATAACTTTATATTGATATACTATATATTTATAAATAAATATACTATATAATTATATAAAATTATATATGTGTAATTTACTTATCTATTATTAGTAATATATTATTAGTATAATATAATATATAATATAATATATTATATAATATATTATTATATTATATATTAGGGTAAAATATACATTACATACAGGGATAAAATATATACACATTTATTATATAACTTATATATATTATATATTGGGATATAACATTATATAAGGATATAATATATAATATATATTTATTATATGTAATAAAATGCACCCATTTTAAGCATACAGTTTAATGAGTTTAGCAATGTCAAATATGGTTACCTTGAGTAACGACAAACAAGATCAAAATAAAGAACATGTCCATAACCCAAAATTTCCCTCCTTCCTTTTTCTAGTCAGTTTCCTCCATCCTCAGTCCCAGGTGACCACTTTCTTGTTTCTATTACCATAGATTGGCTTTGCCTGTTCTAGAATTTCACATAAATGAAATCATATAGAAGGTACTCTTTTGTGTGTGAGCTTACTTTGCTCAGCACAAAGATGCAAATACAGTTCAATTGGAAGGGGATAATCTTTTCAACAAATAGTGCTGGACCAATTGTATATCCATATGAAGAAAAATAAACCTCAACTCTTACCTCACAGCATACTCAAGACAATTTAAATTTAATCGTAGAGCTAAGCATAGTAAAGCTATAAAACTTCTAGAGGAAGACACAGATAATCTTTGCAACTCAGATGAAGGCAAAGTTTCCTAGTTAGGGCATTAAAAGGACAAATAAAATTACAAATCATAAAATTGGACTTCATCAAAATTCAAAACCTCTAAAATGTCTGCTTTTCGTAAGAAACTGTTATAAAATGAAAAGGAAAGCCACAGACTGGGGAAAAATATTCACAATATGTATATCTGACAAAGATTTGTGTATAGAATACACAATGAATTCTTTTAACTCAACAAGACAAAAATTTTAATAAAAATGGATGAGAGACTTGAACAGACCCTTCACGAAAGAAGGTACATGATGGCCAGCAAAAACATGAAAATATGCTGTATATCTTGAGCTGCTAGAAAACCAAAAATTGAAACCATAATGAGATATCAGTTTATATCCAACTGAATGGGTAAAATTTAAAAGACTAAAAAAAAAGATTGACAATACATGTATGAACAAAAATGTGGAGCAATGTGAATGTTCCTATATTTCTGGTGGTGAGTGCAACTACTCTGGAAAACACTTTGGCGATTTCTTATAAAGATAAGCATATACTTAGCATCTACCCAGATATTTAATTCCATTTTATCTCTATTGTTTTCTTAGTAGCTACGCTTTTTTTTTTTTTAGTGGTTGCTCTAAGGTTTACAACACACATCCTTTATTTATCATAATCTACCTCAAGATACCACTTTACAATTAATGTCTGAATCTTACAATAGTTAGAATTGTAAGAGGAATTTCTATATTCCCCTCCCATCCTTTGTGCTATTGTCACCAAAGATTTTACTTCTATATGCTATAGACCCCACAATACATTGTTATTGGTTTTGTTTTAAATAGTCAATTATCTTGGGAAGAAATAAAAAGATGAGAAAAAAGTTTTTGTATATTTATGCACATATATACCATTTTCAGTGTTTTCATTACATATGTAAATCCAAATTTTTACCTTGTGTCTTTTTTTTTTTGATTCCATATATAAGTGAGATCACACAGTCTTTGTCTTTCTCTGTCTGACATATTTCACTTAACATAAATCCCTGAAGGCCCATCTATATTGCTGCAAATGGCATGATTTTCTCACATTTTTATGGCTGAATAATAGTCCATCATATATACTGTATACTACAAGCTTTTTACCCATTCATCTGTCAGTGGACACTTAGGTTTGTTTCTATGTCTTCAGTGGACACTTAGGTTTGTTTCTATGCCTTGGCTATTGTAAATAATGCTTAATATGGGGGTGTAGATGTTTTTCTAGTTAGTGTTTTAGTTTCCTTTGGATATATTCCCTAGAAGTGAAATTGCTAAATCTATTTTTAATTTTTTGAGGGTCCTCCATACAGTTTTCCATAGTGGCTGTACCACTTTACAATCTCACCAAGAGTGCACAAGGGTTCCCTTTTCTCCACATCCTCACCATTTGTTATCTTGTCTTTTTGGTGATGGCCATTCAGACAGGCAGGAGATGATATCTCATTGTGGTTTTGATTTGCATTTTCCTAATGACTAGTGAGGTTGAGCATATTTTCATGTACTCATTGGCCATTCATATATCATCTTTGGAAAAATGTCTGTTCAGGTTGTTTGCCTGTTTTTAATTAGATTGTGTGTGTGTGTGTGTGTTTTGCTACTTATTCATTAAGTTCCTTATATATTTTGGATATTAACCATTTATCGGATATGGTTTGCAAATATTTTTTCCTATTCCATAGTCTTTTCACTTTGTTGATTATTTCTTTTATTGTATGTAGTCTCACTTGTTTATTTTTGATTTGATTGCTTGTGTTTTAGGTGTCATAACCAAAAAGTCATTGCCAAGACCTATGTCAAGGAGATTTTTTCCTATGTTTTCTTCTAAGAGTTTCATGGGTTCATTTCTTACATTTAAGTCTTTAATCCATTTTGAGTTAATTTTTTGAGAGTGATATAAAATAGGAGTCTAATTTCATTCTTTAATATGTGAATATCCAATTTCCCAGCACCATTTATTGAAGACACTGTCTTTTCTCTATTGAGTATTCTCAGCTCCTTGTCAAATATTAGTTGACCATATATGCTTGGGTTTATTTCTCTATGTGCTTGGGTTTATTTCTGGGCTCTTGATTCTCTTCCATTGATCTATTTGTTTTTATGTCAGTACCATACTCTTTTGATTACTATAGCTTCATAGTATAGCTTGAAATCAGGAAGTGTGATGCCTCTTGCTTTGTTCTTCTTTCTCAGGATTGCTTTGGGTATTCAGGGTCTTTTGTCATTCCATATAAATTTCAGGATTATTTTTACTTCTCTAAAGAAATGCCATTGGAATCTTGATAGGGATGTATTGTATCTAAAAATAGGTTTTGGTAGTATTAACATTTTAACAATATTCCTCCAATTCATGAACAGGGGATAGCTTTCCATTTATTCATGTCTTCAGTTTCTTTCATCAATGTCTTATAGTTTTCAGAATAGAGATCTTTTACCTCCTTGGTTAAGTTTATTCCTAAGGATTTTGTGTTTTTATGCTGTTGTAAATGGGATTGTTTTTTAAATTTAGTTTTCAGATAATTTATTGTTACTGTATAAATTATAGGAACACCACTGATTTTTGTATGTTAATTTTGTATCCAGAAACTTTACTGAATTTGTTCATTAGATCTAGCAGGGTTTGTGTGTGTGTGTGTGGAGTCTTTAGGACTTTCTAAATATAAAATCACATCAACTGCAAACAAAAACAATTTTACTTCTTCTTTCCAATTCTGATACCTTTTATTTCTCTTTCTTGGCTGATTGCTCTAGTAAATATTTCCAGTATTATGTTGATTAGGAGCTGTGAGAGTGGGCACCCTTGTTTTTTTCTTGATCTTAGAGAAAAAGCTTTCAGACTTTCACCACTGAGTATGATGTTAGGTGTGGACTTATATGAACTTTATTTTGTTGAGATACATTCCATCTATACCTAATTTATTAAAAGTTTTTATTAGGAACAAATGTTGAATTTTGTCAAATGCTTTTTTACATCTATTGCGATGATAATATAATTTTTTCTTTAATTCTGTTAATGTGATGTCTCACATTGATTGATTTGCATATGTTGAACCATCCTTGCATCCTAGGCATGAATCCCATTTAATGTGCTGCTGAATTCAGTTTGTTAGTATTTTATAGAGAGTTTTTGCATTTGTATTTGTCAGGGATATTGATCTTTAGTTTTCTTTTCTGTGGGTGTCCTTTTCTGGCTTTGGTATCAAGGTAATGCTGACCTTATAGAATGAGTTTAAGAGTATTCCTTCCTCCTCAATTTTTTGGGAAGAGTTTGAGAAGAATTGGTTTTAATTCTTCTTTAAATATTTGGTAAAATATACCAGTAAAGCAATCTGGTCCTGGGCTTTTCTTCATTGGGAGATTTGTTCATTACTGATTCACTATCCTTATTAGTATTGATAGTTGGTCTAGTCAGACTTTCTAGTTCTTTCAGATTCAGTCTTGGTCCTTTGTACATTTCTAAGAATATTTCATTTTTCTATGTTGTCCACATGTTGGTGTATAGTTGTTCTTATGATCCTTTGTATTTCTGTGGTATCAGTTGTAATATCTCCTTTTTCATTTATAATTGTGTTGATTTGGATCCTCTCTGTTTTTTTTTTTTTTGACCTGTCAGCTCATAAATGATGTTTTAACAATAAATACAAAAGCAGGTTTTTTCAAAAAGAAACAAAAATATTTTGAAAACAAATGTTTGGAAATAATCATTTAATTTTATTTTTGAAATAGATATAAATATATCTCCACACACTTAGAAAACTTGGGAATAGATTTTTAAAATTTAAAGTTTTCCACTTTTTATTTATATTTTTGAGTTCTTGATTTCTTTTTTTTATTCAAACAGAAAGTCACAAAAATTATAATCATCCTCATCAGTTCACTCAGTCCCATGTAATTAATTTTTTTTCATCTTGATCTTTTGTTAGCACTTTTATGAATTCATCAGTTTTCCATTAGAGTTCTGAAAATGTTTATTCATTCACTTAAGCAGTACAGTCAGTTACCAGAAACGTGTACCTGTCAGAGTCTTTTCCATGAATTCCTTGAAGATGAAACCCTTTTATAGGAACATTTTTGCAAAAGCATCAGAGTACACCCAGAACTGTCTGTAAATGACAAAAGACTTGGAAATGACCACAGTTAAAGATTTGATGAAAGTTTATAATAATGCAATTGACAAGGAAATTTAGTTATTTCTGAGATATACATTTTAAAGTAATAACTAGAATTAGGACTTATAACATTATACCAGAACATATAAGATTTTTATGAATTTCATATAATGTGAAACATTTATATTAACATATTTCCATACAAATAACCCAAAGAAAGTTTAGTATTAGTTTTTTTTAATTATTTAATTTAATTTATTTTTTGAAACAGCAGGATCTTATTAGTCATCAATTTTATACACATCAGTGTATACATGTCAATCCCAATCACCCAATTCAGCACACCACCATCCCCACCACACCACGGTTTTCCCCCCTTGGTGTCCATATGTTTGTTCTCTATATCTGTGTCTCAATTGCTGCCCTGGAAACTGGTTCATCTGTACTATTTTTCTAGGTTCCATGTATATGCGTTAATATACGATATTTGTTTTTCTCTTTCTGACTTACTTCACTCTGTATGACAGTTTCTAGATCCATCCACGTCTCAACAAATGACTCAGTTTCGTTCCTTTATATGGCTGAGTAATATTCCATTGTATATATGTACCACATCTTCTTTAGCCGTTTGTCTGTCGATGGGCATTTAGGTTGCTTCCATGACCTGGCTATTGTAAATAGTGTTGTGATGAACATTGGGGTGCATGTGTCTTTTTGAATTATGGTTTTCTCTGGGTATATGCCCAGTAGTGGGATTGCTGGATCATATGGTAATTCTATTTTTATTTTTTTAAGGAACCTCCATACTGTTCTCCATATTGGCTGTATCACTTTACATTCCCACCAATAGTGCAAGAGGGTTCCCTTTTCTCCACACCCTCTCCAGCATTTGTTGTTTGTAGATTTTCTGATGATGCCCATTCTAACTGCTGTGAGGTGATACCTTATTGTAGTTTTGATTTGCATTTCTCTAATAATTAATGATGTTGAGCAGCTTTTCATGTGCTTCTTGGCCATCTGTATGCTTCTTTGGAGAAATGTCTATTTAGGTCTTCTGCCATTTTTGGATTGGGTTGTTTGTTTCTTTAATATTGAGCTGCATGAGCTGTTTATATATTTTGGAGATTAATCCTTTGTTGCTTCATTTGCAAATATTTTCTCCCATTCTGAGGGATGTCTTTTCGTCTTGCTTATGGTTTCCTTTGCTGTGCAAAAGCTTTGAAGTTTCATTAGGTCCCATTTGTTTATTTTTGGTTTTATTTCCATTACTCTAGGAGGTGGATCAAAAAAGATCTTGCTGTGATATATGTCAAAGAGTGCTCTTCCTGTGTTTTCCTCTAAGAGTTTTATAGTGTTCAGCATTGCATTCAGGTCTTGAATCCATTTTGAGTTTATTTTAGGATATGGTGTTAGGAAGTGTTCTAATTTCATTCTTTTACATGTAGCTGGCCAGTTTTCCCAGCACCACTTATTGAAGAGACTTTCTTTTCTCCATTGTATATCCTTGCCTCATTTGTCAGAGATTAGTTGACCATAGGTGCATGGGTTTGTCTCTGGGCTTTCTATCTTGTTCCATTGATCTATGTTTCTGTTTTTGTGCCAGTGCCATATTGTGTTGATTACTGTGGCTTTGTAGTGTAGTCTGAAGTCAGGAAGTCTGATCCCTCCAGCTCCGTATTTTCCCCTCAGGACTGCTTTGGCTATTCGGGGTTTTTTTGTGTCTCCATGCAAATTTTAAGATTTTTTGTTCTAGTTCTGTAAAAAGTGACATTGGTAATTTAATAGGGATTGCATTGAATCTGTAGATTGCTTTGGGTAGTAGAGTCATTTTCACAATATTGATTCTTCCAGTCCAAGAACATGGTATAGCTCTCCATCTGTTAGTATCATTTTTTTTTTGCTGTACGCGGGCCTCTCACTGTTGTGGAGCACAGGCTCTGGACGCACAGGCTCAGCGGCCATGGCTCACGGGTCCAGCCATTCCGAGGCATGTGGGATCTTCCCAGACTGGGGCACGAACCCATGTCTCCTGCATCGGCAGGCGGACTCTCAACCACTGCGCCACCAGGGAAGCTCTGTTGGTATCATCTTTAATTTTTTTCATCAGTGTTATAACTTTCTGCATACAGGTCTTTTGTCACCCTAGGTAGGTTTATTCCTAGGTATTTTATTCATTTTGTTGCAATGGTAAATGGGAGTGTTTCCTTAATTTCTCTTTCAGAGGTTTCCTCATTAGTGTATAGGAATGCAAGAGATTTCTGTGCATTAATTTCGTATCCTGCAACTTTACCAAATTCATTGATTAGCTCTAGTAGTCTTCTGGTGGCATTTTTAGGATTCTCTATGTATAGTATCATGTCATCTGCAAACAGTGTCAGTTTTACTTCTTCTTTTCCAATTTGTAATCCTTTATTTCTTTTTCTTCTCTGATTGCCATGGCTATGACTTCCAAAACTATGTTGAATAATAGTGGTGAGAGTGGACATCCTTGTCTTGTTCCTGATCTTAGAGGAAATGCTTTCAGATTTTTACAATTGAGAATGAAGTTTGCTATGGGTTTGTCTTATATGGCCTTTATTATGTTGAGGTAGGTTCCCTCTATGCCCAGTTTCTGGAGAGTTTTTATCATAAATGGGTGTTGAATTTTGTCAAAAGCTTTTTCTGCCTCTATTGAGATGATCATATGGTTTTTATTCTTCAATTTGTTAATATGGTATATCACATTGATTGATTTGTGTATATTGAAGAATCCTTTCATCCCTGGGATAAATCCCACTTGATCATGGTGTACGATCCTTTTAATGTGTTATTGGATTCTGTTTGCTAGTATTTTGTAGAGGATTTTTGCTTCTATGTTCATCAGTGATATTGGTCTTTAATTTTCTTTTTTTGTGATATGATTGTTTCATTTTGGTATCAGGGTGATGGTGGCCCTTGTAAAACAAGTTTGGGAGTGTTCCTCCCTCCACAATTTTTTGGAAGAGTTTGAGAAGGATAGGTATTAGCTCTTCTCTAAATGTTTGATAGGATTCACCTGTGAAGCCATCTGGTCCTGGACTTTTGTTTGTTGGAAGATTTTTTTTTTTTTTTTTTCTGGTACGCGGGCCTCTCACTGTTGTGGCCTCTCCCGTTGTGGAGCACAGGCTCTGGACGCGCAGGCTCAGCGGCCATGGCTCACGGGCCTAGGTGCTCCGCAGCACGTGGGGTTTTCCCAGACCAGGGCACGAACCCATGTCCCCTGCATCAGCAGGAGGACTCTCAACCACTGCACCACCAGGGAAGCCCTGTTGGAAGATTTTTAATCACAGTTTCAATTTCTGTACTTGTGACTGGTCTGTTCATATATCCTATTTCTTCCTGGTTCAGTCTTGGAAGGTTATACCTTTCTAAGAATTTGTCCATTTCTTCCAGGTTGTCCATTGTATTGGCACAGAGTTGCTTGTAATAGTCTCTTAGGATGCTTTGTATTTCTGTGGTGTCTGTTGTAACTTCTCCTTTTTATTTTATTGATTTTATTGATTTGAGTCCTCTCCCTCTTTTTCTTGATGAGTCTGACTAAAGGTTTATCAATTTTGTTTAACTTCTCAAAGACCCAGTTTTTAATTTTATTGATCTTTGCTGTTGTTTCTTTGTTTCTATTTCATTTATTTATGCTCTGATATTTATGATTTCTTTCCTTCTGCTAACTTTGGGTTTTGTTTGTTCTTCTTTCTCTAGTTCCTTTAGGTGTATGGTTAGATTGTTTATTTGAGATTTTTCTTGTTTCTTGAGGTAGGCTTGTATAGCTATAAACTTCCCTCTTAGCACTGCTTTTGCTGCATCCCATAGGTTTTGGATCATCATGTTTTCATTGTTATTTGTCTCTAGGTATTTTTTGATTTCCTCTTTGATTTCTTCAGTGATCTCTTGGTTATTTAGTAATGTATTGTTTAGCCTCCATGTGTTTTTGTTTTTTACAGTATTTTCCCTGTAATTCATTTCTAATCTCATAGCGTTGTGATCAGAAAAGATGCTTGATATGATTTCAGTTTTCTTAAATTTACTGAGGTTTGATTTGTGACCCAAGATGTGATCTATCCTGGAGAATGTTACATGCGCACTTGAGAAAAAAATGTAATCTTATGTGTTTCGATGGAATGTCCTATAAATATCAATTAAATCTATCTGGTCTATTGTTTCATTTAAAGCTTCTGTTTCCTTATTTATTTTCATTTTGGATGATCTGTCCATTGGTGTAAGTGAGGTGTTAAAGTCCCCCACTATTACTGTGTTACTGTTGATTTCCTCTTTTAGAGCTGTTAGCAATTGCCTTATGTATTGTGGTGCTCCTATGTTGGGTGTATATATATTTATAATTGTTATATCTTCTTCTTGGATTGATCCCTTGATATTATGTAGTGTCCTTCCTTGTCTCTTGTAACATTCTTTATTTTAAAGTCTATTTTATCTGATATGAGTATAGCTACTCCAGCTTTCTTTTGATTTCCATTTGCATGGAATATCTTTTTTCATCTCCTCACTTTCAGTCTGAATGTGTCCCTAGGTCTGAAGTGGGTCTCTTGTAGACAGCATATATATGGGTCTTGTTTTTGTATCCATTCAGCAAGCCTGTGTCTTTTGGTTGGAGCATTTAACCCATTCACGTTTAAAGTAATTATTGATATGTATGTTCCTATGACAATTTTCTTAATTGTTTTGGCTCTGTTTTTGTAGGTCCTTTTCTTCTCTTGTGTTTCCCACTTACAGAAGTTCCTTTAGCATTTGTTGTAGAGCTTGTTTGGTGGTGCTAATTCTCTTAGCTTTTGCTTGCCTGTAAAGCTTTTGATTTCTCCATTGAATCTGAACGAGATCCTTGCCAGGTAGAGTAATCCTGGTTGTAAGTTCTTCCCTTTCATCATTTTGAGTATATCATGCCACTCCCTTCTGGCTTGTAGAGTTTCTGCTGAGAAATCAGCTCTTAAGCTTGTGGGAGTTCCCTTGTATGTTATTTGTCATTTTTCCCTTGCTGCTTTCAGTAATTTTTCTTTGTCTTTAACTTTTGCCAATTTGATTACTATGTGTCTCGGCATGTTTCTCCTTGGGTTTATCCTGCTTCCTGGACTTGGGTGGCTATTTCCTTTCCCATGTTAGGGAAGTTTTCGACTATAATCTCTTTGAATATTTTATTGGTTCCTTTCTCTCTTCTCCTTCTGGGACCCCTATAATGCGAATGTTGTTGTGTTTAATGTTGTCCCAGAGGTCTCTTAGGCTGTCTTCATTTCTTTTCATTCTTTTTTCTTTATTCTGTTCCATAGCAGTGAATTCCACCATTCTGTCTTCCAGGTCACTTATCTGTTCTTCTGCCTCAGTTATGCTGCTATTGATTCCTTCTAGCGTAGTTTTCATTTCAGTTATTGTATTGTTCATCTCTGTTTGTTTGTTTATTTCTTCTAGGTCTTTGTTAAACATTTCTTGCATCTTCTCGATCTTTGCCTCCATTCTTTTTCCGAGGTCCTGGATCATCTTCACGATCATTATTCTGAATTCTTTTTCTGGAAGGTTGCCTATCTCCACTTCGTTTAGTTGTTTTTCTGGGGTTTTATCTTGTTCCTTCATCTGGTACATAGCCCTCTGCCTTTTCATCTTGTTTTCTTTCTGTGAATGTGGTTTTTGTTCCACAGGCTGCAGAACTGTTGTTCTTCTTGCTCCTGCTGTCTGCCCTCTGGTGGATGAGGCTGTCTAAGAGGCTTGTGCAAGTTTCCTGATGGGAGGGACTGGTGGTGGATAGAGCTGACTGTTGCTCTGGTGGGCAGTGCTCAGTAAAAGTGTAATATGCTTCACTGTTGATGGGTGGGGCTGGATTCCCTCCCTGTTGGTTGTTGAGCCTGAGACAACCCAACACTGGAGCCTACCTGGGCTCTTTCATGGGGCTAATGACAGAGTCTGGGAGGGCTCATGCCAAGTAGTACCTCCCTGAACTTCTCTGCCAGTGTCCTTGTCCCCAGAGTGAGCCACAGCCACCCCCTGCTTCTGCAGGAGATCCTCCAACACTAGCATGTAGGTCTGGTTCAGTCTCCTCAGGGGTCACTGCTCCTTCCCCTGGGTCCCGATGAGCACACTACTTTGTGTGTGTTCTCCAGGAGTGGGGCCTCTGTTTCCCCCATTCCTGTCGAAGTCCTGCAATCAACTCCCACTAGCCTTCAAAATCTGATTCTCTAGGAATTCCTCCTCCCGTTGCCAGACTCCCAGGTTGGGAAGCCTGACGTGGGGCTCAGAATCTTCACTCTAGTGGATGGACTTCTGTGGTCTAAGTGTTCTCCAGTCTGTGAGTCACCCACCCAGCAGTTATGGGATCTGATTTTACTGTGATTGCGCCCTTCCTTCCATGTCACTTGGCTTCTCCTTTGTCTCTGGATGTGAGGTCAGTTTTTTGGTGAGTTCCAGTGTCTTCCTGTTGATGATTGTCCAGCAGCTAGTTGTGATTATGGTGTTCTAGCAAGAGGGAGTGATAGCACATCCTTCTACTCCACCATCTTATTTCCTCCCTTTCCTTCCTTCCTTCCTTCCTTCCTTCCTTCCTTCTTTCTTTCTTTCTTTTTTCTTTCTCTCTCTCTCTCTCTTTCTTTCATCTCTTTTATTTCCTCTCTGATCTTTATTTCCTTCCTTCTGCTATCTTTGCGCTTTCTTTCTTCTTCTTTTCTAATTCCTTTTAGGTGATTTCTAACATTCTTTAGATGCTAGGTTAGGTTGTTTATTTGAGATTTTTCTTGTTTCTTGAGGTAGACCTGTATCACTATAAACTTCCCTCTTAGGACTGTTTTTGCTGCATTCTATAGATTTTGGAGTGTTGTGTTTCCACTCTCATTTCTCTCAAATTTTTTTTGATTTTCTCTTTGATTTCTTCATTGACCCACCAGTTTTTTAGTATCATGTTTAGTCTCCATATATTTGTGATTTTCCCATTTTTCTTCCTGTACTGATTTCCATTCTGGTTGGAAAAAATGATTGGTATACTTTATATCCTCTTAAACTTTTGAGACTTGGAGAACATTACATGAGCACTTGGAAAGAATGTTATTCTGCTATTTTTGGATAGAATGTCCTGTAGATATCTATTAAGTCCAACAGTCTACTGTGTCATTTAATAGATCTGTGTGATCTGTCCATTGATGTAAGTGGGGTGTTAAAATTACCTATTATTATTGTATTATTGTCAAATTCTCCCTTTAAGTTTGTTAATATTTGCTTTATATATTTAGTGCACCTGTTTGGGGTGCATATATTTTAATGAGTGTAATTTCCTCTTCTTGCATTGATCCCTTTATCATTTTACAATGCACTTCTTTGTCTTTTGTTACTTTGCTTTTTATTATTTATTTAGTTCTATTTCTATTTCAGAAAATTTAATTTTTAATGGTTTAGAAATTTAGAGTTTTTAAATTTTTAATTTTACATTGGAGTGTAGTTGATTAACAGTGTTGTGTTAGTTGAGACTTTGTTTTAAAGTCTGCTTTGGTTAATATGAATATTACTACACTTTCTCATCATTTCCATTTGCATGAAATATCTTTTTCCATCCCCTCACCTTTGGTCTGTGTGTGTCTTTACCTCTGAAGCGAGTCTCCTGTAAGCAATATATAGATGGGTCTTATTTTGTTTTTTAATCCAATCAGCCATTCTATGTCTTTTGATTGGAGCATTTAGTCCATTGACATTTAAAGTAGTTATTGATAGGTATGTACTCATTGCTATTTTACTACTTGTTTTCCAGTTCTTTTTATACTTTTCTCTGTTCTTTTTGTTTCTTTCCTTGTAGTTTGATAATTTTCTTTAGTAGTATGCTGTGTTCCTTTCTCTCTAGTTTTTGTGTATCTATTGTAGGTTTTTGATTTGTGGTTATGATGGGGTTCATATATGTTGACCTATAACTATATCTAGTTGTTTTAAACAGGTAGTCCTTTAAGTTCAAGTGCATTCTAGAAGATCTACATTTTTTACTCCCCTCCCTACATTTTTTTTTTTCTTTTTTGGTTTCTTTTTCTGGCTGTGTCAGGTCTTAGTTGCAGCACATGGAATCTTCATTGTAGCATGCAGGACCTTTTGTTGTGGCACACGGGCTTCTCTCTAGTTGTGGTGTGTGGGTTTTCTCTTTCTAGTTGTGGTGCATGGGCTCCAGAGAGCATGGGCTCTGTAGTTTGTGGCACAGGGGCTCTCTAGTTGAGGCATGCATGCTCACTAGTTGTGGTGCATGGGCTCAATAGTTGTGGCACGCAGGCTTAGTTGCCCTGCAGCATGTGAGATCTTAGTTCCCTGACCAGGGATCAAACCTGTGTCCCCTGCATTGGAAGGAGGATTCTTTACCACTGGACCACCTGGGCAGTCCCCACATTTGTGTGTTTGATGTTATATTTTACACTTCATGTTTAACCCTTAACTGATTATTGTAGTAATAGTTGATTTTATGATTTTTTGCCTTTTAATCTTCATAGTAGCTTATTTAAGTGGTTGATCCTCAGCCTTTACTGTAACCTTAACTAGTGGGATTTTTCTTTCCTATAGATTCTTACTTCTTTGTATAGCTTTTTCTTCCCTCTTAGGTAAGACCTTTTAAATTTTCTTTTATGGTAGATTTAGTATCGATAAACTTTTTTAGTTTTTGTTTGTCTGAGAAGTTCTTTATCTCTCCATCTATTCTAAATGATAATCTTGCTAGGTAGAGTGTCCTAGGTTACAGGGTTTTCCCTTTCAGCACTTTGAATATATGACATCACTCCCTTCTGACCTTCAAAGTTTTTGTCTAAAAATCAGCTGATAGCCTTATGGGTGTTTCCTTTTATACAACTCTTTGTTTTTCTCTTACTGCCTTTAGAATCCTTTCTTTAACTTCTGCCATTTTATTTAAGATGTCTTGGTGTGGATCTGTTTTGGTTCATCTTGTTTGGAACTCTCTGTGCTTCCTGTACCTGGATATTTTCCTCCTTCACGTTTGTGAATTTTTCAGCCAAAATTTCATCAAATACATTTTCAACCCCTTTCTCTTTCTCTTCTCCTTCTGGGATGTCTATAATGCTCACATTGGTTTGCTTCTTGTTGTTCCATAGGTCCCTTAAACTGTTTTCATTTTTTTAAATTTGTTTTTCTTTTTGCTGTTCTGGTTGAACAATTTCCATTATTCTATCTTTCAGATCAGGTATGCATTCTTCTGTATCACTTAGTCTGCTATTCCTTCTAGTGTGTTTTTCATTTCAGTTATTATATTCTTTAGTTCTGACTTGTTCTTTTTTATATTTTCTAGTTCCTTAAAATTCTCACTGTGTTCATCTATTCTTTTCTGTAATTCAGTTAGCATTTTTATTACTAGTGTTTTGAATTCTTTATCTGGTCAATGATTTATTTCTGTTTCATTAGTTGTTTTTCATGGGTTTTCTCTTGCTCTTTCAATTGAACCAAATTCCTCTGTCTTCTTATTTTATGTAACTTTCTCTTTCTCTATGAAATTACTTGAAACAGTTACCTATTGTGGTCTTAAAAGAGTGTCTTTATGTGAGAACATCACTACATAGTCTACATGAGCCCAGTGGCTTTGGTGGGAGAGCTGGATTTGATGTGAACAGGAGTCACATCTTTCCTCAGGGTGTGCTGGCAGCTATCACCTTGCTAGGAGGTGGGGCTGGAGATGGAGGGGCTAGAGATGGAGCCAGATGTGAGCCAGCACTTCCTCTCTGTGCAGTGACCATAACCACCCTATTGCACGTGGGGATGGGTTCCAAGTTGCTGGAGTAGAAGCCCTGAGGATTGAGTTGAAGCCATAGGGTAGGCAGGGCCCATGCTGGCTCCCAGCATGGGTTGCAGTGTGGGCTGTGGCAGTCTATATGAAGATAGAGATTGGAGCTGCTTCTGATGTGCTGCCTAAGTGTCAGTAATAGCTGCTGCTGCCCTGCTCAGGCACCGCTTTGGGTCAGAGCCACCTCTGTTTCTCAAAACCAGTCTCCCAAGTGGGGCTGAAATGTGTGCTCAGCTTAGGCTGGGGCACACACCAGAGCAGTAATGGGAAACCAACTAGTCACCTATACAATTTTCAATCCTCTCTCTGCCCTGCTTCAGGACCAAGCAAGCATGTGCATGCTCCTCACAAGCAGAGTCCAGGCTTCCCTGGACTCCCAGCCCTCCTGTTAGTACCACTGGCCCTCCAAGCATCCAGGGGGACTCATCTTCCCTGTGTCAACCCCAGGGGTGAGGTGCCCAGTATGTGGCTCACACTACTCCTCAGGGAAGAACTCCACCTGTGCGTTCTCCCTTTTCCTCTGAGTCTCCTCCCAGAAGCACAGGTCTCAACCTCATCACTTCCTTTCCCTTTCTACCCAATTCTGTTTGAATTTTCCTTACTGCCTTGGTTGTACAGTGGAAAAACAGTATTTGTGGAAAGAGAGGAGAGAAAGGAGTTCTTGGGAAGATAAATTTTAGGAACTGGTGTATATATCGGAACTGAGGATCTGGATATAGGCTTTCTAAAACTATGTATATTACAAATACTTTGGAAAATTTTTCAGTTGGCTGCATACCTCAGTTTGAAGACCAGTGAGCTAGACACTAATATTGCCAGGGAACACACACCCTCCAACCAGCTTCCACAGGGCACATTTGACCTCCTTTTTTCTCAAACAAGGGATTTAACATGTAGATAATGTGGTTTAACATGGGGTTTATAACACAGAAGAGCACAGAGACCAGGATATCCATATCCAAGGAGTAGCCTACTCTGGGTCTGTCATAGTTGACGTTGGCCATTCCATAAAAGACCACCACCATAGTGAGGTGGGGTGCACAAGTAGAGAAGGCCTTGCTCCTGCCCTGAGCAGAGGAAATCCAAAGGATGGCAGAGATGATAAGTATGTAGGACACTGCAGTAAACAGGTAGGGGTTCAGGCCAATGGTTGCACTGGCCACATGGAGCACAGACTCACCGAGAGAGGTGTCTGAGCAGGAGAGCTTCAGGAGCAATGGGATATCACAGAGAAAGTGGCTGATCTTGTTAGGCCCACACAGAATGAGTGTAGCTGCCAGCACTGTGTATGTCACAGAATTCACCAGCCCACATAGCCAGGACCCAGTTGCCAAACAAACACAGACCTTCACATTCATGAGGACTGGATATTGAAGAGGGTGGCAGATGGCTACATAGCAGTCAGGAGTCGGAGTTGCCAATAAAACACCCTCAGTGCCGGCACATTTCACAAGGAAGAAAATCTAGGAATAGCAGCCCTCACAGGAGATGGTCTTCTTCTCCTGGAAGAAGTTCACCAACATGACTGGAATAGTGGTAGATGTGTAGCAGGTGTCCAAGAAACTCAGGTTGCTGAGGAAATAATACATTGGGGTGTGGAGGGCAGGACTGACTCTTGTGGCCATTATTATGAGTGTGTTCCTGAAAAGAGTTGTCAGGTAAATGACCAGGAAGACCAGGAAGAACAAGCCCTGTAGGTTCGGATGGTTGGAAAATCCCAAGAAGATGAATTCAGTGACATCTGTTTGACTGTTAATTTCAAGGGGCATCACAGCTACAAAACAATGAGAAAAAAAAAGCCATAATGAGAACGTACAAGGAGCACCCCAAATGGGCTTGTAAACTTATAGGGCCATGTAAAATAATGTTGGATATAGACAGTTTGGACTGTGGAAGGAGGTGTGCAGAAGTGTCTTCAGAGAGACAAGAACTTCTCACTCAGCAGATCTAACCAGCTCAGGCCCAGGGACCACCCACAAATTTGCATGGCTACTGGTGTGTGAAAATAAACGCAGACTTGGTTAAAACCAGCAACAAGCCACCAACCCCTTCATTAGTATGAACTCATTTCTCACTACCTTGGTAATATCTACCTCCTATCATTGCCCTTTTTGGTAAGCATATAAACTTTTCTAAGAAATAAGATTTAATTGCAAAAAATAAGGAAAATTAGAAAAATATAAAGAATTTAATCACCTGCAGAATCAGAATCAGTGCTACTTTTCAGTGTACTCCATTGTAGGTTTTTTTCAGTTATGTAAATCTTGAGCTCTGCTTATAGTTTTAAAATATTAGGAGTACAATTTCCCAAATTGGAAAGAAAGAGGTAATGCTATCTATTCACAGAAGACATGATCTTATATAGAGAAAATACCAAAGAAGCCACAGAAAGCTACTAGAGCTCATAAACAAATTCAGCAAAATTAAACACACAATAATCATTTGTGTTTCTGTACACTAACAATGAACAATCCAAAAAGGAAGTTAAAAAAATCAATTCCATTTACAATGACATCTAGAAGAATTAAGTATTTATAATGTCTTGCTAAAGAGGTGAAAGACTTTTTACACTGAAAACCACAAAGCATTGCTGAAAGAAATTAAAGGAGACATAAATAAATGGCAAGACATCCCACGTTCATGGTTAAAAAGACTTAACATTGTTAAGATGTCAGTATATCCAAAATGATCTACACATTTTGATCAATATCAAAATTCTATAGATCTTTCCCACAGAAATGGAAAAGCCAGTCCTCAAATTCATATGAAATTGTAAAGGACCCTGAATAGTCAATACAATCTTGGCAAAGAACAATAAAGTTGGAGGACTCACACTTCCTGACTTTGAAACTTACTGCAAAGCAACAATATTGTACTAGCATAAGAGAGACATATAGACCAATGGAATAGAATAAACAGCCCAGAAATAAATTCTCACATACATGTTGATTTTCAACAAGGGTACCAAGACTATTCAATGGGAGGAAAGAAAGTCTTTTCAATAAGTGGTTCTGGGAAAACTGGATATCCACATGCAAAAGAAAGAAGTGGTCCCTTACCTTATATAATACACAAAATTAACACAAAATGTATTAAAGACCAAAACTTAAGAGCTAAAACTATAATACTTTTATAAGAAAACATTGAGGAGAAATCTTGATTTCATTATATTTGGCAACAATTTCATAGATATGATTCCAAAATTACAGGAAAACAAAAGAAAAATAAATTTTACATCATGAAAATTAAAGTATCATCAAAGGGCACTAACAAGAAGTAAAAGATAACCTATAGAATATGAGAAAATATTTGCAAGTCATATATCTGATAAGGAATTAATATCCAGCATATATAAAGAACAACTCAACAACAAAAAATAAATTCAGCAAAGTTGCAAAATACAAAATCAATATATGAAAATATGTTGCATTTCTATGCACTGAAAACAAACTCTCAGAAAGAGAAATAAAACAATTCTATTTACAATTGTACTAAAAAGAATTAAATACCTAGAAATAAATTTAAAGAGGTGACAGACAGGTACACTGAAAACTATAAGATATTGATGAAAGAAATTGAAAAAGACACAAACAAATGAAAAGATATTCTGTATTCATGAATTGGAAGAATTAATATTGTTAAAATTTGATATTGCCCAAAGCAATCTATAGTTTCAGTGCAATCCCTATCAAAATTCCTATTGGCATTTTTCACTGAAATTGTACAAATAATTATAAAATTTGTATGAAACTACAAAAGACACCAAATAGCCAAAGAAATCTTGAGAAAGAAGAACAAAGCTGGAGGCATCATGCTCCCTGATTTTAAACCATATTACATAGTTAATATAGTAATCAAAACAGTGTAGTATTGACATTAAAAGAGACACATAGGGGACTTCCCTGGTGGTCCAGTGGTTAAGAATCTGCCTCCCAATGCAGGGGACGTGGGTTTGATCCCTGGTTGGGGAAATAAGATCCCACATGCTGTGGGGCAACTAAGTCCGCATGCCACAACTACTGAGGCCGTGCACTCTGGAGCCCACGAGACACAACTAGAGAGAAGCCCACACACTGCAATGAAGAGTCTGTGAACCGCAACAGAAGATTTTGCATGTCGCAAAAAAGATCCTGCATGCTGCAAATAAGACCCAATGCAGCCAACTAAATAAATAAATAATTAATAAATAAATATTTTTTAAAAAGAGAGAAACACGTAGATCAATGGAACAGAATAGAGAGCCCAGAAATAACCCACACATATGTGGTCAATTAATTTATGAGAAAGGAGCCAAGCATATACACTGAGGAAAGCAAAATCTCTTCAATAAATGCTGTTGGGAAAATTGGACAGCCACAGGCAAAAGAATGAAACTGGACTACTGTCTTATACCATACACAAAAGTTAACTCAAAATGGATTAAAGACTTGAATATAAGACCTGAAACCATAAAACTCCTCGAAGAAAACAGGCAGTAAGCTCCTTGACATCAGTCTTGGTGATACCTTTTACTATTATAAATACTGGAATGAACATTTTTATACATAAGTATATGTGAGCGTTTCTGGTTACCTCTTCAGAATAAATTTGGTCTCCATGTTTTTAAATATACTTCAGATAGAAAAATTCTAAGTAATCAAGCATACTTAAGTATGTTAACTTATTAAAGTAAACTTTATGACACCAAGATTTACTCTCAAACGTTGTATGTTTTCTGAAAAAATAATTGATACAGTTATTAGCTTTCTTTTAAATTATCCGTGCTGACAGGTTCACAATAACTGTGAATAGGGATTTCTGCACCTTTTTCAATCTTGGAGGTAAGATGATATAGTGGAAAGGGTGGGCTCTTGAATCAGATAGATGTAAAATCAAATCCTACTTCTACTGCTTGCTAGATGTAAATGGTGGATAAGTTAGCAGACTTCTCTGTTCCTCAGTTTGCTTATTGTATTCTGATATTAATACTGCCTATATCAGAGTTTTTGGGAGAAGTAACATGAGATAATATAAGTAATGTGCCTGCTATATAATAGGTGTTCAATCAACTGTGGCTATCAATGCTATTTTTTTTAATCCATACAAAAATATTTTAAGGTAAAATATTTTCTTTGGCTCTACCTTCCAAATTGAATAAATATTATTCTCACTACTGTCACCACAGAGACCCCAGTCCAAGCTATCATTTTTTCTTGCCTAGACTCCTATTTTCTTTCCACTCCCCTGTTCTCATTTAGTCAATCTCCACACAGCAGCAACCAGAGTGAGTTTTTACAGCATAAACAAAATTACACCACTCTTAAACTCAAAACCTTTTGATAGTTTCCCATCTCACTTAGAATAAAATCTAAAGATCTCACCTTGGCATACAAAGCCCATGGGATCTGACCTCTGACTACATTTCTAATATTACTTCCCACCATTATTCCCCGTTGCTCACTCAGCTTGAGCTACACAGGGCTGCTTTCCATTTAAGTTCACCAAACACATGCCCATTGTAAGGGCTTGTACTTGATATTTCTTTAGCTAGAAACTTTCCCCCAGATATTTGCATGGTCCGTTTCCTATTTTCATTGAAGTTTTTCCTGAACTCTTACTTCCTTAAGGATACTTCCTCTGAAAATTCTATCTAAAATAGCAGCTCCATCATTTTATCCTCTTCTCCTGCTTTACTTCTTTTGTAGAATTATGCTGCACCTGGCATGAAATTATTTATCTATTTGAATGTGTTTGTAGTATAAGTTCAGTGAGGCCTGGAGCTCAGTTTTTCTCCCTCTCTATCACTCATACCTAAGACAGTGTCTGGCATACAGTATGTGCTCAGTAATTATGTGTGGAATGAATAAATGAATCTATATTTTTAGATAATTCTGGATTTTAATATATTTCCTGTGAGAAAATCTAGTCTAATTCTTTTTCATTTTGCCTAATTATGTTTAATTATTCTTCCTTATATCTTTCCCCTGACCTGTGGATATCAGCCTATCATGCTTATCAGCCCATTTTATTCTCTAGAGTAGAAAATTTTACACATTGGAAATTTTAACATCTTCTTCCATATCGACTTTTTACATAATAAATAATTCTCATTAAGAATAAAGATAAAACCTAACTTATTTTTATTTCTCCCATATAAGTTATCAATTAAAGCAAAATATTATCCTGTTAGAACCCCAACAGATATATATATATAACTTGATTGTAATATATGTATTACTTGATTGGCTTTTATGTGTGCCCCTAAATTCATGATTCATGTTTCTAAACTACTAAAGGAACACAAGAATTTATTGAATTATTTAATCAGAGACTTTGCTCTGCAACCTGAAGGGCAGCCTTCATAAACTATCCAATCAATATTAAACTGGGAACCTTATCCTAGGATGCTATCCTATTGAAAGCAGTGATCGTTTTAAACCCTAAAATATATCCAATCACTCCCTATCTTAAAAATCTTTCAGTGGCCTCCATTCTCTATAAAATGAAGTTCAGATTATTTCGCATGGCTTCAGGAAGAAGATTCAGGTTTCTGAAGTACTGACACTTTTTTTTTTTGGTGTGAGGGAGCTTTTTAAAATTTTTGAAAATATCTTACTTTTGTAAATCTGCATAGCATGATTATGTGAATAGCTTTCTAGGGCACCACCCAAGGTTTTAGAAAATGTCTCTGCAAATTTGGGCCCTGAAGTTTAAGTTTCAGTTGCTTATGTAAACTCTCCTTTCATGGCCAATATACTACATTGGTTAAGTTGTGAACTCTGGAGTTAGGTTTCTTGGGATCAAGACTCATCATTGTACTTCTTTAGTTATGAGAACCTGGGTCAGTTACTTCTTCTCTCTTTGCTTAATATTTCCATGTCTAAAATGAAAATTGAAAGAAAAGAGACCATATTTAAGATGGAATCATAAAAAATTTACTCAGTCCAAAAGGACAAATAAATGGGCAAATATATTTTTTAAAGAATTTAAAAAGACTACTAACTGTTCAAAAAAATAATAGCATGTATTGGAGAGCTTATAACATAGATAGAAATTAAATACATAACAATAACAACACAAAGGGTGGGAGGGTGAAAAAAATGGAAAAATGTTTTGTAGTATTCTTGCATTGTACCTTAAGTAGTAAAACATAAAGATAGATCATATTAAGTAAACAATGTATAGTACAATAGAGTGAGCACTAAAAAATAATACAAAGAAGTGTATCCAAAAACCAATAGAAGAGATAAAATGGAATTATAATAAAAACTAAAACTCAATCCAAAAGAAGGCACAAAATATCAGATGGGACAAATGGAAAACAAATGATAAAATACTAGACTTAAGTCTATCACATCAGTAATACCAGAAAATGTAAGTAGAATAAACACTCCAATAAAAAGACAGAGCTTCAGACTGGATTTTAAAATGAACCAAGTATATCCCCTTTTTAATAAACTCATTTACATATTAGATTTTGAATATGTTCAAAATAAAAGGATAGGGACAAATGTACTATGTAAAACCAAACATAAAAAAAGTTGATGTAAAAAAAAAAAGTTGATGTGTAGGCTTTAAGATAGAGAGATTACCAAAAGTAAAGAGGAATATTTTGTAATAATAAAAGGATCAGTTCATCAAAAAGACATAATAATCACAAATATGTAAAAGCATCTATTAAAATAACTGAAAAATACATAAAGAAAATATTGACAAAAGAAGAGTTGGACAAGTTCACAATCATAGTTGGAAACTTTAATACTCCTTTCTCATTGAAAATTATGAAATTAAAAATTCAGTAAGGATACAGAATATTTAATTATTAAAATATATTTTGGATTTTTGTCACAAATATATTTTGTGACAACACAATTACCTTGACATAATTAACACTACATTATATCCAATAATTTCAGAATAAACATTCCAGTTGAATGCATACGGAATATTCACTAAAGTAGACCATACCCTGGGCTACAAAGCAAGTTTCATATGGAGTATGTTTCCTGACCATGATGGAATTAAATTATAAATTAATAACAAAAAGATATCTGAAAAATCCCCCAATATTTAGAAATTTAGCAAACATATCTATGAAACTTATGGGTCAGAGGAGTCATAAGGAAAATAGAAAATATCTTAAATGTAATGATAATGAAAACACAGCTAATAAGTATTTGTGGGGTGGGGACTTCCCTGGTGGTGCAGTGGTTAAGAATCTGCCTCCAAATGCAGGGGACATGGGTTCAAACCCTGGTCCAGGAAGATCCCATATGTCACAGAGTACCTAAGCCCAAGTGCCACAACTTACTGAACCTGTGCTCTAGAGCCCATGAGCCACAACTACTGAGCCCATGTGCTGCAACTACTGAAGCCTGTGTGCCTAGAGCCCATGCACTGCAACGAAGATTAGCCCCCACTCACAGCAACCAGAGAATGCCCATATGCAACAAAGACCCAACCCAGCCAAAAATTAAAAAAAAAAAAAAGTGGGGGTGGGTGTATCTAAAACAAGGTTTAGAGAGAAATTTATAGCTTTTAATGCCTATATAAGAAAATGAATGTTTAAAATAAATAATCTAGGCTTTTAACCCTATTGGGTAGAAGTATTTCTAACTTACTGGTTAGAAACAGAAGATAAAATTAAACCCAAACAAAAAAAATTTTAAGTGATACAGACCTGAAATTAATAAAATAAGAAAACAGACAAACAGAAAATCAACAAAGGCAAAATTTTGTTCTTTGAAAAGTTTAATAAAACTGATATACCCTTAGCCAGACTGATCAAAGAAATAAAAGAGAAAACACAAATTACCAAAATCAGGAATGAAAAAGGTGGACACCACTACAGATCCTACAAACATTAAAAAGATAATAAAATACAAGGAACAACTTTATTCTGTTAAATTTGACAACTTAGATAAAATGGACAAATTCCTTGAAAAACACAACTTCTGAAAATGTAAGAAGTAATTGACATAAGGAGAAACAGAATATATGAATGGTGTGAATCTATTAAAAGAAATTTAATCTGCAATTAAAAACCTTGCCAAAAAGAAACTCCAGGCCCAGATTGTTTCATGGTGAATTCTATCAAACATTTTAAGAAGAAATAATATAGTATTACAAAAACTCCTCATAGAATAAAAACAGAGGGAATACTTCCCAACTTGTTTTATGACAACAGCATAATCTTGACGCCAAAATGTGATAAGGTTTTTTTATAAGAAAAGAAAATTACAACCTGATATCCCTCATGAACATAGACACAAAAATGCTTAAAGAAATACTATCAAATCCAATCCAATGATACTTGAAAAGGATAATACACCATAGTTTATTATGGTTTATTACAGGAATGTAAGGTTGTTTTACCATTTAAAAGTTAATCATTGCCATCCTTATATTAATATAATAAAGGAGAAAAACTGTGAACAACTCAATACATGCAGAAAAAACACTTGACAAAATTCAATACCCATTCATAATAAAAAATAAACATCCAACAAACTAGGAATAAATGGGAATTTCATCAATCTGGTAAAATATATTTAGAAAAACCCTACAGTTTGTATTATACTTAATGGTGACACATTCTGTGTAACATATAAAAAAACAGGGATGTCCACTCTCACAGTTTCTATTTAGAATTGTACTAGAAGTCCTAACTAATGCAACAAGACAAGAAAAGTAAAAGGCATAAATGTTTAAAGGAAAGATGTCAACCTACATTTATTCACAGATGTCATGATTGTGTATGTAGAAAATCAAGAGGAATTAATGAAGTAATATTTAAGAAAATCTCAGGAAGCAAAGTCAATATGCAAAGATTAATTGTATTTCTATAATCAACAAACTCTGGAAATGTAATTTAAAACAATATTATTTGCAATAGCTTTATCAACAAGTGTGTAGAAATAAACTTAACAAACAATTTGTAAGTTCTCTCCATTGTAAAGCACAAAATATTGCTTAGAGAAATTAGAGACAAAAATCATCCTACAGATTCAACACAGTCTAAATAAAAATTTCAGTAGTCCTTTTTGAGGAAATTACAAACTGATTCTAAAGTTTATATGGAAATTTAAAGGACCTAGAAGAGCCAAGATATATTGAAGAATAAAAATAAAGTTGGAGAACTTATTTCAAGAGTTAAATAACTTTAAATAATTAAGATAGTGTGGCACTATTGTAAAGAAAGACAAATAGATCAGTGGGACAAAACAGAGCTCAGAGATGGACACATAACATATACTGGCAAATGATTTTCAATGAAGTTACCAAAGCCATTCAATATGTTAAAGAAATATTTTTAAATAAAGGGAGCTGGAGCAACTGAATATATGTATGAAAAATAAAGAATCTTGACTCCCAACTTACCTAAAGAACAAAATTGATAATCCTACTTCATCAAAATTAAGAACTTTTGCTCTTCAAAAAACACTATTAAAGGATAAAGAGCAGTGTAGAGACTGTGAAAATATTTATATTTATCTCACAAAAGAGTCATATCCAAAATATATTTTAAATGCCTATAAATCAATAATAAAAACACAAAGGACAGGCTGGGCTCGTGAGCCATGGCCGCTGAGTCTGTGTGTCTGGAGCCTGTGCTCCACAACGGGAGAGACCACAACAGTGAGAGGCCCGCATACCGCAAACAACAACAACAACAAAAACACAAAAGACAAATGAACAACACAATTGAAAACTGGGAGACATGAACAGACACTTCACAAAAGACTATATCTAAATGGCCAATAACTTAAGAAAAGATACATCAACATGCAAATTAAGACAATGTGAAATAGGGGTTAGGACATCCTTGCCTGTTCCTCACCTTGGGGGAAAAGCATGCAGCATTTTACCATTAAATATGATGTTAATATAAGGTTTTTTTAAATGTGCCCTTACCAGTTAAGAAAGTTCCATCTATTCTTACCTTATTAAGACTCTTATTATGAATGGACATTAAATTTTGTTGAATGTTTTTTCTAAATACATCTATTGATGTATTTTTTAATAATCCTACTTCTGGGATTCCAATTATGTTTATGTTTGGTGCTGTAAAATAGCTCTCAGATACTCTGGATTTTGGTGGGGGGTTTGGTTTTCTACTTCTATTTCTCTTTGTGTTTTGGTTTGGGTAATTTCTTTAACATATTTTCAAGTTCATGGATTCTTTTCTTCAGCTGATGAGCCCATAAGGTAATTCTTTATCTCTGTCACTATGTTTATTTCTACTTGATCTTTTCTTATTGTTTCCATCTCTCATGCAATTAGCTCTGATTTTGCTTGTTGTTTACCTTTTTCATTGAATGCCTTAATCTATTAATCATTTTTATTTTAAATTCCTTGTCTGATAGTTTTAATATCTCTGTCATATCTGAGTCTTGTTCTGATGTTTGTTTTGTCTCTTCAGAATGTTGAGTTTTTTTTTGTTTTTTTTTTACCTTTTTGTATACCTCGTAACTTTTTGTTGAAACTGAACAGTTAGGACAGTAGAGACTGAGGTAAATTTGGGGAGGATGAGGCTTGGAGATGAGCATGTCTTCCCTTCTAGACCTTTAGTATGGGAGTTTGGGTTAATCTAGAGAGGAGTTGGCCTGAGTTTGGAGTTTGTTGTTGCTATGGTTACCTTCAGTGCACTACAGGCTTTAAATTTCTCTACTGATTTCTTGTGCTTAGGGTTAGGCAAATTTGCCAGAGTTTTATTTTTCTCAAGTTTTACTCTCCCTGCCTGCTTTGTGTCTACCTTTCATACTACTACCCCCAGAGATAATCTGTTTCTTGATGCCACTGTAACAATTGTATCCCACTGTTAATTTTTCTCATTGTTTGTTAGTGGGCTGGTGGGGAACTGGGGGGTGGGGTGGGAGGTGGGGGAGTGGGTAGATATCCTCTGATGTTCTGGTAAGGCTTAGTCTTAAGTACTGCGAACCTGGTTCTTGGGGGTGTGGCCTTCACGAGTGATCCTGCCCCTTTGCCAGCTCTAGTGCTGGTCCTAGCACATAGCCTCTCCTTGAGTGGTAGAATTTTTGTCCCTGTCCCTTCCCAGCTGCAATGTTTTTCTACAAAGTCCTAAGGGGATACTTTTTGTTGCTTTTGCCCTGCAGATTACAGCTTTACTTCTGTAGGAAAAAATATGGTAAATGGGCCTGGAAGAAGTTTTTGCAGTCGCTGCTGTTCCCCCCACCTTCCTCCCCCAGGCAGCCCCATATAGGGAAGCTTTCTCAATACTTGTTGGTCTTTGCTATGAGCATCTGATGAAGTTCATGGAGGAAAGCAAGAGGGTGAAAACCTTCTTGCCTATGGTACCCAGGGATTTCGCACACTCATGCCGGCCCACACTTAGTGTTTAGTAATTCATTAAATTCACAGAGAAGTTGAGTCTTATCAGCTTACATGGCATCCGATGGCTTCTGTCCCAGGTAAAAAAAAAAAAGCTTAGTTCCTATTTCTCCCTGCAAGAGTCTATGCCTCCCCAGTTCTCTGTTTAGTTGTTTGCCCTGCAAATTCAATTCCCTAATGGGTTCAAGAAAAGTCATTAATTTGCATTATGTCCAACTTTACTGTTGTTGTTGCAATGCTAGAAGCAACACTCTTTCCAGCTCTCTAAATCTCTGAGCTGAAGTTGGAAGTCTACACAACCACTTTTGAAAACTATTTGGAAAGTTTCTTTTTTTTTTTTTTTAACATCTTTATTGGGGTATAATTGCTTTACAATGGTGTGTTAGTTTCTGCTTTATAACAAAGTGAATCAGTTATACATATACATATGTTCCCATATCTCTTCCCTCTTGCGTCTCCCTCCCTCCCACCCTCCCTATCCCACCCCTCCAGGCGGTCACAAAGCACCCAGCCGATATCCTTGTGCCATGCGGCTGCTTCCCACTAGCTATCTACCTTACGTTTGTTAGTGTGTATATGTCCAGGCGGTCACAAAGCACCCAGCCGATATCCCTGTGCCATGCAGCTGCTTCCCACTAGCTATCTACCTTACGTTTGTTAGTGTGTATATGTCCATGACTCTCTCTCGCCCTGTCACAGCTCACCTTCCCCCTCCCCATATCCTCAAGTCCGTTCTCCAGTAGGTCTGTGTCTTTATTCCTGTCTTACCCCTAGGTTCTTCATGACATTTTTTTCTTCTTAAATTCCATATATATGTGTTAGCATACGGTATTTGTCTTTATCTTTCTGACTTACTTCACTCTGTATGACCGACTCTAGGTCTATCCACCTCATTACAAATAGCTCAATTTCGTTTCTTTTTATGGCTGAGTAATATTCCATTGTATATATGTGCCACATCTTCTTTATCCATTCATCCAATGATGGGCACTTAGGTTGTTTCCATCTCTGGGCTATTGTAAATAGAGCTGCAATGAACATTTTGGTACATGACTCTTTTTGAATTTTGGTTTTCTCAGGGTATATGCCCAGTAGTGGGATTGCTGGGTCATATGGTAGTTCTATTTGTAGTTTTTTAAGGAACCTCCATACTGTTCTCCATAGTGGCTGAACCAATTCACATTCCCACCAGCAGTGCAAGAGTGTTCCCTTTTCTCCACACCCTCTCCAGCATTTATTGTTTCTAGATTTTTTGATGATGGCCATTCTGACTGGTGTGAGATGATATCTCATTGTAGTTTTGATTTGCATTGCTCTAATGATTAATGATGTTGAGCATTCTTTCACGTGTTTGTTGGCAGTCTGTATATCTTCTTTGGAGAAATGTCTATTTAGGTCTTCTGCCCATTTTTGGATTGGGTTGTTTGTTTTTTTGTTATTGAGCTGCATGAGCTGCTTGTAAATTTTGGAGATTAATCCTTTGTCAGTTGCTTCATTTGCAAATATTTTCTCCCATTCTGAGGGTTGTCTTTTGGTCTTGTTTATGGTTTCCTTTACTGTGCAAAAGCTTTGAAGTTTCATTAGGTCCCAATTGTTTATTTTTGTTTTTATTTCCATTACTCTAGGAGGTGGGTCAGTAAGGATCTTGCTGTGATTTATGTCATAGAGTGTCCTGCCTATGTTTTCCTCTAGGAGTTTGATAGTTTCTGGCCTTACATTTAGGTCTTTATTCCATTTTGAGCTTATTTTTGTGTATGGTGTTACGGAGTGATCTAATCTCATACTTTTACATGTATCTGTCCAGTTTTCCCAGCACCACTTATTGAAGAGGCTGTCCTTTCTCCACTGTACATTCCTGCCTCCTTTATCAAAGATGAGGTGTCCATATGTGCGCGGGTTTATCTCTGGGCTTTCTATCCTGTTCCACTGATCTATCTTTCTGTTTTTGTGCCAGTACCCTACTGTCTTGATTACTGTAGCTTTGTAGTATAGTCTGAAATCAGGGAGCCTGATTCCTCCACCTCCTTTTTTCGTTCTGAAGATTGCTTTGGCTATTCGGGGTCTTTTGTGTTTCCATACAAATTGTGAAATTTTTTGTTCTAGTTCTGTGAAAAATGCCAGTGATAGTTTGATAGGGATTGCATTGAATCTATAGATTGCTTTGGGTAGTAGAGTCATTTTCACAATGTTGATTCTTCCAATCCAAGAACATGGTATCTCTCTCCATCTATTTGGATCATCTTTAATTTCTTTCATCAGTGTCTTATAATTTTCTGCATACAGGTCTTTTGTCTCCTTAGGTAGGTTTATTCCTAGATATTTTATTCTTTTTGTTGCAATGGTAAATGAGAGTGTTTTCTTGATTTCACTTTCAGATTTTTCATCATTAGTATATAGGAATACCAGAGATTTCTGTGCATTAATTTTGTATCCTGCTACTTTACCAAATTCATTGATTAGCTCTAGTAGTTTTCTGGTAGCATCTTTAGGATTCTCTATGTATAGTATCATGTCATCTGCAAACAGTGACATCTTTACTTCTTCTTTTCTGATTTTGATTCCTTTTATTTCCTTTTCTTCTCTGATTGCTGTGGCTAAAACTTCCAAAACTATGTTGAATAAGAGTGGTGAGAGTGGGCAACCTTGTCTTCTTCCTGATCTTAGTGGAAATGCTCTCAGTTTTTCACCATTGAGGATGATGTCTGCTGTGGGCTTGTCATATATGGCCTTTATTATGTTGAGGAAAGTTCCCTCTATACCTACTTTCTGCAGGGTTTTTATCATAAATGGGTGTTGAATTTTGTCAAAAGCTTTCTCTGCATCTATTGAGATGATCATATGGTTTTTCTCCTTCAATTTGTTAATATGGTTTATCACATTGATAGATTTGCGTATATTGAAGAATCCTTGCATTCCTGGAATAAACCCCACTTGATCATGGTGTATGATCCTTTTAATGTGCTGTTGGATTCTGTTTGGTAGTATTTTGTTGAGGATTTTTGCATCTATGTTCATCAGTGATATTGGCCTGTAGTTTTCTTTCTTTCTGACATCCTTGTCTGGTTTTGGTATCAAGGTGATGGTGGCCTCGTAGAAGGAATTTGAGAGTGTTCCTCCCTCTGCTATATTTTGGAAGAGTTTGAGAAGGATAGGTGTTAGCTGTTCTCTAAATGTTTGATAGAATTTGCCTGTGAAGCCATCTGGTCCTGGGCTTTTGTTTGTTGGAAGATTTTTAATCACAGTTTCAATTTCAGTGCTTGTGATTGGTCTGTTTATATTTTCTACTTCTTCCTGATTCAGTCTTGGCAGGTTGTGCATTTCTAAGAATTTGTCCATTTCTTCCAGGTTGTCCATTTTATTGGCATAGAGTTGCTTGTAGTAATCTCTCATGATCTTTTATATTTCTGCAGTGTCAGTTGTTACTTCTCCTTTTTCATTTCTAATTCTATTGATTTGAGTCTTCTCCCTTTTTTTCTTGATGAGTCTGGCTAGTGGTTTATCTATTTTGTTAATCTTCTTGAAGAACCAGCTTTTAGTTTCATTGATCTTTGCTATTCTTTCCTTCATTTATTTTTTATTTATTTCTGATCTGATTTTTATGATTTCTTTCCTTCTGCTAGCTTTGGGGTTTTTTTTGTTCTTCTTTCTCTAATTGCTTGAGTTGCAAGGTTAGGTTTTTTATTCGAGATGTTTCCTGCTTCTTAAGGTGGGCTTATATTGCTGTAAACTTCCCCCTTAGAACTGCTTTTGCTGCATCTCATAGGTTTTGGGTCGTTGTGTCTCCATTGTCATTTGTTTCTTGGTATTGTTTTATTTCCTCTTTGATTTCTTCAATGATCACTTCATTATTAAGTAGTGTATTGTTTAGCCTCCATGTGTTTGTATTTTTTACAGATCTTTTCCTGTAATTGATATCTAGTCTCATGGCGTTGTGGTCGGAAAAGATACTTGATACAATTTCAATTTTCTTAAATTTACCATGGCTTGATTTGTGACCCAATATATGATCTATCCTGGATGGAAAGTTTCTAATGAAGTCAAACATACAGTTACTCTGGGACCCAGAAACACCATTCCCAGGCACATACCTAAGGAAATTAGGTGCATATGTAAACAAAATGACTTGTATAATAACAATCAAAACCAATTTGTTCATAATAGTATAAACTAGGAATAAACACTATGCCTATCAACAGGAGAATGGATACAAAAGTGTGGCATAGTCATACAATGGAATACTACACGGTTATTTAGAATACCAATATATGTATAAACACTGATGAATCTAAGACAATTTTTTTAACAAATAAAGGAAGAAAGACTTAAAATAATTTGTACTGTGGTAGCCATTCAAAATAAGTTCAAAGTTACCTCTCGATAACACTGATGGGAAAGGAGTATGAAGGAATTTTCTGAGGTGTTGGAAATAGTCTATATCTTAATTTGAGTAGTGGTTCATGGGTGCATATATCTGTAAAAATTCATCAACCTATAAACTTAAGTTTTGTGCATTTTACTGTATGTGAAATATAATTCACTTTTTAAAAATAAAGTAAGAAAAAGATAAAAACAGGAGATATTTTTCATGCAATTTTCATTTCAGTATTGGTCAGAGCCAAGTGCAACCAATCATTAAGACCTCTTAAATATTTTCTTCCATTTTCTCATCTTTTTACTTCCCCTCTACTACATTTACAGTTCAGAAACTTATCACCTCTTATCTGGACCATTGTAACTGCCTTTAGATTGGTTCCCTGCCTACAGTCTTGCCTCTTCAGGCATATACAAGCATAATGATTAAGGATTAACAATGATTAATTCACTCTCCTCAGTGATTAATTAGGAGTGAACCTGGTTGTTAGTCCCATGGGCCTTGGACTACAGATGAAAAGTAATGCTCACAATGTGTGTGTGTGTGTGTGTGTGTGTGTGTGTGTGTGTTTTACTGGGGGAGGTGCCATGTGTGAGAACACTGTCCTATAAGTAGGTTGGCAGCCCAGGCAATATTGATAGCAGAAATGTCAAGTAAAACAGATAACATGGGTCTGTCCAGCCAAGGGCAAACAAGCTCATGGGACTTGTGTTGTCCTCATGTTTACAGGAGAAAGGATCCAGAGGTCTCTGGGACACTAGTCAACTTCCCTGAGAGCTGTGCTCCTGCCAGAGGAAGGAAGACTGCAGGACTCTGAGCTTTGCTGGCAGGCCTTTCACCTACAGCTGCATCCCCAATCCCTGGAGATTCCTGTTAGTTGCAGAGACCTGGTAAGTCAGCCCTGGCTGGTTGCTACCTAACTCCATCATTAATTCTAAGAAGCTCGTGATTTTCAGTTATAGCACAACCTTATTAGCTACCCCAGAGGGGGTGTTAGGGAAGCAGCTGCTTTGGGGAATAGGACTGGCATGTGGAGGCCATGTCAGAACTGCCCTCTGAGCAAGCTCGTTGGAAAAAACCAAAAACTTGGTAGTCCTCCAACAGGGGTCTCGGAAAATATCCTCTCTTTCCTCATGGGCAGCAGGAAGTCCAGGTGTCTAGGCTGTCTGGAAGCCAGACTTTGGTGTGAGAATGGGCAGGAATGTTGCAGGGTATCAACAGTGGTCCAGAGACCACATACTAGGCGAGGGCAGACTGGAAGTAGGGGACATATGGAAGGTAATAGCCTGTGTTTTAGAAAATTATCAGCTTTAAGAAACTGATAAAACTCTATAGATCCAGAAAATGCATGTGTACCCATGCACAGAATCTTCCATGTAATCCCAGTGGGGTCATATAATTGTGAAACTCATCCTTCATAGTCCACGTGCCTTCATGTAAAACACCTTTGGTTGTCCAAGAGAGTAGTCTGAAAACTAAAACAATATCAAAATGAAACTCTCTGTAATTGAAGATGTAGAGTTTTGGAGGTTGGAGAAAATCCATGAAGCAATCAATCACAGAGAAGGAGACATACTTGGAGCACTTTGAAGTTGATGGGTGGTGAGGATCTGAATCAGTTTGGGCAGGCTGGGATAATTAATTAAAACAGGAAATAAATGAGGTATAGTAGGTATGGGGAGATGAGACAGTGGATTAGATCTGAATGATGTTGAGTGTTAGGTATCTGTGGGATATCCATGTGGAAATGCCCAATAGACAGTTGAAAATAAAGGATTTAACTTCAGGAGACAGGCTAAACCTGTTTGGAAATGGACTGGGAGTCATTGTCTTGAAGGTAGCTTTTTAATCCATAGCTGAACATGAAATCAACCAGAGAATAGATAAAGTAAGAAGAGAAGTAGGCTAAGGTGGGACTCCTGTGATCCCCAAAAGTTCACAGGGAGGTTGGTGGAAGATGTATCCAAGAAAGTTTACTGATACTCACCATTCTCTCCATGTTAGCTGTAGGCATCCCTTCACAGTAAAGTAATGTTAGAGTTGGGTTGACAATCTGCATGTTCTTTTAGAAAATCCTTATGTAATATGTGTGTACTATTATTTGTTTCCTCTATCAACTGCATAGATGGATTTCAGTTCATTAAAAATCAGTAATGTGCATTTTCTCTTAACTCATGATATTGAAAAGGTAGATAAACAATTTCTTTTGTAGGTAGATATTTAGGTTTATTCTTAGAAAGAAATGAAATCTTTCATGGAAGGTGATCCCACAAAGAGAAAATGATGCATCATCTGTGTATAGCTAAATTATAAAAGTGAATTTTAAAATGTTTAGTGATTTTTAAAAATATGGTTTCTGAAGTTGTACATCGTGCTTATTTTGAATGTTTTACAATATGATTTGAAGTCCATCCCTGAGGACAAAATGGGGCAAAATATATAAAGGCAGTAGAATCAGAACTGACTGGCTAGTCTAATTTTTTTGTGAGCTAAGAGTATGGGGTGAAGAGTGATATTTATTTCATTTTCCATAATCCCAATGCTCACACTGTATAGGGTAACAATGGTGAATCATCATCAACATCAAAATCCATCATAAACAAGCACCACTTACACACTAGAGTTTATGTGATACCCCGAACCCTTGCCTCTTGGAATTTGCATGCTATTGCACACAAATAGACAGTCGCAATCTCAAACCCTCTGCTTTATGGTAATGAACTTTCTCTCCACTATTTAGTGAGGATAGATTTTATAGTATAAATAAATTGAGGATGAGGTTTCTAATGCTGGTTCTGTATACAAAAATGTCTAGCTTGAAAGAAATTTTGTTGAATTTAGTGTAAAACAGTATGTTTTTCCTTAAAGATTAATATAAGTTCAGAATAACTCATCCAATCAAAAAATAAAACAAAACTCAATGAAGTACTTTGAAAAGAAACAACACTTTTACATACCTGATTTTAACCAAGATTTTCCAAACAAACAAATGAATAGAGATACCCATTAGATAATAATAGCTAACACCCATGAAGTGTTTTATTGACTAACCTTAGGGGTTTATTTTCTTCAAGGAAACAAAATGGGCATAATATAAACTGGGGTAATTGATGTGATTGTGAAAACCTTTACAGCACACAAGGAAAATATCTATTCATATTTAATTCCAGTAATACAAAGCAATGATTTAAAATTTAAATATCATTTTCATGGCCTAGTAAATTGTCTACCTACTTAAAACTCACACACACACACACACAATGATTGGTAAGAGCACTCAGGATAATTTTTCTAAAAGAAAGTCCAGAAGATCTGAGGTGTCTGTATCAAAGTTAATTTATTGCTGTGGAATATAAGGTATTTTTGCTTTGCCCCATATTTCTATTTGTTCCCTTCCCTATCATATAGGCACGTAGGACCAGATGAAATATTCAGAAGTCATCAAATAGGCAAGTGCTTCTCAAATTTTGTGTGCATGTAAATCACATGTATTTCCATCAGGTGAGGTGGATGAAGTTCCCTTTCATCTCAACTTATGGTAATGATAGAAACATGACCTTGTTCTTACCTGTTCAGCTTTGAAACACTTCCTACCAAATTTGTGATTATCAGTCAAAGCCACCTCAAAGTGAACACAGTTTTCTTCTCCTTTTGTACATACTGAAAATACCATCACTATGCCTCCCATTTAATCTTTAAACATGTCCTATGTGCCAGGCGCTCTTTATGAACTACTCCATGAATTCTCAAAGCAATTTGAAATTATAAGTACTGTTATTAGCTCTGTTTGCATTGAGAAAACAGAAGCTCAAACCTTTAAAATGGTATCTTGGTGATCTGAATTCAGAGCCTCAGTTTTGACCCCTGAGTAATATTCCTTCCCCTACTAATGGATCAGTGATGTGGTCCTGGCTCACAATTCTATTTGCCTGCTTTACTTCAAGTATTTCTTGGTAGTCCACTCGGCCACATTGTCAAACACATGTTGAATGGAAATCTTCTCACCCTGTGCTTAATTAGCCTGATATGTATTCTTTCTTTGTCTTTTTTAGCCTCGCAACTTCTTGTTTCACTAACTTAATTTAGACTAGGTAAACAAGCATTTTATCATCTAGAGAGAGTAATGAGATCCCATCACGGGAGATGTTCAAGGAGAGGCTAGATTGCTACATCTCCTGCAAAGAAGATTGATTCAAGTCTTAAATGAAGATCATTTGAGTTATTTCCACAGTTCCTTTCAGCTGTCAGACTCCATTGTTCTACCAATGTCATTATACACCTGAAAACATGACATTACTAAGACCTTGAAAATTTCATATTCCTATGAGTGGGTCAGACTTAATATCTTAATGTATTCTTTAGTTTTTACCTACTTTTTACCTGGAAAATCCCTATTTAGCATTTATGAACATCCTTTGGGATGGTAGCATTCCACATGACTGAAAACCTCCTTAGCTTAATGTTATGTCAGAGATAGATAGATAAATAGATAGATCCCATATTTTATTTAATGTTTACCTTTTACATTTTAGAAATTTTATTTTGAAATACTTATAGAATCACAGGAAGTTACAAAGACATGTACAAAGAGGTCTCCTCATTATATTTTTATTTTATTATTTTTAATATATTTATTATTTATTTATTTTATTATTATTATTTTTGGCTGTGTTGGGTCTTTGTTGCTGTGCCTGGGCTTTCTCTAGTTGCAGCGAGTGGGGGCTACTCTTCGTTGCAGTGCTCCGGCTTCTCATTGCGGTGGCTTCTCTTGTTGTGGAGCATGGGCTCTAGGCACGCAGGGTTCAGTAGTTGTGGCATGCAGGCTCAGTAGCTGTTGCACACGGCCTTAGTTGCTGCGTGGCATGTGGGATCTTCCCTGACCAGGGCTTGAACTTGTGTCCCCTGCATTGGCAGGTGGATTCCTAACCACTGCACCACCAAGGAAGCCCATCATTATATTTTTAAATTAAAAATTTTATTGGATTTTAAATTTCAAAAAAAGCACATTCTAAAAATTTCCCTGAGTCAAAGACATATCAAATGAAAATGGAATATCTTCACCTTTGCACCACCATTTGCCCAGCAACACTGTTAAACAGTTTTGTGTGTGTTTTTCAAGTCCTTTGTTAATATGCATATATGATTGACCATATAAAAGAAGCCAGAGTACAAATAATCCCAGCTTCCTTTCCATCCCTGCATAGTTTTGCCCAAGGTCCTATGATTGTCAAAAACAATAGCCCCAAATATAATAGTGGCTACTACTTATGGAGTACTTTTGATGTACCAGGCACTGGGTACGGTGCTTTATACACACAATCTCAAGTATTTATCATAACTTTATGTATTTTATTGGGGTTTGCAAGGGAGGAACTGCTGCTTAATGTTGCACAGCCCCTATTATCATAGCTTGGAATTTAATCCCATCTATCTGATTTGAAGGCTATAATCAAAAGTTCATTGTACTGCTAGAACTTTCCATGGAATAATAAATAAAAAAGAAAACCAAATAGGGAAAATATCTACACCTTTTAAATTTCCTGACAATTCGATAAAATCAGCATTAAAAAAACCCCATAAAAACAAAAAAAGTTACTGGTAATATCGGTCAAACCAATTTCTTGAATTTATACTATACTCACAGAAAGAGTTGCGTGATTGACTCTTGCTTTTCTACCATTATCCCTACCCCTAGACAGCCCCAGCATGAGAGCAGGAAGTGTTTATCAGACAAGGATTTCTCAACATACATCTCTGCCTCAAATGTGATATAGGTGGTCATTTCCTAACCAGTGTATTTAGTCTTAGGTTTGAGAAAAGCGTGGCTCTATAGGGACCCAACAGGAAACTACACCTGTCCGCCAGCCTATCCCATGGGGAGCAGAGAGCCATTGTTAAAATTTGAGTTCCTTCCCATGAATGTGATTGTCAGAGTGGAGAAGGGCTGGCCTCCACTGATGACCTCTCCAGGAGAGGGAATCTCAGGTCCTTGACCCCACCATCATGGAGGCTCATACTCTCAGTGGCATCTGATCCCACTGCCTACTGAAGCTGAATGCAGAACCAAGCCTTGGGGTGCAGAGACCACTTACAAAAAACCCAGGCTGAAGTCAGTGGAAAAGGGGAAATACAAACTCCACTGTAGTCAGGCCCAGAGAGAAAGAAGAGATTGAGAAAAAACATCTTAGCTGAATCAGGAGGACATTTCTGTCCAGCGGTTCTGGTGCAAACAGCTTTCTGACCAGAGAAAAATAACATTATATGGGGTTATAAATGTGGCACCATGGCCCCTTTGCCTGTGGTGGTCTTACTGTTCTCCCTTCCGATAAGAGCAGTGATTCCGATGGAGACCACGTGGTGGCTACGGCTCAGTTCCCAACCAGAGAGCAGCAACTCTGCTTCATTCTTTCCCAATCAATAAATCATCTCAAAGGCAAATGAGTGAGAATGAAATTATATAGGAATAACCCTGAGTCAATGAGATTTCTAAAAAGAAACTGTAGAAGAAGCAAATGACTCACAAGCTACAAGGCTTTATTACAGTTAGTAAATTGCTTGCAACACATCTCCCAAACACCAGTGTGTTGCAACATAAAAATGAGAACCCCCTAGTTAGTGAGCAAAGGGCGTTTCCAAATATGTTTTATGCAAATTTAATTACATTTTATTTAAACAAGTGTGCCCTTAATGTCATACTATAATGTAGCCTAAGAGATAATGCTTTCTTTCTGTCTTGCTTATCAAAATTAGAGTAGGAGTAATACTATGCATTATATATTATTTACCATGAAAAATTTCCTCCTCATATTATCTTACTTAAGGTATTCAGGCCTCCCTTAGGGTTTCAAATAGATAATCACTAAGGTCATTTCAACTCTGGTTTTATTATCACTATTATAGACATTGATACACACAAAAATGATATTAAACCTATGCATTACACAAATGCCATGAAAATATGTTTAATATTTTATAATATGCTCTTAAGAAGTAAGTATATCCTGACACTTGGCAGTGTTTTTCTCAACCATGAGGGTAACTAAACTACTTACCACTGACTCTTGCCAAAAGCCTTGGATTTCTGGCTTTGGTGGCAGGGCTTGGTGCTCTCACTCTAGTTCCTGGACTGGAAAGGTCACTCTTTGTAAAACAGGCTGTTGACTGCCATGCATCATGAGAGGGATCTTCCATTCTAGGAGCTGCCTTGAGCATGCTCATTTCCTAATGTAAGAGTTGAAAATCCTTCTTTGATATCTCTACGAACTCATTTTTCTAGAATGGACATTTGTAAGTGCCTATGGACTGACCTTTTGGGAGTACCCATGTAATCTCTCTCTAAGTAACTATTTCGGGACTCCTCAGACTGCAAACACAACTCAAGGACAAAATAGAATAGAAACTGTAGAAATGAAGAGCAGTTGATTCTCTTGCAATTCATTAAAGTCGTTGCAATCATTTTCTCCTAACATGCAATGAAGAGATCATCTTCTCATCTCTTTAGAGACATTTGTGGGTGAATTTCAGTGCTAGATTTTTTGTTAGGATGTGGGTGGCTAAAGCCTGACAGACTGCCTTCTCCTCCTTTCCATTAGGAAAAGAAAGGAGATGCATGGATGTAGGCTCATTTAACTGGGATTCTACGAAGCACCAGTGAATTTTCTCCACTTGTTCTGGTAGCCATGGCCTTGGATCTTGGAACTAGACTCCTCATGTTGCATGTTCAACTGGACATGTATCTGGATCTACAGTACTAACAGCATATCTGCTCTCTTGGCACCAAGTCATTCCTAATTAGGTCTGCTCACCTAGACATGGTGTTTCCTTTCTTCCTCACCAGAAACCTTATGTCTTCATGTCCCCTGATTTCTGGTTCTGCCATTTCTCATGACCTGGTGATGACACTGTTGATGTGGGTTTTAAAGGAAAACTTGCAGAGCCATCAAACAGCTCTGTAGGTCATAGAAGGGGAGAAGGCTATACATTTGAAAATCTTGCAGTATTTTACCCCACCAAAATTAGAATATAAACATTAGACAGGGTGAACAGTTAAGTCTCTAAAGTTTAAAAAATCCCATTAGCAACATGGGTTTTTCCATATATTAAGGAGAAGTACAGAAATGGTGCTTATGAAAGACCTTAGAATCATTAGCCATTAGTGAAATACAAAAAAAAAAAATCAATGAGATACCACTCTACCCACTAGGATGGCTATCACCAAAAAAACTAATAACAAGTGTTGGTGAGGGTGTGGAGAAATTGGAACCCTCAAACACTGTTCGTAGTAATGTAAAATTATGCAGCTGTTTTGGAAAACAGCCTGACAGTTCTTCAAAAGTTTATGCATAGAGTTACTATATAACTCTATGCTATATAACCCAGCAGTTATATAGATACATACTCAAGAGAAATAAAAATATAAATCTGAAAAAACTTGTACACAATGTTAATAGCAGCATTATTCATAATGGCCAAAAAGTGGATACAATCCAAATGTCTATCGACTGATAATTGGATAAATAAAATGTGATATATCCACACAGTGGAATATTATTTGGCATAAAAAGGCATGAAGTACTGATACATGGTACAACATGAATGAAGCTTGAAAACATGATGCTAAAGGAAAGAAACTAGACACAAAAGCCCACATATTGTATATTTCCATTTATGTTAAATCCCAGAATAGGCAAATCCATAGAGCTAGAAAGTAGATTAATACTTGCCTAGGGTTGGAGGTTTTGGGGGAAAATTATGAGTGACTTCTTATGGATATGGTACTTGTTTTGGAGTTGTGAAAATCAGTTCACTGGAAAGAACACAATGAACATGAGATTACAATGTGTCGAATGCCCAGCACAGTTGTAATTGTTTGCCCTGGTAGAATGGAACACAACAGTTGTAAAGAGATGCTATATTGAGAGAGCAATGTCAGCCAGAACGTCCTTTTTTTTCTACACACAAGAAATTCTCCACAATTAAGTTCATCACTACTAGACCTGCCTTACGAGAAATGCTAAAGGGAGTTCTTTAAATTGAAATGAGAGGATGCTAACTAACAACATGAAAACATATGAAAGTATAAAACTCATAGTCAAATTCAAAATGCTCTCATACTGTAATAGTGGTACAAAAATTACTTTTAACTATCATAAAAGTAAAAAGACGAAGTATTCATTATAACTATAGCTACAATAATTTGTCAATGGATATATAATATATAAAATATTTGAATTGTGATGTCAATAACATAAAAAGTGGAATTATGAGAAGTTAAAGTGTAAAGTTGTTGTATGCAGTCAAAGTTAAGTGTTATCAGTTAAAGTTAAGTTGTTATCAGCTTAAAATAGACTGTTATAACTATAAAATGTTTTATGTAAGCCTCATGGTAACCACAAATAAAAAACTTGAAGTATACACATAAAAGATAAGGAGAAAGGAATCAAAGCATACCTCTACCCAAAAAAGCATTAAATCACAAAGAAAGACAATAAGAGAGAAAGAAAGAAACTACAAAACATAAAGAAAAATTTTCAAAATGGAAATAGCAAATCCTCACTTATCAATAATTTCTTTAAATATAAATGGATTAAATTTTCTAATCAAAAAACACAGAGTGGTTAAATGGATTTTTTTTTAAAAAGCTAGAACAATATACTGTCTACAAGAGACTCACTTTAGTTTTCAGAACACACATAGGCTGAGTGTGAAGGCATGAGAGAAGATATTCCATGCAAGTGGCAATGAAAAGAGAGCAGGAATGGCTATACTTATATCAGACAAAATAGACTTTAAGTCAAAAACTGTCACGAAAGATAAAGAAGACAACTGTATAATGCTAAAGGGGTCAATTCATCAAAATGATATAACTGTTATATATATATCCCCAACGTCAGAGCACTTAAAGATATAAAGCAAATTTTAACAAAACTGAAAGGAGAATTAGTAATACAATAATAGTAGGGAATTTCAATATGTCACTTTCAGCGATGGATAGATCATCCAAACAGAAAATCAATAAGAAAACAGCAGGGCTTCCCTGGTGGCACTAGTGGTTGAGAGTCCGCCTGTCAATGCAGGGGACTCAGGTTCGTGCCCCGGTCCAGGAAGATCCCACATGCCGTGGAGTGGCTGGGCCCGTGAGCCATGGCCGCTGAGCCTGCGTGTCCAGAGCCTCAGCTCCATAGGCCACAACAGTGAGAGGTCTGCGTACCGCAAAAAAAAAAAGGAGAAAAAAAAGAAAACAGCAAACTTGAACAACACTATAGGCCAAATTGACCTAACAGACATATACATAATGTTCCGTCCAACAGCAGTAGAATATACATTCTTCTTAAGTGCACACGGACCATTCTTCAGGATAGATCATAAAATAGGTCACAAACCAAATCTTAGCAAATTTAAAAAGATTGAAATCATCAAATATCTTTTCCAACCATAATGTTTAGAAATCAGTAACAGGAGAAAAATTTGAAAATTCAAAAATAGGTGGAAATTAACACACTCTCGAGTAAACAGTGGGTCAAAGAAGATAATCAAAAGAGAAATAAAAATGTCTTGAGATCAAAAAATGAAAATACAGCATACCAAAACTTATGGGATGCTGCAAAAGCAGTTCTAAGAGGGAAATTTATAGTGATAAATGCCTACATTAGGAAAAAAATAAAGATCTCAAAAAATAATGTAACTTTGCACAAGAAGAGACTTGAAAAACAACAAACTAAACCTAATGTTAGCAGAAGGAAGAAAATAAAAAAGATCAGAGCAGAAATAAATGAACTAAAGATTAGATAAAAATAGAAAAGATCAATGAAACTAGGAGTTGGGGTTTTGAAAAGACAGAAAAAATTGACAAATCTTTTGCTAGGCTAACAAGAAAAAAAGGAGAGAAGACAAATAAAATAAATGAAAGAGGAAACGTTGTAATGGTTACCACAGAAATACAAAGAATTGTAAGATAATATTATAGACATTTATACCCCAACAAATTGGACAACGTAGAAAAAAATGGATAAATTCATAGAGCATACAATCTGTTAAGACCAAATCAGAAATAGAAAATCTGAGGAGATCAATAACAAATAAGGAGATTGAATCAGTAATCAAAAACCTCCCAACAAGGAAAAGGTCAGGATGGCTTCACTGGTGAATTCTGCCAAGCAATTAAAGAAGAATTAATACTAATTCTTCTCAACTCTTCCAAAAAAATTGAAGAGGAGGGAGTACTTCCAAATTTCCAGCATTACACTGATACCAGAGCTAAACAAGTACACTACAAGAAAATTACAAGACAATAACTCTCTGAACATAGATACAAAATCCCTAAAAATAACCCAACATCTAGCAAACCAACAGCACACTAAAAAGGATCATACACCGTGAGCAAGTGGGATTCATCCCTGGGGTGCAATGCTGGTTCAATATATGCAAATCATTAAATGTGATATACCACATTATAGAATGAAGAATAAAAATTATATGTTCATCTCAATGGGTGCAGGAAAAGCATTTAACAAAGTTCAGCACATTTTCATGATAAAAAGCCTTAACAAATTAGGTATGGAAGGAAAGTACCTCAACATAATAAAGGCCATATATTGACAAGCCCACAGCTAACATCATACTCAACAGTGAAAAGCTGAACCCTTTTCTTCTAAGATCAGTAACAAGGCAATGATGCCAACTCTCATCACTTCTATTCACTTTAATACTGGAAGTCCTAGACAGATCAGTTAGGCAAGAAAAAGGAATAAAAGACATCCAAATTGGAAAGGAGGAAGTAAAATTGTCTCTGTTTGCAGATGACATAATATTATATACACAAAACCCTAAAGACTCCACCAAAAAAACTGTTAGAACTAATAAACAATTTAATAAAGATGTAGTATATAAAATCAGGTTACAAAAATTAGTTTCATTTCTATGAGCTAATAGCAAACTATATGAAAAAAGAAATTAAGAAAACAATTCTGTTTACAATAGCATCAAAAGATACCTAGGATAAATTTTACCAAAGAGGTGAAAGATCTGTACACTAAAAACTATAAAACATTGATGTAAGAAATTGAAGACACAAATAAATGGACAGATATTTATGTTCATTAATTAGGAAAACTAATATTGTAAGATGTCCATACTATGCAAAGTGATCTACAGATTCATTGCAATCCCTACCAAAATTCCATTGGCATTTTTCACAGAAATAGAACAAATAATCATAGAATTTGTATGGAATCACAAAAGGCAACAAATAGCCAAAGCAATCTTGAGCAAAAAGGACAAACCTGGGGGCATCACACTACCAGATCTCAAAATAGACTACAAATTTATAGTAACCAAAATAGCATGATCATAAATGAAATAAAACAAATGGACCAATGGAACAGAATAGAGAGCCCAGAAATAAATCCATGCATTTATGGTCACTTGATCTTTGGCTAAGGTACCAAAACACAAAATGGGGAAAGGACAGTATCTTCAGTAAATGGTATTGGGAAAACATTATCCTCATGCAGAAGAATGAAACTGGACACTTATCTCACTCTGTATATAAAAATCAACTAAAAATGATTAAAAACTTAAATGTCAAATCTGAAACTAAACCTACTAGAGGAAAACTTAGGGCAAAAGCTTCTTGGCATTGGTCTGGGCAATGATTTTTAGATATGACCCCAGAAGCACAAGCAACAAAAGCAAAATAGACAGATGGGATTGCATTAAGCTAAATACACTTCTGCACAGCAAAGGAAACAATCTGGACAGTGGAGAGAAATTTATGGAATAAGAGAAAATATTTTCAAACCATACATATGATTAAGAATCTCATATCCAAAATATATAAGGAACTCATAGAACACAATACTGAGAAAAAAACCTGATTAAAAAATAGGCAAAGGACCTGAATAGACATTTCTCAAAAGAAGACATACAAATGGCCAACAGGTATATGAAAAAATGTTAAACATTACTATTCATCAGAGAAATGCACATCAAAATGAAAGTGAGATACCACCTCATGTCTGTTAAAATGGTTATTATCAGGAAGACAAAAGATAACAATTGTTGGCAGGAATGTGGAGAAAAGGAAACACTTGTGACTGTTGGTAGAAATGTAAATTGATATAGCCATCATGGAAAACAGTATGGAGGTTCCTCAAAAAATTAAAAATAGAACTACTATAAAACCCAGTAATCCCACTGCTGGGTCTATATCCCAAGGAAATGAAGGAAATGAAAATGAAGGAAATGAAAAGAGTCAAGAAGAGATATCCCATGTTCATTGAAACATTCACAATAGCCAAATATGTGTTCATGAGCAGATGAATAGATAAAGAAAATTTGATATATATGTACAATGGATATAGTCAGCCTTAAAAAAGGAAGAAAATTGTGACAACATAGATGAACCTGGGGGACATTATGCTATGAATAAGCCAGGCACAGAAAGACAAATACTGCATGATCTCACATATATGTGGAATCTAAAAAAGTTAAACTCATAGATGCAGAGAGTAGAATGATGGTTACCAGGAGCTGGGGAAATTTGGTGGGGAAAACAGGGAGATGTTTGTCAAAGAGTGCAAAGTTGTAGTTATATAGTTTGGATGAATAAGTTTGGAGATCTAATGTACTTCATCATGATTATAGATAATAATACTGTAATGAATACTGGAAGTATGCTAAGAGAGTAGATTTCAGGCGCTCTTATCACAAAAATTTGGTAACTGTGAGGAGATGATATGTTTTTTAAATTTATTTTATTGAAGTATAGTTGATTTACAGTGATGTGTTAATTTTTTCTGTATAGCAAAGTGGTTCAGTTATACATACATGTACATTCTTTTTCATATTCTTTTCCATTATGGTTAATCACAGGATATTGAATATGGTTCCCTCTGCTATACAGTAAGACCTTGTTGTTTATCCATTTTATATATAATTTGCATTTTCTAATCCCAGACTTCCAATCCATCCCTCCCCTCCCTCCATTCCCCTAGGCAACCACAAGTCTGTTCTGTGAATCTGTTTGTTTCATAGATAAGTTCATTTGTGTCATATTTTAGGTTCCACATATAAGTGATATCATATGGTATCCCTTCTTTGTCTTTCTGACATACTTCACTTAGTATAATAATCTCTAGATTCATCCATATTGCTGCAAATGGCATTATTTCATTCTTTTTTATGGCTGAGTAGTATTCCATTGTATATATGTACAACATCTGCTTTATTCATTCATCTGTTGATGGAAATTTAGGTTGTTTTCATGTCTTGGCTATTTTGAATAGTGCTGCTGTGAACATAGGGGTGCAGGTATCTTTTTTTTTTTTTTACTTAAGGAAAGTTTTTTAAAATCTTTATTGGAGTATAATTGCTTTACAATGGTGTGTTAGTTTCTGCTTTATAACAAAGTGAATCAGTTATACATATACATATGTTCCCATAACTCTTCACTCTTGCATCTCCCTCCCTCCCACCCTCCCGATCCCACCCCTCTAGGTGGTCAAAAAGCACCGAGCTGATCTCCCTGTGCTATGAGGCTGCTTCCCACTAGCTATCTATTTTATGTTTGGTAGTGTATATATGTCCATGCCACTCTCTCACTTTGTCACAGCTTACCATTTCCCCTCCCCATATCCTCAAGTCCACTCTCTAGTAGGTCTGAGTCTTTATTCCCGTCTTACCCCTAGGTTCTTCATGACATTTTTTTTTCTTAGATTCCATATATATGTGTTAGCATACGGTATTTGTTTTCCTCTTTCTGACTTACTTCACTCTGTATGACAGACTCTAAGTCCATCCACCTCACTACAAATAACTCAATTTCATTTCTTTTTATGGCTGAGTAATATTCCATTGTATATATGTGCCACATCTTCTTTACCCATTCATCCAATGTTGGACACTTAGGTTGCTTCCATCTCCTGGCTATTGTAAATAGAGCTGCAATGAACATTTTGGTACATGACTCCTTTTGAATTCTGGTTTTATCAGGGTATATGCCCAGTAGTGGGATTGCTGGGTCATATGGTAGTTCTATTTGTAGTTTTTTAAGGAACCTCCATACTGTTCTCCATAGTGGCTGTACCAATCCACATTCCCACCAGTAGTGCAAGAGTGTTCCCTTTTCTCCACACCCTCTCCAGCATTTATTGTTTCTAGATTTTTTGATGATGGCCATTCTGATTGGTGTGAGATGATATCTCACTGTAGCTTTGATTTTCATTTTTCTAATGATTAATCATGTTGAGCATTCTTTCATGTGTTTGTTGGCAGTCTGTATATCTTCTTTGGAGAAATGTCTATTTAGGTTTTCTGCCCATTTTTGGATTGGGTTGTTTGTTTTTTGTTATTGAGCTGCATGAGCTGCTTGTAAATTTTGGAGATTAATCCTCTGTCGGTTGCTTCATTTGCAAATATTTTCTCCCATTCTGAGGGTTGTCTTTTGGTCTTGTTTATGGTTTCCTTTGCTGTGCAAAAGCTTTGAAGTTTCATTAGGTCCCAATTGTTTATTTTTGTTTTTCTTTCCATTTCTCTAGGAGAGGGGTCAAAAAGGGTCTTGCTGTGATTTATGTCATAGAGTGTTCTGCCTATGTTCTCTAAGAGTTTGATAGTGTCTGGCCTTACATTTAGGTCTTTATTCCATTTTGAGCTTATTTTTGTGTATGGTGTTAGGGAGTGTTCTAATCTCATACTTTTACATGTACCTGTCCAGTTTTCCCAGCACCACTTATTGAAGAGGCTGTCCTTTCTCCACTGTACATTCCTGCCTCCTTTATCAAAGATAAGTTGACCATATGTGCGTGGGTTTATCTCTGGGCTTTCTATCCTGTTCCATTGACCTGGTTTTCTAGTTTTGTGCCAGTACCATACTGTCTTGATTACTGTAGCTTTGTAGTATAGTCTGAAGTCAGGGAGCCTGATTTCTCCAGCTCCGTTTTTCATTCTCAAGATTGCTTTGGCTATTTGGTGTCATTTGTGGATCCATACAAATTGTTAAATTTTTTGTTCTAGTTCTGTGAAAAATGGCAGTGGTAGTTTGATAAGGATTGCATTGAATCTGTAGATTGCTTTCGGTACTAGAGTCATTTTCACAATGTTGATTCTTCCAATCCAAGAACATGGTATCTCTCTCCATCTATTTGTATCATCTTTAATTTCTTTCATCAGTGTCTTATAATTTTCTGCATACAGGTCTTTTGTCTCCTTAGGTACGTTTATTCCTAGATATATTATTTTTGTTGCAATGGTATAGGAGTGTGTTTTCTTAATTTCACTTTCAGATTTTTCATCATTAGTGTATAGGAATGCCAGAGATTTCTGTGCATTAATTTTGTATCCTGCTATTTTACCAAATTCATTGATTAGCTCTAGTAGTTTTCTGGTGGCATCTTTAGGATTCTCTATGTATAGTGTCATGTTATCCGCAAACAGTGACAGCTTTACTTCTTCTTTTCCAATTTGGATTCCTTTTATTTCCTTTTCTTCTCTGATTGCTGTGGCTAAAACTTCCTAACTATGTTGAATAAGAGTGGTGAGAGTGGGCAACCTTGTCTTGTTCCTGATCTTATTGGAAATGGTTTCAGTTTTTCACAATTGAGGACAATGGTGGCTGTGGGTTTCTCATATATGGACTTTATTATGTTGAGGAAAGTTCCCTCTATGCCTACTTTCTGCAGGGTTTTTATCATAAATGGGTGTTGAATTTTGTCGAAAGCTTTCTCTGCATCTATTGAGATGATCATACGCTTTTTCTCCTTCAATTTGTTAATACGGTGTATCACGTTGATCGATTTGCATATATTGAAGACTCCTTGCATTCCTGGAATAAACTGCACTGGATCATGGTGTATGATCCTTTTAGTGTGCTGTCGGATTCTGTTTGCTAGTATTTTGTTGAGGATCTTTGCATCTATGTTCATCAGTGATATTGGCCTGTAGTTTTCTTTCTTTGTGACATCCTTGTCTGGTTTTGGTACCAGGGTGATGGTGGCCTCGTAGAATGAGTTTGGGAGTGTTCCTCCATCTGCTATATTTTGGAAGAGTTTGAGAAGAATAGGTGTTAACTCTTCTGTAAATGTTTGATAGCATTCGCCTGTGAAGCCATCTGGTCCTGGGCTTTTGTTTGTTGGAAGATTTTTAATCACAGTTTCAATTTCAGTGCTTGTGATTGGTCTGTTCATATTTTCTACTTCTTCCTGATTCAGTCTTGGCAGGTTGTGCATTTCTAAGAATTTGTCCATTTCTTCCAGGTTGTCCATTTTATTGGCATAGAGTTGCTTGTAGTAATCTCTCATGATCTTTTATATTTCTGCAGTGTCAGTTGTTACTTCTTCTTTTTCATTTCTAATTCTATTGATTTGAGTCTTCTCCCTTTTTTTCTTGATGAGTCTGGCTAGTGGTTTATCTATTTTGTTTATCTTCTTGAAGAACCAGCTTTTAGTTTTATTGATCTTTGCTATCGTTTCCTTCATTTCTTTTTCATTTATTTCTGATCTGATTTTTATGATTTCTTTCCTTCTGCTAACTTAGGGTTTTTTTGTTCTTCTTTCTCTAATTGCTTTAGGTGCAACGTTAGGTTGTTTATTCGAGATGTTTCCTGTTTCTTAAGGTAGGCTTGTATTGCTATAAACTTCCCTCTTAGAACTGCTTTTGCTGCATCCCATAGGTTTTGGATCGTCATGTCTCCATTGTCATTTGTTTCTAGGTATTTTTTGATTTCCTCTTTGATTTCTTCAGTGATCATTTCATTATTAAGTAGTGTATTGTTTAGCCTCCATGTGTTTGTATTTTTTACAGATCTTTTCCTGTAATTGATATGTAGTCTCATAGCATTGTGGTCGGAAAAGATACTTGATACAATTTCAATTTTCTTAAATTTACTAAGGCTTGATTTGTGACCCAAGATATGATCTATCCTGGAGAATGTTCCATGAGCACTTGAGAAAAGTGTATATTCTGTTGTTTTTGGATGGAATGTCCTATAAATATCAATTAAATCCATCCTGTTTAATGTATCATTTAAAGCTTGTGTTTCCTTATTTATTTTCATTTTGGATGATCTGTCCTTGGTGAAAGTGGGGTGTTAAAGTCCCCTACTATGAATGTGTTACTGTCAATTTCCCCTTTTATGGCTGTTAGTATTTGCCTTATGTATTGAGGTGCTCCTATGTTGGGTGCATAAATATTTACAATTGTTATATCTTCTTCTAGGATCGATCCCTTGATCATTATGTAGTGTCCTTCTTTGTCTCTTGTAATAGTCTTTATTTTAAAGTCTATTTTGTCTGATATGAGAATTGCTACTCCAGCTTTCTTTTGGTTTCCATTTGCATGGAATATCTTTTTCCATCCCCTCACTTTCAGTCTGTTTGTGTCCCTTGGTCTGAAGTGCATCTCTTGTAGACAGCATACATACGGGTCTTGTTTTTGTATCAATTCAGCCAGTCTCTGTCTTTGGTAGGAGCATTTAAGCCATTTACATTTAAGGTAATTATCAATATGTATGTTCCTATTCCCATTTTCTTAATTGTTTTGGGTTTGTTATTGTAGGTCTTTTCCTTCTCTTGTGTTTCTTGCCTAGAGAAGTTCATTTACCATTTGTTGTAAAGCTGGTTTTGTGGTGCTGAACTCTCTCAGCTTTTGCTTTTCTGTAAAGGTTTTAATTTCTCCATCAAATCTGAATGAGATCCTAGCTGGGTAGAGTAATCTTGGTGGTAGGTTTTTCTCCTTCATCACTTTAAATATGTCCTGCCAGTCCCTTCTGGCTTGCAGAGTTTCTGCTGAAAGATCAGCTGTTAACCTTATGGGGATTACCTTGTGTGTTATTTGTTTTCCCTTGCTGCTTTTAATATGTTTTCTTTGTATTTATTTATTTGGCAGTTTGATTAATATGTGCCTTGGCATGTTTCTCCTTGGATTTATCCTGTATGGGACTCTCTGTGCTTCCTGGACTTGGTTAACTATTTCCTTTCCCATATTAGGGAAGTTTTAAACTATAATCTCTTCAAATACTTTCTCAGTCCCTTTCTTTTTCTCTTCTTCTTCTCGGACCCCTATAATTCGAATGTTGGTGCGTTTAATGCTGTCCCAGAGGTCTCTGAGACTGTCCTCAGTTCTTTTCATTCTTTTTTCTTTATTCTGCTCTGCAGTAGTTATTTCCACTATTTTATCTTCCAGGTCACTTATCCGTTCTTCTACCTCAGTTATTCTGCTATTGATCCCTTTTAGAGTATTTTTAATTTCATTTATTGTGTTGTTCATCGTTGGTTGTTTCCTCTTTAGCTCTTCTAGGTCCTTGTTAAATGTTTCTTGCATTTTCTCTATCCTATGCCCAAGATTTTGGATCATCTTTACTATCATTATTCTGAATTCTTTTTTCAGGTAGACTACCTATTTCCTCTTCATTTGTTAGGTCTGGTGGGTTATTATCTTGCTCCTTCATCTTCTCTGTGTTTTTCTGTCTTCTCATTTTGCTTCTCTTACTGTGTTTGTGGTCTCCTTTTTGCAGGCTGCAGGTTCATAGTTCCCATTGTTTTTGGTGTCTGTCCCCAGTGACTAAGGTTGGTTCAGTGGGTTGTGTAGGCTTCTTGGTGGAGGGGACTAATGCCTGTGTTCTGGTGGATGCGGCTGGATCTTGTCTTTCTGGTGGGCAGGTCCACGTCTGGTGGTGTGTTTTGGGGTGTGTGTGGCCTTATTATGATTTTAGGCAGCCTCTGTGCTAATGGGTGGGGTTGTGTTCCTGTCTTGCTAGTTGTTTGGCATAGGGTGTCCAGCACTGTAGTTTGCTGGTCATTGTGTGAAGCTGGGTGGGGTGTTGAGATGGAGATCTCGGGGAGATTTTCACCCTTTGATGTTACGTTGAGCTGGGAGGTCTCTTGTGGACCAGTGTCCTGAAATTGGCTCTCCCACCTCAGTAGCACAGCACTGACTTCTGGCTGCAGCCGCAAGAGCCTTTCGTCCCCATGGCGCAGAATGAATGGAGAAAATGTATAAAGACAGAAAGAGGATAACATAAAGTGAGATTAAGTTATTAAAATAAAATATAATTATTAAGAGAAAATTTTTTTAAAAAGTAAAAAAACCAAAAAGGGACAGACAACCCTAGGACAAATGGTGAAAGCAAAGTTATACAGACAAAATCTCACACAAAAGCATACACATACACACTCACAAAAAGAGGAAAAGGGGAAAAAATCATAAATCTTGCTCTCAAAGTCCACCTCCTCAATTCAGGATGATTCATTGTCTATTCAGGTATTCCACCGATGCAGGGTACATCAAGTTGATTGTGGAGATTTATTCCGCTGAGAGAAATTTCACTTTCTCTTCTTTGTTCGCACAGCTCCCGGGGGCTCAGCTATGGATTTTGCCCCGCCTCTGCGTGTAGGGCGCCCAAGGGCGTCTGTTCTTCGCTCAGACAGGACGGGGTTAAAGGAGCCGCTGATTCGGGGGCTCTGGCTCACTCAGGCCGTGGGGAGGGAAGGGCATGGAATGCGTGGAGAGCCTGCGGCGGCAGAGGCCAGTGTGACGTTACACCAGCCTGAGGTGTGCCGTGCGTTCTCTCCGTGAAGTTATTCCTGGATCCCGGGATGCTGGCAGTGGTGGGCTGCACAGACTCCCGGGAGGGGAGGTGTGGAGAGTGACCTGTGCTTGCACACAGGCTTCTTGGTGGCGGCAGCAGCAGCAGCCTTAGCGTCTCATGCCCGTCTCTTTGGTCCGCGCTTTTAGCCGTGTCTCGCGCCCGTCTCTGGAGCTCCTTTAAGCAGCATTCTTAATCCCCTCTCCTCGCGCACCAGGAAACAAAGAGAGAAGAAAAAGTCTCTTGCCTTTCCCGCAGGTCCAGACTTTTCCCCGGACACCCTCCCGGCTAGCCGTGGTGCACTAACCCCCTGCAGGCTGTGTTCACACCGCCAACCCCAGTCCTCTCCCTGCGCTCCGACCAAAGCCCGAGCCTCAGCTCCCAGCCCCCGCCCATCCCAGTGGGTGAGCAGACAAGCCTCTTGGGCTGGTGAGTGCCGGTCGGCACCGACCCTCTGTGCGGGAATCTCTCTGCTTTGCCCTCCGCACCCCTGTTGCTGTGTTCTCCGCCGCGGCTCCGAACGTTTCCCCCTCCGCCACCCGCAGTCTCCGCCCGCGAAGGGGCTTCTAGTGTGTGGAAACCTTTCCTCCTTCACAGCTCCCTCCCACTGGTGCAGGTCCCGTCCCTATTCTTTTTGTCTCTGTTTATTCTTTTTTCTTTTGCCCTACGCAGGTACGTGGGGAGTTTCTTGCCTTTTGGGAGGTCTGAGGTCTTCTGCCAGCATTCAGTGGGTGTTCTGTAGGAGTTGTTCCACGTGTAGATGTATTTCTGATGTATCTGTTGGGGGGGAAGGTGATCTCCGCATCTTACTCTTCCGCCATCTTCCCCCTCTCTCCAGGGCTGCTCTTTTAACAGGAAGCTCGACTTCAGTACACCTGGCACAAGATGGCCATCCCTGGTTTCACATCAACATGATCTCAGGCGCAAACCTCCTTGTTTTTCCATTTTGTCTTTAAGTTACTTGTTGAAAGAACCAGCCCGCTGTCCCCACGACTGTCACGGCTTTGGCTGCCACGGCCCCTCCAGAGCCGGCAGCCTCAGTGAGGCCTCCCTTGCCTCGGGCTCCGGGGCAGTTCCGTGATGGCGGAGGGAAGAGACCCCGAGCCGGGAGTTCCAGCTCTGCGGAAACGCGGGCTCCATTCTCAACCAGATGGTCTTGATTGATATTGATAAAGCATTCCATCCAAAAGCAGCAGAATACACATTCTTCTCAAGTGCACATGGAGCAGTCTCCAGGATTGATCACATGCTGAGGCAGAAAGCAAGCCTTGGTAAATTTAAGAAAATTGAAATCATATCAAGCATCTTTTCTGACCACAATGCTATGAAATTATAAATAAACTACAAGAAAAAAAAAGTGGAAGCTAAACAATATGCTACTAAACAACAAATGGATCACTGAAGAAATCGAAGAGGAAATTTAAAAAATACCTAGAGGCAAATGAAAATGAAAGCATGATGATCCAAAACCTATGGGACACAATAAAAACAGTTGTAAGTTTATAGCAATATAATCTTACCTCAGGAACAAGAAAAATCACAAATAAACAGCCCAACCGTACACCTAAAGCAACTAGAGAAAGAAGGACAAAGGAAACCCAAAGTTAGTAGAAGGAAAGAAATCATAAAAATAAGAGCAGAAATAAATGAAATAGAGATGAAGATAACAATAGAACAGATCAATGAATCTAAAAGGTGGTCCTTTGAAAAGATAAAGAAAATTGCTAAACCTTTAGACAAACTCATCAAGAAAAAAGGGAGAGGGCTCAAATCAATAAAATTAGAAATGAAAAAGAAGTTATAACAGACGCCACAGAAATACAAAGGATCATAAGAGACTACTACAAGCAATGATATGCCAATAATACGGACAACCTGGTAGAAATGGACAAATTCTTAGAAAGGTACAATCTCCCAAGACTGAACCAGGAAGAAATAGAAAATATGAACAGACAAATCACAAGTACTAAAGTTGAAACTGTGATTAAAGAACTCCCAACAAACAAATGTCTGGGAAAAGATGGCTTCACAGGCGAATTCTCTTAAGCATTTAGAGAAGAGTTAACACCTATCCTTCTGAAACTATTCCAAAAAATTGCAGAGGAAAGAATAGTCCCAAACTCATTCTATGAGGCCACCATCACCCTGATACTAAAACCAGACAAAGATGCCACAAAAAAAGAAAATTACAGGCCGATATCCCTGATGAACATAGATGCAAAAATCCTCAAAAAAAAAACACTAGCAAACCAAATCCAACAATATATTAAAAGGATCATACACCATGATCAAGTGGGATTTATCCCAGGGATGCAAGGATTTTTCAATATCCACAAATCAATCAGTGTGATACACTACATTAACAAATCGAAGAATAAAACAATATGATCATCTCAATAGATGCAGAAAAGGTTTTAACAAAATTCAACACCCATTTATGAAAAAAAACTCTCCATAAATTTGGCATAGAGATAACATACCTCAACATTATAAAGGCCATGTATGACAAACCTACAGCTAACATCATACTCTATGATGAAAAGCTGAAAGCATTTCCTCTAAGAACAGGAACAAGACAAGGATGTCCACTCTCACCACTTTTACCCAACATAGTTTTGGAAGTCCTAGCCATGGCAATCAGAGAAGAAAAAGAAATGAAAGGAATCCAAATTGGTAAAGAAGTAAATCTGTCACTGTTTGCAGATGACATGATACTAGACATAGAAAATCCTAAAGATGCTACTAGAAAACTACTAGAGCTCATCAATGAATTCAGTTAAGTTGCAGCTACAAAATTAATGCACAGAAATCTGTTGCATTTCTATACACTAACAAGGAAAGATCAGAAAGAGAAATTAAGGAAACAATCCCATTTACCATCACATCAAAAAGAATAAATTACCTACGAACAAACCTACTGAAGGAGGCAAAAGAGCTGTACTCCAAAAACTGTAAGATGCTGATGAAAGAAATCGAAGATGACACAAACAGATGGAGAGATATATCATGTTCTTGGATTCGAAGAATCAATATTGTGAAAATGACTCTACTACCCAAAGCAATCTACAGATTCAGTGCAATTCCTATCAAACTACTAATGGTATTTTTCACAGAACTAGAACAAAAAATCTTAAAATTTGTATGGAGATGCAAAAGACTCCAAATAGCCAAATCAATCTTGAGAAAGAAAAATGAAGCTGGAGGAATCAGGCTCCCTGACTTCATGCTATACTACAAAATTACAGTCATCAAAACAGTGTGGTACTGGCACAAAAACAGAAATATAAATCAATGGAACAGGATAGAAAGCCCAGAAATAAACCCACACACCTATGGTCAGTTAATGTATGACAAAGGAGGCAAGACTATACAATGGAGGAAAGACTGTCTCTTCAATAAATGGTGCTGGGAAAAGTGGACAGCTATTTACTAGTAAAAAAATGAAATTAGAGCATTCTTTAACACCATACACAAAAATTAAACTCAAAATGGATTAAAGACCTAAATGTAAGACCAGACAGTATAAAACTGTTAGAGGAAAACATAGGCAGAACACTCTTTGACATAAATTGCAGCAATATCTTTCTCAAACCATCCCTAGAGTAATGGAAATAAAAAACAGAAATAAACAAATGGGACCTAATTAAACTCAAAAGCTTTTGCACAGCAAAGGAAACCATAAACAAAATAAAAAGACAACCCACAGAATGGGAGAAAATATTTGCCAATGATGTAACCGACAAGGGATTAGTCTCCAAAATTTACAAACAGCTCATGTGGCTTAATATAATCAAAACAAACAACCCAATCAAAAAATGAGCAGAAGACCTAAATAGACATTTCTCCAAAGAAGACATAGAGCTGGCCAAGAGACACATGAAAAGTTGTTCAACATCGCTAATTATTAGAGAAATGCAAATCAAAACTACAATGAGATATCACCTCACACCATTCAAAATGGCTATCATCAAAAAATCCACAAATAATAAATGCTGGTGAGGGTGTGGAGAGAAGGGAACCCTCCTACACTGTCAG